>NC_052532.1:141386932-146414432 GCF_016699485.2 Gallus gallus
GCTGTGCTGCTTGCTTACTCTGAAATACACACAACTTATTTGGATAGTCAGAAGAGAGTTATAGTACAATCCCTATGAGGAATCTTAAGGACCTTCTATCATAACAGTGAATAAAGTGGAATAATACTTCTCAGAATCATGTAAACATTCTCATGTAACTAATGGATCAACATCTCCGACTAATAATTGCTTTATATTAGATCTTTTTTGTTAAATATCTTTAACATAATGTATTGTCAAATCTGTGAACATTCAGAAAAAGAACAATATGAAAACAATGAAGTTTGACATAGGAAATAATTTGCTAAGGGAAGTGCCAGTAATACTGTGTGTGTGTGTGCATGTTTCTGTGTGTGTCACAGATAATATGTTTTGTGGTGGTGAGAGGTGAGGAAGGCCAATGTATGTTCCTCTTGGTGTATTTCCAATTACTCAGAAATCCCACTCCAGGTGCTAAGAAGGACTGATTTGTTGTTGCTTGCTTTTGAGATGTTGGCAATGCTCTGAAGGCTAGCTTTGAGGCTGACTAAGGTGTGATGTACATAGTTCCTTCTTTTTACTACACAGTTGAAAGTACTACTTTTGAGGAATTCCACTTTAAGCCTGTAGGTACAGTAAGACATGTTAGGGATTTCTCTGTTTCTTTCTTTGTTATCCTCAAAAAAGGCTGCTTTAGCTCTTGAAGGGAATCTGTCATTGCTTAACAATTCTTCTACAATAAGTAATGTTTTTTGTCACACAACAAAACATTATTTATGTTTTGTCAGACACAAAACAGTCTGATTCTTTTATTATTTTCCCAAAAGGCTATTAATCCATCAAATAAATAAATAAAGCTGTAAGAAGATTCTTGACAATGCTGCTGTTACATGGAATATTAGACCAAATTAGATTCAAATGCCTAAAGGAAAGTGAAATCTCTTTTTGCATGCTGCAAAGCTGAGGAAAAGCATCTTGCTAGTGTTCATGGTTTTTTAAATGTGTATTATTTCCCTAAGGAAACATAGAATACATAAAGTAGACTTTTTTTTTTTTTTTGTCTACTTCTGACAATTTGATCAGCATAATGCAACATCTGTGTTAACTCATGATATCCACTGTTCTCTAGGTGTTGTGTTCCCCACCACACAGAGTTCAGGATGCTATGAGATGTTTGCAGCTGGCAGTTAATAGTATTAGTGTTAGCCAAATAGTGACCATCATGAATACCTAACAGTACAGTGAAAATGCTGATTGTCTGAGTTTTCTAAAAAATCAACCTCCAAATTAATATCTAGGGAAGAAAACAGTTTGCCATCAGCAAATGGCTATTATTTTGTCAAATTAAAACACTTTCCTCAAGTAATTACAGCTATGTAATGGTTCAGAATTCTGCCCACTATATTTTTTAAATAAGAACAACATATATATTTTTTCTAATTCCATTATAGCCAAGTAGGACCAAAAAATATTGTCATTCAAGGTTGTTTTTTAAGTAGAAACAGCATGGGAGGCTTTAATACTTGCAAATAGAGGCGCTGAATTTCCTAGAATTCTGTAATGCCAAATTTGCCTTTTGTACTGCAATGCTAATAATCTTCCATCCTAGCAAATTTCTCAACGTTTGTGTTATATACTGCCTTTTAAAACTATGCATAGCATTGTCTTTTTCTAATTTATTTAGGAGTGTGCAGGAGAAGTCTTTTTTAACTCTTATTTTTCAAGAAATGTATGGGTTATGCACAAAAAAAAAAAAATCAAGATCTTTGAGGCTTTAAAGATTTATATATTTATTTATCCACTTAAACCCTCAGTGAATTAAGGAGGATTTGTTTAGCCTTTACATAATTAAGATTGTGTAAGAAGGCCAAGAGGCAACCATGTTTCTTTATCCTTCCTCCTTCAGGCTGCAGCCACTGATTCATCATCATAGGGGGTTGATGCAGCTTCTGTCTGGTAATGCTTGTCATCACCAGCTCAGCTCTGAGTTTGGTTTCAACAGGTCAGTCAGTGCAGAGGGTCAGAGCAGGCCATTTGTGGGAAGTACTGTCAGCAGCTGGAAATGCAGCTGTGAGAGGCTTCCAGCCTGCTAGCAGAAGGGGAAAATAAACTTCCTGTATTCATCTAATGGGTACTTTTCAGGTAAGAATATCAAAATGTATCTTTCATTTAGTATCATTCACATTTGAAGGAGAATGAGACAGTCCACAAACTGTTTACTATCTTTCTCTCATAGGTTTATATCTACCTCATTACCTCCCTTTTCCCCTTTTAATTAAAACATGTCAGACACTTGAAAACAGACTATTTATAACATGACAAAGTTGCTTTCAAAGTAATTTTCTTTTATTTAGTGTTTGATTTCAGATTTCATGCACTTTTCCTTCATCTGGCAGTTGTCACTAAGGCAGATGGCCACCAGCTGGGAGGGCAATGTAAGTATCTTCCTCTAGATCTGCTGCCAGAGCTGCTCAGTAAATGCAATGTGAAGGAAAACTGTGTCAGCCTATTACCCATGCAGTGAGCTCACTTACTAACGTTTCCATTTCAGGGCCTGATAACGAAACTCCACTCTCAAGCAGGAAGCCAGGAGAGGGCTCTAGTTATTGGAGGTGGGAGGTGAGGATCTTTGTCTTTAATTTTCTATTTCCTTCCTTTCTGCTTCTGTGTCTTTAGACCCCCTAAATCCTATGACTCTGAACACCACATCTGCTGCTACTGGTTTTGTAAATAAACACTTGGACAGATTTCCTACATCTTCATGCTTAGCTCAACCCATGACCTGCCTATAAATAGGACTGAATTAAAAGCCTAAATTTTCATTGTCCTTGGCAAAGTTAATGAGACCTGAGTGAGTTTGCTGTTTTGATAAGCTCAGTCTACCTCTCCAATTATCACATTAATTCAGAAATAAATGATAGATATGTCACTTAAAATGTTTAATAAAAAAGTAAAGAAATAACTAGGGTACGTGGCTGGCAAAGTGGAGGAGGATGAAAATAAGGAAAAAGAAATCAGGTCAAAATCTTCCCTTAATTTTAGGTTTCGATTCACTACAGAAAAAAATTTTGTTATGCAATTCTGAATTTTTCTGGAGCATATCTAATCTTAGGGAGTTAAATGAGGAAGGGCTACTTAAATATACAGTAACAACTGCAGGTTTCAGGGAAACCTGAGGAGCTCAGAGGCAGTGATTTCACATGCTTATATTGGCACTAAGAATAGCCTAAATACAGATTTATTTATGTAAGTTCTTTTTTTTTTCCTTCTGTTTAATAAAATTTGTCAAGCTATCTGCAGTTTTCTCCACCTTGAAAACATGTATGTATTATATGTAAAAGCAAAGCTGCAATGAAATATTTTCCTATCCTCGCACAGTTTATTTTAAAATATAACTTACCTTGATTTAACAGTAAACATAAGCTTGGACAAGAATATAATAATTTTATTGTCTTTTCACTTAGAAGACATAGATAGAAAAATATGAAGCTAGTTAGAAATTTATTTAAAATAAAATGTAAATTTTTGAAATGCAATTTTATTAATTAAAACCCAACTGTCTTTCCAGGAAATAGTTTCATTTTTGAAAATCAGGAATTTCAAATAATTAGCAAAGCTTTTAACTGTTTTGTTGTTGTTGTTGTTTTTATTTATTTATTTATTTATTTATTTTAGTATAGAGTAGTTGGGCATATGAGTAAATACTGCTCAGAGAACTGGTGAAAACTGGGGTCCAAATAAACTCTTGCTTACATGAGAAAAGATGACTCTTTAAAGTATTATGAACATTTTTTCGCTGCTTAATCAAGACCTTGCACCAGTAGTCAGAGACCTGTGTATCAATTTCAGTTAAGCAGCTACAAAGAATACTCTAGATTTCCAAATTTTTTGCATTTTCAGTGAAAATATTTCCAGTTTATCTTTACAGTAAAATAAGAAAGTGTAAGCTATACTAATTATTCATTAAAAAAAAAAACAAAAACATTTGATTAAGTACCTTAAAAACATTTAAGGTTTTGGGTAATGTTGCAAATGTTGTTTATTCAAATGTGTTTGATTCTATGAACCATTAAATACACAGTTCCATTTTTCAGTACTATTTATGTTTTATTCTGTGTTTACTTCGGCTCACATTAAAGCAAAAAATTCCACAGCCTTTTTTGACCTTTCTCTATGATTTCATCAATTCAATAAAAGTGTTTTTCTTTATATGCATATTCTCCTAATGTTAAAATTTGCTCTAACTTTAAACAAAGATTTTTGTTATCCTTTATTTTCAGCAGACTATGGAACAAATACCTGCATTAATTATGCATATACAGTTACTGTTGGAGTCAAAAAGAAGACACGTGTTTAGCTCAAACATGTTATTCAGTTGAATTATACTGTAGAAGAGTGAAGATTATAAATATTCAATCTATACAGTAATTAATGATTTCAGGTTAAACTGTTTTCTAAAAAAAGCTCATTGATCTAAAAATATAACAGAAGAACAGCTCTTAATTTGCTGCTCACTCTTTTAGTACCTCAAATAAATTTCTATATTTCTCATTGTATCTCATATTTTCAGCATTCCCTGAGCTTTTCTGGATTGCACTTTTTTTGCTATTTTTTATTATTGTATTATTGTAAAGCAGACATTTTTATACAGTCACTTTGCTTATTTATATTTCATAACATAATTATTTTTTGAATCAACACTGTTAGAACCAAACGTTCCACAAGTGAACTTGGCTAACTTCCTTTCCTATTCTTATGTAAAAATACAACTGGGAGAGAGATACATTTTCTTATGTCCTTGCTCTTTAAAACAAAGTTCAATGGCTCTCAAATTAAGAACCCATAGCTTTGTATTGTTGTTATATTATTGATTGGAAGAGCTAGGATAGATATACAGTGGAGGAAGTAGCAATGTAATGTACAAAGGAAAGTGCATTAATTCCACTTTAATAGTCTACACACTGTAACTAAGAATGTTTGAAGATGGTTAGAGCATCAAAATACAGTGACATAATGACATTCTGATTACCAGCCAAAAGCTGGTTATGTTAATGTTTTACCACAAGTTGCCAAAACAAATATTGGACTGTGTAGTTTATTGGTTTTGGTATTCCTAGAACAAAGAAATCCTAAACGTTATGGATAGTTTATGTTACCAGGGATAGAAACAAATGGTTGTTTAAAATGACTAACTTGTGAATGTTGTTTGGAAATTCAGATTTTTATTTTTATTTTTATTTTTTTTTTTAGTTTTTAATTTTTAATAAAAATATATACTTAAGGACTTAGAAATGTCAGTAGTTTGACACCAGGATTTCCAGATCTTTGAAGCTGCTCCAAACATGGAAGTTCAAGGCCGTGTTGGACGAGGCCCTGGGCAGTCTGTTCTAAGGCTGGCAACCTGCCCACATCTAGATGATTGGAACTAGGTGATCTTTAAGGTTCCTTCCATCCCAAGCTATTCTATAATTCTATGATTCTATAATTCTTTACCTACCTTTGATCTGACTACCAAACTAGAGAATCTAATTTTCATATTAATGTCGTAAACCACAGAAAGTTAACAAGGTTGATAGAAAATAGGGAGAGTTGTCCAGTGTCAGTGCAAAAGAGTATATCTAATCTATTTTAGCATTTAGCACAGCATTTTTTTTTATTTTTGGGCAACTTGAGACTTACTCTTACCTTTTTTTTTTTTTTTTTTTTTGTTCCAGGAGATTCAAGATTGCAAAGTGAATTAACTTATATTTTTAACTCATTGAAAACAGAATATGATAGCAGTGATTTGAAAGCAGCAGTACTGAGTGCACTGCTTTACCTTCTCAAAGTTCTTTCAATTGCTAAATCTTCTTTTCCTGACAACAGGGCAGGAGTTGTTACTGAAATCTTTAAAATTAGGAAAATTCAAAGAATGTAAAATCTGACTATACTGGAAAATTTTATCAAAGAATCATAGAATCATAGAATGGATTAAGACCCCTTACCATGGACAGGGTTAACAACCTCTAAATCAGGTTGCCAGTATCCCATCCAACTCAGCCTTGAATGTATCCAGTGATGAGGCATACATGACCTCATGGGGCAACTTGTCCCAGCATCTCACAACCCTCGGAGTAAAAAATTTGTTCCTAGCATCTAATTTAAATCTCCCTTCTTTTAGTTTAAAACCATTTCCTTTTGTCCTAGCACTATCAGACCATGTAAAAAGTTGGTCCTCTTCTTGCTTGTAAGCTCCCTTCAAGTACTGGAAGGCCACAATCAGGTCTCCCCAGAGTCTTCACTTCTCCAAGCTAAACAAGCCCAACTCCCTCAACCTTTCTTCATAGAAGAGATGCTCCAGACCTTTGACCACCTTTGTGGCTCTCCTCTGGACCCACTCCAACAGCTCCACGTCTTTCCTGTACTAGGATCCCCAGGCCTGGATGCAGTACTCCAAAGGGGGCCTCAGAAGGGCAGAGTAGAGGAGGATAGTCACCTCTCTCTCCCTGCTGGCCACCACTTTTTTGATGCAGCCCAGGATACTGTTGGCTTTTTGGGCTGCAAGAGCACACTGCTGACTCATGTTTTCCTTTTCATTCATCAGGATGTCCAGGTCCTTCTCTGCAGGTCTGCTATCAATGAGTTCTTCATTACCACTCCTTCTGAGAAGAAATTCTTCCTAACATACAACCTGAACCTCCCCTGAAACAACTTACGGCCATTCCCTCTCATCCTACCACTGTAACTTGAGAGAAGTCGTTCCCCACTGTGCCACGGTCTCCTTTCAGGTAGTTTGCAAAGAGTGATAAAGTCTCTCCTTAGCCTCTTTTTCTCCAGACTAAACAGTCCCCATTTCCTCAGCCCTTCCTATTAGCCTTGTGCTCCAGATCATTCACCAGCTTTGTTGCCTGTCTTTGAACTTCCTACAGTGCCTCAATGTCTCTCTTGTAGTCAGAGGCCCAGAACTGTGTGCAGTACTCAAGCCTCACTAGTGCTGAATACACGGGAATGAGCATCTTATTGGTCTTGCTGGTTAAACTATTTCTGATGCAAGCCAGCATGTCATTGGCCATGTGGGCACACTGCTGGCTCATACTCAGCTGCTTGTTGACTTATATCCCCAGATACTTTTCCTCCGAGCTGTTTTCCTGTCACTCTGCCCCAAGCTTGTAGCACTGCATGGGGTTATTGTGAGCAATGAGCAGGACATGGCACTTAGTCTTGTTGAAGCTCATATAATTGGCCTCAGCCCAGATATCCAGCCTGTCCAGATCCTTCTGCACAGTTTTCTACTCTCAGGAAGATCAACACTTCCTTGCAGTGTGGTGTCATCTATAAACTTACTGAGGGTGCACTCAATTCCCTTGTTCAGATCATCAGTAACAATATTAAATAGGACAGGCCCCAGTACTGACCTCTTCAAAACACTGTGACCAGTTGTCACCAGTTGGATTTAACTCTATTCACCACCACTCTCTAGGCCCAAATATCCAGCCCATTTTTTTAACCCAGTGAATAGTTTAGTAACTATCTATAATTGTTTGATGTGAGGAATGTGCAGTTCACATAAAAGTAAATAAATTCTTTGTCCTCTGTCTAAAATTCCCACTGAAAGATGCCCAATATTACACAAACTGCATGAGAAAAACAGAATGGATTAAATATAAAAGAAGTGTACCACTTCCATCAAGATTCATTATCATATCTCATCAAGCAGCAATACGAGCCGACTGTTCGCTTTGGCTGGAGAGACAGGGACCGGGGCAGACAAGGCCCATCATACCCTTCTTGACAGTTGTCATTCTGTAGCACTTGAGCATAATGGGCAGAGCATTCATATTTTTGGTGAATGGGAAACCAGGACTGAAACCTGTTTCTGTGCCCCATCAGGAATGGAAGAAGATGGGACAAAAGCCCCAGGCTGGGTTGAAATGGAGTCTTTGACTACAGATGGGCTAGAGGCCCTGTGGTACAGACAGTAAGATTACCATTGCACACGAGGCACTAACAAACCTTTTGCTAGAAAAAGTGATTTATTTTTTTTTTAATTCATTTTTCTCTCCTGAAACAGAGGAGCAAATACACTCTGTGATATGTTTGGGATATAAACATTTTTTTCCTAATAATTTAAAAGTAGGTCTTGTACATATGCATCTGATATTTATTGATCCATGTGAATATTCTATTGATTCTTAGGGTTCTGAAATAAATTACAATGTTAGCAACTGCTGTGATAATATAAGCTTGATAATTAAGTAGTTTATTATCAGTAGGAATAAGTTCTCTTCTTAAATCTTTGGAAGCCTTTTTGAAGTCTCTTGTAACTGCTCTAGATTTTAAAGATCTCATCACAGTAAGGCTCTCGGTATCCCTATGAATAACTGTCATAAAGAAAGATTTAAAACTGTCATATTAAGGTATGTAATGGTATCGATGTTCAGGATCAAAATATCATAAAGAAAAGAGCATGATGAAAATTAGCAGATTTAGATGAAGTTGTCTAATATTCTCAGAGTACCTTCTCTTTTGTAAAGAACTTGTGTTATGGTGAGATGGTGAGAGGTCTTTCAGTTTATACAATTTGTTATATACATATAAAGCACATCATGCTTGGTGTAAACATATTGGCAATGTTTTCACTTTTTTTTTTTTTTTTTTTTGGTAATAAATATAAAGCCACACTCAGAAGTCCAAGAAACTACAGACTTTAAAACACAGGACTGAAATGCCATTTGTTTTTACTGAAACTATACCAGTTAATCAGAAGACATAATAGTCTATACTACAAAGGAAATAATAGCATTGTACAAACAATTCAGGATACTAACCACCTCAGCTAAAATAACCCTTAGCTATAGATAATGTTTTCATTAGCAGAACATTTACCTGTCTTTGTGTTCTTTTGACTCAAAAGGATGACTAGGTCACCTTACTCCACCTGCATCAAATCTAAAGCTATTGTCTTTAACTAGAGGGCTTATTACTGCTGTAAAAATAAAAGAGAAACCAGATGCAGATACAAATATTACCTGTACAGGCATATCCAAACTAAGAGCTTTCACAGCATTTAGGTTATAAGTAGTGTGAACGCTTGCTGTGTCATCTCACCTTGCTAAAAGGAATCATTTGGCTATACTACCACGACTCTAACATTGCTATGTTAATGTTTAGCAGAGGCACACAGATTGATTTCCCACTGATAAGAAAGAGAATGGGCAAGACAGAAGGATATTTACTGTGAGGGCTTTGTGTATTATATTTAATGCTATGAATATCACAGAACTTTTTGATCAAATACAGGCACTAAAAGCAGTACAGCAAAACACTAAAGCTGTATTTGTAAATTTGAATGACTATATGAATTTACAACAAGCCCCTATGAATAAACACAGTACATTATATCCTTAATAGTAGTAGACCAGGAGCAAACTGTTTGAAATATGATTTGATTAAGATAAACTAATTATTTCAGAAATTTTCCCCCCAAAACGGAGCATTCAGTCTATCCCTCCTGTACTATGATCTGTTGACTTGCCTGATCCTAGACTGTATAATATCCTATGCAGGGTGGTTACTGGATCTGTTACATAAAATATAATGTGTGCATTGTTTGAAAACATGCTTCAGATGCTTTTCTACCAGACATCAGATTATTTTTTTTTTAATAGTTTATTTTTGTTCTTGTCTCTTATTTTGGTAAATAGTAATTTGGATGTTATAAAACTGCCTTCAGTCTCAGCCTTGGCTTGGGAAAATAGCTTCAATCTAAAGACAGAACAAATGGAAGAATTTCTTGAACACTAAACAGATCTTCATAGGTCTCTCTTTTTCTCCTTCCAAGTTAAACACTGTTCAGTTTTAGGCATCAGAGTGAAGTACAAGGTGAATGTAAGCGTATTACTTTGCAGTAAAACTACCCTTCACAGTCAGCATGAAGCTGTAAGACTAATCTTTCCTCAGGAGGCTTCAGCCACTCCTGAGACATGGACTGTTTTTTACATGAGAACGAGGCTGCTGGCACTTTGCCAGCAAGTATTGGACTTGTACTTGATTGTGTATTTGGACTGACTTCAAAGTAAGTATTGGGTAAAACAGAGCACTGAATAAATTTATGTAATTTTTCCCTTCATGTCATGTAATTAGCACTCCTACACATTCCTTGTAGTTGTACTTGGGGAATCACAAATATTTTTGCAGTGTTTCTCAAAACTGAGCACATATAATTTTATAATAGATACCTATAAAACACCATGCCAACATCAAGTGAATTTGAAATTCTGCTTCATTTTAATCAATTAGTCACTCATGGGTTGAGTACAGGAATGTAAATATAGATATTGCTAAGATTAATAACTAGGCATTTTTAGAAAGGCAACATTAAATGTTTGCTTGTTAGTTGCAGTTAAGTAACAAATAACTGCAGTTAATCCCAAAGAATGCATATGTATAGTGGGGATTTGGTTAAGCTGAAGACAGTCTTCTTATCGAGTCAAAAAGGACACATTGTTCAGAAATTACTTATAATATATTTAGAATGTATTATTTAGAACAAATAAATAGATTTAGAATAAATATATAGAATATATTTAGAATATATTACTTGATATCAAGTATGTTAATTGTGTTAAAAAATTAGATGAAGTGAAATGGCTTCCAAGAGATCTAGTGCTTCAGTTATGTACAGGTTTCCTACTGAATAGGAGTTAGGATTATATAGAAAAACCTAGGTCATGCCGAACTCACTCATGCCTCAGTTTGCCTAACAGAATTCAGGGCAACATTTAGAAAATCCTTTGGTAATCTGAGGAAACCAAGAAAAAATGAGTATATCATTGTTGTGTCATGACTTGAGGTCATGAAGAGCTTTAAACATGCAAGTGGTGCTGGTTGAGACCCTCAACCTGTAAAGTCCACACCTGTCAAATGAAGGAATTCTTTCATTTAGGGTTAGTTTTAAAGCAATTTATTCATTTTCTCACCATTTAAAGGATGTATCCTTGCATATGTTGCAGTGAGATATGTGAAATCTCATGTATTTATTTTGTCTCAGTTATTTAAATTGTCTTAGCTAGTCCTGTAAATAGAAATCTCATTTTTAGATAAAAGTCTTTAGTAAATTTTAGGAAAGCCAGAGATGCTGCAGGAAAAGGAAGGGGTAAATCCTTCATACATTGATTTAGAATTGTCTGTTCCAACATCCTTTTCCTTTCAGTTTTTATTCTGCCTTTCAAAAACTTTCCTGCTTTTCCATGAATACAAGCAGAGTATATGTGTGCTCATCAATGGGATCTATAGTTTTTTTGTTTGTTTGTTTGTTTTGAGAAACAGCCTCTCAGAAATAAGAGTGCAGGTCAGAATTCTTTAACAGTAGGAAGAAAATAGCAGTATGCTGCCAAACTACAGAAAAACATTAAAGATAGGTCCAGAGAGGCCCAAGGACTACTGTGTCTGCAACCAGAACAGTACAGAAGTTTCACACATGGTTATTATTGTCTTTGTGTCACGGAGTTACCTAGATAGATCTGTGCCCGTGACAGGGGGGCAGTAGGCTTGTGGGCCCCCCTCCCCCCTGACTTCCCGAGAAAAAACGAAGCGGTGGCAACAATCTAAGAAGGAGAACTTATTTTACTAACTATGATGTTGGGATGCAAGATGACACGATACAATACAATCTAATTGGGAGTAAGTATAATAAACCAAATGAAATGAGGGAGAGAGAGCGAAAGAGCGATAGAGAGGGAGAGAGAGAGAGAGTGAGAGAGTTTCTGAAACCGAAAGCCTTACTTGATGAAGGTGCCCGGCTTGGAAAGCACACCCACTCCTCTGCCGGCAGCAAGCGAAAGTGAAGAAGCACCGCGCGCAACCAGATGACGTATCTTCCGTGATGTGTCTTCCTTCTCTGACCGTGAGGTCCTCTGGGATACGTAGTTCTTCTCTTTTGTCCATGATGTTATGATGTGGAATACCAATAGCGAAGTTACAAAACCATGACACTTTGCAAAAGCAACAGTAGTGGAACATGGAAGTTTGGTGTTCAGGGAAACGGCACTACAAAAAAATGCAAATCTACACAGAGAATTGGAAGGACTAGTACTGGTTCTCCAAAAGTGGATGCTAGAAGTGAGTAACAGAACAGACTAAGCACTCAGTGATTTGTAATAGTCCCCTAGCTTCCAAAACTTTTCTGCACAGTGATTCCTCAAGATTTAGTGGTTACTAACTTTTCATTGATATTTCTTATGTGAGCATTTACAATGTCCTTAGGAAAACATACAAATTTTTAACCTCCACAAGGATCTTGTGTCAATGAAGCCCTTGGTGAAAATTTAAGGGTACCATCCATTCAGAAGAATTAGCTCTCAAATTCTTTCCATCTCTGTCTAAGCTGAATTCTCAGTTTACTAAGACACTAGTACATAAGATATCTGGAAATTTTGTATGGAAAGAATGAAAGAAAGAAACAAAAATACACAAACCAAACAAAAAGTCCTGAAAAGAAGTACACAGATTCCCTCTCCAGTACTGGATTAGGTACCTTGGCATGCCATACACAGTGTTACTTTCAGTAGCAAGGACTACTTTCCCAAGATTTCAAATTGCAGTAATATGACCAGTAGGAATTGACAAGACCCAGGAAAATTTCTCCCAGGTACAGGGTGCTAAATGCAGGCATGAAAACAAAAATCTAATGAGAGTGTCCTCATAAGGTACTTCACTTGCATGTTTAATATGCAGAAATAGTGTGGCCAGCAGGAGCAGGGAGGTAATCATCCCCCTGTACTCAAGACTAGTGAGGCTGCACCTCGAGTACTGTGTTCAGTTTTGGGCCCCTCACTACAAGAAAGACATTGAGGCCCTGGAACATGTCCAGAGAAGGGCAACAAAACTGGTGAGGGGTCTGAGCCCAAGTCTTATGAGGTGCGGCTGAGAGATCTGGGATTGTTTAGTCTAGAAAAGAGGAGGCTCGGAGGAGACCTCATTGCACTCTACAACTTCCTGAAGGGAGGCTGTGATGAGGAGGAGTTTGGCCTCTTCACCCAAGCAACAAACAGGACCTGAGGAAATGGCCACAGGTTGCACCAGAGGAGATTTAGATTAGATATGAGGAAAAACTTTTTCTCTCAGAGAGTGGTCAGCCACTGGAATAGGCTGCCCAAGGAGGTGGTAGAATTGCTGTCCCTGGCAGTGTTCAAGAGGCATCTGGATGAGGTGCTACAAGATATGGTTTAGTGGCTTGTGGTAGCTGTGGTAATGGGAGGACAGTTGGACTAGATGATCTTGTAGGTCCTTTCCGACCTTGTGATTCTATTATTTATCAGTGAGATCGGATTGACAGAAGGACTAAAGATCTTATATATGTAGTTAAATAGAATCAGTTAAAATTTTTACTCTGTTTTATGGTTTCTAAATGACTTTTCCTCTTTCCACTGTCTTTACAGGGAAGATGAGACTGCTTTACTGGCCAATCAAATGCAACTAAGAAAGCGGGGTACCTAAATTAATATAATTCACTTGATTCCTTCATGTATTTTTTCACATTTGCTAAGTGCTTGTAAAACATAAAGGATGTGAGCTCAACTCTTCTGGATTGAGCTAAGGGTCTTATCACTGAACTATTCTTGGATACTGTACTATTTTTTTTTTAAGTGAAAAAACATGAAAGATCTTCATTTTTTTAATTGTTATCAAATAGAAGGAATAAAATATTCATAGAATAATATGTTGCTCTAAATCAGCTGGTGTTGGAGCTTCTGTAGCAAGTTATTTGTTTGACTGTCTGGCTAATCAGGCCTAATAATTTATATTTGTTACTAAAGAATGAGATATTAGGAATATACAATTAATGCATATACCTTTATAAGTACTTTCACACTTGCATTTTCAGTTTTCTTCTGTCATAAAAGTTATAAACTGATATTCATCTGAGATCAGGAGGAAGTGTAATATTCAAAATGTCTTTTCAAAACACTAGTTAAAGACAGACCACAGATATACATATATATGTTTAATTTTAATATATATACTTTTTCCATCTTCATATGAAGATAGTTAAAATATGGCTTAAGGGATTTTCTTTAGACATTCCAAAAAATTCACCTTTATTCAGAGGCCAACTGTAACAAATCATGGCTATTCACACCTGGCTCAAAGGGTCATCGAGCAGGGATCAATTGTAGCAAAATTGCAGCCTCTACTACTGGAGTGAAAGGAACACATAGATTTAAATACTCAGTGAAAAAAAGAAATGACAGAGTTGACTCTACATTCGTGTGCTTTATTTAATTCCAAAATAGTATTCAGAACCTGAGTGTCTATATACTAGACACTTGAGACTAACCTTTCTGATGCTACATGTGTGATGAGTTGTAGAAGTAAGACCGGTACTTCTGTTTATGTTTCCCACATGGTACATATAGATGAGATTAACATCTATTATTACAACCAATTACACACTTCATGGCCAAGTATGCAATTTTTTTTTGCTTTGGTTATAAAAACATAAATAAAATACAATAAAAGAGACAGAATCCAAAACCAACTGATAGGAGCATTTTAATAGGAAGTTTTCAGTTCTGACAATAGACCTCTTGGTGTGAAATAAACAGCTACACAGTACAATATGAAGCATCATGAAGGGTACTTGTCTGAAAAATCACAGATAGTTCTGCGCAGCTTTGGTGGCTGATTCAAATCATGGTTTGATTGTTATAGTAACTTCCAAAATGAGCATTCTGTCTGACGATCAGACAGTCATGTACATGGTGAAATAGTTACGCCAAGAAGAATCGGGAGATTTGCCAACAGCCATGAAATTAGAGATCTCATCTTAGATACAAAGAATCCTTATGCAGCTCTCTGGACTGAATTAGATGGAAGAAGAGGGACCTGTTGCCCACAGACCAGCCAAATGCCCCTTGCATTCTTAAGTGAATAAGAGCAATATGCCTTTAATGACTTTACATTTCATGCTTTCCAGGTTTTAACTCAAAGCAGATTAAATAAAAATCTTTTAATTATAGATTCTCCGTCCTTGAAAATTAATTCACTACTTTTCAATAGGCATACTTCTTTCACTTGGGTGATGATTACTGAGCAGATGATTCCCAGTTAAGTCACTGTTCAAAACTAGAAGTATTCAGTGATAATGTGTACAGGAAAGTGTAGCAGAACAGTTGATAGCATTAGACATGAGAACTGGAGAGGCTAGGCATGAGTCTTTAAGTGTTGAAAATCTAGACTGCTAATCAGTTGTTAAATTAGTTTATGATAGCAATTACATTCTCAAATTAGAAATATTCCTATAAGTGATTGTAGTTCTCTGTCAAACACAAATATTTGTCAGAAGGCTGTAAATGAAAGTAGACAAATGAAAATAAAAGCCTAAAGCAGATAAAGTATTCAGAAGACAGTACATACTAACAATGAGTTCTGAGCCACTGTCTCCTTAGAATACATCAGTTGCACTGCTATATTAAGGCAAGAAGAAGATGGAGGTAGAGGAATAAAGATGAGAGGAAAAGAGAATGAAAAAAAAAATAAAGTGATTAGGAAGAACACAGCTTGTATTCCAGAAATAGGAACCTCATGCTTCTGAGCATTGCTCCAGAAATACTGGCTACAGTTTTGAAGCTGACTCCAAATGAAATTCTTTACCTCACTTCTGCAAAATGGAATCATGTTGCAGCATGTCATGACTATTTTTAACTTCTTTAATCAGCCTGTAGTCGGGCCTTAGATACAAATACCTGAAAGGATATTATGAAGAGGTGAAAGAGACTCTTGTGACTTTGAGAGCATCAGAGAGAATCAATATCATAGTAAAAGTCTGTATACAGATAAGTCATGCAGTGATCAGTTTTAGCTGTGGGCTCCACTGGCCACCCATGGTTGAATCTGGGGGCAAGGAGGAAATAAATATTGTTCCTCTCAGCTCAGTTTCCAAGGGAGAAGTTTCTAAAAGATTTTGAAGACAGAATACTGTCAGTACTGAGTAAACTGGTTTATAGTTTTTCAAAATAAAAACTAAACACAGGGTTGATAAGTACTGGTCGTTAACCTTAAAAGCTTACTGTAATTTTGCTTCTGGGAGTTGATTCTGTAAGTTTGAAATGAATGTGATTTCATTCACTGAACAAAGTGGGAAGTGAATTAAGCTCTCAAATATTTTCAGATCCTTGCAGAATAATCCTGATATTCAGGAAAGACTATTACAACATTCAAAACCTATAATGCAAATCTAATCTCTACTGTATTACAGAAAAAAAATAAAAATCAAAATAAAAAATGTCCAATCCTTATGTTAAAGTTTAGTATACTATACAATTCTCAGCATCATCAGTCTTCAAGCAGCTCAGTGCAGCAGATATTTTGACAGATACAGAAGAGTATCAGTCATAATGTATAAGCCAACAACAACAACAACAAGGTAGAAATTGTTTTACTCTACAGCTACCTGTAGCTTTAAAGAGAATGGTATGTACCTTTGAAGACAACAAATATAAGCAGAAGGCTAGTAAAGATAGTATGGTATGTTCTAATCTGATGTTCTTGATAAGATAATGAAAGGCATCATCATCTTATGATGATCTGTGCAAATCCCCTTCAGTACAGCCAACTGATGAGCATAGTTCATAAAATCTATGAATGATCCATAAGTGTCAATGTATGCAGTACTGTAGCAAGAAAGCTGAAGTTTATTAAAGATGTGATTCAGTTTAACACTTTTTAATGTTTAAAATGAAAACACATAATAAATAGGTCATAAGACATATAATTGAAACATAGAATCATAGAATGTCATAGGAGGTTGGAAGGCACTTAAAGATCACCAAGTTCCAATCCCTTTGCCATGGACAGGGCTGCCACTCATCAGATCAGGCTGCTCAAGATCCCATCCAACCTGGCCTTGAATACTTCCGGAAATGGGGCATCCAGAGCTTCTCTGAGTGGTGTGTTCCAGTGCCTCACCACTCTCTGAATGAAGAATTTCTTTCTATCATCTAATCTAAATTTCCCCTTTTTTTTAGTTTAAATACAGTTTTCTAGATCAGGTCTCATGATGGCAGAGCAGAAGAGGACAATCACCTCCCTATTCCTGCTGGACACACCTCTTTTGATGCAGCCCAGGATACTGTTGGCCTTTTGGGCTGCAAGTGCACACTGCTGGCTCATGTCCAGTGTTTTGTCCACCAGGGCCTCCAGGTCCTTCTCTGCAGGGCTGCTCTCAAGGAGTTCTTCTCCCAGTCTGTACTCATAACCGGGATTGCCCTGCCCCAAGTGTGACACCTTGCACTTGGCCTTATTGAACCACATTAGTCTCACTTAGGCCCACTATTCAAGCCTATCCAGGTCCCTCTGGATAGCGGCTCTTCCTTCTATTCTTTCAGCTACACAACTCAGCTTAGTGTCATCAGCAAACTTGGTGAGGGTGCATTCGATCTCATTCCCTAGGTCGTTGATAATGATGTTAAAAAGCGCCAGTCCCAAGACAGACTTCTGAGGAACACCACTTGTGATTGGCCTCCATGTGGGCATATGTTTAGATTTATATCATTACACATTCACTTAATCTGAAAAATTCTGCCATGAGTTACATTTTCTCAGCTCCCTGTGCTTCACATGAAATGAAAGGTATTCAAGAATCTGAGGACTAAACTCTGTGTTTTTGCATTGCAGTAGACTCAGCAATGATACAATGTTGAATTTGTTGCCAAGCAAACAAACAAACAACAACAACAAAACACAGATTAATCAGGAGTTAAACATTCTTAATATTTTTAGCCTGCTTGAGGCTAAGAATCTTGCTACTATAAGTAATTGACTATGCCAAATATTAAAAAGCTTTTTCCTAAGAAAGCTATACAATTTTGGTAGGAGTATTGTGAGAAAATTTAGTTGACAAACAAATTTAAAATGAGGTTAGAAATCTCATTTATTTACTTTTATTTAGTGTGATCTGCACGAAGAGCAACTGTATTTTAGAAATAAGTAATGGCTCTAAATTTCTATGCTCTGTTTATTACGCAAATGGCCCAAAATAGTTCAAATGGCTTGGCTTTATGCTTCAACTAGCTTCAGGTGAAAGCATATGCAAACAGAAATATAATTTAAATTATTTTCAAATGTTAATTTATGTGAGACACACAACTACTGTGTTGCATTACAGAACTTATTGAACAGACACAGTATATTGTTGTCCTACAGAATGTTAGAAAGTTTTTTACCAAATATTCTATGTGTATATATACTTATATATATGTATATATATATGTGTGTGTATATATACATACATATATGTATATATATGTGTGTGTATATATATATACATATATATATACACATAGGCAAATAAACTGAATAGACAGGTGTATAGACATAAATATAAAATGATATGGATATACGTATGTATGTACAAACAGAAATAAATTCCATCCTCAGTTAAAGATTTAGTTTGACAATGCAGTATACTGAATATTAATACAATATATTTTATATCTGCTTGTTTAGACAGGATTTGCTTGCATAATGATAAAATAATTGGCACAAAAAACATTTAATTATAAACACATATTGAAAATGCACACAACAATAACAGCTCTTGACAATGTAACACATTTACACAGTGTTATTCCATGAGATGAGATAGAAATGGAGAAGTACAAATGGGCAACTACAAAGAAGCATTTTAATAATTATTATTTTTTTAAGTGGTCAACTTCTAACTGTACTCTGTTATTTTTTTTTTTAATGTGGTGTATGTTTAAACTGTTTGACAAGGACCATATTATGTCTTGGTTGCCATATAAATCAGTTGCTCTTAACTCAAAATACCCCCGCTAAAGATGTTGGTGTAATACTTTTGTGTGTTTTGTTGTTGTTGTCATTTTTAATAAACTAAAAGGAAATAGCAGAATTTAGCAATATGAAGATAGCGTCAAGCAGAGACACTACAGAGCATCTCTTTAGTGGAGAATTATTAAGGATATCTCTGATAAGCAATCATAGATATGAGATGTTTTCAAATGAAAATTTCAGAATAGTAATCAGATCAGAGGATAAAGTGCGATATCTGATGAAATCACCAGTTATCAGTTTTACTCTTAGAGAAGTTTATTTGCATATAATGCCTCTATTACTCTATCAATAATTACCATATATAGTAATCATACACATGCTCTAAAGGTAACTATTCTTCTCTACCTGGAAAAGTATAACTCCAATTAAAAGTAATGTAGATTTTTCACATGTCTAGGGGTGGGTGAAAGTTAGCAGGAACACAAATCAGTTGACTTGCCTGAGGGCTTTTATTACTTAGAAGTGTATTGGAAAGTATTATAGCTGTAATCAGAGGTAAAAATACTTTCTCCATGTACATATTGCCAGCAACAAGCTTTCTACAGTTAACCACTGACTAACACATCTGTGAGCAGTTATTAAATGCTGGGAATGTTCCTGGAGATAAAATATTATTTCTGCTGATTCATCTCCATAATCATACAAGGAAAGTGTTATTAATCTTGCTAGATTGAATTGTATCCTGTTCAGAAATCTCTGATTATTTCTTAACAATTTTTAAAAAATGTTTACTTCTTACACAACGTCACTGGCAATAGCTTTCTGAGGATGATTAATGGTATCTTATCAGGATAAAAAGCAGAAATTAAACGTGATAACTAACTGAAATCTCTTAATGATTCTGATAATAATCAAACATCAGTATTACAGATGCTAATATAATTAAAATCTAAGTTCAGAAAGCCCTACAGACATATTGCAGTATGCATTAGTACATACGTATTTAATGTAAATAAAATCTTAGACCATATTTATGTTGCAGAAGCAAGCAGAGTCACAGGCAGGATGATTACAGAGGAGATCTCAACAAAGGTTCTGAGCTCTTGAAAAATGTTTCTTACTTACTTTAACAGAAAATATGGAAAACATGGTGAAAGACATGACTGTGAATACAGTGTTTCTTCCGAAGGCATCTCAATTTTCACAGAGTTTGGAAAGTTTTGCAGAAGATAAATACAATAAATTAAATTTTATATAGAGTATAAAGGAGAAGGATAAAGATATCTGCTGTTTTGCAAGTGTAGGTTTGAGGAAGAGTACATAGAGAGAAAAATGTAAACAATAAAAATATTTCAGGTTGGATTTTAGGAAGAATTTATCCTCAGAAAGAGTGGTTAGGCTTTGGAACAGGCTGCCCAGGGAAGTGGCTGTACCATCAACCCTGGATATGTTTAAGAAAAGGGTAGATGTAGTGCTAAGGGACATGATTATTGGGTAACATTAGTGACAGGTGGACAATTGGACTAGATGATCTTTGAGGTCTTTTTCAACCTTAAAGATTCTATGATTCTATGATCTGTAAATCTGACTAGTTTAATTTGTGAAATGAAGCCTGAAACAGTGTGATATTTCTAAAATGACTGTACATAATTTTGAACACTCTGATTAGCTATTAAGATAACAGTCTTTTTGAAATAAGATGCTGTGCTTCAGAGTGGTTAGGACACAAAGATCTATATTGCCACATCACATTAACAAATTTCCATTCGTAGCTGGAAAAGCCTGATACTGTTTGACCACTTGGCAATCCTTTCTGATCATGCTGCCAATAACCTTGCTCTGTCTCAATCATCCTTCCAACCTTCCTTTTGGCAGCTGAAATGGTTTTGTAATAGAAATCATTGTTCAGTCATCACATTGTTTTTGTCAAAAATTTTCAAGGCTTTTAAGGTAAATACCCATATTCAAATTTAAGAATAAAATGCAGTTAACACAGATAGGGAATGCCATTATTATTATTTTTTTTAAACCAAACTACTGGAATCTTGGTTCAAAGTAAGCAGCCGGGGGTGACTAATGTTCACTAAATATGAAGACAGATAAAAAAAGTCCTAACAACAATATCCACAATGAGTTTATTTCTTTATATGATAACCTTAATTTTCAGCTCACTGACACAGGAATCAGAATCTGTAAGTAGAAAGTTACTATACTGCTAATATCTGGGGAATGTGTGGTGTGTTGACACCAAAAATTTTGGCTCTACAAATTCTCTTATATTCTGGGCATGTAGAAGATTTCCATTACGCTAACAAAGGAACAAACAACTAATTTGTTTGAAAGTGAGATCTGTTGGCAAAGACTAAAGGAATGACATTATTCTCTCTGCTGTTAATTTCCACAGGGGTAGTTGGCCAGGTTCCTGTATAGAAGTTAAGTTTTAAGTAGATCAAACTTGTTTGATGCTATGAATGCCTCTCAAAAGGTACTTGTTTGAACGTGTGTGATATTTCATTTTGCAAATTTTTGTTGTGAGCAAGATACCTGTTTATTTATGACAGCTTTATGAATATAAATACAGGACATATTTTGAAGAAGTCTAAAGCATAAAAAAGTTAACCTTATTTTTATTTATTTGTTTGTTTGTTTGTTGTTTCAAAAGAGATGTTGATGAGAAAAAAAGTCAGTCTCAAAGTAGAAATGTATAGGCCAGCAGAGAGTTTTATTCCTGCTCCATTATTTTTCTAACCATTATGTCTAAAAAATATTACTTTGAAGGGACAGCAGCAAAAATCCAAAGGTCAAACCTAGTTTTTAAACCTACTGCACAGATGTGAGGCCCTGAAAGGGCACATAGGACACACAGTTACTTAGTCACTTTGGTCCATGTGTTCTAGGTAGCTATTTCATTTCTGAAGGATATTGTAGAACTGGAGTTTAATGGCTATTGTTCATCTCATTTTCCCTATGCTTTTGAGGCTTAATAGCACAAATTAAATTTCATGCTAGCCAGCCCAAGTTTCCAGCATATTGTTTGGATTTAAATGTCAATGTTTCCTTTTTTTTTTTTTTTTTTTTTTTTTTTCAGGATCAGTTAAAAATGGAAAGGAGCCCAAGAGCACTTGTATATTCTTCCTACTGAAAACAGCAACTACTTAGAAACTTGCTACTGTGAGAGGAAAGTTGCTCAGACAGTCTGACTTTGCACATATGGCATGAGCTGCTAAAAAGATGGGAAAAAAAGATGAACAATAATTTATTTTGCAGTGTTGATAGTTCCCAAATGTAAGCAGTATTAAAGAACTGAACTTTTGTTAAAAGGCAATAAGAGAACAACACGGCATTTACATGATAGAAATATGGAGTTCAGAGCTCATAAATGCAAAATTATTATGTTTTTTAACTGGGGTTTATATTCATGAGAGACAGATTTGCATGAATTAGAGTTTTTTTTCTTCCAATATTTTTATATATCTAAAACAGTCACTCTCATTTCTAAATTTCCAGTGATTAATTCTGATGGTTTAAGTTATAAGAGGTCATGAATCTAGTAACTGAAATACAAGTGGTTTTGGAAAGTTCAGTAGCTTTTAAATCTTACAAAAATGAACAGAATTAGTACTAGTTTTTACTTAATTTACCTGACTGCTTATAAAATCTGGGATACTTGCAGTCAAGATTTTTCTTTCATTCTGTGAAATTCTCAGTTCAGAAAGCAACGTTCTACAGATACTCACCTCAGGTGTCCAGATGTCTTTGCTCTTTTCTTCACATGCCCTTGCCTCAACTCAGAATTGTGAGTTCTTTTAAGTGGCTGAACACTGAAGATGTAAATGCTCCAAAATTTTGGTCTATGACACCAAGGTGGTCACTGAAACTCTGGCTATGAATAGAGAAGCATATTCAGCAGTTTTGAAAGTCTGTTAATTCTTTCTGAGGTTAAATCTCCAGGGCAAAGAGAAAGAAAGGGAGTATTACGTCCCAGAACAGAATTCAACATTTTCATCTGTGTTAGCTGCTTCTCAGAATCTTTGATGAAATCTTGCCTGTGTCCTGTCAAAAATCAAAAGTAGATTTTTGAACAGTTTTCCCTGACATCATATATTTTAACAGCAAGGCATAACAATTTCATTGTTTTTCTAAATATTTTTTTGTCTATATGAGAATTCCTACTGATGTAGAAGAAATATTTGTCTTCCAAACAGCTTTCTGGTATAAGACTTCAATAACAAAATATGCACTTAAACAATAGATCCAAGCTTTCACATTCATATCCAGGTCAAGAAACCAGCATGTAAACATTACATTGCAGTCAGATATGGCATCATAACTTTTCTTGGAAAGATAAGCTAGCTGGAATAATTTTTCAGATTCTGCACACTACTTCCTCAGAACTGCCATTTTTTTTTTTTTCCTATCTGAATGGAAGGAGTAGAGTTCACATGTTAATAAATAAAAAAAAAGTGCATGTTTTATACTAGACACATACTAGACACATAAAGGAGAGATTTTTAGCTTTTTTAAATGAGGTTTAGTGAGCATCAGAGTCATGTACACCTCCATCACTAAGTCTGTGTATTTAAGAGATGTTTTTTGAGTCCAACAGCAATTGCCACAGTGATGGCAAAATACGAATATGTATATACACACATATATAAGCTTCTAAAAGCCATAGTTGATTCATTAAGATTATTGAAGACATAAAATAGCTTTTAATTGTACGGCTGACTTCCCTCACCAATTTATTGAGTAAGTATTCAGCAGAATTCAAAAGCTGTAAAAATTTATATTGTTCATTAAGTTAACAGTGAGTTAAACTCCCGCTGAAGTGCATTGAAGTGAACTTCAGTTTCCCCCGGGGACAAAGTTTTACAGTATTTTCCTTAAAACAAATAGCACTGAACCTAAGGAAAGGTGTCGTGGCTATATCATGACTATAGAGCCTTGAGACAAGGACATTTTTAATCTAAATTTCAGCCTTTTGATGTTGTTGGTGGCTTTGTTTGTTTGTTGTCTGTATGTTGTTTTTGCTTTTCCTTTATTTTTCAGTATGAAAAATGCAGCAGTTTAAGGGAACAGCAGAAGACTGCATAGACTTTTATTTTGATTAACTATACAGAAATATTCACTTGATTTCCATAGGTGTTTTATTTTTAGATGCTTGCAGTTGGAAATATCAAACATTTGCCTCAGGAAAATAATTAAATAGCTGATAGCATTATATCTGTTTCCATTTCAGGCCTCCAAGGCCAGAGGCACTTGAAGGATCCTAGATACTCATGGAGACTTGGGAGCTGAAAAGACTCAAGCTGTATAAGATCACATTAAAGGCTAGTAAAAACAGGTTATAATGTTTACATGACTTTTTATGGATCAGAGTTTATTATAGCTTCATTCTATGACCTACAGCAGAGGAGCATTTTACAAGGCTTTTACTGTGTTTGACAGTTATGTTCAGTGAGTTTGCTAAGGAAGGCTATTTCTGCTGAGTCCCTAACATTCACAGATTTCCAAGATTCCCTTTTCAGTGGAAGATACTTGGGAACTGGACAATACGTAACCAAATTGGAAGGGACATAAACCATAACAATAAATAAACTTTGCGACTTCTAATCATAAGGATGTTTATAAATGTCAAAAGACGTTATATGCTTTACTTAAAATGCAGTACTGAAGCACATCGTGAGGGTTTTAAAGTTAAGCTATCAAAAGTTAGAGAATGCTAGAGTTAAATTAGCTGACTTAAAAGAATTTTTGCACTGGGCCTGGAACAGGATTCCCTCTCACTCTTATGAGCATTCTCCAATAGTTTACTCCACATTTTTAGTTTAATTGTTCACCCATGTGACATCTGTTGCACACTACTGAAACTTTTTCTCACAGTTCTGCCATGGTATTTGTAGCTATAGTATCTGACGACTTTACAGTAGTCTACAAATAATCATGATGGAGACAGACTTATGAATACGTTGATGTAACATAAAGGAAGAATGCCATGAAGAATGCTCGTGAGGGTAATTGTTATTGTTTAATCCAGCAGGCAGCTAAACACCACACAGCTGTTCATTCACGGGGGAAGGAATTGGAAAAAAATTAAAACTCACAGGTTGAGGTAAGGACAATTTAAGACAGAAAATGAAAGGGAAAACAATAATAAAAATGTAATAAATAAATAAAAAAAATACAAAACAAGTAATACGCAATGCAGTCTCTCAACCTGCTTGTAAATACCCATCCAGTCCGAGAGTAGCATCTGCCCCTTTAATCAACTATCTCTAGTTTTATCATTTTGCATGATGTCAGATCTTGTTATGGAATATCTCTTTGGCCAGTTTGGGTCATCTGTCCTGGTTCTGTCCTCTCCCAGCATTTTTGTGCACTTCCACCTTCCTCATTGGTATGACTGTGTAAGAACTTGAAAAGTCCTTTATTAGTGCAGACACTCAGCAACAACTAAAACATCAGTAAGTTAATATTATTCTCATCCAAAATCCAAAACACAACACTATTGCTAGTTACACAGAAAAGAGGCTGACATCTGCCTTGTCACAGCCTCCTTTCAGGTAGTTGTGGAGATCAATAAAGTATTCCCTGAGTCTCCTCTTCTCCAGACTAAACAATCCCAGCTCCTTCAGACGCTCCTCAGAAGGCTTGTGCTCCAAACTCCTCACCAGTTTCACTGCCCTTCTCTGGGCACCCTCCAGGGCCTCGATGTCTTTATTGGAATGATGGGCCCAAAACTGAACACAGTACTACTCAAGGTGGACTCATCAGTGCTGAGTACGTGAGTATGATCCTCATGTACTGCTGTACTGCTCCTGCTGGCAACATTGTCTCTGATACAAGCCAGGATGCCATTGGCCTTCTTGGCCACCTGGCATCCCGGCTTGTATCAGAAATAGTAACTTAAATGAAGAGGAGCTTTAAATAGTTTTAAATAGTTTGCCTTTTGGGGGAAGTCTTTGAAATGTCTGTGAGAAATAGAAGAGGAAAATAAATATTTCACATGAAGAAGGAAACATTTCTATGACAATGTGCTTTTTTTTTTTTTTTCCTAGACTTATGCTAGATATTTTTTTCCTTAAATATAGCTTTTAGATATACCTTAGTGAGGTGGACCTAAAGGTAGAATTCTTGTGAGAGCTAGAAGATCTCTTCAAAGCTTGTGCATTTCTCCAAAATATCATTCTTTCCAGATTGGGTTATGCAGTGAGTTTGGAAATGGAATTTCCTGTAGTGATAAATCTAATTGTACCATTAAAAATGGAGATCAATAAAATGAAATTGTTCATATTTATGCAGTTCATACTTTAGCCTCTCATTATAAACTGCTCATTATGACTTGGGCAAGTGGAACATTATGGCCAGAGGAAAAACAGAGGATGTTTATTTCTCTTGTGTAACAATAACAGATGGGAAACCTTAACAGTTACAATAAACTGAAAACTATTGTAATTTATAACAATTGTCATATATTTATACACAAAAATTCAGTAATTAGGCATCCATATTTAGGAACTTCCAAATAAAAATGAGTAATCTCATCTGAAAATACTGGTGACAGAAAAATCACCAAGCAAAGTAAATTTGTAGACTATCTGAACATCTTAGTTTTAAACTAAAATCTGTTGTTTCAACACCATCAGTGTTAACACTGTTTCTTTGTGGAATTTCAAGTGTTGTTATGGAACTTCTGATATCATAAATTGTTTGTCACAAGAAAGCTGACTTCCATTAAAAACAGACTGCCGCAGCATACTGTACAGTAGGGTTCTGCTGAGTTTGAAGTATTTGGCTTGTTAACTCGATTGAAGCAGCTGCTATCTCACTCCAGTCTGATCACAGGACTGTTTGAAATGAAAATAAAACATGCTTTGTTTACAGACCTCTTTTAACTACTATGGAGCAAGAATAGTTTGTTCTTTCTGACAGCATTTGCAAGCTTTTGTTACATTTAATTCTCACTATGATAGATGCTGGTAATATTCTACTAGCTTTTAATAAGCCTTTTTCTACCAGCCACACTACAGGGAGTTTATCAGAAAAAAAGCTGGTCTTTCCTAATCCACTACCACCTACAATGTGCCTGTTGGAACAGGTATGCTTTCATATCATAGAATCCTACGATAGTCTGTTAAATATATATATTTTTAAACACATAATATATACATATATACATTCATATAATATGCATATGTAGATATATATACTTCAAAGGAAAATAAATGTTCTTTGCACAAGTTTCGACACTTAAATTTTCTGTTGGTGATTCCAGAAATAGTAGTTTCACCTCAGTGATTTTAACTGAACAAATAATCTTTCTTGCCTACTATGACATTTTCTCAGGCATGATGTCATCTATTAGCATTTCTTGACTAATTAAAGAGAATGTGAACCATAATGACATAATCCTGAAGATTAGTCAGATACTAATTCTTAAATTTGAGTTTATTTTGTAGTCCTGAGTGTCTTTTCAGATTAAGTTTATATTACAATAGATACTTGTGAAACTTCTTAGTAAACTTAAAAGAATGCAAAACAAGCAAAGCTGACTAACCTATTACACAGACTAAGTTTTAAATAGCACCGTTTATTTCTGCTTTATTCAAAAGATAGAAATAAACTTGAGAATGATTTCCATACAAAAATGTATAGGGTTTTAAGCAAATAGTTACTTTTTAAAAACGGAAACAGAAGTTCCTTGAAGGTGCTGGAAAAATTGCCTGTTTTCTTTGTTTCAAGACCAACGCTTTTTAAACACTCTAAGGTGAATCAATAAAATACTGGATCAATTATTGTGTGTTTGGTTAAAAACACTCTTCTTTGCATGATTTTTTTTTTCCCTGCTACTTTCTTAAGACTTCATACTCTTTTTCCTATGAAAATATTAATTGAAATTAATAATTAATGTTTAAGCTTACGTTGCACTTTAAATCTCTAACTTTAGCATAAACATTAAGTTAAGAATATTAAGACAGAGTATCCCATCTAATTTAGTTATACAATCAAAATTAAAAAGTGCATGTTTGAATCTGAGGAGAATCTAGCAAATTTTAAGTTTGTTATGAAATTATAATCTGCAGATTCTCAAGACCTAGAGAAATGAATTTGCCATGAGGGTAAAAAATTAACTACACTGTGGGAACTTGCATAACATAAAGCTTTTAGCATAGTTAAATTGTGTACTAATTTATTTTATACTTATTACACAGTAATTAGAAAGGCTTCAATTGTATCTCTAGGCACATGGCTGTGTAAAGCAATCATTCAGAGCTTATCAGAAGAAGAAATGAAGAGTCATATTGTCATCTCTTGTTTAGTACTGAAGAAATTTTGGTACAACCTACATAAAGAACTGATCTGAATATTGTAGTACTATACAGAATAATGGAAAAATGCATAATGTCTACTGTCATGAAATTTTTGAAGTTTTGACTTCTGTTCTTAAGCTCTGAATGTATCTAGTTTCAGTCTCAGATGAGTACTCTAAAATCAGCTGACTGAAGTTCAGCACTAGAGTTTTAATTCCAAGACTTCCTAGTTGCAGCTCATTCTGTTTGCAGCAAATGGATCAATTCAAACCCCACATTTTAAACTGAGAACACTGTATTGGAGGCAAACTGTTACTATGATTGAATGAGGGAGAAATTCTGGACACTGCTGTTCTGAGACCTAAGGAAATCTTCAGACCTGAAGTTTGGTCTGAAGAAGAGGATTTAAATGAATGAGCATCACTGAATATCTTCTTTGATGTCTAGTGTTAACCTACAATATTTAAAGTTCTTACTCACTTGTTATCCTACTCAGTATTCAGTATTCAGATATTAAAACTTAACAGTGGAGTACCATTACAACCTGAAAAATGTTCTGCTCATGTTTAGCTCCACGTTAGACAGCAGACAGTACTCAGCAGTCAAGATGTGGCCCAAGGTAGATGAATACTTGTTACGAATTTGAGGTTTTCTTGTGTTCTTTGGCATTCCCAGACGAGACCTGCTTGCTTAGGACTCACCCAGTAACTCACTGGGTAACATATGAAGTCCTGAGTTCTCTTAGCAAAATACAGATGGAAGAGTTCCTCCTCTTCTTTGAAGTGCGCCATTCTCCATGACACAATTTTCTTCACACTGGGCCAGAAAATTGTTAAACATATATATTTGGTTTGTAAATAAAAATAAAATATAATAATAGTGGTGGTGGGGGGAGGGGGGGGAGAAAAAATAAAAAAAGGTAATTCTTCCTTAAATAATCAGAATAGTCAGTGAGTATGTTATGGTGACCGAGTCTTTTCAGAAAGCAAACCCACGCTATCCCTAAATACTGAATTCATAGTCTACCTCTCCTAGAACTTGTAGGAACTCAACTGTGACATGTTCTCAACATTGTTGTAGTCTTCCTGGCTATTAACTGTAGTGAGGACAGATGTTTCAGTGGGACTTTGAGAAGGAAAAAGTATGATGCTATTTTATATGTATGTATATATTTATTTACATATGTAACATTCACGAAGTAGATGATAAAATCATGTACTGTAAAATGAAGA
This sequence comes from Gallus gallus, assembly GCF_016699485.2. Lineage (NCBI taxonomy): Eukaryota > Metazoa > Chordata > Aves > Galliformes > Phasianidae > Gallus > Gallus gallus. The sequence goes on from NC_052532.1 coordinate 141,416,229, forward strand.
CTTACACTAATTTTCCTAGGTAGAAACACTGTTAAGCTTGTGTGGAAGAAGCGTTCCTTTTTAACAGTTGTTTCTCTCTACTCTCCCTTAAACTATAATACGTCTGTTTATTTGTCCAAGTGATTATTCAGTTCAGTTTTCTATATGGGCTTTTCTAAACTATAGAGCCTGAAATCATCACCTAATATTTCAGGAGTAGGGTTGTTGGTGTTTCCGAAGAGAATGGGGTGGGGTAGTTCTGTGATTTATAACTTCAAGATCAAATGGCAAATCCTTTTTAAAAGTTAATTTTGACAAGCTTCCTATTCCACCACTTGCTCCAGAGTCACTACTGAAGAAAAGACAGAATGATACTTCCCTCACAGAAAGACTGAGCTATAATAATCACATTGGATATAAGGAATGATTCCATGATTAGGAACATTAAATGGAAATTTTCCTCAAAAACATAAGATATCAGCAGAGGGAATTTCAATGACATGAATGTACTTCTAGATGGCACTGAAAACTTAAATTTCAAAGAAAATTATTTTAATGAATTATATACTGTAAATGCCAGCTAATACATTTGGATGTTGTTGGTTTTAATTAGAGGATAATACTCACAGTTGAGGATTATAAACACAGAATTTTGTGCATGTATGTGAGTAATTAAATACCACAGTGAAGGCAGGCATTCGTTAACAGCAAAACTATTCATAACAAATAGTATAAAGTGAGTTTATGATAAATAATTGTTCAAGGGAGACAAACAGGTCAAAGCGTAATGATAGACTATATACATAAGTAGAAATAAGCAATGTATTGTCCTTGTCAGTACAGTATTACTGATACTAAAACAAAATATAGACACGTGCATACACAGACACACATACACACACACACATTATTAATCATATATGTGTTAATCATTCTGACTTCTGAAGCTGACTACTGAACACACAGCCATGACAAAACACTGTGAGATACGTTTTATGCAATGGATCAGAAAAGTAAAGATATGCATATATTATTTAGCTGAAAATGCTATTTTTTCTCCATTATGCTACTACACAAATGAAAATGAGAATTAATGAATGACTGAAAAAGGGAATTTGTGTAACAAAATACGAATACTGTATCAAAGCAATGGCTAGTTGTTAGCTTTCCTGGAGAAAATGAAAGAGTTCAATTCATTTGTAATCTACAGGTGAAAAGATATTTTGTCTTAGTTTCAGAAAGCCTTTTTTTTTTTTTTCAAGAGATGCTTTCACACCTTCTAAAACTTTTACACAAAGAAGAAATCAGCACCCTCCCTACACTATGAATTAGCTACTCATAACTTCTCAAATGCATCTTTTGTTCCTTCAATTTCATTATAGTAAAAAATCAATAATTGTTATTATAAACTTTATTTGCAAATGAGTATTTTAGGGCAAAATAAAAGTTACCTTAAACTGAGATCTTCCCAAGCCTTCTTCCTGATAAAAACACCATCCTGTTTTCTACTGTTTATTCTCCATACTACTATTTCTATTCCATATATGTTTATTCATTTATGCAATTATTCTGGACATGGACAGGTTATTGCATGATATGAAAGAAATATCATATACTAATATTGCAGTTGCACTATTTTTCTCTGTTGAAAAGTTCAAAGTATAATCATTTTTTTAACAGGAAATGCAATCATATAGAGCCTGGACTTTTGTTCTCTGCATTCATGCTATTTTTTTTTCCTTGTCTTTTCAAATGCTTTTTGGTTTTTTAAATAAAACAATTTACTCATTTCATGCTTGTCCTGGTTTTATCGGTATTCCATATAAAGACATCATGCAGCCAGCTGTTAGTACTAAAGCACAGTGCCAGGGAGCTGCACTTCCTGGGTCCTGGATCCAGGCAGTCTTGACTATTCTTATGTGGATTCTGGCTCTCCAAGAAGAAGATACATTGAGAAGTGGCAGACTGAAATTCCCAGAAGTCTCCATTACTCCCCATGTGTGTTGTGATGAAGACAACTTTCTTCCATTTCTGGGCGGCATGGCTAGCAGCATGATCAGAAATCTTTTCTCTCCCATTTGTTTGATTTATCGCCCATAACTGTCTTGTATATCATACTGTCTTACCACTGATTCTTTTACCACTGGTAGTAAAGCTAGTTATCTTTCCTTGTCTCAATTGAGTTGTGTCCATTTCTTCTTCCCAGAAAGGGGGAGAGGGAGGAAAAGAGGCCAGGGAAGCCCCTGTCATTCATGGTAACATCAACTAAACTGTGACAATCTTTCAATATTTATATCCTTTTCTGTTTCATTTAGACATAATTTAAGGCTAAAATTATGGATTTTTTTAATTCACTTTATGTAGAGGATATCATTGTACCTCCGTGTTCATGTTCTCTGTTTCTGAAGAATTCAAAATACTTCTGTGTTTGAGTCTTGTTTTAAAATACCTTGTTCACAAGGGATATACTTAATCTAGTTATTGGAAGCATTCAAGGCCAGGCTGGATGGGGCTTTGAGCAACTTGATGTAGAGGGAGGTGCCTATAGCAGCGGAGTTGCAACTAGGTGACCTAAAAGGTCCCTTCCAACCCAAACCATTCCATAATTTTATGATTCCATGAAATATGCATTGTCATATATAAAAATTTATTTACTAAGGATCTGTGACTTACAATTTCACTTCTAAATATATTCTTAATGAAACAGAGATGTAATTTTTGAGAATTAAAAATGTCTATTTGTCAACTGAAAAATCAGATGCTTATGTTGATTCTAGAACTAAAGAAAATTAAATATCTTTTGGTTGGGATACAACTAATTTTTCTGTGGAGACTCATATGAATCTGTGTTTTGAATTTTTGATTAAAGTAGTGATGATAACAGACCAATGTTTTGTTGTTACAGAGCAGTGCTTAGCAGAACCAAGGACTTATCTGTTTTCCATGCTGCCTTGCCAATGAGGAGGCTGGAGGTCAACACAGAGCTGGGAGGGGACAGAGGCAGAACAGTTAACCCAAACTGATTAAAGAAGTATTCTGTTCCTCATGACATCATGATCAACAATAAAACTGGGGGAAAAATGAAGGAAAGGGAGGAACGTTGAAGTGGTGGAGTGATGGCATTTGTCTTCCTACGAAACTGTTAAATGTGATGAGCATTACTTTCCTGGAAATAGTTGAACATCTGTCTGTCAATGTAAAACAAGGGATAAATTCCTTGTATTTCTTTGCCTGCATGCATGGCTTTGGATTTACTTTGTAAATTGTCTCAACCCTTGAGTTCTTTCAAGTTTAGTTTTCCAATTTTCTTCCCCATCTCACCTGGGGAGAATGAGTTAGTGAGCAGATGTGTGGTGCTGATCTGTCTGCTGGAATTAAAATACAAAACAAAGCTATTAATAGCTCAAAATTTGAGAATATTTTAATATACACATATATTTTTTCTTCTACTCTTAATATCAGTACTTTTTAATGTGCAGATCCGTTTATACAATACCTTATTTTCATTGCCTATTTTTTATTTCTGTATGAATTTTAGTTTAAAGTGATTGTGTAAATAGAAGAAAGAACTCCAAGTATGATATTATATGAATTATTTTATTACATTCTACTTAGAATTTAATGAAACCTACATGTTTCTGTATGCTACCAGAAATAAGAACCTGAAAGAATTCCTCTGAGAAGCTGACAACAAACAAAAGCACTTGTGACTCTTAGGAATTTTTCTTCAGCTGATGACTACTCAGAGGCTGTCACATTATATTAGTAGTTTCTGCTACGTCTTCCTGTTGGTGTGATGTTTCAATGAACTACTCTGTACTGCTCAAAATTTTGGAGTGATACAAAAGTTAGTGCACATTCCACTGTCTGCAGTTATTTTTTTGCATGTCAAAATTGGCCTTGTTGCTCTTCTTTTTGAATGTTAATTTCCTGTTAATTAGAAATGAAGAAATAACTAATTGTTTCTCAGGTTCCTTCTCTTGTGATTTTTTTTTTTGGATGTAGAAGGGTGATACAATAAAACAGCAAATATAGAATGACAAATGGTTCATCATTTAATAAATAGGTAGATCCACGTTTCAGATTAACATAAACAAAATTTAGTTCTAAGGGAAATACACAATTAATCATAGAATCATAGAATGGCCTGGGTTGAAAAGAACCTCAAAGATCATCTAGTTTCAACCCTCCTGCTACATGTAGGGTCTCCAACCATGAGACCAGGCTGCCCAGTGCCACATCCAGCCTGGACTTGAACACCTCCAGGGATAGGGCATCCACAGCCTTTTTGGGCAACCTGTTCCAGTATGTCACCACCCTCTGTATGAAAAAAAAAAGCGTAACCTTAACCTTTGGATGACATTAGACTGACAGAGAAGCCTCAATATGATGAAAGATAGTATATATCAAAGTTAAGAAGATCTTTGGTCATTTTCTCTGAAAAAAAAATAATCACATGCATAAAAAATTGCTATAAATTACCTTTGGACTTGGAAATTAATGCCATATTTATTGTTCACAAACAAGCATTTGCTTCTGCCTAAAACTGTCCTAAGTTTAGAGAATGCCGTTTGGCAGCCCCTGGATTCCTTTTGTTCATCAGCAACATTTCTTAGAAGGACAGTGAATAGGATTGACTCAGTTATTGTAATTTTTGTTACAGCTGGTGGGAAAAGGGCTGCAAAGAGGCCTTGAGACACTGGTCAAGATAGAGTGGGACTTTTTGAGTCAAACCAAGTTATGATGGTGGAAACAGGAAATCATGAAGCAATGATGGTGGAAACAATGCAGAGAGCAGATGGAGATGTACCTCTACAAAGAGGATACGGCAAATCAAGGTTGCCAGGCTCAACTAAGTGCTTCCTAGGAGTAATGGCAATCTCAGCTCTGGCTGAGGGGCTGAGCCACTGAATGAAGGAGCTGGGGAAGAAGGTGAGTACGCAGTGTGCCATCATGCATGAGATCAGATCAACAGGATCTTAGACACCCTTCAGAAACCAGAGGTTCTTCTTCCTGCTATCACATAGAAGGAGAAAATTGAAGAGCACACCTGAGCCAGTGTGGTTAAAAGGAGAAATAAGCACAAAATAAATACAGGCTAAAGTTCTCTGGGATGGAATGTGGCAATTAAATATACTAATTTTTTTCCCCCAGATAATCACTTTCTAGGCAAAATTAATGCTGTTCCTGGGCTTCCACAAAGGCTATACTTTCATGCTACATAAAGATAGGTAAAAAGAAGAAAAAAAATCTAAGAAAAAAGTCCATAGGCAAAAGATAATAACAAATACCAAAAGGGGGGAGAAAATAACCCAAGGATTGTTCTCTGGATTAGTCTTACTTAGTATTTTCATTTCATTTATGACCTTGGAAGAAGCAATAAAAATGTCCTGATCACATGTGATTTATGAAGTATTGCTTGCATGTCAGAACATCAGTGTATGCAATGCATAGAAAAATGCTATAACAGTGAAAACTAGAGCTGGAATAAAATGTAATAATACAAAATAGATCATGAACTTATGAATTAATTACAAGAATACTATAAACTTGTATAAACTAGACTGTTGAAAAGCTATAAGTAAAGCAAGACTTTCATTTATTAGTTCTTCACAGGATACTTGTCAATAATATTTGAGATAGAATGAAAAGTGGACTAAAAAGTGTATCAAGAAACATGTTTATGTGGCAGCTAACTTGTATTCTCATTTCCTGTTCCTAAAACACAAATTCTAGCACATCAGTGTGGAGATTTTCTTATGGTCTGTATTTTTATTCTTCTTTTGCGGACAGGGAGGAAGGGTAATGTCATTCCCCTTCCCTCCACATAATATATGTGACCATTGTGGTGCTGTTTGTAATATCGGGTCATTTTGCTTCTGGCGGAATTTACTTATTTTAAGCAGAGGGCTACTGCACTGTGAACATTATAATGCAATAAACAAAAAATGTTGGCTTGAGCAATAGCTCTGTAGAGAGTTTTTTTAGAAAATTACTCCACTATTCTAAATACAACACACATGCTTATCATTGCCCAGAGAAACACTGTTGCTTATCTATTGGGTTGTTTGATTTAGAATGGAGAATGCATGACTCAGAGTTACGACTGCACACACCCTGCTGTCTAAATAACTGAACAATTAACAATTACTGCAGCTTTCACATTCTGTGGTAAAGCTACCGTATCTTACAGTCATTTTCATATGAAACACAGTATATTACAGAGTTACTTAATAGTAATTAAAATCTGTCTGTAGCTATTACACTGAAAAGGGGATTCTGTTCTAGTATACCTCTAAGCAGAAATAAAAGAAGTAGTAGAAGAAGAAAGATTTAGTAAGGCATAACTAATTGGTTATGAAATCCAAATGCTTTTGGATTCAGTCCTCCTTGTTCTACTCAAACAAATCTTTATCTAGCTAGTCACTTGAAGGATTCCACATGTTAGTAGGTACAACGTGCTGCTCCTTAAATATAATGGCTTTGATTGTTGTTAGTGATAAATACACATTATTTAAAAAAGAGCATTTACCTTCTCCCTTGTATGGTATATTTCCCTTTAGTAGAAAAGAGAAATATATAAGAAATGCTGGTATAACTGTGATAAAATTATGAGGGCTACTCCTAAAGTAATGTCTCCTATTTTATTAGGCTGATCCATTATGTCAGAGGTAGATATTGATGGTGTGGCAGTAGACACTGAACCTTCCCACCAGTATTCCATTAAATTTTGTTGCCATGCAATAGTTGGCAGCTGGGCAATCTGACATAATGGCATCTGACATGGAAGTGCTTATGAAGCTAACGTGCATAACTGAATTTCTCCATTTGGAAAGAATTGCACCTACTGACATTAATTGTTGCTTACTGAATGTTTATGGAGACCAAACAGTGGAAGTGAGCACAGTGAGGTAGCGGGTGGTGCATTTCAGCAGTGGCAACCATGACAGTGGACCACAGTCCTGGTTCTGATAAGACAGAGCCGATTTTCTTCATAGTGTCTAGTACGATTCTATGTTTTGGTTTAGAAGAAAAACATTGATAACATACCAGTGTATTAACTCTGTTGTAATAGGACAAGGGGAAACAGTCTCAGACTAGAAGAGAGGAGACTTAGACTGGATATAAGGAAGACATTTTTGCAATAATGTTGGTGAAGCACTGGAACAAGTTGCCCAGAGATGTGGTGGAAGCCCCATTCTTGGAGACATTCAAGGTCAGGCAGGACCAGGCTCTGAGCATGTTGATGTCCCTGTTCATTGCAGGGGAGTTGGACTAGATGATCTTTAAAGGTCCCTTCCAATTCAATGATTTTATGATTCTATGGTTCTTGGTGAGCAGCACTGTACAGAATCAAGGACATTTCAGTTTCTCAGCTTTTTGTAATCCCCTGCCAGCAAGATGGGCTGGGGGTGGGCTCAAGGATGTGGGAGGAAACAGAACCAGGACAGCTGACCTAAACTGGCCAAAGGGATATTCTACACCATATGACATCAAGAATGGAAACTATAAAATTGAAAGGAGTTGCCTGGGGGAATTGGCCAGGGGAGACTGCCACTACAGGTCAGCAATTGCTTGTGTGTCACTTGATATATATGTATATATATCTACAATGGTGATAATTATATATATGTGTAAAATTATTATCATTAATGTTATTTCTCTCTTCCTTTTCTGTCTTGGTAAATAATTCTTATCTCAACCCAAGTTCTACTTTTTCTTGATTCTGTCTCCCATCCCACTGGGAAGGAGGAGTGGTGAGCGAAAGGTTGTGTCATTGTTATCTACTTGCTGGGTAGGGAGGGGAAAATGAATTGAAGAAGTAGAGAAACTAGTATTTCCTGCAGGGCTATACACAATCCAGATATACACCTAGGTATTGTCATACTTAGTAGACTTATTTGCATAATGAAAGCTCTTACAAAAATGCATTTGTTTGTTTGTTTGTTTTGAAGGGAAGGGGAGAGGGAAGGAGGAGAAGGAGGGGGAGAGTGGGGAGGTGGAGGGGAGGGGAGGGGAGGAAATGGAAAGGGAAAGGGGAAGGGGAAAGGGGAAGGGGAATGGGAAGGGGAAGGGGAAGGGGAAGGGGAGGGGAAGGGGAAGGGGAAGGGGAAGGGGAAGGGGAAGGGAAGGGGAAGGGGAAGGGGAAGGGGAAGGGGAAGGGGAAGGGGAAGGGGAAGGGGAAGGGGAAGGGGAAGGGGAAGGGGAAGGGGAGGGAAGGGGGGGGAAGGGGGGGGAAGGGGAGGGAAGGGGAGGGAAGGGAAGGGAAGGGAAGGGAAGGGAAGGGAAGGGAAGGGAAGGGAAGGGAAGGGAAGGGAAGGGAAGGGAAGGGAAGGGAAGGGAAGGGAAGGGAAGGGAAGGGAAGGGAAGGGAAGGGAAGGGAAGGGAAGGGAAGGGAAGGGAAGGGAAGGGAAGGGAAGGGAAGGGAAGGGAAGGGAAGGGAAGGGAAGGGAAGGGAAGGGAAGGGAAGGGAAGGGAAGGGAAGGGAAGGGAAGGGAAGGGAAGGGAAGGGAAGGGAAGGGAAGGGAAGGGAAGGGAAGGAAAGGAAAGGAAAGGAAAGGAAAGGAAAGGAAAGGAAAGGAAAGGAAAGGAAAGGAAAGGAAAGGAAAGGAAAGGAAAGGAAAGGAAAGGAAAGGAAAGGAAAAGAAAGAAAGGAAAGGAAAGGAAAGGAAAGGAAAGGAAAGGAAAGGAAAGGAAAGGAAAGGAAAGGAAAGGAAAGGAAAGGAAAGGAAAGGAAAGGAAAGGAAAGGAAAGGAAAGGAAAGGAAAGGAAAGGAAAGGAAAGGAAAGGAAAGGAAAGGAAAGGAAAGGAAAGGAAAGGAAAGGAAAGGAAAGGAAAGGAAAGGAAAGGAAAGGAAAGGAAAGGAAAGGAAAGGAAAGGAAAGGAAAGGAAAGATATAAAGTTCCCAAATATTCCCATTACTCCTAATGTAGAAATCATTACAATAAGGCAGATCGGGAGATTACTTGAGTCAGCTCTCTAGGATGTTAATCAACGTGCTGTTTTACAACTGATATTGATTTGGAGAAACTGTAGATGTGCAGGCTAGCTTGACTGGAATTGTAAAAATCCATTAATAACATGAGATACACTCATCATTATGGCAAGTCCATATCTAAATGGACCAGTTAGTACTAAGTCCTGTTTATGGCAGATAGATTTAACTTATGCCTTTGTCTGCAAGTGTTAAAAAATATTTGGAAATATTGTGTTACGGTGCTACAAAAAGCAAAGAAAAATACTATAGGAATGCAGTCTGAAGTTTGGATTGGCTCAATTATGTGGAAAAAGATGATCAAAGAGTTAAAGCTCTGTAAACTGTTCGGCACATAATTTATAATGTTGTGGTATTTGCCTGGCCTAATACTTAAATACATACTTAGAATCATATTTAAAAGAAATCATTGAGTTTTGTCTGCCATTTGGTCAAATGTAAGGCAAAAAGCCAATAGTAGCATGGTATGCAGGTTTGTCTTGGAACTGTATGAAGCTTTGAATCTTTAGGTTTGGATGAGCTCCAAATATCAGCATTCAGTCACAAGAAATATCCCTCACATGGCATGCCACTTAAAACAACAACAACAACAAAAACAGAAACAAAGTAATATTGAGGACCTCTACAGACCAAACTGCAGCACTGTACATAGTATTCTCTAGTATAATGAGATGGCATAGTCTGGACTATTTCCTTATAAATAAAACTTATTCTACTATTGATGGTGAAGACATCAGAATTGGGCAGTGTGTGCATTCAGGGAACTAGAGATGGAAAAATTTAGGCAAGCTATGGCATTGACAACAGCAAGCACGGACTCGGGCTATAGAAAAGAGATTAAGTAAATGAGATGGAACTGCAAATCCAATTTAGATATATTAATTTTTTTTTTTCAAAAGAAATATTTTCCACAAGAAAATAAGAGGAACCAATCAGAGAGGTAAAACACCTATTGCAAACTTTCAGTTCATCGTGATTAGCGAAAGGACTAGAGAGAATGGCCTCAAGTTGACCTCTAGGAGGATTGGGTTGGATATTAGGAAAAAATTTGTCTCCAAAAGAATGATCAGGCACTGGAATGGGCTGTCCAGGGAAGTGACTGAATCACTGTCCCTGGAGGTATTCAGGAAACATTTAGATGTAGTACTAAGGAACATAGTTAAGTGGGAAGACAGTGGTGGTAGTTGGATGGTAGTTAGATGATGTTAGAGATCTTTTCCAACCTTGATGATTGTATGACTGTATACAATAGGAGGAGAAACACGCATTATGACAGGACCTAAATATTTGACGATCTTCCTATTTGAGAAGCAGGATGATTTAGTATTAAAGAAGTGTAATAGAAAAGATGGTAGAACAGCATTTCTTTTTTTTTTATGTGAGCACTTCAATTGAGCAAAACCTGAAAAACTCAAAAGTGACGAAACAAAGAATATACATATGTGTATATTCACTTGATCAATACTTCAGTTGTGGACTGCTTTACTGAGAGTACAGAGCTTGGCTGGATTTGGAATACAAGCATTCTGTAAAAAGGATAAATAGGGTAATATTTTCGAAACATCAAGCATCTGAGCACAAGTCTTTCTCCAAATAATAATGAGATAAAAGAGACAATTATATTCAAAGACACTGGAAATGAATGATCACACATATCTAATGGCTGAGAGTTAAGCATCATTCTTTGATTAAATTAATGATAAAAACTTTAAGTTGTAGGATTTCTTTCCTTTATGATACAGCAATGTTTGATTCCATCTTAGTTTATTACATGGTTGGATTTGCTCCTTCTTTTCCCTAAACATGCAAGTATGTTGCATATATGAATGAATATATGTATTTTTAAAAATGCTGAAGGAACTGAGAACAGAATACACATGTGAAAAGCCCAAGAAGTAATTGTGTGTAAGTGAGTATCTACCCTTTTGACATGTTAGCCTACTTAGAAGCTGGATACAGTCCTTTTAGAACAATCCTGAGGGAAGTATAACATAAACAGTAGGACTGACCCATGCTACAGACCTGTAAAAAATAAATCCTCTTTTTCAAGATATAGAAAATGAAAAAAAAAAAAAAGTAATATTGGTCTGTATTAACAGAAACAAATGGCAGTGGTCTATGCCAAATAAGACATGGCTTCTTGGTTATGTTATTCCGCTCTCTGAACGTAAGTCAATAATTACCAATAATCTCATTTTTCTTCATTTTCCTTCCAGAGTGTATGCTTCCAGGCAACAGTATAAAAGAGTTACTGTATCAGCTACTAAACTGGGAACATAGAAAATATATGAGAGATTTAGATAGCTAAAGGAGACAATTTTCAAATTTGTGTAACTAACCCTCTTGGAAATTGATGCTATTTGTCCATACCTAAGGTTCATTTGAAAGTTCTGTATCTATCTTCCCTTGACACTTGCACCTGAACAAATATTTTTTCCTGTAAATGTAGTAATTGCATTTTCTAAATCAATGGAAGATGAAAATAATTATTGTTTGATGTTTGAAGTAAAATAAACAAACAAACAAAGAACAGTTTGGCTTATAGAAGAGTATTTTACAAGTTCCAGGTGGTCTAAAGAATCACCTGAGTAACGACTCAGGTTACAAAGGAAAATGTTAAAAATCTTAAAAGTCAATAAATCAAGGAAATAAATCAACAGTCCCCAAACTGCCCAAAGGACATTGATAAATATATATATATATATTTAACTCAAGAAGGCTAGTTGTTTACAGTGAATGAGTAGGATATTAACGGCTTTTATACCCACTAAAGTAATCTAGATGGTCATGCATTTCATGTTAAGCAAGAAGAAATAGAATTCGTGGCCTTGTTTAGGAATATATCAGCTTCCACTTATACATAGTTTTTATAGATCTACTGACATATGTAACACTGCAGCTGATCCCTAAAACTGATGAGAATTTGAATTTCAGTATTTAAGAAAAATATTAGAGGTAATAAAATTCAGAAACAATAATAATCCCCATCTAATGTATACTTCAGAAAGTGTTTATCAGATGTACTTTACATTTTCAGGTTTTTTAAAGTTGTTACCCCTAATATGACAGAATCATCAAGCTAGATGTTTGTACGTGATGTGTCATAACAAGGTACTGAGAGCTAAGCACACATGCTTTATATACTTAAGGGAACATTGCCATGCATGTCAAACATTCTTTAAAATCATTGTGATATTCAAGGTACTTCATTGCTCATTTAACTTGAACTATCTGTATTGGTTTGGAGATTTGACTTTTCAGTGTCTGAAAAAATCAAACACTTAAGTTCCCTGAAAACAACTGAGTAGATAATGGCAGGTTTCTGTGCTAATTCATCTTTTATAAGATAGTCACTTTTGGAAAGACTTATAACAAATTCTACAACTAAGGGAAACTTTTAGATGGTGCTTTCATTACATTAAGCAGTGGAAAAGTGATTACAAGATAGGAAACACAGGAAATAAGGTTTTTCTTGATTTTATATTTTATAAGAAGTCTGATTATTAAGCTTGCGCTGTATATCCATATAAGCCTGAAATGTGCCTTGAGTGTGTTCCATGCCATACACAAGAATGGTACAATGACTAACTGCACATCATATATTACTTGGTATTTCTCATGTCCCATGGCTTTATCAACCACAGACATCCGTGACTGTTCTCACAGTTTATCGCTATCTCTTTTTGCCAAGAACTCATTGCTGGTCATTCATAGCAAGAGCCCTTAGATCTTTCTCAGTGTAATCTTTCCATTTTTCCTGATTGGCCACAAAGCTAAACCTCATAAAAACAGCCTTCTAAGGGCCCTTTATATAGCCTGTCTTCCATCACCTAACCACATATCTTACACATTGACATTTTCTGATATTTATGATTCGATGTTAGCATTTTATTTGGCTAAATGCCAGATTGAAAGTACTTGATTCAGTAAGCATTTTTTTTCTTTTCCTAACTGTTCCATCTGAGAAGTAAACTGATATAACAGTTGGAAATTTATGGGCCATAATGAGGAAAAAGATGCTACAATTATGTTTATGTTTCATATTGTCACTCTTTTTTAAAGATTGGCTATCATATTTCCTCCTTTTATTTCCTTGGATTTGTTTCAAACCTCTTAACCAACAGAATAATTTGGTAACATCTTTCTCTTAGTGCATCCCCACCTGTTTTTAATAGTTTAGAGGGAATACTGCCAGCTCCTTCTGCTTTGTTTTTCCTGAATGTTCTTATTGCTTCCTGACTTTTCTTTTGTAAATTGAGTTTTTACACAAGTCACCCAACTGTCTGAAGAGTTGCCTGGGTTTTGGTCACTTCTATCATGATCTCATTTAAAGAAATGTATTGGGAATCTATATTCCCAAGTGTCTGTTTTTAGCTGTTTTTGCAACAAGCAAAGCCTAGAATTAGAGAGACTGTTATGGCAGGGAAACTAGAACTTTCCTAGAGAATCCCAGATTTCTATCACCCCTGGAAATTAGGTTGCCATGCTTATTTCTTGGCTGGGTAATCAACTTTCTGCCACAAAGCTTGGCCTGTGTCATACAGTCTGCAAGATGCCTGTTACTTTCTGCTCCTCTGATCCCTTGAAAATCTGAAAATGCCTTTTACCATGTAGCTTAAAAAGCTTTAAGTAGCACTGGTTTTGAAGTGAAATCTCCTTTTCTTTTCATTCTCTCTTATCAAAGGAGGAAGGCAAACAATTCCCACTCCATATGTGTTATCCGTACTTTCCCATTAAAAAGTCCTGAAAATGCACTATTTCTAATGCTGCTGAAACGAGTGATGAAATATGCAAGCAAGTTGACAAACAATCGTGTTATTAGTCGAGTTTTCAAATGTAAGAGTATAACACCTATTGATTTAATTCTGATATGAGAATAGAGATTTCTACACAGATCAATCAGTGGGAAAGAACAAAAAAAAAGCAAATCAGTAAGCACAACTGCTTTAAAAGATAATTAACTTTTCTTGTTTCTTAAGGTCAAAATTTCAGTCTACAGCAGCAACATGCATCTGGATTATTTCTCAGCAGAAAACTTCTAGTTTTCTAGACTCTCTCAGAAGAGTCTGAAAACATATCTCTGCCTTGGTTTTGAGTATATGTGCACTGGACAAGTTCTGACTGCATATTACGATGAGACATAGGTGCTTGGGATCTTCTATCTCTCTTCTTGTATGTTGTTTTCCAATAGGAAGCAACTTGTGTGCAGACAAAGGAGGTACCACTGCATGTTCCACTATGTCTCAGACCTAGGATAAAGTTTCAAGAGACCATGGTGTATAACTGCCACAGAATTTTGAAATTCCCATCATCTCTAACTATAATTAGTATATTCCATACATATTTTTGAAATAGTCTCCTGTATGAGCAGTAACATAAAAAAATGTTTCAGGAAATATATTACAGAAGTACGGGATGGGATTTTTTGAAAGGAACCAAAGAAATAAATCATTCCTGAAACAAAATAAAATATGACCAGCTTATGACACTAATGCATGCAGCATAGGCAATAAACGAGGAGCTGGAGGCCATTGTGCAGCACACAAACTATGACTTAGTTGCCATTACAGAAATGTGGTGGCACTCCATGACTGGAGTGCTGCAATGGATAGCCATAAGCTGTTCAGAAGGGACAGGCAAGGAAGGAGATGTTGTGGCATGGCACTCTATGTTAGAGACTGCGTTGATGTTGAGCTTGGGGCTGGGAATGATAAGATTGAGTCTCTATGGGTAAGGATCAGAGGATGGTCAACAAGGCAGACATCCTAGTGGGATCTGTTATAAACTGCCTAACCAGGATGAAGAGACTGATGGGGCATTCTACAAACAGCTGGCAGTAGTTGCGCAATCGCCAGCCCATGCTCTCACGGGGGACTTTAACTTCCCTGATGTGCACTGGAAATACAATGAAGCACAGAAGAAGCAGTCTAGGAGGTTTCTAAAGTGTACAGAAGGTAACTTCCTCACGCAGCTGTTTAGAGAGCCTACCAGGGGAGGTGCCCTGCTAGACCTGCTCCTCACAAACAGAGAAGGACTGGTGGGAGATGTGAAGTCTAGACCTGTCTCAGACACAGTGACCACAGAATGTCAGTGTTTTTGATTCTTGGTGAATTCGGGAGGGGGGCAGAAAAACTGCTACCTTGGACTTCCTGAGGGCAGACTTTGAACTGTTCAGGTTTCTGGTAGGGAGAGTCCCTTGGGTTTCAGTCCCAGGATAAAAGGGGTCCAGGAAGGCTGGAGACTCCTCAGTAGGAAGTCTTAAGGGTACAGAAGCAGGCTATCCACCTGTGCACAAGATGAGTAGGCAGGGAAGAAAATGGGTGTGGATGATCAGGAAGCTTTTTCTGAGGCTCCAGGAGAAAAAGTGAATCTTCCTGCGCTGAAAGAAGGAATGGACAACTTGAGGAGAGTACAAAGAATTTGTTAGGATGCGCAGGGAGAAAATTAGAAAGGCAAAAGCCCTGCTTGAACTCAATTTGACTGCTGGGGTAAAAGAGAACA
The DNA here is from genome assembly GCF_016699485.2 of Gallus gallus. NCBI lineage: Eukaryota > Metazoa > Chordata > Aves > Galliformes > Phasianidae > Gallus > Gallus gallus. The sequence goes on from NC_052532.1 coordinate 141,431,704, forward strand.
AAAACATTTTTTACTACATAGTAACAGTAAGTGGAGGACTAAGGAGGATCTCCATCCTTTACCGGATGCAGCGGACAATATGACCACTGAAGATAAGGAAAAGGCTGAGGTTCTCAATGCCTTCTCTACATCTGTCTTTAAATGTCAGACCAGTTATCTTCAGGGTACTCTACCCTCTGACCTGGCAGTCATAGATAAGGAGCAGAATAAAATCCCCATGATTCAGGTAGAAACTGTTAGAGACCTACTACTCCATCTGGACTGCCACAAGTAGGGCCAGGTGAGATCCATCCGAGGGTGCTGAGGGAGCTGAAGGAATGTCAACAGTTTACAAGCTGGTTCGGCCTGGTTCCATGACTAGTGGGGTGGGGGGAACCCACAAACCCATGCCTGGGGAAAGGGAAAAGGGAAAAAGGGGAAAAGGGTAGGAAGATGGGCCTAAAAGCAAAACAGCAGCAACAATCTGAGGAGAAACAGACAAATATACTATTTGGTATATATATATATTGGAATGCAAGATAACACTATAATACAATATAATACAATGTAATTAGAACTGAAGCTAATAAATCAAATAAAATGAGTGTCCAAAAATCACAGACCTTACTCTAATGCTGAGATGAGATGGCACCTGCAACAGAGATGAGCCAGATGATCAAAAAAGGGAAGGTCAAGTGATCTACGAACAGTTTTTATCTTTCCCTCTGGGCAGAAATGGTAACAGAACAAACAGTACTCTGGAAGATGTAGTTCTTCTCTTCAGGGAAAGGTACCCAGAACTGGAGCATTAACTATTTAACTCTCAGTGCACTGCATGATGTTATGATGTGGAATACTGATAACAGAAAAAAACATAAAACCAAGAAAAGGAGGTGATAGCCAAGCTGCTTTCCATTATCTATAAGCATTCCTGGTTAACCAGAGTGGTCAAAGAGGACTGGAGCCTTGCCAATGTGACTCCCAACTACAAGAAGGGCTGTAAAGAAGATATGGGAAACTACAGGACAGTCAGCCTGACCTTGGTGCCAGAAAAGGTTATAGAGCAGATCATCTTGAGGGAGATCACATGGCATGTGCAGGACAGCCAGGGTATGAGGCCAAGCCAACACGATCCTGCTTGACCAATCTGATCTCCTTCTATGATCAAGTGACCTGCCTAGAGGATTAGGGAAAGGCTGTTGATGTAGTCAACCTAGACTTCAGCAAAGCTTTTTACTGTCTCCCACAGGATTCTCCTGGAGAAGATGGCAGCCTGTGGCTCGGATAGATACACTCTTTGCTGGGTAATGAACTGGGTGGATGGCCAGAAGCAGAAAGTGGTGGTAAATGGAGTCACATCCATCTGGTGATCAGTCACAAGTGGTGCTCCCCAGTGGTCAGTAATGATGCCTGTCCTCTTCAATATATTGATGACCTGGATGAGGGCATTGAGTACACCCGCAGCAAGTTTGCAGATGACACCAAGTTGGCAGGAAGCATTGATCTGCCTGCGGATAGGAAGGCCCTACAGAGTGATCTGGACAGGCTGGATTGCTGGGCTGAGGCCAGTGGGATTAAGTTCAACAAGACCAAATGCCAGGTCCTGCACCTTGGCCACAACAACCTCAGGCAATGCTACTGGCCTGGAGCAAAATGGCTGGAAGATTATGTAGAGGAAATGAACCTGGGGGTATTGGTTGATGCTGGGCTGAACATGAGCAAGCACTGTGCCCAGGTGGCCAAGAAAGCCAATGACAACCTAGCTTGCATCAGGAATAGTGTTTCCAGCAGGAGCAGATAAGTGATCATCCCTCTCTGTACTCAGCCCTGGTGAGGCTGCATTTTGCGTACTGGGTTCAGTTTTAGGCTCATCACCGCAAGAAAGCCACTGAGGCCCTGGAGCATGTTCAGAGAAGGGCAACAAAGCTGGTGAGGAGTCTGGAGCACAAGTCTTAAGAGGAGTGACTGAAGGAGCTGGGATTGTTCAGTCTGGAGAAGAGAAGGTTCAGGGGAGACTACATTGCTCTCTATAACTACCTGAAGAGCAGTTGTGGTGAGGTGAGAGTCAGCCTTTACTCCCATGTAACTAACAATAGAACTAGAAGGAATGGCCTCAAGTTGTGCCAGGGGAGATCCACGTTGAACATTAGGAAAGACTTTTCTGAGAGAGCGGTCAGGCTCAGGAATGGGCTTCCTAGGTACGTAGTGAAGTCACTATCCCTGGAGGTGTTCAAGAAATGTGTAGATGTTATACTGAGGTACATGGTTTAATGGGAAATATTGTTGGTAAGTGGTTGGTTAGTCTAGACGATCATGGAGGTCTTTTCCAAACTTGGTGATTCTAGGATTCTATTATTCTAAATGTATTTGGTTATTCAATGGCAAACCTTTCTGAAGGAATTTTAACTGAATAAGGAATCCTAAAAATTAAGAAGAATCATAATCACAAAATCAAACAAGATGCAATATGCATTTTTATTTATACATATTAGCTGACATTGCATAAACTTGAAGAATTCATTTTCTGAAGAAAATAAAAATCAATATAATCCTCTGATCTTTTAGAGGAGAAAACATAATGCACATGGCATTAAATTTAGGATGATTCTGATAAGTCGTTATTCATGAAGTTCTGAAATAAATCAGCAAGAAAAGGAGGGCATTTACATGAATTAGTTTTCTTTTAACTTCAACTGATTGTTTCAAGGATTGCCACAGCAAAACTATTATTCCATCACATACAATGATATTTTGTCTCCTTGGATTGCATTTCTGTGGAAATGGAGCTGTATCTGTTGTCTATACATATGAAAGGTTGAGTGCAGAGTCCTACACCTAGGAGGGAGTAACTACACATACAAGTACAGGTTAGGGGCTGCCTTTATGGAAAAGAGCTCTGCAGAAAAGGACCTAGGTGTTCTGGTAGACAACAGGTTGGCCATGAGCCAGCAATGTGTCATTATGGCCAAGAAGACTTAAGGTATCCTGGAGTGTGTTAAAAAGAGCATGACCAATAGGATGAGGGAAGTGAACCTCCCCCTCTAGTTTGCCCTGCTGAGTCCACATCTAAAGTACTGGGCTTCTCAGTTCAAGAAAGATGAAGAACTTCCAGAGAGAGTCCAGTAGAGGGACACAAAAATGATTAGAGGCCTGTAGCATTTCCCTTATTAGGAAAGGGTGAGAGACCTGGAACTGTTCAGCATGGAGAAGAGAAGACTGAGAGGAGATCTTATTAGTGCTTACAGATATCTAATGGGTGGGAGTCAAGTGGAAAGGGTCAGGTTCTTTTTGTCAGTGCCCAGCTACAGAACAAGGGGCAATGGACAGAAGCTGGAACACAGTTAGTTATATACGAATATGAGAAAAAAACAATCAATCAAACAAAAAAACTTATTGTGAGGACTACAGAGCACTGGAACAGACTGCCCAGAGAGATTGTGGAGTCTGCTTCTCTGAAGATATTCAAAACCTGCACACTTTCCTATGTCACCTGCTGTAGGAAACCTGCTTTAACAAGGGGCTGCATTAGATGTTCTGAAGTGGTCTCTTCCTACCTCTACAATTCTGCAATTATGTGATTCTATTGACTGTCACTTGCTCAGCCATTTTAACCATACTGAGCATTTTAATTATGTATCTTTTACCTGCCACTCCTACAATTTAAAGAGATGCAAATGCAATATCAGTTGTTTTAAATGGCAGAATTCAACACTGTTAAATAATCATTTTCTCTTTCTTCCTCAACTTCAGAATGTCAAAAAAAAAAAAAAAAAAAAAAAAAAAAAGTTGAAGCATAGAAGAAACCTTCAGGTCAGTTGTGCTGGTTGGATGATTTATAAACTCATTTAACAAATATGATTTAGTTGTATCTGCTGAAAGTTACCCACCCTAGCCCAAAGACATTACTGTCAGCTTAAAATTCTGGCAGTAAACAAACTACTTGTTTTCCCAGACCTTATTAATCTTCAAGCTATTTGAATTTAAAAGCTGCTTTTGACAAGGAATCCCCTGTAAATCTGTACTCTCTGAATTTCCACTGACATTTCAGGGTGACATTTTGATTTTTCATTTTAAGGAAGTTCCTATGTTCTTGCTTAATCTCATTACCTGTTATGTAGGCATTATTTTGTCTCATACTAAATATGTAGCTTACTACAAATTATTGTGTCATTGTTCTGCCAAAGCTATCAACCATAAGGGATTTTCCTAGTGAACCAATATCAAAATATAGATAAGATTACCATAATGTTAAAGCTGGCATCTTGAAAGCCTCAGGGATTGAATGACATTAACAATTTGTATCCCTTGCAAAATAATAAAAACAAAGAGTCTCTCTCTCTCTTTCTTTTCTTTTTTTTTTCTGTTTCAAGAGTAAACTTGTTGCATTACAGCATATACCAGCTTTTTCCTTTTTTTTTTTATTGTATGTTTGCTTTAGTATTTACTGATATCATATTCTAGTAAAAAAAGGAAGAAAATTCAAAACCACTTTAGAATAAAACTGATCTTGACTCAGTAGAACTTATCATGTTTAAGAAACAAATCTTTAAGCACCTTACATTTATTTACTTTGCCCAGCAATATATATATGAATTTTCATAACTTTAAACACATTTTTAACACTAATTGCTTCAAGTAGACTGTAATATTTGTATAATTTTCTGTTTAATATTACTGTTAAGAGTTTTGCTGAATGAGGGTTACAGAATGGCAATATAATTATTCCTTCAGTGAAAACAGATATTTGTTTTTGTAAGTGAAATGTATGGAGGACCAAGAAGTGCTTTATTTCATATTTCCTGATCTGTAGTTGACAAAGGAATTTGACATGCTTCATTACAGAAGATGATGAAACACATATGCTAAGTTTCATAACGGAAAAGGGTGTAACAACGTGATTGTCTCTTAAGATGAAAAGAGATATTAAAAAACTATTCTTGATCAAGGATATATAGAATGAATAATGAGGGAAAAAAAAAAGTTACAATGGAACAACAAATGTGTCAGAGGTCACTTATAGGAGACACAAATAAATTTGGTTTCTGATACCTGAAATGATATTATAGTTTAGGCTGCCAACCTGCAAAAGCCAGGTAAGAAATTCATGCGTAGTTTTGAGGCAAGGACTATGTAATCCAACTCATACAAGGATTTGATAGTCATAGTGGTATTTAAAACACCTCTTCTACATTTCCAGAGTTTCTCCCTATTTCTGACGTGAAGTGCTGGTTTCAGTCATATGAAGACTTCTGTTCAAGCTCATATATCAGGTCTCTACCATAATAACAGCATATGAAAACTGATTTGTGAAGTGATACCAAGTGAATTCACTCTCAAAAAATATCCCATCCTCTATTTATTTTATCACTCAGAACTGGTAAATGACATTATGTCTACTCCAGCAATAAAGACAAATGGATTACCACAAAGGAATGTGTACAGCTCTCTAATGGGGATGATATGATTACTGATAAAGTAATGATTCACATGCAGCTGTCTTGAAGAAAACAAAATCAAAATATACCATGAATGTTCATAATGAAGCTTAGATAAAAAGGAGGTAAATTTTTCAATATTATGTTTTATAAGTACGCACTAAAATACAAGCAAACTAAATTACTTAGTTACAGTTCTTAACTTACTTAGATGCTGTACAACAGGGACAGAAAATTAAGAAGAAAGAGACTGTTAATTTTATAGCCAATAACCATTGCAGTTCTCTTTTAAAGAAAGAAGAAAGCAAATAAATATAGACTTCTTTTGCTTACTTATTTCCTCCAACTACACAAATACTGTGTAGTGACCAAACTAGTAAGAGCATCCTCTCAGCAATCCAAATGCTTCCTTTCCAATCACAGAGAGGTTCTGAGTGTTGTACAGGCTGCAGTACCTGAAAACTGTGAGACCAAAATCTATACATGTCCTTTGCACACACTGCAGAAGTGAATGTGCAACTGCTTAATAGGCTCAATACTTCCGGAACAGAGACATTTTGAATTCAGATACATTGGCATTGGGCTTGGTTCTCAGTGTATTCCCAGTCACTGACCAAAATCATCCTTTGCCTCGTTTTTCCAAAAGTAACTCAATAGTAGTTTTTATATATAAACTAGTTAATATAATTCTATAAAATTAATAAAAACATTTTTAGTAAACATATATAAATTTAAATATGATATTCATCCACTTCATATAAAGAGTAGATGATTAAGTAATTAAAAGCCTATTTTACTTTATGTATATATTTTATCACTGCGTATTAAATATGCTTATATTTTATTCCAAGGAAAATGACTTGAGGTAGTTTTGATGTATATATTATGCATCTGAAAATTTATATGTCTATTTTTGATGAAAAGGCTAGCTCGCTTTTCTGACAAATATCAAAAGCACAAAGCTATTAAAATTTCAAACTTCTACATACCTAATCCTTCTTCAGAAGTAGCTTGAGATTGATAAATAAATAATTCCAATATAAAATTATCTCAGATATGTTGCTAACTCTGGAACTGAATGAAAGTGAGAGACAGCTTTTAAAAATATGATCTTTTAATAAATACACAGCAAAGATAAATGGGGTGTGTGTAACACAACAGACCAGCTTTTGTTGAAAGCTAGTACGTTCTTGTTGCTGGAAAACAAGTCTGGAAAAGAGTTTTGGGCAGACTAGTAGCTCCAAGTAGTAATGGAAAAATATTTTGGAGAGTTCAATAAAGGTCATAGTTTTACTTTATGCTGAAGCCTTGCTGTGGTTCATTGGACCCTTACAGTGTGATCAGCTTTCCTCTCTGTGAAGTAGAAACAGAAATATATATATTTTTTGTAAGAACATGCTTTATTTTTAGTTGAAAAAATATTATGCAAATATACAGGATCATTCAGTAACATCTTCATTGCAAACTGATTCAATATATCTAAAAAATAGGAATGTTTGATTTCACATAGAATTTTCTCATCAAATCCAAAAGACGTTATTACTGGAAAACTGCACTCACCTTGAAGAACTTGAGGATACAGAATACTGCAAAGGAGAAGCAAACATATCCATGAATCCACTATATATATACGTATTTCAAGAAGCATGATGAACTGCAGTAGGCATGTGACACTGTCTCAGTAGTGAAAAGCACCATTCTACACCATCCTTTACAAGCATGTACGACATGCTATATCTGGAGATGCATGCTTTGTGCAATATCTGACATTCAGGTTGAGCAAATACCATGCAACTCATGCATTTCTATGTAGTGGACAATACACCTCATTTGTTGGCCTGTCATCTGAATATTGTGTTCTGTCTAGAGGAAAGGAAGTGGAAGCAATTGTACTGGCTGGGGAAGGGAGGTGGGATGACTCTTAATCTTAGAAGCAGCCATGTGTGTTGGAGGGTTGGACCACTCTAACCTGCAAGGTAGGTAATGCAAAGCATGACACACAATGAAACCGGAAAATGTACTGGAGTATTTCAGCAAGAGTATGAGCAGAACTGGAGTTTCAGAAAGTTTCTACATAACCACTGTGTATTCAACCCAGTATTACTGAGACACTTCTATTATCATTTGTGAGAGAACATTTTTTTTTTTAATCTTTGGAAGTACTTCAAGTTACAGTACATCCTAGTGAAACAGCATAGAAATACTAATTCTACTGGTTTACTAGAAAACAGAATGACATTCTTCCTATGGTTTTAAATGTATTCTCACTCACCTTTTTATCTATAAGTCTTACGTGGACGTAAGAATAAGGAAAGGAGACTGCTGTCCTACAGGTTAGATAATGAGAGGAAGTGGCAAAAAGTTTCTTCAGGCCTAATACCTACTTAAAATTAAGTAAGGAATTAAGGAAATTAAGGAAGAGGAATTAAGGAATTAAGGAAAATTAAAATTGTAGAATTTACTTGTGGTGCTTTTTTCTCAGGAAAAAAAATGGCAAAGCTCCCCAAGGAAGTGGTCATGACACCAAGCCTATGGAGTTCAAGAAGTGTTTGGACAATGCACTAGTATCTATGGTTTGAATTTGAGTGACTTGTTGATCCTTGTAGGATCCTTCCAATTAGGAATATTCTATGATTCTATGATTCTGAGCTACTGCTACTGTAAGGGCAAGAGTGATGGGGATAGCTAGCACATCCTTACAATAGATGCTATACCAAACCTAACAGACAATCTTGTGATTGACTGAAGGTGATTGAATTGATTTGATTCTCCAGAGTTCTGCCTCTGCTCTATGGTTCTGTTTCCTCTACCTCATTAGTAGTTTCAGCATCACTCTCTTTACTGTCATAAGTCTTTCCTTTTTAAAATAACAAACAAATAAACAAATAAAGATTAAAAAAAAAAAAAAAGAACACATCAAAACCACAACAAACAAAACCAAGAAACAGAAAAAAAGAGCCTAATGAACAGCATCTAGTATATACTAAGGAAATGCTGACAGTCTTACAAAATATACTTGAGAAATGCTTGAGTCTTATACACCCTATTCACTCAGTGAAACTTCACTCCCATTTTTAAGAGATGGAGAAAGGAAGACCAAGAAAACAAAAAGCCAGTGAGCCTCATGTCTCTGCCTGGGAAGATCATGGAATAGATCCTCCTGGAATCTGTGTTAAAGCACACGCAAGACAAGAAGATTATATAAGACAGCATAGTTTCAGCAAGGGCAGATTGAGTCTTATCAACCTGTTGGCCATCAATGATGGAGTGGTGGAATCAGGACAAAGTGCAACTAATGCCAGCTACAAGGACATCTGCAAAGCCTTTGATATGATCCCACAACATTTTGATACATGGTCCTGCATTCTTATCTCTAAATTGGAAAGATATGGATTTAAATGGAGGACTATTCAATGGATAAGGAATTGATTGGGTGGTTATAGGGCTGTTGTCAATGGCTCTATGTCCAAGCAGAGGCTAGTCATGAGTAGTGTCCACCAAGGGTCCATCCTGGGACTTCTGCTTTTTAATATCATTATCAGTGACCTAGCTAGTGGGATTGAGTGCACCCTCAGCATATTTGCAGATGACACCATCTGAGTATAGCAGCTGACACAAGATAAGGAAGGGATGCTATGCAGAGGAACCTGGAATGACTTGAAAAGGAGACCCAGGTGAACATAATGAGATTCAACAAGGACAAATGCAAGGTATTGCACTTGGACTGGAGCAATCCCAGGTATAAGCACAGACTGGGAGAAGAACTCATTGAGAGCAGCCCTGCAGAGAAGGACTTGAGGATTCCTGTGGACTAAAGGCTGGATGTGAACCAGCAGTCTGCATATGCACCCCAGAAGGCCAGCAGTACCCTGGGTTGAATCAAAGGAGGGATGGTCAGCAGGGTGAGGGAGGTGATTTCCTTTTCTGCTTTGCCCTTGTGAGAACCTATCCAGCAGTGCAGCATCCAGGTCTGGGTTCCCAGCACAAGAAAGACATGGAGCTGTTGGAGCTGGTCCACAGGGCTGGAGTACCTTTCCTTTGAAGAAACATTGAGGGAACTGGGCTTCTTAAGCTGGGAGAAGAGAAAGCTCTGGGAAAGTCTCACTGTGGCTTTCCAATACTTAAGGGAGCTTATAAACAGGAAGGAGACAGACTTCTTGTATGATCTGATTGATCTGATCAAGGTAAGGCAAGGGGGAATGGTTTTCAACTAAAAGAGGTAAGATTTAGATTAGATATTAAGGAATTTTTTTTTTTTTTTTTTTTACTCAGAGGATGGTAAGGCAATGGAACAAGTAGCCCAGAGAAACTGTGGATGCCCCATCCCTGTAGGTATTCAAGGCCAGGTTGTATGATGCCCCGGGGATACGGATCTTGTGGGTGGCAATCCTGCCTATGGCAAGGGGTTGGAATTTGATGATCTTTAAGGTCCCTTCCAACCCAAGCCATTCAACAATTCTATGATTCTATGAAAAGCAATGGCAGGCAGTTACAAGTAATGTGAAAAATGAGATAAGAAATGGAAGGATGTAACTGAAAACTGACTTTCATTTAGAAGATTCAACCTCACCCCCTTTCTCTGTGAGTGCATTTGCCCTCTCCATGAGCGAGACTCTCTGTAGAAGTTCTGTGACTCAGGAATGGGGCAGCACATGGACAGGGGAGTCACACAGGTATGTTTCCACACATATAGCCACTTACTAAGCAGTCATTGCATTGAGTTTTTCCTGTCAAGAACTTTGGACTTACTAGTAAAATGACTATCATCCTTCACACTTTTGCAGTGTTAAGTGAATTTTGCATTTTGCCATGAGTAATTCTTTTACCCTTTTTGATAATGCTCTGAGAATAGTGCGAATATTATTAAAACTAATTTTAGTTTGCTTTTCTCTAAACAAATACATAAGTAGAGTTAGGGAGTCACATTTTTTTGATTGGTAGGAAAGGTAGTTTTTATATTTGAAGAGGAGGAGTCTTTTCACTTGGAAAGTATTGTTCAGTCTACTGTTTAACAAGGCTAGGCCCCCACATTTTATATACATGTGAAAATTGTCATGTGTGGTATCATTTCAAAATGTGCATTCATTAAACTTTTTCTGCATGGGGATTAAAGGAGTGTAATTTGTCAGTGAATCAGAAATCAGTGCAGGGGTTGTGGTTCAAGCTGATAAGGCCTTGAAGGAAATTCCCTCCTACTGTTAAAAAAAACTAGAAAGCGGAAACCTGAATTATAACTGCTTTAGCTGATAACAGAAAAATAAAATTGTCCTTAACTAAAGAGGGTTTATTTTTTAAGTCTATTAATCGAGTGGAAAATATTGATACAATTTATCATTAAGTTCAAAGTTAAGTATACACAAAAATTCATTTATTTTTTGTTCATGTCAGCTATTCTAATTGACTTCTTAGATTGTAAAGTATGCTGTGACTAAATTCATAAGTGGAGTAGACTGAGGTAGCATAAGTAAGTTTTCAGTTTGCTTGTCATTCCTTGTAGGTTTCTACTTAAAATGACTACAAACCTTTTCAACTGATGTTAAGATTAAACCTTCATCTAAACTAGAATAATTAATCACTTTATCAACTGTACTGTAGTTTGCAGTGTTTGGAAAATGTTATGTTTAAGAGTTTTAATCAAAATGAGCAGCAACGTGGCCTTAATTTCTGTCTAAACATCAGTTTTTTACTTATTTCATGCCTATGCAATGTCTCCTTGAGGACTGTGGTAAAGATTATTTTTGAATGTAAAGCTTACGTCGATGCAAGCTTTATATTTGTTCATACGTCTAAGTGAATTCTCTTGTGTGATGGGTTTGCTCAGCCCTGGAGATGAATTTCTTCCTTTTCTCTGAAATGGGAGAGGAGATGGAGGGTGAAGTGTCTAGGTTAAGACAGTGATCTTGGCACTGGTGACTATAATGTTAAATGTGCAGAGAGAAGGCTCTGAGAAGATTAATAATATGGCTTAATAGGATATTCTGATTCTTAAGTAGGATCAGAAGCAGAAAGGACATTGTCCCTACATGAAGACAGAAAGATCTTTTGATCCATGAATGACAGAAAAGCTACATCACAAAGCATGTTCAAATATCTTTGGTTTTCATATTTTATTGTATTTTATCTGCTTTGAATTTTGTGCAAATAGTAATGTGCTCAGTTCTGCTTCTTAGGCATTTTGCTTCAAAATAATTTAAATGTAAACCAAAAGAATCATGTTTGGTGGGATTTTAGGAAGACTATATTCCATCTTTGAGTGGAAGCAAGTGGAGGACATGATTAAAGGGTCAGTAATGAACATAAACACGTGTTGGAGCATGTGTATGACCTTCAAGACTATATGTGAGTGAATTTTAATCTCAGATTTGTGTCTCTGTCTGTGCCTAAGATAAAAGGCAGAATGCTACTGGATTTCTGTTCAGAACTGGAGTATACACACAGCCTGAATATCCTGCAAACACTTATGCAATGGCCAAGACTAGTCCAGATCCTGTGACGGATTGCTAGACTTCGGTACTGTCCAAAGTCTTTTGTATACTGTGATTAAAGTTCATGACCTGCCTTGGTTACCCTTTCCATTAGGAAGCAATGTCAATAATCAGTCAGATATTCTGATTTAAATTCATTTAGAAATAAAGCACATAAAGACTGGTTGAATAAACACAGAGAATCTCAAACAGTGAGAGTGATTTGTTCACAGACCAACTATGCATGCTTCTTCCAAATTTTCCTCTGAGCCATTCTCACTTTTTTGTTAGTGTTTGGAGATTACATGATTTTTCAGTCACTGCCCATGATGTTTGCAAATATCTCTCATGTACACTGAAGCAATAAATAGTGAAGTCTTTCAGCTGACAATCCCAGAGTAGACTTTGGTTTTGATTTCATGATTTCATGATTCATGATTTCACTTTGACTAAGAATTTTTTATTTAGATTGCCGTTTTCCTGATACAGTAGTTTCACTCAGAGCAATTCTTTTGTCCGCTGCCTTAAAGGTATTGTGGCTAATACATACCAGTCTTTCTGGTCTATCTTAAAGTGGAAAATAGTCCGTAAATACTGTGGTTGAGGGTAGAGGGGAGAAAATAATTGAAAACAAATATTTTACAGTCAATATTTTGGATATGCAAAGTGGCATAGTTTTGTTTCCACTTGACTGCTGTCATTTAAGTACATTTTTAACCAACTGTAGTGCTTTTGGAATGTCATATTCTACCTTGGTAAATACTGGTCTTTAAGTTTGTAATACATGTTGTAATGTAAACTTTTTTCCTTCTTGCACACATTCTGCATAGCCTGTTAAGTGAATATAATACAGAACACATTGCGAAAAACAAGAGAGGAACTATTTCATAAGTATTTAAACTTGAAGCCAAACTAATCAAAACAACAACAGCAAAATAAATAAATAAATAAATAAATAAAAAAGAGGTGGATAAAAACACTATATATATATATGCACAAATTTTTGGAAAAAAAAATGATTTGCAAATGGCTTTTTTTTTTTTTTCTTTCAGAGCTCCTGCCAATAAAAGAAATAAGGAGAGTCAGAAAGAAAAAATACCACTAATTTGTTTAATAATTATCTGGCGCGTGTGTGGATTGTCACCACAAGCAGTTTTCCACTTTGTATTGCTTTCCAGATCTTTCCTTTGCTCTGGATATTAATAATAATAATAATGAGGTTTCTGTTGTATCAACTCAAGTATATAATCTACAGACATCTGACTCAAAGAAAACTTAAAGACGGGACTGAGCTACATCCCTATCATAGACAGATATTCTCAGCACATTTGGAATGTGAAAAAGAAAAAATAGCGCAAATTCAGAAGAATTCAGAAAACTATTGGACCTTTTAAACACCACTTCTTCACCTGCACAATGAATTCTTTATTGTGATTCCTGTCCATATTTCTGTTTATTATTACTGCACTGTGAAATAGTTGCATTATGCAAGTTGCTTGTAAATACAAAATCTGTTACTACTTAGAAAAATACTATCTACTAGTATACTTGTTTTTCTTTTAGTTTCATTTGTCTTTTGAAAGGCTATAACTCAAGTAATAAACATGTTTATTTGTTTATCTTTCCTTTAGGCTTTGCAATTACGAAGAGGTATTACAACAGTTTAGACAGTATTTGTCAGGGCAATTTAGGGAACTAGAAGAAGAACATGTTAATCAAAACGTGGACTGAAGGAACAACTTGGGAGAAATGAACGATTGTGTAGTATTTGTTTCCATTTTGCTTTGTTTGATTATTAAATTCTCTCCTTACCTGTGTCACAGTCTCTTACATTCAGGTCAGCTGGACAAGAGTAATTTGGTATTGTAAACACAATGTGCAACCACTGCAGTATTTTGCAAAGGAATCTATTTTATTCAGGGCAAGTCTAGATAGTTTAACAGGAAAGGCAATACGTACTGAGGTTGATGTGATAGATTTCATACTGTCAACTTGTCAAAACTAAACAATTTGCCTGTAATAAATATAATACTCAACATGGCAAAGTTGAGAAATGGATCTTGGCTCCTACTATCTGTATAACCAATATTAGGCACTTTCTCTCTTGACCTCCCTTGTCTCAACATCCAGTTGTAATTTTGAGCATTTGAGTTCAACTATACAAAATGACCTGCCATTGTTCTCTAAAGTGCCTACACTGTTCATTTTAGGCTTATTAAACACCAAACTACTTACGTAGAGTTCTGCTTGTTAAACAGTAATATTTGTGCTACTACTATATTCTCTGGTTTCCCTGTAGAAAAACAAATAGAAATACATGTACTCAGTTTCTATGTAAGTCAGTTTCTATCCAAATGTACATAGAAATGATTCCAGTACCACTTATTCTTGTGATATAAAACACTGCTCATTTTAAGTGCTGACATTTTCAAGAACCAGATGAAGAATTTTTGTGCAGATTAAACAGTAGCAAAAAGGATAGAGATGTGGGATGTGTGGAGAAAGGAGTCATTTCTATTCAGCAAGCCTCCCACTTGCTACTGAAAAATCTCTCTATATTAAGCTTGGGGAGTGCAGTGGAAAGAGTGCAAAGGACAGCTTTTCTGTTTGTTTCAGCAGAAATGCATGATTTGGTTAATGGCAATCGACACTTTTTCTCTCAGTGGAACCTATTACCAGACAATTTAATATGTGATATTTATAATACAGTACTTGGAGGAGGAGCATGGGAATGAGCTGATAAATGTTACTGCTTCCCCATTTCCATTAGTAGAGTCACCATATCAATTTGTACCAGTTGAAGATGGCCTAACAAAGCACCTGCATGAAAGTTGTGTCTAATTTAGAAAACAATGGTTCATTTTTTCAAGTAGTATTTTTAAACAATCATTTAAGATCTTACAGAAGAGATAACTCTATTATTGCATGTTTTGGATCAGATTGTGTAAATCTGTGCCATTAAAAAGTCATACTAAATGATAGAATCATAGAATTCTTAAAGTTGAAAGAGACCTTTAAGGGTCATCTAGTCCAGCTCCCCTGCAATGAACAGGGACATCCATCCACAGCTCAATCAGGTTGCTCACAGTCTGATCTAGAGATGGAGGACATTTTTTTTTTCCTTTTTTTTTTTTTGTTGTTGTTTTGTTTTGTTTTGTTTTGTTTTGTTTTGTTTGCGGAAAGACATCCATCTTTGTGAAAGAAAACTCATGGCAAAAAAAAAAAAAGAAAAAGATTTTATAAGAAAAAATTCTTGAATATTTTTAATAGAATAAATCAGCATGCAGTGCAGAAAATAATAATTAAAAAATGTTCATCTGGCTCTGCTTCACTTTAAAGGCAGGCATGGGGAGTTCCAGAGCAGCAACAATCTCAGTAGAAAAGACCTTTATCTGTTAAGCTATATTAAAACTGTTAAGTAGATTTTAGCTGAACATTTATAGAATGCCCAAATTTCTGGCCCTCCAGGTGCTTCAATGTTTTCTATAGTAGTTACATTGTCAAGATAGCAATATTTTAGCTATTAATATAGATTGATGGATGGGACAGTATTTCCATAGCAGAAGGAAAGATCATGGAGGAATGAACAAAACACATGTTAAGAAAATTAAAATTTTAGCCTTCTGTAAATACTGTGAGTAAGCCAGCTGATCAAACTTTAGCAAATTTTGCATTCCTTAGTTACTCTTTTTTTATATATATATATGAGTTATTAATACATTGGATAGCATTTCAGAGTGAAATTCCCATCTTTCATCTTTTTTTTTTTTTTTTAATTAACTTGAGTTCTGTTTTTCAGTTGAAAATGTCATCTGACTACGATATATAATTTGTTGTTTTCAATGGACCTTAAAGCAAGGTCATATTGACCTTGTGTACTTTCCACTTTAAGAACTAACAGCTATTAACTATAGACCACTGAAGCATTTGTTTTTGCATCAACTTCCCTTTTTTGGCATTATGCAGAAAGCATTTCAAAAGCATTAGTAGAAACCACCAATCTCAACAGAAATAGTAACCCCAGTTTGCCATGGAAACTAGGGGACTTTAAGAACATCACTGATCTTTCTTCCTTAGCAAAGTTAAATTATTCTAAAAATAGGAATAGTGTTTGGTGGTAAGTGGCCAAGTTACATAGATTTTGCTTTCTGAGCCTCATCAAGGAAAATATAAACAATTCTGAATATTGCGAGGAGCTTAGAAAGTCAGCAACCAAATTCCTTTTATTTAATAATTATTTTTTTCAAAGATAGAAGGTAAAAAAATCAGAACAACCAATGACATTATATAACAACAGATGGCCAGTATAAGTAAACAGCTGAAATTTAAAATGACATTTAAAACAAGTCTGTAAGAAATTTATAATAAATATGTCCTACAACACACCCTTTCCTTTCCTTTCCTTTCCTTTCCTTTCCTTTCCTTTCCTTTCCTTTCCTTTCCTTTCCTTTCCTTTCCTTTCCTTTCCTTTCCTTTCCTTTCCTTTCCTTTCCTTTCCTTTCCTTTCCTTTCCTTTCCTTTCCTTTCCTTTCCTTTCCTTTCCTTTCCTTTCCTTTCCTTTCCTTTCCTTTCCTTTCCTTTCCTTTCCTTTCCTTTCCTTTCCTTTCCTTTCCTTTCCTTTCCTTTCCTTTCCTTTCCTTTCCTTTCCTTTCCTTTCCTTTCCTTTCCTTTCCTTTCCTTTCCTTTCCTTTCCTTTCCTTTCCTTTCCTTTCCTTTCCTTTCCTTTCCTTTCCTTTCCTTTCCTTTCCTTTCCTTTCCTTTCCTTTCCTTTCCTTTCCTTGGCATTTTCCAGAGTGTCCCATCCACAAATCCATCAAACAGTCAAATATTTGCCTTTCTGAGATTTAGGATCTTGATGTGCTCTACTAAAAGGGTTTTCTCCAGGAAGGATGAACTCCTATAATGACCATATGCCTGAGAGCTACCAATCAGATGACACTGGGAGAGTTCAACAGTATATTTTTTAGGGGAAAAAAAAAAAAAAAAAAGATACACATTTGATTGGACAGAATTCTACAACACTTCTGTGGAGCATGGGAGACCTATCTAGATTTGGATCCTTAAATAGAACAACATATAATTCTTGAGTACGTTAAGACACACAAAAGGCTCCACCATAAGACCTCTATTCACTGGCATGATGTAAAGCATCCACAGACTCTTCACCCCTCATTTATTTTCTCCAGGAAGCTTTATTTCAACACTTCATTTTTCCATGTCACCCTAAACAAGGATATCAACAAAGCCTTCTTAGTCTAGTCATGAGTCATAGATGAAATGAAGACAATTCTATATACCAGATAGGTTGAAATGCCTCTGTCACTTAAAAAAGAAAATACCTTTGTGGTAATGGTGAAAAAATAATGTGGCGTATAAACTGATTAAGGTTCTGCAAACATGCAGAAAATAGTAAATCTCAGAAAGGTGGACAACATTTGGCCTAAAAGATATCTAGAAGATGAAAAGAGATGAATTGATAGCTAAGGAATTTCTAGTGTTTGAAAGTGCATTATTGGGAAATTCTAGTGTTTTTTCTATGAAAAATTTAAATTTTCAGGAAGAATATAAAAATGAATATGAATATTTCTCTTGTTTAAGTTCTGGATGTCTGAATTAGTGGTGCCTTTATGGACAGATTATTCTTTGGAAGACATATTTAAGACATATGAACAGAAATTGAAGCTGGCCCTGAATTAGTGAAAAAAAAAAAAAAAGTTCTTTCAATAGATTATTAATTTAATGTTTTACATTCATTTAATGTAACTATTCAAATGGGAATTCAGTATAATTATCTTTTAGACTCTGACTTTGAACCTCTGGGACCACAAATCAACACTTGGTAAGAGCGACAACAGTTGTTCCAACCAAAGGGATGTAATACATGCTAAGTTAGTTTAATTTCTTAGAAGGCTGAAGTCTTCACAAAATTACACTGAAGGTTTGGCTCAGTTTATCAGTTGGCAGACTTTGCTCCAAAGAGAAATAATCTGAAATGAGCATCAGCA
Organism: Gallus gallus; assembly: GCF_016699485.2. Taxonomy (NCBI): domain Eukaryota; kingdom Metazoa; phylum Chordata; class Aves; order Galliformes; family Phasianidae; genus Gallus; species Gallus gallus. Next base: position 141,449,587 of record NC_052532.1, read on the forward strand.
GAGAAATAATTTCACCCAACTGGAAAGCTTAAGTGTAGTTACACAAGCAGTTAATGAAGTTGAGCATTGTCACTGCCTGTTCTACAACAAACTCTCCTAAATAGGTAAAGCTGGTTTTGACTAATTTAGTCAGCTCACTTTCCTCTTGAAAAAGCACTTAAAACTAGCATTGAACTACAATGAGTAGAGTCAACTTCTGCTGTGCTTCTAATTTCTCTTATTGATCTAGATTTCTTTCTCAATCCTGATTTCTCAGTGGTATATGTAGAAATACTTGGCCTGGTAACATATAATAAACTATTTATAAGAGATATACCTTGTGAAAAATCATCCATAATTTTAAAGCTTTCAATATTTTTTTTTCTTTTCTCTGTGACATTCAAATTAAAAATGTTGCAATCACAGAGATTTAGGAAGATTTAGTGGAAAAGTGATCAAGGAAATATACATCAAGGGATATATAATATTTCTTTTTTTTTGAAAACAACTAGAATCCATATTAAACCCAGACATGATTGTGTACCACTAAAATCATGGATGTTTTCATAAAAGTAAGTATTTATAAGGAACATAAATATTTTATTTGAGTCTATTCCTTCTGGTTGGGTTAGGCAATAAGGTGTGCTTGTTCTACATTATGCCCTTTCTAATCACAGAAAAAGTGGTAGTCTACAATACAGGTTTAGAAAATGAAGAGAAGTAATTCAGGGTTTTTTTTTTTTCCCTTCTTACACTTTTAACATTACTTTTTCTTCAGAAGAAGATTTCACTGTGCTTCATTGATATAAGAGAACTGGTTCAAATCAGGGCTTAGTATTATGTTAAGGAAGTGGCTGTCGTAGCTATTAGGTTTGACATTTCAGTTGAGGAAGATATTTGTCCCCTTTTTGGTGAATACATAATGACAGTAATGCGTAACCAACAAGAAGGATTTCCAGCCTCTTATTCTTGGCTCTTTGTTGTTTAAACCTGTTAAGAAAACCCAGTAGTTTACTGTCTTGAAGGTTTCCAAGAGTACTTTTCATAGTTTTGCTGACTTTTGAAGAAGACTGAACTTTGTCTTAAGGTGTGAATATTTGTGCTTTCACTTACAGTGGAATTTAACATGTGATAATCTACTCAATATTTTTTGGGCCTAGTACCTCTTCATTCACTGGCTTGAATTCAGTTTCTGCTGGCTAAAGCCTTTGTTTAGGAATTCTAGTACATGGAATAGCTTGTCCACTTAGATTTTTTTTTCAGGATTATTTTTATGTAAAAAAATTGCCCAGGAGGCTTTCTTTCAGGTACTTAGACTACTCTATACTGATATTTACTTATGACACTTCTTTCTCTGACAGATATCAGTTTCTTTACTTAATAAACTAGTTATTTAAGTGTTTCCTGAAGTGTCTCCTCCTTTGTGAGAGAAACTTTAAACAATCTTTGAATATTTCTAAGACCTTGACCTGAGGGAGCTTAATGAGAGAAGTGTTTAGCGTTGATGTCTTGCAGAATGTAAGAAAAAAGTTGCTTTTAATATAAGTCTTGCAGGTAACAGAAAATTAATAATATTATTTCAGTCAGTAGACATGCAGGAGTAACACTTGATGCATACATGTAAGCAAAACCAAACGGAAAATAGTGAACTGGACAAAGAGCAGAGAGTAAAATTTGTAAGGAATATAATGTACATTAAGTAATTTTGGCCAAACATACGGAAAACATTTTTAATGACTTCCAAATAATTATTTTTATCTGCTTTCCTCCCCATCCCCAAATTTTCAAGAGTTGAAGTTGTGAGTGTACAATTCAATTTATGGTTAAAGAGTTTATATTTACACATTCTACTTTAGAGATATGCAGAATACTGATATTGATGGTATCAAGAAACTGTTTCTGTTATGAGTTTCCTGTGACTGTTTATTTCCTGTTTTTATTTTATAAAAGATATTATAATGAAAATATCATAACAGCTTATTATTTATGAACTAATAAGAAATACAATAAAAATGTTGTCCATTCCTTCAGTGCAGATCCTCAATAACCAAAGAATTTCCCGTCTCATTACTACTAAAATCCCAAGCCCATTCAAATCATAAAAACTTTAAAATAACAAAAGATCAAAGCTAGGAGAAAAAAAACACCCAGCATGATAAAACTATACTTTTGTAATTATTATATCATATCTTTTCATTGAAGAGGCAGATAACTGATAATTAGATAATTTTGACAGAATGTGGTTTTGTTTTGCTATTATTCATTAGTCCCTGCAGGTAAAAAAAAAAAAAAAAATTAGATAAAACTATTCTGATGATGGCATTATTCTTTCTATGCTATAGCTCTTGTCAGCACACAAATGCTCTAACTTGACAGGGGCAAGGTGTATCATACAAAGTGAATGAAGTGAATGAGAGTTCTTGCATTTAGAGAAACCAACAAGTATTTCTCCTGCAAATCCCTGATGAACCTTAAAAAGTCTGTAGATATTTGAACAGTAAATAAAGTTAGTTTAAAGTATTTTGCTGTTTCAACCAAAGACATGAATATTGTGATTTTGTCACAGTTCTCTATACATAGTATGAATTATAGCTGAGAGTTATTCAAAATATTAGTTAATACAGTTGAGATTAGGAAAGCCCAGAGATAATGTGGACAAAATATTAACAGTGGAAGAATTTTGAAATGTGAAGGGATTCTGGGAAAAAACTGGGAGCAGAGGCTTATGTTCTTTTCTTATTAACCGAAAAGACAGTATGTGTTTTTGTTTGATATTTTTCCCTCCTAATGATTATGTGTTGGATTTAATTGTGAAAATCTGATCTCTGGTAAGACACTTCAGAGAACTGAAATAAATATATTTTATATTTCTATTGCTCTGTTCTGGTCAAGTAAGTCGAATATCTTTTGTTCCAGTAGACTGTATTATTATGATGTCATTATGCCACTTTGATGTTTTTAAATGCTTTCAATCCTCCCAGATAATGAGGTACCACTTTAAAACTCTCACTGTAGTTTATCATATAAAGTATTTATAGTAAAAACCATTTGAAAACTAGTTGCAAAAATTTTAGTATTCACTTTCCTGTTTTTTTCTCTGTATTTGCATTTTAATATTTCTTATAGAGAAGAATCTTTTAAATATGCAAATCTGTGGAATCTGTATGGATTTTTTTTTTTTTAGTTTTTAGTTTTTAGTCTTTTAGTTTTTAGAAATTAACATTTTGAAGATTTAAGCTTTCTTGTTGCAAATATTAACTAAATTTTTATTCTTGGGATTGCAGAAATTTCAGGATTCCTTTTAGAATGGAATTTTTTTATATCACATGAACCAGTTGGATATCTAAATTGCTATCCATGGACAAGATAGTACAGTTCAGTAAAGTAAAAAATCATTTTATTTAATATAAATGTATAGAATTCAAGAGGATGAGAGGGTCTACATCTACTGATGATTTAGCTCTTATTCCCATGTTCTGTGATGGTGCTGAGACAGTTTATACTCTATTTACAAATATATTGGAGGAAAAATGAAGTGTTTAGTAGAAGACAGTTTGGAAATATTTCTATGTCCAAGTTAGAAAGGAAAACTTTAGATCATTTTAGTTTATTACTATTTTGGATAGGTGCTTAAAAAGGAATAAGTACATAGTGACAAAGTACAGAGTGGTAAGGTTTATGTGTAAATAAAAAACTACTAGTTTCTAACAATGAATTTAAATGAGAAAAAGTGGCCTCAGACTTATATTACAGGAAAAAAATGCATGTCATGCTGTAGCATCTCATATAGAATGTATAATCTTGCCTAAGTACTCATTTACAAAGCAGTTAATCTCTGATAGAAAACAGTATCTGCATTCTGCAAAAAAAAAAGAGGACATTTAATATATGCATAGTGATTATGACCACTGTGCACAGATTCAGAGTTACTACATAACAGTTGAGTGCTAAAATTATGAATCATTTAGACTCTTAATTGGAGGAACGTCTGCATATGCGTACAGTATGCTGCCTATTCTATCTTTGCTCATTTTAGATTTGCATTTATCTTTTTTTCCTTCCACTCTGTTTCTAAATGCTGCATTTCATCCAAGAAAAAAAAAAGTGTACAAAACAGAAAGCTAAAGAGGTAACAATAAAGCAAATGTGTTCAAATGAATAGACAAAGGATTACATCCAAGGTAATTCGACTCACATAATTCCTCCTACTTCTCTTTTCATTCATGAACTGCTTCTTTTCTTTTGTTTCCTTCTTCATTGTTTTAACTTTTATTTTAACTGTACTGTCTGCTTTGTACAATGTGTGCATTTCAATGTTTCAGCAAAGTATTTTAGTATTTTTTAATTTATGTAAAATTAGATAACACTTAAGGAAATGAAAGCAGGGAAAATTCCTTTCTTGAATATTGTGTTTCCAACCAGTACAGGTGTCCTGGTTTAAGCTAAGAAAGAGTTTATTTTTCTCATAGTGTCTGGTATGATGCTAAGTTTTGGCTCTAGGAGAAAAAACAATGCTGATAGCAGACCAGTGATTCAGTTGTTGCCGAGCAGCATTTCACAGAGCCAAGGACATGCAGTTTTTCAACTTTTCAAAATTTTCTGCCAGTGGTAGGGCTGGAGGAGGTACAAGGACCTGAGAGAGGGCAGAACCAGTACAGCAATTCACAAAACTAGTTTAAGTGTGGCTTGCACAGGTATTTCTGAAACATCAGCTTTGAAATTCTGACAAGCCACCATGCAGTGTTATATTTCTTACTGTTTCTTGGGTGTATTTTGAATAATAGAATAATTAAGGTTGGAGAAGACCTCTAAGACAACTTGGTCCAACAGTTAACCCATCACCGTCACCGCCATTTCCACTAAAAAATGTCCTCAAGTGCCACATTTAAATGTTTCTTGAAAATCTCCAGTGATGGTGATTCCATCACTTCCCTGGGAAGATTGTTCCAATGCATTGCCACTCTTTCTAAGACTGAACTTTTCCTAATATCCAACCTGAACCTCCCCTAGCATCTGGTGGCTGGGGTTTAATGTGCCTGATCAAGGAGAGCCCTTTGTCAAGGTCTTGTTGCTTCAGCTATAAGAAGCATCATGCTTGTAGGTTCTCATTCTGATGAGGAATTCCAACCACCTGGATGTCTTCTGGGAAAGAAACATGAGGGCCTACAAGCAATACAGGAGACTCTTGGAGCGTGTGGATAAGAACTTCCTGGTCCAGATATTAGACAAACCAACAAAAGCAGAAGCATTACTGGAGCTGTTGTTCACCAGTGCAGAGGAGACCATTACAGAAGTTAAGACTGGAGTCATTCTAGACTGTAGTGATTGAGTTTGTGATCTCAAGGAACAAGAGCCTAGCAAAAAAGCAAAGTAAGGACCTTGAACTTCAGGAGTAAACTTTTTTTCTGTTTAAGGAATTATTAGATGAGAGTACCTGGGAAGTTGTACTTAGGGACAAAGGAGCAGAATACGGTTGTTAAATGTTTAAGAATGTCCTTCTGAGAGAACAAGAGCTCTCTGTCCCACAGTACAGGAAAAAAAGAAAAAAAACAAAAACAGAAGAGGCAGAAAACTGGAAGGCCTGAGGAAAAACCTGCTGGTCAAATTGTGGGAAAAGAGGAATTTGTACAGGCATTAAAAGCAGGGATGTATGGCCTGGGAAGAATGCAGGGATGTTGCTCAGGCATGAAGAGATGGGATCAGGAAAACCAAAGTGCACATGGAACTGAACTTGGCAAGGGATTTGAAAAATAACAAGAAGGAATTATACACTGGACAGAATAGACAGGCCAAGGGGTGTCTTCTCCCTCTGATAAAAGGGAAGGGAGAAGAGCTTCAATAGGCATGGTGAAAGTTGAGGTATTCAGTGAGTTCCTTGCCTCAGTCTTCACTAGCAGTCAGGTTTCCTAATCTCTCATTAAATAAATGAAAGGCCAGATTCTACTGCTTAGAAAATCACTAGTTTTCATTCTGATGTAAAATATTTTCATTACTTTCATGTACAGATGGTGCTAGTACAAAATCATTTTTGGCTCTTTTTTTCTATTTTTTTCATGTGGTTAATTATAAATGAAATTACACTGAAACATTCTCCAGCAGTTTACCAGATGTTACAAATAAATAGAATAATACGTATGTCTGTCATTCTAATCAAAAGAAAAGAAAAAGTACATATTAGTTCTAGCTCTTCTCCAGTCATGGTCATTGGAAAAAAAAAACATTTTGAAAAGGAACTTACAACTCTTTCTGTGTTCTACCTCTATTGGTGAAATCCCCAGTTGAGTCTCACCGGCTCCTAAGCATGTTCAGATCTAAAAGTTTTGATAGACTCTTTCTGTCTTGATTTTGCCTTATAACGTTTTTCCCTCTGTTTTAGCATTAGTTCAGCACAGAGATGAAAATTTTGACATTACTATATGATCTTCATCTTTTTTTTCCTTCCATGTAGTTAAGTTCTTATGTAAAATATTATTTCATTTAATATTAGCATTTCTTTTATTTATCCTTTTTGCAGCCAGTATATAACTAGATGTTTCTAAGGTAAGGTGGAAGACAAGATTACTTTTAAGAAAAGAACTTTAAACTAAAAAAGATGCAAAAAATACTTACAGGAGTGTCAGGTACACTCTGAAATCACAAAAACTTTGTTTCAAACCATACTTTTAATTTAATGGTCATCAATAGTGAGTTGAAGATTTGAGATAAATAATGAAAAACTAAAAAAAAAATTACTGATGGTCATGTTTTCAGAGGTAAAATGCTGGAGTTTTTTTCCTGTCGTTTTTTGCTTTTCCACCACATCACAGTTTCTTCTGCATGACTCCTGAAAAAAACTGTGATTCTCAAGAGACATGTGCATGTGCACTACTTAATAGTCACTTATATACTTCATTTTAAAGATCTAAAGCAAACTTCATTAATTTAATACAAATGATGCATATAGTTAATTTGTGTAGAAGATGGTTTGATTTCTCTTCTAAGTGGCTGCCATTGCAGCACTGTAAGGTGTGAGCAGGTATATTTTGTTCTTGTAACTGCATACTGTTCTCACTGTTTTTAACATAATTACTGCACTGACAAGCATAGCTGTAGCCCTGATCTCACCTGACAGCTAAAATGGCTCTTGTCGCCACCAGCAAAATTAGAGCTCATACATAAATAAAAATAAATCCTAAAAAATATCTTCTCTGAACATGCTTGGGCCATGAAAACAGCTTTTGAGCTATCCACTCTTATGTAAGAAGTATTTCCTTCAAGGTCAGGCTCCAGGCGTGTTAGCAGTATTTGGAAATTATATCTATTTTATATGCTATCTGACAATAACGGGCTCTCAAGCTGTTTATCCAGAAGTCTTTGAAAGTGCACAAAATAGGAAAATTTTGAGAACATAATACTTGGTAAAAAGCTGAAGCAAAAAAGTATACCAGCCAACTTCTATCTTTGTGGAAACCAATTGAGGAAATATTTGCTCAGTTTCAGTCAAATATGCCCTCCAGCAAGAGTAAACCTCACAAAACAAAATTGCTAGAATGCAAAGATCCAGCACAGAGAGCTATTGTGCTGAAACACAATATTTACAAAATATTTACAAAACAATACATCTTCTGTCAATTAATTATTCATAATGCAAGGAATATATGTGGACATTCTGAAGAAGAATCAAAAAGTTTTGACATGGGTATGGTGAGGCAGGTATTAGAATATGATTAAAATGTTTTCAGTAAATTGGTCTGAAAAAGGTAAGACAATTATGCAATAAAATACTTTCAATCTATCTTAAAGGATTTTTTTCCCCCCAAAAAATAGCAACCATGTAGTAACAAGTTGGAAAAAGGACCAAGGTAAAGGGCTTAGATATTTTGCAATGGGAGTATTTTGCCATTGAAGCTGAATTCTGTGTTAGGCATTTACATTCCAAACAGAGAGAACTGCTCAAAATGGCATCTAATGGCCAGTGTCCCAAACTAAGAGATACTTAGAAACAGCACTTTTAGGTTAAGAACCATCTTTCTTAGCTTTAGCAAATGGAGGATTAATGTCTAATCTATGTAGTTATTTGTACTCCCTCTGCAATTAGACAGAAAACTCCTTTGGATCATATTTTAATCTATTGTAGAATGTGTGTGAAAGATCTGTGTGATGATAGTTACAGAAGCTGCAGAGCAGAGGGTTCAGCTTCTTTGGAAACGGAGAAGGGTGGCAGATAATTGCCCAAGGATTCAGCTTTCTTGTTTGTTTTCCCTTCTTGAACACAAAAAGTTTCAGATTCACACTGTTTAACTTCTCAGGAGGGTTTTCTAACACCAGTGCGAAATAAACATAAGGAAGTGTTTTCCCTTCCAGTTTGAAACTACTTGATGGGGGAAAAAGATAACTAACCATTGAGTATAACTGGTGGAGTCACCCACTGTAAACGAGTGAGGCTATACATTCCAGAGAAGGTATGTATATTTAAGACAAAATTATGCTTTTATACTGAGTGCATTAACATAACTTACTACCCATGGTTTTTTTTTTTTTTTTTCGTTTTCTGAAACAGGAGGAATAAGAATTTAACTTTCAACCACTGAAGTCTTCTGCTGCCTCTTCTCATCCCCTCTCAAAAGCATCTTCATTTATCAGTTCAATATTATTCTTTTTCTTTGCCTTTGGTTAACTGAAGAAATCATTGCTTTTTCTTTATGATGCATGTTGGGGATAAGAGGCAGTATCTTTGAGAACATAACTGCAGAATGTTCTTCAACTAAAGTCAGTATTTACTTGATACAGTAGGAAGATGTATCAAAGATTTCTTTGCACAAAATATATGGAGGAGAAGAGTGGTTAATTCATTATTTTCAGGATAGAAGAAATACAGAAAGACAGATATCTGGTAATCTGCTATGCTAATCCTTTTAAGAAAAATATCAGTGCTGGTTACCCTGAGGAATGGATCCAAATCTTTGAGATTTTAAATTAGAATTTAAACAAACAAGCAAAACAACAGTGGATTTACTATAATCCTTTGAAAGCTGAGCACTTAATAATCATGTGATTATATTAGATATGCTGTGACAGGAGGCTATGCTACTGCTTCAGTATGCAATTTTGCAAGCAATCATTTTAGTAGCCTTGAGCTTTTCTCAAAGTCCTTATCTACATAATAATATCTTCATTATTAGATTATGATAATTCAAGGAAATTCTTTGTTCTAGCTTAAGTCTGAGTGTGTTCTTTTCATGCAAATCTCAAATTTTTAATGTGAATGAATGTATTAGTGAAGAAACAGAATGAAGTCTATGGAAAGCATGGTACTGAAAATATTAATTTCTGAGTCACTTTGAAACAGAATACAAGTTATGTCCCAGAAGACTGAAAAAACAAAAATGTTAAGTGAAACACTGTGATGAAAGAATAAAGGTAGATCGAAGGTACTAATAACTATGGGAATGAAAAAAGATTTTTTTTTTTTTTTTTTTTTTTTTTTGTTTGTTCATTTTTCTAGCAAGGGCCATGTATACACTGGGAATATCTCCAAGGAATTTATACAATACCTACTTGTCAAGTGCCTTGCATACTGCTGGCACTGGCAACAGTATTTAACTCCAGATGTAAAATAAAAGTGCTCAAAAGATGTGTTACAGAAGTTTTTGCTTCTGATGACTATTTATAGTCAGAAGGACTATTCAAGTATAACGTTGAATCAGCTTTTGGAAGTGTTAAATTTTCTTCCACTTATTACTAGATCTACAGTGTGGATGCCATACTTCAGTACATAATACTGGATAAAAATATTTAAGATCTAAACACACAAACCTGTATACATGTAAAATAGCTACACGGAGATTCTCTTTTGGTACTGCTCAACCCAGTTGATTTTAAGTGTATGTTTATCAGTGTTTTGCTTCAGATCAAGGATTCCTTTTCAAAGGATCTTCCAAGTACCTTGACTTTGGCTCACAATGAGAAGCAATCTTGGAATGTGTGTAGTGTATTTTTATGAAATAGATCTGGAAGATGTCTTCCAAGAGTGTATCTCCTTCAAGCACTGATGGATTGTCTGTCCTTTGGGCCAGCACACAGTAAATATTAAGTACTTAAAATGTTGCAGCTGGAACCTTAGAAATCCTGTGTCATGTAAATTGACAAGACAGACTATGTAACATGAATAATCTCTATATCTGCTCCAGTTATTATAAATCATTATTTCTAACATTTCTTCAATTTATTGTTTTGCTATGGCTTGCCTTCTAATTTGTGGATGTCCTAATGATAGGCAAAGCAATGAGAGTTTACACTCCTGAATATGGACAAATACCCTCCTGTCTTCTGCTCTATTTTACCCAGCTAATGAAAAATAAGATTATATTTTGATAAAATAATTATGATTTTGATCATGTTATTAACCATCTTCCTAACCAAATGATCTGAAGTTTGGAATGGGTATGATCTTCTTCATTATATCCATTATTTCATCCTACCCCTTTTCAGGATAGAAAGCAGCAAAAGGCATCCTGGAATCATGGAATCACATAATTGTAGGGACTGAACCTCTAGAGTTCATTGAATCCAACCCCCCTGTAAAGCATGCCCCCTACAGCATGCTGCACAGGTAGGTGTCCAGATGGGTCTTGAATATCTCCAGAGAAGGGGGAATCCACAACCTCCCTGGGCAGTTCCTTCCAGTGCTCCCTCACCCTCACAATGAAGAATTTCCTTTGCACATTGGTGCAGAACTTCCTATGCTCCAGTTTATGGTGTTTTCCTGTCCTGTCCCCATACACCACTAAAAAGAGTTTGGCCTTTCCCTTTGACTCCCACACTTAAGATATTTATAAACATTAGTAAAATCACCTCTCAGTCTTCTTTTCTGAAGGCTAAACAGACCCAGGTCGCTCAGACTTAGTGGTTCTCCTCTGGACTTTCTCCAGGAGATTTCTGTCTTTTTTGTACTGGGGAGCCCAGAACTGGATACAGTACTCCGGGTGAGGCCCGACCAGGGCAGAGTAGAAGGGGAGAATCATCTCCCTTTTAATGCACCTCAGGATCCCATTGGCCTTCTTGGCCACCAGGGCACGCTGCTGGCTCATCACCAGCCTGTCATCCACCACTACCACTATGTCCTTCTCCGCAGAGCTCCTCTCCAGCAGGTCATGTGAAGCTACTATACATTCTGTCCTTGACTATTTACTGACTTGCTCTAGGCCACGACTTAGTAGTATACACAGCAATTTTCTTTTAAACATAGGAATAGCAACTGCTTGATCACATGAGAAAAGGAGAAGAAAAAAAGCCTGGGAAAATCCATTTCTGACAAAAAGAAAAAAAAAAAAAATTGTTTTTCACGTTAGAACAGTGAATCTCTTGGATTTTAAAATATCAGAAATCATTTTCTCCAAGACTATACTCAATACAATTGCTTTGCTCTAGAATCCAGATAGTGTGTCGTGAACAGAATAATGCAAAACCAGAAATGCTGGAGCAAATTCTGATTGTTCATTTGAAATCAATGGAATTGAGTATATTGATATTTTTAAAATTGAAACCATATATAAAGTTCATGTAACTTTGATTTTAGAAAGCTAGCAGAGAATTTTTTCCCAGTATTAGAAGTGTTGTTTTTGTTTGTTTGTTTGTTTTTTAGTATCCTGTTGCATTTATAATATTACAAAAATCTGGAAAGTTTAACGTTAAAGGCTTTAACATTATAGTCCCATGAACTACTTCCATCTACTACTCTTGCTTTAAAGCTGCCAACTATTTGCATAATTATTCTGTCAATCCAGCAGCAGCTTTTCCTTCCCAAATACAGTACAATGAGTATTCACAATTCATGTTTCAATCTGCAAAGGAAGGCAAAGAGGAGAGATAAATTGCATCCATTTGTAGGCTGAGCTGGAGTTGCTTTTGAGTTTTGTAAGGAATCATATTTTAAAGCCAAAGATGTATATTTTTAGACTGGCAGATTCTAGGAAGGGTTTATTACTTCACATGTTCATTTTGAATAGTTAGACTAATATACAGAGCAATTTATGTGCACTTAGAACGTGCTTTAGACAGGTGTTTTTAGATCAGTGCTTCAGTTTTGGCAGCAGCTTCTATATTATTTCTCTCATTAGGTTACCTCTGAGATGAGGTTGTGACAATCTGAGGCATGACGGTGAGATGTGGAAGTGTCATTCAAGATTTAGATGCGCCCATGAATTTCTCACTATTAACCATTTTTGCTATTATACTTGAGCCAAATTTTAACCCTCAAAAATGAAGGGTTACTGAGAGGTTCTAAGTATTATAGTCCTTCTCTAAAATTTCATTTAAAGACTTTGAAAAATGATCAGCTTATAAAGTATTGATTATGTTAAAAAAAAAATTCCTTCTAGCAATTTTATACAAAACATTAGGCTTTGTCAAACAAGGAAAAGTAAAAACCTCAAGCCTTACACATGATCGTTACTTAGCAGTTAAAGAATAAAAAGTGATTAAATGAACAAACTTGTCTAAACAGAACTGCACTTTATATGTAGGTATAATATAATTACATATTCATGGTACTACATTTGCAGAATGTGTTGTTACATTTTTAATGACCAGTGATGGGTAGGTGCTCTGTTTCATGCCTCCTAAAGAAACAAAACCAAACTCAGAGCAATAAGAATTCCAAATATTCTTTCATTCATGATCTTTAGATTATTTTTATGGCATTTAAAATGCCATAACTTCTTGGAACAATTTATCCAGCTAACTTCACTTTTTTGTTTGTTTGTTTGTTTGTTTCAAGAGGGTTACTAATGAGAATCTGGTAATGAAAATGTGTTCAGAGCTAGTAAAGCTGGAGCTGATCACCTTTTAAACATACATTTGAGAAGAAGTGTTTGACTTATACTGTAAGAGCTACTTACTTGCCCTCTCACTTGTCGTTCAGTGGAAAGGATAAGAAGTGATTGTCTTAAAACATATGAAGTAGAAGGCTAGGAAAAAAAAAAAAAAGACTGACCTTCATCACAGGCTGTCAGCAGCAGTGGAAACTATAGTACTATGCTTTCCCCTAGTCATTATATTGAACTTTATCTTTTAAACTTACCTTTAAGATGGAATAAGAATTAAACAGAAGGAAAGGCGATAAGATTCCAAATACAGTTCATAACCTGCTAAGGGGGTCCAAAATAGACTATGCTTTAATACCAACACTAAGTTTTATTCTCAGGTGTACCTGTACTATATTATCTAGTATAATTAAATAATTTGGCTGGGAATATGAAAAAAGTTGAGTGAAAACTTGATTCATCCAAAGATAATAAAGTATGACTTTTATAATTGACAATATAAAAATGTTTTATTACAACAAGATAAAACTGATTTTGAATTTCTTTTTTTTTTTTTTTTGTATACAACGTTTTCATATTTTATTACACCTTTTATATTATTAAATGTAAACTAATACTAACAATTCATATTATATGAAATGTCACTTTTCTATTTTTTTCATAATGGTAGGTTCAATACCATATAACATGGTTCAGTATTTTGTTATGGAAACCAAAGCAATATTTTTAATTTATTTCACTTCAAAATATGAGTCTTATTTTATTCTTTCCATATTCTGTCTTTTATAGTTTGTGTTTGTTACCTAACATAATAAAGAGGTAGTTTTCTGTACAGAAACGTTTGAATTTCTGATTATTTCTAATTCCTATTCTAGGCTTCTAGTTGTCTTCCTCTATTCTAGAAACAGAACATAATCTCTTGTTGAGATTATTACATTATCATCACATTAAATGATAACTTCTTACCAGCTTCAACTCAGACATATTTTTAGAAGGTGCTCAAATGAACAGTTACAGTAAACTGTAACTACGCCCTACTCCTCCCTTTTAAACATTCTTATTTAATCACCTTGTTTAAGAATGAAATTATCAGATACTTTGCAGATGCACAAAGCAAGTGACAGAACAGGTAAATCAGCTTTTCCTTGCATCCCTAACTCCATTTTTTCCTGTATTTCTAATATGTTATTCAGAATACAGACTCATATTGTTAAGAAAACTACAGAATCGTGATCAAAAGGGATTTTGCATCCATTCAATTCTTCCTTGCTTATTTCAAGCTTAAATGATTTCTTTTTCTCTCTTTCTCTTTCTCTTTCTCTTTCTCTTTCTCTTTCTCTTTCTCTTTCTCTTTCTCTTTCTCTTTCTCTTTCTCTTTCTCTTTCTCTTTCTCTTTCTCTTTCTCTTTCTCTTTCTCTTTCTCTTTCTCTTTCTTTTTTTCTTTCCAGAAGCAACCTCTAAGTCCATTTTCACAGTTGGTCTTTTTTATTCTTAATCACATTTTTACATTTTTATGTTTCAAGTTTAGAGAATTTGCCTCATGACTCTCTGTTACTGTGATAGAAATTTAAAGTAAGACTAATCTAACGTCTTAAATAATAAAAACTGTTAAATAACTAAAAAACAATGCACGTAGATTGCACGTAGATTATGAAGTTACAATTAAAAGAAGACAAAATTCTTTTTTTTTTTTTTTTACGTATTTTTTTTTTCTTTAGAGAATCTGAGAAGTTTGTGGACGGTACCAAGCCAAGTGTTGCAGCTGACATGTTAGAGAGAGGGATACCATCCAGAGTCACCTGGACAGGCTTGAGATGTGGGCCTATGTCAATCTCATGAAGTTAAACAAGGTCAAGTAGAAGGTCCTGCACCTGGGTTGGGGCAATCTCAAGCACAGCCACAGTTCGGGTGGAGGATGTCTTGAGAGGAGTCCTGAGAAGAAATATTTGGGGAAGTTGTTTGATGAAAGATTCAACATGAGGTGGTAATGTGCAATTGCATGTGAGGAGGCTAACCTTATACTGAGTTGCATCAAAACAAACATGGCCAGCAGACTGAGGGAGGTGATTGTGCCCATCTACTCTGCTCTTCCATGACCCCACCTGGAGTACTGTTCCAAGTTCTGGAACCCCCAACACAAGAATGACACAGAGCCATTCAAGTGGGTCCAGAAGAGGGACATGAAGATGGTCAGAGGTCTTGAGCAGTTCTGGAGAAAAGAAGACTCTAGGGAAACCTCACTGCAGTCCCCCAGTACCTGAAGGGGGCCTACAGGAAAGATGAGGAGGGACTAAGTCTGTTATTTCTTCATCTCACAGTTATAAAATAATTATGACATGCTTGAGAAGAACAAATAAAGCCAGATGAAAAAGTGGTGTGAAGAAAACAGTACGTATTTGTAATGACATTTAAGAAAAGATTTGTATATTTCCTTGTACCTGTATTTTGATTCTACCGCATGAGTAGTGTCTGATGGGGTGAAACATCTTCCAGCTGCCTCCCTCCAACACTGATACACAGAGATCTAATTTACTGTCAACTTTAAATTTTTTGGTGCTATCTTACTGTCTGAAGGATTCTTAAACATTTATCTAATGTAAACTAATTTAAACTTCTTACGTCTTATACCGTAGTTGTACAAATTAACTTTGCTACTGAGATCTTTGGTGTGCCTACATTTTTGTCTTGAGTATCAATGTCTTGAATATTAATCTTTTTTTCTACACATACGGAAATACTAGAATTATCTTCTGAAAATGTAACCAAACCATTTCATGGATTCTATATTCGTCATCCGATTTCTATAGTATGTGCTGCTACAACATTTAGCTTTGATCAGCTGTGACTTTCTCAAGTTCCACTTCAGTGCCTGTTAGGCACTGATATAAAACTGAATGAGAGCAGCACATCTCCAACCTTTTTCTTTTCTAAATTAATGAAAATACTAAGAAAAGGATTTTTTTTTTTATACTCCTATGTGACTTTTAATAAGTTTTCTTTTTGCACCATTACTGTATTGAGTACGAAATGACATTAAAAGACATGCTGCTCTGTTACATTTAACTGAATTTCCTTTATTGGACTCCTTCACTGGTAATTACTGCTCATGAGGAAAAATAAATTTCTTCAACAAATTAAATATAAAATATGAAACACAATGTATTAAATATCATGTAATTATAACTAAGTCACCAGTCTAGTCATGTTTTAATCAACTAATGCTTTACACAAAAAAATTCTGAGCATACATACTTTTCCTTGTGCTACCTTTCTAAAGATATTATCTAAAGATTCGTGGTTTTCATTGCTATCTCTCAGAAAATGAAGAAAGGGAACAATTTTCTTTTTCAGTGTTTCTTGGAGCAAAGTTGTTTCCACTTATAGAGCTAACAAATTAGAGAAAAATGATCTCATTTCAAATGTAAAATTAACAGAGGAAATCTGCTCAGAGTTGAACAATACTAATTCTCCCTTATTTTGACTTACAGATTTGTTCTCTCAGAATCTCTCAGGTCATCTGATTATATCAAAGGAGGGAGGGGGGGTGGATTTCTTCTCTTAAAAAATAGAGATTAATTGATTTTATTATGTCACTCATATTTAAGTGTTCTTGAATCATACTCATAAATATCTGTCCAGTTCCACCAGTTTTGCTGTAACAAACAAGAAGTAGCAGTCATAATCTTCTAAACTTTCTATTGTGCTTTTCTTTACAAATTATGTCATGTTTATTGCCCTATGTTCCTTTTAATACCAGAAATGCTTCCATATCTTGTTCAAACTTTAATCTGAGGAAAAAAGTAACAACAAAGCCAATATTTTTTAGCTTTTTAGGTTTTTGTTTGTTTGTTTGTTTTGTGACTAAAAAGTTGTGATAATTTGGTGGCAGTTAGGCCATGTTCATGGCTTGGCAGTTTTACCTCTGACCTCTTCCTACATATATACAATTTATTGAAAATTCAGAATTGCAGTGACAGTAAATGTTCACAGATTCAAGCCTAGAAATAAATAAATAAATAAATAAATAAATAAATATTTTTAAGGGGGAGAAGAAATAAAAGATGCAAAGGAAGAAAAGAGGCAAGGATGATCCCTATTACGCCTTACTGATGAAATTTCTTGCAAATTTATAATTATATTTTGATATTAACCTTGAGTAAAATAAATGAATGAATTATTAAATTTGAAAATGAATATTTCTTACTTTGTTTCATTTAAGTATTTTGGGCATAACTGATTGCTGGATTTCTTTCTTTTAGGCCAAATCATTTTCAGTGAAAAAAAGAGGTATTTATTCATTTAATCAGCAAAAAATATGTATTTGTCACCCAGAGCTGATTAATTAGGTTGTGAACGTATAGATAACTCACAGTTAAACTTTCTGTTGTCTTTATTACCCTTTTTCACAATTTTGTCTACCCAGTCCCATTTCTTGAATTTACATTTTTACTCCCACTTATTCAATTCTTAGTCTTATTATTTGTATATATCAAACACACAACCTAAGTGAATCCAATGCATTGTATACATCAGTAACTGCTTTTTTTGTTTGTTTGTTTGTTTGTTTTTGTCGTGGCCTTAATGGATTATTTGGTTATATACCCTGAAAAGGGGGGTCAGTAATATTGTTACCAGTACTAGCATTTCAGACAGCTGTGTTCAGTAAGATTTTAAAACTGTGAATTATTCTTTACAAGGAAAATGTGTGATTTCATTGTCAGTCTGCCAAGATTTCTAAATGTAAGCCATACCTGTCCTATATTCTAAGAGAAACACATCTACAAATCTCAGCAGGCTATGACAAAGAGACTTCCTCCTCCGCACCCCCCCCCCCCTCCCCTCCCCTCTTGGGCATTTGAACAGAGATTTCATTTTAACACAATTTTAAAAAAAGTCCAAGTAATAATATGATGGCTAATCCTGTCAATGGGCCACCAGGGCATCAGAGAGAGTTGCACTAATGAAGTGTGGATGAAACTGATCTACGTATGATTTTCTCTGAGGAAAGAGGGATTGAACCTGTCTGTACTGATTTCTTGAGGAATAAGCTGCTAGTCAGAAAAACACCCTGAACTGGGCTGAAGATACTAAGTACTAGAATTAAAGTCAGGTGCCTAAGTAACTTGCAAGCAACCAAAAAATATCACTCTTCTTACTTCCCCCAGCCACTTCTACTCAGCTGTACAGTATTAAACCATAGAGAAGTATTAGGTTCTTAGTAAAGCTATTTCATAAGTTGTCTGCATTCCTCCACTTATATTCATATAAATGTGAGGGAAAGAAAGAGGGAAAACTTACAAACATTCTGAAATTGGTAAAACTCCAATCATATCTAACACTTTATCAGGTACTCCTGTCAATCATCCATAAAACTAATCTACAGAGAACAAAACTTCATTATTTTTTCTGCTCCAAGAGCAACTTATTTTTACTGAGAATTTCTAATTTCATACTCTCTCAAGAACACAATTCTCTAAAGGTAGAATGAAGGAGGTACTACACATTAGATAGAATTCTGAGTCTCTAAAACTGTTGTTTCCAATACTTACTTTTATTTCTTGTTTTGAAAATCATCAAGACTCATGGTTCTTTAAGGTATGTATCTAACTTGGTATCACCTCTGTAAATACACATAATAATTTCAGGAAACATTGATTTCTTTATCAGATAGCTAATTTAAGGTGCACTAATTTGCATTTTAGTTGATTGGGAGTATTGAAAAATATTTTTTAGTGCATATGATATTTCACATATTGTCTAAGATTTGCAACATCTAGCAATTCTGTTGTTATTGTATTTACCTGTGCAATTTTGTTCCCATTTTTAATAATTTAATTAAAATTAATTAGGCACGTATTTACAAGTTATCTAAAATGTTTCAAAAGTTTTGAGCCAGAAGTACATTGGCATGTATAGCACAGAACATGACAGTTAACAGATGTAATGTTATTCTGGTATTATTGTAACAGATCATAGAGAAAGACAGTAGCTTTAAGAACACTACCATGTATCATTCTCATTATCTAGTGTAGATTTAACTGAAAAAAATATATGCTGTATCTACTTGGCTATCTACTTCATGTCACATGATTGTTAACTAAGTCATACTTAACTAAGCAACAATAGAATGCTTTATTTATGAACACATACCAAAGGAGATGCAATCAAAGAAATTGTCACCTCCAGCCTCATGTTGGTTCAATATGTCCTGACAAACTTGCATTGTGTTCTTTTTGTTCCTGTTTAATATTCACAGGACCCACCTGATACAAACTTCCAGATATTCCCGAATTTCCACCATCATTTCCAATTCACAGAAATTTATATTCAGCTCAGTACGGAGTTCCCTGGACATAATCTGGCAATCAAGTTGCTCTTAGTTTTATGATGTGATAGTTTTATATGGCTTTCCAAAAGTGGCTTGTTTTTCACATCTCTGTTGCCACTGCTGAAGCACACACCCACTGTCACACTGTGTTTACATCCGTTGTTTGGTATCCACTAGTTTTCAAGAAGTGTTGATGAATGTGAATGGGTGGAAATTTTCCATATGGAGTAACTCAGTTCCACACTTTTGCTTCAAACTCATGTTCATGTCATATATAGATTAAATTCTTTCAAAACCCCTGACTGCTTAAACTACATTAGTTTATGAATTCCATTTTTTTGAGGTATTCTAGAAACACAGCAGTGCCTTGAAGGTCTGTATCAGAAAGGATTGATTGTATGCAGTCACAAAAAGAAAAAAAAAAATAGAAAAAAAAAAGGAACAAGTTTTCTTAACAGTGTACAGTCGTACAATGAAAACACTGTAAATAGCCTGTCACAGTTTTCAGGCCGTAATTCTATGTTTTGTATTGGATTTTTAGTTTGTATTTATTTATTTATTTGAATGACATCTAATTTTGTAATTATCTGTTACAATCATAGTAAATTCAGCCTTCATATATTTTCCTAATATTGTTTTGTAAAGAGTTACCGAAGTTAAATTAAGATATTTCAGTCAAATTGCTGTCAACAGTGGTTGTACATGAATTTGCAACCTCCCAAAAATCTATCAATTGCATTTATAAAATACATTCTTCCTCTACCAATAATTTCCTTACTTATTCTAAGAGCCTATAGTGTATCTAACTTGTCACCAGTTCCAAAGATATCTCCTTTGCTAAACTCTATGAGTTTATTTCCAATCTCTCTCTTTTCTCAAGTGCTTCCTGATGCACCTTACATCTTGACTTTATCAAACTCTCAGCTTGTTACGCTTCTATTTCAGCTACAATTTGAAACAAAGGCAGAATTTTCTGTTCTTGTATTGGAGTCCCTTTGGATCCTTTTCATGTTTGTTCTCACTGGCATTCTAGATGCTGCCTCCTGATTGTTGTCAGCCTCTATGAACAGCTAATTCCTCACTTCAGTTTTAGTGAACTATCTTTTGCCTCTTCATCTTTTAGCAACTGATCCCAACATAAAATTATTGGCATTGTAATAGCCATCAAGATTCTAACGTTCTATCAGATTTGACTGAAATTACGTAATGTATTCATGAGTTATCTTTTGGTGGAAAGGAATGCTAGAAAGACAAACATGGAATCATAGAATCATTTGAATAGAAACAGACCATGAAAGATCATCTAGTCCAAGTCCTCTGCAATGAACAGGGACATCTACAGCTAGATCATAGAATAGAATCATAAAATCACTTGGGTTGGAAAAGACCTTAAAGATCATCAAGTCCAACCACAACCTAACGATACTACCCTAACTCTAACATCGCTCTGCTAAATCATGTCCCTGAGCACCACATCCAAACAGTTTTTAACAACATCCAGGGATGGCGATTCAACCACCTTCCTGAGAAGACTATTCCAGTGATCAACAACTCTTTCTGTAAAGAAGTGTTTCCTGATAACCAACCTAAACTTTCCCTGGCACAGCTCATGGCCATTTCCCCTCATCCTCTCACCTGCCACCAGTGAGAAGAGACCAAGCCCGCTCTTGCTGTAAGCACCTTTCAGATATTGGAAGAGAGCAATAAGGTCTCCCTCCTCAGCCTCCTTTTCCCCTGATTGAACAGCCCCAGTTCCTTCAGTTGCTCCTTGTAGGGCATATTCTCCAAGCCCTTCACCAGTTTTGTTGACCTTCTTTGGACCTGCTCCAGCACCTCAGTGTCCTTCCTGTACTGAGGTGCCCAAAACTGAACACAGTACTCAAGGTGGGTCTTCACCAGTGCTGAGTACAGGGGCAGGATTACTTCCCTAGTCCTGCTCACCACACCATTCCTGATACAAGCCAGGATGCCATTGGCCTTCTTGGCCACCTGGGCACACTGCTGGCTCATATTCAGCCAACTGTCCATCACTACACCAAGGTCTCTTTCTGTCAGGCAGCTTTCAGCCACTCCTCCCCAAGCCTGTAGGACTGCCTGGGGTTGTTGTGAACAAAATGCAGGACCTGGCCCTTGGCCCTAGTGAAACTCATACAGTTATCCTTGGCCCATCAATCCAGTCTATCCAGGTCCCACTGTAGTGTCTTTCTCCCCTCAGACAGATCAATGCTCCCTCCCAACTTGGTGTTGTCTTCAAACTTACCAAGGGTGCACTCCATCCCCTCATCAAGATCATTAATAAAGATGTCAAATAGAAGTGACCCTAGTACTGAGCCCTGGGGACACCGCTCGTGGCCAGTCACCAACTGGATTTAACTCCATTGACCACAACTCTTTGGGCCTCGCCATCCAGCCAGTGTTTCACCCAGCAGAGCGTACGCCCATCCAAACCATGGGCAGCCAGCTTTTCCATGAAAATGTTGTGGGGGACAGTGTCAAAGACTTTACTGAAGTCCAGGTAGACCACATCGACAGCCTTAACCACATTGACAGCCTCAGGTTGCTCAGAGTCCATCCAGTAAGGTCTTGAATCTCTTCAAAGACAGAGCATTCACCACCATTTCAGTCTATCTGCTCCAACATGTCATTTTCTCCCCTGTACTGAGGACTTCACATCTGGACACTGTACTCCAGGTTAAGTGTCACCAGTGCAATTCAGGGGCAGGATCATCTTCCTTGACCTGCTGGCCACACTTCTTTTGATGCAGCCTATAATATGGTTGGATTTTTGGAGGGGAGGGTAGTTGTGGTGAACACCACCACTGAACAAACTACTGGGCAAAATAGCTGTGGATTATCTACCTCTGTATCTGAGAAGTGGCCTTTGAGATTGTCTAAAATTTATTGCACTGTAAAGAGATATTTATCAGTTTATATGCTTGCAATTGTAGACTCCTATTTCATACTTTGTATTTTCACAGTGTCTCTCATGTTGTTTAAGTATGACATATTTATAAGAGGGATTATTTGACCCAGAACCTGTCAAACAAGAGACTTGAGTGATGTCTTGTGAAAGTTTTCCATCCATATGTACTCATATTTTGTGAAATTATTATTATTTTTTCCTTAAGATAGTTACATTTACAGTATCAGGGGATGTATTATATATAGATTGCATTTGGGATCTATTTGAAACATTGAAAATGGGACTATATGCATACATGAAGTTTGACACTAGAAAAATCAATGTGCATCACTCAAGCCATTTGAGCTCTTCCTATTGACTACATATGGGCAACTATCAAGCATTTAAGTATATGGAAGTAAAAAGCATGTCTTCAATTTATTTTCTATGTGACTGACAGAAGATGCGAAACCTGTTTTAAAAAAATAAGAGTCTTAAAAAGAGGTAAATGCCTTAACATTGCAGGCTGTTGTATGAATAGTATTTGTCAATATTTGAACATCTAAAATATTGTTAATAGAAAAAGTATTTCAGTAAAAAGTGTGTTAACACACTTCAAGTTCTCATTATATACAGTGGAAGCCATAAATGCTGAGGAATTTACACTGCTTACCATATAGAGGTTTTTGTCAGTAGTAATAAATAACTTCTTGTTGTTACATATTTTTGAGTATCAGAATAAGTATGATCCTTTTAATTTTGCTTTTGCAGAAAAATAGCATAGTAACTTCTGAAAATGCATAGCAAATTCTGAATATATACAAACAATATAAAGCAAGTTTGTGTGAAAACAGACAAATTTCTTTTTGTTTGTTTGTTTTCTCTGTGTAGCAAGATATATTTTGGAATATAGGATATATGAGATTTATAAATATGTAATTTTCCTCAGATGGGTGTTTTAAGAGAAATTCTTCAAGGACTAGTCTACTTAAAAATTATAGCAACACCATCACCACAACAACAACAATAAAGAAGTCTTCAAATCTGACAGTATACTAGATTTCATTTATACTATGAATATCTCAAAATATAGATATAGAGGGGTTCTTTTGAGTTACCAGAAGGAATGAGCTAGCTACTCTATCTCCTGGTACTGTGTTAAGAGCTAGATAATTATGTCATATTTTTCCAAAATTATTCACAGAAAGAAAAGTTTGTTTTTACCTACAGATTTCTGCTTCACTGGGATTCTACAAGAAGTGTTGTGTCCCTGTTTTTCAGCCTTGACTTGAAAGTTACTTGTTTGCCTGTCACATAGTTTAGGAGCTGCACTGGACTGTTTTCACTTAGGAACAGTTCAGATGCTATGACTGTACACACTGGAATTCAGTAATTATCAACTTACAGAATATGCTTTTCAGATTTTTTTTCCTACTAATAGGAATAACTAAAGGAGGTTCAGAAAATTAGACTTTGGAATTTTCCTGACTGTGGAGTATATTTTCAAGTCAAGCACTGTAATAAAATATAAAATTCAAGCAATAACTATTCTATTCTGAGTCAGACTTTGCAGATAAAGAAAGTGAAGCTGTTATTATTACGTCATGAAAAGTGGTTCTGACTTCTCAATTCATCTGTGAATGTATTTTGAAATAATTTTTAATCTGAGGTCATACTGCTTATTTGTCTATCTGATTAGAATTTTTTTTGACCGGACTTGTAGCAAGCCTTGATTCCCAAAACAAATACAGTTCACTTTTAAAGAAAAAGACCATCTTTTAAAAACAGAAATTAACTCTAAGTTAAGGCTCAAAATCCTCATCTAGAGCTTATTTACTTTTGAAAGATACTTTTCTTCAGATCATACAGCTTTCACCTTTGGTAACTGTGAGCACATACTATATCGTCTGAGTTTTGAGTGACTACTCCCTACACTGCCACTCTGATTAGTGGTCACTGTCATGGCTTGGTCAGATCCCCTAGTGTTTGCTGGAATCAGTATGTGTTAATGTTCATAATCATTTTCTCTCACAATTTCTGGTTACTCATGGTGAAAAAAGAAACTTACCTTACACAGAGGGTTTTAAAAGGTCATGTCTACTCCAGCAATTTTATTTGCTATTTAACTGTGTTGTTGCATGTAGTCTCCGTTCGCTCGTCCGGTATTCGTCCTCTGTCCACATGTAGGGCTTACTGCTGGGCGAAACCGACCCTTTACCAGGTCGGGGCCAGATGCTCACCCAGACCCCAGGAGTAAGTGAGGCAAATGGCGTTTATTGCTATAGGCTACGTGTTTAAATACAAGTGTTTCCTCCAATCACGAAGTTACACTTGGCACACACAGGTGGCATAACACACAGGTGGCATAGGAACCTGCACGCGTCACACCTCGTTTCCCTCGCTACGCCTACAACACACCTCGTTTCCCTCGCTACGCATACAACATCTCCCCCTCCCTATGCCGATAGCTCCCGTCACATCGCGTTCGGAACCTACAGCTGCTCCCTAATTCTATGATATTTTATGCGTTCATCCATAAACTGATTCATTGTTCTCGATAGACAATCCTGAAAGCACTTGATTATACATGGAATGATAGCTAATAGACAGGCTATGACAAGCAAGGCAAACAGTAGCGTCTTAACACCTTTCGCGAGCCACCTTCCTAGATCACCAAACGTGCGCGTAAACCAGTCCCCTATGGGATCATCTTCCACCCGTATCTTCTCTGTATGTTCCTTCATGGCTTGGAGCGCCTTGTGAATGGACTCACTGTGATCGCTGAGATTGAAGCAACACATCCCTTCCACGTCTTGACACCCGTGTCCCTGCGCCAGGAGTAAGAAATCGATGGCTGCTCGATTCTGCAACACTGCGTGCCGGATGCTGCTCGTGTCCTCCAGCATCGCATTCAATATTAATGATGTTAAATTTGCTTGCTTAACCGACCAACATGCCAATCGTTCGATCTCCTTTAAGGCCTGTGCTGCGGCTATACCAGGAGCAAAGAAAGAAGCAAATATCCGGGCTGTCACACTCCATAGCTGTAGCTCATCACCGCAGTCAGGCGAGAGACGACTCAGCGAGCGCCTGCTACGGCGGTGACCTGTAATGTTCGGCCCATATGCTATCCAGGTGGTAAAGTTAGGAGAGAGCATAGTCAATTGTCCTAGATAACAGGGCCCTCCCAAGGCATTACGCGGGATGCCTTGCCAAGCCCTGTCCCCACAAATCAAGAAAATACCTGGAGGGAGTGCCTTAGCAGTCCCATTGTTCCACAACACCTCTGGCTGTTTCCTGAAGGTAAACCCATATGCATAATAATTCCATTCCGTCGTGCAATTACCACCGCAACCCGTCGTGTTGCTGGAACATTTTGTCCCGTTGCTGTACCCTGCTGACCATTTTCCCCTTTTTGAACCACACCAATTAGAAAGGTCCCCTCTATAGTAACGAGTCTCGTTACTGGTGAATCCACAATATCTACGACTTATTGAAAAACTCTCTACGTTTATTGGACTTACCATCGTCCATGATTGGTTGACATAGGGTCTTATAAGAAGGTCATCACTTTTCCATTTTGCTATGAAGTCACGCAATTCTGCTTCCGCCCCACCAGTCCCATTAAAATTCCCATCAAAATTGTGACAGACTCTACTGCGATTGTTCTCTTTATAGCACACCGAACCAAAGGTAACACACGTACGTGTTGTTCCGTTCTTGATCATCTGGGACCCTAAAATATCCAATTCTTGGGGGTCCCAAGGGAGGGTTGTATTTAGAGCCTGTATCAAGCATGCTGTTTGGCTGGCTGTATTTGTAATGCGAGCGCCTATCTGTCGCAAGAAATCCCGCCCCAGAAGAGTTCCGGGGACACGCGCCACCAATGGTGTAAGCAACGCCGGTTTCTCTAAGGAGCCATCCCTGTTAATCACAACCGCTTGTACCTCATTGGTAGACCGGCGTGAGGGGGTCGCCCCTCCAACCCCCATAATAGACTGCGAGGCCTCCGCGGGCCACGAGGATGGCCATTCTGTTTCCGCGACTACAGTAACGTCGGCGCCGGAATCTATGAGGGCAGTGACAAAGATAGATCGAGGGCCTTGAAAATCCGGCGGGAGGTTGGTGCAAGAAATAGTGGCTTTCACCAGAGGGCGCTCATGGGTATTTAGAGACAGCGCCGCCATGGGTAAACTTAGGTCAGGGGCCTGCATAGGTCGAAAAATGAAGTCACCGTGCTCGGACTGTCTCCCGTTGTTATTTCCCTGGCGTGGAGGCCTACGGGCCCTGCATTGCGGTGCTGCATGACCCTTCCGCCCGCACTGCTGACATGTTACGCATCCACCTGTACCCATTCTGCACTGGGCCCTAATGTGGCCCGCTTGACCACATTTAAAGCAAGGTCCTAACTGTCGGTCCGCACTACGATGGTCCGCCTCCCTACAGGCCATCATCACTCCTGCTACCGCCGCAGCTACCTCCCCTGCCACAGACGGGCAGGCCTTTTGCTTATCTAGGACATACTTGATGGCCTCACCAGGGGTTTGGAGCCTCCCCGGCGCCGCTCGCAAAATCCCCTGCACCCCTTCACTGGACTTCTGATACAAGCAATCCAGGATGACGGGACCATGAACTGCTCTGGGCAGATCCGAGCCTTCCACTGCCTTAATTAGTCTGTCTGCAAACTCCTGAAACGGCTCTGTGGGGCCTTGCGCGATCTCTGTCCACGGAGTAGTGGGCTCAGCACTCCTTGCAAGCTTTCGGAACGCGTCTATTGCAGCGTCCGTAGTCGCTATCAACTCTCCTGGTCTAAGTTGACAAACTTGTGCTTGAGGGGTCAGCAGACCTGGTGCATTGCCCGTTAATCTCTGTATATCGGACCCATATATGGGGTTTCTTTGATCACCCTGTGCCGTAATCAGCATTTGTTTTAATTTGGTATGCCACTCCTCTCTCCAGAGCGTATACTGCACTGGTTTCAACACCATGCGCATTAAATTTTCAATATCATAAGGCAGCATTGGGCCCGATGCTGTGAGGGCCTCAAGGGCATTCATCGTCAATGGCGACTTCAGCCCTTTCTTTTCTACTGCCTCAATCATCCTTGCTACCCCCTTTGGGTCCAACGGGACCCAGATTGGGCCTCCCTCCTCCGAGACAACAACTGGGAGTGTATAAGTTGCCGCCAGGCCTTTCTGTGCCACTTCCTCTTTGATCTGCCCCCAATCAGTAAGCTTAAGTCTCCCCTCCTCCTTTCCTTTTGGGGATGGTCCCGCCCCCTGCTCCGATGTCGTTGCCAAGGAAGGATATAACGGCTGCTTAGGGTAGGGAGGGGGCAGCGACAGCGCAATAGAATTAGGAGGGGCCGTCGGTGCCGTTGCACCCCCCCCGAGCCTCTGCGACTCTTCTTTGTCCTTCTCGCAATCTTCCTCTCTCTCCGTCGCCGTTTTATTCGCTGTCGTCTGAGCGCCGGTCTGAGCGCCGGACCTGCAAAACTCCAAAGACCCGCTCCCCGAAGCTCCCTCCCCGCTCATGACCGCCCCAAGTTTGTCCTCTTCCCTGGCCGCCTTAAGGGCTCCTAACATCAGTCCCCACGTTTTAAGTTCCGTAGCCTTCTGACTGGCCATGGCGCGCTGGCATAGCGCCGAGGTGAGCAAGTCCCACCTACTCGAATCCAAAACGTGGCGGGGAGACTCCAGCTCCCCCAGCTCATTTAATAGCGACAAAACTGTCGCGATCTCCTTCCGGGAAGGAGTAGATTTTCCACAGTAGTCCTTACAAAACTGCACAAGTACCTTAATGACTTGGTCCATTGTTACGTATGCGACCTGCCGCCACCTCGCAGGCTCTTAACCGCAATACGTCTTCCGTGCGCGACCTGCCGCCACCTCATAGGCTCTTCTCCGCGTCACGGGCACGCCGGGCAGCCACCCTCAGCAGACAGATCACGTCGGGGTCACCACTTGTTGCATGTAGTCTCCGTTCGCTCGTCCGGTGTTCGTCCTCTGTCCACATGTAGGGCTTACTGCTGGGCGAAACCGACCCTTTACCAGGTCGGGGCCAGATGCTCACCCAGACCCCAGGAGTAAGTGAGGCAAATGGCGTTTATTGCTATAGGCTACGTGTTTAAATACAAGTGTTTCCTCCAATCACGAAGTTACACTTGGCACACACAGGTGGCATAACACACAGGTGGCATAGGAACCTGCACGCGTCACACCTCGTTTCCCTCGCTACGCCTACAACACACCTCGTTTCCCTCGCTACGCATACAACACTGTGTAAATAACTGATTATAAAATCTTTTTTTCAAAATGCTTGTCCTATCACTAATCCAAAGTTTTTAATTGATTGTTAATTGCATTTAGATTCTGTTGCTTAGAAAACCTTCACAATTTCAGCACATGCTAATGACTATTGTTTACATTAACATTCATCTATCCATCAGAGCAAAAGATCCACTATCAAGACTTAACAGTCAAAGGAAGGTTGATACTTGCAAAAATTTATAGGAAAAGTAGGTGAAAGTAGTAAAGACTCCATTTGTAGCTAAGTTTCTCCATAATATTGCCCATTTTATCTGAAACATACTCAAAGCTTACCTCTACCTCCCAAAAACACATATTGACCTTTTAAATAAAGGAAGTTGGAATATCATTCTGGAGGTTTTAGCAGTGAAGGACTCTCAAGAAATACATTCCAACTCCCTTGTTTGGATGGAGGGTGGAGTATAAAGGATAAGAATTAGTAGAACAGTAGAGGCAAGGTAGGAGTGGGATATGAAGGCAGAAGGACAGAAGAAGACAAAGAAAGTCACAAATTACAACAACAGAGAAACAAAGAAGACAAAATTTGATGTTTGTTTGACTTCTTTATAGAATGAAATTCTCTCTTAGTGCTGGCTCAAAATGCAAATGCTTCAGCACGTAACCTTATAGCATTTTCACTGGGAAGATTATCCCAAGGATAGGTAGCAGAGTTTGTACGTCCATTTAACTCTCTGGCTGAAAGATGATGAAAAGGATATCAGCTTCTTTCAATATGAATACTACAAGGAGACTCCACATCCTTGCACAGTATCATAAATCATTAACATTGGGAATGAATGCAAAGATCACCTAGTCCGACTGTCAACATATAACCACCATGTCTACTAAGCCATATCCCTAAGTGTTATACCTATATCCTTCTTGAAAACCTCCAGGGATGGTGATTCCACCGCTTCCCTGGGCCGGCTGTTCCAATGCATTACCAATCTTTCTGAGAATAACCTTTTTCCTAATATCCAACCTGAACCTTCTCTGGTGCAACTTAAAGCCATTCCCCTCATACTATCACTAGTTACCTGGGAGAAGAGGCTGAACTCCACCTTGTCACAACCTCCTTTCAAGTAGTTGTGGAAAGCAGTATGGTCTCCCCTGAGTCTCCTTATTTCTGGACTGTTCTCCAGACAACCTGTCCCAGTGCTATGTCAACAACAAACTAAGGCAATTTTTCTCATTCAGGGAAAACTTTTGCTCATTTTGACACCTTTTTTGTTCACATCACTGTGTACTGTTTGCTTGCAAAACCAGTCCACCACTTCCTCTCTTACAGTAGATACCTAGGCATGGGCAACATGAGAAGTTCTCAGAAAAAAAAATCTGCAGCATAACCCTCTCCTTCATAGCTCTATACCACCTACAAGCTCTATTTCTCTCTTAAACCTAATCCTAATCTTAAACCTAAGCCTGTCCCTAAACCTGAATCTGAAGTTAACCTCATGAAAGATCTCAAATGTTGACAAAGATGGAAAGTACATCAGGGAAGAAATCCACCCATATTTTATTTTTTCTTTGGAGATGTTACATTCCCAGCAATTAGGTTTTGGTGAAATCTTGAATTATGCAGCTTGGGAAACAATATTTAAGTCAAGCTGTATATGATCTCTTCAATATGCTGAATTCAAACTGCTGAATTTTTCTGAAGATGTATGTTATTGTCAATTGTCAATTACATGAATGTTCTAAGAATGTTATCAGAGTGGGAAATACATTGATAACATCTGGATTTTTAGATCTGGATTTTTCAATTTATGAACTTCACTATTTACTATCAGTGAGGCCTGTTGGTAAAATGGCACTTATACTGAGTTCTCTTTGGACAACTTCCTAGGATAGGAATATTAGTAAATCAATGCTTTTGTTTCAATAGTATGATCAATATTGAGAAGTGAGAATATTTTTTTTTAGCAAAAGAAACACAAGCTTCTGTGACTCCTTTCTTGCTGAAGGTTTTTTTTGTTTGCTTTGTTTTGAGTGGGCTCGTGATCAGCCTACCTTCCTAAGACTAATTTTAAACAACATATTTCTGGAATTAATAGCTTAGAAACAATAGATGTTATATTATAAGGATCCTTTTAATATTTAACAAAGTTGATGAGAATTTAAAAAATCTGAATAGAAAACCCTTCATTGAATTCCATGGTGTTACTGTAATCCAAAGTGTTATGAAGTGCCAGGGAACATTCATTTCAGCAAAGGTTTCTGAAACAAAAAGTAGGGTAAATAGAGATGACATGAATAAAAGAGCTGAGCTATCTTCTCACATAGCTTCTAAGTATGCTCCTGGCTTGTCACTAGCACTAGGAAACAGAATCCTATCCACTGACATATGAGGGAGTAATTCAAATCAGCGGCTACAGATTCCCAGTTCTACAACCTTTCTCCTTTTCTAACGTAATAACTTAACTCCTCTTTCATTTGCCTTCCATTTCCCTGTCATGTGTCCTTTCTATCGTGTTTTTATTCTATCAACAAGATGTAAGTATCAAACTCTTTCATATCCTTGAATAATGAATATTTGGATAACATATTTTAATTCAATTAAAAAAAAAACACATTAAAAATAATAATAAAAAAACTCTAATCACAGTATTTTACCCTTCTAAGATGTTAATCAAGGTGAAATCTCCAAGTCATATATCTGATCTATGGATAAACCTCCACTCTTTTTTTAAAGTGCACCTTCACATTGAATGCTTTCATAGTTGGGTTAGGCACTCTCTCTGCCTCCCTACTGACTCTTGGTAAGTCTTAGGATGGCTATAGTCCTGAGCTTTCAAGATCCTGGAACAAAGAACTTGAATATAATATCTATTTGTTTAATCTGAAAAATACAGATTTGTTGTTTTTGCTTGGAGATGTGGTATATTCAGAACAGCTAACAGTGATGTTCAACATAGTTCAAGCTTTGATCTCTATTAGTTATTTGAGTCTGAGTATCACCTGGTGTGTTAGCAATCCCTCTTTGGTAATTCATATTCCACTCAAATTCAGTTTTATCAAACAAGTACATATTTTTATCTGAAAAAGACTTTAGCTTTTACCTCAACAGTGATAACTGTGAAATTTGGCTTTGGAGAAAATAAATACACTGTATTTCTATATGCAAGTTGTGGGCTTTAAATTGTCTCTCGTTCCACACAGAATTAGAAGAGGGAAAAAAAAAGACAAAATGGTGTACAGTGTCCAACAAGATTAGTGGCTTCCTTGTTACTTTTTTTTTTTTTTTTTTTTTAATTTTACTTTGGCTGCAGTCACTAGAATACACTGGTGCTGTACTTGCAGATGGAAACTAAAAGCACATTAGCCAACATAGACTCTGGGTTTGTGAGTATTCTCTCTTTTATAATAAACAGAGCAAACAGCTTTCATTATATCATTCAAGATGTAGTTGAAAAAGTGCCATAAATAAAGGTTGCCTTCTGGGTACAATTGAAAGTCTGTGTATAATTACACTTCCTATGGAAGAGGATTATCTGTTTGTTCCATTCCAGGGCACCTTTGTTTCTTTTAATATTGCAGCCAGCACTGTGGTTTTCTTGAGAACATGCATTTTTTACAAGTACTCCCAGACACAGCAGCAGTAGAAAGAGTGGCATCTTTATTCTAACACAAGATCAGCAGTATTTGTTTAAACACTTGCTGGGGAATGGAACACCAACTGACTTTGCATGCCTTAAAGAGCTTTCAGCAATGCTAATTATTAATGGTTTTCCATTTTACATAAGCTGAATTTTGAATTGATTCTCAGATTTGAATTAATGACCAAAAAGAAGTTTTAAGCTACTTCATTTCTGAAAGAGTTATGTCTTATTTCATATCTTCTGGTGACTACATAATAACTTAATTGAAAGGATAACTGTCTCAAACTCTCAACCTTTTTTTCTGTTTTGCTTTTTCCAACTAGTTTCTGTAAGATTACAAAATACCACAGATTCCTGGGAAAAAAGCAGTTGCTAGGGAAAACATTTAAACAAAAACAAACAAATTCTAATTAATTAGGCAAATGTACAAATGGAAAAATATTTTAAAGAAGGATAAACAATTGAATCAAAATGTTTTTAGTTAAGATTTCTTTTTTTTCTGTATCTTAATAGTTGAAACATTATATGTTCCTAGAATCAGAGTATCAGATAATATCCTGAATTGGAAGGGACCCATGAGGATCACTGAGTTCAACTCCTGGCTTCACATGGGTCTATCTAAAAATCCAAACCCTGAGAGAGATGCCCAAATCCTTGGACTCCAGCACGTTTGCTGTCATGATCACTTCCCTGGGAAGCCTGAGCCAGTATCCAACCACCCTCATGGTGAAGAACCTAATATCCAACCTGACCCTCCCTTGAGACATAGAATCATAGAATGGCCTGGGTGGAAAAGAACCTCAAAAAAGGACCTGTTTGTTTGACAGATTCATAGAATGAAATTATCTCTTAGTGTTGTCTGAAAACACAAATGCTTCAACACATAACCTTACAGGTCTTTCACCAGAAAGATGATGGAAAGAATACTACTGAATGATTACTACTTCTCCAGTCTGGATTACTCTGGTGGTATGCTCCTTAGAAATCTATATCCCATTATTACCAATATTCTTGGATAACCATCCCCATACTCTTGTTTTCATTTACAGATGAACCTTGTGAAATTTACTCTGTTTTTCAGATGAGCATCAGAAGAAACTGATGCCAATATGCAGAAGATTTTCCTTCAGCAATCTAAATTTGAGCCTATGGCAAGCTCTGAAGGCAGTTTTGTTGGCAGCATCAGAGATACTTTTGTGTTTGCCACTTAATTAGCTGTAGATGGACCATATGGGCAGCTTAGCCTTTATGCATGCTATTTTCTTTAGTTCACCTTGGACTTTATATAAGCAAGGCACACTCATTCATATGAATAAGTTCTTTGTCCAAGTATCCCTTGCATTCAGTTTATAGGCGGTATTTTGAAGACTGTATTGTTCCAAAAAGCTGTTGTATTCACCAGCTTGTATGTTTAGACATTATGAAGGGAGAATGGGAATGATTAAAATTTTACCTTTTTTTTGTTCAGTTTCCTGCTCAGTATATACACAGTTGTTTATCTTATTTCTCAGAGAAATTTGCACTACAGTTTTCCACTTCTTTCATTTGCTATGGTAAGAATTCAAAAGAATGCAAAAGCATAAAAGATAAAGTCTTTATATTCCAGTTTTCAAAAAGTGATCCTTAATTAACATTTTCTAGTTTAGAAGATATTAGTAGTAAATGCCTGATTTAAAATTTTAAAATGCCTACATTTAAAAACAAGAAGTATAGAGTCCAGCATTTGTGAAAGTAAACAAGAAAACAAACAAATCAAACAACATCTGGACTTCAGTAAGGTCTTGGACACGTTCTCCCACAACATCTTTCTCTCTAGATTGGAGATATATGGATTTGACAGGTGAATTGTTCAAAGGATGACAAACTGGTTATGAGATCATACCCACAGGGTGGTGGTCAATGGCTCAATGCCTGGACGGAGATCAGCAATGAGTGGTGCCCCTCAGGAGTCAGTGCTGGGAACAGCGTTCTTTAATATCTTTATTAACCACTTCTTTGCCTTGTTTTTATCAGCAAGGTCATTAGCCACACAGCCCAAGTTGTACAAAGTAAAGGTAAAAACAGAGAGAAGGAATATCTGCCCACTGTAAGTGAAGATCAGGTTTGAGGTGATCTAAAGAACCAGAAGGTGTACAAGTCCACATGACCAAACAAGATCTATCCACAAGTCCCTGAAAGAGCTGGTGAATTAAGTTGCCAAGCCACTATCCATTATATTTGAATGGTCATAGTAGTCTGGTGAAATTCCCACTGTCTGGAAACGGAGAAACATAAGCCCCATTTTCAAGAAGGGAAAAAAAAGAAGATCTAGGAAACTACAGGTGTATGGCAAAGAGGTATACAGATTGTAAGGTAAATAGGTATACAGGTATGGGACCAGAGAGATTATTGTGTTACAAAGGAATAATGAAACAAAGAGCTTTCCCATGTCCTGTGCTTGCAGAAGGGCTCCAAGAGGAGTGATCTCCATATAGAGATCCTTCCTCCTTGGGGGTCAGCCCTTAAATGGAGTCTAGGAGTCAGGCTCCACCCCTTCCAGTCACTCAGGTGAAATTGCATTCACCTGTGCCCCTGTGGCTGACTCAGCACTTGCCTCAGGTGGTCAATCAGAGGTTCAGGCCGTGATTCAACAGTTCCCATACAACAGGCCAATTAGTCTCACCTCTGCCTGGCAAGATCATGGAACAGATCCTCCTGAAGACCCTACTAAGGCACATGGAAAATAGAGGCAAGGTGTTGGTAGTAACCAACATGGCTTCACCAATGACAAACTGTGCCTGATAAACTTGGTAGTCTTTTATAATGGATTTGCAGCAACAGCGGATAAAGGAAGAGTAACTGCTGCCGACTTGTACAAAGCATTTGACACTGTCCTGCATGATGTCCTGGTCAATAAATATGGATTTGGCAGACAAACTAGCCACAGGATAAGGAATTGGCTGGATGGTCTCACTCAGAGAGTTGTGGTCAATGGTTCATTGTCCAAATGGAGACCAGTAACAAGTGGTAATTGTCAGGGATTAGTACTGGGACTTGTACTGTTTAACATCTTTGTCAGTGACAAGACAAGTGGGATCAAGTGCACCCTCAGCAAGTTTACAGATGATACCATGCTGTATGGTATGGTTAACGTGCCTGAAAGATGGGATGTCATTCAGAGAGGCCTAGATAGCCTTGAGCAGTGAGGAGAACCTCATGAGGTTCAACAAAATGCAAGGACTTATACTGGGACACGGCAACCCCCACTATCAGTACAAGCTAGGGGACAAAAAGAGCACAGCTTGGACAAAAAGATAGAGCATAGCCCTGCCAAAAAGGACTTGGGAGTACTAGTGGATGAGAAGGTGGACATGAGCCAGCAGTGTGCCCCAACTGCCCACAGAGCCAACCGTGTTCTAGGCTGCATCAAAAGAAGTGTGGTAAGCAGGTCAAGGAAGATGATCCTGCCCCTCTACTCTGCACTGATGAGACCTCAGCTGGTGTACTTGTAGAGTCCTCAGTGCAGGAGAGAAATGGACCTGTTTTTTTCAATAGCAGTGGTAAAACACTGGAACAGGTTGACGAAATTGGTGATTGCCCCATCCTTGAAGACATTCAGGATCAGGCAAGACAGGCTCTGAGCAACCTGATCTATCTGTAGATGACCCTGTTCATTGCAGGGGAGTTGGCCTAGATGACCTTTAATGATCCCTTTGAACTAAAGCAATTCTATGATATTATGATTCTGTGCTTCTCTAGAGATAATTGTATAAGGTGTTTACACCGTGTTCTAGAACTATACCTCAGAAACAACTTGAGGATGCATCTTCTCTGCTGACAAGACATAGGGTTACTGAGTGAATTAACTGCGATAATAATTTAGTTTGGAATCAACAAAAGAGATTTGATTTCTATTTAATTATTTATTTTTTATTTATTTTCATGCTAGTTGTGCCATTATTGTTGTAATAGGCGTGATCGGGGTCTCGGGATGTAACGTGTCAGGCTCCTCCCCATGTGTTAGGTACGTGCCACGTGTACCATCCAGTGGGCGTACACGAAGGGTTAAAAGATATATAAGTGCTTGTTAGAATTTAATAAACGCCATTTTACCGCTCATCATATTGGTGTCACCTCGGTATTTGGCCAAGCCGCAGGCTCCCCTAAGCAACGAACATCACGGTTGCCTGCGAAAGGCAACAAGTGGTGACCCCGACGTGATGCTTAGGGGAATGAGTCGGCTGTCTGCTTGACGGGGCAGGAGCCCACCGCGGAGCGTTAGCACTTGTTGGGCGGTGGAAGCCGGGGGACAAGCCCGGGGACAGAGGGAATCTGCAGTCACCCTTCTGTTGGCGGAGGTCGCGGACGAGCGACAGATATACCCTCCGGAATCAAGCCGGAGAAGAGCAGCGGAATTTAAAACTTGGGGTTTGATTCTGGGAGGACTGAAGGCTGCGCGCGAGGAGAAACTTGCGGGCGAACGAGCCAGGGAGCTATTGGGGTTAGAGGTTGCGGGGCCGGGAGGGGGTCTCATTCCTCGTGCAGGTCTGGCTGGAGATAAGGTGGCACCAGCCCCTACGACCCATCCTGCCACGATAGCTCCGGGAACAAAGAAGGATGAAGTTGCATCGAATTGCTCAAGCGTGGAGGCCACAACACCCCCACCTCCGTATCCCTCTCAAGGCTTATATCCTTCACTGAAGTCAGTCGGGGAGGGGGGGGGGAAGGTCCTTGGAGGAATGTGGTAACATCTCCTGCAGGGCTGATAAGCAGGCTTCGGGGGAGGGTACGGCATTCCGAGGAGGTACAGCGCAACCCGTGTGTTGTGATAACGAGTGCAGCTCTGTCTGTTGCTGTAGCAACTTCCCCAACGGGGCGGACTGCACCGTCCCGCCCTGCGGTGGATGCAGGGGCGGAGCCCCGTGGCCAACGTCCCAGGGGTCTGGCCCTGAGGGGTGCGACCCCACAGCACCCGCCCCGTGGGCTCCGCCCACACTCACTGATTGGGCCCGGGTGAGGGAGGACTTACGAGCAGCCGACCCAACACGGCCGCCGCTAGCCCTTCCGGTCATAGTCAAGACAGAGGGCCCGGCGTGGGTCCCTCTAGATTCTAAAGCAATAACCCGCCTTTCTGAAATTGTTAAAACAAAGGGGCTGCGTTCCCCAGTAACAATGGCGGAGGTAGAGGCCCTCATGGCCTCTAGCCTACTACCGTACGATGTGATCAGCCTCATGCATGTGATCCTTGAACCGGTTCAGTACACCCTGTGGTATGATGCTTGGAATACACAATTGCAAGCAGTGGTGGCGGCAGCCACCCGAGATGCCCGACACCCAGCCAATGGTCGGGGTCGAGGGGATAGGACCACATTAGCGCGTCTCCAGGGAGTAGCGGATGGCATGGTGGGATCTCCGGAAGGCCAGCTTAGGCTGTTGAGACCGGGAGAGTTAGCAGCAGTCACAACTGCGGCCCTACAGGCCCTTCGGGAGCTGGCTCGAGTTACAGAGCCTACTCTCCCGTGGGCGGATATCAAACAAGGCCCTTCAGAGCCTTTTGCCGAATTTGCAAACCGCTTGATTCGTGCAGTTGAGGGGTCCGATCTTCCGGAGCCGGCCCAAGGTCCTGTTATCATTGACTGCCTTAAGCAAAAATCACTCCCGGACATACAGCAAATTATTAGGGCAGCCCCAGGCAACTTAACAACCCCTGGGGAACTTATCAAATATGTGCTTGACCATCAGCGCGCTACTCCATTAACAAATGAGGGCTTAGCCGCAATTTATCTTTTACAAGATAAATGAATCACATTAATGAATATGTTGAGCAGCCTTTTTATTTAATTTATTGCTGTTTCTAAACTATTTCAGGTGATGCCATTGTATTTTATGCTTCTTTTTTGCCTGAAGAGAAGTTAGGGCAGTTTGAAACTGTTTTAAAATCACCGTCAAAGTAAAGATTTCTATCTCCATAGTATTATAAAGACAAATTTATTTTTAAAGTTTTCAGGCTAAAGTTTGCTGAATTTTCTTTTTATTATTGATATTAATAAAGTACCTGGGAACAGGTTATCACAAGAGGATGACTTTATATCACAAGCCTTAACTGATTCTACAGGCCACAACTGAGCAAGGAGAACTTAATAGATTTTGAAAACAGATGTGATGAATGAGGCACAGGAATAGTGTCATTCTGAAGAGCATTAGAAATACAGATTTCCATTTGATTTTTTGAACCATTTAGGGGGTGAAAATTTAATCCAGCATTCTGAAATTGGATCTTTACAAGCAAACGTCACATACAGGCCTTTTTGGAGTTTCCATTAACATAGTGCCTCTACAGGTAAGTGTAGGCTATACTTTTGCAAGGATCAATCTGCACAACCATGGCAGTTGATTGAAAGTATTCAGAAGTATATTTAAGCCACAACTACACCAGCAGTTTCTTTTAGTTCCTTGAGGGTTTTTTGTTTTGTTTTTGTTTGTTTGTTTGTTTGTTTGTTTAGGTTTTTTTTTTTTGACACTGAAAAACTGCAAATGCTAGACAAGAAGCTACAGGTCAAAAGAATGTATCAAGTATATACTATATGATTTTCCATTGAATTAATGCCATCAACTGTCACAAATTGTTTTGAAAATGCCTTCCAGCTACCGTACAACAGTTTGGAGTTGCAGAAAATTTATGCTTTTTCTAGTTACAATGCTCAGTTTTTCTTTAGTCATAGTCTTCTATTTGTATCTAAATTTATACTTGCACACATGTCCAGGTAATCGGGCATTCATTCTGTACAACCGGCTCACTGTGGCCCACCAATTTCTTTTTCCTTATCTATAGTGACTGAAAAGATAAATTTGGTAAGCATTCTGAAAAAGTGTTTGTTGGCCTAGGTTCTTGTTGCTGTGATGAGTTTTTCCCACAATACCCTGGAGGAGAAGGAAGAGGAAAAGACAATTTTCTGAAAAGCTATGTAATTGGTTAATGTATTCTCCTTATTATTTTTATAAGGATACAAATATTATGAGCAATAATCTAATACTGGAAAGTGATTGCTCCTTCACAAATACCTTTTCAATTTAATGTAAGCTGGCAGGCAGTGTACATTAACTTAGAAATTTTACTAAAGATGCATTACTAAATTACTGGAGAAATTTTACTAACAGTGAAGTGATTCTACTAAACTTATGCAGTTAGGTGATGTTCCTAAATATTTTTGTTTTCTTCAATTGCAAATAAATAAATAACAACAGTATTGCAGGGATCCCAAGCCTATTTTTCACTATTGACAACATGAATTCATGGAGTGATTAGACTGAGAAGTAACAAAATTAACAGAGTTAAGTATCTAGGCTAGGTAAGAGGAATCTGTACCTATGGAAGCTCCTTTTAAATAAATAAATGGATAAATAAATATAATACTATGAAATCTGTCTTTTTGTCTTTTTTTTACTCTAGTGTTGCTGATTTGTAATTTACTCTTTTTCTTTTCTTTTCTTTTCTTTTCTTTTCTTTTCTTTTCTTTTCTTTTCTTTTCTTTTCTTTTCTTTTCTTTTCTTTTCTTTTCTTTTCTTTTCTTTTCTTTAGGAAATGCAAGTGCAAAAACCTACTAAAAATCACTAAAAAGCAATTTTAACCGTATTTCTACAGTATGTGTTTCACTTAATATTATTTCTGTCACGTTTAAACTATAAGATAAAATACTCAGAGTTGTCACAAAGTAGATCCAGCACTAGGTGCAGTGCTTGAAAACTAGGTATGTAATAAAAAATAACAGAAATAATAGAGAACTGTGGGTTTTTGTTTCGTTTTGTTTTGTTTTTTTCCTTGTCTGTTTTGTTTTGTTTCGATTGGGATTTTCTGGCACAAAGCTCTCTAAATATATTTAATGTTTGTCTTGTAGAATTGCTGGATGGATGATTGGAAGGTTAACTCAGTGAAAAATAAAGGACTCAAATCAGCAGAAAATTGTACTTGAATGAACAAATTCATTTTCCATGCATATCATGTTACCTTACTATAGACTTTATAAACTAAATTATTTCAAAATATAAATGGAGGCTGTGCAGTGCAATTTCAGGCAAGAATTTAAACCTCTGAAACTACCATCGACTCAAAACTTAATCATATTCTGATGCATTAAAATTATCACAATAGAAATGGAAGTATAAAACTAGGAGTGTAATAAGCATTTGTAAGATATATGTTCACAGTAAATTAGATTCATTTTAGAATGATTTTGTTCAGAGAGATATGAGAATCTTTTTTTTTTTCATAATTCATCTATATGCAATACATTCTATTTTTAAAGAGGGAGACAAGTACAACACTAAAGTGTGAAGCTTTAACTGGATGTTAAGAGTTTATAGCGTAATCACTTCAGTAGAAGTCTGCTTTGGTACTGTTTTATGGCTATAGCTAAATTATTAATTATTAAATTAAAGAAAAAAAATTGTAGGTTGAATTTCATTTATCCTTTTTTATGTAAGCCACAATTTGATATAAATGTCTGTGTTTAATTGTGTATTTTGTCTTCTTCATTGTAGAAAAATTATATTATATCTATATAGAACCAGATATGTTATTAAACAGGAAAGGTCTCTCAGTCAGCTTTCTACCTCTGCAGATACAAGTATCTACAGATCAGCCAAAGCCAAGAGGACCCAGTCAAATAGGCTACTAGCAGTCATATGAATTAGATAATGATCTACAGTTTTTTTCTTATTTGAAACAAGTATTTTTTCTATCTTTGAGGCATTAAAGAATGACATAAGCATAATAATTTCAGTGCAGTACCTCTCATTGTGTCTTATTCAATCTCATCTTTGTGTTTGTCCACTAAAAAAAATACTTTCTTAATTTAACTTTTGAGAAAGTGATATATCTTCAAGCATATGAGGGTAACATGGTGAATCACACTACTGCAGAGCTGCTTTTCCCAGACAGAAATGAAATTTTGTTTGTTTGTTTGTTTCCCCAGAATCTGGTGGGCAAATAACCCCTGAACTGATTTCTCATTTTTCCTCTCCATTTGAATATAGTAATAAGAATAATTTTATTTAAGACATACAATGCTAGATATCACTGTTCCATCAGTACAAACCTTTTTTTAAGCTAGTACATTGTATAATATATATACTTAAATTCTGTTCAAAAGGATTGAACTCATGCTTTTATGTATCTGTCTGCAGAGGTATATTAATGTGTAAAAAAAAAGTACAATTGCAAAAACAATCAACTATGACAAGAATAAAAAAAATTTTGCTCTACATATAAATTTATTTTCATACCTTTACTGTGCCTGATTTTAAAATTATCAGGTTTTAACATGAACAAATTCCAGAATATTAATTATTTAAAGAGAATCTATACATTAGCTTTGCTTAAGCATAAAGATTTTTTTTGTTTTGTTTTGCTTTGTTCAACTTTTGAAAAATAAATATAGCTTGAATTCTAGGATAGAAATATTTCCCCATCATTTTTGGCAAAGACCTCTCATTCCAAAGTTTCTTCTGAGCCGACTGTTCTTGTATTTGTATATGCACATTTATACGTGATGTTTGGATTGTATTGTTCAGTTGCTGTATGACAAAATGTTGGCTATATGGTTTTCCTTTTAGTAATTTCAATTTAGATTTACACCAATGGAAGTGGAATTGAGAAATACATAAACCAAGTGTTTTAAGCCCTGAAATAGTATACTTATTTTGACAGCAGGTATTTGCCAGTCTACCCACTGTATTCTCTCATTTCTTCTCACCCTCCCTAGTGATCTGGACTCTTTGAAGTTTGTAGCAAAACTTCCGGCCTTGGGCAACGAGAGGGTGCAGGTACCGGGTAGGTCCAGGAAGAAGCCGCAGAGTAAGTCTGGGAGGAAGCAGCAGGTCTCAGGTAGCAGGCCCAGGGAAGTCCGTCAACATACGGTCCGTAGAGAAGGATCTGAAGGCAGAAACCTCGAGTCCGTCGTGGTGAGGGATCTGATGGCTGAAACCCTTCACTAGTCCGTCGTGGTGAGAGATCAGCCTCTAGTCCGCTGTAGTTTGTTGGACCCTCTTTTATCCTCCATTTTCTCCTGCCTACCTGACATCCCTGGGTGCTTGAGCAAGAGTCATGTGCATACCTCCTGAGATGGCCATCTTCCTCGAGATAAGTCCACACAAAAAGACCGTTTCCCGGCCATTAGCGGCAGCTTACCTCTCTCTCGTTGCCCCTGGCCTTGTCCATCTGTGCTCCTTAGAAGATTTCACAATCCTTAGCCAGGACCTGCCCATCAATGTTCTCCAGACAGAAGATTTCTCTACCTTTGCCCAGGACTTGCCTGGACTTGTTCCTCAGCAAACTTTGAGTCAATCATATAAAAGAATAGTCTCTTACAGCTGTTCTCTATAAACTTTAGAGTAGACATACTTGATCTGTAAATTGCTTACTCTGCAGCTGAAGTCCTTACCTTTGAAAATGAATTTGTAGAGAGTGACCAGGGGCATTACTTATTTTCAGCTCATCTATTTGCCATCAGACATATGAAGACCACAGACATAGAAAGAAATGAATGATCAGCCGAGGTCTTCAAAGAGAGAATGACAGAGAGGTGGACTGCATATTTATTTATTCATTTATTTATTTTCATATTTTTAATGAGGGAATGTTCTCTTTCCAGTCCTGACAGAAACCAATTTCAGCTCAGTGGAATTTCTACTGAACACTCTGTATATACTTGTTGGCTGTTTTTTAATCTTTGCCTTTGCAGGATATGTTCTGCATTGCATAACTAATGTTTAGTTTTAAAGTAGATTTTCTGTGCAACCCTTAGGCTGACCGTTGTCACAAGCCTTTTGACAGAAAAGATGTAGAGGTTAAACCAAATGGCCAAAGTGGTTTTGACTTACCTGTGTTATGGAGGCTGGAGAGGAGTAAGGGCAATATGGCTATACAACATATGTTAGGGAAGGGTGAAAGTTTTTGCCAAGCAGAGGCATTAAAAGAAGACCAAAAGGCATTAAAAACTTCTCCAGAATTGTCTTTAAAGGCAGTTTTTGAACAACACAATTTCAGCATCAGGAGAAGAAAAAAGTAAGAGCATTTCATTTTGGAAGGCAACTGAAGTGTAAGTAAAAGTTATTACCTTCAAGAGCAAATGTACAACAGTGATAATAACTGTGTATATGCTACAGGAAAACAGAAACTGGTTCAGAAATTCACAGTATAATGTAAAATACCCAAATATGATTTCTTTTTCGATAGTAATAATCTGCCTCATAAGCCATGTAATAAAATTGCTGGCACTGACTGTCTTAGCTCAAGAGAGTAACATCTTTCTCTACTACAAGTATCTTCTGGAAGTTTGGAATAAGAATGGCCATGTCAAATTGAAAACCTAGGAGGTTTTTGATCACTGATTATTATAAAAATTACTGATTATAAATAATCACTGATTATTTTCCATTAATCATAGTTCAGGTGGGCAGTGATGAAATTGCTCAGAGAAGCCTATGAATTATGAAGAGAGATTTCAGGGTTTTAGGGTGCTTAGTTCAAGGAACAGGAGCTCAAGTAATCTTTTGTTCTACACCTTCAGGGGCAGTGAGGGACATGGAGCAGGCTTGGAAA
Source organism: Gallus gallus (assembly GCF_016699485.2). Classification (NCBI taxonomy): domain Eukaryota; kingdom Metazoa; phylum Chordata; class Aves; order Galliformes; family Phasianidae; genus Gallus; species Gallus gallus. The sequence goes on from NC_052532.1 coordinate 141,493,084, forward strand.
GCACAAGCAATGAATAACTGGCTCAGAGGCTGGTGTTGAGCCAGAAACTTTAGGTTCTTTGATCATGGGGCAGTTTACTCAGCCTCTGGCCTACTGTCTGTCCCTGGAACCCACCTATCTCAAAGGGAGCAACAAATCCTAGAGCACAAGCTAGCAGGGCTTATCAAAAGAGCTTTAAACTATCTATGACAGGGAAAGGGGACAAAACAAGGCTCACAAGAGATTAGCCTAGGGGAACGATGCTTGAGCTGAGGGTGAGGCAGATGACTCTACACCAATGCATGCAGCATGGGCAACAAGCAGGAGGAGTTGGAAGCGACTGTGCGTCAGGCTAACTATGATCTAGTTGCTATTACTGAAACATGGTGGGATCACTCCCATGACTGGAGTGCTGTGATGGATGGCTACAAGCTCTTCCGAAGGGGTAGATGAGGAAGGAAGGGTGGTAGTGTGGCCCTTTATATTCAAGTCTGTGTTGATGTTGAAGAGCTTGGGGTTGGGAATGATAAAGTTGAGTGTCAATGGGTAAGGATCAGGGGGAAGGCTTGTAGGGATGACATCTTGGTGGGAGTCTGTTATATACTGCCTAATCAGGATGAAGAGATGGATGAGGCATTCTATGAGCAGCTTGCGGAAGTCACGTGATCACCAGCACTCATTCTCGTGGGAGACTTCAACTTCCCTGATATATGTTGAAATATAATACAACACAGAGGAAGCAGTCCAAGAGGTTTCTAAAGTGCGTGGAAGATAGCTTCCTTACACATCTGGTACAAGAGCCTACCAGGGGTGGTGCCCTGCTAGGCCTGCTCTTCACTAACAGTGAAGGACTGGTGGGAGATGTGAAGGCTGGGGACTGTCTTGGGCAGAGCAACCACGAAACTGTAGAATTCCATTTCTTGGAGATGTCAGAAGGGTGACTTGCAAAACTGCTGTCTTGAACTTCAAGAGGGCGGACTTTGACCTGTTCAGGACGCTTGTAGCATGGGTCCCTTGGGAGTCTCTCCTTAAGGGTAAAGGGGTCCAGGAAGCCTGGACGCTCCTCAAGATGGAAATCCTGAAGGCACAAGAACAGGCTGTCACTGAATGCCGTAAGGAGAGTCGCAGGGGAAGAAGACCGGTGTGGATGAACCATGAACTACTGCTGAGACTCCAGAATAAAAAAAGAGTCTATATCCTCTGGAAGAAGGGACAGGCAACTTGGGGAGATTACAAGGAAGTTGATAAGATATGCAGGGAGGAAGTTAGGAAGGCAAAAGGCCAACTTGAACTCAGGTTGGCCACTGCAGTAAAAAAGAATAAGAAATCTTTTTACAAATATATCAACGGTAAGAGAAGAACCAAGGAGAATTTCCATCCTTTACTTGATGCAGTGGAGAATGTGACCACTGAGGATAAGGAGGAGGCTGAAGTCCTCAGTGCTTTCTTTACATCTGCCTTTAAAAGTCAGATCAGTTATCCTCAGGGCACTTTACACCCTGATCTGGAAGTATGGAATGCTATGCAGAATACACCCCCAGTGATTCAGGTAGAGACAGTTATAGAGCTCCTTCTCCATCTGGACTGTCACAAGTCCATAGGGCTGGACGGGCTCCACCCTAGGGTACTGAGGGAGCTGGTGGTGGTGATTGCTGAGCTGCTTTCGTCCATCTACCAGCACTCCTGGTTATCTGGAGAGGTCCCAGAGAGCTGGAGGCTTGCCGATGTGACTCCCATCTCCTTCTATGACTGGGTGACCAGACTGGTAGAGGAGAGAAAGGCTGTTGATGTAGTCTACCTATAGTTCAGCAAAGACTTTGACGTGGTTTCTCACAGTATTCTTCTGGGGAAACTGGCTGCCCATGGCCTGATCAGGTATACCCTTCTTTGGGTAAGGAACTGGCTAGAGGACTGTGCCCAATGGGTAGTGGTTGATGGAGTTAAGTCCTGCTGACAACCTGTTTCAAGTGGTGTCCCCCAGGGGTTGGTACTGTGGCCCTTCTTGTTTAATATCTTTATTGATGACCTAGATGAAGATATTGAGTGTACCCTCAGTAAGTTTGCAGATGACACCAAGCTGGGTGGTGGTGTCGATCTGCCTGAGGGTAGGGAGGCCCTTTCAGAGCGATCTGGATAAGCTGGAATGCTGGGCCAAGGTGAATGGGATGAGGTACAAGGCCAAGTATAGGGTCCTGCACTTTGGCCACAATAACCCATGCAGCGCTATAGGCTTGGGGATGAGTGGCTGGATGACTGTGAAGAGGAATGGGACCTGGGGGCGTTGGTTGATGCTTGACTGAACATGAGTTGACAGTGTGCCCAGGTGACCAAGAGGGACAATGGCATCCTGGCCTGCATTAGAAATAGTGTAGCCAGCAGGAGCAGGGAGGTAACCAACCCCCTGTACTCAAGACTGGTGAGACCACACCTTGAATATTGTGTTCAGTTTTGGGCCCCTCACTGTAAGAAAGACATTGAGGCCCTGGAATGTGCCCAGAGAATGAGCAACAAAACTGGTGAGGGGTCTGGAGCCCAAGTCTAATGAGTGACTGAGGGAGCTGGAATTGTTCAGTCTGGAGAAGAGGAGGCTCAGAGGAGACCCCATTGCACTCTACAACTTCCTGAAGGGAGGTTGTGATGAAGAAGGCTTTGGCCTCTTCTCCCAGGCAACAAACAGGACCTGAGGAAGTGGCCACAAATTGTACCAGAGGAGGATTAGATTAGACATAAGGAAAAACTTCTTCTCTCAAAGAGTGGTCAGGTGCTGGGATGGCCTGCCCAGGGAGGTGGTGGAGTCGCTGTCCCTGGCAGTGTTCAGGAGGCATCTGGATGAGGAGCTAAGAGATATGGTTTAGTGGCTTGCGGTAGCAAGGGTAATGGGAGGACAGTTGGACTGGGTGATCTTGTAGGTCCTTTCCAACCTTGTGATTCTATGATTCTATGATTTAACTCTGAAGTAAGTCTTGCTTTCAGTCAGCATTACAGCACTGAAGTTCAGAAGTCCCAACCAAATTAAATTATCCCTTAATTCAAGAACTAAACAGATCATCTCTAATGAACATAATTGTTGAACCCTTGATCAACAACACTTGGTAGACAAGCATTATTCAATATTTCTTACTATGAAGTTGTAGGAGGTAGTAGAAAGGATATATTGAGGATGAGAACATGAAAAAAAAAAGCAGCAGAATGCCTATCATACTGGAACTGAATGAAAACGAGCTACAATGTTTCAAGTTAAATTTTTGATTTCTCTGTCTCCTCAGATGGCAACATTCTGTAAAGTAGCTATGTTTAACAGTTTCTATTCTTGTTTCTCTACTTTTGTTAGACTGTATCTTTTTAACCTCTACTTAAACTCTGTTCAAATTCTTAGGAGACTAATTATTGTAGTGTTATATAAATGTATATATACACTGCATGCTTTTTCAAACAAACCTCTTATGTTTTCATACATTTTCCAGAATCAGTGCATCTTACATGTAATATTTTCCCCTCAAAACCCAGAAGGATGTTGCTCTGGCAAATGGAGATTACAGTGCAGTAGTATCAGATGTTTTTTTCTTTGTTTGTTTGTTTGTTTTTGCAGACTGTTTCCTCCATCAGACATGTGTTTTAAATAAAAGTTAACCTAGGTCCCACACCGTATCTATTTTCTTTTCCTTAATTCTGTTGTAATAGTTATTCTACCCAATTTTATCTCCCAGCAATAAATGTAAAACTTAATTTAAGCTATACCAATTATATCTGGGTTTGGGATTTTATCTCTTAACTATTCATTTAATAGTTGATTTAAGTTACGAAAATTATTTTAGATCCTGGAGAAGGCAGGGATATGATCTTGATAAATCATACAGGGTTTCAAACAAAGTGCAAATGTGCTTGGTTAAAAGTTGCTGTTACTCGGGTCCCCTACGGTTTTCTTAACACTAGTAATTGAGCAAATTATAGGTCTAGTCCTATAAAACCTCAGTACATGGAATTTCTGTTTCCAACAGAAGCTCTGATTGCAAGGATTACAGAATCAGAGCAGTTGGAAGGAATCTCAAGAGACCATTTATTCTAACCACTGGCTAAAGCAGATTCCCTAGAAGAGGTTGTGAAGGAAAGTATCCAGGAGAATTTTGAATATCTCTAGAGAAGAAAATTCCACAGCTTCTCCAGGCAATCTGTTCCAGTGCTCCATAACCCTGAAAATAAAGATTTTCCTCATGTTCATAGGGAAGTTACTGTGTTCCAGTGAAACAGTTTTTTGGTGTCCCCCCCCCCAGTTTATCATTGTAAATTCCTATCCACCAGAATTCAAAAACCCAAATGCTGCTTTTTTCTTTCTTTCTTTCTTTCTTGTAAGCCAATGATGCACTGTGACACATGGTTTTCATTCTGTCACATTACACTGATCTTTCTTTCAAAACAACCTGCAAATAAACAAGAGCTAGATATTATGAGAAACACATTTTTGGGGGGTAAAAAAAGTGTATATATATATATATATAAAAGAAAAAATATTTTGTATTTGTTCTAAGGTAAGGCTGAGAAATCCAGTCAATATTTTAAATAAATACAAGCTGCTGACATGATCTCTGGTTTTAGCCACATATTTAATTTCTTGCTGTTAATTTCCATTAGCAGACTTTACTCAATGGTTTTTAAAAGTGCCTTTGTACAAAAAGCTATTTCACATGTTTGGCATCCCATCAGGTTGCTAATATTCTCTGTGATAAACTCTATAAGGAAATAAGCTGCAAGATTACACAGCTGCCAGGAGCCAGTGGTTTTACAAACATTTGCAAGCATGATTAGAAGAAAATGCTTACTTAATGAGCTGTCCCTTTTATATATCTATCCAGTTGATGATAATTCATTTGTGGAGGTATTATTGTTTTTTAAATATGTTTAAATTCTAGAGCAGAACAAAATCATAAGAATGTTTTTTTTTAAAAAAATTACCAAACATAGCAATTTCCTACATAATTCTTCAATTATTATTATTACTTTTTTTTTTTTTTTTTTAAACCCCCAAGATAACTTTTACATACCGCTACACTGGCATGGAACATGAATGATCAAAGGATCCCATTTTTAGCTGTTATAATTTCATTCTGAACATAGCAGAACACTTTTGAACTACTGACTTCCTTATCTAACTGGTATCTCAGACTTGACCTTCTATAATTATGTTAAACCTTTAGTAGCTGGATCTACTAACTTCATTTTCTCCTTTGCCTTCTGAATGCAGATGTGTGAGAGTTTGTATGTGTGTATATACATATCATTAAAAGCAGTCTTTCATATTGTCAGCAGCAGAGTTTGGGAGATGGGTAGAGAATCCAGGAGAGCAGTCTTCTGGCTTACTTCACATTTAAAAATATGAGAGATGGAGTTCATGTCTGAGAAGGTTCTTAGAGAGCAGTAGTATTAAACATCAACACCACCATTATTTTGGTGCCACAGTCTAGAAGAAAATGTATATATTACACTACTTTATTACAGAAACTGAGTAAACATAGATCTCTGCAGACACTTATGAACAGTGATCACTACAGAGAATAATCACAGTACTCAGCTGTCAGTTGTGGGAGGTGACTAGGAAGAATGTAAGAATGAATATCAAATTCAAGAATTAGGGTGAGATTCATCACACCTCCTACATTTTTAAAGGCTTCAGTTGGTAAAGAAAGAATCTCCACCACTCTTCAGCACCTCTCACTTGGTGATCCACAATCAAAATTAGCAGTTTTAGTAAGTACAAATCATTCCAGACAAATCTGAATACTTTATTTTAATGAAGTAACGGGGGAATGAAGTAGATGGAATGTATCTAGCTTTTTATTGAAATATTTGATATAGCATCAAATGAAATTCTACTCACAAAAAAATCAAATTGGCATGGATATGAACACTGTCACATAGAATGAAAGCTTGCTGAAGGACCACAAACAGTGCACTGATAAATGACAATGTATTCAGTTGAATACACAGTACATAAACAAAATTCAGAGACAATACTAAATTCATTTGGAAGGTGTTATGAAAACCTCCAAGGAAAGAGAAACAGTATATAAAGAGACAGAATTAATAATATACACAAAATATATAAAATGTTTTGTAGTTCCATAAATTTTAAGACCAGCAGGAACTATAATAACACAGACTGACCTCCTGAACAGCACAAGCCACAGAATTTTAAGAAGTGATTCCTGCATCAATTTCATAACTTCAGGATGAGCAAGGACCTCTATTTGAGAAATAAATCAAATCTTAATTTAAAAGCTTCACATTTTAGAGAGTTTATCATGACCCCAGGTACATTGTTTCAGTGACTAGTCCTTACCATTACAAAAAGTAGGGCCTTATATAAGATTCTGATCAGAGAAGATACAACTGAATATATTTGAGAATATACAACCTGTAGCAGGAGTGTTAAATAAAAAAAATGAAGTCTGGCAAAACAGTAAAAGCCTGTAAGATAGTGTATAGTAACTTCAATTGAAATTTGGCTTTTTCCATCTGCCATGGTGAATTTTGACAAGGACACTTTGAGCTGCAGAGATAAGGGGAATTGTTAAGTCACAGCCTGAAACAATGACTGAGTACCTGGTGAAGGGACACAGCCAGCCCTGGGAGCACGGGGAATGCAATTCACCTCCCTAAGCCTTATTTAAGGGCTGGCTACCACAGGAGAAGGATCTCAACCTGGAGATCTCATTTCTTGGAGTATTTGGCAAGCCCTGATACTTGGAACAAGTAAACAAACATTTCTTTGACTGGATTATGAACATCACCCCTTCTTTGGTTCATTTAGAACTGGTTATCTGGCATTGCCTTTCTTGCACTGTCTCAGATGGGATAGGAGTGTGCTTTGAAAATACATCTCACTCATCCTCATTTATTACTCTTTGGTTTGTAGAGCGGACACAATATTAGAAGTCAACTGTGTTGGCCCCTTTTACGTAACTCAGGACAGGGAAATGTATTTGAACTCACAAGTTTTGCATTTGCATGACCAGAGTCATTCTGAAGTTTTGCTTTACAACAAATACACTGTTAATAGTTTTGGTCCACGCAGTAAATAGTAGTTTGCCACTCTGGCAACTAATGCAGACATGGCTGAAAATAATGACCATTCACTAGAGTTTCAAGAAAAAAAAAACCTCAGGGAATAAACAGTGATTAATTTGCTTAAGCATTACACACAATTTGGTTTTCAAGTTGTAAAAGAAGAGATATTGCCATCTCAAGCCTTTGGAGGGTACATACAATAACAACAGAAGAAGAATTATTTAGGATGATATCCATAGTATAAGACAGTAGGTATGAAAATTCAGGAGGGACAGTTTCAATATCTGTATAAATCACGCCTCAGTATCAGAAGGTTATGTTGTCAAAATGCCTGGTAAGGAAAGTGTGCAGGGCACTTAGAATTGATCTGGATGAAGACACCATAGGAAACAATATTTCAGTGTCAAGGACACAAAGTTAATGCCAAATTGGATGGTTTCTTCTGATGTTTAACTTGCAGCTCTCCTGAGTACCTAGAGTGATCATAATTAAATATTCATCTATTCCAATAGTAGGTGATAGGAAATTGATAGAGGAAAAAGGAATGGAGATAAATATAAATTATGACAAAGGTAAAAGAGCTCTAAAGCATCCATTATTGCCTTTTGATACTCGTCTTCCTAATCCATTCTATACTTTGTCTTCACCTGGCTCGTTCCCTCCAAAAGGTTTCTAAATGCATCAGCTTAGACTTGGTTGTACATAAACAACATATTGCTATAACATGCAAACATCTCATTATACAGGATGTCAAAAGATTTTTCAGAGCAGCAAACAAATCATCCAATTTTTATTTATTTATTTTTTACTGGTCATCTGTGTTTACTTATCAGCAGTAGAAACTGGATGAGCATCTTAGACTAGTGGTAAACTACTTACCAGGATCACATAAGGTCCTGATTCAGTATTGTTAGCTATTCTATCGGCAGGGCCTGGAAACATGAGCTTCTTGCTTGGCTGATTATTCCTAGGCCAAATCATATGTCATTCAAAATGAAAGGTGTTATTAGAATAAATAACAGGCTAATATGTACATGCTCAGCACAGACATCTGGAGACTTAAACTCCATCAGTTCTTAAAAGACGCTACTTCAGGCTGTGGTCAAGGACACTAATTGCAAGTAATAACTAAAAAAAAAAATAAATCAGTATTGACATTAAATCTTAGCATAAACTCCAGATGCTTTGATTTTCTAGAACCATCATAAAGACAGAAGTCTCTTCACTGATCCTGAACTAAAAAGAACAGAAGAGATTAATTTGTTCAAATAAGCAATTTAAACATGCATACTGTCTCAGGAAAAGAAAACAAAACAAGAATTACCAATCTTTTTCCACTTCTTAATATGTACCTGCTTTTACTTAATCAAATAACTTTTTTGTTTTGTTCACAGAACTGAGGAAGAATACCCAGCTTCAGCACATCTATCATATGATTTACTTAAGATTTGTTATGACAGTATGAAACATTAATTTCTACTTTCTACTTAATCTACTCAATGAATACATTCATCAGGTAAAGGAAGTTACCTACCTTTGGTGTAGCCTTTCTTTCTTACTCAAACTGCTGCTTTTGCAGATGAGACCAATGATACTTCCTCATCTCTTAAAGAGTATTGGTCTTTAAGTGTAGCTGTGAATGAGTCATGTTCTCTAAACAACATGGCATTCCTCCACTTTAGAGACATCTTGGGAGTCATGGAGAAGAAATCAGATAGTCTTGCCAAGATTTAATCCTTTTACAGTCTGTGGAAAATCTTATAGAGAAATTTACTCTCTGCTAAATTAACGCCCTCTTTCACAAGATCTGGAAGTATGCAAAAATGTGGCAAACTAGTCATTACTTCTGTCCTGCTAAAGCCATTTCCACCCCCCCCCCCCTTCCCCACTTGGCTAATTCACTTAGGCCAGCAGAACAAAGTGAGTTTCATAAAGACTTAACCTAGAAGTCAAAGTTCTCTGTACAATACTTGGTGACAGTTCAGCACATACAAATACCATTCAGAAGAGCAAGAGCAATATTCATGAGGGAAATAAGCTTACCAAAGCTACAGAATCCAGAAGCATGTTTGAAATGCTAACTCTAAATGGAGATTGCAGTCCTGAGCGTGATGGCCCTGTGAGATTGGATCACTCAAAGTGATCATTTGTTTTCACTTTCAAAATAAGAATTTATTAACTTTAAATAAAATATCACTTCAGACTAAGTGGATTCAAATTGATATTTTCACACATATATTAGAGGAGAATAAATTAGGCAAATCTGCAGTGACTTAGAGGGAGTGTCGGTTGTGCCAACATGAAGAAAAAGATTCATGGATGAAGGAGAGGGAGCAGCTAGGTATGAGATTATATAACTAAAGGGCATAGGTTCCCAGACACCTAAAATCTGTTTAGCTACTATGGAGGAAGATACAGAAGTTTTGTTGTAAGCAACAATTGGAAAGTAGAGTTTCCATCACACTCATGAGCTTCCTCATGAACTGATATGGAGTCAAACCACTTCATGATCACCACCTTTTCTAACTCACATGAATCCTTGATTCCTTCTGGCCAAGCAGGATGCATAGCTCCAAAATATGGGATGATAGATATTGAATAGGACTACCTGATACCTATTTTCTATGTCCATTAACCTCGATGCGAGCTACAAGTGTTCTGGTACCATCAAGTTTGGGGGAATAAAGTAAAATTTCAAATGTAAAATTGTCCAGACAGTGATGTTGATTGCCACATGGCTACACCCATCTCTCATCTCCTAGAGTTTTATTACAAGAAATACCTCAGGAAACAAGCTTTGAGCCAGAAAACAAATAAGGATTCGTACACTAAGAATCATCAATACAACTGTCTGAAGATAATTTTAACTAGTTTAATAGATAATGTAAGAGAGTTATTTACATAAGCCACACACATAGCTAAAAGTCCATGACAAACTTCAAAATTATGTTGTCTTAAATTCGTTCTTTAGATACACACACACACTTTTGAAGAATATAAGGTAAGGCAAGTGTCAACAGTTTACGGGCTGGTTCAGCCCAGTTCTGTGACTAGCAAGGCAGACAGATTTTGCAAAATCCATGCCTCCAGAAAAGGGAAACAGGGGACCCCAAAATAATTTAAAACAGCAGCAATGATCTGAGGAGAAACAAACTAATTTACTAAATACAGTACTGGAATGCAGGATAACGCTCTATAATACAATGTAATTAGAATTGAAGCAAATAAGTCAAATATAATGAGAGAGTATCTGAAAACTGTAGGCCTTACAGTAGTGCTGAGGTGATGCACGCAGTCGGGATGAGCAACAGGGAAGAGAGCTGAAGGAAGAACAGGACATCAGGTGACTTTGCCAGAGGTTATATCTCCTCTCTGACCACAAAGCCCCCTGGGGTATGTAGTTGTTCTTCTCTTCCAGACAGGTGCCCAGAACTGGAGCATTAACACTTTAACTCCCAGTGCACTACATGACATTATGATGTAGATTACCAGTAACCAAAAGTCATAAAACCATGACAGGCAAGGCATGGTTCTCAGGGGAGAGATGTGTTCCACATCAGGAAAGACACAGAGCCTGTTATGCACCTTTAAGGCATAAAATCAGTCAGCTAAGTGGGCAAATTCAGAAATAGTAATGGATGGATTTAACCAGAGGCTAGAGAATGAACAGAAGAATGCTAATTGTAAAAGTAAAGATAACACTGTTACACCTTGAGTCTGGGAATCTTTGCTCTAAAAAATACTGGAAAACATACAGTGAGCTTGAAAAAAGTTCATTTCATACCCTGTGAGCAACCACAAGACAATCCACTTGGCTACTAGCAGAAGTGTCATCATTAGGCCTTATGCCACTAGGAGTATTCCCTTGAAGAAATCAGAAATGCTGTTGTATTTAATGATATCATGCTGTGATAAAAGATTGCTATAAGAAACTAAGTGTGTTTAAAACTGTACTTCTAATGATACAGGAACAGTCTGGCACATTCAGACAAAACTGATCCGTAAGATTGTGAAACTGATCACGCGTATTAAGACAAGACTTACTCCAGCATTAATAGAAATGTGGGTTTGCAGTATCAAAAGTATAGCTGCAGCAAATAAATTAGACTACTGCAAAATAACATATATTATAAGCAGACTGTACATGACAGGAAATCTAGATATCATCTGCTTATTTCCTGGATCTTGAAGTATTAAGAAACAACAGCAACAGGTGCAGGTCACAATTTTTTTTTTTTATATATTTTTACGCATATAATAAAAAAAATTTAACTTCTATGGATAATTCCACGTAGCAAATCCACATGTTTTTCAAAGATATTCAGCTTATGAAGAAACAAAACCCTTCTGACAGATTCTTGGCTATATAAGGCAAAGTATTTGTAGACAGGCTAATAATCACATACAGAAAGAACAGAACTCACCAACCTGATAAGGAAGCTCTCTAGCTATACAGCACACCATCTCAGAAAACAGCCGAGACCAAACAGACAATCTCTCAATAGCAGGCCCTTATATGAGCCCAGGAAGTCACCACTCTGGGTCTACCCATCTGGTCACGAGGGGAGCACAGGTGCAAACAATTTGCTTGTGCTCCCTGGGCCAGCCACGCACTTTTACCAGGGGCTCAACTAACAGTTCAAGCCATGGCCTAACAGTTCCACTACAAAGGAGGATGCAAATGAGTTGATGTTTAATCTAAAAGGAAAGATCCCTGATAGTAAGATCAAGTTCCTTTCTAGCTGAAACATCTTTGATTGTTCCTTTTTGTTATCTGTATATAAAATATGCTTTAGCAGAAATAAATGTTTTTATTTCCTTAACTTACCTGTTTGTTTTTTTCAAGTGACTCTTTTCCAGTCTCTAGCCACATTAAGCTCTTTTTTTTTCCTGTTCCATGTAGTTTTTTGAGTATAATCAATTAATTCAATTTTTGAGTATAATCAATTAATTCAGGGTTTGTATTTCTTTTTTTCCCCTTATTTTCCCATGTTATAATCTTCTGCTTTTAATTTAGACCTCTTAAGTAATATTTTTTTATTTTTTTAGCATTTTTGTCTGTATTTTATCAGCATTTTTTTCTGTATTCCCTCACTCTCCTTTCTTGTTATGTTTACTAAAGGCTTTTTACTAGATCAAAAGCTTCTTATTCTTCTATGGTTGCTCTCCACATACTTCAGATCTCATAGAAAATAAACTGTATTTCAGTTCCTACCATTGATATATTTTAACAGCTTCTGCAGCTGACACGTGCTTGAAGAGATATTAATGCTTAAAAGTCAGCAAATAAATGCTTTCCATTAAATATATAACTGTTCAGTTAACAGGCAATTATTCAGATCATCCTTTATTTTTATCCTTAGGTAGAATCACCCCCACAGTGACATTATACATCACATTTCTGATAAGCATAGACATCTCATCAAACCTGTCTTACATAAATATAATGCCTAAAACTCCATCTATCACTTTTCAACTTTCAGTGGTTTTAGTATTTGTTTTAACAGTAGCAACTGTATTTTGTGAGAGCTCAGTTTAAAATATTGCTCATGTGTCCAGGAACAACCTTCTGCCATGGGAAATCTGCGACACCTAGAGCTGTTTGGTTTATTTTAGTTACTTTCTATTTAAGGTTATTTTTGCTTATATAGGAGTTAAAATCCCCTTTGACTGTGAGTTCTTAAGTATTTCCATGAAATTCATTTAGAAACCAACAAATAAGAACTTGACAAATGCAGTCCTGAAAGGATTATAATGGCAAAAAGGATTAAAATGGCAAATAGGATACAAACAGGAACATGGATCTTAAAGGTAATTATGTTTTGATCACAATTCATAAAACATAAACATTCACCTCTTGCCACATAAAGGCTCAGTGACTGAGCAAAAAAAAAAAAAAAAAAAAAAAAAAAAGTGAAAGTAATACTTACAGGCTGCTTCTAAATGATGGTACAAATAGGAGAGGACTTTTGTGTGACCGATGAAGAAAACTGCTGATATGCCAGCTGTACACTCTTTCCTAGTTTGGAAAAGTCTGACACTGCTTCTTGTTTGTAGGCATGCGTGGGTTTTATTCAATTTCAATGAATTCTTGAAATATGTTTGATGGAAATATAATCTTTGAAGCAATTTTGGTCATAAATACAAACACCAATCTGCTTGTGACCTGCAGTAACACAGCAAATGAAATACTTAACCAGATACCTTCCTGGCTCTAATAGCTTTTGAAACATTCCAACTCAAAATGCACGTTCAAGTCCACAAATTAATGCATTCACATTTGGTAATAATTTAAATAATTGAGAGAATGGTTTATACCACTGTTACTAGAATTTTTCTGTTTTATTAGTTGGCATTGTAAGATCTTTGGAACTTTCACCTCTTCTGACAGATTGTAGGCATTCTTTTGAGTGTGCTAATGACTATTTTTTTTGTTCATATTTCTACAAGAACAAGACTTATTTCAGAGAACTATGTTATTTGTTTGGTGTTACACTTTTCAGGCTCTTGTCGTTGGAGTAATTCTGTGGTTGTGTGTGCCCTGGAGTACACGTCAAATACACCATGTAGAGTTCTGAGAATATGTTATCTTTTATGTGTACAGAATTCTTCTGTACACACATATGTATTGCTAGGGCAATAAAAGGAGACAATAAAAAGGAGCAGTGGAAAGCAGGGATAGTATGAGAATGAGTAGTAAGAAACAGGAGAGAAATAGGTACAAGGTAAAGACTGGGCTGTCAAAAAAAAAAAAAAAGAAAAGAAAAAAAAGAAAAAACACCTTGAGAATAAAAATGAAGTTTTATAAAATACATGGTTTTTTAACCTGGCTTGCAGAGAGTTGTTCAACATGGGCTGTCTGCTTAGATACTCTTAATTGTTTTGAAAAATCATCGTGTTGGTACTTCATTCCTGTTTTGGAATAATTAAACATCTCATATTTATTTGGTAGAGAGGTTCTAATATAAACTATGGCATTTTATTTTCCTCTCAAATATATCATTTTTTGTCAGTCTAATAATGGAATGCCTTTACTTCATAAACATTGTACAAGAAGGGCAAAGCTAGCGATGGTAGAAACTTTCCAATGCCTTCCTATCAAAATACATATTGCAATTTGAATAACATTTTTAGGGGGGGAAAGAGAAGCAAAAATATACCTCATTATAGAGCAAGACACTTTTTCAGAAATATAGTGAATCACTTTAATGAGTGCAAGACAAAAAGATAACCAAGTGCCTCTGCCATCAAACATTCTGATGTCTAAATTACACAGTCCCTGTGAGCCTTGCCTGTAGAATTTTTAGGAGTGAATTTCCTTCATCTTATGGTTTCCAAAAGAGAAGATGAACATTGCTGTTTTGACAGGGCTTTACAAACCCTTAACAACAGATGTCTGTATAATACTGAGACAGTTCCTAACTTAAAAAACATAAAAATAAAAATAAATAATAAATAATAAGTCCTGAGACCATTTTGTGAGAACTGAGCTTATTAACTTGCTGCAAAAGAATCAATATAAAATGTCTGAAAGTATTTAATCATAATCAATTTATAACTGAAGGTAAAGTCTTCCCACCATTGGTTGAAAACAGGTAAAAGATAAATATTATTTGTTAAACTTCCGTATACTGTGTGATTAATCCCCCTGACTTCAATGAAATTCAATTAAAATAGTGAAAATGTAACAATGTTTTTCTACACTTGTTTGTGTAACTTGTACATCAGCAGGAGAATAACTTCAAATCCATTACTGTTAGATATTCTTTCTCTCTTCATATAAAGGAAAATGGCATCATGGCCAGAGAGAAAATAAAGGAAGAAAAATCCTGAACCTCTTACTTGAGGGGGTTGAGCACTAATATGGGTGATAGAAAGCTGCCTTATTGTTTCAGTGTATAATGTAAATTGCATGTCATTTAATTGCTCTCCAGCCTAGAGATTAAGGAATTATCTAAAGTGCTGCAGATGTGAGTCTGATTTTCCTCAGGCTTGAAAGACAACTGAAAATGGGCCTCACACCTTTTTTTTTTTTGGTAATTACCATGTCATTATAAAAGAAAAATTCCCACACCACTTGTGTCCCTCCCCTGGTCTCATTGGGTATGTCTTTATGGAGGTTCTCAAACACAAGAACCTAAAGTAGTGAGTAAACAGATCTCCAAATTTTTGGAGAAAGGAGGCTTTAGTATATTTTTGTTAGTAGTATTTTCTAGGCAGCCCTCTCTCAGTACTGTATTCCTTGGACTGTTTTTTTTTTTTTTTTTGCCATTATTTTCTTTTCAGAGTGCACTATATTTCTGGATGGAGTCAGTCTGGTTAACTCTGAATCTCACTTTGAGAGATGCACCTGGCTCCACACATGAGCTGAGTACCCTGATTCATGCATACTTTGCTAGTAAGTTTCCCTTCATATTAGCTGTTCTGATTTCAGAGTCAAGAATCTGATTCTTGTCCATTGGACAAGAACTCTCACACTGAAGTAAATCTGTCTGTGAGAGCCTTGCACCTAAAGATTTGACGATGCATTTATATTTGAGAGACAGATTTTATTTTGAAATGCTGAGATTGACGAATGTAATATCAAAAATAATTCTTCCTGCAAATACACAAACATAAAATTAAGATTTAATTGTATTCAATTACCATACTTGTAAATTAATTTTATTGTCAGTGTAACTGTCCAAGTTCATCTTGAAGTCATAATTTTGTCTTGTGTACTTACTTCACTAACTTCTAGTTGCTTTTTGCATAAACTCTTGTCCATCTTCACTCTCACTTTCTCTACATATACCCTTAGGTTGTTCTTTTATGGTCTAGGAGACAAGTGGCTAGACAATATCTCAGAGAAAGAGATATGGGTGTGCTGGTTGACAGCAACCTCAACATAAGTTAGCAGTATGTCCTGTAAGCAAGGAGGGCAAACTGCATTTTGAGGTGCATTAAATGCAGCATAGCCAGCTGGACAAAAGATTTTCCATTATATCTAGCCAGTGTGGCCTCACCTTGAATTTGTGTTCACTTCCTGGCTTCACAATTTAAAAAGGATGTAAAAATACTTGAAAGAGTCCAAACATGGGCAACAAACCCCATAAAAGAGTTGGAGGGTATGTTCTACAAGGAAAGGTTGAGAATAGCCTGTGAGGCTGTTGGCTAGTCTTATCTGGAGAACAGGAGGTGACTTCATTATTCTCCACAGCTTTCTGAGGAGGAGAGCTGGAGAGTTCTGGTCTCCTCTCCTTGGTAACTGATGACAGGACATGAGGGAACAGCACAGAGCTGCACAAGAGAGGTCTAGATTGGGCATTAGGAAAAAATTATTTACAGTAGTTAAACACTAGAACAGGTCTCCTGTCCAGAGAAGTGTCTGACACCTAGTTTCAGGGACTAGTTTCATCATTAATTTTTTTCATAATCTCTAGAAAATTCTAAGAAAAGGTGTCTGAGATTACTTTTCAACTTTGCTCCTGAGGAAATATTTTAAACAGAAAACTAAGCAAAAACCATTAAAGTTTACTTGTTCATAAGAAAACTTTTAACAAATTTGTGCACTAAATTCCCTCAACCAATTTTATTGACAAGTCCTACAAATTCTGTATCACAACACAAAGAGCAGATGACCAAAGACACATCTTCAGTTTTTTCTGTGAAACAAGTGACTTTTTTTTTTTTTTGGCCTTATATACATCAACTGGCCTAAAGGCTTTTCGGTTGATGTTCCTACTTAGAAAAACATAAGCCTCTTATAGTCAGCAATTTGACTTTTTGAAGAGAGTTTATTGACATTGATGTGACACATTCTACTGTTGATCAAAAAAACCTGTAATTTAACAGCTTTTATGCAACCTTTTTTCAGGGAACAATATATCAAAGGAAACTATTAAATTTATCTTTTTTTTTTTATCATTGCATTTCAATTCATTTCAGAAAGTTAAATATATACAAAACTAGCATCATCAATAAAGACAAGAAAAGAAGCTTGTCAGGTACTTTTTCTCTCCCTAAATCTTGTCTGATTCTCTGCATTTGCTTCATCTACAAACCTTGTGGCCATTACGCCACATAGACAGCCATATATACAGCAGTTATATTAAAGATCGTTCTGGTATAGTGGTAGGATGAGTAAGCTGCAATTGCAAGTAACTACAGTCAGTTGCTGGTGTAGCTCAATGCCAGGTCAGTCATCACTTCCCAAGGTAGGAAAAGAATGCCTTCATCATTTCATGACTGATCCATATTAGCTACAACAGATCATTCAAGTTCAGCTGAAGAAGCACGTGACTATGGGAATGATAATCTCTTCAGCTACTCATTTAATTAAAATCAGTATACTTTGACTTTTCCTAGGTGGTCTAAAAACAGTTCCTTAGATTGCTATAGGAACCTGTAGCTTGTCTAAGAAAACTAAAACTCCATCTGATTTGCTTTTTTCCACTGTGTATAACTATGAACAAAAGATGATTTTTTTTTAATATTTATATATTAAATTCAGTATTTCTCTCCTTGCTGTCCACAAATCATCTTTTTTTCTTCCTTTCACACTTACATGCAACAAAACCTAGCTTCTATGTTTTCTAACATCAACTTTATGCCATCCACAAGCAGAAATGTTATTAAAAAGTCTACAAGGTGTAATTAGAATTTAACCAGAAAGCAAACACCAATCTAGTTACAGATTAGATCGTTAGTCTTATATATATATTTAAAGTTATGTGTTTGAACTACACCTGTATCACCTATGCTCCCTTTCTTAGACTTTTCTTACCCTAATCCATGGTTATCAAACCTTCTTCTGGCTTGCCTGAGTTGCATTGAGTGATCAGGAATTGCCTTGCACCACGTGTTAAATTTATAATAAATGTAATGTATATTAGAAGCAACCCTAATTTTTTTTTATGTATTTTTTTTATTAAAACAAACAACAACAAAAGAGAAAGCAAGAAAAACAAAACAACTGGGATAGTTGGCTTCGTTTTCTTGAAGCTAATGCATCAGGCTGGTTCAATAGCATTCCTACTAAGTTCTCAAGATGTTCATCTAAGAAGTTTGATGAAATATTACTCTTAGAATCTTAGAATCATAGAATTGCTCAGGTTGGAAAAGACCTTACAGATCATCAAGCCCAACCACAACCTAACTATACAACCCTAACTCTAACAACCGTTCACTAAATCATGTCCCTGTGCACCATATCCAAACAGATTTGTCAGGGAGTTACCTAGGTCAACCTATGCCTGTGACGGGGGGGCAGTAGGCCCATGGGCCCCTGGCCCCCAGAAATGGGTATGAAAAAAGGGATAGGGTAGGGAGATGGGAGCTGGGCTCAAAGACAGAACAGCAGCAACGATCTAAGGAGGAAAACTCCTGAAATTGAGGCTAATAAATGAAATAAAAGAGTTTCCAAAACCAAAAGCCCTACTTTGAATTGAAGGCAAAGTTGTCAGTGACGGAACTGGAGTATTAACTCTTTAATTACCAGTGCTTTACATAAAGTTATTATGTGGAATACCAAAAGCAAATCACAAAACCATGGCAAGATTTTAAACAGGTTCAGGGATGGTGGCTCAACCACCTCCCTGAGAAGCCTATTCCAGTGATCAACAACCCCTCTGTAAAGAAGTGTTTCCTGATAACCAACCTAAACTTCCCCTGGCACAACTCATGGCCATTTCCCCTCATTCAGTCATCAGTGAGAACAACCCTGCTCTCACTACAATCATCTTTCAGTTACTTGAAGAGAGCAATAAGATTTTCCCTCAGCCTTCTCTTCCCCAGACTAAACAGCCCTAGTTCCATCAGTTGCTCCTTGTAGGGCATATTCTCCAAGCCCTCACCAATCTTGTTGACTTCTTTGGACCTGCTCCAGCACCTCAGTGTCCTTCCTGTACTGAGGTGCCCAAAACTGAACACAGTACTCAAGGTGGGTCCTCACCAGTGCTGAGTACAGGGGCAGGATTACTTCCCTAGTCCTGCTCACCACACCATTCCTGATACAAGCCAGGATGCCATTGGCCTTCTTGGCCACCTGGGCACACTGCTGGCTCATATTCAGCCAACTGTCCATCACTACACCAAGGTCTCTTTCTGTCAGGCAGCTTTCAGCCACTCCTCCCCAAGCCTGTAGGATTGCCTGGGGTTGTGACCAAAATGCAGGACCTGGCACTTGGCCCTAGTGAAACTCATACAGTTATCCTTGGCCCATCAATCCAGACTATCCAGGTCCCTCTGTAGTGCCTTTGTACCCTCTAGCAGAGTAAATCTCCCTCACAACTTAATAATGATTGTTCAGAAATGTACGTATTGCCAAAAATTGATGTCACAAATAAGGTGTGACTAAAGTGAAGAATATTTATCTCTGGTTAGATAGTGCTTCTGAAAGTCTTGTAAAGAGACACAACCAAATTTTTCCTTGAGTCAAGTGTCTGATTGGAACTCTACACATTCCATGAGAAAATTTGCAAGTAATGTATTTATGTCAGCTGAAAATGGAGTCACAAACAAACAAACAAAAAAAAGGATGATTAATTTAGAAATTTTGAAATCTATTCTCAAATTACTTTTATCAAAAGAGAAAGCACAGCTGCATATTTTTCACTGTTCTCAGGACTGTGTTACCCAATGTATCAAAAATGTACCATGAAATTATTTGCCATAATATGAGCTTACAATAATTTAAGTTTCATTTCAAACACTGTTATTGTCTGAAACACAGCTCAAATAAGGAAGCTTTCACCTTGAAGATGCATGTTTAACTCATTTAAACGAGCTGTCAAATCCAGCAGAAATGCTAAACCTGTGAGCCATTTTTAATCTTAGAGTTCTGGCACAAGTTTTGCTTTTGATTCCATAAAGGACTTGATTTCACTTTGCAAAGTCTTTTTAGCATTTTTGCCTTGACTTAGTCACCTTCATTCAGAACAGTAAATGATGACCCCACAATCAGCATCCATACTTGTATGGATTGGTGATGACTGAGTCCCTTGGACTTTATGAAATTCAAACTTTGATAATTTGAATAATGTTATCCACTTTAAAAGCTTTTGCTTATCAGTTTTCTTGATATCTTATGCAGTGATATTTCATCGAACATGAGTTACCAGCAGTAACTGCATCTCCTATCAGTTTTATGAGTCTCTCTCTTTTTCTTTTTTACCAGCCACCACTGGGGCACTATCAGTAGTTACACCAGATATGTTGACAAAGGTTGAAGAACAGGACACATTCTGTCTGTCGTGTTTTCCATACATTGCTTAAAAAACTTACCATCAAGAAATGGCTTTGATTTTTTTTTTTTCAGTCAGATCTGCTATCATGTAACTAGCTTCTAAGAAAGAGTCTGAGTTCTAATTGAGTTTCTAATTTTTAAAAATATTTTGTTGAGCTGAGAGAATTTTTCAGTTTTGCTATTCTGTCTTTACAAAGCATTCCTTGAAATGAATTGAATTTGGCAGCATGTTTCTGCATATAATGTCTTTTCAAACTTTATTCTTTGAAATCTACATGATTTCCTTGCAAATTAAGCACAGCGCAATATTATTTTTCAGTACTGCACTATGCCCTCTTCATGTCCTGGGGTGAGGCTGGGCCAGTAGGCAGGGCAGAGCTGTCACCATGATGACTTGGAAGCCTGGGGCATGTGCTGCAGTGAGAGCTGTGCTGGGTTGCATGTGGCCTGCAGCCTGAAGGTTGGACATGCCTGTCCTAATCCATAAGATTAATAACTACTGCAAATTATAAAAATAATTCCAAAAATATTTAGTCTGAATTTTTGTTCCTGACTCTCAATGAATCTTCCCTTTGAATTGTGTTTAAAATAAAATAAACAGAAGTGTTGTAATAGGCGTGATCGGGGTCTCGGGATGTAATGTGTCAGGCTCCTCCCCATGCGTTAGGCACTGCCACGTGTACCATCCAGTGGGCGTACAAGAAGGGTTAAAAGATATATAAGTGCTTGTTAGAATTTAATAAACGCCATTTTACCGCTCATCATATTGGTGTCACCTCGGTATATGGCCAAGCCGCAGGCTCCCCTAAGCAACGAACATCACGGTTGCCTGCAAAAGGCAACAAGTGGTGACCCCCGACGTGATGCTTAGGGGAACGAGTCGGCTGTCTGCTTGACGGGGCAGGAGCCCACCACGGGGCGTTAGCACTTGCTGGGCGGTGGAAGCCCGGGGGCCGAGCCCGGGGACAGAGGGAATCTGCAGTCACCCCTCTGTCGGCGGAGGTCGCGGACGAGCGACGGATATACCCTCCGGAATCACGCCGCAGAAGAGCATGGGATCCTGGTCTCAATCGGGAGGAGGATCGGGGGCGTCATGGAAGCCGTCATAAAGGTGATCGTTCATGCGTGTAAGACCTATAATGGGAAGCACGCTCCTTCTCAGAAGGAGATAGCTGCGGTCCTCTCGTTGCTTGAGAGGGAGGGGCTGTTAACATCGCCCCACGAGATTTGTGACCACAATAATTGGGATTCAATTACCGCTGCCTTATCCCAACGAGCAATGGTCACTCAAAAAGCAGCGGAATTTAAAACTTGGGGTTTGATTCTGGGAGGACTGAAGGCTGCGCGCGAGGAGAAACTTGCAGGCGAACGAGCCAGGGAGCTATTGGGGTTAGAGGTTGCGGGGCCGGGGGGGGGTCTCATTCCTTGTGCAGGTCCGGCTGAAGATAAGGTGATGCCAGCCCCTACAACCCCTCCTGCTGAGATAGCCCCGGGGACAAAGAAGGACGAAGTTGCATCGGATTGCTCAAGCGTGGAGGCCACCCCACCCCCACCTCCCTATCCCTCTCAAGGCTTATATCCTTCACTGAAGTCCGTCAGGGAGGGGGGGGGAAGGTCCTTGGAGGAATGTGGTAACATCTCCTGCAGGGCTGATAAGCAGGCTTCGGGGGAGGGTACGGCATTCCGAGGAGGTACAGCGCAACCCGTGTGTTGTGATAACGAGTGCAGCTCTGTCTGTTGCTGTAGCAACTTCCCCAACGGGGCGGACTGCACTGTCCCGCCCCGCGGTGGATGCAGGGGCGGAGCCGCGTGGCCAACGTCCCAGGGGTCTGGCCCTGAGGGGTGCGGCCCCACAGCACCCGCCCCGTGGGCTCCGCCCACACTCACTGATTGGGCCCGGGTGAGGGAGGACTTACGAGCAGCCGACCCAGCGTGGCTGCCACTAGCCCTTCCGGTCATAGTCAAGACAGAGGTCCCTCTAGATTCTAAAGCAATAACCCGCCTTTCTGAAATTGTTAAAACAAAGGGGCTGCATTCCCCAGTAACAATGGCGGAGGTAGAGGCCCTCATGGCCTCTAGCCTACTACCGTACGATGTGATCAGCCTCATGCATGTGATCCTTGAACCGGTTCAGTACACCCTGTGGTATGATGCTTGGAATACACAATTGCAAGCAGTGGTGGCGGCAGCCACCTGAGATGCCCAACACCCAGCCAATGGTCGGGGCCGAGGGGATAGGACCACGTTAGCACGTCTCCAGGGAGTAGCGGATGGCATGGTGGGATCTCCGGAAGGCCAGCTTAGGCTGTTGAGACCGGGAGAGTTAGCTGCAGTCACAACTGCAGCCCTACAGGCCCTTCGGGAGCTGGCTCGAGTTACAGAGCCTACTCTCCCGTGGGCGGATATCAAACAAGGCCCTTCGGAGCCTTTTGCCGAATTTGCAAACCGCTTGATTCGTGCAGTTGAGGGGTTCGATCTTCCGGAGCCGGCCCAAGGTCCTGTTATCATTGACTGCCTTAAGCAAAAATCGCTCCCGGACATACAGCAAATTATTAGAGCAGCCCCAGGCAACTTAACAACCCCTGGGGAACTTATCAAACATGTGCTTGACCATCAGCGCACTGCTCCGTTAACAAATGAGGGCTTAGCTGCAGCCCTCCAGCTCGCAGTACAGGCGGTTACACGCCCCAAGGACGGGGGAGGGCAAGGTGTCTGTTTTAAGTGTGGACAACCCGGACACTTTAGGACCAACTGTCCAAATAAAGGTGGCTCAAAAACAGACACAGACAAAAAATGCCAGTGGTGTGGTGGGGCGGGCCACATGGCGCGTAACTGCCGGAAGATCAAGGAGGCGGTGCAGGGAAATGGCCAAGGGAGGGCGCCTCGGGCCCAGGGCACCTTCCCAAATCAGAGCAATGGGCCAGCGAGAACATGCCCACCATGGCATTAGCCATGGGATTGGGGGACCATCCGCTAGTTAAGGTAATAATGTCATATGCGGGTCCACGGCCCCTAAAAGAGCGAACCACGCTTTTTACGGCTTTGCTAGATTCTGGTGCAGACGTTACAGTGATTGCGGAGGCTGATTGGCTGCCGAACTGACCACTCATCTCGCATTGGCAGCATATTGGGGGAGTGGGAGGCACAGTCCCAACAAAAGGGGCTGCAGAGGAAGTGGAGATCGCTATCATTGATAGGAGCGGGACGATGGAGACACCGGTGTTGATGCAACCCCTCGTGGCACCGGTGGAAGGATCAATCTTAGGGCGTGATTTTCTCACGTCCTTGGGAGTTCGACTCACAAATTTATACTAAGGGCCACTGTGTACCACCTTGCGCTGCATTTTGCCATCCCATTACGCTGGAAACGGGAAGCGTCTCCCGTTTGGGTGGATCAGTGGCCCCTTCCTACTGATAAATTAGCAGCGCTGACGCAGCTGGTCTCCAGGGAACTGGAGGCGGGACATATTGAACCGTCACTTAGTAGGTGGAACACGCCCATCTTTGTTATCTGGAAACCATCGGGGTCCTTCCGTTTATTGCATGATCTTCGGGCTGTTAATGCACAGCTCGTCCAGTTCGGTCCCGTTCAGCAAGGCGGTCCATCACTTGCAGCCGTTCCCAGGGGATGGCCCCTTATGGTCATTGACCTTAAGGATTGTTTTTTCTCCATCCCGTTGGCAGAACAGGACCGGGAGGCTTTTGCATTCACGGTCCCTGTATGGAATAACCAGGGCCCAGCTCAAAGGTTTCAATGGAAGGTTCTCCCTCAGGGAATGGCCTGTTCACCTACTATTTGTCAGCTTGTAGTGAATACAATTATCGCGCCAGTGAGACGCGACATGCCAGACTGCCAGATTGTCCATTACATGGATGATCTTCTGCTTGCAGCTCTGACAGGTTCCCAACTACAAGACCTAGAAGCACGGGTGTCAGGCGCACTCACCGGTGCAGGTTTCACGATCTCCCAAGAAAAGGTACAACGAGGGCCGAAGATAGAATTCCTGGGATATAAGTTTGGATCATCCACAGTTATCCCCGAGGGCCTGGAGATTAAGCCTCACGTAACCAACCTGTGGGATGTTCAGAAACTGGTAGGGGCTATCCAGTGGGTCCGGGGAGCGCTGGGTATTCCACCCCAATTAATGAAGCCCTTTTACAACCAGCTGAAGGGCTCAGACCCACGGGAAAGGAGAGAGTGGACTCCAGAGATGGACGCTGCCTGGCGAGAAATACTATCACTGTGCTCAACAGCAAGTTTGTCCAGGTGGACACCGGGTATCCCCCTAGAGGGCGCTGTTACTCGCTGCCAGGATGGGGCCGTAGCTGTCATTGGTCATGCACTGGGCTCCTGTCCACAACCTCTGCGCTGGCTGTTCTCAGCACAGCCGGTGCGGGCATTTACCCCGTGGGTGGAGCTTCTTTCCCTGCTACTTAGTAAGGCAAGGACAGCTGCATTTAGGGATTTTGGAAAGGATTTGGATATAGTCCACCTGCCCAGGTTCTTCCGAGATTCGCAGATCTTGCCTGACGAAATCCTCCTGGCCCTGCATGGGTTCGGAGGTGAGCTTAGGTATGTGGGTTCCCTTCCGATTTTCGAGCTGGCACGCCCGCTCCGGGTGTCACTCCGTCTTCGGGTTGTTGCTTCTCCCCTTGATGGTCCAACAGTATTTACGGATGCCTCTTCATCGACAGGTCAGGGGGCGGTCGTCTGGAAGAACCAGACAGGTGACTGGGAAATTAGAACATTTCAAGATCACGGTGTCAGTGTTCAGACACTTGAGGCGCGGGCGGTCGCGATGACACTGCTCCTCTGGCCAGACACCCCTTGCAATGTAGTCACTGACTCTGCTTTCATTGCAAAAATGTTACTACGAATGGGGCAGGAAGGGCAACCCAGTACTTCGATTGCCTTCCTCTTGGAGGAAGCATTGACAGCAAGGACAGCGCCCGCTGCCGTTCTTCATGTGCGAAGTCATTCAGACGTTCCGGGGTTCTTTACAACTGGCAATGCCCTCTCTGATCAACACGCGGGGCACAAGGTTCTTATGGTGAGGGAGGCTAGAGACCTACATTCCACGCTACACCTAGGGGCTCGAACACTGTCAAGGACATGTTCTATTCCTATGGTGGTGGCCCGGGAGGTGGTGCAGGCATGCCCTCACTGTAATTCGGCCCCTGCGCTTAGTGCGGGAGTGAACCCTAGGGGAATTGCACCTCTCGACGTCTGGCAGATGGACTTCACGCTGGAGCCTCGTCTGGCGCCGAGGTCTTGGCTTGCGGTTACTGTTGATACCGCGTCCACTGTCATTGTTGCTACCCAACATGGCCACGCAAATTCTTCTGCAGCACAACATCACTGGTCGGTGTGCGTCGCGACATTAGGCCTACCGAGTCACATTAAGACAGACAATGGCTCCTGCTTCATCTCGCGCTCCACCAAGGAGTGGCTAGCGCGTTGGGGCATCACGCATAGTACTGGTATCCCTGGCAACTCGCAGGGCCAGGCTATTGTTGAAAGAGCGAATCGGCTCCTCAAGGAAAAGTTGCGTGTCCTTGGGGAAGGGGAAAATTACATGGGAAAGATTCCAGTGAGCCAACAGGGAGAGTTGTTGGCTCGCACGTTGTACGCATTAAACCATTTTGAACGGGGGGAGAATCACCTCACCCCTATGCAAGAGCACTGGCAACCGAGGATTATTGAAGAAGGACCACCGGTGAAGATTAAGATCGACAATGGGTTATGGGAATCAGGGTGGTCTATTTTAGTTTGGGGCAGAGGCTACGTGGCGGTCAAAAACAAAGAGTCAGGAAACATTATATGGGTTCCATCGAGGAAAGTTAAGCCAGAGTTTGGCCTCAAGTAACGAGAACTGAGCGTTTCTGTTGCAGGCGTGGCTACTGGGGAAGCCGAAGGCCCCGACACCGGAGAAGCGGAAAAAAAACACTTATATGGGTGCGTGGACCACCGAAGACAGGCCAGGACACGGACCCGGCAACACAGCCGTTACTGCCCACACCGAGAAATTTGGTTCTACCTCTGCTAATGTGTCTGTGTCTATGTTCTTTGCCAGGGGGTGGCGCGGTCCATTTGTTGCAGCAGCCGGGGAATGTTTGGGTTACATGGGCGAACCAAACAGAGCGGCTAGCTTGCTGGTCGGTCAAACAGGCCAACGCTACTACCCTTGTGCTGAATGAAATTCTTGAGGATATGAATAGCATCCGACATGCATTGCTGCAAAACCGGGCGGCTATTGACTTCTTGCTTTTAGCTCAAAGCCACGGATGTGAGGATGTCGAAGGGTTCTGTTGCTTCAGCTTAAGTGATCACAGCGCATTGATCCATAAACAACTACAGCGGATGCAAGGCCACACACAGAAGATCAAGGTGCAAGCCGATCCCTTCGGTGAATGGTTGGAGGGTCTGTTTGGGGAACTAGAGCCGGGGCTAAAACAAATGCTTAAAACGCTTATCGTAGGTTTAGCAATATTCTTGGCTATTATGCTCTGTCTTCCATGCTTTATTCAGCTTCTTAGGGCATGCTTAAGAAACTTCATAGAGGAAATCTCACGTCAGCGGTACGCGTATCAGCACATTCAGGAGCAACTATAGACGCACTTAGGAATAGAAATAGAGTTAGGATTTGCGTTCGCGTTGTTACGGGTCAGCTTTCTGTGGCATGGGGAGCGGGAGATGTTGTAATAGGCGTGATCGGGGTCTCGGGATGTAACGTGTCAGGCTCCTCCCCATGCGTTAGGCACTGCCACGTGTACCATCCAGTGGGGGTACACGGAGGGTTAAAATAAATATAAGTGCTTGTTAGAACTTAATAAACGCCATTTTACCGCTCATCATATTGGTGTCACCTCGGTATATGGCCAAGCCGCAGGCTCCCCAAAGCAACGAACATCACGGTTGCCTGCGAAAGGCAAAACAGAAGTTTTTAAACTAAGTGTAAAACTTGTCTTTCTCTCTGTAGCCATAAAATGGAAGGATTTATACACTAAAATATCTTCATACACTCAAATCATGCAAGCTTCTCAAAACCATTTCCCAGGAATGGATGTGTGAATTGCTGCTATTACATCAGGAATGTGTAATATCGACACCTGAAATCAACATTTGTCCCAGCATAAGAAATCAGAAATACTTTTCTAAAAACAGAAATAACTCTCTATCCTCTTATGGTCTTTTGGACAGCTGAATTTTTTGATATTTTCTTATTTTCCCCCATCTATTTCTTCTTCCCTCAAAAAAAAAGTCAATTTATAGACTCCTGGCATACTATCTTTTTTCTAAGCTTTGCATTTCATTCCACTCTGCAGTTACTTATTATTTTAAATTTCTATAACATGATTAATATTGGCAATATAATAAATAATATGTATAATAATTACCATACAGTATTACAATCTGATATTATTTTGTATTTCACCACACCAGAACATGTTAAACAGCACCAAAATTCATTAGTCTCAGTTACCTGTGGACACAGATTCAAATAACGATCAATGATAAAAATCAAGAGCTACACACTAAATAGTGCTCTGGTATGAAATTGTGTTCTAATTTTCTTTTTGCCAAACATTACCTTAATATTTAATTCAAAAGAGTTTTTGAACTTGCTACTAGAAAGATTTGTTACTGACATCTTGTACAAGTAGCATTTCTCAGCTCCCTTAGACACAAACTCACAGAGCTGACATTAGACAGAAGTTAAAAATGGTGAGGTAAACAGGATAAAATAACATAACTGGCTTGGAAAGAGGTGGGATGTATGGAATATAATGATCTTCATAACACTATAACTGAAAAAAAGAGATTGTACTCCAAAGTGAGAGTTAGTTTGAGATTTTAAGCAAAATAAGTAATTAGAAGAACTGTATCTCTAACTATCATGGATTCAGGTATACTGACAGTTACAGGTCTTTTGCTGAGAAAACGTGACATTATGAAAAGCAGTTTGGTGATAGCATAAGGGAATTTCATGCATCAACTTGCTTTGAAAACAAAAATTGTTTCATATTGGCTTCAAACAGTCGGATTAGGTCTTGTGAAGTCTTATAAATAAGATAATATATCTATATAAAAACACAAAATAAGACAACTTGAAAAGATCAGTCTGGCTAAGGACTTCTATTTATTTAATGTATTGGGATACCAGGATGTAAGAGGAAGTATGTAATTCTGTGTTTTTTCTTTTTTCCTTTTTTTTTTTTTCTTCCCATCTGTGAAGCTAGTGTTGTGTTACAGATATTAAAAATATTATGAGATAAGAAGAATCAGTAATGTACATGCCTGGCTGTGTCTGAGATACACAAGTAATACCTGCTGCATGGCACTTCTATTAAACATTGTTTCAAGTAATCATGTAAAAAGTACTAATGGTGGAAAAGTCACAAAAAAATAAATCAGTCTTACCTATTCCATTTCTGCTGAAATTAGCTATACTTTTGAGAATCTGAATGCATTAGTGCACCCTTTTGTTTGCTGTGCTTTCTGGTCTTCCTGCAGCAGACAGTGCTATCTACTAGGATTACATGGGTACTGGAAGTGAAGGGTTAAATTCACCTACCACTTTACCTGGGAGTGTTCAAAGAGCTCTGCCAACAGCGTACATTCACCTGCATTGACACAGAAAGTTGAGATTAGGAAAATGATATTCACGGAGCAGACTGCAACAATTTACTGCGAACACCATCTCTCCTTCTGACAGGAAGTTTTTAAGCATCATCAGTACACCTCCAAGAAAGGACCAAAACTGAATTTTCATTCAGGATGAAATAAAGTTGTGTGATCATACAAACCAACGATCTGCCTTCTTCCACAATACTGACTTATCGAGACTTGACCATATCTTTCCTGCATAATTGCAAAATGCTCTGAGAAAACTAAAAAGAATGGTGATGAAATGAGTAAAAAATCATGTATCAAGAGACACAAAAGTTTGGGGGTGTTTTTGGAATTGAAGAAGGCCTAAACTGAATAAAGAGTTTTCATCAGTTATAGTGGGATTATAAACTGGAGCAGGGACAGTCTTTTTGTTCTGATCTTACATATCTGGCACAATAATCTGTCTCTGGTTCTCCTGATATTTTACAAATAATAACAAACAATGCAGAGAAGACAGAAAAAACATGTTCCATTTTCCTTCCCGTTAACAGTTTGGAGGTTTTGTGAATTCATGTCACGGAGTTACCTAGATAGATCTGTGCCCGTGACAGCGGGGCAGTAGGCTTGCGGGCCCGCCTCCCCCCTGACTTCCCGAGAAAAAACGAAGCGGTGGCAACAATCTAAGAAGGAGAACTTATTTTACTAACTATGATGTTGGGATGCAAGATGACACGATACAATACAATCTAATTGGGAGTAGGATAATAAACCAAATGGAATGAGGGAGAGAGCGAAAGAGCGATAGAGAGGGAGAGAGAGAGAGAGTGAGAGAGTTTCCAAAACCAAAAGCCTTACTTGATGAAGGCGCCCGGCTTGGAAAGCACACCCACTCCTCTCCTGGCAGCAAGCGAAAGTGAAGAAGCACCACGCGCAACCAGATGACGTATCTTCCGTGATGTGTCTTCCTTCTCTGACCGTGAGGTCCTCTGGGATACGTAGTTCTTCTCTTTTGTCCATGATGTTATGATGTGGAATACCAATAGCGAAGTTACAAAACCATGACATTCCACCCCTTATTCTACATCATTATATCATGCTTAATATATATACATAGAACTACTGACTGCACTCCCCCAACATCAAATTCCCTTGTGGTACACATTGAACATTCCCATCTTTCTGCATCACCCACCAAGTGGAGCCAGGTCCCTGGGCAAAAACAGTTCCACGGAGAGGTCTGCCCTTTCCAGAGGCTGGAAGGACCCAAACTGCTTTTCCCAACATGCTCTTTACATGTACTACAGGGACCTTATCTCCCTCTACAGTATGTAGGGAACTGGAATGGGTAGGACCATCACGATTGATAGATCCCCTGGTGTTGACCAACCAGGTGGCTTCTGCCAGATGCTTCTCCCAGTGCTTAAATGTTCCACCGCCCATTGCTTTCAGCATAGTTTTTAACAACCCATTGTATCGTTCAATCTTACCAGAAGCTGGTGCATGATAGGGAATATGATAAATCCATTCAATGCCATGTTCTTTGGCCCAAGTGTTTATAAGAGAATTTTTAAAATGAGTCCCATTATCTGATTCAATTCTTTCTGGGGTGCCATGTCGCCACAGAACTTGTTTCTCCAGACCTAATATGGTATTTCTGGCGGTAGCATGGGGTACTGCATATGTTTCAAGCCACCCAGTGGTCGCTTCCACCATGGTGAGCACATAACGCTTACCATTGCAGGATCGTGGCAAGGTGATATAGTCAATCTGCCACGCCTCCCCATATATATACTTTTGCCATCACCCTTCCTCCCAGAGAGGTTTCATCCTCTTGGCTTGTTTGATTATGGCACATGTTTCACAGTCATGAATAACTTGTGCAATAGCATCCATAGTTAAGTCCACCCCTCGGTCTCTAGCCCACTTATATGTTGCATCTCTCCCTTGATGGCCCGAGGTCTCATGGGCCCACTGAGCTAGAAATAATTCACCCTTGTTCTGCCAGTCCAAGTCTATTTGAGCCACCTCAATTTTGGCAGCCTGATCTACCTGATGGTTATTTTTCTGTTCTTCCGTAGCCCGATTCTTGGGCACATGAGCATCTACGTGACGCACCTTTACCACCATATTCTTTATTCGGGCAGCAATGTCTTTCCACAGTTCAGCAGACCAAATAGGTTTACCTCTCCGTTGCCAATTATTTTGCTCCCACTGCTGTAACCACCCCCATAAGGCATTCGCCACCATCCATGAATCAGTATAAAGATAAAGCACTGGCCACCCCTCCCGTTCAGCGACATCTAAGGCTAGTTGGACAGCCTTGACCTCTGCAAACTGACTTGATTCTCCTTTTCCTTCAATGGCCTCTGCAACTTGTCGCACGGGGCTCCACACAGCAGCTTTCCATCTGCGATACTTCCCAACAATACGACACGATCCATCTGTGAACAGGGCATATTTCTTTTCATTTCCTGGTAGTTCATTGTACGGTGGGGCCTCTTTGGCACGTGATACCTCTTCTCCTGGTGATGTTTCAAACTTTTTACCTTCAGGCCAGTCCATGATCACCTCTAAGATTCCTGGACGACTGAAGTTCCCCATTCGAGCTCGTTGTGTAATCAGTGCAATCCACTTGCTCCAAGTGGCATCAGTAGCATGATGGGTGGAGGGAATCTTTCCTTTAAACATCCAGTTCAGCACTGGCAGTCGAGGTGCCAGGAGGAGCTGCGTCTCAGTACCGACTACTTTGGAAGCAGCCCTAACCCCCTCATACGCGGCTAAGATTTCCTTCTCAGTTGGGGTGTAGCACTCTTCAGACCCCCTGTATGCTCGACTCCAGAATCCCAGGGGTCGGCCTCGGGTCTCCCCTGAGGTTCTTTGCCACAAGCTCCAGGTGGGACCTTTCTCTCCAGCAGCAGTGTAGAGGATGTTCTTTACATCCTGTCCCGTCCGTACTGGCCCCAGAGCCACGGCACGGGCTATCTCATGTTTGATCTGCTCAAAAGCCTGCTGCTGTTCAGGACCCCATGTAAAATCATTCTTCTTCCGCGTCACCTGATACAGGGGGCTTACAATAAGGCTATAGTTTGGAACATGCATCCTCCAAAAGCCCACTACACCCAGAAAAGATTGTGTCTCTTTCTTATTAATGGGTGGAGACATGGCAGTGATTTTGTCAATCACATCTGCTGGGATATGACGGCGCCCATCTTGCCACTTTATACCTAGGAACTGAATCTCCTGGGCAGGTCCTTTCACTTTGCTTCGCTTAATAGCAAAACCAGCTTGCAGAAGAATTTGGATTATTTGCTCTCCTTTCTTAAAAACATCTTCTGCTGTATCGCCCCACACAACAATATCATCAATGTATTGCAGATGCTCAGGAGCACTGCCCTGTTCCAATACAGTTTGGATTAACCTGTGGCAAATGGTTGGGCTGTGTTTCCACCTCTGGGGCAAACGGTTCCAAGTATACTGAATGCCCCTCCAGGTGAAGGCAAACTGTGGCCTGCACTCTGTGGCCAGAGGAATGGAAAAGAAGGCATTAGCGATGTCAATGGTGGCATACCACTTGGCTGCTTTTGACTCCAATTCATATTGGAGTTCTAGCATGTCCGGCACAGCAGCACTCAGAGGGGGTGTGACTTCATTCAGGCCACGGTAGTCTACCGTCAGCCTCCATTCTCCACTGGCTTTACGCACTGGCCATATGGGGCTGTTAAAAGGTGAATGGGTTCTGCTGATCACTCCTTGACTTTCTAGTTGATGAATCAACTTATGAATGGGGAGCAAGGAATCCCTGTTGGTTCGATACTGCCGTCTATGCACTGCTTTTGTGGCAATTGGTACCTGCTGCTCTTTTACTTGCAGCAACCCCACAGCAGACGGATCTTCTGACAGGCCAGGCAAAACAGATAGCTGCTTAATGTTGTCTGTATCTACAGCAGCTATTCCGAAGGCCCATCGATACCCCTTAGGATCCTTGAAATGCCCCCTTCTGAGGTAATCAATATCCAGTATGCATGGAGCCCCTGGGCCAGTCACAATAGGATGCTTTTGCCAGTCTTTACCAGTGAGGCTTATTTTGGCCTCCAACACAGTCAGTTCTTGAGAACTCCCAGTCACTCCAGAAATATGGACTGATTCTGTCCCTTCATGATTCAAGGGCATTAGAGTGCACTGTGCACCGGTATCCACCAATGCCTTATATTTCTGTGGTTCTGATGTGCCAGGCCATCGGATCCACACAGTCCAATAAACTCTGTTATCCCTCTCCCTCCCCTGACTGAGGGCAGGGCCCCTCTATTCATTACCT
This sequence comes from Gallus gallus, assembly GCF_016699485.2. Taxonomy (NCBI): domain Eukaryota; kingdom Metazoa; phylum Chordata; class Aves; order Galliformes; family Phasianidae; genus Gallus; species Gallus gallus. The sequence continues at coordinate 141,526,279 of NC_052532.1, forward strand.
GTGGTAACTGGAGCAACTACACTGGTGGTTGGTCTGTTCTGTAATTCTCTCACCCGTGCTCGCAGTACAGGAGTATCTTGATTGTGCCACTTCCTCATATCTTCTCCATGGTCACGGAGATAACGCCACAAGGCAACACGCAAAGCCGTCCTGTTGTTGTTTCTCACTCGAGCAGGAAAGCGTTTGCCTTCGATAGCTGAAATTTTTGATGTTACAGGTGAGGAGGGGGATCCATCTTCTTTAATTAATTGGATTTTCATTAGTTTGATAAGCTCTTTCATTAGGCCCCTTTGCTTATCTTGATCGTCGTCAAACGTTTCCGATACTATTACGGGTTCTACGGGTTCATCACGATTAATCAATAGGGACATCTGCTCTTCTACGTCACCCAGTCTGTTTGCTAACTCTGTGACGGCTGAAATGGAAACGTGGGTTGGGGGTAGATGTTGCTCATAGTTTTGGAGTGTAAGAATCAATTCGAAGACTAGGGGTCTTCTCTGTTGGTCCTCGTATCTGTGGAATGTGGCTAATAGTGTGGGGGCGTATCTGTCTGGTGCTGCTCTCGTAAGTTTTTGCCATATTTCAGGTGTTGTCCTCACTCTCTCCAGATCATGGTTTTGGCGTGCATCATTTGGAACAAAATTAGACTCATATAACATTTCCACCAGGGATATTTCCCTCAAATACTGGATACCTTTCTCAATTGTATTCCACGTCTTCTTTGCAGGCTGCAGAAGTTCTTTGTAGGGATACCTTTCCTTCACAGCTATTAATATTCAGGTCCCAGAGGGTTGCAGCTTCATCCAAACATCTACTAATTGCTCTGTCAATGGATTTGTCTCTGGCAATGTCTCCTAATTGGCGGGCTTCATTACCATCTAGAGACAAGCTACTGGCCCCACTATCCCAACAATGAAGCAACCAGGTGACAACAGTTTCATTCGGGCGTCGTTCAAATTCCTTTCTTGAGCTTAGGATCTCAGACATCTTGAGAGGTCGACGAACAGTAATAGAGATCTCCTCTTCATCGCTGTCCTCTTCGTGCCTCTTAGTTTTTGCTTTTGCTTTTCTTGGTTCTGAGGAAGTCCCCTCACCTGGATCTTCCTCTACCACCTCCTCTTCCACTTCCTCTTCTTCTTCTTCTTCCTTTTTTCGCTCTACATGCGAGGACACCCGCTTCCATTTCTTGCCTTCTACAGGGGCTACTGACACTATTACTGGTGTCTGTTGTGACTGATCAGGTCTGACTTGGAGATTTCCCCCTCCGGCTTGCACCTCCGCTCGGAAACTGTCTCTCTCCAGAACAGTACTATACAGGGTGCGGTAGGCACAAGCCAAGCCCCAGATGAGCCGTGCCTCCTTTGATCTATCTAAGCCGCACTGCCCCTGACTCAAATGCTGGCTCAGTTTCTCGGGATCCCACAGATGTTCAGGGGTGAAATCCCATGGCACGGCGGGTCCCCACGGTTCTAAGATTCTTCCTAAACCTTTCCATATTCCTTGCCAGTCATCATTCTCTGGTCTTGGAGGAGGCTCCTTCCACTTAGCACGAATGAAGAGGAATATATTCAAAGATATCGATAATATGCACGAAAATATGAGCACTGACTCGGTATTCGAAAAACGTTCAACAAACTGAGAGGGAAGCCTAGAAACTGGTTCGAAGGTCTCAAAATTCAAATTATACCACATTGCATAAAGCCACCAGGCAGGTGCCTCTATCAGGGCCCTTACTTGGTTGTATATGAATACAACTCCACAGCAAGACATGAAGAGGTTAATTATAGACCGGTAACTGGAAAGGAACATGATAGCTTTTAATCCCTTATACAGTGCTCTGACAATACAGAGCAACCTCATAGTTGATAACTGCTAACGTAAGGGGGGGGTGAAGAGAAGGAGAAAAAAAACAAACGGGAACCACTCGGTACAGTGTCTGGAGTTTGGCGGACTGCCCAGGCTATAATCTAATCTATGAAGGTCACACCAACACCAGCAATGCTTTGTAGTCTCACAGTCTGGCCTAACGAAATCCTTTTTTCTTACTAACGTTAAAGCTTCAGATGAATCTTGCCCGCATTCTCCACCAAAATTGTCACGGAGTTACCTAGATAGATCTGTGCCCTGTGACAGCGGGGCAGTAGGCTTGCGGGCCCGCCTCCCCCCTGACTTCCCGAGAAAAAACGAAGCGGTGGCAACAATCTAAGAAGGAGAACTTATTTTACTAACTATGATGTTGGGATGCAAGATGACACGATACAATACAATCTAATTGGGAGTAGGATAATAAACCAAATGAAATGAGGGAGAGAGCAAAAGAGCGATAGAGAGGGAGAGAGAGAGAGAGTGAGAGAGTTTCCAAAACCAAAAGCCTTACTTGATGAAGGCGCCCGGCTTGGAAAGCACACCCACTCCTCTCCTGGCAGCAAGCGAAAGTGAAGAAGCACCACGCGCAACCAGATGACGTATCTTCCGTGATGTGTCTTCCTTCTCTGACCGTGAGGTCCTCTGGGATATGTAGTTCTTCTCTTTTGTCCATGATGTTATGATGTGGAATACCAATAGCGAAGTTACAAAACCATGACAATTCAAAAATGTAGAATGATGTAACTCTTAATTTATAAAACATAGTGCCACATGGTACCTTCAAAATGAATTAGTTAATTATTTTCAAAGACAACTGGATTTTTTAAGAACAGTAATAGTGTAAGGTTTAAAATAACAATGGCTTCAAAGTGGGAAATCTGTAATCACCTTTCATGTCGTAATAATCAATTGATAAGAATTCTGTTTGAATCTATACAAAAGGGAAGGATATTGAGAAAAATGTTGGAATTCTTGTACTTTCTAATGTGTTAATATTGAAGAATTCAAAGTGCACAATAAAATAGATAGTGCACTTGAATCAAATTTGGAGATTTATTCTGCCACGAGGAATACAAATGGCAGCAATATTAAAAAAAAAAAAGTTCAATAATACAGGATCTTTCAAATTAAGGTAAGAAAATGCACCTTGATGGAAAAATCTTCAAAAATTTAAAAATTTAATCCATATATTTTCTCTCACTTCAAGTGTTTTAGAAATGATGATTGAATACTATTGGTGAAGCCTTTAATTTCATTTCACATAACTTTCTTTTCATAGTCTTATTGTATAAAATGTATGTAAATTAATATTCTACATGTACATTCTGACTGTTCGAGGATAATCCTTAAAATCATCTTAAAATCCAATTTTTAGTCACTATTTTGTGATTAAAAGGATCATTATTTTATGATTAGAAGGGTCTAATCTACTCTTCTAATTTTTAATTTTTAAATTTGTATCTTTACTTGTGTTCCAAGCTCTTCTAATTATTTTGTGTTGTGTCTACTAAAATAACAAGAAAAGCATCCATGTCTATTATTTAACTAATGAAACACAAAACTATAGATTAAATATAAAAACACTTGCATTTCTTCTCTTCTCTTTTTATTTTTTATTTTTTATTTTTTTTTACAGTATTTCAGCTTCCCTTAGTTATTGGATGTTTTTGTTTGATTGAAATAAGAAAGTAGAGATGAAAACTGAGTCAACTACTAGATATTATGAACAGAGTACAGAAAAGAATTCATCTCTTTGGACACCATAATTTATTTTTCCTATAACTAAAATAACTAGTAATGAAAATAAACTCCACTTTATTTCTTCTTTCTCCTTTTTTTTTTTTTTTTTTTTTTTTTTTTCTTGGGCAGATTACTTTTACTTTTAATGTGGGTTTGGCTTTTAGAAACTAAGAAAACAACGTGTAAGTATTTGCAGTACTGGTATTGAATATTTTAAAAGAAAAATAATTACAAGTATTTTAATTAAGTTTTGCCTGTAATTTAATTATAAACTTGATATGTATGCTATATTAAAAATGTGTTGGCATTTTCTTAGAAATACAGTGCAGGGTTGTCTTTAATCTTTTTACTGTGCAATACAATTTTTTTTTTTTTTTTTTTGACAGCTTCTGGCAATACAAACCAAAAAAAAACAAACCAAACCAAACCAAACCAAAACAAAACAAAACAAAAAACAAAACAGAAACATTAAAAGACTTTTAAGAAATCTAAGCAGTCACTTTTCCTCAGGGACTTGCTCAAACTAGCATTGCAGGTCACAAAAAGAGGAATGAACAGGTAGAAAGTGATTCTAGGACAAGCAGGGAACACATCTCACAGTCTGAGAACACATACTAACCTATAAAATTTCTAGTTCTTCAAACCAGACAACTCAGATGTGAGAACAGTTGTCAGCATTTTTAAACACATGGAAACATTTATTGACTAGGCATATTTAAAAAAAAAGTGAATAATGAAAATTCCTTTGGGGGAAGGAAGAGCATGTGACCTCCAACTAAGATTATGGTAAATTGCCATTTGCTTTTCTTTCCCCAAAGGTAATGAGGAATTAAAAACAAACAAACTAACAAACAAACTAAAAAGCAACAAACAAACAAACAAACAACAACAACAACAAAGCAAGTAGGAAATTCAAAGCAAAGGAATTTCTATTTTTGTTAAATGTGTGCTAGCTTAAATGTGATTTTGAATAGTTATTCCAGTGTATAGTCATAAGAAATACTTGCACATTGATTTATCCTATTGATTAGATTAGAATTACGAACCATCCCACTTTATGGATGGCCCGGGGCATTCATTTTTTCATGTCATTAACTGGGTCTACGCTGCAGAGTAAAATCACCAGTCAGTTCAGAAATAATATGTAAAATGTAGCTAAAATGACACAAAAGATAAATCAGTTAGTAATCTTTACCTACTCTTAAAAGTACAAACTACTTTTGATTAACCACTCTTTAGGAGTACACATTTTATACAACAGACTAAAAACAAACCATTATATTAAGGCAGTACAGTAATACAAGACTGAATTGTCACATCATCTTTTCTACATTTCACTGTCACATTCTTAAATGAAAGCCAATAAATGCATCACACAACTGAGTGTGCATGCCTGTGTGCTAGTGATGATGATTAATCATTAACCTTTTCCCCTGTATTACTAAAAGGACAAGAAAACAAACAACAAAAGGAGATATTCTTTGCCAGTCTCTTCAATCTCCCTCTAAAAGAGTTAGCCACCACTCAAGTGAATTCTGTAGCAAAACTTTATCTGGGCACAAATAGAACAAGGTAGAGTTTGGATTAGTAAGTATCTTTTCTACAAGTAGTTTGATGAACACCTGCAGTAGTATGTTCCATCTAATCTGCAGAAAATCAGCAAAAACAGAGACTTCAGGTTATTTTGCTCATTAAAAAATAGGACTTTCCACAGCATCAGATTACCACAGTCCCAGTATCATTTATTGCTCCAAATGGACATGGCAGATTAGAGTATTCATCTTTTCCTGCCTTCAACTCTTGCAGTACTTTTGTGTCTTTACAATCATTGCCTCAGAACCCCACAGTCAGAGTGTGACATATGTTCTTCAATACTTCTTATGTAGACAATATTTATAAAGTTTCCACTCTCTTAGGGATGCAATAAGTATTTTCCAGTGCCATGTGTATTTGAGACGTGTCGTATTCACTATCTGTCATGGTTTTAGGATTTTTGGTTATCAGTATTCCACATCACAACATCATGCAGTGTATTGGGAGTTAAAGAGCAAATGCTTTAGTTCCGGGTACCTGTCTGGAAGAGAAGAAGAACTACATTCCCCAGGAGCCTTTTCGAGTACTGCTATCATTCCTGCTCAAGGGAACGGATATAAGGGCGCAGGTCATCTGACTTGCCCCTCTTCTCGTCTTGCCATGTTCCCTGTCAGATCGGCTCGCTACTGCTGCTCCTGACTGCACGCAAGGCTTCAGTATTAGCATAAGGCCTTTGGCTCTCGGACAATCTTTCTCTCAATTATTGTTAATTTATATCGTATTATAGTGTGTTATCTTACATTCCGATACTATATTTAGTAAATTAGTTTGTTTCTCCTCAGATCGTTGCCACTGTTTTTAATTATTTTAGGGTTCCCTGTTTCCCTTCCTGGAGGCGCGGATTTTGTGAAATCCCTCAGCCCCACTAGTTGTGGAACTGGGCCGGACCAGCCCTTAAACCGTTAACACTATCCGTTCCTCAGGAAGGTTGTTTTTTAAAATAATAGACAAGGAGATGTACTTTTTGAATTGCCCTTATTAGTTCCTGGGAAGTTTACTATTCTGATACCAGCCCTAGCCAAACTATACATGTGCTCTAAGCATATGACATTGCTATTCAAGTCAAGTATATTTTCTGCTCACATAAAAGTATCAACAGTTAAAAATAATTCTTTAAGTTAAATTCTTTAATTTAATTTAATTAATTAAATTTAATTTAATAATTCTAATTTAATTTAATTATTTAACTGTTAAATTAAACAGTTAAAACTAATTCTTAACTGTGATGTAGCTTTATTTTATTATGCTATCTCACCCTTAGTTACTTCTATGCAAGAAAGATTTATATCCTCTCAAAGAAACTCCATACTACATCAAATTCTAAGGAGCCTATTCTTGTTTAATGTTCATGAATTTCTCCATCAAATATTGCTGATAGAGTGTCTGATGACAAATTAAAAAATAATCAACCAACCAACCAGAAAAACAAAACAAAACAAAAAAACAACAGCTGTGTCTGTATCTATAAGAGTATACCAGTGATAGAGGTCTAATGTTTTGATTGTGACTATGATTAGAGTTTGCAACAATATATAGGCAGAGGACAGATTGTTTTTTTTTTTAAAGGACAGTTTGAAAACAATATGATTAAATTCTTAGTTTCAAGTCATTTGCAAGGTCTAGAAGCTCATTTCTTATAATACAGGTATTTATAAACTTGGGTATACCATATCATGCAGAAACTAAAATATGAGACCAACTTCTAAGAAGTGTCATTCTTGAGAATAGGATAGCACAACTGAACTTAGGGTTTGCACTTACACTGGCATTTGTATGAAATAACAAAGATAGATAGTCAGGAACGTGCAGTAGTGACTGATAGCTTTTATAATTGCAATACATTGCCATAAAATACCACTCTGTAGGATTCCCTAGGTATTTTCCAATTCTTATCTTATATTTCAGTCAGGTTTTTTTTTTTTTTTTCTTTTTTTCTTTTTTCTTTTTTTTTATACAAACGTGGTGAACATTTTGATGTTATTCTAATTCATGAAGGACAGAAATTGTCCATGCCACAATATTCTGTATGTTCAGTCTCCTGCTGCCTTACTTCTCACTCCATTGTAAAAATAACAAATAATTATTTTTAAAAAAATGAGTATAACATATGCAACTGATAGAAAACAGTATTTTTGCTTGTGTGTACTCATGAATTAACAACCTTGCTAACTGAGATGTTTGTAGGACTAAAAATATCACTAAGTATGACTCTTTTCTGGAAAAAAAAAAAAAAAGTAATTTTTGATCATATTTTTTTTATGGAATGTTTCTCTGTCCCAAGAAATACCCTTTTTATAAGAAATAGTTTTACTGTCCGGATTTCTTGAAATATAGAATTCTTTTCTTCACACTTCTTGTACTGAACTACATTAACGGAGAGACTGTGAGTACTAGTGTTATAAATAAAAGAAGCAGAGAATAAGCCCAAGCCTGAAATTCTTGCCTCACACCACTTAGCTGTTATTTTACTCCCTGTCTGACTTGTGTTGTTCAAAAAAACTCTCTTCAAGACAATAGCTGGTCATGATCTGGAGGTGCCCAGTTCTGTTTGCAATAGGATTCTATCAACTGTGAATTTGTTTCCAAGTCCCTCAAAACTTATGTCAACAGGGTGTGCATCTTCAAAAGCCTCATACACTCACACCAAATCCATATTTCATGCAGTAAAACCAATGAAACATAGTATAGTGCTCACATTATGTCAGAATCCTTGAACTGAAAAACAAAAAAAATAAAAATTCACATTAAAATTCACACATTAAAACAAAACAAACAAACAAACAAAAAACAAATCAAAGAAAGAATATCACAAAATGTTCATGTTTCAGGAAAACTTCTTGGAGTCAGAGAAGTTGTAGTGCTAAATGATATACACTATGGATACACATATATGAGATAAAAGTTTGCTCCTAAGCAAACAGACACAAAGATCTCCAAGTTGTCTAGCCTGAAGGGCATGATAATTTAGAAATCCATGGAAAACTAGGCATCTCACCATTGCCCACAGTGCACATTATTTTTAATATATTGTCCTGAAAGAAACAAATAACAGGTTTTAAATACAGCTGTTCTGATAGTTAATGTAACACATGAAAAGTGTTACATGGAAAGTCTCAATATGGCAGGATAGGATAAAGCCTCACAGTTGGCTTCCATTTCTTTTGGACCCCTTTCTGTGCAGCAAGCCAGAAAGGCTGTTATAATCTACTCACTGTCACCAAAATTACAAGTCTTTTCTATAGCAATGATAGTAATGGGATAATAACTCCTATTGTAGAGATAGAGGAAAGACATTAGAGGATAGACTCCTTTCCAGCATCTGCAACTCTCATTTAGCACAAATTTATAAGAGAAGATGTTTGAACTTCAACTAAAAGGATAATGCAAAACAAATCACACAGCAGAATATGTGCTTCTGAGCTTTGTTTCATCAGTTTTAAATGTCTACACTTGTGACAGCTCCATATTTGAGATGGATACTTAGACAGTATTCCCACCATTGCTATTATTGGTGCTAAGCAAGTGTTATCTTCTTGAGACAAAAATCTGATGTTTCTAGAGCACAAGTGGTATAGTACAAGTGGAGCAATATGTACATTTTCTTCAGTAATTTTCAGTAGCAGGCCATGGAAAATATGATATTATAGCTTTTATCTCAAACCATAGAAGTCTAAAAAATCTCAGGTTCTATGATCTGGACAATTATTCTGTGACAAACTATTATTATCATAATGATAGCCCCAGGTTTGGTGGTTTAACACTGATGGGCAACTCATCTCCCTCACAGTGATCTTTCACTCCCCTTCCTCAGAAAGACAGAGGGAGGAAATATGATGAAAAAAGCTCGTAGGTTGAGATAAAGACAGAAAGATCACACACCAATTATTGCCATGGGCAAAAGAGAGAGTAACATAATTTATTGCCTATTACTAACAGACTATAGCAATGAGAACTAAAAGTAAACTAAAAACACTTTTCCTCCAATCCCTTCTTTTCTACCTCCTTCCTAAGTATCACAGTGGAATGGGTAGAAGAGATTAGGATCAGTACATAATTGCTCCGTACATAACAGCTCTGTACAATGGGACCCATCCTTCAAGCACTGCTCCACATGGGTCCTCCCAGGAGGAGGACCTGCCTCACCTGCCCCACCATGGGCTGCTCTCCATGGGCTGCAGCTCTGGCTGTAACAGCAGCTTTGGCCTGGGCTGCTCCTGCGGGTTATCCATGGGCTGTGCTTCCTCCAGGCCTCATGTTACATCTGCCATGACTGCGTGAGGATATCTGCTCTGAATGGTGCCCGTGGGCTGCTGGGGGATGGCCTTCTCCTCCGTGGGTCTCTCCTGGGCCGCAAAGAGATTCTGCTCTGCTCCCGGAGCACTTCCTACCCTCCTCTTGCACTGACCTTTGTGACAACTGGGCTATTTTTCTCACATTACTCAGTCCGCTCTCCCAGCTGCTGCTGTGCAGCAGTATTCCCTATCTTAAATCTACTTTTGCAGAGCACACCCAGAGTTGCTCATTGCTCAGCTCTGGCAGCGATGCGTCTTTTTGGAGTAGTTCACAGGATCACAGAATCACAGAATGGCCTGGGTTGGAAGGGACCTCAAGGATCATGAATCTCCAATCCCCCTGCCCCTACTAGACCAGGTTGCCCAGGGCCTCATCCAACCTGGCCTTGAACACCTCCAGGGACGGGGCATCTACAACCTCTCTGGGCAAGTTCGAGCTGGCTCTGCTCTGATATGGGGCAGTGCTGGGCTCTGATCACTGAGGCCACCTCCACAGCTCCCCCACAGCCAAGACATTGCCACATAAACCCTATTTTTCAGGTCAGTGATTGAGATTATATGTGAAAGAAGAATATAGAAAATCAATAATGGTACTCTGTCTTAATGTATAGACTGGGAAGGTGCTGTGATAAATTCTACTCTCAGCAAAAGGATCCAGCATGTACAGGCAGTACCATCACTTGATTAGCACTTTACAAGGCATCAAAAAAAAAAAAAAAAAAGTGTTTTAAATCCTCCATGATAGACTAAAATAATTTTCTCTTTTAGCAGCCTTTAAAATCCATTTTCTACCAATTTAAGAAGAACTTAAGTCTATCTAGTAGGACCAGTGCACTGGACACATAAAATTTAGACAAAAGTTAGATGTCTATATACAGTAGGGACGATCTTAAGTCTAACTAAATCAAGTCAAATCCTTGACCTAATTCATGGCTGAATACCTATGTATACTGAGTAATTCTCAAGTGCATTTTTCTTTTCTTTCATACTTTTTTTCCCCTCAGAATACAGCAGTTCTGTATGGGATAAACAAATACTAAAGTCTCACACTAATTTCATTTTAAAGAGTAAACTAACATGACTACAAGTTAAATCTTAGTATAGTGAGAAGATCATTGTCATAAAAAAATAAAATCTGAAGAAAATGCTATTAAATTTATGCTTTGAAATCTGTTGAGAAAGTTTCATTGCATTTGCTTTCTATTGGGAGATTTGAATATAATCTTGCCAGCTGTTCCAGCTATTAGATCATGCTGTTCAGACCATAATTTATATATATTCTCTTTGTTTTAAAAGAGTAAATTCATTTAGTCTGTACAAATGATTTATATATATATACATATAAAGAAATACACAATGACTAGTTCTCAAGTCATATGGTTGTTAGTTTGTTGCTACATGTTCCAAAACAGTTGACATACTTGCTGTCCATGCTTTTTTATGTTAATAACAGTTTCTGAGGCTGATAGCACCTCCTCCAGTAAAAGATATCATATCACTACAGTTTGATACTTGCAAAGACACAATTGCTTTTGTCTGTAAAAGGAGCAGTGGGCAGAAGATTAATCAGCAAGACTCTTGGAGATGTTTATTCATTACAGTATTTAGATGAAATAATCTCTAAAGAGTATTCAGACCAATAGAAAGAGGAAGGGTAGGAGTAGTGAATGAATTTCTTGTTTTGCTTTGCTTATATGTGTAGCTTTTGCTCTACATAGTAAAGTCAACCCCAAATATTTCTCACTTTTACATTTCTGATTCTCTCCCCAGCCACTTGGAGAGAGTGAGCTAGTGGCTGTTAAACTACAACAGGAAGCATTGGGGCCTGTGAGGGGACAGGAGGCCTCAGGGCACACAGCAAGCACGCAGCTTGTACTCTCACTTGGTAATCATCTTATTATTATTATTGGACCTCTTTTCATCCTGTGCTACTCTACATGCTCCTCTTCAGAAATGTCTTCTATGGCCACTGCTTGTCAGTTTTACTCGGAGATGATAAAATAACGCAAGAACACAAACAAAACTTTGAATTATTTTCTTCTAAATAAATACCTTTTTTTTCTTTATCTTAAAGTGGGAAATATTGTATATTAATTCTGAAACTACTAGTCTGATGAGTGGAGGTTTCCTTATTACTGTATTATACATCTAATATAAATACATATAATATAAATCTGGACCAAGCTCTTGTACAGTGCAGATGTAATGTATGGATTTTATATTCTATTATTTTTTATTATTTTTTATTTTTTTACCAATTGTCATAGGATTCGGTCCTGAAATTCATACTTTGTTTGTTTGTTTGTTTGTTTGTTTTGGGGGGATAATCTATCTTGCTAGTGGCTTTCTGATTTATAACAGTAGTTTAAAAATTATATATCAAAGGAAATATTAACTGTACAAACACCTTAATATCTTTATATTTGTCAGCTTACCATAACATTCTACTGAGCCGAATGTGATACATGAAATGTAATGAATAATGAGGTGGCTGGATAGTGTAAAAGCATACCACATGCTATTAGGTCTTAGAGATCAGCTACACCTCTCAGTGTCCCACTGAGCACAGCAAAAATGCATAATGTAAAAATGACTCCACCCTGCTCTGAAAACTTAAGATCTGTGAGCATGCAAGATGTAGAAGCTAAGACATCTTGTACAGGAGGAGATAAAGCCTCCTGGTGCAGGAATTTGTCTGAACTCTAGTTAAGGTTGCCTCTGCTAACATGTCTAAAATGCCTGGGAGCCCTAGGATGCTGTGTGTTACTTAGCTGCCAACTAGTGTTAAACCACAGCAGGAAGCATCAAAGGCAGAGGCTTTAGGCTTAGACTTGAAGCATAAAGTTAAAAAGTTGAAATCAGGAGGGCTACTGAAGAAATACAGTCATTTCTATTCACAATGAGGGGTGAGTGACACATAAACAGTTTCACTCTGCAGTGAGTAAATAATTGTAGATGTTCATAAATGGGATGTCAACAGTGAAACTATTCCAAACCGCAGAAATGATGTAAACGTTCACAAATGTGATGTCAACAGTGAAACCATTCCAAACCACAGGAATGATGAAAGTATCTTTGTTCTCCCTCCTTTGAAACACTGAGAAACATCGTAGCAGGTTATGTGATCTTGTCTGCAAAGCTTTCATCTCCACACCTACTATTCAGAATGGAAACAAAGCACTTCGTAAATATTTAAGACAGCTGAAGATTATAAGGCTGCATATGTTGGGAGTTTTTTAGGCAAAGTTACCCAAAGTATAGCTTTATTATGTGATGCTAGAAAAAAAACCTGCATGAATAAAATGAATTAAAAGAAAACAAACGTACAGAAAAATCAAGGACTTAAATAGAAGACATTTTAGTCTTCTCTAGTCAATTAATCATTTCAGGCACACGATAAAAAAATATATGATATTTAGGTGGGATTTTGGAAAAGTATACAATTACTATATGTCATGCACTATTTACTTAGGTATAGATCATTCACATTTCTCTGCTTTGTTCTGCTTACATTCCGAGAGGTGTTTTAGTTACTCAGGGTCTATAATTAATATGTCTGTGACTTCTTTTTTTTTTTTTTTCTTTCTTTCTTTCTTTTTTTTTTTTTAATTTTAGAAGTGACTATCAGGAGATATATTTCTTGTAAGTTACACAGTTAGAGACCATCTGCTATGAAAACATTTCCTAAAGAGAGAAATTATCAATGTCTGACTTCAGCTTCGTTTATTTTCTGTTAATTAGTAAAAGGCTATCACACAGAATTTTAACTGCATCTACCTATGTTGATCAAATTGTGTATTCTAATAAAGATTAATTTTATTAAATATAGATTTTTTTTGTTATACAGAATGGTAGTTTTCATGTTTTATAGAGTAAGACAAAGTTGTACTAATAGCAAACCTTGTGGTGCTCTACTGTTTTCAGTTGAAATATATTTCCCTTGTAATTCAAAATAAAAATAAAACAGCCCTAATTATATCTGGATTGTACATTTCCAAAGTAGTACAGTACTGTTTCAATTAAATACCTTCCAACATTTCAGAGAAGTGGACCTGGTGCACTGATACTACTCCTCATATTAGCTCTGTATGTTGGTAAGTGTTTTGATACTGTAGAGCTCAGTGCTGGTATATATGATTGAGCCCTTGTGGGTAAGAATCAGGGGAGAGCCAACAAAACTGCTATCCCAGTGAGTATCTGTTACAGACCACCAATCAGCATTAAAAGACAGATGAAGTGTTCTGCAAGCAACTAGCAGCAGTCACACAATCACTACACCTTGTTTTAGTGGGAGACTTCATCTTACCAGACGTTTGCTGGAAGTACAAAACAGAAAAGAGGAAACAAGGTTCCAGGAGTGTATGAAAGATAAGTTCCTGAAACAGTTGGTAAGACAGCCTACCAGGGGAAGTACCCTGCTGTTCATGACTAGTTAGAGATGTGATAGTCGGAAGATGTTTTGAGCATAGCAACCACAAAATGATAGAGTTCTCTATTCTTTGTGAATTCAGGAGGGGAGTCAGCAAAACTGCTACTGTGGACTTCCAGAGAGCAGACTTTGGACTATTTGGGATACTGACTGGGAGAATCCCTTGGGAGACAGTCCTGAGGGACAAAGGAGTCAACGAAGGCTGGACATTCCCAAGAAGAAAATGTTAAATGCACAGGAACAGGCTGTCCCGATGTGTTGTAAGACAAGCCAGCTGGGAAGAAGACTGGCGTAGCTGAGCAGGGGTCTTTTGCTGAGATTTGGGGAAAAAAAGAGTTTACTATTTTTGGTAAAGAGGGTGGGCAATTTGGGATAAGTACAAGGATGTTACTAGGACAGGCAGAGATAAAATCTAGCCCAGCTGGATTTAGTCTGGCTGCCATTGCAGAAGATAACAAAAACTGCTTTTGCAAATACATTAAAACAAAATGAGAGCCAAGGAGAATCTCCACCTTTATTAGATATGATGGTGAACATTACTACCAAGGATGAAGAAAAGGCTGAGGTACTCAGTGCATTCTTTGTGTCTATCTTTAATAGTCAGATCATTTATCCTCAGAGTAATAAGCGTCCTGAGCTGGAAGACAGGGATTAGGAGCAGAATAATCCCCCCCTCTTTAATTCAGCAGGAAACAGGTTGAGACCTTCTACCCCACTTACATTATCAAAAATCTATAGGGCCAGATGGGATCTACTTGAGGGTACCAAGAGAGCTGGCAGAAGTGCTCATCAAGCCACTTTCCAGAATTAACCAGCAGTTCTGGTCAGTCATGGAGGTCCCAGATGATTGTAGACTTGTCAAAGTGACATCTGTCAAAAAGAATGGTCGGAAGGAGGATCCAGGGAACTGCAGGCCTGGATATCAGGGAAAGCAATGGAGTGCAATTACACAGCATATACAAAAAACAAAACAAAATAAAACAAAAAAAAACCCAACAAAACAACAACAACAACAAAAACAAACAAACAAACAACAACAACAAAAAAAACAGAGAATCAGGCCTAGCCAGCATGCCAGCATGAGTTCATGAAAGGCAGGTCCTTCTTAACCAACCTCATTTCCTTCTATAACATCCTCTGGCTGAGGGTGGGAAGGCTCTACAGAGAGATCTGGACAGGTTGGATCACTGGTCTGATGCCAATGGAATTAAGTTCAACAAGACCAAGTGCTGCATTCTGCACTTTGGCCACAACAACCCCATGCAATGCTGCAGGCTTAGGGAAGAGAGGCTAGAAATCCGTGTGAAGGAAAAGGATCTGGGGGTGTTGGTTGATGCTTGGCTGAATATGAACCAGCAATATGCCAAGAGGGTGGCCAAGAGGGCCAGTGGCATCCTGGTGTCTATCAGAAATAGTGCAGTCAGCAGGATCAGGGAGATGATTAGCCCTCTTTACTTGGCCCTGGTGGGGCCATATCTCAGTACTGTATTCAGTTTTGGGCCCTCACTACAAAAAAGTCTTTGAGGTCCAAAGAAAAACAATGACACTGGTGAAGGGTATGGAACACAAGTCTCATGAGGAGAGACTGAAGGAACTGCAATTGTTTAGTCTGGAGCAGGGAAGGCTCAGGGGAGACCTTATTCTTCTCTACAACTACCCTACTCTACAACAAGGAGGTTGCAGTGAGCCTCTTCTCCCAGGTGAATAGCAAGAGGATGACAGGTAGTGGACTTAAGTTGCATCAGAGGAGGTTCAGGTTGTATTAAGAAGTATTTCTTCCCAGAAAGAGTGGTAGTAAATTGGAACAGGCTGTCCAGGGTCGTTATACAATCGCCGCATCTGGAGATGTTAAAGAAATGTATAGATGTTACATTTAGGGATAGGGTTTTTTGGGCACGGTAGTGATGGGTCGACAGTTGGACGAGGTGATCTTTGTGGTCTTTTACAAACTCAGTGATTTCACATAAAGCTTACCTTAACCCCCTTTCTCTTCCAGATACAGATTGTGTAACACTGGAAAAATTTATCCAGCATAATGATTACAATAGAAGTGTAATTCATAATGCAGAAATATACTTATTAAAAGCAACATTTCTTTTCCTGATGTGGATTGGAGAATTTTGATGTTGTGTTACATTGTATTTTCTCTCTCTCTTGTTTTCTACTGATTTATATCCAATTCACTTGAATAATTTGTTTGCATGTACTGTTTGGGTGTTTACTACTCCTATCATCCTTAAATACTTGTCTCTCTTATCTAGGGAATGGGGAGAGACAGAAAATTTTGAAGACCTCCAGAAGAATATGCTGTCTACCAGAATTTAGATACATAGCATTGGACTGGATTTCTAATTCCCTTGTCACAAACACTGTTAGGGCTGTTTCACCAGACAGTGGGATTCTAGGTTTATTTCAAATGATCTCACCTATTGGGAAGTCTGTTTCTTGTAAGACAGTCCCACAAATGCATTTGACAAGATCTTTGCAAGATGAAAATTATTAGTTTTATTTTTTTAATGAAGAAGAAAGTAATTGATGTACATATCATTTCACAGTAAATCAAAGGAGTTGCATTCAGGGCTGTAGCCCCAGTGACATTTTCTGTGAGTTTAAGTGGTTCTGTATACATTACTGTTCTCTGAAGTTTATTTGGGATTTTTCTTCTCTTGACAAACATATTTGAGAAGTAATACTATTTTAACATTAATATTATTATCAAACATTAACATTATTATCAAATAATAAATAAATACATAAACATTAAGATATTCTACTCTAAGGAAGGAATAAGAAAAATGCACAAGAATGAAATCAGACTCAGAAATCAAACTCAGAATCAAGAAAAGGTAAGATTATCACAGAAATGGGCTCAAAACTTACACATTTGAGGAGAGGAATATCAGAGATTAACATCAATGCCTTACTGTTTTGCAACACTCATTTCTAAAATACTTTCACTGTTAGTTGATCTTTTTTTTTTTTCTTCTCCTTATTGAAGTGGTCAGTCTTTTATTCTGGTACAAAAGGGGGAAAGAAAAAACATACTGAAAAGAGTATATTGATTATTGAGTTTTGCTTACATATTCTTTATTTATTTTTTCTAGTTTCATCCCTTTTGTATTGAAGGTTTCAAGGCTACATCTCATAAAATATTGTGACTTCAAAACGTGGGCCAATCCAATACCTACCTTCTACACATCTGGTCCTTCAGAATATCCTGAAATGTGTTCTAAAATCAGATGTCTAATTTAGAAGTCTAGTCAATTTAGACAGACTTCATAATTGCTGGAAAGATATGTAACTTTAGTTCATTATATAAATGTTCAGAAGGATGAATTGCCCCTGTATTTGTATCTTTTGATTATCAGGTTCTTAACTGAGGCATCTTGCAGAAAATTCTCAAAATTAAGCGTGATGAAACCAATCCACAGTAATATAGCACAACCACAAAACCTGAGTTTATTACCTAAGATCCCAAAATATTTTATGAAATAAGTTGGGCACTTAAGGACATATGAAAGTCTGGTTAGCTTTGTGGCACTGCTGAAAGTTCTTTATACTGGCCATCCAGCCAGTATAATAATAAAACATTATTTTCATTACAAAGAACATCATTGTTAGGGTCTTACGTGAGCAGATTCTTCCATGTGGAATACTTGTGTATTCCTGATTATCAGTCTAGACAATATGAGTTATTAACTGAATCCTAGAATCACAGAATGGTTTGGATAGAAAGGAACCTTAAAAACCATGTAAGTTCTAACTCCCTGCAGAGGGGCAGTGTTATGTTCTACTAGACGAGGCAGGGCAAGTAACTCTTGAGCTTAGTACAGTGAAACTCTGTTTTAAAACATGTTTTCTTCTGTAGTGCTTTTGTATTTAGATATGCTACATCAATGGAGCATACTTAACGGACTACACATTGCAACTGGTGGCTAGATGTATATGGAAGACCTGTATATTTCTGGGATGTTACATCATCTTTGTAAGAGACAACACTTTTTTCTGCAGTATTACAGAGACAACTCAGAGGAAGAAAAAAAAAAACAGAAAAAAAAAGCTTCTGTAGAAGCTAGTAATTGTTTATGCATTAAAGAGAAAATAAAATACCATGCTTATTGCATGTTGCAATAGCCTTAAAAAAAATTCTACCAAGATTAAGCAAAAGAAGTATGAATAAAATACTGTGACACTAAAGTTTATGACTTGTGAAATTTTTTATTGCTTTGAAGAAGCCAAAATTTCCTAAGTTTGGCTAGTCTTTCCAACTGTGATTTTAAATATAGGTAAAATATGAGGTACTTTGGGAATTGAAAGCTATCAGATGCTATTGAACACGTATATGCAAATTAAGAATATCTTTCCTGGGGGAAGTAGTCAATATTATAAAATATATCCAATCCTTTTGTATGTTAACCTTAAAAAGCTTAATTAAGTTCTATTAAAACATTCTAAGAACACTTATTAAGCACTATAAGATCAATAAAAATGTGAAGCATGGAAAATCCCTGTTCACTTTGTAAATTGGAGTAATTTCATTCATAATTCATTTTGATACAATGTGAGGGACAGAATCTGCCTCATTATCTACATTAGAGTATTTTAGCTTTGATTTTTAATATAGTGCTGAAGAGAAAGAAAAAAAAAAAAAAAAAAAACACCTCCGTGAAACAAACTAACTATTCTTTCTCCCTTTGTCTTTTGTAAGACTAATTCAGCCATGCTGTTAGATTGGTTCTTTTATCACAGAGAGGCTTCAGTCAGGAAAGGTTCTGGTAAATAGAGCTGTTTTTCCTCCTTCTTTAACTTAAGTGTGTTCCCACTAAGGAAAGAAAAAAAAAAGCAACAATCAAAGTTGCCTTGTACATGGAGAAAGTATTATGTAAAGCCTGACCTTGACCTACAACTCTTGACATCAGCTCAAGAAAATGTGCCAGTTTACTTGCCCAGTTTGTTAAAGTGGTCCTTACCGCAATTGTAAGGGCATATTTTACATATGCACACAAGTACAAGCGTGCTTATTTCTATGAAGTCAGAAGTAACAAAGTTCTCTTTGTACCTACCAAATATAATTCTTTCCTCCTTGCATAATTGCTTAGATGTTTTTGTTTGAAATTCTATTCACATTGACACTTCATGTATGCATGAAACTGGTTTGAATGATGTCTACATTCATTAGTATTTCCACAGTAACTATTTCCCTTACAAGGTACACGATCCCAGAGCAAAGAAAAGTTAAGAATTTAAAACTCTGAGGATGTCTTTGTTGGGACCAGTATAATTTTTTAATGCACATTCCTTTTGCTTTCTTAGCTTCTGTAATCCCTAAAGAGAAGAGAATCAAACTTTGTGTTTTAATTAGGATTTTCAGTATTTATGGCCTGGAGCAACAAAAGGAAAAAGAAAATTGAGGGTTGTTGTGGGAAAAAGGAATGGGCCAAGGTTGCATTATTGTGATTGTCATTTACATTTTCTAAGAACAGATGTCAAAAGTGAAAATGGTTTTATAAATCACAGCCTGGTATGACTACAAGTAACCAAGAGGATTTTGCATAAAATATTGGTAAGAAACATCTATCAAAGATAATGGATTTGGGCAAGAAATGTCACTTTGTAAAAGAGAATAGGCTGAAACTATTGGCAATTATGATAATAACTAAGGTTCAAGAATAAAAATTCCACAAATTAGTATGTTGCTTTTATAAATGTGAAAGTTATATATGCTCTATATTGGTAGAAATGGTTGCAAAAATTAATAGTGACAGTTGAAAAATGATTTTGTGCCAGGCAACCTATTTACAATAATTGTAAACCTGGTATCACTAAAAATACGCTTAGATTCACTACAGTAGTAAAATTTTTAAAGGTACATTTTCGCACTATTTTACTTTACAATTGAAGTTTATTAACTGGTCAAATGTAAAGCATTCAGAGCCACCAGATGAATAAAGCATAACTATTTAGTTTTTACTTAATTATGCAGCTTCCTGTTCTGATCTCGAGGATTTATTTCAAGAGGATCATGATAATAACTTACGGTGATTTTTCATTGAACATCATGCAAGTCTGGTATAGTTCTATGTAGTTTGAAGGAACTAGATCAGGTCCAGCAAAAGCACCAACTCTTTGTCTTTTCACTGGAACTGCATAGTAAAAATATTCACAAAAAGACAATAAACAATTTAATGAAAATGAATCTGCAATAAATGTTAAAATAAAAGTAAAAAATAAAAAAAGCAAACCAAAACAACACCACCACCAAAAACAAAATAAAGTTGTAGCAAAAATATGAAGGAACAAATGCATTATTGAAAATTAAAAAATCATCACTTGTCTCCCAAAGAAAATATTCTTCTCATTTGAAAAGAGAGAGACAAAAGGGGGAGTGCTGGTGTAGTGAAGAAATTACGACAATACTTCTTTCTGTTGCTTGTTGTAATTATTAATTTTATTCTGATAAATAAAGAGGGGAAAAATCTACCTGAAATTACTCAAGGAGGAAAGCAAGATAAATATTGTAAAAATGGATTTTAACTAGCCTTCTTTTCCAGGCCCTATTTTCTAGGTGTTCTGAATACTCTGTAGCCCTATGGAAAGACTACTCTAGAAACCTCACATGAGGAGAAAAAGAATATAGGTAGAGATACAGCAAACAAACACCTACTGATGTTTAATTTTAAATTAAATAAATGTGTAAATACCAATGTGTCTTTGAAAATTTACCCCACATTTTAATAAAATAGACTACATAATGGGTGAATGTAAATAATAGTTCAAAAGAGAAAAATGAACAAAATATAAATGAGTAAAACATAGCTATCTAGATTACCTATATGTTAATAGCTCATTATTGGAAGGATTTGTGATAAAAAAAGAAAAAATCAAAATCAATCAGAAAAAAAACTTTGCAAGAAGTAAATCACTCAAGATCATCATGACTAGGTATCTGGTGGCTCATTATGTATTTTAATAGTGGATAATTGGTTTAACAAAAGTCATGAACGACTATTTTTAATGCTGCGTAGATATAAATCTAACAAATAGTTTGAATTGAGATACATGCCAATCAGACTTAATGCTAGGAAAAGATATTGGAGAAATTAAAATCACTCAGCTGCACTGCAGTCAATGGAAACTCACAATTTATTTCAGTTAGACATTTATTTCTACTTATTTCTTGAAACAGACAGAATTTTTCATTTCCCATTTACTTTCAGAAAAAAATACCTGTTTAGAAAAAAAAGGAACTTTAACTTGGAGTAAAAAAAGGAAGTGACAGGAAAGTATTCACCGAGAAGAAATATTAGCAGATCACAAACTAAAGGATTCAAAGCTGAAACTGAAATTTCTGTGTCTCACAGTTTGTGTAAGTATCACAATATTTGCAAGTTGCCCTGTACCTTTGAGAACAACTTTAAAAAATCTTTATAAGTTCTTAATGCTTAGGCATATGTGGAAAGGAAGGAAGAAAAAGAAAAAAAGAAAAGGAAGGAAAGAATGAAAGAAGAAAGAAAGGAAAAAAACTTAGCCACTGTCTTTATGATGTAAATTAAGTCCAGAATATCAGGTGGTCAAAATCTTGCATAATCTGTTCAAATGTTTAAATGGGATAAGAAAAATCTGAGAAGTGTAATTAAGAACTTTGATCTAGTTTCCACAGGCGTGAAAGGATCACAAGGAGAAGATGTTTTATATTAGTTTTCTCCTTTCATAAAAATATGACAATAAATGACTCACATTTATTATTATGGGGAGTTATTTGTAATCTGTATTTATATATGTATAAATATGAACTATCATGATCAGTCTGACTGCTTACTTATCTAACCAGTAAATATGTTTTTTGTTTGTTTGTTTGTTTGTTTTTATGCAAACTCTCAAAGAAAAGATTTCTAGCATTCCTAAAAAGTTGCCCTTCTTCGTTTTCTATATGTGCCTTTGATAGCTAAGATCTATGTAATGGATTGTCATATTTTTACCCTTCAATAATTTGAGTTCAATTACTTTTTCTCTAATTGCTCTATTTTTCAAAGAGATATCATCGTAAAGTATCATACCGTGTAGGAATGAGTTATAAGTCCAGTATAAGGTTGTGTTCAAATTAGGAAAGTCTTGATTTTTATATAAGTCATTTCTCCTATCTTATTATGATAGCAAATGACATCAGAGGGGGATGCTGGTGGTATGGCAGTAAAGGCTGAATCTTCACACCAGTATTCTATTACAGTTTGTTGCTGTGTGACAGATGGCAGCAGAGGGGGCAGTGTGACACAATAACATCCGACATGGAAATGCATATGAAGCTAAGGTGCAGAACTGAATTCCTTAATGTGGAAAAAATGGCACCCACTGACATTCATCAGTGCTTGCTGAATGTTCAGGGAGACCAAACAGTGGATGTGAGCTCAATGAGGAGGTGATTGGTGCATTCCAGCAGTGGTGACAGCTGTGTGGATGACAAAGCATATTCCAGATGGTGATGCTCAGTTATCACCTCTGCTAGTGCAGATTTTTATGATCGAGGCATGCAGTATCTTGTTGATCACTGGCAAAAATGCATAGGTAGTGGTGATAATGAAAGATACTGTATACCTGAGAGCTTGCCCTATTGGATAGTGTTATTGCACTCTTTGTATCTGCTACAGTTTCCATGGAACTAAATAGGAGGCATTACTGATGGAGTAACCTACCTATGTCTCCACAACTTACACACTTTCACACTTCAGACCAAGGATATCTTCAAAAACTATTAAAATTATTGTAAAAAAAAAAAAAAAGTGTTAATAGCAGCATTATTTAAAAAATTGCACTTTTTTGAATTTTGTATTGGATATATAAAATAGAAAGAAAAACATTGAAGAAATACAATATCTCACAGACTAAAAATAAAATATTTTATATCAAATTCTACTGACAGAAAAGTGAGATTATTTAGACAAGGGAAATTATTTCTAGAAGAATGTTAGCATATTCAGAGAACTGAATTAATAAATATTCCTAGTTACTTTGATTGATTTATTAACAAAGATCAACACGTAAAAGCATTCATCATCAAATTTCAGAATTGCAGCTGTCCTACTTCTGGATATTGAAGAACATTTGTAACCTATCTTAGGAAGTAGTAAGAGAAGGATGGAATAGATCACAGTCAAGACTAAAATGTAAATGTAAATAAAAAATTTCCATAGTAGATATGAGTAGCAGGTAACCTAAAGTTTTAGAAGGTAACTATGGTTTACTTGTTTCCTTTTGTTAGACCACCTGGTACGAAGTCCATTAAGAGCTGTGTCATCTTTATTGGCAATTGTGAAGTTCCTGAACTAGGAAGGTTTTTGTCCATCACCATTACAGAAGTACAGATTTTTATCTTTCTGCGTACAGTTGGATCAGAAGTGAACATCTCTTTGAACTTTTCCTTTATGTTTAAAAAATACTATTATGCTTACGAGATGCTTAGAAAAGAAGGAGCTGTTTTTTTTTTCTCTCTCTTTTTTTTTTTTTTTTCTTTTTTTGTTCTGGAAAAGTCAGTAGTTGCATATATTTAGCTAGTAACATATAAGCTACAAGAAAGGGAAACGTGAATTGAGACAGCATATTAAGTTATGTCTTAGCACCAGATATATTGTTTAACTACTAAGCATTTTGGCCATGGTTTGAGGAACTTAACTATGTGTTTCCGTTGTAGCACAAACTTGAATTAATTCTATATTTACCCATATTGTGTTTTAAGGAAAATTTCCCTAAGTTTATATAGCATTTCACAAGAATTTCATGCTTTGGAGTTCATAATGATATGAAATTAGAAGAAAATGCCATCTCCCTCTTACAGTGTACCATTTCATAAACATATGTTACTTCTTAAATATAATACTTTTGCATCTATAATATAAAAGTGATTACATTAATAAAGCAATCATAACTTTCCATCGTTTAAAATAAAATTATAATTTAGATCAAATTTCCCAGGCAGCTAATTGAAAGAATATTAATAAAAAGTGTCAAATCGTATTCATAGCTTGTTTGTAATGAAAAAGTTCCCATAGCAAAGCTCTTTAAAAAAAAAAAAAAAAAAATGCTGAAACTTTGATATGCACTAAACATCATCTCTTTAAGCTGTGTTGATTATTTTTCTGGTATGGCAAACAGAATAAAGAAATGAAAACTAAAAAGAAAAATGTGTGCCAGAACAGAATAATATCAAAACATGCCTTTGCTGAGGAGGATGGGAGGAAATACAACACAGATGGCACAGATTTAATGAATCCAAGAACTCATTTTCTGCTTATTATGTTAGTTCAAAAAGAAATACATTATTTTCATAAGCTCCTAAGTGAACAAGCATTGACAGATCTGAGCTTCTCTCACATAGCAGTCAAGTATCTGGCTTGGCATGGTGTTGTTCCTGTGGCACTGGACCTCTGCCAAGCTGAGAGGCTCAGTTTTTCTCTGCCCAAACTGTGCTATGGATTCTCAGACAAGAAACCACAGAGGCTCTTATTCATGAGCTTCACTTTTGCAAATTTTGATTTAGATCTTACAGCAGTGTTCGTCCTTAAGTTCCTAGTGACTGCTCAGAAACCTCTGGAAATAAGTCCCAGGCTAAAAGTTTTCAAATTGTTGGAATGTTGAATCAATGTTCTGGAGGGACTACAGGTTCAATATACAAAATTAGTACATTTCATAAATAAAATATACTGTTACACGTATAACTACTAAAAAATATGTTTACAAGTACTACTTGTTATCAAAAGCCCTGTCATTATAGCAAATCTATTAACTGCTAATATAGCATATAAAATAGTTGATACCCAAAATGTCCACAGAACATAATAACAGTACTGCAACATACTGATCTCCAGCTGCTACAGAAAAGATTGGGATGGATTCAATACAAGACAGATACCAAATCAGATACTATCATTCATTTTGCTGCATTTACTACTGCTTAAAGCTAGCATTTTTGCCATCTTATGCTTAACAGTTCATTTTTCAGTCCTAGTTCATGTATATAAAAGCACAGAGATGTGTATATCACTTTTGCCAGCACAAACAAGTTAAAAATAAATACACATCCACAGAAGAGTGCATACACAGAGTGCTTGATGGACATTTTCCTAAAGACAGATTTTAATTTGTCCTAGTCTTTGATGTCTAAGAGCTATGTCTGTAAACCTAAACTACTCATTCTAGACTTTCCTCAGGATGTCAAAACAAGTACCTAAGAAAGATTAATTAAGCCTTAGACCCATTTGTAAGGCCAATAAGAATACAGATGTTGCAAAATATTGGATGAACAATAAGTATACGGAGAAGCTAGGCTTAGTAAGATTATCATGTTGGGAAAAAAAAGACAGTCATAAATAAATGAAAGTGCTCACTGGTGTTGTAGGCACACAAGAAACTCCACAAGGAGCAATCTCCAGAAAGAGACCCTTCCTCAGTGGCAGCCAGCCCTTAAATGGGGTCTAGGAGAGGTGGAGCCTGGATCCACCCCTTCTGGTCACATGGGTGAATTGCTTTCACCTGTGTTCCCATGGCTGACTCAGTTCTTGCCTCAGGTGGTCAATCAGAGGTTCAGGCTGTGATTCAACAGTTCCCATACATCCCTGTTTTGAGCTGAATTGCCTTTCAGAAGTATTTCTTTCAGGAATGGATATGGGGGTCCTGGTGGACACCTAACTGAGATCCTGAGACAACAACATGACCTTGCTGAAAAAAAAAAAGGCTAATGGTACCCCGGTTTGCACTAGGGAAAACATAACCAACAGGTTGAGGGAAGTAATCCTTCCTCTCTACTCAGCACTGCTGAGGCCACACCTAGAGTACTATGCTCAGTTCTGAACCCCCCATTACAAGAGAGACTTACTGAGATAGCCCAAAGGTGGCCTGTTAAGCTTGGAGAAAGATCAGAGTGGATCTTAATCATATAGCTGAAGGGCAAATGCAGCAAGGAAAAGGCCAGGCTCTTTTCAGTGGTGCTTAGTACTAATACAAATTGAGCACAAATTGAAACACATAAGGTTCACTCTGAGCATTAGTAAAAGCTTATTTTCTGCATAGGTCACTGAGTGCTGGAATGGACTGCCCAGAGAGGTTGTGAAGTCTCTCTCCTTGAAGACCTTTGACATCCATCTGAACATGGTCCTGTGCAACCTGCCATAAGTATAGCTGATTGAGCAGGGCTGTTGGACTAAGTGATCTTCAGAGGTCTCTGATAACCTCATCCATTCTATGTGATTCTGAGATTTTAATCTGTACTCTTATGGCTATGATATTTTCATAGAATCACCAAAGTTGGGAAAGACATCCAAGATCATCTAATCCAATCGTTCACCAACCACCATTTCCCTAATACACCATGTCCCTTAGTACAACAGCTAAACATTCCTTGAACACCTCCAGGGATGGTGACTCAACCACCTCTCGGGTCAGCCTGTTCCAGTGCCTGGCCACTCTTTTGGGGAGTTAGTTTTTCCTAATACACAACCTGAATGCCCTCTGGGGCAACTTGAAGCCATTCCAATGGTGATGTCATGGTTTTGACTAGGATATAGTTAATTTTCTTTGTATGCACTTGTATGATGCTGTTTTGGACTTTTAATGGAATTTGTGGTGATAACATGCTGATGTTTGCAGCTGTTGCAGAACAGAGAACACAGAGGCATGGATGTTTCAGTGTCTTACGTGGCCCATGAGGATCTGGGGGTACACAAGAAGCTAGGAGTGGACACAGCCAGGTGTAGCAGAAAAACAAAGAACACTTTATCTGTGATGTGCCTGGAATTATCTCAACCATCTTAAGATAAGACTGTCACCATGATAACAGGCTGAGAGCTGAAGACATGGTCTGAGAAAGGAGCTCTTTGGTGACAGGACAGCCTTGCTCTGTCCAAAACTCCCATCTTTTACAAACTTGCTGACAAACAAAATTGTTTTCAGAAAACTGCAAATCTAGTAGGCATAAAAAGATGCTGAAGAGAAGCTCAGGAAGGCTTCAAGACTTTGTTATTTTGAAACTTCTAGATGAGCACTCTCACAGACCAAAGATCTCCTTTTGGCTGGACCAACACTGGGACCCAGAGTAATTATTTCTTTCTCTGCCCCCCATCTCTCTCTTTTTCTCTCTCCCGCTGCCCCTTCCTGCCTCTCTCTCTCTTTTTTTTTTCCCCCATCATAAAGTTCTTAAGTAATGCAAGGCTTATTTTTATAAAGTCACACAGTTCATCTGCGCAGATTAGATAGTTATAATTGTAAGAATGCCAATACTTTTACGATAATTGTACTACAGACATTCTCATTAAAAATTATGATTTTGTTTGGATCCTGAGAGTCGGTTATACCTTAATCTAAGCAGGGAAGATTTGCAAGTCTGGTCACTCCTCCCTTCCTTCATGGGAGAAATATGACACCAGGACAACAGACCCATACTAACCAAAAGGATATTCTACATTAAATGGAGTCACACTCAGCAATAAAATTTGAGGAAAAGAAGGAAGGAGGGGATGAGATGTTCAGGAGCAGCTGTATGGGGCTAACTGCTTGAAACCATTCATCTCGGCTGCTTCTGCAGGGTCTCTCCATGGGCTGTGCCTGCTTCAAGCCTCATCCACTGCTGGCCCGTGGGCTCCTCTGTGGTTGCACATGGAGATCTGCTCTGCGTGGTGCCTGTGAGTTGCAGGAGGATGGCCTGCTCCTCCATGGGCCTCTCCTGGTCTGCAGGGAGCTGCTGCTTCAGCGTGCCACACCTCCTGCAGTGACCTTGGCGGCTGCAGGGACAGATCTTATTCCTCTCGCCCAGCTGCTGGTAATATATCAGTACTCCCTTACTTAAACCTGCTCTCCCGGCGTACACCTATCATTGCTCATGGATCACCTCTGGATGCAGTGGTTCTCTTTTGGAGTCGGCTCTGCTCTGACATGTGTCAATTACTTGGATGTTCTCACAGCAGTCACCCCTTAAGCCCCTCTGAAACCAAAACTCTGCCATGTAAACACAATACAGACAACTGATAATCTCCTTACTGTACTAGATCTTTATCAGCAGCCGAGTTTTGAGGAAAAAGAGTAACACTGATATAAGAAGTTGTTTATTTCCCTCTACATATATACTTGCATAATATTTACAGTGAGAAAAAGATACATTAAAATATCTTTTTTTTTTTTTAATTTGTATTTTGACCTAACGTGGTTTAAATGTATCTCCCTTATCCTAACACTAAAACTGTTTTTATTAAAAAAAAAAAAAGTCTGTAAGTCTTAAATTATTATATAATGCACAAATATCTGCATGCTATACAGCCTAAGAAAAAACTGTAGAGCAGAAATTAGCCTTTAAATAAAGTTTAAAGGCCTACAGAGAACACACATCTTGAGCATAAAAGGTAGCTTTTGTTCTATAATTGAGCTCGTAATGTTTCTCCTGCTAGATATTATTAACCTATATCTGCAATGCACAACAATGCACAGTAAATTTTAACCACTTTAGCCTAAGCAAAATCTTGCAATTATAATATCTAAAACATGTGAAAGTATTTTATAATGTTAATTAAGGGTCATGGAGTACTGCTGCCTATGTAGTGTTACTAGACTTGTAGAATGTAATTTTGCTCCAGCTTTAGTTTGCACTCTATTAACTATTATCTTCTCTGTTTAGTGGGTCATTTGACACCCAATAATTTTATGTTATGGGAGAAAATACATTTTCTGTGCATTTATAATCCAGAAAGGCTCTTCCTTCCTTCCTTCCTTCCTTCCTTCCTTCCTTCCTTCCTTCCTTCCTTCCTTCCTTCCTTCCTTCCTTCCTTCCTTCCTTCCTTCCTTCCTTCCTTCCTTCCTTCCTTCCTTCCTTCCTTCCTTCCTTCCTTCCTTCCCTCCTTCCCTCCTTCCCTCCTTCCCTCCTTCCCTCCTTCCTTCCTTCCCTCCTTCCTTCCTTCCTTCCTTCTTTTCTCTCTCTCTCTCTCTCCCTCTTTCCTTCCTTCCTTCCCTCCCTCCTTCTTTCCCTCCTTCCCTCCTTCCTTCCCTCCTTCCTTCCTTTTGTTGTCTGTGTTTGAAGGAGGGATTAAAACTGTGTTAATGTAGTGTAAGGTACTGGTAATAATGAACTTTTCTCAGATACCTACAATGGACTAAATTACCCCTGAAATACGGTTTCTGTTTTTAATATTTTCAAAATTTACAGTAGTATCTCCACAAGTTTGCATAGCACTCTGGAATGTGAGACAATTTAAACCATTTAATAATGAAGTTGCATTTTTTCTCCCCTAGAATCTTGCAAGGGAAGAACTAGCAAAATCATGCAGAAATTGATGTCAGATTTATTGTTGCTCTTCATTCTGCTGCATCATTTGCAGGGGCAAAAGAAGTATTAAATGGTAGTACATCAGAGTGGTATTCAGTAGTGTAACAGGTAATGCAGCCATGGATTTCCAGTTTCTTTATAGTCTTCTTATTCTAAAGTTCATGAAATTCATTTAGATGTCACATTACAAGTACACTGTTTGGCTGAAGAACTTGTTTTATGTTCCCAACAGTAAAAAGAAATGAAAGATCTTTTTACAGATGTTCAGTAGCAATCCTAAATAACAATAAAACAGATCTAAATCACCTTTTTATCTGTTTCTCAGACACCTATTAAACACACAAAGATCAGAGACAAAATGAAGATGTGCTTCTCTAAGGTTTCCTCTCAGAACTTCCAAGTGTAATCTACTCACGAAGATTCTCCCAGAGTCAGAAACATAAATGAGCATAGGAGGGCTACAAAAGATACTGGTATCCCTCGTTTAGGAATAAACAACAACAAAGCCAACAACAACAACAAAAAAACTTGCTTTCTTCAAAGAATCACTAACTTGATACTGTCCTCCTGCAAAGGCCAATGAAATACTAACCCATAAAAACTGTCTGGGCAGACAGATCTCTGTTTGTCTTTAGGTGGCTGCTAGTCAGGCTCTAAATCTTAACATTTTTTTCTCCTGCTAAAAAATGATATTGATCTGGTGAATGGGTAGGAGTTAGTTTTTTCCATCCCTTCCCCCCAAAAAAAGAACTGACCTCAGTATTTTGATGCACCGATCTTGCCTATTTCCTCTTTCTCCATCTTGTAATCTCTTCTTATTGCTCAAACTCCAATTTAAAGGAAAAATAAACTGATAAACTCCAACATAATATTTTTGCTGTAAACATCCATATCAGTACACAACATTTATATATTTTATGAGTTATAAAATTAATCCTTTATATTTTGGAGGCATCAAAAATAGGCTGTCAAAAGTGTAGATATTTGGACAGCAATACCAAAACATAACAAAACAAAATGTTTCTAAATATTATGTCTGTTCTTAAAACAATAAATGGTGATTGATGATACTTAAATCACATTTATGTATATGCAGACATTTCAGTATAATTTGCAAAATAAAATTCTCTCCCAGATAAAAGAAAACAAGACTAAGAGCAGTTACGCTGATAGCTAGGCAAATTAAAAGCAGCAGACGTATTTTTAAGTCCCTAATGTAGAAGATATCTAATGCAGGAATTTAACCTTCCACTGTGAATCTTTTTAAAGTAGGAAGAATCTATATTTTGTGAAACAAAGAAGAACTAAGTGCAGATTGTTTCATGACTGAAATACACATTTCCTGCTTCAAAAAATATGCTTCACTGCTAAAACCATGCTGAGAAAAGCATATTGACAGTTGAATAATAGTACATTTAGAGAAAGCAAGTCAAGACCCACATTTCATATACTGCTCTCTGCTTTGCTAATGCTCAGTGACTATAATTAACAAATATCGAAGGATGTTTACTATATATAAACTATTTCAAAGCTGAGATAGTTTTTCCAGAATTGAATAGAAATCTAGACACATGGGAGATGCTCTTCTTCTTTGTTCACAAACTAGAATGGACTGAGAAATCTTGGATGAAAGGTACAAAACTCTTACTCTTAATGTAACTCTTAACTGTGGGTTCACATTCATTTGATATAATTTTAGTTATTTATCTACATGTCCCCGTGCATGGAATTACTCAGTTTCCAAGTAATCTACTGTTTTTTCCAATGGTTTGCAGAGGAATGTAGGGAGACAGAGCTTCTAATTAGAGGTCCTGGAGCTACTGGTAAGGAGTAGTCTGGGCTATGTGGACTATTATGTTTCCATGTGATATCTCATAATGTCTAATGTAAATATTTCCAGGTCAACATAGAAGTTAAGATAAAGCTGGGTTTTGGAAAATGCAGAATTTTGGAAACAGAAGTTCTACATATAGCGTAGAATTCCCAGCTCCTGCCCATTAAAAATGGCTTCTTAATAATAGTTAATCTACTGGAATTCTAGTATACATTTATATAAATGGAGTAAACCCAGTATGAAATAACAAATCACTGTCATATATATCTTGCTTGCTAGGATAAATAGTTTACTTACATGATTTTACATTTTTAATTGTCCTATCCTGTGGAAAGTCATTTGTACTTCATCACTTGACAAATGTCATTCTGTAAAGATTAGGCAGGAATGTACTCTTGAGACTTTTTTCATGTTTTTCTGTTACTTGTCACTTCAAAAAAAAAAAAAAATCATGATTTTGTTGTTTTTGTTGGGAAGAAGAGTTAATGTTTTGTTATTTCTTTATGTCCAAACATCTGAATGGTCCTTTTATTTTGGATTCTAAACCCGAAAACCTGATTTATGGCCTGGTATCATTCTAGTGTATGACCAGATGCTGGTATTTAAGTGGAGGTACCAACTGGTAACCTAGCTGCTATAAGCGTTCTGTGAGGTGAGGTTATTCATAGAATCATAGAATCACCAAGGTTGGAAAAGACCCACAGGATCACCCAGTCCAACCATCCACTCATCATCAATAGTTCTCACTAAACCATGTCACTCAACACAACATCCAAATGTTCTTTGAACACCTCCATGGTCAGTGACTCCACCACCTCTCTGGGCAGCCCATTCCAGTGCCTGACCACCCTTTCAGAGAAGTAGTATTTCCTAACGTCCAGCCTGAATCTTCCCTGGCGCAGCTTGAAGCCATTCCCTCTAGTCCTATCACTAGTCACACGAGAGAAGAGGCTGACTCCCAGCTCACTACAACCTCCCTTCAGGTAGTTATAGAGAGCAATAAGGTCTCCCCTGAGCCTCCTCTTCTCTAGACTGAGCAATCCCAGCTCCTTCAGCTGCTCCTCATAAGGCCTGTGCTCCAGACCCCTCACCAGCTTTGTTGCCCTCCTCTGGACACGCTCCAGGACCACAATGTCTTTCTTACAGTGAGGGGCCCAAAACTGGACACAGTACTCGAGGTGCGGCCTCACCAGTGCTGAGTACAGGGGGATAATTACTTCCCTGTTCCTGCTGGCCATGCTATTTCTGATACGAGCCAGGATGCCATTGGCCTTCTGGGCCACCTGGGCACACTGCTGGCTCATGTTCCGTCGAGCGTCAATCAACACCCTCAGGTCC
Source organism: Gallus gallus (assembly GCF_016699485.2). Classification (NCBI taxonomy): domain Eukaryota; kingdom Metazoa; phylum Chordata; class Aves; order Galliformes; family Phasianidae; genus Gallus; species Gallus gallus. Next base: position 141,558,669 of record NC_052532.1, read on the forward strand.
ATTTCCTCTACACAGTCTTCCAGCCACTCTGCCCCAAGCCTGTAGTGTTGCCTGGGATTATTGTGGCCAAAGTGCAGGACCTGGCATTTGGTCTTGTTGAATCCCATCCCATTGGCTTCAGCCCAGCTATCCAGCCTATCCAGATCCCTCTGTAAGGCCTCACTACCCTCAGGCAGATCAGCACTTCCAGCCGGCTTGGTGTCATCTGCAAACTTACTGAGGGTACACTCAGTGCCCTCATCCAGGTAATCAATAAAGATATTGAAGAGGACAGGCCCCAGCACTGACCTCTGGGGAACACCACTCGTGACCGGTCGCCAGCTGGATTTAACTCCATTCACCACCACACTCTGGGCCTGGCCCTCCAGCCAGTTCCTTACCCAGCCAAGAGTGTACCTGTCCAAGCCACGGGCTGCCAGTTTCTGCAGGAGAATAATGTGGGAGATGGTGTCAAAGGCTTTGCTTTTTTCATAATCTCCCTTTAATCTCTGTGGCTCTGAATTGCCTTCTGAGACTGTCCTAGGATTATAAATTGTCTTAATTTGGTGTATCCATAAGCCAGACAGCATGAGTCCAGATGATTGCTCAGTCAGTACACTTTTTTTTTTTTTCACATAAACACAATATAAAGTAAAATAATACAACCCGTGTTTTTCCTTGACTGTTTTATATTTTAATACATAAACTGAGAAAAAAAAATCTATTGCTAATGGTATATCATATATTCACTAGAGATTATTATTGTCAGCATAATTATTTTCATTTACACTGATACAAAAAACATCCAGTGTTTGGAGTGATACAAAAACAGAAGAAAAAAATGTAATCCCATGTATCCAAAATACATAGCAATAAATGTTGTCCTCAAAATGTTGTGGTTTGTTATGAAAGTACTAAGATCTATCAGTACTTGATGTTGTTGATCTTTTTTCTTCATAAATTCAACATCAGTCTAGATCTTCCAAATATTTTCTGAACATTCCATATTTTCACGGTGCAGGACAGATGGCACAAAGGAAATTGTGTTTGGATGTCCTCTTGCCATTCTTTACTTTCGTAATCTAGACGTATACGATGCTTCCCAAGATTTTTTTTTAAGCCTCATTTATTTGGAATAGCTAGGCATATTCATATTTACAATTTCAAATTAGTTCTCATTATATGGTGTGGTTTAACACAGCAAGCAGCTAAGCATCACACAGCCATTCACTCACTTCTTATACAATAGGATAGAGAAGAGAATTAGATAAAGTTAAAACTCACCAGTCAAGGTAAAAAAAAAGTCAGGAAATAAATAAATAAATAAATAAATAAATAAATAAATAAATAAATAAAAGGGAAAATAGTAATAAACATATATATGTTCACAGATAACAAGTGATGCACAGGGCAATTGCTCACCACCTCCTGATTGATGCCCAACCAGACTCTGAGAAGTGGCTGCCTCCAGCCAACTCCAACAGTTTTATTACTAAGAATGACGACATATGATATGGGATATGCATTTAGCCAGTTTGGGTCAGCTGTCCTGGTCCGTTCTCCACCCAGCTTCTTTTGCAGAGCAGTATGAGAAGCTGAAAAGTCCTTGACTTAGTGTAAGCACTACTCAGCAACAACTAAAATGTTGGAATTTAACAACATTATTTTTCTCCTAAATCCAAAACAGCAACATAACAGTTACTAAGAAGGTAATTAATTATACCACAGTCAAAGACAATATTGTTTCACATTACGAGGAAATAAATTGCACAGGTCAAAATCTCTTGGTGAAAAAACCCATCAAATATAAGCAACTGATTTCCTTGCACAAAATATCTTTATTAAAACAATCTACGTGAATGTTCTTCACATAGCGACTGACTGCAAGGTATGGGGTGGGTTCGGTTGGTTCCTTCATCCAGGGAACCCCAAGATAACAGAGCAGCCCAGCAGCTCTCGCGAGAGCAGCTGACGCAGTTGACACGGCATGGGCGTTGCCTGGGAAACAGCTCTGCATCTACGCCCTCTTGCCTTGAGAAAGCCTCAGGGAGACAGAGAGAAGGAGTTGGGATGTGTGAATCATGTGGGCCATTAAAACACAGAGAAACCAAAAGTCACCCATTCACAGGACTTCACAGTGAGGAGGATTGTTATCACTGTGAAGTGAGTGATAAGTGTGGGGGCACCTGTAAATGGCCAGGTAACGGGGTGAGGGAGGTCACAGCACTACCAGCAGCAGGGCAGAGCTGATAAGTCGCACCTCATTAAGGCTATTCTAATTGTACTAGTGAGTCTGCTGGTTTGCCATGGCTGCACCCCAGTGGAAGGCTACTGCCAGGAAAAATGTGGAGACCCAGGCAGAAGTCCCATGCATACATGAAAAGAAGGCTGCTGCTAAGAAAAATATGGAGACTCAGTCTGAGTTCCCAAAACAAGACGCTAGCGTGCAGGTCCGTGACTGTAGTGAGGGCCAGAGCCTGGCCCTTGCAGTGCTAGGCAAGGGAGACAGCACTTGTGACTTAGTCAGTCTTGTGGTTGACCTGAAGGAGGAAGTGGAGAGGCTGAGGAGCATAAAGGAATGTGAGAGGGAGACTGATTGGTGGTGCCAAACGCTATCGACTTCAAGTCGATATGAGTACTTCAAGTTTTGGTGTTCAAGTGTTCAGTTTTGGGCACCTCAGTACAGGAAAGACACTGAGGTGCTGGAGCAGGTCCAAAGAAGGTCAACAATACTAGTGAAGGGCTTGGAGAATATGCCCTACAAGGAGCAACTGAAGGAACTAGGGCTATTCGGTCAGGGGAAAAGGAGTCTGAGGGGAGACCTTATTGCTCTCTTCCAATATCTGAAAGGTGCTTACAGCAAGAGCAGGCTTGGTCTCTTCTCACTGGTGGCAGGTGACAGGACGAGGGGAAATGGACATGAGTTGTGCCAGGGGAAGTTTAGGTTGGTTATCAGGAAACACTTCTTTACAGAAGGGTTGTTGATCACTGGAATAGGCTTCCCAGGGAGGTGGTTGAATCTCCATCCCTGGATGTTGTTAAAAACCGTTTGGATGTGGTGCTAGGGGACATTAGCAGAGGGTTGTTAGAGTTAGGATAGTATTGTTAGGTCATGGTTGGACTGCAAGACTTAAGGTCTTTTCCAACCTGAGTGGTTCTATAATTCTATGATATGTAAAATGGTTATCTGCCCTTAAATGGTTTATTTGCTACTTTATTCTACTCTGATACTTTGCTTTCTAAGCAAAAACATATTAAAAAGTCTTCACATCTCTGAAATTTTTACTTCTGATATTTCTGTAGATCAAATGGACAAAACAAAAACAAAGGATAAAGTAAATGAACAGTTTTTAATGTTGCACTTAAAGCCAAAATTATCATTAAAGTTTTAAATATAATACTACATAGATAACAATATAAGTAAGTATAAATAAAAATGTCTGTATAAACCTATGTAATTCTATTTAGGAAAATAAATCACCAGCAAATTGCAGTACTATGGAATCAGTTGCACTGTTTTCCTTTTTGAAAAGCATGGATACAAGAGAATAAATGCTTAAAAGAAACAAGCATACATACAGCTAAATGGTTTCACAAGTTCATTCAGTGGATTTCACACACATCAGAAAAATATCTTCCATCCATTATATCTGTTACTCAGTGGAAATTATACATAAGTCCTCATTGAATAGAATCTTCTCCTTCTAACATGTTTGTAATAATCATAGTGCAGATTTTCAGAAATAAAATGCATAGCAAGTAGTCAGACTGCCTTTTTTTTTTTTTTTTTTTTCCTCTCTTAAATAGTCCATGACAAAGAATTATAGTGCTACATTGTTATTTGCAGTAAGGGAAAAACTGAGCAAATATGATTGATTAATATTTTTCAAATATTTTCATTTAGCTTCATATTAAAGTGTCCTATCATTCACATTTTCCACATAGACACAACTTCCATTATAGGAAATTTATGTCATAGGAAAACTTACGAAAGACAATTTTTCAGGGAATCTTGCTTTTTTCCTTCATTAAATGCACTGAGATTTCAAAATAAATAGACTTCGCAAAATTAACCCATGGTTTTTTTTGTTTGTTTGTTTGTTTGTTTTGTTTTGTTTTGTTTGTTTTTTAAATTATGCATCTTTTTAAACTCATGGGCTACTGGTCTTTCTGTTTCTTAAGTTTGTTTATGCAATTCCTCTGAAAGTCAGAGGGGTGTGAAGAGGTGAAACTAAGAATGGGACAACATGGTAAGATGTAGCTAATACTCCTGACTATTGTCTGCTACAATTAGTATCACACCAAACGGAAACAAATGAAAAATCCCCAAAATCCCCAAAATCAAACAAAAGCAATAGTAAGTCCAGGACAGTTTTATGATGTTGATACAATATTTTGTCCTTTTATAAACTCCATTGATTAATTTATTCATCATTGATTAATTTATTCATATGGTATTTTTTCTTTTCCTTGAAAAGTTAAAAGAAATAAAGGGTTGAGGTCTGTTTAGCAGTTGTCTTGTATTTTAATTTGTGTTAAGATTTTCAGCTTTTCTTTTTTTTTTTCCTATTTTTTAAAAAAGAAAGCATATAGAAAATAGTAAGTGGGATCAACTGTAAGTAATTACTATTTTCTAAAGATGAGTCACTGTAGTGTGAATTGTAGCTGCTAAGTACATTCCCAATGCAATATTTAACATTCTATCAAACACCTGTTTTATAAAATACATAGAAGCTGTAAAATAAGAACTTCTATGGTTGCATGAACAAGACAGTGATCAGACAGAACTTGCACTGTTCCTGGGTACAAGAACATAGGACAAATTTTAACATTTTTTTGCTCTCTTGCATTTGTATTTATTTTTTATTGTTCTGTATCTACTTTTTAAAATTTAAGCATAATGTATATATGCAACAAATTAGAAAAGTACCCAAGGAGGAAGGAAGAAGTACATAAATACGTTATTTTTATGTGTGATGTACTGCAGAGAGAAGTATAATTCAGTAATGTGTTAGTTTCTCTGATCACAGAATCACAGAATCACAGAATGACCTGGGTTGGAAGGGACCTCAAGGATCATGAATCTCCAACCCCCCTGCCAGACAGGGCCACCAACCTTCCCATTTACTAGACCAGGTTGCCCAGGGCCTCATCCAACCTGGCCTTGAATACCTCCAGGGACAGGGCATCCACAACCTCTCTGGTCAGCCGTTCCAGAACCTCACCCCTCTCCTGGTAAAGAACTTCCCCCTAACATCCAACCTAAATCTTCCCTCTTTCAACTTAAAACCATTCCCCCTTGTCCTGCCATTATCTACCCTTTCAAAGAGTTTACTCTTGTTTATAGGCTCCCTTCAGGTACTGAAAGGCTGCAATGAGGTCACCCCACAGCCTTCTCTTCTCCAGGCTGAATAAGCCCAGCTCCCTCAGCCTGTCTTCGTAGGAGAGGTGCTCCAGCCCCCTCATCATCTCCGTGGCCCTCCTCTGGACTCTCTCCAACAACTCTGTCTTTCTTGTACTGGGGGCTCCAGACCTGGACACAGTATTCCAGATGGGGCCTCACAAGAGCAGAGTAGAGAGGGACAATCACCTCCCTGTCCCTGCTGGCCACTTCTCTTCTGATGGAGCCCAGGATACCATTTGCTTTCCGAGCTCCAAGAGCACACTGCTGGCTCATGATGTTTCAGACCCTGTTGATAAACTGAACAGAGCTATTTCTTTTATGGTTTGATTAGTAAAACAGGAAGGGCAAGAATGGTGCAGAAAAGAGGAGGAGATGACAGTTCTGCATTATTCACAGGAAAAGAATGTAGAGAATAACAACACATCCTACACAAAGCAGGATTCATCTCTCATTGAATTCTGGCTTCTTTTGAGAGAGAAAAAAATGTAGTGAATCTGTAACAAGGGTTGTTTGAGAAGAGCCTGCAGAAACATGACACAAGGAAGAAAAAAAAATGTAATTAGTTTTTTAGCTGATGGAAGATGCAGGTTCCCAGGATTATATTTAGTCATGAGAAACCATAATTATTGATTGTTGAAGCAGAAGAAAAATCATGAAAAAAAATTCAAAGCTTAAATGGATACAACATGTATTTATAACTAGCTTAAGTTAGAACTAAGAATATAATGCAAGAAAAAAAAAAACTAATTGAAATACAGAACAAAATATTTCTTTCAGATTAATTATTATTTTCTTTATTAAAATGAGAATTAGAATTATGAAAGTTAAAAATGTTAAAATTAAATACTCAACCTTTACATATTCAGACAATAGCACTTATACAAAAAACAAACAAACAAAAAAAAACAACACACACTGCTGATTTTTAAATTTGCATATAGTGTTTATGGGCCACACATTCAGGTATCAAGAAAAGAATAAGAGTTTTTTAAGAAGTTTTTATAATCTTAATATTTTCCCCATAGTCATCAAGTTTCTTGCAGTGGAAGATAGAATCAGTGTCTTGGAAGACAGATGGAGATTTGAGTTTAATTTATTCTTTCAGTGGTTAATTCATAAATTACAAAATCAGTAATTTTTATCCTCATCATAAGATGTTATGCTATCCAAAATTACAAGAGTATTTGTACAAAAAAAAATTGGGAGACAAGGTACTTATATAAAATCATGTACAGGGTAGTTGATGTTGGTTTGTACAGTTTATCTTAGAATCCTTTCTATAACTTTTGTAATGGTACTTTTCTAGTATTTAGTGTGCTATTGTCTTTCTCTTCAAGGAACATATCTTGTGAAACATCCAAACATCTACTTGTGTTTTACCTTAATGCATAAAATACTGGGGAAAAAAAACAACATAAATATGTCAAGATTATAACTTCTTTTTTTTTTCATAGAACATTTTTTCCCCAACTAATAGAATCTTAATTTGCATTGAGATTTTTCCTTTTCATAAACAACAAACTCATTTCAGAAATATGTTGATTTTTTAAAGTACTTTCATAAGTTCGAACAATGTATTAGTTACTGATAATACAAATGAAATGAGTCCTACTGTCAAAGTAGTATCTGCTTGAAAGAAATTAATAACCATGTCTAAAATGTCATGGGGTATCTGCATTGACAATAAGACATATGCCTGTGTCCGTATCTAAGCTTACATTAGCTGTTTATTTTTAAACATTGCCTATTTATCTCTAAAGGCAAAGGAAGAGCCAACCAAAGGCCAAGTCTGAGCTTCTGTTCAATTTTAACTGTCTCTGGAACTGCCCAGTTTGTTTTAGTCCTCTCCTATAGACCACGTTCATTTGTAGTGACTTTTCTTCTGCTTGTTTCTTCTCTGTGTTTGTTTTTGCTTTGAACTGTTTCTTCTTGTTTGTGCCTTTCATTTGCTTTTTAGGCTGTGAAATGCTTGTAGCCCCTAAATTGCTGTCAGTTTATCTAACACCTTCAGAGGACCATGTTCAGAAAAACATGATCCCAATTTGACAAGTACTGAGAAGAATAATGGTTTTGTTACAGACAGTTAAACTCACCACTGAAGCATGATTTTATCCATATTACAGTTCTAGAAGAACAGTCAGGACATGGAAATTCTGCATTTTCATGCTAAATAAAGAAGAGATTCCTAGAGAAAAGGTTCTCTTTTAGTCTTAGAAGTTCTTTTCACAAGGAGTGGCAAGTAAAATATCAGTGGTCTCAGTGCCTCTCTTTCTTGTGAATTGTAAGGAAAGGATTTTATGTACAGGGAAAAAGAAAGGAGAAGGCTACTTTTGTGCCATCTCAGGATGTAGCTATGGTTAAAGTGTCTGAAACTACAATGGTCTTGAAGGCCGGGACACCTTTTCTTTATTGTGTAGCCTAGGAGGACTTTCTGTTAAAGGACTTTCTGGCACTGAAACTAATTGATTCTGCCTGGTCAGTTTTACGCTATCAAACTACTTCATTTCTAAAACAGGATACCAGTTTCAACCTGCTTGTTAGAACGAGCACCCAGGTCCCAAACTCTACATAGAAAATGGGAGAATGACAGAAGATGTGATGGCTGTCAAAGGGTGATTTAACATCTTAATGATACAGATGAGAACTGTAGACTCTTGGCCCATGATCAGTCTCATTCACTGGTGTGGAAGTCACCTTGGAGTATCTCTCAAGCAAAAAATTCCTGTATCTTCTCAAATACAGAATATGTTGGTGAACAGCTTTGTTTTGTGTTTTATGTAAAGATAGACTGATGTACAGTCAGAGGGGTGTGAAGCAAAGAAGGATTTTGCTTGCTTTCTTTCTTTCTTTTTTTCTTTCTTTTTTTTTTTTTTTTTTTTTTTGAACACTGGTAAATTAATGTTGAAATTATGAAGGGATAATGTGATAATGTTCAGTGATTACCCCTCAGCATTGAAAATGTAACAATGTGTAAATGTGACACTGAAGAAAAAGGAAAATTAAGCAAAACCAAGAAGCATGTGATTAAAAGAAATGCTATACTAAGCAGTGTACACTAGATCGCAGAGAGAGTAATACCTTGCAGTGAATTGAGGCTTTGTTCCAAAATTATTTCTCTCTATATATTCACAGATGTCAGTAACAGATTAAAGTGTAGATAAGAATTTCAATGGACAATAAGGTGCTTCAATTGTGTAAGAGTGAGTGGCCCTTGCTATTTCATCTTGACACGAAGTAGATCACTTCCACTTTTGGCTGGACTTTTGCAGACAAAATATGTTAAAATTGTGGGATGTGAGTCCCAGTGATCTATTGCTCTTTCCTTAATCTGAGTCCTCGAATGCTTAAACAGGGACAACGTGTTGACTGTGTTGCAACAAGAAGCCAATTTAAAAGCACAGCTGCTCCAATAGGAGGAACGTGAGTCGTAGAATAATCACATAGTGTGCTAGAAAAAGGCAATTATTGTAAACTTTTATTATGTTTCTTTTTTAGATTATTGATGATGCTTAGGTGCCTGTGAAATGACTGGACTGGATCTTATTTTATGTGCTAGTTCAGGTGAAGTCTCCAGTTGTATCATTCCAAACTTTAGTGTTGTTTTGTGGAATCATCAGTTGCCAAATGTAAAGATGAGCAATTTTTTTCCACTCTTACTTGCTACAGTTCCAAGTAGAGACAGAGCTGAAAAAGTAATCCATGAAAAGGGAAAGAAGAAAGTTAGACAAGAAATACTACAAGTACTTCCCTCCTTTATTTTTTTCCTTATGATTAAAGGGTTGAGCACCTCTCCTGTGAAGAAAGGGAACTGGACTTGTTCAGCATAGAGAGGAGAAAGCTCTGAAGAGACCTCACTGCAGCCTTCCAGTACTTAAACGGAGATCGTAACTAGGAAGAAGACTGACTTTTAACACAGGTAAATAGGGATAGAAAAAGGGAGAATGTTTTTAAACTAAAAGAGAAGAGATTCAGATTAGATATTAGGAGAAAACTTTTTACTCAGAGAGTGTTGAAGGTGACCAGTGAAGTTGCAAATGCCTCATCCCTGGAAGTGTTTAAGGCAAGATTGGATAGGGCCCTAGGCAGTCTGATCTAGCGACTGGCAACCCTGCTCATAACAGGGGTTTGGAACTAGATGATCTTTATTGTCCCTTCCAACTCAAAGCATTCAAAGATTCTATGATTTAGGTCTTCCAGAGTTTCACTTCTCTTGGATTACTTTATTGTCTATTTTGTTATGATACACTGTTCTGACTATGCCTTTGATATCTCTTACTCTGATAGAGCTCTCTCTTGAGTCTATTATTTCTACTAGAGAAATTACAATTGAATAAGAAGCATTTTCAGAAAGATTCAACTGAAGTTCAATATCAGATGAAGCAGTTTATATAGACTACTAAGTTGACACTATATTATTCTGAAGTAGCACGTACAGGAAAGTGTATTTAAATCAAAACATTTTTTAATAGACAAACTTGTGGTTTTCATCTTCCCACACATAATTCATAAATTTCAGAAAGGCAAACTGCCACAGAAACACTTCATACAGGCAGTTTAGAAAATGATTTCATCAAAAAATTAAGCCCTGATATTTTGCACAATTGCATATTCTCAACGTGATAACTTATTGGGCCCATCACTTTTACTTTGAGTATCTCTGGGAGAAACATTTTCTTTCCAAGGATTTTTTTCTTTTTTTTCCAAACAACTACAAAGAATTTAAACTGGAATCATGCATTCAAGTAATGCATGCTTGTATATATCCAAACACATTAGAATTCCCAGGAAAATTGCCTCCATACACACACACACAGACATATAGACATCTTGAAATAAATCATTTTCCTCCAGTCAGCTAAGTTTCTATCTATGTTGTTCTGTCCCTGTTAATATTCCACAAACTCCCATCTTATCTATATCTGGCTTCATAAATCAGTGATCAAGAGGGTAAGCAATGTTCTGGTCACAACATCAAAAGAAAATTAAATCCTACCCTTTCCAAACAATAAAGCTCTGACATTATGCATCTTCCTGGTATTCCTCACTTTCAATTTCTGGCATCTTCCTTTGACCAGATAAGAATCCAGAGATGTCTTCAGCTATCTGTGTGTGAAGCTGTAGGCAGATTGTCAATCTCGGGAATATTCTTAAGGTGCTGTTTGAAAATTAGGCCTGATTTGGGGTGCATCTGTAGTATTAATAATCCCAAAATGGAGAACTTCTCTAATTTCTGAAAACTTACAGCAGTAGCCTAACAGTTGACAGAGTATTATTACAACCAAAGCAATTTGCTCTGGAAATATAATGAATGCTCTCAGTTGTGTTAGGCATCATATGCTTCAGGAAATTACTGGCACCAATCTAATTAGATCCTCATCCTTTTGCAGAACTTTGGAAGTCCTGATTGATTGCTACATATCTGCAAAACAAACTAATTTTGTCAGTGCACACCAGTTCTCTAAGAGTACCACTGTACACAGCAGACCAAGTTGGCACTAGTGCTTTTAGGAAAGAATAGTAGATACGCCTGCTACATGTACTTTCAAATCTAGTCTGCCTGATGGTTCACTGACACCTATGGCCTTTGAATTTCTTAATTCCCTCAAAAGCCTTGTCATGTTTCTTTATATATCTGTTCCATTGTACAATGATTTAGATTGTAGTCATAATGAGTTTTTTTAGCCCTAGCTCACATTTTTTTTCTTACTGATTCAATCTGTTTTTCTTTTTTTTTTTTTCCACAGAATCCTTCTGTCAATCAAAGTTACAAGCACTGAGGATGACAGTGACTTCCATCCTTTAAGAAAGAAAAGTCAACACACAGGAGTTTCCAGAAGGTCTCCAGTTTGCTAATATAGAGAGTCAGCTACAAGTAAAAACACCTGCTGTAAACACAGTGCAGGTGTTCATTTGGGATTCAGTAAAAAAATTTGATCACTGAGTAAGAGTCTATGTTTTGTTCTATGACATAAGTTGAAACTTATCATTGTAGACATTACTTTTACCCTGATATCTCAATATAACATAATGAAATGTAAGCTACTTTGAATGCCCATCTCTTGCCACCCACTTGCTCCATAGTGTTTCCATGTTTTCTCAGGGAGTACTGGTCATCTTTCTCAAAGCTCACGGGTAAGGACACGGTGTATCTACCAATATTTTTTCACGCAAAGAGGGAGAAGAAACATTAAGTAGAGTTTTCCTTTTTGCAGGTAATTAGGCATCTATTTTATTAACAAGTGGATATATCAGTCGTGTTCAACCCATGGTCTGTGGGCCGCATATGGTCCATCATGACTTGCAGTGAAGCCCACTCACCCCCTCCCTGCGACTTAAAGGTTTTGGTTCTTCCCTTTGGGGTCACCCTGGGTGCATGCCCATTGCTCAGCAGCAGCCAAACCATCAGTGAACTATGAACACTGTATCAACTGAAACCAGAGCACAGGGAGGGCAGTGCTGACTGAAGTGAAGGCACATAAATATATGCATATTGGTACACTGGTTAAACACAGGCCTCTGAGCAGTGAAGAGTATGCATCTGTGCTTTCTGTTTTGATAAAGGAATCTGAAAATAGAATCATAGAAATGCAGAATCCTTAGATTGGAAGGGACCTTAATGGTCATCTAGCCTAAGTTCCCTGCAGTGAACAGGGACATCCACAGCTTGATCGGGTACTCAGAGCCTGGTCCAGCCCGGCCTTGGAAGTCTCCAGGGACTGAGCTTTCACCACATATCCGGGCAACCTATTCCATTGCCTCACTGTCCACACTATAAAAGGTGATTTCCTTATATGCAACCTAAATCTACCCTCTTCAAGTTGGAAACCATTTCCCTTCGTCCTGTCACCACAGACCCTGCTAAAGAGTCTGTCCTCTCCTTTCTTATAAGCCTCCTTTACATACTGAAAGGGCACTCTCAGGTGTCCCTGTAGCCTTATCTTCTGGCTGTAGGCTTCAGCTCTCTCGGTCTATTCTCACGGGGGAGACGTTCCATCCCTTGAATCATTTTTGTGGCCCTTCTCTGGATGCACTCCAATAGGTCCATGTCACATCTATACAGAGGACTCCACATCTGGATGCAGTACTCCAGGTGAGGTCTCAACAGCGCAGAGCAGAGGGACAGGATCACCTCCCTAGACCTACTGGCTGTGTTGCTTTGGATGCAGGCCAGGATACAATTGGCTTTCTAGGCTGCCAGGGCACATTGCTGGCTCGTGTTCAGCTTGCCATCCACCAGTAACCCCAGGTCTTTTTAGGCAGGTCTGTGGTCAATGCTCTCCTATCCCAGCTTGTACTGATAGTGGGGGTTGCCTTGATCGAGGTGCAAGACCACGCAATTGGCTTTTTTGAGCCTCATGAGATTCTTCTGGTTCCACGGCTCAAGTCTGTCTAGGTCTGTAAATGGCATTCTCTCCCTTCAGCACGTCAACTGCACCCCACAGCTTGGGGTATCAAGTCTGAAAAAAAAAATAAAATAAAATAATCAGATTACATTTGCGAGACCATTTTCAGTTGATATAAATACATGATCTGCAAGTTTTCAAAGGGGAGATATAGAGTTTCCATTAGATATTCAACTAAAAAATCTGATCATGTTTCTTTACGGGACATTCATATTCCCTGTCTTTGCAGAGAAAAATATCCTTCACAATCACACACTTTTTTGTGCAATCAGTTTTTGGCAGTACACGTATTTTGAACAGTTATTGTCAGGGATGAAGTACAGGAAGAGTAAAATTTCATCAAAAATCTCTGATGAACACCTTGAGACTTCATTAATAAATTCAACTTTTGCCAGCGAACTGGACTGGTGTGTTAGCTTCAGAAAAAAAAAAAAAAAAAAAAAAAAAGTCAAATATCCCACTAGTTATATTTTTTTGTTCCTCTCTCTCTCTTTCTTTTAAGGAAAATATTTAAAATTAAAATGTTTAGTTACTTGTATATTAGCAATGTTGTATCTTTTGCAAGGGCTGCTCCAAAAGTAATGTGTCCTGTTTTATTATGTAGGCCCATAACATCAGAGGTGGATGCTGGTGGTATGGCAGTAGGGGCTGAACCTTCCCACCAGTATTGCATTACGTTTTGTTGCTGTGTGACAAATGGGAGCAGAGGGGCAGTCTGACAAAATGGTATCTGACATGGAAGTGCATATGAAGCAAAACTGTCACTGAATTCCATCATGCAGAAAAAATTATAGCCATTGACATTCACTGATGCCTTCTTAATTGTTGTTGAGACTAAACAGTGAATATGAGAACAGTGAGGCAGTAGGTGGTGTGTTTCCTCAGTGGTGACAAAATGTTACGAATGCAGCATGCAGGCTCTTGTACATCACTGGCAAAAATGCATAGCTAATGGTGGTGACCATGTTGAAAAATAGTGTTTTGTAGCTGAGAATTTCCTCTATGAAATAGTGTTATCATGCTCTTTCTACTTGTTGTCATTTCCATGGAAATAAATAGGAGGCATTACTTTTGAAACAATCTATGTATATGTGGTCCAAGCTAATTTCTATTCACTAAATGTGGTTCAGGTAAGCCACAGAGTCGGGCACCCATGGGATAAACAGTTATTGTGTGATTCCTAGATCTAAAGGTAAGTAATTATCCATACACATAAATATTTATAGAGAGAAAGGGAGGTGAAGACTATATAACATTAAACCTGAAGAAATAAAGAGAATATGGATCAGACTTCCTGTTGTGGTTACAAGATCCTCCAACTGCACTGATAATCCCTACTGTGTCTACTAACATTCTTTTATTAAATCTAGCTCTTCATCAAAGCAAACATGAAGGAGCAGGAAGACTTTTATGATATTAGAGATCAGCATCAGGGAGTACTAGTGCAGAAGATCTACAGTGGTGGATGCTACATCTTTATTTAAACTTGCTAAACCTAAAGATACACTGTAAATAGTAGCATTTCTCTTTCCTTTGAATAACTATCTCATTCCAAGTCTGAGTGACAGCATGATGTCTTCATTTTGATCACTGGTTGCTATGGCTATCAGGACTGGTGCTTTGATTAAGTTGTCATTATAAAGAAATTCCCTCCCTATTTTTTTCATGTGTTCAACAGGTCAGAATCACTTATTTTGGCTGTTCTCACTGTCTTGTGTTTTCAGACATGTTCATTTATCACAAAGCAAGTCACTCCCCTGTTTGTGTTTCCACTTTACTCTAAAGAGCACAGAAGGAAAGACTACAGGAATGCAGGGTTGCAGCAAATATATTGTCTGCATTTAGTCTGCAATATGTCTGTACAACCATTCAGCCTTGTATCATCGCTTGTTGCAGAGATAGAGTTAAAAGACTTATAAACAATCATTAAATTCAGTGTTTTCTGGTGATGTGACTCTTTGATCTGATTTTCTGCTGAAAATTGCAATATATACTGTGGAAACTTTATGTTTTCTGTAATAAAATGTCTTACTCTCATTTAATAAATAATGCAGCTGTCTGTACATTTCAGTGAAGTATGATCTACAATAATTTAATGGAAATTAGATTGCCATGCACCTTTCACAAATCTTAAAGTTTCATATGAAATTAATTAAACAACCCAACTTTCAATGGAATTAAAGGAAGTATCACAACTTGAGGCATTGATGAGCTATTCTAGACAATGCAATAATCATCATGTATTTGTTATCCCTGTTAGTGGAACAAAACTGCAACAAGATAGAATCTTTTCAGTAGCAGTGCTGTTTCAAGGATAATCACACATAACCACATATACCATGCATTTCCTTCCCATATTAAAAAATAAATGAACTATTTATTGTTCAAAATAAGTAAGATTTGTACAGTACACTTATGTAAATTGTTCATTAATTATTATAGACAGTGATCAGATTTGACAGCAGAAGTAGCCTTGTAATAAAAAGTAAATAAACCAAATTCCTTACTAAACAACTCATCTTTCATACATAGCACTGTAATCTGTAGTTAGATTAAATAAATCAGTTGAATGAAATAAATATTTTGTGTTTTACAAAGCAAGTACAACATTACAAATAGATATCTGCCCATGGACTTTATTTCTTCTTTCATTTTACTCTTACTATACTAGTGTGTATTGTTCTGTGTATATGACACTGAATTTTGATAATGTATATAAACTTATAAGTATACTGAGGTATAAATATTTGTCAAAGAATCTATCAGAAAACAGCAGAGTAGATGCCCTAACATAACTCAAACATCATTTCAAGTCTTTTTGGAAATTAATATTATTCCTATTAAAGTCTTTTTCGTTGTTACTATTTACTTTTTGTTATCTTGTTTTAGGTTGCATGCATGCATATAAACAAATCAAGCAAATAAATTAAAAAAAAAAGCCAAAATACAAAACAAACAAATTCAACAAAAATAGCCAGTAACCTAAAATTAAAAATAAACTATAATGAAGAAACACTTCATGTATCTTTAAACTCCAGAGTTTCAGCTCCATTTAAATGATGAAATAAACTGCAATGCTGTTTTAACTTTTTCTCCTCTTTTAGTCCTTTGCCATGGAAGTAAGAATTCTGTGTAATCATCTATTTCTATGTGAATGGCCTTGTTCATAGGATAGCTTTTAATACTGCTTTTGATTTGCTTATATAATATGCAAAACTTTTTTTAAAAAAAACAATGGCTTGAAACTGAGAACATCTGGCTTGAAGCAAACTTTTAGACTAAGTCAAAGCTTTTGCAGTTAATTATTTTTTTTATTTTTATTTTAATAGGTTTTTTTTTTTTTTTTTTTTTTTTTCTTGAGAATGTATCACATCTAACAGGAAAACATCTTAAAACATTAGCAGGGGGATTCATCCCATCTGACTTCAAATGGATTTCAAACTTTTTGTCTTCTTTACATATATGAGAGCAGCCCTGAAGAGAAGGATTTGGGCGTGCCAGTTGGTGCAAGATTCAACATGAGCCAGTGATGTGCACTTGCAGCCCAGAAGGCTATCCATATCCAGGGTTGCATCAGGAAAAGTGTGACCAGCAGGTCAAGAGAGTTGATTCTGCCTCTCAATTCTGCTCTTGTGAGACCCCACCTGCAGTATTGTGTCCAGTTCTGGACCCCCCAACACAAGAAGGACATGGAGTTGTTGGAGCAGGTCCAGAGGAGGGCCAAGAAGATGATTGAAGGCTGGAGCACCTCCCCTATGAGGACAGGCTGAATGATCAGGGGCTCTTCAGCCTGGAGAAGAGAAGGCTACAGGGGAACCTTATAGTAGCCTTCCAGTACCTGAAAGGGGCCTACAGGAAAGCTGGGGACGGAGTTTTTATGAGGGCATGTAGTGACAGGATGAGGGTAAATGGTTTTAAACTGGAAGAGGGTAGATTTAGACTAGATATTAGGAAGAAATTCTTTACTGTGAAGGTGGTAAGACACTGGAACAGGTTGCCCAGAGGGCTTGTGAATGCCCCCTCTGTGGAAGCATTCAAGGTCAGCTGGATAGGGCTTTGACCAACCTGATCTAGTGGGAGGTATCCCTGCATATAACAGGGGGAGCTAGATGATCTTAAATGTCCCCTCCAATCCAAACCATTCTATGATTCTATTTTTGTCATCTTTGTTGTCATCTTTAAATATCCAGAGCAAAATTCAGAACACTTCAGTTAGGAAAAATAATATCTAAGTATTCAAGTTCCAAAGCCAACAGTTCAGTTTAAATTAATTATACAAATTTCCTATACAGTTAAAAGAGAGATTTAGGAACTGCTGAGTAATGACTTGTAAATTCTCTGCACCCTCGAGAGAACTGTCTAGTGTTCCCTGTATGAAAATCTAGAAACAAGATAAATTTCTGAGCTTCTACACAACTTAAGCAGTGATTTGAATTGTGTATCAAACAACCAGTGTACAGATAACTGAAATTCACATGGTAACTGATGATGGTAACTGAACTAAGCTCCTGAGGTGACAAAGTCAAGCTTAGAAGCTCTGAGACAAGACACCTATTGAGCTTTTTTGGTTACAAATATTGCTTGCCCTAGCCCAGCAGAGAATAATGCATCTATTTACACATCTCAGGTATGAAGCCTCAGTCATATCTCCTGATCTACCCCTGTTAATGACATAATGGGGCTAAAAGGAAAGTAGGCAGAAAGACTAAGGCACTTTTCATGGGGGAGAGAGGTCTTGGATGAATTGTTGTTCCCAGTATTGAAAATGAAAAGTAACTCACTATTCAGTTTAATCTATGAGCCTATGTTTACTATAAAGTAGATAATCATACTCAGTTACCTTCTCCCCAGTAAAAATAAAACCTACTCAGACTTGGCAGAGTAATGTTTTAGTTTGCTATCTACAGAAGAATTAGGGGTTTCATGTCACAGGCATCTTCAGTATTTTATGGGAAGAGATCTAAGACAAAATGATGAAAACTCATAAATCTTTGGTTTCCCTGTTCATTCTATTTGCTCTGATACTCAAAAATCAATTGACACTCAAGAATATTGACATTAGACTTCTAAGAGTTCATCATATAAACATATGTATTTTGTTAGTCTATTTTAAGGAGAGATAATGATAGAATTAAAATTAGATTCAGATGAGTTCAAAATCTTGCTTTTGTGCTTCAAGAAGATTTATATACAGGGGGGAATAAAAGTGGTATTACTGCTATTTTGTAGGCTTAGGCACAGGTTCTGCTTTCAGCTTTTGTTACATGGGCCACTACAATGAGATGCACGGTACTTTCTGGTGAAGACAGAGCAGAAAGTCATTGTCAGTTCTTCATCACTGAATTCTCCAGGGTATTTTATCTTTCTGTATTGAAAAGCTGAGTCAAAATACTGCCAAACTCAGACAATATGTGAAAATCATCTCTTTCTGCACAATTAATTGAGTTGTAGAATTGGAATGACACTAACTTAGCAGATATTATTTAGGAATAGGAGAAAGGGAAACAATTCAAAATTGTATAAAAGTGTGGTGAGCTATGATAAATGTAAAAGAAACAAAAGAACTTAATTTCAAGCTGATTCCTGACATTTCTAAAATGATACTTTTAAAAGTCAGTAGAATGGATTAAAAAATCATTCAGAAGAGAGTTGGGATTAACCTCAGTGAGCAGCTTACTATCACACAGCCACTCATTCACTCATTCCCACAGCGGGCTTGGGGAAAGAATCAGAAACTTGGAAGTGAGAAAACTCAAAGGAAAAGCAACACATGTAAGAAAAGCAAAGCAAAATAAGGAGTGCATTCACTACTTCCCATCACCAGGCAGGTGTTTAACCATTTCCAGGAAAGCAGTGCTCATTAGATGTAATGGTTATGTAATGGTTTCTTTGGAAGACAATTGCCATTACTTTGAATGTCCTTGCATTCCACAATTTTTTTTTATTTTTTTTTAAATCTCAATAACACATAGTATGGAAAATCCCTTTGGTTAATATGACTTTGTTGTCATCTTTGAGTTCCCTTTCAGCTCCTTGTGCACCCCCAGCCTCATTGCTGGCAGGGCACCGCAAGGAGCAGAAAATTCCTTGACCCTGTGTAAGCACATCTCAGCATCAAATAAAACATTGGTGTGTTATCAACATTTTTCATCACAAAAACAAAACATGTCACTGTCAAAGTTATAATGAAGAAAATTAACTCAGTGCTACTCAGAGCCACAACAAAGATTAAAATTACTGTTGTATAGTTTCCTTTTCAAATAGCCAACATCACTGCATCTCACAACAACAACAAAAAAACTTCTCCAATATAGTTTTTCCAGTTGTTAAAATATGAAAATTGTAGAATCATAGAATTGTTTGAGTCAGAAGAGAGCACTAGAAGTAATCTAGTCCACCTACTATGAAATGAACAGGGACATTCGCAGCTAGATCACACTGCTCAGAACCTGGCCCAGCCTGACCTTGAATGTCTCTACGATCAGGACATCCACCACCTCTCTTGGTAACCTGTCCCAGTGCCTCACTATCCTTATCATAAAAAACTTCTTCCTCATAACCAGTTTAAATCTCCCCCTTTCTAGTTTGAAGGCATTTCCCCTGGTCCTATTACAACAGATCAACTAAAGAGTCTGTCCCCTTCTTTCTTATAGCCCCATCTTTAGATACTGAAAGGCCACTATCAGGTCTCCCTGGAGCCTCCTCTTTTCCAGGCTGAACAGCCCTAGCTCTTTCAGCCTCTCCTTGAAGGAGAGGTACTCCACCCTTTGAATCATATCTGCGGCCCTCCTCTGGATGCACTCCAGCAGATCCACATCTCTCCTGTACTGAGGATTCCACATCTGGATACAGTACTCACCAGCACAGAGTAAAGGGCAGGATCACCTCTCTCAGTCTGCTGACCATGCTTCCTTTGATGCAGCCTGGGATACTGGGATAGCTGAACTTCTGGGCTGTGAGGGCATGCTGCTGGCTTGTGTCCAACTTGGCATCCACCAAATTCACCAAGTCATTTTTGGCAGGGCTGTGCTCAATCCTTTTGTTCCCCAGCTTGTATAGATAGTAGGGGCTGCCGTGATTGAAGTGCAAGACCTTGTAGTTGGATTTGTTGAACCTCATGAGGTTCTTCTGGTCCTTATTGAAGTCCAGATAAATGACAGCAGTGGCTCTTCTCTTGAGCACCGATGAGTTTTGTCATCATCGAAGGCCACTAGGTCAGTCAGGCAGGACCTGTAATCAGCCATGCTTGTTGTTTCATATCACTTCCCTGTGTTCTATGTGCCTTAGCGTAGCTTCCAGGAGGATCTGTTTCATGTTTCCCCAGCACAGAAGTGGGACTGACAGTTCAGTAGTTCACTGGGCATTCATTTCTACCATTCTTAAAAATGAGTGTGACAATGCTTTTTTTTCCAGTCCCCACGGTCTTCACCTGACTGCCACAACATTTCAAATATCATTGAAAGCGGATTTGCAACTGCATCAGACAATTCTTTCAGGATTCTGGGATGCATCTCGTTGGGCCTCATACACTTATGGATGTTCATGTTCCTCACACAGTAACACATATAACCTGTAAACCTCCATTTACAGTGTAAAAGACAGTGCTTTAGTCTCCACCTTCTCATCCATCTGTACTCAAAGGGTGTGTAAGGATCCGCTGCCAGTGAAGACTGAGGTAAAAAGTTTTTAAGTACATCAGCCTTTGCCTTGTTCATTGTTACCAGACATCTTTTATTTCCCACTGGGGTGGGAAAAAAAGGGATTACACCTTCTTGGACTTTCCTCTTCTGGTTGATATACCTGCAGAAGCCTTTCTTGTTCTTCTTTGCACTCCTTGTCAAGTCCAGTTCCAACTGGGTCTTGACCTTCCCATTCTTATACAGCCTTACAGCATCCTTATACTCCTACTAGGTTACTTGTTCCTGCTTTCACTGCTCATGGAATCTCTTCTTGCACTCCAGCATGATCACAGGTTCCCAGATCAGACATGTTGGTCTCCTGTCTTGTTTTCCTGACATCCTTCACCTGGATATGGAGAGCTTTGTGCACTAAGAAAAGCTTCCTTAAATATCTGCTATCTATCCTCGGCTCCCTTGTCCTTGAGGACAGATTCTCAGGAGGGTTTGTTGACTAACTCCATGAAGAGCTGGAAGTTGGCATTCTTAAGAATTAGAATTCTGATTTTAATCTTTGTCTGTCTGATATCCCTCAGGAGTGTGAATTCCACAATTGCATGGTCACTTACTTCTTCTCTTTTGAGAACCAGGTATCTGGAAAGTTGCCAGTCCACAGAACTGGATTATTAACTCTTTAATTCCCCAAGCTTTACATGAAGTTATGATGTGGACTACCGATAGCAAAAATCATAAAACCATGACAAAGATGTAAGGTGTCATTTCCCAAAGTAGAATGACTGAAATGCTGGGGGAAGTGCTAATAAGAAGAACTAAGACTACAAGACTTAGGAGATGGTTTTTAGCCCTCTGAATACTCTTTCTGATGGAGAATTCAAAAGATGGGCAGAGTTCTAAAGTTTACCTGAAAAAGACTCAAACTGAATTTGCTAGTTATATAGGAAGAAGCCTTTAGACCTGCTAGGGGATCCGGTGTGTTTGTGGTATTGCGGAAGGATGAAAAAAGTTGGTTAACCTCATTAAATTTGTGGCCTGCCAATTCAAATACCATTTCAATCTGTGTGAGTGAGGCTTGAACAATGTCATTTGCATGTAATTAATCATGAATCAGCACAAAAATGCTAGATTTTTTCTTTTTCTTAATCAGATAGACAATATTACTTTTTCTGTGCAATGAATTCTTAGATAATAAGTAGAAAATTTATCAATTTGTTTAGCTGTGAATTTGTATGTGTGCTTTCTTTAATATGTGATGGTTAGAGCAAAAAATGAAACACTGTTAAACCATGACTTTGGTACAAAGTGGCATATTTCCTTGGAATAAATGATAGAAATATTGTAAAGTATTAGTGGTAAATTTGAATTGGCATGCACAGTATGTGTTTAGAATGTTTATACAGTAGGCAATTGATTCTCAGGGAGTTTAGACTAATTGGAAATAAGGTTTATGTGTGGCGAAGAAATGAGGCAGTGATATGGTGATACTGCAGAAATGATTCCTGCCTCTGGCAATATTTCTACAGAAATACAGATGAGTTGTTCTATGAGCAGCTGGTGGAAGCTGCGCGATCGCCGGCCCTTGTCCTCATGGGGGGGGTTCACTTCCCCAACATATGCTGGGAATACAACTTAGCACAGAAGAAGCAGTCTAGGAGGTTTCTGGAATGTATGGAGGACAACTTCTTGATGCAGATGATAAGAGAACCTACGAGAGGAGCTGCCCCGTTAGACCTGCTGTTCACAAACAGAGAAGGTCTGGTGGGAGATGTAGAGGTTGGGGGCTGTCTTCGGCAGAGTGACCACAACATGGTAGAGTTCTCTATTCTTGCTGGAGTCAGGAGGGGGAACAGCAAAACTGCTACCTTGGACTTCTGGAGGGCAGACTTTGAATTGTTCAGGAGACTAGTAGGGAGAGTCCCCTGGGGTTCAGTCTTAGAGAGTAAAGGGGTACAAGACGGCTGGTTGCTCTTTAAGAAGGAAGTCTTAAAAGCGCAGGAGCAGGCTGTCCCTCTGAGCTGCAAAATGAGCCAGTGTGGAAGAAGACCAGTATGGATGAATAGGGAACTATTCTTGAGGCTCCAGGAGAAAAAGAGAATCTACCTCCTGTGGAAGAGGAGATGGGCAACCCAGAAAGAATACAAAGAAGTTGTTAAGATGTGCAGGGAGAAAATCAGAAAGGCAAAAGCCCAGCTTGAACTCAACCTGGCTGCTGGGGTAAAAGGGAACAAGAAACTCTTTTACAAGTACTCCTCTTTACAGTAAGAGGAGGACCAGGGAGAATCTCCATTCTCTACTGGATGAGGCTGCGAATGTGACCACTGAGGATAAGGAAAAGGCAGAGGTTCTCAATGCCTTCTTTACATCTGTCTTTAAAAGTCAGACCAGATATCCTCAGGTTTCTCCACTCTCTGACCTGGCAGCCTTGGCTGGGGAGCAGACTAAACCTCCCACAATTCAGGAGGAAACAGTCAGAGACCTGCTACTCCAAGTGGACTGCCACAAGTCCATGGGACCGGATGAGATTCACCCGAGTGTGCTGAGGGAACTGGCGGAGGTGATAGCCAAGCTGCTTTCCATCATCTATAAGTGCTCCTTGTTGACTGGAGAGGTCCCAGAAGACTGGAGGCTTGCCAATGTGACTCCCATCTACAAGAAGGGCTGCAGGGAGGATCCGGGGAACTACAGGCCTGTTAGCTTTACCTCGGTGCCGGGGAAATTTATGAAGCAGATTGTCTTGAGGGAGATCACGTGGCTTGTGCAGGACAACTGGGGGATCAGGCCTAGCCAGCATGGGTTCACGAAAGGGCAGGTCCTGCTTGACCAACCTGATCTCCTTCTATGATCTAGTGACCTGTCTGGTGGATGAGGGTAAGGCTGTTGTTCTGGTCTACCTAGACTTCAGCAAAGCCTTTGACACTGTCTCCCACAGTATTCTCCTGCAGAAACTGGCAGCCCGTGGCTTGGACAGGTACATTCTTGGCTGGGTAAGGAACTGGCTGGAGGGCCAGGCCCAGAGAGTGGTGGTGAATGGAGTTAAATCCAGCTGGCGACCGGTCACGAGTGGTGTTCCCCAGAGGTCAGTGCTGGGGCCTGTCCTCTTCAATATCTTTATTGATTACCTGGATGAGGGCATTGAGTGTACCCTCAGAAAGTTTGCAGATGACACCAAGCCGGCTGGAAGTGCTGATCTGCCTGAGGGTAGTGAGGCCTTACAGAGGGATCTGGATAGGCTGGATAGCTGGGCTGAAGCCAATGGGATGGGATTCAACAAGACCAAATGCCAGGTCCTGCACTTTGGCCACAATAATCCCAGGCAACACTACAGGCTTGGGGCAGAGTGGCTGGAAGACTGTGTAGAGGAAATGGACCTGAGGGTGTTGATTGACGCTCGACGGAACATGAGCCAGCAGTGTGCCCAGGTGGCCCAGAAGGCCAATGGCATCCTGGCTTGTATCAGAAATAGCATGGCCAGCAGGAACAGGGAAGTAATTATCCCCCTGTACTCAGCACTGGTGAGGCCGCACCTCGAGTACTGTGTCCAGTTTTGGGCCCCTCACTGTAAGAAAGACATTGTGGTCCTGGAGCGTGTCCAGAGGAGGGCAACAAAGCTGGTGAGGGGTCTGGAGCACAGGCCTTATGAGGAGCAGCTGAAGGAGCTGGGATTGCTCAGTCTAGAGAAGAGGAGGCTCAGGGGAGACCTTATTGCTCTCTATAGCTACCTGAAGGGAGGTTGTAGTGAGCTGGGAGTCAGCCTCTTCTCTCGTGTGACTAGTGATAGGACTAGAGGGAATGGCTTCAAGCTGCGCCAGGGAAGATTCAGGCTGGACGTTAGGAAATACTACTTCTCTGAAAGGGTGGTCAGGCACTGGAATGGGCTGCCCAGAGAGGTGGTGGAGTCACCGACCCTGGAGGTGTTCAAAGAACATTTGGATGTTGTGTTGAGAGACATGGTTTAGTGAGAACTATTGATGATGAGTGGATGGTTGGACTGGATGATCCTCTGGGTCTTTTCCAACCTTAGCGTTTCTATGATTCTATGATTCTATGATTCTATGATTCTACGCAGAGCTTTGTAATTCTATGCATAGTTTGTAATTCTGAGTTACTTATATAATATAAATAAAACATTTTTTGAATGCGTTTGGCTTTACAGTATTGCCAATACCCACCCCTCCTACTAGAGAGAGAAAAAAGGATTTTGCCCTTTCTTCCCTTCAGTATTGTTAGAAGGAACTGTATTGCTTAATTTACAATCTGTTCCTTCAGGTTCTATCACTGGTCACCAGAGAGCAGAAATCAGCATTGCCAGTCCTCTTCCCTTGTGAGGAAGCTGTAGGCCACAATGAGGTCTCCTCTCAGTCTCCTCTTCTATATGCTGAACAAACCAAGCGACTTCAGCCACTCATCACGTCTCCCCGCTATAACCTTCACCATCTTTGTAGCTGTCCTTCGAAGACTCTTAAATAGTTTATGTTCTTTCTTTACGATTGTGCCCAAAACTGCATGCAGTACTCAAGGTGGTACTGCCACAGTAGGAGATCCTATTGATGCACCCCAGAATATGGCTGGCCTTCCTGGCTGCCTGGGCACCAGGGTGACTTGCTGTCAACCGAGATCTCGAAATCCATTTCATTTTCTTTCTTAAGTGGGAAAGTACATAGGAGACTAAATGCAACATTGTGAATGCAATTTCTATTTTTAAAACAAAATCATCTTTACATCTCTGATAGTCTCTGAGTAGCTACCTATCAGACAATGTATGTATGTTGCTCTGAAAGTGATACCTCCTATTTATTTCCACTGAAACTACAACAGATACAAAGAGCACAATAACATTGTTACATAGAGCAAATTCTCATCTGCAAAACACTATTTTTCAACACAGTCATTACCATTAGCTATGAATTTTCTATACTGATGAACAAGAGCCCTCATGCCATGCTCATAAAAATCTGCAACTGTGGAAGTGACAGCTGTGCATGACGATCTGGAACATGATTTGTTTTTCATGTCGCTGTCACCACTTCTGAAAAGCACTACCCACCACCTCACTGTCTGGTCTCCAAAAACATTCAGCAAACATTGGTGAATTTCAGTGGGTTCCATATTTTCTGCATGGAGGAATTCAGTTCCACTTCATGCACACGTCCATGTCAGACACTATTTTGTCAGACTGCACTTCTGCTGCCATCTGTTGCATGGCAACAAAATGTAGTGAAATATCAATGTGAAGGTTCAACCTCTACTGCCACACCACCAACATCTCCTTCTGACATCATGGGCCAGCATGATAAAATAAGAGGCATTACATTTGGAACAGCTCTTGTAAATATAATTCTCATTTTAGAGGCTCTTTTTTTTTTTTTTTTTTTTTTTTCCCCTGTAATATTTTCTACATCTGCATTTCATTTAATTTTTTTTTTGTAGGTATTGGTATTTAAATAATACTATAATTCCCATAAATTGTATCCTATCCTATCCAATTCTATATATAATTTTCATAATTATGACTGTTATGTCAGTAAAATAACCATGAATTCTCATCAGCATTGTAAAAATTATAAGCCCTGTTCTAAGTATCTGTGACATTGTAAGTAACACGAACCACAAAAACCCACAAACTGGTTATATTGTGGGTCAAATGGGCCAAGTCTTTCCTTAATGGATGCCTAAAAAACAATAAACAACAAGCTCTGGGGTTCAAAATTCCGGACAGGCTTGAAGTCTATGAAAAAATATTTTTTCTTTTCTTCTCCTGCCTCTCCCATCCTCCATCCCAATGTCCCTGCAGTGTTGCCCATATTAAAGCAGTTTTGTTACAGTGAATTTTGCATGAATATTTTAAGTTTCAGTTCATATAAGCTGTCATCCCTTGAGTTTTACTTCAAGACTTGAGATGAATCAAATCGTGTAACTCTAAGCCAAATCACTAAGTTTTGCCTCATTACAGATCAACCCCTACGAAACCACAATATTTCCATCCAAAATCATTTATTAGCTTGGCTCATTTAAAAGTCAGCTGATCTTTGTTGAAAAGTTTGTGAACCTTGAAAACTCTCTCTATGTCTTCTTAGAAATCTGTGATTAATTGAAAATGTTATGGGACAAAATTCCAAGTAAGAAAGTTCTCACTTATAAGCTTGAGCTTATTCCTCTCATTCTGATATTATAGGTTTGATTGTTGTAAATAAACATAGACAAAGCCAAACTACATGAACCAAGGTAATTTTGATACATATGACTGCAGTAATGGCAAGGACGATCTGAACATAAAATGCACCTGTGAGATGCAAACCCCATCAGAGACAATTTAATAGCTTGTTCAGACTAAAAGGCCCCTTACAGGAGTATCTCTGAAAGCTGAAAGAGGCGAAATTTGCAGTCTAGATCAAGAAAGATCAAGAAAGTTTATTAAGTCCCTTTGAGGTAAAAGTCAATTGGTAAAATATTTACTAGAGAAAATTGTGTCTTTCAGTGTATGCTAGAACTTCAGTAAGAAGAATCTGAAGCTCTTGAAGAGCAGTTTCATATTTTTTAGAAACCAGCTAGAAACACTAGAATGGAGCTAGAAAAATCCTAAACTGAATTTTTCTTACCCTTGTGATGCTAAACGGTTTTTGTGTCAAGAGGGGTCATTCTTTTGTATTAAGGGAATACGGGTCATTGTTTTTATCTGATTCAAGTATCAGCTAAGAGAAAGCATTACACTTGTAGCAGGTTGTTTTTTTTTTTTTTTTTTTTTTTTTTTTCTTAGTTATGGTTTAATCTGTGCCTCCTGGAAGAACTTATCATTCATTTGCTGGATTATGTACTGGATATAATAAATCATGTAGCTCATAAATACATGGTTATCTCTTAAATACATGGCTGAGGGGCTGGAACAACCTCAGGATTTTGGGAAGGGGGAATTTTTATTTATTTGTTTGTTTGTTTGTTTATTTTTAAACCATGGGGTGGTATACTCAGCACTTGGTCTGATGGCTGCAGATGAGTCTCACCTGTCTTAAAAG
The DNA here is from genome assembly GCF_016699485.2 of Gallus gallus. Lineage (NCBI taxonomy): Eukaryota > Metazoa > Chordata > Aves > Galliformes > Phasianidae > Gallus > Gallus gallus. The sequence continues at coordinate 141,586,099 of NC_052532.1, forward strand.
GGTAAACAGATGCCAGCCCATGAACTGGCAGGACTCACTGACAGGCCATTAAATGACAAAATAAGGGGGAAGGAGAGAAAATCAGGCTTGCTAGAGATGAGCTGGGGCATGCTTATGGGTTTTGGGTGAAGTGAGGTACTCAGCTGAAGTGCATCTACACTGATATACACATCATGGGCAACAAACAGGAGGACCTGTTAACCATTGTGTGGCAGGCAAACTATGGCTTAGTTGCCATTACTGAAACATGTTGGGATTGCTCTAAGAAATAGCTACAAACCCTGGTGAAGGGATAGGCAAAGAAGGAGGGGCAGTGGTGTGGCTCTGTCCCTTACAGAGAGTCTCAGCGTTGTTAAACTTAGGGCTGGGAATAGTAACATCAATGTTGTTGGCTGGGGAGGGCCAACAAAGTTGATGTTCTGGTGGCAGTTTGCTATATTTTCCTGACACAACTAGTAAGAGAGCTTACAAGGAGCAGTGTCCTGCTAGATCTGCTGTTCAGAGAGAAGGACTGGGGAGAGATGTAGAGGCTGGGAGCTGTCTTAGGCAGAATGATCACAAATTTGTAGGATTCTCTATTCTTGGTGAGGTCAGAAGGTGGGTCAGCAGAACTGCTGCCTTGAATTGTCAGAGGGTGGACTTTAAACTATTCAGGACACTGGTAGGGAAGGTCCCTTAGGATTGAGTCCTGAAGGGTAAAGAGGCCCAGGAAGGCTGGAGATTCCTTAATTAAGGACTCTTAAAGGCACAGGAGTAGACTGTACTCTTGTGCAGTAAGGTGATCTGGCAGGAAAGAAAGTCAGTATGGATGAACAGGGAATTTTCTCTGAGACTCAGGAGAAGAGTCTACCTCCTGTGGAAGAAGTGAGAGTACAAAGAAGTTGCTAGGATATGCAAGAAGAAAATTAGAAAAGAAAAAGCCCAGCTTGAACTCAACTTGCCTGTTGGGGTAAAAGAGAGCAAAAAGTTTTTTTACAAATATCTTAATAGTAAGAGGAGGGCTAAGGAGAATCTCCATCTTTGTAAGAGATTATTCTTTTGTATCATTGTCTTAAAGCTTGCTGAGGCACACAGATGAACAACTCCTAGCAAGTCCTGATCAAGGGTTGCAAAATCCTTTGTCAGAGGGACACAGACGGACAAGGCCAGGGGCAACGAGAGAAGATAAGCCAGAGCTTAATGGCCAGGAAGCAGTCTTTTGTGTGGGCTTATCTTGAGGGAGATAGCCATCTCAGGGGGTGCTGCACATGATCGTTACCCAAGCACCCAGAAATGCCACGTTGGCAGAAGGATAAAAAAAGGGACGAACAACCATGAGATTGGGTTTTCTGACAGCAAATTCCTCACGACCTGAGACCTGCATGCTGAAGAACAAGAAGGTCTCTGACATGAGAAGCCTCATGACCAGGCTCTCCCTCCTGGACTTGCTCTGTGTTCTACCTGCTTCCTTCCTAAGGCCAGCCTCTCTGCTGCTGCTCTCCTCCCCAAAAAGGTGTCTGCCATCACATTACTCACTATGGAAGGCCTGCATGCAGACAAACTCTCCAGGGCCTGCTACCAGAGACCTGCTGCCTCCCCCCGGACTTCTTCCTGGATCCTACCCAATACCTGCACCTTCTTGCTGCCCGAGACCAGCCACGCTGCTGCTGCTCTCCCCCTGCACTTTTGCCCTGGACCATCGGAACATCGTGCAACGGGACCGCTGCTGGATCCTGCTGGTGACTATCCCCGCTTTACGCAATTCTTGCTTCTTTCTATCTTTTCTATCATCCTCCTTCCCTTCCCCATCACCCTAAAACATCTGTCCTCCCCTTCCCCATTTTCCTGATTAAGTGTTGTAATAAACTGGTCAGACCAACATTTGAACCATTGTTTCTTAATCTCACGCCAGGTATACATATATCAAAGAAACTCTTCTCCCTCCTATAGACTGGAGCAAGACAATTCTCTACTGGATGCAGCAGGGAATGTGACCATTGATGATAAGGAAAAGGCTAACGTTCTCAATCACTTATTTACATCTGTCCTTAAAAGTCAGACCAATTATCCTTGGGGTACTCTGTCTCCTGACCTGGAAGTCTTGGATGGAGAGAAGAATAATTCCCTCACAATTCAGGTGGAAACAGTCAGAAAACTACTACTCCACCTGGACTGTTACAAGTCCATTGGGTCAGATGGGATCCATCAAAGGGAGCTGAAAGAGCTAGTGGTAAATGTCAAGCTGCTTTCCATCATCTATCAGCATTCCTGGTTAACCAGAGAGGTTACAGAGAACAGGAGGCTTGCCAGTGTGACTCCCACCTACAAGAAGTGTCATACAGAGGATCTGGAGAACTACAGGTCTGTCAGATAGACCTCTGTGCCAAGTAAGGATATGGAACAGATCATTTTGAATGAGATCACATGGCATGTGCAGAACAACTGGGGGAATCAGACCAGCCAGCATGGGTCCATGAGAGGCAGGTCCCGCATGACCAAACTGATCTTCTCTAACTGAGTGACCTACTAGGTGGGCAAGGGAAAGTCTGTTGATTTGTCTACCCAGACTTCAGCAAAGCCTTTGACATTGTCTCCCACATAGTTCTCCCAGAGAAGCTGGGAGCCCGTGGCTTGGACAGATACACTTTGCTGGTTAAAAAACTGTCTGGATGGCCAGGCCCAGAGAGTGGGCCAGGCCCAGAGAGTGGTGGTGAATGGAGTAAAATCCAGCTAGTGACCAGTCATGAGTGATGTTCCCCAGGGTTTGGTATCAAGACCTTTCCTATTTAATATCTTTATTGATGACTTGGACCAAAGGACTGAGTGCACTCTCAGTGAGTTTGCAGATGACATCAAGCTGGGGGGAAATGTTGATCTGCCTAGGAGTAGAAAGGCCCTACAGAGATATCTGGAAGGCTGGATTGCTGGGCTGAGGCCAAGGGGATGAAGTTCAACAAGACCAAATGCTGGGTCCTGCACTTTGGCCACAACAACCCTGGGCAATGCTACAAGCTGTGGCAGAGCGTCTGGAAGACTGTGTAGAAGAAACTGACTTGGTGGTGTTGTTAACACTCAGCTAAACATGAGCCATCAGTGTTCCCAGGTAGCCAAAAAAAAAAGAAAAAAAGTTGCTGTCAGAAGCCAGGGAGGTGATCATTAACCTATACTCAACTTTGGTGAGGCTGTACCTGAAGAATTGTGATTGGTTTTGGGCTCCTCACTACAAAAAAGACATCAAGGCCCTGGAGCATGTCCAGAGAAGGGTAACAAAGCTAGTGAGGGGTCTAGAACATAAGTCTTATGAGGAGCAGCCAAGAGAATTGAGATTATTTACCCTGGAGAAGATGAGGCTCAGGGGAGACCTTATAGTTGTGTACAACTACATTTAGGTAAGAGGTTGTGGCAAGGTGGGAGCTGGCCTCTTCTCCTGTGTAAGTAGTGATGGGACTAGAAAGAATGGCCTCAAGTTGCACCAGAGAGGTTAAGATTATATATTAGGAAAAAAAAGGTTCTGCAAAAGAGCAATCAGGTGCTGGAAGGGCTGCACATGGTAGTTGAGTCACTGTCCCTGGAGGCATTCAAGAAACATTTAGATGCAGTACTAAAGAACATAGTTTAGTGGGGAAATACATTGGTGGCAGATAGATGGTTTGACTGGATGATCTTGGAGGTCTTTTCCAACCTTGGTGATTCTATGATAGGAGAATGAGCAGCAGAAAAAGAACACTGTAACATTGGTTGTATTATATGTTTAAAATTTGCCATTTAATCTGTCACTGTAACACAGATATATATCAAAGCAGAAGAACATTACATTTCTGATTGGTTGGCTCCATGACTCCTTTGGAAGCAAGAAAAGGGCAATGCTTCGGTACATTTAGGTTTAGGGTTCCCAGAGAACAAAAAGAAGAAAATGACCAGAAGTCAACACACAAGTTGTCATCTTACTAATGTATGCATATGATCTGCTGCTTTCATTATTTAATGAATGCAATTGATGTCTGGTACAGAGGTGAAACTCAAATCCCATCGCATTGATCCTTCCTCTTAATTTTCTTGTGTTCTAATAAAAGTTAAAATCATCTCAGCTGGGCTTTGCGTATGGTATTTTACTGAAAATGAAGTTCTTAGTCTCAACTCTGGGAGTACAATTGAAAGCCAACTATGAAATCTTTTGCTGAACTGGGAGGCTGATGAACAACTCCTTTAAGGAGAAAAATCCACTGAAAAAATGAAATAAAACAAAGCAAACTCTAAATGTTTCCAGGAAAAGACTTTGAGGATACTGCTATATTACCTGTGATTTTAAATCCAGGAATTGCATAAGTAAGGCATAGAAACCTCTTTCACATAAGAGGAATGGAGCTTCTCCTTTTCCTTTGCTGTATTTAGAGGTCCTTCAGTAAAAAGAAAAAAAAAATCAGTATATGAAAGAAAAGACATATTCTTTTGTGTCTAACTGTTGCATTTCAAGATGAATGATTTTTTTTTTTTTTTTTTTTTTTTTTTTTTTTTGTCCCACAGGAAAATAGTTGACTTGATGAGAAATACAACTTCGAATCAATGTATTAGTCAGCTTTTGCTGAATGTGGAGAATTGCTCTAAGCAGGAAATGCTCACTTTGTAATTCAAAGTGTGCTTAGTAAAATGAAACATTTTTGTCATTCAGCAGTGATTCTGTGTAGGAGGAGAGGAGGCCTTAAACAGAGAAAACAGTCTGACAACACTGACTGTCATGTGTTGCCTAAACCAAGCAGAAAAAAAAAAAATACAGAATGAATTGCTCTCTGAACTTACCTATTTCTTGTTACACTCCATAGAGAAGATTGAGATTGCTATCTTAGGGAAGACATCAAACTCTTAGACAGCTCAAAGTGACAAGATAAATACCTGGTTTGCTTTCTGGGTCGTTGCTGAAAATGCATTGTTTTTTTTTCCTTAAATATTAAATATCAAAATGGTGTGTGGAGATATTAACTTACTTCTTTCTGGACACAAAGAAGTAGTGAGAGCATGTGGTGAAGAGGTTTTTCCAAAGTATGCAGTGAACATCAGAAAATAAAATCTTTAGTCTACAAACCTGCATATGAAAGGAGAAGAAAGGCAGAGCAGTACAAACCACCCAATAATCAAAATCATCAGTTGGCTCTCTATATACATCCTTCATGGCTTTTTCATAATGGGATTAGCTGTCTAGTTGCTGTTGTTCAGATTTAAGATAGTTGTCATTGATACACCAAGGGAATTTTAAGTCCAGTAAAAAACTGTCATAAACATAGATGAAGTTAGTTAAGGTCAACTTTACAGAAACCATAAACTTAGGCAATCCAAACTAGGTGTGACATTAGCTCTCCAACAGATGTTGGAATGTGGATATAGTAAATTAACTCATAGAGAAAGAGAGACAGATTTCCTCATCTATTAGGGGAAAAAAAATAAATTGATAGAATTTATCTCAGAAGTCCTAGAGGATGGTGTGATCTTAGGGAGTTCATTAGGGTTTCATCAAGAAAAAGAATGTTATGGAAGTTTGGAAAAAGATTTCTGAGAAGTCTGAGATAGCTGTTCAGATGATTTTGCTGTTGTAAAATGCAAAAGAAAATAAGAAAAATTTTGCTGAAGTCCACTTCCATAATGGTATTGATAGAATGACTAGGGTTCTTTCCTGTATGCAGAGACCGAGATTATATAAAGCCTGGTTTTGACTGTTTACAAGTAGTCATTCATTCTATGTCGTGGTTACTGTAGTTGCATAGTATGAGTATCTCTGATTGTAAGTAGTATGCTATTTCATCCTAATGCTTTATCAGTTACACAGAGAAAGGTCATTACCTACTTAGAAACAAATCTGTAGTGGACTGCAGACAAAGTGTAAAATTGATGGTATTTATTTTTTTTTTATTTCCTTTGTGTATATTCTTGATGACATTTCAAACTGGGAAAAGGATGGCTTTCAGTAAAAATACAGGGGAAATTCAGTTACATAATTGTCTGTTGACATCTCTATTAACCTGCTAAAAATGCTGTCATGCTGAAATACAGTTCAAATGAACCTTGACATGTTTGATTTTTCTATGAGACACCCACACGTTCCACCTATTCTGGTACATCCAACTGCTCGTGAAAAGAATAATGAGCTTAACCCTGGAAATAGTCAGTTGGTACAGGCCTAAATAAAACTAATCTCTAAGCTTTTAGATAGAGAAAGGGAAGTCCTGCTTCGAACTCTGATTAATTAAAAAATTAGGATAATTACAGGATAAATTAGTGTAAATGCAGGCTTCGCATTCTTTCCTCTACTACTAGATTATGGGATAGTCCTTCCTTCCTTCCTTCCTTCCTTCCTTCCTTCCTTCCTTCCTTCCTTCCTTCCTTCCTTCCTTCCTTCCTTCCTTCCCTCCTTCCTTCCTTCCCTCCTTCCCTCCTTCCCTCCTTCCCTCCTTCCTTCCTTCCCTCCTTCCTTCCCTCCTTCCTTCCTTCCTTCCTTCCTTCCTTCCTTCCTTCCTTCCTTCCTTCCTTCCTTCCTTCCTTCCCTCCTTCCTTCCTTCCTTCCTTCCTTCCTTCCTTCCTTCCTTCCTTCCTTCCTTCCTTCCTTCCTTCCTTCCTTCCTTCCTTCCCTCCCTCCCTCCCTCCCTCCCTCCTTCCCTCCCTCCCTCCTTCCCTCCTTCCCTCCTTCCCTCCCTCCCTCCTTCCTTCCTTCCTTCCTTCCTTCCTTCCTTCCTTCCTTCCTTCCTTCCTTCCTTCCTTCCTTCCTTCCTTCCTTCTTTTTCTCTTCCTTTCTCCTTTGAGAGACTTAATGCAAATATTCTAAATTGTCTATCAGCACAACTTCAGGAGAAAAGGTTAAAGATGGCATTTACTTAGAAACTTTTCATTTAAGTGAAATTTTCCCAGTTGCTGAGTAAATATTAATGTATAATCCATGTGGGACCACCTCCATGTTATTTTTGATAGCCGTTATGTGATGTGTTAGCTTTTGAAACAGATTTTATGAACTGAAATTTTGGGAATGAGAGCCTAAGTGGCCAGAAGCATCCCTTCTCTACATGTATGGTTCTGTTTCAGAGGCCTGAACAGATGCTAGTTCTGAAATTAGTTCCATAACTTCACTCTCATGATGCATATGAGTGGGGGGGTGGAGACACCTGGAGACATTTAGACTTTGTCTGTACTGTACAAAGACAAAATTAACCTGGCTGGCATTCTCTTGGTTATAGAAACAATCAACCAATATCATCTTGGGTCTCAAAACAGTACTATATTTTGTATATTCAATATAAAGTCTTGTCTATTAAAAGTGTTAGTAAGGTCATTAATGTAGCATTCAATTCCACTCTCCTTATGGCTATATGCTGGGAAATGTGAATAAAGCTTCCTTAAAATGTACTGTGACACTTATCTTTTTTCCTTTCAAATCTTCTGAGAACGGAGCTCTTCACAAAGCTGGATAACTACATATCTATATATATAAAACTCATTAACAGAGATATTTATAGTCATCCAGCATTGTGAAGATATATATATATTAAATGTATGCACTACTGTAATAATTTTAAATGGTATTCCTAAAAGATTTTAAGACTGCTTAATATTTATTTTACTGTGTGATATAGCTACTGTTACATTTAAATAACACTTGTAAAAAAGGTACGGTGTATGCTTACGACTGCAACAGCAACATAAAATGTGGAGAGCCATTGAGTGCCAAGTAGTACAGGTGGAGGGGTACCATTCTTACTGCAAAATGAGACTTCTTCTGGGGCTGGAGGGAAGAAGAGAAAATATTACGTTTCTTGAGGTAACCTTTTAAGGATTTCAGTATGAATTGGCCTTTCTTTCTTTGCAATCTCGTGAAAGTAATTTGCTGACAAGTGAGTACCAAACTAAAACTTCTTTGGTAGAAATTTTACCAATATTGAAACTGCTATTTCTATTGAAAGAAAAGAATTTTCCTAGGTGGAATTCTGCTTTCCTGCCAAATATGAATTATTCATTCCTTTCATTTGTATTTTTATAATAGGTACTTTATGTGCTTCTCTGTCACTGAAATGAGAGGTGGAACCTAGCAACAGTTTCCCATATGTATTATGTATTTTACATATGTGTGATCAGAAAGAGAGGCAAATACAGGAATCTTTACAATAGAAACAAAAACTGATTCTTTTCTGATACTGTATTTGGTTATTTCAGACAGCTTCCTCAAGTCTTTTTCAAATCTCACCTGTTAGCTCTTTAATCCTACTTTGCTAAAACTCCACCTATGACAGATCTAGAAGACACTGCAGTGATAACTTGCATTTGTGCTGTTTGGAAAGAACAGGTTGGAGATGCAATAGTAAGTTAGCATAAAATACAGAGAAAAATATAACAATGCACTTAATTTATATTTTAAATTATGAAGAAAACTTCAAAAAGAATCATTTTAGAATATTTTTATATAATATATATATAATTATAATATATATATATAACTTATATGTAAGTTGTTATATAGTTTCTTTGTGAGATTTTATTGAGCAGAAAAGGCTTAATGCTTTGAAATACAGTTTTTATAATTCACTAATAGTGAGTTTCTAATATATATTACTTTGATCTTTGGCTTATAAGTTCATTATGATCAATCAGCTGCACTATGAACTGTTATATTTAAGCCTGAGATTAAACAGCTAATAAAGCTATATTATTGGCAGTGACCGTAGGTTTGAAAAAAAAATGCAATACCTTGTTAACAGAACAATAACTTATATTTTTGATTTTTTTAAACGAAGACATCATACTACTTTTTCTAACAAGTGTATCACAAATAAACTTACATATTAAGCAGTTAAAGCCTGTTGTTTTACACTGTCTTGTATAAAATCTTTCATAATTTATTCTCAGAAATGCCTTCTCTGTAATTAAGATTTTCATTTAAATGCTCAGTGGTCAAGATAATTAGAATTAATTTGGCATTGTCATGCTAGTTAATGATGATTCTGCCATTTATTAGTAGCATCCTACAGGCACAGTGTTGTAAAAGAAACAACAACAACAACAACAACAAAAACTTGTCCACTTTTTCATTTAAACCAAGGACTTCAAACAGTTATAAAACAGTAGGAACTACCATATTGTGAATACAAATTTATGTAATTTCTGATGAAGAACTGACTATGAAAGACTGGTAACATTGACTATGTTTAGGTATAGTTTTTGAGTTCTTTTGCAATACATGTAAATTTATTTCGGTTGTGAGTGTGAGAAGTAAATTTTGTTCTACTGCAAAAACACTTCTAAAACTAAGGTATAGACTTTTGCTAAACTTACAAAATGGTGTCAGGGGTTGTAGTTCACGAAAAATCATTGGGGCATAGCTTAGTACAGGATAGAGTAAGTTTGCCAGGTAGCTTGGTTGTCAAAATATCTAGACCAGGAAAAAGTAATGGGGAGGGACAGCACAGAATGCATTGTCTTCCTGTCCTCTTGACAAATGGGGAACTGCAGATGGCCCCAATATGCACTGTCCTCCTGTTTCCCTTGAAAGACAGGGGGCCTAGTATGTATTGTTTACTTGTTCCCACTGAAAGATGAAATAACAACAGTTGGGTGATAAATTGATATGGAAATATATTTTAGCAAATACCTCAGGAAGATTGTGAGCTTGATACGCTCAACCAGTAAGCGACAGGGGAGGTATCACCTGTATCTGAAAGAAGGTATTTAATGGAGTGGATTTCAGTGATAAATTATGCAATTTCTCCCTTATCATAAGGATGTGTAAGCCCACTATTGCAATAACGAATAGATTTTGCTGCTTTATGAAGATCTCTGCCTGACAAGAAATTATTGATTCTGAGTGTTTCTCATATGGGGAAGATCTATGACTTAGTTCTACGTATGTAAATTCATCTAATTCAGTTTGAGAACTATTTACCTGAAAGTGTAAGGCAACTATTTTATTTTCTGTAGCTTAAGAGCTAATGGTAAAAGAAGTTGAAGCATGTTTTTGTGAGGGTAGTGTCTCGGTCAAATGAAACAAAGTGACATAATTTCACTACATGTAGCCCACTCTCAGGTACCAGGATATATCCACTGAGCTGAAGTAGATGTAACAGCTGCTCTCCAGAAACATATATTGGTTCTTCAGAGATCTGAAACTTCAGCAAAACAAAATCTAAATCAACCTTAAGACACCATCTGTAATACTGTGTCCAGTTCCAGGCCCCCCCAACACAGGAAGAACACCGAGGTGTTGGAGCAGGTCTAGAGAAGCACCTCTCCTACAAGAACAGGCTGAGAGTGTTGGGGCTCTTCATCCTGGAGAAGAGAAAGCTAGAGCAGGACCTTATTAGGGGCCTTTAAGTACCTGAAGGGGGCCTACAGGAAAGTCAGGGAGGGACTTTTTATAAGGACATGTAGAGCAGCAGGATGAGAAGTAGCTTTAAACTGAAAGAGGACAGATTTAGACTAGATATTAGAAAGAACAGTTTTACTGTGAGGGTGTGCTTGAACCTTTATTTTTTTCTTGGCTTAAAGCTTGCTTTCTGAGGCATTTCAACTAGGATTTGTAATTAACTGGCTGGGCTAACATTTGGCCAGTTGTCTTAATCTCACCTTCAGGTACACATATATCAAAAGAAACTCCTCTCCCTCTTATATATTGGAGTTAGACTGGGTGATGAGCATTCTGCTTGTGAAGAAGCAAAATTACTTCTGACAAGCTCTTGGTGACATAGGCGAAGTATTTACAGGTATGCCAGTAGTCACAGAGAGAACTGCTGAACTCACCCTGTTAGTGAATGGGCTCTGGCTATTCAGCACACCTTCTCAGAAAGCAACGTAAATCTAAAAAATGCTCTACCCTGGTACCACCTCACTTAGTCAGGTCAGAGCACAGGTTCAAGCAATTTGCTTGTGCTCCCTGGGCCAGTCACACCCCTTCATCAGGTGCTCAATCACCAGTTCAAGCCACGATCTTACAGTTCCCCTACAGTGAGACACTGGAACAGATTGCTCAGAGAGGTTGTGGATGTCCCCTTCCTGGAAGCATTCAAGGCCAGGCTGGACAGGGCTTTGAGCAACATGGTCTAGTGGGAGATGTCCCTGCTTATAGCAGTGGAGATGGAGCTAGGTGACTGTAAATGTCCCTTCCAACCCAAACCATCCTATGATTATATGAACTAGGCACTATTGTAGACACTAAAAAAAATTTACTTTGAGTTCATATTTTGATTCAAGATGATTTAAATTGCAATTAAGCTGTTTCTGGTGCTTATCACTGCATTTTTCATTCATTAGGGTTACTAAGATCTTGTCTTTAACTTTTGTGTTTTCTCCTTTCATTTGTCTTCAGTAGTATCCACACATACAGTAAGATCTGTGTTTTCCAGGAATCAGAAAAAAAATCCACAAATGATTTAAAATTTTCCATCTTGCAAATCATGCGTAGAAACCCATAAGCTTGTCACAGACTGTGCTGTAAATCCAGTGTTTGGAGCACATTAGGCTTGTTTTGTGTGTGTGTACCAACCATATCACATATGCACAGTGTAATGATGTTTCCCAGAAGCAGCAGACTCACTGTATGCCTATGCTGCAAAATTAATCTCCGTGTGCATAGTGACCATGTCTGGAAATTTTGGACATCCTAGCGAGGGGCACAAATCTCTCTAGTTCCCAGACAGAGAAAATTTCTAGGCAGAAAAGGGGGACATCTGAGGAAATTCAGACAAATTTTGGATTTAGTTAATATTGAAATGAAAACTAAATTAATAATAATAATAATAATAAAAATCCTTCCTAGATTAGCTAATATTTTCTTCCTCAGGAGAAGAAAGAAAACTCATTATATTTAAAAAATGCTTCAATAAGTAGTCTTCCCCACACTGTTTCATTTTTGATGAGAAAAAATTTCTTTGTACTTCTCAGTCCCTGCTATTTGTGAGTGATGCTGTTCTCTCATCCCAGGCCTTTTTAGAGCCTTTGTCAGGTGTCTTTGTCGTAGTGCTTTTGAAATTATTTTAAATTGCTCTCATTTATCTACCACTTAAGTCCTTTCTCCACAGGCAGACAGCTCTGGTGCAGTCATATTCCACACTGAAATAAGGCATCTCCTCAGCAGAGTAACCGAATTCCTGTCAGAGAGGAGCTGCTGGGTGCCACTGCCCTCTGCTTGGCAGAGACTCTGACATAGCAGGAGTGGGGCCAGGAGCAGAGGCATCACATGCAAAAGTGGCCTTTAGGGAACTCAGCTCCCAGCATGTGAAGTGGGCACACAGAGTGGGGCACATGAGTAAAACTGTAGTGCGACAATTTGCTCAGCAGTTTGCACAGACAGGGCAGAGTATCCCTACCCAATCAAGAGACCAGCTCACCTACTGGCTACCTCTCAGACAATAAATCTGGCCATGGTCTCCACTAGGCAGAAAGCTCTTGTTAAAAAGAATATACCAACCCAGACTAAGTGCCTGTCCAAGAATGTAGCTGTTCAGGCCTCCAGATTCGGGAGCTACCTAAGCCTGTTACTACCATTGGAGGGTGGCAGAGATACTACTTGTGTGAGATGTGAGCAGGTGGAAGTTCTGTTCAGTATGATAGTGGAGCTCAGGGAGAAGGTGGAGAGATTAAGGAGCATCAGGGAGAATGAGCAGGAGATGGACTGGTAGACTAACTCTCTGCCATACTTATTAGGCAGGAACCAGGGTGATGCATCCCAAACTGTGGTGGTCCCCCCTGTTCTGTTGCTGTCAGGTAGAGGAAAGGAACCTGTGAGATGGAGAGAAACAGGAAACAGATCTCAGTTCAGAATTGCAGGAAAACTTCCATCCTACCTACCACACCTTCACAGGTGCCCTAACGTAATAGATTTGAAGCTCTGGATCTCAAGGGAGAGGTAGGTGAAGATGTGGTGGAAGATCCATCCAGAAGTTTTTCTAGGGCAAGGTGGTCAACTTCAAACCTCAAGACTACCTCCACTAAGAAGGAAAGAAGTGTAATTGTCATAGGCAGCTCCCTTCCAAGGGGAATGGTGAGCCCTGTGTGTCAGCCAGACCCTACCCATAAGAAAGTGTGCTGCCTCCATGGTGCCTGGGTAAGGTACATTACTAAGAGACTCCTCAGTCTGATTAGCCTTGTCTGACTATTATTCATTACTGATAGTTCAGGCTGACAGTGATGAAGTTACTGAGAAAAGCCTGAGGGCTATCCAAAGTGACATTGGGGCAGTTAATGGACGGTACAGGAGTACAAGTGGTGTTTTTCTCTATCACTTCAGTGGCAGAGAAGGATACTGAGAGGACGAGGAAAAGCCATCTGATAAATACATGACTATGAAGATGGTGCAATTGCAAGAATTTTTGCTTTTCCAACCATGGAGCAGTTTATTCAGCACTTGGCTTGGTGGCTGCTGATGGGGTCCACCTAGGTCATAGTGAGAAAATAATTCTGGCCCAGAAGCTGTTTGGGCTCATTGACCGGATTTGGAGGGAGAAGGGGTGATAGCAAGCCTGCCCATGACAAGGTGCAGGATAGTATAGCTAAATTAGAGGGACACAGTGCTAGCAGAGGCCCTCAACCTGCTACATCTTATGATAATGAAGACAACAGGGAGACTAAGTAATACTTCAAAGTAATTAAGGGGTTATCCTCCAAGAAGATAGCAAGACCAGCTACCCAGCTGAAGTGTCTCTACATCAGCACATATAGCTTGGGAAATAAACAGGAGTTGGAAGCCACTGTGCTGCTGGAAAACCGTGATGTAGTTCCGGATACCGAAAACTGATGATTTACACAACTGGAATGTGGCTATTCAGGGCTACAAGCTGTTCAGAAGAGACAAGCGAAGGAGGGGAGTAGGCACTGCCCTCTGCATCTAGAAAGGAACAAAGTGTGCAAAGCTGTTCCTGAGGAATGGTAACAAGCAATTCAAAAGCCCATGGATAAGAATTTGAGACTGAGGCAACAAAGGGAGCCTTGTGGTTGTCTACAACAGGCTGTCTGATCAAGTGAACATACTGAAGTCTTCTTCCTCCAGCTACAGGAAGCATTGCAATCACAGGCTCTCTTTCTGCTGGGGAACTTCAACCACCCTGATATCTGCTGGAAAAGCATCACTGTGAGCTGCAGGCAATCCAGGAGGCTCTTGGAATGCATCAAGGTTAATTCCTTGAGCCAAGTAATAGACAGCCTCACCAGGGAGAATGCAGTGCCGGATCTGTTACTTACCAATTTGAGTGAACTGACTGAAGACATCAGGATTGGAGACTGTTTGTAGTGACCATGCAGTGGTGGAGTTAATGCTCCTGACGAATATCAGACAGACAAAGAAAAAAAATCTGAACACTTAATTGTAGGAAAGCCAATATCCAGGTCTTCAGGGAATTACTTAACAAACCCTTCTGGGAATCTGTCCTCAAGGACAAGGTAGCCAAGCAGAGCTGGCAGATCTTTATGTAAGCTTTCCTTAAGGCAAAAGAGCTCTCCATCTGCAGGTGTACAAAGTCAGGAAAGCAGGGTAGGAGACTGGCATGGCTGAAATGAGATCTGCCAGTCAAACTGGAGAGAAAGAAGAAAATTCACAGGCAGTGGAAGCAGGAACAGGTAGCCTGGGAAAAGTATAGAGATGCAGCTAGGCTGTCTAGGGATGGAGTCAGAAAGGCCAAGACCCAACTGGAACTGGACTTGGCTAGATATGCAAAGAAAAATCAGAAAGGCTTCTATAGGCATGTCAATTGGAAAAGGAAAGTCCAAGACAGTGTATCCCCCTCATTCCAGAGAGCAATTCAGGCACTCTACTAACAACAGACAACAATAAGGCTGAGGTACTGTTTCAGGGTACATTTGGATCCAAGGGACAGGATGTCTCAGGAGCAGAAACAAGCAACTGCACACTCAAGCACCCAAGGCAGCACAGAGGATTAAGAGTTTTATTCAACACACGCACACACATACACAGGCCTCCACTTAGATAACGCAAATAAGTGGCAAGCAGAAACTCTCTAAGCAAGAGCACTATTATTTATCAATCCCTTGGGAGATGGCAAAATGCCAAGTCAGAGAGGGAGAAGGCACATGCTAGTGATGGATTCGATGGGAAGTGCCTGCAGGGCACCTCCTGCTTCGAAGTGCAATTTTCCTCTCTCTTACACCACAGACTCTCTCCTGCTTTTATTCTCACCAGGATCTGCAGTTTTTTTTTCCACTTCCACACTGTACTTGTATGGCCAACATGTGATACATATCCCAAGTGGAACATCTCCTTCCAAAACAAGTTCTTGCAAAACAGGATCAACTAGCAAGGTCAGCTGTGATATTTGTAGCTGTAACCACAAGTATCACATCCCTTTAATCAGTCAGAATACATTACATCCCAAGATCACTCTTTGGTCAGGTGCCCTTAGGTCCCTGGAACAGGTACTCAACATAATTTTTGCTTCAGTTTTCACTAATGACTGCTCTAAACACAGCCCTCAAGCAGATGGTTCTGAAAGTGGGATGTAGGAAAAGCAATGTCCCTGCATTGAAAATCAGGTTTGTGACCACCTGAGGAACATGAACATACATAAGTGTATGAGGCCCAACGAGATGCATCCCAGAATCCTGAAAGAATTGTCTGATGCAGTTGCAAATCCGCTTTCAATGATATTTGAAATGTTGTGGCAGTCAGGTGAAGACCGTGGGGACTGGAAAAAAAAGCATTGTCCACACTCATTTTTAAGAATGGTAGAAATGAATGCCCAGTGAACTACTGAACTGTCAGTCTCACTTCTGTGCTGGGGAAACATGAAACAGATCCTCCTGGAAGCTACGCTAAGGCACATAGAACACAGGGAAGTGATATGAAACAACAAGCATGACTGATTACAGGTCCTGCCTGACTGACCTAGTGGCCTTCGATGATGACAAAACTCATCGGTGCTCAAGAGAAGAGCCACTGCTGTCATTTATCTGGACTTCAATAAGGACCAGAAGAACCTCATGAGGTTCAACAAATCCAACTACAAGGTCTTGCACTTCAATCACGGCAGCCCCTACTATCTATACAAGCTGGGGAACAAAAGGATTGAGCACAGCCCTGCCAAAAATGACTTGGTGAATTTGGTGGATGCCAAGTTGGACACAAGCCAGCAGCATGCCCTCACAGCCCAGAAGTTCAGCTATCCCAGTATCCCAGGCTGCATCAAAGGAAGCATGGTCAGCAGACTGAGAGAGGTGATCCTGCCCTTTACTCTGTGCTGGTGAGTACTGTATCCAGATGTGGAATCCTCAGTACAGGAGAGATGTGGATCTGCTGGAGTGCATCCAGAGGAGGGCCGCAGATATGATTCAAAGGGTGGAGTACCTCTCCTTCAAGGAGAGGCTGAAAGAACTGCAAGCTGTTCAGCCTGGAAAAGAGGAGGCTGCATGGAGGAATACTTGATAGTGGCCTTTCAGTATCTAAAGATGGGGGGAAGGGGTGTGTGAGGGGGTGCTATAAGAAAGAAGGGGACAGACTCTTTAACACGGTCTTCTGTGACTGGTTAGGGGGAAATGGCTTCAGAATGAAGAAGGGGAGATTTAGATTGGATATAACAAAATATTTTTGTTGTTGTTTTGTTTTTGTTTTTTTTGTTTGTTTGTTTTTGTTTTTTATGATAAGGGTGGTAAAGCACTGAAACAGGTTACCCAGAGAGGTGGTGGCTGCCCAGGCTGGACCAGGCTCTGAGCAACCTGATAAAGCTGTGAATACACCTGTTCACTGCAGGGGAGTTTAAGTAGATGACATTTATGGGTCCCTTCCAACTGAAAGGATTCTATGATTTGATGTCTTATTCAAGAATTCTTACACTCTTTTGCTTAAAAAAATTGTCCTTTTCTTGTTCTGTTTAATTCAGGCATATTTAAGGGAAGATTTTACATAATTCCAGATGATGGAATCTGTTGTGTTGTAGCTTACCGGTGCATTTGAAGAAACTCATTAACTTCACTAGATTTCAGTTTCAGTTTCTAACTGATGCCTCTACGTTTTTTTCTTTTTTTTTCCCCTTTATTCTCTTCTACCCTCTCCCCAGCTATGCCTGATGTAGTTTCCATTTTTCTTTTAAAGAATTGACCCTCCCTTTCCCTCCCTCCCCCTCCTCATCTTTTCCTTTCTGTTTTTAGCAACTGAGAATGCTGGAGCCTGGTTTTACTTGACAGCTATGTAAACATCCACTGCCTTAAGATGATACTCCTGATTATGCCACTTCTCATCTTGATCATTATTTGCTACTTTGTAGTTTGTGAAATCTATTCAAAAGTGGAAGTTTTTCCTGCTTCTGATGTTTAATGAGTATCTGAAAAGTTACATCTTTTCATTAGGGTTGTGTGAACTTACTCCTATTTCATTTTTCAAAGGAAGTGAGGTTATTTGTGAAAGGATGAGGTCATATTGATTTTGTATTTGATCCAAAACTCAGTAATTTCTTATGTCTGAGATTTTTTTCCTCCAAAATTTGTACAAGGTGGAATTGCAAAATATATTCTAATTTCATGTGTTTCTCTTCATCCACAGATAATTTTAAGACATGAGCAGCTGGAAAAACTAATTTAGACAATTAGGTGACATTTGCCAGTGAGCAAATGTTTAGAGATCATCTTATACTTAAATCAGCAAATAACAGCTTCAAATAAACTACTCGTTCTTTTCTGACTGCTCCTGCAGAGTTAAAAGGGTAGCAAAGGAAGGTGGCAAACTCTTTTTCTGGAACTCATTCTTTTAGCTTTGCTGCGACTCTGTTTTGGCATTTGAAGATTATTTTGTCTTGTAGTTTAGGGAAGAAACATAGTGTTGCCTCTTCTGATTACTTCCCTGTGTCTTTTCAGATTTAATAGAGTGAAACATCATGTCAGGTTTGAAAAAAAAGAGAAAACGTCTTCTGTATACTAAACTCATCTAAAATCTAATTGCTCAAAAAGATAAAAGTAGGTCTCTTCAAATATATCAAGAAAAGAAGATGTAATTTTCCCTGCTCCTGATAGTACTAAGAGGTAACTTCTATAATCTCATATCCTAATACTAGAGTAGCTTGACAGACTTTTCCATAGTGACTAATTTATACTGTCTACTGACAATGAAGGGAATGTCATTTAACATATTTTAATGTATTTTGTATGCATGTGGTTTATGTTTGAAAAATATAACTTCACCTGCAACCAGGAACAGACAACAAACATATATGTGTACTATTGAGAATTTTCTTAGTATATCTGCATTATTCCTATAGGTATAATATCCCTTGCTATTATAAACTGTTTTCAGTTTCCTAACTTCCTACATTTTGATTTCAAGCAGATCTTCCCACTATTTAAACACCCAATCAATTATATATATATATATATATAAAACATTTATGTCTTCACATTCTCATTATTCCCAGATTAAATAGTTGATCTAATACTAGTGTTAGAAAATGTTGTATGTATAAGTGGAAGAGTCTCTTGAACAAATTTCTTAACTGATTCTGTAGTTTTTTTTCTATTCATATATAATACCTTCAAAGTCTATTGGGACTTCTTAGTGCATATTATGCAGATGACTCAGTTATTTATGGAATGGGATCATTTATTCCCCAGGTGATTGTAAAACTGCAATCTTACTTTGACTAGATACAAATTGGTTTAGAGAAAACAAATTAAACCAAAGTCTTTAGAAAATGAAGCAATGTTGTTGGAGCATAATAATATGTTATCTAAATCTAGGGGATGATGATTTAATCATTCAAGACCAGAAAAAAAAGAAACTTGTTTTGAATTTTTTCTGACTTCAAGTAACTTTATTGTTGTTGTTGTTTGTTTATTTTACCCAGGAAGATATTTGACTTCTGGACAGGAGAATAGCTAACAAAAGAGGGATTGTTTTGTTCAATTAAACATTGTGTTAAGAATGATAATGTTCTGGCAATTAAAGACTCTCTCTAATGAAAAATACTTTCTCTAATGAAAAGAAGTAGGGTTAATGTTGATCATCTGGAGAGGGAAAATTGCCAACAGTATATTCCAGAGAACCACCACATGCATAACTATTTGATATGCATGTGTGGAATGACTAGGATTTTTTTTACTGGTATGATATCTATTAAGCAACGCTAACAAATCAATTAAGTAACACTTTTTTTTTTTTTTTCTCTTACTATGCTTTAATGCTTTAAGTCATTAGTCCAGAGTCCTAATCAAAGCACGGTCTCCTAATTTTGGTTTGGATGGAGTTAACTTTCTTTATTGTATCTTCTACTGTGATGTATTTTGTATTTATAATGAAAATAGTGTTGATATCACATTGATGTTTTTGTTGTAGCAGAGCAATATTTACACAGTGCCACTTAGGAGAAGGAAGCATTTGAAGTTTGTCTTCACAAGAAACTTTTATGCATAGTGAACCCTATTTTCCTAGAAGCAGATGAACATCTGCCTGCCAATAGGAAGGGGCAAAGGAATTTCTTTCCTTTGTTTGCACAAGCAGCTTTTTCTTTAACTATTAATCCTGTCTGTATCTCAACCCATGAGTTCTTGCACTTTTAACTTTCTGATTCTCTCCTCCATCTCACTGTGGTGGAGCAAATGAGCAGCTGTTAGGTGCTAAATTGTCCATGGGAGTTAAACAACAACACAGAATCTAAGATCAGCCTAAGCTGTACAAAGTTTTGTCCAACTTGGCCTTGAAGAGCTAGCTCCAAGGATGACAGCTGACCAGCCTCTCTGGGCAATATGCTCTCACTTTGCTGTCTTTGTTTCTCTGTTCATCAAATAGAAAATTCTCTTGTTACTACACATGTTCATTTTCTCTCCATTTACCATGCACATAAACCTTATTTCTTAGTCCTCTCGTGAGGAAAGCACCCATTTCTATCCAAACTTGGTGGCCTGTCCTGGACTTGCTGAAATTTGCCCTATCATTCCAAAAATGGATGGACATAGTATTCTAGTCTGTCACTGTCCACATGATGGGGGCCCACATGATGGGGCTCACTGGTGGCTCATCTCCAGCTTTGCAGACTGGCAAGGCCATCAAAACATTTCCCCAGAGCTACTCCACTGTCAGTCCATCCTAGCCTGTAATATTCCAAGGGGTTTTTACTTCTTAGGTATTTTCATTTGTCCTGAGTAAGAAATATAGCAAAGTTATATAAGAATTAATAGCAACAATATGAATTGGTGGTAGTGTATTTTACGTATGTCAGTGTAAGAGACTATTCTTTTATATCATTGACTCAAAGTTTGCTGAGGAACAAGTCCAGGCAAGTCCTGGGCAAAGGCAGAGAAATCTTTTGTCTTTAGGACACTGATGGACAGGTCCTGGCTAAGGATTGTGAAATCCTCTAAGGAGCACAGATGGACAAGGCCAGGGGCATCGAGAGAGAGATAAGCTGCTGCTAATGGCCGGGAAACGGTCTTTTTGTGGGGACTTATCTCAAGGAAAATGGCCATCTCAGGAGGTATGCACATGACTCTTGCTCAAGCACCCAGGGATGTCAGGTAGGCAGGAGAAAATGGAGGATAAAAGAGGGTCCAACAACCACGGCGATGGTAGAGGCTGATCTCTCACTACGACAGACTTGAGGGGTTCTCTGCCATCTGATCCTTCACCACAACGTGGAGACTGATCTCTCACCGCAACGTGGAGACTGATCTCTCATCGCAACGTGGAGACTGATCTCTCACCACAACGTGGAGACTGATCTCTCACCGCAACACAGAGGCTGATCTCTCACCATGACACGAGCTTTCTGCCTTCAGATCCTTCTCTACGGACCGTTTGCTGACGGACTTCCCTGGGCCTGCTACCTGAGACCTGCTGCTTCCTCCCTGACCTGCACCCTCTCGTTGCCCAAGACCGGCCTCGCTGCTCCTGCTCTTCGGCCTCGGACCATTGAAACGTCGTGCAGCGGGACTACTGCCGGATCCTGGTGGTGACTATCCCCGCTTTACGCAATTCTTGCCTCTTTCTATCTTTTCTATCACTCTCCTTCCCTTCCCCATCTTCCCAATCCTTAATAGTGTCCGTCCTCCCCTTTCCCCATCTCCCTTATTAACATTTGTAATAAACTGGTCGGACCAACATTTGAACCGTTGTTTCTTAATCTCACGCTGGGCATACATATTTCAAAGAACCTCCTCTCCCTCCTATAAATTGGAGTGAGACAGTCAGTCATCCTTTTACTAACTTTGGAAACATTGCAATGTTAGGAATACCACATCAGCAAATGTTAAGATTCCAAAAGTATTTCTTCCCACTTCATCCCATCTTAAACTGCTGATAGTAAGTCATCAAGAAATAATAAAGTCCACTACTTTACTTCCCATTCAGAATTTTTTAATGAACGTGTTGAAGTATTAAAGTAATAAGACCATAATAGACCCCATTCTTTTACATCCTGATTTTCTCCCCAACCTCCTGTTCTGCTGTACAAAAGTTCATGCTTCAGAAATGGCATAATGATTTCAGTCCTAGAGGAATAGGATAAAAAGATCTCTGATTAATATTCTTTTAAAGGCAATAATTTTATGTGCATATTTAGCAGATTTTAAAAGTGATATTAATTTTTTTTCTAAATCATATGTGGCTACAGAGGTTATACATACATGGCATTATGCAGATATCATATGGAGATAATTCATTCAAATAGAAAAATTGGATATCAATCAGAAGATTTTCATTATTTTTTAATAGTTAAATTATCACAGTCTTTTAAATATAGAAAGTGTACTTACTGAAATTTACATAGCGCCAGTCCACCCAATAGTTCTCTATAATGGCTCCCATAAATACAATCTAATATAATAAAATTCAGGTTTCGTTCTTGGATGGAGAAGATAGTATGTCAGGCTTATAGTGTTAAGAACATTATAACATTAGGAACAAATGTTCTCTCTTTTTCTACAAAAGCCATTTAGATATTGATGAATCCCAGTTGCTTCATTTCCTGACACATTAAGCTAAGATGCCCAGAGCTTAAAATTTATTACCAGAATATAAACCTTTTGTTTTGAACTGCTAAGTAACCACTATTAAATTTTTGGCTTCATTTCAATCGTCATACTAATACGTAACTAAAACTTATGCTACCAGATCATTCAGGATAGTGAGTTTTATAAGAACCATGTTTTGCAGCTTCCCAAAACTATAACTTTTAAAACTTTTTAATATTTGAAGAACAAGTGATTACAATCTTTTATTTTGTTTTGTTCTAGGAAAATGAATGTTTTTCATATTTCCTTAGGGAGAAGAAAGTAGAACATGGCATCATTTGAATCCATTTTACTTTAAATATTCAGTGGTGGATACAGCAACTATGACACCTTTCCAAAAAGAGGATGTAGTAGGAATGAAGTGTGGTTTATTTGAATCGTCTCTGTATATTCACCGTAAGATCAGGAGAATTAGAAAAAGAGACTGACGTGTCAGAAGACAGCCATGTTTTAATGGTGTGCTCAGCACTTGTATCTGAGAGGGATCTCTGGGTTTCTGTTTGCTGATAAGAGACAAGCATTTGGATTTTCGAACTGAAAAATGATACAACTTTCTTTGCACGCTTTTAAGAAATTCAGGAGAGATGTGATATATTTGAGGCCATACTGCCAGTTAAATAAGTTCTGAAAGATCACAGGAGAAGCACAGTCTTAGAAAATGTGTACTGAAATATAGAAGTAAAAACACTGTGCCAAACTATATTGTAAAGCTTAATTTATTGTCTAAACTTTAATAAAAAAAAAACCAACAATAATCCTTTAAAAATGAATTAACATTCTTTTGTAGAAAATCTTTTTAAATATTATTTCATAAGACAGTAGAAATATTTCATAAAATACTTCATACTAATTTATCTGTTTTCAGTAAATATCTGTGTGCTGCTTATTTAATGCTGGACAGATTATTTTGCTAATGCTCTCATAGATACACAAAGAAGTTTTTCATCCTTTAAGTAGCAAAAATAAAATGGTGGCTGTTAGGAAAAAAATCTCTTTATGGAGCTAAATGTATATTCACAATTATTTTATTCCAATATAATTATTTTGACTCAGTAGTTTGAGTTTGAGTCTCCTGAATCTGCGATCCTTTTTTGATTCAGGGCTACATCTTTGAAAAAGAAAATGTTGTTTAGACCATAAGCAATGGAAAATTCTTCAGTTTTTCAGTTAACATTGTCTAGAAGAAATAATTCCACTGCAAGGACTTAAAATCCTTAACACTGGTAGCCAAAGCAATTTATGTTTTATTAATATCTTTCATGTCTCTTAGAATATATATATATATAGTCAATAAGTTATTTCATTAAAATATTCATTTGAGATACAGAATTTTCCTATTTGTCTGTGCCTCATGTAGTATCTGAGGAATAAGCAAACAGAATATTGTGAAACCTGTTGTTTCAGAGTTGAACATAGGTTTATTAAAAACAAATAAGCAAAACAAAAACCCACCAAAAAAGAATTAGAGGTAGGAACATGTAAAATAAGAAAAAGAAATCAAGAAAATTCAGTCAGCTTGACAAACTGCTAAGGTTCATAAATACTCAGAGAATAGCTACTCTCATATAAGAAAGATATCAGAAATTCTTTCTTTTTGGTTGATTGCTCAATACTTTCTAATGATGGAATATTATTTATTGGTCCTGGTTTTTTTTTGTGGGTTTTTTTTTTTTTTTTTTTTTGGCTAGTCATATTTTAAAATATTCTTCAAAATTCAAGGAAAAAAAATATAAATTTATTTTTTAAATGATGGCCATACGGTAGAATTAAATATAGACAAATACAGAGGACCAAAATTCCTGTCTGCCCTTAGTAATGAATCTGGAAATATTTTATACTTGAGTGTGAAATTAACGTCTACATGAAGTGCTGTGACGAGGGATATGAGGAATACACACCTGTGAACTTACATGCTTGATAGTTTTCCTTTTCCTTTTCCTTTTCCTTTTCCTTTTCCTTTTCCTTTTCCTTTTCTTTCCTTTTCCTTTTTCTTTTTTTTAAATGGTGAATAAACATATCTTTTTTTTTTTTTTTTGCCCCTTCCCCCCTACCATTTGGAAGAGCATACAGGTATCTCAATCTGTATAAAGAGATGAAATTCATCCCTACAGTATAAGGCATTTAGAAGCTTGCTACATTATTAGTACTTGTATTTATGTATCAGTAAACACAGCTGCCAGAAGAAAAAATAATGATAAAAAAAAAAGACAGTAGCTTTCATTAAATTAGCAGTTGAACTATATTTTTCTTAGTAGACAGAGTGCCTTGATCCCTTGGGAGAAAAATGATCATAAACTATTATTTAAAAAAACAAAACAAACAAACAAAAAAAAACCACTTGGTTCCTAGGACATGCATGAATGCAGTATTCAATAGATGACTTGTTTATGCTGAAAAGGGAGTGATCAAATTGTGTGCAGCTTACTAAATTCCAAGTTCTTTTAATTTATCTAAAAGACCATGCATTAGCTATACAAACTGACATTGCTGAGGTCAGTTTGAAGCCAAGACTATAAGCAACAAACATACAAACAGAGAAATGTTGGGAAAAGCTGGTAGAAGTCACAAGAGAAAAATAAAGGAGTTTATGCTCTACAAACTGCCTAAAAAGGTACATTTTAGGGGACTTTGTTTTCTTTCATTGAACAGTATAATGAAGGGAAGAAAATGGGTATGGAATACTGTACTGATGAAAATGGCCTAAGTTTGTTTTAGGTCTTTTAAAGATTTAAATTTTCAAAGTCTAAATAGAATTACATCTGCTTTTGTTATTCAGAAAGAGGATTCCGAATAACATTCAAAAACATTAGGTCAAGATAAGAATTTATGTTGGTTGTTCTATTCTTTTCAGAGTTTTTATTTTAATATGTTAAGAACTGCTGAGGCCTTGGAAGTAATTGCGATTAAAAAATGCATACATGGAGAAAAGGTGTTGATTGGGTCATTAGATATATTTATAAAAAATGTTTGCTGATTGTTGGTCTCTCATCTATTACCTCAGCTGGAAATCTGACTTCATCACCTCCTGAAAAAGACACATCCTGTCTTTTGTAATTTTGGAAAAACATCTGATCAGGAGCTGTTCAGTGATGGAACTTCCTACTATGACCTAAGGCTGAAAGATTACCCACCGTGAGAGAATCTCAACTATCCAGACTCAACTATCCAGAACAGCTGGAATTGCTTAATTGGTTCAAGGCCATATGCATTTTAAATGCTATCCCTCCTATTTGCCTCTTTGAGACACACCGTGTTACAGGGAAATTCAAATAAACACATTTAAAGTAGGAAGGGAAATTTAGCTTTTATTTTTGTTGTCAGGATTAGCTATTTGCTAACTTATTCTGAAAAATGTTCATCAAATTACTACTGAATTATTTTACTAAGGCAGGATAGGGAAAAGTGTGAAAGTTGAATCATTCATTCTATCTAATTGTTCAGGTGTCCACCTATCTCCTAACCCTCATTCTCTCTAATATACAAATTTTATAGCAAATATAAATCTAGTGAGTCAGGAAAAGGGAGGGAGAAAAATAGACAATACACAAAAGAACAAGGCTTAGACCCTTGATGCAGAGGCAACGCTCTCCTGAGAGGTAGCAAATGTAAAATTTAAATTCTCAAAGTTTTTTCTGAACACCAGACTAGCCTTTTAAGCCTCTTCTGGTTCTTCAATTCTGAAAGAAAGTCATTACGTTATATACAATTTGAGAATCCCAGTCTGGTTCTTGTGAATTTTTCATCAGGTTAGGCCTCCTTCCTCATACCTCTTTAAGAAGGTCAAGGTGAATACTTAGGAAGAGGTTATGATGCCTGAACAGTGGCACCTGGTATCAGCTTAGGTGACAAACTAGCCAACATGATGCAGGACTCATGCTCTTCTTGAACACCAATTAGAATATTGACAGGATACTGAAGAACATCAGAAATATCATGGGATGCTTACACATAGGCATGTGTCCCATATTAGGGTTCAACCTGCTGTTTTACACTGGAGAATAATGAAGTCTTTACATGACTAGAAATGATTGATAAAACTGCCATTTGTGCTGAAAATAAACTCTCCAGTGAAACCATGTAGCATACTAAGAAATTTACAGATCCTCAGTAAGTCCAAAAATGTGCAAGTGTGTCTTCTCATTCTCTGCTCTTCATATAACCTGGCGCGTGGATGACTGGAACAACTTTGGAGCATGTACTCTGTTCTTGCTCTTTATTCAGGTACTTAAACATATTTAAACTTCTGATTCTTCAAATAATCTCATTTGTTCTTGTATGCTTTTTCTTGCAACTTACAGATTTAACTTCTGAGTTATTTTAGATTGCATTTCAACAGAAGGAATAGTTTTGTCCTCTCTCCATGCAGAAATGATACTTAGGATAGAAATGAGCATATGCAATCACACCTGAAAGGAAGGAGAATGCAGGCTTTTTTTCAGCTGTCCAAAATAAGTATTGATTCCTCATTCCTTCAGAGAAGGGATTGTTCTAAATCTTTTGTGGATGTAATAAACTGTTCTGTAGGCCTCCATGCTTCAACTTTGGAAATACATTGTATTTCATATGCAGCCTGATGACAGGGTCTTGCTGGTAGTTTCTTGCCCATCCTAAAGTTGTCTTAGTTTAGTCTGCGCTTGGAGACACTTCAGATTCCCCATTCATTTTAGGGGAGAATAATCACAGAATCATAAGGGTTTGAAAGTGAACTCTGGAGATCATCTCATCCAACCTCCTGCTAACATGTTCCCTGGAGTAGGTTTCACAGGATGTATCCAAGCAGGTTTTGAGTATCTCTGGAGCAGGGGAACTTACAACCTCTCATGAACAGCCTGTGCCAGTGCCTGGAAGAGCCTGTTACCCTTAGAATAAAGAAGATTTTCCTCATGTTTGTATTGAACTTCTTATGAGTTTGTGTCCATTTCCCCTTGTTTTGATTCTGGGCACCACTGAAAAGAGCCTAGCCCCATCTACTTGACTCCTGCCCGTTAGATACTTATAAACATTGATATAGATCCCCCTGTCTTCTCTTCTCCAGGCTGAATAGTCCCAGGTCCCTCAGCCTTTCCTCAAAAGAGAGATGCTCCAGGCCCTTAATTATCTTTGTGTCCCTGCTCTAGACTCTCTCCAGAAGTGCCCCACATTTCTTAAATGAGGAGCTCAGAACTGGACGGCATACTCCAAATGTGTCCTCACCTGGGCAGAGTAGAGGGAGAGGACTGCATTCCTTGACCTGTAGGCCACACTCATTTTAATGCACCCCAGGATACCATTGACCTTCTTGGCCACAAGAACACACTGCTGGCTCATGGCCAACCTATTGTCTACCAGGACATCTAGGTCTTTCTCTTCAAAGATCCTTTCCAGAAGATCATCTAAACTGTATGGATGTGCATGGTTATTCCTTTCCACATGCAAGACTCTGCACTTGCTCTTGTTGAACCTCATAAGTTCCTCTCAGTTTAGTTCTCCAGTTTTTCCAGGTCTCGTTTAATGGTAGCACAGCCTTTTGGCAGTGTAAGTCACACATCCCAGCTTTGTATCATCAGCAAACTTGCTGAGGGTGGATTCTCCCTTCATCCAGGCCATTGATAAAAACATTGAAGACTGGGCCCAGTACTGATCCCTAAGGAACACCACTAGTTACAAGCCTCCAAATAGATTCTGTGTCTCTGATCACAACCCTCTAAGTTCTGCCAGTCAGACAGTTCCCAGTTTACCTCATTGTCCACTCTTCCCCATGCTTCCTAATCTTACCTATGAGGAAGTTATAGGAAACAGTGTCAAAAGCCTTGCAGAAGTCAAGATACACATCCATTCTCCTCATCTGCTCATATCTTTATTGGATACCACCATTTGCTTTATGGGTTATGACTCTTCCTCTTGCTCATTTTGATCTATAATGGTATAAAGGTAGATGGTTCCATGTGTTACTTAAATACAGTGACCCTTAGATATCATGTTAACATTATTCAGAGTAAAAGAAAGAGGAATAATATTTAAGAATAATCATTTTCTTTGCAGTCAGTTTGTTATCTTAAAAAGAAAATAATTGTTTTCTATCCTGTCAGAGGTGTTAATTACAAACTATATATTTAAAATTATTATTGGCACATTTTCATACGGTATATTTGATAGGAAAAAAAAAAAAAGATTATATAAGTATTAGCCGTTTCTGTAGCAATTTTTTCCCTCATATTTACCCTGTCATTAATATGAATAGCTGAAGAAACGGAGTTCATACCACTAAAATGGAATCTTGGTTGCTACCCTAGGGAAGTTGTTTTTTCCTTTATATGATTCTTTTTACTTAATATCAACACTAGCACCAAATTTAGTTGCATGCCACTTAAATGTGTAACCAGCTGTGAATGTATTTTTTTAGTATGATGCATGAATTTTTTTCCTTTTCTTGGGGTATAGGTGTTAATTGGTATCTTTGCATCTTGCTAATTAAGTTCTAGCAACACCTTTTCCTTTTTCCTTGGTCTGAATTTAATGAGCTCTCCTGTTGTATTTATTTATTAAATAATTAGATAAAACAAAAAAGGTGTTTTTTTGTTTAGTTTTTTGTTTGTTTGTTTTTCTCCCAGAGGAGTCTTGCACAAGTAGGCCTAATGGATGTTAGAGAGACAATAAGTGTATGAACACAAATAATCAATATAGTGCTCTTCATGTAAAGATTTCCTTTATCAATATATAAAATATATTAATGTAATATATAAGCATTTTTAGTTGTGCAAGTGTGTATTTAATGATCAGACAATGTCAGACTGATATATTAAGCTATCTTTGTATTCTGCATAACAGCAACAGATATTATTAATATAACTGAAATCTTCTTAAAAAGAGTAGGTCATTTAGAATCACAGGAAATTGTTATTAGGTCTTGAGATGCTATCTGGTTCATTCTCTTCCTTAGGGTAGGATCAACCATACCTATGTCATTCAAGACAAATTTTTACAAGTCATTTTTAAAAAGCTGTGATTGTTGAGATATTACAGCTTCCTTAGGCAATTTACCTAAGTGTTTCTCTACCTCAGGAGTTAGTTCTTTATGGTAGAAAATCCAGTCTCTTAATTAATTCAGTACTTCTTGCCCTGTCCAGTACAGAATAGAGAACCCATTATTTCCTTTCCCATGGGATGGTAGAAATTGTGAAGTCCTCACACAGATGTGCTAATCAAGTTTCATATTTTGGGGAGGAATTTTGTTCTTTTTCTTTCTTTTTTAGTCCAAGTCACTTATTCAATTTAACAAGATTCTTTTGAGATCAAATGCAGCCCTTAGCACATTTTCAGACCTTCTTATCACCAGAAGGTTTAATAAACATGTTCACTGATCCATCACTTAGGAGAAACTGCTGCAGATCTCTTTGAATCATTCTTTCATTTTGGTGGCAAATTCTATCAAGACAGCAGTTAAAAATAACTACCAGGCTTTTACGTACCTCAGTGTATTTCCATCAAGGTTGTACTATTATCCCCTCCTAGACTTGCTGTGGAAATATCATTAAAATGATATTAAGCAGTAAACAAAACATTGTTGACATTTTTTTCATTCAAAACTTCCACTATTTACTTTAGAAGAAAATTATACTTTTTATATATATATGTTCATGTATTCATACACATACATGTATATCATTTGTATGTATAATAAATATAATTATATAATAAATATAATTTAGATATATATAGGTATCCATATATGTATAAGTACATAAAGATATATAGAAATGTATATATATTTATTTTAGGAATTTGTGTTTGCAACACTGTGCACCATTTTCTGGAGATTCACAAGAATTTCAATTATTCATTATTATATTGAAGGCAGAAGTTTTATAATTATTTGTCTTTATGTATTTCAGTTTAAAGATAATATTTTTTCTTGCAATTTGTTCAGATATTTTATTTAGACCATCTTTCACAGAGAGAATAAGAAATAAACCAAACTTTGTTACAGGAATTTGTAAAATTTTCAATTAATTTTTCAGCAAACATTTTGGTAAGTTGATAGGGATGTGTATTGTGGTAACTGTCTACAACACATTAAACTCTTTAACTGAAGACAGCTGGAAATTAAAAACTTCTATGTCTTTTCTCTATCAGAAATAATATATCAGGAATTCAAAATTACAGAACTTTTGTATTTTCAAAAAGCTACCTCATGTTTTAGATTTTAACTACACTTTATTTCATGTCTTAAACTTTGTGGATTTTTCCCCCTGTTATTTATCTACACTATTCTTTTAGACACTTTAGTAATCTAAACTTGTTTCTATACTAAGTTTTTCAGATCATGATATAATTAATTATTTAATAAAAATGTACATGCATATTTTTTTTTGGGGGGGGGCAATATATCCATGTTTTGTTGCATATATCATGTTTACTAATGCATATTTAAGGACTTTTAATACCTTCTTCCCTGCATTTCTCTCTTGATCTGGAAAATTATTAGTATCTTTTTTAATCTTTCTGTTCTAATTTCTTAATTTTATGAGGATCTTATAATATATTATTATTAGGATACATATGGAGTGCTGTGTCTGGTGCTGTGTTACCCAGTACAAGAGGCTGGCACCCTGGAGAGAGTTTAATAAAGGACCATGGAGGTGGCTGAGGGTTTGGAGAACTTTTCTTATGAGGAAAGTCTCAAAATCTGTTACTGTTTAGCTTGGAGAAGGGTCAGGACATATAGTTTCTTTTTGGTGGTGATCACTGATGAAACTAAGAGGCAATGGACAAAATTGAAAAAACAGAAGATTTCTTTGGAACATCGGGAAACCCTATATAATTATAAGGTATTTATTATAAGAATGACTAACCTACTGCCACAGGTTGCCCAGAGAGATTATGTGTTCTCCTTGGACGTGGTTCTGGGCAACTTTGATTAGATATCTCTGGCTGAGGAGAAGAAACTTGGGAGGTTCCTTCCAAACTCAGCCACTCTTCGATTCAGGGATCTCGAGTTCATTCTCTTGAAAATTCTTATTATTATTTGAATATTCACTAATAGGTAGAATTACAAATTTCAAATTGCTCCTCACATTCTGAAATTAAATATGTATATATATTCATATATATTCATATATATAATATTATATATTATAAATAATATATAAATAATGTAATAAATAAATATAATAATATCTATAATTATAATTCTATAATATAATTATATATATATTGTGTATTATGTATAATAATACAATAATAAATAATATAATAATAAATAATAAATTATAATATTTATTATATATATGTTATATTTTATATATATAAATCAGAAACATTGTGTCACTAGGTGATTCAAAGAATTTGCTGAGGTTAGAATTTTCTTTGTTGTGCTCAGGGATCTTCCATGAATGAAAGCTTTTTGCAATATTGTTGGTTATTTACTAAGAAATCTCATCTATCTAATCTTTCTTCTTCCTTCCTTCCTTCCTTCCTTCCTTCCTTCCTTCCTTCCTTCCTTCCTTCCTTCCTTCCTTCCTTCCTTCCTTCCTTCCTTCCTTCCTTCCTTTCCTCCTTTCTTTCTTTTTTCTTTCCTTGTGTGGTGGTAAGTATTTTAATGTGGGAATGCCTATATTCTTTCTGTACTAATAACGTGCTATTTTTTCTAAAGATGGTATAGAATAAGGATAGATACAGAATAAGAATAGGAATAGAATAAGAACAAACCAAGAATAAGAATAGAAGAATGTAATTTAGCTGGAAGGAATCTTCAGTGATCATCAAATCCAACTGCCTGACCTCTTTAGGCTAATCCGAAGCTAATGTATAATGATGAAGACACTGTCCAAATACCTGTTGAATGCTGACAGGCATGGGGCACCTACCACCTCTCTAGGAACCCTGTTCCAGTGTTTGCTCACCCTCATCATAAAATAAATAAATAAATAAATATAATAATATGCAGTCTTAACCTTCCTAGAGAAGCTCTGTGCCATTCCTTCATGTTCTATCATTACCAGGTTATAACTACCAGGTGTAAGAGACCAGCATCTCTCTCTCTGCTTCCCCTTCAGGATGTCATAGAGAGCAGTAAAGTCACCTCTTAGCCTTCTTTTCTCCAGATTAGATAAGCTCAGTGTGCTCAGCCTCCCATCACAGGACATGCCTTCCAGTCCTTTTGCCAGCTTTGTTGTCCTACTTTGGACACTTTTAAGTACCTTAATATCTTTTTTATACTGTGCACACAATATCCCAGGTGAAGCTACACTAATGTTAAACATAGCGGGAGAATCATCTCTTTTGACTAGCTAGCTATACTGTGTTTAATGCACCCCAAAATCCAGATTGTTCTCTTGGCTGCCTGAGTAACATTGATGACTCATGTTGAACCTGCTGTCCACCAGCACCCACAGGTCCATTTTTGCCGTGGTGTTTTCCAGCCAATTATCTCCCAATCTTTACCTGAGCCTGGCACTACTCCATCCCAGGTGCAGCAATTGGCATTTACCTAGGTTGAATTTAAAACGCTTGATTGTCCAGTGCCCCAATGTATCTAAATCCCCCTTCAAGGCCTCTCATCCTTCCATAGAGCCAACAGCACCTCCTAGTTTAGTATAATCAGCAAACTTGTTAAGAATGCATTCCACTCCTACATTGAGATCAGTGATAAAAACATTAAACAAATCTATCCCGAGAATGAAGCTCACGGGAACAATATTAGTGACTAGCCTCCAGCCTCATGAAATTACATTCAATACAGCACTTTAAGCTTTACCATTCAGCCAGTTCATCACTCTATATAATGTGAACTCATTCATCTCACAGTTGGACAATTTGTCTAGAAGGCTGCTGTGAGGGATGGTATCAAAGGCCTTGCTTAAATCCAGAAAGACTACATCTACCACCATCCCCTCATCCACCAAATGGATGATGTTATCATGTAAGGAGATCAAATAACTAAGGCAAGACTTTACCTTGATAAACTCATGTTGACTATGCCTGACAACTGTTTTGTTCTTTAACTGCATTTAGATATCCCCTGTAATTATCTACCATAATATTGGGTTAGCCACTTTCAGCAGCTTTGATGTGGGCAAAGAGATTTTTTTTCCTTTTTTTCCTTTTCCTTATGGCCCGTGTCCTTGTTTGGTTGGGATGGAGTTAATTTTCTTAATAGAGGGTCAAATTAGGCTGTATTTTGGATTCTGATTAAGATAGTGTTGACAACACAGAGATGTTTTAGTTGATGCTGAGAAGTTCTTGCACAGAACCAAAGTATCTTTGTTTTCTCATGCTGTCCTACCAGTGAGGAAGATGGGAGCGCGCAAGGAGCTGTGAGGTAACAGAACTAGAACAGTTGACCCAAACATAAAAAAAGATATTCCATGCTATCTGACTTCATGTTCAACAAAAAATTACTGGGGAAAAGAAAGAAGAAGATAGAAGAGATATTCATATTTATTATTGTCTTCCCAAATAACTATCAGGTGTGATGAGCCCTGCTTTCCTAGAAATAGTTGAACATTTGCCTGCTCATGGTACATTGTTCATTTGCTTTGCCTGTGCATGCAGCTCTTGCTTCTTTTTGTCTCAGCCCACAAGTTCTCTCACTTTTTTCTTTCTGATTCTTTCTACATCCCACTGTGGAGGAGTGAATAAATGCCTCTGGGGTGTTGAGTTTGCTGCCAGATTAAACCACAATAGCCTAACCTTTGAGTCTGTTCAGGATGAAAAACAAAGAATTGAAACTAAGCAAAAAAATTAAAAAAAAAAAAAAAAAGGAAGGAAAATAAGAACAAAAAGTAAAGAAAAGAGAAGAAAGGAAAATAAAAAAAAAAAGGGAAAGATGGAGAGGAGAGGAGAGGAGAGGAGAGGAGAGGAGAGGAGAGGAGAGGAGAGGAGAGGAGAGGAGAGGAGAGGAGAGGAGAGGAGAGGAGAGGAGAGGAGAGGAGAGGAGAGGAGAGGAGAGGAGAGGAGAGGAGAGGAGAGGAGAGAAGAGAAGAGAAGAGAAGAGAAGAGAAGAGAAGAGAAGAGAAGAGAAGAGAAGAGAAGAGAAGAGAAGAGAAGAGAAGAGAAGAGAAGAGAAGAGAAGAGAAGAGAAGAGAAGAGAAGAGAAGAGAAGAGAAGAGAAGAGAAGAGAAGAGAAGAGAAGAGAAGAGAAATGTTTCCACAAGAATCCTTTCAAGCTACAAGGGGGAAAGAAAAGACTTGTGTAAAACAGTCCAACGTAAGTGTCTGAATGTTAAACAGGTAAGTGCAATATTACATGTCACTCTGTATCACACAGAATTTGTGCATAATGTGTTAATATTTTAAAGGGAAATTTAGAAAATATTTGAAATAGAATATTTACATTCAAAATGTTGATAGAAATTAAGAGGTACATATCTATAGCAGCATATTTTACATTTATTATTCTCTTATACCTTTAAACATCATGATTTCTTATTGTGCCTTTTGTATAATGGCATACATAAGAAAAGAGAAAATTAAAAGCTTAGCAAGCTTTCCTTATATAAATACAAAGTTTTCTAACAAGGTTTATTGGGTAAAAAAATAATGAGTACATAACATTATTATATTCCTAATCAGATTTTGAGAGTGAGAAAGTCTGGTTCCAATGGCCTTCTGGCATTTCTTCAGTATTCTGTGCCATTGTAGAGTATCCTCTGATTCCTTACCAGTTTCTGAAAAAATTCATCAGGAAAGAGATCAAAATGCACTGAAGTGTTCAAATTTGTAAAGGTGACAAGTGGACAAGTATAACAGAAAGTTATTAGGGCTGGGCTCTGACTTACTTTCACTAAGCCATTTGTTTAAGTTTTTCCTGCTGTAATAATAACAGGAAAAAAAAAAGAAAAAAAAAAAGAAATTGAAGTTGTTTTGTGGTCTCATCGAGTGTGTTGGAAGTTGGTAAGTAAACCAAAAGGTTTCTGAGCAGAGTGCATGACCACACCTTTCTTTTTTCCTTAGGAGAACAGGCAAAAAATATATATATTTTTTTTCTCTCACTTAAAAAAAAAAAAAATTGTGACAAGGAACTGTGAAATGTTGTTCAAGTCATTGTATAATTTTGTTTCTTTATCTGCTACCCCTTATTAATTTTGCTTTTATTTATTTTCTTCTTTATTTAAAAACAAGCTTTTAGGTAACAATCTCAGTCTTTTGCCATCTCTGACCGATGCTTGGGCTTGTGTGTTAACACTGAATTTAAAAATCCAACAGTACTCTCTCCAAACAGAGAAAAGTTTGGACTCTTCTGCCATGCTTTATGTTGTACTACTTCCTATCTTTCTTGTAAAGTTTTGATTTAGGTTCATTTTAAAAACATTTGCAATGCCTCTGATATCTAACTCTTTCTGTTATTTGCATATAATACACATTATGTTGAACGTATTAGGAAAATATTGTCCACTTTTCTTCTTCTATGGGTTTTTGAGTCTCATCGTTTCTTAATTTCCTACTTTTCTTTGAGCATGTTTTTAATTTTTATTTTTGGTGTCTTTACAATCTATGTCAATAATTTCAATTGTATTCAATCTACCCTAGAAGATTTATTTAATATAGGAACTAGTCTACTTATTCTTAGACTATTGGTTTAAACTATAATCAACATATCAGTATGTTGAGTAAAAAAAATTCTCACAAACTTAGTTGCAATTTCTTTTTCCAGGCTTCGGGACTGATATTTGCTTGTTTTGTTTCAAGCTTTAAATGTAAATTTCTTTACAAGAAACTGAATAAAATTGTTTTAGCATTCAAATTAGAGGTGATAATCCTTTCTTATATATGACTTCCACAGTATAAACAGAATCTGATTAATGATCTAAAAGTACAAAAAATTAAGTTAAGATTCTTTTCACTCAATTTTACTGAATACATGTAAAACACTTAATTTTTGTTGACAGTTTATGGGCTGGTCCAGCCCGGTTCCATGACTAGTGGGGCGGAGGGATTTTTTTTTGCAAAATCCGCACCTCCAGAAAAGGGAAACAGGGGACCCCCCACAAGAAAGAATAATTAAAAGAAACAGCAGCAACGATCTGAGGAGAATCAAACTAATTTACTAAATGTAGTATCGGAATGCATGATAACACACTATAATACAATATAATTCAATATAATTGTTAATAAAATCAAATATAATTGAGAGAAGGATTGTCCGAGAGCTGAAGGCCTTAAACTATACTGAAGCCTCGCGTCAGTCAGGAGCAGCAGCGAGACGATCTGAAAGCAAGCATGACGAGACGAGAAGGCAGAGAAGACTCAGGTCAGGTGGCCTACAGGCCTTATATCTGTTCCCCCGAGCAGGAATGATAACAGTATTCAAACAGTCTTCTGGGGAACGTAGTTCATCTTCTCTTCCGGACAAGTACCTGGAACTAGAGCATTTACTCTTTAACTCCCAGTACACTGCATGATGTTATGATGTGGAATACCGATAACCAAAAATCATAAAACCATGACAATTTTCCACCATCATACTACTATCCATCCTAGAAAACCAACTACTGGCTTTGCAGAATACTGGCAACAGTAAAATTAGGTATTTTTGATAGTCTAGACATTTGCCTAAAGCCCCAGTATCTTTGCATCTTTTATTTGCTATGACAGAAATTTTGAAGTACCTCTTCCCACTGACTCACCCATTTCTTCAATTGTAAAAGGTGCAAATGCACTTCACCTTAAGCCTACACCTCATATGCAACTCTGCTTCCTTGAAAAATAAAAGAGAAATTGTGTCTAACTACAGCACTGAACACTATTGCCCTTTTTTTTTTTTCATTTTCTAACCTCTTTCACATGCCTCTAAAATTCTCATTTTCATATGTTATGTGATAAATGTTAAGTTCTTTGAATTCTGTTTCCCTGAATCCCACTTTCCCTGTGCTTGAAACCTGATCATTATTATCAAAACCCTGAGGCACTGTGGGTTTGACATGGTTAATGTCATAATGCGGGCTTACATAAATGCTGCATAAATCTATACTGTTTTATTTATTTGATTTTGAAAGCTGGCCTTTAAGTCATCAAACACAGTCTAAGCTTCATTTTCCATGTTTATTAAAGCACTGTCATGTTCTTTGGATTTATAATTCTTCTTTTATTGACTTCTAGATGCTCAAACACATATTCGATTTTAAAGTTGTTTCTCCTAAAGTGACATACTTCATACGGACATATGAAGTATAGTTATAGAAAGATTCTTGAATGCATGAGATCTCTTTGAAGTCAGTCATTTACTAATGAAATGCTTTTAAGATACCTCAGTGTTTTATGGCAGACAAACTATAATTTGAAGAAAAAAATCCCGTAAAAAAAACCAAAGTACTTTCAGTCTCCCTTGAAGAATAGTTCATTGAAATAAAGGTAGGCTGTGAGCTTTACCAATAGGGGTTTAAAGGCCTATAATTTGTCTTTGTATGACTTTTTTATTCTCGTTGTCTTCTTTGTTATAGAAGTGCAGAAATTTTGTACCATTCTCATTTCTCATTAAATTATGAAGATTTCTTTAAGAATAGTTTAATTTTACTCATTTTTTTTTCTCATTTAAGTCTTTTTTTCATGAAAATGGATTTATTTTTAGATATTTTTGAGGACATTTTGCCACTATATTGTAGAGAATTAGAACGTGATAGATTAGGCTTCAGAAACTCAAAATCTCATTCTAACGACACAGATTGTGACAAGAACAAATACTAGTAGCTGAATGAATTCACAAGCAGCACAATTGTCAGAGATGTGAGAATAGAAAGGAGGTGTATCATACTTACGTGGTAGATGCCAATTATAATGGGAAATGTCCTAAAATAGTTTTCTTACTATTATATCTTAGGATAATTTGAATGTATACTTTGATTTATAGGGTTTTTTTTTTTTATTCCCCCGCCCCCCCCCCCCCCCCCCCCCCCCTTTTTTTTTTTCTTAATTTCCTTTCAAACAAAGAATAAGTCCTGATTCTGCAATCATGTAGAATTGCAGGTGGTCTTTTAAACCTTCAAAGGATTAGGCATGTCAATTTGTGGTGTTTAGTCTGAATCTGTAGAAAAAAAATAAGGAATTGTTCTAGTGAGACTTTCACCTAGGTGATAAGTTTGTAGAAGCAATATTACACTAAAGTAGCAGAATATATATATATATTTGAGTATACTTTATATATATGTTCATTATGCTTCTGGACATCATGACTCATGAGAACTGGAAATTGGAAAATTATATCCTTATCTTTGTAGTTCAACAACTGTATTTGGAAATCCTATGTTTTATGTGTAATATTTCAAATAATTAGTAGCATATAAAATAATCAAAGTTTTACTAACATTTGTTTATCTTATTACCTACCATGGTAGTCAAAGACCCTTCCATGCATCTTACAAATTCTTTTTGATTCTGGACACTGTGCCTGTTGATCTGTATTAGATTGAAAACTTCATTTATCTCCCTACGTAGAGACTGATCCTGTAATGAAATACTGCTATGAAACATTTCTGTTTCCACTCCATTTCTTCCCCACCTCAGCAGTCAATAAAATACAGGGAAACAATGATACCTCTGTGTTCAAGCCACTAACAATCAATAGGTATTTTCTGAGTATTTGAACAGTAAGTTACTCTTCTGGGCCCATGTATTGGGAATTTTTTATTTTAGGCTTTATGTATTTTCTGCACAATATATTAAATCCAACATTAATAAATACTTCATTCCATAGACTGCTTGTTGTAATGAGTAAGTAGTCATGGCTTTTCAGAATTTGTCTTTTAGAATAAACAACTTCACAATCAAAAAATAGCTGATCATAGAATCATAGAATCACCAAGGTAGGAAAAGACCACCAAGAACATCCAGTCCAACTGTCTGAGTATCATGAGTATTTCCCACTAACCCATGTCCCTCAGTAAAACACCTAAATGTTTCTTCAACACTTCCAGGGATGGTGACTCCATCACCTCTATGGGCATGCCCTTCCAGAGCCTGACCACTCTTTGGGAGAAGAAGTATTTCCTAACATAAATCCTTTCCTAACCTGAATCTCCCTTGGTGTAACTTGAAGCCATTCCCTCTAGTCCTATTGCTAGTAATATCGGAGAAGAGGCCAACCCCCACCTCAACACATGCTCCCTTCAGGTAGTTTTAGAGAGCAATAAGGTCTTCCCTGAGGCTCCTCTTCTCCAATCCCAACTCCATCAGCTGTTCCTCATAAAGTTTGTGCTCCAGACCACTCACCAGCTTCACCGCCCTTCTCTGAACATGCCTCACAGCCTCAGTATCTTTCTTATAGTAAGGAGCCCAGAACTGGACACAGTACTTCAGGCGCAGCCTCACCAGGACTGAGTATAGAGGAGTAATCACTTC
Source organism: Gallus gallus (assembly GCF_016699485.2). Lineage (NCBI taxonomy): Eukaryota > Metazoa > Chordata > Aves > Galliformes > Phasianidae > Gallus > Gallus gallus. Next base: position 141,625,354 of record NC_052532.1, read on the forward strand.
CCTGCTCCTGCTGGCAATGTTACTTTTTATACAAGCCAGAGTGTCATTGGCCTTCTTGGCCAACTGGGCACACTGCTGGCTAATCTTTAGCTGAGCATTGATCAACAACCCTAAGTCTGTTTCTCCTACAGAGTCATCCAGCCACGCTGCCCCACGCCTGTAGGGGGAAAAAAGCAAAACAAACAAACAAACAAACAAAATCCACAATTACTGATGAAGATTTCTTCACTTTTACTTGAGGTGTCTCAAACTAATGAAGGGTTAATATGGGCAGAATACTGTTCAATATCCACAGATTTCTGGGTCAGAGTGTCTTGGTAGGGGAGATTCCAGTGAAGAGCAGAAAGCATTCTTTCTAATAGACTGGAAAATTGAAATGAAGAATAAATACCACGGGGGCATCATGTTTCATCCTTCAACTTTCCTACAACTCCTTCAATCTATTTATAGTACTTCTGCTTACCCTTCAGTTTAAATGAGCTATCTCAATAGAGTTTTAAAGTTTGACAGTCACCAACAGAGCTGTTTCAGCATGTTCTCAGCAGCGACTCTATGTGGAGTTTGACTGTTTTCCACACCTTCAAAGTATATTACAAATAGTTTGAACTGGAAAACTTGTGTATTTTATTTTTGTGGAACCTGACAGAAATATGAATTTTGGTGTTCTTCTGAGTGGTATGAATTACTCTGCACATCTCTGAAAGGTCATTTAGCATGAATGAATTCTTTGCCTTGATATTTATGAGTGCAGCTGTAGGCCATAACCTGAAGTCTGGAATAAATTTTCTGTGAAAGTGAAATACAACATGAGTTTTATGAGCCCCAGATTATATAAAGTGTTTGCAAAATTAGAATGATTAAAGGATGATAAAGTATCAGGCTCAGATAGATTGTTCTGTGGTATTTTGGGGGAAATAAAAAAAGAAACAACCAACAGTGGCAGATATTTTTAATAACTCCACAAGTATGATGAAGTAACAGAGGTGGTTAAGCATGTTTCAGAAAGAACGTGTGAAAGATGCAAAACTATTGACCTGAAAATCATGCAACACTTAGAACTGTTTGAATGGAGCACATGACATTAGATTATGAACTGTTTAAAAGAATGGTAAATAACTCATAAGGGACATGATTAATTTGTCAGATTTCTTTTAACTCTATACATTTACTAAACTTGTGCAGAAAGAGGCAGCTTTGGAAATAGTATGGATTTTAGAAACACTTTAATATGTCATCACACAGAAGTACATTTCTCAACTGGTATTCTCAGTGTTTTGGCATAGTTGTTACAGGAAAGTTATTTTATGCAATGGCTAAAAAGTGGGACAGGGTTATTAATCGACTCTCCTCTTTATATGGAAACAGAGGAAATTGGCATCTGAGGTACAATACAATTCCTTCTGAACATACATTTTCACTTTAAAGTTCCGGTCACAGTTTCTCAGCTTTTCCATATAGTATGACATAAGATTATAGCAAGATTTTACTTAGACTTTGTTTTATTTTATTGAGCAGACGACTCTGTATGATTGTCCTGGTTGGATTCTTTTGCTAAATCTATATTTATAAACAAAGAAGGTTAAATATTAAGTCAGTTTCCCCTAATAAGGAAGGTTATTGGAACTGAGCAAATACTCACAGTAAGTAATTAATTTGACTATTTATTTATTTATTTATTTATGGTACTTTTTCAGAAAATAACTAACTTCTTTTGCAAACTTAGTTTATTTTCTTTAAAAAACGCATAGCTATTACTTAGTATTCAAATGTTGCTTAACAATAATTGGTCAAATAAAAGACAATGTGTCAGTCTAGTTATTCGTATGAATAAATATAACTATTATGTGTGTGACAAGAATATTCAAAAAACAATCATATTTAGTTTTCTTCTGACTTCATACAAATAAAATGCTAAAAATCATAAGAGAAACTTATGGGAGACAATGAACAGTTTCATTTAAATAATTACATCACTAAAATCTGTCTTACAATAATTAATTCATTTTTTAAATTTAAATGTGATCATTATTTTTTAACTGCAGTTTACTCTGAACCTTATGATATAAACATTATTATTTTTTAATATTCTCTCCTCTTTCCAAAATATTTCCATAAGTTTTTACCTCCTCCCCTCCCTCCCCCGGTATAATTTCTTACCATTTTAAGGTAATCAGTGATCACTGTTAAAATTCCATTTCTTGTATATGGAAATCAAAGTATTCCTATAGCTTCCTGATATGCAGTAGTAGTAGGTTTCATTTGACACCTCTTACTCTCAGCTGAAGTTCATCTCTTGAAATTTAAGAGCATTGGTTTTTGGTCCCACAGTATACCAGCTCGCAGTCTGAATAACTGTTATTTGTCTTCAAATAATCTCTAAAGAGATGAGAGAACTGGCTTTAAGTTTTTGTTACCTGCTAGAGTTTAATTTAATTTCATTTAAGTTTGAGGTTTTGTTCTTCTCATAATGTATAGAAACATATTTTCCAATGAGGTTAAGGTAAGAGATCAAGAACATAGCTGAAGGAAGTAGAAACAAATTGATACCAGTAAGCAACAGAGATAGTAACTAGCTGCAAATCAAGAGGTCATTATATGAAGTTAGAGGGCAGTAGCTGGCAGGCAATTCAAACAAAACCATCCTTATACAAACAAAAAGTCAAATATAGATCAAGCAACTTTAAGAAAGTAACTGTTGCCATGGACAGGGGAGAAGCAAAAAGGCATATTAAAAAATAAAAATAAAAAATAAAAGAAAAAAAAATCAATGGTTAATCAAAGCTCTGGCTTTTTGTTCAGTAGATCATAATTTTGCCTCAGAACAGAAAAGGAGAGAAGTAAAATCATCTAAAAATATAAGATTATCTACAAGAATTTATTTTGTCCCACTGACTATAACCACTGATATTATCTGGATGATTCACATGTTTTAATTTTACTCTTTATGATGTTGGCTTGCTTGATTTATGAACACAAGAATTTTTCCTACTCAATTTAGATTCATTTTTAGACTACACTGTTTTCAGGTTGAATTTTAGCTTCTACCTGCTTATATGTGTTAGAAGCATAATTTCGGAAACAGTTTTCTAACTTTACATTCTATAGTGACAGTACTATCTCACAGTTGTTGTAAGGCTCCTTGTTCTAGCTGGAAATCTCATGGCTCATCAGTGTGTAGACAGTCAGTGATGCTCAGTAGACAAGAAAGACTGAGTTAACTGGAAATGTTAGGTGTAGTAGGTGGTATATCAGCTTTTAACATCTTCTGTTCATTTCCTTTGCATTAACAGAAGCAAACTTCTACAGAAACTTAACTTCTACAGAAACTCAACTTCGCTGCACTGATTTCATGTATAATTTACATTCTTGTTTTAGACAAACTGGATTTCCCAGATCTTTCAGAGTAAAATTTTGCCAAAATAAAACCTAAATTTTTGCTACTTTGAATTTTACCTCCACTGCTACGGAAGACAGGGTTTTTTTTTTTTGCACAGTAAGAAGAAAAAGGATAATCTTTTTCCTAACTTATGATTAATCTACATTTAAACAAAATATAGGAGTTGAAGAAAACTAATTGGCCTGAGAAGAAAGAGATAGCATTACAATTTTCACAGTTTTCACTTAGAGTAATTACATCCCAGAAAATACATTCATGTGATATAGTTATGGTTAAGAGTTAATAAGCCCACATTTAGTAGACTAAATTGAATTTCCATGCCAGAGAAAGAACAGCGGCTGTTGCACCCTACCTCAGATTAATCAGATAGAACTTGTAGTGAATTCTACAGCTGAGAAAGACAAATCAAGTAAATTATTTGAAGCATTCATGATGATTTTCATGACTGAAATCAGAGTATTTGATTGCTCTGTTTGGTGCCTTGTTGCTTTCTTATTTATTTATTTATTTATTTATTTATTTTCTATTAGTCAATATATAAAATTTCATAATGCTTTTATTTAGTGTGAATGTCTTTACTCATTAATTTTACTCAGGAAAAATATCTTCAGAATTCATTGTATGTTTTAAGAATTATTAGTTATCCAACCATGGAGAAAAGTAATATAATTCAGAAGATCAATCAAGTAAAAAAGAAAATGAGAGCCAAAAGATAAGTGAAAGGAAACCAAAAGATCAGTGAAAGGAGTGAATACTAAACTATACACACAAACATTGAATATATTAGCATAACATATAACATAACAATATTTAATGAAGAAAACTAAGATTTAGATAAGATTTGGGGCACTTTGAAAATAATAAAGGTCTATATTTACAATAAGTTAACAGTAAATCATTCTACTTTAAGATTTTGAGTTCTTAGAATTATCACCCGCCCTATTTCTGATGCTTCATTTCAGGAGAGTGTGACTGACTATGAACAGTAGTTACTACTCAGGTAAGACATATCTGCATCGAGGTAAAGACAGGAAAAAGAACAGATAGTTTGTATTAAACTGATAAGTTTTGTAAAACAAACATACAAAAAAGGCACTTACTGAGCAATTTATGAAAAACTAGCCCCATACCACTATTGTAATTTTGACATTTTTAGTTATCATAAAGATGTAATGCTGAACATTTCATTTTTTCAGTTCTTAAACAAGAACTTAGTGTGGACACATTAAGGAGTGCATGCTTTGGATTTGGGTTGTACTAATAATGAATAAATCTCAGTGGCTTTCTTTCAAGTGGTGACAAAGTAGAGATTGTTTATACATACAATAATGCTCTGTAAAATCATCAGTACATGTAAAGGAAAGTCATGGTTGCTTTTAAGAGTGAAGCAGATTCTAAGAAATGTATTTTAAATTTAAATTTTGAGTTTAATATCTTCAGTGATTAAAAACAAATCTCTGCATATTTCTGCAAATGAGGACATTAAGTTAAATAAATGAACTATAAAGCGTGTTAGCAAAAAACTCTGTTCATTAATTTTAATGGGTAAAATAAATCTCATGTACATTAACAAATGATAGCTTTATGGCTCATTTTCTAATGACTGAATTAGAAAGTGAAACTGCCTGCCCCTCTGGCAAACAAGATCCACAGAATTTGTACAATTAATGCCTGGCAGGCCTATCCCTCATCATGACTCAGAACGCATCTTGCATTCCAGGATGAAAGCTGAGATATCTTTGTCCTTGATCCCTAGCCCTGAACAGTTCATTTTCAAAAAACTGAGTATCATTCAACGGAATTGGTGGGAAACAGGCTTTCCGTGTGAGGGATCTGACAGTGCTACTGAACCGAACGTAACATTCAGCATGAGATCAATAACTCATGGTCTCCTTCTGAATGGGATTGCTTTTCTTTTGTGCTTGTAAGAGGAGCCTGGGGCTGAGCTAGTTACTGCTTTGGAGTGAATGAATACATGAGGAATGAATGAGCAACAAAACAGAGCTTTCCTGCAGTCTTGTTCCTCACTCCCAATTCTTCTCTCTTGGCTTTTCTTTGGTTTTTCTTTAGTTTTATATCCATTGGCAGGAGAGGGGGAGAGGGCAAGTTCAAGTTGCACTGCTGGTTGTGTCCTGGTGTGCTCTCAGCTGTGGCAGCAAACACTATTAAGCCAGGACAATGTGTTCCATGCACACACCTTACCTCATGGCTCCTGCACCTGGAAAGCCCCCCACAACCAGGCTGACCTGCTATTGTAGGGAGGCTGGCTCTCTGACCCAGAAAAGAGTTAGAGAAGCTAACCTGTCTTTTGGGCACTGACTCAGCTTATAGCACTGCCCTAAACTTCTTAACCTAGAAATTAGTACCTTATATCATATTGGGGTGGCACTATATAACATAAAATTTCTTACCATAACTTTAGATAGGCTCTTGATGTCTGATTAGGTGTAACTTCTGTGACAAAAATGCAATAGGAGAAAACATAGTAAAGTAGGGTTAAAAGTGTTTTTTTTTTTTTTTTTTTTTTTTTTTTTTTTTTTTTTTTTACTACACTCTTTAATTTGCACTGATAAGCATGCAAGGGATACAAGGAGCCAGGAATATCTGTGTTTCTCCTTCATCTTCTGTATTTCTATAATATGGACGTTGGTGTGTTTCACTTCAGTAATATGTGCATGCAGAATTGCCATAACTCTCAAGTGGTATTTTTCTTTTTTTTTTTTTTTTTTCCCCAGCTTTATATAATTTTAATTTGACTGAACTACTCTTTAAAAATAATAAAAAAAACAAATATTAACATATTTCATGGGTTTATAAACATTGATGACAACACATTTATTTTATCACTGTTGCAGTGTTCAATGTCAGCTTTTTTTTTTTTTTTTTTTTTTTTTAATTAACATTCTTTCTTGCTTACTGATTCCACTAAATGGAGTTAGACCTATGCTGTATAGGAAAGGGTTTTTATTTATTTCTTTTTTCATTTGCAGTTTATTTTTCTAATTCTTACTCTATCTTACAGAAGTGGCAAAGGAAAAGAAATCTTTGACATCAAACATCTTTGCCCAGCAGGCTTTCTTAAACTTGCCCTGCCTGATAATTCAAAACATTTGACATTGGTCACAGAGTAATGGCTACTTAAAATAATTACTTTCTCACTAATATGAATACTTGAAGTTTAAAGTATCATGAATTCTAAGACAAAGGGAGAAACAACAACATGAAAAAACTTTTGGTATCACTAAGTCTCAAGAGTTGATAACTATTAGTTTCTGGCTTTTAATCGTTACATATTTAAAATGAAAGATGATTTGTCTTATATTCCATTTATAACAAATTTGGAACAACAGAAATTGTGCTATATTTTACTTTTGTTAATTTTGGGGTAATAATAATGCAAACTTTTCATAATGAAAAAAATAAGTGAAGTAAAATGCAATTATGAATTATAAAAATAATTATTAAACTAAATAAGTAATATTAATGTTTGAAAATAATCAAATATCTCTTTTATTCTCTATTTATTATTTACATTGTAAGATGGAAGCTAGAGCTTAGAACTGAAAATTACCAGAATTAGCCCAGTTATTTGTTTTCATGTTAATAATAATAATAAATAAGAAAGATGTACACAGAAGAAGGTGAGAAATCAATACATTGATTGATCAGGATCTAACAAAAGTGTTTTTTATGGAACACCAACCCCAACTTTCTTCTAGAGGATGAGAAATAACACAGTAAGAAAGATTTGAGCAGAATTATTTATATATATATATTTAAGTAAGATATATAATATATATATATAAATAATTCCTAAATTATTATGGCTATCCAGATTCATACAGAAACCAGAGGACTATCATGAATGTATTTACTTCATTCTCCCTACAGAGTTTTCAAAATTGAACAAACTAACAATAGACAGTCATCAGAGGATACATCTTCATTTCTTAACCTGAGCAGAAGCCAAAACCATCTTCATTATATTATAGCTGGTATCATAGCAGAGAGAGAAAAATAGAAGAAGAGGAGATGATGCTGAAATGGTCAGGTCATTTCATCTGCTGCACATTCCCACTGAAGGCAGTAGTTATGAATGTGTAATCCATAATTTGATTAATTCTAGGCAGTGTAAAATGAAGATGATGAGAGGGTAGAATTTAATTTTGGCTTAATTTTAGAAAGGACCTCTTAACTTTTGGGTGGTGCTAATCACATTTAGCACTAGAGCTGATGTCTGAACTTAAACACTCCTTTCTAAAATAATTATGATAGCTTTATAGCTCTCATGCTTCAACCCCCCCACATCTCCCATTTTTTTTTAATTTTTATTTTTAATTTTCTATTCTTTTTATCTAACTAGGATAGTTCCTGGGAAACACAAAAAAAATGTGAGTTTCTTGTTTGTTTGTTTTTTCTTACCTAAGAGTTTTGGATGGAAAAGGTTATTAAAAAAGTATCATTTTGGAAAATCTACCTAAACATGTTAAAATCAATGTTACCCTTACAGAGTAAACCCTGGGGAGAGAATTAACAGGAATTACTGTATGGGTAGGTCTGCTACTTGTTTTGTATGCTTGAATGCTTTTCAAGTTGGCAGAAATCAATGGTTCACTTTTCACACTGAGAAGAGAAGGAAATAGGGGTCAAATTTTTTCCTTACAGGTAGTTGAAGAATAGATTTAAGTATTGTACCCCTCCATCTCCAGTGTATCTCATAAAAATACCACTCATCAAAACTATGCTCTTTGCACTTAAATAAGCATTCACAGTTCACGCTTTATATATCTATATTAATCTCCTTTATTATTTAATATTCTTTTCTTTTTCCTAGCATTGTGTTGAGTATATCCAATGCCAAAACTGCCTGTCTCCTATTATATAGAGAGCCTTTCTTTTGACCTCAGTGAGAAAGAAGTAGATACGAGGAAATACTATCTGCTCAACAGACAAAATAGTTGTCCCTAAAGAGAGTCCATGCAGTGTAGTCATTGTATCATTTGGCAGTAACATATTATCTTCATTGGAAAAACTAATTTTGCAGATAAAATATTTAAAACTGATCTGTATCTCAAACAGACTGTTGTGATTGGGCATTGTTCGAACTGCTAGAATGACAAAATAAATGCTTCCTGAAGACACATTTATTTCTGGAACTGAGTTCTGTGCTTTAAACATTTCTTCAATTTTTTTTTTTTCTTTTTCATGAAAAGAATTAGGTGAATGGATATTTAGGATTTTGTCCTGGTTTTCACTGGAATAAAGTTAATTTTCATCTGAGTAGGTGCAGTGGTGCTGTGTTTTGGATTTAGGATGAAAGTAATGTTGATAGCACACTAGTGTTGCATCTGTTACTGAGCAGTGCTTATAGTAAGTCAAGGACTTTTTTATCTTCTCATGCTATCCAGTGTTTGAGGTGGGTGGAGGAACAAAAGAAGCTGGAAAGATACACAACAAGCACCTAGACTGGCCAAAAGGATACCCATAACACATGGTATCATGCTGAACAATAAAAATGGGGGAGTTGAGCAGGGGGCCTGCTGATGCTCAAGGACTGGCTGGGCATGGGTAGGCTTGTGGCAAACAGTTGCATTTTACATCACCAATTTTGTGCATTCTATTATTATTATTGTTATTTCACCTCCTTTCCTGTGCTCTTAAACTGTCTTTATCTCAACCTATGAGTTTTACTTTTTTTTTGTCTGAGATTTTCTCCCCTGTCTCGCTGAGGGGGAGTGAGTGAATTGGCTGTGTGGTGCTTAGCTGCATGCTGGGTTAAACCACAACACTATTTTAAGTATTCCTCCTCTTTTATTCATTAATGCTCTGATTATAAATAGGTGTTCACCTTGTGATCAAAGCTCCAAAATCACTTTTGCTTGGTCATTTATCTGTCTGCCAGGTATCATGATGTGAAGATGATCATCTCAGTATGATTGAAACATCTGAATTATACTGTTGGCTCCCAGACCTTCTTCCATACAGTATACATAATGAGGATAATGTTCTGTGTTTGACCAATGTTAAAAACATGCTACTCTATATCCATTAAATTATATCACATGTCAGGGAAACTATTTGTACATAATGAACACTGGCAAGGTTGACAAGGATGGTTGCATGACATTCAGTCTTCCAAGTACCTGAGGGGGGCCTACAGGAAAGCTGGGGAGGGATTTTTTTTAAGGGCAAGGAAAAATGGTTTTAAACGGGAAAAGGGTAGATTTAGACTAGATACTAGGAAGAAATTCTTTACTGTGAGGGTGGTGAGATGTTGGAACAGGTTGCCCAGAGAGACTGTGGATGTCCCCTTAGTGGAAACATTCAAGGCCAGGCTGGATGGGGCTTTGAGCAACCTGGTCTAGTGGGAGGTATCCCTGCCTATAGCAGGGATCTTAAAAGTCCCTTCCAACCCACAGCATTCTATGATTCTGTGACTCTATGATTGTCCTTCTCTACCACCTTTTTTGTTGTTGTTGTTCTTTCACACAGCTGATATTATTTCACCTTTTTTAAAACATAGAAGTCTTTTTTTTGTTTCCTGTTAGCTATTGATAACTTTTAATCTATTTATTTTAAATCTAAACTTGCCATTGTGCAGAGGGTAAGCCTTATCCAATGAGACATTTTTTCTTCTTTCTTGCTTTATTTGCATGATGGCTACACTGTTCTCAACAATTAAAAGAAACACTGTTGTTAAGTATTCATAGGATATTTTCCCCCCTATCATGACACACATAAGCGCAGAAAATCATATCCACAAAATTCACAAGCTGGAATTACTCAGGGCTTCTTGAAACTTCAAATGATTTACCATCCAAGAATGACTCTCTCCAGAATTTTGTCAGGTAAATCATTCCCCAGGCTCTTTGATTCTTCACTATAAGCTGAACTTGTTTAGAAATAGTTGAAGTCTTAGTCTGATTTATGTAATATTATTGGTGGTGTATGCCAGTTCCTCTTCTCATTTTACAGACCCATCTTTGGCAAAACTGAGTGTTTGTAAAAATATATTTGACAAAATCAGTTATGGTAAACATCATGATCTGACAAAGAGCTAGCCTACTTTGAAAGGTTTAGAGCCTCCAGACAGATACAAATAAGATAAGAAAAAGCAGACACATGTTAAATCATCCAACAGCAAAGGAGATACTTTATGGAAATTAACTTGCAAGATAATAATCTGAATTTGACAAGGTGATAATTAAAGTCCCTAGATAGATTCTTTCCACATCTGTATGCCTTTCAGTGAAGTTGGTTAGCATATTAACTACCGTTGGAGATTTCTAAAAAATATTCATAGGATGTTAAAATGCATATTGTTATTCACTTCAGTTTGTATAATAAATGTTACAAAATGCAATGCATACAGTATCACATAAGAGGTACTAATCTCTATTATAGACTTATTTTAAAGCACACTGATACCAGACTAGGTTCTCAGATGCCAGTTTTATCCACAGAAATTTAAAAATAATAATAATATTAATTAGTCTTTCTAGCAAGAAGAATGAAGTGATAAATTTCTTCTGCATGAAAAATACTGAAGCTGAGACATTTTCAGTGCAGTAGCTGGAACTATTTTATATTGTAGTTACTGAATAATGACTATCAATATATACTTTTACTGGAAATGCTTTATTATTAAAAGCAACTGGCTTTGTGAAACAACTTTGAAGCTTAGGTCTGTAGTAAAATATTTGTCATAAACTGGAAATAGTTTTTTTGGACCAAATTTAAACAGACACCTATCAACAGAAAATACAGTTTGAAAAACATTACTTTCTCCCATGGAATTATTGTATCAGTTAGAAGGCATTCATGTACTTATGTAAATTACAGAATTTATTTCTGAAAAAAAAGTAGCAGTTTTCAAAACAAATGCTGCATATCCACATTCTCTAGCACATTTAAGTGTCATAAACATAAACATTTCAAGAGCACATTTTTAAAGTAACATTTTGTTTGTCCCATTATTTGCTTCATTTGAAACAGAAATATATGTGTTGCGGAGCTCAGGTAGTTCACCCCAGATGCATTTGAAAATTTGGACCCATGGGGCTTGATGGGGACTACACTAAAGTAAAAACAATTTATACTGCACACGCTGTGGCCATCAGGTCCTGTTAGCAGAATACTAACTGTTCTCTTCTGTAAATCCACTTCTAAGGGTCCACATTCATTGTTTCTGTAGACAGTCTGGTTGTGATAGATAAGAGGAAAGTATGTGCACATTAAACAACTACCAGAAGCACTATGAGAGCCTTTCAGTCTGGGGGATGACTGGAAGCATCATCTGGAGAGAGATGGAAACTTTACTACTTAAGGTAAAAATTCAGCGTGAAGATCTCAAAACACTAGCAGAGAAAAGGATTATCGAGTTTACTGTAAGAGTGATTTGTCAGCTCTGAGTCCAATGGATTGAAAGACATAAAAGTTATTGTGATATGAAAGTGCTGAAATGCCAGTATGACCAAGAGATGAGTTTTATTTTCATTTTTTGTATATTCATGGAAATGACGGAAGAATTTATTATCACATAGCTTTTCTCTTAAGTTATTTAAGTTAGTAATGTTAGTCTGGCGTATTTTTCCAGTAGCAACATTGTTATCATATATCCAAGAATTTGTGAACTGTTTTGCAGTGCTACATGTTCTTGTTAGCATTTAACACTGTAATTTAGTACAAGCAATTCACATTCCGTATAGTGATTTCTATGCATCATGATCCTCTCATTTAACTGTGCCAAAACATATTTGCAAATTGGAATATCTCCTCCTGACATTTCTATATTTCTTCTCCACATCATCACATTAGCATCTGTAGAAAACAAGCATGTAATAATTAGGAAAAAAGGCCAAATATTTTGCATCCAGGTAGATTTCCCCCACATTCCTCTTCACTCCAATCCACAGCATGCTAAGTTAGCAATTACTGAAGTACTATGTATTGAAACTCAAGTTTGTTACAATTGCAAAACAAAACTACAATAACAACAGTAAAAACTCAGCAGATTCAGTACCTCTTGATAGTAAAGTGTTTAAGAATATGTTCAAAATCTCTGTGACTGTGAAAAGATTCATCTCTTAATAGTTTTTGTTGTTGTTGTTGTTGTTTGTTTGTTTGTTTGTTTCTGGATAAAACATGAAAAGTTAGCTGTTACATAATTGTCCTCAATGGAGGGCAGAAGATGAAGACTATAAATGATTATAAAATTCACAGGGAATAAATATAATTTTTATTTCAGTAGCATCAAAATATATATATTCGTATATGTATACACCCATTCATATTTTTCAGGGAAACAAGTAAAGTCCACTTGCCATTAAAAGAAAATTTGTACTTCATGTTAACCAGCTTGGTATAGTATTAATACATATGCTTCTTTGGCACTGAATTTCACTGGTTTCTGTTATAAAATTGTGAAAGAGGAAAATAGATTTCTTCTCCTTAAAAGAGGTTTTATCTTCATTCAGTAATCACCACTCTACTTCCTAAATCCTAAATTATATTATACATTGCACTGATTTTGACCTATCCATGAGAACATGAATAAAGTCTTTAATGCAGAGCCCCAAGTAGTAATAGAGAATACTATTGCTATTTTAGATGGGCTATGTTATTAAAAACATGTCGGGGTTTTTTTTTTTGAGAGGGTTGGGGAAGGGGGAGGGAGGGGTTGGAAGGAGAGTACGGAAACTCCTATTTTAGTTTTAGGAATGCCATATTACTGTCATACAGACTGAGGCAGAATCGTCAGGGGAAAATCTCTGTTACAACAAAAGTATTTGCCTGAAATACAGAACACTTTAACTGGTTCACAGGGAATTTTGCTTTCGGACTTTTGTGCTAACTCTCTATAAAGGAGAAAAATGCTGTTTGCAAATACCCCAAAGTATAGTATTTAATTTCCTCACATTGAAAAATTCCTAAAACAAGATCCTTGCACCAGTTACATAGAGTAGATTATATAAGGAGAAACATTTACTTTGGAATAAATATACTTGTATATTTTGATGGTAGATTACTTGCAGCATGTAATTTGAAATACTTAGCATTTCAAAAAATTCTCAATTTTTGCTCTTGGAATAGCATTTTTTGGAGGGTGCAGAAGATGGATAAATGTGACCTTAAAATTAGAGGGGTAAAATTAGTCCACAACCTCCTATCTCTGCCTTTCAACCAGGAAGTCTTGTTTAGGGAAATCTTAAATCCTGGAGTTTACCTGATGGCAGAAAAGATGATAAGACCCAGGCCTAAAAGCAAAGGTTAGTCTGGATTATTTTAGTGGCCATTATTTACCGTATGCTTCAATTAAATCTCACAAATAAGTGAAAGTGACTAATATTTTCCTTAATCAGAACATTGGCCTGTAATGTTTGCAGCACTGTCTGTCACATGCATTTAGATTAATGGATTCGACAGTAAAGGTCAGTAGTAAGTCTGAGGGTACACGGAAAATCCTGACAGTTACATTTGCCAGATGTGAATTCTGGAGATCGCCTGCTATCACTTATTGACCAATAGCCAATAGATAACAGAAACAGTAAGACTTTCACCACAAAACCCAGCTTATTTGATAAGAAAATTGACATTCCAACCTTTCTAGACAGCACAATGTGCTCAGTGATTTCTGAGTATACTCTGAAAATGCATGGGACTGCTCTTATTTATATAAAGACTGTGGTGCACTTGCATGCATGTATGTATGTGTGCACATCTGTCTCTCTCCCCATCTTTTCTCCCCAGCACGAAGTCCCACTAATCTCAGTAAGACTATTGTTTCTCTAACTAATCCATTCAACAGGAGTAGAAATGATCTGCATCCATCCTTTGGGAGTCTTAGTTAAAGGTGGTGGAGAAAAAAAAAGGTGGAGAGGGGGTAGACTTCACTTCCAGTGTTATTCTGTGGAAGATAGAAACTGTTGTTTAGAAAACTGTGAGGGGAGAGTAAATCAACAACAACAGCAACAACAACAACAACAAATACATGACTTTCACCCCCTAAACTATAACAGGATTTTTAGGAAGGAAGGTGGGAAAAATAGATAGTCCTTCAGGAATCATTTCCATTGACAGAAGAAATATTTTTATATATCCAAGTTATCTAACAATCTATTTATTTATTAACTTAGGAAATAAACAAACAGCAATTTTTCAGACTTTTTTGTCTTCTGACTATTTACCTTTTGTTCATTTGTAACACAACTTTCAGGACAGGGTAGGTAGCACCATAGGGAATAAAAGCAAGAAGAATACAGTAACAGTACATAGAGTACATCTTGTTACTCTGAACATGCCTAGGTATTGGCATACAGAACTGATGGTAAGAAAAAGATTCAGAAGTAGTCGGCTGAAGCTTGAAGAATAAATCACACAAGAGGAAGGCCACTGAAGACATGCCGTGAATTTGGGCCTGGCCTTGTCTTCCTAGCCCTGCCCTCCTCACCATTAGGAAAATTTTTAAGAGTGATTAGAAGTTGACAACATGATGAGAAGACAAATAAAAGCGCTCTATTCTGGCCAGGTCTGAGTAAACTCTGCACAGACTCATTATACTTCTGGCTGTTGTATGGAGTAGTGAGATTGTAACCTTGATATCTGCCTATTCCTTGTCTTGCACCCTGTCAGAAACCAATCACTTTCAGCTACAACATCCAGGAGTTCTCTTATTTCTGGTGATGAAAAACCTCCTTTTCTTCACCAATCACCTGGGCAGGATCAGCCATGAACCTTTGGAGTTCACCTGAATATTAACTTGCCTAGATATTCCTTCTCTTGAGTTGATTGTATGTTGTAATTAAATACAGTGTTGTTGAAAGAGAGTACTAATATTGTTTCTACAGTGCTGAAGACAGCCATGAGGACTATGTGTGTAGAAAAGGAAAACTGAGCTGAGCTGATGAGAACTGCGTTCAGCTAGGAGCAAAGCCAAGAAAACTGCAAGTAAAAAGCAGTGGGAGTGAGCTGTTGTAGAAGCCTGGATCCTGCATGGTGAACTTCATGCTAGTGAGGAAATGAAGGGCCCACACAAATAAAAGGTGTTATAGGGAGTACAGGAGTATAAATAAAGCTGTATTTATTGCCTCAAGTGGGATAAAGTAACTCTTTTTTTTAATGTGAGACAAATATTTGTGTGCAGTAAGTGCAGATAAACATAAAAGACTGGCAAATAGTTGGCAATTAACTAATTTGCATATGTAATCCTGACCACTTAAAATAAAATTTCAGTAGTGAGTTTAGCCATGTTAAGAGATTTTAAAGGAACTTCAAGCCTACGAGAAATCATTTTTTTCTCTTATGTTTCACAAAGTACTTCCTGTAGTAAACAGTCAGGCCTTGCAAAAACAGATAAAGGATCTTGCCAGCTCAATTTTATAGCATGCAGAGATAATAAATCAATAAATATTAGAGAGTCTGAGATTTTTTCATCACATATTTGTCACTGACAATGCTGATCTGCCAAAACTACTTTTCATTATTTCTGTCAATTCTGAACATTAGGGAAATAAGCTTTGAGAATTATCAGAATGCTTTACTTTGACACTTTTGTTGAAAATGTGAAGTGTTATGGTTCAAAGTTATTTTGTTTGGAAATTAAGCTAATTATAGCTGTAAACAGTTGGCAGTTATTGATTCTTACATTTTAGGCTTTTCATTTTAAACCTTTCTTTTCCCTTAATTTTATAAGAAAATCTGAAGTCTGGTCTGAGAAAGTTTTCAATATCTTATACATAGTCAGGACGGTGAATAATAATCCATCTTGTTCTTCAAACCATCACAACCTTAACTCTGTTGATATTTGTGTATAATTCCGGAGTATGTTCAGCCAAATGAAAAAGTAAATGATTTGGGTAATAAATCTTGTGGTAGTAGTTCAGTGTTCTCCTCTTCACTCCTGTAAATTCTATGGAATAGGTGACATACTGCTTAAGCAAAGCAATACGATGTCATATTCCTTATGATGCCAAATGTGAAAGCTTTTGAATATGTTCATGGAGTCTCACCCAGCTGAACAATAATAGATCAGCTGTACAAAAGTTGTGCAAGTATGATTGGATTTTTTTTGGTTCAGATCCAAGAGTTTCTTTTAATTTTATTCAGTTGTTATTGAAACAACCTAGTATTGATTGAAAAACAAACAAACAAACAAAAAAACCACTCTATTTCTGTTAAAAACTAAACTGGAACCTCAAAATTTCACCTGTCTGCAATGCTGTATATGATGCATTTCAGTCAGTGCATGAAGAATTTCATGTAATAATCAGTGCTGACAAGAGTGCTATGAGCTCAGAATACCAAGAAAAGCCGACTGTAGCTATCAGTGACTGAAAAAAATACATATTGGCTTTTTATTCTTGTTTGTCAAAGTACTTCTATTTGCTTCCTAAAAAGCAGTTGTTTTCTGTGATTGATAAATTCTCTCACTTTTAAACCCATTCGCATCCATTAGTTCTGCCTTTTTCCCCTCCCTGATGAAAGTCAGGAAGTGTCAGATTGAAATGTTCTTGCCAGACACAAATAGTGTCCCCAGGGGTGGCAGAAACTATTCTGAGTCAGAAAGAAATAGATTTTAAAGTGTTGCCTGTTCACACTGGTCACTCAACTTGCTCAACAAAAAATGTCCAAATGTAGGGACAATTTAAAAATACTGTTTTTAATATGATTTCTTAAAAAAATATTTCATTTTTAGACAAGACATAATTTCATATTTTAGACAAAATAAACGTAATATGTTTCAAATAAACTTACTGGTGCCACAATGAGATATGTATTTTGACCTTTTATAGTACCAGAAATATTTTAGATTATGTCTAGTGTCAGATCTAATAATAATCTTTTTTATTTACTGGGCTTTCGATCATTATCAATATGTAAGCAACTGTCATACAAATGATCTTTAAATGCCCTATCCACCGTTACAGAATCAGGATCAGTTCTGGCTCTATGGATCCTAATGGAAGTTGGGAAGTTATGAAGACTGGGGTATCTAAATTTATCTTTAGAATATAAGAACTAGCAAGCTGACTTTTGGAGGAGAGAAAACTACATTTATAATAGAATTACTGATTTTCTTATGTGCAGCTAAAATCTATATGTAACTCTTATATTGCCCCATCATATTTTTACATTTCCACGTCTTCCATATGGAATGAATGACTACTCATGTAGAGGAACATGTCACTTTAAAAAATAAAAATAAAAATATTAGACACAGATGGTCAGTTGATCCATTACAGAAGTAATAAGTATTTCATTTAGCTTTTTTTTTTTTAATTTAATTTTTTTTTTTTTACTGTTAATACTAGTGAGAATATTGCATTGGAATATATTACAATATAATGTGTGAAGAGATTAGAAGATTTTTTCAAAATATTATAACGGGATCCTTGTGATGAAGAATCATTTCCTGTTTTCTATTTTCTCATAACATATGAATATTGGATTTGTCATGATGAAGAAGTCCTGAGATGTGAGTAAGTAGTCTGTGAAAAAAGTGAGCACACTGCAGTATTCCAACAATCTATCTATTGTATACCTTCCATCCCATGTCTGCACAGCTGCCTGTGTTGAACTCTGAAAGGTTAGCTGGTTGTTTCACATGTTCCCAAGGCTCAGCTGCTTTGTCTCAGTGGTGGTTTGAGGAAAACGACTATGGAGGTGCAGGCTACTGTCCAAAAGGGATTTCTAGGTACTATTTGGCCATCAGTGATTTTCACTGCTAATTGGTGTGCAGCTTCCTGGCAGGCCTACATAGTAGTTTTCTACACCATGAGAGGCAGCAAACCTAAATGATACAGAACTATGAATAGTTAGGGGACTGTAAATGCTACAAGACTTGTTTAGTTTTTAGGGATTGATGTATCAGACGTGGTATATTAGAAGCAATCGCTTAGATTATTTACAGACACAGTAGATGTAAAATATGCCAAGAGGTTAGCATTAATTCTGTTATCCGCATGCTGAAAATTAATGTTGATGTCCCTGTGCTGATACAGAAAGAGCTAGTCAGATTTCTCCCTTGTGTTTTTGTAAACTGGATTTTAAAACTACAAAAATGTGATCAATTTGTATTTGGCATACACTAACTGCCATAATCTTTATTGTTACTGTTCTCTACATTGCTGTTATCATTACCATCAGAATTTTATAAAATGTAGCTGATGTTTTCTGACAATTGGATTGGCAGAGTAGGTTCCAAATACTGCATATTATCATAGTTTCATCTTATTCTTCGATGTGTGTGCGTGGTAAGGGAGTGAATTAAGAATGAACTAAGGAAAAGTCTTTTACCTAATTGAATAAAGAAAGAAAAATATTACATTATTTGACATAACAAAACACTACCTAAAGTCTTACACTCATTTATATAATTTTCTTAATGTAAAAATTTAGACACCTTTCCTAACAATTTTGCAGTTCAGGTTTTCTCACTGAAATCTGCATTTATTGATTTATTGTTATTTCTAAGTTGGCAAAGTGTCAGGAAATAAATAAATAAATAAAAGCCTTTTGAAGTATTTATTATGTATTAAACATCTTCAGGGAGTTATTTAATAACACTGAGCATTAAATTTGTTATAAAACTCTTCTACTAAATTCTAGGACTCCTTTTGGGTTAAAGTGACTGTATATTAGAATTCACATGTGTGTGGCAGTAGATCACTCCAGTTCAATACACTATTGAATATAGTATATTTTACTGATGAAAACAGACCGTATAAATGTATATACCTTTGTTTTAAATCCTCCCATTTCTTCTCTCTTATACAAATATTGTTTTATCCAGAATATTATATCCCTTATATGTTAATTTCTGTTTGAGATAAACTTGTTTACTATGGGAATTTTTCCTTACATCTGAATTGATGAGTTTGATGAAGAATATGATTCTATAAGACTTACTTTTTGACTACGGGAACTAAAACTGTTCTGTGCTTTTAGCAGTGGAGTACTTAAAGCTACCATTTTATATATCATTTCTACCATTTTTCAGCAGTGTAATAATCTGTACATTTTTGTAACTACTGTCATTAATCTTGTCCTTTTAAACTTAATGTCAGAAAAAAAGACTTAACCAAGATACAGTTCCGATCAAGTGGAAAAATCTATATATATTTATAATTTATCTTGAATTATATTTGTAAAATGTAATCAATACTAAAAAAAAAAATCTTTAAGGGAAAGCTAGTATCATGGAGTTATCTAGATCAATCTATGCCCGTGATGGGGGGCAGTAGGCTCATGGGCCCCCCGGCTCCCAAAAATGGAAAGGGAAAAGGGAAAGGGGTAGGGAAACGGAAGCTGGGCTCAGAGAGGGAAAAAGAACTGAGCAGCAGCAATGATCTAAGGAGGAAAACTTATTTTACTAACTATGATATCGGAATGCAAAATAACACAATATAATATAATCTAATTGAAATTGAGGCTAATAAATCAAATAAAATAAGAGAGAGAAAGTTTCCAAAACCAAAAGGCCTACCTGAATGAAGGCACGTGGCTTGGAAGCACATCCACACCTTCTGCCTGGCAGCAAGAGAGACGAGAGAGAGCCAGATCCCATGACTTCTGTGACGTATCTTCCTTCTCTTACTGTGAGGTCCTCTGGGATATGTAGTCCTTCTCTTTTGAGAAGCAGGTATCTGGCAAGTTGTCAATCCACGGAACTGGAGTATTAACTCTTTAATTACCCGTGCTGTACATGATGTTTTGATGTGGAATACCAATAGCAAAATTACAAAACCATGACATCTAGGTAATTTAAAATTGGGCATAGATAATGTTTACAGAATAAACTTGTGATTTCAAATCTCAAGTAATTCAGTATGTGAATTTTTATACAAGATTGATTCAGATCCAGAAGCTACAGTTCTTCACAGCACTGTTTTGTGCCATAACTAGGATGTTCCTTCAGTATGTAGGACATGTTGCTGGCCATTAGCGCAGCTATTTATTTAGGGGAGAGACACAATTGCACTAAAGATAACCAAAGTGGCAAATAAGCAGAGGAATAGCTGAAAAGTTCATAGTATTTATAAGAAACCAGATTGGTACTAATTTTCCAGTTGCAACTTGCCAATGACTGCAGATAGAAATACTCATTACTTTAAAAAACATCTTCTAGAAAGACCTTAAGAGAAGCTAAATGAGGCCATCAGATTGTCTCACTCCAATTTATAGGAGGGAGAGGGGGTTCTTTGAAATATGTATGCCCGGCGTGAGATTAAGAAACAATGGTTCAAATGTTGGTCTGACCAGTTTATTACAAATGTTAATAAGGGAGATGAAGAAAGGGGAGGACGGACACTGTTACGGATTGGGGTGATGGGGAAGGGAAGGCGAGCGATAGAAAAGATAGGAAGAAGCAAGAATTGCGTAAAGCAGGGATTGTCACCACCAGGATCCGGCAGTAGTCCTGCTGCACGACGTTTCAATGGTCCGAGGCTGAAGGGCAGGAGCAGCGAGGCCGGTCTTGGGCAACGAGAGCGAGCAGGTACCGGGTGGGTCCAGGAAGAAGCCGCAGAGTAAGTCTGGGAGGAAGCAGCAGGTCTCAGGTAGCAGGTCCAGGGAAGTCTGTCAGCATACGGTCCGTAGTGAAGGATCTGATGGCAGAAACCTCGAGTCTGTCGTGGTGAGAGATCAGATGGCAGAAAACCTCTCTAGTCTGTCGTGGTGAGAGATCAGATGGCAGTAAACCCCTCTAGTCCGCCGTGGTTGTTGGACCCTCTTTTATCCTCCATTTTCTCCTGCCTACCTGACATCCCTGGGTGCTTGAGTAAGAGTCATGTGCATACCTCCTGAGATGGCCATCTTCCTCGAGATAAGTCCACACAAAAAGACTGTTTCCCAGCCATTAGCAGCAGCTTATCTCTTTCTCGTTGCCCCTGGCCTTGTCCATCTGTGCTCCTTAGAGGATTTCACAATCCTTAGCCAGGTCCTGTCCATCAGCGTCCTCCAGACAGAAGATTTCTCTACCTTTGCCCAGGACTTGCCTGGACTTGTTCCTCAGCAAACTTTGAGTCAATCATATAAAAGAATAATCTCTTACACAGGTATGGCAGCATCCTACTGTTTCTAACAGGGTTCCAAGATTATGTTTTACAGCCAATCTTCCCCGGCAAGACTCTTCTGCTCAGAATAACAGGGAATTACATCCAGAAAGAGAAACATGATTGGAATGGCTAAATCCAGTCATTAAAATAATGATTCCTCCCTACCATATTTCTGTAGCCTAGTTTGGAGGACTTGTTTAGTGGTGCCATGTTTCTGTAGGCATCCCTCAAGAACATGGAAGGGACCTTAAGAGAAGAGGTAAAGTGTATACTACTGCCCAGATATTGTGTATCTGCTGTGACTACTGTTATATAACTCTTATATAACTTGATTACTTGAGAACTTTGTTATACCTTGTGTACTTAAAAAATAATAATAATAAAAATAAAAATTGAAGAATTGATTTTGCTCTTACTTCATTTGTAGTGATTTGCCTAGCTTTAGTTAACCTAATATTGTTGATAAAAGAAGATGCAGAACACAATTTTGAAGTTTATGATTTGAAAAAACAAACAAACATTCAAACAAAACCAACCAAAAACCCCCCTAACAATACAACATTTGGGAAATATGCTTTCTGTATAAAGGCTGTATTTTTACTTCCCCATCTTCAATAATGTTTTTGTTGCTGCATATTTGTTCTTTCTCACCAGTGACCTGGTACATCCTTCCACTGCAAGGCTCCCTCCTTTGGCTGCTTCCGCAGTTAAACTGTTAGGATAGTCATCACATAGACAAATAAACAGTATGACGAACAGGACAAATGTAAAGGTGTAAAACATGATTAAGGCCAAGGAATAATAAATAAAAAAAAAAGAAGGATGAATTATAAAATCATCATCACTGTGTTTGAATTCAGCCAGGGAGAAAAGGATTTGTTAAAGAAATATCAGCAGAGAAATACTCATGTTAGAGAAATGTATCACATGCTGTGTTGTGTAAAATCTTCCTTTTTCCAGGGAAAACATAGAGCACTAGGGAAAGGCGGAACTCCATCTGCCATGTGGTTAATAAATGCATCAATAATCAAAGCATTTGTAACTTGAAAATTAACACCAGGTTATCTGTGCAGTTTTTGCTGTAGTTTCCTATTGTGTAATGGGATGAAAGATAGTTCATAAGTATTATAAGCTTGTTATGATAGGAGTCACTAAACTGCTAGAGCATGTTGATTGGCAAAAGCAATCATTTTTCACATTAATGAATTATAGTTTTACGTTGTTTGTTCTATTTGAATGACAGAGATAAGACTGCAGTGGTGTTCAAATGGATTGCAAATCATGCAGTTGCAATTGGGCTAGTAGTATTAACTGCTCTGAAAAGGTAAATCATCCTGAACATTCACTACAAGGTTAATGAATAGTAATAGGTTTTGTAATACTCCGTACTTCCTCTCTTCATTATCTTGTAGAGCTGCTTTAAGAGGAATGTGGGGTTTGGGTTTTTTGTTTTGTTTGTTTGTTTGTTTTGTTTTGTTTTGTGTGTGGGTGCTTTGTTTTGTTTTTGGTTTTTTTTTAACTTTTGAGTGTCAAAATGTTTATACAGAAGTTTCAATTTTGTAATTTTGTAATTTATTAAATTACATATATAGTATAACTCAGATGAGAATTACTACAGTATGTTCTGTTCTACATTAGATGAGAGCCCTTCAGTTCTTTCCTTACTTTATCAGAAGGTTAGGGTCTGTGGCACATGACATGACATTTTTTAACTCTTAAAGATTCTACATAATAGACAAAATATTTTGTTCTGCATCTAAACCTTTCAATGGACCCCCTTTCCTTATATAATACATCCATTATTGTATTTCTGAACTACTACCTACCTCTTATTGTAGTAGATTAGAAGGAGATTCCACAGTGTTAATTGTTACCTCCTTTAAATGAGAATAAATCATAAAGACATAACATATAAAAGAATATAGAAGTACCTTTTTTGAGCATTGGAAGTACTGTCTGAGGAACCTTCCCCCAATATCTAATCTAAATCTCTTTTCCTTTAGTTTTAAACCATCCCTGCTTGTCCTATCACTATCTCCCCAAGTAAAAAGTGGATTTATCTCATGTTTGTAAAGTCTTATTAAACACTAGAAGGATGAAATGAGGCCTGCAGAATTTTTATTTTATTTTATTTTATTTTTTAGGCTCAACAAGCCCAATTCCTTCAGTCTGCCTTCATAGAAGAGGGTCTTCAGGTATTTCCTATGGTGGGGGCCCCAGACCTGGATGCAGATTAGTTGCCTTCCCTTTGTCTATCAATGCCATCACTCCATCACAGAAGGCCACCAGATTGGTCAGGCATGACCTTCCCTTGGAGAAACTATGCTGACTGTCTCAGATCACCTGCTCATCCCTCATTTGCCTTAGTATGTCTTGCAGGCAGATCTATTTCGTGATTTTCCCAAGCACAGATGTGAGGCTCACTACCCTGTAGTTCCCAAGGTCCTCCTTCATCCCTTTCTTTTCAATCAGAGTGATGTTCCCTCTTTCCCAATCGCTGGAGACTTCATCTGACATCCGCAGCTTTTCAAATATGATGGAGAGTGGCTCAGCAACCACCTCAGCCAGCTCCCTTGGGACCCTGGGATGCATGTAATCCAGCCCAATGGACTTGTGCACACACAGTCTCATGAGTCGGTCTCTGACTTGCTCTGTCCTTACAGCAGCAGGGAGTTTGCTTCCCAGTTCTCACCTAATGGTTCAGGTTCAGAGATGTGAGAATCCTGGCTGCCAGTGAAGACTGAGGCAAAGAACTCATTCAGTATTCAGCTTTCTGTCTGTCTGTTGTTGCCAGTTCTTCTTTCTCATTTAGCATAGGAAGTATACTCTCTTTGGCCTGCCTCTTCTGACTTAGGTACCTGTAGGATCCCTTCTTGTTGTTTTTAACATCCCTCACTAAGTTTAGTTCCATCTGTGCCCTGACTTTCCTAATCCTACCTCTGCAAGTCTGGACAACATCCCTGTATTCTTCCCAGGTGACATGCCCTTGCTTCCACTGTCTGTACTTGCCCTTCTTTTCCTTCAGTTTGACCAGCAGTTCCTTGACAAGCCATGCTGGTTTCCTCCCTCCCCGGCCTGCTTTCTTATTCTACTCTTACACTCTCAGAAAAGCTTCCTTAAAGAGCAGCCATCTTTATTCCACTCCTTTGTCTCTAAGGACTCCTTCCCAGGAGATCTCATACAAGAGTTATTTAAACTATCTGAAGTTCATTCTCTTGAAGTTCAAGATCCTGACTCTACTCTTTACCAGGCTCATATTTCTTGAGATCACAAACTCAACCAGAGCATGCTCACTACAGCCCAGGCTGCATCCAATCTTAATATCTTTAATGATCTCCTCTGCATTTGTGAATGCCAGGTCCGGCAACTCTTCACCTCTGTTTGGTCTGTTCAATAATTGAACCAGAATGTTATCATCAGTGACTCCAGGAATATCTCGGAACAATTATAGCTTGCTGTGCTGTCTTGCCAATGGATATCCAGGTGGTTGAAATACCCCATCAGGATGAGTGCCTGTGAGTGTGAAATTTCATGTAGTTGAAGCAGGAAAACCTCATCTACAGGCTCCTCTTGATCAAGTGGCCTGTATTAGACCCCCATTGTCCTTTATTGTTCCCATCCCTAGTTTTAACCCACAGGCTCTCCACTTATTTGTGCCTGTTTCTCAGAGGGAGCTCCTCACAGTCTATCTATTTCGTAACATAGAGGACAACTCCCTCATCCCTCCCACCTCAACTGTTCCTTCTAAAAAGCTTATATCCCTCAGTAGTGGTGCTCCATTTATATGAATCAGCCCACCATGTTTTCACAATGGCAATAAGATCAAAGTTTCCGAGTGTACCACAGTTTCCATCTCCCTTTGCTTATTTCCCATGCTGTGTGCAGTGGTATGGAGGCACCTCATCTGGACTTTCAGACACACTGCCTTCCTAGTGGAGCCCTATCACAAATGTCTGGGGCAAATCTAAGGTTTTCCTCTGCTGCTTCCTAAAGTGACAACATTCCCTGGCTCTTCTCTGTCACTCAGCAGTACATCCCCTTCCCTCAGCAGCTCTAGTTTAAATCCCTCACAGTGAGCCCAGCTTAATCCCTAGTATATTCTTGCTCCTCCAGGTCTGTTGCATCTCATTCCACATCACCATTCCTGCAGGTTGTCAAAGGTCATAGAGTCATAGAACCTAAATCACAGAAGCCATGACACCACCCATGCAATCAGTTATTCATCCTCACAGTTCTCCTCCTTCTGCTCAGATCCCAGTCTCCCACTGGGAGAACTTGAGGAGAACACTACCTGTGCTCTTGACCCCTTCCCAAGGGAAGCAAGGTCTCTTTTGATATTTTTTAATTTCTTGGTTGCAACCTTGTGCAACCTGGCTTGAAAGACCAGGAGAGGATAATAGTCACTTGTTTTTTCATGCTGTATATTGCTTTCTTGATGTCCCTAATGCAGGCTTTCAGCAGGCAGCATCCTCTCTAGAGAGCTTATCCAGATGGCAGGTGGGTGCCTCAGGGCCTCTCAGCAAAGGGTCTCCAATTACTAAGACCCTTTGCACTTTTTTAGTGGCACTGGTAATGTTTTGACTCCTTGGCTGGCCTTTCTTAGTGTCATTGCCCCTTTTCAGCTCCAAGCTTCTATCCGTATTCTTTTTCCCACATCAGAGCCTGAAATCTATTAGCTAGTGGGACTTCAGGAGCAAGGAGGAGGCTTCTCCTTTTGTTCTGAGCAGAGACCAAGGTCCAGCCCCTTCACTCTGCTCATGTTTATCCTCTGTCTGATCAGAAGCCTGCTTATCACCCTCCCCTGGCTGGGCCCCAAGACAGAGCTGTTGGTCTGCCCGCAAAACTGTGTGATATCAGGTGTCAATTTCCCTCTCTGACTGATGAATGCATCTCAGCATGGTGATCTCCTCTCTCAGCCTGGTCAGCTGCTTGAGAAGACTGTGCACCATAACACCCCTCACCTGCCTCAGACCCATGAATGGATTCTAGATTCCAGAGCTCCCCAGAGCCAAAAGTCCAGGCAGCCTTCTCACTCCTCAGAAGGTCCATCTGAGTGCACAAGTCAGCCCAGAGAGGTTGTGAGCCCCTTGTCTGTGTTTTTGCTTCTGCCTGTCTGACTCGTAGGGTAATCACCATGTTAGTACTAAAAGAGCATTTTCCCCTAGTGACCTGGGATGAGAAGAACAGCATATGCTGCTCACCTCCCTGCTCAAACATCCTGCATGAACTTCTTGCACAAACTGCCACTCCGCTGACAAATCATGCCCTGTCAGAGCACCACTGCTACATGGCGGACAATGACACCTGGCAGCTTCTCTCTGACAGGGGATACCCCTCCACCCACCAAGGCAATTACCTGATTCGGCATGGAGTTCATAGGACTTCAACTAAAATGACTTCTTATCATTGAGGTGCATAACAAGAAAATCTCGGATGATGTCATTCAGTCCTAGTGGACAACCTCATTCTAATTTTTAATCCTTTATGTAATATGTAGAGAATTTAGTGCATATATACAGAGAGAGAGAGAGAGAGAGAGAGAGAGAGAGAGAGAGAGAGAGAGAGAGAGAGAATCTAATTGATAGTGAACTATTTAAGAAGGAAGTTTTGGCATGTTTAGGAATAACTTTCTGTCTTGCTAAGAATCATACAGTATTTTGAGTTGGAAGGAACCCAGGAAGGTCATCTAGTCCAACTCCCTTGCAATGAACAGAAACAAGAAATAGAGTTTTTAACATAGTCAGATAGGAAAAGGGACATAGGGATCTGGCAGCATTGGTGGTTCTTTTTTTTTTTTTTACTGACTAGGTTTGCCTTTACAGCAGTGCATTATGTATTCTTACACAGTATAAAATTTTTAAAGGAATAAGTTACCATAAACCAAATCTATAATTTGATTCCAGTTAGAGGCCTTCTGGACCTGGAATATGTCTTTTCCTTGCTAAAGTACTTCACTCAGAATGCACACATCCACTGTCCTCCATGTTTAACCAAGTATGCTTGTTCTGTATTGTAATGTGAAAGGTCAGGACACTGAACCATTAAATATTTAATTTATTCATGCAGGAACATTACATGTGTTTCAGTGTTTTCTTAAGTGATTTGACATTAGCAAAAGAACATTGAGACGATACAAACTGTGTCAAAGAGATAAGCCTTAGGCAATAGACAGCAACAAAACACAGCAGATATTAAAAACAGATTTTATATACATAATGCTGAAAAAATGCCTACCTTCATTACAGGACTATTAGCTAGAGGGTCGTTCATGCAATTTTCTGCACATTGACTTCCAAATTCTATTAAACTTCTTGATAAAAACTCTCTTAGAAATGAACTCATTGATGTTAGCCAACATTCATACACATATATTCAGTCTAGGAACATACTCATCACTCACGTGTGATGCTGTAGACCTCTGTTTCTGAAAGCTCTAACTAAAATTTAAATAAACTCTTGCAGGTGATTTAAATTTTTGGCTACAATTTTTAATTTAAAATAAATTATTAATTATAAACTACTTGTGCTTATAAATTACATGTGAAAAAGTTGTCTCAGTCTTTCTCTTTGCAAGATTCTGCTGGCTAGAAGGATTACAAAGAGATAGCTAACATTTTTCATATTAGTGGATACCTTCCAAAAGGATATAATTTTATAATTTATAAGTAAATTACTGATCACAGTATTTGCTGATTTGAGAAATTAGCAAGGTGGAATTTTACAAATTATAAGTTCAAACATTTGGCAGAGGATAGTATTGACCTACAGAGACTAGCTGTAAGGGAGATGGGAATTTAGAGGCAAATTCTGCCAACCTACTTGTATTGACTAGTTTCTCACTCTGAAATTGTCCTAGTGAGATCAGTAGGATTATTGGAGAAGTAATATACTAGTCATTGTAAGAAAGCCTGGCAGAATCTGGCCTTTAATGTGTATCACTGGCCAAAAACTTCTAAAATTTTACTTGTTTATTTCTGTAAGTAGACATTAAACATCTTTACTGTAGTTTCAAGCTTGGAACTTTAAAGTTTAGCAATTTATTTCAAAGAGAAAATTTCATAGATTTAATGTCTGCTTTTGTGCTTGAAGGTCATTCCTCTACTATTCTGAATTTAGATTTATGATGAACTTTTTAAAACTAACACAACAATATCTGCAAAAGCCAAATTCTTTTCTGTATTTTTTTTTCATACATGTATTAGTTTTACAGCTCAATATAGTATTCTCCTCCTAGAAGGATAAAACTTCTTGCTCTTTTTGTGAAACAAGAAAAAATAACACACATCTATAGTCTTCCACACTCTCAAACCACTGATTGCAATACAAAATTTGGCATTGATTCCAATTACAGTAAGAGTAGGGACTTCATCCTGACATGCTGAGTTCTCTTACAGATGTTGTAGCCCTTTAATGGTGATTGACATATGCCCAGATCATTCTCTAAGTATACAACATTTGCAAAAGGTGAGTCACTTTGTATTTTTTCTTCTTCAAAAATAGTGGTGATATTTTGCAACTATTTGAGAGAGATACAGGGGTGAGAATAATTATAGAATGATTTGGTGAAGGATAAATCTTTTTTGAAGCTTACATCTTTTTCCCTCCTTTCTGTATTATTTGCTTCTGCCATACACTTATCTTTGTTGCAACTTTTTTTTTTTTCCTTCTTTCATGTGCCTAAACATGATTGGTTGGTTCCAAGTTCTCATGCTATTGTTCAAGATGTTTCTATGAGGAGTGATTTAATTTCACTACATTTGTGGCTTTCTCCTGCTGTGCCTGTATAATGGCATTGATGCAGATTGTAGAAAGGGAGAGTCTCAAGCAAGGTGGAATAAATTAAGATGAGGTAGGTACCCCTACTACTTTTTGCATGCAGAAAAGTAGAAAGCAAAGCTGGTAGCTGACGAAATAACAAACATAAATATACTTTCAATGACAGATTATGTCATTTAAAAATAGTGATAGCAACTGAAAACTAAGGCAATGTACTGCCTGCTTAAACTGCATTTCTCACTGATTAAGAAGTAATTTATTTTCTGTGAATAATTTAACAGTCTCAGGGTTTGAGAAACATTCACTTGAGTGTTGTAATGAGAGAATTCAATACACGTCCAAGAAAGACACAGCAGTCCCCTCTGCCCCTCCCTACAAGGGCCCATGTTATGCTTACACGTTCTTGATACACTGAATTTGGAAACTCCTTTTTTCTTCTTCATATACTAATAAAGATACTGAAACTATTTTGGGGGAAAATAAAACAAAAACAGATGAACTCCTATATTATTTATTATTTGTTCTGCTGGGAAAGACCTGAAGTTTGAAGTCCTGAAGACTACCAAAAATATTTACTGTGAAGAATGGTCATAAAAAGACACAGAGGGAAAGATAAAGAAATCAAAATACTTTAAGTAGAATAGATGGAGGACATTTTTTTCCATTTTTTCTTAAATGAATATATTAAATTATTTTAACTGAGTACAAGATACATAGAATTCTGTTGCAGATGAGACCAAATAGAAACTTGTAATCTATAGTAAAGAACTGAACTAAATGGGACTAGGCAACACTGCAGATATGGATATTGATGGATGAAGAGGAAGTGATAGCTGGGAAACAGCTCATGGTCATAGTATGCTTTAATTCTTAATGAACTAATTTTCCCATGGAATATGTTTTGCCACAGGAATATGTTTGGTATGAAAATGAAATGGAAACATAAGCAACCTATCTGAGGTATTTTATTTAATCTCTGCATTTATTTTAAATCTCTCAGAAAAGAATCTCAGTATTAGTATGGTTTTATAAAACAAAGTAGTCAGGGCTGAAATTACCCACTTCCGTCTGCTTACACCATCTGAACATGTTGGAGTTGTTTCTCATCATACTCTCCAAGGAAATACTATTGGGTCATAGGGTCACAGAATGGCTTGGGTTGGAAGAGACCTCAAAAACCATCTAAGGGGAGTTCCAACTCCCCTTGGGGCAGGACTGCCAAACACTAGATCAAACTGCCCAGAAACACATCAAGCCTGACCTTGAAATCTTCCAGGGAGGGAGCATCCACAAATTCACTGGCCAGCCCGTCCTTGTGCCTCACCACACTCCGAATGAAGAATTTCTTCCTAACATCTCACCTAAGCCTCCCCTCTTTCAGCTTAAATCCATTCTCCCTTGTCTTATCACTACCTACCTGCATAAAAAAAAAAATAAAAAATCAGTCATTCAGAGGTAACTGCATAAAAGCAAATGAGGAGAGGTAGGTCTTCACTTTTCAGGTGCTATAGTCCAGAAGTGATTCTGATATTTGTTGAAAATAAATTCCCTATCTGGAAAGCAGACAAAGTCAGTTGTCAGAATTCTAACTCTGGTATCTCGTCTGTTTCCATTCCTAAAAGGTTACAGCTACCATGCTGGATCAGTGTAAGTGACAGGCCATTATGTCCTAGATTTTTCTAGACTGAAGAGTAATTCTGTTTTGCCATGGAGCAGATTTAATACCACCCAGGCGGAGAGAGTAAGAGAGAGTTTTGGCTGCTGAACTTTTGATGATCACTGAATAAGATGACTGCAGCTAAATGTTTCTCATATTTCTGAATTCTTCTAAAGAGATAGATAAGAGAGGGAATATAACATAGTGTATTTGCTTAGATAATGGTCACTAGAGTAATGTGGCAACAGTATATAGCAAGGTATTAAATATGTAAGTGTGGTTACAGATACTATTATATGTGTGGGAATTCAACTTTTCAGGAGTTCTTGTAGTAAATATGGGCAAAGGAATCCTGAAGACACTTGGCCTTTTGTAACACTTCCACAGTTTTTCTTCCCCCTTCCCCCTTTCCTTTTCCTTTTCCTTTTCCTTTCCTTTCCTTTCCTTTCCTTTCCTTTCCTTTCCTTTCCTTTCCTTTCCTTTCCTTTCCTTTCCTTTCCTTTCCTTTCCTTTCCTTTCCTTTCCTTTCCTTTCCTTTCCTTTCCTTTCCTTTCCTTTCCTTTCCTTTCCTTTCCTTTCCTTTCCTTTCCTTTCCTTTCCTTTCCTTTCCTTTCCTTTCCTTTCCTTTCCTTTCCTTTCCTTTCCTTTCCTTTCCTTTCCTTTCCTTTCCTTTCCTTTCCTTTCCTTTCCTTTCCTTTCCTTCCCTCTGTACAATCTATTGATAATGAATATGTCAGAGTTAATGGAAGGAAAATGATTTGGTTCATGAACTATTTATGCTATATCTGGGAATAAGGCCAGATTTTACTTCCTGTGTAGTGAGACAGATGTAAAGGAGGACCATAAAAAATAATAATAATAATAATAATAATTTCAGTGCAATTACTGAGGTGAAAAGGAAACAAAAGATGCTTTATTTGACCTTCCAACAGTAATTTTCTAGAGGATAACGTTTAGCATTCGTTACAGGTCCAGTCTGACCAAAAAGAGTTGAATTTAATCATTTCAGTCAAGAGCCTTACCCTCTGTCATGGTTTTGTAATTTTGCTATTGGTATTCCACATCAAAACATCATGTACAGCACGGGTAATTAAAGAGTTAATACTCCAGTTCCGTGGATTGACAACTTGCCAGATACCTGCTTCTCAAAAGAGAAGGACTACATATCCCAGAAGACCTCACAGTAAGAGAAGGAAGATACGTCACAGAAGTCATGGGATCTGGCTCTCTCTCGTCTCTCTTGCTGCCAGGCAGAAGGTGTGGATGTGCTTCCAAGCCATGTGCCTTCATTCAGGTAGGCCTTTTGGTTTTGGAAACTTTCTCTCTCTTATTTTATTTGATTTATTAGCCTCAATTTCAATTAGATTATATTATATTGTGTTATTTTGCATTCCGATATCATAGTTAGTAAAATAAGTTTTCCTCCTTAGATCATTGCTGCTGCTCAGTTCTTTTTCCCTCTCTGAGCCCAGCTTCCGTTTCCCTACCCCTTTCCCTTTTCCCTTTCCATTTTTGGGAGCCGGGGGGCCCATGAGCCTACTGCCCCCCATCACGGGCATAGATTGATCTAGATAACTCCATGACACCCTCTTAAAGTACTTTTAAATATGCAGTTTATTACAGTAAATTACATTGTAGGCTAGAAATGAAAAACAGTATACCAATCAATTATTCTTGTTTATTAGAATTCCCAATTTTCTTCTAAATCTCTTGTAAGAACAGGATTGTCCATGCAGGCACAGTGCATTAATGTATTCCTCCATGTTCTAAATCTTTACACCTTCACTCCTAATTCAGAAAGAACTTATTGTAAGCAAGGAAGACTTTTTGTGGAATAATCAAGGACTGCAATTCAGAGACAAATATTTTGTAGGAATTACTGTAGCTTTTGGACATTTTCTATGAGAATTTTCAGAATCTCAAATAATCTCAGCAAGTGACAGGTGTAAATTGACTCTGTAACAAACTGCCATCCGCTCAACTGTCATCACATGGAAACAAATTTTTTTATATACACCTAACACAACTTCTGCTTGGTGGTTCAGAGCTTTCTTCAACATTGAGAGAAGTTCTTTTTGTACTTTCAAGAAAACAGTTTTTAAAAAGATGCATTGTCCTATTAATCACACTGTGTTTGCTTTTATCTATTAAAGAAGCCAAATTGTACAGCCAAAGGTTATTCTGCCACAGGAGGAAAACTTATTCAGCTGAAGCCAATGGCCTCATATAACCTATGGGGATAATATTTCACTCATAATATTTCACTATAACATATCGAAACTCTAAATGGTGACTTTTCATTATTGCATTGTGATTACAGGTGAGAAGTAATAAGAAATACTGAAAATATTTAGAATAAAGTAAAAATATGAAGATTTCTTTTAAAAAGGAAATCAAATTACAATGGAAAATGATTTCATTTTTAGGAACTAAGCTGCCAACCTTAAAAGATTTAATTTTTTCTTCTCTATATATTAATTATTTATCTCTTCCCCACCTGTAGAATAGAATTCATATTATACTAAGGTAGTTTTGGTACTTTTTTCAGATATAACTTTATTTTTTTTTCATCTACTACTCTGATTTAGGAAAGTAACAGGTTGGGATAGGCTGATGGAATTAGAATAAAACTGGTCTTTTACTAACTGTATTATGTTCAGCATCTTAAAAATCAACAAAGGCAGAAAAAATTATTTAGGTAATATTAGTAAAG
Source organism: Gallus gallus (assembly GCF_016699485.2). NCBI lineage: Eukaryota > Metazoa > Chordata > Aves > Galliformes > Phasianidae > Gallus > Gallus gallus. The sequence continues at coordinate 141,658,950 of NC_052532.1, forward strand.
GCAATAATTAAATATTTCACTGCTAAAATCAACACCATCAACACCCTCCCCTTCCACCCCCTCCTCCCCCATGTAATATATTCAAGGGGAAAAAAATGTATATATATATTAGTAAATACCATAGAGACCTTGGAGTCGGAAGGTCATCTTTTAGATGACTTTTAGAGGTCATCTAGTCCATCTCCCCTGCAATGAGCAGGGACATATACAGCTAAATGAGGTTGCCCAGGGCCTGATCCAGCCTTACACTGAAATTCTCCAGGGACGGGACATCCACCACGTCTCTGGGTGATCTGTTCCAGTGCCTCACCACCCTCACTGTAAAAGACTTTTTCCTCACAACTAACCTAAATCTACCCTTTTTTAGTTTGAGACCATTTCCCCTTGACCTGTCACAACATACCCTGCTAAAGAGTCTGTCCCCTCTTTTCTTGGAGCCCCATTTTAGATACTGAAAGGCTACTGCCAGGTCACCTGGAGCCTTCTCTTCTCCAGGCTCTCAGCCTGTGCTTGTAGCGGAGGTATTCCATCCCTTGAATCATTTTTGTGACCCTATTCTGGATGCAGTACAAGAAAATTGCTACTAATTTAGACATAAAATTTTACTAATAACAATTCTACATGGAGGAAAAAAAAAGAAGTGACAAACTCTCAGCACTTTCCTGAAAACCTTTATTGCAAGGAAATTATCTTATCACTGCCAGTCTTCCATCCAGAATTTTTAGGCAAGAGTTTGAAAGCTACTAAAAAAAAAATGCAGGAATAAGAAAGAAATAAATCAGTTTGAACACCGCATACCATAAAATGCTGAAAAGTAGGTTGCAATAAAAAAGTTATAAAGGGAAGAAAAATATTCATCTCTTGAAGTTGTTTGGAAAATTGTCAGTGCTTAATAGTAAGCCAATATTTCCATTTCTGAGTTCAAGGGACTGTTAAATAACAAATAATTATTTTAGATAGAAGTAGATGTAAATGATGGCATTTAAAAAATTCTGGAAATATGCTGTTAAAACTGTTTTTGTGCCCTTTAGAGTGCAGTGGCTGTGCAGATATACAAATCGCTGCTGGAGAAAGATCAAACAATAAGACAATCATGGCATCACAGAACCACAGGAGTTAGTACCTTGAGAGATCATCGAGTCTAATCATCCTGCTAAAGCAGGTGCCCTACAATAGGTCACACAGGTAGGCTTCCAGACGGTTCTCTAATATCTCCACAGAAGGAGACTCCACAACCTCTCTGGGCAGCCTGTTCCAGTGCTCTGTCACCCCTAACTTACCATAAAGAACTTCTTCTGCATGTTAGTACAGAACTTCCTGTGTTCAAATTTTAGGCCACTATACCTCGCATCACTGAGAAGATCCTGGCCTCATCCATTTGCACAAAATATTAATAATAAATAAATAATGATTTAAAAAATCAAGTTAAATTCACAACTAATTCTGCATAGTTTAATCTAGAAAACAAAGTAAGTAGTGAGAAGAAGGTATCAGATTTTTAAAACTTCTACTTTTTTTTTTGGTAATATATATTAGTCATACATTAAAAAGTTGAGAATCTTGTAATTTTAAGGGTTAAAACAATACATACAATCATGTAGTCCAGACGATCAATGAGCTGTTGTTCTATTTACAAATTCAGGAAATATTCCCATAGCAACCCTGAAAGTCTTGCCAATATTAGTATATATAATTTCTTATTTTTCATTTTTTCCCTCTCCTATCAAAATAATAATCCCATGCCTTCATTTGGAAAAGAAAAGGGATACATCTGTTGACCAGCTGCATAACGTGAATAGTTAATTTCTAGGAGCAAATAACAAATGAATGATGGAATAAAATTAAATATTTTAATTACAATATGACTAAAAGATGTTTTTTTTTTTTTCAGAAAGAAATATTAGATCACAATTGATGTGATATGCTAAACTTGAAAAAATAGTAATATATTAGGAACAAGCACCATTGTAAATACTGGCTTTAAATATGAGTAAATGAAAGTAATGAATACCTGCACATGGAGTAGTCACCTATCCCAAATATACTTCACAGAACTAGCTTCACAGCTACATCCAATGTGAATAAAGTATACCTTTTTAAAGCTTTTTTGAAGCTTGAGCAAATGTAGCTTAAAGGTTCCCAGTGTTTAAATTAACTCTTTGGGAAAAGGAATATGTTTCCTTTGAGCATGTACAACGCCTAGGTAAATGGCACCCTAGTCCCTAATGAGGGCTTATCTACACTGCCAGAACAGAATGTGTGAGAGAGGAAATAAAAAAATCCCCAAACCACAAAACAAAACTGCTGTACTCTGAATTGTCTGTGTTCACAGCTGCAAATCTCAAAGAATCACAGAGGTTGGAAGGGACCTCAAGAGAGCATCAAGTCCAATACTTCTACTAAAGCAGGTACCCTACAATAGGTTGCACAGATAGGCATCCAGGCAGGTCTCTAATATCTTCATAGGAGAAGGCTCCACAACCTGTTCCAGTGCTGCATCACACTTACTGTAAAGTTCATATACATGTTTGCATGGAACGTCGTGTGTTCAAATATTAGACCATTACTCCTTGTCCTATTGCTGTGTACCACTGAGAAGAGACTGGCTTTATCCATTTGCCTCCCACCTCCTTTTTGATATTTATAAACATTAATCAGATCTTCTTTCAGTCTTCTTTTTCCCAGGCTGAACAGTCCCAGATTACTCAGCCTTTCCTCATACAAGGAATGCTCCAGTCCCTTTATCATCATTGTGACCCTCCTCTGGACTCCTTCTAGGAGATTCCTGGTTTTTTGAACTGAGAAGTCCAGAACTGGACACGGTATTCTAAATAGGGCCTCACCAGGGCAGAGTAAAGGGGGAGAATCACCTCCCTCAAAATGCTGGCCATGGTCTTTGTAATGCACCCCAGGATACCATTGGCCTTCTTAGCCACTAGGCCACACTGCTGGCTTGCGACCAACCTGTTGTCCACCAGAACAGCCAGGTCCTTCTCCACAGAGCTCCTCTCCAGCAGGACATTCCCTAACCTGTGCTGATGCATACAGCATTAGTCCCCACGTGCAAGACTCTACACTTACTCTTTTCAAACTTCATCAGGTTCCTCCGTGCCCAACTGTCCAGTCTATCCAGGACTTGTTGAATGATAGCACAGCCTCCTAGTATGTCAGCCAGTGCTTGTGAGTAGGAACTGCTTTCCAGATCCTGTAGTTTACAGCAATGTCAAGTGAGCAGTACTGTAATAGAAATCTATTTTCCTCATGAAGTGTGTGTTATTGCCCACATACTTTTCCATATTGCACAGACAACAGAGAGGGTGATAGTCTCTACTCGTGTAACAAATACAACTTTAACAACTGCAAGTATTTGAGCTTCATACTTTCAGTCCCTCATTGATTTGCAGTTATGAATCCCTAAGTACAGAATAAGTCCTCTGAGAAATTATAAGTAAATTTGTTAATTATTATGTGTTAAAATAGATTTTTTTAAAGAAATTTAGCAACTATTATTAGACACTGACATTTCTATCTCAAATGGTCTTATCAACACACCAGTGCTACAGTCTCCTATTTACTTGAAACTGACTGAATTATTATGAGACAACTTATGATTTTTTTATGAACTCATGGAATTTTCTCATTTTGCAGAGACTGGAAGGGAAAAAGAAAAAACACCACAAAACAAATAAACAATAATAACAACTATTACAAAATCATAAAAAATCATAAACAAACAAACAAAACCACAAAACATTTGTGAAGATGTCAGTGAATTACCATATTTCCATACTTCACATGAGCACTCTCTCTAGATACATTTCTTTTTAATCTCACTTCATTTTTCTTTTTCTTTAAAAAACATAAGATTTTACCACTTCTATTTGTAATAGAGATAATGGATTGTTATTTTTCCTAATTTTCTCAGTAAGAGGCAGTATAGCTAACCCCAGAATAGAGATCTGGAGTTTCACTGTTAGGTAGGTGCCTGAGTTACAAAGCTAGTTTCTTTCTTGTTTACACTAGATATCTTTATTTTCACTTTATTTTCAGGGAGGTCCTGGAATATAATTTCTTAGAGAGAGTTTTCTTTATGAGAATTTACCCACATTTAATTTATCCGTGCAATTTGGCTCCATCAGACAGTGATTCACAGACTTGTTATCTTGCTTTAAACTATCTTCTACAAAGTGGCTGCTTACACCTGATATTTAGATGAGGAACCCAAAAGGACTACCTTTCTAAGGATGTGCTCACAATGAGGTACTGTAAACATCCACTTTTCTTATTAGAACAGTAAAAAACAAAAAAGAAAAAAGATGAAGGCACTTCCAAAGTTATTTCTTTTTAGAATGTTCTAAGACCTAGTGTACAGAAACCTAGGAATAAAAAATGGCAGGCAAAAGCACCACACAGAATACTCCAGTTATCTGCAAAATATACCAACTTCAGCATTGATGCTTCACTACCAAAAACCAATAAATGGACATATGCTGCATAAATTTTATTCAAGAAGGATATAAAAATGAAAGATGATAGGAAGAAAGAAGGTAAGCATAATAAAATACAAGCTGTAATAAGATATAATCTGTAATAATTTTACAGTATTAAAATCAAAGAGATTATAAATTGAACTCATTTAGTAAAGAATTTGAGCTTAAAGAATTAATTTAGTCATTTTATACTTAATATGTTACTAAGATAAGCATAAATAGTTAACCACAGGACATCCTTTTAAAATGTGTCGCCTTATGGGCCCCCAGAACAAGGAAGATGAAGCTTTTGGAGCAGATCCAGAGGAGGGTCACAAAAATGATGAAATAGATGGAGCACCTCTCCTATGAAAAGGGCTGAGGGAGTCTGGCTTGTTCATCTTGGAGAAGAGATGGCTCTCTGGGGACCTCACTGTGGCTTTTCAGTACTTTAAGAAGTACTTATGAAAATGCTTTCCAAAAAAATAGAGACTGACTTTTTGCATGGTCTGATGGTGATAACAGGATGAATGTTTTTAAATTAGAAGAGAGAGATTTAGATTAGATGTTAGGGGGAAATTCTTTGTTCGGAGGGTGGTTTGCGCTGGAGTAGGCTGCCAGAGAAAATATGAATGCCCCATTCCTGTTCAAGGCCAGGTTGTATGGAGCCCTGGGCAGCAAGATCTGGTGGATGGCAGCCCTGCCTACAGTATGGGTGTTAGAACTGTTTGGTCTTTAACATTCCTTCCAATACAATCCTTCTTAAGATTCTATATTTTAAATTGATTTAATAATTAATAATGATAAAATAATACTGCTTATATAAGAAGCATTAAGGAATCAAGATTGGAGTCTTAGTATGACAGCAAATATATAGAGAATGCAAATTCAGGGGGCTCTCATGATACTCTTTTCTGAGGGTCATCCACCACCTACAAAGGTACATTACAGCACAACACAAGAAAGAGAAGTGTTTAAAGAAGACATGTTTTTCACAACATGATAAGTGGTTAGTTTAATGTCAGTAATCATTGAGAGCACTCCAAAAATAATTGGAAGTTGAGGTAACATGGCATCAGGACTTAACTAAGGATCTGTAAAAAGCACTGTAAATTCACTCAGCTCTACAAAGAAGGTATGGAACTATCTGTGGAAGGAACTACATGAGACTTTTTAACTTAGTAAGCCTCAGTTTTACTTTCTTTGGACACCATCTTCACCTAGGTAAGATTAATTTCATCCATATCTAGGAGAATTGGAAGGAATATTAGAGGTAGCAGCAGTGAAAAGTGGCACTGAACTTCTTGATATCTTTCATATCTACTGTATTTTAACATCATTGTAGTAGAATAAAAAGAAGAGTTGTTTACTAAGGTATCTTATTACCTTACAGGTACCTTTACTAACGTATACCTTACTAAGGTATCTTATCTGAATTCCTTCTGTTCATTTTTATATGGAGAGTTTTATAAACCAGAGATTATAAAACCCAAGCTGATTCTAATCTCACGCTGTATCTACACTATCAAAAATCCTACTTTTAAATTTCATTCCTGGGTCTCTGACTAAAAATCTTGCATGTATATCATTCAGTCAAAATTGTATTTTGTTGTTAAACTAAAAGACCTAAGAGAAAATTGATATGTGATTTAGGTGTCATCCCTTTGGTACATAGTTTTAGCAGTGTTATTGAAGTCACTAATTGTGGAAAATTAATGTAAACCTTGCATGTCCAGGTATTTTACTGAAAAGATCTGAATATGAGATGTCATCCTTTGAAATTTCAAAAACGTTTTGAAGAGAGGTTATTGTCACAGTGAAAGTTATAAAAAAAGTACTGGTCACTACATGTCACGATGATATCAACAAATTGCATTATGAAGTAATTGCATAATGGAGAAGATACCTGGAGCACTGGAGAACATAACAAAAACATCTTAAGCTTAAGTATTCCTAATAAAGTTTTAATTATGTTATGAATCATAGAATCATATAGAATGGTCTGGGTTGAAAAGTACCATAACGATCATCTAGTTTCAACCACCCTGCTACGTGCAGGGTTGCCAAGCACTTGACGAGGCTGCCCAGAGCCACATCCAGCCTGGCCTTGAATGCCTCCAGGGAAGGGATGGGGCATCCACAGCCCCCTTGGGCAACCTGTTCCAGTGTGTCACCACCCTCTTTGTGAAAAACTTCCTCCTAATACCTAACCTAAATCTCCCCTGTCTCAATTTAAAAGCATCCCCAATTGTCCTACCACTATTAACCCATGTAAACAGTCATTCCCGCTCCTGTTTCTATGCTCCCTTCAAGTACTGGAAGGTCACATTGAGGTCCCCCTGGAGCCTTCTCTTTTCCAAGCCAAACAATCCCAGTTCCCTCAACCTTTCTTCATAGGAGAGGTGATCCAGCCCTCTGATCATCTTAGTGGCCCTCCTCTGGACCCACTCCAAGAACTCCACATCTTTCTCGAGCTGGGAGCCCCAGGCCTGGACGCAGTACTCCGGATGGGTCCTCACAAGAGCTGAGTAGAGGGGCACAATCACCTCCCTCTCCCTGCTGGCTGCCCCTTTTTTAACATAGCCCAGAACACAGTTGGCCTTCCAGGCTGCAAGAGCACACTGCTGGCTCATGTGCAGCTTCTCGTCTACCAGGACCCCCAAGTCCTTCTCTGCAGGGCTGCTCTCAAGGAGATCTTCCACCAGTTTGTATAAATACCTGGGATTGCCCTGACCCAAGTGCATCACCCTGCACTTGGCCTTGTTGAACCTCATTAGGTTTCCATGGGTCCACTTCTCCAGCCTGTCCAGGTCCCTCTGGATGGCTTCCTTTCCCTCCAGTCTATCAACGACACTGCTCAGCTTGGTGTCATCCGCAAACTTGCTGAGGGTGCACTCGATGCCATCGTCTGTGTCATTGATGAAGGTGCTGAAGAGCACTAGTCCCAAGACCGACCCCTGAGGGACACCACTTGCGACTGGCCTCCACCCTGACACAGAACCATTAATCACAACCCTTTGGCTGCATCCAGCCAGCCAATTCCTAATCCACTGAACAGCCCATCCTTCAAACCCACACTTCTCCGATTTAGAGAGAAGGATGTGGTGAGGGACCATGTCAAAGGCTTTGCAGAAGTCCAGGCAGATGACATCCATCACCCTTTCCCCGTCCACCAAAATGTCATTCTGTCATAGAAGGCCACCAGATTGGTCAGGCACGATCTGCCCTTGGTGAAGCCCTTTTTTAATGCAGCCCAGAACACAGTTGGCCTTCTGAGCTGCAAGCACACATTGCTGGCTCATGTCCAGCTTCTCATCCACCAGGGCGCCCAAGTCATTCTTTTCAGGGCTGCTCTCAAGGAGATCTTCTCCCAGTCTGTATAAATACCTGGAATTGCCCCAGGCTTGCATTTGGCCTTGTTGAACCTCATTACGTTTTCATGGGACCACTTCTCCAGCCTGTCCAGGTCCCTCTGGATGGCTTCCCTTCCTTCCAACATATTGACTGCAGCACTCAGCTTGGTGTCACCCGCAAACTTGCTGAGGATGCACTCGATGCCATCATCTATGTCATTGATGAAGATGTTGAAAAGCACTAGTCCCAAGACCAACCCCTGAGGGACACCACTTGTGACTGGCCTCCACCCAGATATAGAACCATTAATTACAACTCTTTGGCTGCATCCAACCAACCAAGTGTTAATCTACTGAATGTACTTTTACTTTTGAGTGGAAAATACAAAAGACAAAGTGTGGAAAGATGAAAACTGAAGCATCTCCTTAATTCTTTTTACATTTGATCCTGTAGAGTTGATTGATGGATTAATAAATCTTCAGTAGTTTAAAATATGAAACTCCATATTTTCCAGTTAAAGAGCTTTCTGGCATTTTATCTATATATACTCCTACATCTGTTAATGGTTGAGTTTTTCTATTTTAGTTTTTAGATAGCATTAACAATAAATATACTAATCTGAGAGAAACATTGATTGTTTTTGTTTGTTTGTTTCCATCATATAATAGATGATTTGGATTTATAAAGCATGATTCTAATAAGATATTTCCTTACTACCCAGAAACAAATGCAGACAGACCAGTTAAAGCATTCTTTGATGAACATGCCTCTTACAGAATTAGATTTTTTAGAGAAGTTATGCTCTTGGCAGCCTTATTATGTATAAACATAGTCTTTTGAATGATTAAATGACTGTTAACAAAGATTTAGTGAGATTGTGGGCTGCAGACTATATTTTGCAACAAAAATACTTGGTTAATTTGCTTCAATCACTGGTGAGCACTCCATCACTAGAAAAAAGTGCCATTTTGACAGTAATCTATAGATATGTGTAAAGACTAAATAGCAATAGAAGGGTGCTAAATGAAGACTTATCAGGTTATTATACAACACAACAGTGATAAAGCTCTCTCAGAAAACTATCAAAAGGAACAAAAGTCTTTTCAAGAAACATTTGACAGAAGACTCATCATTGCAGTGACACTTGCCTAATTGCCAGTGTGGCTTAAGCGTGGAATTCTTGCTAAGTAGAACCCAGTGACTGTCTTGAGTCTTACAGTGTTCACTGAATTCAGGCTATTTCTAGCTCAGTTTTTAAGTTAACTAAACCCAGGGATCTTTATAAGCAGGTAGGAAAACTTACAATAAAAAATTCCTTATCTTCTTTCTACTATTAGTCTCCATCAGAAAAAAAAATATATATATATTAAGTTCATAACTGATAATGTGTGACGCATCACTGAACCTTTTTATTTAAGTCATATTTGCACTAGACTGACTTACCAACGCTCCTCCTAATTTTGAGGCAAGACATCACCTCTCACAAGTTCTCAGGATCATCTAATCCTCTGAGTGAGTCAGGTTTGAAAAAACATAGCAAGTTGGGCAACATCAGCAGAAGCCATTTATTTGATTGAATTGTGCTGTTTTAATTGTGCTGCTTTCATTTAGCTGACCTATTTTTAATTTTATATGCCCTTACAGAGTTATGATGCAGTTGAGTGCAAAAGAGTGCAATCTTGGGTTTATCAGAAATTAACAGAGACATAAATGCAGCATATCTTTTCCATTTTTTTCATTCTTTACTTGAGTAAAAGAAAGATCACTGATATAGAGGATGTCTTACTTCTGAAAATTTCCAACAGGATGGAAAGAGATGCCACAGAATTATTAGCATTCCAGGAACATTGAATGTATAATTGTATGGGGAATGTATAATTTATAGAGAGGACACATTCTTCTTAACCATCCTATAATAATCTGTCTGTAACTGAATGATTATTTGAGAATAGCACAGAATGGGGGAAAAAAAAGATGGGAAGAAATAAATACAAGACCAAGGTTTTGAGCTGTTAGGCTTCTACTGAAAAAGTGTTGGACCACTGGTTAGATCTCCGATTTCATCTTAGATACCCTGAAACTTGTCTTCCCATGTGACTTTGTGACCTTTCTTGACAAGTCTCAAATTCTTTAGACATCTAAGTATGCAAAAACAGAACCAGAAGAAGACATTGACTCTTTTGTTCCACATCTCACATTTACAATTTGTAGCAAACAGTTCTATAAGGTGTTCAGTAGAACCTGTAACATGCTAGGTACCTTCTTAAAAATAATTATGAACAGCCAAACCTGTTTCAAAAAATTGAATTTTGTAAGAATATACATTATATATATATAAATATGTATATACATACACATAAAAGTACATATATATATACTTATACATATGTGTGTGTATATATATATATACACACATATAAAGAGAAGTGGTGAAACTGAAACAGAAGGCAAGCATTTAAGCAGACTGTCAAAATTAAGCCATTATTTGCCTCAGAGAATTCAAACTTACTGTTGAAGATTATCTAAAAGAAAGCACAGATCACAAAAACAGACTTTTTACATTATTGATAGAAAAAAAAAATAAGAATTTAGCAAATGAATTCCACTTAAACTACTAGTTTAAACTAGCCAATTCAATAGGCAATAAAGAAAAAAGAAGAAATTTCATAATGAAGAAAATATCTATATTAAAAAAAAAAATAAAATAGAGCAACACTGATAGAGGAATAAGAGCATAGTTGAAAGGAAACAGATAATAAGAACAATGAGGCTGTGCTGCAGTGGGTAGTGTTCTGCAATTGAATCTTCCTAAATGTATTCAAATACTCAGTGAAATACAAGTTGCCAAGCAGCACTCTGAGTAATAGTGAGATGAGTTTTTGTCAACTCTTAGCTAGAAAGTCTCTTAAAATCTTTCTCCCTGAAAAAAGATCTAGAAGATGAGAAGTACACAAGCACTATTGCACAAGTATAGATTGTGCAATAACATATGTATATGGATTATTTGACCCATGATTTATTATTAGAATATTTTTCCTTTGCATCTGCAATATGATAAAAACCAGAAACTTTAAATAATCCTGGTTAGGAACATTTCTACAACAGAGTAGAAATAAGGATTTTAAACATCAACAAGAGGGTTTTCTGGGTCTTTCTGAGTGTTTTTTGTAATGTAAATCCCTTAAAGTCATGACAGTTTTCATAGACTAGTATTCTTATATCAAAGACTCTTTGCTTTGCAAATACTCTCTTACACATCATTAAAATTTCTTAGCCATACCTTAACTTAGAATACCACAGAGAAATTTGTTAATAATTACGTGATCTCCATTTGCTCAAAAGGGTCTTAATGTTACTACAAGTACTTTAATTGCATAATAGTGTCAGAAGTATTAACATACAGTTCATTATGCACTACGGTTAGCTACATGGTAAGAAGATTGCATGTTTTTCATCTATTCTTAGGTATGCATTGAAGGAAATTTGACTGCACCCAAAATTCTCAGTGAGCTTATTGGTATTTTCAACTGGATACAGATATTATTGTTTATAATTAACCATAAAAATAAGATAAATTCATGTAACAGTGGAGTGGAAACTTAAAAACAAAGGCTTAAGATTTATACTCATTATTGCTCCAGGTAGTCATTGTAACTCTCTTATTTATATAATCATTTGAAGAAAAAGGGTGGAAAGGAAAAGCTTCAAATTATTGTACAAACATATTTCTGGTATCGTGCACATTTATTTGTTGCAATCAGTTATTTAGTTCTAATGTATTTCTTGACCTAATAAATTACTGAATGCTTAATTAAAAAAATAAATTCTAGATTTGTAGCCCTGAATGAGCAGGAGATTTGGACCAGATGTTTTCCAGAGGTTCCTTCTATCCTCTATCTTGTGAAATAATCTACTGCTTTCTACCAGGAGAAGATAGTATAGTGTAAAACTTCCATTATTTTTTTTCCCTAAACTATGCGGTAAGATTTGAAGAATTTCTAGGCTACTAATGGAATTTACAGCCAGATATTTCTACATTTTTTTTTTAACATTAATCAAGTATTTTTAAGAGCATCAAATTTTTATTAATCTTAAACTAGTTGCCTTGGAAAGAAATTACAGAAGACATGACATTTAGGAATATTCAGCTAAATCCTCATTTTGGATTTGAGCATGTGGAAGAGGGATCTTTTTTTAAAGGATTGCTACTATATATATTTACACCTTAAAATATACATATCTATTACAGAGAAACATGAAAATCACCATTTCTTAGGTGCATTAGACACAAGTTCTCATTCAACAGTGGTAAGTAGGAATATCACCATCAACAGAGTATTAATGTTTGTTTTAAAGAAGAAAAAGAAAAAGAGAAAGGGAAATCAAAACAAGACTCAATACCAAGCTGGATATTTCAGAAAAATATTTTATGCAAATATATTTGTAGGAAGCTTTAACTGTTCTGTGAAAAAAAAATATATATTTTTTATATTATTATGTGACTGATAACACTATAGTTAATAATTGTAAAGCTTTGTCATTCAAATACTACTTGAGACATGTATGAAACTTCAAGAGAGTTCATTATAATGTGGACTCATTCTGCTTTCAGAGGATGATCTGTTCCCCAGTGATGTCATTTTTTGAGATGTTTATGTTCCAAAGCCAAAATTTGGCACTTATTATTTTAATATCTCATCTGCTATGGCAGTGACAGACGTCAGGAGATCATTTCACCAACTGCCAAACTGCATCCACTTCTTGGTGAAAAGTTGTTCCAGTGGAAACAGTTTTCATGATGCTACCTTGCACAATATTTGGTATTTTTTAATTTGCCTGGCTGTTCTGTGAGCTTCATGTATGCAGATATGGCTTTTAGTTTGGGAAGAACAAGGTTTTTACTACTCAGGGTTGTGGGGATACTGATATTAGGATGAAACACATAAAGCATTAAAAGATTTCAGTCATGAAAAAATATATTATAAAAAGTGAAAGAAAAAAACCCAAATCATTCTTTACTTTTTTTTTTTTTTTTTTCCTTACTAGAATTATTTCACTAATTATTTAGACATAATAAGGGGAGAGGGCGGACTTTTGCAAGTAACTTGGGAAAGATGTGTTTTGTCTTTTAGGCCCTTTGCAGTTCTATACTGTGCTTTGGAAAGAATAAACAACTATGATGCATATTCACACTGCAAAGAAGCCATTGAAATCCTACACACATAGAAACATTCAGGACTTTTTTCCACTAATTTCAAGTGAGCAAGACCATTTTTCTCTAATAAACAAGCAGGGGAAATCTCTGTTCCACAGGATGAGCATTAGATATTTTCTTTTGTTTCACAAGCTTTATGTAAAATTTAGTATACAGAGGATGAGTCAGCGGTTTTGTTCATACTAAAGTTCTAACAAATAAAATATCAGCCTGAGAACAGCATTACAAAATTTACATGAATTGTGTTGCCTTTTTGAAGTAACAGTTACAAGGTGATACACTAATTATAACGTTACTCCAAACCAACATATCAACTAAGGCAAAAAGCCGTGTATTTCCTTAATTTACTCAAAAAAAGGAAAAGGAAGGATTTTTCCAGATAATTTTATTTTCCTTGCTAGTAATTTGTGACAGTATGGATTCAAAATGAGTTATCACATTATAAATAGCTTAACGAAAGTTTAGAATAGTCATCTCCAAATTCAGCTTGGATTTAGCTGAGTGGGTTTTCTCACAGCTCTGTGTGTTTCCAAGGAGAAAGGCTAATCCTCAGGAATTTAAGATAACCACTGGGTAAATTGATAATAGCACATTTTTATGATCCTGTCAAGTATAGCCACAATTAAAATGTTCCTTTGTGGACTAAAGACAAAAGGTTTGCAAACCACTAACGGTCTACAGGCTGCAATACAGAGAATCTTAAGCTGGTGAATATTGACATAGCTGTATTAAAGTCAATGGCATTAACACTTCTTTCATACCAGCTAACAATCTGGCCTATGATCTGCCCCCTACCCTCTCCATTATACATCATGTTAACAGATTGTCAGACATTGCCTTGGGAGAAAATGTATATCCTGATGGACAAACTAGTATTACATTTACACATGATTTCCAAACAAAAAGCCTCATCTGAAGTTCAGTAAGATAAAGAACGACACTTAGAAAAAGTACTTACTTTTTAACTTTTTCTCTCTTCTTTTTCCCTCTTTTAAAGGGGAAAAAGAAAACTAGTAAAGCAAGAAAGGCTAAGGCAGTCTCAATAGAACTATTATTTTCCCTCCTGCACAGGTGGTAGACTCAGCTTTTTTCCCCCCAGTGTTAACAGCCAGTGCAGCTGTATCAGAGCATGTATAATTAATTAATTATACATGCCTTAGTATATAATTAAGTATAAGGGGGGGGGGGGGTGTTGTAGGGGGATATATAAGTGATTTTTATAGAGGAAGAAGAATAGAAGACATTCCTATTTCATTCACAGTTTGCAGGTTTTTCCGCCTCCTAGGGGTAATGCAACTGTCTTCTGTAATTGAGCCCTCAGCTTAAAAAAAAAAGTTAGAATGATACTATCACAGAATAATGAGTCTGTGATTCATAGAGTTCAAATTCAGCTAAGTTGCATGGACAGAGAAATAAAATGAAGGTAGCACAAGTAAAGATGGTGTCTGCTGAATAATTGTGGAGTATAGAGCGACACACAGTATTAGTGCTGCTGCAGGTGCAGCAGTGAAGTTCAGCATAGACACAGAAATTTATTCATAGTGCAGGATAATGTGTATGTGGCATTATTTCTTCCGTGATTGATAAGTGAACTTACTAGAATTATAAAGCCTGTTGAGAACTACCATCCTGGAAGTGATTCTCCTGATTTTTGTGTGTGGTTATCTTTGCCTATGGTATGATTGCAAGCATCCCATTAGTGCATAAACTATAAATAATTCATGCGCTTTAGTTTTTATAGTGTGTATTTAGGAACACTGAGATAACATCAACTTCTATCTCCTCTTTCATATGGACCTCATGAACATTTCCTTTCAGTGATTATCTCGCAAGAGAAATAGTAAAGTTGATGATAGTGTGATACGTAGTGGAATGATTGTGTTTCCTGTGTCTGTTGTTAAAAGGATAACAAATGTCTTACCTCTTCCTATTTTATTTCCATTGCATTGGGAAAAGTGTCAATAATGGTTCATGTAGAATTTTCTTCTAGCATACAAAAAAAAAAAAAAAAAAAAAAAAAGATGGAGAGAGCCTGATCTTTTTTGTAAACTATGTAAATAATGAGAAGAAAGCAGTTTTGGTCAAATGACTCTGCCATTTCTGTATAGTATCTGGCCTTGTTTTTAGCATCATCAACTCCCAGTCATTGATTGTCAGCTATACAACATTATGTTTATCTTTGCTCTTCCAACACTGAATATGTAAAGATACCTTTAGGTGACTACTCAGACAAGAAACTGTGTGTGAAAGATTATTAGTAATTTGTATCTTCAGTGTATCAGCAGTACTACTTAAAATTCATGTACTTAAGTCTCTCAAAAAGTAGTCCCTGCTATTTATTGTCAGGAAACTGCAACCTATACAAAGAGCACAATAATACTGTTTGAAAGAGAACATTCTCAGCTACAAAACATTCTTTTTCAATATAGTCATCACCATTAGCTATGCAGATCCCTCCTCCCCGCTAGTCACAGAACTGGAACAAACGAGCCCATAAACTGTCAACAAAGGGAAGAAAAAAAGAAAGAAGATCCAGGGAACTAAAGTCCAATCAGTCTGACCTCTGTGCCTGGAGAGATCATGAAGCAGATCTTCCTGAAGGCCCTACTAAGGCATGTGGAAAATAAAGAGAAGGTGATTGGTGGTATCCAGCATGGCTTCATTGAGGGCAAATCATGCCTGACAAACTTGGTGGCTTCTTATGATGGAATTACAGCAACACTGGATAAAGGAAGAGCAACTGATGTCATCTACCTGGACTTGTGCAAAGTAATGCTCTCCCACATGACATCCTCGTCACCAAATTGAAGAATAATGGATTTGATGGATAGACCACTCACAGAATGAGGAATTTGCAGGATGGTAGACTCAAAGAGTTGCATTCAACAGCTCAGTGTTCAAGTAGAGACTGGTGACAAGTGGCATTCCTCAGGACTGGTGATACTAAATATCTTTGCAGGCAACATGGACAGTGGATCAAGTGCCCCCTCAGCAAGTTTGCAGATAACATCAAGCTGAGTGGTGCAGTTGACACACTGGAGGGAAGGGATGCTATCCAGAGGGACGTAGGCAGGCTTGAGAGGTAGACCCATGCCAACCTCATGAAGTTCAACAAGACCAAGTGCAAGGTCCTGCACCTGGGTTAGGGTGATCTCAAGCACAGATTCAGGCTGGGTGGAGAATGGCCTGAGAGCAGCCCTGATGAGAAGGATTTGGGATTGTTGGTCGATGAAAAATTCAAAATGAGCTGACAATGTGCACTTGAAGCCCAGAATGCCACCCGTGTTCTGGGTTGCATCAAAAGGAGTATGACCAGCAGATCAAGGGAGATGATTCTGTCCCTCTAGTCCCCATGAGACCCCACC
Organism: Gallus gallus; assembly: GCF_016699485.2. NCBI lineage: Eukaryota > Metazoa > Chordata > Aves > Galliformes > Phasianidae > Gallus > Gallus gallus. Next base: position 141,675,353 of record NC_052532.1, read on the forward strand.
TGGAGTACTACATCCAGTTCTGGAGTCTCCAACACAAGAAGGACATCAAACTGTTGTGGATCCGGAGGTGGGTCATGAAGATGTTCAGAGGGCTGGAGATCCTCCCCTACAGGGACAGGCTGAGAGAGCTGGAGAAGAGAAGGCTCTGGGGGGATATTATATAGTGAACATCCAGTACCGTAAGGGGCCTATAGGAAAGCTGAGGAAGGACTTTTTATAAGGACATGTAGCGACAGGATGAGGGGAAAATGTTTGAAACTGGAAAAGGGTAGATTTAGACAAGATACTAGGAAGAAATTCTTTACTGTGAGGGTGGTGAGAAACTGGAACAGGCTGCCCAGAGAGGTTATGGATGTTCCCACCCTGGAAGCATTCAAGGTCAGGCTGGATGAGTATTTGAGTAACCTGGGCAAGAGGTAGGTGTCCCTGCCTATAGCAAGGGGATTGGAACTAGATGATCTTAAATGTCCCTTCCAACTCAAACCATTCTATGATTTTATGATTTCAGAAGCTGTATGGTTCAGAACCACCTGAATGAGCAAACACACACAAAATTGTATCTCCAAACTCACAAAAATGTCATAGGACTTTGCTATTTTCATGAAGAAAGCACTTTGCTATGCAGACTTAAATGACTCCCAGTTTCTATCAGAAAACTGCTACAAAGTAATTTGTCAACAAAGAGATGTACTCATTTGCATCCTTTTTTTGTAGTTGTTACATTTGTTTCCTTTTGTTTTGTATTGTTTTGTTTTGTTCCTTGTTTGTTTTTGTTTTTCTTCCACTTAAATCACAGTAATGGACGCTACTTTTAGATTTTCCAGTGCCTTTTTTTTTTTTTTTCTCTCTCTCTTTTTCTTTCATATTCATTACTAGCAGTAGAGGAAATAAGATGAAGCTTGAGCAATCTAAGCATTGAGTATAAAACATTGCTGTCTATAACCCTTTAGTATGATTCCTGTGTGGTAACAGTGCAGATGCCTCACCTTTTTCCTCTGGTTAGAACAGTGTCTGAGCAGTTTAGAAAATGCACTGCTGCCCAGGAGTTCCAGACAGTTTGCATTAATATAACTCTTGCACATTCACCAGTGCCATTAAACATGGTACTGCTCAAATGACAATGAAACCTGTCTCTGGTGAATCTTTACATATCCTGTACTCTCATACATCCCATAGTAACAAGTGTGGGCTCAGTATGACAAAGTTATGTTGTGGTACTCATTACTAGTCTCAGATTTTGCCTCTGATTTTATTCTGCACAAGGAACTTGGAGGTAGTTTGTGTAAAACATACACTTCATTTTAAACTGTGGAGACTTCTCCTATTCTCCAGATTAAAATATTTATCTATCAGAATCTGGGACATTATACCTAAACAAATAGAAATTGGAAGTAATTTTATCATTTTTTCATTCTTTCCCCCCCTCTATCAACACCTGCTGTTTTTGCTGTTGTTTTTCTCTATTTAATTTTTATTTTCTTTGATTCTATTTCACGTGGGTAAATATTTTTTCTTGTAAACCTGTGAATCTTCTGAATGGAGAAGGGATTATTTATTATGACAAGAGGATAAGATTTTTATTTTGAAATATATATATATATATATAAACGGATATGCTTGGATACCTAGAATGGTTGGAACCAAAATCACAATCCAAAGTACGTGACTCAAAACATCACAGATTTCCAAATATTCTTCTCCATTTCAAATAACTTTTCTGCAGTGCTAAACATTGTCATTTTTGGTTAATTGCCTATCATGGCATCTTTGGAAGATATACTCATCCATTTACTATGAGTTCAGTACAGCTGTGAATTTTTGAAGGTTTTTGAGAGATCCAGATATTTAATGAGAAAATTAGGTATTCTACTAAACGATTATGACAATTTATATTAGCAAATAAATGTACTTGTATATTGTGCCTAAAAAATGAATATGTATTTTATAGCATTCCCCTATAGTGTTATTTCTTATTACATTTGCCTATCAGCAATGTCAACTTTTTTCACTCACACAACTAGTAACAGCAATAGACTATCTCTTCTTTATTTTCTGTTGGTTCAGCAGTTCTTCTGTTTCATTACTTGATCTCAGCAGCTGATGCTGCTCATCCATTTGTGTATTTATAAATAACCCCAGAAGGTAACGATGAATAGTACATATTTCTTCTTCTTTCTCTCATCCATTCATCTTGATGCTTGTTTTTTGTTTGTTTGTATTTGTTATTTTCTGGAATGGGTTTCCCGCTTACAAAAGCAACAAAAAAATATCAACAAAGACAGGTTCTTTCCTGTGTAGAGATTAATTCTCTGGGATTACTAGAAAAAAAGAACTACTCTTATTCCTTTTACTTCCCTTATCCATTCGGTTCTCCAAGGCTACACGTGTCTTGTCAATGTCTTGTTTTAAATCTCAAACAAGTCTGTTTAAAAATACCATTTGTATTTGGTGCTGAAAAGTGGTTAGAGTATTATTTCTGTTTTGTGTGTGTGTGGATTTTTTTTTTTTTTTATTAGAATGAAGATTGAAAAGTACAGCAAGTGCAGCATAAGGAAGAGTTCATTCAGATATGCAGAGTTGCAGTGTGCAGAGCTGTGAAAGGCCCTGGTCTTCCTACTAAAATGCAACTTGAATAAAATTATTGAGGTTATGGGGACATAATTGAGGCCATAATCTGACTTCTGTGTAGAAGTTACAAAAGAAGACAACTCCAAAATGTACTGATAGAGATTATCCCATCAGAGAAATGTATTCATTTTTTTCCAATTAGTAATCAATGAGATTTTTAGGATTTCTGTATAATATTTTTCAACAATCCTAGGTAGTAAATTATTGATAATTGCTATTGATTATCCTCATTTACAGAAGCTACTTTTGCAGCTTCAGAGGAAGGGGATGGTTGTCAAGGTCTTTGTTTTTTGCTGAGTTGGAGTATTGACTGTGTTGATTAACTCCATGGTTGCTATTTTGATTTTTTTTTTTTCTTCCCCTAAGACAGGGGAAGTAATCTCCTCCAAGACAGAAGTAACCTCTGCATTCTTTTGTCACTAATGCTGTGTTGAGATAGTAATCCACACTCTCTGCTATTCAGAAAAATATTTGAAGAGACGAGAGAGGTGGAAGATTCTCCCCAGGTACTCCAAAACTGTCTTTTCTGCATGTTTATCTGGAATTTATGCTTCTCATCTGTTCAGGAAACATTTAATTACATTATAATGAGTCATGGGTTGATATTATGAAATTTTCTTGTTTAATTCCCATTGAATGCATTGGAAGCAGTGCTACTAGAACAATGCCAGCATTCAAAAAAGCTTTAATAATAGAACATGGAAAGTTGGACTTTTCTATTGTTTATGAACAGTCCTTGGTTATTTAATCACTGTACAGTTCCTGGATTTTCACTTTTGACAATTTCTTCCTGCATCTTGAACTCATGCTGAGAAGCTTTACTGTTAGAGTGACAGAGCACTGGAACAGGCTGCCCAGAAAGGTGGTAGAGTCTCCTCTGATTCAAGACCTGGATGCTTTCCTGTGTGGTCTGCTATAGAGAACCTTCTTTAGCAGGAAAGTTTAATTCAATGATCACTAGGGGTCCCTTCTAACTCCTGAAATTATATGAGTCTATGAAAACGGAGACAATCTCTCTTTAGTCCTCTGTTAGAGGAAGGGAGAGGCAATAGGAACAGGTTTTCTGTAGCCATAGGCCAACATGGGATTTCTTTTACTTCCATCATGTTTGGGTATTATTTCTAAGTGGAAAAAAAAGGTGTGTACATCCCAAAGTGAATGCCTAAGCTCCAAACCATCTCAAGAATCAGTGCTGGTAACTATATATTCTATTCCTGCCCTCCAAATTGAGTGAGGTACTTCATCATTACTATGACTATAATACACATATGATACATAAGGGTGTATTATATTTATAATGCATAAATTGTCAATGCTATTTAAGATTCTGTTTTTATATTTTAAGAATAGCATTTTTTAAAAAGTTACATTATTTATATATGTATGCAGTCTATTGCTACAGGGTGTCAGACTGTGGCCATAAGTTTACAGAAAGTAATGGAAAGATTTTCTTGAGAATATTTAGCAAAGTAGTATCAGTTAGAAATATCCAAGTTAGCAAATTCTGGACAAGCCGGCTCAAATATTGGAGCCAATTTAACAGTCTCTTAGCATAATGAAGGAGGAGCACTGCAGCTGCATTGCTTCTGGTATACAAGACAGCTCCATGGGAGCCGGTCTGGGTATCGTTAGAAAATGAAAGTTATGGAGACATAATTCTAGGCTCCATGAAAGAATACCATGTCAGTACAGATTATTTAGACTAGTGGAAATCTGCTTAATTTCAGCAAATGCATCAATGTAGTGTTAAGGAAGGAAACAGCTTCGCCTACATAGCACAATCAGAACATATTTATTTTGTTAATGTTATGTTACCATAAAATAATAAGGGAAATTAAATCACAATTTAATTGTTCATCATGTTGCAGAACACATTGTATCTCAAGCTGTCATGGAAACTAGTTATCATATCTTTGAACTTTAAATCATACACATAAAAATTGAGGAAAGATAGAGAGATCACAATATTTGTATGAGAAAGATTAATGAGCTGTCTAAGCTGATTGCTTTTGCAGTAACTCATACTTCATGATATTGTATGAATGCATAACTAAGGATCTTTTTTGAGTTCAAATGAAAAAAAAAACCCTTTTCAATTTATCATTAGAGATCTAATGTTATACGTACCAAGTTATGAGTTTTACTTTCTACTTATATGAATTTTGATTAGTAGTAAAATATGCAACATATATTAACTATGTAAAAAGTATATCTGCTGGTTATTTGATTAAATGGCATTCTTTTTCCTAGAAACTTGTCATGCAATTGAATGAACAGTTTATTTAGTTCTATTTGTAGTATACCCTACACAACTTAAAGAATTACTTTTTCTGTCTAGATACTGTCAATTAAAAAAAGAAAAGAAAAAGAAAAAGAAAAAATCTATTGCATGATATATTTCAGTTTGTTCAGTATTATTCAGGTCAATTTTGGAGGCCTATCAACATTCATGTTGAGTTTGGCTGGAATCTCCTATTTATTTATTTATTTATTTATTTATTTATTTATTTTAAAATAACAGTTGTGAAAGAGGAAGGGCAAGGTAGGAGAAAAACTGAAGAATTTGAAACCCTTTTTTTTTTACTACAGAAAAAAATATGTAAACTAATAAACCAATTTTAGAAAAAAAAATCTGTTTTATTATTATGTTCATGTATGGAGAAAAAAATATATAATTCACTTAATGTTGGAAGTCCCACTTCTCTCCTCACTCCTCTCTGTGTAAAAAGATAGATGGAACACAAATAGTTTCTTCATCAGATTCATAAGCAAACCTAGTAAGAGCTATACCTCATATTGCAAGTAGGGTTTATGAATTCTTTGGAAAATTCAGATAAAACATATTTTAAAGTACAATGTTTATATCATTATGCTTACACGTTATTTTTGCTTTTTTTTTTTTTTTTCTTTTTATCTGAAGTAGCTCAAAGACAATCATTATACTCTTTAGTCATCTTGGCTTTGACCTTATTTTACCTGCATTTCTAAGATGTTAACTAAGACATTAACAGACTAGCACAGATCCAGTATTGTACTTATGATGCAGATGTATGATTATGATGTACTTATGATTAAAACAGTTGACTGAACTACGTTAAGTTCAGCAAACCTAGAAAACTTTTATTTCATCTGTGAAAAAAAGGGAGTTAGATGATACGAGAATGTGGTCATGATTTAATGTATTTGATTTTGCCTAAAACTTATAATTCAGTATAATCTCCTTTGCCCAGGGCAGTAATACATAGGTGTCAATGCAGTAACAACAAAGGAACGAGAACATCTATTTGTATTGTATTTTATTATTATTATATTGTATTAAATTTATATTATATATTATTATACATAATATAATATATAAAATATAATATTGTACTGTATCATTGTATTATTATTATTGTAGTTTAAGTCTAGTGCTCAAATCTTACGTTTACATTTTCTATCACCACATGTACACACATGCATAAAGTTATTTACCATGGTGATTTTTTCTAATTGTTTTCTGCTTCCTAAATATCTTTCTCCTTGAATATGATGCCAGCAATATTGTGATCCAGATTAACAAGAACTTTAATATTTTTTTCCCGCAATAAACGTTGTCTGGTTCAGTCTCCTGCAAAGAAATTGCTGTATATAATAAGATTGCATACATGAGGCGTCGCTCTGAAAGTAATGCTTCTGCTGAACAAGTGTTTTGTAGCTGAGAATTAGTATTAAGTCTATCAAACAGTGTTATTCTGCTCTTTGTATCTGTTGTAATTTCCATGGAAATATGCAGGGAGCATTACTTTCAGAGCCACCTACATAACTTCAATTTAAGAGATATTCTATGCATGTTATTCAGATCCAGTATACCACTAAAAGAGCCCTGATGTTGTATAATTAAATATTTTCTGCTTCTATCATTCAATTTAAGAATTGTAGTGTCCAGGATTTGGAAATGACATTTCACATCAAGGAAGTTTATTTTCTTTCCCCCACCCTATCATCTATGGAAAATTGTCAGTTCTTGCCTTAAATACCTGGGGGGAGACAGATTAAAAGTATACATGTATATTGTCATCTTCTTAAGAATAAAAAGAGACATTTGAAAACTAGTAAATGCATAATTAGATTCTTATACTTTTGCAAATACTACAAAAAAGGCTCTATGTATTTCTTTTATGAACTGTTAAATATCCCTGCTGCTTTGCTGCTTTAGATAAATGAGGTTTAATTGCTGACTTGTCTATAAATTAAGAAAGAAAATGTGTTGAATATTAAATAATAACATTTTGGTACCTATTAATCTTATTTGCTATTATGTGGAAGGCTAATTTATATACAGGAATGAAGAAATCACTTTTCCAACAGAGATCTTGAGTAGCAAACACTTTGCTTGAAACACAGAAAGCTAAGGTTTTGTTACTCCCTCTAAAGCTGAATCTGCAGTTTTTCTAAATCTACCTACATACTTAGAAATGTCTCCTGCTGTATTCCTGGGAGATATGGGGAAAAAAATAAAAATCTATCACCTCTAACTATAAACTAGCTGTTATTTTCTTTTTCACTGGCCCTTTCCACTAGAGTTTGCCCTGTATCCAAAAGTCAGGAGAGGGATAGATGCAGTGACTTCTGATTTTCATCATGTGTATTGGACCATAGACCTTTAGCTGTTTGCATTAAAACTGTAGATAGCTGTTTTACAATGGAATCAATGTTCTGGATGCTTCTGCTCTCTCATTCTACACTGCTTAGATCACATTACACATTTTACAGCAATAATATTGGAAAAGCTAATGTGTTCTGTTTTTAAATTTATTGGAAATCTTCATGTGTTTTTGTTGTTTTAAAGGGTAAAGAAGTTAGGCAGGAAATAAACCCCTTACATTCTAGCTTGTCTTCAGATTTCAGAGGGATTGGGGTCTTAGATTCTGAGCGATTACCCAATTTATTGCTATAATTCTAGTCACATTCAAATGAGCTAACATGGCCACCCTTAAGGAGTACAGTCACATTCAGTGAGAACTTTCATGTCTAGATTAATTGTGTTGTTTATTGAAGCAACAGATTACAGTTTCTTTTGGATTGCCAGTGACAAACACACTGTCTTCAGAGAATGCGCAAATATCAAGAATGTGAATAATAGAGCTGACTGTAAACATGCTAAATTATGAGTAACTCAGTAGAGATTTTTTTAAGTTTCCCAAGGAAGCATTGGCTATAAGCAAGTGTGTGAATCTTACCCAACTGGCATTCCTTTGGCAGGATGAGGAAGAGAAGCTGAACCCACTGACTCACGCCAGAAGTCAGTGGTGTCTTCTCAACTTGTCTGCAATTATATCTTTGCCAAAATTCACTCTCTCCTGAGGTATTTTTATGCTATTTTCCTACCCATTTCAGGCAAATCTTTAATGACTCTAGTCATACAAATCTTTGTTGTGATTGGTGCAACAGAAAAATTAAAAGATGCTGATTCAGGGTGACAACTATGCAGTTTATCAGTTCCATAGTATCATCATTTTCTCATCCCTGTAGTGCTATCACAGTCTAGCCAGGGGTTTTTCCCTTCCACTCCATCTTCTGCACTGTAGCCCTTAGAGTCAGCAATCCAAGTTGCCCTAGTGTTAATAACATCTAACATGGCAGGTTGTGTTATTTAGAGAATTATCATGGAATAGGCTTATTGCATATTAACCACATTTCACCTGGATCTTTCTTTAATGTTGCACTGTAAGATGGAGATATCCCAGTAAGTCACCTCCAAGAATTATTCCACATATTCTATCCAGAGACAACAGTCGCAACCTTCACAATATTTAGGAGATGGAGAGATCACATGCAGTCTCACTAGGAGGATTAAAGCTCAAGGGGTCCTTGGGCTGCTCTTCACTCAGGGTAGGATGACTGACTCATAGTCGTAGTATATAGCAAGAGGGTGTTACCAGCCTTTGAGAGAAATGGCCAGGCCAAAAGAGGAGGCTGGGGGCAGGGAGGAGCATACCGTCACAGTTTTCTGTAGTTTGCCTCATATATAGGAAGAGTAGTACTAAGGGGATAACAAATTAAAAATACAAGGTATTTATTACCACTTCAAGTAAATGAAGTGTAACTAAATAAAAAGTAAGGAATTATGTTTGCAGCAAGGATGTGGTCACTCTTTGTTTTCTGAATTATTGGTTTGATAAAAAAAAGAATAACAAAACGATGATAAAAACAAACACATAAATTAAGACAACAACAAAGAAAATGTAATTTTGGAAGTAAAACATCAATTAACAGTATAAGTGAACACAGTTTTAGTTTACTAAGGATATTTCTAGCCAGACAAGTTACTCTTTCTTGTGTTCCACTATAAGAGAACAAGGTATTTACTCAGTTTAGTCCCTTTTTGTATGGGAATTGTTAAGGCTTACCTCTGAGAGACTGAAGTGATTTTAAATTGATATTTGCTTGAACCTGCTGTGTTGGAACACTGTTTGTCTGAATCTGCCTCCACACTGCTGTGTAGATATATCCTCTGTTATTTCAAACCACAGTTCCAATTCAGCAAAGTGCAACAGTACTTTTTATCCTTTTCAGATGAAACTTGCAGCATTACACACCACAGAAAATGTAAAGAAATGATGGACAGTGGGTAGGAATTCCTAACCAGATGTGAAAGCAAAATAAAAACAAACAAAAAAATCCAAGCACACTGTAAATATGAAGCTTTCTACTTTAAAAAAAAAAAAAAAAAAAAAAAAAAAAAGCAGTTAATGTCATTTAAAGCCAGGATTTTGTACCTGTATTTTAAATGAATACAAATGTATGTACCACACATCAGTAGATTACTACAAAATTCATATTAGGACTATGAATATCAACTCATCTAATGAAGCTGTGTGTGGGGAGGATTTTTTTATTTTTATTTTTATTTTTATTTTTATTTTTATTTTAGTTTTTAAATCTGCACGGCATGATTCTTAAAGTCCAAGCTATTACTTATATGTGTTACTGAATACAATTCAACGTGCAACAGGATCTGGTCTGAAAGTAATGCTTCCTATTTTATTATGTTGTCCCATAATGTCAGAGGTGGATGTTGCTGGTATGGCAGTAGAGGCCAAACCTTCTCACCGGTATATCATTACATTTTGTTGCTGTGAGACAAATGGCACCAGAGGGTCAGTCTGACAAAATTGTGTTTCATATGGCAGTGAGTATGAAGCAAAGATGTGTTATTGAATTCCCTTGTTGGCATTCACCGGCACTTGCTGAACATTTATGGAGACCAAACAGTGGATGTGAGCACAGTCAGGCGATCGGTGGTGCCTTTCAGCAGTGGTGACAGTGACAGTGGTTTACCTCCTTTGATGCAGATTTTATGAACATGGCATGTAGGATCTTATTCATCACTGTCGAAAATGCATAGCTAACAGTGGTGACTGTTTAAAAAGACTATTTTGTAGCTGAGAATTTGCTCCATCAAACAGTATTATTGTGCTCTTTTTATCTGTCATAGTTTCCATGGAAATAAGTAGGAGACATTACTTTCAGAGCAACCTGCATACTTCAGAAAATGTTCTAACCACACCCCTTTGCAATGCTTGTGATACTCTGTACATGCAAAAGCTGAAATAAAGCAGCTAATACAGAAAACTCATTTAAGAAAAATATATCACTATAAAGCTGTGGTCACTAGCACAGGAAAGCAAATTTCATAAGGAGAATTATTCAGAAACAAAGATGATCACGGCTGCTGCCACAGGCACTTTCCATGCCATAGAAATCTTGTCTTGACTAAGAAGTATGTTGGAAGTAACATTAATCTTTTCCTTTATACAGTAGTGGCAGAGAAGATCTAATCTTTGGGAAATGAGGATTCAGAATGTGATCAAGTTTGAAAAACAATAATACCAACCTCGAGAGCATTAAATAGGCAGATGTAACAGCGTTCATTTTTCCCTAATCCACCCTTCACATAACACATGCCTTGTTAGTTTTTGTGTAGAAATCTATCTATATGGGTGTTGGCCCATAGCTCAAAACACCAAACCAGTAATATTATGAGAAAACATATTCTTCTGATGCTCTATTTTTGATGATGCATCTTTAAAGGGCTAAATTTCCTGCACCTAGAACCATTTCATCTACTCTTAATGTGAAATTAAATCACTGGGAGTGCTTTAGTTTGTTAAAGAAATTATTGTAATTTTCTTAGAAGTTTCTTTATACTGCCAGCAATGTGAATCACTTGGTGCAGCTTTCTACTGCACTTTTCAAACTGAGAACTCCTTAGGTGCAGTCAGTTCAGGTCATGTTTTATGAAACATTAGCTAAATATCACGAGAAAAAAAAAATGCACTTGGCAATATTTGTGGGGGATTTTCTAAATTATTATTATTATTATTATTATTATTATTTATGTATTCATTTTGATAGGTGGATTTTGTCTGGTTTCTACCATATTTGGCAGGGGGGCTGAAATCCAAAAACATTAAGTTTTTACATTGTGAAAAACAATTGCTAATTAAATGAAAAGCTCTATCGAGTCTCTTGATAAGTAAAGAAAATGAGACTGTTACAACAGTTCATCTTGCTTGGCTTTGTGCAGATAAAAATTGGCATGTACTTAACAGTAGATTACTCAGAACTGTCATATGAGTTACAAGGCTAGGTTATGAAGGGAAATTGGAAGCAGGATGGAGAGTGTAAATTTGATGTGCCAAAACTCAGATAATCCAGTGGAGACTAGAAAGATTAGGAAACTGTACATTTTGCAGTAGAGCAATTGAGGAATAAGAGGGAACAAGATAATAAAATTACATAGCAAAATACCATATTGTACTTTTTCATATCTAGCATATATATTTTTAATGTTAATTAATCTGTATGTGTAACAATATTATATTATTAGTATTTTAATTCAGAGGTGCTGGATGAATGGTAATTACTTGGTAATGATTCACTAAATGTCCAAGTAGTGGTAGCTATATAAAAGAGTACCTAAATGGGAGAAAGGTTTCTTTGGAAATACAGTCAGGTACATTAATGTATCTTAGTGACTGACATCATCCATGTGGACTTGTGCAAAAAAACCTGATACTGCTCTGAACAACATTCTTGATTCTAAAATGGAGTGAGGTGGATTTGATAGGTGGTGGATAAGGAACTGTCTGGATGGTCACGTTCAAAGACTTTTGGTTAAAGGTTTGATGATAAGGCATGAGTGGTGTCCCGCAGGGGACTGGTATTATTAAACAACTTTGTTAGTGACATGAACAGTGAGATTGAATATGCCCTCAGCAAGTTTGTGGTTGACATGCTGGAGGGAAAGGAAACCATCTGGAGGAACCTTGAATGTCTTGAAAAGTGGGCCCATGGAAACCTCATAGCGTTGAAGAAGACCAAGTGCAACACTCTGAATTTGGTTCAGGGCAATCCCAGACGTAAAAACAATCTGGGTGACAGATGAATAGAGAGCAGCCCTGCAGAGAAGGAGTTAGGGCTACTAGTGGATAAAAAACTGAATATGAGTTGGAAACATGGTCTTGCAGCCCAGAAAACCAGCTGTATTCTGTGCTGAATCAAATGAAGTATGGCTAGCAGGTCAAAGGAAGTAATACCACTCTAATTCACTCTTGTGTGATGCCAACTGGAGAACTGCATACAAATCTTGGGCCCGCACCATAAAAAAAGGCCTATAAGAAGAAACATGAACTTGCTAGAGGAAGTCCAGAGGAGGGCCAAGAAGATTATCAAAGGGTTGGTACATCCCTCTTATGAGGACAGGCTAAGGGAGCTGAGCTTGTTCAGGCTAGAGAAGAGAAGGCTTGTGGTAGACACTATAGTAGACTTCCAGTATTTAAAGAAGGCTGCAGGGGAGAGACTTTTTATCATGGATTCTATGGATAGGACAAGGGATAGTGGTTTTACACTAAACAGTGTAGGTTTAGATTAGTTATTAAGAAGAAATTCTTACTTATGACACTAGTTGTCCAGAGAAGTTGTGGACGTCCTCTCTGTGGAAGTGTTCAAGGGCAGACTGGATGGTGCTTTGAGCAGCCTGATCTAATGGAAATTGTCTCTGCCCATGGCAGTACGGTTGGAACTAGATGAAATTTAAAGATTCCCTCTAACCACCCTATGATTCTACGATTCTGTATACCAGTAAAAGGAAACTGCCTGTTTAAAATGCTGATGATAGGAAAATGTTGATGGTTTACGGGCTGGTCCAGCCCGGTTCCGTGACTAGTGGAGCAGAGGGATTTTTTTGCAAAATCCATGCTTCCGGAAAAAACAGGGGACCCCCCACAAGAAAGAATAATTAAAAAAAAAAAAAAAAACAGCAGCAATGATCTGAGGAGAAACAAACTAATTTACTAAATATAGTATCGGGATGCATAATAACACACTATAATACAATATAATTCAATATAATTGTTAATAAAATCAAATATAATTGAGAGAAGGATTGTCCAAGAGCTAAAGGCCTTACACTAATACTGGAGCCTTGCATGCAGTCAGGAGCAGCAGCGAGACGATCTGAAAGCAAGCATGACGAGACGAGAAGGCAGAGAAGACTCAGGTCAGGTGACCTACAGGCCTTATATCTGTTCTCCTGAGCAGGAATGATAACAGTATTCAAACAGTCTTCTGGGGAACGTAGTTCTTCTCTTCCGGACAAGTACCTGGAACTAGAGCATTTACTCTTTAACTCCCAGTACACTGCATGATGTTGTGATGTGGAATACCGATAACCAAAAATCATAAAACCATGACAGAAATAGATAAAATTAGTCTTACATTGAAAGCAAAGATACCTTTCTGCTACATAAAATGTACTCATCAAAACTGAGATTGAACAATGATCTTAGTTGAGAACACTAGTATAAATACCAAGCCATCCACTGGCACTATTTGTTCATGGGTCACTGAAAAGAAAAATGTGCATTTCCTTTTATCTTACATAGTGAAGATAGAGGAGAGGGTATAAATGGAGTAGGAGGATTAATTTACTCTGCTTTTGAAGCAGTGCATCTTGATGTCTGCTAACATTAAGCTGATAACATGAAGCTAGAATGGGCACTGTCAATGATATGAGGATGTCCCCAGCATCCTGCTATCCAGTTAATCACCCCACTTGCACTTACCCCTTCTCCTGGATGTTGACACAGACTCAACACATATGGCATGGTTAGAATAGTTTATTTGATTTACGGTCCTGTTCCTGCTACAAGTGACCAAGTTCATGGCTGTGCAGTAGGTAACCCCAGATAGCCCCAGTTATATTATCTGCACACTTTGATATCCCTTGTCCTAATTCCTCATGCTCATTTCCATTGCCCTCATCCCCCAGAAAGCGAACTGTATCCTGGGCTGCATCAAAAGAATTCTGGCTAGTAGTTCGAGGGAGGTGATTCTGCCCCTCAGCTCTGCATTGATGAGACCTCACCTGGAGTACTGCATCCAGATGTGGAGTCTTCAGTAGAGGAAAGACATAGATCTGCTGAAGGGTGTCCTGAGAAGGACCAAAAAAAAAACGATCCATGGAATGAAACACCTCCCATGCGAGGACAGGCTGAGACAGATGTTCAGCCTGGAGAAAAGAAGGCTGCATGGTGACTTGATAATGGCCTTTCAGGGGAGCTACAGGAAAGAAGGGAGCAGACTCTTTAGCAGGCTCTGTGCTGACAGAACAAGGGGAAATGGTTTCAAGTTCAAAGAGAGTAGATTTAGCTTAGATATAAGGAAAAGGCTTCTACAGTGAGGGTGGTGAGGCACTGGAACAGGTTGCTCAGGGACATGGTTGATGCCATGTGCCTGAAGACTTTCAAGGTGAGGCTGAAAGTCTCTCTGTGGTGTCCCTGTCATTGCAGCGGAGTTGGACTAGATGCCTTCAGAGGTCCCTTACAACTCTAAGGATTCGGTGATTCTACAGTTCTATGATTTTATGATTCTATGATTCTTGTACCTCCCCTTTAGATAATGAACATCCACTGACAAGTCACCTTGGAGCCTTCTCTTCTCCAAGCTGAACAGCCCCAGCTGTCTCAGCCTTTCCTTGCAGACGAGGTGTTCTGTTCCTTGAGTCATTTTTGTGTCTCTCCTCTGGACACATTCCAACAAGTCCATATCTCTCCTGTACCAAGAACTCCCCATGTCTGGACAGAGTACTCCAGGCGAGGCCTCATCAGTGCAGAGTAACAACCTAACAAAGCTTGTGTTTCCTTTTTGCTAGTTGGTGGAGACAGAGCAGTTGTTTTGATCCATAGGGATCTGACAACATCCATCTTGCCATTTTATTCTTAAGAACTGAATCTCCTGTTCAGGTCCCAGAATGATTTGGATTATTTTCTTTCTTTTCTCAAAAACTTCCTCTGCTCTGTTCTCCCACAGGATGATGCAATCAATGTGTTCCATGTGTTCAGGAGCTTCCCCCTGTTCCATAGTGGTCTGGATCATCCCATGACAAATGATAGGGTTGTATTTCCATTCTGGGAGCAGTCAATTCCATGTGTACTGGACATCCCTCCAAATGAAAGCAAACTGTGGCCTGCACTCTGCTGACAAAGGGATTTAGAAAAATTCATTGACAATATCACTTGTAGTATACCACTTGGCTCCTCTGACTCCAGTTCACATTGGAGTTCTAGCTGACATGGCAGCACCCAGTGGTTACATGACTTACCAGAGCATCATAGTTCACTGTCAGTCTCCACTATCCATTGGACTTTTGCACTGGCCATCTGGTACATTATTACTAACCTCTGTCAGCTTCCTGCATAGTTGTGTGTCATGTACACCAGTTTCTTCTGACACGTTTCTGGTAGCTCCTCACATTCAGCTCTGTGTATTGACCCCAAGCAAGTGGCAGATCAACAATCTAGTCATCTCCCTGTACAACTATCTGAAGTTCTTTTGGGAGGTGTTTGTGTGCTGCATCATTTTTACTTTGTCTTTGTACAGTTAATGGCGGCAAACTGGAGGAGGGAGTTTTCCCCTGTTTTGATCAGAAATATACTAGAAATACAAATGTCAGAAATAGTTTTACTTTCAAGATCAATTAAAAGTTTATTTTTTCCAACTTAATAAAATACTTCAATGGAGTAATTTTTAAAATTGCTAACTCACTCTACTCACCCATCACTGTACATTAAAATATTTTATTGTTAAAAACTACTTGTTTTTAGTTTGTACTTATTTTAAAGAATCTATCTGAAATACCATGGAAGTGAAAGCAATTTAATAGCAAACTGTTACACGCGGGTCACCTTTGCAATTATACATTTGTTAAGAAGGAATTGCAATCCTGTGTTTCTAATACGGAATCTTGTATATAAAAACACAAGGCAGTAATGTTAGCTATAATTAAAATCTGGGCAGAAAATATATAACTTTATTCATACTTTAGACTTTATTTCTATCTTGCTATCTGTCTCTGAAAGACATTCAAAGGCATTAATTTGAATTCCTTTATGCTGATGTATATTTCAACATCTAAATACCTGAAAGTGTCTCAGGTGGATATATTTGCATGGTGCTTGCACACACAAAATGGTCTCTATCAATCATTAATAAGTAAATGAATTTTCAATGTAAAAAGTTTGTACCCCAAAAACTTCAGCTGATGCTGAATTTGCTACTGTCACTATAAACATTTTTAGAACAAGAGGGCTAAAAATAAACAAGGTATAATTACCACTTACCACTTGAATTTCAAGTACACCTTTCTTGGCATAAAATCTTCTAAAACAGTACAGATATTCAGCTAAAATCTGTTGTTGTTGTCCTAAATATATTCCTTTGTTAAAATTAAAAAAAAAAATTAAATTCCTTTGTTAAAATAGCCCTTTTGGGTACTGACAGCCTATTATTTTTTGTATGTGCCATCTTTATCCAGGAAACTGAAAGAACAACTAATTATATCCTTTGCAAATGAATGTAGCAGAATAGCTTTTGTTCACCGAAATTCTTAAGACTATTCATCATGAATGTAGAATTCACTAGGATTTTTGTTGTTGTTTTTATTGTACAGCCACTTTAGTGGCATGTGAAGTTTGGCATTTGAAACTAATTGTGTACTTTGCTTTGGAGGCTATAAATTCAGCCAGTCTGTCTAGCTGCATTGCATTTATACTTAGGCTTTAATTGATAATCTTGCAGAAGCTTTTTGTGTGTTGTTTTGGGGTGATTGACATGGGCAGTATTATTTTTAAAGGTTTGCATAGTTTTTAAAAGCTATGGCAGTAAGCAATTAAAATGAAGCTCAGTAAAATAACTCCATTAACAAAATCTTAATGTTCAGGAAAGACTGTTTTATACCCAAAAATTCACAATGATTTTGCAAAAATAACTGCATGTAAAATACTTTCTAACTCATTGTTTCTATGTTACTGAGAAAATAAAAATGAAATTACTTAAATAGAAGACATCTGAGACAAAAACATTTATAACCGTAGATCTTCAGCAGGAATAATCATCACACATATAGGAGTGGTTAGTCTGTTTAAGAGTGTATACATTTTAAATTAGCATGTGTCAGTAAAATTCTTCAGGAAAAAAAAAAGTTTCAATATCTTAATTAATGATCTAGTTGGTAGGGTATACTACACCACAAGCAAGTCTTCTGATGACAGTGGGAGAAGTGCAGGATAAAGAAATGTATTTCAGAATGACCTCAAACATTTGGAGAACTTGACTGACAGAAAACCTCATGAAGTTAAAAAGTGGGAAGTACAAATTCCTGAACAACCACAAGCACAAATCGGTACATGCTGGGTGGAAAACAGCCTTGCAGAAAGGTCCTGGGGGTCAGCAGCAAGTTGTGCATGAATTGACAGTGCTGTACAGATAGCCAACACCCTCCTGGCTGCCTTAGGAAGTATGTTGCTAGCAGGTGGAGGGAGGTGATCCTTCCTTTCTACTCAGCATTTGTGAGGCTGCACCTGGAGTCCTATGATCAGTTCTGAACTCCCAAGAGAGTCCAGTGAAGGACAACAAATATGATGAAGGGACTGAAGCATCTGTTCTATGAGGAAAAGCAGGGAAAACTAGGACTGTTCAGGCTGGAAAAGAGAAGGTTCAAGGGGAACCTCATCCATGTACCTGAAGCTTCGAATTAGATGGATAGAGCCAGGCTCTTTTCAGTAAGTGCCCAGTGAGAGGACAAGATATAAAATGGGAGCAAACTGAAACACAGAAATTTCTGTATGAACATCAGAAAACTTTTCCTTCTATGTGGTTGGACATTGGCACAGTCCAGATCCAGTCCTGTAGTTGTCCATTCTTGAGCTGGGAGAACAGCCTCCAGAGGTCCCTTTCAACCTCAGGCATTCTGTGATTTCTGTATCCTATGTAAAGCGTTCAGAAGAAATAAGTACAATTTTCTGGTCATGCTCATCATTATCTAATGAATCTAAATTTTTTTTTATCTCTCATGAGCAACTTAAGTCTTTTCCTTTAATCAGCAACTTTTGAAAAGTTATCTATGTATTTGTCTGGGACACAAACCACATAATAGATGGTCCTATGCAGTTTGATCTGTGATACTTAGGAGGTACAGGTTTCCTACCTTACTTAAACCATAAAAAGAGATCTCTCAGTTGTAAGAGTTCTAATTCTACAACTGTAAAATTTAATGTATAATTACTGTTTCTTTTGTCATTTTGTATGTATTCTTTTTTTCTGTTTGTAAAGTGATTTTCATTGGCATTCATATCATTAATCTTCACTAAGCTTTGCACTGAGAAAATTGCAAATCTGTGACTATTATAGGGCTTGGAAGATACTGTAGGCTGACATTTTGACAGGTTGAGTGCATACTAATGACTGAAATATTACTAGCAGCCTTTGTAATTTTATATTTTCTCTGCTGTTTATTTATTTTCTTTCAGTAGTACTGATGTTCATTATATACTGAACTGCTTGATCTGAAAACCTGTGTGATAAGGGAGTACATGAAGATATCTGTCCTGTGCAACTACTAGCTCTGTAAATGAAGTTGTTTATCATACCTAGAGGAACTGGGTCAAAACCTGTGTTGAAACTTAGACAAGAAGTATGCTGAAATTTTTCTGTAAAGAAACTGCCTTGTAAGTATTGCCGGTGAAATATAAATTTTCTCGTGATATTTATACTCAAGTGTAAGTCTTGTGCAGAGATTTGTATACCTCTCTCTAAACAGTCTGAAAGATCTGTTGTTTATAATTATCAGGATCAAGATACTAAGACAGAAAGTAGATGCCTGTTGGAAAAATCATGAGTTCTTTAAATGCTAACTGCACTACTGCAGTTGGTAGGAAAGACAACACATGGTGCCATTCTTATCAAGAAGAAAATCTGTTTATTTGCTCTGCTAGATGGTTGAATGAATGAAAAGTTACAGGTAAAAACAAACAAGTAAAAAAGACGAGCAAACAAGTAAAAAACTTTAGAAAAAGTCCTTTAAAATGATCATCTTTACCATATAAAGTTCTAGAAAACATATTAATTCAATTTCACAAATATTACTGCTTTAAATTCCTCTGACATCTTAGATAACTGAGCATGAGATGAACCATATCCTATATGTGCTTTGACATCTGTGTAATTAAACAAAAGAATAGAATAACTAACATCTACACAGAGGTTGAAATAGTGACTTAGTTGCCTAACCTCTCTTGACCTACTGCCAGTACATTGTATGATGCAGCCAAGGTCACTGTTATCCTTAACAGCAAGGGCACACTTCTGAATGTGAGTTCAACTTGCTTTCCACTGGTACTCTTGAATACTTTTCTATAGATCTGTTTTCCAACTGGGTACCTCCAGCATGTCCCTATGCATGGAGTTGTTCCTCTCCAGGTGCAGGACAATGCATTTGTCCTTGCTGAACTTCATGAGACTCTAGTCAGCACACCTCTCCAGCCTATTGAGTTGTCTCTGGATGGCAGCATAGCTCTCTGATGAGTTATCCACTCCCACATATTTCAAGTCATCTGCAACATACATCTCCCTCAATAATTATTATTTAAAAAGTCAGGTATTATCTTATTAATAAAAAGAATCTCAGAGGTTTTTTTGTTTGTTTGTTTGTTTTTTCAATTAATGGTTTATATTTGAGATGCATTTAATCTTCTTTGAATGAAGAAGAGTTTTTTTGCTTTTTTTTGTGTTTTATGCTTATGTGTCTGACAGAAGAGATGTAAATCATAAGAAAATGCATCATGTTGGTGTGCTGAAAGGTGGAAAGTGGTAAGCAGTGTCTTGGGAAGCTACAATGATAGTGTTGATACTGGCAGAGGTATGACAAAGTAAGGATGTGGACTAAAGAGGAATATAGAAAGTTCCTGCTTTGAGTGAATGGGTCTTCTGTGCTGGGGTCTCTGCAATGGAGAAGGTCAAATGGGAAGTATTAAGTCTTGTCTACAGTGAAGGTGTACACTTCCATATCCCTCCTACGAGAAAGACAGAAAACATTTTGTGAAGGCATGACACACAAGGCCCTCTACCAACTCCGAGAGTACAAACAAGCACTGAAACCTATGAAAGCAAGCTTCATGTCAACTATCAGTCACATTTGATTACCTTAGCCCCTTTTAAAACAAGACTGCAAAACTATGGTAGCTCCATCTTTAAGCACTTCCTCTGCCAATGCAAGGAACGCAGTTGTATTTTCCTTTAAGTGCACATAATGTTCATGAAACTAACTGTGATTTTTTGAATAGTAGATCAATTCCTGTAGAAAGCATGTTCATACAGGTTAGTGTTTCCTACGGGGTTTTATTCATTTTGTCACTTTTAATGTGAGACATATGTTTTATGTATATGAGATAAACTGGTACTTTTCTTTCTAAAACAACTTGTCAGAAAATAGAGGTAAGAATATGTAAAAATTTAAGAGAAGTACTGTAACCATGTTTAGGAGCCAGTCACCTAGTTAATTCAAACTTCTCAATTGACACTGAAAGTTCTACAGATAAATTGTATAGATTGTCAAAAGTAAGTGTCTGCTATAAAACTAGATTATAGTAATGAATTTGCCAGGAATTACTAGGATTAGAAGATTGCCTACATATGTACAATTTTTTCAAGATTGAAGAGAAGGAATTACTTTTAAATATATTTAAGTATATATTTGTATATACATATATTTTACATTACTTTCATACATATATATATAAAACATCTTTCCCACCTCGCAATGATACAACGCTTTTAACTTGCTATGTATGTAATAACATTTTACAAATTTCTATTTCTTAGAGTTTAATTGGCCTTAATAGTTTTCTTCAGCAAAAAATAAAGATCTTTCCTTTGTGTGATTTTTTTTTTTAAGATTTTAAAACTTTCCTTTATATCATCATTAAAAAAAAAAAAAAAAAGGAAAAAAAAAGATAGAAAGAAATCATGGAAGAATAGACATACTTTCCAAACAATTCTACTTGATGACAAAATAATAGATACAATGGACAACAGGGAATGAAACTTGTGATTTAAAGCCATATAACTGCATTTAAAAAGAAGAATTAAATTAGAAATATTAATTGCAAGTATCTTCTCTCAGGTGAGAAAAGCCTTTGAATGAACTGAATGACCTGTGGATCTGTTCTTCTCAGCTAATCAGGAAGAAGTTGCATTGTCCTGAAACCCTAGAAATTTAAACAAAAATAATAGAACCACAGAACAGTTCAGATTGCAAGCAACCTTTAAATACTCGCTAGTCCACTCATCCTTACCATGGGCAGGGACATGTCTGACAAGACCACGCTGCCTAAGGCTCCATCCAAACCTGGCCTTAAAAATTTTCTGGGCAAGAGCCTCTATAACTTCTCCAGGCAATTTTTTCCAGTGCTTCACCACTTTTGCTGTAAATAATTTCTCTCATATATATAATCTCAATCTATCTTCTTTTTGTTTAAAATCATTGTATCTTGTCCTTTCATTACATGCCCTTGTAAAAAGTCTCAATCTTTTTTAGAAAGCCTTCCTTAGGTATTGAAAAACTGTAATAAGATCTTCCCAGTGTTTTCTCCAGGACAAACAGCACCAGCTCTTTCAGCCTTTCATCACAGGAGGTATTCCAGCTCTCTGAACATCTTTGTGGACCTCCTGTAATAATTTCATGAGTTTCTTTTGCTGGGAGCCCCAGAGCTGAATGCAGTATTTGTCACGGAGTTACCTAGATAGATCTGTGCCCGTGACAGGGGGGCAGTAGGCTCGCAGGCCCCCTCCCCCCCTGGCTTCCCAAGAAAAAACAGAGCAGTGGCAATGATCTAAGAAGGAGAACTTATTTTACTAACTACAGTGTTGGTATGCAAGATGACACGATATAATACAATCTAATTGGGAGTAAGGATGATAAATCAAATGAAATGAGAGAGAGCAAAAGAGCGATAGAGAGAGAGAGTGAGAGAGTTTCCGAAACCAAAAGCCCTACTTGATGAAGGCGGACAGCTTGGAAGCATACCCACTCCTCTCCCGGTAGCAAGCGAAAGTGAAGAAAAAAACCGCGTGCAACCAGATGACGTATCTTCCGTGATCTATCTTCCTTCTCTGACCGTGAGGTCCTCTGGGATACATAGTTCTTCTCTTTTGTCCATGATGTTATGATGTGGAATACCAATAGCAAAGTTACAGAACCATGACAGTATTCTAGGTACTAGTCTCACAAGGGTGGAACAGAGGAGGGGAATCACCTCTTTCGACTTGCTGATGATGCTTCTTTTGATGTGGCCAGGATACAGTTGGTTTTCTGGACTGCAAGACCACACTAAAGGCTCATGTCCAATCTTTCATCCAGAAGTACCCTCAAGATTTTATCCACAGGACTATTATCAACTCATCTATCTATCAATCTGTGCTAATGTTTGGATTGCCCCAGCCCATGTATAACACTTGGCACATGGCCTTGTTGTATTTCATGAGGTTCGTATACCCCCACTATTCAAGACTGTCTAGGTCTTTGTGGATGACATCCCTTCTATCTTATGTCAGAAGAAGCCATTAGCTTGTTGACAATAGTTTAGTAAATATCATGAAGAAACAGCAATGAAAGACAGGACTCAGGGATACCACAGAGATAAATGACATAGAAGGCTGATATGGCTAGGAAAAGAGAAGAAACAGGGAAGAAAATAGTAAAATTTAAGAAATAAGTACCAAGGATAACTTGATTCTATTTTCCACTGCTTTTTCTGTTTCCTCCATTCTGATAAAGAGAAGGTTTTTTGACTTAGCAGTGTAAAACACAGCAACTCCAGAGTGATGAGAGTAATGGGAGTATGCAAAAGCGCACAAAAACAGGACCGCACCCTGTAGTGCACCTATATGGAATCATTGTCATCTGAGATCTGACAGGAAAGAGAAGGAAACATTGCTGGCAGAAGAGGAAAAGCCATAAAATAGGCAATCAGCTAGCATTCTGAACAGTGGTGCTACAGCTCTGGGCCAAATGTAAGAATATCAGCTTTGTCTTTCCTTAATTAAGTACATACCTAGGTTTCTATAAGGTAACATTTATACAAAACAATGATTCAACGATCTAGTTGCTATTACTGAAACATGGTGGGACCACTCCCATGACTGGAGTGCTGTGATGGATGGCTACAAGCTCTTCCGAAGGGGTAGATGAGGAAGGAAGGGTGGTAGTGTGGCCCTTTATATTCAAGTCTGTGTTGATGTTGAAGAGCTTGGGGTTGGGAATGATAAAGTTGAGTGTCAGTGGGTAAGGATCAGGGGGAAGGCTTGTAGGGATGACATCTTGGTGGGAGTCTGTTATATACTGCCTAATCAGGATGAAGAGATGGATGAGGCATTCTATGAGCAGCTTGCGGAAGTCACGTGATCACCAGCACTCATTCTCGTGGGAGACTTCAACTTCCCTGATATATGTTGAAATATAATACAGCACAGAGGAAGCAGTCCGAGAGGTTTCTAGAGTGCGTGGAAGATAGCTTCCTTACACAGCTGGTACAAGAGCCTACCAGGGGTGGTGCCCTGCTAGGCCTGCTCTTCACTAACAGTGAAGGACTGGTGGGAGATGTGAAGGCTGGGGACTGTCTTGGGCAGAGCAACCATGAAATTGTAGAATTTTCTATTCTTGGAGATGTCAGAAGGGTGACTTGCAAAACTGCTGTCTTGAACTTCAAGAGGGCGGACTTTGACCTGTTCAGGACGCTTGTAGCATGGGTCCCTTGGGAGTCTCTCCTTAAGGGTAAAGGGGTCCAGGAAGCCTGGACGCTCCTCAAGATGGAAATCTTAGAGGCACAAGAATAGGCTGTCACTGAATGCCGTAAGGAGAGTCGCAGGGGAAGAAGACCGGTGTGGATGAACCATGAACTACTGCTGAGACTCCAGAATAAAAAAAGAGTCTATATCCTCTGGAAGAAGGGACAGGCAACTTGGGGAGATTACAAGGAAGTTGATAAGATATGCAGGGAGGAAGTTAGGAAGGCAAGAGGCCAACTTGAACTCAGGTTGGCCACTGCAGTAAAAAAGAATAAGAAATCTTTTTACAAATATATCAACGGTAAGAGAAGAACCAAGGAGAATTTCCATCCTTTACTTGATGCAGTGGAGAATGTGACCACTGAGGATAAGGAGGAGGCTGAAGTCCTCAGTGCTTTCTTTACATCTGCCTTTAAAAGTCAGATCAGTTATCCTCAGGGCACTTTACACCCTGATCTGGAAGTCTGGGATGCTATACAGAATGCACCCCCAGTGATTCTAACTGTCCCCAGTGAAGGCAGTTAGAGAGCTCCTCCTCCATCTGGACTGTCACAAGTCCATGGGACCAGACAGACTCCACCCTAGGGTACTGAGGGAGCTGGCAGGGGTGATTGCCGAGCCACTCTCCGTCATCAGTGCTCCTGGCTATCTGGAGAGGTCCCAGAGGACTGGAGGCTTGCTGATGTGACTCCCATCTACAAGAAGGGCCATAAGGAGGATCCAGGGAACTGCAGGCCTGTCAGCCTGACCTTGGTAGCAGGGAAAATTATGGAGCAAATCATCTTGGGTGAGATCATATGGCATGTGCGTGGCATCCAGGGGATCAGGCCCAACCAGCACAAGTTCATAAAAGGCAGGTCATGCTTGACCAACCTCATCTCCTTCTACAACTGGGTGACGAGACTGGTAGACAAGGGAAAGGCTGTCGCTGTAGTCTACCTAGAGTTCAGCAAAGCCTTTGACATGGTTTCTCACAGTATTCTCCTGGAGAAACTTGTTGCCCATAGCCTGGACAGGTATACCCTTCTTTGGGTAAGGAACTGGCTAGAGGACCGTGCCCAACAGGTAGTGGTTGATGGAGTTAAATCCAGCTGGTGACTCATTTCAAGTGGTGTCCCCCAGGGGTTGGTACTGGGGCCCATCTTATTGAATATCTTTATTGATGACCTAGATGAAGGGATTGAGTGTACCCTCAGTAAGTTTGCAGATGACACCAAGCTGGGAGGTGGTGTTGATCTGCCTGAGGGTGGGGAGGCCCTTCAGAGGTAACAGAGCTGAGCTGACAGTGTGTCCAGGTGGCCAAGAGGGCCAACGGCATCCTGGCCTACATTAGAAATAGTGTGGCCAGCAGGGGCAGGGAGGTATTCATCCCCCTGTACTCAGCACTGGTGAGGCCACACCTTGAGTACTGTGTTCAGTTTTGGGCCCCTCAATACAAGAAAGACACTGAGGCCCTGGAACATGTCCAGAGAATGGGCAACAAAACTGGTGAAGGGTTTGGAGCCCAAGTCTTATGAGGAGTGGCTGAGGGAGCTGGGATTGTTCAGTCTGGAGAAGAGAAGGCTCAGAGGAGACCTCATTGCACTCTACAACTTACTGAAGGGAGGCTGTGATGAAGAAGGGTTTGGCCTCTTTTCCCAGGCAACAAACAGGACCCAAGGAAATGGTCACAAGTTGTACCAGAGGAGGTTTAGGTTAGACATAAGGAAAAACCTTTTCTCTCAGAGAGTGGTCAGGCACTGGAATGGCCTGCCCAGGGAGGTGGTGGAGTTGCCATCCCTAGCAGTGTTCGAGGCGTCTGAATGAGGAGGTAAGAGATATGGTTTAGTGGCTTGTGGTAGCAAGGGTAATGGGAGGACGGTTGGACTAGATGATCTTGTAGGTCCTTTCCAACCTTGTGATTCTATGATTCTGTGAAAAGATCTGCTTACGCACTTTAGCAAATATCCCAATCACAAGCATTGTAAAGTTTCAGTGCTTCTTATGATGCTAATTTCTTCTTTTGAGATCTAAAAAACCCCACAACAAAAACAACCACCAGCAAGTGGATTTGAGAAAACAGAATTCTAATGTTCACAGTTTTAGTGTTCTGTACTGCTTTATATTTGCAATTAATTTCACCTAGCTTTAGCTTTCTAAGGGTTTCTCATTTGGCTTTCCTTGTATTTCCTAAATTTGCCAAGAAAATAAAGCTTTTATAATTCTTAAGTTATATCTTAATGGTAATACAAACAAATATCATTTATAAGCATTTAACCTACAAAGTCAAAGTCAGTTATCTTTCTGGATCATTTCAGTAAAATTAAACACAGCTTGGCAAGCTCTTAGTAAAAATAAACAGCCCTCTATCTCTTGTCCTTTCCAGAAGCTCTATCAATAGACAGTCTGAACCTTCTAAATGTTAACTGCAGTTTATTAAAATATCCAGCCTTCTGGTAAAATTTAGATGCTATAGACTTTTCCATATGCCATAATAACTGCACATATATTTAATGTATTTCCACACATGAATACAAAATGTAAATAAATATAAAACTGCTCTTTGTAAAGAAAACAAATGTGCAGTTGTAATTTTAATGTTGAGAATTGCCATTTTTTTTCAATACATAGTGCAAAAACTATTGTGCACTCCTTTAAAATAATATATACTGATGTATAATCCATTTATTTGCATCCCAAATCTCAAAAAAAAAAAAAAAAAAAAAAAAAAAGCGGAGCATTTGATGGATAAATTGTTATGTCCTTCATAAAGCAGACACTTGAATAAATGCTCTGGTAAATTTTAAACTAGATCATTAGAGATAAAATGCCTCAGTACTGTATAAATACTTTAGTTATATTTAGGATTCTTAATTTATTGAGGCACGGACAAGATGAAAGACACTGCCTTTGCTGATGTCAGTAGAAACATGTGAGCAGTCCAATGCCTTTTGTTTTCTTTTATTATCTGTACTCTACTGCAGATGGTAGTGTTGAACTTACAGAAATTACTGTAGAATTTCTTCAACAGCAGAAAGAAAGAGTAGAAAGACCATTTTAATTCAGAATATTGTTTTACTCTCACAATGATTTCATTACTAGAAATATTTCATAAGCTTGAAGTGATAAATATTCATGTGCAATAAATATATTCATTTAGTAGAATTATTCATAGTGTGGGAAAATATATAATCATTTTCTTTGGGAATCAGTGGTAGTTTCTAATGAACAAAGATAGTATGTCTTGGCCTGGCTATTTAGCAAGATAAATAGCCTGTGTACAGCAAAATGTCACTTGTTTGTGCTTCAGTGATTCCACTTCTCTTCACCTCATGCAAGAGGAAGAACAAGAAGAATTTGTTTCGTCAACTGAGGTCATCTCATACCTGTGCTTTTCTCAATGAGAAGGAACATCATTTTAAGAGTCTATACCTGTTTCACAATTGCTCCAACAGTTTTGGATGAAAATAATTTACCTCTTCTGAGAGCCTATTTGGATACCATAAGGTAAGAAATTGTCTATTGCTTGAAATCCTTTTGACAGGTACTGATAAAAGAGTCAGAATCAGTTTCAGAAATAGTTGACTGCATCAGTTAATCTTTATCAGAAATACCTGAAGAAAATGTGTGGAAGCATAAAATAGGAAGTGTCTTGCAGAAGCTTGCAGTCATAGAATCATAGAATTGTAGAATGGCCTGGGTTGAAAAAGACCACATTCCTTTTCTTATGTTCTAATTCTCCATTTTATTATTTTTTTAATAATTATTATTACTGTGCTTTACCATTTTTTTTCTTCAACTTTACATTAGCTTAGTGTCTTCCTCCTAAAGAGGTTTTTCATACAATGAAAACATAGAATGACCTGGGTTGAAAGGGAAAATAATGATCATCGAGTTTCAACCCCCCTGCTATGTGCAGGGTTGCCAACCACCAGACCAGGCTGCTCAGAGCCACATCCAGCCTGGCCTTGAATGCCTCCAGGGAAGGGATGGGGCATCCACAGCCCCCTTGGGCAACCTGTTCCAGTGTGTCACCACCCTCTTTGTGAAAAACTTCCTCCTAATACCTAACCTAAATCTCCCCTGTCTCAATTTAAAAGCATCCCCAATTGTCCTACCACTATTAACCCATGTAAACAGTCATTCCCGCTCCTGTTTATATGCTCCCTTCAAGTACTGGAAGGTCACATTGAGGTCCCCCTGGAGCCTTCTCTTTTCCAAGCCAAACAATCCCAGTTCCCTCAACCTTTCCTCATCGGAGAGGTGCTCTAGCCCACTGATCATCTTAGTGGCCCTCCTCTGGACCCACTCCAAGAACTCCACATCTTTCTCGAGCTGGGAGCCCCAGGCCTGGACGCAGTACTCCGGATGGGTCCTCACAAGAGCTGAGTAGAGGGGCACAATCACCTCCCTCTCCCTGCTGGCTGCCCCTTTTTTAACATAGCCCAGAACACAGTTGGCCTTCCAGGCTGCAAGAGCACACTGCTGGCTCATGTGCAGCTTCTCGTCTACCAGGACCCCCAAGTCCTTCTCTGCAGGGCTGCTCTCAAGGAGATCTTCCACCAGTTTGTATAAATACCTGGGATTGCCCCGACCCAAGTGCATCACCCTGCACTTGGCCTTGTTGAACCTCATTAGGTTTCCATGGGTCCACTTCTCCAGCCTGTCCAGGTCCCTCTGGATGGCTTCCTTTCCCTCCAGTCTATCAACGACACTGCTCAGCTTGGTGTCATCCGCAAACTTGCTGAGGGTGCACTCGATGCCATCGTCTGTGTCATTGATGAAGGTGCTGAAGAGCACTAGTCCCAAGACCGACCCCTGAGGGACACCACTTGCGACTGGCCTCCACCCTGACACAGAACCATTAATCACAACCCTTTGGCTGCATCCAGCCAGCCAATTCCTAATCCACTGAACAGCCCATCCTTCCAATCCACACTTCTCCGATTCAGAGAGAAGGATGGGGTGAGGGACCATGTCAAAGGCTTTGCAGAAGTCCAGGCAGATGACATCCATCACCCTTTCCCCGTCCACCAAAATGTCATTCTGTCATAGAAGGCCACCAGATTGGTCAGGCACGATCTGCCCTTGGTGAAGCCACGCTGGCTGTCTCGAATCACCTCTTCATCTTGTATGTGCCTTAAAATAGCTTCTAGGAGGATCTGCTCCATGGTCTTCCCAGGCACAGAGGTGAGGTTCACGGGCCTGTAGTTCTCCGGGTCTTCCTTCCTCCCTTTCTTAAAAATAGGAGTGATGTTTCCCTTTTTCCAGTCACTGGGGAATTCACCAGACAGCCATGATTTTTTAAATATGACGGAGAGTGGCTTGGCAACCGCATCAGCCATCTCTTTCAGAACCCTAGGATGGATATCATCCAGCCCCATGGACTTATATACGTTCAGTTTCATGAGGAGGTCTCAGACTTCTTCCAGCATTACAGTGGGACAGAAACCACGCCCCACACCCTAACCTACAGGCTCATGGTCCTGGCAGACACGGGAAGCCTGACCACCCATGAAGACTGAGGTAAAGCACTCACTGAGTACCTCAGCTTTTTCTACGTCTGAGGAAGCCAGCTCCCCATTACCTTTCATCAGAGGGGGAACACCTCTCCTTGGCCTGTCTCCTCCTGCCTATGTACCTGTAGAACCCCTTCCTGTTATCTTTCACATCCCTCGCCAAGTTCAGCTCCATCTGCGCCTTGGCTTTCCTAATCCTATCTCTACACACACGGACAACAGCCCTTTATTCCTCCCAGGATATACAACCCTGCTTCCACCTTCTGTATATTTTCCCCTTTTCTCTCAGTTTAAGCTACAGGTCCTTGCACAGCCACGACGGCCGCCTGCCTCCCCTGCTTGACTTCTTCTCCTGGGGGGTGGAGAGCCGTTGTGCTCTCAGAAGGGTGTCCTTAAAGAGCTGCCAGCTTTGTTCTGTGCCCATGCCCTTAAGGACATGTTCCCAGGGGATCCCCCTCAGCAGTTTTTTGAGCAGCTGGAAGTTTGCTCTCCTAAAGCACAGGGTCCTAGCTCTGCTTTTTGCCAGGCCCGCATTCTTCAAGATCACAAACTCCACCAAGGCATGGTCACTACAGCCCAGGCTGCCTACAATCTTAACCTCTCTAATGCTCTCCTCCGCATTAGTGAGCACCAGGTCCAGTAAGGCTTCTCCTCAGGTTGGTCCATCTACTACCTGGACCAGGAAGTTGTCCTCAACAGACTCCTGGATTGTCTGTCACTTGCCATGCCACTATCCCAGCAGATATCTGGGTGG
The DNA here is from genome assembly GCF_016699485.2 of Gallus gallus. Classification (NCBI taxonomy): domain Eukaryota; kingdom Metazoa; phylum Chordata; class Aves; order Galliformes; family Phasianidae; genus Gallus; species Gallus gallus. Next base: position 141,705,401 of record NC_052532.1, read on the forward strand.
TTGAAATCCCCCATCAGGACAAGAGCCTGCGAGCGCAACACCTCCTGCAGCTGAAGCAAGAAGGCCTTGTCCGCAGCCTCCTCCTGATCAGGTAGCCTGTAGCAGACCCCAGTGCCCTTTGCTGGTCTGATCCTTGATCTTTACCTCCAAGCTCTTGACCTGATCGTGGCTGTTCCTCACACACAGCTCTTCACAGTCTATCCACTTCCTAACATAGAAGGCAACTCCGCACCCCTCCGACCCTGTCTATCCTTTATGAAAAGCCTGTAGTCCTCAATCAGAGTATTTCAATCATGTGATTCATCCCACCATGTTTCTGTGATAGCAATTATACTTTCCCAATTGCACCACGGTCTATAGCTCCTCCAGTTTATTTCCCATGCTGTATGCATTGGTATAGAGGCACTGCAGCTTAGCTATTGGCCTCGGTGCCTTCTCAGAGGAGCCTTCCCTCATACCTCCAGGACAAGTCTGGGGTTTTTCCTTACCACCTCCCAAGGTGACAGTGTTAGCACGTGCTTCTCTGTCACCCAATACACCCCCTTCCTCCACCATGTCTAGTTTAAAGCCCTGCTTACCAGCCCAGCCAGTTTGCTCCCAAGAATATTTGTGGCCCTTCTAGTCAGACACCTCCCATCAGCCATCAGCATTCCCCCTTTCTCAAGGCTGTGTCCCAAGCCATAGTACCCAAAGCCCTGAGCACGACACCATTTGCAAAGCCATTCATTCAGTGTGTCCACCCTCTTCCTTTTGTGTGGATCCCAGTCACCGAGAGGACAGAGGAGAATACAGCTTGCGCTCCCGATTCCTTCAGAAGTCTTCCCAGAGGCCTGAAGTCCCTTTTAATCGCCTGAGGACTTCTTTTGCCTACGCCTTCATTTCCACTGTGGAAAACCACTAATGGATAATAATCGGAGGGCTTAATTAGGCAAGTGATGATCCTAGCAACATCTCTCACCGAGGCTCCAGGCAGGCAACGCACCTCCCTGTGGGACGGATACAAGTGGTATATCAGGCCCTCAGTTCCCCTCAGAAGGGAGTCCCCTATGATGATAGCCTCCTTTTTTCCTGACTGACACTATAGCAAAACGGGGAGCAGACTGACTAGCCTTGGGCAATCTCTCCTGCATGGATGGACTTCCACCGACACCCACATTCCCCAGTCCCTCCAGCTCCAGAGCCTCATACCTGTTATGTAAAGGTACCTGGGAAGGTGGGATAAGCTGAGGAGCAGTCCACTTGTTGCCCAGAACAGGGACTTGTTTCCATCCCTTGCTGTCTTTGAGGTCGCCCCTTCCCACCTGACTGTGAGACAGCAGATGATCACCCACTGCTCAAGGAGCATCTCCCCCACATCCTTCCTGTAGGGATGGCAGAGTGCAACTCCACCAACCAATCCCCTTCCCACAATCACAGATGCGCCTCAGCTTTTCTACTTCCTCCTTTAGCTCTACCACCAGGCTGAACAGATCCTCCACCTGCTCACACCTTACACAGGTGGTATCCCAGCTGTCCTCCTGTAGCAGTGACAGGGTCAGGCATTCTCTGCAGCCTGAGTCCTGAACTGAAGCATGGACATTCATGCTTTCTGAGTCTCCGCCTTTGTTCCTTTTAGCAGCAGCTCGTTTCTGTGGGGTGACCATGGTTGTGCCTCCAGAGTGCAACGACCTGTTAACTGTCCTGTTAACTGCTAAGCCCCCTCCTATTTGGCAAAGTGTCCCGCCCTGCCTGCTCGCTGATTTGCTCAGGGTTTGCCCTGAAAATCACTCCCTTCACAGCAAGATAACAATCCGCCTCCCTGCGTAGTCGCGCGAATGGGTGGCTTATCGTTTCACCTCGTCTGAACGGCCAACGCCATTCACATGCCTTGATCCCCCCTCTCCATTCCCAAGGCTTTTTCTAGGCAGAGGGGCAAGGATGTAGAGCCGTTGCCCTGGCAACACCCACTTCACGTTAGCCTCTCTCACGAGAGCTGCCGGGCTGCTCTGTTATTTTGGGGTTCCCTGGATGAAGGAACCAGCCGAAACCCCCCTGTACCTTGTGATCAGTCGCTGCGGTTCTGGCTGGGACAGCTCCAAAGCAGCAAACCTCGGCAATCAAGTCACTGATTACCTTTCCTTGAAACCACAGTCAGACTAATGGCTGCAAGTTCCAAATACTAAATAAGAAAGGAATTTAACTCTTGACTTTATCCATCTATCCATTTATCAATATCCATTTATCAATCATCTATTTATTTATTTTTGATACAAAATTGCTTTCTTGTTGGAAAATATCTTAAAGTAAAAACCTTTCCTTCCGTAATAAGCACGTTGCAAGTATTGAAGGGTCATCAGACCCAGCATTTTTCAGGCCCTTTACATTAGATATTGAAATAACTTTAGCACATATTGAGCTCTGAGCGAAACAAAATTAGTTTTCCAATATCCAGACATGTGCTATTGTGGGAGACAAGTAGCAGAAGTAAACTCTTCATGGACTATATATTTGACAACTGCTGCATATTACAGATGTGGAACACACGTTATTTGAAGGCAAAGCAATCTCAAGTTTGTAGGAAATTTAAATTACCTGCTATATATTCTGGGCAAAATTGGCAGATTGTAACTATAAAAAAACATAATTAATGTTCCCAAAAGAGTTTTAAATTAGATGTTTTCAACTCTTTAGTAGTCTGTGCAATCCACTGAAAATAATGTTTGATAAATTTAATGCTGCTTGCTTACAGATATGTGTTTAATGCTTGCAGAAAGCTGTGTCCTGCATTTTGGATGACATCTGACTAGCAGTACTACTGGAACTGTGCCACAACCACAATCAGAAATTTATGATTTTATTTTTCAGAATTCCTGTTGAGATTTATTTTTGTATTTGCAATTCTAGAAAGTTCATTTTAAAGAAAAAGAGTCAGCATAGAATTATGGATTGTATATTTGTACAGATCAGGTATGTCCAACCCATGGCCTATGGCCCTCATGCAGCCCAGCATAGCTCATAATATGGCCCAATACTTCTTTGCAACTTAAAGGTGGTGGCTATTTCCTGTGGAGTGGCCATGGGCATGTGCCCATCACTCAGCAACAGCCAAACTGTCAGTGCGCTATTAACGCTGTGTCAAGTGAAATCAGGACACAGGGAGGGCAGTGCTGGGCTCTCTTGGTTGAACTGTAGGCACATAAGTATATGCATTTGAATACACTGACTGAACACGGGACTCTGAAGAGTGAAGAACACATAGCCATGCTTTTTGTTTTGATAAAGGAATTTGAAAAAAGAATCATAGAAACCTTATAGATGGAAGGGACCTCCGAAGGCCATCTAGTCCAACTCCCCTGCAATGAACAGGGACTCCTAAAGCTCAGTCAAGTTCTCAGAACCCACTCCAAGCTGACCTTGGATGTTGACAGGGATGGGACATCCACCTCATATCTTGGCAACCTGTTCCAGTGCTGTGCCACCCTCACTGTAAAAGACTTTTTACTTATATCCCACCTAAATCTACTGTCTTAGTTTGAAATCATTTCCCTTTGTCCTGTCAGCTCAGACCCTACTAAGGAGTCTGTCCCCTTGTTTCTTGAACCTCCCCTTTAGATAATGAAAGGTCACTGTGAGGTCTTCCTAGAGCCTTCTCGTCTTCTGGCTGAAAAGCCTCAGTTCTTTCATCCTGTCCTCACATGGGAGGTGTTCCATTCCATGGGTCATTTTTGTGGACCTTCTCTGGATACCCTCCAGCAGATACACATCTTTTCTCTACTGAAGACTCAACACATTGGACGCGGTACTTCAGGTGAGGCCTCACTAGCACAGAGTAGAGTGGCAGGATCATCTCCCTCAACCTGATGTCCACGCTGCTTTTGATGCAGCCCAGGATACAGTTGGCTTTCTGGGTTGTGAGGGCACACTGATGGCTCATGTCCAGCTTCCCATCCACCAGTACCCTCAAGCCCTTTTCAGAAGGGCTGTGCTCAATGCTTTCCTATCCCAGCTTGTACTGTAAGTGGGGGTTGCCTTGACCCAAGTCAAAGATCTTGCACTCGGACTTGTTGAACCTCATGATGTTCTCCCACTCCTACTGCTCATGCCTGTCTAGGTCTCCCTGGATGGAATCCTGTCCTCTGGGGGTGTCAACAACACCCCACAGATTGGTATTCTAAGAGTACCAAAAATAAGCACCAATTTATATTCATGAGACCATTTTCAGTTGATATACAATATGGATCTGAAAATTTCAAATGTAACATATAGAGTTACACTCAACTCAAAAATCTAATCATGTCTCTTTACTGGACTTTATAATCCCTGTCTTAGCAGAGAAAAATATCTTTCAATTGTCAATCACAGCTTATTCATGTCATTGGTTTTTGTCAGTGGGCAATTATTTTCAAGGATGAAGTATGGGAAGGGTAAATTTCATCACAGATCTATAATGAACACCTTGCAACATCATTACATCTACATCATTACAATTACTGCCATTGAACCAGAGTGGTGTGTTAGTTTCACAATGTAAGATCAAATATCCCACTAGTTTTATGTTTTTTTCCTTTTTCTCTCTCTCCCCCCCCCTCTCTCTTTTTTTTTCTTTTTTTTCTTTTTTTTTTTTTTTTTTTACGTTTCAAGAAAAGTATTTAAAATTAAAATGTTTAGTTACTTGTATATTAACGATACTGTATATTTTGCAAGGGCTGCTCTGAAAGTAATGCCTTCTGTTTTTTTACATAGGCCCATCAGAGGTGGGTGATGGTGGTATGGCAGTAGAGACTGAACCTTCTCACCAATATTCCATTACAATATCTTTCTGTGTGATAGATGGCAGTCTGACAAAATAATGTTTGACATGGAAGTGTGTATGAAACAAAGGAGTGGCACTGAATTCTTCCATGTAGAAAAAATTGCACCCACTGACATTCACCAATGTTTGCTGAATGTTTATAGAGACTAAACAGTGAATGTGAGCACAGTAAGGCAGTGAGTGGTGCGTTTCAGCTATGGTGACAGTGGGTCACCTTCATGGGTGCAGATCGTTATGAGTTCATAGAATCATGATCACAGAATGGCCTGGTTGAAAAGGAACATAATGATCATCTGGTTTCAACACCCCTGCTGTTTGCAGGGTCGCCAACCACTAGACCAGGCTGCCCAGGGACACATCCAGTCTGTCTTTGAATGCCTCCAGGGATGGGGCATCCACAAGCTCCTTGGGCAAGCTATTTCTGTGTGTCACAAACCTGTGTGAAAAACTTCCTCCTAATATCTAAGCTAAACCTCCCATGCAGGCTCTTGTTTATCAGTGGTGAAAAATACATAGCTAATGTAGCATTAATGTTGAAATTCAAGAGTGTTTTGTAGCTGAGAATTATCTCTATGAAGTAGTGTTACTGTGCTCTTTGTATCTCTTGTAATTTCCATGGAAATAAACAGGAAGCATTACTTTTGGAGCAACCTATGTATATGTTGCCCAAGACAATTTCTATTTACTAAATGCAGCCCAGACAACCTAAAAGGCTGGACGGTCATGGCATAGATCCTTGTCCAGTAGAATAATTATATAATATTTCTTAAAGCACACAGAGTGTTTTTTCATTTTTTTCTTTTTTTAATAACTGTTGACATTTTTCCTTTGAAAGCTTGTGAGATTTCCTAGTGTTAACAGCAAGGAACAAATCAGGGAGAACTCCACAATGGCAAGCATCAGCAGCTGAATGAAAGAGGGCCAGAGGGCCTGTCTCGAGGTTCAGCCTGTTCAGAGAAGAGAGAGCAAACTGCTGTTGCCAATTTACATACCTTTGCTTTGTTGTGAGGCATAGAATACCAAACTTTATCTGATGAGAATGGTATAAGAATATTTATTTCCCTGTAGTAAACATAGAGACTTAAGCAATACCAAAATAGCCTAGCAACAATATGAAAATCAGAAATATATTTCTGAAAAAAAAAAAAAAAAAAAAAAGTTAGAAGTGCCTTGTATAAACAGTTATAGAATAAAGATGGGAAACTATCTGTCAATCATATCAACATTTGAGATTCTCTTACAATTATTTGTAAAATAGATAATAATTGAAAAATAAAGTTTTGCAGTGCCTGGTGTCTCAAAATTACCCTCCACACAAAAAGAAAAGAATTTCTCAATCATATATTTCTTTTTAGATCAAGTCCAAGAATTCAGAAATCTTTTGTCATAGAGATGTAACAATTCTGTGTACTTCTGAGTAGTTTTTTGACTGATTAAATTAAGAACCCACAAGATTAAAATATATACATGTGTATATATATAGTACTTTTGCTTCTAATTTCACATTGATTTCTAATTATTGTCTTCAATACAACTTTTTGAGCTTAAAAGACTGGTCAAATGCGAATCTTAGTCTGCTAATTAAATAACTAAGAAATGAAAAAGGAAAATAAGAAGACTTGTAATATTACCTTTTGCATATAATTAGTTTTGAAAGAATAGAACACTTGGCAAAATTCTGCATCTTAGTGGAGTGTGAAAATGAGACCCGTGATCTAAACCACTATTATATCTTTGGCAGCTCGATTCAGTACACTCGCATGTGATAGCACAGGAGAAAGTTTGTCTGTGTTGAAAAATTCACTACTGTTTATGATGCAATATAGTGCCTTTGTTAAAACTTGTTTCAGACTTTTTTCCTGCAATTCTTATTTTTCCCTTGAAATATGTACTTTGAAAAGAACACAAAGCATATTTCAAGAGGTATCCTTATGTCTGACCGGCCAGGGATAGAGTTGTAACACATTTTTGAGGTCTGCTTTATCCACAGTACAAATTGAGATCATTCATTGATAGAAAAAGGTCTGAAGAAAATCAAATAACTTGTTTCTATCTGCTAACTAGTACTGGAGAAATCATACAAATCTGGGGCTTTTTGTTGTTTCTCTGAAAAATGACAAGTCCACTGTGACTGCTGAATGGTATAGCTTTCAAAACTTGTTTTCTGATATTACTGTCATTCAGCATTCCTGGATTTAGGAAAGAATACTTTTCTTTTTTCTTTTTTCTTTTTTCTTTTTTCTTTTTTCTTTTTTCTTTTTTCTTTTTTCTTTTTTCTTTTTTTCTTTTTTCTTTTTTCTTTTTTTCTTTTTTCTTTTTTCTTTTTCCTTTTTCCTTTTTCCTTTTTCTTTTTTTCTTTTTTCTTTTTTTTTTCCTTTTTTCTTTTTTCTTTTTTCTTCTTTTTTTTTCTTCCCTTTCAGTGCAGTTCACAAGCAGTCCATTATGGGCTCTAACTATAACTACAAAGCTTTTGAGAAATATTTTATGGAATAATAAGAACTCATTACGTGTCTATTTTATGCCTCTTAATTTCTATCTATCAAGATTAGTGGACATTGTAAGAAAAGTAAACCATTCATGTGATTTACTGTATATTGTGTAATCATGTTAAAGATGCAGCTATATGCTTACACATTGCAGTTGATATTTATTACCTTTCAAGAGTAATGTCTGAAGCAGACTAAAGCTCAAGAATCAAGGACTGGAGTACACAATAACCTCTGAATAACTAAAGTTCCGTGTCTTTGCAGAATAGGTATTCACTGATCATTAAGAACCTTCCTCTCCATATGAACAGCTATACTCCTCAGAGGAGCTGATAGACTGAATCTTGAGTTCAGATGACAGAGCATGGTGATGCCAATCAGGTTATTGAGCTAGCCAAAATAATATAAAGTACATTTTGAATCCATTCTTTACTCTTGTACATATAAGTAAACACTTGGAGATTATTCACTGCAATCAGCACAGGAATCCTGAACAACAACAAAAAAAAATTGTATGAATTTCAAGGAGAAATATTACTAAGTCATAGGAAAGAATATGTAGGTCCTTCTTCGTGGTACTCCTTATCCAGTGAATCATTGCCTTTTGCATTTGTGCTGTTTTTCCTTAATAGTTTTCATATTCAGCAATTGTTTGGATTGTTTTACTGTATTGTTTTTGTTCTCTCTTCCTGTGTAAAATTTGCATATTCTGCCAGGAATTCTAGAGAAACTGTGTTAACTCCAGACAAATGAAGTAAGCAAAAGAGCAGGCTCTGTTGAACCTTGAAAAATTGCCTTTCTGTGTGGAAAAGCTAATCAGAAAAAAAATGATAACATTAATTAAATATCAAAAATTGCAGAAAATTATTTTCCTTCCTTCCTTCCTTCCTTCCTTCCTTCCTTCCTTCCTTCCTTCCTTCCTTCCTTCCTTCCTTCCTTCCTTCCTTCCTTCCTTCCTTCCTTCCTTCTTTCCTTCCTTCACTTGTTTTTATCTCCTCACTCCCCTCTTAGGATTCCAAAGTTATTAGAAATAAGAAATATTTTCTGAAGAATGTCCAGACAATATCGAGTGCTTTTACAGTAATGTTAATTAATGATGATAACTCAATTCTTGCAAAACATAAAACTCAATAAGAATTTATATAGATGGCAGTCATTCACTTTATTTTTTTTTTCTCTCACATGAGATCTTGAAAATTTTCATTTGCATGTTTCTTAAATTGAAATGACAGAAGCCTGTTCTCAAGAATTTGACTAGCTAGGAGCAACTCAGTGTGGATCTGATTTTTATGAGGAGATGTATGTCAGATATCTAAATCACTTTTAAGTACTTACTGTATAAATATATAAATATAAATAAGTGTAGAAAGAAGAGTTATTCTCTATCGTTTTTTTAGAACTCATTCTAGCAGCTTGTCTCTGAAGTTAAATAGAGCTGTCTTGATTGTTTTTACATGTAGACTTCCTTGAACATTAAAAAGAATGATAATTACCTGATTATAAATTCACTGTTAATATAGCCTTAGAGCTGAGAACATTTCACTCCAGTAGTTAATTTAGTCTGTGGTAAATTCTCACTGTTATTTAATGTCATTTATCACCTGCTGTTTTGTCTTACTGTGAACATCCTGCCTGCCCTGTACTGTCTACAGTACATAGACCTTCTGTGACTTTAATGTACTCAGAACAAAGGCTCCAAAGTGCTTCTATCAGGAGAATTTGGCAACTTGCCATAGATATATTCAAGCCATTTTGCTGCCTGTCAGTCAGTGCTTTACAAATTGAACTCTGAGGAGAGGTAAAAGGGGTCTATGAGACATTTTTTTTCTGGGAAGAATATGCTAATAAAGCACCATCAGCAGGAAGCAGGTTGTGTCTGAAAGAGTTTTGTCAACTCTGAATTAATTTTGTGTGTTAAGAAACACGGGGGTGCTTCTAGAGTCGGTCCGTGGTAATTAATCCTTCCTGTTTCTGGAAGAGCAGAACTGTAATAAATGCAGCCCAGATTTAACAGATGTGTGTGTACAATGTCTGCTTTATGAGGAGTAAAACAAAATGATGGGTGTAGAACAAAAAATGTTGATTTAAAAAAAAAACAAAAAAACAGTAAGTACTAAGATTGGAATTCCCAGTGTATATGCAAATACTGTATTCCTTTAAATGTTAGCAGACAGTATGGCTTTGGAAACATCTGTCAATGTGGCTGGATGCTATGAAGAGACTGAAAAAGACAGATGTTACTTGTGCTTTCAAAAAAAAAAAAAAAAACCCTACAAAAAATAGAAAAGCATGAGATCTGAGATGCAGCTGCTTCATCTAGGTGGCAATGGAAGCTGTACTACAAGATATACAGTGGGAGTGAACAATTCTAAGATTCTTTGTAAAGAATTGTAAGATACTTTACAAACATTCAAAAATAATGTGAAATATATGAATATATGAAATATATGAAATAGTATGATATGAGCATTTTTCCATTTTGTGGGAGCAAGATGAGGAAATCAGTGGAAAATGTTTGATGCTGTGTAAAGAGTTTTACAAAGCATATGTAGTATATTTCTAAAATATCTTATTCATTTTGCCCTATATAATGTGAATTCAGTGATGTGTGTGATTACTCAGAACAAATTTCAGATTTCACTGAAGTCCATTTCATCCTTTTGTCATGGTTTTGGCTGAAATAGTTTTCTTTATAAAGGATTGAATGCTGTGTTCTGCATTTTTTGATGGAGGTATTGGTGATATCACACCAGTGTTTTAGTTGTAAAACGGTGCTTACACTGAGCCAAGGACTTTTCTACCTCTTATGCTGCCCTGGCAGTGAGGAATTGGTGGTGAGCAAGATGCTGAGAGGGGACACAGCCAGGACAGCTGACCCAAACTGGCCAAAAGGATATTCCATACCATATAGTGTCATGTTGAACAATAAAAGCTGGGGGAAAGAAGGGGTGTGTGTGTCTGTGTCATTTAGATGGCATTTATATTCCCAATAAACTGTTACACGTGTTGAGCCCTGCTTTCCTGGAAGTGGCTGCCTTCAAATAGGAAGTAGTGGATAAATTCAGTGTCCTGCTTTGTTTGCATGCTCAGCTTTTACTCCTTCTAGTAAATTCTTTGTTTCCACCTATGAGTTCTTCTTGTTTTACCTTTCCAATTCTCAACCCAATCCCACTGTACAGAGAGTGACTGAGCAGCTGGTGGTGCTGAGATATCTGCTGGAGTTAAAGCATAACCGATTGCCCCTCAAGAAAGAAGTCTTAAAGGCACTATCCTGTGCCACTAGATGAGCTGGTGTGGAAGCAGCTGAGGGAGCTGGGATTGTTTAGTCTGGAGAAGACAAGGATCAGGGGAGACCTCATTGCTCTCTACAGCTACCTGAAAAGAGGTTGTAGCAAGGTAGGGGTTGGCCTCTTCTCCTATGTAATTAGTGATAGGTCTACAGGGAATGGCCTCAAATTGCACCAGGGAAGATTCAGGTTGGGTGGTGCAAACAGTTTATCTGAAAGAAGGCCTACATGCTGGAATGGGCTGCCCATGGAAGTGGTGGAGTCACTGACCCTGGAGGTGTTCAAGAAATGTTTAGATGTTGTACTGAGGGACATGATTTAGCTGGAAACAGTGGTGGTAGGTGGACTGGATGATCCTGGAGGTCTTTTCCAACCATGCTGATTCTATGATTCTATGATACTGTGAAATTTATAGCATATATCAATTGCCGTTTAAAAGGAAAGATGTAAGGGGTTCTTATTCTTAAACAGATGCTAAGGGGAGAGGTGAAATCACAGATTCCTTCCTTTCAACCTTAAAAATTACTTGCCCAGCGTCATTTGCTTGGACTTGTTGCAGTGTGAAGCTGTGAGCAGTTGCCTGGCTGGTATTCCCTGTCTCATATCTGGTCATGGATCATCTATTATTTAGTGAAGGTGCTCAAACAAAGGTTTATTTATTTATTTATTTATTTATTGGTTTTGTTTTTGTTTGGTTGGTTTTTGTTTTTGTTTGCTGTTTCTTTAATTATGATTGGTTTGTTTATTTGCTTTTTCAACTTTAGAAATTGCAGTTTAAAGTTATGTGTCTCCTGATTTAGGAAAATAAATACTTGCTTTCCAATTAATTCTGAAACTGGTTATTTTGAGGAAATTCTGTTCCAAGTTTTGAAGACTTACACCTTGTTTTTAGCTTTTGGAATGCTAAAGGACGGACCCCGTTTCTCATAAAGTCTTTCATTTTTAATTGAAGGATTAATCATAGAATCATAGAATTGCTCATGTTGGAAAAGTCCTTAAAGATCATCAAGTCCAACTGCAACCTAACCATACTACCATAACTCTAACAGCCCTTCGCTAAATCATGTCCCTGAGCACCACATCCAAACAGTTTTCAAACACGTTCAGGGATGGTGACTCAACCACCTCCCTGGGGAGCCTATTCCAGTGCTCAACAACCCTTTCTGTAAAGTTTTTCCTGATATCCAAACTAAACCTCTCTTGGAGCAACATGAGGCCATTTTCCCTCATCCTGTCACCAGTCACCAGTAAGAAGAGACCAACCCCACTCTCACTGCAGTCACCTTTCAGGTATTTGAAAAGAGCAATAAGGTCTCCCCTCAGCCTCCTTTTCCCCTGACCGAACAGCCGCAGTTCCTTCAGTCGCTCCTTATAGAGCATATTCTCCAAGCCCTTCACCAGCCTTGTTGCCCTTCTTTGGACCTGCCCCAGCACCTCAATGTCCTTTCGTTATTGAGGTGCTCAAAACTAAACACAGTACTTGAGGTGGGGTCTCACCAGTGCTAGTTGTGTTAAAGGAAATATTTATTTTCTGCTTGTAGCAGAAAACATGACCAAGTTGGTTCACATCTAGACCCCCAATTCGTTATAGGGATTATGCAACAAACTGCTGTGAGACAAAATATCAGGGGCTGCTGTTTCAGAACTACTAAAGGGTATTTCAAGATAATTAAAGTTGGTGGTAGGAATCTCTGTGTATTTGAGATATCTGTAAAATCTTTTGATTTGGATAGTGTTATTCTTGTTTGGGTAGGAGTATTTGAGGGGACTATAGTGCTGTTTTGAGTTCATATGAAATTTTGCACTGCAGTTTTATTGGCAAGGATGTCCGAGGCACAGAATAGATGTTCTTATACATGTGTATCTCTAAATCTACATAAATAGATGTGACAATCAAATTGAGTTTGCATACTGCATGTAATAAATTTGACATCCCTTTTGAAACAGCATGCATGAAGCAATTTCTGAAACACTGCAAAGTTCCTCAATCTACAAGTAATGCTAATAAATAATGCCATGTGAGCTACCTCTGAGTGTTTAAAAACGAAGACAAGTTGACCACTTCAAGTTTCTATTAACAAAAGTGCTAAGAATTCTCTTACTGATAGTAATGTTACCATAAAGTAAACGTAATGTAAAATGTAAAATTACATGTAAATGTGATGTTTACATCTAAAATGTAAAATTACACAGTGTATCAGATAATAAATCTGAAATACTTAGTAAAATCATATAGCATAAATTATTCTGGACTTCTGCCTAGGAATATTCTCAGATCCCAGTCTGAAACTGCTGTTTAACATCTCTGAGGTTATTTAATAGAGCAACAATGTTAACAAAATACACTGAACTGTATTTTTTTTTCTTTTCATCCACTACAGTGCAGTTGAGATTACGTTTAATTAAAGAGACTGATCAGGAGAAGAATTCAAATTCAATATAAGTCTATTTGTAAGAGCAGTTGAACACCTATTAAGTGCAATGCTACAATTAGTGAAGGATTATAACTGCAGCTGTTTTTTTTTTTCTTCTTTCTTTTCTTTTTTTAATTTATGTTTTTATTATTGTTATTTTTATTTTTCCTCTTCTCTTGTTTTTGTTTCATTTGGTTTATTTTTTAGTCTTAGCTTTTAACCTTATGTAAGTTGGGAAGTCTACCCTTAAAACATCTGGGCTTCTTACTGAAACAATGGCATAGTTTCTGCAGTAATCTTGTATAATTTCTGTTGAATAGTAGGGTACATTTAAGCAGTTCTAATAGGATGAGCAATATTATTTTAAAAAGCTTTGATCATTACTTATCTTCCAGCTGATTATAGGAATCTTGTTGGAAGCTTTCAAAGAATTTTTAATTTTGAATCTCTTTATGTCTTCAGTCTAGTGATGACATTAATTTCCCCTATTGCTTGTGAAAGGAAGCATAGTTTTGTTTCAGACATTTATTGTTCTGTGTGTCATGTCTTTTGTGCATGCAGATGGGGCTGATTAATTCCGTGGTCTTACTTTTCAGAAAAAAAAAATCAAGGAGTGGCATAACTACATCTGCTAAAATTGTTACTTATAATGCATACATATATGCTTATATATATGAGGCACACACACACACACATATATGTATATATGCCTCAAACAAAATAGCTTACATGACTCTGTGTATAAGATCTGTTTGGAATTTTTCTCAGATTATTGAGTTGTCATGATCTTCTGTGACAGATGGTCTTTTGCTAGGTTGAAATTTCTTTCTATGCAGAGATATGCCACAGGCCACCTGATCTTTTCGATCAAACTTAGACATTCATAATAAGGTATACATGATATGTTACTATGATCATTATATTTATATATATATATATATATATATATAAAATGAAAAAAAAATATATATATACACATTGAAATCCACCTGAGGGTGAATTGTAGCATCTCTGTGTTAGCAGTTTTCTTTCCATTTGATGGTGACTGAAGAAGATCTAAAGTTAAAAATCAATGATAAAGGAAGGCTTATTCATAAATTATGTCATTAAAAATTATTAACATCACTATTTAAATAAACAAAGGCTAACATCTATATTATATAAGTTTCATCTATTTAGACTACTGAATTAAGCATAATGCTGAATACATGCAATTCAGTTATAGAATAATTTCTTACATAAAATTCATCTTAGAATCACAGAGTTACCAAGGTTGGAAAAGGCCTTGAAGAACATCTAGTCCAACTATCTACCTACTACCCACCAAGATTTCCCACTAAACCATATCCCTAGTACAATATCTAAATGTTTCCTGAATAACACCAGGGTAGGTGACCACACCACCTCCCTGGGCAGCGCTTTCCAGTGCCTGACTACTCTTTTGGAGAAGAAATTCTCCTAACATCCAACCTGGATCTTCCTCCGGCACAACTTGAGTCCATTCTTTCTAGTCCTATAGCTAGTTATGCGGGAGAAGAAGCTGATTCCCACTGTGCCATAACCTCCTTCCAGGTCACTGTAGAGATCTATAAGGTCTCCCCTGAGCTTCCTCTTCTCCAGACTAAACAGTCCCAGTTCCCTCAGCCACTCCTCGTAAAGGTCATAAGATCATAAGACCTTGTGCAAGTATATGCATTTTTTTAAATAAATGTTCGTAAGTATTTTCCTGAAAGAAGTATAGATAAGGCAGTCACTACTTCTTTCTCTGACTACTGGGATAGACTCTGAATCTTAATTTAATTCCCTGTAAGGTACTGCAAGACATTCTACTACTCAGAAAATAATAATTATAATAGCAATAGTAGTAATAATAGTAAAAATCTCCTACACAGTATAAGTTTAGAGGAAAAAGAAATCTCTGACTCCCAAGTTTAAATTAACAACATCAAATTAGTGAGGTGGATTAAAGGGAAAAAAAAATAAAAAGAGCAACCAAGCAACAAAAACAAAAACAAACACCGAAAGCAAAGAAACAAAACCCAAATGAATATTTATACATATTTTGGTACATACACAGGAGTAGCAGGCTCATTTTGTCTATTAAAAAAAATAATAATACTTCTAAGTAAAGAAAGAATAAAACAGTACCAGAACGTAGAATGTATTGATAACAAATAATTTCTCTGACTCATGCTTTCAGTACTTTTTTTTATCCATGGCTGAAGAACTTTAACTTTGTACTGAGTAAGGCAAATTCTGAAATGTTTAATGACTTCATTTTATTTATTTAATTATTTGTCAGTAAAAGAAATAAAGTTAAAAGCAGCCTGGACACAGGGTAGAAAGTACTAGAAAAAACTGGCCATATCAGTCCTTTCTAGGAAAAGTTTCCCTCCTGGTCAAGGCAATTAAACCTCCCAGTTTTTAATTAATAACAAAGGTAGACTATGCCCAGTTCATTCTTTTAACTTAGTTTGCTGATAAAAAGTAAGTTAATAGTTGTCTAGGTACATTAGAGTCAAGGAGTGAGATAAAAACCACAATATGTAGCATTTCTTAGCAGAGAAGACAGTATAGATGATGTTTCATTAATAATACTCTATACTGTCTCTGTTGTTTTTTCCTGTGTTTAGATATTACATTGGGAAAAATAAAAAAGTCGTGTGTTCACTGAAATTTTGAGTCTAAGTATCAAGTAAAAAGGTAATTTCAAATGGTATTCTTGTAGAGGTAATATATTTAAAGTTGATTTAGTTTGTAACTCTGCATAACATTTTCAAATTAAAATATCAGTCTATGCACCTATATTAATAAATGAAGCACAAATTACTTAAATATGCGATAACTCTAACTCATGGCATTAGTTGTGACTTTCAGCACATTTATGCATTTGGAAAGGAAGATTTATGATATACTGTAACTGATAGTTTGTACTATACATATTTTAAATGTTTCTAAATTTCAGCCAATGCTGAAACAGTAGTAGAAACAGCGCGTTGTAGAAATACTTCAACACAACATAGTGTAGTTGTTAAGGTAGTTTTGGTGGTGTCTGTGTAAATGTCTTCAAATATTGTCAGTCTCCAGCTATTAACAAAACTACATCCTATGCTGCAGCATTTGCTGCATTTTACAATGTTTATCGTCTTTTGTAGAGAAAATCATGTTGCATACATTATACTGTTTCTCATATGTTCCCATTGCTATAGATCTGTGTGTCATGCGTAGCTTCTTGCTGTGTGTCATCCTTCTCGCAATTTTATGTAAGTCATTTTGCTGCTTCCACAGAACACTTTTTCTCATTAGATCAAAGAATGATTACAAAACAGTGAAATATACCTTTGACATACATTGATTCTCTGCTTGTATCAACTTTTAAATAGCTTATTTACTTCAATTCTGAGAGTATGTTCAGTGCATTAGTGCTTCATAGGTTCTCTGACAATAACTATGAATAAAAATATGTCCTTGGATAGACTCTTAGACATTCTTAAAGCTAAGCAATAGAACAAGTAGGAAAGGAATATGACAGTATCAGCAAATATAGCACCAAAATACTTTTTGCATAAGCTAAACTCAATTGAATGTCAACCTTGTAAAAATGTATGAGTTCACCCAAGTTGACCTACTGTCAATATCATTCAAAGAAGACAAATAGACTTCTGGATTATATATGTTTCTCTTGAAGGTCCTCAGCATTTTCATGTTACCTGTCTTTTCCTTGACCTTTCTGTGCTTTAGTTATCAAACTTTGAAAGTAATGATAGATCATTTATTTCACTTTCCTTCCTTCATGTACCAGATCATCCTATCTCAGAAGTTCTGATTTTGATAAGAAATCATCATAAATTTCTAAATGAATTAGAATTCAGGCGTTAAGTATAAAATGGGATAAACATTTTAAGCATCACATTTCTCAGATAATATGTGCCAACACATTGTGTAATTATAGCAATTGAAAACTACATCAGAAACTTGGAATGCTAGATAATATGTCTATATGTGATATATATTAAAAGAATCAAAAGATATATATTATTATAAATTAATATTATTAAACATAGAGTATCATAGACTCATCAAATAAAACTAATAAGCTCTTTTTGCTGTAAGTTTGACAGAGATTGTATTGTTAAACTTTTATTGTAATATATGCATTATTTTTATAAGATTATAAGTGAAATGCATCAAAATAAAGTGACTGAGTGCGATACTGAAAGTTACAAAAATTATTCAGTATTTTCCTCTGTCCCCGAGTATCCCCAGTAAACAAAGTAATGATTATTCTGTTGCCGCAAAGGCCTATTAAATGGTATAAACAGTGCTTGAACCAGAACATTCTCTTATCCATAGACAAAAGTGATGGTATTCAGACGATTCATTATTAATTGCTAGTCTTTAAACTACTCCTGGATGTTATTTCTGAGCATGCTGCCTTGATAAATCAGACTAGGTCAGGAATTGTGCCACAAATTTAACAGTGAAGTACACTATATGAGAGTGTTTGAGAATGTATAAATCTTTATCTACTAAAGGGAAAAAAAAAAAAAAAAAAGCAAGCAAAAATGATAGAACTTCAGCATTTCAATGAAACCACCTACAATTAGGAAGGCTGAACTCTAGGTATTTAGTAGCACATAATATATTTTCACGTTAATATTTTTCTTTTGAATATTTTCATGTGTGTGGATATTTGTCCATGCAAATATCTGTACAGATTGACTCACATAATAGTAAAATTGCTCTTCTATTTTAATATGTTCTTTGAATTATGAAATCATGGTACAATCTAAACGTAACACATATAAATGACATAAATAAATCTATGAACTTTATTCTTCATTATGTGATAAAATATGAGGTTTTATTTCAGCTCATCAGTAGCTATTAGAAATTATATAGCTGCGAGTTTGTAAGAAGTGTTTACATTACACATTTTATGGTAAATATCTATTTATGAATTTCTCCAAAGAAGAATGTCAAGGTCACAAAAGCTTTAGCAGTTTTGGTATTCTAAATGCTGCTTGATTTATCATTCTGTTCCTGATTATAATAGTTGTCATTCTTTCTTTCTTTCTGAGTTTTGTGATTGGTTTTCCTTCCTTTGTATGCCTTTAATGCTACTACTCTTCTATTGTGTGAAGTTTCACTGCAAATGTTGATCTGCTATGGCAACTAGTAAATAAAGACAAAATAAACCTGTGTTAGAATAAAGGTAAAGAATTAAAATATGTTGTCATATGTGGTATTCTAATAGAATTATCAAGTTTGAATCCAAGACTTTCATGATGTCCCCATATATTCCATAACTGTGTGGTATCCTTAGATACTCAAATACTCTGTGAGAGAACAAAACAAAACAGAACAAAATCCAAGAAAGCAATAACCAGCCAAATAAACACACACACACACACACAAAAGAAAAAAAAGCAAAAAAAAAAAAAAGCAGGATGCTTTCCAGAAGATTGATCATATTTCCTTTCTATACTTTACCTAAAGAAATTCTGCTCCTTCTGTAATAACATGACAAAAAACTTTTATTAAGGTTTATTTTATTTTATTTTATTTTATTTTATTTTATTTTATTTTATTTTAACACATAATAATTACACATCTTTACACTATGGTTTGAAAAAACGTATATATACATTCCTTCAAGTTTTTAGTATCTTTACTTTCTTTGGATGGATCAATAAATGTATTAGTTGTGTTCAAATCTACGTTCAGAGCACATACATGGGTAGAAATTAAGACTCACAAAGATGTATTTCTTCAAGCTTTTTGTTGTCATTGCTACCAACAAGAAGATTCCACATGAGCTAGATTTAACTTAGAAACAGCTGAATTCAAGTTAATGGCTATAACTGTATCTCAAGAGTAGTCTTAATTGCACAAGGCCCAACATATAAATTTGACTCGGGTTCATTGCCATTTTTAATACTTTTTCTACTTTTTAAGTTTTAATTAACAATGAAAAGGAAAACTATCTTTTACAGTTATTCAACCTCTATTTTGAGAACACTCACTTTGAACTATCTCAGAGCAGTCATATATAGCATTTAACCATGTTAAGAATGCTAACATAGAAAAATTAATGGGAAATTAATTCAGGGAAAAAAAATATACGAATAGTTTTTTATCAAAGCGGAAAAAATGTGTAGTTATTTATTTATGCATAATTAAGCCTGCTCCCGGGACTGTATAGTAAATCTACATCTTTCTAAAACTTTTTAGCTCCAGGATAAAATAGGCTGTGTTACACGTAAACCTACGTTTCCCTGTGTAACTACTTTCCTGTTTGAGTATTAGTAAGTTTAATTTGAATGGTCTTTGACTCTCATGTACTATATTTTTGCTTCCCCTACAGATTAATATTAGGCTAATGCTAACTTCTATATACAAATTTGTTTGACAATTACAATTTCTCATCAGCCTGTGGGTTGTGTATTGTTTTGAATATATTAACTACTGTATTAACTGTATTAATATATTAACTTCAAATGTATGAACAGTACAGAAAAAGAAGTGTGTATATTACAAGATGCTGCTAACAAATTCTAAAATGCTATCTGGTGATTTAAGATTTGCAAAACTGCTTAAAGAATCATCATGTGTGCTGTTAGCCTCGGAATATATAGGGCTACTACAAAGATCAGGAGGCAGTCTGAAGCTGTTCTGTGTTCGCCCTAGGTGCACCTCACTATTTTTTTAAATTATTACTTTATTTTCACATTTGTGTATAAAATCCATTCTAGTTGTATCTTTCTCTAAATAATGTATATGAAATACATCCATTGATATTCTGACAACTCATGTTCTGAATATAGTGGAACGTGTTTAAATGATATTTGTTATTTTGTAAAACCAAATGACACTAGTAAGTTTATTTTGAATAAACTGCATATATTACCAAAGTAGAAAGTGATAAAGAAAGACACCCACTCCAGCAGCTCAATGTCCTTCTTGTGTTGGGCACCCCAGAACTGGATTCAGTACTCCAGGTGGGGTCTCATGAGAGCAGAGTAGAAGGGCAGAATCACCTCTCTCGACCTGCTGGTCACGTTTCTCTTGATGTAGCTCAGTATGCGGTTGGCCTTCTGGGATGAAAGCCCACATTGCCAGCTTATGTTGACACTCCCAAATCCTTCTACTCAGGGTTGCTCTCAAGACATTCCCGGCCCAACCTGTATCTATGCTTGAGGTTGCCCCAGCCCAGGTGCAGGACCTTGCATGTTGCCTTACGGAACTTCATGAGGTTGGCATAGGCTCACCTCTCAAGCCTGCCCAGCTCCCTTTGGATAGCATCATTTCCCTCTAGCGTGTCAACTGCACCACACAGATTGGTGTTGTCTGCAAGCTTGCTGAGGGCGCACTCGATCCCACTGTCCATGTTATCTGCAAAGATGTTTAACAGTACCAGTCCCAGCACCAGTCCCTGAGGAATTCCTCTTGTCACCAGTGCCCACTTGAACATTGAGCTATTGACCACAACTCTCTAAGTGTAACCATCCAGCCAACTCCTTATCCAGGTTGTGGTCCATTCATCACATTCATTTTTCTCCAATTTAGTGACCAGGATGTCATGTGGGACAGTATCAAATGCTTTCCACAAGTCCAGGTAGAAGACATCAGTTGTTCTTCCTTTATCCACTATTGCTGTAACTCCATCATAAAAGGCCATTACATTTGTCAGGCATGACAAACCTTGGTGAAGCTATGCTAGATACCACCTATCACCTTGCCTTTATTTCCCATTTGTTTAGGGGCTTTCATCTGGTTGTTCCCTTACTTTTACAAGTCATGATTATTTTAAAGATAGCTTATAGAGACGGGCTGTTGTCCCATCTTATTGGGCAAAGAGACAATATTTTATAAAAGTCATTGAGTTCCTTTACGAGAAAAGAAGCTGTATTAATGTTTTTAATAAATAATGAACTGGTAATTAATTTTTCAGTTCACCATCTGATACTCAGCAATTGTTCAACAACATATTTGTTATTCGAGATCTGTCACTGGAAGTGTCAGATTGCCCATAGCTTGTCATATTTCAGTCTCAACCATCGAGATACCTATACAAGTTTGGAGCTGTTTTCTTTCCACTACTTTCCACTACTGCACAGTATAAAAGAAAATAATGTCTTACACAATGGAAGAAAACTGCTAGCCAGGAACTTAAAGAAAATGGCTGCCCACTCTCATTTTCCCACTCTCTACTCATGCAGTCTATCACCAGAGCCTAGGAACACTAACATAACAGTAGTCCTTCTTTATAATATTCTAGCCTCAAAACTTAGGATCTTTAAGTTGTAAGATTACACTTAGCTCAATCACAACGGAAAGAGGCACAAAATAATGCTTATTTGCCTGATCACTACTTGTGCATGTGAGATAGGCATGTGTCTGGACTGAGCTAACAGCTGTGTATTGTTTAGCAGCTGGGTAAACACGCAGCATTTTACCATGTTCTTTTATCCCCTCTTCACCTTTCTATTGGACTGCAAAATGCAATAATGGCACATGAGTATATTGTTTATTTTAAAAAAAGAAAAAAAAAACACAATAAGAGTCGAGCGGTTAGGTATATGACCTGTGATCTAGAGCTGAAGAAAATAAATAAATAAAATTAAACACTGATTTCTAAGTGGACTGTAAGGTCCAGCATCCAGGACTCAGCCAACACAGATACTTTTACTTGTATTTATCACTTCAATTTGTTTTTCATGTTAATAATTTACATAACTGTTTTTGTTTGTGCATTGTTAGTGTTATCAGCAAATAAGTTAGTGGATTTTTTGTTTGTTTTTGTTTTGTTTTGTTTTTTTGTAGTTGATGCCTTAAAACAATGAAATGTTACTCACCATAAGAGATAAACAGTAAGGACCTAATTCTCCTATCACAACAGGTTTCAGGCCAAGGTAAATCCCTTACCTTTAGAGGGCTTATAATGGTTTATATTACTATTACAGTTCAGTTCTGCTGGTGCTTCTAAACATGAGTGTGTTTAGAAAATACACATTCTTACAAATTATGATCAGGACTACCCTCAGGTGTCAAGAGTAAAAATTCTTTTCAGAATTAGTCTTTGAGAAGTAACATTCTGTTTTTTTTACAGTGAGTAACTTTATGGGGAACATGATTAAAAGCTGGAAGTATTCTATTTACTGGATTCTTACACAAATGTTTTGCTTTTCTTGTACACATTTTAACTCACAGCTGTGTATGGTTCTTCATAATTTTAATTTTTTATCAATAGCTTTATAGTTATTACCATTACCAATTATTTGTAATTTTAAGTATCTTCATGCAGAAATACAGACATAAAAGGTAAGCTAAGCAAATACAGGAAATTGTCTTATCTATTACATATACCATATACCATTGTTTTCAGTCATGTCAAAAACTGAAATGAAGTTTTGAGATAAATAATCTAAGAAAAATTATTTGAGTGGCAACAGAGTGACTTTAAATATAATTAATTTTAAATGTTATTGGAAAAAATGATAAATATTTCAGAAATCACAGAGGATTCTTTTTGCTTGATAGCCTGCAAGTTGAAGTATAGAAGCGGACTCCAGATTTTAAAATATAGTGGGTTAGTAACACCTAGTAAATATCTTACTAATTTAAGAATATGCTTAGAACAATTTTATTGTTATTTATGTAATATTTTTTCCCTTCATTTCCTTTGTTATCTGTATTTCTGGTTTGTCTGCAAAAGCAACAGCTGTAAGAGTGAGAAGGAAACTACATTTTCATGTTATATCAATTCTGGGAATTTCTGTTGTAAATACAGTTCTTGACACTGCTTTGTACAATGGTGAGACACTCTTCAGTTTGAACATCATCTACCAGGTGCTGAAGTAAAACTAGATGCATAATCTTCTTATTGGTTTTTGAAAGCTACCTATATGATTTTTTACTGTTTATAAGGTGACCATGCTCATCAGCTAATGAATCAATGATCCTGATCCTCTTTGATCCTCCTTTTGTTGTTAACATATTTTGAAGAAGACTTTTTATTGTCTCCTACAGCTTCAACTCTGACTGAGCTTTTGCTGCACAATTTTTCTCCCTACAAAGGCAAACAGCACCTTTGTAGTCTTCCCATGTTGCCCGACCTCACTTCCAGTAACCTTCTGCCTAAGATCCAGAAGAAGATATCTATTCAGGCAAGCCTTCCTTCCGCCCTGCCTGCTTGACACTGACATTTTGGAGTTGTTAACTGCAATTTTCCTGCACTCTTAGGAGATGGTACCTAAATTGTGCACAGTGCAGATGGACAGCAGTGTCTCCAAAACCAGTTTTCCAGAGGACCTTACAAACTAGTTCCACTGAGCAGCATGAAATCTACTCTAGTATTAAATGTGGAGGTTGGTGGCTCTGCCTGTGGCAGGGAGGTTGGAGATTTATGATCCTTGAGGTCCCTTCCAACCTGGGCCATTCTGTGATTCTGTGATACTCTCCTCATATCCAGAGTTAAGATTTTGGTGGCAATTTTCCTCCTATCACTGAAGTTTGTAAATTTGACAACTTCATGGCCAAAATGGGCACCAATCATCACTTCACCCACAGAACCTTCTCTGTTCACAAGTAACAGGTCTAGGAGCGCACCTTTCCTCATGAACTCCTTTTGTATCTGTACCAGGAAGTTGTCATCGAGGTTTTTTAGGAATCTCCTGGACCTATTTGTATCAGCTGGTGGTGTTCCCACTTAATATCTGGCAAATAGAAATCCCATGTAAGGACAAGGGCAATTGATCTAGAGGTTTGTCTTAGTTTCTTAAAGAATAATTCACTGGCATTGTCATTCTGGCTGGGTGGTCTATAGTAGACGCCGCAACGACATCCCTTTTATTTGCTTGTCCCTTAATCCTTACCCAGAAGCTCTCAGCCATGTGGTCACCAACTGACAGCTCATTACAGTCCAGCCCATCCATTACATCCAGTGCCACCCCCCCCACCTTGCCTACTTTGCCTGACAAAATGTTTTGTGTTTCTGATAGATACAGTGTCAGAAAGAAATGGAGGAGACTTGAATATCTACAATTTCTGTTACCCTAATAATACTGAATTTCTCTGAGTATTTGAATAAATTACGATCCATTAGGCAGATATTTTCCTTGCCTTGTACTTTTTTTTTTTTTTCTGTTTATACTTTACTATAGATAAATGAGTGTATTGATGTTTCTTGGGGAAACTTAGATGCCCTGATAAATAATTACCTTTTACAGACATTTGATTCATTTTCATTTCTTTCCAGTAGAGATGAAAGCTATTCAGCGCACAATAACTGGGGAGAAAAACAGGCCTGACCTTTAAGGAGCAGTGCATGACTTCTTCAATAAGCACAGACAAACCCACGCTAAAATTAACTGTCTAGATGGGATCATTTTTATCATCTTGAAGAGATCTGCCTGTAATGATATGGTTGTGATTGGTTTCTGTAATGTGCAGGCCAATCTTATCAATACAATCTATTGATCAATTAAGAACTTGCCAAATGTCCTCCACCAGGCAGTTACTATATTTGCTGTATGTTTTTTTATGCATTTACAACTAAAGTGAAGCGGGGTATTGTTAAAAGTTGAGCAGAAATTACTGCATATAGTCCTTCATCATTCAGTACATTGGGATGAAACTTTAGCACCTCATCTGTATTAGTGTAGAGAAAATATCAGACACTGACAAACCTGATATAAGAAAATTATTGGATTCTAGGTTAGTCATCTGGTTTTATAGTGATTATACAATTATGGGCAACAGTTTGTCAGACTGTAGTGTTTTAAAGCTATGTTGTTTTTGATATATTTAATTTTAATACATTTTAAAATTAAATTAAATTGCATTCTAGGCATTTTAAAATATTTTGATTTAGAAACTATTTTTACCTTCTCTACCATTTGCATTTTCCATTCCATCAAACTATTAGAAAAAATACTGCATTCGTATACATGTCTATTTAATATTGTTTCAGCATTTATAGGATGATTTTTTTGAGGGTATATGCTTCTAAGTTGTATTCAACACATTTATGAAGTGTGCTTTTGGAAAGTTTGTCTTACTGCCATTCATGTTTTGACAGATATTTTCCCTGGAGAGGCTGTTTAGCCCGTGCTATTTTGTATGTTGTAGGTTCAATTTCTCTGCAAGGAAACACTTCTTCACTGGCTAGATATGAAATAAATATATGTTACTAAGTAGATAAAATCCCTACCACTTAGTGTATACCTAGATCTTATTATCATTGAGATGTCAATACTTTGGAATCAAAATAATTGTAACTTAAGCCACAGAACCTTTCATACTTCCACTTTTGTTTGCAAAAGTTTGAATATTTCTGATCCTGTAAAAATAATTAAATCAATATTGCACATTCGTATAATTCCATGTTAATATCAAGAATTTGGTCATGAGATAGGGACAAATATAATTAACACCTGCTGTTATTGCTGCAATAGAAGTAGGTCAGCAACAGGTGGTAGTATTGAATATTGGCTTTTATATTTTGCTCTCATTATTGTTGTTGCTCGTATTCCTTCAGAAGTATTCAGAATGTTAGGATTTTTAAATATGTTTCTTATATTCTATTCAGGAAAAAAAAAACCAAAAACACTTTATGAACTGTTTGTTTGAATTTTTGATTAGTGATGAATTGTATCACTTTGCTCTAGACTCTGAAGAATCAGCCATTTAACTTTTCAAAATGTAATTGTAACTCCTATGCCTGCAGTTCCAGGGTATCCTCATAGACCAAATTGCCAGGCCTATTCTGAGTGGGTTCTTCTGTCTTGATGAATTAGATAGAATAAGTAACACAGATGCAGACAACTATAATCAGTAAAGTTACTTTTTAGAACTATTAGCAGATTTTTATTTCATTTTCTCCTATCATGTGTTAAAAAAAAAAAATGAAGAAAATAAGATAGCCGTTAATCTCGTTTTTTTTTTTGTTTGTTTGTTTGTTTGTTTACTCCTCGCTCTCGGTTTCCTCACTAATATAAATGTTATTGATACACTAAAGTCGAGACATAAAAAAAAAAAATCAAACTCGATTTTTTTTCTGGAAAAAATCAACAAAATAACTACAAAAAATCCTTAATCATTAAAAAAAAAAAAAAAAGAAAAAAAAGTATGAAAATACAAAGGATATTTTGAGATGTCTATTTTTCAATTCTGACACAGAATGAAAGGACATTGTAGAAATAGTCAAATTTTCTGTGGAATAAAAAAATCTATGCAGTAGCATGATATTTTGGACAGATTTGGAATGCAAATAAACAGGTTCTTATGCAACTCTACTCTCCAAATGTAGAGTGCTACTCGTACTATTAACCCAATTTTTATTTAATTTTGAAAATTTTACTTATTTCCTTCTTCCATCACTACCCATGTGGTTCAGATAGGAGAATCATCTTTTTGCGTGCTACCAGTATCTCCATCCTACAGGTTACTTTTCTTAAAAGAAGTAATACTGAGTATTTTTTTTATTATTATTAATATGTTTACTAACTGAAGAAGATGAAGACAAACATTGCTTATGTGTAGCTTTTCAGGCTATTGTTTTAATAGCACTATTTATTTATTGAAACAAAAAAAAAAATTGTTTTCTCAAGGTGAGGAAACTGCTTAGGGTATAAGAAAAAAAGAAACAGACTAAATAGAACATCACCTCTTAATGATGTGATAAGAATGCATGAATAATATGGCATGAGTACTTAGTGGTATTCAGAATTTGGTGTGACATATCACTGAGTGGCCATAGATGATGTGTGTGTCACACACAAGCATCTGTATCTGAAAATAGGTATAGAAAGCTTGATCCTGGAGAACAGTGATGAACACTTCTCTGTACTTCCAGATGTTTTTGTTAGTCTACATTGTGACAGAACTAGGATTCATGATGGTCCAGGATGTTAGTCTCTAAAATGCACTTGCAAAATTTCTGGTCAGTGCAATTTAAAATGGCTGTTAAACTATATATGGTGCAGAAAATTGGATTAATAATGTAACTCTCCAGAAATTCACTGCTATTTGGAATTGCTGGACATAGTTATATGTAATGAAGTGCAGGTTATGTTAAAGTAAAGGATTATTAAAGGTGAAAGGCAACAGACTTCTCAAAAACGTAGACAAATAGTGACTTCAGGCTTCTAAATTACTTCATATTATTAAATCCATTCTAAATAAAAGATATCATTCACAGAACCTAATGTCTGTGATTTCACAGTGGAGACCAAAAGAGTATCACTTTCACAGTCTTTGTCTATACCTCATGCTTAGTTAGTAGCAGCTAACTCTTATTTCCTCACTGTATGTTTTCACTAGAACTCTTGAGATATTTCTCTTCAATCATGAAAATGCTATCATTTTGCTACCAACAAACAATGCAAATCATACAATTTTTATTATATACATGCTATCTTTTACACAGAACTTCCTTCCAGACATAATTTAAATACCACATATTAATGGGTTCCTCTTTGTTGCCATTTCATCATATTTAAATGAGAAAAATTAAGTTGCATGAAAAAATAAGTACGATTTTTTTTTTTTCTCTTGGGAATCTTTTCTGTTTTAATTAATTTCATATTAATGTTATCAAATTATATTCATTTTCCTATTAAATTTGATTTTACTAAGTATTCATTTTGAACATTTCTTCTTTTAGAATAAATCATCCTGGAGAAATTCTCAGTTTGTGAAAGCTATTAAGAGAACCCATGAAAACATGTAGGTAACTCTGAAAGTAATACCTCCTATTTTTTTCCATGGAAAGTACAACAGATACAAAAAGCACAATAACATTATTTGATTGAGAAAATTCTCAAAACACTCTTTTTTAACATAATCACAACCTCTAAGTATGCATTATCACCAGTGATGAACAAGAGCCTGCATGTAGCACTCAGAGATACCTTCACCAGTGGAGCTGATCCACTGTTTCTCAGCTGCTATGATTACACAATTGCTAGGAAAATTTTTCCCATGCAGTCTGTCTTTCATCAGGCCAAACACCTGGAAGTCAGAAGACACCAAATCCAGACTATACAGTGAATATAGTAGGACAGTCTACCCAGCATTTACACTGTGTTCTACAGTCTTTAAGCTGGTATGGGGCCTGGCATTATTGTGCTGCAAGAGAAAAGTTGTGTTGTCTGGCCTGATTCTGTAACTGCGAGCCTTCAGCTTAGACAGCAGCTTGTTGTGGTATTCAGAACTGATGATTTGTCTGGGTTTCAAGAAATCCAGAAGGATGACCCTTTTGCTATCCCAAAAGACAATGAACATCACTTTACCCACCAAGGGCTATATCTTGAATTTTTTCTTGGATGTTGAATTCACATACTGCCACTCCACAGACTGCTGTTTTGATTCTAGCTCATAGTAGTGACACCAAGTCTTGTCACAGTTAATGATGCAATCCAGGAAACTGTCACCTTCAGCCTTGTATTTGTTTGATTTGTCCTTACAAACTTACCTACAGTGTTTTATCTGTTCCTATGAGAGTGTTCATAGGACATGCTTGGCACAAACTTTGTGATATTCCAGTGTTGCTACCATTATTTCCAATATATGAAGCTAATATTCAGCTATGTACACAGACGTAGATTGATCATAATCAACCAATTCATGTGGATGAGCTGACTGGGAGACTCGTAAATTCATGGTGTGACATGCCCTGTGTTTCATGTCACTGTCGAGACTGCTGAAATTCACCACCCACAACCTCACTGTGCTCATGTCCACTGTTTGGTCTCTGTAAATGTTCAGCAAGTGTCAAAGGATATCAGTCGGTGCAATTTGGGGGGCATGGAGGAATTCAGTGGCATCCCTTTTCTTCATACTCTCTTCCATATCAGACGCCATTTTTTCAGACTGCTTCTCTGCTGCTATCTGTCTCACAGCAACAAAATGCAACAGTATGGGCAGGAACATTCAACATTTACTGCAATACCTCCAACATCCCCTTCTGACTTTGTGGGCTAACATAATAAAATAGGAGGCATTACATTCAAAGCCACTCTTCTAGATAAATGAGCAGACAGATAGACTTTTACAGAAATTCTGCTGTTAAAAAACACAATCCACTTACATGTTTAGCACAACAGAGTTGAAATTATGGTAGGAAAATGACCTTCAGTAGAGAAAACAGTCAGTAATGATATAGAATGACATTCATATTTTATTTTCATTTTTTAATTCTTTTGTAACTGTTTTCTCTAATGAATTACAATTTTTATGGTAAAAAAAAATGCTCATATTTCAATATTTGAAAATTATAAAGCTAAATAGATATTGATAAAATTCATGTGGACATTCTCTTAAATGAAATTACAAGTAATTTTTAAAGTTTTTCTTGGGGAAACTAAAAATTATAAAAAATAAGACAATTCATATATTGTAGATTTTGTAAAAGTTATAAAGTATACAGAAGGAGATAAAATAGATCAAAGGTATTTTTTTTGTCTGTCCCAGAGCACAAGTACTAGCATATATTGTACTCATATGGTCAAACTCTCAACTTTCTCTCCTTGTCTTCAGAACAGTCTGTCTTGTGTCCTCTGAACCATATCTGGGTATTACTGTGTTGTAGTCCATTTGAATAACATGGATCCTATAGCACTGATCAGTTAATTCACTGGTATAGAATAGGCTGCAATATCCTCAGGAGGTGTCAGTATATCCATAATGCGGATGAAAATATTCAGTTGTCAAGGAAAATCATGCCTCATTGAAAGTCCTAGAGGTTTGCTGAAGTCTCCACTTCAGACAGAATTTGCCTTCATCAGATACAAGAAATATTTTGTCTTGGCAAAAAGGGGGTGAATTCATAACCGTTTATCTAAATAAAGTTGTGCACATTCTCATCTTTCCCTTTTTGAGGAACTTTTGAGGAACTGGCACTTTATAAAATAAATATTTTAAAAATATCTGACCTCAAGGCAAGAGAAATCATAAGGCCTCAAAAAAAAAAAAAAAAAAAAAAAAAAGACACAGGACAGCACCTTGCATTTTGCTTCCACAAAATCTACATTTAAGCATGGAAATAAGTAGTATCAATCATGTAGATAACTCATTTAGAAAGGTGATTCTTACTTTAGCTCAAGAACAAATGTTCTTGAGACATTTAGCTTAAGTGTTTACTAAAGTTTATTAATGCTAAGAAATACATGATTCTGACTTCTGTTATGTACCTGGGTAAAACTTGGTAAAAGAAATTGAGTTCAAGTAACTTGCGACAGGACTTTGTTGTTACGATTAGTTTGAATTGTACATGGAAAGTCATGAATTAGTCGAAATTTCCCTCTACCTGTCACCCATAATGGTAGGTAAGAAGGTTTTGGTTAAACCTGAGATCACCTTGCATCTCATACATAAGAGGCATTGTGTGGCTTCACAGCCAGACGACGCCAAAGCAACACACCCTGACATACTGATAACCGCCTTTCAAACAGCCACACACACCGTGAGAGCTTAAAAGCTTTTCGCCTCCATGCTCAGACACATAATCATTTTCTAAGAACAGTCCTTTAGCAGCAGTAACTTTTGTCAATGACTGTAATGTGAAGAAAGAAGAATATATAACACAATTTGTTGACAGAGATATAACACCCCCCCCCCCCCCCCCTCCCCCCCCATGCAATGGTTCGGGATTAACCATATATTGCACTTCCAAACAAGACATCGATTTCGGTCAGTATCTCTACCGAAATAAACATACATTTTAATTAGTTTAGATTTTTTTTCCTCTTTCCATTACTAATTTCTCATAGTGAAGTGAAAGCTGGGTTGTCTTAAAATGACTTATGCTGCTTAATCTTTCCCATTATTGTAATGTTGTGACTCCAGCTTTTCTGATTCCTTTCACAAACTGATAACGATTGCTGCCTGAAGGGCTTGATGTATTTTGATTGTAACAAAAAGGCAGGTATAATGTTGCCAGAATCACTGTGACACATCACTTAGAAAGAATTCAGGAGTGCATTTCTTACAATAAAGCCCAGAGGACTGAGATAAAAGACAGGAAGGGATTTTGATGCAGTGCTCTACCGAAAACGTTTTATTTCTTTCCATATTAACTGAGAGGACAAAATACAGACTTCTGCAATTACTTCCACAGTACCAACCTATTAATATAGCTACAGAATTAAACAGAGACCTTTCTTCAGCTACACAGAGGATTATGCAAAACAATTTGTCACAACATTAGCCATAAACTGTGCCTGGGAGTAGAAAATACTGTGGAAAGATAAGCATTCTGTGTCACATCTGATTCTGCCACTTCAAATTTGTTTTATGCCAGGGAGTTTTGCTGAGCCCTTTACCCATCCAAGAATCATTTATCGATGGTCAAGTATCACCTGGGATACAGGCCAAACCCCAAGCTTAGGGTCATATTACTTACTGGTGACAACTCATCAGCTGTTACTAACAGCCTGTCCATAGGAAGAGCAAAAATTCTTTATTTTGGGGGTTTTCAGATTACTTTGACAGCTGTTTTACAAGTGTTTAGAGACAAATTGGGCATAACCATTCTATGGGTTGGATCCAGACAACACACTGCCAGTTGGACCGGCTAAAATCCTACTCACAAAAAGTAAAGGAAATACTAAATGAATAACTGCTTCCAGTTTCAATGTTTTCCATGTGCCATTGAAATCCACACAGAATGCTAGGAAAAATGCACTATTTGGTTTGAAGTGAAAGTAATAAAATCTCATTTTTCAATCTTAATGTTAACATACCTGTGTATACTTGGAACTAAAGGGACCGTGTAAAGCTAATGTTTAGATTACAAAGTCCATTTACAATATTAGTAGTAATACAGATGCTATCAGGGATAGCATCATTGTAGCAATATTTATTTGTTGTCCAGACGTAAAATAAATACAAGTAAAGCAAATATAATATATATATGCATGTGATATAAATATAAATGATTTATATTAAAGTTGTCGTACCTCTGTGTTATTTTCTCTCTGCCTGTTCTAGAGTGAGATCAAATTTCAGAAAATAAGAGAAAGTTACATAGGAAAAAATATTTTTTCCATATTACTTTTTCGGAAGTATTCTGGGAAAAATGTTTTTTTTTTTTTTTTAATTTGATGTGTTATTTTAGATTGTGAATGCACCTATTTCTCAGTCATCTGGAATGCTGTTCAATCTCAAGGTTGCTTTATAATTTACTATCTTACCTAAAATTTTACATTTTCTGTTTTAAATGATTGTGTAGAATTTTATTATAGGACAGGAATTGTAAATGATTAGTATGACTTTGGTACATGATTTTCCACTTTTTATTTTTTAGATTTGTGTCTTCATGTTTTCTTTCTCCTCTCTACTCAAATGTAGTCTTCTAGTATGGCTTTTTCTTTAATTAGTGATTTATTATTGCAGTTTGAAGTGTCTATTATCTAAATAGTGGAATATAGGAAGGGAAAATTTGATTCCTGTTGTGTATGCTTGCATTGAAAAGTACAATTTTGTGGAGATATCTGAGTTACTTTGACACAACTCAAACAATGTGCCAGAGTCTATATGTTGTTGTGTCAAGGCTAATTATCTTCACTATTTGTAAGGGGAGTACAACAGTTGGGTAGTGTATGAAATGTTACAACCCTTTTCATACTCTACAGTTATTTTTAAAGATCAAATATTTTTGTTGCACTAAATATAGTGTTTATTTGTGTGGTTCTGCTCATACAGGATGAGGGAACAAGGAACAATTTTGGCCAATCTAAAGTGATATTATTACACACTCCTGATTATTCAGTACACATGTAGCCAGTAATCAAGGACTATCTGAATTATCTATAGCACAGAATGAGATTTCACAGCTTAAACACACCCTTAAAAACTGTTAACATTCAGAATGACAAAAATGGGTATGCCTTCCTGAGGTTGAGTAGCAAGTTCATGCTGGAGCTAGGAAAGAGAGTCTCCTGAGCTGACACTCAGATGGAAAGTACTAAAATGTTTTCAAAGACTTAGAAACATAATAAATATCTGTGGAAAAATGCATATTATACTTATTATAACTGAATGACCAAAGTATTCCTCTCTCTCTTATGATGTAAATGTCAGTGAGATTAACATTCATATCTATTAAAAAAAAAAAAAAAAAAAAAAAAAAAAAAAGCTCCTGGAAAATCATTAGATAATATTTAAACAGCATATTGAATTAATTTTGTATCACTGAGGATGGTATAATTTCCCATGAACTAAAAGAAAAATGTTAGTTCTACTCTTAAATACATCCACTCCAGTCTGTTATCATTTCTTCTTTGTGTTTATTTTCTATTTGAGCATACAGAAGATTCATCTTGTTTTCCTTAATGCTAGTTTTATATTCAAAATAATTTATAGTGTTTGGCAGAATTTTATACAGGAATGTCAGAATGAATCATCATCAATTAATGTGAAAAATGATTTTGTAACATAAATTTATTTTTAGAAGAATAAAGTATTCATTATCTTATTACAAAGCTGGACAGAAACAAAACTTCAAGTTGCAATCCTGAAAAATAAGACAGTTATATCCTAAGGTAACTTTGTAAGCTTTCACGTATTTAAGAGTTTTCTTACCCATCTAGTATTTATTCATAAATGGCACAAATTTCTGTGCTTTCAGAGAAATAAACACCATATTTGTTTTGCCTCAAAATTAAAGAACAAACTGAATAGTACAGATGAATATTACAGATTGATTGCCCTTGTGACCTCTGTAACCTCAGTAAGGATTGAATGCCATTTTTAGCTTCAGTCAACAACTTTCACCTTAAATCTTTGGGAAGAGGCAGAAATATTAGGCAGGAAGAGATAGATCAGAAGTTGAGAGATATTTATTTAGCTAACATCTGGTGGAAAAAGTTAATATTAAGGTTATCCACCTGACATACAGAATCATAGAGTCATAGAATGTCAGAAGTTGGAATGTATTCACAAGGATCATCAAGTCCGACTCTGGAGGTGTTATCCAAATTCTTCTTGAACTCTGGCAGTTTGGGGCTATGATCAGTGCCCTTGGCAGCCTGTTCCATGCCCACTGCCCTCTGGTGCAGACCCTTTCCCTAACCCCCAGCTGTCCCTCCCCTGACAGCTCCATGCTGTTCCCTCCATCCCTCTCAGTGTCACAGAGAACAGAGCTCATCGCTGCCCATCCACTACCAGTGAGGAACTGCAGCCTCCATGAGGCCTCCCCTTAGCCTCCTCTGCTCTTAGCTGAATGACCCAAGAGACCTCAGCCGCTCCTCACGCATCCTGCCCTCTAGACCCTTCACAATCTTTATAACCCTCCTATGGATGCTCTCCAATAGTCCTTCTTAGGTTATACTGTTCCAAAATTGTGCACAGTTCTTGAAGTCATGTCACAGTAGCACAGAGCAGAGCTGGACAATCCCTCCCCTTTATCAGCTATCAGTGTAGAGGTGAATGCACCTCATGGAATAGTTCGTCCTTTTGGTTGCCAGGGAATGCTGTTGTACAACTTGCTGTCAACTTGCTGTCAACCAGAACCCCTAGATGAATGGGGCAAGTACTCATATTTTGCCCACCTTAGAAAATCTGGTTAATGTATTTATCCAAAATGTCTATTTACTTACTCTTGTACTTATTCATTAGTACATTAAGAGAAGCAGCATACCTTCCGCAACTATTTTTCTCTCAGCAGTTTCATTAACTAGTCAGATAATACAGTATTTTTTATTTTTTCTCCAAATATTGTGGTTTCTATACTAAGAAACTGGAGACTGGTTTATATCAGCTCATTACTGCATTCAGAAATTAATTTTGCCATTTAGGTTTAGTAAAAGGACTATACCATGTTTTTATGCAGAGTCCTAAATGAAGGTGGTACCAAAAATATACTGCAAGAATTGTCTGTAAGTAGCCTTGTGTGATTCTGAGTCATACTTTCTCTTCATCCTACTACTTTCTTTAAAGCAAATGTCTCATTACTTTATCACTGTATGTGTTACAGTTAATGATGATTTATTATTGGCAACTAATTGAAGATGGGGAAATCTATAAAAAGAATTACTTGAATTACTTGTCTGGATATTAATCTGTACATTACCTATATAAATACATCGTGTAATTCTATAATGTAAAGTCAGAAAATATCACATTATGAGTTCACATGGATATATCTTAATTAGAAGATGTATGTAATCAGTTCAGACATGCTTTTCTCCTAAGTTTTCAAGAAGATTCAATAATATAATCTAGGTTTTTAAAAAATGTTATTGTTTCATTTTTAATAGAAAAAAATAAGGTTTTGATAAATAGATTTTATAAAGATTATTTTAAATTATTATTTCTGGTCATTACACTCTGCTTGTAGGCATAATGACTACTGATAGGAGGATAAAGGAACTTCACATAACAAGTTGAGGATTCATGGCATGACAAGACTTTCCTTAATATCTATCTTTTAATTTTTTCCCTCTGTTACAGAGAGTGTTCAGTCATACTATTCATTGAATTCTTATGGGTCAGTTCTGACATAAAAATATATATATATATCCTAATTACTATACTGCATTTGATGTAGGATAATTTATTCTTAAAACAAGGATAATCACATGTCTAGCACACAGTTTTGACATTTCAGTTAAAATAAGAAAGTTGTCATATTTGTCTTGCTTTAAGAATTTAAATCTTAAAAATATTTTAACCTAGAACTTTTTCCAGCTGTTATGGAAAACATTTGGAGGAGAAAAGGAGAAGTGGAAATCATCCCAAACTGTTTAGGAACACTGTTTTAGGAGCAATGGCAACTGTTATTCAAATATCCTTGCTACATATATTCAGATGTAGAGATATGTACAGAGTGAGTATCAAGCATGAATCAGATTTTGGCATCAAGTAATGTTGCCTTAAAAGTAATCTAGGGCAGAAATGGTATCCTATAACTTCTCAACAACAATTCAGATGATTGACTTTTTTCTTCTCTCTGGAAGCAATCAGCTTATGAAATTAATCAGATGCTTGATTCATTTATCTCCTTATCACCTCCACTGATTGCAGCAGAGTTTAAAGGTAGTCTGTGAAGGTAAGCATGATGATAGAGTAGGGGTAAACTAGTCCATAGACAAAATGTTTTGAGGTACTTGAGCACAGACAATAAAGATATTTGTTTATACTTGCCCTAATTTTACAGAAAAGGGTGGATGTCTAGACACCTTTAGATTTTCAAGTGAAGTAATGTAAAATACTGGAGTCTAGTTGACAGTAAACCAGACTGATAGTAAATGTAAAGTTGTGAAGAAATAGTATATATATATATATATATTGCAGGTATTTTATGTCAGTGCTTATATGAAAGGTGTAGAAAAGCCAGACATAATTAGGATACAATCCCATAAAAGGTTAACACTGGAGGCAGCCTGGGCTGTAGTGACCATGCCTTGGTGGAGTTTGTGATCTTGAAGAATGCGGGCCTGGCAAAAAGCAGAGCTAGGACCCTGTGCTTTAGGAGAGCAAACTTCCAGCTGCTCAAAAAACTGCTGAGGGGGATCCCCTGGGAACATGTCCTTAAGGGCATGGGCACAGAACAAAGCTGGCAGCTCTTTAAGGACACCCTTCTGAGAGCACAACGGCTCTCCACCCCCCAGGAGAAGAAGTCAAGCAGGGGAGGCAGGTGGCCGTCGTGGCTGTGCAAGGACCTGTAGCTTAAACTGAGAGAAAAGGGGAAAATATACAGAAGGTGGAAGCAGGGTTGTATATCCTGGGAGGAATAAAGGGCTGTTGTCCGTGTGTGTAGAGATAGGATTAGGAAAGCCAAGGCGCAGATGGAGCTGAACTTGGCGAGGGATGTGAAAGATAACAGGAAGGGGTTCTACAGGTACATAGGCAGGAGGAGACAGGCCAAGGAGAGGTGTTCCCCCTCTGATGAAAGGTAATGGGGAGCTGGCTTCCTCAGACATAGAAAAAGCTGAGGTACTCAGTGAGTGCTTTACCTCAGTCTTCATGGGTGGTCAGGCTTCCCGTGTCTGCCAGGACCATGAGCCTGTAGGTTAGGGTGTGGGGCGTGGTTTCTGTCCCACTGTAATGCTGGAAGAAGTCTGAGACCTCCTCATGAAACTGAACGTATATAAGTCCATGGGGCTGGATGATATCCATCCTAGGGTTCTGAAAGAGATGGCTGATGCGGTTGCCAAGCCACTCTCCGTCATATTTAAAAAATCATGGCTGTCTGGTGAATTCCCCAGTGACTGGAAAAAGGGAAACATCACTCCTATTTTTAAGAAAGGGAGGAAGGAAGACCCGGAGAACTACAGGCCGGTGAACCTCACCTCTGTGCCTGGGAAGACCATGGAGCAGATCCTCCTAGAAGCTATTTTAAGGCACATACAAGATGAAGAGGTGATTCGAGACAGCCAGCGTGGCTTCACCAAGGGCAGATCGTGCCTGACCAATCTGGTGGCCTTCTATGACAGAATGACATTTTGGTGGACGGGGAAAGGGTGATGGATGTCATCTGCCTGGACTTCTGCAAAGCCTTTGACATGGTCCCTCACCACATCCTTCTCTCTAAATCGGAGAAGTGTGGATTGGAAGGATGGGCTGTTCAGTGGATTAGGAATTGGCTGGCTGGATGCAGCCAAAGGGTTGTGATTAATGGTTCTGTGTCAGGGTGGAGGCCAGTCGCAAGTGGTGTCCCTCAGGGGTCGGTCTTGGGACTAGTGCTCTTCAGCACCTTCATCAATGACACAGACGATGGCATCGAGTGCACCCTCAGCAAGTTTGCGGATGACACCAAGCTGAGCAGTGTCGTTGATAGACTGGAGGGAAAGGAAGCCATCCAGAGGGACCTGGACAGGCTGGAGAAGTGGACCCATGGAAACCTAATGAGGTTCAACAAGGCCAAGTGCAGGGTGATGCACTTGGGTCGGGGCAATCCCAGGTATTTATACAAACTGGTGGAAGATCTCCTTGAGAGCAGCCCTGCAGAGAAGGACTTGGGGGTCCTGGTAGACGAGAAGCTGCACATGAGCCAGCAGTGTGCTCTTGCAGCCTGGAAGGCCAACTGTGTTCTGGGCTATGTTAAAAAAGGGGCAGCCAGCAGGGAGAGGGAGGTGATTGTGCCCCTCTACTCAGCTCTTGTGAGGACCCATCTGGAGTACTGCGTCCAGGCCTGGGGCTCCCAGCTCGAGAAAGATGTGGAGTTCTTGGAGTGGGTCCAGAGGAGGGCCACTAAGATGATCAGTGGGCTAGAGCACCTGTCCTGTGAGAAGAGGTTGAGGCAACTGGGATTGTTTGGCTTGGAGAAGAGAAGGCTCTGGGAAGACCTCATTGCAGTCTTCCAGTACTTGAAGGGAGCATAGAAACAGGAGGGGGAAATGGTTTTTTATGAGGATGGATAGTGATAGGACAAGGGGGAATGGTTTTAAACTGAGGCAGGGGAGGTTTAGGCTGGATATTAGGAAGACGTTTTTCACACAGGGGATAGTGGCTCACTGCAGCAGGCTGCCCGAGGAGGTTGTGGATGCCCCATCCCTGGAGGCATTCAAGGCCAGGCTGGATGTGGCTCTGAGCAGCCTGGTCTGGTGGTTGGCAACCCTGCACATAGCAGGGGGGTTGAAACTCGATGATCATTATTTTCCCTTTCAACCCAGGTCATTCTATGATTTCATTGTATGAAAAACCTCTTTAGGAGGAAGACACTAAGCTAATGTAAAGATGAAGAAAAAAAATGGTAAAGCACAGTAATAATAATTATTAAAAAAATAATAAAATGGAGAATTAGAATATAAGAAAAGGAATGTGTAAGATTTTAGTTTTTCTAAATAGTTTTCTACAGGAACCTGATGAAAATGTTTCTGATATTGTGAACTGTTATGTCAATAAAATGGGACAACTCGGGTGCCATGACATAGCTCATATCTACATGATACCACTCTTCACCCCAAAACTCCATAAGATAATCTTATTCACAATTCTGGTAGGAACAGCTCTTGACATCTGTACTCCTGCACTTCTCAGGTATTACCTTTGGAAGTATGTGTTGCTATAGAACTCAGCTGCCACAGAAATAAATATCTAAGAAGACAGTTGAAATAGTATATATATATATGTTTGGTAGCAAAGCATAGTATATTCTACTAAAATTGATCATATTGTTAAATAAGTGATCTTCGTATAATGCTTAGGATTCTCAATACGCTATTTAATGGTATTGACAGGTACAGACTGGAAAGTCTGTCTGTTCTTTTTTTATTATTTGGCTGGTTGGTTGATTTGACTGCTTTTTTTTATTTTTATTTTTTTCCCCCAAATTTGCACATGCAAAAAAAAAAAAAAAAAAAATTGCGAAGGTGGGAATAATTATGGATTAATTGTTTTTCAATGCTACCCTAAGGACAGAGGTCATTTTCAGTCTTTCAAAGACAACAGTATGTCTTGAGGAGTTTATCACGAAATGATAAACTGTTACAGATAGCCAAGACCAAGAATTAGTGTTAACGCACTTTCCTAAAGGATATATATAATATCATTCTTCCCTAATATTATATAAATTTTTTAGACATGCAGGTTTATGTCTCCACAGTGTCATCCTAATATTTCACATGACAAATAAAAGCACAGTCTCCTGCAGGTTTCTTGTAGAGACTCTTAGAATATACAGGAAGAAAAATTCCTTGATATGGTAGAGAAATGATAATCTATTTTGTGTCTTTATTCATTATTGGAGTATGAAAATAAGATGCATGAGAATTTCTCATTCTGCAAAATACTCTGTAACTTGAAATAAATAAATAAACAAACAAACAAACGACTTTCACTGAATAACAGTGTAGATACCAGATAGGTCACTGTGAAATACAAATAATAAAATTACCATATCAAGCATATAAAATGGAGAAATTCTGAGCTGGATTATCCTGCTCCCAAGGTCAGTTTACTCCTGAAAAAGTAACTGAAGATATGTTTATTTGAGTTTAAGGCACAGTGGTTCACATTCAGTGTTATAAAAAATAAATTATTCTATCCAATTTTGTTTATATCACATCTTGTGTAATGTTTCAAATTCCTTAGTACTAACAGAATGAATAACAATTTTCCATTTAAAAATATATTTTTTTTTCTGATAATTCTACTTACTACAGGATTGATTTTAAAGTGGGAAATGTTTCGTGTTCTTTCTTTCTGGGCTGTGTCCTAGCTATTTGAGATGGGCAGCTGCAGAGATCTCTCTTTTAACAGGTATTCACCTAATTTTTTTTTAGCACTGAAAAACAACTTGCTCTTGTAAATAAATAGTGATCAAAAGTTGGTTCTGAAAAAGGATTTGAACTAATTAAAAGGTTTACTTTTATTAACAAACACACAAGCAAATGATACATTATTTATAAAAGTTCTTGCTAGTAGCAAAGAATGTAATTTTTCAATTAAAAACCTAAAAATGTCAGTTATTTAAAAATACCATTCCCATTCAATGGAACCCTGAAATATAATTGATCATTTATGTTCTGTAGCAATTTTGTGAGTAGACATTCTCAATAATATCTCATTTAAAAAATAAACAGAACAAAAACAAATCATAACAGAGACAAAACAAGCAACCAAATAAAACCCCCATACCTTTGCAAGGACTTATAATATGGAAGACACAAATGATTTATTTCTGAGAGCATACCATTTGTGAATATTTAGAAAGGCACTTGATATATTGAAATATTTTAAAATCCCATAAAGATTCTGTTACTTTAATGAACTGTCATGCATGTGTACCATCCTACTTCTGTTCTAATTTGCTATTTCTTGGGCATTCATCTCACATTTTCTGCTTAAAATCTGTAATCATGTAAGAGATCAGTAATAATTACTTAAATAATTAATTGAAAGAATATGTGATATATTAGCACGTGTATTCAAAGTTATTTCACTGGCAAGATTTTTTTTTTTTTTTATCAATGATTTGATTGAACTTTACAGACATTCCAATACATTCATTTGAAATCAGTATCAGCTTGAAAACACCATTCAGACATAAAAGGAAATTATTTCATCACTAATTATAACTGATGATGAATATTCCAGTAAGCTATAAAAGCAGAAAATTCTAATTTACCTAGACCAGGGTGTATGCTTAATCAAAGAAATACTTCTCAGCATGGTTATTTTAGAGGTTTACTAGAGTATAATATCCAGTGAAAAGAAGTTTATTCTTTCTTTTACTTTTTATAATTTTAGTATGTTACAAATACTTGTTTTCCTGTTATCTCTGGGAGATTACTGCTGTTAATCTTGATATTTCTTGGTATTACCTTAGCTTCTCCTTGCATGCTAAGCAATTTTTCTGTCTGTAAAACACCTTATACATGAGAAAAAAATGGTTTTATTATTTCTCTTTCCTTCTAACCAGCGTTTAATCAAACGGACTACACAGAACCTAGGATTCTGATGAAATGTTTATAGATCAACAGAACACTAAGGCAAACTGCAGACCACTACAACTTGAAATGAATGCAATTTTTCTCTTTGGATAATTTCTTAATATAGGATCAGTAAAGATTAAAAAATAACCTAGAAAGCTATTTTGTCTAATTAAAATTTTATTAAAAATTAAAATCTTGCCATCAAAAGAAAATGACTCTTACATTAAGACATGTATGTAGATGCATGTATATGTATAAGTCCTGGTGATTCAAATTTGAGATAGAAAATCAGTAAGTAGTCTTATGGGGAAAAAAATGCTGATTGCTTATAAACATGTAAGAATTCAGATAATTTTGTTGTTTAGGAAATAAGAATGTAAAAAACAAAAAAAAAACACATTACTATATGGAGTATGTTTTGTCATGTTCCATACTTGATATTGCCTTCAAAATGAGCACTTGATATTAACAAGAAAGGGAAGGGGAAAGAAAGGAGAGGCTACAGGATCCTGCTTTCTTTTGAGGAGGTTGCAAATGTAGCTATTACATAAAGTTTGATTGGAACTTCTTGATATTAATACAATCAACAAAATCACTTTGTTCTTGTTAATAACGAAAAAATGGTTTAAATATTATTTTATGGGAAAATATCATTGTCTAAACATAAATTCAAACAATATGTGATGCAACAACAACGAAAGAATGTAGTTCTGAGGCAGCTGTATGAATGATTTTAAAGCAGTGTGAGAGACTGCAGAAACTTATTGTGGATTATAAAAAGTTCTTTTACGTAAATTGGTAAATTTACTCCAGCTGTTCCTTATCTATTTCAATAATTCTTTCTTCGTCCATCTCTAGAGATGGTAAAGGTAATTAATTCATTAATAAGCTTCAAATTAATTAATTGATTTTATTTTGTGATGACCACTGAAATGATAATATTTAATGGCTATCATTTAGCAAATCCTAAGTGTTAGCAGAAACAGAGTACAAAGTCTACCAAATATATGTGACATTGGAATCTGCTATTTTTTTTTTTTTTTCAGTGACTGAAAACTGAAAATGAAAACTATGGCTAGATAATATACAATTTTAAACTTATTATTTAAATATCTTTATGAATTCTCCTCTGGAATCTGTTATCAGTTTCATTATGATATCATTGTGAATTATTTAAGCTTCATGGTTACATTCTTTTTTTAAACCATATTCACATCTGACTTTCATTACAGTTCAGAAATGGTATCCAACAGGCTATCTTCTATTATAGGAGCTATGTGAATATTAAATTCATGGCGATGTGTTAGGAAAAAAAAAAACAAACAAAAAACCCACATACACACACACACACACACACACACAAAAAAAATAAAAAATAAAAATTTGAGCTGTGATTGCAGTCCCCTACAGAGTTTGTGCATTCTGAGAGTTCTGCTTCTAGTTTTGGTCCACATACGGAAAACAAGGAGAGGATTTCCCGCTACTGGATGAAGTTCAGCCAATCTCATAGCAGTCATTTTCATATGCATGCATCAAAATCTATCATCTAGCTGGAGCTGTGTTTGACTGGTGTCTGATCACTAATGGTGTTCCCATAGGTCCTCTTCCATTCAGTATTTTCATCTATGATCTGGATGCAAAGTGAAATGCATCATTAGTAAGTTAATTGATAATACTAAGATGTGAGGTGCAGTTGACTCCAGAAGGACAAGAGGCCTTGCAGAGTGATCTAGATATGTTGGACATTGGATCTAGAATGTTGGACATCCTGTGGCATGAATGGGTTCTACATCTGGGATTGAGTAATGTGCCAGACACAAGTATAGATGAGGAGATGGGTGGCTAGAGAGTACCTCAACAGAAAGGGATCTGGAGCCAGCTTGAGCTAGCATTGTGCCAGGTAGTAAAGAGGACAAACCATGTTTTGAGGTGCATTAAGCACAACATAGTCATCCAGCCAAAAGAGGAGATTCTCTTTCTCTATTTAATGTCGGTGCAGCTTCACCTTAACTGTTGCATGCAGTT
Organism: Gallus gallus; assembly: GCF_016699485.2. NCBI lineage: Eukaryota > Metazoa > Chordata > Aves > Galliformes > Phasianidae > Gallus > Gallus gallus. Next base: position 141,748,787 of record NC_052532.1, read on the forward strand.
CTGGTCTTTCTGATATAAAAAGTTTATTGGCTTACTTGAATGCATCCAGAGAAAGGCTACAAAGCTGGTAAAAGGACTGGAAGACATGTCCAGGGAAAGAAAAAAAAAAAGAGAGAGAAAGAGAAATAAAAAGAAAGGGAGGAAGGAAGGAAGGAAGGAAGGAAGGAAGGAAGGAAGGAAGGAAGGAAGGAAGGAAGGAAGGAAGGAAGGAAGGAAGGAAGGAAGGAAGGAAGGAAGGAAATGCGAAAAGGGAAAAAAAAAGAAAAAAGTGAAAGTGAAAGAGAAAATGAAACTGAAAAAGAAAGAGAAAGTGAAAAGAAAAAGAAAAAAGAGAAAGTGAAAAAGAAAAAGAAAAAGAGACCAAGCTAGGTTGTTTCTTTAGTTTAAAAACTGCTTGAGGGCCCTATGGGGTATATTAACTCTGTCTCATTGCCATATATCTTAGTGTACATTTTGCTTGAAACCAGGTGTTTTGTATATTGAACTTTTTAACACAGCAGGGAGGTAAGTATTCACAGCTGGAGGTTTATGGTTCACACATTTTCATGTTTCAGAACAAGGAGCAACCCCTAGGAAAAACTCCTCTAGCATGAAAAGAGGCAGAACAAAGTGCTTCTGTATCTAGTGGCAGGGCATGGTTACGATGAAGTCACAGATCTAGGACTTGCATATAAAATAGATGCTGAGACAAAAAGTTGCAAAGCACTGTAGTGTATAGGTCTATAGATCAATTGGAACCTGTGAGGAATGTATAATAAATTCAAAGAAAAGTGTATATGTTTTTGTAATAGAGGTTAAGAACAACTGTACTTTTAAGCAGCTTTTGGTTTTGTAGTGTTAATTGTGTCACTGGTTAATCTTTTCCAACTTGATACAGTATGTACTGCTGCATACAATATTAACATGTACAGAAAACTTTCAAATGAATTTACCTTCCAATGAGAATAATATTTTTTTACTTATCAAACATTATCCAATGTTTAATTTTCAAAAGTAGCAGTTTGTGAGACAAAAAAATTTATCACTGAGGCAGACAAATAAGCTAATTAATTGTTCTTTGAGTAACTCAAGTATACTAAAAAAGAAATAAATCTCAAACTTACAAGGTTTTTGTAATTTCTGTGAAGTTACTTTATTAAAAAAAAAGGGGTCCCAGAAAAACGAACAAACAAACAAACAAGTAAATAAATGGAAAGCTTTGTTTACACTCAACATCCAAGTCTGATCCTACTTGTTTGATAACTGGATTAATTTGTAATGAAATGGAGAATAATTTTAAAAGACTCAGAAGCCCTCTCATCAGAATTACAAATAAGGAGTTCTGGGGGTTAGACAGAGCATGTGTCTTCTATCACATCAATTAACAAGTTTCCATATCTGTATTTTTATCATTTTACAAATGTATAATCCTTTATAAGATCAGCAAACACAGCGATTAATTTTCTGCAAAGATTAAGAAAGTATTTTTGTCTATACCATCTTCAGTGGTGGAAACTTCCAGAAATACAAGAATCTTAAGCTGTAGTCTGGCATTGCTCCAATCAACTAAAAGGTTATAATCACAGGAATAACGAGAAGACCTACTGAAGCACCGCTGTGTGAATACGTAGAACAGCTGAGCTGTACGTCGTGCACTACATACTTTTAACAGGGATACCCAATCTGGTAAAAAAAAATGAAATTATGAACTCCTTAAAAATTAAAAACATACAACATAGCATATATTAGTCAATTATGAAAATGACTAAAATCATGGAGTGTGTGTTCATGTGACTTCCTATTGAAGCCAGACTGTTCACACTTTTAAGTGAAAAACTACATTTTAAAACATTTGTTATACTGATTTTGCCCTTTCACCTTTCCTCCAGACCTACACAGAAAATGTGCAGGAGAGGTCTTCTATCTCAAGATAAAGCAGTGTTTTCATCTCTGCTAGTTCTACTGTAGAAATCCTTCTGGTGATGGCACATAACTTTTCTGCTCTCCTTGGGTCTCACAGGCACATCAAGAAGTTTGTGCAGGGCAGGAGGAGAACAAGTGCAATGGCAAATCCAATGATGAAGTTATTTGTGATCATTATTATTGTTATTTCTGATATGAGTGATTTCTTACACATAATATTTTATACAAGTAACAGCTTTATAAATAGAAGGGGGTGGGGGGATGGACAATAAAGAAAATATTATTGTGAAATGACAGAAAAACAAGAGATAAAGTTATTCTTGAACTGTTGAAACATTGGAGTTATACTGAAAAGCAATTTTAATCCAGTCAGAAAAGTGCTCCATTGCTTTTGAATTACTTTCCAGCGTGCTTAGAAGTAATAACAACAATAAAGTGATAAATTAGGGTCTTTGAATTTTAAATATAAATGTTTAAGTTATTATTACTATTTACTAAAAAAAAAAAAAAAAAAAAAAAAAAAAAGACAAGTGAAGGAACTTCCTCACTACTATTATTAAGTTTTTTAATGATGCGTATATTTTATAAGATTTTATTCCACTGGTTTTTTATGATGTGATTTTATACTAGACTTACAACAAATGTAAAATGTTAATAAAATTCATTCAAGTAATAGATTTCCTGTACTGCTTAGAGTAAAGTCCTTGGGCAGACATGGAGTTGTGATCATTATTGTAACTCACAAGCTCAATGCTAAGCATGATTTCTTTGTTTACCTGTGGCTTAGAAAATGTCTTTTTTGCCATCCATGCTTGATGGTGCTCCTTGAACGAAGTCTGTATCCTTAGATCTTCTTACAGGAGTACTATGCTTGTGTGAGCCTGTGTTTATGTGTTCACTGAGTAGTGTCAGAGGGAATTAATTTCAGCTAGAGTTATTTGTGTTATTATAGGCCAGTTCTTGATTTTTTTTCCCCAGGCAAAGACTTCTATATATTTACCTGAACATACGTTTGACTGCGCAGAGAGTACATGATCTAACCTTAGTCACTTTATGGAGAGAATGGAACTACTGTGCAATTTCAGATATATGGATTTAAATCCAGAATAATTACATGGCCTTCAGAAGATCTGATCTTGAATGACACTACTGTAAAGGCAACCTCTAGTTTGAAAACACTTTACAGCAACACATTATCTCAAAGTGATAGAGTTTATAGTCTTTTTAAAATACCTGTAGTCTGATTCATTAACCTTATAAAACTATTCCTGAGATCTAAATTCCTGATGCAGATTTCAGTGAGTTGTGAGGAAGTATTAACAATGAGCTCAAATAAATCTGAAAATGCAGTTAGTTATATTTGAGTGAATTATATAAACTAGACCCTAGGAAAAAGATACATACCAGTGGACACTTAAGAAAATCCATAGTAAGAAATAAAACTACATCTTTCTTGACACAATTTTGGCTAGTTAAATCTTCAGTAATCATAAGAAGCAGTAATCTACGTAACAATTACCAATTACTTTGGTTAATATAGTATGCCTGTGCAAAAGGACAGCCTCATCTACATAAGACAAAAAAATATTTCCCCAACATCTGACCTAGAATGATCATGAACGTATTTTTATGAATATTGCATGATTATGAATACCAGATATCACACAATCTCCTTTAAAAACTTGAAACATAAAAGCTACTGTCAATCAGCTTCAACTGAGTAAACTCTTGTCTAAGTAGAATTTCTGGAGTGCTAAATACTTTTTCATACATTTTCACATGTGTAAAGATGACTCTAGATCTGTCTGCATAAATTTTGGATGCTTGCCATACTTATGTAGCTATTTTAACTACCAACTTTTAATTTTCTTTTAGCTTTACACAGAAAGTGAGAGGAAGAATGAGAGAGGGGTTCTATGGAGAATGAGAGATCTGATAAAAGATAAATTTATTTAAATAATCAAGAATAGTGTTAATTATAAAGTATTATTATTTATTTTGGAAACAGCATGCTTATTCCTCAAGCCGTTTTTCATTGTTTCAGTTGAAAATAATTTAAATGTTATCTGCAGTTTCTTTTTTTATTCAGAATTTTTATACCTACTTCAGTTTCTGGGAAATAAGTGACATGAATAGTTTAGAGGGAAAGCCTGATGCCTCTGTAGCATTGTATTCCTGGATTTTAGAATTTCCCTTTCTGAATAAGGCGTATTTCACCTCTGGTGAAATCACTGTAGCTGAATGGCATTGCCTGATAAAGGACAGAAAGAAATTTAATAAGCATCAAACTGCAGCTCCAAAATAATGTAGTGTGAAGTTTTGTGTGTGTTTACGTTGTTCATTACACTACATCCAAATTTCAAAACAAGACAGAATGTTTACAGTGTATGTAATCAGCTTGGTGTCTTGTAGCTGGAGTACTTAAAGGAATGAAACAATGCATGCACCCAACATAAGGGCCCTTCAACTTAATCTATTAAGAGTCTGTACCAGACTTCTGTAGAAATAGGAGGGCTCACGGTTAATCTTTTGACTTAGATAAGTGGTTCTAGGCACAGAGTTCACAATAAGATAATCAAAGCTCAATGGGCCTTTCAAAGCATCATATATTCAGTACTGAATCTCCTTATTGAAGTGTGTTTCTCAACATTTCTTCTGAATACTTTCTTGTTTGCATACAATGATTTTAATTGTTTTTTTCATAGATTTGCCAATGAGGTGATTAAGATGATTATTTCACCATTTTCTAATAATGGTATTTCTTAATTAATTACTGATCTTGCATTTGTAAGCATTGCCTGCAGTGAAATCTTATTCTGAAAAAAAGACTTCAGATTAGGTGGTTTTGCAACTCCACGTGTAGGTAAGATCTCAATATTAATTATTTCTGTAGATGAAGATCTTTTTTTACATTTTTTTCTTATAAAATTTATTGCATTTTTGATGCTCTTTTATCTCACAGTAGGTGGAAATCTAGAATTGCAATTTTAAATCTGTGGCACTCTTCTGAATCTTATCATAGACACCACATTGTGCAATCTGTGAAAAAAAAAAAAAATACTTCAACTCCATGTTATTTAGTCTGTAGCAGACTTAATAACAAAGACAAGTTGATAATTCCCAGTGGAAAACTACATAAAAAGCCTCTAACTATGGTTGGATAATGTTATTCATATGTAACAGACACACAGATGTAGGATCATAGAATCACAGTTTGGAAAAGAGCACTATGATCATCTAATCCAATAGCCTACCCATCACCACCATTTCCACCAAACTCAGTGCTGCATCTACTGTTTTATTGAAAGCCTCCAGGGATGGTGACTCAAAAACCCTGGCAGCTTATTCCTGAACCTCCCCAAGTGCAACTTGGGGCCGTTACCATTTCTCTAGTTACCTGGCAGAAGAGGTCTATACCTACCTTACCACAATCTCCTTTAAGGTCACTGTAGAGAGCAACATCTCCCCTAAGCTTCTTCTTCTCCAGAGTAAACAATTCCAGTTCTCTCAGCTTCTGCCCATAGGACTTGTTTTCCAGACCCCTCTCCAGCTTTGTTGCCCTTCTTTGGACATGCTCCAGGGCTTCCAATGTCTTTCCTATAGTGAGATGTCCAAAACCAAATACAGTATTTGAGGTGCAACCTCATCAGCAATGTGTACAGAGGGGCAATCACTGCTCCTGTTGACTTCGCTATCTCTGTTCACTATCTCTGTTCAGCCAACTGTCAAATAACGTGCTCAGATCTTTTTCCTTGAAACAGCTTTCCAAACAATCTGCCCCAAGCATTTGGCAATGAAGACAAGGTGATCGGTGGTAACCAACATGGATTCACCAAGGGCAAGTCATGCCTGACAGACTTGGTGGCCTTTCATGATGGAGTTACAGTGTCGGTGGATAAAGGAAGAAAACTGACATCATCTGCCTGGACTTTTGCAAAGCTTTTGACACTGTTCCTGCATGACATCCTGGTCACCAGATTCAAGAAAAAATGGATTTGATGGATGGACCACTCACTGGATAAGGAATTATTATTCTCCTCCCCATCTCTATCTCAAAGCTCAGGGAACTGAGTGCCCAAAGGATAACTAGCCTGACTATTAAGAACAGAAGAAAAGAAGGCATTGAATACCTCTGCCTTTTCCTCATCTTCAGTAATAACATTCCCCACAGCATACAATAAAGAATGGAGGTTCTCCTTGGCCCTCCTCTTGCCATTAGTATATTTGTAAAAACATTTCTTTTAGTATGCTTAGAAGTGATGGCCAGATTTATTTCTTGCTGGGCTTTCTAATTTTCTTTCTGCATGTTCTACCAACATCCTTGTACTCTTCATGAGCTATCTGACCATTCTTCAAAATATGATAAACTGTCCTCTCTCTCTCTCATTCCCCCCCCCCCCCCCCCCCCCCGAGTCTCAGCAAAGGCTCCCTTTCCAGGCAGGCTTTTTCCTTGCCCACTCATTTTATGGCACAGAGAGACAGCCTTAGGCATGTAAGATTTTATTTTTGAGGAATGTTCAGCTGTCCTGGACCCCTTTGCCCTTCAGGGTTGATCCCCAAGGAATTATCTCACCCAACATCCTAAGCCATTCAAAGTATGCCCTCCAGAAGTCCAAGGTAGCTGTTTTGCTGATCCTCCTCCTAACTTCACCATTAATCAAGAACTCTATCATTTTGTGTTCACTATGCCCATGATGGCTTCTGACAACCATATATTCCAACATTCATTTTCTGTACACAACAGATCTAGAGGAGGCAGCCTGCCGACTACTCCATTAAATAAATGTCTCGCTCCAACTTATAGGAGGGAGAGGAGGTTCTCTGATATATGTATACCCAGCATGAGATTAAGAAACAATGGTTTAAATGTTGGTCTGACCAGTTTATTACAAATCTTAATCAGGAAGATGGGGAAGGGGAGTACGGACAATTTAGGGTGATGGGGAAAGGAAGGCAGGCAATGGAAAAGATAGAAAGAGGCAAAAATTGCATAAAGCGAGGATAGTCATCACCAGAATCCAGCACGTCCCATTGAACGATGTTCTGACGGTCCAGGGCAAAAGCACAGGGGAAGAGCAGCAGCAGCGTGGCCAGTCTTGGGCAGCAAGAAGGTGCAGGTGTAGGGTATGTCCAGGAAGAAGTCTCGGAGGAAGCAGAAGATCTTCGGTAGTAGGCCCTGGAAAGTCTGTCAACATACAGGCCTTCCATAATGAGGGATCTGATGGCAGACACCTTTTCGGAGGGAGAGCAGCAGCAGAGAGGCTGGCCTTAGGAAGAAAACAAGTAGAGTGCAGAGCAAGTTCAGGAGGGAGAGGCAGGTTGTGAGGCTTCTCATGTCAGAAACCTTCCTCTTGTTCTTCTTCAGCATGAGGAACCTGTTGTCAGAAAACCTCTTGGTTGTTCGTTCCTTTTTTATCCTTCTTCTGCCAACATGGCATTCCTGGGTGCTTGGGTAACAGTCATGTGATAGCCCCTGAGATGGCTACCTCCCTTGAGTTAAGTCCACACAAAAGACTGCTTCCTGGCCATTGAGCTGCAGCTTATCTCTCTCCCATTGTCCCTGGCCTTGTCCATCTGTTGTCCCTCCAGACAAAGGATTTCCCAACCCTTGGTAAGGACTTGCTTGAACTTGTTCCTCAGCAAACTTTGAGGCAATGACATAAAAGAATAATCTCTTACACCACCCTGTGACTCAAAGCTTGCTTAAAAATGGGACACTGGTGATCCATGATGGTGAGGAAAAGATAGCAAGCATGAGGGTAAAGGAGGGAGGGGGGCAGGGAATCAAACGTTTGAAACAATCATTACAAAAGATTTTTCAGGCTTGGTAACAAATGTCCTGATGTGCTGGACTTGTCTTCAGTTGGAGTAATTACAAAGTAAATAGAGGATGCAACACCTTGTATAAAACATGGAACCATAGAAGAAACGAACATAGGAGTTGCAACAGCCCACAGTCTCAACTTGTCACAGACACCACAGATCGTTCAGGAGTGGTAACATGAATATTACATAAGGAATAGAAGGGAGAAAAGAGACAATCATACATTTAACAATAACCAATAATAATAAATAAACATAGCAAATAGAAGTACAACGTTACCACTCACAACAACCTAGTACATAGTGCTATTGCAACCAAAATACAAAATGTAATCAAGAGGTATATCCAGCATTCTAGTATGATCAAATTTTCAATATTTCTGTCACAAAACACAAATTATTAGAGTTCATTTCTGGGTTCAAAGCCCACAGGGGTATTCTGTAAAATAAAACAAGACACCAACTTGCCATTTTTTGGGCTTTGTTAATATGGTTAAAAAATGAGCAAGTGTTGATTTTATATTTCTTTTTTTTTCTGGGGTGTCCTTAGCCTTCCAAGGATATTTGTTAAGGTTTGGGAAACTGGCCTCAGGTTAGCTGAGTCAATCTACACAGGCTGGCCGGGGAGATAAGAGTGTTTCCCTGGCTTATCAGCCACTGGGTTGTGAATCACAGGGGTAATTGGCAAGAGTGGTGAGGCCTTGGAGCAGAAGGCGTTTAAATCCTGGGTCTTGTCCTTTTGTTGTGAGCTTTCTAGTGTATCCACCCTTCACTGCCCCACCCACCTCCCGCTCACCTGGGAGGAGGAGGTGAAGGCATCAGCTTTCCTTGAGCTTTTTGAGCTTTTGTTTTGGCCACCAGTTAACTAATTTCTCTAATCTGACTGTAGGTAATCCATTCATCAAATCCCGTGGAACACATTTTTGGCAGCCTAGTGTCCAGAGACAAATACGTTTATTTCACCTACCAGTTTTTACTGGCAATGAGACCCTTCCAGTCCCACTGAGCTTTGGGCTAGGTGGCCAGGGGCAAGGCTGACCACTGCAAGCCTTAGTTCCCTTGGCTCAGATTTACTAGAGGAAGAAACCACTGGCCCATATTTTCTCCCATAGTTAACTAACTCTTGGGGAACCTCCCCCCATGTCCATACTTTGTATTCTGACTGCAGATGGTCAGAAGTTACAGTTCCTTCTAATACTGCCTGGGTTCTTTCTCCCTGAGACAAAGCCTGTATCTTTCCTTGCAGCTGTATGCCTATGGGTTTCAGTGATTCAGGAAGCCCCTTGATTAAAGGGGTCATCCTCTCAGGATCAACAGGCATCATCATAGGTGATTCATGGTGTCATGAATCAGCTCTCTGTCATACATCATTTGCAGGCAGGCAGCCTTTTGAACATTCTCTACTAACTGATCAGCTGTTCCAGTAATGGCGAGAGGGTCTCCCCTTTCTAGAGGGTTGAAACCACCTGCCCAATAGGCAGCCCTCTATGATAAGGACCAGGAAGTACGATTGTTGCCAGTAGTTAAAAATACTACTGGTCACCAATAACCTTCAGCTTCTTTTTCCGATAACAGAATTTGGTCTCCACCAGTGAGACTAAGCCTCCATACATACTCTGTTTCAGATTCCTTTGGAGAGCGGCTAAGATCTCCTTTCAATTTTACTAGTTCAGTGGCTGAGAAGGGATTTTCTTTAACATTCATTTGAGGATCTAGACCCTCACCGTTATCAAATGTATATTCTATGGCATAAAAGAATAATCTCTTATGAGGTGCGCTTCCCCTGGTAGTTCTCTTACCATTATTACTGACACATTACTTGACAAAATTATTTAATCATTGATAGATATTATTTTATTTCCATATTGGAGAATATAGAAGATTTGTCTTAATTCCTAAGGTTAAGGTCTGAAGTTATATAGACAAGTGTGGTAATATGACTGTGTATGCTAATTAAACCAGAAAATATTTGGTGACAATCTGCAATTATGTAGCTAGAATAAATACATGAGACTTTCCAGGAAAAAAAAAAAAAAAAAAAAAAAAAAAAAAAAAAAAAAAGAGAGAGAGAGAGAAAGTCTATTTAAAAGTAATTTAAAAAATCTTTTTTATCTCTCCCTCATTATAAGACAAATTATAAGCCAAATCCTCTGCTTGTAAAAATAAGCTTGTATATTCTATAGTCAATGGTTTTCTATTCATTTATACCGACTGGTGAACTGTGCCAGTGTCTCTTATAGCTGTAGTTTACAATATGCTTCACTGTAATCATAAAAGCCAGTATTTGTTCAATTTAAATAAATTAAATGAGATTTTATTTATTTATTTATTGTAAACAAATCTGCATTAGACTGCTTTGTGTCTTGAAAATACAGTGACCGGGATGATTATGCTACAGACATAACTTGTTTTTCACATATCTGGTTGAAGATGTTACTATTTTCTGTATTTGATTGTTTTGCTTTGTATCATAGCATTACACTCGGCTGTTATACATCATTAAACTCAGCTGCCTTGGGTAGGTATCCATTATGGGTTTCTCTTTTGAGTCTTCATGGTAATGAGGTTACTGTGGCTCCACAATATCATTTAGGCTATTCTGTTCTATAGGTTTAAGATGAGTTAGCTTAGGTCAGAAAATAACTGGAACATTTTCCCAAAGTTAGGGTTCAATTCCTTTTTCTCATGCAGCTGAACTGCCAGGCTACCAGGAAAGCCCAACATCAAATGCAACAATCTTTCCTAAGAGAAATGTTCTTTCTGGTACTAAATGCTGATGCCTGGTAAATGGGAGCAGTAGGGGAGTACTGGAAGGTGTATGAAGCCTAAAAATAATAATTAATGAACTAGTTTAAATATCACCAAAGAATCTCAAATGATGATGTTTTCAAAATAAGAATATTATTTGTTGTTAGCTGTTCTTTGATTTTGTCATAGCTAGACAAAGTTATGAAAAGATCATTATGGTATGATATGGCTGGATTGTATGGACCACAGATTAAAGAAACATGAAGGAAATACTGATGAAAAGAAATGTATGTCTTGAATGATTAAAGTTAACTTAGAAAAGTATTCAATATGGAATGCAGATTAGCACGTAGAATAAGATCTACACATTTATTATCTGACATTTTGATGTCCATAATATATTTATCATTTGATGTTAGAAGTGAAAGAAAAGATTAAAATTAATGATTTAGAGGCTGTCAATTTATTTCACTTTATTGTTGTATATGAAGAATATTTTATTTATGAAAATGTGATCTTCATAAGTGAAAGGAATATAGTAGGAAGTAATATCTCAGGACATTTAGTTTTTGTGGTTTACTATGTGCCACCTGATCAAGAGGAGTCTCCTCTTGTCCAGATAGGGGATTTCAACCACTGATGAGAAATGAACATGATGGGCTACAAGCAATCCAAGTGACTCCTAGAGTGAGCTGATGATAAATTTCTGGTCTAGGTATTAGACAAACTGACTAGAGAAGTGTTACTAGAACTGGTGCTCACTAATTTAGATAAGATAGTTAAAGAGATAAAGACTGGAGACAGTCTGGGATGTAGTGACCATGCCCTGGGGCTGAGTTTGTGATATCAAGGAATATGAGCCTCACATAAAGCAAAGTCAGAACCTTGAATTTAAAAATAGTTCACTTCTGTCTGTTTAAGGAATCACTGAATGAGATTTCCTGGGAGTCCATTTATAGGGACAAATGAGCAGAGCAGAGCTGGCAGCTCTTAAAGGACAACTGTCTGAAAGCACAAGAGCTCACCGTCCCTTAGAACAAGAAATAAAATAGAGGAGGTAGTAAACTGGCATAGAAGAACAAGGATCTACTGGTCAAACTGAGAGAAAAGAGAGACATGTACAGGTAGTGGAAGCAGGGATGTGTGGCCTGGAAGGAATACAAGGATGTCAAGCAAACATGCAGAGATAGGATAAGGAAAGCCAAAGTGCATGTGGAACTGAATTTAGAGAGAAACGTGAAAAATAACAAGGGATTCTACAGGTACACTTGTCAGAAGAGACAGAAAAAGGAGAGTGCATTTCCTCCAATAAACGAGAAGTGAGAACTGGCTATAGCACACATGGAGGAGTCTTAGGTACTTAGTAAGTTTTTTGCCTCCATCTTCATTGATGGTCAGGCTTCACATGTTTCTCAGGTCCCTGAACCTTTTGGCGGGAGCAAAATCCCTCCCACTGAAAGAGAACAGCAAATTTGAGACAGTGTTATGAGGTTGAATGGGTACAAGTCTATGGTGCCACATGACATACATCCCTAGATTCTAAAATAATTGGTTGATGTTGTTACCAAGCCACTCTATAATATTAAAAAAGCTGTGGCTGTTGGGTGAAGTTCTTGGTGACTGAAGAAAGAGAAGCATCATTCACATTTTTAAGAATGGGAGAAAGGAAGGCCCAGGGAACTGCAAGTAGGTGAGCTTCATGTCCATAACTGGGAAGATCACGGAGCAGATCATTCTGGATGTTCAGGAAGTAATCTAAGACAACCAGCGTGTCTACAGCAAGGGCAGATCTTGACCGAGCCGTCTGCTGGCTTTTTATGATGGAGTGATAGCATCACTGGACAGAAAAAGTGCAAATGATATTCAGTCCAAAAAGTTCCCAGTGAAGAAACAATCTATCCAGTGCTGATTGTAGCATTGCTCAGAAAATCAGAATAAAACCAAAGCAGAGTAATCAAAAGGACTTACTTACTTAAGAAGATACATACTTTGTTATTGTTCCTTCAGTAACAAGAAAAATTATACTGATTTAAAATCTCCACAGAACACATCGCAGAACAACTGCACAGGTACACACTACAAAAGGGTTATAAGTTTTGAATTCTCATACTATATGAGATTAATCTAAAAGTATGAGGCTGAAAGATTTACCGGGGAAGAGACACCAGGTGAAGCTATCCTTATCTAGAAGGAAATAAATCTCTTTCTGTAATATAGTCTTTCCTTTCTCCTGAAAGATGTCAAATTATGAGCAGAATATGATGAACAAATAATTAAATGTTATATTTTGGTGATTTTATAGTATTTTGCTGCTGCAGACCAAGGCTTCATTCATTTTCTCACATTTTGCACCTTAGAAATTAAAAAGAAATGGTCTATTGAATCCAGTAGAGCATAAAGAGTATGAATATTCTTTGGACACTTACATAATATTTGGAACTCTGAAAAAGAAATCTTAAGAGACATAACCTGACTTTTTATTTACTGAAGAAATATTAATGTCATCTAGAGATCCAATATTCCGTTTAATCCTGCAAATACTGTTACAATGACTTTGCTTCAAAAGTAGTTTTCTTTGACCTTCCCCATACATTATAAAGATAAGTAACTTCTGTTTTTGAGATGTACATTTGCTTTGACAAAAATGAAGTAGGAAGAAACATAAGGATAATAGAGTGCCTTGAAATATTCTTATCCATGATAGCATGTTTCTCTCAAGGTGTTTCCAGTCATATGTCAGTTAGTGAATGAGAATATATATTTTATATATATACAAAAAGATTATAACAACTAAGTAAAACAAATCTGTAAGTTCACATGGTTTGTAAGGAACATTACAAGTTTCTGTACAGAAATGAAATCCTAGAAGCCTCTGCAGGTAACATTTGATAAGATTATTTGGTGTGAATGGTGTATAGAATAGGTCCTATGAAACTGATATTGATAATGATGACCCAGGGAATGCAGTACAGTGTCTTAGAGAGTCTCCAGTGCTCTCTGAGTGAAATTCAGTTGCCTTTAATGGATAATGCTTTTCCTTTAGAAGCATTCCACAGAGATCTATTCTGCTGTTTTGCTTATCCTAAAAGAAAGACTGAAGGACAGTAAAATAAACTACTTTCCAAATGTTTGATAACTTACTTTGAACTTCATGGAGTGCTTTAGATTTTCATTTAGGCTTGTCTGGCAGAAGAAACTACTGAAGGAAACAAATGATACACTTACGACTGTATCTAGTCATTTAGTCTCTGATTATTGGTCAGTTAAGTTGTTTAAATTATCAGAAGATTACATTATTAGGATGATTGTTTTACAGGGTGATCCAAAAAGACTCTTGTTATTTAGGTTGAAAAAGGGACTTCTTTGAACAAAGAATTATTAGGAAATTGATTGCTTCCAGTTTCACAACCTTATAGTAACTTGAATGAAAATGCAATTTCCTTTGCAACAGGTACTGAAGGTTTCAGGTACTGAAACTCAGACTTATTTTCTCTTAGTATCAGAAAAAAAGGAATATGACAATCAAGTTCAAATTCCATTGGAAAATTAGTGGATAAGTCCATATTGTCTAAGAGAAACTAACATTTTAAAGTGCCGTACTGTCAATGTATTTGTGCGACATCAATTTGTTTTAATCCTTATTTTAGAATTAAAGTGGCTAAAACAGATTTTTCTTTTTCAAATAGTATTATCTCACAGTTACTTAGTTCACATTTACAACCAGAAAATAAATCTGGAGTGAGAGCTGCTGTATTTATAATTGTAAATCACTTTTCCTATTAGAATATTTTCATTAGTTTTATTTAGAAACAACATTGATTGTTTACATCTAATTTGTTCTCTGCCAGAAGTACAAGTTTATTTGATCTTCTTGTCATTTCCAGTTGTGTGGCAAGGATGATACATCCGGAAAGATATAACTCAGCTGTTCCATCCAAGATCAAAATTATTAAGAGAATTTTTGTTGGTAGCACAATATTTTAGAGAAGTCTTATTATTTAAAAAAATGAGAACATAAAAATATTAACATTAATCAAACCTAAGTTTCAAAAGCATTTTTTTTTCCTATAGTAAAAACTTCTAGTGTTTTCAAGAAGACTGCATCTCCTAGAACCGTCTACTGAATACTGTTGAGAGGTTAGGGTTTAAATTGATAATCTAGTTCTAACAAAATTCAGTGTATTAAGAAATAACAGAGTGTGCACACACTCATTTTTTATTTCTGGATTTAAGAACTTATTCAAATGGTAACTCTACTGAGGGTTTTTTCATTCCCTATATAACTAGTAATTTCAATGGAATTATTGGTAGGAAAACATGTGCAGTGTCTGGAGGTCATGGATGTAAAAAGAAAATCACTTAGAAAGGTAAAATGATTGGAATTCATTATTTTTTTAAGAACAATAAAATCAAGTGCATTAAAACATTAATTTATTCATGTATGAGTCAAGTGAGCTACTTCTTAGGGCATAATTTGTGAGATCATTATAATTCCAAAATGCGTGGCAAGGAAAAGCTCAAAAAATTATGCATAGTGTGATAGAAAACAAAGAATTCATTCAAAGAGCACTTAATGTGGAATTAAGTTCATTCCAGAAGAAAGGGTTGGGACCCTGATTGAGTAAGGATTTCACTCAATGTACACCAGTGTTCTGTATGTAAAATCTCAGGCTACAGCTAAATGCTGCTAAAAGATGAAGGGCAAAAGTATATAAACCAATAGGGATAAAACACATAAATTTTATTTTTCTGAACATTTCAATATCTTCTGTAGTCACTATTCCTGCTCCCATATTTTCACTGTTGCTGCTTTTAGAATTCATGTCACTTCTGCACTATCTTCCCCTTACCTTTATCTGATAAGTGAATGGTGAAGTATTTGCTTAATAGTGCTACATCTAACAACAATGGATTTAATGGGAGAAAATATATATATATTATGCAGACTAGCGATTAATACAGTGGTCATTAGTATTCTATTTTCCTTACATTCCTTGACCAGTAACCTCTCAACCTAAACTGGAGAAAGAATAATTCTGATTACAGTCTTCCTTTCTTCAATTATACCTTCTCCTGGATTTCACAGTAGATACTTTAAATAGAACTGTCCCTCAGATTAACACACAGAATCACTGTTTTCTCAAAAACCTTTAATCCATTAAAAAATTAAAATGGTATGTCTTCTCTGATCTCTCCTCTTCCTTTAAAGTCCTCCAGGTAGTGACTTAAAGACCTATCTTCTGCTGCTTCCCCTCATTAAAACTAATATTACTTCCTGATTACAAATGCCTTCGTGTGGTTCCTTTTCCTTATGTATTCCTGCATAGCCAAATTTCCATCTAGTTTCAAACTCATTTGTAGAACCCTTTCTTCACTGGAATTTTTTTTTTCCCGCATACTATATTTCTCCTGTCTCTATATTTCCTTTCTTTTCCCTTTCCCTTTTTAAACTTAAGAGAAATTGTTATTGAAGTTGTAACTGAGATACATTTTTTTTTCACTATGCTTTTTTTTTTTTTTTTTTTTTGGTAAGACTCTTTTTGACTATAGCAAGACATGATTCCTCAAAAAGCCTAAAATGTTTGTTAATTAAATTAAATGAAATTACAGAAGCAACTTGCTATATATGATTATTTCACAAGTAAGAATGAGGTGTATTTAAATATTTTCCAGTGAAAATGTTCTGCTCAGAGAATCTATTTGTTGTTCATTTTGTAATACCATTTAATGTAGTGTTGAACATGTATGTGTGCTCTAATGTGTCAGGTTTTAATTTTAATTTTTTTCTTAAGGTTCATAAAAATCTTCAATGATATATAAGCTATAATTCCTACTGAAATTGTTTTAAGAAATGTTATATAACCATGGTAATGAAAGAAATATTGGGATAATTTTTCAGCACAACTAAGTACCATATCTGAATTTAAAACCCATCATTAAAGTCAAATAAATGCTTTGTTATAATTTATGATTTTGACTATTGCAAAAAATACCTTTACTGATTTTAAGAAGCTTATAATCATGTACCTGCTACTAATATGAAAAACATGTTTTTCAATAATTATTTTATTAAATGAAATTTCAAGAAGTTTCTGATTTTGAAAACTTTCATTTCAGAAAACATGAAAAATTTTACCATCAAATTGTACGTTTGCACTTTTTCATTTGTTATATTGAATTTGCTTAACAGTTTGTAGTATTTTACATGTTGCATTCTATTCTGAAAGCCATAGTAGCTGTTAGCTTTTCTAATTATTATAGAATAAATGGTAATTCTTACTTATATACAGTAAATGCATTCCAATAACAGACCTTAAACAATAGAAGTTCAAGTCTCATTTTCAAAGGAGAGTCAACCAATTTTTATTGAAAACAAAATTAGAAATTAGAAGGTAAAAAATAGATATTATTTAACTTATTTGTCTTACATGCTAAGTATTTTATTACATGGTCCAAAGTAAACACCAAGGTGAGTGGGTAGTTGTTGTAGTAGGCGTCTTGCGGGGTACGGGATGTACGGGACAGGCCTCTCCCTAAGCATAGAGAGACAGTGCTATCGTGCTGACCTTGATGCAGAGAAAACAGGAGAAGAAGAAGGATGAGAAAAGAATGTGGAAACGGCCAAATAAGACACAATGTTATCTGGTATGAACCAATCAGAGTGGGACATGACAGCACGGTTTTGTAGGTAAAAATGTATATAAGCTGTGTTTAGTAGTGAATAAACACCATTTTACCGCTCATCATATTGGTGTCACCTCGGTATATGGCCAAGCCGCAGGCTCCCCAAAGCAACGAACATCACGGTTGCCTGCGAAAGGCAACAGGTAGTCTACCTAGATTTGTATGGAAAGTGCTTCTACTAAAAACAGATAGTACAGAACATTGTTCTGAATTTCAGTTATTCTAAAGCTTTATTTTAAAAACTAATATACAAAACACGTTTATTTTTATTTTTTATTTTTAATATATATTTTTTATTTTACAGATTAAGGATAAATGAAACCCCTTATTTGTCCTCCAGATTAGGTACTTTTTCAGTATTTGGCAAATCATGGGATCCATGACTTCCTCTGACCCATATGTAAAATATATGTGAGTCATCAACATAAAATGGTTGAAGTATATAGATCATTTACTGTAGAAAAATATAAAAATGTATTTTATTTATTTCTTAATCTTATGTTACTTGCCAGGCATTTCCTTATGCAGAGAACTCAAGGATAAAACTGTGTGCAGAAGAAGTGAAACTCATGCACGAGACTGGGAAAGGGGAGAGGAGAGGAAGAAGAAGGAAGGGAAGGGATGGAAAAAGAAGGAGTACACACATAGAACTGAAATAGACTTCATAGAATAACATTTTCATCCCCCATTATGTCAGATAGTACATTATACCATCTCACTCAAAACTTTGTGAATTTCTATCTACTTTGAAATTACTTGAAGTACTGGAAGAACAGTTTCATCTATTTATACTGCTTTAACAAAAGATTTACACACACTGCTGACGAATAAATACTGTATAGTTTCAATCAAATTTATCTCATGGTCAGTTTACAGCACTTAAAGTCAAGACAGCACTGTTTCTTAGGTTATTTTTTATTATTATTATCCTTTTTTGCTTTTTACATTCCTAATTTATTTATACAGAAAATATTTTTTTTCTCAACTTCTATTTTCCTAGACTTAATAAGTCATTCAGAGAATGTATAAAAAAACAATTACAATTAAGTTTTAAAATGTCTTCTTAGCATTACATTGTCACACAGTTGGGCTAAATATTTTCCAGATTGGAGCTGTTTTATTACTACTCAGTTTTTAAAAACCAAACATGCATATGAACATTTCTAAGCTGCTGTGTTAGCTATTTTTCCAGTTTGTTCCTCAAAATTTCTTTACATTTTTTGCAATCTATTCTAGTACCTCGGTGTGCAAAAAATTAAAAACCATCTCCCAGCTCAAGCCTGTTTGGTTCAAATTTTGTTTTAATCTAATTTCATCACCATTGTTATTTTTTTGTGGAATTAAAAAAAAAAAAAAAAGAAAGAAAGAAAGAAAAAAAAAAAAAAGAAATCTTGCCCTTCAGAAACTTTTTATGAGTTTGAGCCTTTATGTTTGCACCCTCTTGTCGTAGTCTTCTGTTTTTCTGGTTAGCAAACATTAATTTACTTTCTGCATTGTTTTGCTTTCCCTTAGACCTTCTCCAATGTTACAATTGTAACATTGGTTGCCTGTAAGTAATGCTACCTAATGACTTCCATGGCAACTACAACAGATACTGTCAAGGTTTTATGATTTCTGTTATTGGTATTCCACATCATAGCATATGTACTGCACTGGGAGTTAAAGAGTTAATTCTCCAGTTTCAAGGGTTGTCTATATTTGTGGGTATACCTGTATCATGGTTTTATGATTTTTGGTTATCAGTATTCCACATCATAACATCATGCAGTGCACTGAGAGTTAAAGAGCAAATGCTCTAGTTCCGGTTACTTGTCTGGAAGAGAAGAAGAACTGTGTTCCCCAGAAGACTGTTCGAGTACTGTCATCATTCCTGCTCAGGGGAACAGATATAAGGCCTGTAGGTCACCTGACCTGGGTCTTCTTCTCTTTCTTCTCATCTCGCTGTGCTCGCTTTCGGATTGTCTTGCTGCTGCTCCCGACTGCACGCAAGGCTTCAGTATTAGTGTAAGGCCTTTAGCCCTTGGACAACCCTTCTTTCAATTAAATTTGATTTTATTAACAATTATATTGAATTACATTGTATTATAGTATGTTATCGTGCATTTTGATACTATATTTACTAAATTAGTTTGTTTCTCCTCAGATCACTGCCGCTGTTTTTTATTTTATTTTATTTTATTTTTTTTTCTGGGGGTCCCCTGTTTCCCTTTTCTGGAGGCGCATATTTTACAAAAAAATCCCTCTGCCCCACTAGTCACAGAACCGGGCCAGACCAGCCCATAAACCATTGACAACCTGTCTCAGAAGAGAATAAGAACTACATATCACAGAGGAGTTTTCATTTCCATTTTCCACTCAGAAAGATAAAACTCTTTGAAAGTCACAAGACATCCCCCCCCCTTTTTCCCTTTTTGCTCATTTCTGTAGCATGTGCACTCCCCAGCCATCTCACCTTCAGCTTTAGAGTAAGGCCTTTGATTTTTGGACACTCTCTCATTTTATTTGATTTATTAGCCTCAATTCCAATTATATTGTAGTATATTGTGTTAACTTGCATTCTGATATTCTGATATCTTATTTAGTTTGTTTCTCCTCAGATCATTGCCACTGTTTTTTTTTCAGCCATCTCCCCACCCCTTCCCCCTTTTCCCCTTTCTTTTCCCCTTTCATGTTTTCTGGGATTCCCACACCCCATTAGTCATGGAACCAAATGGAACCAGCCCCTTAACGAGTTGACAGATACAAAGATCACAATAGCACTATTTGATAAAGAAGATTATTAGCTACAAACAAACAAACAAACAAACAAGCAAAAAAACACCTCTTTTTCAACATAGTCACCATTACCTGTGCATTTTTGCTGAAAATGAACAATAGTCTGCATGCCATGCTTGTAAAAATCTGCATGACAATCTGGAACATGGCTTGTCTTTCACGTTTTTGTCTCCATTGCTGAAATGCATCACGCACCACCTCAGTGCATTCACATCCATTGTTTGATCTCCATAAACATTCAGCAAGTGTGAATGAATGTCAGTGGGTGCAACTTGTTCTGTGGGGAAATGACACACCTTTGCATCATTTGCATTTCCGTGTCAGATACCATTTCGTCAGACTACTCCTTCTGCCATCAGTTGAAGGGCAACAAAATGTAACAGAATATTGGTGGGAAGCTTCAACATCTATTGCCATACCAACAACTTTCATCTCTGACACTATAGGCCAATATAATAAAATAGGAGGCATTACTTTCAGTGTATCCTTCATAATTCAGCACCCAGACTTACATTTTACACAACAGTTAAAACTTCATCTCTAGTCTTAATAATCACATGCAAAGTAAAGGTTGCTTTTTGCAATGATATGGGGGTCTCAAGTTTTTATGATAGGATTACCTATCATAAAATCATACTTACTTTATCTCACCTTGATGTCACTTTTTTTCCATTGAACTGCTACATCTTGAGATAAGATGATGAATTATCTGTTTTCTTCCTTATAAAATGTAGCAGAAAATAGACAGATTAACTATGGCTTGAATTTCTAAGTTGCCAGTATGTAAATTGCACTATATGTATTCTATTTCCTATGAACATTAATAGCTCAGCTTGATCTGCAATCAAAAGAGGAATCCAGGACAAAGCAAGAGAGAACTAAAACTAATTTTCATCTAGTCTCCATCAGCAGTCAGAGAAACGTTCTCAGTTTTTTTGCTATATTTTTGGGTGTATGGCAGTAGAGATTGAATCTTCCCACCAATATTCCTTTAAATTTTGTGGACGCCTTATACTGCGGTAACATAAATTTGTTATAAAACTCTAAGTTCATAATACCTAATTTTGTGCACTCATTTTCAAATGAAAACCACTGAAACTTCTGGCTGCATGACCTTAGCTTACACTGCTATGTGTATATCCAGCTTGTGAATATGGGGTTCCTGTAGCATGTATCCACTCCACCAAAGTTATTATTCAACAGAGAAACAAACAAACAAACAAACAAACAAACAAAAACCCCTCACCCTACCCTTTTTCTCCCAGAGGATTGTGTTTAGGGCATAAACATTAGAAAATGAAATATACACTGTTATCTGATACATTTTCATTATAAAGGTATTTTTTCACTTTTTCAGTTCTTTCGCTGCCCTTATCCACCTTTCTTAAAAAGAAAAGAGAACATTCTTCTTTGTTCTTCCCTTTTACCCCTTCAGTTAGTATTACTGCCTCCCACATGCAACAGTAAATAAATTTCATGGGAAGGAACATCCTTCTCAATGCAATAATTGTTCATCTTGCTTTAAGCTGGTCTTGCTGATTATTTAGCTCAGCTAGGACAACAAACATAGACATTGTTTCTTATATGTCTTAGATAAATAATATATGTCTTAGAAAAAGTCTTATATAATGTCTTACAAAAAACTTTTCTGGAGTTGCTTGTAGCTGTACTGCAGTGGTTAATATGTGTTATTTTACAAATAATTCATCCTAACCTAAGCAAGATAAAAGTAGTGCTAAAGACTGGAACAATAATTTCTATCTGTGTATGTTTTCTTATTTTTTGATGTACTGGCAGATTCAACTTTATTGAAAGAATAATTGACACAGCTTTTATATCAATTATTGAAAATCTGAGAATTTAATGTGCTGTGGTTTCAAGTGGAATTCTTTATTGTCTGTTGATATGAATCTGAGCAGATTTTGTTCATGTATTACATGCGTACACATCTGTAAACAAACAAACAAACAAAACACTCTTCTTCTGCTTATTTTTTTATTAGAAGAAATTTTAATTGTGCGTTAAGGAATATAAGGATAGTCTTCAATCTTTATTAGCAGGTGAAAAAGGCGCTGGAATGTAGTATATACCATACTTGCCTCTGAGTTGAGAGAAGGCCAAGAAACAGCTCTAAGTGTTGGAACAGAGGGTCAAGTAAAATTTTAAAAAATCAGAGTTTATGATGATTATTCTTGTTTGACTAAATAAGAATAAGCTTCAGAAAGAACTTTTTTTTTTTCTTCTCTTTTCCAGTGACTAGTAGATCTTGATATTTTTTCAGAAAGTTTTTTCCTAAAGTGTCTAATTTGGCTCTTAAATTAATACTTTTTCTGTATGTTTTGTATGAGAACACACACACTGTGATAATTTTAATAGCTTGTAAGGAGTAATAAAGCTCTGAATGGCAACTACTGAAAAAAAACACATAAAAGATAGCTACATACTTTGCATTTCAATAAATCAATATTTTCTTTAAAATAGTATTTTGTTATTTATCCGTATGCCCTCAATTTCTCAGTATTTGAAAATATGCAGGAGATGTTTCTGTACAAATACAACAAACTATTTAACATTTGGTCATCTGGGACATGTTTGATAAAAATTGCTGTTAGTTTGAATACTTTTAAATATGTGTTTTAGCATTACTTTTGTTGATTAACTTCTTGATAATGACACAAGAATAATTGTCTGTCCTTTTTCTTCAAAAACAGTTAACTGCATTAGTTTTCTTTCAATTTTTTGGTCATTTAAATCTGATCCATTTTTGTTCTCTAATTAATGTACGGTAACTAAAAGTGCTCCTCTCTCATTTTTTTTTTCCCCCTGTAATTCTGATATAGTTCAAAGGAACACTGAAATACAATATTTTTTGCACCCCAGGGGAGAAGATAAACAAAATTGAAGGGCTCAATTTCTTTTTCTCAGTCACTTTTCTTTAGGTGCTAATTTGCCAAAATATTTCTCAATTGCATCATGTACTTTGACTATTGAATTCATGTATTGGATAGGATTTTATGAAGAGCTTTAAAAATATCAGCAGTAAATGTTTACTCAGTGTTTTGTGTTTGATCTTTTTCGTACAATCCTTATACCAAAGCTGGAATTTATTTTCAATGGCTACATATAAATGCAGCACACGCTCCACATCCTAACAGATGCCATCTGTAAAAGCATTTACTTTAAATTAGTGGAATAAGTAATCAAAAGGGCTTTGTACTTAATGCAGAACTTTTGGTGACTATTAAATGCTCATTAGAGGGTGTTTTTGCTGTATGACTGTCAAAATCAGCAGGACGTTTATGTTAGATTTCCTGAGTGGGTCAAGATTGAATATGATTTTACAACTTAAATAACATAAATGAATGCAGGTTATTTCAGAATCTCCAGATGTTCCTTAAACTCCTTGCCCCTAAGCGAAATTTACAGCCAATTTAAATTTTGCTGCAGTACTACAGAGTGGATTTTTGCTTTAAAAACTTAACAACCTTCTTGTTGCATTTCACTTGTTTTTGTCTTAACAGTCCAAAGTGAAAAAGAAGGACAATATTGTTTTGAAGGCCCCTTTCTTTGAGTCATGTATTGATAGATGGCTCAAATAAGTCTATCACAAAATGTGTTTTGGTAGATCAATATCTTTCAAAAGATTCCTTAAGTAGGAAGGTTATGTAGCTATATTTTATGTGACCTGTCTAATCTTACCTGGAATTAATTTAATTTTAATTATAATTTTTAATTTTAATTTTAAAACTAGGCAGCTATTGATGAGTAGTTCTAGAAGCAAATAATGGTCTTAAAGTTAGCACTATATTATGAGATTTCTATATCTTAAAGTTTTCTGCATTTTTATACAAAATTTGATACAATAACTTATCAATACTAAGTATATCCCTTGTATTTTTGTTGTTGTTGTTGTTGGCACTGCTGTTTTTTGTTTAAAATTGCACATACTTATGCTAATTCTAACCTTTTAAAAAAGTAACATCTGTTAGGAAGAAGACAGTAATGGTAGATTTAAAGACTATATTAAAAGTTTAATAAAAGTTGCCTATAAATTATCTGTAAGCAAGATACTTTCCTTTGTCAACTTTCATTGCATAATAGTCATTCTGGGTTTTTGCTGTTATATAGGTAAAATAGTATGTTAAGAAATACACTTAATTACCTAAGTCCAGTTGCAAAATATTAAAATATTAGAGCTTTCTGTAATAATCAATAATTTTGTGTAGTTTGACTCCAGAACAAGATGAAGAACTGATGATTCCAAAGGCAAAACAAGCAAGAGAGAAAATACTTTAGACAGTACAAGCTCATATAGCAGATGCTGGGTGTCAAATCAGGAACTGTATAGACGGCTTTTACAGTTTTCATTAAAGACTCACAGCTTAAGGTATGAAAAGATTCTTACAAGACGAAATTCAAGAGATGTAATCATTGGTGGAATATGGATTCCTTTTAACTTCTGAATAGAAGAAGTAATTGAAATTCTACAGTAATGATAAACACACTACAGCTCAATCTACAGGTTGCCTATGCATTCTAGGAGAGTCAGTGTCCACATTTGTATTCTCTTTATTAACAGCATAGGTTAATATTTGAAGATCACTCCAAAAGTAATGCTTCTTATTTATTTCCATGGAAACTATAACAGACAGAAAGAGCACAATAAAACTATTTGGTAGAGCAAATTCTCTGCTACATAAAACATTTTCAACATAGTCATCATCATTAGCTGATTTGCAGACATGAGCTGATCAAGAAGTTCTTCATTTTGTGTTGTGACCACTTGTGCATGGCCATCCGGAATGCGGCTTGTCTTTCGTGCTCCTGTTGCCACAGCTGAAATGCATTTCCCATTGCCCCACTGTGCTCACATCCACTGTTTTGTCTCCAGAAACATTCAGAAAGCATCAGTGAATGGCAACATGTGGAATTTTTTCCACATGGAGGAATTCAGCGATACACTTTGCTTCATACACACTTCCATTCCAGACATCATTTTGTTAGGGTGCTCCTCTGCTGCCATCTGTTGTACAGCAACAAAATATAATTGAATATTGGAAGGAAGGTTCAGCCTTTAGTGCCATACTACCAGCATCTGTCTGACTTTGTAAACCAGCATAATAAAATAGGAGGCATTAATTTCAGAGCAGCCCTCTAGGACTGGAAACAACTTTTTGCTTACAGCAGTGTCTGTCTAGATCCTGAGGTCTTTATCCAGATGAGTTTTGAAAATCTCCAAGGATGCATGACCTCTCTAGACAACGTATCTCATTGCTTGACTGTCCTCACAAGAAAACTTTCTAATTGTATTCAGTATGAACTTCTTTCATTTTTTTGAAAATGAGGTGAGGGCCTCTTATCCCTCCTTCCATGCACTACTGTGAAGAGAAAAACTGTGTTCTCAGAGTCACCACCCCACAAATGGAGGTGGATATGAGGTGCCTCAAAGACTTAGCTCCTGTTTGTACACGTCCTGGTCTCTCAGCCTCTCCACATAGGGCAGCTACTCCAGCCCTGATCACCTTAATGCCTGTACAGTGAGCTTTCTACAGTGTGCTTATGTCTTCCAAAGGACACAAAACTGGATACAGTACACATGAGTGCTGAGTAGAAGGAGATAACAATTTTCCTCAAATCTTTAGGAGGCACTTCTGCTGATGCTACTCTAGATACTGCTAGCCATCTCTTCTGCTAAGGCTTGCTGATCACTCCTCCCCAGCTCATTGCTAGTGTGGCCCAAAGGCTGTTCCCTACTCAATCCATCCCCAGAATGATTTATTTTAAAAACTTTTAGTGTTCTGATTCAAATAATTGTACTGAAACAAACAAAAAACAGCAACAGCAACAAAAAGACCTAATTCTGCAGACATAACCACTGAGTATTCTTCCACTCTAGAAAAAACTGCAGCTGACTGTTAACTCAGTGCTATCTAGATAGAAGTAGAGAAAAACTACTCATGGTGAAGAAACTCAGGTTGATTTCTATTACTGAAAAATGATCCCTAAAGGCACTGGACTACGTTTCTTTGAATAACCAGCTTGTAGCCTGAGATAACTTGGGTAGCAAAACATTACTCTTGTGTTTCAAGAAATTTTTGATAATAAAAGATGTAAACTGTACAGCCAATTCTCCCAGTCTAGAAGTTAATGCAGAAGGTTAGAAGAAATAACATAAGAAGTTTGTTGCAAGGGCATAAATAAATCCTACCCAGTGCACAATGCAGCTAACATGGGCTTACGAAGAGTAGACCCTTCCTAACTAAATGGGTCTCCTTCTATTACAAGATGACTCACAGAATGGATGAAGAACAGCCTGTGGATGTTCTGTACCTTGATTTTAGTAAGTTTTTTGACAATGTTGTCCACTGTATTCTCCTAGAGAAACTTGTTACTCATGTCTTGGAAATGGTGGTGTACAATTCACCAGGTAAAGAACACTGGACAGTTGAGATCAGAACGTTACATATATTAGACCATTTCACCTTAAGCTAAAAATTTTTATCTTATGACTCCTGAGGACACTGTATAGTTATTGACTCTGTTTCTTTATTCTTTCCAATTAATTTTGATTATGTTTTGGAAAAAAAAAGGTCACTGAGCCAAAACAATATCAAATGAATGTCTTTAAAGTTGCTGGTGAGTGATCAGTCAGATCAGAACTTTTCGAATACAGTGAGGTATCTTGTATGAAGCAGAAAGAAGAACATCGTAGAAGAAATAGTCACAGGATCTCTCTGAGAAGTATCTTGCAATTGGGTGCAAAACCACCTTTTATGAAAAGTGAAAAGTTTAACCCCTTCAGATTCAGCTGAAACTCGAACTTGACTAACTCCAATCACACTTAAAACAGAAGTCAAAAATAATTACTAGTAACATCTAATATGTAGAGGCTTTTTTTGTTTGTTTATTTTTCTTTTCTGTTCCTCAGATAAATTAATTTGTGAAATTTAACCTAGTATTTTTCCTTAAATATAGTACACTTTTCTAAAAGCAGATTTCCTTTCAATATCTCTCATGGACTCTAGTGCTAAGTGGACAATTTAAAGTTTCAAATTTTATGATGTTTTCTCTTCAAGTCAAATGTTCTAAAATAGCAAAGTCATATAGAAGCACTTCTTTATCATGATAAATTTATACAAACGTTGATTGCTTTTTCCCAATAATTTGTATTACTTGTCTTCCTGAGGACATTTTAATCTTATATAAGTTAAAATCAAGCTTTTCTTCTTGTAGTTGTTCTTAAGCTTTCGACTGACTTTTTAAAACTTTATTTTCATTTGAATGTATTACTGAAAAGGAATTTTATCTGAAAACCTGTGAGAGAAAGAGTATAAAAAATAAACTGTTTTAATTGGAAAACCTTTTTGTACATATTTTAGAACTGTTATCTAGATTGACATATATATTCCTGTGTACATAATGCCTAAACATCAAATTGGCATGATGCTAATCTTTTGCACTAAATAAACATTCCATATAGGATTGGAAAAAAAAACATACAGTCAACATAAGAAAGTGTACTAGATACCAAAAAGACAAGGAAGCTGAAAACCAATACTTTCTTTTTCTCTTCCTGTATTAAATCTATTAAACAGTTAGGAGTTTTTGGTTTGTTTCCTACTTCAGAGCATGTAAGTTAACTGGAACTGAATGTTTTCAGGGCCTGTTTGAGAATATATCTCATCCGAATGAGTATTAATTGTTGTAGTCTGAGATTAATATCCCCTGTTAGGGAGATAAACGTGTACAGTAAAATTGTGGTTCAGGAGCAACTGATTGAATCTGTTCTATGGTATTCTTATTTTGTGCAAAAGGTCAAAACCCTTATTCTTCCTTAAAGTTTGGTAAAACCAGTGGAGAAACTTTGGTTGCCTTTAAGAACTCTGAGTCACATCACTGGTATAAACATGCATCATTTTTTCTAGTGGCTGGGATCTACTACGGACTGCCTGATCTAATGGAACCTGTAGACAAGGCCTTTTTGCTTCAGTTACAAGGGAGATTTCAGTTACATGGGAGATTTCAACCACCTGATATCTGCTGGGAAAGTGATTTGGCAAGCTGTAAACAATCCAGGAGACTCCTGAACTTAATTGATGATAACTTCCTAGTCCGGATATTGAACAGACCAACCAAGGGTGAAGCATTGCTGGACCTGGTGCTCACCAGTGCAGAGGAAATTATTTAAGAAGTTGAGATTGGAAGTGGTCTGGGCTGTAGTGACTATGCCTTGGTAAATTTTCTTATCTTGAAGAATGTAGGATAAGCAAAGAATAGACTTACAACCTTGATTTTAAGGAGAGTAATCTCAACTGAAAGTCAGCTTCCTATGCCTCTCATATCCCTTAGCTTCTAGGTGGCAACTAGGGGAGAAAAATGTCAGCAAGTGTAAGACTGGAGCACCTCATGAGGCCAAATGTGTACAAGTCTATGCGGCCAGACATCTTGCATTCTATAGTTCTGAAGGAAATGGCTGATGTGGTTCCCAAGTTGCTCTCCATCGTATTTGCAAAGTCATAGCTGTCCAGTGAAATCCCCGGAGATTGAGAAAAATGAAGCATCATTCCCATTTTTAAGAAAGGGAGAAAGGAAAACTCAGAGAACTACAGGTCAGTGAGCCTCATGCCTATACCTGTAAAGAGCACACTGAGCAGATCATCCTGGAAGAGATGTTAAGATGCGTGTGAGATGAGGAGGTGATCTGAAAAAGCCAGCATGGCTTCACCAAGGGTACATCATGCCTGACCAGTCTGGTGGCCTTCTATGAAGAAATTAATAGATTAAAGATTATACTGACCATAATATAGCAGGAAAATAGGGAATTTTCATGTTTGTAAACAACTTCTTCTAAATAAAATTTGATAATTTCATTATAGTAAGTAGTATTTCCTTTTGGAAGTAATTATTTTTATTTCAGAAAACTTTTTGCAGAATAACCAGACAGTCATAAGATATGAGAATCTTGTCTAATCGAGAAGTGTTTACAGGTAAGGTTCTGAATGTAGAAACAGATAAGCCTCTAAGAATATTTTGAGTCTGTTTTGTTGATTTGTTTGTTTATTTGACTGATATATTTTTTCCCTAGACATAGAATAAGGCAGAAAATATAGAAATAAACTCCAAAAAGTACCAAAAATTATGTTAGTGATTTAAAAAGAAATTAATATATTAAACCAATAAAGGAAAAGTTAGTAAATATTCCAGTGACTGACCACTCTCTTGGAGAAGTCTTTCCCAACACCCAACCTGAATCTCCCCTGGTGTAACTTGAAGCCATTCCCTCTCGTCCTATTGCTCGTTACATGGGAGAAGAGGCTGACTCCTGCCTCACTACAACCTTCCTTCAGGTAGTTGTAGAGAGCTATAAGGTCAGCCTTGAGCCTCCTCTTTTCTGGACTCAACAGTCCCAGCTCCCACAACCACTCCTCATAAGGATTGTGTTTCAGACGCCTCACCAGTTTTGTTGCCCTTCTCTGAACACACTCCAGAGCCTCAATATCTTTCTTGTAGTGAGAGGTCCTGACGCCACTCTTTGCCAGGCCCAAGTACATCAAGATCACATACCCAACCAGGGCTTGGCCACTGCAGCCCAGGCTGCCTCTGTTCTTAATATCTTCAAATATCTTCTCCATATTGGAGGAGATGTTGCTGAGTACCACCAAAAAGATCCTGGCCCCATATTTTGACATCCACCCTTAAGATAAGTATTGATAAGATCCCCTCTCAGTCTTCTCGAGGCTGAACAGTCCCAGGTCTCCCTGCCTTTTCTCATAAGGGAGATGCTCCAGATCACTAATCATCTTTGTGGCTCTTTGTAGAAGTTGTTTTGGGTTTTTTTGTTTGTTTGTTTGTTTGTTTTTTTGGACTGAGGGGCCCAGAACAGGACGTAGAACTCCGGATCTCCGGATGTGGTCGCAACAGGCTGAGTATAGGGGGAAGATCACCTCCCTCAACCTGCTGGTCATGCTCTTTTTAATGCAACCCAGGATATACCACTGGCCTTATTGGCCACAAGAACACAATTCTGGCTCATGGCAATGTCGATTTTAAACCAATTTTAATTCTACTTGCCTAAATTATATTGCCAGACCCATGATATTTGAAGTCAACAAGAAAGTTTCAGTGGAAAAATGACACTCACTGAAAAATAAACATCAGTTTTCTACAGACTTATTTAAAATGAATGATGGAGGGACTTAAATCTTCAGGTCCAAAATTGAAGACTAAATAGTAACTATTAATCTAATTGGTTAGTCTTCAGTAAAATATTTAATGCTTATAACATATACAAATACATATATGTTATAGTCTTTTTTTTCCTTTGGGGAGGGGAAAACATTCATTTCTTGCCACAGTAAATGATATACATGTGTACAAAAAGTCAATAATTGGAGCTATAAAAGCATTCCTGATAAGCATTGATGGACATATAATTCTTTCTTTATTCAAGTCTATTTCATTCAGGAAATACAAGTTATCACTTTTTTTTTTTTTTTCTTCCCCAGTCATAACATCAGTAAAAGGTAATTGCTGATCTTTCATCAGAAAAAAATAACCTTTGCAAGTGTGGTGGAAGAAATATGTAAAATAAAATAAAATAATAATAATAAAAAACACATAAAAAAATCATGACCCCCCTTCTATTTTAATTTTTTTTAATAAACTCTCTGAATGCATTATTAGTGCCTATTCAAGGTGTTGATTTTAATTTCAGTGACAAAAAAAGCAAGAAAACAAGTCTGACTATCATAATTCTGCTTTTTCTTATATTCTTTTAGTGGTTGATCCATTTCATAAAGCAAAGAAGCAAAAAGAAGTGAACACTTCTTTCCAGTTGACCATGTAGTACATTCAGTCTTCAAGAACTGTAGCTTCATTTAGAATTTCTTTCTAAAGATTTCTAAGTGTGTGCTTCAGCAGATGTCTTGTCAGTTTTCTGAAAAAGAAAAATTAAAGCTTGACTATATTTATTCCAAGTCTTTGCAGTGACTGATCAAATATGAGAGTTAATTTTATTTGCTGTTTATTGGAAATAAGGATTATCAAAGACTCTGTATGTAAGTAATTATGAGAAGCTATCACACAGATAGTGGATAATAATGTGTAGCTGTGGAGGGTAATTTCTTCCTTTTGACAAGGAAGGAGAAATGGCATTTGACTTCTCTTCAGAAATGTTAAGACTCAGTGCTTGACATTGACTGTTTCCAGTTTTCCTAAGGAAAGGATATCTAAAGTTGATAATCAACTTATCTTTCAGAGAAGTGTTTATTGCCCTTCACTGTACCAGTTCATTAGTTTTCAAATTCCTAAGTGGATACTCTACTTTTGGGATGTTTATTTGTGTAGTTAAGCTGCATAGGGAAGAACTGGGCACTGACCTGCGTTTCCATTTTTTTTTTTCACTAACACAAAAGACATTTAACTTTATCTTCACTACTGTTCAGATTCTTTTCTTGTATGCAGTAAATTATGGAACATCTGAAAATTTGTAGGCCCTTAGACTGTTTGAGCATATTGTTATTTCCTGGACTTTATTGCTTTTAAATGCAAGTAAGATAAGTTGCAGTCAGTGTGTATGACCACATGTTTAAATAAACTTGTATGATGAGAAGTGCATGTTGAGGAGTATCTAGTAAGACTAGAATGACATTAATTTCTTCCAAACTGATGGCTGAGACAGGCCTTTCACTGACACTGGTCAAAAGGAGACTGCCAAAATAAAAATAAATTTCCTGAAAATCAAAATACAGATTTGAAGACTAGCAGAAATTTTCTGTGAATTTTACTGTCAATAGAAAAAGGAACTTACAGAGGGACTGATATTCAAGAAGAAGCTGTTTTTATAACTGTGTCTTTTTATCTAAGATTTTTAACAGTACCACAGTTTGAATCTCTGCTCAACTTTGTGTTCCTTGTGAGCAGGTGGTTTCATTTTGAAATAAATCTGTAACTTGTATTGAATAATTGAACTTTTCTTCTTAAATAAAGCTATGCAGTCTTTCCAAATATTATCTATTTATTGCTGTTAATTTTCAAATTCAGCTTCACTCTGATGCTTGGGGCTGATTTTGCAAGTTCTTTCTGACTCTCAGTTTGACTCTGCAGCCTCTAAAGATTTTACTCAAATTGTTATACTTCCAGCATAATTTTATCTTTCACAGTTACAATTTGCAAGCCATACATTAACATATATGTTGTGTGTCACGTTTCTGATTACAAAGAAAACTATCCTATGAGGAAGGCATAAGTTGAGATACAGACCGTACAGGGGAAAAAAAAAAAAAAAAAAAAAAAAGACCTTCCAGATTTGATTAAAATCTAAAGGAAAGAATGCAAAACACCTGCAACTTTGACACTACTCTTTCTCTCTTCTTAACCAATAACACCAGTGATGAAGACGCACACAGTGGTTTTGTGAGACATCTTGAAGCGTCTATTATGATAAATTCAATTTCCATAGTTCTGTCATCCCACTCTGAAAGGATCTGGTGTTCAGAAGGAAGAGAAATATCTAACAGAGAAAATGCAAGTTGGATTTTTGCAACTCCCTAAATCTGAATTTAAGTTTTATGGTATCTTGGGTATTCATGTTAAAATAGTTGAGAGAAAATTATTAATAAAGTATAACATTTGCAAAAATTTTAAAGGCTTGTGTGAATCAATTTCATTCTGTGATGAATGCTGTGATGAATTAAGAAGTGGCAAATCAAATGCAGGGGTGGAGGAAATAAAAAGTTTCTTTGTACGCAAGCATTGTGTGTAGGCTTATACAGTACCTGTAATTTCATTATCAAGCAGAAACTGATAAATAACAGGAGTTACTAATAGGAAGGAAAGGATATCTAGAGTGCATGGTGATCATTATATACTTAAGCATTAGCCCTGGCTTCCTTAGTACTCAGCAAGAGAGATGACAAATTCTTGAAGTTTTGTGCTATGAAACTAGATAGGATGTTGGTACCAAGAAATAACAAGGTACATTTTTTATCTGGAAGTTAGAAAGGGAACATGCAAGTGATTATATTTTTTTTAAAAAAAGGAACAGTTAGTCATTCTATATAACCTTGATTTTATTTGTTATCTATTTACTTCCTTTCTCCAAGAAATTTTCGTGTTTTGCTAAGTCACTTCGTTTACCTTTTGAAGATAAGTACAGAGAGCTCATAGAGCACCCAGTCAGTATATTATTTTCTCAAGTGTCTTGGTAAAAGTTCGAAGTATTGTTTATTAGTGATCCTCAGAAGACTTGATGTAGTGCAGGAATGCATCTAGGCACACTTCATACTGCAGCCTGCCCCTGCCCCACATCATCATGGCAGTGGCTCTTCTCAAGATGCTCTGCCCAGACCAGCCCCAATGTGTGATTAGCGCTGCCTGGGCTGAAGCTAGGAAAAGGGGAGGGCACAGTGCAGCGCTAACTCAAGATATGCACCTTGCTTTCGATTTTGATAAAAGAACTTGAGAATAAGTTTCAAGATTTCTGGGAAAAAAATCAATTTTTTGGGGTGTATTTGCAACTCCTTTGTCAGTTAACATAAATACATTACCTGCACATTTTCAAATGGAATGTAGTCAGACACTGAATTCAAAGAAAAAAAAATGATCATGACTCTCTACTAGACTTTTATAAGACCTATCTTTGCAGAGAAAAATAACCCTCACTTCACAATCATACTTCATTCTTCTCATCGTTTTTTTTTTTTTTTTTTTTTTTTTTTTTTTTTTTTTTTTTTTTTTTTGGCAGTGGGTACATTTGTGAACAGCTGTTTTCAAGGATGAAGTACAGGAAGAGTAAAATTTAATCAAAAATCTCTGACAAGAACCGTGAGAACTTGAGAATTGTAATCACTTCCATCAAACAGTACATTGATGTTTCAGAAAAATAAGGTCAAATATCCCACTAGTTTTGTGTTTTATTGCTCTCTTTTTTATTATTTTTAACAAAAATATCTAAAAAAATGTTTTGATTCTTATATACATTAACTGTTTTGTATATTTTATACACAGCCCAAAACAAGTTCTTTTCACTCAGTACAGCCCAGACGAGGTTGGGAATCCATGATCCAGTCCTTGTAACTGCTTCCAGAGGAATAATGGAAGCACTTTGTGAATCCCAATATAAATTGTAACATGAATTAAATTCTAGAGTGCTGTGAATAGACATCATTATTTGTGCTTGTACCCTGTGGCAAGTGAACTGTCTAGAAATGATCATAATGTAAATTAGATGAAGACTGTTGCAAAAGAGAGGAATTATATATAAAATTTGATATTCTTAGAGCTGAGCTACAGTAAGTTAAAACAAGCTGGTATGTACCATTGCAGCAAATGTCACACGGATGTATTTCTGGAAATATTTTCTATGTCCATCTTTTGCTTAAATAACTCATTTTAGAGCAAGAATTTCTTAACCAAATGTTAGAATAACACCCAAGAAAACTTTTCAATAGAAGTTAATGCTCAAAAAGCATAAAAAGCAAAGGATTTGATGTGGAATCTAGATCACAGAAAATATTAAAATATTTGTGTTCTCTTTCTTCCTTTCTTCCTAATTACAACGTTTTGTAATAAATGTAAATATATGTGTATATATATATATGTTTGTTACAAAGGCACATAACAAAACAT
The DNA here is from genome assembly GCF_016699485.2 of Gallus gallus. Taxonomy (NCBI): domain Eukaryota; kingdom Metazoa; phylum Chordata; class Aves; order Galliformes; family Phasianidae; genus Gallus; species Gallus gallus. Next base: position 141,783,347 of record NC_052532.1, read on the forward strand.
AGTATAACTCTAAGGGCAAAACTAGACTCAAGGACACACAGGATATCACTGTAAAACATTTTAATAGAATAATCTGAAGTTAAACAATTTTAGTCATAAGGACAAACTTGATATATGATTCTGTGACATATACCTTTTTGAAAGTAGTTGGGCTTCCCTGAAAAAGAACTAATTTATGCCTGTGTGAACATTGTTTTGTAGACTGAAATAAGAGTCAAGTCTCATCGGGAAACACTGAGAATGGATTTAAGTAAAATTTCTGAGGTGCTGTCTGTTAAAGCAAACGTTATTTATAAAATAAAATACCAAGCAGAAATTAACAGCCTCACAATGAATTGCAAGGGAAACTATACACAGAAGTGAAAAAGAGTTTCATTGAGTTTACAGCACAAATAAAATTGCTGAACATGTGTCTTGTTACTTGTTACTTTCAGAATTGAATGAATAATTAGGAGAAAAAATAATGAATAATTTATTAAATGAATTTAATTTAGATTTTTTTTTTTGCAACATCCTTGTGATCACAACTTTCTTAAATTTATTCATTATGTAAATTAATTCTACTAATATTCATTTACGTTTTTTAAATGACTGGATTTAATCATCCCAAGGATATATTGCTTATAATATTTGTGACTGGTCAAAAAACTCAGACACAATTGCTTATATCACCTGATTGGATAGATAGATAGATAGATAGCCAAATTTGGTGGAAATATACAGTAGTATAATTATTGTAATGTATAGTTGAGCACAAGCTTTTAAATGCACCTTTTAAATTCTTATCTGAAATGTAAATCCTCAGGCATTTGCTTTCAGAAGACAAAGCCAAAGGGATTTTGTTCAAAATCTCCAAAATGAGCTGTAGCCTTCCAGCTCTAATTCTGTTTCTACTTTCTACAAGCTGAAATAGCTTACTGGGAAATGAGCCCTGTCAGTATGCTAAGGAACTATTGCTGGCCACTTTTAGGAACATAACTCTAAGCCAGAGGGCCATGGGTATGGTTTGGGACAAATACATATTTTTGGTACTCAAAAACAAATAACATGAAATATGAAATATTATTTATAACTGTTGTGTATAAAGAACAGTCCTTTATAGTTATTGCAGTGCATGGAAAGAACTGGCCTATTATCTCTTGAAAGTAATCCAGGGTTTATCACTCAATGGTTTCCTTCAGAGCTACCTCTGTTCAAGTTTCTATCTAGGTTCCCCTCTTGTGAGTAGTCAAATATGCTGCTATTCATGACTAGCAGTGAACAGATTAAATGAATACTCTATAAAGGTCTATTACATTCGCTTGCTGGAATGTTCAGTTTATGCAGTAAGAACATCGTCTCAACAACTAAATTTTCTGCTCATCTTTTGCTCACCTGTTCCCACATTTCTTTATCATCAGCCATGTTGAATGTATGTGACAAATCTCTTCTCTACACTGTGGCTTCTCTGTTTTTATTGATAACAAAAACCTGATTAATAATCTGCTTCTATTTACTCCTTTGCAAGTACACATGCTCAAGACTCAACAGTATCAGAGACACTACATTTCTGAAGACTTTTCTCTGTAATTGAAACATGTGAGATAATGCATCTGAAAAGACATTTCTGAAGGAACTTCATCTCCAGCTACAAAGTTTTATTGATATGGGCATTTCCACCTAAACTTTATAATAAACATATGATCCTTTAATTATTTAATCTCTTTAGCTGATAACATTAGCAAACAATGTAAAATATCCATAATACATGAGCATTCATAGAAGAAGTCTAGGAAGCTTTGCTGAAAATGGATTACTTAACTGTCATGTCAATATAATTCTTGATGGAGGGTAAAAATGTGCAAGAGATTATTTTTTTTCAGCAACTCTGTTTCACTTTCTTTCACATTTATAGATACTGTAGCTTAGTTCATTAACGGGAATTATTTTACTTGGAATCCATAACTCAACAGTTAGTTAAGATCTCATTTACATGTACATATATAAATGTACAATTTATGTATATTTGTATGAGTATGTGTTTGTACATATTCATATGCACATTTTAAACCTTGAGCTTTCTGTTTTCTTAAATAAAAAGTGATGCAAATATTTCTTTGGCAAGTTTTTATCCAAAATTTGTGCTCCAAGAATGGTTTCTGTCACAATTAATAGTATAAATTCATTTTTAACAATAAGACCCCAAATCCTTGCAAGAACATGATTTAGAAGCCCATGTCATAGCTTTTATTGAAAGTCTCTCTTTGAGTTTCTTTTGAGTTCCTTATGACATTGAATCTCTTACCTCTGGAAAATCTTGTCAGAAAATAAACCAAATTTTCTAAATTTTCTAATTTCATACTCAATAAATTCTAAAAAGTGTAAAATGAAGAAAAGTAGTTAAAACATGTTTATCTCTACATTGCACAAAACTTTTACAGTATAAAACACAGAGAAATGAATTTTATACTTCAAGGGCTTTCAATACAGACTAACCCATGGTTTTGTTTTATGATCAACTTTTTTTTTAATTTTTATTTCTTTTTCCTACTGTAACTAATACAACTTTGGCCAGATGAGAAATCAAAGATAATTGTTTTTATTTATTTATTATAGAACATCAAGTGTGCTTGATTTTCAGTAGTCCATGCAATCTGGAAGTTTTAGCACTGTATGTCATATGCAAATTATAGGTATTATGCCAAAATACAAAGAACAGTACAGCTGTCAATTTCATCTAATTTGAATCTCGTGATGCAAAAGCAAAAATGTAAACCTGAAGCTATGTATTTTTCTCCATTTTACAGGTTCTTGCTTCAACCATAAAGACTTTATGAGTTCAGGTTAAGAAGTAGTCAAAGTTAACCAAGTAGTTGAAAAACTGTTCTTGTTACTAGGATCTCATGCAACTTTACCAAACTCCTTTCAGTAATATGGATTCAAATTTCGTATATGTCGCAGGGAAAGAACCTAAAGCCAAATTTTCTGACAAGTATTAACTGTATGATGACTGCAATGGCCAGTAATATTCATGGGGTGAGACATCACATATATGGGGCTGACATTCTTGCAATTGGAGATGTGGGATAATGTGTTTCAAAACCTGAATTCCACACCCTCCTCCCCACCATTATGCCCTGTAAGTTTGTTTCACTACAAAGTAAATTGTAAAGATACATATGTAGCTTGTGTGGTCAATATTGCTGCTTTGGTCTCTGTCAAATCAGTAGCTATGACAAGCAGACTCAAGTTCTCTCTTTAATTACCATCTATTTAATAGTTTATTATTTCCTTTATACAAACCTGTTGTAAATACACAGCCTTGTTAATCATGATCAGAAAATGACCCTGTTTTGAGTAGATAATGACATCAGAATCTTAGCACAAGATTTCAGGCACAGGTCTCCAAAATTCAATGAACCAAGTTGACTTCACATGCCTTTTTGCCTCAGTTGATAGAGGATGAAAGAAATGTAGACTTTAAAACACATTAAAGTACAAGGCTTTATTCTTTATGGGTTTGATGCTATTTTTAAATTAGGGAGCAATAGACAAATCAATAACTCATGGGCTCACCTGCTTGACTCCTTGGCAAACAGTCTCCTGTTTCTTGGGAGATTTTTATGGAAATAAATGAGAATGTCTTAGAACTGTGCAGTTTACTATTTTAATATACAATTTATGAGATTTATTATTTCAGTTTCCAGAAGCAGTTTGTAGGACATAAGGCAGCATTACTTACTCAAGATGCATTCCATTATCCACAATAAATTCTATAAAAATAATAAAATATATGGTTTGCATTCTACACGTCAACAATCTTCTCTACGCAAAACATAAGAGATTTAGAGAGTAAGAAAGTATCATTCTGGCTACTGGAATGTATTTCTGAAACAAGCAGTGAATGGGTGGAGTGATTCAGATTATCTGCATTTATACTGAAAAAACCACTACATTCAGTCAGTGAATTTTCCTCATACTAATAGAATGCATCCAAAAAGATGCTATAGAGTGTGTCATTTTCTAAGTATATAATTTTTCTTGATAGAGAATAGAGCAATGTCTAATTGGAAACACGACTATCCAGTGAATGGAACAGCATTCTGGAAGCCACAAAACAAGTTCTGCTGGAGGTTTCTGCCAACAGACAGCTGTGTGATATTCAGCAAGTAATATCATTTCTGTGTTTTTCCTTTGCCCTTTTACATTTATCACTGTGCTGTAAGTTTCTTATAACAGAGACATGGTATTTTGATACTGCATTCAAAAAGTAGTCAAATAAATGTGATTCATCTTTGCTAAAAAAAATAGAAAAATGTGAAAAAAGCAGAGTTGTTTAAAATGCATATTTTTCTTTCATTTTTTCTTTATTTTTCTGTTCACAAAGAATTCTATCAGTTCTTATTTCAGCTTATTTCTCCACAGTTAGTGCATTACATAGTAAAGACTGACTCACTGTAAAAGGAAGTTTCTTAAGCAAGAACTTTAAAATGCAAAACCTAATAGAGATGTAAAGCTACAAACTCCTGTAGTTCAATGCTTAAAAAAAAAAAAAAAAAAAAAAAAAAAAAGCACATACAAAAACAATTCAACAGATAATTTCTACTATCTCCATTTAAATGTTTCTTATGTTACCCCATTTTATTTCCAAGAAGGGAAAAAATCACAAAATCACTGAGTTCTGGGAGAAGAAAAAATACCATTTGAATATTCACATTAACAGGCCCTGTGCTACGAGCAGGGCTTTTCAATTTTAAACATTCAAAATCAAGTATATATCAGTTTGATACAAACATTCTAGTTATATTCAAATATTTTGAACCATGAATGAGAGATTATGAAGTTTTCCCAAACACCAAAGAAATTTCTCATTTAAATAGTTGTTACTTTGTGCTCTGGGTACCAGATAAATTTTTAGTTGTATAAGATCTGCATTTGTCAGTTGAGAGGAAAAGGTAATGCATCCTTAAAGTAGCACATAAAATTTATACTCAATAATACTGTGTATTATGGACTCGTTAGGAAGAGATTAATACACTAAACTGGGACAGTACAAAGTAGCTGTCTGAGAACATAAAAATATCTTCAATCTTGAAAGCAGCAAGTGTATTATAAATCTGTGGAACTTGGCCCTACTCTTTCATCTCAATATTATGCTATATCAGAGAAAATGCTGAATGACTCTAAATTACATTGCTTCTGCTAAGGCCTCAATATCAGACATTTCATTTACCGATCTGAATAATTATACGAGATCTAAAATGCCTTTGTAATCTGAGAGGTAACAAGAACATTAGGGTTATTTCTAACTCTAGAAAATGACAACGCATGGAAAATAAGCCAAAATAAATACAAATCATAGTGCATAGACAATAAGGAGCAAAAGAATGTTGCTCTTTCGCCTGTATTATGAAAGTATTGCTGGAAAATAAAACAAAGCAAAATAAAAAGCAAAACCAACAATGATTAGAAACAAATACTAATTTCAGAACAAAGAATTAAGAGGAAGATAAGAGCAGAAGGACCTCTATTTGGTAATTATTGCATTGTTACTATTTTGGTTTTTACAGCTAGGTTTTGAACCACAAATGCCATGTATTATGAATAATTAGGTATTTTATTACTTCAAAATTCATTCTGAGATTTATATGCTTTATATTATTAATTAGTGTAATTTAATTAATCAATGAAGTTAATATTTTTCTTGCTCATAGTCTGTAGGCAATATGGTATTTTCATACTGAGTAGACACATCTAAGATGTTTTCATTTATGTAAAAGGTCAGAGGAAAACTTTTTTTTCCTGAGGACAAATCTTTGATGAATGTGATTAGTACATAAAGTGTAATCACCAGGGCATTTGATGAATGAAAGCAGTGTTATAGAAGATATTGACAGGTGAGAAAGCAAAGCTGTTTTTTATATGAAAGAGCAGCAGAAATTGCTGAAGCACTGCCTAGGGGTAGGTTATTAGACAACTGAAATCAGGAAGACTAACATGGGTGACAATGTGGTAAGTTTCTGATCAGGAAAAAGTAAATAATTCATTTTTCAAACAGCTGCATGAAGCTCCACAAAGTAGGGCACAATCAATACAGGAGGTTACAGAAGTGCACTGTCAAAAACTTGCTAATGGAATTGACTGAGAAACAAATGAGAAGTGGTGTTTTGGAATCCATATTTGCAAACATGAAGGGACCTGGAAGGAATGTGAAGATCAGGAGCACCTTTGGCAGCACTGACTGGTCGTGTTATTAAGGCTCTGCAAAGAGAAAGCTGGGCTAAAACAAGGCTATAACTCTGCTTTTCAGAAGGGAAGCCATTGGTCTGTCTACTGTTTTGCTTGTAAGAATCACATGGTATATGGCCCTAAAGAGAAGAAAGAAAGTTGATTTTCAAGAGTCTCCTGCACCAAGCTTAAGGGTGAGAAATCCCAATGAGCTTACAACAAAGGCATCAGGAAGCCTGCATGCATGAATAAGGAACTCTTTACTAAACTCAGACATAAAAAACAAGTGTACAATATGTGGAAGCAGGGGCAGGTGTCTCTGAATGAATAGAGAGATAGTATTCAAGTATGTAGGAATAGGATTAGGAAAGTAAAAATCTACCTGGAGTTGGATATGGCAAGGAATGTGAAGGCCAATAGAAAAGGCATGCACAGGCATTTGCACTGTCATCAAAAAGAAACCTAGGGAAAAATGCAGGTCTACAGCTAAATTGGGCAGGGGACCTGGAGAAAAATGGACGGAAAAGGCCAAGATACTCGATATTTTATTTTCCTCTGTTTTTACTAGTAAGATTTCTTTTCAGGAGTAATAATTAATACTGGGTCCAATCTTTCTTCATAAATGTCCTAGAATGTGGGACAGAGTGCACCCTCAAAAAATTTACAAATGACAAAGCTATGAGAAGTGATTAATATAGCAGAGGGCTGTGCTGCTGCTTGAAGACACTTCAACAAACTAGATAAGGTCCTTGAAAGGGCTTATAGGAGTCTGATAACTTTCAGCAAGGGGAAGTCTGAAGTCTTGGACATGAGGAGGAATAATCTCATTTAAGAGCACAGGTTCCCAATTGGATGGAAAACAGATTTTCAGAGAAGTACCTCTTTTGTCCTGGTGGAGAAAAGTAGACTATAAAGCAGCAATGTTTCTTTGAGACAGTGAAAGCCTACAGCATCCTGGGCTGCATTAGGAGTTTTGACAGCAGGTTAAGGGAGATAATTCTCACCTCCTTACATGTGGCAGCATTGGTGATGCCACCTCTGTACTGCTCTGTTCAGTTCAGGGATACTCAGTGCAAGACATATGGAGCTACTGAACAGACTCCAAAGAAGGGACACAGAAATGATGAAGGGAGTGGTGCACCTGTGGTATGAGGAGAGGCTGAGAGAGATGGATGGCTGGAGAAAGGGAGGCTCGGGGGATTTTATAAATGCATATTAATACCTACTAAGGGGGTAAAGAAATTAGGATGAGGCTCTCTTCAGCAATTCTTAGTGATAGAACAAAGAATTAGTGAACACACACATGAACACAAGAGGTTCCCTCTGAACATCAGGAGACAGTTCTATATCATATGGGTGATAGAGCCCTTTCAAAGGTTGCTTAGAGAGGTTTTGGAGTTTCCCTTCATGGATGACCTCAAAAGCCTCCAAAAGCCATGTTTACATGGTCCTGTACAACCTGTTGTATCTGGTATTGTTGAGTCAGCTGCTGGACAAGAGGGTCTCTAAAGATTCTTTCTAACCACTTTGTTATTTTGTTCTATGCAGATTACTAAACTATAAGATGTAAAAATATGATAATTTCATGGACTTACTTGGTTATTTGAAAGGTGAATATAGGTAACCTGTAGTAAATAGTTGCATCAATTAAACATGATTATGGAATAAAATAAATGACTACATGAAACAACAAACTCTTCTGGGAAACTAGTTGATATTTCAAGCTAAATATGTGCAGTTAAAATGGTATTTCTGAGTAAGCACTACTTTATATCTTACCAGGGAATATTTTACTATTCTAGTAATAATTTGAAATACAATCTTAAAGATCTGTCATGATATAATATTATAAAACACTATGATATTTTACACTATGTACTCTTTCCAGACCTTCCCTGACAGTAGGTTAAGCTATAACTTTACATTTCATGAACAACAGGTACTGCACCTATAAAACCCTGGTATGGACATGTAGTATAATTTTGTATATATAGAAGCATTTTCTGTACTAAATAATCAAATTATTCACACCTTGGAAAAGAGCATCATTGCAAATATTATTTATTGGATATTTTAAAGACAAACATTTTATGTTTTTTATTTCCAAGCTGATTTGAACTTTACACTTAAATTTGATAAAAATTTGGATCATAAATTGGAAATATTCTGTCTACTACCATTTGACAAATCATGTCAGAAGGGAATAGTGATCTTCCTTTTTCAATCTGAATGCCATTTATATATGCAAGAAGTTTGAAAAAACTCAATGCATAAAAATTGGACTGCTAAATGATGTGTTATAAGTATCTGGATAGTCATGCAATATATTCAAGCTGATATGGTATAGGACTACTCCTATTACGCTCCTTGCTCTATTTCTTTGGCAGCAGTTTCACTCATTTATTTTTTGTTCTGCACTACTTTCTGCATCTTTCATACACTTTCCTTTAAATTGTGTACTATAGTTGTGATGGACAGTTTTGCTTAATGGACAGGACATGGGAATACTTCTGGACTACATTTTTGCCAGCTAGTATGGAATTATTGGTCTACGTACAGGAGAGAGATATGTACTCAAGAAATTTTCCAGAAATTAATCAAGTGAAACTCAGGGGAATTGCTAAAAAATTGTGGTTAAACAGTTATAGGGCACTCGCTATGTGGCAACTTAAATCATAATAGAAATATTAACAGGTCTTGCACAGCTGGTGATAAGGTATCACTAAATTGATCTAAATTAAATGTCCAGCTCATGTGGTAGACTACATCCACTCTTATGGGGAAAGTGTTTGACAGCACCCCCCCCCCCCCCCCAAAAAAAAAAAGATGAATATTTATTGAAAGTGGTAAGCATAGACATAGAAAAATGAAAAATAAAAATATGTTGATTAATTGAAATTATAAGGCAGATAGATTTCTTTTCAAAATAGTAATAAAAACTGACAACATTGTTTCTGATGATATATTGTTTTCACAAGAGTATTTGATCTAGTTATTGTACAAAATAGCACCAGTCTCATTGACTGGGTAATAGAGTACAAAAAAATGTTAAGGATACATTTCAGAAAGTATTAAGGAATTCCTAGCTTTTTAAATATTTGTCTCCGAAGCAATTCTATTGTCCTTTAATAGTGATGCTACAGGACCTTCAGTTTCTTTCTTTGTGGTGTAATGACTGTGCACGGCCAAAGTATCAGAGGCAGATGGCGGTATGGCAGAAGACGCTGAACCTACCCACCAATATTCCATTATATTTTGTTGCCATGAGACAGGTGGCAGAAGGGCAGTGTACATCTCTGAAGAGCAACACAAGGAGCACAACCAGCATGTCCAGCATATTCTAGCCAGATTCCTAACACAGACTCCTAACAAGACTCGTAACAAGACTAACAAGACTCCTAACAAGACTCCTAACAAAATATATGAATTATTGGAAGGGATGAAACTGAAACTTCTCCTTTTTACACCTTCTTAGTGATTAGAAGATATAGTAATTATTAGTCTTAGTGGAAAACCTGTGGCTTAAGCTTGCTTTTCTAAAAGGAAGTTAAAATTCCACTCTTCGTTCTCTTAAGTAAACACTGTATTTATTGAGCATCCATGGATGTCTAACCTTTAGTCTTGCCTGGGCTGCACTGAGTGAAGAGGAATTGTTGTGGGCCACGTATAATATACAAAATATAGTTAATGTATATAAGTAGCAAAACTTTTTTAATATATGATTACAAAAATATGGACAACAAAAACAAAACTAAACTAAACAAACAAACAAACGAACAAACAAAAAACTGGTGGGATATTTGACCTTGTTTCTGTGAAACCTCTGTGTCTTCTATGCTTCATTCTTGAAAAGTTTCCACGAATGTACATAACGTGAAAAAGTGATGACAAGAATAAGGCATGATTGTGAATCAAGAGATATCTTTCTCCGGTAAGGTAGGTCCTATAAAAATCTAACAAAGAGACATGATCAAATTTTCCTTTGAACTGAATGTCTGACTACAAGTCTGTACATTCCATTTGAATGGTACACTGCAGGTAATGTATTTATGTCAACCATAACTGGAGATACGATTATACCAAAAACATAGATAATTTTTTTTCAGAAAAACCTACTCTCAAACTCCTTTATTAAGATGGAAAGCAAGTTTCTGTATTTTTCACTATTCACAAGAATGTGGTTAGGCAACATATGAAAATGTATAAAATTATTTGTCATAACTTGAGCTTGTGATAAATTAACTTTCATTTCAAACACTGTTATGCTTTTACAAATACTGAATTTCACCCTGAAGATGCCTGTTTAACTCTCTTAAATTAGAAAATTATTTTATACTCTTTGTCATATTTTGAGATGCTGAAAATTACAAAAAACAAAAAACAAAAAAAAAAACCACTGAATAAATATTCTGGATATTTCTTCCACCATGAATGTGTTAACTTAATACATTATTTTATGAAGTAACACAAGCCCAAGTTTAATAATTACATAAGAAAACTTACATGTCTGCTTAATAACTAAAAACACGTCTTCACAGGCATACACGCGTGTAGGTAGGTTGAAATAGAGGTAAACACTGTATTTTACCAAATAGCAAAAGCACATGTAACACATAATACATATGGGTTTTAATTTGACTAAGTGTGTGTGGTGGATATGAGAGTCAGAGAGAGAAGAGTGGGCCCTCCTTTTCATAGTCATCTGTTGTCACCTACGTAGCTCAAGCTATGTAAAAATGGCACCTTAAAAATATTGCTAAAAATCACATTGTAATGTTAAAAGTTTACAATCTTGTGGGGCCACTATCTGCCCAGGGCTGTATGTGGCCCACAGGCTGTGGCGTGGACCTGCTGGCTCTAGAACAAGGTGTAATTGCTGGTGTTTTGTTCATCCTTTTATGTCTTGTGATTTTGAACATCTGCAGACAGGGAAGGATATGCTTCCATTTCTCTCAGCTACTGAATGACTTATCTAACTCCTTTCTTTGATATTAAGCATACATCTTAGTATCTTATATTAGTTGTGGGCAATGACAATAAAATCCCTGGCTTTTAATAATTTGAGCTTATTTATTTTTTTTTTTTTTACAACTAATGTCTTCCTATACATGCCTACTTTCTTCTTTCTTCTTTTCTCCCCCCTAAAAAGCCAAGCAAACAAAATGAACCTAAACCCTACTAAGATTATCTTCTACAGCTTACCTGAAGAATCATTTAGTTGTTGCTACAACTGACTGCTCAATGATTAACACTCTAAATCCACCCTGTTAACAGCTGTTCTATCTTCTCTATCAAGTAGTGTTATTTTGCTCTTTGTGTCTGTATCTGTATCTGTATTTGTATCTGAGGCATTAGTTTCAGAGTAGTCTATGTAGTACATGATATATAAAAATAAAATATATGATTGTCTTCATTAGGATTAATTAAACCATTTTTTGGAAGCACTTGACTCATATTGTAATATTTGGGTATTGGATAACACATTGCTATATTCCGTCATGGTATATTAATGAATCCAACATTTATATAATTTTTTTTCCAGCAGTAAGTGATGAAATATCTCAGAAGCGGAAGTTACACGCTGCAGCTTGGCTTCAAGAAAGTGTTGCATTTTCATATATGGTTTTGTATTTCTTATGATCTAGCAATACTTTTAAATTTATAGCCTCCCTTTCAAATGAACAGCACCCACTAACAACTCATTTGTTAATTTTACTTACATACGGAACCTTTTCACTGGCACTGGCTCAAATGCCCTGTGTCCATCGGACTTTCATAAAATCACAGGGTGTCAAAAAGGAATGTTTATAAACTAATTTTCATTACTCATGATTTGTGACTATGCAAGAGAGAACTTATATAGCCATATTTGATGTGGGGGAGTAGGATGGAGAAAACTGCGAGTAGGCATTATTATTGGCTCAGTTCCACAAATACCAAATGTGAATACTTAAGTTCTTCCTACAAAACATTAATTTTTTCACATACAGTAGACTTTATTCTTTTACTATGTTCCAGAGAGCAGACAGCTCTTGTTTTTCACTTATGTTTTCCTCTTAACAACAGTCATTAATTTACTGATACGCTGTCTATCAGAACCACATCATCTTGATTAGAGCTGTTATCCTAATCAAAAGGCTGATAATTAAGACTATCCATCTGTAGAGTTCCAAGTGCTAAGATGAGCTGAAGATCCTAATTAAGATTATTTAGGTGTTACTTAAATGCCATCATTTGATTCAGCTAATCATACCAGCAGGTACATTAGATTTGCATTAATGTTCTGCTGAAGCCAGCAGCTCTTTAAACAGATCAAAAATGTAGATTACAGGCATCATTTTCAAACATCTTTATATCAATGCAGTACTGAGACAATATATTAAAGTAAATGGAATATTGTAAGGAAGTGGCAATTTCAGTGTTTCTCAGTCTGCTTTATAATAATCAGTGTATTGAAATACGTAGTTTGTTAAGTTTGTATATCAGCTTCATATTTAAGCTTTCACTTATGCTTTGAATATAGACTGTTCAGATGACTTTCAATTTAGTGTATATTTTTCTAGCCTGAATGAAATGATACACTGTGTGGGAGTTCATTAGTTCCTGCGGATAAATTATTAGATAGTCACTTTGCAACTAAGTTACAGGAAAAGTCATAATTCTCATCTATTAAGGAATATATTTGAGCCTGGAATTCTCAAAGGTTCATGTATTTCTTTTTTCTTTCTAAAAGGGAGCTGAGTTAACTTGTTTTCTGTTTTTTTTTTTGTTTTTTTTTTCCCATCCAAACTGTTTTACTTTATAATTTTATAATCAAAACAAAGAAGTCTTTGTTTCAACTTTAACTTGGAGATTGTTCATTTTTTAACCTAGAGATTGATTGGTACTACTATTAACAATACTAAATCATTACAATAAAAAAAACCTTCATGCATATATGTTCTTTTAGCCCAAAGATATGAGAGGCAATTAACACACCGTAAGCCTAAAGCTTGTACGTATGTTTCATGAGAGATCGTACCTCAAAAAGCAAGGTACTGTTTCACAAACATAACGGGTTGGGTATTAAAAAGGATGATAAGCTTGTTTCAGTCCCCTAGAAGAAGGTTATGATAACTATTTTTAAATATAGATATTATTATATCTATTCATAGATACATAGATAGATTCATAGAATCTATTATAGTCTGTCGTGTATGAGCAATATATATGCACATAAAGAAATTTTCAAAGAAGTGAGAAACCTAATATGCTGGTTTCTCACAGTTAACTCCATCCGAGCCAGACCCTGTACACCTAAGTTCAAAGCACTCTTCAAAGAGTGAGAAATGAACTGCACAGGCTGTAAAGTTACCTGGAGTAACAGTTCAATGCTGTGGTCAGCAGTAAAAGATCCAGCTTTCCAAAGGATACGACGGGTATTCACTGGGATATGTGCCAAAATGAATAGTATTTAACGTTCTTATTATGGACATAGATGATGGAGTGCAGAGGATTAGAATTGTTGTTCTAAGGGCTGAAGGCTGGAGAAATGAATTGATGCAGACATCATTAACTTTAGTCAAGGAAAATGCAGAGTCCTGCATCTGGGATATAGTAACCCCAAGCTGGCTGACTAGATAACACTTCTGCATGGTGTAGTGGTCTTGGTGGGCAATATGAATGTGACTCAACATTGTGCTCGTGCAGCAAAGAAGACTGGCTGTGTGTCTGTTTCAGCATGCATTACCAGTAGGGTGAAGGTGCTGATTAACTTTCTTTCAACCCTTTGGGATCACATCTGATTTTGGGCTATGCCTCCCAAAAAAACATTGGCATCCATGGAAGTCTAGTGGAGGGCCAGCAAGGTGACTTGTGAGGGTCTGTAATATGTGGTGGATTTTCTGAGAAGAGACTAAGAAAGCTGTTGTTTTTTTTCACCTGTAGAAGGGTAGAAGAAGCAGATACTTTAATTTAATTTCAGCTACTTAACGGAAACATACTGAAAAGAAAGAACCAAGCTCTCTAAGAGATGGATTCTACTTGGAGAAAAAGCAATTGACAAAAGGGAAACTCCAGTCAGACACTAGAAAAACATTATCCATTATGAGTGTTACCAAGCAGAATATCTTTGGCTATACTCAGAACTCGACTGAAAAAGCTTGTGGTGTAAGTTGGAGACTCTTTGAGCAAAGATTCAGCAGTTCATTCCATGGTACCTTTAGAATCATAGAATCATACAATCTCCAAGGTTGGAAAATACCCACAGGATCACCCAGCCCAACCACTCGCCCATCGCCAGTGGTTCTCGCTAGACCAAGTCCCTCAACACAACATCCAAACGTTCCTTGAACACCTGCAGGGTCAGTGACTCCACCACCTCTCTGGGCAGCCCATTCCAGTGCCGGAACAACCTTTCAGAGAACTAGTATTTCCTAACGTCCAGCCTGAATCTTCCCTGGTGCAGCTTGAAGCCATTCCCTCTAGTCCTATCACTAGTCACACAAGAGAAGAGGCCGACCCCCAGCTCACTACAACCTCCCTTCCTCCCTAGTTATAGAGAACAATAAGGTCTCCCCTGAGCCTCCTCTTCTCTAGACTGAACAATCCCAGCTCCTTCAGCCTCTCTTCATAAGGCCTGTCCTCCAGACCCCTCACCAGCTCTGTTGCCCTCCTCTGGACACACTCCAGGGCCTCGATGTCTTTTTTACAGAGAGGGGCCCAAAACTGGACACAGTACTCGAGGTGCGGCCTCACCAGTGCTGAGTAGAGGGGGACAATTACTTCCCTGTTCCTACTGGCCACACTATTTCTGATACAAGCCAGGATGCCACTGGCCTTCTTGGCCACCTGGGCACACTGCTGGCTCATGTTCAGTCGAGCATCAATGAACCCTCAGGTCCATTTCCTCTACACAGTCTTCCAGCCACACTGCCCTGAGCCTGTAGCGTTGCCTGGGGTTGTTGTGGCCAAAGTGCAGGACCTGACATTTGGTCTTGTTGAATCCCATCCCATTGGCTTCAGCCCAGCTATCCAGCCTGTCCAGATCCCACTGTAAGGTCTCACTACCCTCAGGCAGATCAGCACTTCCAGCCGGCTTGGTGTCATCTGCAAACTTACTGAGGGTGCACTCAATACCCTCATCAAGGTCATCAGTAAAGATATTGAAGAGGACAGGCCCCAGCACCGACCCCTGGGGAACACCACTCGTGACCGGTCGCCAGCTGGATTTAACTCCATTCACCACCACTCTCTGGGCCCGGCCCTCCAGCCAGTTCCTTACCCAGCCAAGAGTGTACCGGTCCAAGCCACAGACTGCCAGCTTCTGCAGGAGAATACTGTGCGAGACAGTGTCAAAGGCTTTGCTGAAATCTAGGTAGACCACATCAACAACTTTTCCCTAGTCCACCAGGCAGGTCATAGAAGGAGATCAGGTTGGTCAAGCAGGACCTGTCCTTCGTGAACCCATGCTGGCTAGGCCTGATCCCCCGGTTGTCCCACATATGCCATGTGATCTTCCTCAAGATAATCTGCTCCATAATCTTCCCCAGCACTGAGATCAGGCTAACAGGCCTTAGTTCCCTGGATCCCCCCTGCAGCTCTTCTTGTAGATGAGAGTCACATTGGCAAGCCTCCAGTCTTCTAGGACCTCTCCAGTCAACAAGGAGCACTGGTAGATGATGGAAAGCGGCTTGGCTATCACCTCCGCCAGTTCCCTCAGTGCTCTCGAGTGAATCTCATCTGGCCCCATGGACTTGTGGCAGTCCACTTGGAGTAGCAGGTCTCTGACTGTTTCCTCCTGAATGGTGGGGGGTTTAGTCTGCTCCCCAGCCAGGGCTGCCAGGTCAGAGAGTAGAGAAACCTGAGGATATCTGGTCTGATCTTTAAAGACAGACATAAAGAAGGCATTGAGAACCTCTGCCTTTTCCTTATCCTCAGTGGTCGCATTCGCAGCCTCATCCTGTAAAGAATGGAAATTCTCCCTGGTCCTCCTCTTACTGTTGATATACTTGTAAAAGAGTTTCTTGTTCCCTTTTAACCCAGCAGCCAGGTTGAGTTCAAGCTGGGCGTTTGCCTTTCTGATTTTCTCCCTGCACATCTTAACAACTTCTTTGTATTCTTTCCAGGCTGCCTGTCCCTTCTTCCACAGGAGGTAGATTCTCTTTTTCTCCTAGAGAGAACTGTAATATTATATTATCTTTTACTCTCTGAAGATGTTACATTAAGTGTAGAAGGGCTCTCAATTTAGAGGACTTCCTTTTATATGACTGAAGTGAGAACCGCATCGCTTCTTTTTTTTTTGTTTGTCTTGTTCTGTTTTTCAGAGTCATCCTGTTCTGGCAGAGTTTATAGTTAATTTTGGAAGAAAAAGTTTCTCCACAGAACCGTTGCTCTTAGGTCTAAGTATTTATCGTGGGTTAACATACTCACAGTTCTGCATTTAATTTGAAGGAATGTTAGCCTGAAAATAAAATTGAGTTTATCCCTTAATCTTGAGGAGCACAGGGAATTCCAGTGGCTTTTAAGAATAATATATTATCAGTAATGAAAAATGCTGATCCATTTCACAGAATAAACGAGGTACCTTTTAGACATGAGAGTTGTCCCATGCTTTTATGTTGTTGGACGCATGATTGGCATTAATCTATAACAGTGAACACTCAATGAATAAGTTTTAGACTTTCTAAGGTTTGTTTGGGAAATATGGACTCAGGAATAACATGTCTTGAAGAAAGGAAAAATGAAACAGGGATATAAGTGAACATTTAAGGAGAAAGTGTTTAGATAGATTAGCAATCTTAACTATACATTTTCTTACTTTGAAATGTTAATTTTGCCAGTAACACTGAAGTTCCTACCCCTACATTTTTCACAACTCTTGATGTTTTTGCAAATATTTTTTCTTGCAAGATTCTGATGCTGTCCTTAGCTTTGTGTTAAGAGAACTTGTTATCCAGGCTACACTCAGCATCCAATAGGATATGCGTATAAATTTTTGATTAAATTATAGCTACTACATCAAAAGAACAGAGGTAGCATAGTGTATTTTAGTAAATATTCTGATTTATTTTCATATAAACAGACATATTCATACTGAATTTGCATAGAAATGAATGCGTTTAAAACAGTTTTATATCAATCATAAAATCATAGAAGTTTCAGATGTAGAAGAGTTATTATTTTTAACTATTTAAACTATTCAACTATTTATCTACTTTTCTGAGAGTGGGTTTTGGGACAATTACTGATTTTGCATACCATTTATTCACCTAGAGACCAAGACAGTGCACTTAAATATTTAACTTAAACTCTACCTACATAACAGGCAGTTGATGCCAAACTTTTCCAGAGTCATCTCAGCTTGGGAGAGAATTTCTAAAGTACTCAAAATACCTATATGCTTAATTCTAAAGTCATTGAGTACTGACAATGATTGGCAATCAGCACTGTTTAGAAGTATCCCTTGAAGTTTAAAATCTTGCCTTATTCCTGTCCAGAGTCTCTCTCTATATCGGGAGACACTGCCAAAGACTTTTACTTTAATTATTTCAGCAGTAGTATCAGAAACATTGTGCAGCTAATACTTAAATGGTTGTCCATGCTAAAATGCAAGATTTTGCACTTGGGTTGAGGCAACCCACACTTCCAATACAAGCTGGGGGGCAAAAGGATAGAGCACAGACCTGTCAAAAAGGATTTGGGGGTACTGGTGGGTAGGAAGCTGGACATGAACCAGCAATATGCCCTCACAGCCCAGAAAGCCAACCATATCCTGGGCTGCATCAAAAGAAGCATGGCTAGCAGGTCGTGGGAAGTGATACTGCCCCTCTACTTTGCAATAGTGAGGTCTCACCTGGGATACTACATCAGATGTGGAGTCCTCAGTACAGGAGAGACATAGCAGCGTTGGAATATGTCCAGAGAAGGGCCACAGAAATGATCCATGCGATGGAACACGTCTCCTATAAGTACAGGCTGAGAGAGCTGGGGCAGCCCAGCCTGGAGAAGAGAAGGCTGCAAGGTGAGCTAAGAGCGGCCTTTCAGTATCTAAAGGGGAGCTACAGGAAAGAAGGGGAGAGACTCTTTAGTGGGGGCTGTAGTGATGGAACAAGAAGAAATGGTTTCAAGCTCAAAGAGGGTACATTTAGGTTAGACGTAAGGAAAAAAATATTTTCTAGTGAGAGTGGTTAGGCACTGCAACAAATTGCTCAGTGATGTGGTTGAAGCCTCATCCCTTGGAGACTTTCAAGTCAAAGCTGGATAAGGCAACCTGATCTAGCTGTTGATGCCCTTGTTCACTGCAGGGGAGTTGGACTAGATGGCCTTCAGAGGTCCCTTCCATCTCTAAGGATTCTATGATTCTCTGAAAAAAAAAAAAAAACAGTTGCTTTGTATATCAATGTCTCACCATCCACAACTGTTTTTTAAATGTATAATATTTGCAGATATTAATGATGCACTTACTTTAAAATGATCTAACTGTCTGTCATTTGCTTTAAATGACACCTAAATAGATAAATGGGTAACATGAGGATGATCTTCAGGTTGGCATCTTAAGCTCTAAATCACCAAAATATTACATCAGAACTTGTTTTTCCACTCTGATTTTTATGGCTGGAAAGCAGATAAATTCATTATTTCTTCTTCATATCTGAACTAAAAGTAGCCTACCTAATACTAGATAGCTGAACATTTTACTTAATCCTGTTTTGAAATAATAAGGCATCAAACACTGGGATGAGCAAAGCCATACAAGCCATATTTTGAATGAAATATGTTTTTCCCAATGGTTTCTATTTGTTTTTTTTTTTTTATTTGCTAATTAGTAAGTTTCATGAATTGCTGTATGTCTTTCCCTCTAAAAAACAACAACAATAAAAACAACAACAACAAATCATTTTTGTCCAAGGTCAAGGAAGAACAACCTTTGTAATTCATCTTTAATAATAGAGGTCTTATTATAAACTAATTTTTTTTTCTCAAAGGGATGTGTTCTACAATAGAAATGGGGAACAGTAAGCAGTTTCATTGCATTCTCCAAGGAAAGAATATTTTCTGAAACCATTTATCCCGGCATCAGATCTTTCTTCAAAATTGAGAACAAAATGGACGGATCTACTCACTGGCTTTAAAGAATCTTCTAACAATGCAATGTCTATTGACTGTGTCTGTGTATTTTCTAACAAATGCCCAAAATGCTTTTAATGTTATATTTTAAGGCTGTGGTTCTAGCAGTATTTCCCATTCTAATATTTTATTCATGCTGCTAATGCTAAGTGATGCACAATGTAATTCCTTACCACTCACTGGTCAGTGCCTTGGCAGGTCCCTAGCCAGCTCCCCTCAGTTTTATAGTTTATTATTATTATTATTTTCACACAATGTCATATGGTATGGAATATCCCTTCGGATAGTTTAGGTCAGCTGTCCTTACTCTGTCCCCTTCCACCTTTTTGTTTCTCTCCAGTCCCTCTCACTGCCAGGACAGTACCAGAAGCTGAAAACCTGAAACAGACTTGTTTCTGTGCAATGCTTCCCAACAACTCAAATATCACTGTGTTACCATCTTTGTTTTTCTCCTAAAGCAGGTACATAACTTCATACCACAGAGTATGAAGAAAATGAACTCTGTTTCCATTCAAACCGGGACACAATCTCGGACCATAAATATGTTATGCTTTTTTTACTACTGGTATGATAGCGAGTCATGTGAAAATATCCATCTTCATGTGAAGAACTGCAGATGACTTTCAATCACAAACTTACCGAATACAACCCTTAAGAAAATGGACTCTTTAACTTCATGGAAATACATGAAAATAAGGACGTAAGAAATATTCTTGGGGTCAAGGTAACAATCCCCTTAGTACTGCTTCCAATAATGGCAGTGGGAAATGCCACTTCAGAACAGCATAGTAGTAATCTGGCTACTACAGTCCATTCCCCTTGTAAAGTCTGTTAGCCACAATTGGTAAAATAGTGATGATATAAGGTGCATTCCCATGCACTGACTTTAACATCTGTTTGTGTATCTGCTATTTATAATAATCAATTTTAGAACCTGTTAATACAGTCTACATTTTCATGGCAATATATTCCAGAATTTAATTACCTAGTAATTTAAATTCTTTTTTATACTGTGCTGTTTTCATTATATACTGTGTACTGTGTCTAGTTCTGTTACCCACATTTTAAACAGAAAGAGTGAAAGAGAGGAGTGGGTCTAAAGGAGAGCTGTGATGGTGTAGTAAAATAGTGTACTATTTTAAAATGTTTGTGATGTACTTTTCTCTTCATCTCTGTTCTTTGTCATGTTGAAAATTATATTGAAAATTATAATGGTGAATCCTAATAATTAATTTTCTTACATTTTATCCTGTGGAGTTCCAAGCTCTTAGTTTTCTCCATTTTGTTTACTACATATGCATGTGCGTTTAGCAGAATTTAAATTATAGTTTTAGAATTTCAGACTTTACAAGTTTCTCTAAGACATTACTACAATCATAAAACCCTTTAGACAGTATATAATTACTGGTAGCACAGAACACTTGTAATATATATTAATAATTGAATTACCAAAAGGCAAGAATATTTGAAAGACTGGGTTTTAATACAAGGTTACTAATGATTAATAACCTGGAAGGACATATACATGTAAAAGGAAAAACAGAAAAACAAAAAAACAAAAAACCTCTTAAGCCATTACATACTACCAAACAGATTTCAGAAATTATTGGTAAGGAAATAATCTTACAGGGCAGTGAAAGTCAAAAGAGAGAAACTTGACATTCCATAAAATTATATGTTGAAAAATAAATTCAGTGCAATTTCAAGACTAGATTACTCAAAACCTTTTAAGAATGGCAGTATGTTTTTACTTATCCAGTTATCCCGATGATAATTGTCAACATGTTCTTTATAGGCCTTACTGCAGACTTTTATTATGTGGAGAGCAGCAAAACCAGTACCAGGGTACTAAAGGTGGGCTCCCCAGATGTCAGAAGTTTTTACTTAAATCAATTTTGAATAGAGAGAGCAAAAGGCTGTTTTTTTAAATCATTTTTAAAGGCTACGCATTAGAAAAGGATTAGGTTTCATGACTGTTGGCAAAGACAATTAAATCATGAATGGTTTGTTTCCCCCCTTACCAGAAATGGAATGTATTTAGAATATGACAAGATCATGTCAAAATGAGCAGTTACCAATCAGTACCAGCTAGTACTCAGTGCTGATCCTATATTTGGATCCCTCAGCTGCCAGTGACTTTGTTCCTCTGTGTTCTTTATTGACACAATTTTCAACAAACAAACAAAACAATTGAAAAATGCAGTAGGAACAAAAGAGCAAAATAATTCATTAAGTTTTAAGGGAATTATTTTATTAAAAACAATGAATATCTTGGACTTAGTAAATGATGAGATGGATAGAATATTCAATCATTTGTAACAGTTGAATGCAAAGACATCTGGACTGTGTTTCCTTGCAAAAGTTCCCATGGCACTGGTCTAGTCTACCTGTCCCTGACAGTGCTGTTTTGCTGACATCTCTCTCTATTTCTTATTATTGATAAACAACCATAATACAGGCTTGTAATTCTGGATTTTCTGGGCAAGTTTTTTAGGTACAAGATACTAAAAGAACAGTGTAAATACAGTGATTTTGCATGGTTTTCAAGTGCATATACTGTTCCTGACTAGTATTCACTCTGACAGGAGAAAGTTCTCATTCGAATGTATCAGATTATTTCTTAAAACAAGGAAGAAGACAAACGAAAATGACCTTGCTAGTTCTGGAAAGTCCATTATTTCAAACTACACATATAATTACAAAAATACTGGAAGAGCATAAAAAGTTGGAGAAAGTAAACTTCACCTCTATGTTGAAACAAGTCTACTACACTTGATATGGAGAAAATATAAATAAAGGAGTATGGCCTTCAGTTTTATGTGTTGTAGTGTAATTAGAGCGAGGTGCAACAAAGATTACAATGCATTTATAATAGTCACTTGAGAAAACATCAACTCTGCTTCATTGCCAAAGTTATTTATTTGTTCTCTGCACATGGAAGTTTTGTCATGTGATCTCTTAATCAAAGTGGCAGGTCCTGCTTCATTTCTCCTCAGTGACATTTATGTTGATTTTGATATTTTATGTGTTTCTGCATGCCACAGATAAGAGTTTCCCAAAAATATGGAGCTTTTCCTTGCATATCGTCTGGGTGATAGCAGATTGAGGTCTTTTTTTTGTCTTTTTTTATTTTTTTTATTTTTGTTTTTCCTTTTCCATAGGGAAAATCGATTTCTACTGATAACATGATGAATGAGGAGAAAAGTAAACAGTAGTGAAGGGTTCTTTGGTTTTAAGCAAGCATTCTGTTAACTGTGTAGCCCAATGCAAATAAATAAATAAGTTTTTTTTTTCATTTCTCCATGTCAATTTTAATAACAGAAGGATATTTAACATTTATCTCAATGTACTATGTTCATCACTAGATGAATATTAACTTATTTAGAGCTGCTTCCACTTTTCAAAATGCAGCAATTTTTATTTTTGGAGGCTTTTGCGTCTTTTTTATCACATACATAAGCAAGTATGAATTAGGGATAAGATAATAAAAAATAAATTGACAACATTTGAAGTATCAAGATGGTTATAATGTGAAGGTCTATGCGCAGAATAATTTTTGGGTGAACGGAATATAAGAATACTAAACATTCATAGTTTCAAGAACAAGTGTTGAAACAAGGTACATTTTATGCACAATGGCGTCTATACATAGATATGTGTAAACAAAAAGATAACAAAAGAGAGCAAGAATGGTGCTGAAACAGTTTGACTATCATAGATTCATATAGATTAGAGACAGAAAAGGCCTCTTAGGAGAATAAGTTAATTTGTCTGTCAAACAAGATTGTGGCCTACCATACAATCTGTGGTATTATGCCTCAAAATCCCACTGTATTGCACTGAAAGAAAGTTTCCAGGAAGTAGATTAGATTCTGCAAATGAATGTTTTTCTAAGATACAGATAAAAGTTGTGAAAGTATACTTGGTTAGAAGATTTCTATATCAGAAATGTGAAGATGTTTGGACAGAAGAAAAAAGGAAGTGAAGTGAATTCACTTCTTATTCACTTCCAAGTGAATAAGATGTTTATGATAGCGTGGGTTGTATTTTAGTATCAAATAAAAGCCTCTGATCTTGTTTTTATACAGTGGTTGTCTGTGGGAGTAATGAGATTTTACACAGAGGAAGTATATGAAAAATATATTTCACATATAATTCCTAATTAGGAGAAACTAATGCCAACCGTCTCCCCCTAGTTTATTTACAATTTTGCTAATAAGAGAAATCTTATGCATAACTGCTACAGTAGGATTTATGTACTGTGATACATTGAAATAGTAGAAGTATGATTTTATTCATCATACCTAGCCTTCTATCTATTTATCTATCTGTATTGGTGTAGGTATTTGTTGATGCAAATAGATGGATATAGAGGGGACAAAAGAAAAAGAAACAATGAGAATTTTTTTTGAGACACATGAAGTTGTGAAAATCTGAGCACACATTGCGTTGAAAGATTTCAATGGAAGATTTAAAATGCAGAAATAAACTTTGGTATTTCTGTTACATTTATATGAAGCAATGCAATCAAAATGAGTCTACTACTACAAAAAAAAAATCATTAGAGTTGAAAATTTAGATTATTTTATTTTATGAATAAATGCAATTGTTTAGCAATTTATGCTAACACAGAAGGGGGAAAAAAAAGTAAAATAAATGTTCTAATTATTTATAATAAAACTCCACAATTTTCCTTGTATGTAATATATTTGGAAAGAATAAAGAAGTCTATCTGTACTATTTCCATGATATACACTTTGACAAAGTGTGATCACATCAAGATATGATGTACTGCAAACAGTATCATTTTATGGGGGAAAAAGAACAAACAAACAAAAAAAAAAAACACATTTCTTAAGGTGGAAAATCTGAGATGAAAAGCAGGATTAAAAAGTAACTTTCACCTCTATTTACTTTCCACTTTAGAAAATGCCCTGTTCTCTTATCTGATTGATAACTTTTGTTATTTTGGCCCTGGTGGCAAACTTTTCCATGTGATTTTTGTCATTTTAGTGATATGTGTTTTATTCAATAACAGCTCATCACCCATGCATAATTGAGTACAATTCTCAGTTCAATGTCTTTTTTTTTTTTTTTTTTTTGACCGTCAGTATTTTGTAAATATGTTCTCTCTCATATAGGATTTCATATATTTAGATGCCTGCAAACCCAACATTGCAAATTGTATGTCTGGATCAGTGGAAATGACTTCAAATAAAAAGTCCAGCTTAAGAACGATTCTAATTATAAAAAGATTTCTAAATTTAGACTTTAGGGCCTACAGAAGCATTATATTAGAAAATGATACCAATAGAGGTATCATCTCTATTATTATTAATCAACTTCACTGAACTAGCAACCCATTTTCTTTCTTTCTCTACCACATACTTAGTAGAAAATATTTGAAATTGGAAATCCCATTTGTCCTCAATTGTCTTGTGACAGTTTTTAGTTTGAGAGTAATTAATGGAAATGCTTCATGTTTGTAAGCTACATTTAGGAGTGGGAATGATCTATGTCTTTATCAAAAGTAATTTAAACACTTTTGTTCACGCTATTGTTTCAAAACCCTTGAAAATACTTCAAATGTTTTCTATTTCTTTTTTCCTTCTCCATCAGCCTTGTACAAGTGAATTACACCTGATAGCTATTTTTGTGATACTCACAATAAATATTCACAATCAAAATACTTTTAGTATTAAATACTTTTAGTATTTTGATTTCTAATTGATGGTTTTTTTTTTTTTTTTTGAGAATTAACCCCACAATCAGAGAATATACTTAAACAATAATCACAAAATTTATTTAATTGTAATGTGCCCAGCTCCTAGAACTATGTTAAGAGATCCAAATTTGACATAAAAGAAGGAAAATACAGCCATAAAACTAATTTTAGAGGCTGGATTGGATATGCACAATTTGATTTTAATCTTCAATAACATGCACTTAATTCACTATTTGTTACTATAAGACATGTTTCATGATGCCACTTATTTCTTAACCACAGCAACACAGCAAAGCTGCTCCTGGTCCCTTAATTATGAACAGGACAGGTTTTGATTGCAAAAGTTTCCAATTGTGCCTGTTCATCTATGACAGCATTCTGAAAGTAATGTCTTCTTTTCTATTATGTTGGCCCACAATGTCAGAGGGAGATGATGGTACAGCAGTTGAGACTGAACCTCTCTGTCAAGATTCCATTACATTTTGTTGCTGTGTGACAGATGGTAGCAGAGGGGCATTCAAATAAAATAGTGTCTAACATGGAGTTATATATTTTAAACAAAAATAGATGCTTGAGTTCCTACATGCAGAAAAATTGCACCCATTTTACAGTCATTGATATTTGCTAAATATTTAGAAAAAACTAACAGTGAATGTTAGCATAGTGAGAAGGTGGGTAGTGCCTTTCAGCAGTGACGACAGTGACGTGAAATATAAGCCATGTTCCAGATGGTCATGCAGATTTTTCTGTTCGTGGCATGCATGCTCTTGTTCATCGTTGGGAAAAATGCATAGCTAATGACGCTGACTGTTGAAAAAAATGTTTCCGTTCTACCAAATAGTGTTATTGTGCTGTTTGCATATGTTGTATTTTCCATGGGAATAAATAAAAGGTATTACTCTCAGAGCAGTCTGCATACATGGATGCTAAAACCTACATAGAATCATAGAATCATAAAATAGCTTAGGTTGGAAGGCACCTTAAGGATCATCTAATTCCAAACCCCATACCTGGGCAGGAATGCCAACTACTAAATTATGTGCTAGATAATTTTGCCTAGGACTCCATCCAGCCTGACCTTAAATATCTCCAGGGATAGGGCACCCACTGGTTCTCTGGGCAACCAGTCCAGATGTGCTTCATCACACTCTGAGTAAAAAATTTCCCTTAAGATTTAATGCTAATCTCCCCTCTTCTCATTTCAAATGGTTCCTCCTTGTTCTATCACGTATCAGATCTCGTAAAATCTTGGTATCCTTCCTATTTATGAGCTCCCTTTAAGTACTGAAAGTCTGCAATGAGGTCTCCCTGAAGCTTTCTCTTCTCTAGACTGAACAAACCCAGCTCCCTCAACTTTTCTTCATGCAAGAGTGCTCCAGCCCTCTGATCATCTTTGTGGCCTTCCTCTGGACCCTCTTCAACAGTTTCACATCTTTCCTGTGTTGGGAGCTTCAGTCCTGGATTCATTACACCAGATGAGGTCTCACAAGGACAGACTAGAGGGAAAAGAAACACCTCTCTCTCCCTCCTGGCCACACTCTTTTGATGCAGCTCAAGTTACTACTGGCCTTCTGGTCTGCAAGTGCACACTGCTGGTTCATGTGTAGCTTTTTGTCTACCAGAAACCTCAAGTCCTTCTCTGAAAGGCTGCTCTCACTGAATTCTGTATACACATATCTATGATTGCCCTGACCCAAGTGCAACACCTTGCATTTGGACTTGTCAAACCTCACTTGGTTCACATGGGCCCACTTTTGAAGCCCATCCAAGTCCCTCTGGATGGTGTCCCTCCCTTATATCGAGTCAATTGCACAACTCACCTGGTTGTCATCAGCAAACTTGCTGAGAGTATACTCAGTCCCACTGTCTATGTAATTGATGGAGATGCTAAGGAGCAGGTCCCAAGACAGAGCCTTCACAGACACAACTTGTGAATTGCTTCCACCTGGATATAGATCTGTTGATCACAACCCACTGGCAACTACCATCTAAACAACTCTTTATCCACTGAATGGTCCAGCCTTCAAATCTGCTAAATATATTTTTCATTATATATATGTGTTTTCAACAGTTACTCCTAGGATCTCAAAGAAACACTAGAACAGGCTAGCATGCAAGAGACAATACAGCAGGTAGAAGGAATCACTGATGGTTACAGAGCATGCTGCAATATATAGTACAGCATATTGTTGTTCAAAATTACTCTATGAACTACTGAACATATAAAATCCTCATTGAAGTTTGACATCACTTCATGGCTTACACAGTGGTGACTTGAGGCAAGGTATTTGAGATATTAAATAGCAGTTCTATTACTTGAGAGGTAGCAGACTTGCTAAGTGATACTGAAGACCGCTGTGAGCATATTACAAGTATTCCTAGATCTGTAGCTGATATGTATTGATTGTCCTTCTTCTACTAAATACATTCTGGATGTCTAAGAATATACCTCAGATTTGTCCACTGTTATGATGTGAAGATAAAATAGAAATATAGTTTTGAGACATGATGTTGTTGATGACATGTCCTTGCGTAGTACTGATAAGCTCTAAAAAAACTTCTAAAGATACAAGGAAGGTCATATTTAATGAAGTTGAATTGATGCAAAGCATACTTTTATTCTCATTTTGATAAGGCAAATAAAATCAAGACAGCTAACCTTTATAAGGCTTGTATTACATTTAGAGCCTTCTGTCTTTGTCATTAAGCCTGACTGAAATTTCCTTACAAATCTCTCTTTAATGTAAACCTGACATATGTGAAATGAATCTGGCATAACAACTCAGTAATCTGGATATGTCAATATATTAGAGGTGTGCATCATTAGCAACTATTTCCACTCAAACATCTAATATTAATGTAATTTAAGAGAAAGAGAAATATTACCATCTCTACTTAGCGTTTTTCTCTTTATTTTCTCTTTATTTTTCTCTTTATTTATTTAATTTTATTTATTTACTATTTACTCTTTCTTTAGATAAAATATCAATGACTTTTGCATATTTTTCAAGTTGCAGTTGCTGTGGAAAGTCACAGTTGTGATTAAATTTGATACTAAATAAGCTTTCTGTTATTTTTTTTTTAATTGATAAATGTATTTTTTAATTAACTGTTGAGCTCCTATCTACATTTTTCTAATGATTATGCTAGCTTCTGAGTAAGCAATGTAAATTTTTGTATATTTTTGTACTGAGAAAGAGCTGTATTTACTTTTGTTGAAATGAGGAAGTATTCATAAAAGACTTGGCAGAACTGAAGTAGAAGGTGGCAGTTGTTTAGCTGATTGCTGTTGGGGATAAATTTTAATAGTGAGGAAAATGCAAAAAGACAGTACATTTAGCACTCAATAGAAATGGTGGGGAAAAGAGTAGCTGAATCTGCTTCTTTTGTTCAAAAACAATTTCTCTGGGGCTGACAAATGATTGGTATCTCTGTCCTCTCCTGAAATGACTGCTTTTGTACTGAGCAAATCCTTCGCTGTCATCACTGAAAACTCAAAAGAGGAGTTTTCAAAACTGCAACATGAATGTAGCAGGACAGTCCCAGAAATCTGTGGCTATTTAAAAACTTAGTTAAAAAAAAATCAATTCATGCAGTGAATATTAATTATTTCCATGGCTTGTGAATTCTATAACACTGTCCATAAATAAATATCCCATGTTCTAAAACTAGTGTCCTCCAGAGATGCAGTCCAGGTAGATAAATCACCTCTTTAATCTTAGGTATTAGTTAAAAAGAAAAACAGTTTTCCTGTTTTATGCCCACTATAAGATAGATCAGTATCAACCTTATTTCAGTGATGGAAAGATCTTAGGATAAAAGTATTATTTAGTGCATGTTCCATTGATTTTCTTACAAAAATCAAGCATCACCATCCTTCATGGTGATACTGAGCTATCCATTCAAGTTTTTTGTTTCAGTGATCATTTGCATATCTTTTCTATTATAAATATTTTGAATATTTGCATTAGCAAATCATAATCCTCATATTTATATTATTATCTATAATAATTTTTATTAGTTTTCCACCAGAATTTTTAAAAATAATCCACTGAGAGATACACTAAAAAACTTAAAGTGATATCAAAACAATGTTTAATCAAAAGGAAAGTGCACAAAGTCATAAGGAGAGCATCACAGGCAACAGACCACATATCAGCTCTGTAGCAGTAGCATAATTAAGTACTAAGCATGTTCTTTAAATAGTGGAAATACAAACGTATCTCATCATGATACTGAAATTAGATCTCAGCATTTGATTTTTTTTTTTTTTTGTGCATTTTAACTCTTTTATTTTTATTACAACAAATTGTTGTTAGAGTTATAGCGCTTTTTTGTTCTTATTTTCTATTAGTGGCTCTCTGAAAAATATTGTATCTGAATATCTGTTCCTTTGAGAGGTTTTTTCTCTGACCAAAAGGGCTGTATAAATAACTTATTTGATAATGAACTAATATATGTATATTTTTTAATGAATAAACAAAAGTTTTCTTTTTCTCATTGTAAGAGATTAAACTGGGTGTGATTTTAACAAAATCTTTGGGATTTCTTTTGTACTGGGAAAAAATAAAGTAAAATAATATGAGGATTTCTTCATCTACCCCTAGCTATCTGAACTCATTCCTCTAATCTGTTTTGAAAAATACATACTCCCCTGATTTTTTAAATACTAAACTCTTTCAATTTACTTGTTAAGATTGAACTACACAAGAGATTGCTGAAAATGCTGCAATAAACTTTACAGAATAATTCTCAAGATAGCCTGCTACACTGATACAGAAGGCAAAATTAAACTAGATCTGACTGTATTACCTTCCTTTATTTGATGACAAGAGTCAGTTTTACATTTCTTCTGTGTTATATAATGAATACATAAAATTTGTAAAAACCAGTAAGACAACCTTTACAGCATGAGCTGTCATGCTTTTCAGGAGTTGCACTTTATAATGCTTAATGGTCTTCTTCTCCACTTAGTTACGTTTGAGTGTTAATACTGCAGGATGATCCCTCAAGCCATTTTCCATTCCCAAGAGAAACGATGGATTTCTTGTTGTGTCTACCATTTTAACAAAACTTTAAAGGGTAAATTTTCATTTTTACTCTGTATTGTGATCTATTATGACATGTAAAATGGTATTCAAAGTAAAAACAAAGAAACAAACAAACAAACGAAAAAAATATTTCCTTTCATAATCAGATTTTAACTTAGAATCTTGTAGAGGTCTATGTAGAGGTTTGGTAAAAGATAGTGGATGTCTTAAAAAAAATACTAAATATGGGAAAGTTCTTGTCTCAGATGTGCAAAGATTCCTACTGAGGAAGAGCATATAGGAGTGGTGATAGTGTGCTCTGCTAGTTCATAGGACTGGAATAATCTCTTGATATATTGGGAAAGCCAAAGAATGCCTCTAACTGTATTGTTTAAAATAAAAAGAAAGGTTAGTGAAAAAGCTTCTTTGAATCAAAGAAAAATAAAACTGTACCTTTCTAATCCACTAGATACAATGACTGAGAATAAAATAATTCAACTTTGCAACACTCTTCCATGTCTATAAATATATGTTGAAGGGAAATGTGTGGAAAAATCTGCCTTCTGAGAGGGAAGGAGTAGAAGAGGATGGGAAAAGGGAAAAAAAAAATCAAGTATGTATTTATGATGTGTTTTGGCTTCCAAATAGCATATTCAATCAAAAGCATTTGACAACCTCCGCATTGGAATCGTCTGCTTGTCAGCAATAGTGCTGTACTGTGAAAATTATAATCACTTCAGACTTTTAGAAAGTCCATCTTGATGTTCAGTTAAGGAAATCTGGTGATAATTTCTTTTCCTCCTAGGAGAAGAGCCTAGTAAAGTCAAATTAGAAACTCTGTGTCTAAATACTAGCTTAGAAGTAGAGACTGAAGAAATGGAGACCTAGAATCTATTCAATACATTTTTTTAATTTTTTATTTTTTTCACTGAGTGAGAAAAGTAATACATTTCAAATGAAAGATTACTTTCCAAACTCAGCTTACAACCTTAACCCTTGTTTCATAATGTAGTGTCTATGGTAACAATTTGATAATATCAATGAATATTAAGATTTTGGAAGAAAAAAAAGCCTACTAAATATCTTTTTAAAAAATTATCTACATTAGTCAAAATCAGAGAATGTTTAGATGGACACTGAGAAGATGTAGAAACAGTACATAAGAACATAGTGAAACAGAAAACTTTCAATACTGACAATGTGAGTCAATCATGCCCTCTGCTAGTACTTTTCTGTGATGTTTGAGAACTGCAACTGGCAAGATAGTTATGTATCAAACAGAATTAGCACACATGAAGAGTGATGTAGAGATGTGGAAAACAATGTTAGACTCAGTATAATTAATTTCTAAAAACTATGATTTTTCTTCAACTGAAACGATGAATATTATTTAAGTAGGCCTAGTTGAAACATATTAGAACTTAGTTTTTTTAGTTTTATTTATTATTTGTGTGTGTGAGGGAGAAAAAAGAATTAGAACAAGATTTAATTATGAAAACGCTGGTCTTATTTACTCTAGTGGGTATTATTATAAGTAACATAAGGAGGCTTATTACCTAAA
Source organism: Gallus gallus (assembly GCF_016699485.2). Classification (NCBI taxonomy): domain Eukaryota; kingdom Metazoa; phylum Chordata; class Aves; order Galliformes; family Phasianidae; genus Gallus; species Gallus gallus. Next base: position 141,814,977 of record NC_052532.1, read on the forward strand.
GGATGATGCAAGTTACCGATAAGTAGATTATGACTTCTGACTAAGTAAGCATAATACAAGATCATGGAATCATAGAATCACAGAACCATAGAAATGGCTTGACTTCAAAGGAATCTCAGAGACCACCTTGTTTCAAACCCCTGCCATGGGCAGGGATGCTAGTTCAAGCTCTAGATTAGGCTGCTCAGGGCCCTTCCAACCTGGCCTTGAACACCTCCAGGTACTGAGCATCCACAACAGCTCTGGGCAGCCTGTACCAGTGCCTCACCACCCTCTATGCGAAAAACTTCCTCCTGACATCTAATCTAAATCCTCTGTCCTTTGGTTTAAAGCCATTCTCCCGCATCCTATCACTATCTACCCATGAAAAAAGTTGGTTTCCCACCTGTTTATTTATTTTTAAATAACGGAAGGCTGCAATGAAGTCTTCCCCAAGCCTTCTCTTTTCCACAGTGAACAAGCCAATCTCCTTCAGCTTGCATTCGTCTATCATCTTCGTGGTCCTCCTCTGGATTCTCTCTAAAAGTTCTATGTCTTTCTTGTGTAGGGTGCCCCACACCTGGATACAGTACTCCAGATGAAGTCTCACAAGATTGGAGTAGAGAGAAACAATCACCTCCCTCTCCCTGCTGGCCACTCCTCTTTTGATGCAGTCCAGGTTACTGTTGACATTCTGGGCTGCAAGTGGAAACTTCTAGTTCATGTTAAGTCTGTAATCTACCAGTAAAGTCTTTCTCAGCAAGGCTAATCTGAAGGAGTTCTTCTCACAGTCTTGCCCAAACCCAAGTGTAACACCTTGCACTTGGCTTTGATGAATCTCAGTAAGTTCACCTCCACTCTTCTCTCCTCCCCTCAACTCCCCTTGCCTGAAAAAGGACTGTAAGTAACAGTCTGGCAGTGACTGGTAATGGATAGGTAATGACTGCACTTATAAGAGCATGAAAAAAACAGAACTTCTCATTTGAAGTTCCCTTTACTGAAAGGAAAAGATACTTTAATGGCATTATGAGTCATTTTCTAAGTCTTTTTTTATGAACAACCAAGATGGCCATATTCAAGATATTACAATAATTAAGTCCAGGTATTTAATCAATCCAGATGTCATAATAAATAGTATAGAGATCTTTTGATGTTACATGAGGACAGCTCTGAAAGTAATGCCTCTATTTGTATTTATTTATTTACTTACTTATTTATGTTGGCCCACAACACAGAAGATGCTGGTGGTACGGCAGTGGAGACTGAACATTCCGACCAATATTCTGTTAAATTTTGTTGCTGTGTAACAAATGGCAGCAGAAGGGCAGTCTGACAAAACAGCATCTGACACAGAAATGCATATGAAGCAAAGGTGTCTAACACCTAACACTTGCTGTAAGTTTATGGAGACCAAACGTTAGTTGTTAGCACAGTGACGTTGGTGGTGTGTTTCAGCAGTGGTGTCAGTAATATGAGACAAGTCATGTTCTGTACAGCAATGCACAGTTGCCATACCATGGAATAAAGTGAGTTACGATCAGCTCATCCACACATATTGGCTAATGGTGGTGGATACATTGAAAAGGAATTTTTTGTAACTGAGAATTTGTTCTATCAAATAGTGTCATTGTGCTCTTTGAATCTGTCTCGCTCCAATTTATAGGAGGAAGAGGAGGTTCTTTGATGTATGTAAACCTGGTGTGAGATTAAGGAATAACGGTTCAAATGTTGGTCCGACAAGTTTATTACAAATGTTAATAAGGGAGATGAAGAAAGGGGAGGACGGACGCTATTATGAGTTAGGGGTGATGGAGAAGGGAAGACGAGCGAGAGAAGATATAGGAAGAAGCAAGAATTGCTTAAAGCAGGGATAATCACCACCAAGATCCAGTAGCGATTCGTTGCACGCCGTTCCGATAGTCTGAGGCTGAAGGGCAGGAGCAGCAAAGTTGGTTTTGGGCAATGAGAGGGTGCAGGTACCGGGTGGGTCCAGGAAGAAGCCGCAGAGTAAGTCCGGGAGGAAGCATCAGGTCTCAGGTAGCAGGCCCAGGGAAGTCCATCAGCATGCAGTCCATAGTGAGGGAGCTGATGGCAGACATCTTCAGTCTGTCAGCATGCAGGCCTTTCGCAGTGAGGGATCTGATGGCAGACACCTATCCTCATGGTTGTTGGACCCTCTTTTATCCTCCCTTTTTCCTGCCTATGTGATATCCCTGGGTGCTTGAGCAAGAGTCATGTGCATACCTCCTGAGATGGCCATCTTCCTTGAGATAAGTCCACACAAAAGACCGTTTCCCGGCTGTTATCAGCAGCTTATCCCTCTCTTGTTGCCCCTGGCCTTGTCCATCTTTTGCTCCTTAAAGGATGTCACAACCCTTAGCCAGGACCTGTCCATCAATGTCCTCCAAACAGATTTCTCTACCTTTTCCCAGGACTTGCCTGGACTTGTTCCTCAGCAAACTTCAAGTGAATGGTATAAAAGAATAATCTCTTACAGCACCTGTTGTAGCTTCCATGGCAGAAAGAATTACTTTCAGTGATTGAAAATGCTGTAGATATTTTAAAGGTCTGATTTTTTTATTTTGAATTTTCATGAATGGCATCTTTGTCATTTTTATAGCAAGTTCATTGAAAACTGGTAACTTGACAAATACTAAACCACATCTTTTTTGAATGGTCTGTGTTTTCCATTCTAGAATATCTGTCTCTTCTGTGATTTTATCTTTTTAAAATTTGGTTTATTTACCAAAATTCAGCTAATATTTTAAGGTATAATGAATATATTTTATTTCTTTTTTAATCGCCTTTTGTTCATTTCTGAAGTTTGTAGCCAAAATATTCAGAGTTGATGAGCTCAGTTGTGCAGAGTAGCATTTTTTTTTGTGAAACTGCATTTCATATGTTTTAGTGAATATTTATCTAGAGACCAAGAAGCATTTGGACAGTGCTCTCAGGAATGTGGTTTGCGCTTTGAGTGGTTTTTTGTGGAGCAGGAGTTGAACTCAATGATCCTTGTGGATCCATTCGAGCTTAAAATATACTGTGATTGTGTGATTCAATATTCAAAAGTGTATTTAATAGGATTTACAAATTCAGTTGCTTGCAAATTTTTCATGAACAGAAAATATCTAGACAACTTTAACAAGGTGTTTTACATATGTTCAATCTTTTCACTCATTTTGAATAGCAAATTCTGTTTTATAGTTTAGATTCTTAGGTATTATTTCAGTCTGGGATCTAATTGGCCATGCTAGACAAAGGAACATCGTTAATATAATACTGAAGTATTTTATTTATGCGACTGCTAATGTTTTCTATTTTTATTTCAAAAATAGATCTGTTTAGTGTCAAATCTTTTTAGTATTTACAAATCAAGCCTTGCTGTATAGTATAGTAGGAGGGGCAGTTGAGGTGAGGAAGGAAGCCTTTCAGAAACAGCTATTGTTTGATTAAAATAGCAAGATTAAAATAGCAAGATAAATAATCCTTTTAATACATGCTCAGCATGAAAGTGTCTTTTTAATGTAGCAGTGTTGATCTGATTATTCATTACTTTATTTTCCTAGACATTACTTAAACAGGCATCTATTACAGAAACACATGCATGTGCCTTAAACTGGGAATTCATGTTCTTAGCAGTATGTGTTCATCAGTGAAAAGCAGGTGCTCTCTTTTTTGCATATCATCACTTGGATTGCTTTCAGCTGATAATGTCTTTAAAATTTTTGAAAAGGTTTCCTGCCAATTTTATATCAGAACTAGTATATCTAGTCATATTTTTAGTTTTATTGCCAAGAATGTCTAGTTTTTTGAAAGATTATTTTGGACTCTTCTACTACTGATGTCAGTTCGGATCCGTCCAGCTGTTCAGACAGCATTTCTTGGCAATATTTTGGTTGCACATCTTTGTCTTTAAAACATTTAAACTATAACTTAAGAAGTAACTTGTCTTTCTGTACTTTACTGGAATTTGTAACATAACAGCTGGGTTTCAAGGTTGCTATTTATTACCTGCTAAGCAAATAACAGTTTTAGGAGTAAAATATAATTTCCTTCTGTAGTTCTGAAGGGGCTATTCTGAAATGCAGATTGAAGTCCTGATACAATGCTGAAGTAATAGTTTTTGAAAGCATTTCTTATATATAGCTTAATAACATCAGGGAAATTATTAAAAAAAATGCCATATCTTATTGAGTTTTTATTTTTTATTCTATATATTTTATTATTTTTATTATTTTGTTTTATTGTTTTGTTTTATTTAGATGTTTTTTTTATTTGCTTGCTTGTTTGTTTTTCCCAGAAAGCTCAGAAATCTAAAGGACACACATAAGGAAGAATTGCAATTATGTCTGAATTAATCTGTTGGAAAGGCTTGACCCCTCTCTGGAGATGTTTAAGGCCAGGCCAGGTGGAGCTTTGAGCAACCTGGTTTAATTAGTAGGTGTCCCTGTCTATCACAGGGGGACTGGAACTAGATGATCTTAAAGGTCCCTTCCAACCCACGCCATTCTATGATTCTATGAAAATCCATGTACAGTGAAAATGAGGGGAAAATTTGGTTTAATGATGCTTGAATCCATAAAAGTACAAAACTTTACCACTAAGATTTATCTAGCTTGATGCTACTCTCATGCTATATTTTTCCCCCAAAACTATCTCTTTTCCATGAACCGCTGAATGTCTGCTGCACACATGAGCTCTTAATTTTAATCCCAGGTTGAGCAGCTCAGTTTAATTTATCAGGGAGCTGGCCAACACCAATCAGATGTGACACCTGCTAATCTATCACTGTCTCATTACTCATCTTTTTCATGGCTCAGTAAAGACATGTTGATCAAATAGGGTTAGGAAAGAAACGTACAGACTGTGAAAGCAGGGATGGTGACATGGGATGACTACAGAGTTGCTGTCCAAATGTGCAGAGATAGGATCAGAAAAGCCAAGGTACACATGGAATTTGGTGAGGTATATGAGAAATGCCTAGAAGGGATTCTACAGGTACATTAGTTAGAAAAAAAAAAAAGGCCAAAGAGAATGTACATGTTCAGATAAATGAGAAGGGAAAATGGAAACAACAGAAATGGAGAAAGTTTGGGTACTCAACAAAATTTTTGTCTGTCTTCTCTGGCAGTCAGGCTTCCCACATCTCTTACATCCCTGAATTTCTAGGAGTAAAATCCCACCTACTTGGAAGAGCAAAACGGGTTCAGGAGCATTTGGCCAGAGTGAACGTGTATAAGTCTATGAGCCTGGACAGTGTGCATTCAGGGTCCTGAAGGAACTGGATGATGGGGCTTCAGCTCCAACCTCCATCTTTTTTGAAAAGCCATGGCTTTCAGGCACATTCCCTGATGACTAGAAAAATGGGAAAGATATCTATCATTTTTAAGAAAGGTAGAAAGAAGACCCAGAGTACTACAGGCCTTTGAGCTTTCTATGTCTAGGAAGATCATGGAACAGATACTGCAGGAAAATATGCAAAGGTACGTGTAAGACAAGGAGGTGATCTGAGACAGTCAGCACAGCTTCACTAAGGACAGATTGTGCCAGAGCAATCAGGTGGCTTTCTACGATGGAATAACAGTATCAATAGACAGAGGAAGAGCAACTGATGTTGTCTAGGTGGTCTTTTGCAAGGCCTTTGAAATGGTCCCACATCACAAACTTTTCTCTAAATTGGAAATAAATGAATCTGAAGGCTGAACTATCCAATGGATAGACAATTGGCTGAATGGTCACAGCCAGAGGTTTGTGGTGAATCTACGTCCAGGTGGAGGCAAGTCAAAATGGTGTCCCCCAGGGCTCTGTCTTGGGACCAGTGTTGTTTTACAACTTTATCAGTGACATAGACATTGGGATTAAGTGCACTTTCAGCAAGTTTTCAGATGACACTAAGCTGAGTGATACAATTGATAATGACAGAAGGAAGAAACCTGGACAAGTTTGAGAAGTGGGCCCACATGAACCTCAAGAAGCTAATGAAGGTCAAGTGTAAGGTGTTGCACTTGGACTGGGATTTTTTAATTATCACTTACCTGATGTTACATGTATTGATATTTCTCTCTCTCAATAATAATAATAATAATAATAACAATAGTAATATTAAAAAAAGAAATAAAAAGAGAATTTTAAAAAGTTTAAGCAAAAAATAAGATTTTAAACGTTCCAGAAGTTCAAGTAAAAAGGCAAACCTACCAGATACATGACTGATACTATGTGGTTTTAAATACCAATCCACCAAAGAAAAAGAAACTTAGCAAGAAAAACTTGCTGAGGTAATTACATAATTTGCTTTTATTTATTTATTTTTCAGATGATTTCAGCTGAGAACAGAAGATTAAATGTAGAGGAGAAATTATTCCATTATCCATTCCATCTATTCCATTATTTTTGACCCATCAATGTCAGGGAATAAAATGTGTATTTATTTTCAAGTACAGTATTATTATGTAAAATATTTCGGGTTTTTGATCATGAGGCGGTCTACTCAGCACCTGGTCTGAGGTCTACAGATGGGTATCACCTGTCTCAAAGGGGGAAATGGATCCTTGCCCAGGAGCTGGCAGGACTTGTAGAGAGGTCTTTAAACTAGGTACGAAGGGGGAAGGGGATAAAACCAGGCCTAATAGAGATGAGCCTGGGGGAGTGATACTGGGATTAGGGGTGAGGTGAGGGGCCCAGCTAAAGTTTGTCTATACCAATGCAAGCAACATGGGCAACAAACAAGAAGAGCTGGAAGCCATTGTGCGGCAGGCAAGCTATGACCTAGTTGCCATTACGGAAAAGTGGTGGGACCACTCCCATGACTGGAGTGCTGCAATGGGTGGCTACAAACTCTTCAGGAAGTATAGGCAAGGAAGGAGGGGCGGTGGCGTGGCTCTCTATGTTAAAGAGTGCTTTGAGGTTACTGAGCTTATAACTGGGGATAATAAGGTGGAATCCCTATGGGTTAAGATCAAAGGAAGAGCTGACAAGGCAGACATCCTGGTAGGCGTCTGTTACAGACTGCTGAACCACCATGAAGAGACAGATGAGGTGTTCTATGAGCAGCTGGCGGAAGCTGCGCAATCGCCAGCCCTTGTCCTCATGGGGGACTTCAACTTCCCCGACATATGCTGGGAATACAGTTTAGCACAAAAGAAGCAATCTAGGAGGTTTATGGAATGTATGGAGAATAACTTCTTGATGCACCTGATAAGAGAAAATACAAGAGGAACTGCCCCGTTAGACCTGCTGTTCACAAACAGAAGGTCTGGTGGGAGATGTGGAGGTCGGGGGCTGTCTTGGACAGAGTGACCACGACATGATAGAGTTCTCTATTCTTGCTGGAGTCAGGAGGGAGAACAGCAAAACTGTTACCTTGGACTTCAGGAGGGCAGACTTTGAATTGTTCAGGAGACTAGTAAGGGGAGTCCCCTGGGGTTCAGTCTTAGAGAGTAAAGGGGTACAAGATGTCTGGTTGCTCTTCAAGAAGGAAGTCTTAAAGGCTCAGGAGCAGGCTGTCCCCCTGAGCTGCAAAATGAGCGGGTGTGAAAGAAGACCGGTGTGGATGAATAGGGAACTATCCTTGAGGCTCCAGGAAAAAAAGAGAATCTACCTCCTGTGGAAGAAGGGACAGGCAGCCTGGAAAGAATACAAAGAAGTTGTTAAGATGTGCAGGGAGAAAATCAGAAAGGCAAACGCCCAGCTTGAACTCAACCTGGCTGCTGGGGTAAAAGGGAACAAGAAACTCTTTTACAAGTTTATCAACAGCAAGAGGAGGACCAGGGAGAATTTCCATTCTTTACAGGATGAGGCTGCGAATGTGACCACTGAGGATAAGGAAAAGGCAGAGGTTCTCAATGCCTTCTTTACATCTGTCTTTAAAAGTCAGACCAGTTATCCTCAGGTTTCTCCACTCTCTGACCTGGCAGCCCTGGCTGGGGAGCAGACTAAACCCCCCACCATTCAGGAGGAGACCTGCTAGTCCAAGTGGACTGCCACAAGTCCATGGGGCCGGATGAGATTCACTCGAGAGTGCTGAGGGAACTGGCGGAGGTGACAGCCAAGCAGCTTTCCATCATCTACCAGTGCTCCTTGTTGACTGGAGAGGTCCTAGAAGACTGGAGGCTTGCCAGTGTGACTCTCATCTACAAGAAGAGCTGCAGGGGCGATCCAGGGAACTAAAGGCCTGTTAGCCTGATCTCGGTGCTGGGGAAGATTGTGGAGCAGATTGTCTTGAGGAAGATCATGCAGCAGGCACATGCAGGATAACTGGGGATCAGGTCTAGCCAGCATGGGTTCACGAAGGACAGGTCCTGCTCGACCAATCTGATCTCCTTCTATGACCTGCCTGGTGGACTAGGGAAAGGCTGTTGATGTGGTCTACCTAGACTTCAGCAAAGCCTTTGACACTGTCTCGCACAGTATTCTCCTGCAGAAGCTGGCACTCCGTGGCTTGGACCAGTACACTCTTGGCTGGATGTCAGCCGTTTAAAGGCTGGTCCGGCCCAGTTCTGTGACTAGTGGGGCAGAGGGATTTTCACAAAATCTGCGCCTCCAGGAAAGGAAGCAGGGGACCCCAAAATAATTAAAAACAGTGGCAACGATCTGAGGAGAAACAAACTAATTTACTAAATATAGTATCAGTATGTAAGATAACACATTATAATACAATATAGATCAAATGTAATTGAGAGAAACATTGTCCGAGAGCCAAAGGCCTTACGCTAATACTGAAGCCTTGCGTGCATTCGGGAGCAGCAGCAGCGAGTCGATCCGACAGGGAACACGGCGAGACGAGAAGAGGGGCAAGTCAGATGACCTGCTCCCTTATATCTGTTCCCTTGAGCAGGAATGATAACAGTACTCGAAAGGGCTCTTGGGGAATGTAGTTCTTCTCTTTCAGACAGGTACCCGGAAATAAAGCATTTGCTCTTTAACTCCCAGAACACTGTATGATGTTGTGATGTGGAATACCGATAACCAAAAATCATAAAACCATGACACTGGGTAAAGAACTGGCTGGAGGGCCGGGCCCAGAGAGTGGTGGTGAATGGAGTTAAATCCAGCTGGTGACCGGTCACGAGTGGTGTTCCCCACCTGGGAACCTGTTCCCCTGCTGGGGCCTGTCCTCTTCAATATCATTATTGATGAGCAGGATGAGGACATTGGGTGCACCCTCAGCAAGTTTGCAGATGACACCAAGCTAGCTGGAAGTGCTGACCTGCCTGAGGGAAGTGAGGCCCCACAGAGGGATCTGGACAGGCTGGATAGCTGGGCTGAAGCCAATGGGATGGGTTCAACAAGACCAAATGTCAGGTCCTGCACTTTGGCCACAATAACCCCAGGCAACGCTACAGGCTCAGGGCAGTGTGGCTGGAACACTGTGTAGGGGAAATGGACCTGAGGGTGTTGATTGACGCTCGACTGAACATGAGCCAGCAGTGTGCCCAGGTGGCCAAGAAGGCCAGTGGCATCCTGGCTTGTATCAGAAATAGTGTGGCCAGCAGGAACAGGGAAGTAATTATTCCCCTGTACTCAGCACTAGTGAGGCTGCACCTCGAGTACTGTGTCCAGTTTTGGGCCCCTCACTGTAAGAAAGATGTAGAGGCCCTGGAGCGTGTCCAGAGGAGGGCAACAAAGCTGGTGAGGGGTCTGGAGCACAGGCCTTATGAAGAGCGGCTGAAGGAGCTGGGATTGTTCAGTCTGGAGAAGAGAAGGCTTAGGGGAGACCTTATTGCTCTCTATAACTACCTGAAGGGAGGTTGTGGTGAGCTGGGGGTCAGCCTCTTCTCCCGGGTGACTAGTGATAGAACGAGAGGGAATGGCTTCAAGCTGCGCCAGGGAAGATTCAGGCTGGACGTTAGGAAATACTAGTTCTCTGAAAGGGTGTTCAGATGCCTGTAGCATTGCCTGGGGTTATTGCGGTCAAAGTGCAGGACCCGGCATTTGGTCTTGTTGAATCCCATCCCATTGGCTTCAGCCCAGCTATCCAACCTATCCAGATCCCTCTGTAAGGCCTCGCTACCCTCAGGCAGATCAACACTTCCAGCCAGCTTGGTGTCATCTGCAAACTTACTGAGGGTGCACTCAATGCCCTCATCCAGGTCATCAATAAAGATATTAAAGAGGACAGGCCCCAGCACCGACCCCTGGGGAACACCACTCGTGACCGGTCGCCAGCTGGATTTAACTCCATTCACCACCACTCTCTGGGCCCGGCCCTCCAGCCAGTTCCTTACCCAGTGAAGAATGTATCTGTCCAAGCCACGATCTGCCAGCTTCTGGAGGAGAATACTGTGCGAGACAGTGTCAAAGGCTTTGCTGAAGTCTAGGTAGACCACATCAACAGCCTTTCCCTCATCCACCACACGGGTCACTGGATCATAGAAGGAGATCAGGTTGATCAAGCAGGACCTGCCCTTCGTGAACCCATGCTGGCTAGGCCTGATCCCCCGGTTGACCTGCATGTGCCGCGTGATCTCCCTCAAGACGGTCTGCTCCATAATCTTCCCTGGCACCGAGGTCAGGCTAACAGGCCTGTAGTTCCCCGGATCCTCCCTGCAGCCCTTCTTGTAGATGGGAGTCACATTGGCAAGCCTCCAGTCTTCTGGGACCTCACCCGTCAACAAGGAGCACTGATAGATGATGAAAAGAGGCTCGGCTATCACCTCCGCCAGTTCCCTCAGCACTCTCGAGTGAATCTCATCCGGTCCCATGGACTTGTGGCAGTCCAGTTGGAGTAGCAGGTCTCTAACTGTTTCCTACTGAATCGTGGGGGGTTTAGTCTGCTGAAATCTAGGTAGACTACATCAACAGGCTTTCCCTCATCCACCAGACGGGTCACTGTAAACAGGATTTGAAAGAGTTCTGAGAACATGTACATGCATTCAACTCTTCCAGTATATGAAACACATCTATAGTGAAGAGATCATCTCAGTGTTCAAAGAAGTCTGTAGGAAGAATACTGGAACAGATTGTTTTATTCAGTTTCAGTTTCTCAGTTCCCCTTTTCCATAAATCTCTTTACTTTAGCTTTAGATCACACACACAGAAAAAAAGTCTCATAGCTCTTCCTTAGCTAAGACTTTTCTTCTCTGTGAACAATGACGGGTACTTCCTTTACTTCCTTCCTATATATTAAAGGAGTTCCTCTAGTATCAGTATAGTTACTACTCAAATTGAAAATTTGGGTAACGTATAATGACCTGGTTTCAAACCTTGTATCTAAAACTTATATAATATAATATAACTAGAGGCCACTGCATTGCTACAAAAAAAAAAAAAAAAAAAAAAGGGGGGGGGGGGGGGGGGGGAAGGACATTAAAAGGTAGCTGTTGCTTAAACTATGGCAGATACAGGTAAGAAATTGTGTCCCAGCAATGTACTCCCAATCATGTTACTACATTTGGAATTCCTTTTATATGCTGTATATCAAGTTATAGTGGAAACTGCCACCATGACAGAAATAGTAGAGAAAAATCCCTATGTCAATGTATTTCATTGTTGAGTCTTTCATTCCTTATAGCCTGAGCTGATTATAACTCAGTGCTAGATCAACTTTTGACTGTTATAAGTCACTAGGACAAATAAATACAGTTCAGAAATAGTGGATATTTAAACAAATTTATTTCTCTGATAGTATTTGTGTAATTCCTGTACCAAATCTGCAATAGAATATAAAGCTAGAATTTAATTTAAAAAGAGAGAAGAGGGTGTGAGAATACAATTGTATATGACATATTAATACCACTGTGCAAAGTTTTTATGCAAAGGAGACATGAATAAATGACTAGAAAACTATTTTCAGGGATATAATTTTATTGTACTAATGCTCCATTCAGTACCCCATTTTAAAGCCTCCTTTACAGTAATTCAGTAGCGCATAAGTTATTCTAAATGTACGTTGATTCATTGAAAGAAAAGAAAAAAAAACTTCTTAAGACTTTTTGAGGAAAAAAGTCAACATCATAAAAATAAATTTACTAATAAAAGCATTTGCAGTAGGGTAAGGAAGGAAGTAATACAGAAGACTTTGGTATCTCAGGGTGCCAGGATAATATGTTTAGTTATATTTATTCATTAAAACTTCAAAAAAAAAGAAAAAAAAATAAAGCAAAGTAGTCAGAAGTTTGAAAATTATATAATTAAACAGTGTTACTCTGCAGCCATAGATCTTTTCATTCTGGATTGTGTTATACCCCTTAAATATATGTCTACACCTCATCTTCACTGTTACTTGTGATCTTTTCTGTGTGTATAGAATCAAGAACTTTCTAAACTGTTTAATGTATATTTAATTCTCAACACTTAAATTTTGAACCTGAGGATCATTTCTATTTCTTTAGAACTACTCTGGAATGGAATTCGAGATTCTTAATTTAGAATTTTCTGTGGACATATTTAGTGCTAGTGTTGCTTACACTATAATATAACAAGAGTCACACTACTTGTCCAACAAGTTAGATTTGCGTTCAGTGCCCTCTTCTGCCTGAAGAAATTCATACCCATCTTCTGAGTCATAGCATAGGCCTTTAGTTTCTCCTCTGCAAAAGCTAACCCACCATGCTCTTGATACAAAAGTCATTAACTCGACATAAAGCATTAAGAGTAAGGAATCAAGACCATTACATACTTATGTGGACATTCTCGTAGATTTTTTCTTCGGTCTTGAATTAAAAAAAATAAAAATAAAAAATAAATTTTAAATGAAAAATACTGAAGTGCTTCAGAGCAAGAATATAAACTTATTTGGTAAAAGTACCTCTGATGATAGTACCTTTAGTTATGCTAAATAATCAGGTTTTATTTACAATTCCACAGAAGAATATTGAATTATTTTTATAGACAGACTCTTAAGAGAGTATTTATGTGCCCAAGGGAACTGCAAGCAGAAACTAAGTTGAAATTTACACTTTTTAGTGAGGGCAAACTGGATGTTCTCAGTGATTATGAAAATCAGAGTTGCTAACTTCAAGTACTTATCTGGATGTATTTAGTTCATGACCTCATTCACTTTCTCTAGGAAAATCTTGGTAGAAATTGATGTCTTCTAATTTATTTATTTATTTATTTATTTATCATCTTTGTAGAATATGTTAAAGAGCCAAAATGTAATGCTATTATGAATGCTTAAGCTTACATTTAAAATGAAAATAAGTGTAGAAAGATATGAAAATGATTGAAAGTCATGTGATCAGGTGAGTTTTATTTAGATTAGTTTGGACATTTTTTCTTTATTTTATATGCTTCATACAACAAAACAGAACACTGACATCACATAACATCAAACTTAAACAATCATGCAGTAGCAAGGAACTTTTCAGTAAAATCATTTAATTATCATGTTAAAAAAGAGGAAGTTTTGTTTGCTTGTTTTATTGTTATGTTCTATTGTTTTCAGTGTAACAGTTGTTCTGGTTCTCTGTCTAAAAGCATAGCACCATAAGGTGAAATTGCACACCCTGAGAGATCACTTACCCCTATACTGCACATATTTGTTTTGTCTACATATGTAACAGCAGAGTTTTTCCCTGTGCTGTATTCGTAACTAATGATTAAGTGAGACCATACCACAAAATAAGTAAATATTACAGATTAGATGAATATTCAGAATTTCTTATGTCAATGCAAGTTCTATCTTTCTAAGTCTACAAAGAAAGCCACTAAGTTTACATCCTTTTCCATATTATTGGCTTGAAACCTGAAGTCGGAAAAGCAAGAAATCAGCTGAGATTTCAAAATTCCTAGGAGTATGATGAGAGTGACAATCATCTTATGTGGATAAATGTTATTTTTTCTTCTTGTGAATGTTTGCTAAACTATTTGAAGCATCTTTTAAGATGATAATTGTTACATGTATTTCAAAACTAGCAAAAAGATCACAATGAAGTTAGGTGTTATTATCTATCTTAAATAGCTAGTTTTAGGCTAACTGTACTGTATAATAGGTGACAAAATACATAAGAGCAAAGATACATTCTCATTGCTATAAATGATAAACGTGCAAACAAGGAAATCAAGTCAAGACATTCAGATATAGCACTTTTAGTTATTTGACTTAGAAACTGATAGATTGGTATTGTTAAATTATGTTAATGCTTTAATATTATGCTGTGTTATGCATAATTTATAACTTTAGTGCCAAAATGTATCAGGAGTTCACCTGACTAGATATTTTCAGAGCTGAGAAATATGCAGACTGTCTGGTAAATGTTATTTTATTTAGCAAATTTGTTAATGCAACGTTGTTTTATCATGCTCATGATGAGTAGATTTTAGAAGAATGATACATATATCAATAAGTTTTTTTAAAAAGAAGAGTATGTAAATTATCCAGGACAGCACCAATTATTCCAATATATCATGTTAACAAAATTAAAGTGCGGATAGATTATCACAGACAATTAGATCTGGTTAAGATGTCTCATACTTGTTTCTGTAGAATGTGCAAAATTCTCTGTTCTGCACATTTAAACATAACACCATGATTCTGTGAAAATTAACAGAATAAAGTGTGAAGTGTCACTTGATTCTGAATTTTAATGGTGAAACAGTGCTATTTTTTAATTCAGCAAAGTCCTCCATAAGCATTTCAAGAATTGACAATTCTTTAGGCATTTTGAATCCCATTTACAGGCAAAATAACCTATTATAATGCTGCAGAAGCAACTGGGGAAGTTTGGAAATTAAGGTGACATCAGAAGACGGCTTTGCAATAATATGCTTTAAATTTTTTGTCATACTTCAGATTAGAAAGCTGTGATTTAAAGTAAACTCCTGGCTTACTGGTATACTGAATTGCCAGGCCCTGCACTTTGGCCACAACAACACCATGAAGCGCTATAGGCTTGGGGCTGAGTGGCTGGATGATTGTGAAGAGAAAGGGGACCTGGGGGTGTTGGTTGATGCTTGGCTGAACATGAGCTGACAGTGTGCCCAGATGGCCAAGAAGACCAATGCCATCCTGGCCTGCATTAGAAGTAGTGCAGCCAGCAGGAACAGGGAAGTAATTGTCCCTCTGTACTCAGCACTGTTGAAGCCACACCTCGAGTACTGTGTTCAATTTTTGGCCCGTCACTTCAAGAAAGACACTGAGGCCCTAGAGTGTGTACAGAGAAGGGCAATGAAACTCATGAGGAGTCTGGAGCAAAGGCTTTATGAGGAGCGGTTCAGGGTGATGGGATTGTTTAGTTTGGAGAAGAGGATGCTCAGGGGTGACCTTACTGTTTTCTATAACTAACTGAAGGGAGACTAGTGAGCTTGGGTTTGGTCTCTTCTCTCATGTAGCCAGTGATAGGACGGGAGGTAATGGACTCAAGTTGTACCAGGGAAGATTTGGGTTGGACGTTAGGAAACAGTACTTTTCTGAAAGAGTGGTAAGGCACTGGAATGGGCTGCCCAGGGAGGTGGTGGAGTCACTGACCCTGAGGTGTTCAAGGAACATTTAGACACGTTGAGGGACATGGTTTAGTGAGAACTATTGGCAATAAGTAGATAGCTGGACTGGATGATCTTGTTGGTCCTTTCCAGCCTTGGAACTTCTATGATTCGTGATTCAAGTTTCTTTTGCATGAATAATTACACTCTATATTCCTTCCAGTACAGAAATCATGATCTTTCTTCAATCAATATAGATTTTTTACTCTGGTCTTCCCACAGAAAATCCATGTCTGAGCCTCAATCCAATGACTGGAAATGTCTGTCTTAAATTTCTTCACAACCAATCCATACCGGTTTATTCTCAGCCAAATATTTTTCTTATTTTATGTAGATTTTAAAATCTCTGTTTATATCTCTGGCCACTCTTCTTAGCATAACCAGACTATGTATGTTCATTTTTAATATCCACTTTCTAATGTCTTCAGTTTTATCCGCCTCTGACTTTCCTGAATAAAAGTGACTTAAAAACATGTATTCAAGAAGAAACTTCATGAGTGTATTATGAGCAAACAGTATGACTTCTGTCTTCTGCAGAAACTTTCCCTGAAACATTTTAAGGTCAAATCTGCCTTTTCATTACTCTGTGATGAACATTAGTCATTCTATGATGACTTTTCTGATGTCATTCTTTTATGATGTGTTCCCAGATAACAGGATCTGTTAGACAGCCCATTAGTTTCTACACATGGGATCATGTCATTTGAACTATGAAGGCATAGTCAATTCTTATCAATGCAAGTCATTGATATTCCTGCTTTCTTTTTCTTTCAATTAGGTCATTTTCTGGAAGTGGCTGAACATCTGTCTGCTGATGGAAACTTTTAAATAATATTGTTGTTTTGCTTTGCTTTCATGCAAAGTTATTTATTTACCTACTAAACCTTTTTTAACTCAACCCACAATGTCTTTTTCTTTTGCCTTTCAGATTCTCTACTCTAAACGACTTGGAGGGAGTGAGCAAGTAGCTGTGTGATGTTGAGCTCCCTGCTAGAGTAAAACCACTACTTGAGCAGGGAGACTGAAAAAGATGACATTCAGGAGCCTCTTTCAAACTCTTTAATTTTATTATTATGTGATTTATTATTATTAAATATAATTTTATGTTCAAAACTAATGTTTCAGCTCCCAGTACTTAGATATTAGACAGAGATTAAAAGCAAATTATTGATACTGGGAGAACTTATAGTGACAGGGTGTATAATGATGAAGTGAAGTAAGATACGTAGAATGAATCTGGCCTTGAATTTCAGCTTACTTAGTTGATTGTATGTGATGACCTTTGTTCATCTCTACCTTTCACAAGTTTCATCAACTGCAGTTTTCTGGGAGTGTCTGTAGGTCTTTAAACAGACATCACTTCTGAACCTAGCTATGTTTTTTTCTATTATGTTAACTGCATTTGTCTTTTTCTCGCCAGTGTTCACGTAACCACATTTTTGTGCACTCTTTGAAGGGCTTTCTTGGTGACTCAGCTTTCACATTGAAATTAGTATTCAAGCACAGGTTTCTTGTGGCAATTATTACAACTACTGTCATTCAGCCAAACCAAATTTTAAGCAGCAGCCAGAGGAATTTCCCCAGAGCAGCTCTGCCATCCTTAAGGGTGTTAGATGAGCTAAGAAGCATTGGGTTGAGATGTTCTAGACCTCTATCCTCCTTTCCTCTATTAAGCATCTGATTTTTAAAATATATCTTGATATAAAAATGTGAAGCCATGAAGATAAGTTTGGATGGAAAACACTTATGAGACTGTATGATATTCCATGTTAATAAATAGCAAGTCAGGAACTCCCACAGGAAAGAAAACATGTCTGGAAGCATTTTAATATACAGTCTGCTCACTTGAGAGAGAACAGAGCTGGTATGGATCAAGATTGTTAACTAGCCATTTCTATGGCTTTTCTATGGTGTTATGGCTATTTCTATGGTGTTATCATAGTCCACCATCATCTAGTCATCATTTTGGCCTGGAGAATAAATCCCCTGCATAATAATTCTTACTGGATAATTATAATGCAGTACTTAACTGTTTTTTGCAGGAAAAACAGAATTGCCAAAAGCATCCATGACTTTGCTTAACGTATCTTACCCAATAGCGTGAAGGTTTTAAGGGCATCCATGAATTCAGTTGTTATCCACTGGGGCCTATATCTGTGTAAAGAAAGAACTACTACTTTTCTAATAGAGAGGGCCAGACCAATTTATTGGACAATAATACAGTCTAATAACCCTTACATGTGGATGATGATGTTTGAAAAGGCATGTGTTTTACCTGGAGTAGAGTTAATTTTCTTTGCACAGGCTTATATGTGTTTTAGATTGATTGGTTTATTTACTCATTTTATTTTTGATGAAAATAGTGATGATTACACACCAATGGTTTAACTGTTGCTGAGCAGGGATTACACAGAGTCAAGGATTTTTTTGCTTCTCACACTGCCTTGTCAATGAGGAGGCTGGGAGTGCAGGCTGGTCACAGCCAAGCCAGATGATTGAAATGGACAAAATGGATATCTCATACCATGTGGTGTCATTCCCAGCTATAAACACTGAGGAAAAGAAGGAAGAAGAGGTGAACATTTGGAGTGATGAGTCTTCCCAAGAAAGCGTTAGACATGATGAACTCTGTTACCCTGTTTTCCTTGAAGTAGCTGAACATCTGCCTTCCAGTGGGAAGTAGGTAATTTTATATATCTCTCTATATATTTCATATAATTTTATATATTATATATAATATATATAATAATATAATATGATAATAATATAATATATATATATATTATATATATTTTTTTGCCAACAACATGCATGCATCTTTTTCTTTACCTTGTAATCTGTCCTAATCTGAATCCATACATTCTTTTACTTTATTCATTCTATCCCCCATATGTCTTGGAAGAAGTGAGTGAGCAGTTGTGTGTGCCGTGGATGGAATTACATGCTTTGCTTGTAAGAGAGAAGAAAGAATATTTATTGATGTAAAGTAATTGTTCTAAAAAAGATTAACTGTAAGAATTAATAAGATTCAAGATGACAAGATACCCTTGGTTATTACTGCATAGAGGAAACTTCACAAGGAGAGCCTCCTGTTGAGTCATGAGGTTAAGAATGAATCCACTTTGTAAACTCCTTCTCAGAGCAGCATAGGTGTGAATGAATCCACTCATAGTCCCAGACTTGATCAACAGTTTATATCTAAAGGATTGTATGTGCACAATCAATCTAAGATATAATCTTACTGAAGCTTGCAAAGCTTAACCCACTATTAGTCATTTACCAAGGATCTGCATCAGCAAGAAGTCTCTTGATATCAAGGTATAAGGGATCTCTGCAGCAGACAAGTCCTCGAGAAGCACCTCTACTTGAGGAGACATCCTGTTGTGAAGCCAGCTGCAACACAAAAGAGCTTAATGGGCTCTTTGGTTCCTCTCTATTTATGGTACAAGGTGGCTGACTTCTCATCTGTTTCAAGCAATCAGTCTGAAACATCACATAAATCTTGGGATCAGACCTGGAGGATGCTGTGTTCTTCTAGAGCTGGGACATTACCTGTATGGTACATGTGTTCATAAAGTATAACACCAAAAATAGTATAAATGAAGTCAGGAGGACAGCCCTTTCTTTGCAGCATGAAAAAAGTTTCAGTCATAGATACCACTCTACTCTTTGCACCAACACTGTGGAATTTAACACATTTTATGTTCCCAGCCTATCACAGTCTGAGAATGGGATAATTAACAGCATTTTGCAGCTGCATATATCTGTATGCCTGTGTCTATATATACAAAGCTACAGTCAGATATAGATATAGAGATAGATGATATAAATTAGATAAAGATGGTAAATACAGAAATAGATGCAGAAATAAACTTGATATAGATCTACACAGATATGGCTAGGTATGTATCAACAGGAGTATTAGGACTGATTAAGCTGGACATGAGCCAGCAGTGTGCACTTGTAGCCCAGAAGGCCAGCTATATCCTGGGCTGCATTAAAAAAGGGGTGGCCAGCAGGGAGAGGGAGGTGATTGTGACCCTCTACTCAGCTCTTGTGAGGCCCCATCTGGACTACTGCATCCAGGCTTGACACCCTCAGCTCAAGAAAGACATGGAGCTCTTGGAACAGGTTCAGAGGCGGGCCACTAAGATGATCAGAGGGCTGGAGCACCTGTCCTATGAGAAAAGGTTGAGGGAACTGGGATTGTTTAGCTTGGAGAAGGGAAGGCTCCAGGCAGACCTCATTGTGGCGTTCCAGTACTTGAAGGGAACATATAAACAGGAGGGGGAATGACTATTTAGATGTGTTGATAGTGGTAGGAGAAGGGGGAATGGTTTTAAACTGAAACAGGGGAGGTTTATGTTAGGCATTAGGAGGAGGTTTTTCACACAGAGGATGGTGACACACTGCAGCAGGCTGCCCAAGGAGGTTGTGGATGCCCCATCCCTGGAGGCATTCAAGGCCAGGCTGGATATAGCTCTGGGCAGCCTGGTCTAGTGGTTGGTGACCCTGCACATAGCAGGGGGGCTGAAACTAGATGATTTTTGAAGTCTTTCAACCCGGGCTATTCTATGATTCTATAGGATTCTATGATTCTATTATAAGAGTTATTAGAAGTATCAGGACAGATTATGGAGGAGAGAGGAGAAAGTATATTAATGGAGAGAAATGAAGACTACATTTCCCCATTGATAATAGTTGTAGTTAATAACAGATTTTTTCATTTTTGATGATTTCACACTGATGGACAGTTGTACTCAACCAAACTGCTCTCTCACTCCACTTTCTCAAAAGAACAGGGATAGAAAATATGATAAAATATAGGTTAATGATTTGAGATGTCTGTGATTTATATATATTCACTTATTTATTTATTTACTGTGGATTTTTCTGATCTGTTCTTTTTCTCATAGCTGCCAGGAAAATTTCACTCCACGTGATTAATCATACTTAAGCAGATTTCCCTTTATTGTAAAAAGTATGGAATTAATCAGTAAGTTTAAAAGAAAGGATGTTTCTAAATGGCATTTGAGCAGACAGGGCAAGCAGGGAGGGAGGACTATCCCTCTCCACTTGAGAGATCAGCTCACCTATCAACTGCCTTCCAGACAGCATATCTGTCCATGGTTTTCACTCGGCAGTAAGCTCTTGTCGAAAGGAATGTGGTGACCCAAATTTACTGCCTACCCAAGAATGTGGTTGTTTGGTTCTCCTGAACCTGTTGATGACATTGCAGGGAGGTCAGCTTTCCATCTGCATGAGGTGTGCGCAAGTGGACTATTTGCTCCACCTGGTGACAGAACTCAAAGGGAAGGTGGAGAGGTTAAGGAGCATCAAGGTGTGTAAAAAGGAGATAGTCTGGTGGAGCAACTCCCTGCCATACCTGTAAAACAGGCACCAGGGTGATACAACCCACATAGTGACAGACCTTCTGTCTAGTCACCTTCAGGCAGAGAAAGGCGACCAAAAGGGTGGGGAGGAATGGAAATAGGTCTCAGCTCAGCATCACAGGAAAACTCCCTCCATCCTTACCTCAATTCCCCAGGTGCCCTTGTGTAATAGGTTTGAGGATCTGAAAAGTGATGATGCAATGGAAGATCCACCCAGGAAGTTGTCTAGGATGGGAATGTTGACTCCACACCTCAAGACTGCCTCTGCCAAAAAAAAGAAGAAGAAGAAGAAGAAGAAGAAGAAGAAGAAGAAGAAGAAGAAGAAGAAGAATTGTTACAGAGGGCTTTCTTCTGAGGGGAACGGAGGGCCTGACGTGTCAGCCAGACCATACCTGTAGGGAAGTGTGTTGCCTCCCTGGGGCCCAGATCAGGGACATTACTAAAAAACTTCATGGTCTGGGTTGACCCTCTGATTATTACTCTTTACTGATAGTTCAGGCTAGCAGCAATAAAGTCACTAAGAGAAGCTTGAGAACTATCAAAAGGGACTTCAGGGCACTGGAAAAATCAGATGATGGAGCAGGAATAAAGTTGGTATTTTCCTCTATTCCTTCAATACCAGTGCAACTACTGAGAGGATCAGTAAAACTCATCTTATAAATATGTGGTTAAGAAGCTAGTACCATCACGGGAATTTTGGCTTTTTCAACCATGGGGCACTTTACTGGAATAAAACCAGGCTTGCCAGAGATAAGCCTCGACAAACAATGCCAGAGGCTGGGGGTGAGGTCAATGACACGGTTGAATTGTATCTACGTCAGTGCATGCAGCACAGGCAACAAATATGAGTTGCTGGAAGCCATCACGTGGCAAGAAAACTCTTGTTTAGTTGCCGTTACTGAAACATGGTGGGATTGCTCCCACAACTGGAATGCTGCAGTGGATGGCTATGAGCTCTTTAGAAGGGATGGGTAAGGAAGGAGGGGTGGTGGTATGGCTCCCTGTGTTGGAGAAAGATTTGATGTTGTGGAGCTTGGGGCTGACAGTGATGAGGTTGAATCTTTATGGGTAAAAATCAGGTGGAAGACTAACAGGGCTGATGTTCTAGTGCAGGTCTGTTATAGACTGCCTCACCAGAATGAAGAGATGAACAAGGTGTTTTACAAGCAGCTGTCAGAAGTTGCGTGACCACCAGCCATTGTTCTCATGGGGGACTTCAACTTCCCTGATATATACTGAAAACATAATAAAGCACAAAGAAAGCAGTCTAGGAGGTTTCTAGAGAGTATAAAAGACAACTTTTTGACACAGCTGGTAATGGAGCCTACCAGGGGAGGTGCCCTGCTAGACCTGCTGCTCTCAAATAAAGAACTGGTGGGAGATGTGGAAGTCAGGAGCTGTCTTGGGCAAAGTGACCATGAAATGGTAGAGTTCTCAATTCTTGGACTTCTGGAGGGCAGAATTTGAACTACTCAGGGCACTGGCAGGGAGGGTCCCTTGGGATTCAGTTCTAAAAGGTGAAAGGATCCAGGAAGGCTGGTTACTCCTCAAGAAGGAAGTCTTAAAGACACAGGAGCAGTCTGTGCAGGAGTGCTGTAAGATGACAAAAATCAACTAATCAATCAATCACCAAAGAAACAAAACAAAAAAAAGTACCACAAGAAAATAGTTGACAATACAGATTGTTCTTAATGGTGAAAGAGAAGGAAAAGCTCTGTAAATAACTTTGGAATAAAGTTCTTACCAGGAGGAGAGCAAGCTCACAAATCTCTCTAGCTCCCAAAAAATAAAGCATTTTAAACAGATTGATTGAAGCTGCTGGAGAGAATTTGATTTTAAAAGTGCTCTTCCCACATTAGCTCTCAAAGGACAAAAAGGGTGAAATAATCCTTGTTACATACTTAGAACCATGATTTCTTTTCAGTTTAAATCACTAGAAACAAATCATTAACTACATTTTTAAAACAAAAAAAATTCCAAAACATTTTCAAAATAAGCAGTAAGTCAACCTGTCAACTCCAGAAGCAATAAAACTTTGGATCTAGATATTTTAATAGGAAGATAGTTTGTAGAATATTTAAAATGTATAGTTCAGCATTATGCAGGGGTCTCATAATGAGCTTTAGCCCAGTCTTCTCATCTATGGGAGACATCACTGCCTTTACTGTTCTGAAGTGTGCAACATAATTGCCATTCCTTGACCTCCATTCTTTCCTTGGTGTCATCTTCCAAAAATTCAGATCATAGTATCAAAGAATCATTAAGGTTGGAAAAGACCTCCAAGATCATCCAGTCCAACCATCCACTTACTAACAATATCGTTCACTACATCATGTTCCTTAGTTCCACATCTACATGTTTCTTGAATACCTCCAGCAATGGTGACTCAACCACTTCCCTGGGCAGTCTGTTTCAGTGCTCGACCACTCTTCTGGAGAATTTTTTCATAATATCCAACCTGAACCACCCTTGAAACAACTTGAGCCTATTCCCTGCTGTCCTATCTCAAGTTACGTGGCAGAAGAGGCAGCCCCTACCTCACTCAAACCTCCTTTCAGGTAGTTGTAGAGGGTGATAAGGTCTTCCCTGAACCTCCTCTTTTCGAGACTAAAGAATCTCAGTTCCTCAGCAGCTCCTTGTAGGATGTATGCTACAGATCCTTCATCAGTTTTGTTGTTCTTTTTTGGATAAGAAGGGTAATGTCAATGTCTTTCTTGTAGAGAAGGGCCCAAAACTGAACATAGTTATCAAGGTGTGACCTCACCAGTGCTACGTATAGGTGACAATCACTTCCCTAGTCCTGCTGACTACATTATTTCTGATACAAGCCAGGATGCCATTGACCTTCGTGGCCACCTGGGCATACTGCTGGCTCATGTTCAGCTGGCCGTTGACTAGTACCCCCAGTTCATTTTGTGCCACACAGCTTTCTAGCCACTGCCTCAAGCTTGTATTTTTGCATGGGGTTATTGTGACAGAAGTGCAGAACCCAGCACTTGATCTTATTCAAGCTTGAAGAACTGGCCTCAGTCCACTGATACAACCAATCTAGTTCCCTCTGCAGGGCCTTCCTACCCTCAGACAAATCAATGCCTTTCTCCCAGTTGGTGTCATCTGCAAACTTACTGAGGGTGCACTCAATCTCCTCATCCAGATCATTAATAGAGATACTAAACAGAAGTGGTCCTGATACTGACCCCTGTGGAACACCATTAGTGACCAGTCACCAGCTGGATTTAACTCATGACAACACTCTGGGCCCAGTCTTCCAGACAGTTCTTTACCCAGAGAAGAGTATACCTGTCCAAACCATGAGCTGAGAGCTTTCCCGGGAGAATACTGGGTGAGATAGAGTCAAAGGCATTACTAAAGCGTAGGTAGACTACATTAACATCTTTTCCCTCACCCCCTAGGTGGGTCATCTGGTCATAGAAGGAGATGAGGTCGGTCAGGCAGAAGCTGCCTTTCATGAATCCGTGCCGGTTGAACCCAGTCCTCTGGTTGTCTTGCCAGTGTTGTATCATCACACTCAAGATGATCTGATCTATAACCTTTCCCTATACTGATGACAGGCTGACAGTCCTGTAGTTTTCTGGATCCCCTTTCCACACTTTCTTTTAGATCAATGTCAGATTGGCAAGACTCCAGTCATCTCAGGCCATCCCAAATGGTTCACCAGGACTGCGGATAATTGATGGAACGTGTATGGTGAGCACTTCCCCTAGCTCACTAAGTGCCCTCAGGTGGATCCCATCACATTCCATACACTTTTGATAATACAGGTTGAATAAGAGGTTGCTAATGTTTTCCTCCTGAATTATGTGAGAAGGGTTTATACCACCCCTCAATCCAGTCCTCCAGCTCTGGAGGATGAGTACCCTGAGGATAACTGATCTGAACATTAAACACAGAAAAAGAGATAGGAATGAATTCCTCAGACTTCTCCCCATCATTAGTGATAATGCTCCCCAGTGAATCCAATAAATGTCGAAGAAAGTCATGGAGGGAAGAGGGGCCCGTTATAGGTGAGGGTTAAAAACAAATACAATTAAATAATACTCAAGTACTGTGTTCAGTTTTGGGCCCCTTCCGGAGAAGGGCAACACAGCTGGACCCAGAAAAGAATAATGAACTACAACTCCCAGAAGACTTCATTGTTCCATTTCCATTTTCCTGTTGGAGGGAAAGATAAAACTGACTGGGAGCCACGAGACTGACGCTTTTTGCCCATTTTGCTCTGTCTGCTCCCTGACCATCTCACCTACAGCATTAGAGTAAGGACTTCAGTTTTGGACCCTCTCATTTTATTCGATCTATTAGTTTCCATTCCCACTATATTTTATTATCTCATATTCTGCTATTATATTTAGTAAGATTTTTTGTTTGTTTGTTTGTTTGTTTGTTTGTTTCCCTTCAGATCATTGCCACTGTTTTCCTCATCTGGAACCATATCCCTACCTTCCCCCCTTTCTCCCTTCCCCAGGGTGTAAGGTCTGAACTTAAGTGCCTGTACACTAACACATGGAGCATGGGGAGCAAACAAGAAGAGTTACAGGTGTTCATGTGCCTACTTGGCTATGATGTCATTGACATCATTGAGACATGGTGGGCTGGCTCTCAAGACTGGAATGTAGGAATAGACAGGTACAAACTTTAAGAAAGATAGGCAGGGTAGAAGGGGAATAGGTACGGCCTTCTAGATCAATAACTAGCTCGAATCCATGGAGGTCCACCCAGGGATGGATGAGGAACTGACAGAGACCTTATAGGTGAGGGTTAAAGACAAGGCACGGGAAAGAGACATCCTAGCAGGGGAACGTTACAGGCTGCCAGACATGGAAGACTGAGTGGATTAGGGTCTCCATAAACAGATAGGAGCAGTTTCACATTCACAAAACGTGGTCCTTGTGCGCAACTTCAAACAATAAAAAATCTGTTAGAAGGACAACAGAACAGGTTGCCCAGAAAGACTGTGGATGCCCCATCCCTGGAGGCATTCAAGGCAAGGTTGGTTGTGGCTTTGGGCAGCCTGGTCTGGTGGTTGGCAACCCTGCCCACAGCAGGGTGTTTGAAACTAGATGATCTCCGAGGTTATTTTCAACCCAGACCATTCTATGATTCTATGATTCTGTAGCAGCACAGCAGGGCACCAGCAATTAAAGAGGTTCCTGAAATGCATTGATGGTGACTTCCTCTTCCAAGTGATATAGGAGCCCCTGAGAGAAAGTGCTACGCTGGACTTCCTCCTCACCAACGAGGCGGGGGCGGGGAGGGGGGTGGAGGGAGGGGGTTGGATGGTGGGGGGGGCTGATGAGTAATGTGAAGCTCGAGGGCAGCCTTTGCTGCAGTGAACATGAAATGGTGGAGTTCAAGATCTTTAGGGTGCCAAAAAGCATGCACAGCAAGCTTGCTGTTCTGGGCTTCAAGAGAGCAAATGTTGACCTCTGCAGCGCTAAGCAGTGTGACATGGGATAAAGCCATGGAGGGAAGAGGGGCCCCAGAAAGCTGGTCAGTATTCAAGGACCATCTACTCCAAGCTCAGGAGCAATGCATCGTGAGAAAAAGGAAAGCCAGCAAGAATGTCAGGTGGCTTCTGGGGATCAACAAGTTGTTTCTGGATTTACGTAGGCATGAAAAGAAATTCTGTCAGGACTGGAAGCAGGAACGGGTTACCCAGGAGGACTACAAAGGAATTGTCCAAGCAAACAGGGATCAGGTTAGGAAAGCCAGAACCCAGATTGAAGTAAATCTATCCAGGGCTATAAAAGGGAACAAGAAGAAATTCTACAGGTATACCAGTAGAATAAGAATGTCAGGAAGGATGCAGGCCCACACCGAAAAGAAACTGGAGACCTGGTCACAAAGGGATACAGAGAAAGCTGAGGTGCTCAATAACTTCTTCATCTCATTCTTCACTGACAAGGACTCTAGCCACACTGCCTGTACTGAGGGCCCAGAAGTTGACACAGTATTCCATGTATAGAACAACCAATGCTAAGTAGAAGGGAAGGATCACCTGCTAGTGACATTTCCTAATGCATACAAGAATACTATTAACCTTAGCAGCAAGGGCATGTTGCTGACTTTTATTCAACTTGATCTCCACCAGGATCCTATGTTATTTTCTGCAATGCTCCTTTTCAGCTGAATGTATCTGTACCTGGTACTTACAGTGCTCTACAGTTCTCTTTGTCAAACCTGAGTTTTTTGTAAGCCCACCACTCCAGCCTGTCGAGATCCCTCTGAATGGCAGCATAGCACTCCGGTGAGGTGAGTAAGCCTCTCTCCCCAGTTTGTGTCATCTGCGAATTTACTACTTCATCATCCAGATCTATAATGAAGATTCTAAATAGTATGGGACCCAGCACTGAACTTTTGCCTACATTGTCACTACATGACATCAAAGTGATGTTACCAGCTGCCTCCTGCCCCTTAAGGCTGCTGTTCTTACTTGTATATGTTTGAATATAGGTACTATACATTCCTCTGATGGGTTGAAATTCCAACATGGAATGAGTTGTCTTGTTCCAATTCAGAGTCTTTGGGGACCAACCAGGACAAGCACAGGTCAGTTCACTGCCTTCTTCCACTCCTTCAGTGACCAGTTACCAGAACCCTGACTTCAACACCCAATATAAAAAGGAAATACATAACTATGAAGTATGTACTCAATCCCAATATGGAACGCTATGCCTTTTTATGTGGGCTTGGTGAATTAGTGGAGGAATGCGAATGGTGACAAAATGTTTTGAATTAGGTCTACTTTGAGATCTGGAGTTTTTGAACAGCCAGTCTATTCATAAAATAAACGAACTGTGTTTGTTTGCAGTATGCAGAGCCTGATGGGCTCAGGAAATGTGGATTCTGTCTACTAAACAAAGTTACTTTGCACCATTCCATTACAGATTCAGATAATCTCTTTGGAAATCTGTAACACCTCTAACCCATACTTGCATCTCAAAAAGGGATTTGTGCCTACACAAACTTTTGAAAATGCTTTCTTAAATGCTTTCACACTCAGTTTTCCAGTGATAAATTCTTGCCAAGCTAAATATTTCTGTTCTGTAGAGTGAGATGTGTGTTTGGAGCTAACTAATCTGATCACTTCCAGGTTCTCAGTTTAATATGATTTATCTATGTGAAAGAAGCAGTATGGTTGTTATCAGCCACTGCTAATGAACACGTGAAAATGACACAGTATGTACTTCTACTGGCCAGTCATGTAGTCTAAATATAACCATATAAACCACTGCTACAGTCCTGGTACTCCTTTTGCCGTGATGAAATGAAAAGTTGCTAACAGATACGAGTGCACAGATTTAGTATAAAAGAATATCTGTAAGCCAGCTGGCCTAATGTTTGCTCACTATAAGGGGGTCAGAGACCTTGTATGGTCTTAATAAATAGAATCAACTGACTTCATATGTATTTTGGCACTAATACATGGCCTATGACATCATTTCCTGAGCTTTAGTATAATATTAACAAGAAGGTTATTCCAGATTAGGACTGAATCAGAGTTATGGCAGAGAGCAGTTTTTCTCTTTGCTTGTTTAGAAAAATAAGTAGATAAATTGGAATAAGACACAGCTGCTTGTAACATTATTTCAAAATAGCCTCACAAACACAAACCATCTAGTCAAGCTGGGGTTTGCTTCATTTTTATTTATTCCTCATTAATTTGCCTTAAATCACTGATTTCTCTGGGAAGGATAAAAAATATGAAAAGAAAAAGGCTTGCCCAGGCCAGGGAGATGAATAAAACACATGTCAACAATAAATCCAGATTAAGCTTTTGTGAAACACCTTGAATTTATTGTATTAGTTTGTGCAGACACCTTTAATCTATGACAACAAATTAAAGTCTGATTTAAATTAAAGTAAATCATAAAATAATTAAAAGTGCCTTCTCCCTTACACCACCTTCCAGTTTTTCATCCATTACTGGTCAAGGTTAGGGATTTACTCCCTGCCATCTGAAGCTTCAAAAGATTTATCTGCTAAGCTTTCCTTTTGTCTTCTCTGGAGTATCCATTTTATTATATGAAGGACTTATAGATTAACCAGTGCTTGACCAGCTTTCCTTCAAAGTCTCTTACTTCAGATATAAGAGGAAAAACATTTCTTTAGTACTTCTAAACTCTTGTTCCACACCCTCATTGCCCATTAATCTGTTTTTTTTTTTATAAATTACTCCAAAATACATCATTTCAAATAAATGTTTTCCACTGTAATGCATTATATCTCTTAAATGAGCTGTGTTATGACTCAGTGTGTATCACCCATGCCCACAGATACATTCCACATTTAAGAGAACTTGTATTTCTGTCATATTTAATTTTTTTTTTTTTAGCCTTAGTAATTATTAAATATAACTTTTTATTTGAATACTGGAGTGTGAATATTGAAGTGGTTATAGAAAATGTAATAAGTTAAAATTTTATATTCAGGATGCTGTGTCATTAATTAATAAATAAGACATGCAAGCCATCCTTATCTGGAGTATACAATCTATCTCAGTTTAAAATATGTAGTGTTTAAGATTTATTCTGAAATTTTGAAGATTCATTCATCTTTTCAAAACCCTTTTTACAACAATTGGATGCATTTCATAGAGTGAGTTTGTGTGCATGAGCATGATGGCTGATGGGGAACAAAGCAGCTTCAGTTTCAATGCTGAATGGTGAAGAGGTAGAACTGTTCAAATATTACAGCTTTTTCTGCTTTGTATGGTGAAAAATCATTCCTCATCCAGTAGGGCAATGCAAGGAGATCATATGTGATCTACTGTATTAGTTAGCTATAGATCTCAGACTTGGGCGTCTTTTCCATAGAAATAGTAAAAATAGCTTTCAAGAAGAAAATTCTTTACAGATAAGAACATAACTATTTTATACCCTATTCTTTAAGGATAAGAAAAAAAATCTCTATTCTGCAGGGTTCTCACTAGCATGAAGTTCCAGATTCTTGTTGAACTAAGTGCTATTTGAATGTTAACATGGTATTATCAGCTTAAACCATACCTGTAGAATGATATCTAAAATGACTGAATGCATTGTCAAAGTTGATCAAAGCCAGATGTTCTCATCCTCTTGGACTGAAGCAAGTTTGATTGGTCCTACTTTATTTTCAGTTAAGCAAAGGCAACCTCTTACAGTCTCTCTTACTCTTCTTTCTTTCTTTTTTTTTTTTTCTTTTTAACCCTTCAAAAATAAAATTATATTGGATTAAAAAAAAAAAAAAAAAAGAAAGTGGGGATTAATTCCCTAAACATTCTGTTTTTATTCCAGAGTACACTATCAGTTACATGTAGCTGTTCCATACCCTCTAGGGGAACGCAGTGGCTAACTGAATATTAAGATGCCTAAAATAAGTGCCTAATGTTTAGACAAATTATTTCCAGTACGTTTTAAAGAAAACATTCAGAAAACATTTAGGAAATGGAAAATGTTTTTAGGAAACTTTTCCATTCAGAGGGTGGTGACACACTGGAGCAGGCTGCCCAGAGAGGTTGTGGATGTCCCGTTCCTGGAGACATTCAAGGCCAGGCTGGATGTGGCTCTGGTCAGCCTGGTCTAGTGGTTGATGACCCCGCCCAGGGCAGGGGGGCTGAAACTAGATGATTTTTGAAGTCTTTTTCAACCCGGGCCATTCTGTGATTCTATGAAGTGAGAAAAAAATGAAGTTACAAGCAGAAAAAAAATATTGGTACTGAATTTTCAATGCCTGTATATTGGGCTGGTATTATTAAAACAAATGCCAATTTTGGAGCTATGTGTCTTTCAGAAGTTGTTTTCAACCTATCTCTCTATTATTATTAAAGTATGACTAATTCTGACTTGTGGATGAAGTTACAAGAATTTTAAACATATGCTGAAAAAAAAAGGAGCTGCAGAAATCATATGAATGATGCTTTACAAAACATGAAAATATGTTGAAACAGATGCATCCCATTCCTTTTATAATTTCTCAAATTATCATCAGACACAAGGTCACATATTATGATATTTTCAGTTTCCCTGCTAAATTATTGGAGTTACAGGAAGGATTCAAAAAATGATCTCTTCTTAGACAAAGAGATTTAGACAAAAGACTTAGACAAAATTTTCTGTGGCAGACTTGATTCTAAGCTCCTTGAAGAAATATGGAACACTGTACCAATTACTCAACGTAATCACCTTCTATATATAGAGAGTGCTACATATTCTTGATTCTTTTTATTCTGTCCCGAAGCTGTACAAAAAGATATTCAAATGTACCCGCAATGCAGTATTTTCTGTAAAACCACAGAATTTGAGCCACCTTGGTACTAGTTTCTGAAGTAATGCATTTCCTGAATTTTTTTTTTGGAAAATATTGTTTTTAAGGATACGGTCTAATAAGTGATAAAATGAAACAAACAAACAAAAAACTCATCTCTGACAAAGAATATATTTCTGAAAATTAATTAACAAATTGATTTCTTGGTACTTATAAGAACAAAATATTGCTTCTTAAAAGCATTTTATATGCCCCAGGGGAAAGAAAAAAAAAAAAAAAAGAAACAGAAAAATACACAGAAAAGAAGCTGATACTGGATTTTTAGTTGTGCGATGAGTGAATTAAAGATTAGCAATACACTGTTCACTCACGTGTATTTAAGATGTTCTTCTCTTCTCTTCTCTTCTCTTCTCTTCTCTTCTCTTCTCTTCTCTTCTCTTCTCTTCTCTTCTCTTCTCTTCTCTTCTCTTCTCTTCTCTTCTCTTCTCTTCTCTTCTCTTCTCTTCTCTTCTCTTCTCTTCTCTTCTCTTTTCCCTTCTCTTCTCTTTTCCCTTCCCTTCGCTTCCCTTCCCTTCGCTTCCCTTCCCTTCCCTTCCCTTCCCTTCCCTTCCCTTCCCTTCCCTTCCCTTCCCTTCCCTTCCCTTCCCTTCCCTTCCCTTCCCTTCCCTTCCCTTCCCTTCCCTTCCCTTCCCTTCCCTTCCCTTCCCTTCCCTTCCCTTCCCTTCCCTTCCCTTCCCTTCCCTTCCCTTCCCTTCCCTTCCCTTCCCTTCCCTTCCCTTCCCTTCCCTTCCCTCCCCTCCCCTCCCCTCCCCTCCCCTCCCCTCCCCTCCCCTCCCCTCCCCTCCCCTTCCCTCCCCTCCCCTCCCCTCCCCTTCCCTCCCCTCCCCTTCCCTCCCCTCCCCTTCCCTTCCCTTCCCTTCCCTTCCCTTCCCTTCCCTTCCCTTCCCTTCCCTTCCCTTCCCTTCCCTTCCCTTCCCTTCCCTTCCCTTCCCTTCCCTTCCCTTCCCTTCCCTTCCCTTCCCTTCCCTTCCCTTCCCTTCCCTTCCCTTCCCTTCCCTTCCCTTCCCTTCCCTTCCCTTCCCTTCCCTTCCCTTCCGCTTTGATGATGCTCTGAGTACATTAAATATATAACTGTTTTAATTTCCTTAAAAGAAAAATGATTTGCACTTTGTATAGTTCCTTATTGTGCTACATTTTAATCAGTCCACAATAAAATAAAATAAAATATAAATATAAAATATTAACAATCCATAAACCTTAACATTATTTGAGTAAAGATGACAGGTTATTCTACACAAATGGAGGAATTGAAAACTTCCTTTTCCATAAATCCTCTTGTAACCCTTTCACAGCTTCTCCATTCTGTTTTCCACTTGATCTGCCATCAGTGATAATAATGAACTACTGATAGTGTAATGAAAATATTATTGCTTTCTGAAGTGAATGTACATATATTCTGTTAAGTGATCTACAGTCCAGCTCAACAGAAACAAATAGATATCTAAATGTCCTTTGAGAAAATGTAATTAAATTTTTTGGATTGGTTATCCTTCCAACATATCAAAAATAATAACAGTGATGCCAGCAGTTTATTATCTCAGCCTTATTTAACATTAAAGTTATGCCCATGGGTTTCTTGTAGGTGAAGTTAAATGATAAAGAATCGCATTAAGAAGAAGAGAAACATGTGAAATCATAACTCACTAGATAGTATTTTAATCATGGTACAACTCATTTGTTTAACCAGACAGGATGTTGATGAGATTAGAGAGAATTCAGAAGGTAAAGAAAAATACAATCTCTTCTTTTTCACTGGTGTGTGTACTTCTGTTAGTTAGAAGTAAGAGTAATTATTCTGCCAGAATGTACACTGTCAGAGAAATTATGTTCTCTCCTAGCTTTGTTTATAAAATATAAACTGGGTTTATAACAAGGAACCCTGCAATAAACAGGATGAATTTTAAACAGCAGTACTGAGAACATATTTAATCACCAAATTACTAAAATTTAGAACAGTGGTTGGAGAAAAATGTATTATTCTCACTGAGCAGTGATTTACTGGCAACAGATTAAGTTCTAATGCATATCATAAAAATAACAATAACAATAAAAATGGTTATTTACAATTTGGTCCATGCTTGCTAGAATTAATAAAAGTGTCTTCCATGAGATATATTTTCCTACTGTTGCAAGGATGAAGATCTACTTCATGTGTCCATCTTCTATATTTTAGTTCTTAAAGAGTTCAAAATATGCATAACATAGAAAACAAAAAACACAAACAAACAAACAAACAAACCACCATTGTGTTTAAATGTATAATTCAATATTTTCAGAGCCCACTGAGTACTACTGGGACATTTCTCAATTTACTTGCTATTCATGTGAAGTGTAACATAGTTCTATTATATTTGTCTTTAATCCAGTGTTCCTGAAGCTATTACAGGAGATTAGTAAAATAGAAAGAATTACAAGATGCTTATAATCTCTGTGATGTGTCTAGCATCATGGAGTCATGGAATCACAGAATGATTGAGTTCAGAAGGGACCCCTGGAGGTTAGCTTCCTGCTCAAGCAGGATCTCATGGAAGATATTATTCAGGCTTGTGTTCAAACAGCTCTTGAATATCTCCAGGGAAGGAGACTCCACAAGCTCTGGGCAGTTTGTGTCGGTGTCTAGTCACCCTCAGAGTAGAGACGCTTATCCTCATATTCATCTGAATATTCCTGCATTTCTGCTTGTGTCTATCACCTCTCATCCTATCACTGGCCCTCATGGAGAACAGACTGGCCCCATTCTCTTGACATCCACCTTTCAGTTATTTATATATACTGATCAGAACCCAACTGAACTTCCTTTCCTCAAGGCCAAACATGCCCATTTCTCTCAGCCTTTCCTCCTGAGAGGTACTCCAGCGACTTAATCATTTTAGTAGTCCTCTATGGGACTTACTTCAGAAGCTCCATGACTCTCTTGTAGTGGTGAGCCTGGAACTGGACACAGTACTCCAGGTGAGGCCTTACCAGGACAGAGTAGAGTGCTGCCCTCAACCAACTGGCAATGCTTTTTCTTATGCACCCCAGGATATCGTTGACCTTTCTGACCACAAAGGCACATTGCTGGCTCATCACTGACTTTTTGCCCATCAGGACTTGGATCCTTCTCCCCTGAGTTATTTTCCAGCTGGTCATTCCCCACATATAACAGTGCATGGGGTTATTCCTCTCCAGGTACAATACCCTGCAGTTGCTTTTGTTGAATTTCAAAAGGTTTCTGTCTGCTCAGCTCTTCAGCCTGTAAACATACTACAGTATGAAGGCTGCTTCAGAAGTAATGCCTTATATTTTATTAAGTTGGTCCACAATGTCAGAGGTGAATGTTGGTGGTATCGCAGTAGAGACTGAACCTTTCCACAGTAATCCATTCAATTTTGTTGCCATGCAACATGTGGCGGCAGAGAAGCAATCTGAGACAGTGGCATTACGCATATACATATCAAAGTGTATATGAAGAAAAAAGTGTGTCACTGAATTCCTCCATGTGGAAAAAATTGTACCCATTGTCATTCACTGATGCTTGCTGAACACTTATGAAGACCAAACAGAGGATGTGAGCACAGTGAAGTGACAAGTGGTGCATTTCAGCAGTGATGACAGAAAGACAAGGAAACAGTGATGGCAACACTGTAATATCACAAAGTTTGCCTCAAGCAGGTCTCACGAATACTCACACAGGAACAGAAAGAACACCGTATGCAAATTTGTCAGGATATACTGAACCAATATGAGGATGAAGGTGACAGTTTCCTGGGTCACATCATTGCTGGGGACAACATGTGGTGTAACCACTGTGAGCTGGAGTCAAATTAGAAGTCCATGCAGTGGCAACTTCACTCCCCATTGAAGAAATTGTTCAAGATGCTGCCTTCAGAAAGTGATGTGCAGTGTCTTTTTGGATAGGAAAGGGGTGAGCCTTCTGGATTTCCTAGAACACTGACAAACCATAAATTCTGACAGTTACATTGAACCCAACTAAGCTGAAGGCTCAGACTTCCAGAGTTGGACTAGAGAAACACAGAATCATAGAACTGTAGAAACATTTGAGTTGAAAGGGACCTTTAAAAGTCATCTATACAAAGTCATCAATACAAAGAAGTTCTTAGGATGTGCAGACAGAAAATCAGAAAGGCAAAAGCCCAGCTTGAACTCAACCTGGCTGCTGGGGTAAAAGGGAACAACAAACTCTTTTACAAGTACATCAACAGTAAGAGGAGGACCAGGGAGAATTTCCATTCTTTACAGGATGAGGCTGCGAATGTGACCACTGAGGATAAGGAAAAGGCAGAGGTTCTCAATGCCTTCTTTACATCTGTCTTTAAAAGTCAGACCAGTTATCCTCAGGTTTCTCTACTCTCTGACCTGGCAGCCTTGGCTGGGGAGCAGACTAAACCCCCCACCATTCAGGAGGAAACAGTCAGAGACCTGCTAGTCCAAGTGGACTGCCACAAGTCCATGGGGCCAGATGAGATTCACTCGAGAGCACTGAGGGAACTGGCGGAGGAGATAGCCGAGCCGCTTTCCATCATCTATCAGCGCTCCTTGTTGACTGGAGAGGTCCCAGAAGACTGGAGGCTTGCCAATGTGACTCCCATCTACAAGAAGGGCTGCAAGGATGATCCAGGGAACTAAGGCCTGTTAGCCAGACCTTGGTGCTGGGGAAGATTATGGAGCAGATTGTCTTGAGGGAGATCACATGGCATATGTGGGACAACCAGGGGAACAGGCCTAGCCAGCATGGGTTCACGAAGGACAGGTCCTGCTCGACCAACCTGATCTCCTTCTAGGATCTAGTGACCTGTCTGGTGGACTAGGGAAAGGCTGTTGTTCTGGTCTACCTAGACTTCAGCAAAGCCTTTGACACTGTCTCCCACAGTATTCTCCTGCAGAAGCTGGCAGTCCGTGGCTTGGACCGGTACACTCTTGGCTGGGTAAGGAACTGGCTGGAGGGCCGGGCCCAGAGAGTGGTGGTGAATGGAGTTAAATCCAGCTGGCGACCGGTCACGAGTGGTGTTCCCCAGGGGTCGGTGCTGGGGCCTGTCCTCTTCAATATCTTTATTGATGACCTGGATGAGGACATTGGGTGCACCCTCAGCAAGTTTGCAGATGACACCAAGCTGGCTGGAAGTGCTGATCTGCCTGAGGGTAGCGAGGCCTTACAGAGGGATCTGGATAGGTTGAATAGCTGGGCTGAAGCCAATGGGATGGGATTCAACAAGACCAAATGTCAGGTCCTGCACTTTGGCCACAACAACCCCAGGCAACGCTACAGGCTCAGGGCAGTGTGGCTGGAAGACTGTGTAGGGGAAATGGAGCTGGGGGTGTTGATTGACGCTCGACTGAACATGAGCCAGCAGTGTGCCCAGGTGGCCAAGAAGGCCAATGGCATCCTGGCTTGTATCAGAAAAAGTGTGGCCAGCAGGAACAGGGAAGTAATTGTCCCCCTGTACTCAGCACTGGTGAGGCCGCACCTCGAGAACCATGTCCAGTTTTGGGCCCCTCGCTGTAAGAAAGACATTGAGGCCCTGGAGCATGTCCAGAGGAGGGCAACAGAGCTGGTGAGGGGTCTGGAGCACAGGCCTTATGAGGAGTGGCTGAAGGAGCTGGGATTGTTCAGTCTAGAGAAGAGGAGGCTCAGGGGAGACCTTATTGCTCTCTATAACTACCTGAAGGGAGGTTGTGGTGAGCTGGGGGTCGGCCTCTTCTCTCGGGTGACTAGTGATAGGACTAGAGGGAATGGCTTCAAGCTGCGCCAGGGAAGGTTCAAGCTGGATGTTAGGAAATACTACTTCTCTGAAAGAGTGGTCAGGCACTGGAATGGGCTGCCCAGAGAGGTGGTGGAGTCACCAAGCCTGGTGGTGTTCAAAGAGTGTTCGGATGTTGTGTTGAGGGACATGGTTTAGCGAGAACTACTGGTGAAGGGTGAACGTTTGGAGTGGATGATCCTGTGGGTCTTTTCCAACCTTAGCAATTCTATGATTCTATGATTCTATTCTGGTATCTCACGTGTCACACGTTAAATGTATACGGATATATCACAACTTCTCTTTCTGAACAGTTTACTAGCATCTTCAATCAACATAATTCATCAGTGAAATCTGGATTATCTGAATAATACATTCAAAAACCAAACAAATTTCTGGATGTGCTTTAGGGAATATTGGGCCAAATACCTATCTCTAGTATTGAAGTGTAAACTTAGATTTAATCCCCTCAATTTAACAAGGATTTAATTCTACTCTACACCAATATAATTGAGAATACCATGTGACTTACTGTTTTCCTGAATGAAAAAATAGTATTTTTTGTTGTTGTTGTTGTCTGTTTCTAGGATTTTTTAATCTGTAATTACTAAAAATTAGAATTAAGCATTGCAGGAGCATTTCTCTGAGAATTTTAATGGAATTTGTGAAATTTTGAATCTAGGATTTATGGTCTTATAATCTTCTACAAGGCAGAGTGACATCAGAGTTACATAGTCCATATGAAATCATGGGGTATTATGGGAAGGAAACATAAGGTACAAAGAAGAAAAAAAGATTTATCGGAAACACACCTTAAAACAAAGATGAAATAAAAGAAAAAAAAGAAATAAAATAGTTCTAAATAGATTAAAATAATAGTTATATAATTTTAAGGGAGACTAAACATAATAGTAATGCAAAGATATTCTGTAAGAAAGATTTTACATAATGAAAAATTCTATTTGTGTTACATTCCATAGTTTTGAGCATGCTTCTGTATTAAGAAAATGGGAAACAATTCTATTCAGATGCAATGACATGTACGTATGCACCTCTATATAAACTTCTATTTTCTGATTATTCAGTTGGTGTGCCAGTTGAATACTTTATGCTGGGTTTTTTGTTGTTGTTTTTGTTTGTTTGTTTGTTCATTTTCACAAAGGTTCTTATCTATGTTCTATACACGAGGTACAGGGAAATACATGGTCTTTATAGCTCTATTTGTGTTTCAAATAAAATTAAAGTTACGAAGAATTGACAACTGACTAGAAAACCTGATGCTACTACAAAAACAGACTACTTTATTTTATTTTATTCTATTCTATTTTATTCTATTTTTATTTTATGTTATTTTGAGGGTATTTATTCAGATCTGAAATGGAATTGACAATATACTGTCTAAATAATAATTAAAAAATAGTTCTAAGTTTAATTTGATTGTACCAATCAATTCAACATAAGAGGTAGGCAAAAGTAGTTCTTGGATGATCAAAATGGACTCCAGGGCTCTGGGAAGACTTTTGAAGGTATTGTGAGCACAAGTTGTTTCTCTGTCCTCTCAGTTCTCTGTCCAGGTGACCGGGATCCACACAAAAGGAGGAGGGTGGACATGCTGAATGAATGGCTTTGCAAATGGTGTCGTACTCAGGGCTTTGGGTACTACAGTCTGGGATGCAACCTTGAGAAAGGGGGAATGCTGACAGCGGACAGGAACTGACTGACTAGAAGGGCCACAAATATTCTTGGGAACAAGCTGGCTGGGCTGGTTAGCAGGGCTTTAAACTAGACATGATGGGGGAAGGGAGTATACTGGGTGACAGGGAAGTGCGTAGGAAGGCTGTCACCTTGGGAGGCAGTAAGGGAAAACCCCAGACTTGTCCTGGAGGTATTAGGGAGGGCTCCTCCAAGAAGGCACCAAGGCCAATAGCTAAGCTGCAGTGCCTCTGTACCAATGTGCACAGCATGGAAAATAAACAGGAGGAGCTAGAAACCATGGTGAAATTGGGAAAGTATGACCTAATTGCTATCATGGAAACATGGTGGGATGAATCCCATGATTGGAATACCCTGATTGAGGACTACAGGCTTTTCAGAAGGGGTATACAGGGTAGGAGGGGTGGTGGAATTGCCCTTTATGAGTAGATTGAGTAGATTGTGAAGAGTTGTGTCTGAGGAACAGCCATGATCAGCTCAAGAGCTTGTGGGTAAAAATCAAGGATCAGTCCAGCAAAGGGTATCTAGTGGTTGGGGTCTGCTACAGGCCACCTGATCAGGAGGAGGCTGTTGACAAGGTCTTCTTGCTTCAGCTACAGGAAGTGTCATGCTTGCGGGCTCTTGTCCTGATGGGAGATTTCAATCACCCGGATATCTGCTATGATAGTGGCATGGTGGGTGAGTCACGGTTTTATGATTTTTGGTTACTGGTATTCCACATCATAGCATCATGTAGTGCACTGGGATTTAAAGTGCTAATGCTCCAGTTCTGAGCACCTGTCCGGAAGAGAATTACATACCCCAAGGGGTTTTGTGGTCAAAGAGGAGATATCACCTCTCTTTCCAATCGTCAGGCTCTCCTCCCTGCTGCTCGTCCCAACTGCACGCATCACCTCAGCACTAGTGTAAGGCCTACAGCTTTCAGACACTCTTTCTCTCATTATATTTTTTTATTAGCTTCAGTTCTAATTATATTGCATTATAGTGTATTATCTTGCATTCCAATACCGTATTTAGTAAATTAGTTTGTTTCTCCTCAGATCGTTGCTGTTGTTTCTTTAAATTATTTTGGGGTCCCCTGTTTCCCTTTTCTGGAGGTGCAGATTTTGAGAAATCCCTCCACCTCACTAGTCACAGAACCGAGCCATACCAGCCCATAAACCGTTGACAGGATGGCAGGCAATCCAGGAGATTCCTGGAGTCTGTTGAGGACAACTTTCTGGTCCACGTAATAGATGGTTTAGGTTAGATATTAGGAGGAAGTTTTTCACACAGAGGGTGGTGACACACTGGAACGGGTTGCCCAAGGAGGTTGTGGATGATCCATTGCTAGAGGTATTCAAGGACAGGCTGGATGTGGCTCTGGGCAGCCTGGTCTGATAGGTGACCCTGCAGGTAGCAGGGGGGTTGAAGCTAGATTATCACTGTGGTTCTTTTCAACCCAGACCATTCTATGATTCTATGAAGAGGATACAACTGTGGAGCTGAATGAAATATTGGTAAAGATACAAGTGGCTAGGTTTTATCTCCTTTGTGATATTTTTTCCCCTGAGAATGGATACGGGAGGAAAAAAAAAAAAAAAAAAAGAGAGACCATTGGACTTTAAAGCTATTCTGTTGTGTGAAACCCTGTTTTACTATCCAGTAGAGCTGTGAGTTTGGATTCCGGACTTGTTTTTTTGAATATCTTGTGCATTTCAACTTGTGAATTGGTGCTGACAATTAACCTTTTTCCAAAAATAGAATAATACTGTGACCATACAAATTAATTTTGTAATTAATTAATTGTGGTATGCATAACATTACAATAAAAACTAAATAATAATATTAAAAATAATTCTTGTCTAAAATTCTTGAACTATTTTGTAAGCTTTGTGATGAACAAGTTAATGGTAACTGTCTCTATCCTTCTTAGCAAAATAAATTGTACATCCCATCCTGAGATTCTAAGTGATAATGAACAATTACGTAAATGCCAATTTAGAGTTTTCTAGCTTTGCAATCATTTTTAGAATAGTTGGTACTTAAAGGCAAAACTTCAGATATTTACAGTGTAATACATCTGCACACAGGATAGATTTTATTGTGGTCTTAACACACACACACAAATGCAAACTTCAAAAGATTTATAAAAGAAGTTTTTTTTTACAATAATCTACTTCTGTAACATGAATAGAGCATAGCGATCATATATCTGCTCTATGTAATAATATAGTTCACCATTTTTTTTTTTTTCATACCATATGTAATTATTTAAATTCAAACTCATAAAAAAAATGTTGACAAGATTCGGCTTCAGAGGATCAGTCTTTGACTCATAATATTTCAAAAAACACATTTCTGGAAACGTCACCATATTAAATCTTATTACTATAAGGGTCTGGTGCAATCATTATTGAGTTGTCATCATAGTATACAGGACATAAATCTAAAAAAAAAAAAATTCTTCCAGTATAAAGAGAATTCTTCATTAAAGCCACCTTCCTTTAAGACTATATTACCTCAATCTGTTGGAGGTTTTGGGTTTTTCTTCTGTTTGGGTTAAGTTGTTTTTTTGTTTTGTTTTGTTTGTTTGTTTGTTTTGTGAGCAAGGCTTCCCTTTATGTCACCAAGTTTAGTCATCTGCCTGTTTGTGTTTCCTCATGACAAGAGACATTAGAGAATGTATAAAGCAGCCTGATAAGGTGACACCTGAAAGAAAAAACTTACCTAGTAGTAATCTCAACCAAGAAGATCTTTGTTAATTGGAGAAAAACCCTATTTCTGTTTTTTCTATTTTTATTTTTTTCCACAGATCTTGAGGAGTTAAATCTCTTAGTTTGATCTAGTTTCCTAATCATTTCCTAATCCTAATAAGCCCCCTATATAATAGTCAAATTCTGTTTTTTTGTTGTTTGTTTGTTTGTTTGTTTAATATCCCAAGCAGATAATGCTAAGAAACACTCTAAAACTGTAACATCCTGGTCTGGTCATAATCTTACCGTTGGATGATTTGGGGGAAAATTCTCTACAATATTTAAAATGTACTCCTGCCTGTAGTTAGAAACTGTATATGATGTCTTCAGTATTATGAGAGCTTTGTGTTCAATAAGCACGTAATATTCAGAAGGCAAATAAATGACAAATATATCTACTATATCTAATTAGACAGCAGTACCAAATACATTATTTCAGATTCTGTTATCCAGAAAGGGAATAAAATTGATGGGCTAAAGCTGAATTGCAGAAACATCTGTTGCGTGTAGTCTCCGTTCGCTCGTCCGGTGTTCGTCCTCTGTCCACATGTAGGGCTTACTGCTGGGCGAAACCGACCCTTTACCAGGTCGGGGCCAGATGCTCACCCAGACCCCAGGAGTAAGTGAGGCAAATGGCGTTTATTCACTACTAAACACAGCTTATATACATTTTTACCTAGATAACCGTGCTGTCATGTCCCACTCTGATTAGTTCACACCAGATAACATTGTGCCTTATTTGGCCATTTCCACATTCTTTTATCATCCTTCTTCTTCTCCTGTTTTCTCTGCAACAAGGTCAGCACGATAGCACTATCTCTCTATGTTTAGGGAGAGGCCTGTCCCGTACATCCCGTGCCCCCGCAAGACGCCTACTACAACATCTCCCCCTCCCTAAGCTAAATACTACTTACACACACACCTAACCCGTACATCGCGAAGCAGCGCAAAACGCCTAATCCTAAATATATTTCAGCACACTATTCCTACTATTTTCTACTACAGTTCTTAAGCAATCATCAGAGCAACAGGGAATTCTTTTCCGTGCTCGGCCAAGCCTTGCCCCGTTACAGCACGAACGCAACAACCTAAACCCCTCTATAATTTTTCACGCAATCTATGATACTCAATGTGATAGTCAAAAGTCTTGTCCATCATTCGTTGAAGGCAGTTCTGCAAGCATCCTACAAAGCATGGAAGACAGATTAGAATACACACAAAGATTGCAAATCCTACTGCGAGAGCTTTAAGCAATTGCTTTAACCATGAACCCGTTCCCCCAAACAGTCCGTCCAGCCAGCTTCCAAAGGGATCACGCTCTTCTTTAATTTTCTGCATATGTTCTTGTGTCCATTGTAGTTGTTTGTGACACTCTGTAATCGCCATGGACACCATAAATATCAGCAACATTGGAAGTGTCAGCGTTGCAGGTGTAGTGCTCCTCTTGACGAGTGGTTCTTGATCCCATCGTCTGTCCCTCAGTTGTTCTGGAGTTGGCTTCGGTCTGCCAACGAAGAATTTCTGTAGAAAACTCGCACCTAGACTCAGTTTTTGCAGATATGCTACTTATATCTGGTATTACTTTTCGCGATGGTACCCACAGAATTTCCCAGATTCATGATATTTAACTGCCGCATACCCGACCACGGATACCCTTTAGCAAGCCCTTCCTGTGATCAGGAGGCCCTGACTGGCCTCCCCCACAGGGGCATTGTGCTCTAACATGGCCATACTGGCCGTATCGGAAACACAGCCCTTGCTGCTGCAGCGATCTTTGCTGTCGCAGGCCAACAGCTACGACAATAGCTGTGACTAGCCTTTCATTAGTTAAATGAGCCACCTTGAGCTTATCTAAGACATACTGAATAACTTCTCCCGAGGTATTAAGCGTACTTCGGCCGGCTCGCAGCAATGCCTTAACAGTGTCATGCGATTTCTGCTGCAAGCAGTCAATGATC
Source organism: Gallus gallus (assembly GCF_016699485.2). Taxonomy (NCBI): domain Eukaryota; kingdom Metazoa; phylum Chordata; class Aves; order Galliformes; family Phasianidae; genus Gallus; species Gallus gallus. The sequence goes on from NC_052532.1 coordinate 141,858,236, forward strand.
ACTGGCCCTTGGGCCGGTACCAGGAGATCAGACCCCTCTGCAGCAGCTAAAAGCCTGTCTGTAAAGCTTTGAAAGGATTCATTCAGAGTGGGACATGACAGCACGGTTATCTAGGTAAAAATGTATATAAGCTGTGTTTAGTAGTGAATAAACGCCATTTGCCTCACTTACTCCTGGGGTCTGGGTGAGCATCTGGCCCCGACCTGGTAAAGGGTCGGTTTCGCCCAGCAGTAAGCCCTACATGTGGACAGAGGACGAACACCGGACGAGCGCACGGAGACTACATGCAACAAACATCCCACATGAATGACAAGTAATCAGTTAATCTGTTAGCAAGGATAGTGGTCATCTATACATACAAATTAAAATTAACAAATCATTATTCAAAGTTGCGTATTGTCCAGTCCCTCAGGCTCTCCATATAACATAGCATTTTTACAGTTATTTGGTCTGAATCAACTCAAAAATTTTCAAGATATAGACAAATTTGTAAGATATATTTCTTCTGCCCTGCTTCAGATCAAGAAAATTGCTATCAAGTTCTGTCAAGCAGGAGAAAAGCTCAACTATTCAATTCATGATGGGATAGCTGCACATGGTCGTTCAGAACACGGCTTGTATTTCACATTGCTGTTACCACTGCTGAAACACTCCACCACACAGCCTCACTGTGCTCATTTTCACTGTTTGGTCTTCAGCAAGAGCTGATGAATGTCAGTGGATGCTACTTTTTCCACATGGAGGAATTTCAGTGTCACACCTTTGCTTCAGACTCACTTCCATGTCTATTCTGTTTTGTCAAACTGTCCCTCTGCTGCTATCTATCACATTGCAACAAAATTTGATGGAATACTAGTGGGGAGGTGCAACCTCTACTGCCATACCTCCAACATCTACCCATCTGCCTCTATATTGCTGATTATCAATACATCCTCTGTATTTATTATCATTATTTTACCTAGGTGAACTTAAACAACACTACAAACTCAATGGAACTGCAATTCCATATACAGTTTTCTGTCTGATAACTCGGCCAGAAATGGCCAGCTGATCCATCTAAGGAAGAGAAGGAAAAAAAAAAAAAGTCAACTTAAAAATAAAGTGTTTCTTTTCTTTTCTTTTCTTTTCTTTTCTTTTCTTTTCTTTTCTTTTCTTTTCTTTTCTTTTCTTTTCTTTTCTTTTCTTTTCTTTTCTTTTCTTTTCTTTTCTTTTTTTTTCTTTTCTTTTCTTTTCTTTTCTTTTTTTTCTTTTCTTTTCTTTTCTTTTCTTTTCTTTTCTTTTCTTTTCTTTTCTTTTCTTTTCTTTTCTTTTCTTTTCTTTTCTTTTCTTTTCTTTTCTTTTCTTTTCTTTTCTTTTCTTTTCTTTTCTTTTTCTTTTTTTTGTAAGTTTAGAAGTAGGTCTCTCCACCCCTCCCCTGCATGCACAAAAAAAAAAAGATAATAAAATAAATTTCAATTACGTAGTGTTATGTATAACATAAATATAACTATATCATTTTTAAAACTAAAATACAAGATTTTACTGTTTGAATAGAGCTAAAATTCTTGAAATATTTCCATCCTTCCTCCCTTCCTTTCTTCTGTCCTTCCTTCTTTTCTCCCCCCTTTTCTTCCTTTCTTCTTTCCTCCCCTCCTTCTTTTTTTTTTCTTTCTTCCAAAATCTATTTAATACTCCACTGTCTACAGTTTTTCACATATTTTTATCTTTTCTGTTAAGTTGGAAATTTTCTGAGAAAGGCTGAAGAAGCCGAGAATGATGTTGTAATATGATTCCTTATTAATACATTATAATGACTTAATTTTGACAACTTTTAATTCTTCCAGAAGAATTCCATCCTTTTTCAAAGTAAAAAGATACAATTAATAAAAAAATTGCTAGGTATACCTCTCAGTATGCCTCTTAGTATACCTATTTGTCCAGCAGTTCTAATAAAAATATATTATCCATCATAGTTAGATTGTGTACCTTCTAAACCTGAAAGAAGGCAATTTGTATTTAAAACTTTTTTTTTTTCTTGAGTAACTGTTGAAATAAATCAAGACACTTCCTTAAGCTGTACTCAGACCATGACGACTTTGTATGTTTGACTGAAACAGGCAGAGTGATCTTTTCCAGGTCTCAGGAGCACATTTTTTCTACGGGGATAAATACTGTGCCTATTTTCTTCACTGTATTTATCTGTGACTATTCTGTTATCATTTTAATTGATTTAGGTTGTGAATAAAAGTGTGGGAAAGGTCTTGTTGCTAAACTGTCAGAAATTCCATCAAATTTAGACAAAAGGCTGCAGGAAAAAAAAAAAAAAAAAAAAAAAAGGGAGGATAGCAATGAGTGAACCAAGTATCTTAACAGGTGAATTGACTACAAATTCAGTTTAGCAAATATCTTCCTTCTCTTTGAAAGAAACTAAAGGGAGAAATAATAAATTTTATTAATATTATTTGAAAAACATCAGACAGAATAAACACTTGAGGAAGATTATGCAAACATATAATAAAACAAGAGTGTCAGGTTCAAATAAGTGTTGATAGGAAGCAAGTAGCTACAATTATAATCTAGGATCAAAGTAGCATGCTAAAAATGGAAGTAATATCACAAACATAAACACCAAGATCTCTAACTGTATATTTGAAGACCAAAATTAATACTCATATTGCCACTTACTGTTATCTTTGTTTCAAGCTCAAATTAAACTGATATTTTTTTTTAAGTCTGTAAGTAGTAGAATTTAATAATCTTAGAGGAATTTTATTTATATAAATTAATATAAATTTTATTTAATAATAATTATACTCATAATTATTTTATTTAGAGCCCATGATAGAAGCTAAAACTTAGTTTAAAGATCTCTCTTTACTCTGAAGAACCCTTTTGATCTTTCATATTATTCTTATAGCTTTATATGTTGGATTTCATGGTTGAGCAGATGTGATCTCTGCCTAAAAATATTTTATATACCCTTCTAAATAAGTACATTTTCTGAGATAATATTCTTTCTTCTTCCACTGCTTCCTTTATATCAGTGTTGAATGAAGTAACATTGAGCTAAATTTAGTTACTTAAAGATTGTCTACAATTTCTTCAAGCTATAAAGAATTAATTTTTACTTTAACTTCACAATAATGTATCAAACACAAACTGCAATCGTTTCATTTTAAATGGAAAATTATTGAATTTTTATAAAAATAATTAAGTCTAAAATACTGAGAATTATATTATGAATACTGAAATTGTAGTTATGTTGGTAGTTATTAGAATCATCAAGATAGAAATCTATAGATTATTTTCATAATATAAGTTATAATGAAAAACGTCTGACTTGCAGTTCATTTTCTCTCAAAATACGAGTTTTAAAATTGATTAAATGAGTTGCATACTCTTGACTTCCTATAAAGAATATTAAGGACTGAGCATTGTATGCTCACATTTTCTGCAGTAATGAAATCCATTACTACTTCCACAGATGAAAAAGAAAACAGTATTAAAGGAAAATATTTCTATTTCACCTGTAATACTAGAAAATAGAAAGAACATCTATGTTTCTGTGAAAAAAAATTCCACATCATTTCCACTGTGAAGTGGAATGTGAACTCCTTTTTATGTTAAAACAAACAAACAAACAAACCATTGCAAATATCCAATTTTTTGGTCTATTTTGTGGTACATGTAAACTGTATAGATGTCACCTGATTCCTCAGACTTTCATTACCTTTGAAATGCAATTAAATTAAATCTCATACAGATATTTACAAATTATTTGACTATACTTAAGATAACATTTTAGTTAAAATAATAATATGGATAATTTTGATAACAAATTATTTCTTTGCATCCTTATAGTCTTGTGTCATTAGTCCTATTGTAAATGGGACAGATTTCAGAAGTAACAAATTTTGATTTAAATGTTATTTTTTTACACAATTTAAACTCCTTTGAGTTGTGCTAAAATTTTAGTCATAATGAATGATTATGCTTTGCTATAATAATATATATGCTTTGCTATAATAATATATATTATTTGCTTTGTTATTACAAATTAATTTTTTGTGTTCTGGCTTAGAGTTAATGTTTAAACATGGAACTTTACTTTCTATCAGAGGAAAAAGATCACAATTCTGTTTAAAATTTTTCAAATAAAACAGTTTTACAGTTACCTATCTGTCTATCTATCTACCTATCTACCTATATCTAACTATTTTTTACTTTTTTTGCTAGGGTTTTCTTCACTTTATGAAGTTGTCAAACAGTCGCTTTGGAAATCAGGAAAGCAGATGAATTGCAAATAACTGACAACCATAAATAGTAAATACTTCATTTGTTGCTGCTATTGTTATTTTTCTAAATCATATTCTGAGTGGAATTTCTTCAGAACCACCTTGCCCTTTGGATTCAATAGGTGTTGTCTGGAAGAAGATAAGTAATCATTCCACCAACAAAGAAATTTTATGTAACTCTTGGTCTTACTGTCAATTTTCAGTCTAAGTAAGGCTGAATGCCACTGTGAGTGTATATACATAAGTTTAACTTTTTAAGTGTTGCAGATGATTTGGGGGAACTAACAAAAATATAGTGTATCTAAAGCAGTATCCTAAACCAAAGCAACCAACACAATGCTGATAATCTTTGCCAAAATTGTTAAATACTGTCATACTGCCATGAGTTTTCTTTAAGATTTCAAGAATAAAGTTTCAAGAACGTATGCAAACTGTTGAATCATGGCCTGAACCTCTGATTGATCACCTGAGGTGAGCACTGAATCACCTGTGGGAGCACAGGTGAAGGCAATCCTCCTGTGTGACCAGAAGGGATGGAGCCCAACTCTCTTAGACCCCGTTTAAGAGCTGACTGCCACTGAGAAGGCTCTCTCTCTGGAGATTGTGGAGTTTTCTTGTGAGCATTTTTCCTTTTATTTCTGATTATTTTCCAATGTGTTAATCTTTTTGGCTGTATGCTCTTGGAAGACCACCCTAACTTCTCTGTATACTTACTGGCTATGCATCTGTATACTCATTGATTATACAAAGAATATTTGATAGAATTTATATAAGTTATCTCTTTGTCCTATATTTTTTCTTTACTTGGATTGATTTCATACAACAATCTAAGATCTTGGAGAAGATGTCACAAGACTTATCAAGGTGGTTCTTGGATTCTTTATGAATGCAAGAATATACTAGTTCTTGTGAACAGTCAATTTTAATGTCAGTATAAAACAAATAAGTGCTATGTTTCTATTAAAGGTTGTGTTTTATTGAACAGCTATTATTTCAGAGGATAAGGATGCATAAAATTTTTGCATTTCAGGTCAGTTTTGGATTAATAGGAGAAAATAGTTCTGTATAAATGTGAAGTTAGAAATAAGTAAATATAACATACATAAGTCCTTGCTCCATTTCTAATCTAAACACATCAATATGGAGTGCTTTATTCTTGGAATAAATTCTAGTGAACAAGAATTCAAGCTCTCAAACAAAAGTTACAAGTCAGTTAAATATTTCTGTATGTAAGAATAACTAGATAAAATATTTTGTACTCTGTTCTGGTCAGTGTGCCCATGTAGGCACAACTAATAACTCTTAGACCCTATTGTGAAACTTTTAAGGTTTTTTAAAGCCTCGGGTACTGCACATGAGTTTGCATGTGGATCTTATTTGAGATGGACTACTTCAAAGGCCATTTGTTAATAACCCAGATATTTAGTCTGGATCTTTGTGACAAGATGTTTTTTCACCTCAGTAACAGATAATTCCTCATGTATAATGCCAAAAAAATTTAAGTATGTAGATCTGGCTTAAGACTAGATTATTTATATAGATTTGCTTAGCAAACTTATTTATTTATTTTTGTAATTATGCCTTGCTATTTATCTTTCATAGAATCACTCAGGTTGGAAAAGACCTTAAAGATCAAATGCAACCACAACCTAACCATACTACCCTAACACTCTAACAACCCTCCACTAAATTACGTCCTTGAGTGCCATGTCCTGATGGTTTTCAAACACCTTCAGGGATGGTGACTCAACCACCTCCCCAGTAAGCCTATTCTGGTGCTTAATCAACCTCTCTGTAAAGATTTTCCTGATAGCCAACCCAAACCTCCTCTGGTGCAACTTGAAGTCATTCCCCCTTGTCCTGTCACCAATGAGAAAAGACAAGCCCTTCTTTCACTGCAATCACCTTTCAAGTATTTGAAGAGAGCAATAAGGTCTCCCCTCAGCCTCCTTATCCTCACACTAAACAGCCCCAGTTCCTTCTGTTGCTCCTCATAGGGCATATTCTCCAAGCCCTTCACAAGCCTTGTTGCCCTTCTTTGGACCTGCTCCAGCACCTCAATGTCCACTCTGTGTTGTGCCCAAAACTGAATACAGTACTCAAGGTGAGACCTCACCAGTGCCGAGTACAGGGGCAGGATTTCTTCCCCAGTCCTGTGCATCACATGATTCTTCATACAAGCCAGGATGCCATTGGACTTCTTGGTCACCTGGGCACGCTGCTGGATCATATTCAGCCTCCTGTCCATCAGTACACCAAGGTTCCTTTCTGTCAGGCAGCTTTCCAGCCTGTTGTCATGGAGTTATCTGTATCAATCTAGATAAATTTATGCCTGTGGCAGGGGGGTAGTAGGTCCGTGGGCCCCCTGGCTCCCCAAAAGGGTAAGGGGTAGGGGATGGAAGCTGGGCTCAGAGAGGGGGAAAGAACAGAACAGTGGCAACAATCTAAGGAGGAAAACTTCTTTTAGTAACTATGATATTGGAATGCAAGACAACACAATATAATACAATCTAATTGAAATTAAGGGTAATAAATCAAATAAAATAAGAGAGAGAAACTTTCTGAAACCAAAAAGCCTACTTGAATGAAGTCACATGGCTTGGTAGCACACCCACCCCTCTGCCTGGCTGCCAGAGAGAGAGCTGAAAGAGCTAGATCCTGTGACTTCCATGACATATCTTCCTTCTCTGACTGTGAGGTCCTCTGGGATATGTAGTTCTTCTCTTTTGAAAAGCAAGTACCTGGAAGGTTGTCAATCCACAGAACTGGAGTATTAACTCTTTAAGTACCCATGCTGTACATGATGTTATGATGTGGAATACCAATAGCAAAATTACAAAACCATGAGACCACTCCTCCCCAAGCCTGCAGGGTTGCTTGGGGTTGTTGTGACCAAAATGCAGGACCCAGCACTTGGCCCAATTGGAGCACATACAGTCAACCTTGTCCCACTGATCCAGACTATCCAGGTCCCTCTGTAGTGCCTTTCTCCCCTCCAGCAGATCAATACTTCCTCCCAACTTGGTATCTTCTGCAGACTTACTGAGAGTCATCAAGATCTTTGATAAAGATGCTAAATAACAGTGGCCCCAGTACCGAACCCTGGGGAACACCACCCATGAGTGGATGCCAACTGGATTTAAATTCACTTGCCACAATTCTTTTGGCCCAGCCATCCAGCCAGTGTTTCACCCAGTGGAGTGTATGCCCATCCAAACCATGGGCAGCCAGCTTCTCCACGAGAATGTTGTGTCAAAGGCTTTACTGAAGCCCAGGTAGACCACATCAACAGCCTTACTTTCATCCACTAAGCAGGTCACCCTGTCACAGAATGAAATCAGGTTTGCCAAGCAGGATCTATCATTTGTAAACCCATGCTGACCTGGACTTATCCCCTGGTTGATCTTTAATTGAAACATGAGGACTCCTGAGATTAGCCATTCCATATCCTTCCTTGGCACTGAGGTGAGACTGATAGATCTGTAGCTAACAGGATCATCTTTCTGGCCCTTTTTGAAGACAAGCATCACATTTGCCAGTCACCAGTCCACTGGGATATCCTCAGTTATCCAGGACTGTGAAAGGATGATGGAGATTACTTATGGTTGTGGGTGTTTTTTGTTTTTTCTCTATGCATTTCAAATTTTCCTGAACATAAGCCAATAGCGTGCCCAGGTGACCAAGGATGCCGGGCCAGTTATATCCTGTCCTGCATCTAAAATAATGTTACCAGCATGACTGGGGAAATGATTTCTCCTTTGATTATGGCACTAGTATGACCACACCTTGAATATTGTTCAGTTTTGGATCCCACACTACAAGAAGGATATTGAGTTGCCTAAGCATGTGCAGTGAACAATGAAACTGATGAAGGGACCATGGAACATGACCTATGAGGAGTAGGTAACTGATAGAACTGGGAGTACTCAGTCTGGAAAAAAAAAAAAAAAAGGAGGCTGGGGGGGAGACCTCATCATGTTCTACAACCACTTGAAAAGTTTTTGCAGCAAGGAAGTTGTCAGTCTCTCTTTCTTAGGTTACAAGTGATTAAAAAGTAAGAACTGGTCTTTGAGTTGTGACAGTTGTGATAAGGGAAGCATACATTAGGAAGAATTTCTTTATGGAAAGGGTGGTCAAGCTCTGGAATGAGCTGAACAAGATAACAAGTAGAGTTACAAATCTTGGAGATATTTAAGAGATTTGTGGATGTAGCTGCAAGGGACATGATGTAGTGGTGAGAGTGGGTATGTCAGGTTGATGATCTTGATGACATTTTCCTACCTAGATGATTTTGTGATTCAGTGATTCTATCCTTGGGATTTTATTATTGAGATTTACTTATTGCTGACAGGGGAAATATACCTGTCCTTCTCCCTCCACTCCATTGGAGGGCCAGAAAAAATTTCCAGAAAAAAAATGTTATCCAGGAAAAGAGGAAAAAGATGACTACCTTTTCACATCCACAGGTCTTTAGAGACTACAAAGGTTCCCAGTGCTTTCATGTAGCTACTGGTTTCAGCCCATTGTCAGAACAGCTTTTATAGAAAACAGGCTACTGTTAGTTGACTCCTCCTTCTCAGATGTGCAGCTGCAGAAAGGAAACTTTAAACTTTACTACTTTTTGAGGCAATATTAACTTTTGAACAAACATCTGCAGTAGTTTCTCCAGAAACTACTGTTGCAGAAAGCTGCCTCTCAATACCATAAGTATGCTTTCTGTCCCCACAACTTTTAACAGCATCCCACAACCTTTAACAGCACCCTATACTAAGTTCCAATAAAGAGATTTTCAAATGCTCTCGCAAGAAGAAATAGATACAGTGGAGCTATAGCTTTTCTACTTCCCTATCAGTTTAGGCTACTATGGATCTTCCTTTTCAGCTCCCCCAGGAAATTAAGGGATGATTTGAACTCAAAAATATCACTTTACCTAATTGTTTAATATGTGGAGTTAGGACAATTTCTGCAAAAATAAAAAATGCCTTAGGTGGGATGACAAAAAGCTACATAAAACAGACAGTTCTGCTTAGTTAGAAATCATTCAAACTTCCATCAAGTCCTTTTTATTTTTATGGCTCTGTGTTCTGACTTCTAAGCAAAGTCAGGATTCTTTCAAATTTCTGGGCATTTTGCCACCATTTCAGGCCATGAAGCTAAGAAAAAAACATTAACGATACATAAATTTTATCCAGTGGGCTTTCCTGAACATGTGCAAGTATTCATAAGGTTAGAGAAAAGAAATCCACATGTTATATCTTACATGATTGGAATACACTGAGCTTAGTAAGTTTAGAATACATCCACATGAATATCCTTACATATTTAGATAATAAGGACTCACGAGTGGTTCAGGTACCACAATACGAATTCTGATTAGATAAACAAGTTGCTATTACAATTCAGTAGATAAAATTAACCATTGTAAAAACACACTGCTTTTTCAATTTGACAGATATAGTAACATTAGGCTAAAATATTCATGAAATATCCATATTTTTGTAGATGAAAATTTTCCATCATAAAAGAGTTAACATTTCCTATAGGAAAGCAAAACACTTCATGTATTTTTGGCTGTGAGTGGCTAATATGGACCTGAAATCTAATATTCTGTAAAAATATTTCCATGGGACATTTTGAACCAATTATAATAAATATATAACTTGATTTCTTAACATGACTAGCACACTTGACTCTTTCAGGAAGATGTAGATACCATTGTTTGACTATGAGTTACATAAAATTGGGAAAAAAAGTGCCCTATTTTTGGCTTATCCTTGCATTGTTTTAAATAAGCAGGACAACTAATGTTCTTTGTGGGTATGTAGAAAGTGGTTTCATTACTTTTATTTTTTTAATTCTCCCTAGACTAATGTGAAGTAATATAATGCAATGAAATTACTTTATTTATTCATATGGTATATATAACAATGGACTCTTTGTGGGCTCCAGCTAAAGACCTGAGCTGCTGCTGTTGAGAGCTAGCTGAGGGCCATCTTCCTTCAGTCAGCTTCATCATAGTGATGTCAGACATTACTGTTACCTGCTGTTTACTACACCCATCTACTTCTTGTTTCAGGAGCAGAAGGTGCTTGTTTACCTCCACCACTTTGTTTTCAAAATCTGTAGTAGAAGCAAAAGTTTGTATTAATCTTCAGTTTACATAATTACACATACAAACACCCACAACTATCAAATTACTCCAATAATATGATACAAGAGTGCAAGTAATACATGGGAAATGAGACAACTTTCAGTGAAATAAAGTACAGAGTAATGGTAACTCTCCTCATAAACAATAAAACAATATCATTAAGAATGAATCACTCACATCTCTTGGACTTGTATTCTCTTTCACAATCAGAGTAATGTCCGTGTGTTTCATTCTGGACTGTTTAGAAAACATTTTCTCACTAAGAAATTCTGAACTTCAAGACTCTAAATATAGTCATGCCTTCAATAGTAATCATTTCTCTAACAGTTTTAACTGCCCAAATATTATTGTTTGAGAGTTGCTAATAAACTTCTATCTCATAATATGAAAATTACATGATAAAAAGTTCTATTCTTAAAATTTCTATAATTTCTTCAGAAGAAAAACTGCTAAAACATTTATATATTTGATGCTTATTTATTGTTTTCAGTTCACTTTTGTTTTAAAGCAGGAAAGGCTGTGTTTAATGTTTTTAAACAATAGAATTAAAAAATCAAAATACTCTGAAGCTTATTTTGTCTTTATTATGAAAAGTTCTGGTAATCTTATATAATATTAGTTCTGTTTTTGTTAAGGACTAAAATGGCTAATCTAAATAACTGACAAATCTTCATCATATTACCATTCATTTCAATAGACTTCTTACTTTCGTATGTTTTTTTTGTTTGAAACATTTGAATTATCTTACAAAAATGTTTGTAAAATCATAGGACAAGTGTTGATGAATATAGTAGTGAATCCTAGAAAACTATTTAATGTAATTTCAAATATTAAGTGCTTCACTGCTACTAAGGAGAAAGCAGTCTCTGCATAAGCTACTCTGCAACTTTCTTTTCAGAATAAAACGTTATTCAACTTTCATCTAACCAGCATTGTAGCTGTTGATTGTTGCTGTTTTATATACCGAACTGCCCTTTTCTCCAGACTCCACAAGCTTCTTCTTAAGGGAATTTTCCAATAGAAATGCTTTGTAAAACCAAAACAACATACTGACTTGAATTTGCCTTACCCAAAAACCAAAGAATCTCAACTAACTCCTCTGGAGAAACTTTTAGAAAAATGTGTAATAAGATGACCAGTTACAAACATTTGTCTTCCAGACCAGAGAGAATTTTGAAACCATTCTGACTGGTGTACTTTTAGCGATTAATAGAGCAGTGTTTAAGAGTAGTATCTATGTGTTTTACAGCATGGAACATTTATTTAAAGTAACAGACCTGCTACTGTTTGAAAGATAGCTTTGTTTTTAGCTTTTCTTTGCTGGTGATTTTTTTTTTTTTTTAAGAGTACTTTGAGAATAACTTAGTAGTTAAACTGTGCTTAATTTATATATATTATATACATTTCTTACAAACACTTCTGAACATCAAGAAAATCTGTTTTTTTATTTTTCCTTTTTCTTTCCTTTTTTGAATACTTAAATTTAGAAATGGAGAATGTTATGTATAAATAGCATTCTCTCTTGGGAAAACATCTCTCATCAGCTGAATAAAATACTTTTTTCACTTTCAAGGCTATGCAGAAGTGCCATATTTTATAAGTTAGAGAATGTTTATGCAACTAGGGGAAAAAAATAGATGAACAGACCTCATCAGGTGTCAAAGCACATCTGTTGATAAATGTTTTTGTATGTGTTCTTAGTTAGCATTAGTCATAAAAGGAAATTGTTGCTTCTTCACCCAATATTCTAGAATAACCACACATTTAAGCAGAATATAAATTAACAAGAAAACATTCATAAGGCAGATATTCCAGCCTTTTACTATATGAATAAACCCAGAACAAGCAGGATTACAACTACAGTAACATCAAATATTTAAATTATTCTTAAACTTCGGTACCTTTTTAAAATTTCAGCTACTCTATTTATTGGATAAATGTTAATTTTTTGTTGTAAGTGGTATCTTTTCCCTCTTCCAAACTGAAATAACTATACAATACAATAATAAAGAATTACCATCTGTAAATAGTTGGTTCTTTTTCTGTCTTACAGTTATGTGCAGCTCCGCTCTGTGCCTCTTGAAGGTGGTATTTGTTAAGCAAGGGGAGGATTATTTGGACATAAAAAGCAGAGGAAGGGGGAGGAAAACAAAACACCTCTAAAAAGAATGCAACTAATGACTGAATAATAGATCCATGTGTGTTGTTGGTTAATTAATTTGTAAATTAATTACGCATACTTTTTTTTGAGATGTATGGAGTAATAGAAAATAAGGCTAAATACTTCCCAATAACTTCAGGAATTCGTTTTTTGCATAACCTGCTGAAGAGAGGGTTACTGTATCTAAACTGTTCCTGACAGATGTTTATCTAACGTGTTCTTAAAAGCCTCTAAAGATAGAGTACACATCCTGCCAGAGCAATCAATTCTGCTGCTTAAGTAGCCTTACAGCTAGAAAGTTTTTTTCCTGATGTCTAACCTAGATGGCTTTCAGTGATATTTAATTCATTTCCTTTTTCCGTTACCCTTGAAGAAGGATTTATTTCTTCTGTTTCGCAATGATCCTCTGTATATTTGAAAGCTGTTATTTTGTCTCTTTGATTCTCTGCTCGAGATTAACCCAAGTGAATTCCTCAGACTTCTCTTAGAGTAATTTTCTAGAATTCTGGGTATTGCAACTATTCTCACATTGGTCCAAAGCTTTGTTTAAATATGAAGACCAATATCTGACTCAAAGTCCAAAGTCACCCAGCTGAGATCTCATCTGCGCTGGATTAAGGTGGGAGGATTAGTTCAAATAAATTCGCACATTTATTTGCGAAGTCTAGCATGTTATCTCAAGAGCAAGCAAGACGAAGAGGTGGTATGATACATTTCCACTGAGACTGGAAATTAATCACCTGACAACCATGCAGCTAGCAGATGGGTGATAAGGTTCAGATTCACCTGCTAATTCTTAACCTTAAAGTTGGGCACCTTGCTAGCAATACTACTGTAGTCTGAGGATTTAATAGCTCTTCACAAGGTAATACTTAAGCTAAAGGCTAGATCAGCATTAGACAATTCAAAACGGCTGAATTACACTCTTACTCAAATCTAAAATTTAAAAGAAAAGAAGTCTTTGGCCTGAAATTAATACTGGCTCAGTATATTCTCACATATCAGAGAAATCTCCCCCACTGCCTTTAGAACAGTACTCAGGGTGATTAGCAATAGTCATGTGTAAGGAAGTGCACACTTCCACCTCACCTCTGCTCCAGGTGCCTATTTCTGGGGATTCATCACAGCTACTTTATATACAGATTTAGAAGCAATACCATAGCTTGCAATTCAACATGCATTATAAAATGTGTTAGTGCTGAGACAGTTATTCATTTATCTTCTTAGGCTATTACACAATTAACAGTTAATTTGTTTTGTATATACAAAAATGTTTGCCATACTAAGATACATATAATTCATAACGCATGAGAATGCATGAGAAGTTCATGTGCTCTACTTCCCTTTAGCAGATAAACAAAATGGATAGCCTGTTTATTAATCAAAATTAAAACAACTTCACATAAATGCATAGACTTTGTAGTCCAGTTCTCTTTTGGCATACTCCGGCTTTCTTGACTTCATTTTTTTTTTTTGAATTGATTTGAGATGCTTTGAGATGGTGCTGATTTTAAAATATTTTACTCTACATTTGTAGTGCACAGTCTTCACTGAATTATCTGTTTTTTGTTCCCTCTCAAGACCTTGGCTGATCTTTAATCTCCCTCAGAGGTAGCTCTTGCTGTCTGAACACAAACAGATGTGACATTTTGCAAATATGTTGTTCTAATCCACTAGTTCCCTAACTAATATCAGTTGTTGAACAGAGCTGATGAGCAGTTCTAGATGAAGCTTCTGTCTGTTTACTGAGTTGTCAGCTACTTCCTACATCAGTGTATAGTATACATGGACATAAAGTCAACAGTGTGACAGTGGTAATAGGGCAACACCCTTAAATCAATTTAACTTGGAGGCATTTTTTAAAAGGATGTTGTGATGTCATACTGTTTATTTTCAGTGATAAACTTAGTCTCAATCTAGTGGCACAGAACAGGAAACCTTAAAATTTGACAGATCTGACATCCCTGGAAAAATGCTTAAAAACTTAGATAATGATATTATGATAGAGAAGTTAATAATATCAGCTCAGCTTATTGGTGTAACACAAAATCATTATTTAAAACCTATAAAAATCACTCATAGGTTCTTTGTCATTAGTTTAAGCTATGACCTAGACCAATTTATTTAAATAATAATTTATGCTTTTTGATTTACTTCCATCAGTTCAAAACCTCTTTTTATTCATTTCAAAACTGATGAACACATGCATATTTCTGTGAGCATGTTCATGTGTACCTGCTGTTTTTACATAACAGTATAATTTAAACTCAGCTATGTGAATTAGAAGAATTACATATACATAGAATTATCTTCTTACATCATGAGTTCAAGGAAAAGAACATTTATCTGGGAAATAGGAAATATCAGTGATTTACAGTCCCAGCATCCCTTTGCAATGTATTCTTCCATTAACAGTAATTTACAGTATTTAATGTTGTGCATAGATTGTCTTAAGGTGATATATTACATTATAAAATTTAAAAATACTGAAATGTAGACTATAAATGTTTGGCTTCTATGACAGTTTGAACTCCGATGTTCACGGGGAGAGGAAGGTATGCATCAAATAGCTATTTGTGTTAGAAAAAAAATATTTACAGAAGTCTTTGATATCTCACTGGTTTACAGTAATACAATGATGAGGAGATCATGTCAAAACAACTTTCCTCTTCTGTGTGATACCCAATGAATTATAGCACAAATTTAATAACAGATTGTTTTTCAGTAGTTTTGGTAGAGATATGCCAGCCCTCCACTACTGAACATCTGTTCAAGTTTCCTGACATCTTCCAGGAAGACAGTAAACTGAGACATTTTCTAGCTTGTCTAGAAAAGTTCAGTACACCGGTTACAAAGGCAGAAATATTAGACTTGCTGCATTCATGGTGGACAAATGACTATTTGCAAGTTCTATTAAGAGAATATACTTCATATAATCATTGATTTGGAAAGGACCCTTGGAAGTCATTTAGTCCAACTCTCCTGCAATAAACAAAGACACCTACAGCTAGACCATGTTGCTCATAGGTGGGTCCAGCTTGACCTTGAAAGTATCCAGGAATGGGGTTTCCACCACATCTCTGAGCAACATGTTCCAGGGCTTCAACACCCTCATTGTAAAAAAGATTTTCTTTATATCCAGTCTAAATCTCCCTTCTTCTAAGTTGAAAACATTTCCCCTTCTGTTGTCATAACAGAATCTGCTAGAGTCTGTCCCCTTCTTCCTTAGAACCTCCCTTTAGATACAGAAAGGCTACTATCATGTCACCTCAGAACTTTCTCTTCTCCAGACTGAATGGCACCAGTTGTCTCAGCCTGTCATTGTAGAAGAGATTTTCCATCCCTCAGATCATTCTTTGGCCATTCTCTGGGAGGACTTCTCACCAGCTCAGAAGGGCAGGATCACCTTCCTTGATCTACTGGTCACACTTCTTTTGATGCAGCCCCTGATGCTGTTTGCTTTTTGATCTACAGGGATGCATTGTTGGCTCATGCTCAGTTTGCCATTCCACCAGTATTCTCAAGTCCTTGTCAGAGCTGTCCTTTATCCTATCCCATAGTTTGTGGGGGTTTCCATGACCCAGGTGTGTATTGCAAACAGGTACACAGATTGCAAGGTATACAACCAGAGAGATTATCACGTTTACAAAGGAGTAATGAAATAAAGAGCTTACCCACATCATGGGCTCATGGAAGGACTACAAGAGTGATGATCTCCAGATAGAGATCCTTCCTCCTTGGGAGTCAGCCCTTAAATGGGGGTCTAGGAGCCAGGCTCCACCCCTTCCGGTCACTCAGGTAAAATTGTATTCACCTGTGCCCCTGCAGCTGACTCAGTACTCACCTCAGGTGGTCAGTCAGAGGTTCAGGCTGTAATTCAACAGTTCCCATACACAGGTGCAAGACTCTGCACTTGGATTTGTTGAACCTCATGAGATCTTGTTCCCTAAGGAAAGCTTCCTTAAAGATCTGCCAGCTCTACTATGCTCCCTTGTCCCTGAGGACAGATTCCTAGGGGAATGTGACTAACTCCCTGAAGAGCTCGATGTTGGCTTTCCTAACATTTTACTCTTTGTCTGTTTCAAATTCCTCAGGTGTGTGAATTCCACTGTTCCATGGTCACTACAGCCCAGGCAACCTCCAATCCTGGTGTCATCAATCAGTTCACTTGCACTGATGAGTGATTGGTCTCATATTGCATCTACCCTGGTGGGGGGTGTCTATTACTTGGCTCAAGGAGTTATCCTTGATATATTACAGAGGCCTCCTGAATTGCCTAAAGCTCACCATGCTGTTTTCCATCATACATCAAGGTGGCTGGTTTCCCTCAGCAGGATGAGAACTAGAGGAATAAGACTTCATCAATAGGCTCTGCTTGATCATGTGGCCTATAGTAGATACCAACCACAAGGCTCCCTTTTTTTTGCATTGGTCTCTAACATTCATCCATAAACTTTCAACTTCCTCATGGCCATTCTTCAGGGACAGCTCTTCTCACCCTATTTCTTTCTTGACGTAGAAGACAAAGCTTCCTCCCCTCCTTCTTCCCCTGTCCACTCTGAATAGCTTGTCATTTACAGCCACACTCCAGTTCTGGGAATCTTCTCAATATGCTTCAGTAAAGGTAAAAAATGTGATTTTCTAGTAGAACAGTGGCTTGCAACTCCTTCCATTTATTTCCCAACCTGCATGCATTGGCATTTAAACTGGGCAGCCAGACTTGTCACTTTCTTAGAGGATAACTCCTTAATTCCTTTGAAGCAATTTGAGTTTCTATGTTACCTTCTCCTATTGTCTCAGTAGTTCCTGGTTCATTGTCATAGATTTCAAGTATGCTGAAGTGCTGTCAGCACATCTCAGGGCAGCAGGCTGGGAGCCCTCACTAGCACCTTGTCCCTCTAAGCTAGCTGTACTGTCCCACGCCTTATCATGGGCAGGCTCACTATTACCCTTCTCCCCCTTCTAATCTAGTTTAAAGCCCTGCCAATGAGCCTGCATAGTCCTTCCCCAATGACCCTCTTCCCTCTTTGAAAAAGGTGAACCCCATCCGATGCCTGCAAGCCTGGTGCCATGTAGACAACTCTTGTGAAAAAAAAAGCCAAAAAGTTTTGGTAGTGACATCAGCCATGAATGTAGGTGCTTACTGATAGGATCTTTCCATTACTTTCAATGTCCTTACCCAGAACAGGAAGTGAGTGGACAGGAAGCAAATGAATTAATGTCCCGATAAATTAATGTTTATACAAGTTGTCTCTCCTCCAGAAAGTTCAGGTACGCTTTTCAGCTGAAAAGTGTTTCCTGTCTTTTCTGAACTGGGGAGCCCAAAACCTGACACAGTATTCTAAATAGGGTTTCACCAGGGCAGAGTAGGGGGGGGAGGATCACCTCCCTCAACCTGCTGACCACACTCTTTTTAATGTTACCCAGGATACCATTGGCCTTCTTGGCAAAAAGGGCACACTTCCAGCTCATGGCTAATCTGTTGTCCACAAGAACGCCCAGGTCCTTCTTCACAGAGGTTTTCTCCAGGAGATCATCCCCTAACCTGCACTGTTGCATGCAGTTATTCCTTCCCAGATGCAAGACTACACTTGCTGCCCATGTCTCCAATCTGTCCAGATCTTAACACAGCCATGCACGCATATTTATATGCCATATATATTTCTTTCTATTTCATTTTGAATATAAAGATACTACTAACAATAACACAAAAACTGTTGCTCTCCTTCTATAGAAACAATGGCTCATTGTAAATATTTTCAAGATGTTTAACAACTTCTACAAAAGTAATAGCGTCTGGCCCAGCAGAGGAAGGAGTTAACTCCTCCAGTGAAACATATATATCTTTGCAAAGTTAATTGTAGAATCTAAGTAGAAAATACAGCTCAATATGAATAAGGTAATTGCAAGTATGCCTAAAATAATTAAAAATAATACTACAGCAGTTCCTTGCATACACTGCTTCATATATTAAAAATTCTGTGCATTAAAATGTCTAATATATATTTTTTCCAATCTTCCACTGATTTTCTTTTTTTTTCCTTTTTTTTCCCTCTTTTTCTTTCCTATTAGAGTTTTTCTGCCACCTGTTCACTGTGTATGACTTTTGTATAATTTGATATTCACAGTATTATGCTCTGTATTCTAGAGGGATGCCTCAGAGACACAGTACAGATGAGTCTGTAATGAGAATTCTAGACTCCAATGTCCTTTGCAGCTAATCCATAGATTTTAGAAAATGACTTTTTAGTAGAAACATAGTATATATTTCATTTCAGGAGGAGAAAATTGCATCTGGGAAAATTACTTGAACTACTATTAACTAATAGATGAATACTCTCTCTAGTGTGTTACAGATAGGACTAGCTCAAGGATTCTGAGCCAAGCAGTGAATTAATTTTCTCAGAGTCTGGGTGTGGGTCAGAAGGAAAATTTGGGGATTTGGAGAAAATGTGATGGAAGTATGATAGCTTGCTTCATCTTTTGTCTTCAGGGAAGCATGAAGGGAGAAAGATAACTGGTGGGCAACTGTGGCACATGTCTATTATCTTCCCTCGCTGCTCTAGATATTAAAATGAAAATCTCAGTGCCTAAGCAAATAAGTGGAAGCAATGTTCCACATAGTATGTCTAACCTATTTTATTTTCAGTGTCTGCAGTATTATTATTGGGAATACAGTCTCCTACCTTTCTGGGTTTTGAATTCAACTGTCTAGGTTAAATTGTGCTTCTACATGTTGTGGATATGTCTCAAAATTAAAAGGTATGGTATAATGTGCTTTCATTATTAAATATAATTATAAAAGAGTACTCCCTGATGACTCACTTTAACAATATAATTAGATCTGTTGGTTACCATAAAATAGAGTAGAAATGAACAAATTCAAATTAATCCCTTACTAATTAGCAGCTTTCTATAAAGTCACAGCAAGATGTAAAGCCATAAGTATGGAAAATCAGTTTGGGAAAATACAGTCTGTGTTTAAAATTTGCAACATTATAATAGATACAAAAACTAATTATGTTAGGATCTTTGAGGTAGTTTAGTTACCTTTCTACCCATTCATGAAAAGCAAATGCTGTGATTTGAATTCTCTAATTTGAATAACAAGTCATAGAGTTAACGCCTATAAATAAATAATAGAAGTATTCCAGCCCAAATATGGATTTGTCAGTTCCTTTAAAATAAAAAATGATCTTCTCTTTTAAATCTAATCCTGCTCAGAAAAGGGGGAAAAAAATAAATTAAAAAAGTATGTTTAATTAAAAAAAAAAAACTTTTTTTTTTTTTTTTTTTTATGTTCATGTTACATAGATCTTTCTATCACCACCTGGAACACATAATGCTACCGGATTAGAAGATAAGCTATTATTTGACTTTCTGGATATCTTCTGTTAAATCTGTTCAGCTTTTTGTTATAACAGAAATAGTACCACTCAATGAGATATTAAGTACATTTGACCACCCAGAGCTATATATTCTTAGAAAGCTTTTCCATTACCGAAAACAAATTTAAACCTCCCTCCCACTGGTAATCATAACTATATATTCACAAGAGTTTAAACAAATTCCTCCTTTAAATAGAAATGCTATGACTTGAAACAGTAAAAAAGCTTATCTCATAACTATCTAGAAATATTACATATTGGTATAAACTTACAATGTCTGATATAGCAGCTTGGCTTTTAGGGCATGTGTTTTTACAAGGCAAAAATGTATACACTGTCAAATTAAAATTGAAATACATTACTGGAGGCTTCCTTTATTGACTCTAGAGAGTTGCCCTTTTTCACTTTCTGGTTGTTCACAAGCTCTAACTTCCCCCATCAGACTCTCCAAAGACAATTGAGCAATTAACCTCTGTCTTTGAGGTTAATTACCAACAAAACACAGCTGACTAACATTTTAAGAACTACAAAATAGTATTTGAATACATAGAACACACACACACACATACACACAAAGTAACTGGAAAAGGCTGGACAAGACAATTTTCTACATTTTAAGTGTATTATGTTCATTCACCCAATCATAGCACAACTATATTTCATTGATTACTAATCTAAGTATAGTTACTTCTACTTATCAAGAGCTGTGGTGTAGGCACTTCAAATTACTCGTTTTTGATGCAGCAACTGGAAAAATCAGTTCACATTGACTGATGTCATTTTTTACTCAAAATAATTACTCCCCTCCAAATTTAACCTTGAATGTGAAATTTAAATATCAAAAAGTTGTGAAGAAACAAAGGAAAATATGAACAGGACTGAAATAAGGATGACAGTCATTTTTTTCTGTATCAAAGCATTTATACAGGATATGCATGATTGAAAAGTGTTGAACCTTATGTAATTATGTTTAGGAAAAAAAAAAAAAAAAGCTGTTGAGTAAGTAATTAAATAATTGGAATAGAAGGGGTTTGAACCATACAGTGCTCCCCCTCTTTCCTGAGATTGCAATTTCCTGATCACTGAGGTTAAAGAGCACACACGGAGTTTCAACGCAAAATGATTTCCTGACCCCGTTCATCTTGTGACCAAGGTTTAAAGGTAGAACAGACAGATGAGGCAGGAGCATCTTGAGCTCCATGGTGTTAATCATGGTGGAAGTTTCTATGAAATGAGTTTGATTGACAAAGATATCTAACATGGTCCTTAAGAGCATTTCAGAATCTACTTGGATTCACAAACATGTCTTCTGTCAAAATCAGGGTAAGACATAGACATTCACATCCCTTATTTTCTACAGTCCGTGCCTTGGTTTTCTTGAAAGGAAATTACAAGTGTGTGTCAGAAGAGACGTGAAACAAGATGGTTTTCAGAGAAGATTTACAGTTCATTTTTGTGTGATGCTTAATCAAGGTATTTGGAAGACTAGGATAAAGGACATATCTCAAAGTATTTTTGCATTTCAGTGTAAATGAAGTCTAGAGGTTCCTCTCCAGATTATTCTTTCTGAGGAGTTGCCCTTAAAGACCACATGAAAAAAAATTATTATATGTCTATTTACCATCCCATGCAATTTTCCAATATTTTACAAGAAGAGCCAGCGTCTCCAAACACTCCAAATGATTTTCAAGCATAAAATACATATCATCATTGAATTTGATAAGAACATTATTCTGATATTCATGCAACCACATGTTCTGCACAGAGTAGGCCTACTGTAAGACACTCTGAACTGGAAAAAAATGACACCCCCACAAATATTGAATATGGGTGCCAGTGAAACACAGTATAGTGCTGTAGAAATCTGTTAACTGCTAGCTACTGTAAACAATGTCAGTCTTTTCTGGACAAGTTCTGCACCACTTAGCTTGTATGTGTGGCTTGCAGTTGTAAAGTGACAAAGAATAAATTCTCAGTAAGACCTGGTATCATCTCATTAGTTCCATCTCAATTGTTATACCTGTTGTACTTTGGTTCATACATCAGAGTAGAGATAATTTTTGCTCCTTTAATGAGCGATGGTACAGAAGATTCTTCTGAGCATCTTAGCCGGTTCCGGTTTCTGATATCCAAGTTAAATATATATGTAAAATAATAATAATAATAATAATAAAAATATAACTATCCCTCAGACTTTTTTTGGCATAAATGAATGTTGTCTTTTTGTTTTTGAGTTTTTAAATTACTCTTCTTCCTATTTCCACTTTCTTTTTCTTTTTTCCTTTCAACTCTTTCTACAGTAAGTGTATCTTTGCATTGATTTTTGCTGTACTGAGAATATCTAGATCTTTGTACTTCTTTATGATATTGACTTTCATTTTTTTAGTATGCTCCTGTTATATTTTTAATAGCAAACATTTTTCTCATATATATATAAATACATATTTGGAACATATACTTCATAAGAATGTATGCGAACAGAGGAATTTCCACAGCAAAGAACCCCCAAAGAATACTGTCAGCGATATCCATTTTCTCTTTATTTAAAGTAGGGATTTTTATTGCTGCAGAATAGTGGCATTTCATCCTTTTTTAAGGTTATGTGTGAATGTTGACAGTTTACAGGCTGGTTCAACCCAGTCCTGTGACTAGCGGGGTGGAAGGATTCACAAATTCGCGCCTCTGGAAAGGGGAAATGGGAAACAAACTAATTTGCTAAATATGGTATCGGTATGCAGGATAATACACTATTATACAATATAATTAGAATTGAAGCAAATAAATCAAATATAATTAGAGAGAGTGTCCAAAAGGTGGAAAGGCCTCACCATAACACTGAGGTGAGACACGCACTCAGGTCGAGCAGTAGGGAGGAGAGCTAAAGGAAAAAAGGGACATCAGATGACCTTGCCAGGGGTTATATCTCCTCTCTGAATGCAAAGCCCCCTGTGGTATGTAGTTCTTCTTCTCTTCCAGACAGGTGCTCAGAATTGGAGCATTAACCCTTTAACTCCCAGTGCACTGCATGATCTTATGATGTGGAATACCAATAACCAAAAATCATAAAAAAAAAATAGTGAATAAATCACAGAATAAAAGAATGTAGTGCGAATAAGTCCTTTTATATACAATCATTCTTTAATCACTCTTTAAGAAGAGTTAGAAGCCATTGTGCAGCAGGCAAGCTATGACCTAGTTGCCATTACGGAAAAGTGGTGGGACCACTCCCATGACTGGAGTGCTGCAATGGATGGCTACAAAGTCTTCAGGAAGGACAGGCAAGGAAGGAGGGGTGGTGTGATGGCTCTCTATGTTAAAGAGTGCTTTGAGGTTACTGAACTTACAATTGGAGATAATAAGGTTGAATCCTTATGGGTTAAGATCAGGGGAAGAGCTGACAAGGCAGACATCCTGGTGGACATCTGTTATAGACCACCAAACAAGGATGAAGAGACAGATGAGTTGTTCTATGAGCAGCTGGCGGAAGCTGCATGATTGCCGGCCCTTGTCCTCATGGGGGACTTCAACTTCCCCGACATATGCTGGGAATACAGTTTAGCACAAAAGAAGCAATCTAGGAGGTTTATGGAATGTATGGAGGATAACTTCTTGATGCACCTGATAAGAGAAACTACGAGAGGAGCTGCCCCGTTAGACCTGCTGTTCACAAAGAGAGAAGGTCTGGTGGGAGATGTGGAGGTCGGGGGCTGTCTTGGACCATGACATGGTAGAGTTCTCTATTCTTGCTGGAGTCAGGAGGGGGAACAGCAAAACTGCTACCTTGGACTTCTGGAGAGTAGACTTTGAATTGTTCAGGAGACTAGTAGGGACAGTCCCCTGGGGCTCAGTCTTAGAGAGTAAAGAGGTACAAGATGGCTGGTTGCTCTTCAAGAAGGAAGTCTTAAAGGCTCAGGAGCAGGCTGTCCCCATGAGCTGCAAAATGAGCGGGTGTGAAAGAAGACCGGTGTGGATGAATAGGGAACTATCCTTGAGGCTCCAGGAGAAAAAGAGAATCTACCTCCTGTGGAAGAAGGGACAGGCAGCCTGGAAAGAATACGAAGAAGTTCTTAGGATGTGCAGACAGAAAATAAGAAAGGCAAAAGCCCAGCTTGAACTCAACCTGGCTGCTGGGGTAAAAGGGAACAAGAAACTCTTTTACAAGTACATCAACAGTAAGAGGAGGACCAGGGAGAATTTCCATTCTTTACAGGATGAGGCTGCGAATGTGACCACTGAGGATAAGGAAAAGGCAGAGGTTCTCAATGCCTTCTTTACATCTGTCTTTAAAAGTCAGACCAGATATCCTCAGGTTTCTCCACTCTCTGACCTGGAAACCTTGGCTGACGAGCAGACTAAACCCCCCACCATTCAGGAGGAAACAGTCAGAGACCTGCTAGTCCAAGTGGACTGCCACAAGTCCATGGGGCCAGATGAGATTCACTCGAGAGCACTGAGGGAACTGGCGGAGGAGATAGCCGAGCCGCTTTCCATCATCTATCAGCGCTCCTTGTTGACTGGAGAGGTCCCAGAAGACTGGAGGCTTGCCAATGTGACTCCCATCTACAAGAAGGGCTGCAGGGATGATCCAGGGAACTACAGGCCTGTTAGCCAGACCTTGGTGCTGGGGAAGATTATGGAGCAGATTGTCTTGAGGGAGATCACATGGCATATGTGGGACAACCGGGGGATCAGGCCTAGCCAGCATGGGTTCACGAAGGACAGGTCCTGCTTGACCAACCCGATCTCCTTCTAGGATCTAGTGACCTGCCTGGTGGAATAGGGAAAGGCTTCTTCCCTTGTAGTATTCTTCCTACAGACTTCTTTGAACACTGAGATGATCTCTTCACTATAGATGTGTTTCATATACTGGAAGAGTTGAATGCATGTACATGTTCTCAGAACTCTTTCAAATCCTGTTTACTGTGACCCGTCTGGTGGATGAGGGAAAGCCTGTTGATGTAGTCCACCTAGATTTCAGCAAAGCCTTTGACACTGTCTCCCACAGTATTCTCCTGCAGAAGCTGGCAGTCCGTGGCTTGGACCGGTACACTCTTGGCTGGGTAAGGAACTGGCTGGAGGGCTGGGCCCAGAGAGTGGTGGTGAATGGAGTTAAATCCAGCTGGCGACCGGTCACGAGTGGTGTTCCCCAGGGGTCGGTGCTGGGGCCTGTCCTCTTCAATATCTTTATTGATGACCTGGATGAGGACATTGGGTGCACCCTCAGCAAGTTTGCAGATGACACCAAGCTGGCTGGAAGTGCTGATCTGCCTGAGGGTAGCGAGGCCTTACAGAGGGATCTGGATAGGTTGAATAGCTGGGCTGAAGCCAATGGGATGGGATTCAACAAGACCAAATGTCAGGTCCTGCACTTTGGCCACAACAACCCCAGGCAACGCTACAGGCTTGGGGCAGTGTGGCTGGAAGACTGTGTAGAGGAAATGGACCTGAGGGTGTTGATTGACGCTCGACTGAACATGAGCCAGCAGTGTGCCCAGGTGGCCAAGAAGGCCAATGGCATCCTGGCTTGTATCAGAAATAGTGTGGCCAGCAGGAACAGGGAAGTAATTGTCCCCCTCTACTCAGCACTGGTGAGGCCGCACCTCGAGTACTGTGTCCAGTTTTGGGCCCCTCACTGTAAGAAAGACATCGATGCCCTGGAGTGTGTCCAGAGGAGGGCAACAAAGCTGGTGAGGGGTCTGGAGCACAGGCCTTATGAGGAGTAGCTGAAGCAGCTGGGATTGTTCAGTCTAGAGAAGAGAAGGCTCAGGGGAGACCTTATTGCTCTCTATAACTACCTGAAGGGAGGTTGTAGTGAGCTGGGGGTCAGCCTCTTCTCTCGGGTGACTAGTGATAGGACTAGAGGGAATGGCTTCAAGCTGCGCCAGGGAAGGTTCAAGCTGGATGTTAGGAAATACTACTTCTCTGAAAGAGTGGTCAGGCACTGGAATGGGCTGCCCAGAGAGGTGGTGGAGTCACCAAGCCTGGTGGTGTTCAAAGAGTGTTCGGATGTTGTGTTGAGGGACATGGTTTCGTGCGAACCACTGGTGATGGGTGGATGGTTGGACTGGATGATCCTGTGGGTCTTTTCCAACCTTAGCGATTCTATGATTCTCTGATTCTCTGATTCACATACACATCTTATTATGATAGGAAAAGAGTAATATTCTTCATTATTATGGTAGCATCTAAATGACATTTTATTGTGCATTTAAATGAGTGTCAACAGTTTACAGGCTAGTTCAGCCTGGTTCCGGGACTAGTGGGTTGGGGGAACCCACGGATCCACACCCTGGAAAAAGTAAAAGGGAAAAAAGGAGAAAAGGCTGGAGAGATGGGCCTAAAGACAAAACAGTGACAACGATCTGAGGAGAAACAACTTACTAAATAAGATAACAGAATGAAAGACA
Source organism: Gallus gallus (assembly GCF_016699485.2). NCBI lineage: Eukaryota > Metazoa > Chordata > Aves > Galliformes > Phasianidae > Gallus > Gallus gallus. Next base: position 141,884,617 of record NC_052532.1, read on the forward strand.
GCACACTATAGTACAGTATAATTAGAATTGAAGCTAATAAATCAAGTTAAATGAGGGTGTCCAAAAGCTGAAGGCCTTACTCTAATGCTGTGACTGGATGGCATCCTCAACAGAGACAAGCCAGATGATTGAAAAGAGAGCTGTTAGGTGACCTATGAAGGCCTTTTATCTTTTTCCTCTGAGCTGAAACGATAACAGAACAGCAAACAGTCCTCTGGGTGATGTAATAGTTCTCTTCCAGGACAGGCACCCAGACCTGGAGCATTAACTCTTTAACTCCCAGTGCACTACATGATGTTATGATGTGGAATACTGATAACCAAACATCGTAAAACCGTGACAACTAGGTAAAGAGTGTATAACAAATATAGTGACATAAGGTTTCATAGTACTGTTTAACGTCGTTTATTCTTCATTTTCTAGCACTTTAGCATAACTTGGATATAATTAAAGTTGTTGAGGAATTACAACTTAATAGACATATTTGAATAGACATACAGTTAGGTAACAACAGTTTTTCAGACTTACGTTCTGTTTCAGGATCACTTCCTCACTGATGAAATGAATAATGCAAATGGTTTTCTTTTTTTTCTTTTTTTCTTTTGTCTTTTCAGTTCAGCTTCCTGTCCAAAACTCTGCAGTTTTAGATGCAGGAACAAGTATTATTTTGTTTACAAAGGCAAATCAGAAATCAGGTAACAAAGAGGAAAAATGTTTTGTGAACACATAAACATACAAACACACACAAAATACACACAAGATATCCTTTTGTCTTGGTAGGCTCTAACACTGTTTTTTTTTTTTTTTTTTCATGCAGCCAGAGGCAGAAAAAATGTATATTGAATTATAGAATAACAGGAATATTAAAAAAAAAAAAAAAAAAAAAAAAAAAAAAAAAAAAAACATGGCCAAAACTAAAGAATAGTGGTAGACTTTAGGCTACATATACAGCCTCGGATCTGAACAGTGTTAGCTTATGCAAGCTGTAGATAATCAACTTGTCCACTTTGTTGACATTTTTGGGAAAGGTAGGGGGGCTCTTTGGCACTTTTATTGTAGCAACACAGATGACAGTTAGAAGTAAGCAGTGCTTTCATGCTTAAAATATCTGACAGGCACGATCATATCCAGACTCTGCCTGAGATGGCACAGTACTGTGCAAAAGGCTAGGTTAGTAAAATGGCTTGATGAGAGGTAACTAATTGTAGTCCCAGTATCAATTTGCACATTCAGACTATGTGATTGACAAGCACTGTTATGAGGAGAGCTTCTAAGTGAATACAGTCTTAACTCCTCTACCTGAGAAAAACTTATTCACTTTTTTCTTTTTAACAGTTGTTATGTTTATATGAAATCAGTAGAAATTGTGTTGTTTTCATTTAAAACACCACCAACAAAACAGGAGTCTTGACCTTACTACACAGCTAAGTATTCAACATTTGGCTGAATATGATATTGCCCACTGTGCAGAGTCACTGGCCAGCTGGTGAGAAATTCTGACTGTCATCACAGCACAGGGAGTTAACATATTTATCAGATATTTGAGATGAAAAAGTACTAGTTCATGGGGACTTTTTTTCCCTAAGCCATCTGGTCCTGAGGTGCCTATTACATCCATTATTGAATCATTAAAGTCAATGAGGTGAATAACACGATTAAACTTGTTTTCTTGTCATGTAACAGTCAGTTAACATTGAAATGTAACTTCTACTTTCTGGTCTACTCTGTTATAAAAATAAATCTCAGTTCTCCTAAGTGATAACCAAAATTAACAGCAGATTTTAATTTTTAATCTAGTTTAAAATTGTATTAGTTATTTCAAGTCTATTTTGCATATGAATATTTTATTGTAATCATTAAAAGACTTCTTATAATTAAAAAAAAAGAAATGTAAATAACTGTCAATAAGTACAGATATATATACTCATCATTTCACTCAACTAATCAAGCAGGTGCACATTTATGGAGACCCTGCACAAAATGCAATTTGTTCATGCAAAATTGTAAGAAAATTAAAAAACAACAGCAACAACAACAAAAAACCTGTGAAGTTGATCAATATATAAAGATCATATTTGCATTAAAAATTAAAGAGTATTTAATTAGCTGCACTTATAAAAATACATTTACATATAAAAAAATAATGAATATAAAGCTACAATTTTACTAGAATCCATCTAGAAGTTTAATTCTGCTCTGGATAAATCTTCAAGAAGATTACATGAAATTGCAAAGGAGATGATAACTTTCACAGATGCCTTGAAATATCAGTCATACTTGGCTCAGGTTCTAGAATGACTGCATTGTTGCACAAATAAACTGAGCACAGAAGTACATAAGTCACTCCAAAATAATGCTTCCTATTTATTTCCATGGAAACTACAAGTACAAAGAGTACAATACAGCTATTTTATTGAGAAAATTCTCAGGTACTAAACACTATTTTTCATCATAATCACCACGATTAATTATGCGTTTTCACCAGTGATGAACAAGAATCTGCATGCCACAGTTGTGAAAATCTGCTTGGCCTTCAGGAGCATGAATGTCTTCCATGTCACTGTTGCCACTGTTGAAATACACAATCTACCATCTCACTCCACTAACATCCACTGTTTCATCTCCACAAGTGTTCAGCAAATGTTGAGAGTGCAATTATATCTACATGGAGGAATTCAATTACACTCCTTTGCTTCATCTATGCTTCCATGTTAGACATCATTTAAACAGAATGCCTTTTCTGCCATTTGTTTCACTGTAAAAAAATGTAGCAGAATACTGGAGGGAGGGTTCAGCCTCTACTGTTGTAGTACCAACATCCATCTCTGACACTTCAAGTCAAAGTAATAAAATAGTAGGCATTACTTTTGGAACAATCCCTCATACTTTTACAGCAATCTTTTCCTATTTTCTGTTTTCAAGTACAAGTAGAAAAGTGATATATGTGAAAGTAGCTCCAATGATCTAGATCTGTTTACTTTGTGAGGAATACAATGACTGGGAATTAGATGAAGGTGGGAGAAGCACTAAGATTTTTCAGTTCATCTTTAAAAAGCATTTAAAAGAATTACACATATGCTTCCTAAGAGGAAAATCAAGGTGTCCAACATCTATTTGTTTATTTTTAAAGCAAGAAAGTTCCATTTAAACTTTAGAGTTCCCCAGATTAAAAAAAAAAAAAAAAAAAAAAAAAAAAAACACAGAAAGAAACATTTGACACACTTTGGCTTGTAGTCTTCCAACACCTACATTTCTCCATCTCTTCCACCTGGCACCTTGGGAAAATTGCCCAGGTTATACCAGAACGCTCTGGAATAAAATCAGTTTTTTAGCATACTAGGTGTTGACAGGCCAACCTGGTTAACTTGTGATTCCGCCAGGTAAAAAACCAACTCTTCTCATATAAGCTGAATCTTATTGGCTTTGAGCATGTCAGATGATCACTTGAAGAGTCCATTTGTACATAGTATAATGTGATCCTATCTGTACTGCAAACAGAATCGTTAGTATTTCATCTACAGGTCATCATGTCTTTTGGGAGAAAGACTAGAGAAATCTGCTGGAAAAAAAAATATGCAGTATCTATTCTGTTTATCAGGGAGATGCATCATACCTTGAAACAGTTTCTTTATGTCTGTTGATTGTTTAGGGAGCCTGGAATGGAAAACTTGAGGGTCGCAGTCTGTATTGTCGATGTCTCCAGATGATTAGACGAGCTTTATCCTTGCAGATTCATACTCATGACAAATAATGTTATAATGTATTATTCTATCCAGGTTGCATCCAAACTTGTCTGAGTTCCAATGACAAAGGAAAATATAATACTACAATATCGGTTTATACTTGTACAAGTAATTCTGTGTGAAACAGAAATAATACAGGTGTTGTTTGGTTGGTTGTTGTTTTTGTTGTTTCTGCTGCTGTTTTTTTTTTTTTTCATTTATTATTATAAATTATATATTATTATATCTTGGAAGGACACAGTCTGGATAATTCCCCATTTTTTATGATGGTCTTTCGAGGTTTAGTTTAGCTTTCTGTTTATCAGTATGAAAGAAAATGTTACTAATGCAAATTAGACAGTCTACCCCCCTTATTTGTCTATTTTCATGACTATTTCAGGTAACATGTAACTCATGACTCTTTTGGCAAGAGGGACAATGTGATTTCAGTGTGTTGGTGTCTGCTTAGAAATTCCTCATGATCTTCAGATTCCTCATGGTCTTCAGATAACAGAACTGACCATTTAATGCACTGTTTTTATGAAGTGACAGAGGATGATTTCATTTTCTGATTTCTCTACAGTAGAATTAGTTTAGATTTTGCTTGCTGTTCACACTGTTGGTACAAGAATGTCTGATGTAGAAATATATAACGATGCCTAAGGTAGAGCTGGTACAAAACTATCATAATTTGTTATTTTCTCTGACTTTGGTACAAAGATAAGTCTAAAAAGGAAGACATGTGGAATGTGAATCTAGATATCTTCGGATGCTGTTAAAGTATTTTGAAAAATCCAGTTGCCATGTGTAAGAGACTATTCTTTTATATCATTGACTCAAAGTTTGCTGAGGAACAAGTCCAGGCAAGTCCTGGGCAAAGGCAGAGAAATCTTTTGTCTTGAGGACACTGATGGACAGGTCCTGGCTAAGGATTGTGATATCCTCTAAGGAGCACAGATGGACAAGGCCAGGGGCAACGAGAGAGAGATAAGCTGCTGCTAATGGCCGGGAAACGGTCTTTTTGTGGGGACTTGTCTCAAGGAAAATGGCCATCTCAGGAGGTATGCACAGGACTCTTGCTCAAGCACCCAGGAATGTCATGTAGGCAGCAGAAAATGGAGGATAAAAGAGGGTCCAACAACCACGGCGAGGTAGAGGTTTATCTCTCACCACGACAGGCTTGAGGGGTTCTCTGCCATCTGATCCTTCACTGCAACACAGAGGCTGATCTCTCACCGCAACACAGAGGCTGATCTCTCACCATGACACGAGCTTTCTGCCTTCAGATCCTTCTCTACGGACCGTTTGCTGACGGACTTCCCTGGCCCTGCTACCTGAGACCTGCTGCTTCCTCCCTGACCTGCACCCTCTCGTTGCCCAAGACCGGCCTCGCTGCTCCTGCCCTTTGGCCTCGGACCGTCGGAACGTCGTGTAACGGGACTGCTGCTGGATCCTGGTGGTGACTATCCCCGCTTTACGCAATTCTTGCCTCTTTCTATCTTTTCTATCGCTCGTCTTCCCTTCCCCATCACCCCAATCCATAATAGTGTCCGTCCTCCCCTTTCCCCATCTCCCTTATTAACATTTGTAATGAACTGGTCGGACCAACATTTGAACCGTTGTTTCTTAATCTCACGCTGGGCATACATATTTCAAAGAACCTCCTCTCCCTCCTATAAATTGGAGCGAGACACCATGTTTTTATGATTTTTGTTATCAGTATTCCAGTATTCCACATCATAATAACATGTAGTGCACTGGGAGTTAAAAGAGTTAATGCCCCAGTTCTGTGGATTGTCAGTATTTCCAGGCACCTGGCTCTCAGAAGAGAAGAGGAACTACATCTCCCACAGGACTTTCACTGTTCTGTTTCCATTTTCTGTTTAGAGGGAAATATAAAACTGCTCATGAGTAAGGATACCTTTTTTTTTTTTTTGTATATAGACTCCTTATATATAGACTGCTCATCACTGCACTGTGTTCTCCCGAGCCATCTTGTCTTCAGCATTAGAGTGAGGCCTTTGGTTTTGGACACTCTCTCTCTCATTTTATTTGATTTATTAGTTTCAATTCCAATTATATTGCATTATATTGTGTTATCTTTATTCTGCCGTCATCTTTAGTAAATTAATTTTCTCCCTTAGTTTGTAGTTGCTGTTTTGTTTTTAGCCCCATCTACTCCCAATCTTTTTTTTTCCATTTTCCCCCCTTCCTCCTCTCCCAGGGCTTGGGTCTGTGGGTCTCCTCACCCCATTAGTCATGAAACTGAATCAAACAAACCCGAAACCGGTGACATCAGTAAATTATGCACAAAAGGAAATGTAAGGATGCTATCCTGGATCAATCTATCCAGGCTCCTTATTTAATCATTCTGCATTTCTGTGCTTAGCAGCTCTTTAGCAAAATCGGTAAGATTCTAAACATGAACAGAAAAATCAGTAACACACATTAATATTATCTTAGACATGATTATTTCTCTGAATTTCTGTGCATGTGGAATTTTATTTTATATTATGAGAAGATAGACATGCAATTAACAAAATAAATGGTACTTTTAAAAGCTTAGTTTTAGCAACTTCTAAAGTGAAAATACCTTGCTTGAAAAAAACATTGGAAAAGAAAGAGATTATGCAGAGAACTGAATGTATAATTACACATTTTATTATCTTGTTACATAGTCACACTGTATTGAATAACTGCAATTTTTCAATTTGAAAGTAATATATTTCCATACAAGCAATGTAAGAATATATGCGATAATATTCATAAAGCATGAGTTAATCAATCATATTTCTGAAGTGTTTAACTTTTTTTTTTTTTAATACATTACATTCTACCATATTTATAACGTAGTAATATATAGAGGCACAAAGAGAGTTGGAAGAGACTGTCTCATAACACAAACTTGACAGGTTTTTTTCAGGCTCATTAGATTATTTAACAAGTGTTTAAAAATGTTTCCAGATAGACTTTTGTCTCTTATACTGAGACAAAATTGCACAAATGTACAGAGTTTATATTTTCTTCTGGTATATATATATATTTTTCCCGTGTTTTGTTAACCAGTTCTCACAATAATCACTGTAATTAACCATTTTAATTCTGCTTTCTCAATGGATCTTTATACCTTTTAAGAAACCATCCAAATAGATTTCTCCAATTATCCACTTAATAAAAAGATGACGATTTCTCATCCTGGAAACAACAAGGATAAAGCCACTATTATTTGCTCTTTTTTTTTTTTTTTTTTTCCCCTCCCCTTTTGACCAAAAGGCCTTAGAGGAACAAAAACACAGGCAAGGACCATGCTGTTCTTGTGTTCATGTGTTCCTTGCTCTTTTAATGAAATAAACATTTGCCCTCTTTACAAAATAAACCTCACTCTTTATTTAGATAGAAGAAAATATAGAGGTTGAAAATGATAATATCACATCTGAAGTTCAATTCTCCCCGTAGGGATGAAATATAGAAATGCTGAGAATAAAAGCTTCCAAGAATTCAAGAATTCACAATATGTCTTTTCTTGTTTGTTTGTTATTATTATTAACATCATACATACTTTTTATAAAGCCCAATAGTTTTCTTTTTTTTTCCAACTTCTCCTAAGAGATGTGTGGAGAGATGGCTGTTATGAAGTATATTCCAGGAACTGTAGTTTCTGAGGAAAGAATGCACAAATGCTTCAAGAACACAGAGAAAAAATATTTAAAGAATGTGAGTGTCATTTGTCTAGCGAAAACTAAGGTGTGACTTTGTCTCTTGGGATTTATAAAGATTCTTTAAAACTGTGATTCACTTCAGCTTTTTTTTTTTTTTTTTTTTTGAGATATGTAATCATGAGCATCAGATCTTATTAAGGGCCAAGATAGAAAGACTTCCCTTTATGAATTCTTTCTGGCAAGACAACACTGACATGGAAGGAAAGCTTTTCTGTAGTATATACCGTAATATCTGTGCAGCACAGAAACTATTCTCTCTATTCATAAAGTGAACATCAGACCAGCTAGATATAGTAAACAGAAGAATAGTCTGTACTGATGTGCTGTGGCTTTCCCTTGTTGCCTTCATAGGTATGCATCCTTAGGATAATAGGACCAGATTCATTAATTCTGTTTTTCCTGTGTCATAAGAAGTATTTATCCGTTTTCTATGCCTTTTCTCTGAGGTACTTTAATCATATCTATTTTCACTCCTCACGTATCTAGTGAATTTCATACTCTTCATAATTTCTACATCAAAAACAAACAAACAAACAAATGAAGAAACTCAAATTCTATTCATTTTTCACATAGCTATTATTCCTCTCACTCTGATAATTTATGAAGCAGATCAGTTTTCTATTATCTTATTCCCCAAATCAGTATTCTATTGTTACTCTTCTTAATTACTCAACTGAACCTGTCAGTCAAAAACTCTCAACTACTCACAAGTAGTACCATCCTTATAGTCCCCAGTAGTGACTACTAGACATCCAACTTGATAACCACATCCTCCTGCCTTGTCTGAACTTTCTGCATGAAATTAATAGTTTGGATGAAGACACAATAATGTACATCACGTCATCTCATGTCTAACAGACTGTACACAGTTATTACAATTTTTTCCTCTGTAGACATTTCCTCTTCATTAATTGTATAAAAAAAAAAAATTACAAGTTTCAAATAAAAATTTCTGATTACTCATGGCATAGAACATAGAGTCTCAGTACAAGACAAACAATGCCTGCAGTTTAATATTCTATAGGATTTTTCCCCTCTTAAACATTTGTTCAGTCAAAGCCATTCACACACAGCTGTCTTTAAGGCATTCAATCAAATTTCACTTTTGAGATCCAGCAGGAAATGACTCCTACTTTCTGATGTCAGATTAATCAGACTGACATTTTTTGTATCTTATAATAACATGCAGCAGATAAAAACAAAAGTTACATGCTTTTGTGAAGTCTTTATTCATATATAACTAGAAAACGGTAAAGCTTTTGTTTCATGAAACTGTAGCTAATTGTAATTCAGAGAAATGCTAAAGATTTGAGTAGATTGAGCAATATGCAATCTGACAGGAACCATTTAATCCTTTTGTATATATATAAAATAGTATTTTAATAAATTATAAAAAAGGGAAGAATGACCAAGTATACTTCATTTGAACTGCTTTACTTTGAAAACAGATTCTGTTTTTCTTGAAAGAAAATATGAACATGTCAGATGCTATTTTATATTAATCTAAAGCTCTTAGTTTGAAAGAAAACAACTACTCAGAAATTTCAGACATTTTCCTTGAAAAAAAAAAAAAAAAAAATCCACAAAAGCAACCACAGCTACACTTCATCACAAGATTTCATAAATAAATAAATAAATAAAATCTTACTATCTTTATATAACTTTAGCAATATTTCTCAGTTTAGTGTAATCTGCAAAAATGCTGAGAGTACACTTGATCCTACTGTGTCATTGATAAAGATATTAAAGAACACTGGTCCCAAGTCAGATCTCTTAGAACTAGCCTCCACCTGGACATAGAGTCATTGATAGTAATCCTTTGGCTGCAACCATCCAACCAATTTCTTATCCACCAAATAGTACACCCTTCAAATCCATATCTCTCCAATTTAGCCTTCCTACAGTGATTCAAGTAGATGGCACTGGTTAGTTTTCCCTTATCACTGATGCAGTCACTGTACTGTAGAAAGCCACCAAGTTGGTCAGGAATTATCTGCCCTTGGTGAAGCTGTTCTTGCTTTCTCAAATGAACTCTTTATATCGCATGCACCTTAACATCACTCCCAGGAGGATCTTTTCCATGATTTTTCAAGGCACAGATGTGAGGCTCAGTGGCCTGTAGTCTCTCAGATCTTCCTTTCTACCCTTCTTAAAAATGGGAATGACGTTTTCCAATTTCCAGTCACTGGTGACTTCACAACCATGACTTTTCAGATAAGATGGAGTGTGGCTTAGTAACTACATGAGACCTTTTCTTCAGGACCCTGGAATGTCATTCATCAGGTTGTACACATCCAGTCTTGCCAGGAGGCCTCAAAACTTTTCTACTCTTACAGTGACAGGGATTTTGCTTCCCCAACACCCACCCAGAATTTCAGGGAGATGAGAGACATGGGAAGCCTGACTGACATGGGAAGCCTGAACTTGTAGAGTACCTCACCCTACTCTATGCCTGTTTTTACCAGTTTTTCTTTCTCACTCATTAGAGGAGTTACACACTCCTGGGGCTTTCTCTTCCGATTAGGGTACCTAAAGAATCTTTTTTGTTTATTTTTCACATGTCTTTCAGGGTTCACTTCCATTTAAGTTGTCACCTTCAAAGCTGTCTAAAAGGCAAAGATTCCAATTCAATGAGAGTTATGCTTTGTTTTGTTTTCCCAGATTTATCCGAGGACAGTGGCACTTCTCTAAAGAAAGGTTGAGTGAGTAAGCCTTGTTCAACTTGGAGAAGAGATGGCTCTGGAGAGACCTCATTGTAGCCTTCCAATACAAAAAGGAGACCTAACAAGAAAGCTGGAAATGGACACTTTACTGCAAAGTGTAGTGACTAGAGAAGAAGTGATGACTATAAAATGAAAGAAGGTAGATTCAGAGTACATGCAAAGAATAAATGATGTACTCAGGAGGTGGTGAGGAACTGGCACAGACTGCCCAGACAAGTTGTGGATGCCCATTCCCTGGAGGTGTTCAAGACCAAGATGGATGGGGCTGATCTAATGACTGATATTTCCGCTCATTACTAGGATTAGAACTAGATAATCCTTAAGATCGCTTCCAACAAAAATCATTCTATGATTTTGTGATTCTACATTTTAGAAAAGATAAGTACATATTGTGTTCTAGACTGAGCAAAGTTGTTCAGAAGGAAAGTAAACTTCATTAGACTTATACAACTGCTGTGAGAAGTAAGTAAATGTCATTGTACTATTGTCTTAATTAAGAGTTTGTAAATCTCACAGGATAAATAACTTTAAAAATATTGCATATCTTTCTTTTTGTACATCTTTTCAAAACGTATATGTAAGATTGCATTTGTTTTTCCTCCGTTTCTCTTGCAATACAACACAACTTTTGTTACATATATGCTTATTTCAGGCCATTTTATAAAATACAAGTCAGCTTGTATTTTTTGTATTTTTGTATTTTTTTTGTATTTTGTATTTTTGTATTTTTTGATGTAGAAAATACTAAGCAGCTCAACCTTTTCTAATATGTCTCTGTATTGTGTATACTACTGATACTGAAAGGAGCATATAAACAGGAGGGGGTACAACCGTTTACAAGGGTGGATAGTGACAGGACAAGGGAGAATGGTTTTCAACCAGAACAGGGGAGGTTGAATTTAGATATTAGGAGAATGTTTTTCACTCAGAGGGTAGTGACACACGGGAGCAGGCTGCCCAGAGAGGTTGTGGATGCCCCATCCCTGAAGGCATTCAAGGCCAGTCCGGATGTGTCTCTGGGCAACCAGGTCTAGTGATTGGTTACCCTGCATATAGCAGGGGGGTTGAAACTAGATGGTCATTATGGTCCTTTTCAACCCAGTCTATCCTATGATTCTATAATTCTGTGATAATATCTTTTGTACTCAGAGCCGCTTATGTTTCTTAAAGGAATTTTAGCTATTGGTTAGCAAGTAATTTTAAACTTTATCCTAATTAGTTCAATAAAGGTTAAAACACATGAAAGTATAGGTAAGGTTTTATAATTATACTATTAGGTTTTAAAAAGAGCTCCAAGTAGATGAAAATGCTATTACTTTCCAATTCTCATTCCTTAACATTGTTTATATTTCTTTCAAACTGAGAGTATAATCAACTGGAGAACTGTAGAAAAATAAGTTCTCCAAGCTAATATAGTTATGTACATAGGGACACACAGAGTATTTATGGAAATCTCCAAAAAATATGAAAATAATAATAATTTAGAAAAAAAAAAAACTGGGAAAAACAAGTAAAATCAAACCAAATCAAACTAAAACAATCATTCCCTCTTGACTGACTTCTTCTGTTGCTCATGTGTTGAACAAATCAATTTATTTCCATAGTAATATTGTTGGTTTAAGAATGTATAACTGAGCTAAGTTTAAGTCCCAATAAACAGCATTTAATGATGGTCAGTTGTAAAGTGTTTTGAAATTATTCCAATTTTATAGTTCTGGAAATGCTGTAGAATAAAACCATATAATCAGCATAAAAAACTTATATTCAGCTTTTGGTTACATCAGTTCAGTAAAGACAAAATTCTAATTATCTGTAATAATTAAGTAGCTTCAGCACTAAGAGGTTCTAATCTTCAACAAGAGAGCCATTGTATGACTTCTAGCAAAGGGTAACCTTGTAGTGAGCAGGTATGGATTAGGCTTTCCATGCTCTTGCAATGTGAGAATGCTAACAATGCAATGATTGTTGAATATCATTGTTTTTAGGGAATGAAAAACAGCAAGGGAATAAATTGGTTATCTCCTTGTATTCAAGGGATATTAGGTACTAATTCAGATATCTTTAAGATATGTCCTAATTTATATTCTGTCCACTTAAAATCCATTCCTGAACTCTATTTTCTTTCTCAAAACATTTCTTTTTTCAGCAAATAATAATGGTGTTCTAATATGTTCACAGTTCTTAAGAATCACAATTTTTCACAAATAAGCATGGTAAAGGACCAAACTACGTTATTTCCCTGGCTTAAAATGTAAAAATAAAGCACATGCAGTCTGTGTTAAAGAAACAGGAAAATCTGTGTAAGGACCCAATCATTTTTATCCAGAATGAATCTACCAGAAAAGAGGATCTACTTGTAGAAACAGTGACTGAGACAAAATCATTTTAGATTTCCATTCTGTTTCTGGAATTGCATATCTATTAAATTACTCTTCTGCAGCAAATGCTAGATTAAGGACATAATTTGTAAAGCTCTAAGATCAAAGATGTAGGGTGTTATCAAGTACTTTTCATTCTACTGGAACAAAGCAATTAGTTTTCTCATAGGAAAGAGAAATCCTTTTCACATCACATGTCTAAACAGTCTTAGTCTATTTTTGCTGATATTAGAAATAGTTTTCATTTTAGAAATACAGTACTATTACAATATGATAAATAGCTAAAGCATTTTATACAATTTCATCTGTTTTGAAAATTTAGAGAAAGAACACTCTTTTAAAGACAATCTGTTCCCTTGGACTGTCTCTAACAGCAATTATTTTGACCATATTCCTATGGAGACAGAATAGAATACTTCAAACAACGTAAAAAGTTCTGCTTTTTTTAATTTCTAATTCAAAGTTTGTCAATAGGTAAGTGAAGGCTGAAAATAATTATTTCTATTCAAATAGGTATCTGACACAACAAAATAACCACTGTAGTATACAATCAGTATTAATTTATAATAAGTGTTGCTATAAAATTACTCCCATTATAGATATTCATGTCTACAATCATCAGGTGATAACCATTCAGTTCTGAACCTGGCATACTATAACTGTCATCATAAGACACTTTTGATCATTATGTGAATGAACATTTAATTAGGTAGTGTAAGAGACAATTCTTTTATATCATTGACTCAAAGTTTGCTGAGGAACAAGTCCAGGCAAGTCCTGGGCAAAGGCAGAGAAATCTTTTGTCTTGAGGACACTGATGGACAGGTCCTGGCTAAGGATTGTGAAATCCTTTAAGGAGCACAGATGGACAAGGCCAGGGGCATCGAGAGAGAGATAAGCTGCTGCTAATGGCCGGGAAACGGTCTTTTTGTGTGGACTTATCTCAAGGAAAATGGCCATCTCAGGAGGTATGCACAGGACTCTTGCTCAAGCCCCCAGGAATGTCACGTAGGCAGCAGAAAATGGAGGATAAAAGAGGGTCCAATAACCACAACGGTGGAAGCTGATCCTTCACCACAACCACGGCAACGGTGGAGGCTTATCTCTCACCACGACAGACTTGAGGGGTTCTCTGCCATCTGATCCTTCACCACAACGGTGGAGGCTGATCTCTCACCGCAACACAGAGGCTGATCTCTCATGATCTCTCACCACGACACGAGCTTCCTGCCTTCCGATCCTTCTCTACGGACCGTTTGCTGACGGACTTCCCTGGGCCTGCTACCTGAGACCTGCTGCTTCCTCCCCGACCTGCACCCTCTCGTTGCCCAAGACCGGCCTCGCTGCTCCTGCCCTTCGGCCTCGGACCGTCGGAACATCGTGCAACGGGACTGCTGCCGGATCCTGGTGGTGACTATCCCCACTTTACGCAATTCTTGCCTCTTTCTATCTTTTCTATCGCTCGCCTTCCCTTCCCCATCACCCCAATCCTTAATAGCGTCCGTCCTCTCCTTTCCCCATCTCCCTTATTAACATTTGTAATAAACTGGTCGGACCAACATTTGAACCGTTGTTTCTTAATCTCACGCCGGGCATACATATTTCTAAGAACCTCCTCTCCCTCCTATAAATTGGAGCGAGACAGGTAGCTGCATAAAATTACCTTTTGAGTACACACACAATTAAATTCTAAACCTCAAAGAGAAACTTCACAAAGTACTAGATGACTCTGGAGTAGTAGGTGCCAAATAAACAACATTAAAGGAGTTCACAAACATAACAGCTGAGCTAGGTTAATGCTATGTAGCTAGCTCTGAAAGTAATATCTCCTATATACTTCCTCCCAAACATTCTCTGTCCACACTTAACAGTCCTAGTTCTCTCAAACATTCCTTGTTGGAGAGATGCTCCAGTCACTTCATCAGCTTCATGGACCTCATTAGACTCTTTCCAGTATGTTCAAGTTTCCTTTACAATGGAGAGCTGAAGACTGGTTACCCTGGGGTGGCCTCTCAAATGATGAGCAGAGGAAAAGGATCTTCTGTAGGCTGCCAAAACTCTTTCTAATGTAGCATAAAATACTATTGCCTGTCACATAAGGTCTCATTCTTGTCTTGTACTCAACTCATATTCAAGCTTATTTTGTGTATGTGTGTGTGTAGAAAAATTCCTTCTTGATTTTCCTTCGTCATTTTGCCAAAGAATTTCACAAGATAATATTGTATTTATCAATCCAGCAATGAGGATTTTCGTACATTTATTTATTAATGTAACTATTTAGTGATTTATTATCTTATATTTAAACATTAAAGTCATTTTTCCATCCATTAGCAGATAGAAAATTAAAGATAAAAATATTATTACCATTTCTCATATCTGTATTTTTTTAAACTGCAATAAAGAGAAAAAAAAGTAAAGATTTTAGATTTTATAATTCTTATTTACTTATTTGTCTATTATGTGATTTTCTGGAGGTTTTCTTCCGTTTAGTTACTCACTGACTCCTTACTCCTTGTAAGAGACTATTCTTTTATATCATTGACTCAAAGTTTGCTGAGGAACAAGTCCAGGCAAGTCCTGGGCAAAGGCAGAGCAATCTTTTGTCTTGAGGACACTGATGGACAGGACCTGGCTAAGGATTGTGATATCCTCTAAGGAGCACAGATGGACAAGGCCAGGGGCAACGAGAGAGAGATAAGCTGCTGCTAATGGCCGGGAAACGGTCTTTTTGTGGGGACTTGTCTCAAGGAAAATGGCCATCTCAGGAGGTATGCACAGGACTCTTGCTCAAGCACCCAGGAATGTCATGTAGGCAGCAGAAAATGGAGGATAAAAGAGGGTCCAACAACCACGGCGATGGTAGAGGCTTATCTTCTCACCACGACAGACTTGAGGGGTTCTCTGCCATCTGATCCTTCACCACAACGTGGAGGCTGATCTCTCACCGCAACGTGGAGACTGATCTCTCATTGCAACGTGGAGACTGATCTCTCATCGCAACGTGGAGACTGATCTCTCACCACAACGTGGAGACTGATCTCTCACCGCAACACAGAGGCTGATCTCTCATGATCTCTCACCACGACACGAGCTTTCTGCCTTCAGATCCTTCTCTACGGACCGTTTGCTGACGGACTTCCCTGGCCCTGCTACCTGAGACCTGCTGCTTCCTCCCTGACCTGCACCCTCTCGTTGCCCAAGACCGGCCTCGCTGCTCCTGCCCTTTGGCCTCAGACCGTCGGAACATCGTGCAACGGGACTGCTGCTGGATCCTGGTGGTGACTATCCCCGCTTTACGCAATTCTTGCCTCTTTCTATCTTTTCTATCGCTCATCTTCCCTTCCCCATCACCCCAATCCATAATAGTGTCCGTCCTCCCCTTTCCCCATCTCCCCTATTAACGTTTGTAATGAACTGGTCGGACCAACATTTGAACCGTTGTTTCTTAATCTCACGCCGGGCATACATATTTCAAAGAACCTCCTCTCCCTCCTATAAATTGGAGCGAGACACTCCTTTAACTGGTGAATTATTATCCTCTTGCACTTTTCTTCTAAGAGTAAGAAGATGAGTATTAGTTTGCAGAGTATGCAAACTGACAGTTTATCATAGTATTTTTATTTGCTTATTAAGAGTGGAGGCTGAGAGGTCAATCTTCTTTATCTTACAGTTGCTGCAGTTTTTTTACTATGGAAATCATGGCATGCTTGACCAAAAGTGACCATACTATTCCTAACAGGAAGAAGCTTGCTTTGAGAGAGTCAACATGTTTTGTAAGTGTTTACCACAATTACCACTTCTCCTAGGCAGTTATGAACTATTTCTGATGTGTAGAAGATCACTCAGTGCATTTAATTTATGTGTTACTTTTAATTTAAACATAAATTACATTCAGGAAAATTGTAAGATATTGCAAAATATCTGAAAGGAGGACACAGGAAATTTAGTGCTTGTAAAACACTGCTAATGTAATGTCTCGCTCCAATTTATAGGAGGGAGAGGAGGTTCTTTGAAATATGTATGCCCGCCGTGAGATTAAGAAGCAACGGTTCAAATGTTGGTCCGACCAGTTTATTACAAATGTTAATAAGAGAGATGGGGAAAGGGGAGGACAGACACTATTATGGATTGGGGTGATGGGGAAGGGAAGGCGAGCGATAGAAAAGATAGAAAGAGGCAAGAATTGCGTAAAGCGGGGATAGTCACCACCAGGATCCGGCAGCAGTCCCGTTGCACGACGTTCCGACGGTCCGAGGCCAAAGGGCAGGAGCAGCGAGGCCGGTCTTGGGCAACGAGAGGGTGCAGGTCAGGGAGGAAGCAGCAGGTCTCAGGTAGCAGGGCCAGGGAAGTCTGTCAGCAAACGGTCCGTAGAGAAGGATCTGAAGGCAGAAAGCTCGTGTCGTGGTGAGAGATCATGAGAGATCAGCCTCTGTGTTGCGGTGAAGGATCAGATGGCAGAGAACTCCTCAAGTCTGTCGTGGTGAGAGATAAACCTCTACAACGCCAAGGTTGTTGGACCCTCTTTTATCCTCCATTTTCTGCTGCCTACATGACATTCCTGTGTGCTTGAGCAAGAGTCCTGTGCATACCTCCTGAGATGGCCATCTTCCTCGAGATAAGTCCACACAAAAAGACCGTTTCCCGGCCATTAGCAGCAGCTTATCTCTCTCTCATTGCCCCTGGCCTTGTCCATCTGTGCTAGCCAGGACCTGTCCATCAGTGTCCTCAAGACAAAAGATTTCTCTGCCTTTGCCCAGGACTTGCCTGGACTTGTTCCTCAGCAAACTTTGAGTCAATGATATAAAAGAATAGTCTCTTACATGTAACAAGTCTTACATTCGAGATGGAAGACTAGATTAAAAGTGCTCTCATTCTGGTGAAGAACTGAGTGAATTTATAACAGTTTATTGTTCTCGCTTTTATCCTTTCCTTTTAATAAATAACCAGGAAACATTTCTTAATAAATTATCTGCAGGGTAATTTTGTTAATGTTCTTCCTTTTTGCTTAGCATCGATCCTTTCAACGTTTGGAGATGATCCTAGGAAATATATAACTTGCCAAATATTTACTAGAAACAATTAGAGCACTCCTGAGGACTTCCAAAATACTCTTATATGTCCAGAACCTCATTGCTCCTTGAAATGATAGAATTAAATTGAAATGATAGAAATGATAGAATTAAGCTATCTATTCAGTATGCAATCTACAAAAAAATGGAAATGCAAAAAAAAAAAAAAAAAAAAAAGATAGTTTCCATTTTTGGGGAAGAAAGTAGTTGAAGATAATGATTAATGATTCTTTTTCTTATTTCTTTTTTCTTTTATTTATTTACTTATTTATTTATTATTCCTTCCCCAAGACCATTTCTGAGATAGCAGAATCTATCATTGCTCTTAAGTATTTACAAAATACTTTTTGTCCTGATATCTTGATCATCTACACCAGACAAATTTCAGCACACTTCCTGTATCTTCTTGAGCAAGACAACACAATCCTCTAAGACAAAGCTTGTTCTGGGAACAAATTTTTTAGAGAATTCTCTGTTGATAAGCAAGATGGACAGAACTGTACTGAGTTTAGCTCGTTGCTTGCTTAACTTTAAAGTTAAACAACTCACTCTATTCCTTTAAACACTCCTACATAGGATTCTTGCTGTAAAAAAAAATGAGAGCTGCAACAGAGTCTTCCTGTTACTACGCAAAGTTTAAATGATCTTTATGGTGAGCTAAGTATACCTGAAATTACGATTTGACATTGTCTGAAAACTTACTGGGCTAAACTAATGCCTCTACTTTCATCTAAGTTGGCTGTGCTTAGCTCTGTGGCACTGCCATGTGCTTTTTAACTGACAAAAACTTTAAACACTTATTCTGACAATGACAGTTTTTTTTTTATTTGTATGATATATTTATTAAAAAGGCATCTGTGTACATATACATGTAAGTATACGGAAAGACATACCTCTCCATATATTTATATGTGCTCATGTGCATATATATATATACCAGTATTTTCAACCACTTACTTCAATAAATATTTTGTGGTAAATTACTGTTGTTAAGTGAATGTCCTGCTGTTCTAAATAAAACTAAATTGAATATGTTGTTGATTTGCTGTTGCAGATGTTGTTTGGGTCACTACAGATGTCTGTTCTCATTGGCTATTTACTAGCTACATGGAACACTGCTTTGAGAAAACTCATACAGGAAAGGGCTTTATTAGGTCAATGACAATTTCATGAGGCTCATACACATTTAAAATTGATTACAGTTAGTAAAGAAATTTCAAGTGTGTTAGTATTGCATTACAATTCTTGAAAGTCTGCCTGACGACAAGATTTGTCCTTTCTTACAACAAAAACAATCTTCTTGTAATTTTTATCAGAAAAAAAAAAAATGAAGAAAACCATCGGTATGGATTCCTGTCATGCACTTTGAGTGTGCTTCAAAGAATACGTTAACAACTAAAACTATATATTTACAGAGAACATAAATAACCACACAGTATCCATTGTGGGAAACTCTCATTATTCAGTCCTATTAAATGTCAACGTGTCTGAGAAAATTAAATAAAAAACTCAACTGATATGAACAGATAAACTGCAAGCCTTGTAAAAAATATATGAAATGGAACTCAGGCCAGAGCTAAGAGGAATTCAAATATAATATAAAGCACATTTCCATAAATCTTTTCAAGTTACTTGCATCATAAAGAATTTACTGACTTCTGACAGCTTCTTGCTCACTTATGAATATTTCTTATTCTTTCCAATTCCTTGAAGTAGTACTGAGAATCAGCAGAAAATTTACTGTGAAAGCTCTGGGACCAAGGAGAGAAAATGCAAGTAAAAAAGTAGCAAAAGAAACAACATTAATTATAGGATAACTATAGAACTCTATGCTTTCTACCATATATTATTATTATTCTTTTTTTTTTTAATCACTTCATGGTTATATCATGTATATATATATATACACATGCAGTTCAATTTCAATAAAACTGTCATTTTGTCACTCTATTATTGTTGTAACTGAAGCTGGAATGAACTTTGAGGACCTTAAATGACTTTATTTCTTAATAAATGTTTCAATTATCAATTTAAAACATACTGTATGACGAGTGTTTCAGTACTGCCATATCTCACGAGCTAAAACCAGCAAAAGTGATGTTTGTTCAAAACAATAATTGACACATCCAGTCGTTCAAAAATACTATGTTAGGCAAGATAAGTACAGATTTTCTGGGTTTATTTCTGTGATGCTCAAGTAGGCAGATGAATCTCACAATCAGAAATTCTGGTTACTGATTTTGAAGAGTATGGCATTAAAACTTATCTTTTCTAATGATTCAGAAAGGGCTGAAGGGATTTTCAAAACAATGTGCAAATTATGTAAGTTATATGTTTTTTATACAATCTATAACCTGGATTGCAAGTACTCCCAGCAAATTAGGCAGAAACAAAAGAAATTAAGGAAAGCACAAGAAGAATACTACCGGGAAATTTGAATCTTTATTAAGAACTTCACCTTTCAGTTGCTAACATAGACATATGATCAGGGTGCTGGAGAAAACCAGCACTGTATTTGTGTTGGCTGTTTTTTTGTTTGTTTGTTTGTTTGTTTACTTTTTTGGTTTTTTTGCTAGTCCACATACAAATATATTCAGCTCATAAATCTTAATGAACCGTAAGTAAGATCTGTAACTGCCAACTGTACTTGGCATTGTTCTAGATTATACTAAATGCTTGTCTAGTGAATACAAAGTTTCATACTAGATGTCCTAAACAACAGTAGCTGGTACAGTTTGAGGTCAGAATTTTGCTACTGTATCATCTGTTGTTTTTTCTTGCCATAAAATATATATATATATTTATTTATTTATACATACATACAAACAAAAAAAAGTAATGATATTTCTTCACAGAATTAAAAATTCTTTGTTAATAACTTTATGCTGAGGACAACAATGACAAAATCATTTGCCTCTTTTATACGTTAGATTATCCATTCCATATTATACAGGATTATGTAGCATTAGTACAGTGTCATTTGTAAAGATCTAATATCAATGTACGCAGTGTTCCAATGTTTTCTTATCCCATTTAATAGAATTAAAGATTCATAAAAATCCATTTAAAAAAAATCTCAAAAAATATTTGTGGTTATTTCATTTGAACAGTTCTTGTGATTCTTTTCTTAAATGATTCTGACATTTCCTTTGCCCTTTGTCTTTTGACTGCAATAATAATTATTATAAATATAAAATAATAATATTAAAATAGTACAGTACCATTAAACACATTTATATGTTTTTTTTTTTTCCAATAAATTTAAAATGATATGAAGCAAAAGAAATACTTTATTTGTGAGGATTTTGTAAATAACTGTAATAAAATAATACAACTTAATAGACAGAAACTATATGGAATCATGGAATGTTAGTTTTCCCTGATACTGAAAGTTTCACTAAGAAATAAGATGCAGATATTTTTAATTCCTTTGTGGCTGATTTGAGTTTCCAAAAAAAATGTGGACATTTGTGCCACTGTTGATGTCTGATGAAGTGGAACCACCAGTCATATTTGCTTAATGATATGAATCAATTTTAAAGCCTTCCCTCCAATAAAGATGCTCTCAAAATTAAAGATGTTTTGTCCTTAAAAATTTCAGCCAAGTCTGAAGGATGAAGGATGGAGAGATTCTTGTGAGAGGTGAATGCTACAGAAACAGGGGAAAAAAAAAAAAAAGAGAGAATATTAAAAATTTGATTATTTTGTAAAGGTTTTAATCTGATTTATGTTTGCTACTGTTTTCAGTAATTGTAAATTTGTGTTTTAATGACTATTAATAACCGAGCTTATGTTTTTCCAAACAGACATGAACTAATTTTTGATCAGCATCACAATAATTTACTATGTTTTCTGTCTGCAGAAAGATTTACAGTATTTCATTACAAGCATAGAGAAAATGCTGATTAAGTCCAAAGGAGGCAGTTTTCACTTACAAAGAATAATGTGATGTGAACTATAAAATAAAGTAAAATAAAATAAAATAGCTCGTCTGGTCCAAAATAGGACATGTGTTTGCATTGTGGTCTGGAAATCATTACCCCACTGGATGTCCAGGAGAAATTAAAAAAAAAAATAAATAAATAAAAATGAAGAGAGTGAGTTCCAGGACAAGCAAAGAAACAAAAGAAAATTCCTTAATTTCAATGCCAGAAATGAGGATATATGATTTCCCATTGACTTCTTCCCTTGCCCCAAACCAGCTATTCAGGATAATTAGTGCATAGAGTAATTATAGACTGTAAATGTCTGTAACCAGAGAGGTAAACTAGCAATTAGTGGCGGCACAGGTGTAAAAGGAAATTAAGCGAACTTACAGTCTGTTTGCGTAAAAATGGCAGTGTATTCAGAGAAGTCTAGAAGTAAAATGAAGTAGATAAGTACAAATCAAACCAACAAAAATAACAGCAACAATAAAACAATAATCAAACAAGCAAATAAACAAATAATTTAATTAAAAAAAAAAAAAAGGCTGAAATGGTGAAGAAGAAAATTATTGATAAATTCTGGAAAAACATCTTTGTGCCTCTGAGTTGGATTTCAGATTATCAGAATGTGGCAGTGCCCTTCAGTAAACCAGCTCAAGTCTGACACAGCACAGCACAAAGAAAATTAAGGATGAACACTGTTATGGAACATTAACCTGTGTTACTTAGATATTTCATATGCGCAGAGTATTCAACAATTAATCAAAGTCGAATAATCAAGTACCTTCCTTCATAAAAATACACGACATTGTTTGTTGTGAAGATTATGGTTGGAAAATAAGAAACCATCCATTTTAGAAATTTTGGAGGAACAAAAACTGCCTTTAAAAAGAAAGCAAAACAAGTGTAATGAGGGTATTTTGATTCCTGCATAGGAATTCATGGAATAACTCTGGACCATTATTTCATAATTTTATATAATTTCCTAGAGAAAGAGTGGGCCTGGTTGCCTACTGTGTGGAGGACGCGCAGAAGGTTTTCCATGTTACACAGAGCACACAGTTTGATAATTAGACCTTTAATAAATATCAAGATTCTCATAGGTACGTGCCATACAAATTGCTAACATAGCTGTCTATATTAAGTTTGACACAGAAATTACTTTTTATAATACATAATGCTAATTCTTAAGTCTTAATTTGTGTTAAAAAGTCATGTAAATTACATAGCTTATGTAAAATATGGAAGGAAATCAGAAAAAAATGACAGCACAGAACCGGTACAACTTACTTTGTGATAAATGTCACTGTGGCTCATTCATTACAGGGAAGACAAATGTGGCACTTTTTTGTTTGTCTTACAGAGTGAAAGAAACATACAATCTTTTTTTTTTTTCCTTTTTTTAGAGGTGAGGATTTGTTACATAATAAAAATGCATTTATTCAGATGAGTAATGTTATCTTGAGAAATTTTATAGATTCATTTACTAGAAAAAAAAGTATATTGTTTGGGATATATATATAGATAGATAGTTGTAATTGCAATTATTCTGTTTTGCAGAGGTATTCAATTGAACCAATACCTTCAGCATTCAGTTTCAATGAAGTGTGAGTTAGCGAACTAAAAGCAATATTCTATACTAGCTTGTAAGAGTCATAACTTTGACAGAGTAAGATTTTTTTTTTAATACAAGGGAAAGATATGACAGTTAAGTTTGTTTCCTAATGCTGTTGTGAGATTTCATTAAGTATTTTATTTTTTGTATTATTATATCATTATTGTTATATTATTGTATTATTTCATTTTATTCATATTATTTTATAATAAGCACTTTAACTATTCAAAGAAAAAAGTTTGACATACTTTTATGTCTTCAGGCTAACCTCATTTCAATTAAAGTTAAACGTTTGGAAGGCATTTAATCTCTACAACTGCATTATGAGCAGCTTATTTGCAGTATACACTTCACCAGGCTAGTCATGGAAGAATTACATTACTTTTAGTGCCCCCCAGGCAAAACTTCTTGCTTTTCTTTATGACATTTTAATCCTTTTCCTACATATGGCCTGCTGTGGGCTGCTCAAATATATTTGGCTCCAGGTAATCCAGTTGCTTGCTCGCAAATCTTTGAGTAGTACATCTGTACAGTCAAGCCCAGCTAGATGGTATTTCTTACAAGGAAGATTCATTATTCTTATTTATTTTACTAGATAATGATTGAAGCATTAAGTGACTAGAATGAAGCTTTGTATCTTACAGTACTTGAAGAAAGGAAAAGTGGAACAGCTGTTATGCCAGATTTAGTGAAATTATACAAAAATATAGACAGAGAAGGGGAGAAATAAGGTCACTTTCCTTCTTTATTATAACAGACATTATGTGTAAAATAAGACATTTAATTGATTGTGGAATTAAGGAAATTAGGAGATGGAAACTGTGGAATTTCTATCTGCTCTTTCTGAAATAGTCAGCATAATTAGAGGAATCAGGCAAGAAAATGCAGTATTGAAAAAGAAGATCTTTTCATAGGAATTCATTTGAAAGTAATTAGAATAATGATGACAGGACACATTTAAACTTCCAGTTTTTCAGAAGAAGGGAAGAAATGTCATAATTATTGTCATACTTGAAAAAAACAGCATGAATATTCACATTTTGAAATAAGTGTAAAAATGTGGTATAAAATTTAAGTCATATAATTGCTTTTTATTCTACTTATCTCTCTCATCAACCATAGTTTAGTACTGAATCAAAAGTACAGAAGCAGGTAGTAGATAATAACAATTGGTTTCAATTCCTTTGGATCAGTTCTAAATATATATATATAATATGTATATATATTATTATATATATTTCTGCACCCTTTCTTAAAATGTTACAGTACTCAGCAATCAAATCGCTAGGACCAATGAGTTTTCTGTACAAAATCTCTTATCTTTCACAAATGTGCTTGTTCCCATGTTAAAGCAAAGTATGCAATAAACATCTTCCATGCTTACTTGTGTTAGTTTCCAACTTTAAATTCCTAAAGCTAAAAAGCATAATCATTAATTTGTTCTCCAGCAACCCTATGCATTTAATTACAATGATGAAATATTTTTAGTATGAAAAGGTTTCTAATAGAACTGCTGCTATTAACTGTCGCTCTGGTTATAGAATCATATTGTCAAAATAAACTTGTGAGTTGCTTTTGAAATTACAGTTTGTAATAAGTAACAAACATTTTAAAATTTCTACCATAGATTATATTCCGAAGACTTTTTTGCTAATCTTTTCTACAGACAAGATACTTGGGGTGAAAGAGTATTGGTAAAGTAGAAACACTAACAAACATTAAATCATACTTTCTGAAAAAAAGGGAACTGAAATTTCATTCAGTTCCTTTTTTGGATAATTTTTAATAAGTTACAATGTTAGAGGGTCTATCTTTGGTCATTTTTTACTAACTACAGTCACCTGTCACTTATCTCGATGGAATATTTTCCAGTTCCAGCAGGTCACCTAATTATCCTCATCATTAACCTTTAAGAGTACAGAGGCTATGGTAATCAATGCCACCCTTGGTGTATACTGACTCATTTAATGAGTCTGTGTCAGAAAATAAATTCTTTGACCTCCCATTGGTGCAGTTTTTCATCATTAACTTTCTATGTCATTTGTTTTCTTAAAATAAAATAAGTAACAGTGGCACCTGACATGAATTAGCTTATTAAAAGGAATACATAACAAAACTTATTGCTGAAGATGAAATAAAGGAAGTAATAATATATATATATATATATATAAAGATGTATGAATCATGGTAATATTTGAAAGCATACGGAAGTTTATGATTGAGTTCCATGCAAGTCATAAGAATGAAATATTCTCATTCCTCTGAGGAACACGCGATACAAAATTATGTGTAGAATTATGTGATGAAGGCCACATATGAAGGGGAAATTAATCTAATCTAGCAAATGGATAGAATTAAACATAAAGTCTCAAGTTGTTATCTAATAATCAGAGCAGAGAAAGACATCTTCAGGACAATATATAACCTGTTGTTCAGTCGGGTAAATCATCCTTGGAAAGTACCAATTTATTTTAAGCATTGATTTTAGTCAACACTGTTTATGTCAATGCTTATTGTTCAGACAGCCAAAGCTGAGAGTAGAACACTGTGACTCTGGCAGGAATAATTCTTGCCCATAAATCACCTTAGTCATGAAGTTAATATGGAATCCAACAGAGCATAGAAAGGTCTCAAACGATGCAATGATCATGGAAACTTCTTCAAAATTATGCAGAGGATTTCTTTTACAATTAATAACTAATTAAGATACCAAGAATGCTGTTTGCCAACACATGAGACGTGTCTAACAAAACCTTATACTTAGCAACTGTACAGTGAGCACTAAGGAATTAGCCATTCATCTGACTTCTAATATACATTGTTTATGAGATATGGATCACAATACAGTGGTATTATTGTAAAGTGGTTATATCACTTTGCAGCGTCTGGAACAGTATTGAAACAGCCATGATTAACTATAGCAGCAACTCACCTTGATCTGCATAAGCCTTTGAATCATCTTTCATCTGAGATTGTTCAGTAACTTTCTATACCAGAGAAATTACACTTCTTAGCAACATTCCAACTACAGCTCTTATTTTACTAAGGAGGTAACCAATTTCTAGAGGACAATTCTAAAATCTATAATCAGTTGTGGATATAATAGACAAGAAGTGAATCCCTTTATTAATAACTTCAGTTTATATAGAACCATAGAATCACAAACACATCGAATGACTTGGGTTGTAAGAGACCAGTGATCATCTAGTTTCAGCTCTCCTTTTACAGGCAGGGTCATCAATCTCTAGATCAAGTAGTAGATCAGTTTGCCACAGGGATATACATGAATAGATATGAGTAATTGAAACATGTCTATCTCGTGATGATAAGAAATAAAAGTTTCGTTATTTTCCTCATTAAGAAATATCAGTTTCCTCAATAAGAAATATTTCTAGAAATATCCTTACTGTATATGTAAAATATCTGCAGAGAGATCTGGTAAAATGTGTCTGTTTCAATTAAGCATATAATTATGCATGTTAGAAATTCACTTCTAGTTACTATTTTCTAAAACTTCATGTGATTTACAACTCAGATAATGTTAACAGTTCACAGTTAAACTAGAAAAATGTTTTTAGCTACTAGAAGTATGAAACGGGAAAACATGGCCAAAATCCTCTGATGGGAACTTATGCATAAAGATTTATTTAAGGAGGTTCATATATTAACAAAGTAAAACCAAAATGTGAAAATACATGCTTTTAGAGAAGAAAAATTAAATAAATTAAATAAATTAATTAAATTCAAACAAACAAACAAACAAACAACAACAACAAAAAAACAAAGACACAGCCAATGAAGAAAAAAATTATGGACTTGGGCTGAATTCCAAACACAGCGGTTTCAACTATACTGAAATATATTTGAGGAGATTAATATGATAAAATATATAGTAAAGCACGTGGAAAGATGTATAAATGAGTCATCATAGAAATTTGTTTGTGAAAATCAAGACTTTTCTTGGATCTCTGACATAAATTTGTCTAATTCCTGTTACATGATTGCAGAACTCTTACAGCAACACTGCAAACTCCCTTAGTATGGGAAAGAAAATTAATGAAATTAAAAGAGTAAGATGAAGCTTTTCAAGATACAGATTGGATTGATAGTTATTCAACTGTTATGTAAGAGAAATGTATCCATAACCTATTCAATGATACAATGACAGAATTGATAGGAAAAAAAAGGAGATTTCCATGCTTAGTAAAATACTAAATATTTAAATGCATCTTCTTTCAGTTCATAGATAATAAACTAGGGAAAACAGAATAGATTTATATTTTTCGATTATCACAATATATCTGTGAGGGTTGAAATAATTTTAAACAGTGATGAAATTATGACAGCGTTTTCATCTGAAAAAGCTATCAAAATTTTTAGAAACCAAGTTGAAGAGGACTGCTGGAGTTACTTTTTTGTTTCAAAATCTGTTTTTCTGGCATATGCTCATCACTGATTTCATAAAAATTCCTGTCTCCCTACCTTTACTTAAAGGAATAGAACACTGAAAGGATGTATGATTTTCAAGAAGAGTTTTCAAAGTCTGTAAGCCTTGTATCCTGACACTCTGCCTTTGGTAGTTATATTAAAAGAGAGATGAAAACAAGGAATGAATGAATGAATGAATGAATGAATGAATAAGCATGTTTCCTGTGTTTCAGGTTACATTTGTATCTGAGAGACAGGATATCTCAGGAGTGGAGGCAAGCAAGCTACACACTCAAAGAGGCACAGAGGGTTACAAATTTTATTCACTACAGACACACACACACAGAGGCATCTATTCTAGATAATGTCAGTTAGTAGCAAGCAGAAAACTCCTTAAGTGAAATGCAGCATTACTTACCAACCCTTGAGAGACGGGCAAAAGGCCAAGAAAGAGGAAGAGAAGAAACGTGGTAGCAGTGAACATGTGGTTCAGCGGGAAGCGCCAGCAGGGGATCCCCTGCTTCAAGGTGCAGTTTCTCTCTCTCAAATCCACAACAGCCTTCTTCCTGCTTTTATTCTCTCTAGGGTCTGCAGGGTTTTTTTCACTTGCACATCACACCAGTGTGGCCAGCACATGATGTGGAGCCCAAGCAGAACACTTGCTTGCAGAAACACGAGTCATTTGCAAAACAAGATAAACTACCATGGTGAGCTTCCTACCAAAACAAGATAAGCAGCTCTAACTATAAGTACTGCTTTCCTCAAAACTGTTATGTGGCCCATGGTTCTCTTCACACAGCCATCCGGTTATGTCTCTGTCAGAAAGCTTTGTTCCAATTCAGGATCATTCTTCATCCAGGACCTTTGGGTCCCTGACACATCTGGAATAATGTAACTTTCTCCATGAAGAAAAATGTGTAATTGGCAATACTTCTACACCACATGTACCACAAGAAATGTTAATTTGCTTTACAGTGAGTTTCCCTTCAGAAATTCTCTTTACATATATTTTATTTAATGTTTTTACATATTATATGTTTTTACATTTTCATGTTTATTAAAGGTAAAATGATATAGATGACATAAAGAAACAAAGGTAAATATGTTTTCTGCATATCTTCATTTAGTAGATGTTATACTTTTTGATAAAATAATGAGTCAGAGTTTTGACTACAGACAGGTATCACATTAATGGCTCTTGCATTTCTATGTTTTATACATGAATGCCAGTATGTTTCATTCTCTCAAAATCATTTAAGCTTCAGGATTTCTTCCTACTTCATTCTCATTAATATTATCCAAACTTACATACTCTGTGCAATCTAGTTCACAGTCCAGAAAATCTAGAACATTTGTCTTATTCCTGACATAGTCCATATATGTAGACCTCTTCATCAGCCTCTTTTACCAAAATAAACCAATATATGCACATTTTCAGAAATGGGTGAGGCTTTCATGCTTACTTACCTGCTTTAAAGTCTAGGGATTTGCATCAATTACCCCCCAGCTTTGATAAAACTGCCTTTTCCTGAATCTTTGCATCCATAATGTTGTGCAACTTGGTTTAATGGTCTTTGAAGTTTCCATGCTTCCAAATAATTTCATCTGTCACAAATGGAAATTAACCTGTATAGATAGGAGCAGGTTACACTGTCATAACATCAATAAAGAATTGTTTCCTTGATATTTGAAATATTAGCAAAAATTATCAAACATGAATAGCTAAAAGGGATTTCAAAAGTGTAAAAAATCTTTTATGGTCTCTATGGTTTTCAGTCTTTCATCTGAAGAGAAAATGTAGATATTCATTAAAAAAAAAAAAAAAAAAAAAAAGAGAGAGAGAGAGAGAGAATTATACTTTTGAGTCCAAACAAAACAGGTATTTGCAGATGTTTTGGGTATCACTATAGTTTATAGGAAGATGTTTGAGTGTATCATTTGTGAATTACTATTAAACAAGAATGTAGTTCTGAAATGTAATAAAGTGCATGAATAATACAAAATAAAAATGACAAAATTTAACATCCTTGTGAAGGTGATTTCCTGATGTCCAACTGAATATCTATCTGATATTCTAAAAACTAAGACTTAAGATCTCAGAATATGATATGGATTATGCTTATAGAAACATCAGTGTCAACTGTGAATCTCTGTACTACAGATATGTGTCCCTGAATTGATACAGGTCTGAAATATTAAAATCAACCTATGGTTCAAATCATCCCTGCTACTAGAGAAAGGAGGCTTTTATGACATATTACTAGAAAGATTTTCAGTGATGTTTTGTAGACTGCTGTCATGTATTGCTGCTAAAAGTGAAAACAAATAACGTACATACGAATAACATATGCAAGATATTTGGAAGAGGAATACACTTCACTTTTGTGCAAGAGGGTCGTACCTCATGTATTTGTTAGTCTTTGAAGAATCAACAAACTAGTGAATCAAGACGCTTTCAAAAGTCTTTCAGGAAAACTGCACCAATTTCTTCTAAGGAAGCAGAATTCCCATGAGTCAAGAGATCTGTTAATAAAAGAATAGAGGGGAAAAAAATGTAGAGGATAAGGGATTAATCTTCAGTATTGTTTATCAGTCCTGGTACCCCACCAGAATATCTGCTAAAACTCATAATTACTACATTCATAGAAGATTGAAAAGAATAAAGAATTTTTAGAGGGAAATTGTGTATATTTCATAAAAAATTGTGATTGCTTGAGGTAGTTTTACAGTGATAGGCCGCAAATATCCACCAAACTGTTCTCTCCTTCTCTTTCCAAAAAAAAAAAAAAAAGACAGGGAGATCACTCTTCAATTACTGCCATGGGCAAAACATTCTCAGTATAAGGGAGATTAATGTATTTTATTGCAATTTAACTAACAGACTAGAGCAGCAAGAAACTAAAAGCCAACTAAAAACTCCTCCCCTGTATCCATTCTCTCCCATTTTCCCTCAAAAATCACAGAAAAACAGGAAATGGTGGTTGCACTCAGCCCATAGCACGATATCTCTGCCACTCCTTCATGGACATTCTTTTCCATATAATGACTGTTTACATGAGTTGATAGTGATAGGACAAGGGGAAATGGTTTTAAACTAAGGAGGGGGATTTAGGTTCAACATTAGGAGAATGTTTTTCACTCAGAGGATGGTGACACATTGGAGCAGGTTGCCCAGAGAGATTGTGGATGCCTCGTTTCTGGAGGCATTCAAGGTCAGGCTGGATGTGGCTCTGGGAAGCCTGGTCAAGTGGTTTGTGACTCTGCACATAGCAGGGGGGGGTTGAAACTTGATGATCAGTATGGTCCTTTTCATCTCAGGCCATCCTATGGTTCTATAATTCCTTTGCTCAGTGTACGATCCCTCTCATGGTATGCTGCCCTTCCTAACTGATTCCACATCAGCTTCTGACTGGTTTCAGTTCTTCATGACTTTGTCCATGAGCTGCAAGAGAACTTCTACTGTAGTGCTAGGAGCACCTCCTCCTTCCCTCTTCGCTGATCTTGGTTACATGTTTTTCTCTACATATTCTCACTCCTCTCTCCTAGTTGCTGCTGCACAGCAGTTTTTTTCTTTCTTAGATCTACTCCTCCAGAGAAAAAAACAGCATCACTCACTGGCTCATTTCTGGGATTCCATTAGGAATCAGACTCCTTTCTCACAGCCCCATTCTGCCAAAAACTTGCTATAAACCACTATAATTCTCTATTAAAATGTGAGCTTTAAATATGAGTGCTAAATGCAGAGGTATTTCATAATGCTAGGTGATAAAACAGAAGAGACAATTCAGAGTTAATAAATCCTTTCATTAGAAGTGGATAAACAAAAAGAATAAACAATGACAGGGAACAGGGTACAACCGTAGCCTGAAGATCTCAGGAAAAGACACAGATAGTGAGGGGTATGAGAATTCTGGGAAAAAGAAAAAAAAGAAAAAAAATGTTGAAACTGAACAGAAAAATGATTATGTACTCTGTCACATGAAAGTCAAAAAAAAAAAAAAAAAGATGACTGAAATTATCAAGCAAGAAATTTAGAGCACACAAAATTGGTTAACTTGTGCCTGATGTATAATTACACTGTGGAGCTCATGACTGCCAAATGTTGCAAATGTTAGAATTGTAAATAGGTTTTTAAAAAGATTAAGCAAATTCAGAGAGAATAAGTCTTGGTTATCTATTAAAAACAGAAGTTAGGTATAGTCTCTATTATGAGAAGTATTTAAATCATTGATTGCCATATCTGGAGAACTGCATCAGTCAAAAAACTTGTGACATTAAGTCTGTTATTTATAATTCCTTGTCTACCTTTATTTTTAATGTCTACCCTGTCTGCAACCAAAAAAGAATTAAAATAGGTAAAATCAAACATTCTCTTTTTCCCAATAAAGGAGTTCTTATGTTTTTATAGAAGAAGACAGAATAAAAACTGTTAAGTACAGCAATACTTGTTAATAGTAAAGGAAAGTTTTAACTTTGTAACTATATTACAGTGATTATATTACTGATGGTTTTACATTATGAGAAAATTAACAGAAACATGAATTAATTTGCCATTTTAATAGAGGCAGAACATGAAAATATGACTCAAAAGGAGTACAGAAATCTAATGATCATGCATGTATCACTTCACTGGAAGTTTTCAGAGCAGACAAAAGGAAAAGAATATGAGAAATATCATTCATTCCAGAATTCCTAGAACAAAGTTTGCAAAGTCCTGGATAGTGTTATAAATTAGCAGTTGCTCACCTAGTGAATCATACTCTGTTCTGTGATATTATCTCTCAAGAAATTATTTCAGACATGCTTTAATATTTAAGAATATAAATGTAGAGAAATAACTATGATATCAGAATGCAAGATAACACAACATAATACAATCTAATTGAAAGTAAGGGTAATAAATCAAATAAAAGAAGAGAGAGAGAGTTTCCGAAACTCAAAGGCCTACTTGATGAAGGCACATGGCTTGGAAGCACACTCACCCCTCTGTCTGGCTACCAGAGAGAGAGCATGAGCCTGATCCTGTGACTCAAATCCTGTGATTTCCGTGACATATCTTCCTTCTCTGACTGTGAGTTCCTCTGGGATACGTAGTTCTTCTTCTCTTTTGAGAAGCAGGTATATGGAAGGTTGTCAATCCACAGAACTGGAGTATTAACCCCTTAATTACCCATACTGTACATGATGTTATGATGTGGAATACCAATAGCAAAATTACAAAACCATGACAATCAGTTTAATTTTTTTGATGTAGTAATTGAGATCTGTTTGTCCTAGTCACAGTATTCTCCACTATCACCCCAAAATAAAAACAAACAAGGAAAAAAAGGCCATACTCAGACACTTGCTCAGAAAATTTGTTCTCACCAAGAATATGCTTTGTCTAATCTGATTTGATAGTACTTACAAAGGAATCCTTCAAAACATTTCTGGAACACTTTTTAGACTATTCTACACACTTATTATCATTATCCCTTAAGCATAAAAGCTCTTGAAACCCTGTGGCTGTGTGAATACAGTCTGTCTTATGTAGTGGGAAACCAGAAATTATTAGTATCTTCATGCCACTTTTGTAGTGCTGGAGATATACAATCATAAAGTAACTTAGTTCAAGAGGAGCCTATAATGGTCTTCTAATCTGAAATCATGCAGAAATCAGGACCATCCTATATATTTATCCACATTCAGGGCCTTTTCCAGTTGGTTTTCAGAAGTATCTAGTGATGTGGATTTTGAGACTTCATGGCCTTGCTGGGGAAACTGATCCAGTGTTTGACATTGAAGGAGAAGGTGGATGGATGGAGAAGAGCTTTCTACTATCTAAATCAGAGTCATCTCAGACTTTCCGTTCTAACTTCTAACAGAAGAAGAAGAAGAAGATGAGATGGACTACTTTTTCCTTACTCTGTTGGCCGAAGACTTGGTAATACACTACATAGCTAACTGCCTGCTTTTGCTGCCAGTGCATGCCACCGAGATTCAGTTTTCTTGTAAGAAAACTGTTCTTATTCTGCATAGCTGTTTTTATTTTATTTTCTTCAACTAGTACCCAAAACAGTAGGTTGCACATGTCCCTAGTAGAAAACTTTATATTTGTCTTTGTTCAAATTTATGATTAACATCACCTGTCAAAAGACATGGAGAACAGACTCATGACTGTATTAGCCTCCTTCCTCTACATATTATGAGTACATCTAATCTGATAAAGCAGCCTTAAGTTAGGAACTATAGGAACGCTACATGATTATAACGATTTAGAAATGTATACTTAGGTATGTATTCATATACATTTACATATATTCACAGACTATCTCTTACATCACTTTGATAATTAGTAAATATGGATTATTTGCCTTCTTGTTGAATAGAACCTTTAGGTTGCCTTCAAGAAGATAGTTCTACTAAAGTCAGTACTGAATTGTAGGCAATTATTAAAAAACAGTGGGAGGAATGCCTAACTTTATTTCCAATTCTAGATTTCCCCAAAAGTAGTACAGATGGAACCGATGTCCATTTTTCTGTTTGTTCATGTATCTATAGATTAGAAATATGGCAAGGCAAAAGCAACTGTTACCTCTCAGGAAGCAACAGCTTTCTTCTTGTTACCACTCTGAATAATACAAAGTAATGTACTAATAGATAGTACCAGCGTAACATCCTACTGTTAAAAACAATTTCCTATAAAAATATCAGTTTAACATTTTCTCAAGACAAAATTCCAAGAAATTAGATTAAATAAAAGCAGACATACTTGTAGTAAATGTAAGAAGTATAAAAGTTAAATAAAAGTATTTTAAAGTATTTAAAATAAAAACACCATTCAAAGCATGCAAATTATTCTAAGTGTAGGCATTATACATATGTTTATATCACTCTTCAATTCATAACTAATTACTTGAAAGTTGAAGATGGGGATGAAGGTGTGTAAAATTCTAAGTGTAAAAAAGAAATAATGTTGTTCATATATTTCCATTTTCTTAGTATTTTTGTTAAATCAGAATGACATTCAAAAGATCAGAAAAATACAATTTTGGAGAAAGTATTTTGGAATTAAATTGCTGCTAGGATAATGAATGCTTTCAATATGGCTGAAACTGTCAGTAGAGAAGTAGGTAAGAATTTAACAAAGAGTAGTTACTGTCCTCTTCAGTGTACAGCTACCAAGAACAAAATGTACTGAGCAATGCCCCCATGTCAATTTGCCAGTTTACTGAACAGAGCAGAACAAAGATACTAGGATTCAAAACAAGCTGCTTTCCGAGGAGCTATTTGTTGGTAAATGTCTTGCTTTTTGCTCTCGTTCTGTGTCAGCGTCACTTTGAAATAAATATCATAGCCTTGCTTCAAGGCCAAGATCTTCTTGGACTTGGGTGATTGCCAGCCTATAGTCTAACACATTACAGTACATTTAGTCTGTATGGAAACCTACTAATATGGAAAATAAACAGGTGAAGCTTAAAATATACTACAGTGCAAGAGTGACACACATCCCAATGAAGCTTGCAGTGCCCAATGAAACATTTAATGCTCCTGAAAGAAAATGACAGTGATGTCAGTGGGAATTCAGAAATCTTCTCATGACAGGATCAAGCACCTGTGGCTTGTCTCCATGTATCCCTAAGTTAATGTCTTCCTTCAAAGGAAGAAATGCTAACAATTAGTAACACAGAATATGTTTTGTTTTCCATGTATTGAAAGTATTTGGTGAGTTTCAATTATTAAACTAATTTTGTTTCCACAGAAACCATATTATTCCCTTGTGGTTAGAATTTTTGACAGTGAGGGTAAGTAAGCTGAAGAGAAGCAAACATTTGTAAGTGAAATTTCTTTATTTATTAGTTGAAGCTATTAAGTTTGTATATTTCAGACCATAAAATATCTTTAAATGTTCACAATAAATTATTTCCTTCAAATCAAAACTTTATTTTTCCAACTACCACTGCTTTTTAATTATCTTTGATGGAATTTTCTTAGAAATTCTAGACAACTGAATATAAATATGAAGATTTTGGAGAAGTGAGTTGAATTGTGCCACTTTTTTTTCTCTACTTCGATTTGAATTGATGATAGGGTCATTTGTCATTTATTTATTTATATATTTTGCTAGAGAATATAAGCATCTAACATCTTATAGTTAACAGACTTATAAAGAACAAAATATATTGTCTCATGCTTAAAAATTATGAGTATATATTTGACAGATCATATATGAATATATTTACAAATATTTCACTAATTGACTCAGCATTTATACTTAGCAATTAAAAAAATATGTAGATCAGATGTTTAGAAAGCAAAACCACAAAGCCATATCTGATATTATTAGTTCAATCTATTAATTTTTAAAACAGTGAGTGAGAGAAGTAAAGGAGTATGAGTTTTCTTTATCACTGATCACTAATCACCTGTGAGAAAGAAATTAATTTCTCAGAAACCAGAAATAATAAACTGATTTAAAGAGTCAAGAAGATTAGAATACTGCATGGCAAATGCAAAATATAATGCTGGAGTAGCATCTTAGAGAATCCACAGCCTAAATAGGCAGAGTTGTATTCAAAGTGCTAAAAACTCAATGCGCTTAAAAGGCACTTCTGAATTCAGTCTCATCATTATAGCTTGGCAGACAAACAGTAAACATTTCCCATTCAACAAATTAATTTTCAAAACAATTGTTGACCCATTATTACAAGGTCCCAAATAGCTCGTTATACCAGTTCTGTAACAATGGCAAGCAAATATATTTAAACCATCATATATTTAAGTCATTATATTCTGCCTATTATATATGACGAACAGTAGACTGAGATAGAAACAAACCTCTGATTTACCAACACTGACAAAACAGATTCTTCTTCTGTGTGTGTGTCTGCTTATACTGAAAACACAGAATCAATACTTGTACTTTTATGTACTGGACTTGGCTTTGCAATTGGGAAACATCATCATTCATAACATTAAAAAACTTGAAACATTTTTATGAGTAGACAATACTTATAATTCCAAGTGTTTGCAAAAAAAGAATCTGCAATCAAGTTACTGAGGAATATCTCCATGATCATCTGAATATAAAAGTCTTTAGCTCTTGGATAACTTT
Source organism: Gallus gallus (assembly GCF_016699485.2). Taxonomy (NCBI): domain Eukaryota; kingdom Metazoa; phylum Chordata; class Aves; order Galliformes; family Phasianidae; genus Gallus; species Gallus gallus. Next base: position 141,921,291 of record NC_052532.1, read on the forward strand.
CATAAGAACTATTATAATTATTAAAAAAAAAAAAAAAAAAAGACTGAGAACAAAGGGACAGAGACCATTAAAACAAAACAAAAGAAAACAAACAAACAAAAACACAGAATTGTAAAATGGCTTAGTTTGGAAGGGACCTTAAAGACCATCTAGTTCCAACTCCTCTATTGAGGACAGGGTTGCCAGCCACTAGATCAGGCTGCCGAGGGCCCCATCCAACCCAGCCTTGAACACCTCTGAGGATAGGACATCCACAACTTCTTTGGGAAGCCTGTGCCAAGTGTTTCATCACTCTCTGAGTAAAAAATTTCCTCCTAATATCTCATCTAAATCTCCCCACTTTTAATTTTAAACTCAGTCTCCTATGTCTTATCACTATCAGACTGCATAAAAAGTTATTTTGACGCCTGTTTATAAGCTCTCTTTAATTACTGGAAGGCAACAGTGAGGTCTCCCTAGAGCCTTCTCTTATCCAAACTGGATAAGCCCACCTCCCTCAATATTCTTCTTAGTAAAGTTGTTTTAACCCTCTATTCATCTTTGCAGCCTTTCTCTGGATTCTCTCCAACAGCTCTGTATTTTCATTTTATATAGAACAGAGGATGTCAACTTTACAATAAAGAAGTATTTCTTGGACATAAATGATGCTAACTTATTCTAATTTTTACTTTTTTTCTGACTAATACAAATAATGTTTCCAGAAAGTTTAGAAACTGTGGACCAGACCAATGAAGGACATGTAGTGGTTGGGCTCTAATACAGGCCACCTGATCAAGGGGCCTTCTTCAGCTAGAAGAAGGATCATGCTTGCAAGCTCTCATTCTCATGGGGGAAATTCAGCCATCTGGATGTCTGTTGGGAAAGCAACATGGTGAGCTGTAAAAAATCCAGGAGAATCCTAGAATGCATGAAGAATAACCTGCTGGTCCAGATATTAGACAAACCAACCAGAAGGGAACTGTTAATGGACCTGGTGCTCACCGTGTTGAACTCATTCAAGTGGTTAAAACTGGAGGCAGGCTAAGCTTTAGCAACTATGCCCTGGTTGAGTTTGTGATCTCAGGGATCACAAGGTGTCTCATATCTCATTCTTATCTCTAAATTGAAGAAAGACGGATCTGAAAAGTCCAGTATTCAGTGGATAAGGAATTGGTTGGATGGTCACAGGCAGAGGCTTCTGGTCAATGGCTCTATGTCCATATGGAGGTCAGTGACAACTAATGTCTCTCAGGATGCCCTCTTGGGACTGGTGTTCTTTAACGTCTTCATTAATGACCTAGACAGTGGGATTGAGTACACTCTCAGCAAGCTTTTAAATGACACAAAGTTGAGTGATGTAACTGATATAACAGAAAGAACAGATGACATTCAAAAGGAACTGAACAAGCTTGAGAACTGGGGCCATGTGAACCAAATAAAGTTTAATATGGTCAAGTACAAGGTGTTGCATCTGGATTGAGGCAGTCTCACATACATGTACAGGCTGACAGAATTATTCCTTGAAAGCAGCTCAACAGAAAAGGAATTGGGGATTCAGATGGACAAAAAGCTAAGCATGATTCAGCAGTGTGTGTTTGCAGCCCAGAAGCCCAACTGTATTCTATACCCCTCTACTTTGCCTTTTTGATGCCCCGTCTGGAGTACTGCAACCAGATCTGGGGCACTCAGCAAAAGAATGACAGAGCTGTTGAAGCAGGTTCAGAGGATGGCCACAAAGATGAACTGAGTTCTGGAGCAGCTTTCCTAAGAAGAACAGTCAAGGGAGCTGGGTTTGTTCAGTCTGGAGAAGGATCTAGGGAGGCATCACTGTGGCCATTGAGTATTTAAAGAGAGCTTTAAAAAAAAAAGATGGAACCTGACACAGTCTAAGAGTAACAAAACAAGAATGAATGGTTTAAAACTAAAAAATAAATAAATAAATAAAGGGGGGGGGTGGGGGGGGGGGGGGGGGGAGATTTAGATTAGATTTTAGGACGTAATTCTTTACTCAGAGGGTGAGGCACTGGAACAGGTTGCCCAGAGAATCTGTGGATGTCACATCTCTGAAGGTATTCAATGCCAGGTTGGATATTCCCTGGGCACTCTGAACTAGTGGGTGACAAAACTGCCCACAGCACAGATCTGGAACAAGAGGATTTTTAGGGTTCTTTTCAACCCAAGCCATTCTATAATTCTAGGATTTCCGAAGGAAAATTTTTACTCCTTAGTTTCCTATTGTTTATATAATAATATCTTAGAGTAGTTAAAATCATTCTCAATGTCTACATTAAAGCATCAGAAACTTTTAAAAAATTGTTATACATAAGGGGGCTTTTGGAAGGCATTTTATAGGTCAGGAAGACATCAGAATTCTGAGCTTGAGTGGCATACTGGAACTGATGTTTGAATGCAGAAAATGGTCATATAGATGAGAGGCAGGAGAGCAATCTGTGAGTTTGGAAGTTAGGAAGATCTAAAAAGGTAGAGCACTGACGGCAGGTATCAGGAAGGGTCTCTTGCCCCTACTGACTGTCAGTAGATGCTCCATAGTTCTGAACATCGTTGGTCACTGAGAGAAGGATTGTAGCAGTATGAGCCTTACCCCCCCCCCCCCCCCCCCCCCCCCCCCCCCCCCCCCCCCCCCCCCCCCCCCCCCCCCCCCCCCCCCCCCCCCCCCCCCCCAAAAAAAAAAAAAAGCATTTAAGAACCATTTTGTTCCATTAATTTATAGAGGGCTCTGTAGTGGAGATTTTGTAGTGGAAATTTAGCTCTAGTAATGAGCTGCCAATGGAATTTTGAATATCCAGGTTTGTGCCTCAACTTCTGCAGTGCATAGAAAGAGGATTATATCTGAAATGATGGTTCAGAAAAATGGGGTTAGTACAAAGTTTTTCACTGTTAGAGGCAGATAAAAAATTATTCTCCTCTTTGCACCATCATCAGTAGCTCAGCAGGGCAGGTAGCAGAATTTGAGGAGTTATGACAGATATTTTCTGATGGCATAAGGCAAGGCATGGCAAGGCAAGGCAATGAAAGGAAAGGGAACATATTTAAAATCACTGTAAGAGATATGAGTACCAGGATATAAAAAGTTCTATGACATTAAAATATTATAACTAGAAGAGTGAAAATTAAGGTCTCTCATCTGTCTTTATGTCCAGGGCTTTTTGTTTTGCAAATTCTCCTTTTTGTAGTTTATTGAATTCCCACTTATACCAAAACTGTCATCTATGAGAATAATTTAAGCAAAGCTCTAGTTACAGGCTTTTACAGAGATACAAAATTTGTTCAATAATGAAGGCAGTTGTTCTTGTTTTTCAAATGTGTTTATCTATTTTTGTCATAGACTAAAAGAAAAAGAATGTGTGAAAAAATATTACAAAATAAAGTCTTTGGGTCTGCAGTTTCAGTTTTCTCTTTTTGACACCGTTATATAATTATATATACAATATATAATATTATATATCATATTATATAATATGATACATAATTAAAATATATAATATATTTTATATATAATTAAAGATATATTTATAATAATATTTAAATTTTAAAATAATATTTAATATATATGATGTATATTTAAAATATGTAATTAAAATATAATATTATATATAATTAAATATATATACACCATTATATAATGGATAAATAGCCACTTTTTTCTTTTATTACTGTTAATTTTCCATTTTGTTCTCATTATAACAATACTTCATTTTCTTATTTCCACTGATCTTCAGTGGGTCAAAATTTTTTCCTTGTCTCAGTTGATACAACTGGGAGTAAGATGTTGCAAATCAAAGTCCTGTGAAGCAATAGTATTCTTGAATTCCTGCAGCTTTCAAGGTCAGCAGCAGCAGCTGTGGCCTGAAGCTCTGTTCCTTGAATCTTGCCCTTCGCTGAGTCCTTCTCTAATGACTTAGGATGGTCATAATAATTAGATAAAATTCTTGCCTATTTTTTCTAAAGGGCACCAGCTAAAATTCTATATATTTGTTGACAAGTGAAGTGATTGTTTTCACAACTTAAAAGGCCTCAGCATGCCTTTTCATTCATATTTTATCACTTGCATTATGTATTCTGATGCTTTTCAAAGGTTTTAAAAACATAGAAAACAAAATATTTCTTACAAAACTATGTTTTCTTTTGATGGCAGTTCTTTCAAAGACATTTCCTTTGCTTATGCAGACTTTGTGCACTCAGTTGCAAAAGGTGGCAGGTTACTTGAGGAAAGTAAATAAAAATCAGCGTGAAATCATACCAATATTCAAATAGCTACCAATTGCAAATTATTTCAATGTCTCAATAAAATAAGATATGTAGTGTAATAAAAAATAAAGTCATTTTAATATTTTTTCTCTGTATTTTTTCTGGAAACCTGTTGGGTTATAGATAAGCTTTTTAAGAACAGGAGATAAAATATTTATTCTATTACAGCTGAAATGACAAATATCCTGCTGCTCATTTTATTTTAGTAAAAAGACTTACAAAGCCAATTTAACTCTAGAACACAGTGCTGCAGGCATAGCATAGCATATCAGTAGAGAAGGTGAAAAATTAAGTAAGTAGCAGAAAAATACCAATGGCCTTGTTAAATCAGAGAAAAAAGTGCAATTTTGGTAAGAGAGAAATTTGGTAGAAACTCCTAACCATGGCAGGCTCTCTATAGTGAAAATCATTCTCTGCTAGACACTTTCAATTTACGTGCATCCCCTTTTTTATTCTTTGCATTCATTCCAACTTTTTTTTCTTTTTAATGTATCTCTGGGGTGAATCTGGCAACATTCCTTTAAGAATCTCTTCATAATCAATCTCTTATGACATACAAATTAGCATGTATTTTTTTCTTAAATCTTGAAAATGCTTGGATGTGCTACAGATGCCAAAATCCTTAGAATCTGAGATATTTCAGGTTCACCCTTTTAGGTTTTTCCTTTGGGTTATTCAAAACAAGACTAATCTTAAAAATTAATAGAAACTGGTTTCAGAGTGGTTATCAGTAATACATATAATGCAGAACAAACACTCCAACACTCACATTGTTTTGTTATTATTACAAATATTCTTTTTCAGTAAACTCCTATTATAAGAGTCCAAATTTCATGAGACAGACTTGGAGAAATAGCTTTACTTCTCTGTCCCACAGGGAGCCCAGATTATAACATGTCACAGTTTCTAGCTGTCATGTAACAACTGCAACCTGATACACCATAATATAAATAAATAAATAAATAAAGAGGAATTATGTTGGAGTGGTGTGACTTTATTACTTCTCGAAATTTTGGTCATAGCTGTAATTGGCAAGCTTTGAAGCACTTTTTTTTTTTTTTTTTTTTGGTATATAGTTCCACATTTTATCACTAGCTGAACAGGTACTTATCACAAAATCATAGAATCATTTCAGTTGGAAGGGACCCTTAAAAGTCATCTAGTCCAAGTCCCCCTTCAGTGAAGAGGGACACCTACAGCTCGATTATGTTGCTCAGAGCCCCGTCTAATCTGACTTTGAGTGTTTCCAGGTACCACGGTTCTATGATTTCTGATCAGTATTTCACATCATAACTTCATGTAGTGCACTGGGAGTTAAAAAGTTAATTCTGCAGCCCTGTGGATTGTCAGTATTTCCAGTCTCTTGGTCTCAGAAGAGAAGAATGAACTACAACTCCCAGAAGACCTCATTTTTTCTGCTTCCAATTTTCATTCAGAGGGGAAGAAAAAACTGACTGGGAGTCATGAGATTGTAGCTTTGCTTCCTGCGCTGGTCATCTCATCTACAGCATTAGAGTAAGGACTTTGGTTTCAGAAATTCACTCTTGATTTATTGACTTCAATTCCAATCATATTGTACTATATTGTATTATCTCAAATTCCTTTATTATATTTAGTAAACTAAGTATTTTTCCTTAGCTTCCTGCCTCTGTTTTCCTTGTCTAGGTCCATCTCTTTATCTTTACCCTCCCCCCTTTCCCCTTTCCTGGGACAGGGGCCTGTGGGTCCCTCTGCCCCATTTGTCACAGAACTAGGCTGAGCCAGGCCAAACCTTGACACCAGAAACAGGGCAATCACCACATTTGTACTCTGCCTTATAGTCTTCACAATTCTTTTAGCTCATTTACTAATACAGTATACTGACAATAACAGAGATAGGTATTTATTTATTAACAGAACTGATATTTGCTTACCACTTAGTTTTAGCATTAGTTTTGGTAACATTTTGTTTTCTTTTCTTAATTAACATTCCGTATAAATTACCTCTCCCAGTTAAGCTTAGTCTACATGCTGTTTCATCATGTCTCATTTAGCCAAATTTCTTTCATTTGCCAGCAGTACTGAACTATAAAATTTAGGAATTCTGTTGTTAACCATGATTTTTTTTTGCTACTTGTGGAATGTTACCTCAATTTGAAATAAGTAAAATGGAGAAAATATTACTTTTCAACTCAAAAAAAAAAAAAAAAAAAAAAAGAATATATACATAATTACACATCAAAGATATAGCAGTGGGCACTACTCTCCCACCAAAAAATGGGAGCAGATATCAGAAAACAATGAATGTTTACTATTCAACTTCTAGCTTTACAGTTAATTGCTGTGTAGTTTTCTGATAGTTTGTATTCAACTATATTAAAAAAAAATTCTGAAGTTTCCTACAATAATTTTTTTGTTGTTTGTGCATAGTTTTCCGAGTCATAATGTAATACAAATACACTACTGTACTTCTAAGCATTTTATGTGATGAATAAATGAAAGAAAGAAAACTAAAATCAGATTTTAGAAAAAAATGATTTGTAGTGATGTCAGTTTTACTTCACAGATATTCACTGTGTTCTTCTCCACCACAGTGGACAAACTTGTTCAAGCTACTATTTTGATTATTTGCTGTGTGTCATACGCAGATATGTCCATGTTACTGATGAAAACAAAACAAAACAAAACAAAGCAAAAAAACAGCAAAAGATTGTAAAGCATATTTCCTTTACTCCGCAATACTGAATCTAGGCTTCTTGAAGAAAAGAGATGAATGAATTCCACAACAAGCTTAAATTTTGAAATGTGAAGCTCTTTCACGTTAACCATAGTTGCAGTTTAATCATCTTCACAAAGTCATTAAAAACATGTACTCTCACTCTACAACATCTAAGTGCAGATACAAGAGTTAATGTCATAAATATACAGTGCATATTGTTGATATAGGATTTAATCTAGTTTGAAAAGTACTGTATACAAAGAGCAACCTTTTGTTGTAGAATGGGGTACAGGTATTTTCTAGTTGACAATTAGAAAATAATGACTTATTTGATATTGCAATAATTTTAAAATCCCTCTTTGCCAAGAACACTTGTGTAAATTTTCTACAGCAAAATCTCTTTTCCCCTGTATTAAGTCTGTAATCTTAAACTTTAATCTTGCAGTCAGATCTTACTTATAATGCTGAAAATGGTCAGATTAAGTTTCCTAAATTATAATAACTTCTATTTTTCATTATTTGATACTTGAACTAAATCTATAGAACTTTCTAATTAGAAATGCAAAATACTGAAAAGATATTTTCATACATGAATTTTGAAGGAGTACTAGATAAACCCCAAAACAATAGCAAACAAAGTATTTAGTTAATTAATATCCATACTTTCATTTCAGAATGTACAAAATTAAAAAAAGAAAAAATTAGATGTGTATGATTTTATCAATTAAAAAAAAAATTCAATTCTTATTAGTAGTTCAAGAAAGAATTACAGTAGTGAGCAAATATGCATTTATAAAAGTAATACTTATTAATTAGTATTGTCATTCTCTCAAGTGTTGTATAGATATTTTCTTTCATTGTTGCTCTTAGTTGTTTAAAAACAAACATAGTATATAGCTCATGTTTTATGAAAAGTTTGAAACTCAAGAATCATCTACTAATTATCATCTACCAGAAATATCAGAACTGAGAAATAAGAAACCATTTTACTTCTCAGGCTTTGGTGCTTCTTCCCAGTTTACGTAAATCATAAGGGACTAGCCAGGATCTTGCTCTGTATTAATGGGCAATTTGAAGACACGAAAATTAACACTCTAACAACATGATCCACTTGCACAAATACTAACTCTAATTTTCATTTCAACCCACAAAACCTCAAGATTTTTTTTTAATCGATATTTTTAGTCTCAAGACTCCACTGAAGATAATCTGGCACTCCTTTCCTCACAATGGGACAGTGGGACCTTTCTGAGTGTTTAGTCTTAGGGTTGAAGCTGTCTAAACCTAAGAGATTTTTAAAACAATATTTCTACTTTATTCATTTATTTGGGGGATATTAGTTACTACCCTATAGACAACAACAACAACAACATCAACAATAATAATAATAACAATAATAATAATAATAATAATAATTTATCTTGCTACATACTTTGTGTGCTTACATATGTATTAATACCTCAATGATATTTGAAAAGTTATGGCAGTTAGGTGAAATCCCTGGTGATCAGAAAAAAGGCAACATCACATCTATTTTTAAGTAGGGTAGAAAGGATGACCTGGAGGACTACTGACCTGTCAGCCTCACCTCTGTGCCAGGAAAGATAATGGAACATATCGTGCTGGAATCAATGCTAAGGCATGTGAAAGAGAGGGAGGTGAGACAGGACAACCAGATTGTACCAAGAATGAGATTGTACCCAGAAAGTGGCTATCAGTGGCTTTATATCTGAATGGAGATCAGTGATGAGTGGTGTCCCTCAGGGGTCAGTACTGGAACTACTGCTGTTTAAAATCTTATTCAGTGACACTGGCAGTGGAATTGAGTGCAACTTCAGCAAGTATGCAGATGAAACCAAGCTGTGAGGTGCAGTTGACATGCCTGAGGGATGAGAAGCCATCCAGAGAAACATAGACAGGCTTGAGCTGAGGACCCACAAGAACCTCACAAGATTCAACAAATCCAAGTGCATGGTCTTGCACCTCTATGGAGGCAACCCCCACTACCAGTACAAGCTGGGAGATGAAAGGACTGTGCATAGGCCTGCCAAAAAGGACTTGAGGATACTGATAGATGGCAAGCTGAATATGAGCCAGAAAATCAACCATATGCTGGGCTGCATGAAAAGAAGCATGACCAGCGGATCAAGGGAGGTGATCTTGCTCTTCTATTCTGTGCTGGTGAGAACTTACCTGTAGTACTGCGCCCAGATGTACTCAGTACGGGAGAGACATAGGCCTGTTTCAGCATGTCTAGAGGAGGGACACAAAAATTACCCAAATGATACAACAACTCCCCTGTGTGGACAGGCTGAGAGAGTGGAGTGTGTTTAGCCTGGAGAAGAGAAAGCTCTGGGGAGACCTGATAGCAGCCTTTCAGTACAGCCTCCTTTTCACAGGAGCTATAAGAAAGAAGGGGGCAGACTTTTTTGCAGGATTTGATGTGACAGGACAATGGGACGTGGTTTCAAATTAAAATAAGGGGGATTGAGGCTAGATAGTAGGAAACAGATTTTTAGAATAAGGAGACTGAAGTACTGGAACAGGTTGCCAAGAGAGATGGTGGATATCCCATCTTTGGAGACATTCGAGGTCAGGCTAGATCAGACTCTGCATAATCTGATCCAGCTGTAGACATATATGTTCACTGCAGGTGAGTTCAATTAGATGACCTTTAATTTCCCCTTCCTGTTCACACAATTCTGTGATTCCATGATATCTTTTCAATATATGCTGTATTTAGGGCAGAGTCATCCATTTTCAGTATTTTTTCCTTGTCATACAACGGTACCTTGACATAGGATGTGAAGTAGTATATGTACAGGCCGATAAATGTCTGCTTTATTTCACAACATGGGTTAGAATTGCACAAAAGTGTTTACCAAAAAACAAACAAAAAAAGAAAAAATAGACAAAAAAAAAACACTAAAAACAACAACAACAACAAGCTTTCATGTGCGGTGAACAGAAACATTTTGAACTATTTCAGCAAAATAATCAGGAAGGGACACAGAAACAACTTACAGTAACAGGTTTATTGTTACAGCTCTGTGGGCTTTCCTGCTACTGTCGTTATTTATTTGTTAGTTTGTTAACGTATGTAGAGCAGCAGAAATGATACACCTGATTTATAACTGAGTTGTAAAGCCGTAAAAGTGCCACAAATTTGGATGATTCTATTCTCTTTGCTATTTTCCATGAATATATTCCCTTTGTCAGATGAATTTCATAGAAGAATGTGTGCAAACTTGAATGCAACAATCTGCATTCATATATTTAGAGTGTTTAGAATAAATTACCATTGTTACCTATTAAACGTAGGAAAATATGTGATACACTGATCAGTTGGGTATCACAAAAGTTCGTGTATAAGTTCTGTACACTACCTGCCAAAGTATCAGGTGTATTACTGATCTATTGGCTTTCTCTTTTCCATTATTTATTTGTTTATTTATTTTCTCAAGGAAAACTAAGCCTTCAGGCAAGTGAAAGACTGATGGTTTGAGCTAACTTTCACCCTATGCAATCTAATGGTGCAGGTTAATAACTTGGTCTATGTTTGTGAAAGAAAACTGAAGCCATTCTTTCACTTGGCTTCAATACGGACTGCAAAAAGGAAGGTATCATAAACAATGAACAAGCCAGTCCTCCAATTCACTGCAATTCCAACTCAGAATTTCAACATTACCTTAAATAAAGGCCACTATTCACTGGTTTTGGAAAACTGTAATGATGCTGGTAAGAAGACATCAAAGACAGTTAAGCCTGCTTTGGTAATAATGAAAGGGAAGTATTGATACAATTTTCAAAAGCCACATTCTTCAACAGACCTGGCTAAGAACTGACAGCAGCTGGAATTTAATCTGTTTCTCCTTTAGAGAAACAATACTTACAGGATAGAAAGTGTCAAGTGGCAGGGGAGAGCTCTCCTTTTCTGAAATCTGCAAAGCTGGCTTTGTCAATTCTTGAAATCCCTGCATGGAATCAATCATTTTATCTTATTGGAGGTGACACTGTTTCCCAGAAACTAGAAGTGTGAACTTTTCTTTCTCCCTAAAAAGATCTACTCTTACAATTTCTCATACTTTTAATTGCCTTTTTCACTATGTGAATTGGTCCAGTTGAACATAAAGACCAAAACTAGTTTTAAGTAAAATGTGTTTGTGTGTGTGCACTTATAAAGATCCAGCTAATCTAGAAAGCAAGCAAACAAAAAGCCTTGAATAACAAACCTTTACAAAGCAAATTTTATGTGAACTAGTGCAGCTCTGACTTGGAAATGTAAGCTTTCCTTATGGACAGGATATTTTGACTTTCAAATGGCAAGCTGAGTTTGAACTTACACAGCACGGTTTAAAAACATTATTCAAATTAATCTAAATCAAACTGTGACTATGGAAAACATTTACTTCAGACTTTATTGAATCTAGATGCAGCTCCTTCAGTGTTTGACATAAATGTTTATTCTGCATTGGTTTGAAATGTTAAGAGAGAGTTGGCACATAACTATTTATGTTTCTATTAGTGCTAATGAAAGCACTTTGTGTAAATCTCCATACATCCACATGAAATATTCTCCTGTGTGTGACTTCCATAGAAAAGAAAAGAACCCCTCAATACTTAACAGAATTTTAGCCTACTCAGAGGGAATTGTAGTTCTTCCAAAGTCCTTTTCTGCATTAATGGAGAGGTGGAGGCATAAAAGCATGCCACAGAAACTTAGCTGAATAGTGCTCTAAAAACTGTTACATTGTTATGCTTAGAATTATAAGTACAAAAGGAAGTGTTGTACCCTTGAGTTCTAGGCACCCTTTTATGTAGCTTAAAAGGCAAATTTCTGTTTGTTCTTTACTATTAATTTTATAAGATGTCAACCCTGCAGGAAAAGAAAGAATATGACAGTGCACATATATTTTCCAGCATGTAACCTTAAAAACAGTCACTCATCTGAGTTTACACTGAGTGTAAGTTGTTCTTTAACTATGAGTATTTTGGGGCTGTTTCATGTTATTTTTTTCAGGTTTTTTGTTTTTTTTTCAGTTAACTATACTGTTGCTTTAACAATAATTTCATATATTTGTGGCACTTATTATTATTATTATTTTATTTTATTTTCATAATAGAGTGATTGTTTTAACTGACTCATGGCGAGGAGGCCATGAAATGTCCTGCATTGCTCCAGCTGGTCTCAGCCCTGTCTGACATTGATGTGAGCAGCCTAGCAACTGCCAAAACTGCATCCTGAAAGGAAAGCTGGACACAGTTGAGGAGTAAAAAAAACCAAACAAACAAACAAAAAAAAAACCAAAAAACAAAAACAAAAAAGAAAAAACCAACCATGGATGCGAAAGAGGAGACATGTCTGGAAGGAAGGAGTCGTTGGTCATTGCTGTGGACATGCAGTTAGAAGTAAGCTCCTCCTCCTACTAGGAAAAGTCCAATGTCCATTGATGATTCACACTATGGTAAGGACAGCTCTGAGGGACTGAATCCTGTAAGAGACAATTCTATGTCAGGCTAGGGACTGAAACTGATCCTGGGTGACAGGAAAATCCCTAAATTTTTGTTTTACTCTTTTTCTTCTTTTCTCAACTCATGAATTACTAATTAAATATCTATATTAATTCAAACTAAATTTAGTAAAATTCCATGAGCCAAAACTATTTTGCTTGCAACAACCAGAAGGTGTATTATTGGCAACAGACCAGCAATGTCATGGCTGTCTGAACTTCATGAATCAAAACTAGAACAAAGCATCAGAAATGTGGAATGAAAAGGGTACGCTTTACTCTGAGTTCATAACCGAGAGAGGTCTTCCTTTCCATCACTGAAAATAAAGCAGAAAAATGCTATACGGAATGATCTCGCAATTGTTGTTTCCTCTACAGAGAATTTCAGCCTCATTTGCCAAAGAGGCAGCATGCAAAGCTGTGCTGGTTGAGATGCTACTGATAACAGCCCCAGCTGTATTTCTGCTATGCTTAACTGTAAGAGCCATGCTGTCAAAAGAATTGTGTTTTTGTGTGTGTGTGTGTGTGCGTGCCTTTTCTTTTCTTTTCTTTTCTTTTCTTTTCTTTTCTTTTCTTTTCTTTTCTTTTCTTTTCTTTTCTTTTCTTTTCTTTTCTTTTCTTTTCTTTTCTTTTCTTTTCTCTTCTTTTCTCTTCTTTTCTCTTCTTTTCTCTTCTTTTCTCTTCTTTTCTCTTCTTTTCTCTTCTTTTCTCTTCTTTTCTCTTCTTTTCTCTTCTTTTCTCTTCTTTTCTCTTCTTTTCTCTTCTTTTCTCTTCTTTTCTCTTCTTTTCTCTTCTTTTCTCTTCTTTTCTCTTCTTTTCTCTTCTTTTCTCTTCTTTTCTCTTCTTTTCTTTTCTTTTCTTTTCTTTTCTTTTCTTTTCTTTTCTTTTCTTTTCTTTTCTTTTCTTTTCTTTTCTTTTCTTTTCTTTTCTCCTCTCCTCTCCTCTCCTCTCCTCTCCTCTCCTCTCCTCTCCTCTCCTCTCCTCTCCTCTCCTCTCCTCTCCTCTCCTCTCCTCTCCTCTCCTCTCCTCTCCTCTCCTCTCCTCTCCTCTCCTCTCCTCTCCTCTCCTCTCCTCTCTTCTCTTCTCTTCTCTTCTCTTCTCTTCTCTTCTCTTCTCTTCTCTTCTCTTCTCTTCTCTTCTCTTCTCTTCTCCTCTCCTCTCCTCTCCTCTCCTCTCCTCTCTTCTCTTCTCTTCTCTTCTCTTCTCTTCTCTTCTCTTCTCTTCTCTTCTCTTCTCTTCTCTTCTCTTCTCTTCTCTTCTCTTCTCTTCTCTTCTCTTCTCTTCTCTTCTCTTCTCTTCTCTTCTCTTCTCTTCTCTTCTCTTCTCTCTTTTCTTCCTGTTAATGTGGTCTGTGGTCTGAAGATAATCTCTTTTGTTTGTTTTAAGATTCACAACAGAAGACCTTTCTGCTGACAGTGAGAAATCCTCCTGACACTGATAAATCTTCTTGATCCTCACACCCTTTTCCAGGCTGTATAAATCTGAAGACCTCACTCCTGCTCAAATTCCAGTTTCCCATTCAAATTTTAACTAGTAAACTATAACCATTTAAGTGCCCTCATAAGTATAAACTCTTATAAAGTATTTTAACTATTTTATACATTTTTATGAATCCTATTTTTTCTCATATAATTTTAATATTCTAAAATATATTCTAAATATCCAAGTATTTAATATTTAGATACATTTATTCTCTGAAAATGAAACAAAATATCTTCATAAATATGTAGGTGGGTCCCTTCAGTCTTCATTCTGGGTATTCCATATATTTTATTTATTATTATTGTTTCATTTAAAAAAAAAAAAAGTATAAACATAAAATGTAATTCAGCGTGGCTTGTTTGGGAATGACATCCATTGTACTGATACTATGAAGCAAGAATATCATACATCCAGGTTTTATTTTATTTGGGAAATAGGTGATAGAAAAATCAGACAAGTATAATCAGTGCTGAGATATCAGTCCTACACTGCTAAATAATTGAATAGTTGTCATCTGAAAACTACAAACTTTCCCAGATGTTGAAGTGAAAACAGAATACAAAATTGACTAATTGATATGTGCAAATGGATTCATGACTTTGAAATAGGTACAAGTGCAAATTACTGTATTTCAAAATTAAGAAAGATGAATGATACCCTGCAATCTTATCATGGAGACCACTAGACAACAGTCAGCGTCCTTGTTCTCTTAAAGTATCTCTATCCATAAGGTGCTGGTAATTCCCAAAATCTTTTTTCAACACTTTTTGTACCTCCCCACTAAACTCATGAGGTTCTTCATTCTTTGTCTTTGTTCTGTCCCTTGATCTCTCAAGGACCATCCTCACCGTAAATAATACACATTTTTGCCTTTTCATTGCAGTTTCAAGTATGAAATGTCTTGAGTGGTACAAAAGGAAGATAAATACATACTGTATGATTTCTGAAAGCTATGTTATGAAATGCTTTTATGTGTAAAAAATATGATTGTGTAACAGAAAAATCCATATTTGTTTTCTCATTAACAATAGCATTGGGTATGATTATAAAAGAGGAAAGAAAATATAAGTTGATTTTGATTTTCAAACACTCGCATGATTATCTCAGTGATGGTTCATGATAATTCACATCCTATGACTCTGAAGAAAATAAGCAATAAAAAGAAATAGATACATAGATTATAGTTTTTAAAAAATTAAATTCAGAATGGAGGATTCACAGCAATTACAAGAGCATGTTATGAACATGGAAGAAGTAGAAGCATCTAGAACATTCTGGACAACATTTTATGATATAAATAATTCCTAAAATAATAGTATTTTTAAAATAAAGAGTACTTTCATAAATTTAGAAATTCCTTCTTCATGATAAAAGCTAATCAAAAAGACTGAAAGAAAAAATAAGTTATCACTCTGATAAACTGTTACCAATACATTCACATTAACAGCATATTACTCTTTTTAAAATGAAGCATCTTACATACTTTGACTTATCTTTTTAATATAGAAAAGTACAAGACAAGTCACAGCCAGTAATATAGTTGTTTTACAACGATATGGAAAGGAATTGATTTGAATGAGGGCATATATCTCACTTGTCTTTCTTATAAAATATTTTATGTGTTCCTGTTCTTCACACCTTATTTATCTTTTTCACACACACACATACACAAATTAGGAAAAGTTTTTGCATTGCAGAATGTTGCATTTATCAATTAATTTCAATTGTCAAGTTCAAATTAAGAAAAGTACGATCTCTGAATTCATGAGCACTTAAATCTAATGCTAATTTCATTAGTAAATATTTTTTTATTAGAACAAATATCTGACTAGGAGATCTATAAATTACCTGTTGTGAATTTGCTTTGCGCTGAAGTGTTAAGACACTTTTTGTACCAGTGGTCAAAAGATACTTAAAAAATTGAATGCATTTTGAGCTTATTCACATGATTGAAACACTGACTAATATTTTATTCGTTGCACAACTTAGCAGGAACTGTGTAAAATGTTAGTGGTTACTGAGTGCTTTACAACAGGCAGGCTGATATTACCTGAAATCTGTCTGATCTAGTCTGCCTGCAAATATTGTTTCCTACTCAAATGTTCAGGTTTAGGTTTATCAAGATACAGTGGAAGAGCACTGGGTATTCAGTACGATTTCAGCAGTTTTTTTTTTTTTTTTTTTTTTTTGAGGCTTTTTTGAGAATTTTTGGCAATAACTAAAGGTGGAAAAATCTTGTTCAGTCTCGGCAGTCTGCTTCTTGACATTATGGGTAACCATGTTAAATTACAGTTGTCTATCACATTACTTCAGAAAGTTCACAGCTAAATATATGTGCAAAATTTTAAGGTACTTTTCAGGGAAATGTAAGAAAAAAAATCAAAGTTCAAGTAGGAACGAGCAGTCTTAACTTACTGACCCTCTGAGGCACATTCAGAGCTTTTTTCTCTGCACAACTGAAAGCTTTACTAGCAGGTTTATTCCTCCACAGCAGGCCACCATTTCACTCAATTTCCACTGCCTTTCATTTGGTTATTGGAATCATCACAGCTATGTAGACACCAAAACACAAATAGTAAAAACAGAAGTTATAGCTTCTTCTGCTACAGGGTCACAGAGAGCTGGAAATGGGGCATAAACCAGGCATTCATTTCCTAAAACAAACCACAGAGAATTACTTTGTTGGAAAAGAGATTTTAAAATTGTCTCAGATACCACTAGGCAAAGTAGGATATTGATGCTTCCATAGACTGGATGTATGCCTGGTACAGGCTAAACTTAAATCCAAGCCACTGTAATCATTATATGCAGATCCTCCAGTGATATGCATAATTGTACCCCATTTATCGACACCATGTACACTGTCCTCAAGTCTGGATCATCACCTTGATTTGAATGTCCTCTGTCTTATATTTTACCCTCCACACATTGTTTGAGGAAGCTAAGAGATATAGGACACTAGAAAGAACATGATGTGCTCCAAAAGTCTGGAGAATCCTGAAACAAAGGAGATACAAAGAAAATAGGAACAGTGTTTCTATGTAAATATGTGTGAACACACACATTCAGATTAGTTGAAACTTATACACCTTCATTATCTAAATAATCAAAATATTAAGAAGGTAGAGTTTCTGTCATCCTGATTATCAACAATTTAAAGAGCATAGTTCTCCTTTCAGACTTTCCAAATTCATTTTGCTCTACAGCAAAGACTCACATGGAAGATATAGTAAACAGTACACCTCTCTATACTGTATTTTAATTTCTCATATCTTTAATCTTCTTTTTCAAATAAAATTGCAGTCTCTTCAACTTTTGTTTTTAATATGACATAAGATATCGGCAGACATGTAAAGTATGATGTCAATAATATGTCATTCAGTCAAAATAAAATGTATACATACTTGTATGTTTTCTACCGAAAGATATTAGTGAAAGGGAGAGACAAAGAAGTCTTTC
The DNA here is from genome assembly GCF_016699485.2 of Gallus gallus. Lineage (NCBI taxonomy): Eukaryota > Metazoa > Chordata > Aves > Galliformes > Phasianidae > Gallus > Gallus gallus. The sequence continues at coordinate 141,938,688 of NC_052532.1, forward strand.
AGAAGTGGCATAAAGGAGGTAATCACACTTAATCACAGCTTTTATCCAATATTATTAAGCACATTTATTTTTTCAGATGAGCAGTTACACCAAAATCTTCCACATGTTGAAAGATAGGTAAGAACTATTCAGATTGTGCTTAAAATATGTGCATTTATCAAATAGCATCAGAAAATATTTGGAACAGGTTTCCAGCTACACTGCAAAACCAATTGACATTTCTGGCTTTTTCTTTCCCCTGTCCTGATACTGTGATCTCAAAATTAGTCACGGTATTTTGAAACAAGGCTGTTCTAAGGAACTCAAGGAACAATTGCATATTTGTGTTTATACCATATTCTTGATAAGTTCCTTTATCCAAAGAAAACATTGAATCCAGGGGATACCAAATATGTCACATCAGAAGGGAGCCATGTATTTGAAAAGTGATTACATGCAAGCCAAATATTTGATTTTACTGTCAGTATGGAGTTAGCAAAGCAGTGGCAATCACTGAAGTAAAAATGCCATCCAATTGTAAATCAAGAAGCACAAATAAAGAGAAATAAATTTCTACCTATTTTAGCTTATGTAAAGAAGAAATACAAGAGAATAACAAAAGTAGCTAAAATAGAAAAACCAGACACTGAGGAAGCAGCTGCTAATTATACATTTATTTTCCAAGAGGAACAAAATGGTCTCTGTGTAGCTGTACGTAACTTACATTAATAAATAGAGCAGGAAATAGAAATTGTCCTAGCAGCTCTAACTGCATGTTCATTCTCTTCTGGTTCTCTTCAGTTACACAAACACTATGTGTAGAAACATCCATCAAGTATATTTGACTCTCCTGATTTAAGAATGCTTGCATAAGCATGACCTGATGTTTTACTTTGTCTGTTTATCTTTGTAGTATATATTGAGTATCTCCACAACCTGGAAGTCCTCCTAGGACCTAAGAGCAGAGGCAAGTGTCATGGGTGTAGGTTGCTGTGAAAAAAACAAGGGAAATGTATCCGCTCTTGTAAATGAGAAGGGAGAAGTGACAACAAACAAACAGTGAGAAGGCTGAGATACTCAGCAAGTTCTTTGCCTCAGTCTTCAGTGGCAGACAGGCTTTCCATATATGAAATATGCAGAATATATTTCACTCCATGAAATACTAGGTGGGGATTGGGAGAGCAAAAGTGCAGTATCAATACCACTTGATGAGACCAAACTGTCTCGCTCCAATTTATAGGAGGGAGAGGAGGTTCTTTGAAATATGTATGCCCGGCGTGAGATTAAGAAACAACGGTTCAAATGTTGGTCCGACCAGTTTATTACATATGTTAATAAGGGAGATGGGGAAAGCGGAGGACGGACGCTATTAAGGATTGGTTGATGGGGAAGGGAAGGCGAGCGATAGAAAAGATAGAAAGAGGCAAGAATCGCGTAAAGCGGGGATAGTCACCACCGGGATCCGGCAGCAGTCCCGTTGCACGATGTTCCGATGGTCCGAGGCCGAAGGGCAGGAGCAGCGGGGCCGGTCTTGGGCAACGAGAGGGTGCAGGTCAGGGAGGAAGCAGCAGGTCTCAGGTAGCAGGGCCAGGGAAGTCCGTCAGCAAACGGTCCGTAGAGGAGGATCGGAAAGCAGGAAGCTCGTGCCGTGGTGAGAGATCAGTCTCCACGTAGAGATCCGTCTCCACGTTGCGGTGAGAGATCAGTTGGCAGAGAACCCCTCAAGTCTGTCGTGGTGAGAGATAAGCCTCCACTGTTGCCGTGGTTGTGGTGAAGGATCAGCTTCCACCGTTGTGGTTATTGGACCCTCTTTTATCCTCCATTTTCTCCTGCCTACGTGACATTCCTGGGGGCTTGAGCAAGAGTCCTGTGCATACCTCCTGAGATGGCCATTTTCCTTGAGATAAGTCCACACAAAAAGACCGTTTCCCGGCCATTAGCGGCAGCTTATCTCTCTCTCGATGCCCCTGGCCTTGTCCATCTGTGCTCCTTAAAGGAATCCTTAGCCAGGACCTGTCCATCAGTGTCCTCAAGACAAAAGATTTCTCTGCCTTTGCCCAGGACTTGCCTGGACTTGTTCCTCAGCAAACTTTGAGTCAATGATATAAAAGAATTGTCTCTTACACAAACACAGAATTGCATGGTGCCCAATGACAAGCAGCTCACAGTCCTAAGGGTACTAGCTGATGTAGCTGTCTATCCACACTCCACTGTATTTGAAAAGTCAGGTGAAGTCCCAGGTAACTGGAAAAGGGAAACATCAGTCTCATTTTTAAGGGCAGAAAGGAAGACATAGGGAGCTACAAACCAGTGACCCTCACTTCTGCGCCTGAGAAAATCATGGAAAAGATTCTTCTGGAGGCTATGCAAAAGCATAAGGAGTTGGTTCAAGAGAGACGAAGTGGCTTTATCAAGGGCAAATCTTTCCTGTCCAATCTGGGGACTTTCTACAATTGAGTGACTGAATCAGTAATAAGAGAAGACTAATTGATGCCATCTTCCTAGATGTCTACCAGACCTTTGATGTGATCTCACAACACATTTTTATCTCTAAATTGAAGATGTAAATTCTAGTGTCATGGTTTTATGATTTTTTGGTTATCAGTATTCCACATTGCAACATCATGCAGTGTACTGGGAGTTAAAGAGCAAATGCTTTAGTTCCGGGTACCTGTCTGGAAGAGAAGAAGAACTATGTTCCCCAGGAGCCTTTTTGAGTACTGTTATTATTCCTGCTCAAGGGAACAGATATAAGGGAGCAGGTCATCTGACTCGGCGTTCTTCTTGTCTTGCAGTGTTCCCTGCCGGATCAGCTCGCTACTGCTGCGCCCAACTGCACACGAGGCTTCAGTATTAGTGTAAGGCCTTTGGCTCTCGGACAATCTTTCTCTCAATTATTGTTGATTTATATTGTATTATAGTGTGTTATCTAACATTCCGATACTATATCTAGTAAATTAGTTTGTTTCTCCTCAGATCGTTGCTGCTGTTTTTAATTATTTTGGGGTCCCCTGCTTTCCTTCCTGGAGGCGCGGATTTAGCGAAGTCCCTCCTCCCCACTAGTCACGGAACCAGGCCGGACCAGCCCTTAAACCGTTGACATTTTTGTTGGAGAATGCGGGCAAACAGCTGCTTTTTAGCTTTTTAGAACGAATCTCTCTCTACCGTTGACAATGGAGGATGAGAAAAATGTGACACTACAGAGTCAAAAGCTTTCCAAGATCATGTTCAAAAGAGAACATACACAGTCCTGGGAAAAAATGATGCCAAGTGAACTCACAGCTGTAACTCAGAGTCGTAATTCTGAGTCATAATTCTGAAGTTCATTACATCCTTAAGAAAAATCCCAGAAGAGAAGATTTTTAATGTAGTAATTCAGGCACAAGATAATAAAATATATGTAACTTAAAAGAAAAACAACATTAATTGAGAGAAATAGGATCAGAGAAATAATTAGTACTTGTGTTCATTACGCTTCATCTTTGGAACATAATATTTTTTGTAGATTTTCACTTTTTTTTTTTTTTCCCCTCAAGCCTATCTTGTTAATTAGTGTTTACACTCATCTTTTCTTGTAAAGAACCTCCCCATCTTTTTGAGTGGCTCTTCTGCTTTTCTTTCTATTCTTTTTACTTACCTTTTACATTTTTTTCCTTCTTTCTCTGCTAATTCTTTAGCCAACCTCCTTACAAGCCACCCAACCGTGCTTATTCGTCACTTTGAATTCACTGTAGCTGGAATACATCCCAGAACCAGTGGGTGTATAGTCATGTTTATAGAAAGGAAAGGAGTGAATGAGCTCAGTATGTTTTAGGAGAAATGCTTTAGGAGAAAAAGTTCCTTTTTTTTTTTTTCCTCCCACTGTTTCAGTGTCCTATATCACCTACAATAAGAATAATCTTTTCTCAACAAATGGGAAGCCATAGGGTTACTGAGATAATCCACATGAATATAAAGTCTGTAACTGATCTTTCATTTCTAGCTAGATACTTTAGATCAACTTATGTGCATGTAATTGTTAAAAATGTGATTGTTTATTGTCTGAAGCACACTCATTCAGATAACATTTTATCTTTTAAAATAGTGAACTCACCAACAAAAATAGACACCTATGGGAAGCCATTGGATGGATGGATGGATGGATGGATGGATGGATGGATGGATGGATAGATAGATAGATAGATAGATAGATAGATAAACAGATAGATAGATAGGTAGGAGTTTCTCCTCAAACCTGTAATTCCATGCTCCAGCAGTTGGTCTGCCTGTGTAAGTAATAATTACACTGAGAAGGGAGTCTGGCTGTTTTCTGTGACTGTTTCTAGAGGATAAGGTAAGCTACCTAGAATACACATTTTTCCAAATAATGGAGACATTTGTAACTCTCTTTATTAATTATGATAAAATAGATGCTGCCAAGGATCTCTTTTACCTTATAGGATTAATCCCAAGCAGAAATACAGGTTGGACAGAGAATGGCTTCAAAGCCCTGAGGAGAAGATTTTGGGGATGTTGTTTGATGAAAGACATGAGCCAGCAATATGCGCTTGCAGCCCATAAAACCAACCGTATCCTGGATTGCATCACAAGTGTGACCAGCAGGTCGAGGGAGGTGTTTCTGCCTCTCTACTCTGCTCTTGTAAATCCCCATCTAGTGGAATTAAAAAAAAAGAAGCAAAGTGAACTCTGTCATGATCCACAGAAACATAAGAATTCATGAATTAATGTCATTTGTTCAGTAATTCCCTTCATAGAAAGAAAACTAAGAGAATGAACATTAATGTTTCATGGAATCATAGAATGACTACCATTGGAGAAGACCTTAAAGATCATCTAATTCCTACCTCCTGCCATGGGCAGGATTGTCACCCCCTGGATCAGGTTGATCAACATCCTATCCAGCCTAGCTTTGAATGCCTCCAGAGATGGAGCATTCACAACCTCTTTCTTTGGGCCACCTAGTCCACAGCCTCACCACCTTCTGAGTAAAATGTTTCTTCCTAACTTCTAACCTAAATCTATCCTCTTTTAGTTTAAAGCCATTGCTCCTTGTACTTTCACTATCACAGTGTACAAAAGTTGATCCACCTTCTGCTTGTAAGCTCCTTTCAGCTACTAGGAGGCTGCAATGAGGTCTCCCCAAAGCCTTCTCTACTCCAAGCTAAACAAGCCCAACTCACTCAAACTTTCTTTATAAAAGAGGTGCTCCTGTTTTTTGATCATCTTTGCAGTTGTCCTTTGGACCCTCTCCAACAGCTCATCAGCAAACTTGCTGAGGATACACTCAATCCCACTTGCTATGAGATTGATAAAAATGTTGAAGAGCACTGAGCCAAAGACAGATCCCTGATAGGCACCATTCATGACTGGCCTCCACCTGGATGTAGAGTCATTGACAACAACCTTCCAGCTACGACAATCAAACCAATTATTTATCTTCCAAATAGCCCAGCCTTCAAATCCATGTATTTCCAGTTTATGGATAAGGTGCAGGACCATGACAAAAGCCTTGAAGAAGTCCTAGTAGATAATATCTGTTTCCTTTCCTTTGTTCAGTGATGCCATCAATCTACCATAGAAAACCATCAGATTAGTTAGACATGATCTGCTCTTGGTGAAATTATGCTGGTAGTCTCAGATAACCTCCATGTCTTGCATGAGTCTTAACATCTTTTCCAGGAGGCTCTGCTCCATGATCTTCCCAGTCACAGATGTGAGGTTCACCATCCTGTAGTTCCCTGAGTCTTTCTTTCATCCTTTCTTGAATATAGGTGCTATCTTTCTTTTTTTCCAGTCATCATGGATTTTGCCTGACAACCACAGCATTTCCAAACACAATAGTGTCTTGGCAAACACATCAGCCAGTTCCTTCAGAACCCTGGGATGTGTTTAATCTGGCCCCATAGACTTGTATGTATTCAGCCTTGTAATGTGGTCTAGGACTTGCTCTGCTCTTACACTGGGAGGAATTTTTCTCCCATGAACCCCACTTCAAAGTTCAAGGACATGAGAGACATTGGAAGACTGACTGCTAGTGAAGACTACGAACTTGCTGAGTACTTCATCCTTCTTCATGCCTGTTGTTGCCAATTCTTTCTTCTCATTAGAGGAGTTACACTCTCCTTTGCCTGTCTCTTCTCCTTTCAGTACTTAAAGAATCCCTTCTTGTTGTTATTCACATCCCCAGCCAAACTGAATTCCATCTGCACCTTGGCTTTCCTTACTGCATTCCTGCATATCCAGAGAGGCGAGCATCCCTATATTCTTCCCATGCCATCCATCCTTGCTTCCACTGCTTATAATGCAGAATGGGATTCAGATGCATACTCAGACAACTAGGTTTACAAATTTACAGTGTATTACTATGTCAGAAACGATTTGATCCTGTTGCCTAGGTATGTTTCTAGAAGGAATTCTTCAGTTCTACTCTATCTACTCTATCCCAGTTTTCAATTGTTACTTTGAAGGATATTCCTGTAAATATCACAGATCTCACAATGTTCCTACACTTACACTGTTGAGAGCTGTTAATATTTAATAATTTGTCTTGCTTACAAGATATGATTTCTGAAATTCTCTCTCTTTTGTTAAGACAAGTGGCCTCACATGATGTATTATGAAAACATGCTCAAGAATCTGGAATTTGTATTAGCTATGATTTGCTTGAACCAACTTCCCCTTACTAAAAGGGGAAAATAAATTTCTGCTCTCATGGATGTACTTTTTTCTTGGTACTTCATCAAATTATTCTTCCCCTTTTGAAAACATATGAACTTTGAAGGAGTAATTCATCCATGGAACTACCTGTCTTGGTGAAATTACTGTCATAACCTCCTACGTAAGTGATTGCACTTAACAGGATAATTCATTTTTGTGAACTCCAAATTTTAAAATATCCTCCAATGAATTTTGATTGTCCTCTGTTTTGGAGTGAAATAATGAACTGTAAGGAAAAATGATACTTAAAAAGTTTTATAATGTACAAATTAGTTCAATATGCCACAAAGCTGTTATAGAGAAGTACACACTTCTCTACTGGCATGGTTGACTACATGATAGTTTATTGAAAAGCATTTGTCAGCCTTAACTTTCTTATTTCTGGTATGAATCACCAAGTTTTTATTAAATGTCCAAACTGGGACCCCATGTGGCAATAGAATTAACTGATAGGCTTGGCTGTGTCAACTCTTTACAATAAGAAATTTTCTACCAACGGTTTTATTCAAATTTATATCTACTATCAGTGTTGCTTCACAGATGCAGAGTGAAAATATTGCATGACATACAAGACTTAGTGTATATCACAACTTCTGTCATTCTCCCTGAAAACTAAATTAGGAACGTACTATCTTGTATATATTTGCTTATTCATCAACCATAATGATAGGTGAGGAAAATGATCGGACATTAAAAAAATAGCACTGATGATCTTAATATTGAACTTATCAATCAAAATTATTTGTAATTATTTTAAATAGTAAGTATCAATTGTGTCTGGATGTAAGTCCCCTCATGTATAATAACTGCCTTTAATTTGTTATTAGTCACAACTTCCAAAATATTGGAAGGAAATGCTATGAGAAAATGATCTTATAATTGACTTCTCTGTCAAGGAGGTCTACAAAGTCCTGATTTAAAGTGCTTGATTTTTCTAAAGCTGCAAGATGTGAATAGCTGGTCTCTATCCCAAGTGATTACTTAACATGCAGTACCCTTTTTTAAACTCTGTGGTTGCTGATCAGCCATTAATATTTTTCTCGTGAAAACACATCTTGAGCAGAGTACAAGAAGAGAAAGAAGAAGGAAAATAAATAAATTAAGAAGAAGAAGAAGAAGAAGAAGAAAAAGGAGGGGGAAAAAAAAAAGAAGAAGAAAAAAAGGAAGAAAAAAAAAAGCCAGAGAAGAATCATTAAGACCTAAGTGACAGTAAGTGCCTAGTATGGCAATTTAGAATCAGGAGAATGGTGCAAGAGCTTGAAAAACATTGGACTTAGGTTACAAATAAACTGAGCAGCTGCAGCATTGTTGCATTGGTGAAAGCCTCATAACTAAGTTAGTTGCAAACACTTTCTTATGCTTCTCACTACTCACTTCATATATTATCCTTGTAATAATGAAACATTAACAATTCTAAGCATTAAAGAATGAGCATCAAAATACTTCTAAAATCTATATATTTGAAGTATAATTTGTAAAATATCTTTATAGCTATCTCACAGGAAATTTACCTGGTTTTTTTTGTTTGTTTGTTTTTGTTTTTTTTTTCTTCTTTTCAGTATTCCACAGTTAAGTGGTATCTCATCCGCAAATATATTCAGAAAAAAAATTCACATCTAACAATTTTACTTTGAGAGGCTTAAATTCCCAGTAGTGATCTGAAATTTCTAAGTTCAGCCATCTTCCTTTATAATTATATAATTTCTACGCAACCTGTATCAGAAAATAGAAGAAAAACAAAACAAAACACGAAAAAAAACAAATAAACAAACAAAAGTAATTTGGTGAAGCTCCCAATTTTTTATCAATTCCTTTTTATGCTATTAATACGAAATCAATGAAATGGAGGTGTGAGACATTACATTTCATATATTCTATACGACTTATACTTTTTCCTTCTTATATCTTTAATTAGAAGAAAAAAAGAATTTTGTGAAGGAAAAGAAACCCTTTAATCTAGACAGAGACATTAAGATTCATTGCCTAAACATGCATGAAACATTAATGTAATTAGAGAACTTACCTCAGAAGCTTTTTGGATTTGGGGGAAACTTGGTCCTCTATACTTTTATGTATTCAAGGAAATTTCATTCAGACAAACATATAATGGATATATATTTTCATACATATTTTTGTTTACCATACCATAGCATTCAGCATTTTTCTAGATTTCAGAACTATTTTTATAAATGAGCATTCTTCTTGTGCTTGATACAACAGAGAAATAAGTTCCATGGCAACAGACAATGAAGTTTTAAGCATGTGATTAATCATATAGAATACGGTTTGCTAGGAGAAACCAAAGCTACTTTTTCAGGCAGAGACATTTCTCCCAAGGAGTAGTAGAAACATTGGTCAACAGAAGTATTTCATTTGCTTTTGGATTCTGTGAAGAGTTAAATCTCTGTTATTGATCCCTTTAGAGCCTAGTGAAAGTTGGTTCTTGAAATATTTTACAACAACATTCAAATCCGTTTTAAATTGAAATAGGATTACAGAAAAGTATTAAGAATCCACAATGATCTGATCTCTTCCAAGTAACTCTGAAATCAGATTACTAGTACTAAAGAGAACTGAACCATGTCCTTATGCTTCATAGAATCATAGAATCATAAAATCTCAAGGTTGGAAAGGACCTATAAGATCACCTAGTCCAACCGTCCTCCCATTACCCTTGTGACCACAAGCCACTAAACCATATCTTGTAGATTCTTCTCCAGACGCCTCTTGAATACTGCCACGGATGGCGACACTATCACATCCATGGGCAGGCCATTCCAGTGACTGAACACTTTCTGAGAGAAAAGGTTTTTCCTTTTGTCTAATCTAAATTTCCTCTGGCACAACTTGTGGCCGTTTTGTTGCGTCACCAGCTGGACTTAACTCCATTAACCACTACCCATTGGGCACGGCCCTCTAGCCAGTTCCTTACCCAAAGAAGGGTGTACTCGTCCAGGCCACAGGCAGCCAGTTTCCCCACAAGAATGCTGTGAGAGACCATGTCAAAGGCTTTGCTGAAGTCCAGGTAGATTACATCAACAGCCCTTCCCTCGTCTACCAGTCTGGTCACCCAGTCATAGAAGGAGATGAGGTTGGTCAAGCATGACCTGCCTTTCATGAACCCGTGCTGGCTGGGCCTGATCCCCTGGATGCCACGCAAATGCTGTGTGATCTCACCCAAGATGTTTTGCTCCATAATTTTCCCTGGTATGGAGGCCAGGCTGACAGGCCTGTAGTTCCTCGGATCCTCCTTACGGTCCTTCTTGTAGATGGGAGTCATATTGGCAAGCCTCCAGTCCTCTGGGACCTCTCCAGATAACCAGGACTGCTGATACATGATGGAGAGCAGCTCAGCAATCACCCCTGCCAGCTTCCTCAGCACCCTAGATTGGAACCCATCTAGTCCAATGGACTTGTGACAGTCCAGATGGAGGAGGAGCTCTCTAACTGTCTCCACGTGAATCACCGGGGATGTATTCTGCGTAGCATCTTCAACATTTAGTTGTCTCAGTTTTAGGTGAAAAACATCTGCTAACCAATATACATTCATATTTTATTTATTTATTTATTTATTTATTTCTAACTCTTATTCCTCTCTCTCTAGACCTCATCAAAATGTCGTAACTCAGAAGACCTGGACATGAATAATTTCTATTCACTGTGCTTTTATAATGACATCTGAGTTTTGACTGTGCAGTGCTTCTGGGTACTAGCTTTGAGACAAACTTCATTAAATATCTTTACTTTAGTGACAAGAATACAGAACTAAGAGTTGCTTAAAGCAGGTTACTTGTAAGCAGGAGCCAGAATAGTGAAAATGCTATATGCAAGCTACCCAACAAATATATAATACAGAAAATGGCTGTCAGCACCTCCTACTTTGCCCTAGTAGTCGTTCACTGCTTCTGTATTTAAGTATGAAATCATTAAAGTTATATTTCAGTGTATTAGAATACTGATTGTAGCTGAAGAAGTCTGTGGTGGTTTTATGATTTTTGTTATTGGAATTCGACATCATCACATTATGTAGTGCACTGGGAGTTTCAGAAGGGAAGAAATGTACTATAACTCCCAGAAAACTGCTGTTGCATTTCCATTTTCCAGTCGGTGGGAAAGAAAACTGGAAGTCATGAAACTATCTTTTTGTTCCCTGGGGGATCAAAGTAAGAACCTCAGTTTTCAGAAACCCTCTCATTTATTTGGTCTGTTAGCTTCAATCTCAATTAACTTGTATTTCTACTATTATAATTAGTAAATTAATTTTCCTCCACAGATTGTTGCTGCTGTTTTTTGTTTGTTTGTTTGTTTGTTTGTTTCTCTCTTGTTCCCTTTCCCTTCCCCTGCCCACACACCTTTTAGGGGCAGGTGGGCCTGTGGGTCTTCTGTCCCCGTCATAGCACAGATAGATCTAGAGATAAGCATAACAGTTATTGGTTCCCTGACTGGGAAATGAACCTAGGCTGCAGTGGTGAGAGCACTGAATCCTATGCTCCCTCCATGCCGTTCCCAGGGAAACAGAGATTTCCCATCAGAAAGCAGAGATCTGCACCTGCCCCTCCACTCTCCTCATGAAGAAGCTGTAGGCCACCATGAAGACCTCAGTCTTGCCCTCTAGACCCTTCATCATCATCATGGCTCTCCTTTGGATATTCTCTAATACTTATATGTTTTTCTCATATTGAGGTGTTCAAGCCTGCAGAGCAGAGTGACAACGCCTTCCTTCGCCCAGCTGGCAGTGCTCAGCCTGATACACCCCTGGTTTGGTTGGCCCTTTTGGCTGCCAAGGCACACTATTGAATTCATGTTCAACTCGCCATCAACCAGGATCTCCAGATCATTTTCTGCAGGGCTGCTCTCCAGCCTGTACATATATCCAGGACTGGCCAGTACAAGGTACAGGATTCAGAACTTGCTGTTCTGAATCATTCTTCCTGTGCTTGTTAATTAACAAGACCTCCAGTTTGTCAAGATCTCTCTGCAAGTTCTCCCCACACTCAAACACCTTCAGCAGTTCCTAATTCACTATCATCTGCAGACTTGCTTAGTATACATTTGAGTACTAGATTCAAGTTATTTATGAAATCATTAAAGAAAAGTGACGCTAAAATAGAGACCTGCAAAACTAATGACTGTCTGAATTGTTGAATTTGTGTTGAAAGTGTTCTGAATACAAGCTAAAAGCTTTAACAAAGTCATGATTCTTGAAAAAAGTTAAATTTATACGAAGGTTTATTTGCATCAATAAGGAAAAAAAAAATATTGTTTACATAAAAAAATCTGATTTAAAGGTATCTTCACGGAAGTGATACACATAATATGTGACAGTGTTAACAGTTTAAATGTTACATTTAAAATCTAACAAAATATCGAAACAAAGTATCTTCCAGCTGAATTTTTTATACAAGTTGTTATACACATATGGAACTAAAATAAATAGCTAGATTAGGATACAGGGTGTTTTTGTTTGTTTGTTTTTCATCTGTAATAATGGGTTTCTGATATGTATATTTGTTATAATTCTCTGGCATATGATGATGTGAAATATGATGTAAGTGCATGATACTATCCAACTGATGAGTTTCATAAATGTTTTATTCTTGTAAACATAACACTGAAAACAATCATTATAAAGAGAAAAATATTTTAGGTCAATTATAGAAAAATCTGAAATAAAGTCTGATGACTTGCACAAAAAGTATTTAAAAATGGAAGTAAGCCTTATGTGACCCACTTACAGACAAAAGAGATGGAAGTTTCAGTCCTTATGTGTAGACCTATGAATAAGTTAAAAGCCATTATTAGAAATTTATATAAATGCCAATAAAAAGACTAGAGAATATAAATATATGAGATCAACATATGTGAGATTTTTTTTATTATTATTATTACTATTTTTTTTTTTTTTTACTTTATATCTATTAACTGTTGGCTGAATTTCTGTAGTACTCAGAAGGTAAGATCTAAAAAGAACATAATGTACACTGTTTATTTAAACTTAGTATGAAACAATAATTTAAACAGTAGCATTGTGCCTCCACATCGAATCCTAACACAAAAGATACTGTTAGTGACTGAATTCTAATTGTTCAGTTTTATTTTGTTTTGCATTTGGAAGAGGTACAGGATAATTTCTGTATTTAATAGTTAATATTTTAAATGACTTGAATTGGTTAAGTCTGGCTATTGGGAAAAAAAAAAAAAAAAAAAAAACTGAGGGAAGGTAAAGTGTGAAAAATCACCATCATTCACAGCTTTAAAATGTTGGCTTTCTTGTCTGGCATAATTAAGCCAACAGTCTGCTGGTCTGCTTCCAGGCACTTTGACAAGTGTTCTCTACTGCCACCAGTAAACTAATAGAACTATGCTTTTCCCAAAGGGCACTGTATGCAGAATGAGAATTTTCTTGTCCCTTGGCCCGCTGCTGGTGAAGTAGTGATGGGCTGCAATGCTCAGTGGGTAGGAGCTGTCAGGTCATTTGCTCTCTTATGGTTGGAGCATTCACATTATTATACGTACATTATTATATGTGATAATACGTACAGTGTTTATTATCAGGGGCTTATTATAGCCCAACTGTTAGCATTGTTTCTAATGTAATAGACAACAGCTGTGAAGTGAGTCTTTTTGCCAAAAAAATGACAGGAGAGTCTTTTTAGGCATTTGTGAATTGTTGTAAGTGTTAAAGCTGCTTGATATTTAGCAGGAATTTATACAATGCCAGAAGATTTTATAAAATCATTTAGTTTAGTTTTGGCTCATGCAGGTTTTCATCCCTGGAGGGTTTTTGTTTGTTTGTTTTTGTGGGTTTTTTTTTTTTTTTTTTTTTTTTTTTGGTCAGCTTTAGGTTTAAATGAAACCAAGTACTACCAGCTTTCACCTGCCTATTCTTTTTTAAGTCAGTGTCATACAAATTGGCTTTGTCATCAGTGCACTAGAAAACTGTAGAAGAGTTCAAATTTAGTGTTCTTGTAGATGCAGTATGAGTCCATAATTCCTGGACTTGTCCAGAACTAGGAAAATAATCTTCTTTAACTAACAGGAGTGGAGTAAGTATTAGTACTTCTATTATTCAACATCTCCTTGCAATAAGGAATAAACAAACAAACAGACCAACAAACAACAACAACAAACTCAGCAGAGATTGAGCACGGACAAGATGAAGATCTAAAATGTAACTTGGCAGGCAAGGAGCAGAGAGTCCAGATTTTACTAAAGTGGTAGTACTTCACTGGATACTTCCTTCACACAACTACTTGTGGTTGAACACAAAACACTGAAGTGTTTTCTATTTGGAGAGTGATAAATGCTCAAAACCAAATTAAAGATTCCTAAATTCCATGATCTATCCAGGAGTGTCATTATAATTTAAAACCAAAAGAAAGTAAATATATTTGTTGTGAGCTAACATTTGAAAAGTAAACAATTCTATCTGAACAAACAACACTGAGCAAATTGGGAGTCAACTAGTTTTTTATACATTGATAATCAGGTGAGGAGAAAAAGAAAAAGCAAGACAAAACAAGGTAAGGAAACGAAAGGAAAGAGCTATTTAAGATATTATTAGCTTAGCTATTTAAGATTTATTAATTATTTAAGAGTTTTTTGAGTTATATTTAGATTGCATTTCGTAAATGAGAACAGTGAATGTTTTCACTGAAATGAAAATGAATGTTTTCACAGAAATGAAAACAGCAATGTTGGCTGTTCTTTATTGTTTGAAAAGGACTCCAGTCATCACATGGACCATCACTAATGATAGTAAAAGCCACTTGCAAAAGACTGCTGATTCCTTGAAGAAAGCAGAAGAAAAAGGAGAAAATAGTATATGTGCCACTTAAGAAAAACTTCTAGTTAATGCAAAATTTCTATCATTCATTTATTTGAATGCTTGTTATTTATAGCTCCCTAACATTTATTGCCCCCAAGAATATCTTATCAAGAAAGAGACATCATACTACATATTTACCAAAACATTACTATATAGATATACCTACCAATAAAAAAACAAAAATATAAGCACACAAACACACACAAAATAATAATAATAATAATAAATGGTCAAATGCTCACACAAATTTGTACATTTATTTAATTATTTTCCTTCAATATAAATGCATATGGTATTGTATTATGATATCAAATATATATTCTTACATTCAAAAAGGATTTTTCTGTCAGAATTATTACTTAAGAAATTCACAAAAATACTGCTGTTTATTATCTTATTATTAATGAGAAAAGAGTATAAGTCTTTTAATATAATTATGTTGTTTTTGTTAAACATTATTTCATGCATTTACAGTTCTTGGTGTTTTCTAACCTGTATAAGAATTTCAAATATATCAAAAGCAAATTTTGCATGTCAGTGTGAAATAGAAAAATTAAAAAATGAATATGGATAGTTAACCTTCAAGATCTACTTAAAATAACAGTAAATAATCTGGGAAATATTTACAGTTCCAGCTGAGAATGCTCTAAATTTATGCAACACTTCATCTCTTCTTCTGAGTACAAGCATGCTGACATGCCAGTCTTTTATTTATGCCTCTCCAATGAATTTGACCTAAGCACTTGCTTCTTACATGCTTTATTCAAGTGGATATAAATTTTGGAAAAAAAAAAATCCTAAAACTATTTCTGTAAAACCAAAGCCAAATAATAATGACAGTACTACTTATAAAAAAATTAGAGTAACTCAATTCAGTGTGGCTTGGATTTGCCTTATGAGGAGACTGAGATGTTCAGAAAACTCTTACTAGGCACATAACTAGTAAGCTCAAAGTGGATTCACTTTGATTGCTTTGAGGTTTCTTCTTCTGGTTTTGTTCACATAAAGCTGAGAAATGAAGGTCATTCTGTTTCCTTCAGTTTCCCTGCTATTCTGCTGGTTTACTAGATTTGAAGTATCTTTTTTCTATCCATTCCTAAAATTAAAAAAAAAAAGAAGAAGAAAAGAAAGAAAAAGAAAAAGTCTTTTGACATACTGAAGAATATATTATGTGGATACAGGAAGAAAAAGTGGAAGATTCATCACTTCTGCTATAAACAGCTCTGCAGGCCAGAAGACCTAAGTATGGCCAAGTCACTAAAAAGATAATTGTAATGGTTTTATAATTTTGTTATCAGTATTTCACATCATAACAGCATGTAAAGCACGAGTAATTAAAGAGTTAGTACTCCTGTTCCGTGGACTGACAACTTTCCAGATACCTGGTTCTCAGAAGAAAAGTGAGAAGTATTGGTGAGATGTGAGGAGTATTTAGTGAGAAGTATTGGTGATGGGTGGATTGTTGGACTGGGTGACCCTGTGGGTCTTTTCCAACCTTGGTGATTCTATGATTCTATGATTCTAACTACATATCCCAGGTGGACTTCAGGTTCAGAGAGGAAGATAAGTCACAGGAGGAAGTCACAGGATCTCACTCTCTGGCTCTCTCTCACTCGCTGCCTGGCAGTGTGTAGGTGTGCTCCCCAGCTTTGTGCCTTCAGTTCAAAGTAGGTTTTTTTTTTTTTTTTTTGGACACTCTCTCTCTTATTTTATTTGATTTATTAGCCTCAATTTCAATTATATTGTATTATACTGTGTTATCTTGCATGTTGATATCATATTTAGTAAAATTAAGTTTTCCTCCTTAGATCATTACCGCTGTTCAGTTTTTGGGCCCAGCTCCCATCTTCCTACCCTTTCCCTCTTCCCTTCCCATTCTGGGGCCAGGGGGCCTGCGGGCCTGCTGCCCCCTGTCATGGGTACAGATTGATTTAGAGAACTCTGTGACAATAATGTAGAAAAATAGACATGTACAGGTTACTGCTGCAATAGAAAACAAAAAGATAACTATATAAGAGTGAGTTGAAAATTATCTATTAGCTATGAAGAATGCATCAACTTGATTGGCAATCAAACACCTCTAAATCAATGGTGCATTCTCCTGTGTCTACTCAGGAATTCAGTATCTACAGTGGGCATGGGATGGGAATGCATGCTCATGAAATTCACCTTCCAAGTATGATAACACAGTCTCCTGTGCACAGCTAGCTAAAGAGGGCTGTGAAAAGTTGTTAGCTGTTCATGTTCCTACTCAGAATGCAATTTCCAAGGCAGTGACTATCTGCAACCTCTTTTGTGTTTTCAGGAGAAGCAGCCATCAACCACTCCTCTGACTCAGCCTAGAATTAACAGAACTTTCTAAATCTCTACTTTTTTTTTCCTCAAATGGAGGATTTAGATTAAGAGTCCCCTTTTGTTAGCACATGTAAATCTAAAAAGTCTCCATAACAATGAATGAAAGTATTCCATACAAGTAAAGAGAAGAAAAGAAGAAAGGAAGGAAAAAAGTTGGCACAAAACCAATACCAGGGATCTTTACTCCATTCACCGCAAAATGTAAGAAAAAGTATAATCCTTTTCACTTTCTCATGTAAGAAATTGAAACTCTCTCTCCCATGCATGCTTCCTTGTTCTCTCTCCATAATGCTATCAGAAAAATACGTCTTAAGTCAGTCATCATTGTTCCAGCTTCTTTAATTTGTAATTAGATAATCTGTATTTGAGAAGTTTTTTTAGTACAAGGAATTCATAAGGATGCAACTCCCATTTGATAAAATTGAGAGGAACCATATTATCAAAAGATTGACTAAAGATCCAATCTTTGTTCATAATAGAAATCTTGTTTTACTAATAAGTATTTGTAATAGATTCTATTAAAATATTTGTGCTTGTATATTTATGTTCCTGAATTTTATTTCCTATCAAATAAGACTGAGTTTATGAATATCATGATTAATACATGCATCTTGCTGTGAATTTGGACCTTAGCTTGCACATTCGCTACCATTTACCTTACAGATTCTAAATGTTTAAATAAAATTTGAACTAATTTCCTGAGCTTGGCTTCATTGCAATACACTTTGATCATACACGTGGCTCTTTGTCACAAGCAAAACTCAAAACATAACTTCTCCCACAGACGACCTCCAGTAGGATGTCTGTATTCAAATGTTACCAAGACTTCTATGTAATGAGACTTCATGGTGCTGCTATTCAGCATCAAATTTTCCTTGCAGTAGTGCTTAATACATCAGTGAAAGTCCATAACTCTGTAGAAGAATCATGTTTAATGGGTCAGGATAAGTAAGCATAATTTACATTGTGCTCTGCTTCACTGAACTTTTCTAGTCCACATTATATCTGAATTTACCTTGCATGTGTTCCTCTACAGTGCAAACTGAGTACCCAGGTTCAAGGACTCTGCTATCATATTCCTAAATATGGGCACTGTTTTTCACTAGACTATATGTTTCTCATGAATATTTGATTCTATATAGAAAACAACTTGTTATTACATTTATATTATTTAACATAAAAAGGAGGGAAAATTTAAAAAAAAATTGTATGGCCGCCTTATTATTAGGAATGCTAATGTTATGGCTACATAAAGGAAATAAATTTTCAATAAAAGTTAAAACAAATTAAGACAGAATAAGCCAAATTAAGCTTCATTCTGAGTGTCTGGAAAGTCCATATAGAGCCTACACCCTGTTCATAAAAACACATCCACATAGCTTCAAACATGAAGAGTCAAAGATAGAAGGGTCTTGCATAAGCTTATGAATTTTAAAAAAATTATAAAGACAGTTGGAAAGACGCTTTGCTTCCAGACACATTTGTCAATATATATTTCTGTCTAAGATTAAATACTTTTGGATATATCATGATGATGATGATTTTTTTTATAATACTAATAATTTCTTTCATTTTCTTTCATTTTCGAAATATTTAGATATGCAATATCAGTGATTCTTATATTAGAATGATAAGGGTTGTGTTAGAATGAGTAAATTAATGACCAAATTGATGGGATATTTTTCTTTTTCCCATTATAGGATTTTTAATGCAACATTCCTTTTTTTTTTTTTTTTTTTTTTTTTTGCATCTAGCAGAAGACCAGCTATCCCCTTTCAAGAACTCCAGTATTTAACTAGTTCTGGGGGTATTTAACCATATTAAAAGTAATAAATAAAGAAATAAGGATTAATTTAATCTCAAGAACCATAATATTCTGTCAACTACCCTAACCAGGGTCTGAAGATGTTATAGCTGCAGATAACGTACGATAAGTGTGAGAGAGAAAGTAAGTATGACTTCCCTTTTTCAGTGAAGCTTTCTCACACATCCTATTTTTCAGAGCTGCTCTTGGAGATCGTGGTTTTACATAGTCCCCAAACATGTGCCTAATAACTCAGCTAAAGGAAAGATGGGGGATTAAGTTAATAATTCTTTCTCATTCCTATAATTTTCTTTCAGAATTGATGAGAGTGGTATTTTGACATAGCCTTATTCACTCTACAGAAAGATCTAAAAGATTCTTGTTGTTTCACAACTCTAGGAAATTTCAAATGTTATTCTACATCTTTAAAATATCTCAGCTAAAACCATTCTCTTTGTGAAGATTTTAATGTGTCTTAAAGGACAACTAACAGAAATAATAAACTTTGTTATAACTAACCTCTGGAAATTCTTTCTCCCCAGTCAGCACTTACTCTATTTTTGTGCTCTGTTTTAACACATTGAATTGTCTTAATATTATGGTTGTCTACTTGCTTGTTTTCTTTTTGTATGAACTTCTTTTTAATGAAAATCTGATTGGTTTCTGCTATTAATTTTCATGAAAACTCTCAGATATTCATTATGTTGTATGAAAACAGTATGACTAAAAATTCAAAATCTAAGTCTAAGGAGATTCACTCTAATAAGAAGAAAATACACTTCAAGCTATTTTGTCAAGAATAGTATTTTCTAAAAGAGAATTAAATAGTATGTTGACTTTGCTTTCTCTTTATTCTCAGAAAAAATCCCTAGCTAGTAATGCACTGGTTTTCAGTGAATTCAGTTATAAGTGACTTTTGCTTATTTGCTTCCATCTTCTGGACTAAGGAGAGCCCAGTTTTCACTATGCCATTACTACAATAGTATTTGCAAGGCACAACTAGATCATCATCACAGGTCAGTAGATTACCTAAAGATTAGTAGTCACAGGTCAGTGGTGAGTGTAGCAAATAATTTCTATTTTGTTGTTTTCTTTTGCTAACTGTTCCATGGAAAACTGATTGGTGTGTAAGTGGTTTGAATGCACAGAGTACCACAGCACTCAAGATATGAGAAAAAAAAAACATTAAACACAGAACATCTACACAGTATGATCCCCCACAATGCAAAATAATTGATATTACTGTTGTAAGGAACTGTCCATATAATATTTTGAGTGTGTTTCTCTCATTTGACCTTAGTCTGAACTTTAAAACTGTTGTGACTTCTATCAGTTGGCAGAAAGACAGAGATGGTGGTATTGTTGACATTTATCTCCTGACTTAACTCAGCACAGAGGTCAAAGGTTTGAATGGCAGTCTCTGCCAAGGCCCTGTGATACCCTGTGAAAAATATAGTACATAATTCTTCAAAGTGGAATATTTTCAGAGGCTTTTAATTCTCTGATAGAAACTGCAGCATTAGCAAAGATCTCACAGGAAGTTGAGTAATAATTTGTTTGAGGAGATGTGCTATTCTAATTATGAGCTGTTATTTTAGCTGACACTGAGAAACATATTCTGAATGGAGAAGTGTTTGCTATGAAGTAAAATTATTTTAGCAGAATGTTAATAATGAAAAATCATAGGAGCTTGGAGCCACGTTCCTTAAACACACTGATGTTATGTAAGGTTTAGTAACATACATTATTTTCCAAGCTAACATTATTTTGTCAGAGTATATATTACATACGCAATTGGAAACTTGATATTTATTTATGAGGGCTGATCCAAATGTAGTACTTCATATTTTATTATGTTTGCCCTCAACATCAGAGGCAGATATTGGCAATATGGCAGTAGTGGTTGAATCTTCCCACCAATATTTTGTTAGATTCTCTTTCTATGTGAGACAGCAGCAGAGGGGCAGTCTGACAAAATGGAGCCTGAGATGGAAGTGTGTATGAAAACATGGCATGTCACCAAATTCCTCCATGTGGAAAAAAATTTCATTGCATTCATTTTCACTGATGTTTGCTGAATGATTATGGAGACCAAATAGTGGATGTGAGCGCAGTGAGGAGGTTGGATGGTGTGTATTTCAGCAGTGGTGACAGCTATGTGGAAGACAAGCCACGTTCCAGACAGCCATGCACAGCTGTCACACCACAAAATGAAGAGCATCTCAATGAAATCATCTGTGCAAATCAGCTAGTGGTGATGACTATGCTGAAAAAGAGTGGTAGATGAGAATTTGCTGTATCAAATAGCACTCTTTGTACCTGTTATAGTTTCCACATAATTAGGAGATATTACTTTCAGTGAGACGTATGAACCGTTCATCTCAAACTTCAGAGAAAAACTAAAAACATCTACAAGATTAATACAGGTTTATCACAGAAGAGACAAAGCACACATTCACATTCTTTACAAATCAAAGGAAGAAATATTAAGGTGCTCATGTGTATGTAATGAAAATCTTATAAAAACTAGTCATGACTAACTGTAAAAGTCATTCAGAAAAGGCTTTTAATATATATATTTTAAAAAATACTATCTGTTTTAG
The DNA here is from genome assembly GCF_016699485.2 of Gallus gallus. NCBI lineage: Eukaryota > Metazoa > Chordata > Aves > Galliformes > Phasianidae > Gallus > Gallus gallus. Next base: position 141,959,974 of record NC_052532.1, read on the forward strand.
ATCTTCATAATAGAAAACAAACATGTCTATGATGCTCTTTCTTAGCTACCACGACACTTGATAAGCTTCCTATTTAAACTCATTCTCTTTTTGCTTTTCTTTTCTCTAAGTCTTACACACAGAGCTGCTCATAGGAGAAGATGCTCTGTTTCCCTTGATATCATAGAATGGCCTGGGTTGAAAAGGACCACAGTGATCATCGAGTTTCAACCCCCTGCTATGTGCAGGGTTGCTAGCCACTAGACCAGGCTGTGCAGAGCCACATCCAGCCTGGCCTTGAATGCCTTCAGGGATGGGGCATCCACAACCTCCTTGGGCAACTTGTTCCAGTGTGTCACCACTCTGTGTTAAAAACTTTTTCCTAATATCCAACCTGAACCTCCCCAGTCTCAGTTTAAAACCATTACCCCTTGTCCTGTCACTGTCCACCATCTTAAACAGCTGCTCCCCTTCCTGTTTATATGCTCCCTTCAGGTACTGGAAGGCCATAATGAGATCTCCCTGGGGCCTTCTCCATGCTAAACAAGCCTAATTCTCTCAACCTTTCCTCATAGGAGAGGTGCTCCAACCCTCTGATCATCTTAGTGGCCCTCCTCCGGATCCACTCCAAGAGCTCCACATCCTCCCTGTACTCTCAAGAAGATCTTCCCCCAGTTTGTATAAATACCTGAGATTGCCCTGACCCAAGTGCAGCACCCTGCACTTGGCCTTATTGAACCTCATTAGGTTCTCATAGGCCCACTTCTCCAGCCTGTCCAGGAAAACTCAGATTTGATACTTAAAAATAATTTAAATTTTTGTTATCCTATGTTCTGGTAGTCTTTTAGGCCACAAAGTACATGACAGTTTCTATATTTGAATACAGATTCCAGTAAACAAAGTAAAAATAGATATATCCTTTATAATCAAGCAGGACAATGGTAATAGAGAAAAGTAACTGATGTTATTTTCTCTGCACTGTATAACACTTTTCTGAAATTAAATTTTGGCATCTATATGCTGATAGAATTATGGTTTACAGGGCATGAGTAGTACTCACATTGTATGTAGAATAGCATTATGCTGTTTCTGCTGCCTTTTTTGCTGTTTCTTAAGCTTGTATTTGAATGAGAATTGAAAGTTTAAAACAAATAATGTATAATTATCTTAGAGATGCACACATTCTTAGTTAGTTAGTAATCTCTGGTAACTTAGGAAAAATTCTATGTACAAAGAAAAGAATAACCTGAAAACAAGACATTTGGAGAACAATTTAGAAAATGACACAAAATTTGCATGAGGTTGTTAAGATTACTGTCAAAGAGATCAACATATTAGATTAAATATTACTTTTGTAAGCACATAGCTTACATCTGAATTTAAATGCTCAGAACTGATTTAATTACACATACAGCCTCTTGTTATTCATTATTTTAACAAGCAAAATTATTTTAACTATGCAAATTAAATGTACATAAATATAATTGATTATAACAAAAGAGTTGCTTTATTTCTCTTCCTTTTCTTATCTTTGGAAAACAGAAAGTATTGAAAACTTTTTATAATGCTTCATGAAATTTCTTGGTAACATCCCTAAACTTGTAAGCAAATCAAAATGAAGAGGATGGTATAAAACTAATACTTTTATATTATGTTCTTAATCTAACAAAACCTACACGGTATGTAGATACTAAAGCTGCAAGGTACTTAGCTTTCCCCTAAGAGAAGAAAATTTCCTATTCAGAACATAATAATGTAATACTGATGTGGAAACTGGTTCATAAATTCCTGTTATAATATAAATGAACAATTTTTCCAAATTACGCCATTTAAAACTTCAAAGTATATAAAATATGCAGCATTCATACTGTTGACTTCATGATCATTATATAATTTAAACAGACATGCTATTTTTCCATCCCAATTTTTTCAGTGTTTTTACTTGAGGTTGAAATCTGTTGACTGCCCTCCCCGCAAAGAGTCGAACAAACAAACAAAAAAAGCCCCAAATCCTCAGACAATCAATAATGATTACTTGGCACCATAGATAGAAGTCAGATTTTAGGAATGGAGAGACATTCATTCAGTTCAATGCATGCTTGTAAAAAAAGTACTTTCATTTGCACTTGAATGGAATAGCAATTCTTCAGTATCTGAGAATATAATACTAATGTTCTCTCTTTAACTAAAGAGATGTTTTTTGCTTTCTTATATAAAATTGTGGGGAGCATTTATAAAACTATGGTCCTAAAAATTGCAATTTACAGGAAATCTTTATTTTAAAAAAAATTACTTCTCTTTTTCCATGGTTGTGTTATGGTCATATTTTCCCTTACTTTAAATCTACCTTCAAATTTCATGATTTCTTAATTCTGCAGTCTGTTTAAGCAGTGTAAGAGATCAATACCATGGCTATTTTACTAGATGAAATTGTCCAGATCTATTAAGTAATCCAGTTGTGACTTCAAGGAATTTGAAGCTGACCAGATAAATTGTATTAATATATGTTGCAGCACAAAGGTTCTCCTTAATGTTTTACCCTAGTAATTATTTACTTAACCACTTTGAATTCTTGCTATCACTCATCAGTTCCTCAAGTAATAAGAAAACAGTAAGTTTTAAATCCAAGAAAATAAACATCTTCTTTGAAGGCTGAAATGCACCTTCTTTGGCCAAAAAAATAGCATCTTATAATCATAGAATCATAGAATCGCTAGGGTTGGAAAAGACCCAAAGGATCATCCAGTCCAACCATCCACCCATCACCAGTGGTTCTCACTAAACTATGTCCCTCAACACGATGCCCAAATGTTCCTTGAATACCTTCAGGGTCGGTGACTCCACCGCCTCCCCGGGCAGCCCATTCCAGCACCTGACCACCCTTTCAGAGAAGAAGTATTTCCTAATGTCCAGCTTGAACCTTCCCTGGCACAGCTTGAAACCATTCCCTCTAGTCACATGAGAGAAGAGGCTGACCCCCAGCTCACTACAACCTCCCTTCAGGTAGTTATAGAGAGCAATAAGGTCTCCCCTGAGCCTCCTCTTCTCCAGACTGAACAGTCCCAGCTCCTTCAGCCGCTCCTCATAAGGCCTGTGCTCCAGAGCTTATGATTTGGGTACTTCCTGCCAGATTTGGCAATAATATGGCAAAAGACAACCAAGACTTGTCATCTGGGACTGCATAATTAGATGCTAATTACTTTCCACTGATTATATTTGAGTAGGCATTCAAGGATGAATCATCTAAGTGTCTTCCTCATGACAGACTTTTTCCAGATTTTTTTAAAACTATTGTCATTGTCAAAAATATCCATAGCTGTGTTGAACATAAGCCTTTATAATAAATCATTAGACTGGAATTTTAAAAATTTAACAAATAGTGTCACAGTTTCTCACTGTTTAAAAAATCATAGGTATATATGGTCTCCAATAATATCATAACAAATACTAGAAGCAAACTGTCATTGCCGCCTCAGAAACCACTGAACAACAGTGCATTAGACTACGCATAAAATTCAGCAGATAAGTCAAACAGGTAAAATAGTTCCTTCCTGTACTATAAAAATAAAAATTATTTCTACTCAGTGGCTTATAAAGTTCTTGTTTAATGGTTGTTGCTTTTGTTTATTTGTTTGTTTGTTACATTCTGGACTTTTCAATGCTTCTTTATTTATAAGAACTCCACTAACAACATATCCGTTTAGCAAGAGTCATATCTTCTTGAAACTTTAGTTGAGATTAAATTCAATTGAATTCTATTTGATCTGCAGGTGAAATCATGTTCAGTGCTTGTTTATGACACATTGTAAAACAGCAGTGAGACATTCCGCCTTTCTCTTGCTACCTCCTAAAGCTTCAAGGGGAGGTCAGGTAGCCACCAGTCATGTATGCTGTTGTTGATCATCTCTGCTATCCACGGATTAGTTGTGATAGATGGGATCTTGAATAGCACACTGTTTACAGTGCGCAAATACCATATTTAACTTGGTGTGTCAGGATCATGCTTACTTTATTTTTTTGTTCCCTCTCTTGTTCTCTCACTTTTTCTTCAAATTATTCCCATATTTTTCTCTACAGAGCAAAATAATTTTAACAGTCAGATAATCTGCCTTTCATCCTGACCACTGTATCCTCAAGAGCACATAAGGAGGGAAGTAACTTGTTTTTTCATGAGGCAAAATGAATGGATCTGAAAACTCTGAGAATAAGAAGGGAGTTCATCACAGATTGATTTTTTACGTAAGTTATCTGACAGATGGAAACAGGAGATAATTTCTTATTGAGTCTTTTGTTCATTTTAAATAACCAAGGGAATTTTCACAGGTTTTTTTTTTCCTGAAGAGTTGTTCTCTAATATGAATTTTAAGGAGTCTGCATAACCTATTCTTGATACCGTGGCCCAAGCAACTTAAAGATGAGTAAAACTTCAAATATTGTCTGTGAGTGTAACATCCAAATTTTTCCTCTTTGTGCAGTTAGTTTCTTTTGCTGAGTGTTCTTTTCAAATGAAGATGTGGATTTAACTGTTTAGATGTCTGTGAGAAAAGAAAAGCAGAGATCAGCCTACTAAATCCAATGAGAGGTGCTGTAATTTTCACTTAAGTAAAAAAAGAATTTGTATGAGACAGAGAAAATGATATCTATTTGTTGAATATAAAAAAATGGTAAAAATATAAGGTTAACCTTTAGTTTAACAGTAGAATGGATATAACTGATCAAGTTATTCCAGAATGGAACCCTTGATGCCTTTTTTTTTTTTTTTTTTTTTTTTTTTTTTAATTAAAGGAAATATAGATAAACTCAGACTGTTGTTTTATACTTTCGTTATTTCTTTAATGCTTGTGAACCTGGGTCAGATGAAGACAATATAAAATATATGGCATTAGTTAAACTCATTAAATGGGAAAGAGAAAATTATTATTAAAAAGAAAGGACTCCAAACATTAGATGCATATCAGCTTCTCTATTTTCACTGTCTATGTCACAGCTGTGTGTGTACAAAGAGTATATGAGAATTTAACTTGGTTCTTTATTTCATGTATCTCCAAATTGCTAAATGTACAGAAAAAAAAAAAAAAAAAAAAAAAAAGGAACATTTTGACATTTGACACTGACTCAATAGGATTAACATATTATCTGTAATATAAAGTACATTTTCATTAGCAATAGTAACAATATGTAGCCATTTTTTTGATACATAACCCTTAACTTTCAGTAAATTTTATAACCAAATCTGTATTAGTAGTATAATGAGCAGCACACATGCTCATCACTTTACAAAGATATTGATATATCAAATTCAAGCAAAATTTTTATTAAAATTTAGTAAATATAATTAATACCTTTCCTTTCCTTCCCTTTCTTTTCCCTTTTGCTTCCCTTTTTCCTCTTTCCTTTTTCCTTTTCCTTTTCCTCTCTGCCTTATTGCATGCCTACAAATATACAGATCTATCACAGTTTTTATAACAGATTTTATTTCACTTTAACACTCTTACTGACTTCTTTTTAATGACTTTTACTAAATTGTTACAGTATTCTGCCTGCATTCGAGTCAGATTAATAGCTTAGAGTCTCAGAGAGGAAGACCAAAAACATAAATTCTAATCAATTAACATTTATTACAGACATCTTATGGCTGCATTATTTTTCACTACATATTAAATAAGTTATTATTTTTTCATCTTTTTTTACTGCTTTATCATAATCTGGACAAAATCTGTTTCAAAACTGATTTTATACAAAAGCATAGTATTAATTTTACCAATATCTAAATAAATAAAATATCTAAAATAAACAATAGCATATAAATAAAACACAGAAAGAAAAAAAATAAACAAAAATATATTAGATTAATCAATTCTGATCAGGTTTTACAATGTCTTATAAATAATAATTCCTAATACAAACTGATCTGATACAAACCAATACCAATCCATTGTACAGATGAAAAAATAGTTTTCTCTTAATTCCATTCTGAGCTAATTACTCATTAACTCAGGTATTGCATTTTTTGCTTGGCACTTGGTGTGCAAATACATTTTCAGATCTTGTTTGTTAGCAATGATTTTAAATGATCAGTCAGTAATATGTAAATAAGTAAATTTAATGGGCAATCGTGTTCAAATAAGATCAAATTCATTAGCTAAGGTCTGATTTCATGTAGCCTAAATCAGAGACATTCTTGTGATCTCTGTGTTTGATTAACTTTCACAGCTAAATTTAATTTGCTAATTGTTTTATATGTGACAGTATAAAAATAACAAAAAATTATTAAAAATATAAATATATTAAATAAAAACAAAACAACTGCTATCTGCAAAGAATAAAGCATAAAATGATTTTTAAGTGCTAAAAAGCAGTAATTGTATCCATGCTTGGAGTAGGCATTTCATTCTTTTGATTTCATTTCAAAAGTGAGGCTATATCAAAGGATAATAGAATGGCTTGAGTTAGAAAGGACCTTTAAATATCACCTAGTTCCAATCCCTATGCCATGGACAAGGTCACTTGCCATCAAATCCCCATCCAACCTTACTCTGAACACTTCCAGGGATGTGGAATCCACAAGTTCTCTAGGCAATCTGTTCTCATGCCTTATCACACTCATAGTAAATAATTTCTTCCTAACATCTAATCTAAACCTACTCCTTTATAGTTTAAAGCCATTATATATTATTTTGCCACCGTACTTTCCTGTACAGAGATTCTCCTTATCTTTTCTGAAGGCAACCTTTGAATCTGGAAGGCTTCTAAAAAGTCTTCCTGGAGCTTCTTTTCTATAGCTAAATAACTCCAGCTCTCACTCAGTTAGTTTTCTAAGGAGAGGTGCTCCAGACATCAGATCAACTTTGTGGTCTTTCTCTAGATCCAATTTAGAGCTTCACATCTTTTTTGTTCTGGGCCATCATACCAGAATACAATACTCCTAGTGGGACCTCATGAGCATGGAGAGGGACAATCACCTCTCTCACCCTGCTGGCTACCTTTCTTTTTATGTAGCCCAGGACACAATTGGCCTTTCAGGCTGCAAGCTCACACTGCATGACAAGCTTTTCTTCCAGTAGAGCTTCAACACTCTTCACAGGGCTGCTCCCTGTCAGCTAGTTGCCCAGCTTGTATTCATTTTTTTAATTGCTCAACTCAAGAGCAGCACCTTGCCCTTAGTCCTGTTGGTCTGTGTGTTGTTCATACAGGTTGACTTTTCAACCTTACCCAAGTCTCTTTGTGTAGCATTCACTCCAGTGTGTCAGCTCCATCTCTAAGTTTGCTGAAGGGGCACTCAGTCCTATGGTTTTGTCAGAAGGATGTTAAATAGAACAAGTCCCAGTGTAGATCCCTGAGGATCATCATTCATCGCAAATTTCACTGCAACACTAGTTCAACCATCCATCCAGTTCCTTACCTACCAAGTGGTCCAGGAATAAATGGCTCACATATCTATATATACAATTGCTTTAGTGTAAAATCCGTGCATAAATTGCAAAAATAAAATGTTTGACTTTCTATTAAATATTCAGCACGCTTTAAAGATGTTTTCCGCTTGAGAAAATATTTGATAAGTTAAGAGAAATAAATAAATAAATAAATGATTTGTCATTGCATATTTATTTTTCCTTACCTTTGAGAGTTTCTTTTTTCACAGAAATGAAGAAACAAGGTGGAAGAAATCCCATGGTTGTGTAATATGATCATTATCTAGTGACTTTAACTGAGTTACAGTGATTTATACAAGTGGAAGATGTGACCTTTTCTGATTTATTTTGGCAAGGAACTTTCTCTCAGTTTTTTGGCACTAATTATATTCTTTAGTCACCAGTTACTAAATCTCTAGCAGTACTGTAAAGGTACTCTGAGCATTCACTTATAGTTGACAGCCCAAATAATTCAAAGCCAACTTCACTAGAAATTCCCAAATTTCTAACCTTCATATGATGAAAAGGTTATCAGTAACATTTAGAAACAGATCTATAATGATACAGATCAGACGTAAATGCTTTCTCATTATTTATTTATTTTTAAACGTGGTCCAGAAAGATAAGTAGATTTTACAAGAAACTAAAAGAAATACAGTCCTCTGCTTATACTCCTAATATTTTTTCCACCTTTTATAATGGAAAATAAAGTGTAAGAAACGGTAAGTTTGCTTTACAGAGAATACAGATTCAGAAGTCTTATATGTTTGCACTGAGGAGATGTGACGGAGATTTCTGGGCAATAAGATTTGAAGCCCCTCACTATTTGTCACCCTGTCACTATGGATATCTGATAGCTCCTGAGGGACCATAATAGTCAGAGATAGCTCAGGCTATCTCCTACAGATTTTTTATGTACTTTGAATGGGGCACAGGTCACAGCTAGAAAGTCTTCTGTAAATCTTTTCAAAGCATTTTATGATCAGCTGTTTCTGCATACTTCATCCCTGAGCCTGCTCTCCCAGAATAAAAAAAAAAAAAGAGGAAAAGAAGTTCACATAAGAATTGAAGTTTAGCTGGGATGAGGTGCTCTTGTCCACAGCTACTGAAACAAAATATGCATTCTATTTAAAACATAAAAGCACTAGGCCAAAAGCTCTTATGAATATCATATTCCAAATGAACATCAATGTAGTATGTTCTGGAAACAGTCATTTTTGTAAGAAGATTTTCTGAACATATTAAGATACATGAAAAATTTATTTTCCTAGTAGACTACCTAGCATTCATTGTACATAAATAAAATATATGTATATATTAAGCTATATCTATATCAGTAAACTGAACAGAACTGGGATAAACTTTTGCTAGTGTGCTTATTGGCATGGCTTTGATCCAGACCACCAAGTAATTTACCAGAGAGCATCTATGTACAGACTGGGAAAGAGAACAGGCCAGCGATTACTCTGGACAAGGCTGATTGTCAATTTGTGTGGCACCTGAGGAGCTGAAAAAAGCTTGGGGGAATTTTATTTGATCTTATAAGAGCATTTTGTTATGCAAACTGAATTATCCTGATGCCCTTCTTGCAATTAACCACTGAAAAAAGCAAATTTAGAAACACAGAATATAATGTAAGAAATGATGTTAGTCTTATACTAACTTGACCACTCACTTTATGTGCTCCTTTTGTATAGCCATTTTTAATTTTCACCTTTCCATTAATTGTATAAAACCTGTGACATTACATGAAGATTCTCGATACCAATCCTGATTATCTTTTGTAAAATAAAAGATCATCAAAACTAAGTGCATTTTCAAAGGTTTTTTCATCATTTATTCTGAACAGTCATAGCAGGAGAAGCCCAATGCTGTCTGCTATTTCTTGTCACATCACTGGCTATAGAAAATCTTACACTGTAAGCTTACAAAATAACCTGAGTAAGTTAGAGACAACTTTGTCTATTCTTCCAAACCAACGTGTAAGTATTTACAAAAACTTAAAAAAAATCACAACACCTTGAATACTCATTTTCATTTTAATTTACGTTAATTGAACCCAATTTGTGTATTGTGTCAAAATCATAAAACCATAGAATGTCTTGAGTTGAAAGCCACCTTAAAAATAATCTGGTTTCAATCTGTCTGCAACATGTGGTTGTCCAAAGCTCCCTCGAGGCTGGCCTTGAACACTTTCAGAGATGGGACATCCACAACTTCTCTGGACAATATGTTCGAGAACATAATCACCTTTGAAGTAAAGAATTACTTCCTAACACATAGTGTAAACCTACCCTTTTTACTTTACAACCACTCCCATTTATTCTTTCACTATCAGCCTACATAAATACTTGGTTCTGTCTTTATATAAGCTTTCTTTTAGTACTGAAAGGCCACAATGGAATTTCCCCAGAGCTTTCTTTTCATAGAAGAGGTGCTTCAACTCACTAATTGTCTTCACATTTCTTAGGACCTGCTCCAACAGTTCCACATCTTTCTTGTGCTGGGGTCCCTAGACCTGGATACAATACTCCACATGGGGCTTCATGAGGGCAGAACAGAAGGGGACAATCACTTACCTCACCCTACTTGCCCACCCTTTTAATGCAGCCCTGGATTCTGTTGGTCCTCTGGGTTATAAGCACACACTTCTGACTCATATAGAGCTTTTTAGCCCACCAGAATCCTCAGTCCTTTTCCTTAGGGCTGCTCTCAGTGAGTCTTTCTTCCAGTCTGAACTCATGTCTGGAATTGCCCTGACCCAAGTGCAACACATCCTTGCTTGCAAGGATGGAAGGAAGAATGTTTCCAAATGAGAACCTACAGAAAAGTAAATCAATAAGACTTTATTGATTATAGGTAAGAATAAGTGATTAGGCATTTCTGTTCTGTAGACAGAAAGTATACATTACATTCAAGTCTGTAATGTCATAGAATCTTCCTAACATATTCCAAAGGATATTTGTTCTTTTTTCAGTCTAAAAATAGGTCTGTATTAAAATTAAAAATGTTGGAATGTAATTTGACTGTGTATTTTTAACTGCCCCTGAGTCTAAAGCAAAGGCTTAGGCACCTGATTTCACTAACCTACTTATTCAGAAGAAGCTTGTGTTTGACATTACAGTTCTTCAATCAGTAACTGTATCATTGCTATAGTATATTTTTAAATTTAATGTTTGTTTATAGAACATAATCTATTAAATTGACACTGTTACATTTTTTGTATATTATAAAACTTTTTATTATTCTCAATAATAGTTGATAGAATTAGCAGAAGCACAAATGAGACTAAAGTGAATGTTCATATGAATAGAATTATAGATTTAAATTTGCATAAGTCTGTCAATTTTAACCGTTCTTGTTTATGACAGTGAATGACATGTTCCGTTTCTTAATAATTCACATAAAACACATGAACATTGGAGGTGATTTTCTCAAAGAAAATGAATCTTTTGTTTTAAAAGTCACAGGTGTGGAAGAAATTTGGGAGGTCTATAGAAACATAGAATTGTACGAGTTGGAAGGGCCATTGAAAGGCCACGTAGTACAACTCCCCTCTAATGAATAAGGACATCTACAGCTGTATCTGGTTATGCAGGGCCCTGTCCAGTCTGACAGAATGCAAGTGGTTTTGTGAATCAAAATGAACACAAAGAAATGAGTTTGATTTTGTTTCTATTAAATTTATATGTTTATTTCTGCATTTTCCTTTAAGCTGAGTTTGGAATATCAGCCACATAATGATGTTAGATATAAAAATGACTTATGGTTTTGGTGCTTGGTCTAAACCAAATGTGTGAGCATTATTATCTGAATTATTTACAGATATAAGCATGATCTACAGTAAGTAAGAACAATTCACATAAAATTGCAGATTTCAACTAATTGAGTCAAAGAGCCTTTAATAGATCTATAGAGTATTGGATATGGCAGCTGCACTTGCAAAACAGTATGTATATCCTTAGTGAGATGACATATGACATAGTTTATCTGTGAAAGTATCAAAACTACCTTTTAATGTGGGCAAAGTTTAATTGACTTTGATAGAAACACACACACACACACACACACAAAAATTGTATAAAATCTCACATAAGCAGACTAAGACAAAGATTAGCTCTAAAGGCCAACATGATTATCTGAGAAAGATTATCTTTGCTTATTCCTGTTTAGATAAATAATAGAGTAGAAGGAGGGTAGCAAATCCACACTGCAGAGAACCAACTTCTTTTATATACAGTTTCCTAGAAAATGGCTAGTGGATACAGTATTTAAGCTGCCAATGCTGAATATATCTACAAGCAGAGAAAAATACCTCTTAGATAAGATCTTTATATTAGTACATAAAGAAGGGCTTTATTTCATTTACTCGTATTTATATAAACATATATATTTTGAAAATACATAAAGTTTGTGTATTTGGATTTTATAGTAAAGAGATTTATCTGTATTTTACCTTTTCATAGCTGAGATAGCATCAAGACAACACATGATCAGAAAGAAGAAAATTTATAATAAATGCACTGAGACTTCTTAAAAAGTAAGCTATTCCCAGAAAACCAACCAACAAAAAAAAAACAAACAAACAAAAACATATTAAGCTAGTTAAGGAGGGGCAAAGCAGATCTGAAACGTGATTTTGTAGTCAGAGAGGAAGTCTTACCATGGCCAGTGACAAGACCTTCTCTGCATTTTTCAGTACAGTGGAGGTGGGCAGAAAATGTATCTGAATCTCAGTAGTCTAAAGGATGTTAGTAAGAATCATATTTGGTATTTCTGTGAGAATGTATGTATATTTGGAAAGATGTTACGGCTCTCCAAAAACCAGAAACAGTATTGCCTCACAGAAGATTATTTCAAGCTAGCTTCTCTGGAGATGGTGAAATGAGGAGGGAACAAGAAAATTGTCTGGGAGCTGTAGGAGGAAAAAATGGCAGTAACATCAATATGATCATGCCACACGATGTACTAAAGAAGAGGGTGTTTTTATGACTAAATGTGCATGTGACTTACATGTTTTATTACTCTTAATTACTCAATAAATTACCATACGCTGTATTTACTCACGCTCAAAGTAGAAGGAAAAACAGTTGGAGGTCCAAAACCAACCAGTTAAGATTACATTTTAAAAATAACATTCAGGATTTTGACTATAGTCTGGCCAGAAAATGTCAGGATATGGAAATATTTGGGAATAGTGATATAGCCAAAAATTAAATCACTTGATTTTTTTAAGAATTCTAAATTAAGTGAAGGTGCAATTAAGGATATATGTGTGTTTGTGGCCTAGCAAGTTCCAGGCACACATTTTTAACTTGGATTTAACCTCACTGAAATTATGTTATCTTTTTTAACTTATTATACTGACACTGGCTAGTGATGAAATTAAAGTCTTGTCAGCGTTGCCATTATAAATGTCAATATTTAGGAGTTTATAACTCAGCTATAAAAATTTCCTTCAGGCTCAACGCTGGCAGTGAAGGCTATAAACCAGAGCTGATTTTTCCTCCCCCCAAAAACCATTAAAAATATGTTTGGACTAAATCTGAGGATATTGGAGTGAACAAAATACAGACATTAAGTACCTTTTGATCTTTTTTATGTCTTGCATAAAACTCAAGAACACCTTTTATCACCATTCTTTATTTACTGTTTTTTTTTTTTTTTTTTTTCAGTCTTCAGTTGATTTTAATGCTGATGAAAACTGCCAAATTGACATACCTAAATGGTTAAATCTTTTGCTTACTCACAGAGCAATTCTTTTCTAGGCAAAGGCTACTTAAATATCTCTACAAGTATGCTTTCAATTTCCAGCAGATTCATGGGTCATAATTTTTTATTGATTCAGATGTAGGTTCATTGCAGATTGTTTGTTGAAGCAGTAATAAAAATATTATTAATGCAGACTATATCAAAATAATATATAAAATAATCTCTCTCTTGCAATATTTAGTTGGCTACAGCATAGAGCATAGATTTTAACAAAATATTGCATTATCCCTTTCAAAATCATAGTGTTGTCTTTTTTTCTTAATAAGCTGTGTTCTATTTCTGCTTTTGTTGCATGATTCTTCCAAAAATATTCTGTTGTCTGTTTTTTTTTTTTTTTAATGTAGTTAATCTCTCTCTCTGACATTTAGATTCTTTTTACGTATGTAGATATTGACCCTACCAACTTTTAAACTGAAGTTCGAGTAAGCAAATCATTCCAGCATCTGTACTCTACTCTGGTTTCTCCATGATCATCAGTGTGAAAAAGAATAAATAAAAAAGATTTAAGCTACAGAATAGGAGCAAGAGAAAAACAAATTTAACAAGATATGTTCAAAACAGATGAAATAAATTCTTGTAATAGAGCATATGGAATTTAATAGGAGATCCTGGATAGTGAAAATATACATGAAATGGAAAAGTAACAAGAGAATTCCTGAAAAAATAATCCACTGGTGTCTCTGTTTTCCTGAGCCAGGAGTTTCTCAACATCAAATCTGTGAGGTTTTTTCTTTTTAGGAAAGAATTAATGGTAAGAATTACTTTACAATTGTACATTTTTTTATACCCTGTCCTTGACTACCTGCAATGTCCTAGAGAGAGAAAATGGGGGCCAGCTGGTCTTTATGCAGTGTGAGGAGGTATGCATAGTATTCATTAATGACCCTGCCATTTGAAATAAAAATTTAAATTGTTATTTCCCTATAACACATAGTGTACTTCAGAGCAGGCTGCAATCCATGCTGCCGTTAAATGATTTTTAGGGTATTTATTTGTTTCATCTGTAACTACAAACACCGTAATTCCCTTGAATAGAAGGATAAAAATAAGAAAGCCAAATATTAAGACTATAAATTGATACAGATCTCACCTTACTACTGCAAGGTTTTATCTCCTGCATGCACAATATATAATGGAAGAAGTTAAAAATAATTCTGCATATTACATCTGCATTTCTTCTTCATTGTAGATACAATTTTGTTCAAATGAACTTGGTAACTTAGTTTATATTATAAACTAGCCTGTATTGAGTATTAGGCAGGTGGGAACAAGAAAAAAAGAAAAAGAAGAAGAAGAAGAAGAAGAAAAAGAAAAAGAAGAAGAAAAAGAAAAAGAAAAAGAAAAAGAAAAAGAAAAAGAAAAAGAAAAAGAAAAAGAAAAAGAAAAAGAAAAAGAAAAAGAAAAAGAAAAAGAAAAAAAAAAGAAAAAGAAAAAGAAAAAGAAAAAAAAAAGAAAAAGAAAAAGAAAAAAAGCTATTTTCAAAACTGTTCAATTAGATCAATTCTTAGATAATTAATAGGGAGAAGTGAGAAAAAATTTTAGTTTTTACAAATATATATTCTTACATGTTTCAAGATAATTTTTTTTAAAATACATAACTGAAGTAGCAAATTAAAATAGGTATAAGCTACTGGCATACCATTCTGTTAATTTAAAACTCTAAGCTTAAATTAAAATAAAATAAAGCAAACAACAAGGACTAAAAGTCCACCTAATGGATATAGAGTCTCATTCAAGAAATGTGCTTGCTACAAAATTATTATTTTTTTTAATATTTGATAAAGATTATTATTTTTAAAAAAATTTTGCTCATTTAGCAACAGAAAAGACATCATAACAAATCTTGGTATTCTAATTAAGACTGGATTCAGTCTAAGTTTTCTCTTAATTTCTGAAAATAGCAGTGCTCAGTAATTCTTAATGTCTCTGTGGAGGTGAGAGTGATTTTTGCATCTGAAAGTGTTTCAGTGTAAATTCAGAATGAAAAGGTAGATTCCTAACTTGTGTTTTTAACTTTTTTACACTGATTATTACAGAAATGGGCTTTGTAAATAACATTCAATCACATCATGATCTGAATTATAGTTTATATTACACCAAATGAGTACTTTTGTTTGTCTAATAAATGGGTAACATAAAGCTATTAAATGCCTTCAGGACTTCTTCAGTTCTGCTGTTAGTAGAAGTGTGTGATGAAGTGCTACTGTTATAAATCTTGGAGTGCATAAAATAAATTTCTTATTAAGAGAACAAAGCCCAGAGAAGCATTCCAGGAGTTAATCTATGCAAACCAGACAGTATTAAGTATTTAGCCCAAAATAGCAGTCTTGAGGTAATTCAAAATACCTGCCTTTGAAATAAACACAATATCTTATGAGATCTTCAGTAGAAACAGCTTTATTGCAGAATGCTGGTACTAGGGATGTAAAGCAAGATACAGTTAGAAATGTTGAGTATCATGTAATGTTGGATTTTTGGTCCACCACCTCTTTCAATTTGCTTGAAAACTACTCTTCAATCACAGAGTGTAAAGTTGATCAGAATTAAAAACAATTATTTTATAATTCTAAATATTGTGGGAAAGTACTGAACTCCCTGATGTTAAGCCTAAGACTTCCAGGTTGGTCCAAGACTTTCAAAATACCACGATCTCCAATGGAAGTCTTGATTTCAGGTATATTCTGGATGTCTCACCATTTCCAGAATAGTGAGACTGACAGGACTAACTGCAGTCTTATGATGTTTCTGCTTGAAGATTTAATAAAAATCTGACTGGATGTTCTGGAATATCTTCCAGTTTTAACCACTTATAATCTATAATAGAAAATAAATTAGTTGCACACCTTCATAACCACCTTTGTTACATGGGAGCTAAATGGATCTGACACAGAATCAACAGCTTCTATGGTTTGATATTTGTTTTTGTTCTTTGGAATTAAGACAAAATATTGTACAGGTTTTTGTAAAGCAAAATTCTGTTGAAAGATCCTTTTTTTTTTTTTTTTTGCCTTGTAACAGAAAACCACTTCTCTCAAATTCTCTGTATGTTTTTCTAATTTCCCTCTTCATATCTCTCTGTTTGAGACCCATTCCTTAATTTTACAGGACTGAGAAACCATCACATTCCAAAAGTCAAACAGATAGACACCTTTTAAAAATGTTCCCGTTCTGTTGAAGATCCAGTCTTTGAAATAAAATTCATTAAAGTTTCATTTCCAGCCAACTGTAATAGAGAACATAATATATGATTCTTAATATGATTCTTAACCTGAGGGCCTCCCTACATTCAGGCAGATCAACACCACCTCCCAACTTGATGTCATCTGCAAACTTACTGAGGGTACACTCAATCCCTTCATCTAGGTCATCAATAAAGATATTAAACAAGATTGGCCACAGTACCAACCCCTGGGGGACACCACTTGAAACAGGTCACCAGCTGGACTTAACTCCATTAACCACTACCCATTGGGCACGGCCCTCTAGCCAGTTCCTTACCCAAAGTGGGGTGTACTCGTCCAGGCCACAGGCAGCCAGTTTCCCCACAAGAATGCTGTGAGAGACCATGTCAAAGGCTTTGCTGAAGTCCAGGTAGACTACATCAACAGCCCTTCCCTCGTCTACCAGTCTGGTCACCCAGTCATAGAAGGAGATGAGGTTGGTCAAGCATGACCTGCCTTTCATGAACCCGTGCTGGCTGGGCCTGATCCCCTGGATGTCACGCAAATGTTGTGTGATCTCACCCAAGATGTTTTGCTCCATAATTTTCCCTGGTACGGAGGCCAGGCTGACAGGCCTGTAGTTCCTCGGATCCTCCTTACGGTCCTTCTTGTAGATGGGAGTCATATTGGCAAGCCTCCAGTCCTCTGGGACCTCTCCAGATAACCAGGACTGCTGATACATGATGGAGAGCAGCTCAGCAATCACCCCTGCCAGCTTCCTCAGCACCCTAGATTGGAACCCATCTAGTCCCATGGACTTGTGACAGTCCAGATGGAGGAGGAGCTCTCTAACTGTCTCCACATGAATCACTGGGGGTGTATTCTGCGTAGCATCCTAGAATTCCATATCAGGGAGTAAAGTGCCCTGAGGATAGCTGACCTGCCTATTACAGGCAGATATAAAGAAAGCACGGAGGACCTAAGCCTTCTCCTTATCTTCAGTGGTCACATTCCCCACTGCATCAAGTAAAGGATGGAAATTCTCCTTGGTTCTTCTCTTACCGTTGATATATTTGTAAAAGGATTTCTTATTCTCCTTTACTGCAGTGGCCAACCTGAGTTCAGGTTGGGCTTTTGCCTTCCTGACTTCCTCCCTGCATACCTTAGCAACTTCCTTGTAATCTCCCCAAGTTTTCTGTCCCATCTTCCAGAGGATATAGATTCTCTTCAGGATCTCAACAATTGTTCCCAGTTCATTCCCACCAGTCTTCTTCACCTAAATAGTATGTGACTTATCTTAATGTCTTGAATTTACTTTATCTATCTGAAAGCTACTCATGTATCTTCATTGCTGGAATTGTTATGAACTTTAAGAGATCATCTTTAGTTACTGACCTATAGTTGATGTAGTTGTCAAGTCACTCTCCCTCATATTGGAAAAACCTTGGGTGCCAGGTGAAGTCATTGCTGACTAGAAAAAGAGAAGCATCACTCCCGTTTTTAAGAAAGGGAGAAAGTAATGCCTGGAGAACTGCAGACCAGTGAGCCTGAACTCTGTGACTGTGAAGATCCTGATGAAAGCTACGTTGAGGCACCTGAAAAACAAAGAGGTGATGTGAGATAGCCAGCATGGCTTCACCAAGGTCAGATCAAGACTGACCAGCCTGGTGGCCTTCTATGATACAGTGACTACTTAATTCAGCAATGGAAGACTGACAGACATTATCTACCTGGATTTCTGGAAGGCCTTTGACGTTGTCTCACATGACAACCTCATCTCTACATTGGAGAAATACGTATTGGAAGGATAGAACATTCACTGGGCAAGGAGTAGGCTGGATGGTCACAGACAGGGGGTTGTGGTCAATGGCTCTGTATTAAGGTGGAGGCCAGTAATGACAGTGTCCCTCAGATGTCTGTCTTGGGACAGTTACTCTTTAATACCTGTATCAATAATATAGTAGGATTGAGTATACTCTCAGTAACATTGCAGATAACAGATGACAAATTTAGCTCATGCAACAGAAGGATAGTATATTGTTTCAAACTAAAAGAGAGGAGATTTAGACTAGAAATAAGGAAAAACAGTTTTTTTACAGCAAGGGTGGTGAGGTGCTGGAGCAGTTTGCCTTGAGATGCTGTGGATGCCCCATTCTTGGAGACATTCAGCGTCAGTTTGGTCTAAACTCTGAGCAAACAGTTATACCTGTAAATGTCCTGATTCATTGCATGGAAGGACCCTGTGAGGCCTCCCTGAAGCATTCTCTTCTTCACGATAAATAAGTCCAGTTTCCTTAAACCTTCTTCATAGAAGAGGAGCTCCAGTTTTCTGATCATCTTTGAGGATCTCCTCTGGACCTACTCCAGCAACTAAGTGTCTTCCTTGTGCTGGAGGGCCTAGGCCTGGACGCCGGATGAGGCCTCATAAGGGCAGAGTAGAAGGGGACTATCACCTTCCTCTCCCTGATGACCATTGCTTTTTTGATGCAGTCCAGGATACTTTCATCTTTTGTTGAGGTTGAGATAGATGGTCTTGATCAGTGTGGAGATGAGGAGGCTCTGAGAACACCTCATTAAGGCATGTCAGTACTCAAAGGAAGCTTATAGAAAGATAGAGACCAATTTTTACATTGGCTGATAGTGTTAGAATATGTGGGAATGGCTGTAAAGGAAAAAGGGTAGATTTATACTATGCTAAGGGGAAATTCTTTACTTCAAAGACGGTGAGGCACTGGAACATATTGCCCAGAAAGGTGTCTCACCACTGGAGGTGTTCAAGGCTAGCTTGGATGGAGCTTTGGGCAACCCCGTGAGGCATTGGGGTTGGAAGTAGATGATTTTTAAGGTCCTTTTCAATCCAAGCCATTATATAGTTATATGATGACTGATGTTGATCAAAACATGTATTGCAATCTCAGCAAATATTATTTAGTTTAGTTTTATTTTGATTTTTAAAGTCTTTTTGTTTCATTTTCTTTTTCCTTCCTTCCTTCCTTCCTTTCTTTCTTTCTTTCTTTCTTTCTTTCTTTCTTTCTTTCTTTCTTTCTTTCTTTCTTTCTTTCTTTCTTTCTTTCTTTCTTTCTTTCTTTCTTTCTTTCTTTCTTTCTTTCTTTCTTTCTTTCTTTCTTTCTTTTTAATCTTTTGTAAGGGTCTTTTAAAACCCCAGAATTTCATTGAAGGTCTTTGTTATGGAGTTTATTTAAGAATGTAATAAACAGTTCATAAGTAAAATAAGAAATAAAAAAAATGTAAGTACAAAAATTCTGTGGGTGATTTCACACATTTACATGAGTTTCAGTTATTGAATTTTTCTTTTTTCCATGGGAATTTTGAAAAAAAAATCACAAAAACCTTTGAATTCTGCTAATTTACTATACTTATAATGACAAATAATAGAAATATATACAGTGAAATGCTAAGAATTCATAGAATGTCAAAAGTTCTACTTGGAAACAATAAAAATTAAGTAAACTTTCATAGTATGAATTCAGAATCTGTAGAAATAAGCATATACTCTTTTCATAACTGCAGCATGACGTAAAACACTTTCACTTTGTTTATTTTTCCTTCTCTGATATATAGCTGCACTACTCTGAGTTCCCTGGGAGAGCTGATACATTGTTTTAATTCAGACTCCAATCTTTACTGAAAAAACAAGACACAATACACTTTTGTAGGAACTGTGTTATTACTGATAGGGATGAATTAATTGATGCTATCCTAAGTGAGAATCAAAAGTAATTCTCTTGTTAATGTCTCACAATCCAAATTATTAGAGCAAGAAAATACAGTGTTGTCTAAACTTTAAGCACACAGCTCCCTGGAAAGAATAATGTTTGTTGCTGTCTTCTTTCTACGGTAAAACTGAATGATATGTCTTCCTTGTAGGTTTCAGTATGTAAAAGTAAGGTACACAAATAATTGATTGCTCCCACAAGAAAATGTGCTGAATATAATTGCAGTTCAGTGTTAAAGAGATACCATTACAAAGGAAGACATTTATTCATAGACATGATCCTACAAGAACTACAAAGTTTCACTTAGAAGTTTAGATGAATGAACAAATAATGTCTTTTAGAATTTTTCTTTGTCCTGTGTGTATGTACACTTTTGATTAGAAATATCAGGAAAGAACAAATGAAAAGATTCAGTAGATAAATAAAGAGAAGTACTGAGAAAGACTTTTCAAGAGTGTAGACATATACTTGCTTTTTTTTTTCCTTTCTGTATACATTAATTGGATTAATAATCTTTCTACCACTAAGTATGAAGAACAATCCATATTACAAAGGTCTTAATAACGAGTGTGTCTACCAGTAAATTTAAGAACTTTATGAACATTTTGCTTATCAAATGCCTACCATCAAAAACATATGTTTTCAGAATTTCTATGGGATTGGAAAGTAGAACAGAATGAATTTATATGATTCCTTCTAGGATGTTTTTTTTCTAGATTTTCATTGGATTTCTTAGACTTTTTATTTTGTTTTACAGACTAAGTGGATTTAATTTCTTATATTGTCCCATTATAAATCAGAAAAAAAAAAAAAAAGCCAAGAACAATGTAGCTGATCTGAAATTTTAAAATTTTACTTAAATATCATCTGGGCACAGTCTGAAAGTAATTTGTTGAAATTTTTCCCATTGTCCTATGTTGCAAGACATTTTGTTATTGAAATCATATGTGATACTGATACTGAAATAATATCTGACTGAAATGTGCCTTGTGCAGTTAAATGTCAAACTGTACACTTCAGATTACAACTAGAAAAAAAAAAAAACACAAAAACAAACAAACAAAAACCTTCCAAAATACTTCTGTGGTGAAATCTTATTCATTAGATGTGAAGTACTGTCCAGAGTTAACTCCAGATACAAACACAATAGCTTAAGAAACATTAAGAACAGTGGTACCTGCTTGTGTCTTACATGAAACACTCTTGTTCTTGATCAAGATGGGAAAATATGTGTGTCTCTTGCTGTTAAATATAGCATTTATGGTTGTTTAGGACTTCAACATTCTAAAATGATTGAGTCAAGGTGTAAGAGGTCATTCTTTTACGCCATTGCCTCAAAGCTTGCCAAGGGACACAGATGAACAAGTTCAAGGAAGTCCTGACCAAGGATTGGGAAATCCTTTGTCTGAAGGGACAACAGATGGACACAGCCAGGGACAATGAGAGGGAGATAAGTGGCAGCTAAATGGCCAGGAAACAGTCTTTTGTGTGGTCTTATCTCAAGGGAGACAGCCATCTCAGGGGGTGCTCACATGACTCTTACACAAGCCCCCAGGAATGTCACATAGGCAGGGAAAAAGAAGGATAAAAGGGTCCAACAACCATGAAGGCAGGTTTCTGACAACAGATTCCTCATGACCTGCCTCTCCCTTCTGGACCTGCTCTGTGCTCTAACTGCCTGCTGCCTAAGGATGGCCCCTCTGCTGCTGCTCTCCACCCCAAGCAGGTGTCTGCCATCAGATCCCTCACTACAAAAGGCCTGCATGCTGACAGACTCTCCAGGACTTGCTACCTGAGACCTGCTGCTTCCTCCCAGACTTCTTCCTGGACCTACTCAGTACCTGTACCTTCTTGCTGCCCAAGACCGGCCACGCTGCTGCTGCTCTTCCCCTGTGCTTTTGCCCCGGACTGTTGGAACATCATGCAATGGGACTACTGCCAGATCCTGGTGGTGACTATCCGTTTACGCAACTCTTGCTTCTTCCTATCTTTTCTATCGCCTGCCTTCCCTTCCCCATCACCCCATTCTGTAATAGTGTCTGTCCTCCCTTTTCCCATCTCCCTTATTAAGATTTGTAATAAACCGGTCAGACCAACGTCTGGAACGTTGTCTCTTAATCTCACGCCAGGTATACATATGTCAAAGAACCTCCTCTCCCTCTTGTAAATTGGAATGAGATACAAGGGTAAAATGTCTTTTCCTGTGAAGTACATTGCTCGCTTATATTTTTTTAAATCGACCAAATTACCTCATATTGGCCTAGGCTTTGAGGTAGTGCTATCTGACTTTTTACCTTAATTGAGCATGCCAAAAGACATGAGAAACATATTATATCTGAAGACATTTTTAATTAGAATTCAAAATAATAAATTAGAGCAAATAATGATGTTCTTTGAAATATAATCTACACATGCCAAGCTATCAGCACAGAGTAAAGCTCTTCCTGATGCGTATGCAAGACTTGTGTTCTAGGTAACCATAGATTAACCTTAGGTGAGAGGTCCTCCAGTCAGTTATTGCAAATCAGGCTAGATCTTATAATCATCTACTAGTAACATCATCACAACAAAGTATAGCCATTTGTTTTATATTAATTTTCAGAAAGACTTCAAAAACATTAGGCTTCTTCAATGCTTATTAACACTTTAAGACAGGCATAAAGAATAATGGTATCAGTAAGTGCAAACTGCATTCTGAAGGCAGATAGATCACTGTGGGGGGATAGAGCACCCCCCTCAGTACAGCACAAGGGGAGTATAGAATATAGGATACCTGCACAGTAGCTTTCAGAAGGGATTTCACTGATTAACCTGGAATCCCAGAGATGGACCCACTATTTCTCTGTTCCTGTTTTTTGTTTGTTTGTTTGTCATGTTTCCTTTTATCTCCTTTCTGTTACACATAAACACGAACACACAGAGTCATGGTCATCTCTAATACAGAATTGTTTTTCAAAATACTAAAAAACATCAGAACTGTAATTAGAGCCAGACAATGTGATAGTAGCAGGATGCTAATTAGCTCGAGAAATAGCAACCTCTTTAGCCCTTTCAGCTTGGCTTGTCATTACTATGACAATCACTAGATTTGTCCATCAGATAGTTGAAGTCAACTATCATTTCCATGATTATAAAGTGTGTGCAAAGAGAAAATTTCTAGTATCACATCTCTTGAGTGTCTTGGCACAGATGAAAGTAAAAAGTCCAGGCAAATACATGACTGAGGCTTTCAGAACAGAGCCATGTATAAACAAATGTTACTTTGTGTTAATGACTGTAGTGATGACAGATAGTTACAGAGTAGTAGTGCACTTGGTATATTTTACTTGGAATGGGCTCCTGCTTGACATAACATTCCCCAAACTTCTGGTTTGGTCCTGGCACAGGGGCAAATACATGAGCCAGATGAGAATCTGACCTCACCTTTTCAAAGCCACTATTACTTTCACAATTACCTTGTATGATTGTGACAAGAGAAAATAAAACTTTAACTGTGCATATATATCTTGCAGTAGCCTGTTTTCTCTATCAGTAACACCTCAGCCAAGATGTAAGTTGCTCAGAAAGAAAAAATGCTTAAAATATTCGAAAAATCACTAATTCTCTACCAGTTCTAAACAGCTCTTTTTTCCTCTTAGGATTTTGGAGCTTCTGTCACGTCTTTGAAGATTGATAGGAAAAAGAAAGGAAAAAACAAACAAACAAACAAACAAAACAAAAAGAAGCTTATCCAATATATTCAATAAAGGAATGGGAAGTGCATCATAAGTTTGAATGTTGATATGAAATGATACAATACTAATCAGCAAAATGGTATTTTATTTTCAATATATGAGTATAAAATCCTGTGTGATAATTATTTTTGAGAGAAAATTTGAGAAAGCAAACTGAATAGTGAGGAAATTTGAAGAAGATAAGAGAAAGTCCTACAGTGAGCAGAAAAAATAAATTTACTTACTAGTGTGTCAGGTTGAAAAGACATAATAGATTATCTTAGGTAGAAAATGAGCTTTCATTTGTAGAAAGATTGAATAGAAACAGAACCAAGAAACTTTTAGATTGGATTTGTTCAGCTGGGAGAGACTCTTCTATGTATGAAGAGTATGAGAAATCCATGAAATAATTAAGATGAAATAATCTATGAAATAATTAAAAGTCTTGTATTTAATCTGGTTGGTAATTTGTAACCACCAATCAAAATTTGCTCTCTGATAAAAGTTAGAAGTTAACTCGCAGCATCGTTAAAAATATTTTCCAAACCTGTATGAACAATATAGCACCATCAAGATTCTTCTCATTAGCATAGTATGAACGCCTTGTTCACCTTTGAAATGTCTGAAATCACAGCAATTAACTATATCACAAGGCTCAAATGATCTTGCCATCCCTGCTAACTTTGAAGGAGTATGTTAAAAATGTGTGAGTTTCAGGAACATGGCATTTTTAATTCTCACTTCAACCACCTACTGTGTCTCAAGGTATAATATAGTTCATTTAACAATGTTTCAGACTACTTTTTCCACAGTTGGTAGAATAATCAACATGCATGTTTCAAACAGTCATATGGGGGTTATAGGGGATGGGTAAGAACAAGTATCACATTTCTTGATCAATAATTCCATTAGAAGAAAGACAAACTTGCACAGAATTAATGCAATTTCAGAGATTATTTGTTAACATCTGATTTATATATATATATATATGTGTGTAAAACAAATCAAAACAAACAAACAAGCAAACAAACAAACAAAAAACCTAGAGGATATTCATTTCATATTTCTTTTGGAAAGTTGACAATATTGTCACCATTTTGTATTTGCCAGAGGTGTTTTGCATAAGAGAGTGGATGTACCTTCTGCATTCACAGAATATCCTTGCACTTTATCTTGCTACCCATGTACCAAGTCCTGCCTACTTTATACTTCAATATTATTAATTATTTTAGTAATGCAAATACTGGGATGGAAGAAAGCAAAGCTCCAGCTGTCTTTGGCACAGATTTCAGCAGGAAACTAAATAGCAGTTTTAACTCTTGCCTCACCACAGACATCCTTTTCTTCACATATTATCAGCAAATTTGAATGATGAAGTACACTTATGGTGTGACATTTAGCTCTCTTTTTAAAGATTCTTCATGAGTGTACTCCTGAAGTCAAAAGTGAAGATTCAGTTTATTGCAAGTGTTGAATCTTTCACAAAGAATCTTCTATGGGAAAGTCAATATCCTTAAACCAAAGAAACCCCAGTCTGAATTATTTCTATAAATTCAGCAGTGGAACTACAGATGAGACAGAGACAAGAATGAAAATAATGGGTCTCAAAAAAAGGCAAACCCCTAAAGGAAAATATGGTGTTATTAATTTATTTATTATTTTATTTACATATTTATCTAAAACTACAGTGACATTTACTTGCATTGTGATTGTATTGTAGGCAATAATCGAAGATATTGACATTATTTTATCATGTACACTAAAATTGAATACAAAATGTTAGTTTAATCTTCTCAAAGAGAGTTTCATAACTTCAAAAGCTAGGGAATATAACATGTTTCTAATGATTAACTCATTCTTTTAAGGAAGAATTTAATCTGAGGATGATAATGCAAGTTCTAACACTAGTGACAAGAAAGAACAGTTTTTAAAGTTTACCTCCAAAGAAGATGAGACAGTAGATATTCTGAGATTCAATTCATGAGCAAATTATTTTCCCAAAATTATTTTCCCAATTATTTTCTGAAAACTTTTCTTCTGCTAGGGACTTCAAAAGTAGTCATCTTTTCTTTTTCTTTCTTTCTTTCTTTCTTTCCTTCCTTCTTTCTTTCTTTCCTTCTTTCTTTCTTTCTTTCCTTCTTTCTTTCTTTCTTTCTTTCTTTCTTTCTTTCTTTCTTTCTTTCTTTCTTTCTTTCTTTCTTTCTTTCTTTCTTTCTCTCTTTCTCTCTTTCTCTCTTTCTCTCTTTCTCTCTTTCTTTCTCTCTCTCTCTCTCTCTTTCTCTCTTTCTTTTTTCAGCAGTTAGAAATAACAACAACAAAGAAAATTCATTCTTATATCTTATAATCTTTATTCAGCAAAATCTGATCGTTAATCAATTAATAATTAGGTTTAATATGGTAAATGGTTTTGTGTTTTGGTTTTAGCTTTCATTTGAAAATAACTACCATTCCTTAATCTGTGATAGAGAGTAGCACAGTATCATTTTGAAATTCCCTTATAAATTTCTTTGTAAATCAGTGTATATTGTACATAATCATTTCTACCTATGAGACAATACTACAATATAGTTTAATTATAAGTACCAACAGTCTGAAATGTTAAGAAATGACGTGCATTTAACAAAGTTCTTCTCACTTCATAGTTTTTTTTTCAGCTAAGAAAACAAACCAAAAAACCAAAAAACCCAACATATCAGAAGCATCAGATTTGTTTGTTTGTTTGTTTGTTTTCCAAATACATTTATTTGAAACAGCCTCTTTATTCTTCTCTGAGGAGTTTGACTTGTCACTATTAGCTCTCATATGGTCCAACTGTTACTTAACACATTCCTACAGTGCATAGCTAGTGGCCACACCTGTATCCTAGACAACTTAATCAAAATCATAGAATCACAGAATCATACAATCATAAAATCCTAGAATGGTTTGGTTTGGAAGAGACCTCAAGAAACATCAGGTTCCAACTGCCCTGCAACAGGCAAGGTTGCCAGCTGCTAGATCAAGTACTATATTAAACCTCTGTCTTACTTTCATCTGGGATAGAGTTGCTTTTCTTGACTGTGTTTGGTATTATGTTATGCCTTCATTTTAGGAGAAAAGAAACACTGATAAGACATTGATGTTTTAGGTGTTGCTGAACAGTTTCGTACAGAGAAAAGGACTTTTTGTTTTTTTCTGCTTCTTGTACTATTCTGACAGCAACTGGGCTGTGAGGCACAAGGAGCTGGGAAGAGACAGAACAAGGACAGCTGACCTGAATCAGCCAAGGGGATGTCCCATATCATATGGCATGATGTGAAAAAAACTATAAAACTGAAGGGATTTAGCTGGTGGAGGGCCTGCTTTTCAGAAACTGTCTAGGCATTTGTTGGCTGATGGTTAGCAATTTATCATTACTGTAACTTCTCTCTCTTTTGTTTTAGTAAATATTTTTTTATCTCAACTTTATCTATACTTTTTTTTTTTTTTTTTTTTCCTCCCATCCCCCTGGAAGGAGAGGGAGTAAGTAAAAGGTTGTGTGATATTCATCTACTTGCCAGGTTAAACCACAACAGTCTTCTTTGGATACTAAGTGGTGTCTCTTTGATCTTGAGACAGTATTTCCCCCAGTGTTTTTTCTTCTCCATTCAAAACACGAAAAATAACAAGAAGTGGCTATGAGGTGCTTACTGGACAAATGTTTTCATAATGTAAAACTGAATGTGTTCAGTTCCATAGCTTGTTTCTAGAATGAATGACAATTACCATCCTAAAAGCTTATCCATCAGTTTGGATAGTATTTGGGACAGAACACATGGGATAAATTCTTGAAGAATGTATGATGGTTTATCAGGAAAAAGAATCATAAATATTGTGTACAATCTTAGTTATGCCTTATACACTTTGCCACCATGCTAGTTATTTGCTTATTGTATTTTTTATAGAATGTAACTGTTTTTCGTCTATCCCAGTAAGCTCTCACTATCCTCTCTTCAGTTACACAATTTGTTTTTTGACACGTCATATGTCTTTGCAGCAGCTGCAATGATACTGAAGAACTGACAAAGTACACTCAAAAAAACCTTTTTTTTTTTTCTTTTCTTTTCCTTTTTTTTTTTTTTTTGCCAAGTACTTTTTTACTTTTTTTTTTTTTTACCGCATATGTTCATACTCTCAAATTAAAATGAAACTTAGTAATTTCAGATTCAGGCAGTAATGAAAAAAGGCGCTAGAAGAAAGCCTTAAAACACTGGAAGTACTGCATACTACAGTAATGCAGTGTTATTATTATGATTATTATTATTGCTGTTATTATTGTTATGATTATTTTAAAATGTTAATTATTACAAAGCAAAATAATTTTAACTATGTTTCCTCTCCAATAAAATATTCTTCAGACAAAAGGAGGCTGTATGGTAGGTTACTACTGGAAGGAGAAAATAATTTGAGAGTGTCACACAGAAATTTAAGTTTTGTGTATAACTAGAGGAATTCATAACAAACATAAGAGGAGAATAAGAAGGGCCTTCGAGAACCAAAGACTATGCATATCTACTGAACCCTAAAAAAAGTGAATAACATCTATGAAATCTACGAATTTCCATCTTTTCAGATATGTATGTTCTTGTTGCATAGCCAGGACAAGTCCGGTAACAGCCTTCAAAAAGCATCTAGTGGTTGGTACATTTCCAGCAGTTATGTGGAGCAGAATAGTTCTCAGTGAGCCATTTCAGTAACTAGAAATTGCAGCCGTCTACTGGTAACTGCCAAAACGTCAGTCAGTCAGAGATTTTAGTGCTTGGCATCTATTTATATTATCTCCTCAGACTCATTCAGGTTTGTACAAATAGCTGCTGTACACCACTTGAAGAATGTGATAACTGTAGTGTGACATCTGGCTTCTTTGAACTTCTTTCATTGCACTATATTTTTTTTACTTTCTTTTTGCATATTCACACTGATACCAGTTACAAATTTAAGACATTTATGTTGGTTAATAAAAACAAACATTTATTTAATAACATAGCCTTTTATATATTTTCTTGCTTCTTTTATTTTTCCTCTGTATTTTTTTCCCTCTGGTAGGCAAAAGAAGAAATATTAACTGATAAATTTTGCCCCATGGTTCTTGTAAAACAAATGTACTTGCTGTTTGAAAGAGCAGTTTAGCAGCAGTAGTCTGAGTGCTTGAAAATGTATATAGTAATAATAACACAATATCTAATTTACTTATTATAATCAAAGCATTTACTTCTGCTGTGCTATGCAAATCTTTATTTTTTTCTTCCAATGTGGGAGATTCTCAAGGTCTGAAGGTAGGAAAATCCTCTTTGATATGATCACCAGTGTAATTTCTCTCTTTGGTTGCTGGGTTACATTGCTTATTAACCATGCTAGGAATGCAAAGAGATTCTCTTTGTTGCTTTGGGAATACAACGTTTTTGTATTTTAACATGGGGTAGTCTGCTTTGGAGAGGCTCCTAGACAAGAGAAATCTCAAGGGGAGCATGAGAGACAGAGAAAATATTTGGACCAGGTACAGGATATGAAGGAGTTTTCCTTCCTTAATTCTTTTAATTGAATGACTGTTTAATCTCAGCATTAGTCATGGCTGTCTGGGTTATTTCACTTCTCTGCAAGCAAGATCCGTACTTTCTCTTCCTTTTCACTAGTCCCTAGATGGCAATTCCTTCTGAAGTTATATATATGTGCAGTTTAGATTTTAATGCCCCAGAACTTCAGTTGTCTTGCATGTTCAATGTCCTAGTATTCAATATTATTCTTTTTTATTTTGCATATATCCTTTGATAAGAGGTAAAAAGTACCTGTTTTAACAGTCAACCTACAAAGAGAGGAAAAATGTTTGTGGAGGAGAAGGGAAGGGGAGGGAAAGGCAGGGAAGGGAAAGGAAGATTAAAAAAAAAAAAGAGAGAACAAAAGGCTGTGCAGTGCATCAGTTGAAAAGATGCTGCTAATTCTTCTTTTATACTGAAAATAGAATGAATCCTCTCCTCTAGAGAGAGTATAACTCATCTATATTTGTAAACAAATTCCTCAGTGGAAAATTCAGTTTAGTCTTATATGAAAAACACTTTCATTAATTTAACTGAAAAAATATCTGTATTTGCATTTATTGAAGAAGGAAAATACATTTTCTAGTTAAAAAAATACAAATACAAACACAAATAAAAATAAAAATAAAAACACATGGTTATCATTTAAACTGCAGGCTGTTCCCCTGCAGCCCATGGGATACTACATGGAGCAGACTTCCATGTGCAGCCCGTGGAGGAGCACACAGTACAGCAGGTGAAGTTGTGGATGTCCCGTGCCTGGAGGTGTTCAAGGCCAGGCTGTATGAGGCCTTGGGCAGACTTATCTAGTGACTGGCAGTCTTTCCCATGGCAGGAGGTTAGAGCTTGATGATTTTTAAGACCCTTCCAACTTAAACCATTCCATGATTCTATGATTTTATAACTAGATGTAACCCAAAGGAAGCCATAGTCCATGGAGAGCCTTGCAGGAGCAGGCCCCAAGCTGGAACAGCAGCCCATCAAGAGAAGCCTGTGGCAGACTCAAAGTTCTGAGGGAAGCAGCTAGATCAGTAATTCCAAAAAGGTATGTGATTTGTATTTCAGTCTAGAAAATTCATCAACTTGCATTTCAATTTCTGAGAAAATGAATAATTTGCCAGCACTTGCCAGGTTTAAGAACTTGTCCATACCATATAATGATGTGCAGTACAAGAACAAGAGCTGTCTAGAATCTATAGTCCTTTTTGTGTAGTTTCTCTGGACTTTCTAGTGGCAAAAACAATGACAGCCTATTAGAAGGAGTGCCTTTCAAGTCCAAAATGGGTATATATCATAGAATCATCGAATGGCCTGGGTTGAAAAGGACCTCAACAATCATCTAATTTCACCCTCCCTGCTATGTGCAGGGTTGCCAACCTCTAGACCAGGCTACCCAGGTTCATGAAGTGCCTCAAGTGTTTATGAATTTTTTGACCCAAGGAAAATATTGCAGCAAGAAAACTTTTCAATTTAATTTGAAATGTAAAGTAATCAAGAGACAAATAAAAGTAGTGTCAATAGATTATTATTTGCTATTATAAAGTAAGTTTAGCCTGGCTTACGACCCTTCAGATAGATTCTTGTCATTGTCTGATACAAAATTATAGCATTTGTAGATGTTGGTAAACTACTGCATATATTCTTTCTTTGACTCCTACAGGAGTCATAATTTGTCCATAAACTATTCTCCTTACAGTAATCACACCAAGAAGAATAGCTTCTCTTTCAACTCTGTTATTCAATTTCCTCACTGAAATGCCAGGCTCTCTGAACATTGTGATATTTGTCATTGTTTAGCCAAAGACAATAATAAAATGGAAGAAGTCATGAGGAGCCTCAGTCTCACCTCTGTGCCTGGGAAGATCATGGAACAGATCCTCCTGGATGACATGCTCGATCACATGAGGAATGAGCGCGTGATCCGAGACAGCCAGCATGGCTTCACCAGGGGGAGGTCGCGCTTAACCAATCTTGTGGCCTTCTATGATGGAGTGATGGTATTGGTGGATGAGGGGAAGGTGACCAATGTCATTTACCTGGACTTGACCAAGGCCTTTGACATGGTTCACCAGCACATCCTTATCGCCAAATTGGAGGGATGAGGATTTGATGGGTGGACCACTCGTTGGATAAGAAATTGGTTGAAAGGCCGCAGACAGAGGGTGGTGATCAATGGTTCTATGTCCAGGTGGAGGCCAGTAACGAGCGGTGTCCCCCAGGGGACTGTCTTGGAACCGGTGCTCTTTAACATCTTTATCAATGACATCAATGATGGAATTGAGTGCACCCTCAGAAAGTTTGCTGATGACCAAGCTGAGTGGTGCAGTTGACACAGTGGAAGGAAGGGCTGCCATTCAAATGGACCTCAACAGACTTGAAAGATGGGCCAAGGTGAATCTAATGAGGTTCAACACAGCAAAGTGCAAGGTTTTGCAATTGGGCTGGAGGAATCTCAGGCAAATATACAGACTGGAAGGAGCAATCCTTGAGAGCATCTCTTCAGAGAAGGACCTGGGGGTCTTGATGGATGACAAACTTAACATGAGCCAGCAGTGTGCTCTTGCAGCTCAGAAAGCAAATAGTATCCTGGGCTCCATCATGAGAGGGGTGGTCAGCAGGGACAGGGAGGTGATTGTCCCCCTCTACTCTGCTCTTGTGAGGCTCCATCTGGAGTACTGTGTCCGGGTATGGAGCCCCCAGTACAAGAAAGACAGAGAGCTGTTGGAGAGGGTCCAGAGGAGGGCCGTGAAGATAATCAGGGGGCTGGAGCACCTTCCCTATGAAGACAGACTGAGGGAACCGGGCTTATTCAGCCTGGAGAAGAGAGGGCTGCAGGGTGACCTCATTGCAGCCCTTCAGTACCTGAAGGGAGCCTATAAACAAGAAGAGAGTAAACTCTTTGAAAGGGTAGATAACAGCAGGACAAGGGGGAACGGTTTTAAGTTGAAGGAGGGAAGATTTAGGTTGGATGTTAGGGGGAAGTTCTTTACCAGGAGAGTGGTGAGGTGCTGGAACAGGCTGCCTGGAGAGGTTGTGGATGCCCCGTCCCTGGAGGTATTCAAGGCCAGGTTGGATGGGGCCCTGGGCAACCTGGTCTAGTAAATGGGGAGGTTGGTGGCCCTGCCTGGCAGGGGGGTTGGAGATTCATGATCCTTGAGGTCCCTTCCAACCCAGGCCATTCTGTGATTCTGTGAAGAGTTCCAGTCCTACACAGGGAACAGATTTAGCAATCTTGTTTTACTCTACTTTCCGCCGTGAAGATGAAGTAGCCCATTTTGAGACGGCTCAGGGCTATCTCAACTAGGCTTTACATAGCATAGCATAAGACAGAACTACTAAACTTTCCCACTTGGCCATTCTTCTGGACTGTATCGCATCTCCTGCAGAACCAGGAAGTTGCATAATTTGTGAAATTGTAGATTTCTGTGATTAAACTGTTCTGATT
Organism: Gallus gallus; assembly: GCF_016699485.2. NCBI lineage: Eukaryota > Metazoa > Chordata > Aves > Galliformes > Phasianidae > Gallus > Gallus gallus. Next base: position 141,992,745 of record NC_052532.1, read on the forward strand.
TCTGAGTCCATTTGATCTTCATATAGTTATTTAATTTTAATTTCCTACAGATGTTAAAAATCTAACCGAGGCAAATAAAAGAAGCAGTAGTAGTACATCTGAAAGCAGGAAAGTAGAAACATTACACATATCTACATAAGTAATAATAGTTAAACAGAAAACATAGGAAAACCAGAAAGAAATATATGAATCATGATCCCAAACTGGTATTGTGTAGGTAAACTTGATATGGTCTCCACAGTTACTTAATCAAACCTACATGTGATATTATTGATGGAAATGCTAAGTCTTGTAGAAGTCAGGGCAAACTAAGACAGCCAACATCAGAGAATGCTTCACCACGAGCTGTGAACTATTTGCAGTGAACCAGAGTAACTTTATGATTATTCAGAATCATAAAATATTGACTATCTACCTTACTCTGATCAAAACATAACAATGGCAATCATAAATAAATATCTGTTCTTTGCTTAGATATTTCAACAAGAATATATACTAATTTGAGAACATACAGAAAAATGATGATATATAAAAATGATATTCCCAGATGAGAGAAATTTCAGAAAGGGTTTGGATTTGCTTTACATGTCTGGATTTCTTTCCTATTTATATTTAACTTTTTCTAGACATCATTCATCTTCTTTGGGCTGTTTTCTGCTGAATTTTATCCTTGCTATCGTCTCTACTGTTCTAGTACTGTACCTAATCCAGGACCTATCTGTACAGTGCTGAGTAACAAATCACACTTTAAATAATTGTCCGTTCTCTGATGATGCTTACCATTCGTTTTATCAGTTTAAATGAATATGTGTACGCATGTACTGTAAGCCAAGTAAGTTTTAAATATAAGAAAATATGTAACTATTTTTTATGAAGCAGTTTTATGCAATCATTGCAATGAAAAGAACAAGGGAAAATAACACTGATTTATATAGGCTTACTTTATTTTAACTTGTGTCGTATAGTTTTAATTTCATTGTATTTTTCATGCTACATGCCAAAGAAATGCACTTGTCAGTGCCCTTGAAAAGTCTCCAGCAAACACATGTAACTGTTATATAGTATGAATCCTAAAACAGAAAAAAAAAAAAGCAAATATCTTTGTCTGTATATAAATAAGTTCACTTGCTTCAATTTTCTTAGAAAGCTAGCAAGCAGTAGCAACTCTCTCTGAAATTTAATGACTGAACCAGTTGCAACCAAAGAAACAACATAAACGAACAGTAAAACTCTGCTCTAGTTAGAAGTCATCTCTAATGATCTGCTGAAACTGTTTTCTCACATCCACCTCTGTATAAAAAGTCTGAGTCCACCTACACATAACACCTATGGCAGCAAGAAGACTCCTACATGCAGCACATTTGACGATGCAAAGTAGAATACTGAATCTATTTTTTAAGATTTCTCCAGGATTGCTTCCTGCAACTGTAAATGCCAGTCTGCACCTGTGGTAAATTTCTTTTCATTAGTCAGCTACCTGCTTGATTAAAAAAAATAAAAAATATTGCAACACAGCATCTGAGAACACGCTTGCAATGTTTGAGACAAGGCTTGATGAAGGTTGACATGCTGAGAAGTTGTTATTTTGACATACACACAAACTAAAGTAATTCTTCACTCAAGTGTTTCTTGATGTACATTTATTACTATCTTATTTTTCCTGCATACGCAGTGCAGTTTTTTTAGAGCAATGTCATTGATATATGGGAACTCTTCAGTACCAGGGATCATAGTGTTCTACCAGATCACCAGCAGGCCCTGACAAAAGTGAAAGTCCAATGACTAAAGCAATTACTTTCACAGAGAACAAACCAAATTGAAAAGTGACTAGTAGGTATTTCCATGCAGACATTTTCCTAACAAGAGGATTAACATTCATAACATTTTCTGTGCTAATTGCTAACAAACAGTAAGAAACATTTCAGTGTTTCTTACTACTAAATTGAGACAAGGACCAAATAGGTTTTAGCTCAAGTACTTAAACTTTATCTGAAAAGCAACTTACATTTTGGAATGAATTACTTTCCACCAGACAGTAAGTAAGAGCGGTTCAGAGATGACAGAAACTTATAAACACAAACTACTGAAAATACTTCAGTTTTATGAGCTTGTTTACGTTTGGAAGAAAGTGAGGTTAGTATATCACACTTTTCTAAGCCACCAATAAAAGCTGGAAGAGAGTGGATTGATTCCATCTGCCACTGAAATCCCTGAATCTTGAAATGCCACGTTCCTACTGTGGGTAGTAAAAGTAATAAAGAGAAAAATTTGACTGAGCCGAAGCCAGATCTGTCTTCAGACAAGAATGAAAATGCTGCCTGTGCAAGTTGTTTTTAGACCGCATTGGGAAGCTACTTCGGGATAAAAATTCTGACTGTATGAATACTAGTCAAAGCTTTGCAGAAGATCTAGCTACTCTAATTTGGCACTGTGCCTCTATTTGTGTCTGGAACTGAAATAAAAGACACTGTAATTTTTGAAGATTAAATTTAATCTGATGTCAACTGCAATCTTTACTGCAAGATCAGTGTGCATATAAAAACATTTATGAATGGAAAACCTTAAGTGAAGACTTCTGTGTTCAGAGAACAGATTTGTCTTCATTCAATCAGACTATTCAAGAAATCAGCACATCTTACTGTCCTATTGCAACACTTCGGAAACCTTTATTTTGATGTTCTATTTCTGTAAGGTTTTATGTTGACATAATACCACATTTTTTGCCTGGAGCCTCAATATTGAAACTATGACTTCTCAGTCTGTGCTCTGATGTGCTGAAAATTGTTTCTCAGTTTTCTCATGAAATTTTAAATGGATTTTTTATTCCCATACTTTTAGGTTATATATCTTTCAAGTACAGAATACTGTCTCTCCTCAGATCTGTGCAGTGATTTGAAAAATCCTAAGTTTTCAAACTTCTTTTTTTTTTTTAAGACATAAAAAAGAAAAGAAAATATTAGGAAATTGATTAAAACATCAGTTTGTATATAAAGTCTCTTTCAATGACTAATGGTAAATCCTATTTTGGAAGGAAAATATTCTGAAATGAAAAGAGGAAGAATACATTCAATAGATTCAGAAGCATTTTATAGACTGATAAAAATCGTTTTTTCTTTAGAACCTCTTTTCATACCAACAGAAAGAAAAAATAAACAAACTGAAAAGTCCATCAAAAATACTCATGCAGTTATTTTTCTAACAAGTCATAAACCATAGAAAACAGTTTTGCTGCTACTTAAACAAAAAATGTATGAAGGAAATCTGTAGCGGTAGCACATCTCTAAGGTGTTATCAGTGTCTCCATTCCCAGCATAAATACTGAACAATCACAACCCAGCAAGAATAGTTACATGAATAATCATGAATACAGTAAGGAGCAGATGGTCTGATTGACCCAAAAGATGAAGTCTTTCAGCTACGGCTGAGTGCAGTTGACATCTACTGTAGTAAATTGGACAATGTAAGGAAAACTTCCAGGTACTGATCTTGTCTTTAATGCTATACAGCTAGAATAACCTTAGGACAAGCATGGTCTTAATCATTACCAGTCCTTAGCTCAAACATTAGCTGAGAATCGATCCCTTTCTCAGGATCCAGTTCACTCCCAGGAGCTCTACTTAGGAGAGTGGTGGTTTAACATCAGAGGTCAGCTGAGCTTCACCACACTGTTTTCTCAGTATCCTTCTTCAGCAGGGCTGGTGGGGCAGGGGGACAGGTTGGAGGGGGGAATGTAATGAGAAAGAGCTCAGGCTTTCAGATAAAGACAGGGAGATAACTCACCAGTTACATCATGGGCAAAATAGATTCAACATAAAAGAGATTAACCCAATTTCTTGCCTATTTGAAACATAATAGAGCAGTAAAAACTGAAAGGAAAGTAACCCTTCCCCCAGTTCACCTTGTTCTAATTCCTTTCCCTCACACACCAGAGAGGAATAAGAATGGCAGTGGCAGAGACTCCATAATCCTTCTCATCTGCCACTCCATCTTCATTCTCTTTCCCTGCTCCAGTATGATGTTCTTCCCACAGTATGCTGTCATTCTCAAACTGGTTTTAAGTGGGCTTCCCACAGTTTGCAGGTCCTCAGTCACTACTCCAACAGCTGCAGGGCTGTTTCTCTTCCATTTCTCACTTCTCTCTCCCAGTTGTTGTTGTTCAGTAGTTATTCCCTTTCCTAAATCTGGTCTCCAAAAGGTACAAGCAGAGTCACTCATGGCTCATCTCTGACCAGCAACAGCTGGTCAGCCTGGAGCTGGCTGTAATCTGACACGGGGCACCTTCTGGGTTCCCTTCATGTCTGCAGCCCTGAAATCTTGTCACATTGTCCCAGTATGGAGGGAAAGAAAATAATTCAGGAGTATACAGAAAGGTGCATGCTCTCTGCCTTCAATGGCAGAGATTACTATTGCATTTATTAAATAGTACAGACACAGATGTATAGAAAAGAAACTATAATCTGTGCTTCATCTTTGCTAATGTAACTGTAAAATTTATTCAACTCCACTAAATAAGATTATATTATACTACTTGTAGTACAATAGTACTATGTAAATGAACTGTCCTCATACTATTCTGATGGATTTAAAGCTATTGCAAGTGTTGTTAGAGTTAGGATACACTTGCTCTCATGGTAGTTGAAGAAAGTGAATCAGATGTTTTTAGAAACTGGGGATTGTAGTAACTGTAACATTCAATTACTGACTTACTCTTTAGAAATCAATGGCCTTGAGGGAATGTAAGGTTAATTAAGCCTTAATTCACTCAAGATAAATTGACATTTTTGTCTCACAGAACTAATTATCTAAACAGAAAGCTTACTAGCAGTGGTGGAAATTATTAAAAGTATAAATTAATAATAATCTTTAATCATTATTCTTTGTGTCACTATTTAATAAGAGCTCCCCCACTTTATTCAAGTAAAAACTTGCATAAATGTATATAACAATAGTCATAAAAATGCTTGCTTACAATAGCTACAAAATATTTAACATACATACATAACATTTAATGATTCGTCCTAGAGTTATTCTAATTTGTCTTAGCAATTCATCTAAAAATCTGAGATTAAAAACCTTAGAAAACTCTGGATGAAATCTTCTAATAACCTGATTTAGCTGTAGTTCCACTTCTCATCATGCAAATTTGGGGGCAAAACAAATAAGCTCATTCTGTCTGCTCTCTGAGAAGAGTAAATAATGTCTCAATTTCTCTGACAATACGTACCTTGCAGTATTACAGTGGTCCAACTGTTATTACTGATCTTCTGATATCATAAACACTTCACAAGTTATTAGAAATTTACACAGAATGTATGAATCTAGAAGGAATGAATATCATTTAGTGGTCCTAACTGCAACATCTGTTCCTTTGCTGTAATGACATTAAAATTCATTATAGCACATCATTACAATGCAAAATAACATAATGGCATCATCATCATATAAAAGTCTTAGAGAAAGCTGGATTTCCAACAAAGATTTTTGAACAGCAAAATTACTACAGGAGTAATTTATTTATTTATTTTTCCTTTTCAATGTGCCTATAAGCAAAGTAGCATTTTTGTTTTAGAAATATTTTTAAACTATTTTTTTTCTTATTTTTTAGTTTTGTTCTGTTTTAATTCTGAAGCTATTCTTTCCAAAGTGTTCTTTAGAAACTGGGTATAAATATCTGGTGATATTTAATTTACTTGTTCTTCATTTAAGAACTTCTTTAATAATTTGGTATTCAGAATTTTTAACACTTCAAGATCCTATTTTTTTTTAACTGTCCTTCCTTATTTATTGGTCTCTTCAAATATTATTTTCTGCACTGAGTCATTTACATAATTTATGAGTATGCAAACTTACATTTTGAATTTAATAGAACTACGACTTCCAATTCTCTGTGGTAATGTAGAATTCAATGAAAAGCAAGTTATATGCTACAGGCAACATCATTCTTTACTTGCTTGTCTGCCTGTCTGCCCAAACCATAGCAGCAGTGACAGCTTCCTGGGGCTGACAGAAATATCAGAGGATCTTGCAACAGTATGTTGCCAGTAAGTCACAGTGGAGATCAGAGCTTTAAAATCAGCAGTTAAAAGAAATGTTGTCTGCTTTTAGTACCAGTCTGACTTTCAAAGGCTGTCCTTTATTTAGTCTTAACAACACAGCCACTGCCTTAGTGATTATGATCTTCCTTTACGAGCATAACTAGGGTACCAAACAATGAGAGTATTTGCTAAAATCTCACACAAAGATCCTCATCTTACAGAAATTCTGCTACATTTAAAATGTTGACAATGTACCTGCAGTTACTCTCTTTAGATTTTATAGAATGTACCAAAAAGCTTTTACTTAATTCTTTTCTTCCTCAAGATGTCCTGAAAGTGATTTCTGAGAAGTAAAAATGGTAAATATTCTTTGGTTTACTCTGTACACTGAGATAGTTTTTACTACCAAAATCAGACAACCATGTTTTAGATAATGTCTATTGTATGAAGGTGTTGTATATTTTCATACAAAAACTGTGGAAAGGTTACTAGTAGATCTGAACAACAACAACAAAAAAAAAGGACGATATAAAAAATGTGTTGTTGATATTCTGAGATAAAGATAGATAAGATATATTAATAAGATATAAAAAAAATGTATTTCATAAATTCTTATTTAAAAAACACTTTGCCTAAATTAAGTGCTAAGATGAGACATCAATTCTTAACATCAGGACTGATTCCAGAGCTCTGATTTGCCATTTTTACTGAACTTCATAAGTAACTTTTAATTAAAATATTATTAATACTGATCAAGTAACAAAATATTAATGTCCTATTTTTTTTTCCCTGCTTTATATATTTAACTATGTAACTAAGAAGATAAATAGATTGCCAATAGTTGACTTCTGATCTGTAACTTGTGAGTATATTATAATCTCTTGTAAAATTTTGTTCTCTATGTGAGTGCGTGTGTGAGCTTGTTAAAGTTTTGGCTTCTAATAACACAATATCTTAACTAAAAAGAAAAAATATACAATAATTAAAGAACACCCCTGCAAACTTTGATTTTGCTGATTAATCAAGGAATTAAATATATATATATATATCTTTTAAATACTGACATAAAGAACCTTTGGACCTTCTCTACAAAATTCTGTAAAATTATTTTTCTATCTCTTCATTACAGTAGTTACCACTTCTTCCTTGAATTGTATTACAGAAACCAAACATATTATACAGCATATAAAGGTGTAACATATAATTCATTTATTCTATTTTTATTTATTATATCAAAAGAAAATAATCAGTAAGTGCTTTTCTCATGTATATGTACAGAGGTGACTAATATTTTATTTTTTTCAAAGATTAGTAACAAAAAGATAGTTTTCTTATTAATACAATGACCACTGAGAAGCACTGTAATTAAAATTTGCAAAATCTACCAAGACCAAGTCATTTGGCAATTTCTTTTGACCCCCGATCCAAAGTTTATTATTAAATCATCGTGACTACTCACAAGAAAGAAATAAATGAAAGAGAATGATTTTATATCTGAACAGAACAATTAATAAAAATTACAGAAGACTAATCTTCTAAAGTTTTAGAGTGTAGAGAGCTATTAGAAATGTATATTTTTGCAGTACATACTCTAAAATGTGTATCTTATTAGTAGTATCATTACTATACTTTATTACGAAAATACAAAAAAATGCAATTCTTTTAGATAAGAACAAGATTAGGGAGGGAGAAAGATGGGTACGACTTTTACTGGATCTGAATCTTATTCTTCTCATCTATGATTAGGAATCTAAACCTCAAAATTTAGTTCTACACTTTGAAAGTGAACAGACAAATACTTTATTTAAATAATTGAAGGTAATTTGGGTTTACATGTGGTATGTGTCTGATATTTGGAATCTAGTCCAACCAGGGATCCGCAGCATATATTTCAAATGAGTCACACAACATCATGAATAACCAGTCCCCTATTCTATTTGTAAAACGAAGATCTGTAAATGATTTTTGAACAGTTTGTGTTTTCACGGAAAGACTGCAATTCTATACAAAAATTCTTCTTTGTTCATCTCAAAGTACAGAAATAAATATGTAAAATAGAGCATGGGGACAGACAGAAGTGATTACTGAAACTGAAGGGTGAAACGGTAATACAGGAGCACTTATATTTTAAAATGAGAAAACAGGATAAATAAAAAAAAAGAGATAGAAGAGAGGAGAGAAGAGGAAATAGAAAAGGGTGGGGAAAGGAAAGGAAGGGGAGGGGAGAGGAAAGAGGAAAGGACAAAAGAAAAATTGGAAAAGAAGCACCTTTCATCTCTCCTTCCTTTTTTTCCTGGTAAAGGTTCTCACATAACACTCTCTCTCTCTCTCTCTCTCTTTTCTTACATCTAGGGAGGAAGTTCTCCTTTGAGGACTACTACATTAACGCAACCTGGTCTAGTAAATGGGGAGGTTGGTGGCCCTGCCTGGCAGGGGGGTTGGAGATTCATGATCCTTGAGGTCCCTTCCAACCCAGGCCATTCTGTGATTCTGTGAACTCAAGCCCTGATACAGAGCAGGCATAGAACCTTCTGCCTATCTGCATACAGATTTCTAAATTTAATTTGGACAATTCTTGCAATCTCTCTATCCCAGACACAGAAGGAGTTGGTCTGTAGGTTATTCTGCAGCATAGGTTTTTGTGTCTCAGTACAGTCCCACACAATTTAATTTGAAATAAATTGAAATAAAATAAGATCACTGCAGTCCTCATCTACTCTACTTTTCTAGTCCCCTTTAATCTTTTCTGATGGTTTGATAATTAATTGAGGACTGCTGTGTCAGAATATCATATAGAACATAAGTACAACCAGGTGATCAGACTCAATCAGTATGGGTTTGTGGAAGGCAGGCTGTACTTGTCTAACGTGATCTTCTATGATAAGATTATATTCTTATTGAACAGGTTGTGGTTGTTGTTTATTTGGATTCCAGAAGTGATACCATTTCCCACAGTATTCTACTAGAGAAACTGGATAATTGTGGCTTAGATGGATGTACTGTTAAAAAATGGCTGGATTGACAGGCCCAAAGGGTCATTGTAAATCAAGCTAGATACAATTGGTGGCCAAACACAGGTAATGTTTCTAGGGGCTCAGCACCGGGGACAGTTTTGTTTAATATTTTTTATCAATGATCTTAATGAGAGGAGAAAATACAACCTTAGTAAATTTGTAGATGACACCAAGTTGGGCAGGAATGTTGATCTGCTTGAGGGTTGGAAGGCATTGCAGAAGGACGTGGATAAACTAGATGGATGGACCACATCCAGGTGTTGCACTTGGATCATAGCAAACCCAGCCAGTGGTGCAGGCTTGGGGAGAAATAGATCTGGGGGTGCTGGCCAACAGCTGGCCAGAAGGACTAAGGAAATGATTGTCCCTCTGTACTTAGCACTGGTAAGAGTACAACCTTGAATACTGTTAAGTTTGGGGCCTTTCTCTAAAGGAAAGGTATTGAGTTGCGAGAACATGTTCAGAGTAGAGCAACAAAACTAGTGAAGGGACTAGAAAACAAGATATGAGGAACAACTGAGGTTAGTCAGTCTAGAGAAGGGGAAGCTGAAAGGAGACATCTTAAAATTACCTGAAAAGAGGCCGTAGGAAGATGGGTGTCAGTTTCTTGGTCTCAAGTGATGAATGATGGGGTGTGAGGAAATGGCCTCAAGTTGCACCGTTCACATTAACAAAAATAACAGAAAGAAAATCACCTCAAAACAGAATAAATCATATTCCAAAGAAGGCTGTGCCAGTATAACCTCAATTTGAACTTTATATCTTGGCATAAGAATATCTGCTAGCACCAGTGTGCAGAGCAGTTTGAACTTCCCTGTGGCTCAGTGATGCTTTATAGCAGTTTTATTCACTTATTTATTTTCTCCATTCACTGAAAGTGTAGAGGGTGAACAGAAGTTAGGATGGGAACTAGGTCTTTAGGTAGGACTTAGGAACTGAGAGGTAGTGTGAGAATAAATTTGTTTTGCGATATAGAATCAGAGAAACATGAAAGCTGGAAAAGACTCCTAAGATCATGTAGTCCAACTGTCTACCTACCCCAGTGCTGCCCACTAAATCATGTCCCTAAGTACTATATCTACCTTTTCCTTAAATACCTCCAGGGACAGTGACCCAACTACTTCCCTGGGCAACCTTTTCCAGTGTATAACCACTCTTTCTGAAGCTTCCCTAGTGTAACTTGAGGCCATTCCCTCTTGCCCTATTGCTAGTTGCCTGGGAGAAGAGGCTGGCCCCCACCTCACCACAATCTCTTCTGAGGTAGTCATGAGTGATAAGGTCTCCCTGAGCCTCCCCTCCTCCAGACTGAACAGTCCCAACTCCTTCAGACACTCCTCATAAATCTTGCACTCCAGACACTTCACCAGTGAAGTTGTCTTTCTCTGGACATATTCCATGTACTCGATGTCTTTCTTGTAGTGATAGAACACAATACTTGAAGTGTGGCCTTATTAGTGCCAAGTACATGGGGACAATCACATAGCTGACTATGTTCTTTGCTGATGCTGGACTGTGAAGAGAGTAGAAATCAGGAGAGAACATAGATGTGCCCTGAGGTTCTTTGCCTTGCAAAGCTACATTGCCAGCAGCCCCAGCTTTGTGCCACATACACAGCTGACAACCAAGGCAGCAGCATTTGAAGAAGAGTTTAGAGCTCCCTGAGGAGTCTTCCCCCAGACGATTTGTGCATGTCTCATTTTGAGCCAATATGGTGCCTCCCGTGGCACCTGGTGCCCATTTGCCACATACCTGGGAGTGGAAGAGGGAGACAAGTGTCCATCAGTGTCTTAGTTTCAGTGGGGATGGAACTGTTTTCTTCAGAGTGTCTGGTATGATGCTATGGATGTTTATATGCACCTATTTATAGGCTGATTAGTAAGACATTGCTGGGACAATAGTTCTTATAGAAGATTCTATTCATTATAGTAATACTGCAAATAAATATTGCAAATATGACTGTAAGACTAATGTTACTAATTTCATGTAAAAACAGGTATTTCATGTGATGTTTGAATACAGCAATAAAATAACACAGTGCATTAGCTTCCAAACACTTCACATGATGCCTGGAAATCATTTTATGAAGACTAATGAAATAGTCATATACTGAAACAAATAAGAATTGACAAAGAATAATGATTTAATCACTACCATGTGCATTAAACGTCTCACAGTAGAGAAAGGATAAAAAAATTACTAGATAAATGAAGAATGCTACAAACATTAGATTTTAAATTTTCTTGAAAAAAAGAGGTTCAAGTGAACAGTGTGAAATATCAGTTTTCCTTTTCACAGTTCTGAAAGAAACACTTATGCATGTACTTAGTAGCACTTTTGATTTCAATTTACTTTCTTGGAGCTTAAAATTCACATCTTATTCAGAAAACAAACAATCAAACCCAGAGATTGGGATTGTACAATTTCTTGTCTACCAAAGGATGCTCAATAACAACACCAGCAATCTTAGTAGAACAAAATCGTCTGATCCCCCAATCCTCCCACAACACCAACACAATTCATCTTGTTTCTGTTTTAAGAATACCTGTAAAGAAATCTGATAATCATAAAAGAAAAGCAGAGACATGCTGTAAAATTAACTCTCCTATGCATTCTAAGTATTTTCTTATTTTCTTTATAGGGATCCTTTTATGGTAGGCTTGGGTTGTGATTGAAAATATTATGCCTCTTTAGAATACAGAATAATTAGTGTAAGTCACTTATCTTGAAACTTTATCTTACAGAAAGTCACAGTGTAAATATAGAAATATATTAAGGTAAAACAGACTTTCTCCTAAAAAAATTTCAGCCTCAGAAGACTGTTTCTGTAACTCAAATCATTACTTTTTTTTTTTAAATCATGACTGTCAGTTTTCAGATACCCTTTTAGCAATGAGACAGAAGAGATGAAATTGGCAGGGAATAAGAAAGAATAATTCAATATATCAGAAAAAGTTGTCCTTTTTAATTCATATGCTTAAAGCATAGTACCACTGAATGTTCAGAAGTGAAAAGGCTGTATCTACTTACTTTGAGAGGGTGAACTGGAGAATGAAAAAAAAAAAGAAGAACGCATATTGTGTTCAGGTAAGACTGCTAATGCTTACATGCATAATGGTGTTTTGAATTTCCTCTGTCAGTTTTTTGTACTAAAAGATTAACCATTTGTGTCTATTTAAAGATGAAGTAGAACATGGACTTTAAGGTTGTTTCAATATACTTTTGATGTTTAAGTACTGGACTACAGTGATTTAACAGAGTAATAAGTGAGTTTTGCCTTTGCGCCAAATAGAATTAAGCTTGTAAAGTAAATGATGAGAAGTGACGGAAATCAGGAGGCCTGGAAACTTGTGTGTGTGTGTGTGTGCAGTAATCCTGTTTCTGTACAAGCTGTCTACAGAGTCTGTAGTATAATTTCAAAAGGTTCATGACAGAGAAGTAACTAAAACCAAATTTATTGCTAACTGACTTCAAATCACTTTGAAAGTCTGCATCTTTGAGAGAAAAGAAAGCAGGGGTTTACAAGCTAAAGTTGTATATACATCAAAGATATTGCAAAAAATCGAATTATATGGTTGGTTCTTGTGGTTTTTTGACTCAGATCTAAGGGAAAAATGCCTCAAATTGATTAAAATGCTTGGTATGTTACTATTTACTTCTGTACTGGAAAACACTTTTAGTACTTCTAACATAGAATATAATTGTTTTTACATTAAACTGTCACATTCTTCCTTTTCAGGTGTACCTATAACTGTAATGGCAAGATGTATTTGCTGAAAATACTGGCAATTTATGCTATTTTTTTCCCCCAAATGTTCTTTTATTCAGTGCTTCACTATTGCAAAATACTTTTAAGAATAGCCAGTATCTCTACTTCTTTCAAAGTATATTTGTAAATGAATACATTATAATGCAGACTGCCTATCCCAAATGAATATGTCTTACAGATATATGGCTCTATTAATAAAAGCATAACACAATTGAAGTGTCAATTTTCTTATTAATTTAATTTTGTGAGTCTTAAAAAAATGATAGTAAATTTAATCTGTGTAAATACGCCAGCACTTTATTTATACCTAAAAGACAAAGGTACAGTTGAAGATTATAGGTAGGTAACCAATGTCCCAAGAAAATTCTAGATGAGATGTATTTAAAATGGTAATGTCTTTTCAGAATATTAGAAGAAACTCTCTACCACTCTGTCCTCTCACAGTGTGAGAAGAACTTTTCTGTGCTCTTGTCCCTAGGTAATTTTCTGGGGGTCTGACACATCTAATTGCCCAGTTTAATTATTAAAATACTGGTTGATAGTCTATCCATGTGCTAACCACCAAGCAAGACACAAAGTCAAATTGTCATTATGTCCTTCTATCTCTCCCCGAATAATTCCAGCAAACATGCTACAAAATGAATCCGTCTATGGACTTCTTGGCAACTGTTAAAGTAAGTGAAGTAATGAAGTAAGTAGCTTTTATGTGGACTCTTTGCCATTAACTACTCAGCAGTGCAAGAATTATAAGGTTATTTATGCAGAGATATTCAATCTTCAACCCTAAAAATTTAAGTAGTATAAGATTATTCCGGCCATTTGAACAAGTATGAATATTGTAGCAATAAAATACTACCTTTCATGCAATTTCTACAGTAGATTTCAAAGTGGGTGACTGTTGTCCTGTTTCACTTGTTCTTGGTCTAAGCATACCAGTTGAAGTAGTTTTAATTTCTCAGATGCTTGTAATTGTTAAACCAGAATATAATTTATAGCTATGCTGTCTTCATCTGAAGAATTTGCTCCAAAGCAATAGCCTAAGAGTGCTTCTGCATTCTTTTAATCTGAATGAATTTTGAGAAGTTTCAGACTGCCCCAAAAATCATAAGTGGCTTCTCTCCCAGTGCTGTGAGATTAGGACTCTACCTCATCTCAGCTAATCTTATGGAGAAACCCTAGTCCTTTCTCATGTACTGTCCTTCCACAATGCATACTTTCATGAAAGTTTAAGAATTTTACCCTTATTTGAAAAATTTTCTTTTTCTCTTTTTTCTTTTTCCTAAACTTCTGATATGTGTGAATTGGCCTTAAGAATTTGTCCTTTGCCAGCTGCCTTTGTAAGTTAGACAATATACTTTATTTGGACCTGATAGCCAACAAAATATTCCCTACATGAAAAATACCATTTCTTTACCCTTAACTGTATCAGTTTGTTACTACTTCACAAGGTAAAAGCTTTGGGTGGTCATAATAGGTCACTACATGGAAGGTGCATGTGCTTATTCTGGAGTGTTCAAATCCTTCACAGGAAAAAATATGCCCAGATAATATACTTGGACAGAATAAAAGGAAAGAATGCAATAGAGACAGCGGACATGTTCTTGGGGTCAAGAGTGCAAGAGATGTAAAGAGGAACAGAGAGGTATATGATGTCATTTAGCTAATGATTAAAAATGAGTCACAAACTCCCTTTGCTGCTGAGTCCATGCGTCCAGGATCTCTAGAGTGTGTTCTGTGAAGAACATGAATGTCTTATTAGCAAAATCAGTCACAAATTAATGCTTTGTCTTCATATGCTTATAACAAGTTCTACCTTTACCTTGCATGCTTGTGCTTCTGGTTTTCTTTATCATAGTGTCCTTTAACATAAAGAGTATATACAGAAGTAGAAAATATCAACTGAATAAACATCAAAGAGAAATCTACAAAAATAATAGTCTTTCTTGTCTTAAATGAAATTCATCTGTAGTTGTAAGGTCAATAAGGACATAAATGTTATAAAGTATTAGATGATCCATAAGTATACAAAGAAGTTAGGGCTAGTAGGATTATCACATTGGAAAAAATAATCATAAATAAATGAAATTGCTCACCAGTGTTGTAGACTCACGAGAAACTCCACAAGAGAGAGATCCTTCCTCAATGGCAGTCAGCCCTTAATAGGGTCTTAAAAATGTCTAAAACCCTTAAATAGGGTCTAGGAGAGTTGGAGCCTGGCTCCACCCCTTCCGGTCACACAGGTGAATTGCCTTCACCTGTGCTCCTATGGCCGATTCAGTGCTTTCCTCAGGTGATCAATCAGAGGCTCAGGCCATGATTCAACAGTTCCTAGACAGTGGTGAAGAAATAAAAGATATCATTTGATGCTAAAGGAAATTGTTAAAGACAACTGTGGACAGTGGAAGTCATGTTTGGTACTTCAACTGGAACTATGTCAGAATTTGGGTTTACCCTACAGGACCGATACTGTATGACTGAAGTACAGGTATATGCTATAGGCTTTTCATATGTAAAAGGCCAATGATATTACATAACATTCAAATTAGAATTAGCTTCTCACTATAGGTCGTATGTAACAAAACAAGCAAAAAAATTTTTTTTTTCCATTGCCAATTCTTTTCATAGTTATCATTTGGTAGACTTTCCATAGTGATAATAAAAGACAAAAAAAACAAAAACAAAAACAAAACCTCTATTTACAATGCTTATTTACTTTGCTCTTAATCTACTATGATACTCTAAGAATCCCTATGAGACTACATAAAATGTTTGCTAGATTAAGGAGTTGAGCATGAGTTTTTCTTAACGGTATTCAGATTTACCATAGATTCATAATAAATTCTAACTTTTTCTCAGACATAAATCTTTATCAAGACCGTAGATACTAAATCATTAGATCTACAGTGGTTCCCTCTGCAGCACATATGACTTGGGTGGCTGTTGTGGTTTAACTCTCATGGGCAGCAAAGTCCAAAAAAGCTACTCACTCAATCCCAGGGAAATGGGGAAGAGAAACAGAAGAATAATAGTACTTCTATTCTAAATTTATTTAGGATAATATTTTATAATAAAGTTATTCTAAAAGAATAAAACTCATGAGTTGAGGTAAGGACACTTTAATACATAAGGCAAAACAGTGTGCACAAGCTAAGAAAAATAATAAAGTCATTTATTACTTCTTACCAGAAGATAGATGTTTAGCAATATTCTGTAAAGTGGGGCAGATTCAGTTTACCTGGCAAGATTTTGGTAGCAAATGGACTGTGGGGGTAGCATCTGTGAGAGGAGTCCAGAAGCTGCCGCCCTGTCAGATAGAATCAGTTCCTGCCAGCTCCAAAAGAGATCTGCTATTGGTCATAACTGAGCCAGTGAGAGACATTAGTTGCACCTCTAGAAGAGCAGTTTTAAGAAAGGGAAGAAATGCTACACAACAGCAGTCAGGAGAGAGGATTGAGAAAATGTGAAAGAAAACACTCATGAAAACTTTAAATTAGTGACAGAGGAGGAGGTGCTCCAGACTCTGGAGGAAAGGTTTCCCTACAGCCCACAGAGAGGTTCATGGTTTAGCAGGTGGATGTGGCCTGAAGAAGGCTGCAGCATGTGGAGAACCCCTGCCGGAGCAGCCCCAGGCTAGAACTACAGCCTGTGAAGAGGAGCTGTCAGTGGATCAAGAGGTCCATGGGAGCTGCTGCCCATCAGACACAAATGCTGGAGCGGTCCACTCACAAATTATGGGCCCTGTGGTACGTATCCATGTTGGAGCATTTCTTGAAGAACCACAACTCATGAGAAGCACATGGAGGATAATTTTGAGAAGGTATGCCCCGTACCAGAGCAGGGGAAGAATATAAGGAGGAAGAAGTAGTAGAAACAAATCATTATGGAATGACCATAAATCCAATTCCTCATACCCCTCATACATATGATGCTCAGGAATACAAAGATGCAGAAGATCTGGGAGTGAAATTTAGCCTAGGTAGAAGAGAGTGGGGGTGAAGGAGTTTTTAGTTTATTTGCTTTTATTTCTTAATGTTCTACTCTGTTATTAATTTGCAATAAATTAAATTAACCTTCCCCAAGATCAGTCTGTTTTCCCTGCAATGGTAACAGGTGAGAAGCCCCCACATCATTATCTAACCAAATGATTTCTCCTTGTGTTTTATCCCTCTGCCATGTTGAGGAGAGGAAGTGAGAGAACAGCTTGGTGAGATTCTGGTGGCCAACCACACAGAGCTTCAACGCGTGCAACAGCTAATTGGAAAGACAAACACTAGAATTCCACATTTCAACACCTGAGCCCTCCTTTTCCTCCATTTTATTGATGAGCATGAAGTTATGTGACATGGAATACCCCCTGTCTCAGCTGGGGTCAGCTGTCATGGCTGTGTCATCTTCAAAATTCTCTGACACCATCAGCCTACTCACTAGCAGAGCAGTGGAAGAAATGGAAAATATTTTGTGTAAGCACATCTTCAGCAATAACTAAAACAACACATTTTCATTACAAATCCAAAAACGTAGCTCCATACTAGCTGCTATGAAGAAAACTATCTCTATTCCAGCCACTAATAATATAATGGCACAAAGTGGCAGGGTCTGAGTTGTGATTTTGTGTGCTCCATTACAGCTCTAAGACCATACAACCACATCCCATATGTATCAGGAATGAGCTTCTCGTCAGCTGTTAAGTACTGGATATATGGCCCTGAGTGCACCCACAGGTCTTGATGGCCTTGTCCACCTCTACTTGGCCCAGACCCAGAAATCCTACTGCATCTCAGCCTGAGGCACCTAGTCAAGATCTGGCTTACACTGTAGGTGGGTTAGCATTCAGTTTCATCCCTTCTGCTCCTGACTTGGCATGATTGGCAACATGAAGTCTCCTCTTGCCTTTGCTTGCTGGTTCTGAGCCTAACATGAGTTCTGTTATCATCATCATTCCGGGTGCTGCTTGTGCTGTGCAGGTGCTGCAAGAGTGAGGAAACAGGAGGAATACTATGCTGCTTACAAAGTTGTCATCTTGTTTCAACCTTTAGCTCGTTGCCCTTTGTGGAGCAGCCCTTCTCTGGTTCTTCTACAAAAAGGCATCTACTGCCTTTCTACACTGATCAGGTATTAAGAAACATTTTTTTCTTTCAGCTCTCACAGGTCATCTTGTTCAAAACATTCTATTTAAGTGTAGAACATTATGTGTGAGAAGAATATGCATCCATTTTTTCCTGGAGTGCTCTAGAAGGAGTTTTGGAATATGACTTAGTCTAGTTCTTATGAAAAGGGCACACCACTAATCACCTCAGTGCAGGACAAACTCACGTGACTAAAGATGGATAAAAAGTAAAATCTTTCAAATTTGCAAATGTAGACAGATCAGTGAGGTAATTCCAAATCATAATTGTGAGCACTAGTAGAAATTATAGCAGAAAGAAATTATAGCAGAAAAACAATTATAAAGAAGCATACACAATCAGTGTTATCTACATGTCTTTAGATGTAAGCAGATGTACAGGTTGTATGTGCTAAAGTCCACTTTACTGTTACTTAGAGGAGTCTATACCCATGTCCCTTGATGAAGAATGTTGCTCTTCCACTAGCATGCAGTCCGAGAAACTGGAAGGATATATTTCATGCAGGGTTGTAAGAGATTATTCTTTTATATCATTTGACTCAAAGTTTGCTGAGGAACAAGTCCAGGCAAGTCCTGGGCGAGGCTGATCTCTCACCACGACTCGAGCTTTCTGCCTTCAGATCCTTCACTACGGACCGTATGCTGATGGACTTCCCTGGCCCTGCTACTTGAGACCTGCTGCTTCCTCCCAGACTTACTCTGCAGCTTCTTCCTGGACCCACCCAGTACCTGCACCTTCTCATTGCCCAAGACCGGCCTCGCTGCTCCTGCCCTTTGGCCTCGGACCGTTGGAACATCGTGCAACGGGACTACTGCCGGATCCTGGTGGTGACTATCCCCGCTTTACGCAATTCTTGCTTCTTTCTATCTTTTCTATCGCTCGCCTTCCCTTCCCCATCACCCCAATCCATAACAGTGTCCGTCCTTCCCTTTCTTCATCTCCCTTATTAACACTTGTAATAAACTGGTCGGACCAACATTTGAACCGTTGTTTCTTAATCTCACGCCGGGCATACATATTTCAAAGAACCTCCTCTCCCTCCTATAAATTGGAGCGAGACAAGGGTCAAAAGCTGTTCATTCAAACCACAGGTTTAACAAAGGAAATTAGTACTACTAAAGTATATCTTACTCCTATAAGATGCACATCAAATTGCCTTCTTCACTTGAATCTCCAAAGAAATTCTAAGAGGGCTTATTTATGAGGGAAAAGGCTGAGTTTTCAATAAGTTTTACACTCTAATATATACACTTCTACACATGCTTATTTCATCCTAACAGATTACATAGCACATTACTTACTTTAACAGTAAAAAGGCCTTTTCTACAAAGCTGCTTTTCAGGTAAGTGGTTCCCAGCATGTACTGGTGGCTGTGTTTTTTTATTTCCCATGTGCTCTGCTCTTCCTCTTGTTGAACTTAGTTCAGATTCCCATCAACCCATTTCTTCAGCATGTTCAATTCTGTCTGGATGATAGGACTCTATGAAGTATCAGCCACTCCTCTCAGCAGATCCTCAATCCTCCTGCATTGAAAAAGAGTGTTTTACAGCTGAGAATTTGTATTGTGCTCTTTGTATCTGTTGTAGTTTCCATGAAAATAAGTAGGATACATTACTTAAAAAATGATCTACATACATACTCTACCATCGTCTACCAAGCCACCCACTTCATCATAGAAATTTGCCATGATTTTCTTCTTGGTGAATCCACGCTGATTCCTGATGATTTTCTTCTCCTCCATGTACATATTTATGGTTTCCAGGATTAGCTCTTCTATAACTTTCCTAGGAATTGAGGTGAGACTGATAATCCAGTTAGCTGGGTTCTCCTTCTTGCCTTCTTGAAGGTAGGAGTTATATTTGCTCTCTTCTAGTCTTTGAACACTTCTCTCATTTACCATGATTAATCAGAAAAATTGAGAATTGTCTTGTAATTATATTTGACAGCTCCCTCAACACTCATGCACATGCACTGACAATGCAGAAGCACTAGTACTTTTATGAAAAATGTTATGAGATAGTTTATGGGTGATTAAGTGCCATCATGTTTTAAACTGCTGTTAAGAAAATAATAGGTTGAGGTTGGACTGGTAAGAGGCAAAGGATGTATTCCTTTCTACAGAATACATCTTTTTGTTATTTATTATCACTGTCAAAAGATCTGAACAGGTAGGGGAATATGTATATGACAAAAAGAAAAAAAAAAAAAGAAAACAAAACCCACAGTATATTTCTATGTCAGACATGGGGCTTCACATAATTTTTGTCAGCTTTTTACTTGATGGTAAATGATAAAACCTTCATAATCCTCAATGGACGTGCACCTGAAGTTAAGTGCCAATTCTCTTTGCTGGTAGACTTTTTGTTTTCCTTTGTAGTTGTTGTCTTTGCTTTTATTTTTCCTCTTTTTGTGTATTATTTATAGTCCTATCTGAAACTTTTCTAATATTCAGCTTACACAATTTTTTTTTTTTAATCAGTTTCACTTGGGATTAATGTATTTTCTTTCTCTTTTTGATGGATTTTCAGAAGGAAATGTTCAATGGTTTAAAAATACGTAGAGTATTACTAAAAATACTTAACATTCATATAAATGTGCATTGACTATATTATGTTCTTCATTATTAATTGATTTTCCCTCTATTGTAATTATCTTTTTCTTATTTCATCTAACTTCCATATTCTAGTATATTGTACATTACTAGATAATTTCAAATCGGCTTAGAAAAATCAACCTAAAGTATAAAATTTAGCTTAAAAGTATAGTAACAAATGTCTTCTGAGAAACAAAAGTTTCCATGCTGTGTTAAAATACTTCATTATTTAATTGTTTGGTATGTTTTATATCACCATTGAGAAGAGTTTCAATAGATTTACACTTTGGCACATATGTAAGAAATTGCAGTGAATTATAAACCAGGAGAAACGTTGCTAAGAATTGATTATGGACTTGTAAGAGTATTAAAGGGTTGTATATTTAAGGTGACAAGATTTGTTATGTTTCTAACATTATCAGTTCCTTGTTCTGATTATGCTGTTTACTTTGTGCAGCTGAAAAGGTTTGGCTTTTACTTATAAGGCAGGGGTAGTTTGTATACTTTCAAACCTAGTATTTACAGCTCTTACTACTTCTAGCATTTCTGTCTTATGCCTTATGTTTAGAATTAGATGTGATTGTAGATATAAAAAATAATATTAACATGAGTTTTCCCAAGGAAGCAGAAAAATTGCTTTTGACAAGTTCTTTGTAATACTAGATAAAACATTATTAGGAATACCAATAATAAATATAATATATAGGGGAAAAAATAAACAAACTGACTCACTCAGCTAGTGATGAGCGTTTCTAGCTACAGACCACTTTTCTCAGGAAGTAACTTTTATTCAGGAACCATTCTCCCCTTGGAGGGTAGCCCTTAAATGAGCCCAGAGAGGCTCATTCCAGTCACATGGGAAGCATAGGTAAGTTATTTTCATCTGTGTTTCCTGGGCCAGCCGCACTCCTCACTGGGTACTCAATCATCAGTTCAGGCCATGACATAACAGTTCCCCTACAGTATTCTATTAGAGTAAAGTAGGCTTCAACATACCACGTGTAGATGTGATTCTGTCTGCTTTATGAACTTCCTTTAAATATGAAAAGGTATTGTGATAAATTTATATTCAAAATGAAAAATATACAATGGGCATTAAGAATAATATTTCAGTTGAGAACCATACACTTCTTTCTGTTTGTGTAGTAAAAACGTCAACATACAAGAAGGATTTCTTTACAGATATTAGGCTTGTTATAGCCTTGACTGTGATCAGCTAACTATAGTTCTACACAAAACAAGTATTTCCAAAATAGACTCACTTGTGCTTACATACTACCCTTCTAGAAAGACATCTTCTCTTACTCGTTTTGTCACTGGTGTAATTTAACTACAAAACTAGGCCATGAAACTTAGCTTCCAATATTCAAGTCTTTGCTGTGTTCTGTTGAACACCCTCCCACAAAACTGACTCATCATTAGTGGATTTTCTAATTAAATGACAGATATTTATATTACAAATCGCTAACAGGATTGTTGCTGGAATATCATGTGTTAGTTACAGTGTAGATCACAGTAGAGATAGACTTGAAAGCACAACACTGGTGCTCAATAATGTAATATAAATGTAATTCCAAAATTATCACTAAACTAAACTGAAAAGTTCAGGTTTTGGCATAAGTTTTGAACATTAAAGAAAGTAGGTAGGAAGTTATATATTCACCACACATTTCATTTGTTTGTCTTCCATTCAAGAATCTTCTAATATGTTCTGATGCTCTACAATGATAATATATTATGGAGGCATTTAAAAAACCTATAAATCACTTGTATGGGAGTTGTTTGATAGTGGTCCAAGGTACTGAAATCATACAATGTTTGTTTGACAGTGAAATCACATCATTTACTTTACTGCTTAACAATCTATATCTGAATTCATTTAAGTTTGCAGTCTACTTCCTCTACCCAGTATTAAATCCATTTGCATGAAAAAACACTCAATTTACTTAAGTCTAAGTATCTAAAGTCTGTCTACGGTTGATCTTTCAGTGAATTATAATTTTCTTTCAATGAAGATGAATTTTATTAAGTATCTATTGGGATTTATTTGGGAATTAATTTTGTCATACAGTTGCACACACAGTATTTATAGATAAATCCTTGCAAATAGAGAGCATCTTTAGATAGTAAAGTAGTTACTTGCTATACTTTTTTTTGTAAGTTATCCTTATTTATTTATTTATTTATTTGTAAAAGACTAACTTTACTCACAGAAATGATCCACTTTGCTTTGGTTTTCAGGGACACAGATGAGATAATATATATGTTTTTTCTATGTTCTTAATTGTGATCTATGTGATTGCTATGCCTACAATCTCAATATGAAGATCTGTCTGATGTCTCAGTTTACCCTCTTAGAAAATAGTTTTCCATCTGCTAGTCATTAAACGACAGCTTTTGGTTCTACCCTTCTGTCTCACTCCAATTTATAGGAGGGAGAAGAGGTTCTTTGATATATGTATACCCAGTGTGAGATTAAGGATCAACGGTCCAGATGTTGGTCTGACCAGTTTATTACAAATGTTAATAAGGGAGATGAAGAAAGGGGAGGATGGACACTATTATGTATTGGGGTAATGGGGAAGGGAAGGCGAGCTATAGAAAAGATAGGAAATAGAAGCAAGGAGTCTCTATAGGAAGCAAGAGGGAGATAGTCACCACCATGGGTCCAGTGTGGTTCATGGTTTGGTCGTTGCGCTTCAGTAGAGGTGGGCCGTTGGGCGTTGTTCCGTTGATGAGGATGGTGACCACCGCTAAGACGACGATGATGACGATGAAGGCAGCACAATCTTATTTATAAGTCCAAAGTGGACTTCTGGCCTTGCCAGCAGATAAGAGGGAGTATGGAGATGCCAACTAGTATCTTGCCTTCACAAGATAGGATGGTATCATCCCCCAATCTCCCATAGCAGACTTTGGTCACAGACTTTTTCCATCAGTAAACAGTCCAGTAAGCAGTCCAGTAAACAGTCCTGAGCACTCCTTTAACTCTTGGGCCGAAGGCAAACAGCTCCAAAGAAATGCTTTCAACTGTAAATTGTCCAGATACTGATGTTGATTGCCACACAGCAGCACCCACCACTCATCTCCTAGAGTCTTATCACAAGAAATACCTCAGGAAACAAGCTTTGAGCCAGAAAACAAAGAAGGATTCATACACCTTCCTTCAAGTCTGAAGGGGAGTAAAACTTTATACAGTATAGAGGAGCTAGCAGAGAAAAGAATCACTTCTTTGAGAAGAACACAGTGACATACAGCAGTTCCACTAGCTGAGAAAACTGAGAAATGAGAATTATACTGCTCACAGTGGTGATTCTGTAATGCCTGTGGTCAGAGAGGAACAGTGAGTTTTAAACAAGCAATATGACATCAGGCAGGAGCCCTGAAAAATAGTTACGTGCAAAATATTGTTCTGTTATACAGTAAATAAAGAAATTAAAATACTAGATATAGAAGTTAATTGGATGTTAACTCAAACAGAAGTTACTGTAGTCTATGATTGCACAGCTGTTATCCAAGTCTGTTATCCAACAATAACAATAACAAAAATGATTCACTATGATTCAATGGGAAATCAAGGGGACAACAAAGAAAAAAGCATATTTATCACTTCAGTAGACTTTTTGGTGGTCTTAAAGTTATTAATTACTCCAGACTACACTACCTGCTGTAGAGAATGAGAGTTGATAAGGTTATCATTGGTTGTCCTTTTTGTTAGCTGATGATAGTCCAATATAAAAGGGCATACACTAAGTGGATATCTCTGTCTTTGAGAAGTAACTGCATAAAAGGAGACAAGTGGTGCAAGACAGAGAAAACAATACAGTGATCAAGATAAAATCTGATAAACAGAAGTGAGTTTACTTTTCCTTCCTTCCTATAAACTACAAACATTTCCACTGTAAATGCAAGAAGACTTTTATATTTGTTCCAGTCTGATTGAAAAGGCTTTAACAATTAGGAGGTACAAAGGGGATTGTTTTTCATTAGTGTTAAAAGATTGTTTTCCAGAAACCAATAAAATGAAAAGAAACAGCAAACAAAACCTCAGGCACACTTTCATTTAAATATTTGTATGCACCACATGTGTAAAATACAAATGTTTTCTTGTTCCAAATATGACAAAAGGAATAAAAACCTTGGGAGATGATACTATTTGTGGCTGTAGAAAAAAAAGTCTGGAATTATATTTATTCTATTTACAAAGTACTCTATGTAGCCTTTACACCTACAATACATTCTCCTCTTACTACAACAGTAGCAGCAACAAAATCTGTAGCAAGAAAAAAAAAAATACAGAAATTTAAAGTCTAAAGTCTAGTCTTGAAAAGATATCCTTGGTTAGAGGGGGCAGAAGTGTGACTGTATCTAATATGTAGTCTCAATGATCATGACAGTTAAATATAGTTTAGAAGTATAGGTACATAATAACTTTGAACCAGTCTGATCAAACATTTTTTGAAAGATCCTCACAGCAGGGAGTAATGTTTTGTCTCTTGTAATTGCTTCAGAAGCCAAGACTTGTCTCCTTTTTGCTAAGTCTTGGCGCAGTACCATGAAAGAAACAGTGGTCGTCAGTATTCTCAGTATAAAACTTCCTATGAAGCCAATAAGGATACATGAGGAAAACATTTGGCTAGAAGGTAACTTTCTCTCTTTTGTAAAAGAAAATTCCACAAAACTCCCCTGGGTTACACAGGCACTGCTGAAAAAGACTGTTTTCACATGTTCTTAGAAAATTAATGAATAAAAAACACTAAGTTCATTAACATGATACACAGCCCACTTGTCCACTCCCAAATACGTGTTGTTGGTTTTTTTTGTTTTTTTTTTTTAATCAGAGATCACATGTGACCATTCCTCCAGTAAAAATTAAAATCAATATGCATTATTTCAATACTATTTAGTAGCATTTAACAATAATTAAACCTTAATTTGTATGTTTGCAGTGTGAGAAATTAGAAGCTTTAAAAAGATTAGTATATATTGCAGTCATTTCCATAAACATTAATCAACATTTTGCTATACAGTATCAAAAGTCAAATATTTGTTGCACACTTAAGTGACTACATAAATAGGTAAGTTTTTTAAAACAGGTGATATACCACAATTAGCTCTAAGCTTCTAAAATTCTGTACTTTAATAGCCTAACCATGTGTACAGACATTCAGCACAACATGACAGGTAGTAACTGAGAATTGGTTAAACAATTCTGGTACTTTTGTGGCATTCTTAATTATACTGCTGAATCATTTTATATTAATAAAAGCATGTATTTCTAAATTCTGATTATTTTAATGACACATGAATATATTCACACCCAAATTCATGCCTGAATATCTCATGATTCCCCTAACTTCATAGTGAAAGTTAAGGAAAAAAAATATTAGTAAAGGCTAAAACAAAGAAAAATATGTCTATCCAGACAATTGTTGGGACATTTCATAGCTGTGTCTACAAAAAGAGAGATCACTTTACAGTGTGATCAAATTGCAGAACCACACAGCTATTTCTATCAGGACAAACAATTACAACCCAAAGCCTGGATGTATTCTTCTCATGATATATACCAGTACTTCCTGAGAATTTTTCAGTTGTTTTAATAGGAAGGCTATCCACAGATTAGACTTTATCATTTAAAATTGCACAACAAGCAAAAATTCATCCAGGTTTAAACATGCTTTCAACATAATCTCACATTAGAGGGTTAATTACTTTCTTGTTCTTAATATAGAACTGCATTCAGTTGCTAAGGAAACCAAGTACTTAATCATGTGTTTTCTCTGCTTTTGGAGGTTGTGAGATTGTACTTTTCTTTTTTTCCCTGATAAGTGATGCAGAAGAGCGTGTTGACTGTGGGGAAGCCTGCTGTAGGCTTGGCTTTTAATTGTTTTCTTATAAAAAAGAAAGTTTTAGGGGATTATACTCTGAGCCGTGAAGCAGGTAGTGATTTACCTTTAGCCAGCCTAAGATGTCCATTGTTTATGTCTAGTCACTTTCTTAATAAATACTTGCTGAACATTTATGGAGAACAAACATTGAATGAGAGCACTGTGAAGCTGTGGGTGGTGTGTTTTAGTAGTGGATCACCTGTGCTGGTACAGATCTTTACAAGCACGGCATGTGCTCTTGTTCATTGCTAGTGAAAATGCATAGCTAATAAGGGCCACTATGGTGAAAAATAGTGGTTTGTAGCTGGGAATTTGCTCTATCAAATAGTGTTATTGTGTTTTGCATCTATTGCAACTTCCATGGAAATAAAAAGAAGGCATTACTTTCAGAGCAACTGAAATATTTATTTATTATCCAATTATTCTTGAACAGACTTTGTGCTGTGACAGGCTTCCTAGAGAGTCTGTTCCAACACCCGCCCACCCACTCAGTGAAGAACTTTTTTGTAATATCTAGTTTGCACTTTTTCTGATACAGTTTTAAGCTGTTCCCTGCTTCTTAGCAACTACCACAAGGAAGAAATCAACACTCTCGGTAATTGTGGAAGTATTTTCCCTACCACACTCAATGAAGTCTGTCATTTTTTTGTAAATTGAGAATACAAGGGGAAAAAATATATATATTTTCTTGTCTTAGCCCATTAAAAAATAAAGTTTCTTCATCTTTCCAAAAAACACATATAAAAGAAAGTGACCTTACTTCTTACGATCTTCTTTTTTAAACTTGACTGTTAAGAATTGAAAATACATAACAGTAATCTAAGACACAGCAGAAAAATGAGTAAGAACAGGGTAGGGGAATCTGATATGATGCTGCTTTCAGGATGAATTCTCCTACTAATTTAGAGTGTAGAAAAATACAAACACTCATGACAAAATATAGTGTACCTAGTTTAAATTCGAAATTGAAAAAAAAAAAAATCTTTGCTTTTAAGAGGAGAGAGGAAATAATGGAGCAACTGCAGAGCACCACAGTTTTAGCAGCGGAAAAACTTTTTCATAAGATATGATCTGCTATGAAACTGAAGCACAATTTTGAAATGGGTTCTAAGTTTAATCTAACAGGTTCAGCTATCCTTTGTGTTTGATACTAAATGATATCAACACATTTTCAATTTCTTAAGAAAATAATTCCTTACTTCTCCCTTGTTTTGAATCATAAAAAAATTAAAAATCTGAACCTTGGGAAATGTATTGTTTTTTGATATTTTCCAAACATTAATATTTGTTCAAACTACACTGAACATAAGATGAACTTGTCATGCTCTGCAGAAAGCTTAGTATCCGCAACATTCTCCTTGTTAGATTATATTGAATTTAATAATTCTAACTTCACATAATTGTAGTTTGTTTGATTTTTTTTTTTTTTCTTTTTAGGTACGTTGCAAGTTATGATTAGAAATACTAGGTTTAATTGTTAAAAGTAAACTTTTTGTCAAGCCTGAAGAAATCCTTTTAAAATACTCGTTCTGCATGTAATGTGTAGTTGAGCTTCTTTCTGATAACTCCATAAGTTTTTACGTTAGTTAGACTCTTATCTTTTTCTTTGTGAAAATTATAGACCAACAGGTCTGTGTCTCTCCTGTACTGAGGACTCTACATCTGGACACAGTACCCCAGGTGAGGCCTCACCAGTGAAGAGTAGAGGGGCAGGATCACCTCTCTTTACCCACTAGCCATATATCTTTTGATGTGGCCCAGGATACAGTTGGCCCAGGATACAGTGCGCATTACTGGCTCAATGTCCTGCTTGCTTTCCACCAGTACCCCCAGGTCCTATTCTGCAAGGCTGTGCTCAATCCTTTCATGCCCCAGCTTGTACTGGTAGTGAGGATTGCCTTGACCCTAGTGCAAGAGCTTGCAATTAGATTTGTTGAAACTCATGAGGTTCTCCTGGGCCCACTGCTCAAGCCTGTCTAGGTCTTTCTGGATGGCATCCTGTCCCTTGGGTGCACCAACTGTGTCCCACAGCTTGTGTCATCAGTAAACTTGACTCAACCCACTGTCAGTGTCATTGATGGTGATATTAAAAGAATATTGATCCCAGCACTGAGCCCTGGGAGATGCTGCTCATCACTGATCTTCACCCAGACATTGAGCTATTGACTATTACTCTCTGAATTCGATTCTGCAGCCAGTTCTTTGTCGAACAGCCTGCCCATCACATCCTTGTCTTTCCAATTAGAGAGGGGGATGTTGTGGGGTAACATATCAAAGGCCTTACTGAAGTCCAAATAGATGACATCAGTGGCACTTATTACATTAAAGTTTCATATCCAGGTGAAGAATTTATCAGAAGCCGAAGGGGCCCTCAGATAGAACATAGGCCATAAAAATACCATGCAGTCACCATAGTACTGGGCATGTAGAAGTAAAATAATGAAAAGGACAGAAACGTAGCTTGGGAGTCCAAGTGGAACTGACCTTGGAAAAATATTATTTACCAACCCAAATCTGAGGCACTGTGAAACCCCTGCCGGACCAAGGTCAGAACAGGCACATTAGCACCCAGAATCACTGTGCTGCCTTCACTAAACACTGCAGCTGTGCACAGACCCCAGACACTCCTCTAAAAAGCCTGGTGATAATTCAGAATAAAAGACATTATAGCCCACAAAGTGTCCCTGCCTAACTGCAGAAAATAACTGTGCAGCCTATTCACCTTATACTCCCTTTCTTGTAACTGGGAAGATAAGATCATTAATGTAGCAGTTCAGATAGCATGTGAGATAAAAATACCTTCTGGAACTGCTCTCTATACCTATTTACACTGACTCCAGTGAGAATTTAAACTGACTAGGCTTCTAAATTAGGCATTAAGTCTAAAGATGAGTAGGAATAATTTGATCTTCATGTTTATATCATGCTTGAGTTGACAAATAGAAGTGTTGCAATAAGATAATAAAATTCTACACTTCTGTTTAGATTTTGTGTAATATATATTATTTCGTCTTGTGGATTTCACACAGAAATTTCTAGTACGAGATTAAAACATGATAACAATAACCACTGTTTGAAAAAAAATACCACAAGGAAAAATTCTGGCAGTTGCTGCATCAAAAAGCATTTTCTCTGCATTTCATTTTAGAAGAATTATGACCTCGATGCAAGCTTTAGTTTCTATAAAATAAATTAATGCTGATTTTTGAATAATACAAATGAAAACTACTGGTATTTGCAAAAGGCCATTCAAGAAGGTTATAAAGGAAAGACCAGCATAAGAACATACAATCATCTCTGGTTGAGTTTAATGTCATTACAGTAACAATGTTCTGAAGTTATCTATAGAATTTATATCCAGTCCAGTTCTAGGGTCCATAACACAAGAAGGACATCGAGCTGTTGGAGTGGGTCCAGATAAGGGGCAAAAAGATGATCAGAGGGTCCATTATTGGGACAGGCTGAGAAAGTTGGAGCTCTTCAGTCTGGAGAAGAGAAGGCCCTGAGAAGACCTTACAACAGCTTTCCAGTACCTGAAATAGGCATATAGGAAAGTTGGGGAGATACATTTTATAAAGGCATGAAGTCACTGGATGAATGGAAATGGCTTTAAACTGGAAGAGGGTAGATTCAGACTAGATGTTAGAAATAAATTCTTTACTGTGAGGTTGGTTAGAGGAATGTGTGGCCCAGAGAGGTGTGAATTCCTCCCTTTCCCCCATAATCATTCAAAGCCAGGCTGGTTGGGGCTGTGAGCAATTTAGTTTATGGAGAGATATCCCTGCCCATAGCTGGGGGTCTGAAACTAGACAGTCTTAAAGGTCCCTTCCAACCCAAATCATTCCTTGATTTTATGATTATATACAAATAAGCAGATTCATAAAGGCAAATATTTTCTAGTGTTACGTACTGGAAGCCTACTAGAATACCTATGTGATTTACTATAGATGAACTAAAACACAATTGATTTTTGAGAGGATGAATCCCCTTAGTTTGATCACAGAAAATGGTATTATAAGTAATAATTAATTTTAAGGTGAATTATAAAAACATAAGCTATTTTAGAATTCTTCCTGTTGTAAGCCTTCACTACTGAAGCAAATGATGATAATGAAACCATGAAAAATAGACAGTGTTAGCTAATAAATTTGATTTATTTACTTATTAATTTATTACAGATAAAGTATGATTGCTTTTTCCAGGGGTGAGCAACGTAACTATAGGAAATGCAGTTCTGCAAACATTACAAGTCCACATCTTATCAAAACAATTGGCAGTGTCTCATGAAATATTACTCTGAAAAATCAAATTTCCTTGGAAATGAACCATGTGATATGACATGAAAAGTAGCCATAAACAGTAGCCATAAACAGTAGTTAATAACAAACAACAATTTATCAGATAGGGAGAATTATCTAGAGGCACACTGGTTTAGCAGGCTTCATCCTTTTTCTTTAACTCATTAACACAAAGTTTAAGTATCATGTTAATGATACCCACAGATGATGCTAGATTGAGGTGTGTTACAAACACAAACAATAAAATTATGGTATAAATTTGTGTATGTGTAAATCCATGTAGATAGTGTCATCTGTCAGTTTCACTGACTTCACCAGCTTATAGGTTTTTGTTTGTTTGTTTGTTTGTTTTTTTATATCCTGTTATTAATATCAGAGATTCTTGGAACACATTTCCAAAAACAACTTCATCCCTGTTTTCAAATTCCTTTTAAAAATACTCAAATTTTTGAAAGTAAAAACAAATAAAAATCAATAAAAAATGATATTTTTCATATAGCCAGAAACAAATATATGAAGAAGAATATAGATACCTACAGAGGCATCTGTGTGTAGAGAGAATAAAAAGCACATTAACAGATTATTTTTTGTAAGCATGTTTGTAAGTATATATATGTATGCAAATGTAAAATGTATTTAAACTGTTAAATACAACACAGAACTCATTAATAACATATAATAATATGTTTTGTATTAAATATATTTTATCTACATAGTGGTAAATAAAAGCTGGAATTATGCTGAAAGGAAGAAAAGCCCATAGAATCATAGAATCAGAAAATGGCTTGGGTTGGAAGGAATCTCAAGGATCATAAAGCTTCAACCTCCTGCTGCAGGTAGGGTCACCAATCTGCATATCAAATACTAGATCAGACTTTCCAGGGCCCCATCCAAACTGACACTTGATTTGCTCTCATTCTTTGCACAGAGAAAGATCAGAATTAACTTTAATTTGTTTTCTTATGAATCAAACTATTGATGGATTATTGTATGATGCTATAGTTCCAAATATCCAATTAACTATTCCCAGATTCATCATTCTGGTTGGATTTTAATCTCTGAGTACATACAGCTTTAGAGTTCTCCTTGTCTAGAGTGGCTGTTGCATCTATGTTGAACCATTACTTTCTGTCAGATTTGCCAGGGAGGCATGTTCACCTTCTTTTCTTCTCTTTACGCATGAGGATCACATTGCAAGATTATGCATTATGTTCATATAATACAAGCTTGTTTGTGGTGCTGAAATGAAAAGTTTCTTGGAACTGAAAGAACACAGATACTAAACATTCAAAGAGCATTAAATTCCAACGTAACTACTGTCATTTGTGAATGTTTAGATTTACTGTTTTTCTATAGATATAAATTTTGGTATTGTTAGATTCATTTAGTTTGGTTTTTTTTTTTGTTTTTCTATGTATATTTTCTTACCTTATCTAGTGAAGTATGTTACATGACTTCTATCTCCGTCCTTCTCTTGGAAACTTTCGGCCCACAGAGAATTAGAGTAATAGCAGTACTTGAAAAGTTTTCAAGAATACGTAAGTCTTTTTTTAGAATACGAAGAACAAAGAAAGATATATCTAACAAGTCCTACTTATATTTTTCTGCTAATTGTGTTTTTTTTAGATGTCTTTAATTTCAAGGATTCTAGTTGTGGAATAATGTCTAAAATGAAAGAACGATGACAACAATTTTGGAAAGGAAAGGACATATACAGATTAAGTACATTATTCTGCTTCAAAGGGTACAGTGCAAACCAGTGCATTGTGTAGTGTACAGTGCAACAGTAGAAGAGCAGCAAGTGTTCAAAGGTGAAGTGAAGAGAAAGGTTACGAAACCAGTCAGGGCACCTGAGCACCTCTTCTATGAAGACAGGCTGCAGGAGTTGGGCTTGTTCAGCCTGGAGAAGAGAAGGCTATGGGGAGACTTCATGGAAACATTCTAGTATTTAAAAGGAGTTTATAAACAGGAGGGAGACTGGCCTTTTACATGGTCTGATAATTATAGGACAAAAGAAAACAGTTTAAAACTAAAAGAGGAGAGATTTAGACTAGGTATTAGAAGGAATTAGGATGCTCCATCCCTGGGAGTGTCCAAGGCCAGGTTGGTTGGGACCCCAGGAAGCCTGATCTAGTGACTGGCAACCCTGCCCATGGCAGGGGGGGGTTGGAACCAGATTATTTTTTAAGGTCTCTTCCAACCTAAGCCATTGTATGTTTCTATGAAAAAAATGTTGCTGCTGTTGCTTAAAATAATGAAATTCTTCTGTACTGCATTCAAGATATCCTAGAAAATGAAACAATTAGCAACTGGTGTGGAAGAAAAAAAAATCACTGAAAGGTTTCTTACTATTTTCACTGTCAATTTATGTACTTCTCCACATCATTTATACCCAGCCTCTGTATTCTCCTTTTCCTGAGGTAACATGATACTAATGGAGGGATAACTGCGTTTCAGTAACAACTTTCAAAATCTCACTAGTTCTTCCAAGACTCAGTCTACAGAATAAATAAAATAGAAGGAAAAGTTTAGGAGTTCCCTGGTGACCTCTAGAAAATTCACATATTTCTTTAGTACACAAATGTTACAGAGTCATGTTTTTTATTCTATTATTATTATTATTTCCATTTCTTAATCCTTTTTGTCCTTAATGCTTTTTGGCTTGTAGAGATTCTAAAACAAATCATTTTTTTCAATTTCCCTCTGGTGCACATTACCTAAAATAGCTTGTTAGTAAAAAAGAGAAAGACAGTGAATTGAAATAATAGCTGTGAGACTATGTTCAGATTTTGTATTCTGGGCTCTTGGATCAGATGGAAATCATAGTCAACAATCTATGAAGGTTCATTTAACAGCACTAGAGCATGAGATGACTAATTACATCTAGATAATATAATCTATACCATGTTGTGGAAGAAAAAAATGAAATAGTTAATTCCACACATCTGTCATTGATAGACTGATGTCAGGTTAACTGATTTAATATGTTATTTAATATGAAATCTTAGAGAGATAGCTTGCTTTATTTTCTCTTATCTATGGAACATGACTACGTTGTCGGTCTAGTTCCTCATTGTCTCAGAGGAATATCATTTACTTATCAAGTTACTTATCTATCTATCTTCTATTTATCTGTCTATCTATTTAGTGGGAGATATCAGGTTCAGCAAATGCCTTAGTAATCAGGATTACTTATAATGGGCTGTGTTGAAAACAGAGTTGGACCATAACAATCTTAAAATAAATTGTTGTAGGATGTTGTAACTTCAAATAACTGTAATACAGTATTCATTTTCTTTGACTTTTCCAGAGATAGACATGGTTTGTATGAAAATGAAGGACTGGAATTTTCAGTGGGACATATGCACTCCATTAATGAGTGTTAATAAGCAAGGAAGAGTGGAAATCCAGAGATCAAGAAAAGTTCAAAGGGCTAAGTGAAGTATAACAATGGTTGCTCTGAGTTTTACATACAAAGACTGCTCTGAAAGTACTGCCTGCTATTCATTTCTTTTGGTTCATAACATCAAAGGCAGATGCTGGTGGTATGGGAGTACAGGTTGAATCTTTCTGTTGATATTTCATTTCATTGACATGCAACAAATGGCAGTAGAGGAGCTGACAATCTGACAGCATGACATTTGACATGGAAGTGTGGATGGAGCAAAGATGTGTAGTTGAATTCGTCCATACAGGAAAAAAAATGCACTCATTGACATTCACTGATATTTACTGAATGTTTATGGAGACCAAACAGTGGATCTTAGTGGAATGAGATGATGAGTGGTGCATTTCAGCAATGGCAGCATGGACACTTCTGTTAGTGCAGAGTTAATGAGCATGACAGACAGGATCTTGTTGATCACTCTTGAAAATACACAGGTAGTAGCAGTGACTGTGTTGAAAAATCATGTTTTGTAGCTGAGAATTTACTGTATCAAATACTGTTACTGTGCTCAATGGTTCTACAGTAGTTTCAGTGAAAATAAATAGACATTACTTTCAGATCAAGAAGTGTATGAACATTTACACACTGTACAAGGTTGAGAGGAACTCTTTGTAGAGATAGCAGAGTTTCAAATAAGAACAAGCTTTAGAAGATTACTTCTCTGACTTTGGAAGAGCTTTATTTAGTTTGAGGTAAGTGTTAGAAAGTTGCTGGATGATATAGCAAAAATAATTCAAACAAAATGTGTCTTTTTTGTTTATTTATTTATTTGTTTGTTTGTTTCTAAAGGCAATTGATCATAACAATTAGGAAGCTAAGAAATAATCTCATGGTGGTGTCCTGAACCATGCATGGCAACTTTAGAGACTGTTGAACAAGCGACATTTAGAGGACTTAGTGAGTTATCAGTTAGATATAGAGTTGTTCTGAGTAAACGAAACATCAAAAACTAATTCAAGGAAATTATGGACTGAAATAGATTCACTGGACTTTTTCTGAACATTTGTCATCTTTTCTGACTGTACTCCTTGACATAATGAATGTGTGTTTCTGACCTGAAACTACACAATTCAGAAAAAAAGTTTGATTAAATATACTGCATAAACTCAAGCTTGACCCACATGTGAGTTTATATTTATCCTTTCCATATTCAATTTAAAATTTGCTGAATTAGATCTCCTTTTGATGTGGAACATCTTGCTCTTGAAAGGCCTTGCATACTTTTTAGAACTTCTATAAAGTTAAAAAAATCTGTATCCTTCTTTGCACACTTCATTAGGCCTCTTGTTCTTTGGAAGGACTGGTTGCCTGGAGGTGTGATCACAACCAATATGAAAGTGCTGATGGGATGTTTTAGGGAGGAGTGCTGGAATTTCCAAAATGTTTAGATTGATAATCTTGGACATTTGAAAATAGCCTTCATATACTATTGGAAATCCTATAATTCCTCTTACCACGCCAAACCATTTCTACCTTAGATTATAAGAAATATACACATTTACTAGAACAGCCCTTCATGAATTCATAAGGATTTCTACCAAGTACCTCTCATGAAAGTGTATGAGGAAGAAAGAAAAACTACAAAATTGTGTTTCATTACAAAGTGAGTTAATCAGAAAGTTTTTAGAAGTTCATCCTTTTTTATTATCAGATTATTATCCATGAGTGTGGATGATTAGCCAGATATGCCCGGTTATACAATTTGCAAATGTTCTCTTGCAGAAACAGATGTAGCATACACATTAATAAGACACAGTGCACATTTACTTTCTAGTTTACATGCCTGGGTTACAAACGGAATGTCATGTCTTAGGGGACAGCATGATGGCTTTGATGTTACTAGAAATAAAATGCAGGCACATAATGAACAAACCGTTAATGGCTTGTAATTTTAATGTCTCAACACTTTTTAAAATCTGAATGTTGCTTGCATGTTGTTACCTTAGTGCCAGCAAGTATCTGTTGAAATTAAGGACTGAGAAATCCCTATTGATTATAACACTACTCTGTTACAAAGCCAATTTACATCTCAATTCTCAGAACTCTGAAGAGTCTCAGATAACTCTTTCGTTACTGAGAGTTAAAGGCTGTAAAATGAGACCATGCATTTTAAACTACACAAAAGTTAGTTTGTTAGATTTGTCATTACAGTGAATTCACATGCTTAGCTGCCATGTGAAGCATATTTTAGCATGCATAAATTGCATTTAAATTTGATTATGCTTCTGTCAACAAATAAAAGAAAATATAACAGTTGATCTTACAAAGAAGCAATTGTGATGTTTTATATTCTTACACAACCTAGTGTAAAGTAGTGACAATTCATATAAACAGTAGCAAATACTTTTTTTCTAATTAATACCATTGCATCTTTCACAACAGTAATGTAGCTGAATGCACTTCTGGCAAAAGAAACTGTGCTTTCTACTCACAGAATCACACAGAATCATAAAATTGTAGGGTTGGAAGGGATCTTCACAGATCATGAAGTCTAGACCTTGCTATCGTAGATTCCCTAGGGTAGGTTGTAGAGGAAAGCATCCAGGCAGGTCTTAAGTAACTCCAGAGAAGGAAACTCAACAACCTCTCTGAGCAACCTGTTCCTCTGCCCTCTCACCCTCACGGTAAATAAGTTCATCCTGATATTTCTTGGAAATTCCTGTGTTGCAGTTTTTGCCCATTACCCATTATCCTGTTACTGCATACAACTGAAAAGAGCCTATTCCTATCCAGTTGACTCCCGCACTTCAGATATTTGTGAACAGTGAAGAGATCAACTCTCAGTCTTCTCTTCTCCAAGCTGAAGAGTTCCAGGTGTCTCAGCCTTTCCTCATATGGGAAATGCTAAAGGCCTCTAATAATCTTTGTGACCCTACTTTGGACTCTCTCTAGAAGTTCCCTGTCTTTCTTGAACTGAGGAGCCCAGAACTAGACATAATACTCCAGTTGTGGCCTGACCAGAGTAGAGGGGGAAGACAATCTCTCTTGACCTGCTGGCCATGCTCTTTTTGATGCACCCTGGGACACCATTGGTCTTCTTGGCCACAGGGGCACACTACTGGCTCATGGCCAACCTGCTCATGGCCAACCTCCAACAAGACAACTAGGTTCTTTTTCACAGAGCTCCTTTGCAGCAGATCAGGCCCTAACCTATACTAACTAATGTGTGCCGTTGTTCCTCCAAGGTGTAGGACCCTGTGCTTGTTCTTGTTGAGGCTCATCAAGTTCGTCTGTCCAGCTCTCTAGTCTGTCCAGGTCTTGAAAGCACAGCTTTCTGGTGTGTCAGCCCCTCTACCCAGCTTTGTATCATCAGCAAACTTTCTGAGAGTACACTCTATCCTTTCATCCAGGGCACTGATTGAGATGTTGAACAAACCAGAGCCACTACTGATTCCTGGGGAAAACCACTAGCCACAGGCCTCCAACTAGAATCTATGCTGTTGATCACAACCCTCTGAGATCTACCAGTCAGCCAGTTTTTAATCTACCTCACGGTCTATCTATCACATCTATCCCACACTTCCTAAGCTTCATCACAAGGATGTTATGAAACTTTGTCAAGAGCCTTGCTGAAGTCAAGGTACAGAACACCCACTGCTCTCCCCTCATCTACCTAGACAGTGATGACATAGAAGGCTACCATGTTGGCTGAACATGAGCTTCTCTTGATGAATCCATGTTGACTACTTCTGATAACCTTCTTGTCTTCCACTTGCTTGGTGATGACATCCAGAACAAATTGTTCCACCACCTTCCTAGGGACAGAGGGGAGGCTGACTGGCCTGTTTGGATCTTATCTCCTGTCCTTTTTGAAGACTGGAGTGACATTGGTTATCCTCCAGCCCTCAAACATCGTTTCCATTCTCAATGACCTTTCAAAGATGATAGAGTGTGGCTTGACAATCACTTATGCCAGCTTCCTCAGCAGTTGTGGATGCATCCTGTCAGGGCCTATGTGTTTGTGTGCATTGATTTTGCTCAGATGATGTGTGAACAGATCTTTCTCAAATGCAGAAGTCTGCCTTTCTCCAGACTCTCTCTCTTGCCTCCAGAGTCTGGGATTTCTGAGGAACAGTCTTAACAGTGAAGACTGAAGTTAAGAAAGCATTCAGTATCTATGCCTTCTCAGCATCCCCTGTTATCAGGGCTCCTACCTCATTAGGAAGCAGACTATTTCCCCTAGTCTCCCTTTTGAAGTACATAAAATTAAAAAAATCCTTTCATGTTGTCCTTGATCTCAATCCTAATTGGCCTTAGCCTTTCTTGTTACATTCCTACAGGTCCTGACAATTTTCCTATATTCCACTTAAATGGCAAGGACCTTTTTCCATATTTCATATAATTTTCTCTGTCCTTTGGGTCTTTCCATGATCTTATTCAACTGGAATCATAGAATCATAGAATCATCAAGGTTGGAGAAGACCTCCAAGATCATCCAGTCTAACCGTCCACCTATCATCAATATTTCCCACTAAACCATGTTCCTTAGTACAACATCTAAACACCACTTCTTGAACACCTGCAGGGATGGTGATTCTGTCGCCTCCTGGACAGCCCATTCCAGTGCCTGATCACTTTATGGGAGAAGAATTTTTTCCTAATGTCCAACCTGAATCTCCCCTGATGCAACTTGAGGCTACTCCCTCTAGTCCTATTGCTAGTTACAAAGGAGAAGAAGCCAAAACTCACCACCCAAAATCTCCCTTCAGGTAGCTGCAGAAAGTGATGAGGTCTCCCCTTGAGCCTTCCCTCCTCCAGACTGGACAGTTCCAGTTCCCTCAGCCACTTCTCATAAGACCCATGCTCCAGACCTTTCACCAGCTTCGTTGCCCTTCTCTGAACACTCCCCCGGGCTTCAATATCTTTCTTGTATTGAGGGGCCCAAAGAATATTTTCAGTTGTATAACCAAAACTGTCAACAACTTTTGGTAATCTTAGTCAACTTAATTGGATAAATGTTCATTCTGATTCCACCAAGGAAACAAACAAAAAAAATATTGTCAAACTGAAACACATAATTATTTTTGTTTGCTTTTTTCATTCTTTCACATCTTTTCCTAAAAATGCATAAAACTTTCAATGTATTAATTTACCATGAGAATTTGCACTCTCCCTACCTCAAACCTTAGTTTATGCAACTACCTAACATAAATAACAGATTCATATTGCAGTTTAACCCAGAAGGAAGCTAAAAAATTTCAAGCAGTTTGCTTATACCTCCCCTACAGTGGGATGAGGGAGAGAATCATAAAAAAAGGTAGAATTTTAGGTTGAGATAAAGACAGTTTAAGAAAATAGAAAATGAAAATAAACAATAATAACAGTAAAGAATATACAAAATAAGTTATGCACAGTGAAATGCTTAACACCTGCAATCCAGTGCCCTACTCATCTTGGAGCTTTGGTAGCTACCAGTCAACTCCCCCATTTTTATTGTCCAGCATGACACTGTCTGGTATGGAATGTAACTTTGACCATTCTGGGTCAGCCATTCTGGTTCTAACCCCTTCCTCTCTCTGTGCCCCTCCCCTCCACCCCCCCCCCCCCCCCCCCCCCCCCCCCCCGCCTCCCTGCTAGTAGAGCAGCACAGGGAGCTAAAATGTCCTTGAATTAGTGTAAGATCTTCTCAGCAGCCACTAAAACACTGATGAACTATCAGCATTATTTTTATCCTAAATTCAACATCACCAAGTACTAAATCCAGCACCATACCAGCTACTAGAAAGAAAATTATCCCAGCCAAAATCAGGACAGTTTATAATAACTTTTATAATCCATGCAATATTTAAGTAAAGCTAATAACAAAATTCAATATATGTCACTGACAAATGTGTGGTAAAAGGTATTTTATTTTGTTAAAGTAGTAACCGATATATTATAAATTTGACATTCCAAAGATTTAGCATAAATATTCTAATTTAATTTTAACTCAGGAGGTTTTAAATGGCGTTTTCTTGATAAACAGAAGGGAAAGCTAGTCAGAATCTCATTTTGTAAAGATCAAACTTGGTTTCCTTCAGCACTTATGAAAGGAACCAATACTGAGTATTCCTGAAGTGCACGCATTATATAATTTCAATCCCATGTCTGAACCAGGAGTCAACAAAGGCAACAAGTAGGTGAAGCATTTTGCAATTCATTTTCTGTACCCTGCTTCAAGATCATTGGGAAATAGTATTTGGGATCATCAGACTCCTGGAGGAGCCTCAGAAAAGGATTCCCAAGGAGACTGTTGCTTCTATCAAGTTGTAGTTGATCTTAACAATATATCAATTATATCCGTTATTTTTGATAAAAATATACTTTGAGGTGTTTCTCCCTGTCCTGGTTTCAGGGGGGATTGTGTTAACTTTCTTCCTAGTAGCCCCATATGATGCTGCTTTTGGACTTAGGATGACAATAATGTTGATTGCACAGTGATGTTTCAGTTGTTACTGAGCAGCGCTTACATTACTATTCAGCTTCTCACACTTTTAAAAGGAGCTAAAAGGAGACAGAACCAGGACAGCTGACCCAAACTGGCAAAAGGTATGGAAACCTTTGTTTGAAAACAAATGCCATCACATGAAACAGTGTAACTGAAGGAGTAGGCCAGGGTGCTTATCATTTTTGGGGGGCTGAATGGGCCTTGGTCAGTGAGCCATTATATTGTGCATTATTTTTTCTGTATATTCTTCTACCATTACTATTATCATTATTATTTCATCTTACATTTCTTTTCTATTACGCTGTTTTTATTCAATCCATATATACATATATATTTTTTTCTATTACCTCCTCTATTCCACTGTGGGGGAGTGAGCAAAAAGGTGTGTGGTGCTTAGCTGCGTGCTGGGTTAAGCCACAGCACTCACCTCACACACATCTGACTCCTGATTAAGTGGAGTCAGGCATCTCTTCAGCAGATTCTCGGCAGAGGTGTAGTAGTTTGTACAGATGGTAAAAGAAGAAAAATATTTTACTTCTCAGTATTGGTGGTGGTGTTCTATAGCACATAATTTCCAGCAGCTATTGGAGCATCAGTCCCTACAATGTCAATAGCATCAACTCAGACTGATCTCCTAATGAAGAGTGAAGCTCACCAGCTCTAGGATTTTAAAGAGTACCTAGGGCCTCTCACAGGGCAAAGGGAAGAAGTAGTCCTTGCCATTAAGAAATAGATGCATGTAGATGGTCTGTGTTAGAAAGCTGGAAAAGAAAGTCAGACAGGCAGTGCAGTAACAGAGATGAGAAGATGTTTTATTCTTTCTTGGGCATTTTTTCCAAGATTCTATGACTATAGGAGCCACATTATCCAACCTCTAGTGAAGTAGTAGACAGAATCTGTCTACTACTATCTGTGAAGTGATGACGAGGGTTGGAAACTTGTGACCTATAGCTCTGTAACTACAGAAGGGGACTAATGCAGATTAATAATACAGAGGGTCTGTAAGATTTTTCTAGTAAAGAATCAGAACTGGCTGAGCAATACAGCAGCACTAACTGAAATTAGCAAGGGTTTGTAGTGAAAAGCATTTCCAAACATTTTAATGGCAAGAATGGTTGCTATAGATTTATGAAGGAAAAGTCATCCTTGCCTAATAAAGCTTAGTATGATGAAATGAGAATGACTTGGCAGGAGAGGGGCCATCAGTGGATGTCTTTTTTAACTTGACTTTAGCAAAGTTTTAGGCACTGACTTTTCATGAAAGAGCATCCTTGTCCACGTGATGAGGTATGGTCTACACAATTGGATAGGGAGGTGAATTGAAACTTATCTAAACTGTTGGGCTTAACTGTGGAGTCCAGAAGAGAGGCCAGAAATACTAAGAAATTGTAGCTGATACTTGGTCAAATCTGCATATCTATATAGTCTGGGAGTAGACTTGCTGGAAAATTGCTTTACAGAAAAATCTCTGGTAGTACTCATGGACACAAATTTGAACATTAGCCAGCAACAGCTAAGAAGGCCAACAACTTCCTGTACTGCATCAGGCAGAGTGGAAACTGCATTAGCAGTTTGAGGAAAGAAATGTTTCTCCTCTCAGCACAGATGAGATATGCATGACGATGGTATGCTCAACAATAAAATCCGGGGTAAAGAAGTGGGAAGGTGAGTGGGGAGAGATTGTTAGGAGTGATGGTGTTTGTCTTCAGAAGACACTACTATGCATGATGAGTTCTGCTTTCTTGAGAGTGACTGGATGTCTGCCTATCAGTGGGAAGCAGTGAATGAATTCCCTTTTTTTACTCAGTTTATATGCATGGCTTCTATTGTACTAGTAAGCTGCCTTTATCTCAACCCATGAGTTCTTACACTTCTGCCGTTTTGATTCTCATCTCAGTTCTACCTGTAAAGAGTGAATGAATGGTTGTGTGGTACTTAACTGCCTGCTGGAGTTAAATCACATTTCCTTACCATATTTGTTGTTATCCTTTACAATCCACATCACATCATTGTACAACACAGTATCATCTTTATTTTGGATCTGTGACAGTTTTTGACTCATCCCTGATCTTTTCCCTGAGGAAATACTATCAGAGAAGCAAATATTTATAAAGAGAGAAAAGAAAAATATAAAAAGAAATGAGCATTTTATAAAACAGAAAATAAACAGGAGACTATCTCAGAACACTCGAGTTAGAGAGACACATGTGAAACAGCATTCTAACATTAGCATTGTATTCTAAGGGGGCACCACAGGGCAGAGATGAGCTCTTCTTATTAGGAATAACTTTAATCATTATTCCTGTTCCAACATTTTGCCCATGAGGCAAGGTTAAAACCCCTACTAAGGGGTTTTGAGTAAAAGCTGTTGAAGAGTGATTGCTAAATCAAGTGTTGATGGAAAATGGAAGAGGCTTAAGAGGGAGTTGAATGACATAAGAAAAAAACGTTCCAGGAGGGTGCAGAGGATCAAGGAGTCATTAATTGAATCATAGGTATTACCTGACCAGGATTAGTTTGTTGAATTCAAAAGCAGGACAAAGTTTGTTGAGGACTCAATTTTTCCCTATCTACTTTCTCTCACAGATTTTGTGATGTTATCATTCTAAGCAAAACGTAAGGCTAATATTGATTTTTCACTGATATTATTACTGTTATTGATCTTGTATTTATTTCTGAAGTTTTTATACTACTATCAAAGCAAA
Organism: Gallus gallus; assembly: GCF_016699485.2. Lineage (NCBI taxonomy): Eukaryota > Metazoa > Chordata > Aves > Galliformes > Phasianidae > Gallus > Gallus gallus. The sequence goes on from NC_052532.1 coordinate 142,036,048, forward strand.
ATCTACTGGGTTTTATCGTGTTCTTCTAGAGCTGTATAATTTAGCATGTTAAGTAACGTACAATATTAGCTAGTTATCTGCATTTACAGAAGTTAGTGAAAGTTATGTACACAAGTGAAAATAGCCAATTTGGCTTTTTTTTCATGATTTCATAATTGAAATGAGTTCTATATGATCCTGAAAAAAAAAAAAAGAAAAAGAAAGAAAAGAAAGATAAAAAGAAAGAAAAAAAAAAGAATGAAGAAAAACAAACAAAAAAAGAACTTGAAAGAAATCAAAGGAATAGCCAAAACAAAGAAATGAAAACCCAAAACAAAGAAATGAAAACTATACTTCAGTATTTAAGATCCGGTACAGGAACTGTCTCAGTATAAGGCACGATAAAAAGTTTATTTTCATTAATGGATTTTGATTCATGTACTTAATACTGCCCTTGTAATACTTCCAAGCCTCTATGGTTTATTTAAATTACTTCAACACTTGAATGACTCTTTCTGCATTATACTACAGAGAGCTGAAATTTAAATTTGCTCTTTACTGAATAAAACTGGTACTCCTTGAAAAGGTGACCATAACTTCCAGTGTTTAAAGTACAGCCATGTTGACTGCTTTCACTTAGATACCATATCCAAAATGTATCCAAATGTAAAAACTACAGAAATTTAAAAATATATAAACTAGTAAACTTTTAAAAACAAGGTATCAGCTGTATAGTGTGTTGAGTTATAAAAACATGGAAAAACTCATTAATGAAAATATAATTATACAATGCATATATGTATATGTATACATATATAATGGATATAATTATACGCTCTAGTGTACTCCTGAGGGTGCGTTAGTATACTACCCTAATTTCCAGCTATCAATACTGACATCTATATTTCAGTAGGTAGCCATCAGTTTACACAAAGTTTTGCTTACTTTCAAGGTATCCTGTTTTGTTTTGTTTTTCACTAATATTCTTTAAATGTAGGAAGAGTAAAAACTCAAATACGTGTTCATCCAGTCTTAAAAAATAAATTACAACTCCTGTGTTATAACTACTTAGATCTTCTACAAGCAAGGTTTATAGATATTATCAATACATGTCACAAATAACAGTTCCTACTTTACATACCTTAAGTAGCTAGAGGAGCCACATAAAATGCACCAAAAATCTCTTGTAAAACTGTAACCTAGAATGTAGTAAGTTGACTCATATCACTTGGGATAATTTACTTTTGCCTTTAATCTTTTCAGTGAAATAGAAATAAAATCATGTTCTTTTTTCACAGAGTTTTGGTGAGTATAAATGGTTTAGTTTTTGTAAGATATTCAGTATGATGACAGGGACAATTAAAAGGAAGTATTGCTATCCCATTTCAAATATACTCTTTCAATCCCATTATTGCTGAGCATGTCAAGTGACTATTTCCCACAATTTAATTCCTATAGAACTAAACCTAGCAGAAGTTTTTGTTACAAGCAGAAAATATTAAACAGATAAAGTTTTTACTAACCTGAATGAAAACAATACACAGTTTTGGTTCCAGAATCCCCTAACTTAAATTTAGGTCTCTTAACATTCATATGATAGTTGACATTCTAAAGAATGATTCTTCTGGTATTTCTGAGCTTTTTTTCTTTTGATTATCCATCTGTGTTTTAATACTTCTGAAAATGAAATTCAGTTACAAGATAAAATCTGTTAATGGATGTGAACAAATAGGGAAAAAAAGAAGTAAGAATGTGGTCAATCTGAGCACCCTTTCGTTCCTGAACAGTAATATCTTACTTAAGCATGAAGAAAAGTTATGACTAATGAATATAATGTGGAAAAATTTTGCTATTATTTATAAAGGTAAATTCACAAAGGTGACTCATAGCAGGATCTGATTAAGTATTAGTATACTTTATTACCAATTTTTTTCATCTTTCTGTGTCTAAAACAAAACAGAATTTTGTGTGGAAAACGTTAGTCATTACAATGAGCCTTTTTGGAGATGTACATTAGACTTCTCTTTCCTTTTGTTCACTCACTGAAGAATATTTTCACTAATAATTTCTCCAATCTTGATTTACATATCTCTTTGAAGAAACCATATTTATCCTATATGTATGACTTTAATTCAATGAAATGAAATAAAAATGTCATTCCTTAATATAAGAAGTGAATGATGTCACAAGCAAACACTGATTACTACAATGCAAAAGTACAGTGACAGCCCCATGGCTGAATCAAATTTATTTCTTCTTTAAATAGTACATGGTAGCTAGAGTACAATTCTAGTTTGGATTTCTACTCTGTATGAAGTTATGTAGTTATCTTCTTTTTCAAGGAGAAAAACAAATTTTTTGTCTGAAATATGGTGGCCAAAAAACCCCACAACCTGCTGCAGTAACAGATGAGTGATTATGTAGTGATTTGTAGGATAATTACTTATGAGAGACTTAATGGTTTACGTTGGTGTCTTGATATTAGTAAATTGTTTTACACAGACTCCTATTTTTCTGTGCAGTTTAAGAAACATAAACATTTTCCTGCCTCCGTAACTGCAAATTCCAATGTACTCACTATTTATTAAATCATTGGATAAGCAGAGTGAATCTTAATATTCAGAAAGGAAATTATCAGGATTTACAGTATTTTGACTGCAAAGACAAACATAAGAAAGAATAATTAATAGGATGTCCACTTAGGAAACTCTAAACATTGCTATTGGCACTTGTCCAACTAATAAGTCAGAAGGGGGAGGAAACTGCACAATGCTTATTTTAATTAGGCAGAATTATGTGGTTCAATAAAGCATGACAGTCTGAATAACGAAAGAAGAGACCCATGTTCATGAGAGACTTACTGAATATAAAAATGCTGGCAGCATGCATGTTTTACGGAGACACTTAATGCTATTTTATTATCTTTTCTTTCATAATTTCCTGAAACATGGTTCAAAGTGTTAACTGTTAACAAGAACATGTGGTGGGTGAGACTTTAACTACTATTTATAAAAATGAACAAGACTGGTTTTCTTCTTCACTTCAGAACTAAATGCTGCTTACCCTCTCATAGACTGATGTAGAACAATATGGAAGTAAGGTAAAAGTAGGCAAGAGGAGGGAAGAGAGTACTAATCTTGGAAAATGATTCTGCAAGGTGAGATATTACATGTATATTTTTGGGAATAGATAGGTTGTAAATGTAAGAAGAGAAAGCTACAGTCTGATCAGCACAATAATTTTTGACTTGAAAGGAAAACATTTCTCTAATTATAATTTAGAACAGAATAAGAAAAGTAATTATGCTTTCTGTATTTCACCAAAACATTTTCATTTAAAAATATCTTTTAGGTAAGATACTTTCTGTTTAGAAAGAAAAAAAGAATCTGGACAAATTAGTTAGTTAGTTTGTTTCTGACAATAAGCTGCAATTAGTCGACATCTGCTACAATAAAGGACTGAAAACCCTTACCTCAGACCATTTCCAGTGAAACAAAAATATCTATCCTCTGGACTTTGAATAACAATGTTGTTGAATATACACAAGTCTTCTGTTCATCTAAGAAGGCTGAAAAAGAGGTTGTTCCAGTGATAGTTCAGATGCACATGTGCAGATATGCCTCCATACAAAGCCCTCTTCTTTTATATGAACACTTTTTATGAAAATTTAGCTGAACAAATATGAGTGTGGGGCTCAGAAGAAGATGGGAAGGAGTCTCTGGCATCCACTTTCTGCTGAGCTGAGAGGGCAGTGGAAGCTTTACCCTACAAGGTCTTCTGAGGTTCCTGGTCTCATTTCTTGCTGTTCAGATTTACTAGGACATCATTTTATGGGGGAAAAAAAAAAAAAAAAAATCTCTTGCCTATATGTCATGCAACTTTCTTTATATCCTAGGCCCAAGAATATATAGCAGCTCTTGTCCTTACATTATTGTCATTTTGAATTGACATTTTTGTTTGAAGATGAAAAATAGTACATACATCAAAACATTTTTTTTTTCCAGTTGTGACTAGAAACTGCCTGAAAATCTAATTCAGAGGATAATTTAATGAAACTGACTACTAACAACCAAATTTTGGCACAGAAATTGTTTAAAACCATGGCTTCAAATAAACTTTGGTTATGTAAGATAGAGACTGACTTCACTTAAGAATGTTTAATGCATATTAATATATTTCTTATATTGATCAAAATCTTCAGATAATCCTCAATAGTCTTCTCAATTCATGGTGCTGGCTGACCACTTTAACATGCTGAGCATCAGTGCCATCCCTCAGCTTGATTGGAGTAAACATCTATTTGTATCTGCAGGAATGATAGGGTGTTCAGACCCAATACCAATAACAGGTTATTAAAATATCTCTGCCTCTGGACAAGCTTCTCTTAATCTTGTATTTAGCATTTTAAACAAAACAATACTATAAGCAGTAGCCTAAGTTGACTAGCTAAAATATGTTCTGTTATCACTAATTTAAATCTTATATTTAGCTTTCATAAACAGTGAGCTTTTGCCAGAGAGTGGCTAGCATAGCTAATTGACTTGAGATTTGAAATAATAACAATAATTGTTGTGTACTTCTTCTGATTAGCTTAATTACCCCCATTTCCTCTGAAAGCCTCAACATTAACTCCCATTGACTGTAATGTTAATTGCTGGCAGGGGCAGAAATGTTCAAATGCTGGTTTGTGCTGCAAAGTGCTGTTGTTGACAACTTCAGCAGATGGTTCTTGCACTTTAAAGAAAAGAGAGTTTAACCTGTTATTACTCTCTGCCCTGCCCTTTTTTTAAAGACAAAATGCCAACATTGTCAAGAATACAAATATGAAGCACTCCCTTTGATACAAGTGAGAAAAGTGATAAAAATATGTTTTCAAATATTTAGCAGATCATTTGGAAGGTGATAGAATAGGATGCAGTTAAAAGAAAACAATTGCAGTCTAGATCATTTCATCATAGCATACTACTTTAAGGGCTGTTCCTAAAGTAATGCCTCCTATTTTATTATGTTGGTCCACGAGTGTACTAATATAATAAAATATATTGGGTATTGGTAGTGAGGTAATAGAAGTTGAACCTTCCCACCTATGTTTCATTTTTTTACCCTGAAACAGATGGAAGTAGAGGGGCAGTCTGACAAAATGGTGTCTGACATGGAAGTGCATATAAACCAAAGGTGTAGAATTTAATTTCTCCATGAGGAAAATTTGCACACATTGATATTCATTGATGCTTCCTGAATAATTTATGGAGACAAAATTATGCATGTGAGCACAGTGAAGCAGTGGGTGGCTCATTTCAGCAGTGTGGCAGTGACGTGAAAGACAAGACACAATCCAGACTGCCATATAGATTTCTACAAGCTTCACAAGCTCTTCTTCATCTCTGGCTAAAATACATAGCTAATAGTGGTGACTATACAGAAAAATCGTGTTTTGTAACTGAGAATCTGTTCTGTCACCTGGTGTTCTTGTGCTTTTTCTAACTGTTGTCGTTTCCATGGAAATAAATAGGGCAAATTGCTTTTTGAGTAACATATGTACATTCTTTATATCCCATCATAGTAATTTTTTTTCAGATCCTGACCTCAACATGGACCAGAATGGCAGGATCTTACAGGTTCAGCAGGACTGCTATTGCTGAATATCCTGCTGTCTCCCAGAGGGAGAGGTGTTCATTTGAGAGTCTTTTCATAACCTCAATTACCACAAGGTCAATCTGCAACTGAGCATTCAAGTGGTACTTAGATTGTCTGGTAAGCAGCTGTGGCCCAAGAGCTATGTTGAAACCAAGTTAAACTGTCATCAGTGTCTATCTCTTAATGACAGTAGTGAAAGAGAGTCTTTCTGATAATTGACTTTTTGAGGAACCAGAGAAGGGATTTGAATCTTGAACAAATAAAGCCTTGTCAAGATTAAACTTTCAATAGTAAATAGTAAGAAATATCTCTGTATTCCTTCCATAATTCAGACTAATAAACATATATTCCTGAATATATTTGTTTGTGTACATGCGTACATGTGTATATGCATGCATTATGATCAAAGTATTTTTCTAGGCAGCAACATTTATACATTTCCAAATTTAATAACCATTCTGCACTCATTCTGCCATAAAAAAATAAATATTACTTTTTTTACAATACATATATTTATTCTCTGCCATGATATTCATGCATAAGAAATGAAAATTCCTATGAAGCTAACAGTAATCTGTCAATTGATTGACAGTGCTTCAATCCCTTTGACTTTTATTCTTTCAGTAAGGTTTCAGTTTAGGAAAAATGAAATCACGGTGCAGTGAATAACATGATTCAGTTAGATTATAAACCAATGTTCAGCTTGGAAATATCTAAGTCGGAATGTTCTAAATGAAACACCCAAAACTATACCAAATGTTCTAATGTCTATTACATATTACAGTGAAACACTTCATATGTTGTAGTCGCTACAGACTTAATGTTTATGAGGTTTTAAAAACGTACATGTTTTACTCCTTATGAAGATTCTCTTTGAATAAATTCTTGTTGACAGTTACTTAAGGTTGACAACTTTCTGGAACACAAGCCATTACTGCACACAAAAAATTACATACTATTATTTTATCTAAATAGTATGTGTAGATGATAGAAAGTATACATATACACTTTTTTTTCCTGAAAAGAAAATTTCTAGTACTTCTTTCCAAAATCAGACTAGAGAATGTATTGATAAAACGTATGTTTTTGTAGGGGAATGAGTAAACAAAAGGAAAGTCTTAGTAGCATCTGCTGAATGTATGCTGTTTGATCCTGTCTTTTACCGTAACAAACAAAATGTTCAAGTCATACTTATCTAAGTTTAGATATCGACAGAGCAGAAATCTGTATCTAAGCCTGTTATCTAGAGCTCTTTTGCAGTTAGTGGAAAAAAACAGACACTGTTGAAGTGTGATTAATCACATCCTAAAGCATACCTCCGAAATGGAATAGATTAGTCAAATTTCAGAAGATAAGTGAAAGGAATCCCTGTTCTGCTGGTTTAGACAGTAGTTTTACTACGTGATGTGACTCATAGTGTGCACAGTCATGAGCTCTGTGAAGAGTAAGCCTAGCTCATTTCTGTGAAAGAATAAATGTGAATTTTATATTGTAGAAGCTGGGACTGGCTTTGTTTTTAGACTCTTGCCATTAAAAAAAAAAAAAAAAAAAAAAAAAAAAAAAAAAAAAAAAAAAAACCTGTCACAGAGTATCTAGCTCAATCTATGCCCGGACAGTAGGCCCATAGGCCCCCTGGCTCCCAGAAATGGGAAGGGAAAAGGGAAAAGGGTAGGGAAACGGGTGCTGGGCTCAGAGAATGGAGCAGTGGCAATGATCTAAGGAGGAAAACTTCTTTTACAAACTATGATGTCGGAATGCAAGATAACACAATATAATACAATCTAAATGAAATTGAGTCTAATAAATCAAATAAAATAAGAGAGAGTTTCTGAAGCCAAAAGACCTTACTTGAATGAAGGCGCACGGCTTGAAAGCACACCTACCCCTCTGCTAGGCAGTGGGAGAGTGAGATCCTGTTACATCTGTGATATATCTTCCTTCTCTGACCATGAGGTTCTCTGGGATATGTAGTTCTTCTTCTTTTTTGAGAAGCAGGTATCTGGAGTATTAACTCTTTATCTACCCGTGCTGTACATGATGTTATGATGTGGAATACGATAGCAAATTTACAAAACCTAGCAACCAGTGACATTTCCTTAAGCAGTAGAAGACTTAGTGAAACTTATTAGAGAACTAGGATACCTGCAACTGCAGAGAGTATCTCCATGTTACCTTCAGAATTTCCTGGCTACCTTCTGTTTCCACAACTTTTAAGAGGTCTACACACTTAAGAAACTCTCTTGCCTACCCAGACATTAAACTTAACTCTCTTGAAGACCCTGACAGATCTGAATCATACTATGAGGGTTTTCTATCTCATAAACTGTGTGAATGATAATATTTTTAAGAGAATATCTCAGGGAAGGATCAAATTTCCCACACCTCTCAGGCGGCCAATGCATTATTGTCTACTGATTTGGGCACTTCAGCTGTAAGAAAAAATGTTTTCATTCTATTCTCTCCTCCTTCAGATACCCCTTTTTCAGGTTTTCTGGCTAATTTAATCTATCATACTTTAATCCACATATAGGAGTAATAGAAGCCACTCTGCCTTCAGAATTATCAGACATTTGGTTTGATAAAGCAGTTCTGTGAGAGATTTCTAACAGTTTCAGGAAAGCAGCTAAGCCTGATCTTCCTCTTCTGGATCAACTAAACTTATATAAAATGTAAGTAGTTTTTTTTTTTTTTTAACAGAAATGCCTTCACCTTTTTTGTTTGTTTGTTTGCTTGTTTGTTTGTTTTTTGAAAGAATGGATTCAATGATTGCCCATAGAAAATAATATTGAGATGCTCATCTGAGATAAACTGAAGGAAGCACCAAATTAAATACTCATAGAGAATGGGATTTAAGGGTAAGCCTTTACATCTACACTGTTGCATTCAACTCTCTGAGGGAGTGAACCCTGAAAAATGGTTTAGATTGTCTCCTGTTCCCTGGGCTTGCTTCCTCTACACAGCTATGTTCATATCATATTACCCATGGACTTGGTTCTTCTCTGGGGCATATATCTGGCATTTAAATAATATTATTCTTATAATTTTAAAATTCTTTGTATTCTTCTCAGACAGGGTATCAGAAAGGAAAGATATCTCTTGATACTTTAAATTCTTTTAAGATATTTGTAGTTTAAAATGAGAACAGTAGAAATTCAGGCAATATTTTGATCAGATTTTTAGTTTCACTTGAAACTGCCCAGTTATACTAATAAAAAGAGTGAATAGTTGGCTAAAATTTTTTCCCCAGAAGACAAAACAAAGAGAAGATGATTACTGCACTGACACCTTGACTATAAATTCAACAAAGTGCTTAGCACAGCTCATTTCTGTGCTGAGTATACTAAAAACAAGTGCAACCCCTGGGCACTGCAGAAAATACTGAAGGACACCTGATACCATTCATTGTCATTTATCTTCTTTAGTGTTGAAACTTAGTAAAACCTGGCAAAACACTTAAAAACAACAACAACAACAACAACAACTGATAACTGTCAAGGTGAAATGGAGTGTTATTCTTCTTTAAAACTGTCAGCAAAAATTACATTCACAAGTCCTTTTTTTTTTTTTTTTTTTTTTTTCACTGAAGTTCTGAGTGTTTTCTAGCTTTCCAAGAAGCAGGTCTTTGAAATTTAATTTTTTTTCTGAAGAAAGTATACTAGAAACCGAGTCTTACTATGTGCCAATAAAGCACTTGTCACATGCTACAACCTGAAAAATGTCAAAAAAAAAAAAAAAAAAAAAAGAAACACACGGAAAAAAAAAAAAAAAAAAAAAAAAAAAGGTCTACAATGAATTTTTATTCAGTAACATGCCTGACATCTATTTCAACTCCAGCAATCATCCCTGTTAACTGGAAAAGATGGCATTGAAAAGAAAATCTCCTCACCTATATTAGTGCCTTACTAAGCAGCAGGTTGTAATACACACATCTGTCTAGCTATATATATACATACACACATTGATTTCTCATTAATATTATAGTGAGTAATTCAAATATCCCTGATTTTTGTAGTGACTACAGCAATTCTGTGTATTTTTCTCTCTTGACATCAGCTGGTAGCTAAACATACTGTCCTTGACAATTTCAAATCTCCTAAATATAATTCCTCCGCTCAGAATTTGTAGTCTCTATCTGTCCACCCAGACACAATCTTTTCTTCTAGACAGCTGTAGCCAGTCAGGTACTGGTCTGTAATTCTGCAATTTATACATATTTTTTAATTCTTCAAAATACAAAGGAAATAATGGAGTGAGGGATAATCCCTCTAGTAAGTATAATAGACAGCATTTTATAGAGCTATAACCAAATACTGGCAAGTTATGTTGCTCTTCTGGTGCTCTCTGAAGGCTGCATTGAGCAAGCTTGAGTCTAATGATTTGGTACCAAAGTGCCACAGCATCATAGCCATGTTATCAAGCCAATCTGTTCTCAAGTCTATTTGCACCCACTCCTGTATACATGTTATAACTTCCTATCTTTTTTCTTTCTAATTATTCTGTACAAATTGAATTAAGTTTGAAAAGATAAAATATCCCATCTAAATATACCATGCATATTACACTGTATGTTATTGTAAACTTCAGTGCTTAGGAGATTGATTCAAAAATTCCCAGTGAGGGAAGGAAATTAAACATAATTTCTTGTATCAGAAGGAGTGTTTTGCTCTTATTAACTTCTTGGGAGATAGTGATGGCATCGCAGCTGGCAGCTGCATCTTGCACATGATGTAGTTAATTCAGCAGGCTTGTTTCAGGAACATCTACTTGAATAAGACCATGGATGAGACAGGAAGACAAATATTTGATTTGAAGTTCCTAACGGAGTTTTAGCATAAGACAATCTATCAAGTTCTTGAGCACTGTCAAAACTTCTGGACATGTCAAGAAGCACACTTTTTGGATGCCTATAAAATTTTAATGCTGAGGGAAATGTTCATGTTGTCCTTTAAAATACATGACGGATAGCGAATGAAAGCATATTCTTATCACCTCAGATTTGCACTATATTTCATAATTAGATATCTGTGATGAATGATAAATCTACTCATTGTATCCTCTAAGTCTCAACTCCCTGACTATAAGCTAAGACATAAACAATACTTTATTAACAATTTAGTTAATTTATTTAGTTAACATAATCAATGGTATTCAAATTTTATCAAAAGAAGTTATTTTGAAGTTCTTTACATTCTGACCACATCTAAAGCACAAACACTTTCTAATGTAATACATGTTCTTTTATTATCACTTTAATTTACATTTTTATACCAATTAAATCACAGTACTTTATACTGCGAAAACATTTTTTCCTGATGTAGTTTATTCCACTAGATTACTGACATAAGACAGTCAGGCAAATTAAGCTCTTGCTGCCTGAAGAATGACAGCTAAACTAGAAGTAAGTACTGTTCTAACTTAACTGGCAAACACTATTTGGTGGCATAGAACTAAGTGCTTTGTGCCTGACTAAGGTATGTAACAGCCAAAGTTCTGCTCTGTGTATTGTCACAAGGTAGTATAGTACTGATGTGCTCACGACTGCAGCGTCCCAGAGCTACCTTGTGAGTGTCTATGTGGCCTCTGGCAATTGCTGCAGTTGCTTTTGTTTGCCTCATTTGTTTAATTTTAATCAAAAATTTCCCTCTAGGAGTTGTCACTTTTCCAATGCATAGCTAGCACTGAGGTTTGGTTTTGTCTGAGAATGCAGTCTAAGTGTTTGGATACAGTATATTGGTGAGTAGCTTTTCATTTTAGAAGTAATTTGGATTGTAGTCATCTTGGCATTTTTTCAAAAAAGATGCAAAGCAGAAGAAAGCGTCTATTTATACAGGGAGAGAAGTAAAGCTGATCTTGGAAACTAGGTATCAGGGTAACAGTAATAATGACAATGACAACAGTTGCAATGAGAGTTCACTCGTGAATATCCAAATCTAAATACTGTGGAGCAATGCCACAGAACTAGAAGACAGTTTTCCATTCTTGGACTCTCACTAAACCAGTTTCTTCAGCATCTATCTATACACACATATATTCCCCTATACTACATTTAAGATTCAGTTCAGGGGAAGAAGAAAAGACTAGGATTATAGTTTGTGTGCCTAGGTTATGTTTGTGCTTTTGTATGTGTGAGACAATGAAAACTATTTTTTTGTTTCATTGCCCCACTGTTGTTAAGACAAAATTGAATTATATTCTCTGATTTTCAAACTAATTTGTCAATCTCCAGGGAACAGGAAAGGAAATGTATTTCATACCACCATTCAAAACAACAAAGTAAGAGTTTTGTTTATCTTGATTCTACAACTTAATTCACTTAATGAAAGAAATTATAAGAAAGTTCAAAATTTGAATCTTCAGGAATTTATAAATGTTGAATGTTTTCTCTTGTTGTAGACTATACTTTATCTATGAGTACTGTTTTCCCAGAAATCAAAGTTGAAATATTATACTTCAATGTTGTACCAAAGTAGACATACAGTTTCCAAGGTGATGACATATCATCTGTAGGACAATTCCTCATTACATATTTCTTCTTCTTATTATTATTGTTGTTGTTGTTGTTGTTTTTTTCTCACAAGAAGAGTTTTCAGTTTGGTGTCAATAATTCTTTGTTTTGGGAGTAGATGATTAAGACAACAGTAAAACAGAGTAGATTGTTTTACATACTCTTATCCTCTTATGATGACTCGACTATCTTCTCTAAGAATGGACATTTTCCCCACATATGAGCTAGAAAAGTCTCTATCTACAGCAGCATCACAGCTCTTTTACTCTGATGATCTCATAGTATTTGTATAGAACTGGATGATTTTCTGCTGTAAAGTCCTGGGATCAGGTTCCTCATAGAGGGGAACTGTGGCAACTTGCCTCACAAACAATACCCCTGGAACAACTATTGTATTGCCTAGAAAAGAGAACAATGAGGCCTCTGGGAGGTAACTCACCTGGCCTTATCTTGCTAATAGATCTCAAAATAGCTTAATTTACTGTAATCATAATTCATATGTTTTTTTATCGTAAATTTCTGTAATATGAAATTTACTAGAGTATGAAAATACTAGTAATAATAATAATAATAAATCAATGGAATGTGCAATAAGGAAGATAGAGGGCATACATAATTTTTTTCACATTTTAGAAGTAATTTGTTTTATAAAAAAATAGTCTGATTTGTCTTAGTTACAACATAGTTGTGAAACTTTCATATCCAGAACAGAAACAACATTTTTTAAGGAATATTGTGTTACAGCAAAACCTATATCCCCTGTGACACTGCTGATAAATACTGCACTCCTTTTTACAAGACACAATCTTTGAATATATACAATTTATGATTTCATTGCCAGGATGGTTCTAATCCATAGCTCTAATATTTTTTGTTACCAGTATGGAAAAAACAGTTTCCTTCAGCAATTTTAGAAATAAGATACCATAATACAACAAACCTTCAACACCTTTAAGGTGTTATCTTAAGAAAAACATCAAATATTGAAAGAAATAAATAATATGAAGTGGTAGGTGTAATGTCAAGGAGATAATTTTGCTAATCACAAATGGTGAATTAATTACTTATGTTATTAACTGGATAAGTTTCTGGAGTAGTAAATTGATAGAAATGGATAAGTAAGCAGCTGTGAGGAGGTCCCAAATTAGTATGAAAGACATCAACTGTATTTTTCCTATGAAGCTAACAACCACCTAGACTATGTGGCCACATTTTTTATTCATTTATAGAGGTGTAAATTTCAGATAACACTGCTGTAAATCTAGAGTAATTTCAGAGAGCACAATGAAGTTACTCACAATCTGTGTTAGTGTAATTGCAATTGGAATATGGTCTATATTGTAATAAGGTATTTGGCAAAGTTCACTTTACTGAAGAAAACCTCCTAATTTTTCCACTGAAGCTTACTTTAGAGGCTAAATAAAAGTAGAGCTGTCTGCTTAATCCCAGGATGGACTCGGTAATGTTATACTGTATTCTTTTCACAGAGCTTTTCATTGTTAATGGCAAATTCACTTGGTGCGCTTCTAGCAGACTGCCTAATTCATGGACCATTTAAAACAGAACTACTGCTGGTAGCCATAATTAGTTTCACAGGAACTCTTCCTTCTGCTGCTGCTTGAGTGAGACTGCTTGTCCAACTTTTGTAACTACCATGTAACAACCAGTACTGACCAAACCAAGTTCACAACTACTGTAATAAATGCATGATAGTTGAGTAAGGAGGTTTAATTTTCTATTAGCTCATCTTCTAGGCATTCCACTTAAAATTTCTTTACAAAGATCAGCTGCAGAAAAATGGCTTTATTTTCTTTTGGTCAATCTGAATCCACATCTATTCCACAAGTAGAAAGTCAGGAATACAAACCATTTTATTTTGTTTATCTTTTATGTCCTTTAACATTAACTTAGTGAATTCTATGGAGTTTTTGAAAGAATTTAACAAGTATTTTTTCATCTATTTATAGTTCAGAGTTCAGCTACACTTATCTTTTGTAACCTCAATTTTTCTGTATTTGATCCAAGTGCCAATTAGGATGTGAAATTTATTTATATGTATATATAAAACACTAAAGATTTTCAGTTTAAGATTTGGCTTAATCTGCAAGACCTGTTGACCACTTTTAATACCCACGCGATTTTAGTGCATGAATTGCAAGTATGGTTGAGGAACCTATGAAAGTAGTATTTCTAAATTAAATTTCTGCATTTCATTTTGTCAAAAAATATTGCATCTAATCCACGCAGTCTATGAAAGACTGGAGTTCTGAAGGTTTTCAGACGGAACCTACTGCACTTGTTAGGTGTCCAGTACAACTGACTAGATGATTGAAATATCTCCCTGGTCTTAGCAATTAACAAATATTAAGGATACACTGATGAACTAGATATAATCTGAATTAATCTTTCCAGAATCCTATGTAGGATGGGCACTTAGTCTTCGAAAAGCTGGTTTGCACTACATATCTGTTCTTAGCAAGTTGTGTTGTTTACTGCTATTAATGTAAGCCAACTTTCTCTCCTACTGATTTCACGCCATCTAAAAGTTTAAGTCACACTTAGTATATTTAAATATTTATTTGGAAACAATGAATACAAGTGATACAGTGTGTAGAGATGAATTTTAGGATGTCTGCAACTGGGATGAATGAAAAAGTTTCACCTGTGTGTGTTTGCTACTATGTTTTAGTTACCGTTTTGATGGCTTGTTATCACCACATATAAAGAGCTGCAGAAAAAGGTGTTTTTTTGTTTGGTTGTTTTTTTTTTGTTTGTTTTTTTTTGGGGGGGGGGGGGGTGTGTTTTTTTGGTAAAACTTGTGGTAAATCACAGATAAGGCTATGACTTTGTGTCATCACTACAGGCTTGCTTATCTTCACGTCAAAAGAATGAAATTAGCATATTTTCACACAGTTATGACAGAGTATTCTTGTTTATGTTTGTTAGTTTTCACAGTTTGATTTGAAATATAACTCTATATCTGAGGTACCTTTTATAGCATAGGAAATATAAAACTCTATATCTGAAAGAATACCACTAAATAGAGCCATGTACATCTTGAGGGATGTGTACCGGAACTACTAGTGAAAAGTACTTGAAAGTTCTTTATGAGTGTAGTTAATAACTTAAGTAGCACATTGCTTTGTACTCCTTGTTTCAAAACAAAAAAATAACTCAATGAATATATTGATTAAACAAACCAGCTTCCCCTTTCAGTTACTCTCCTCCACTCAAAAGACCCCCACGTTTTGATGTATTTGAAATCCTAATTATGTCATTTAACAAACAAACAACAAAAACATGGTTTGTTTCCTGAATCCCAGGGGGTTGACATGGGGGTCATCCTATTTAATCCCCAAAAGAGTAGGGAGTGGCTCCCACCTGGAGAGAGAAAGGAAATAACATTCCAGATTGTTTAAGTATGCTGCTGATACAGCAGTATTGTTGACAAGCAGCAGCTGTGAAGGAGGCTGACATTATTCTTACATCCTCTCTTGCAAAGAATTCCTCAAAAATAGTGCTGTGATTTTCTGGAACTTTATGATAAAAATGGACTCATCCTGTTTAACATATGAAAGAACTATCCTTTATATAGCAGACATTTTCATTTAAAAATATGCAAATTGTTATGCTTTCTCTCTGCAGATAAAAAGGATAAGAACATTTCATATAGAATCATATTTTGAGATGTCGTAGTTCCCTGAAAGTAGTTGAGGAAAAACAAACAAGTATCTTTATACTTGAAAAAGCCATGCATCTGCTTGTAGTCTGCAAAGAAGATGTGGCTAGTACAAATTTTTTTCTGCTTACGGTAGGAAAAAGAGAAAGAGAATAGAAAAAGAAAAGGTACAATCATATATAATGCATGGTGAAGTTGATGAGTGACGATACATATGCAGTTTTGTAAACTCAGGTGCAGACAAATTCAATTCAATTAGTGAAATGCTTACTTGCTGAAACGATAAGGCTGGTACAACAGTCTAAGAAGAGGAGACTGAAACAGAAGGAAAATCTCTGAAAACAGGATCTAATATGACAGATGTCAAAGAAGGCACTGCTACTGCTTGCTGTCTGGGAAATTGCTTTGGCTTTGTTTTTTCATAGAATCACAAAATGATTTTGGTTGAAAGAGACCTTTAAGATCACCTGGTTCTAATCCCCCTGCTATAGGCAGGGACACCTCCCTGTAGACCAGACTGATCAAAGACCTATCCAGTCTGGCCTTGAATGCTTACAGGGAGGGGGCATCCACAGCCTCACTGGGCAGCTGGTTCCAGCTGTCTCACCACCCGCACAGTAAAGAATTTCTTACTAATATCAACTAATATCTAATCTAAAACTACCCTCTTCCAATTTAAAACCATTTCCCCTCATCCTGTTGCCACATGCCCTTCTAAAAAGTATTTCCCCAGCTTTCCTGTAGGCCCCCATTTCTTGTGTTTCCAATCTTATTTTGTGCTTTCCAGAGCAGAAAATGGGGAGGAAAATATTTTTAAATTCAAGATAGTTTGTGGGATTCTTAATGAAATGTATTTTACTGCTTAACCCTATTCCATATCTTACATAGGAACACTGGTAATAACTCCTTCACTAAACTCAGACAATTTATGGAGATTTTTCTTCCACCACCAGTTCAGTATTGAATGATGTCATAAGTTGGTAAATATTCATTGAAGAGAAACGCCGCTAAGGTTTAGTGGGTTTTTTTTTTTTTTTTGGTTGTTTTTTAAAAAGGAATTCCATGTTCAATATATATCAGTTACATCAGATATAAAAGCACAATAACACTATTCAATAGACTGAACTTTCAGCTACAAAACACTAATTTTTCAACCTATTCACCACCATTAGTTATGCATTTTCACCATCAATCAAGAACAACATGAATGATATGTTCATAAAAATGTGTATGGCTGTCTGAAACATGGTTTGTTTTTCACAGCGCTGTTTGCCACTGCTGAAATGCACCACCTACCATCTCACTGTACTAATATGCACTATTTAGTCTCCAGAAAAGTTCAATGAATGTCAGTGGGTGAAATTTTTCCATTTGGAGGAATTAAATTCCACACCTTTTCTCCATATGCAGTTCCATGTTAGACATCATTTTGTTACACTGCCCCTCCATTGCCATCAGCCACATAGAAACCAAATGTAATGGAATATTGGCAGGAAGGTTCTGCCTCTACTGTCATATCACTTACATCCACTTCTGATGCTGCTAATCATCATCATCAAATAGGAGGCATTACTTTTGGAACAGGCCCTGTATGCACAGATCACAGTGTCAAAATCTTACCCAAATTAGATGTATTTCCATGAGCCTAAGCCTTTTAGTATTACAAAATTAAGGAACAGAAGGTAAAGATTTTAAAGAATATTTTTAAATGTTTAATATTTTCCCATCCAATCTGTTCTGATATTAGTGTTCTTCTTGTCTTTTCTACATGAATTGAAAATAACAAAACTCTATATATACCTTGTAAGATATTTAAAAAAGGTTTTCCTCTGTTAACCATGACATCAACAAACTGAGATCCTCAGCTGAGGAGAACTAAAAGGATCTTTATTTTTATAGCAAGTAAAACTATCATTGTAAATAAAGAATGAACAGAAAAACACTTAATTCAAAAAACAAAACAAAACAAAACAAAATAAAAAATCCCATGAAGCAGGTGGCCAGCATAGAAAAATGAATGTACATAGCTGCATTTGTTGAAAATTATACGCAAATAATAGTAATGTTATAAAATGAAAGTATTAGATAATTTTTTTAAAAATAATAATGCTATAAGTTTTTTCTAGGATGAAAGATCTGCTAGAAATCAGAAAAAGTAGACAGCTTTTCCACAAAGATCAAAATATTTTTGGAAAAAAATATCAGAGTTGCTTTGGAAGTAATGCCTTGTATTTTTTTATGTTGGTCCATGAAATTGGAGGAAGATGTTTGTGGTATGGCAGTAGGCTTTGCACCTTCCCACCAATATTCTGTCATATGTTGTTGCCATGTTACAGACGGCAGTAGAAGGACAGTCTGACAGAATGGTGCCTGATATGGAAGTGTGTGTGAAGCAAAGGTGTGTCATCAAATTCCTCCATGCAAAAAAACTACACCTATTGACATTCTTAATTCTTGCTGAATGTTTCTGGAGACCAAACAGTGGGTTTGAACGCAGTGAGGTGGTGGGTGATGCATTTCAGTAATGGCAGCAGAGATAGTGGATCAACTCTGCTGGAAGAGAGTTATGAGCACAACAAACAGGCTGTTGTTGATCATTGGTGAAAATGCATAATTAATGGTGAGGACTGTGTTGAAAAATCATGTTTTGTAGCTGAGAATTTGGTCTATTGTTATTATTGTTGTTATTATGCTTTTTGTATCTATTGTAGTTTCCATGGAAATTAATAGGATGCATTACTTTGAGAGCAACCCACACATTTGCCAAGAGAGTTGATGGTTTATTTATGAGAGTTATATAAATATATGTCCTTTTTATATAATGTTGTTTTCTCATCTTCTTACACTTCCTTAAGGTTGTTTTGTGTATGTTATTTTTTAAAGAAAACCAAACTGGTGAATCTTATTCTAGTAGCAACATCTTGAGTGGGGGTGGAAGTAACCTCAACCTCCTCTAAGAATAGTCAGCATGAGTCCACAAGCACAAATGGTTTTATTTATTCACACACTAGTAAAATTCTCCCTGCAGAGCCAGGTTCTTTAGTAGAGTCTAATTTTTGTGTTTTATTTTTTGTTTCTCACAGATGATGAGGATGTTAGAATGAGAGGGGCATTTTCTGGTGGGATTTTTAGAAAGATTTTTCTCTGCAAGCCATGTTATTACTACATAAAGAGGAGAGCTAAATGCCTTTGGGGACTTAGAGAAAGCAAATAACAGGAGAAAGAAAAATGTTCTTTCAATAAGACCAATTAATTGATTTGTCACACTGGTGTTTGTACCACACTGGTAAATAGCGTTTGAAGCACACACTCTTTGTTCACTTCATACTTTCTGTTTATTTGGATAAAATCAGCCACTGATCTGACCAAGTTTGAATGATTAAATCACTTTAAATTTCTGAGATGCAAACATCTTCACGTGAGCCTTTCATCTGTAATTAATGGTGATAAAAGGACTGATGCAGACTATAAAAGGACAGACTTACTTCAGCTATCTAATTTAGGGCAAGAGGAATCTTACTCTATGAACAGTAAATCCTTGGCACTCTTCAAGTGTATCCACATGTGCTGAACTGTTTCTTTCCCATTGCTTCACATGGAGACTGTATTGGGTGATTCATCAATTTGGCTAGTGAACAAAAATATTTTTAAGTACTACATCTTGAAATATATGAAATTATTTCTGTTTATTTTTTCATCTTCTTCTACATATATTAGTTTGCCAGAAGTGAAACAATTCATTTTTCTGAATTTGTAAATACAACTTAAACCAAAGTAAATGACAGCCTAAATTTAGAAAGACTATGGATTTCTTTATGTTCAAGAATCCTTATACTTAAGAATATTTGATTTTTTTTCCCCTAAGAAAACATCTTCTACTAAGAAATAGTTTCTGATTCATGTTTGACATTATCTTGAAAAACACTTTGGCTACTAATATCTAGTGTGTTCTGAAGGACTGTAGTTTGTGCTAAACATTGCAGTTGTCTTTGTGATTCAAGAACCGTATATTGGAGACTGTTTTCTTAGTCTTCTCAAGGAAGCAGGTTATGTGGGAGACAAGGGAGGATACTCTCCACTGTTTCCTCTACTTCACTTTCACTTTTCCTTCTTCTCCTGGACTAGTTACAATAGCTCTTGAGAATTTTGAATATCCCTGTAAGGTTCAAACCAGTATGTTCTTATATGCAACTTCTTAGGTCTGGCCCATGCCTACCAATTTCTGTTCAACAATATTCAGTGCCCTGAAGGGTAAGAGAATACCTCTGGATCTGATAAAAATGCAACAAGTCTTGTAACTGCTCCAACTCCAACAACAGGCCCTGAGACAGCTTCAGCTCCTGAAACAGATCCTCCAACTTCTGTGACAGACCTTGTGGTCACTCCAACAGCTGTGAGAGACCCTGCAATTCCTCCAATCTTTGTGATGAGCCCGGCAACTCTTCTTTTCATCCCTGTTGTCGCTCTGACAAGCCCTGTCACTGCAACCCCTGCCACTGGTCCTGTTCAGTTTAACCAGAAAATCAAGCAGTGCCAGTTGACCCTATACAGAAAAGGTAAAAATGGCTGTGAATGTAAGATCACTTAGTAAGGAAAGAAACTCCTACTAAAATGGGAATGGAAGAAGAGAATGAAACAGGGCCATCACAAGAAAGGGAGGAAGAGGGAGAGGCAGAACTCATAAGGGGAGTTCTAACTGCCCAGCTCCTAACCTTGAGTGAGCTGCTCAAAAAATTGAAGTTCATTTCAGTCTTATATGAATGGAAAAAAATAGTATCACAAAATTGAGTGTGGTTATTTATAGTAGAGTTTCACAGGGATTTGTAGCAAGTGATCATTCCCCTAAGATATCCAAAGGAAATAATTTTTATTAAGTAATCTCTTGATTATGTTTGTTGCTGTCATAAATGTTGGCAGTGTGGTAAGAAAAAGAAAGCATTCATGTAAAGTTATTAGAACAACTCAAATATTTTCATTTATACAGTTAGCTTTAATTTTACCAAGTACTCAATTTACATTTTTTGGAAATGAGACTTTTGGAAAAAAACAACATGGTCTTTCAAGAGAATGTTCTGACAAAATTTTTTGTGTAATTTTTTGCTGTATGTATATGAGAAGAATAATGATGTATTTCTTAAATACTTATCAAGATGCTAAAATCAGTATGATAAAAGTGATGATGAAAAATTTACAAGAGTAAAAAAATCAAAATTAACTCACTTATTTCCAGAGAGGGGGGAAATGTTTTATGTCTTTCAAGCAAAGTCTTAGTGAGAGTGATTCTATTAACTTAAAAAAAAAAAAAAAAAAAAAAAAACTTTTTTTTTTTTTTTTAATAGTTTGAGAAGCATATTTAGCTGAACACAAAATACTGAACACGTGTAAGTGATTCTGGATGGAATGCAATGTCTGGGATTATATCTGCATGGACCTTAGGAGACATAAAATCTACTGAGATCATGCCAAAATACTTACTGTAAAATTGATGAATAAAAAAGTAAAAAATAATGTTCTGCATGCCTGTTTATTTTTTCTGAACAATTTTTTGTTTCAAGTTGATGAAAGATGTTTTATGAAAAAATAATTAATTTAGGAACACATTAATGGCTTTGTCATTAAGTTCATTTCAAATGAAATTTTCCTGAAGAAAACAATTATCACTGAGATACTTTGCTACTTAGCCTTTAACCTTGTCCTCCTCCCATTTTAAAACCTATATTTTTTTCTATCATTTTAGATTTGATAAATTTGTTGAAAGAAAACATCTCTAAAAATGTTGAAATATGTCCTTCTGAAAACCAGTGTTGTCATCCTGCTTTTTACCCTTATGTTGAGATGTTCAACTCCACTGACTCCTAGTCACTGCTGCTGTGGCCGTCCTCGATTTCTATATACCTGATAAGTTCTCTCTTGTTTTTATCAGATCTAGCAAAGAATCTTTCCTTCCTGACTCCTCAGACACTCATTGCAGGATGTTGTAGTCGGTGTACTCCTGGTGTCTCTTAAGTTGCTTGAATCCTGATGTATTATCTGTCCAGCAGATATCACAGAATCATATAATTATTTGGGTTGGAAAAGACCTTCAAAATCAAGTCCAGCCATCCACCTAACACCGTAAGTTCTCCACTAAACCATGTCCTGAAGGACCACAACCACATGTTCCTTAAGTACTCCCAGAGACAGAAGCTCCACCAATTCCCTTGGCTGCAACACAGGAACGTTCTCATCATCACTGAGTATAGAGGGACAAATGCTTCACTAGGCCTTCTGGCCACTTTATTTCTGATGCAAACCAGGATGTTATTGGCCTTCTTGGTCACCCAGAAGGTCACCCAGCCACACATTGCTGGCTCATTTTCAGACCGCTACCTGCAGGTCCTTTTCTTCTGGGAAACTTTCTGGTGACTTAAAGACAGTCTACTCAGATACATAGGGTTGTTATGACTGGACTGCAGCACCTGGAATTTACCCTTCTTGAACATCATGTGATTGGATGCAGTCCATTCATCTGCCTTAATTAGATCCCTCATCAGAGCTTTCCTAACCTCATGAAAATCAACACTCTTAATCAACTTGAAGTCATTTCCAGGTTTGCTGAGGGTGCACTCAGTCTCTTTATTAATATAATTGATAAAGTTATTAAACAAAATTGGCTCCAATACTGAGCCAGATTAGTTAAAATCTCCCATAAAGACCACAGCTTTAAGGATCCATCCTTAAGAGCCTATTCCCAACCATTTTATCAAAGCAGTAGTGAATGATATTTATAAATATTGTTTCTGTCAGTAAGATAAGAATGTAGGAATTTCTCAAAGAACGTCAAAGTGTGGCATATTGCTGTCAGCTTTCCACTGAACTGCTTCAGAGAAAGAGTGTCTGAGAAACTGAAGGCCTCACCATACCACCGAGGTGAGATGTGCAGTCGGGTCAAGCAGCAGGAAGGAGAGCTGAAGGAAAAGAGAAATGTCAGATGACCTACCTAAGGTTTATATCTGTTCCCCCTGAGCAGAAATGATAACAGCACACTGAACGGTCTTCTGGGGAATGTAGTTCCTCTTCTCTTCTGGAACAGGTGCCCGGAACTGGAGCATTAACACTTTAATTCCCAGTGCACTACATGATGTTATGATGTGGAATACCGATAATCAAAAATCATAGAACCACGACAGTGTTATTTATCCAAAACCAAATAATGCCAAAGACAACAGTGGACAATCATTTTATCTGAAGTTTGCAAAAGTGATGTTTGGTTCCGGAAATTAAGATTCAAATGGCATTAGTGTTGCAACTGGACTAGAATGATTTCTGAATTCCATCTCTCTGCCTAGGATTACTGCAAATTATTTTAATAATAATTAAATTAAATTGGAGAGCTAACTCTGAAAGACTGAGAAACCCTCTGTGCAAGTCTTTCCTTAGTTTAAAATAATTTAATATGAAACATTAAACTTCTTCCTAGAATAGTTGCTCAAAAACTCATTTAACATAAAGAGAGATTGTTTTATGAAGTGATATATCTTCACTAGGAAAAAAATGCAGAAAAAATAAAATATTGAAAATTTAATTAAATCAAGGATAATAGTTACCTTCCTTTCAAAGCAAAATAAAATCAAGAATCTGTTGAAATATAAGTTTTTGTCTTGGCAACAATTCTGCTCAAAATGTGGACAGGAATTTTTGGAGAGGCTATTCAAAACATAAAATTGAGAGTTAAAAAAAGCATACGCATTACATTTTAAAAAGTTCCTATCTGAAAAGATGTGAAGTTATACTCACACTTTATCCAAATTAAGATAATGTAAGAAAGGATGGGAAAAAACAGAAAAGCAAAAATGCTGCCACATTTATGTTAGATAAGCTGGAGAGAAAAATATTTTCATGCGCATTTCAGTGTGTAGATAAACCTTCTTAACAGTTCAGCCCTTTACAGAGTAATCATTTATCTTACTTGATTCTGGTAACATGTGTCACGTAAACTGTGATTTTCATAGGGATAATTAAGAGACTAATTAATTTCTCATCATCTGGAAAAATGGTCATGAGGACACAAGTCATACTTCAGTTCAAAGTGTTGAATTCACTTAGAAAACATGATTACGTATATTCCTATAATTCTCTGTGTTAACTGATATATTTCCAATAGTGTATGTTCTGGAAAACTGTCAGAAATGTTTGGAGAAGTGTCTGCAGCCGCAGAAGTAAAGTGATATGAAACTACTGAACATAAACTTTCCCACTGCAATTATCATAGAGAGGCAAATGGCAGTGAATGGACATGAATAGAAGTTGAACTAACATAAGCCTCTTGAAGAAAACCGAGTTCAGGGAGCAGATTCTGTTTCTGATTTTTTGGCTAGTGATTTGACTTTGCAATTTGGCCTGTGAAAGTTTAATATCAGAACATTTTCTGTTTATTTGTGGAAACCTTTCAAAATACCATGCATAGTAATTTGAGTGAATAATAAAATCTTATTTTGGCAAGGTCTTATCAGAAAAAGGAAATATATATTTAGGTCACTCCCAAGTAGCAAATTTTCCTATGTTAGTACTGGAACGGGAAAGACAAGTTTGGATTTAGCAGAACTCAAAAAAAAAAAAAATTTAAAAAAAAATTGATAGTGACACATGACTTTCACAAATGGAACTGAGAAAACAGAGCAATTTTCCTAGTCTCCTTGAGCCAGCAATGTGGCCATGAGCAAGCAGTGTGCTCCTTGTACCAGCAGTGTGCCCTTTGGCCAAGAAGGCCAATAGTATCCTGATGTGCATGAAAATAGTGTGGCCAACAAATCAATGGAGGTTATCTTTGCTGTCTACTCTGCTCTGGTGAGGCCACATCTGGAGTACTGCATTCAGTTCTGGGTTCCCGAGTTCAAGAAATGCAGGACACGACTGGAGAGGGTCCAGCAGATGGATACAAAGGAGGTTAGAGACCTGAAGTGTCTCCCTTAAGAGAAATGGCTGAGAGACCTGGGACTGTTCAGCCTGGAGAAGAAAAGACTGAGAGGGAATTGTATCAATGCTTATAAATATTTTAATGAAGAATCAGAACAGACTGCCCAGAGAGGTGATGGGTGCCCCGTTCCTGGAGGCATTAAAGGTTAGGCTGAACAGGGCTCTGAGCAACCTGACTGAGATGTAGATGTCCCTGTTCATTGCAGAAGAGTTGGACTAGATGACCCTTACAGAACCCTTCCAACTGAAACAATACTATGATTCTATGATTCCAGCATCTAAAAGGCAGATGTCAAGTAGATCTCTGTTCAACAGAGTCCAGCAACAAGACAAGGGACAACAGGCACAGACTGGATCACAGGAATTCATATAAGAATATGAGGAAAAAAAAAATTCTTTTATTTTAGAGGGTGACAGAGATGCCCAAAGAGGTGATGGATTCTTCTTCTCTGGATATATTCAAAGCCTACTCGAATGCTTTCCTGTGTAAACTACTCTTGGAAACCTGCTTTAACATGGGGGTTGGATTAAATGATCTCAAGGGGTACTTTCCAACTCCTACGATTTTGTGATTCTTTGCCTTAGAAACTATGGGGAGCAAGTATAATTAAAAACTCACTCCAGTAGGATGTCAAATGTAAATCGACAGGAGAAGATATCAATAGTTCAGCACTTTTTAGTAGTTTTAACATGATGAGATAACCTGAAGGTTCAGATACTTGAGGTATTTGATAAGGACTGTGAAAAAACAACAAATAAAAAATAATGAACTTGTCAAATTTAACATTATTGAAAGCTTTGTTAGGTTCTGAGAAAGAAGGAAACATAATCTTTTCTGAGTCCATTTCTTATCCATGGCAAGTTTTACTCTCACTGTATGTTGATAAAACTTTTTTTCAAAAACAAATGTATATTAAGATATACGACAAACTTTCCAACAGAGAAGTGTAAATGTATGAGAAGAGATAATCTAGAACTCTGAGTTTTTCTGTTTATATTCAAGGACAAAAATAGCCATGACCCAAAGACCTTGTTCACCTGCCCATTGTGTTGAACTCTGGAATTTCTATTGTAAAGATTAAGGCTAATTAGAAATACAGCTAATAGTTGAAGGGGAAAAAGAAAATAACCAGGACTTAAAATAGTGTAATTGCTAGTGTGTTTCAGACTTCATCAAAAAGTGTAAGAGTTGCTACATTCATTTTAGGACTAGAGAAAATACCTTATGTTTGCTGTTGCATAGCACTCACAATATATACACATCCATGACAGCATTAAGGAAACATCTATGAAGCAAGGTTTTACAGTATAGATATAGATCTCTTCCTATGCAACTATACTCTTTTTGTGACCAAACGACTGTTTTTTATGCCAATTTGTTCTGCATCAAAGAAAAGTACCAGCTCAGATGAATTCTGCTTGTGCTCCATTCCAGGGTCTTCACATGCCTCAAGAAACACAGAAAGAGATAAAAGAGTGGCTGAAACTTTATTATTTATTTATTTATTTATTTATTTATTTATTTATTTTTTACTTGGCTCACCACTTAAGGGCATTCTTACAGTCACGTCTCATTCAAAATCATTTGTCTTCTAATAACATCACCGAGGTCAATGCATGACTCTAATGCTCAAAGCCTTTCTGCAGTTCTGCAGCAGATATTCTCTATTTTAAAGTTTAACTCAGATCACATATCAGCTGAACATATTGTATAGAAGGGCTTGTGTGGATTTGAATTAGTTAGCACATTAAGGAGGGTAATACACACTATTGTAAAATAACTGGCAGTACTCCGATCAGTCTTTCCTGGTTTGTTCTCTGGGGATATGTGGAGTAGTGTTGTGAGCTTATGAATATAAAAGCTGTCTGAACATAAATTCAAAGTACTTTAAGAAAAAGCAGTTTAATCATGCCACAGTATATAATAACATGATCCTCTTAGGTACAGTATAATAAGATAAACTTTAATCATAATCAGAGTTGTACTTGCTGGTGTTTTTACAGAACAATTTTTGCCAAAATATTATGCAAAAGTATGCATTTATTCCTCTGTGTGCATGCGATTTGAATAAACTACGGAAAACAGACCTGGGTACAGAGGAAGATCACCTTCTTTGTTTAAGGTTTCTTGTGCTAAATGCTCTCTTAAGGCATCTTTTGTGTGATCTACATTGATCCTTAAATTTAAGCATATTCTTATATAGCATTTTCTGTAGCATGGTAGCCACAAAGAATTTTAAATAGGCTTTCTGGAAATTATTCAAGCAATGAAATTACTGTACTAATTGCTACACAAGTGGCTCTGCAGAGAAGAACCAGGATGTCCTGATGGGCAACAGGTTGGCCATGAGCGAGCAGAGTGCTCTTGTGGCTTAGAATGCCAGTGGTATCTTGGGGTACATTAAAAGGAGTGTGGCCAGCAGGTGGAGGGAAGATCTCCTCTTCTGTGTCTTGATGAGCTCACATCTAGAATGTTGTGTCCAATTCTACATCCCCCTGTTTAAAAAAGAGAGGGATCTCCTAGAAAGAGTCCAGTAGAGGGTGACAAAGATTACTAGGCATCTGGGGTGCCTTCCGTATGAAGAAAGGCTGAGAGACCAGGGATTCTTCTGTATGGAGAAGAGAAGGCTGAGAGGGATCTCATCACTGTTTATATAAAGTGCAGAAGTCAGTGGGGGTGGAGTCTTTTCAGTGGCATACAGCAACAGATAAAGGGAGCAACAGGAAGAAACTGGAACACATGAGGCTCTGTATTATCACCAGGTAAACTTCACTGTCACAGTGATGGAGCTCTGCAACAGGCTGCCCAGGGAGGTTATGGAGTCTTCTTCTCTGGAAGACCTGCCTGAAAACCTTACTCTGGGGAACCTGGTTTAGTATGTGGGTTGAACTTGATCTGCAAAGGTCCCTTCCAACACCTACAATTCTGTAATTCTGTGATTTTATAATCTTTTTAGCCCTCCTTTCATTTGCCGCTTTTCACAGAAATTGGCATTCTTAAGGATTCAATCTTATTTTAGATCACTACAACAGTTTTAAAAGATATATGACAACCCTTAGACTGTTTATTAATTACATAAGTACTTGTGTATTGTCCAATAGACTTGTGAAAAAATGATCTGTAGTCACAAAAGTTATGTTCAATGCAATAGTTTAAAAGCTGTGATCAAATGCTGTGTAGAACCAATGAATGAATGATACAGACATAGATGTTACATATGAATATATATATTCATGGATGGTATATTCAAGGCAGGTGAGATAACACATTATACTGTATGCAAATGCCCGGAGTGGGTGACATGACAGTATATGTGGGAACTGGAGAGTTGAAATGTCTTGAGAATAGTGTTGGAGGACTTGGTGCAGCAATGAAAGGCCAAAACTGTTGGGAGGAGAGTTAACCACCAAAATTAACTCTAGGTGAATTGAGAAGGATTAAAAAATGCAGTCACTTGGCAGAAACTGCTGAACTTTAACAGTGATTTATACTAAACTTTATTCATGTATTAATGAGGCTAGCCAATTAACAAGGTTGTACATCAACTGCTTTCAAATTGTGCAAAGAAAAGAAAAAAAAAAAAAGAAAGATACATCCACTGGACTTGTTTAGTAACAAAAAAGCAGAAACTTAATTTATCTTGAGAGTAAAATGCAGTGAGAATGCCTGTATATAATTAACGTTTCAAAATTTTAAAAGTTTTTATTAAATCTTTAATTTTCATGGTTTGATGAAACTTTCAATTTAAATAACAATTCTAATCAATACAACTACTTTTTAACATGAATTTCCTCTTTTATGATATGGAGAATAATTTATGTAAACAAATAGTTATTTCATAGAATCATAGAATCATAGAATCATAGAATCGCTAAGGTTGGAAAAGACCCACAGGATCATCCAGTCCAACCATTCGCCCTTCACCAATGGTTCTCGCTAAACCATGTCCCTCAACACAACATCCACACGCTCTTTGTACATCACCAGGCTCGGTGACTCCACCACCTCTCTGGGCAGCCCATTCCAGTGCCTGACCACTCTTTCAGAGTAGTATTTCTTAACATCCAGCCTGAACCTTCCCTGACGCAGCTTGAAGCCATTCCCTCTAGTCCTATCACTAGTCACACAAGAGAAGAGGCTGACCCCCAGCTCACTACAACCTCCCTTCAGGTAGTTATAGAGAGCAATAAGGTCTCCCCTGAACCTCCTCTTCTCTAAACTAAACAATCCCAGCTCCTTCAGCCACTCCTCATTAGGCCTGTCCTCCAGACCCCTCACCAGCTTTGTTGCCCTCCTCTGGACACACTCCAGGGCCTTGATGTCTTTCTTATAGTGAGGGGCCCAAAACTGGACACAGTACTCGAGGTGCGGCCTCACCAGTGCTGAGTACAGGGGGATAATTACTTCCCTGTTCCTGCTGGCCACACTATTTCTGATACAAGCCAGGATGCCATTGGCCTTCTTGGCTACCTGGGCACACTGCTGGCTCATATTCAGTCGAGCGTCAGTCAATATCCCCAGGTCCATTTCCCCTACACAGTCTTCCAGCCACTCTGCCCCAGGCCTGTAGCGTTGCCTGGGGTTGTTGTGGCCAAAGTGCAGGACCCGGCATTTGGTCTTGTTGAACCCCATCCCATTGGCTTCAGCCCAGCTATCCCACCTGTCCAGATCCCTCTGTAGGGCCTCACTACCCTCAGGCCAAACAACACTTCCAGCCAGCTTGGTGTCATCTGCAAACTTACTGAGGGTGAAAATATATATAATGAAATATAATGAATATGTATATGAATTCCAGGAAAATCATTGATTATGTATTAGTTCTGCCTATATCTGCACCAAGCTTTTGTCCTACAGTGTGCAAGTTAGGAGGAGCTATCCCCCTTGCACTCAATGTCTGTGCAGCGTTGATTAAACATACCTGATTTTATAACTACGTTGTGGTTACAGAGTTTGATTCCACACATCAGTTGAATTAAGCCAGATTGAATTAAGCTTACATTTTCCTTTTCAGAATTTTTGCTAATTTCATAAGTTAGTACGCACACTCTACTTCATGGAATGTGCCACAGAATATACTAACTTAAGGAAAACAAAAACACAAACAAAATCATATAAAAACAAAACAAAACAAAACAAAAACTTCCAGGGAATGTTATGATTGTATTTTTCACATACAAAAGAACTAATAATCAGGAATTTCTGTTTTGATGAATATGAAGGCATTTTTTTATTATTATTAATCTATTTATTTGTGAGGTTGGAATGTAGCTTTCTATTAGAAACTAGTTATGTATAAAAATTGCATTGTTCTGCCCTTTGGATCTTATCCTTCAGAATTACACTTTTTTCTATCACAAATCAGCCTGTATAATTAAACCTCTTTGCTTGAAGATATATATATTTTTTTTGCTTCTGTGCCTATAGATAACAGCTTTGTTCTCAATAAGCTTATTTATCAAAAGATACGATGGTGGCGTATTTCTCTGAGAAATGCAGATAGAATTGTCAAGCTGAGCAGTATTTGACTTTCACGAAACTGACTTCTCTGCTTACTCCTTTAGACCAAGTTTATTGCACATATCACTTTCTCCCTTTTGCTATGATTGGATCTGATCAACTTCACAATGAATGGGCATTTCTCATAAGGATTAGATGTAATGAGACTATTATCAAATAATTTGTCCTCAAAATTGGGAATGCCAAAAGGCAGCACAGTAATATTAAGGACCATATAGGCTTCTATTCAAGAATAATACTCCAATGAAATAAGCCTTGGATATCAGTGGAAAACTCTTCTGTACATCCCATATAAAATAACTACTATTAATTGGTTATCAATAGAATCGTTTTTAAAATGTTTGTGTTCTATGCACATGATACTGTACAAGATAAATATAGAAGAGAAACACTTCAAAATGAAACAAATTTTCCTTTATATGATAATTAGGATGCATTAGATTAAATGTAAAGTAGAGACAATATTTTGCAGCAATAATTAAAAGATAATTTACTGGGTCAGGCCTTCTCATGTCTGTCAAAGATTCACAAGAGCAGTGAATGCATTCACTGAAGTTTTCCAGCTGGATTCCTGAGATCTTAAATAGAATACAATTTTCTCTTGGAAGAAAAGTTCAGAAATCAGTCAAAATTTCTAGATCATATTAGATAAAATTTAGCCATTGTAACATAAGACATTCCTTTTAAATTCTATTGTGTGTCCTCGTGTATAGGTACTTAATCAGCCATTATTTTACTGCAAGTAAATATAAAGGAAATGACACATTAAAGGATTTAACATCAATCTAAGAATGATCATATTTGATTGTAATCACAAGTAAACTGTTTGTGGAAACAAAGTACTGAAAAACTATGAACAATGCAGTTATCCCAAAATTTATATTATAGATCACTGTTTTGTACTAATGCTATGTCTAGTATATACATTTGGTAGTCACAAAGGACTGGATGAGATCTGTGTCCTCAGATTCATATTATTGTACTTGAGCATTAACATTACAGAAAAAGTTTAAATGGTATATAAATGCACCTTCTGTGAAAATATGAAGATATAGCCATGGATTACTTCTGCTCACTAGTTTTGCTTGCTACCCCTGTCTTAGGCTGTTCCAGAGGTAAGATCTGGAATTAATAACCCAAGGATAGCCCAAATTTTCATCTTAAACATCTTAACTCCTATCTTGTTTTACATAAAATCTCTTGCTCCATTGCTGCTGCTTACCAGCTTAATTTTCCCCCTCTTTGCTTGTTTGAGTTGTGGTAAGGTGCATTTTTGCTTTGTTTGTTTGTTGGTTTAAAAAGTTTCTTCTTTGTATTCTCTACTTCAAAAGAGGACAACTAACTTACTTTTTCTGTTGAAGCTTCTTTCCAATAAAGTTTACCAACAACAGTATGAATACTCAGAACTATACTGAGTAACCAGATAACAACATATAAAATTATATGAAACCTTTTCCTTCCTAACTGTACGTACAAATACATACATTGATCTGTCACATAGTATATTGTAAGCATACATCACAGAAAACTAATGATTCTTGCAATGCGTTATAGCATTTGCTATTTTACAAAGAAAGAAAACTGAACTTGTGACTTTCTTTCCTAAAACATTCAACCGATTAGAAAAGGTGGCAAGAAAATCAGTTCATGTTGCTCCTAGCTAGAGTTAGACTCCTAAAGTTTCATTCTCCCATCTCCTTCAACGCAGTGTTCTACAAAACTGTGAACTCTGATCATTACTATAACCAGAAAAAAAATTCACATCGAGGAATTAGATAGAATAAAGGCACATCCTTGTAGCCAAGTGTAGACTTCTGAATTATATCCTCACTCAAAATAAATAAATAAATAAATAAATACACAAAGAAATGAAAATATGAATAATAAAACACAAGAAGGACATGGAGTTGTTGGAGCAGGTCCAGAGGAAGATGATCTGAGGGATGGAGCACCTCCCCTACAAGGATGCACTGAGACAGCTGGCAGTCCTCAGCCTAGGGAAGAGACGCTGAGGGGAAACATTATAGTGGCCTTCCAATACCTGAAGGGGGCCTACAGGAAAGCTGAAGAGGAACTTTTAATAAGTGTAGGTGGTGACTGGATGAGGGGAAATGGTTTTACAGTGGAAGAGGGTAGATTTAGGCTAGATATCTGGAAGAAATTCTTTGCTGTGAGGATGGTGACACACTGGAACCAGTTGCCCACTGAGGTTTTGAATGCCCCCTCCCGGGAAGCATTCAAGGCCAGGCTGGATGGGTCTTTGATCTGGTCTAGAGGGAGGTGTCTCTGCCTATAGCTGGAGGGTTAAAGGGTCCTAAAGATCCCTTCCAAGCCAAATTATTCTATGATTCCAATTAGTTTTATTTCCATACAACTGATGGCAGCAGAGGGGCAGCTTGAGAAAACAGTGCCTGATAGGCAAAGGTGTATGAAGAAAAGTTGTGTAATTGAATTCTTCAATGAAGAAAAGATAGCACCCACTGACATTTGCTGTTATTTGCTGAACATTATGAAGACCAAGCAGTGGATGTGAGCACAGTGAGGCAGTGGATGGTGTGTTTCAGCAGTGGCTACAGTGACAGTGGGTCACCTCCACTGATGCAGATTCTCATGAGCACAGCATGCAAACTCTTGTTCATTGTTGGCAAAAATGCATAGCTAACAGTTGTGACTATGTTGAGAAAATAATGTTTTGTAGCTGAGAATTTGATTTATCAGTGTTACTGTGTTCTTTGTATCTATTATAATGCTACATGAAAATACATAAGAGATGCTGTTTCTGGAGCAACCTACATATATTCACTCAGAAAACTCCAGTCACTTTCATAGTACCAATGGAAGAGAGCATTTATCCATTTTCATCTCTATGTCAAAATTGACTGTTCTTCCCAACTTCCAAGTGTTTTGCAATTCAGAAAAGTAATTGTACACCACACAGTATCTATGTAACAATACTGAATTTAAGGGTAGGTCAGCCAGGGAACATTCAACCTTATTAGTAGGTGTTTTTGTATGAATCCTAGATGTCGTATAAATCTCTGAGTGGAGGTTTTAAATTAGAAAGGAAGTTGGTGAAAATATTGTTCTAGCAAGGAAATGTAGTAAGTCTCCCTGTGGTCTCAATCAGTGTCATACTTTTAAAGTTAGAGTCAAAAATTCAACATATTTTTTCTTGATATGTACTTATATGACACAGCAGAGATAATTAAACTACTTCTGTAAAAAAATATGGCATAAGGAAATAAATAGAGCTCCCGGAATGTAATAAAATAGATTCAGGATCCTTTTTTGTAGTGAACAGGAAATCCAGCCCTTTTTATTGAAGGAATGCTTTGAAGCATACACAAAGGAAAGATAATTCAATTAGATATGTTACTACTAGGGGACACATAAGGAAAAAAAAAACACCCTATTAAAAACAATATATTATTGAAAAAAATCAATAAAAAAAACTACGGGACAGCAAATTGGAGACATTTGTATAAAGGTTTTCTTTTCTATTCAGATGCAGCTTTTTGTGTATTTCCATGATTACATCATTTTTTAGGCAGTCTGAACAAAATCTAGCAAATTCAGCTAAGCTAAGTTAAATGGACACAATTCAGATTTACATTTGTAAGGTACAATTTTAGATACTTCAAGGTTAGTGTTAGCAGCTAGAAAACATCTCAAACCCTGATCCTACAAAATAATAATAATAATAATAAAAATAAAAATCAGCTTCACCAGAAGAAGAGACCTGAGTGTTTATTGCACTTTCCACTGTAATCTTTGAAACTGGCAGCTTAAATCATTGCTGGATGTTAATCTACTCAATATGAAATGTAACTTTTGCTTTAATACATAGAACATTTAGGGACTATCATTCATTAAAGTCAACTTCTAATATTTCAAAATAATTTTCATGATATAATAGACTTCATGATTTTATATCTTTCTGTACAACTGTGGCAAACTGCACATCCACCAGTTTTTGTGATAAATGAATAATACCACTCACGTGTCTCTATTTTAATATTAAGATGCTTCTGTCCTGTCCCAGTGTTATTTATTTTAATTAGGAAATTAGTCCCAATCTCAGTGTTCTCTTTTAAGGAATCTTAAACTATTATACACTTTCAGAATTATTACTGTGTTATAAGAATTATTGTTTTAAAAAATCCTTCTGGCACATTTCTAACTTTCTCCTTTCTTCTTAGCTTTTCTATTTTTTATAATTTTATAAAACTGCAATTTGCTAGGAAGATTGAGATCCATTGCAATGGTAATCAGTGGAAAGATTCTCATTGGAGGCCAGCTAAGAAAATCTGTCATCATTATATATATTCTGGCAACCTCTGAATTAATAAAGTAAAAAGCTCAAGTATATCTTTTGCTATAATAATAAGCCAATATCATTAATTTTGTAGACATTCTAATAGAGTTCATAGCTGATGTTTTGGCAGCATTTTGATTCTATGGGTAACTAAAGCACACACTTAAATCAGACCAGATTATAAAATACAGTTATTAATTGGAAGCATTTTGTTTTTAATTAACCCTGTCAATGCTGTGAGAAAAGCTGTTGCTGGAAAAAGTTTGGCTTGAAGTACCAGAGCAGTTGGCAGCTAATAATCTGTTCCCATAAAAGAATATAGATGTCTGGATTTAGTAGTATTCATTAGTTAAGATGTGTGTTTTATATTTCATTTAGATCTCTTGTCTTTACTGATGGAATGATCGGAAAGCATATTTGTATTCAGGGACATATCAACTGAATACTCCCTGTTGCGACTCTTGCTATGTACTACACAAATGCGGAATGCTTAATAAAACTGGTCAATACTTGAATTAGTTTTTTTTTGTTTGTTTGTTTGGTCATTTCTGATTTTTTTTTATTTTCATAAATGTATACATGATTTTGGAAAAAAGAAAAAGAACTGAATACAAGGGAAACCTCATAGAAATAAATGAAAGTCAAATAAAAGTTTGTAACACAACCAATCCACATAAAAGAAAGAAACACTGCCAAGCCAGCTTCTATTCTAGAGTACATTCATTGCTTTTTAGATAAGTGCTACCACTGTGACATAAAGTAATTAATTCATTCTCCACTGCAGTTTGATATAATTGCAAACCTCTATGTTTAAAAAAAAAAAAAAGTAACTACAAATGCCCTATGCTACTGAAACATTTACTGGCCTTTATTTAGGCTATTTTCTTTCAGTTATCACCTGACTTTCCGTTTAACATTAACTAAATGCTTCCAGTTATTCTTTGTACTACTGCTGCTGCTTAGCTCTTTTTTCTTCTATCTTAATTCTTAGACACATGAGCAATAATGGTGACTGACAATGTCTTTGTACTTGAGCATAGTTCTGCTCATAGTACAAGACAAATACTCAAACCTCACATTTCACACCCACTGGTCCTTCTCTCTTACCTTTCTAAAATGTGAGGGACAGTAAAGCTGGGAGATATACAACCACATCTCATAGCAGCTAGTTTGAAAGTGTCAAGAGCGGAGAGATATGAACAATCAGATCAAAGGACTATTAAGGTAAGCAGATTTAAAGGCCTACTTCCTTGCCATGTACAGATTAGACACGAAGGCAACATGTGCATCCTCTGGTGTGGGCAAGTGCGGGAATACCCAGGAATCATATAGATCAATCTTAAATTTACTTACCTGATTTGTTTGCTTGTTTGGCTGGATTTTTCTTTCCACATTGATAATGGTTGTTTATAACTTGTTAGAAATAAGAACAACATAGGAACACCAGAGGAAATAAAATTTGCTTACATAAAGCTGTATGGAAGTACAGGGTCACAATTTTTTTGAAGAAATCTATCGAAATTAAATGACATATTTTCAGAGTTCTACATTCAAAGTGTTTGAGATGCCAGACAGCCTTCACATCTGTGTCTCTAAGCTCAAGTTTTACCTATCACAACTTTTGTCACTGTCTGTCACTTGTAGACTTACATGTCTCACAGGGACTCATTAATAACATCAACACACAAATATATAGCATAGCCAGAAATATAGGTATGATTCAAATATCTTTCACCTCTTTAGATATCCTTAAAGTTTTTCTACAAACCTAATTTTAAAGATCTATTTAAGTTTAGACAATTAAGCCTTCTTATCTTCTGAAACATATTTGCCTATTTTCCACTTGAATCCTGTACTATCCAGACAATAAGATCTTCAGGAAAGACACACACACACAAAAATGACATAGTAAAACAATTACTGATTCCATTTGATACTTCTTTTGATATACAATAATAATTTGTAATAATATATTACAGAAACTACATAAGGCTGTGGTCTCTCTTCATTCTTTAAAAAAATCTGGTTCAAATGATAAATACTGAAGAAATTATCCTAGTCCTGTCTCTTCTTCAATCCTATTATTATTTACTTATTATGAGTGAAAAGTGGAAAAGGCCGTATATATGAGGATAGAAAATTATCATTATTGTAATTAAAAATTTATTAGTAGTCTGGTTGACAGTCTGAATTGTCTTATTAATATAAAGGGCTGGTCAAGGATGTGAAGGCCGAGGCAGCTTGGGATGCAGCAGTCATGAGATGATGGAGTTAGGGATCTGGTGTGGAAGAAGCAAGAAAATAAGTAGGATTGCTACCACAGTCTTCAGGAGAGCTGAATTTGACCTCTTCAAAGACCTACTTGGAGGTCCCCCATGGGCTGGAGAGCTAGAAAGTAAGGGGGCACAGGAGAGCTTGTTGACACTTAAACACCACTTCTTCCAAGCTCAAGATAGTACATCTCTAAGAGTAAGAGTAAGAAATTGGGGAAAGGTGGCAGAAGTCCTGTATGGATGAGCAAGGAACTCATGGATAAACTAAAAGGAAAGAAGAAGGTTCATGAAATGTGGAAAAAGGTCCTGTCTAACTTGGAAGAATATAGGAATGTTTTCAGGGCTTGTAGGTGTGCAACAAGAAAGGCTAAGGCTTTCCTAGAATTAAACCAAGGAGATAAAGGATAACAAGAAAGATTTTTTAAGGTATGTCAACAGTAAAAGAAATAATAGGGAAAATGTCCACCCTCTACTAAACGATGTGGGTGCCATGGTAATGGCATGCTCAGAAGGCAGAGATTCTGAATACCTTCTTTGCTTCAGTCTTTAATGCTAAGACTTGCCATCAGGAATCCCAGACCCTACCGGTAAAAGAGAGTCTGGAGAAAGGAAGACTTAACATTGGTCGTGAAGGATCTGATCAGAATGTGTCTAGCTAAAATAAATGCACACAAATCCATGTACCCTGATCGGATGCACCTACATGTGCTGAGGGAGCTGTCAGAGGTGATTGCTGTATCTCTCCCTATCAATTCTAAAAGATCTTGACAAATGGCAGAGGTGCCTGAGACTAGAAGATAGCCAATACCACTCCAGTCTTCAAAACAGGCAAGGAAAATCTGGGAAACTATAAATCAATCAGTGTCACCTCTCTCCCTGGAAAGGTGAACAACTTGCTCTGGTTACTCTCTTCAAGTAATTGAAAGTGAAGAAGGCTATCAGGAATAGTCAACATGGATACATCAAGGGGAAATCCTACTTGACCAACCTGGTCACCTTCTATGATGTCATTACTAGCCGATTAGATGTGGGGAGAGCAGTGGATGTTGTATACTTTGACTCCAGCAAGGCATCTTCTCCCACAATATCCTTGTTGTGAAACTCAGAAGTTGTAGAATAGATGAGTGGATGGCGAGGTGGATTGAGAATTGGCTGAATGGTAGAGCTCAGAGGATTGTAATTAAAAGCACAGAGTCTGTTTGGAGACCTGTAACTAGTAGTATTCCTCGGCAGTTGGTGCTGGGTCTGGTCTTGTTCAATATCTTCATCAGTGACATGGATAAAGGAGATAGAGTCCACTCTCAGCAAGTTTGCTGCTGATACAAAGCTGGCAGACACACCTGAAGGCTATTCTGCCATTCAACAGAACCTGGGAAGACTGGACAGTTCGGCAGGGAGGAACCTGATGAGGTTTAACACAAACAAGTGTAGACTCCTGCACCCAGAGAGAAATAAACACATGCATCAGCACAGGTCAGGGGCTGACCTGCTGGAGAGGAGCTTTGTGGACACTGGTGTTCTGGTAGACACAGGTTGGCCATGAACCAGCAGTGTGCCCTTGTGGCCAAGAAGGCCAGTGGTACTCTGGGGTGCATTAAAAAGAGTGTGTTCAGCAGGTGGAGGGAGGTGATTCTCCCCCTCTATTCTGCCATGGTGAGTCCACATTTGAATATTGTGTCCAGTTCTGCGATCCTCAGTTCAAAAAAGACAGGAATCCAGGAAGAAGGAATCCAACAGAGGGCCACAAAGATGATAAAGTGCCTGGAGCTTCTCCCGTGTGAGGAAAGGCTGAGTAACCTGGGTCTGTACAGCCTGGGGAAAAGAAGACTGAAGGGAGATCTGATTAATGTTCATAAATATCTAAAAGGAGATGGGAAACAAATAACTGAGGCCATGCTCTTCTTGGTGGTGCATAGCAATAGGACAAAGAATAATGATCTATAACCTTGGAAGAACATGCGGAAGAACTTCCTTACAGTATGGGTGACAGAGCACTGGAACAGGAGCACATAGGAGCCCAGGCTCCTATGGAGGTATTCAAGATCCATCTGGATGCTTATCTGTGCGACCTATTGTAGAGTACCTGCTTTAGCAGAGGAATTAGTCTACAGGATTTCATGAATTTCCTTCCAACCCTCGCAATTCTGTGATTCTGTGATATTACTTCTGAAAGTTGTTAAAATGTGACAAAGTCATTTTTGCCTGTCTGTTACATTGTTCTCTCTGCTGCTTCTCTGAGTCTTAAACTCAACAGTTTGACTCAGGTTTGGGAAAACTGGGGAAAGTGTCCTGCGTACTGCATCAGAAGGAGTGGGTCTGTAAAACTAGGTTGCTCTACCTTCTCTTTTCTGGGATGTCCTTCTGTCGATTTAGACAATTTCTTTCTCAGTTTTGGGTCTGTCTGGGGCCACATTAATCAAAACTATGTTTTATATCATACTTTACAGCTTTTTCTTTCTATGTTGCTCTATATCTCCATGATACATACAAATCTACTATTTTGTATAATTTTTATTGTTGTTAGATGCTTCTTCTTTGTCTTTTTTTGTTACTTCTAAAATCAATTTTGCCCAGTTCCAATATTTGCATTACAAAAAGTAGCTTAACAATGGTGAACAACTTGCTAACTTTTTTTGAGGACTGGTATAATATAATATAATTATAATTATATATATAATTATATTATAATATATAATTATATATGTATTATATAATATAATATTATATTATATATTATAACAATATATATAATTATATAATTATATAATATACATTATAATGATATTATTATATTATAATATTATTATAATATTATTATAATATAATATAATATAAGTAAGGTTTATAATATAGATACTTATACCTTGATGTAGCATCATTACTTTGGGATTAGAGCTACTTCATTCTATGCAACATGATTGCTTGTTATTCTTGTATATATCAAAATTACTAACAGTAGATGTTCCTGTTCAGAATTATATATTAAAAAAAAAAAAAAAAAATCCTGAAACTAAAACAGATAAGTAATGGCTTCCTGGTAATTAGGTAACTACTGTTAGAGTAAGCAAACCAAAATGAAGCTACCAGAAACTAAGACAGTATCAGATAAAGTAAGCTCAATCTTGCTTGTTTTCTTTTAAACTCATGCCCTACATCCTGTTTTGTAGGTCTATACTGTGATTTTTGCACTCTGAACTACACTTGTGGGGTCTGGTAAGAAGGTACTCTCCTGAGGTGTATGTAGGCCTCTCTGAAACTAATGCCTTATATTTTTTTCCATGGAAACTTCAGCAGATGAAAAGCCACAATAACACTATTTGATAGAGAAGATTCTCAGATACAAAATATGATTTTTCAACATGGTCGCTACCATTAGCTATACATTTTTGCCAGCAATGAAAAAGAGCCTGCACAGTGCACTTAGAAAAATCTCCTTTAGTAGAAGTGACCCACCGCCAATGTCACCACTGCTGAAACACACCACCTACCACCTCAGTGTGCTCACATCCACTGTTTGGTGTCCATAAATGTTCAGCAAACTTTGATGAATGTCAGCTGAAGCAATTTTTTTCCACATGGAGGAATTCAGTTACACCCCTATAAGCACTTCAATGTCAGGTGCTATTTTCTCAGACTGCTCCTCTGCTGCCACCTGTTGCATGGTAGTGAATGGAAAATTGGTGAGAAGGTCTAACCTCTACTGTCATACTACCAACATCCACCCCTGATGTTGTGGGTCAGTCTAATAAAATAGGATGCATTACTTTTAAAGCAATCTTCATAAAAAGCAACTCCTATTTTTTCTAGAATTCATCTCCTATATTTCCCACTGTTGTTCTCATCACATCATGATAAATATGATAGTGGTTGCCACTAATTTCTTTTAAAAACATTTTCATTTTTAAATACTTATCCTTAAAATGGCTGGGAGAACTGTATTTGTTCACTCTGAAGTTATTTTTCTCATTCTCTATAAAGTCAACAAAGACTGATGAGTAACTTACAAGTGACTTATGTGTGTAGGTGATCTGCTAAAACTTCTTCAGCAATCCTCATTTTCCCAGATGGATTCATTAGAATGGAGGAAGATGACTTCTTAGTATTTACTTGCATTTGCAAGTTAGTGAGATAATCAAGCTGGATGCCCGCATTAGAAGTTTGAGCATTTTTTCTCCACAATCAACTCACTTCGTGTAAAACCAAAACAAAATAATAAAAAAGAAAAACAGATTTTTAGTATTGTTGATAGAAGTTTCTTTTCTTCTTTTCAGAATTACCACTTTTTTTTTTTTTTTTTTTTTTTTGCATTGATCAGGCACTTCCATGTAGTCAAATGTAAAGCACACATTTTAGTCCTAATGAAGCAAATTTGATTAATCACTATTCAACCACAGAACAAGTTGACAATAACTAGGCAATAGATAAATAAAGAGTAACCTTGCTTCTGTGACGTCTTACAACTTCTCTTTCGTGTGCTTTCTTTAAACTCTGTCTTACTTCCAATAAACCA
The DNA here is from genome assembly GCF_016699485.2 of Gallus gallus. Taxonomy (NCBI): domain Eukaryota; kingdom Metazoa; phylum Chordata; class Aves; order Galliformes; family Phasianidae; genus Gallus; species Gallus gallus. Next base: position 142,077,419 of record NC_052532.1, read on the forward strand.
TAATTACCTTGTTTCAGCCAAAGAATCATTACACTCCTCCATCATGTAAATAATTATAACAGAGGTCCTCTTAATGTGACATTCAGTTTCTTGAGTATATTCATAATAACAGTAGAAGAAACCCCAAAAGTAACAAATATAGGAAACATAATTTCTAAAGGAAATTTCTTTGCATCTAAATGGAGTCACCTCAAGCCCTCAAACAGAGTGTTTTTTTGTTCCTTGTACAGATTTTAGTCTAACACAGATTATGGATTATCTAATTTTCTGTATGAATCTCCACAAGAAGCTCAATGTTATCTTTAGCAGGAAATTCATATTCTCAGTGATTTCCAGTGTATATCATAAAAAAATACAAAGAACTTCCCCTTCCCAAATGAACACATAATTAACTTCAGAAAAGTTTCTATGCTCTATATGGAAAACAAACAAAGAAACAAACAAACAAACACAACAGTATATATTTCAAGAAAATAACAAACACATTGGTGACAGCATCTATATTAACTCTGTCAAAGAAAAGGTCAATAGTTATATCACATATCTTAAGTTTTAAACTGTTTCACAGTTTTTGATAGTTATGCATCAATTTGTGGACAGCAAATTCAATTTTATGACAGGTGACCTTATCCTTGTCAGAAAGAAATGTACATTAGAACTGCACATCAAAATGAAATATACTCCTTGTAATTCTGTCACTGTTACTAAGGTGGAATAGCATATCCTCACTTAATTCATACAATTTCACTTTGAAGAAAAAATTTCAATAATGTGAAAAGAAATAATACAAAAAATATATAATAGCATTAGTTTTTTAGTGTGAAATTTAGAACTGATTATAAATAAGATAATTTTCTCAGTATTTATGTTTAAAAATATTGACAAACTATTTTGTCAAATATACTTCACAAATGTTCTGAGGGAAATTAATCATTTTTCTTCTCACTCTCTGAAGAAAAAAATAATGTCTAGCTTTAACTGGAATTCAATGACAGGTCAACAAAATTATCTATATTTTTTGAAAGGGAGAAGGCATAATATTATGCTAACTATATCAAGATATTCAGTGCAATCAGAAACACTCTATTTTAATACAATTCTAATGTATCTACCTATATCATACTCTGGCTGCTTTTTGAGATGTATTATTATTTTTTAGTTAGGCTTGTTATTGTTTTTCAACACAGTATTATGTGATTCACCTGTTTATGTCTTTATTTCTTGAAGTTAAGATTTTGAACACTATGTTTAAATTTGCATTTGAATTGTTAAATTTGACTTTATACTAAAAAATAAAAAACAAATAAAAAATAAATAAAAAATAAAGCCTATCAGCATTTTAATGATATCTCAAAATTGATTGATTCAACAAGCTTAGAAATGCTATCTAATGAATAATGGTCTCTAGTCGGGAACAAATAACATTTCCTTCAAAGTTGATGTTATTCTGGTTTTCTGATAACACTCATTTTTGTTGCATCATGTAGAATCATAGAATCTGGGTGGCTTGGGTTGGAAGGGACCTTAAAGATCATCTCATTTCAACACCTCAGACCTGGACAGCATTGCCATCCACCAGATCAGGCTGTCCAGACCCCCATCCAACTTGGCCTTGAATATTTCCAGGGATTGGTCATCCACAACTCTCTCGGCAACATGTTCCAGTGTTCCAACTCACCACCATATGTGGAAAATTCTCTTCCCAATATCTAATCTAAATCTTCCCTCTTTTAGTTTAAAGCCATTTCCTCTTGTCTTATCTTTATCAGATAGTGTAAAAAGATCTCCCTTCTGCTTCCCTTAAAGAGTGGAAGGCCACAGTGAGTTCACCCTGAAGCTTTCTCTTCTCCAGTCTGAGCTAGCCTTACTGCCTCAATCTTTGTTCATGAAATAGTTGCTCCAGCTCTCTGATCATTCTCTGTACACTCACCAACAGCTCTGTATCTTTCTTGTGCTGGTGGCCCCAGGTCTGGACACAGTACTCCAGATGTGTCCTCACAAGGGTAGAACAGAAAGGGAAAATCACTTCCCTCACCCTACTGGCCACCCTTGTTTTGATACTGCCTGGGATACAGTTCTCCTTCTGTGCTGCAGATGTGTACTGCTGACTCATGTCCAGCTTTTGGTCTGCCAGAACCCCTGGGCTCTTCTCTGTAGGGCTGTTCTCAGTGAGTTCTTCCAATTGGTACAGATATCTGGGATTGCCCTGGCCCAAGTGCAACACCTTGCAACTGACCACGTTGAAACTCATTAGATTCATGTAGACCCAATAAACAAACCTGTCCAGGTCCCTCTGATTGGCATCCCTTCATTCTGTCAGATCAATTTTACCACCCAAATTAGTGCTATCTGCAAACTCGTAGAAGGTGTACTCATTCCCTCTACCCAGGTCCCTGATAAAGATGTTGAAGAGCACCAGTTCCAAAACAGATCCCCAGGGGACACCACTTGTCAATAGCCCAATAGCCTCCACCTGAACGTGGAGTCATTGACCACAACACTTTGGTTGAAACCATCCAATCAATTTTTTATCAACTGAACAATCTACTTTTCAAATAATACATTCCCAATTCACAAGGAAAAATGTGTTGACACACCAATTCTGGGAAATTGAAGTTATTTACAACCCAGAATTTGAGTGACCTCTAGAATTACTCCAACCTCCAAAATGGCAAAGAAGTCCTCATCAGGTATAAAATGTTTTTCGCTGTTTTCAGATAAGTATAACTTAGATATCTGGTCTAAATGCAGTGGAATCCTCTTCTGTGCTTTTCAGTTGTGAATCTTCTTTTATAACTAAATACACACCAAAAAATATGTTATATCTAAATTGTAGTATAAGTTAAACTAAATATTCAGAAAGAGATAGGCACAACATTTAAAGGAAAATGCCAACTGACATTCCTCAAGAAAAAACATGTTTAAATATGCTTAAAATTATATAATCATTGAATCCTTTGAGTTGGAAGGGAACACCTTAAAGAACATCTACTCCAACTGCCCTGCAATGAACAGGGGCACCTACAGCTAAATCAGGTTGCTCAGAGCCCTGACCAACCTGACTTTGGTTGTCTCCAGGGATGGAGCTTCCACCACATCTCTGGATAATAATTTGTTCTAAAATAAGTGGTCTTGCAAAACTTATGAAATCCAACATATGCTTTGGAATTTTAGCTGTAATGAATGTTACTGCTTCAGACGTTTATTATTTGTTGATTGCATTTCAGAAGTCACATTCTTCTATGAACTTAGTTTTTTCTTGTCATCCAGCAAATGTTATCTCAAAAAATAATTAATAAGGACAGAAATCTGGAAGGACACAAAAGACACAATCTGAGACACACATTTACTAACTGTTGAGAATGCAGTGACTGGGCACTTTCCTATTTGTTCTGAACTACTGAATAATAAATATAACTGAAACCCGAAAGTCTGAGATGAACAGTAACACACACCTGAGGAATTTATAGAACCATAGAATCATAGAATGGTCTGGGTTGAAAAGGACCACAATGATCATCGAGTTTCAACCCCCCTGCTTTGTGCGGGGTCACTAACCACTAGACCAGGCTGCCCAGAGCCACATCCAGCCTGGCCTTGAATGCATCCAGTGATGGGGCACCCACAACCTCTTTGGGTAACCTGTTCCAGTGTGTCACCACCCTCTGTGTGAAAAACTTCCTCCTAATATCTAGCCTAAATCCCCCCTGTGTTACTTTAAAACCATTCCCCCTTGTCTTATCAGTATACTTAAAATCATAGAATCATTGAATCCTTTGAGTTGGAAGGGACCCTTAAAGAACATCTACTCCAACTCCCCTGCAATGAACAGGGACATCTATTTCATGCATAACCCTGATCTCAGACAGCCTAGAAATAGGTGACAGAACAAAATGATGTAGGATTCATAATTACAATACTTTCTTATGAACAGAGATGTATTCACATTTAAAGTGTTGTGTGTTTTTTTGTTTGTTTGTTTGTTTTAGTTTTCCATTATCTTAATCCTTCTTTCTTGCCTCTGTAGCTCTAAAAGAAACTGTAAACTAGTGATGGCATCATGCACGTTTCAAAAAGAAATAATATAACAGAAAACCTTCATTTTCTGACGTACTTAGATTTACTTGTAACAATGGCTGATGTTTCTTAATTCGATAAGATAAAATAATTTGAGACACAGGTAAGTAAATGTATATGTGTTTTAATATAGACACATGTAACATGCAAGAGTAATTCTAAGTAGTAAGAATAAATACAAACACAGTATACATCTGTATGTGAGCATTTAATGAGAGTGACCGAGGACTGGGAGCATAGAATGAGAATTTGAAAATTTATTAATGGCTCACGTGCCAATACATGTTGGATTTAATCCCTGTTGGAATCCATAGCTGGGCATTCTCACACATTTCAGAATTCTATAGTTTCCCTCACAACATTTACCAAATATTCCACAGTCACATTCTGCACCAAAATTAATTGTTGGATAAAGAGTTGGAATTCATTCTGTAAACAGGAATCATACAATGACATTTTATAAAACAGCATTATTATTAATTGCTTATTCTTAATCTATAAACCTTATCATTAATCTTCTTTCATTAATCTTTATGTAAATAATAGGCTTGACATAGAATCATAGAATCATAGAATGGCTTGGGTTTGAAGGGAACCCAAGGATCATCAAGTTCCAACCCTTCTGCCACAGGCAGGGCCACCAACCTCCACATCTGGTAGTAGACCGGATTGCTCAGGGCCTTATCCAACCTTGTCTTGAACACCTCTAAGGACACAACATCCACAGCAACTCTGGGGAGCCTGTTCCAGCACCACACCACTCTCTGTAAAGATCTTCCCCCTGGCACCCTATCTAAACCTTCCCTCCTTGAGCTTAGAACCATTCCCCCTTGTCCTATCATTGTCTACCCTTGTAAGAAATTGATTCCACTCCTTTTTATAATCCTGTTTTTAACACTGGAAGTTTGCAATGAGGTTTCCTCACAGCCTTCTCTTCTCCAGGATGAACAAGCCCAGCTTTCTTAGCCTGTCTTCATAGCAGAGGTGCTCCAGCTCTCTGATCATCTTCATGGCTCTCCTCTGGACCCTCTCCAACAGTTCCACATCTTTCCATTATTGAGGGCCCAAGACCTGCATGCAGTGCTCCAGGCAGAGTAGAGAGGGACAACCACTTCCGTGTCCCTGCTGTCCACGCCACTTCTGATGGAACCCAGGCTACCATGGGCCTTCTGAGCTGCAAGAGCACACTGCTGGCTCATGTTCAGTTTTTCATTCACCAGAACCCCAGGTCCTTCTCTGCAGCTCATCTCTTTGCTGCTTTGGCTTATAGTGGATATTCAATTCCAGTTCTACAAATATGAAGTGAGTGAAAGATAAACAGCTCTAAAAATCTGCTTTTAAAGAGTGAGCTACATAATGATGTCAAAACTGTAACTATTAAAAGTTAACAGTAAAGGTACATTCTGCTTTCTTTTTGTTCTTTCTTCTGCTCTTATTCATTGCCTTACCATTGCACTTTTTTTCCTGAGTGTTGGGGATGTCAGCACAACTATTGTTGATGTTGACTTTGTAACAAGTAATCTCCAAAGCTGAGATGCTGAATCAACTGATGTCAGGCTCAGAAAACTAACAAAGTTGTTGCAAAGGTCTGTGCTAATGACATGTGATTTGAAGCAAACAGCAGGAGGGTGAAAGAAACAAAAACTTTTGGTACTGAGAAACCTCTGGACCTACTTAAATTTAATCACATGTGACTCAGTCAAGATCATACAACAAGTAAAACAGAGGAACTTTGTTCTAAATTTCCTTATTTAACAATATGAATTCTGTTCCTCCCTGTAATAAAATCTTAAGTATAGCAGAGTTTTTATGTGCTGTGTTTTACAATACAGCTGTGTACCATACAGAGTTTTAATAAGACATTATACCCTTTGTGTCTCAGGAGGTATAGTAGTAGCTCAGGCAGACTGCATATCTGTTTCAGCATCATGAGAAATTGAACAGGAACAGTAAACATATTTTCTTAGAAATGTGTTGAAGACTTATTCAAATTTCACATTATGCATAAGTAATATCCCATAATCAGTCATTTGCAAAACATTGTTTTTTTTCTAGATAGCAGTAACGGTAATTCAGAAAAGCAAAAGTCATGTTAGAAAAAATGGAGGCAGAAGGGAAAACTGTAAAACCTGCTAGATAGTAGGTATGGGTCATTCCAGTGGGACGAAGCCAGACCAGAAATAATTGCATTGTTTTATGCCAGTTCTCCGAGATTACACTGGTTGGTTAAAAAATTCAAGCCAACTCTAAATGATTCTCCATCTTAAATTTCTTTGCAGTTATTGTTGTTTGGTATTACTTTCTTTTCTGCTGATTAAATAGGGGATTTTAAAAAGACTTAATTTATATTAAAACTACTCAATTGTTTAATATTGCTTCTCCCCTCCCCCCCCCCCCCCCCCCCCAATCTTAATTAAAAAAAAAAAAAAAAACAGAAAAAAAAAACAGACTATTTTTAATTACTATACTGAAGACTGAAGCCCACACCCAAACACTCCTGAATGCTGGATCTAAGTCATATATAACTCTGGAGTACTTAGACTGTGTCAGTCCTGTTTTTGAAGCTCATTTAGTAATTTTATTTCTTTCATCTAACCACACATCTATGAAGAGGGCAGGGCTTGTTGGCAGGAAATTTTGCTCTCACTGAGGTCAGTTTCTGATGCTGAAAATGGTGGATAATGGAGAAAGAGGCTTCAAAGGGAACATCATTCTGAGAGCAACAGGGGCAAATTTAAGGGAGTTAGTTGACACTGCCATAAAAATGGGAAACACCTGAGCAAATACACCACAGATCAAAAGAGAAAGAAATGTTCTACAGAAAATCAGAAGGAAAGGGAAAAAGGAAAAAGAAATGCATTCCAAAACTTAAGAAAATCTGCATGCTGCTATATAATATTAGTTATAAAGGTGCAATCAAGCTGCAAAAATCAGCTTTTGTACATCTTAGAGTTCAGGTTATTAAATCTGGTATTTCAATTCATGCTCTTTTATACTTGATAGTAAAATCTTTCGGAAGAAAAATAATTGACTATGCTTTCTGATAAGTAAAATATTACTACTGAAGAACTTTTCTTTCCAGTATTCTAAAGATAAAAACACATTTTCCTCACTCAGTAGGAAACATGTGTGGAGTTTGATTATTTTCTCTGTTATTTTTCCTTCTAATATATTTAGAGATTGGTTCTGGCTACACTTTAGGCATACCTATGAATGATAGAATTATGTTTCATAAGACATATAATGATTTTGCCAGCTGACAAAGTAGAATGAAATTTCTGTGCTCCTCTTCCACAATAAAAATGATATAATCTTTTTCCTTTTTTCCCTTTTCTTCCTTTTTTTTGCTTTAGAAAACATAGAAAATTATATTCTTAATATTTTAAGTGCATGAAAGAACCAAAGTTAGAGGAAGTGACTCCCAGTATAAGAGACAGATAGTAAAAGAAGTCTTGATATCATACAGTAAACCACTTCGCAGGTGTCTGTGCATATGTATTTTAATTACATCTATATGCTCAAATGCTTTTAGTCACATTATATTCTCCTTCTTTTTTCTTTATTTTATATACTTAATTATAAGATCTTCTGCAGAGTGAGCTTGTTTTCATTGTTACTACAAATTGCCTACCACATTTATAGAAGAGAATCATCATTTCTGGAAGTTGATTGTTCTCGGAATTGTGTCACCCAGCAGTCACTTCCTAACTAAGGATTGTACAGCTACCTTCATGATCAGAGGTACCTCCAATACTTTATGATTAAACATAACACAAAAATTTATCACTGTAGTTAACAAATGACTATTAAAAAGCAGCCCACTTAGAATCATAGAATCACAGAATGGCCTGGGTTGAAAAGGACCACAATGATCATCGAGTTTCAACCCCCCTGCTACGTGCAGGGTTGCCAACAACTAGACCAGGATGCCCGGAGCCCCATCCAGCCTGGCCTTGAGTGCATCCAGCAACAGGGCATACACAGCCTCCTTGGGCAACCTGTTCCAGTGTGTCACCACACTTCGTGTGAAAAAAAGTCCTGCTAATATCTAGCCTAAATCCCCCGTCTTACTTTAAAACCATTCCACCTTGTCTTATCACTATCCACCCTCATAAACAGCCATTCTCCCTCCTGTTTATATGTTCCCTTCAAATACAGGAAGGCCACAATGAGGTCTCCCCAGAGCCTTCTCTTCTACAAACTAAACAAGCCCAATTCCCTCAAACTTTCTTCACAGGAGAGGTGCTCCAGCCCTCTGATCATCTTAATGGCCCTCCTCTGGACCCGTTCCAGAAGCTCCACATCCTTCTTGTGCTGGGGGACCCAGACCTGGACGCAGTACTCCAGATGAGGCCTCACAAGAGTTGAGTAAAGGGGGACAATCACCTCCCTCTCCCTGCTGACCACTCCCCATTTAATGCTGCCCAGAACGTAGTTGACCTTCCAGGCTGCAACTGCACAACAGGACTCCCTAGTCCTTCTCCACAGAGCTGCTCTCAAGCAATTCTTCTCCCAGACTGTATAAACACCTGGGATTGCCTCAGCCCAAGTGCAGAACTTTGCACTTGGCCTTGTTGAACTTCATTGGGTTCTCATGGGCCCACCTCTCCAGTCTGTCCAGGTCCCTGTGGATGGCTTCCCTTCCCTCCAATGTACTGACTACACTGCTCAGCTTCGTGTCATCTGCAAATTTGCTGAGGGTGCACTCAATGCTAATATCTATGTCATTGATGAAGGTGTTAAAGAGCACCGGTCCCAAAACCAACCCCTGAGGGACACCGCTTATGACCGGCCTCCACCCTGACACAAACCCACTGATCACAACCCTTTGGCTGCGTTCAGCCAACCAGTTCTTAATCCGTCGAACAGTCTATCCTTCAAATCCATACCTCTCCAATTTAGATAGGATATGGTGAGGGACTGGAAGTATATAGGAGTGGTCTGGAAACTAATCCAGGAAATCACTGAAAATTGTTCAACCAGGAAGGAGTAAAAGAAAGGACCCACCAGGGGCCAAAAGGCTTTCTAATGTTCAAGTGTCCTATTAAGCTTGTCATATACAAGTAAAATATAAAAGTAAACTACATTTTAGATTTTATTTTAGATTACATCAGACAAATTCAGAAATGGAAATTATTTTTATTTTGCTTTTTCAGGAAAAAGATGAGTAGTTCCTCCTAAAGATGTAGAGTCTTTGGGGCTGAGGGTCATAATAGCACTAATAATTCTAATTGTTACTGGATACACTTCATATATCTAGTATTCTGGAATCACGTTTGGAATATATTTTCAGCTACATATTATAGTCATCCTGTGATATCTAGAAAATACAACTTTTTCTTACACTTACAACAAAAATTCTTGTTATAAGTCCTTGTACTTTGGACAGTTATATTTCAACATGTTTCATTAACAAGTATAATTAAAGAGAGTTATTAAAATCCACTCTTTGGACATTCCAGAAAGTTTTTTTCTTAGGAATGCAAGTGGAATCCATTCTGAAAAAAAAAAAAAAAATCAAAAATTTATTCTTGCATCCCAATAAGCAAACAATTCCTAACTTGTTCACTCATAGCTCTAATGTACGGTCTGGCTTTTTATCTTCTAAATCTCACTACTTCTGTACCCTAGGAAATCTCCTGAGCTTCATTTCTACAGCTGGGTATACACATGCCTTTACTGTGAGAGTGCCAGTTATCCACTGACAAAGTAGCTCAATACAACTTTCCTTACTATTATAAACATTTCAGCCTTAGGCATACCATAGAAAGATCCATCACCTTGCTCTTGGCAGACAGCAGAAAGTTCAATTTCCTGAATCATCTACAGGGTCTGATTGTTGATTTTTTTTCATAACATAAAGACCTAAATAATGTAAGTTTGATTCTTCTTGATGTGGATGTGGATTTCTGATATTTACTCTTTCACTCTTCTACAAGATCATCTTATTTTCAGTTCTCTGTGTTTCAGAGAGCCTTCCTCCTCCTGACTCTAATTTATTGCTATCATTATAATATGTTTTCATTTTGTGGAACAGCCTTTTTTGTTTGTTTGTTTATACATTGGTTCTGTTTATGATCTTTCTGTTGTTTGTTTAATTTATGAATCTATACTTTGTTTTCCTATTCCTGAACTTTTTTTCCATCTTTTCTCTTTTCTTTTCTTTTCTTTTCTTTTCTTTTCTTTTCTTTTCTTTTCTTTTCTTTTCTTTTCTTTTCTTTTCTTTTCTTTTCTTTTCTTTTCTTTTCTTTTCTTTTCTTTTCTTTCCTTTCCTTTCCTTTCCTTTCCTTTCCTTTCCTTTCCTTTCCTTTCCTTTCCTTTCCTTTCCTTTCCTTTCCTTTCCTTTCCTTTCCTTTCCTTTCCTTTCCTTTCCTTTCCTTTCCTTTCCTTTCCTTTCCTTTCCTTTCCTTTCCTTTCCTTTCCTTTCCTTTCCTTTCCTTTCCTTTCCTTTCGTTTCTTTTCGTTTCTTTTCGTTTCTTTTCGTTTCTTTTCATTTTGTTTCTTTTCGTTTCTTTTCGTTTCTTTTCTTTTCGTTTCGTTTCTTCTCTTTTCTTTTCTTCTCTTTTCCTTTCTTCTCTTTTCCTTTCTTCTCTTTTCTTTTCTTTTCTTTTCTTGTCTTGTCTTGTCTTGTCTTTTTTCTTTTCCTTTTCCTTTTCCTTTTCCTTTTCCTTTTCCTTTTCCTTTTCCTTTTCCTTTTCTTTTCCTTTTCCTTTTCCTTTTCCTTTTCCTTTTCCTTTTCCTTTTCCTTTTCCTTTTCCTTTTCCTTTTCCTTTTCCTTTTCCTTTTCCTTTTCCTTTTCCTTTTCCTTTTCCTTTTCCTTTTTCTTTTTCTTTTTCTTTTTCTTTTTCTTTTTCTTTTTCTTTTTCTTTTTCTTTTTCTTTTATACTGTTAATTGCACTGTTTTCCTTTCTATCTCAAATGCTTAACAAAAAATAGAAGTGTCTTATGGAACAGTTTAGGAAAATAGATGACAAAGTGGCTAACAATTGTTGATGAAATCCTACTAATATCCTAATGAAGTAGATTCCCCCCCTCCCCCCCCCCCCCCCCCCCCCCCCCCCCGAAAACAGTGGAAATCTTAGGAAATTAATCTTTTTGGTATCTCTGACGTAAACTGAAACTAGACTTTGCAGAATTTCATGCAAATCCTCCCCTCTTTCTTCTTTCTTAGGTTAGATCAACATCCTGAATCTTTTTAAACTATTATCTCTAAAAGCTCTCTCTAGGTCCTGTTTCCTCAGGTGTGGGCTCTCAGGATGTGCACCAGTACTACTCTGACGTCCACTATCCAATAGCTATTTCATAACCACAAAAGTTATTTGCCAGTGAAATGGGCTCCATCAGAGTGAAGGCTGCATCTTTGTACTGGTAAAGAGCCACTATTCAAAGAGAAGAGATTGTTAGCATGGCTTCTATTTGATTATACTTCTATCCTGTTAAGTACTTACCCAAAATACATCAGTATTTTCTTCTCTCTTCTTTAGTTACTTTAGTATTGTCTACCTGTCCATCCTTTTACTCCTTCCTAAAGTGATATAGAGACAAATTAAGGTATATGGGATTGAGTTTTTTTCTGAACGCTTAGTGTGTGTTTCTGACTACTGAAATGGAGCCAGAACACTCAAAGTGACATTTATTTTCCTGTTTTAGCAAACCTGAGTAGAAACTTCTTGAAATAGGAATAGTCATAAAATATTTCAATTGTCTTTGTCTCTGAAAAATATTAGTAGTTTTCTAGTTCTCTTGTAGTTTAATTCTGCTTTTCAGAATTCCCAACTTTTACAAATTGGAATATGTTTCAAATTGACAATGGTGAATCTTTTACAAGTAATTGGTAAATACATCATCTTTTACTCGAAGATTTTAGATAAAGCATTCCTTTATCTACATTATCTAAATCTACGACTGAGGAGCCTATTGTGTGTCAAACTTCTACAGTAACCTGTAGACATGAGATGATTGCATAAGAGAGAAGACATCACTTTGATTTTAAATGGGTGTTTTGATATTGCTCAAGGTGTTTTGATATTGCCTTCTATTTTTTCTTTAATTAGTAAATTCTATGAACTAGTTGATCACACTGTTGATTATAGACTAAGAACTATTGGTGATTCATGATAAATCAGTTTACTGATTTAGGTTTTCCTCAAGTAAAAAAGTAAATTCAGGGTGAAAACAATAGATCTTTGTGAATCTTTCGAGAAATCTGTTTTCTACAAATGAATAGCTAAATATTAATTAAGTAGACCCATTTTCCTCAGTGCAACATGTCTCTAAATGCATGCTCAGACATAATGTGGCCTGGTCAGATCAAGAGTCCTGATTCCATGTTCCTCTTTTCTAAGAGAAAAAATCTGGGAACATCTTGTAGTCCTTCAGAGGGTGACTTACTCTACATTTTAATTGTATTATTTAAGAAAATATATTTTTTTCAGCTTCTTATTATCAGTTTACATGACTAAACTCTAATATCAACAGCCAGTGTAATTGGACATTCTTAAAAGAATAGTGACTGTCTCAGCAAAACTACTTTAAATAAATAAAGGCTTGTAACTGCCTGCTCTGTGAGGAAATGTTAAGCAAGACATAACACATTAATATTTTAAAATATAACATACACACGAGGATTTCATATAAATTAGCGATAGCGAAAATGTATCAGTTTGTGTTCCTGTTTATGAGTATTATTATGTCTCATCACATCTCTTTTTCCTTGGGTGACTGTTACATTCTAATCGACAAAAGACTATTGCATTATTTGAAAATTCTATTTTCCAGAATGGTTTTAACAGAACACAATTATTATATTCATTGTCGTCTATCTGTTCAAAAGGTCTGAAATGTTAAAATTAAGATTCTTGGAAAAAATTTCCACAGATCTTGCAGTTTTGAAGAGTAGACAAAACCTTTTTATTTATTTATTTATTTATTTATTTATTTATTTATTTATTTATTTTCATTGTGGTTTAGTGTTCCACACATTTAAGAAATAGCAGTAGGCTATTGCTGTTGCAGGTACTTACATTTTTTTTAACTGTCACTTTATTTGAACAGCCAGATGTATCTGGAGAATAGCTTGGCACAAATAAGCTTCAAATCACGGACAACTCTCTGCAACAAAGAACATTTCAAAAGGGGAATTATAATTATTCTCTTTTTGAAAGCTAGACATTTATACTTCTGAAACACCAGAGCTTTTAAGTGGGAGCTAAATTAATCTTTATTAATCCTTGTTATCATGATTGCATAATGTCTGGATTTAAATGTCTGATGTACAGCTCTCTGCTTCCTGCTTCTCTGGCAATCAGAAGTGTGAAAATAAACCTTACACTTTAAAAGAAACATTAGGTTTAGGGGGAAAAAAAAAAAAAAAACAGATATAATCATCTGTACTATTTAAAAAAAGAGTTTTACTTCACACGAGAATAAATATACAGCATGTCAGAGTTTCAGACTTGCTATTTTATGTTAAAATATGCACTGCTACATGTCAGAGCTGTGAAAATGGGAGGTAAAACAAGAAGGCAGTTGGCCAAATAGGTATGGCAAGATTTTTTTCCACTAAGATTTTTATTTTTTAACAATATTACTCCTACAAGTTAATTACAGCATTTAAAACACCCTCTAAAATGGTCTCTGTGTGCCCTATGGAAACTTCAAACTGCCCTAACTAATGATTAGATCAGAATTAAAAAAAAAAAAAAGCCACTTTGCCACTTTTGTTTTTCTTGTGTTTTTCTACAAGCTTCTATGCTACAGAAACAAGCCATAATTCAAATAACCAATTCTAACAACAGATACAGTGTATAATGCCATTTAAAATACTTTCTACAGACACATTATTAGCTTAGAAATAAGTTTATACTAACTTTAGCACTGCAAATCTAATTGTTGAGGGAAGAAGTGTTCTAACTTTATTACAAAAAATTTATGCTTGGACAAGATTAAAAAGAGTACTCTGCTGGAATAGTTTTTTAAGTGCATTAATTCTCAGCAATGAATACGTAGTTTAGCTTAAGAAGTAGTGTCAAAAGAATATTTTCCCAAATTACACCTGGGCTTTTAAAACAATGTTAAAAGCTCATTATGATGATTTTCAAATTCTATTTCGTTATATATAGTTAATACACAGAATAACAAAATCATGTTTTTATCCATCACAAATTTTATTATTTTTTTAATCAGTAATGCTGTGAGAAGTCAATTCAAACTGTATTTTTACACTGTAGGATGAAATGTATAATATCCATAACTGGAGTCATGTTTAGACAGCAAGTTATACAAGATTTTCACTAATTCAAGTGCAATGTACTGTGAAAAATTGGAATTTATTGTTTAAATGAAAATAGAGAACATTTCTCTCTTGCAGTAAAAATTGTCTATCATATATGTCTCAGTTACAGGGGAAAAATAAGTAAACCACGTATCTATTTATTGATGAAACCTTACATGTATATTTTTGCATTTCCTCACAGACATTATAACATTATAACTAGTATAATCTTAATCCTAAACTAAGCACCATTGTCATTCCAATCTTGGTTATCCTAGTTTATCAATTCTTCCCATAGTACTTAGGAAAATTTATTTTGTGTTCCACTGCAGTGTATATGAACGTCTCACCTTTAAATTCAGAGTTCATCATACTCTAGCAGACCTAACAGAAGATATTAAAGAATATGTCAAGAGGATAATACTTATTATCTTTTTCATAGAATGGCCTGGGTTGAAAAGGACCACAATGATCATCAAGTTTCAACCCTCTGGCTATGTGCAGGATTGCCAACTACCAGACCAGGCTGCCCGGAGCCACATCCAGCCTGGCCTTGAATGCCTCCAGGGATGGGGCATTCACAACCTCCTTGGGCAACTTGTTCCAGTGTGTCACCACCCTCTGTGTGAAAAACTTCCTCCTAATATCTAACCTAAACCTCCTCTGTCCCAGTTTAAACCATTTCCCCATGTCCTATCTCTATACACCCTCACAAACAGCCGTTCCCCCTCCTGTTTATATGTTCCCTTCAAATACTGGAAGGCCACAATGAGGTCTCCCCGGAGCCTTCTCCAAACTAAACAATCCAAGTTCCCTCAACCTTTCCTCATAGGAGGGGTGTTCCAAGCCTCTGATCATCTTAGTGGTCTTCCTCTGAACCCACTCCAAGAACTCCATGTCCTTCCTGTACTGGGGACTCCAGGCCTGGACGCAGTACTCCAGATGGGGCCCCACAAGAGCTGAGTAGAGGGGGATAATCGCCCTCTCCCTGCTGGCCACCCTTTTTTAATGCAGCCCACACTGGGCTGCAAGCACACCCTGCTGGCTCATGTCCAGCTTCTTGTCTACCAGGAACCCCAAGTCTTTCTCCGCAGGGCTGCTCTCACGGAGATCATTCCCCAGTTTGTATAAATATCTGGGATTGCTCTGACCCAAGTGCAGCACTCTGAACTTAGTCTTGTTGAACCTCATTAGGTTTTCATGGACCCACCTCTCCAGCCTGTCCAGGTTCCTCTGGATGGCTTCCCTTCCTTCCAATGTATTGACTGCACCACTCATCTTGGTGTCATCCACAAACTTGCTGAGGGTGCACTCGATGCCATCATCTATGTCATTGATAAAGATGTTGAAGAGCACCGGTCCCAAGACCAACCCCTGAGGGACACTGATTGTGAGGGATACTAGCGTGTTTAAATCATTATTAGGGTACTAAATATATATATATGAAAACAGAAGCCATTTTATCTTAAATGTAACCATCAACAGCTTGAGACATATTTTTTATCTGCTTCTCAATTGTAATCATTTATTTAAATATTCATAATCTATTTCAGTGTGTACATTAAAATAAATCTACAGATATTTTACACCAGTCTGTTCTGAATTTGCTATAAGAGCACTAAAAAGTATTCATAAAGTATTTACACAGGATCTCAGGTAAAAAAGATAAAACAACAACAACAACAAAAACTGTTGTATGACCACTGAATTTTATGCCCGCATCTGGAGTTGAGTTTAATTTTACATTTTGACTGCTCCAGCTTCCACCTGCTGTGTTTTGACTTTAGTAAAGGCTAAAGTAATCAATTTTTGCACAAAATGTTAGACTATACTATATGTAGTCTCAATTGAAGTAAATTGATGATTTAGTCATAGCTTTAACTATCTGTCCTTTAAAATAATGAAAACTTTGATTCTTCAGATATCAGATTTTCCTTCCCACTAATTCATACTGATTTTTTCTGATTTTCTCCAACATTCTTTAAAAGTGATGTCCCAGTTCAACATATTAGAGTGCCTCAAATTGTATTAGCAGACTGCAAAATTATTCACATATCTGTATATGATTACATAGAATACATGAAAAACTATATTTAATTTTTTTTTTTTTTTTTTTTATTCTTACCAAGTATCTGATTTTTCCAGCTCATTTTCAGTTTGTGAGGATGACATTCACAGGATGCTACGTTAGAAAACTGTAATGGTTCAGTGCACAATGGATAATATTGCATGACAATAAGAAAAGAAAATACAGCAAAACTAGACAAAGGAAATTTTGATTAAATTATTTTCACATTCATTTTGCAGATTACTTAAGGCCATTTAATCTTCCATTTATTTTATTGTTTTTTTTGATGTATATGTACATCAAAAGAAGATCATAAGTATGGGAGATGAGATTCACTGTAAGAGATACAGCAGCTTCTCTTCCAACATTCTAAGCAATTAAACATTAATTCCTTATATTATTATGAACTTTCAAGAACTAACATTTTGGAGTACTCAATCATCTGATCCTGAGAAAAATAAAAGAATTAAGATCAGTAAATAACTTCAGAGTTTGAGGCCAAAAGTTGGAAGAACATTTGGACAATGCATTTTTAAATATTACTGACCTTTTTAACTTCAAAATAAAGATGAAACATTATTAGGGCAGTTTGTATTTTCTCCTTGGCTAACCTGAAACCTATTCCTTAAGTTATGATATTGTCACGGAGTTATCTAGATCAATCCAGATAAATCTATGCCCGTGACAGGGGGGGCAGAAGGCCTGTGGGCCCCCTGGCTCCAAAAATGGGAAGGGAAAAGGGAAAGGGGTAGGGGAACGGGAGCTAGGCTCAGAGAGGGAAAAAGAATGGAGTAGCAGCAATGATCTAAGGAGGAAAACTTCTTTTACTAACTATGATATAGGAATGCAAGATAACACAGCATAATACAATCTAATTGAAAGTAAGGGTAATTAAATAAAATAAGAAAGTTTCTGAAACTGAGAGGCCTACTTGAATGAAGGCGCACGGCTTGGAAGTACACCCACCCCTATCTCTATTTCGGCCAGACAGAGAGCCTAAAGAGCCAGATCCCGTGACTTTGGTGACGTATCTTCCTTCTCTGACTGTGAGGTCCTCTGGGATACATAGTTCTTCTCTTTTGAGAAGCAGGTATCTGGAACGCTGTCAATCCACAGAAATGGAGTATTAACTCTTTAAGTACCTGTACTGTACATGATGTTATAATGTGGAATACCAATAGCAAAATTACAAAACCATGACAGATAACAAGTTGAATGTTTGGAAACATGACATATATCACTGAGAACAAGAAGATTCAAGTGTTTTCCTTTTCCAGTATTTTCCTGACAATTAATCCTTTACTGCCTCAAGACTCAGAATATGCACCTCACTTACTATTATTCTTTAAAGTTTACAATGATTGATCTATTACAATTACATTTTGAACTTTAAATAACACCAGATTTTTCTATTTTTCGCAGTAGCAGAGCTGTGAGACCTCTTAAAAATTAAATCCTATGACTGTCATTGGTCAAAGAGATATCCAAAACTGTATGATCTGAATGACCATCTATGCTCTCCTTTATATAACATTTGTTTTCTAAATGGTTAAAATCCTTAGAAGTATAGGACGGAAAGTCAAGCTTTTTTTCAACATTTGAAGAAAAATTGAGGATTTCACATCTCAAGGACTCTTATGAACACTGATACTTGATGAAGCACTTATTTCTTTACTCATTAATTTTAGCTTTGAAATTCTATCGGTATTTGAATAACATCAAGATTCAGGTCTTCCTGAGAAATAGAATTGCCCACTTTTACCATTTCTAATCTCAGTAGGAAGCCATGTAGTTCTTGGTTTCTTCCTAGTTAGATTCATGATCCTAACAGATATGCTGACTAACTGTGAAATATATTACACAGTGATTATGAAAAAAAGTGGTCTAAGTTAATTCTAAATACTTAGAAGGTTAAATATTAACCCAAATTACACAGATCCAGGAAAATAAAATAAAATAAAATAAAATAAAATAAAATAAAATAAAATAAAATAAAAATAATAAATGGAGCCAGCAATTTCACCACTGTATATTTTCATGAAATATTTCAAGGAAGTCAAATTTTCAGATGAGTTTATTTAAAGGTGAGGTCTGTCTAGCAATAAAGAAGTGGCAATGGAACATTTGAAAGTCTTAAACATGAAAGAAAGCTTCATAGCAAATAGGTGCAAATAATTAAATATAAAATGTGTATGTAGAGATGGTTAAAGATATTCTGGAGAGGAATATAGAAACATATTGCAAATTGTTTATTTTAAATAAGAAAATACATGATTATTCTAATGTTCTCATCCATCACTAAATTATATGTAGTTTGAATTTAACATCAGATTGAATCATCAAATCCATGTGCTTCTACATATTCTTTGGTTTCTTCTAATAGTCCCATGCCATCCTTTGTTCTCCTTCATTTTTGATATGCAAAGATGAGATATATTAAAAAATGTCCATTTTCATATTTGTTTCCTAGCATTTGAAGTAGAAGAAACAGTAACTTAGCCGCATCAAGGATCCACCCCTTTCCAAACCTTATTTAAGAGCTGGCAGTGGAGGTAAGGAAATCTCTCTGGTAATCCCTGCATGCCTGTGGCCTTCTGAAGGTAAGCAGCTTCTTTCTGTTATTTCTCCACCTACTGCTGTTACGTTTGAGGAAATCCTCACTCACTGTATCTTGCTGCTCTGCTCTCATTGTTGTACTTTCCATTGCGTTATGGCATTGTTAAAGAACAAGGAGAATTTACAAAAGAAGAAAAATAAATCTTCTTTAACTTCACAATAAACTTTCTATTTCCACTCACATAAATTAATCCATTAGATCTCACTGAGCCCATAAAACATAATTTGCTCTATACAAGTCCAAAAATATAAGTTATTACAGTAATTTACAAAATCCAAAGATTTTGCTGCCCTGTTTCCTTCCCAGAACAAGACAATACATAAGATATATGGAAAATAAATATAGTCTGCACATTCACATTGTATTTTCTTCTTCATAAACTGATACCTGTTTGTTTTTTTTTTCCTCTTTAGGAATGAATGACAAAAAAAAGAATAAATATGTACATTTTTTTCCTCTCATACTGTTTCACATACAATTCTGTTTGTTACTTTTCCAGGAGTTATCACTGATCTGGGTCTCTCAGGATACTGAGAGACTGCTTTGAAAATGACTTAGTTTTTCACCTTATATTACAAGTCATAGGAGGAGTCTTAAGTAGAAGAACAACATGCAGATTAGTTCAGAGAAAAAATAATAAATAATTTAAAAACTTAGAAACAAAAAGCACTTCATTCCCTGAAGAGAGTTTAGATGCTACTATCATAGCAAAAGACACCATAGAAGAGAAAATAAAATCATACAGTTATGAAATTCTGGCTTTCTAATAGCTATGGAAGAAAGAATTAATCATGGCACCATTTTTATGTACTTATTAGAGAAATCTTATACTTACCTTAGTTTTCCCAAAGGTAACTCTTTCTTGTTGAATGAAAGTTTATTTTTAGCCCTATGTGTTTATATGGATGATTGAAAATTTAAAGGTGTAATTCTTCTGAATGTTTTAGACAGTATAATTAAAGGCTTATCTAGAAGAGCAAAATAGATTCTCATTTCTAGAGAGAATTCTGACTAATGGAGATTATCAGAAATTAAAAAGAAATTTAAGATCAACCCTATTCTTCTAGGGTAAGTTCTCAGATACCAAACTATGCATAGCTTTCAGTAAAGAGGTCATTGGAGAAAACAAGTATCCTCTGAGTTCAGAAAACTCCCATGAAAGTCTGCAGCAAAATCATTTAATTTCCTACACTGTTTCACTTGGCCATGAACATTTCCAGTGGTTTATACATAATAGTTCAGAAAGAGTAAGGAAATCACTGTTCTGTTCATTCAGAAGGCTAATGAAACTTATGTATTAGCTCTCCAAGACAAACCACTACTGCCAAAAATATACACTTACTATACCTTCTGTGAGACATTAAATTTTATTGCAATACTTTTAATAATCTCCCCAAAGTATTTAATTAAAAAAAAAAAGAAAGAAATCACAGCTACTACTTCTTTTTTTTTTTTTTTTTTTTTTTTTAAAGATATTTTCATGTGTATCTCATGGATAATATATTAAAATAATAAACAAGCTTTTTTATAAAACAATTTTTTTTATGTATTACTGAAGTTGTATAGTTTTATTGTCTTTAATGAAATTTGCTGTTTAAATTCCAACATAATTAACTTTACCCACAAATCCAATATTCTTAGAGTTGGCATTCATCATTTTAGCCAGCTAAGACTAGCTAACACATTGTTACAAAGCGATTTGAGATTGAAAGCTCCATTCATTTTCCTTTCCTTGTATGCTAACTCACTTTCCACCTTTGCAAGAGATAGGTTGTTATCTTGTTCGCTTGACTTTAAAGCATCATCTCTGACAAGATGATAAATTCTCCCGTTCCATAGTACATGTTGTTTCTGATGAAGTTTAATCTGAAAGTTATGTAAATACGAATTTATTTATTTTAAATCTCCTATGATAGCAGACAAGCTCTTGAAGATAATTTTTTTAGGGTTGAGAAAAGACTTTGATTTTTCCAGTGTAAATTTGATGAATTAATTACACCGAGCAATGAGAAACAATTGTACAGCTATTAGAATCAGGCTGATAGCAAAGGCTAGAATAAAGTAGTTTGAATTTTAACTCATATCTGGACTGAAAAAAAAAAAAACACTAGAAAGTCAGGGTAGGAATTAACTCCTCTGCATTAACAATGTTGTCACTTGTCCATTGCTGGTCAAGTAATTTGGACTAATATTAAATTTTGTGCAAGTAAGTTTTTAATGTCTTAAAAAAATCCCATGTTACCCAATATTTTGGAAGAGAGTAGACACTTCAATGTATGGAGGACAGGACATGACATCTTTTTTGACTGATCTTGCCAGGCACAGAGGTGAGACTGGCCTGTAGTTAGCTGAATCTTCTTTTTTTCCCTTCTTGAAAATGGAAGTTTTTGTTTCCCCTGTTCCAAACAGTTGGAACTTCACCAGACTGCCATGACCTTTCAAATAAGATGGATAGTGGCTTGGCAACTTCATCCACCAGTTCCCTGAGAACCTGTGGATGCATCTCATAGGATCCCTTGGACTTGTGTACCTTTAGGTTCTTATAGATGTTCTGACCTTCACTTACAGCAGGCAGATCTTCCTCCTCCAAATTCTTACCATTGCTTTCTGCAGCTTCAGTGGTGTGGCTAGAGCCCTTGCTGGTGAAGACTGAGGCAAAGAAATCATTAAGCACCTCTGCTTTCTCCATATCCCTCATTACCAAATCCCGTTTCCTTTTGGAGAGGGCTCACATCCTCTTTGACTTTATCACTCGTATACCTGTAGAATTCCTTCTTTTTCGCCATTTTGTCCCTGGCTAGATTTAATTCTGTGTTTTAGCTTTCCCTATCTGATCCCTGGCTGCTTGGACAGCTTCTTTGTAGTCTTCTGTCAACGGTTTAAGGGCTGGTCTGGCCCAGTTCCGCGACTAGTGGGGAGGAGGGATTTCGCAAAATCCGCGCCTCCAGGAAGGGAAACAAGGGACCCCAAAATAATTAAAAACAGCAGCAATGATCTGAGGAGAAACAAACTAATTTACTAGATATAGTATCGGAATGTAAGATAACGCACTATAATACAATATAAATCAGCAATAATTGAGAAAAAGATTGTCTGAGAGCCAAAGGCCTTACGCTAATACTGAAGTCTTGCGTGCAGTCAGGTGCAGCAGTAGCGAGCTGATCCGACAGGGAACACAGTGAGACGAGAAGAGAGACAAGTCAGATGACCTGCACCCTTATATCTGTTCCCTTGAGCAGGAATGGGGAACATAGGCTCTTGGGGAACATAGTTCTTCTTCTCTTCCAGACAGGTACCCGGAAATAAAGCATTTGCTCTTTAACTCCCAGTACACTGCATGATGTTGTGATATGGAATACTGATAACCAAAAATCATGAAACCATGACATCTTCCCAGGTAAACTATTCTTGCTTTCCCTCCCCATAGACTTTCTTTTTGTGCTGAAGTAAGTCCAGGAGCTTCTTGCTGATCCACGGGAGCCTCTTGGCATTTTTTCCATGGGATGTCCTGCTTCTGGGCTTGGAGGAGATAGTCCATGAAGTATGATGGTCCATGAAGTATGTTACCTGTTTGAATAATGGTAATTAGCACAAATAACTATAACTGAACCCATTTTACTTGATTCTGACTAGCCTGTGCTACTTTATCCTGAGAAGAAGAAAAAACAAAACAGAAGAACAAAATAAAACAAAAAAGACAAAAACTAACAAACAAACAAAAAACATTGAAGCTGGTAATGCAATAAGACAAATGAAGTACATAATTGTATCATCGAGGACTGAAAGGTATAGGTGTTGAACCAGAAGCTCAAGATGGTTCCCTCAAATATCTATTAATATATAATGGAAATCTGTGGTTTCTTGATCTTGAGATTTCCCACTGACAGATCTGTCTGGGAGCAAGGCTTTCCCATCACCCACTGTTTGTAGTCCACCAGGATGCGCACTTCAACACAGTTGTGGTCAGCAGGCCATCACACTGCCAAATTGTGAAGCCAGATCCCTGAATGCCTTCACAACACATATTAAGATTCTCAAAACATGGGTTCTCTGCTGCTAGGATGAAGCCATGTTCCTTTAGCAGTTCTCACTGTTGGAATGTTTGAAAATACAACTCCTGAAAATGCACAGAAATCCTCTAAGAAATTTATGGCTTGTGGGTTTCTCTGTTTGAAGTTACTATTACACCATCTGAGAATGTTTTGGTTCATGGAAAGAACTGCGGAAAGAAAAGGTTTTGGCTAGTTTTGAATAAAAATTCTGTATCAAAATCATAGACAACAAAGATGGAAAGAATAGAATTTCTGATATTTTGGAGAAGTAAAATAATATGTATCTTTCAGATATGTATTGTCAACTATACTGAAAGTTAACTTTTTTTATTATTATTTATGAAATGGGAATAATACCTGTTGTTGTTTTCTTGTTTGTTTTTTTCAAGGGTGCTTTATGTATTACAACATCTTGTCTCTTCCCTTCTCTTATATGAAAACTTGCATAACTTCATCTTTAATGACTTACATTTAATTATCTATTCAAAATTAAATGAAATAAGGCTTAGTTATAAAGCAGAGAATAATGTACTTTTCTAAAATGTCTTAATGACCTGTAAAGTTGGATTTTTTATACTGTGAATGTTTTTGCAGGAATGGTTTTCTTTACAAGTATGGTATTATTATAAAATATAAGCAATTAAATTTACAGGAAATTGATTTTTTATTATTGTTGTTGTTATGGTTATTATTATTGTCAGAGATGTGTGTAAGAAGATGATTACACTATGAATTCTCACCCTGCACCCCAAATAGTAGATTATTAATTACACCATCAGAACAGCTAGGAACTTAGTAGCTGGCTGTTATACCTTTATTCACAAAAAACACATTACTACTCATCTAATTTTAAAATTATGAAATTATGAACCATGAAAAAAAGACTAGTAATAATTGTGGCTCAATTTCTTTCATCTCTGTCTGCATAAGAATTCAAATTTGTTATGAATGTAATGGCTTTATTCATAGTGATCAAAAATTAGGAAAATATTTATGTTTTCTGTAGCAAAAATATCTGCAACATTTTTGTTTTTCATATAATAGTTAAGTTTAAACTTAAATGATTTCAATCTGTCTACTTCTGGAGAGTATTAAAAAATCTGTAGAAGAAGAAGTTACACCTAATGTAATTGTTGAAGCATTTATTTAATTATTTAATCTATTTTTTACTAAAATGCATCATCTTAAACTACTAGTAAGAGATTCATCAGCATTTTCCAAGAGTTTCCTGTGTTGTGCGTGACATGTAATTCACATTATTATTTTTGCTATTTAGTCTATTGTAAAATATTTGAATTTATATCTTTCCTACAGCCAAGCAATGTAGATTTATACATAACTCACAAAAAGAAAATTAAATATTTGGATACATGGGGAAGAGAAAAATAGACAAATGTTAACAATATATGATGCATTTAAGCATATGAGAAGTCATACTATTGCGGTGCAACAATTATTCCTAGCTAGTGCATTCTTGTTTCTACTGCTAATTTCAGTGCAGAGGTAACCCCAGATTTGGTTCTCCTCTTTGCTTGCAAATACTCTATGTGGAAAAAAAAAGTGAATTTTGCCGGTGGTGGCTTTGAGAGTGGGTCATGTCTGCTGGTAGAGATTTTTACATGCGTGACATAGAGGTTTTTATTGATCACTGATGAAAAGGAATATTTAGTGATGATGACAATGTTGAAAAAGAATACTTTGTAGTTGAGTATTTTCTCTATCAAATATTATTTAGTTCTTTATATTTGTTGTAGTTTCCATTGAAAAAAAAAAAAACAAGAGGCATTACTTTCAGAGCAACCTATGTACTAGGTAAGACTGAGAACTTCCATTTGTCCTACAGCTCTGTGACATTTTTCTCCTGAAAACATTCAAAAAAAATCAATAACATATCAAGAACACAGTTATGCCTAGCAGTTTAATTTCAGAAAGTGTGCAAATCAATAGCCTTAGAGACTCTTGCAGTTCTTCAGATTTCTAAGTACAGTAACAAATGCTGGGGCATGTATATGTAAGAGTTTGTGTACGTCTCAGTGGGAGAGAAGCTGAGATTTACATTAATTACTGAGACGATTCTCAACATCATATTTCAGTCTCTACCTTAGCATTTTACTTGTGAAAAAGTTTTAAAACAAGTTGGTTTTCAGTCTTTAACTAAGAGTTATTTAAGTAGTTATGAAGGAAACTTCTTTTTTTTCTGTTCAGACTGAAATAACATTTCCAGTAAAATTCTGATTCAGAAGTTTTTAACTCAGTCAGACAATTACCACATTTTTCTTTAAGACTTACATTCAGGATTGAATTATTCCTAATTGGTGGTGGATATATTTGATAGATTTTAAGTTAAATAAAACTTTGTTGTTATTTTTTCTTTAAATAAAGAGTAGAGCTAGCTGTAAAATTTCAAAATCAATTAACTTCAATGGAAAATATGATATTTTCAGCTTTTAACTGACAAATGCAACATTTACATAAACAGTCTTCAGTTTTTTATTAAAAAATGTACAATTCACTACAAATGTAAAACACAAAACTCCTTGTACATGAAACACAAATTCAGCAAATATTTAGCTGGTCACAGCAGCACTGTTGTTTGCTGTGCTATAAAATGTGTGCATAATGATAAACAGACTACAAAAATGTAAAAAAAAATGGCAATTCGGCATTAATTGGCTGACAAGGTAAATTTAATCCCGTAGATGAATACAAAATCTGTAAAGTGAAAAACTCAATAATTTTCAAAAGTTTAAGTTTGAAAATTTTAAGTTTTATGTAAAAGGTTTTGTTCAGAGCAAAGTGTGAGAGCAGTTACACCAGAGTATTGTGTTAAACAACCAATCCCATGCTAACATTGCAGGGAATCTATTAACACACACATTAGTGCTCCATTTTCTGTCAAGCAGTGTATTTGGAAGAAGTTAATTTAGCTTCATGATTACCCTGATAAATATTTTTATTAAAGATGATAAGTATATCTCCTGTTAAGTAATAAAAACACACAAAGACACATAAAATGATCCAGAACTATAATACTGATCAGTCTGCCTGTATTTTTCTCAGCTTACTTCAGATATCCTCAATAATGGTTTATGGATATGAAAAGAGGACAGCCTTGTATCTTGGATAAACTCTTGATTTATGGCCTCTGTATTAGAATGAGTAAGAAAAAAAAGTCATGTTCCTAGACAGGAAGTGTAGACAACCACCTAATCCCCTGAAACTTACTTTTCCTATGTCTTTCCAATTAGAGAGGCAACCTAGCTCCTAACTGTAACAAGGTAAAGGGAAGACTTCAAAGAAATTAGAGCTACGCAGTCCAATTCAATTAACTGTTCCTGTTTGTGTAAACTGAGTGTTTGGATCAAAACATTATCTTGGGAACAGTACTTCATTGTTGAAATATTCTAATGTTTCAGTGATTAAACTGTGGAAGAATATTTTCCTAAAATTCCACCAAGGATCTCATTCTTTCATTGTTGAAAATGGTAATGGAGATAGCTTAGCTTAGCTTAGCTTAGCTTAGCTTAGCTTAGTTTAGCTTAGCTTAGTTTAGCTTAGCTTAGTTTAAATGCTAAGTGCTTAAATGCCTTTAGTTAAAGTCCACTTTCTATAAAGGTAAAAAATAATTTAAAAAGTCTTGAATTTCTTGCAATCTTATTATGTTGAAACTTTTCACTGTAGCTAAAATACTGAGCTCAGACCAGCTTGCACAAAAATTTTGTGAGTTGTTTCAATGAATAAGGAAGTTGTACATCATAATTTTCAGTCATCTGCGTAAAAGGCAATACTTAAATGCATTGGCCTCAGATTATACTTAATGTTCCAAGTCTGCTGTTCACACTGACAGCACTTAATACATGATCATCCTCATATTAACTAGTCATGTGGATAATTCTTTTTTATATCAATTTATTGTACGAAAGTCTAAAAACCAACTTGACTAGCTGTAGGGAATACATATTATTAGTTGCTACAGTATTAATTGCCTTACTCCCTCTAGCAACTCTGTGAAACTTGTTAAAAGCATGTAAAAATCTTAGAATACCTTATCACCATTCTACATAAAATCCACAAATCATTAGATAAGTTGAGAGGATAAAGTTGCTGGGCAAGTAGTCCCTTCAGGATGTGCTTTTAGTATCATATATATATATTATATATACATTTACAAGGGATGCTCCAAAATTAATACCTTCTATTTTATTACATTGGCCTACAACATGAGAGGAAGATACTGGTGGTATGGCAGTAGAGGTTGAACCCTCCTGATGATATTCTGTTACATTTTGTTACCATATGACAGATGGCAGCATAGGGGCAGTCTGATAAGATTACATCTGCTGTGGAAGTGAGCATGAAGCCAAGGAGTGTAACTGAATTCTTCCATGAAGAAAAAATTGCACCCATTGACATTCATCTACACTTGCTGAATTTGTATGGAGAGCAAACAAATTAACAAGTATAGCAAGTCTATGGGTGGTGTGTTTTAGAAGTGGTAATAGCGTTGTGAAATACAAGCCATTTTCTGGATGACCATGCATATTTTTGAAATGCAAGTTCTTGTCAATCACCAATGAAAACACATAATTAATGATGGTGACTATGTTGAAAAATAGTTTTTAGTAGCTGAGAATTTGTTCTATCAAATAGTGTTATTGTGCTTTTTATATCTGTTGTAGTTTCCATGGAAACGGAAACAAGAAGAATTACTTTCAGAGCAACCAATTGTACATGTACTTTAAACCTAAAATAAACTCATTTTTTAACAATTGCCTTATTTATATCATATCTTGTTAAACATTATAGTAAACTAGAAGCAATTAATGAAATAACTCCCAATTCTACATAATTTCAGAATTCCCTAGTTTCTCTATCTGAAATGTGAAAATCAATTAGATTTTTTTTTTTAATTGAAAAGCAGGAAACACGATTTTTCAGTAGCTTGAGACTATACTTGCAACTGTAAAAATGTTATAAAATTATTACAGACTCTACAAAATGTGGAAAAATCTGCCTAAATTCTCTTTTTGTATTTTTCCTCTTGTCAGTTGATCTTTAAGGCTTACCTTTAGACCTATAGACCTATAGAGTATTAGATAAATAATTATAGGAGGAAAGGGTACATCTCAATGCCAGTATCTAAAATGGTTGACTTTGACTTTTGGGCCTGAGTGCTTTTATTTTCACAAAATCCCAGACTGATTAAGGTTGGCAGGTCCCCTGTATGAATCCTTCTTTGTTTTCTGGCTCAAAGCTTGCTTCCTGAGGTATTTCTTATGATAAGACTCTAGGAGATGAGAGGTAGGTTCTGCCATGTGACAATCAACATCACTGTCTGGAGAATTTACATTTGCAAGCATTTCTTTGGAGCTGTTTGCCTTCGAAAGGGAGTGCTCATGACTGTTTACTGGACTGTTTACTGGCGGAAGATCTGTCCTGTGACCAAATGACTCCTGTTTGCTATGGCAGACTGGGGGATGATACCATCGTATCTTGTGAAGACAGGATACTAGTTGGCGTCTCTATACTCCCTCTTATCTGCTGGCAAGGCCAGGGAGCTGGGAACAAAAGGAATTCCTGCTGAGATACAAAAGCCAAAAGCTGTCATTCCAAAAGGCTGACTCAACCACTTTGGACTCATAAATAAGTTTGTGCTGCCCTCGCAGTGATTGTCATCGTTCACCATCGTCGTCACAGTGGTCACCGTCCTCATCAACAGAACAACGCCCAACGGGCCACCTCTACTGAAGAGCAACAACTGAACCACGAATCATGCTGGACCCATGGTGGTGACTATCTCCCTGTCTCCCTCTTGCTTCCTATAGAGACTCCTTACTCGTATTTCCTATATTTTCTGCTGCCCTTCTTCCCTTCCCCATCACCCTAATTTGTACCTATAAAGACTCCTTGATTCTATTTTCTATCTTTTCGATTGCCTTTCTTCCCTTCCCCATTACCCCAATCCATAATAGTGTCTGTCCTCCCCTTTCCCCATCTCCCTTATAAACATTTGTAATAAACTGGTCGGACCAACATCTGGACCATTGTTTCTTAATCTCATGCCAGGTATGTATATTTCAAAGAACCTCTTCTCCCTCCTATAAATTGGAGCAAGACATCCCCCTGTGTCTATGTGGCCCAACCCAATTCAGGCAGAGGAACCCAGAGTAAGTTACCCTGGACCAGGTGCAGGCAGTTTCTGAAGGTCTTCAAGCAGAGAGACTTCATAATCATTTTGTGTCAGTACTCTGCCGCCCACCCAGTGAGGAAGTACTTTGTGATGATCAGAGGGAACCCTCCATGTTCTGATGTGTGCCCATTGACTACTGCCCTGTCACTGGGCACCACTGAAAAAAGCCTTTTGTATCAGCACACGACCTAGTTGTACAAAATCATAATCTCCATCTCCCTGATCCTTGATTTCCAAGAGAAGAAAACTCAAGCATCAGTTAGATTATAACTGAGTCAGTTCTGGACCTAGGAGTTGAGAATGCATGAGCTACTCAGCCTAAACACAAAAGATAAACATGCGTATGCAGCTTGACACAAAGTTAATTAAAGTGCAAGGAAGAAATCATTGGGAAAAAAAAGAATATTCAAGGGAAAACAAAACAAAATAAATCAATTGTGGAACAACCACCTTATGGTATTTTCATAGCATTTGTTATGGTATCATAGTTTAATTGGATTCAAATAATAATAATAAAAGAATAAATAAATAAATCTTAATATTTAATCTGGAAATTATTTAAGTTCTGTCTAGTGTCACACATTCAGCACCTTTTTTAAAGCCTGACAAATGTAACACTACAGGAAAATCCACCAATTCACCTACATCAAAAGGCAAATATTTTTCCAGCAGCATTTCTCCAATAAAACGTAAACATTACAGCTACTGTAACTACTGATCTTTGATGTTTCAGTATATATTTCTGCATGTTTTATAGATTTTAAATGAATATTTATATAAGAACTTTCTTTCTTAGTTTTTAAAACTCTTTTCAATTTTTTTGAATATTTTTGAATAATTTAGGCCTAAGCAACTATGTGCATAATTACAGAATCCAGGGAGCAGGTTATATTGTCAGATGATGTAATTAGTTACTTAAAAAAAAAAAAAAAAGTTCTTATATCTATTCTATTTTTTTGTTTAATAGCTTGTACATTTAGCAGTACTGAAGAATACTGAGCAAGATGTAAGTGGCAGTATGTCCTGTTGGGTTTGTATTTCACCCAGCATTGCTGAGACTATATATAATAAAGTTCACAATCATAAGATTCTGTAAGACAGATCCCAAACACAATTTCAAGATGAAACTGAAGAACTAAACAAAAAATACTGATCATGAGAAATTTGTTATCTGTATACTAAATGTACTCAGGAAAATTAAGCTATGTGAACTGCATACAAATTATGAGAAGTCCATGTGGGACCATATGCAGAAAATGTATTTTTCCAATAAATTACTGGTACAATAGTTTATCTGTCAGGATTTCCAACACCACTCCATAGCTACAACAGATCACAGAGCAATACAGTCTTATCATAAAAGAAGAAAACAGTGGATTGCCTCCTATCTCTGTGGAAAGAAGGATGAAATGATACCTTCTTATTGAAGCCATGTCTTAAATTCTCTATTTCTTCACTTTTGCTTTATGCCATTAAAAAGGTCTGCATTAGCTGGTATGCATCTCAGCAGGCAGAGATAAGAATACATCTGAAAAGTACTTTTTCCAGTAAGATTAATCATACTGTCAGTGCATTCAAGGAGGAGGAACAAGTTCCATGCAGGAAGTTATATAAATGCACATGATATTGTGCTTTGCTAGAAATTATAAAGCCAATAATGACGCTGAGTTATACTAGCCACTATCAGTGAAACTTAGCGCAGTCACAGATTCTAGTCTAAACAGAATTTCATCTAAATAAGCCATGGAAATACGTACTTGCTTCTGTCCTGTAACAATGCTGTTCACAGACCCATTCACTTTAGTTATTCATAGTCAGCACAGCTCAGCTCACATTGTGTTTCAGAAAAATAAATAAATAAATAAAAAATTAAATGACTTATTAAAGAACAAGAGGAGAGCAAACTTAGAGAACATCCCAAAACTGCGTGGAACTTCTGCCTTCGCTTCTCTGTTTGAACTGATTTAATTGTAAGATCTGAGTCAATAACTTAGTATTGTGTCATTTACTGCATTTCATTCTATCCTTATGTTTTGATGAAGTGAATGCAATTTTTGGAAACTTAATACTGATTTTTAGAAGGTAATCCAATGTGTGTAACCAATGATAATGTAAAAAAGATGATGTAATGCATCTGTTGCCTAAATTGATTTAAAAATACTATTCAAAGATGAGTTTTATAATGTACCTAATAGACATCTGCAAATGGAATTCAGTTACAGCTCTTTTTAACATATAATTATAATAAGTCTTACAGCAGTTTAGAGGAGATGTAACTGTTCTCTTAAAGAAAGTGAGCTCTGAACATAGGAAGAAGCTTCCAGTGAAAATTCCCTTCCATAATTCACTGGAGAGACTGGTTGCCAGCATTAGCTACACACAGTTCTCTGATGAAACATATACTAAAGAGGATTGGCAAATTGCTTAATCCAGAATAAATTCACTAGTCATCCTAATTTCTGTAGTCAGGAAATAGCCAGAGTATTAACTCTCTAACCTTCAAGAGGCTTAAATTGCCTTTTTATAAGAATTCAATCAAGATTTATATGTCCAATCAAGAAATTAGCTTTTTTGTTGTAGGTGTTTTTTTTTTTTTTTTTTTTTTTTTTTTTTCCAATATTATGGAAAGATTACACTGCGTTAAGCTGTATTTGAGGGTATATTTTATTTTTCTCCATTTTTCTTTGTTTTAGATATTTCTGCTTCCCTCTCATTGTGTATTTTTATCTTCCATCTTCTGATATTTTACTTTTTTTTTTTTTTCTGTTGCCTCTTCATTTATTAATCTCCCTTGCTGCAAATGCTACTTTAATTTGTTTGTTTGTGTCTTCTAATTGTTCTTATTAAACATCTTCAATTTTATCTCGGGTATTCACTCTCATCCCTCCTCATTTAGTTTTCCATATCACAGCAGCGTTCTCTGCTCCTACTTAATTTTTCTCTCCAACTCCATGCTCAACTTCATACTTTTCTTCCAGTTAGACTATGTATTGCCCTAAAGAAACCATTGTTTTCCGTGACAGTTTTCTGAAAAAACTCCTCTGCAGAAACTGTCTCATACTTGGAAGATTCACTTGTTGCAAAGTGAAATGTTTTTTTTATATTACCTCCTTATATGCACTTCTAGTGCAATATTTCTCCATTTCAGTATCTTCTATTACCCTGTTTTTTTTTTCTTTTTGTGTGTATGTGCACACATTTATGCAAACATTTTTGTTAAATAATCTTATACTTAGACATACTCTAAAGTAAGAAAATAAAAAGCACCAATCTTACTCTTCATCAGTTAGTAACTATAGTATAACCCATTAACTATTACATAGTTCAACATATGAAGAAATGTTACTACCAACAAGACTCTTCATATATTTATTTGCCTTTTAATCTTTTTGGAATCTTTTTAATCTTTTTGAATATGCAAAGATAGCAGCTTTCAAAGGAAAGTCTAGCAAAAAGTAATCAGTATTAATATTATTTATAAATTATTTTCAAAGATTATAGGAAAATCTTGCTTATACTTTACTTTTTTTTTAATTGCAACTGTAAGTATAGTGTGCTTGTATACTGAATTTCCACCCATAGATCAACTGAGATTGCTTGTTATGTTACCTAATATAACATTATGATATTAGCTCACTAATAACAATGACCATCTGTACAGCAGTGATATGTAGAACTGCATAAGGAACTCACAAAACTTCTTACTTCTCCTATCCATAGCTAGGTGTTGTACAGAACAAACTTCCATTACTATTATCATGTGTTTTACTTATAAATCCTTGTCATTATTTGGAAAGCAGAACAAAAAGTCTGTGTTATTCAAAACAGAAATAATCTAAATAATGCATAGGGCTGGGGAGTTAGGTATCTTCCATAGAACTGTAGAATTGTTTGAGTTGGAAGGGACCTTCAAAGGGTCACTTTGGACCCCTTGTGGGACTTGGTCCAAGTCCCCTGCAATGAACAGAAACATCTCCAGCTCAATCAGGTTGGTCAGAGCCTGGGCCAGAATGACCTTCATGACCTCCATGGACAAGACATCAACAACAATGCAATTAATTGTAATGTCTATATCCCTAAACATTAAGTTGAATAATAATTTGGTGTCAGAATCTGGAAATAGGCCAGTAGAAAGAGCATGTTTTTTTCCTACCAAAATTCTAAAGCCTCAAATGTGAAAAAAAAAAAAAAAAAAAAAAAAAATTGTCTGCTGCTTATGGATGTCATTCACATCATTCACATAGAGTAAGAATAGAGTAAGATCCTGGACTTGTACATAGATCTGGGAATTACAGAAGATCCTAGAATTATACATATGTTTTTAAGTTAAAGAAGAGTAATTTGTGTCTTTATAATTGCGTATGATATATAAAACAGGGTTGTATGCAGTTTTAAAAATGTCACAGTTCATGAGGAAATGCTTCATATACTCAGAACATCTACGACTGTTAGTGCTTCTCTTGGAATGAAAAGAGCAAAAGTCTGTATTGTTAATTAATTGATTTATTGAAGACATAATTATTCACAGTTCAGCTATCATATGACCATCGATTGTCACAATGTTAATGTAAATGTTGTGATGACAATCTGATGTCATTAATATGCATCAATGTGAATTATCATTTATTTTCTGTTGACAGTAAGGCTTACGTGACATGAGAACAATGCTTAAATGACCTAACAACCCATTGTATTTAATTTCTGATCACATTAAGAGAAAATGTCAATGACTAGCTGAAATATGTATTACCCATATATTGTGAAGTGCTCCAGGCACTTTTGTACACAATTTACTTTGTATTTGGGTGCCCAGTATATTTGTAATTAAACTAACAAACTGAAGGTTTTCAAAGCAGGAAAAAAAATCAAAACACTAAACCAGTCAACCTGCCTTTCCTTGGAGATTAGTACAAAGGCAATAATTGTTAAGGGAATTGAATAAACAAACAAACAAACAAACAAAAAAACTACCAAAAATAAATAAAAATAATAATAAAAAAAGTACTCCTGTAGAAACAGCAGTCTGTATATCCATCAACCCAATGGATACATGCCAGTTCCATTTGCAGTAGATCTCCTGTGTGGAAATGATCCCAGGCCAAACTCAAAAGAGGATCTGGATGATGTGCTATTACAAGTGCCCCAGACAAAACCCCCTTCTCAGGCCTACCTAGGATTACTGAGTAATCCTTCCGCATGACAGCTTTGTCTGTATCATTTACCTTTGGTGTCTACTGCTGGAAGGTGAAAAATACAAAAAGTACTCTACTCCATTCAGCACATAAAGTAAAGCAGGGGGATGGCTGCTTCCTCAGCTTAGTATGAGAACTCCCAAAATCTCCTTCACTCCTGTGAAAAGCTCTTTGATGTTTATTAGTCACCAGAGGACTAGAAGAATCCAATCTGAAATAGAAACAAAACAAAACAAAACAAAACAAAAAAACCTTTCATTAGATGATGCATTAAAAACAGAGTTGTTTTTTGTTGTTTTTCCTTGTTTGTTTTTGTTTTCTGAAACTTGCTCTTTATCATATTCTTTAGAAAAAGTGTAGTGGTTCAGTGCAGAAGATAGGTGACCATCTTGCATAGGTGTAAGGCTCTGGGACAATAGAGGAGGAGAATATTATAATGGCTGAATTTGTCCCATATATGTTCCTTAGGATTAAACTCACATAGGATGAAAAACTTAAAAATGCACAACAAAGTAACCTATCACTCTTCTCTTCAGTAACACATTACAAATGTGATTTTCTACAAGAAGTCATACAAAAAATACGTAAAATGGAAGCTTTTGCTGGTAAATGGACTGTTTGTTCAATAAAATTACTTTTCCTCTTCCCTGCAGCTCTCCATTCACACTATAAAGGGGCACTGTCAACTTCTGTTATATTTCTTTCTGAAAATGTCAAGCTTAATGTACCACACATGGTTACTACAAAAGCTACAATTGAATGAAATTAATGGGAAATAAACATTTTTCCATATTATATCAGAGATTTAAGTCTGAGTATGCAGCAACATACTGTTCACTGTTTCTCTTAGAATGTTACTGCAGGAATTGCTTAAAACAATCAGGTGGGAAATATTTTTAAGAAACTAATAATACTGTTGGAAGTTCACTAGCAGATAATATACTTATTTTGGTTGTGGTTTAACCCGATATCTTGCTAAGTACCACACAGTCATTCACCAGCTCCCGCTCCCACTTCCCAGTGGGATGGAGCAGAGAATCAAAAGGAAAAAACAAACAAACACACACACACACACACAAAAAAAAAAACAAACAATGTGGAACTCATGGGTTGAGATAAAACTATTTACTAAGATTGTGAAAAGGAAAAGGATAATAATGATTATATATATATATATATATATGAATGCATATAACAAGTGATGCACAAGCGTTTGCTTACCAGCCACAAACTGATGCCCAGCTAGTCTCCTGAGCAGCAGAAGAGAAAGATGAACTCCCACCCCCTTCATCATGATTTCATACGGTATGGAATATCCCATCGACCAGTTTGAGACAGCTGTCCTAATTCTGTTACCTTCTCTTTGAGTGACCTTGGCACAGCTTAACAGGCAACAATAAACATTAGTGTATTATTAACACAGTTTTTTTCTTAGAACAAAAACATAACATCATACCATCTGAGCTGAAACTATGACAATTTTCAGTAAGTAATTACAAATACTGCTCTCTTTTCCAGCCAAAATACTGTCCTGGCTCCTTTTTTGTCCAGCACTTATTGCTAATATACTTTTTCTTCTCCGGCCTTTTCTGCTACAGTTACTGGTAATTCAAGGACGGTCTGCATGTCTGCAACTGCTTGTTTTAGGACTCTGCATACTTTGAGAATAAAAAAAATATTCACTTATAAGTCACTGTAGCACCTTCTACTCCTTTGAAATGTGCGGTGTATGGAAGTCAGCTGATAAAAGACAGCAATTTGAAAGGGTCAGATCTTCAAATCCCTCTTGACTTAACAGTACAGTAGCCTGTATGTACTCACAAACACAAAAGACTTACATTGAGAATAATTTTCCATGACAGACCTGGTTTGTGCTGAATTTTCAGGGTGTTAGAAATTTTAAACTTATTCAAGTTGTCCTCCCCAAGAACTAACTCTATTTAACTCCTACTACAAACATACTCTCATTCTACATGCTGTACATTGAGATCTGTTTTTCTACAGAACAGCAGAGAGACTTATGCATTTCAATCTTTTTTTTTTTTTTTTTTTTTTTAATTCTTTGTTTATTCCCTACCTAAAGATAGGTAACTATGAAAACCTTTGGAATAACAGTGCATACAGTAAAAATATTAAACAGAAACCCAAGTTCAGATTTTAAAGTTTTAGCTTTCAAGTTTACTACAGAAGTGACAGGAGTTTCTAAATTTATGTATGTATTTATTAATTTATTTAAAAGAAGGACGTCAAGATAAAATTATCTCACCTCCATGAGTTTATTGTAAAAGAGAAATTTTTTTTATACAGCCCCCACAAGTCCACTTCAGGCAAATGAATAGTAGCCTCAGACCCTTCTCTGTACTTGGCATCATTCTTCTGAACTAGGTTGGGACTCCAGTATTGTATCCCCTTTACGTCCAGGTATGAAATCCAAGATTAAGCAGTTTTAAATAGTATAAAAACTTGGCATAGGTTTCTTGTCAGAAAATTATGTAAATCAGCATTTCTTGCTATTACTTCCTAAAACCCTTTGATCAAGAATTAGATAATTAAGTCACTGCTAGTCTTGTATATTGTTGAACAAATATTCATTTTTTATATTGTCCAATTAAAGCAATGTTCCTTTTGCATTTGAAAAAAATATTTCTTACTCATTAAAATTCAGTACTTCCAAGACTTTTTTTTTGCTATAAAATTCATGTTCTAGAAGTTATTTTCAAACCATCTGTTTTTTTTTATATAATGAAGTTTTGTCATACACATTGGTTCTATAACTGGGTTTTGAACCTCCACTTAGCTGCAACAACTCTGAAAGTCCAAACTGGATATTACTGAGAGTACTGATTTTCCTGGGTGCTAGGATATTAAGAATTATTAGATTTCTTTTAATTAAAAAACAAAAAACAATAAAGTACTATTTTTGTTTGTTTGTTTGTTATACACATATTCTGTTCATGATAATTAAAAATGCTACTTATACACAATGACACATGCTGCATACACACTCTTGCATATTTTGACAGTCAGGCATACTATGGCTTGATTACGAATGGAAATTACAATGACTAATGCATTTACTTTTATCTTCCAAATACAGCCTTACTTCACTTTACCATTTAAGAGACCAGAGTTATTTTAAAATGTCTACTAAAAATGGTTAGGGTTTGACAGCTGACTGAACATGAACCAACAGTGTTCCCAGGTGGCCCAGAATGCTACCACCGTCTTGGTTTGCAACAGAAATTGTGTAGCCAGCAAAACTAGGGGAGTAATAATCTACATTTAGCAAACTTGGGTATTGTGTTCAATTTTGGGGCAAATGCGTTCACTTCTAGAAAGAATTGCTTGAGTGTGTCCAGACAAGATAAATGAAGATGGTGAAGGAACAAGAAAAGAAGACATATGTAGCATGGATTAAGGAATTGGAGTTGATAAAAAAAAGGAGGCTAGTGGGAGGCTTTATTGTTCTCTGTAATTACCCAAAAGGAGGTTTCAGCCAGCACAGTGTTGGTCTCTTTTCACTGGTGACAAGTGAGAGAAAGTGAGGAAATGTCTCCAAGTTGCAAAAGTGAAGGTTCGGATCAGATATCAGAAAGAATTTCTTAATGAAGAAGGTGGTTAGGCGTTGGAAAAAGCTGCCCAGGAAGATGGTGGAATTGACATTCCTAGAGTTATTAAAGAAACATGCAGATATGACAGCTCAGAATATGGTTTAACAGTGGATTTCTGATGTTGATAGCTGGACTCAATGACCATAAGGATCCTTTTCAAACCCAAGCTATTCTACAATACTATGATTCTATATTATCTTATTTTGAGTAATATTTCCATGAAAACACTATCACAAATTAAATCAAAACTATGATACATCTGTTTGTTGTGGTTTCTGTTTTCTTTGCAGTGAAAGAAAGAGTTCAGCAAAAGGAAAGTTGGTACAATGCAGATGAATTATTTTCAGATTTTTAACAAAAGCATCATGGAGCAAGCTAATCAATCTTTATTCATAGTAAAAAGAAAAATCAAAAGAGCTGTCTCCTTCAATACAAAATATGAATACTTGTTACTGTACTGGAATTCAATGGCTCCATGAGCTAGAATGTCAACAAAAAACAAAAGCAGTTTACACAATGAGACATGATACTGGAATACATCACATTTTGTGTAATTACAAAATACTTACAAACTTCAGAGACTTAATTAATAGAGAGCTCATCTTCTATACTAAGATGAAAGGCCTTCAATGAAATATAGTGTAAGTTTCATAGTATTATATTCTATACATCTCTTAATTTGACAGTCCACAGATACTGCCTATTGGCGTTAATTGCCCCATATCCTTAAACTGAATAAACTTTGAAAAAGGAAAGGAAGGGGAAGGACGGAGAGGAGAGGAGAGGAGAGGAGAGGAGAGGAGAGGAGAGGAGAGGAGAGGAGAGGAGAGGAGAGGAGAGGAGAGGAGAGGAGAGGAGAGGCAGAATCAGACTGCTACTGCTGGTTTATTTTGTTGTTGCTGCTTGCTTTCTTCTTTCTTTCTTTCTTTCTTTCTTTCTTTCTTTCTTTCTTTCTTTCTTCTTTCTTTCTTTCTTTTTTCTTTCTTTCTTTCTTTCTTTCTTTCTTTCTTTCTTTCTTTCTTTCTTTCTTTCTTTCTTTCTTTCTTTCTTTCTTTCTTTCTTCTTTCTTTCTTTCTTTCTTTCTTCTTCCTTTCTTTCTTTCCTTTCCTTTCTTCCTTTCTTTCTTCCTTTCTTTCTTCCTTTCTTCTTCCTTTCTTCCTTTCTTCCTTTCTTCCTTCTTCTTTCTTCCTTTCTTCCTTTCCTTTCTTCTTTCTTTCTTTCTTTCTTTCTTTCTTTCTTCTTCTTTCTTTCTTTCTTTCTTTCTTTCCTTTCTTCCTTTCTTCCTTCTTCCTTTCTTCCTTTCTTCCTTTCTTCCTTTCTTCCTTTCTTCTTCCTTTCTTCCTTTCTTCCTTTCTTCCTTCCTTTCTTCCTTTCTTCCTTCCTTTCTTTCTTTCTTTCTTTCTTTCTTTCTTTCTTTCTTTCTTTCTTTCTTTCTTTCTTCTTCCTTTCTTCCTTTCTTCCTTTCTTCCTTTCTTCCTTTCTTCCTTTCTTCCTTTCTTCCTTTCTTCCTTTCTTCCTTCCTTTCTTCCTTCCTTTCTTTCTTTCTTCTTTCTTTCTTTCTTTCTTTCTTTCTTTCTTTCTTTCTTTCTTTCTTTCTTTCTTTCTTTCTTTCTTTCTTTTCTTCTTCCTTCCTTCCTTCCTTCCTTCCTTCCTTCCTTCCTTCCTTCCTTCCTTTCTTCCTTTCTTCCTTTCTTCCTTTCTTCCTTTCTTCCTTTCTTTCTTTCTTTCTTTCTTTCTTTCTTCCTTTCTTCCTTCCTTTCTTCCTTTCTTCCTTCCTTTCTTCCTTCCTTTCTTCCTTTCTTCCTTTCTTTCTTCCTTTCTTCCTTTCTTCCTTTCTTCCTTCCTTTCTTCCTTTCTTCCTTTCTTCCTTTCTTCCTTTCTTCCTTTCTTTCTTTCTTCCTTTCTTTCTTTCTTTCTTTCTTTCTTTCTTTCTTTCTTTCTTTCTTTCTTTCTTTCTTTCTTTCTTTCTTTCTTTCTTTCTTTCTTTCTTTCTTTCTTTCTTTCTTTCTTTCTTTCTTTCTTTCTTTCTTTCCCAGAAGAACCAAATATTATTTGGCAAAAGTAGTTAAATGTCCACTGATATTTTTCTTTATTATTTCAAATCTTTTTATTTTAGCATTGTGCTTGTAAATTGGATGAGGGGATGATTATAAGAGAATGAGAAAAATTTCAGTCTCAGTTTATGAGGCAATAAAACAACAATACTGCTCATGGGAAGAAGGTCTGAAATTGCCTTTTAATAGTCAGTTGTTCCACTTTTTTACTCCTTCATACTAATAGAGTAAATAAACTAATGGAAGTGTTTTACAGACTGCATGACAAATTCACAAGTGGAAATGCATGTCTAGGTTTCAGACATTCTGAAAATAGACAGATCTGTTATGTATGTATTTAATATGTATGTATGTTATATATGTATGTATTTAACATACAAATATGTTCTGTTGCAGCAGAACAGACAAGGTCAGTTACCAATCTAAAACAAAAAGTATCATGTGAATAAATACGAGTCCACAAACTGTAGGAAAAGATTCTCTAACAATTCTGAGAAAGACAATAAAATATTGATAAAATCCTGGCTTGAGAAGTTATTTGTAAGCCTTTAATAATTGAGGGCATTTGTCAAAATAGTCTCTGCCTCCTGGACCTCCCACTTTGACATAATTAACTTGAATTAGCTTCTCTTCATCATGAAGACAAAGGTGGGAAAAGTGACGTAAATGCTATCGATCTTATACGGAGTTTGTACAACTTCTCTTTGTGACTGGCTTCACACACTGACTAATAGACACTTTCCACTTCAGACTTTAATTAAAAGCTATAAAATCAGTCAGCTGTAGGCCATGAATTTGTTGGCAACAACAACAACAAAAAAGTGCCATTATATAGTGGGAAGATCAAGAACTGTACAAATTTAATGTGAAATCATGTTAAGTAGACCCATATGTGTTGTGTTTAATGTAGTTCTAAGATCTACATGGTAGCAGTGGGAGTACTAAAATAAAGAAAAAATAACAATTAAAGCATGGACAGAGTTTAAGTATAATCTGTATGTCAATCCAGAGAAGTAGAAAACATACTTATGTTTAAAACAAATCACAGCAAGCAAAGAAATACATTTTTTCCTTTAGTGTGACTGTAAGTATCCATGTTGTTCCAGAAAATGAAACATTAAATCTATCTTGAAGAAAATGAAATATACCAATATATCATAGATCAGAACTGTGGAAGTTATATAGAGCAAAAAGTCTATTTAGTCATATATTATCAAGAAATCATAGAATCATATAATTATAGAATGATTTGGGTTGGAAGGGACATTTAAGATCATCTAGTTCCAACCACCCTGCCATAGGCAGGGACACCTACCACTAGACCAGGTTTCTCAAAGTCCCATCCAGCCTGGCCTTGAACACCTCCAGGGAGGGGGCATTCACAACCTCACTGGGCAGCCTGTTCCAGTGTGTTACCACCCTCACTTTAAAAAATTTCTTCCTAATATCTATTCTAAATCTATCTTCTTCAAATTTAAAGCTATTCTCTCTCATCCTGTTGTTACCTGTCCTTCTATGACGTTCCTCCCCAGCTTTCCTGTAGCCTCCTTCATGTACTTGAACGTCAGCATAAAGTCCCCATGGAGCCTTCTCTTCTCTAG
This sequence comes from Gallus gallus, assembly GCF_016699485.2. Classification (NCBI taxonomy): domain Eukaryota; kingdom Metazoa; phylum Chordata; class Aves; order Galliformes; family Phasianidae; genus Gallus; species Gallus gallus. The sequence continues at coordinate 142,119,154 of NC_052532.1, forward strand.
GCTGAATAACCCCAACTGTCTCACAGCCTGTGCTTATAGGGGAGGTCAAGTCTAATTGTCTTTGTAGCCCTCCTCTGGACCCACTTCAGCAGCTCATTGTCTTTCTTGTGTTGGGATCCCCAGAACTGGATGCAGTACTCCAGGTGGTGTCTCACGAGGGCAGAGTAGAGAGGCAGAATCACCTCCCTCAACCTGCTGGTCATGCTTTTTTTGTTGCAGCCCAGGATGCCGTTGGCCTTCTGGGCTGCAAACGTACATTTCTGATTCATGTTGAATCTTTCATCAACTGACACCTCCAAATCCTTCTCCTCAGGGCTGCTCTCAAGCCATTCTCCACCTGAAGGAATTTTTTATTCATTTACTTTTTCTATTACTACCAAATTTAATAAAACAGTTACGTAGTAACAATTATGTACCTTCTGTGATTTTATAATAAATATTTTAAATTTGTAATTCACTCTGTTTTGTTTGGAGATATAAATCACCCTGTACAATTTGGCTATTTGTTAAAATCAAGGCAACATTTAAATCAACTTCCTAGCACGATATATATATATATTCATGCCACATTTAATTTAATAAGTTATTCCAATCATCAGAAATATTTTTCTTATTGCTATAAAGAAATAACAGACATCCACAAACACAGTCAGAACAATTTTGATTAACAAGTATCACAAATATTTGATAATATTCATTTCTGTTCTCTTCTGTAAGTAAAAAGAGAACATTCAATTATTACAAATGATAACAAAAGTTCTTAAGAAATGTTTATACTGCATCGGTTATGTAAAACAATTATGTTTAGTTTATGAATTATATATTTCATTACATGAATGATCCAATTTGTAGTTCATAATGCCACAAGTAATATTCAGAATACATTTTTTAATATCATGATGAAGTATTACACCAGTGGCACATGTTTGCATAATGAAATATTATTTCTTGTATTTCCAAATATGCTAATTATTTATTGAATATTGTAGTTTCAGAAGATGTAAAATTCACATAGAATTGCAAGTCCAAATCTATGAATACAAGCTTTAAATGACACCTGGATCACCAGCACAACTGCTTTTGACTGATAAGAAGAGCATCTCGTTATTAAAACAAGGACTCAGTAGATTAGGCCATACACTGCTGTTCCATTGCAGCTTACTGGCAACTCAAACAATGATTACTGAAGTCTTCTCTGTCTACTTGATACCTCTGTTCAAAAACACAGTCATTTTAGACTATGTGTATATTGGACATAAAAGCAAACTTAATGAAATATTATATGTCTTCATCCTTTCATTTACCTCCAAAAAGGAAACAACACACTGACCTCTCGGAAGCCAAGACAAATATCTCTGATCTTTTAAGTTTGATCTCTATACAGCAGAAAGCAATTTAACATGATGAAATTGAAATGCAGAGTAGAAACAGGTTTGAGTTTGACAAATAAGGTAAGATGCAATCCATGTACAGGCTTAACCCCTTCAGAACCCAAGTAAATACATTAAGTTTTTCTGAGGATATCTATGAAGAACTGCACTGGTAGTACAGACAGCTTTGGAGATGAACATGCTTGTCCATAAGCAACTTGAAAGTTCTCAGTATCATTCTGTACTGTTCAACTTAGACTAAAGGATCATTTTATGTTAGATATTTTTTCTACTTCAAAAAATTAAGCCCAAAATGAAAATGATGCAAAAATCCAATGTCATTTTACCTATTCAAGGCCCTTACTGAAGCTACAAAAACTCCTGAAGTGCTACTAGGATGCAGCTCATGATTTTCAAGAAATGCATACTATTTAGGTGTATTTGTATTACTGATTAAAAATTAGCCAAGAGAAAAAAAAAAATAGAGATTAGTTCATGGTCGAGGAAACACTACAGTAGATCATGCAATAACAAATTATTCAATTGTTTCCAGATAATGTTTTGCTAAGATCCTTCTCACTAGTTATTTAGGTAGTGTGCCACTCCTGTAAGGTCAGAAAAATTCACCTCACTGAAATAAAATTTTCAAAAGATTCAAAAATTTCAGGTTTCACAATAAATTATTTTGTAGCCCAAACCAAAAATTTGGGTCAATAATATGCATAAAAAGATTACAATATCTGTAAATCTGAAGGTATAAGGTATGATCTGGAGACATAGAATGTGGATGACCTCATTTCAGATATTGAATGTCATGTGTTACACGCTACATGTTTGCTGTAATAACTACTTTTATTAGATAATTTAGGAATCAAGCTAAAGTATTTATTTACTGGTTGTTCTTTCATGGTAATCTTTGAATGGCCATGGCTTCTGACCTTAATGAAATAAAAAGTTTAGATGAACAAAAAATCTGTATGACTGAGGTGCGAAGATGTGGTTGAGAGCCTCTGGATAACGATTAAGGCATAGATGTCCAATCTTTTGAATTGCCTGGGCCACATTGAGTGAAGAGCAATTGTTCTGGGTCACATATACTTAGTCTGAGCCAAAACTAATGCTTCCCATATATATCCCTGAAAACTACAACAGATACAAAGAGCACAATAACACTATTTGATAGAGCAAATTCTCAGCTACAAAGCACTCCTTTTCCATATAGTCACCCCCATTAGCTAAGACCTGTTGCCAGCAGTTGACAAGAACCTGCGTGCCGTGCTCATGAAAATCTGCACCAGCAGAAGTGACCCATTGTCGCTGTCAACACTGCTGAAATGTACCAGCCACTGCCTCTCTGTGCTCTCATCCACTGTTTGGGCTCCATAAATGTTCATTAGGTGCAGATGAGTGTCAGTGGGTGTAATGTTTTCTACATGGAGGAATTTAATGATGCATCTTTGCTTCATACACAATCTCATGTAAGAAACCATTTAGTCAGACTGCCTCTCTGCTACCGTCTGTTGCATAGCAACAAAATATAATAGAATATTGGTGGGAAGGTTCAGCCTCTTCTGCCATACCATCAATATCTGTGTCTGACATTGTGGGCCAAGATAATTAAACAGGAGGCATTATTTTTGGAGCAGTTTTCATAAATATATATTATAGTTAATATATATAAGTATCAAAACTTATTTTAATCTTTAATACTTTTATTAAAAACAAAACAACAACAACAACAAAAAGCCACGAGTGAAAGAGAGCAACCAAAACAAAAAAACATCATAAAACTAGTGGGATATTTGATCTTGTTTTTGTGAAAATCCATCTGGTTCAGTGGAATTGATCGCAATTCTTCTTGAGTTCTCAAGGTATTCATCAGACATTTTTAATGAAATTTTACTCTTTTTGTACCTCATCATTGAAAATAGTTTTTTCACAAATGTTCATACTGCCAAAATCAATGGCATGAATAAGGTGTGATTATGAATTGAGGGATATTTTTCTCTGGTATGATCAGTCTTATAAAAACCCAGTAAAGAGACATGATCAGTTTTTACTTTGAGTTGAATATCCAATTGCAACACCATACATTCCATTTGAAAATGTCCTGGTGATTGTTTTTATGTAAACTGAAAATAAAATTGCAAATATACCTAAAAATTGGTGATTTTTTTTCATAGAATCATAGAATCCTTAGAGTTGGAAGGGTTCTTTAAAGATCATCTAGTTCTACTCTCCTGCAATAAACATGGACATCCACAGCTAGATCAGGATGCTCACTGAAAGGATTGTTTTCAACAATCTTAAAATGCATTTTCAAATTCCTTTATCAAAATAGAAAGCATGGCCGCCCATTTTTTGCTCTTCACAGAACTGTATTTAGCCAAATTGTATAAAATATATGCCATAGCTTGAGGTAGCATTGCACTGTGCCATCCCCATGTTCTAATTTTGATCTAGATAGTGCCAATCTCATACTGATGTTTCAATCATTGCTTAGCAATGAGTGCATGCCTAGGGCTAGGCTGGGCCACTTGGCTGGACAGATAACATGAAATAGGAAGCCAGCCACAGTATGAGCTCTGTTAGGCTGCATGTGGCCCATGAGCCACAGGTTGAAATTGCCTGTATTGTGGGATAAACAAATGAATTGAATGTTGTTGTGGATGTCTACTATAGTGTACTCAGCCAGGATGATGGCACTAATGAAACATTCTTTAAGGAACTGAGCGAAATCTCTAGATCAACTGCCCTTGCCCTTAAGGAGAATCTCAGCTTGCCAGACCTTAACTGAGAACACCATGTAATTAATACAAACAGGTCTACGAGATTCTTAAAATACCTTGACGACAACTTTCTAGTACGAGTACTAAGGGAGTTGATGAGAACAGGTGCACTCCTAGACTTGCGACTTGTTATTTGTGAGTGAAGCGGCAGTAGATGGCTGTCTTGGACATAGTGATCATGAAATAGTTGAATTTAAAATGTTTGGTGATAGGAGGAAAACTGGCACCAAAGCCTTAACACTGAGTACAGGGAGAGCAGATTTCAGGCTATTCAGGGAACAACTTATATTCATTAATTATACAACCAGGAGGAGTGATCTTAATAAGCTGTAAAATTTATAGTCATAAATGCAGTGAAGACAAAGAACGATATCTTTCATCTATCTACAGTGCACCAGGATGTTAAATATTTATATTATATTTTTCCCCATGAATGGAAACATTTATTGTATGAATGGGCACAGATACAGTCCTATCAAGTAAGAACTGTCATAATCATGTATAAAAATGTATGCTTTCTGTTTTACTACATAGAGTGTATTATAAAGAAATACAAAAATATTTCTTAAAATATAAATCTGCATGACTTCAAATTCATTTTCTTCAACTGATGTAGTATCAGAAAAATTATGGGCAAAAAAAAATATTTGAAAATTATTGTCATGGTAACTACCTGTTGCTACTCTTCTAATTCCATCAATGATATAGTTTCATTAAGAATTTACTACAGCTAAAATGCAACAAAGGAAAATAATTCTTTCATTACACTCTGCTAGATATTTTTGTAACCTTTCAAAATTTCTTACCTTTTAGAAACATAATATAGTAAATATAATATTCTTTAAAATAATCTGTCTTTAAAAGATAAAAAGAATAACATAAAAAAGAAATCACTGTATTTTAGCATCACTGGCTTTAATAAAGAATTTTAACATAATAAGTAAGGTAACAGTGTGCAATCTGGTTGATAAAAGTAAATGACAAATTAATATGCTCTGGCCCTTGCGTATAACAGAGAAAAATGTTATAATGTTATGAACATTAGTTAGTTTTCTCTGTCTGGAGAAAAATTGATTCATATGATGTATAGGTTCTCCATGTGAAGACAGTGTGTGCTACATACATTTAAGTTAAAAAAGAAAAAGAAAAAAAAAGAAAAAAAAGAAAAAAAAGAAAAAAAAAGTCTCTTGGATTTTGTTAAGCTGCCAAATCCATTAAACTGTTTAAGTATAGGAAGGAGTGTGTTATTGAAATCCCAGTTGGACTTCTGTTTAGATGGACTGAGAATTATTTTTTTTCGGTGGATAGTGCACTTCCATATGTTAAGTTTCCTGATTGCTTTCCTTCTTGTTTTAGAAAGGAAATTGAGAATCTGTAAGAATTTGTATCATGAAATATTTAGATGGTTTTGTAAATCTATAATGTTAACAGTGTATATGATGACAGTGATTACAATGCATAAAATATGGTCTGGCGTTTTATTACTTTAAGGTGTTAAATTGAGCAAGTAATTAAATAAGCAATGGAGCTGTCTTAGCATAAAACATACTAAAAGAATTTTACTTAGCTAAATGGAATTTTTTTTGCAGACTTTAATCTGTTAACTATTTTTGCTGTTGTTTTCAGTGTAAAGATCCTTACATGTAAAGCATGGCACCTGTCATTGTAGTATGTCTGCTTTTTCTTTTTTTTTTTTTTTTTTTTTTTTTTTTTTTTTTTTTTTTACAAAATCAGGAAAAAGAAGTTCCCTGAGCAAACAACTAATGCTTTATAGGAGCTGTCAGCAAATTTTGAAGTTTTTAATTGTCTTCTTGTTCTGGTATTTTTTCTATTAAGTACAATAATTTCTTACTTGTTCAAATTACGAATCATATTTCCTCTGCTTCAAAATAATCTGTGCTGAATTGTTACTGCATACAATGATAGATACATTCTGATCACTATAGTGTAGAAAGGATCTCCAGCTTGATTTTTCTGAAATTGTATTAAGAGTAGTTTTGATTTGTTTCTTTCAGTCAACTGTTAATTAGTTATAATATAGTTAGTGCTATGGTAAAGGCAAAGTTTTTGCTTTGAAAGTGAATTTGTATTACGTCGTAAAAAAATAATAAAACAAAACATGCACAGCAGAAAAATCAACACCAGAAATGTTAAAGAAATTATCTGAAATCTAAATTGGTATTGTGTTTGTAATTATTTGAAATAGCAGATAAAGTGACTGTTACAGTAATGAAACAGAAAAAAAAAAAAAGTAAAAATTATTAAAAAGAGAAAAAAGAAATGCAGTAGAGTAAAAACATGTTTTTTCACCAGACTGTTAGAAAGGCATTTGATTCCAGAAATCAATGGTATTTTTAAAAAATATATATATGGTAAATAGTTTTGCAGGAAGTCTTTCCTGTCTAACTGAGAAGCAGAGACCTTATAACACCAAAAATTTCTTCACATCTAATTAATTTTGTTCTTGCTGTTTTGTAGGTTTTGTAGGTTTATTTTGTTGGCTGGCTGGTGTTGTTTTTTTTTGTTTGTTTGTTTGTTTTGTTTGCTTGTTTTGTTGTTGTTGTTGTTGTTTTATTCTAGATTTAGGCTTTTTTTTAAAAAAAAAAAAGACAATATAAATGCATTTTAACCTCCTTTCTGCTCAATTATTTTGTAGTATTTTATTCTGAAACTTATACACTTTGGTATACATTGCCTGCATAGTAAAATATAGAGTAAAATTCCCAAAGTGAGGTTATCTACCATGCATGCTGGAAGAAATTTCTATCCTTCTCCTTTACATTAGTCAAAGGATTATTAAAATATAACGAAAATATTAAAACTTTAGAAAATAATCTAAAAATGGATCGGAATAAACTTGTGCATAAGCTAAAAAGAAATAACACAACATTAGTAGTACTAGATCATTTAGTTTGACAAAGCAAAGTTTATAATCACTTTCAATTCACTTCTGTATTTCTCGATTGTCCTGCTTCACTTTTAATAGATATTCAGATGCAGTGTTACAACATGGGGAATCCTGCTGTAAGTTATGTCAGCTTTTAAGGATTTACTCAGATGCTTGTGGAAAGACACTCAGAAAGACAACAAAGCACCTTTATTTTAAACCACATGTATTTGTCTGTTTTAGTTGGTGAATGACAGATTTACATCCCAGAATTTGTAGAATATCCTATAGCCTCTGTTATAGATTCTAAACGTCAGGAGGGTGGCTTTCACTAGCCTGAGTGCCAAAGCAAATTTAGAGAATAAGTTAAATGCTGCATTTACTGCCAATAGCAATCTAGCCAAGAAGTCCCTTCAGCTGAATGATGAGAATGGAAAATGGATGCTTTGATTCTTAGTTCATCATACCTGTCCACTCCTTACAAAATCTTAAGCCCTTGAAATCACTACAAACTCATCCTAACCAACAAAGCTGATCTCAGCCCTGGTGGACGTCTCATTTGTAACTTCAACCTAGGAGTACGCTGATATTGCCATAGATGGACAACTATTAATAGATAAACAGTTGAAGGACAGGGAGTACATTCAAATACTGGATGGCCTCTGGCTGTTAGATTAATTCATATCACTCATTTTCTCTTAAGAAAATACATTCTGAATACAGAACATTGTATGACACTGACCCAGAATCAGTTATTGAACCTCTTATTTCAAACTATATACTCACGTGGTCAAAAGGTCCTAATGGATGTTTAAGGAAAGAATATAAAGTCTGAGATAACCATACTCGTGTATGGTTATTCTGAACTCCTGAAATTAAAGACAGAGGTCTATCTGACCTCTATTCTTGACCTGGAGTTATTGTTCACAGTTTTGCTTTAACCAAAAAAGTTATTTCTTTTCCTCCAGATATTTGAAGAATAAGTTCTGAGCTGTAATACAGTCATGTTGTTCAATGCTTCATGTAAAAAGTATGTGAAATTTGTAGCTGACATTTTATGTTAAAATACATAGTGAATAATTTACCTTTTCTGATCCATTTGTAATGTTTATGTCATATCCCCCTTTCAGTCTTTCTACTCTATTAATTCTGCCCTTGTCTAGGAGACATTATACACCTTTGATAACTGAGAATGCACTTATTCATGTATTTTCTAGGCCCAAGGTAACATTAGAGATGAAGGAACCAAAACTGTATCCAGTGTTATTGTAGATTTATTCATTGAGCTTTACAGTTTTGTTTTCTACTGCTGCCGAAGTAAATCTTGAAGTGTTATTTTGTTTCTTGAAAAGCTTTCTTTCCTAAGCAGTAATGATTAATTTAAAAAAAGATCATTCTGTGTGAAAGATGACAGTGTTTACTTGTATAGTTTACTTAGATTTTATCAACTTTAAATTTCAACCAGAATTTTTGCCTGTTCATTTAGTGTGACAAGACATATCTGTGACTAGTTTTGGTATACCAATTTTATTAGAACCATCTTTAGTAATTTGTAACAGCACCAACCTTCTTCTCATTTCATTATTCACATCACCTCTATGAACATTCAAATAAGAAAGCTCAGGGGCATAATTTTATACATTATAGAAACACTTACTTTTAAATGAAGTATTTTTATAGAATTTAGCAACTCATAATGTCATATACCACTTGTCTACATCTGCTTGCTTTAAGGTCTAGGGACTAATTAGTGAGAAAGTACAGCAAAATAAGGCTTAATTTGAGTGAGATTTCTCAAATATTTTATTTTAAACCAGGACTTCAACAGATTGCTGAGCAAGAGTGTTACCTGAGAATAAACAAACAAACAAATATATAAAACAAAATACCAATAAAACAATATATTAACAATTTTGAATCTTTGCTGGTTTTGTGTATTATATTAAAATACAATACTGATGTTTTTAGTATTAAATTAAAAATATTTCTCAAAACTAAAATTCAAATATCTCAGATTTTTAAATACATTCCAGACGTTGACTGCTTTTTTTTTTTTTCTCTTTTTTCTCTCTAGGTGTTATTAACTCTGTGAGTCAAGGAAAAAGCTTCAGAAGCCAGTAATACTAGACATCACTGCATAGATAAGAGTAATAGCACTGGGTGGTCAGGAATGTTTCATTTTAGGCACTCAAGGAAATATCTTCTGCATTAATTGTACAATGTCACTTTTGTGATTTAAAATAATTAATAATGAAGGAAGTTCCCTCTTGGTAGGAATTTTAAGAGCCCTGTACTATATGATGCCAAGATTGTCACTGACAGTTAATAATTCTAGTCTCAGTGAACAGCACTGACAACGTAAGATCATTCTTTCATAAAAACATCATAGATTAAGAAAAAAAAAAAGGTAAAATATATTGTGCAAGTTTTTCTACGGAGCTATTGTCCTCCCTTCATAAGCAGGATTAGGTAAATGCAACTAATAGAAACTGAACTAACTGTACATTAAAATTAGAAAATATACATATAAACTGTCTTTTTTTCTAAATTGCCACTAGCTTATGCATAATTCAAAAAGAAAATAAAGGCAAAATTATGAAGAACCAGATAAACTAATACTTACAATAATTCAGTGTTCCTTACTTCCGTGTATGCAAATTCTTCAGAATTCACATAGACAAAATAAACCCTTAATTCTCTAGACTTCTATAGTCATGACTATACTACGTATTATCATCCTTGAAATATTTAAATTGCAAATTAGGTATTGTATAGATTTTTATTTTTGAACTGTATGACTGTGTTCCGAAAAGGCAAACATTTACTCTTTATTTTGAGGAAATACAGAAATGGGTGTTCAGCATTGAAGTGTTCATCATGAGATACCCTTCAGTGCAATGATAAATATGGAATGGGATAGACTTTGTGTAATACAGCTTGGGAAGAAAAAGAATTGCTATGTTTTTCAATGTTTTTCATGTTCAATCTTAGGAGGCTTTTTCTCTTAAAAATAAAAATAAAAATAAAATAAAATAAAATAAAATAAAATAAAATAAAATAATAATAATAATAATAATGAACAGTATACGGACTAGGTTTAAGTTCAGTGAACACTCAAGACATTAACTCTTCTGCCTGCCTTCATGGGAAGTTGAGCAGCGCATGAGATATGAAATAACAGAATAACAGGCATTAGAAGAGCTGCCTGAAACATCAACACAAATTCTTCCTTCACTCTGAGTACGCATTAGATCAATTTTCACTAAGATAGCATTTCATAGATAGCTTTTGCCAAATTTGTGTATTTTATTTAAAGCTTTAATTAATCTAAATGGATTGTTTCACTGGAGACTCTACAGTTTTTGTACTGGATAGTATCACATGAAATGTGTTAATCAGGCTTCTCATCACCAGTAAATTTTACTTTTTTACACTAGGCAGTCAAAGAAAATCATTCTTGATTTTACAGTACTAAACTAGGATTTCACAGAAACAACTTTTAAAGGACAGAAGCCACTAGACATTTTGAAAATTTACTGATTAATTGGTATCTTGGTTTTGTTTGTTTCATTAAGATTTTAAAAACAAACTGAAGCTTCAACACTATTGATATTGCAAAGAAACTGTTAAGTCAGTATTAATCATGTTTGGCTTCAGTTCTGAAGGCTGTGTTGTGGTAACCCAAATAGCAGCAGCAATATAGGCTGAAGACCCTGATGTTTTCATTTATGATGTACAGCTCAGATCTCTTCAACTCTGTAAGATATCCTACTATAAATCAGAAACTTTGCTCAAAGTCTTATCTTTCCAGAACTCATTTCCAATTTTAAAGATTCAGTCAACATTTCCTTCTCTCTATATATATATCATTAAATTACATTTCTGTTTCAATGTACAGTTTACCAAATCCAAATTACTGTCCATGTGGATGGCTGTCTTCCACCATATTCGTGAACCTGAAGTTGACAGAAATAAGCAGATAATGGTGACTAGTAATATGAGAGTTTTCTCCTATTCCTTTTTGGTAAAGGACAAAGGCTTGAGGAGGAGTAGAGTGATCCTCAGGTCAAGGAATGTTCCACAGCAGACAGAGGAATTGAGAAAAACACATTAGCAATGTAAGTTGTGGCATACCAGTTGGCTGCCTTTGACTCAGCTTGATATTGATGTTCTAGCATGTCCAGTACATGCTAGATTCACACCACCACTATTAGTGGTGGTGTGAATTCATTCTACTATTAGTCTTCACTCTCCATTAAATTTTCACACTGGTCAAACAAGACTGTGAAATTGTAAGTCTTTCTGGTTACTGCCTGTCTCTCCAGTTGATGGATCAGCTTACGGATGGGAATCAGTGAGTCTCGGTTGGTGTGATATTGCTCCTGGTGTGCTCTTGTGGTAGAAATTGGCACTTGCTATTCTTCTACTCTTAGCAACCCGACAACAGAAGGGTCATCTAAGAGGCTGACAAGGTAGATAGCTGCTTTATATCACCTGTCTCCAAGGCAGCTATATTGGAGGCCCACCAATTTCCTTTTGGATCCTTGAAGTTCCCTCTCTTGAGGTAGTCTATACCAGTGATGCACTAAGCCTCCACGTGATTGCAATGGTGTGCTTTGCCCACTCATATCTGATTAGGCTTTTTTCAGTCTCCAATACAGTTAGTGCTTGGGATCCTTGACACTCCAGAAACACAGATGGCTTCTGCCCCTTTATAACTCGACAGCATTAGAGTACACTGTGCACCAGAGTGTACTATAGCCTCATTCTCCTGTGGTTGTGATGTACCAAGACATCAAAGTCCCACAAACCTAGTTGTCCCTTTCCTCTGCCTGACTGGAGGCAAGGCCCCTTTAGTTCTAGTTATTGTATTCATCGCTCACTTCACTTAATACAAACCAAAAGGCTCTTTATCAACCTCAGGAGTAGAATCAGACCATCTTCTCTGTCTGGGAACCTGCCCACTGTAGATGTTCAGGGGTAAAGTTTGAAAACACTGATGACGCCCACTGTACCAGGGTACCTACCCCTACCAACCAACACTTCCAATCAGTCAGAACTATTCAGCCCAGAGATAGATCTCTGGTGGTGTTCTTTCAACAGTTGTTTAACCTAAAACAAAAACTGAATCACATTCAGTAGACATAATAATAGGAAGATGATGGTGTGAACATTCTTCCTTGTCTCCTCCATACCATGGCTTCCTGAGGAAACAAAATACAGAATGCAGTTATTAATAGTTTCCCAAATATGGTTCCCCAAGTACAAAGATGACTGCAGTATCGAACACAAATACCACCTTAATTTTCTGAACAGTGTTACATTCTACAGAAAAATGATAACCTTAATTCAACCCACAGAAATAGCAAACAGCACATAAAGAATCATGTGTAGCAAGTAAAGTATCAAATAATATTGCTCCATGAAAAAAAAACTCTGAAAGATCTATGAAAATAAAATAATAATTAAACAAACAAGCAAACAAAAACATTGGGACCAGCAACATTAATAACTTTTTTTCAAATCCACTCTGAACAGATCAGCTATTTTCTTAACCCTCTGAGCCCCACATTAGGCTCCAAAAAAGACTACTGTTGTCTAACCTGGCAAGTAGCTATGCACCATGCAACCATTCACTCACTTCCCCCCAACAGAGGGATGAAGGAGACAATTCGAAACAAAATAGAACTCGTGGATTCAGATAAAATCTATTTTACCAAGAAAGAAAAGGAAAAAAAAATTAAAATAAAATGGCTGTAATTTTAAGTATATATGTATCTACAGCACCACTGTTGCTCAAACTCATCACTACCTATCTACTGGCTGATGTGCAGATAATCTCCAAGCAGCAATCACCCCATGGCCAACTCCCCGTAACTTTAAAACCTTCTGCATGATGTCACGTAGTATGGAATAACTCCTTGCCTAATTCAGGCCATCTGTCCCTCTGTCCTGGTTTTGTCCCAGCCCCTGTCACTGCCCCACAATGACGGTGGCTCTTCCCCATCATGTGGCCCAGACCAGCCCTGTGCATGCACCCATCAATCACTGAAATATCAGTGTGCTATCAAGCAGGACAGGCATATTTAAATGATTCTGAAAAACCAAGCCAGGAAGATTACTTAGATTTGTACAAAACATTTGACTCTGACTTACATGAGATCTTTGTCTCTAAATTAGAAAAATATGAATTTGACAGATGAACCACTCAGTAGATAAATAACTGTCTGTATCTTCACACTCAGAGTTGTGGTCAACAGCTCAATGTCCAGGAGGAGGAGGCTAGTGATGAGTAGCATTCCTCAGGGGTCAGTACTAGGACAAGAATTTTTAACAGCTTTGTCACTGACATGGGCAGTGGGGTTAAGTGTATCCTCTACAAGTTTGCTGTCAGCACCAAGATGCATTATGTGGCTAACACACTGGAAGGAAGGCATGGATATTGTCCAGTATGTGAAGAAGATTGGATGTACTAAGCTCTTCTACAAAATAGATGACATTGTCATCAAGAGCCTATAAATTACTCTCACAGAGTCCAGTTCGAATGATATAATAGCTAACACGAGTCTTACAAAACATCTACAAAGAATAAGAAAGCAGATTAAGTTTTCTTCATTGTGCTGGATAAACATGTAGATCACAGACTTCTCATGAGAGACTGTAAAATCTCTGGCATCTGTTGACAGAGAAACAAGGAGGAATGCAAGCAGTTCAAGTGGTACCTTGAGACTGTCAATAGTAAGTGCTTGGTACTGCTTTAACAAGGGGTCATATGCAGCCAAGTCCATTTTTTTATAAACAAAAACAAAATATCTGGGAATGTGATAATCAGTGTCAGTCTTGTCTGTAGAAGGGTATGCTTCTTGAAAGCAAACAAGATTTGTCTTCTTCAGGATGCTGTTAGGTGGAATCCCATGAAAGGCAGCTGTGAAGAGTGAAGGAGCTCAAGAAAGCTTATTAGTACTTGTATATGTATTGGGTTAACATCATAAGGTTTCAGTAGTTGCAGGAGGGTTGAGAGGGTGGTCTCTGTAAGAAGAGTTGAGAAGCTGGCACACATTAAATAAAAGTCAGCTCTAGCTACCTCTAGAAGGGACCCACTGCTGTCAGAGATGAGCCATGAACAACAATGGTTGTGTGTCTGAGAGAGTGGATTTAAGAAATGGAAAACTACTTTGTAACAACAACTGAGAGAGAGGAGAGAGAAATGTGAGAGCAGCAGCCCTTCAGGTACAAAAGTCATCACAGAAGGAGGGAAAGAGGTGCTCCAGGCGTGGAGCAGAAACTCCTTGAAGCCCAGAAAAAAGGTCCTTAGTGGAGCATGCTGTCCCCCCTGAAGCCCGTGGGCACCATACAGACTAGATCTCCACTTGTAGTCATGGAGGAGCACAAAATGCAGCAGTGTATGAGGCCTGAAGGAGGACAAAGCACATGGAGGGCCCCCACAGAAGTAGCTCTGGGCCAGAGCTGTGGCCCATGGAGAGGAGCCTGTGGAGGAGCAGGAGGACTGGGGGAGCTGCTGCCCATGGGAATTTGTGATTGAGCAGTTCCTGAAAGGTGGGTTCCATGGTATGTAGCCACACTGGAGCAGTGCTTGGAGGACTGCAGCCTGTGGGAAGCCCACACATAGTTTAAGAAGGATAGCATCCATGGGAGGGACCTCTTGTGAAGAAGATGCAGAGAGTAACCATGAAGGAGCAGCAGAGACAAAGTGTTAAGAGATGATTCCAATCCCCATTCCCATTCCTCTGTGTCACTTAGGGAAGGAGGTAGAGGAGGGTGGATCATGGGAAGTTGTTTTTAGTTTGCTTTTAGCTTCTTACTGCTCCCTTCTATTAACAACAGACAATAAATTACATGAAGTTCCCTTATGTTCAGTTTGTTTAGGCTGTGATGTTAATAAGTGAATGACCTCCCTCTCCCTGTCTCAACCCATGAGACGTTTTCTCTCTGCGTTCTGTTGAGGATGGAGAGCAAGAGAGCACTCATAGCGCTGGTCTGAAACCACTACAGGACAACAAAAAAAGTTAATCTAGATAATCTGGAATATCAAACAGATATCAGGAGACTGACTCAAATCTAAATTCTGAGAGGCAGGGAATAGCACTGTAAGTAGGTTAACAAGGTAAATTTAGTAACTTTGTCTAGGTATGTAGAAATTATTTTCACAAAGCCAAAGCTCAGTAGTTCAAACAACAAAGGGTAACAAGGACAACAAGGAGACCTGTTGATACATAAGGAATATGAGCATGAACAAGGAAAACGTGGACCCATTACTGTATTGGGCAGCTGACTGTAGTGGCAGCCAACACAGATAAGATATTCAATACCTTCTTTACCTTTGGCTTCATACAGAAGCCAATTAGTGAATAGGAACAAGGATAGTGTACAAAGAACAGAATGATGAGGAATGACTTGAGAATGTGAGAGTGCTATCCGTAAAAATTCATGGCATCTGAATAGCTGATGCCCTTAAAATGCTGCTTTCTTTTTGATAAGGCTAGAAAGGTATGCGACAGAACAGTTCGGACAGCATAACAAAAAGTTCTGTCACCATGATCTCAGAGATGATTCTGTTTGTACACAAAGTTGGAATTAAGTGTTTCCAAAGGTTCTTTCCCATCAGAATAATCCTTCGATCCCATTCTAATGTCGAAAGCCAAATTTTACTATTTGATGACTAGTGGTTTCCCATCCAATACATGTTCCTGCTTAACAACAACTAATTTTTGTAACCACAAAATATATTTGAAACGTTAAAGGTAGGTTCACTTACTTCTTCAAGGTCATGAGATGAAACTTTTCTTAATTTATAGTTTAAAAAATATCAGGCATTTCCATACAATTTGACCAAAGTGATAATTATATATTTTAGATTTTCTACCAGTTTGTGAACAAGAATTGTTCGCTGCACTGAAAAATCATAGAAGATACAGACAGTTATACAGGACTTGAAAAAAAAAAAAAAAAAAGGCAAAACATTATCTCTGCTTGTTTCAGAAAATGTATATTGTTTCATTCTTCACATTTTCACAGCTCAAGTACATTTTACATTAATTTAGAATTCTAGAATATATTACACTGAATCAGAAAAACATGAATTCAGGAATATAAAAGCAGTCTAATGCAAATGTGATTCAATACACAAAGGAAAACAAAGATGTTCATAAATAATACTGTTCGAATGAGATACTGATTCATTGTCATTGGAAACAATTAGTTCAAATAATATACATACTGTAGCAAAAGTTTAGTTTTATCATTTATTTCCATTTTCAGTGCATCCATAATCACAGATGTGGCCCTAATTACTCTATAGATTTAAACTAAATAAATAAATGGATAAACAAATGAATAAAAAAATAAAAGCAGAAAACAAATTTCCTCTCATTTCTCCATTCTTTCCTTTAAAATATACAAAAAATATGGCTTTTAAAATAATGAAAATGTTGAGATGAAACAGCAATTAGACCACAGGTGGTCCTTGTTTGTACAGACATTAACGGAGTTTTTCCTTAATCATATGATTTGTTTCAAACTCACAGCAAAATATACATCTACTTCTTTTTGCATTTCTACATTTTTTAATAAAAAATGAAGCTACATTTGAAGAAAATTAACTCCAAGCAGAAAGTTGACTAATAAGGGCTTAACAAATAACACTCTTCATGTTATCATTGCTCACTCATGGAGTCTGTTTGAGGAACAGAAATATCATTTTTGTGACTAGTTTTTCAGACATCTATTTCAGTTAGAATCATAGTATCATTCGGGTTGAAGACGATCCTTACGGTCATCAAGTCCAACTATCATCTAACACTACCAAGTTCATCACTAAATGATATCCCTAAACATACGTCTATATGTCTCTTAAATACTTCCAGGGCTGACGACTCCATGACTTCAATGCATAGGATGTTCCAGTGTCTAACATATCTACCTGATGTGTTATCTAAATCTTCTCTGGTACAACTTGAGGCTGTTTTGTCATGTTCTGACCTTGATAACAATTTTAAATTTTCCAAGGATCAGTTTACTTAGCTTATACTTAACACAATTAGACAGAATCACAGAATCATAGTGGTTGGAAAGGACCTCTAAAGACCATCAAGTCGAACACCCCTGCTAAAGCAGATAGGCAACAGTAGGTTGCACAGGAAGGTGTCCAGACTGGTCTTGAATATCTCCAGAGAAGACTTCTACAGTTTCCCTGGGTAGCCTGTTCCAGTACACAGTCACTCTGACAGTTAATTTCTTCCTTGTGTTAGTATGTGTTCCACAGGAATTTCCTGTGTTCCAGTTTCTGCCAGTTAATCACTTCCAAAACTCCTAAGAATCTCAGAAACTACTTGGCCATAGCGATGCAGTAACAGCTGTAAACTCTGATCTGAAATGTTCTATTTTAGATATTAATGATACCATATCTCTGTTCTGCATATTACAGCAATTTCTTTATTGGAAGACTCTCAATGTCAGAATGACTTTGTAGAAGTTTTAATCTGTGTGGGATTCTGGTCTAGGCTCTTGCTGAAATATTCAGTGATTGAATATAGATAAGAGAAAATAAAGTAAAACATGTCACATTTAATCATTCAACAATGAAAAGTTTAGAAGCTCAAATTGACACTACACATAACAGAAAAACACAGGTCTTTTCCCTTTATTGCCTTTTTTTTTTTCTTTAATAACTGTACTTTGAAGTATTCTGTAGAAAACTACAAATCCAAGGCCAGATATGAGCTACTTCTGAATGGAGTGTGTCTGTATGTGTTTTTATGATGGAGCATCCTTGAAGGCTAAGAAAGAATAATGTAAGGTCCTTGGAAAACAAACTAAAAGCTACAAAACCATGGAATTAAATTATTGTGTAAAAATGCTCCAAGAAAAGCAAAAAGGACTTGAAGATTGGTGTTTCGGTGAAATCTGCATTAAAAGAAAAGGTCTGAGTGACATAAGTGTCTTTACTTAAAACAATTCCTCAGACAAACATTGTTTTATGAAACATAAAGTAATCCATAAATATAAAAATAAATGGATTAGTTAACTGTTTTCGTGTGAAGATAGATTGGTGAGGCAGCTGACCAAATTTCTAGCAATGTTTAGTATGAACTGCACCCCTACAGCAACACAGGTTTATCAGGATACACTAGCTGGACTATTTGTTCTTCTTGGCACTTAAGTAGTTACTGAATAGGAGAGTCTGTCATGGTTAATTGCTATAAATGCCATTACTACAACAACTGAATTACTGTTAAACACTATGTTGCTAAGCTTCTTGGTATGTCATTCTTTCATTATTTTCAGCAGGCTCACTGTACTTTATAAAACATGATTTTTTCAAACCAAAATATGAAAACATGATTTGACTAAAATTATTGAATATAATTTCTGTTAAGAACTTGAAATATAGCTTAAAGAAGCCTCTGACCTGTGACAATGTAATGAGATACTACTGGAGTGACTGCAAGGATTTCACATGATTTTTTTTTTAATACATCTTTAAAATAGTATAAACAAAGGAAGCATGTAAGTTAATTTCTTCAAACCTAAAAAGCAATTCAAATATATGATACAACTTAGCATCTAGTATTAAAAAAAAAAAGAAAACATTTGTTTTTTTCTACATTACATGAAATATAGCAAATAATTTACCACTAACACATTTCGTCATTTAATGATGATAATTGGAATTACCTCAAATAATTTAAAAAAAAGATAGAAACAAAGAGGAAAAAAAAAAAAAAAAAGAAGAAGAAGTAAAAATAAAGAAGAGAGAGAGAAAAAGGGAATGAGATTACAGTGAGATATACTTTACTTGACATATTCTCCCTATGGAACAATTAATTTGGGGAATTTAATGGAGTTTTTTTACAAACTGATAGAGCTGTGCAATGTTTCTCTATTCTTCTATTAAAATATTCTAATTAAATCAGTCATCCTAGTCCCATCTGTTATATACTGCTCTCATGTGGGGTGCCTGCTGGATTCTCTCCAGGGCAGCCACTGTATTTAGCTCCCTTCATGGCTGGTTGCATGTCACACACAGCAGAATCTTTTTCTCAGTTAGAAATTACTCCTAAAATTCATTTTGCTGCTACAAACTCCAGGACAATCTGCCATGATTAAAGCTGTAGAATGCAAAGGTGAATTGAATCATATATTTCTGTTTTTTTGGTTTTTGTTTGTTTGTTGGTTGGTTTGGTTTGTTTGTTTTGTTTTGTTTTGTTTTGTTTTGTTTTGTTTTTTTACTGTGGTGCTGGATTGCTTTCTAATTTTTCTGAGACAGTGAAGGAGAGAGACGTGTTAGTGAAAAAAAAGGAAAAAAAAGACATTGCTAATTAGCTATTGGAGTATATGTTGAATATGGTTCTTCATTTCTGTAGACATTGTTTATCAAAGGAACATTAACAGACTTAAGGTTATTTCTTGTGTTGCAGGGGTAACTGAAATTAAACCCACTTCTGTATTCACGCAAATTCATCAGAAAACTGGTTCTCACCATCCCAGTTGCTTCATATGCTTTGGACAAAATCTTCGTTCCACTGAAGTCACTGAATTTTACACTGACAGGATTTCTTTCTACAATGGTAATCAACAATGGCTGCTCCAAAAGTAACACTTCCTTTCTATTATGTTGACCCACAACGTCAGAGGCAGATGCTGGCAGCATGGCAGTAGAGGCTGAATCTTCCTGCCAATACTCCATTCAATTCGTTGCCATGCAACAGATGGCAGCAGAGAGGCAGTCTGACATAATGGCTTTTGACATGAAAACGCGTATGAAGTGAAGGTGTGTCACTGAGTTCCTCCATTCCTCCAAAGTTATTACAAACATAGAATTGTGTAATTTAGATAGTTTGGCAAATAACTATAATAAATAAATATATAAATAAATAGATTTAAACCACGACCAACAACAACAAAGCAACACAAATAAATGCAAATCAAATAGAAAGCAAGGAAAATACATATACATAAGTTTGCTACTAATAAACTCATCTGACCAGAATATCTTTCTATGTTTATATGTATTAATGGGCACAAACTAAATTACTTATCAAATGTAGCCTTAGAAATGAAGCGCCATGAATAAAATCAGTCTAGAAGCATGACATTAAGAATGCCTAACTCTAATGCTTTCCTAAATTAAAATGGTATTACTGAATTAGATGTACCTGTTAAGATCAAAATAAAAAAAAAAAATGCAAAATGCAATTTTATTCCCATTATCCTCCTCCTATTAAAGTCACTAAATAAAAAATTTAAAGTATTTGGAATTAAATATTTTTTAAAAGCATCTCGTTATAAATCATCATAGAAAGTTTGTATGTTAAACCATTCATATTTTGTTATTTATTGTAGATCACTCAGGGTTATTGAATTTGAATGCTGGTTTCATTCCTCTTATCTCAATTATTACTATTATTATTTACATAGTAGTTACAAAGTTAATGATTAATGTTTAATTTTGTAGTTTCATTTATGTATAGTTTTTATTATTATTATTATTTTATTTTTGATTGGTTTTACAGTTTCTGCTAGAGATCAAGATTCTCTGCCCTTTTTTTCAGTGAGATCATACAGTTTCCATCTTCAGTGAGAGGGCCACATTTCAAAGGCCAGCTGGATAAGAAACAGAATAAGATTCAAATAGTAGGAAACCACATCTTTAATACTAAGCCTTCAAGAATATCAAGACAACAACAAAAGACAGGAGGTGAAGCAGCAGAATAAACGAGAGACTCAAATCTGTAATATGAGTTCTGATATTTAATATAATTTTGGTAAGACAAAAGATGTGTATTGCCCTACATCATTCCATCAGTCCTTTTAACCAACTGCAAAGACTATTTTCCCAAGAGAGCTGTGAGCAATGAAATAACATAAAGGTTATTTTACGATGAAAAATTGTTCTGTTACTGAACTAGCATTTCATAATAAATAAATAAATAAATAAAAATAAAAAATGAAAAATGGCCATGGAAAATACTTTTAAAACATTGACTCATTTTACTTCTATTGCAGACTTGATGGATACTTTATATACCCTTACAGTGTACACTTGATTGAATGTTCATGAATTATTGCTATTATTTTATTTTATCCAGAGCTTATTTTCCCTACCTATATTTATCTAGTTCTTTTTGATTCAGTTCCTTTTATTTCTCTCTACACCCATATCTTAATATCTTTTTTTCTTCAAGTACTGAAAGCTTTTCAAACACATACATATATATATATTTTCTCCACAATCTGTTTGCTCAATTCCCTCTTGTTCTTAATATTTATTTTAATAATATATAAAGTCTCAGATTTAGATGTGAAACAAAAAAAAAATATATCAATTTTAATCAGATTTTAAATTGCTAGATTTTCAACAAACAAATTCAACCGATTCAGCCTCACCTTTGTGTTGAGGAAGATCATGGAGCAGATCCTCCTAATACCTATGCCAAGGCACACAGAAAAGAGAGAGGTGAGATGAGAAAACATGGCTTCTCTGAGGGCAGGTCCTACCTGACCAACATAGTTGCCTTCTATGATGTTTTAACTGAATCAACAGACAAGGGAACAGCCATTGATGCAATTTATCTAGACTTAAGCAAGGCCTTTGACACAATCTCCCACAACTTTATTTTTTCCTGAATTGGAAAGATACTGGACTGTTCAAAAGGCAATGAAATGATTGCAAGATCATATCCAGAAAGTAGTGGTCAATGGTTCAACGTCTGGATAGAGACCAGTAGTGAGTGCTGCCCTGAGGGATCAGTACTGGAATGAGTGCTCTTTAATATCTTCATCAGTGACGTTGACAATGGGATCACATGTACCCTCATCAAGTTTATGGATGACATCAAGCTGTGTAGTGTGGTCAACATATCTGAGTGACGGGATGCCATCCAGAGAGATCTAGATAGGCTTGAGTAGTGAGCTCAGGAGAACCTTATGATGTTCAACAGATCCAAGTGCAAGTTCTTGCACCTGGGTTGTGGCAACTCCAACTATGAGTACAAGCGAGGGATGAACGGATTGAGCACAGCTCTGCTGAAATTGTCATGGAGGTACTGGTGGATGGCAAACTGGACATGAGCCAGTAATGTGCCAATGAAGCTCAGAAAGCCAACAGTATCCTGGACTGTATCAGATGAAGTGTAGCCAGCAGGTCAAGCTGGGTGATCCTGTTCCTCTACTCTGTCAAGTGAGAACCCAGCTGACATTCTAACTTGAACCTTGTTTTTGTTTATGTTTTTGTTTTTGTTTTTGTTTTCCTGAGTCTCATATCAAATTTATTTATATCTTTGAATAATGCAATTATTAAAAAAATATTCTAAATTTCTCATTTTTAATCCTAAGGGAAACTGGTGAACTTCTAAAATTATTCTCCATTAAAAATGGGAAAATTTAGAAAGAAGGAAATGTAATTAAAATCTGAATTCAAATCACATTACCTAAGCAAGATTACAAAGAAGGTAGAATCTGAAACATCTTGAATGAGCTTTATGAGTGACTCCATAACAAATATGGTGTTACTTTGGGAAGTAACCTGTTAAGATCATTGTTAATCCTGTTCAATACGAATATACGTTTCAATTTCAGAAACACCAATACTAGAGAAATACAACTGCAACATCTTTCTGACAAGGAGAAAACCAACACTGTTTAACAGACAGTTCAAACAAAATTAGTAGTTTTTTTGTTTGGTTGGTTGGTTTTTTTGTTGTTTGTTTGTAATGTTCTTATTCTCTGTATGGGAAAATATGGCTGTGGATTTTGTAGAAATATTGCATAGATGTTTCTAGATGCAACCAATCACTGGGGCCTGATGGATGCCAGAATTCATGGAAGTTTAAGGTAGTAAAAAGTATTATCTTTCCTGGCACAAGAAGCAAAGGATGATAAAGTCTAGTAAAAGATGAAAGTGAAGTAAAATATTTCTGTTGTCCACAAAATCCTTCATGGTTTCTTTGCTTGTATCTTTCATTCTCTCTTTTCAGAAGTGACATGAGATTTAAAGAAGCGTTTTAAGATTAAGTTTCCTTCTGTGATAATCCCTTAAGCTTTTCCCTTTGGATTACCAGCATCAAGGAAAGACTGTTCATTCATACTCTCATTTTACTGCATAAACATCAGTTTACTTTTCTAAGGAACAGATCCACCTGCAAGAGAAAAGCACAAGCATTACTTAATTAAGAGGTGAGGGAGAGAGAGAAAAAAAAAAAAAAAAAGAGAGAGATGACCCTTAACAGTTACATGACTGTGACAAGCTATTCAGAATGTTTTCACTATGTCTAATGATCAGCAGTAGAGCTCAGGGTAAAACTAACAAATACATCCAGGATTTCCTACTATTTTGTGAAACACTTCAAAGCCAACCTGCTTTTACCCACTGTGCTAGATGATGTTTGACATCTCTTCTGACAAGATAGTTAATTGTTCATGTGTGTTTCTGTTCCATGATATCAATAAATCTTACCCCTTTGTCTTTCCAATCCCTAGTGCTGGGTTTGGGCAGCCCCTGGCCTTTTCTGGCCAGCTTACTGCAACCTTCTTCTGCAAGGTCAGATTTCATATGTGCAGATTTTCTAATTGCAGGAAGTTCATTGATATGATGTAGAATGCAAGGCACATGGAAAATAAGCAGTGCCAACTGTCTGTTGATCTATCATTTACCAGGAAGGTCTTGTGGGCTTTCTTTATCCACACATACTTTAAAAGGAAGAGAAAATTAAAATACTGAGGAACATCACAATACCATAGAAATTATAACACAATTGTAACTACTTTTCATGACTAACTTTTTTAATCATAGTGGTGTTTAAATAAATTATTATGATTAATTCTGCAAGATGTTTTAAATTATAAGTTACATTCAAGGTTTTGCAAATTTCTGCGGAAAAAAAGATATTCACTTTCACATGGCATACTCAGTGCTTTGTTTCTCCATGAAATTTATCTTTCAAGGGCATTAAAAAAACAATTCCTCAAATAATCTAAAATCTTGAAAGAAAGTGAGTGCTACTGAGTACTATTTCAACATATTCTATCTGTGGATCTTGTATTATTTTGAAATCTGTAGAGTTAGAATAGTCTGATAATATTACACCTATGTAGAAGCATTTCCTTTCCAGATGATACTGAATCCAAAATGATTGCAGAACAAATCTGAAATAAGATTTGTAAGTAAAATTCACATAATAGTAGTGAATTTACATTAAGATTTGTTTTGTTTCTACTTTCTAAGAAAAAAATCTGGTACCAGTATATCAGCTTTGTCATTTTAAAAATAGCTAGAGTGCACGTATGAAGTTTGTTGGATTAGAATTCTACATATGGTGAAAAAATCTCTGTTACATGACAGTTTTCAAAATTAATTTCAGCTTTATTCTAGGCCAAGGTGTATCCTGACAATTTTAGGACTGTAAAACAAATCTTTCTTTCTCCTCCCCCGCATATGCACATGCAGAAGGAAGGAAAAAAAAAATGCCCGATCTGCATTTTTGAAATGCCTCATTCCTAAATTTTCTTTTTCAGAAATGTATTTCTTGGTGTTCTTTTATATTTCTTTGAAACAATGTTATTGATTTTGTCCTCCCTTATCTCTTGTACAAGATAGTAAAAAGTGATCAAGATGCCACATCCTATGGTTATATAACCTTATATATTATATAATCTAGAGGTTATATACTTTAATGTCGTGAATAAGTATACATTTATAAATGCACACAATAGTCCTTATCTGAAATACCTGGATTTCAGTAACTGGTTTAAATCAACTTTGTTCATGATGCATAAAGCTTTGAGTTTCTTGCTTTTACTTCTTATTATGGTACACATGAAAAACAAGAGATCAAAGACAACATATCCAGTTTTATATGGCAAGACTTTTTACTTATAATTCCTATTAAATGTATAATACTCTTTATCTGATCTGTTAATAATGTGTGGAAATTTAAAGATATCATCTTCTGGGAATATATATATATATTTTTTCCCTTTTGTCATCCAAGATTAATTCCACTGAACTAATGAAGATTTCGGAATGATCCCTATTAAGTAAAACCAATCTTAGGAGCAGTGTTCATAAATATTTAGGAACCAAAACCACCATAATAAACCTTGGAAAGTGTCTCCACACAAATATTCTCTGACAGTGACCTAATTAGAGTCATTTGCATACTAATTGGACTTTGAAAAAGATAAGCTATAGCACGCTCGTATTAGATAATTAATTTATGTTTCAAAATAAGCTATGCTTATTTAACTAAAATTCATATAACACAATAAATTAGAAGAGTTGAGTAAGTTATTTTATAACAATAAACCGCTGTTACCATTATTTCAGCTTTTCATTTTTACTTAAACTGTCATTCAGTAAATGTCCTTCACATTGAAAAGGTAAACCCATTCGTAAAGCTTTTATTTTTTTCGGGGGGAAAAAAAAAAAAAGTAAAATATTGCTAATTATTTCTGCAGATTATAAAAAATAATAAAACCTTTGCCATATGTTGTCCCTCATTTAGTATGTATATCAATACACTACAGCCACTACAGCTGGTGCATGGCTTCTTTTTTTCCTAATCATCTTCCTGCAGTCACATATTGTTTTATTTATGAAATACTCGACCATACTTCACAACATGCCTACCATTGTCCAAATGTTTTCTGAACTTTCATTGTAAGAACAGGAAAACTTAGTGATTAAGGTTCTCTTGTAAGTTTAGAAAAGACATTGAGTTGTGACTTGGAATATGTTTAACAATGTATTACCATCTTCAAAATACTAAATTTTCTTTAAAAATAATGGTGGAATTCTACACCTTATTTGATAACAGTGCAAAACTTTAGGTCAAAAAAACTATATTTAATTGAAAACTCAAAGTGAATAAGAACTGTTTCTGGTTTCAAAATGATGGTTCTCAAAGTTATTATATATAATGATGAAAATGCATCCTTGTGAATGCTATTAAAATGTTTTTACTGACTCACATGCTTAAGACCTAGGTTTCCCTCTTTGTATATTACCCTTCTGTTAATAAGTGACTATCTGTACGGAATAAATGGATGGAGATGAAGAGAAAAAGGGATGGAAAAATACAAAATCAGTAGAATATTTTTAAAAATTATCATCTGGATGTGGACATGTGCTGTTGTATATACTACAACTAATATTAGAATTTACATTTTCTCTAGCGTTTCGAACAATTCATAACAAATATATTTGCTTCCTGTGGATAAATCTAGTTTTATTTATTTATTTATTTATTTATTTATTTATATTTTTTAAAAAAAGAAAGCTCAGAAAGAAATGCAATTATTAGCTGTAACAATAGCTGTTATCTTAGATTTCATGCTATGACTTTTCTTCATTCATCACTGAGTGATATATTATGTTTATTTTACTGACAAAGCTAGTTTAATGTACGCCAGTCTTCCCTACACAGATAAGTGTTTCTAACCTTGAGGTATAAGTGAAATGCCCCTGAACTTTTCTGTTTTAGTGCACAGACTCTTTAAGAAGCTACATTTGGCTTGGGTTGGAAGAGACTCCAAGGAATCATCAAAAGATTCATTAAAATGATGTTTAAAATAATCCTAATGTTTAATAAACTGTGTATCAGGCATAATATTCAAAACAAAAAAAAATGTTGTTTACAGAGCCCCATGACAGAGTTTTGTCAGAGAAGTTGTGAGGAAGGCAAATCATAGTACAGAAACGAGTGTCTGGAGACAGAAACTTCCTTCCTAAGCCAGCTTTACACACAAAGACAGTGTATAGGGTAAATGTGCTCACATTTCCCCACTTAAAGAAACAGCACAGCATCTCCCTTCATTCCTACCTAGATATGTCAGTGTTCTCACTATCTTTAACAATACTACCCTGCTACTTAAAACAAAGCATGTTTTTATAGAATAGTTCTTTTCTTCATCTTCCAGGATAAGGAACATCTTTTAAAATATAAAAATGAAAAATAGTGGAATTGTGTTTAGCATTCACCATCTTACATGTTCTATTAGTTTAGAAAAATTCAATAATTAATATTAGAAACAAAGGCATGACAGAAAGCAGGTCACTACAGGAGAGGCAGGAGACAGGCTAAGAGATTGCTGGAAGTATTCTACTACAAGCTGAAAGTGAAACCTTGGTTGGTAAGGAATAGGAGCCTTGTCTTGAAGGAACTTCTGAAGTAGATGTGTTATCTCTTATGGTCCATATGAACTTATAAACAAAAGGAAAGAGAAGCTTACCTTCTCTGATCTTTGTCTAGGACTATGAGTAATTCAAATAAAAAGTTCTCTGCAAAAAGAAATTAGAAAAAGAAGCAAAGATGCAAAGAAGAGGCAGACTAGATAGGAAAGAGAACTGCTACATTCCAGTAGTTATAAGGCTAGTGTGGCCTGGTACGATGATTGGATAGGAACAATAGACAAGAATGTTCTAAATAATAAGGAATATTTTATGACAATACATTTATGTAATTGCAGATCTTACTGAGTCTTAACTGGAAACTAATTGTCTTCCTTATCTGTAATGTCTGTGTAAAAAATTTAATCCTCACATTACTCTTGTGAAGTACAGAATATGGGAGATTTATTTTTTTACCTTGAGAAACTAAAATACTGTCAGTGAT
Organism: Gallus gallus; assembly: GCF_016699485.2. Classification (NCBI taxonomy): domain Eukaryota; kingdom Metazoa; phylum Chordata; class Aves; order Galliformes; family Phasianidae; genus Gallus; species Gallus gallus. The sequence continues at coordinate 142,146,830 of NC_052532.1, forward strand.
CTGATGAGGATTGCATCATTGAAGAACGACTCCATTTAACTTCTCATTTGCATGCTGTAGTGATAAGTCACAACCTTTAATAACCGATACATCTATTAGTAGTTAAGTATTAGAAGACATCGGCATATAATTATAAAACAAAACAAAACAAAACAAACAAACAAAAAAAGAACCACACTAAAAAGAGCTTTTCTCCATAAACCTCCTATCTTGTTACTCACCTGTCATTTCTTTCAAGTATTTGAATTGTGGGAAGTTTTATTTGTAATATAAAAGTCAAGTGCTATTTCTTTTCTTAGGCTATGTGTTCCAAATAAGTTTTCAAAGTGAATATAAAAAATTATTGACACTTCCAATCCAAGCACAAAACTCGGAAAAAAAACAGAGACATCTGGATAACAAAGACAATACCAGTCAGGTAGATATGAAAGTAGGCACAATAGGAAATTAATGAAAAAGCAGATGCCTGAGGACAGCAAAACAGACATAGTATTTACAATTTTCAAATGTTTTGTTTGTTTATTTTGTATCAGAGGTCTGCAATGAAACTTACCAACAAAGAAAGAACTTTAGGCCAAGGATATTTTGGGGACCTACTAACAAACAGCAATTTCCCTTTATCTCCAGCTCAAAAAAATTGTTTTTCCACTCTCTTTCACGTTCAGTCACCCAGGTTCTGAGGAAAAGGCAAAGACTAATTCCAGTGCTCACATGAAACACATAACAGACAATAGTAGCTGGAAACTTCTGTTTTCGTGGCTAATATGCTGCACATACTCACACTATATAACTTACATTAGTCTTGGATAATTTGTTCTTTTTTTACATCTCTTTTTCCTTCTTCCACTTAGGTAAGATGAAGCAAAATCATTAGGAATTCAAATAGCATACATTACCATGACCAACCTAATGAAGACCAATTCATCAAAATATTTTTCAGGTTTTTAAATCTCTCTTTATCATATGTGAAATTCAAGGGTTGTTTGCACTGTTATTCTTTATTATTTATTTATTTATTTATTTATTATTCTGAAGGATGTCAGTTATCAAGCATTTGCTCTATCAAAATTTCCTCTTCCTACTAGCTGTTTAATTGTATCTTCTCACCTCATGTGAATATATGATGATAGAATCACAGAATCATTTAAGCAAGAAAAGACTGTTAATATCAAGTCAAGGCCAACCACTCACCTAACACTATAAAGTCCATTATTAATCCATTTTCCTTTGTGCCCCAATCACATGCCTATTAAACACTCCTATGGATGGTGACTTCACCACCATCATGGGCAGCTTATTCCAATGCCTAGTTGCCCTTTCCATGAAGAAATTTCTTCTGAAATCTATATTTCTCCTAGTGCTGCCTGAAGCCATTGTGTCACGTTTTACTCCTAGTCACCAGAGAAAAGACATCAGCACCCTTCTTGTTGCAGCTTTCTTGCAGATAGCTGTAGAAAGTGTTGAGTTCTCCCCTCAGTCTACTTTTCTCCCGACCAAACAAAACCTCACCCACTCCTGACAAGACTCATTTCCTAGTCTGTTCATGAGTTTCCTTGCTCTTCTCTGCAAACAATTGATAAATTCAATACCCTTCTTATAGCAGGGAGTCCAAAATAGTACCTGATATGGATTCTTATCAGTGCCACATACAATGGGACAATCAGTTCCCTAGTCCTGCTGACCACACTATTTCTGATGCAGGCTAGGATGCCATTGATCTTCTTGGCCACCTGGGCACACAGCCACACTGCTGACCCTCAGCAAGTCTGCATATGATACCAACCTGAGTGGTGTAGTCAATACTTTGGAGGGAAGGGAAGCCATTCAGAGGGACCTGGACAGGCTGGAGAAGTGGGCCCATGAGAAGCTAATGAGGTTCAAAAAGGCCGAGTGCAAGGTGCTGCACTTGGGCCAGGGTAATTCCATATGTTTGTACAAACTGGGAGAAGAACACTTCCAGAGCAGCTCTGTGGAGAAGGGCTTGGGGATCCTTGTAGATGAGAAGCTGGACATGAGCCAGCAGGGTGTGCTTTCAGCCCGGAAGACCAGCTATGTTCTTGGCTGCATTAAAAGAGATGTGACCAGCAGTGAGACAGAGGTGATTGACCCTCTCTACTCAGCTCTTGTGAAGCCCCATCTGGGGCACTGCATCCAGGCCTGACACCCCCACCACAAGAAGGATGTGGAGCTCTTGGAATGGGTCCAGAGGACGGCCATTAAGATGATCAGAGGGCTGGAGCACCTCTCCTATGAAGAAAGTTTGAGGTATCTGGAATTGTTTAGTTCGGAGAAGAGAAGGCTCTGGGGAGACCAAATTGTAGCCTTCTGATATTTGAGAGGATCATATGAATTGGAGAAAGAACGGCTGTTTACAAGGGTGGATAGTGATAGGACAAGTGGGAATGTTATCAAAATGAGATGGGAGATTTAGATTAGATTTTAGGAGGAAGTTTTTCACTCAGAGGGTGATGATGAACTGGAACAAGTTGCCCAAGGAGGTTGTGAATGCCTCATCCCTGGAGGCATTCAAGGTCAGGCTGGATGTGGCTTTGGGCAGCCTGGTCTAGTGGTTGGCGACTGCACATAGTAGGGGGTTTAAAACTGAATTATCATTGTGGTCCTTTTCAGCCCAGGTCATTCTGTGATGCTATGATTCTATGAACTGTTGATCAGCACCTCTGTGTCTTTTTCTACTGCACATCCTTCTGGCCACTCTTCTCAAAGCCTATGCCACTACACAGTTATTATGACCCAAGTGCAGTACACAGTACTTGTCAAATGCCATACATTTAGATCTGATCTTCCGATTTACCCTTTCAAGTTCTCTCTACAAAGCCTTCCCACCCTTAAGCAGATCAACGCTCCCACACAATGTGGTGTCATCTGCAAACTAACTGAGTGTATGCTCAATTCAATCATCAGTGTCATTTATGATATTAAACAAAATTGGCCAAGTACTGAGCCCTGACGAACACCACTTGTAACCTACTGCCACTTGGATTTATTAGGACTCATATTGGCATACTACTATGAAAAGGCTTCACAGGATTAGAAAATAAATACAAAATCCTAATAATCTGGAACTAGAAGAACAGAAGGGAATAGGAAAATATAAGTGATCCAACCTATATAGCACATTATTATTTAGGTACCATTTTCTTTTTCCTTTTTTTTTTTCTTTTTTTTTTTCTTTTTTAGTGAAATGCATACACTTTGGGTGTATCATTTAATTTTCTAGTGTTATACACAACCACAACATAACATAAAGTAAAAACACAGCCATTACCTAGGGGCTTACATTTATCAAATCAAGACATAAACCTGGCTACAATCATATCTGAATCAGAAGTTCAGAATTTGCTGAACTGTGTAACTCTGAGGCAATGAACTCTTATTCCTGACCTCAATCAGTTCTTAGACTTCTCAGTTCAGCTACCACAAGTTTTTATTAGCTCACATTTCACTTTGTATCCTGAGTGTAAAAATAAGAGAGAAAAGTGTTTCTGCTAAAGAGATTCAAATGTGCCATGAGTTCTGTTACAGATCTCTCATTTTATGGCTGAAGGTTAAAAATAGTGGTATGTATCAACTCTTGCCCCCCTGAGAAAATACTGCCCTGATCATTAAGCATCTTGTTACTCCTTCAAGCATGTAACCATACGCTGTGAGGTATCACATTAAAAGTCACCTTGGTGATGTGTGATAGTAGCTAGCAGTACATCACAGAACAGACATTCTCTTAAAAGCAAAGGTCATATGTTGCATTCACTGCAGGTAAGAATAGATGAGGTATCCAGCACTGTTCTTCTGCAGTGTTTTCATGGATGCATGGTGCAGAGAAGCCAACTGTAGAAATGAAGAGATCTCATTTCCCTGTAATGATTCCATGTTATTTTCCAATAGGCCTTCGGTCACCTTGAAATCTGTGGTAATCCCTGTTAATATTTCCCTTGCATAATAGATTGCAATGGATTTTCCAGGCTGCTGAACAACTGTTCCATGTGATGTCTAGTGGAAGAACAAGGGTTGAAAACATGAGCATCTTGGTTATCATAAATGTAAGTAAACAAAGTGTACAAAAGAAAAAAAAAAATCCTTTCTGTTGCATAAAACAGCACTTCAAAGGAAATGTAAACACATCTGCACTTTACACCTCGTGCACTGGCTAAATATATACTATAAAATTATTCTGGGAGGCTCTAAAAAGGGATGCAATTAACCACCATTACATTCACTTAGGCTTCATTAGCTGAAAACTCTCCTTGACATCCTCACCAACATATGAATATAGTTGAGACTATGTAGATCATGTACACATGATTTAGGAAAGAAGTGTAATTTAAATAAGAATAAGTCATTTTCCATTCAAACATTCATACTGACTTTCAGTTGTTTTAGTGGTTTTGCTTCTCTTTTCTGACTTCTCAGCTAATAAATTATACTGCTTCAGACTTCTAGAGGCAATTTCATGATTATTGATAAAAGAGTTTAAACAGATTTTAAGAAGGTGTGAGTCTAACAGCCAATTCTAGTACATCAATTGGGCTGATGTCAGGGGAACTGTAGTGGGTTAAATGAAAGAAGAATTTCATCCAAAGTGTTTGTGAGACACACTGTCAATACAATCTTTCTATAAATCTATTATGTTTAAACAATAATTGTTTTATTACTTTGATCCAGAATAAATTTTTGCATTATGTGTGAAGATCTTGGAACTGCTGTTGAATTTATAAACTGCCAAGGGTGAATTAAGGATTATCATTTAGAACCACTGATTTCCGAAGGATGAATATGCCTACAGTGATTTGCAAGCCTATGTAAAATAATAATCTCTCTGTTCTTGTATGCAGGTGCTTCAGATGGCACTTATAAAATTGCAGGTCTATATAGCTATAATTCAGCACACACTATTTGTTTTGGAAACCCTTGAATAGTATTGCATTGTAATCTCTCTGCTGTACAGTATGATTCAGTTTCTACAGAGTTAATTCTTATTGGAACTGGTTAAACAATGGTATTTTGTAAATATATATTTTTTCTAATAAACTTGGATTTAATTAAGAAGTCATCTTTTTTTTTATTATCTTGCTTCAGATTTATGTTTGTGAATTTTTAAAACTATTTTTTTAACTATTCTTCTGTTAGTCTTTTTGGGAATGCAGTCATTAAATAATGGTTGCAAAATATAAGGCATCCTGCACAACTACTTAAATATAGATTTTCATATCATATACCCACAGAGAAGGCTTGAGAGAACTGAGTTTAACTTGCCATTTGTCTATTGGATTACATGCTGATCTCAAGCAAATTACTTCCTGTGCTCTGAATCAAATTATCATATGTAAAATGGAATTCCTATTTTTTTTTTAAATTGCTTTGAAATGTCTATCTTCTAAAAGCAGAGCTAATAATGCTCATTCCTATGTACTCCATTTTTCCACAGATTCCACAGATTTTATAAACTATGTTTAAAAATGATTTATTCTGTATGATAATAAAGACAATGGAAGAAGAAGGAAAAGAAAAAAGGTTATATATGCAAAATTCACTAACATTTACTGCAATTACTATTCTGGTTAAAAAAAAAAAAAAGAGAGACAAAAACAAGGTTTTGCTTTTCTTCTTGTATGTTATTATATCCTCTAAACATATTTGGCATAGAAATTATCTACCTGTCTATCTATCTATCTATACTTAAAATAAGCATTTTAAGTATTTGAAGTATTTAAATATTTAAGTTATTAAGTTTTTTAAGTACTACGGAGGGAAAATTGTGCATTTGCAACTACTTTTTCCTATAAATCTTTCATACCATTGGAAACAATCTGTATAGTATTCTTGCTTTCACATTTTCTCTGTAAATTGTCCTTGTATCTCAGATATTCAACACAGATAGTTTAAACAATGATTAAATGAATGTTGTTATATGCTATTAATATATGTAAGATGGATATATAAATGTCAAATAAGAATAATGTATTACCAGGATGGTGAGTAATTATTCATAGGCATACCTGAATTCTCTGCATGAGAATATAATGTTAAAAAATATATCTGTAAAATTTTATTAATATTTTTCAGTCATTCATCTGGTCCTAAAAACAAATAAGAAACAAATAAACATCCCCCTATATAGTTTTTCATAAAATAAGCAGATTGATTTTTCTGATTTTGTTAACATTGGTTGTTTTGTTGTTTGCTTTGGTTTTTAGTATTGCCTGTAACTTTATATTCTAGGGAAAAGTGTCCACTAAAATAGTTTGGTTCAGTTTCTGTTTTGATTATTAAAGCTGTTTCTTTGTAAAGCAGAAAACTTGGTAATAAATGTCAGTAATTAATCAATCTGTATTAAATTAAAAAAAAAAAAGGAAAGTTGTTTCCTTGAAGGGGCAGAGCCAACCTGTAGCTACTGAAACCAGATGTTCAGACCACATGATCATAGTAAGAATGTTATAGACAGTACAAAGTGGTCAGAGCACTATATTAATCATTATCGCACTTTTATCTACAGGTGGTCAAAGTTTTTGAAGAGATTTCAAAGAAATGAAAAATAAATGCTTTTCCTCATATGAGAGAAAATGTAATGTAATAGTCTGAAAAAATCAACAAGCAGGTAATTAAACAGAATAACTGATTGGAGACTGACAGGAATCAATGTGCTAGCTGCAAAAGTGAGTACAACTGCCATGTTTCCATTCTTTCCTTCCTTCCTTCCTTCCTTCCTTCCTTCCTTCCTTCCTTCCTTCCTTCCTTCCTTCCTTCCTTCCTTCCTTCCTTCCTTCCTTCCTTCCTTCCTTCCTTCCTTCCTTCCTTCCTCACTCCCTCCCTCCCTTCCTTCCTTCCTTCCTTCCTTCCTTCCTTCCTTCCTTCCTTCCTTCCTTCCGTCCTTCCTTCCGTCCTTCCTTCCGTCCTTCCTTCCTTCCTCTTTTTCCTTTTCCTTTTCTTTCTCTCTTCCTCCCTCCCTCCCCCCCCTCCCTCCTTCCTCTCCTCCCTCTCCTTCTTTCCTTCCGCTCTTTCTCTTTTTCTTTCACTCTCTTTCTCTTTCTCTTTCTTTCTTTACTATGAGAATGGGGCACGATGGTGAGGGATTGGAGTAATTTACATCTGCCTCCACATAATCATTTTTTTTTTCCCTTTTGTTCCAGCCATCAACTCAGCCCCTGAACATTTGTAGTACTGGTGTAGTATGACTATCTCAGAGCCCCAGGCTTCTGCTTCAGTTAGGTCTTTTACTTTAATCTCTAAGTTATTTTGTCTGAGCCCAACCAGATTCTAGTATCTTTCAGGCAGGAACTGTGTAAAAAACACACTGCTGTGGCTCAATAAATACTAACATCCAATGTGAAATAACTCATACAGCCTGAATTTATGATATTAAATGCAAACTATTATCTCAATGAACATGTGAGCAGAGGAGAAGGAATGTGACAATCTAGAATAATGCTGTTAGGAGAGCAAAAAAGACAAACAACCAAAAAGAAACAAAAGCAAAGTAACCACGCAAGTTGAAAAGTAAGGTTTTGGCAAATAGGAAAATATTTTAAGGAGAAAAAGATGCATTTGTTTTATGCAACATTATTAATGGTTGGATGAATTAGTGGCTCACGTCCCAGAATCTTTTCTTTCCTGTTTCCCACTCCAAAATGTCATCTTCTGTCCTGTTTCCTATTTCTAACATCCTCCTTTCCATCTCCATTGGGTACTGAGCACCTTTATTCCCATTTGAAAGATCTTGTAGACTTAAATCAGCTACAGAACTTCAGTTACAAGGACTCCTCTGAAAGTAATGCCTCCTACTTAGTTGTGTTGGCCCACAATATCAGAGGCAGATGGTGGTGGTATGTCAGTAGAGGCTGAACCTTCCTGCCAATATTCCATTGCATTTTGTTCATGTATGACAGATGATAACAGAGGCACAGTCTGACAAAATGATGTCTGACACGGAAATGTTTATGAATCAAATGTGTATTATTGAATTCCTCAATGCAGAAAAAATGGCACCCACTGAAATTCATTGATGCTTGCTGAACATTTACAGAGATTGAACACTGGATGTGAACACGAGGTGATGTGTGGCCTGTTTCAGCAGTGGCAACAGAAACAGATGCTTGTGAGCATGGCACATAAACTCTCATTCATTGCTGATGAAAATGCTTGGCTAACAGTGATGATTATGTTGAAAAATAATAAGTGTTTTTAGCTGAGAATTTTCACTGTCAAATCATGTTCCCCTGCTGTTTGTATCTGTTGTCTTTTCCATGGAAATAAAGAGGAAGCATTACTTTCAGAGCGACCTACATATACAGTATGAATCCTGAATTCACAGAGAATAGCTAAGATTTTATCAGTTGATATATGTCAGGTTGGATTTAACATTCCTAAAAGAGGCAGCTAGTGACTTCTGATGTGCCCCAAAATTTCTAAGACGTTTGCATTATACTGTGACATTTGATATAAAACCTTGGAGGAATTTACTACATCCAAGAACAGCAGCTGGAAGTCTGGCAAACCCCTCTACAGTCACTAAGGTGATGCTATACATTTCAGCTTTAATGGTGAATAACAGCTCAAAAAGCATGAACAAAGCACAACTTTTATATGAAGGTTACATTAAAAATATATTTGTGAGTGTCTTCATTATATTTTATTTATGTAATGTGACTGTATGAGATACATATATCTAAATTAGTGTAAGGAAGTAAAAATAGGCATCAGTTTGTTTTAATCTTTTCCAAATTGGAAGTTGTCTGAATTTGTGCTTTTTAATTTAAGAAAATGAACAATCTTTGTGTAAGTCTTCAGATTTTCATCAGCATATATATTATTCAAAAATACCCAATTTCATTGAAGCCAGGAGAGTGCTAGTTTCTCACATCTTTAAGTAAGCTGAAGCTCAAAATTGCTTATCACATACCTTATTCTAAACACAAGTCCCACTGATTTTAGTCATAGAGGTGCATAAAGTTGAGCATTTGTAGATGTATTTCTAGGATTAGAACACATATTTTAGAGGTTATGAATTGGCATAGTACTAGCTATGCAAGAAAAAAAATGTTTCTACAACATAATGTTTCTTTTTCACCTTATATAGATAGTTGTATCTAAGAAAATATATATTTACTTTACCATTATAATGAAAATATAATAAATATTCTGTCTGATCTTTAACTATCATTTATGTTCTCTCAGGATCTGGAAATATTTATCTGGAATCAGAAATGTATTGTCAAGCTGAGACAGATATTGTATTTAGCATACAAAATATTTTCAAAAATTTATGAGAAAGTATCAAATATATCTTACTATTTTTTGTTGTTTATTATATTTTAGTAAGAACACTGGGGGTGTTTTGATACTGTTGTGAGAGCAAACCAATTAATCAACTATAGCATTAACAGAGATCTTTAGAAGCCTTGGAATTCAACCCCGATCTGTTTCAAGCACATTTTAGATTATGCAAAAGCCATTGTTGTAGATCACATGAGAACATCAGGAAAAAAAAAACAAAGAAAAAAAAAAACAAAAAAACACCTTTTATGCACTGGCAGTATCAAAACCAGAAAGGTGAGCTCAGTGTGTTTATTACACCTTCTTAGCTGTATGATCAAGTGAAAACTGATATTTAACTGTGCAAAGAAGTGTAACAAATATATCAGTATTTCTGGCAAAAAGAAAATAGTCAAAGTTAGCATTGCTCAGTCTCCTTTATAAAGAATAATTTTATACACTTTTGAAGTCAGGTGTAAAAATAATATATAAAATAGACAACAACTTTAAATGTAAACACACTTATATCTTGCTTAATTATGTCCAAATATCAGACTATCCTTAATTTCCTATGGTGTAGTAACAGAATGGCAGGAGATATGCTTGCATTGTCATGCTTAATTTCTCTTAATACCGACCACAATAACAGTTAGCAATCCTAACTTATATAGTGACATAAAGCTGAATGGCAACTTCAGTCAGTAGTTAAGTAGTAAGTGGACACAGGGCCAGTTACCTAGTTCTTTCTTGACCCAAGGTCAAAATAGTTATAAGCATCAAAGGAGATTTAGCAGTTACCTGAAATTTGAATACCACAGAATGCTACAGGTCTCATACTTAGTTATATCCCTACTCACTGCTATGATCAAATCCTACAAGCATAGAAACTGCTTTCTCAACCTGAGTATAAATTAGTTTTAATTGTTCTATTGCTTTATTCTTTGTGATGTTAATTTAACTGAATAATTAGCATACTTCTAATCTGTACATATATTTTATTCATTTATTTCACTTGAACTGAATGTCGAAGAATCATAGAATCACAAAATTTCAGGGCTTGGAAGGGATCTCTAGGGGTCATTGAGTTCAACCTCCCTGATAAAGCAAGTTCCCTGCAGAAGCAGGTCATGCAGGGGGCATTCAGACAGGTCTTGAATAACTCCAAAGGAGACTCCACAACCTCTCTGGGCAGCCTGTTCCAGTACTCTGTTATCCTCGCTGTAAAGTTCTTCCTCAACATGTGTGGAACTTTCCGTGTTCCAGTATTTGGCCAAAATTTATTGCTTTATGTCTAACTTTTATTGTAAACTTCAGACTACAAAATTTGCTAAAATTATTTTGTATCACCTGTAAATTAGATGTGTTTTATATCTCAGCAAATGCAATGCAACAGTAATGATTTCACATTTTACTAAAAATCTGCAGAAAGATCTGTTATCTTGCCCTGTTACTGTGGTAACCAATTCTTAGTACTTTAATCACACAAGTGAAATAAATAATTTGCAGAGGAGAAGCAGATTCAAATATAAAGTACAATGCTCTAAAGTTTCAGAGGCTTTACTGGTAATTTCCAATAATTTTTTATTTATTTGTTCAAAGAGTGCAATTTCGCAATTTTTTAGGCACATAATCTAGCAAACATTAATTTCAATACTATAAATATATGGAATGTGCTTCCATCTTAAGATGAAGATGCCTATCAAGAGTTCTAAAACATGGAACTATGTAGTTTTATTATAAATACCTGGGTACAAAAAGATAATTCAGTATTGAAAAATTTAGCACTCAAAAGCTCTATTCAATAACAAATTTTGTAATCATGTATATTACTGTCCCAAGCTGGCACCAGTACAACCTTAACAACCAGGTTAACATTTTTCATTTCTATTCTACTTCAGTACTGTGTGAGTTTCTTTGAGGAATAAAATTATTTTCTTTTTTTTTTTTATTATTTCTGAATGCAAGATAGTCTGAATGTCCTATGTGTTTATTTGCTATATATAAACACACATGAATAGCCAAACAAAAACCCAACAAAACAAAACCAAAGCAGAGAAACAACTATGTGTTAAACAATAATTGATCTCTACTTCTGAATGGGTAACAATTTCAGAAAACAATCCTCTTTTATCTCCTAAGTCTCTTATTACCTGTCTTTGCTAGAAGCCCAGCAATCATTTTCAAAGATGAATTTAACTGTGGGGAAAACTGGTTCTGGCATGAACCTGCTCCTTTTTCTGTATCTCATTCAGAATGCATTTGATCTATCACCTTTTCTCTAGCAAATCAGACATGAAGAGAATCACTTCTTGTATTTTCTTTAGCAGAACTAGGAAAACAAGGTTATAAAACACAACTTTTTATTTTTTTAATCAAATATCCTCAAAATATTAGCTTTAAGATGTATGTGACAATCCTACCCATTTACCTTCTAACAACCTCAGGGTGGATCAGCCATTAGGATTCACCCAGGCTCTTTGGATGTCCAAGCAATAAATGTTTTGGGTCTTCCCTTTACATTGATTCGACACATTTGTCTTTTTCTCCCAAAGCAGCAGTAACATATTTTTCATTTATTTTTCTCTTGTATTGATATGACATTTAGTACTCCTAGTTATTTTGTGCTGACGAATTCCTAGTTAAGGTAAATCTATTTTTCAAAGAAAGATATGGGTATAAGCAATGAAAACTATTTCATTAAGTTGGTGACCTTTTTAAAATGAATTCCAGTTGATAAAATAAAAGTGGATACCACCTAAAGGCAGAAATAGGGAAAATAGAATTTACATGTGTATTGGTTTTCAGAATTGATATCCAGGAAGAAAACTGGAGGGGCAGCTAACTTGAGAAGAACAGAAAAGCATCAGTAATACTTCTTATAGCTCAGAGCACTATGGAATGGACATTTTTATTTGATTTTAAATTACAGTAAAAACAAATTCCCAGTGTCGGGTTCACTTTAATTTCATATCCAGTAAAACTAGAGTTTAACAGTGTAATCTCACTGTGTTTTGTAGCTACCCAAGCATGAAACTAATGAACTTCCAAATCTCTTTCTTTCAATGGGAGGAAAAATATATACTTGAATAAAACACAGAAATCAGCAAACATTTTAACTATTTCCTGCCTATCCTCCAGAATACAAGAATTTATGCAGTCTATGAATCTGCTGATACTAAGCAGGCAGCTAGCAGTGGTCTTTCAGATAATCATGAGAGCCTCCAGGGAAAATAATCTTTTCACTAATGATGACTTTTAAGGTAAACAGTATTTCTATAAAATCAAAACATCAACATTTGCGTAGACTAGAATCTCACTTATTTACATCAATATAATATGCACTTTAGGACACGTTAGGTCACAGCTGAGTAATGTACTACATTTTCCAATATTTTTAGAAGGAATGAATAAAGACAGTGGAAAGGTTTGAGTTCATTAAAGAAAAACAAATTTGGAGTACTAGAGCCCTTTGTTTAGAGGGAGCTAGTGATATGAGCTGACAGTTTCTTTGTTTAGACAAGTGCCATAACTTTATTTCACGGACAAAATTTTCGAAGTCAAACACGGCAATATTTTTGCATGCATACTAGGTAAATGATAACATCAACAGGATAACAATGGTTTTGAACTGAAGTTTTGGAGAGAAACTTTAAAATAAATAATCTTTGTTTGAGAAGAATGGCATCATTTGACTTAACCTGAACTTTTGACAAAGATTAGAAATTTGATCTCCAAATTTTTGTTTTGATTCATTAATTATACTTTCATTCTCTAGTCCTCTCTTGCGCCCACAATCTTATCTGTATTCAAAATAACTCATAGAAGTCTTTGTTCTTTTTCCTTTTTCTATAAACATTTTGTCCTCTTTATTGAGGGTATTTGACTCCCAATGCACATTTTTTTTTCCTGTGCTAAGTATTTTGTTCCTAAATGAGATTATTAAGAAAGCATTGTAGAGGCAGACATAAACAGAGCTTTAGATTTTTATAGTAAGGATAGATGCAGGTGACAAGAAATGACAAGAGGATATTTCAATACAGGATTTAGTCAAGATTTTTTTTTTTTTTTTCTGGATTTTTTTTCAGGAATACTGGTATAAAGTGTAGAACTAAGGGTCGAACTGAGATAGAACCAACAACATACTGAAGCTTGATGTCTTTTCATATCAAGAAACTTATAAAAGGTAGTCATGCTTTTAGCTTCCCTGACTCTAGATGGAGACATATCAGAATTTGAACTCTTCTAATGCTAACAACAGTCTCCCATCCTCCACAGTGAGTTTTCCACTGTCGGTAAATGTATTTTTTCCAATGCCAGCACTGTTTGCTACCTAATACAGTTCGTTTCCTTTTGGATGGTTTAAGTAGAGGATGTACAATAGAGAGAAGCTGTTTACAGTCACAGACACCATTTGGCTTTGCTAGCCAAACTGCTCTCTCTTATGGCGTTTCTACTCTTTACACTACAGTACATAGCAGAGATCACTGAAAGCCAACCATTAACTGTCTCATTCTCATGTCTCAGGATTTTGAAAGTCCATTTTTGTTCTGTAATGCAATTATAGAAAATCATACATACTCAGATCATAGTAAATACTGTTTACATGGGTTGATAGTGATAGGACACAGGGAAATGGTTTTAATCTAACACAAGGAAAAATTAGGTTAGATATTAGGAGGAAGTTTTTCACACAGAGGGTGGTGATGCACTGGAACAGGTTGCCCAAGGAGGTTGTGGATGTCCCATCCCTGGAGGCATTCAAGGCCAGGCTGGATGTGGCTCCGGGCAGCCTGAACTAGCGGTTGGCTACCCTGCCCACAGCAGGGGGCTGAAACTAGATGATCTTTGAGGTCCTTTTCAACTCAGGCCATTCTATGATTCTATGATTCTATGTAATACTAGGATCCAGACCCCAAAAGATACTTACGTACCCAACTTAAATGAAATTAAGCATATATTAGGAATTTACATACCAATTTACATACCCGGATCTCACACTACACTGTTTTCAGTTCAATCCTACCTACTAAAAAAAATAACAATTTATTCTGGACTCTGCACCACAGACTTATCTATTGTCATAGAAAATGTTTTTGCTTGAAAGATTTATTGTAATTTACAATTTATAAGGCAATTTTTGAAACATCAGAAGAAGGAGCAAGCCCAGAACATGCCTATTTTGCTAAGTGATGTGCCTGACAGAAGGGTGGGAAGGAGTGGGAGTACAGCAGCAGTCACTAACACTTAGTTTGTCACCTGCAGCACCCCCAGAGAAGTTGGCAAGGGTGGCTGCAGCAGCTACACCTTGGCCCACTCCATTTTGCTACCTCACCTTCCTACTCACCAGCATCTGAGGCACTGTGGGAGAGCTGCCTGGGGGAAAAATAGTAAGAAACAGCTGGTCTGAAGGGCGCTTGAAAAGTTACCTCTGCTTCCACAAGAACTGCAGCTTTCCTGGAGAAGGGAGGTTTTCAGCTGCTTGTGCCAATAGTCTACGATGACTGCAAACATGCAAACATCTGCTTGTGCTGAAAGGGCTGTTCTTTACTGAGCAAGGGAACAAAAACCTCAGTCCAGATTCTGTATCTTGACTGAAGCATTACAAATTGTCACAGGAATAGAAAATAGAAATGCTATCACCTTTCAGGCATACATCCATGACAAACTGAACAAAGAATGGTATTTTGTTTAGGAGGATGAAGAAACATATCTCACAAGAGTAAGATAGCCAACTAAATTTTCAGTAGCACAAAACCAGATTTGATAGTCCTGAGCTGATAGATTTACTCTGCTACCATCCCATTTGATTGCTACCATCTCATGTTCTCAAACTCATAAGCCACAAACAAAAAATATATCCTTATCATCTATAAAGGGAGCTAATGGTTACAAATTAGCTGACATGGCAAGCACAATGATCTTTCAGAAAACTATACTGTTTTGTAGCTTCTTCTAGCCAGAAGCTATTATGTTCCAGTCTAAATCCAGATTGAAGGCCATTATAACAAAACACTCCCATGCAACTCATCACACTGTAACAACTACAGTGACCCAAATATCCTGTTACTACAAATTCTGTTGCTCTGCTTGCTGCATGAACTTTGAAAACACTGGTAGGAGTTATCAGCATTTCATATTGTTAACCTTGATGGTATCCCCTGGAAAACAAACAAACAAACAAAAAAACCAAAAACAAAACAAAAACAGCAGCTACATCTACCTCTGTTTCTGCAATTGTAACTTATGACTGTTCTTCCACTCTTTAGAATGTAATAAAAAACAAATAAGAATAATAACAATAATTAGATCTTTTAAAACTCAACATTCTATTCTAGAGGTAAGCAAAAGAAGTAGAGGTAGGCAAAAGAAGTCCTTGGGTGATCAAAAGGGACTTCAGGGCTCTGGGAAGACTTCTGAAAGGATCAGGAGCGCAAGTTGTGTTCTCTTCTGTCCTCTCAGTTGGTGACTGGGATCCGCACAAAATGAGGAGGGTGGACATACTGAATGAATGGTTTTGGGTACTATGGCTTGGGACGCAACCTTGAGAAAGGGGGAATGCTGACGGCAGATGGGAGCCAACTGACTAGAAAGGCCATAAATATTCTTGGGAACAAGCTGGCTGGGCTGGTTAGCAGGGCTTTAAACTAGATATGATGGGGGAAGGGGGTGTACTGGGTGACAGAGAAGCATGTGGGAACACTGTCACCTTGGAAGGCGGTAAGAGAAACCCCCGGACTTGTCCTGGAGGTATTAGGGAGGGCTACTCCAAGAAGGCAACAAGGCCAATAGCTAAGCTGAAGTCCCTCTATACCAATGCACGTAGCATGGGAAATAAACAGGAGGAGCTAGAAACCGTGGCACAATTGGAAAAGTATGATCTAATTGCTATCCTGGAAACATGGTGGGATGAATCACATGATTGAAATACCCTGATTAAGGACTACAGGCTTTTCAGAAGGGATAAACAGGGTAGGAGGGTTGGCGGAGTTGCCCTCTATGTTAGAAAGTAGACAGATTATGAAGAGCTGTGTCTGAGGAACAGCCATGATCAGGTCAAGAGCTTGTGGGTAAAAATCAAGGATCAGCCCAGCAAAGGGCATCTAGTGGCTGGGGTCTGCTACAGGCCACCTGATCAGGGGGATCCTTGTTGATGAGGCCTTCTTGCTTCAGCTGCAGAAGGTATTGTGCTCAGTGGGCTGTTGTCCTGATGGGGGATGTCAACCACCCAGGTATCTGCTGGAATACAATCATAGAATCAAAGAGTCATAGAATCACTAAGGTTGGAAAAGACCCACAGGATCACCCAGTTCAACCATTCACCCGTCACCAATAGTTCTCACTAAACCATGCCCCTCAACACAACGTCCAAACGTTCCTTGAATACCTCCAGGATCGGTGACTCCACCACCTCTCTGGGCAGCACATCCCAGTGCCTGACCACCCTTTCAGAGTAGTATTTCCTAACATCCAGCTTGAACCTTCCCTGGCGCAGCTTGAAGCCATTCCCTCTAGTCCTATCACTAGTTACATGAGAGAACAGGCCAACCCCCAGCTCACTACAACCTCTCTTCAGGTAGTTATAGAGAGCAATAAGGTCTCCCCTGAGCCTCCTCTTCTCCAGACTGAACAATCCCAGCTCCTTCAGCTGCTCCTCATAAGGCCTGTGCTCCAGACCCCTCACCAGCTTTGTTGCCCTTCTCCGAACATGCTCCAGGGCCTCAATGTATTTCTTGCAGTGAAGGGCCCAAACATATAGCATAAAAAGCGGCATGGCGGGTGGCAGACAATCCAGGAGATTCCTGGAGTCTGCTGAGGACAACTCCCTGGTCCAGGTAATAGATAGACCAATCTGAGGTGAAGCCTTACTGGACCTGGTGCTCACTAATGCAGAGGAGAGCATTAAAGAGGTTAAGATTGGAGGCAGTCTGGGCTGTAGTAATCATGCCCTGGTGGAGTTTGTGATCTGAAAGAATGCAGGCCTAGCAAAAAGCAGAGTAAGGACCCTGAACTTCTGGAGAGCAAACTGCCAGCTGCTCAAGGAACTGCTGAATGGGATCCCCTGGGAACCTGTCCTTAAGGGCATGGGCACAGAACAGAGCTGGCAGCTCTTTAAAGACACTCTTCTGAGAGTTCAAGAGCTCTCCATCACCCAGCAGAAGAAGTTGAGCAGAGGAGGCAGGCGACCAGCATGGCTGTGCAAGGATCTGCAGCTTAAACTGAGAGAAAAGAGGGAAATGTACAGAAAGTGGAAGCAGAGTTGTGTAGCCTGGGAGGAATACAGGGCTGTTCATGTGTGTAGAGATAGGATTAGGAAAGCCAAGGCGCAGATGGAGCTGAACTTGGCGAAGGACGTGAAATATAACAAGAAGGGATTCTACAGGTACAAAGGCAGGAGGAGACAGGCCAAGGGAAGTGTTCCCCCTCTGATGAAAGGTAATGGGGAGCTGGCTTCCTCAGACGTAGAAAAACCTGAGGTACTCAGTGAGTGCTTTGCCTCAGTCTTCATGGGTGGTCAGGCTTCTCATGTCTGCCAGGACCATGAGCCTCTAGGTGAGGGTGTGGGGAGTGGTTTCTCTCCCACTGTAACAGTGGAACAACTCCAAGACCTCCTCATGAAACTGAATGCATATAAGTCCATGGGGCCAGATGATATGTATCCCAGGGTTCTGAAAGAGATGGCTGATGTGGTTGCCAAGACACTCTCCATGATATTTGAAAAATCATGGCTGTCTGGTGAATTCCCCAGTGACTGGAAAAAGGGAAACATTACTCCCATTTTTAAGAAAGGGAGGAAGGAAGACCCAGGTAATTACAGGCTGGTGAGCCTCACCTTGTGCCTGGGAAGATCATGTGCCAGATCTTCCTAGAAGTTATGTTAAGGCACAGACGAGATAAAGAGGTGATTCGAGACGGCCAGCATGGCTTTACCAAGGACAGACCATGCCTGACCAATCTGGTGGCCTTCTATGATGGCGTGACAACTTTGGTGGACGGAGGGAGGGCGATGGATGTCATCTACCTGGATTTCTTCAAGGACTTTGACATGGTCCCTCACCACATCCTTCTCTCTAAGTTGGAGAGGTGTGGATTTGAAGGATGGGCTGTTCAATGGATTAGGAATTTGCTGGCTGGATGCAGCCAATGGGTTGTGATCAATGGGTCAGTGTCAGGGTGGAGGCTGGTCACAAGCGATGTCCCTCAGGGGTCAGTGCTGGGATCAGTGCTCTTCAACATCTCCATCAGTGACACAGACGATGGCATTGAGTGCACTCGCAGCAAGTTTGTGGATGACACCAAGCTGAGTGGTTCAGTCAATAGGAAGGCAGGAAGGGAAGCCATCCAGAGGGACCTGGACAGGCTGGAGAAGTGGGCCCATGAGAACCTAATGAGGTTCAATAAGGCCAAGTTCAGGGTGCTGCACTTGGGTCGGGGCAATCCCAGCAATTTATACAAACTGGGAGAAGATCTCCTTGAGAGCAGCCCTGCGGAGAAGGACTTGGGGGTCCTGGTGGACAAGAAGCTGGACATGAGCCAGCAGGGTGTGCCTACAGCCTGGAAGGTCAACTGTGTTCTGGGCTGCATTAAAAAAGGAGTGGCCAGCAGGGAGAGGGAGGTGATTGTCCCCTTCTACTCAGTTCTTTTGAGGCCCCATCTGGAGTACTGCACCCAGGCCTGGGGCCCCCAGTACAGGAAGTATGTGGAGTTCTTGGAGTGGGTCCAGAGGAGGGCTACAAAGATGATCAGAGGGCTGGAGCACCTCTCCTGTGCAGAAAGGTTGAGGGAACTGGGATTGTTTAGTTTGGAGAAGAGAAGGCTCTGGGGAAGACCTCATTGCAGCCTTCCAGTACTTGAAGGGAACATATAAACAGGAGACGGAATGTCTGTTTAAGATGGTGGATCGTGATAGGGCAAGGGGGGAACAGTCTTAAGCCAAGACAGGAGGAATTTAGGTTAGATATTAGGAGGAAGTTTTCTACTTGGAGGGTGGTGACACACTGGAACAAGTTGCCCAAGGAGGTTGTGGATGCCCCATCCCTGGAGGCATTCGAGGCCAGCCTGGATATGGTAGCCTGGTCTAGTGGTTGGTGACCCTATTCATAGCACAGGGGTTGAAACTTGATGATCATTGTGGTCCTTTTCAACCCAGGCCATTCTATGATTCTATTATGGAAATATGCTGTTTCTGTAATTCACTATTACTGATCATTTACAGAGATCTAGTGAATGCAGAAAAATATATGAACTATTATTTTCATGATTCTTCCCTCAAATAGCCTTGTTTCTGTGGTGCTTAGATGTTTTAGCCTCAGGCTATATGGAATATGTCAGTGACAACCAAGTTTTATTGATTTCTTTTGACAGGTAGGGTGGCACACTAAAGGGAGAAAAAGCTGATAGGAAAAAAATCCTATATTTTAGTTGAAGAACAGAAATTCAGGTTGAATGCAGATCATAGTATAAATGTGACAGCCTTAGTAGATTACATAATCGTTTGATGTACATAATAAAACAGAAAATTAGAATTCAAACACTTCTAAGACCGTTTCCTCACACTCACTTTAATAATAACTTATTCCTGCTTAGCTATTTGTAATCAAATTTGTCCTAAATTGAAAGCTAATATACCAAATGAATATGAGCAGTGAGGATATTGCTTTTGAAGATTTAAAATAGTTACTGTTATAATTAATGTAAAATCAGATATGAATCTCAAAACACAATATAGTGCTTTAGTTATGTTTGTTCTCCACGTCTTCCAGATTTATTAATACAAAAAATTGACTTTTATTATCATCTCTACTTATTTTAGTGACTTCTTTCTCCAGTAAAGCTACAACATTATATTACTTTTTCATGTACTTTCATGTTTGTTGTAGCAATCATATGCTTCTTCAGTCTTTAATTGTGCTCCAGATGAGCAATATTCCAGGTTGTATTAAATAGTTCACAAAGTCCATCATCCATATTTCCCCTCCACAAACATCAGAGACATTATTTCCTTATGCAAGTCAATTGCATATTAAAATATTCACTTTAAGACTTCAGTATAAAAGCTTGAAGAAATCCTAATGATATATTCTAAACATTTGCCTACAGAATGTTAGTTGGATTGTCATTTGACAGGTCCCTAACTATATGATTTACTCACTTTGGAATTTCTAAAACACTTTTGAAAATAGCATCTTAGTCATTTCATATCTCTTAGTGAGTACTTGCAGAGAGAGACTTTTTATCACAGTAAGAGCCATTGTGAATCTGCTAACACTATTCAAATGTACAACTGCCTGAAAGTAATAAGTGCAGCAAAGTTTTGAAGGAATTTTGTATCAATTATTCTAACATTATAAAGCAGTGACGATGTAATGATTATTAAAACATTTTTAAAATTGACGGCTGGATGCTAATGTGTATTAGTTTAATTTTGCCCAACTGTAATTCAGTAAATTAAGCTAGAGGTTTTTATTTTCAACTTTTTTTTAATTGCTCCTAAAGAAGATCCAGTATAAGAAAGTGTGCTTGAAAATATTTAATCAAGTTAACCACTTTCACTGTATGCACCAAGAGCACAAAAGCAATTACTTTATACATATTTACCTACCTGTAGAAGGAAGACTTATTGTACATTCCACCTTTTTACATCAGAAAAAAATACCTAGAGACAAATCTTAAGTATTTGATCCTGCAAAAACTAATGTACTTAACTGGAATAAGGGAAAATGAAGTTAAAAAACATCATTATTAGCTACAGTAATTTGATAATCACAGTGCTTACTTTGAAGAAATGAGATTTAATTCTCCATATACCTTCTATAATCTTTTGGAAGTATTGTTCTCACTAATCCAAATCTGTGTCATGCTAAAGAAGGGATGGTAGCTTTCTAGCAATAGGTATTTTCTTCCTAGAAAAAGAAGCACTTCAGGTGTTTACAGATTCACCCAGCTGCTCTGGAAAGTTGTGTAGTACTTCATATTTGAATTTGAAATAAAGCTTTTTTGTTTTATTGAGATCATTCAAGTTCTGGGATTTTTTCTCCTCTTTTAGTTTCTGTTTACTTTTGTTTTATTTTCTTGAAAATATTTTAAAATTCCAAGATACATCATATCTTTCTGATGGTAGATTTTGACTCATTGAGTGGAATCCAAAATTACAACTTGAACACTCTTTTATTAAGAAATTTTAAAGGTGACTGCCATGTTGCAGGGAGAGAAAAATAAGGAACTCAGTTGTTTCAGCTGATACATTTCCACAAATCCATGTGGCATGTCTCTCTTATGAATGACTAGAAGATTATAAACCTATATAAAGCCAAAAATATGGATTAGAAAAAAGTACTGTAAAAGTCCAGAAGACTAAAATTATACTAAAAGCCAAATGAACTCTTAAAATGAGTGTTTTCTTATGGTGACTAATCCAACCGTGCAGAGAAGAAAACCTCTTCTCTTCTGAAGAAGAAAAAGGTGAGGAGAATAGAACTGGAATATTTATTTCATCTACTCTAGTTATGCACAGGAGGACAGATTCTTATTCCTCAAGGACCAGAGGGTCTAGTGTACAAACTAATCATAAGTAATCACAATTTTAGTAATTCTCTGCTACCTGAATCCTCTTTGAAACAGCAGTATACTGGGATATAGAAAAGAGATCTGAAAATCTGTGAAACTACATCACTACTTTAGTCTGAACGTCAGGGTTGGAGCTGTTGTATGTTAGTTGAGGTGAGGATAACTTTCCACTCTGTACTGTGGGACCTGGAAACACTTTCAAACACTTAGATCTATGTGTATGTTATATATCCATACCAGGATGAGACTTATTTCCACGAATACGGTGTTCATATGAATACACAGGTTTCATAAGTTCCAAAGAAAAAAATATATATGCCAATGGCTTCCCAGACTGGACTGCACAACCCTTCCATACACAAACAGAGGTTTTCAGACCCAGCTGGGAACAACTAGATGCAATGCAACTTCTGTATTCCTGGATTCTCCATCTGAAAATTTATAAGAATCTATTTTATTTCACTTTCTCTTATAACTGGTAGTAAAGGAAATGAAAGAAGAAAGAAGGGCAAAACAGAATGTAGGTCCATGTTGAAAGTCTGCAGTAATCAGTCTGAATGTGCTACGAGAAGAAATAACTGGAAGTCCTAGCTGTGTATTCATTCTGAACACATTCTAAAAGTTGGTTTTGATTGCTTGTTTGCTTTAGTGCAGGTAATCTGTTTCACTGTAGTGAGGCTGAAACTTTTACACTGAATTCCCACTTTGAATATCAGATTTTGCTACTTTTAGTTGGGAAAATGTAACACAAACAAGGGCTGGAATTATCTGGTGTATACTCTTGAATATAGATTAATACACTAAAGACCTACAGTTGCCTTTCTTCTCTAAAGGATTCTCTATACACTTTTAATAATTATGGGAATTCTGTAAACTGAGCTATCATCACATAATTATGAATGAATATATATAGGTACTAATATGTTTTCAATATTTCAATGTTTTCAATATTTCAGTATTTTCTGTATTCAATGAGAAATAATCATAGAATTATAGAATGGTTTGAGTTTGAAGAGATCTTAAAGATTATCTAGTTGCAACATAGCTACCATGGAAAGGGATATCTTCCTCTAGACCAGGCAGCCCAGGGATCTATTTAACCTGGCCTTGAACATCTCCTTGAACATCTCATCAGGCACCATAAACTTGTGCACTCTCAGAATCCTTAGATGGTCTCAAATCTGACCTTCAGCTACAATAGGCAAATCTTCATTCACCTAGTCACTGACTTTGCCTAGGACACTTGACAATGAAGACTGAAGCAAACAGTCATTGAGTCCCTCAATCTTCTCCTTATCTCGGGTAACTAGGACTCCCATTTCCTTATAGAGAGGATTCATGTTTTTTTTTTTCTTCTACTCCTTCTTTTATCTCTGACATACCTACAGTAGCTTTTCTTTTTGATCTTGATATCCCTGACTAGATTTCATTGTATTAGGGCTTTATCTTTCCTAACCTGATCCCTTGCTACCCACATAATTTCTCTGAATTCCTTTCAGGATACTTGTCCTTGCTTCCATCCTTTGTAGGCTTCTTTTTTGTGTTTTAATTTGTCTAGGAACTACTTGCTCATGCATGGAGGTTTCCTGGTATTTTTGCCTGACATCCTCTTTGCTGGAGTACATCACTTCTGAGTTTGGAGGAGGTGATCCTAGAATATTAATCAGCTTTCTTGGGCTCTTCATCCCCTAGGGCTTTATCCCATAATACTCTACCAAGTAGATCCCTGAATTGGTTAAAGACTGCTTTCCTGAAATTTTGGATTGTGAGTTTGTTTTGAACCCTCCTCACAGACCTACGGATCTTGAATTCCATTTTGGCCACTTCATCCAAGGTTGCCTTTGAGTTTCACAGTCTCCACCAGCCCCTCCATACTGATGAGAATGAAATTCACATAGTTTCTCTCATTTTTGGCTTTTCTATCACTTGGAGAAGGAAGTTATCATCAAAGCATTCCAGGAATCTCCTGGATTGCCTACGCCCTGCTGTGTTTTCCCTCCAAGAGATATCAGTCTTTGAAGTCCATCGTGAGGATCAGGGACTATGAACATGAGGCTGCTCCTACCTGCTTATAGAGGACCTCACCCTCTTGGGCTTCCTGGTAGGATGACCTGTAGCAGACCATTCCTATAATATTACTTTATTCACCCTCAAATGGAGTTCTGTGCACTCAACTTGAAATAGAGGGCCTGTCTTCCTAAAGAGCTTGTATTCTATTCCAACTCACCAATCATAGGAGTCGTGACAACACGTCACTATAATGCCAATAAGATGATAGTCTTCCAGGTATACATACACACATCTCTATCTATAAACACTGGACCTAATGGCTGATGCTACCACCAAAACTTTGGGTTTTTTGAAAATGGAATGGCCTATGTGTCAGTGGGCTTACAGACACCAGATGAGTTTCACTTCTTTTAAAGTGGAAAGAGGGTCCTTGGGGAAAACCTATCAGGGCTCACTGTCAGGGCTTTAAACTAGATTAAAAGAAGGAAAGGCATAATATTGCACTTGCCCATTATGAGGCGTGGGATGGCATAACTTGATTAGAGTGATAGGGTGCTAGTGGAGACCCTCAATCTTATTCCTTGAGATCTTCTAGGATCACTGCAGCACACTTGAAATCTTATGACAAGGAGTCAGAGACCAGTTTGGCAATAGGAAAAAGTAACATGGAAATTCAAGGGAAATGTTATAAAGGAAATAAGAAGTTCTCCTCCAAGAAGGCAAATAAGCTGGCTGCCCAGCTGAAGTTCCTCTATACCAGTGCATGCAGTTGGAATTGATAGCTTCCATGCAGGAGGATTTGGAAGCTACCATGCTACTAGAAAAACAAAGGGAGTTGTACTAGATGACCTTTAATGGTCCCTTCCAACTCAAACAACTATAATTCTATGAATTCCTTTGTGTTGCTCTTCCAAGGCACTTCTGCTGACCTGTGATCCTTCTCCAGTCTCTGGTCACCTATTGCAAACACCAACCTGGCATGAGTGAGATGGAATTAATTTTCCTTCTTCTGAAAATCTTCATTTAAAGCCCGTTTCATCAGCATGTCAAGCCTTTTTACCAATAATGTTCTCCCCCTTTTCTGATGTATGGACTGTACCATCCCATGGTAGACCAGGTTTCTCAGTGCAGGTAGCCAAACCCCAGGCTGTAACTGTTAGGTGATGCACCACATTTCACTGATTCTTTCAAACTCATTCCTTTGACTGGGAAGACTGATGAAGAAACTATCTGCACTCCAAAGTCCCTTACTGACACTCCCAGACCACTGTAATCCTTGGTATAACTGACTGCTCCTAGCTTTATCACCAACATCTGTATGAAACAACAAGAGTAGATAATATTCTGATGATAAGAAGAAACATCTACTTGTTTTTAACTCTCAACCATGATCTTCTAAATTACCAATTTTTGTTTTCACACATAACTGCAAGATCTGAATCTAGTCATAAGAATCCTTCTGTACGGGTCAAAATTTATGAGAACGCTTACTCCCTGTGAATTAAAAAAAAAAAAATCATATCTCCAAAATGTAATGCAAATTATTACCTAAAATTAAGATAAAAAGAAAGAGAACACTTATTTGCACCTGTGATTGGTAGATAAGATAAATAATATTATAGTGGAAATGCCATTTCAAAAGCTTTCAAAATATCTCCTGGTTTGTTTGTTTGTTTATTTGTTTGTTTTTGAAAGTTATGTTGTTTTTTGTTTGATTTTGTGTCAATTATGACACAAATTTATAGTTCCAAAAGATAGTGTTTGGGAGTTTTTTTTTTGATTTTGTTGTTGTTGTTTTGTGTGTGTGTGTGTGTGTGTGTGTTTGTGTTGTTGTTTTGTTTTTGTTTTGTTATTATTTTGTTTTTAAATTAAAACATATCTACATATGCAGTAAAATAACAGAATTATGATGGATAATTACTTTTTCTTACCCTTCCTTACCCCTTTAACTTTATGCTGTCAGAAGACTTTTGCATAAAACTTCCTTTATATTAAAATTATTTTTATCTTCATTTCATCTATAAATCTCAATGCAGCTCCAAGATGGCTGGAAGAATAAGTTATATGTTTTTTTTTATTATTATTATTTTGACATTTGCCATACAATTTCTGTGTGCAAATGGTCAAAATGGAAACGATCCAATTTCTATACCTTTTTTCCCTTGAGCCACAGAATTTTTGTGAAGATTAATTTAACTCATTTTATTTATGATAACAAATTGTATTTGGAGGTTATACAATAGATTCATCAGCAACATGTCACTGGTTTGTGTCTCTCTGGCACCACAAAACAGCTGTAAGTTCTCTGCATTGGTTGGCTTTGCAGTTGCTTTCAGCTGCCAGCATGACACAAAGCAGCAAGAGCACCCTGATGAATCTGGTTTGTACATATTATTCCTTAGATTAGATACAGTTTACACATCACTGCTTAGGATTTTGGAAATGTCATTTACAGACCAGACAACAACATAATGAGAAGAACAGAACAGACAGACCAACAAGCTGACTGGCTAGCTCTTTTTTTTTTTTTTTTTTTTTTTTTTTTTTTTTTTTTTTGAGGGCTTAGATATAGTTTGAAGTCTTTAAACCAGGCATCGCTCAGAAGTTTCTCACAAATTTATAAAATTTATATGCTGTATACACAGTGCACTATAGAGAAATCATGATTTCTCATTTCTTGTGCTAAATCCTTGCCTTCCAGAGGTTTTCATTAGACCTTGACTAAAATTCAGCACATATCTTTCTACGAGAAATACCTTTTGTTTTGTTGTGTTTTTTTTTTTTTTTTTTTTTTCTCTTTTGCAACCGTAACTGTTCTTCTACTGTTTCATCCTGGTTGTTTTTTCATATATATATATATATATATATATAATTTTTTAAGATGCTAAAGATTATAGCTTTCACTGAGTAAGCCTAATGTGAGCTCTCAGATTTTCATCTCCATTGCTATATTCTTATTGAATCCAGAATTATCGACTGAGCTCAGGAAAGGAGGGTGACCTGTTTCTGGCACTCACAGAATGATTCAAAAACCATCAATCCACCGTGATTACTTTCAGCTGTAACATGAATCCTACTTGAGGCATTTCTTGGCTCTATCAGGAAGAAGACATTTCTGTAAGGCTATAAACAGAGTTAGCTATCCTATTCTCTCTTAAGTAAAAGCACCAAATGGTTTCCACAGTATGTGGATCAAACTTTTTCCTCTCCTTTTTTTTTTCCTTTTTTCTTTTCCCTTTTCTTCCTTTTCTTTACTTTTGTCCTTTTTTCTAATTTTCTTTTCATGTTTTTTTCCTACTTTTTTCCACTTCTCTTTTTTCCCTTTTTCTTTTTTTTTCTTTTTCCTCCTTTTTCTTTTTTTTCTTTTTCATCTTTATTTTCCTTTTCTTTTTTTCTTATTCTCCTCTCCTTTTTTTCTTTTCTTCTTGTTTCTTTTCTTTTTCTCAGAACTACTGTAAAGCCATTTTAATGGAACAAAATGAAAGAGGAGATAGTGCGAGCTACAATTGTCCAACTGTTTTTGTTGTTATTGTTGCTGTAGTTGTTCTTGACTTTGTTGTTCTTTTTTTTCCACAAAATGAAAAAAAAATATATCAGAAATATCAACATAATGAGTCTTGATCCCATCTTACTAAATATATCTGTAAAATATTTCAAACATAATTATTGTAGTTATACAAGTGAAATTATTTTGTGAAAATTGACAATATATATATACATCATTATTCTCTATTGCATGTACTTAGAATTGCAGAACTAATTCTTATTACTGCAAATGGAAGAAAATGGAAAAAAAAAACAACCATCTCTTGCTTTAGATGCCAAAAGAGATGCTTCTACTTTGTTTAATGGATGGAGGTTTATTTTTTGCTTTTAATTTGGAGGTTCATTTTTTGCTTTTGATTTTTCTTTATTCTGTCAACATTGTAACATTTCAAAAAAATGTACTGTGTTACCTTCTTATCATAAGAGATATTTGATTTTATGTTTTGTTGATGTTGTTTTCCATGCTTTGTTTGTTTTTCTGTTTGTTTTTGGACTGGAGAGTGCATTGAGTTCTTGATATGTCTGAACAAAACAAATATGTGAGACATCACTGTAAAAAGAGGATTTGGGATTTTAGCTCAACTCCTTTAGATTGCTGGGTAAGAATATTTTGTCAGAAGTATTTCTCAAGTATTCAGTACATTTTTGTTTCCAAAGTCAGTATCAACAATGATTCTGCTGCACAGGAAGGGAATATATACCTACCATATCAGTGGAATGTTAATCCTAAATAACAGCAAAAGTGTCTACATCAGAGCCAGTCACCCAAGGCTTCTCCTGTTTTCAGTGAAAAAATAGACATTTTTAGAGCATGACTCATCTGAACTAGTTTCGAGAATAATTGCATCCTTTTTTCTTTCTTTTTTTTCCCTCTATATTAAACTACAAATATATCTGAGCATATCTAATCTGGATATAGACATCTAAAGATAAATCCTTCCCTTACACTTTATCCACTGATAAGCTTAAGTGGTTTGTTTTATTCATAACATTCACCAGCTCTGCCTAGTAAGGCACATTCTGTGAGTAAATGGGCAAATAAAAGTCCTGTGCACTGAAATTACGATCTAACAGTACACAAGAACTAGTGAAGGACTGTAACACAGTTACAGACAGGAGGAGCAAAGAGATTACTGTGTTTGGTCCCACAGAATTACCTGCTCAAAACAGCACATATGGCATATGCTTCCTGGTTTGGAGAACACTATTTAAAGGTGCACGTATTCCATGAGGGCCTAATATACTTATAACCTAACCCTCTTCAGCTAACAGTTCTAATTAACCCATTTAATCATATGATAACTCAGTTGGTGCTTAGCAAATAGAAATATAGTCCTTTTACAGATATGCAGAATTACATACTGACAGGGTTATTTGAACTTAAGAAAAAGGATGAGTTAACAACTTTCTTTGCATTCTCAGAAGACTATGGCAGAGAAAAGTCAAGGCAAAAACACAGTCCTATTCCTCAATCAACATATTTAGTGATATATATATATATATATATATATACCTGGTTTATCCTTATAACTGGATTCTTGATAAGAAATCAGAACTCTGGAACAGCACCACCACAGGTAGTGGTGCTGTTATTAGTTCATTATGAGTGTTATATGTTCATTAGTGGGAATCCTGATGTTAGGTTGTTGAATGAGACATATTTGCAGCAATTCCAGATCATAAGTGGATTCAAAAATAAAATCTTTGCACAATTAGCTCTGTATTAATCTACATTCAGACCAATTCTCTAAAAGACTGAGATTTTGTCATTATTAATAACCACATGGGTTTACCAAAAAAGAAGAAAAACAATATTTTCAAATCAATAATGACAACTTCAGGCTTTTAACTTAATTGCTTAACTTAGCAAACCTCTATGAAAATAGCCCAGCCTGCACTTTTGTAAAGAGTCAAACTAATTCTGCTTTCTGTAATAATCTGATAGTTAGCATGTAGTTACATAAAACTGAAGACTGTGTTTTAAAATTATTTAATAGAGAATATTATTACTGACTAAGGAGAATAAACTCACTAAGCCCTGACAATCATTCTAACATGCTATGTGTAGGAGAAACAATACATGGGAGGTGGAAGAAAGGTAGCACATGTGGTTATCTTTTTTTTTTTTTTTTTTTTTTTTTGTCCCCCCCCAAGACTTTTTCTTTTTAGGAGATTACTTAATATCAGAAATATACTGCCTTTGCTCATTAAAAGGTGAAAAAGTTTATAAAGTAAGACAGACAGTCTTCCTCCTGACTGCCCATGTTACATCTGAAGCTAAATATAGATTGCCATTGAACTAAATGGTCAGTACATACGAGCTTTTGAGAGCATGTGGCTCTTTAGCAGTTTCAGTGCTTCCCCATGCTGAGAGAGCACCATGTGTATGGCAGGAAGACTGCTGAAAAATCTCAGCCTCCAGCTGTGGGAGGAAGTGAGGCAGCCAGCAGTGTGGAAACCGGTGTTGTCCTATTATCAAAGGCTACAAATGCATACTTGTGCAACCCCTTCCTACATTTTACTGAGCATGTTTGGGGTACTAAAAGCAGACCTCATCACCTGAGTATTCTCTCAGCATTTGCCTCCAGGCTGGACGCCAAAAATCTTGTCACCCTGATGAGCATAAGGAAATCTGAAAAGCTCTGGTGTGGGTGGCCACTGGAATTACAAAATAAAATTTGTGATTTTACATAACATTGACAAAAATAATTTGCTTTTCCAATTAAAGCTGTAAATAATAGGAGTGTTAACACCACAGAACCGAGCTTTTTCAACATTGTTATGGTTTTATGATTTTTGGTTATCGGTATTCCACATCATAACATCGTGCAGTGTACTGGGAGTTAGAGAGCAAATGCTCTAGTTCCAGGTACTTGTCTGGGAGAGAAGAACTACGTTCCCCAGAAGACTGTTCAAGTACTGTTATCATTCCTGCTCAGGGGAACAGATATAAGGCCTGTAGGTCACCTGACCTGGGTCTTCTTCCTTCTTCTCGTCTCGTCGTGCTCGCTTTTGGATCGTCTTGCTGCTGCTCCCAACTGCATGCAAGGCTTCAGTATTAGTGTAAGGCCTTTAGCTCTTGGACAATCCTTCTCTCAATTATATTTGATTTCATTAACAATTATATTGAATTATATTGTATTATAGTGTGTTATTGTGCATTCCAATACTATATTTAGTGAGTTAGTTTGTTTCTCCTCAGATTGTTGCTACTGCTTTTTTTAATTATTCTTTCTTGTGGGGGGTCCCCTGTTTCCCTTTTCCGGAGGCATGGATTTTGCAAAAAAAATCGCTCCGCCCCACTAGTCATGGAACCGGGCCGGACCAGCCCATAAACCATCGACAAACATTATTGAGAGCTTTCCTTGAAAAGAGATTAAGTCTTGTTTTTCTGAATTTCTCATGTTAATTAGAAAGTATCTGTTCCTGTTTGCAGTGCAAACAACTTGGAGAACATTTCATAGAGATTTTCTTCTCTGTTTTATATGTGAGCTTAAGTACACTAATTTGTAAAAACTGGTTTTGTGAAGCAAGACTGTTTGCCAATAACTTCTAAAAGGTAAGAATACATAAAATATTTTATGAGGCTTTAAAAGACTTGATAGAAATTCTGCACAGTCTGTTCTCATGCTAGATGGACAAGAACAAGAGATCTCTTATTATTCCCTGTAAAACCAACGACATTGAATCAATTGAAATATTGCACACGGAGTCACAGGCACAGTATAATAGTACTTTTCTGAATAGTAAGAACACAACAAAGTGCATCTCAAGAGCTTTGATTGTATGGAGCAGACGTCTCTTCGGAATGGACTGTCTGAAGAGGGTTTGCTTAATGCACTATTTAATGGTGTGGCTCTTCAATCTCTCCCCACTCCATTACGATGTGCACCACTGCTCCTTGGCTATGAGAGTAGAAGCAAAACAACAGAAAAAAAAAAAGGCAAGGGCTTACTTAACCCAAATGACTTCTACTCATTTTTCAAAATGCGTGAGTATTTTACAATGGACAAGATCAGACCAAATCAACATTCATCACATATGAACTTATAATAATGGAGAAAGAGCAGATGATACCTCTATACATTACAGGCTATGCCATTAAAGATTTGTTTTTATGGTGGAAATGATAGGATTTTCAATGGAAATTGAAATCACATAAACCTTGTGAATGTGATGCCATGCATGAGGGATGAATTGAAAAAACAATGACATCTTCTAATATAGCTCTGCATTCAGAGCAATAAGATAAAATTTTGATACAATATTTTTTCTAGATAAATTTGTATTCCTTTGTTCTTGATTGCTTTAACAAAACTTGAGAGTGTAAATACCTCTAATAGTTACATATGTTCACTGCTTATGTAAGGACATACTTTAGCCAGCATTACAAATTGTACGGTATACTGAGTGGTGAGCACCACTAATTACAT
The DNA here is from genome assembly GCF_016699485.2 of Gallus gallus. Taxonomy (NCBI): domain Eukaryota; kingdom Metazoa; phylum Chordata; class Aves; order Galliformes; family Phasianidae; genus Gallus; species Gallus gallus. The sequence goes on from NC_052532.1 coordinate 142,178,650, forward strand.
GAAAATGCTTACCATCTATGAAGTATGGTTTTTATTTTCAATAAAGAATGACCAGGGCTTGAGGTGAAGGAGATGTAGAGAATCATTGCTGTAAGTGGGAGTTATATTTTGTTTCAAGTGGGCTGCCCCTTTTCACGAAGAAATCAAACTGTGTTAGAGTTTGTATATATGAACTCTTTGTGAAGTCTAGTATGTAATACATTGAATACTGAAGGCTTAATTGCACTTTCTAGCAAAAAAGTACTGAGATCCCAATCCAATCCAAATAGGGATATTGTTGCAAGCAGGAAACTGCTTTCTTTTTCTAGCAGAAAAATAAGAAGAAATATAAAAGACAAAAGAACATACTGTACTAGTTCAATCAGATTAAAGGTAATTGGATCCTCAGCCTAACTGGTCAGAAAGTCAGAATTGTGGAAGAGAAGGGTATTATACTGCTTTTCAAAATACTCAGTATCATTGGAATAGAAGTGCACTTTTATCTTTCACTGCAGAAAACTAGTACTATTCTTAATTAAATAACTATCCCTTAAAATCTACATTCAAAGTTAATTCAAGAAAAAATCTAGAGGAACATATCTGATCTAAAAATCTTTGAAATAGTCATGTGTGATGGCTTACATCTTATGTAAAAGGATTTTTCTCATGAGTTTTTATTATCTGGATAATGAATAAAATATATTTTTCAAAATCATTTTCTACTTTTTCCTTCAAAATTATGGCACTCATACTATATTAGAGTGAGTGGCAGATTGGGTTTCATAACATTCATTGGCCATAACTAACAGGCTACACATTGCTTTTCTGTACTCCAAGGAACACATTGCTCATGATCACCCAGCAGTCAAAAGAGAAGACTAGCTGCCATCTCACATTAAGTGTCACTAATCTTGGGAAGCAAGATTCTGATCAGGGAATCAGGGAACTGAGATCTGCAAGCTCTGGGTCAATTTTTTTTCTTTTCAGTTGATTTTTCTCACCTTACTATCCCATACACAGACTTCCTGTCTTCAAAATTATTACTGCACACCTCCCTTGTTTCTTGAATTTTCTGTTTGCATCCTTTCTTTCAAATGCTCTTTCTTACAAAGCTGTAAATTCAGCTTTATCCTACTCCTCTGCTACTAATTCATGATATAATATCTCTGCAAAAATAGAGATTAATTTCAGATTGAAATGTTTCAACTTGTTAGTTTTCAGACTGCTAGCAGCACAATTACTTGTAAATGAAGAAAGTAGAACTTAAAATGTGATATAAATATATATTCAAAAATAAGAATATCCTACAAGAGACTCACTTTGATGTAGGACAATATAACATAGAAAATTGAGAGCTACATGTGTCAGAAATGAAAGAATGAAAATTTGTAAGGCTTTTTTTTTATTTTTTATCCCCATAAGAGAGATCTGTTTCTGCAAGACCTTCTTCCAGATGTTTGTATTTATTAATTACAGAGCTCTGTAAAATTATTTACAGAACTTTGTGTAGTTAAATACATAAATGTATATTATTGTTATTTTAAAGAATATATTCAATTACAACCAAATGTATTCTGATTTTATTGTATTTCCATGCACACACACAGGCACATACAGATTTTTGGAGTGCATAGCTATTTTGTATATTACTAATTATTTATTATTAGTTGCTCACAAAATAGAGTGTGTATTAAGTGGCATGCACAAGATACATCTTTAGCTTAAAATGTCAAAGCATGTTGAAGCTGTTATGTAACCACAGAAAACAATTCTGAAACCCAAAAAGAGTATATATTTACATTAATATCTATTTTCAAATTTATTACTCAAATAAATCCACTATTCACCTTTTGTTAGCAGGCCAGAAAATAGGGATTCTTCATAGGTCAGGAAAATTATTTCCAGTATTTTAACTGAAAAGGAAGCAACTTTTCTTCTGCATGTATTCAGAGTTTTATTCAAGTTCTTTTTAGTTAATTTGTGACTGGCCTTAAACATGAGCTTAAAAATAACATATTTAGGAATTCTTCTCATTCTTCTTAAAACGTCACTGTCATTCTTGCTGTTGTTCTCTATCTCTCACTCCTGCATATATGTTTTACAATTCCTTGGATACTTTGGGTAGTTCTCCTCTTTTCATTCTCACTCCTTCTGGCCAGAGCTGCTAACTAGAAAATAATTTAAAAAAAAAACAAAAAACTGATTTTCTTTTTTTTTTTCCCCTCAAATCTAGGACTAGTGAGCTGCACTGACAATTAAGAACTGTTTGTATTCTTTCTCTTCTAATCTGTGGATATTCTCCTAGTGGATCTATTATCTTCTCAGGCTTTGTTTTACTACTTAATACTGTTAGCAAATGTCAGTGTTCATCAGTTTCAGTTTGTTTTACTGCAGAAAGTGTTTTCTGTTAGAAATAGAAATGTTAGGTAAAATGTCATTAAAAAAGAAGTGTTAAGCACTGGGACCCAGATCTTCATGATTATGTTTTTATGATTACTTAATATGTCACAAAGGATTATCCTTTACTGATAGTAAAAAAAAAAAAAAAAAAAAAGTGAGTCCTCTTTCATTGACAGTATCTACCAAAGGAAAGAGGGACACAGCAAAATGAATAAATGAATCTCAGATACACATTTAACCATCCACAGACAAATTTTCTACTGCTCTTGAACTTTGTAGAGGTTCCACAGCAAATGACACCTGTAGGAACAGCACATTGCCAATTGTGCATAGTGTGTGTCATGCCACTATTCCTAATCTCTAAGGTCTGGTGTAAGAGACAATTCTTTTATATCATTGGCTTTACGCAATTCTTGCCTCTTTCTATCATTTCTATCGCTCGCCTTCCCTTCCCCATCACCCCAATCCTTAATAGCGTCCGTCCTCCCCTTTCCCCATCTCCCTTATTAACATTTGTAATAAACTGGTCGGACCAACATTTGAACCGTTGTTTCTTAATCTCACGCCGGGCATACATATTTCAAAGAACCTCTTCTCCCTCCTATAAATTGGAGCGAGACATTTTTTTATGGCGTAGTCGGCAGGATACCCGCCGTGAGAGTGTTGTCCTTCCAGATATTAGTCTGAAACTTTCTGTGTGTACCTCCTGGAGTTGCAAGAAGCGATACTTTTTGATAACTTAGACATGAGCACCTCTCCAGGAAGATCGCTTCATACTCTGAAACTTTACTATTTATGTGTGTACCTCTCGAGGATGTATGAATTTTGTCTAATTGCATTTATTTAATACGTGTGTGCCTCCTCGGGAAGTTCTCTCTGCATTCTGTGATTTAAGGAACCCCTCTACGTGTGCGCCTCTTGGGGAAGTAAGACACACGTTTTTTGACTTAAAAAACGTGTGTGCCTCTCCAAGCAGTTTACTCACTTTGCTGAAAATTGTTTATGTATGCACCTCTCGAGGACGTATGAATCTTGTCTAATTGCATTTAATACGTGTGTGCCTCCTTGGGAAGACCTCTCTGCATTTTGTGACTTAAGAAACTTGCAACTTAAGTGTGAAATTTAAACCTCTTTCTTGTGCGCCTCTTGGGGAAGTAAGGAAGTGATACACGTTTTTTGACTTAAAAAACGTGTGCGCCTCTCCAAGAAGTTTATTCACTTTGTTGAAACCTAGAAAGTGTTTTAGCTTAAAATTAACTGCGGATTTTGAAACCAAAGTGTGCCTTGCTTTGGTGTGGTGTTTGCAGTTTTTTTTGTGTGGCTTCGCAGGGAAGTTAGGAGCGATTTTAAGTTGGTTTAGTCTCTTTGTCCTTGTGCTTTCCTCAACAAAGGGAGGCGCAATCGGAACATTTACATTTCTTTAGGTGTGGTGTGCCTCCGTGGGAGAGGCGATAAGGAGTTATTTGTACTTTTGAATAGGAGTACCTCCTCCTCTCTCAGTGTGTATCTTTCTGCGTATTTAGAAATGAGCAACAGTATGGCCAGTATGAAAAGTGAAGATGTATTATTTGATCTTTTAGAAAAGCATGGTGCTCGGCCTTCTGTATCAGGGGTGGATTGGGCATGACAGAACTGGTATAATTTGCAAAGTGTTTCAGACCGTATTCGTGTTTTACAAAATGAGGCTCGTACTCGGGCCGGAAAAGGGAAATCTTTTATTTGTGCTGTACTCGGTGCTGCTTTAAAAGCAGCTGTGGAGTTCCGAGAGGAAAAGAACTCTACGGAAACCCAGACTATTCAAGCATTACAGGAATCGGTTAAAGTGACGCAAGAATTGGTAAAATCTCTGCAAAGCCAAATAACGAGTCTTGAGGATCAATTAGAAAGAGAAAAACATAATTCGGTTCTGTTGCAAACAGCTTTTAAGGAGCTGATAACGTGTAAGGACACCGGTGACACTGTTGCTCACAGTGCACCTCAAGAAAAAGTTTATCCTCAAGGGAAATTACAAGAGGTGAAGGAAAGGCTAGATAAATTAGAGGCCTCTCCAGCCCACATTCGTCCTTTGATAAAAACTGAATATACTTTTGATAACAGTGAGGATCTAGATCCTCGAATGTTAAGGAAATTCCCTTTTCAGACACTGAACTGGCCAAACTGAAAAAGGATTTCAGTCGCTCCCCAAAGGAGTCTGAAACAGAGTACGTCTGGAGAGTTAGTCTCACTGGCGGAGACCAGATCCTACTAACAGAGAAAGAAGCTGAAGGTTACTGGGGACCAGGAGTATTTTTAACCACTGGCAATAATCGTGCTCCCTGGTCCTTAACACAGAGGGCTGCCTATTGGGCAGGGGGTCTCAACCCTTTGGAAAGGGGGGACCCTCTTGCTATTACCGGAACAATCGACCAGTTAGTGGAGAATGTTCAGAAAGCTGCTTGTCTCCAAATGATGTATGATAGAAAGTTGCAGCCACATCATGAATCACCCATGATGTTACCTGTTAATCCGGAGAGACTGACACCTCTAATCAGGGGACTTCCTGAATCGTTAAAACCTATAGGTATACAACTCCAAGGAAAGATACAAGCCATGTCTCAGGGAGAGAGAACCTGGGCAGCGTTGGAGGGATCTGTAGCCCCTAACCACCAGTCAGGATCCAAAGTGTGGACTTGGGGAGAGGTTGCCCAAGAATTAATTAACTATGGAAGAAAATATGGGCCGGTGGTTTCTACCTGCAGTAAATTTGAGCCAAGAGGAGTAAGGCTTGCAGTAGCCAGCCTTGCCTCCAGGCCTCCTAGCCCAAGACTTATTGGAACCAAAAAGGTTTCATCCCCAGGAAAAACGGGGACACGATGCATTGATCATAAACGCAATGGACTTTGGACTCTGGGCTGGACAAAGGGTATTCCACGAGATTTGATGAATGGGTTACCCACAGTCAGATTAGAGAAATTAGTTAACTGCTGGCCAGAACAAAAGCTCAAGGGGAGCTGATGCCTTCGCCCCCCCCTCCCAGGTGAGCGGGAGGTGGGTGGGGGGGTGAAGGGTGGATGTTTATTAGGAAGCTCACGACTAAAGGAAACAATCTGTTAATTGTTTATTTATTATTAGTGGTTATTGTCAAATGTACGGTTGTCTCTTTTCTCTCTTCTATTCATTATGTAATATTCATGTTACCACTCCTGAAGAATCACGGGGTGGTGTCTATGGCAAGTTGCATTGTGTACTGTTGCAACTCTTATGTTTGTATGATTCCATGTTTTATACAAGATGTTGTATCCCCTATTTACTTTGTAACCAAACCTGAAAAATGTTTGTAATGATTGTATGAAACATTTGATTCCCCAACACCTCCCTCCTTTACCCTTATGCTTGCTATCTTTTTCTCACCATCATGGATGTCCAGTGTCCCATTTTTAAGCAATCTTTGAGTCACGGGGTGGTGTAAGAGACAATTCTTTTATATCATTGACTCAAAGTTTGCTGAGGAACAAGTCCAGGCAAGTCCTGGGCAAAGGCAGAGAAATCTTTTGTCTTGAGGACACTGATGGACAGGTCCTGGCTAAGGACTGTGAAATCCTCTAAGGAGCACAGATGGACAAGGCCAGGGGCATCGAGAGAGAGATAAGCTGCTGCTAATGGCCGGGAAGCGGTCTTTTTGTGTGGACTTATCTCAAGGAAAATGGCCATCTCAGGAGGTATGCACAGGACTCTTGCTCAAGCACCCAGGAATGTCACGTAGGCAGCAGAAAATGGAGGATAAAAGAGGGTCCAATAACCACAACGGTGGAAGCTGATCCTTCACCACAACCACGGCAACGGGAGAGGCTTATCTCTCACCACGACAGACTTGAGGGGTTCTCTGCCAACTGATCTCTCACCGCAACGTGTAGATGGATCTCTACGTGGAGACTGATCTCTCACCACGACACGAGCTTCCTGCCTTCCGATCCTTCTCTACGGACCGTTTGCCGACGGACTTCCCTGGGCCTGCTACCTGAGACCTGCTGCTTCCTCCCCGACCTGCACCCTCTCGTTGCCCAAGACCGGCCTCGCTGCTCCTGCCCTTCGGCCTTGGACCGTCGGAACATCGTGCAACGGGACTGCTGCCGGATCCTGGTGGTGACTATCCCCGCTTTACGCAATTCTTGCCTCTTTCTATCATTTCTATCGCTCGCCTTCCCTTCCCCATCACCCCAATCCTTAATAGCGTCCGTCCTCCCCTTTCCCCATCTCCCGTATTAACATTTGTAATAAACTGGTCGGACCAACATTTGAACCGTTGTTTCTTAATCTCACGCCGGGCATACATATTTCAAAGAACCTCTTCTCCCTCCTATAAATTGGAGCGAGACAACTGGTTGGGATGGATTTTGTTTTCCCAGGCACTCATATGCTTGCAGAACTCATTGCAGAATATATCCCAGGTGATTCAGGTGGAGACAGGAGACAGTTAGAGAGCTCCTCCTCCATCTAGACTGTCACAAGTCCATGGGACTGGACAGGCTCCACCCTAGGGTGCTGAGTAAGCTGGCAGGGGTGATTGCCGAGCTGCTCTCCGCCATCTAGCAGCACTCCTGGTTATCTGGAGAGGTGCCAGAGGACTGGAGGGTTGCTGATGTGACTTCCATCTACAAGAAGGGCCATAAGGAGGATCCAGGGAACTACAGGCCTGTCAGCCTGACCTCAGTACCAGGGAAAGTTATGGAGCAAAACATCTTGGGTGAGATCACATGGCACGTGTGGGGATCAGGCCCAGCCAGCATGGGTTCATGAAAGGCAGGTTGTGCTTGACCAACCTCATCTCCTTCTACAACTAGGTGACCAGACTGGTAGATGAGGGAAAGGCTGTCAATGAAGTCTACCTATAGTTCAGAAAAGTCTTTGACATGGTCTCTCACGGTTTTCTCCTGGGGAAACTGGCTGCCTGTGGCCTGGACAGGTATACCCTTCTTTGGGCAAGGAACTGGCTAGAGGGCTGTGCCCACTGGGCCAGTGGGTAATGGTTAATGGAGCGAAGTCCAGCTGGCGACCTGTTACAAGTGGCGTCCCCCAGGGGTTGGTACTGTGGCCGATCTTGTTTAATATCTTTATTGATGACCTAGATGAAGGGATTGAGTGTACCCTCAATAAGTTTGCAGATGACACCAAGTTGGGAAGCGGTGTCGATTTGCCTGAGGGTAGTGAGGCCCTACAGAGGGATCTAGATAAGCTGGGATGAAGTGAATGGGATGAGGTTCAACAAGGCCAACTGCCGGGTCCTGCACTTTGGCCACAATAACCCCATGCAATGCTATAGACTTGGGGATGAGTGGCTGGACGACTGTGGAGAGGAAAGGAACCTGGGGTGTTGGTTGATGCTCGGCTGAACACGAGCCAACATTGTGCCCAGGTGGCCAAGAGGGCCAACGGCATCCTGGTCTGCATTAGAAATAGTGTGGCCAGCAGGAGGAGGGAGGTAAACATCCCCCTGTACTCAGCACTGGTGAGGCCGCACATTGAGTACTGTGTTTTGGGCCCCTCACTACAAGAAAGACATTGAGGCCCTGGAACGGGTCCAGAGAAGGGCAATGAAACTGCTGAGGGATCTGGAGTAGAAGTCTTATGAGTGTAAGAGACTATTCTTTTATATGATTGACTCAAAGTTTGCTGGGGAACAAGTCCAGGCAAGCGCTGGGCAAAGGTAAAGAAATCTTCTGTCTTGAGGACGCTGATGGACAGGTCCTGGCTAAGGATTGTGAAATCCTCTAAGGAGCACAGATGGACAAGGCCAGGGGCAATGAGAGATAAGCTGCTGCTAATGGCCGGGAAACGGTCTTTTTGTGTGGACTTATCTCGAGGAAGATGGCCATCTCAGGAGGTATGCACATGACTCTTGCTCAAGCACCCAGGGATATCATGTAGTCAGGAGAAAAAGGAGGGTAAAAGAGAGACAGACAGACCGACAGAATGGAGAGGGGTTTTCTGCCATCTGATCTCTCACCACGACAGACGAGAGAAGGGTTTCTGCCATCAGATACCTCACCACAACGGACTCGAGGTTTCTGCCTTCAGATCCTTCTCTACGGACAGTATGCTGACGGATTTCCCTGGGCCTGCTACCTGAGACCTGCTGCTTCCTCCCAGACTTACTCTGCGGCTTCTTCCTGGACCCACCCGGTACCTGCACCTTCTCGTTGCCCAAGACCAGCCTTGCTGCTCCCGCCCTTCGGCCTTGGACCGTCGGAACGTCGTGCAACGGGAATACTGCCGGATCCTGGTGGTGACTATCCCCGCTTTACGCAATTCTTGCTTCTTTCTATTTTTTCTATCGCTCGCCTTCCCTTCCCCATCACCCCAATCCGTAACAGTGTCCGATCTTCCCCTTTCCTCATCTCCCTTATTAACATTTGTAATAAACTGGTCGGACCAACATTTGAACCGTTGTTTCTTAATCTCACGCCGGGCATACATATTTCAAAGAACCTCCTCTCCCTCCTATAAATTGGAGCGAGACAATGAGGAACGGCTGAAGGAGCTGGGATTGTTCAGTCTGGAGAAGAGGAGGCTCAGAGGAGACCTCATTGCAATCAACAACTTACTGAAGGGAGATTGTGATGAGGAGGGTTTGGCCTCATCTCCCAGGCAACAAACAGGACCTGAGGAAATGGCCACAGGTTGTACCAGAGGAGGTATAGGTTAGGCATAAGGAAAAACTTTTTCTCTCAGAGAGTGGTCAGGTGCTGGAATGGCCTGCCCAGGGAGGTGGTGGAGCTACCATCCCTGGCAGTGTTTAAGAGGCATCTGGATGAGGAGCTATGAGATATGGTTTAGTGGCTTGTGGTAGCAAGGGTAATGGGAGGGCAGTTGGGCTAGATGATCTTGTAAGTCATTTCCAACCTTGTGATTCTATGATTCTATGCTGATGTGTTCTGCATTTGTGACTGAGCTAATGTTGATAATGCACTATTGTGAGCAATGCTGTTACAACAGTGAGATTTTCTTCTCTTCATTTTTTTTTTCCCACTCTACCCCTGTCCAGGAAGCAGGCTGTGATAAATGAGAATGTGGGAGTGGACATAACCTGAGCAGCTGACCTCATCTGACCAAAATGATATTCCAAGCAGAATAGCAGTTGGAGACTGGTTTGACATCAGTCTGATTGTGGGAGGTGGAGAGTTATTTCCTTTGCATCACTTCTTTCATTGTTTTGTTTTGTTTTTTTTCTTCCCATTTCCTTCATTTATTATACTATGTTCATCTTACACATTAGTTTTTTTCTCTTCTGCTCTTGCTGTTCTTTCCATGAGCAATTGTGTGATTGTCAGTTGTTCACTAGGGTCAATCCACTACAGCATAAAAATATTTTACTGTGCTTTTTTTCTTAATTGTATATATCATATTGATGATTATATATAAGTCTTTATGAGCCTTTATGAGTCTAGTTTCTAACACAGTGTGACAGAAAAAAGAATTTGATTGAAAAACAAGTCAAGGGTACACATACTGGGCACATATATCTGTATATCGTATCAGTCAAACGGAATAAGTCAAACTAGCTAATAGATTTCAGTTGCAGTGCATTTTTTAATTAATTTTTGAAAAGAATTTGTAAAGTCAAAGTCACTTGCGTTGAATAGTATCTGTAGATGATAATTACTTTATTGACTCAAAATCTCCTTTCAGACTGGGAGTTGAATCTGGTACATGATATGGACCTATTCTTTCAAAGTTGAAGTGAGGTTTTGACTCCCCAGAAAAGTTCTGTGGATAAATAAATTTTAAAAGTGCCAGTGATAGCTATTCACAAACATTTTCTTCTCCTAATTAATTTCTTCTATATAATATTACAATAAGGCGTGACACCAAACAACACAGTGTTTTACAGTTTCCTAGAAAAAACAAAAAAACAAAAAACAAATAAACAGGTGTAGATACTGACAAATTCTCATTAAAAAAAAAAAATCCTTTTTAAATTCTACACACTGAGAAAGAGAATTCAAGGCTCCAATAAGAAAATTAAATAAATAAATATGTTAATGAGAAATAAGATATATAGATAACACAAAAATGAAGTTTAACAGGAATGGTCACAGTTAAATAAAAGAAAGAAAAGAGAATCTTTTTTTTTTTTTTTTTTTTTAAAAAGGAAAAGTAGTTTATTAATATTTTATGTTTATTCTTTTCAGTCAACCTTCCAGTAAACCAATGCATACTGACTACACTATGGCATAAATTCTTCCAAGCATGCTCTATAAAAACCTGTACAAAGTTGTTGTATTCCTCAGGATGTAAGTGATTACTAACTCAAGTGAAATGGTGTTTGAGAACAAGCATGCTGATTTCTAATATGTGTTACTTAGTGCAGATTGGTATTTTTAGGAGGTTTTATCTAACTCTACACTGTTGCAGAAAATTTCCTTCATATTTAGGAAAATAATTTTGTCTTTTTCTTATTCTGCTGACATACTCTTACTTTATTATTTTTTAAATTATTATGAACCACAAATTTAATGTTAAAAAGTTATCAGCCTCTAAACTGCTCTACTGTATTCCTATTTAAGATATAATTGAAGAGCAAGGATCCTAAACTAGGCATAATTTTTGACATATTCTGCTCTCCAGAGCCTCATAGCCAAGTTACATCTAATTTTTGTTGATTCATTCTGCATAACAGCTATAAGATACCATATTCTTCTCTGTCTATGCAGCTAAATTTGTCCCAAGTTCCTCATCATCTCATATCTTGCTTATTGGAATGTCTTACTTTTCAGCCTTGAGAGAGATGATCTTGCCTCACACAAATCTATTCTGAATGCTGTTTGCAAGGAGTTTTTTCCTAGTTCCCTTTATGTCTTCCCACTGATCTTTTTTCTATCTCATCAAATATACACTATTTTTCTTTATTAACAGGCACCCTAATGGCTAATACTCAGACTATCTACCTAGCACTGTTGTTTTCTACGAGTCCCAGTCCACCTGCCTTCATCACTCGTATTACAATTTACAGCAAGCAATTTCAGGTTTATTCTCATACTGCCTTTCATGGCTGGAAGGATCTCCTTTAAAAGCCCCCTAGAGCTATTTTGTAATCCACCATCAATTCTCTTCCTAAAACTGTTATTGGCTACAACACATAAAGGAAACCAAAGCCTCTAGGCAACTGATACACTAAAACATTGCCTACAATGTTAAACAGTGTTTGTCTCATGATTTCTTTGCAGTTCTCAGCATTCTCCATTCACTGCTTAACCATAAACTATACTGGAGCAAGAAACTTCTGTTTTATTTTAAAACTCATGGGAGAGAAGGGACAAAACTTATTATTTGAATTCCTAGGTATTGCCTGGTTACAAGCAGTAACAGATGATGCTATCCTAGTGTTTCTGATATCCCAGTATTCTCTTGTATTAGGTGTCCATTTCTCACAGTAAATTTACTTCCTTTATTTATTTATTTATTTATTTATTTATTTATTTATTATTTTTGGCGTACAAATAAAAATCTACATTGAAAAAAAAATGTTTAGATTGAAAATATATGGACAAAATATACGTTGAAACATTTAGTAAGATTGTAATGAATTGACTTATAGAAAAGCTACATTTTAAAATATGTAGTAGTTTTAAGTTATTAGATAGGTATGACTCCTTTACCAATGTTGTAAATATATCTAACTTAAATCTACCCTCTTTAAGCTTGAAACCATTTCCTCTTTTGCTACCACAGATTCTCATAAAGAATCTGTCCCTTTCTTCCTGTAGCTCTACTTTAGATACTGAAAGGCCACTATCAGATCACCTCTGTCTTCTCTTCTCCAGGCTGAACAGACCCAGCTCTCTCAACCTATCCTCATAGGAGAAATGTTCCATCCCTTAGATCATTTTTGTGGCCCTCCTGGATACCTCCAACAGGTCTATGTCACCCCTGTGCTGAGGACTCCACATCTGGATGCAGTACTCCAGCTCAGGCCTGATTAGTGCACAGTAGAATGGCAGGATCACCTCCCTTGACCTGATGGACACACTTCTTTTGATGCAGCCCAGGATACAGTTGGCTTTCTAGGCTGCAAGGGCAAATTGCTGACTCATGTCCAGCTTGCTATCCACCAGTACTCCCAGGTCTTTTTTGATAGGGCTGCATTCATTATTTTCATCCCCTAGCTTGCATTGGTAGTGGATGTTGCAATGACCCCGGTGCAAGAGCTTGCACTTGGCTTTGTTGACCCTCATGAGGTTCACCTGCACCTACTGCTCAAGCCTGTCTAAATCCCTGTGGATGACATCACATCCCTCGTGTGTTGACCACACCCCACAGCCTGGTTTTATCAGCAGACTTGCTGATAAACTTGTCAACGTCATTGATGAAGATATTGAAGAGTATCAGTCCCAGCACTGACTCCTGAGGGACACCATTTGTCACCGATCTCCATCCAGACATTGAGCTGTTGACCACCAACCTCTGGACTCAATCCTGTAGCCTGCTCTTCATCCACTGAACAGTACAAATGCATATCTTTCCAAATTGGAGAGAAGGACTTTGTGGGGTACCTTGTCAAAAGCCTTACTGAAATTGAGATAGATTACATCAGTGGCTCTTTCCTTGTCCATTGATTCAGTGACACCATCAGAAAAGACCACTAAATTGGTCAAACAGTATTTGCCGTTGGTGCATCCATGCTGGTTTTCATGTATCACCTCCCTGCCTTCCAGGAGGATTTTCTCCATGATCTCTCCTAGCACAGAAGTGAGACTGAAAGGTTGGTAGTTCCTGAGGTCATTCTTTTTATCCTTCTTAAAATGGGTGTGGCATTGCCTTTTTCCAGTTACCACGGACTTCACCTGATTGACATGACTTTTCAAATATCACTGAGAGTGGCTTGGCAACTACATCATTCCTCCTGGACTTTTGTTTTCTGCTTGACGTAACTGTAGAAGCCTTGCTTGTTCTTCTTGGCATGCTTTGCTTGGCATGCTTATTTCAAGCTGGGCCTTGGTTTTCCTGACCTCATCCCTACACAGCCTAGCAGCTTCTTTATTCTCTTCCCACATTACCTGTTCCTGTTCCCACTACATGTGCATTTTCTTCTTGCTCTTCAGTTTGACCAGCATATCCTGGTTCAGGCATGCTGATCTCTTGCCTGCCTTTCCTGACTTGTGTCGATGGTTTACAGGCTGGTCCGGCCCAGTTCCATGACTAGTGGGGCGGAGCGATTTTTTTGCAAAATCCATGCCTCCGGAAAAGGGAAACAGGGGACCCCCCACAAGAAAGAATAATTAAAAAAAACAGTAGCAACAATCTGAGGAGAAACAAACTGACTCACTAAATATAGTATTGGAATGCACGATAACACACTATAATACAATATAATTCAATATAATTGTTAATGAAATCAAATATAATTGAGAGAAGGATTGTCCGAGAGCTAAGGGCCTTACACTAATACTGAAGCCTTGCGTGCAGCTGGGATCAGCAGCAAGACGATCCAAAAGCGAGCACGACGAGACGAGAAGAAGGAAGAAGACCCAGGTCAGGTGACCTACAGGCCTTATATCTGTTCCCCTGAGCAGGAATGATAACAGTACTTGAACAGTCTTCTGGGGAACTTAGTTCTTCTTCTCTTCTGGACAAGTACCTGGAACTCCCAGTACACTGCACGATGTTATGATGTGGAATACTGATAACCAAAAATCATAAAACCATGACAACTTGCTACACCTGGGGATGAAGAGCTCTTGCAACCTGAGAAAAGCTTCCTTAAGGATCCGTCAGCTGTGCTCTGCACCTTTGCCCATCAGGACAGTTTCCCAGGGTGTTCTGCTAACTCCCTGAAGAGTTGGAATATAGCTTTCCTAAAATTTAGCATCTTAATTTTATTATTTGCCTGTTTCATATACCTCCAGAGCACAAACTCAAACATAGCATGGTGACTACATCCCAGACAACCTCCAATCCTGACACTACCAACCAGTTCATTTGCACTGGTGAGCAACAGATCCAGTACTTCTTCCGCCCCTTGGTGGGGTCATCTATTACTTGACTCAAGAAGTTATCCTCAATGCATATCCTCAGTGCCTACAGCTTTCCATGCTACTTTTCCAGCACATGTCTGGGTGGTTGAAGTCCCCTGGCAGGATGAGCGCTTGCAGTCCTGTAGCTGGAGGTAGAAGGCCTCATCAACAGGCTCTGCTTGATCAGGTGGTCTGTAGTAGACACCAATCACAAGGCTCCCTTTGCTGCCTCAGTATCTAACTGTCATCCTTTAAATGTTTTTTGGGCCAGTTTATCCCAGTTCCATGACTAATTGGGGCAGTGGGAACCACAGACACATAAACCAGGAGAGGGGGGCGGAGGCTATGGAAAAAGATAGGGAGATGGGTCTAAAAACAAAACAGCAGCAACGAGCTAAGGGACAAAACTGATTTGCTAAATATGATCAGAACATAACATTTCCCCATTGCCTTCTCCAATTGTCCCAGCAGTCTGTGCCTCATCATCATATGATTTTGTATGTGCTGCAGTTGCCAGCACCTCTCAAGGCAGCAGATTCTTCAAAGCCCCTGCTAGCACCTTGTCCCTCTAATCAAGCTATGCCATCCACACATTATCATGGGAAAGCTCACTTTCCAACCTAGTTAGAAGTCCTCCTAGTGAGCCCTGATAGCTTTTCCCCAAGGACTCGTCTTCCCCTTTGAGGAGGACCAATGCCATCCAGTCCCCAAAAACTGGGTGCTATGTTGGCCACTTGTTTGTCAAAAAACAAACAAACAAACAACAACAAAAACACAAAAAACAAGGTGACTGGTGGCTGCACCATCCACAAAGCCAGGTATTTAAAGACAACATCCTTTGATTTATTTCCATGTCCTTACCCAATACAGGAGGCAGATAACAAAAGATGATCTGTGCATTATATACAGACAATGGAGGACTTATACTCTAAAAGCTCATGCCTGTGTCCCCATCTATAAATAGTCCATGTGTGATTGTGATTGGTTTTAGTGTCAAGATACTTAAAGTAGATTCTACTCAATATTTGTCTTTTCATGCATGCCAAACTTGGAAACAAGGACAGTAACAGATAACAGACAATTTTAAAGTAAAAATTTTAATGTAATTGTGTCAAAACTAAAAGAAGAAACTAAAATTATTGAGTTAGAATATCCTATCAAAATAAGACTTTTTTGTAAGATATGTTATAAGGTGTCAGGGTTTATTGGAACATGCAGTGGTTACTTTCTGCATCCTTTTCCTGTTTTTCCTTCCAATGCAAAGAAGAGGCTATTACATATTAAGAATTTTCTCCTTTATGGAATCAGGAAGCAGTAGGAAGGATATACACGATAAAAGAGAGGGAAGACATTTTAGGTTGTCTAGACCAACAAAGCCTCCTCAATCTATAAAATCTCTACAATATTTAAAAAACAGAAAACACAAGCCACATTACTGTCCAAAGTGATGTAGAAAATAATTTTGAAAAACTGATAATTTCACAATAACTGATGAAAACAATGACAAATATTTGGTCACCTTCTTATTTAAAACATGACTTGTCTTCTGCTACTGTGCACTTAGCTGCATTGTTTGAAATCTGTGAATTTATATTTCTGTAAATTAAAATAACTTTGAAAGAATAAAGAAGTTAAAAAACACTGTAAATGCAAAAGTAGAATTTTCTAGAGAAATTTCTAGAGGGATTTCAGTAACATGATCCCACATATTTGATATGCATAGCTTGATTTAAAAAATGAATGAATGAATGACCTTAATATTACCACAAAAAGAAAGAAGGGTGACGTTCAGTCTTCTTGTTATACCCATTACTATTATTATTATGTGGTGGGGTCTTTTGTTGTTGTTGTTGTTGTTGTTGTTGTTGTTTCTTTTAAGCAGACAGTATGTAGCACTTTTAGCCTAAGTAAGAGACCAAAATATCAGACTTCTAGCATAAGAACAGGCAAGATTTTCACTTAAATTACCTCAAAAACATACTCAGGACATTATTTCATCTGTCACAGTTGAGAAAACTACAGTTGTGCATAATTTAACCATTCAGTGATTTACAGTTCAGGCTATTCCAAACAATACAGTTGAATGCCCTGAAAATAATGCCTCTTATTTATTTGCATGGAAACTGCAACAGATACAAACTGCATAATGAAACAATTTGATAGAGATAGTTCTCTGCTACAAAACACTACTTTTCATCATAGTCACCACCATTAGCTACACATTTTCTTCCACAATGAACAAGAGCTTGCATTCTGCACTTATAAAAATCAGCACTGGTGGAGGTGACCACCTGTTTCATAGCTGCTATTATGCCATTGTTGCTAGGAAAATGTTGGCCACGCAGTCCATCTTTCTTTGACCTGAACAGATGGAAGTCGGAAGACACTTGTAATGGCGCGCACCATTAGACTGGTTTAAGGCTTTGCTAGCTTCACTAAGATTACATCTTTAATTGATTGTGAACATATAATCACTTAGATATAAACCAGCAGTGAAATCTGGGACTAGGGGTGAATTCAACCACACCTTGGCTCCTTATCATTCATGATTCAAGGAGTTCAGAAAATTGAGGAGTCCACTCTGAACCTCGTGACTTGACAGGAGGGCCTCCTATTTAACTGTGTTAACCTACACTCTATGCAGTAAATAACTAACTGTATCCAGCCATCTCTAATCTTGTTAAGTCGCTGTGCTTTTTAAAATTAAGCTTAGTTAAATCACTATACTGTGTCCTTTGTACTACTCTCCATGCAGTAAATAATCAAGTGTATCCAGCCATTTCAAATCTTATTAAGTCACTGTTAAATTGCTACATTATATGTGTATTATCTCAGTAAATATATTCTAACTTCTCTCTTACAAGTTCAGTATAGTGTCATTTGTTTCCATCCGTGACAGTGCCAAATCCAGACTATCCAGTAGATGTGGGAGGACAAATCAGCCAAGATTGACAATGTGCTCCACAGTTTTCAGTCTGTTATGGGGCTTAGTGTTATCGTATTACAAGAGAAAGGTTGTCTGCTTCTCCGGTCTCACTCTGGAAATTCAGCCTTTCAGCTTAGTAAGCATCCTGATGTAGTAGTCAGAGTTGATGGTTTGTGCAGGTTCCAGGAAACCCAGAAGGATTACTGCTTTCCTATCCCAAATGGCAGTGCACATCAGTTCAACAGCCAAGGGTAAACTTTTTATTTCATAGGTAATTCACATGTCAACACACCATGGACTTCCATTTTGACTCCAGAACATAGTAGTGACAACACAAACCATCATGGGTAATGATGTAATCCAAGAAACTGCCACCTCAGCCTCATATTTGTACAGTAGATCCTGAAAAATTTGCATATGGTGTTATTTTTGTTCTTTTGTCAGCATTCATGGGACCCACCTGAAACTAACTTTGTGATGATCCTAGGTTGTCATCATCTTTTCCAGTTCACTGAAGCTGATATTTAGCTCTGTACACAGTTCCCTGGTATGTTCCCATCACAGATTCATATGGATTAGCTGATTAAGGCAGCTTTCATTTCATGGTGTGACATCTGTGCCTGGCAGTCCAGCACATGACTTATCTTTCATGTTGTTCTCATCACTGATGAAACATACCTCAGTGTGCTGACATCCAGTGTTTGTCCTCTATCAGCGTTCAGCAAACATCAGTGAATGTCAATGAGTGCCATTTTTTTCTGCATGGATGAATTCAATTACACACCTGCTTCATACACATTTCCGTGTCAGATGCCATTTTGTCAGGCTGCACCTCTGTTGTCATGCAACAAAATGCAGTGGAATACTGGCAAGAAGGTTCAACCTCTACTGCTATACCACCACTATCTCCCTCTGCTGCTGTTGGCCAACATAATAAAATAGGCGGCATTACTTTTGAAGTATCGTAGACTATTTGCTTCATGCTCTGATTTAGTGTGCACGAATGTGTAATTTCATTGTAGTCAGACAGCTGGTTATCTGTCTGTGCTAGCTTAAGTGTGCAGCTAATGCTGCTTTTGTTAATTTCAAACCTATGCTGCCTAAAATTATTTAAGATTGGGCTTTCCCATACAAAAGCATATCAGTTTCAAAGATCTAAGAAGAAAACAGCAGATATCTAGATGGTTGGGGAATTTCAACCACCCAGATATCTGCTGGGACAGCGGCACGGTGAGTGGCAGACAATCCAGGAGATTCCGGGAATCTGTTGAGGATAACTTCCTGGTCTAGGTATTAGGCAGACTGACCTGAGATGAAGCCTTACTAAACCTGGTGCTCACTAATGCAGAGAAGAGCATTAAAGAGGGTAAGATTGGAGGCATCCTGGGCTGTAGTAATCATGCCCTGGTGGAGTTTGTGATCTGGAGGAATGCAGACCTGACAAAAAGCAGAGTTAGGACCCTGAACTTCTGGAGAGAAAAATTCCAGCTACTCAAGGAATTGCTGGATGAGATCCCCTGGGAAACGGTCATTAGGGGCATGAGTACACAATAGAGCTGGCAGCTCTTTAAGGACACCTTTCTGAGAGTGCAAGAGCTCTCCATCACCCAGCAGAAGAAGGTGAGCAGGGGAGGCAGGCGACCAGCATGGCTGTGCAAGGATCTGCAGCTTAAACTGAGAGAAAAGAGGGAAATGTACAGAAAGTGGAAGCAGAGTTGTGTAGCCTGGGAGGAATACAGGGCTGTTGTTCATGTGTGTAGAGATAGGATTAGGAAAGCCAAGGCGCAGATGGAGCTGAACTTGGCAAGGGACATAAAAGATAAGAAGGGATTCTACTGGTGCAGGAGGAGACAGACCAAGGACAGTGTTCTCCTCTGATAAATGTGGATGGAGAGCTGGCTTCCTCAAACATGGAGAAAGCTAAGGTGCTCAATAAGTGCTTTGCCTCAGACTTCTCTGGTCAGGCTCTCCATGTCTTCCAGGACCATGAGCCTCTAGGTAAGAGAGTTGATTCTCTCCCACTGTAACAGTGGAACAACTCCAAGACCTCCTCATGAAACTGAATGCATATAAGTCCATGGGGCCAGATGATATGTATCCCAGGGTTCTGAGAGATGGCTGATGTGGTTGCCGAGACATTCTCCATGATATTTGAAAAATCATGGCTGTCTGGTGAAATCTCCAGTGACTGGAAAAAGGGAAACATTACTCCCTTTTTTAAGAAAGGGAGAATGGATGACTTGGTGAGCTACAGGCCGGTGAGCCTCAACTTTATGCCTGGGAAGATGATGGAGCAGATCCTCCTAGAAGCTATTTTAAGGCACGTATAAGATAAAGAGGTGATCCAAAGCAGCCAGCATGGCTTCACCAAGAGCAAATCTTGCCTTACCAATCTGGTGGCCTTCTATGATGGAGTGATGGCATTGGTGGAAAGGGGAAGGGTGATTGGTGCCATACACCTGGACTTCTGCAAAGCCTTTGACACAGTGCCTTACCACATCCTTCTCTCTATATTGGAGAGGTGTGGATTTGAAAGATGGACTGTTTGATAGATTAAGAACTGGTTGCCTGGTCACATCCCAAGGGTTGTGACCAATGGGTCTGTGTCAGGGTGGAGGCTGGTCACTTGGTGTTCCTCAGGGGTCAGTCTTGGGACTGGTGCTCTTCAACATCTTCATCAGTGACATAGATGATGAAATCAAATGCACCCTCCGCAAGTTTGCAGATGACACCAAGCTGAGTGGTGCAGTCTATACTTTGGAGGGAAGGGAAGCCATCCAGAGGGATCTGGACAGGCTGGAGAAGTGGGCCCATGAAACTTAATGAGGTTCAACAAGGCCAAGTGCAAGGTGTTGCACTTGGGTCAGGGCAATCCCAGGTATTTATACAAACTAGGAGAAGAATTCCTTGAGAGCAGCCCTGCGGAGGAAGACTTGGGGGTCCTGGTGGATGAGAAGTTGGGTGTGAGCCAGCAGTGAGTGCTTGCAGCCCAGAAAACCAACTGTGTTCTGGACTGCATTAAAAGAGAAGTGGCCAGCAAGGAAAGGGAGGTGATTGTCTCCCTCTTCTCAGCTCCTTTGAGGCCCCATCTGGAGTACTGTATCCAGGCCTTGGGCACCCAGCAAAAGAAAGAAGCAGAGATCATGAAACAGGTCCAGAGGAGGGCCACTAAGATGATATTAGGTTAGATATTAGGAGTTTTTCACTCAGAGAGTGGTGACTCACTGGAATAGGTTTCCCAGAGAGATTGTGGATGCCTCATCTCTGGAGACATTCAGTGCAAGGCTGACTGTGTCTCTGGGCAGCCTGGTCTAGTGGTCGGTGACCCTGCCCATGGCAGGGGGCATGAGATCCTTTTCAGTCCATATCATTCTATGATTCTATGAAAACTTGCCTACTTTACTAGGTGTAAATGACTGGAATTTAGGGAATTGAGATGAGTAGGATTTCTGCTCTTAGTTACACTTGATAGACGCTATAGGAAGAAGATAATTAAAAATTCTGTTAAGTAAATGACCCTAAATATTCTTGATGTAGTATAACTGGACAAAGTTTATGACTATTGAGGTGACCTGAGTAATCTGAGACTTGCTAACTTCTGAGAAAGGAGTTTTTTTATCCAATACATAATTTGTATTTCCTTGAGGGCCTATAAATGGAATTTTCCCAATGACAGGGTCAGAATATTAAAACATCACTCAAAGGCTGCCCAATTTAAACTCACCTGAGACCACCTCTTTCCTGTAATATCAGTTGAACTCATTTCTAAGAAAACATGAACACAAAAATCATTTTCTGTCCTACATAAAGGAAACTCTTTGTCTACATAGAAATACTTCCAAGAATTCCCAGCTGCAAGATGTTTCTTGTTTCCATCATCTGATATGTGCTCATTGTTATTCTTTTAAGCAAATAATCAGCCACCAGTTCTCAAGTGTATGTTGCCCACCAACACATATGGATAAATAAAAGTAACTTACTGAATTTAATATTGCTTTAGTTAGCTAACTTTTGAATCTTCCTATAATGACCACGTCAATATATTGCTGCCCACTTGTTCGAACCTTCATGGATGCGTTTAAACATATTTTTACATTAAATGTAAACCTCACCACTCTCTACAACAATTAATTTTCTTTGGCCCAAATCTTAATTTTAAATTCTAACTTATTGTTTCACCTTTTAACAAATGGGAAAATGGCACAATGACCCAGACTTATGGTCTATTAAATAGAAATGCTTGGTCTAGCCTTCTACATAATACGGTCAATTGAAAAATAAAAAAGAAAAGAAAAAAAGAAAAAAAAAAAGAAAAAAAAAAGAAAAAAGAAAAAAAGAAGAGAAAAGAAGAGAAAAAAAAAGAAAAGGAAAGAAAAGGAACAAAGAGGGAAGGGAAGGGAAGGGAAGGGAAGGGAAGGGAAGGGAAGGGAAGGGAAGGGAAGGGAAGGGAAGGGAAGGGAAGGGAAGGGAAGGGAAGGGAAGGGAAGGGAAGGGAAGGGAAGGGAAGGGAAGGGAAGGGAAGGGAAGGGAAGGGAAGGGAAGGGAAGGGAAGGGAAGGGAAGACTAAAGAAACTTATACAGTACATATAAAAAGACTAAATTGTATCATCCCAAGACAATCCCAACAGCATACCTGATAATGAGAAGAATATGGAACTGAAGCCAATAACTCGAACTCTGGTGGGCTCAAAACTGCATTTGATTGGTGAACAAAGGAAACAAAATATCCAAGGTCATATACAAAAGCTCACAGCAAATTAAATTACAAGTAAATGATCTTATAGTACCCTGCTGTTTGCTTTAGGAATTTGTTTGTATGTTGTATGAAGTACTGCTGGTTTTATATATATATATATATATATATGACAAATCAAATAAGTGACTCATTTGCTATCATGCACAGAGAGTATTAGATTATGGATAATATATTGAAATTCTTATCATTGCAAACCTGAAAGGAAAAAATTCAGATTATTTACGTATAGTCCAGAGACAGATATCTTTGAACTCCAGACTATGCATCCATCTTTCATTTGGTTGCACATTTAACTTGATGATACAGTATCCTACAAGGATTTCTACCAGGTTAACTGGATTGTTTCTTTTTTTTTTTTTTTTAATTTTTTTAAATACAGTCAAAATAGAGCTGAAAATTCCACAAAGAATCCAAATTGCCATCAGTTTATACTCCTGCACACAAGAATCACTCTGCTCACAATAAATTGCTGATTTGTATCAAATAGACAGATGCCTTCTGTTGTGTATATTCTCAACATCGATTTAGAGTGTCCTATTTTTTTTTTTTTTTTTTTGCTCTACTCCATCATGACTGTAATAAAATTATAAGTCACCAGAGAAGGACTTGGCTCTGAGAGGAAATCACACAAGCGCTTAACCAGATGCAGGTGCAGAAGAAGGCTTAGTATTATTGTACTGTTTGATCATCTAGGGGCAACTGAAAATCTAATCAGATCCCCATGTTGAGAACTTTATGAACAAAAACCAGACATAAACCCTCAAAGCAGAGGAGATGATATAACCTCGTCCAAAGCCTCCTGTTGCTTTCAACATCCCACAAAAATTGTTTAAGTCTGAATGGTGTGAGACACTGTTAACTTGCTCACATCCGTCTCTGAGGCTCACTCAGACATGGGAAAACTATATGTCAGCTTTCTAGTTGGGATGAGGTAGAAATATAAAGGTACGTGTCATGATCACACTGAAAACATCATAAATATAGTTCAATTTTCTGCAGTAAGGCAATAGAGTTCTCTGTCAAATCTCATTACATTTTACAGAATTTCTGTAGAAGTTACTACAACCATCTTTATTATTAAAAAGAGAAAGAGATGTTGCTAGTGCTAACAATGTAAAGCTACTGTAATATTTTCTGCAGTGACATACTTAAAATATGAGTTCATAGATGTTTCACAATGTTGGAGATGAAAAGATTCAAAAGATATTAGTTTGAAAGCATTGATATTGCTAGTTTATTTCCATAGAACTCCAACTGTGATGACAGCATTAAAGAGTTACTGTTTTGTGCACATCAGTGATAATTGTCCTAGATTGCATACCCCTTATGAAGATCAAGGGGGAAAAATGGGAATGAGAAGGGCCATAGACATTGCTGCAAAATTAGAAGTAGTAACATAACAGAGCAGTGATAGAAAAAGCCTTTTGGTACACAGTCCTAATCTGTTAGTTTTTATAAAACTTTGCAGCTCACTAAGTGGATTTGTGAGGTATCATTTTTTTTTTTTCCATTAGTACAGCAGAAAAATAGTGCTGAAGAACACTGCCTATCCACTAGGCCATTCACCTCTAGATAATCAACAGTAGGCTTTGGACTGATAATTAGTCAAAATAACTATCATGTTACACATAAGATAAAGGTCATCCAGCAAAACTCATCTTTTTTGAAAAAAAGAGAAATGAAATTTCTTAGGCTAAATTTCTCAATAACATATAAGGTAGACCAAATGAACGAGGATGTTACTTTTCTGAGACACTCCCGTTGTTTTCTTTTTTCTTCTTCTTCTTCTTTTTTTCTTTTTTTCTTTTTTCATTCCACTAAGAGTGAAGATGGGTATTTACTGATCAAAAACTGCCCAACTGCACTTGCCAGAAAGAAGTTTTATCCACATTCCTGTCCAAGTTCCTCTATTAAGTAAGCAGCTGGCAAGTATCCACTATTACACATGTGAATGTAACTGTAGTAGACAGTTAAATGGAATTCATAAGTTCTCTTAATCTGAACATGTAGTTCAAGTTTCTCTCTACTACCTATGAACTTCTACTATGTGAGCAGACAATTTAGAGTACTTTCGAAGCAAATAGTAGTAGCAATAACTAGTACCATTTATTCAGAGTTTTAAATTTGCCAGTCTCTCTGAAAACAGTAATTACTTCATTGAATAAAGTGGTTCTGTCATTTACATTTCTCCAAGACATACACACTTCTATATGCAAACAGACTAAAAACACCTTGAAGTTATGTATTCCATCAACTTTTAAGCCTTATTTTTAAACAAAGGATAATCCTTTCCAGAAAGCCAAATAAATAACTGTGAGCTCAACCTTTGATATTAGCTGATCAAAAGAGTAAAGAAAAAGGCAAACTGGAAATCTTAAGTGAGTTTTCACAACTCCCACCAGTGAACGTTAGGGAAAGGAAATTATGTCTTTTATGTATTGTTGGTTTTTTTTAAAACTTAGAGCAGATTTTCACAGCAATCAGAATATCCATTCAAATATGTTTCATCTAATCACAGCTACTTCAATCACTGAAAATTAAACATGAAAAGAAAAATAACAGAATGTTCTACCTGACTCTGTTCAAGTTACGAAAGTGTTCCTTTTCCTATAACTAGTTTCTAAAAGAGTTTCATATACATGGTGTTTTTCAAGAAGACCTAATGTAAAAAAAGCTTGACAGTTCATATAACTTTTAGAAAATTTGTACTTCAGGTCTCAAGTTCTGAAACTCAGTCCTAAATATAACAATTAACAATTTAAATAAATGCTAGTTTTATCTAATTAGTGACAAGACAAATTCCAAGATCATCTTTGTATCTTCTCTTTATTATTTTTCCAGTTTTACACATACAGCATCAAATTTGTGTGCTGAGTCGTGGGTGTCAGCTTCTTCCACCTCAACCATTGACTATAGATCCTATGAGACAAGCTATCTGATTGAAATCTGATAGTGTGCCCCTCTCTGCTACTCCCACCTTCCTTTTCTCAGCTCCTTCCTTCAACTTGGCCTTGCAGACAGGACCTTGTACAAGAGATAAGCGAGGAACTGTACTGATAACACTCTTGCTAAAACAGATTAACAACCACAAACCTGTCAAACTAGGAGGATGAACTGATAGCAGACATCTGGTTGAACAGTTGAAGTCAAATGGAGCATAAGCATTCAAAACAATATATGAGTTAATCATCTTATCCCATAAATAGTGAGCAGCCTAAGAGCTCCTTTGAGTCCTCTTTCATGGCAGTGGGTTGCATGACAGGATTTCTCCTCAAGTAGGGCCTTCTATAAAGGTTATGTCTGCCCAAAGATCAAGACACCTTGCTGATACAGATCCTCAGTAAGTGATTAATTGTTTGTTTTAGGCTTTTTTAGCCATGCTAAGACCACATCTCAGATTGACTGTAAGCTGTGTTGGCTTTCCTAAGATTATATCTTTGATTGATTTTGTGCATATAATCTCTTAGACATAAACTGTTGGCCAAGTCTGAGACTAGTAGTGGATCCAGATGCACCTTGGCTCCTTACCACCATGGTTCGAGGAGTTTAGAAAGCAAGGAAGTTTACTCTGACCCTTGTGACTCATTAAGACGGCCTCCTGTAAGTGTGTATTTAAGACTACCCTCTACGTAGTAAATAACCAAGTTTATCCAACCATCTTGATTCTTATTAAGTAGCTGTTATTATATCTGTATCATATCACTAAATATATTCTAGCTTCTCTCTTATGAGTGCAGTAAAATGTAGTTTGTTTCCATTCACCGCATGATCTATCTGAGGTGAAGTATTTGTGGAGATCCCTGCACTTGGTCTCTTCTAGAGCAAACTTAAAACTTCATTCTGCTTACAGGTTAGGTTTGTTTGACATCATGACAGCATTAAATTGCTCTTTGCCGGTGATGATCAGACTTCTCCCCAGTGTGATTCTCAGTGATGGCAAAGTTTATGTGTGGACTAATGAATGAAATGGACCAGAGTGTCTTTTCTCTGATCCTGAAGGTAAACATCAAATTTTATCTTGCAGTTGTTATGTTTCTTCTGATATGGTCTTGCCTACCTAGCTTCAAGGGAACAACCTGGCCATTCTCTCCATTACACTGTGTACAGATGAAGACAAGTTGACATAGATCAAAACTGAGCCAAAAAACAAGGAAACTCTGAGTAATAGATAAGTTCATGCTCCAGTTCCCATTGGCAATGCTCTTACCCTAATACACATGAAATGAAGATAAAACCTATGAGACTAATTTCAAAGAATGATGTCACTTTTACTTACTGTAAGTAAAAATTAAAATAAAAAACACTATAGGTACATTGAAAATACTGTGTGTGTGTACAAGTTATTTTCATGGGTTCCTTCATTTATATATATTATTCCTTTATGCCTTTCAAAATATTTTTTTGATTAAAACAACACCTTTAAGTATAGATACATTTAAGATTTTTTCATTAACTGAAATTAATGAATATGCCTTGGGGATTAATTAGATCCAATGTTTTTAGCTATGTCCTAAACTAGATCGGAGGAAAGAATGTTTTAGTAAGTAGCAATACCAGAATAAAAAGAAAAAAAAAAAAAGTAATGATAATTAAACTTAAATGAGTAGAATAAAAAAAGAGAAAAGATCTGTCTTCACAAATGTAAATACATGATGTTTGTTTGTGATTTTTTCTCTCTGACAGTTGTTACATCTTGATGATGTACTGAAGTTTACTCTCCATAAATTTTCA
Source organism: Gallus gallus (assembly GCF_016699485.2). Lineage (NCBI taxonomy): Eukaryota > Metazoa > Chordata > Aves > Galliformes > Phasianidae > Gallus > Gallus gallus. The sequence goes on from NC_052532.1 coordinate 142,205,432, forward strand.
GATGATATCAAGTTGAATAGGAGTGTTGATCTGCTTGAGGGTTGGAAGGATTTGCAGATGATTTGAAAGGTTATTTTTGAAAGGCTGAATCAATATCAGATCTTCCCAGAGCCTTCTATTCTCCAGGCTGAACAGACCCTATTCTATCAACCTGTCTTCCTTAGGGAGATGCTGCATACCTTGGATCATTTTTGTGGTTCTCCTCTGGACATGCCCCAGCAGGTCCATGTCTCTCCTCTACTGAGAATTCCACATCTGGATGCAGTACTCCAGGTGAGGTCTCACCAGCACAGTGTAGAAGGGTAGGATCACCTCCCCCAACCCTCTGGCCAGGCTTCTTCTCATGCAGCTGAGGATACGGTTGGCTTTCTGGGCTGTAAGGGCACACTGCTGGCTCATGTCTTGCTTTCCATCTATTAGTACCCCCATGTCTTTTTTTGGCAAGTCTGTGCTCAATCCTTACATCCCCCAGTTTGTATTGGTAGCAGGGATTGTCACAACTCAGATGCAAGACCTTGCACTTGGCTTTGCTGAACCTCATGATGTTCTGCTGGACACACTGCTCAAGCCTCTCTAGGTCTCTCTGAATGGTGCCTCATCCCTCAGGCATATTTACTGAATCACACAGTTTGATGTCTATTGCAAATTCGCTGGGTGTGCTCTCAATCTCATTGTTGATGTCATTGATTAAGATATTAAAGATCATTGATCCCCATCCTGACCTCACGCTGCACTGTATGGTATATCTACTACCCTACAGTACTTGTACTCTGGCTCATGCTCTCCCTGTAGCCAGAGATCTGGACAGCCACACGTTTGTATGGGTGCTTGGTATGGATAGGCATCATTTTCTTGACAGCACCTTTCAGCTGTGTGCAGATCACAGCTTGTCTAGTTCCACTAAGAAAGTGATGATTGTTAGGTGAGTTGGCCTCTTCACTGGGGAGGAGGATTGCACCCTTCCTGCTCACACTGCCATACAAACTGTCACATCATGCCCTCTTGCTCTATCACACTACTCCAAAGCACCATGACATGTTTTCCCATCCTGTTCGTCACACTCCCTGAGAGCTGCCTTTGTATGTGTGGTACATTTGACTGCTGTTACTCCTGGCTCCTCTCACACTGTGTCATAGCCACTTCTCATCACGGGCTCCATTCCTGCCACTCAAGGCAGGGCCTGGAAGTCCTACTCTCTTGTTTTTACTTCATTCATTGCAAGTCAGTGAAGCATTAAAATATCTGTTGCTTATAAGGAAATAAAACAACAATAACTACAACAGCACAACGCAATATAAATAAATATAAACCAACACTTAGACTTCTGAAAAGATGTCATTATTTAGCATATTTTTGAGATGAAATGCAAGAATAATATTATGTAGAGCTGCTGTTTATAGTAGTAGCCTAGTCCTATATGTTGTTTATTATAATATTTTATAATATCCTAAAATTCCTCAAAAAAAAAACCAATCGAATAACAATTTCTATAGTAAAATCTTCGGTCACGTACCTCAACTTCAAATGCATTTTCAAAGTTTCTTGTTTCTAGGGTTTTTTTTTACTGCTTCTGTAAAAGCAGTGGAAAGGGTATACTTATGAAATAAAACAAAATGAAAAGATAACATTCATATTTTCTTCCACAAAGAAGGAATTAGAAAAATACACCACTTGGATATTCAGTTGTTTTTTTTGTTTGTTTTTGTTTTTGCTTTGTTTTGATTTTGTTTGTTTTTTCAAAATAAGACTATTTTAATAAAATATCTCTGTTAATGAAATTGCATGTTAATTTTGACTTAGTGAGTAGAGATTATATATTTGGTAAAAAAAAAAAAAAAGTCTAGAAATTAAAAAAAAAAAAAAAAAAAAAAGGCACATTAGATAAACCTCAGTTGTATTTCCCCTGAACTATTTCAGATGTGGAAAGAAATCCAAAATGGTGCTGCAACAGTTGTCTATCCAGTTATCTTTGACTCCATACACACTCATCAACAAAGGAAATGATTGAGCTCAATTATTGGTAGCCTCTGGGCACTCTAAATATTGAAAGACACAGTATTTCATGAAAGTATGATTTTTAAAGTGCAATGTGACTCTGAACCCAAGTTGTTTAATCCTTCCCTTTGAGAGCATTGCCAATGATAACAATATTCTGTGGTGAAATTGACTGGTGGAGAATGTCCAATATGTTAAATAACAAAGAAATGAAAGAAGGAGTAGGAAGGAGGGAGGTCTGCTCTTTTTCAGTGTCATTTGGCAACCTGATGAGCTCTGAGAATCTGTCAAATTTAAACAAAAATTGTCCAGACATAATTGTTCTTTTTCTCTTTCTTGGAGCAGCTTTGTTGGCAAATGGAAAATTATTTCTAACTTTTTGTCTGACAGTTATTATGTACTATGTTTATATGTCCACAGCCAGACTGATTTTTGTTAAACTGTCTTTAAAAATCTCCTTACTTCCTTGAATGAGCAGTACTGACTAAAATGTCACAAGGCGCCAATATATATTAAGCCAAAAATTCCCTTGATATTTTACTTTTTCCAGAACCACCTGCTACTCTACAATATTCCTGAGAAGTATATTTTCTTCAGGCTTATAAATACGGACAGTAGCATGCATAATTTTATAGAGGAAGCCACAACACTTACGGTTTTCATTTGGGAATACTTGAAATGTACCTGTGATTCTGTTTTGGGGGAAAAATAGTGTAGTATTTTGCTTATTAATGAAACATTATCTCTGTAACTGGTGGTTGCTGTTGTAACCTCCAATCTACTACACTAAAATAGTATAGGAGTTCCAGAGATATCACTGTGAAAGGAAAACAGATCCTGAAACATTAAGTTACTAGCACCTTGGTAATTTGAAAATTGAAACATAAGACCATTATTAAGAATCTGAGAACAGATATTGAAAGTGGTGATAATTCTGGGATACTAAAAGTCCCAAGGTAAACACACTGTAGGATGGATGTTTCTCAAGCACTGAATTGCTCTGAAATGTTCAGATTCTGAAATGTTAACGGCAAATATTAGAGCCAAACTATACCTCATATCCAAGAGCGGAAAAAGTGAAGGACAACAGTGACCACATCCCTTATATCTCAGACTTTCTGCACTGATCTCTGAGCTTATTAGCTCTTTAACCAAAGAGTTTTCTGAGCTAAGGATTTTTTTTGTGTGTGTTTTTTTTAATGTTGTTTTAAATTACCAAATAAATGTTTACTACAAACCATTAAAAAGCCTATCTTGAAAAAGAAATACAATAAATTGTAGATTTTTTTTTTTAATATTCATAAGGTGACCCCAGAGGTCCCTTCTAAACTTTTTGTGATTTTGTGAAGTACAGTGTTATGGCTCAGTTTTATTCCTACTCATTACTATATGTCTAATTTTCCGTGAATATTTTCCTATCTCCTTGAAAATTCCAGTAGGTGTGGTCAAAATCAGACATAAAAATTTAAAGCATTTGTGATATATTTAATCTATAAAGCAGCAACGACACTGATCAATTAACTATAGACATATGGAGGCAAAACTGCACTGTAATTAGAAGTTAGATTATGGAAATTGTCTTTATGTATTGTACACTGAGTACTTGTTCACTGCCTGAAGAACATAAGCATTTCTATGTTTTGTGATACACATGAAAATCATACTAAGCAATTTCTGATTTCTTCAAATGTCTTATACCATCATCCTAACTCTTCAGAAAAGTTATGATTTTTTTTTTTTACAAACTGTGATATCAACATTCCTTTTCTCCACATCTTTAAACTAAACAGACATTTCACTTATGAAAAAATCAAGCCTATTTTACTTACATACATTCCTACTTTACATAAGCATTCATACCTATTCATAGAGACAGAAATATAAATTTGTACTTCAGTATAAGGCGATTATAAAACCAGTTTGAGCAGAAATGTCTTAACAATAAATAAATAAATAAATAAATAAATAAATAAGAAAAGCAGGTACAGAGAGAGTTACTCTAAACACGTGTTTTGTAAGTACAGAAATAGATGCAGTTATGAATGAAATGTGAAGTAACTTGGACAAAATGTGAAGGCTGCTCCGAAAGCAATGCCTCCTATTTTATTACATTGGGCCACAACATTGGAGATATGACAGTAGAGGTTTAACTTTCCTATCAATATTCTATTCCGCTTTGTTGTGATGTGACAGATGGCAGCAGAGGGACAGTCTGACAAAATGGCACCTGAAATGGAATTGCATATGAAGCAAACACCATCTGGAAAAAAAAATATATCCGCTGACATTCATCGATACTTGCTGAGCATTTGTGGATTCTAAACAGTGGATGTGAGGAAAGTGAGATGTTGTGTGGTGTATTCCAGCAGTGGCCTTGGCATAAGTGGCAATGGGTCACCTCCACTGGTGGAGATGTTTGTGAGTGCAGAATGCAGCCTCTTGTTCATCACTGGCAAAAACATGCAGTTAGTGGTGGTGACTATGTTGAAAAATAATGTTTTGTGGTTGAAAATTTGCTCTATTAGATAGTGTTATTGTGCTCTTTCTATCCACTGTAGTTTCTATTGAAATAAATAGGAGGCATTAGTCTCAAAGCAACCTACATAGATTTTAGTACATAGTACATAGAGTACATAGATACTAGTAAAACACTCATCTGTATAACCTGAATCTCCTCCAGCAAGAACTGCAACATTTTGTATAACACTTAACAAGGAATGGTAAACCAGCTATGATTTTTTAACATAATAAATGATGAGAAATCAAAAATAAAATGCACAGAAGTCTCAAAATGATAAAACCAAGGGTCTACATAAATAATAATAATAATAATAATAATAATATCTCTGATATTAGTAGCCAATAACAATACCTGAGAAAAAAATTGCAAAACCAGAGAGTGAGAAAGAAAGAGAGAGAATAAAATAATCCCTCCCATAATAGACAGCTATAGTCTAATAGCTAGCAATTTTAGAGTACTGTACTGGACAGTGCATATAGATCTCAATATTGAATGGATGGATGAGTGATAGATAGTGAGTTTGAGAATTCAATTCTTCATCGTATTAAAAATATTTGTGGTTTTTTTTATCTCTTTAAGTAGTCATTAAATGTATTTTCTAAATTTACCTTGTTGAAACAAAATTCCTAATCTATTTAATCTTTGCTAAAAAAGTTAATCAGATATGCCATTCTTCTGCTTATATTTTTACAAGTGTTTTGTTTTTTTTTAACTTTCCTGACATTTTCAGAAATCTGCAACAGCTCACAGAACTCCTTCCTTGTTTGTAATTAATACTAACAGCATCTTCTATTATGTGTATTGTTAGTATTAGTTTTCCTAATTTCTTCACATGGAAGTAATTGTGTCTACAATTTGATTCATACACAATTATTTGCAGCCAGATTTAAATTCAGGCATTCCCAAAAAATTTCAGTTTCCCCAGAGGAGAAAAAATAAAAATAAAAAATGATAACAACTATTTTTCACAGTGTATTTTCTATAAGTAATTTTTTCAGTACTGGAAATCCTTACCATTCTTTTCTTCATTTCTGCTCCCCCTAAGTGAAAGAAAACTATAAATATCTTTTTCATCAGTCTGACATATTTTTTGATTGGGTATTGTTGCTAGTTCGTCCATAAAGCCATACAGCCATACCTTCCACCTAGAATAAGATATCATTTTATTTAATATCACTTTATGGACTCATTGTGACTTTTTAAATGATTTTTGGTTATTGGTATTCCACATCATAACTTCATATAGTGCACTGGGAGTTAAAGAGTTAAGTCTCCAGTTCTGTGGATCATAGATAGTTCCCAATACTTGTCCCAGAAGAGAAGATCTACATCCCCCAGAGGACTGTTTGCTGTTTTGTGACTGTTTCCACTCAGAGGGAAGGAAAAAAATCATTCATAGATCACTTGATCCCAGCTTCTTTTTTGATCATCTGACTCATCTCTGTTGCAGATGTGTTGTAGTAGGCGCTTGATGGGGATACGTGCTGTACGGGATAGGCCTCTCCCTAACCACAGTGAAAGGGTGCTGTTGTGCTCAGACAGACTGTCCTTGATAACAAAGTAAACAAGAAGGCGAAGGAATGAGGAGACAATAGGAGCCAAATAAGGAATTGTAGTAAGGGGCTAAGATCCAGTACGGACGAATCAGGACAGGGCACGATAGCTCAAGTAAAGGTATATAAGCTGTGCTTAGTAGTGAATAGATTGCCATTTTACTGCTCATCATATTGGTGTGCGTCTGCAGTCATTTAGCCCTGATCAGGTAATTGGTCAGTGTGCGCAAGAGGGCTAACACAGGAGGCTAACATCACAGTTGCAGAAGGCAACACAGGTGCCATATTGCATCAGCTTACTTAGAGTTAAGGCCATCTGTTTTTGGACACTCTCTTTTATTTCATTTGATTTATTAGCTCCAATTCTAATGATATCGTATTATATTGTAGTATACAATATAATTAGTGTGTTATCCTGCATTCTGGTATCTTATTTAGTAAATTAGTTTGTTTCTCCACAGATCGTTGCCACTGTTTTGTTTTTAGGCTCATCTTCCTATCCTTTCCTCTTTTCCTCAAAAATCAACAAAAAAGCCACTGCAGTGGGAAAACCTTACAGATCTGCAACTGGTAATAGTTCTATTGCAGAGAACATGCAAAGTGACGAAGATTAGAATCATAGAATCATTAAGGTTGGAAAGGACCACTGAGATCATCTAATCCAACCATAAGCCCACCACCACCATGGTCACTGAGCTATATACCCCAGCAACATATCTCCACATTTCATGAACGCCTCCAGGGTTGATAACTCCACCACATCCCTGGGCAGTCCCTTCCAATACCTCACCACGTATTCTGAGAAGAAATTCTTCCTAATATCCAACCTGAATCTCCCCTGGCACAACTTAAGGCTATTACCTCTTCTTCTATCACTAGTTAACTCACAGAAGAAACCTACTTCCACCTTGCTATAACCTCCCTACAGGTAGATGTAGGGAGCAATAATCACAGAATCACATAATGACCCGGGTTGGAAGGGACCTCAAGGATCATGAATCTCCAACTCTCCCACCGCAGGCAGGGCCACCAACCTCTACATTTAATACTAGACCAGGCTGCCCAGGACCTCATCCTACCTGGCCTTAAACACCTCCAGGTTCAGGGCATCCACAACCTCTCCGGGCAGCCTGTTCCAATGCCTTAGCACTGCCATAGTAAAGAACTTCCCTTTGATATCCAACATAAATCTTCCCTCCTTCAACTTAAAACTATTTCTCTTTGTCCTGATATTATCTACCCTTTCAAAGAGTTGACTCCCCTGCTGTTTATATGCTCCCTTTAGGTACTAAGAGGCTACAATGAGGTCACCCCACAGACTTCTTTTCTCCAAGCTTAACAAGTCCAGCTCCCTCAGCCTGTCTTCGTAGGGAAGGTGCTCCAGCCCTCTGATCATCTTTGTGGCTCTCCTCTGGACTCTCTCCAACAGCTCCCTGTTATTCTTTTATTGAGAGCCCCAGACCTGGACACAGTACTCCAGATAGGGCCTCAAAAGGGCAGAGTAGAAAGGGACAATCACTTCCCTGTCCCTGCTGGTCACCCCTCTTCTGATGGAACCCAGGATACCATTTGCTTTCCAAGCTGCAAGAGCACACTGCTGGCTCGTGTTAAGTTTTTCATTCATCAGGACCCCCAGGTCCCTCTCTACAGGGCTACTCTCAAGGACTTCCCCTTCCAGTCTGTATATATGCCTGAGATTCCTCCAGCCCAATTGCAAAATCTTGCATTTTGCTGTGTTGAACCTCATTAAATCCACCTAGGCCCATCTTTCAAGTCTGTTGAGGTCCCTTTGAATGGCAACCCTTCCTTCCCCTGTGTCAAGTGCACCACTCAGTTTGGTCATCAGCAAACTTTCTGAGGGTGCACTCAATTCCATCATTGATGTCATTGATAAAGATGTTAAAGAGCACAGGTCCCAAGACAGACCCCTGGGGGATGCCACTTGTTACTGGCCTCCACCTGGACATAGAACCATTTATCACCACTGTTTATCTGCGGCCTTTCAACCAATTCCTTATACATCAGGTGGTCCACCCACCAAATCCACATCTCTCCAATTTGGAGATAAGGATGTGGTGGTGAACTATGTCAAAGGCCTTGCTCAAATCTGGGTAAATAACGTTGACCATCTTCCCTTTGTCCACCAATGCCATCATATCTCCCCTGAGCCTCCTCTTCTCCAGATCAAACAGTCCCAGAACCCTCAGCCATTCCTCCTAAGACTTGTTCTCCAGAATCTTCATGAGCTTCATTGCCTTTCTCTGGACACGCTCCAGGGCCTCAACGCCTTTCTTGTAATGAGGGACTCAGAACTGGACAAAGTGCTTAAGATGTGGCCTCACCAGAGCTGAGTACAGAGGGACAATCACCTCCATGATTCAGCTGGCTACACTGTTTCTGACACAAAACAGGATGCTGTTGGCCTTCTTGACTACCTTGGCATACTTCATTTTCAGGTGGCTTCTGGGTAACACCCCTTTTCCTCTGAGCAGATGTATAGTCCCTCTGCCCCAAACCCGTAGCATTTCATGGGGTTGGGGTAACAAAAGTGGAAGACCCAGCACTTGACCTTTTGATCTTTCTAAAGCTCATGCAACTGGCCTCAGACAATCAATCCTGCCTATCTAGATCCCTCTGTAGAGCTCCCAAGCAGATTAACATTTCCTCCCTGCTTGGTGACCTATTACAGACATTCCTTTCTTCTCAGTTACAACCAGAAGATCTTGTGTCTTCCCTAGAGCTCACACTACCTCACAGGCAGGTTATCCAAATCAAGGAGAAGAGGATTGCTCCTGATACAGACCTGAGAGGGAGGCAGTCAAGTTGACCCTAAACTTGCAGGATTCTTCAAGTCTAATGCACAGCCACGTTAGTCTTTGCTGATATATTTCCTATTGCCCACTCATGCCACTGAAACCAGCTGCTTCTCTGAGGAGAGAGAAATGTGAAATCATGCTAGAATTTAGGGTATTGCTTTAGCATGGAAACAGGAAATGGTAGGTTATGTTCCCAAAATCATCTTTATGTCTTGTAAAAAAAAAAAAAAAAAAAGGAAAAAGCTAAAATGTTCATACCTTTGTCCATACCTTTACATTCAGAGTACATCTGTAGAAGTTTATGGCATCAACATGAAAAGGAATGTTGTGGTTTTCTTGTTTTGTGTATATCCCATGAAAAACATATGGTTCCATTCAGCCTTCATAGCTGCATTCAATTTTCCAGTTAAAAAGAAGCAACTTCCGTTCCACAGAATTCATATACTGATGTTGACTAGATGAAACACATGGATAAAATAAATCCAGAGGTGGAGAAGAGGAGTTAGGGTGACAGCAGTAGAAGTATATATTTGAAATGATGCAGGGAATAAGCTGTCACTTTGACCTTTTTTGTTGCCGATTGGTTGCAATTTATATGCAGTCTCATAAAGATGGTAATTCCACATCTCCGTCTTATGCCCTTGCTAAATCAATATTCTACTTTTTTTTTTTTTTTCCATAGATAGTTCAAGTAAAAATTACAGACATTTTTATGGTTGAATAGTAGTTATTTATCATATTACTGAATCTGATTCGGATAAAAGTTTTTTTGTCTTATCTTGAATTTTGTAGAAATCATTACTTTTAACATGTAGCAAAATACCATTTGGCTTACTTTTCACAACTGAATTAATTCCTCAACCAGTAGAAAAATATAATAAGTAAAAAACCCTTCTAGCACAAAACAATCATTTATGAATTATCCTTTGGATTTGAAGGCCTGGAAATACAATCATCAACAAAGAAATTTGGTCAGAACTCTCTGAGGAAATACTGAGAACAAGATTTCTCAAGGAAAGTTATTACTATCTTAGCTGCATTAGCTTTCCTTAAGCAATGTATTCTACTTTTAATCCCAAATCCTCCCCACCCTTGACTGGCTTTTTCTAATATCCATGAATCATGAAATATTCAAGGTAATCTACTATTTATAAATGAGAAATCAGTGGTTTTGTAAAGCTGCTCACAATGATCAATCTTAGAGAGGAGCAGAGACTAATGTGAGGGAACAATACCATAGTAGGTACCTAAAATAGGCATTTTATTAGTTTAATGGGACCTCCAAAGATCAATTCAGAACCAAATACATCCAGGAAAGCCCAATTGATTATACAAAGAATATAGGTTGTTATTCTTTCCCTCACTGGATCATTTTTGTCCTTTTTTATTTTAATTTAAAAATAGTGTTTTTGATTTCTTCTAGATGTCAATTTATATAATATAAAAAAATAATAATCCATGTAATATAATCTTTACAAAGAGGAAACTAGTACATCCAACTTTGCAGATTGTTAAATATAAAACACAATATTCACAAGCCTATAGATTCAACAAATCTTGTTTTCAGTGATTCTTTACTGTATTGACTTAAAATTGAGTGATTTATCTTGTTTGTTCAAGTCATAGTCATATATGATTAGCAGATACACAAAATAAATGCAAATACCTACATATCTGTATGCCCATTTTCTAAAGTTAATATTGCTGTTTCATCCAGAAAACAACTTTTGATTTTTAGTGCTGATAATGACTAGAGATTGAATTGTCCAATATCAAGTGTGTGCACCCCTTGTGGAATGCAAGATAATCCATTGAGGTATAGGAAAAATTTGTAATGCTTATACCAGTATTAAATAAAGTACAATAAAAAAAAAATAGAAATGGGTTATTTTACCTTAATCTCACTCTTCTTTGATTTCTAATTTTGTCTATATTTTATTATATATATAATATTCTAGTTCAATACTTAATGTATCTAAATTATAAATAAATAAATCACGACATAAATATTCATATTTTGGGAGCACATGCTAGAAAAGCTTTTCCTGATAGGGTTATGCAATAAAAAGAACTTGCAGATCCCTACAATAAAGGGTATATAACATTTACAAAACCATCATCGATTGTTTTAAAAGTATGAAAAGCTTCATGTACAGGAATCTCTTTTCATAGGATCATAGAATTGTCTAAGTTTTATGAACCACATTATAAACTGCAGTAAACAACACTAATCACAGTCAGGATAATGCATTTAAAATCTGTGAACAGTTCCATAAATAAACACTCTATAATCAAAATAGCTTGCAAAAATCATCTTCCTGTATGATATCAATGGCATTTAAATTCTTCCTGATTCCTTAATAATTTCCCTATTAAGAAAAAGGTTAGAGATAAAAAAAGGGTTAGAGACAAATACACTTTAATACAGCATGGAAAAGAAAAGCCTGTTTTGTAATGAAGACTCATCTGTTGCTAAATCTAGCTAAAATAAGAAACAAATGATTTCCTGCTCAGCCATAAAATATAAGCAGCTACATACATGTAACAGTTATATTTTATTATTTTTTGCCAGCTCTTGACAGAAAAATGATGCTTGGGAATTTGAAACTCTTATACACCACTCACATATACCTAATAAATAATGACAGAGAACTGGGTAAGCCTAGTGGCTTCCATGTCTGAATAATATTTACTTAACCAGAACATCTATGTATCACTTTTTTTTTTCTTCTTTTCTTAGCTGAATGGTTCATATAATACAATTGCCAGTCATTTTCTCAGCAGCTCTGAAATTGCCATTTGAGTGCCATCTGTGAGGCAGCCGAAAACTGGCTGATTCTGTTCCTTTGTTGCCCTGTGTGGTGTTATGCCTTAGTTAATAACTGAGAATTCAAGCACAGAAAAAGATGAATCTCTCTGATGTCATTCCCTTCATTGTATTTGAAGATCTGTGCCCCACCACCTACTAAGCTTTCCCTGACTGACCCGTGTTTACCTTCTGTTGGTGCCACTTCCCACTGTGTTATTGATGTGCTTTTCTGCCCAGGAAGCCGTCTTTCTCAATGCACTTTGTTAAACTCAGGCCATGGGCACACACTGTTCTTTGTTGTGCTGTATATGAGGAATGTTTTTGGAGGAGAACACTGATGATATCAACCGTTAGGAGTTAAAGCATCTTCTGAGCCAAAGAAGAAACATGCTGCATTGCCAACACGCTGTACTGCAGGGATTAGACTTAAAAGTAATTCAAGTACAGGATACAAAAGGTCATTTTTTTTTTTCTTACACCTAAGTGAATCTTATTTACATAACAGAAAACTGCTTGCTTCTAAATGCACAGATTGTATGTATTTCTCTTTTTGGTTTTCTTCTCTTATCCCTTTCAGTTTCTTTCATTTGGTTATGTTCAAATCGGTGCATGGGGAATGCAATGATTAACATCAGCTACATTTTTAATGGAATAAACTGTCTGTCTAAGACCAGCAAAGAAAACAGATTTAGAGGCAAAGGATTTCCCTTTCTGATTTGATGGGGTTTGCTTACTTATGATTTTTTTCTCTTTGATTTGAAGCCATTGCCCAAAGTGCAGTAGATGTCCTTGGTCATGAGCTGAGGAGGGGAAAAAAAAAAAAAAAAAAGAATAAGAAAAGAAGCTTGGCTAGAACCAGGGCAAAAAAAAAAAAAAAAAAAAAAAAAAAAAAAAAAGACTACTGTTTGGGGAATAAATGCCAGATCTGAGCAAAAACACTTTGGCATTCACTTTGCAAAAGGGCATACAAAAGGGCATAAAACTCACCTCTCACTATCATCTCTGCCTTTTTTTTTTTTTTTCTTTTTCTTTTCTGGTAATGCTTTCAATGTTTACATTAAACTTCTAATACCTGTTTGCATTTCCTAGATAAGAACAATACTATGAACTAACTTACATTCTTCTTTATTCTTTCATTATGTAGATAGAAATGCATGAAAAGGTGGCTGTTCACTTATGAATAACAGATCTAGTAATATTGCACCATAACTGAGGTCTCTCCCTTCTTTCCTCCTGTGCAGTTTGTCTTCTAAGCTTGATCGATTCTGACTTTGTCACTACAAGAGGTATCAGTAGTGCATTCTGATCTCAACCTATCTAGGGAGGAAAAAAGATTTCAAAACCCAAGTGGCATTAGGTGTTTGATGAAAAAAAATGATGAAAAGATGATTAAGTCTAATGAACACTGTGATTTAAAGCCTCTAGCCTTTGAAAAAATAAAATAAAATATCTAGAGGATTGCCTTTCCCAGCTGCCACCTCACATGTGATTTTATATTAGGGCTGTGACAACACTGCTAATTTTCTTCTCTCTGCTGGAAGTGTAGTACGTTTGTGCTATCTTATTAGTTATCTTCTTTATTAAATAAATGTTATATTGACACAGAAGAAAGAAGATATTAATAAACATGTAGTGACATCAAGAGGACTAACTGCTGTTGATCAATGGACAATGGACATGCTATACTGGAAAAAAACAAATATATTATACATCAATATATCAGAGCTTATTTAAGCTAAATGAGAGTATCCATGATATAAAACACGAGGCAGATTTGACTAATTTAACCGTTTTCTCTCTTTACTTACAATATTAATAAGAGCAAAAAAAATCTGTGCAAAAATATATATATATATATTTATCTATGATTTAAAAACAAAAAATTAAATCAAGTACCAATGAGTTTGTCATGATTCAAATACTTATATCACTTTAGTTTAACTCTGAAATAATAAAAATGACTAAAATAGTAAATGATGATGCTATGATAACTTCAAGTATTAAAATCACACTTATTCTTGTAATTATAGAAAGATTTTTCCTTAGATATCTTTTAATGTATATTTTTTTATTTGAATATCATGTACACATAGACAACTTGATCTCTTTTGCTTAGAATTTGGATTTTTATTTTTATTTTTTTCCGATTACAGACAGATCAGGGGAATAACAACATTTACTACCAACGATTTAAAGTAGCCACCTTCTTGTGTACAGCATAATATATAGTATAATATATATATTATGAGGAGCGGCTGAGGGAGCTGGGATTGTTCAGTCTAGAGAAGAGGAGGCACAGGGGAGACCTGATTGCTCTCTATAAGAAATCTCTATAACCTGAAGAGAGGTTGTAGCAAGCTGGGTGTCGGCCTCTTCTCTCTTGTGACTAGGGATAGGACTAGAGGGAATGGCTTCAAGCTGCACCAGGGAAGGTTCAGGCTGGATGTTAGGAAATACTACTTCTCTGAAAGAGTGGTCAGGCACTGGAATGGGCTGCCCAGATTGGTGGTGGAGTCACCGACCCTGGAGGTGTTCAAGGAACATTTGGACATTATGTTGAGAGGTATGGTTTAGTGAGAACTATTGGTGATGGCTGGATGGTTGGACTGGGTAATCCTGTGGGTCTTTTCCAAACTTGGTGATTCTATGATTCTATGATTCTATACCATCTGCATTTCTTATAATGACAATAATTTAAAGGAGAAGGTAATGGACATAAATTTTCTGGTATTTATTACAACCACATTAATCATTAAAATTTTATTTTGCTAGTCAATCAGTGGTAATACAGTTTCCGAGAAACTCTGTTGTAATTAAGTATGTACCACTGTTATTTTTTGCATATATAATCAATGTTTTGAATTTGAATTCAAGAGTTTTAAGAAGCACAAAAGAAAGGGTTGATATTTCTCTAACTGAAAGGTCTAAAGAAAAGCAATATTTCATATCTGACACTGCCTTTTTCTTTATTGATCACTAGGTAGAGCTTGAAAATATCACTGTTCTCACTATTTTTATTTGCTTCCTGATTTAACTCTGATGATACATTTCTCTGTTTAGAAATACACTGGAACCAATAAACTGAAAGGAGCAAAAAGTGCCATATCAGTGTTAGTAATTTGTTTACTCTCTTTACAGTCTAGTTATAGGTGATACGTTGTAAAGTCTACTTATCACAGAATCACAGAACCACAGGGGATGGAAGAAATCTCTGAAGGTCACCTAGTCCAAATCCCTGCTAAAGCTGATTCCGTATGCTACGTTGCAGAGGAAAGTGTTCAGGAAGGTGTTCAGGAAGGTTTTGAATACCTCCAGGGAAGGAGACTTCACAACCTCCCTGGGAAACCTGTTTCAGTACTTAGTCACCCTCAAAGTAAAGAAGATCTTTCTCACATTCAAATGGAACATCCTGTGTTTGTACCCGATGCTCCTTGTTCTGTCACCAGGCACAACCAAAAAGAGCCTGACCCCATTTACTTGACATCTGCTTTTTAGATATTCATTAATTAATTTTCTGTTTGCCCATTAAAATATGTCACCAATGTAGAGCAAAATGCTTTGCTTTGAAATAGAATTGGTTCTTACATCCTCAAAATAAAATTATATTTTCTTTGTTTTAGCCTAATTATTCAACAGTGCATGAATCTGTACAAAAGGCAAGAGCTGTTAAAGTTTTCTCCAAGTAAGCACTGTTTCTTAAAAACAAATTAGTAAGAATGGATTTATTTCATTTGAGAAGAAGTTAAAGAAGATAGCTCGGAAAACTATGGAACTTATGGCTTCCTATAAATAATGACTTACTTTTTAATATCTAAAAAGTTTATTTTTTAGCAATTTCAGTAATCACCTGTAACATGGACAGACATGGAATTTGCAAATAGAGTGATTTAGTAAATCAAACACACTTCATGTGTTATGAGCTCTCAAGATAGGTCATAAAATCACGTGCTCTCTGTTCATCAATACCCTTAACAAATATACAACTGCCTTCAATAATTTTGAAAAACAAAAACATCCATAAGCATTTCTCTTAATCTATGCCTCAGCTACAATATAACAGACAGATTTTTTAAATGAGAGCAATGCACTGTAGAAGATATGACTAATCTAGAGAATTTCCATTTGAAAGAGAAATGAGTAATAATTGATTGGCCTAGATCCAAAGTCACAGTGGGGTTCAAAAAGCTTGTAAGTGCCCTCATAAAAATAGAAGCTGTATCAACCAATTGAATTTAATTATATGTGAAGGTGATGAGGGAGCTAAACAGCCTGTAATTGGAGTCCAATTACTCAGCTGGTCTTCCATAAAATTAATTCATCTGAAAGTTTGCCATTGTCCCATGCTCCAGGCCTGCTGCTGGTTTAATTAGTTAACACTGAGGAATCTTGAAACATTACATTATTTTGTCTTTATTGCCAATTATGGGTTGAGGAAAATTATATATAAAATATTAACATCTGCTTCCAGCACAACTTGGAGAGGGCAAAGGCAAAATACCTTTTTCTTAATCATGTTAAGAGAGAGAAAAATGTGTTTAAATACAAAGAAAAATCTTCCTGCTAATTGTGGCTTATCAAATTAAAAAACAAGATGCAAAATATAATTTGAATGAGATGCAAAAATATATATAACCTATAAGGCTGAGAATATATAATATTCTTGGAAAAACATTTTAACTGCTCTGTGTTAAAAAATCATTTGTACAAAGATAACAGCCAGAGAGGGAAAAGATTTGAATCAGTTATCCTTTTACTCAATAGTAGTAATCTTATTGTCCTTAGTAACTATGGGGATGGGTGACTGCAACAGGATTCCCTGTCTTTCTCTGTTACTGAATCAGAACAATATAACATTTATTTCTAAATATAAACATTAAATAACAGTATTTACTTATGAGGATTTTTTTTTGATAGACATACTATTGATACTGAAATTTGTTCCTTAATATCTGCCTCAATTTTTCATATAAAAACTGTATACGTCAGTTGAAATAAATGGAAATGAGACAGGAAGTACATATCATCAGATTAAACTCTCTTAGACAAAAGCATTCTAGTTCTAATTTGCTCCAAAGCTGTCTGCAGTCCTTGCAAGCTTTTCTACTGTTTTAATAGGCTTCAATAGCCTTGATTCTTTTTATTCTTAAAATCTTATAGCAATTTCAGAAATAACAACTATAGGGAAACAAACAAACAAACAAACAAACAAAAAAAACCGCCTACTGATTTATTTTACATTGCACCTTGTGTGATATATGCCTCTATAACCTTATTTGAATGTAAGATGGCCGAGTAGAAAAATAAATACTTGATAAGTCTCAAAAATGGTATGCATTTATTTCCCCAAATACTTATGAATATCTACAGAGAGTTAATTACAGTAAGAGAACTACTAAAAGATCCGATTTAGAGCGCCCTGGATGTATGTATCAACAACAGGAGGATTTCATTTTCTTATTTTTAAGAATTGAATTATAAGAGAATCCAGTTTGTGAATAGTTCAATTGGATTAAATACTCTTGTAAAGACTTACACACTACCTTTATTGTATATTTCTAAAGCTTTCTCAACCATACAATAAATAACTTTACCATAGCGCCGCTGAACATACATAACAAAAACTGTCATTATAGATTTCTGTATCTCTTCCAGAAATATAATTACTGAAGTCAATTGCCTTTTAAACTCCTTTTATTCACTCAAGTATGTCAAGATAATTCTATTCTTCAGAGAGAAGCAAAAAAAAAAAAAAAAAAAAAAAAAGGAAAGGTCAAACTTTTAAAACAAAACGAACTGTGTATTTCAGAAACTATGAGAAAAAGGGTAATCTCATGAAGGCTAGATTTCACTACACCTCAGAAAGAAAAAATGTAAAATAACATCCCTGCGCAAAGCCATATTAAAAACTGAATAACTTCAACTAACTCTTAAAGAAAAATAAATACAAGGCTTAATTTCCAAAACTTAAGAAGGAAATTGTTGGAGTCTTAAACATTCTTTTAAGCCATAGAGATACATTAAGTTACTTTGATTAATCCAAACTATTTTTAAAGCTCAGCCAGTTTTTTACAACATAAAAAAGCAAAACAAAAGAAAACTGTTGAAATCTATGGTCAGGAAAGCAAGCAAATTACACGCGTAATGCCCACGGGCTTTCTGACTACAGAGGATAGTCAGTACTATCGAACATTATTAGAAACGATCTAGAGATTTGGTAAACATGATAGACTTCAAATAGACTTTACTCCATAAAATTATCATATAGGATTGCAGCATCATGGGCAATAATAGGCTAAACAGTGAATGATTTATATGGCTCAGTTTCTGTGTTTTGCTTCCTGCCCTCGGAAAGAGAACTGAGTCTAGCATCGAACGGAGGAAGGGGCAGTTGCTGAGGGCTATAGCACTCCCTATTGAGCTGAAATGGCAGGACATGACCATTAAGGATGCCAGCATTCACTAATGGAAGGAAGCACAAAAGCCCATGTCTGCCCTTTCGTACTAGTTTGGATGCTTCCCATTTAGATCAGTAAACTTGCCAACGACACACACACACACACACACACACACACACACACACACACACACACACAGAGGCGTGTTTCTCAATAAGAGCAAAAAGCGTATTTTCTGCCTAGTCAAAATTTTGTATCCTGCAGAGAAAATGCATCAGTGTCTTATCTCTCTTCCTCTGTGTAACACACTGACTATAGTTTCTTCTTAAAAACAAAAACGAAGAAACAAACAAAAACCCAGAACTATTAGTCTCCAAATTACAAGCATCAAACACAAAATAATTTCCTTTCCTTGATTTTAGTTAAAAAAAAAAGCTCATTTTAGATTAATATAGGCAGTGAACTTTATCCTCTATTATATTTATCGATTATATATATTCTGTTTGTCCTCTTTAGCTGGGTAAACACATAAAAAGATTTTTGATGCTTCTACTAGCTATTACTGGTAGTTGACACTGGGCAGGCAAATTTCAAACCTATATGGTCACCAATGCCACAAGAAACATATACTTCTGTGGGTTCTGGAGCTACTGAAATCAGAGAGAGGGAGAGTGTTGTGAATCTGTTTTCTGTACATGACTGGTTTCCAGTCTTAATAATATTTGAATTCAAAATTTTCACTGAAATTGGGACATTCTTGGGAAATTTCCCCTCTACAGTTTGTTTGAAGTCTAGTTATGTAGAACTCCATGATTTTTTAGCATTTCTTCTTTTCTCATCTGCCCACCTTCTTGAAACATCTGTGAAATTACTCCCTTTCTATTTTTTGAAATCAAGCAATAGGTTTAAAAGCTTTTGTTTAGATGCTAAAAAACTACATGAATTTAATAATTTAGTATATTGGATTAAGTATTGTAAATAAGGAGAAAAATAAAAATGAAAAGAAAATTAAAAGCAAAACTAAATCCTCTCAGTTATAAGTTTAGACAAGTCCTAAAAAAAAAAAAAACTTAGGCATGGTAAGAAGCCTCATTTGATGTGTTTGCAGTAGCCTCGGCCCTTCATCTTTACCTTTCCTGAAACGTGGAAGACAAGAAAGTATGAAAAGATTCTGCATATATCAGTGATCAGATTTAGTCTAAATCAGTATTCATTTAATTATCACTAAAAGAATATCAACTTGTTTTTAAAATTTCACGCTGAAAACCTCACCTGCTGTATTCTCTCCCCTCAAGACAGACACTGTGATGTAAACAACTGTGATGTGACTTTTCATATCTGCAATCATTCTATGTTTAGTTAATTTGTTGTTTGAGTATCTATCTACAGGCAGTTGTTCAAATATCAGTCCAAAAAAGTAGAAACAGAATTGCTATAGCATGGCTTTCAAGCTAATTATTCCAGTGTTGTCTTCTGAAGTTAAAATTAGTCATTCATACAGTCCAGTTGCATACCACAAGCTGACTGTCTCCACTCTACATTCCACATGTCTACTTTACGTCATTTTTCTTTTCCTTTTTTAAATGCACATAGATGGTAGTAAGCTGCAATCTCCATATATTTCAGAATTTCAGACATGTTTATTTGATCCCATACTCCAGTCACTTTTTCAACATTGTCACTCCCTTTTCTGTTATACGTATCATATTTTACAATCTTTCAGTTATACATTTTCCTTTATTGTATTCAGAATCAAAATGCTTATTAGAAGATAAATAATATGAATAGCACAGATTTTCAGCACTGCAAGAAGAAAACGAATTCAAGAAATACAACAAAAAATTTAATCAAAACCTTATCAGTTAGTAGGGCATTCTCATGCACTCATTCACTTTAAAAAGAGCATTAATAGATGAGCTTTTGTTGGTTGTTTTTAGCCCACAGCACCAAAATTTTTTCAGTTTCTAAATATCAGAGAGAACAATTTTTTACCACACAAAACATATTACTATACACAGTGCATTCTCTGAATATGTTAACTCAGTAATTTTTTTCTGGAAACCTCAGTTTTCAGATGGACAGAAGTGTCCATCTTGCATCTTGCAAGCTCCTCCATTCTCAGCTCGACAGTTACTGGGGCCATGAGCTCAGCATCAGTGCCTGCAGGAGTAGGAATGAAGTAGAAGAGGACAAGGCAGTAGTAAAGAGGTGGGGACAGAGAGTGAAAGCAGTAGGTAAATATGGCTGTGAGTCACTGTGCATAAATTCCAGTTCAGTTTAGCAATAATCTAGGGCAATCCTATATCATTAGAATAAATCCTTTTGAATTTTTGTCAATAAAACTGTCAAATGCATGTTTTGTTTTGTTTTTTCATAAAATACACAAAATATTTCACTTGTTTATGAATATTTCATTAAGATGCTTATATGTCTCACAATGAGCAATAGGATATAAGGCTATGGATCACTCAGTCAAATTTCAGAAAAGACATAGATGAAGGCTTGCAGTAAAATATGGAACAACATTTTCTTGGAAGCCACTTGAAAGTAAATACTATCGTTAAAGCCCTATGGAGATTTCAGAGCCTTAAAACACGGTGAAATGTAAGTTCTGTGTGTTAGCACAGCTTGCTTCTGCTATATCCAGAGCAAAGCCGCGAAAATTCACATTTCTTTTCCAGTTGGGTGTTTTTCGTAAAGCAATGCCATGTTTGTATTGGCACAAAATATCATTTTCAACATTTGACAATTTCACTTCTTGACGAAGATTTTAATCCAGCTTAGCTTATGGACATCACATATAGGTATTAAATAATTTTAAAGCCATACATTATTTCAAAAAAAAAAAAAAAAAAAAAAAAGCTGTTGTAAAATATTTTCTTTTTTTCAGGTGCCTTCCTTGAGCAAACAATCCACTGAAGGTAAAAAGACAATTGTGAAATGTTTCTGACATTAAATTTGTGTTTTTCACTGAAAACAGCAACTGCAACTACGATACTCATTGGAAATAAATGATCCTTTTGCCTTAAGCAGTTCTGTAAATTTATTTCTCTTCAAAGTTTCATCCAAGTAAAGACCATAGCTTGACAACTTCACTTATGAGCCTAAAAGTCAAAGTCTGACACTTCTGTTAAAGAAAACAAACAATTGATTTGACTGTGAAAACAAGCAAAACAAAACCAAATCTATTAAAACAAAACAAACAAACAAACACATTTTTAAGGCATAACAAGATTTGCACATTTACATTTTCACATTGTTGAAATCTGTGGTCTTGCAAAAATTCAGCAAACAAGCTGTAGTTGTGCAAAATTGCCTGCACACATGTAAGTCTTTGCAAGACTTGGACCTAAGGGAACAGCAATTCATAAAAACACACTTATTTTCCATTTCATTTTAATGAGCTTTAATATTTGTAGATTGCTTTAGAAATGAAAAACTGGCCAGTCTAATTTCTAAGTCAAGTGCTTGTGACCTGACCTCATTAATACTCCAGTTACATGCATTGTGCACTGTTGATCTCACCAGGTTATGTTGGGAAGGAAATACTGTCTAGGTACTCTGAAATTATACATCAAAGCCCAAAGATGGCTCTAAATAGATCACTGAATCATAGAATCATAGAGTCATAGAATATTAAGGTCGGAAAACACCTGGAAGAACATCTAGTCAAACCATCCACCTACAACCAATATTGCCCATCAAATCATGTCCCTAAGTAATACATCTACCCTTTCATTAAACACCTCCAGGTACACTGACTCCACAAATTCCCTGAGCAGCTCGTTCCAATGCCTTACCACTCCCAAGAAGAAATTCTTCCAGGTATCCAATCTAAACATCTTCTGGTGCAATTTGAGGCCATCCCCTCTTGTCTTATCACTCACTACCTGAGAGAAGAGGCTAATTCCCACCTCTCCACAACCTCCTCCCAGATCGCTGCAGAGAGCAATTGGGTCTCTTTTGAGCCTCCTCTTGATCAGGCTAAACAATGAGAGTACCCTCATCTGATCGCCGTAAGACCTGTGCTCCAGACCCTTCTCCAGCATTGTTGCCCTTAAATCACCGAATTGGATGTGTACATATGTCTGTATTGCACATCATGGGATTGCAAACCTTGCCTAACAAGCCAAGACATCAGTAAAAAAAACTGGAAGATCAAGACTTCTTACCTCTACACTCTGTTTAACCCCCATGCCATTCTTGGCATTCTCACAGATGATGGTGCATTGTTCAGTACAAGAAAAGCTGTTTTCAAAAATAGAAAAAGATTCCTTGATCGTATGTGAAACTGTTCGTATGAATCTTCGTTGGGCAAAAATGTTGGTAAAGGGAAATACTGCCATTTTCTCTACATTTTGGATAGAGAGTAAGCGACTCTGACCAGATTAAAAAATCACTTTTTATAGTTTATACTGCTGACATATTTATCTTGCAAAAAAAAAATAAAAAAAATCCTGTCACCTTCTACAGAGAGATAGTTTTTAGAATTGGGCTTCTTTGAAGGAGGGGAGGTTTGC
The DNA here is from genome assembly GCF_016699485.2 of Gallus gallus. Classification (NCBI taxonomy): domain Eukaryota; kingdom Metazoa; phylum Chordata; class Aves; order Galliformes; family Phasianidae; genus Gallus; species Gallus gallus. The sequence goes on from NC_052532.1 coordinate 142,228,041, forward strand.
TCTGAAATACCTTTAAATGTGTATACTTGTATCTGTAGGTATGCATGTAATAACAGGTGCTTTGTGCCTCACCTAACACATTTTCACTGGAATCACAGATGTAACAAACTCATGTTTGTTTGCATTTGAAGAAACTGTTAATGAAAGTGAGGTTTGTTCATATTTTTAAAACACAAGTTTTAGCTGTTTTTTTGTTGTTGTTTTGGTTCAGTTTGGTTTTCTTTCTTTTACATACATTCAGCCACATACTCTAATTTCATCACACTTTCAAAATGTTTTAAAATGACACTGATGCCAGCTTTGGGCTTAGTTCTGAAACTTTCATAAACACAGCATTTCATTTACTACCTAATATGAAGCTATTTAGAATCTGAAATGTTTCTACCCGCACTCTATTTGTACTGGGGGGGGGGGGGGGGGAGGGGGGGGAAGGAAAGAAAAAATATGAAAAATCCTTAAAGAAAAAAACAGTATATTCTGTCATTATATAGTCCATTGTAGTAATTTTTTTTGTTTGTTTTATTTTTTAAATTTTGACATACATTGATAAGGAATCTTTCCTGTCCTAAAATGCTGAAACACTTCAGGCCGACCTGAGCTTTTCAAATCTCATGTTCATCTCTTTGTTGAGGCTGTGCATCTGATACTGGGCTCCGGCGAGCACAGCTCTGCCTCCCTGCCACCTTTCTCACAGCTCCAACACATCTGATGAGGAGCTGCTTCCAACCAGGACTTTTTGCAAATTAATGCTTTGATCACCTGCTGTTTTTTCTTGCAAATCCTGCTTTATCACTGCATGGGCATATTTTCTCACTGTCTCTCACATGGATACATATACAAAAGTTATAGCCTTTTAAGTCAGATGGATGAATTTATTTTGCATAGACTTTGTGTAAAAATAAGAAATAGTACTTTTGGAATTAAAAGATTTTGGCAATAACAAGCAAATAAAAAATTCCCAAATGATAGCTAAGGCAATGAAGACAACTGAGAATCTCAAATGACATATAAAAAAGAGAGAACTTTACCTGAACAGTCTGCAATTATCAATACGAGCAGGTTCCCATCTCTCATTACCCTTAGCACTTACCAAGTCTGTTCAGTGTTACGTTCCACATCTTTCTTCACATTAAGATCCTTAGGAAAATCCTATAATCTATAGCATGAATGAAGTATTTTTTTTGTGATTTAGAGCAAATCTGTGGAGTTTAATATTTACAAGGTTTAATCAAAGATAGAACCTTTACATTACCAACATTTGGTACTATATGCAAAAAGAAGTAGTCCTGTCAACAATTATATTGTTCATTTAAGTGTTCTCTGGAAATACAGTCATTATTCCAGCCTTTTCCCCATAACTGTTCCTTAAAGAAGAAAACTTGCAAATAAATAACTTTAATTTTAAAATGATATAAGAACAATTTCTATATAAAGAAATCCAATACAATAACATAAATCTGATCTAGGAAAAATTCATGCAGCTGTATTTAAATAGATAATCAAATTGGCTGCATATTTATACGGTAAATATTGTGGTATGGACTTTTACATAAATACAAACAATTTTAGCAATGTATTTGCAATTTTATTAAGATAAAAATATAGCATGATACTATAAAAGCTGAAATTCACTGTACATATATTGGATGCATTGCATGCAAACCAACAGATCATGAATTTTCAAAGCGTGTCGCATCATATGCACATACAAATGCGGCTCTAATCGGTCCTTCACTGAACTCAGTTGCTCATTTATCTACCCCTTAGCACACAACTCCATGCTCCCATTAAGATATTTAATTTCAGGAACATTTCATAAAAGCAGATGGTGAATCAAGAAGTATTTTATAATGACGATATGTAAGTGATGGTCTCCAGTCTTCCAGGTGGCCCACACAACTACTGTCACAACAGAAAAGCATCTGTCATGCAGCAAATAAGTTACACTCTTTGTTGTAGCCTGAGACTAGTTTAAAGTTTTTGGCAGATTTTCTAACCCTTTTCAGTAATACATATATATATATATATATGTATGTATGTATGTACAAAAACAAAAGAGAAAATTTCTTGCATAACTGCCTCATTTATTTTTTTAGTAAATCTAGTCAAAAACAAACTTGCTAACTTGCTAAGAAAGTTGAAATAAAAAGAATAGTAAATAGTTAGCTGTACCATGAATGAAAGAGACAAGGCATGGAGAAACTGTAGCTGTTATTCTTAATAGCTCATTAGAGAAAACAAGTCTTGGTTTCAAAAATATGTAATTCTTAGAGTTATAAAAGATGCCACCTCCTGGAAAGCAAATATAAATGTAAAAAGTATTTGGAAAAAAACACAAGACCAACATAAATTGGAAAATCATTGCTGCTCTTGTTTTACTAAGAATGTCTATTTTCATCCTCTTTTCTTCAGAGAGAATGCCTTACTTTTATGTAGTCTGCACTGCAGACATGATAGGAGAAGTATGGAATCGACATTTAAAACAATGAAAAAATATCATATAATTTTATGAAGAAAGTGTATACACTGTCATATATGAGAATGTTTAAAAGGAATGTATAAATTAAAAAATAGTTTCATTCAAGAGCATGTTTTCATTTAAAGCCAAATATTAAACATATTCAGCTTCCTGTTACAAAGATCTACATATGTAACTGGTCTCTTATGATTACCTGCAAGAGATTAAACAAAATCTTTGAAATCATTAAGCAGTTCCATGTTTTTTTATTCTTCTCCTTCTTTGCTTTTCCCTTATCTGCTAAAACAAGAAAATGGAGAGTACAGTTTAATTTAAAGAAAAAAAAGATCTATTCTTAAAAAACATAAAAATTACTGTAAAACAAAATACGGACTCATACAGCTGCTATTTTTTTTTTTTTTTTTTTTTTTGTGCATCTCACTTTCTTTCACTCTTTTTTTTTTCAATAGAAGCCCTACACTTTTCCCAGAAATGTAAACATTCTATTTATAGCCAGAGAAACTTTTAGTACCATCTCATTAAGTATAAGAGTGCACTTTAAAATCATGCCTCTGTTTATGATCTAATTATATTCCTTATTACGTTAAATGAACACTGCTAATGTATAATATTCAACTTTGTTCCCCATGGCTTCTGACAAACAAAATCACTACTGTACTCACATTAAAAATAAATCAACAGATTATATTCAGTTGTGTAAAATTATGAATTGCCATATTCCCCTGATGGTCTTCAAACAACCATGCTAACAATGCAGAACTCAAGTAATAAACTGGGAAGAAATTGAAAGAGTATTTTACAGCCCAGGATATATTTTACTCATCTTCTTTACATATATTATTCAACATTGTTATCAAATAGTAAGCTCACAAAAGGCATCATGAAAACAGCTACATAAGCACTCAAAATGACAATGAGATATAGTTATCTATTATTCATATTATTTATGTTCATCAACCATACATTATAACAATTAATGTTATAATTGCTCAGGTTATACACTTATAATTACATATAATTTATGCTTTTATTTACATATATTGTGTAAAATATATAATTTAATTCCAGACATTTTAATTCCAGATGGACTGACATCTATTTCCTGTGCTTTGTATTCCTAAATCTGTATAAACTCATGTTGACATTCTATTTTTTAATACAATTCAATCAAGAATTTTGTGTTGTAATGAAAATGATTTTCCTTAAAAATGGTCAGAATATGAAACTGAATATTCAAATACGAAGCTAAATATTTGTTCAGTAGAATGTCTTCAAATTAACTGAAGACTCAAAACAAATAAAATCCATGCAAGCTATGTAGCCTTCACCAAAGACAAGTCTAGGTGCTATTTTAATTCAAGAGTGTTGAAGACATAAATATTTTGTAGTTGAGTGGATTTTCATTTTCATTCAATTATTTTTTTCTATGATGCATCTAGCATTATTTCCTGTAAAAACAACCAGCCCTCTTCCACAAGAGCATGGGATAGAATAAAAGCAAGACTTGCTCTAGTGTCAGTGACACATTTTATTTATCTTTCAATAGTAATGAGCTTAAGCTTTTGAAAGTAAAATACTAAATTACTTATACCCACAAAACTGGAAGAAGAGATAGGGTTTATGAATCTGAAAGATGATTTGGGGCATGCAGCTATTTGTGCTGTGGCTTTGTTATCTTGTTCTCCCTCTTGTGGGCTTGGAGAGTAAGAGCATACAAGATAGTGCATCAAGAGACACCCTAGCCTGGCTATTGCTCTGGTAATAACTGCGTTAAAAAGACTTCACGGAATGTGCCTCAGGATTAGGCTACCACAGTGTTGCTGGGAGGGACATCCCATGACAGGACCTGGAGCAAAGCCGCCCTTAACAACTCTCATGGCACACCAAGAAGCTGTACAGCTTTTCTTCAAAACTAACTTTGAGAATTTCAAGACTAAGAGCTTCATCTCAACTTTGCTATATTCACAGAGGCCTAAAGATCATTGACTCAAAGACAAAGTTGCCCAATTATTTCTGTACAAACAATTTCTTCTCTGTGCTCTGAATAACAAAAATAAACAACATAAAAGTGCTTCTGTTCAGCCTTATGAAATGAGTGTTTTATTATTCAAGACTTCAAGGCCACAAATTGGTAGCTGTAAATATTGTGCTGCATTCAAAGTTCTGTATATGCCATCTGGTGACCATGTGATTGGTATATCTATGGGGCAAAAGAGGAAGGGGGAGTCTTGTCATGCCCTTATTTATTTTCTGTGTTCAAGTATGCACTGACTTAAAACCTAGCCATATGCTACAGCATCTGTTATAGGTGGATATTTTTGAGGTTGTTTTTTTTTTTTTTTTTTTTTTTTAAATTAAGTCAATTTTGCCCTTTAGAAGCTTCTACTCTAACAGTAGTTCAGAATGACATTTATTGCAGTCCAAATTATTATTTTATTAGGCACTACAGAGTCTAGCTTGATCAAACAGCAAAAGTCTGATTTGGAAATAAATTAGTACTTTAAGATTAATAGTAAAACAACAACAACAACAACACAACAAAATATCATCCATTTTTGTTTACATCAACCAAAAGAAGATGTGATTAATTTAAACTTTGTTTGCATACATGTTAGTAGAAAAAGAAACCTTCTTTGCCTTAATAGAAAAAAACACTCTGTAGCAGTTATAAATGTGAATAGCAAATTCTGTGCTTTATTGGCTCAGTATTCATATACGCATAATCATCATTTAGTTTACAGAATACTGCTCAAGGCAGTCTTGTGCAAGTGGTACACCAGTTTGCCTTTGGCAAGGAAACCAAAATACAACAGTTCTTATGGCTTTTCATCATGCCTTGAAAGGAGATGGTTAAGCTAAAACTGGCTTTGTAAGAATAATAAAAATATATGAAAAATATGCTCTTTTCTAGTCATTATTTTTGTTGAAAAATAAGAATTTTTTTTTTTCCATCTCTGCTTGCTTAAAATATCCAGTGAAGTTAATAGGAACTTTGCTTTACTGATATTGCAGGATCAGGTCCCACTTCCATTGCTCCAGCTTTTTCAGGAACATTTCTATTCTTTTGCTGGCTGAGCTAAATGTAAATTGTGGAGTCAGACTGTAAAGTAGCCTGTATGAAATTCTGAAAATGCTCTATTTCAGAGAATATTAATCACTTCTATGTTAATATTCTATTCCTGCTACTACTCCGCACTGAAATACATAGCTTATATGGGAGCATATTTTATTCCTTTGCACTTATTAGGTAAGGCAGTGCTGTCTTACTGAACTTTTCCCCTCTTCCAAGAGATACAGAATTATCCAGACTGACACATCCATGTAACTGTCACTGCGTTATCCTACTTTCCAGCATTAATTTCATGCACCAGATCCCATGATGAACCTGGGCTGTGCCATTTCTCAATATTTATGCTAGGTCAAGGTGGCAGAATTTAATCTTGCAAAGCTAGCTCAAAAAGGGCATACCAGCTGCCTTGTCTTACTAAATCAGATAACAGCAATAGATCTAAAGAGGGAATTAGACAGAAGTAAGTGAGATTATTGCATCTGTAAAAATCCTGCATCCCTTACAACCATTTTGAAAGCACTTATTTGTTATTAACTGCACAAAAATAACATTAAAACTTAATTAAAAACAGTGTATAGTGTCACTTCATGGTTGTTTTTTGTGGGTTTTTTTTTTTTTTTTTTCCTAATTGTGGTTTTAAAAAAAGAATTGTTGTTCAAGACCTAAGAGCAGCTGGTAAGAAGTTCAAACGCAGGTCATCATGCAGCCTAACTAAGCTAAGATTTCTGCATCTTTAACCTAAATTAAAAGAACATTAAGAGTCAATGTACTGTGATGTGAAATGGCAGTTCTGAGTCTGGTACACAAACAATGTGTAGAAATGAGGACAGGGTGTTGTCTTACAGTACTGATGTATTTTGAAAGCACTGACAAAAGCTTGGGAAAATGAAAACAAGAAACGAATCTAGGCTGGTAGCTACTGGACTCCATAAAAAACTAGATAAGATGATCATTTTTAGGAATGACAAATCCTGGATGTGAATTGCAATTTTTTCTGGCTGGTCCATGGGACCATAAGTTGTATCACTGTCATTTTGGCTCGGATGGTATACTGCACTAGACAAAGCTGAGAAGGGCTATTTACTGAATTTACACCTACCATACTTATAAAAATTCTGTCAGCATCCATAAATGCACCAACTTTGACACCGTTTCCAAAATGTTTCTAATTACGTAGTCAAGGAGGAATAATTTTATAAGAAGAGAAAATTCATACTCTCAAAAACCCAGAAACATCAATGTCATGAATTGTCAGGACTGTATTTCACAACATGAAGGAGAAACTGAGGATTTGTGATATGCATTTGCATGTTAAAGCTGATCCAGAGCTGGTAAAAGTGATGTGGGCAATCTAATATACTATAGAAACCAATTCATAGGAGGAATTAAATGATAGCAATTTTCCTTTGACTTTATTATCAGAGAGAAAAATTGATTTCAACCTTTTTTGTTCTTCTTTGAAAAGCATCCACTTCCTTCTGAAAGAGAGAAAAAAAAAAACAAACACACAAAAAGTTCCCACTAGAGACATAAAATATTTATGTTGTAAATGATACTGCTATAGCTTGATTGATGTGTTTCTCTTCTCAGAGGATCCATCAGCTATAAGTTACCACTGAATCCATGTAGTTTTCCATATTACACCAAGTGTTCCCTTGCTGGAGAAGTGAGATGGCATCCCATGTGATTTCTTCCTAAGTAAATTCCAAACAGTGAGACCTCTAAGTTGTTTTTTTGTTTGTTTGTTTGTTTTTCCCAAAGAGGACAGATCACACAATTTCAATCTAGATTTCTTCAGTTTTCAAAAAACAAATAAAACAAAAATAAAAACAAAACAAAATTTCATTTGTGAAAACAAGACTTTTGATAAACGTGAAAAAAAGATCAGTTTTGCTGATGTTTCCCAAGGGGTGAGAGGAGAACAGGGGGCAAACGAACAACAAAACACAAACAAACACAATTTTTATTTTATAGACAACTCTGGTGTCAGTAGAGTGCATATAAATAAGGCTATAAAACAGCAAAACCAGTATCAATTAGTTCAAACTGAATATTTTTCTGCTTGGAAAAGGACACTTAAGAATGGTTTCTCCATTGTACCAGAATCACACACAGTCAAGCAATGTCTGGTTCATGGTCTTTCTGGCAGATGATCTGCAAGGGTTGAAGGTGGGATACAGACAGCTCCTAACAAGGCAAAAAGTAGGCTTTTCTTGCAGTAATTCTGGTATTGTTTCTTAGTTTTCTTATATGCAAAATGTATGTTTCACCATATGATTGTACACGTAGTCCAACAAATCTCTGCAATATATATATATGCAATATATATATATGAACAATATGTGTGCAAGAAATATCTGAGACTTATGGGCCTAAAAATGCCAAGAATTATAACTAATTTTGTAAGATGTTGATGACAATATGTTATTAGTTAGACACAAATTTAATTATATTATTAGTAGAAATGAGTATATTATGAGTATATTACTCAATATTATGAGTAGAAATGATGAGGCTTAGAAATAAAAGTTTTAGCTAGAAAGATAATCAGAAGCTTTTCCCAACTCTTCCTTTACTTGTCAGGTGAGTATGAAATCTAGCCTAGTTAATCTTATATACTTAAGATAATACAATTTAAAAATACTTATATTTGAGTAAGTACATATTTATGAGAGTTTTAACATCTTTCTTCTGCCATTCAAATTACAAAATTAATTGTCTGACATATGTCTTGATTCTAATTAAGAATTAATTCATTAGTTTGTTTCCAGCCTTAAATATTTGAGTGGAAATTGGACAGACAAATGTACAAAGCAAAAATACTGCTTACAGAGCCAAGTCAAAAATGAAGAAAGAAATAGGAAAAAACATGTGTCAGAGAAAAGATCCATCTGTTTGATGGGCAAAATGGCTCCAGCCGGCCACCACATGCAAGGCAAACCACTGCTCATTTAAAAGGCCCACCAGAATGCTCTGTATGGCTCTGTATGGACCACAGCAAGTATGTAAGATATCATGGAGATAAAGTGGATTCCCAACCACTTCTTGGAGATAGTTGTGGAACTACCACTGTTAGCTCAAGGTACAGTGGGGCAGAACAGTGCAGCAACCACGACTCAGTTCACTTCATCCTCACAGAAATGGACATGTCCTACTGTAGAAATGATAGCCCCCAAAGGTGGAGAGCAGTAACATACTGCTGGGGAGATCAGAAATCAAGGAACATTGCATCAAAGCAAGTTTTCAGCCCCACTCAAAAAGAAACACTTCTGTTGGTAAAAGGGGCTCGGCTTGGCATCTTTTCCATAAGGCAGCAGAAGCTGCTTCTTTATGATATTTCATACTGTGTTGTTCTTCATTCCCACACAGAGCTGGCATATGCATCAACAATGGCTTTATCCTCACCTTGGAGAAATGTGTATCGCCTCCACAACCACTTCACACCAGGGCAAGGGCTCAGAGACAGTGAGAGGAGTAGGCCTGCTATTGAACAGCAAGGTCCCTCCAGTGCATTACAGAAGGAGCAACTACATTCAGAAACCTCCTGAATGTACTCAACCTTGCTCACCTCCTGAGAACTGACAGGCTTCCAACACACAATAGCAAAGTATTTTTAAGCTTACAGAAGTGAAAAAGCCCCTAACAGGTACTAGGTATTATATTATAACCTGGGAATTTTTTTTACCAAAAAACTCTCATTTGGAACAGCAGCAGGACAGCTTTGAGAAAGGTGTTATCATCAGCTAATCAGTTGTGGTCACTGGCTTAAACTGAACTGTCATGAAGATATCATGAACATGTGAGATTACGATAATAAAATAGAAAATGTATTTTTCCATGTTGAAGATAAAACTTGCTTCCAGATTGTAAGAGATTATTCTTTTATATCATTGACTCAAAGTTTGTTGGGGAACAAGTCCAGGCAAGTCCTGGGCAAGGCAGAGAAATCTTTTGTCTTGAGGATACTAATGGACAGGTCCTGGCTAAGGATTGTGAAATCCTTTAAGGAGCACAGATGGACAAGGCCAGGGGCAACGAGAGAGAGATAAGCTGCTGCTAATGGCCAGGAAACGGTCTTTTTGTGTGGACTTATCTCGAGGAAGATGGCCATCTCAGGAGGTATGCACAGGACTCTTGCTCAAGCACCCAGGGATGTCACGTAGGCAGGAGAAAATGGAGGATAAAAGAGGGTCCAACAACCACGGCGAGGTAGAGGTTTATCTCTCACCACGACAGACTTGAGGGGTTCTCTGCCATCTGATCCTTCACCACAACGTTGGAGGCTGATCTCTCACCGCAACACAGAGGCTGATCTCTCATGATCTCTCACCACGACACGAGCTTTCTGCCTTCAGATCCTTCTCTACGGACCGTTTGTTGACGGACTTCCCTGGGCCTGCTACCTGAGACCTGCTGCTTCCTCCCAGACTTACTCAGCGGCTTCTTCCTGGACCCACCCGGTACCTGCACCCTCTCGTTGCCCAAGACCGGCCTCGCTGCTCCTGCCCTTCGGCCTCGGACCGTCAGAACGTCGTGCAACGGGACTACTGCTGGATCCTGGTGGTGACTATCCCCGCTTTACGCAATTTTTGCTTCTTTCGATTTTTTCTATCGCTCGCCTTCCGTTCCCCATCACCCCAATCCGTAACAGTGTCCGTCCTCCCCTTTCCTCATCTCCCTTATTAACATTTGTAATGAACTGGTCGGACCAACATTTGAACCGTTGTTTCTTAATCTCACGCCGGGCATACGTATTTCAAAGAACCTCCTCTCCCTCCTATAAATTGGAGCGAGACACAGATTTCTTGCTATCCCTATGGAATTTTCAATCAGGGAACCTTGTTTCTACATCTCTCCATTTTTGAGTGGAGCAGTTGAGAGACTAACAAGTAAAAGGGAGCATATTCATATTCTCTGAAACTAAGTCCCAGCTCAACTCTATTTTTTCCTTAACACTGTAGATATTTCCAGTCTGTTTTTTAACATCATTTGTATTTGCACAATATCAATCTCAAAATCTCATGTCAAGACTTATTTAACATGCCTAGGTACAAATGACATGATTTTTGCATGTCTTCAGCTTCATATTCAGACAGAAAAAATATATATGTAGATGTGTAAGCCAAAACACATTTGTGAAGCTGCTGATTAGTCCATGCTTTAAAAAAAATGGAGAGTAAGAAAAAAATTGCTGATTCTCCTTCACGCTTGTGCAATGAAGCATTGACTTTGGAAGGCCTTGAGTCTGGTTTCAGTGCATCCAGAATGGCTACACTTGTCTTTGCCTCATTCTCCTGGAGCTAGGAAAGGAAGATGTCTTTTAACACAGTAGTTCCCCAGTGTAAAAGAGAAAAATAATTTTCAGTGTTTGATCATAGTTTGCCTTGGCTATGCGCCAGCAAGATAAAAGTTTTCACTGGTGTTGCAGTCCCAGATAAAGTAAGAGTGAGTGAGCCATAGTGAACAATCCAGAGATGTCTTTATTGAACTAAGAAAGAACATAGGTTTCATAAAACATACACTATTTCAACTTCAGACATGGATAATTCAAAAGGAAAACCTTTTAGTTGATTGATTCTATACACAAGAGGACAAACAAGGTTAAACTGTGATAGATGCAGAATTAAAAAGTTATTTGCTTGCAGCATTTTTGCACTCTGGGAAAACAAACAAACAAACAGAAAAACACACAACAAAAAACAAACTTTTTCTCCAGCTCCAGATAGGGAACACTTCTTCCTCGTTTTCACTGTTGGCACCTTCCTATTGATTTTATTATGATTAAAATACATGGCAAAATGCTCCTGAGCACAAAAGCATAGGGCTAAGCCTCACTCCCTTTTATTACACTAGAGAGCCACTAAATAGGAAAGGATTTTGATTTAGATTCCTACATTAAAATTAAATCACACATCCTAAGGAAAAATGATCTATAATAATGAAAGTCACACACTTGGGGATTGAAAGTACTATTGAATAATGAAAAAAACCATTGTAGCAATGAATGTGAGGGACCACTAGGATTTAATGAAGAGATATTTCAGAAACAAATGTGTCCCTTCAGTGTTTTCTATTGATGATCTGAATATTATCAAAAAATTACGTGAAATATGAATTATGAATAGCACAAAGTGCAAAGAAATTACTTACTGCCTATTGTTTTGGGTTGCAAGTTTTTATGTCCCTGCTGTAGGAAGGAGTTACATTTCACTGGTTGCTTTTTAGTGCATCACGTGGATCAGGATGAATATATTGAGCCTTCATTGCCCAAGACTGAAAATGTACATCAATTTTTTAACTATTACACAGGGACACTGACCATTGGGTGGTGAGATTATATGCAGTTCTGATATTGAAACTTTTCTTTTGCTTTTAGGCCTCCTTCACTGATTTTACAGATTAAAATGTGTTCTTCCTGGAAGCAAATTGCCAACCTTTCTCTGTTTTGATCATGCTTGATTTTACATTTCAGCATTTTTAATTTTATTTTGATTGAATACAATGAAAAGTTAATCTTGGCACTAATTCATTTTCAGCAAAAACTTGCAGTCTTGCAAAGTGGGAGGCTGATTTCTTGGAGAAAAAATCATCAGTCCTGGCAGCAATGAAAGTTCCTGTTTGACTGGCCACCAACAGTGAGTAAACGATAACTAGGTGGAACAGAGTCATGCCAATTTTTCCAGAGGTGTGATTTGAGCACAGTTTTCTTAACTCACATTACTATGTGACTTTTCAGCATTACTAACACAATGATAAGCATCATAGAATTGATCCAGCTCTATTATTTCTTCTGAAAGAAGCCTGGTATCTCCGTACACTCCCCAAATCCACAAACAACTCTTTCACTTTGTCAAGTGAAAGCAATCCACATGGAAAGTAGTTCAGTAGCAGCACAAATATAGCATAAGCCACGTACAGCACATTTGAAGTTGCATTTCACCTGCTAGAGATTTTGTTTTGCACTTTAGACAAGTTTTACTTGTGAAAGGTGAAGATTCTGTGGGGGTGGTTATAAGACTGAAACAGAGAGGAAGAAAGCACTTCTCCGTAATATAGTGATTAGTGCAATCCAGTCTTCAAAATTGCTCAGTATTCAGTATTTCTTAGTTTTATTTTGGCTTTGTGCACAGCAGTGAATAAGAGCTGCTTTTTCTAATGAAAACTACTTCTAAGAAAGATTACATGGTATTTATCTAACAGAAGATGCAACTTCTTAAAGAAGTGGTTTGGACACTTGTCTACTATTTCTGCTTCTACTAAAGCTTGTCTACTATTTCTGCTTCAAAATTGGGAGAATATTTATTATTATCATTTATATTCTTAATACTATTTATTCAGTGACTGATTGATATTAAACAAAAGTGGGAACATACAGCCTGCCTAGAAAATAGGCATAGTCTATTGCTTTTTCACAGCTGAAACCTCCTCTTCTGTGAGGGAGGAATTCCAGTTGTACCAAAGTAGTAAATTACTGTAGTTATTGCAGTTCTTGGTGAGGTGCTCTGATCATTTTCATCCCAATTTAAAGAAAGATCTATAACTACAGATTAGACAAGAACTGTGCACATGTTCAGATTTAGAGTCAGGGATGTAGCAAGCTAAGGGCTGCATGGAAACATTTTGGTCCTCAGCTTCATTTTGCTTGAAGCAGACAAGTGTTTTTTGTATTTTTTTTTTTTAATTATTATCTCCCAATGGACTCACCTTTTTTATAAATGAGATTTTAGAATGCAAAATCAAATAGGTATTCATCATTCATCAATAGGTATTCTACTGCTCTTCCCTGCAAAGATAACATGAACTGTAGCTAAATAGACAGGAAATGACATGTCAGAAATATAAGTGAGAAAAAAAGCATAACTCATTCTTAAGCCCTGAATATTTACTTTCCTATACCTAAGTTTACTCATGTGAGTAGCAAGGAATGTACCTTGTTACCTCTGTTATGTCACTCTCCAGAAATGTTAATTTCCCAAACGTATGAGATTTTAGATGTAGATCTTTCTTATTTCAACAGAACAGATGGGTACGTTTTCTATTCAATGAACATACTAAGAACTCTTTTCACACCTCTAACAGTCACAGCTTTGCACACCGATGTGCTATACAGCTGAGAATTACTGGCAGTGCATTTGGCTGCACAGTAGGAGTATCTCAGGTTTAAAAATTTCCCTATATCTGTTCCTTTCGTGTGATTCCTTTATAAAATTTCTGTCTTCCTTTGTGCATCTGTTCACAGCTTTGACTACAAAAAGAGATTTGCAGTCCTTGCAAAATTTTGAGTCTGGCAGCCTTCATGTGAGGGAATGAGTTGCTATAAATAGGGCTGGAGGCGGGGGGGGGGGGGGGGGAGCTTTTATTTTTATTATTTTTTTCTCCTGCAAAGAGTAAGTATAAAGATACAAAATTATGAATATAAAATTATGTCTGTCTGTGCAGCACCATTCTGGCCTTCCTTCCTTTAGGAGTGTCTGTATTTCCCTCTCTTCTAAGCATAGCACAAACTTTCAGTTTACTTCTTATTTAGGAGGAATTAACAAAAATTTCCTCCCATATTGGGATATCAGTAAGCCAGTAAGTTAGGCTTTCTTCCTCTCTCTTTCTGATTTTCTATCCTCCATCCTTCTGTTCAACTTTCTTAAATAGGTGGCACAAATTTACTACTTTACTATTCATACAAGTATCAAATGTTCAAGACTTTTGTCACAAAGCAAGAAACTTGCTCTTTGCTTTCCCTGAAAGAAGGAGGTATTTTTATCATTTTCACATTATTCAGCTCTATTCATTGTTACTGCCTCGGAAGTACTAATACTGGCAGAGCATGTGTACGTCTTCCATGTATCACTAGTCAGGAGTGGAAGATCAGACCAGATGCAGTCTGAAGCTGCTTTACGATTTTGTGAACTGATATTTGTCCATCAAAAGGGGAACAGGGGAACACAGTAAATGACTGCAATTATTTTTCAGATCTCTCCTTGCTACTTTCTCTGACAAGACATATATAAATGTGGACAAATTACTGAGCAAACAGAGAGCTAGACAAAGACAGGGAGTTAAAGAATAAGGATTATAATGAAAGACAGAGACCTTACACTGTCCAAAAATTTCAAATATAAAGAAACACTCACAGATCTCCGTAAAGTACAGTATGTCATTTGTATGCTAAATACATGCAATACATGCATATAAGCATATATATGTATACTGTTATAATTTTATCTGAAAAGACTATGTATATCTCCAGTTACAAAAGCAAAAGTTTTGAAGATAGCATTAGGAGAGTCGATACAAGCTAATATTGCTAGTGAGACTTTATCTTCCTCTCAAAAATTCCTCAAAAGAGTACAGGCAAAAAATAATTCAGATTTTTTTATTATTATTTTGCTTGTCATCAAAATTGCAGTAAGGAGAATATTATCAGAGAAGTTATCTACCAGAGGTGAGTAAGACTTCTTTACCAAAGTCATTTACCCATGGTAGTTATTTTATATATAAAAAAAGATCCAACTACTTTTGGAATTTTCATAGAAATATGTAAGAAGAGGCAGAATAAAGCAAGTAGGTGAAGGGAACGGAGGATTAACAAAAGATCTAAAATTCATCTCCCACTTTTTTTCTCTGCTAATTGCACATCATTCTTTCTGATATTGCTTCGGGTTATTTTGTACATCTCATATAAAGCTGACAAAAGAAATAGAATAGAGTTAGAGTCAGTCATCAAATTAATACAGTTTCCTATGGTGATCCATGCAGTCAGTAAGTGTACATTGATGAAACTGCTTAGCTACAGTTAAATGTTGCTTATAGATCAAGTAAATCAAATTAACATCAGAATATACCATATTAGTCTTTGAAAAAGAGTCATTACTTCTGGCCTTTGAATTAGGATAAAGAATTAACAGAAAGAAAAATACTTGCCAAATCATAGTACCTAAACTTTAAATCTATCAAAGTTATAATCCTGAATTTCATTTAAAAAAAATAATTAGAAGTCATTTATCAAAGATTTAGTGTATTAAGTATCTTTTTAAAATGTTATTTATGCAGTTCATGTCAGAATTTCTTGACTCTTTTAAGCATTTCTAACATCTACTACTCACTGAACTAAGTAAGTTTATATGAGGAAGGGAGAAGGATAAAATACATTTATGTTTAAAATTCCAAAGAAACCATTTGTATGAAACCATTTTCAGTGACATGATTGAGTCACCTGGAAATTCCAAGAAGATCAGAATAACTCTTACAATTTTACTGTGAACAGCATTCATTCAGGTAGTTCTATTAATTCAGTAATACTTATTC
Source organism: Gallus gallus (assembly GCF_016699485.2). NCBI lineage: Eukaryota > Metazoa > Chordata > Aves > Galliformes > Phasianidae > Gallus > Gallus gallus. The sequence continues at coordinate 142,243,892 of NC_052532.1, forward strand.
AGTGTTAAGTACCACCAAGTATTGCAGATTCAAGCCTTAATTGAATATCTAAAATGAGTTGTCATTTGTTCATTCATTTGAAATGCAACACACTCTATATTGTGTAACTAAATGGAGGTTGGCCTTGATCAACTACAGTTCTGATGTGTCTATTTTTTTGTATTTTTGAGTGTTGTGTATGGTAACTGTGTGGATGAGATAATAAAAGAAAAACAAAATAACTCAGGCATTTCTGCATGAACTTTTTTAGGCACTGTTTCCTTTTGAAGCTCTCTGTCTCTCTGGTGTTAAAATGTAGGGTCACACTTCAAGTTCAAGTGTATCGACAGCTTTAATGTATTGCACTCAAGTAGAAGGAAATTATTATCTCTGTTGCAAGAGTATGCAATGTTGATGCACATGTCAGCCCCAGGTCACAGACAGAGTTAGGCATATTTAGTAAGCTGACTTTTTTAACTTGACCCTTTAGATGTGCCCTTTAATACCTGGAGGAAAAAAAATATATATATATACATATGAACACATGTCTGATATTTATTGACAGTAATAGAATCAACAGACTTTTTTTTTAATACATATACATTATTTCTGTGCACACATATGTAAGCATAATCCTGTTATGCTTTATAGTTTTCCCTACCCTGTTTACCAGGTGCAAGGCATATGTGAATCAGCATTTACATGCAGGGCTGCTTAAATCTACGTACTGCTGAGGTTATAAGTATTAATAGGAAACAACCCTTCCCCTTCAAAAGCTATGTCTGCCTGTATTCTCTTGTATCTCCGTTTTTCATGAATAGTCAGCTTCTACATCTTCCCAGATGTTAAAGTAAATGTGAGGAAAAGGTAATGAACCTCCAAACCCTGAACCAGCAACAGTAGATATAAAAGGCAGACAGGAAAATAAATAAATAAATAAATTATAGCATTGTTTGTCCAGACACTTGCAAGGGAAAATGACTGGAAAATTCAAATGAAAATAAAATCTAATATAATAATTATAGAGAAAACGCTTCAGATTCCAGCATTATAGGCAATGATCTAAAGTAGCGTTACTGTATCTTTCTTCAAGGTTTACATAGATTTCACAGCTTGGTCAGTTTATTTGTTCTTTCATCCATATACAGGGTGAAAATTCCTCACTTAATAAGCAGTCTCGTTGAAAACAACTATTTCTGTAAGTCAGTGGAGCAAAACTATGAGTATAATTTTGAGACTTCAGTACATTTTTATGCAATAATTCTTATAATTTTAAAATATACTAATAGATGCATCTTGTAAGAATACTGATTTTCATTCCACAGACAATAACAAGACCTGAAATTCTGGTTGGAAATTGACAACAAATTGAGTCCTTTTGTTTGAACTATGACATGGCTAACAGATCAGCACTAATTTTATTTGATAGGATGTCCTATTCCTACAATTAACTTGCACTTTATTCATTTGAACAAAGAAGTCAGATAACCATCTATCCCATAGCTGACTGAAATGTAACTAGTTGTTGTTGTTATTTGCCAGAATGCTCCAAGTATTTTTTTCTATATTTTTCATCTATCTGATCAAATGAACATGGTACCTACTGGCTAACTTTGATCCGATTGCTACCAAAGGCTTAAATACAACTTCTTTCATTATAGCACTCAGGATCCATAGGGATTCTAGAATTCTGATTTTTCCACCTTTTTATTGAGATATAACGGACTCCAAGAAAACATGTCCTGAAATAGACCTAATTTTATTATTTAAATACTAAATACTATAATATTATTTAAATACTTTATTTTCTTTCTGTCATGACATTCTTGAAAGAAAACAGTAAAAATTAGTGGGTGGAGCTATCAGGAATTGTGCTACTATTTTCCATTTATTATTTTTTTCTTGTGTGTTTGCTTGTTTTACTTTAGATATAACCTGTGCTGCTGTAATTTTGGGTACTGCCTTGGTACTAGCTTGGAGAGTAGAGAAACACAGGCTGTCACAATCTTGCTGCACTTTCTCATCTCATTTCCTCGTCTATCGCTCTGACAGGGAAAAAAACTAATAGTTTAAATTTAATGTGTAAACTGCACAATCAAATGGCTCTTCCTTCACAACAATTAAGGTGGAAGAGTTCTAGAACAACTTGTCTTTATTGTCACTGATCTCCACAGCTTTGTTTTTTTTTTTCAGTGTTGTATATGACTAAACTGTTTCTAAGCATAAACTAACATAAATCTGTTTTACAGTAATCAGTTATTTGAAACTCAAGATATCTCTGTGAGCAACAAGTCATACGTTGTAATTTTTTCTTTAAAAAATCACACACACACACAAATATTGACTTTACCTCTATGTATAAACTACATTTTCAGTAAAAAGGGCGTTGTATTTTCAAGAAGAAATAAAGAAACTGTAAATTTCATACAAGCAAAAGGTGATATTTTGATCTCTTAAACCAGAAATGTCTAGTATGATATGAGAAAATGGAAAAGAATGGAGTATCAGAAATTGTATTCACTATAAGAAATCATGGAATCATTAAGTTTGGAAACGACCTCTAAGATCATTGAGTCCAAGTGTCCACTTATTACCAATATTGCCCAGTAAACCATGTCCCTAAGTAACATATCTACTCTTTCCTTAAACACCATCAGGGACAGTGACTTCACCACTTTCCCAGCCAATTTGTTTCAATGTCTAACCACATTTTCTGAGAAGAATTTTTTCCTAATATCCAACCTGAATCTTCCCTGGCACAACTTAAGGCTATTACCTCTTCTTCTATCACTAGTTAACTCACAGACGAAACCTACTCCCGCCTTGCTATAACCTCCCTTAAGGTGGTTGTAGAGAACAATAATGTCTCCCCTGAGCCTCCTTTTCTCCAGACTAAACAATCCCAGTCCCTTCAGCCGCTCCTCATGACTTGTATTCCAGATCCTTCACCAACTTCATTGCCCTTCTCTGAACATACGCCAGGGCTTCAATGTCTTTCTTGTAATGAGGGGCCCAAAACTGAACAAAGTACTTAAGATGTGGCTGAGTACAGAGAGACAACCACCTCACTGGTCCTGCTGGCCACACTATTTCTGATAAAAGCCACGATACCAGTAGCCTTCTTGGCCACCTGAGCACACTGATGGGTCATGTACATCCTAGTGTCAACCAACATTCACAAGTCCTTTTCTGCCATGCAGTTTTCCAGCCACTCTGCCTCAAACCTGTAGCACTGCACAGGGTCATTGCGACTCAAGTGCAGAACCCAACACTTGGTCATAATGAACTTCATCCCATTGGCCTAAGCTCATAGATCTAGCCTGTCTAGGCCCTCTGTAGGGCCCTCCTACCCTCAGGCGGATTGACACTTCCCCCTAACTTGGTGTCATCTGCAAACTTACCAAGGGCAAACTCAATTCCCTCATCCAAGTCATCAAGAAAATTATCAATCAGAATGGATCCCAAAACTGATCCCTGAATCCCACTCATGACCGACTTCCAGCTGGATTTAATTCCATTCACCACTATTCTCTGAGTCTGGAACTCCAGCCAGATCTTTACCCAGCAAAGTGTGTACCTGTCCAAGCCATGGGCTGCCAGCTTTTCCAGCAGAACACAGTGTCAAAGGTTTTGCTAAAGTCTAGGTAGCCTATCTCAACAGCCTGTGTGTGAAGCTCCTCTATGAGATATGAAAGCCTAAAAACATATGAATACATTTACTTAGATTTATAATAGCTATGTGTCATGTATATGTACACTTCTTTACAAGGAATGCTCTTCTGTGATACATATATGTTCATTGTTGTATGTGACCAGACATTTCCTTACATCTTTTATTCTCTGATTTTGATTGCTTAGATTTATTTCATGTCTTCACCCATCAATTCTGAAGCCATTAAGTCAATTAATTTTAAACAAGTAAATCAACATTGCAGTTGCATTTACGCAATCCACTTGCTTTTCCCTTCATCCAAAATCCCATATAGCTGTCCCTCAATAGTAGACATTTGAAGTTGATTTACTTAGTAGCTGTTGATTTAGATGTCTAATTTTGCGTGTGTTCAAATAGTCACAGATCTGTGAGAGTATAGACCACAGTGTTGTCATGTGACTACCAAAGGATCTTCTAAGTCTTCCAGGTTTTAAAAAATAAAGGGAATATCTAACGTTTTTAAATCATTTTCTTATTGTCTTGTAAACACAACTAGTTACATATAAACAGATAATACAATAAATGAAGAAAATACAAGTTGCTTTGGAAATAATGCCACCTATTTATTATGTTGGCCCACAGTGTGGTGGATGTTGTTCTGGCAGTAGCGGCTGAACCTTCCCATCAGTAATTAATTAAATTTTTTTGCCATCCAACAGATGGCAGCAGACAGGCAGTCTGACAAAATGACATCTGACATGGAAGTGTGTATGAAGCAAAGGTGTCTCATTGAATTTCTCCATACAGAAAAAAATCAGAGTCATAGAATGGATTGTGTCAGAAGGGACATTTAGGATCATCTAGTTCCAATCCCCTGCTATAGGCAGGGATACCTCCATCTAGACCAGATTGCTCAAAGCCCCATCCAGTCTGGCCTTGAATGCTTTCAGGGAGGGGGCATTCAAAACCTCACTGGGCAACCTGTTCCAGCGTCTCAACACCCTCACAGTAAGGAATTTCTTCCTGATATCTAGTCTAAGTTTACATTCTTTCAGTTTAAAACCATTTCCCCTCATTTTGTCACTATGTGCCTGTATGAATCCTTCTTTGTTTTTTGGCTCAAAGCTTGCTTTCTGAGGCATTTCTTGTGATAAGACTCTAACTGATTTATTGAGGAGGCAAATGGTGGGTGTTGCTGTGTGGCAATCATCACTGTGTGGACAATTTTACATTTGAAAGCACTTCTTTGGAGATGCTTGCCTCCAGAAGAGAGTGCTCAGGAGTGTTTACTGGCGGAAGATCTGGCCTGTGACTAAATAGCCCCAGCTTGGTGTGAGAAAATTGGGGAATGACACCATGTGCCCTGTGAAAAACAGGATGCAGATGGGCACCCCTGCTCCCTCTTATCTGCTGGCAAGGCCCGGAAGATGGTCACAAAGCAGTTTCTGCTGAGATCCCAGAGCCAGTAGCTGCCACTTCAAGGAGAGCTGACTCAACCACTTTGGATTCGAGCTGTCACTCGAAAGAGAGATGACTCTACACCTTCGAACTTATAAATAAGTTCGTACTGTCATCTCAGTCATCGCCATCATCGCTGTGGTCACCGTCATTAACAGAACAACAACACCTGACGACCCACCACTACTAAAGATCAATGACTGAACTATGAACCACGTTGGACCATGGTGGTGTCTATCTCCCTCTTGCTTCCTACAAAGACTCCTTGCTTCTATTTCCTATCTTTTCTATCGCCCTTCTTCCCTTCCCCTTTTCCCTGAATGACTAGGATTTGTAATAAACTGGTTGGACAAACATTTGAATCTTTGTTTCTTAATCTCACGCCAGGTATACATATATCAAAGATCTATAAATTGGTGCGAGACAGTGCCCTTCTAAAATTTCCTCCCCAGCTTTCCCGTAGGTCTTCATTTCAGCTACTAGAAGGCCACTACAAGGTCTCCTCAGAGCATCCCCTTCTCTAGGCTGAATAGCCCCACCTCCTTGTGTAGGTGGTCCTCTGATCATCTTTGTGGCTCTCCTCTGGACCTGCTCCAACAACTCCATGTCCTTTTTGTGCTGAGTGCTACAGAGCTGGACACAGTACTCTAGGTGGGGTCACATGAGAGTAGAGTAAAGGGGCAGAACCACCTCCCTTGACCTGCTGGTCACACTTCTCTTGATGCAACCCAGGAAACAGTTGGCCTTCTGGGCTGCACGCACATATTGCCAGCTTATGCTGAATCTCTCATCAATCAACACTGCAAATCCTTCTTCTCAGGGCTGCTCTCAAGTCATTCTCCACCCAACCTGTATCTGTGCTTGAGATTGCCCCAGCCCAGATGCAAGACCTTGCACTTGACCTTGTTGAACCTCACGAGGTTGGCATGGACCCATCTCCCAAACGTGACTAGGTCCCTCTGGATAGCATCCCCTCTCTCTTGCATGTCAACTGCACCACTCAGCTTGGTATTGTCTGCAAACCTGCAAAGGCTACACTTGGTCTTACTGTCCATGCCACCTACAGAGATGTTAATTTAACACTGGTCCCAACACCAATCCCTGGGGAATGCTACTCGGCACCAGTCTCCACTTGAACACTGAGCCATTGATGACAATTCTCTGAGTGTGACTACCCAACCAATTCCTTATCCAGCGAGTGGTCCATCCATCAAATCCATTTTTCTCGAACTTGGTGACCAGGATGTCAAGCTGGACAGCGCCAAACACTTTGCACAAGCCCAGGTAGATGATATCAGTTCTTCTTCCTTTATCTACTGAAGCTGTTACTCAATCATAGTAGGTCACCAAGTTTGTAAGGCATGACTTGCCCTTGGTGAACCCATGTTGGTTACCACCAATCACAATGTCTTTAATTTCCATGTGCCTTAGTAGGCACCCACTGGCACCCACTGACATTCACTGATGCTTGCTGAACGTTTATGGGGACCAAATAGTGGATCTGAACACAGTGATGTAGTAGGTGGTACATTTCAGCTACAATGCCATTGTAACATCTGCGGAACAGTAGACCACCTCCACGGGTGAAGTTTTTTTATGAGTGCAGTATACAGATTCTTTCTCATCACTAGTGAAAACGTATAGCTAACAATGGTAGTAACTATGCTAAAAAAGAATGTTCTGCAGCTGAGAATTTGCTCTATCAAATAATGTCATTATGCTGTATTCTGTTGTATTTTCTATGGAAATAAAGAAGAGGCATCACTTTTGGAGTGACCTGCATATAATGTTACAGAATTTTAACTCACAATTTACTCCTAAAATTCTATCAAGAGTTATAAAAGGATCAGGGAGTGGGTATACTGTAATGTAGAGCTAATATTTGAAGTTAAATGCGAGAAATGTTGTGTCTTGTTTTCCAAATGAAATCAATGTTATTTAAATCCAAATCCTGCATTCTAGTCTAATAAATACTTCATCTGCTATAACAATTATTTAAAATCTTTCAATTTCATAAAACACTGGAGAAAAGTGAGTAATTGTGACATAAATTACTTTGCCTTAAATACTCAAAATAATCACATACTACTCTATCTAATTGCTGTTGTTTCATTGGTTTTGTTTGTTGTTTAATGCATAAAATTTATTGGTTCTGTAGTTTTAGCAATAGACCAGCACCAGGTTGGAACTAGAGTTTTCAGCTTCAGAGAAGTTTTCTTTGTTCTAAAATTATTAAAAGATGTTGCTCAGGTTACTCTTCGGCAGCGTGTTCTAAAGTCAAGTGTGATGAGATATGGATGGGGGCGCAGAGAGTTGCAGGGCTGCACAGCTTTCTCCAGGTCCTATGGGACATGTTGTAACTGTCAGAACTGTTGGAAAATTAAGGAAGCTGTCATGATATCTTGGTACAGAAAGCCATGAACTCTCAACTGTGTGTCTTACAAGGTAAGACTCCTGACTTCTGCTACTTCTGCAGATCAGGCCCAACACCTTCTCTGGCAATCTGAAAATGTTTTTTTTTCTCCCTTTAGTTTGTTTATGCTTTGAGGTGCTGACATCTTTGAAAAAAAATGAAGAGAAGTTGATTTAGGCAAGAGCAGAAGGTGCCAGGAGATAAATGCTTAACTTCCCAACCCAAGAATGTGAAGTAAAAAGATGGATAGAAGGCCTATAGCCAAAAGGGCTAGTTAAAAACCTCTCCATGAATTCAATGATGCACCTATAACACTGTAGAAATCACTCTCTCCAGTAAGTTACTCTCCTTTATTGTCAAACCTGACAAATGTTCCTTTTTCTGGGGAGAAAAGACAAATACAGGTGAATCTTATACTCAAATCACTATTTAGATTGCAAGTACCATCAGGATTAGAAAGGTCAGAAAGAGTCTATACAGTGAATTATCCTGAGATTAATTTAGGAAGATGAGCAAAGTAAGGAACTAATGAAGCAGTGTTGTAAGACAAGGACTGAGTTATGGAGCAGCTGAGAGATGTGCCAGATTTCTCACACTGAGAGTACAGTGCTAGTCTGCCAAAAAGTACATGGAAACCAGTGGGTTCCTGCTGACTTCAAATGCTTTTGATCAAGCTCTGGACTCCACAAAAAGCTACTTTGTTTTTGTCTCATACCTCCATCTGAACATTAATTATAACATCAGATTTTCTCATTAATGATTATTTAGTCAATTCCTTTTTCTCATTGTTTACTATATATTCACTTATGCCAGTGTTTAGAAAGCTCTTGCTCATTTATTTTCATAGAGATTAATATACATCAATCATCATCACATGAAAATTCTGCATTCCATTTTCTTTCTTAGTTTTAGTCATGCTGCTGACATATTTCCACATTCACAACTCTATTCTACTGTCCAAGGTCAAATACTTTTATTGAACTAACTACAAACTAGTTCATATTTAGATTCAGTGAAAATACGATTGTCACTAATAATGAATATTTCTTAAAAAAAAAAAAAAAAAAGAGAGAGAGAGAGAAAAAACAGAGATCCTTTTTACTTGCCTATAAATTCAAAGTGTTTATTGGTATCAAATACTCTTCCCTCTCTTTTTAACATTGTTTTACTTGTTTTTTTTCTATACAATTTTTTGTTCTCTATTGTAACTCAAAACAAATTTTATCTTCTATGCTTACATCTGTTATCATATTTACCTGCATCAGGAGTTCCTAACAGAAGTGAGCCCTCCAAACATCTCCATTGAAGAAGTAGTTTACTAGAATATGAGCAGCTCTGTGAACAGAAACAGTGGATGCTAAAAATCCATCTCTCCAATGATAAAAGATAACATTGAAATGGCTCTAGTCCAGTCACCAGTCACTGCCTGTCAAACACTGTTCAGTTTAGACTCATCTGAAAGTATCCACTTTTGCTTTTTCAAGACTTCCTTGTCATAAGCAAAGTGCAGTGAGGGCATATAGCTGAGAAATATATTTCCAAACTGCACACTTAGCCAAATGTAAATGTTAATGTAGATTATTAGAGGCTTATGGGGTTATTTTTATTATTGAGGCTTATGAGGTGCCTCGGTGTATTCAGTCCAGAGCAGAGGAGGCTAAGGGGAGGCCTCATGGCAGCCTACAGCTCCTCATGAGGGTAGTGGAGATGCAGCACTGAGCTCTGCTCTCTGGTGACAACAATAAGAGTCCGAGGGAACAGCATGGAGTTGTGTCAGGGAAGGGTCAGGCTGGGGTTTAAGGAAAGGTCCTGTACCAGAGTTTGGTCAGGCACTGCAACTGGCTCCCCAGCACAGTGGAGTTGGCACCAAACCTATTTGAGAGGTGTTTGAACAATACACTCAGACTTAAGGTTTGAATTTTGGGTGGTCTTTGCTACTTGTTAATACAGGCCTAGCCTATCCCACTACAGTATGTTTTGCCCCTGATTTATGTTTCCTTACAAGTAAAGGTTCTGATGTGTATTCACTACTATTTATTTACTTCACTGTATGTTATCAAAACATTAAATATGCTTTAAACAAACAGAAGAGCATAATAAATAATTAGACAAGTTATACAATATCATAAATGAATTTGAAAGCACTCATTTCTTATGGTATATGCCAGTATACCTGTAATCCTTTATTAAATCTCAGTTTGAAGAAATATTCCAGAACAATTGCTGCCAATGAATGTAATTTATTGAATAACTCTAAACAACATACATGGTACTGCAATAATTCTGTACTGAGTAGTGCAGTTTCAGTGCACTATTTATTTATTTATTTGTTTGTTTGAACATTTATTTATTTATTTAAAGATTATTTTTATTTTTAAGTGTTAAAACCATATCTCTCCACTTCTGAGAAACAATTTTAAAAAATGGTAAAAAGATTCCTGTTTATATATAAAATCGAAGATTTGGATGCAACAATTATTATTATTTCATAAAATGTCAGATTATAGATAAAAACAGATAATATAAACAGGTTAGTCAATTGTCTTCACCTATTTTTTGATACCTCTTTACCACTGTGAAGTTTATTTGCAAAAACTTTCAAATTCTCTTTGACTTCTGAGTTCAGATAGCATATATTTTTATCATTTTCTCATTAATGAACAGTAGATTTGCATTTGACATTACAAGAGTCTACATTAAATCCCTTATTTCAGTAGACATTTTATAATTTGACATCTTCTGAAATAGAAAAATAAAAACATGTATTTGAAAAAAAAAAAGTGTTATATAATGAAAGAAAGGTTTATGTACCTTTATATATATATATCCATATTCTCTACTTGCAAAATGTGACTGTTATGGATTTTCACTAATGTCCAATAAAAGTATTAAGTAGAACAAAGCACTAGATTCTTCTGAGCTCTTATCCATATATATATGTATATTCTTTATAGCAATCTTGAGGCTAGAACAAGGAAAAAAATCACATGCCAGCACGATCCAATACTTTGTATCTCATCTGCAACTTCAGGGTAGGTTTCATAGAATCTCAGAACTGAGCAAAAAAGAACTCTTGTTCATCTCTCTAACACAAAATGGAGCAAGTAAAATGACTGTAGTATATATTATTAAGATTTTTTACGGTAAGCATCCTTTCTGTTCCAGCATGCTCTCACATTAGGTCTGTTAGAAGATTAAATTAGAAACATTGTTAAAGCTCTCAAAGTAATGAAAAAAATATTGAATCAATAAAGGTAGGTGATGCACAGGTGATCTGTGCATGAACTGAAGAAGTGTTTACAGTGTCTATTGTTATCACTTTGTGTACAAGCATTTCACAATGTACTGAGGTGATAACTGTACATAATATGTGCAGTTCAAATATATGGTGACAATACTTAGCAAACTATAATTTCTTGCCTTGAACAGTTTAAATAAAAATACTTTTTACATGTTCAATACTTATTATTGGACAACATAAGCCACATATTCAAATAAAAAAAATATGTCTAGGACAGTCACAGCAACAGAAAGTTGTCTGAATCCTACTGTACTGAGATCCAGCAAAATTTGAGAATTCTAATGACACACTGTGAAACTGTCAACCTGCATAAAACGAAGTTACATTCTGCATAAAAAGTAGACTGCATTCTGATTGTTACCTGCTTCTGACAATACTCTTGCAAATTATCTGGGATTATAACTATTTTATCACATTTAGTAATAAGGATTTTTTTTGAATTTTATTTGAAATTTTATTTGATTTTTTTTAATCAGTATGCCCATTAAGTTCTTATTACTCTGGTCTGAAGAAAGATGGAAAATTTTCTCATATTTCTTTCACACAATATAAAACATTAGCTTCTGAAATCTGGTTACATGAAAACTTTAGTCTCCATTTAGGTTATATCAGACTTTAGTCTCCATTTAGGTTTTATCAGACTTTTTTTTTTTTTTTTCAGTAAATGTATAAAACATTTCTACATTAACTTCATATTTTCTTTTAAAAATAACAACAGTTTTATCATTTACAAGACAATCAGCCTGAGCACACAGTTGGTTTACTCTAAGCTCTTGCTGCAGAATGAAAATAAGTAAATAAATGCATAGTAATTTCAAATATGTTTGTCAGTACTTTGCTCTGCATTTAGCACATATGACCAGTTACGCAAAAACTACTTTATTTTATGTAAATCTTAAAGCAGGGAAATTAATTATAGGGTCAGATCTCATTTCAGGAAACATACATGTATTTGGTTCACCTGTCTCTTTTTTTCATCATGTTTTGGGAAGTAGCTTTAACTTTCCAAGTATTGGAAAGTAATTTTCTTTTATTTTTATAGTCCTTTTTAATGAGATTTGGCCAAACATTATGTTTCAGCTGATACAAATAGCCTCATACATCTGTTCAAAATCTTCAAAATAGGAGAAATAATACAATATTAAAAACAATCACACTACTAAAAAAGAGATGCTGTCCAACGTTTTTCTTTATGTTATACTTTTCTGTAGAAAATATGGAGCTTTCAATACCACTTGACAAATTTGTTATTTCATAGTAATTAATAAAAGATTGCTTTATTTTTGAAATTATTGTATGGTGTGGTCTGAGACCACATCAACTGCATTCTTCATTGTATATTCAGAAGACCACAGTCCCTTCATTCTAAGCTACATAATTCATATAAGGGCTGTCCAGGAAGTTCTTCTAATAAATGCTTATTGTAGCAATAAGTAAACATTGTGAAATGCTTAACTGTGATCTTGAGAACCACACATGCAAGACCAAGCTGGATGGGACTTTGGGCAATCTGATCCAGTGGAAGGTGTTTCTGCCAATGATGGAGCATTAGAACTAAATGGTCTTTAAGATCCCTTCTAACCCAAATAATTTTGTGATTCTACGTACTTGTGGCATAGTTGACCTTTACACTAGAGTACAGGGGTACATCTCTCTGACTAGCACATGACACACACTAGAAAATCCACACAGAAATCCAGGCTAGGAAGCACAGTACTATTTGGTCTTACTCTTAAGATGTCTAGAGGTATAATTGCATCTGTTTAGCACTCAATCCAAGCAAAATTGTTGCAAGAAGTTTCTAGTCATATGTGACTCCCCGTCTGCAAATTTTTCTCTCCGCTCATTTATTCCCCAGAACAGCACAAGATACACTAGCTGAAGCAACTTTTCATTACGTTGTCCTTTAAATAACTTAAAACAAGCATTTCCAACCCACGGCCTGCAGGACACGTGCAACCCAGGACAGAGAGTAATGTGGGCCATCCTCACCCACATAATTATGGCAGCAGCTCTTCCCTGCCAAGAAGCCCATCCTGGTCCCAGGCGTACATCCATTGCTCAGCAACAACCAAAACATTGATGTTCTATTAAGACTGTCTCAGCTGAAACCAGGACATGCACAGACAAATTATTTCATTTATGCATTTTGCTACATTTGCAAAACATAGTCTGGTAAACATGGAGATAAGCAGCTGTGCTTTCCAATTTGATAAAGGAATTTAAGAATAGATTTCAACACTGCCAAAAAATTGCTATTTTTTTGTAAATTTGAAACACCATTTTCAATTGACATAAATACATTACCTATGAATTTTCAAATAGATTGTACAGAGTTACACTGAACTCAAAATTTTTATCATTTATCTTTACCAGACTTGTATAAGACCTATCTTAGCAGAGAAAAATATCCCTCATTTCAGTCATGCTTTATTCACTGTCATGGCTTTTTGGCAGTACGTACATTTGTAAACAACTATTTACAAGGATGAAGCAGAGGAGCATTTCATCAAAAATCTCTAACAAACAACTTGAGAACTCACTAAGAATTGCAACTACTTCCATTGAACCAGACCAATGTGCTATTTTCACAAAAATGAGGTCAAATACTCCACAACTTTTAAGTTTTGATGCTCTCTTTTTTAAAATTAAAACATAAGCAAGTTTTGTTGCTTATATATATTAACTATATTATATGTTTTATATGCAGTCCATGCAAGCCAAAAGGTTGGGAATGCATGGACTAAAACTTTTAACATAATAAGTTTTCTAAGCATCCACTTTGTAAGCATGCCTTGTCCTGACAGCTAGAGAAGGGGAAGGGGAAGGGGAAGGGGAAGGGGGAGGGGAAGGGGAAGGGGAAGGGGAAGGGGGAGGGGGAGGGGGAGGGGGAGGGGGAGGGGGAGGGGGAGGGGGAGGGAAGGGAAGGACAGGAAAGGACAGGAAAGGACAGGACAGGACAGGACAGGACAGGACAGGACAGGACAGGACAGGAAAGGAAAGGAAAGGAAAGGAAAGGAAAGGAAAGGAAAGGAAAGGAAAGGAAAGGAAAGGAAAGGAAAGGAAAGGAAAGGAAAGGAAAGGAAAGGAAAGGAAAGGAAAGGAAAGGAAAGGAAAGGAAAGGAAAGGAAAGGAAAGGAAAGGAAAGGAAAGGACAGGAAAGGAAAGGACAGGAAAGGACAGGACAGGAAAGGAAAGGAAAGGAAAGGAAAGGAAAGGAAAGGAAAGGAAAGGAAAGGAAAGGAAAGGAAAGGAAAGGAAAGGAAAGGAAAGGAAAGGAAAGGAAAGGAAAGGAAAGGAAAGGAAAGGAAAGGAAAGGAAAGGAAAACAGTTGCTAGCTAAAACTCATTCTGAAAAGCTGAAATGCTTTGACTCCTCCAAAATCATAGCCAAAAGGCTCTGTAAGATATGAACCTTTAAAATGAGCCCATTCTTTTAAGGGAAGTTACTCACTAGTGCTTTACAAGCAGAGAAGTCTGGGGGAGGAGCAGGAGTTGCATGTGTTTTTGTGAACCAGAAAAACTGAGACAAAGCAATAATTTTAGATTACAGTCTATCACCTTATCTCTGCTTTGCAGGTGTTTATAAATGAGCATTTATCAATGCTGACCTCTTCTGTGCTTCTCATCGATCTCCACAATACTCTACTGGGCTATGCAATGCTCTCGGCAATACTGGTTTCTCATACCAGATAAGATAGCTTTTTGTTGAATCTGAGATAGCTTTGTCATAAAAAGCTTTTGATAGTACAAAACACAGTGATATACCGGTTACTTACTTCATTTGGTATCATCTTTTTCTGTCCATTAATTCTTTAGTTCATGTTTTTTTGTCACATTAATTTTGCATGCAACATAATAATTGAAGATTTGTTATTAGTATTTACTTTCTTTTAGTATCTTACTGTCAACTATCTGTAAACAATATGTTTATTGTGTCCTCTAATGATATTTAGGTAATTATAAACCATCATAATTTTTTCATTTTCTTTTCTCTGACTTGTAAATTACATTGCACTGTTTTTAAAGAAAGTTATCTATTATTTCAGATGGTACAACTAGCAAGAACAAGTAATCAAAACTGAACCCCTCCCCCCAAAACAAACAAACAAACCTGCAAAGTTAACAACTCAAAAATCCTATAAAAAATTGAAAGCACATGATTTCTGTGGAAGTTACTAGGGTACATACACTTTTATTTTGAAAGTGTAAATATCACTACTGATATTGTTGTTTCACAATTCTCTTGCATTTTAGTGATTTCCAAAAGCACAAGGTAATTTTTTTTTTTTCCTTAATCACAGCCAAAATAAGTCGGAGCAGTCATCTCTTGCAAGTTGCAACTTGCCTTCTGAACCAAATTGGCTAAAGGTATCCTCTATCCTCTACCGTGCTGATGTAGGACTAATTATTTTCTAAAAGCAAATCCAAGTTTTCAGTAGCAAGCATGAGCCTTATTTTTTGAAGAATTATCATGTTCTCTCTTTGTATTCCCTTCTCCAATTTCTATGATATACTGGCTTATACACTGAGCATGTATCCTCTACGAGCCCTTTTCCCTCCTGCCTCTGGGTCTCTATCAGTGCTAACTTCCAACCAGTGCTCAGGAAGAGACACAATGATGCCTGCACCTGGATCATGCAAGACTCGGTCCAGAGCTTTCCTCACTTTGAGGTCTCTCATGTGCTGAGTGGCATTTGTGGAACAAAGGGTATAAAGCCCTTATTGTTGCCATCGACATATCTCATTGTTGTACCACTGATTATCATGCAAAAGAGCATGATTCTTGATGTTTCAAACCCAGTAATCTTCAGGAAACCTCTCAAAATGGTTTTCAAAATTTTGTTATTTCAATACGGTAGACCATATATTTCCTCTTAATTTTATATGTATATTTAATGTGAATGGAATGAATGGAAAAAAGATGTGACTCGTTCTGCAGTGCTTTCAGGATTTATAATATGGAGACAAAAGTCTAATTTTTCAACAACTTTGAATCTTACCCAAGACACTTCCAAACAGGATTAGCTTCCAGATTCTAAATAGCTTATGATTTCATTCAGCACGAGGCTCATTGCTTTGCTAGTATTTACCGAATCACTGAAGTTATAATAAAAAGGAATATATTTTCTTGGTAAGCTGTCCTGAATTCTTATATGTTATGCTACATTCAAAAGCAAAGTACTATTGTTTTGCTACAAAATAACAGTCAGCTTTGAATCTTCTACTTACCCTTATAAAAGAATGGCTGATTTTATTTCCAGTTAAGTAAACATTTTGCTTTATTAGAACTTGGCAATGTTTCTCTGATTATGGGATACTTCTGTACATATCTTTTTCAGTCTTCTTAGCACGTAAAGATTCTTGTAGCACTACCTTTAACTTTTAATGCAATTTATCAACATTAAAATACAGAACAAACAAACAAACAAAAAGGAATTAACATAAAATAAAAATGTCTTATTCTGCTCTGTTACAAAAACAAAATATTTTTATTATAGGAGTGATTTTTAATGTAACATGCAATATTCCATAAATAGTTTATCAGTCAAAACTTAATCTGAGAAAACACCTGGGATTTTTGTCAAATGTCAGGATATGTATTAAGTAGTTTCATGATTCCTTAAATGAAACTGTTATAAAATCTGAAAAATGTTGTCAACCAGATGTAGCTTACAATTTATTTACCATTCTATTTAAATGAGTTCACTGTAATTTTTAGCTTTCTTTATTTGCTTCATAAAATATGACAATAATAAATAATTTTAGGTCCATTTTTCTATTAAGCCACTGTAAATACTTCAAGCTAAGAAGTGATAACTCCATATTTATCTCCATGGAAATGATTAAAAACAGCAATAATACCTTTGGGGATGAATTAAGCTATCAGCCATGCCTTATTTATATCATAGAATCATAGAATCATAGAATGGCCTGGGTTGAAAAGGACCACAGTATCATCGAGTTTCAACCCCCCTGCTATGTGCAGGGTCACCAACAACTAGACCAGGCTTCCCAGAGCCACATCCAGCCTGGCCTTGAACACCTCCAGGGATGGGGCATCCACAACCTCCTTGGGCAACTTGTTCCAGTGTGTCACCACCCTCTGAGTAGAAAACTTCCTCCTAATATCTAACCTAAACTTACCCTGTCCCAGTTTAAAACAATTCCCCCTTGTCCTATCACTATACTCCCTCATAAACAGCCATTCCACCTCCTGTATATATGTTCCCTTCAAGTACTGGAAGGCTGCAATGAGGTCTCCCCAGAGCCTTCTCTTCTCCAAACTAAACAATCCCAGTTCCCTCAACCTTTCTGCACAGGAGAGGTGCTCCAGCCCTCTGATCATCTTTGTAGCCCTCCTCTGGACCCACTCCAAGAACTCCACATACTTCCTGTACTGGGGGCCCCAGGCCTGGGTGCAGTACTCCAGATGGGGCCTCAAAAGAACTGAGTAGAAGGGGACAATCACCTCCCTCTCCCTGCTGGCCACTCCTTTTTTAATGCAGCCCAGAACACAGTTGACCTTCCAGGCTGCAGGCACACCCTGCTGGCTCATGTCCAGCTTCTCGTCACCAGGACCCTCAAGTCCTTCTCTACAGGGCTGCTCTCAAGGAGATCTTCCCCCAGTTTGTATAAAATCCTGGGATTGCCCTGACCCAAGTGCAGCACCCTGAACTTGGCCTTGTTGAACCTCATTAGGTTCTCATGGGCCCACTTCTCCAGCCTATCCAGGTCCCTCTGGATGGCTTCCCTTCCTGCCTTCCTGTTGACTGCACAGCTCAGCTTGGTGTCATCCACAAACTTGCTGAGGGTGCACTCGATGGCACTGTCCTTGTCACTGATGAAAATGTTGAAGAGCACCAGTCCCAACACTGACCCCTGGGACCCTGCTTGTGACCAGCCTCCACCCTGACACAGACCCATTGATCACAACCCATTGGCTGTATCCAGCCAGCCAATTCCTAATCCATCAAACAGTCCATAATATATATTATATCTAATTATATATCAATTATCTCTAATGTAACTGAGGAAGGTTTATACGAGAAGATTTAGAATTTTTCTACTGAAATCCACCGGTGTTTCTCTCAGTAAAGCTCCATTAAACTCTCTGAAACGTTACTGATTCATATCTTTCAAGATTTATTTCCAAATGCTTTTGTTCTTTGCTACTCATTGATACAGACATATATGTGCATGTATGATCATGGGGAAAACCAAATTGTTACCCCATAAAATGTTTTATGAAAATGATGTCATACTAATAAGGGAGAAAATGCTAATTGTAACATGAGATGTCATATAGCATAAGACCTGCTTATCAGTGATTCTTTCAATTGTTACACAGAGAAGCACCTGATTGATGTATTCATACTAAATAAAGAGATCTCAAACAAATCACGTGAAGTATGCCATACAAACAGGAAAGTTTATTTATTTATTTATTGGACTTATTCTAACAAGTAATTTAACATCTATGAAAGAAAATTACCACTAAGTGCAGAATACACCCATAAATTATTCAAGAATATTTCTTCAAATGTACTAAATATCTCAGATCTGATGCCTACTTTTCCCTTAGGTGACAGGTATATTACATGCCAAGAATAACTAATGATCTCCTTAATTCATTTAGCCATTCTACTGAGATTTTATATTAGTCCCTTAGAACTTCCTAGCACAAACAGAAGTGAATCCTGTATGAGGCAAAGCAATAATAACATTAAAAACAAACAACTGCATGAACAACAAACAAAAAACAAACAAAAACCACAAAACAATAACAAAAAACATGCTCTTTTGCTAGATTAAAGAATACACTGCCAGTAACAACTAGCTACACACATAAATTCATACTTAAACATGAATTGCTTAAGAAAATATGTTCTATTCTAGTGAATCTAATTTCTTTCTTTAATTCAGAATTCTAACAACAGCTTCTGCCTTCTGAATCTAGGATGTTAGGAGACATATATTTTCAACTGTTCTAATAAATTATGTGGTTCCTTTTTTGAACTACTCTTGGGGTTGCATATTTTCTCACTGCTCAATAAGATTTATTATACCGTTTTGATTTTTGTACTACTGACAGACATATCAGAAGCACCAAAACAGGTAGATGGCAGAGCGTACATCATCAAACCTAAATAATTTTTTTCCTATATATTTTATTTCTCTATATATGTATATATTAGCAGCAATGGCTTCCCAGTCTACACCACTAGAATGATAGGTGCTAAGTAAAAATGCCAACATTTCCTTCAATGTGTATAAGATAAAGTTATAACTAAGAAAAAATAATAGAATAAAAGCTGTGGTGGCCCAGAACAGAACCAAAACAAAAGTTAAGCTTAGCATGTTGTATGGATTTCTAATAGAATATTGTTATGGTTTTGTAATTTTGCTATTGGTATTCCACATCATAACATCATGTACAGTACGGGTACTTAAAGAGTTAATACTCCAGGTCCGTGGATTGACAGACAACCTTCCAGACACTTGCTTCACAAAAAATAAGAACTATGTATCCCAGAGGACCTCACAGTCACAGAAGGAAGATCTGTCACGGAAGTCATGGGATCTGGTTGTTTGTTTTTTTTTTCAGTGCACACTCTCTCACTTGGTACCAGACAGGGGGGTGGGTATGCTTCCAAGCTGTGCACCTTCATCAAATAGGCCTTTTGGTTTTGGAAACTCTCTCTTATTTGATTTATTACCCTTACTTTCAATTAGATTGTATTATATTGTGTTATCTTGCATTCCAATATCACAGTAAAATAATTTTTCATCCTTAGATCATTGCTGCTACTCCATTCTTTTTCCCTCTCTGAGCCCAGCTCCCATTCGCCTACCCCTTTCCCTTTTCCCTTCCCATTTTTTGGGAGCATGTTGACACTAGAAGAGATAAAATGGAGATACCATTTCTTAACATGAAATGTTTGCTCACAGCCATTGATAATGGATGTGTAAAGCAAATTCTTGGCTAAACTTAACTGAATTACAAGGAGATATATTTTGTCAACAGAAGACTGTGATGTCACCAATTAATATTCAATCCCCGTATGACACACGAACCTTTCCTTCTGCTCTCAGACTAAAGTGACAAATATGTCTGATGAATATTATGCTATACATAAATAACATGATTCATTCACTGTGCTCGAACTCGTTGTGATGGAACAGGAAATTGTAATTTTTCTGATATTCTTGATAGGTACCTAAGTCATTTGAAGAGAGAAAGGAAAGAGAAAGTATATCTACATTACTCAGGCAGAGATCTCCATTTTTCAATCTAAAAATCTTTCTTTTGAACACAAGAATGTAGTTAACTCCATATTAGTATTTCTTATTAGTGACATTCACCTACCTTTACAATTTTGCTTGCAAAAGTAGAGGTTACAGTCCTCCAGTAAGGTATACATTAATAATGGCGACACATGGGATCTAATTTTAGAGAAATCTCAATTTTTCTCTGTGGGATGTTGTCACATCCCAAGTTGTTTCAGGTATGATACACAATCACGTCAGTAAATAAAATAAATACTTCTGTCTGGGTCACAGTTTCTCCTACTGTGCTGAGAACTTATGTTATGCACCATTCAGAGATACAAAACATTTCTTTATCAGTTATTACACCAAGTAGTGAGAACTAGGAGGCTACTAATTTAAATAGTACATGTTCTCAATCTGTACTAAAATTATTAATTTTGAACATCTACATATAAATAGTCAATAGCCTAAGACAGATATGGAAAATGATTCAGTTTCTGTCCTAACTACTCTAACTACTAAAATTCTTTGTTTGCTTATGTGTTTTTTCATTTTGTTTTGTTTTAAATGTAATATACAGATATATACATTCAATGATCCTTAAAAGTCAAATCTGTAGGGAAGAGACAAAGTTTCTAGCATGAAGGGAAAGACCCAGATTCTTCTAAAATTAAAACTGAAGAAACTTGTTATTTTCTATTCCTTTAGCAATATCATCAATTGCAGGTGGCAATACTTTGGGCAATATTCCATATTATTTTTTTCCAATCTCTCATAATGATGTAGTACATTAGTTTCAAGTAAAAAGGATGCAAGAGCAAGAAAACAGAAACAATACAACAGCTGAAGTATGTAAAACAGTTTTCTAATCCTTTGACTTTCACAACTGATGATATTTCAGTTTCTTGGCCTCTCTCTAGATAATGCTTTCATTCTTTATAGAAAAACAGAAAAGTGAGAAGATGATTGGTAAATATGTACTGGACTCACAGACTGCAATTGTCTGTCAAAATTTCTAGCTATAGAAAGCTACCATGCACAATATGATGGTTCGTGATTCCAGATGGCAGGTTGATCAGGAGATGCATGTAAAAATAGAGGGAAAAAATAGTTATATAAATAGTAAAAAACTGTACAAAAAGTGAAAGATAAAACTGCCAAGGGAAAAAATAGTAATATAAATAGTAAAAAACTGTACAAAAAGTGAAAGATAAAACTGCCAATTGTTGCTGCAATACTTATAAACATATTGTGAAAGACCATTTTGAATTTTCTAATTTAAATTTTGGATTAAGATTTGCTTTGTACTGTGATAAACAACAAATCATTTCTTTGTATCTATGTATCAACTCTCGTTGAATAGAAGAGACAAGAAACAAAAATAGGCAAATGATTATAACCACAAGAAATAAGAAGAAATAAGTTGTTTTTTTTTTTTTTTTTTTTTTTGGTTGCTGTTGTTGTGTTTTTTTTTTTTTCTTTTCCAGGTTTACATTCTGATCAGACTGGTCAGTTCAATCTTCTGGAAAATGAAGGCCAGAATTTCCAAGTGTCAGCTTCACCTACCATCACTTTCAGGAAACAGCTATAGTCCCTTAGTCTATAAAGGGATTTTATTATTCTGGCAAAAACCTCAGAAACTTGTAATCTCATTTTATTAATATTTCATCAAAAAATAACATGTAAATCTCCAGGTTTGAGCTACATTTTCAATGTCCAGACACAATGAAACTCTCAGTGTAAACAAAAAAACTACATTTTTGTATGGATGCATTTGTTAAAATCTGTTATCAGTCATTCATTCTGTGCATGAAAACTTTCTACACAAAATTTCCATTACTAATAATTGAAAGTAAAATAAAAAAAAAAAACCAGACACTCACAATAATGAAAATTTCAAATGTAACTGTTGTTCCTTTTTTTCCTGAAAAAACAATCACTATTCTATCATTCTATTCTAAAAAATTCTATTTTTTTTCTTACAAACATTCTTTTTAAGCCAATAATATGAAAAAATTGCAGTACGTTATTTTCAAATTGTGCACAGAATTCAAATACATTAAATATCTATTAGAAGGATTTCCAAATGATTATGTATTATTCTATTTTTAAGTCAACATTTGATTGCACGTATTCTGCCTTTTATAAACTTTATATTACAACATTTAACTTTCCACTGATTTAAAAGACAAGTTGCTGAGCATAAATAATATATGTTTCAAACGAAGGCACTCAAAGCAAGATAAAAAGCCTGTGAAACATAGCTGTACCCATGTTGGTATTCCTTAGTCCAGTTAGTACTACTTTCTGACACTGGTACAATGCTTTGCACAATCAAAGTTGTTCTGATGATGCCTTTATAGGAATTTTATAGGGAAAACATGTTTCAAAAGAAAATCAATAAATAGTAAATAATTTAAAATAAATAACTACTACTGGGAAGAAAAAAAATAAAAAACACATTAATATACTGTTTACTTCCTCATTATTCCAGTGAAGTTGAAATGCAGTTAGAAACAGACATTTTTCTTTCTTTTCATTACTGAGAGAAAAAAATAGGAAACAAACAACAAAAACTTACACCTAATATCCTTCCATTTTTCCCTTACTCATCTTAGATTACAAAAAGGAACTCATCAAGACCCTGTTTCTTTTCTCGTCTCCACAGAGTTCTTGTAATTTGTAGTCCAAGAGATATTTTATTTCTATATTTTATCTTTTGACTGAATGCTATAAGTAGTACATTCTTACTGGCAACTATTGTCATGCTTATCCTTTTTTGCATCTTATTATGAAAAGCTAATACTTCTCCTGAGTTAAGTAACAAATTCTGCCTAATAAAAGCAAATTTCTGACAGATAGCATCCTAGCAATTAAAATAGGATTATCAAATAAAATACATGAACAATTTTTCTGTTACTTTCTATATAAAAATACATAATCTTTGATAAAAGAGTCACCTTGCAATTGGTTACAGAAAAATTGAATTTTTGCATTTTGAGACATGACTTCAGTGATATCAACTTCTGATAAGTGTACAAAAATGTATACAAAGATATATATGCATATCTATGTCAACTAAAGTTGTTGTATGTTGCTATTTGCACACTTCTAAACAAAGAGTCTAAAATCTGTCCAAAAGCAGAAGAGAAGAGGAGACAACAGAGGGAAGAACTGTCAGTTTTCATTTGTATAATCAAAATGAAATCAAAAGTCTCTGCAGAGAACATTTGGTACCAGCATATATATGCTTTCTGCATAATTATCTCACTCAAAAACTAAAATAAAGTACTTAAAGTGGATTTCATTGCAAAATAGTAATCAGTGTATATAATTTCAGAAATATAAAATCTAATGAACTCTTTCTTAAAATAGAAATAAATATTTTAATGAATTTGAATGATGTATGAATCATTTTTAATTTTATCAAATGTATAGTGTCTTTCACCTGTAAAGACTTATGAGACTCATTCTGACACCAGACATAGCTGTGATGAAGCTGATTGTACAAAGCTGTCATTTATTGATTATAACAACACTGAAAATGTTCCCTACAACAAAAAATGCAAAATATATTACAGCATAGTATAGTTTAAAGCATTTATTTTGGATTTTACTGTCATTTAAAGGAATTGTCTGTGGATTTATTTCAGATGATCGAAAGAAAAGACAGCTTGGAGCTGAAACCTCATAGCTAGTAATGCAGTCACAGGGAGCAGTGCGCATACACACATCCAGTTGAAACTGAAAACACTATCTAACTATCTAGACACCAAATAGATTTTTGACCATGACAATTTTAATTGAAAATTCTTTTTTTTTTTTTTTTTTTGTACTTGAATATTTGATATATTAGCATTACTATTATGATCTGCATAAAATCTGTCTAACTGTTATTAGGCTGGAATACAGTTTTTTCTTCACATAAATAGAAAATATTTAAGCAGTAAATGCAAGTAAATTAAAAAAAAAAGAATTTAAATATCAGAATTGAGCTGAAAATTTATTTGTCACAAAATTTAACACATTTATTGTCAAAAGAAAAAATGTGCCATTGCGTTACTGGTACTGTTACTGTTATAAATATAATGGTGTAGTCATAGCATTGCTGTAGTTACATAGTTACATTTATATTTTCACTTGGATATAAAGAAGTGGAAGTCAAAATTGAAATTTGTATAATTACTTAAAGATTATTTCATATGAAAACTATTTGATCTGTAATAGCTTTTTGTGATACTCCTTTTTTTTTTTTTTTCTTCAACAAAAATGGAAAGAATAACCTTACTAGGTAACTGTGGGAAAAAGCCCCAGCATTAAAGTGAAACCTCAAATACAAATATAACTAAAAACACTGGAATCATCCTTAGAAAACTGTTTTCAGGATCTGTAATTAAGGCTTGTGATCTTATCTCTTCACAGATGCCCTTGAGCAGTTCAATTCTTTGTTCCAATTCCTGATAGATATTCAATTCAGTTCAATTGAAATCCAACATATTCAATGTATTTTTATGCACACAATACAAAGTATTTTCTTCTAACTTTATCATCAATGAAACAAACTTTTCAGAAAATGAAAGTATTTGTGCATTATTATGCATATTTACTAAGAATAGATTATTTCAACTTAGACATGTAGAATTTTTCTGATTATAATATATTTATGATAGAAAGCATGTTCCATAAATTTATGAATTTATGATATTAGCAGTTTCACAAATTATAATGGAAATCATTTTTTCATATACCTTTCACATTTCTGTGTTGGTAGAAGAAACACTAATTTCAAGCTTTGTTATTATGGGTATATATGGTAATATGCACATACGTGATTGTATACATGCACATATATTTATATTTATAAGTCTATATATAAATCTGGATGCAAATAAAGCATGTATATGCATGTATGATTTATTTAGGTTTGTTTAAAGTAGATTAAGGAATGGATGTATGCAGAAGGCTTGAGTAAATTTGATAGAAAAATCATTTACATTCATATGATTTAATAAAAATATATATGTACATACTTCATCTGTAAATTAATATTTTATCATACACTGCACATACTGCATTTCATCTATGAAAATGCTTTCTTCTGACACACTCTTAGTCATTTTTTTGGTACTTGAGATTCTGAAAGTAATTAGAGCACCCTTCTATACTCTCAAAATCATAACAATTTAAATTTATTTTCCACAACAGAAAACGGAAAGAAATTTAAACATTTATATTTCCAGAACTCAGCAGCTTATTTACATAACAGCCATTTTTTACATATTTATCTTATGTGTCATCTCTACTGGTCACATGAAAAGCCCATCTTTTTAAGATATTTCTGTCTATCACTTGCTCACATTTCATCTCTTTCAGATATCTGCCTGATGATAATGTTCTTATTTTACCAAGCCAAAGCATATCTTTGTGTAAAAACACTTTTACATTTTTATTCAGGCAAGACACTGGAAAAATAAATTGCTGATTACTTGATGTAATTTTATTGTCTCCATCAGGAGCAGTCAACAAAATCCTAATAACTCCCATTTTTCACACAATGACATGTCTTCACTTCTAAACAAAACTAATGGGCAAACAGAATGGAAGCATCAATACTCAGATCGGTTTTTAAGTGAAAAATGTCATTAGACAGAAAATAACAAGATGTAGAATTCATAAATATTGATTATGAAATTAATGGTGACTCCTATATTTACTTCATTTTAATAATTGGCCTGACTCTGAAAGATATTACTTCTCTATCATGTTATTTATACAGCATAATTTGCATCTGATCCTAATCATAAATGCGTAAGCCAGCCCTATATAGCCGTATCCCTTTGTTGCTTGTCATGCTTCACCTAAATTTTCCATAAATTCATTTAATAATAATATGAATTTATTTAAGCAAATAAGATTTTTGTGGTATGTGGAAAATAATCCAGAGGATTCCATGTATAGAGAAAAAATATATATTCAACCATTATTCACCCAGCCAAAAATTTCAGAGCTTCAGAAAGTAGGTCATACTATAATAGTGACATTGAACTTTTCAACTGGGAGTAATTAGGTTTTATCTCCAGTGCTCAGTGACCTACTCTGAAAATTAGGATAATACAAAAATAGTTCAGTTTTATTTTTCATAATGTAACAGCTTTCCTAATTATTTTTTCCTACTGTATATTTCTTAAGGATTCATAATAATTATCTATCCACAAAACTACAGCTAAAAGCTATGTGGGGTATTTCTGCTGTTTAATATGTTGTAAAGAATCTCTTTCGGGCAATGATGATATCATTAGGGAACAAGGATACTGTATTATTTCAATACCAAATAATTCAGTATTAAATCATTTCAACTACAGTGTCACTCGAAGGGAATATGAAAGCAGGAGCATTACGGTGTATGAAACAAGCTATGCAGTCGTACTGAAAGCGCAGAGGGCATTTGAAGCACATTTCGTTCTATATTCCCTCCAGGGTGCTTTGGAAAGCTTTTATTTTATTTAAGGGCTGCTTCCTAATGCAAAGAGACACGATAACATGCACTTGCATCTGTTAGCTAAGATCACAAGATATATTTTCCTTTTTGGGTTTGGGGTGTATCAAGGACTGTTAGACATAGTTCAGACTAATGTGTGTTGCAACTTGAACTTTTTCCCTCCTATGAAATTAATATTTTGTACCTGCTATTAAAGTTGCCATAAGAAATGTTTCCCTGCCCCACACAATCCACAGTTTTTGTCAGGTTCCTGTCCTATGTATAGGTGTGCAGGATGGCCAGCTGCACTGCGCCGATCTGTACTGTAATATAGCAGGAAGCATAACTCAACAGCATGACAGATGCAAAATAACATGAGAAGACATGCATGAACCTTCTACAGATAACAGACCATGATCATTCTAAGGCAGAGCTTCTCTGGAATTTATGTAGCTGTGAACCAGGATGAGGAAATATGCAGTGCCTCTATTCCATTTCATGGAGCGCACAAAGCAAAAATGTTTTAATATTGACAGTCTATTACAGGATGGTATCCCATGCATTTTACTGAATATGAATGGAAATCTGTAACAGTTATAGTCAATGACAAGCATAATAGCAGCCCCAGAGAGATGCAGAGTATTGGGCACCCAGGAATTACAAAAGATATTCTGTCTTCTCATTTTTTTGGTGGAACAAATGAAATTCCAGCACTGCTTTAGAACAGTCTCCATTGAAATTCATAACACTGTTTCTCTTTCAAGAATTATCATTAGCTATTTCCACTAGCTTTCACAAAACAGGATCTTTCATGAAGAATACTACATAGTTTTCCAAGTTTATGTCGTATTTGTTCACACGTAGAATAGTGATGGAATGAAACGTTTTTACGCTTATAATTTTTTTTGGTTGTCTTTGGTTTTGGTTTTATGGGTTTCTTTCCACCATGTCATAAATATGAGGTGAATTCAAGTGAATTCAAACTTAAGAATTACCTAAGCTCATCCATATTCTTTTCATTTCTCAATTTGAAAAATGCACAAAGTCAGAAATGCTCTGCCCACTGATCACTGATATAAATATAGATTTATTTTTTTCTACATATAATATCTTCATGGTCTGACAATATTCATGACTAAGCAACCTAAGTATCACAAATAGGAGTGTTTCAGTACCACCTTAGCCATGACCTTCAACAGATCAGTATAATATTTCTGTAAATTAAAGTTTTATCTTTCCCAAGACTCCAACGTCAGTGGCAGCTGTCTAATTTGATTTGTATGGATAATATTTCCCTCAGTTTTGAAACAGATTAACAGTATTGGTATTTTCAATTAACACATTTTCTGTGGGAAAATAAATAAATAAATAAATAAATGAACACAATGATTTTGAAGGAGAAACCTTCTGTATCTCTTTCTGAGCTCTAGGTCATCAAGTTTTTTTAAATATCTTCAGTGATATTAAATATACAGTTTGGCTATTTTTGTTGCTGTTGTTGTTCCTGCTTATTTTTGTTTTCCACACTGTCCTGTTTTACATTGTTCTAGGCAAGAGAGGAGAAAGTGTGTTACTGTAATTTCACTGACTTAGTATGTCAGTGAGATAAACATGCACGTCATATAACAGATCATTCAGGAGCTCAAAACAGCTTTGAGCCAGTAGTAGAACCCTTTTATTTTACATTTCCAATTCAGTACATAATAAAGTGTAGTTTTATGTTTATTCTTATTCATCAGAATGAGAATATTATTACATACTTTTTTGAATAAAGGCCTATTACAAGTATACTAAAATTATACTTGGAGAGATATCTTTTTCAAAAGCGTATAAGAAATATATATATATACTGTAGGAAAATTAGTTAACATCTGTATGTATGTAGTTCCAACATTCATTATATTCTACAGGAGCAAGATTTATTTATTTTGCTTTTGTGTTGTTTTTTTTTTTTTTTTCCCCAAAGAGGTAAAGCTAAGTCTTAGGGTTTTTATTTCAATTCTGGAACAGTATAGAGTTAGCTCTGCAACAAGAATTATATATAAGTTCCAAAACAAATGTTTATAGAGGAAAGAACAAAATCAAAACCCACAGATAATATTGTGTAACAGAAATTTCTGAGAAAAAAAATCTGTGAAAAATCAAATGTGGAAGGGAAGGAATAGATGGGACTAAAGCATGCCTCAAATTTAAGAAAAAAATAAAAACGTAAAAGAATTGATACCTTTAAATGCATCTGATAACTTAGATTTCAGAGATATTCAGACAGAGATCTTTACACTACAAGGAGCAGTTTTGTGCACATTTTTTTCTGCTGATTTTTATAGTACTTTATGATATTTAGTAGCAGTTATAAAGGTAGAGCTAAAAAAAAGAGCCTGCAACACTTTCTGAACATGCTTTTCAGAGAAGTGCAGTTTTAAGTTTGAACATACTGTAAAAACAAGTTTTAATAACAAGGTAAGTTACAAACAGACACCAAGGGGAGAATTAACAGGCAGCTCATCCCTTTCTGATATGAATCAATAGTCTTTGGACTTTGAACTAGTTAAAACAGAATTTCACACCACAAAAGATGTCAGGTTAAATGCCTATTGATTCTTAAATACATCATTATACCACAAAACACTCATTTCACTTAAGCCAAGTTTTGCACCTACAGTCTGAATACCGTTTACCCATGTGAAGCCCTTATTGATGTCAGCAGGATTAAGTACGATATTAGTCAGGGTAAGAAAGGAAAAAAAAACAGCACAGAAATTTTGCTAATTATATATAGGACAGTATGAGTAGTATATACATACAAACAGCACTGCATTATGTGTTCAAAATCAAGAACTTATTAGTATCTATTTAGCAACTGATTTTTATTCTAAGCTGTAACTGGAAAGGAGGGGTTTCATTTTCAGTGAAAGAGAGCACTGTAAGGGATTAGGCTGCACTTGGGAAGCATGTTGACCTGTGTGAATATCATTCAGACAGCTAGCTAACTACACCTCCCCACATTTTGGTTTTGGTGCTTCACAAACACTTTTCTATTTTATGTCTTTTGTCAAACTACTGCAGATTTGCATCAAATAATAGTTACTCTGCTCTCTGTGGCTTTTCTCAGACAAAAGCCTTTCTAATTCTTTAGAGTGTAAATCTGTGCTGGCAACTGCTATTCTAAAGACTTATGTTCCTATGGGATATTTTTCATTATATTTTCTAATTATTTTGGAACTGAAGTATGGTATGAAAAGTATGCAATTGGATAATGCCTGTGTCCAGGTTATCCACTCACATGAGTGTGTTGACATTATTAAAGGGTTAAATAAATGGATTTTCCAGTCTGCCTTTGGCATACAGTGAACTTTATCTGCACTCTTTTGTTGTTGTTGTTGTTGTCTCAATTTTTTATCTATTAAAAAAAAAAAAAAAGAAAATAGATTTTTATAATCCAATGTAAATTGGAATAGGTCAACCATCCACTGACAGTAGAACAAAAGACAAAAAATACAATCTCTTCCAGCAAATAGCACTGATGATTACTGTCTATCCTCCACATTAACTGTGAAGTACAGTATTGTATATGATGAACAAGAGTGCAGAAGGTGATATAAACAGAATAGCATTTGTCTGCCTGTTTGAATTTTTTTTGCACATTTGTGAAAACACAGCAAAAAAAAAAAAAAAAAGTCTAATTGCGCTATCACCTGTCAAAAAACATTTGCATCAGTGTTAATGGATGCCACAGTGTTGACACACCAGTGTTGCATGTATTATTTTTTGAATCACAATACAAAACAACTTAGAGCTTGAACCCACAAGATGATTTTGTAATTACTCTCAGCTGAATGTTTTAAATTAATCGTTAGGTCTTTTAAAGTTTCAGAGCAAAGCTTTATGGGTATCTGACAAAAGCAAGTGCAAGGTAGACCCTTAGAGGATGGTCTAATTTGCTGGAAGTCAAAATATCAGTATCTGACTTCCCTTTGCAGAGCCAAGACCACCAAATGCCTCCTAACGATGAATTAAATGCTGACAGTCAAAGGTTCACACAGAACTAGCACTAGCAGTTAGCTAGCCAAGAACATCGATGTTTTTCAAAATGCTACGTTTCCTGTGTAATGATGCATGGAATGGCAGTCATCTCGAGGGAGTAATTTATCCTAAGTGGTCTTTTTTTTTTTTTTTTTTTTTTTTTTCTAAAATAGATAACTATGAGTGGTATACAGTTTTCTGGAGTTTCTATTTTTATGTTTGCAAGAGGGATTTGTTGTTGTTATTGTTTATTTGTTTGCTTTTTATTGCATTGATACTTTCAAATGCTTCAGCCTTTCTGACTCTTTCTCTCACCAGTGTCCAACAAGTACCACTCTCTTTTCTACTATATTCAAGGTGTTCAAAATAAATTGCATTCCAAACTGGTAGTAAGCACACTAAATTAGTGAAAATAATCAGTCAACAAAATCCATGTTTGGAAGAGAAATATTTGATTAATTGAGTCTAACTTTAGCATAAAATGGGTTAGTGAAAATTGGCAGTTTGGGTTTTCTTCATAGTCAGTGGAGGGAACTGGAGAGAAAGTCAGGTCAGATGAATTCCTACCAGAGTATTCACAAAAGTATCTATTTTAGGAAATTTAGGGTTAGCCATATGACAACAAGTAGCAAATCTGTTATTTTTTCTTGTGGGCCAGTGTATCAATATGATTGCTTACTTTTTATTTTCCACAGATCAAACTATCCTTCATTTATTCACAAACCCATTTTGCTGTCTCCTGTTTAAATCCCAGTAGGGTTAGCAACTGTGACTGAGGAAAAGGGAGAACACTATTATTGCGCAGACATTTTCAGTGCTACAGCTTTTGAATACAAAAATAAAAAAAGTAATGCCAGAAGTACATAATATGGTAGGTAGGTAGGACAGTAGATTTGGGAGTGAGATAGGCTAATAAGAAGCAAGAAATTCTAAATGAGGATCCAAAGTGATCGTGTGACAAGATTTTATACTTTCTTTAAAGTGTGTTACAGTAGTGTTGTAGTGATAAATCTTTGTTACAAAGTTGAAATATGGATTTCAACCTTACAGTAAACTATCAGCCATACAGGACACATTTCTCATTCTCATTTTTGATTGAGATTTGTCTCATTTCTATTACTCACCAGTAATTCTAAATAGAATGAGAGCATCTTTTAAAAGAGCATCTATAACCAAATGTTTTCTTTTTTTTTTTTTAACTCAATGAACTACACTATATTATAAAATTAATATCTCCTCTAGACTGTAGATGTGTTAAAAAAGCTTTATAAATTACATTACATACATTAATTTATAAAGCTTTATAAATTAATAAAGCTTTACAAATTTATAAAAACATTAATTAGGAAAAAAAACAAAATAATGTTTAGAGAAACACAAATTCACACATCCTTTACCTAAAAGCATGTAATGTCAATGTCTGCTATAAACTCAATCATATCAGGTTACCATTTCTGCTCACTAGATGGGAATTTTCTAGTCTGCTGGACAAAAGCTTTACACATTCATTAGCTCACATTCTCTGTCATGACACCAGTGCCCTCTCATCAGATCGAAGGCTGAGCTGAGTGGTGCTGACAGAGAGAGACAGATAAAAGGAAACTGATGAAAGTGCTAAATGTTAGCCTTCTGGGTAAGAGCTACATGTGGTTTTGCTGGTCACCGATTTACTTTGCCAGGTTCCCAAAAATAAGTGTGCACCTTGCATTCAGTGCGCTGAACAGAAGGTTCAATTTAAACTAAATTTGACTTTTAGTTTGTTTGCACACAGTACAATTTTTGCCTTATCTTAAAGATAACAAAAATTTGTTTTTCTTTCAGAGAAATAAATCATATATGTGATTTTACAAGATCAAATGCAGAAATCCTTACTATTCAGCTGAATTATCAATAATCACATTGAGTTTACATAAATATCATTTGCTGGAATTTTTAAGAATATTTTTACCTTTTTAGAAGGGAGAAATTTTGATTAAGTGTTCATGGCAGATATTTATTTTAGTGATGGTTGAATTATAACTTATCCCTGTTTCTCAAATTTGATTGATGGATAGCTATGCAAATCTGAAAACCAAAATTATTCTGATTTGCCTAAATATAGCATAAAAAAATGTAAAGCTCTGCAAAAACATAAAAAAAATATTCTTTCCAGTTACTTCTGCACAAAAACAAAACAAAACAAAACATTAAAATTATCTACCATATAATATCCACATTAAATATGTCTTAAAGTGCACTATAAAAATATGTGATTAAAATACTAAAATATAAATTAATCAAATAAAAGCTCTTTTTAAAATAAGTCAGTAATAATTTTGCTTGGCAAATCATCAATTTTGGTGTGAATTTTCAGAGTAATATATTTAAGATACAATGCATGAAAGCTAGAATTATTAACATGCAATGCATAGTGATAAATTGGCTATTTTAGGCCTTTTTTTTTTAATTCTTCATTACAAGTAATTATTCACATCTGAATAGAATTCAGAGAAGAAGACGCAGGGACAAACATTCAAACTAAAAAATTGTTTTAAGCTTTGAAGGCTGTTGAAGATAACACACATTCACAACTGAAATATGTCAGACTAGCAGAGTTTTGAGAACGATTACAGAGATCAAGACTTGGGTGTTATTTCTCAAATGGAGAGTGGTGGTCATGGCACAGTTTTAGAGCTGGGAAAATATAAAGTCTACAGTTTCAAATTTTCCCTTTGTCAGCTACTATATATGTACAAATACAATCCCTCAAAAATTGACATTTTAATTCAGTTTTATGGTCATTCAAAAAACTTCAAATTTTAAAAAAGAAAGACACCAAATTAAATGAGTTTCAAATATAACTGATATTTTATGCTTATTTTCATAGTCTTATATGCAGAAGTGTTTTGCAAACTTCAACTTAAAAAGCCATTCGTAATAACTGCGATGAATCCGCCTTTCTAGAGATTTCTTACATTTCGCCGTTCCGCTTGTGCATGCAAGATACAGCAACAAAACCTCAGTTCTTAACTTACAGATTGCCAAATCCTGAGAAGCATGTGAAAATACCCACAGAAAACAAAATCTTATATCAAAGAAAATACATGAACATTGTCATTTGGAGTCATGTTCATCTTATACTCCACTCTATTACTTGATAATATGAGGCAGGATATGAGAGGTAATTCCAGTAATACAGTTATCTCCATCAGATGACAAACACATTTAAGTTAGTATCTTTAGTTGCAATAAGAGTTAATGTAATTTCTCTTAGTTTCTGAAAGCTTATTCTTAGTCATATTTTAACGATCTGTTTTGCCAGAAAAGAGAAGATTCAAATATAAAAATGAAAACTAAGACAAACTAAATACATTTCTAAGACTACACCATTTCATACATGTTAGCGTGTTGACTTTTTCATATGAATTTGTTTCCAATGGCAGCATGCAGAAATAACATCTTTGCTTTAGGAAAATACAGAATATTGGCTTGGTATAAGGACTGGTACTTATTAATACTACTGGGAATCTATTCAAACTCTGGACCATCAATTACTTTGAGTGTGATAAACTGTAAAGGTAATAAATAAATATGAATCTCTGCAACAGAAAAGTATAAATACATCATATTGAATGAAGGATTTTTTTTTTTTTTTTTTTTTGGCCAGAGGTTGAAAAACAACAAACATTTTGAAATAAAAATCAACCAAGACTGAGATGTTATGAAGGCAAAAGATGGAAGCATCTTTCCCAAATATCTTACCATTAAGTGAAAAGAAATAGGTCTACTTCTGCTGTTTAAGTACTTTTACTTTAAACAAAACAAATAGATAAATCCTTGTTAAGAATTAGCACCCAAATTCTTCTACTGTTCAGATGATTTTTAAAATATCTATGATTAACAAGATTTATTAGATTGAACATGATTTTCCCAGATTTAGAAGTGTTTTGTCTTACTATAATCATTTTATCTACTGGTGATCTTCCTGATCTTCCACACTCACTGAACATTTTACCTTTCATTCAGTCAAACACTTATCAGATTTGCAGTACATTGAAATAGCATTGTTCTACATTTAAATCTGAAGTTTGAAAGGAACGAGGCTGATTATCATTACTCCCCATACATACAGCACAGGGATTTATTTGTTTGTCTCTTTGCCTTGTTAATCTTCAGTTCAAATGTCTGAAAATGAAAGGTTAGGCACCAGCAGGTGGAAAGTGAAGTGAAGTAGACATAATACTTAGCATCAAACCTAGTCATAAAAACACAAAGCAAAATTAAACCACTTTTTTAAGGTTCTATCCACTGAAAAATGTATTTTTGTTTCTTCTTGTATTTCTTGTTGTGTCATATTCACTTACTCTTTTCCAGTGTTCACAATAAATCTGCAATCCATTAAATTGTGTATTCCACTGGGATGTAGACTAGAGATATCAATAAACGGAATGTAAGGCACTGCATTTTATCTTTTTTTTAAGTGAAAATATTTTGAAAGTGAATTTACTTCAGAAGTATGGTTCTTCACTCATGATAGAATCTGGGGAGAAAGCGATTCAATTTACACATGTTTTTATGCTTTCTGCAGAGGGTAAAATCTAATGGAAGGGTGTGTGTGAATGCTATAAATGCTGCCACTTTACAAACTTGATGTTATTAATATGGACTGTCAAGTTTAGGTCATTTATACACACTGTTCCACAGTACTTCCAGTGTTTCAAACATACCTGCCATGTACAGCAAATGCAGACTGTAGCATAATCTGCATCACTGAAAGACAAATGTGACGTTGGTTAGTAGAAATGAGCTAATATATTTACCTCGTTTATCTGAAGTGCCACCATTTTTAACAATAATTTCATTTATTTGTCAGCTGCATACACTTTCTAAATAAGCAACTCATTTGAATTAGCTGATTTGCTCCATTTTTTAAATGAATTTTTTCATTTGTTTTCTTTTTTTTCTTTTTTATTTTTATTTTTCCAAATTGCAAGATCTTTTATATTATACAGAGAGAGCACAGAATATAATCAAGCTACTAAATGTAGATGTGCATTTTTAGAAAAAAAAAAATCTGTAAAAAAGTTTGGTGCCATTAATGGTATATTAAAATGATTGCTGGAATTGTGTTATATTAGCCCTAGGGTATATGCTATTACTAAAGAAACAAATTCAGCATTTAATTAACTCTAAAGTCCTCCTCTAAACAAGGCTTGCATGTCTGTGCAAAGTTCAGGGTAGCCAAGCTGAATCTGTAGAAGAAAACTGCTTAGAGGTGCTGACGTCCTAGGGAAGCAAGTCTGCCCTATCTGAGGCAGACAGACTGTACCACATGACTTCGTGTACTAAATTAAGAAGTGGAAAAGTTCATCCAAAGTGCACAGATTAAAATTTTCAATAGGCCTAAAAATGACTCTAAGGCATGAATGAGCCTGTCACTTTTTCTCTGCCTCTTCAGCAAATGATGGATTCATTCTATGCCCATAATATAACCCGTGAGGTATGCCTGGCTTCATTGGTTATTCTTCATTCTCAGTCATGCTGAAATAGAGGTTGTGGTTAAACAAATCTGCTTTTATGGAGCAAAACACTGTGAAACGGAGCTGATTATGGCCTGACACACTGAATTTGGCTGCAGTGTAAAACAGTGCTGATGATTCCATTGTTTCAGAGTCCAGTCCCCCTGCCTGAACATTTCCCTTTCTCTCAGTGTACACACATTTCTCTTTTTCCTTTGCTTTATGAACCCTTTCTTCAATCTATTTACTATTTCTAACAGAATCCATAGCAGAATATCATCTATAAGCCTGCATCAGAACACCTTTAGGGACAAATACTTCAAAGGAAGAGGAACACATTTTTCTCCATCAGTGTTTTCAAAGACATATTCCAACTTTTTCATTGTAAAGGCAAATCACATTAGTTAAGCATTTATAATTTTCATTTGCAAAAATATGTAAGAGTGTTTTGCTAATTAAGGTAATTGTGTAGGAACATCTACTAATCTGAATAAAGGATTCATGTCCAAGAAATACCAAATTCCAAGACCTCATGATATCGCGTGGCTCTGGAAATAAGATAATGTTTAACCTTTCTATTCAGCTGCCAGTCTTTTAACTCACCAGTCTTGATGGCAGATGGTGATGAGTTCATCATTCTGTTTCCTGTGATTGAATGTGTTGAGTGCTCTTTCTCTGTTATTTGATAATGTGAAAATGATCAAATAAATGTATCTGGTAATAACAGTGATTTTCCTACCACAGACTTTTTACTAGTAAGAGAAACATATCACAGAATTAATCACAGAATTAATCACAGAATTGTTGGGGTTGGAAAGAACCTCTGGAGATCATGTAGAACAACTCTCCTGCTAAAGCAGGTTCTTTGGAGTAGGTTGCAACAATCCACTTTCAAGAGCTACATTCACAATAGAAATCTCAGTTCTTGAATATATGATCAACTTTTATCCCCTTCATTGTACTGTATTCCATCCAAAACCCTTTTATTCCTCCTAGTCTCTGTTTCAGATGAAATGTACAGAACAGTTCAGTCTCTGAGCAGAGAGCACAGCCTGCCAACAATTCAGGCATTTAGTCACTATAAGGCTAATTCAAGAAATGATATATATTACTCTTCATTAAAATTTCTAATTGATAATGGTATTCAAGATAGCTAGTTTAAAACAATCCTGTCTATATCTATATTGTATTGCAGACAACATTCTTATGGAGTTAGCCATAGACCTACAATATATTTTAATATATCAAAAATATATTTTCATTTGGTTCTATTTATCCCACAATTTATTGATTTCCATATTCACAACATACTTTGAAAATAATTTTACTGAGCTAGCAATAGGCTTTTAGACATTTGAAATCCTTCCAACATTTCATTGTGATTGCATACTTCATATATAAAGGGTGCATATACAGAAATGGTTTCAGTTGCTCTAGGAGTGGAAAAGGATATGCAATTTACTGAGTTTTGTAGGCCCTTCAGATTTCAGAAGAAGCTATGAGAAGTTCTGCAGATAAAAAATTAAATCTTGTATATTATTCCTACATGCAAAATAGACAATTATCTTTTATATATTTATCTCATCTCATTATCTGTTTATGTTCATCACCTAAGTGTTTATTTCCTCCACCACATCCATAGGATGTTCAATTGAAGGCTAAACGTTTCTTGAAAGTTCTCTCCAAAAGTCTAAAATAATGAAAGGAACAAAACAAAACAAAACAAAACAAACAAAACAAAACAAACCACAACAGAGGAGAGGAGAGGAGAGGAGAGGAGAGGAGAGGAGAGGAGAGGAGAGGAGAGGAGAGGAGAGGAGAGGAGAGGAGAGGAGAGGAGAGGAGAGGAGAGGAGAGGAGAGGGGAAGGGAAGGGAAGGGAAGGGAAGGGAAGGGAAGGGAAGGGAAGGGAAGGGAAGGGAAGGGAAGGGAAGGGAAGGGAAGGGAAGGGAAGGGAAGGGAAGGGAAGGGAAGGGAAGGGAAGGGAAGGGAAGGGAAGGGAAGGGAAGGGAAGGGAAGGGAAGGGAAGGGAAGGGAAGGGAAGGGAAGGGAAGGGAAGGGAAGGGAAGGGAAGGGAAGGGAAGGGAAGGGAAGGGAAGGGAAGGGAAGGGAAGGGAAGGGAAGGGAAGGGAAGGGAAGGGAAGGGAAGGGAAGTCTTAGATTTCTAGAAGACGAAAGAAACAGCTTTTGTATCCTCATCACAGTGTAGATAAAGAAAGGGAGAGGTACTCCAAAACAGATCAAATAAAAAGTTCATGCTTGCTACACTCTGACCATTAGTGGCTGTCCCTGTCTCATCAAGGCATCAAGCAGATTGGTTTTCTACTTGTTGAATATTTGGTGCAATTTCTACTACTGAGTCTGGCACAGATCAAATTCAGATGAGTTATGTAGTCTGAAATACCTTTGACTATGAAGATTAACTTTTTATCTGGAATAAAGCAAGATTTGGTTTTTTTACAGGGAAGTAGTCAGGCACATCTGCAAGAAAGATCAATAAAATACAGTTAATTTGTTGAATAAATACAAATGAAAATATGCATGTGTGAAAACTTTAATTTTTGTTTCTCTTTAATTTATTTAACTTTTTATTTGTTTACTTTTCTATTATCATCACTTGCATGATACATAGGAAATTATATGATAAATATGAGATGATGTAACACATCTTTTCATATTCTCTCCTGGTTTTTATTTGATGTCTCTAC
Source organism: Gallus gallus (assembly GCF_016699485.2). Taxonomy (NCBI): domain Eukaryota; kingdom Metazoa; phylum Chordata; class Aves; order Galliformes; family Phasianidae; genus Gallus; species Gallus gallus. Next base: position 142,282,673 of record NC_052532.1, read on the forward strand.
ATTCTAATAGACCTGACTTACTACTTAAAACTGCTGACTCCTGACATAGTAGTGACATACTGTTGGAAGCGTGAAAAAACATATTATTGAAAACCAAACTGAATCTAAACTGTCCCATTCTGTGAGAAATGAAGTACAACTAGGCTTTGTGTATACCACTTATAGCAACGTTTAAGTAAAAGTCAAAAAGGACTTATCACATGGCTAAGTATTCTTTATGACAAACAAGTGAAGAAAATTCATATTATTTTGGAAAAAAAAATCCATAATATTTTAATTTACTTTATTCAGTGGATTCTTTCTTTTAAATACCTATTTTAATCCATAAAATAAATTATGCATCAGCTACACACACAGCTACTAAAATTTAAATGCTTGCATATGCAACTGGCTGGATAACTGGATACGCAATTTTTGGTAGTAACATCACAATATTTTGCAGTAGTTTCATTATGCAGTAGCAATCCATGTGGCCTAAGAGCCAAGTACTAACCAATATTATTAGTGCCAATAAGTACTAACATATTAACTAAATAATAATAATAAAAAAAAGTCACATATGCATGGTTTTATGAAGTTGCTGAATAATGCAGCCTTTAAGCAACTCAAAAATACATTGAACTTCTTGAGGTTTTAAGTGTTTCTATCCAGTGTTAATTAAGTAAGATCAGTAGAATGCTTTTAACTGACTTTTATTGGAATCAGGTTCCAATAAAAGTACAGTGGTGGAAAGTAATTCATGGTGTCATTTTTAGTTTATTTCAGCATCAGTGCATTGAAAAGACTTCAGGGAGAAGTGGGAAAGGAGAATGAGGAAAGAGCTTACCCTGGAAGTTCTAGCTTAAAATTGTGTTAAAGATATTTATACTCTGGTTCCCATGTGTGCATATTTTCGATTTCAAAAGTAATTATTTATACAAAACTAAATAATTAAGTATCAAGTGAGCTGTATCTGTCTTTGATACTGCATTCATGCAATCAAGTTCAGTGCAACATTTTACCTTTAATTTTCTTTATTGTAACCCATTGTGAAGACAGCTAAACGGTATTCTAGCTTTGCTGGTTACACATTTCTTATTATAATTAATAGCTTAACAGTCTCCAAACTGTTACCTTAATCTTTTTTATGTTTATGAGATATTCTCCATCTGCCAACATTGTACATTCATTATATCTATTAGAAAGCAATGTATTTCAAATTAGATCCAATTAATATAAGAAAAAGTTACAATATTACATTTAATTGAATGGAAAATGTTGACAAAGTTTCTTATATTTTTCCTTTAGATGACATTTCCATTTGAAGCATTCTGTTTTGATATATATACAAACAGATTTACTGTAATGAATCCTCATAAAAAGATTTAATGTTCATGATGAATTTTTCAGATGTGATTTCTATTATTTATTGTTTTGAAATATATTCTTCCTCCATTATGCATGCTCATAAAAAAAAAAACGGGCTTTCCTCAGTATAGGTTCTTAGGTAAAACAAAACCTTGTATTCCTTACTATGATAACCTATAGACATACATACACATACACATGCATAAAAGCACTCAGTCCCATTTCAGTTATTTCTCTGCACTTTCTTCGTACACTTAAACTTTTTATATGATGCCACATAAAATAATTTTACTTTCTACATTGATTTATTGCAAATCAAGGATAAACTAAAATAATATATTTATAATAAAATATTTATTTATAATATAATATTTATATATTTATATTATATTTATAATATAATATTTACTTTATATAATATATAATATTTTGACTCATTAAAAGCCAAAAACCAATGGAAAAACTACATGCTTTATTGTGCGTTGTAATTTTTTCTTCAAAAATAATATAGAAGAGTATTTTCAAAATGTATTTGGGAAAACAGTAAGTAGTGACTTGACCATTGCAGACAGTGTTTCATGTGTGAGAAAGCATGGAAGAAGTATGGATGTCTGAAGACATTTGGAAGAACCATTTTACCTGAAGGAAAAAAAAAAAAAAAACAAAGATACAAATAGGAATTTGTTTTTCCATCTTCTTAAGATCATTTACTTCCCTCACATCCTTAGCTGAATAACATCATGAAGTACCATTAGCTCATATAAATTTGCTGCAAAGAAACAACAAGGATGTTTGCAGTTATTTCTGCTCAGCCCCCTTCTGACGGAGCTTAAGGCAGATGAAGAAGGCGAGTCTGAATAGCTAAAGGCAAGATCACAGTTCGTCAGAGGTTCAAGGGCTGATGAACAAGCCCTCTAGCCCTCTAAGGGTGATTCATTAGGAATAGCAAAAGTCACCTGCCATTTGAGCTACACTTGTGATACCTGCTGAAATTTCCTTCCAAAGACTATTCACTTCAATTTATTCGCACTGAAACTTAAAGAATTGAGATTATGGCATGTATGCGAAAGCCTGTCAGAGACAGGTATTACTCAGAAATGTGTTTATCTCATTGTGAAACCTGTCAGGAAGTGAGGAAAAGACAATGTAAGCTATCCAGGAACTCCAGGAACTGGAGTTTTTTGTTTGTTTCCTTGAGTATTTTTCTGTTAATGTTAATCAATCGAAGTAGCGAAGTAGTGAGTCTTGTAAAGCTTGTGATATTTTATCGGTCATTTATATTCTGTTAAATGTTAGCAGTTTACTGTTGCTAACTAAGCAGCACCACACAAAGAATACTTAAAGTTATTTAAACAAATAAAAACTGCAAACATAATACGTGTTGTTGCTTAACAAAATTAATGTCACATCATAAAATAAACAGATAAACTAAACGATTAATTAATATGGTATCTTTTCTTCTAACAGTATCTAGAAAGTTTTCTGAGTTTTTCAATATGATGTTAATTCATATATTCTACTACTTTGAAGATAAACTAGTATTAATGCAGTATACCAATTAAAATTACAGTTTGAATTTCAAAAACTGTAAAAATATCTAAAGTTTTACATGAAACATATATTTTGAAGAAATAGCTATTATACAAAAAAAGTATTTCAAAATCTCTTTATTTTCCTACAGGAATATTAAATAAAGGTGTGCATGGACTAGTTTCAAAAGGGATATAAAAATGTAATATGCTTGTTAACTTACAGGCAAAAAAAAAAAAAAAGGAAAAAGTTAATGGGGAATTCTGTACAAACAATATTTTTTGTGTATTAAACAAGATTCTCTTCTTCTATCCCTCTTTTTCTCTTTTCTCCGTTTTTATTATTGTAATGATTATTTACGAGTTCATGTACAGGTCAACTCAAGTTCATTTGTGTCCAGTAGATTACTGCAGTTAAAAAGAAATGCAGAGATTAAAGAATATAGCAAAATACCTTCCAATCTGCCATGTATGCTGTATTTAATATTAAAATCAGGTGACACAAATGCAGCTAGGCCTTAGTAGCTAACCTAGAGACCTCCGGGTGTTGAGCTGGAAAAGATGAAGTCTGATTTTGACTTCATAGTATAAACAGAATGTCATCCACACATCAAAATTCCACCCACAGTGAACCCCTGGCACAGTTAATGATTATAATCTTCACATTTAATCATGGGAACACAGTGACAGGCAAACAAAGGTTAGCAAAACTGACAGTTCATACTGTTTGAATGGAAAAAGGGAACTTCACGAGTTTTATTTTAAAATATATACTCTTCCAACAGCACTCTTTAGCTATACATGAGAAGGGTGTACAAGGTCTGGCTGCTTGCAGAAATTGGCAGTGTGCATAATTAACCTTTAAACTGCAGAAAAACTTGAAACTCTGATGCTTTCTTCAAAACAGTTGCTATGCCAATACTACTTTCAAGGTTAAATTAAGCTAAGGGCACTTAAAGGGTAAAGGAAGAAATGCAGCACTAACATGTCAAAATGTCAGAGAAAAAAATGCCATTTCGGAAATGACATAGTTATCTAGTAGGAATATTCTTTTTTACTCAAGTTAAAGGACAGTGCAAAGTTACTAAAAACAATATTTCAAGGTATGTTTTATTTTCCATATTGTTTGTTGCTATTGTTTGTACCCTTCCATCTGACCACTGTCAAAGTTAGAAAAATAAAGACTAAATAGAAGTGCCTTGGACATCCTTATATCAAAAATATAAGACGTATGAAAAAAAGGTATTCATTTTTGGCAGGGAATAATGAATCAAAGTGCAAAGTTGTTCCCTGATGAAAAAACAAATCTAATCAATTCCCTGCTGCTAAATGACATTTGTAATAGAAAACAGCTATTGTCTGTAAATTAACTGATAGAACATATGGTCACCTTCTCTTTTGAGCATTCTGAATCGTGGCATTGTTTTTGATCCTCTACAAGTGGTACTATTTCATAAGTATTGTTAATTAAAAGAGTTAACACAATAACTATACACTAAATTCATAATGTATGTATATGTGAATGTCAGTGCTATTGCAAAATATTCACATGAATGTCTCAAGTCAAAATGGAATATAAAAAGAATGAAGAGCTTCTCTTATCACATGCAAGAAAAAACCCAATCCCACGTACTCACAGGACAGAACTAGGGAATGTACTGATCATAGGGCTTTTCCATCCCAACCTTAAATGTCCTTTTTGTCCCTCAGAGGACAGTGTGTTGAATGTTAATGTCTCTTCTACTTCCCAGGCAGGCACATCTGGCAGAAGGGAAGTAATACTGGGTGCACATCTGTGGCACTGTGACTGTAAAATCTTGAATCTACAGACCTGTTGGAATAACAGGCAAGTCAGGAAAAAAAAGAAAAATCAACAACAACATAAAAAAAAAAAAAAAACACCATAATATTTAGAATTTGCATTGTTTGGGCCTAACAAAACAAGTGATTAAATGTTACGGTGGCTTTCTGCAAGTACACGAAACATCAAGAAATGCTTGACTTGCAGATTAAAATGTTCTGAATCTTCTAGGTGTAAACACACTGCCCTCTTAAAAACTGTTTTTCATGGTTACACTTAATGGTTTATAATGCTTTGAGAAGGAGCAATCATCTTCTCATTTGTATTGCAAGATAAATATTACTCTCTCTTTTGACTCTCAGCTATTAACACATTACTAAGTAGAACTCCACTTACTCAACCAGAACCTGCTTTTTATAAGGCAAACCACTGCAATAGTGTTTCTGGCAAAAACTAGTACTGTATTAAATCATTAAATACATTGTATGTTTATGGAAAGTTAAGAAAAAACTACTGAGAGAAAGTAATATACAAATTCTGATCTTTGAAAGACATTTGTAGAAAATTCAATGTTTTTATGTGACAGAATACTTGAAAATCTTTGTTGATGATGTTTAAAAAATATCAACTCTGCTTATGTAGCTTTCATAAATGATTTAATATTCCAATTCTTTATCAAAATAAAGGCTCAAAGTGTTGAATTAATTTCAATTTTAATTACTAAAATTCTCCAGTAACAGAAAAAATGTTACACAGTCCCTAACATAATCTTTTCACAAATATCTGAAAGTATTTTAGCACTTCAAATGGTAAAATGTAAATCAAAATTATACATAGTGATGCATTTTTTTTGTTTCACTTAGAAAGATGGTTTGTGCTTGACAATAAAAGTTGTACTTTCAACAGAAATATTTTTCAAATCACTTAGGAGCTTTTATTTCTTTTTACAGAAAAGACTACCACTCATTTCAAATATATAAATATTTTAAGAAATATAAAGAAATAAAATTATATATATATATATATGAGTTTTTGATTATGCACTAGGGACAGAATTTTAAAGATCAGAAGAAAGGCCTGACCATTTTAATCTTTTCTAATTTTTTAATGCCTTATGAATATTTTTCTTATCAGACAGGCTAAAGTTTCATCTTACACAGCTTTTAAGATATTAGAAAAATACACCCATGTGCAATAAAACAACAGATTACTCATCTGTATTACTAAACTCTTACTCCAGGAAGGTCAGGCAGTGAAAGAGGAATGAGATGTTGTTGAGATTTTACACAGTATCAAAAATGTACAAGTATAACCCAGCTGAAGCTGCAATTTTTAACAGAAGATTAAAAATGATAAATTATGAGCCAGTATGAAAGATAGAATAGCTGTGTTTGAATTGCCCAGACCAAGGCAATAAAGACCTCATTATGCTGAGAATTAAAGACTAGGCACTGATTGCATTGTTGGATGTTACCATTCAGATTTGTATTTAGGCAATAATTGTTTCAAATTGCCACGTTCAATGTCCTGAATTATGATGAATAATAGGAGGAAAATAGTTTTTAAGTTATACTTAGTTTTGTTTTGTAGCACTAAGGAGCCAAAAGAAGAAAATGTTATTCATTCTTACTGAAAACTCCTTCTATACATAGGAAAACTCACAGCTAAGGTGTTCAGAAAAGTAATAGGGAATAATGGGAATATAATTAGAAAGCTGACATTTTAGCCAGACACAAAACTAGCTTCTAGTTCTAAACAACATTGTTTTAGCATGAAAATGGTAATCAGCCTTTTAAATTCATTCTGATGATATTAATATGGAACAGAGTTCAAAATACTCAGAAAACTTATGCTTCAAAAACTATGATCAGGCTGCAGCTGAAAAGTAGAGGAATAATACATAGATGAAGTACAGATCAGTGAAAGAACCCTGACAACAACACTGTTTTCTCATTTTCAACTACAACATTTACCTTGGGAACCTTTCAAAAAATAAAGTCTTTCATTACCTTTTCTCTCTTTGACATGAATAGAAATACTTTCCACATTCCTAGCTACATAGTTGATAAAGTGGCTCCTTAATTATATGAAGAGTTATGGAAAGAAGTGTTACTTAAATTGCTGTTGAATGTATGATTAGACCTTGATGATGTGAGACAATGTGACAAATTCACTATTACTGATAATGTTCTTTATGCTTATTCTTGTATAAGAAGCCAAGCTATAAACTCAGAAAATTGCAAAATATTTTACTTGTGGATCTTTTGTATTATTATAGTAAGAAAACCAAAGGACTAATGAAATGTGTCACAGTCACAACACAACAGAAAGTTCAAAACACATGTGAGACAGAGATGAGGTGGAAAGAGCAGGGAATGATCTAACTGTCCCAACATATGTATGAAAACATCCAAGACTCCAGAGTAGAAATATCATTTTCCAGCAGTCAGTAGCATTTGCAGTAAATATAGCCATCTAAAATTATGAAGAGACGATGGAATAAATTTATCAACAATTAAAAGCATGCAGGCTGGCAGAGGCAATTATAATAATACATATACAGTCAATATATTCACTAATTAAAAAGGCAAGATGGAAAATGGATGTATTGGGAAATAATAGAGAAAAGCATCCCATTCAAATATAATTCAGTATTTGAGATGTAATTCTTTGGAAGACTCCCCACTTGGCAGTAATAGCCTAGAAATTATGTTTTATATTATACATAAACCACCCTCTGAATGAATACTTGTATAGCACCAGTAATCTCAGTCTCAGTTCAGAAGAATATAAAGTTTGGCTTAATTCCAGAAATATGGCGCATGTTTCTGATTTTCCTCTCATTGAGCATCTGTACAATTTCATCAGGACTTTACACTCTGGGGCATTCTAAGAGCACAAGAGACAGATTTTCTGATCTGAATAATTATCCCTTCATAAGCAAAATAGTATCTCGTGGTAGCATCTGCCTGATACAGATTAGTGAAAGTCAGTAGCAACAATACTATACTATTACATTGTTTGTTCAATTTAAAGTATAAATGAAATCACAGACTAATCCAATTGGATTCTGTTCGATGCTTCTGGCCTGTATTTCACTGTTTGAAGTCACTGGTGAAGTCCCTCTCATTACTAGAGTGCTGTAATGGAAGGCTGTAAGTTCGTTAGAGGGGATAGGCAGGAAAGGAGGGGTGATGGGGTGGCTCTCTTTGTTAGGGAGTATTTTGATGTTGATGAGCTCGATTCTGGGAATGATACTTCTTATGGGTAAGTATCTCGGGGAAAGATGACATCCTGGTGGAAGTCTGTTACAGACCAACCAATCAGCATGAAGAGACAGATAAATCATTCTACAAGCATGTGGCAGAAGTAGCACAACAACTATCCCTTGTTCTTGTGGTGGACTTCAACTTTCCCAGCATTCACAGGAAATATAAAACAGCAGAGAGGAAGCACACTAGGAAGTTCCTAGATTCTGTGGAAAATAACTTCCCGAAACAGCAGACAAAAAATCCTACTGGGAGAAGTTCCCTACTAGAACTACTGTTTATAAACGGAGAAGGACTGGTGAGAGACATGGATGTTGGAAGCTGTTTTGGGCATGGGGACCACATAACAGAGTTCTTGATACTTGGTGAATTCAGGAGGAGAGTCAGCAAAACTGCTGCATTGGACTTCCAAAGGGCAGACTTCAAACTTCTGAGGATACTGGTTGGGAGAGTCCCTTGGGAGTCAGTCTTGAAGGGCAAAATAGTCCAGAGAGATTGGACATTGCTCAAGGAGGAAATCTTAGAGGACAGAAACAGGATGCCCCCCTGTGCTGTAAGATGAGCCAGCAGGAAAGAAGATCAGGCTGGCTGAATAGAGAGATTTTACTCAGACTCCAGGAAAAAAAAGAAAGTTTACCGTGTCTGAATGGAGGGGCAGAAAACTAAGAAAGAGTACAAGGATGTTGCTAGAATATGTAGAGAGAAACTTACAAAGGTAGAAGCCCAGAAAATGTTAATCTAGCCACAATTATTAAAGATATATATATATGTATATTCAAATATATTGACAGCAAGAGAAGGGCCAAGGAGAATCCCTCACTTTTATTGGATGCAATGTGGAATACTGCCACTACAGATGAGAAAAAGTCTGAGGTTCTCAATGCTTTCTTTGCTTCTGTCAAACCAGACATCTTCAAACCAGACATCTTCAAGACACTCAGCCCACTGAGCTGGAAGACAGAGATGGGGAGAAGAATTAACCCTCACAATTCAGGAGGAAACTGCTAGCAACCTGTTACTCCACTTGGATAGTCACAGGTCTGTAGGGCCAGATGGAATCCACCTGAAAGAACTTACGAAGCTGGCAGAAGTGCTTGCCAAGCCACTTTCCATCATTTATCAACAGTCTTGGTCAACCAGGAAGGTCCCAGATGACTGGACACTTAACAGTGTGATACCAATTTACAAGAAGGGGAGTAAAGAGGATCCAGGGAACTACAGGCCTGTCAGTCTGACCTTGGTACTGGGGAAGGTTATGGAGCAGATCATCATGATTGCAATCATGCAGCATGTGCAGGACAAGCAGGGGTCATGCCTAGCCTATATGGGTTCATGAAAGACATCTCCTGCCTGACCAACCTCATCTCCTTCTATGATCGAGTGACCCACCTAGTGGATGAGGGAAAGGCTGTGGACAAAGTCTACCTAAAGACTTTGATTTTGTCTCCCACAGCATTCTGAAGAATTTGCCAGCACATGGCTTGGACAGGTGTACTCTTTGCTGGGTTAAAACTGTCAGGATGGCCAGGCCCAGAGTGTGGCAGTGAATGGAGTTAAATCCAACTGGTGATCAGTCACAGGTGATGTTCCCCAGAGATTGGTATTGAGGCTATTCCCGTTTTATGTCTTTTTTGGATGAGGCAACTGAGTGCACCCTCAGTAAGTTTGCAGATAATGCTAAGTTGTGAGGAAGTGCTGATCTGCTTGAGGGTAGGAATGCTACAGGCATGAATCCAGATAGGCTAGATCAGTAGTCTAAGGCCAATTGTATGAGCTTGAACAAGACCAGGTGCTGGGTCCTGCACTTTGATCAAAACAACCCCATGCAATTCTACAAGCTTAGAGCAGACAGGATGTAAAGCTGCATAGCAGGAAAGAATTGTTAGCGAACAGTTATCTGAATATAAAACAGCAGTGTATCCAGGTGGCCATGAAAGTCAACAGCATTCTGGCTTGTACCAGAAAGAGTATAGCCAGCAGGAAGAGGAAGGTAATTGCCCCACTGGGCATCTGGTGAGCTCTGGTGAGGCCACAACTTAGAGTACTATGTCCAGTTTGGTCTCCACACTACAAGAAAGACATCGAGATGGTGTAATCATTGTCCCTGGAGATTTTAAAGAAAAGAGTAGACATGGTACTTAGGGACATGGCTTAGTGGACACGGTGGTGATGGGTCAACAGTTGGAGTAGATGATCTTAGAACAATATTAACAATTCTATGATTCTATGGTTAATTTATTATAAATGGTGTCCTGGATCTCAGGCATCATAGGCATTGTATAAATTATGTTTTTAGTCTTGTTGATACTGAAGCCAAGGGAAAAACAAATGAGAGGTGAACAAAAGACATGAAAAAAAGCAATAAAACATTTTGCCAGTATTTGCAATCATTTTTTCAGAAGACACACAGAGTATCAAACATATTAGTGATTTTAGAAATACGACTCTTTAACACATTTGTTCTAAGAAGGAAGTTTGGAAATGCAAGCTTTGGTATTTCCTGTCTGTTGGTGAGCTTTGGCTCCTTTTCAACTTTCTAAGCTTCATTCTATTCACTGAAATACTTTGGAAAACATATATTTCATCTCATATGCATTTGCAAGCTGTTTTAAAGCAATGTTTGCATGAGGTCACGAAGAGACTTAAATTATGGTGCCCCGTTAGACAGTGGGAGTCATGTAATAAATGTAACTCCCAAAGACGAAAAGGATGAAATTGTGTAGAGGGGCACATGATATATTTATGTTTAAATCTCCATGTCCAGTCAATTTCCTTCACTGCCTTACTCAACTGTATCACCTAAGGAGCTGGCTAGCTCCACCACAGTAAAAAATTTAAGTACCAACAGAAGCTAGCACACCATGAGGAGGAGAAAAAGAGCAGGGTATATAACAGGAGTTTCTTGAATTCTATCTACAAATCAACAGTTGTAAAGGAGTAAAATCTCCGCTTCAGCAATGCATGTCACTGCTTCAGTCACAAGAAGTTCTTCTGAGGTTATAGGATTAAGGTCTATGGATCAAGTCACATACAAACTGGTCTCTTGAGAAAGCACTGAATAATTTAAGAAAATATATGTAAAGCTTAATGCTTATCAGAATAGCATGTTTACCATGACAGTACAATTCTCCCATCTTGGCAAGTTCTGCAGTCAGGAGGGAAATTACAGAACGAAGAGCACTGTATATATAAGACAGATCAGAATTTCCAGTAAATTCAGATGAATCTGTAAAATAGTGAATATGTGATTCTCCCACACCTGTGCATTCACAAATCTGTATACAGTCTTGCTTCCCACTCCACGATCTCATAGTCAGAACTCAGCTGTTTTATTTAATCTTTGATCCATCAACATGACTGGTGTTTGGGATTACAGAGTGAGCAAAAAAAATTATTAAACTCAATCAGAGGAGCTCTCCTAAACATTTGGTGGTTGTTTTTTTCTTTTTTTTTTCTTTTTTTTTTTTTTTAAGCTGCCTTCCTTACCCCCAAGCATATATCCAGATATATAAGTATTATTATTTTGGGAGAAAAACATACATTAACTTGATTCATGAGTAACAGTAATTTTTGAATTAAGTCTTCAGAAAATCTGATTTCAGTGGGACTACTTAGAATAAGCAACTATAAACAGACCTTGCAGGGAAGGAACTACCCCTTGGCATTTTTTTCTACTTTATATATTCACAATTTGCAGTGTCTAAAAATTGTGTTATTGAAAACTAGTTACCTATTATACATATATTTCTTTCTTCCTTGCATGTGCTTTCATTTAATTTCACCTCCCATTTTCATCACTCAGTAAATCATTCTGCAACTCTTCATAGTCAGGTATAGACCAGATTATTCTAAATAATTTTATAATATTTACAAATCTTGCCAATTTGATTTCCATTAATTTAATTTTATCTGATAAATATTACAAGCAACAAATTTTAGTTATCAAAATTGGTAACTTTCTTGCATCTTAAAGATTATCTTGTACTCTTACCTTCTGTTTCCTATCTATTAAAACTTTATAAATATAGAACAGCACTGTAATAGTGTATTTCCTTTAGTTAAAAGCCTCATGTAAAGGAAAATAACTGACATGCCTTAGCATACTAATAAACAAACCTTTACAGAGAGATATTCTGTTTGATTCCACCAGGTAATATATTTGAATAAATGGACATTCAGCTGCAAGGGAGGACTTTAATTAACCTGAAAGCTTTTCCAACTTTCCAGGATATAATATTTGGACTAACAAATGCCATTTTTTCCATCCAAACCTTAGCTTCTTAAATCATCATTGCCATATTTTCTACTAAGGTACTGAATATCCAAAGCAGAAATACCTTGTATTTCACTATCCTTTAACTTTATAGAAGGGACTGCTTATTTTTATAGCTAGCTTTTCACTTGCTAACTTACTATTGCATTTAATTACAGAAAGACTGAGGAAATGTCAGCCAAAAAATACCAGAAGTACAAGGAAAAAAAAAAAAGTGCTAAAGGGAATGATTGTCAGTTTGCAAGAAGAATCATTTAATCTCCTGATGAAACTTGAATATTACATTTCTTAGTCTGTAACCATTTCTTAAAACATCTGATAGCACTTTAAAAAAATTTGTAAATGTAAACTTTGTAAAAGGAGTTCATTCCTAATTCCATATTGGGCAGATTTACTCAGCAGAGTGTGCTGTTTCAGCACTAGAAGCATAGTGCAATGTAGATACACAAAATATTCTTCTGAGTGAGAATCTTGTTTAAGGGCTTGTTTTCCTAAGTCATTACATTTCCAGATTTATATATTATTAAAAATTATGTAACCTCTAATAAGTTAAAACAACAGCAAAAAAACCTCTCCTTTTTTCTTCTTATTATAATCGTATTGCAAGAGAGTCCCGCCCATAAAGCACACGACAATGTTCAGCATGTCAAAGTGTCAGGAATTTGAATGAAACATCCTCAGATTTTTCATTGTTTCCCCAGAGACTCTTAATGATTCAAGGGCTCTTTTCATTTTATCTGTTGTTGTTTCTTGGTTTTGTTACAACTTACTTTTATATGCTATTCTACAATTTTGAAAGTCTCCTGCTTGCATGCGAAGAGATCAGGAAAAAGACACTCTGGATTATAATGATTTTATATATATATATATGTATTTGTTAAACAAGAGATGATTCCTAGCTTTTTGTGGAAATAATTCTTTAATTTTATTATTTTAAAAATCTAAGCCTTATAAAGATTATACAGTAAAAAATATAAACAACATTTTGAATTGTGACAATACATCTGTTTTCCAGACTTCATGAGATCGTTAATTTCCATTGTCCCTTTCCCACCCTCAATACCTACACCCCCACCAGCCACACAGTGTATCTTTATGCACTGGAGACTGGATTTTAAGGACAACCTTCTTTGTGGGCCTCAAAATAACAATCCAAGCATTCAGAAGCATTTGTAACTTAGCAACTCCAGTATTTCTCTGAATAATATGTTTTTCATAGAGACTCAGTGCCCAAAAAGCTGAGCTTCTGAGCCCAATAAATGTGATGGTCAAATAAGATCTGAGCTTTTTAGAAGTCCTAGCTGAGTAAACCATAAATCCTCAGTTTCTCACTACCTCCTTTGTTCCTACAGTCTTCAAGTACCTCTCTATCAGCTGTTATTTCCACCTCTGCTGTCATTGCTGCATAGGAAAAAATATATATATATATATCAAATTATCTCATTTGAAAGAAAGAATTAATCTAGTGAGAGCTCTCTATTACAAAAGAAAGTCTGTGAGCACTTCTATTTCTACTGACTTTGCTTCTCATAGAAAAACAAAACAGAACAAAAAAACAAAACAAACAACAACAACAACAACAACAAAAAAAAAACATCAACCAATACCACATATAGAAGTGGGGGAAATGTAAACAAACCACTTTTTTTTTGCAAGTCTTTCCTACTTCATTTTCATACAAAGAATGTTTCTAAAGGTCTTGTCTCTGACTTAACAGTTTAGGAAACTGGGAAATATAGAGGGAGTTAAAGGAGGAATTGAAAAATATTGTTATAAAAAAGGCAGTGGTGAAAGACCAAAGTATGCACTATGAAATGTGGATCTTCAGAAAACGTTTTATAAAATCATTACAACTAAGCTCTTTTGGAGAAAATGTCCAGTACTGAAATGAATAAATGGCATGTACTATGTAATTATGACATAAAACATACTCACTTGCTTCTCTCCGGTTATGTGGCGGAACACAACCTGCTTTTTCTATGAAGCATATGTTACAGTTCTCATCAGCAGCACCCCACATGAGCATCGCAGCACAGTTGCCAAGGAATAATCAATTGAAATTAGACATGTACTTTGAATGCTGGAATTGTGCCTGGAACACATTCACTACCACCAGGAAAGTATCTGCTACAATTTTGGAGTTCTGCTTTATTACATTCAGCATAGTATGGTAGTTATTTGTGCAATTAAATTTGTGGTGAGGTTTTCATAAACATTTTGCAAGATTAAATCATTGAAAGAGTAGGGTTTTTTCAGTCTGAATAGTTGTAAGTTCATTGCAATTGCAATGAATAAAATTTATGTTTTTTGGATTATTTTGTAATTTGAGACATTCATTTTTATCTGTTATTACTTGCATAGGTGCAGGTATATCTGTGGTGGTATTTCAGATACAGCATTCATTTATTTAGACCTCAGATTTCATTATTACTGGTATCTGTCTATGGTTATTTCATCACATTTCTGATCTTTCCAACTGTGAAAAGCAATAGGTCCACCAGTGTCCATCAGTGGTTGACTCAGGGAAGAGATTATAGCAGATGTGTCTAGCTGGATTTTTGCCCCTGGAGTTTTCTTTCTCTCCCCCCCTTTTTTTTTTTTTTTTTTTTTTTTTTTTTTTGTCCCAGGTTCTCATAATCAGTATTGCATTTAATAAATGATGATGAATCTGCCCTCTCTTAATTCATTAATCTAGACTGTTTTTGAAAAAATTGGCCTTCACAATGTGCCTTGGCAACCCAGCCTATGTATTATGAAACAGAAGTGGTTGCATTCAGCCATGTCTTTCTAAAAATATTAAGTAACTACCATCTCTTACTTTAGAAGAAATGGTGAATCATTGTGTTCTTCCACCTTTCACCAAATCCTTATCAATTTCATAGCCTATCAGATTCAAACCCCTCAGTCCTCTCTTCTTCATCCTCATCTGATCAACTCAGATGACAATGGAAACAGATGATCAGATCTGTGTATATTCACTGTGCACTTATATAAAGGAAAATTTCTCCAAGTACTGTTAACACTCATTGTTTTCATATAACCTACAATTCTACAAAATAATTTCTAGTAATAATTTTGTAGCAAATCAGCAGCTTAAGAAGGGCACTGATCTGATTGCAGAACTGGTTTCTATTCAGTATGTAAGCAGCTATTCACCAGTTGCAGACTTACTCTCCCACTTATGTTGAACTTCAAGTTTCCTTTTCTTAAAGAAAATGTTTTGAATGTGAAACCCACTTGACTAAATTAACAAGATGTATTTAGCAAGCTATCATAATTATTAATCAGTTTGTAGTTGTGAAGGTTTTACCCACTTATGCCTGCTCTGTGTAATAAACATTTATTAAGCTTTTCTTTTTCGTATCATGAATGCTGAATGCTGTTAATGTGCTTTGAATTGCTCAGAGAAAATTGCATATAACATTTGGCTCCAAATCACATTAATTGCAAAAATCTAGTTCTAACGATTTTTTGTCTTTCTTTTCCTTTCCAACCATAACATTCTGTGTTCTATTCTTTCTGTGATCAGCTTATAAATTTAGTAGAGTTGACAAACCTACTAAAACCTTTAAACCTTTTCAAATCTTATCTTAAATATCACTTGGTTATTTAACTAATTATATTCATGAGTCATAATGAAGTTTATTAGAAGCATGCTCCTGTCATGTTAAGAATTCCTCTCAGTGTTTAGATAAGCAAGGAGTAATATATACTAAAAAGTAGCAAATGAAGCAAGTTCATATTGTACTTATTCAGTGAGTAACTGAAACAGTTATTAGATAGATGAAGTAACAATAAATAATTTAGCTCCTTTTCATTTTATAATTTACTATAAAGTGGTCTTCAGTAGTTCAGTGGATTTCAGGTTTTACAAATAAATTTATTATTGAAAGTCAGGAAAGGCTGAAGTGAATATTCCCATTGACTCCCATTTTTATTCAAAATCTAGATACATCAGTTCAGCATGTTTCAGTCTGCATTAGTTTAAACATTTTATTTTTGAAATTAATATTAGAAATTTAATAGAAATGCTTGAAATACAAGCCTACTCTTACCTGAGTAAAATCACTAAAAATCTACAAAAGTTTTTTACTGAACAAATCTTGCAGTCTTAACATTCAAAATACCTTCAGTTCACAACTGATGGTAACATTGTATTCTTTCTTGTCCTTTCCCCTATTTCTTTTTTTTAATCGAGTAAATACAGAATTAATTTTTCTTCCTAACCACCTTATCATGTGGTTTTAATTCATGCCATGTCACTGATGAGCCCCAAAAGATGTATTGGTCTCCTCTCATATTTGTGACTGAGTGAAAAATTTGTGGGGACTACTCAGGCTGGAACGTAATGTTTACTTACTTTATTAAGAGTTCATGTTAAGAACCAAAGATAATGGATCTACCCTAAATTACTTTCACAGTGAAAATACTTCTGAAAACAAACATCATGCAAGCATACCAGTAGTACTGACAAATCTTATGAACTCATGATCAGAAATAAAATAGTTTGTATGTGAAATGCAAAGGAGATAAACAAGAAGGTTTGCCAGCACTCCACTAAGTTCACATTTTTCCTCTGAGGTGGAAAATATCCCTGACTTTACACTTATTTTACTACATACTGTTTGTTAAAATTCACACTAACAAAGCATTTATATGCATATATATTCACACTAACAATGCATACATTAATAAAAATTGTACCTAATAATATAATAACCCTAACAAGGGAATGTTTCCTTTCACTTTAAGATTGTCAAGGAGAGCATAACCAACTATATCATATGCAGAACTTATGCAATCTTTAGGTACAAGTCATTTTATAGGGTCTATCTTTCTTTATATCCAGCAGGTCATGATCTGCAATACTTAATTTCAATGTTCAAAAAGTTCAGAAAGTATTCAAAGGTACTCCTCACTTCAAAAAAAAAGACAAGTGTGGTCCTTTTACTTTACAAATTCTGAGTGTACATGGGCATGAAGATCACGAAGAGAAATTTAGGGGCAGTTCCTGGGAGTCAAAGTTGCAAGGTTGGAGGAGAAAATGCCTGTACATACAGCCAGGGCAGCCTCAAATCTATTCTTCCAAGGCTAAAGCTTCCCCATCTGCCCAGAAAATACTACTAATGCCCTTGAGCATCTCCTAGAATCAGAGAAACATAGAATATTCTGAACTGGAAGGGACCCAATGATCATCAAGTCCAACTCCGGGCTCCACACAGGACCATCCAAAAATCAAACCATATAAGAGCATTTTCCAGATAATTCTTCTACTTTAACAAGCATAGGTTCCAGCTCCTTCCACTGGACAAAGTGTGGAGATAACAGCAGTCTACTCATCCCGTCAATTTTACCCGTACTGCAAATAGTAGAGTGCTCAAAGGCAGATCTAAAGGTCTGTCACGGAGTTATCTCGATCTATCTGTGTCCGTGATGGTAGAACAGCGAGCTAACAGGCCCACTGACCCAAAAGGGGAAAGGGAAAGGGGGAAGGGTAGGGAGATGGGAGCTGGGCCCAAGAACAGAACAGCGGCAACAGTCTGAGGAGGAAGGTTAATTTACAAATTTGATATCAGAATGCAAGGTAACACAATATAATGTAATATAGTTGGAATTGGAGGCTAATAAATCAAACAAAATGAGAGAGACAGTGTCCAAAACCAAAGGCCTTACTCTGAATTGAAGGTGAAATGGCTGGGGAGCACCCACACACTGCCAGGCAGTGAGAGAGAGAGTCCCATGACTTGCAGGTCTTATTTTCCCCTCTGAACACAAAGTCCTCTGGGGTATGTAGTTCTTCTCTTCTGAGAATCAGTTATCCTGAAAGTTGTCAGTTCATGGAACTGGAGTATTAACTCTTTAATCCCCAAGCCTTACATGATGTTATGATGTGGAATATCAATAGCAAAAATCATAAAATCATGACAAGGTCCTGAAGCCACAAATAAACTTTTTTTCACACAACTGAACTTGCTCTCAGCTGTGTTCCACTTGTATGATAGATATTTTGATATTGTGCTGAAATAAAAGGCAGACAGGTAACAACTGTATTTGAGAAGCTCTACTGAGCTTCAGTTCTACTCTAAATCCACATTTAGTCTTTGCCTTCTAACCTGAGCCCTGTGCAACATGTGAGTCACTGAAAAGGTAAGTGAGGCTGAAGATCACTCAGACAAAGAAATCTTCTGAGATTTTCCTACTGATTATTGCAGCCCAGAAGGTCAAATGTATCCTGGGTTGAATCAAGGGAAGCATGGCCAGCAGGTTGAGGGAGGTGATTCTGCCCATCTACTCTGCTCTTGTGAGACCCTACCTGAAGTACTGCATCCAGTTCTGGACCCCCCAACACAAAAACATCAAGCTGCAGGAGCAGGTTCAGAGGAGGGCCATGAAGATGATCAGAGGGCTGGTCTACCTCCACTATGAGGACATGCTGAGGGAGCTGGGGCTCTTCAGCCTGGAGAAGGAAGGCTTGGTGGGGGACCTTATAGCAGCCTTCTAGTACCTGAAATGGGGACCTACAGGAAAGCTGGGGAGGGACTTTTTATAAGGCCATGTAACAACAGGACAAGGGGAACTGGTTTTAAACTGCAAGAGGGTAGATTTAGATTAGATATCAGGAAGAAATTCATTACTGTGAGGGTGGTGAGACTCTGGAACCAGTTGCCCAGAGAAGTTGTGGATGTTCCCTCCCTCAGGCTTAAAATACTGAGAGCTGGCAACACAGGAGAATACACTGAAGTCACTGCTCTTCCTCTTTCCCTATATGTTTCAAGGAGTACTATTTACATACTTGCAACATTTCAACATCATTCCAGTCACTGTCCAAATCCATGCTGACTTTCCTCTTTAGGTGTTTTACAAGCTCCTTCTTTTAGTGTGATGCTACTTCTAAAATAGTTAACTCCGTTATCTTTATAATACTCATTCATCTTTAGTCCTTGAACTTATTTCCTTAATTCTGAGAATTTAAATTTTATTGCCACCTGGAGCTACATGCTGCTGCTTTTATTTGATCATACAGAAGTCCAGAGAACAGGAAGTCAGTAACACAAGTTCTACACTTTGCTGCAGTTAAAACCTAAATTGCTCCCTTGAGACAATGAGTTATAGAATAGTACTTCAGAACAGTAATGATCTTCCTCTTTTACAGTATGCAATTAAAATATCTCTTCCTATTAATAAATGAATTCAATCTAAAGAAGAACTTGGGAAGCTGTAGTTTAAGTTCTTCAAAAGCTGACTTACAGCCAGCTGTTCCAATGTATTTCCAAAGAATGCGGTAACTGTTTGGACATGGGGAATTTCATACATCCTCTGGTGAATGAACAAGATGTTTGGGCTCTGATAAGGATGCCAGTTGGAGGCCAGCTAACAGAGAGGAGTTCACAATGGTGTCTCTGAAAACCTGGAGTGCTTTAGAATGTCCAACACCTTCCAGTTCCAGTCACAATTTACTTGAAATGGAAGGATACAGAGACCTTTTATCTTATGCTTTGGGGATCCCCTAAAAGGTGTATGCTTAAGCTCACAGGTGAAGAAGGGCAATGACATGGGATGTCTTACCTACTTACCTACTTAATCAGTTACTGATGGCATAGTATTCACTAAATTACTGTGTAAAAAGTACGGACATCATTGTCAGCTCTTCTTCCTATTGCAACTCAAAACAAACATGTTTATCAGTTTTCTCATTTCTAGGAAGCTGTAGAATTTCTCTAGGAAATAATGAATTATATTCTGATAACTGCATTCTTCTGCTAATCAAAAACCAACCAAACAAAAACCTTAGTGTATGTAGCACTTTACAGGGGATTCTCCAAAAGTCATGTCTCCTGTTTTATTATATTGACACACGATGTCAGAGGCAGACATTGGTGATATGGCAGTAGAAGATGAACCTTCCCATCAAAATAGCATTCATTTTTGTTGTTTTGTGAGAAATGGAAGCAGAGGAGCAGTCTGACAAAAAGAAGTCTAACACAGAAGTGCGTATGAAGCAAAAATGTGGAATTGAACTCCTCTGTGCTGAAAGAATCTCACCCGCTGACATTCATTGATATTTGCTGAACATGTATGGAGACCAAAAAGTGGATGTGAGTACAATGAGGCAGTGAGTGGTGCATTACAGGAATGACAACAGTGACATGAACTAAAAGCTACATTCTGGAAGGTCATTCAGATGTCCATGAGCGTGAGTCTTATTATCACAGCAGAGTCTTATCACTGGTGAAAATGCATAGCTAATGGTGGTGACAGTTGAATATTAATGTTTTGTAGTAGATAATTTCCTCTATCAGTGTTATTGTGTTCTTTGTACCTGCTGTAGTTTTCATGGAAATAAATAGCAGGCATTACTTCTGAAGCAACCTACTTATATTATCTGAAGGTGTTTGTATGGTGAAATCTATACAAACTGAAAAACATCAATATTGCTTGTTCTGAACCAGGTTCAGATCAAAGGGAAATACAATACATGTAAGTATGGCATAAAAAGAACACAACTAGAAACAGAGAAATGCATCCATACTACAGACAAGAAGATGAAAGTCAGTAATTTTGCCTTTAATTTGGAGAGGTTTTGCTTTACCATTTTGAGATTTAAAAAAAAAAAAAAAAAAGCAGATATCGCATTAAGAATATTTGCAGTGGGCTTTGAAATGTAGTCATTAGTCAGACAACAGGACTAGACAACAACTCTAGTAAATACGTTTTCTGATATTTATTTTTGTCTAGTCTTTACATTTTGGTGCCAGACAATGCCTGTACAGAAGAATGAGAAAAACAGACACCCAAATGTGCATGCTCAGTTAATTTTAGATCTTTTCTTTTGGGGAAAATAATTACTTTTATAGAGTGAAAAAATAACTTCTGGCCAAGTATTTCTTAAAACATTTCAGGTGATTATTTTTTTCAATTTACATTAAAAAATTATAAATAGAAAATGATAACCAACTTAATTACTCATAAATGAAAAAAAATACCGACACAAAACTACATGGAGTTACATGCCATATTGGAAAATAGCATAACATATTTTAGAGTGATCATGATTATCTTAAAATGAAACTGATACTGTTTACATTTAATAAAAAGTAGGACTTATTACTACCTACCTAATTTCCAAGTAGCAGTTCAGTAATTAGCTTATAATGATTTTGAAGGTGTTCTTCGGAAGAAATTGTAAATCGTATAACATTGATTTACGATGAATTTTTTATCATGATAGCAAGGCACAGAAGAAAATGCACTCATCAAAGATGCATGGTAGAGGGTCCTGGGGAAGAGAGGCAAGTGGCAGTTAAATTGTCAATGGAAAGTGCTACTTTGAATAAAAGCAGTGGAAGAAATATCTACACGGTAAAGACAGAAACTCTTTCCAAAATACATTATCTAGAAGAAACTGGAAGATCTGAGTTTTATTTTCTCATTTTAGGTGATGAATCAATCATATCTTTCTTATACGTGCCTTTCTGTCCTTTTCATTTTCCATCTTTTAATCTATGATTCTTTTTTTGTCCTGTTCTTGATTCTTCTCAGCTACATATAATAGTATTAAAAAAACTTGATCCTCTCTCATGTTTATAGGAGCTTACTTTCCTAACATATTCCCAGGCATACCTGAGGCATTTTTGCACTAAGAAGACACGTCATCTTAATAACCATCAGATTCATCTGACAAAGTGGGCTGTCTAGTAAGATCATGACAATAGTGATTCTGTTAAGTACTTACAGTATTTGAGAAATAAGTACTGTCTAAGAGTTGTTGGTGTCTGCTGTTTAATTAACCAAGTAATTGTAATTCACATTTGTAATGGTCTCAGTGCACTAGTGGTCCATGAAATCTACATGACAATTAAGTATTTCTGTGAAATTTCTGTGAGAGTGTTAGT
Source organism: Gallus gallus (assembly GCF_016699485.2). NCBI lineage: Eukaryota > Metazoa > Chordata > Aves > Galliformes > Phasianidae > Gallus > Gallus gallus. The sequence goes on from NC_052532.1 coordinate 142,304,785, forward strand.
TTCTATCATACTTAGGATAGTATTTTAATTAATCTGTTAATATTTTTAGAAACATTTAGAGACTAAAAGAGATGAACAGAAAGAGATGAAAATTATTCACAATCTCAGATTTGAACATAGTTTATATCTTAAGACTCAGAAGCAGGCCTCCTTATCAACTTTGAAAGTATTACAGGAAATTTCAAAGTAAGTTATGTTCTCATGTTTTTCACCCAGAGTTGCAGAAACTCAGTACTGAATTGACTTAATAAAAGTATGCTATGTACTTCAGTGAAAAAGGCTTTCAAAATTATTTAAAAGCAATGATCTTTTAATAATTACATCCTATTACAAAATTCCTCTTTTTGGTTTAGAATAAGGGCACAGAAGAGTTACAAAATGCTTGTGAAAATTCAAATTATTCCATTTTCCTGAACAAGAAAGAAGTTGTTTATTCAGTTCTGGCATCAAGGCTCCATTTTTATTTTTTTTTTCTGTGAATATATAATTTATATAAAATTTGTCTTTCAAAGACCATATTAACACAACTAATAATTAGACAAGTTTCCTTACTGAAATTGTCACTTTTACATACTAGCAACAGAAAAATAGCACATAAATGATGTTATAAATCTTCCTAAAATCTTCACGAAGATTTTGTTAACAACTTGCTATAAAGCTAGAATTTTATTTCCACCTTTAGTGCCAGATATAAGAATTCATTTTGTCATAGAACTAACCAGGCAAAGACAATCTGCTCTAAATTTTCACCTTTATTCAAATTATTTTGTTCAGACAGCTACTAAGACATGTTACTTCTGAGCATCTAGTAACACTAAATCAGATAAAACACTTTTAGATTTTTCTTTTTTAAGGACAATATTCCCACATTGCTTTGGGAACATCTTTATATGTAGCCCTGAATGTAGAGATACTTAAGTGCATAGGAATACTTTGGAAATTTTCATTCAGGTCATTAAGACATTTATGAAAACTGAGTCCTTCATATCCTAGGACTGTTACTAAAAAATCACAAATTGTGTGACAAAAGCGTTTAATAACCTTTGTATTTCTAATCTTTGTGTTGATCTTTTTAAGAGCATCAACTAGTTTTGTAGGATTTGTTAGAAGTTCTGTTATCAGAAATGCAACAAGAATTTCATTGACATGGCATGCAACATGATAGTTGGGAAGGATTCCATCAGAGTTACTCATGAAATAGTATGTCACACAGAAATCTTATTTTTCTTATTATTCTCTTTCATTAGTTCACATGTTTGCATGAAGACAGTAAAAACACCCTGAAAGCTGTTGCCTAATCACTATAAAACCATCCCTAATTCTAAGCAACAAACACCAGAAGTTCTAATTCAATTGATCCCTAAAAGTTTTGACTGTTTCTTTTCATTTTTTTCATTTTTCTGCTGTTCCTCTGATCTCTTTTCTGTCATCCCAGAATGTCATTAGAAGTTTTCAGTGCACAGCCCCTTGTATAAAAAAATGTATGTGCAGAAAGGGTATTTTGTTGTGTTCTCTGCTTATACAACAGCAGACTTCAGTTTCTCATTATACACGAGGACTTTGAATTTTACAGTATGAATGTGTAAACTATTTGTCATTAAGATTCAGCACCTGATGATGTTGTAACATACCCCATTTATTTGAAGTTATATAAAATCACTGTTTTCATTCTCCTTCCTTTCTAACTTCTGGCTTCCCAAATGAATCTCATTGCCTTTTAATGCCTTAACAATCATTTGTAAATTCTGTGATTAATGAAATCTTTGGATCCAGAAGCTCCACTCAGAGGATATTTGATGGACAAACTTTGATTCATGGCATTGTTATTCAGCTGCTAGGTCATTTGCCAGTCTTCTATCTACAGTGCTGTATTAGCAGCTCTACTGCTGCACATAGTTCTTAGAAAAGATCTCGCCTGAGTGACTAGTGGGGAATGCATACTTTTACCCTGCTTAAACATACAGTCTCAGGGTGCACCAGAAGAGGTTTAGACTGGACATTAGAAAGGATTTCTTCATGAAAAAAAGATTTTAAACATATGAAGGGTAGTGGTGGAGTCCCCATCCCTGGAGATGTTTAAGTGGACGTGGCATTGAGAGATATGGTTTAATGATTTGGGCTCTTGATTGGACTTGATGATCCTGAAGGTCCTTTACAACACAGATAACACCATAATTATATTATTCTATGTCTCAAGTAGTTTTTAACTGACAAAGCTACTATATTCTTGAACGCTGTGTGTTTCTGTATTGCTAAATCAGCATAATTCCATTGGAATCATTTAAAATTTGTGCCTTAGAAGATATTATTTCCACCGAAATATTTAAGGTACTGAGAGGCAGACTGAAATGATAACTAGAGAAGTGATCTGATGAAAGAGGATCATAAAATTATAGTTGGAAAAGATGTCCAAGATCATCCAGACCAACAGTCCACCTGTCACCAATATTTCCCACCAAACCATGTCCTTCACTCAATACAACATCTAAATGCTTCTTGAACACCTCCGGGCATGATGATACCACCCTGGGCAGCCTGTTCCAGTGCCTGATCACTTCCTAGGAAAATAACTTTTTCTTAACCTTCAAACTGAATCTCCCCTACCACAACTTGAGGCGATTCCCTCTAGACCTATCTCTAGCTACACGTGAGAAGTGGCTGATCCCACCTCACCATAACTTCCCTTCAGGTATTTGTAGAGAATGATAAGGTCACCTCTGAGCCTCCTCTCCTCCAAATTGAGCAACCCCAGCTCCCTCAGCCACCTTCATTAGGCTCGTGCTCCAGACACCTCATCATCTCCATTGCCTTTCTCTGCACATATTCCAGGGCCTCAGTGTCATTCTTGTAGTGAGGGACCCAAAGCTGAACACAGCACTCAAGATGCAGTCTCACTAGGGCTGAGTACAGAAGGATGATCTCTTTCCTGCTCCTGCTGGTGACACTATTTATGATACAAAACAGGATGCCACTGAACTTCTTGGCCACCTGGGCACACTGCTGGCTCATGTTCAGCCAAGCATTGACCAATACTCCATCTATTTCATCTGTATAGTCTTACAGTCAAGTCTTACTCTGTCCCAAGACTGTAGCATTGACTGGGGTTGTTTTGGCCAGAGTGCAGGACCCAGCACTTGGTCTTGTTAAACTTCAACCCACTGGCCACAGCCCAGCTATCCAGACTGTCCAGATCCCTATGTAGGGCCTTCCTATCCCCATGCAGATCAACATTTCCTCCCAACTTGTTGTCGTCTACAAATTTACTGATGGTGTACTCAATGCCCTCATCCATGTCATCAGTAAAGATACTGAAAAAAATTGGCCCCAATTCTTACCCCTGAGGAGCACCACTCATGACCAGTCATCAGTTGGATGTGACTTCATTCACTACTACTCTCTATGCCCAGCCATCTAGTCAGTTCTTTACCCAGGAAAGAGTGTATCTGTTCAAGTCATGGGCTGTGAGCTTCTCCAGAAGAATATGTGGGAAGTGGTGTCGAAGGCTTTGCTGAAGACTAGGTAGACTGTGCTAACAGCCTTTCCCTCGTGCACCAAGGTCAACTAATCACAGAACAAGGTCAGGTTTGTCAAGCAGAACCTGTCTTTCATGAACTCATGCTGGCTAAGCCTGATCCTCCAGTTGTCCCATACATGTCACATGATCTCCCTCAAGATGGTCTGCTCCTTAACCTTTCTTGGCACTGAGATCAGGCTGAAAAGCCTGTATTTCTCTGGTTCCTCTTTACAACCCTTCATGTAGATGAGCAACATGTTGGCAAGCCTCCAATCCTCTGAGATCTCTGCAGTTGACCAGGAACAGTGATAGATGGAAAGCAAATTGACTATCACCTCTGTCAGCTCCCTCAGCACCTTTGTGTGAATCCCATCTGTCTCCATAGACTTGTTTCAATTCAGGTGGAGTAGTAGGCCTCTACTAGCTTCCACTTGAATCATGGAAGGTTTATTTTGCTCCTCATTCAAGACTTCCAGGTCAAGATGTTATTCTTTTTCCCCCTTATTAGTAATACCTAGATTAAAAAGATAAATATTGAGTAATAATAACTATCTTTAGAAAAACAAAGTTATTTTTGAACAAGCTGAGAAAACCATCACAAAGACTGGACAGAGTGAGTAGTGCTGAGTGACTCAGCCTTTTCTAACTGTTAGAACAGTTAGGGTAACTTCTATAATGATAATTATGACTCTGTCTCTTCCCAATATTCTTTGTACCATTTACTTCCCATTCACCTTATCTTAACAAACAAATGATTCATAATTCTGAGCATTTATAGTAAATATCTGTGTGGGAGGAGAGTTTATGTTTGTTTTAAAGACAAGTTCTCAAGGGAAAATCCAGGCTTGTCTGATTAAGCTGGATTTTAAATAGAAGAAAAATTTAATATGGAAATCTGATTGAGTCAAACTAAACTTAAATTAGGAATTGAATTAAAATATCTGACTCAATTCCATGCAGATATTTTTGCATTTAAATGAATGTATATATTCAAAATTTATACATAGAACGTTTTAATTAAGCATATTGCTGTATTTGAGAATATAAAGTATATTTAAATTGCACATAAAGCTGTACTGGTATTCCATCAGTGAAAAACTGGAAAAAGTAAATAGCTTTCAACACTGAAATGATACAATGTCTGCCTGAATATCTGGTATATCTCTTTTTCACGATCATGTAGAGATCTCATTTCATTTGTTAGCACTTTGTTCTGTACAGTATAGAAGCAATGACAGTGAGAAATAGTGAGAAAGTGGGAAACTTTTTTTTCCTTAAGTAAAAATATCAGAAAGCGATACATAAGAATAAAACTGAAAAAATGAATGATTAATTTATTATTAAATTCTTTCCTGATTTCACTAATGACATCGAGATGAAGGTGAAAATACTGATTCTGATTCATAATTCATCTGAAATTTTAATTCAGAAAACTAATTATTCCTAATTATGTTTTACAGGATACGATTCTGGAAGAAAATCTGTAAGACACAGTAAAAAAAAAAGACTTAAAAAACCCTCTTTAAATATCAGGATAATGAAGGTAGTACATATGTGCACTATTATTATGTAGGAAAATCTTAGCTACTTCTTTTGCCTTCATGAAGTAGAAAAAACACCCAAATAAGAAAACTGTTCAACACATTAAGTCTAATATTAATGTAGTTTTTTAATAGTATGAGCATAATATGTAGTGTCCAATAGAATTTCACTTACTTCTTTATGTAGACTAGCTCATATTTATTTAGAAGAGAAGAAAATCTATGCCAAATATGTACTTATAGATCATTCATTATAAAAAGACAAAAATAAATGTAAAATGAAAAAACAGACATATAATAATTTAAAGTTGTCATTTGTCAGTTTTCTTGTAAAAGAGAGTGTTTACTTTTTGAGTAAATTTCTTGGAGCTGGGGCATAAGGTTTACAGGAAAAAGTTCATGGTTAATTTTCCTAATTATGGCAAAAACCTTGATTTGTCAGAAGTTATTGTCTCAAGCTATAGTATTACAAACCTGAGGAGGTTAAACTATAGTAAGGTTTGTAAACTATAGCATTACAAACTTTAGTTTTCATAACATGTCCGGAGGAGGACAACTAAGAAGATCAGAGGGCTGGAGCACCACTCCTATGAAGAAAGGTTGAGGGAACTGGGATTTTTTGGCTTGGAGAAGAGAAGGCTCTGGGGAGACCTCATTGTGGCCTTCCAATATTTAAAAGGAACATATAAACAGGAGGGGGGAGTACTGTTTATGAGGGTGGATAGTGATAGGACAATAGGGAATGGTTTTAAACAGAGATGGGGAGGTTTAAGATAGATATTTGGAGGAATTTTTTCACTCAGAGGGTGGTGATGCACTGGAACAGGTTGCCCAGAGAGGTTGTGGATGCTCCATCCCTGAAGGCATTCAAGGCCAGGCTGGATGTGGCTCTAGGCAGCCTAGTCTAGTGGCTGGCAACCCTGTCCACTGCAGGGGGTTTGAAACTTGATCTTTGAGGTCCTTTTCAACCCAGGCCATTCTATGATTCTATGATTCTATGATTCTGTGATTCTATGATTCCATGATTCTATGATTCTATGATTCTATGATTCTATGATATATAAATTAAAACTTCACTGATTTATAAAGCATTACAATATCCTGCAGTAAGCAATGAGAAAATCATTTTATTTTGATCTCTTCAAATTATTACAGTAGGCCAAAGCATATTCTATTTCATATTTTTTAAAAGCAATATTGCATGGAGTACATATTCTTTATTTTAAGTTTAAAATATGTTTATGCTGTGCTTATGGAAAAGGAAATACTAATGTCTACTGACAATAACAGCTGCACTATCTCAGTACAGAAAAAGAGATGAAATTGCGATATATTGTCTGTTCGTATATCTATATAATAATTTGAAGACTGTAACTACTGATATAGTCCTCAAATTTCTCGGGCTATTTAGACCTTTGTCACACATCATAGACCTTCAATACAGGTGGTAGGTTCATAGACTTTGTTAGCTACCAAAATGTCATGGTTTTATGATTTTTGGTTATCGGTATTCCACATTATAACATTATGCAGTGTACTGGGAGCTAAAGAGCAAATGCTCTAGTTCCAGGTACTTGTCCAGAAGAGAAGAAGAACTACATTCCCCAGAAGGCTGTTCGAGTACTGTTATCATTCCTGCTCAGGGGGACAGATATAAGGCCTGTAGGTCACCTGACCTGGGCCCTATCTTCTTGTCTCATCATGCTCGCTTTCAGATCGCCTCGCTGCTGCTCCTGACTGCATGCAAGGCTTCAGTATTAGTGTAAAGCCTTTAGCTCTTGGACAATCCTTCTCTCAATTATATTTGATTTCATTAACAATTATATTGAGTTATATTGTATTATAGTGTGTTATCGTGCATTCCGATACTATATTTAGTAAATTAGTTTGTTTTTCCTCAGATTGTTGCTGCTTTTTTAAAATTCTTCTTCTTTTTTTTTGGGGGGGGGGGGGGGGGGGTCCCCTGTTTCCCTTTTCTGGAGGTGCGGATTTTGCAAAAAAAAAATCCCTCCGCCCCACTAGTCAAGGAACTGGGCCGGACCAGCCCGTAAACCGTCGACACAAAATAAATGAAAGGCATGACCGCTTTAGACATAGTATTTATAGTTCTTGACAGTTCTTTCTCCCATTTCTGTCATCAGCACAATTCTTATTTTTTTCTGGCTCAAGATTTTTCTTAATTGTAAACAGTTGGGTGCTGAAAGCGTACTGGTGAAAATGCCATTGGTTTTTCATTTTCATTCAATCTCTCCTATGCATTGTAGACAGTGAATCTTGGAGAAAGTTTAAACTCTGTCTAACACACTGGAAGAGAATATGCAAAGTAATCATATATGCAATCTTATACAGTGCACATCTCATAGATAAAGTAACAAATAAGTAAGTACTGATAAATACAAGCATTACTCTTTTAAGGTCCTGATCTTCACAGTGGAATTGTGTGGATATAATAAGGCCCTTTGAATTTCAACTGGAATGGGTAGAAATCTTCCTTTCTCAGGGAGATAGCATTATTTTTCCTATTCATTCGGCAGGTAGGGAGGCTTAGCTCTTATTTTCTTCCCTTTGAAATATGTTACTTGCCTCTACATGTTAGAAAATATTTAACATATTAAATAATTCCATATCTTTTACAAATTTTTGCACTTAAGTTGAAATATGGCAACCATTTGGTAATGTTTGGTGAGAGCACAAATAATTCATCTCCTGCATATCTTTGTGCACAATTTTTGTTTAAAAATACACTCTACTGATTTTGTGGAATTACCCTACTTTCTCATAATTAGCCTTACATATACTTTCCTATACAGTTACTGTATTCTACTGGATAAAATGACATCATCTACCAAAATTTGAGCTCGCATCTTTCCCTTAAGTCATCTTCCTAAAAGATAAATAACATCAGTCTTCAGAATATCCTAGAGGCTGCAGACCCCTGAGGCATCAGTTAAAAAAATTCTCCAAGGATTCCTGTGAGTAGAAGGAATGAATTTCCATGTGATGAAAATCGAAAACCCCAGTCCTCTGCAAAGCATCCTGCAAATCTTGCCCTTCCCTTCCAAACTGTGCTGGTTCCTTCAATAAAGAAAGAATCCTTGTGAATTCAAATTAAAATAGGGTATAAGTGTTTTTCACTTTCTTTTTTTTTTGTGTTGGTTTTATATCTTTGGTCTGTTTACACTCATGGTATCTAAATCTATTATTGTAGTGTCTGTGCTCTAAAAATATCTTTGATAGAATCAATATTTTCAGAATGACAAAGCCTCATTTTATGTAAATAGATAAATTCCAATCCTAAAAGAAATCTAAAATAATCAACAGATATTGCTTACAACACTAAAATAAGCATTGCAGATGTTAATTTTGTCACTCTGTTGGAACCCAAAGCATATATTCTTGCCCCTATTTTTAATATAAATAAAATCTATACTTAAGTCTAATTGAGAACAGTCCTAAATAATCAGGTTCATAATATTTGTACATTTTTTTATTCCTAAACTAGTTTACATAAATATCTTACTGATATAAAGGCAACTCAATTCAATAGCTATGCTTTGCTCAGATTCCTCATGTTTGGTATATCAGAATAAACAGACAGTACAAGTAGTCCATATTTAATTTTACCCGCAATTATCCTTATATGTAAGTGAGAATGGAAGAAATCACTGTTGTCTGCGCATGCTTTCAAGTTACCATAGGCTTGGGTATCTATTTAGTGACCTTCCAGTGCTACTGATGACATTTGACACAATTCTAGCTAAACAAACTTCTAAAAAAATTAATGCACATTTCAAAGCAGCAGGAGATAATTAGCAGCATTAATGAGGCTACTCATTGAATTCCACAACAATATATTTCACAGCAGGAGAATAAGACTATTTGTGTGTCAGGGATACTTACCCTTGACATTTCCCAATTACTTTTTGTAGGTTTTCTTAACTCACCTTAGACACGAGGGGATACTGACCTTGAAGCTGACTGTGGTGGTCAGTGTGTGCCATCAGTTTCAGGAGAGCAAAGTTGTGTGACTATGTCAGAAACTAAATGTTTTACTGATGACGCAGGATCAGTGCTGATCTTTTAAAAATAATTTGTATTCCTGGCTTGATGCAATTGAGTTATGACATTAGGAAAATATTTACGGTTTTAATTGAGATTTATTTTATTAGCTAAGAACAAATCTAGAGCAAGGATCTTTTTCTTTTTTCTTTTTCTTTTTTTTTTTTTTTAACTACCACACAACCCCATTATAGTCTCACTTCAAGTAAAAATAATATCATTTTAGAAACAGATTCTTCTTTGTTACCCTCCCTTGATCTAACTCAGTTCCTTCTGGATTTGTTATGTAATTTATCTTTTACACCAAAGGAGAAACAATTAATACTTTTGAATACTTTTGAAAGCTATGACATTTTTGATTGTAACTTTTAATATGCATAGGTGATCTGACTGGAAAAAATAAAAAATGAATGATCTCACAGCTGCATCTCCATTTGAATTCTCACTACTCTTTGAGAGAAAAGTAGATTTCTTTTGAAATACTAAGAAGAAATTCTCTTTTGACACCATGTACATCATTTTTTCTATGCTGCAATACTAATAATGCATTTCTGTCCTTGGCTTTGCATGTACTGCTATCACCAGTTATCAGCTATTACCTTTTTTTGTTTTCCTCTCATTATCTTATCAGTATCAATTTTTGAAAGACCTGTAGACATCCTTGTTCCATCTGATTTCTTTGATTCCTTTAGCCTTCTGAGCATACAGTAAGATTTTAGGGATGATACAATACATTCACTAATAAAATAGTGCAAATATATTGTTTAAATATTATTACAAAAATAATTTGCTTCTTGTGTTCAATTCTCATTGAGGCTGAGATTTTTCTAGTTCAGTGTCCTCCTTGATAAAATAATGAATTGCTCTTCATTTTTCCTTATTTTCTTCATACATAAGCAAAAATACATCTGGTAGAATGTGCCAGGAGAGACAGAATAAGGTTAAATATCTGGCTGACCGATACTTACAGTAAAATGAAATCTGCTAGCATAAAGTTCAGCAGAGGTTCTTTGGATCTTTTTAACTTATGAACTGATTTTCTGTATTTTGTAGATCAACTTTCTAACATCCAGAAATCTACCTTTTTCAGGGCTTTTGCTTGACAATAAACCAATTCCAAAGATTCTCATCCACAGAACAGACATGAGGTACTCAGCACTTGACTGAAAAACCATCACCATCAGAACTCCTACCAAAACCCTAACAGTTAATGTATATAAGTATAAAATAGAAAATCTCTAGCTGCAATATCTGTGCTGTGAATAACATTTTCTGATTTCTGAGCTACTAACATCAGAATATTGAATATCCAGTTCATAGAACAACAGTTAATGAATAGAATGACTTACGTTGGTAGGGACCTGTAATATCACCTAGGGACACCCCCCACTAGACCAGGTTGCTCAAAGCTCCATCCAGCCAGGCTTTGAATGTTGCCAGCGAGAGGGAATCCACAACCTCTCTGAGCAACCTCATAGTAAAGAATTTCTTCCTAATATCTACTCTAAATCTTCCCTTTTCCAGTTTAAAGACATTTCCCCTTGTTTTGTCACTACGTGCCCTTCTAAAAGTCTCTCATCATCTTTCCTATAAGAGACCCCTTCTCTAGGCTGAAGTGCCCCAGCTCTCTCAGCCTGTCCTCATAGGCGAGGTGCTCCAGCCCACTGTTTTTTGGCAGAGAAAATGTTTCAGAAGCACAAAAGTTTAAACAATAGGTACATATGGTCCAATTTTCAGTTTGTGTCTTTAACCTAAGTAGTTCTTTGGTAGAACAGATCAACTGAAAACATTTATCATGATGAAAGACAAAATAAATGTTATTTTGCTGTTTCATTATGCGCTATTATAGTTATCTAAAATAATCATTTCAAGTAAATATCTGAAAGACAGCGACTGTCTCTGTGAGGGAAAATAGCAGTAAAATATAAGGAAGAGTTTTGGAGAATTCTTTTTTAGTGCCTCCTATTGATTTCTTACCTAGATGATTTACTAAGAGCAATTCTACTTAGAAAGAAGAAAACGCAAAAAGTACCACCCACTACAGAATTACTGAAATAAATAAGACCACCCCTCAAAAGGCTCCTTCAATCCTCTACCTTTCCTATCAAAGCCTAGCTGCATTTACCATGAGCATTTGAAAGCTGCTGTTTTAACTAACACTGAATTCCATCTGACACATGGCTACAACATACACATCGCCCGTTAACAACAGCTTTGTGGAAAACACTTCTCCCCAGTTCAGAAAGCACCAAACAGTAGGGGATTTAATTTCCAAGGTCGTATTTCTCCTCCATGAGTCATGGATGCCATACTGACAAATATTCATTGCACTGAATTTAAAAAACAAGTTGCTCCCCAAAGGGCAGGGAAAGTTTATGTTCTTTTTTTGTTGCTGATGGTGGTGGTGATGGTGACGATTTTTTTGGTTGATTGTTTGTTCTGTTATTTTTTCTTTCCCCATAGCATGATCTTCTCTCTAATATCGCAAGTGAAAGAATATAGTACAGATAGAGTTCAAGGTTCATATTCAGCTCACACACTTAGTATTCAATTTGGTTTCAATCATTGTTTTTCAGATTTTGTGGAGATTTTTTTTTTTTAATTATTGCTCCATAAACAAGCATTATACTTTTATTTTCCTAGAATTCTTTTCAAAACATTTATCTAAATATTTTATTACTGCTTTCTTTTAATGCCTTTCATTTTGTATAGTTTTTCTGATCACACCACAAAGAACTGAAGTTTTATTTTGCAAATGAAAATAGTCAAAGAATGAGAAGATTATGTGATTTTTAAGACCAAATGTAGTCCTACTCTCTCTGTTCTATTCTGTGAATATGTGAAAGTTAAAATCATTATCTAAATGCTAAAACCTTGTTCCTCACTGAAGGAGAAGGGGACAATCTGAGCTTATTTCTACTGCTTAAAAACTGAATCATCAGAAGTTACGCAATGACAGATCAGCCACCCCTTATATCCTTTCTCAGACTAAGTCTCACTAAAATCTCACTGTTTCCAAGATAACACTTGAAATGTAGGAATAAAATGTAGAATATATATATTTTTTAAGATTATTTAAATATACCTCTGCATATAGCGTCGTATGTATTTTTTTGAGTATACATATATACATGTGTACACACATGCACACATTTATTTCACAAGTGTTCAAAATACAAGTGGGAATGAATAACCAAAACCTGATGCTCTTTCTAGTTAACAATATGTTCTTAATTACTACAGTGACAGCAGTTTCCGCACATAATTGCAGTCTAACAGATCCGTTAAGGATCCGAACTTCAATAAGTACAATATATTTAATAAAACTGAAGTGAAAAAAATAATGTATGAAACTAATAAAGAATCTTGATTTCCGTAAAATGCTACTATACGAATATTTTACAGTCATTCATGAAAGGCATTTTTAAAGTAGTTTGAGAAAATGGTAGTAATATTAATTATAATTCATTTGATTGCAGTTGCAGATTCACGGTTGAAAACGTAGCAGCTGCTGTAGTCCAGGAATGACCCTAACTTTGACATTTCATTCAACTCTTTCTGGACATAGGGCTCTCAACTATTTGTCTTCATCTGTCTTCCCAGCTCTGCAAGCTGACAAGATAACAGCATGGTTGCTAGGTGGTCTGCAATACAAACTGCTATTTATCTAACTAATCACAGCTCAGTGTAGCATAAGAAACTTTATTTTATGGTTGTGGTGCATAATCTGTGTCCTCCTGGTCACCTAATCTTGGGATTGTGTTACAAGGTGGATCTAACTATAGAGAGATAATATCAGTCAGCTACACACAGTTGCCAGCCTTTGAAACTATGCTCAAGTCAAATGTAAATCACACACAATGAAGGCACAGAACATTAAAGACAGAAACTCTGTAAAACCAGTTAAACTGAGTAGTACTAAATTACTGATGTTCCATCTGCTAGGGTGGTAATATTTTTTTTCAAACTGCCTAGCTGCAAAGCTTCAGTTCACAGAGATCCCATGTTTAATGAGCCTATAGGGAACATTTTAATGTGACTGACAATGGAAGGAGGTGGTGACAAATACATAATTATTCTTCGAGAGAGTAATGTGTTCGTTAAGAAAACCACAGATTTCTCTATGATAGAAAATATAGACATAAAAGTACATGCCCCTGTATATGTTCAGTCTTTGCAGAATTTCTGTTAGTATAAACCAAGAAAATCCCATGGATCCTAAAAAAGAGGAGGAAAAAAATAAACTGAAGGAATAAATAATTATGTACAGTACACTGTGGTTTAAGAAAAACAGCAAAAGCAGGGAAAATATATAGGCTATATCTCCGCTAGGTCTAAGTTTCATTATCAAAGAAATTCAGTTACTTTGGAAAACATATTGATGCTTGCTCAAATACTTCACTTAGTTCATACTCCACATTAAAGATTATTTTTCAGGATAGGATTAGAAAGAGTTTTACCACCGGGACACACTCGAATGATCTCCCAGATGTAATACTGAGCAGTACTTACAATAGTATTGGATTCTAATGAAACGGTAGGAATTAGAATTAGGAGCACTGTTAAGCCATATTATGACATAAAAAGCAACAACAATGGAAAATGCTAATGCCTTAGCATCTGGCAATCAGACCCCATACTCCTTATGTCTGTATCCCACAAATACCATCACTTATCCCACTGTTCTCTTCATTGTAATTTTTCTTGTATAATCACTCCATTTATATTTAGAGCTGAGTTACTTCAAGCAAGTAAATGAAATCCGTCCTCATTCTGTCAAATATTTATTCTAGATTATTTTTTTAAGTGAGAAAAAAAATACAACAAAAAGTATTCCTGGAAAGTGCTGAAAAAATTCAAAGATGTTTCTGTTTGGAGCCTCTGTGAAAGGAGAAGTTCAGAATATTCTTTGATTAGTATGTTTTATTGCTATTATTGTCACCATTCCAAATGTTAATCATATTGTCTTGATTTTCTTCTGCATTGATTTTGGGAGGAAAAGTACAGAATACTTGTCTAAAAATGAAAACAAATGAAAATAAACCAGACAATAGTCTTATTCAGATATGAATATTAGAAGAATGTGAAGAACACGGTAAATGAAAATCCCTTAATTATGGAGAGGGTGAATATTGCCAAATGGAAACTCTATTTGGAATCCAGACAAATCTGTTTTCAAAGAGGTTTGGTTTTTGAAAGAGCATTAAACACCAGTATTAATCTATGATACAGATTAATATTGTTGATACTATGTGAAAAAAAAAGTTGATGGTGTATTTAGATGTACTGAATACAAAAGAGAAATTTGTAAAGTTATAGCAAGAAAAATAATTACAAAAACTTAAAAATTCAAGAAATGTAGAAATGTTTACTGTGTATAGCATAAACTTGCACTCAAGATGGATATATAGCTATCAAACAAATTGCAAGTTTCTGCAAGCAAGTCAGCTACAATTTTTGCAATAAATACAATGATAGAATATTTGGAATTTAGATGACTGCATCTCTGGTGTAAATGAACTACACAGCACCATGTAATATTCTGCTATGGCACAGTCAGGAGAACAGAAAAGGTATGGATGAATATCTCAGGCTAAAACTAGAGAGGAAGAAGTAAGAGGAATTTTACACTCCCACACACTAATCACAGAAAGTTAATTAACTGAAAATAATTAATTTCAAAAGGGAAAATAATGAAAATGAGTAAAAACAAAAAACAAAACCAAAGAAAACCTCTTTGACTTTCTGCTTTACGCATCTGAGCTACAGCAGCTTTGAAAAAAAGATCTGTATAAAAACTTTGAAAAAAAGTTCCCATCTGTATAGCTAGTGGATAATAACAGCAAAACAGTTCTTTGAAATGTACAAGAGTACATTGAAAACAAAACTATAACTATGTTAAGCTGCAGGTTCTACAGTAATAGGGATGCCTTCAAATTGTGGAGTCAGACTCAGACAGGTCATCAAAAGAATTAAAAAGAGATGCACTGCAACCCCAAAATGTGTTAGATTTATATGTAAAAGTTTAAGTTATTTACATGTCTTGCTAATTGGCATAATGGTTGCTTTAGGATCATGTCTGGTCCTAGTTCTTAGACACCTGGCAATTGGAAGCGTGCACTTCTTCACTGTTGGACATTAGATGTTATAGTAATAGGTGCATTAGAAATATTTCACTGAATTCTAACTCATGTCAATTTATTATTACAAAATGGACTTCAGATAATTTAAAGATAAAAGACCAACACCTATTCACTACAGTACAGTTCACTGGACACAAAAATAATGTTAAAGTATCTTTTTATTTCAAGAAATTACCATTTTTGCTCTAAGACTTTGTATTAGACTGTGTGGATAAGATGGCCTGGCACATCAGAACCACAGAAATATAAGGCTCTGGTGGACCGTGGACACTGGTGCACAGTGTACTCACCAAGTCACCAAGGGACAAAATCAATTTATACTCATGGGGTGACTGGGGGTTCCCACGAGTTGACTATATTGGAGGCCAAAATAAGCCTCACTGGTAAAGACTGGCAAAAGCACCCTATTGTGACTGGCCCAGGGGCTCCCTGTATTGATTATCTCAGAAGGTGACATTTCAAGGATCCCAAAGGGTATGGATCAGCCTTTGTAATAGCTGCTGTAGACACAGAAGGTGTTAAGCAGCTGTCTGTTTTGCCTGGTCTATCAGAAGATCCCTCTGTTGTGGTGTTGAGTGAAAAAGCAACTGCTACAAAAACGGTGCACAGACAGCAGTACTGCACTAATAGGGATTCCTTGCTCCCCATTCATAAGTTGATTCATCTACTAGAGAGTCAGGGAGTGATCAGCAAAACTTACTCTCCTTTTAACAGCCCCATATGGCCAGTGTGTAAAGCCAGTGGAGAATGGAGGCTGACGGTAGACTACTGTGGCCTGAATGAAGTCACACCCCCACTGAGTGCTGCTGTGCCGGTCATGATAGAACTCCATCATGAATTGGAGTCAAAAGCAGACGAGTGGTATGCCACCACTGACATTCTTGGTGGAGGATGGGGGCAACGATCACGCTACCTCTAGCAATCATAAAACCATGACAGACTTCCTTAAGTGGCCAGCATGTGAGCAAATCTAAAAAGAAAGGAGTAAATAAAGAGGTTGTTCCATTTTAGAATCACTAGAAAAACTGACTAGGGATGTGTGATTTAATATTTAAAATATGTCTTTAATTTCCAGATTAATTCTGTATGAATAATTGTTTCATCAGCACAAACCATAAAAATAGTTTATTAAGAAGAGGACATATATCAATGCCTTGAGAACATTTATGAGTTATTTTAGATATACAGGGAAATACATTACTATGTTTATATGCAATGATTTAATTTATTAAAAATATCATAAAAAATAAAATAAATTTTAAAAAAATCGTCTCTTTCCATGCTCAAAGTACAGTCAGTGATAACCAAATTTGTAATGTGTTTCCTGTATGATTTTATAATGAATGATTTTGTGGATTTTGAAGCCTCTATTTTTTATTACTCTATTATTAAGATCATGATATAAAATAGAAAATTTCTCATTTCATAATATTCAAATTATAATTTTTCAAATGGTTAAAAAATTAAAGATGAGGATTTGTTTATTCAGCTGATACATTTGGACGCTGCAGTCAACGGATCGTGATCAAGAGCTGTTTTGAAAGTCCTTAAACAAAAATTTATTAGCTATAATTAATAGATCCTGAAGATATAACTTTAATCTGTTATTAGAGTGTCAGCATTGCAAGTGGTGGACTTGCTTGTGGTTTTCTTTGACTTATTTTCTCCCCGGTGGGCTTCTCTATACTCCTTGAAACATAAAAGATAATATGGTAAGCTTAAGAAGAATATGAGAACACTGAAAAGGAAAAACAACTGCTCTGGATGTTACATTATTAGTGCAGTATGCATATACATTGGCACACACACAGCAACTTTACAGATACTGTATGGTTTTCACCATATTGTAAAGCAGATAACATTTCTCAAGGTCAAATACACACACATACTCATATATTATAACAATAATCACAAATAACCACTGTATTCCTGTGGGGCAATTTTAAGAAATAAGTAATTTCCTGAAGTGCATTTTCTCACACCAGTATCCAAGAAGAAAATATTTTATTCTATTTTATTTTATTTTATTTTACTTTATTTTATTTTATTTTATTTTATTTTACTTCCTCTGCTCTTTTCTTTTCAAAATTTTGGAGAATTGACTTATTGAAACAAACTTATCTTTGCCTTTTCCATTATTAATTCCTGAAGATTCCATTCTATTTTCATTTTCCATTATGCAACACTGTTCACTTTCTTATAATTGCAAATTCCATTTGCTAAATATAAATAAATAAAAAAATAAATGGTAAGAAAAGCTGCACGTATCTTAGAGTAACAAACCTTTATTGCAGAAAGATGTTTAAAAAAATTATTTGGGACATAAAGTACATGTAATTTGTTTTCTTACCATTGGTTTTGAACATACTAATGATAGCCACAGGTATCAGTACAGGTTATGGGATGACCTCCTGGAGGTGAGCTCTGCAGAAAAGGACCTGGACATCCCGGTGGACAACAGGTTGGCCACGAGTCAACAGTGTGCCCTTGTGGCCAAGGAGGCCAATGATATCCTGGGGGTCAATAAAAACAGCATGGCCAGCAGGTTGAGGGTGGTGATCCTCCCCCTCTACCCTGCCCTGGTGAGGGCACATTTACATTACTGTGTCCAGTTTTGGGCTCCCAGTTCAGAAAAGACAGGGATGTGCTAGAAGGAATTTAGCAGAGGGCCACAGAGATGATTAAGGGCCTGGAGCATCTTCCATATGAGGGAATGCTGAGTAACCTGGGTCTGTTCAGTCCGGGGAAAAGAAGACTGACAGGGAATCTGATATGTGTTTATAAATATCTAAAGGGAGGTGGGAGGCAAATGGATGAGGCCAGGTTCTTCTCAGTGGTGTGCAGCAATAGGACAAGAAGTAATGGCCTAATATTTGAACATAGGAATTTTTGTACTAACACTTGGAATAAATTATTTATGGTAACGGTGATGGAGCACTGGAACAGGCTGCCCAGAGAGGCTGTGGAGTCTCCTTCTAAGGAGATATTCAAGACTCATCTGAATGCTAACCTGTGCAATCTATTGTAGGGTACCTGCTTAAGTAGGGGTGTTGGACTCAATGATCTCTGGAGCAACTGTCAGGCAGAACTGTGAAGACATTGAAGGTGGTGGAGCATCTGTCACAGGAGGAGAAGTTGAGTTCTATGATTGTCTTGTTTGAAGAAGATTAGGCTCTTGGTGACCTTACTTGTATTTGTAATCTCTCCTGATGAGAAGCTCCGGGCAGATCTCACTGGTATCCAGTGTGAGTTGTTACGCCCAGAAAAATTTATCCAGGCAGGTTTTGGAGTCTCCTTGCTTGTTATAATTAAAAGTGACTGGACACAAGTCTGAGCAACTTACTTTGGGTTACACTGCTGTGAGCCAGAACAATGCATGAGATAACTTACAGAGCTGTCATTAAACTTGTTTGATCCCATGATTCTGTTGAGCATATTTTTTCATGTACTTGTGCAGTATTTATAAACACACTGTGAACCCAGAAACTTACTATTTATTTTATTCTATTCATTTAAATATCTTTAAAAGTTTGTTAAGAATTACTTATGCATACTTTGAACAGGAGATATATTTATTCTTTTTATTAATTGATGAATGATGATATATTTATCTTACTACTTAATGTGTAGGCTTTTAAGATGCAAATTCTTACATCTGGAAATGCAATATTTTATGCATGCAAGTAACTGAAAAATTAAAAATTCAAATTTGTTTTTAAATGAAGTGATTTACAGATAAATTTCTATAGTTGGCTGCACGAAAAGTCATGCCTCCTATTTTATTACATTGTCTCAAAATAGTAGAGAAGGATGTTGGTTGTATGGCAGTTGAACCTGAACGTTCCCACCAATACTCCATCACATTTTGCTGCCATGTGACACAACGCAGCAGAGGGGCAGTCTGAAACAATGGCATCGGCATGGAAATGCATACGAAGGCGTGTAACTGAATTTCTCCATGTGGAAAAAATGGCACCCACTGACATTCATTTACACTTGTTGAACTTTTATGGAGACCAAACAGAAGATACGAGCTCAGTGAGACAATAGGTGGTGCACTTCAGCAGCGGTGACAGAGACAGTGGGTCACCTCCTCTGCTGCTGATTTGTCTAAGTGTGGCATGCAGACTTTTGTTCATTGCTGGCAAAAAAATGTATAACTGGTGATAGTAACTATGTTAAAAAATAGTGTTTTAGCTGTTAATTTGCATTACCAAATAGTGTCATGCTTTTTGTATTACTTATAATTTCCATGGAAATAAATTGGAGGCATTACTTTCAAAGTAAACTACATGAGTTACAAGAAAATGTATATTTCCAGTGAATATCTGAATTTCACTGACTGCTTGAACAAAGACCTTCTGTTGTGTACACAAGTGTAAATTATATATCTATTTTTTGCATAAATAATTTAATAATTTATACAATTATATTTATAAACAATGCATTTCCACATTTTAATAGGCTAATGATCAGGTAAGATGCAAATACTTTCAAAGTATGCAGCTAAGCTAATTACCATATTAGAAAAATTATCTGCCAGAAATTAGTAACTTTGATAAACTTGAGTAGTTTTAGGACAAGTTGTCTCTAATTTTTAATTGTTATTTGAGTGAACTGGTGGAAGATAAATTGCTTTGCTTCACCTAGTGATAAGATATTGTCAAAAAGGATTTCTGCAATGACTTCAATGTTTTAATTCTTAAAATTAGGAAAAGTATTTCTGTCAATTTCAGTGCTTACCAATTTCATCTGAAACAGTATTACTTCTATTGAACTTGTATTCCATTACTGTTTACCCTCATCCTTGTTTACACCTTAGTCTCCTTTTTTTTTCCTACTGAAACTACAAATGTTCACACCATCAGTGACATGTCAGTGTTTCTTCCTCCACAGTCCTCTTGATGATAGCTGTGAGTTAAATTGTGACTTAAGCTCAGTTATGTGAGACAAAAGGAGATTTAAACCAATGTTATTTAAACAGATTTAAAATAATATATTCGTTTTAGACTACTACTGAGTTAACTTTATGTATAGTTACAGTGAAAAGTTAAATGCTTTGATTTCCTTATCACGGTTCATCATTGGTTAGTTAATGATAAAGATTTTAACTCATACATACTTTCAAATATGTACAAAATTAATTTGTAGTTAATTATCATATTTTTATTTGCATGTTTGCTTACTTTTGCTTGTCAGCATTTCATGTTACTTTGAATTGGCACCACTTTGGTTTAATTTCTGTGTAATGTAGTTAGTACTGTCTATGGAGAAAAAACATGATGGAATGAGTAAAGTCGTGAAAATAACCCTGAATTATTCATTTTTCTTGATAGATTTCATCTCTGTCCTCTTCAAAATACATCAACTTCTGAAGTTCGGGTATCCACAGTGTACTGTTCTACACATAGAGTACTACAGAAGCATGCAAGTAACAAATCTATGCAAATAATAATAATAATAAGGCATCATCTAATCTATATTTTAAGAGGCCTTTTAAACTGATGTACTTTATCTCCTTTAAAATCTTTATTTATTTGTTTTGAACATTTTCTGCAGCCACTATTACTACTTCATGCTGAGAATTTCAGATTTCCCCTTACCTTCTTTCCTGAAGTCAAGTTTCCGCGATGTCCAGATTTGATAAAATCTTCTGTGTAGACTGAAGAAAATGTTGTTCACATTCTCCTAAGTATGCAGGCTCTCACTCAGAGACAATAATCTCAACTGCCATAAGGCCTCTGGAAATAGAATGTCAAGAAACAGGACATACATCATCACTCCAAAACCATACTTGCAATCTTTCAGAAGAGGCAAGCTACCTGCCAAAGAGCCTTCCATATCATCATCTTTCCTTAAGTTTCTATCAGTGAGCTGTGTCCGAAAATTCACATTTTTGTGTCTTAAAATTATAGCAATCTAACATAATTTTTGCAGCTATAACATTGTTTCTGTCTTTTATTCATTAATTAACCAGGGGAATATAAATAAATAAATAAATAAATAAAGAAAGAAAGAAAGAAAGAAAGAAAGAAAGAAAGAAAGAGCTCTGGTTTCAGAGTTATTTAGTATGAATGTGTTTTCATGGGTTATTTACAAGAATTGGCACTGTTATTCTTTGGGAAAGCATGCTATTGATGGGCAATGAAACAGTGTCATTGCCACAGTGGGGAAGGGTGAGTCAAGATATTGCTCTCATTCTGATTTGCTTGATTAAGCAGTAGCCAGTGACACAGTTTAACTGTATCTACTTAATGTTTTCTTAACTGCCATGATTGATTGACAGTGGCTGGGGTTTGAGCAAAGGACTAGAGACATAAGCATTTGTCATGATCTGGGGGAGAGAAAGCCAACAGAAAACGTGGGCAAAATAAAAATTGCAAGTCACTTGTGGACAGTAATCTGCATTCAAACCAGACAATAGGGCAGACACTTCTCACGCCTTGGATACTGTCACCCCAGTGAGCTTGCTATGAAAACAGAAACACCAAGGACATAAGTTCCAAGTGAAAATGGGGGATCTTTTCTCTGCAGACAGAAATATGGTTATGAGAAAAAAGCAAAAAGCTGGTCATAGTACACTGTGATAGATGGCTTGTGATACCGTGAAATTGAATCAGTTTTGGATGTGGTAGACTGTCTCAGTACAGAAAATGATGAGACACTCCCTATTAAACTGAAATATCTCCTGAATCTTGACAGACTTGACCAAAGAGGCTAGAGTACTACACTATCTACTCATTGGGGGACAAATTTCACCATTTTCCTCTTTCCCTGTTTGTGATATGAAATTTCTTAGAATAAATCTCTCAGACTCAAGCCCCTTCTAACCAATTGATCAGTATCAATATCCTAACAAGTCCATTCAGCACCTCTTTCAGAGGCTTACCCTTGACCAGATGGTTTAGAATTACTGACTCTCCTTTTCTTTCTTGAAGGTTTTAGAATTTATATTCTGATGACAAAAGCAGCTGTGAAGACTTCACTGCTTACTTACAATTGAACTGGAATTTTCTCCAGTTCACAGTTATTACGTTTTTTTGGAAGAAGCCTAAACTCTACATTTGTTTCCTTGTCTTCCTCCTGAAACTTTTCTATTTAAATCCCTTAGTAAGGGATAATGTATAAACCAGGGATAATGTAAACTAATGTATAAACCAAAATATGCACGTATTAAACAAATATGACAACCTATGATTTTAAAATATGCATTAGTCCTTCAGTTCAGTTATATAGACATGAGGAAAATTTAGGTAGCAGTATGTCAGAAGCAACTGTTGGTAACACTTAATAGGTGTTAAAGGAAAATGTAGTAGCCAAATCCCTTAATATGGTGTATGGGAATTTCAAATGTATTATCACAGATGATAATATAGATCTTTCTTATCCACAGAGTGGATGTTATAAAAATAAGGTGAAAAAGCTCATAGATTAACAATTAGATTAATTCTCTGATTATAGAACACTAAAAAAATAGTTAATTACTTTTCCTTGAACTTTTCATATCCATTTAATATGAATATCAGATTTGTAATTAAAAAGGTAAAAATTCTATCCACCACACTAATGAAAATTGCAGAAAGTATTTCATTTTATTGTGCAAGAGCAGCTCTGAGAATAATGCCTCCTATTTTATTGCATTGGCCCACAACATCAGAGGTGAATGTTGATGGTACAGCAGTAGAGATTGAACCTTCCCACCAATATTCCATTGCATTTTGTTACTTTGTGACAGATGGCAGCTGAGAGGCAGAAGGACAACTGGCATCTGAAATAGGATTGCCTATGAAGCAAAGGCATGGAATTGAATTCCTCCATGCAGAAAAAAAAATATATCCATTGACATTCATCAATGCTTGCTGAACGATGGAGACCAGACATAGGATGTGAGCACAGTGAGGTGGTGGGTGGTGCATTTCAGCAGGGGCAACAGACAATGGTTCACCTCCACTGATGCATATTTTGCCAAGCGTGACATGCAGGCTCTTGCATATCACTGGTAAATATGTTATTGCTAATGGTTGTGACTATGTTGAAAAAAATGTTTTGTTGCTGAGAATTTGTTCTATCAAATGTTTCTATTATACTCTTTGTATCTGTTGTAGTTTCCATGGAAATAAATAGGAGGCATTACTTTTGGGGCCACCTATATAATATTCTCACCTTTCTTTATCTTATTTGATGCACCTAAGATACTCATTAGGCAAATTTGCTACATCAAATCCCTGAGAGCAAATGCCACTTTCTCCTCTATTCTGATCTTTCTTACAAATCACTAACTTCCAGAAGTCCATGTTCCATTTATCCAATAGTGGGACTCGATCCCCATGGGTCCCTTCCAACTTGCAATAGTCTATGATTCTGTGATTCTATGATTCTACTGCTATATATTTATTTCATATGGATATATATTCAGCTACCTGAATTGATGCTCTTCTACACAACTTGTCATTTCTTGGTCTCAAAATCTGTGTAATGAATCACAAAACTAAATCAAAAAAAGACGTTTGTTTGTGTGTTATACTGAACAAAGAGAGAACAGCAGGACTCTTGCCAACTGTACAGACCAAAAAAGGTGACATAAGTCACTGTTAAGTAAGAATAAAATCTTATGGATGTTTATCTGAAATATCTCCCATAATCTCGATTCAACTTGACCTCTTGAAACAACTATAAGAATGCCAGAACATAAATCTTTCAGAACTCAAATGAGACATTTTATCAAGGTGTGATACTGTCAGAAAACGTTCGTAAGTTGTTTAACTTCAGAAATCACTGCAGCAAACTGAGAATGTTACATTTGAATTGACCGATTCATTTCTAAATCAGAGAGATATTGGAAAGTTACTGTTTACTTTATCATTATTTTGCCTCTGTTGCTCTCTAGACATCTGTTCAAGGATATTAAGGACAACTCATGAAGTGTGGAAGGCCAAAAAATAATGAAGGAAAATTGAACAAAATGAAATCATAGAATCATAGAATCATAGAATGGCTTGGGTTGGAAGGGACCTCAAGGATCATCAAGCTCCAATCCGCCTGCCACAGGCAGGGCCACCAACCTCCATATCTAATACTAGATCAGGCCCCATCCAACTTGGCCTTGAACACTTCCAGGGATGAGGCATCCACAAACTCTTTGGGCAGGCTGTTCCAACACCTCATCACTCTTTTAGTAAAGAACTTGCCCCTGATATCCAACCTTCTCTTCCCTCCTTCATCTTAAAACCATTTCCCCATGTCATGCCATTATCTACCCTTTCAAAGAGCTGACTCCCCTCCTATTTGTACACTCCCTTTAGGTAACGAAAGACTGCAATGAGGTCACCCCAGAGCCTTTTCTTCTCCAGGCTGAACAAGCCCATCTCCCTCAGCCTGGCTTCATAGGGGAGGTGCTCCAGCCCTCTTTTATCTATTCTATCTTTACTAAGAATAGCAGAGGAATCTAACTTTAACTAAAATTAAACTTGTGCTGAAGCACAGTACCAATTGCACTGGTACTATTCAAAATTATATTATAAAAAATTTAATTTTCTCCAGGCTAACCTTATTTGTTAGAATGTTATAATGACTGCTTGATCAGAAAAAAAAAAATAAAAAGTTTAAATGAAGAGGTTAAACTTAAATCACCATACAAGGAAACTTAAATTTGAGAAAGCTAAAATGTGATATTTTTAAGATACTTTTCAAATCCTCTGTCAGAAATTTTTGTTATATCAGAAAGTATAAAAAATTATGTTGCACATCAGTGACTTGACAAAATTTATTTATTATATATATATATATATATATTGATATTATCACGAACAATGTCTGAGTGAGGTGAACCATAATCAAATCTAGAACTTCTTAAATGTAATTCTTAATTCACTTTATCATGAGAAAGAAATAGCAAAATCTATGCAGCAGAATGCACTGCATTTTTAAAGGGTGAATCTTTTGCTTTCTTCTATTGACTATAATTAAGTATATAAAGACCTTAAAAGCAGAGTCTTAGATGTGAAACACACATTTACAATTTTTTTTTTTCTCAGTAAAGAATTTATACAGATTACCTACTCAGACTAAGTTTCTGCATGAGTGTTTTTTCAATTAATTTCATCCCTGTGGATGGACTTTTTTTTGTATCTGTCTAGGAAATGTCTTCTTGCATATTCATTCATACAGAAAACCTAAAGGCAGTACATTAAATTTAATTCTGACCCGCTCAGAGTTAAAAAGTTTGCCATGGAAAATGTCTCTGTGGTCGATAGGCTTTTGGTACTGCATCTTTTAAAGATGGAATTTTCTTCTTTCCTGGAGGAAAGCGAGGTAGTCTGTGTTTGTGGGGAGTCAATGAGCTTTCTGGCACAGTGCCAGGCTACCTGATTTCTTTCCCCTCTCTTATATGCAGAGTGGATCCTCAGAGAGGATATTCTGTGATCTCCAGAGGAAGCAAATGTCCTTAATATAAATCAAGCTGTAAAAAATAAAACAAAATCAACATGTTGCTACAGTGCTTGACCATGTAGAATTGTTTCAAGTTTCTCTAAAATACTGCTCGCTCTAAACCTATCAAGTAACAGCTACCCAATTATATGATTTATGGATGGGTAGGTTAATGGAAGTTTTTTGTTTTCTGTCTTTGGTACTGAAGTAAATTGCTGGTCAGATTCCTAACACAAATTTTTTTGTGAGTTTGGTACAACATTGTTCTATGAGCAAATTTGGAAGTTTTGTTAGAAGTACAATAATTTGCATTAATCTTAATAAAGCAAATCTGCGTATAAGAAAATTTGAAAATCTCTTTGATTTATAAATTGTCCATTAGTTAAATTGGCTGAGATTTGTATTCCACAGGTATATAAATTCCTGATAGAATTGTTACACGAACAATCGAATACAAAGGATTTGGTGGCTGGGAGCCTACAAATCCCTCCTTGTTTTGACATTAGTATCTACCAACGTATTGGACAGAGGTCGAGAAATGGGAAAGTAGAGAGGACATTTGCAGCTCCACAATCAAGAGTCATTATGTATAAACTCTAGATTCGCACTAATCTGTATCACATGGCTCAGGTTTGCAGGAGTCTTTGACATCAAAATATATTTTCTCTGCATTATTTTTCTTTCTCTGCAGTTTATGAGATACAGGATTCACCTTGCATTTTTCCAGTTATGGCTTTGGGAATCCTATAGGTTATGTGTCGGTGATTTATATGCTAGTGACTTAAGCTATTATAAGAAAAGAAAAAAAAAGAAAAGAAAAAAAAAAGATCAGTGAATTTTTATAAGTAATTTTCTCTGTTTAAAGGCAAAACAAACAAAAGAGGTGGTAAAGAAGAACCTTGCATAATAATCTCATAAAAAAAAAAAAGAATACTTTGAGCAAGAGCTCAGTTAAAACCAAACTTTGTGAGAACTGAGGATAGTTGGTTGAAAAAAAACACATTGATGTCTAAAATGAGTTCTTCCAGTATGGGGAAAAAACTCTCCCAAAGAATGCTACTAAGTGCTTTCTGCCAACAGAAGCACACGTTTGATAGTTTGTATGATTAACATGATTACTGTTGATCATCTCCCCATACTAAAGTCAGAATTGAAGCCCAGTTGACAAGAAGTTATAGTGCATTGTTGGTGCTTTAATATCTTGATTTATTTTGTTCTACAGTCTTCCAGACTTGCACCTCATGTCCTAGTTGTATTCATGGCTCTAAAGAAAGGCAGGTAACCTTTTCCATTTGAATGAGATGTAGAACATGATAATTTTCTGAGGAAGTGATGTTACCAAGAAGCATTTAACATGTTTCTGATACGGTAGAGTGATTTTGAGGAGCTTCAGGGGGGCAGATATCTTTCAGCTTGTAATGGAACACTGCAGAATTATAAGTATTTTTAAAGATCAGAAATATAATACAACTCTTACCAAAGCAAGGAGAAAGATGCCTGCTAATATCAGTAGTTCTTACATTGGCACTGTATCAAGACTGTTGCAGGATCAGGGTGGCAACAACAGCTCAATTTTATGTTTCAAATTAGGATACCTGAGAAAATTTCATAGAGATGTTTAAAAGCTGTCTGGACACCTATCTGTGCAACCTATTGTAGGAAACTTGCTTTAGCAGAAAGCTGGACTCAGCGATCTCTTAAAGTCCCTTCAAAGCCCTGCAATTCTGTGATTCTGTGACTTTGAGAATACGCAACCACACTGATAGCAACATCTATGTGGGAAGTCCTTCTGAGGGCACATAAACCCTTCATACACAAGAAAGAATTTGAAAAAATGAAAACGTTAACTTCCTTTCCCTAATGATTCTTCTGGTTTAAGATGACCATGCAAAACCTAAAAATAAAGAATTCTGTTAAGAAAAAAATAATAATAAAAAATCATGGGAAGGGGACAGAAGTTTGAAATTCAGCATTGGGTCCAATAACATTTAGCAGATAGAAATCTATTCAACATCTCCATAGGACGAGCACAAGTATTCTTCTAAACAGACATCTCTGCAGAAAATCAGTGGCAGCAAGAAGAGAAGTAAATACAGATTATAGTAAAATGCTTTATACTGGACTAATAATCTTTATTTGAGAAAGTGTCTGTTTTTTCATTAGTGGAATTTATAACAGCTGACATTAAAATACTCTGCATTGGACTTTGTTCAAACAAGTTAAAATCACTTCTCCTGTTTTAAAAAATAAAGCCATGGCATAGTGTAGTCAAAGATCTTGTGCTCCTCTTGTTCAATACAGATGATCTTTCTAATCCAGTGCACATGAATTTAAATCATTTTTAGAAATAGATTTCTGTCAATGCAAGAATTTTAGAAACAGTAATGAACTAGAAAAGCCCCAGGAATTCAAAATAAGGAAAGCAAGACTGCCATCTCATCATATACTGGAACTGAGTGAAAAACACAGCTGAGAATGAAGATAATTTTCAGCTAGCCAACAACCAAATCTTCTGAAACGTAATACAAAATTTTGCAAATAATGACCAGTTCCTTTTTTATATTTGTCATTCCATATCACTTGTCAATAAAACTGTCCTAGCAGTGGTTATCAGTATGCAAGGAAGGAATATCTTTGTTGTGAAGATTTAATCTCAGAAAAGAAACAGTTGCAGAGCTCCTTTCAGTGCTGGTTTAAAGCACGTGGAGGATATTTCTGCTGATGATTCTGTTTGTCTGCATGGCATGGGGTGCCAGGGTCAGAGCAGGAGAGGAGGTGGAAGGTGGGGAAAAAAAACCCCCACAAATATGAACAAATAAAAAGTTAATAAATAATAAATAATAAATTGTAGAAAAGACACTGTTTTCTGAATTTTGTGGGTTCACAAAGATGCTATCACTAATTTACAAACAAACTGGTAAAGAATTTCGTATTCTATAGAATACTTTTCAGAGATTCCTATCAGCATTATTCCAAATTTTTTTTGCAGTTTGTACCCTTTCTTTTCTGTTTTTTGTTTGTTTGTTTGTTTGTTTAATTACTAGATCTTACTGAACCTTCATTTCAACAGAGTAAACAAGTCAAGATTTTCCTGTTGCCTATGTTGTGCATACTCCCTTTTTTCAATGTTTATGTCCTGGTGTTATGAAGGAGGTTTCAACAAGGTCTTGTACAATAACTCATCTGCCATAGTGACTTTGTTTGAAATTTTCTTTGGTTGGAGTTGCTTTATTTTTTGTCATAATACAATCAATCTGCACTGCATAGCATCACTTCAACTTTCTTCTAATCCATTTTTTTCCAGTGATTCTCAGCAGGAAGAGAAAAATGTTACTACTCCATAAATAATATTATACCTCACATCAGTAGGTTTTGTTCTCTTGGTGTTACTAGTGCAACCATTTCTTCAATCTGGAAATTATCTACAAATGTTTAAAGAAAAATTCTATCCAACAGTTTTTGACTCCACAGTCAGAAACAAGATTCTGTTGTAACTGCACTATTTATTTTTATTTATTATTATTATTATTATTATTGCTATGAATATATATGTCAGTACTTGGCTATTACTGTTAGTGTAATTTCTACTGTGAATGCTCACTTTACAGAAATTTATACCTGTATGATGTGATTGATCAAAATTTCAGAATATTTTCAGCTGCTCAGTAAGAAAATGTTTACTCCCCAAGCAAATTTTATGTGGACAAAGAAAGTTTGAATTTATCTAAGTGATTTTAAGTTATTCTCAGCACATTTGTAGTAGATTAGTAAGTCTGCTTCCTATTTTACATGAAAAAGACTAGAAACACTCATCAAAAAAAAAAAAAAAAAAGGATTTCATCCTGAATTCCTAAATTTAGAGAAATTACTGCTACTTAAATGAAATTTATCTCATTTGAAAGTATTTATTTTCTGTCAATGGAAAGAGAAAGTGATAGTAAATGTTACATTATTACCTTGAAAATAGGTAGAAGAAAAAATCTGTTTTCTGTGAAAGAAATATTTTCTTTAGGTGATAGATGTAAGGATACAAAACAATAACAAAAAAAAAGCTTCCTTGGAATTTTATCAAAGTGAAATCATAGACCTAATCCACTTTTCCTTCACTTAAATTCTCTAACCATTTATCGAGGAAGCAAATTTTCTATTGAACAGATAAATAGCTGATGGAAAAGATAGCAAAGAAGTGAACTCTATTATTTACATCATATATTTATGCTTAAGGAAGGAAGACAAGCACCTTCCACTTAATCCAAGTTCTTCAATAAGAGTGCAAAACATTATTATTGGGTTGCTTTCTGGCAGTTACATAAGAGATCACAAGAATACACCTATGATGTAACTTTCAGCTCCAGCACAGGAGTGTAGAAGTAAGGATAAGAAGGTAGTAAAAGAAGCTTGCCCACCTCCTTAATCACGACAATGTGATTTAAAACCTTATTAGTATCTGCAGAAAACAAGTAGTGGGAAATTTAGACATGGTATTGGATCAAAACATCAACCGAGCATAGACATAGAGTTCATGAGTGCCTAAATACTTCTAATTTAATTTTACTGCAATTCAATTTGTCAGAATAGATAGCCTACTCTCAAAACCACATAGCTGATCTGTTTTATCAGGATGGAGCTGTTTTGTTTTGTTTTGTTTTCCATTACACAAAAATTGGACAAAAATTTGCTGAGGAATGTAAGTCATGCCTCCAGACGTCTCTAAAAGCACACTTCTCCCAGCTGAAATCTGCAGCACAATCATTAAGTAGGAAATAGAAACCCATGAAAGTACTTGCTAAGAGAACAAGAGAAATGAGCCATTGCAATATCTAATTCACATAATACCAAGAGTAACTTACATAATACCGAGCTCAGGAAGAGTGAACATAAGTTGATGGTAACTTATATGAGGTTATCCTTGTCAAGGAACCCATTAAAGGAACTAAATCTGAGACAGAATTGGATTACTGAAATCTCTTGTACAACATCAGAGTTAATAGAATAATAACACAAATGCACTACATAATCAGAAGCAAATTGAATTAAGTCAATTTTCTGCTCACTATCTGCCTTATATGTACTGTCTTTTAGTAGAAGAAAATAATTTATCTTCTTTCAAAGCATTCTTGGGGTAAGAATTTCCAAAGAAATTTTGATACAGCAAGGATTTTATCTCCTGAAACTTTAAACAATGATCTTACTAAAAACAGTACAGTTGGATTTAACTAAAGTTAATTAACATGTTGTTAATGTTCATTTTTTTAATGAAGACAATAGATTTCCATTGTTGGAAGGAGGTATAACCAGCTAAGATAGGTAGAAAATGTTGAAATATATAAGACTTTTTCCACCACTTAATGAATAAAATAGCTGTCCTTGACAGCTACAAATCCTCTAAATTCATACATGCTCCATGTGGTAAAATAATGTGACTTAAGATATTTTCAAACATATTTGGATGTATTCCTACACAATATTGCTGTATATATGGACAGTCTATTTAAATATATTGATTTTTCCTTCAATCATACATAACCTTTAAATTAGTACATTGCTTATATAGTCTGCTTTTTAGCTTTTATGCACCTCTCAGCACTTCTATGCAAAACTGAATGATAGAATTTTTTTTCACAGACAAGGCATTTTCTGTTGCGGTGATAGATTCTCAGCAACTGTCCTCAGATCAGTCTCAATTTCTGACATGTGAGAACATAGAGGAAAAGGGATACATTGTGCAAATGCATGAATTGCAGTCATCATATCAGCAAAAGCAATAAGAAAATAAATTGAATCAGTTACACACATTTACTAAAATATATAAACTGAGGTAGTAATCATACAATTTATCAGTGAGTAATGTGTTTTTCATTGTGCTAACAGGAAGTAGGCTGAAAAGTAAGCTCATGTATAGCAAATTTCATGATTCAGCCCCCCTCTTATCCACAGAGTTTGCCAGTGACACAGGAAGATCTATACTTAGCATGTTATTCTGTTGGTCTTGTCATACTTCTTTGTGTAGAAATGTGGCTGTGTTCTACTCACAGCTTGGTTGAATTGTTACTAGGGATAATACATGTGTGACTTTTGAGGAGGAGAAGTTCTAGATGTTGAGGAGCTACATTTTTTTTGTTTTCCTTTTCACAGTCGAGATAAGGTTGAGGCAATTCTATGACTGGATGTCATGAGCTTAAGCAAGCATATGATCTTAGGGTAATGTCAACGGTTTACGGGCTGGTCCAGCCCAGTTCCTTGACTAGTGGGGCGGAGGGATTTTTTTTTTGCAAAATGCGCACCTCCAGAAAAGGGAAACAGGGGACCCCCCCCCCCCCCCCCCCCAAAAAAAAAAAAGAAGAAGAATTTTAAAAAAGCAGCAACAATCTGAGGAAAAACAAACTAATTTACTAAATATAGTATCGGAATGCACGATAACACACTATAATACAATATAACTCAATATAATTGTTAATGAAATCAAATATAATCGAGAGAAGAATTGTCCAAGAGCTAAAGGCTTTACACTAATACTGAAGCCTTGTGTGCAGTCGGGAGCAGCAGCGAGGCAATCTGAAAGTGAGCATGATGAGACGAGAAGAAAGGGCCCAGGTCAGGTGACCTACAGGCCTTATATCTGTTCCCCTGAGCAGGAATGATAATGGTACTCAAACAGTCTTCTGGAGAACGTAGTTCTTCTCTTCCAGACAAGTACCTGGAACTAGAGCATTTGCTCTTTAGCTCCCAGTACACTGCATGATGTTATGATGTGGAATACCGATAACCAAAAATCATAAAACCATGACAGGTAAGCATATCAGGAAAGAGGGATGGTTTTCCAAGCCTTATACAAACAAATCACATTTAAACTTTATAGAGTTACCTTCTCAGCTAAGCATACTAACAACTCTGCATGTTAAGCATGGCTGATTAACATGCTATAAACAAGTTAATTATTTTGTTCACTAAGTCACTGCACAGCGAATGATGGACCAGAAGGGTATGGGACAGTCCCGCTTCAAATAGCTCCTGAGTCCTGCTTTAAAAACACATTTGGAAGGTATTTGTTTAAATGTCAAAAGTATAACCCTGCAGAATTATTAACCTGTTGAATGTAGAGAAACATAACCACCACATGCTCCACAAATTACATGGAGATAATTGAAAGAAAACAAGATTAACCATTCCAGGCATAGAAAGTAGCTGAATGCTAAATTGCAAACATAGGTATCTGAATAAAAGCTACCTATAGTTATTAAAAATGTTAAACTCAAAGTGTTTTAGTGGGTATATCAGCTGATAAGATCAGTAGATGAAACTAGCATCCACATTGCAATTAAAACAAAAGGTGATTTGAAGTGATAAGGATACTACAAGGAATACATACTGAGGATATCAGAATTGTAAGAAATCTAGAGGGGAAAAAAAAAAACAACAACAAAGTAACCTGTGCTGTTTAAACACTGTGTTGAGCATGTTATACAGCCTCAGAATTGCGTCAAGAGTAATCTCTCATATTTTACGTTGGGCCAAGATGTCAGAGGCAGATGTTGGCAGTATGGCAGTAGAGTCTGAATCTTCCCACCAATATTCTACTACGTTTTGTTCCCATGTGACACATGGCAGCAGAGGAGCAGTCTGATAAAATGGTGCCTGAAATGGAAATGTGTATGAAGCAAAGATGTGTCATTGAATTCCTCCATGTGGAAAATACTGCACCTACTGACATTCACTGATACTTGCTGAGTGCATATGGAGACCAAAGAGTAGATGAAAGCACAATAAGGCATTGGTATGTGTGTTTCAGCAGCAGGCTCTTATTGATCACTGGCAAATATATATAGCAGTATAGTTAACAGTGGTGACTATGTTGAAAAAAGCGTTTCATAGCTGAGAATTATTTTCAATCAAATACTGTTATTTTGCTCTGCATCTATTGTAGTTTCCTTGGGAAAAAAAAAAAAAAAAAAAGGAGTCATTACTTTCAGTGTGACATATATAATAAGGCTTATCTGAAAGTATATGAAAATTACATTGGCCTGAAGTTGTCTATGCCGATGCAAAAGAATGTATGTAAGTTCTTGATACACTCCCTGTTTTTTTATGTTATGTTTAATCTTTTGAGTCAAAATGTGCATAATGTCACTTCAAAAAAATTTCATTATAAATCCTTGCAACAATTAACAGCAGATTCTTCCTTTAACAAGTCATCAGCGGAGAGAGATTGTCTGTTCTGAAAGAAACACAATGACTTGAAAGCTTCAGTCCTGAAAGCATCTTTGCTGTAACACCTTCTCAACATACATAACTCTGGTTTGTTGATGCATTCTGTCACCTCACTCATCTTTTTCTACTTTGAAGATGTTAAGGAAATATATTTGATTTTCATAGTTGTTTCCTGGGATTTGAGTAGTATGATTGTTAATCTACCACAAAAGGTATTCTCATTATTTGAATAAATCATAATCAGAGGTTACTTTGCTCTTATCATTTTTCTTTTGAATTATGAATTCTGCTTCTCATTTTCTCTGAGCTCTTTAACTAATTGACAGGTGGTCCTGATGTGGTTCACTACAGCAACCTCTCTCAGGTTACTGACTGACTCTCCAGATGTTTAATTTCATCATGTTTATATGCTTCAGTGACTTTCTAGGCTACTTCTACCTAGCTCTGGTACACTTATTTCCCTTTTCTATTCCTTTCTCCTGTTAGATAAGTGATTTGTTGTTGTTGGCTCACATTAAATTAATTCTCTTGGCATTAGCTTCAAAGCTGTGAAGAATCCTTCAAAAGGTTAGTCATGGAAAACACTCAAATCTCAACATATTTCCAACAACAACATGAACATCTTGTGGCACTGCATACAATTATGATGGTTAATAGTACAGTATACTCAAATCCAGCATTATATTGTGATTCCCACTGTGATTTAAGTTCTTTAACTTACAGACATGCAGAAAAAATTATGAGAGAAATTTATGAACATTGCAATTGCCTCAAAATTCAGGGGTGAAAAGTGCATTTCATTTGTTATCCCTGGGCACTGTAAATCTTTCTTTTGTTTGATACATATAACACCTAGAATGACAAAATGTTAAATCTGTAACATTTTGTCAAGGGATCATTTTATAGATTCTGGATAAAGAATGTAATAATTGTTCTCCAGCACATGAAGTCTTCTGTTAACTGTCCTATACAACCAATTTTATCTTATATTTAACCCCCCAAAAATGTGAATGAACAAATTTTTAGAATGACATTCACTTATTTTAACACATTGATATATACTTATCAGTCTTGAAATCAGTTGATTTACTACCAGTTCCATAATACGTTGGTAAATATCTGTATTCAGCTAGAATACAGACCTATGAATTTAAATGAAGTAATCTATTTTATTTTTCAGTTTTGACAAGTAAAAAACATTTTAATCTTTGTTCTCTGACTTTATCCAAGTACAGAAAACGTTGGTAAAGTTCCAGAGTTATTTAGATGTGGGGAAGGGTCAATATCATAAGATCACAAGGAAGATTTTTTTACAGCTGTTGCACAATATGAAAGCTTATTTATGAAAATAATAATAATAATAAAAAAAAGTTTTGACAAGGTTTAGTGGTATGTTCACTTTTATATTGTTCAGATTATCCTTGCACTATGTTCTTCACTTACCATTATGGGAATCAACATTCATAGCTCCTATGTAACCCAGAGAATTCCTATTTAGAAACATCCACATTAAATTAAATCAAGCTATTTTTATTACTAAAAGTAAAATAGAAGAGGATTTTTTTTTTTTTTCTGCTACGTATGCAATCAGCTCTTTTCCATGTATATTCTATCCCAGGAATACAATAGTCTATGATTCCCTATTACTAGTTTTCTCAAGAACTTAGAGAGCATATCCATGTAAATGTATTTTATTATATTGTTCTTAAAAGAAGGTTTAGATGTCAAAAGACTGGGAAATGTCACGTAACCAATAAGAATAAAGTGGCAATCTTCTTTAGTGGTCCTAAGTTACCTCCAAAGCCAAAGCTTTTTAGGTGTTCTCATAAACTTTCACCATACTTACATTACAATTTACCAGCTGGAAATGAGTTAATAAGAATGAATCTTCAAAGTCAAATTCTAGGTTAAATAGTGTCTGGTAGAGTCACATACATATACAAAGAACTCTTCTAACATTTTCTGTGACCAATATGAATTAAAATGAATAAATGTCAGGTGTTCAACACTTTTTTTCTATTATAAGTTGTCTTTAGTGCATAGACTTTCCACTGTCATCCAGTGGTTCAGCTTAACAGTCAGTATGGATGAATAAATATTTATATGGATCATTAAAAAATAAAAGTTTGAATGAAATTATTCAAATGAAATCATCAAGTGAATATATGATGTTACAGGAATTCTTAACTCCAATTTTTGAATATGGAATTCTTTGTTATCTTGATAGCAGAGGCCTTTAGAAATAGCCTTTACCCTCCTCAAAGGTGTTGCCTTTCATAATCTAAATGAAACAATAAAAATAAATATGTGCCAGAAGCTGCAAGAGCAAGAGCAGACATTTGAAAGCCCATCTTAAAAATAAATAAATAAATAAATAAATATTTTTTTCCCTCTTGCAGTCAGAGGAAACCTTACCTGACTGCCATGATTTTTCACCTATGATGGATATCATCTTAGAAACTTCATCAACCACACCCCTTAGGACAACTGGATTCATTTTATCAGGTCCCATGCACTTGTTTACCTTGAGGTTCCTTAGATGGCCTTGCACTTGATCTTGCACCAGATCATTCTTCATTTTCCCAGTCCCTGCCATTGACTTCTGCAACATGGATCATACAGCTAGAGTATTTTCCAGTAACGATCAAGGCAAAAACATGATTGAGTACCTCAGCCTTCTCCATGTCAGTTGTAGCCAGGTCTACTGTCTACATTTTTTGCCCTTTGTATTTGAAGAATGCACACTGTCAGCGGTTTACGGGATGCTTCAGCCCAGTTCTGTGACCAGCAGGGTGGAGGGATTTTGCAAAATCCACGCCTCCGGAAATGGAGGGCAGTGAACCCCAAAATAATTAAAAACAGCGACAATGATCTGAGGAGAAACAAACTAATTTACTAAATACAGTATTGGAATGTAGAATAACACACTATAATACAATATAATTAGAATTGAAGCTAATAAATCAAATATGAGAGAAAGAGTATCTGAAAGCTGTAGGCCTTACAGTAGTGCTGAGACGATGCATGAGGTTAGGACGAGAGCCGAGGGAAGAAAAGAAACATCAGGTGACCATGCCAGAGGTTATATCTCCTCTCTGACCGCAAAGCCCCCTGGAGAATGTAGTTCTTCTCTTCCGGACAGGTACCTGGAACTGGAGCATTAACACTTTAACTCCCAGTGCACTACATGATGTTATGATGTGGAATACCAGTAACCAAAAATCATAAAACCATGACAAGTACTTATTCTTCTTTACATCTCTAGCTGTTTTAGTTTTGGCTGAGATAGGGTTAATTTTCTTCATAACAGTTGGTATGATGCCATCTTTTGGATTTAGGATAAAAATAATGCTGATAACATAAAAATATTTTAGCTGTTACTGAGTGTATGGGAACTGTTGAATGACGACCTAAACCTCTGATTGACTATCTGAAGCGAGTGCTGAGTCAGCCACGGGAGCACAGACGGAGTCAATTCCACCTGTAAGACCGGAAGGGGGTGGAGCCAGGCTCCACCTCTCCTAAACCCCATTTAAAGGCTGACTCCCACAGAGGAAGGTTCTCTCTCTGGAGATTGCTCCTCTTGCAGCCCTCTTGGTAAACCCAGGACACAGGGAAGCCTCCTATTCATCTCTGATTATTCCTTTCTGAACACGGTAGTTCTTTATATCTGTATACTTATCTGCTCTACACTTGGTGAGCTAGGCAGGAGAGCAAAATATATATATATATATATATATATATATATATATATATATACACACACTAAAACCATAATGTCTTCCTGGTGGGGTCTTTATAAATGGATTGGGATGGGGGGGGGGGGGGGGGGGAATGCTACTCCCCTAGATGAAATGATCCCTAGGCAGATTTCAGGATTTCTGAGATTTCCTTATTATGAATTAGCAACTGTCATTGAAAGATGGGGCCCTCTGTGAGTTATGGGGAACATCTCCCCATTCTGCATGGCGGAATATTTTCAAGGTTTAGACAGATATATTAATTACAAAAGAGCAGCAGTTAGTTGCCTCTGCCGTGGCATGGCCACTGCTGACTGCTCTAAACCAAACTGAAAAAAGGACTGATGCCCTAGAAAACAAAAATCAGCTGTTGAAAGACTGCATTGAGAAACTGGAACAAGAGCTTAGTATATTAACAGGGAAAAAACCAACCTTGCTTCTTCCACCAGGACAGGTCTGTAATATTTCAATAGATAGTGAACAGGCTTTTGAAACAACGGACCTAGTTAAGCAACGAAATATAAAATCTAAATCATATTTAGAGGCTCCGCCTACAATGGATCCTTTAGAACTCCATCCTATCATAACTCAAAAAACCAAAAAAGTACAGGATAGACCAGCAGGGATACGCCCGGACCAATGGCCCCCTGCCCAAATGCATTTCCATGTAA
The DNA here is from genome assembly GCF_016699485.2 of Gallus gallus. NCBI lineage: Eukaryota > Metazoa > Chordata > Aves > Galliformes > Phasianidae > Gallus > Gallus gallus. The sequence goes on from NC_052532.1 coordinate 142,343,089, forward strand.
CAGCCAGGCCATATACACCCATGGAATTAATGGACTTGGTACAGTGATTCTGACAAAAGCCAAAAGAAAGTGTACCAACCTGGCTGCTAAGACTATGTGATTCGGGGGTGGAAAGCATCATGGTAAATGGGCCGGAAATATCTAAATTAGCTACCATGACAGTACACCTGGCCCTTAGACAAAGATTATATGCAGGTGTCCAATTCATGGATGAAAACCATTCCATAATTGACTGGCTAATGGCAGTATGCTGTATGGTATGGCCAAATAAATCAGACATGCCATTAAACACTGGATTATGGTCCACCATGGAGGACCTCTAAAATTACATTAGAGAACTTGGTATAAGAGAAGCAATATACGAGGACTCATTTGAAAGTCCGGATATGGTTAAGTTCTCTGCGGGTATGAGAGACTTAATCCTGCAACAGCCCTCTACCTATCTATATGGGACTTTAGTCTCCATATTAAACCCCCTGGTGGCCTCAGAGGCAGTGGTCCAGCAAGCTACCCAACTAGTGGCTGACCTGGGAGAAACAGAGCACTTACGGACCAGGTGCAATATCCGGATGGTAGAGGAAGCAGAGGTCCTCCCAGTAACCAAAAGGTCAGTTATGCAAAACCCTCAATCGGAACCCACAAGGGTCTCGTGAAAACAAATGTTCAACAATCTTATCTGGGCTGGGGTCCAATTCACAAAAATTGATCACCAGCCCAACCATATCCTCCTTCAGCTCTGGAAACAACTGAAGGAGAATCAGAAATTTCAAAATTACTCTAAAAAGCTGAGGGTAAGAATTATAAATAGAACACCACCAACAACATGGAATTTAGAGGACTTCATAGTCCCTAACAGGGGAAAAAAAGCCCCCTCAAGTGTCCCAGGCCACAATTCCCAAGCCACAGGAAGCAAAAGATTTATCCCTGGCATGATTCATGGAGTGACGTGGGATGTTAGTTCCCCTAGGGCCTCCAGAAGGGACCAGAGGCCCTATGTGGAATTAACAATTTTTTGGTCCTGAAAGAACATTCAGAGAGTGGCACTAGTAGACACGGGAGCAGAAACATCAATAATCTATGGTGATCTGACCAAATTCGATGTCGATAGACTGATGATTGGAGGTTTTGGGGGAGAAACCATTCCAGTCACCCAGACATGGTTAAAACTGGGGATTGGACGTCTCCCACCTCAGGAGTATAAGGTATCTATTGCCCCAGTGCAAGAATACATCCTGGGCATAGATATGTTGTGGGGTCTGGCTCTCCAAATGACTGTGGGAGAATTCAGACTTCAACAAAGGTGTATTAGTATCTGGGCGGTGCAGGCAATATTAAGAGTCCATGCGAAGCAAGAGCCTATTTGCCTGCCAAAACCACGACAGATTACCAATGTTAGGCAATATAGACTCCTGGGTAGGCAAGATGAAATACCAAGAACGATGAAGGAATTAGAGAAAATGGGCATTATAAGACCTGCACATAGCCCGTGTAATTCCCCCATATGACCAGTAAGAAAGTCAGATGGGACATGGAGAATGACAGTGGACTATAGAGTTAAATGAGGTCATGCTGCCTATTCATGCTGTCATACCCAGTATTGCCTCCTTAATGGACATGTTGAGTAGAGAGATAAAAACTTACTATTGTGTTCTAAACTTGGCAAATGCATTCTTCAGCATTCCAATTGCTGAAGAATCACAAGATCAATTTGCGTTTACGTGGGGAGGCAGGCAGTGGACCTTTCAGGTCCTGCCACAGGAGTGCATCCATTTGCCAACAAACTGTCATTATCTAGTGGCGCATGATCTGGCTAATTGGGGAAAACCCGATAATGTTAATTTGTATCATATCAATGATCTCATGTTGACATCTGACTCACTGGAGGTGGTAGGATGAGCAGCAGATTTGTTAACCACCTATCTGCAGGAAGGGGGATGGGTTATAAATCCTCAAAAGATGCAGGGTCCAGGCCTGTTTGTAAACTTCCTGGGGGTAGTTTGGTCAGGAAAGACCGAAGTAGTAGCCAGTGCTGTAATAGATAAGGTTCAGGCGTTCCCGGTCCCTATGACACCAAAGCAGTTGCAGGAGTTTCTAGGTATACTGGGGTACTGCCACTCTTTTATACCTCATTTAGTGCAGCTGCTGAGGCCACCGTACAGACTCACAAAAAAAGGGGCAGCTATGGGACTGGGGGAGCACGGAACAGGATGCTTTCCAACAGGCAAAACTGGCAGTTAAACAAGCCCAGGCATTGGGTATATTTGATCCTACCCTCCCAGCTGAATTGGATATTCATGTCACTCAGGATGGCTTTTGCTGGGGCCTGTGGCAACACCAGAGTTCTGTTTGGACCCCCATTGGATTTTTGTCTCAGGTCTGGCACGGAGCAGAGGACGAGATCCTAAACCCCATTTAAGGGCTGACTCCCACAGAGGAAGGATCTCTCTCTGGAGGTCACTCCCCTTGCAGCCCTTTTGGCGAGCCCAGGACACGGGTAAGTTTCCTATTTATCTCTGATTATTCCTTTCTGAATGTGATAGTTCCTTATGTCTGTATACTTATCTGCTCTACTCTGAGTAATGTCTAAAATAAGTAAAAGACTTTTCAGCTTCTTATATTCCCCTGTCATTGAAGAGCTGAAGGTGCATAGGAAGGTAGGAGGAGACAGACTCAGGACAGCTGACCCAAACTGGCCAAAAGGATTTTCCATAACATGTGACATCATGTGGGAGAGTTGGCTACTCATAGGCTGGCTGAGCATCAGTCAGCAGGTGGTGAGCAATTACATTTTGTATCGTCTGTTTTTTATATCCTTTTATTATTATTGTTGCTGTTGTTGTGTCATTATTATTACTTTCCCTTTCTTTTCTGACCTGTTAAATCATTAAACTGTCTTTATCTCAATCCAAGCGTTTTAACTTTTTTCCAAATCTCTCCTTCATCCCACTGTGAAGACAGTGAGCAAACAACTGCGTGGTGCTTAGTGGCCTGCTGAATGAAATCACAACACAAGCCAAGTACAGTTCCACCTGCACCCTGGCTTTCTTGACCACCCATCTGCATTTCTGTGCTACATCCCTATAATCTTCCAAGGGGGAGTATCCTTATCTCCTCTGCCTACATGTTTTGTGTTTGCTGAGGAATTATGATCACCACTGCTCATGATCTACCTCCAGTCTTTTCACCCCTAAACTCCAACCCTTTTTCTGTTCTTCAAAGACAGCTGCAGGTAATTACTGTGTGTGTGTAGGACAGTTTCCCCACCTTTCCTTGTCTGTTTCTTCTGGATAGTTTATATCCATCAATTGATGCATGCCAATCATGTAATAATCATGTAATTCATCCCACCATGATTTTCTGATAGAAATCAAATCATAGTTCTTCATCTGAACAGTGGCTATAACCTCTTCCTGTTCATTAAATCCTGCAAATGTTTCTACAGAAGCTCTGTATTCGTGCCAATTGTTTATTCTTTTTGATCAAGCCTTTTTTTGATGGTTGGAGGGCATTTGTCATTCCACTGATAGGTGCACTCTTCCACTCTGTTGCTCTCAAGCATGTGAGCATCCTGTTGTAGGGTCCCATCCCCCAGGTACGTCAGTTTAAAGTCCAGTTCTCTCAGACAGCCAACCTGCCAGTGAAAATATTGTCCATCCAAAGCCCATAAGACTAGCAAAGTACAAATGAAGCAAAGAAAGGAAGATCTTTGTAGTTTATAGAGTTGTTATAACTGTTACATTTTTTTGTAACTTTTTCATACCTTATGGTTGCATGAACCTTAACAGAGAGACTGTCAGCCAGTTAAATATCTCACTTGTTTTCATTTCCTGTGATGATGATTCATTCTAAGATTTGTTCTGTTTGATTTTTTTTTCCTTTCTTAGCTGTTCAGAGAGCAACAATCAACAACTAGATTCATCCTGAGTGGCATTCTTATTTAATAGAAGCAATTAAGGAAAAAAAAAAAAAGGAAAAATGAAACTGATGTATTCCTGCATTATTCACAACAGTTTCATAAAAGGCATCTGTCTCTTCTATGGAGATAAAGTCTTGGAAACAAAAGATATAAACAAAAGAAACTAAAAATGAAGCAACTCATACTCATCTTTTAACTTAAAAACAAGGTAAATTGTATTTTATACTTTCCAGATCAAGGGGCAGGTATGCCAAACAATATTTTGAAGTGGAATATACCCCGTTAAGGTTAGCTCACATGTGCCAAAATTTAGAAAAATTAGTTCAAGTCACCTTAATTTTGATGTCCAATGTGCAGAATGTTTGTTCTCTCTTTGTGTTCAGTGGAGATCCAACTAATACAACCAATGAATGCAAATTTATCCCAAAACAAACTTCTGGAGGAAAATATAAGGAAAAAGAAGGGGCAACTAAGTCGAAATAGGGTTATCAAACTCTAACACGTTATATTGAAACACTGTTGCATTCAAGAACATGGACAGATTCATCTTTTGTGGAGAAATGAGTCATTTAAAAATACATTCTAATGGGTTTCATCCACCACATTACACAAGTAATTTCTCACACATGGGGAAAAAAAAACATTAAATTCTGTACTCTATTCTTCATGTCCAAGCACTCCTTGTTCCAACCACTGGCACCACTTGTGCAACACAAGGCACTGAAAATGGCTGAAATACCAAATTGAGGATTCCCGTTAGACCAAATCTGGAATCTGTCATCTCATGTCCTAATTATGTCTGTTAAATTTGGCATACAAAGTGAAAGGACTCCACACCTGACAAGGGAAAAGACTACACTGTTATAATTAGCAATGTTTTCTTCTTACGATCTTATGTGGGTCTGTACCCACATTTAACTTTGTGTAAATTAAATTAAATATCTGATTCCATTAGACTGAAAAAAAAAAAAAAATAGAGACAAGAGGGAGCAGTTTACTCTGTAATAGTGCATAGTCCTTTTCCGTTCTGTGCTTGTATTAGTTCAAGATACCTAGATTGTTGTATTTTTTTATTTATAACATCATATACTAACACAGAACTTCATCATTATACTTGAAATACATCTTGTTCATGAAATCATCCAGTAAGTGGCAGCCTTTTGGTAAGACAGACATAATCAATGTTCATAAACTTTTTTTTTTTATTATTAATTATAAAAATGACCCCATATAATTATTGGTGCGGCTAGATTGATAGATAACTCCGTAATTGTTTTTGAAGGCACAGACAGGTATAATGCAATTAAGTAACAAAGGATTGATCCTAGCTACATCAGAATCATTTGAAACTGATCGCACCCAGAAAAATCACTGAGAAGCTCAACACACATTGGAGTAAGGCTTGAAATGAAAAACAGCCCAACCTTTTCCCCTTTATTTCTCTTGCTTTACTCTGTATTTAATACAGAATATCTAAAATGTTTAGAGTGGCAACAGTTTAACAATGGTCTTATACAGCACAAACATTTTCAAAAGCCATTGACGTGATCTTGTCAATAATTCGGATTTTTGTTGATTCTACAAAGCAAAAAAGGTTAAAATGTTATCTAAAATTGAGGAAAAAAAATAACCCTTTATTTAAACGTGACAGATGTACTTGCCTTGAGCACTAACAAGGCATAGCTAATTACTGATACAGTTGCAGAAAAGGGATTTTGACAGTCATGATCTATGAACAAATTTGTCTTCCAAATGACAACTCAAACAGAGGTTACTAAGCATGTTTGGCGCTGCCAGCACAGTGGGTGAGTTATGATGAAATTCTGCGGTTTTATTTGTATTGCTAAAGGGGAAATATCCCACCTTCAACTCGGATGATGTCTGAGACCATTTCATGCTCATACTAATTCCATTAGATGCATCAATATTTCTTTTTATACATTGCCAACAGTATTTAATCTGACAATTTATTGAAATCTCAATTTTCCTAAGTTTTTCATGATTTTACGTGACAGAGTATCTTCTTCAGGTGTGTCAACTAATGAGCAACTAAATCATACATCATAAAAATAACACTATACCTTGTTTAGTTTTTGTTTTCTTACATTTTTTATTAGAATCTATAGAAATGCTGTAGGTAAATCTATCTTAAAATGAATATTTTAAAAACGTTCAGAGTCTTGGATTTTCTTGTTGTATCAAACATAATGCAGATTTCTGACAACTGGCATTCTGGAAAAGTAAATGGCAATACACTGATGTATCTCTATTGTAAATTCAATTTTTACCAAATGTGATAACTGTATTAAAGTGAAAAATACAGCTAAACAGTATTGCCATGAACTTTCAGTCCTCACTTTTAAAACATTATGTCTGTAAATTAAAACATCTCAAAGCAGTTTTGATAAGAACAAATAAAAAAAGGTTCTTTATCAAGAAAAATAGTTATTTCTATCTGCTATAAATGTGAAAACATATTCCTATTCCTAGTACTGATTCCATTTGCTCTTTGGTAAGTATGAGGTGAAGACTGAAATATAATTGCAATATGAGAGATTTTTTTTAATCAACAATTACTCTCTTTAAGTAAATACATTACATGTATTTATTCTGCAAATATTAGAAGTCTTGCATAAAAGCTATCACAATAGCTTTGAGTGTAATACGATTAAATCATTTGGGTCAGATCCCAAATGGGATTAGGCTTTCTGGCACAAAGTGTTGCAGCAGTTCATTGTTAGGCAGTGAGCCCAGGAGTGTAATTCAGGGATTCCTTGCATTCCCATATTCCGTGGACAATTAAAGAGAAAAACTGTCATTTTTAAAATGGGATTGGTAGTACCCACCATGAGAAGCAGAAGCACGTTAAACAGGCAATATAAACACAAAACCACCAATATACAAAGCTTCATTTCTCTTTTCTGTCTTACATACTTGCATGTCACTACGTGTCTGAGCTCAAAACAGGTTCCTCAAAACTTTTTGCTTAAATCACACTGGCCATTTGCCATGATTTTTCATTATGCTCAGTAAATGTGATAGGAAAATTCTCAGCTCAAGAACATCCTTGGTTTCATGGATTTTAAATTCATGTTTTGTACTTCTGATAAAGAGATACTAATCACTAGGAAACAAACCTATCCTCTGGTATTTTAATTCCCTGTTTACAAATCTCATGCTAATGACTGCACAGAAATGCACATGTAGTTGAAGTAATGGAAGGTCTTTTTGTTCCAGGGTTTTACAGCTTGTGTTTATAGCATTCACACAGAAAATGGGAGTTACCTCTTTGAACTGAGAACAGTTATGAACTCTGTCCTCCCAGTCTGTTGATAATTACTAAAAATAGTACACCACTTTGTAAAAATAAAAGTAACTCTTCCCTCACATCTTTGAGTGGAAGTGTCTCAGATATAATATTTTGAGTTAAATTTGCTGTTGCATATGTGCAGTACAGGCAGAGGTCACCTATGTCATAATCTGGAGAGTGATTCTCAGGCAAGGAATGTGTCTGAATGCCCAGCTTTGAGCAAGGCAACACTTTCAGGCATGCACAAGTTTTTGTTCACCACCTACAGCTTATGACCTAGAAACTCAGCAGATGTATTTGAATTTCTACATGTGTTTCATGAAATTCAAGGCAAGTACTTGGGTGTTTTCACTGTATTCCTTTAGCAGTATACATACTATGGATGAAGAGGATTTAATTTAAAGAGTATCATCTTTCATTTTCTTATGATATGCTTTTCAAATGCCATTTAATCACACGCTGAGGATTTTTCAGCAACACTATAATGAACTGAATTACTATAAGTTATGAAACGGTATTGTTTCTTCTTCATTATATTTACTTTTTTTACAAGTGCCATATTGTATCTATCATTTACTCATTTTATCTCATTATTACAGTTCAAGAGAGTTTTAGACCAAGTTTTCCCCAGTAAGTGAATATAAACAGTTGATGTTGGGGAAAGTGTGCCTGAACATTACAGATGACTATTCGCAGACACCCTCAGGACAGTAAAAAATGTCTTTTCTCCTATTCTTTTAATTTCAAAGGAGTTGAGAAGATGTCCCTGTTGATATGCTCTGAAGTGTGCTGTTCATGCTCTACTGAGCAAAAACAAGAATGTCCTAAGTGGGACTTGCAGAGAGATACTGTGGCAGCTTACAGACCATATGTACAGGGAGAAGATGAGGAATGTTCTTCATTGTTTGTGGAAAAGGAACGGATTGGCATAAGAATCTCTTCTACAAAGAACTCTGTTTCTTACCATAACTCATATCCTCAAACTTGACCATCTGCACTGGGACATGAATCACATCCTTAACAGCTGAGGACTGCACGCTACCTGACATTATGCAAATGTTGTCCATCCTCCAAACAGTGAAAGCACTAACTGATTTTAGTAATTTTAATAATATATTTCTTTCAGCCTAGAAACATTCTCTTTAATATTGACATGTTCCTAAGACATTAACAAAACAACAACAAAAACATTTAAAGAGATAATAAAAAAGGCAAACAAACCTTTAGCTTAAGTCAAAAATAAAATAAAATAAATAAGAGCACTCCCTTTGCTCTCCAGAGAGATTAAGTGCTTACAACAGGATGTAAATCAAGAATCTCGGTATGTTTTTTTTTTTTTTTTCTTTGAGCCTTTAACTAGATCAAGTTTGCTGATAATATTGACGTAATGACTTCCTGCTGTTAAGCATTCATTTCTGACTAAACTGTAATTCACTGTGCTCTCATCTGTGCCAACACAATGGTGGGGCTACAGCGTAAATAGGACTGGTAAACTAAAGCAATCCTTCATTTACTAGGAGCTGTTATATACTCTCAGGTAAATCCTGAAGTGTAGTGTTAGAGTACTATATTATATTCCAATGAAAATTAAATAAAGAGCTAGGTAAAATACTGCTGTCAGCACAGCATCTGCTCATGTGATCTTTTAGTCATAATAACACTGCTAATTCTCAGTATATCGAAGCAGACATGGAAACTAACATACACAGTGCACCTTCTGACTATTCCCTATAAACTGCTCATGAGCAATCTGCAGGCCAAGAATTTATTCACTGAAGAAATAAATGAATATTTTCTCGTTAATGAATAAATCCAAGAATTTTTCCATATGTTTGTGGACAACTGGTGAACAAAAAAAAAAAGAAAAAAAAGTTGGTGAAATTTTACTCTATAAATTATTCATTACAAATGACTTGCCTATTCTAAATTTAAACACACAGATTTAGCTAACCCAAGCTTCTTTATTATAAGTAGCTTCACCATCCAGTGCCTTCATTCATTATATACTCTGCCATCACCACTGTTTATCATCAAAGGCTTTACATCCAGACAGCAGAAGAAGAGAGCCTTCTGGTTAAAATGTTAAACCAATTTACATTTCATCTCACTATTGCAGAGCAAAAAATATCTCCTGCATTTGAATGACCAAAAGTCCAAGACAAATTGCAGCACAGAATAATGTAGTGGGTTGACTGTCACTTCATTTACTTTGACCCCTAGTTTGTAACCTGCCACTACTAAATTTTAGAGGAAAAATGACTAAAGATAGGGAAGCAGGCAGAGTGAAAGTCAACATCATCATCTGTCCCTGCATAGGCCAATAGTTCATCATCATCATACTGGAAGAACTAACTTCATTTCTGAAACCCTTTTCCAAGTGTACTATTGTTATCTAAAAGAGAATCTGGAAATCTTTTAATGCTTTCAAGAAGAAAGTCAAAACAAAGTGAAACTGTAGACCATAGAAATGAATCTCCACTGTAACCTTATCTGGAGGGAATAGGTATTTAACATCAAGTTTATTAGAAGCAAAAGAAATTTTACATCATCCAGATGCAAAACCATAAAGTTTTTTTTTTTTTTTTTAATGTTCTATTTTGCTTTAGTCACCTAACAGTGGCTTAGAATTCATATAAAAAACAACAACAACAACAACAACAAACCTGCCTTGAATGTATACAATCCAGATAAAAAATACCAAGTATGGCACCGCAAATTATCCAGAAAACTAAGATTGTAATTTACTTTCATGTGGAAGAGGGGCACTCAGCCCCCTGAGTTGTACAACAGGGATAGGGAACAGAATAAACCCCCCACAATTCAGGATGAAGCAGTCAGTGACTGTCACAAGTACATGAGGATAGATGGAATCTATCAAGGGCTACTGAGGGAGCTAGCAGAAGTGATTCCTAAGCTTCAATCATCTATCAGCAGTCCTGGTCAACTGAGAAGAACCCAGGCAACTGGAGTCTACGAGAAGAATTGGAAGGAGGATACAAGGAACTACAAGCCTGTAATTCAGACCTCAGTAAAGATGCAGGTCATGGAGCAGGCAGTCTTGAGTGCCGCCACACAGCATATGCAGGACAGCCATGGGATGAGGCCTAGACAACATGGGTTCATGAAAGGCAGGTCCTGACTGATCTCCTAATCTCCTTCTATATCCAGGTGACCCACCTAGTGTATGAGGGAAAGGCTGTGGATGTAGTCTAACTAGACTTCAGCAATGCCTTTGACTCTGTCACCCATAGAATTCTTCTGAAGAATGTGGTAGCTCATGGCTAGGACAGGTGTACTCTTTGCTGGGTAAAAACTGGCTGGATAGCAGGGCACAAAGTGTGGCAGTGAATGGAGTTAAATCTAGCTAGTGACTGGTCACAAGTGATGTTCTGCAGGGGTTGTTATTGAGCCAAGTCTTTTCTAATATCTGTATTGTTGATCTTGATGAGCGGATTGAGTGTACCTCAGGAAGTCTTCAGACAACACTTAGTTGGAAGGAAGTGCTGATCTGTCTGAGGGTAAGAAGGCCATAGAAATCGATCCAGACAGGCTGGATCAATGGGCTGAATTCAACTGTATGAACTTGAACAAGACCAGCTGCTGGATCCTGCACTTTGGCCACAACAACCCTTTGCAATGCTACAAGCCTAGGGAAAAGTGGCTATGAAACTACACATTGAAGAAGAGGTCTTAGCCAACAATTGTCTGAACATGAGCTAGCATTGTGTCCAGGTGGACAAGAAGGTCAATGGCAACCTGGCTAGTATCAGGAGTAGTGTAACCAGAAGGACAACAGAGATGATTGCTCCCCCGTACACAGCACTGGTGAGACTGCACCTTGAGTATTATGCTCAGTTTTGGTCCCCACACTGTAAGAAAGACATTGAGGCCCTGGAGTGTATTCAGGAAGGAGCAACAAAGATAGTGAAGGATCTGGAGAACAAGTCTCATGAGGGAAGTCTCGCTGAGGGAACTGGGATTGTTTTGTCTGGTGAAGAGAAGGCTGCAGGAGACCTTATAGCTCTCTAAAATGACCTGAAAGGAGGTAGTGGTAAAATGAGTGTTGATTTCTTCTTTCAAGTAACTAGTAATAGGATGAGAGGTAGTGACCTCAAGCTGTACCAGGGGAGTTTCAGATTGGATATTAGAAATAAACTCCCTCTCAGAAATAGTGGTGAGGTACCCAGGGATGTGGTGGAGTCATCGCCACTGGAGATGTTCAAGTAATGTGGAGATGTGGCACTGGGGGACATGATTTAGTGGGCATGGTGGTGGTTGGCATATGGTTGGGCTAGATGATCTTAGAGTTCTTTTCAAACCTTAATGATTCTATGATTCTATAAAGCACAGTAAAAGTAATTTCCAATGTTTTGTTGTTGTTGTTCGTTTGCTTTTCTTTGTATGTTTCCAGTACAGCTTACTTTACAAATTAATCTTATATGCATTTTCCTCATAGACTCCTTGCTCAGGTAATGCTACAGATTTGTGTGGTTGATGCAGTTGCTGAGATGAGGATTTTATATGAATTGATATGACCAAATTCCCACTGGAATTCCAAGAGGAAATAGAACAAAAATTAAATACATCAAAGGCGTCTTATTGTTTCAATTCTGAACAACAGAGAAATCAGTGCATTTCATGCTTAGCTGTCAAGATCCTACTTTCAGACAACACAGTATTCTCAAAAGAGTCGTGAAAAGAATTATGCTCTGTCAAGCACTTTTTTTTTAATGATTTAATCCATTAAATGATAGAAAGTAAGCAGTTAAACTACAAATATAAGGGAGGATATAACACATCAGTGTGGAAAGTCTAATAATTAAACTTCTTTATTTTTACCAGCATCATGACAGCATCATGTGCAAAGTTTCAGGAAGGACGTTCCAACACTAGTATTTGTTAACAAGTAAAACCAAGTGACATCTATTAATGTCCTTGCAGTTAGCATTGAAAAAAATATAATAAATTTTCAACCTCAATTCCAATATCAGAAAAATATCACTCTAGTTCAAATCTACTTTTTACAGACTTTTTCTTTGAAACTAGGCAGCTCTTTACGATGTGTCTCCATATAAATGCTCCAGATGCTTCTGAATGATATGATTGCTATAGTGGTAAACATTGTTATCTCTTAATAGACTTCTCCTAAAACCTTTAGAAGACTGATTCTAAAACAAATGGAGGCTTAGGTTACCTCTGGGAACGTGACATCACAGAATACCTTATAGATGGTGTGGAACTATGCTGGATTCATAATTTGATATTATGAATATGCTTCAACACGTGCTCGAGTAATGTTCGTTCACTTTCTAAAAAGCTTATTTTATGCCTTTAACTGTATGCACAACACCGAACAAAGCAAAGGTAGGAAAGAAGACTTTTGGAAAACTAGGTAGGAAAACTCTGGATTTTCTCTACAATAATTAAGCTACTCATTCTGACACAGCTACGTTTCATGAGACAGTCAAAAACATTTATATCCAGACAAAAGCAACTGTTAACGCTTTCTAATTTTTTCCACAGTTTTACATTAATCTCTGACATATTAGTCAATAAAAGTGTCACTATGTTTAAATTATTTTTTGCTCCTATAATAAAGATAACATTATAAGACTTGTTTTCCTCATCAATAAACTTAGAATCCAAAGTATATTTGACTTTTCAGAAATACTAAGTAGTTAAGTTTATCATTCAGAATCTCTGACAAAATCTACAAGGTTGGTCAGTCTAACTATTTAGTCATACAAAGTCTATAGCAACATAAGGATCTTTCATATTTTCATTAATAATGCTTCCAATTCAAGATAATCAAGTACACAGGGTTATTGTCCTCTGTAGAAAATGATTTAATATTCATACATTTTTAAGTTATTTTTCAATATTATTATGTATATCATCATGTTATTTTAACTCAATTAAAGCATTATAAAATAATTAATTTACAAGATTCTGATTGTTCAAACAATGAATGGATGGAATATGCTTGTGGAAAAGTTAAGACTCTATTGAACCCAATAGAAAGGGTATAAAGAAAGAAAATCTCTATTTCAGATAATCAAATAATGAGAGGTGATTACTAAAAAATTGGCAAAATCACTGGCAAATGTGTGTATTATTTAAAACAAACAAACAACAACAAAAAAGACCCCCCCCCCAAAAAAAAAACCCAGCAACCAATAATTCAGATCTAGCTCATTTTGACTTAATTTAACTTTGCTCCTAATACATTATATTTCACATTTTAGATTTAGTTATATTAAATGCTTGCAATTTTTATCTATTTGATAAACAATTTTCCATTTGGTACATCATTGCTGGAGACTTCTAGAACATGAATATAAACTTTCTAATTTACATACTGTAACAGAAAATGTCAAGCGTTACAGATTAGGAAAATAGATTAAACATTTAGCATAAGTTTTGTTTTTTTTCTCTTTTCCTTTATTTTTCTGAAGTGATAAGAATAATATGTTATGGCAGTAAATTTTAGCTCTGATTAACAGCAATGAAGGTCAGGCTTTTGCAGTTATATTAATCCAACGAGGTTAACTAGCCCATAAAAAATAAGTGCTGAAGTGTTCATTTCTCTGTGGGTTATGCTTCTAGGTGGCTTGCTTTTCCTGTTATAGCAATTTTATTACAAGTTTCTCCAGAAAAGGAAATGCTAGGTGATTTCTGGAAAAGAAATGAACAACAAAAGTCACTGCAACCATTATATGTTATTTGCATATGCTAGAATGACCCAAATAGAAGTGTGTTTTTTTTTTTTTTAATTTAAACAATAGAAAAGCCACCAATAATAGACTTTTCTAGAACAGAACAAATGGAATGCTAATAAATTTACTAAGAACTTTAAAATGACTGGTGTAAAACATATTTTTTTTCTGATTATATATTATTTTTTGTGATTATAGTACTTTATTTATTTATTTATTTAAAGTATAAAATAAAAATTGAGAAATGAGCTAGTTATCAGCATACCTTCCTTTTTCCACCAACCACTTGTGGAGCACTGCAATATTACCCTTTATAATTCCACTGTTTAGAATATATATTAACTCTCCTGATTCTTATATTAAATCTACAATCCACATTTCTTAAATTTCATTCATAATTATGCTAGGAATTTATCTGTATTTTTTGTGAAAGAAAAGTTTGTGGAAAATTAAAGTTTGTGCATGTGCTAAAATTGTGGTATTGGATCTTTTCCCTGGAGAAAGGCATTTAAATCTTCGTTATATCCCTTGCTTAATAGACAAATCTGTACATATTCCAAAACACAAAGTATTTACAAGCCAAAAGTTATACAATTAGGGTAGTATATCTTTAAACGGCTATTTTCCCTGAGAAAGTAAGGAAATTGAAGCCTCATTTAAATAATTCTACATTGTTATTTCTTCAAAAGGAATGGTTTTGAAACTGAGTTATTTTTTTTCATTTTAAAAGGGATCACATGTACAGTGATCAGACAGAGCTTTTAGGAAATACGTCATTCTAACTTTGTATATGTTGCCACATGAGTCAGAAAAATTATTCACATGCTAAAGTTTTAAGAATATCATTAATGTCTTTACTCTTAAGGCATGAGAACCTTAAGGCATGGAAGCCTTTGAAATGATAAAACTTGGCAAAAATCAGTGTACTAATCAACTAAGCATTGTTCCCTTTTAAATTCAGGGTTTTATGTTTTTCACAAATAGTTTTAATTGATCTCCAAGATTTAAACGGAGGCATTACATGATGACCCTTAGTATATTCAGTGGAGTTAACTGAATTTAAAGGACTATAGACCTCCAGTTGCGATGTCAATCTCTGTCGCTTTGCTTTCACAAAGCAGCTAAGCTTGCCCTATTTTCTTTTTTCTTTTAACTCTTCATTTATTGAGATGTAAAGCCTTCTAGACAAACATCTTCCTTTTATAGAGTGTGCACATAGACACTCCGATGATGAGTCCCCATTGAGAAATTGTCACCTCTAACTGGTATCACAGTACAGGTAAGCAAACAACAGCTGTAACATCTCAGATTCTTCCATACTGATGGCATGTCTCCTGGGAAGTTTCTTATAGCTTTGAATAAAACCAGAGGAAACTTGGCAAAGGATAGAAAAGTCTCAACAAATGTATTAAACAAGATATTTATGAAATAGAAGACATTCTCAGATAAGTCATTATGATAAATAAACATTGTTCATCTGAAACTATTTCTCTGCAGAAAATGTATTGAATTTTAAGGACTGGAATCAATGGGAAATGCTGCTTAAAAATTGATGGTGTGATATGGTCCTTGTTATCAATGGTTTATATTTATTCACTCTGTTGTCTGAGAATTTCAGCTGACTGTCTTTCAGATTATCTCTTGATCTTGAAGAGCAGTCCAGACTTAGTCTTCTGTGGGGTAAAGCTTTATAAATTTCATTCCAGGCAAGCTTCTATTGATCTTTCCCCTCGACTCTGTGCTGGTGAGTCTTCGCTTAGAGTACTACATCCAGATGTGAACTCCTCAGTACAGGAGAGACGCAGACTGGTTGAAGCATGTTCAGAGGAGGGCCACAGAAATGATCCAGAGGATGGAAGTCCTCTCCTATGAGAACAGTCTGAGAGGGTGCCTCTCTCCAATTTATAGGAGGGAGAGGAGGTTCTTTGAAATATGTATGCCCGGCGTGAGATTAAGAAACAACGGTTCAAATGTTGGCCCGACCAGTTTATTACAAATGTTAATAAGGGAGATGAGGAAAGGGGAGGATGGATACTATTACGGATTGGGGTGATGGGGAATGGAAGGCGAGTGATAGAAAAAATAGAAAGAAGCAAGAATTGCATAAAGCGGGGATAGTCACCACCAGGATCCGGCAGCAGTCCCGTTGCACGACGTTCCAATGGTCCGAGGCCGAAGGGCAGGAGCAGCGAGGCCGGTCTTGGGCAACAAGAGGGTGCAGGTACCGGGTGGGTCCAGGAAGAAGCCGCAGAGTAAGTCAGGGAGGAAGCAGCAGGTCTCAGGTAGCAGGCCCAGGGAAGTCCATCAGCATATGGTCCATAGAGAAGGATCTGAAGGCAGAAACCTCGAGTCCGTCGTGGTGAGGGATCTGATGGCAGAAACCCTTCATCGGTCTGTCGTGGTGAGAGATCAGCTTCTAGTCCGCCGTGGTTGTTGGACCCTCTTTTATCCTCCATTTTCTCCTGCCTACATGACATCCCTGGGTGCTTGAGCAAGAGTCATGTGCATACCTCCTGAGACGGCCATCTTCCTCGAGATAAGTCCACACAAAAAGACCGCTTCCCGGACACTATCAGCAGCTTATCTCTCTCTCATTGCCCCTGGCCTTGTCCATCTGTGCTCCTTAGAGGATATCACAATCCTTAGCCAGGACCTGTCCATCGCTATCCTCAAGACAAAAGATTTCTCTACCTTTGCCCAGGACTTGCCTGGACTTGTTCCTCAGCAAACTTTGAGTCAATCATATAAAAGAATAGTCTCTTACAGAGGGCTGGGGCTGTTCAGCCTGGAGAAGAGAAGGCTCTGAGGTGACCAGATTGAAGCCTTTCAGTATCTAGAGGAGCTAGAAGAAAGAAGGGAACAGACTCTTCAGCATGGTCTGTTGTGACAAAGCAAGGAGAAATGATTTCAGACTTTAAGAGGGTAGATTCGTGTTGAATATAAGGAGAAAGACTTTTACAATAAGGGTGGTGATGCACTGGAACAGATTGCCCAGACGTGGTGGATGTTCCATCCCTGGAGACACTAAGGGTCAGGATGGACAAGGCTCTGAGAAACCTCATCTAGCTGTGGATGTCCCCATTCATTGCAGGGGAGTTGAACTAGATGACCTTTAAAGGTCCCTTCCAACTCTAAGGATTCTATGATTCTGTGATTCTATGTACAATCTTATACACTTCAATATCAAAATTTCTCAACTGGAACTTTTCAATTGAAATTCAGTAGCTCTGAATTTCTGTATTTAGCACGAGATGCCACTTCTCTGCTGTTTCATGAGCTGCATCTTTCCAAGTAGTTTAATGCTCTGAGGATGTTACTGTATACTAGAGAACACAAATACTTGTATACGCTCCACTAAGAGGGAGATCCGGAGGACTGATACAGAAACAGGCACTGATCTACTTATTTCTATGTTCTTAATATAAGTACAGATGAGAACAGATCAGTAAGGCTCTGGTTCACTAAACATCAACGGAAATAAAGTAAAAATTTAAGGCTATATATGAAGAAAGTAATCATAGAATAATAGAATGGCCTGAGTTGAGAAGGACCTCAAAGATAATCGAGTTTCAACCCACCTGCTATGTGCAGAGTTGCCAACCACTAGACCAGGCTGCCCAGAGCCACATCCAGCCTAGCCTTGAATGCCTCCAGGGATGGGACATCCACAACCTCCTTGGGCAACTTGTTCCAATGCGCCACCACCCTCTGAGTGAAAAACTTCCTCCTAATATCTAACGTAAACTTCCCCTGTCTCAGTTTCAGACCATTACCCCTCTTATCCTATCAATATACTCCCTCATAAACAGCCATTGCCCTTCCTGTTTGTATGCTCCCTTCAAGTACTGGAAGGCTGCAATGAGGTCTCCCCAGAGCCTTCTCTTCTCCAGACTAAACAAGTCTAGTTCCCTCAACCTTTCTGCATAGGAGAGGTGCTCCAGCCCTCTGATCATCTTTGTAGCCCTTCTCTGGACCACTCTAAGAGCTCCATATCCTTCCTGTACTGGGGGCCCCAGGCCTGGGTGCAGTACTCCAGAATGGGCCTCACAAGAGCTGAGTAGAGGGGGACAATCACCTCCCTTTCCCTGCTGGCCACCCCTTTTTTAATGCAGTTGGCCTTCCGGGCTGCAAGTGCACACTGGTGGCTCATGTCCAGCTTCTCGTCCACCAGAACCCCCAAGTCCTTCTCTGCAGGGCTGCTCTCAAGAAGATCTTCCATCAGTTTGTATAAATACCTGGTATTGCCCTGACCCAATTGCAGCACCCTGAACTTGGCCTTGTTGAACCTCATTAGGTTTTCATGGGCCCACTTCTCCAGACTGTCCAGGTCCCTCTGGATGGCTTCCCTTCCTTCCAGTGTATCGACTGCACTGCTCAGCTTGGTGTCATCCGCAAACTTGCTGAAGGTACACTCGGTGTCATTGTCTATGCCATTGATAAAGATGCTGAAAAGCACCAGTCCTAAGACCAACCCCTGAGGAACACCGCTTGTGACCAGTGTCCACCCTGACACAGAATCATTAACCACAACTGTTTGGCTGCATCCAGCCAGCAAATTCCTAATCCATCGAACAATCCATTCTTTAAATCCACACCTCTCCAATTTAGAAAGAAAGATATGGTGAGGGACCATGTCAGAGGCCTCGCAGAAGTCCAGGTAGATGACATCCATCGCCCTTCTTCCGTCCACCAAAGCTGTCACTCCATCATAGAAGGCCACCAGATTGGTCAGGAAAGATCTGCCCTTGGTGAAGCCATGCTGAAGAAATTTTGTAAAGAACATCAATAGCATGACCACACTTGAAATAGCTGTACTCTCAGGCTAACCAACTAAGCTGTTTTTTGACTGCTAGCTTAAATGTTTCCATGAAACTAGTGTAATGACTATAGTGTAATGACTATAGTGTAATGACTATAGATCTCACTCAACATGGCAGTTACTCTGGTGAAGGTCTAGGAAAAGGTTCTGTTTTTTTGCTACTTCTAGCAATGGCTAGTTCAACAGACCTTTACCTGAACTCTTTCCTGATGAGGAGATATTTCTTGAGTACAAAGTGGCAAAGATTTTGAAAGCTCGTTGTGTCTGACCACATCTGAAATATACAAATTTTAAGTTAAACTACAGATGACTCATCAGAGAAAAATGCCATAAAGAAAGAGTAATTTATCAAAAGTATAGAATGTGTAATGTTTAAACTCTCTAAAAGATAATGAGACAATATACAATACTTAGCTGTTTTTAAATGCAAATCAACAACCAAACTAATGTAATATGAAATAAGATTTATTTTAAAATTATTGTAAGAAGCAATAATTTTGTGCATTTAAAATTGTAACTCACTATTATATTAGTGAAACTGAGTCTAGAACTATTCCAAAGAAGGATCTCCATTCTGTAATGCAACTTCATTTCTATAGATAAACACTTTCTCAGCTGATTAGTAGTAGCAATAATTAGTTAATTGTATTGACTGGTCAATCAGAAGAAGGATATTTTTAAAAGAAATAAAATTTAAGAACAAGTATGTTTTCTCCCTTTTCTAAGTGTTGCTACTCATCGTTTTCAGTTTACTGTCTCTCACACTCATCAAAAGAAAACAAAATAAAAAGACAACAACAACAACAATGAAAATTGCTTTATTTCTCTGCAAAATCTGATTTGTAGAAGGCAGGGTGAAGAGTTCATATAGGCATCTAAGCACATCTCAAACAAAATAAAGCTGATTCCTACACTGCACATGAACAAATGAGAGATGCATCCCATCAGACTCTCAACAAATCTGTCATTGTTTACCATTAGCTCTGTCATATTCGCATGCCTTGTCACTGTGTATAGCAGGGCAGGGGCTAGCCTGCTGCCAAATTGCAGATTTGCTGAACTGACTTTTAACTCCAATTCTCTGTAGATCCTAAAGGCAGTATAATTCCTGATGAAAGTGTGCTCCCTAGTGTTACAGTGCTACGAAGGCCAGTGAGCTCCAATTAGGAAGATATAAAGAGAAAAAAAATCTTCAAGTATTTTTTTGGCAGATTCTTCTGCTTCTGGGAGGCTTATTCAGTTCAGGATATCTATTTTGTTGTTCCTGAAATACTATACACATTCAACTTTCAAAACAATAACCAAGTTCAGGTAATTTCCTTTTTAGTTCAGAAAGGCTAAGTGGTATTTCATTTTTGTTATGACACAGTAACAACTTTTCACGTGGTGTAGTAAAGATTCTGTGCCTACAACAATTTCAATGGCATACATCTTTAAATACATAAGCAGCCTAGTTTTCGGTGGTCTTCAATTCCAATACTAGCCTCCAACTTGCATTAACATTTGGGTTATCGGCATTCTTACAACAAGCCTGGTGGCTTAGCTTTGCTTGTAATCTATTCCATCTGCAAAGCATTACAGGGTGCAAAGGTAAAAATCCCTGTTTTGTATCTGAAGTTGCATAGTCCCTGTAGGATACAGTCATCCATAGTTTGCCCTTGAGCTCGTGGTAATAATGGGTTAATGAACCCAAATTTCAGCATTTAAACTTTAGCAACTTTGAAGACCAAACTTTAAACAGGTTATTAAGGCTAGTATTGTTTATAGACAAATACTTGTAGATAGTGGTACATTTCACCTGCCTCAGAGACCTGCATTTGTCTGGAATGTATTATTTTATCTCTAGATTTAAGTGGATGTTCAAAGTCAAATGATGAAATTTGCTGTAAGAGTTAAGTCATAAAATATTTGTGTGATAAAATGCGAATACAGGCAAAAGTTTTATATTAGTTCATTATTCACAGATGTACTTGGTTGCACAAGGGGAATAATGCACACAGCTTAATTTTTTTTATGTTGACAGGTAAAGTTAAATATATTTTCTGATACTATGAATGCATGCAATACCCATAACATTAACTGCAAAGAAGCCACCTCAGAAGCACAGCACACAGATCAGAATCCAGGTCAATGGCATGCCATAGAACTGAATTCACACACCCTCAGCAGCTCTGAGAGAAACTACTTATTCTGGGTGACATCATAGCCTTTTGTCAAGAAACAGTATACTATATCACAAAGAAAAAATAACAATCTGATATAGCAAAGAGAAAAAAAAAAAAAAGAAAAGCAAATTAAAAAGAAATGTAAAGCATTTTTTCAAATACCATATGTGAAAAACAAAAGATATAGTAGAAATCCTGTGACTCTGCAGTTAAATAAGTGTTAAGAAGGCAACAATGATAAATTTGTGTACCTCATCATGTACCAACAAACAGGTGATAAATATTTCAGACATAATTAATATCTGATAGAGCTTTAGGCATCTGCTTCAAAGGCACAATCACTTTCTTAGTCATCCAAGTAAAATTATTTATCTCTACAGGAATATAAGCATGACAGAAGACTGTATTTTGCAAATGCAGTGATATATTTATTTTTTATATAAATACACTTGGAGAATAAATTGCTCACTAAGCAAATAGCCCAGGTGAGTATACCAGAAATACTCAGTGTGAAACACTTATCTTTTCTGGAATAATTTTCAAGTTCCTATGTAGTACCGGAAAAACTGAATATCAAATATGGGATTGAAGCTCATGTTTTCTGCATTTCTGTTATTAGAAAATGCATACAATTTTCTAACATACCCAAGGAAACATTTTAATATATCTTCTGCTGACATGGGCTAAGGAGCTCTCTCAATATAGCTGAACATCTACCAACATTATATTGACATAATAATTATGTATGTGGTGCAGTATTGAGTAGCTTATGTCTTAGGAACTATTCCAACTCCAAATTTACTTGTCAGTAAATTTATGGAATATTAAAGATTATGTCCTTTCCTTTCCTTTCCTTTCCTTTCCTTTCCTTTCCTTTCCTTTCCTTTCCTTTCCTTTCCTTTCCTTTCCTTTCCTTTCCTTTCCTTTCCTTTCCTTTCCTTTCCTTTCTTTTTCTTTCTTTCCTTTTTTTTTTGTTTTCTTTTTTTCTTTCTTTACTGACATCACAACCACTTATTAGGAAATAACTGACATCAACAAAGAATTACTTTTACTCTTGTAAGAAATACGAATATTTAAAAGAAAAAAATTACATGAGCACACCTATGTTAGTGTTTATGTAAATGTTTAATGTATAGTCTTCTTTTCACTTCCTGTCAAAAAAGCCAAATTAAGATAATTTATGCAATATGTTCAACAAATGAGGGAGGCATTCAGGGGTAGAAAGGAAAGCAGATAATACATTAATCCCACATTTCTTAAAATTTCTTCATGAAATATGTTCTCATTTTGTTTCTTAGAGGAGGGGATTTTTTTCAGGTTTTCTGTATTTTGCTGTCTCACATATCTGATGAACATTCTGTTAGGCAAATTGTCATAGCCTAAGAGAAAATAAGCAGAATTCTCTTGTTAAAAAAGTCTCCATGTCCAGCAGTACAAACATTTCCAAGTTCCTCTGAAGTCACTGAGCTTTCACATTATCATGAGGAAACCCATGAGGAATAGTGTAAGTCCAGATTTTTACAAGTTTTCAATTTAACTTTGATGTTTCAGTCTGTACATGGTATACTGAGTGAGAATGCAGAAAACAGTGTACCTGTACTTTAGTCCTCCTTTCAGTCTTAGAACAAGCTAAAGGTTACAGTGAAACCACAGAATGGAGGCAACTAGGAAAATTTATTACTGGAGGCTTAGCAGACAGACTAATGAAAAGAATAATGACAAGAATGTGTTTCTTTTACATAGGAAAAAAAAAATAGGAAAAACTGAAGCTAAACCTATAAGGGTGTAAATTCTTGATAAATTCAGGTAATTTATTGGTAACCATTAGTATCAGAGACTCTATGTGAATTTATGTTAACTTCTCCACCTAATTTTAAATGATGGAACATTTCTCCCTATTATATTTTGCTTTCACATAGATCTAAAATTCAGAAGAAGTTAACAGCTGAAAGGTGTCCATCAACAGTCATATAAAAAATCCTAGGTGATTCCCATAGAAAGGGGAGAAAACAGAACATGGAAAAAAAAAAAAAAACCCAAACAAACAAGAACAATAACAAAAATACAACCATGCTCGTGAGGAAAAATGTTTTGTCGGTGTTTATATATTTCTCGTACCAGCTAATGTATGGTGTACTTTGGTTCTAAACTTCCATGAAAAAGTTAGCAAATCCTTCTGGGTTCCTTTATATGAAGGTCTCATTCAGGAAACAGGAAACTACCTAGTGGGAAGTGCTCGTTTAAGTCTGTGACATGTTTTTGTATTTGGACTAGGAACATGACTCAAACCTAGCACCAAACACAATCAAAGTGTTTCAATCATCACTCTATGATCCAGTTTGCTAAAAACAATAAAGTATTTCCATTAGACTTATTGTGTTATTGCAATGCTTTCTATAGTGTTAGCTAAAATAATGTTCTTATATGTAGAATAATCATTATCATTTTAATTAATCAATTTTGACCTTTTAATTTGTGATTTATGAAGAGCAAACAGAGTGAAATTATGTAGGATCAATGACATTTATTCAAATGATAATTTGAGTATCTGAAGATTTCTACAAGAAAAGAAATACAAAAAATCTAGTGATGTATGTTCATTTATAACACCAGAGATTTTTTAAAGTTTAGTGTTGTTGATGTGCTAGTGTTTCCCTAGTTTATAAACTGTCTGAAACATTCTATTTGGTGACAGTTATATTTTGAGTAGCGGAAGTCTATAGCTCTGTTGAATTCTTTGAGTAACTTCCTCTTACCTTTTTGTTTTTTTTCCTACTTCATCTGTGAGGTTCATCAAGTGTACTATCAGCATTCAAAAAGTACCAGTCCCTGATTTTAAGATGTAGTGACTTTTGGCTTTTACATCTTCTTCCTAGTAATAAAATACTGAAATATTTTATTCTAGTTGTTGCCTTCATATCACAGCTTAACAAATCATTTAATTTCCTACATATATATCAAAACACCAATCTTCTAATGAGTTTTCTAAGTATGTATGAATCAGTTCAAATGAAACTGAAATCATAGTTTGGGTTCTAGAGAGGGCACCAGTTTCTCTTTCTGCTTAGGATTTGAAATAAAGCAAATAAACAAGAAAATAATAACAACAACAACAATAATAATAGTAATAATAATAATAATGCCTGTAATTTCATTCATTAGAATATTTATAATTCAGTAGAAAGGTGAAATCTTCACCTAAACTAAAAAGAAATTAAAAAAAAATTATCATAGGAGCTAATTTGTTGAATGAGGTACATAATATATATTTGGGAGAAAAATAATCTTAAATACATTATTTCATTTAGAAGTCACTTGCACAAGCTATGTAAAAGTCAGCTGACGTTGACTGTGTATAGACTTGTAGTTGGAGGTGTACTTGTTTTTCATAAATGGCATAATGAATATATTATAGTTAATTTTAGTAATTTTAAAATATTTAAATATGTTTTAAGTTTATTATAGTAATGCTGTAGGCTATTGCTTTTGACATGTTTAGTATAATTCTAAAAAAATTATGTATGCTATGCATTAAGGAACAGAATCTTATGTCCTCATTATTCCACAGTAAACTTTGCATAATTTTGGGCAGTTTTTTCCCCCAGTTAGTCAGTAGGTAACTATAGGTGCACAAAAATTTCTGAAGCAAAAATCAAGCACTCATACCAGAATACATATACAAAAGACACCTGAAAATCAGAAGACAGTAGAAAGAATGACAACAATTTTTGAAAGTTCCTAGAGGATATAAAGAACCATCTGAAGTATGCAAATATTTTCTCTGTACCAGTGTGACCTGTGGTACAGCTTTGTAGTGGAGAAAGAGAAACAGAAAGAGAATCTTACTTTTTGAATTTTATTCTCATTTTCACTTCATAGAGGTGAGCCTGATTTTCAGAATGGGACCTTATCCCAATGTCCACATGCCTCTTCCTGGAGGCTTCTTAAAATATTTTAAGAGAATACTCATTCAGCTTTATTGTCAAGAAAATTCCCTCTTGAAATGTCATAGGGAACATTTTAGAAATATCTGAAGATACAAAAGCTTTCCACTGACAAAGCAATAGGAGTGAAACTTTCTTACCGAAACAGAAAGTTTGATTATCTGTTTTTGAGAAATCCAGTGTGCTTTTGATGGGTATAAGTTCTGTCTTTCTTAGTTCTGAAAATATTTTCCCAAACTTTGAAACAGATGTAATACATTGCAGAAAGATTTTCTTTACTCTACAGGCAGTTAACATATAACAACAAACAAAAATAAAGATCCCAAACTAGTTCAAAGCCTAACAACATTCTTTATTCAGCCTGAATCTGAATTAACCGTTGCATCCCATTCTCTCATATCCAACAGAGAAGAAAGGTGGCTACAAGAAGTGGTGTTTTGTTCCTTTAAACCCAGTCTGATCTTCTGGCTCTACCAGTACTGTGAATTTTGCAGCTATTCCTAAGATCTCAGATTTTGATCCTTTCCAGCACTCTGGCAGCATTCTCTATGGCAGAAAACATGCACCCAAATAGACAAATCTCTTTGAGATGCAAAGTCACCTGTTTTCCTCATACCTTTTGTTTCCATGTTAGAGAAATAGTGTGAATATAGACTCTGGCCATAGACAAATGGCGCAAGTAGTGCACACTTACTTCTGTGCACTTCAATCTATTATCTAATATTTTGGATGTACAAGGTTTGATTTCCCACAGTGAATAAGGATGAGTGGTTATTCTCATTGCATAGGACATGTTGTAATTATACTTATCCTTATTCTCTTGTTTTTTTGTGTTGTTTTTTCCCCCCATCTTACTCACATGTCTAGCCTTTAACAGCTGAAATGTCATCAAACAAGTTAGATGAAACAGTGTTGCATCAGAAACAGTATCAGCAGTACTGTTTGACCTCTGGATTTATAAGATCAGGTACGATTATTTGGTTCTGAGCTCCCACTTCCACTCACTGTAAGATGAAATCTTAAAATGTTGTGATTCTGCCTTAGTCTTAGATTTTAAAGTTGTTCTATACAGATTTCACTGCAAGAAAATAAAATAGTCATTGTTCAGAAATGAAATATTTATGAGCACATACAGGAGCTAATGTACAGAATACAAGAGGTTTTGCCAAAAGCAGTTCAACAGAAACCTATCTGCTTAGATATTTCTACGAAGGGAAAAAAAAAAAAAAAAAAAAAAAGCCAAACAAACAAAAAAAACCTTTGGTTCCCATCATTTAAACTTTTTCAGTGGCACTTCACTTGGCTCGAGGTTCATTGTAATCTCCTGGTTTCACATAAAAGCAACCACTAAACATTTTCTTTTGTGAAGAAATTTTTCATATTCGGTTTCTGGCCAGATGAGAGTAACTTCGGAAAGTCCGAGCAAAAGCTAGACATATCTTTGAATTAGATAAAATGGATGGGGGGATGATAGAATCATAGAATCATATGCGTAATGATTTGTAGAATGTTTTTGTTACCAAAAGTTTTTGTTACCAAAGTTACAAGTCTTTAAACTTAAAAATCTTTCCACAAGTTTGCTGTATTGTATTTGTTGTAGGAATTAAGAATTTAGGGGAATTTAAAACCAACAAACCACCTAGGCTGAACTAATCCCAGCATCACAACGCAGATACTTCCATACCAATTGCATATATCAAGAAAAGATTCTACAAATCTTCCAATATGCCAGCTACCTCCAAAAGCCATAATGGACTTAGCTATATATTTTGGTACAAAAATATACTAAAGTCTATATCACTGGAGGAATTTCATATGAAATCTATTTAATCCCTGATAAATCCAAGCTACACAAAACTGTTATTACTCAATTCTACTGAAAATACCTAAAAATAAAGAGATAAGTAGGTAGGTAGGTAAGTAGATAGGCAGATAGATAGATAGATAGATAGATAGATAGATAGATAGATAGATAGATAGAAGGAAAGAGAGAAAGGGAGAAAGAGAGAGAAATAGAGAAAGAGAGAGAGAGAGAGAGAGAGAGAGAGAGAGAGAGAGAGAGAGAAAGAAAGAAAGAAAGAAAGAAAGAAAGAAAGAAAGAAAGAAAGAAAGAAAGAAAGAAAGAAAGAAAGAAAGAAAAGAAAAGAAAGAAAGCTGTTTCCTAAGTTGGAGAGAGGAGCAGTATAGAGGGGATCTCTTCTCTCCAAGCCATATAACTGATAATGCAATGAGTCAAGTAACTGAAATGAATTTGACATTCAAATCCCAAATACTGTACTTTTTAATTATACCTCTTTTGAGAGACTGGAATTTTCATGAGATTTTATCTAAATAATCTTGTTTTCTTAAAACTAAATTTACTTTAGCACAGCTGCAGTTGAACTTGGTTTGATTTGAAGACAAATAGCTGCTGCTTTTGAGGGTTGACCAGTTTAAATAATTTATTTGTGACAGCCATATATGGTGTGTAATAACTGTGCACATAGTTACTCTAATCTTTCAGTCACAAGGTGAATCAAATGTTTTTACAGTCATTTAAAAGTAGCATGTGCACACGTTTAGTATATCATTGAACATATAAATATTAGCTTTGAATAGCTCACTTTAATCTGACTTTGAAACCCGTCTCCTCAATGACTGCCTTAATGTTCTCAAAGACGATGAAAAGGTAGGGAAGATGTTACTTCATCAAACATAACTCTAGTTTTCTACATAGAAGCTCAGAAGCGTAGAGGCAGAAGGGAATGGCTCTAAATCTAAATCATTGCTGAGAAAGCAGAACCATATCAGAGAACCTTTGCCAAAGCACAGTTGTGCCATATGCTATAGAAGCTTGTCTTTCTACTGAGCTGTGCTAAATAATGTTCTACAAGACAGGCAAAGTACAATTAAAACGGAATAATGTATTAAATAACTTGAGGGAAGCATATTTGTGTGGCAGGGAAGAGAGCGGGCAGAAGGGCTATTCATTCAGAAGATGTTACAAAAAAACTGAACTGAAAACTTTTTCAGCATAACAGGCATTATATTTGTTCCCCACTGAGTTTTACCAATTTGGCCCTTAAAAGTTATATGCCAGACATCAAAACGCACAGTGCTGAACAGAATATAACCTACAGTGTTACTGTTAAAAAGAGAAGTGAGGAAACAAAATCACTTTTGAAAAACAGTATAAAAGAAAGGGATCACTAGCGATATACAGATATTCTCTGGCTATTAATATAACCTCACCTACTTATACAGGATCTCTATTTACTTTGGTATGCAGCTGATTTGATTGGTAAATCTATTCCTTCTGCTTTACTCTTTTTTGCAGTTCAAGGGAGAAAATAGCTCTTCTACTATTTCAGAGTCGGTATCAAAACTATGCATACAGTATAAGAAAATAGCAATTATGAGGTCTAAGAAAAAGGAAAGCATTAAATTTTTGAAATAGTATATATTGTTGAATTAGAAAGAAATATAAGGCAGAGTTCCATCAAGGCACTATATCATTGCTTTGTGGAATTACTTCAGAACACACGTGCATGCACACAAGAGGTCATAGTTAATGTAAGAGGATAATTAAAGCAGCTCACTACTTAACATGAGTTGTACTCAGGTAACTTCAATTCTTTTGCTAAATGGTTGATAACTTTGTTATTTTTATTCTCTATCATTAATGTGGAAACCTACAAAAGCATGGGTGTCCGGTCTTTTCTTTTGCCTGGGCCACAGTGAGTGAAGAGAAGTTGTACTGAGTAGTTTATATGTAGGTTGCTCAGTGCTTCCTACTTATTTCCATGGAAACTACAACAGATACAAAACGCACAATAACGCTATTAGATAGAGCAAATAGTTATAAAACACTCTTTTTCAACATCATCACCACCATTTCTACCTGTCATGAACAAGAGCATGCATGCTGCACTTGTAAAAATCTGCATCACTGGAGGTGACCACTGTCACTACTGCCACCATTGAAACACAACGCCCACCACCTCATCATGTTCACATCCACACTTTGGTCTCCAAATATGTTTGGCAAACGTTAATGAATGTCAGTGGGTGCAATATTTCCCATGTGGAGGAATTCAGTGATGCATTTTTTGCTTCATATATACCTTTGTGTCAGAATGCTCCTCTGCTGCCAATTGTTGCATGGCAACAAAATATAATGGAATATTGATGGGGAGGTTCAGCCTCTACTGCCAGACTTCTGATGTTGTGGATCAATATAATAAAATAAAAACATCATTTTTGGAGCAGATCTTGTAAAATACATAATATAGTTAAGGCATATAACAAACAAAACTTTTTTTTTTTTTTTTTTAGATTTTTAATACTAAAAAAAAAGAAACAAAAACATAAAGCAAGTGGGGCATTTGACTTTGTTTTTGTGAAACTAATGTATCAGTATCTGGTTTGCTGGAAGTCATTGCAATTCTTAATGAGTTCTCAAGGTGCACATGAGAGATTTTTGATGAAATATTTCTCCTCTTGTACTTCATTTTTGAAAATAATTGTTCACAAATGTACATAATGCCAGAAAGAAAAGAAGTGAATAAGATGCAATTGTGAAGCGAGGATTATTTTTCTCTGGTAAGATAGGTCTTACAGGTAAAAAGATTTGTTGGTAAAGAAATCTTCACGTAAAAAGACATGATCAAAATTTGGAGTTGGATGTCTGACTGTAACACTAAACATTCCCTTTGAAATCTCAGAGGTAATGTATTTATGTTGACTGAAAATAGAGCCACAAATATACAAAAAAAAATTAATGATTTTTTCAACAATATTGAAAGCTGTTCTCAAATTCCCTCATCAAAATGGAACTCAAGACTGCATATTTTTCAACATTGACAGCACAGAGTTTAGCCATTGTATCAAAATGCATACACTTATGTGCCATAATTCCAGTCAACACTGCACTGTGTCCTCCCTGTGCCACGGTTTCTGCCCAGATGGTGTCAACTGCACATCATCATGCATTTGTAGCTGAGCAATAAATGCACAACCAGAGCTGGGTTGGATTGCTTTGCTTGGCAGGTCAGAGTTGCCACCAATGACATGGGGCAGGGGATGGATGCAGGCTGGGCTGCACCAGGCCACATGGGGCCTGTAGGCTGTGAGTTGAACACACCCATACAAAAGTCTAACAGTAATACATTAATAAAGGAACTTGTATGTTTTTGGATTTTAGAATGGAAAATGTCTGCAGTAATGAGTGTGAAGGGAGTTAAAGACCTGTCTTACCTCATGCTTGCTGACAGGAGTATGTTCTACTTAGCAGTATTTATCCCGCAAAATAAAATAAAAATAAAATATCCAAGGTGAGAAAAGATAATAAATAATTCCAGAGACATAGAAATCTTAGGAGAAAGTATGTATATATATTTTTGCTCACAATTTAAAATACAAATAATTAATTATATTAATACACTCTGAACACCAAATTTACTGAGATAAGGAGTTATTCTGCTGTAAATTCACTGTCTTGTATAGAACTGTGGAAGCAGAGAATGGAGCCATTTACTAAGCTTTGAGTTTTCTAACAGCCTTTCATTACATTTATTGATATTTGCAATTTAAATCAGTGCAATATATAAAAGAATAAGCTTTTTTTTTTTTTTTTTTTTTTTGTTGTTGGCTTTGTGTAGGATTCACTACATAAAATAAGTGTTATCCAAAAACAGTGCCTGACTAGAGTATTGTAAGTTGTTTCATTTTCCTGCTCATACTTCTGGAAGGCATTTGAGTTTCCTTTTCCTTATGCAATAGCAATCATTTTCTGAAAGCGAACAAGCTACTGTCTGTCAACCACAGCTGAAAACTGATTTTGTCTGTGAACCACAGCTGATTTGGTTTGTAATTTCTAGTTGGGAAGTTAAAAGAATACACGGAAGAAGAGGAGGAGAAGGAGAAATAAAAATCATGTTAAAAAGTTATGTTTTCCTGTCTTAAATCTGCGAGGTCTTCCAGAAATATTTGTAAAAGCATTCACACTTGTTTTTCCCTACATTTTCAAAATATTTGGGGGAAATATTTTTCCTTCTGTGCATCTGGTAGAAGTAGTTAAATCACCAGTTTCTTTCTCTCCTGAAAATCATCTTAATGTTGCACTGTTCACTATCCAAACTGAAGGCAGATCATTTGACAGTATATTCAGCACATCATCTCTGAGTGACAATTAGAAAGGTACAGTTTCAGTCTTCAAGTCTGACTGTCTTCCCAGAAAATCAGGAAGTGTAGCTGTGCAGCATGCCTTGTCTCATCTTGGAGCCCAAACCAAAAGTGAATACACTGCCAACTTAGCTGGTCAGAGGCAGTAGGCAATAACCTTGTGAGTGCTGTATGCTGATAATGAAGAAAAATAAAATGATACATGTATGTTTAAATTTCAAAACATAAGTGGAAGTTTCAAACCAAGACAATGAATCCAAGCTTTAAGAAAAGGGCTACAACTTCCAAAATGCCTTTGAAATCAACTATCGGATGAGACAAGGAGGGTGAGTTGTATAACACTTAAGGACAAAAGCTAGCTATCCCTATGTTGCATTTTCCATCACTGTCCATGACTTACTGTAAGAACTATCAAAGTTACCTGTCAATCTGTTTCTATTCCCAAAAGAGAAAAATAAAAGTTAATTTACTTACCATTATCCAGGACTTCCATGACGTTTAAATGCATTTATCCCTCTGTGTGATACTAGGGGCTGGAGTTTCTCATTAGCTCTATTCATGCATTCATCAAAATCAATCAGTGGTATCATTTTCTTTTTCTTTATATAAATATTAATATTTGTAAATATATATATATATTCTCAAATGGGTGTAAATAGAAGTTGAATTTGTGTATTTGTTTTTAAAAGAAGTGCTGCACTTTTCATTGTCCTGATAAGAAAGTCCAAACATGAAGATAAATCGCCTTGACAAGCTATCTCAAAGAAACATTAAATAATAAAAACAAGTAATGTACAGCATAGTACGGAGGGAATACTTTAGGAAAAGAGACTTAGCTGTGCAGAAGATGATATCCACAATAAATCCAGTAGAATAAAATTGTGGATGGCTTTACACTTCTAAGCAAAGCTTTACATGAATCTAGGACAGTCCCAACACTACAATATATACAGGGGAATCTTCCATACCTAGGTAACCCTGTAATTACGCCTTGTAAATTGCTAGTTTATCCTTCAGAAAGACTACCTTCATTACAGAATTAGGTAAGAATTTATTATATAAGTTAAGGTTTGACCTTTTACTCTTTTTTGTTTTGTTTTGTTTAATTTTACTGCTGTAAGTGTGGAGTTTGGTGGATGGAAAAATCAGGGACATTCTAAATAAGAACTGCACAGACAGTTAGAGGAAACACAAGGTGAGAAACAGAAAAGTTGCTATTTAGCTACTCTCTCAAAGTTAAGAATCATCACCTGTAAGTGTGTACACGATGCTAAACAGGCTGTGGAGTTTTGAGAGAACTACTGGCCTCTCTTAGCCTTTTTTGTAACAATAGCACAGGGATGTAAGGAGACTTTAAAGTGGGGAACCGAAAACTGAATGTAAATTAAAAACAGAACCAAAGTACATTTCAGAAGAATTAAAAACTGCAAAGACAGCCTGATGTCTGAAGTTGATAATGGATTTTTATTTCCCTTAGTTCTCTGAATTCTTTATCACTGCATTTGTCTGTAAATTATTAGGGTTGCATTAGGCAGGTGGGAATATTTTTATCATTTTTTATCATGTATCCCCATGAATTACAAAAGGATCTACAAGCAGAAAAAATGCACTGACTCTTTTTATGATTTAATAGGTTGACTTCCCTCTAAAAATGCAGTCTCGATCATCACAATTTCTATACCTAACATCATCTCTTTCAGACATAGTTGACATAATTTAATTCATTAAGATATTTTATTTGGGACTGTGGTTTATCCAAAGACACTGAAAAAGTGATCACACTTACCTAGCAAGTAAAAGCTGGGGTTTTTTTGGTTTTTTTTTTTTTTTTGAACAGTGGCACCCAAGCTGGACACAGAAATCCTTCTAAAGGCAGCATCATCAGCAAAGGATAAAGTGGGTAATAGCATCCTGTGAAGAGGTATAGTTTCTGATCTTGTGTTTTCTTACTAACAGCTTATCAACAGCAGTGCTATTTAACAGAGCCTCTTGACTCAGTGCAACAATCAAATTTGACCATTATTCGTAGATTAGTGCTTATTATTCATGGAGTTCTTAGGTAGGTCTTCAGTCATAGATAGTCTATATGTCGGGGTCCTTGACTGTTAAAGAAAATCAAGAATAGATACAGCTTTCTTAATATTATTTAGGGTGAAAATTATGATAATTAATGTAAATTTGTGTGCTTTCCCATTATTAGTCCTTATCGTACCATTTAAAGTACATCAGCAGTGACAGGCAGTTCAATATGAGACCACAAAGTCCTGCTGAAATTTCCTTTTACATTCAGTAATTCTGCAGGCTTTTAACCTTGAGCCAGATTTTAAATTTCCTGGTAGTTTAGCATTAAACAAATGAGAGGAAAACAGCAAATGGCATAGGATTACCTAGCATCAACTCAAATATTGCCAGATAACTCTCTAAAATGTATGGAGGTTAACATTCCAATCATTGATTTGTGGGGACAAAATCAGTAAATAAGAATTGCCATTTGCTTCCTGATTCTTTATTTCTTTCCTGACAAGATCAATATACTTGCAAAGTACTTGAAAGTAAATAAAAATTTCATAGTGTAGCTTTCATAATGAAGCTTCAAGTGTCATGCCTAGCAAGAATTAATTCAGAGCATGTTACACTGCATTTTGAGTAAAGCAATCATCCCATGGTCAAGTCCTTTTTAACTGTCTGTTTAATTCATTACAGCTCTTCTCTTACAGAGTTTTGAAATGAGAGATGAGAAAAATGCTATTAAAGGAAATAATAAATAAATAAATAAGAGGTGAGGTTAAAAATGAAATTAAACATTTTGAAAACATAAAAATACAAGTTCATAAAATTAATCAAGTATGTATTGAGCAAGACTTAGAACCATAAGGCACATATCCAAGTATCACTCAGTGCACTACCTGGATTCAGATAAATTTTAACTCTTAAACTTCAGAGAAATGACAACTTGACATTTGATAAGATGATTGAATGCTTTAGTAGTTAATAAATGACATATATGTATATAGATATGCTATTTGCTATGAGAAACATACTGAAGCAACTAAATATAATCTTTGAGTGAAGCAACCCCTGTGAAGATAGATCTTCCACCTGAGAATTTTGTGGCATTTTCCCAAAGTAAAAAAGAGGCAGAAAATATGACCCTTCAATACATTACTTCATATAGTTGAAATATTCTAAATACATAATATCTTTACTGAGAAATGCCATTTGGGCTGTCCTTGCAGGTTAAAAACAAGAACAAAAAATAGTGAAACTTTATTTTTTTGTCTTTAAAATAAATATTTGGATTGTGGAGTAATGTTTCAAATCTCTAATTTGGCAAAATTATGTAAGATAACTTTCCTATATCAAACCAAAAGCCCATTTAGAGCTCTGCTTTGTTTCTAACATTGGTCAGTGGTAGGTGTCAAGAAAAGGGTTACAGGAAACAGAGGAAAGATATCTCCTATCAGTACCTTCCACATTTCTGAGAGTCACTGTTAGAAGAATATCCTGAACTTGAGATTGCAAACAGAAACCTACAGTGGAACTTTCTTCTGGCATTTGTCTTACCATTTCATTCTTGTCTTATGTCTTCTTCTTTCCTAAGGAAAGAAAGAAAAATAAAAGTAGCATCTTCATTTCACTGGTAATTTTAAATATTTCAATCATGTCTTCCTTATTTAGCATCTCGGGTAGTCGTCATGCAGTTCTCACTGTCTCTTTTTCAGTCCCAGTCTACCATCTGCAGAGCAACATGCAGCATTTGCACTTCAGCTATTCCAGAGATTACACAGTGGTATGGTCAAGATTTGCATTTTATTTTCTATTGTCTTTCCAGTAATTCCAACATTCTGTTTGTTCTTTAAATTGTTACTCAGAACTAAGCTGACATTTAGAAAACTACCTGCACAGTGTGTCCAAAATTTCCTTTTGGAATAATGATAGCTAATTGAGAGCCAGTCATCCCATGTCTGTAACTAGGGTGCATTTGTTTCTTTCCCAATTGAAAACTATTTTGTATTTAATGAACCATTTTATTTTCACAAGAGTTTTCAGTAGTATTTAATAGTCAATTTTAGTTTTAACTGTGTGAATAATTTTGGATGACCAGAAACCTTAACATTATTCATTAGCTAATAATTTATTAATATGTTTAGTGGTAGAAAACCCTGGTTATTCCATTCTTCATTATGGTTTCTGATAATGAATGGTAATAGTCTGCTCAGATCCATCTTTTCCATGTGGAATTAAGATTATTTTTCCCCCCAGTGTGCTCCATGTAACATTTACCAGAATTGTATTTTCCTTGGATTTGTGGTACTTAGTCACACAGTAATGTCTGTTGTAGTTCCTCAGTAAGTTTTCATCTTTGTTGCTGTTAATAATTCCATATTCATTAGCAATCTGTGCTATTTGCTTTTCACCCTCTCTCCAGACTACTTACAAATACGTCAAACACTATGGGCTTCAGCATGAATGACTGTGGGATTCCAGTGTCCATCTTCTGGGAAAATGTACCATTCATTTACACCTTGCATTTCTGATGTGTCCTCTGCTATCTATCCACATGAAGACCTTCCCTCTTATATTGTGGCAGGTTATTTTCTGTCTAATCCCTCTGGCAAAGTATATTGTTGAATGTCTTTGGGTACTATTTAGGGTAGATCTTTCTCTTTCACACAGCTGTTGCCACCAGAACACTGAAATTGTAACTGCTGATCTAATAATCATTCTAACTTTAACACAGTTTCTTTTTCAAAATTAAATATTACTATGGATGATTCTGAAGGAGCATTTTAATCCTTCAAGAAGATCAAAATTTATTTAACTTACTTGAAAATTTAATTACAAACAGGCTCTCCTGAATCAGGCTGTGTGTACAGTTCAAGCCTATGTTTCTTTTCTTGTGAACATTTACATTAGGAGTGCCATTAAGTAGTCATATATGTCGTGTAAGCACTTCTTTTCTACATCATTCCTTATCATGATATTACTTTGTTCACATGGAAGTAAGTTAACTTTGTTTTTTTCATTCCACTTTTAGCTGTTACTTTTCACATTAGCATTTTGCATGTATTGTAGCTTTTCTGACTGAATATTTGATACTGTAGTACTCTGCCTACTCAACTCCTCATTTTAATTACAATAATATTGTGTTACTTAAATTAACAGTGAAAGTATTTACCTTTAAAAGTTCCTTTCCCAGTCAATGTACCAGAATTGTCCCTGTTTGGCCTGGTTTCTGTGACAAGGGGTCAAAGGGACACACATATCTGCACTCCAGGAGGAGTCAAGGTGGGGAAGGGAAAAGGTATGAAGATGGGCTTGGACAAGGAAAACAGCATCAATGAGCTAAGGGAAAAAACTTAGCTTACTAAATATAGTAGCAGAATGTGAGATAATACAGTATTGTACAATATGATTGAAACTGAAACTAATAAATCAAATAAACTGTGAAAGAGCTAGAGTTTCCAAAACTGAAGTCCTTGCTCTTTATGCTGTAGGTGAAGCAGCCAGTATGCAAAGAGGGAAAGGAAGTCCCATGCTTCCCAGTCCTTTTTATCTTTCCCTCCAAACACAAAACTGATACAAAAAAATGAAGTTTTCTGAGAAGGCTCTGGGGAGACCTCATTGTGGCCTTCTAGTACTTGAAGGGAGTGTATAAACAGGAAGGGGAGTGGCTGTTTACAAGGGTGGATAGTGATAGGACACGGGGGAATGGTTTTAAAATGGGACAGGGGAGGTTTAGGTTGGATATTAAGAAGAAGTTTTTCACACAGAGAGTGGTGACATACTGGAACAGGTTGCCCAAGGAGGTTGTGGATGTCCCATCCCTGGAGGCATTCAGGTCCAGGCTGGATGTGGCTCTGGGCAGCCTGGTCTAGTGGTTGGCGACCCTGCACATAGCAGGGGGGTTGAAACTTGATGATCATTGTGGTTCTTTTCAACCCAGGCCATTCTATGATTCTATGATTCTATGATTCTGGTAATTGTAGTTCATTCCTTTCTTCTGAGGCCAAGAAACTGGAACTCATAAAGTATATCAATAATCCATGGAACTGCAGCATTAACTCTCTAACTTCCAGTGCACAGCATGATGTTATGATGTGGAATACTGATGAAAAATTGTGAAACCATGACACTTAGTTTACCTCTTCAATGTGCAATTTCACTCTTCCATAGAATACCTTTTCTCACATTTCTGTAACGCTTGTGTCCTACTATTGTGGTATTCCACTAACACCAATCCTCTCCTGTTTCTGAGATGCCTGTAATGACATATCCTTTATACAATGAACAGATTTCTTCATTAATCTTAATTGACTTTGCACAGTAGACAAACATCTGAGGTCCATCTCTATGCATCTTTTGTAATTCTGTTTTGAAATGAGATGTTGTGAAATTTTTAAAATATTTACTATTTGAATTTAACAAGGTAAGTGTATCTTCGATTCTTAAAAAAATAATTATACTTTAATGTCAAAGAGCATCAAATCATCCTGAAATTTTTGAACACTGCAGACTGACATGGTCTTCTACCATATGAAGTTAACAAATCCCTCTTTTCCTTAGTGTTCACCTTACCTCAAACATAGTGTCAACTTGTAAACATTAAAATAAATTCATATTTGATGAAAGGAAAAGAGTAGACACAAAATAGGAATACTTAAAAAAACAAGAAGTCAGATTTCTTTTTTGACTTGAAATTTCCTTCTCTTTTCTCTTTCCCTTTTCTAACACATAATAAGATAAATGCAGAGAATTCTCCCTTCTCAAGGGTATATGTAAAAGATATATACAAATATCCTTTAACATAAGAATCATCTTATTTTTATTTATTTTTCATAAATAAATGTACTTTAAAATAATTCTAGAATTTTTAACTCTTTTTCATTATGTCTTTACACTTCACTTTTAAACTCACTTCAAATGTTATATTTATTGGAGTAGACTCTACCGTGCTACAGAATAGTTTTAGTAGGTACTGGAACACTAGACAAAACATCTTGAGCATGGGATGTAAGTATTTGTACTCCTAAGAAAAGGAGAAATGTTTTACTATTGATGTATTGACCCTACATCAGTTTGATTAATTAAATAAATATTTTATTCCAGAAACTGCTGAAATCAAATAACTGTAGGAATTTGGTAGTTATTTATTATATGCTGTCCCTGTATAACGGGCTTAAATAGTTATGTATGTTGAAACTATGAAAATCTCACTAGAATGTACATAATCTATAAATATTAATTTATTTTCTCAGACAATTACTATTTTTAATTGTTTTTATAGATATTCTGATAAAGTTAAAATAAAATACAAATGATTCTCCCAACACTGGAAGATGGTGGAGAAAGAAACAACACCTAATTTTAGTCTATTTACACTTTTTCTGCTATAATCTGCTTTTCTGTCTGTCATTTCCTATCTTGCCATTAGTAAAAAAGCCCCTCTAGGTCTACTGCTAAGGTCTACATAGAGGTGAGGCCTCTGACATTGCTGTCAACAATTTGCTATCTGATCAGAAATTCATGGTAACCAACACAATTCTCCCTAGCCTAAAGCACATCCTCAGTAGTGTCAGTGTGTTTTGTAAACTTCTCTTTATTAGGAACGTTATTAGCCTGAGCTGCAACAAATTTACTAAAGCTTTTTTTTTTTTTTTTTTTTTTTTTTTCCTCACTAAAAATAACCTCTGGCTCAGTATAATGTTGTGTTGCAAACGCAGTTTCATCCTTAGAGAGCTATTTCAGGGCTATCTTTGCTTGATACTTTTTGCTTGTTTGTTTTCTAGTTTGTTTGTTTTCCATACCTGAATCCCACTGTTATATCTGTTATTACATGTGAGATTTTGTATGCCCTTCTCAGAATTACTTTTTCTAACTATGCCAGAGATAGCAGCCCTGGGACATATGGAAGGCATAAGATATCTTCCTTGCAAATTATGAAAGGTGTAGTCAGGTGCTAACAGTAATCTTACAGTTTGTTAAGTGCAATTGACAAATCCATCACTTAATTTCAGAATAACACAGAAGGCAAAGAATTAAGAAGCTGGTGTTAATCACTGATAAATAATTGAAAGCAATCAAATGAGAAATAGGGTGTTTTATACATAGGATTACATAACAACATGAGTAAATGTGATTGAACACATTGTAAATCAGTAGTAGCAATTCCAACTATAAACAAAAATATTATATATTTTGGAGTAATCCAGTACTGACACACTCATTCAGGGTATGACGGTTCCCTATCATATGAGATAAGGAATGCAAGCCATCTGATACGAAAGAGATCCAATCATCCTGCTATGAGGTATTTGGTAGTTGTGTTTTTTTCAGTCATAATGTAAACATTACATCACTATGCATTAGGCTTTTCTGAAACTACAGCCACCTTCCTATTTTGAAAGAGGCAAGGAGCACATCTAAACTTAATGTTTGCTCATCCTAAATGTGAGCTTTAGTCATGAGAATATCATAAAGTCAGTATCATCTCCTTAGCACTTCATACAAACACTACTTAGTTTTTATTAGATCAGAGAGATAATTATTCAGAACATTAATCTCAATGATGTTCACACACAGGGTGATTCCAGTGCCTGATATAATATTTAAGTAATCTGTATTAAAAAAAAATAATAATAAAAAATAAAAATCTAAGCAAAAGATTCTACATTAAAAAAAAAAAAAAACATAAAGTAAAACTTCTGTTAGTTTGTGCTAATCAGTAGTTGTTTGTGCATCCTGCTGAGTTCAAATTTCTGTGTCTTTGAGTTGCTGGATAAAAAATTACTGCAGTCGGAAGCCTGGGCTTTATTTCTTCAGCCTTCCAAACATCTGAAAAGCAAATGGTTCAACAGAGTGATTCAGGTAGTTGAAACAAAGTGATTCAGGTAGTCTCTTTTTATTTCAAGTGAACTCTCTTACTGAAACTGGCAAAAAATAAGTCTGTCTTCCTCAGTAGTAAATGGGAAATGAGAAAATATTCATCCATTTTATGTAAGAGAGCACTAACTGGACATAACCAATTTGCTCTGCCAACCTGCTTTTCCATGGGCCTTGAAACACGGATACACTTAAATACATTTTCAGGGATTCCCTGGGCTGGGCAGGGCTGGATTAGACTGGGTTGGGTTAGGTTGTTTTATAAGAATCTGTAAATATCTCCCAGTCACAGAGCAGGAAATTAGCAGCCCTAGGATGCATT
This sequence comes from Gallus gallus, assembly GCF_016699485.2. Classification (NCBI taxonomy): domain Eukaryota; kingdom Metazoa; phylum Chordata; class Aves; order Galliformes; family Phasianidae; genus Gallus; species Gallus gallus. The sequence continues at coordinate 142,383,326 of NC_052532.1, forward strand.
ATCACTTCCTCATCAGTTTGATGCCTGTGGAAAGGATGACCTGCACTTTCTTTGCTCTGCCTTTTTAGCCATCCCATTTATGGCTTTGCACGTGGTACACATCTCTAGATTCATCAGAAGGCATCAGCAACCCTAGGGAAAAAAAACATTATGTCACAGAAGGAAGTATCTGTCTCCTCCAGAGAAAACAAAATAAAATTCACAGTTCTTTCCAGGGCATGTAAGTGTCCATGTTCAATAATTTTTGAAGTGACTCCCTTTTGTTAGCATGAATTACTGATGTATGTATCAGTAAACCAGTCAGTAAATGTTAAGTGAGGTGAAGAGCTTGGCTGCCTCCTCCAGTCACACTCTTCAGGTTTACAAGCACACACATATTTATGGATCTTCTGAGTAATGGCACAGGCCCTCAGTTCACCCAGTGTCTCTGCCCAGATACAGTACCAGTACAGCTCCGTGGTCTGTCCAGCACCCCTTGTCTGGATCCTAGGCCCCTCCCTCACCTTCTCCATGTGTTGCCTACCTCAGTTGCTGCAATCACTCATGGATTCACACCCTCATCTTTCATGCATACCACATTTGCAAGTCCCTCCTCTCACCTGCCTGGTACCCTGGCCCAGACCTGAGGCTCTTACTACTTACCATTTAGCCCAGAGCTAGCTAGCATTTAGCCCATGCTAGCTATTTAGCTAGCATGCACATACTATACACATTCAGGGGTAGTTCAGCCATAAACTAGTATCTGGCATCTGGCACACAAGCTGTGATCCATGGCCTGGCTCCAGTCACCGGTGCAGAGCCCCACAGTTACCTCATTCATGCAAGGCCAGGCTGGATGGGGCTTTGAGCAACCTGGTCTACAGGGAGGTGTTCCTGCCAATAGCAGGAGGGTTGAAACTAGATGATCTTCAAGATTCCTTCCAACCCAAACCATTGTATGATTCTATGCCAGTTCCCAGTTCCCACCCAGTAGCTGATTTGGGAGAAGGCACCACTCCTGTCCTAGTGACAGCAAGAAAAAAATCCCACAGCTCCAACACCCCAGGCTGGAGTACCAATGACCCTGGCCACACTCCAGTATGTGGAACCCAGTACAATTTCTACAGTCCTCTTAACAGATGACTGTACAGACTCAAAGCCTACGGAGTCATTGCTATGTTCACAGAGCCTTCCATCTGCTGATGCTGGAACACTCATCCACTCCAGTAGATGCTACCACAGTCCATGTGGCCTACATCCCTGGTCTGACTTCAGCATCTGGCACTGGCTTTCCTCTCATACTATTCTCCCAGCATCTGGCACTGCAGGTTCAAGTCTGTAGGACCCTTCCTAGATTCAAAGAGTTATGACTCTCCACCAGCTTCTGGCACTAGGACCCTCACTTGCTCCAGTAGCTGGTCCACGTTTCCACATGCCTTAATGGGTTATTGTAACCAGTCAGTTACAATATTTATCCTTTGTTGCACTTAAAAATATCCTTTACAAAATACTTACAAAGGAGCAAGCTCTAGTTTGGTGATTAAGAGTATGGCATAAGTGAATTAATGAACTTCCTAGTTACAATTGAATTTAATTTAATTTATAAGACAATAGCAACTCTTTTAGAAAAAGAAATAGTTTAATGCACATACAAGCTAATATGTCATTGAGTGTCTGACATTGATTTAATGTCTAATACAACTATATTTGATTGACTCTGTAAGTCATTTGTGCTGTTTAATAAGTTACAACCTGACTCTTTTTGTAACAACTAGGAAGAAACAGATGATGAACATTGTACCAAGGGATCAACAGGATAATATCAAGAAAATAAACAAAATAGAAGGAAATGCTTTATATATAATTTCTTGGTATTTGAAAATAATGATGGAGCAACAGAAAAATTCCTTAGCAGATGCTAAGTTATCTTAATCAAGCAAATTAATGGATTATACATTAAAAAAATACAGTGACAGGTTATTTGAGACACACTGTAATTACATTGGACATATTGCTTTCAATAAACGTTAAAGGACAAATTAACATTACAGTCATGCCAACTATGCTACTAAATCTGTTTTTCAAATTTATAATTAAAATCATAAATTAATACTGTAGCAAATTAACACTTTCAATGGGATCTAAATGTTGTTATCATCAGCTTTTATTTTTTTTTTAATAATATGACAAAAAGACTTCTTTAAAATGCAAATCTAAATATTGCTCCCCCGTAAATATTAAGTGACTAGATGCCATAGAGTTGTACTGTAAACATGCGTATTCCAGAACTGCAACCTTGGAAAAGTAATATGACACTGTGGTGGAGTTTTTCTTTATATCAGAGTGAAATAAGAAATTGCGGCCAAAGAAGTAATCTATTCTTGGAGTCTTCAAAAGATTTCCAAGCACAAACAAGTATTTTAACTCAAGATGATCTTGTGTATGCATGAGATCCAAGTCTAAAAAATGAAAATAAATGCTCTACTGAATTCCCAAAGAACAGAATCAGATTACATTCATTTATTATTTCCAAACCACTATGCCTTTCTTCATCAGCTTTGACTCCTTCTCATCTTCTCATCCATTCCTGTGACTGCTGATGTCTTATCCTGATTTTTATCTACATGGTTAACTCTTGAGTCTCATGTCCCTTCCCTTCCCTTCCCTTCCCTTCCCTTCCCTTCCCTTCCCTTCCCTTCCCTCTCCTCTCCTCTCCTCTCCTCTCCTCTCCTCTCCTCTCCTCATTATGATGTCTGACAGTTTTCTAATCCAACTCAACAAATTTAAATGTTTAAATGAAGATTTAAGCACATTATGACACTGATAACAAAACTAAAACAAGTTATGTCTGTTTTTTCTTTTTCTCTTCTTTCTCCTTTCAAGGCAATGAGCAGTGGTACAGTAATGACAAAACTGAGTTCTTCAGTTCTGTGCTTTAACCGGATATTGAGTTTTGGTAATATCTAAATGCTTTTAAGCAAACCCTAATTTTAAAAGACTTTTAAACACAGCTTTCATTGCAATGAGAAATCTCTCTCAAATTGTTGTATATTTGCTATGTTAACATACATACTCCCAGAAGTTAGTAGACATCAATTTAAACATTTACTTCAATTACTGCAGAATTATATACTTATTCCATTCTTTCTTAAAAATCATGCTCTCTAAAATAAGTAATACAAAATATACAATTTTACTAGTGAAATCAATATTGTCAACTATTTTTCACTGTGAGGACCTCTGTCCTATCTTATTTATGAGCTGGGATAAATTTTTAGTCTTTTCCCAACTTTTCAGGAAGAATGTTATCACCTTGACTTGATCATATTTTTTCTGTCTTCATTCCTAAAGTTAATGCTTCCATTTCCATAGTTCATAATGTTTCATCACGTTGGAACTCTTCTTCTATACTTAAATAGTCATCCTCTCCTACTGAAATAATTATACTCTATAAAAAGCAAATACTGAAGAACTTTTTCTATGTATAACCCATCTCATTTTAGCATGCTATTGTAGAGATTTTATGGCATTCTTAATGATATATTGTAACAGATCATAACACTTAATTTACAATAATATTTTATGTCATGAATATTAATGTGGCGATTTTTTAATTCTGTGTAGTAGACCTTTGCTTTTAATACATTCATTCAACAATTTCAATGTTAGGAACTGTGACACTCCTTTTTCTATTTATTTATTTATTTATTACTGTTTAAGCTTTAAAATACTCCATATTGCATTATGAAGGGCTGGTGACATATATTTAATTTCTGTGAAAGTATCTCAAAACATCAAATGATTAAAAAGAAAATGCTTGAAGCTTTTGCAATAAATACCAAGCTAGCACATTCTGGAGGTGAAATCCTTGCCCCTCTGGAGGCAGTAAAAGTTTTCAACAAATATAAACACAAGGAAAATTTCTCTCAAAGAAAAAGTCAGGTGAAACAAATTTGTAGTTCACTGACTTATTCCTTCTATAGCAATCTTAACTTCTATTGTTCTTGCAATCAGATAATTAACAAATGTGTGTATATCAATTAATATAAAATATAGCACTAGAAATTAAATAGATGAAATTTCAATACAAATAAATGATGATAATATATGATATGATAATGATAAAATATGATAATCATAGAATCATAGAATCGCTAAGGTTGGAAAAGACCCACAGGATCATCCAGTCCAACCATTCGCCCTTCACCAATGGTTCTCGATAAACCATGTCCCTCAACACAATATCCAAATGCTCTTTGAACACCAACAGGCTCGATGATTCCACCACCTCTCTGGGCAGCCCATTCCAGTGCCTGACCACCCTTTCAGAGAAGTAGTATTTCCTAATGTCCAGCCTGAATCTTCTCTGGCGCAGCTTGAAGCCATTCCCTCTAGTCCTATCACTAGTCACCCGAGAGAAGAGGCTGACCCCCAGCTCACTACAACCTCCCTTCAGGTAGTTATAGAGAGCAATGAGGTCTCCCCTGAGCCTCCTCTTCTCCAGACTGAACAATCCCAGCTCCCTCAGCCATTCCTCATAAGGCCTGTGCTCCACACCCCTCACCAGCTTTGCTGCCCTCCTCTGGACACGCTCCAGGGCCTCGATGTCTTTCTTACAGTGAGGTGCCCAAAACTGGACACAGTACTCGAGGTGCGGCCTCACCAGTGCTGAGTACAGGGGGATAATTACTTCCCTGTTCCTGCCGGCCACACTATTTCTGATACAAGCCAGGATGCCATTGGCCTTCTTGGCCACCTGGGCACACTGCTGGCTCATGTTCAGTCTAGCGTCAATCAACACCCCCAGGTCCATTTCCTCTACACAGTCTTTCATAAATTTCAATATGAAGAATTTAATCACTTAAGTAACACTGACTTTAAGTTTACTTAGTAGTTATAAGCAGGATCTATATACATTACCTGCAATGTATATTTTCTAATTGATAATTCAGTATAAACAACGCAGGAAAGCTTTATCCAATGAATGAATTGGTTGGGTATTTACTCCACACATATAAAAAATATCATGAAGAAGAGTTTAAGTTCCAGTAAAAAGTAATTTGCCTTATTAAGTGCATTTCTAATCTCAAATAACTAGATATGTGGGTTGCTCCAAAACTTTTCTTTTTATTTCTATGGATTCTACATTTGTACAAAGAGTACAATAACACTATTTGATAGAGCAAATTATTTTTCAACATAGTCAAAAGTATTAGCTACGTATGTTCACCAGGGATGAACAAGAGCCTGCATGCCACACTTTAAAAACCTGTACCATTGAAGGTGAACCACTGCTGCTGTCACCACTGCTGAAATGCACCACCCACTGCCTCACTGTGCTCACATCTACTGTTTGGTCTCCATAAACATTCAGCAAGCATCAGTGAATGTCACTGAGTGCCATTTTATTCCCCATTCAATAATACACTTTTACTTCATAGGCACCTCCATGTCAGATGCCATTTTTTCAGACTGCCCTTCTTCTGGTATGTATCATAACGCAAGAAAATGTAACAGGATATTTGTGGGAAGTTTCAACCTCTACTGCCATATCAATAACATATGCCTCTGATATCATGGGCCAACAGAATAACATAGGAAGCATTATTTTTGGAGCAGGAATTGGAGATAGATAGGTAGATAGTAATTGTAAAAATAATGTGTAGTCTTCAATAATTATAGAAGCCTTCACTTCTACATAAATTTACCTGTTATAAAAAATAATTAATCAGAAGGCTTGAGTTTTCTTGTCTGTTTTTACTCTGAACTACCTTCCTAGCCCCACCACAGTACAAAAAACAAACAAACAAACAAACAGAAAAACCAGCTGAACTACAAGAACAGAAAACTCACATGCTAAAACTTAAAATTTCCTTTCACCAAGCACCCTGTTTGCTATGAAACTCCGAACTTTGATCAAACTTAATGATTTAACTGACTTCAAAAATGTTGTTCTTTTCCTGCGTTTTACACTTTTGTCATGGTATATTGACAGTGAGTTCAGCTTTCAGACAGGAGCTGACAAGTACGTAAGAAGAAAAACACTGCATCTGTATAACCTTGCACTCTTAGGAAACCAAATTAAAACCCTTTTTGATGCTCAGCAGATGAACATTCATTAAGTCTCACTGAGTTTAGGTACAAAGATAGCAAAGCCAAAACTACATTATAGGGAAATAAATGGTTGCAAAGACGGAAATTCAGCATCTATTTTAGATTTCTATCACACAGTACTTCACACAGTACTTGTCATAATCAAGTAACTTTCTTGATTTGGATTGTCCAATTTCCTCACAAATGTTACAGATACTTTAGTTTACATCTTCATCGATTAGACTGAGAAGTTCTCATCTGAATGCTTCCAGACATCTCCAGCTTAAGCTTGTGAAATCAGTTCACAAAAATCCCTATTTGAGTTTTTATTTTCTATATTTTAGGCATCAAAATAATTCAAATTATTATGTATGTGTTTTTGTTTGTTTTTAAAGAACAATATTTTTTATTGTTTATTGGCAAGAATATAAAAGTAATCACTTTGTCATAATGTTTTCTCTAATCTTTAAAGGAAATTTTGGTATTAATGTCATTATATGTATTTTATTGGATTTCTCCTATTCCTGAAATGACTGTGAGATATGAAAAAACAACTAAGATTAATTTCACCAACTAGGAATACTCATTATCTTATATTTCCTACTAAGGTGCTTCTGTGTGGTGTAAAATGCAAGCAAGGGTGCAAAGAAATCAAATTTCCTGCTAATTGCACTTTAGTATTTTTAGAAATATGCTGAATTACTTCAAGCTTGTCTGAGCCACAGCTGAGTTTAACAGTATTATGTAATGCCTCATTGCTTCTGAAGTGAAAAAGTTTGTCATATCTGGAAATTTAACCTTAAAACAAATGTGCTCAATAATTTTCTATGTAAAAATCATTAGAGGAATGAAAACACCTTGTACTGACAAGCATTAACAGCAAATATCATAGCTAAATAGGGAATGTGATTTCAGAAATGCAGGTCTCCAGGACATGCCTTGGTTCAATTTTATAGAACTAGGCTTTATATCAAATTAATTTGATTTTATTTTCTGTCTATATCAGCAGACTGACAAAGGTATATATGTGACAAAGCTAAAATAAACAGATTTTCTCCAGAAAAAAAAGTCCTATGAACAAATCTATGTAATATTCCTTATGCTGATTTTCTTTGTTTGGTGTTCTTACTTTAGAGACTTGTATTTTAGAAAGGTGTAATGCAAACTAAAATTAATTAATTGACACATTCTGGAAACATTAATAATGATAAATGTATAATGTAATATTATTTATAATGACTTAGTGGAACTATCCACTCAGGTTCACTCTGCTTTAAATAGGAAACAATAAAAAAAAAAAAAAAAGGATAAGCAATAACATGAATCCCGTCTTCCATCCCACTAATTGCCAAACACTTTAAGTCTCCTGTGGAAAATCGGTTGTGTGTTACGCTTTTAAAATATGATTGTCTATTGGCTCCACTTTCTGACTTTCAGGTTTGAGGCAGTCAAGTCTTTTTATATTCTTATTCATAAAAAGATATTTATTTGTACTTCCAAATATATTTCTATGATCGCTGGAACTCTTTTCTCCTGTGGTATCTTGGAAATTCATAACATTTTACATTAAATCAAATAAGCTACTTCTACCACATGGGATGGTTGGAAAGGTTTTCAGATAGGGGCTCCAAATTAATAAACTTTGAGCTGTATTTTTCTATTTCCTACCAATATTTTATTAAGCATGATAAAGTTCAAATCTTTGCCCATAAAGTGTTAGTGGTGCCTCATAGAAATAGAGTACTATGAGGTTATTTAGATATCTGCATAAGGCTACTCGATCATTCTTTAAAAATTTAAACACATATTTATTCTTTTTTTTTTTTTTCCCCCCAGAATAAAAATTATACACGCAGGTAGTAGGTGTGTTTTGCACATATAAATATTGCTGGCACAATTTTATATAGTGTGAAGGACATAACATATTCAGGCAAATTGATTTAGAGGTAGTTTTTGTCAGCTATACTTTACAAGAAGAAACATGTTTTCTTCATACTAGACTTTTTTGCTGTTTGTATTTATCTTTGTGTCTGGTCTAGAAAAGAACTGTCCAGTGAGACAAATGTAAAGTAATAAAGTCTGGCCATTAATATATCTTTTTTAACTGCAAATCCACAGTCATAAATTAAGAAAAATGAATAGGTAGTATATATTGAATTTGCATACAATTTTGGTCCTGTTTACAAAAATTATTTTTCTTCAAAAACAGCTTCATTTTTAACTGATGGAAAAGGGGAATGGTCATTTGAGTTATTTAAGGAAGTCATTCTGAAACTGAGAAAAGGGAACTACCTAAATGCTTATTCCCAAACAGCTGTTATATTCAAATATTTCTAGTTCTATTCAGGAGTATTTAAACAGTACTGGGAAGAGTCCTGAATTACTCATTTTGTCTCTAATATGCACAGATAAGTCTGTATCACCTCTGAATATTGAGTTGTGTGCAGATTCCAGGATGATCTCTGTAACACAACCAGCAAACCAAGTAGTTTAATTAAAAATAATAACTGTAACTGCATATAAATGGACTTAAATAACAACCAGCGTCATCAAGCAGTAAGTCACATGCTGCAATTATCTTACATTGAAATGGATTATTTAAGATACAGCTATGTCTCTGACAAAGTATTTACTAAAATTCACAAAATAAAAATTCTGTATTATATTTCTTTGATTCTAAATGGCAAATATTTCTCCTCTTGCAGTTCAAAATTACAGTAGTATTTGCCCTGATTCCTTCAAATTTTAATCTTCCCCAGGAGCATGTAAAAAGATCACTAACTCAGCACAACTGTTTTCTGATTTTATCCTTGGTACAATTTTGTCCCACAACTCTTTTCACAATGTCCCAAACTTCACGAATTCATTGACTACATGAGTGAACTTGTATAGTAATTATGCACCCTCATGAAGTCTTTTATTTACTACATATTAATGCAGCTAATGCAGGCAGCTAATGGAGACATTTTCTCTTACTTTCTGGAGAAAAGACATATCATTAGAAGGAAAAGACTTGATCATAAATGGGCTGAATCATCATCTGGACAAATACCTCCCTTTCCTTTTCTTTGTCCTGTGGTGAGAAGAACATATCCAGATTTGGTAGGATGAAACTGAACATTTGCACTATACAAACTTACCAGATTGACAAAGCATAAATTTCACTGAAGCTATACTTTACCATTCTTTTGGACAATCAGATTGATGTCAGTCTTTACAAGTTCTCAAAGAACTTCAGTGCAACTAATGAACTATTCATGTTTCTGAAAACTACTCATCTAAAGGATGGGAAAAGCTTTTTGAGAACTACCTCAGTGCTTCCTTTATTCATCCACTGTTGGTAATCATCAAGTAGTAAAAGACTTTCCAGTGAAATCTTAGGATATTTTCTTTATAATATTCAAATCGTTAAGAATTCTGAAGAAGGCTAAAGTGAATTGATGCATATTCTCCATGCAACTTAGTAGCAAACAAATTGTTTCATTTTCTAGAATATATTTGAATATCATATGTTATGACCATTACATTAAAAAAGCAACAGAAATCTTCCAAAAATTGTATAGATTTCTTTCTTTCCTTCTTTCATTCCGTCTTTTTTTCCTACTGCCTTTCTATCTTTCTCTCTTTCTTGCTGTCTTTCTGTAATATTTGCTTCCAAATTTCACTGGTTTAACATTAGTTCTATGCTTTTATTTGTTGTTGTTGCCTGCCTGTTTTTTCTTAGTATGCTGTCCCAGGATGAGAGGAAAATTCTGTAGGAAAACTTAATGTAAAATACAATGCCCTTCATTTTTCATTCATATATTTATTATTTTCTATCCCTTTAAGTATAGTTGCAGGTTAGGAATGATCAATGAAATCATTAAAACAGCTACTACATGCCAATCAATAGTAGTGATCAGTGGAAACAAAAGCTCTATGATAAATAATGCTGTACACCATACATGCAAGTACTTCAGGTCTTTAAGAAAAAAACTCAGCAAAAATGAAGCAGATGGATCCTGAGGAACCTGCCTGCTTTCTTCATTGACAGAGATTGTACTGATGTAACAAAGCTTAGTTCAGTAAATGGTAAAACAAAGAGTCTTTTTCCTATTGGGATGCCAGACAAATGTAAGCAATTCAACTTACTATGAACAGTAACCAAGATAAATGTTTTTAGATTTTTTTTATACTCTGTATTCTGTGATAGTACCAGTTTCTCCAGTACACAGTCTACATCTGATAAAAAGTTACAAGAAATACTGAGAGAGACTAATGAACTGGAGAAGAAAGCACTTTCTTCTAACACATATTCCCTCTCCACAGCTCATAGGCTTAAATGGATTAGCTCAAAAATCAGTATTCTCAGGAAAGTGACTAGAAAAAATATTGGATCTAAGCCCGTTGTATAAATTAAAGTTTATAATATCTGTATTGATTTACATTCATGCATACTTGATCTCAATATTCCAGAAAATACAATAGGAAACATTGAGTGTTGATATGATAGGAAACTCCTCATCTCCATGCATCTTGAGAGGCTGAGCTGAAACTATCAGACACTCAGTTTCAAACGTTCAGCTGCAAGTAACCACAGGAGCATGAATATTAACTCAATTGACAGATCATACTAACTTGGCTGTTATTTGGTCCATTTTTCCCTGAAGACTCTCATCATTATTCATCCTGGAGGCTTCCAGGGTCTGATGTTTTTCTTTGTATCTCATCACAGTGGAGATTTCAAAAAGAATTATTCTAACTCAATAATATGAATAGTGATCTAACAGGGGACAGCTGTGGCATTTGAGTCCCAGGGATACTTATTGTCAATTAATATAAATCTGAAACATATCTTCTTCAATCTTGACTTGACTTGTCCTTAAATAACAGACAACACTCTGCAGGTGAAGTGAGGAAATGAGTCTATGGCAGGGACCAGTTAAATGAAATTAAATGGAAAAACTATAAGGAAACTTCAATATTAATTAGTGAAAGACTGAGAATAATGAACCATTGTGAAGACATTTGATAATAAAAATAACATTTGGTTATTTAAGGTGCCCTGAGGGAGATTACAGCAGAAATACAAACTGTCAAACCACTCATTACAGTTTTAACCATAATGATTTCTCTATAAGCCACTCAGGGTTTTTATTTTCTTATTCATTTCTAATAGAAACCTTATGCTTCCAGACAGTAAAGCCTTAAAAGCCATCTGTGGGAAGGTCCGTTTCTTATCTCTTTGAAGACAGAAGACAAAACAGTAATGAGATGAGAAATTCAATATCTGTTAGTACATGCACCACTTGGGTTATGAGGGTGTGAGAAAAATAGGCAGCAACACCATAGTGGCAGTGCTTGTTCTGGAAAACTCACTGTGGCTATATGGGAGCAGAGGACGAAAGTGATATCTTTGATGCACTACTGTGATACCTAAATATTTTATTGTTATAGCTTGGAAAAAAAATCAGAAAAAAAAAAAGTTTTATTATGTTCAAATACTCTTTGAAGGAACACAATATTACATATATATATATATATAATGCCATATGTAAAAAGGAGCAATGATATAATAACATGGATTACATACATGGGCTATCAATACATTGACAAATGCAAACAGTGACTGTTCATCTTGTACGCTGTTAGAAAGGCCTGAAACATAGAAAAAAAGAAAAAGATGTTGAGGTTGGCCATATAGCATGCAGTCAGAAAAGGCTTAAGGTATTAGTTTTCATTACTTATAATGTATTTATGGTAAAACAGACAACATTCCTCTGTAATAAGATGTGCCTAAAGACTACTCCTTATGGATACAAATTCACTTTACAATATGCTGATATTTCCTGGGGACAATTACTTGATGTATATCAAGACTACATGAGTATACAATGTCCTGGAAATAAAATTGGAACTAGTATTAAGTGTTAGAAGACTAAGAACTAAAACAAATGAATTAAGATTTTGAGGGGAAAAGAGATGTAATTAAAAAAAGCAATATTATTTTTTTAAGTGACCATTTTATGCTTTAAAACAACAACAAGAACCTGTTTTTGATCATATTTTATTTTTCACTTTTACGTGGAAAGTCTGCCAATGAACTATGTGCATGGACAGAGATAGATGACATTGAATTTACTAATCCTAAAACTTGTTTCTTTTCATTTAGATTGTCATTTTCCTGGATATATTTTTTTTCCTAGCCTTTTAATTTCTATTTAGCATCTTTTTTAAATCACACTCATATTTATTCCTCCTTTCATGCTTAGATTTAATTCTTCTCCTTTATTCTGTCTTAATCTCTCAGTTCTCAAACATTTCCTTTCCTGGTTTTTATGTCATGTTTCCATTCTCTTGCTTTTCGTTTTCTTCTATACTCTTCCTACTTCCTTTTGCCAGTGAGACCTCAAGCATTATCCTTCTTTGTGACTTTGATTCCTTCTTCTCTTTGTTATATTCATCTATCCAAGTTAAATAATCAAGCAATGCCATACATATCTATGACATCCTCTCTAAGGAGGAAATGGCTGGATAATGTGAGGGAAGTTTCTTGCTAATCCACACAAATTTGGTTATACAAGACTTTGCTTTTAAAATTGAAATACTGGAGTTATTCTATTTGAGCCGGATATCTTAATGAAAAACATGTTTAATTTATCTGGTTAGTATAAAGCTTTGTAAAACTTCAAAGCTGTACAGAGTCTTGCATAACAACCGGAAGATCTCGTTCCCACAGAGGTGATTAATACTGAGTACACCATATGTGAGTTCATTCTCCAGTATTTTCAAATCTCAGTTTACACATAGAACATTTTTATTGTTTCTCCCCTTTTTAATATAAAGAATGTAAGGAACCTGTTTCAGCAGGAGGGTTGGACTAAATGTTCTGCCTTCCAAACCCTAAGATTTGTGATTCTGTAGTAAAAGTATTTCATGACTTATTTTCTACTTCAAATCCAAGATTATTTTAAAATCTTCAAACTGATTTCTTAAATTAGTGAATGTCTTTGAAATATTTATCATGAACATGTCTATAACTAAAGAATATAGAAAATAATATATAGTGTGTTATATAAAATTAGCATACAGGATATTGTATGTAATAATATAGATAATAAAATGTCATTTGTAGAAGTGGATAAATGAATAAAGCTGTCATCAAGCTGTCACTTAAAATGTTTTAGGTTCTGAATCTTTCACAAGTGTTAGTTTATAGTGAAGCTTCTGGTTTTGCTAAAATTAGGTAAATCTTATTCTTTTAAAAACTATACATCATGATTTCAGTGATCAGAATAATATTCATTTACATAGCACATAGACCAGGAAAAAAATATGCCAAAAGTTATGTCTGTTATAAGAACAAGCAGCAGTTTAACCTGGATAAGTGGTAAGTTAAAATCTGTTTTCACTCAAAATTCAAATAGACTTAAATATCTCATCTTGTATCCTTTCACTCAGTGCAAGAAATGTAATTGGTGCAGGTGCATAAAATTATACTACTTGTCCTTCTGCCTAACCACCATCTAAAACATAACTGGAGATAAACACACATCATTACAAAAATAGCTGGTTTTTTGTTGTTATTTTTTTCTTTTCCTTAGTTGAAATTCATTTTCCAGTTTTTTTTTTTCCAATTTTTTTTTCATTTTCCAGATCTTCAGCTATCAAAAAGTATTTGAAAAAACAGGGAGAGAATCGTAGAGTATCTTGAGTTGGAAGAAATCCACAAAGATCACTGATTCCAACTCCTAAAGAGAGCTGCAAACTTCCAAAAATCTGAGAGATTATCAGATCATAAGAAGTGCATCTGCCCAAATGACAGTAGAAAAGTATTTGGAAAGTATATGATAGAGTCATAGCAGTTAATATTTCCCTTTCAGTACTTCTCACAACTGAAAAATAAAGTGAGACTTCAGATAGCACAGTTAATAGTTAGAGTAGAATAGCAATATCCTTAATAATAAAATCATTTTGGCCTCATCTTTGTTTTCAGAAAAATTATTGTCATGGTTTTATGATTTTTGGTTATTGGTATTCTACATCATAACATCATGTAGTGCACGGGGAGTTTAAGTGTTAATGCTCCAGTTCCGGGTACCTGTCCCAGAAGAGAAGAACTACAACATTCCCCAGAAGACTGTTCACTGTTCTGTTATCATTTCTGCTTGGGGGGAAGAGATATAAGGCCTTGGTAGGTCACCTGTCATCCCTCTTTTTGATCGTCAGGCTCACCTAGCTGCTGCTTGACCCAGCTGCGCATCTCACCTCAGTGTTTTGGTGAGGTCTTCAGTTCTCAGACACTCTCTCATTATATTTGATTTATTAGCTTCAGTTCTAATTATATTGTATTATAATGTGTTACGTTGCATTCTGATACCATATTTAGTAAATTAGTTTGTTTCTCCTCAGATTGTTGCTGCTGTTTTTAGTTATTCAGGGTCCTCTGTTTCCCCATTTCACAGGTGTGGATTCACAAATCCCTCCACCCCGCTAGTCATGGAACAGGGCCGAACCAGCCCGTAAATCATTGACAATTATGACACCAGTACAAAGGGATTATCTCACAGCCATACTGGACTGAAGTTTTCAAGCAAGAATGACTTTTGAGCTGACAGCAACATACCTTGCTTTGTTTCATATGCGTATGTCTGACATCCATTAAATCATGGCATAAAATACATCTTTTAATTTGGAAAGCAACAACACAGTTTCATAGAACTTCTCAGCTACTGAAATTACAAAACATCTGTTATTCCACTTTCATCTACTTACATGCCTATATCACACATATGGAAAGCATTAAGATACACAGCAATAACCCTGCAACATTATAAGCCACTGGAAGATGACAATTCAGTGAAAACTGTGTCTAATTTTTGTTGTTCACTTTTCTGATTTTTTTCCTGCATGTTTTTTTATTAATTTTATTTTTTCTTCAAAATCATTCTCATGCTATGATTTTCTCCCAAACCTTTTACTTTTTTTTTCCTTTTTTTATTTTTTATTTTTAAATGAACAAAGTTAGGAATTATTTTAATTTATGTATCCTCCACTTGCCTCCTTGATAATCATTCCAGAGAGGTTTGCTGTGTGTAGGGGACTGTAGATGCTACTGGATCTGATGAAGCAGGATGAATACTGTCTGCTCATTTTCATTCTAGTAGGGTCTTAAGAGGTTGCGACAAGGACAGTCCCTGGTGACTGGAAAAAGGGAAGCATCACAACCATTTTTAAGAAAGGTAGAAAGGAAGACCCAGCAAACTACAGGTCGATGACCCAGTTCTGTTCCTGGGAAGATCATGGAACCAAGATCCTCCTGAAAGACATGTAAAGGCACATAAGGGATGAGCAGGCGATCCAAGAAAGTCAGCATAGCTTCATAATTGTCAGATCATGTCTGATAAATATCAGGGTAAAAATTTTCAGAGAGTATGGTGAAGTGCTGGAACAGGCTGCCTAGAGAAGTTGTGAATGTCCCATCCCTAGAGGTGTTCAGGCCAGGCTAATGGATTCCTGGACAACCTGATCTACTACCTGATGTAGTGGTTGGCCACTCTGCCTGCAGCAGGGAGATTGGAACAAGATGATATTTGAGGTCACTTCTAACCCAATCCACTCTATAATTCTGCAATCATAATTAAACCTTTAACATAGGTGTAACTCAGACTCAGAAACTGAAACTTCATTTGCTGGTTCTATACTGATCTTAGTGCACTTTACCTGTTTGCAAAATCAGAAGAATCCTGTAATGCATTAGGTATTTTCTAAATTACCAGCTCTGTCTTATTACACTTCTTCATACTTAAAACATTCCTCAGAATGAAACAAACAAACAAATAAAATAAAATTACTAAAGAAGCTGTTCTCAAACGTGGCATATATATATTAATAACAATATGTTAATTAAATGTGATTAAAGCCATATCTACATTATTCAACTTTCTAATTATACAGAAAAAATATTTCAAACTACTATTTGCTTATCTTCATCATAGAACCCATCTCGAACTGGATAAACTTCTCAAATAAACTATAAAATACACCTAACTTTTGACTTCTTCTTTCCATTTTTTTTTTCCACTCTGAGTACTTTCCATGACTAACTAAAAAAAATCTTTAGCAAACTAGAAAGTAGAACTTCATAACTTCATCACTGTACACACATAGAAAAGATAGCCCTTTTGGCTTCTTTCCTTGAAAATTTTATCTACCATTTTTTTTTTTTTAATTTTATTTGGAAAAAGTTCCAGAATGCACTTTCCAGAATAAATTGAAATTCATTTGTTAATATTATTGATTACATTCTTTTTTGCAAAATGGCCAACTCACCATTTGAGCTGAGTGCAGATGACTTCAATTAAACCTTGAGGTCATAAAATTCTCAATCCAGTACTGCATTTCTAAATACATTGATGCAATGTACAAAACTAAGCAGAAAACTATGTAATAGTCATTAAAAACAAACAAATAAATAAATAAATACTCCCACTATTCCTCAAAGCCTATAGAAAATCATCATTTAATGGCTTTTATTTGAATGTATTTCATAGACACAAAACAGTTTCTATTGTGCAGCTGATGCTCTGATATTCTCTCCCTTCTCATGAGCTATGGATTGGAAGTTGTTGTACTTGAAACTGTTAGTGATTACTCACCACACTGTATGGAAGCATTGCACATTCAGAAATCAGGTCCCCTAATTCCTATAAAGTTTCCTGTAAAATCTCAGAGAACAGTGGCACTCAATGACATCTATACAATGTACCTTTAGATTTAAAATGTTCTTTTATTTCTGAATTGTGTTATTTTATTATTAAAATGTATGAATATATGCTTATAGCTTAAAGGACACAGCCTGAAAGTGTAAGAAAACATGCATTAAAAAACAAAACAAAACAAACAGACAAACAAAAAAACAAGCTCGAGTCATTCTGAAGTATGCATGGTATGCAACTTCAATAAAAATCAGGACATTACTACAGATCCACACTGGTTGTTGAAACTATTCTGGGAACACACAAAACTAAAAGACTTATTCCCAGAAATAGCAATCACTTTCTGAATGATTAATTAGCTAGAAAGGAGCTACAATTGGTGATAAATGTGAGCTTCAGTAACAATTTGGCCAGCTTTACTGAATATATGTTTGTACTTTACATGTGGGAAGTGTTTTACACATCCATCTGACTGATGATCTGCAATAATCCAGTACTTCCAATTAATATCTTCTAGTAGAATACTTCTCCAAGGTGTTACAGTAGCATCATCTTTTCCAATAGCTTTACTTGTTGATTAATTTAATTACCTAGGCAAACTGATTTCCAGAAGACATGTTAGGAGTCTGGTAAATAAGAAATACAAAATGAGACTTTCAATGGCTGAGGTTTGGTACATCTCAGAATAACCATTTTCTGCTGGCTATGGATATGCTCAACAGAAAAGCAAATCCAGCTACTGCAACTAAAGTGAGTGAACTTAATAGAAATATTCTCCTTCTGATCAAATAAGAATAATTTATCATAATCTTGCATAACTACCTTTAAGTAGCGCTGTCTAAGCCCCTGCTTCTCTGCTTGTCATAGAGGAAAGTGCTAATGCTTCATATATTTCTGCTATGAATAAAATTCTGATACTTAAACTCTGCAACTCATAACAACTGCTTCAGAATTACATGGTAACTCATATAGATTTAATGACAAAAAGTAATTAAACATATTAACTTTTGTTATGTTTTTATAATGGCAGCTAAAATCGTGAAGGATTTTCCTGGCATTAATTCTCCTAGCATTGTTTTTCTCTTCAGCAAAGAGATCAGTACTTTAAATCAGTGCTAACTTTATTCTACTGATCAGCTAACACATACTCAAAGTATATCTACAATTGAAATTGCTCTTTTCAGAAGAATGTCATTAAGATTTGTTTGCAGCTACTTACAGAAGTGAAGTACTGTTGTTATTGCATAATTTGGGTAATTTGTTATTACATAATTTTGAAAATAGTTATTTTCAAAAATAACTAAATGTTAATTTTAAACACTACTTTAAGTGGACCAGCTTTTAAAAATATAGGTAACATTTATCTCTTGAACATCAATTCTCTTTAAAATATTGGCTTAAATCCTGGTGACATTATCCATTTTTTCCTTACTAGGTAGTAACTCTCAGAAGCTTAGTGGAAGGTTTTTATGACCATTAGGAAGGAGCTGACAAAAGGGAATATAGATAAATTTAGACAGACATTAGGTCAAAGACTAAGGATAATGAAAAAAAGGAAAAGAAAATTAAAAATCTGTAGATTTCACTGCACAGGAGCCCAACCAAGTTATTCAAATATTCTTGCCTTCTGTTCTAAGTTTTTAAGTAAATCTGATACTGTATTAGGAAACTCTTGAAATATTATTTGCTCTGATTCAATTCAAGACTATCCAGTTGATTTGTTGTATTGATTAAAGAGGCATTTAATATAAAATTCAGAAATTATCACAACACTCAGATTAATTCTGTATGCTACAATTACAGTATTTGCTTTTTTGCCACTGTGCAAGCTTCCCTTTTGTAACTTCTTCAAAGCGGTAGGAATTAATTTTGGCTTGTCATTATAATAGCTAAATGGCATTTAAGCCTCCAAACACATGCTTCCAGAGAGGCACTAAGTCCCTTTTGTGTTGGCATATACTTACTACTGTGGCAACAAGTAAAGTATAACTGGGAGTAAAACTGCATCTAGTGATCCATTTCCTCTTTCTGAAGGCATTTAGTTCAGACAGATAGGAAAATAGTACTTTTTTCTGACCCTTAGCCAAAATATTTTCATATATAAGTTGCTTTTGGTAAAGACATAATCTTTTTTCAGTTTATTGTAAGAAAGAGTTAACACACAAAGGTAAAAGACCCTTGAGTACATATTGCTAATTTGGTATTTGAAAAAAGCCAACAAAGAAACATTTTCATTTATTATTCCACCTAAAGTATATCACAAGTGGGTAAACCATATATTACAGTTTTCAGCCTACTCTAAAACTGAGATTTCTAGGCATGCTTGCTTTCCATAAAATGCCAAACATCAGTCAAAATCTGAATTTAGAAAGTATTAATATCAAAGAAAATGCTGTTGATAAAAACATTCTTAAATTAGATGATGTAAAGTCAAAATTCTAGACTGTCTTTAGTTATGCACAGTTCTCATATGTCCATAAAACAAACATCTAGAAAATCCCTTAATTTGAAACAAACAGCAGACTAACTGCTACTTGCTCAGGTATTACTGAGATACACAAGCACTGCAGTGAAAATGCATATGTAACTGCTTCATCAGGAGCAATAATATATGAACTACACTGAACTTAGTGTGAAACATTTAATAAAGTATTGCCAGTACATGTATTGTTCTTGGCACTGTCTGTTTGCAACTTCCTAACTTTGCAAGCTTATGCTGAACATTTCAAAAAGATCCACTGGGGCTTTTTGTGCACGTGTGAAAAATGGTTTTGAATTAAGAGCTCAAAATCATGCAACAGAAAACTCTTCTTCAGTAAGTTAAATCAATAAGATGAATAAAGTAAATCTGCATGACTGAACTTTCTCTACAGTTCTCTTAGAGAACTATACATAAAATCATGAAGCTTGAACTGGTCAGCAAATGCATGTAGTTCCAAGCCAATGAGGACCACACAGACATTTTCCATTTGTAATGCTATTAAAAATTTTAAATACTTTTGCATTTCCTCAACAATGTAGGAATGGATATTGTTTATAGAAAAAGTGAAAATCACCTCAGCAGTCAGTCTGCAGAGTAGTACTGTAGATCTCTGTACTTTAGAGACTGAGTACTGTATTGTAGCAGATGAGAAAAAAAACAGCTGCTTGAGCTAGTAGTTTCCACTTAGTAAAAATGGGAATGTGTAGGTGATAGATAAGATCTTCTTGATCGTGGAAATTGCTTCAATTCTTGATTTTCTAAAATGTAGGTTTGGTACTAGCAAAATGACTGAATTGAGAGCTGAGCAGATAATTTCTATGCTATTGAGAAAAATATAGAAAGTGTTCTGCTGATATCCTGGTCTTCTTCTGTAGTGACTTCTTGAGAATTGACATGAGAATATTACATAAAGAACATTACTTTATGAAAATTGCATGCATCTGGATAGCAACAACTAAACTACTTAAGTGAAGTTGATGTGCGGAAGTCAGACCATATAGCTGGTAAGGATAAAGAGCAGGCATGTGTTTATTGGTGACGTGTGTACACCCTGGTGCAAGGGGGATCGCTCCACCTAACTTGCATACCGTCAGGAGAAATTGTGCTATAGATATAGGTCGAACTAATACATAATCAGTAGTTGACAGCAATTTGGATACATATTTATTACATACCCGAGAGCCCATTAGCATGCAGTCCCTCCCCCCCTTGTGAGTGCGAAGTAGGTCATGATGATGAAGGCTCATAGTCTTCCACGCGAAGGCTCATAGTCTTCCTCACTGCAAACTTCTGACCCCAAAGGGGGGGGCATCCCCCAAACTGGTTTCAGCTTGCCTTGTAGACATCTAATCACCTCCCTGCCAAATGTTTTCAAGCTGCTCTCCAGTCCTTATCTTTATGGCCTTCATCCCCCTTGTTATTCCAGACCTAGCGTCTGTGAAAGTGCTTGAAATCCCTTGTTTTCTAACACTCTCTACATCAACTATCTCTATTTGCCCCTTATTTCTACTTTGTGAAGCTACTTTCCCTTTCCTTGCTGTGAGGCCCTTCTCTCTACAACTGCAGGGTCCTGTTCTCACTCTTCAAAGTGTGCACAGCATGGTTCTTCAAATGCACAGATTTTCCATGGGACAGCACTAATTCTTTTTCAAAATACATCAAGTAGGATTTCTCCAAAATGTCTTTCTTGTGACATTTCTAGTTACTGTATCTTGATAATCCTAAATGCATTTTTTGTAATATCCTTACTGTGTGCAGACATATGTATACACACACATATAACATGTGGCATGCGGCATCTCATTGCCTTATCTGTATTCTCTCTCTTTTAGCTCCATCATTGTTTTCTTAAGTGGAGCTTGCACAGAGAAAGCAAGCATAGGCCTTATGGATGTAGTTCATTCAGAAAGTAAGGGAAAAATTTGTCTCCAAATGGAGAAAGAAATGTAATTTAGAATGCTGTTCTAACATATTACCTAAACTGGGCTGCACTAATTGTATCTGAAGGAAAAAAAATAATTTAAAAATGATATGCTGTACCTGGTGCAACAGCAAAACATAGTATATTGTTTGTTGTATGTATTCATTTGATTTTTCTAACTCACTGAAAATAAGTATAAATGATGCTGCTTTCAAAACATTAATGAAGATTTGATATCTTTGGCAACACAGGAGCTAGCTTCTCTCTTTCTCCTTCATCTCATAAATCTTGCTGAGGAAGATGTAGTTACTTCAATACATTGTTGATTTTTGTACCATCTTTTTCAGCTAAGGATAATGAGTTACAAAAATGATATTGATCTCATACAAGCTAGATAAATTTTCCATGACCTTGTATTTTCTTTGCTCTCCCCATCCTTCTGTGTTTACTTTATTAGTTTTCCTAATACATCCTAGAATATACTGATTTCTGTATACAAATAATTCAGGCAAACTGCAGATAAAAACATTCTATGTACATGCTGTATTGCAATACATTTTTCTGTACAGACCCTCTAAGTTCAAGTAAGCTTGATTATTCAGTTGTCCAATTATATTCTTGTATTGATGTTTCTTTACTTCTCTCATTTTTTTCCTACTTTCATTTTTTTTCCTTGGATGAACCATAAGAAATAAATAATAATAAAAACAAGTTAATTTTAATTCCAACCTGCATAATAACCTCACTTTGAACTTCCTTAGTAATTCTGCAACCTTAAATTCCCTCCAAGACAGATGGAAATTATGCTATGTCTCTTGAGAAAGCATATTACTGAGGATAAGAATATGTGTTATCGACCATAGTCAGAAACTAAACATCTAAACATTAGCGTTGCTACATGATTTCCATAGACAGATCTTTCCCTTTTTGTGTAGAATCATAATAAGGATTGCAAGCCACCACAGTAATAGAAATGATAATTTTATGAACCCAAATGCAAAAATGAAGCTTAAGTATCAAAATAGAAACTGGAAATAAACAAGCAAAGCACTAAATTCGTACACATTATTATGAAAACTTGAATTTCTTCTATATTCATGCAGCTTCTTTCTCCTTTCATCAGCAGTAGTTGCTTAAATTCAGTATTTTAATTATCAGTTAATTGATAGGCAATTACATTCACCACTAGATTTTATATACACCACACGAAATTGAAAGATTATTTGATGTACAGATTTGAGACAAGTGAAATGATAAATGTGAACACAGGCATCAAAGTCTATATTTTCCAAGCTTGCCTTACTGAACTTAATCAAATTCCTCACTTGTTTATATTGTACTGTTTCTTTCCATGACTCTGTAGTATGCCTAAGAGCTTCTGACATTTTCATTCTCTTTAAATTGCACTGGAAAATAATATATTTGCTCTTCCAGATCATGAGAATATATTCTGCTACCAACAAGTAAGATGAGGGCTCAGAATCTTAACATTTAATTCCAGTTTACTGACACTTCCCTGTGCTTATTTATTTATTTATCTATCATTCCAAAGGCAATGTCGTGCATAAAAGTGTCAAAAAAAAAAAAAGGAATTATATTAAAATGTAACCTGTTTTCACACAATCACTCATCTTCATTTTTCTTTCTTAAAGCACAGTATGAAGAACCTTGATAAAGAACAAGATCAAGTTCTTCCAATAGCATTTACCAATTCATTGTTATACATAAGAGGCGGCAATGTGGAATTTAGATGACTTTCCTTTCATGATATTTTCAGTTCCTTCTTCTTTACAAGTCTTACTTTTCACTGTTCCTGAAAAGGCTTGAAAATAATAGATGTTCTCTGAAATTTCCTGTATTCTCATTTTTTCTCTGGTAACAGATTTTTAAAACTTGAGAAATGACATGGGAGTAAAGAATTCTTGTAATATGCACTTAAACTCATCCAGAGCAAACAAAGCCCTTAGAGCAATTGTTACTCGAAGAAACAACGCCACACACAGTTTTAAGCAACTTTATTGGAAATATTTTATTGCATTTTAATACATAAATCATTAGAAATAATCAGTATTATTGCCACTAGAAGGAAACTCTGTATTTGCAAATGACAAATAATATTCAATAAAAAGGCACTGTAAAACTAAAGAACAGACGAGCCATTTTAAAATTAATATATGCGTGCGAAGAGACTTTAAAGCGAAAGTTATAGAACATAAAGAGATAGACCTTGTTGCCAAATTGTCTTATCTATTAAATAAAAATAGAAACACTGTCACCATCAACTACTGGGTAAATCTAATTACCTGCAACAGCCACATAAATTTCTTCAATCTAGCAGGCTGGGATGTTTTTCCCTGGTGCTCCCACATCTCTTATGAATGGGTGGATTCATTCGCAGACCAGAACTGACAAAACTACACAACTTTAAACAGTTATTATATTATTATAGTTTATATTTTCCTCATTCTGATAAGTTCAGCAATATGAGGGATAGAAGGTGGGAAGGGCAAGAAGAGAGATATTTGAAGATAAAGTGCTTCATTTTCATAATTTTCACTTAAATCCCTTTACTAATGTATGCTAAATAGTACCTGGATACTTTTAAAAATCTTCACATAAACAAAGGGCTTTGCCCAACACCATTTCAGGATCAGAAGTCAAACTAATCTACATAGGTCAAACTTAAGAATTTTACTACATACTTTACACAGATTTTAACATGTTTTCCTTGTATTTGTACTGGTTGTATCATGACTGATATGCATGTTACTTACAGGAACAAGTGTGAAAATAGAAAAGATTTGCATTTTAAGTTCTTGATTTTTGAGGAGAGATTTAATATCTAGTTCAAGCAGTTGTACATATTCTTGGACCATAATGACAACTCCCATCCACTTTTTATGATCCATAGATCTTAAACAAAATTAATTAGTTCTTGTAAGGGATGCACAGTACAGATGTATGGTGTCAGTTTCAATACAGGTGTCTTTTTTTCTATGGATTCTGATTATGTAAGACAGTAATCAATGTTTTCTACTGCATTTTCATAATTCTTGATAATTATAACAGGCTTAGGGTTTAGAGGAATAAAAGCAATAAAATCTATCAACTGTTGTACAGTACTTTTTCTACATTACAAGAAAAGTAATTTTTTGCCAGTCCATTCCTTTATTTAAAAAGAATATCTCAAGGGTAGAATATTTTCATTACTGTATAAAAATACATAATGCTTGTTTTACAGACTCTCTAGTCCCTGAGGTAAACTGAAATCTAGTAAAGACATTGAGCCATGATAAAAAAAAAAAAAAAAAAAAAAAAAAAAAATCAATCTTCTGACATGCAACAATGCTGACTCTTGCTTTCAAGTTTAAAACTTGCATAAACCTCCTTTGATCTCATAGAGGTGTTTTAAAGTATTGTATATAGTCACTTTGCATGCAAATCAGTTCTGCTACAGACAGTGGATATAATAAAGAGGACTGTGGGTTTTAAACATAAAGATACATAAAATATTGCAATTTTAATTTTCTTTTGAAATTTAAATCTGCCTCTAAAAATGTGAAGATTTGTCAGTTAATGTGTTTGGGCTGATGAAAGTAGTTTGTATTCATGATAAATATAACAGGTCAGGCCACCCTACTGATTCTTCACCCTATAGTAGAAAGAGAATCATAGAATATCCCAAGTTGGAAGGCATCTGTTAGGATCATCAAGTCCAACTTCTGGTACCCCATAGGATCAAAAATCAGACCATACATCTGAGAGTGTTTTCCAGATACTTCTTGACACCAGCAAGCCCTGACCACTTCCTTGGGGAGGCTATTCCAGTGCCCAATCACCCACTGGTGAAGAATCTTTTTCTAACCCCTAACCTGACCCTCGCCTGATGCAACTCCAAGCTGTTCTCTCTGGCCCTGTCACTGTCACCAGAGCGAAGAGTTCAGCACTGCTCCTCTGATCCCCTCATGAGAAGCAGTAGGCTGCTACAAGGCTTCCTCTCAGCCTCCTCTGCTCTGGGCTGAACAAATCCAGGGATTTCAACTTCTCATACATCTTTCCCTCAAGACCCTTCACCACCTTTATAGCTCTTCTTTGTACATTCTCTGGTGTTTTATGTCCTTTTTGAACTGTGATGCCCAAAATTGCATGCAGTACTCAAGGTAAGGCTGCACCAGTGCAGTGTAGACTGGGACAATCACTTCCCTAAACCAGCCAGCAATTACATGCTTGATGCATCCCAGGGTACAGTTAGATGAGACATCTTTAGGAGTTAAGATGAGTTGTTCAAAACATTCATATAAAAAGTGGTCTCTTTACATTTTCTTTCACTGGGCCATGACCTGAGGTTTCTTCTCAAGACTTTTTTTCTCTAAGCTGGTATATCCATATAGATGGCTAGACGCACTCAAGAAAAACCACTAGGGTTATGTTTACATAAGTCTGTACCCAAGCTCAAATAATGATTTTAATGAAAGTTACAATTTTAAATACAAATTCAATTTAATTGTACATCAGATGGAATCTTGCTTGAATTAGCAGTCAGTAAAAATACAGAAAGTATTTTGGTATAATTAAATGTTAAAAACAAACAAATAGACAAACAAAAACAACCTTCATAGTATTTCAAAAATTTAATCATTGAACAAATATCATTTATAAAGAACTTCCATAGCAGTAAACGTATATTATATTTCTTATTACAAAATGTAAAGGAAGTAATCACTGGTAATTCAAATAATGTTACGCAAGCAGTTGATTTAAAAGGTATACAAGGCAGGCTGAAATACCTTTCCCTCTGCTGCAGTCACAATTTTGAAAATAATGAAAACAGTATCCACTTAAACCTTGTTATCATTGTGCTATTTTTCTACGTTGCGAGGTGAGGCAGGGGAGTATTTTAATTGAAAATAATAAGTTTGTGAATGCTCACAAATCCTTTCTCCTGAGCTAGGCTCTTACTAATAGATTCCATGTTTACACATATTGAGCAGGACAATACAAAGAAAAGACCTTTGAAAGAAAACTATGTACTAAGGATAAAATCAGAAATTAGCTCTGAGTGCAAAAAAAGTGCAAAAAAAGTGGACATTCCAGACAGCTCTATGAACATGCACTGATTTTTAATTTGGAGAGAGGATACTATATGGTTGAACACGTAAGGAATGCTTTCTATCCAAGATAATACCATTGTAAAGAAGGTATGTCTCCCTTACTCCCTTACTTCAGAAGATAATCAAATCAGCATGTTTGGGCCATGGGTACTCGGCTTTTCTTTTTTTTTTTTGGTATGACCTGGAATTTGAACTAATTTTTATGCAGTCATATCAGGTTACTTCTGAACTGTTAATTCAGATCCCAGAGTAAAGTTAAACATTGCTAGGGAAGATATAATTTTCACAAAGTTAAAATAAAATGCAGAACAAAAAGTAACAAAGAATGGCTTACATCTTACATTGCTTACGTATAAATAATCTGTAGTTTTGAACAGCTCTATCTTAAGGAAAAGATTTTTCTCATAGAAACTTCAATCTTTCTGCAGTTCTGCTAACATTTAATCTCAGTTGTTAGTACATTCCACATTTTTGTTTAAAATTTAATCTGTCCTGGGATTTTAATGAGGTTTTTTGAAAGAAACAAAAAGGTAGAATAAGATACAGGTAAGACTTCTCATTTTAAATCACATGATCTGGTAAACAGCTTTTTTTCAGTATCATTAGTAACAATACTCAGTGTATTTTATAATTCTTAGATTGCAGAGGGTAACTAAATTAAGAGAACAATCACAGGACCATCAAGATAATTTAAAGAAAAGTAATTGGTAATGATCCCTCTGAAATTGAGAGAGAGAGATGGAAAGAGAGAGAAAGGAACCCAGCCATAGAGAACAACACGGGAAGCAAAAAAACTGCTATTTTACTTCCTTCTCTTTTTCTGGTAAAATATTTTTGGCAATTTAATTCCTACTGGTATAAAGTATTTTTACAAAGGGCAATTTTTAGGTGCAAAGTAGCATTTAGTAAGCACGCATCAAAGCTGCTCTTATCTTAACCTTATGCAAGAGACTATCAAGAAAAATTGAATAAGCATTCTAATCCAAGAAGACTTATATGTAATGAGAATGACATGCCTCTCACATTCTGAAATTTCAGAGAGTCAAACCATATCCTGGAGTGCATAATAATACTTCTTTAGGATTACATTTATTAAACTCTTATGCCTATACGCTCTAGTAGTCAAGACAAAACAGTTGTATCTTAATCTGTCTCATTAAGACCAGATCCCAGTCTGCCAAAGATACAATACTGCAAAAATTAAAAAAAATAAAGAAATTAAAAATGACATTAATTTAAAGAACAGGAGAATCACAAATACACAATGTGCTGTGTAGCACATCAAAAGAATACATATACTGCAGGTATTCTAAATTTTGTACCTTGGGGTTGGTGACATCTGCTTATTTCTGAGGTTCTTCCAATTTTTTGTTTGCTTATTTTTTCACATTTAAGTTTCATTTCATTCAACAAGAACACATCAGCTTTTTGTCCAAAGAAGGACATGTAGAATAAGATATAGAAATCAACTAATAGAATTATATGGCCTGAACATGGTTTGAATACAAAACAGTTATTAACTTTCAATTAATATTGGAACAGCTGGTTTCATAACCCTTCTTCACTCAGTACAGAATTCTTGAGACCTGAATCACAATCTTGAGCATTCGTAGACCTTCTCTATGAGCTTATCCAATCCACATCTAGATGAATGCAAGTTGGGCAGATTCTAAGATGCAACTGAGTTGTTCAGATTCAGTAACAATTGATCTTAACCCACTCAGACATATCTAATGAGATTCCTTACCACAAAACATACCCGGAAAGAAAAGGAACTGTACTGGATATGGACTAGCACATAATAATATCCCCCATTTTTTTCTCCTATGTACTCAAATGCAAAGCCAGGTAGATTTCTAAAGATAGGATCACCTGCATCATTGTTTGAAACAGTGACAGACTAGTGAAATACAAAAACTTAAAAATTTCAATTTTATAATTGTTTTCAGCATTTATATATATGCATTATACAAGATAATTTGAAAGCATGCCTACAGACTTTTAAATTAGACTTTAATTGTACCAACAGATGTTAAAAAAAAAAAAAAGTTGAACATCCGTCTTTGATATATGTAGAAGACTTAATTACATGTGAAATATGCATCACTCCTCTTAAAGAACACACATCTTTAGAGGACCTTAAAGAACTGCAAACAAAGCAATTGATTAAATCTCATGTGATGTAGTAAATAAACATGATGTATTCTTAGAGAAGTTACTGTCTGTCTTCTTTCTCTTGAAAGTGCAAATAAAATTGTCACTCCAGTAGATGAAATGCAGTAATTTGTGATTGATCTGAAGGGCTGTTTGATCTGACAAAGTTTCTCAGCAACCTCTTCTGTGGGTCCCCCCCCCCCCCCCCCCCCCACACACACACACTTTGTTTTTATTTGTTTCTTTTTACCAGACTTTCTAGAATTTAACTGGTAAAATGAAAGTAAAAATTTCTCAGTCCAGGGAAGGTCACGAATTCAAAAGAGCATATGCATAAAAGCATAGCAAAGCCCTAGAAAAATGCCAGTAATACAAAAGATCAGTAAGGTCAGATACAATAAGGGCTTAGGAAGTTGAAAACCAGGAAAAAAAAAAATGGAGGAAATGTTGCCTTTACTTTTGTCTGGAAACTGTCATAATGGGGGTTGTGCTTGGTTTGATGTTTCTGAAAGCAAATTATGGACAACTTTTAATCACACTGCTGTATGAAGTCCTCTGCAAATCTTTCCTTGCAGCCATACTACTCTTATTCAGACTGTCTCTAGCAGTCTCCACATTAATTTTCATTCTGAAATTGCATCTTATATTTAAATTGCATTGTGTCCACTTTCATTGCACTTTTCAACATTTGGCAGCTTTCCTGAAACAAATCTTTATGAAAGATCATACTCAGGTTTTCCTCTTGAGCCAATTCTGCCATGCAAAAACAACAGCTTGTCTTCCATGGCATACCTATACTTTGTAACTTACAGCAGAAGAAAGTGGGTGGAGAGAGTAGCAGCTATCAATACTCAGCTGCATAAACCTGCTCCAAAATGACCTTGAGCTAACAGAGGTTTCTATTTCCTGCTTATTTCGAATGGTTTACAAAGACAGTTTTCTTTCTATTTAGACAGGCAGTCCAAGCCTTCTAGGACAAAGTATAAAACAGGAAGACTTCCGGATCTTGCCAGTAAGGAAGTTACAGGACCTGGATGAGAAAGCAAGGGGTCAAATGCAAACAAAGGGACTTCCATCAGGACCAAAGTGCTGGAAAGGCAAAGGAGTTCAGAGAGAGTAATGAGATCTTTTGAGGAGAGTGCTCCAATAGTCTTTCTGCCCAATTCATCTTCTTTCCCCAGTAGCCCAAGATTGTCTAGAGAAGTAATTCAGTAAAAAGTGTTTTCACTGTCACTAATTTCTGATTGCAGGGCATCGCTCAACATGTACTGCCTCTAGCATAATTAAATTCAAATTCTTGAGAGCCTGAGTGGCCCTACACACAAGGAATGGAATGCTGCAAAAAAAGAATGTGATTATTAATTTTTGGAAATTATTTGAATGTCCTACTGACATAAACATTACAACTTGCTTCAAATTATGTGATTAATACAGATACATTAGCCTTGGTGAGCTGGTGTGTCAGAATGTATTAGACATCAACTCCTAGTTCGGGTATAAAAAATACCTTAGCAATGCTCATGCACACCTTGGCCAATATTTCACATTCAGATTTCTCATAGCTTGCTCAAATGCCTCTTTGTTGAAAATAAATAAATAAATAAATAAATGTTTAGAAATCAAAAGTTTCTGTGTTCTTAAAAACAGTTGTTTAAATTCATTCTTGACTGTTCTGTTAGAATTAGGATTATGAAATCAACAGATTTTTTCTATTAAAATACTTATAGAATGCACTAGTAGCTTTCTTAGAGGAAGTTCCCTATCTACTTTGTTTTGGAATATTAACAAGTGGGCTTGAAGGAACACTTAACCTTTATAGCAAGGAAATTAAAATTCTTTACCACATGCTGCTAAATGCTAAAGCTGAAGTTTCCTGTATTAATTCACATAAAAATAATATTGTGCAGAATATTTGTCATAAACCTCAAGGCTATTTTTCTACAATATATATTCACCCACCCTGAACAGACACATTAAATGATGTCTGCTCAGTTTGCTAATGAAAAAAAAAAAAGTCTAGTACAAAATATTGGAAAAGTATAAACTGCAGTTCAGACAAAAATTCCCTTTTCCAAAGGAGAAACATTTAGGTGATTTGTCGTGCATTTTTGCATACTTCTTCATCTTCATCTTATCAGAATACATAAGAACAGTTTCCTTAATTATACATATTTGTTTTATTTAGCTAATGTTTGTGCAGTACTTTGAACATATGAAGTACTACGCAACAGCTGCTAATCAGATGGAACTCCCTGTTGACTCTGATTCCTGATGTAGCCTACTTTTATGCAAGATAAAAGGAAATAAATTCAAAATGATATTTAATATAATACTGTCATTTAGGTCTATTATTTTTTACCCTCAGTAGAGGTAAGTCGAACAACAGAATAATCTCTTCTTTATAAAAAAAATAATAATAATAATAAAAAAAAGCAGAAATGGAAAATTAGGTGGAGAAGGACTTATTCTAAAGTGCTTTGCTATTATGGTTAAGAATCCAGAGTACACATATAGGTCACAAGTTCAAATTCAGTCCAGGTCACTAGTGGCTGAAAATCATAACCAGCTGAAAGTTATTTAGTTGTCTGTATAAAAATATACTAATGTTTTAAGGTTATAGAAAAAGGGAAATCTGCACAGCTAAAACCAGTGTCAATTTAGGGAGTATTTACCTTTTGGAAATGGCCTCAGAACTCTAATCTTAAGTACAAAGCACTCCAAACTGGCATAAATTAAGTTCTGATTTACAGCTCTCTAGCTAATGTTTGTGTAGAGTTTTACCACTTAAAGAATGAACAGACTATAAGATAAGAATTATTAGATATCAAGGTAAAAGAAATAAAAAATGCTACACATTTGTTCCTAAAAATATTCTTTTTCCCCTTAGCAAGGGAAATGAATACAGTTCCATTCCTGTCATCTGTATGTCCAATATTTGAATCATTGGTGAACATTCCACACTCAGAAGAGAAGGAACAGCAAAAGATGACTGCTTATGAGTAAAAGGTGAAAATAATCAATGAGATTCTTTCAGAAAGTTTTCAATGCTTCATTAGCTCACATCTCACAAATGCTATCTTCTGCAGATCAGCTATTCAGGGTCTGTAGCAACAGGTCTCTAAACCTGTATTCATTGTAGACAGAGTCTTGGGAGACTCTTATGCTATATTTTTTTTGAATAAGTTAGTTTAGGAAGTTGGGTTACAGTTAGGGAGTTAAAGTTTGGGAAACTGTTTCAAGTGAAGAATGCATAAAACAGGTATTAGAACAAACAAAAAATGACTAGCAACAAAGCAGCAATATTACATGATATTCAAGATTTTCAAATCTACTTTAGGAAACTATGAATATTTTCATTATTTATGTAATTTCCTACTTGAATTTTATGTAGTTAACTACTGAAGTTTGCTGCCTTGTCAGAGAAAGGAAATGTCTTTCAGAGGTTTGTGTGGGGACTATTAATATTTTTGCAGCTGACCCAGTGAACAGAGTGAGGTGTCAAAATTTGTTGATATTAAAGTTATAGAAAAGGTAAATCTATCTCAAAAGAGCTGCATGAGAATTCCATAAAGCTAAGAAATTAGTTAATATAGTGAAATTTAGTGCTGATTAATATGAAATAACTCAATGAAACAAATGCAACTGTACATAGATAAAAGCAAAGTCTAAAATAAGTATTACAAAAGTTAAGGTGAACAGTTCTTTCAAAATATTATTTATATCAGTTTTTGATGCTGATAGGAAAAGAAAACCAGATATACTAGGAAAGGAGAATTAAAAATGGAAGCAGTGATCTTGGCTACTCCGATGAGAATCACATTATGACTGAAGTTAGAAGGGACATCTAGAGGCCATCTGGTACAACCCTTACTCAAGGAGAGCTACCTGGAGCAGGTTGACCAGGACCATGTCCTGACGACCTTTGAAGATATCCGAGGTGGGATTTTCCAGAACCTTTCTAGAGGACCTCTTGTACAGATGAAAGCAGTATTTTGCACTTGAATGTTCCATATTTTCTGATGTTTGGCAGAGTAGAATAGGGAAAGATACAATAAAAAGAACAAGGATAACGAAAGGTTTCATAGCTCTTCCATACAAGGACAAAGTCAGTTAACTAGGAGTTTAAAATGTGACCTGAGGAAGGTATAACATGTCTTTATTTGATAATTAATTAGATATAGGGAAAAAAATAGAAATACTTTATTGTTTTCCCAAATGTTTTCCACAGTATATAAATTAAGGGTCATCAAATGAAATATGCAAGTAAACAGAAGATAATATATTTTCATGTACTGTAGAATTAAATTGCAGAACTTTCAGCTGAGAATGTCCCATATGTTAACAATCGAGATGGGTTAGAAAAATAAGGAATTAAAAAAAAAAAAAAAAAAAAAAGAACAGTGTATCAAGAGCTATTAATAACAAACATGCAATTTTTAATCAGAAAGTCTCTGTACCACAGTCCGAATGACAGAACTTACACAATAAAATGTGTAAGGAATCTATAGATCTTATTCCAGGCAGAAAAGAAGCTTAGGAACTAATGTGGTTTATAATATTTATGTATAATATTATGGTAGCACAAAATGATAGAGAATGGAAGAAAAAGGAGCCTACTTTAATGCAGGAGGAAGAGGATTTTTTTTTTTTTCAAGATTACCTAAAATAAGTATCTTTTTTGGAGGTAATACATATAAAAATCTTGCTGCTTTATTTAAAAAATAAATGTTACATCAATCTCATCAACTCGTCTATGACTAGTTGATAAAAAATAAGCTTGAAAGGGCTGATATTTTGTTATAATGTGCCAAAACACAAATGAAAATCAAATATACTGAAATGAGCTCAATGCGCAGACAAGAAGGTTAGCTCAGTGATTCCACAGCACCTGGAGAAGACTATAAGACATCAGTTCCAGAAGTGCGCATAACCACCACTTGACTTCTCTTGAGATCTACTTTTACTCTGTGACTCAAGCACATCAGCAGATATCAGAGAAGAAAAAATGAGTTTTGAATAGCACAACTTTTATTACTGGAAGCTGATTCTCAATCTCCTTTTTTCCCAATTTACATCATATACCAATCTAAATTTACTTCTCTCTTCCCCTCAGGCTATTTGTAGCAGCCTCAAATTGCACTTGTGGCTGTGCTTCAGTAGTTTTAAAAACTGTTACTTTCATCTATTGCCATTTCACATGGCAAGTCCTCAATGGAAGATTATTTTATACTCCATTACCTTCAAGTTGAACTTTGACTGAAGTATAGCTATTATGAAACCCTACTCAAAGTCACAAATTTTCTTATCACTTAAAAAACTGAATGCATTTTTCCCTCCTTGGTTCTCTCTGGCCCTGCCAGTTTATATGACCTTAGACTCTCACAGTCCATAATGACATTGCAGTTAAACTGAAAAAGATTTTTTTCTTAAATTGGATTCAATTGAACTACTTCTGCAGTCACTTCAGATAACAGTATGACCTAACAATTTCAACTTGATTTTAAGTTATTTTAGAGTAAGTTTATCTGATTAAAATTGTTTAAAGCCACCTGGATTTGAGCTCTTAGCCAGGCAATTTGACAGGTCAAAAAATGTCCTACTCTCTGATGACATGCTGCAGAATGATGCTAACCTTTTTTTCAAAGATTTTCTCTCGAGTTTGAACTAAAAAACATAGGCAATAAAATAATGAACAATAGGGAGAAAATGGCATGTTTTAAAAGGTTCACATACTGACAGGCATTTTAAAAGTAATTTACACTTCAAACCTTAAAAGAACTTAGTAAACTAGAATCCTAACAGCCTTGAAGATCAAGAGTTAGGATATTTAAATGCTATTTCAATAGAACATTATCTCTTCAAGATGATTCATATTAGAAACAGACAGAAAAGCAGCCAGAGAAGCTTAGCACTTCTTACTTCCATTTCCAGATGGGACTTTTACTTTGGGATTACAGTAGGATCATGCATCTCTTTTTCTTTCCAAAGTACCAGGAGGATAGAAGTTTCAGCATCTTTTAATTAAGAGGGGAGAGGCTTTCTCAGCATAAAAATAAAGAAAGTATCAATGAAAATCAATTTACAATATCACCCACTATCACTAAAATTGCAGGATTCATCCTTTGAACAAATGTGGCAGCCAGTGAATGTATTCTTTTTTCTTTGGGTTTCCTACTTATGTTCTCCTTTTCATTACTGATAATATACTGGTTGGATGATGTTATGAATGCTTTTCCATATTCCATAATGATATAATTTCTTTGTGCTTTTGAGAAAAATGTAGAGATGACAGATTTTTTTAATCTAAAAATAGTATTTTTGTGATTTTTCTTCTGGTGGCTGCAGAATAAGAACCAAAACTAGATTTAAACAAAATGCTCAGGCCTACTGAAGACCCATAGTTCCCTGAAGCTGTATAAATGAGTGGCACTGTATCTTTGTCCACAGAACCATCACGTATAAAGGCACATGAGAAAACACACTGGTCAGCAGTACACGCGGTCATTGTATATTCATTGCTGTTTTCATTTTTCAGTTAAAAATGCCTCAAAATCAACAACAACAAAGTGACATTTCTTGTCATTTATCCTCATTGTGTTTTCCTGCTCATCATGTTCATAGGTCAAATTTCACAATTTCTGTTAAAATAGATGTGATTTCATCTGAATCAAATTGCAATAACACTGTATGATGCATCGAGTAATGAAGTATCCAGCATGACTGTGACTCTGTTCAATTTGTGCTTAGATAAGACTTTTGGGGCCCAGCTTTGCCTACATCCCCCAAGCAGGGCCCCTGAAGGAACTGACAGTCTTTCTGTACATGACTGCGGGTATCGAGGCCTTGTGTTTCTGTACTAATGGTATTGTATGCCTCTGGGTAGGCTTGAGGGTTCTGTATGCTCCAAAAAATTCATATAGACTCTCTGGGATCCTCAGTAAGATAACTGAGGTGACCTCAAAATTACATTACTGGAGCTGTCAGTAGGCTCAAAATAGACCTGAAAGTAAAGAATGAAGAGTATAGCAGATTCTTTCCTTTAACTAACATCAAATAACAATGGTTAAAAATGATACAGTAAGATTGCTGTGCATGTTATGAAAACAAAAACAAAAAAAAAAGAAAAAAAAAAAGAAAAAAGAAAAACCATGAAAATCTTCTTCAATAACACAGTGAAAAGCTGATATTCCAGAAATGACAACTATAGACTCAAACAGTCAAAAGAGGTTAATGCAACTAATGCAACATTTCCTGAAAAGAAGATGAATGTGTGACTTATTGAAGTGGAACATTAAGTTGCTACTCTTTCTGATATTATTGTTTCACCAAAAAAAAAAGTGTTTCGTTACCTACTGCATTAAAGCTTTTACATATGTGACACTGAAAAAATTCAAGCTAATACAATAACAGCATTATATTTGCAAATCGCATCACACACAGAGGACTTGACTTACATAGCAGCCTGACAGCTGCCTTTTCCCTTGCTGTTAATGAACCCAGCTTTGTTTGTAATTTTTCATCCTAATTTTATTACATGAGCTTGCAGAGGCCACACAGGACACAACCTGCAAGAAATAGTAGATGGGGGCATTTAGGAGCTACAGTTATTTTCAAAAGATCAACCTTTGAGAATATTCAGAATTTTTGTTCGTATGGGTCAATTCACCCCGAAGAAGACTGAGAAAGAAGCAGAAATTTTCATTGAGCCAACATTTAATTTGACACTACTCATTGTCCTTGTTAATCAGAAAATCTTACAGCATAGAACTCTGTTGTTATACGCTAAAAACAAACACCTTTTTAAAAGTTCTCCATTTAAATTTTATACTAGATTTTTCTATATTTCTTCAATACATTTGTGCATAATTTTGGATATAGCCATTTCTACCATTCAGTTGCTCATTTGCAAGATTCAGTATGGGATCTATTTTACACCAAAAAATATGTTAAGATACACAAATGAAATAGTTTTATACAAAAGAAATGGCAACAGGAGCAATCATAGACTTTGGTGGTATAGAAGTCATTAGGAAAATGAGAAGTTGAACTTGGGTCTTCAGTGTTGAAAAAGAAGAGGGAGTCTGTAGATCAGTTTTGCATCTTTTGGGGGAAAAAAGAAAAAAAAAAAAAAAAAAAAAAAACTACCACTCAGTACTCTGTAAAAGTATCTTGCTTTAGTTGCTATTTGATGAGAGGATTCTTGCCCCTAAAAGGAAGACAATCACCAGCAGACACACCTTAAATTTCGCCACAATTAATATTTCAACTAAAGTATTTTTTCCCTGCTAAATCCTACTGAATGTGATAGGAAGGTTCCCATTCAGTCATTCAGCAGTTCCTTTCTCTTCTGCTTCCCGATTGATAAACACTATAATGTTCTAGTGTTTGACATGGGCTACACATAGTCTATCCTAACTCCTTTGATGAAGCAATGGACAGTACAGGAGGTTGGGTTACTGTGTGCATTCTACTATTCTGCTATTCTGTATTCCTCTTAGATTCTCCTCCACTGCTTTTGGTTTCTTCCTTCTTTTCCTCTCCTCTGGCATATGTTGCCCATAGGCCACTGTACCAGCGTGGATTTCTCACAGCACCAGTCCTTCAGATTTGTCCTTGTTCCAGAACTGATCGCTCATAGCTATTATCCCTTGGAGGTGTCCCTGCACCTAGAGTGAGTCACATAATTCCAGGTGTGTGTCTTCAGTGGTGTTCAATGATGCCATCAGCCATCCCCTCATCAGTGTCCCTCTTCGTGTATTTTGAAGAACATCTCCCACTAGATTTCTAACAGCATCTAGAGCATCTCCAGTCCTTCAGAGATGCTTCTTTTCCTTAAATTAGTCAGAGATGTTGCACTGGAGGATTCCCTGCCAGGCTGCAGTTTTGGAAGATGCTGGGCTAAAACCAGTGACAAACAGTACTGGGATTGGCTGAGACCAGCATAGAGTATTTCACTGCCTCCACCACTAAGCTCTCCCCTGAAAACCTACACTTCCAGCACTCTGCCATTTATGCTCAGTACAGACACATTGACTTCTAAATATTGTTTTGGATACTAGCCACATTAAAATTACATGTTATAGCACATATCAAGACAGTGCTAATATCTCTTTATCTTTAAAAGTTTACTGTTTTGTTTTCAATCCTATAAAACAGAAATGTTTCCAGATATATTTTGGCAATTGCTACTCGAGTAACCACTGTACACTCAAAAAGCAGCTATATAAGAAACTAAGACAGAAGTTTGGCTTTTCCTTTTGCAGTTAGTTGCATCTGTCAGTCAATCGAGGCTTATCACATTAATGAAATTCATTAATAATGTTAAAGCAGAATTTAGAACAAATGCCCTCAAACAAAACCAATAAATAATACTTCAAAAGCTGTTATAAAAGCACAAAGTTATAAGAAAAATTAAGGTAAATTCAGTTTGAAAAAAGACATCTGAGAAAAGTTAATCAGAAATGTTGGCATTTATCATGAAATACTCTTGGAAAGCCAAAATGCTTGCAAGAGGGAATTTATGGAACTGAACATGAAGGCAGAATGCCCTGAATCAGAGACATAACAGTTGCTTCTGTACACTGACACAAGTTGGGCATTCTGTTACAGAATGACAGCTGAATTTGAAACCTAAACTTTAATAACACTTAAATATCCTGCAAGTCACTAGGAAGACTGCAAAACTTATTGCACTTAGACTACTACAAGGACTGATACAGACACAAAGGAAAATGAAACTCTACAAAGTCATCCATGAAGAGGAATTAGCATAAAATGTGGTATGTATACTCATCTATTTGTTTATTTTAAAGGAGATTTGGATTGGAGAAGTTCTTCAAAAAAAAAAAAAAAAAAAAAAAAAAGAATTCACTGGATTATGCCTTTTAAAAATAGTATCAGGAAACATTACATTTACAATACAAACCCTTTCTGACAGGTAATGGACAGATAGCTTGTTGCTCAAATGCCAAGATAAGTCATTGTATCTAAATTTATTTGACTCTGTTGTCCTATTTCTCTTTTCTACCATCTGAACTTCAAAAGTGGAACTCAAAGAGAAAGAATCCAAGAAATCAAGATGTTTTTATCACCTTAGAGTGTGAATATAACACACTAGAATGCTTATGAAAAACACACAGTTAAACAATCAATGTGAAGGAGCTCTTAAGTGTATGGATTTTTAAAATAAAAATATCCAAGTCAAATTTTAGGAGGTAGAAGAATTATTATACTCTGTGGACCAAACCTCAAGAGCTCCGTGGCACTGTATTAGCTGATCTTTGTGCGGTTGGCTCAGCCTCCCTAACATGGAATTGCCTTAGAGCAGTATAAGGGGTAGTGCTGACATCAAGGGAACATTGAAACAGAAGCAGCATGAAAAATATCAGTCCTTCCTAGTTCAGCAAATATTAGCAATAAGTCTTTAACTGAAATGGACTTCTGCCAAGACTTGTCAGCTGAAACCACTACTTGAAAATATAATTTTAATTTTCCATTACTCTTAGAAATCTGAAATGTTGTGGGTGTGCTTGTTTCTCCTTTCAGTACAACATTTCTCTGTGATTGCCACACTGTGGCATCTGCAGTAATGTGGCGCTTTCCTGTTCCAAGGTGGAAGTCTTCTAGTGTCTTCATTATCAGTCTGGTTATCTTTGGCTTTTCATTAAGTAGAAATTTCTACACACCACATACAGGGTAGAAATGGTCAACAACTAATCTCAAAATAGAGTATTTTACAGAGTCAATTCATGACTGCAGTCAAACAACATGTAATAAAAAGAGAGGAGGATTGTACCTGGGTATCAGTGCAGTTCTTGACTTCTCAGTGTGACAAAGCCACTTCCCTTTGGAGGCTTCAATGGACTTCAGCACTTAGCACTGTTAAAAGTCTCCTGTGGAAAAAAATAAAAAGAGCTGTTTCCACTTGGCCAGTACTAGTTAATATATAATTGATTAAAATTCTGAAACCATGGGAAAAAGCAAGTTTGGACACTTTACTTAAATCTATAAGTCACTAGTGTTATGTCTCTGCCTTCACCTTACTTGCCAAGCTGTTGTGGTTTAAACTGACAGACAACTGGGCACCACCTAGTTGTTCACTCACTCCTCCTGTAGTGAGAAGGGGAGATGGAAGAGGATTGTAAAAAGGTCAAACTCTTGGGTTGAGATAAAGGCAGTTTAATAGGACCTCCCAACAAGTAAGGAAAGCTTGATATAATAATAATAATAATAATAATAATAATAATAATAATAATAATAATAATAATAATAATAATGCAATGTACAAAAAAATGATGTACAGTACAATTGCTCACTACCTGCTGATCAATACACAGCCAGTCTTGAAGTATTGCATTCCTCACTCTGTCCATGATCCCAACTTTTATTGTTCAACATGACTTTATATGGTATGGAATGCTTCTTTGGCCAGTTTGGATCAGCTGTCCCTTTGTTCTTCTTGTGCATGCCCAGCCTCCTTGCTGGCAGGTAGTGTGAGAAGATGAAAAGTATATGTAATAAGTCAACAACAACCAATGTATCAATGTGCTATCAATTTTATTCTTATCCCGTATCCAAAATACAGCAGTATACCAACTACTAGGAAGAAAATTAACCTTATCCCAGGTGAGGCCAGTAATAGACGATCCCTATCAGACCAAGTAAAAAGTCTGTCTTCCCTCAGCTTCCAAGCTCCCTTTAAATGTTGGAAGATCACAGTGATGTCATCCCAGAGTCTTCTCATTTCCAGGCTAAACAAACACAACTCTCTCAACTCTTCTTCACTAGAGAGGTACTCCAGCCCTCTGAACATATTCACAGCCCTCCTCTGGAGCTGCTCCAACAACTCCACATCTTTCTTGTGCTGAGGGCCATAGGCCTGGACATAGTACTCTAGATGAGGTCACACAAGGGCAGAATAGATGAGGGCAACCATCTCTCTCTCCATGCCAACCCCTCTTTTGATGCAGCCCAGGATAAGTTGGCCTTCCAGGCTTCAGATGCACATTCATACACTAGAAGCCACAAGTCCTTCTTTGCAAGCATGCTCTCAAGGAATTCTCTGCACACACATCTGAGATTGCCCCAACCCAAGTGCACATCTTGCAGTTCATCTTGTTGAATCTCATTAGGTTCACATGGGATGACATGTCAAGCTTGTCCAAGTCACTCTGGATGGCATCCCTTCTTTCACTGTGTCAATTGCACTACTCAGCTTGGTGTCATCTGCAAATTTGCTGAGGATACACTTGATCCCATTTTCTATGCCACTGATAAAGATGTTGAAGAGAATCTGTCCCAAGTCAGATTCCTGGGGGGACACCACTCATCACTAGCTTTTACTTGAACATGGAGCTGCTGACCACAGTGCTCTGTGATCATCAAACCAATCTTCATCTATTGAATAGACCACTCTCCAAATCCATATATCTCCAATTTAGGGATAAGGATGTGGTGTGGGATTGTGCCAGAGGCCTTATAGAAGTCCAGGTAATGCTTGTTACTAGTTGTTTTGCTTGTGAGTAGAAAGCTGAAGAATTAAGAATTAGTATTCATTTTGTAACAGTTCAAAGTTGAATCTTTCTGTTTTCTTTAAAAAAGTTAGTCATTAAGTGTTATGTATGTTATATATTTTATAGAGGAAAAAAAGCACAGAAAAGAGCAAATTTCAATAAATAAATAAATAAATAAATTTTGAAATGTAATCATTGGCTGAGGATCCATCTACCTAAACAGGACTGAAGGGGCCTGATGATAAATATGAATCAACTGATTAAGTGTTCTGTACTTTTTGTTCATCAGAAGGAAATGTGGTTTTAGCGGGAGCCTTGAAGATCACTAAGATTTGGTAGTCTGTTAGCATATGTAAACTAAAAGTACTCTCTTCTCTGAGGATGAAATCAAAGTATTACTTATTCCTATGCAAGCAGCCTTGGTTAATCATTAGCCCATGCAGATCTGAAAGACAGAGGACAAAATGAGGAAAAGGGATGAAGGGATAGTGCCACAAAGATGGTTGGGGGCCTGGGGCATCTCTATTATGAGAAAATACTGAGAGACTTGGGACTGGTCAGCCTGGAGAAGGCTGAGAGGGGATCTTATCACTGTTTATAATTACAAGTACAGCAGTCAGGTGAATGGGGTGAGGCTCTTTCCAGTGGTGTGCAGTGACAGAACAAGGGACAATGGGGACAAACTGGAACATAAGAAGTTCCATAAGAAGACAAGGAATATCTTCTTTACTGTGAGGGTAACGGAGCACTGGAACAGGTTGCCCAGAGAGGGTGTGGAGTCTCCTTCTCTGCAGATATTGAAGACCCACCTGGATGATTTCATGTGTGATATGCTGTGGGGAACCAGCATTAGCAGGGAAGTTGGACTCAGTGATCTTCAGAGGTCCCTTCCAACCCCTGTAATTCTAAGATTCTGTGAAAAGAAGGAAAAGGAACTATACAAAATTTCCTTCCAACCTGCCCTCATGAAGAGTGAGGAAACTAGATTGGAGTCTTTTTATCATGGAGATGCACAAAACAGCCAGAAGGGTCCATACGAGCATAGTGTTTGACTGAAACTCAAAGGATGAGTTGGTCTTCACAGACAGTTCCTGATCATCATTTGAAACTTAATAATTTGTTCTGCGTCACCTCAGTAGATCCTGTGAGAATCCATACATAGACAGAATCAGGATTACTACTACTACTGTTAACTCTGGCCAGCCAAGGTCATCTAGATCATTCAGGACATCTCTTAAAGCCTGATAGGGAACAGACAAAGAACACAGGGGGCTTATGAAGAAAGTGAGAAATTGCTGAGGTGAATAAGGGAGGAGACTATAAACCTAGCTGTCAGAAGATATCACTGGTAGGATAACAGGAAATGACAGTGAGGGAAAAGATTTTGGGATTCAAATTTGTGCAAATGAGAGCATGTGAGGAAAGAACGAAGAAAGTCTTCAGGATTAGAATCATAGAATCATAGAATCTTAGAATGACCTGAGTAGAAAAGAACCATAATGATCATCTAGTTTCAACCCCCCTGCAGCGGACAGGGTCAACAACAACAAGATCAGGCTACCCAGAGCCACATCCAGCCTGGCCCTGAATGCCTTGAGGAATGGGGCATCCACCTCTCTGGGCAACCCGTTCCAGTGTGCCACCACCCTCTGTGTGAAAAACTTCCTCCTAATATCTAACTTAAATCTCTCCTGTCTTTGTTTAAATCCATTCCCTCTTGTCCTATCACTATCCACCCTTGTAAACAGCCATTCCCCCTCCTGTTTATATA
Organism: Gallus gallus; assembly: GCF_016699485.2. NCBI lineage: Eukaryota > Metazoa > Chordata > Aves > Galliformes > Phasianidae > Gallus > Gallus gallus. The sequence continues at coordinate 142,426,046 of NC_052532.1, forward strand.
CTCCCTTCAAGTACTGGAAGGCCACAATGAGGTCTCCCCGGAGCCTTCTCTTCTCCAAGCTAATCAAGCCCAGTTTCCTCAACCTTTCCTCGTAGGAGTGGTGCTCCAGCCCTCTGATCATCTTAGTGGCCCTCCGCTAGCCCCATTCCAAGAGCTCTGCATCTTTCTTGTGCTGGAGGCCCCAGGCCTGGACTCAGTACTCCAGAATGGACCTCCAAATGGCAGAGTAGAGGGGGACAATGACCTCCCTCTCCCTGCTGGCCACCCTTTTTTTAATGCAGCCCAGGATGGGGAAAGCTTGAGTTTAGAGCTTAGTGAAACAGAGCATGTGAGTGCAGTCTACTGCAGGGAGGTTGCTTTACAGGGGTGATTGGACTTGATGATCCTCACAGGTTCCTTCCAACCCCTATGGTTTTGTGATTCTGTGAGAGAGTACTGAGGTTGTATCTAAGGATAATGAGATGGAAGACAAGATCATAGGGTAGTATGGTTAGGTTGTAGGGTAGTATGGTTAAGTTGTGGTTGGACTCGATTATCTTTAAAGTCTTTTCCAGCCTGAGTGATTCTATGATTCTATGATCATAGTCCATGTGTTCAGTGGAACTTCGATAAAACTCTTGTTCTTCATATCATTAATTAATAGCAGCAAATAAAACTTTTAGATATAATTACATTGATGTAGTCCTAGTGCCATGTCTCATGCATACACATAAGCTTACTGCAGAGAAAAAAGTGGCTTCAGATACCATTCTCATTGATATCGAACTCAGCATTTTCTGTTTTGCTTGTTTATTTGTTTTTAAAGACGTGTTGGACTTTTTTTCTCTTTCTGTGCTCCAAAACATGTATACATAATAATGATACTTAGTTATCCAAATTTAATTCAGTTTCAGAGCTGCTATAAATCTTACCTTAAGTCTTCTGACATAGTTCTACAGGTCAATCTTAAACAATCTAGAGATGCAATCTTGATAGAAGTGATTGCTGAGCCTATTAGCAGAGATAGAGAGGAGAAATCCCTGGCAACAATGTTCCAGCAGGAAAAAGTTGTTATGAAGTGTCTGCCCAGTGGCTTCTACATGCATCTTCTAGAGCATTCTACATCTTACGCTCTGAAAGAGAAAATGCTGTCATAAGCAGTGACAGCTGATTGCATTTTTCTTCTGGCAGCCTCTCCCATCAAAGACCTAGTGCCAGAGCTACAAAAGTTATTTGCAATTGCAAAACCATTTTTACATGATTTTTAGGAAGATATTGTGTTGCTTATGTTTCTTGGATATGTCAGAGCCCTTGGAAGTAAAAACATTCTCTGTGAGCCCTTTCCAGCGTTAAAGACATGTACATAACACAGTTTAAAAAACTGACCAACTAGTAGATGAATACACCTTATTTTGTAACTGAAAGTTCTTATTTAAAAAAGTATTTTTAGATAGCAAATGTCCCAGATAAGTTATTACTTGATAAACTCGTCAAAAATTCTGTGAGAACTGAGAATTTTAATAATGAAGATACCAGATTTACTGATTTAATGTTTTTTGAATAAAGGGGTAAATTCGACTTTTGCCTGTTTCTTCAGTTGAAACACCATCCTGGTCTAAGTTGTGGTAATTTCGAAGTTCATAAACTTGATACAAAAGAAGTTTCATCTTCTCAGTTTCTCCACATTTCCCTATATTTCTCATACATTTCCCCAGTGCTGTGACACAATAACTTTCCTTAGTCTGTTTACGACTCTCCTTTTCTTTCAACCCAGCATGAATTTTGACTTACTCATACTGACAACACTAGTGTCTCATATGTAAAACCTGTGTGTTTCTCAGCACACCGGTTACCCAGTCCACTGTTTCCTGGCAGTACTGATTTATGTGTTTTGTTTGTTCTCAGTTGCAGAACTTTTTAGTTCCCACTAACAAGCTTCTCAAGATTTCTACTTGTACCAGTAACTGCTTATCATGGTCTAACTGGATTGAATTTCTATCATTTGACATAACAAACCATTCCCCTAATTTAGTACCATCTGAAAATCTGTTGAGGTTACAATACATTTCATCATCCAGATCACTGATGAGAATTGAATGACATCAGCCTAGCATTGACCTCTGGGCTATTTATTTAAAACTGGCTTCCAAACAAATATCAAGCCACCAATTGTTAGACTTGCTGGTTCAGTCAATACTTAACTTATACAATAATCCGTTAATTCAGCCCATATTTTGTTAGTTTTCAAATGAGAAAGCTGCAATAGATGGTGATAGAAGTCTTACTGAAGTCAAAGCATGTTACTGCTAATGTTTTTCCTTTATCCACATTACATTTAATCACAGAAAGCAATCAGGTTGATCAAGAATTATTTTCCCAAACTGACTTTATGTTTGTTATGTTTGACATTTTTAGAAATCATTTAGAAGCAGATATTCATCATTATGTTTCCAGGACTAAAGTAAAGCTGACTAGCATTTGGTGTCTTTCTTGCCAGGAAGGACAGAAAAAGTGTTTTTGCAACATTGCAATTTGGTGCATGTGGCCCAGACAGTTCTTTCAGCACCCTTGGACATGAACCATCTGGAATCAGGAATTGAAATATTTTCCTTTTCCTTAAGCAGTCCTCATCCTGTGTCTTTCATGCCGCTTACAGATACTATGCTTCTGAAAATACACCTGCATGCAGAAAGGTCAGGGAGCAAGTTTCATCTGTGAAGGCTGATGCTAAAATGATGATATACAGCCTCTTCTGTACTGTCTATCAAGGAGGCTGTCTCCCACTCAACAGTAGACCATACTTTTCTGAATCACCTTTTGCTATTGCATCATTGTACTATCTGTTCTTGCTCTCTTTTACTTAAGAAAGTTACTTACTAGATTTAGTACCAAATAACTCTTTATTTTGTTTATTTTCTTTTGTCCAATATGAGCAAGAAATGCTTGCAATTTCAGCTTATGTAGACCCTCTATATTACTTTTCAATAAAGAACTAAATATGCTAAAGCACTAGGGTGTTTACTAAGGTATTCGATCAGTGCATTTCATCACTCCTATGAATAAATGTTTTATTGTTACCACATGACAACACATATTTTATGCCATCTTCTAGTAAACATGAAAATATCAACATTTAGCATCCAAAGTGGTCGAGTCAGTGATAAATCTTTATAAAAGATGGAATTAAAAAATCTACATCCTAAAGTTGCGTCAGAATATCTGTCTTTCAGTCATTCATCAGATTTGCTCCCACTCAACAGAGTATGCGGGATTCAGTCTCAGTTTATTTTCTCTCTTTTGGTAGACTATATTGTTTTTATATATTTTCTTTGAAGTCTTAAAAAAAAATAAATAAATCTAGACTAGCTTGATATTTATTTCCCCAAATTTATTTTACTTTCTCCTTAAGTAGGAAGCAGTCTCATCAACCTCTTATTAGGATAATGGCTCTTTCCCTTACATAGATAAGTAAATTTCTCTTTGTTGTAGTATTTGTTATCATTTAGAAATCAACGGAGTAATAAATAACTCTTTGTTTCAATGAAGTGTTAAAACTCTCACCCCCATCCTCCTCTTTAAGTAATTATTTGGCAATTTTCAGGGGGGAATGAAAAGTTCCTTGAATCATGCTTTCTACACATTTTTCCCTTAAATTAAAAAAATATATATAATGCAAATTGCAGCAGATATACTATGCTGCCTTTCATCAGATTTTGATTGAGACTAGACAAATAGAAGTCAAATTATTTGGTTAAATAAAAATTGGGAGTGATTGACCCCCAACGTCTTAATTTCAGACATGTAAAAATGTCTTATATCCTCTCTATAAATGAAAAACTGAGTAATCAAAGATATGTTCTTACTGTTTATCAAAATGAAGTCGACTGGTTAGATGAAACGTTACAGAATCGTGTTTCAGTCTGGCAAATCTCTATTGTGATACAATATGAAAACTTCAAACTGTCAGAAACAGTGCCAGAGAAAGAAAGGGAAAGTTCTTAGTAAATGGGGAATCCACACTGAGGAGCACTGAGGCACTCATTAGCTGCCAGAATAATCCCTCTCAAGAGATTTGCTGCCTGCCAGGGGCTCGCATTCAGCATATCAGGGAGAGACTACCACATATGATAAAGCTGGAAGAATACTGTCCATTCCTGATCTTTCAAGCTGGGTCATCATAGGCTGCAACAAGGAAATTAGAAAACAGTAAGAGACTTTACATTCCTTGGGGTGTAGTTGAAGAGATCAGGAGCACAGGCTGTGTTCTCCTCAGTTCTCCCAGATGGAGATTGGAAACCAGGAAGAAGAAGAAAAAACAGTTGAATGAGTGTCTGCATGGATGGTGTCATGCTCAGGGATTTGGGTTCAATGATCTAGGATGTATCTTCAGTTGATGAGGCATGTTGAAGTTGGATGTGATGCAACTGACCAGGAGGGGCAAAAGCATATCAGGCAGCAAGCTGGCTGGGCTTCTCACCAGAGCTTTAAACTAGATTTGATGGGGGAATAGGATGTATTACTGAGTGACAAAGAAGAGCCAGGAAGCGCTGTCACCTGAGGAAGCAGCAAGGGAAAAACTTGGATTCATCCTAGAGGATGAATGCAGCCAATAGCTTGAAGAAGAAAAGGATCCAAGGGGATCTCATTGTGACCTTCTAGTACCTGTAGGGAGCTTACAGGCAGGACTTTTTACATGGTTTGATTGTGATAAGATAAGGGGGAATGGCTCTAAGCAGTAAGAGGAAAAAAATAGGTTAGGTTTTAGGAAGAAATTTTTGTTCAATGAGTGGTGAGGCAATGGAGCAGGTTGCCCAGAGAAGTTTTGGATGAACCATCCCTGTAGGCATTCAAGGCTAGGTTGCGTGGGGCTCTGTGTAGCCTGATCTAGTGGTTGGCAACACAGTCCATGTCATGTGGACTAGAACTAGATGATCTTTGATGTCTCTTCCAACCCAAGCCATTCTTTAATTTTGTGATTCAAAAATTTTATTTCTGAGTTTAATTCAAATGCAGCTTTGTTTTTGGTTAGATCTACTGTGCAAGATAGATGTCAGGTATAAATATCAAAAAGCCTTTGGTATGCAAAAATAAAGATAAATCAATGCACTTATTTTACTTTACTTAAAAATAAATATTAGTTACCATCTGAAACTAAAGTTATTATAAGAAATACAGATCTCAGATTAAAAATAGCAGATCTATCTTTCTCAGAAAAAGAATTTACTATGAATAAAAGCTTCCCTTTTGTAAAACTGGACAGCAGCCTCCTTTCTTGCCCCAAGAGCTATGAATGACAAAACATTTCATGGTAATATATTTTAATGGTTCAGATTCATTAATGGGAATGAGAAAAGTGAAGAGAGAAGAGATGAATAGTCTGAAACTGAAAAAGCACATTTTAAATACATGAGAAATAGCAAAAGATAAAATGAGTAGAACTCAAGTAGACATCATTAAAATCATTATTCAACCAGGATGACAGGAAATAAAATGGATATACAGAGACATGATAGATAATACAGATTTTATAGGTAATGTAGATAATACAGACAAAACCCTAAGTGTTTTTTTGTTCCTTCGCTATGTTCAATGACACAAGGTGGCAAAATGGATTCAAGCAAAAAGTGCAAGCAAAGACAACATCCTTACTGGTAAACATCTTTGTCTGAGGAAAGCATTCAGCATGAAAACAAACATCTGTAAGATCAGTGTAAGTAAAAACAATAAATATAAGGATAAGTAATGCATGACCTTGTTGAATCTTCATCATTTAAGTCTTCACTTTAAGAACACACTATGTATATAGCCCATTCTATAGTTTATTTAAACAGCTGGGATATGGGCTATAACTATAATGAGTACAATAAGTCTTTTGGAATATTCCAGAGGAATGCAAATACCTTTGGTTGCCAACACCATGGAGAATGATGAATTCTTATCTGAAAGATGGGAACAGCACAGTGTTATTCATTATACAGAATCATCTAGTAGCAAACTTTGGATCATCTAATTAGAATGAATTACAAAACTAGACTAGAAACCATCCTTAAAGTGGTTTGATTTTGTTTTCCAGAATCTTTTCCTTCATTCTTTGAATGAACAGAAGAGCATAACTGATTAAATTCCCTTAGACTAAAGAATCATAGAATCATAGAATGGCCTGGGTTGAAAAGGACCACAATGATCATAGAGTTTCAACCCCTCTGCTATGTGCATGGTCACCATAGAAACCTGACAATACTTGCAAAAGCAGTGATAGAAAGCTAAATCAATAAAATAATATTTTGGAGAAACGTGTCTCCACTCCAAGGGAAAAAAAAAAAAAAAAGGAAAAAGGAAAAAAGCCTGCAATCGTATTTGACAAGGACACAGTGAAAAAAAAAATTAAGTAATATTGTCCAAGTGAAAATTAGGAAAATACCTTCTTTTCAAGCACTTTAGAGGTGTAAACTGAAAAAACAGAGGTATCAAAGCTGGCAAAAGGAAGGATATTATGACAAAATTTGAGATTGGGAATTTATTGCTTATATTTCTGGTACTGATAGAAAATCAAACCTCAGACATTAAACAGGACAAACCAAAGAGAAGTCAAGACAAAGACATCAAAGCAGAATCATGTCAGTACCTTAAATCATGAGGAAGTCAGAAGGCAAATCACATAAAAGGAATAGTACTACTTGTGCTCAGCACTCAGTTAAGACCCCAGGAAGTTCGTACTGTAAAACACTTCACCTTCCTATAACTTTCCTTTTGATTTGAAATTCAAGGTTGAAATGGGACCAAGTGATCTCTTTTCATTCATAAGGAATACAAGTTAGTTTCTATCCACAGAACTTTTCCTTAAATGAAAGTTCCTTATACCAAATGGTGCTGAGGTTTTAAAAATGTGAAATATTATAAGGCTATAGTAAAGATATGGAAGTTTGCAACTCTGATAAATTAACTCAAGTGTGCAACTCTTTTCTGACAAGGGACCTCAAGAGAGGAAAGATGAAGTTAATAGAGTTGCAGTGGTTTATAGTACAGGCATTAGAGAAGAGCTGACCTTGGTAAGCATTTGGGATTAATTAGAATGAAAAGTAGTATACAAGGAGTCAGTCATTAGCAAAATGTTTCTACTCACTCTCTTTAGGCCAAGATATCAAAGAAGAATTACAACTTCATTACAGCTGTGATGCTGGTGAAATAGTCATGTGACAGCAGTTATTGTGCACATGTATGTACATCTTGGATACCATAAAAAAACTTTATCTGTTACAATTTCAGAATAATTTTAGACAGCTAGATTTAGAAAATTCAGAGTAAATTTTTGAACATTATTTTATAACTATTGTTCTGGAGAGTGATCATTCAAAAAACAATTTGTTTTAAATCATTTTCTTTAGCAAGATTTGCTGAATTTAACATAATTAAACAGAATTAATTTATTTCAAGGACAGTTGTGAACATTAGCTGTTGTAAACAACAGGAAAAATAAGTGCTTCCTTGTACCAACAAGTACCCAAACAAATGCACCCTAAATGAGTTTTCACTTTCACACAAATAAGACAGAAAGACAAGCAAACAAACAAACAAAAAACCCTATAATATGTTACTATGCTTCTTACCTACAGAATTGAAAGAATAGATAAAATATTGTGTTATAAAATAAAATAAAATAAATTAAAACCAGGGTAAACCATTTCAAAAGAAGCCAGTGTAGAACCCACACTGAGATAGAGGGGTAGTTTTTAGCTCCTCACTTTGGGAGATTTGTGCTCTGAAAATACTACATCAGATCTGCATTTTATTATAATTACTTAGTAGGCTTGTTATTCATGATGACTGGATAATTTAAGAGATTAACAGGTCATTTGTAACCATGGAAATCATGTTGTCTGCATATCTAATAGACTAATTTCCACATGTAACAAGGTAGCAGTTCTGTTTATTTACTTGCTTGTTAAATGTTATTCTGAACTACCTTGTTTTCCTCAGGGGAATTGTCACTCAATTTCCTAAAAGAGAAACAAAAAAAAAAAAAAAAAAAAAAAAGCTATGTCTTCACACAGTTACAATGAATAGACACTTACTTTCCTATATTTTCAGTAAACATATACATGACCATATTTCTGTATTCATACTTTGTATGATTATTATCTTTTACATTTTACACAGAGACCTTAACAACTTAAGAGTTACACACATTAAAGAAAATCCTTTTAAAATCAAAACTTCTAGATATTCATCTCATACATAAGGATATAAATTAATGATTGAGTCAGGACAGCTTAATGGAAGTTCCAGTTCAATAGGCAGCTGATCACATGTGTATATTTCTTATTCTGTCTGCTGAGACAAAATATTTAACTCATCTTCATTTCAACATACTCACTTGCTATTAAACTGATTATTCTTAGGAAAAGATAAGAAAACAAATGAGGAGATAATAGAGTTTCTGGATAATTCTGTTTCTACAAACAGTGAATAGCAGTGTCAAGTATTGCCCAGCTTCTGGTTTGAAGTTTTCCTATGAACTCCCTAACAGATTCCCAACAGACTAAACTTATATTGTATTATATTTATTCTGTCTCTAATTTACCTAAAATCTGTGGATTTTTTTTTCTATACTATTTGCTTAATTTGAAGTTCATGTCACAGTCAGTTGACAACTAACTGTTTTCATCTTCATTTATCTCACAGTTGTCTACGTCCTATTGTCAATCACTTGTTAAAACAATCATACTTTGCTGACATTTTAAGTATTTTAATGGGTAAATTATATAGCAAAAAATAAAAAAGAAAAAGAAAAAAGAAAAAGAAAAAGAAAGAGAAAAAGAAAAAGAAAAAGAAAAAGAAAAAGAAAAAGAAAAAGAAAAAGAAAAAGAAAAAGAAAAAGAAAAAGAAAAAGAAAAAGAAAAAGAAAAAGAAAAAGAAAAAGAAAAAGAAAAAGAAAAAGAAAAAGAAAAAGAAAAGGAAGAAAGAAAAAGAAAAGGAAGAAAGAAAGAAAGTAAAAGAAAAAGATAGTAAAAGAAAAGTATTTTCTAAAACTCACTTCCCAAACTTCTCCAATTTTATGAGCACTTGGTGGTAACTACATATAAGGCTGTAAACAAAAAGAAATAGTATCTGAATTGATATTTCCATACAATCAGATAAATGTATGTAATAGAAGGATTACTACTAATGTCATGAGGAAATGAACCAGTTATTTTAATCAAGAAATCTAAAAATATATCACTTATTTAATCAAAATTTATAAGAAAGAATAAATATTGCCTTTAGTTTAAACTGACGTTTAGTTCATGTTAAACAACATGAAAGGTTTTCCAAGAAGTTCTTTCTTCAATTCCTCCAAAAAAATTAGTAACTGGCATAGATTTGTATTGTCTGTATTTTGCTGATTTTGTACTCTATCTGTATGTGTATGGTTTGTGTATAGGTACCAGTATGGGTGGTAACAGCTGAGATCTCACCCATTCACATTTTGTATTTTAGATTGTCATACATCCTTCTTCAAAATGAGATACAGATGGATAATTCATGGCCACATTCAGATTTGTACATAACTGCTGAAGAGTACGCCACCTTAAACACTCATATCATGTGAGGCATACAAATCTTTGACAATCAAATTCAAGGCTAAATTATTAGTGTATGCTTGACTTTCCAGATTAGATTTTTATCTAGAATTAAAATAGAAAATAGCTAGGATCAACTAACGTAAATTTCTTCATTTGAGAGACCAATGTAATCACATCAGCAATCTTCATTCTGTCAATAAAAGGATAATACTTTCAGAAATTGGTTCATTTCAGTGGAAATTTTCCTATAGTGGGAAAGATTTGCTTCACAGTTCTTTCCACAGTTACAAAGGGAATATAAAGGACTAAATTATTCCACACATCTGAGAAACGAATGATCTAAGTAAGCTAATTTGAAAACATTTCTGGTATAATATACAGAATATATACATGTGTGTGTATACATATATATTCATTTCAGTCCAAAACAGTCATCTAAACTCCTTTTAAAATCAATGGACATAGAATGACAATTAGATTGGCCCATTTCAGATATTTTCTACAATAGATGAATGAGAGACAGTTAACATCCTGGTCTTTTTATTGGGGGGGGTAAAAATACCTCAAATAATGATCTCAGAAAAAGTGTCTGAAGCTGGCTGAGATAGTTTCCATCCTTAACTGTGGTAATGTTAGAAGAATGTTGGGTACACTGTGATAATCATCTTTTTTTCTCTCTCTAAGTTAATGAAATATATTTATGACTTGTCTCGATACGCACATGAAAGTACTTCCAACGTGTATGTGGAAAACAGATATTATGATGCTATACAGTGTGTTCTGAGGGAGAAAGCAGAGCAGATATAGATCAGTGAGAATTCAAGCTGTGCAGAGAGATTGCACAGTCTCTAACCACTTATCCTTCTTCCTCCATCCATAACCAAACTGAACTAAGCTCTGATCAATCTAGTCTTGTCTCAGAGTCTAGCCTGCTTTGAGTCGATGTTAAAATAGGGTCATCATGAGATCTTTTCCAGCCTGAGTGATCCTATGATCCTGTGAAAGAAGATAACAACAGTCCAAGAGATGCGGATTCAAGCAAATACATGAGACTGTTATGTGTCACTTGACTGGGATCATAGTCACTCTATTACAGTTCTTCCATGGCTTTTATGTTTTTCTCCCCTGTCATTATATTACCCTAAGGAACGAAGTGTCCTCTCTTCCCTTATCTTCCTCATTTTACCATAGTAACCTCTATTGAATGTCTTTTCTCCCAAAAGTTTCTTGGGAGACTCCCCAGAAGCTACTATTCTCTGAACAGAAAATGAAGAAAAAGGATGGAGGGGCTGAGATCTGACTGATGGAAATCAGAAATAGAATCTGTTCATACCCCACAATGTTTTTCCACTGACATTTTAATTTTACTATTCATCCAAGATATTCACAGTGTGCTGCGCATATTAAAAAAAAAAAAGACAATATATGAAAACATTTTTTTTCTCACATGACTTTGTATGCATGGAATGATACTTAATCACACTTGTAAGGAATCCTACTGTCATAATCTGATTTCATGTAAGACTCAATTCTTTGGTGGAGCCAAAAGAATATTGTCAATTTTTACATGCTAGACAGAGGATACTTTCAGCTGTAGTTTATTTAAGTATGTTAAGTTTTAGCAGAGACAAGGGTGGTGTCCTTCGGGGACTACTGGGATGAGTAGTGTTTTTTGTGTCTAGTGACATAGAAAGTGGGATTGACTGTATTCTCAGCAAGTCTGCAGATAACAAAGAGGTGCAATGGATACTCTAGAGGGCAGGGGTGTTATACAAAGAGACCTGGACGGGCTTGAAAAGTGAGTTCACATGAACTTAATGAAATTCAACAAGTTCAAGTGCAAGGTTCTGCCTCTGGGTCAGGACAGCCTTAGAGACTGAGAGAGAAAGGGACTGAGTATCCATGTAGACAAGGACATAAGCGCATGGATGGATGAAAAGTTTGACATGTGCTATATGCACTTGCGATCCAGAAAGCCAGGTGTATTTTGGGCTCCCTTTAAAGAAGTATAGCTAGGGGACTGAAGGAGGCAACAGTCCTGTTCTACTCTGTTCCTGTGAGATCCTGCCTAGGGTACTGTGTTTAGCTCTGGGGCTCCCAGACCAAGAAAGACATGGATAGATCTAGAAGACATAGAAGACAGATTCATTCATGCATTCATGTTTCATACATTCTAGACCTAGAAGACATAGATAGATCTGCCTGAAGGTGTCTCACTTCAATTTATAGGATGGGGAGGAGGTTCTTTGATATATGTATACCTGACGTGAGATTAAGAAACAACATTTCAAATGTTAGTCTGACCAGTTTATTACAAATCTTAATAAGGGAGATGGGGAAATGGAGGACGGACACTATTACGGATTGGGGTGATGGGGATGGGAAAGCGATCAATAGAAAAGATAGGAAATAGAAGCAAGGAGTCTTTATAGGTACAAATTAGGGTGATGGGGAAGGGAAGAAGGGCAACAGAAAAGATAGGAAATAGGAGCAAGGAGTCTCAATAGGAGGCAAGAGGGAGATAGTCACCACCATGGGTCCAGCATGGTTCGTAGTTCAGTCATTGATCTTCAGTTGTGGTGGGTTGTCGGGCGTTGTTCTGTTGACAACGGTGTCCGTGGTGATGACGACTATGACGATGGCAGTACAAACTTAATTTATAAGTTTAAAATAAATAAGTCCAAAGTGGTTGAGTCAGCTCTCCTTTGAGTGACAAGCTTGAATCCGAAGTGGTTGAGTCAGCTCTCCTGGGAGTGGCAGCTACTGGCTCTGGGATCTCAGTAGAAATTCCTTTGTTATCATCTTCTGGGCCTTGCCAGCAGATAAGAGGGAGCAGGGATGCCCATCTGCATCCTGTTTTTCACAGGGCACGATAGTATCATTCCCCAATTTTTCCACACAATGCTGGGGCTATTAGGCCAGATCTTCCGCCAGTAACCACTCCTGAGCACCCTCTTCCAGAGGCAAGCAGCTCTGGAGGAAGGTGCTTTCAAATGTCAAAGTGATGTTGGTTGTCATACGGTAGCACCCATCATTTGCCACCTTCATAAATCAGTTAGAGTCTTATCACAAGAAATACCTCAGGAAGCAAGCTTTGAGACAGAAGAAAAAGAAGGGTTCTCACAGAGGGTCCAAAGGAGGATCACATAAATGATCGGAATATTGGAACAGTTCTCCTGTGAAGAGGAGGTTGTACAATTTAAAGAAGAGAAGGCTCTGAAGAGACTTCGTAGCGTCCCTCCCATACTTAAAGAGGACCTATTATAAAGATAGGAGAGACTATTTGACAAGGAGTGCAGTAATAGGGCAAGGAGCAATGGTTTTAAACTGAAAGATGGAAGATTTTGATTGGATACAAGGAAGAAATTCTTTACTACAAGAGTGGTTAGACACAGGAACAGGCTACCCAGAGAAATGGTAGATGCACCATCCCTGAAAGTGTTCAAGGCCAGATTGGGTGGAGCTTTGAGCCACACGATCCGGTTAAAGTTGTCTATGCCAGGAGGACAAGAGATAGATAATTTTTAAGATCCTTACCAACACAAATAATTCTAGATGATGATGATGATTGTTATGATTCCAGAAGCCAAATAAACAAAACCAGTTATTTGTTTCCTTTCATGTTTCACTCACTCGACGTCATTCTCTTGCTTTGTGAGGTCTTTCTCTTTTCACTATGTTTCTTCACATATGTAACATTGTATGTTATGCTAACATACATGTGACAGCATTGTACGATGTCATAATTCCATTTCTGTTCCTAATCATTTATCAAAAGATAGGTATGTATGTCCCTATTAATATTAGGTTTTGATTGACCTAGAGCATTTGTTATAAGCTTTCAGCAATTGTTTATAGGAGCTATTTAAAACCTTTATTTAATAAAAAAATATATTTCTAAATTCTAATATCTTAGATATTTGATTTTTTAAAATATTTATTATTATTATTATTATTATTAATCATGAAATGTAGTTACCTTTCTGCTAGGTCAGTATTTCAGTAACCTGTGCTTCTGTAACCTGCACTTTCTAATATGATTCTGATGGAGAAGAGAGTGAATGTTATTTCATGTAGAATCCAAGACAAAATGACATTTAGGATGGAAAAATGAGTTAAAAGCACAGAAAGGGTGAAGAAATATTGGATATTTAAAGACAAAAAAAATGCACTGTTACCTGAAGAATATCTAGAAGGTCTATATTAAAGTTCAGAAGAACGGAAACTTACTATGCATCTTCACTATGCATTCTAAATGGATCTCTCTGAAATTTTATACTAATAACAAAAATGTGTGCTCTATTACTACATACTATGGAATATATAAAACTGAAGTCACACTGATAGTTTGTGATGCCAGAGGAATAATAAAACAGAAGTATTAAGTTATAATTAACGGTTGGATATTCCATTTTTTCTTTAAAAAAAGAAAAACTTCTTTTCCCAATATCATACTGACAAGATATACTGTTATGAGGTTTTTTATTATTATTATTTGATTAATGTTTTTATGTGAACAATAGCAAGTATTTTAAAGTGAACAGCAAATACAGTGTGCATTAAGCAGTTCTACATTTACAACTATGTCTTGGTTTTCACGTAAGTAATAGTGATTTGAAGGAGATAGAAATTAGCAGTTCATACTAGTTTATATATTACATCAATTCTTTATTTGTTATGTGCTCTGGAGTATGGTTGAGTACTCTTCTGGAATATTAATATTTCTGAAATGACTTAATACACAGAAAAAAATAGACTGAATTTGTGCTTAGTATACATCATTCAAGAAAAAGGAACCTTCCAACAACTATATTCTGTTTCTTGGAATGAGTTCAAACTTGCTATTAAAGGTATAAAGAAACTACGAAATACAAAGAAGAAGCAGGGAAGCTGAAAGATTGAAACACAATGATAATTAGAGATTTCAATTACTCTTATATGTGCTGGGTAAAGTTCAAATCCAGATGTAATATGGGAGTGTTGTGGTTTAGTCTGGTAGGTAGCTGAGAACCACCGAGTCATACACTCATTCCCCTCCTTCCCAGTGGGATGAGGAAGAGAATCAAAAAAACACAAAGTAGAACTCGTGGATTGAGATAAAACTATTTACTAAGATAGAGAAAAGGGAAATGATAATAATTATGGCAAATATATATGTTTATATAAATGTATATAACAGGTGATGCACAAACAATTGCTCACCTATACCTGAACAACGCTCAGCTAGTCTCTCGAGCAGCAGAAAAGGGAGAAATGAACGCCTAGCCCTTCAAAACTCCTTCCACTTGATGTTATCTTGTATGGAATATCCCTTTGGCCAGTTTAAGTCATCTGTCCTAATTCTATTCCCTCTCAAATTCTTGGCCCCTTCACTGTGAATGACCTTGGCTTGGTGCAACACTGCTTAGCAGCAACTATAAACATTGATGAGGGAGTTACATTTTTAGACATTATAAATTACCTGTTGAAGCCCCAGTGATTACCCACAAAAAAAGGTAGCTCCTGACCTAATCCTAAGTATCACCACAGTTTTGATTCAAAATATAACTTTCAGGTTTCATCTGTACAGTTGGAAAGCTTTCCGCATCTCTTTACCTCCTTTCCTTTCTCCTTTCTAAATGTATTCAGCTTTCTACAGGGAAAAAATAATAATAATAATAATAAAAAAAATCTCAACAGACACAGAAGAAGAGAACTGTGATTCCTTGAACGTTGCAACTAGACATCTTAGGGCTAGGATTGCCCAGATAAATCTTAAAATTGTTACCCTGTGAATGCAATGATAATAACACATTCAAATCCAACACTGTGTTGAAATAAACAGGTTATCATTTTTTACTGAAAAGGGAGAACTGAATAAATGTAAGTAAGCTGTATGTGATAAAATTGAAAAGACAGAATGTAATTCAAAACAGATTTCAAATTTCATAGGAAAATAGCCCTCAAAAACCAACAGAAGTTGAATCCAAATTTGACTTGCATATATCAGCCAAACTGGTAAATCTCATGTAAAAAGTAAAAGTAGTAAACACACAGATAGGTAAAGTATATTGATAATAATTGAGAATGGGTTTGTAAAGGAAAACCATATTTTACACTTCTATTTGGTTTTGCTTCTTTCTTTGACTAATTGTTTTAAAAAGTAGAATGAGCATACTCACTATTTACTCAGAATGAACCTCAGGAAGTATTTTCAACTAAAGCTTTCATAAGTAGAATTTAAAAAATAAAATCTGAATAAATAAATGCATTGAGTCTTCCCCTGTACTCAGCATTGGTGAGATCACTCCACAATACCATGCCCAGTTCTGGCCCTCAGCTATATAAAAGAGACATGGACATAATAGAAAGGGTTCAAAGTAGGGCCACAATGCTGATTAAGAAATCATTACTTCTATGAGGAAAAGTTGAGAAATGGAACTTCTTAGCCCAGAGAAGAGAAAGCTAAGAGGGATCTCAGCAACATCTATGCACACCTAAAGAGAAGATGCAAAGAGCACAGAACCAGTCTCTTTCCAGAGGTGCCCAGTGCCAGGACAAGAGACAGTAAGTGCAATTTGAAACATACAAGATTGCCTCTGAATGGCAGGAAACACCTTTTTCAATATGTCGGGAATGGAGCACTGGCACAGGCTGCCCAGAGATATTGTGGAGTTTCCTCCTTGTAGAACTGCAAAAGCTGCCTGGACATGGATCCAGGCAATCTGCTATGAGTGAGCCTGGCTGAACAGGGAGTTGAACCAGGTGGGCTACACATGTCCCTTCCAACTTCATACATTTTGTAAGTAGGTGCATAAGTATGGTCCAATTATACTTCTGTTTTTAATAAGCTTTCACCAGGGTCTCACATGAATTTCATAAGATTGCTCAATATATTTATAAATGTTTGGAAACTGTATAAGTAGTGAGGCAGTGATGATTTTAAATAATTATTCTACATAATAAAATTCAAAGCAGTCTATAAAGTTCTCAAGGGTGCTTATCCACAGTCAGTTACAAACAGATAAAATGATATATGAAATGCAAAATCAGCAACCATAGATCAATTCATAAATATAGGAAAAACAAATGAGAATTGCCTTATTTTCACTTACTTATGTAAGCACATTATTTAAACTGGACATATAGGGAAAAATTCTGCGGTCAGTTTACACAGGTATATATTTAAATATATATTCAAATATATTCAATATGCACAGTTAGTAAAAGAAAAAAAACAAAAAACAAACAGACAAAAACGTTGGAGAATATCCAGGTGGAAAATAGACCAGAAATCTTGAACAGAAATCTTGAATAAATAACTGTAATTCTGGAGTGTTACATGCAAAATGCTATGAGTGATTTAAAATCTGAGAGCCGTAGAACTAGGGAGAAAAAAATGACTGAGAAGAATAACATTGTTTATCAGATACATTCAATAGCTTCCATTTAAACTATAACTGAGTTCAGGAAGAGGTGACTGAGGAAAAACAGAGTCGTTGTCTCTGTTATTTTAAATGTGAAAATTTCAAGCTGCTCAAAAGAAGTTATCAGAGTTACAATAAACAAGCATTTTTATTTTTTTTTCTCACAGCACTTTATCATACTGTTAAATTCTTTCCATTTCAGAGGTTGAAGATGCAATCATATTCAAAAAAGAAATTCAACAAATCCTGCACTATTTGTTGACTCTGATTTTTGGATAAGATTGTTACTACTTGCACTGGAATCACAGAATTGTACAGTTTGGAACCTCTAAAGGTCAGCTAGTCCAACATGACCAGTCAAAGTACAGCTGAAATAGACCAGATGTAATATAATATGGTTGTGAGTTGGACTAGACAAGATTGGTTTACTTGTTAGCGTATTTAAAAACAAAATTGTATTCTCTGAGGCTAAATTTATTCTTGAAAATATTCTTGAAAACTAAGTATGAACAGGGCATGGCTTCACAAGTAGCATGCAACACTAGTCCAAAATCATTCATACTTTCTTGGTTATCACATTTCCTATCACAAATTTGGTTTATTCCAAAAATGAAAGGGAAAAAGAAAAAAAAGAAACGCTTGTAGACTATAACCACGGTACTGGGCAATAAAAGACAATTCATGGCAACAACTACAAATACAACTACATAAACACATTAAGTTTTGGGAGACAAAATATATTGAAGATGAAACTGCCCTCTTTGAAACAGTGATAAAATTTGGCTCTATGGATTCAAATTGTGTCCTGAGTAATTTACTCTTGGAGCAAGATAATTTCTTTCCCCTATTGCCAAACATAATATTCTCCTATTTTGTTAAAGTACTTTGATAGCTTCTTCCCTGACTCAATCATTTAGCTCTTTGAAAAAGTCTAGCATCATTTTCCATTGTACAAGATCTTTTTCTTTTTTTTTTTTTTTTTTTTAATGTGTTTATCTGTGTGTTTTCTATCTTCGAAGTCATTTCCTAAAGATTGTGAGATTGTGTTTTCCACTTGGTCCAAAAAATGGTTGTGCTGGTTGGTGCTGTTTGGGAAAGAATAAATTTTTACCTAGCACTGCCAAGATTCACTGTTTCCTCTCGTAAGCCTTATCCAGACACAGTTCTTAGGATAACAGTCACAAAGATGTTTGCAATAAATATTAGAGAAACATGAGCCTATTCTATTCATATAATAAAGATTACCCTATTTTTCCAGTGCCAAGAAAAGCTTCCCTTCCAGACACATTCTGTCTATATCAGAATTACATCAACAAAATTGATACAAATTGTCTTATCAGCTGAGATTGTTAACATTCAGAATCAGAAATTAAATTAAATGCTTTACCTTATTTTACGTTTGAGCCAGAAAACCTATCCCTAAGAGTTTGTTGGATGCTCGTAGTTTAGAGAATCAAAAATCCTGGCCTCACTAAAGAAAGCTAGTAAAACATACTAGCTTCCCAATCCATCTTCCATTCTAAGTATTCTCCTATTTTGCCAATTGAAATACTACCCATTTGTTAGAAATAAGATTCAGGTGTGATTGTACAAGAAATGACAATAAAAATACCTGGATATCACCTGTCTCCAGTGAAAGAGAGTTAAAACTAATATTTAACTTCTTTTTCTGAACAGTAATACGTAAGTTACTCCAAAAGTCATTCCTCCTATTTATTTCCATGGAAAATAGAACAGACACAAAAAGCACAATAACACTTCTTTAAGAAAGCAAATTCTCAGCTACAAAACATTCTTTTTCAACACTGTCACCACAGTTAGCTATGAATTTTCACCAGTGATGAACAAGAGCCTGCATGCTGTGCTTGGAAAAATCTGCACCATTAGCAGTGACTCAGTGTCACCATCACCACTGCTGAAACCACCCACCATTTCACTGTGAATCCACTCTTCACATTCACATCCACTCTTTGGTCTCCAGAAATGTTCATCAAGTATCAGTGAATGTCACTGGATCCTATTTTATCTGTATGGAGGAATTCATTTATACACTTCTCTTCATACTCACTTCCGTGTCAGATGTTGTTTTGTCAGACTGCACCTCTGCTGCCATCTCTTGCACGGCAACAAAATGTAATTGAACACTGGTGAGAATGTTCAGACTCCACTGCCATACCACCAGCACCTACTTCTGACACTGAAGACCAACAGAATAAAATAGGAGATACTGCTTTTGGAGCAACCCTTGTACCTTCCCTCTTCAAACTCAGTAGGCAGAGTAAACATTCATTTAGACCAGATGTGCACACTGACTTGGGAGGAAAGAAAGATAAAATTCCACATTCATACAAGAACATATTCTCAGCATTAGCAGAATGAAATAAAGACATGAGATAAATGAAAACAGATGTTAAAATGTCAAGTGCAGCAGACTTGTGGATAAAAGACAAGCTTTGAAAAGGTTAATCTTAGATCCAGGTTAGGCTGTAAGAATTTGCATTAATTAAGAAGAAATCCTAATTTACATTGGACCAGTTTATGTCACCTTTACTGTAATACACTATTATGTATTGGTCTCAGGGGAACTACCTCTGAAACATTAACGAGTTGAGCACGAGTGGTGGAAGTATCTCATGCTTTATTGTGTGTTTCCATAACTATACTCTCATAAACAGCTAGCGTTTAAAAGTAAATTCTTCCCTGGCCACATGCCTACATTTTCATCTAGTGGAAAGAAGTAGTAACATAGGAGACAGAAGACTAGCATATGGCAAAATAGGGTCTTAGGTCTCAACCTGATATACAGCCAGCATACATGCAGGTACCATGGAGCAGAGCCATGTCCCACAGTTTTGATGCATCCTGTGTTTTTTAGGTCTTCCATTTAAAAAACAAATGCTCCTTCCTTTCACTCTATACAAAGCCTTCCTTGGATAGAAAAGTCTGTTTTGACTTCAAATTATGACCAGAGATTTCTACTTATCCTCTTTGAGCTCTGTTTAGTCAAGGAATATATTTGTTATTAGTGTGTGCTTTTAGTGTATCAGGGCTGCATTGTTCCATTGTCACAACCTTAAGTATGCACTACCAAATGACTGGTAGGTATCTGCAGCAACTAAAGAAAATACTGCACTTCAGAGACAGACATTCTATGGCGCTTTCTTTACAAGAGAACAAAAAAATCCAAACCTCTCAGGTGATTATATTGATACTAAATGCCTATGTATTTTATTTCATAGTTTTTTTACACAGAATTCAACAGTTAAACTTTTTAATGTATCAGCAAGGTCAGTTGAGCACTGATTTGAAGACTGTTAACTAGCTAACTTTCTAATAAGTTAATATTGCCTTATAAATCTTATATTAATCTCTACTGTAGTCATATTTCTTATTTTGTAATACAATAGAATTGCATTTAAATAAGCATCTAAATACTTGTCACTGATACCTTGGTGAATATGAGAGTTTCTTTTATATCTCTGCAAATTATCCAGTCACTGTAGCAGTACAGATAGTGGGAACATCTTTAATTTGAAGACACCTACTCTTATCTGAACTATTCACTGATATTTGAATAAGTTTAAACTCTCTGTTCTATTCATCATAAGCAACAAAATCACAACAAATTAGGTTCCAAACACTTCTTTCAGAGGCCTGGCTAGAGAAAAATTACAATAATTATTACCAAACTATAAGTGAAAAGAATTGCAAAATTTATCAAATCAAAACAAGAAACTATAGTAGATGTTCAGCAAATCTATCTAGGTACTTTAGAAAACTATAATAATCAAGTAGAAAGAAATTTTGAGGGAGGGGGGGGAAATTATTCTTTACAGCTTTAAGCTTTTGAATGTTATGTATCTAATTCTTAGTCGCTGGAACTCTATCTACAGTCAGAAAAGGTAATTTCACCAGAGAAATTGAATGGGTTAATTAAATATCCCTTCCAAGGTGATTTGTTGCCTATTTCCACAGAAGTAGCTGGATCACTAGTTTAGATAAGGCAGTTGCTTTGCTGATAACTGAATGGGTCCAGAGTACACTTTTTTCAAAAGTTGATAGATCATCAGCCTTAAATACATGCAAATGACCACAAGTCCAACTGGCAATTCAGTTTTAAATGTCAATGCATTTCACTAATTCTTATGTGTTCCTCCCAGTGATAATCTTCCCTAAAATAATATCTAGGCCAATGTCCCAATACAGCTATTTGTGACTATAATTTATCAGTGCAACAGACCAATGCAAATATTTACAAGGTCACATAACTCATTAGTTGTACTGATGCAAACAAATTAAAAATAAATGTCTAATAAGAAATTAAGTCCATATGAATATGATCTGATTACAAGTTATCAAAATATATAGATTTATCAATTTTTCTCCTTTAGTGTATAGGTGTTAGAAATCTGTACTACCAATAATGATTTATTTGATGAGGCAAACCGTAAGTATATTTTGGGAGCAGTTACCTATTTATCATAAACACAGATTATACAATGACCATGTTGCCAGTAGTTAGAAAGTGTACTGATATGTAGAAAAAGAAGGCAAATATTATCTTTTCACTTTCTTGTGGATCATATCATCTTTACAATAGGATTCTAGGAGTTCAATAAACAGCTAGTAAGTCACATCATTCTTTGCACATTTTTTTATTATTTCTGGTGTTATTGCATGTCATTAACAGAACAGCACTAAGGCAATGTAAATGAATCATAGAATCCTTTGAGTTTGGAGGGAGCTATAAAAATCTTCTAGTCCAGCTCCCCTGCAATGAATAAGGACATCTGCAGATTGCTTAGAGCCTGGTCCAGCCTAGCTTTGAATGCCTACACGGACAAGCTTCCACTACATCTTGGCAACTTGTTCCTATGTCTCACCACCATCACTGTAATTTTTTTTTTTCCATATATCCATTCAAAATCTCCCCTCCTTTAGTTTAAAATCATTTCCACTTGTGCTTTCACACACACAGACCCTGCTAAAGAGTCTGTCCCCTTCTTTCCTGTAGCTCCCCTATAGTTACTGAAGGGCCTCTATCAGGTCACCTCGGAGCCTTCTCTTCTTCAGGCTGAACAGCCCCAGTCCTCTCTGCCTGTCCTCGAAGGAGAGGTGTTCCATTCCTTGGATCATATTTGTGGCCCTCCTCTGAACACTTTCCAACAGCTCCATGTCTCCACACTCCACGTCTGGATGTAGTTCTCCAGGTGAGGCTTCACCAGCACAGAGTAGAGGGACAGGATCACTTCAGTAGAGGCTGTGTTCTGAATGGTATGAGATATCTGTTGTCCATTACTGCTTCTGTTTTCAATTTATAGAATAGCACAATGTTTCTGGTTAAAAAATTAGTGATGGAAGGTATATCATTGGATAGTTCATATTTTAATCCATGTCCACACTGCTTAACGCAGTATGAAGCAAAGAAAGCCAGGAAAATAGATTTGAAAAAACCCTATGTAGGTACCATAATCCATAATAATGTAAGCACTCCACCCAAGCTAGGGTAATGTCACTCTGAAAAGTCTAGAGGAGTGCTTGTGATTAATGTGTAGACAGCTTAAGTCACAAGGAACTCAAATGGGGTTATACGTGTTATGCATGCATACTTGTGGTACTCCAATTGTACAGTAGCTTGACTTTCTGCTTCTCAAATGTCCCTTCATTAGGATGAGACTTGCCTAAAACATCCAGTATGTTTCAGCTGAGAACAGAAACAGACATGAGTGATGTCCAGTGTATCAAAGAAATTTAGCATGGACAGTGATGGCAACAGCTATTATTCTTCAGCAGTAACTTTCTAATGAGCCTGTATATACTGTTAAAAGTATGCAACTAAGTTAAAATTTAAGTCACATTTAGAGATGTCAAAAGGATCAAGGAATATGTAAGACATCATCATTTATTTTTTTTCTCTTGCTTCATTGTCATTCCTGTATTTTTATGTCCTCAGATTTTCAGAAACATTCAGGAAGGTGTTTACTGTAATAATTTTCAATATAAACAGGGAAGATTGGTAAAGCAGATGTAATAGACACAGCTTTGAACATCAGGGAGTATCAGGCAAGGCTAAAAATAGAGTGCTACTAGTTCTGTCTAGAATAACATGCCTGAAAGAAGAATATACATTTACACAGCTGGCTTCACATTTCTCTTATTATTACAATAAAACAAAAGGAAATTACCTCTTTTGAGATTCCTTTTTTTTTTTTTTTTTTTTTTTTTTTTGATCAGGCAGTCATTACCCAAGAATTAGTTCAAAGTGTAAATGTGAATCAAGAGCCATTTCTACATAGGCATACTTATCCTTCATCATCGACATCAGCGAGCTCTGCACAGTGTTAACAATATTAAAGTTTAGTAGCTCCAGTTTTGATGGTTGCATACCCTTTTTTGCAGTTAAACCAATATCAGAATAATGGGTCCTTTCTGTCTGGAGTTCACCAGAAGCTGAATTTGATCAAAAGCTGTTAGATGAACTGTTAAATTTTATTAGGTAAATGAAAAATTTGCCATTGCTTTCATAGAAGGATGTCATTATTTCTAAAAGCTTTCTGACTCAATTTTATTCCCCCTCCTGTCCAAATAAAGTCATGAATTAGTACATCTGTGGGTGTCTCCTTGTTCCAAAACTTCTATAAACAGAAAGTATCCAGAGGAAAGCTCACAGACAGTATATTTCACTTAGGTCTTCTCTAGCTCTTCCATTCCTCTAAATGGAATTTAATTATGTATCTCTTACTTACAACCTTTCTACTTCCTCAAGTAGTTTTCTCCTTCCCTCAATATATTAGAATACTCCCTACTATTGTGATGCTGGCAATCTCATTTATGTCCTCTTCTTTCTCAATTATTTTATACCAGCAGAAAAAAAACAAGAGATCCTTGTGCCAATAGAATTACATAAGCATTTTTTTTTCCTAAAAGCATAGGAGAAACAGCAGTCAATCAAACATTATTTTCATGAGAATTCTTTCTTCATTTTTCTACAATCCTTTATAGCTTTATGAAAAATAAAAATAATACTATTTGTAAAGGCTGTAATTTAAAAAAATAACAAAAAACCACATGCAGTCTGAAACATCAGACTGCCTTATAATTATTTTTATTTAGGAAATTCACATTTTCTTAGTTGATAACATATGTAAAAAAACTTACTACTATGGGAAATCATAAAACTGAAAAACGTTTCTATGCATCTTTTTCTCTGAGTTAAAAAGAACTGAAATAATGTCAGTTCATCAGTGGTTACAGATATGGTGGCTTATATGCTTATTCTTGTCCAGTATATTTTTGTAGATTCATCTTCAAAAATAAATTCAAAAGAAAACAAAGATCTGTATGTGTGAGACTTTTTTCAGCTGATGTGTCAAATTGGCAAAATATTCTCTTTGAAGGCATAGCAGAACTGACATAAATTGTTGCCCTCACTTTTGTTGCTACTGACACTACAGACTGAACCCTCCTCTGAGACTTGAAAACAATTTTGATGTGACAATCTGCGAAGCTAGCAGTGGTATTTTTCAGAAACTGCAAGGTCAGAGATTTTGACCTATACAGAACCCAGTAAACCTCTGGAGGGTGTTATGTTTTACAGGAAAAAAAAAATGTTTTAATTGATTTTCTAATTACGGATTTTACTGTAATGTCCCACAGCCATGAAAAAGAAGATCAAATTACAGTGGGAAGAAAACCTAAGGCATGTTTTTTTTTTTTCATTAGAGTGTTTAACACACTATTTTTCAGAGTAACATTTGGAACAAGACAAAGATTAAGAGTTGAAAAGAAGAAGAATTTATTATTTTTTAGTATATAAACCATTCAAATTTGTATATGCAGGTTCATATATTTATCTCTGAAAACCTAAACAAATGAAAATATGTTTGTATACCATATTCCTAAATAAATAGCATTTATTACAGTTCAAAATATCTGATAGGGCTAACACTGGTGCTTTAGGATAAATTCCATTTTAGACTTTAATATCATAATGATGCATTCTTAATCTTTTATTTACTGTCCTCTAACAGAAAACAATTATTTACTCATGAAGAAAGTATATATATGTATTTTTCAAAATCTATTAATTTGTTTCTTCAGATATAAGGAACTAAAAGAATTCATACATTTTCAAGATTAACTATTAAAATATTATGCCTAAGGTATATGGGATAGTTTTAGATAGTATCATGATGGCAGTTGCATGGGTGAACAACAAAAAGAAGGGAAGATAAGATAAATTCTTCAAAGTATTTGTCAAAACATGGGAAAGGGTTAAAGAACTTAGGAATCCTGGCCCATAGCCCACTGTAGGCCACAAAAGAAATACTGCACTTAATATATCCACTGTAGCCAAAGTGCTTTAGTCTATACAAGGTTACCAACAACTGACAGGATATTAATTCTAAAATTGATCCCTACTGGTCTTTCAGACAACATTGTATTAATTCTCCTCCAAATCATGATGCACAATTTTCATCTTATATTAATATTTTATCACATCTTTTTTTCCCCTTATAAATATATAAATATACAGTAATTTTTGATACAAAATTTCAAAATTTGGTTGATAGTTCCTTAGTTTGACATCACAGCAGGCAGCAAGGGTCCTTCAAATTACCAGTTCTCATTAAGCTCTTTAAGTGAGGAGAGGGGGGAAAGTGCTGGGCAAGGCTGAGAAGGCAGCAGGAAGCCAGAGGCTGCCCTTGCCAGGAGCAGCTCACTCTCAGCACCATCCAAACAAGGCCAACACACTCCCAGGGCTGTGTCAGCTTCCCATGGCTGCTTACCAGCCCCTAGCTGAAAGGCCACCCTCACCATGGAAAATTGTTAATAATAAAATTGTGATGCTGAAATGAATTTAGTTCATTCATAACCCTTGATAATAAAATCAGTGGTATGCCTAGTGTTCTGCATATTACAAGACTATTGCTCATGTATTTACTTTAAAAAAAAAAAAAAAGAGTGAGAGGAGAAATGAAATCCAAATTAATTAAGCTTCACATAAGACTGGCATTGGCAGATACAGTTAATTTTCTTCTTCTACCAAAGAGATTAGAGTTCATATCTCAAAGGTAATTGAAAGACTATATTTGAAGGAAATAATTCCCTTTGGTTCGGAAGCAGGATTTACTTAACCTACAGTGAATGAAGGAGTGGCAGTGAGTTTAGCTAATATAACAGCTTTATGATTTTCATATATTTTTCCACTGAAATTTCCCTCCCGCTTCCTGTGTTTGACATTTTAAAGGGTACATTTAGTTGAGTTTTTCAAATCTCTATGGTAACAGCATCACTACCCAATCAAAAGACTACCTCCTCTGCCTTCTCGCCTATGCACTCAGCAGAAGCTGTGAAGCAGAGAAGTGAGAAATACTGATTCTGGTCCTTCTAAGTGTAATATGAGTGTGTTATAAAATAGGTAGACATTATCTGCAGATTTCAAAGCTAGTAATGATTACACTAGTTAGAGAAATAATTAATCATTTGTCAAGGAACAGCTTCAGTATCAGATAACTTCAGCAGTTCAAAATTCAATATTTTATTTTATATTAAACTGAATTTGACATTTCCTTTTATTAATTGGTATTTCCTATTAAACTGAAGAATCATTCTTTCAGTTTTTCAGCCAACACTGATCTATACTGGAGTAAAGCAGTAGGTATAATGTTTATAAAATTATTTTATCATAAGCACTCCACTAAGTACCATTTTTCCAGTAACATATTTGGTAATAAGCAGCAGCTTCATCTTCACAGTTGTAAATTAAAGAAATTTGTTCATAAATTGCCTGAAGTCAATCAAGAATGGAGAAAGTCATGAAAGATACACAGGATTAAACATTATTTTTAGGAAACCATACTAGCCCAAAGGAGAAACCTTAATGAACATGAGTTTTTGTAACAGAACTGTCTTTTCTATATGTTAGTACTTATTTCAAGTGATACCAGACACTCAACATAAATTATCTAAAATGTACATGATTAAGAATATCAACATTTCCCACTGAAACTATTTAGGTGTATAACATATTTTAGAAAGCTATTCAAAATGTCTTGTGATCCTCCATTGTCAGATTAGAGGAGCTAGACTGGAATCTGCCAGCCTGCCTACCAAGAAAACCCTTGAGCACTGTGTCTTTGCTAGCCCATTATGGCAAAGTGGGAGCTGGACACACTACAGGGTTCTAGCACAACCATGTTTTGTGCCACCTGGTCATGGCATCTTGTTACATACAAAGAGTCAGACACCAAAGAATCTGTTTTACTATTCTAATCAACTTAGTGCAAGCATGATCATAGTTATTCTTGGCTTAGCCTTTTGAAGGTCATCCATTAGTAATGAAAAGTCATATCTGTAGGAAAAGACTCATAATTAATAGTCTTGTCAGCAACGCAGAAACAAACTGCAACATTTTAGTATGACTGAGAAAAATTTCACTGTCTTTCTGTACTCCCTGGATAGTTTCTCAAAAACCTATCAGTTTGTTTTTAATTAACCTTGTCTATTATCTTTAAATCAGTGGAGAATATTTGGCCAGAGATGACCACAACTTCTTGGAAGCTTTGCAGAAGTCAAACAGATAAATGAGAAATTGCTTCAGGACAAGTAACAGATTCATAAATATTAACATAAATAACTGGGGAAAAAAAAAAAAAAAAAAACTTTATGAACCTTTTCCAAGTAATAAATCAAAAGCTATTAACAAAAGAAATCAGGAACTGAAAGTTATTTAAGTTATTTCTAAATTCCAGATAACTAGATCAATGGTTAGAGCATTAGTGGTCAGAAGACATTATTATTCTACTGAATTTTTGACAGAAAATGCTGTTGCAAATTCAAGATCTAGAGAATGAGTGGTACATACAGATCAAGCCATAATGCAGTATGAAGTAGTAATGAAGGAGATAATCAAAAGCATGGTTGTAATAAAGAAATACAAAGAAATGATGTCTCTCTCATTAGCTTTCAGAAGTGAATTAACATACAAATTATTACTAATGATTTCCAGTGAAACCATGACAGTTTTCATACTTTCTCACTTCATTTACCTCATGAAAGGCAGTATAATGAACTTTCAAATTCATTACAGTAAGTTCATGATATAAACATTACATCATACCTTAATGGTTCAGATACAGGAAAGAGTGATGTAAAGGTCTTTACCCACCTATTTACATTCTTCCAGTCTGCACTATTTCTGTAGATCAACCCCAGCAAGCAGCTGATACACACACAGGCATTTGCTCTCTGCCCCCCACAGTGGGATGGGAAAGAGAATCAAAAAGGTCAAAGCTAAAGAACTCATAGGTCAAGATAAAGACAGGTTAATAGGTAAAGCAAAATTTGAACACATAGGTAAAATAAGATAAGGAATTCATTCACTGCTTCCCATCAGCACGTAGTTTTTCAGCTTCTTGTGGTAAGACAAGGTCCATCATGTGTAATGATTTCTTAGGAAGACAAATGCCATCAGTCCAGATATTCAGTTTTGTTGTTCATCTTGATGGCAAATGGTACAGAATATCCCTTTGGACTGTTGTCCTAGTTCCACCCCTTCCCACCTTTTTGTTCATCTCCATCCTCCTCACTAGTAGGGTAGCATGAGAAAGAAAAAAGTCCTTGTCTTAATGTAAGGACTACTCAGGAATAGCTAAAATGTCAGCATGCCACATCATCGATGTCATCCTTTATTCCATACCATTTCCATCATGCTCAGGTACCACACTATCCAAGGAAAAAACTGTCCTACATACCTGCCCATATTCTTCCATGGACCCTGTCAGACATGACCACAGTGCCTCAGGGCGTATCTGTTTAAGATATTCCTAGTTAGCTCATGAAGCTCAGAAAAAGTCAGAAACAGGTA
Source organism: Gallus gallus (assembly GCF_016699485.2). NCBI lineage: Eukaryota > Metazoa > Chordata > Aves > Galliformes > Phasianidae > Gallus > Gallus gallus. The sequence goes on from NC_052532.1 coordinate 142,454,863, forward strand.
TGAGCATTCTGATTACCTGAAGTTGTTCAAGGTACTGGAGTCATTGTAACAAGGCAAAAAACCATCTGACCCACAGGATAAGATAAGAAAGCTGGCATTTTTCAGTTACTCCACAAAATTTTCTCACCAAAGAGAAGGAAAATAATAATTATTAATTTTCTCCATTAGCTGGTTCCTGAAGTACTGGAGTGACAGCAATACAGGGATCAAATACCAGGTGTGATAAAGCACTTCTCATTAATGTTTTACAATATTCTTCCCATCTACACAAAGGAAATATATATGAATGGCTACCTACTTTTAAACAAGAAAAAAAAGTCTAACCTCAAGCCCTCTGCTCCAGAACTTACTTCTGCAACTACTCTGTCTTGAGACTAGTCCATAATAGATATTTCTTACAAAGATACTTCGTCAAGGTATCAGCCCAGTTTGTATAATACTTATGATAACCTATCTGAGATTCGATGCCATATTATTTAAAATAAAATAATTCTTTAGCAGCATCCCAACAGTTATCTGTCATAGATATGTAACATTCTTTAAGAACTTCCCTGGGCAACAAAATATATTTGCTGTTGAAAATGAAGATTAAAAGTAATCATCTCCTATATGACCAGATTAGAAAATCAATGTTAAATATGCTTTGCAGTACAAGGCAACTGGTCACCCCATATTTCATGTTGGTAGAATACTGCTCCAATTGTCCAAAAATAGGAAAAATTGGACACAGACTTACTTTGACAGTTTTTGATAAAAAAACAGGTATAGGAACATTCACTGTTTCATTGCTGTTGCTTGTGTCAGTGCTCACAGTCATCCCAGTTCAGTCTGCCTCATAAGTCCTTGGTTTGCAGCATAGACGGAGTCAAACATCAAGCAGAGGCATTTGTAATCTTCTAGATTAAATGACCATCTCTACAAGAGTTCCTGCTCCTTTAACAGCATGCAGTTAATGGATTACTGGAGCATTACTGCAGTTGGCAAGCAAAGTCTAGGTGTCAACTCCAGTAGTGAAATCATATGGAAATATCAGTTTCAGCAGCATGGGCCACAAACCATGTAAGTAAATCCAAAAAAATTATTTCAAGGAAGGTATTTCCTTCAGCACTTTCCTACAGATTCTGAAGCTGAGATTAGTGAAATGGTGTATTTTATTGAATCCCTAGAGTGCCATAATTTAATAGTATTTCACAGCTACAGTACATCATCACATTACATTATATTCTCATTGTCGACATGCAAACTACAATACCATGAAGTGATAATATAATTTAATGAGTTATACCATCTAGTGTGATGTGATATACAAGAAAGTCAATGCAGCATATCCCAAATATTATCCTCTTCTAAAGGGAAACCAATTGGGATATTTCATATAAAGGTATGGGTCATTGTTTTTCTCTGTTTTTTTGTTTGGTTGGTTGGTTGGTTTGTTTTGTTTGTTTTGTTTTTGGTTTTGGTTTTGGTTTTGGTTTTTTTTGAATGAGTTTAATCTCAGTACATCTTGATACATCTGAAAAGACCTTAAATGTTATACTCACAAGCAATCTATTTTGCTAAGATCATAAAATGAAGACTCTTTCACATGCAACTTTCTGAAAGGCTTTTAAAGATCTTTGAAAAAATGTTTTTACAAATAATTAGCTAAAGCAATCATGTAGGAGCTTCACATCTTTTAGGGACTGTTTTTGTACCAATTAATTGTACTTTGTCTATATAACTGAAAATCTGGTTGGTAGGTTTACTTTATTTACTGTCCAGACCCGAGCTTTGAGTTGTGTGTCCCCTCTACAAGAGCTGATGATGTAGAATGTATCTTGCAATCCAAAGAGAACAGGCAATACAGTTCATTGCATTGTGATGTACAGCAACTATACTAAGTCGCTATCATACATGAAGACATTTTAAATCAAGACAAGACACAGATTTAAGCTGTAGAAATCTGCTTGTTTCCTCCACACACATGCACATATTAATATATTTTAGTTATCCCATGAATATAAAAGAATCATAGAAACATAAAATGGCTTAGACTAGAAGGGACCTTAAAGATCATAGAGCTCCAGCATGCATGCCATGGACAGGTTTACAAACCACTAGATCAGGCTGCCCAGAGCCCCACTCAAACCAATATTAAACGGGATGAGGAATGCACAACTTCTCTGGGAAGCTTATCATAATGCCTCACCACCCTCTGAGCAAATAATTTCTTTCTAACAGCTAAACTAAATCTACCCTCTTAAAGGCATTCTCCCTTGTCCTATCACTATTAGATCATGTACAAATTCAGCCCCCCCTCTTGAAAGTACTATGATATCTCCCCAAAGCCTTCTCTTCTCCAAGATAAACAAGCCAAGCTCTCTCAGACTTTCCTCACAGGACAGTTTCTCCAGTCCTCTCACCATCTTTGTGGCCCTCCACTGGACCCATTCCAATAGCTACACATCCTTCTTGCTTTCAGGGTCCCAAATATGGATACAGTACTCCAGATGAGGTTTCACGAGGGCAGAGTAGAGGGGAACAGTCACCTCCTTCACTCTGTTGGCCGCCCTTCTTTTGATGTAGCCCAGGAGACGGTTGGTTTTCCAGGCTACAAGCACACACTGCTGGTTCATGTCAAGCATGTCATCAAGTGAGACCCTTAAGTCCTCCACCACAGGTCTGCTCTCAGTGAGTTCTTCTCCCAGTCCGTACTCTAGCTCAGATTGCCCCAACCCAAATACTACACCTCGCACTTGGTCTTGCTGAACCTCATTAGGTTGACAAGGGCCCATTTCTCAAGCTTGTCAAGGTCCCTCTAGATGGCATCCCTTCCTTTTATTGGGTCAACTGCACCACTGACTTGATGTCATCTGCAAACTTGCTGAGGGTACACTTGATCCCACTATGTCATTGATAAAGATGTGGAAAAGCACCAGCCCTGAGATGGACACCTGGGGGACACCATTAATCAATTGTCTCCAGCTGGACATAGAGCCATTGACCACATTCCTCCAGGTGTGACCATACAACCAACTTTTTATCCACCAAATAGTTTACCCTTCAAACCCATTTAACTCCTATTTAGAGATAGAATGTGGGGTGGGTCAGTGCCAAGGGCCTTGAACAAGTTCAGGTAGATGACATCATTTGCCCTCCTTTTGACCACTAATGCCATCACTTTATCATAGAAGGCCACCAGATTGGTTGAGCACCATATGCCCTTGGTGAAGTCATGAAGTCATGCTGGCTGTCTCAGATCACCTCCTCATCTTGTATGTATGTTAACACACCTTCCAGGAGAATCTAACCCATGATCTTCCCAGACACAGATCTGAAGCTCACCAGCCTGTTGTTCCCCAAGTGTTTCTTTCTCCCTTTCTTATGGGAGTGATGATCCCTTTTTCCAGTCAAGAGGGACTTCGTCCGTCAACCACATCTTTTAAAATATGATAGAGTGTCTTGGCAACCACATCAGTCAGTTCCTTTAGGACCCTTGTATGCATTTCATTCAGCCCTATAGCCTTATACATATTCAGCCCCATGAGGTCATCTCAGAATACTCTTCTGCTATGGTGAGAGAGATTTTGCTCTCCTGACTCCTGCTTAGAGCTTCAGGGACACCAGAGGCATGGGAATCCTGACTGCTAGTGAAGACCAGGTCTCACTGAATACCTCAGCCTTCTCCACATCTGTTGAAGTCAGTACTCCCTTCTCATTTACCAGAGGGGGTACACTCTCCTTTGCATGTCTCTTCTGACCAACGTCCAATGTATCTGAAGAAACATTGTTTTATTTATTTATTTTTTTTTTCATATTCCTCACCAAGTTCAGCTCCATCTGAGCCTAGGCTGAATAAGTTTAGGTACAGATTATCTTATCTCTCCTAACTGTTGTTGGAGCTGTAATAAAGTAATTCTTGCCTTATTAGCAGCAAGAGATGGTGACAAAAAGCAATAAAGGATTTTTTGAAAATCTAATAAAGAGAAGCTTAATTTCAGATGGGTTTCTCTATACTCAGTGACTCAAAAATAAATTCAAATAATAGACAAAAATTTCACTAACAGTACATTCTCATGGGTGTACTTAGGAGGAAACAGATGAAATCAGGCCCATGTAGTAATCAGATCTCAACAAATGAGTAAGATTATTTTTACCAAAAAGAATAATTTATATTGTTACTTCTTGAAATCTATACTGACTGTCTGCCTAGCTAAATTTAAAAAAAAAAGAAAAAAAAAAGCAGCTGCTTTTCTCTCTCATCCTTACTCATTTCTCTTTGGGAGTGTGTGAACCTGCAGCACATCTTCTTCCAGCTTGCACAGCTGGGTGTTTGCCATCTTCTGTCAGTTGAGAAAGGAAGATAAAAATAACATCAAGGGAAGAAAACTGTGCCCTCATCCACCCTACCTCACCTTCCCATATGTACACATTCTTTTGGAAAATGCTGTTTCAGAGAACAATAGAGGGTCAGTTGTGGGATAGCAGGAAACGGAATTTAGCCTGGGGAGACATGTTCTATGCCTTCTAAAAACTAATTCAACACTGATATTAGAATACAGATTAAGTTGGAATATATTTCAGGAAAAGTAATCAAGCACACACCCAAACAGTCTTCAAACCTCTGCAAAGTAAATATTCAGTGTCGCTAAACACACAAAGTATTATTTTCATAGCACTCTCACCTTTTAACAGTCTTTCACGAGTTAGTATATATCTACTTTCATAATTTGAAATCGTGGCCTGATTTGTTAATTCTTACTGTTCTGCAAAATCTGCATAAAGAGTACTAAATTTGATCTAGATTTTATGAAATTTGCTGAGATCCATTAATATGATATTATTATTATCAAGAGTGAAATATGCTCCTAAACATGATACATCATATCACAAAACTTCACAGCTAAACTGGTATTTCATTAAGTCAAACTATCAAAGCTATCTACCATTTAAAATAATCAGTAAAATGACTGTTTAATGGAATTTAAAGCTGCCTGTTCTTAATCAGAAAAACCTCAGAACACTTGAAAAACATTCCTTCTGCCCCACCCCAACAAATGAGAGGTAATGGCCTAAAGTTCTTCCAGGAGAGTTTGAGGTTAGATATTAGGAAAAAAGTAATCTCAGAAAGAGTGGCGAGGCATTGGCACAGGCTACCCAGGGAGATGTTGGCAGTACCTCCCTGGAAATATTCAGGAAACATGTAGATGTGGCACTGAGGGACATTTTTAGTAGTGGGGATGGGTTGGTGGTTAGATCAGATGATATTAGAAGTCTTTTCCAAACTTAAAGATTCTATGATTCAATGAAATTCAGAGTGATTACAAACAGAATTCTCTCCATTATTTGCCATTTTTAAAAAATATGTCAGAAAGAGTGTGTTATTTCAAAGAAATGCACGTGTCAAAAAAGTTTTGGATCAATTTATTTGCAGGTATTAGTGGGGTGGGTAGTTTGGTTAATTTTAATTTTTCTTTTATAAAATCAATAGTCTAGATAAATGGAGTTATTGCATATTCTGGAGGTCAGATTAAAATATGTTAAAATAGACAATTACAGGAATCAAAATTCAGCTGGCCATCAGTGTTATTCCAAGGCTCACTCATTGACGTAGAGATCATAATTCAACATCAGTTACGGAAAAATGAAAAAAAAATGTAAGCATAGCATTTTTAAAACGAAAACCTATCAAATTTTACAGCTGGTTTAAAAAAGAATATTTTCTTTTTTTAAAATGTGAGTGTTGGAAGATAATCCTACAGTGAACAGATTATTTCAACTTCCATTTGGGGGTTATTCACAAATAACCACTATCCTAGGATTCATATAGCTTCACTGACACTCCTGTTCTCAGGACATTTCCTTTTATTACAGATGGTTGAACTGCGAAAGTCAGATTGAGATGGAGAGCCTATGGTCACTGTTCCTTGGGAATTTTTTTCCACTAGCAGCGAATCAGGAGACAAGTTATCTCCATCAAAATATGGTGTCTGAATGTCCATAAAGCAAAAGTGAGTAGTTTGTTAGAACAAAAAAATTTAGTGACATTAACACTGCTAAGGGAACTGGAGCAGACAAACATAGCATTGTTGACAAAAACTTAAATTTTGAGCCACTAATGTGCCCCTGTGACCAAGAAGACTAATGGCATCCTGAGGTGCACTAAAAAAAGAGTGTGGCCAGCAGGTCAAGTGAGGCTAACCTCTCCCTCTGCTCTGCCCTGGTGTAGCCACATCTGCAGCAATGCGTCCAGTTCTTGGCTCTCAGTTCAAAAAGTGCAGGATTCTACTGGAGAATGTCCAGTAGAGGGTCATAAGGATGATAAAGGCCTGGAGCACCTCCCACGTGAGGACTGGTTGAGAAGCCTGGGATTGTTCAGCCTGTTGAAGACTGACAGGGGATTTTATCAATGTTTCTAAATATCTGATGGGTGGGAGACAAGTGGATGGGGCCAGGCTCTTCCTGGTGGTACCCAGCAACAGGACAAGAAGCAAAAATCACAAACTGGAACACAGAAAGTTCCAAGCAAATATGAGAAAGAACTGCTTTATTTTGAGGGTCACAGGGAACAAACTGTCCAGAGAGGCATCAAAACGTACCTGAATGCTTTCCTGTGCACTGTAGGGAACCTGCTTTAGCAGTGGAGTTGATCTTGATGATCTCCCGGGTTCCCTTCCAACTCCTGCGGTTCTGTGATTCTGTAACTCTGTGTACACAAACAGACAAATATACAATTAATTGATTAACTGAGCTAGAAATGTGATAATAATGATCAGTATGGATACAGTGGTCTAAAGGTTCTTTTTGAAATTTAAAATGTATTAACTAAGTCATGCTATCTCACACGTGTGATATCTCACTGCACATTTTTCACTGTTCTAGCATGACCTCCAATACTGTCATGAAATAGAAGTTTTCTTTAGCTTTAACTGACTTTTATGTGTCCCATGGGATTAATCCTCAGAGATGAGCATGGCCAAAGGCACTGGATAGAAAGCAAAGTTATTACTTTGTTAGGTTGTTAAATTCTTTTTCTGGAATCTTGGAAATCTTTGGAAATATCTTTGTTGATACAAGAACTGCTCATTATCATTGTAGCATTTCTTCTATTCTAGTTTCCTGGCAGATAGCCCTTTTGTAAGAACTTCAGATGCTATCATCTGAGGCTGTTTTATGTTTGCAATATGATTGTTCTGCCTAGAGTCATACTAAGAAGAAGAGGTACGATGTATGCTGCAAAATTCTAACAATGCTTTATTCTTCTCTTTATCAATGTAGTTGGGGGGACTTTCCTCTGCATTTCACTTTCCTTAGGAAGAACTCACAAAGGCAACCTAGGAGGCTCAGTAGTTACACAGTAAGGCAAACACACTAACGTAGGAAGAAAAGAGGAAGGATGAGACTGGTTAGAAATATAATTTAGTGACTGAAAATAGATCCTCTTCTATAGTAGAAGTACCACAAAAGATTTTAAGAACTGCATTTTTTTTTCAGTTTGTTTCTTTCTAATTAAAAATATTTGCTTATTATCGTCTAGACATAAAGTATTTGTTCCACACCATACTAACAGACTAAATAATGATGAAAATGTTTTATCTATAAGCAGTTACATAATGTACTAAACTGTGAATGATCACATACTACAAGGTAATATTAAGTCTACGTGAACAACAAAAAAGCAATCTACTGAATTACTCCTTAGTTTTCACAGAGAGCAGGGCCACATTTCTCAACCATTCAGTGCAGAATGTCTTGGTGTCTACTTGTTAAACTAATACAGTTTCATTACTTTCCCTTTACTGTACTCTCTTTCATGCATGTGCTAAAAGTCCTTCTGACAGAGTAGAAACAGAAATCTTAATATATAAACCATTATTTATTTCCAGCACTTATAAAAAAACCCAAAGATGTACCTTTTCACTCTAAAGAGGCTTTTATTAGGATGAATGACAGTTAATGTGAAAAGAGCAGGACCTATCTTTGTCTGCCTGTCCATAGCTGAAGTAATGGCATAAAGCATTAAACCGATGTCTCTTAAGTGAAGAAAAACATTTTCTTTCAGGATTAATGGTTCACCACTATTGTGAAGATTAAAACTAGAAGCAAAGAGAAAAGTGAGTTCAGAGCAGCTCTGCTTTTCATTTCTATGGAACTTGTTAGTGAACAAGAGCCAAAAAGTCAAGCATTTGGGTAAACAGTTCAACATGAAATTGCTTACTGAATGCTATCTTATGTTATGGTCAAATACATCTGCTGCACTGTAAGGCAATAGATAGAGTGATTTAGCACTGCATACAAATCATTGGGATTCGGTGTGTTTGTACCAAGTGAAAGGCTGGCAGCTGTAAGAAGAATGCCAATCACCAAATGTCATTTCTTCATTTACATCACATTGGTATTCATACAGTGTCAAGCAACACCAAAAGTGAATTTATTGCTACAAGAAAGTCAATATTTTCCAAAAATGGTAGGAATTTTGAAACAGTAATTTAAAAGCCTATTTTTTTGCAAACTATTTACTACTTTAAACACACGTATATTGCTATTCATTACCATGGATACTTACAACCAGGGTAATTCTGTGAAGTTTCTTCATCTTAAACACTTGGTCTTTTACAAAGTAAACTCACAATGTTTAGTATGATCAGTAAAACTGAGTTATTGGAGACCTCCTTGACTTTCCTAAAACAAGTCTTTATTGTATATGGTTCATTAGTCTCTCTCTTTAATTTTCTTGGAACAACACTTCATTAGGGTTTTTTGATTTTGTTTGTTTGTTTGTCTGTTTGTTTTTGGTTTTTTTTCCCCAGAAACATGCCATAAAGCAGTCCAATCAAACTATCCTATTTCCTGTGGAAGTATAAATCTTGCAAAGTACAACCCTTCTGAAAATAGCAAATGACACCAACAGAATGAAAGGAAAAAGTGCTCTATACTTCTACATATTCCTTTTTGTGTAAAAATAAATAAATCCCTGAACATAAATTTCAGTATCTTTCTGTACTTTCTAATTATCAGAACTAAGAAATATCCCACTAAGCACAAACACACAAAGCATATACATAGTCTCCTTTTTATTACCAATGCTTTTTCTTTGGGAGAACCAAATTTCTTAAACTTCATAAAAATGTTGATGATACTTGATGTTATAATTTGAACTTCACCAGATCATACAATTCTGACACTTAAATCATGAGTTGTTCTTCTCTCATACTATGAATGGACTGAGTTTTCTACAGGCCTTTTACATACATGTCAATCAGACCTATTTAACTGAGTCTTTTTTTTATTTTGTGACAGTGCTCAAGGCACGAGAACATATACTTTTGTATGGCACTTTAGGAACAAAATTCATCATCAAAGGCATAAATCCATCCAGTAATATTAGATCCAAAGAAATATGTCCTACCTGACATTTGTTTTTGTCTTTAATTTTTCTCAACCTACATTTCAGTAGGTATTTGTATAGCTGCATTACAGCATCAGTAAAAGGCAGAAACAATCCTTTCTTTCATTAGAACAAAGTTTGCAATTTCTAAGAGGTTATATTCATTTTAGACAGAGAAGGGAGCATTTCACAGCAACAAATAATGATAGCTCAAAAGTCTGATTATGTCAGTGCTGGCTCCTAGAAAAGACCAACCAATATAATTGATCTTGTAACATTTAAACGCTCTTCACTTTAAGCATATTTTATTGCTGCCTGGCTACAATTATGCTGACCAAAAGTGAGGCCAGCACTGGGGTTTAGAACTCTGAGGAAAATCAGTTCAGCATGTAACCACTTCACTCCTAATGGCAGAAGTTGCATGGGAAATTAATTTTCAGGATCACATTAAGTCAGATTGCAGAAACTATTGTGGGATTCACTTGGATAAAATTGCTCTAGCTGCTGAAAAGATGAGTGTCAGTAATGATATTTATTAAACAAAATGAATAACGTTTGGAAGCCATGGAAACCAGAGGACTAAAATTGAGTATATGCACTAAGTGCAAGAGGGCAACAAGAGCTTTTAAGACAATCAAAGAATTTAAAGTACAAGGACAGATGAGATAAATTCTTAAGCATTTTTATCTATCTTTCTCATAAGATAGAAAAGTGAAATTAAAACAGAAAATACCAGTCTGTATAATCAAGGAAATAAACCTTCAATAGTACTTTAGGGTATTTTTATTATTTTCTGTCAGCTTTCCTATTCTTTATGCAACTGAAAAACTAATTTATAAAATATATAGACTCTAATAAAGATAATAAATGAATAAATAAATAAAACCATGGAGATAAGGGAGTAGAGGGCAGAGGGGGTTAGGGGCATGAAAATGTTTGGGATAGAATTAGAATTTTCAGAAAAGTGCAGAGCAATTGACCAAATACACAGAAATATTTCATAGAGGTTTGAACCATGACAGTAAAAAAAAAAAAAAAAAAAAAAAAAAAAAAAAAAAAAAAAAAGAACAGATAAGAGTCTGTTTAGATTTACAAAGACTGACAGGGTGTTCTGTTGTTTTTTTTATTATTTATTTTTTTTTATTTTTATTTTTCATCAGAAGACTACTTTAAGTCTTCCAAAAACTCACATCCATATTTACCCTCATAGCATGTTATTAGTTAGATTGATGAGTGGAACTGTTTACAAAGTGGAAAGTTAAAGCCTTTAGGAACGTGAAGGAGAGAATTAAAAGAAGGAAAAGATAAAAAAGCCTAGCATTTTTTTTTAAGAAGGCTGATCAAGGCCACTACTTTTGAAATGCAGCTAAATATTAATTGTAATTCTGATCAAGTAATCCTTTAACAAGAGAAAAAGTACTGTATCAGAATTGTAAGTAAATAAATTTACAATGCATTTAATATATTTTAAACAATACAAAAAGAATAAGTGACAAATAAATTCACATTGCTTTTCTTAAAGCAATGGTACAATTGTTTAGTATGTTTGAACTTGGAAATGAGTGATTAGGTTTTTTTTCACAATTTTATGGGCTATATAGTACTTACTGCACTCAATTTACTGTATTATTAGTAATATAATCTATAGGGATAAAGTTTACATGTACATAGATCACTCCGAAAGCAATGCCTCCTACTTTCTCCCATGGAAACTATAACAGATACAAAGAGTACAATAACACTATTTGATAAAGCAAATTCACAACTACAAAACAGTCTTTTCAACATTGTCATGACCATTAGCTATGCATTTCTGCCAGTGATGAATATGCATACTGCACTCAAACAAACCTGCACTAGTGGAGTTGACCCACTGTTGCTTTCACCACTGCTGAAATGTACCGTGCACCACCTCACTTCGCTCACATCCACTTTTGGTCTCCATAAATGTTCAGCAAGCATCAGTGAATGTCAGTAGGTGCCATTTTTTCTATATCTTTGCTTCATATACACTTCCATGTCAGACACCATTTTTGTCAGACTGCTACTCTTTTTGCATCTGTCACACAGCAAGAAAATGTAATGGAATATTGGTGGGAAGGTTCAGCCTCTACTGCCACACCACTACCATCCACCTCTGTCATTGTGGCCCAAGATATTAAAGCAGGAAGCATTAATTTTGGAGCAACCCTTGCACTTTGCCTTCCAAATGTGTTTAAATTCAATATACTGAACTGATAAATCACAGAATCACAGAACAGTCCAGGTTGGAAGGGACCTCAAGGATCATGAAGCTCCAACCCCCCTGCCACAGGCAGGGCCACCAACCTCCACATTTATACTAAGCCAGGCTGCCCAGGGCCCCATCCTACCTGGCCTTGGACACCTCCAGGGATGGGGCATCCATAACCCCTCCGGGCAGCCTGTTCCAGCACCTTATCACCCTCATAGTAAAGAATATCCCCCTGACATCCAACCTAAATCTTCCCTCCTTCAACTTAAAACCATTTCCTCTTGTCCTGCTATTATCTACCCTTTCAAATTGTTGACTACCCTCCTGTTTATAGGCTCCCTTTAGGTACTGAAAGGCTGCAATGAGGTCACCCCGCAGCCTTCTTTTCTCGAGGCTGAACAAGCCCAGCTCCTTCAGCCTGTCTTCATAGGGGAGGAGCCCTCTGATCATCTCCGTGGCCCTCCTCTGGACCCTCTCCAACAGCTCTCTGTCTTTCTTGCATTGGCGGCTCCAGACCTGGACACATTACACCAGATAGGGCCTCACAAGAGCCAAGTAGAGGGTTACAGTCACCTCCCTCTCCCTGCCGGCCACCCCTCTTCTGATGGAGCCCAGGATACCATTTGCTTTCTGAGCTGAAAGAGCACACTGCCTGTTTGTGTTAAGTTTTTCATCCATCGGGACCCCCAGGTCCTTCTCTGCAGGGTTGCTCTCAAGGACTGCTCCTTCCAGTCTGTATATATGCCTGGGATTCCTCCAGCCCTCCTCCAGCCCAAGTGCAAAACCTTGTACTTTGCTGTGTTGGACCTCACTAGATTCACCTGGGACACCATTCAAGTCTGTTGAGATCCCTCTGAATGGCATCCCTTCCTTCCACTGTGTCAACTGCACCACTCAGCTTGGTGTCATCAGCAAACTTGCTGAGGGTGCACTAAAGGGTGTACTGTACAGGGTTCACTGGTGAGGCCGCACCTTGAGTACTGTGTCCAGTTTTGGGCCCCTCACTGTAAGAAAGACATCGAGGCCCTGGAGCAGGAACCATTGATGAAGGGCGAATGGTTGGACTGGATGATCCTGTGGGTCTTTTCCAAACTTAGCGATTCTATGATTCTATGATAAAGAAAATAAGGAGCTTGCAGATTTTTAAAACAACATTCAATTCAAATTTCTGCCTTAGGAAAAGAGCAAAAATAATAATGTTACTTACAGAATGAGCACTCAAAGTTGAAATATTATCTACTTGTGTTTCATTTGATAGCATGTTACTTTAAAGTTGCAAAAACAGGGAGACTTGATCAAGCATACCTAGCATCTTAGGCAGCTGACAGATGTCTAATATGATAAAAGTGGTTTATTTAACACATTAATGGAAATATCCTAAGGATGAAGATGTCCCTTAATACTCAATTTCCATCAATAGAGAGGTCATCTGTTTTCTATTAGATCAATATGAATAAGTACTGAAATAAAGCCACAGTCTTTTTCATTCATTATCAGGAACACCCTTTACTATCCCCAGAATTAGTTAGCTAGTTTACCTTCAAAAACTCAGAGCTATATCCTAATATATATCCAGAGCTATAAAATCCTAATTTTATGTGACATATATTTTTTCCTTGAACACCTTTATTGTGAAGCATTTTCACATGCTATTGGACTGTAGACATCTCTGTTCTAAGCAGTAAAAATGAATGTGCACACAGGTAGGGAAGAAAGGTGCCTTCAGATGGTATAGCCAATACTTAGAAGAAAATAAAAAAAAAAAAGTACATTCTAAATGACACAATCACTCTTCTCTCAACAACTTGCCTCCAGGGTCTTCTACCAGCTCCAAAAAGTCTTGAAATTAGTTGGATGAACAAGACTCAGTAAGACACTTTTCTTCTGCATCTTTCACCATCAAGATGACTCTATGATGACACTTGACACATCAAGAGACACCCCCCGCCCCCATAATCATTCATTATGTGATTGGATCTTGCAGTCAGTTAGCTAACTGTATTTCCACTCTACAGGGATGATTGTGTCCTCATAATGCCACAGATTTGCAGCATTGTTTCTCCTTGTTTAATTCCAGAGATGTTATCTTATTTGAGAATGATTGTATTATTTGTAATATCATTCATATTATTGAATGTTTATATTATTTGAGCATATCTTCTCACTTTGAAAATATGAGCAGGTTTGATTAAGAATAGTATTTGTAAGCACATCTAAAAAATATAAGATATAAACCTGATTGTGTCTTTTAAGTCTTTACTTGAAGTTATTTTTTTTTTTTAAATCTGCTTTGCTAATTGGTACAGGATCAGAACAGTGTTTTTTCACTAAAAAAGAAGAAATTTCTAATTCAAATTGATGTGCTACTTTTCGTTATTAGTTGAATCAGTGTCTGATTCTTCTATCATGGTTCTGATATGGAAAGAAATAAAATAATAGGACAAAACAGAACAGGATAACATAGGTCTCAGAAGCAACCTACAAACATTATCAAATATAACTATCAGATTATTTTGAGGCTGACCCAACGTTAAAAGATATCATTAAGAGCATCATTTAAATGGCTCTTAAACAAGAACAACCATGGGGGATAAACAACCTATCTAGGAAGACTGTTCCAGTGTCTAACTACTCTCTCAGGAATTATTTTTTTCTCATGTCAAATCTGAACCTCCTCTTATTCAGCTTTGAGCAATTCCCATGAGCCCTGTCACTAAACACCAGGGAGGAAAGAACACATCACTCTCCACTCTCCCCCCTCAGGAAGAGGAGAGGAATGAGCTCACCCCTCAGTCTCCTTTTTTAAAGTTTAACAAACCCAGAGCCCTTAGGCAATCCTCATAGGACATACCTTCTACGCCTTTAACCAGTTTTGTTGCCCTCTTCTGGATGCACTCAAGTATCTTAACAGCACTCTTAAATTTTAGAGTTCAGTACAACACACAGGTGTGATAATCACCTCTTTCAACCAGCTGGATAATACTGTCTTCAATTTGCTCAAAAATGTGGTTTTTTTTTGTTGTTTTGTTTTGTTTGTTTGTTTGTTTTGTTTTTTTTTGTCTTAGTTGCAAGTGGACACTTCTGGCTTATACTGAACGTACTGCCAACAAGCACATCCGGATTCCCCTCTGCAGGGTTGCTCTTTAAGCCACTTATTTCCATTTGTTTTCTGTCTGAAATTGCCTCATCCCAAGCAATTTTCTCATTAAAATTCATGCCACAGCTGATGGTCCAGTTCTCTAATCCATCTAGACCCCTCTACAAAACCTTTCACTCCTGAGGAGAGCAAACAACGTCCTCCCAATAAACCACTATAAGCCCTGCTTTCCTGGGAGTGGCTGAATATCTCTCTTCCAGTAGTGAATAGTGAATGAATTTCTGTTGTGCTTTGCTGGCATACCCAGTTTTACTCTATCTATTAAAATGTCTTTATCTCAACCCACAAGTTCTTCCTATTATTTTTCTAATTCTCTTCCTCATCCCACCGTGTGGAGAGTGAGTGAGCAGTTGTGTGATGCTCATCTACCTGCTGGGATTAACCCACATCAAGACATATTGAGAAACACAGTCCCCTTTTCCATAAGAAATAATGAAAGAATTAACTAGCTTTGTCATTTTTCTATCCACAAAATAGATATAACCCCTCCATAACCGGAGGGGTTATGGATGCCCCATCCCTGGAGGTGTCCAATACCATTTTCCATTGACCAAAATGTAATTCTGCTTTCCAGACTTGCATCTGCCCTTGTGACAAGGAAGCCTGATTACTGCCACACTCTGCGATCAAACTTGCATCTTGTTCAGAGAGCTATAACATGATTGTTAAGTGGTTTAGGCAAACCTGATGCTAACACCAGCACCCCTTGCTCATACTATTTGTCTGAAGATTAATTTACTTTTATTAATATAAATACCGCATACTGCAACACTCTGTAAAACTTGTGCTGCACAGAGTAAGGAAGAGTTTGTCTTCCCTTTTTTCTCTGAAGTAGATACATTCTAATTTTTCTTACTTACTTGCCTCCCCTCCCCATTCTGGCTTCCTTCTTTGACATTTCAGGATGAAGCAGTCCTTAGATACAGCACAGCGAACAGCTTTAAACAATGTCTGGGAAAAGCAGCTGAAGTCACTGCTAAACATGCTTTCCATTTTGTATTTTAATATGGAACTGATAAACTTCATGGGACAGCTCTTTAGCTGACATGTCACCATAGATAGCATCTTTAGCTTAAATGAAACTTTTTAGTTTTGTAGCAGAGTTAGCTTTTCTGATGTTTACCATATTTTGTACTGCTATTCAGCAACTCAAGTACTGCTTTTGAAGCTCTGATTGAAATTACTGCTCATTACACTTTCTGCCATTTTTAAAAATACAATCATCTACATAAAATGCACAAGCATTTTATCTCTGTCAATATTACTTCATTTTAAGGTGTTTTTTTTTTTCTTTTTCTTTCTTTTTTTTTTTTTTTCCCCCAGTCAGACTCCAGACAAACTGGTTCATTTCATTCCATATGTTTTGTCTACTTGCTTGGTCAATTCTTCTCACTATCTTCCATTTCACAATGCAGATTTCCACATTTTTTTGAGGAACATTTAACTTCTTTTCATTCCTGTCATTTTTAACTTCAGGAAGTTCAATTAAGAAATACCAAATTATACTCACTTTACTTTTAAGATAAAACCAATATTTTATCTAGATTGTTGTCACTTAGTGTGAGAGCCATCTTTGCTGACTTTGCCAGCTGAAGTTTAGATGTCCAGACAAATAAGTTATCTAGCTTCACCAAGGGAAGGAGATAAATTGTCATGAATCACCTTTCAGGGCCATCTTCCCATTCCCTTCCCCAGGACAAAAAGATGTAGTCAAAGACGTCATTTTAAAAAACAGCAAGGGAATGGAGTAAATGTCTCTACTGTTGCTCAGCAGCACACTGGTTAGTGCATTTAATGAGAAGGACTGTTCTCACCTTTTGAAAGCCACTCAGCTTTCAAAAGTACTCTATTTTACATAGAAGACTTCAATACAGATTGGAGAAGGTGGTACACACTGCCTCATTTAACAGCCCTAATCACTCAGTCACTGAGGCACTCTCATTTTCATTAGCACAGCCCTAAGAGAGTTACTTAAATGTTCTGAGCAAAATGAGAAGAACTTCACCTGATCAAATCTTAACCCGTATCACAGTAATCCGCAGGTTCTAGTCCTCTCAGGGAGCAAACACAGAAAGCTACTTCATCTCTCATGACTGCTACATTCACCGGGCCATGGGAAAAATCCAACATGACTTTTTTGTTCATCAAATACTTTTCTTAACGGAGACTTCATGGCTACTTCTTAACAAGCTACAAAGTAACCTAAAATATTATCATTATAGATATATATATATATATAAATGCATAAAACTAAAGATCTACTTTTAATGTCATTCTATCATTGAAGAAAATACTTCCCTTCTCTCACCAGAAGTGAAATTCATTCCCTCTCAAAGGACAGGCACAACATCCACTCCACTTCAGTCATTATATTGTAACAACATGAAAGCCATCAGTTCCGAAAGTTTTCTCACTAGCACAAAAAGCAAAGATCAGTCCTCAGGAATTCAAATCCTGGAGTCTCACCATGACTGTGAGCAAAACCAACCAGAAGTTTCTGACTCAGATTTTGGGAGCTGAAGGTCTACTGACATGAAATCGTTTAGATTCACAAGGGCTAGTAGCTCTTAACTATTGCATTCTGCATCAAACAGGAATGGTTTGGGCTGAACTCTCTCTACATGTATTTTAACAGTAGAAGTCACAGTGTATTGTACACAGAAGCAAAGTTCCCGATTGTTTCATTTTCCTCCTAAGTTACATTACCAACTCTGTATGCAACAAGACCTGAAAGCAAAAACAAAGCACAATCTCAAAAATAAACAATATTAATTGCAAATAAAATCTGAAGAAAATGAAGTCAGAGACTTCATGATCACAGTGTTGACCCACTGACTTGCAGCATCATTTTTCTAATTTTTCTTTTAATATGTTTTCAGGTTGTTTTCATTCTCTGTAAAATACTTCTGTCAAAGGAGTGTGGATTTTGATGGACATTCAAAACTCAGACATTGTGATTTTAATAAACTAGGCCTTTGCAAAGCAAGAGAAATAGCCAAGTTCTTTTGATAATCAACAAACAAACAAACAAAAAAGCAGTGTGATGTGAAAAGAACCTCTAGCTTCAGAGCACACCAGCTATCTTTACTGAGTAAAAAAAAAAAAAAAAAAAAGTACCATTACCACAGAACAAGCTCATAACTGTCAATTTAATTAATTTTCTCTTTCTTTTCTAAAGCAGTATGTTTACCACACAGTAGGAAGAAATTACAACTAAATAAAGGTAATGCAGTTCTTGGCCTAGTTTTTTAATCTGTTATTCAATTCTAGTCATAAATATTCTTAAATTTTAATATTTTTAATTTAAATAATTTAATATAAAATATTCTGTACTTGTCATGTCATATAAAGATAAGTATAGGAATTAAAAAAAAATGGAAACTTTTAAATTAAATTCTGAAAATACAATTGGTCTGATAATGATACCAGATAACTCATATTTGTATCATATCCCTTCTTAGGTAACCAGCACACATTTAAAGTCCTACAGCTATAGACATAGCTTCTATACAACAAAAATTAAAGGCTCTGTCTCGTCTACATGTAATTAAATAACAAAAGTCCTGTACATATCAAAATGAACAGAAACTCCTCAGCCTGAAAGGACATTTATCCTACTTATTGTGGGTGCAACTTACTGTAGTGGCATGACAGGAATTACTGTTATCCTTGAAATAAGCTGAATTTGCCATAGCAAGATAGAAAGTTTGTATCAATTATACAACCAACTTCATAGGGTGTGTAACAGGATTAAGGCTCCTACCTTTTAGTATGTGGGATAGATAGGCATTAATCTTTTTAAACATGCAGTGCAAGCATTTCTGGCCTTAGGAATTTTTTCATCTAGGCTGCAGATAGCAAGCTAAGACAGCACTGATGCAAAGAGGAAAGTTTTACCTTCTGACTGACATAAATTCTAGCTTTGTATATAGCAAATTATGAGTAGAAAAAGATGCCTTTTAGATACTTCTTTGTTTTGCTTGCATCAAAGACATCTCACAAGATACTTGTTTGGCCCCATCCAAGACAGGGCCTCTGATATTTCAGCTTTAATATCATTTTCAACTCCTTCAAGACATAGCAAAGCAAGCTCATGAGCCTTTTTCAAAAAATGATCTGTATCTTCTGCCCACTTACAGTCATGCTTTCATTATTTTAGTACTTAGATTTGTATCTGAGAACAACTTCAGTATCATCGTAGTCATGCACTGGAACAGTAAGAAGGCTCAGAGACCTTCAGCTGTTCTTTGTCTAATATTCCTTACTACAGTGTCTGTTCCAAAAGTAATGCCTCTTATTTTATTACTTTGGCCCACCTCACTCAGAGGTGAGTGCTGGGGGTATGGCTGGAGAGGCTGAACTTTCCCACCAATATTCCATTACATTTTGTTGCCATTCAACAGATGGCAGCAGAGGGAAAGTCTGACAAAATAGCGTAGTGTGTTATGAAGCAAAGGGGTGCAATTGAATTCCTCCATGTGGAAAAACTGCACCCATTGACATGCAATGAAGCTCACTGGATATTTATGGAGACCAAACAGTGGAAGTGAGCACAGTAAGGCAATTGGTGGTGTGTTTCAGCAGTGGCAACAACAACAGTGAGTCACCTTCACTGCTACAGATTTTTATTAGCATGGTATTGAGGTTCTTGTTCATTGTTGATGAAAATGCATACCTAATTGTAGTGACTATGTTGAAAAATAATGTTTTGTAGCTGAGAATATGCTCAATGAAAAAAAGTGTTATTGTCTTTGTATCCGTTGTAGTTTCCATGGAAATAAAAAAAAAAAAAGAGGTATTACTTAGAGAGCAACCTGCATATCACCACCTTTTCACAGAGATCATGAAATCAATTATTTTGTCCCTTCTGCATTTGAAGCAAATAATTCAGTACTAACATGAAGGAAAGAGTGCCACCTGCTGTGTAACAAATAATATTCTCTCCATATTCTCTCCACTACTCAAGTTAGGGAGAGATCCAGATGCTGAAATAGAGATGAACACCTCAGTTGTTAGCAACAACTAGATCAAGGCAGAAATTATCACTTGCAAGTCTCATTGATAAGAAGATACTTTTTGGTTAAGTTAAAGGTTTGGGTTTTTGGGGTTGAGTATTTTTTTTAACTATGTTTTCACTGAGATACTAGACTCATTCCTGTTCTCCATCACATTTTAGTGTACACACCTTCATTCTACTACCTTTTTGTTTTGGCAGCCACTGAAACTAAATTATTTTTTACATGTCATATACGTAGTGCAGTATATACTATGCATGTCCAGTTGTTTTGGTTGCTCTTCAGCTTTTTGCTGTTGTAGAGCCACTGTACATATTTAGAGATTTTCTTCTACACTGCTAGTTCTGTCTTGACAGAAAACTGATTTTTGTCATCCTGATACATGAACTAGAATAAACCTCTTGCCACATTGCACAAGAGTTTACAGTACTACCATCCACAGCTTCAGATCATGGCTTTAGTGATAGGAACACTAGAATAATCATGAGAAGACTGAAGTTTCATTAATTAGTTTTCTACAGAAAAACAGGCATCAATTTTTTGCTGCATTTACCATACACTGTCCAATCTAGTAAAAATTATTTTTAATCTTTGTAAATAATATTGAGAAATACATCCCACTACAAACGGAATCCCATCATATACAACTTGACGTGAGATGGAAACCCATGTCTATTTCTGCATTCACTTTTTCCAAAAATAGTTGGAATTGCAAGGAAAAATGAATGAAAAATGACTGCTTGTAAGATGAATTTTTACCCTAGATTTGCAGAGATTAATGTTCTGGTCATGATCTATGATCTATTATTTATGGAAGATATACAGTGACTTACGGCAGAGTATGTTGATGGCTTGATGCGGGAAACGAATCAACATCAGATATCAACAACTAAATCTACCATTGTACTAAGCTGTCTCTAGGAAACTAATCTGAGACCAGATTCCATGAGTGTTGAATGCTTGCTCTTTGTAAGTAGACACATGAGTCAGGAATTTAAGATAAACGTACATTGTGCTGAATTGTAATACACAACCTGGACTCCCCATGCTACATTATACAGTGCTGCTGGGCACTTTAACTCACTTAAACTCTCACAGTAAGTATATTTCTGTTCAGAGAGAAACTTGCAAGAGTCTTTGTTTTTGTCACTGCTGTCTTGGAACTGAATGTACATGAAACACTTTGTTCCTAATATTAAGTATTGAATGTTATAATGTCAAAACCTGCACTTATATTTTTACGTACAGATTCTGTGTAGCGAGCCAGAAAGAAAAGAAAAAAAATAATGTAGGCCCCAAGTTCTGAGGCAAATAAACATTTTATGTTGTTTCTGTAACATACAGATGCGATAAAATTCATTTCAGCATCCACTGCAAATCAAAAGACAGACTAAACATCAGAATTAGTACTACACCTTCTACTCTCAAGGGGAACAAAGAAACAGAAAAATGTTTTTTCTCATACCATGGCCTTGAGATTTTCTAGATCCCTAGAACCAGACAAGAACTCCAAAATCTGAAAATCCTCTTTCAAAACATACTGAGTGTTTCTTTGACCAAACCAAAGAATTAGAATCCATCCTATAAAATAACTTATATTCCCTTTAATTTTATGGAAGAATGAGTATTTTTCAAGAAAGTTAACAATGTCTATTTTATAGTATAATATTCTCAGATTTGTGGAATTTTATGTAATTCTATTAGAAGTATAATATTGATTTGACTAAGAGGCTTGTGTTTTTTCTGTTTCAGGAATCAAATTTTCATTTATTTCACAGCATATGCACAGAATTCTAGTGCATAAATCTTTCCTCATTCCTCAGAATTCCACACCAACAGTTAATACCTTTTAACATCTATTTACACGATATACAAAACTATCTAGAATATATGAAGCAATGAATTAAAAAGCAATGTTGATTCATCTAATGTGTGTAGTTTCACAGCATTTTTCCTCACTTTGGAGTAGGAAGAAAAAAAAAAAGAAACCAGTATGCTGGTTCTTTGCTTGAAGCTGATACCTAAAGAATAGTGAAATTCTAAACAACAACAAAATACAGTTATCTCAGCTGTGTCCAGCTGGAAACTTAGTGATCTTAGAGGAACCCCACTCCAAGTAAGTAACTGCAGAGTCATATACATTGAATTCTGTTTAGATGCACATACAAATACACACTAAAATAAACCCTTACAACATTTTACATTATCATTTAAAATAGCTTTGGGATGATAAAAAATTAATCAATCTGGCAAGTTACTAACAAGGTTATTTTTTACAAGTTAGCACTATTTGCAGGTATTCTTCAAGATATCAAAGCAATATAAGAGATTAATCACATTTACATAGCTCTTTTATGTTTTCACTTATTTTAATGTTTACCAGTGGAGCAATGTTAGAACTGACTATAATATCTAGTTCTGTAAACGGAAGATGAAGTCCATTTTCGCCTTGTAAAATCTACCCAAATAGGATTTGCCTTTCTTTAAAGAGTACAAATCTTGTCCCAGGTGTTCCTTTATGACAAACATATGGAATTTCAGTTTAAGTTATTAATGGAATAATTTGGTTTGGAAAGGACCTCCAAGATCATCTAGTTCCAACCCCCCTGCTATAGGCAGGGACACCTCCCTCTAGACTGATCTGTTGCTCAAAGCCCCACCCAGCCTGATCTTCAGTGCTTCCAGTGCTTCACAGCCTCTCTGGGCAACCTGTTCCAATGTCTCACCATTCTAACAGTAAAGAATTTCTTCCTAACATCTAGTCTAAATCTACCCTCTTTCAATTTAAAACCATTTCCCCTTGTCCTGTTGCTACATGCCTTTAGAAAAAGTCCCTCTCCAGCCTACAGGGGACCTGTAGGCCCCCTTCAGGTACTGGAAGGCTGCTATGAGGTCTCTCAGAGCCTCTCCAGGCTGAAGAGCCCCAGCTCTCTCTGTCTTCATAGGGGAGGTGCTCCAGCCCTCTAATCATCTTCTTGGCCCTCCTCTGGACCTGCTCCAACAACTCCGTATCCTTCTTGTGTTGAGGGCCCCAGAACTGGACTCAGTACTCCAGGTGGGGTCTCATGAGAACAGACTGGAGGGGCAGAATCACCTCCTTCAGCCTGCTGGTCACGTTTCTCTTGATGCAACCCAGGATACGTTTGGCCTTCTGTGCTGCAAGCATACACTGCTGGCTCATGTTGAATCTCTCATCAATCTACACTCCCAAATCCTTCTCCTCAGGACAGCTGTCAAGTCATTCTCCGCCTAACCTGTACCTGTGCTTGCAATTGCCCCGACCCAGATGCAGGACCTTGCACTTGGCCTTGTCTAACTTCATGAGGATGGCAGGGGCCCACCTCTCAAGCCTGTCCAGGTTCCTCTAGGTAGCATCCCTTCCCCCAGCATGTCAACTACAAATCAACAATTACACATTTAAATTATACTGCATATCCATACAGGCAGAATTACAGTGTGTTCATTGATTCAGAGTTCTGATGAAGATTTGTTGGTCAAAATATTTCCTACGTAGTTTTAGACAAGGATTGTACATCTGTATATGTATTACATTGTCCTGCTTTTATCTGGGGTAGTTACTTTTCTTCCAAGTAGCTGTTACAGCTCTGTGTTTTGTTTTTCGGATGAGGCAATGTTGATAACATACTGATGTTTTTGTTGTTGCTGAGCAGTGCCCACAAGGACTTTTCAGCTTTTCATGCTGCTTTGCCAGAGAGAAGGCTGTAGTTGCCTCTGCCTGTAGAAATTTACATGTCTCCATCTGATCTACATACTGTAGTCTCCCTTCATAATCAACAGAAAAAATCAAACACTCTTCAGGGCAAAACTAACCTCTAATGTAGACAACTGAAAAAAAATCAGATAAACCATGGCCTAAAAATGTCCTTTTCTCCTACTTGGTGTGTGTCTGCTTCATATGTAGATAGCTGCCATTTAGGTGTCTATATCAAATCAGACTAGTCTCACCAGAACAAAAACTAATGTTTGATCCTTAGGTATTTAGCTTTCTGGTGTGTTATGTAACTGCAAGGGACACTGCTGCAACCTCTTTCAATAATGCAATAAGAACATTCTTAATTAATGCAGGTGCCAAGTCTCTTGTCTAAGGTGGGGAATAGTCTAGCAGCAGTTGGAGATAAGAGTAGAGAAACAAAATAATGAAAAAAGTTTGGTGATACTGGGGAGGTATGCAGCTTATCTGAGCTTAAAGTCAAACAGCAACAAAGACTAAATTAGTCACCTGTACTGGATGATCAACATTGTGATAAGCTCTTGAAAGCTAAAAGACAAGGCCTGTTCTTTCTGAACTGATCTGGAAAACCATTACTGTCTTCTCAGGCATAGTGGTCTTACAGTTGCACCTCAAGCATGACACGTCAGATGTCACTCAAGTAGGATCCTTCTAGCTGTAAAAGGGATAAGAATATTGGCAGGACATTCTTAGTGAAGTCTCCTTAATCAGAAATAGCACATATCTAGTACCCTTGAGGAGATGTGGTAACATATATCTTTTTCAGAGAGCTGCTGAAGCAACTAAAATGAGCCAGGGCAGATAGATAGTGAAAAAAGAGAAACTTTAATTTTCTTTATTCGTGTGCTAAATGGTGATTGAGTATAATGAAATTTTGTAGATTGCCATTAATTTCAACACACTGACTGTTTTTTTGTTGTGTGTGTTTTTTTGTTTTTTTTTTTTAATAATATGTTTAGTGGAAGTCTTTTGTCATTTTATAATTCTAAATCAGTGATAAATAATGATCCTCTGGGAGATTTCAGCTGAAGTGTTGGTACAGAAAAATAAATTATATACACGAAACACAAAAATAAAGAGTTACGATCACATTATAAAGTGTAATTTGGCAAGCAAATATATTTTTATTTTCCATTTCATTTTCTGTCCTTTATCTATCTGCAAATAACTTATTTGTGTACTTACCTACTCAGAGAGTCTGCCTACTTTTCCAAAGCTATACTTATTATGCTAGCTTACTAAATTGAGAAACAATACCAAGTTCCCTTGTGAGTGGGTATAATTTAGCCCTCCTCAAATTCCATACTGTGAGAAGAAAGCAGTGTGCTTTCTGTGGAGATAGAGTTAATTTTCTTCCTGGTAGCTGGTATGGTGCTGCATTTTGTATTTAGGATGATGTATAAATCCTTCTTTGGTTTTTGGCTCAAAGCTTGCTTTCTGAGGCATTTCTTGCGATAAGACTCTGACTTAGATGAGAGGTGGGTGCTGCCCTGTGGCAATACACGTCACTGTGTGGACAATTTTACATTTGAAAACACTTCTTTGGAGCTGTTTGTCTCTGGAAGAGAGTGCTCAGGAGTGGTTTCTAGCGGAAGATTTGGCCTGTGACTAAATAGACGCAGCTTGGTGTGGGAAAATTGGGGAATGATACCATCGTGCCCTGTGAAAAACAGGATGCAGATGGGCATTCCTGCTCCCTCTTATCTGCTGGCAAGGCCTGGAAGATGGTCACAAAGCAGTTTCTGCTAAGATCCCAGAGCCAGTAGCTGCCACTCCAAGGAGAGCTGACTCAACCACTTTGGATTCGAGCTGTCACTCAAAAGAAAGCTGACTCCACCACTTTGGACTTATGAATAAGTTTGTATTGCCATTGCAGTCATTGTCGTCGCCATCATCACCATCGCCGTGGACACTTGTCAACAGAACAACAACGCCTGATGACCCACCACTACTGAAGATCAAGGACTGACCTACGAACCACATTGAACCCATGGTGGTGACTATCTCCCTCTTGCTTCCTACACAGACTCCTTGCTTCCATTTCCTATCTTTTCTATTGCCCTTCTCCCTTCCCCTTCTCCCTTCCCCTTCTCCCTTCCCCTTCTCCCTGAACAACTAGAATTTATAATAAACTGGTCGGACCAACATTTGAACCGTTGTTTCTTAATCTCATGCTGGGTATACATATATCAAAGAACCTCCTCTCTCTTCGATAAATTGGATCGAGACAGATGACAATAATGTTGACAGCACACCGATTATTTATCTGTTGCATAGCAATGCTTGCACAGCACTGAGGTTTTTTCTGCTTCTTGTATTGCTCTGCCAGTGAGGAGCTGAGGGTGCACAAGAAGCTGGGGGGAGGGACAGAATCAGGACAACAGACCCAAACTAGCCAAAGAGATATCCCATGCCATCTGGCATTATAGGGAACAATAAAACTGGGGGAGTTGTCCAGAAGGGGGGTAGGGAGAGGGGAAATAGCGGCTTCTAAGACCAATATCATTATTTTCCCTTGCTTTCCTGTTTTATAAACTGCAATTATATCAACCCACGAGTTTTACCCTTTTTTCCACTTCTTTCATTCATCCCACTGCGAGGAAGAGTGTGGCAGAAACAGAATGAGCGGCTGTGTAGTGCTGAGCTGCCTGCCAGGCTAAACCAACAACAAGCAGTAGGATAAGCAGGCACATGAACACAGAGTGGCTTCCATGGTAAAAACAAAACAAAAAAAAACCTTGGATATGTCACACAGTCAATTTTCCTGGCTACTGTGCTGAGGATGCAAGAGTATTCAACAGATGAAGGTGGACTTACCCTGAAGTATTTGAGTGACCAGAGTTAAGCATGTTTTCCATGTTATTAGAACTAGAGGTTTAGTTTGTGAATTTTAGACTTATTACAGTCTGTGAAGGCATTAGATTTTTTTTCCTCTTTTATCCAAAGGCAAATATTGCAGGGGAATCACAAATTTCTTTCTTTTGATAGTTAGTGTACAATATTGTGAGTTACCATAAAGAAAGAATAGCATAAATTTGAACTGCAGATACTCATAAGTATTTTCTCTTAAAAGTTCTCTTAAAAATGTCAGAATAGTATAGTACATTTAAGATGTTGCTGTCAAAAAGTAGTGTGTAAATGTAGATAGGTTTTACGCCTGATTCTCTGTTCTGTGAATATTCTTGGGAAAGATTTGCACCTAAAAAATAAATGTGTAGAGTTGAAATGACGTTTTAAGTACTATTCAATTAATTAGATATATTTATTCTAAAGTAACGTTCATCAAAAACTTTTACTTGACCATAGAGTTTGATCCCTAGTAAAATGAATAGCTGGGAGGAGAGATCAATTTTTGTTTGTTTTGCTCTTTTGCTTACTGCTGTTTATCTTGCTCCACAGCTGCTCCTCTGAACAGTTTTTCTTGTATTCCCACAAGTTACTAAGATTTTATCAGAAGTTTCATTTGGACTCATTTCTACAGGACATCAATACAACATAAACAGAGGTTCATTAGGAAATAACAACAGTATTCAAGTTAACTGCTTCAGCATAATATATTAGTTATGGGGGGAAAAAAAAGCATTTTTGTCAATACTGCAAAACTACTGAACCATTTTTATGGAATTTTCCAAACCGATTCATCCCAGAGTAGACATATGGCATGGGGCACAACAGCATGAACAGTTTAAATATGGCAATTACAAGGAATTTAAAAACTGGTCTCAAAGGGGAAAATTTTGGTCAACCTTAACTAAAAGCATTTAGTGGAACTAAAATAATAAAAATCTGTAAAATTAAAATCTGTATAGCATATAGTTGAAGAGACCTGTATGATTTCCTTAAAGGCTATTCATGTGTACATAATTCAAGTACTTAGTTAGAAAACACTTCAAAAAAAATCTTTAAGCAAAAGTCTTAAAAAGAAGAAAAAAAAAAAACTCTGAAAGCTCTCACATTTTACAGCACAGCATATCTGCTCCTTCTAAATTTATTTTCAGAGTTCAAAAGACAATCATTGGCTAATTATCTGACAAATGCAGCACTATTGTTTGAATTGCTGGCATCTTTACTCAGTTGAAAAACATGTTTTTTCCTTAATGGCTTATCTAAACTTCATTATTTTGTGACATTTTAAAATATGCTACATAAAAGCTCCTGGATACAATTAGAAAAAATAATTTTCCGTTTATCTTCAGAGTCGAGAATTCTAAACTCTAGCACAGGAGTGCTATGGGCAAATTTAAAATGGAAGGAGTTTCTCTCTGAATTTTTATTAATTATAAAAATTATGAGTAAGGGTGTGGAACCATAATGCGCATCAGTTTCTAGGCAATCTGAGTCTCCTTCAATGAGCCATTTAAAAGATCTCTTCATCAGGATACAGAGATACCTTCTGAAAATTTGGATCATGACTACAAAAATTCCCTAGTAGATGAGGGAAAAGCTATGGATGTAGTCCACCTAGACATGAATAAAGCCTTTGACATTGTGTCCCACAGCATTCTCCTGGAAAAGATGGCAGTCCATGGCTTGAACAGGTACAGTCTTCACTGGGTAGAGAACCGGCTGGAGGGCTGGACCCAGAGTGTGGTGGTGAATGGAGTTAAATCTGGCTGGTGACCAGTCACAAATGGTGTTCTCCAGGGGTCAGTATTAGTGCTGGTCCTGTTTAATATCTTCATTGATGATCTGGACAAGGTGATTAAGTGGGCCATCAGTAAATCTTCAGATGAAACCATGTCTGAGAGTAGAAAAGTTCTACGTTGGTATCTGGACAGTCTAGATTGATGGACTGAGGCAAATTGCATGAGCTTCAACAAGACCAAGTACTGAATCCTGCACTTTGGTCACAACAACCACGTGCAACATTACAGGCTTGGGGTAGAGTGGCTGGAAACCTGCTTGGTGGAAAATGACCTGGGATTCTTGGCCAGTGCTCAGCTGAACATGACTCAACAGTGTGCTCAGGTAGCCAAGAACACTAGCATTCTGGCTTGTATCAGAAAGAGTGTAGTCAGCAGAACTAGGCATGAGATCGATCATTGCCGTGTACACAGCACTGGTGAGGCCATACCTCAAATACAGCGTTCAGTTTTGAACCCCTCACTACAAGAAAGACACTGAGGCCCTGGACCATATCCTAAGAAGGGCAAAGAAGCTGCTGGAAGGTCTGGAACAAAAGTCCTGTGGGGAGCAGCTGATGGAACTGGGATTGTTTAGTCTGGAGAGGGGGAGGCTCAGGAAAGATCTTACAGCTCTGTAATAGTCTGAGAGGAAGAAGTAGCAAGATGGAGGCTGGTCTCTTCTCACATGTAACAGTAGTAGTATAAGAGGTAACGGCTTTGAGTTGAACTGGGGGATAGCTGAACAGGTTGGATATCAGGAAAAAGTTCTTGGACTGATGAAGTATTGGAACAGGCTGCCTAGGGAGGTGGTGGAATCACTGTCCCCAGAGGTTTCCAAGGAATAGGAAGAAAAGCTATAAAAAATGATGCTTAATGGATTTGTTTCATTTGGTTTTACCTTGTACATACTTAAAAAATATTTGCACTATGAAATAATGACCTAAGCGTGTCTGTCAAATCCTCAGCACTCTTGCTTTGCTGATATTAAGGCTCTTAAACTGGTAGAAACAGGATGACTACTACTCCTATTTTAACAAATGGGAAATATCACAGAAAAAGGTGCTATACTGAACTGGTGCTATACTGAACCAGTACACTACAATGTGTGGAAAATGAATTTTAATTTTCACAAAATTGCTTAGTGGGTTGATTTCCTCAGCCAGTTATCTCAGTTAATAGCTTTTTGGGGGATTCTGCCATTACGGATATATTGAAATTCATATTCTGTAATAAAAACACAAATATTTTTAATTCAGGACTTGGTTAAAGCAATTTGGTTTAGATGTCAATTGCAGCATTTTTTTTCTCAGCAATTAAACTGTTAGGTGGATCCCCTAAGATTTAAAATGAATCCAAAATATTCAATGCATGATTCCGCAAGGAAAGCCATTAGGTATTTTCCATCTCAATCCATTGATGTTTAAATATTTCATCGCAGCCTCCACATTTCACAGAAGTACATTATACTTTCAAAGTGTTCTTAAATCATCTGTGAAACCTCCTTATTGAAGACTTTGCAGAATATTAACTATGGAAAACAAGAAAATAATTGTCTTGGCAAACTTACGGTTTTAAGTGAATACAAAGAAAAAGGATTATTATTTATTCTTAGACATCAAGATATTAAAAAGAAAAAAGAAAAAAAAAAGCTTCTGAATTTTTCAATTCTACTTCCCCAGAACTTTATTAATACCATTAAGCATGGGCAAATTTCTCTCTCAGGCTTCACAATGCAGGCTTTTACTTCCACATTCAAATGCTCTTTTGGATTTAGATTCAGATTTCTTCTCATCTCATCTATGGTGGACCAGGGAAAGGTCATATGTGCCTAAGGCCATTAGCTCAGATGCAGACTTCCATGTTATAAGTGTTTAAAATTAGCTGAGATGAATACTTCTCTGAGACAAGCTTTTCAGTTTCTCAGATCCTATCAAAGGAAGCATTTTGCCTTGTGATTAGCTGCTACATAAAAAATAACAGAATTAATTGTTCTCAACTTTTAACTCCCAATGCTTTACATGATATTATGATGTGGAATACCAGTAACAAAGATCATAAAACCCATAAAATAATATCATTTATATGCATATATAATGTGCATGATATCATATGCTGGTTTTTCACAGTAAAATTAAAGCATCCAAGATGTTTTCACTTCATGTGTCAAATCAGAACCCTGAATTTCATAGGAACTCTACTATACACAAATTTGTCCCTCTAGCCTATAGAAAGTACACAAAATGGCAAAAATTCCCTTGTTTTTGCTAGAATAGTTCGATATGCCTTCATTTTTTCCCAGCTCATTATCCCCTTCCATACATTTAGGATTAAATATAAACCATTCTGTAATTACAAATGGCTTTGAAGTCGTGTTCTCTGTTCATACATATCTTCATAAATTTGCTGATCTGTGCACATGCAGGTTATTAATGCCTGTTTTCTCTCTATGTACATGAAACGAGTTCTTTTTTTTCCTACCAACTTCTTTAATATTTTTCTTCAAAAGACTGAGCTTAGCTTTCTTTACTTTTTTAATACTGTCCTGTTTTATAACATATTTCTTCATATGCTGTCATTTTCACTTGTAAAAACATCTCAAACAATATTTCACTGTTTTCTCTTTACACTAGCACGGTAAAACTTCAGTCAATCTGTTTGCATGAATTATTGCTTACCAAGGGAACAGAAAATCAGTCACTTACTAACTCCTGAGATCACTCAGGTTATGTAATACAATTTTATCATAACTGAGAGACACAGTTTTTTAATACATAGGTGCCCTAGCAAAAAATGTCTTCAAAGTTTTTCAAGGTTTTCTAATTTCCCTAGTGATCGCTACCACAACCTTGTCTGACTTCAGCTAATGCACTTCAATTCAGGTTTCAATATTCCATCAGTGTAGTAACAGAAACCGTGTCTACCTTCCCTTGCATTGTAGGAGCTACATGTTGAAAGTCAGCCAAGAAACAATAAAAGCACCAATGAATTATTATCAAAAGTAACAGTAGCCCTCCCCACAGATTGTTGTAAAATATCCAAATATGATTTTTGCACAGATAAAATAATTGTTCAGAAATTTTAATTTGGAAATTTCAAAATGTTCCAGTCTGTCAATAAGTTTTCTCCCTGAAACTGCTATACGCCTCCTTGGAACTATTATTCAGATATCTTCCCTATTTAATGATCATAGGATCAGAGAATCATTAAGGTGGAAAAAGACCACTAACATTATCTAATTCAACCACTGATTCATCACCACCATGCCCACAAACCATGTCCCTAAGTGTCATATCTACCCTTTCCTTGAAAACATCCAGGGATGGTGAATCCACCACTTCCCTGGGCAGACAATATTTCTGATATAACCCAGGATGCCTTCTTGGACATCTGGGCTTACTGCTGGCTCATGTGTAGCTGGCTGTCAACTAACCCCCCAAATCCTTCTCCAGTATGGAGCTTTCCAGCCACTTTGCCCTATGCTTATTGTATTACAAGGGGCTGTTGTGACTGTATCACATGCTTTTCCCTGATATGGAATGACTTTTGCTTATGTTCCTGTAGAGTCCATGGCTATGACAGCACTGGCAAGGAACAGTGTGAATATGAGTAGAGAAAATGCAAAGACTTTTCGCATCTATTTGAATTCTCCAGTAGATTTGAAGCTTCCAGACAGAGAGCATCTGAAAGGAGGTTTCAGCCTGACAGTGGCACCTGTGACTTCAGGGCTACAGGACGAGGCAGTGGAACATACAGACTAACTCTATGGACTTGCTGTGGCAATGACACCTGTGCTGTTTTTGTAAACTCAGTGGTGAATAACATAATTGTAACTTTTTCATATTTTCAGTGTCTGTGTGTTCATTTTAGCATTTCACAAAACCTGGGTTTTGACAGTTATGCACATCTGTAACAAAGTATATACAAAACTCAATCATAAATGCTATCAACATCTAAAATATCTAGTTAGAGGGTCTTCCCTATGTGGTACAACTGACACAAATCAGCTCTTTGATTATTACTGTGTTAGTAATCCATTCTGAAAAACACAAAACTGCCTTTATCAGCATCACTTCAAAGAAACTATGAACTGAGTACAATATAAAGGATTACTTTTTCTTCCTTTTGTTCAAGAGATTTCTCTCATATAGCAAGAAATGTATCCAGATAAAATCCACAGAACTGAATTCAAATAAATCATTATGAAAACAAAGACTTTCTACTCATATTGGCCAAAGTTCATAAACATTGAAGTTGTTTGATACATAGAGAGGCATTAACTTAGGAAGCAGGGAGTCAATGAAAATAAAAGTTGAATAAGTATATAAGTGCAATTGCATGGCTGCATTAAATGTAATTGCTACTAATAATTTTTGATCTTTTTATAATAAATGTCACATAAAGTTAATTACAAACAGAAACCATAAAACTTGTAACAATACTATTAGATTGTTCATTAGATTGCCAATTTCATTGACCTCAGTAGGTATCTCTCTTAAATGGGTTCACTGATTATTCAGTGGCTTATGTATACACAGTCTTTCATTCTCTCTCATGATATCAATTGGTGAAAAACTAAAAACCATTCACTCCCCTGAAAGAAAACCACCAAAAAATGTCTTCCTGTGCACAGAAGAAAATAACAATTTTAAATTAGAATTTTAGAGCATTGCCAAATGATCACATATCTGTGTCTAAGATGGAATTGATGCTCCTTGCTGGTTAAAAAAAAAAAAAAAAAAAAGCAGGCAGGAAGGCAAGAGTAGATTTCAGTAGTGTATCTTTCAGCTTCAGTTCAAAGATGTTTAGAAAATAGTTCATGCTCTAAACATTGAACATCAAAGGTATCAAAGTATTTTAATACAGTAGGCCATTTTTTTTTGTTCCCTTGGGAGACTAACGTTCACTTCTGATTTATGATACACATCAAATAAGTTTGGTAGTTGATTCCCTTATCTGTATATGTCCAGATCCCCAAAGCACCAAGTAATTTTGTGTGATTGGCAAGCTTTTCTCAAGAGAAATTCTGGACAGGAAAAGTATACTGTGGGTCACTACTGGCCTGAACTGGCAGGACTTAAAAGAGAAAGCTTACTGTTTGCCTGTACTTAGTATAAGACTAAGCAGAAATATTTGTGACTTACCATAATTTTCTATTCAATATAGAACTTTTTGCCCATAACACATTGCATTTCCCCTATTTTTAATGTATTCAGGTATTCCAACTGATTTCAGTAATCTCATGCTAGCAAAATAAAGCAAATCACATTAAGAAAATTGACACTTTTTAAAATTTATTTTATTTTTGAAACTGATATAGAGTGTATTTTGCTATTCAAAGAAAATAAATGTCACAAAACACTACAGTAAGGTTATTTTGTTATTTTTATTCTTGAAAGGTATCTACAGATACCTCTGATGTATCTGTAATCTTCCAAGGTCTATTTTGCAGAATGCAGGCTTGTGACAGAAATCACTCAAGAAAGCACTTCATTAGCTACCCCATCTGACACCTGAGACACTGAAATAGTTTCTCTTGATTTAAAACCCGAAGTACATTTAAGATTAAATATTAACTATTTACTAGTTTGTAAAGTTCATGTAGTCATTGCAAACAGATTTTTATTTTTATTTTTTACTAACTTAACAATGCTGGCAGAGCTGGCAAAAATCAGGAACTTGGGCTGCTTTGAGTCTAAAAACCTTGTGCTAGTTCTAGTGTTCTGTACGTTTTCCTCATCTTTCAGAAAACGTTTCTCTCCTTTAGGTATTTGGCAATGTAAAATATGCAAATATCCACTTGACTTGCAAAGCTTTTCTGGCTTTCAAGTAGATCTCTTAATCTTATTACACAGGTGAGGAAGCCATTGCCAGACAAGTGGTAGTTTAAGGAAATCCATGCTTGAACAGTATTTTTAAAGCAGTTGCTGAATATGGAGCCTTTTTCATTGCAAAGCGTTTGTTGGCAGACAACTTGCACAGTTTGAATGCCTTTAATTATATAGCCATCATCAACCTTTGCTCTTGGCTATGCTTTATCTGTAAAAAATATTGCACTTGCTCCATAAAAAGTACTACAAAATGCATTTAGTTAGTCTTGCAGCCGATTTATTACACAGAAAACATCTCCTTTCCTCTCTTAGAAAGGGTAGATGCAGTCCCTAATTTATGCAACATCGTTACTTGTTTGTGGATACAAGGAATATGACTCTAAGAAAGCCCCAGTCCAGTCTCTTCTTTAGGACTGAAAATGTATAAAAGATGTGTCTTGGTCACTTGTTCGGGCTTTGTCACAAACCCTTGATATATAGCAGGAGACGTAATACTTTAACAAACACTTGTTTCTTCTCATGAAAGTGAGATCATTGTAAAAGGGTTGGACAGGATAGAGGCTTTGATGAATACTGAGTGTTAGAAACCCTTATATAAGAAAGACCTGCCTTCTATTTGTTCTTTTTTCTCACTCAACAGACAAGACTTCTAAAGCACTACACTCAGTGATTGCAAGAAGCTTTCCAAACACCTGACTTATCTCTAAGAAGCAGAAACATCATATATGTTCTTGTTAGGAGAGATTTATTATCTTAATTTCCATTATTTTCAGAATTCTACATGTAGGTACCACCGCTTTTGCATCTTTTCTTCTTTAAAGGAAAACAAGAAGAAGAACAAGGTCTGTAGAAAGTAATAGATAAGACTTCATTTTGTGAATCATGAAAGTATGCCTAAAAACAGACGGAGTTGATTCAATGAGATACTTCTGCTGCTCTGGAATCTAGAGTTATGCTTGTATTTTTAAATATAGATATTTACAACTGGCCTAAGACTGCCTACAGAAAGAGTTTGGTCTACCAACATTTCTAGAAATAGCCATTATTTTATTTGGTAGGGTAGCTTTTGAAATGCACTCCGTACAGTCTGTGTGGTGAAAGAGTAACGCCAGGAACCAGAAGTATGTCTGAAGGAAACTGGACTCACACAGAGTCATGACACAAGCACAAAAACACCTACTTCAGATGGATGGAGAAACAGCATAAATCAGAAACTGTCAAATGACAAAATATGGAGAATGGTTTATGCAATGCTGATAGTTTGTTGCATCTACACAGTTGTCCTAAGTAATATTTCACCCTCCACATCCATAAGGTCTGTGGATCACATAGGAGCAATTGTGTTTTGCACCTCTCAAAGAGAAACAGAACTGTTATCACCTATGAAAGAGACAGTCATAACACAATCTTCATCTGCACAAAAATCTGATATACCGAAGCAAAATGCACATGTACAGCTGTCAGCTACATATATTGAGACTTTTTTGAGGTAACACTAATAACATAAGGTCACCATCATGAGTATTTCACTGAATTTATTGGTGCTTTTGGAATGCTCTGTGTGATTATCAACTGCAGTATTTCTAAGAGTTTAGAACTTGTAGGCAGAATATATGTGAATAATAATAAAAAGTCAAAGTTATGTATTTTTTTAAATACAAATCTCATTGTTTTCTGAGTTAATTCTTTATCTTTCATTCTTGATTTGCTTCATATTATATTTTCTACATATATAGGTGCTTTGACTTTTTTATGGTTTTCCCAGCAAGACTAGATAATGAGAGTTGCAACATTCAAAGACTTTCTTAGGAACAAGAAAGAAAATAGTAAATAAAAATAAGACTCTAAACTATTATATTAAGAAAAGTTGAACATATTATATCAGTTACAATATATGAAAGCCAAAATACTCATGGCATGATGGCTGCTCCAAAAGTGATGCATCATATTTTATTACATTGGCCTGCAATGGCAGACATGGAATGTTGGTTGTATAGCAGTAGAGGCTGAACCTTCCCACCAATACTCTATATTTTGTTGCTGTGTGCTGGATGGCGTTAGAGGGGCAGTCTGATAAAATACTGTAGGGTGTTATGAAGCAAAGGTGTGTCATTGATTTCCTCCATTCAAAAATAATTGTACCTACTGACATTCATCAATACTTGCTGAATGCTTATGGAGACCAAACAGTGTATGTGAGCAGTGAGGTGGTGGGTGATGTGTTTCAGCAATGGTGATAGCAGCAGTAGGTCGCCTCCAATGGAGCAGATTTTATGAACGTGGCATGGAAACTCTTGTTCGCTGCTGGCAAAAGTAAAGGTAATCATGTTGAAAAATAGTAGTTTGTGGCTTAGAATTTGCTCTATCAAATAGCGTTATTGTGCTCTTTGTATCTGTTTTGTTTTCCATGGAAGTAAACAGGAGATACCACTTTCAGTGACTTACATTCATGGTATTCTCACATTTTTTGTATTTACTGGGAATTTCCAGTGTGAATGACAGTAAACATGAAGATGCACCCAGGAAGGGATAAGAAATTATACTGAATATGTGATACTTCTTAATCTGATATTCAACATGAAGCAATTGAAAACATCATGCAAATTTGAGTGAATGATGTAGTATAAAGTGGGAAGAGGAACAGACAAATGATTTTTAATATTCTTGTAAGGTATGACAGCAATTATCAGTACTTCTCAGGCCTACCTCTCAGATACTTCCTTTTTTAATTATTTAACTTAGGTTAACAAGTTTCCTTTGCCAATAGCTCAGCTTAAACCCTCAGCACTCCTCTAGAGATATCTGCACCCTCTGCTTCCCTAAAGTGCCCATATGCCAATGTACACAGCATGGGAAATAAACAGGAAGAACTATATATCTGTGTGTGATCACAGGGCCATGATTTCATTGCAGCCATGGAGACATGGTGGGACAGCTCACATGACTGGAATGCTGTCATGGATGGCTATGTCCTCTTAAGGAAAGACCAGCTGGCAAGATGAAGTGGTGGAGTTGCTGTTCATGCAAGAAAGCAATTAGAATGTATTGAGCTCCACTTGGGTGGAACAAGTGTAGAATTTGTGGGTAAGAATTAAGGGGAGTGCTAACATAGGTGACATTGTTGTGGATGTGTACTACAGGTCACCTGATCAGGAGAAGGAAGTGGATGAGGCCTTCTACAAACAGCTGGAAGAAGCCTTGCAATCCCCAGCACTGGTTATTATCAGGGATTTCAACCATTCTGATATTTGTTGGTTAAGAAGCATGGACAGTCACACAAGGTCCAGGCAGTTCCTGCAATGCTTTGATGACAGCTTTCTGACACAAGTAGTGGAGGAGCCGACTAGGAGGGGTGTGCTACTTGAACTTGTTTCTACTAACAAGGAAGGGCTGGTCAGGGATGTGATATGTGGGAGAAGCTTGGGATGCAGCAGTCACAAGATGGTGGAGTTCAAGATCTTGTGTGGGAGAAGCAAAGCAATAAGTAGAATTGCTACCCTGGACTTCACGAGAGACAAATAACTACTTCTGCAAAGACCTACTTGGAGTTATTCCATGGGCTAGAGTGTTAGAAGGAAAGGGGAACCATGAGAGCTAGTTGGTGCTTAAACACAATTTCTTCCAAGCTCAAGACTGGTCCATTCCTGGGCCAGTAAGAGTAAGAAACTGGGAAAAGGTGGCAAGAGTAAGGAATGTTTTCAGGAATTGTAGGAAGGCTAAGGCCCTCTTGGAATTAAACCCTTCAAAGGAGGAAAAGGATAAGAAGAAATATTTTTTTTAACTATGTCAACAGTAAAAGGAAGACTAGGGAAAATGTGGGTTCCCTACTAAATGAGATGGGTGCCTTGGTAACAGGGGATGCTGAGAAGGCAGAGATCCTGAATGCCCTCTTTGTTTCAGTCTTTTATGCTGAGACTAGCCCTCTGGAATTCCAGACCCTGGAGGTAAGAGAGTCTGGGCAAAGGTGGACTTTCCAGTGATCAAGGTGGATCTGGTCAGAGTGAATCTAGCAAAAATCAATGTACATAAATCCATGGGACCTGATGGGATGTACCCAAATGTGCTGAGAGAACTAAAAGAGATGACTGCTAAACTGCTATCTATCTAATCTTTGAAAGGTCTTGGCAAATGGGAGAGGTGTCTGAAGACTGGAAGATAAAGAATGTCACTCCAGTCTTCAAAAAGGGCAAGAAGGAGGATCTGGGATACTACAGGCCAGTCAGCCTCACCTCCATCCCTAGAAAGATGATGGACAACTTGCTCTTTACGCCATCTCCAAGCAATTGGAAGAGAAGAAAGTTATCAAGAGTTGTCAATATGTATTCACCAAGGAGAAATCATGCTTGACCAACCTGATATCCTTCTATGATGTCACCACTGTCTGGGTACATGGAGGGAGAGCAGTGGATGTTGTGTACCGTGACTTCAGTAGGGCATTTGACACCGTCTCCCACAACATCCCGGTTATGAAATGTAGAGAATGTGGCACAGATGAGTGGACAGTGAGCTGGATTGAGAACTGTTTCACTGTCAGAGCTCACAGGGTTGTCATCAGCAGCACAGAATCTGGCTTGAGGCCTTTAATTACCGGTGCTTCCCAGGTGTCAGTGCTGGGTCTGGTCTTGTTCAACATCATCAGCAACCTGGATGAGGGGACAGAGTCCACATTCAGCCATGACGGCTGTGCTACCATTCCACAAGACCTGGACAAACTGGAGAGTTGGGCAAGAAGGAACCTGACAAGGCTTAACAAGAGCAAGTGTAGAGTCTTGCAGCTGGGGAGGAGTAACCCCATGCATCAGTACAGGTTAGGGTATAACCTGCTGGAGAGAAGCTCTGCAGAGAAGGACCTGGGGGTCCTGGTGGACAACAGGTTAGCCACGAGCTAGCCATGTGCCCCTGTGGCCAAGAAGATCAGTCGTATCCTGAGATGCATTAAAAAAGTTGTAGCCAGCAGGTTGAGGGAGGTCATCCTCCCTTTTACTCTGCTGTGGTGAGGCCACATTTAGTCTACTGTATCTATTTCTGGGCTCCCTTCTAAAAAAGACAGGGATCTCCTACAAGGAATCCAGTGGAGGGCAACAAAAATGATTAAGGTCTGGAGCACCTCCCACATGAGGAAAGGCTGAGTACATTGATCTGTTGATCGCTGAGCCTGGGGAAAAGAAGACTGAGAGGGGATCTGATCAAAAGTTTATAAATATCTGAAGGGAGGTGAGATTCAAATAGATGAGTGGTCTTCTCAGTGGTGTGTAGTGATAGGACAAGGAGTAATTGCTTAAAACTTGAACACAGGAAGTTCCATACAAACATGTGGAAGAACTTCTTTACAGTAGAGGTGACGGAGCACTGGAACAGGTTGCCCAAAGAAATAGTGGAGTCTCCTTTTATGGAGCTATTCAAGACCCATCTGGACCCATCTGGAAGCTTACCTGTGTGACCTCTTGTAGGGTACCTGCTTTAGCAGGGGCAGGCTGGACTCGATGATCTCTTGAGGTCTCTTTCAATTTCTGCAATTCTGTGATTTTGTGATTCTGTGATATAGTGGGAGAAAAATAAACAGGAGCTTGTACCTGTATGAAGGCTGTATAAGATACTTCATTTTTAATAGCACAAGTCTCTCATGTTTCAGTACAGCAATGCAATACAAATATAAATGTAAACCAATCTGTGAATACATGAATGAATAATATGCTAGTCAGAATTGCTGCTCTTCTGAAGAGAAAATCTTATTCTTTGCAATGAAACTATCACTTCTACCTGATTAACCTTTTGGTTCCACTTCCTCTCTTCTCATTGACGAATATTTTCTGGAGCACCTGAAACTTCATACTGTACATAGTGGGAAATTTTTAAGTGAAGGCTTTTTTTCTTTTTGAGTAATGTAAAAAGGGAATCCTTTTTAGCCAGCATATTTTTCCAGTTATTAATCCAGAATATTTTTATGAGTCCAAATCAAAGATAAGTGAAAGAATGAAGACTTTGAATAGACTGAGTTACCTTAAATCTTCAAAATGCATATAGATTAAGTAAAATAAATAAACAACAACAAAAGCTCTTTCATAGGTAGTAGTATGGCTATAGCTTAAACTCTAGAAAGTATACACATAGTACCTGAAAATGTGTTCCTTTATAACATAATCAATCACAATTCTTTTCTCGAGTCTGTTTAATCAGAAATTATTTTTTCATAGCCTTAAGTCTAAAAGAAATTATCGTATCAATTGCTGAATTTTCTAAAGTGCAACTGGACAGCCTACGGGGAAAGAATAATGTGTTCCTGTGGATCAAGTTCTAAAATATTATGTGGCATATGTAGTTTTTTTCTCTAACACATCTAGAGTACAGATTATTTTTTATTTATTTAAAATGTGTTGTGTGGGTGTTGTTTTTTGGTGTTTTTTTTTTTTTAATGCTTCCTTATTCAAAAAGCATGTGAATAAGATTTTAATGGAACGTTAAAATGCACAATGTAATATCACTTATTACAGGCAAAGAACATAGAAAACTCCTCAATGACTTCTATTTTAATCTCTATTCTATTTCATAGGTCTTGCAAAAAATACAACCTTGGGCTAAAACTTTGTTGTTATCACAATTTCTAACAATATTATTGTCAATATTATGAAAAAGGGAATTTCGGGAGTTCTGACAATTTTTGGAAGGTTGGGCAAATATTGCTAAGATGTTTCAATGCCTGCATTCTGTAGAGGCAAGATCATCGTGTTCAATTTCCACAAAAACTTCTAATAAAAGTTTTAATAGAATTTTTTTTCTTCATACTAAGTATATAATGTATCATGAAGTGACAGCAATGGTATTGGTTTGCATATTTGTAGAGTTTTGGGTGAGTAGCATTTCCTGGAAATGCTTAAATATGAAAACTTAACAGTCATTAAATATACTTTCTTGCATATATTTATGTAAAATAGCTCATGGAGAAAAAAAAAAAAAAAGGATGAATGATCTTGTAATATTTTTACTTCGTACATAGTTTTTACATTTCTATGTGGGCTATTAACTTTCTCCGGTAACTT
Organism: Gallus gallus; assembly: GCF_016699485.2. Taxonomy (NCBI): domain Eukaryota; kingdom Metazoa; phylum Chordata; class Aves; order Galliformes; family Phasianidae; genus Gallus; species Gallus gallus. The sequence goes on from NC_052532.1 coordinate 142,495,876, forward strand.
ATGATTTGGATGTATTGAAATGCACTTTATTTATTCATACTGCATTCCAGCCATCTTCACACCACTGTAAATGAGGCATTAATAGAATTTTGGGACCACCACTTCAGATAGTGTGCTCCCAAGGAAATGAGGCTTGAAGAAGTTATCCAGAAAAACACCACAGAAATGATTAAATGCCCTTTACTTGGTGTGGTTCCCATAGGAAGGCAGCAGAGATGCTAATGGCACCACCATGGCACAGTTTCTCCTTAGGACATAGGCAGAAACAGCCATGGCGGGGCTTCAGCTGTGTGATTCAGATTAGTGTAGCTGTGCAGCCTTGTAATATAGTATTATGACTGCTAGTCAAAGACAGTAAGCTTTCTACTGAGCTTGTGAGGCCTCAGAACTGAGACTTGTAAGGTTTTCTCTGTCTGAGCTTTCCTTGACCTGCTTGCTGCTCTGTCAGACTTGGTTCAGCTGTGCCAAGAATTTCTCTAATTGACCAGCTGCCCACAGCTAATTTGTTTTACTTCTGTCTGTCTCTCTCTGTTATAAAATACTTCATTTTATACAGATAGCAGTAATAACAAGTTGTTGCATGTTGCCTGAGGTATTTACCACTCTAAGAAAATGTGGCATTGAGAAATGCAGGCCTGGCGTAACAGCAAAGGTCTTAGAGGTGGACATAGGATTTGGTGCGGAGAGTTTAGCCATGGATTCATAAAAAGGGGGCACAGGCTTGGTGTAGGAAATATAAGTATGAACAACTCACCAGTGACCAGTTAAAGAAATGCAGACACAGAAGTGGACAAAACTGGGATTAGAGTTACTAAAGAAGGCAAAAAAAAAAAAAAAAAAAAAAAAAAAATCTAATGAGTATGAAAGGCATCATATTAAGCAAGTTAGGATGTACTTTGCAAATGTAAGTTTTTAGACCAATGAAGAAAAAAAATGAAATGTCTACATTCTTGCTTTTCATATGTTTATGAAAAAGGAAAGGCTGAGCACCAGCTCATATTTCAACATAGCCACATTTCAAACTAGCCACAAATATGAGAAAAATATTTTGGAATGACAATAAAATTAACATTTTCCTGTTTACTGTTTTTTAGTTAGAGTGAAAATCAAAGTTCAAATGACGTCCTCCAAGTCAATGATCCTTCTCAAGGATAAAATTCATTATAGTTACTTAATGACCAGTCAATTATGCTTGCAAAATCATAGAATGAATTTCAACCCCTAGTTCACTAGTAAGTCCCAAAGCAACACCACAGCCTCTGTGCTATCACAAACGAAATCTATAACCCAAGGAGCTGTAGTAGTCTCTTCCATGGAGCTTAAGGAGGTTTCCTTTTTCTTGCCCTTCCTGTGAAGCTACAAAATTGGCAATTCTTTCTCTTTCTCCTTGTAAGCCCAACACAAGCTTTGAAGTAGCATGATAAAATGGGTACTAAAACTGGTGTTCAAATGCAAATTGTCTGAATAAATACAGCACAGTGGGGATAATGTTCCAATAAAACAGAATCTGAAATGTTCTAGATAGCATTTGTTAAATTAAACTGGAAAGAAAGAGAGTTGGTTTTTGAAGTAAAACTGTTCTTTTTCTAATAAAGCTTTGCAATATTGGGTAGCATTTTAGCCATTTTAAGCTCTCTAACTTATTTCCTGTGACCACTTCTCTTGATTGTCAATAATAGAACCTGAAATCCATCAAAACTAGATAGAGGGCAGTCTGAAACAATCACCCTTCTGAACTTTTGTCAGTAGTGCATTAAACATAAACAACGGCTAATCTGAATATAAACAAAAGCAACTACTTTCCTGATTTTTGCAAATAACAACAAATGAATATCCGTAAGTTTAAAAACATTAAAGGGTATTTTGTGCTGGAAACTGTGCTAAAATATATGCTTCTGTTGCACTGTTGTGCCAATAACTTTACAGAACACAGCTTTTTAATCTGTCGTACAAGTCATCTAGAATAACTGCCCCTAACTAAGTTATCAAAGAGTAATAATTATTTTCTCACTGGTGCTATATGTTACACTTCTAAGTATCCACAATGCAGCAGGCTGAAAATAGACAGTTATAAATATCCTGCAGAGTATCTCATTCCAATGTTGTCTCTCTAAATGAAGGACAGAGCTCTTATAATTGGGGAAAGTAACCTTTAGAAAAAGAAGTAAAACACATCTCCTCAGGTAACTCTGACCCCTTTATTCAATCACTGAAATGAGGCAATATAACTTTCTAAGCACCTTTACATCTGGCAACCACAGCATAACTTCTATCTGGAAAAAAGTAAGCTTTAAAATGTGGTGCTGTGTATGTGGACAAATTAACATGAAATGAAGCCTATTAAAGAAATGATACTAGCTTGAAATGCATGGTCATTTTTAGTATAAACTTATCACACTAGCTCTGTAGCACCAGATCATTTGAAATTATGTCATTTTTCCATACAGATCATAAAAGAAAAATGCAAACTAATACCTTTTGCAGAGAAAAAAACTTCACCTCTGAACTGGAAAAGCATCCATATTATATCACTGAAGTAAGGAGAAATAAAGGACAGAAGTATTTTATTATAAATAAAACAAAAAAGAGAATATCTCAAACAATGTAATAGCTATCTATATCTATGCCTTGATATGGTCAGTGAAGGTCAGCTTTGTATTTACTTCTTCAGGTTTATCTCAGTGCTCTGAGGTTAAAACTAGCTCTACCTTATGCCTGTTAGGATTTTACATGGAGATAACAATCACTGTGTAGTTTTCTTGTGGTAAAAATGCCCTCATGTTTTCAGTAAACACTCTGAAGTAGCATTTTTCATTTATAAGGGATGGCCTTAAATTTGTAATATCCATGCAGAAAAGTGGCACGTCTAATTGTTATTTTTGTCTAATGGCTACAGATTAGATTGCATTAGTTACATTAAATCACTCAGCATTTCCTATTTGAATGTGATATGAAGACCAAATCTCAAACTGAGTATCATGCTTAGTGTCAGATGACTGAAGAATGCAAACATATAGGGAACAATGCGGACATATTATTTCCCTTATCATAAACTCTTTTCTAGACAAGCAATACTAGCCATCAGTTGAGACTTAGGATATAAACTACTGTAGCCATTCTTACATTCTTCATAGAATAAGAAAATACAGTTATGCATGGACTACATCTAACCTAAATTTAGTCATTTGAAAGTTAGAAATTTGGCTTATAGCTGGTTATCTCTGTTGGTAGTTCCAAAAGTAATGCCTCCTATTTATTTCCATGGAAACTATAACAGACACAAAGAGTACAATAACACTGACAGACAAAATTCTCAGCTACAGGATACTATTTTTGTACATATTCATCACTAGCAATGAACAAAGGCCTGAATGTTGTGCTCATAAAAATCTTCATGGCCATCTGGAATATGGCTTGTCTTTCACATCACTGTTGCTACTGCTGAAACACCACACATCACTTCACTGTGTTCACATCCACTGTTTGGTCTCCATATATGTTCAGCAAGTGTCAATGAATATCAGTGGGTGCAATTTTTCCCACATGGAGGAATTCCACATTTCATGCATGCTCCCATGTCAAACAGCATTCTGTCAGACCTTCCCTCTGCTGCCATCTGTTGCATGGCAAAAAAAAAAAACATAATGGAATACTGGCAGGAAGGTTCAACCTCTACTGCTATACTATCAACATCCACCTCAGATATTGTAGGCCAATATAATAAAGTAGCAGACATAACTTTTTAGAAGCCCTCGTAGATTTCTTCTATAGCCAGTGAGAAGAGAATCAACTGCAGAAGTGCCTGATTATGGATATTTAGGATACATAGGCCCAGATATGTGAATGAGCAGCCTTTTTTTCTCTTTCTCTCTTCCTGCTAACTACAGAAGAATAGCTGTTATCTGAATTTTAATAATTGATTTCAACTAGACATAACCATTGGTTCACTAGACCTAATTCACCAAAAAGTTTATGTGTGTATAGCCATCTACAAGTTTCATCTCTATTTCACTAAGAACTTTTTCAATGCAAATATCACTACATAAATGTTTACAACCTGTGTGTCAGTTCTTTCACATTAGTGGTGTTTTGGTGGAAGATTTGTGCTGTTCTTGACAAAATAGAGTAAAAGTAATAGTTACCTGGATACTGAGTACTTTACTTATTGGAAAGGTGATGTACAGTGCAGTGTAACATTTTTTGGTTCAGAACTTCAGATTCAGTAGGTTTGTTAACTCTGGTATACTTACTATTCCAAGGACATCATTGCTATTTACTGTGATCAACAAATTAAAATTATTTATTTGGATATCTAAATTGAGAACATATAATTAATAACTTTATTTTGTTACACCTTTCTCTATTTGGGGGATACTGTTGAGAATCTGTCTCTGCAGTCCACACAGACAAACTTGTCAAAGAAAGCTCATGAGTCATCAAAATTTTTGTAGATCAGGTAAAACAAGTAAGTCTTCCACTGAAATTCAAAAGAGCTCATAAAACATTTTAAAGGTATTTCCTGATTGCTGTGAAATGAACATTTCAGTATGAGGTTTACCACATATAAAAAGAATTTCTAAACAATTGGCATCTAATAAACAGATACCTGTGTGCTACTGAAGTGGTAATAAGACAGAGCTGAATTAAGATGGTGATGAGTCCAGGCCTACAAGATTTACACTTAGAATGATCTTTCAAGACTTCTACGTTGGCAAGAAAATATTCTTTATTTTGTATTTTTCCAATTTCCTTCTTTTTTTTTCTGTTTTTTTTTTCTCTCATTAAGCCATTTTCTAAAGTGCCCTCTCTTCTGCATTCTCTTCCCCTCAGCTTGTAACTGCACTTTTAAGTGAACTGAATTAGCAATTCATTTACATAAGTAGAGAAAACTTAATTCTCTCAGATTGAATCTTTTTTTTTCTCTTAAATATACACATACTAAAAACAAACAAGAGTGCTTCAGTCAAATTAATATGATTCTTCCAATTTTAAAGAAAAACTTCAGAGTTTCATCATGTTAGAATTTGATTGAAAGAATTTTGTGTTAGTTTACATCAATCCTTGTCTTCCTTAATAAAATCACAATAAAACCATATTTCTCAAGTATTCACATTTTATGATTCTGACACATCATTTTTTTCCTCAGGGAAAACATATATGGCAATCATTTTTTCCTTTAGTTGCATCCAAGCACCAGTCTTTGGAGATGAGAGAGAGTTAAGATGTAGGATAGGATAGGATAGGATAGGATAGGATAGGATAGGATAGGATAGGATAGGATAGGATAGGATAGGATAGGATGGGATGGGATGGGATGGGATGGGATGGGATGGGGTGGGGTGGGGTGGGGTGGGGTGGGATGGGATGGGATGGGATGGGATGGGATGGGATAGGATAGGATAGGATAGGATAGGATAGGATAGGATAGGATAGGATAGGATAGGATAGGATAGGATGGGATGGGATGGGATGGGATGGGATAGGATAGGATAGGATAGGATAGGATGGGATGGGATGGGATAGGGTAGGATGGGATAGGATAGGGTAGGGTAGGGTAGGGTAGGGTAGGGTAGGGTAGGGTAGGGTAGGGTAGGGTAGGATGGGATGAGATGGGATATGATCTCCCTCATGGAAAAACTCATCCAGAACCAGTGAGTCGTTATCAGAAATCATTCCTGTAGTCAACTGGAGCCAGAAACTGAGGATATCCTCTTGACTCATGCAGCGCCTTCACTTTCCATGACTTTTTGAATTCCAAATTTGTCATGATCCGGAGTGGATGGTACCAAATCATGTATTATTACAAAAGGTGCTGTCTTGGTGAGGGATGAACAACTACAGTAAAATAGAACTATTTTTTATCTGGAACCATTAAAATTATTATTAAGATTCACCTGGTGGTATGGAATTGATCCTTAAGTCCAGTCCTTAGCAAAAAAGGTGAAACTTATTCAAGGTTCGATTGGTTTTAATTTGTATTACTTTACAAGTAAGTGCCAGATCTTCATGGGAATAGAGCAAATTATTGTTAACTGTCAGTAAAAGATGTTAATAGTGATTCTATGGACTATACACACAGGACTGGCCTTTTTCTTTTCCAATTCTAACTAACATATGCTCCCATTATATAAATTTTATGCCAATTTATGGAATGATGATGTATTCTCTACAGTTAACAGCAATATAATAGCTTCATCACTATGTTTAGGAATATCATAACAACGCTTGTATAGTATAACAAGTATAACTTATTCAATCCCAACTTTCCTGAACATATGGCTCACTTAGTCCTTTGAGACATAAGACAACTGAGGCCTAGAAGTTCTCTGAAGTAAATTAATATAATTTTGCATAATACTAGATACATGTGGTCTTAAATAGAAATAACAAGGAAGGTGTTATGTTTGTTTGGGTTTTAAATTCAGCAAGGTAACATTGTAATCACAAAGATCTCCCATTCTCCTATTCTCCGCCAACCAGCAGCAACATCAAGGAGCTTTGTTAATGTAAGCCTCTCCTAGTACAACAGCAAGAAATACAACAAAAACAAACACTGTGCTTTCTCTTTAAGTACTGTGAAAAATGAACACACTGTTGCAAGTTCTCTGCTGTATGATCTCTTTTCAAGCATGCTGCAATCTAGTACTGAAGCAAGATTCTCAATCAAGTCTTGAAAAGGACATAAGGCTGGTCTTTTTTCTCTTGCATCTACTTGATCTTGTTTCTAGTTTTTGGTTTGGTTTGGTTTTGAGTAGTTACTTTTGTTGCTAGTCATGGTGGTTGCTTGGTTTATTTGTTTGTTTGTAATGTTTTTCTTGTTATTGCTTTATTTGTTGATTTTTTTTTTAATTTGTAAGATGACTGTGCACACTACCTCTTTTCACCTCCCGAGATCATATTAGTATTTATTCGTATCAGCAAACTATCAGTGCTCTGTACTACAGAGTGAGCAAGCTAATGCTTCAGTAAATTGTTGCTGCCTTCTGTTACATCTGTTCTGCTCTGTTCACTAATTGCCTGTCACAACCACTGAGCCATGGTGCCAGCCATGCTGCCACTTCCTCTTTGGTCAGCTTGTCATCTCCTATTAATCTGAGCTCTGTTGCTTTTTCCACAGCCAATGTTTTTGCACTCTGGATAATGAAAATCTATTACCTTGCTGCTATATGAAAGTGCCAAAATTATAATTCAAAAGAGAAAAAATTTAATGACTTCCTGTGTGAAAGTTGACAATCTCCTACCATTGCAGCAAATTATTTTCCTTGACACTGCTTCACTTCCACGATTTTTTGTATCTGTATGTGTCCCTCAATCTGTTCACTATTATTACTGTTATTATCATATTTTATGGAACTTTATGAAAATGCAAATTTATGAATGTGATAAAGAAAATTTAAAGTAATGATACCTAGAATATTGCAATTTAAAGGCAAGTCAGTAGTGGACTATTGATTCTCATGCTGAAATTTGGTGTCTAATTTTACCTTGGGGAGAAAATGGGTTAATCTGAAACTGATTTAGATTAGTTAGAGATGATAATAACCCAAAAGCAAATTTATTTTTCACATTCTGATTCAGTACTTCAGAGAACAGAAATGAAGGAGCATGCTGCCACAGATGTATTGTCTGCATACATGTACATCTGTGTATATGTATGTAGTTTTACACATATATCAAACACAGTAAGAACCAACCTAGTTTTATCTTTGAGATAAGCTATAGCTTCCAGATGACTGTAGGCTGAGAACACCCCTTTGCAATCCAAGTTCTGGAGAATTAGGCCAATTAAGCTGCTTTAAACAGAATTTCCCAAACTGTTTGCCTTAGTGTGCTGAAGAATGTATAATCTGCACCAGGCAAAATTCAAAACAACATAGAATCATAGAATGGTAGAATATCCTGAGTTGGAAGGGATCCACAAGGATCATCAAGTCCAACTCCTGGCTTCACACAGGACAACTCAAAATTCAAACCCTATGTCTGAAGATGTTGTCCAAATGCTTCTTGAATTCTGGAAGGCTTGGTGCCATAATCACTACCCTGGGCCTTTTTTCCAGTGCCCAAGGCAGATGTAGACAGATGCTTTGGACTCTTGCAAGTGGCAGAGAAGTTGCTTAGTTTTATAAATTGTTTGTTCTGGGGGGCGTGTTGTTCTGAAAGTAAGCTTTTCTTTGTATGCTGTTTGCCATCAAAATTACCACAGAACGCTGTGTTTTTCATGCACATATGGAAAAAAAAAAGAAGTAACAGCTCAGTGATATCTCTATTGTTTCACAGGCTGTATGAACGCAGAACAAAAATAATGCCCCTGTTCAGTAATAATCACACTGTTGTTTGACACACATGGCTAGATAACTACATTCTAGTTCATTGGGAGGGGAGATACAAGGAAAAGATAAGACCATTATGACACATAAATGATCCCAGTACAATATGGTCCTTGGCTGATATAGTTTTTCATGGATGCCATAGCAAATAACACTCTTAAAAAATATTTTGATTTTTACTATTGAAAAAAAGTGCCAATATTTATAGGTAGCTCCTTAAAAATGATTAAGAAGAAAGTGATTATTTAATTACAGCAAGCCAACCAGACACATAAATTGACAACAGTGTCAGATAGTTGATAGATAGGATTGAGATGGCTATGGAGAGCCTTTAAAGAGGAGAAAAATTATTTATACAATACACAAGGAGACCAGAGAAGAAAATATGAGTCACAGGAGACTCTGGACAATACCACATGGGAGAATATGGAGAGTTAATTTCACAGGTATCAAATAAACATACGAATAAAATTGCCACAAGGAGAAGAAAAGAAGTTACCAAATATCAGTTTTTCCATCATACTGTATGCATTTCCTTCCCTACAAAGCTCCACAATAAATATGATCTATTGACTTGTGTTTCGGGGAAGAATATGCTCACCTGAATAAACTGATTCTCAACAGGGTTCCACATGGTAGGGCATGCACATGGACCATTGCCTTAAAGCAGCTCAAACGTAGCTGTGTTCCCCTGCAAATGTTTATCATGTGTTAAGCTTTTAACAAAATGTAGACATAATCTGTCCCTTATGGAAACGTGAGATGAAGGTGACTCAAAAGTTACAAGACTAAATTAGAGACAGAGTGATGATATTCTCACTAGTAGCAAAGTGACTATATTAGATTTTTAGAATTAAGCACACTTTAATTTTGTAAATTACTCACTGGGGCAAAATAATAGAAACATAATTTCAGAATAATCAAAATCATTTTGCTTCCAGATTTCTAAGTGTGACTCCATATGGGAGCTAAAGTGCTAAAGTTTCAGTGCTGTCTATGTACTCCTACATTATACAAAGCCAGAGAACCTTTCCCCAGGCAGTTGATCTTGGTTACCTTTACTATCAGCCCTAGCCTTGTTCTAGTCTGGATGAATTAGCATGCTCTCAAATGATTCCTGGGCACAGTTCAGGGGTTTGGATGCGTAAAAGAACATCACCAAATCTGCTTGCAGAGCAGGAGCTGAATGTTACACTTACAGACAGTTTTACACCTGTTTTGACCTTGCTGCCAGAGAATGGACTGGACGGTGTCTCTGGGCAGCCTGGTCTAGTGGTTGGCAACCCTGCACATAGCAGGGGGGTTGTAACTAAATGATCTTTGAGGTCCTTTTCAACTCAGGCCATTCTATGATTCTGTGATTCTGTGATATGATCTTTAGTTACTAGCAGCTCTTATTCTCAGGGACCAATAGAAGATTGAGCTGGAAAAGCCATTACTCTGCTCAACTCACTGATTCTGAGCTGTGCTCATGAACAGGGATCTTCAGTGTTAGAGTTTCCAGACGTTCAGGTTAGTGGCAAACTACACAGAGCCTCTGAGAAACCCTCACTCTACATTCAGCTCCACAGCTTGATTTTTAAGATGCTTTACCAACCTGACTTAGCAATGCATACCTGGGGAGTAAATTTGGCTCTGGGAATTTGGTAGGCAGGGTTATTTTCAGTTTCTGTGTTTTAGTGATTACAATAATTTATTATTTCTTGTTTCAGGAAAGAGATGACCTTGTGTGATCCCTCTTTATTTGCTCAATAAGAGCAGCAACAACAGAAAAAAAAAATGTGAAAATTCTACACTGAGGTGCCACAGACAAAAAAATAAAATAAAATGTCTTTTGCAGAAATACAACTTTCATCTGTCCAGTGGATAAGCCATTATTGACAAGATCAGCATAGATTTCCATACACTGCAACAAGGGGAAAAAAAGAAAAAAAAAAAAAAAAAAAAGACAGAGAGAAGGAAAAAAAGAAAAAGGAAAAGAAACAAATTCAAACCTCACAGCATTTATATAAATCAAGTACAAAAATCTTTGCATCTGCATAATTATTGTGTCAGATAAACTTCTGTTTAAACTTCTGATACAAAGCACATACAATTACAGAAAAAGGAAGCTGTGAAAAATGAGCATTTTTCAGAGACTTAGAATGAAGTAAAGCTCATCATGTAAGTAATACATTTTCAAGAAAAGAAGCCCATATGAATGAAAATATGATGGAATCGCAAAGAAGAACAAGTTGAAAGACATGACACTTCATTTCTGAAGAACTTGAGAGATCAATACCTTAGTCTATGTAATATTATCCACATCTTTTCAGAAAGTACATCCTGAAGAATGAGTTGATGCACATGACATTTTCTTTCAAGTAACTGGAATATAATGCAAAGTCTGTAGACAAAATTATTGATTTTTTTCCTCCTTTAAAAAAATGTGATATTATCATCAAATTTATCTGAAATGCAACGTCAGTGACAATACAGTTGTGATGAATTCATGTCTGCACATTTTATTTGCTTAAATTGACATGTATATTCTTTTAAATCTTTTCTTCATTCTGCTTTCAAATTTGAAAAAGGATTATTCAGGAGCAATTTGATTATTTCAGTTACTCTGCTGTGTGCATTTTGAAAGGTAGCATCTCCAAATATTGTCTTTCCTGTTTTGCTGGTTAAGCACTTAGATTGCCATAGGGCTGGATTGAAATTGTTCAGGACATGATGAGACTCTGGATTTCCAAGAGCCTTATCAACCAGCCAAAATTCAGGCAAGGCAGCCAGTGTATTAGAATGAAATGTCAATTACAACGCCCTTCACTGTTACAAGCATTCGAGGATGACTGGGAAGTAAATGTATGATGGTTGGAGAAATTACTTTCTTTGTAGTTTAACTGTAACACTGGCAACCAGCAAAGGGAGAAATCTTATTTTCTGTTCAATTTATTTATGGCTCTGCACATCTGTGCAAATCTCGGACAACATGACATGCTTCCTTAACCAGGCCAAGGTATCTAACCATTTCCTGCAGTAACATGTCTGACTATTTTTTTCAATAGGCTATCTTTCCATGTAAGAATTACTTCTTTTATTGAAAAGAGAATAATACTTTTAACATTCATTTCTCTTGCACAAATTGCTTCCACAATATTTATTCTCTCATCAAATTAACATTATCTTGGCTAGGAATTAGAATTCCTCTCTATTTTAATGAGATCTTTGCAAAGACAAGGTGTTAATCTACGATGACCTTACTACGACATCTCTTAATTGTTGATGGCAGCAAATGAAATGTGAGTGGACACAGAACAAATTGCTTCATTAGTGATATAGTCTGTAATACCTAAGAAACTGTAACCCACATTTCCAAGATCATGGGCTATTTCATCTCATCACTTAACTCCCACAATGAGATTGCACTGTCCATGTTAGCTAACAGTATAGATATTTGTCACATTAAAAGGATATGCTATTTAGCAGCTTACAGTATATATGACTGTGTAAAATATTGTCTTCACCTCCAAACACAAAAAAAAATCAACATATCCTAAAAATATGACTGAGCATGTTTTAAAAACATGATGTGACTGAAAATGTATGAGAACACATCAACAACTGGATCTGAACTGCAACATCCCCGTGATTGCCAAGTGTCCTAACCAGAAATCTATTTTTTCACATTATAAGTAGGACAGTGCAAATCTTATTGGGATAAAAGTCAACAAAAATATTAGCTACATGACTTATCTAATCCTTGGGAAAAATTAGCATTTGATTTCAGAGTTGAGTATTTACATAGCTGCTGTTGAAGTGTGCGAAATTGTAATACTAACGCTCTTCCAGGGAGATTCAAATTTCAGCAAATTTGACAACTAAATGTATTTATGTGGATGTGGCACAGAGCAGCTTTGTATAATTAACTTTCTTTTAAATGTAATTATTAAATTGAATACTTCATGCTTCACCACAGCCACAAAAGCAAGCACAAAGGAAGTAGGGAAAGGCAGAACAAGTCTTTACAACTTCAATTCAGCATGGTTGCATTTATAATAAACTCTCAAATAAAAACTATGTAGAAAACTGACAAATTCAGAAAGGCTATTTAATTTTCATCTCAACCATATAGCTCATTTACTTTCATTATTGTTCTGCTTTTCCTTCAGCAGTACACTGAATAAAGGAGATATAAAAATATAATTAGAAAAAATAATAGATTATCAACAAGTACTTATACAAAGGCTGAAATAGGAAGTGGTAAAATATATCTTAAAATAAAGGAAGTGAAAGAAAAAAGAATCCTAAAAGAAAAACAAAATGAAACATTTCCTGCAAATAAACCAGTATTTCAACGTGACACTGGAAGTAAATAGATTTTAATTCAGATCTTTTAAACCAGCAGCCTAGACCAAGAGCTGTGCATGAAAAGTATAGCTGATGAAGATAATTTATTTTTGTGTGAATCAACCACAGGGGAATAGGGAAGAAGGAGAGCAAGTAATAGTGAAACTGCTTAACTGTCCCATCTGAGAAGATGTATCAGGTCTTGCAGTGAGGATTCCGGAATTATCCAAGTCCAGCCTAGTTGTCCCAGTGCCAATGATACGGTTTCAGCTCCAGTGCTTCAACTACAGATCTGAGGTCTGTGAGGCTAGGGAACATGCTCTGCACCCGAGGGTGCAGAAAATTCAAAAGCAGATGACTAACAAGTTTTCAGTGTGTTATATTCTCCAAACTAACTATTTTTTCATTACTATAGCAGAAAAGCACCTTGATAAATGAAGAGCTTTTGCTCCTAAGCCCAAAGGCACTACAGCACTTCAAAGAAGCAAGTTCCAATATTATTTTATAAAGACTTTTTTTTTCTCCTAAATTAATTTTCATTTTAAATGACTCAGACATTTTTACTGAAGCACTAAGATTAAATATCTATTCGAGACGTAGAAAAACTTTAACCAGAAAAAAACAGTATTTGTAGGCTTAGAATAATATAAACATATACATAGTTCTCTCCAAAAGTAATACCTCCTATTTATGTCCATGGAGACAACAACAGATACAAAATGCATAATAATAAGATTTGATAGAGCACATTGCCAGCTACAAAAAGCTATTTTTCAACATAGTCACTGTTATTAGCTATGCATTCTGAGTCTGCATGCCATGTTCATTAAATCTGCATCGCTGGAGCTGATCCACTGCCACTATCATCCCTGTTGAAACACACCACCAACAACCTTACTGTGCTCACCTCCACTTTTTGGTCTCCATAAGCATTCAGCAAGCACTGATGAATGTCAGTGGGTGGCATTTTTTCCACATGAAGGAAGTCAGTGACACACCTTTGCTTCATCCGCACTTCCATGTCAGACACCATTTTGTCAGACTGCCCCTCTTCTGCCATCTATCACACAGCAACAAAATGTAATGGAATATTGGTGGGAAGGTTCAACTTTTACTTCCTTATCACATACATCCATCTCTGATAGTAGGATAAATGTAATAAAATAGGAGGCATTACTTCTGGAGCAGCCCCCATTTATACAGCAAACTTTACCCATAACAATAGGTGTTGTTTCTGCTATCCAAGATCATGATAGGAAGCAGTTTATGATCTGTTAGTCCCTCATAAGAGTATACCCTTTTTAAGACACTATATTGTGGAATTAATAATAGAGTTATCTCAGACTGATTTCTTAGCACTCAAGTTCACTTCTGACTGCCACTAACAGTAGCACGTTTGAGACAAAATCAGTTATAGTTCAGGTATAGTTTTCCCTCGACTGCTGAGTATGGAGATGACTGAAGGTTTGTCACATTCTATACCTTCATCAGTCCACTAGGACTATCCTAATTATCTTTCTAGTCACAAACACAGCAAAATGCTGTTATATATTGAGAGATGAGACACATTCCCTTCCTAACTTTACATAAAAATCTTATGAGCAGATTATGACATCTATGTCTCTATGTACTCCACAATTATATGTCACTTAAGTCTTCGTGTTGAGTCAACTTCTCATAGAGAGAACTGGACCAGCTTTTTCCATCCCACTGGGAAATTGCACTGCGAGGTATAGCTGTGAATCATTCTGCCTTACCTGTCCTGGTAGCAAGGAAATCAACTCCTGAGCAGGAACTTTAGTAACATTGTCATGGCCAGTATCGAGCTCCAATTGATTTAGAGGATGTAAGAAGAGTTAAAACATTCATTTTTCATTTTATCAACTCTACACACATTGATTCTGAAAGCAATCATTTTAAAGTGGTTTCTGGCCTTTAATACAATACTGTTAATAAGATAAAAGCAGGAAAAGTAATAAAGGTTAGCAGGAAAAATGTAAATGAGTAATTACACTAAAATCTATACACCTCCTTGCAATTTCATTTGAAAACACAGTGGACAGTTTCTTGCAATGGACATCCCTCTCTCTCTCTAATAAAGGCAATAAACCTTGGAGATTAAATGAAGGAAGACGAGAAATGAGCCATTTAGCTCAGTTAACTACTCTAACTTGACATGTATGGAATTATACAATAATTACTATTGAAAGGTTTAACTTCTTGCTTGGACAGTACAAAAATGCTCAGATAATATAAAGACACTTTCTGTTAATTTCAAATCTGACTGTAATCTATTAGCCCTGACAATTTTTAGAATCTTTCTAAGTCACTGTGAAAGCTGAATCAACAAAAATGGGTTTTTGATTGATTAGGAGTATGTCATAGTATTCTATTATTTCAAACTCAGAGATATAGAGGTTATTTAAAGGTTATTAAATATCTTCTTCTGTGTGCATTTATGTGTCACCTTAATCTCACTGACTCTAATCAAGACAAAATTTTCTACTACAGCTCATGATGATTTTGAAATACAGACTATGTATTTAAGTGACTTATATTGTGAAGGTCAAAAACCAAGGAGGACAAATTCAAATTGTCACCATTTGCAGTTCAGTACAAGGCTCTTTTCTACCACTGCTACTCATACTGTTAGTAAATACTGTAAGATCTAGATCTGCCATATAAAGCCAAGAAACCAACAGTTTTAAAACTTAGAAACATCCTTTTGTGTGCCTCAAGTAACTAAAAAAAAAAAAAAAAAAAAAAAAAGGAGGGACAATTCACTGCAGGATGTCAGAATTAGGCACTATGTAGTCCTTAGGCTGGTTAAGTCACTTTCAAACAAAAAACTCTATCTCACTGTAAGGTTATAAAAATCTTATTAAATATCTCCCTGGTCCTCAGGTACAATAGGAAATTAATAAAAATAAAAGTCAGAATTGAGATTGTAAATGAGAAAATATCCCATAAATGAAAAATGCCCCAGAAGTTATGGGCTTTGAATAATTTCTCAAGCAGCTGCAAAAAATGTCAACAGTGGTAAAACATAAAAAGCCAGCAGTGATTTCATTAATAGTACTCTGCTACACTGCAGAGGAGATCATGCTAGCGTACACTCGAAGGACAGACATTCCCTTTAAAATTCAAATATGTGAACTGGAACTTTTCCTCAGTTTCAGCTTACCTGCTGTTACCTACACAAGTGAAACTGGCCAACTGGAGATCATTAATCCACAGTCTCTTCAAATCTTTCATTTTCTCAATGAGTGGAACACAGCATGTTGAAGCACATTCTGCTCACAGCAAGAGTATCAAAGAGTCCAGAGACTCTGGAGTAATGACTGCTGATTATGCTAATTCTACACTTCCAATATCAGTCAAGAAACATCCCCCACACCACTGCAGGTTTAGAGCTACTGTATGTACGTCCTTGAGCTTTTTGTTTTCCAAATGTTAGTGCCTCTGGTTAATAATTTAGCCTGTCTTTAAAGCAGCCTCTGAAAAATGGAAAGCAAATAGGCTGGCTGTGAAAGTAAAAAAATAGCATTGTGGTTAAGAAGCTAAACAAGGACTCAGCAAATATGGGTTCAATATTTAGCACTTCTCACAGAAGCCCTAATTGACCTTGGGCAAACCAATAGTAGAAGCCTGAGAAAAGCTCTTAAACGAAGCATGAGGAAACTGTCTTGTCTAGTTAATAGCAAATTGCTTGTGCAAAGAGATTGTCTTTTTTTACCTGCAGGTATGGCACTCTCATACAACAGGGCATCAGTGGGGACTTCTAGACACTACTGTAATACAAACATTGCACTATAACAAAGGTCAAGTGATATTTTGGGATGAAATAAATTTAGCATCATAATGTCCAGCTTTCTGAAAACAGTAGAAATCTCAAAGCTGTCTATTTATATAGTGAAGAAGTAGCTGTTGAGATATGGGAGTGATGATGGTGCTTTGGCTACAATCTTCCCTTGTCCAAATGCTCTCCTATGTAAAACCAAAAGTCTAGTATGCTGGTAGAAGATAAAATAATAAAAAATGTTGAATGCCTGAAGAACTGAAATTCTAGCAAAATCTGGAGGGTTTTCTAATAGTTAAGATCTTATTAAAAGATAGTGTTTGCATGTAAAGCCAGACAATAGTGAGATAGATCTTGTAGATTAAGTGATTGACAGTGCACCTATACTCTCCATCCACTAGAGACCTACAAGCTTATGGTTCAGTGGCCAAAGAGATGTCACTACTTAATTTTAAATTGTAGAAATGCAGCACAAGTACTACAATTTCATTTTCTTGTTTTTCTTCCAGCACAGGTGACCTTATTCCATCAGGATACTGACAATGAATACAACTGCTTCAGATATTGTTACTGAAGTTAATTTCTGGAGAAAATCTACCTGTGTCCCTCTATGTAGCAACAACAGTTGAAAGTCAGCCTAGCTTTGAATAAATACTGTGAAAGTCAATAGAGTTGTAGTGACAGTTTGACAAGCAAAAGTTACATTTCATTATTATGTCTTTTCTTTTGTGTAATGTGTCAAGAGGATAATGACATCATTAAAAAATAAAAGTATTCAGATTACCTACTACATTTGCCTAATTTAGTCAGAGAAGTATCTATTTTCTGTGTAGGAAGTGAGTCTGGCAGTCCTAAATAGCAGATGGTTTGAAATTTTCATTTTTGGTCTTAGACCTCACAATATTTTGGAAAATCATCTTAACACCTACTGAAAGTTATCTGATTAAAATTCAAACTTAGGAGTTTTATTTTCAAGATGCTCAGAAATAGCATAATGCAAGTCTTCAAAGAGATGAAAGTCAATCTTATTAATGCTAGAGCATTCTGTCTGTCTGATCAACAAAACTTCAAAATATTTCAGAATTTTTCAAGGAAAGGCACAAAAAACACCAGAGATGCTGGAAAGGGTATTCCCTGTCCCATCTAAGTGGTAGCTGCATCTACTGTCATACCTTACTTGTATGGACTTGCTAATGCTTATGTTTATTTTCCTTTTCATTCCTCTCCCCAGCTGTACTACTGAGACTCCAAAATAGAACAAATAAATCATTAAGTAGCTGAATAACAGGAAAGCACACAAATTTTTCATACATCCAATTTTTGAAGTTGAAAATTTTGATTTCCATTAGATTCCATAGACAAGGAATCCGGGGTTTACATGCCAACCTTTTTCTGAATTTTCTCAGTCACTGCTAACAATTATTTTCTGAAAAACATGATGTTAGAACAGCACAGAATAGAATAGCTCAATTGGAGGGGACCTTCAAAGATCAGCTAGTCCAAATGTCTGACCTCTTCAGATCTAACCAAATGCTAAAGTACATTATCCAGGGCATTATCTGACTGCCTCTTAAACACTGACAGGTACAATGCATTGACCACCTTTCCAAGAAGTTTGTTCAGCATTCAACTACCCTCACAGTAAAGTAATTTTTCATACTATACAGTTTCCAAACTGTAGTTTGAACCTCCCCTGGAACAGCCCTGTGCTATTCCCTAATGTCCTATAGTTGGTTACTGGAAAGAAGAGGCCATAACCTTCCTCTCCCTTTCTGCTTCTCAAGGCGTTCTAGGGACCAATGAAGTTCCCACTTAATCTTACTTTCTCAAGGCAACACAACAGCCTCACAAACTGTCCTCAGCTTTTCTTCAAAATGATGTGTTTTTCATTTTTAGTTATTTTTCCAACTTTGTTTATGAACTGTTACGAACTTCATTTTGAAGTGAGTTTTCTTTTGTCTTTCATTTCGATCTATGGCACAATAAAATTCATGGCATTAACTTTGAGAATGTCAGAAACACACTCTACAAATACCAAGATATTCAGTTACGAAAGAAGTTGGAGACTGTAATAGTAAACAGGATCATCAAGAAGACACTTGCATACTGTCTCTAACCTTTCCATGACTGACATGCAGGTGATGAATGAGATACAGGCTGCTTAACTTAGTCACTTCTCTTTGCATTTATGCTGTTATGCCTCTAAAGTTTCTCATTTTCTGCTACAGTCAGCAGAGAAAAATTGTGGGAGACCTTATCTACCAAACATACATGTTAATAGCACTACTTCTCTATTAAGTTGCATGTCTTGCTCGAAAGCATCTGGAGTAATTTTAACTCTATGAAAAGAATCTGGTAAAGGAGTATACACACATGCCATACAAATGCAAAATGTAAGAGGAAAGTGTTTAATTAGCATCCCCTTTACTGCCAAAGTCAAAGCTCATCTCTTCCACTTCATCACTTTTACCTGGCAGGAAACTGTTCAGTTCAGACACTGAATCATCACTGAAAATCAGTTGGTTCTAAGAAGAGAGACAAACAGAGAACAAAATTAACAAGCAATCCTACCCCACCCACAGAAATTGGAATTGTGAAGGGGTATCCCAATCAACATCTTGATGTTTAATTAATCACTGCTTTTTCTCTATACAATCTGTCAATGCTAATATTGAAAAGCGATAATGTATGTATATGTACACATATACACACATGGACAGATATGACTACCTTGCATAACATACCAGTATCAGAACATCATTTGTGTACGTGACAACTTTCAGAGACATCACATCTAAGCATAAAAACTCTGAAATCCTTTCTCCCCATGCAACAAATGAAGCAAAGAAAAATAACGAGAGATGTAATACAACATCGTTCATTAGCCACTAGTTGATTGCAATGCTAGTTAGAAAGCTACAGGACTAGATGGTCCTGAGATATATAAGAACTCTATCTAAAACCTTTGCCTATAGTCAAGACTAGTACATTTTTGTCTTCTGCAATTTCAAAAAATTCCCACAAACTGCACCAAATGCTTGACAGTAAGTGACCTTTAAAGATATTAAGTGACTGAGACATAATAATTGCCTTGCTATTTTCTTTTCCAGACTCCAAGATGAAACAAAATCAATTTTATTTAATCTGTTTCAAAAAGACAATAAGTCTCCAATACCCGGCATTCTCTAAATATTCACTTTTACCAAAGGAAGGAAGCAATGCAAAGGTTTTATTTGGTGATGATTCTAATGCCCTTCCATTCCAGACATCATTGAAAGCCCTTGGAAACAATACTGCAAAGGGATCAGTGCATCTATAATAAAATTATTCAGTCATCTTCTAAGCCTCAAGGGATATTCCCCTTCTCACTGATGGAAAAGCTATACCAACATGCATCTTTTTTGTAGGCATCTCAAGAAAGCCTTGTTTCTCATTAGCAGAATTGAAAATTTGCTGTTCTTTTAAAAATCTGCTGAACAAGAATTACTTATTCCTAAAAGAGCTTTCCTAAGCTACCTGTATTATAGTGTGCCAGTAGGGCACACACATGCCTGCACCCCAACTTTGACGGCATAGCCCTACTATGTCCCTACTATGTCTAATACTCTGTTTTATTGTAAGAAGCAAAATGTACAGTGACATTTTCTTTTGGGTAGCAGATGAATTATAGGTTTTGCACAAGCTGGAGAAAATCTCTGCAGCTTCAACAAGACAAGGACTACACGTATATGTCTGCTATGGTATTGTAGGAAAACATTTGCACTGTGAGAGGTCCTGACTGAAGCTTCAACCCTCATTGGCTGTGTTCATATCTATGAAGACATATTATTGGCATCAAACTTCAGGTTATTCTGTTCTGATATAATTGTTCTTCTGTTCTGTTTTCTTTCTTAGAATTGGAGTTTCTTTTTGCATTATTGAATAAAAAAGAATTGGTTATAGCTTTGAAAGATGATTTTTCTGGGACATTTATTTCTTCTAGAGTTGATTTCTACATGAAGTACTTGACTGACATGATGAATAGAATGCTTTCATAGTCAAACATCTTGCTGAGGTGGAGGAAAGCTTTCATATCATTCCACTTTTTAGGAACCATAAATTCATGTATTTGATTGTTAAATTTGCCTTTATGTTTCCTGTGCACCTCAGTTTAACAGAATACTATTGTATTCCTTTCCTTTCTCAATAACCTTGACAATTTTACAAGAAGAAATACCTTTAAAGTTGTCTTTCTTGAACAAGAATACCTCTCTATCATGCTCAGAAGATTCTTTTGGCAGGTATTCCAAAATAACAGGTGCTGCAATAAAAACTTTCTGTTTTCAAGACTATATGAATTTTTACTGTCAGTGGCTTCACCATATTTTCTCAGCTCATCCAAAGATGGCTTCCACACTTACCTCTGCACAGAAATCAAATTTCCATTCTCTTTTCTTTCTCTTCTCTCTCTTTCACTTCATTATTGGGCAGGTCCATAATAGTAGGCTGTCTCACTCCAGTTTATAGGAGGGAGAGGAGGTTCTTTGATATATGTATATCCGGTGTGAGATTAAGAAACTATGGATCAAATGCTGGTCCAACCAGTTTATTACAAATCTTAATCAGGAAGATGGGGAAGGGGAGGATGGACACTATTATGATTAAGGGTGATGGGGAAGGGAAGGCGGGAGATACACAAGATAGACTGAGGCAAGAATTGTGTAAAGCAGGGATAGTCACCACTAGCATCCAGCAGCAGTCCCGCTGCCCACCATTCCGATGGTCTGAGGCAAACGTGCAGGGGAAGAGCAGTAGCAACATGGCCAGTCTGGGGCAGCAAGAGAATGCAGGTACCGGGTAGTTACAGGAAGAAGTCCGGGAGGAGCCAGAAGGTCTCCGGTAGCAGGCCCTGGAGAGTTTGTCTGCATGCAGGCCTTCTGTAGTGATGGATCTGATGGCAGACACCTTCTCAGGGGGAGAGCAGCAGCAGAGTGGCCGGCCTTAGGCAGCAAACAGGTAGAGCGCAGAGCAAGTCCAGGAGGGAGAGGCAGGTTGTGAGGTTTCTCATGTCAGAAACCTTCCTGTTCTTCTTCATGAGGAATCTGTTGTCAGAAACCTAATCTCATGGTTGTTCATCCCTTTTTCATCCTTCTTCTTCTGCAAATGTGGCATTCCTGGGTGCTTGGGTAAGAGTCATGTGTAGTACCCCCTGAAATGGCTATCTCCCTCAAGATAAGCCCACACAAAAGACTGCTCCCTGGCCATTAAGCTCTGGCTTATATGTGTCTCGGTGTCTCGTTGCCCCTGGCCTTGTCCATCTATGTCCCTCAGACAAAGGATTTTGCAACCCTTGCCCGGGACTTGTCCATCTGTTTTCTCAGACAAAGGATTTCTCAACCCTTGAGGATTTGTTTAGACTTCTTCATCTGTGTCCCTCAGCAAGCTTTGAGACAAGGATGTAAAAGAATAATCTCTTACACAGGCAAGAGAGTTGAAAGCAGCATAAAAAGATATATCTGCTGTAGATGCTGCTCAAGTTCCAGCATACATGCTTGAAACCAACCTGAAAGAAGAAGCAACTAAAAAAAAGAACCCAAGTCATTCCTCATTCCTCACTGTATAAAATCACATAGAATTGGTGGGCTTGGAAGGTACATCAAAACCAAACCCCTTACTCAAAGAAGGTTGCCTAGGACCCCACACATTTTTATTTATACGCACTGATAACATCCATCTGAGTCTTCTCCAAGCTGAACAGTCCCAGACTATTCTTGCATGAGAGATGCTCCAGTCTCTTCATCATCTTCACAGTTCTTCATTAAACTTGAACCTGTATGTCTACTTCTCTATTGCACTGAGAAGTTGAGACCTAGAATCAAATCTTCAGGAACGACTTGCCAGTCATGAGTAGAGGGGAAGACTCACCTCCCTTGTCTTGCTGGCAAAACTCTGCCTAATGAAGCCAAGAATGCTATTTTATTTATTTATTTATTTATTTAATAAAAACAAGTACCCATAGCTTGCTCATGTTCAAATTGCTGATGGTCAGGACCCTCAGGTCTTTCTCTGTTGAACTACTTTTCAGGCAACCCTCAGTGAGCACTGGTACCTGGAGTTATTCTTCACCAGATGTGGGACTTGACATTTGCCTTCAGTGGATTTTATGATGGTCAGCCTTTTACTCCAGCCTGTTGAGAAATATTCTGTTGAGATCCCTCTGAATGGCAGCTCAACCATCTGGTGTACCAACTATTCCTTCCACTTCTGTTTTATTTGCAGACTTACTTAGAGTGTTCTCAGTCCCATTGTCCAGATCAGTAAAGAAGTTAATGGAATATTTACACCAGTATCGATCTTCAGGATACACCACAAGTGACTGGCCTCTTGATGGGCTACATACCACTGATCATAATATTTTGAGCTCAGTAACTCAGCCCATGTTTTAATCAACTTCACTGTCTAATTATCTAACCTGTACTTTATTAACTTTTCTGTGAAATTATGTGACACAGTGTCAAAAGCTAGTTTTGCTGAAGTTAAGACAAACATTTACTTCTCTTGCCTCATCCACCAAGCCAGTCATCACACTGCAAAAGGCTATCAGCTCAGGCAAGTTTTCCTTTCATAAATCTATGTGGATCAATCCCATTTACCTTCTTATCCTTTGTATGTTTGGATCTTTTTTTCCAGATTAGTTGTTTCAGCAGTTTCACAAAGTGAGACTGATCAGCCTCTAGTTCCCCAAGTCTTCCTTCTTGGCCTTAGTGAATATATCGTACCATGTCCTTTCTTCCAGTCCTCAGGAACCTCCTTTGAATGCCATGAGCTTTCTAAGATAACTGAAAGTGAACTCTCAGTGACACTGTCTGGTTCCTTTGGTGTTTGTGGATGCACCTACCTGCATCCTATGAATTTGAGTATGTACTGTTCAATTAATTGGTTCCTAACCCGCTCAAAGGCTATGCTTCATTGCTTTAAATTTGGCTACTGGTATCAGGGATCTCAGTTTGCTGAAGGCCAATCTTATAGTGCAATGACTGAAACAAAGAAGGTACTGAGTACTTTTGACTTTCCATGTTCTTTGTCACCACATAACCTTCCCTATTCAGCAGCAGGTCTGCATTTGCTCTATTTATTTATTCATGTATTTATTTATTTATTTGTTTGTTTGTTTATTTATTTATTTATTTTTGCTTTCACTGCACCTGTAGAAGCCTTTCGTTTTGCCATTTGCATACCTTGCCAGATTCATCTCCAAGTTATCTTTAATCTGCTTCTGAAAATGTCTTCTCAATACTACTGAGAATATGTCAGTTTCAACTAAACACTTTTAATGGTATATATTCCATCAAACAATTTGACTGTAAATGTATTTGTCCTTGTATACTGTCAGCATTCCCTAGCTCTGAGACTACTCAGTATGGTTTGGCTTCAACCATGCCATCAAGATCTCCTAATCATTAGAAAAAGGTGACCATATGTAAATAGTCTATTCCAAGTGATCCACTGGAATAACTCCAAAAATATGCCTGGAAATTGTTATTGATGGCAATAGTAACACAAAGAAAAAGTGTGATAGAGAATGTTCTAATAATGAAACAGCATGCGTGAAAGTTTCCTACTGTCTGGGAACATTTCCCGGCATTGTTTAATCCGTAGTTTAACCATAGATATTTGTAACTTAATGTGAAAAAATACATACCTAACAATAGGACATATCAGAGATGATATCATGGGGTTATACTAAGTTGTGTCACAACAGATGGAAGGTTATTCGAAGTTTCATTAAAGATGAGACTATGTGTGTATATGTTCATTTGGCCATGGTTGCCAAGTAGGACTTTTTTAATTTATGGGGTCTAATTCAAATCCTTTTGAACCTATGTACAGACACTATGAAATATGCTAACCTTAAGGGATAAAGATTTATGATTACAAGATGTTTATCAACATTACACACTTACCCTAAGGCTGAGGATATTACCTCAGAATACACATTGTCATAGTGATCACTTCAGGTGTCTACTTGAGTTACCTCTGGTTTTCTCCTTGCAGTCTGCCCTTCTCTGAGGTTTGCTCTAATTTGTGTGAGATTACTAATTTTTCTACAGAATGCATAAGGCAAATCAGATACTTACTTACACTTTTTACTATTAGGTTAACTGTTGAAATAAGAAATGTGCTTGCTTTCTACTCTATGCTTGGATCTGCTAATAGTAACAGTGAGCTCTTGATAAAACATGATATATTTTAATATTCTTTCATATAAACTCATGGCACAGACAAGTATGAAAGCAAAACCAATAATAATACTAATACTGATAATAATAATAATAAATATATCCTGTTTCCTCCTGAGTTAAGAATCTTTCAAAAAAAACAGCAAGGTTTGAGCTAAATGTTACTGCATGCCCTGCATGACCTCACTAAAATATGAATGTTGCACAGCGTGCGTATCATTGCCAAGATGGACCTGGCACATCTGAAGAGGTACACATTACTTCTGAACATAGGTCAACAACAGATCTGCTGTAATTTCTGCTCTGCCTCAGCTGCATCTCCTCTGCTTCACAAGCAGTAACAACAGTGAGACTAATTATGTCTTCATCCCCTGCGAGGTTCTTACTGTGCATCAGAGCATTTGGAAGACAATCTTCAGTATGTATCCAGACTGCTTCAGCTAATAACAGCATGCATTTTTGAACTATAAAAAACAGACATGGCCCCATTTCTGCGAAACATGTGATGGCACACTGCTGACGTTCGTTCACCACCAACAGCTATGTGTATTTTGTTAGATGGTAGTATTTTCTTAAGTGAATCTACTCAGCTACATAAAGAGTAAATTTTTTATTCCTTATGATTTTTATTCAAATGGACTTCAAAGCATTTTTAACCTTATTAATAGTACATTTTTAATATCTTAATATTGTACATTTTTACAATAAAATAGTTGGAGGATGAAATTCCAGGACTGTCTTCAAAATGAAATGTATTTCTGGCTGAGAGTTAAGGTTAGTTAAGTTGGAATTAGTTGAAATAGGCATTAGAAATTTTGATTCTGTATTCTCCCTTACACATAAACTACACAGTTTTTATTGCTCTAAGTCACACACTTATTTCCAAAGTCTTTCAAGACAGAGTGCAAAAGGTCATTATGAAGTTATGAGCGAGGATAGAAGAGAAAGGAGTTGTATTATTTTCAACTGATGAACAGACTGATGAACGGAACTGGTTTAGGAAAAAGAAAAGAAAAAGAAAAAAAAAAGAATTAAAGAATGATGGAGAATAACATCTTTGTCAGTACTCCTGGTATGCAAAGTGATTCAAACTATCCTGTAGTTAAGTGCTGCACTGTAATTCTTCCTAGCTGCAATTCTGAACCTCAACAGTGACTTCCATCCTTCCTCACTTACAGATGTGTAATACAAACCAAACCTATTCCTCTCATTAAAGTTGTGGAAATTGTATAGAAGAGCTGTTGTCTTTTACAAATTGTATAGATGTACAAAGAACTTACGTCAAGCTAAATATAGGTACTGCAGAGATTTTGTTTATTATGACTGGTGCAAAAGAATGTTTTTGTTTTTAAACTCAGTGAGAGCTAATATAGCCCATTCTGTCTCCAGCCAAGAACTACACTTTCCTGAGAGAATAGGGATGGAAGTTGAGGATAATATTCTCTCCCAGAAGTAGCAGGTTGAGGAAAAAAATCTATTTTTAGGCATTAAGTAGCCAGAAATCCCACTTAGCTTTCACCACTTGTCTGCGTAGAGATCTGGAAGATATAATCACTCCCTCAGGCCCTCCTGAGACTTAGCATTTTCTCTTTTCCCTTGGTTGGACAAATATGTTACCACTAAGCTACTTAAGTACATTTGTGTTTCTTGGTGTCAGGGTAAGACTCAGCCACATCTTAACCCCACAAAAGGACCCCGTTAGGTACTCCAGCCACACAATATTTTCTACCAAAAAACAATCAAACAAACAAACAAAAAACATAGTTGCTACAACAGTTAAGGGCAGGTACAATGAGGCTAAGGTTATGGGATGTATTTCTGCAGGGAAGTTCAGCACATTAAGAAATTTTACTTGTTTTCCACTTGCTCTTACTTGATGTCTCTATGATAAAAAATTACAGCAGATTATAACTGTCTTAGCTGGTTATATGAATTAGCTACACACAGATGTACTGTGACTGAGTAGCCAGTTTAGTAGCATGAAGACAAAGAGGTCAATCAGTTCTGCCTTCACTCTTACAAAAATGCTGTCTTTCTAAAATGTCTTCCTTTAAAGGATCACAACACAACATTGTTGCAAATTTAAAACAACAATAACCACAACAACAAAATACAAGGTAGAACTGCTTGTTTAGAGGAAAAATAACAGTTTGATACCAGGTTGGAGATAGAATTCACAGTTCTTGCTACCCCAAGTCTATCCTTGAAAACTTACCTGCAAAAGGTCTCCTCTGCAGTTCAATGTCTTTTTTTTTCTCTTTTTTTTTTTTCCAACCTCAACATTACAGATCATCTTTAGTTAAAGAAAAATATCTTAAATAATTTTCTCAGCAGTGTTTTCCTCTTAATCTAACTGAAAGTATGAGATATACTAAAAACAGTGAGCCTGTCCTGTCAAATTGTGTTCTCTGTGCAAGTATCTGCTAGGTCTACATCCATACCCATTACACACAGAATCTGCTTTGTTCAACAGTTCTTCCCTATGTCAGTGTAAAATTGTACGTTGAGGCCAATAAAGAAGGAAAATTACTAGGGAAAAGAAAAAAAAACAAAAACAAAAAAAAACCACGTAGACTTTTATACAGTGTTATCAGCTTCCTAAAGAGTACTGCATTCAGAGTCACAAAGCTATATAAAATAACTAGCAAAGAGATGTTTGTTTTGTTGTTGTTGTTTTGGTTTTTATTTTGTTGGTTGTGTTTTTTGTTGTTTTGTTTTGTTTTGTTTTGTTTTGTTTTGTTTTGTTTTGTTTTTCCTACAGTATGCAGAACCTACTTTTTCCATTGCAGGCATTCAGTGTGATTTTGATATGATTTTTTTTCAAAATATCCTGCCTGAAGTCAATCTTCTGAACTTGAATGATTTGTACTTGAAAATAATTCACAGCCCTTTAACAGGTTGCTCATAACAGATATTCACCACATTCTAACCAGCTGCACTTGCAGTTTACATGGGTGCATAAGTATTCCAGTTTCAGGAAATGTTTGGCTACAATATGGATAAAAGATATTCTGCTGTTTTATACCCATTCCCCTATCATATGTCCAAACCATATGTGCTATCAAATGTTAGACTAAAGAGGAACAAAGACCACCACTGATGTGCCTTCCTGTCCTAGCCCATCTGCTGTGATTCCTTTGTAAAATGAAATAATTTGGTAGGATTGTTTGTTTACTGTGACAGGATAACAGGAAAAACAAAAAACAAAAAACAAAAAAAAAAAAGGAGAAGACTCTATTGAGATGTATACACAGCCCTGAGTCACTCTAACTTTTTTAAGGTTGAGTTAATATTCACATAAGCTATTCTGTCATTGGTAGCAGTGTTTTTGTGCAACCTATTAATGGAGAGCAAAAGTATCTCTATCAGCCTATGGAGATGTTACACACAGAACAAGTTTCTACAGTTTTAGTGTTTCCTTTTTACTATTTTGTCTAGCAAATAACAAAAATCACTTTCAAGTCCATCTTGCTTGATGTCTTAAAAAAACATTGTCATACATAAAAACTATTTGACATTGGAAATTCTGATTTAGTAAAATCATCTCTGCAATGTACCTGTCAACTGACTGTAATGACAGCAGGATATTCAGAATTTATTTCTGTATAATTCTTGTACTGCATTTCTTTAAATGGTTACAAAGATGAAAAAATAATAAAAAATAAAATAAAAAAAAGAGAATGAGAGACTTCCCTAATGAATTTCGTGATTCTCACATACTCTTTTGAGAAGCACTAGTGAACATTCAGAAAAGATTTCCTAAAGATATCCCATTACAGCAAGATATGGGACAGGATCCATCATAGACTCCCAATACAGCATTGCTAATTTTATTTTCTCAGCTCCAAATATCATAGCAATCTCCCACATCTCTGTGGCTTGCTTTTGTGAAGATGCTTGTTAAGCACAGGCCTTGAGAATCTGCTGGATGAACTGTCACATTTTCACTTTACAAATTAATATATGGCTGGAAACTTCTGTAAAGATCTTCCTAGAGGCTATATATATATTTATCTTTCAAATGACTTGATAGATTCAGAAAACTAAACAGTTCTGGATTTATTGATTATTGCATTTTTTATTTTTTCATTTTGGTTTTTGTTTTTAACAATCCCATATCCACAGCTAGCCCTCTT
The DNA here is from genome assembly GCF_016699485.2 of Gallus gallus. Lineage (NCBI taxonomy): Eukaryota > Metazoa > Chordata > Aves > Galliformes > Phasianidae > Gallus > Gallus gallus. Next base: position 142,524,689 of record NC_052532.1, read on the forward strand.
TGAATCTTTACAAACTTCATAGAAGTTCTTCTATTCCATCATTATCTCCTTTGCTGTGTTCTTCATATGGATCCAGCTTCACACACAGACAGCACAGTCAAACTAACTAACTGAGGAGAAGCCAACTTACTTGACATGAATTTGATTTAAACCAGATGAGGTACTGGCTCTAAAATCTACTCTGAATTGTCTCAGGGAAATCATTAATGTAGTTTAATTTTCTCTTCCACAGTATGGTTTATCTTTTCCTAGAAAAAGGGTATCTTCTCTTTGTTTCTAAACAGAATTACCCCCCTGCTTAAAAAAAAATAATAATATTAATAATCCAAAATGCCCTGCCTTTCCATCAAAAGGGCTACTTATTCACTTCATTGTAATTCACATGCAACTATTCAAGACCCCATAGTAAACTGTACTGGAGTATATTCATTTTAACATTTTATCAGCTTGAACTATATATTCAATTCTTCCTTCAGTGTGCTGGAAAGATTAAATATTGATTTTCCCATACTACTTTAAATAATCTAAGGGGGAGGGGGAGGAGGGAGGTTGGAGGAATATTGCATTCTTTTGAAATTATAGCTTTCTATATACCACAGAACATTTTATTCAGATTTATTTTGTTACCTTTTTTTACAGTATGAAACACTGTTAACATTGAACAGCATAACCATTGCATTACAATATTGACAACGTATGAAAAAAGGGCCAGAAATAATCTGCTAATCAAATTGCATGGCTTTCAGTCATTATATTTTGTGGTTTTATCTTTCACTGCTAAAAAACACTGCAGTTAAGGGCATGGAGTCCGAATACCTTTACTTGCTAATTGAATTAGGAGATGGATAACATAGATTACTACTCAGTGTAATCCCACAACGGTCCTCATATCCTAGCGTGCCTTAGTTTTGTTCAAAGAATACAACTTCAAATAGAAGCTGCTCTACTTTGCAGGCTACCTCCTCAATTTGCCAGCCTCAGTTGTCAGATGCTGACAACAAGGATGCCCATAAATGTCACTTGTCATGGAAAATTTATAATGCAGTCAGTCCTGCTTTGTAATGTGACCATCAAGAAATGAACAACCATATCAGATGGTAACAATTTTCAGTTATTTTTTGCCTGGGGTTAGATTGGAAAGGATGACCTCGAGGTGAAAAGCTCCTGATCCTATTACCAAGCTCTTAGCAACATAGTCTTGAGTCCCCTCTAGGATAAACTATTGTCTATGTTGCACTAAGTATTTGTAACTCCTAGGATATGTTTCCTTAGCATTTTGTAACCAATAAATTCAACACAAGAACAATAAGAAAATAAAATACTCTTGCTTTTGCTCTACAAAATATGTCAGAGAAGATGTGCAGAAATGCACATACTAAATCATAAGATAGAGCCTCAATTAACACAATCTTTTCCTCCCACCCCCGCAAAAGAAAATCTATATTCATTTCATAAGACTCAGATTTTCCCTTAAGTAGTTATAATGCAGTAAAAGCACCAAAAAGGTAAGTAATTTCCATAAGCAAGATGTGTGTTCTATAAATTGGTGTAGGTCACTCACTGTAAGATATATGTATCACCTTTGTTTAATGATTTTTTCTTCCTCTTTCTTTCATTATTTTATAGATATTCTAAATTGCACTACAAAGAATTAAAGGTGAGGTAATGGTCTGTGCTTAAAGTGCCACAAAGAGAAAGGTTGTTAATTTCTAAGACATGGCCATTCCCAAGGCTTCAGTATTTGAGGAAAAAATAATAATCATAATGGAACTTTAGAGTTTCCTAGTCCATTGAGTGCCCAGAGGCACAACACATGTATTTAACTCAGAGTATTTTGAACACAGACTCCTCAGGCCCTGCTGCTACATTCCTCCACTTGCACAAGACACATAAACATTTACAGATTTAGAAAATTTGAGGAAGCCTCTATGTGTAGTCACTGAACAGCTCCATCATGGAAGGAAAGATGTGTTCCAAGCTCAATTTAGAGGCGCATAACATAATCCTTAAAGAATGCAAACTTGCCCTGAAGAGCTTCAAAAGTACATTTAAACATGTTTTTATTATGTTGAAACAGAATTCTGTGAAAAATGCTCACCTGGTTAAATAACTTTTAAATATTCAGAATGCAGAACAATTGTATGTCTTCCATTTGTTCTATAAGATATTGTAATTCATTAAGTAGCATCACCCACTGAAAATTTTCGCATACACAAATATATTTGCATGCATTTTATTTCTGAAACTTTAATTTTGCAGAAGAGTGCATGGCTTTGTCAGGAAAGCTTTGTTGTTTGCTTCCTATTTCTTTTGTTTTTTGTTTAAATTTACAGTGAACAATGTTGCAACAAATGTGTTTTTCATCTACTTGCTCCCAGATTCTTCCACCATACTTTACATGCTTAAGCTAAAATATTTAAACAAGAAAAAATAATGACTCTAGAGAATTGCCATACTCACTGCAGCAAAATATTCAGCATTCAGAGAATGTACCTCTTTGTTTCCATTATGTATAATTAAAAATTGGGTCATTGTTCTTGTCAGATCTTAATTCCTAAAACGGCAGTCTTGATGTCGAGAGTGAAGAAAGGTATCTATCTTGAGAGTTAAGAGGCTTTGAGAGTTAATTTTAGTAGCATTCACACTGAACTCTGAAGATATAGGAAAATGAGACCTATCTTACTGTTTACTTGAGTATCTCTGTGATCATTGCTGAAGTGGTGCTGGCCAGTGTTACACAGCAATTTTGGAAGGCAAAAACAAGAATGCCTACAAAACAGGCAATGTCCTGGAGTTCTGATCTCCTGAAAAGGGCATTAAAAAAAAAAATCTTCAGGATCAAGGCAGGAAAGGGTACTGTGGTGATGAAGGAGAAAACCCTGAGCACTGCTGGGACTCCCAGACACAGAGAAGTGCAAACACCTTGGATGAGACCATTCTGAAACCCCCTTTCTCCAAAAGCACTGTGTGCACTATTACTCTACGTATGCAGTACAGTTCGCATAGTCAAATGCAGTGGTTAATATATTCATTAACTTGAATTGTTAATAAAAGCTAAGGAGAGAATAAACTCCTGATAAATAATCTCAGGACTCATCATGGATGGGTTAAAGGTCAACCAGGGGATCAGGCCCAGTCAGCATGGGTTTACGAATGGTAGATCCTGTCTCACAAACCTGATTTCATTCTATGACAAGGTGACCTGCTTAGTGGATGAGGGCAAGGCTGTTGACGTGGTCTACCTGGACTACAGTAAGACCTTTGACACTGTCCCCCACAACATTCCTGTGGAGAAGCTGGCTGCTCACAGTTTGGATGGGCGTATGCTCCACTAGGTGAAACACTAGCTGGATGGCTGGTCCCAAACAGTTATGGAGTTAAATCCAGCTGGTGACCAGTTGTGTCCCCCAGGGCTTGGTACTGGGGCCGCTTCTATTTAATATCTTTATAAACGATCTTGATGAGGGGATTGAGTGCACCCTCAGTAAATTTGCAGACAACACCAAGTTGATCTGCCAGAGGGGAGAGAGGCACTACAGAGGGACCTGGATAGACTGGATCAGTGGGCCAAGGTTAATTGTATGAGTTATGAGATGAGTGGGCCAAGTGCCAGGTCCTGCATTTTGGTCACAGTAACCCCAGGCAACCCTACAGGCTTGGGGAGAAGTGGCTGGAAAGCTGCCTGATGGAAAGGGACCTTGATGTACTGATGGACAGGAGGCTGAATATGAGCCAGCAGTGTGCCCAGGTGGACAAGAAGGCCAATGACATCCTGGCTTGGATCAGGAATAGTGTGGTGAGCAGGACTAGGGAAGTAATCCCACCACTGTGCTTGGCATTGGTGAGCACTGTGTTCAGTTTTGGGCACCACAGTACAGGAAGGACATTGAGGTGCTGGAGCAGGTCCAAAGAAGGGCAACAAGACTGGTGAAGGGCTTGGAGAATATGCCCTATGAGGAGTGTCTGAAGGAACTGGGGCTGTTTAGTCTGGAGAAGAGGAGGCTAAGGGGAGACCTTATTGCTCTCTTCCAATATCTGAAAGATGCTTACAGCGAGAGTGGGTTTTGGTCTCTTCTCACTGGTTACAGGTGACAGGATGAGGGGAAATGGCCTCAAGTTGCACCAGGGTAAGTTTAGGTTGGATATCAGGAAACACTTCTTTACAGTGTTTACTTCTTTTACACTTCTTTAATGGCTGTTAAGCACTGGAATAGGCTCCCCAGGGAGATGGTTGAGTCACCATCCCTGTTTGTGTTTAAAAACCATTTGGATGTGGTGCTCAGAGACTTGATTTAGTGAAGGGCTGTTAGGGTAGTTTGGTTAGGTTGTGGTTGGACTCCATGATCTTTAAGGCCTTTAACAACCTGAGCGATTCTATGAGAAAGAAATTTTCTCCAAAACAAAAGGATCTACTGATAGAAACTTTTAAGTTTTTTACAAGTGTCACAGATCCTGAAAAAATTCTATTTTAGCAGACAGAAGAGCAGAAAGACTCTGTTGTCATGGTTAATCTGGGAAAGCATAGGTCATTTGTTTCTCCTGCAATCTTTTTGAAAGAGCCTAGGTTATCCAGCTAAGGTAGCAAGTTCTGCAGCAACACTAACAGTAGTATATGTATACTCTGCTATTGGTGAAAGTCTGTCAGGTCTCATCGGAGCTTATAAATTCACATGTGCTCAGGATTCAATTTGCAAGTGATGTCAGATTCAACAATGGCATTTTTAATCTTGATTTTTCTTTTCTTTTTCTTCTCAAATGTCATTGTTCTTTCACCTTCAAGCACCTGCATTCAAACTTGACTTCTGTTTCATGGAAATATGTCAAAAGATTCCAGTATTCATCCCTTTTAGTTTCTTACTTGTCTTTGTAAAGAAAAAAAAAAAAAAAAAAAAAAAAGAGCCTCATAAAACATATCCAAAATGGCAGATACATCAATGTCAGCATTCAGAGACTGGTATTCACAGGTGAACCTTGGGCTTCCTGTGGAAATTAAGTTTCAGACAAAGTGAAAACAAGGTATTACAAGAAGCTGCTGAGCAAACAACTCATGAACCCAAAAGAGACAGAAATGTACAGCAGCTTAGAAGGGGCAGAAGTGCAAAGGAAAAAAGAAAAAAAAATGCCTGCAAGAGGTTTAAAGACTCACAATTGCAATAAGATTCAGGGCTGCACCAACACAGGAAAAGCCTACATGTGAGTAGCTTAAACATGGCCAGAGTAAGCATTTCAATTCCAGACAACAAGGCTGCCTGGAGTACCCTGAGTGCAGTAATTGACATGACTTTCAGTGAAAGCAAGTCCACAGGAACACCCAATAAAAGAGTGCCGAGAGAATGTTAAAATAGAAACTTCTATATAGTTTTAACTCTAGGGAGGTACTGTTGGTAGGAAGAAGTAATATCTTTTATTAAACCAGCTGATATGGTTGAAATAGCAGGCGAACTTTCAGTCTCAGAGTCCCTTCATCAAGTCCCTATTGGTCCCTCTGTAATTCACATATTTTTATCAGCCACTCACACGAAAACTGTTGAAAAGGACCTTCTTGAATGTCAATGCAGCATTGTTTTTCCTTTTCATCACATTTAGGCTTGTGTTTTGAACCTCGAATGAAAGGAAATGACAAAGCAGACTAGCACAAAGGATGTAATAAAAATATGCTATAAATGAATTGAAACTTTGAAAAGTAAAATATTTCAGTTTTGCTTTTGGACTGTATTTCAATTACATTTGAAACACACTGAACCAAAGCACGGAGATTAATAACTTTAAGAAAAAATCAGCACATTGATTTGAGAAATTTTCACAAACATCTGGGAATGCATAAGTGAATGGGAGAGTGAAAGTAGGGCAAAAATAACCTCATAATTTTAATAGGTTTTTCCTAGGATTTATTGTAAGTCTTGACAGCTTTTACTGACAAAAACTTGGATTACCTGTACGTAAATATATTCACACATTTTCTCAGTATTCAGTACTGCTAGGGAAATGGCTTTCTTTGGGTCATGTTTTAATCTTCATTTGAAAACAAAAATCCTAGCTCTTTGTCAATCTGGAAATGATCCTTCTGTCAGAAATGACCATTTCAACAGGAACTGAAACATCATTTGACAAAATAACCAAGAGTTAACTTCTCTTTCATTTTCCATGAGTTTTATAGAAAGCGAACAGAAAATCAGTGTGGGATTTTGTATTATTATTGACCTTAAAAAATATATTAAAAGTTAATGTAAAGTTAGCTTTAAGGTTTTTAAGAGACATTTGGTGACTGACTGATGAGAGACAAATTTAATGTTGGCTGTTTTTTTGTTTGCTTGTTGTTTTTTGTTTTTGTTTCTGTTTTTTTCTGGTTTGTTTTTAAAGACAAGTCACAAAACTGCAAAGAAAAATGTAAAACTATTCTAAGAATGAGATGAGGAAACACCAAGATCGGTATGTGGACTGTTGTTAACAGACATGAGTTCAGACAGACTTGGACAGGTAACACAGTTGAATTTTTAGAGGTATAAATATCAATGACATTAAGTAAAACTCAGGAGATGCATTATACACCATTCAGTTTACAGAAACATTTGCACTGGCTCCCATGTGAAGGGTTGAAGATGGTGCGAGCTGAGTAGGAGAAAGGTACTCTGTGATTCAATGCAGAGCCAGGTAAACAATGATCAGGTGGTTTAGTACACATATACGCATGACACAGGTTATGTGTCTATATGACAAGATCCACTGGCATGTAGAATTAAATACCTAAACTTGCAGAAGCAGTGGTGTGCTTCATATCAGTGTCTTCTTATCCTACCTGATTAGCCACTTCCTTATCTGTAATACCATGGCTTTACTAGTTCCCTATCCAAATACAGGTTGAGAAAGTCTATATATTGCTTTCTATGAGACCTACCACAACATAAGCAACAGAATGTTTAAACCAAAGTCTATTACAATAATGCCAGTAACATGAGAGTTCTATTTTTCAGGCCATGGCTTGTGTATATATATCTGAATATAAAAGTTTGGGCAATTACATGAAAAACACGGGATCGGAGTTAGCCATTCTTCTCTCTGAGTGAAGGTAGACAGACTAATGAAAAGACTTAGTACTGAAAAAAAGATTTGTCAGAACATGCTTTGGAGAAATAAGGAGCTGGCTTGCAACAAAAAGGGGCAAAAATACTGATAGATTGCACCCACTGACATTCACTGAATATTGCTGAATGTTTATGGAGACCAAACAGAATCTGAGCACAGTGAGGTGGTGGGTAGTGCATTTCGACAGCGCATGTCAACAGTGACAATGGGTCACCTCCTCTTGTGCAGATTTTTACAAGCAATGTATCTCTGGTGAAAATGCATAGCTAATTTTGGTGACTATGTTGAAAAAAAAAAATACATTTTGTAGCTGTGAATTCATTCTACACAATAGTGATATTGTGCTCTTTGTATCTGACAGTCAGGTCTCCCATGCCTCTCCTATCCCTGAGCCTCTAAGTGGTGTCAGAGAAGAAAAATCCCTCCCAGTGTACGACCAGACCAATTCTGAGATCACCTCATGAGATTCAATGTGTATAAGTCTATGAAGTTAGATGACATGCATCCCAGGATTCTGAAGGAACTAGTTGATGTGGTTGCAGCTCTCTCTATCATATTTGAAAAGTCACATCTGTCTGCCAAATGAAGTCCCCACTGACTGATAAAAGGGAAACATCACTTCCAATTTTAAGAAAGAGATAAAGACCTTTGGAACTAAAGGCCAGTACCAGAGCCTTGTGTCTGTACCTTGAAAGATCATGGAATATATTTTCCTGGAAGGTATGTTAAAGGACATGAGAAATAAGGAGGTGTTTCAAGACAGACAGACAGCACAGCTTCACCAAAGGTAGATTGTGTCTGACCAATCTGGTGGCCTTCTATGATGAAGTGATGGCATCAGTGAACAAAGGAATGGCAGTTGATGTAACCTACCTCGACTCATTGAGAGTCACCCTGCAGAAAAGGACTTGAGGGTTCTGGAGGATGAAAAGGTGGACATGTGCCACCGGAGTGTGCTTGCAGCCCAGAGGGCCAACAGTATCCTGGTCTGCATCAAAGAGGGGTGGCCAGCAGGGTGAGGGAGATGGTTGTTCTCCTCTACTCTGCCCTCATGCGGACCCATCTAGAGTACTGTATCCAGGTCTGGGACCCTGAGAACAAGAAAGACATAAAGATGTTGGAGCAGGTCTAGAGGAAGACTATGATGATAATCAGAGGGCTGGAGTGCCACTTTTGAGAAGAAAGGTCAAGAAAGCCAGACTTGTTTAGCTTAAAGAAGAGAAGGCTTTAGGAAGACTTCATTGCGGTCTTCCAGTAGTTGAAGGGGGCTTAAAAGCAGTAGAGTGATTGACTTTCTACACAGTCTAATAGTGGTAGGACAAAGAGGAATGGTTTTAAACTAAAAGAGGGGAGATACAGAAGTTGAGGATGTCCCATTCCTGAAGATGTTCAAGGACAAGCTGGATGGGGCTCTGAGTAGGCTGATCTAGTGTTGGCCACTCAGTCCACAGCAGGGAAGCTGGAACTAGACAATCTTCATGGTTTTTCCCAATATAAGCCATTTTATGATTCCTTGACCTGTTGTGGTTTCCATGGAAAAAAAATAGGAAGCATTACTCTCAGAGCAACTACATATATGTGAAAAAAAAAAAAAAAAAAAAAAATAGGGAACTCGAAGTCATCTTCATCTATATGGCCAGAAATCATTGTAACTATCCCAGGGGCAATCTTGCCTTACATTCATGTCATAAAGGAGACAAAAATAGCTTTCTGAGAACATGGTCTGAAAGTCATTCAAAGAGATTTAGAATGATCATGCAACTTCATCTGCACTTAGATTTTTCTCTTTAGCCTACTGATAATAAATGTCATGTATCTTTCACCTGTGTCAGAAAAGAGAAAAAACCTTTGCAGCAGACTTTACATTCTTTCATCCCTTAAAAATGATAGACATCCACAGCAGGAGATTACAGTATCAATGACAGAGACTTTAATCCAACTTACTTTGCAAAAAAACTTCCCTTAACAACTGAACAAACTCTTCTTACAAAGACCAAGGCCAGGCATAGATTAACTTTTTTATGCAGTGAAAACTGTGTTGCTACTGTCCGTGGAGTTTTCAGTATTTCTTTGATTATACAGGTAATACAGTTTAGCAGCTGTTAGAAATGTTAAGTTTTAAGTTGTAAGCAGCACAACTGTTACCTAGCACTCGTCACCACGTCAGTCACTTAGACAGAGAGAAACATCACAAACCAGTCACCAAGGATTCAAATTCTGCGATCCATTTTTAGAAAAGAATTGAAGGAAACAGTAGATTTTATTTATCTGTTGTTTCAGTCTGTCTGTTAAACTCCAGTGCTAACACAGAAGAAATACTGTCTCACCAGGGACATGGCAAAGAGAGATCAACAGAAATAACTTGGTCCTCTGCCCTATTCTGATGAGGAAGTACTCCCTTGAAAGTGTTAACTATTAATAGAATCATTTAGGTTTGATAAGACACCGAGACCACCAAGTCCAATCAGTAACCCATCACCGTCAAGTCCACCATTAAAATGCATCCCTAAGGACCACATCCACACATCTAAATACCTCTATCACCTCACCCTATCACAGGAGAGTGTGCAGTGAGTTTTTGCCTCAACTTGGAGTGTTTTTTGATCCTGTCTCTTAATCTATGGTAATGTATGATTTAGACATGGAGAGACTGAAATTTCTACAGAAATCATATGAAAAACTAAAATTTAGAGAAAAACATCTGAACAGAAGGATCCTGAGTGTAGCGATCTGAAAGTTACTAGTCACTAGGACATAGAAAACTACTTATGAAATGTCCACTTGAATGAAATCTTTTCACAATAATGAACCATTCTCACATAAGCTAAAACAAGATGATATTATAAGTTTCTTGTGTGAAATGAGAGGTTAGTGTAAGTTTTCAGTGATATTCCTGCTGTCTGAAAAGCCTGTGTGGTTAAAATTCTTTACTAGTAATTTGTCTCTGCAGTTGTCCTGTGATGAATTACAGCTGGTCTATCGACTGGTCACAAGACAGCACTCTTTAGTAATGATTATCTCCTATTCTTCTGTAATTTATTATTTCATTATTACTTTATGTCCTGTCTTTGGGGCACAGAAACATCAACAACACAAGCTATGATCTCTGTGGCATTAAAATTCTTCCCTCTGCAATGTTAGTCTACATCCACAGGCCAGTCAGATAGTGCAGCATCCCAGATGTTTGCCAGTACTGCAATACTTCCAGGTGAACTCAAATTCTACATCTCTTCCCTTTTGGAGTTCGTTTGGTTGTTTCTTGGTTAAAACAAGGAAACTTTTCATCTCAAGCAATATACATTTGCATCTGTCTCACTTGAAACTGATATCAGTATCTTCCATTTTTCTCTCCTTGTTTCCTTAAGTATTATTTTTTTATCCAATTCTAAGTTCTCAAACATGTTCTGTGTCTTCTCAACATGTTAAACATTTTATGTCCACAACATCTCATAACAGCCTGCCAGTGAAACTGGAAACTTCTCTGTTCTGAGGCAAACTTTCCAAGTGATTGAGTTTAGACCAGCTGCATGCAGAACAGCCTTAAGATATTGCCTGCTTCCCATGCAGCACACTGTTTGCACTTCTTAGAATTAGTCCCTTGAAACCACACAGCAATAATAAATGGATGAATGTATAGCAATTATAATGTATCATTGCCATCATCCACATCCTTTTCACTTAAAGCCACACCATGAAGACAGTGTTTTACACTCACAGACTGGCAGCAGTTGCAACCTTCTGTCTATAGAGGGGAAAGAAAGAGTAACAGGGGTTAAAAAGTACAGTAATTTGCAAAGCAGGAATGACAGTGAGTAGCTACATACTATCCAGTCACTGTTCATTATAATTTACTATATCAGCATCAGTAAAGGAGGAGCTCTAAACTGTCCGTGCCTCCAAGTGAAGGATAAGGTATTTTTCCCTTCAGGTCCTTCATATCACATCTTATTTCCAGGTTCACTGATTAGTTGATCCTGAGGTTTAATTTCTTCTCTCTTCTTTTGCCCAAGGCCAAAAAGACTTTCCCATTGCAACCCCTTCAATATTTTTCTTCCTCCAGGGACAACTTCATTGGCAAATATAATAGCATGTTATTCTGTAGTTGAAGATATTGTATATTGCAGGACTCAACTTTATTTCTTTAAGTTTAAGACATTGTGTCTACCCTACCCTGCTTTAGTTTGCATGCGAAGAAATATAGAAACACCAACCCTCACAGAATGTTCTGTAATATATCTAAAGGAATAAATTGCACCTTTCTGAACAGCTGCCTATTACAGACAGTTTCTTGCCCTCCTTCTCCACTCAGTGACCTGATCTGTGCTAAGTGTTATGATTCTGCTACACTTCACCAAGCACTCAGGAATGAAACTGGAAAATGCAATCCTCATCTTTCTGAAATATTGACAGTATCTTACCTCTGGCACTTCTCCTTCCTTGGGAGACCAGCCACAAAATTTAGATTCAACCATCCATTGTGTCCCCATGAAAATATCCAAAATAGCATTTGACTCACCTGCAAGAAAAATATCTGCTCATACACGAGGTGCCAGGAACACAAATTGCTTTGAAAGTTGCTACTGTTCGGTTTCAGATCTATCTTGTTTCTTGCCACCTGACACTGATGCAGTAGTTTCTTGTCTGCTGTCCTCAGATGCCTGAACCTTTTCTGTCTTCTGAGACTTCTCTTTGCACCCATTATAGCTTTTCTAAATTTCTATCTCCCTGTTTTTTTTGTCTTCATTTGGCAAAGTTTTAAAAAATAACTTGAAGATACTCAGTTGTCTCACGCAGCACATAGGAAGTACTCTAACAAGCAGGATAGGTCATAAAACGTCAGTTTGTTAAGTTTAAATTTCTTATAAACAAGTTTGAGGTTTGATTAATCTTTCTGTAAACAAGGGTATCTGAAGAATCTGGCTGTGTCCTCTTTGCACCCTCATTTGAGGTATTTATAGACATTGATGAGATCCTTCCAAGTCTTCTCTCCTCCAAAATAAACAGTTACAGTTCTCTCAGATTTTGCTCATAGGAAAGGTGATCCACTCCCTCCATCATCCTTGTGGCCTTACATCGGACTTTCTCCAGTACGTTCATGTCTTCATTGCACTGAGAGGCTCTGAACTGGACACAGTACTCCAGATGTGGACTCAAAAGTGCTGAGTAGAGGTGAAGCAACACCTTCTGCGATCTGCTGGCAATACTTTGCCTAATGTAGCAAGGTACACCATTAGTCTTCTTTGTTGCAAGGGTACAATTTAGTGTCCATCAGGACTCACATGTCCTTTTCTCCAGTGCTTTTTTGCATCTGTGTGGCCTGCTGCACGCATCGGCTTGTTCCTCCCCAGATACAGGACTTTGCATCTCTCCTTGTTGAATTTCATGATGTTCCTGATAGAACATTTCTCCAGCCAGCTGGTGTCTCTCTGGTGTATAAGCCACTTCCCTCAGTTATATATAATCTACAGATTTGCTGAGTGTACACTCACACCCATCATTCTTATTGTTAATGAAGACATCAAACCAGACTGGACCCTGTACTGACTCAGAGTACACTTCTTGTTACTGGACTACAATTTGTGTTACTGGACTACAAATATACTGTCCTTCAGCTGAACTAGACTCCAGCTCATTCTCCAAGTAAGTCTGCCCTGGAGCTAGATCCCCAGGGACACCATAGAAGCTGTTTGGAAAATATGACATCTTACATTTCACTGTGGAATTTAGTATGGAAATTAACTAATACTATCCCAATCTATGACTAGAGTCCCTCTTTGGCATAATTTAACTAATCTATTACTTTGGGTTTGTAAACATCTTTGCATTCTTATTTCTTTTGCTGATGGATTTTAGTTGCTTAGTATTTTAAATAGTTATCCGTAGGTTCTTACCTTCAGAGCCCTGCTTAGTGACAGTTCTTCTAGAAGAGGCTACAGTACAACATACAGCTACTGCTACAGAATAAACATCTTGTCTGACTTCTAGTTAGCAGCATTTTTCATAGTAGGAATTGATTATGACTTTTAGCATTCTACGTTTAGTAACTCCATCCATCTGCTAATGTCGAGGGACCATAACAGGAAATAAATTTCCCTTTCTTATCTGATACTTTTTAAAAGTTATATCAGTTACTATTTAATCTGTTTCTTTCTCCTTTCTAAAATTAGACTAATGATTCAAAACAGAAAATATACTGTCTCTTTTCTATCAAATTTTAACAGATGCTTAATGCTCAAAAATGTTGATGCATGGTTTACAGAAATGTATTTACTCGTGTGACTGGCCATGTGATATATATCTAATTTTTTGTTTCCAGTATTGCCTCTGCATAAACATGCTTGTGAGTTTTGATTCAGCTTGCAAACAAGTGTGCAATGGAGAATTGAAAAGTCGGAGTACTCATCTTGTTCCTAACCTGACTAGAAGATAAGACTTCATTCTTATCTTGTAATAAAATGAATGCTTATTGCTGCCAACAAAGTCTTGTTAGAAGAGGGAGGGGACATTCTGAATTCAAGGAAGTGAGGTTCCTTCCTTATGAGTAATCAAGGGGTAGAGTACTCTCTGCAGAACTCAATAACAAGAAATGTATGCCAATGACCTATACTGAATTTAAGAAAGTTGGGTAAAGGATGTGATTTCTCTTTCATCCACTTTCACACTGAATTTCTGGTTAGGAAATACAAATCTCTTAAGAACTACGCAAGCAGAAATTTGGCATCACAGTAGAAGAGATGTACTTTCAGTGATTAAGAACAGCAAGTGTAATTAACTCAGTCCAGAATCACAGTTGGCATAATTAAGTATCCACTGCCCTTGGTGTTTACAGAGTTATTTTCTCCATTACACAGATTAATTCTTGGTCTATATAATATGGAAATCTACAAATATATATTTTTTAAATACCTACATAATTTAATATAAGTAGAATGAACTGAGAAAGCATATATTTTACTTTTCCTAAAAAAGCTGTATAAGAACGTTATTTTCTGAGAAGTCAAGTCACCCTTTTCTCTAGTTCTTCAGAACAATGAATTACATATGTCTATGCTGAACACTGAAAAAAAAAAAGAAAAAAGAAGAATATATAATTCAAATCATATCTAATTTTTCTGGATTTCTTTTCTACTTAATCTTTCTAAGTAGTAAAGGGATGCATTGTATTAGAAGTAACAAAAGGAAAATGGCTTCAAAACATAGGGTTTCTTTTCCATCTGGTAGGCAAGAAACTTATTTACTCTTTCACTCTGTAAATCTGACAGTTTTGTTGCAAGTAGTATCTGGATTCCATAAAAAGAATTTGCAAAACATGAAGTAAAATTTCCATGGAAATATGTAAATTCTACCGATTTATAGTAACATTTAATTTCTTCCTGATCAACCCGTATGCAAACATCAATGCAGCAGAAACAAAAATACCATCAGATACTCCAAAATTAATTTATGAAAAGACAGAAGTCCCTTGCCTTAAAAATTGAGTTGTTTAACACCTCACTGGTAATGAAGATTAATAACTCTATTACAACATCACAACTTAAGTTAAACATCTTAACTTAAATGAAGCAGGTAAATTAAACCTCCCATTAAACTGGGAGCAGGTTTGTGCAAATCTACCATTAAGTTCTATGACTGCTTAAATTTTGTTTTATATGCTATAGAATTCATTGAAATATGTTATGATTGGCAGGCATTGTCTCAGTAAGATGTCATTCAAAGAAATATTTATTACAGATTAGAAGTATTTCCCACTGATAATGTTATACTTTCCTTGAGAGTAATCCAGCATAATTATCTCCAGAATAAAGTCATTGTGTTACCGCTTTTTACATTTACAAGCTGATGTTCAGATGACAATGAAATGATAGACCCACAATAATAGTAATATGCTATTTAGTTGGCACAGACACATACATTATTATTAACTTACTAGTAGAGATCTTTTTCTAGGAAAATAGCTGGCTCTTTTCTATCAAGTACTAAGGATCACTGTATCAAACTTTCCTCGTAAAAATCAAGTTTTCTTACTGAGTGATGACAAGGATAGATTTATTACATAAAAGGTAGATTTTCTTTCCTTCCATCACTTATCAAACTAGCCGCAATCAATTCAATTTCCAGGTGATGAGAAAGTAGCTGACTTTATGGTTCTGAAATGGTTGTGGTAGTTGCCGTAACAGAAGAAGAGACAGAAATTTTGAATAGGTGAATGATTTCAATGATGTATAGATTTTAGACTCTTAAGTGAAAAATCTAAGACTAATTCATGTAAATTGTTCTGCATTTGAGCATTCTAAACAGAAATCTACAAGAGAAAATTATGTATTTTTAAAAAATTCTTTGAGGTTGCTGAGATCACAAGTAAGTGGGGACACATTTCTTTGAAACACTTAAAAACTGTCAAGATCCAAGAGGGTATTCTCTCCTGTTTTGGAGAGAAAGACCAGACAGATCTTAACAGAAAGAACTTTCTAGTTTAAGTACTGAATTGTATCTAGAAATACTTAGCACAATTCACCATCTAAGAAAATAAAAAAGAAAAAATGTCCAAAAGCCCATAAAGAACTAATAATTATATTAAATACATTGCTAATCTTTTGATTTACTTTGGAGAAAGTTGTTCAGCATTGTTTCCAGGCACTACTCTAAAATTCACAATCTAGTGAAATACCTGACTGAGACAACCTGGACCCAACAAATGTGTGGATGTTTCTGTCAAAAAATGCCAAATAATCATATCATACTCAAAAGATAACTTTTTTGACCCCTGTAAATTAATGTTTAATAGGATCTGATTTTTATTGATTTTTGTGTTTCAGACTGCAAAAATAAATTTAACTTTAGAATCTGAGATTCATTCCTACTTTGAAATGAAAGAAATTCTTCACTCAGAAGGTGGTGAGGCACTGGCACAGGTTTCCCAGAGAAGTTGTGGATGCTCCATCCCTGGAGGCATTCAATGCCAGGCTTGGTGGGTTCCTGGGCAGTCTGATCTGGTGGCTGGCAACCCTACCCATAGCAGGAGGTTGGAACCAGAGGATCTTCGAGGTCTCTTCAAATCCAAGCAATTTTATGATCCTAAAATGATATTTATTGCAGTCTTGTCCTTTGATAAATGTTGAATCTATTCTTATAGAAGTGAACCATATTATTGCTGGTTAATTCTGCCAGATAAATTTAAGAATCTGTTCCACATGATTTGTAAAGAATTGCTGCTACATTCAGTGTTATTTTTTTACCAATATATACTAAGTTCGATTAAACATCTTATTGGAATCAGAATTTGCTATTACATGGACATGATGCTTAATAACTTTCTGTATCTCATGTTAACTCTAGTGTACACCAATCATCCATTAGTAAGCAGCTGTTATGGTGGAGGAGGAACTACTTGCAAAATTTCCTATCTTACATGATGGAGTTTTTTATGGCTAGTGAGAGTTTCAAAAGCCCAGGAAAGCTAATTCAAAAAATGCTCTTCATAAATATGAACAAGTGCTAGGAACTTAGTCTTTAACACCTCCCTCAGAAATCTGTGTTGGCATCAGCATAAGTAGGGCTTGATGAAGTGTTTTTTTGGACTGACATGGTAACAGTAGGAGCAGTAGCACAAACAGGCTGTAACAAGTCAGTTCCTTTGCTCTGTAAAGCCTGTCCTTCTTTGGCTCCCATGTTCAAGGAGTAGGCAATTTTAAAATGAGAATCTCTTCTAAAATAATCTCTCTTCTAAAATTGCAATCATATAGAAGAACTTGTAAGCCAGCATATTTATACAAATGTTCTTTCATTCTATTTCACTGCAGATGAAAAACAAGAACTTTTGGGCCCCTATTTGAAACACTTTTAAAGGTATGATCACAGTTTAGCCACATTTTTGATCAGCTGCTACCACAGCTGCTACAGTGGAATATCATATTTGGACATGTGTTTATGATGGATGTTGTCAACGGTTTACAAGCTGGTTCGGCTCAGTTCCATGACCAGCAGGGCAGAGGGATTTCACAAAATCCGTGCCTCCAGTAAAGGGAAACAGGGGACCCCAGAATAATTAAAAACAGCGGCAACAATCTGAGGAGAAACAAACTAATTTACTAAATACAGTATCAGAATGTAAGATAGCACACTATAATACAATATAATTAGAATTGAAGCTAATAAATATAATGAGATAAAGAATATCTGAAAGCTGTAGGCCTTACAGTAGTGCTGAGATGACGCGTGCAGTACAGACGAGAGCCAAGGGGAGAAGCGGGACATCAGGTGACTTTGCCAGAGGTTATATCTCCTGTCTGACTGTAAAGCCCCCTGGGAAATGTAGTTCTTTTCTTCCGGACAGGTGCCCAGAACTGGAGCATTAATGCTTTAATTCCCAGTGCACTACAGGATGTTATGATGTGAAATACCAGTAACCAAAAATCATAAAACCATGACAGATGTAAAGCCATAAATTCTTCCATGCTGTATAAAAACATGCACTGTTTTTCCTACAAAGTATTGTGTTTTAATTATTCAAGTGTTCAACTAAAAGGCAAGGGGAGCTGGGACAGGATAAATTCTCTACATAATTTTTCTTTTTGCATTTTGTTGATCCGGTGGCCTACAAAAATGAGCAGAAACTGAGAAGAGTAATATCACTGGTTATGAACATTGCTGATATAGACTCAGATATGTTACTTAATTTTAATATAGAATTTATTCTAAGCAGGCTGTCTCTTTACAGTATATTTAAAGAACTAAAAGTGGAAAACTAAGTTGCTGAATTTTTAATGGCAATAATCAGTACTGTTGATTAATCTAGCTTAGAAATACAGCTGAAACAGTATTAGCACTAGGTCCTTTTTCCAAGCCACATATATATATATATATTTTTTTTTTTTCCTGGTTCTGAGATATCTATAAAATAGAGAAGACAACAGTGTGAATCAGGGAAAGGGTAGGCAAGTGAAAATAATACATAACCAGTCTCACTATCTCACCTTGCAGTCTTAACATTTATTATCTTTTCTCAGTTAGGACATTAGGTCCATTAAGGATTGCTCCTGCTGAAATCTATTGCAAAACCTGAAAGCAGTTGCCATGGAGCAAACAGGCTGCTTAGACGTTGCCATGGTGGAAACTAGATGTGTAGACGGCATTAACTACTTAGGCAGCAATTTGAATGTAAGCACTGGTTGCAGGCACAGGAATTTCCATGAAGAGAAAACCATGGTTCTTAACATGCTACTGACTTCCCATTATTCCTTCCATTATTGCAAACATTGTTTCTAAGATAATGGGTATTGATGAGTATTACCCATTAGAATATTAAACATGAGTAGATTTAAAATATGCTTTGTAGAAAAAAAAAAATAGCTTATAGAGCTGACAATTTGACAATTTTTTAAGCCTTAGATCAATGCATCCAAATTTATGTATTTATTTATTGTTTTTATGTTTTTAGTTTCAGTTTGTACACAGTACAAGAAATTTAACTGTAGGCCAAGATAGACTGAAGACAATAGTTAATTTGTTATTGAACTCAAGATAAAAGTGCTTCTGGAAAACTGTTACAGAAGCTGCTAATGATATTTTTGAGATGCATGTCTCATAAATAAAATAGAACTTACTGAAAAAAAAAAAAAAAAGAACAACCAACTACTGTCAGAATCAGGTTCTGCATAAATACTAAATATCAGTGGATAACTGCTTTCTGATTGGCCTCAGTTATTTTAAAGCCTGCAAAAGTCTTTGATTTAGCTAATTACATTATGTTGGGGAGGTTGTATTAGTGCCCTAGATTGCTTCCAAACTAAACAACTGGGAAAAAAAATTGGAGTACTTTTTCCTCATTTAACAATGAGCCCAACCCTCTCAGGTTCCACAGTTCACATGTAAATTTCATTTTTCAAATCACCCAGCAATGTCAAGCAATGATTTACTTGATACATTATGGCACTTGAGTAAAAGAACCCTAGTAAGGACAAGAAGTCAGAAGAATATAGTATATATTATCCACAGAATTTAAGTAAACTATCCAGCTTTACCATGTCTTCATTTTAACTGGGTCTCTGTACACTGAGCAACTGGAAATAATGAGTGGAGAGGAAAGAAAAAGAGTCTTAAAATTGAGTGGTAAATTAACAGTATTGATTTCTATACCTATTTATAATTATATATTTTTTTTCCATGATTTACGTATGTGTGTATTCATATGCAAGGAAAAAAATCTCAGGATAGAAATGCTGCCTTCTTTTGTTTAACGGAGAGAGGATGAAATGAAGTGAAACTCTCAAACAGGAAGAAAGAAGTGAAGATTCCATCACTTTTATGGTCTCATTATTCTGGTTCTATGAAGATAAAAAAAGGTCCTTCATTACAGGGCAGACAGATGAAGTTCTTTGAATAACTAATGGAAAATAATAGAACAAATCTGCTTATGAAGAAACCTGTGAGATTATATTCACAAGTTAGAGAGGAGTAGTTTAAAGGCAAAAATTATTCTCCACTTTGCACTTGACTTTTTGTATTTATAAGGCAATTTGCAAGTGTGTTATATATTATACTCTTGTCAGTGGTTGATTTGTGCTCATGTATTGAGACTGTTTTGCATTTAGGATACAAAGGCTGTGAAGCGCTGATCATAGAATCATAGAATGGCCTGAGTTGAAAAGGACTGAATGTTTGGCACAGTTCGGCTATATTGTAAAAGCATCATATGCAGGTAACAAAAAAATTATAATAACATAATGTACATGTTTACTCATAACCTTGTGCACTAGACTGACTCAACAAAAAATGTATTTGAGCCCAGTTTCTTGTGAAAAATACAGCAACATACACACTGAACATAGCAATACAAGATTACTTAGTCTGTTTTCAGAATTTTCTGTGTTTCTGAAATGCAATTTTGAGAGAGTTTTTACTATAAGTGTTATGTTAAAATTTTTACTGAAGTATTTTGAGAACTAAAAATCAGAGCATTCTTGGCACTAGAAAAGTCTTTCTCTTACCTAGATGAGTGGAGGCCATAAGTTGTGATTTTTCATTACTTTCTGATGGACCATTAAGCAGCTATTCTATCTATAACCAAGATATGTCATAGTTCAATCCAAAATTATAGGTGCAATGCAAGAATCTGGGCAAAGTTCTTTGTTCTATATTGTATCAGAGATCAAACTAGAGAAATATTACAATCTTTTGTCTCTGATACGCATGAGAAGCAAGAAGATGTGGAGATATAGCCTAATACAGTCACAAATCTATGAATTAAACTAACCTAGTAATTATTAGTCCTTTCCACAGATAACAGAGGCTATAATTTTCTTTTAACTCATTTCTACCTCACTATAAATGACTGCTATTAGTCTCCCACATCTCTCTCCCCTCCCGCCTGCTTCAGAGCTAGTTGCTTGTCCTCTGTTAGGTCCGCTTTCCCTCTCCTTACCAAGCCAATCTCTGAGATACAGGCCAACATTAAATATCAGACCTCATCTGAGGTATCTAACATAGGCTCCTAGGTTCCATCTCTAGTCAATAGAGAAACTCTCCCTGTTAAGTCATTTCTTAGAAGAACTGAAGATGTCTTTTTGATTTCCACTGCCCATGGCATTTAGGATGACCTGATACTCAACTTATAAGCTGTACTGCATCATGTTTTTTAATACCTTTTTATAAGGTCATTTTTCTGGCTGTATCACAAATTATCAACAGGTGTTCTACGGTGTTTGGATACCAGTACCAGCAGCAGTAGATTGCTCTCCTCTCAGGTGGTATTGCCCTTGCTTCAATCCTGATTCCTCAGAAGGAAGACAACCCTTGAGGCAGCCCCAACCTCTTATTTTTCCAAGTCATATTTTCCTGCCTTTGAGTTTTTAAGTGCTGTATTCTGGCTTTCCTGGCAATGAATCCCCCACTTTCTCTCATTCACCCCATTCTCATTCAGAAGTTATTGAATATTACAAGTACGTGAATAATATGCCTATGGCAATTAAGTAAGGTTAGACATTTCCAATTCACCTCTGTTGTATTTCAGACAACTGTGCTAACTGTGACCCTCTTGAAAATATTTTGTTTTTTTAAAGATCTGCCTTTACATTAGACCTTACCCACTAGCAGCAACAGTGAAGTCAGATGGGCTGCAAGCACTTGAAAATGTGCACTGAATTTGGTAGTGCTAATGGGAGATCTCCAATACCCCAGCTTCTCTCTATCACATAAACCTGCAAGGGAAGATAAACTGCAGACAATTTCATTTTTGATCATTTTAGGCATTTTCTACTTGTCTAATTAAAAAAAAAATCTCTTCCTTCTTTCTGAAATATACAGAAAGAAACTCTCGGTTCCTTTTCCAGAAATAGCCAATTGGCAAAAAGACAGAAGTAAACTCTGTCAAGATCATTTTTTTTTTTAAAAAAAAAAAAAAGCTCAACAATTTTGCATCCAGAGAAAATGAATGAATGAACCCTCTTTTAACAGTTAATTATTCTCCAATGCTTTTATGCTCTGTATTGTTCCTCCATCAAACATCATGCACATCATTGTAATACGCATTTTCATTTGAGTCATGCATTAAGTAATGCGACTAACATCTGTCATGTGTAGCTTGTTCTCCCATCCCTAATTCTCTCAGGTACAGAAAATTAAAAAAAAAAAAAAAAAAAAAAAAAAGAAAGAAAAAAAGAAAAGAAAAGAAAAGAAAAGAAAAGAAAGAAAAGAAAACACAACAACCACAGAATTTATCATAGAATATTCACAAAGAATATAGATACAGTGTGCACACTAACCTATCTGGCTATCATAATGAGTTTTTCAAAATTGTAATCTGTCATTTTTTGCCTGAATTTCAAAGAATAATAGAATCATAGAATCACCAAGGTTGGAAAAGACCTCCAAGATCATCCAGTCCAAACATTCACCTATCACTAATATTTTCCCACTAAACCATGCCCCTCAGCATGGTACATCATCTGAACATTTCTTAAACACTTCCAGGGTCAGTGACTCCACCACCTCCCTGGGCAGCTTGTTCCAGTGTCTGATCACTCTTTCAGAGAACTATTTCCTCATGTCCAACCTGAATCTCCCCTGGTGCAACTTGAGGCCATTCCCTCCAGTCCTAGTGCTAGTTACATGGGACTGGTAATTGTCCTATAACACTTGTACTCCAGATCCCTCACCAGTTTCATTTCCCTTCTCTGAACACACTCCACAGTCTCAGTATCTTTCCTGTAGTGAGGGGCCCAAAACCGATCTCAGTACTCAAGGTGCAGCCTCACTAGGGCTGAGTACAGGGGGATAATTACTTCCTTGCTCCTGCTGGCAACACTATTTATGATACAAGCCAGGAGGCCACTGAGCTACTTGACCACCTGGGCATACTGCTGGTTCATGTTCAGCCAAGCATCAACCAACACCCCCAGGTCCATTTCTTCTGCACAATGTCCTCCAGCCACTTTGCCACAGCTTGTAGCATTTCCTGGGGTTGTTGTGGCCAAAATGCAGGATCTGGCACATGGTCTTGTTGAACTTCATCCCATTGGCCTCAGCCCACCTATCCAGATACTTCTGTAGAGCCTTTCTACCCCCAAGCAGATCAACATTTCCTTCCAAATTTGTGTCATATGAAAACTTACTGATGGTGTACTCAATCCCCTCATCCAGGCCACCAGTAAAGATATTGAACAGGACAGGCCCCAATACCAACCTCTTGGGAGCACCACTCACATCACCAGCTAGATTAAATTCCATTCACCACCACTCTCTGTGTCTGGCCATCCAGCCAGTACTTTACTCAGCAAAGAGTGTACCTGTTCAAGCCACTGGCTGAGTGAGAGGGTACTGTGCGAGAGGGTTTTACTAAAGTTTAGGTAGACTATGACAACAGCCTTTCCCTCATCCCCCAGGCAGGTTCCTTGATCATAGAAGGAAATCAGGTTGGTCAAGTAGGACCTGCCCTTCATAAATCCACGTGGCTAGGCCTGATCCTCTGGTTGCCCAACACATGCCATGTGATCTTCCTCAAGATGATCTGCTCCATAACTTTTCTTGGCACTGGGGTCGGAAAAAGCTCCTTGTTTATCCACACCAGTCTTCCTCCCTGCTGGCTCATCTTACAGCACAGAAGAATAGCCTGCTCCTGCACCTTTAAGACTTCCTTCTTGAGGAGTGGCCAGCCTTCCTCGACCCATTTACCCTTCAGGACTGAACCCCAAGGGAGTCTTCCTATCAGCGTCCTCAGCAGTTCAAAACCCACCTTCTGGAAGTCCAAGGTATCAGTTTTGCTGACTCCACTCCTGACTTCACCATGAATAGAGAACTCTGCCATTTAATGGTCGCTCTGTCCAAGACAGCTCCTGATTCTGACCTCCCCATCTCCCACCAGTCTTTCTCCATTTGTGAACAGCAGGTCAAGCTGGACAGTTATCTTTTCTACACTCTAGAAACCTCCTAGATTGCTTCTTCTGTGTTGTATCATATTTTCATTATATATCAGGGAAGTTGAAGTCCCCCATGAAAACAAGGGCTGGCAACTGCACAACTTCTGCCAGCTGCTCGTAGAATGCCTCATCTGTCTCTTCATCCTGGTTAGTCAGTCTATAACAGATCCCCACCAGGATGTCTGACTTGTTGACCCTCCCCCTGATCCATACCCATAAAGACTCCATCTTATCATTCCCAGCCCCAAGCTCAGCAATATTCCTCCTTCCTTGCCTATCCCTTCTGAAGAGTTTATAGCCATCCGTGGCAGCACTCCAGTCATGGGAGTGATCCCACCATGTTTCCATCTCATGTGTATTGTAATAATTGAAATTGCTTTATAATCTCAGTGTTTGGTAATTTAGTTTAAATAAATCTTTTTAGGCAGTAGTAGATATTTTACTTAATCAAGTGAGACATCTATTTTCATATTATAATTCATACTGAGTAATATCTGAAGAGATATTGTGAGATAGCTCTTCATAGGAGACTACATGGAGAACGTTCAAAGTATTTTGTTTCTTTTAGCATGAACAATTTAAGGAGGAAAAGATAATTCCTCTAAAATTACACTGACTTTGCAGCCCATTTATCCATATCTTAGTACATAATGTGTTGCACTACATCTGTTTGTATAGGAAAACTGGGAAAACATATAACCAATTGATGTCTCTAAGATGCAAAAAGTGGATGATTCACATGAGCGGACATAACAAATTTTAAATTAAGGTCTAAAGTAAAATCTGAAATGATGCAAGGTTGGTATATTGCCATAATTTCTCATAGGGATTGCATTTGTCAGCCAAATGATGTTGCTATACTCTGTATCCTAAAGCCAGAGCAACATTTTGCTAGGAAGGAAAAATAACAAAACTCAAAAAATTCTATTCCAGGGTCTGACATAAGGCGCTGTCAAGCACAGAACTTATAACTGTGACAATGGCAGCTGTTTCCTCTGGAAAAAAAAAAAAAAAAAAACATCCAGGAAAACTACATGGGATGAGAGTTCTTATCTTTCTCATACACAATGATATAAATGGAACAAAGCCCAAAATGTTAACCATGTGGATGAAAGAATTTTCTAGAGCCAGCATCAGTTTTTAGTCTGTGGGGCTTTTTCTTTTTTCTTTTTTTCTTTTTTTTTTTTCCAGCCTGTAGTTTTTAAATGGAGAATGCTGACAACCTGAGAAGGAAAAATGTAATTCATATTACTAAAGTATCACAGCAGACCTAGGTCTCTGTAAGTCTCATGTCCTGAAACTTTCCAGACATCAAGATCAATGAGAGAATAAGGTTAAAAGAAAGAAATACTTCAAATTAATATCCAGATTTAACTTTTGCAAAGTTTCTATTGATCATCAATTAGAAGTAAGCTGCCCTTCAACATGTATAGCATTCATCTGAAGAATAAGAAGGGCTGACAGCTCTAATAAACTGTCCGATGATCCCTTCCAATTTATTTCCACAATACTGACTGTGTTTTCTGCATTGAAAGTCATTTTACATTAAAGGCCATATCAGGGGAAAATTTAGCAAGGAATTTGGAACAATAGAAATTATTAGCTTGTAAAATATTTCTCAGGTCTTTTCTACTAGTGGCAGAGCAAGTAGAATAATAAGAAGAAACAATTTGTTACTTTTTGGAAATAAGAAAATAAATGAAGATACCTTGTGCAATTATTATTGCATCCCCACTTTTCTGACATTTTTAAAAGCCCGTTTAAAGAATAAGAAGCCCAAAATCAGCATGTACAAACCTCAATATTTTTATTTTGCACCTGTTTACTTGTAGGAAGAAAACTAAGATTTGAAATGAATCTCAACCTGACCCCAAAATTGCAATCAACCAGCCAACCAACCAACTAGAGAAAGACCTGAAGCTAGGGAGATAAATCTAGGCTTAGAAGACAGTTCTAAAATAAATGTCTTGATTATTAAAGCATCTATTGCTGACAAAATTAGAATAGCTATTGTTATGTGCAGAAAACTATGTTTTGTTTTTTTTTTGGTTAGTTGGTTGTTTTTTTGTTTTTGTTTTTGTTTTTTTTCTCCTGAGAAGTTAGGGAAGTATTAATGAGATTGGGAAAAAAAAAATCTGAATATCTATTAAGCAAGAAGCATCAGAAGAGAATGAAGAATAACTCTGTACTCTGGATGAAATTTTTTAATAGCTAAAACAATCCTGTTATGTTACTGAAAAAATTTATTGCACCATTAGTTTATACAAAGTAATAACTTATTCTACAAAAACTGTTTTCATAAAGAATTGTCACCATGAACTAGCAATCAAGGATAAATGAATGTATATATTCACTACGCTCACTAAAATACTTCAAAATTTCATTAGTATCTTCAAATAGTCTGTCCAGAATATTATTTTTCATTCTGACTAATGCATTAATTTTGCATCAGCTGTAAAACAGATTCTCTTTGTTAAACTCTTCTAAAATATATTTTCTTAGAAGTTTTCCCACAGAAAAAGAATACAATGACCTTTAATGTACTCTTACAAATTAGTTTGCACTTTGCTATATTAACAGATAATCAGAACAAATTAAAAAAAGGCAGTCTATGCCCACCTTAGTCTTGGCCATTTGGTTAAAAGCACAGAATTTTAATTGTGATTTTACAGCACTTACCTTGAGTTAATTTACTAAATTTTGAACTTTATTTTGAGCAATATCCTTATACTTGCTAAGAATTCTTTTCTAGTATTTCCAGGATATGTGAGACAACAGAGATCCAAGATATATGTCATTAATAAAAGCTATTATTTAAATAAGAGCCAAGGCAGCTGACCAGGAATTTATTACTTCATCCATTCTGTAAAATTTACTAGACCAAAAAATAAATTACTGCTCAGTTTGTGCAGAGATTGCATGTGTTGCCTGCTGGTTTGCATATACTTGATTATATTCAGGCAGAAGTCAGATATTCTTGGGGTAAAGACTTTTAGATGGAAATTAATTTCCGTAGGGTTAACATTCATGAAAGAGAATGTCTTTTTCATCCCTACTATTCAAATCATCTGCAAACACAAATTTTGAATGAAGAAAGAGAGATCACAAGAAATAAAAACAATTTGTGCTGTAACTATTTTGAAATTACTGTTTACTATCACTCAAGTCAGTGAGAAGGAGAATAAACTAAAATACCTCCTCTGCCATTAAATCAATCATCACCTCAATCTCCCGAGAAATGAAGAAAGAAGCTTCTGATTAGTACCATTTGCATGTTCTTTCTCACCATTTGCACAATGCACTTAGTGCCATGCAACTCCCAGATCCAACAGAATTCCTGTGATGATTGTAATCAAATAGTCATAGAATCATAGAATTGGTAAGGTTGGAAAAGATCCACAGGATCATCCAGTCCAACCATTCACCTTTCACCAATGGTTCTCACTAAACCATGTCCTTCAACACAACATCCAAACGTTCCTTGAACACCTCCAGGGTCATTGACTCCACCACCTCTCTGGGCAGCTCATTCCAGTGCCTGACCACCCTTTCAGAGAAGCAGTGTTTCCTAACGTCCAACCTGAATCTTCCCTGGTGCAGCTTGAAGCCATTCCCTCTAGTCCTATCACTAGTCACACGAGAGTAGATGCTGACCCCCAGCTCACCACAACCTCCTTTCAGGTAGTTATAGAGAGCAATGAGGTCTCCCCTGAGCCTCCTCTTCTCCAGACTGAGCAATCCCAGATCCTTCAGCCGCTCTTCATAAGTGCTCCATGACTGCTCACCAGCTTTATTGCCCTTCTCTGGACATGCTCCAGGGCCTCGACGTCTTTCTTACAGAGAGGGGCCCAAATAGTGAGTATTAATATATGATAATCACCAACAATCACCAGAAACAATAAGGAGCAAGGTAAATAATGAATACATAATAATGTCATAATAAATATTAATGAGAAAATACAATACATTATGAACTATTGCCCCCTGTCTGGAGGCATTCAAGGCCAGGCTGGATGGGTCTTTGAGCGACCTGATCTAGTGAATGGCCTCTCTGCCTATTGCAGGGGAGTTGGAATTAGATGATCTTAAAGGTCCCTCCCAACCCAAACCATTCTATGATTCTACAATTGCAAATTCCAGCATGACCAGTATTGTTCCAGCATATTTTGATGACTATCTTTATACATCATTAAATATCAGAACATTGGTTTTTATGAAAGTGATATTATCAGGAAAAGAAGTCCAAACTATCAAACCTCTTATTCCAGATTCCCTGTATACACCAGTTAATCACAAGTCTAACCTCACTCATATATCTCTTTGCACAAAGGTATTACTGCGCATTAACTGTTCTTGTCTCACATAAGTATTTTTTTGTTTATCTTCTCCATATATGTGTGAAAGAGCTGCAGTGCTCTCTAGTAGTGAAAAATAAAACCGCAAAATTTTAGTCTTATCATGCAGCCTTACTATCACTAAAGATTAATCATCTGCCTTAAAATATGGGTCTATGCATTAGATGTCTAAACTTAAGATATTCTTGTTTTTAATTATTATTGCTACCATTTTATTATTAGAGAGAAAGAAAGAACATATCTAGAGAACTTTAGTCCCATTTGAAAATAGGTATATAAGATGAGTGATAACAGTAGTCTTCCGCTGACTGTAGAAGAAGCGTAAGGGGCTAGTTTAAATTTAAAGACTAACATTAAAAAAGCTAAAATTTCAGAAGGTAAATTCCATCTCCCAAAATATTAGAAGGTCTGCTAACATACTCCTAAGCACAACTTAATTTTGCCAGATCAAAATGTTCTAAATATTCAAAATTGTAGCTATAAGTTACCAAAAACTCTGACGTGTCACAAGTGTCTGTGTCCTACCCATTATCTCCTACCACTTCACTTCGAACAAACTTCATACACTACCCCTATAGTTAAAGGAAAAGGGAAGCTGCAAACAAAGGTTTCCAGAGGGATATGCTAGGCAGAAAAATAAATGGAGACAGGTTCACTCTCTGAAGTGAATAGAACACCAAATCCACCATGCACAGAAGTACACACTTCATTTAATTGATAGTATAATAAAAACCCTAAAAAAAAGAATGTCTAAACTAGGCAGGTGTGGTTCTCCCCAAACAGTGCCCAACAGTAACAGAAGTCTTCACTTTCCTTGGTTCACACTTGATTAAAGTGCTAAGACATAAATATTGTTTTTGTAGTAGAATAACCAACACCTTAACATCTGTGTTTCAATAATGGCAAAATGATAGTAACAACACCTTAACATTAATAGCATAACAATGCCATTACAATTATCACAATAAGATCTTATAGTTAGACAGAATAGTGCACCAGTTAATTTGCCCTCCTTATGCAGCCAGGATTCACATACAGCTCAGATTCTAAAGATCAGAATTCATATCAATCCACTCCATAGATGTTTGGTTTAGTAAGATGCAATGTCATAAGGGGACATCAAAGAAAAGCTTATGTGCTCATATGGTGACCCTGAAGCAACAAATTGAAAATGTTAATATTCATTTAAATTAATTTCCTGCAACATTCTGTAGCATGGTAGTGATTTAAAAAAATAAAAATGAAGATTCAATACATTAACACCTGATTAACAGATTTAGCACTTAAAAAGTTTGCTTGCAGGACTGTATGTACTAAAGTACTTATGGAAATGGTTGTCTTTAATATTCTAACTTCAGATAGATGTATCAAAATGCAAGGACCTGATTTTTTTCCTCTGGCATTTTTTTCCCTCTTTCTTATTGAATTTAGATTCTCTGAAAGCTCATACAGTAAGCTCTGAGACAACTGACACAATTTGGATAACAGATTTTAAATTGCTGTATAACATAAACAATGTATACAAAATGTAAATGTTATATCCTTTTCTTTTTTTTGTTGTTTGTTTGTTTTTTACATGGTGGTAATGAATCAGCCAGATGTCATTGTGGTACAACCTCAGATTATGTAAATAAAGATATAAACTGGAAAACTGATGAATCAAGGAAACGGTGCATATAATGATATACTACTTTTCTTAGCTTCTGTGTCTGTCCTTTGCCTAGAAATCTGTAGTAACTACGGTTAATTCTGATAGATTGCCACTAAATTTCTAGAGTTCTCAAGCTTGAGTAATCTGAATGATTGAGAATGAAATCCAGTTCAAATCTGTAATCATTTATGTTGTTATTTATTTATTTATTAAGGCTATCATTCTTGTGAGAACTTGAAAATACTTTTCATTAATTATTCTTTATTTTTCTATTCCAGTATGTTTACATCTTATATATACTTGGCAATTTATAAAACAAATTCCAGATACTCTTTCAGTCTTCTCTTTCATCATCCTCAGCATGCTGATAACACTATTAAATTGGAAGGTTTATTAATCCACAAAGACTATTTTCGCATGTTCAAGCTGATTATTTGACAGAAAGTACTATATGCAAAGATTTCCTTGGAAAATAATCTAAAGTCAATAGTAAACACAAATATAAGACTCAAACAGCACAAAATTTAAAGGCTACTTGGAAAAAAAATGATACATGCTATGTTTTAGACAAGCTATGCTTCTGTGTGTAGCAAATCAAAACCTGTATCCTATCTTCCTACATAATCCCCTGCTTTGCATAGTGAGTATGTGCTCATAAGGCACATTATAAAAGTACAAGTCAATATCCACAGATGTGGATAGAATTCCATCTGAAACACTGAAGATTACAAAACAAATGTGTACTTTTTCCTTCTTTAATATGAGAAAAAATCACCTGCTTCTCATTAAAGCTAAAATGTTTTTTGACTGAAAATTTACAGTAAAAAAAAAAGTCATCACAGGCGTAAAATATTCACCCACAACAGGAATGTTGAACATAAACAACATTATCATTAAGAATTTCAATAAGAATGAGCCTTGAAAAATTAAATTACAGACAAAGCTCAAATAGTAAGAGTAGTCAGAATGGAGTCTTTTGGAACAAGGGACAGGAACAATGAAGAAACAAATCATTCTAATAATACTTATTCATACCATAAGGATAACAAAATATATAAATTCAGAAATCTTTCATGAGCAGAATGAGCAGAAAAAGGTTTGGAAGGATTTGCAGTTGTAACTTCTCCTTCCAGCAATAATATAAAAACTCTGAAATTGAGTACCAAAGGTGAACGTGTCAGAGTTGGTTAATACACATAAAAATAGAAAACTGATTTTCTCCATTAAATAACATCTCAGAAGAGAAAATGATGGCTTACTACAGAAGTGTAATTGTTTTTCTTCTGTTTTTTTATTAAATTAAATAGGTTGATGAGATTCCTTCAGTAATCTTGATGGTTCTACAATGAAATGATTTGGAAATTAAAATATTTTCTCTGTGAGAGAAAAATAGCATATAGGAAAGAGTGATGACAGTATGTAGGAAAAATCATGTGTGCAGAATTGAAGTGTACATTGGGCTTGAGATGGAAAAGGTAAATATTGAAGATCAAGTATTTTATCATATTTTCATTGTGATGATCCTTTACATGCATTAAAATATATGAGACTCCAGGGAAAATGAAGTCAGTTCGTGACCATACCTTTAACTAAGTTCCATGAATTTAAAGTAAAGAAAAATACGAAGCTTTCCAAACATCTATTACACCTTAATGACTAATGAAAACCGAATCATTTTAGATCCTTTTGTGTCTATGGCAATATAAACTAATGTACATATATTGCATCCTAACATTTTATAATTGTATAATACCTAAGCTAACTCTATAATTTCCCCCCAAAACATTACTTACTTACCTTGCACTAATGGGAACTTATCAAGATTTTTTACTCATATGCACATTCCACTGCTAATACTTGTAAATCCTAAGGGAGAAGCACTTTTCCCCACATGTTCATCCCAGATCTTCATATTTAAAAGGGAAGGCTCAGAGACACTCACAATAACCACATCTCAATTTCCCACTGACTCAAGATAGAGTCACACAGAACTCCAAGGCACAGGTTGATGCTACGTTAGTCATACCATGTGAATAAAGATGATGTACCTAAGAACTCCTGTACTCCAAGATAAGTACCATTTTCTCCTTCAACAAACACCTGTATGTGCACATGCCAATTCGTAGAACATGCCATCAGTTTGTAAAATATCAGAACACAGAAAAGCAAGCAAAATACAATCAGTCTGAATAAAGCCCTGGAGGTGAAGCTTCACTGAGCATTACGTGAGCTCTGAAGTCCATTTCTTTCTTGCCTGAGATTAGAGTGACTACTGTTCATCATAAATACAAAGACCAATTTTAATAGGCTTATTTTAGATTAATCTAAAAACATATCCTAGGCACTGAAAAAACTTTTGTTCTTCCTTGTATAAGATGTTAGGCAACTCACACTCTTTTTCAATGGCCAGGTGTAGATAGCTTTTCTCATTATTCTGAATTCTTCTTAGATTGCAAAAACAAGGAAATTTTTTTTGAATCTCAGTGGACCCTCTCCTAGGAGTGACCAAAAAGCAGCCTTCATCTTGGTTAGCTGACTCTTGACAGGGAGAAACATCTCCATAAACATACCTTTTACATTGTTCAAATGGAAGTTTTCTAGGAAAGGTGGGCAAATTTGCAGTGTCTACCCCTCTCTTGGTCAGTATCTCCTATGACAGCTGATGCAGCTTGCACTCAGAGATCTGTAAACCCCTCATTTTTCCTTGCTGTTTTGGGAGGGGAGCTGGTCTGCAGACTTAGATTTAATGTAGTCACCATGCAGGGAAACTCAGCAGAAGCTGAGGCATACCAAAGGTAAACTAGTCCCCAGATATATTCTTCCCTTAATTATTTTTTTTTCCTTTCAGGCAGTAATATAGAAAGTTCTTCAGTGACTAATTTCAGCCCTATAAAATTGTTTTATTACCCCCAGGTGCTACAAAGGAGAGAGGAAAATGTGTCTGCATTGCAAGCACCTGACTCAAGTCCTACCAAAATTCTAATTTTCATTTAGAAATGCTACAACCTTCTCTCAGTCAATTATATTACTAAGTCTACCATTTTAAAGTAAGAAGTCAAGAGACAGAGTAAAGGTCCAAAAATGTGACTTTTTTGTCACAATTAGCAGCAATTTCATCAGCTGTAATATTGAGCAGTAATACCCAGAAAATGCTCTTCTTGTTGACAGTGTTATTTAAAACTAAATATGTAGATGTGTTTTCTTCAAACAATCTCTGTAATTTCTGACCCACAAAGACAGAATGAATATGCATTACGAAAAACTTAGACCACTTCCGAAATTTTTAAGAATTGTTTTGCATTAGGTTCCTTATAAGTCACTGTTGCATTTAGAAGACACGACAAAGCAGGTCAGTAAAACAAAATTAATTCACAGTCAATGGGAAGCTCACTGCATGACAGTAACAGCATTTGGCCTATTACGAACCAGCTAGAAAATATTCCTTGATGGCTTAGAGATCAAAAAGCAAGAAGCAGTAAGAAGGCTCTCAAAATGTTTTTGGTGATTAAGATATATCACAAAAACAAATTTTCTTAAAATTTGGTGGTGCTACTTTAAAAACAGTCTCTATTTTATCTGAAGGCAAATTCTATGAACTAATTACCAAACCAAAGAAAATAAGATACGGACACAATGTGAACTATACAGTAATAATTGCACATCTATCTGTTAAATTGTTATTTACTCCAATTAAATTCTCATGGCACTCCAGTGTTGCAATTGTCTGTTGAAAGTTAGCAAACCTTCTGTTTATATAACAGTTTGCTCAAAGTAACTAGTGATGTTATAACACAGATGTTAATCAAAGGACTTCACAAAGGTACACCTAGTATCCTTCAGGCAAACTTTTTTGCCAGAACACAAAACTCACATAAATAGAAACATGCTGGTTTATGGGAGCATTTTTATGCTTGGAAGAAAAAAAAAATAGAATTCAGTTTTAAGTATCTGTTATATGAACGAATATTCATGAGCCAGTATCATTCATTTAATGACCAAAATACATCTCACTGAGAAGACTCACAGCTAATCATAATTAACAAGACCAATAATTTTCCCATATCCATTTTCCAGATGTTAATGTAAACAGGATTGACAACATAGATAGACATAACAAAGGAGTCTAAAAGAATTTATTTGCACCTGCTCAGTACCAAAATATCACAGAGGTCAACAGGAAATTCAGAGCTAATTTTAAGATTTTGATATGTTGAAACGACATCTGGCCTCCATGGAACCTAGAGGGCAAACTCAATGAAAATTCGTACCACTAAAGAAATCTGGATGAAAAAAAGAACTCTAAAGATAATTAATATCACTTTTACATAGTACATCAGTTATACTGAAGCTTAATGTGAAATAAACACTTGAGTCAACTTAATCTGATGTTAAGATGATTGGGCAATTTATTACAGCTTAAGAAGGACATTGCCTCCAGAACAGGAAATAGAAGTTTTAAAACTTGGGGTAATTATTTTCAATCAGAGCTGCTTTCAAGGTCAAATGCTTAATACTGGCTATTATTTTCTCTCTGCTAACTTTGGCAGGAATTTCACATGTCTCATCCATAAATAATTAAAGAAGTAGCTGCTGTAACCTTCGGAGAAAAACTTGAGTGTCCAAGGTAAAGATTTTATTCAGTTTTTAGTTTCTCCAAAAGACAGCAACATACAGTTTATCTGGCCTCCCAAATACTGCATGCTGCTTTCTAATACAACTATATAAACATTTCCTAATAAGATTTCTTTGTGATTTATTTTTCCATTTGGACCATACTCAGCTACTTCTGCAAATTGAGACAAATCACAAAGCTAAAACCTCTCTGTAAATGCAACCTGCTAACACAAAAGAAATTAAATGGAATTTAAGCTGCTGGCAGCAAGCATGCAGTAATATCTGATGTATTTTAGATCCTACTAATATTGAAACTATTTTAAATGAAGCAATATTGAGAACAGAAAAGAGATAGTATGTTTGTTTCCAATTTGCTCGTTGTTATACAAAGCTCTATATCTAGTAATGTCTTTAGTCTGGACCCATTCTACAAACCAGAGACTGAAATATCATACTCAAAGACCAAAAATGTCTTTTGTATTGGCTAATAGGTGAGTTATAACTTGCTATACTATTAAATTCTGAAATAAACATTAGTTGCTGAGCACTGGTGTCCTCTATAATAATCTTATTTGCCTTTTAGATCATATACTAAGAAAGGATTCTATACACTTAAGTACATTCGTTCCAATCTGGTGGATGTTGAAGTATATGTTTACGCACTTTGTTTAAAGTAAAAGGAGAAGAAGAAAATTCTATGCACATTCTAACATTGTGCAAACTTTCAAATCATTTTGTTCTTTTTTTTGGTTGTTTGGGTTTTTTAAAAATTTTATGGTTTGTATTTGTTTATTTTGTTGTTTTGAGTTTGATTGTGGGTTTTTGTTGTTTTTATTGTTGTTTTTTTGAATGCTCATGTTCAAATAAGTGTTCTTAAGATTTCAGCATAGAGCAGTTATGAATGGCAAGGAAGCCTTGTTACCAAGAACAGAAGCCACTCTAATTTAGAAAAAATTGAAAAGGGTGTTTAGATACATGCATATGAAATAGAGCTTAAAAAAAAAAAAAAAAAAAAAAAAGCAGAAATTCTCCTGAGTTAAAAAAGACCAATTAAATGAAACCAATTATATTTCCTTAAACAATGTTTTTTAAAAAATGCTGCATAGTTACGTTATTCTGAGACCCTGAGTCAAAAATAAAATAAAAAATAAAAATAAAAAAAACAATAAGAAATGGCTTAGTTAAGCATACGTAATCCCTGTTGAACTATAAGAACATTACAGATAAGTCTGTTTCTCAGAAGTCTTAAGCCTTAAAATTCTATTCATGGGTTTTTGTTTGTTTGTTTGTTTCTGAATATTTAAAATTTACTGTTTTTTCCTTTTTTTAATTTAAAAATATAGAATTATTAAATCATAGAGTCATAGAATGGTTTTGGTTGGAAGGGACCTCCAAGATCATCCAGTTCCAACCCCTGCTATAGACAGGGATACCTTCCTTTAAACCACGTTGCTCAAAGCCCCACTCAGCCTGCTCTTGAATGCTTCCAGGGAGGGAGCATCCTCAGCCTCACTGGGGAACATGTTCCAGTGTCTCACCACCCTCAGAGTAAAGAATTTCTTCCTGATGTCTAGTCTAAATCTACCCTCTTCCAGTTTAAAACCATTTCCCCTCATCCTGTCATGACCTGCTTTGCCTGTAGGCCCCCTTCAGGTACTGGAAGGCCGCTATAAGATGTGCTTGGAGCCTTCTCTTCTCCAGACCAAATGGCCCCAGCTCTCTCAATTTGTCCTGGTAGGAGAGGTGCTCCAGCCCTCTGATCATCTTCAAAGCCCACCAACAACCTGCTCCAGTAACTCCAACATTTATATGTTATTACAAATGCAAAATTGTATGCATGTCTAGTTAAAGTGTCTCTGTATTAACCTTAATTCTACACTTTTTCCAGTGTTTCTCAAGCTCAGTATTTCTTGCAGAATAGCATTTAATGATTTTATGTGAGATTTCATCACTCATAAAGCACATATATAACTACCTACAAAAACAACAAAGAGAAGAGAAGATGAAAGGTGTATCTAACAAGAAAGTGTAACTTGCACAAATGTCATGCCTTCAGCAAAAAGTAATGCAGAAAAGTCATTAAAACCCTTCTGTTTACCATGGCCACACAGGAAAAATGTTTACACTAAAAAGCATTCTAAAATCTTCTCTACCACACCACAGTATCAATTCCTGTACACATCTTCTTTAATTCCAAATGCCTACAGGTTCACATTGCAGGGGCCATTGAGGGATATCTGTCAGTATATTGCTGCCTATATTTATTAAAAAAACCCTCACATTTATGTGGAGTCTGTTTAATAATTACATAGGATGTATTTCTTTAGGACATCTTCAAATGCAGAAGCTTATTTCTACATTTTCTTTTGAGGTGTGATAATTTAGAAGGAAGCTTTCTTTGCCCCAGGGGAAAAAAAAAAAAAAAAAAAAAAAAGAAACCCTGCTCCCCTCCTCAGTGTTTTCCATGTCATTCCTTAAACTGTTTTCTTAATTTAGAACAGAGTCTACAAATTGTTCTGAAAAGTATTTTAGTGACTAGGTACAAGGCTCCCAAGGGAAAGACCTGCAGTTTTTCTCCAAATCCTATAGAATTTAAAACCCTGTGACAATTCCAGTTTTCAAGAATGGCACTACACAGAGGTAAAAAATGCTAATATACTTAATGGAGTATTACTTGATTTGTGCTACTGGGGAAGTTAATAGTCACAGATGTGTTAAGAGATAGTTATCTCTTTTTGTAATGTCAACAATTCAAAGAGTAGAAAACAAATCAGCCAGTCTGTATGTACCTTATCTATATAGAACTTCTCAACATTTTGTTATGAAAAACGTTATATCACAGTAGACTGAAATGACAGAGAAAGCAGTTTTATCATGAGCTGTATAGCACATCTCTTCATTCTGAAGGCAAATTCAGTTCCTGGAAAAGTAAGACCTCAGGAGGCTCTATCATGGTTTGGCCTGGAGAACAGAAGGCCCCAATGTGACCTGATAGTGGCCTTTCAACATCTAAGGGAGAGCTACAGGAAAGAAGGGGACAGACTCATTAGCAGAGCCTATGGTGATAGAATAAGAGTAAACGGCTTCAAGCTCAAAGAGGGTAGATTTAGGTTGGATATAAAGAATAAGTCATTTACAGTGAGCCTGCGAGGCACTGGAACAGGTTGCCCATAGATGTGGTGGATGCCCCATTCCCAGAAACTTTCAAGGAGAGGCTAGATCAGGCCCTGGGCAATGTGATCTTGCTGTGCACATCCCTGTTCATTGCAGAGTTCAACAACATGACCATTAAAGGTCCCTTCCAACTCTAAGGATTCTAGGATTCTACACTAAAATTGCATGAGGCCATCTAAACGGAAACTACCTGCTTCAGCTTGAAGATAAACCTGTGCAAAGCCTCTTGGCTTTTATTTGTACACTGGTTTCCAGGCTTTCTTTTACTTCCATCTCTACTGAGAGATCACAAGTCACATAGCTTTAAACAGCTGAAATTCATGTAACACCAAGTTCTGTGTCTACATGAGACATCATCCTTATGTACTCAGATAAAGGAATCCTTAGCAATAATTCTACCTAATAACTACAGTAGATGATAGAGGTTGTTTGGAAGAGAAGGTTAAACAGGTGCTTTGACTTCTGAGTTAAGATTAACTTCTGAAAAATACTACCTGTAAACAGATAAATATTAAGTTATAGGCTTTTTTTTAGTCCCACCCTACAACAGCGGCACTCCAGACCCTCAGAAGGGGAATCATTTTGTCAGTGGCTTCCAAATTCAAGCTCCTTTATTTTGTCTAATCCCAGATGTCAAGGAAGAACAGAATACTGTTACATCATATTTTAGCAGATGGAATCCATTTCAGCCAAATTTATCACTGTCGGATGGCTGACCCTTATTTGCTGATGAAAAATTACACATAGAGATAAACTTTAGTCAACTAAAATATCTTTGTTTTCTGCATGAAAATGGCAGGGCACCTCTTCCCCCATCATTTCCATCAGTACCAACAGATCCAGCTTCAACAAGGTAAGTATTGACTAATAAATCAATGGAACTTCACATGAGATTACAATATCTTTTGAATTGAATCACAAGATCAGCTAACAAAGGACTAAGCCTTTGATACTGCAAGCCATGAGGAATAAAATCATAGAATCAAAGGGACCTTTAGAAGTCATCTAGCGAATGAACAGGGACACTACAGCTAGATCAGGCTGCCCAGGGCCTGATCCACGCTGGCCTTGAAAGTCTCCAGGATCAGAGCATCAACCACATCTCTGAGCAACCTGTTCCAGTGCCTCACCACCCTCACTGTATTTTATATTATATATATATATGTATGTATGTATGTATAATATATTTTATATGGAGACTCTTTCCTTATATCCAGTATACTAAATTATAGCATTTTTAAGTCATTTTTTTTTCAGTGTTCACAAGGTAAAAACCTCATTACAATGAAGGAGCTGTGCTAAGGATGGTACAAAAATATGCAGATGATACGGAGTCGTATGCATACATTATGCATTGGCTACATTCTTGTTTGGAAAACAAGCATAATCTCTAGAAGTAGAAAAGTTAAATTTAACAAAAATTCAGTATCCAGGTAAAGACGGAGACTATCAAAATCTTATCAAAGAGTAAAAAAATGTTACCTTTTCCACTGTATTTATGCACTTTGCTTTCATCTTAGAGTAGTTCTTCACAGTGTTTCACACAGTAATATAGCAAAGCTGCTTTTGATAATGATATTAAATTATGCATACAAAGACATTTAGACAAGTTGAAAGGAAAGATGCAATGAAGGACAGGTGCCAGGAAGATAGGCAACTTAGAGCTTAAAATTTTCAGGCTGAGTTACTCTGCAAACCAGAACTTCAGCAAGAGATGTGATATTGCAAACAATTTGTAAACTGCACAGTGTAATGCAATCATGCATTACTGTTCTCTAAAATAGTCCCAAATAAAAAAAAAAATAATAATAAACCAATGGCAAAATGTTGTAATATTGATGCAAAACTTATTAACTTCTCCATCTTTTGCCCATAAAATTGTAGAATCTCCTTTTAAAATTCTTCTTCTTCCAGCGGTTTCCTATATTCGTCTTGCCAATAATTCACCTGTCACATGTCCTATTTCACAGAAAGGTGTTCCTCAGAATATCATATTGTAGGTAATGTAATTTATAAAAAGGTCAGTTCCTGTTCCCAACTAATGAGAGCAAATGCATATAGTATAATGAGTTGTTTGCTGTAATTTTTCATGAGCTCATTTAAAATGACAACATAAATTTATCTTCGAGAATAAAACCAGAACCCAGCATTTCAATTACCAGCTTATCAAAATGTGGCTATATATTAGAAAGGATTAAAATTTATAGGGGGTCTAAGCTTTTATGCTTCAGCAGTAATACAAGGACTAACTAGCTGCATGGCAGGTAGGAAGCTTCCTCTGTGGTCATGATATTTAATAGTTGTCCACTGCAAGTTTTTTTGCACCTTTTTCTGGAACATCTGGGACTGGATACCAAAATGGGACAAGGTGCTAGCCTAGTGAGACTGACACAGCATGTACCTTCTGTATTACACACGGCTCATAGACAGCTTTTTTCCTAAACTATATTGTATTTAGAGAGCACAAATGACAACAGCACTGTGAGCATTTAATGAGAGTTTTACATTTTTCAGAAGTGCACCATAACAATCCCAGTCAGAAAAATAACATAAATTATGATCAAATGTTTGATCTAATCAGACCATTTGTATCATCAAATCAGATCACAAACAACATTCGGGGGTAGGGATAAATACTCATATATATTTATTACTATCTTATTACTATCTTCATAGGCAAACAGTGAACAAAATGTTACGCAAGGATACAAATGAAATGTAGTACAAATTAAAAGGCCTTTTTTGTCTCTAGCACCTTTAACAGTTAACCCTTTTTTTTTTTTTTAAAATAGAACATCTCTCTCTTTGTTTTTAGTTGCATCTTAACCATTCTTCTTCAAAATTCTAGTCCTGGGAAATCTACAGAAAAGGCTGTAGATCTTTACATATATATACACATTTTAAGAAATATGTGACAGAAGAAAGGGAAACTGCCCAAGACTATGCAAGATACAATTTCTTTTTGTATCTCTCCTGCAGAGCTCATCTTCTAAGACCACTAGAGGGAACATAGTTTACCCTAATTCCAGTTGCGTTGCCAGTGTTCTTTCCTTTGATTTGTCTTCTTCTATTTCTTTTTAAATGCCATGTAAACAAAATTTTACATCAGATGACAGGCACGTATGCTTCAAATTTAGGGTAAAGGTAATACCTTTATGTCTATTGATAAAAATATAGAGAGATTTAGACAACTGTGGAATTACAGATGTCTCCCACTTCCTGCACTGTTTCCACACAGTGCATATAATATGCACATACTTTTGTTAGATAGAATATCCCTCAAAGCAACCCAGGAGAGAGGTTAGCACAATTTCATCACTTTCTCCATTCAAGTTTTTGTTTATTTCTCCCAAGGTTACAGTCAAACAGGAATCACCATGTACAGATTTCTTTTATCTAATGTTCAGGATCACCTCAGTTCCTTTGAAAACTGCCTGTAGGAGGTGAGAGAAGTAGGCCAGGAGATTGGAGCAAGGTAAGTAACACATGGAGTATGGCTTCCTCCCAGTCCGCGTACACAGATGGTTCCTCATCTATTAATTTTAAGGACATTTGACGGCAGCCTTTCTCAGCTCTCAGCCCCCTTGTATCTCTCACACTGTCATCCCAGTGTTTTCCACATGCCCTCAGTGCTCCTGCTGCTGCTGTTCAGGAATCACCACACTTTGACATGTGTAGGGGAGTATGTTTGTGTGTGTGTGTGTTTATGATTTTGGTATAATGCCAAGCTTTTCTCTGCAAAAAATTGAGATGGGAGAAAGAAACAGTGAGGGTCAGAACTAAAGATACAGTTTGCTGGAGCAATAAGTACTTTTCCCCTGCCAGTTCCAAAGACCTACAGCAAATAATGGAAATAATGCCTCCTGTAAATACTGCAAAAATGTCTTATAATGAACAGCTTCAGGCTACCTACGTGTAGAACTTCTCTCTGTATTACAGCTATGGCATAATATATCTGCCCCTCAGTGGTTCAAGGTTAAATCAGAAAAGGTGTTAATTATATTTATAACTAATTGCTATCAAGCTACTTAAACTGCACAGTTCAAAAGCACTTTAAAAATCATGGAAATGTATCCACAAATTAATCACTAATAAGAAATTATACCTTCCACAGAGAGTCTATGTAATTTCCTCAAGCATAGCTGTTTTGGCAAAGAATACAATATTTTATAGTAATGGTGGCATAAAGCAAACATGATCAGATATATTGTTTTAAAATTCTGAATGATTATGCTCAAGGATGTTTTCCTTATTCTTTTTTCCTTGACTTTAGCAAGCAAAATCAATTCAATTACACGCTCAGATATTAATACTAGAATACTAACTTGCAGGAATAATGATGGTTTGGAAGCTTTTCTTTACATTTGTGATGCTGCACCATCAGTGAATATTTCTTATCTCAATTAGTCACATCAAAACCTTCCCACCAATATTCTTTTATATTTTGTTCTTGTGTGACAGATGGCAGCAGAGGGGCAGTCTGACAGAATGCCATCTGACATGGAAGTATATATGAAGCAAAGGGGTGTCACTGAATTCCTCATTGTGGGAAATTGCACTCATTTGACATTCATCAGTGCTTGCTGAATGTTTATGGAAACCAAACAGTGGATATAAGCCAAATGAGGTGGTGGGAAGTGTGTTTCAGCAGTAGCAACAGCTATATGAACGACGAGCCACATGCTGAATCGCTATGCAGATTTTTGAGTGTGGCATGCAGGCCACTGGTCATCACTGGTGAAAATGCACAGGTAACAGGGATGTCTATGTTGAAAAAGAGGGTTTTTTTGTATCTGAGAATTTGCTCTATCGAACAGTGTTATTGTGCTCTATATATCTGTTTCAGTTTTCATGGAAATGAATAGAAGGCATTACCTTCAGAGCAACCCATATGTGCCTAGGAGAGAATTAGACACTATAAAACAAACCATTTTCATTTCATTTCTAGCCAGAACTATACAGAGCTGAGACTCTCAGTATTATTCAAAATGAAATGACATGTAATATTCTACTTTACTTGCTGTTTATGGAGCATCAATTTGTAAAATATAAGCAATAACAATGAATCTTTTTAATGATATCTTTAACTATACCAAGAAATTCAGCCCCCAACTTTAGCTTAAACAAATATAGACTTTCAGTAATGAAATGACTGCTACATGCAACAAATAATAGCAACTAGTTCAAACATCAGTCTTCTGGTAAATTATTTCTTGAAAAAAGTAGTTTAAGCCAAAATTCCAATTTCATTGCTTATTTTATCAGATAGTTCTTTATTACAACACTTCGATGCTCTGTGGAATATATTTTCACAGTAAAAGATTGCTACATCAAGCCTATGTTTAACACACACACTTTTCAAGGTGCATATTTATCAAAATAAATGTGGAAATAGAATTTGTTTACAAACTTAAGTAAACAGTTCACCCTGGAGGGAGGGAAAGTATACATAAAACTACCTTCTTAAAATGAACTCTGCAAGGTCAGTAAGAATTATTTTAAATTGATTATGAAATGAGATTCTGAAAACACATAAATTGGTTTCACCTATTATTTTTATGTTCAGCATTAAAGTGTGTGCCAGTGCTATACCTGTAATTAATACAGCAACACAAACTTGGTAGAATTTCTTCATACAGATAGGTCTACATACTTTTCACTTATACTTAACTCACACTTTTCCACTGGTTAATTTTGCCTTCCTAGTGGGAAGCTTACGTTTGCAAAACTTATTCTACCAGCAAAATAAGAATGTATCTTCATTACATTATTCTTTGCATATTCTACTTGAACAAATGTATCACAGCAAGGAGGGATCTGAATAGCAGAAGGGTAAGTGCTGAGAATCAGTGATTACTTCTTGTGTGTTTCAGGGGTGTTTCTTCACACTGACTCTGCTCTGGTACTGTTGACTGATACCCACAGGCATTCAGGGAGCATTAGAACAGATGCCAGAGAACATCTTTTGAAGTTTTCTTATAGTGAAGATATTCACATATTGTGCTCCAAAACTAGTCCATCCCATGAATAAGAGCACAGATCATGGAAATGTCTGTGGAATCCATTCCAGAAGTTCACTAGACTACTTGAAATTAAAAAACTAATGCAGATGTATCCTATAACTACTCTATATCCTTCCCTAAAATGACCTCTTAAGGGTCTATTACAGCTTCTTCACCCTGCAGATATAGCCAGTTCTCTTGGCAGTAAAGAGTACAGTCAACTTATTGTTATTGATCCATCACTGCACAATTCCATTTTAATTTTCCAAGTTATGTGATGAGTAGTGATAAGTACAACTGAAATATACAAATGCTTTTCTAGCTTTTATGATTCCCAAAGTTTCAAAGAAATAAGAGATAAATAAAAATCATTTAGTAATATTTCACAAGTCATTTGTCATTATGAATGTCTGATTGATCTTTTGCCTGAAATACCTATTTCAAGGTTCTATCTTCTTAAGTTCCCTCTCACAGAAATACAATTACTTCTTTTCTATTTATGTTCAACCCACTGAAGCATACAATGATCCTCGCATCTTTTCTTCACTCCCCCATGGTAACTCCATCAAAGTCTATCAAAGCACATCATTTGTTATAGGTGATGAACTCTCTGCCTTCTTTTAAAAATAAATAAATAATTATGATCTTCTTGTCACTTGGCATCAAAATTTATTCTTCCTGCTACCTACACAGTCCTGAATGTTTGTTTCTCAAGGCTGAGGTCAAGAGTTGTATATCAGCTTGTCGTAGTGACTTATCATCTTTAGGCATGCAGTTCATATAGGAAAAATATTAAAATTATACCATTTTTGTAATAGTTTGGACTGTTCAAGCTTAATGAAAAAGTCACGCTTGCTATAGGGTACTCCAGGTTTATTCAAAGTCCATACAAAAGAAATAATTCAGGTATTAAAATCTATCCAATTTTACAGTAATTTCTACAAATACCTTTTATATTTCTATTGAGCTTTATGGATTAAATCCTTCTTATGAAATCCCACTGTGATCTTTGTGTTCTAGGCAATAAAGTGCACTGCATAATATGTACACATTTTATGTTTATTGGCTTGAGAAAAATAGAACTACTTATGTCAGCCTTTAAGAAGTCTTCTGCATCTTTCCTGTTACTGTCTTAAGGGACTGCTAAGTTATGGTGTATCGAGAAACAAACAAAAACCCATGATATGCATGATTTTTCTAGCTATCCACCATCCTCTATTTCAGAGTCTTCCTTGGGCCTGAACCGTTTTGCCAAGTCATTCCAGGCCACAAGTTTTTGCCATTATTTGGTAAAGTGCCTCTGGTTTGGGCAGCCTTGTTCACTGAGTTGTTGTACTTTGAAAGTATAGTGAAATTCTTTAACATTAGCTATTCAAGCTATTCTGCATGCATGGGAATAATCCAGTTGAATGTGTTAGAGATCTTACAGAATCTTTAAAACATAACAGTGCAAAATTGAAATGTTCTTCTCCC
This sequence comes from Gallus gallus, assembly GCF_016699485.2. Lineage (NCBI taxonomy): Eukaryota > Metazoa > Chordata > Aves > Galliformes > Phasianidae > Gallus > Gallus gallus. The sequence continues at coordinate 142,569,453 of NC_052532.1, forward strand.
CTTAACAGAGGCAGCACTAGAAACTGATGTTACAATTTATACCACAGCACCGGATATCTACTTAGATTATATTAGCCTAATGTTTTTTCTAACATAAGGAAAGAAAAACACTCTTTTAAATAATAATAACAATAATTTAAAGATGTATCTGTCAACACCAACAAAGCTTAATTTGAATGGTAGTTTTTTTTTTTCCACATAATTTCTTCTAAGAAGGAGATATAAATAAGCAAAAATAAGAATATACCTGTCAAAACCATAAACAATGATTCACATTTCCAGAAATAACATGTGGTAGAAAAAAAAAATCTTGGAAAAAATAGATGTAAAAAAAATAAATAGTTCAGCACATTTAGATCATATGCATAATAAAGCTGTTTTCCTAGACAGATGAAGTGTGAAATTCTTGTCATGGTTCTCAGTCTAAATAATTTCAGTAGGTCACTATTCAGCATATAGCCCAGAAAAGAACTACTGAAGTGCATCCTCTTCTCCAACACTTTCCCCTGATGAAGCAAAAATTTAACAGGATTAGATCTCTTTTCTTGGATCAGTTTGGCTGCTATTCAAGTTCTGTGGAGCTTGAGATCATTCTGTTTTTTTATACATTTCTTCTTTTGTTATTCCACCTTTGATCACCTTTTATCTCTCAGTATCCTCCCCTCTCTTTTGCCTTTTTAAAGAATGGCATTACTTTGAAAGCGCTTGAAGACAATCTGAGCATCATGTCTCACAATGGCTTCTGCTCAAGGGCTTCTGTTTCCTGGTTAATTTTTAAAGATTTGTTTTCATATTGGGCTACAAGGGCACCAGCAACAAAAGAGAAAGTGCAGCACCACAATAAGGGTGGTGAGACATTAGCACAGGTTGCCCATAGGAGGTGGTGGGTGTTCCATCCCTGAGGACATTGAAGGATGGACAGGTCTCCGAGCAACCTGAATCTAGCTGTGGGTGTCCCTGTTCATTGCAAAGGCTCACTTACAAAAAACACAGTAATTTTATAGACTACAAAGGGACTCCTTCCATAAGGCTACCGAACAGGCACAAATTTATCTAGACTGTGCACCTAACAGCTTATACTATGGAAGCCAGCTCCTGCCCATTGATCTCACAGCTGTGAGAACACAACCCAGTAGTTTCGCTATTTTTTTTTTCCTAGAAGTAAAGGCAAAGCTGACATTCAAACACAAACATGCATTGAATTTGCCTTACTTCTGATCTGCACTGTCCCTCCCTGACACATAATTGCAACAAAATCAGGAGACACGGACTCTGCACTTATGCATGCAGATATACTGTGAATAGTCTTGCCAGACCTATCTGGATGCAGACAATTATTAATCTTCATTCACCTTGATACACAGCCTTCACCATATACTTATAGTGTGCATCCTGCAATTAGAGCAAGAAAAACTTTCTTTATGGACATCCAATTTGAATACAAAAATGATGAAAGCCAGATCTCCAGCAAGACAAACGGCATAACTTGATCAGTGTTGAACTGTGTGCCACACTCCCTCTTCCACCAATGAAAGAGTAATTTTAGGCATTTACATTACCCAGATTCTTAACATCTTGAAGGCATTCAGATAAAAGGTGTGTATTGCAGGGTTTCATACAATGAGGACACTGTACAAATAACAATTAAAAACATGTTATTTCATTTTTTATGATGTTGTCTTTCTGAACTGGGTTTACTTAGGAGAGCTAATTGCTTTTATGCTTGGAAGCACATCCACACACATTTATAAAACATAAGTAATTAAAACCATCTTCTCTGCATTCCTACCAACATACTCTGTGGTGTAAATGATACTGCTTGTCTGTGTGTCAGTTGTCTGCTGTTGTAAGTGAACCACAATCCTTTTGTGACCTGTGTCTTGCCTCTGTTTTACCAGTAGAGTTGTGTCATGGTGAAGCCCCAGAGAAAGGAAGTCTGGGACCTTTCTGGAGATAGTCTCCTTGTCATCCTAGTACACAAACTGTCTGTAAAAAAAGATGAGGTCCTCAAAAGAAGACGAGAGTTTTTGCCATTTAGACATTTGGTTTCTTTATACAATGAAAATTCAAAAGTTATAAAAGTTGTAAATGAGAAGAGGGAGGATCCTAAATCCAAAGTCATCCCATAGCCTGTAGCCTCTGCCAGTCCCATCCTATCCTGACACATGGTTCACACAGAGCAGAAGATGCTTTCCAGGCAAGCTGCATTCCCAGTCCAGAGTTCTGTAAGTGCTTTCAGCAATGATTTGACAGTTTTAAACCACCAAAATAAAGGGCTTGGGTCAAAGCAAAGTCTTGTACATGGTGAGGCTACACGTAGGTGTGACAACTGAGTCTGCATTCTGCAAACAGGCTGCTGGCAACAATTGAAGAAGAAACATAAAGCCCTTTTCCACCATACAAGCACTCTAGCTACAGATCACCTGAAAGTTCTCAAGCCTTCTCTTGCTCTGTTTATCAAGTAATATATTGCAACCCACTGCAAGCCGTTCTTTGTCTATTCTTGCTGGCACTGCAGTGATTTAAGCTACCCCGATGCACACCATAACACACCAGTAAATTTGGTTTCTGTACCAAGATTCGCATCCATGAGGCTGTTTGAAAGCCTAATTCCTATTTCACTGATTTATTTCAGCAGTCTTCTGGGTACCTGAATTAGAGTTAGGCACCAAAGGAGATTAGCAAATTTATTGCTAGACATTTTCTTTTCATCAGAAATAAATATGGCAGAATGTTATTGTAATAACGAGGTAGGAAAACACTGTACCCTCGTTCTTGCACACTGTTAGAAGTCATGACCTACTGTTAGTCATCAAAGCCATGAAAAAAGCAGCTTTTACAAGTGAGGCAGTTGGCCATACATGCAGAACCTTTTCTGCTACTTGGCCAGTCTTTAGCTTAGTTCCTTTATCTTCATTTGCACAAATAGCTGCCATTAACCAAGGAGTGAATTCAATCAGCTTGTCTCCAATGGGAGATAAAGTGGAAACCATCTGCTAGTTCTTAAAAGCAATGAGGCAAATTTTATTACAGAATGATTTGGTTACCGTTGCCCTTGTTTTAGCTCATACACGGTTTTCCCTTTTGAGAAGTGCGAGTTCAAATCTTGTCTAAGGTCCAAAATGAGATTGCTATGTCCAATGTACTGTTTGTAAATGTGTGTGTGTATATATATATATATATATGTGAAAAACAGAAGTACTGGAAACTGCTGTTTAAAGGTGACATTCATGTCCTCTATGTCAGGATTAACATACATTGATAGAATTCTCATGTCTTATTGTGTATTGATTTTATTTAGAGCTTTTTTTTTCTCTCTTTGTTTGTGCCCCATCTTTTATGGATGTAATTTTACATAGGAAAAACATGTTTTTAAAAATAAAATTTAACATCAAAATTGTAAATGATCTTTTGGGGCTGAATTCTATTAGAAAAACTGTGCATAGCCAATGTCATGTTTAACAGACGGTAAATCATTCACCACAGTTGGTAGATCATTCACCACAGTTAACTATATTTTAAATAAAGCCTCATGTTAATGCAAACTCAAACTTCCCAGATATTGATACTGGCTTCAGTATGAATATCCTTGTTTACTCTGCATTTTGAAATAAACCAGAGAGGTCTGGACTTCCTCACTCCAACATTAAAGATACAGGCAGGGCCATTTACTCTCTGAATTCTCATAAAAATCTTCAAAATCCTTTCCAAAGACACAATTACACACAGAACACACATACCTTCAATACTGTTAGGAAAAATTCACATAATGGAAGCTTATCAACTTGGAAATCATGAAAAAAAAAATAACATTATAGTTTATAGTTCACATCCTCTTCCAGGAACAGGCTACAGAGACTAGAGTTGAAGTGGTGTAGCTACTTGAATGTCAAGAGGTCTACAAATCTTTCTGCTCATTAATGTGAAATAAAAGTTTGAAATTATTCTTCACAGCCCTATCATCCATAACTGCAAGTTATTAAGCATTTTACCAGCTGCTGGCTGCATATGCTGGGATGGACTGAAGGGCTACACAAGACAGGCTACACTAAAGGCAAATGTTTGGGCATATACTACCTAAGCAAAATTTAAGTATACCTGAGAGAATTAGAAATCTGAATGTACTGTATAGCCACTGAAGACTAGAACCGTGATCTGCTAAAATGCTCTGACATAAACTGAACAATGAGTACACCACTAGTGCTGAAGTGACTGCTACCTATAAGGAGATATTTTCTCTTTGGGGATTTCTTCAGTGGTAGATAAGGTTAAGCCTAAGAACAAACATTTCATTTTTTTCACCTACTTTACACTCCCTATGAAATTCAGGTGGAAATAAAAAGTGCTTTTATAATAAACTCACTGAGCATAATAGATGTTCACTTTCTTCCCTAAATAGTATGGTTCAGTTAGATCATGATCCAGTCTTATTTTTCACATTGACACTATTGTGGTAGGAAACAGTACAGTCTATTTGGAAATTCTGTCCTAGAAATACCAACAAAGAAATACATTTCCAACTCCTGGATGCTACTACCACTGTAATGTTATGATACCCCTTGGTACTCAGATTTATGGAAACTGCCTGAATTTCTATAACGGTAATTAGCTGGAAGTCTTAGGGGGTCTCCTTCCACTTTCTTTTTAATGCATATATGAAATAGGTAATTACTGTTTTAGGTCAACTGTTCCTGAAGACAGATTTCTTAGTGTGAATTTCATTTAAATTTTTACACAACAGCAATTTTTTTCTTCCACCTTCAGTGGTTTAGAGGTAAAAAAAAAAAAAAAGAAAAAAGAAAGTTAATTTAAGCAGCTTAAAAAGTTACCTGTTAGTAATTGAATATTTGCATCATTTTTTCTGGAGCAAGAAAAAAATAAGGGACATGTAGTTACATTTACAAAAATGAGTCAATTCTTATTGGGATTTTAAATAATATACAAATGCCTATTTTATTAAACGCAATATAAAATCGCATAAAATTTATAAAATACAATTTTATTAATGGGAAATGAATCTCTTGAGTAAAAAATATGAACATTTTGGAGGGAAGAATGTAGAGGAAAGAAAACATCTTGTCCAAGATAAGCATCCATTGCAATAAAAAGTAAAATGGCATCTTGGTTTATAGATGAAAATGTGTATCAGTCACTGTTGGCAAAATGTTGAATGTTTATAAAATATAGGAGGTAGCCTACATGTTTAATTTAAATAAGGATCAACCAAGAATCCAAGATTAGCATTTGAACAGAGCAGTTTTATGCCTCCTAATGAAAGCAGAATGCTTCTGAATCTAGGGGAAAAGGGAGTTTTTTTGGAACACCTAGAGTGCTCCAAAAGTAATCATAGAATCCTTAGAGTTCAAAGGGATCTTTTTAAAGGTCATCTGGACCAACTTCCCTGCAATGAACAGGGATGTCCACAGATAGATCAGGTTGTTCATGGCCTGATCCAGGCTGGCCTTGAAAGTCTCCAGGGACAGGGCATCCGCAACATCTCTGGGCAATCTGTTCCACTGTCTCACCATCATCACTGTAAAAAACTTCTTCCTTATATCCAACCTAAATCTACCCTCTTTATACTTGAAACCATTTCCCTTTGTTCTATTAGAACATACTCTGCTAGAGTCTGTCCCCTTTTTTCCTGTAGCTCCCCTTTAGATATTAAACCCTGCTATCAGGTCACCTCAGAGTCTTCTATTCTCCAGGATGAACAGCCCCAGCTCTTTCAGCCTGTCCTCACGGGGGAGGTGTTTCATCCCTTGGATCACTTTTGTGGCGCTTCCCTGGATGAATTCCAACAGGTCTATGTCCCTCCTGTACTGATGACTCCACATCTGGACACTGTACTCCAGGTGAGGCATCACCAGCACAGAGTAGAGGGGTAGGATCACCTCCCTTGACCTGTTAGCCATTCTTTTGATGCAGCCTAGGATACTATTGTCTTTCTGAGCTGCAAGGGCACATTGCTGGCTAATGTCTAGCTTGCCACCCACCAGCACCCCCAGATCTTTTTTCGTAGAGATGCACTCAATCCTTTCATCACCCAGTTTGTATTGGTTGTGGAAGTTGCCTTGACCTAAGTGCAAGACCTTGCATTTGCATTTGTTGAATCTCACAAGGTTTACCCTGGGTGAACTGCTCAAGCCTGTCTAGGTCTGTCAGGTGTGTCATCAACAAACTTGCTGAGGGTGCACTCAACCCCACTGTCAATATCACTGATAAAGATATTAAAGAATATTTGTCCCAACATTGACACCTGTGGAATACCACTTGTCACTGATCTCCATCCAGGCATGAAGCCATTGACCACCACGCTCTGCACTCAATCCTGCAGCCAGCTCTTTGTCCATTCAACACTCCACCCATCAAATTCATCTCTTGTCAATTGGGAAAGAAGGATTTTGTGGGGTACTGTGTCAAAGGCCTTATTGAAGTCAGTGGCTTGTCCCTTTTCCACCAGTGCAGTGACACCATCATAAAAAGCCACTAGATTGATCAAAATCATAGAATTATAGAATTGCTCATGTTGGAAAAGACCTTCAAGATCATCAAGTCCAACTACAACCTAACCATACCACCCTAACAACCCCCCTCAAATCATGTCCCTGAGCACCACATCCAAATGTTTTTTAAACACATTCAGGGATGGTGACTGAACAACCTCCCTGGGGAGCCTATTCCAGTGCTTAACAACCCTTTCTGTAAAGAAGTTTTTCCTGATATCCAACCTAAACTTACCCTGTTGCAGGAGAGGCAAGGATTTGCCCTTGTTGAAGTGATGTTAATTCTTCCATATCACCTTCCTTTCTTCCATGTGCCTTAGCACAGCTTCCAGAAGTATCTGCTCCATGACTTTTCCCAGCACAGTGATGAGAATGACAGGTCAGTAGTACCCAGGGCCATCCTTTTCACTTTTCTTAAAACTGGGTGTGATGTTGCCTTTTTTTTTTTTTTTTTTTTTTTTCCCAGTCACCAGGGACTTCACCTGATTGCTTCCCATTTAATTCCACAGAAACTTCAACAGATAAAAAGTACAATGACACTGGTTGATAAAGCAAAGTCTCAGCTACAAAACACTATTTTTCAACATAGTCACCACCATTAGCTATAGATTTTTACCAATGATCAACACAAACCTGTATGCTGTGCTCTTAGAAACATGCATTAGCAGAGGTGACCAACTGTTTGTGTCACTACTGCTGAAGCACACCTCACTGTGTTCATATCCAACTGAATGGTCTCTGTAAACATTCAGCGAGTGTCGATGAATGTCAATGTGTGCCATTTTTTCCCCTGCATGGAGAAATTCAGTTCCGCTACTTTGCTTCACATGCAATTCCCTGTAAGATGCCTTTCTATTAAACTGCCCCTCTGCTGCCATCTGTCACACAGCAACAAGATGTAATGGAATATTGGCAGGAAGGTTCAACCTCTACTGTCATACCACCAACATCTACCTTTGATGTTGTGGGCCAACATTATGAAATAGGAGGCAATGCATTCGGAGCAGCCCTTGTATTTCTGTCAAGAAGATACTAAACTGCTTTATTTTTTTATTTCATTGTTTTTTCTTTTTCAAAAGTTGTAGAGAATAAAAAGAGGAATATATACAATGCTGAGTGGGGGGGGGGGGGGGGGGGGGGGGGCAGAAAAATAAGGTTTTAGTAATTTAGAATAACAAAGTGAGAACTTAATTTTATGCAGAGCAAGAATTCATTCCATGTGGCCACTAAGAATACTTAAAGGGGTGATTGCATATTTCATGATTCCAGGTTAGGAAATTTTAGAAGGCAAATTAATCACTCTACCCCAAGGGATCTACTAGGTGCTTACTAATCAGTAATCTCTGATTACATGGTGCATGGAGGACACAAATATATTGAAAATGTCTACGGAGACAGAACTTGTTTCCAGTTTTAAGTTTAAATAAACCATTCTAGGCAATCATCTGCAGTAAAAAGGCTTGAGTTGCTACAGAGCATTACATTAGTATATCTGGCTGATGTAGTGACATCAAATAATTTTCAAGAAATTCTTGTCTCAAATAGTTTTTTCTCCCTTACTAATGGATAAATAAAAATAAAAATCAAAGTTGAGCGAAAATACTTCACTGACTTCTGCAGCCTTCAATTTTCATTGACAAATATTTTTCTTTCGTTATGTGCTGTTGTGCCATAAAGTTTATGGATCATCTGTAAAGTTGTGGAGTGTAGTAACTAGTGGAACTAATGTTTCCCATTCTCTTTTTTGATATAGTTCCTATGTATGAATAGATTGCCATTTCATATTCTTCCATACAGAAGAAGCTCCACATATTAAGAGTTCAGCTTTAGCCATTGTTTCCTATATATATTTTTAATGACTTCATTTGTGGGTCCAATTACAAGTATTCTTTTTGAAAAGGAATTGTAACACCACAAAGAAAAAATATTTCTATGAAAATTTGTTCTAAAGGAAACTTTTTATATTACATATCTAATCTTATCTTTGCAGAGGAAACTATTTTCTCTTTTTTCCTTGCTCTGAAATATATGTAATTACCATCATACTTTACCGATCATGTTTTTATTCCATTATGTTAATGCAAAAAAAAGGGGAGGTCTGTTTAGGTCTGTTTAGTAAACTTAAGACCATTTCTCTACTAAATTTCTATATCACAGAAAAGCCAGGGTTGGAAGGGAACTCTGGAGGCTCTGTGGTCCAAGCCCTGATCAATTAAGATCACACAAAACAGGTTGCCCCTGATCACATCCAGGTGGAGTTTGAAGACCTCCAAAACCTCTCTGGGCAACCTGTGCCAGTGCTCTATCACCTGCATAGCAAAGTTCTTCCTGATGTTCAGAAGAAACCTTCTGTGTTTCAGTTTTTACCCATTGCCTCTAGCCCTGGTCACCAAAGTTTTGTTTTGTAGCTACTTCAGATGAGATTATTAGAGAGGGAAGCAAGAGAGTGGGTAAGCTTGGCTTCCAAATGGACACTATACATGGACTCCCCAGTCTGAGACCATATATATCTTTACCTGAAAAAAGTTTTATGAATACCCCCAAGCATACATGGTATTTAGCCAGCTAGATCAGAAGCGTTTGAGAAGCTGAAACGTAACAGAATTCATCTAGTTGTATACAACAAATAATCAAGCAATTTTGAACGTCTATGAGGAATTCAAGTAGCCATGATGGAAAAACTGGATTATGACTACCTAAACACCAGCCTTAAGTAAGTCCAACAGCAACTGAGTTATTATAGACCCATAGGATTATAAAGTGTTTTGGAAAGTCAGCTGATCCTTTTTACTAAACAAAATGTTTTATTAGTTATGCATATCCGACTTAAGAAATAGGCTTGTCTAAAACACTCCAAAGAAAATTCTAAAATTTTCCTAATGACTTTTTAATCTTTCTTTACTGCAAAAATCTAAAACTGGGAGTTGATCATCTCATTGTTACTATTCAGACTGAAGTTTTGGTCTATATTTTTGAAACAACAATCTGAGTCACACTACAGAGAAGGAAGTCTTACTGCTTCCGTCAAACAGCTGCTACAAAGACACACTGATAAAACATCACCCAAGTGAGTATGAAGGCTGAGAGAAAATGTGGCAAGAAAACAACTGTTTTGAATAAACAGATCTCATGGCTCAGCTTGGATTATAGATCACTCAAGTAGTATTCTCTCCCAGTGCTTCTATAACTCTCCAAGATGATACCTGTTGCTTTAATGACTAAATTCTTCAAAGCTGAAGAATTTTTCAAAAGAGACAGGGTAAGATTCCCACATTGGACGCTGAATAGCTAAAAATTTACAAATCTATTTTCCTAAAATTACATTACTGCTACTCTGTATCCACACTGAATGAATTCATTAGATTTGTTGGGACCCATTAGAAATCTAAACCCAATCCAGTCAGTTGAGGCTCTTTCTAGAGATGCTGAATCAACAGATACCTCATTTGGTAACAAAGAGTATCCACACCATCCTGAAATAGTCATCTAAGATCTCTCTTCAGTATGATTCATTTGATCTCTCACTTTAATCACAACAGTGAGAGCTCAGTGTAATTTGTTCGCGTTCAGACACACAACTTCCAGATACCTTAAGATACCAGATACCAGAAGCCATCTATTTATGTGACTGAGTAGGAAAATTAGACATTTATGCAGCTGATATTAGGAGGATAGCTGAATGCAGTCTTCAAGTACGCACAATTTCTGAATTACCCAAAACTTCATAGTAGGGGTTTCTGAGAAGATAGATATGTCCTGTAGCACAGGACAAAAGTCCATCAGCACTGACTCAGCATGGTCTTTGCCTAATCTCTGAATCTCCATACATACTAACTCTTGTCTTTAATGAAGTGATAGAGTATTGTTACTGTCTTACTAACACAGATACTACTCCAGCAGTTTACCATTTATAAATGGTAAATGCTGAAAGCCAAAGATTTTTATTGCAAGACAGTTTGTGTAGTGAAATAGGAAACAAGGAATCTTTTTTTCCTGATATCGATCAGAATGTCATCTGTCATTTGTTATAATACATATTGTCAGAATGTTGTAACACGACAAAAATATGAAACTGTTAACACGGAGGAAATTTCTAGTATGTCTAACATTTCTGTCATTATGCAACAAATCTTGATTTTACATTATTCCTAAGGAATTTAATTAATGAGAACGTATGTCTGAGTATCTTCCACAGAACATCTTAAGAACTTAATTGTGAAGGAAAGCATAACAAAATTACAAAGAATACTATTCTCTGTAAAAGAAACAGATGTCACAAAACAAGTTTTGTAATGTCTATCCCTCTAAAAATCTACCGCTAAACACAAGAAGAAAAAAAAATATATTCTATAATGCAGATACTATCCTGGTTAATAACAGTTATGTAGATCCATATGAATTTTCATACACATAAAGTACAGTCAAGTCAACCATTTGAAAAAACTTATTTGTGTTAAACTAATACTAAGTTTAGTATATAGGGTCCTAATAATCTCAGGACTAGGGAATTTGCAAGCACTACCTTGGACGCAGTGTTGTGATGAAAGTTCAGTATGCGTGTACTTCCAGGATCACAGCTTATACAAATCACGCCTGCGAGAACCTAGCTCAAAAAAAAGTTATAGACTCCTCATCTACTTGTTGTTGAAGTTCTGAACAGAGGTAAGTTATGATAGATGTGAACAGAAAAAACGACGCTGGAATGAAAACCACTTGATCAGCTGTCTTCACTTGAAAACAAAACAAAACAAAAATCTTTTCATGAGTATTTAGGAAATTTCCCAAACAGCACAAGTAAAATTAAACAATCCTCCCAAGAAAAGATCTGCCCTCACAGGTATCTTTGTATTACCACATAGACTTTGTGAGCCTTTTCAAGTGTGCAATGAACAGATGGTGATTGTTACAAGCTTTTCAAACCAGTGTTTACTGCAAACTTCCAGGCAATCTGTCATGGCTTTTGTATTCCCAGGGACTTTTTAAGTCCTTGAAAAGGAACCAAAATTATAAATAGTCCTTATTAATCTGTCTACGTAATTTACAAGCAAACTTCTATATTCAGTAGAAAAAAAATGTTTAAAAAGGTGAAATATACTACACTATCTTCTCAAACACATCAAGTATCTTTTGAAGCTCCTAGAGGGCTGGCTATATTTTTTTCTTCAAAGTAACAGGAATTGTTGAATGTAGCAGTAGAATAATATGCAAAACTATAAGCTTGGATCCCCACTGCTTAGTCAGTGAGAACATGCTCTGAACCAGCCAAGCCATAGATTACTTTCAAATAGTTTTTGCTCCCTAGCTTGGAAAAATGCACCCTTATTATCAGTACAGTTATTTTACCTCTACCTAAGCTTTCATATGAGGTTAGATTGTAGCTCCCTAACTACATATCAGTGAATTTTTTCCCCTACCATTTTTCATAGTGACAAACGCAAAAGAAATTGAATACCTCCCTCAGAGAGGCTCACTGAAGCGTATGTTCTTCTAACCCATTCTATGATTCTCTCAGGTTGGAATGAGGCCCTGGGCAGCCTGGTCTAGTATTAGATATGAGGCTGGTGGCTCTGCACGTGGCAGGGGGGTTAGAGCTTGATGATCCTTGAGAACCCTTCCAACCCAAGCCACTCTATGATTCTATAACCCCTATTTCTTATAAGTAATATCTGATGCACTTTTTTTTTTTAATTAATACAATAATTTCTCCAGAAGTTACACTGTTCAGTTACACTGATTCAGATTTTCAGTTTTTATACAATCAGATCATTAGTCAAAACACAGGAAAAATCAAGGTGTTACCAGGAACAAATTTAACTTCCAAATTTCATGAAAGTGGGCAAGACACAGCTTAAATTTGTGCTCACTAAACAGTCAATAAGATCTTGAGTTTTATTTCTCCAAAGAGTTTCCCTAATGAAGTCATTACATCTATCAGAATTTAATGCCAGTTGTAAATTGCTGATAGGCACTAACCAATTCAAGAGGATTCTGCCATAGGCTTTCTCACTCTTAATAATATCAATATTGATATTCCCAATTGTTTATTTTATCTGAAAGGAAAAAATGATCATCAGTTGAATGTTTTTGTTTGTTTAGCCAGCAGCAAAAAAAAATACCATCTACAGGCACCCTGACAGACCATTAAAGGAATTACATACTATAAATCATAATTAATAAAAACAATATAAGTTTCCCCTAGCACTCTTGAGGTCAGACCCTTCAGATGACAGAATGGTCTGTGAAATGAAAGTGATAGCTGCCAATCTTGAAATCCAAATAAATAAAATCTAATTTCAATCTGCAGATCAAGTACAGTGCTTAAGGTCTTTTCTGTAAGTTGCACAATGTTTCACAGACAGCTGATACTTTTTTATTTATATTTACACACATACTAAAATATTGCTTTTTTTCCAGCAGTCTATGTCTTATGTCCAAAGAGTACCCAATGTTATCGGGGAACACATCATAAACTGCAAAACTAAAGTACAGTCAGTTTACACACTGAGCAGATGATGAAGTTAAACTTCCTCATCAGTTATTTCTAATGCTCATGGGGATACTGTGGGCTTTGTTGTTAGTGACAGAATGTTGTCTGGGCAAATCTTTCCTACTGGCCCAAGGCTAAACTATCTGCAATAACCAAGCAACCAAAAACATAAGGAAACAGCATGTGTGGTCCTGACAGTCTTTCAATTCAACAGTCCCAAAAGGCTAAGTGATTGACTACCCAAAGTCTTTGAAATTTCCCAGATAACTCCATATAAACGATGCAGTTCAGCCTTAGGAATCACACAGATTCATTCTGGAAAGCAGCTGACAGATTCAAAGAATTTTCATTCTGCAATGAGATGCAAGGATCAACAATATCTCCAGCAAAGATTACAGGGATTACTTCAGAGATTTTGCTTTTCCATAGAATCAATTAAAAAAAAAAATCACTTATAAATTATTAAGTAATATAGTAAGTTGTTGGAATTCATATTTTAATGTACAGCTTTTATAGACCTAGCAGCAATAGTCCTTCTCACATGCAAAGGCCAGACAAAAGCTTGGCAGCCTGCTAGTATTTTAGTTGGCACTGCACAGTAAGGAAGTTTTAAACTTCAGTGAAATGACATTGTTGCCTGAAGGATGTGAACCTATTCAGAAATCATTTTTAAAGACAACCATCAATAGATTTTGAAACTATAAGAACATCCCAAGCAGCTGAGAATTGCTATTGTTTGATGATATTCAGTATGATGAATTTCAAATGGACACTGGTTTTCTGAATGGTAAAAGTGCGAGTATTGGTAGGGCTATCAAACTCCTTATAATCCATTAGGATATTATGGCCATTTGCCAAAGCTCCTCTACTGAATCCTAGGAAGAGCACATGATTACTACTTGACCAAGTAAAATTTCTCCTGTTTGTGATGTTATGAAATGGTCCAGCTTAAGCTCCATTTGTAGGTTGCTAATACAGCAAAGAAACTGCAAAAGCTCCCTAGTGACTTCTCATGCAGGCAGAAGAAGCAGAGCATTACTGCGTCTTCAGACATTTGGCACAACAGATGGAAAGTGCAACACACTCCAAGGATTTCAGTCAGACCATCATGGTGAATAGATAGACATTACACACATGCTTTTCCACTACTGAATGCATATCCATAATTCATGGAACATACCTGTTGTTCCATATTGCCTCTTAGAGTGGAAATACAATTAGCTGTATTTCATATGTTGACCTTTTCCTCTTTTTTAGGGGGGAAACATGACCGTTTGTTCATCTAAACTATTTGTTGGTTTTTGCTGTTGTTCTTTGTTTTTTGCTTTAAATGAGGGTCTTTCTAATGTGAGGTATTTACCAAGTAGTACTCAAGGCGGAAAGAATCCATCAAACAGCTCTGAAGGGGAACAACAAAGAAAAGCACTGTAAAGAATACATGGATATAACTTAATGTGCTTTTTAACACAACAAAAGAGCATCTGGCTCTGAGCATCTATTATAGTGTATCTATTCAGGTGCACTGCATGCTATGGTGATCTGTTCTGTCTTAACTATACATTTTAGTACTGATTTTCAAGTACTGCATGATGCTTTGTGGAAACAAATTTCCCACAAAAGGCTCATGGAGTGGTTGCTTTCTACTAGCTGTTCAGGAATATCAGTACCAAAGTCTGGTAGCAGTCTCTACCAAAAGCTAATAGAAATACCTGCATTGGTCCAACTCTAAAGTTGCTTATTCAACAAAAACAATGCCCTAATTCTTTCTGAAAAAATATGGAGGCATGATAGCATCTTCGATACGTGTCCCCCTGATGTCTCATGTTCACTTTCTTTTCTTTGCAAAGAAAAATATAAGAAAATATGAAGCTATTCCACGTTCAGTATATTTGAAATATTCTCAAGGTAATCACAAAAATAGATTATGAGGTATTTTGGTTTTTAAATCTAGTGCAATCATATTGACTCATTTCACCCTGAAAAATTGTTTGCAACCTACTTCAGCTAAGTAGTCTGTAGCAAGTCCTCTCAGATGTTTAGTCATTCTAACATGTTCCTCTTCTCTGTTCTCACGCAGTTCCACAATAGCTGAAATCTTCTGAGACATTTACTATTTCTCAGAATAAATAAATTTGTTATCTCTGTGATGAGATTTGACATTTTCTGTATTGTTTTACTTCTGGGTATATATCTAAGTCTTCCTCTGTAAAGTGAATTAAAGCATTACAGTTTGTATCAGAATGTAAATAAAGAAATTGATTACATGTCAGTTTACCCAGATTAGCTATTTCTTAAAGGATTCTTAAAAGATTGACAAACTGTTCTTATGTGCCATGAAAATAAATAAAACTAGCACTTTTAGTAGAGTGAGGTTTAAACTGAAATCCTCATTTGACTTACAAATATAAAGAAAGGAGGGGGAAAAAAAAGTGCTCAGAAAAACTGGAGAGTTAGGAAGCATAAAGAATCTATTTACCAAACAAGAAGATTTGAACTATTTAGTTAAGGTCTTTTATTTTTTACTTCTACTGATAAGAAATACTTCTCACATAAAAGCCAATCTTCCTCTACAGCATTATTCTCCAAAACAAAATGAGGCTCTAACGTAGAACAAAATAAAATACTAGACAATATAATACACAACACTATGTAATAAAGCAGGTGCCTTTGTGCGCAAAAAGCAAAGAGTCCAGTTTGGATCCATCTATGTTTTAAGAATGAAAGAAAGATAGATCACCTCATACATTTGCTTCTACACTAAAAGAGTAGGTCTGTTAGAAACTCTCTATACTTAAACACCATCGTGAGGGAAGAGATAGGCGATTAGCAGACAATGAATCTGTGGTACTCTGGAAATGACACAGGTCTGGTTATATGAGGAACATGAAAAAGATTCCTGACTTGTTTTTCAAACAGTTTTACCTTAACTCTAAGTTACAAAATTATACACATTTTTAGCAAGGATACTTCACAAAATTCACACAAGGCATTGCTTAGATGCAATTAGAGCGTTAACCACATTGAGCAACAGAGCTGTTTGTTTATGAATGTTGGTATGAGAAGAGCTGGATGGGAGCATGAAGGATTGTCTACTCCATACACACACACACTAATAAAAACAAAGGAAACTAACTGATGCATGCACTGTTTGTATATGCATGCGTATATTATTAATGTTGGTTGTTTAGAATTTCTAGCAAGGCCTAGGAGATAAAGCTCAGCTGATTACACATGCAAGATGTCAAAATGAGTACACATTTAATTAGTGGAAATATGGGAACAATAACAGAGCAGATCCTATACCTCACTGGCAATGACACCTTAATTCAAACAACCTTTAAAACAAGGCTCTGTTTGGTAACAGCATTCCAAAATAGTAAAACTGAACTAAATATCTTTATGTTAAGACATTAAAGATAATCATTCCCGACAGCAATAAGAGACAAGTCAATTGGCTCTATAGTTCTAGTCCCAGATAGTGTAAGACTTTCAGGGTAGAAATCACTCAGGTTTCAGCTATCCCTACTTCTTTAAAATCACCATAGTTTATGAGCATCTAAGAAATTACACCCATCTTCCTCTCTTCCATCCGCTTAGAGTAGATATCACCTCCACTCCATATGGCAGTTAACAAAGTCAATTATGCAAACATTTAAAACTACATTTTTATATTTTTCCCCCCAGTTAAAAGAAGAAAAAAGAAATTTGGTGACAGTAAAAACTACTTGAATGACAAGATAGTTTTAACACAAAATATTTAATACTGAACTTTGTTAGAAAACTAAAGTCAACTTGATTCAATGGCAGGAGAATGTGCACTATGACCCTACATGAAGGAAAATGAAAAAAAAAAGAAAAGAGCTCTTTTCCATTAAGTTTAGAACTTAACCTCTGAATGTGCTTATCTGTTCAAATAGTTTCTAAGAAAATATTCCCACTGTGACTTGTTAAACAAGTTAATATTATTTGTGTAAATTATGGTAGCAAAATCAGGCTTTTAGAGAGCAGTATGATATTGATTGCTGTTAGTATAGATTCTGACATTATGAAAGGGAAAAAAAAAAATGCCCACCTTCAAAGAAGAACATAAAGAAAGATCTAGCTGCTGAGTTAGAGATCACATTAACCCGACAGAAACAGATAAACTAATCTCCATTTCAATACCCTATTTGGGGGTTTATATAAAATGCATTGTTCAAAGTATTTCCACCAATAAACTTCACTTATCCCCTAAGGCCACTTATCATGGCCACCCACTTCTGCTCCCTGTGGGAGGCACTTCCCATTATGGCTAAGATGATCAAACATGCTGTCCACTGTGATTTTCCTTTCCTGCCAGCCTACATGCTGGCTTCCCTTGCACCTAGTCTGACATCTGAGCCTACTGTGAGCCAGCCAAGGATCCCAAACCAAGAGAAGGATGTGCTCTGAGTTGGCTGTTTGAAGTATTTTTCCCAGAATCCCTTTTCTGAACTTGACAAGTGCAGAAGCAGAGGCAAAGCAGAAAGGTCATTGCTTTACTTCAGATTTAGCTAGGTTGAGCAGCGGTAACAAGCAATCTAATCCTTCACCATGAGATTCACTTCTCCATGGGATTATACTGTAAACTGGATCAGTTAAAAAAGCACTCAATTAAAAAACGGGAGGGTATGAGCTGTAGATAATACATCTCATACATTTCGGAGAAAAACTGTATATACGGTCGCACTGGCACAACAAAGGAGGCAGCGATTTATGGGGAGTGAAAGACAGGAGAGCAGCTGCAAACAGAAAGGACAAGGACCTTATTAATCTAGGTTTGCCATCAGAGAAACCACAACTTGAAACTCCAACTGAACGCTTTTTCAAGTGATATCTTTCCATTACTTGTTACAAAAACATCATACATTCCATTCTCAGCAAATTTGCTTCATGTTTGTGCATGCTCGACACACACAAGTCAAGTGAAACACTAAAAAATTCCAACACTAAGAAAATCCGTATGCAGATAATAGGCAATCAGACCTCCTAACTCCTGGTCTGCTGAAAATGCTTTTCTGTATATTTCTCTCTTTCCCCTTGTGCACAAGGTGCAGAGAGCAAATAGCTCTCTGTTTATTGCTGGTACCAATTCTTCATGCAAGGGCATAGTTCTGAGCCAACCAGTTAATAACCAAGAGTAAGCAACAACAAAATCTCTACACTTGTAACTCATTTTCCCCCTGCTCTAATCATCCTGGATGGAAATCAGACTTGCACTTCCCACTTCAAGCTGACGTTTAATATTGGAATACAGAGCACTTTAGCATTAATAGCATACCATTACAGAAACATAAATAAGAATACTATGAATATATAATAAACTGTTTCTGAATCTGCGTTACATCTGTCTTATCCATACTTCACACTGAGACCTGGTAACAAACTGTTATCCCACTCTACAATTCTCCCTGCTCCCACTCCCTGCATTTGCTTGGAGAATGGCCAAGTCACACTCCAATAGGTCCCTGACACCAGAAAATCTTGGAGCCAGGGTAGTGGCTTACACCATCTAAGACCGATCTAGAGGTGCGCTGATCTAGAGCACTTACACAGACATTAAATGTCAGTGGACTTGAAACTTGCAAGTGACCTGCAAATATTTCAAAACATCTCTTTGTATATCTACCAGTTCCTGCAAAAGAAATGAAACTGAACCAAGTCTGTACTTGCATTGGCAATGCAAGAAAAATCATCACAGCATTCTTCTATCTGTTCATAATAAGACAGTCATGAACTAAGCTTTAGCAAGAACCTGGCTGTTAATGGAAATGACACCAATACAAGCGTCATTACCATTGTTTAACTCAGTTATTAACTGTAAAATGTTTTAACCTACAGAATCCATCTGTACTTTTTCCCCTACATTAATGGTTTTCTCCACATTCCTGTATTAATTCTTAAAGTAATTAATTCTACTTTACAAAGAGCAAGGGGAAAACAAGTTGTGAAAGTTCTATTTCAGTATGTGTGTGATTCATAGAATCATAGAATCGCTAAGGTTGGAAAAGACCCACAGGATCATCCAGTCCAACCATCCGCCCTTCATCAATGGTTCTCGCTAAACCATGTCCCTCAACACAACATCCAAACGCTTTTTAAACACTACCAGGCTCGGTGACTCCACTACCTCTCTGGGCAGCCCATTCCAGTGCCTGACCACCCTTTCAGAGAAGTAGTATTTCCTAACGTCCAGCCTGAACCTTCCCTGACGCAGCTTGAAGCCATTCCCTCTCGTTCTATCACTAGTCACCCAGGAGAAGAGGCTGACCTCCAGCTCACCACAACCTCCCTTCAGGTAGTTATAGAGAGCAATAAGGTCTCCCCTGAGCCTCCTCTTCTCTAGACTGAACAACCCCAGCTCCTTCAGCCGCTCTTCATAAGGCCTGTGCTCCAGACCCCTCACCAGCTTTGTTGCCCTCCTCTGGACACGCTCCAGGGCCTCGATGTCTTTCTTACAGTGAGGTGCCCAAAACTGGACACAGTACTCGAGGTGCAGCCTCACCAGTGCTGAGTACAGGGGAATAATTACTTCCCTGTTCCTGCTGGCCACACTATTTCTGATACAAGCCAGGATGCCATTGGCCTTTTTGGCCACCTGGGCACACTGCTGGATCATGTTCAGTCTAGCGTCAATTAACACCCCCAGGTCAATTTCCTCTACACAGTCTTCCAGCCACTCTGCCCCAAGCCTGTAGCGTTGCCTGGGGTTATTGTGGCCAAAGTGCAGGACCCGGCGTTTGGTCTTGTTGAATCCCATCCCATTGGCTTCAGCCCAGCTATCCAACCTATCCAGATCCCTCTGTAAGGCCTCGCTACCCTCAGGCAGATCAACACTTTCAGCTAGCTTGGTGTCATCTACAAACTTACTGAGGGTGCACTCAATGCCCTCATCCAGGTCATCAATAAAGATATTAAAGAGGACAGGCCCCAGCACCGACCCCTGGGGAACACCACTCGTGACCGGTCGCCAGCTGGATTTAACTCCATTCACTACCACTCTCTGGGCCCGGCCCTCCAGCCAGTTCCTTACCCAGCGAAGAATGTATCTGTCCAAGCCACGATCTGCCAGCTTCTGGAGGAGAATACCGTGCGAGTTCACACATGAGCTTCCAAAACACACTATTATGTCTCTAAAATCTCCCAATCATTAATTATTAGTTACTTTGCTAAGTGAGCCAAAATTTTGAAATGATATATTTATTTTATAAAAGAAGTCTGTACAGCTTGAAACACAATACGTTCCAGTCCTAAACTTTGCTTTCCATCACTACTTTAAGCCATTGTAAACTAGTTTTTTCTAAACGCAACTGTTTCAAGTATTATCAGAAGAGCGATGTAAAGTTTTTGAAAGAGCTTTGGAGGAAAATACCTCTCAACTAACCTGGGATACACAGACTTCCTATGACAGGAACATTCAGACTGAGCACTTTTTTTTTCACATATGGAGTCCGAATCCAGTCTACATTATACTACAAAAATAAAATGGAATAGCCCTGACGCTCCTTAGCAAATACACCCTCCTGCAGATTCAGCAGACCAAATTTAGTCCCATTTTACAGATACATGCCATAAAAATAAATCTGAATATGCCTGTTCATTTCACATGCTCTCATTTTCAGATTGCCATAGCCTGTTTCTGCCTTTTCTCTGGTTCTCTGCTGCTGTACTAAGATTCCCAACTCCATCAGTACTCAACTCCTGCTTCACAAGTTGTAATAATGTATTCAAGCAATGAACAAAAACCAAAACCTCTGCAGAATTTTACATTACTGTTACGATCGGGCAGCTGAAAATGAAGGTACCACTTAGCTGTTTAAAAGGCAGTAAAACATAAAACCTTGCCTACAGGAGGACGCAATGAAAAAGCAGGAAGCAAAACAAATTCTACCTATAATAATACATTGTCACATCAGTTTAGCCACCTTACATACCCACCAAGACATTGTTCCAGGTGTAGTTGATGCCACGTAATGATGCCCAGTTGCCACAAGAGAAGACCTCAATCCCTCCCCCCACACCCAGCTTTTGCAGATCCTCTTTCAGACAGGTTCTCCTCACCTGTGCTCTTCAGGCTTCCTTTAGTTGATCACAGTAGTAACAGTGAAGAAAAACACCTCTTTATTTCTTCTGCCCAGCTTCTTTTTGTGCCAAGATGATGAGTTGAATGTTCTCCCTCAGGGGTCTGACAAACACCTCAGCTATCTCAAGTTGTCTGGAAAGACATATGGACAAGTAGATTGCAGAGCTAAGCCTTTCTGTCCCAGTAGATGTTGAACTATGTCCACTTGGTACCCTGTAAAATGAAGCATCAGTCAGGGGCATGCTAGCTGAAATGAAAATAGTGACTAGACTCTAGTGACTAGAGGATGAGAAGTTAGCAGATTACTAACAGCATTCACTAGGTAATTGCAGACTCCCTTCTGAATATCCTCCATAGCCTACCACATACATATTTAAGCACAGAAGGCCTCAGCTCATAATACTTACTCATACACAAAAAAATGCCCATGATAACAGTCTAAATGGGTCAAAGCTCACCTTTCCAGACCAGAATGTATAGTGAGAGTACATGTGAAGGTACTTCTCTTCCTCACTCTCTTTGTGCAAGAATTTGGGGTGAAGTATCTGGCGATTACTGAGCAGACCTAAAAGCTCATTGCTGACAGAAGAAAGCCTTCCTGGTCCCATAGCATCCAGCCTGTAAGGTCAGAAAATAATCTGATCCACTAGTGAGTCAATTCAACTTACTAAAGAGATAAAAGCATTTTTATGTTTTTCTAGGTTATTCTCTTATAGTTTCATATTTCCTTCAAATTTTAACTGTTCTATCTCTCTCTCTGGCATCTTCTATATATTTTTTATATGAAACTGTGAAAATCAGTCTGTTCTCTGACTAACTTGTCTCTGGGGAATAACATATTCTACTACAAATGTTTTGTCATATAATATCTGACCAGTTACCTGTTAAGACATTAAATATTCTCCAGATCAAGAAAATCTCTTCGGTGTATTTTGTGTTGTTTTGTAAATTAGATATAGAATAATTAGATATATAGATTATATTATAGATAGATAATATAGAAAAATTAGAATAATAATAATTTGTATTTTTCGGGCTATGCTGAGTCTAACACTTGAGTATCATTTTTTGAAGGCATGCAGGCAGTGTAAACACACACTAACTCATATGTCACACATAAGCCCTTTATAAAATGCCAGCTACTTAATACACCGGTGCTTTGAAATCAATAACAGCAATTATACACATGTCGAAAAGAACTGCTCTCCTTTGGTAACCGATATCTGTCTTCTACAGGCAGGTACTTCATGCTTGCCAGCAAACAAAATACCTGCCTTAACCACTGACACTAGTTAGTCTGTCCATGAGCAAATAATTGAATGTCATGTCATTAACAGCACTGTGTTTGGGGAGGACTTTTATTTTCATGTGCCTTTAACAACTTTCTTTGAGTCCACTAATTCACAGCTATGCTCTCTCCAGATGGAAACATTTAATCTAATCTATACACCATTTTCTACACTGCTTATGATATGGCTTTCAAGTAGTTTAAGAGGGAGGAGGAGGGAAGCTGGAAAGTGTTCTGGGAGTTTGTAAAAGATTAAAGCATCTGCAGCTCCAGAAGTAGCAGGGGAATTCTTAGCATGCTACTTACTTTTTTATTACCAAGTGAACAGGAGAAATAAACTCCTTTCTTTCATACTACTGAGTGTCTAACACTGTTCATACAGAAGTGAAGCAACAGAAATGGGCTCAGTATTCAGTTTTGTCAACCTCTCCTGGTTTATCTGTGATCTAGAGGTAAGACCATAACATAAATCCACAAATGCAGCCTCTCCCCCTTTCTTTGACTCTTCTCTTTGTACTGCTAGAGTCTGTACTACTTCTCTTTGTACTAACTAGAGTTATAGGTTGAAAAGCAGAGAAAAATCATTGTCTCATCTATTAGGAGGATTTTTAAGGCTAAGGGAGCCTGAGAGAATAAAGAAACATAGGGAGGAAAATCCAAACTCTACTTCTTGCTTCAATATATTGGCTTAAATTCAGAAGAGACTGTACCTCCTTCACTTCTACTTGCTGATGATGAAGATTTGGTGTGCTGTGCATCCCATTGGAGGCACTGACCTCTTGCTAGGCACTACAGACATCTGCACCAGGTTTGCAGCCTGGGACTCAGGCTTCTAGGCAAGGGCTAGATACAGTAATCCTGAATTTCACTGAGTCTGTCTTCTGGGACATCTTGCTGAACAGAGGAATAATGTAACTTTTTTTTTTTTTTTTTTAAATTAATGTTCTTAAAGCCCAGACTTAAGTGACTTAATAATTAAGATAGCGTATTATACCAGTCACACTCAAGAAAATCCGTGTTTTAAACCATCAGGGTTCTATAAGGAAGATTAAATCCATAGTTAAGAACTGAGGATTAAATCAGCTGTTAACTGTACTGTGGGTAGTTAGAGTCTCTACATCTCTGGGAGGACAAGATGGAATTAGAAAGGGCAAAGAAAAGTGCAGCTAAGTGCCTGAGGGCATGGAGCAGCTGCATTGCCTGGAAAAGCTTTACAGGCAAAGCTGGAGATGAGATGTCTGATGGGTAGCAACAGAGGGATGTACAAAATCCCACAGAGTGTGGATAAAGTAATTGAAGTTCAACTGTTCTCCTCAAAATGCTGATATATGAGATCTGCTCCAAAAGTAATGCCTCCTATTTTATGACATTGGTGCACAATGCCAGAGGAATATGTTGGTGGTATGGTAGGAGAGGCTGAACCTTCCCACCAATACCGCATTCAATTTTGTTGCTGTGGGACAGATGGCAGCAGAGGGGCAGTCTGACGGAGTGGTGTCTGATGTGGAAGTATGCATGAAGCAAAGGTGTGGAAATGAATTCCTTCATGTGGAAAAAACGGCATCCACCAACATTCATTGATACTTGCTAAAAGAGACCAAACAGTGAATGTGAGCACAGTGAAGAAGTAGGTGGTGCATTTCAACAACAGTGTCATCATAGCAACCGTGAAACAGTGGGTCAGCTCCACTTACATAGATTTTTACAAGCATGGCATGCAGGCTCTCGTTGATTGCTGGTGAAAATGTATATCTAATGTGAAAAATAATGGTTTGTAGCTGAGAATTTGCCCTCTGAAACAGTGTAGTTGTGCTCTTTGTGTCTATTGAATTTTTCCATGGAAATAAATAGGAAGCATTACTGTCAGAACCACCTACTTAAAAAGAGTTTCAACAAACGACCAGCTCTGGGGTGTATGACTCCTTCCCAGAACAGCTAAAGAATGAAACATGAAATATTCAAAGAGAATGGATGAAATCAGAGGCATTCATTTCTCTGAAATAATTGTAAGTCAAAATACAGTCAGATATCCAAAATACATGCTTTTGCTTCAAAATCCAGGATGTAAAATAGTCACCTTCTTTACCAAAAGCAAGGTTCTGTTTTAATAACTAAGACATAGCATATGAGTTACAAAGCTTACAACTTCCCCATGGCTATAGACACAAGTAAGCAAACTGAACTAAGGGTAAAAGGAAAATGGCCCTGCTAATTACAGATAGCTGTTGTTTTTGAAGTCTTCAGTGACATTTCTACTCTTTCATTTCCTAGTGGCTTTCACTTTGATCTTCACAAACATAATCATCATTACCCTAGCCTGACAGGCAATGTGTTGAGCTGTGCATTGCATTTTTCTCTTTCCTGCTAGCTAGACCCTACAGAGGCCAATTACTTTGTCTGTAACAGTATCAAACAAAATATGACTTATCTTTGGTATGTTAGTGATTATAAGCACCAAACTATACTTTGAATAAGAACTGTGCTGTGAAGTTGTGTTTTCACTTTATTTGAGCTATATTTGAGAAGAAACACATTGTAAGTTGCAACGTAGATACTTTCTCAGGAGTATTATTATTAACTACAGGAAGACACCTGTGTTATGCTTCCTTCTTTAATTACAAAAGGTCAAATACTTCACCAGATACCAGTTTTTCAGTTCTTGTCATTTTTGACACCATGAATAAGTATGACCTATGGTTCACTCATTAAAGCCATTATATAAATAATAAATAAAGCAGTTTGTCAATGTTTGACTAAGTTGCTAAAAAATTCTGTTTGGAAAAATTAAAAACAGAGCACACTGCTCTCCAATGAAATATATTGACTTTTAATCTACACATGAAAGCTTTATAATGACCTGTTTTACAAATGCATCTTAGGCAGTTTCAATGTTAAAAAGAAGTCAGTTTTCAAGTAAAGACAGAAGCACTGCAAGAACAGAGAACAGGAAATTGAATACTTCAGTGAAAAACAATTAGGGTTAAAGGTACATCCTTGACAGAGTATTAGGAATAGGGATAAATTAATAGTCTTATACCGTTTACACACTGTATTTCTGTTAATAACAGAGTTCCAGAAATTAAAACAATGTTTTAAAGTAAAGACACTTCTCTTTTCCACTACTGGTTATTGTTAGCCTCTACATGAAGTGCACATGACATTTTTACAATGAGATGGAAGGATGAAATCTTTCAGTAAGAAAAAGAGAGTATTTAAATGAAGAAAAAAAAATCAAATACTGGTTGAATAAAATTGGTTTGGAAAACTTTAGTTAATCTGAGCTTCCCTGCTTCAGTTGGTCATGAAAAATCACATATATCAAAGTTAGTTTGATTCAACCACACATTTTGTATATCAGTGGGCAGGGGCTGTAGAAATAGTCTCTCTGAAAGATAATCATAGGAGCTTGGGCCGCTGGATATTCACACAAAAATCCACATATTCTACAGTATTCACAGTAGAACAGAGACTTTAGAACATCTGTACAAGGTTAAAGTCATACAACTGGGGATCTGGGGAAAATCGCTCACCTGGATTTACAGGCATTTCCAAGGCCAAGAAAGGAAGGAAAGAATGAAGGAAGGAGTGAAGGAAGGAACTGCAGGCTATGTGGTCCTAAACTTCACCCTATATATGAAAAAGATGTCTCTCCAGCTAATAAAATGAACATAACAAGAGTGTATTTCAAGTTCAGGGCTATACCAGGGGGGCTGAGGGACCCAGCTGGCTTGCAGTGTCTGTAAACTTTGAAGTGGCTAGTTGAAGAATATGTCAAATACCAAGTTCAATGCAAAGAAAATTAGGAATGTGAAAAATCAAACATGTGGTAAGAAATATAGATTCACTTGCTAAACGTTTTTAGTCTAGCACATAAATGGAGCCTTTATGCAAATATTCTTCCTTCCCCTTGTCCAAAAGCAAAATACCTGATGTTACACTGTAATGAAAATATATAAGAAATGTTAGAAAATGTTGAAGGATTTTGGCCAATGTAGTGTGAGAAATTTTCACAATGGAAGAAGTGACTCCTGATTTCTGATTTTGACTTTTTTCATGTCCTTTAACAACAAAAGATAATTAAATACTGACCAATGTGCAAGAGAATGAAACATCTACCAAGTAGGATGAAAGATTTATTACAAGGACTTACAGAGATAGATCTTTGATTACAGACATCCTTGAGAATCCTTGCACAGAGTGAAAGGGCAGAATGTAAAGCCATAAATCCCAAATGACTATTGTATTCTGCTAAAAGAGACTCTTGCTAACAAAGACTAAACTAAGGTTTTGTAGTCTTCATAAGGATGAACAGCCCAGTCAAGGATTGTCTGTAAGCACATTTGTAATTTCTTTACAGAGGTCATCAAGTCAAGAGAAAGGTTTTCAGACATTTACAAGCAGATAGTCCTGAACATAGATAACCAACAATTCAATTCATCCTGCCTAATTTTCTCTGGAAGTACATTTAGACAAGGTGCTCAGACTTTGTGATCTCTGGCCAAAGTCTCATTGAGGTACCCATTCACTTTATAAATCTTGTAGTTATAATTGACACAGACACATGCAACAGAATTCCAGGCAGACATCTGCAGTGATCTCCCCAGTACTGCTGTACCCAGTGCTTATGACAGATCAAGTCTGTCTATATGATGGGAAAAGAGCTATGGCAAACAGTTCAGACGCTTTCTCCACTGTACTGCGTTGCACTCAGTCATGGGATTGTTGGGTTCCCAATTACTTTCAGTTCCAGTTCCCTGTTTTTTTTTTTTTTTTAATGTTACCTTTTGTCCTTCCTCCTTTCCCAGAGCTGTTTTCCCCTTGAAACGCCTTCATCATCTACCCCTCTTCACTGCAGGAGGCCTTCTCAGAATGAGCTGGGTCTGATTATATGGTTCTTAGATCTCCTCCTGCTCCTGACAGCTCTCAAAAAGATAGGTGGCTAATTGGAACCAGCTGCTTGGCTTCTACCTATGTGGTAG
This sequence comes from Gallus gallus, assembly GCF_016699485.2. NCBI lineage: Eukaryota > Metazoa > Chordata > Aves > Galliformes > Phasianidae > Gallus > Gallus gallus. Next base: position 142,596,814 of record NC_052532.1, read on the forward strand.
TTGACTCTCTCACAATAAGAGATGATAGTGGAAACAGGCCATAAAAAATAAGTGGAAGTGAAGACAAGCAGCTCACATGTGAAGCAAAGAAGGAAACGCATATAGAGGGAATCAAAGAGAGGTGCTGTACAATCAGTGTGAGGGACCAATTTGAGAAGTCTTTGCTTTAGTGCTGTACTAGCTCAAGGTAGCCTTTGTCAAGGGAAAAGAAGGCTGAAGCAACCAAAAAAGGGAGGTGAATCTGAGTCCCATGGTGTGTTTTCATTGTGGAAATGGTTCAGAAAATGTAAAGTGGAAAAATGTTATTCTAGAAGGAAAAGTAAATTAGAAAAGGGTATTGATCTAAGGACAAAAAAGTTCTATGCTTTTGTAAAAATTTATCAGGGTTCCTGAAAATAATGGAAACCCACAGTTTGATGGTGGTAGGGGCAAATGTTGAATCTCTTTCTCCTCCCCTTTTTCACCACTTATTTAACTCCCACTCACGCAGCAAGACCAAAATGAGAAACAGACTGAGTTAAAATTCTGACTTCAACAGTCCTCCTTCAGAGTTTCAGTAATAAATGTTAGATTTTTAAAAACTGACAGTCTAGCTTTTTTGTATTTTGCTTATACGAGAGTTTATACTTGAATGTACTAGTACAGCATGAAAATGTACAACCAAAACTCTCTGACCACTCTCTGACCTTGTAGTCTTGGCCAGGGAGTGGACAAAACTCCCCACTCTTCAGGAGGAAACAGAGACCTACTACTCCAACTGGACTGCCACAAGTCCATGTGATGGCCGGATGAGATTCACTCAAGAGTGCTGAGGGAACTGGGGGAGGTGATAGCCGAACCACTTTCCATCATCTATCAGTGCTCCTTGTTGACTGGTGAGGTCCCAGAAGAATGGAAGCTTGCCAGTGTGACTCCCATCTACAAGAAGGGTTGTAAGGAGGATCTGGGGAACTACAGGCCTGCTAGCCTTACCTCAGTGCCAGGGAAGGTTATGGAGCAGTTTGTCTTGAAGGAGATCACATGGCATGTGTGGGACAGCTGGGGAATCAGGCCAAGCCATCATGGATTCAAGAAGGACAGGTCCTGCTTGACCAACCTCGTCTCCGTCTATGATCTAGTAACCCGTCTGGTGGATGAGGGAAAGGCTGTTGATGTAGTCTACCTAGAGTTCAGCAAAGCCTTTGACACTGTCTCCCACAGTATTCTCCTGCAGAAGCTGGCAGCCCATGGCTTGGACAGATACACTCTTGGCTGGGTAAGGAACTGGCTGGAGGGCCGGGCCCAGAGAGTGGTGGTGAATGGAGTTAAACCCAGCTGGCAACTGGTCACGACTGGTGTTCCCCAGTGGTCAGTGCTGGGGCCTGAAACTGGGGGTATTGATTGATGCTTGACTGAACATGAGCCAGCAGTGTGCCCAGGTGGCCAAGAAGGCCAATGGCATCCTGGCTTGTATCAGAAATAGTGTGGCCAGCAGGAACAGGGAGGTAATTATCCCCCTGTACTCAGCACTGGTGAGGCTGCACCTCGAGTACTGTGTCCAGTTTTGGGCCCCTCACTGTAAGAAAGACATTGAGGCCTTTGAGCATGTTTAAAGAGGGGAAACAAAGCTGGTGAGGGGTCTGGAGCACAGGCCTTATGAGGAGCGGCTGAAGGAGCTGGGATTGTTCAGTCTGGAGAAGAAGAGGCTCAGGGGAGACCTCATTGCTCTCTGTAACTACCTGAACGGAGGCTGTAGTGAGCTGGGAGTTGGTCTCTCACATGAGAGATCATGTGACTAGTGATAGGACTAGAGGGAATGGCTTCAAGCTGCACCAGGGAAGGTTCAGGCTGGACGTTAGGAAATACTATTTCTCTGAAAGGGTGGTCAGGCACTGGAATGGGCTGCCCAGGGAGGTGGTGGAGTCACTGATCCTGGAGGTGTTCAAGGAACATTTGGATGTTGTATTGAGGGATATGGTTTAGTGAGAAGTATTGGTGATGGGTGGATGGTTGGACTGGGTGATCCTGTGGGTCTTTTCCAACCTTTGTGATTCTATGAGTCTATGATTCTAAAATGTTTTATTTTTTTGTTAACAAAAATTAAAATTAAAAAATTAACCATAAATTATTTCTTTTTCTTATCAGACTGATATTATTATAATAAGCCTTTAAGATGAAAGAGAAGGAAAAAGATTTTTTTCTTTAAATGAGAGAAGCAAAAAGTGCAAAGAAAGGTAGAGAGAAAAAAAAGAAGGAAAGAAAATGAGAAAATAGAAGAATGAGGAATGAGAGGGGTATAAAGGCAAAAAAAACTTAAAAATAAATAGAAAAAGGAAAACAACTGTGGGCCAGTCAGCTAAGGTGGTAGGCTTTTATGTTCCTTATGTATGTTGAATAAGTAGTACAGCCCACACAGAAATTCCTGGAAAATTACAGACTGCTACATAATCATTTTTTCTCCTTTTTTTTTTTTTTTTTTTTTCAGAATACAATGTAACCTAAGTTAATTATGTACTGCTGAAGTCAAGTATCAGCTTTTTTTGCATCCTGTTTATTGTACACTTGCCAATTATGTCTAATAGAGACAGACAGAAAAGTTCAAAGGAATAACTCAGCAAGTTAAAGTGAGAATCACTCATATTAGCAAATGGTAGAGCCAAATTGTGAAGCAAAAAAGTCAAGGGAACTTTGTTTAAATGCTAGTGTGTTTAAGACTGGGCAAATTAGCATTTCCTAATTGAGAGTGGAAATCACTAAGAAGCTTATTTTAACTTTAGTTTCATTTAAGTCAGAGAGATTTTTTTCCTTTTTCCTCAATGAGTCCATCTGGTTTTTGTCCTTCCCTGAACATAGCTGAAATGCATAACGTACTATATAACTCCACATCTCATCTAGAAGTATACACATAATGTACTTGTAAATACAACCCCATCTTCCCTCTATCCATCTGGGCTTTTATTGATAAAGTGAGCAAGGTTTAGGCAAAGTCAATATGATCACTCTGTTGGATCCCTCAAGATCAGTGAGTTGCTGTTGCATCATTGAAAACTTTCCTAGAATTTCCTAGAAAAGAAAGAAAATGAAATGAAAAATTTCCTAGAAAAGAAAGATATCCAGACCGCTCTTGATGCTTATTAAAATTTATGTGGCACTTCTAAGATTAGGATGATTAGCTTCAACAGTAATTATTTTGCTTTGTCTAAATTACCATTTAGATGTAAAGGTTTTTCAGATTCTCCTTTCACCTTTCACCTTTCTAACTTCTTTTATATTACTAAGAGGCTACTGTGATTCATCTAATGCTGGCTATATGCTAAGGCCAACAGAAGTCTCTTCATATACTTCTTACCTCTCCTACCATTTCACTGTTCAAAGGCTTAAATTCATAATTTGGGAAGGGATATAAAAAAGTACATGAAGAGCATCTGAATCCTGCTAAAAGTCAATTAAGCTTTCATTCTGGTCTTCATTTAGATGATTTTGAAATGTATTAGCAAAATATTATAAATTAGAAGCTGTGTCTATATTTGCAAGTAATATGGAACAATACAGGAGAAGCAGTATGTGGAAGCAGAAGTGGTGCTGAGAACACTACATCTTCAGTGGCTTACAGCCTAGGAGCGTCACCTTACAGCAGATTTAACTCAGTTCTCTGGACTGAGGTATTCAAGGCCAGACTGGATGTGGCTCTGGGCAGCCTGGTCTAGTGGTTGGTGACCCTGCACATAGCAGGGGGGCTGAAACTTGGTGATCATTGTGGTCCTTTTTAACCCAGGCCATTCTATGATTCTGTGATTCTATGATTCTATGATTCTATGAAACTGTCCACAGGACCAGCAGTCAGGTCAGCCTCTTATGTTCTCACTGGGATCTGGAGTTCATTTAGTACACAATAGGGTGGTAATTTTGGTATGGTCCCTACAGAAGGGATGCTTCTAACACTCAGCCAAAAACTCCCTGGAAACCATATTGGAGCACCTTAGATGGGGACAACTGTGAGATTCACTTCAACAGTGTACATTTGCCCCAAATTTGCATGATGGTTTTGTTGCAACCTGAAAACCAGGACTGAACTGACACAGCCTATATACTGTATACAGCTCATCTTCTTTCTTAGAAGGCAAAAAAGGTACTACAATACTGTTTCTATTTCTGTCTCTGTGGTGATGCTTCGGTGACTGCTTTTGTATAAAGCTCTTAATTGCAATAATATAATAGCATACTTCTCTGTTTTCAAATAACCTATTCTGTTTTAAGTGAGATGAAAATTGAATGTTTAAAATGGGTTTTCTATTATTTTTCTACAGTGCTACAAGCTGTAATAAGATTTAGCTAATAGTATACCAGAAAAATGAAGTGTAATTACAGGAACTATTTGATTTCATCACTCCATAGACATACCAAAGGCTGACAGCTCAAGCTGATAAACATACAGTTTTCTATTATTTCAGTCAAACGTTTAAATGCAAATATTTCCCATACTTTTTCATTATTTCTGCTGTAGTTTAAAGAATACAGAATCATAAAGAGGAGGTACGAATGTCTTTCTCTTCAGGAGTTTCTCCTTTGAACATTCATATTGATTTCTTTCTATTTTCATCTATGAAGATATTGGATAGAAATCCTGAAGTCTATTATATGGTGTAAGTCCATAGTAATTCTGTTACAGGGATTCCATTGTAGTAATTTTGGTTTGACTCTAATCAAGACAATCACATTATGATTGTTAATGAAATCAGAATTAAAAACTGATAGACAGGAACATTCTGGGTCCATACAGACAAGCATACATTTACACAAACTCAACTTTGCATTTATTCTTTTTATCTTCTTTAAAAATTCCGGACATAAAATCCCACTACATCAGTGTATCAAGGAGGGTACAAAGTGGGCACTGAGTTCTTTGTCAAGAAAAACTCTGAGCATGAGGGGGAAAGAAAAAGAAGTGTCTCTGTGAAGAACAGGGACTCTGCAGACAATACAAATGAGCTCTGAGTCTTCAGGACAGAAGAGCGGTTAATAGTTCCATGGAATAAAAGTAAAAAAAAAATGCCTAGCCTATGTCAGATATAGAGGAACTCATTCACAGTGAAAGGTGGAGCACACATCATGGCCTGAGTCCCATTTGAAAGCATAGCTCCTCACTGATTTTATCCGATGTCTGAGGCTGCTGATGAACTCAACAAGAGTTACACCAATCACAGGTACAAACCTATTCATTTTCCCCTTCATATCAAAACAAATTGCTGGGCATCTCTTAGTGTCCTGTAACCCAAGCAGCATCTGAACTGTTTCTGCTGATCACCATTGAATATAAAAGAGAGAAAGCTTGCTGGTAACTTCCAGTATATGCATATTATGGGAGAATAAATGTATGTACAAATGCACTGTTTGTAAATATTACAGCTATTTCTAAACAACTGCAAATTAATTTGTCTTATTTTTCCCAACTGCATTAGTGACAGCCTGTTGTCATCACTGCTATCATGTTATCTGCTCCTGATTTCAAACCATGTAAGTGTATATCATTGGCCTTTGTTACAACAAGATGATTTCAGTGTATTATAGAGATATTAAATCAAGTCAATAAATGAGCTACTATTTAAAGAAGAAGTAAATAATTATACATCAACAGTTATCTTTAATTTTTTTTTATTCTTACTTTCATTATAAAGATACTTTTAAAGTAACCTATTGCTTTTAACAATCCTTCACAATAAAGTATGAATACATTCATGAAAGTGAATATATTTCAGTAATTTCTTTAAAATATTTTTAATCTAATCAATAGTTACTATATTAGTTAATTAGTAGTAGAAGTTTCTATCATTTCAAGGAGAGAAATTCGTCTGTTGTGTGTAAAGCTTCATTCTTACGAACGCTTCAACATACAAGTATCTTTTTATGTATACCTTCACAGTATAATGTGTACAGGATCATGCTTCATTTTTATAGCACTCTTCAATTTAGCTCTTGTTAAATTCTACAGTCTCATTGCATTCAAGAAAGAAAAATAGCAACTCTTGAGACTCCCAGTCAAATAGCAATCCAATAAAGACCGTTCAAGGTCAGTCCTGACACACTAAGGGCTAGGACTGAGATGTGCTGGTAGTGGGGCATCAACCACCAACCAGATAGTGAGTAATTGCGTTGCAGATATATATGTTATCATCACATTTTTGTTTTCATTTTCCTCTTCTGTCTTAGTAAAAAGCTTTATATTAACCCACAGGTCCTGTTTCCAACTTTCTCCTCCTGGGAGGAATGAGTGAATGTGGTGCTGAGCTGCTGCCAGGTTAACCCACAGAACTTGGTCAGGTACCCACAGCGAGGGTCATGTTACCTTATTCTCTATGGCAAGCAGGGAGCCACTTAGCTTGAGTGGCTGTGACAAATCCACAAACTGAAGAAAGCAGAGATGCCACAGTTAGGCTTACCTTCAATTATGGCTTACAGAGGCAGTCTGATATATTTTGGACTCTCCTACCAGCTCTTAAAAAGCTATAAGAAGGATAAATATATTTGGGCTCCAGATTTTTCTCAATGCGTCTTTCCTAGCGAATTTTAAGTAGAATTTCCCTGATTTTCCAAAGCTACTGAAAATAATGGGTTTCTTCCTACTCAACAGCCAGCAGGGACTGATATAGTGAAAAGGAATGGCAGAATGACTATATTCACATGTGAAAAGCGCACTAAAAAATAGAGGGGCAGAACTGAACAAAATATATGGATAGACTTTTGAGGATTTCCCCAGTCAATTGTATAAACCTTCAAGGCATTTATCAGCTTGTTACAGCACAGACACAGGACATCCATGAGCATCCTTTCTTCCCTGTATGAACTTCTTATTAAATCTCTTCTCCACTGCTCTCTTCCTACTTCCCTGCTTAATCAAGGTTAGTTTTTCCCTTGATTTTTAGGGAAGAAGGTCGTTTTCCTGCTCCAAATATGAGTCAGTACTTTCCCTACTGCTGTTATATAAACCTTGCCACCAACAGTGACAAAGCTGCCAGGACAAAGCCATGCCCTGTGCCACAAGCTTGGGATCTGATCTTCAAAGAAACACTTTTGGCATTTACTACACAAACATAAACCTCAGATTTCGTTATTGAAAATACAAGAAAATCTATATTCTATGAGTTAAAATGACTTTCCTGTTCAGAGAGACCACACTGGGATAATACATTAAAAACTGTCTCTGGAAATAAATAGATACCAAAACAAAATTATAAACAAAATGTCAAATAAGTGACAGATTCAGAAGCAGCCAAGATACAGGGAATATCATGGCATTTGTAAGGAGCACACCCGCAGGATCAGCATATTTGCCTTACAGGGAGAGTGTACCTTTTCTGACAGCACTGATGCACATTATCTCAAAATTGACATGAAAACATAACGCAACCAAGCTCAGAAAGAAACAGGGAGGAAAAATCTAATAATAGTATTTTGCTTTTACTGCCTACCAGTATAAATAAGCACCTGCTCTGTGCTATCCCACCATCCACGGAGCAGTAAAGCTTCAGTGTAACTGCATGCTGTAAAATCTAATTGACTGTTGTCCAAACACTGGATGTAAGGTGACATGCCTCAAACTTGTCTCCTGTCTATTTACTACAGTGCTTGAGGAGTGCTGCAGTGATTTACTGAGCAAGCTGCTCCTGCTTATTGCCTGTGATTTACTCCACAGCCGTGCAGAAAATGGCAGGACTGACAGATTTCAGGGAAAGTTTGTCAGCCATTACACCCATGGGTTAGTCAGCAAAATCTTCCAGCTAGTGATAAGCAATTCTCAGTGGAACACTATTTTGTTTTTATTCTGGATTTTATTGTCTCATCCCCCAGCGCTCCTAAAAAATGCCCATTTTAAGATTTTGAATGAAATCTTTATTGGTTCACATCCTGCGTAATTCATACCCTCTGTAAAAGTGCTGCATGCTAACTAGAAGTATTAGATGCAAATTTTAAAAAAGATATATTTGAAGTAACCTACCGAGACACATGCAGGAATGCAGCAAAATGCATAAATACTGAGAAAAGAAAAAAAAAAAAAAAAGATAGCAAATATATAGTGTACTATAAAGTGCCAGCTTTTAGTGGAACTGCTCAAAGTCTTCATTGCCAGTTGCATAGAATTACAGAATTAGCTACCACAGGGGAACAAAATAAAATATTGTTATTTGGATTTGATCTAAGATTCTTCTTCAGCTTGGGGCAAGGCTGCTACATCTTTATCACTCAAGTGCAAGAATTAACAGTGGTCTTCTCATGAACTTTTCTGCAGTCACTAGTACTCTTCAGGAAAGCAGTGGGAAAGCCATTTAAGGTGGCCAGTGCTTCACACTCTAAGGCCTGAAGGGTCAACTTACCTTGCCAGACCCAGGGTCTTTCTACTGATCAATACTGTAAGTCAGACAAGCAGATGCATGTAACGGGGCAAAACGTTGTCTCTATGGGCTTGTAGCCTCTTGTAAACAGCATTTTAACATGACAACATTGCCCAGGATTTTCAAAGGAATGCACATGCTGCTCTTTCATAAGAAATATCTTTTCTAAGTCCCAGACTGGATCCTTCTTTATAACAGTAACACTAACAATAATTTGCCTTTTGAGAGCTCTCCAAAATGCCTGACCCCTTAGGATATGTACTGCCCAGGAAAGACAGCTATTGCCCAGATGAGGGTCCAGCTTCTACAGGAAGGTCAGATCCATATTGGGAAAACACGATCTAGAAGCAGCACTCTCCAAAAAGCAAGCAGTTACCACGATTTTTGGGGGGGAGGAGGGGGGGGGGAGTAAGGGGGGGGAAGCTGGGTAGCTGTTAGAATACTCAGATCTATCATATCCTGATTTTGACTTCCTGCATTAAATGCATCCTGGAGAAAAGCAGGTTAAAAGTAAATTTAAAACTGTAAAAAAGCCTTAGGAAAAACCCACAGTAAGGGGAGAAAAGTCACCCAAACTAAATCTTGGGAAAGCTGAAGAAAGGGAGCTTGAGAGCATGAATAACTAGTAGGATGACAGAAACAAAAATAAATGTTTTTAAAATGTAATGTCATGCTGGTAGTAGTGTCACTGCAGTTTGGTGAGCTAAGAGAACAAGTATGGCATTTATTAAAAGAATTTATTAGACTAACTAGTAATATTTTTGTAGGAAAGAAGCAAGCTTTCAAGTCATACAAGCCCCTGCTCAGTGTCAAACAGTGCCTGAGGGAAGAGTCTGTCTAGCTGATAGCTGAAACATTTCCCCGGGGCAGTTCTGCCCTGGGATTCTTCTTCTGCCCAAATCTACAGGAGGGCAAAGCTACCAGGAAGTTACAGAAGCTGTGCATTGTTTAGTGGCAACCTTCTGGAGACTGGTGTGTGCACAGGAGGCAGGAGTTTGCAAAAGCACTAAGTGTTCTGTGTATGAATGGCAGACTTCAGTTGATGCATCTCAGTTTTCCTGATATGCAGTAGCTAACCAAAGCGAAGGCAGCTGGATTTTCAAATGAGAGATGCTCAGAAAAAAATGACATCATCCTCAAAGTCCAACCAGATAAACTTCCAAGCAGAGGCAATTATAATATATAGGGAAATCCAGGTGTAAACATAGGAGAATTGATTTTAAAAACCTTATTAATTTAGAGTTTCCTTCTCTGACACCACTCTTATTACACAGCACTAGAGGTCTGTGAAGTCTTGAATTTGCGTATGAATTAAAATGACCTTAAATAAGAAAAATTTCAGGTGGATTCCAACTGTTCACAGACTTTTAACTTATGGCAAGGCACACAGTAAAAGAGCAAAAACCGGAGTGCTTCTTAGATTTATTAGAAACTACACTTCATTAAGCAAGAAAAAAAAAAATCAGAGGAAACACCACTCTATCTCAAACATGACTCTGAAGCAGCAAAAGAGGCACTGGTCTATCAAATACATAAATACATAAAATGATGTGTGAACAATTGGTTGTTGGGTCAGACACTTAGGGTTACAGTAAATGAGCTTACAGTAGGTTGGCAGCCAGTCACTAGTGAGTGTTCCACATGGTTTCATGTTTTCATAAATGTCATGGGTGCATACTAAGTTTGCAAATGACAATAAATTAGGAGGAACTGTTGACTCCCTCAAGAGTAGAGAGGCCTTGAAGAGAGATCTTGACAAATTATTTCTATGAAATAAATCACTTGTCCTTAAAGGCTACTCTCTACATTCATACAGTGGATGATCTGCAGCTGGATCTTCCTGAAGCTGCAGCTCTCTTGCTTAGCTCATTGGCAGCTAGCAGAGAATTAAGAAAATACAAAACAACAACAACAACAAAACAAATTATTTCTATGAAATAAATCACTTGTCCTTAAAGGCTACTCTCTACATTCATACAGTGGATGATCTGCAGCTGGATCTTCCTGAAGCTGCAGCTCTCTTGCTTAGCTCATTGGCAGCTAGCAGAGAATTAAGAAAATACAAAACAACAACAACAAAAATCATGACTCATGTCATACTACATGATACCATGTACACAGTGGATTCCCAGTGCATATTTTCATGCTTCCTGCTAATGAATAAATTAGTTTAAACTGCATTCCATTTATATACTTCATCATGCTTTTATTCCAGGCAAGCATTTCCCCTTACCCTTTATAGTGCTATTGATGGAGTCACTTTTTAACTCTTGTACCCCTCTTGTACTCTACAGGTACTCACACAGAGAAAATAAGAATCCCAGATGACCAAAGGGTCATTAATTATATCCAGTGCATAAATAACTTCTGGAAAGTCAAGAACCAGTTTATGTACAAGATCTGTCTCCAGCAACTAACATTCTTATGACAGGGGATCTCGATCTTTAGTTTCAAAACTTTCTACCCACAGTGTATCGGCCACATCCCTTTATGAATCTTGCATGTACAAAATCTTTCTATGCATGGGAAAGGGCAGTCAGCAACCATCCAACAAGCAAATTTAAGTGTGTGCATTTTCCATGTAGATGTGTGCAGAGGACCTGAGGGCTGAAGCATTAGCTTTTTGTGACGCTTCTGCAGCCCTGTGCCTTCTCAGACCTGTGCATCTGTTTTTAAATTAAATAAAACCTTGAAAATGTAGGATCAGGAAAATCTAGCTTTACACACTTTGATTAGGGAATTTAATGATCATTTATTATTTCATTTTGTTTAAATTAAATTCACACAACTGAAAAGCTTTCAAATAGTTCAGTTCAACTGTATTTGCATTCCTGTGATTTTGGATGTGAAGCATAAAGATGATTTTCTACTTGGTACAAGAAATCATTTTAAGAAGTCCTGTAATTCAAAAGCAGAAAAAGGGGAAAATTTACACATTCCTTAAGTCATTGTAAGATATACTGTTAATTTTGTAGGAAGTGGGACTTCCGTTAAAAAATTTTAACTGAAGGAATAGTTTTTGACATCCCTGCTAACAGTTTCAAATATTCTGTGACATGCTATTAACCAAACTTCAGTGAGTGCCACTGGAGCTGGAGCTTGCTGCTGGCCCTGAAGTTCTCCATGTTGGAAGAGTATGTTATAGCTCCTCCTCAATCCACATTCCCTAAGTGCATGTGGAGAACAGAGCGATTACATATGCAGAGCTAACTGTGCATTAGAACAGAATCAGTTGTTTCCAGCATGGTCACCAGGACACTGCTCCTTAAAAGAAGTTCTCTAAGTCTTGTCAATGTATGTATGTCTGCTAAGACTACTTACGATAAAAAACTTATCTGTAAGAACAAACAAATCTGACCTGACAAGACAATGACCTTGGCCAAAGTTACACCTACCAGAATGCTCTATTTTATTAATTGCAGGGCAGGCTGGCAGATTTTTTCTGTGTTCCTTAACCTCCTATTTGAAAAATCCTCTTTCAGAGAATCAGTCTAAAGGGGTTTAAGGTGGAGACTGACCTCCAACAAATCAATTAGACCTTAAATGAATGCTCTTTTGTAGTCTTTTTTTTTTTTTTTTTTTTTTTTTAAGGAAAAAGAAGTTAGTAAAATACGGTTTACCTTTAATAAAACTACCACAAAGTAATTGTACTGTATAACAAAGGATACATCAATGTCCATATATATAGATTTTCTATAATAGCTAAAGTCATGATGATCCATGTGCTTTCACCCAGATTAGTTATTTCCTATTTTAGAAGAGTAAAAAGAATAATTTAAATTTAATTATCCTTTTAAACTATCATAAAAAAAGAATTCAGCCTTCCAAGAAATCACCTTCTTTAAACTTACCTCTCTGAACACAGTGATAAGACTGCTATAAGAAGGCAAATTATTTCCAAACATAGTATCTCCATTAGCTGACTGTGTTCAGTAATCAGTCCATCACAATGGAGAGCTTTTTGAGTTTGATCGATTCAAGGGACATACATCTGTGTAATAAATCCTGTCCTCCAGTTCTGCAACTCCCATAGTAGTTGGTTCACTCTGTGTAGTTGCAGAATTTCATTTTCCAAACTTTAATTACTGGACAACCTTCAGTATGACCCACTAACAAGAAGCATGGAGAGACAAGTTTAAATAAGATCCACTAAGAGTATTTGCTCCAAGTACAACCTGAACTTATACAACATCCCTAAGGTTCAAAGCCCTTGGCTAACTTTCCTTTGAATTATTTTGACACGTTTCAGCTCTTATAGCTCTGCAGATAAAAGTGTCAAAATCTCACGAGTCAGCTTCCTCGTATGAGATTTTCCATGGAATTTTGCAGACACAAGTTGTTCACAAAGTTTAGGAAAGTTCCGATTAAGAGTCCATGGCTCATCTGAGTTTACCCTACAGCAGTTTTTAGATATGAGCTATATATGAACACAAACACAAACTCCTTAGGTATTTAGTGAAATTGAAAATATTCCTTGTCTCACCTGGATAACAAACAGCATTTTTTACTACCTGGGAGGAAAAAACGACAGTAACATTTACAGTGAAAATGATTTATATCTGAAGAAAACAGTTGGATAAATCTTAGGCTAAAATGCAGTGTCGTTTGTTGTTGTTGTCTGTTTGTTTTTTCCTAAGACAAAGCACACAAAATATGCAGAATGGATGCCTGAGTTGGTTAATAAATAAATAAATAATGAACACACAGAATCCTACTAAAAGCACCTTACTTCGCAGCATCTTTCATAATGACTGAGTTCGCTTGGAAGCAATGAATAATAGCTTGACTTCAACACAGTCAGTGAAGAATCTGTATCTATTTCAGTACAGCCAAAATTTAAATTTATATGTAATGAATATATTTAATGCCTGTACTTTCATGCCTTGTCTACCTTGAAAATGGCTCATTCATATGTAGCTCACTGGAAGTCTGTTTTCTTCCACAGATCACTCCTCAAAGTTAAAACTAGCTTCTAAGTTTTAAGCAAAATATTCCCGATAATTTGTACATACTAGAGCAGCACTGAGTAAGACTGTGAAATGGGATTAAGAACTGACTCCCTGACATATAGGAGGGGTGCCTGTGAGGTCCAAGGAGCTCCCTCTCAACTGCCAGCAATCAATGCAAGTGCAGTTCATTATCAAAGGACAACAAAACACATATTTTAGAGATTTTTGTGTTTTCCTCCCTTTCCAGCACAAAAAGAATGTGACTTCTGATAATATTTCTTTCCTGTGATTCTGAATGGGATTTTAAAGCTTACATATTCTGTGCGTGCATGGAGACAAATTTGTGCCAATGAGCAGGATTTCTGGTTTGCTGCTGCAACTTAGTCATAATCTTTCATATGAATGCCCTTGTATTCCTCTTCTCCACTTGTAAAGCTGAAATAACATTTCCTTAACCCAATTAGTATTCCTGAGATTCATGATGCTATGATGATTATGACTGTGTAGGAAAGTAGAGAGAGAATGTTGCTTTCAAAGTACTTTCAACATAAAGTTCAGGCAGAAAGAGTAAGGGAGACGTTAAAGTTTAGGGCTAAGTCCTCTCATTTGTTTATTGCATTTTGCTGTGCCCTTAGGGTCCATACATCTAAGCAGCAGAGTAGGAGGTAACTTCAAGGCTGTTCCAAAAGTAATGCCTCCTATTTTACTATGTTGGCCCATGACATCAGAGGAATATGTTGGTGGCACGGTAGGAGAGATTGAACCCTCCCGACAATACCACATTCAATTTTGTTGCTGTGGGACAGATGGCAGCAGAGAGGCAGCCTGAGAAAATGGTGTCTGACATGAAAGTGTGCATGAAGCAAAGGTGTGGAACTGAATTACTCCAGGTGCAAAAAATGGCACCCATTGACATTCACTGACACTTGCTGAATGTTTATGGAAACCAAACTGTGAATGTGAGCACAGTGAGGTGGTAGGTGGTACGTTTCAGCAATGATGCCATCATAGCAGCTGTGAAACAGTGGGTCAGTTCCACTGGCATAGATTTTTACAAGCATGGCATGCAAACTCTTGTTGATTGCTGGTGAAAACACGTATCTAATGGTGGTGACTATGTTGAAAAATAATGGCTTGTAGCTGAGAATTTGCTCTCTGAAACAGCTCTTTGTGACTGTTGAATTTTCCATGGAAATTAGTAGAAGGCATTACTTTCTGAGTGAACTGCATTTCTTGAACTCCTTTCAAGATATAACCCACCATAGCTATTACACACAGAACTGTACTCATGTCTGAGGTGTAGTCTTCAGTGAGAATTTGGGAACATATTCATAAGAGTATGCATTTTTTTCAGAGATAATTCTTCCTTTACAACATCTAAAACTCCAAGTATTATGCAATAAAGTTTTCTCTACATTATCTTACTAATAGACTCCTAAGTATTTTGCTGCCTTGAGAGACTAAGCAAGAGAAATAGAGCAAAGCAGGTTTTTAGAAGAGATTCTGTTGAGGGAATTTCCTTCACATACTCAAAATCTTTTTACAACTTGAGATTCTTGACCTACTTAAAACTTAAGTGCCAAGATTTTTTGCAGACACTTTTAGTTCTAAGCATAAAATGTGGTTTGAAAATCTGTTTTGTCTTCTGTCACTGTCAGAGGCCACAAAGTATTCATAAAAGTATAATTCCGGGGGAAAATGCTTTTAAAAATAACTCTAAAAGCAGTAACTGAAGGAAAGCCATGTTACAGAATATTTTCAGCAAATTGCCTCCAACGCCTGTTTTGGAGTTGTGTATCCGTATATTCTGATATAATGAAACAGACTGCAGATTAGAGAATTTCTATTTCCAGGCACTTTGTATCACACGTGACTACTATGTTTTTCCTAAAAGTAAGAATTAGAGCATTAGACACCCTGAATCAACTGTCACTCCAGACGACTTCTGTGTCATCATGCCAGGTCTTGAAAGATAGTAAATACCTGTATACCATTAAGACTGTTGGCTTACCACATATGTTCTTAATGTAAAATATGGTAATAGAGTAAGGTCGAAGAAAGATACTTTCCTTAATGAGGAATTAGAAATAGTCATCAAAGGGAAGAAGACAGTTTTGCACCTCACTGAGGCAAATTGGAGTTTACTCATCAACTGAGAGTAGAGGATGATTCCTCGTAAACAAAAAGATGCTTACATAAATATAGAAATATATTTATTTATTTGTTTGTTTGTTTGTGTGTTTATTTTTAATTTGGAGGAAAGCTAGACTGTCTCTCCCACAAAGATAAAACAGAAAACACTGCACTGAAAGAAAAACTGCATGGTCTACAATACATATTAGAAGCTAGCCAATGATTGATAGTCACGCAGAAATTAGAACAAATAAATTTTTCAAGAACGTAATATCACAGGTGATATGTTGTAAGTTTCTTGTGCGTCAATTACAGACTTCAATTAGTTTCTAGTGAAAAAATGCACTGTAACACATGAAATACGTTGCTCAAGATGACAAATTCTAAAACCAGAAGAAAACATTAAGATATTGCTGTCAGTTTTCACAGAGGAAGATATCATAGAGATACAGTGGTATTTGTACATTCTCCTTAGCTCACGTTCCTACTTCAAACAGTAGAAAACTTCAGCAAAACTTTGTTACAGTACTGACAAACTCCAAAAATTCAAGAATCATAAGTTAAGCATGGAAATTATGACCTTAAGTTAAAAACCTTGTGGATTTTTAAAAATAATTTGGATGCAATTATTTGCCTTTTCAGTATGGAGACATTAAGCTTCACTTGGATCATATAAGTTAATCTGCCTGACCAGTAGACTAGAAATGTGTCTTTCAGAGATGAAATATGAGAGTTTCAAGTAAACTAGGGAGCTGGCTCACTACAGAATCCACCAAGCATCTCAAAACACATCATATAAATTACAGGCATAAGCAAACATGATTTTTAAGCAGTCTTTTTTCAATGGAGATTCCAGGAATTTATGAATTCCCTCCTTCCCTTGATATTGTGTTCCAGTGGTTAATTACTCTTGCTATAAAACTCAGTGGTTTGGGTTATTTTTTACTTTTTAATTCACCTCTTTTCTGAACTTAGGTACCTGCTAATGGTGGTCACCTTAGACTCCTAGGTATTGATATCTACTATTTTGAGGGATAAAACAAACATTAAAACTGTGCTCTGTGTTTCTGTGAGCTTTTCACCTCTACTTACCAGTCTAGCTCTTGTTAGTAGTTGACAAGGAGATGTGTGCTGTGCTCTATGGATCCTGAGGTATTCACTGTTTTCTCCTGGTGAATAAGACAGTTGAAGATTACTGGTCTGCCTGACCACAGTGCAGAGCTATTATTAAACTGAGTTACCAATATGCATTAGCAACATCTGGACTTCTGAACCAAAAGTAGGTTGAGCAGTGAATAAGGCAGGATATTAAATCCTTTTTTCTTGCATGGATTAAACTCTTACGTAATAAAAGCAGTTGCAATGTTCAGTTTCATAGAAATATTTATCCTATCTCCTCCAGAATGCAAACTATGCACACCTCATGAAATCAAGATATTGCTATGCCATTTACATGGCATTTAGATATTACCATAAACTAACCAATCATAATGTCTATCATGCAAATTTGATTTTTTTAATTAA
Source organism: Gallus gallus (assembly GCF_016699485.2). Classification (NCBI taxonomy): domain Eukaryota; kingdom Metazoa; phylum Chordata; class Aves; order Galliformes; family Phasianidae; genus Gallus; species Gallus gallus. Next base: position 142,613,786 of record NC_052532.1, read on the forward strand.
CTTAGCATACTTCCTTCCAAAAGCCCAGAGAATATGGAAGAAAACAGTCAAAAATGGATTGGCTTGTCAGGATTTGCATTGGATGTCGGGAGAAGTTCTTCATACAGAGAGAGGTGAGGTGCTGGCACAGGCTGCCCAGACAGGCTGCGGATGCCCCATCCCAGGAGGTGTTCAAGACCAGGTTGGATGGGGCCCTGTGCAAGATCTAGAGGTTGGTGGCCCTGCCTGTGGTTGGAACTTGATCCTTGGGGTCCCTTCCAACCCAAGCCATTCCATGATTCTATGATTCAAAAAAAAAAAATAAAAATAAAAAAAAAATCTCAATGGCCTCCACGAAAGATTATATGAAACAACTGTTCTCCTTTTTCAATCTATTCCAACACCTAAGAGCAGATCAAAGGAGTGTCTTAACTGAAAGAATATGGAAAGGGGTGTGTATTATTTTTATTATATATATACTATATATATAATTCTATATATAATATAGAATATATATTATATTCTGGGGTTGTTCAGTCTAGAGAAGAGGAGGCTCAGGGGGGACCTTATTGCTCTCTATAACTACCTGAAGGGAGGTTGTGGTGAGCTGGGGGTCAGCCTCTTCTCCCGGGTGACTAGTGATAGGACGAGAGGGAATGGCTTCAAGCTGCATCAGGGAAGATTCAGGCTGGACGTTAGGAAATACTACTTCTCTGAAAGGGTGGTCAGGCACTGGAATGGGCTGCCCAGAGAGGTGGTGGAGTCACTGAGGCTGATGGTGTTTAAAGAGCGTTTGGATGTTGTGTTAAGGGACATGGTTTAGCGAGAACCATTGATGAAGGGCAGATGGTTGGACTGGATGATCCTGTGGGTCTTTTCCAACCTTAGTGATTCTATGATTCTATGATTCTATGATTCTATGATTATTGTTATTGTTACTATTAACCCAGACATCTACATAAGGATTTAGAAGATATCTGACATATTTTGTATTCAGCTTTGTCCTGCAGTTGCTACTTTATCAGGACTTCAAAACATGTCAGTGAAAGACAAAGTTACTTGTCAAGAAGATGACTAAAGGAACAGCATGAAAAAAAATCCAATAAAAGATTTTTACTAGCACATTTTTTTTCACCTATGTATAATAATAATAAAATGTGAAACTAAATATTTCACTTTGTTTATATGAAGAATAACAGTTCCACAGCGATGGAGCCTAGAAGACACACGTAGTTTCTAAAATGTTTGCTGTATGCAAAATAAGAAGATGAATTAACACAGAAGATGGCATGAACCTGAGTTTTGGTATTCTTTGGGGTTTTTGTTTTGGTTTGGTTTGGTTTTTTTGGTTGGTTGGTTGTTTTTGGTTGTTTTTTGTTTTTTTTTAATTTGTTAGTGAGTTCTTCGTGTGACAAGATCTTTTGATGTGTACATGTTGGGAATATAATGTGTGACCTACAAGAGCAAAAAAAAAAAAATCTTTCAACTATTACAATACAATTTAAGATAATTGGAGGACCATGCTGCTGAGAAAAGCAAAATGCTTTTACAGTATCTTTGCCATTGCTTTCCAGAGGGTAAAATATGGTGTAGATGTGAAGAAAATGTCTTCCAGGGATTAAACAGCAACCTAGTTTTTAAAAAAAAAATAGCTAATCATATTAAAATAATACTAAGAATTCTGAAAGTATAATTCAGTAGATACTTCTTATTAAGTAGAAATATTTTCTAGGATACATAAATTTAGCTATTGCTTTTGTCTCTTTCAGTTGCTTCTTGTTTGGGACACGACTGAAGAACAAAATTTCTAATCCAGTTTGTAGAGAATAAGTTCACTGCTTCTGATTCTATTTTAATTAGAAGATAGATATACAGGGGTTATGGCCACGATACATTTTTCTTGAAAGCCACAAAAACCAAAACCAAAAATAAAAAGTAACAGACTTGAATGCTTTGATCCATTAAAATCTAACACATTGACATTTGTCATCTTGTATAGTTACGTATAAGTGCTTATGTCTTATGAAACTGCCTAATTTTTCTCTCTGGTGCTATAGTCAGATTTTTCAGGTTCATAAGTCTATAAATCTGTCTGCTTGAAAAATATCTAATATAGAAATTCTCCTGTGCAAGAGTTATGTGCTCGACAGTGGGCCCCAGTGGTGACAGGTCTGCCTATAGCTAAATGAACAAATCATCAAATAGCAGATAAAGAGAAAAGAAAGAAAAGAATAATCCGAGAGGTAACATTGTGGTTAAGTATAGAGACATCATTCAGTGTCACTAGTTTCGGCTTTCTTTCCAAAGGCCACTACACATTCCTTTGTAAGTATGAAAACATTGTTATGGCAGATTTAAATCCCATATGATTCGGCAGTGATGCCATGTATTTACTATTCTGGCAGTTCATAACACTGTCATTACATGTATAAGCAGCTGACAATACAAGAAGAAATTCCAAAATTTGTTTTCCTTCCGTGCAGTGACCCATTCAAGCCTTTCAGGAATTTAATGTTGGCTGCATTCTTTGGGAAAATGTAAAATAATGACTTAACAGATAGAAAATAAACTATTATTCTCTTCTTTCAATTTTTATTTTTGGTAATTACCTCTCCACAAAATACTTTTGTTTAAAAAAGTCTTACGTTAGAAATATATTTCAAAAGAAAACTTACCATGTTTAGATTTTAAAGGAGGAATGCACACGTTCCAAGCTCTGGAGGTTGTTATGCATTTTAACTCAAAAATGTTTAAGACTCAAAGGTTGGTTTTTTTTTTTTTTTTAATTTATTATTCAACATCCTTGCTTCAGAAAATATAACAGCTGAAAGAGCAGAGAATCTTGCATAACATGATATGTACAGCTATTTGTCTTTTTTTGCTATATCTGTGATCAAACAGTCTACCAGTCTTGCACTTCTGGGATTTATATGAGCTTCTTACAGTCTTAATAGCTGTCAGGACTTTGTGCACTGTTGATCTGTTTTATTATTAATTGTATCCAGTAGATATTTGTTAGATCCGTTAATGCAATTTTTTAGGGATTATTTTCTTTTAGTATTAAGATTACCAAGAGACACATACTGCCCATTCAGTATTTATGGTTTTGAAAGACGTTTCTTACTATAACTGTACACTGAAAGACTATGCATGTCTTCATATGGATAATCGAGTAGGGATACAGAATAAAGTGCAATTATGTTTACATTTGATACTACAGGAACAATGAAGAATAAGTTTAAGTGGTGCAAGTGAATATTTCCATTCCCCCAGGTTTACAGTGGTTATTTCAGACTAGGAGCACAATACCTAGACCTTTGGATACATTTCTTCCAGTATAAACAGTCATAAAGGCTGCATGCATGGGAATGGGGGATAAGACTGTATTACGCAGTGCAGCACCAAAGCTACCCAAACAGCTTTGAAAACAGTGGCATATATATACAACATGGTCTCCCTGTGAAGACTTCTCTAACAGCTAAAGCTATACACTAGTTCAAAGAGAAGCTAGGAGAGCTTTTATTTCAGTATAATGGAGAAAGGAAGAGACCACCAGAACACCATCATAAATATTCCTCTTTGCTAGTTCTATAATGTAATATCACATAGAGATACTAGTTGGTGTCCCAGAGGAACGATAGTTATGATAGCAATGTTCTTGGAAATCAGTCCTGCTTTGCTGAAGCATCTTAACTACATTACAGTCAGATTGTTTAATGCTGCATCCTTTCTACAATGTCTTCATTAGTTATGCTCACATACTGTTGCCGAACAGCAGCCTGTTCTGTCACTTCCTGCATTACTGGTCTGGTTTATGTGTTAGAGTAACCCCTCACTCAAATCAACTCCAAATAAACTCAAAATTAGGTCAGGATATGAATTCTAAAAAGCCATAAAAGCCACATCTATCTGCAGCAATGCAGAGGGTTTCTTTTTTTTTAAAAAAAAAAAAAAAAAAAACCTCTGTTTCTTTCTTTAGGTGACTAGCCACTTTAAATACAGTAAGAAAGGCTATAGTACAGAATGGATGACCTCTATCACAATAAAAAATGATTGGCATGGCAATGTAATATGCACTCCCTTCTCTTTCCCACGGAGGTTAAGTCAAAAATTGTACAAAAGCATAACCCTGTATCTTATCCTATTTACCTTGCAAAATTCAATTTCAAATTTTTCTATTTTTTCCTTCCTTTATGGAACAGAAGTTACCATTAAGAAAATTTACTGGGCATCTCCTTATGTCAGAACTTGTCTAGTACAGCTGAAGTTACATTTTGCCAAGTATCACGATCCATTGTGGCAATCACCCAAAAGTTTCCTAGTGACAGATTTTAGAAGCTCTTCTTTAACTGAAAGTTTTGAGACAGTTGTCCCACCTTTCAGTTGTCCATCTGCCCTCTGCAAAATGTTCCCTCTATCTGCCATAGTACATGTAATCCCAAAGAAGTTTGATTTGTCATCCTTAAATGATTGAAGATCACTTCACAAGCCTGCTGCCTGATTGTTTTTCAGGTTGAGATAAGCTTCTAACTTCAGTTTACATAGAGCAATCAACATTTTCATCAGGCAGACTTTCAGAAAGTGGTTATTCTCTTTCATTGCTGAGACCCTGACAAGGACTACATAATGACAGATACCCAGATGCGTGGGATTTCTCATGGCTCTCTCCTATTTTAGCAGGAGCTTAAACCTGCTTTGCCTCTTTTCTAGAACTTACTCCCTGGTGTATTGATAATTTTCTTTCTTTCTTTCTGTTTCAAATTTGATGAGGTAATGTCTCTGATATAAGTTGATGTCCAAAAACATTTAATTTCTATAGTGTTTGGTATGTTCAGTACTCTCTCTTTCTAATCATAAATCTTCTTCAGTACAGGCAACAATACATTGTTCAGAGTGGAGAACCTTTTGGAATTCAAGTGGGAAATTAAAACAGTGTCTTTTTTGTAGATAAGATACTGTTCTGTTTCTGGCCACTGCAATATTGATCACTATATGATATATAAAAAGCCACACACATTGTCTAGTCAAACTTTTTAGTTCAGCAGCCACTCTGTTTTCCTGAGCCTTAAATTTACATGGAAGGCAAGGAACACAATGAATCTCACTATTCATGACCTTCCTTCACTAATCATGATTTAAGACTAGTTTGAGGCATGGGCAAAGCTGGCAATCACCCTGGGCGATGGAAAGAGTTAGAAAAAACAAAACCTCAGCTGTGGTGGGTGGTAGTCACCCATCCCAGGGCAGTGGACTTTGTGCCTACTCCCTTCACTGGCTGCTGAAACTGAGAAGGGCCTCATAGTCCCATCCTCAGCTCTCCAAAACACATAGTTCCTGTGATTCTGTGAAAGCTAGACAAAATACACAGCTCTAAGCCTCAATGAACAATCACACAGAGAGGACAGGAGCAAAAAGGATGTCCTGGAGGAGGAGGTTTACACCACTCTACATTTCTAATCAAATTTTACTGCCCTGGAAGAGATGAGCCCAGGCACAGGAACCCTTCATTCCAAGGATTTGGAGGAGCTGTAGAAATGGGGCAATAAATACCCTCTCCTACCAGGACTGAGACACTCATTTATTACTGAAATATAAAATCCATTGAAGAAAATATTCAGTTGTTCCACTGGGCAATCACAGGCTGGCTGTAGAGCCAGAACAGATCTCTGCCATGAACATAAATGCCATTTATCAATGCTCAAAGACAGCGTTATTTCACTGCATTCTAACAGGAAAATTGAATTTCATTTTACTTCTCCGACATATTAGGCTGATCTTGGATGGTCCTGACTGGATTAACTATTCACAACCAGATCTATCCCACTTAACTTCAAGCACTTTGCTGTGTCATGTAAATTGAGGGTAGCCTGACCTCACTGTTTCCTCTTTAATCAATGGAAAGAGAAAAACGGACTAAAATTGACTTCTGGTAGTAATGTTGTCTTTGTTGACTGCTAAGTGAGTTTGTCCCTGAATTAGGCACCTCTATTACACCTCTGAAGCTAACAGGGAATGAATCACCGCTTAGCAACTTCAGATACCAGGTTCAATCAGAATTGCCGTCTTGAAGTTTTAATGTCTACTTAAGTTAGTTGCTGCCTCAGTGCGATGTTCAACAAAATCCCAGACAGGACTGCATTTGTTGAATCATATCACTTATGCTTCAGAAGAGGAGGGTTTCACAGAGGCTGTGTAATTCCCAAATCTGCACTGCTGGCAGATTTGCACAGAGTGGGGTTTAATTCATGGATGCCTCTAGCTTCTGAGTACCTGGCATGGAACCTGTTTTTAGAAACTTGCAGTAGTTCTGAATAAAAAGCACTTCCTGAAAACGTGCTTCTGCCATTCACCTCCCAGAGTTCTGTCCCTTGATTAATTTTCCCTTTTGTTATTTTATACTGTATTTGTATTCAGAGCTTTTGCTGCTCACCTGACATACTGAATATATTCACCATTCCTCCTTCCATCAGTGGAACTCTGATCAGAAGGTGTTCTTCAGCTCAGTTAGAAAGATCATCGCTTCTGTTTGCTCTACTGTTTTACTGAGGAATATATAACTCCTCTTCCTCCAAGTGTGGTAATAATTACATTTCCTCAGGAAAATTAAGCTTTACCTTTGCTGGCTATCCACCAATCACTGGTAGGTAGATGCTGTGGGCTTTTTCCAAGAAAGAATGAAAAGATATGAAGAATATGTTTGAAAATATGCTGTTCATCTTGGGTAGTCACAATTCATGCCTTATACAAATCAGAATTTCACTACATTATAAGGGGGAAAGGCAATGAGCTTATCCTGAGTTTCCTCATCACTTACAGAGTACTGTTTCTAGAAAACTTGTTTCTCTTAAACTAAAGAAATTAGAATCTTAATACAGAAAATAAATAAAATTCTGTTGTCTGAAGACAGTAGGTCAGGCTTGTTGATAACAATGGAACTTCATTGATCTATTTAAACAGTTTATCAGTTTACAGATCACCAGTGATCAAAATCTAGGTTTGTTCTTTATCTCCGAGTCAAATTTACAACACATATTACTAATTTTGGATGAAGGATTAAGATAATCACATAAAGGAAAAGAGAATTAAAACTTGTAAATATTTCCATTTTCACTGGAGCTTCCCATCCAAATATCACTTTCTTCAGTTCACACAGATCTCTAGATCTTTCCTAGTGGTGTTCACATCTTAGAATACTAGCAGCAGAGAAAAACTTCAGAATCTCTGCAAGTAGGCAAGACAACCCAGCACTTAGAAAAAGAAATGTAGAAAATATCAATTTCCATGTCACACAAAGGACAAGACACTAGTTTAATTTGAAGAGAAATAATAAATACATTTTCTCCACCTGTAACACATTTAGAAAGATGACATCCTATGGCAAAAAAAAATGACTTCTGAAAACAGCATGGTTAGATTTCAAAAACAGCATGTAGCTTAAGGGAGTGTTACATAAATAGGGAATAGGTTTGTGTACATTATTATTGTCCCATAATTTAACATTATGATATCATGGCAGTGACAACTGTAGTACATTTGAACAAGACAATTAATATTTCAGATATTGATTATTACAGTATACTTGAGACTGCTTACTATCTTTCAAATTATGAAAGTGATTAGGACCAATTGTATGATCTTCCTCTGAGATTAATCAGATAATCAAAGGAGATCATGTCAAATTTCAACTGGAAAGCCAATAACAATGGCAGATACTTAATTCTTTATGACATTTGTCACAATGCATTTATATCCGAAAATAGAAGAATGATCTGTCTTTCACAGTGCAATCTGTGAAATTCAGCCTGGCATAATTCTATATACTTCAGTATTGTCACAGATATCTAGTCACTAGTGGAGTTCCCCAGGGCTACCCTTTAGGGCCAGTTCTCTTTACCGCTTTCATAAATAACATGGAGGTAGGACTACAAGGAGTTTTGAGCAAGTTTGCTGACAGTACTAAATCTGGAGGAGATGTTGATTCTTCTGAGAATGGAGAAGCCTTGCAGAGAGATCTAGACAAATAAGAGAGCTGGGCAATCTTCAACTGCAGGAAGTTCAACAAGTGCAAGTGCCACATTCTGTACCTGGGAGGGGCAACCCTGGCTGGAGGACAGAGGACACTTGAGAGCAGCCCACTGAAAGAGATCTGGGGCTCTTGGTAAATGGTAAGTTGAACAGTGAGCCCAGGTAGCCATTAAAGCCTACTGTATGCTGGGGTGCAGCAAGCACTGCCTTGCTAGCAGGTTGAGGGAACTGGCTGGCCTCCTCTGCACTGCACTGGTGTGGCCTCACCTTGAGTACTTGAGTACTGTGTGCATTTTTGGACACCACAATACAAAAAGCATAAAGCTATTAGAGAATGTCCAAAGGAGGGCTACAAAGATGATGAAGTGTCTTAATGAGAAGACACGAGGAGCAGCTGAAGTCCCTTGGTTTGTTCAACTTAGAGACTGAGAACTCATCAAAGCCTACAGCTTCCTCACAAGGGCAGCAGACGGGCAGCACTGATCTCGGCTTTTTGATGACAGTGACAAGACCCAAGGGAATAGCAAGGAGTTGCGTCCAGGAAACAGTCAGGTTGGGGCTTAGGAAAACATTCTTCACTGAGAGGATGGTCAGGCACTGGAACATATTCCCCAGGGCAGTAGTTACGGCCTCTAGCTGTCAGAGATCAAGGAGTGTTTGGACGACACTCTCAGTCATATACTCTCATTTTTGGATAGTGCTATGTAGAGCCAGGAGTTGGACTCGATAAGCCTTATGAGTCCCTTTCCACTTGAGATATCCTATGATTCTATGAATTTGGTCTACTAGGAGATAAAACAATTTCTTGTCAGGATACCTTGATGCACCAGTAAAAGTAGTAGCTATCTATACCTAAATGTATCCATTCTGGAAAATCCACGTTGTTTGATTTTTCCTTGCAGACACATGAATGGTCACTCAAGATGTCATGACACTCCCCATCCATTCTGCCTACACAGTTTTAATTATTTACTGGTAGGAGGTTGGCCAATTTGAATGTAGGAAGAAAAACTGACTGGCTATTGTGGAATGTCTCTAGCTTTTAAAGAGGACTGTCGACAGCCCTCTTTAACCATAAACAAGAATGCCTAAGATAATATACAAAAAACAAAACATTCAAAACAGCCTAAACAACCTTGAGATCTAAGTTTCAATTTTCATATTGTTCATGCTCTAGGGATTTAAATTCCTTGGGAATACTGCTGAGACTTCAATAAATGAAATTTGAAAATACAGTATGACTTTTCTTTTTTAAGTAAGGGGGACTTGATCACAAAGTGATGTTATTTCTCTTCCCAAGTAACTGTTAGCCTGATATGTCCTGGATATGGCTGAACCTCTGCCTGCTGTTGGGAAGTAGTGACTTAATTCCTTGTTTCGCTTTGCTTCATGCACACATCTTGCTTTACCTAGTAAACTTAATGTCAGCCCACAAGTTTTTTTATTTTTACCCTTCCATTTATCTTCCCCATCCTACTGGAGGGGACTGACTGAGTAGCTGTATGGTGCAGAATTGCCTGCAAGGGTTAAAGCACAACAGATACATAGAGGGAGTCAGAAATAAATATTTTACTTCTGATATCTCTGCCTTTAAGACCTTCTACTCAGACAAAAGTTTCTGGACCTAATATGTTTATGCAGACTGGGAGGGTAACTGCAGTCTCAGTGATATAAGGTGGTATTGGAAGATTATGGGTTTCCATATCTATGGAAACAATATCTTTTTCACACTGCATTCACTTGGAGACACTAACCTTAGAACTGGGCAGTTGCTCACTGTGGAGATGAAAGAGAGTTTACTGTCAGGGTTCAGATGTGCTGAGAAAGTTGAAAATGCATTTCTGCCTCATTGCTGATGGATCCGTGTAACACCATTTGTGGAAATAGTAAGAAACTGGCTCTGAAAAATATGTAATCCTCCTTGGAGAGCAGTATGAATGTGAATAAAAACATAGTCTGCTTCCATGGTGTAGTATGTTGATCTTCAAAGGGTACTTAGAAAAAAATTTTCACCCTTCACTTTGTGAACACTGCATCAAATCTCCAATCTTTTTATATTACCCTTTGTAAACTCGTAGACAAGCCACATTATGGACAGCCATACAGATCTTTATGAGAGAACATGCAGGCTCTTGTTCATGCATAGCTAATGGTAGTGGCTATGTTGAAAAATAGCATTTTGTAGCTGAGAATTTGCTGTATCAAACGGTGTTATTGTGCTCTTTGTATCTATTGTAGTTTCCACGGGAAAAAAAAAAAAAAAAGAGGACATATTACTTTTGGAGCAAGCGACATAGAAAGGGCCTGTAAACTTGTGCTGCTATATACTGTATACTGTTTTACAACTAATGCTTCAAGTTGTACCTTTTTTCAAAACTCTATCATTCATACAAGAGATATCTTTTTCCTTTCAGAGCTTAGTTTTCATTTTCTCCCAACTAATGCCAGCAATAACTAGTGCTTCGGCAGCTTATTATTCATTAAATACTCATTTGAAACACCTTTTCTTCTGTGTACCTTGGACTCTAAATAGTGTTTTGATACCTAGTGCTTTTTGCAGTATGTCTTTTTTTTTTTTTTTTTTTTTTTCCAAATATAATCTAGCTTGATTTCTTTCAAATAAGCTATTTTTTCTGTACTTTATTTTATTTGTAAAATTTCCAGGTTTAGCCTCAGTTAAAATGTTTAATGTAAATTATAAAAATATTGCTCCCAAATCCAAAAAAGTAGGAAAAAATATGATCCTATAAAACAAAGCTTATAAATACAGTATTCCAGTGCGCTTTCACTAGATATTCAATCTGCCAGAAATAAAAAGCAAAAATATTGCTGATCTGAAGTTATAACCCCTATTCTCTAAAATCTTGCAGCTGTACTTGATATACAATCACACTACTTTTTAAAATAAAATATTATTTTATTTTTACTAATCTATTTCATTTCAACAAGTCATGAAGTCTGGTTAATCAATCATGTAGATGAAGTACCTATCTTCATTTTCTGGGTTAACCAGGGTTTCTGCTGGAATATTCTTTATATTGGAGAGGCTCTTCTGGAGGAAAGTTTAGAGCAGGAACCTCTCCCCAGGAAGAGGCAGAGGATGCTTCCTGCATTATTAGCATGCTGACTTAGTAACCTAAACCTGAGAGAGATGAAGTCAACCTTTTCTACTCGCTGTGTTTTTTTCTGCAGCATGCAGAAAAGTAGACAGAAATCATCTTTTCAAAAAAGGCCCTGAGTGTCCTAGCAGACGATACTGAAGAGGAGCCAACAGAGCGCCCTTGCAGTAATGAAGGGCATCAGTTTTCTGGGCTGGATTAGCAAATGCATGCTGTTGCATGTCACTACCTCAGGGGAGTACATGCAGAGACAGAGCCAAACCCTTCTAGAAGGTGCACTGGAACACGATACGGGGCAGCAGAAATAAGCTGCATCCCCAGAAATTCTGATTGGATATCAGGAAAAAGTCACCACTGACAGTGATCAAACACTGTACCAGTTTGTCTACAGAAACTGCAGGACTTCAAAACACTTAAATTTTACCTGGAAAATAGCCCTGAGAAGCCTGGTCTAACTTTTAAATTTAATCTAACTTCAAAATCAGTCCTGTTTTGACCAGGAGGTTGGGTTAGTTGACCTTCAGAGATGTATTCCAACATAAATTATTATATTATTCTGTCAAAATGACAGAGAATTTACAACAGACATTTGCTATATAGGCTATTTTTTCATGTCAAGCTACTGCCAAATTATAGGCCAAGAACATTCACAGAAAAAAATAGCACTAAAAAAAATCTTTTTTTTCTGAAATACTTTTGATCACAGAATAATATAATTATGTTTGGTGTAGAGAATAATAACAACTGAAAGAGATTTTTCAGACTCAGAATAACATGCCTAGGGAAATATTCACATTCCTCTCCGTTTTTAGCCTGGATGTATTTCCAATCAAAACTCTTATGTGTGCATTAACCAAAAATATTAAACAGACTGAAAAGGTCAATGAAGATCTGCCTGTGAATCCATTTTTGTGGCCAGAGGAATGTGGATGTGGCTGTGGCACACCATCAGTTGAGTCTGCTTTAATTACTTTTACACTGTTGTCACTTCAACTTTTTTAGAAGTGTCTGTGTCGCTAACCAACTTCAGAATGATACGCATAACAGATGCAAATTTGTACCCTGTAACACATGTTGCTGGTGATTAAAAAACACAATACAGCAACTAATGTTAATGAATTCTGCATACCATAAATAGCGAATTACCCCTGCCAGTACAAACATCCACAAAGATAAATCTTGATAGAAAAGAGCATCAAAGAGAAACAATCAGAATCTCCTTTATAAAAAGGCATTACTAAAGGTTACTCATACAAATTTGTCAGTTATTCTTGACTTTTAACTGCACTCCATGGCACCAAGCTGCATTTGAGATACCAGCTCCTGTTGAAATTTTGTCTGAAATTTACAGTGCTCACTAAAGCACTTACAAGCATTACATGACTCATCCTTTCCACCAACCTATTTGCTTGTACAGGTCTGCAAAGTGAACCACTTCAGTCATCTTCTGCATTATCAAGATGTGAATAAGTTTTCCAAAAAACATGCAACCTCTTGTCACTGTAAACCACTCAAATAAAATAGAGCAGATTGGCCTTTTGTATTTAAATATTTGTAGCCATTGTAAATTCAAAATGCAGGATACAACAAAATCAGTAAACCAAAAATATCCCTTCCTTGCAAAATACTGTATAATAATCATTCTAATTTGTCTAAGATTACTAATTTCATTAAGTTTGTATCACTAATTTAAGGGGCTTGGTTTGTTTTTGTTCATGTATTTAATCACAGTCCCAAAGTTAGATCTGCTCTCTGTATGACTGTTGTTGATAACTTTACAAACTTTCTGAATGCTTGCATCAATGCTTGAAAATATGCATGTATTTTTTTCATTTAAGGTAAGTGATCATCAAGGCTGAGGTTCTCAAAATGCAAAAGAATTGAATGTCTGGAATTTATGGCAGAATGCAATTGATTTGAGATTTGTGCTTAAGTCTTTCACATATTCATAAAAATAAAGTCAAAATTTGTGAAAAAAAACAAAAACTGTTTCTTAATATCAGGTCATAGAATCATAGAGTGGCTTGGGTCAGAACTCATGGTCGCAAATTATATACTCAAGAGAAAAGATGTGAGATTAAATTTATATATCCACACAATAAACTTAATCACGATACTAAATTCTCACTTTAAAAGTGATGACAGACTTCTACGAAGTTTATGCATCCTGGATGTTTGAACACCTGCTAAATATCTGTGATCTGTATCCACTATGATTTTGGATAAATTGTACAGACATGAACAGAGCTCTGGGAAGCAGTTCTAAACAGTGCACAAAGATCTTTTTAAAATATCCCAAAACATTTATAATAATTTTAGTTACATTCAGAGAATTTTTATATTGTCGCAAGACTTTGCATTCTTCATGCAAAGCGTTGTGTTTATGCAAACGCTTCAGACAAGCGTTGGTATAAGAGAGAATGAGAATAGATAAGTTCTCATAAGGTATTTACAAAAATTTACAGACAACATATGGTTGATATTATATTGAATGTTATGGGAAAAAAGAGTTGTACACCCCAAAATCTATTTCTAATGGGAACTTCAAATAAAAGCAGCATGGATGGAATCATATTCCAAGTGACAAATCAGGTATTGATGGGTCAGAAGATGACATGACAACTATCATTCACCCAGTTGTTTCGCTGAAGTTTTTTAATGCAACGATTAGGAAAAGCAAAATTGATCTAAACTACTATACAATTTATGCATTCTCTCTCTCTCTTTTTTTTTTTTTCCCCCCTAAATAAACACTTGACTGAGTTAGAGATAGCTGTCCTTTGTTCTATGGTATTTCAATAATCAGGCAGTCAAAAATATTTTTGTAGTTTTTTAAGCTGAAATCTGTTCTCAGTTCCAATCAGAAAATCCACTGAAATTAAATCAAGTAAATTATTCTAAATTTATGCAATGTTTAGTAAGTATACTTTAGGCATCAATTAGCCTCCAGAAACTCTATGTAACTACTAATGTTTTAATATACTAATACTTTAACTTTTGCTGTTCATTTGTTTATGAGTTTTCATTATCCCTTAGAAGAGTGTGAATGTCCTAGAAAGATCTGAGGTGAGCACGTGGACGTTTGTTTCTGATTTATAAACCAAAATATGTAAATACAAAGAAAAACTGTTTTCTTTCTACTAAAACTGAAATTTTGAAAATAAATAGCCCATCTCAAATTGCCTTGGATATTGAAGGTTGGGGAAAAAGAAACAAAAATTATGATTTAAAAAGGCAAATCTTCTGTTTTTCTAAATGATCCAAGCTACAGTGACTTAGGAAAAATACGGAGTCATGAACAAACACTAAATGATGTAAGGGTAACTAACATTTTACAGGGTACACTACAGGTATGCTTCCTCTGTAACCCAGTATAAAAGTGCTGATATGTTTTCAAAGACCAAAAAAATTAAACAATTCTAGCTATAAATTAATCATTATATCTTGCTACTATAAACAAATCAGTTGCACTCGAGAAAACACAAAAACAAGTTAAAAAAAAAAAAAAAGAAAGTACAGTTGCACATATTTTCTATGTAAAATATGAGCGTTCTGTGTTGTTTAAAAGAAAACCAGAACCATCCTGTGGTCACTGCTATGTACTCTTATGTTGACCAGAGCTACAAGCTCATTGTGCTGTTATGCCAGTTTTATCATAAAACAGGTATTAATGACTGTATAAGCAGAATTTGCTTTTAGAAACTTAAGCAATTTAGGAACTTTGGGCTTGTAGTATATTCACATCCAACAACCACATAGAGAAGCAAAACTACCTTTATGAAAACTGACATATGGCTTTCACTGTGACAGATATTTTCCTGTTCCAAAATAGTTGGCAACACTATAAACATATAATTATTTCTAAAATAACATGTTTTCTACCATTCCTAATTTTGGAATATAATCAGTATAATTTTGTTTTTATTATTATTATCACATAAAAATGAAAGGTTTTTATGCTGTTTGAAATACTTCTGTTTGTTCTTCTCAGGCATTTAGGCTGCATATGGAGAGCACAACCTGCCCAGTCAGCTATGGCAACCAAAGCTTGTTTCATCCCTCAGAATTCTATTATCATTATCATAAGAAATAAAATTAATTGCCCCATTAATAGAAACAAAATAGAATATGATATAACCTACTCAAGAGCTATATCACTTACTGCAATGAAATTAGGAAAGAATTGGTAGCTCCAAATTTTGTCCCAATCAAATATCTTTGGTTCAAGACCTGTCAACAGCAAGAAAAATGGCACAAACAAAGCAGCCACAGCTTAGAAACAGAGACATTGAGGTTTTTCTAGTTTTCTAGCAATTCTTTAAACTCATTGCAATGAAAAAAGTTGAGAAACACCTTCATATACACATACTGCTGCCTAACCAATTTAAATTTAATATTCTGTTAATCTACTCCATTGAACAGCTGAAAGTTATGGATGTTTCCACATGTCTTTAGCACACACATGCTCACCACAACAACACATGCACTGCTATGGGGAAACCTTATTTATATCTGATGCAGAAGCTCAAGTACTTATTCCTGAGCATCAGCTGGAGCTTTTAACATCTGAGGTTTACAAGACATTTGGAGAGGATGCTGGCCACGCTTCATGGGCTCAAACTCCAATACCGTAATGACTGCTAAGGATAGGAGTTCTGCATCAGATAGACAGCTGAGTGCCTCCTCATGCCACAGCTAGTCTAAATATTGGGTCAGCACAGGCACTGGTGAAAAGATACCATGCATACTTTTTCTCACATGCCTCAGAAATCAGGTCTCAGCTGAAAGAACTGGTGCTGACAAAGCAATGCACATCATTTGACTGCTCTGGTAGTCCCCTCCACTCCTTTCCTACTTTGTCTTTCCATGGTTATCCTTGAAGAGTTAAAGACTGTTTAAAAGCCATTATGACCTAGAAGAGGAATGGTTATTAGCTTCCACATTCCCTCCTTAGGCTATACTGCTTAGCATTTCTTCTGAAGCTGCCCGGGAAAATAGCATCATATTCAACTGCTATACTTTCTTGCCCTCTGCTGGAAAAACTGTCAACTGAATTTACAGAACTGAACCTTTTAAACTAATATTCCAAACAATCATGAAAATAACTGATATTTGTTAAACAGTCTTCCATTAAAACCTTTATAAGAAATGCTAAAAAAAATTACTTATAACTAAGCCACTCAATCTCTAAAGATTAATCCTGACTTTAGAATCAGACCTAGGCACTGTCTCCAAAGTATTCTTATTTCAAAATGCAAGGGAAAACTGGTGGGGGAGGGGAGACTGAACACGCAAGTGAAAGTTGGGGAACAATGTATATGCCTGTCCTTCTCTTTTACATGAATGAAAGGTAGATTACTGTATTAAGTGGAAATATAGGGAAGAATATTATCTGTTTCAATAAACTATATTTATATATGTATATATATGTATAATAAGTGAATAAGTGGGGAGCAAGTGTTATTCCTTTGTCAAGTAACAGTATGTACGTGTTTTCCTATTAAAAATAGTAGAAGAATTAGTCATAATAGAAACTAAATTACTTTTCTGCCATTATACTATTATTATGTGTGTATCAGTGGTAGCTTTTTGATAATTTCTTTGAGTTTTATGCCTTAAAATCCTGAAGCCTCCAACTTTCTCTAAACACATACACTTTTTTCTGAATAGCAGTTGGAAAAGCAGTCAGGTTCATTGGCTGTATTGTCACCATTCTCCTTTTCATCAAAAAGCAGTTATGGTGGATTAAAAAAGTAATGTCACCATGTCACAAAGAAGGAAGGATGGCTCTTTGTTAAGCATGCCTCTGGGAAGAACCTCTCTCATTTTTAATGCCTCTTCAGGCCTTTCAGGCAATCAGTAGTTCCCTCCTGTGAGCCATGAACCTTTGCAGAAAGTCTTTCTGTCATAAGTAACCTTCTGCTTTCTACTTAGTGACCTTAATCTTCAAAATGACAGGGAATTTCCATGGCATGGAGAATTTCCCTTACATGCCCCTACCCAGTGTGGAATGACTCACATGAATAAGCGTATCATATTTAGGAAAATAGAAATTTTCTTTCAGCTGTTCTTCTTTCATTGAATACTTTTGAAGACCAGGTCTTAGCCCGATATAAAATAAAATAGCCATCTCTGCTGGGATAAAGCAGATGGAAAATAGATGTGAGCAGGACTCATGTTTCTCTTTTTCAGCTGCAGTCTGGTTCTCTCTCTCTCTCTCTTTTTTTATTTTTTTATTTTTTTTTACAGTGATTGCTTCCAGTCACAGTGCTGTATTCCACTAATACCTACAAGTTCTCAGATTTATTTACTGATGTGAAGCAGATTTTAGAGAATTTGTTTTGAGATCTACCATGTTTCCACTGGCAGAACAGAGAGCATCTTCACTCCTGTTGCTGACCACCTAATAACCTTAATTTCATTCACAGTAAGGTCATGTTCTCTCATCTTGTTGAAACATTTTGGAAGCTGGAAACAGAAAATACATCTAGCAAAATTTGGTCAGCAAGTCCTCTGCTGTCTTTTTGAGAATTACAAGTAACGGACTGAGATAAATTGATTCAAACACTATGTATATAGATTTATATAGGGAGATATTTTATAGACACAGCTATTGAAATGCAGCAGCCATGACATCATCTTCTGTCAGTGTGAGCTCCCAAAAGAGAGTTGCAGAAGCACAATTTCTTTTTGCCTGAAGTTATTCCCAAAAACAAAAACATCAGAGATAATATACTAACACCATGGTATGGCTCGGGAAATAAGTAATGACATGCATTGCTTTCATTTCAAGAACATAAATTCAAGCTCAGCTAGAGTCACTAGAGGCCTGAAAACCCTGTTGTGACTCCTCTACCTATTGAAAAAGAGCTCATTTTCCAAATCCAATTACTTTGGTTTTATATTTACAAATCTAGAGAATATGTTACATTACAGAAAACATCTGCAATCCTCTCAAAGTTTTTTAATAGAAGGATCAGTGATTAGACGAGACTGATACTGGTGTATTCTCGTTCACTTCAGGTGTTTCCCCTTTGCTGAGATACCAGCAGAGAGGTCACATCATTAAGGTTTCCCATTACTGAAGGAGAGGCAAACCAAGGCTCTCAGTGAGGGATCAGAATTTGAATTTTCAGATTAGTTCAGAAATAAGTTGTTGTGGAGAACAAGCACTGTGCCAAAACAACTTCTGATGTTCAGAATACAGACCTGCCACAGGGTCCTCAGTGATGATATTGAAATTGTCAGTATTTTACTGGAAAAGGAACTCAAGAATATTTGTTGGATTTTGTACCTATCTATTAATTCAAACCAGAACTACACAGTACTGCTTCCATGAACAACAGGTCCTGCTCAGGAATAAGAGACTAACTAGACTGCTGTGATTGCATAAACAACAGTACGCGTACACAATATCATGCACATTTTAGAATGTGAGCAGGAGTTCCTGTGCTCAGTGTTTAATGCAGTTTCTATCAGGGATGATCAAACGTGATTTTAAGAAGGAAAAGCTAAGGCAACCAGAAAAAAAAAAAAAATACTAGATATCCCTTAACAGGAAAGAGGAAAATACACTCTTGAAGTCAAATTTTAGATTTAACCTTAATTTTTCATCTCTATTATTTCCACCAAAATAAATAAATAGATATTTAAATGTTTTTAATAGCTTGTATGTAAAGCAGTTTACATGAGCACATAATGATGACACTATCACACAATGACAGCATCAGTTTTGAATATGAAGCAAAATATGGCACTTCACAACCAATCTGCTGACTGAAATTCACAACTTTTGGTATATGGCAATGCCACGAGTACCAACTTTGTTTCAGTCGTTTATTGAGTAATGGTATAACCTTAGAGACATACTGGCATACCCTTAAAGCTGACTTGCACCGACTTTTTCATTTTTATAGTAATTTACTCAAAAACTGGATGGTAAATTTTGTTCATTTTTTTAGAAGTTTAGCACATTTCTGCAGTTCTTCATATCCTGTAGCAGGGATACTCTCTGATCAAGTAGTTCAAGTATTTGCTCCTGGATTAGGACATTGTGACAGATTCATATTTTCTCTGATGTTTCTGACGTATCTTGGACTTGGCATTGATACAACCTGCCCCTATACCAAGCAGTAGTGGATTGTGTTTTCTGTACTTTTTATATTGTCAAAAAACGCATTTTCCACAATGCATTGAAGTCCTATTTTATTGAGCAGGAGTGGAAAACAGTGATTCCCAAGCACAGTCTAAATTCCCATGAGGAGTTGATTTTAGTAACATCTCCTATCCAATAAATAAATAAATCATAAATGAGAAGAGAGTGACAAAGTTAAATTCAGTTTTAATACAGATTGGTAACTCTCTAAAGCATCAGTACAAGAGTTAACTGTGATTACTAGAATTCAAAGTCAAGTGAAGAAACAGCCTTGTCTTTCAGTGCAAGGTATGCTCACATTCTCAGAATATCCTTCTTTAATGCATTTTTTCCCTTACGGTCAGATAACAGAAATGGGGAGAATGTGCCCGTTAAAAGCATCTCACCAAATACAGATGGCCTGAAAGCGTCATCTGGGAATCACCTCCATTTTCTAAGGGCAATCTTCAATACCAAGAACCTTTAAGGTATCAAAGGAAAGTGCTTTCACTACATTATACAGTCAAGAACTCTTCAGATATTGTTTCTGCCTTGCATCTTTAATCCTTTCTCTAATTTTAGTTACTTCTAATGGGCAAATCATAAAGTTTGTCAAAATATGCTGTTCTAAAAAAGTTTTTCCATCAAAACCCCTTCAGTTAGCATCAAGAGACATCACCCACACGCTGTTTCAAGTTCTTCAAATAAACCTATCTGATGGTTTCCTACCATATTTTCTACCACTATTTCTACCAAGAAAAAGAATTTCTGCAACAGTAATGTTCTACAAGCCTAGACAGAGATGTTGTGCTTACTGCAGTGAGCCAGGAGCTAAAGTGGTAGGTCCCAGTAGGGCACACTCCCACAGCACCCATTCAGGGCTAGGGCAGCAGTGGGGAAGGCTCGTTTGATTGTCTTGGCAATTAGCCGTGTCTGGAGTCCACCCAGGGACACTGCCCAATAGATTCAAACAGCAAGACACAGAAAAACTGCCTGGTCCACTTAATGCTTTATGGCAGACTAGGAGCTGTAGGTCCATGTAGATAAGAAATAATCTGTGCCTGTGTTTGCCACTGAAATAACATTGTCCACACTATGTAAAGGCCTTGGAAAGCCTCAAATATAGAAAGAAAAGTCAATGCTGAGTACATAAGAAGAAGCCTGATAGTTCTACCAGAAGACATGATGGAAAAATGGGCCCGTGGGAACCTAACGAGGTTCAACAAGGCCAAGCACAAGGTGTTGCACTTGGGCCGGGACAATCCCAGGTGTTTATACAGACTGGTTGAATAACCTGTTGAGAGCAGCCCTACAAAGGATTTGGGGGTCCTGGTGGATGAGAAGCTGGACATGACCCAGCACTGTGTGCTTGCAGCCCGGAAGGCCAACTGTGTTCTGGGCTGCATTAAAAAAGGAGTGGCCAGCAAGGAGAGGGAGATGATTGTCCCCCTTTACTCAGCTCTTGTGAGGCCCCATCTGGAGTACTGCGTCCAGGCATGGAGCCCCCAGTACAGGAAGGACATGGAGCTCTTGGAGTGGGTCCAGAGGAGGGCCACTAAGATGATCGGAGGGCTGGAGCACCTCTCCTATGAGGAAAGGTTGAGGGAACTGGAATTGTTTAGCTTGGAGAAGAGAAGGCTCTGGGGAGACCTCATTGTGGTCTTCTAATACTTGAAGGGAGTGTATAAACAGGAGCGGGAACGGCTGTTTACGAGGGTAGATAGTGATAGGACAAGGGGGAATGGTCTTAAACTGAGACAGGGGTGGTTTAGGTTAGATATTAGGAGGAAGATTTTCACTCAGAGGGTGGTCAAGCACCGGAACAAGTTACTCAAGGAGGTTGTGGATGTCCCGTCCCTAGATGCATTCAAGGCCAGGCTGAATGTGGCTCTGGGCAGCCTGGTCTAGTGGTTGGCGACCCTGCCCGTGGCAGGGAGGTTGAAACTAGATTATCATTGTAGTCCTTTTCAACCCAGGCCATTCTATGATTCTATGAAGACAAAAGCATACAGCTTCAAGATTGTTATTTCTCTTTGCTGTCCATTTGACACAAGAGTAAACCATTTTCCAGAAAAAAATATAGAAACCTTATAACCTTCAATGGCCAGAGACAGGGGGACCACTGAATATGAGAGCTCTAGCTCAGACTAGTAAGAAAGAGCTATGCATTTTAAATATTTGAGTATCCATTTACTTTTCTTTTTTTTTTTTTTTTTTGTATTCCATTTAGAAGCACATCAACTTTATTCTCATTATACTCTGATTCTAATTTTACCCTCAGCAGTCTAACCTCAGTGTAAGATCCTTATCTGTAAAGTAAATGCAGCAGAACTGCGACCACACAGACTTTTGGCTGCTGTCTAATCCCAGCCTGGAGCAAATTGTCCAGACTCTGCCGCCATACCGGGGAAATTCCAGGGCAGGCACTTAGTATAAGAGGAGGGGCAAGGGAGGAAGAAAGGGTGGATGGAGAACCATCCTGCATTCTAAAATAAAAGACTGATCTCAAGTGGAAACTGATTCGGTCTTTCTGCCATGTCTACAATAAACAGAGACAATTAGTGTCTGAGTATCTGTCATCTGTATGCTTATATTTTAAGAAACCTTTTTTGCTGTGACCTTTGAGGAGTTACCTGTTTGCCTTCATCATCTTGAGAACTGTCTTCTGAAGAGCATTTAAATGGAAACTGAAGTTAATACCCACACTAGATCATATCAATATGATGATTTCACACCACTGTTCCCTCAGTACTTTTATGGATTGATATGCAGTAAGATGTCTGTGACTGTTGGACATGGTTATTTTTATTGGAAACAAAATTTGAGCATGGATCGTTATGACTTACGTTTAAAATAGAATATTGAGTCACTTCCAAATTATCATGATTGTTTAAAAATATATGAAGTGCTTCACTGAATTTTAATCTCTCTACTGCAAAAACAATTTTGAAAGATTACAGCCTTGCACATTTTTAGAAGGATGTAATCACACTAGCTAAAACATAAATTTCATACACCACAATAATTTTTAATCATTTTGCACTGCACATACCCAGCATTCAAATATCTCTTTCAAGTGTCAAAATAAAATTAATATTTATTACCACACCTCTGAAGTAACACATTTACAAAACTGAAACTCAGGACATTTTCCACTAAGCCACCTAAGCCATTTTATACTTTCTCAGTTAAATGCATTTTCTAAAGCTACTTCTCTGCCTCAGGGGCTCCCAGAATTTCTGAAGCACGTTATGGTTTGTTTCACTAAATTCTTCAGCAATAATTGCTCAGAGTGAGTCAAGAAGGGGACCCTAGTTCCAGTGGTGTTTCTATGTTGTTAGCTTGCTGTAAATAAAGCTGTAACAGGAGCAGGATCCATAACAAAAGCAGCTCTCCAACGGGGCAAAATATAGGCCATAGTCCTTCATATTGTCTTGTTTGGAGGGAATAGTATAGCTCCAGGTGAGAACTTCCTGAGGTTAAGCCCATTTGGAAAAGGACTAAAAAGGAGTGTGGGCTCTTATCAGAGGGAGGAGGTGTTGTTCGCAGTTGCTACTTCAAACTATGTACTGGAGTGCTTCAACTCCATAGGTTAGCTGCAAAACCTCACACAGAGAATGAGGAGAGAGGATGTCCCTATGCTCTTCTATCTGCAACTCCTTTGTGTGATATCCTCCTTGTTACACAGGTTCTAGCAAATCAGGTCTCTCCAGAGAAATGTTCATGTACCCACCATGACCTCATGACCTGAATGCTGAGTTTCTCAGGCCTCTCAGGATTTCATTGATTGTCTTCACACACTGCAGTTGAACTTCAGGTACATAGAAGACTTCAGTGGGAGAAAACAATATTCATATCTAAATGTTTTTTTTATACTAGTCCTATGTGATCTGGCAGCACAAAACATTTACCAGAATCTGCATTCCTAAATCACCTCTTCACCTTTGAAAAATCCCAGCCTTCCCTCCCCACCCTACTTGATCATTTAGTCAAGCAGTTCAGACCAAGCAAATGTCCAAGCAGATACAGAATAATTGTTTGCTGCTGTCCATACAATAATTAATCTGGCATTAAATCTCTGAGATCACAAACAATTCATTCAGTGAGCTAAATTATAGGTACTCCTGCAATGCTGCAGCAGGGAGGAGAGGGAGAAAGAAGCTCCTTTTACTGTGGTGCATTGAAGGCACTGGCAGCTATTTTTGTTGATTCATGCCGAGCACCACCAGCAGTTTTTAGTGGCCAGTGTTTTACAGCAGAACTCCCAACTCTGCTCAGCACCAGTACTTGGGGGTGATGGCTGCCTCTTATCGAGGTAGCAACATGTTGGCATTTATTACACTTTTATTCTCTGTGCCACTGAGGCTGTTATACTTTGTTCCATCAGGGAGGCAGGCAGAGTCTGTGCTAAAAATGTGAATTAATAATCTTCTAACTGCACTTGTGGCCCTTCTGAGTTTATCTTCTGCAAACAGTTTAAACAAATGAGTGTGACTGGAGGGAATGTTCTCAGAAACTGTGACACTTATAAACACCGGCTGTCCTGCTGGAAGCAGAGTTACTGCTCCTTCAGTGAGGTGGCAGAAACAAATAGCATTGCTCGACATGTGTGGCTGGGCTGGAAAACCCTCAACAGTGCCTCCATAAATGCTCACAACATAATGATTGCAAATGCTTCCAGGGCAAGAATAGTCCTCTGAAATAAATGTAGCAATGATTCTTTATAGCTAACATGTTCAAGAAAGTCTCCCTCCATCTGTGGACAAGATACAGAGCTAACCCTGCTCTCTTGACATGACCTTGCTCATACAGGTCACGGCAACCGAACAGTACTGCTGCACGATAATTACAGAACTACATAAAACCACCTCACTGAGCTTCCCAGAAATCTCTGCTGCTCTGCTGATGTCAGCACAAGTAGCCAAAAGCCCTAATTAACTTCTGATCGAACTTTGTTCAATCTGAATGGATACAGCCTGTGGGTAGTGCCTTGGCTGGGAAGTCTGCCAAACCTGCAAGTTCCTACTGGGAAGAAAAGCACCACTTTTTATCCTCGTTCTCATGTCCCTTCCCCAAGTGCTTGCTACTCTTCCCTCTCGAGGACAGCAGGCTGATCCATGTGTCTTTGGCTTGGCTTGGCATGTTTTCTCTTGCTTTCTAGGCATGTTAAGAATTTATTGAGAATCCTGGCAGCATGTGAAAAAGGTAGCTCAGAGCTTTGGTAAGTCACAAGAGGGAACGAGAAACCCTTCCTTCCACTCAAAGATGATCAATCAAATCTGTCCTGTTCTTTTGGGTTAAGTCTAGAAGAATTCAAGGTTGATCCTAGCCCCAACAACACAGACACAAGCTGCCTCAAGAGGGGCAGAGGCTAGAAACAACTGCTCCTGGTCTATTGCACTGACCTTACAACTGCAGCAGGAAAATGAAACAGAAACTTGTTGGGGAAAAAATGTAGCTTGTTCTTCCTTATGCCCTTTTCTTCTGCTAAATGTGGTCTACTATTAGTGCTTTGCTAATATGGGACATCTAAATGGGCTTTGAGGAATTTAATAAATTTGATGAATTACTTAATAAAACTGAATTTGGCTGGGTGACAATCAGCTCATTCAACAGTGATTGACTGAAACAGCACTCTCTAGAGTGGGCAGGCCACGATGTGGTTTATAAAGTTCTTGTTGCCTTGTTAGACAAAGATGGGTCTTTTGGCAACAGTCGTTCATAGTTTCACATGCAGGGTCCTAAGTTCAGTCTCTGTGCTCAGTGATCTTCCCTAGGGTGTACTGTTACAAGGAAATTCGTGAGCTGCATAAATTATTAAATAAAAAACATTATCTACACAGATGCAATGCCTTTCTCCCCTAGGGCAAACGTCTTACTCTCAAATCAATCCAAAGTGCCAGGAGAAACAGCTGCTAGTTTCATTTACCTCTAGTCTGCTTCAACAAGAGTCAGTGTGGCCAGTGAAATGTGTAGTGTCTCCAGAAGAGAAAGCTAAGAGAAAACCAGTATCACCAGAATTTACTTGAAACAGGAAAAAATAAAAAAAAAATAATATTTTTTTAAAAAAGCATATTAAGGCACATTTTATTATTATTATTATTTTCAACTCCAGATGCCCACCTTGTCTACGTTTTTTCACTTGCCTATAAAGAAAGCTTGCCATTAAAGAACAGTTGTGACAATTGTATACCTTTAAATATATATCTCCATCAATTTAGTGGCAAAATCGTGCACAGAAAAGGAACTGTTATTTCACTTTGGGTAGTCTTCTTCAGCATATCTTGTAAATTGTTCTCTTCGTGTACATACTATTTTATACACAAAAACATCAGATTCTGTGACCAAAGCCTGTTGGCAGCACTATGTCAGTGGTCATCAGTATGTCAGAAAAATGTCATTACTGTGTAGTAATAATTTCTGTTCCTCAACTGGTTGTCAACACTGCTTCATTTCTGGGATTTGTTTCTTTCAACCAATTGTAGACATTTTTATCTGTGCTGGTCCTCTTAGGCTTCTTTTAAGCTTACAGGAAAGTAAAGGTCACTTTCAGGGTACAGCTCTTCAGATCCATTTTACATTTGGGCAGATCCATGACAGATCCGTTTAGATTTATTGGTGAGTCACCATGTCCCCATCTAAAGACAGGGAGAGGCGTATCTTCAAAATGGGATTACAGCCATGTACTACCTGGATCACACCTAGGAAATGCTTCTTCCTCTCTCTTCACAGATTAAAGTGAATGATAAATTATAACTGTGTCTATAATGTTCTTCCCATACTCCTGTTTTTTGACAATGTTTACAAGAATAATTGCCAAACTCTTCTCCCAAAATAACTAAGGTCATACTCCTGAACTGCTTTGTCCTGTTAACAGAGGAATGCCTTACATTCCATTACATGGACTAATAAAAATACATTTTTCTTACAATAAGAAAATTTATTTGTCATTTTACTTTGGAATAAAAATAAATTTGGGCCTTATTGCAAAATATACTCTGATTTCTTTTGCTGTAGAAGTTATGTGTCAGTTTCTGATATTCCTTTTTTTATTTTATTTTATTTTTAATATAATTTCACAACTTTACCTAAGGTCTAGCCACATCAACAGAAGACCATGTCAGCAGCACTGAGGCTGAAGTAGGTAGCCCTTAGATGCTCCTTCCAACCTACATTTTCCTGTGATCTAAGCAGTACATAGTAGGCACTACTTCTTTTTAATACTTCAAACTCTAAATGTTGTCCTAGTCTGACATGAGCAACATTAAAGTTTATTTAATATTATGATTTCTAAACAGTATTTCATGAATGCCTCGGGTGACAGAAGCATCGCAAATGAACAACTTTAAAATCAGGGGCCTCTGTTATCTCCTGTCATTCTGCCGTACCCATGAGAAAGGAAGAGACGGAACTGACTAATTGGCTGTATGACTAATTGAAAAGTTTTATTTGCCTCTTTTTGTTCATGCTTGATCTACTTTTTTACTCTTGTTTCTTTCTAAATATATTCCTGCTTAATATATTTGAAATACACTAAAGATTCTCATGGACAGTCACTTGAAGAATGTCCACATTGCCTTTGTACAAGTCACCTTAACACTTTTTCTGGATGAAATCATAAACTTTAGGGGAATCTTTCACACACTGCAACTGCCTTAGGTGTTGTTTGCTCATTTTGCTGTGACCTAAGACTTTTTAAGGACATTTAATACTTCTAAGAGCAGTCAGTGATCACTAAAAAGTCCCATATTATAACATCCGTACAGTGATAACCTTTAAATTGGAAATTTCTACTCCAAAAGTAATGCCTCCTATTTTATATTATGTCAGCCCACTACATCAGAGGTGAATGTTGGTGGGATGGCAGTAGACAGTGAACCTTCCCACCAGTATTCCATTATATTTTGTTGCCATGTGACAGATGGCAGCAGAAGGGTAGTCTGACAAAATGGCATCTGACATGGAAATGTGTATGAAGCAAAGATGTGAAAGTGAATTCTTCCATACAGAAACTGGCACCCACTGACATTCATTGACACTTGCTGAATGTTTATGGACACCATATAGTGGATATGAGCACAGTGAGGTGGTGGGTGGTGCATTTCAGCAGTGGTGACAGTGACAGTGGGCCACCTCTAGTGGTGCAGATTTTTACAAGTGAGGCATACAGGCTCTTGTTCATAGCTGGTAAAAATGCCAAGCATTATTGTGCTCTTTGTATCTGTTGCATTTTCAATGGAAATAAATTCTTTCTGGAGGTAGCTACGTAGCTTATTCCAAATACAACTGGTAATAACCTGAATTTCATCCTCAGCTGACAAAGTTTCTCTTCCCTGACCACATTATAGGAATGATCACTAAATTAAAAGTTTTCAATCACCTTTAATATTAACGGAGTTATTCAGAAACCTGTAAAATTAGATGAGGGTATACTGAAGAGAGTTGTGACTACCTTTCAGCTTTTCAGACAGCATTTTAATACCCTTCTAGAAAATATTAAGTTATATTCTTAAAATGCTAAATTAGGAAGAGTACCTGTAGAACAGTTGTGGGCTGAAAGCTTCTAGCATGAAATCCCAACAAAATTAACATCATATTGAACTTGAATGCTCATAGTAAGACTGAAAGCACTGAAGTGAAAGATAAACATATTGCTCTAAAAGCAAATATGAAAAGCAAATTGTCAGTAAAAGAGAAAGCAAGATTGAAATATATATATATATATGTATATGGTATACGTAGATTAGATAGATAGATAGATAGATAGATAGATAGATAGATAGATAGATAGGAGACAAACATATGCTTCTTTTCTCAACTGAGAATTTTGCTGTTCTTCATTTTTATACTGGAGTCCCTCTGGGCCTTCAGCAAGAGACTTGCTGATTACCCAGTTTGAGACAAAGCAGGAGAGGAAGTCAACTGTGTTACATCTGGACCACACAAAATATTTTATTTGTGGCTATGCAGCTGACTAACAAAGGAGTCAGAAGCAGTATACAGGTCATCCCACCTTCCATAAAGTTCTGTTCATAATACCTGCAAATTTCCCAGGAAATTGCCTGATCATCTGTTTACTCTGTAATAATAAATCATAAATCAAGATTCTTGTCATCTGAAATTTTTGCCTGACATCAGAAATTGTTTTTCTTTGTGAATGACTGTGCAACAATATCTTAAAACCACAAATCTTTAGGAACTAATATATCTTGAAAGACTAAAAGCTTACTTCCAGATTCTACTACTGCAGAATTCATCTGGGGATGTTTGTTGGCAAGCTTGACAAGATTTCCTTGGATCTTTTTTTACCTGCAGGTAATAAGAATATGACAATATCTAAAAATTTTTCTCTTAATAATTGGATGAAAGCCTGAAATGAACTGGAAGAGCCACTGGAATACTACATGTAATAATTCTCACTCACAACCTGTAACACAACACACAGGACAGTATATTTGGATGTAGTAATTGGTAATGTTTAATTAAGAATTCTCTCTGGTAGTATCCCTGAATACAATTGTTTCTCACATAAACTTTTCAGCAAATTCAATAGATCGTTTAAGCAACATCTGAACCATATAAATAGATGACATATTCTTGTATGCATCCTTAGCACCAATAACACACAGCTAATGCATCAAATTCAGTAAAAACGGCTGTAAGTGATAACAGGTGTTTAATGTAATGGAAACTGCTGATAGTTGGTCAACATGTAAATTAATTTTGTTATTTACTGAACCAGATGGTCAACTCTGGAGCGCCAGCATGGGTAAAATTAATGTCTACTCACTGCAGAACATCTCATCTGTAGCTTCACCAGTTTCTAATTCCAGCTACTGTGTGAATTGTTAAAATACCCCTCTGACAGAAAGATTAACTGACTTACTCTCTGCTCAAGAATACTATGCTATATATTATCAAAGAAAAGTAGCTAGAGGTCATACAAATGAGCTTCGTGAGAGATTAAGAGAAGTGGTAAGAAACAATAATTATGTGCTTTTTCATCCTTGTAGTCTCAGCTAGTTACCACGTCAGTATGATTTGCTATTATTTTCTTCTTGCTTTATTTCTTGTAGCAATGAATTGATATTGCAGAAAATGCAATTTAGCCATAGAGCTCAGCTATTAAGCTATTTATGATTGTTTTATTACAATTTGATCTTTAGTTTTGCTTCAGAAGCCCTACAAACTCATGAGCTGACTTACTCTGTGATTCAGAACAAACCTTTTCTCCAGTCATAGTGTAAATACATCCAGATTAAATCAAATTTAGACAAGCACATGGGACTAGGAAATCTTGTTTGTCAAGATTTGTTGACCCAAAAGGGACAGCACAAACCCCTGGCACTACATCCAGGCTCCTCAAGGTAACACACTGTGCCCATGCTCCCTAGCTCACTGCACAGGAAGTGCATGTCAGTGGGATGCAGCTGGTGTGCACCTGTCCCAGTGCACTCCAGATGCAAGATTTGAGTGCATATGCCATAAACACCCACATCTGACCACACTGTCAGACACTTGGAAGTATGGACTTATCCTCAAACTGCATGTGGTCAAAGTCTTAAGAAATCAAATGAAGGCACTTTGGGAAAGCTCAGGTACAGCGTAGCCCTGCACAGGCAGAATAAAACAGTTTCCTAGGGAAACACTGTCGCTCCCACTTCCAGATGCCTCTCTGCTCTCCTGTGACTCCCTGCCCATGTGCCTGTCTGCCCAGGGATGAGGCAGTGAGGTGGCAGAGAGGAAGACTGCGTGTGCTCCACTGACAGAACCCACATAGCCCTTAAAACTGCAGAGAATCTCCTCAACCCACGCCTACCTCTGCAGTCTCTTCTCCCAAGAGCACAGTGCATTCCTGTCGCATGTTTTGAAGTGGTATTAATTTATATATGCTAGAAATAGATAGTAATAGATAATTTTGTGCCGTAAGTTTTCTCTGAAGCAGGTTTTTATTTTTGTTTTGTTTTGTTTTTTGACAAATGCAGACAAAAGTACAATCACTGCGTACTGTGCAGCCTGAACACTTCTTTTATTCAGTTTAACTAGCTTAAGTGGGAGGAAAACAGTAATTGTGCATAGAGATTCAGTTCTCTTTTACAACTATGAATGTTCTGATATTATCCAGAACTTCAATCTCCTGTTTCCCTTTCTGAGTGTATCAAGAATGTGTTTTTTAATCCTCTAGGATTAAAATAACTAGGAGACTGTATTTTAAAAACGCAAAACCATCAGTGACTTACTGAGCATTATCATTCAGATATGAACTAGTTTTGGAATTTGGGTTGCATATCTGACAGCTACATGTCACACTGAATTATTCAAGGAAAGAGTACGATACTCAAAATCAGTAGAATCCAGTGAGTCCTGCCTGATATTTTAAGAAATCTCATCTATTTCAGAAGTATTTTGCTCTCTTAAGAAAATAAAAGTGCATATCAAGATGAAGTAACAGACATTCGTAACGCGCTCTTTAGATCAGTCAGTTGCAAGCCTTGGTCCTCTACTCACAGCTACAGTCTTGAAATGCTTTGAACAGCGCACTACCTGTCCTACATGAAACCTTTCTGTTGCTGGCCTGCCGTACAGTGTGTGAGAGAGGTAGAATAAGTCAGGGAGGAGTACTGCATTCTTTTTAAATATGTATCCATCTTCAGACATTTGCAAAGCACTGTGCACCTGCTCCACCCTCACAGTAGTGAATTCAAAGGCCTCATTTGACCTGATTAATAAAAGATGAAATCACTGTAAATAAACAAGAAATTCACACATATTTAAGTCACTAGTATGCAAACAGAAGTTAGTCACTAAATTCAAATTAATAACAATTAAATACCCTGACAGAACTATCAAGCTTCTTAACCCACAAAGCAGTAATATGGACCTGAGGGGCAGTAAGTGCTTTCATCCTTCCAACTGGAGTGATTGACTGCAGCCACAAAACTCGGGGACAAGGTTAGAATTAAGGATCAAGCCTTGCAGTTATGAAGATGACATTTTCCAGCATGGTCTTGTTTCTGTTATATAACTTGATTACTGCATGACCATAAGGATGCTACATAGATCTTGGGAAACAAAACAGGGAAGCAAAAGAAACACTACAAAGGGAGGAAAGGCGAGAGATATTCTGATTAGGAAGAGACACAGCAAATCTCATGAAGCTCCTCAAACCAGTGATTAGCAGAACTGAGCAATCTGGGAACTGAGTCCATGGAATCATAAAACCACATTATCAGTGAATATCCCAAGTTGGAAGGGACTTACAGGGACCACTGAGTCCAACTCCTGGCTTCACATAGGACCACACAAAATTCAAGCCTAATGTCTGAGAGGATTGTCCAAATGCTTCTTAAACTTCAGCAGCTTGGGGCCATGACTACGGCCCTGGGGAGCCTGTTCCACAAAGAATTACAGGTTAAACTCAAGCTGATAGGAGTGTCAAATAACCATTCCGAAACATTTCTGTAAAGCCTGTGCCTCGTGAAGTGATTCAGTTTGCAGCATGGGTCTATGGATTGTCCTGTGGGTTGTGTTTTGTTCCTGCTGTTAAAATTGAACTGTGTTTACAAATAAGTGCATAGTGACTTATGAAACCATTCTAACCACAGACAAGCAAACACACAGCCTGCAGCCACTGAGCTCTGCAGTGTCTGATGGACCATCCCACTTCACAACAGTGAATAGATGTGCCCAGTGCCTCAGGAGTGCACTCCTACAATGGCACTGGCAGGACTGCTGTCCCCCAGTGTCGGTGACCCCTCACACAATGCCCACCAATTCCCTGTCTGGTTCAGGACATGTGTAATTGATTTACAGAGCTCAGTCTATGGAGGAAGTTCATTCATCCTCAGGAGAGCAAGAGGCACACTGTCTGATATTTGCTGGGCCATACCCCAACACTCCATTGAAGGAACTGAAACACAGGGTGTTACATATGTGAGACAACCCACAGCCACACCATCTATACAGGAGAAAATTCTGCCTTCCATAACAGTTGTATGTTTGCAGTGCATCAGTACAAATTTGCGTCAATAATGCTGCATAACTTCCTCCAAAATGTGTCCCTGACTTTAGTCCTGCAGCTGGCAATTTGTTTCTATTATTTAATACCAACAGTGATATGCTTGAATAACAATGCAGAGTAGTTTAATTAAAGTATTAGATAAACAAAAAGTACATTTCTCTTGGAACCCGAACAGAACAGTCAGAGAATAAAAATTACGAAGAAAAAAAAAAAAAAAAAGCCAAGAAACAATTAACAGACACCAAACCTCTGATAAACCATTCAAGCAAAACAAGCTTCTCCCAAATCATAATGATGGCTCATTATAGAAAAATCTAACGCTGCACAAACCACAGGGCTTTCAGTAATTGTGATCATCTTATTTACCTGCAACTCAGCAACAAGAGAACAAGAGGAAGGTGAAACTGTATAATAAATCAGGTAAAATATACATTATTTCCCATCACTTACAGGAAATGTGCAGCCAAATTTTCCCCAGCTGAAATGCTCAGCTAAAATGAACAGCATAAGATGGATGTGAGGGGATGGCATCAGCCGGTGCAGCCAGAGCTCCCTGGCTGGTCGTTGGTGGCTGTGCATGAACTGCAAAGCTGAGCACAGGATCCTGAGCACATTGCACATACACCTGGACTCAGAATTTGCTAAAGGAGAGTTAAGGGCAGCCATGTGATGTCAGACAGAGCATCATATGTGTAAAAGAATATCTTAATATGAAGATGACCTCTAAGCCCTCAGTAAGGACTGGAATAAGGACCTGTGTGCAACTGTATAGCACAAGGAGCAAGCTCCCAAAGTACTTCAAACAACTCTAAACTAAGTACTTTTCCTATTGCTGCCTCAGGACTGCATGAGGTCTAGTATTAAGAAGAAAAAAGGATTTAGTTCACTCAGAAGCACATAAAGACAATCATTTTAAAAAGCAAGTAGTGTAAACATTCCATTTGGGTAATCAGAGCACAGCACTGCTGCTATTCCAGTATCTTAGCCATGATGCGGAATTAAGTCCTCTAACATGCTAGTAGCAGAGAAATCAACACCTTTCTACATCTCAGAAATTGGCAGCCAAAATAAAAATAGGCACATCCATAAGCTTGTAGAATATGCATGAAAATGTGGCAGGAGTTCAAAGCCATTTACAAAGAGGCTGAATGGTATTCCCACGGAGATCAACAAAACTAAAAATATAAGTATATATTCTGTGGTATCTAAAGAAGTGTACTACCTGATAACTGTCTGGATAAAATCTGTAGTTCCACTGTACTAAGCAGTTACAAAAGCAGGCAATTGTATTAGAGAGAACTGAAGTTGGAAGCCAAATAAGTTGCAGATAAAAGGGAAATTTGGAGGAGGAACTATCTGTATCTTTCATAATATAAAATTGCAGGTTTATTGCACTTTTCTCCAAGGACTATACAAGCAAAGTTTTATGGCATTACTGCATTACAGGATGCCAAGACCTTTTTGTTCTTTCCATAGATTTTTGTTTTTTAAAAAAAAACTTTCTGTCCTTTAAGACTGTCATGTAAATTGGTAAAATAATATCTAGTTGAAGCAGACAGTCAAGCACCAAAGTTAATTATCTCTTCTCTGTCTCTGTGGATCCCTAACAATCAAATTGTGACAGTAGTTCTAGGATAAATCTGATATCTTCATAGTGCATGCACTGCAAATTTCAGCTCCTCAAGGAATTTTATCTAGCATAGACCTCTGAGAGGAAGAATAGGAGAAAACTGAGGAATTTACATGTTCATGCTTTGGTTGGTTACTTCCTGCCTAATACCCAAGAATCAAAAACAAACTAAAATAGAAGACATGTCCCAGCTCAATGCCTATTTAAGAGTGTTTGAACTCCTAGCCTGGGAAGATGTCCTGACCCTGAGGATGTGAAGGCATCTGGACAACAACATCCCCACTCCATGTGCTGCATCTAGAAGGCACAGTTCCATCTAGAAGGCACAATTCTTGGTTCTGAGCGGATTATTTAAAAAAAAGAAAAAAAAAACAGTCATAACTTTGAACAGAGAGTATTTACAAAGGAGTTTTTTTTTTTTGGGGGGGGGGGGGGAAGGACTCTTCCAAAGGTGACTACATGGTTTCAGTGTCTAATTTCAGAGTTTATTCAAGCATTAAGGGCAGGTCCTTTCCATTGGTTTCTATTGATACTGTTAAGCTAGTACAGGGTGTCAGGGGTTATTACATTTGACTGACATGTTACATCAGTAGCATTAACTGCTTGACAAACATATCAGATATTCAAGCAATATAGCTTGTTCCATTCAGAGGGTCATTTAATGCAGTGGTGCTAACTTAATATGTATCACTTTACAGATCCTACCACATTTCCTCTGGGGAAGTTGATCTGAGATAGAACATTGATATTTCCAGGAAAGCACTAGCAGTGCACATTAACCTACATACCAATTAAATGTAATGGGACTTGAGTTCTCAGAACTATGTTTTAGCAACATTTAGGTACCTAACAATGAAACTAGCTACTAAAATACTTTTGAAAAACTCAGTATTACCTATGCTTCCTAGATGACACCTATCCTAATTTCTTTACAATTCAAGGCATACATGAGTTACTTAGAGTATGATTATCAAATTACATAGCTCAGGACTTCTCTAGATGAGATGAGATATTGGTTGTATATCCAGAATTGTGATCCAGGAAGAGTAACTGAGAAGTCTGTACAATAAACACAGAACAGTCTTTCTTCCCTCTAGTTCTTTACTTCATTCCTCAAACAAATATTAATTAAGAAGTACCATTCCTTAAAAATAAAATTTTATTAAAAAAAATAAGAAAGCCATCTGTAAATTCTGGTTAGAAACACCAATCATATATATTTTATAACCTTCCTAACTTTAATTATGCTTTCATGCCACCTATTCTGTTCTATATTCTAGCCAACTACTTGTAGTACTAGTTCACTGGATGTGTGTGTGCACTGATTTCCATTTACACTGCAAGTTTTGTAACTTATTATTTGCAATTTAGGACTCTTCAGTTTAACATTTTATAAGGGTAATGTCTTTTTTTAATGGATAAGAAATTTGAAGCACATAGTAATATATGCTCCCAAAGGACAAGCAGAATTTTCATAGAGTAGTAAGGGAGATAGAATAATTCTTTTCACAAGCTACATTTTGCTCACAAATCTATATTTTGTTCAATATTTCAAACTGTGAGCTTTATTTAATGCCTCTTCTAAATATAATTACACAACTCAGTATTCATTATACTGCAGGAAAAAAAAATGTAATGATACAGCAAATCTAAGAATTAAGTTTCAGGAGTAATTTTTTTTCTTAATTGATCAAAAGGAAAGTGGAGCAATGTACAACTGCAATAGCCATAGGTCTAAATTTACATGTCAGTCTGTCTGGTCTACAAATGGCAGGAAAGTCACTGTAAAAAAAAAACAAGCCAGAGGGCTAAATTCTGCCACCACTTAGGTCTGTGTGATTACACTGAAATAAATGGTGTTGTCTAAGTGTGTTTAAGAGCAGAATTTGACCCACTGACTTTAGTAAAAATTGTGCTAAAAGAAAAAATGGACCCTATTGGCTTAAATATAGCAGATTGTGAGCCAGAATTATTATCTCATTTACACTGGTAGGGCCATTTGAAGTAATGCTGTTGTTTTAATGCAAAGTGACATTCTTTCTGTCTTCCCAGCAATCTATCAGTCTGGCGCTGCATGTTGTATATAATGTATATTGCTTTAGTGAGCAAAAATGTTCATTTTAAATACGTAATGTCCTGCATCTGTCTTTATTACAGCCAAAACAATGAAAATCTACCATCTCACTCTGCAATCAAAGCTCTATTTTTTATTAAAGACAATTCCATTATTCTGCAATAAGGGACCCAATACATGCCCTCATTTTGGTGAAACTGCTAATGTAGATTGAGTTTCCTAGAATTACTGAACTTCTGTACTTTTTGAGATTCTAACTTAATTCATGCACTTATCATGATAATGTGCTTTATTATTTGTTACACTAGTCTGATGAATTCTCCCTAGGCAATGTGTAATTATTAGACAGTATCTATTACAAGAACACTGAAAATTGCTATTATATGGTGACTCCATGCAGTTTACACTATCCTTTCTCTATTTCATCTCTTGGCTCAGAACTGTCATTGCAATCTATCTGTAATAATTCAAGGACAAAGTTCTATTACATTTTCAAATTACCTAATTATAGTGCTGATTTCACATTAAGATACAGATAATAAAATAAGATGACTTGGCATTATTTTATCATTGTAAGATTCCTTAGGTATGGGTATATGCTATCCCAAAAACCATCCACTAAATGCAGCACAACCGAAGTTAAAAGTTTTAAGAAGCTTTTGGTGAAACTGGGTTATGATATTTTTATGGAAGAATAAGCAAAAAAGTAACTTTAAATCACTTTTCTGCCCTGACCAACTTACACAATGCCCACATTCCTCATCCAGAGAAAAGTCACAGAGACCTAGAGTTTTACTGGGCAAATATTTGAGTAGTCAGTGTTCACTTTGCCTGCTATTTCATCCCACTTCTGTATCCGGAGTTTTATAATATGGGAACATGTTAGCTACAACAAACAAACAAACAAACAAAGAAATAATTTTGGTCTTACCTCATTAAAAAATACGGAGAAAAGCTTAAAGTTAATAAAGCTAGAAGAACTGGAAAAAAATGAAAAGGACTGCAGAAAAGAACGCTCCACACCTTTGTTTGTATTTAGTTTTCAGTATTTTATATATTTTAATGATGATTTTGTAAACCTTATTTTCATGATTCTGTGCCAGTAATAAGTAAATTGTCTCCTTTTGACACATGAAGAGCCAGCCAGACACCATGAGGGACAACAGAAATAATCCTCCAGCCCAGTCCTTCACCACACATCCCATTTTAGCCAGCCCAACTTGTCATTGACATGACAACCTTTCACCAGCACAAAATTGTCTTTAAGTCTCAATTACACAGTGCTAATTTACAGCACAGTCAGTTTCCAAGTTGCTATTTTCCAAGCATGGGAAGATTTCTTCTAGACACTTTTAATCAAATACGGAACACTTAACAGCAATATCGATGTTTGGAGAACTAACTGAAATCTTCCACTTAGAGTCGGTTCAGTATCAAATTGCACTTTGTGCATTTTGTGCTTCATGAATCTCAGAGTTTTAGAGTATAGTGCCTGGAGCCCAGAAGAGATAACTTACTTGGCCTTCTTGTTTGCTGCATGGAGAAGGTTCTCAATACCTTGTGGGTGCAGAAACTTTCAACAAATTAAGCAGGCTGCCTGCTCATGAGAGAAATTGCATTTAATCTTTAGGAAAA
The DNA here is from genome assembly GCF_016699485.2 of Gallus gallus. Classification (NCBI taxonomy): domain Eukaryota; kingdom Metazoa; phylum Chordata; class Aves; order Galliformes; family Phasianidae; genus Gallus; species Gallus gallus. The sequence goes on from NC_052532.1 coordinate 142,651,403, forward strand.
AAAAGTGCTAGTGTGTTCATTACACTGATTTTACCGTTAAGAATTATTCTACCCAGCTTGTTGAAGCTGCAAGAGCCAGTTAGCCAAGCAAAAAATGGTTGTTGCATTTAATGCATTGCTAAGCTTTAAAAAAAAAAAAAAAGAAGAAAAAAACTTCTAGGGCATAACAGGCCACCATGAATATTTTACACTCTGTAGCTGTTGCTGTAATGTGGTTCTGGTTTTGTTTTTCACCAATAGAGGAAGATGTGTCTTCAGTGTACGCTTGTTGTGCCAGTGTGCAGTATTTTCAGTTTACATTTCAGTGATGAGGCACATAAGCAGCAGCAGATGGTATTTGGAGCACAGTGAAGATACAAAGATACCAGGGGAACTGGAAGAGAGGATCTGAGCATAACAAGCTGCTTTATTAGACCTCCCTGAAGAACGTATGTACTTCTAAACATGTTTACTAGCTAACATTGTTTTCAATTAGTTCTATAAAAGCATAACATTAAAATATGCTAAATATTTTTTCTGAATATTTTAATAAAGTTTAAAAGGAAACTCCAAAGTATGTTTTTCTCATGTTTTTCATTCTTTATAATTTACCCTCTATATGTATATTGTATTCCTTCAACAGAAAAATGTATTACGCTAGTTTGGGGAATGTGGAACAGAGTTGCAGAGAGGCAGTGGGAGCCTCGCAGTAAGTCTGTGGTACTGCTAAAAATTCAACAGAAGACTCCAAGCTTAAGCTATAATTCATCAACTGTGGCGCTGTCTGCAGTAGAAGGCAATAAAAGGTAAACATATGAATGTGAGAAAAAAAACAGGAAACAAACTGAACAAAACCTACTTGTTCAGAGACAAAGGTTTAGCTGGTTATCTTTGAAATGCACTACAATCATTAGGGGCTTAGGGTTAAGAGAGATCTCAAGTGGTGACCAAAGCAACCCATACCAGATAAGGTATAATTACCTTGGGTAGGTGACTGGAGTCTTGAATTGCTCCAGAGAGCTCAGTTCTCTTGAGACTAAAGTGTTGGCAATGCTTCTCTCATGATATTTGTCACCCAAGTGCAGAGTTAAAAAACATGTGGGTTGCCCAGCTGTTGTAGAGAAAAAAAATAGCTCAAATTCTGCATGTGAAGAGGTGGCAGATAATTGGGTGCATGGGGGAAGGTGGATATCTGAACTTTCAAGGCCTCAAACAGATTCCTGCTACTTGCCAGCTGCAACCAGTATGGATTGCTTGTAAACTTTGATAATACCTGAACTAAATAGAAGTGGCACAACCAGAGTTCTCCAGTTAATAAAGAGACATGAGCCAGAAACAGGAACTAGGCTGATGCATTGTGATTCCACAGAGAATTTATATTGGAAAAATGGGATTTGGGGGGGCTGAAAAAGAGGTGAAGATCTTGCTTGAAGGAAATGTCCTAGCAGTAGGGGAATCTTCTGGAGACAAGAGATGCATGCAGAGAACTGGTGGGGTGGGGAGCTCCCAGTGACATTGGCCCCTAGCACCCAAAGTATGTCACCGTGAGCAGCAGCACAGCAGGAACCAAATTAAATCTCTTCCTGCTTGTCCCAGTAGTGACTTCCTGGCCCGGAAGAGGGCAATATCTAGTGCCCATAACACTGTGGGCAGTGAAAAAAAGTGTGCCTCAGATAAACAAGTAGGGTAGAACTGGTCTTTCTTGTTCTTAAATCCCAGAATCCAGTTTCCATATGGATTGTCATTCATTATGTCTCATCCATGGCAATAGGGTCTTAGAAATATTCTTAGATCACGTCTAGACATGGCCATGAAGATTTAGGAATATTTTAGGGCAGCTGATGTTTTCAGTCTTCACCCAGCTCAGACTACAGAGAGATGAGGAGGTTCTCAGACTACAGAAGCTTAGATATGCCAGTACTTTTAATGCTGTACCTCCAGTAAAGGTTTTGGATAACAGTATAAAACATACCTTTCAGCTCTAAGTTTTAGGTTCACCTCCTAAATTCTTTACAATGTCTTTGTACAAATAAGATTCAAGAAAGAATCCTTGAGATTGTGAGACTTCATTCCAAAAAAAAAAAAAAAAAAAAACAGCTGAAAAGCAGAACTCTCCTTGACCTCCTACTTGCCATTGCAAGTTTAAAAAGGAAGTAATTTCTCTCTGTCTGGACATGGGATTAAATAGACTGATTGTTTTCATTTTTTTATTCTGACTCTGAAGCAAGAATTACGAGACAGCTTATTTGAAACTGTTAGCATGTCCTTACATAAACAAGCAACAATAATTGAGATTGGTGATAGACAAATATTGCCTGGAGGAAAACATGGAGTTGATAAGAAAGGTTTTAAGTTTTTGTTAATCTGACAATTAAATGAAAATTAGGAAGAATCATTTGAACTCAGTAAGAGGCCGCATATTTTGAAGGATCCTTTTTTCAAATATGTGAAATATACAGGAGTTTATTTTAATTCACAGGGAGTAATCAGAGTAGCTCGCCTCCCTGTAAAAAGTTACAAAGAAAACACTTTAATTGACAGGAGATTATTATTACCATTTCCTTTGCATACCATACCTAGAAGAGGTTCGTGCACTGAGGAGAATCATGCTACTACAACGGAGATAATGTAGCTGCTAGTGAAGCAATTAAACAGATGTGTTAACATCTGGTATACTTGTAAAGATAGAAACTTACATCACTAAGTTAAAAACACTTAACTGTTCAGTGTAGACCTGCTGAGTGATTATTTTAAACATCTCTGGATGTATGGCAACCTCCATAACTAGAGTGGGACAAATATTTAGGGGAGCTGGAGCCACAGTAACCTCATAGTTTGTTCTCAACTGTTTGAAGGTAATCACTCTAACATGTATTATTTCAAGAGCATATACAATGAACAAAGATTCACTTTTAGAGTATAGATTTTTACCAGCCTTTTTTTTTTTTTTTTTTTTTCCTTTGTGTAATTTGTTTGTATTATTTCAGCACCCAGGAAACATAACCAAGATGAGGATCCCAATGCCTAAACATGAACATTTGGGGAAACAGATGGAGCAGATGAACGCTTGTTTAACAGATAATGCACCGAAGTTCTCCAATTATTGGGGTTGCTCTGTAATTCTTCAACAGCCATCATCTGGTTAAATCCTGATAGGATCTTAATGGCAACCCTGTGAGGTCTCTCAACCTCTAGGATAATACAAAAATTGCCCCACTGTGTTTTCATTCATAATTTCCAGCATGACTGATGTCTACATCACTGAAAATCTGTTTATACTGTGATTTAACTATAAACTTATGGCAAAATTGAAATTGTTATTAGCAGGTAAACATGCAGTTTATAATATGAACCCAATTTTTCCATTTTTATTATGTCAGATTGATCTTAAAAACGTGATGTCTGTGAATATGAACTTGCAAAATAACAGATGTTGTTGCTACAATTTTGTTTTTTAAGCATGAATGGAATTCTTATTTTGACATTTTATGTAATTAATCAGGAAATTCAAAGCATTTCAACCACAAATTTTCTGATCCCCTGCTATTACTTTATGTGTTCCAGGTGATAAGCAGATAGATTACAACTGTTAAGTTTACAATATAGATGTAAACTATATTTAGACAAATTAATGCATGGTCTAATGCTAATTAAATCAAGAGAGTTAGACCAAGAATAAATTAAACCCTTTTGGGTTCTGTGCATATTTACATTGTACATTGAAATTAAGGTGGCTTTTTTCATTACTGCATGCTTTGCACTCCGGAAAATTCAACTTGATTTATATTTATATTGTCATAACTCTTTTTTTGTTACATATATATTATTTAAGAGAGCACAACAAAATATCTGTTGTTCCAGTGTAGTCAAAATTCTTTTAGCAACCACCAGCCTCTCTTCATTGTCATAGACAAAAAAGACAGGTGTCCACAAGGTACATACCCAGTAATGCACATTTTCTTTCTTTTCCCAAAAAAAAAGATCATTGAAAAAGGATATTGAAAGCAGAAGGGCAAATATGGAGGGGATCTAAAGCCTGCAATACAGAGAAGAAGGGAAAAACATATCTGTGAAAATTAATCTCAGCTCAAATCTCTATATTACTAACCCTTCTTCTCAAACCTCTTCAAATTAACGCCTGGAAATTCTCTCAGCCATGTTGATATATGGATTATGCATTATTCTTCTGAGTGCTTGTTGTTAAGCAGTAAAGAAAGTGCCATTATCTACAAAGTAAATATAATGCACAATATATGCATACATGTATGCACACATGCCTGGACAAAACCTGCAATGTATGCAGTGGAAGATGCCATTTTCTGGTGTGATACTCAAAGTACAGCCTCTCCGTGAGGTTTGAAAATTGCTGATTATGTAGCTCTCCAAACTTCATAAGAATAAAAGCCTATCTACCAAGTTTTTATATCAATGTCTTAAATATAAAATTGTAACCTTAAATGTGGTAATAACAACCAAGTGTCCATGAATTTTGTTTGCTGCTTGATCTTGACAGGAATTTCCTAATAGGAAACACAGCAGATGTTTTTCTGTCCAACCAAGAAAACTATCTTACTTTAAAAAGAAGCATATTCTTTAATTAAAGTTAGCACTCTAGGACTTGATCTGCATAGCTTTCCTTTGCAATATTTTTTAATGCTAAAAGACCTGCTAGAAAGACCTAAAAATGGGTATATTCCAGTACCTCAGAGTGCCACAAACATCTAATTCTGTCCAAAGTGACTTGTGGCAGTATTCCTCAAAGGGAAGATTATGTGAGTGGGAGGGCACATTTGCCCCAATCCGTCATCATTCCAAAAGGGATGACTGCCTTTGATGTTAGTGTCATTCATAGTTCTGTTTGTACAGTTATTAAAGTAGTGACAAACAACAACAGTCATATATTTATGTGAGAAGTAATTCCCAGACATTGAAAAATTGCTTGCGCAAGCAACAATTCTGCATTTTGCAAACAAATAAGTTGCCTGTATCTCTCCTTCAGTGATCCTAGCACCTCAAAAGCAAATCAGAAATAGCAAGAGGCAGTTAGTACTCTGGTATTCCATGAAAAAAAAAAAACTTAAATATCTTTGAACTAATAAGGTCTTAACAAGCTCACTTTAGACTTGATGCAATGGTCAAAATCTCCAACAATTTGATTCCTTCAGACTCAGCTCCTCTTTCTGAGCTCTTGTCCACCTGCTTGCAATGGTCATACAACCAACAAGCTACAGATATTGAGACAAAGAGCTTGTGTCTTGGAATAGGTAAATTAAGTAGAACTTTCCTTGTGCCTTTAAGCAGTTGTTATTCTCTTAGATGATATTGAAAATAAGTCCTTCTATCCTTTTCTGGCTGACTGTGATTTATATTAAATATGATTTCAACAAAATTAGCTAACCTCTGACTATTCCATCCCTACAGTATGGCCATCCTTAAATAAAACAAGCTAGTAGAATAAGTTTATGGTGGAGAACATAGCAATGCATACACTACAATGTATATGCCTCTACTTTCATTTAATAATTTAGGGTGCTCTAAGAGGTGGTAATGCAAAGATGAGAAGAAAATAGTCAGAAAACTCCTCTGATAAATGCACTATAGATTGTGTTTGGGAGTTGAGGGAATTTTTAACAAGTCTTTGATGATTCAGGCTGGCATATAATTGGACTCCCATCAGGACATAATCTAGTAAGAGAGTAATCGCATCTGTATGTTCAAATCATCAGCTTTCTAACTTCTTCAACAGAAATGATCTTATCACTTAAGTTGAAATAAATAGTGACTTTTTCAACAGTAAAGATTAATTAAGTTTTCAACATATTCATGTGTATTTTTATAGCAATCTTTGGAAATAATACATAATCTTATACATTTTCATCTTGATATATCTTACAATACACTGAATTTCAATATGTACTGCAGCATAACATGGACTTTATTACATTGTAAGACTCCAGAAGAAAAAAAATAAACAGAAGAAAATATGTTTAAGTTTAAAAACAGTTCAGTTCATTCATCTCAGAACAACGACATTTTCTCTCTTAGCATACTTTGTACTTGTGGCCGGACTAGAAACATTCAAGGCAAGAAAGCCTGTATATGTCTGATCTCTGTGCTGATCTGGATGGACAATGTTAGAGTGGAAACTGATCGGTGTTCTCAGTCCTCTTCAAAGCAATGGCTGGAGACCTCCTTACTGGACAGAAGCTACCATTACTGTCACTGTTACCAGCAAAAATAATGGAACAAAGTGACAACCATTCTCTATCAACCTCAAGTTCAATCTCCTTCAGCTCTAGCTGAAGAACCATTTTGCAAAACTCATGTAAAGCTTTTTTTTGTTCTGTGTGTTTTGTTTAACTGTACATTTAATTGCTGAAGCTTTGCTCAGTTTTGGCTTACATATTAGTAAGAAGGTACTGACTAATTTTCATGTAATTATCTGGGTTTCTGTCCTCTTTTGATAGTAAAGAAGCAGGTATTATTTCACATAAAATTCACTTCAAAATAAGACGTTTAGAAGAGACACAATTTTAATTACAATACCTATTTTCAAATATATGGAAATTAACCTTTAACATTGTGTGAAAATATAAACACTTCACATCTTTTGAGTCAAATGATCCAATTTTTTTTTGCCTTCTTTTACTTTAGAAAGATAGCATCAGGTACGCTCTATTCACCATAATTAAGGCAAGCAGTAACTGAAAAACAAGTTTGTATTTAAGTGGAAGTCTCATTTAGAGAAAAAAAATGCATGAAATAATTAGGAAGGAATTTTTCATCTAGCATTATCAAAACAAAATAGTAAGTAGCAAGTCTGTCATTAAGCTTAACTACCCTTCAGGAGCACATACCTACTTTCTTCTCGACTGATTTTAAAATGCAGCCAAAATCAAATTTTGAATTCATGAAAAATCTAATTTAAAAAAAAAAAGTCCTGCTAAATATACCACCAGCGAAAACAAGAAGATCCTGAGCAAGTAGTTATGAGACTTCTTTAAACAGCTACTGAAATAAAAAATAATCACTAGAAAATGTTTTATAATACTTACTTAGAATTATTCATTTTAGCCGTTTATTACTTATGACAGAAATACTGCTTGAAACAAGCAAAGGCAACAGAATCCAGGACTTGAAGACAGATGTTCATCCACATCTACATTATAGTTGACTAGTTATTCCTCACACAGACTGTGACTTTGTAAGTAGTTATAAGAGTACCCTTCTTGCTATATGTAAAAAGAGTTTTGGAAGTATTTAAACCACTGCATACCTGCAGCCCTGTTGTATGTGAGAGTTTTTTTTCTTCCAGACATATTTTTCAGTTTAAATTTAATTTTAGGCTGTGAGAGGCATTTGTCCATTAATGTTGAATTCATAAAAAGACATACAACACAAAGATTCAAAATTGATATATTTTTAGAAAAAAATAAATCAGTTAAAATGGAAAAATGAATCTTCTTTTTCCAACACCCTGCAAATAATTTAGGCTTCATTTCAGCCTATAAAACCAAAGAGGTATTTTAGTCTCTTACTTTCAACGAGTTTCTTCTTGTTTTTTGTTCATCCAGCAAAACCAAAATGTTCTTACAAGGCAGAAACTAGTGCTAGCTTTGCAAATTTTGTCTAGGTTTGATTACAGGAGAGCGATTTCTATTGTATGTGCAGCTAATGGATTACAGGACCGAAATGAATTCCAGCACAGACTTACTTCTGTTGTGGGGCACAGGCTAAAACTAGTTCTCTTCACCTCTCACTTTTTTAAGAGCAAGAGGGAAAAGTATCACAGCAAATATTTAGTCCAAAGAACTTTGCAAAGGGTGTTTATTGTAGGTTCTAAACAAAAATTTATATTATAAGTATATATTAAAAGCATTATTATAAGTATATATTAAAAATGTTCTGTAATGATTTTAGTGTTTTTATTTTCTGTATATAGAATAGTGTTGCATTTCGGCTGTATGATTTTTGTTAAAGGAAAAATTAAACACAGCATGTCTTTCCTTTGTTTTGCCTTACTCCTACAGGCACAAACAGCAAAATGTATTAAAATTAATATCTTTTGGTTTTCCAGTGCTTATTCTCTTACTTTTCACAAGTCGTGAACGAACCTTATCTTCTGCTATATCATTTAGGCTTTGCTTACCTGAATGTGTTGCAATTTAGATAAATTAATAATGATATTAATTCCCCCAGATCTTCAGTTTAAATTGACTACTTCCGTTTTAATTGCTTGGACATAATACTCTAAATTTCAGTGATTAGTTTTTGAATGTTTACAGACACTATGGTAACAATAATGTAGTCACGTTTGCTAAGCACCCATGGCCATTATTTCTTTCACATATCACAAGAGAAAAGCAGAAAATGATGCACCTAGCTGAGCAAATCCATTTGTCATTGATGTTGGGGGAGGAGGGTGTTAATCTATATCACTTAAGGGCTTCCACAGACCTTGAAAAGTGTTTTCATAAAAATGCTTGCAGTTCTGAACTAGGTCGGGAAAATTAGGGAGTCAATATACTATTTTTTGTTTCAATTCAGAAAGAAAAAGAAATCAGCTAATTTACTTGCACTCTGAACATCAGTTTTCAGAATTGCCTATAGGCAAAATATAGCTAAAACATTAAGCCTAAAGTGCTTAAGACACATTTTTTGCCTCAGAGTTATACTCTGCTTTAATGATTCTGTTCCTGTAGTGAGAGCTGCAAGCACAATTAGGTCACTGGAGAAGTAGGATGACTGCTTGTACAAAAGCCAAGACCTTTTCACATCATAAGAGCTCTGATTCTTTTCTACTCTACGAGAACACTTTGAGTTAATTAATCTTTCAATTTTCCTGCTAATCACTCATTAAATCTAACCTGTTAATAATAATTTATAAGATCTGTTACATAACTCACCTTGAATGATTCCAAGAAGCAACACTTGCATGAGATTGCATGCTGCAGTGACCGCCAACAGAAATTTGTAACATCTGGACCATCTTGGATCCTCTCTACTTAATTCTTTGAACAGACTGATAACATAATGTCCATATGTCTGTGAGCACACTTCAAATCTGTAATTGATGTCTTGCTGTCTATTGGAACACCTTTTTGTACCCGTGAGATATTAAGATAAATGCTACAATCATCTCTCAGGGAAAAAAATAAATAAAAATTGGAAGCCTATAATTTCTCCAAAACCAAGCAAACAGTTAATAACGTTATGCACTATCACAGTCTGGTACACCACAAACTTAGTTCCAACATTAATTTTAAATTTAAGTAGGAAAGGGACCATTGAAAACATATCAGTAATTGTGAACAAAGCCTTAAGTACATCACAAAAGTTAAATAAGAGGTAATTAAGAATCTTTTCCAAAACTTTAGTTTTCTGTATACACAAAGTTGTGTGTGTTCAATGCAATTCTCTTCCAGTCGTGATAGTATCATACTTTCCAATAACAAAGTAAATTATAAGAGAAATTGACTTCAAAATATCTAAACTCGTTCTTCCTCCAAGTCAAAAATTGATCCTATGACAGCAGGACAGATTTGCATGCATAGATTTCTTAGGTTGTAGATACAGAAAAATGACAGGAAAAATCCCTAACTGAGAGACTCAAGCTTATCTTCATTGTCTTTGTTTCCTAGAAAACTTTCCTAGAAACAGGATTATTTAATTATTTTTTTATATATTCACTTCCACTCAAAGATACTGCTTTTTTAGCAATGTGAAATACAAATATTTTTTAAACTTCTGTAGAGACCACTTAATAGGTAGTATATTCTTCCTATTCTTCCCCTGAAGGTAAATCAAGAAATATTTACAGATCTCCTGTTAAGCATGACCAATTAGTAAAACACACACAACAACAAAACCAAGCAGAGGATACAGTGAAATTTATGAAGAACATTCGTGAATATCATTGAACATCATTTATGACAAAGACTGAGCAGGAGACCAGTTGCCTTATTTACAAATGATCCTTAGAAATTAATCTTGGGAACTTATTAAACTTGAATTCTGAATCCATATTTATAGGAACTTAAGAACAAGAGGAGTATATCCAATTCAGTACTTTCTACATATGTATCTTCCCTTTTTATCCACCTGCTAATGAAAGCTTAATGAAGCCACTAAACCATTCTAAAGACGTAAAGAGCATTAAACTCCAAATATATTGGAGATACGGTCATTTAGCTACTCTAATGCTAGGAGACCTGTTTAAAATTAATGTGTTAAAAACATTTTAATCAAATGATGTCAGAATCCATCCATCTAATTTTACACATCCAGCTTTGGAACACATTTTAGTAGCCAGCTTGCCTCAGGCTTTTAAACAGCCCTTTTAAAATGTGAGAAGCATGTGTCTTGGAGTCATTCCATCCAACTCCAGATTCCTGAGAGATGCACCAAAGTTGCAAATGTAGTCATTTTATCTTCCCCCAAGTGTCCACGGTGAAAGTTAGGTTTTTCCAGAGGACTATTCAGATATTGTCTGCCCTAGTAATTTTGCCTCTTTCCCTACTGACAAGAAAATAACTGTACTTTTAAAAAGCCTTTATGGCTGCAGCAGCGAAAGTAACCCATCTGTATTCAAAACAGTTGACACTAAAATTTTTGTAGCACCAAGTACCTTTTAAAGTTGATCTCCTAAGACAGAGACAATATCGTTAAATATAGAATCACAGAATCACAGAATAGCTTGGGATGGAAGGGACCTCCAAGATCATCTAGTTCCAACCCCACTACTACAGGAAGGGACACCTCCCACTAGGCTAGATTGCTGAAAGCCCCATCTAGCCTGATCTCAAGCATTCAAGGAGGGAGCATGCACAACCTCTCTGGGCAACTTGTTCCAGTGTCTCATCACCCTCACAGTAAAGAATTTCTTCCCAATATCTAGTCTAAATATTCCAGTTTAAACCATTTCAATTTGTTCTATTGCTACATGCCCTTATAAAAAGTCCCTCTCCAGCTTTCCTGTAGGTCCCTTCAGATACTGGAAGGCTGATATAAGGTCTCCCAAGAGACTTCTCCAGTCTGAAGATCCCTAAATCTCTCAGCCTGTCCCTGTAGGGGAGGTGCTCCAGCTCTCTGAACTGATCAGCCCATCCTCTGGACCCACTCTAACAGCTCAATGCCCTTCTTGTGTTGAGGACCTCAGAACTGGATGCAGTACTCCAGGTGGGACCTCACGAAAGCAGAATAGAGGGGAAGAATCACCTCTCTTGACCCGCTGTCACAACATGATTGATTCTCAGTTATAAGAAAACATTCATATACAGTCCACTAGTAGAAGAATCATAGCTGAAGTCCAAATAACCTTGCCCATAGGTAGGGCACTTGAACAACAGCATATTCCTCTAGAGAAGGAGAAAGAAAGAAGTCAGGTACTACACCTGGGTCTTTGAAACCATAGAGATAGCTATGGACACCTCAGCAAAGAAGTAGAGCTTGAGGCTAAAAGCCTGAAGCACAGTGGCACTCTGACAGTTATATCCAAACCTTGTGCTTCTGAGAGCACAAGTGAGCATGCTGTACATCAAAAGGAAGGGTACTTTCAAGCATAACAAATTTAGCTGCCATTTCTTCAGAAGTCAGATGGCTACTGCTGCAGCGAGTATAAATTACTTCTGAAGGTGTCCGTACCTCTTTTAAATAGGAAGAGTTAGGCTTGCTGTGGATTAACTCATTACATGTGTATGTATACTGAAAAGCTTGAGAAGCAGGTCAAGAAGCCCAGAGACAGCGCACAAAAGAAGTCATGCTTTGCTGGCAAATTAATCCCATTTCATGTCTGCATGTAGAAGCTGAAACAAACAGCATAAATTCTGTGAGATGGAGATCACTAGTAAGGGAGAAAACTGAAACCACCCAAAAGAAAATGAAAAAAAAACTTAAGATTTTTTAAGCCTTCAAAACCACGGGAAAAGAGCACTCAGTAAGATCTACTTCTACAAAGTGCTCATAAGATTGGAGCTCTAGCAAATGAGACACAGCCTACCAGGGTTTCTGAGAATCATAGAATAATAGAGAAGGTAGAACTGGATCTGAAGGCAAAGGCTCTTAGATCACAAGTGTCATTTCTCTAGCATATCATGCTCAAATCCTGTTTACCCAAGTGATTAGGGTTGCCTGAAGTAACTGATGTCCCTTCCTATAGCAGAGGAGGTTGAAACTAGATGATCGTAAAGGTCCCTTCCAACCCAAACCATTCTATGATTCTATGATTCCATGTAAACATTAATGCAGTCACCTGGTTAGTTCCCTGAAATGAGCACATCCTCCAGAGCTGCATAGGAAAAGAAAATAGATCTAAGTATGTTTAATCTAATTATAAGCATGCGGAATTGAACAGAAAAATAAATAAATAAATAAATAAATAATAAAAAAAAAAGCCCAACAGATAATGGGTGACCCAAACTAAACATAAAGGACTCCTCTTGGTAAAAGATACAAAATTCGAACATTAAAACACAATTATTCAAGTACAAATTCTCCCCTCGGTTTAAGTTTCTATAGCTTCCCAGACTCCAGTAACTCCAGAATTTTTCCAAAAGCAGAACCATTGGGAAATACTAAGTACACATGTATTCACATACATATTATAAGGTATTAAGTGCTTTATCAAGTTCAGCCCTGAAAATGCCTGAAGGATTTTGATCAATCTTTAAAACATACGCAGCTTTCAGGAAAGATGGAATCAAAATAAAAAAGTTCACATGGCTATCATTTGAGATGTATTAACTCAAATATCTGTGATTCTGTGTGAAAACATCTTCAAAATGAAAGTATTTAGGTAGTCACAGAACTAATTGCACTAAAATGCTTGAACTAATATTAACAATCTATAAAGACCTTCAAGGTAGGGCAGCTTTTAAGATACGTAGTTTCAGTGTTACTTCTCAAGGGCTGCCTATTCAGTGTTGCTCTTGCTGTAGTAGAGGAGAGTTATCGCTTAACGGGATTGTAATGGCAGGCTTGCCTCTTTTCCAAACCATGTACTGAAATCATGTGAAATCAGCAAGGAAAAAACAAGAAATATTAAATCTAAAATAATGAGCTCATCATTTATTCTTCTATTTAAGTTACAGGCTATCATAAATTAAACTGTCTTGATCTAAAAATCACAAGGATTCCTAGGGCTTCCAGTAGACAAATCAGGTTTCATGTTAATTGTATAAAATTACATAGTTTACTAATTGGTGTTAGTAAAAGCCCTAAGCCAGGAAGAATCACATCCTAACCTTCAACTAATGAATAAAAATAAATTCAAATATTAGTTATGAATGAGTAAACTACAATCATTAAACATCTTTCAAATTTTCTTCCCTCTTTAAACAAAACTTTCCACACAGATATCTCTAAAACTCGTGAAGAAATTACAGATCAGAGCAATAGCAGTCCAGTAGGTGCATTTTGATCAAGAACAGGCCTCTAGGCTTCTTCTTTAGTTTTGTTTGTTTTCTTAAACTGCATTTACAGTGCCATTGTATATGTCATTTAGTTTATATTATTAACCTTATTAGGTAACATCTGAATGCTTCTTTACATTCATATGAGAGATGTGCACATTTAAAGTTTTTTTTTTCTCTACCTATTATCCTCTCAAGTTAAATATACACATATTTATTTATTTATTTATTTATTTGCAAGTTAGAAAAGCTAATGCAAAAAGACCTTGGGACAGTTATGATCAAAACCTGAACACAGGACAGAAAGGAGCAGAGCAAAGTCAGGTGTCCTCCAGGAGACATTTTTTGAAGGGCATTCATGTGTCAGCAGCTCATCTTCCACCAGAGGAAGCACTTTGCAACTCCCGGTATAGTAGAAGTATTCCTGGGGAAACTGCAGGATGTAGGGCATCCTGAGGACACTTGCTATTTTTATACCTGGGGACATTTCTAGGTTACCCTGAGGAACTCAGCATCCTCCAAAATAACCTCAGTTTGGTGAAGAGAAGCTCGTCAGTGTCTTCGTGAACATGCAAAACTATTTTCCCTTTAAATGTGAAATAACACAGGGAAGTAAACTGATCATTATATGTGCTGACTTGCAAAGGCAGCTGCCAGATATTGTCTGTTTTGCTGCTGAATTGAAGAAGATATAATTCTTCTGTATTTGGTCATCTGAACTTTATTCTTCCAGCACAACCTTTCAAACATTAATGAATCTTTTTTATGACTACAGACAGTGTGTCTGTATTAATTAAAAATGTTAACAAGACACTGGACAAGATCTACTTGACCCAAAATGGATCAAGAATACCATCCCTACCTTTATAAAGTCTATCATAAAAGTGGTGGTAATTGTCCATGCCTTCCTTGGTGCCCTCAAGCCAGGAGATAAAGGTTGGAAATTAAAGAGACTCAGAAAAACAGAATTTAATGTATCTCCACTGTTGGTGTTTTAGCTGACTGCCTCCTATAGACAGAGAAGTCCTGCCTGGGATAAACTTCTAAAACAGACCAGGAATGAATTGCTTCTTCCCCAGCTGCCATCTCAAAAGCTTTGGCTCTCCTGATGAGCAACTTGGGTTCCAGTAAGGGACTGTGAATGATAAATTTACAGTAAAGTGCTAGACACTTACTTTTGTCACAGTTAGCTTAATCTACAAACTGTGTATGACAAAAAGAACAAAAACAGTCATTGTAGTTAATGTGATTAATTACTATTTAAATCAGCAGGCCAGTGGCAGTGGTGCTCCCACTACTACACTTGTAATGTGCTAGAATCTTGTCACTGGAGTGCAACTAATGAATGTGATTAATGGTGTAAGGTAGTGACACACTGGGCATTCATTTTTCCTTAACTTTACAGTGTTAAGCAGTTTTGGCCACATCCTCAAAATGATAGATACGCTTAATCAGTACTAGTAGAAGTCCCATTAAGTTCTCATTAAACTTCTATATCCTGTGTGTAACCTTGAACAATACATTAGACACTAATGAGCATCTTCTCCTTTCACTGTGCACACAACTTATTAAAGCACTCCACTACCACAGCAACTAGTGGGATGTAAATACACAGATAAAGATTCTTGAACTGGGATTTTTCTATGAGCCTTAGAAGTATTTCTTATAACTTGTGAAAGAAAGATGGCCTTAACGATAGCTATGCAGACAGTCTGTGTGTGTTTATTTCCATTACACTTGAATGCTAAACTTGACTCAGGAGCTCACTATACTATATGATTTAGAAACACAGTATACACACAAGATGCTAGAGCTGGTCATGATCTAAAAATAGCAGTGTTACAATACTCAAATTCCAGTTCTGCTGTTCTTTGATTAACAGGATAGGTGAAATGTTAAAAGATGGCATGCAGACATCTTTTAAGCTATTCATCTTTAAGTTAGTTCGTATCGCTGTTCAGGATATAATTAGTTATACAGTGCAATTTTAAGCAGCAACACACCAGCAGGCAAATAAAAATAAGTATTTCACAAGCTGTTTCCCATCCAAATATGTTAGTGTTAGTATTATAAAGCATCAAGAAATACTGAAAAATCTCAGCACTCTCCAAAATAATGAGGTCAAGCTGATAGCATAGGGATTTCAACAGTGTTCAGACAAGTTATGTGCTCAAGAGTTCACTCAAAGCCTTACTGGTTTCATTAAGCCATTGAGTTGGGTTTCATTGAGCCACCAAATGCTTGAGAAAACAGTAACACTGCCTTCATACTTTATTTAATGTAGATTTTCACTTGCATGTAGGTAGCAAGAGACTTACTATCTTTGCTTTTCTCCTTCCTTGAAAATTTATTCTGCAATTTAAGAAGTACCAAAAATGGAGTAAGTTATGTTATCATTTAACTCAGATCAACAAAGTGTTAATTTATATATTTGGATCAAATTTATCCTGTTTAGAGAAGCATTTGAAAATCTTATGAAAGACTAGCAACATACACTCTCTATACTCTATATATAGTACTATCTCAACATACCCAAGAGGTATGTAGTGATACATATCATGCACTGGGTAACCTGTTAATTTTCAGAGGTTAAAAGAGAGCTTAAATCAACAGCTAAGTTAAGAAAATTTAAAATATATATATTCAAAACAGATCTGGAAAGCACATGAGGAAGGATGGCAAAATTTCAGTTTATTAAATTAGAAGGTTTTAATTTAGGTTAGGAAGGTGCTGTTCTTTCAGCTACAGCACCCTTAGCTGGGACATGAGAACTGGTTGTATTCAGTTTCTGGTACTAAAAGTCATCTTCTGTAAGTGAGAGTAATTTCTACAATTCTATCACTTGAATTATTTTGACTACTTTCAGTATGACATTTATCATTGTGAAAGAACTATGTATAGTGTATATTAAAGTAAAGGAAATTACCGGAGAAGCCAAAAGTACAAAGGGCAATGTTAAACAAGTGAACTAAAATTCAGCATCATATGGGACTATATTATTATCTGATTCTGCAATATCTTTATTCCAGTTTGTTAGAAAACCTATAAGATTTCTTCCATTTTCTGAAGAAAATCTCTTCTCCAAAAATCAGTCACATGTAAATCTGTTGAAGGTGATCCTTTTACACCAAAGGAAAAAAAAAATAGTACTTTTTAAATAATACATTTTAACCTCACATTTGATTTTCACAGTGAGCAGTATGTACATTTGGACAAGGATCTCTGATAATGACTTTCAGTTTAATATAGCTACTTTTTAAGATGACCTTCACAGAGCTTATAGAGTTAGAGGTAATTTCAGTTTATGTAATTCAACTTACAATGCAAATGAGGGACTGAGAGACTGTATGTTTCGTATTTTTATAATGCTTTTTTCTGTCTTAAGCATTTCTACTTTAACCACAGATTCTATATGATTTTTGATGTTATATACAATTTTGAGGTGTCATAATTAAGCAGTAGATCTAAAAGGGCAACAAAGCTGATGAGGGGTCTGGAGCACAGGTATTATGAAAAGCAGCTGAAGGAAATGAAATTGTTAAGTCTGGAGAATAGGAAGCTCAAAGGAGATCTTATTGCTCTCTACAAGTACCTGAAGGGACACTGTGGCAAAGCAGGGGTCAACCTCTTTTCCAATGTAAGTCACAATAGAACTAGAAGGAGTGGCCTCAAGTTTAGCCAGGGGAGGTTCAGACTAGATATTAGGAAAGGTGCTGGAACGGGCTGCCCAGGGAGGTGGTGGAGTCACCATCCCTGGAGGTGTTCAAGAAACATTTAGATGTTGTACCAAGGGACTTGGTTTAGTGGGAAAATATTGATGGTAGGTGATTGATTGGACTAGATGATCTTCAAGGTCTTTTCCAGCCTTGATGATTCTATGATTTTATAATATTTTCAGTTTGATTTGTAAATTGTTCCAGTATTTTCAACAGTCCTGTAATATTTACATCACTTTACACTTTTCTTCAACATTGCTAGAAAAATATTCTCACTTTTCCACAATTCATTGGAGAAACAGCACAATCTTACTTCTGATTGCCCTACTCAGCTTTATTTTCTCATTCAAATCAAAATCAAAATTTGTTTTCTGAAGTCTGAAAGCACAATGGAGAAATTTACATTTTACAGGAGCTAATTCAGTCTAGAGCTAATCAAAGCTTAACCTCCGCCATCTCCAAAGCTCTGGGCTTCAAAATTAAAGAGTAGCTGTAGACAGAAGTGATGTTGATGCATTTTTCCCCTAAAAAATTTAACTCATAGTCTTCTAGATTTAACAATTTATGTTATATTTAAGATTCTAATCTTTACTACATAAACAAGCTAAGTTACAGTTCTGAGCTATATAAATTAAATTCTATCACAACGATATTCTTTGAGTGCTAGTTTTCCCCTATTCAACCCAAATCTCATTTTTGTGTAAAGTAGCCAGTGCTGTTGAAGTTAAAACACAAGATCCTGAGCTGCAAACCTCTAGCTTAATTTATACATAAAGAGAAAGTATCCCACCTGCATCCGCTATTTCCCTTTACCACTGCCTAGCATGAGCAGTCTGATGAGATGTGTTGTAACTGCAGAAGTGAATATCCAGATACTCTCTTCAGGTAATCCTCTAAAATTTATACCTTATTTTACTTTCAACATCTCCTGTCTGTGATGATATTATTGCTCACAGCAAAGGACAACAGGAAAACATAAACAATAGCCTAGTTTCATGTCTTGGGCAGTCTTCACAAAGTGTCAGTTCCATTTTAATAGAATATAACCAGGGAAATAAAAAGGTGTGAATAATACACAGTAATTGTGACTTGAAGTGGAAAATTTTAAAAAGATTGGATCCATTTAATGAGGACAATTCTCTCATTTGCCTTTTTTTTTTTTTTTTAGATTACATAATATTTAACTATAAAGTCACAAAACACAAAGTATTGTGTTAATGAACTGTTTAGACACCTATAGGGCAGACAACTTGTCTGTGTATTGATAATCTGTTGATTGCAGAAGCATGAGAAACCATTCAGTGCTGACTGTGTTAATATTCAACCGTAAGAACCACTGCATACATCAGTTCCAAGCTGTTTTAAGTACCTATTTGAAGAATGCTGCAGACATACACTTGAGCTGTGATCTAGTCCTGCTTTTGTACATTCAGAAAATAGAGCTGAGGAAGTAGCAGCTATGACTTCCTAAATGCGTAGTCACTCTTAATTCTATTACATGGAGATCTCAGGGGCAAATAAACTCTTTTCTAAGGAGAAGAACTGTCTAGGACCTGGAACATAGATCTAAATAAGATAAATGCAGAAGCTTCTTAATTTCTGTTAATTTCTGTTTATAAAATAAGCCAATGTTTACAGTTCATTCACAGAAGTGTAGAGGGTCCTATTGCACTGGCATTTGAATTCAGACCAAGCGTATCCTACACACATTCAGGAATGTTATACCAATGACAAACGGCTAGAATGAAATATATATATATATATATATGTGAGGAAACTGTGGCAGAAGGCCATGAGGTAGCTAGCAGTCAAAAGGAAATCTACTTTATTTCTAAAAAATAGGAAAATGGACTCCAAACCTAGGATGGAGAAAGGCTCTAAGTTTTTCTGAGAAGATGTAAGTACAAACTACATCCATAGCAAGAAGAGTGTTGTCTATAAGCAGATTTTGGACAAGTAAAGATAGTTTATAGGTATTTTCATCACCAGTAAAATGTCACTGGCTTGGCTTGTTAGCTGTTTATGGTGTTGTATAAATCATTTGAGATTAAAATCAATAGAGGTACATAAATGAAAATGCACTAGCAATTAAGTGGATGGCTGAATAGGTCTCCCTGGGATGGAATCCAAAAGAGATTGTGTTCTAGTTCACCCAGAAATATAGCTGATTCATACAGACTGCTCACCAAAAATTACCTAAATTCAAACTTAAAGCCATTCATATTAGTTTTCTAAGCTTACGTTCAATCAGAGCCTTTTGAATGTGTTACCTGGAAGGCATTCTGGAAGCTGATGTTTTATTGGACTGAGTCAGTGAAGAAGTAAAACAGGACAAGAACTTTTGGGTGGAAGTATTTCCAGATCCAAGTTTCTCACCCTCCTCTGTGAAACAGAGGAATGATTTACAAAATTTTAGCATTACATAGTGGTTGTGCAAAATTTAATGTAGGGCATCTAAAAAAATAGTGTTCATGTAATGTTTTTCTAAATTACAATAAAACAATTAAAAAAAAAAATCCTGGCCTTTAAATTTACATTAAAAAAGCAGACAGTTGTGAACAATTTTTTTCAAGATATAGATTACTTCCATGGCTGTTGGCCATAAGGTCTTTAGCAAAACATCCCAACAAATGAGGCCTCAAATTGTAGATAAGCAGTATAGATTCAAACACAGTTTGAAACAGTGCCAGCCACACCTCTATGAGTTGTGGGAGTGAGAGGTTAGTTACTACTTGAATACAATTCACATATATTGCAATATAATTCACAGGCATTAAATAACTATATAGGAAGGAATATATGAGTTTTAACTCCTAATTTTTTGTGGGGCATTTTTTGATGTCTACTGAGCATCACAAGTAATTTTCAGATAGAAATCAGATAACATAATTACTAAGGAATCAGAAAAGAAACATGTCAGAAATAATGATTCTATATCAACGACAAAT
Organism: Gallus gallus; assembly: GCF_016699485.2. NCBI lineage: Eukaryota > Metazoa > Chordata > Aves > Galliformes > Phasianidae > Gallus > Gallus gallus. The sequence continues at coordinate 142,671,455 of NC_052532.1, forward strand.
TAGGAAGGAAAGAGAAAAAAGGAAAGGGGGAAATGAAAAAAAAAAGGAAAAATGAGAGGAGGGGAGGTTTTGTAATCAAGTTTTCTGCAATCAGATGCTGTTTATATGATTGACTGTTTCAAGATTTTATAGACATTCGAGGTCTTAACTTTATGTTTTTGAGAGTAGAACAGCAATTTAGCAATTCCAGGAAGGATATAAATGTGTATTAATTTTTCTTTTTGTCATCATTACAAGAAACAGAATACTTTGTGGAGCCCAACAGAATTGTTACTAGACCTAAACTGTCATACGCCAGGCTGATATATGTTTTTTTATTTGACTTTCAGGTTGTTGTTGTTGCTTTCTTCTAGTTATCTGTTGCGTAATAAGCTCCTTTGAGAACAAAGCTGCTGTCTTTATTTGTAGTGACTAGCAATTGTTTAATAATCTTTAAATATACTGTTGAGAATAGAAACCAAAAGTAAAATATCTAGATTTCATGAAAATAAATTCCCTTTCACATGTCCTTCAATTCCTAAATTACCTTCAGCCATTTTATCTCTGTAATGAAGTTAAATATATAGGACCATATCATTATTTTTAAATTATAAACTGTGAAAATATCAAGGAAATGTTCTTGTCAAGTGTTCTTGATCTTTCATGTAGGAAAATAAAAATATCTATGACATAATTAACAGCAGAACAAAAAGACATAACCGAGTATCTAGTCACTATGTAGGTTTTGCCACAATTAAAAAATTATCACACTAAGGAGGCAGGAATGATGGACTTCATCATATGAAGAACAGACTTACAAACGCTCCTGAAACGCTTCTATAGCATGGGAAATCGAAATTATTATACGTAGAAAATATGACTAGCTTTTACTATTGACTGAACTTCAATCAAAACATATTCTCCAGGAATCCATATTTAATCTCTATGCCTGTAGAACAAACATGTTTCTCTAGAACTTTAGACTTCATCAGAAGGTAGAACAAAAGGAAAGGATTGTAGAGAGGATGGATACAATCCAGGAAAAATGAGGGAAGACAGTGATGCCATTATTCACTTAGATTTAGGACAGCTTTACCCTCCATAATCAATTGTTGATTTGGTATCTGAAGGGACACAAACAGCAGCCAGCTTCTATAAAGGCGTATAATCCAAGCAATAAGAGAGTTCTTGTTTCTGCTGATGGGAGGGGCTGTTTTCCTCCTCCAAACCCCAGCGGCTATGATGCAGAGAGATGGCAGGAGGTGTGCACATGGAGTGTTGCTTTAATGTCTCAAGAAAAGCAGCAAAGCTCCATAGAATTCACATTAGTGTTCTCCTTCTCAGAGGTTCAGAGGGGAACTGCATCAGCTGGAAAAATGTGAGTTTGTGTTTCCCTCAGGAGGCAAAATGCTATGAGACACAGACAAATATCCTACAGAGCAGTAGTTTTTAATCTGTCAATCTCTGACCCTGAAGAGTCCTCAGACTGCTTCAAAGAGATTCAGAGACGCTACTTTGAATCAAACAAACCCAGAGATAATGTCATCATTACCTTTTTATGACAAGTGAGTGTGAAAAGGGAATGCTCAAAAGTTTATCCTTTCCAGCCTAACCATTTGCTGATGATGTAGTCATTCTGCTTGATGTTTTCCTTCCTACTGCTGATAACTTTCTAAATTTTATCATAAATAAAGCCGGTGGGCTGTTTTTGCCCTCACTTTCACATCTTTTACAATAAGCAGTGCACATGATATGTTCAAGTGGTCCAGATCCCAGAGTGATTCCAGTCACAGAAGGCAGAGAACTGCCATGCAGGTGTAGTAAAAATTGTTTTAAATAAATGACTGCATTTTATGAATTATGAGTTTTATGAATTTTGGTTACTCCACATCATAACATCAGGTAGTGCACTGGGTGTTAATACTCCAGTTCCAGGTACCTGTCCCAGAAAAGAACTACATACCCCAGGGGACTTTGCATTCAGAGAGGAGATAAAATGCCTCACAAAGTCATGAGATCCCTCTCTATTCCCTTCTACTCTCCCCGACTGCACATCTCACCTCAGCATTAGAGTAAGGCCTTCAGTTTTTGGACACTCTCTCTCCTTTAATTTGATTTATTAGCTTCAATTCTAATAATATTGTATTATAATGTGTTACTTTGCATTCCAATATCTTACTTAGTAAATTAGTTTCTTTCTCCTCAGATCATTGCTGCTGTGTTGTCTTTAGGCCCACCTCCCTACCCATTTCCTCTTTTTTTCCCCCTTTTCCCCTTCCGCGGCGTGGATCCATGGGTTCCCCCTGCCCTACTAGTCACAGAACCAAGCCAAACCAGCCCATAAACTGTTGACAGAGCGCTACCTTGAAGACTATAATGCAATCTGAAAATTATGCATGTGGATGTCATGCCCACAGTTCTTACCAAAACAACTTGGTGTTACTAAACTAAAATCTGGAATTTCTTCATGTTTTACACACCAGGTTTCCTCTGAGTGAATGCAGTATGAACCCATATCCCACAGAGTGTAAGGCTTTTGGGACAGTCTGAACTCTTCGGAACTGAACAATACCTCTCATTACCATGATATTTGATTTCTGTTTGTGTTCCCCACTTCTTGCTGTCCAGTGTTGTTCAGTGTGAAGTATAAACATCAAGTTATTGTTGTTAATAAACATTCAGGTTTCATGGGCTGTTATTTGCATGCAACAGGTCTTAAATTAAACATCACTTCATTGGGACTCTTATGTCATTTACAGTAATTACAGTGGCCAATAATAATAACTATGTATCAAAAAACTAAAGATGAGAGTTTTGCATATCTTAGAAGTAATTAAGTTCTACATCGTCCAGTTTTGTAATAAGTAATGGGTAGGTAATATTATTTGTTTCTCCCTTCTTACAATTTAGGAGATTGCATTTGAGTCTCCAAAGCTTGACTGTGCCATTATGTTAACAAACTTTTATTTATTTATTATTTCCTTAGCTTAGGAATGCTTCCACTCTCCATATCACTTTCTTATATAGCTTTGGGTAAAGTAGCTTCCCACACAGGAAAAGTCTGATCATACCCATGATATGAGCTGAACAGAGGAGTCACTTGTTAACAGATCTTCCATCTCTTCTGTACACTTTTATATGCTTGCAACAGCATTCTGAGAAATTTAAAGTCAATTTCTTTCTTCTCTGTTAATAGGACTAAGCTAAAGGCATGAGGCCATCACAGTTTTTGAAAGTGTAACAACTTTGAAAAAGCAATAGGAGCTGCGGGTATGAACTTTGTTAATGAACTAATGTTACCACAGAAATCAGAACAACACGTTTCACGGGTCTGAATAAAGCATAGGAGAGAGTAATAAGCATCATAAGTTATGGATGATGACAGACTAACAGGTAGCTTTTCACTGTATTTCATTCTTTCACCTGAGGTAAAAAGGACTCTCCATGGTGACATACTGCTGAATAATGACAGCTTGAAGAGACATACCCATTTCAACTTAACTGCTGAAGAACTGATGAATGTCATATGAACTAGCTGTTCATATTTCAGTGTCTGAGATGGAAAAGGCAGTCTCAAACAGAAGAAGGAGCTAATTGAATCAGGTTCACAATTTAGAAAAATAAAAAATAGAAATTGTTATTTATGTGGGTAGTAAGAAGCATTTTCTAAAGAAAATTCTGAGCATAATCAGTTTGTTTATCTTGCTCATTTTTATGCTCCTTCTTCAGCATGAGAAGGAAAGCTTCCAAGCCTCTCCAGGAAACCTTCCACAACTGCCTTCCCTGGATAAATTAATTTTTATCAATATATTTCACACCTAGCTCTTACTTAATGCATCACTTACAGCTTGTTTTTTCCAATGCCAGAGATCCTCCTATTATGTAAAAAGAGTAAAAAAAAAAAAAAAAAAAAAAAGAGAGATGGACAACAACCAGCCACCTTTCTCATCAAACAAGCAAAACCAAACAGCTCCTTAGTTTATATTAGGGAACTAGGAGGTCTCCAGCAATGAACTGAAAAGCATCTAGAAGAGAAGCGAGATGAACACCAGCTCAAAGAGTTCCCAGTTCATGCAGTAGTTCTTGAGAGCTGGATTAACCAGGTGTAAAGCTGCAGCTACTCAGGGGGTTTCATTCCTGGGGGTCAGAAAGGGAAAATATTTCACGTAGATGAAGTCACTGTTTCCTATCTCACTCCTCCTGCCTTCACTGTGCTAAAGAATCCTAAGCCAAAGACAAGAAGGGACTTCAGGAGAAGAGAGGGCTCAGGGATTGGGGCAGTAATCATCATCATCATCATCTCTATCTTTGCCACTAATGTCACACCAAAGACAAAGGGCAACACTAGGGCCATTGCATTCCTGAAACATCTCACCAAGCCATCAGGTGTGTTCAGCGTTGATACCACAAGTGCAAGCAGTTCTGAAAACAAAAGGAGACCTTCAGACTTCTCATTCACTCAGTCACATAATCAAGACAAAATGAATATTGCCTAGGAATCACTGATGGCCAGCAGAACATATTACTTGTTGATGAAGAAAGGAGATTTCAGTGGTTTGAAACCCCTCCCACAGCAGGGGATTGGAAACATGATCTTTAAGATCCCCTCCAACCTAAGCTGCTCTATGATTCTGTTAGATAGTATTTCATCTTTCAGTTGAATATAATGCGTTTTCTATGTAGTGCTAGCAGGTCTGGTTTTGGCATGTCAGGACATCTTTACTACTCAGGCCAACTCAGCTGAATGTAGGAAATATTAAACAGACATAAATCCCTCAAGTTCTCATTCCTACTGTTAGCATTACCAGGATACATAACATTTGCGAGCACAAGTATACCTGGAACCTAATAGAATTCACAACATAGCACTGCAAATTCTAGTTTGCAAGAAAGGATACTGTATTTTTTTTTCCACTATACTATTTGTACTTTATAAACATGAATTTAACAACAGCATGGAGAAGAACTTGTGGGGAGTAGGGGGGAGGAGGTACTGGTGGAAAAAAAGCTTGACATGAGCCGACAACGTGCACTTGCAGCCCAGAAAGCCAGGTGTAACCTAGGCTACATTATAAGTGTGGTGTGGTACTGGAACAGGTTGTCCAAAGAAGTTGTAGATACCCCATTGCTGGAGGTGTTCAAGGCCAGGTTGGATGGGGCTTTGGACAGCCTAGACAAGTGGAAGGTGTCCCGGACTGTGGTATGGGAGTCGGAGCTAAATAACCTTTAAGGTCCTTTCCAACCCAAACCATTCTGTGATTCAATGACCTCTTTCTTCAGAGGCTGTTTTTGCAAGCTTGCATCAAAGAAACTGCAGAACTAGTAAGGGGCTTTCTTAGCTTGTACTAGTAAGGAGAGAAGGAGTTAGATATCTAAGAAAACATGGAAGATACAAGGACAATGAGGCATGTTAAAGAAATAAACATGTATCTGCTCAACATTCTCAGTGTACACCAACTCTTGAGGTCAACATCTAGCTAACAGAAAGTACATGCAGAAAGTCAGCCCACACCAAAGAAAAGTTTTGAGTGAGCTGTGAGAGTTTTGCATTATTTTGATGATCTTCTCATTACCATCTTTCTCAGAGTACAACCTAGCTCCCCTTGACATTGCAGTCTGGAATATCATCAAATTGCGTCACCAGTGCCTGTCCTTGGGCATATATCCCTTCAGAGGTGCCAGAGCCACATGTCTCCTCCAGAGAACACAAACACAGCATAGTAAATTGGTCACCTGACAGGACTGTTCCTCCATATAAAAGCTAAAGAAATGGCAGCTTTACTGCAAAAAGTAGAAGAGTAAGAGAAGCTAGTTCAGGTGCTGGCACTGAACCAGAGTTATTATTTTCTTTTTCCTAACTATATTCTGGCATGACCCAAAAAAATTAGTCCTTTTTTTTTTTTTTTTTTTTGCTTTCTCCAGTATTTTTTCTTCCCTGTTTAAAAAAATATGTACTTCTGACAAATATTTTATAATGTAAATGGACTTCGCCAGGCTGCACATCTGAATTGGACCTGCTTTTTTATTTTAGTTTGTCCACTAATGCTATTACTTCAGTCTCTAAGGATCTACTTTTTACTCTTAAGACTTCCATTTTTTCAATATTTTTATTTCCACTGCAAGATATCTTCGGGTCACGATGGTTTAAAAAAAGGAGGAGAGAGTTAAACCCACACATTTAGAGATTTAGAGATACAGATGAAAAAAAATTTGGATTGTAACTTTGTTACTTGACATAACACTGCACAGAACGTTTTAAGAGAGATTTAATTCAACATTTAAATTTTAACATATCTGTTAGTATGGTGCTGTTCTATTTTTTATAATGACACCCACACATCAATTTTGTATTCCTCACAGTTGCAGAAGTCACATCCACATTAGTATTTTGCATCTGTACACTTCTATTTAAAACTTATTTAAAAGGTTTCTTTGTAGATAATACAGATAACTTTGGGCTTAGTGTTTTGTTTTGTTTTTTTTTTTTACATAAATTTTTTTAATTTTATTGGAGTGCCACAGTATTACTTTTTCCATGTGTTAGCATTCCAACTTTCATTTTAAGATCACTTCCAGACTTCATGAGGCAGAGTACAGAAATAGCACTAAAGCATATTCTAAGTGTCCTGGAATCAGAAAACAAAGCAAGCAAGTTCCTCCATTTACTATCTCACATTTTTAAAAAGGTCAACTATATTTCAAACAAAAATTTTTTAACTGGAAGATTGTGTATGTAAATAATTATACATTTAGAGTTGTAAACTGAGGCATAGAGTGCAGAGGGATAAATAAACTCTACTGAATCATGCAAATATCATTAGGAGGATAAAAAATATGGTTTAGAGTGTTCCCATTTTTGTTAAGTGCTTTCAAAAATCAAACAAATATTCTTCCTCCTAAAAAAAATGCCACTTTACAGTAGGTCACCAGGTTTTCAAAAGATCACAAAATCCTGTTGAAGAGAAAATAAATACTAGTGAAGACCTTAAGGCTTTCCAATGTATGGAAAGTTTACAGTGTCTATGCTTATTTCAGTAACAATAGCAAAAATGTCATTTTGTAAGCATGTCATTATTTACCAAAGGAACACTGAAGACTTTAGAAGAATCATTTCAATCAGATACAAAATTTTCAGAAAGCAATTTTTTTCTCTGCAAAAAGAAAAAAAACCTTCTCTGCCTATGTTCATTTTTCACACTCCATGTAATTTATATATAAATGCATATATATGGTTCTTTACATATAACTTCATTCATATTCATATGTAAATTCATTTTATTATAAAGAAGGAATAAAGTCACTTTCTTGATTCATCATACTCCAAACAGAAGATGCTCAACTCTGTCAGGAATGCAAGTAACAAGACACAGTTTATATTCTGATGGAAATAAGCATTGAAAATAATTTCACAACAGAATTGGTGGAAATTAAGCATTTTCAAAATGGATACCCATGTGAGCAACCACCCACGAAGAGCTGTGGGTACTATACTAACAAGATGCTACTGCAGGAGTTTGATTCCAGGTGAGCTCCTCAGGCTTTCACTGAGCTGCCATTTACTGCTGATTATGCCGCAGCACAACCAAAACTACCAGTGGAAGTAAAGTACAGGCAAGGTGCACTAACATACAGACAGTAGCACTGACATGTCTGCTATTTTCCTACCCCCAAAGCCCACTGGTTGAAACATTCACACAAGATGCAAGGAAAGCAGAATTAAAAGGGCAATCTCTGCCTGAAGGGACCTGAGCCTACATCATCCAACTCCCAGTGAGATGCCTGTAAAGTGCCCTGGGCAGAGCCAGCAGGCTACTGTGGGCAAGTACTCCCTCAGACCTTCTGCTGGAATGGTCCTTCTCAGAGTGGTGTAATCAAATACTCACTAGAGCAGAGAGGCATGAGCCTATAGGACTTGTAGAAAAAGACACCCAGGTCCTATTCCAGCTCTCATATTGCAGGAGTCAGTGAAGATGGAGACAAGTGGAGGTCAAGGTGCAATCCCTCAGCATTTTGAACTGATTCCTCCTGTCTTACTGTAGTACTTTTGTGAGACTGCCTATCTTGATGAACATTTCATGAAGATGTCAAGCAACTTACATGGATTCTCTTGGGTCTCAGAATCAGCAGGTTCAACATCGTTAAGCTTTTGTATCTTCAGCGTTGTGCACCCAAAATAGGAAGACAAATGGCTAACTGAAGGTCCCAAATGTTTCTCAAGTTCTATTAAATAATGCAAGTTATTATTACCATCTACTTGTATTGCACCAGTCATCAGTAAGAATTATGCCCACAGTTTAACAAACTCACAGCACAGACACTCAGAGAGAACGCCAATCCTATCAATTACATGAGAACTACAATACACCAAATCAAGAGCACCACATCTTCCATACTTTCAACTCCAACAGCCAAACAGCCACCTGAGTGAATTTTCAGCCTGCAAAAAGTAAACCTCCAATATCCAGACAGAATTGTTAAAATTTCCAAAGTGTTGAGACTTCATCAACTCTGAGATAAAGTTGCATGTTGCACTGTTGAAGATTTTAAGATTATCTTTGCAGATACGGAGCCAATATTTAAAAAGCTTTTAAACAGTGTCTCGTTGTGATAAGAAGCTTTCTGAAAACAAACAGCTAAGTATAATCACTGAAGTCATTTTAAAAATGGAATTTAAAGGCCTAGAATAATAATGCAGTCCTGCCAGTATTACCCATAATGAAGATGGGTGTCATAGGCAAATTGAAATTAATTTAAGATGATGGACATGAAGATCAAAAGGCTTTCCCCAAAAAGAAAAGGGCAAAAGCTTTAGATCGGCTTTTCAGAAGAACAGGTGTCTTTGTCACATGCCATTTATATGTGCAACGAGCACCTTTTTGCATGTGTTTTGCCTTCACTTCTGTGCCAGCAGTACTGACATTTTCCATCTATCAAAACAAGATGAGCAATATTAGAAGAAAAGCCAGAAACGACAGGAAATCATGCTGACTATGGTCCTGCACAGCATCTAGCACAAAAGGAATCTTAACCTTGTAACAGCTGCCATTATCCGATTCCCCTCATTATCTGGGATCTTAAAGCTCTAGAGTCAGCATTAGGTAAATCTATGTGTCTTTTAACATACACTGATCAAGTTTTAATGAAGAGACAATTCTTTTATATTTACCAGAAAAAGATCATTTCCAGCTGACCCAGAAAATCCTATGAATCCATAGGATGAAAGAGTAATCACTGGTAATTAGGCCTTCCCACAGAGCTGTACAGCTAAAGCTGCTACTCTCCAGATAGTCTGTGTCCAGCACCTCCCAGAACACTATGTAGAAGACCTGAGTTCAATTCCCTGCTATAAATGAGAAAAAGAACTAGTAAGCTTCTTCTGTCTTATTCAGAGTGAAAGACCAGTTTTTGAGGAAGGAGCACAGGCTTCCCATTTAATGAATCTGTTTGTTTTCATTAATAACGCCTTAAATCAGAGCAAACATCTATGTAACAGTGTAAAACAATTTTACCTAGAGGCCTTTCCATTACATCTTTTTCAATTCTTTCTCCCATTCCTGGAAGCTCTTATCAGTTCTCACACGAAGCAATTCCTGCTCAAAGGCTTTCCTCTTCCATTCAGCTCTAAATGGGAAAACTAAGGGCAGAAACTTACTAAGTAACTGAAGTTCATATTTTCTGTCATAACTTACATCGGCACTGCTGTAATGTATCAGAGAACACAAATGCCCTATACAGATCTCCTTGCACGCACATCTTTTAGAGTTTTGGCAAATTATAGCAGAATTGCATCCCTCAAGCCAACTATTTGGTGTATGCAGGAGCTCAGTCATGGGCATAAGGTGCATCTCTCAGAACTAGTACACCTGCAGAATACATTTGCCTGTAATCCCAGCCTTTCACACATCAGGTTGTTTGCCAGCTGAATTCATCAACAGCCAACTGCAATAGAGCTCCTGCCACAGATGTTTCCTTTCAGACATAGCTCAGGAATCTAACAGGCAGGCAGAATTCATATGTATGCAACCAACACTGAAATGTAAATGTGTAGAAGCAAAGACTCAGTAAAACCACTTTACAGTTACTTATCAGTATTTCTTGGGAAGCTAATCTAAGATAGGTACGTTTTAAAGGCAAGAATTTTCTCTCCTTTCATCCCATACAGATTTCCTTTTCATAACACCCTCTATAAACTTTCAACTGTATTGTACCACTTTTTCCAAACAAACAAGAACAAACTCTGCCATCTATATTTACACTAAAGTTTAAAGTTACAAACAAAATCACTTACATTAGATATAACTGCTGTCTCTTTTTCTGAGATACTATAAAGAAGCAGGTAATTGCCTTTAGGAAATTAATTGTCTGAAATAAAAGAATCTTCTAACCAAAGCATAAATATACTAAGAAGCATCTCAGAATCTGAATTAAGCAGACAGGAAAGATTCATAAGACTCATTAGGAGAAACATCACAGAAATAAGCACCAGACAGCCATAAAAGACAAACTGTTAAATTGTTTCTCTCCCAGTGTAGAGGTTAGTATGCGCTTACTGCTATTCGTGTTTTATAACTGCTTGAGTTAATGGATAAATCAATTATATAATTGTCGGCAGAGGAACAGATCTGTACAGGCTTAATCTGCCTAGATACGTTTGCTGAAGTGCCACTAAAGTAACTTGCACAAGCTGGCAGCCTCATCAATCCATCACAGAATTCAAGAAGGCAATTAAGAATAAAGCAATTTGGTAGTTCTACGTCACAAACATACAGCTGGGCTAATATTTCTCTATTTAAGTGTTGCTTATTTCCACTCCTGAGGTATGCTGGCAGATAGCATCCACAATCAAGTGAGTAATGTTAATCATCACTGAAATGCCATCACATTCACTGTTGTTTTCTTCCCTGGACATCAGCTACAAATTCTTAAAAGTACACTGAATAACATGTGCAACAGGAATAGGCAAAAGCTGTCAGCTGTGTTCACAGAGTACATAGTCTATCTCAGCAGCTAAGAACCAGAACCCAAGTAGAAAACAGGCAGCAAAACAGAAGCTGTACAGCTCAGCGTGTCTGACAGCCATTGCTGAAATGTTGCTTTCCCTGGCAGGGTAAGGGAAACTTGCAAGGAGCAGACAAATTTGCGTTTTTTGATCCGTTTCCAATCTCAAAAGTACACTGAAAAAGCAAAATAAACTAGAGGGCTGTTTGAAATCCAGCACTCCTGAAACAGACAACTGCCTACTTGATAATACTGTACCCCCTGCAACATATCAAGTTTTAACCATGACTGTAAATACTTCAATGTCTATGGATATGGTTTCAGTTCTCTAACGACACATGAGGAATTCTTGAAATAAGTACTAGCATCAGTGCTAAATTGATGTTTTCAGCCTAATAATACACTGTTTTCAGAATGGATCAATTCTTTTTCCAGAAAAGGATGTATTGTGATCTAAGATTTTATACAATAAGTTGATGAATTAGCAAACCTAGAAGCAAGTACAGATTAAATTTACATACCTACTGACCCACAAGTCCACGCAGCTGACATTCCTTCTGCCCTTAGGTGAGCCCCATGCCTGAGCAGGAAGGTCTCCATCCCAACTCTGCATCCAGACGTCTAACTCCACAGTCAGAGTTGGCATTCATATCTTTCAGCTGAGGCTGGAGACCAACAGCTAGAACATCCCCACCATGCTGGTTCTGGGGAGGTGGGGGCATCCAGCACGCTGCAGGGTTCAGACACATGCTTGGCAGGAGAAGGTAGCAGAAGAAAGCTTATTCATTGAGCTCCATCTGAGAAATATCAGGTGATATCCCACTAGCTCCTCTCCTAAACCACTCGCCGTTGGTTCCCACAAGATAACAAATATTAATACACTTAGGAAAGCCACCTTTGGCCTTGAGTCTTGTTGGAGATTTCAAGGTGGACTGGTCAAGAAGTTTAGTTTCAACAAGAAGCAAATTCAAGTGCACATACAGATTTAGATGCTGATTAAAAAAGAAAAAAGAAAAAGAAAGAAAGAAATTTAAAAATAAAAAAAAAAGGTGATACAGCCATATTTTTAAAAGCTAACTAGCCCTGTAAGAGACTTGGTTTAAAAAAAAAAAAAAAAAAACAACATTCTGTTTGAAAGAGTTTAAGAAGGAGAATAAGTTTTCTGCCTATCTGAGATCTTGGAGCCTTCTTTTCCTTTAACCTACTCCTTATTATTTTGCTTGTTGTCCTATAAAACATATCATAGTCACACAGATGTGGCACTAATCACAGGGCAGGACTTGCCAGCTGCCAGGTAGTCTGACATTATCCCATCAGGCATTCAGCAGTGACTTAGGAGATACAGCCATGTAGCTGATCCACTTTTAAAGAAACAGGTGCCATGTGGGCATGCTGGGAAACCCTTTCTATTACTTCCCCTCAATGGTTCAGTATTAAAAGTAAATAAATAAATAAATAAAATAAAGTAATACCTATCATTTTTCACACTGAGGCTAGGCATAGAGTGCTGAGACTTTTAGTGGGAGTCTTGCTTGTTGAAGATAATTATGGCTTAGCTTATTAGTCTAGCAAAAAAAAAAAAGTTAAGTATGGAAAACTAAAGATGTCTAGGAGTCATCTGTTGTACTTTGCATTTTGGATTAGGTTTTAGTATAAGATCTACTTTTGAAGCTAGATCTGCCCCAAAACTTGGGTGTAGATAAAGAAGCATCATAATTCTTCCCTTTAAAACATTCCCAGTTTTGGAGAAGCTTGATGGTATAAAACTTTGACCAAGCAAAAGACCAGTGGCTTGGGAGGGTTTGGGAAACATGAGATCGATTCATGTATGCTACACAGTCAGAACTTTAAAAAAAACTCAGCTTCCTGGTGTTTTATTCTTGTTGCTACTGTTACTGCTGTTATTTTGGCATGAAGAACTCATCTAACTTTTCTAGTTTTTTATTTTTTTTTTTTTTTTTTTTTTGCTTGTATAGTATATTAATGTTGCAATGTTATTGTGTTGTTTAATGCACAAATATTTACACAGTATCCAACCAGCAGGATGATAACCACAGTTCTATTGCACTTAAATGGCAGGGTTTTGGTAGCAGGGGGATGCAGGGTTGGCCTCTGTGAACAGAGTCCAGTGCTGCCTCATGTCAGAGCAAAGCCAGCTCCAGCTACTCCAGAGGGACACACTGCTGCCAGAGCTGAGCCATGAGTGACACTGGTGGTGTCTCTGGGAGAGCAGATTAAAGGAAAACTGCTGCACAACAGCAGCTGAGAGAGAGGAGTGAGAAATGTGAGAGAACAGTCCTACAGCCATCCAGGTCAGTGCAGAAGGAGGGCAGGAGGTGCTCCAGGTGCAGGGCAGAAGCTCCCTGAAGCCGAAGAGAGGCCCGCAGAGGAGCAGGCCATCCCCTGCAGCCCATGGGCACCACGTGGAGCAGATCTCCTTGTGCAGTCATGGAGGAGCCCACGGGGCAGCAGTGGATGGGGTCTCAAGGAGCTCACAGCCCACGGAGAACCCCTACAGGAGCCGGCCGCAGACCAGGGATCAAATCAAAGGGGACATGTTCTGCTTCAGCATTGGCCAGAGCTGACTGCAGTGGTCTCCAAAGCAACATGTCAGCCCCACAGTCCCACTCCATGTGCTCAGCCCAGCAAACAAATCTCCATTCTCCTCTGCTCTCATCTCCCAGAGCTCTTCCTCTCAATATCCAACATTTCCAGCATGAGCTGGAGCAAGCCATTAGACTGCCAGCTGCAACTGGCAAAAGGTGGCTAGGAGGACCATAAATCTGCTGCCCCAGCAAGCCCAGCCCATGCCACCTCCCTTCCCTTCCCCAAGTGACGGGCTCAGCACAGGGGTAGGTGTAGCCAGGAGTGAGGTGAGACACAGACGCCTGGTCACTGGGTACATGGGCTGATGGGACATGAAGATGTCAGAGTGCCAGGTGTCAGCTCCTACAGTTGTGCTGCATGATCCAAAGCCAAAAATACAGGCAACCTTTTAGCACACTGAAGGAAAATCTAAGCCAGAACCTTACAATTTTAAGGACTACATGGAAACTGAGAAAGAATGACAGAGTGCAGCTAAACACGATTAGAATGTTGTCATTGTACACCAGTCATAACTTCTATTACACCAGAAATACAATCAAACTTGGATCGCATCCCATTCAGTATGACTCCCTGCATCCAGTAGACCCTTGCACCTGAGTACTGTGGCACATGGCGTGATGTAACACTTCACAGCTCTGCCTGCAGCACTCCCTGGACAGGACTGAGGCTTTGACTGCTCTGCTGCAGTTTCAGAGAAGCTCTTACAATCTCCTAAAATGCAGCCTTGTGCAGTATTTAGAAGGTGAATCTTTTATCCTTGCTCAGGGCCTCTACCCAGGTTTTCTTGAGTATCAGTTGCTTCTTTCAACCCTGCACATCCTTGTAATGCACACACTGTTCATGCACAAGCAGCTTTCTTGGAGGCATGCAAGAAATTCAAAGAATGAAGTCTAAAGTTTCTTTTCCTCCTGTGATTTTCATTTTGTGTGCTTAGCTATTCCACAAGCCTCCCTTACACCCTTAAATATTAACACAGATGTTCTCTCGATGTGGGATTCCTCATTATCATATGAATAAATGATTGATTACCACCATATCAAGCAAGCACAACTTTTATAACCATATGAATCAGCATCGTGCCAAACCCTTAAGGAATAGTAACAGCGTCCAGGTATTTATTGAACTTTATTGCTTCCTGGATCATTTAAAAAGAGTGGCTGACAAACAATCATTTACACAGGCTTCAAAGTTTGCCTTGGATACTCTGAGCAGTTCTGCATTTCAAAATGCAGTCTTACTTACTTTCTCGGCATTTTAACACCAAGATGTTGGACAACTCCACAGCTTGTCCAGCTGTGGACAACTCCACAGCTTGTCCAGAAAATGCTACTATTTGCAGTGGCACATCTTGTGTGTTACCAGAAGATGATTTTAACCAGACTTTGAGTGTAGTTTTAAGTACTGTTCTAACAATCATGCTGGCTTTGGTGATGTTCTCCATGGGTTGCAATGTGGAAATTAAAAAATTCTTGCACCACATAAAAAGACCCTGGGGTATTTTTGTGGGTTTCCTCTGTCAGTTTGGAATTATGCCTCTCACAGCCTTCTTGCTTTCACTGGCCTTTGACGTTCATCCTATTCAAGCTGTTGTGGTGATGATCATGGGATGCTGTCCAGGAGGCACAGCCTCTAATATCATCGCCTACTGGGTGGATGGTGACATGGACCTAAGGTAAGAGCAGCTGATTTCTAAAATGTTCACATGGCTTTTTGTAAATTTTGTACTGAAAAGGACTGTCTGATTTTTTCTTGTCTTGGTTGATGTGTGGTGGAACTTCCTTCTTGTAGAGATATTTAGTTACTATAGTACTAGTAAATATAAGCAGACTAGCATTATTGTTAGTTCTTGATAATTAGTTAGGAAGATATCATAACAGAATTGTGAATATTAGAGAATGTCTTTGCTGTAAGATCTGAAATTCTTCATAAAATAGCATACTAAGGATTATGAACTCATTGACTAAGTTAAACTTATATTTGTGATTTTGTTTCTCCAAGACCTTGGGCAGTAAAAAAATATAATAAAGAATTTTTGAACCATAAGTCCTATATATGAAAGAGCAGCTATGCAACAATTTTTTTTAAATAATGTTTCTTAAAAGAAACCACCTGTTGAAAAATATCTTTCCTCCTTTTGTGTTCTGCACAATGAACAGACAGACATAGCCTTTCTCTTTGGGAACTAATACAAAGAAAAATTACTTATGACAATTCTACATGCTCCTGACACCTTCTGCAAAGTCTTCAATCTGAAGGAAATTTTAACAGGTGAAAAACTACCAATTAATGCAGCCCTGCACATGAGGTGCTATGGAAAAACTCCATTGTGACTAGGTGTGATGGTCTCTGACTGGGTGCTCCAAACTCAGATACAAATACGTAGGATACGTAGTGCGGTCTTGGACATCAGACACGCTGTAGAAGTGCACTCTACTCCTGATGAAAATTTCTTGGGGCGTTCATTAACTCTAACAGCTTTTAAAAATGAACCATCTTTTTTTCTTTTCATATCCTGATTACTCTGCTCTAAAATAAACAAGATAATTTCTCCATTTCCTGCAGAGAAACATAAATTGGAGCATTCATCCAATTTATCATAAGCCAGTCTGAACTAGAAGTGGAAAAAATAATAGAAGTAAGAAAGATGTGGAGTCAGAGCAAATTGACTAAGAATGTTAATATTTGTGGCTTTAATAAGACATTTTTTCCATCCTTTGAAAACAGTGAACTTTTCTGTTACATACAGGTGTTAATGTAATGCCTGTATTCGAATCATGTATGAAGTCAGCCCCTACTAATCACCAGTTTCCTCACTGTGGAGGAAAAACCTATGATAGTAGAAACTGTAAGACAATTTATTTCAGTGAATGCGGGTCTGAGAAAACATAGATAAAAAGACATCCAGCACAAGTCTTAAATTCCATCCTAATCTTTCCTTGGAAAAATACACTGAGCTAAACTGTTCTTTGTCAGGTCCGTATATTCAGAATCCTAATTGATGATGCTATAAATATGAGTAGGATTTATAACTCATGATGGTGGTAGAAGGTGAGGTAAATTGGAAACAGATACAGAATATTATTCTTCAGGTAAAAGCCTTTACCTTAAGATTTCAAAGGCTTTTGATCACTACATTTTCACAATATTTCAAGGACTAGAGGAAACAGGAGGTAGAGCAAGTGATGCAAGTATCTTCAGTCTTGACAGAATAACACTACAAGTAGCTTGACTGACTTCTGGAGCCAACACAGCATATCAGACTAAGTTTTGCTTTTAACTGATATTTTATCTTTGTATATAATAAGCCATCGCCATTATCTACAGTCCTGCTTCAACACTTCCTAGTGCAATTAAACCATAAGCAAGAGTAAGAATTAATTTTCTACTATTTGTGTAATCACTGGAAGGTGAATTATGAGGTTTTGTACCTTTTTTAGTAGTTCAGACCCAGATGATGTCCTCTGAAGTATCCCATAGGGATACCTGTTTCTGACATTTCTTGCTAACTCATAAGAACAACTGCTTCTGCATTACCATTTCATCTCCTCCGTAGCTCCTCTGGGAGCTGCTGCAAGCACATGGATTGGGGTTAGCGAATGAGCAGCCTTTGTATCAGAATGTAGATATAGAAACTGCAAGAATATGTAGGAAATATAGACACAGGAAACATGAGTTCTTTTATCCACTTGGGGCTTTATCAGACCTGAGTTAAAGCCCGTTGCTCTTTTTCCTTTGTGTGTAAGAATTCTCTTTCCAGAGTCTCCTACTTAACTATATCCAACAACACCGAAGCAGAGAGTCAAAGGAACCAAAACTAAAACAGATATCTCTGTAGTTTCTGTACAAATTCTTCCAGATCTCTCTGAATGTATCCAGTTTGTGCATCTGTAGCTTCTATTATGAGGGTAAACTACATCAAAGAGCGATCAGAGGCTCATGAGGAAGTTTCCAAAGTCTCCCAAGTAAAGCCTTCTGTCATTATTTTTACCTCATAGGAGAATGATTTGAAGGCAACATTTTACCTACACTACTCAGAAAAATCTGACTATATCATCTATTTCTATCTGTCTTTTTAGCTGTGTTACTCTGTCTTCCATTGTCCAGCAGAATGCTCATTTTTCTACAAAGTATACCAGGCTCAGTGGATTCAAGAATTGGAACAGGTTGCCCAGCAAGGTGCTCCGACCCTGGAAGCATTCAAGGCCAGGCTGGATGAGGTTTTGAGCAACCTGATCTAGTGGGAGATGTCCCTGCCTATAGCAAGGGGATTGGAACTAGATGATCTTAAAGGTCCCTTCCAACCCAGACCGTTCTATGATTCTATGATTCTAAGACGTTATATTTTAACACAAAAACATTGTTTTTTTGAACAAACCAAGGAAGCAACAATAGTTATGGCTCAGCTTCAAAGAGTAATTATCAGTACCTGCTCTTTGGCCTAGGGCAGGAAAAGCCAGAAAAGGTAAATTTACTATGTTGTACTTCCCAGATGATGAATGTTTTTGTTTGTTTTTTGGCTTTGGACTGAATTTCTAAAATACTCCAGAAGTGATAGTGAAATGTAAAGTGGCAGTTGATCCAAGTTACCCTCTCAGCAGCCAGCCAGTCAGCACGCGTATAGACTTGCCAACAGCCTTTCCTGATCGTTGCCGCACTGCTTCTTTGTACTGAAATTTATTGTTCTGTCTCTGCACTGAAACTTATTGTTTTATGTCTGCAGAACATGTTGGTATTTATGGTTTTATTATTATTATTATTATCATTTCAGCAGAAACCATTATTTGCATTTAGCTTTTTTTCTAACTTGACATATGGATAAGCTGACTGTAGCCAGCAGCATTTCTTGCTTATCTTTTCATAAGCTGTTAAGTCATAATAAGAAAATGAAGAGAGTATAGACTAACATGAGACAAATTGTCACTTAAACCAATTTCTTTGCAGCATCAGCATGACAACTTGCTCCACACTTCTTGCAATGGGGATGATGCCACTCTGTCTTTTTGTTTATACTAAGATGTGGACTGATTCTGATGCAATTGTACTCCCCTACGACAGCATTGGTAAGTCAAGTGAACCACACTTTCCCTTCTGACTCTCCTTTATTTTCCTTCTAGTAACAGCCACTCTTACATTATCACCATCCTGCAGAGGCACAAAGAAATTACCTCAGACATTTTAAAAATATGTATTTTCCTACTTTTCAGTGATTTTGGTGGGAATTAGGTACCTAGATCATTTCAAGACATCCACAGCCCTTCAGATCAAATACTTTATGTCATAATAAGCACAGTACAGTTATTTTTCACAAGTTCGTGCATTCTTTTCTTTTTAAACGGTTTTGAAACCTGTTTGGTACTGGGATAAGAATAATTCATACAGAAATAGCTGCTTTCCCTGGATGAAAGGATCGGTAACAGCTTTCAGGCACAATCCTGCAAAGAGCTAAGAGCTGAGGCCCTATCTGGCAAAGTACTTAAGCACATGTGGATAATTAAGCAAGCGATTAAAACTGCTGAGTCTCATTGAAAAGCTGCAATCTATACCACCAGGAGTGGCTTCATTTGACTTCCTGTCAGAAATCTCATCCAGCTACAAAGAGAAAATAGTCAAAGTATTTAGAAATATATGCTCCAGTGCTTTGCAGAACTGTAGCCCTGGTGCTTATCAAGTTCAGTTCCGTGTTGTGGTTATCTTACAAAGCCAGCAGAGTCACTTTCATATTCTTCAATTTCAATTCTCATTGTCCTGGAAAAAAAAAAACACATACGTTGCTTGTGCTCTCAAAAACATGCTGGAGAAAGAAGGCCAGAACAAAAGAAGCTCTAAACCATTTGCTGATTTGGTATAGTAGTGAAACGCCTGCAGACAAAGTGAACATTTAATATAGCTACACACATCACAGGATAGTGGTAATTAGTGCACTCAAATTTCTGTTTGCCATTTTGATTCAGGTGAATGAGCGTGTAGCTCAGCTGAATGGCAATTACTTCAACAGGTTGCCAAAGATAACAGACTGTAGAAAAGCAAATGGGCAGGTGTGGGTATCTATGCTGCAGTGTGCATTACCAGAAACATCCACCACAGGCTTGCTCTGTAACTCTAGCTGATCTACACAGTGTCTGTTCCCATCACAAACCTCTACATGATATGTGGGTTTATCTTTTCTCTTTTCTTTTTTACAGGAATTTCACTGGTAGCTCTTGTAGTTCCTGTTTCAGTTGGAGTATTTGTTAATCACAAATGGCCCAGTAAAGCAAAAAGAATACTTAAGGTAGGATTTGTACTGCTGAAGCACTGGTAATTATAGACAAATTATGGAACTGGTAGCACTACTGAAGCAGCATATTACTATTCATAGTATTTGTATCTGATAGCCTTGGAGTTTTCAGCAGAAAACAAATGAGACACTGCAGAAATTTATTGCTTTCCCCCTGCACAAACATGCACGAGTTGTACATGTTATTAGAAGCCATCACCAAAGAACATACTTTTGTTTTTGGCTAGAACTGTGTGAGCAACTGAGTTCAGTTTATAATGTAAACTGAAAACTAGAAGGAAAATCATTCAGGTCAAATGGAATTTTTTCCTTCAAAATAGAACAAAATGAAGATATTTTGGGTCAAACAAAAACATTTCTACTTTTAAACCAATTTGTCATTTTTTGGCAATTTTGAGTGTGAAGTTGATTTAAATATGCATATATATGTGTGTGTGTGTGTGTGTGTGTCTTGAAAATGTTCCAGTATTTAAAAAATCTAAGAAAACTATTCAGAAAGTTCAACTATATTTGCAAGATAGATTCAGAAGCCCTGAATCTATGATTTTTGGCAAAAACAGACCTTACCAAAATAGTAATAGTAATAGCTTATCTACCTTTGATGTTAAGAGAAAATCATTCTGAATATTTTCCTGCTCAGTTCAAAGTGATTTTCAGATATGCCAAGTACCCTCGGCCTTTGTTGACCACCCTAAGTTAATATAATCATATTCTACATTTTCTTAAACAAAAATAAGCTGACAACTGGTTATTCTACCTATATTTTATTATTCTTTTTCTGCTATAAACTCAGAAATTACAGAATGCAAATAATGTCCTTTTAAGTCCAACTAATTTTCATGAAATTTTTGTTTATCCTGTTATTATTTTTAAATGCATCCACAGCTTACTTAAGAACATGAATAGTATTGAGAGATGATTTCAAAAGAGTGCTGTTCCTGCGTGATCAATTAAGGGAAAGTCATGGACTTGAGCTCACATGAGAAGATACTCTACTTTTTAGCAAAACACAATTTCATTGTCATTTGTACTGAGTGGGCGAGCAACCCACAGTAGATTCCACTGCCCATTTGCTTGATAATAGACGATGAAGCATCAAGCAAAGATTCAACCATAGCTGTCAGATTAAGGTCCAGATAGCAAGAAGTGGAGATAAGAGCACAAAGACAATGTGAAACAGAATAGCTTGTCATGGCTAGACAGCGTTTCTTTTTCCTAGGTGCACGTGGTTAATCTCCCAGTCAAACAAAAGCACTTGTTGATTCAGTGCCCTTAAAAAGATTCAGTCAAAGACTGATGAAGCCAGTTCAATGAGAGTACACCTTTTAGCTGAGAAATGGATTTCTACTTCACTTAAGCATAGGTATCTGCTGGTGCGATCTCTTGCAACATGTACCATAATTGAGATAGTGAGATAAATTGAATATTGAGAAGAGAATGTGTTATCCTTTACCTTGGCAAGAAGCAGTGAGGATCTCAGTACATTCAGCCGCAGAAAATATGATCAACTCAGTGACTGTCTATATAGAAATGCATATGAGCTCGCAGCCAGTTCTCATACATGATATTTTCAGCCACAATAAATATTTATTCCCTCGCTTGATAAATAATTTCCGAGAACCAACAATCTAGCTTCTAATTAGCATATACTATGCTATGCCCCAAAGTGTGACTGTTCAAAGAGTGGGTATGAAAAGTGCATAATACTAGCTTTTTGACTACTACTGTCCCAATAATTCTGGGAAAAATCTGAGTTGTTCCTCAACTATGTTACAGCTCTGAAGTTTTTAATGTTTAGTTTTAGCTGAGCTTTGATCTGTCTATAGTCACACTTTAAAATACATTTTACAGCTTTATTTTGGGGAAAATGGCAGTAATCTAATCTGTCTGCTTCCCATGAATTAGACGGCGGTAAATATTTAGCTTTATGTATTTCAGTGGCTCAGTTAAAGACATTCAAAGGTATGTTTGACACTGTGTTTGTTGTCACAAAATTTCACTGAAGTCTCTTATTCACACAGTCTTTCCTCTTTTTTCTCACAGGTTGGTTCCATAGCAGGAGCAATTCTCATTGTCATTACTGCTGTGGTTGGGGGAATACTCTATAAAGGCTCGTGGGTTATCACACCTAAGTTATGGATCATTGGTACCATATTTCCAGCAGCTGGCTATTCTTTGGGATTCTTTCTGGCTCGTCTTGCTGGTCTGTCTTGGAGCAGGTATAGATTTCTCTCTGACATAGATTTATAGTCTTATTTCATCTGTGAAGGAAGCTTTTATTTAAGGAATAATCAAAGCTGAGAATGCTTCCTAAATATTTGTTTTGCAACAGATCACTCATTCCTCAACCATGTTTCTAGTGTACAGCATGTAAATAAAATTTATGATGTTTACATTTCTATCTATGGATTATGACTAGAATTTCCTCCTGCCTTTCCCACGTGTGCCCATGTCTTGCACTTCAAAGGAAATGAGCAGAATAGACCTAACAAACAAATGGGTTGTGACAAGTAAAGCTTCTCATGAAGAAACAGCAGCCTACAATTTAGAGTATTGTTGCAAAACAGAGGGAGATAAAGTTTCAGATTGGATACCAGGAAAAGGTTCTTCAGTGAGAAGGTGGCCTGGCACTGGAACAGGCTCTCCAGGATAGTGGTCACAGCCTCAGGCTGAGAGAGTTCAAAGAGCATTTCACATGTATGGTTTGAATTGGTCAATTGGTGGTCCTGTGTGGAGCCAGGAGTTGAACTTAATAACTTTTGTGGATCTCTTCCAACTCAGAATATTCTGTGATTCTCCAATAAGTAGTGTTGATTATAGCATATAATATTCTTCTGCAATTGCTTAATTGACATAAATTGCATGTGTTCTGGTTCTAAAAATTCTATCACTTGTAAGCTGAGGAATGCTATTATTTCATTTATCTATGTGGATCCTAATTTTGCAGATACCTAGTAAAGAAGAGGAATGCACTGGATGCTATTTCACAGTTGTCATTGTGTTATTCCCTTTAGATGTCGTACAGTGTCTCTGGAAACAGGCATGCAAAATACTCAGCTATGTTCAACAATAGTACAGCTCTCCTTCAGCCCTGAACAACTTGAACTGATGTTTACTTTCCCACTCATCTACAGCATTTTCCAGCTGTTGTTTGCACTAATGATTTTAGCAGGTAAATATATTTTCTGTTAGAATATTATTATTATTACTATTATCACCAGCCTCATTTTCTGTCAATATGGAGAAAGCAAGAACATACAGTTGAGAGAAAAATAATCAAATGGAAAACAGTTAACTTAATAATGACTCAAATTATCATCGTTCATCACCACTGTGCTGTCCTGTATGTAACTGAGACAATATAAGGATCAGTTTAAGATTTAGAAGACCCTTTACTTTTCAGAACAAGGGAAGCAATCTCTGTCACCTAAAACTGACTACAGAAGTATACCTTGGGCAAAGATTTGCTATTACCCTTTCCTGAAGAAAGGCAAATGTGTCTTCCGCTAGAGCCTTCTACCACTCCAAGGTGCCTGAGCTTACAGTTTCGCACCAGGACCATCCCGAAAAGCATGCATAAGCTCACTCTCCTGACATACATCAAGAGAAAGAATAGCTTCACAGCTAATATGGGAAGTGAAATGTTCTGTTATAAGGTCTCTTTTTACTCCTACATGCACCTCATGCGCATTGCACTACACGTGCACAACTAACTTACTAAGGATTGAGACTTTATCCCTTTTTTTCACCCCCAAAACTAGCTGGGACTTTTTAGCTCCCAGTCACAAATGAGCCATCTTACCAGGCATCTAGAGCACCATCCCAGGGATACAACCTGGGAGCTATAGCCCCAGCTCTTACCTCTATAGCTGGCAATTGCATAAGAATGGAAGAACCATTTTTCCTCATTTTGTCTTAGTTTCTGCCTAACAGGATTTGTGTAGAAGAATGAATGAGTCCCACAGATCCAGCCAATAGCCCAAGAATTCCCAGGAAACATAGGCAGTACTTTTAACAGGAACAAAAAGCAGTCAAGCATAAGAAACAAAATTTAAACATTTTCCTTATTATTTTCTAAACATACTTCTTTAGTGATGAGAGTTGCTGACATAGAATAGTTAAATCTGGCTTTAAATAAATTGTATTGAGGCATTTGAATATTTTAGCAACATAAGGTAATAAAGTGTTGTATGCTTACATGCAATTACAGTGTTTTTCAGGTCTTTGTTATAATGTTTTCATTTAATATTAAATTTCCAGGTTACCGTGTTTACATAAAACGCTGTGTCAAAACTAATAAGGACGTTGAGAAAACAGAAGAAAAAGATGATTCTAAATCAATTTCATCACATGCTAAAGAAAATGGAGGATTTGTATCAGATGAGACAAAATAGTCAATTACCTTTCTGTTCCAAACAGCTGAAAAGATAAAAGATACGTGGTTTACTTAAAACTTGCTTTCAGATGCTGTTGCTTTATATTTTTGCTAAATATTTAGCAAAAGATGGAGTTTTGCTGGTACTGGACAGTGAGTCTTCAAAATGATTAACTTATGAAAAATTTCTACTTTGATTTTCAACATGGTTTCTACCACAATTTTAGCATCTTTTTAAATATAATTCCCTAAAATATTTGATGTATTAATATGGTTTCTATAAAGAAAGAAAGAATAAAGTTGGGCCATAGCTAAAAGAAAAAAAAAAAAAACAAACAGATACTTGTTTTAGAGGTTATGGACCATGATCCAGCAAATCAGTCTGCTAGTCTCAGCCCCTGCCCCAAACAAAGATAAATCTTCTAACAGTGCCTGAGCAGCACTAGAAGTTGATGTGGAAGATATGATAAAGCTGGGGGATTTCCACTGAACATGAATCAACCATGAAATTGAAACAAGTGAGTAATGAAATAAAGATTCATTTAGGACAGTGTGGACAGGCTAAAGTTATCCCATTGTACTAATTGCTTAAAGCGTTAATTTCTTCTAAAGCTATAAGTTTCACAAATGCAAAGTACCTTAAGACTCTTTTTTTTTTCTTTTTTGTTTGGATTAATGAAAAGTAACAGCTTTGCATCTTCAGAAGCAGAGAGATAAAGCTTAGGAGATAAGTCTGAGGCCATTTCAATGACAGCTACATACAGAAAAGCAAGCTGAGTTTTGGGAGGTGTACTGTCAAGTGCAGTTGAGTCATATAGTATATCCTTTATACTTGATAGTATAGTTGATATTCATATATTTCTGTGGCCGTACAAACTCAGTAAGTTTTGACTTACTGCATGTTCATGATTTTAAGACACTCATGTAGTTAATGACTGTGATATTTTAATTATATAAACTACAAACCAACATAATTGGATGTAAATATACATTATTTGTCTCTGAAAATTCAAGGGCACATATGGAAAACTGTCCTAAGTATGTGGAGAAATAGCATAATTTTAACAGAAATAATACAGTAAATTTTATGCAGCTGTAATTTTTTGTGAATACATTCAGTAACATTAGTCCTCGTAGCTCTTATGCAAGGAAAACATCCAGAGAACTTCAGATGAAATAAGTGAGAGCTTGGCTGACCAAAAACTTCAAGAGTGAGCCAACTGTCAACACATGGAAACTATACACCTCTTTGTCATATTCAAGTGGACCTTCTGAGGTGTTATGAGTTGAAATGGCAGGTTTTCTACAAACACAACTGAAATTGTGGAATTTAAATTCCAGACGTGTAGCTTTCCACTGCTGCAGAAATGTGCCCAATATTAAACAAATGATAAATTATTTTTATATACCATATGTGAGAGAAAGGATCTTGAAATGTTCCTGAGTTCAGAGAGGCTTGAAGCTGCTTTGCTTTCAGGTTCAGTTCAGAATGGTCATACCTCCAAGGAGGATTTCAACCCTTAGTGGAAGATGGCACATAGCTAGGTGTAT
The DNA here is from genome assembly GCF_016699485.2 of Gallus gallus. Classification (NCBI taxonomy): domain Eukaryota; kingdom Metazoa; phylum Chordata; class Aves; order Galliformes; family Phasianidae; genus Gallus; species Gallus gallus. The sequence goes on from NC_052532.1 coordinate 142,697,242, forward strand.
TATGTTTTTATAGAATAAAGAATAAACAGAAAAAATGCTGTTAATACTTCTATGGAGGAATCACAAATGTGAGACACCACTTTCATAGAGAAAAGAATAAGCTGCTATTTATAATATCTGTGATAAGAAAGCTATTGTCTTTATCCTGTTTCCGTCTAAAAATGAGCAGCAGATGTTAATTAGGGTAGAGTCATTCTTACAACAAACTACTTCTCTTTCCCCATGCTGAACCCTAGTGCTTCTGTGTATTTTTAAGGGAGAATTTGAAATTGTATTGAAGAATAGTAGTCTGTCTTGCTTATACTATGTATGTGTATGTATTTAAAGCAACTGTATAAACACTGAACTGAATAAAGTCAGAAACTATTTATAATTTTGCCCACTGGAGTAATTTGTGGTGGAAAGAACTGAGACTAAATCTTAACATACAGACAAAGTTTATGGCTGTGAGATGTAACAAAAATACCTCAGATTATGTGTAAAATGACTATGTTTAGTAGTGATGAAGTTTAAATGAACATGAGACATCTGATGCCATATTTGATATGTATTTATTAATGTACACTGTGTATGTGCACTTAAGGCCCCAGATGAGGCCTGGAGGTTGTAGTTTCTCCAGTCATTACAGTGAATTCTAGTGAGAGATGGATGTTCCAAGTTTCGTGTGAAGTAAAGCCAGCTTAAATGTTTTGACCAACCCATGGCTCTAGAGCACATTATACTTAAAAAAAAATCTCCATGGCTTACCAAAGTTGCCAGAGGCAGGGTTGTGTTTACATGACAGCTGCTAAATATCCAGCTGCAGGAGGCTGGTGGCATCAATGTCCATCAATGGTGCAACTGGTCTGGGCTGTCTCACAAGAACTTTTGGAGGAGCTGTGTTCTTTCTCCATAGGTCTCCAGAAAGATGTTACGGTTCTTTTGCTGTGATCCCTATGAGTACTGAAATGTGTACTTCTCCGTTGAAGGATGCTGGTGGTCTCCAGCTTTGCAGCTGCAGGTTTTTTTTACATCATCAAAAGTAAGAGACCAGTTTACAGAGGTCAAGTGGTTTAATCCACTCTGCGTCATCTCCTCTCACATTCCTCATTATGAAAATCCTTTCAAAGAAAGTCAGTACCACTTAGGCAACATTATTTCTATCCATTGAAACAGCCTGCTGATGAGACATCACAGGATGTGCAATTATGAAGCATCAAGCAGTGATATTCAGTCTAACAGATCCAGTTAACACTTACATATGCTGGTAATTTGTCAATTCAGGTTAAAAAGTTATACTGATGTCTTAACAGGTTCTAGGTTAACACAATGAGTCTACTCTTACATAGTCATTCATGTTCTAACTATGCTCCAATTCTGGATCTCAAACCATTGCAGGAAAAATGAACTGAAATATATCTAAGGATAAGCATAACCCAAAATTAAAAAAGTATTTGAATTAATTGTCTATCTCATCCCATGATCAGTGGTATAAGGTCTGCAAAGATTCAATGATTATAGTCTCCAAGCCAAAGTTTGTAGCTATAAATCTGAGAACAAAGATGTGTTCTCTAGCCAGCAAAGAAAAGGAAGAACCACCAAAATTAATCAAGCCCTCTGTCTCACATATCTGTTATAGGATGAGTTATTCACTGGTACCCTCTCTCTGTCTCAATAAGGCAGATTTATATGGTCTGACTAAATGCATCATTATTTGACTATCAGATTTAACAAAAAAAAAAAATGACATTAAAGGCATCTGCTTTCTGCATAAAATCTCTAAGCATCCAGTACATTTCCTTTAACCAAGAAAATAGGTCTTTATTTTTGTAAAATAAAATAAAATAAAGGAAAACTAGGCAGAAGAATATAATGATTTTAATCATACAACTAATTTTTCAGCTGACCAAAAGACAGGTAGAAGAAGTGATTCTATCGCAAAGTGTGCTATCTTAGTCATGCAAGTACAATCTGAATAGAATTAACAAGTAAATTGATTTGCAATTTAAGTTAAATTAGTTTGTTGCTGCAGACTAATCAGGTTATGATGTTCAAGAAACATAATTATAAACTCTGCTAATCGTTATTGTTTTTGTCAGCCTCTGAAAAGACAGGTGAACTTATTTTTTTGTGGTCCAGCCAACCAGTGATGCAAACAGTTGATGCAAACCTAAAACAGTAATCAATATTCCCTATCTCTGAAAGCACAGACCTTCACTACTCAATACTTTACAATCATGCTCCTGTTCTTCCCAGATTAACCGTATCAGTTGCTCACATCCAGAATTAAAACAAGTATTGTGCAAAAGTACAGTGCAGAAGTACAACCAAATTGCAACTAAGCAAGACTGTCTAGATGTTCTGAGCCAGAACTGATGAGCAACACAAGAAAAACTGCTTCTGTTTGCTAAGGAATAAATATTTTGTTTCAGAAGCACTAGTATCTCAGTTAAGATGAACACTAAATTAAGTGAAAATATCAAATCAAAACCTAACAGTAAGTTGTCATGATATTTGCCAGCCTTCAAACTGGAATGGTAGATGATGGATAGTTGAAAGCCTTGAAGAAGTTTGAATGTTTTCATGAGTAGCTATGTGCTGCAGAATGATATTACTATCTCATTTCAGTTTCCATTAAATTTAGCTGTATACAAGTAATTTTCCATTGTCAACTTTCATTCTTCCCTGAAAACATGAGTTAGTACTGTCAGTTGAAAAAGATAAACATCTGTGGAAAGAAAGCCATCACTTGTCTCAGTATGGGAGGAATTCTGGGGGCTTTACACAGAATCAGCTATGAAATTAAGTTTCCTGAACACAGGCATCCAGTGTAACATGAGATGTCCTGGACAATTACATAAAACTGTGGAAGAGTGTTGTGGTTTAACCCAACAGCGGCTCAGCACCATAAAGTCATTCTCTCATTCCCATCTCCCAGTGGGATGGGAGAGAGAACTGGAGGGAAAAAAAAAAAGCAATGTAGAACTCGTGGGTTGAGATAAAAGCTACTGAGACAGAAAAGGAAAAGAAAATGAAAATAATAATAGAAATGGTAATATACGCCAACTTAACAACGTTTGCATTGTGCAATTACTCACCACCAGCTGATGGACATACAGCCAGTCCTTGAGCAGTACCCCTTTTCCCGACCAACTCCCCAAGTTTTTTCAAATTATGTCATATGGTATGGAATATCCTTTTGGCCAGTTTAACTCAGATGTTCTGGTTCTGTGCCCTCCCCTCCCCCCCAGTCCTTGTGTGCTCTCATCCCCCTGCACTGACAGGACAGCACAAGAAGCTGAAACGTCCTTGGCTCTGTGTAGAACAGCTCAGCAACAACAGAAGCATTGATGTGTTATCAACATTGTTTTTCTCCCAGAGCCAAAACATAGCAACATGCCTGACACTTTGGAGAAAGTCAACTCTGTCCCTGCTGAAACCAGGGCAAAGGGCTAGGAATAAAATTTTGTGAGGACACTCAAAACTGTGTGTGTGTAAACAAATAATATATAAAAATATATTAGTGGTATCTCTACTTGCTCATAAAAGACTTAAAATGAATCACTACAAAACTGTGTTGCCAATAACATTCAAAAGGACATAAATCAGCCTCCTCCCTCAAATAATGGAGTTGATTTAAGAGCACACTATAGAAAGAGTAAATTGAGACTAAGATCTTTGTCCTTTGGACATGAATTTTATGGAGATTTAGCTATGAGGACTGGATTTTTGCCTTTCTAAAGCTATTCAGAAAAGAAATCTCAGTAATGAAGAAAAATCTTACTGATCAAAACAGGGAGCTGATCAGTTCCTTTAAGTGGTGTATCTATCCCCGAGCTATGACATATCTTAGATATTCTTATGGAAAATACAGTATTTTCCAGGCAATCAGATCAGTTCCCTTCCCGTACACAGCTAGTACCCACCTTTTTATTCACTGCAAACGTTCATAACAGTGAGAAATATTTATAATCACATACTCAGTGTTTCTATCTTACACAAATTTAAATTTGCCTGATATTTTACAGAGGTAATTTAATTGCTTCAGATATACTGATTAGATATGCTGATCAGATATCGTTTAGGTAATCTGATATATTATTTTAAATATGACTGCAGACCTTCTGTCTCCTTCTTCTGCAACGAGTTTACGTATTACTCATTTGGGAGATTTCATCACAGTTTTTAAAAGCCACTTTCCTCCATCTGAATTCCAAATAAATGTAAAGAGGTCATACTAAGATGGTAAGTCCCTGTTTAAATAATTTGATGGTACAATTAATTCCCCACAAGTGGAATTAACTACGAGGGATTAATGAAAATGTCAGGGTTACAGGCTGTGCTGCTGATGTGTTTCTAATGTCAGTAGTAAATCTGCTGTAGGTAGAACACAAATTCTTTCCACATAGGCTCTTTCTTTAAAAATATACCCAGAACTCATAAAATAGCCCACAGCCGATATGGACCAATTTTCCATAAAAACGCACCTACTGTGGAAACAGAGCAAAACACACAGCTTTTGGAGGTGAAGACATATTTCAGGTTTCAGAATGTCCAGGGATCAATTTAAAAATGAACAAAATTCATCTGCAAAAAATAGACACGAAAGAAGGGAAGAAAAACTAATTCATGGACCAGAATTTCATTGCTAGCAATTTAAGATAATGCTTGATGTACAAGTCACAGCTTAGAATATCCTTAAATAACTTCTGGAAGCTGTGGAGATATGAGGCCTTGTCTCTTACACCTTTTTTCCCAGCACCTGCTTCTTCCATTACAGAGCTAGCTGTAGCTCCACAGTTCTTGTGTCTGTGCAATCATTTCCAGAAACTGTTATATCTGAGGAAAAGTGCAATCTGCTTATAGATATTTTGCCTATTGAAAGGAAAGGAAAAATCACTCAGTCTGGAAATAACAGCTGAGTAGAAGGATTCACTAGAATAGCAGCTAGTGAAATGAATAATGTATTAGGAGTAACAGGGGCTCAGAGAAAACTATTTTATGAAGACATACCTAGTTGTCTGTAGAAGTCATCACCCTGATGACCTTTCCATTCTATATGACCTCACCCACTCCATTGCGTTTTCCGGCATTTTTCCACAGCATCCATTTGGTACACAAACTACAATCACAGTGAAAAAAACATAAGACAGTTGGACCATTTACAATACTAGAATCACTGACGTTATTTAGAGCACCAGTGAAATATGATCAGATTGTCCATTAGAGATCACTCACTCAGAGATAACAAATATTCCTCATGGTCTTTGCAGGCACATACCAGAAATATGCGGTGGAATCACACAGGTGAGTGGTGAAGAGCCAGAAAGCGGTCTCTGACCCCAAAGTCAAGTGGCATTGCTCCTCTCATGTGCACAGACCTAAACTCTCTTTGCAGACAAACAGGGCGATCACATTTCAGTCTGCCTCCTACCACATGCTCTTCATCAGCCTGACCCCAACTGCACGAGGCTGTGCCATGAAGGGTTCAAGCAGGCAAACACCACTGACAGTCATAGAAAAATAGAATGGCTTAGACTGGAGGGGATCTTAAACATCATCTAGTTCCAACACCCCTGCCAAGGGCAGAGTTGTCAACCACTAGATCAGGCTGCCTAGAATCCCACCCAACCTGGCTTTGAACTTCTACGGAGATGCGGCACCCACAGTTTCTCTGGGCAGTCTGTGACAATGCCTCACCACTCTCTGAGTAAAATATTTCCTCCTAATATCTAAAATAAATCTCCCCTCTTTTAATTTAAAACCATTCCCCCTTGTCCTACCACTATCAGTTGACATGAAATGTTGGTCCTTCTGCTTATAAGCTCCCTTCAAGTATTGGAAGGCTGCAATGAGGTCTTCTCAGAGCCTTCTCTTCTCCAAGCTGAACAAGTCCAACTCCCTCAACCTTTCTTCAAAGGAAAGGTACTCCAACCCTCTGATCATCTCTGTGGCCCTCCTCATGACCTTCTTCTACAGATCCGCATCCTTCCTTTACTAAGGCCTTAGACCTGGTATTCCAGGTAGGGCCTCACAACGGCAGAGTAAAGGGGGACAATCACCTCCCTGTCCCTGCTGGCCACCCTTATTTTCATAGAATCATAGAATTATAGAATCCTTAGAGTTGGAAAGGATATTTAAAGGTCACCTAGTCAGACTCCTCTGCAATGAACAGGAACATCCACAGCTAGATCATGTTGTCCAGGGCCTGATCCAGCCTTGCCTTAAAGGTCTCCAGGGATGGGGCATCCATATCTCTAGGCAACCTATTCCAGTGCTTCACCATCCTCACTATAAAAGACTTTTTTCTTATATCCAACATGGACGTAGGGAAAAAAAAAAAAAAAAAAAAAAAAAAAGTGCGATGCAGCCCAGTACACTGTTCACTTTCTGGGCTGGAAGAGGGCACTGCTGGCTCATGTCCAGTTTTTGTCCATCAGGACCTCCAAGTCCTTCTCCATAGGGCTGCTCACAATAGAGTAGTCATATCTGGGATCACCTCAACGTAATTGCAACACTTTGCACTTGGCCTTGTTAAACCTCATTAGGTTCTTGTATGCCTCCTTTTCAAGTCTGTCCAGGTCCTTGTGGATAGTGTCCCTTCCTTCTATTGTGTCAACTGCACTACTCAGTTTAGCATCATCAGCAAACTCGTTTAGGATGCACTTGATCCCATCATCTATGTTGTTGATAAAGATGTTAAAGAGCACAGGTCCCAAGACAGACCATCCTTCATCTGGACACAGAGATATCAACAACAACCCTCTGGCTGACCATCTAACCAATTCTTTCTCCACTGAATAGTCCAATCTTCAAAGCCATATCTCTCCAATTCTGAGGGAAGGATGTACTGCAGGACCATATCAAAAGCCTTAAACAAGTCCAGGTAGACAACATAAGTTGCCCTTCCTTTGTCTAACATCATCATTCCACCATAGAAGGCCACTAGATTGGTCAGATATGATCTGCCCTGTGACAGCCCGCAAACTTTGTCTTGTTCTTGTCTTATTTACTTACAAATGTAGCAGTACATGCTGAAACTCTTTTTTTTTTTCTTTTCATACTCAAAACCATCTCACTTTAGTTGGATCAAAGAATTCTAGGTAAAGACCATGTATTTTCTGCTATTATTTCCTTGTAGATCTATAGTAGCTCTGACTCATGATGTTAATAGCACATTAATCTTTAATGAAATAAATACTTTAGTTTAAACGGTTTCTCTCTCTGTAGAACCCAGACTCCATTTATACAAAAAATGAGCACACCCCGTAAGAATATTATATCTTTGATGAAATGTTCTTTTTTTTATCTATTTCATCCTGGTACCATTTATGTTGCTGTTTGAATGTTACATATTTTTACTTTCAAATAAGTTAATGGCTATGAGCAGGAATGAAAGTGATCCTTGGAATTAAGTTTTCAAAGGCAGATTTCCGATTTTTACTATGTTATGAAGGCTAATTGTATTGCATGACTCATTTGGGCTTAACTACAGAGGACTACAGGGGTTTAGAGGTGATGTGCTGCCTTCAGGCATGCTTCTCAAAAATCTGTAACTCAAACATATAAGATGATATGAAATCACATCTCTACATAATGAGAAAGGACATCTTGACTACACAGAGAGAGAAGGAATATTGGTGCTGTGAGGTTACTCAGTTAGGTGCATAAACTTCTTTGCAAATGTGTAAAACTTAATGTACTCTTTATACTTAATGCAAAACTGTTCAGCAAAAATGTCTGAACTCCAGAAACAACTTACAGTTTTACTGAAGAATTCATCAAGCATTTCAAGAAACAGATACATGCAGACTCTTGTAGTATGTCCTTTATAATGCCATTCGGATTGGAAACAAGTTTACTCCAGCACCCACTCAGGTCCTAGAAATAAGGTGTCCCAACATCTGCTTTTCCTCAGGACCTCAATCTAATGGTCATTTTCTCAGCAAACCTAGCAGAGTTCTAGATAAACAGGTAGATTCTGGCTGGTTGTTGTTTTTTTTTCTATCCAGCTCTTGTTGATGACCCATTTTCTATTCCTTTGCCCTCTCCTTTCCAGTGTACATTAGCCAATTGACCTTTGCTGTAGAGTGAGCAGAGTTCCATTTTTCCTCCTGTCTAAGGAGATTTGAGCCATATTTCTTAATTCCCTAGATAAAGTTCAAGCTCTTAATTCTTTTCATTCCATTTGTGCTCAGTATATTTCAACATTCTCAGCACATAGACTGTGCCCCAGATGCTCCTTACAGCTCCACTCTTCACTGGATTCTCCATGTCACATCTTTGATGGCTGTTCTCAAAAGCCTCCAAACAGCATACCTTTCCCTGGAGGTGGTGCAGCTGCTTACATCCCTTCCTTTCAGTTGAAGTCTGAAATGAATGTGATCCAAGTGCATGGTGAATAGTGTGTAGACCACAGGCAGAGTGTACAGAGCACTGTACAGAAGAATGTTTCCAGACTATCCCCAAAGTAACTGATCTTAGCCAGAAGAACGTGTAGATTTTGACTTTAATAACAGAATTTAGTACAGGGGTAAGTGTTTTATTCACATAGAAGAGCACTTTGATATCAGTGGTGCAGTACTGCAGGATTTCAAGATTCTCAAGAGACAGACAGACACCATTTTCTGCTCCTAGGGCTGCCACAGAAGAAGCAGGACAAGTAATGATGAGTAAAGCTTAACTGGCAGATGGATGGAGAAAGTCATACTGACAGTGAGCACAAAACACAGCTGCATCCCAGAGCAATGTACGTCAACAACAACCCCAGACCCGACACTCTACTCCTTAAATGCTCAATTTTGTCAGTGGATATTACCTATCACACAAGAGTATGCTGCTAAATAGAAAGGTGGCCTGAAAGCAAGTCATTCATTCTGCTGTCTGGTTTTCTGATACCCACCCATAATGGCAGAGGCCAGTCCCTGGTAACATAGACAAGAATCAGACCCTAGTACTCTTTTTTTTTGCAGTGTGTGTATAATGGGACAATCTTCCTTGTTACTGAATACATTTTTTTTATCAGATTGAGATGTTTCTGAACATCTGGTAGTCCCATTACCAACAATGTTTACTTGGGTTTCTTCTAAACATACTGCATCTAGAAAGGCACCATTGTACATACCAACCCTTTGTCAGCATTTGATAGATAACACCACATATTGTGTGACATGCAACAACAGATGATAAGTCTAGATATGGCCAGAGAGGTGTACGCTTCTCACAGGAGTACTCCTCTGTTCTAAGTACATTTAGATTGGGTAGATCACTACCAGTGTACTGTCATGAAAAGGTTTTATCTCTTCCAGGAATACACAGTTCAGTGTGTAAGTAGATACTTGCACGCAGGACAGTGTAAAGAAGGAAAATAAATGAGAAAGAGATAACAGAAGGGTGGGTAACAGCTGAGCAACTACTGTAACTGTTGGCTGGAGCAGGAACATGAGCAGACAGAGACAAAAGTGGATGTAACACACAAAAGAAAAAAAGAAACGTAAATTGAAGCAATGTAGTCTGGCCAAGAAGAGGTCTGAAATGACTGAGGGATCAGATTTAGTAGGAGGAAAAAGTTTTGCAATGCCCTTTCTTATTGATATTGAGAACTGTAGAAGGAATATTTTTCAGTCTGCCTCCACGTGACTTTTCCCCTTGAAAGAGTACCCTTTAAAAGTAGAGATCAACTTGGATCTTAATGTTCCTTCTCTCTTTAAGTGCATACTGAAATTAAATAGGGTGTGCCATACACTTTTACCAAAGAGTCTCATCTTTACAACTCTGAAGATAAAAGTGGGTTTTCTTATCAGATTAATTTCAGGAGATAAGAAACAGCAGTTCAACCAGAAGATATGCACTTTGGATGAGCAAGTGAGCAATGGGCAGCTACTCAGCTGTAAAGAAACAAAGGAAAATTTGTTTTCCCTTTCTTTCTGTACCCCTTCAACTATACGAAGATTTGTTTAATTTTGTTCTTTCAAACAAAAGTTTCAATCAGATTTGTTCTGTTACTTTCAAGCAGAATTTGTTTTAAGTGGCTGCAGTACTGTGCTCAGACTGGTATTAGTTTGGTTAATTTGAGTCAGAAAAGGTGAGAAATACATTAAACGGTTTCAACTAATGCATTGTTTTACTGAATTTATGCAGACAACTGAGCATCCTCAGGAATAGACTTGTCAAAATGGATGAATAATTTTGTTCTCCAATGTCACTGATATTAAACAGCACTGTAATACAACTGCTGCAAATGTAATCAGTGTATTTGTAGGACAACACTTATAAAGCAACCAAAGCAAACATAAAATATTTTAATAACATCTTACTGTGTTCTCATGGTTATAGCCTGCACAAATTGATTCTTTCTTTCATCTCTAATGATGATATTGAACCTACACAGGTAGATATTATTTTTGTGTGGGGAAAGCTCTGCTTTAGATGATGACAATTTGTAAATTCATATTTTAGAGTAGTTTTAGATCTTAATAGCTAACCAATATCTTGAAATACTAGCCTTAGTGAGAGTAAGTACTCTGTTGATTGAAGTGCTGTAATAAAAGTTTAATTTCTTTTTAGGACAGGAGTTTTTTGGCTGTTAAATTTCCATATTCTACCCCTAATTACCAAACCAGAAGAATTCAGTAATCTTAAAATAAAATAAAATAAAATAAAATAAAATAAAATAAAATAAAATAAAATAAAATAAAACAGAGAACTGTGGACTTAAACTGGTATCACAACTTTCCTTACTCAAGTGAGAAAGCTTCCCATCCTATTGCATTTATTCTTTCATCCTCCTGAGAAGCCCAAATTATTTTGTGTTGCCTCTATTTTTCACTCTATATCCTGAAACTAAGTTTCTGAAATTATGTGAAACGTTTACATGTGACGTATGATGGGAGCAGGAGAACTGAGCTCCAGAATTTAATTTTGCAAAATTTGCCCCAGTGATCACAGTTTCACTGCACAGCAGCATATATAAGCACATGTTCATAAGAAAAAAAAAAAAAAAAAAAGACCTGAAATATTACCTATTGAAGAATGTGTGAAAAAAATATGGCTTCTTTGTATATCTTGTTCTCAAAATCTGACATCAGAGATATGAAGGTGGAGTTTAAGAGCAGAATTTAACTGGTTTAATTTTTAGCTCTCAACAACATAGATACAGGGTATGCTGATGCCATATTGTCAGACTGTATGTTCTCCTATTAAAAGATCTTTATTTACCTTCCCCAATAAAAAAACTCCAGCTCAAAGACCAAGGGGATACAAGCATTCAGAGTGTTACTAGTCTCCTGGATACGTCCTTGGCCAATCCGTCATGTTGGTTATTTTGAACAACAACACCCAGCCCTTGCAAGAAGTCACAGCCCCAGGGCTGCTCACCCTGTGCTGCAGGGTATCCTGATGGGTGGTCACATCCCTGGCATCAAGGAAAATCCTCTTTGTCCTCCTTATGGGAGACATCATCAGACAACACTTCCCAGTGCTTCGCTGGAACGAGATCATGGCCTGACTATAAAGGGGCAATTCTGGGACATTACACAGAACACATAGCAACTCATGCTCACACTACTAATATTTCTCTTCTCTGAAATGCAGCATGTAGGTCATAACTATCTCTCTGTCCACTTAAACACTTCCATTTCAAACCTGAAGCCCAGGTTTCCAGCTTATGAACCATACGTGTGCAAGGAAAACTCCTACCTGCATTTGATCTACTCTCTTTTGTAATCAAGGGAAATAAACGTCAACTTTTAAAACATAGTTCATCTGATTTATTATAAGCATTTTTAAGCTGAGAATAATGGGATCTCTGTATCTCTCCCTTGATCACAGAAGGGAGTAAAGGCTATTTAGCTCAGGTGTAGTACTTTTAAACAGTAGACATCCTTATTTGACCAGTGATCATGTTTTCAGATCCTACTTAGATCAAGAAGTGCAATATTTTCTATATTTTCTTGACAGTACAGCTTCAAATGATCTAATAACTGCTGTAGGCATCTTTTCTTTTGCATTTTTTCATCTATTGCAGCTAAAAAGATATTGTAGAACTGAATCTTCTTAATACTTGGTGGTATTGATCTTATTTACCTGTTAGTCCCTACATGTTTGCATTTTCAGGTTTGAGAACAGAAAGATTATTTCTCTCCCAACCCCAGGTAAGATTGGAAGGACTTTTTGTCTCACCTTGAAGTGCTCAGGGTATCTGCTTAGTACCTCTGAAAGTTTGATTAGCTGATTTTCTTCTATAACAGGGACTTACAGCACTACTAGTACTCTCACTGCTTCTGCTTGCTGCTGTGATGTATTATATGTGCAATAAAACATTCTGACAAGTCGAATTGATATTCTTCAAGCGCTTCACAAAGCACCTTTTTAGAGCACAAGACAGATATTAATCAGAGGATAGTCTATTCTCGCCCTATGCTCTTATAACTTATTATCAGTAAAAAAATTGTTTGATCACAGGGAAGAAAACAGAAGGTGAGATAGAGGTGAACAGTACTAGTTGCTTTTTCCTACCATAATCGTTGTGTTTTTAATGAATTTTTGAACTGTACCTAGTTATTAACAACCTTGCAATTGCAAAAGGGAATGAGATTTTAACACAAATTACACCCAGCATATTTAAGAAACAGAGATAACCCTCAAAGCCTTAGTGGCTAGCTGCACAATGGAGCAAGTCATGTATAAACAAGGCCTAAATTAACACAAGAGGCTTGGAGAAGGCAGAATTTACTTCCATGTATTGTCTTTGCTGGCTGACCTTATTCCACATTTCTTTTCCCAGCTATCCTATTACAGGAAGAGGTGCTGCAATATAAGCATAAGGACATTCTGCACATTGATCATGTTGGATAGCCGAGATGATGGATGAGACACTTGCTCCATTCTCCTCCTGCACACACAAAGAAATCTGCCTTTATCTACCACAGTGTTCCTGGGGGCCATATTTCCCTACTTTTCCTTTGCTCTCCAGGCAGCTCTGTCCCCACTTCATCTTAAATGGAGTCTCTTCCAGAGATTTTATTGCATAGGTTAGAATCTCACGCTAGGTAAGTAAATGGCATGAGTCCATGTATGTGATGACATAAGCACCTCAGGGAAGTAATTTTATGTTCTTTCTATCTAATCTGTCCAAACCTTTATACTGCCGTCATTACTGTGAGTTCTGAGCATTTAATTCTCATAGGTAATAATCTACAAAGATTGCAAAACAAAATTTCTATCTAATTCTATTGTCATTGATTCTGATTTTGCTGACTCAAACGATAGGAGTCTGTGTGGGAGTATCTTTAATAAATGATCCTTCACGGATCGTGCATAGCATGGAGCTCTATTTCTTGTGTCTTGTACAGCAACAACAATTTGATGTCAAAAAAAAAAAAAATCCTTTTCAAAAATCTTTTTTAAAATTAGTCACAATCATTGTTACTTTTCCATGGGATGCCCATACTCTAATTTAGTCTCATTCAGGCATGGATTTACCAGAAAGAGAAGAGCCTGAACCTCTTCACCACTTCAACAGTATCTTATGCCTGTACCACATGCATATCCTGACATATGACAGCAGAAGTTTTCAGTAACACACTGGCTGCCTGCTCCCTCTGCACAGAACACACGTCCTCTCCCAAAGCAGAGGGAGTATTCTTCTTTTAGGGAAGGGTGCAAGTCCTGCATAAGAGCACAGTCAGGCTTTGAGGAAAGCTGCTTGGGGTGGCACAGTGAGCAGGCAAAAAAAAAAAACGACGGCTAGCACTTAATGCTCACATTCTGAGCTAAGGCAAAAAGAATGTGAACAGGTCCATTTCAAACTAATTATATTTTATGTTCAGACACATTCTTTAGAGATCTTGTTTTTGTCTTTCATGCTAATTGGCCAAAATAATGTAAATCAGATCTGATCAAAAACATTCAGTGTGGACTAAATGAGGGAAAGTTGAGAGGGGAAGGTCAGTCATTTAAGGGTGTGATAAGGCCAGTGTGAGCCAAGTTGCTAAAGGGTTAGTCCTTTAAATGGCCAAGTTAAATAAGATACAACTGGTGCTAAGTTCACTTCTAAGAGCTCCCAGGCATGGGCTCGTGAATGCCTAGAGGGACAGCTTGCTTCAATTGTGCTGTATTTATCTTGGCAATTTAAATAAAAAAACCTTTTCTAATTTGGATCTTGATATATATGTTGCACCTTTATAAAGCTTAATATATTTACTAAAAAGTTCTTCATGTTAATTAGATATTACCATATGTGTGTACATAATATTAAGATATATAGACATACAGGCACACACATAAAATATATGCATAAGCTAGATGTCACTGAAAATTCACATTGGCTATGTAAAATTTGCCTGCTTCAGACATGTAATGTATACTCAGATTTTTAGTCCTGAAGGAACTAGTTTTCTTAGGAAAAGACCCTCATGCCACAGGTAGCTCAGAGAGGGAGACAGGCATGCAATGGAAGCTTCTAGAAAGAGATATTGTCTAGCTAGTGAAGAAACATCTTTCTTGATTTATGGCTTTTGTCACCTGGTAATTCTCTCAAAATTTGTCCACTTAAGGATCAAATGAATTATCAAATAAGAACATGGGTTTCCAGTGATATTCCACTTCCTGCTACCTCCCTCACAGGTGGGAGTCTGTATTAAGAATTAGATGAGGTTGTATTGGGGGTTAAATTGGTCCTTACACAACTGTTCCCCATCATAGGATCAACAACAAAAATGGTTAAAGAATAAAAAGTTAGTGGGATTAAATCTTTCTTAGCAAACCCTTTCCTAGCACAGGCATGACTGAGACTGGAAGCTATCTTTTCTTTCGCTTATCTCTTAATGTTTGCTATGATATGCAACGAACTTCCCCTGCTATTTGCTATTTTGGTAACCCAGGTGTTCTTCTCTAGGATGACAATAAGAAAATAATTGGACCCAAGATTATCTGCATTGAGCTCTTCTTGAATGCCAGCCTCATTTACCTTCAAATTTTAAATTGTGCATCCTTAAGCATGAGAGTTTAAATTAAAGCACTTCAACCATCTGATTTCAAAAGAATCACTTTTCTCTCTTAATAGCCATCCTTTTTCAGTATGAAAAATAAAAAAACATAGACGAGAGATATACTTTTTTGTTGTTGCTCTGCATTGATTTAAATGAAGGAGATACAGGAAAGCATAAATGGATGAAAGGGCAGAAAAGATGTGTATTTTCTTGAAGAAAAAAAAGTCTGCTTGTACACCTCTTATCTGGAAAGCATTCAGACCCAATATGGTCTGTTCCTATATTTTTTTATCAGTTTAGAAAGCTAAATTTAGCTTCCTTGTCCTCTCCCAACAAAAACATTGCAGTTAGAAATTGGGATTACTGGTTGATGACCCTACTACAGGCCTCTATTACTGTTAAAGGAACTACTTTGAAATGAACTTCCTTACTGCAATGAAAGCATCATCACAAAATCTTTTCTCCCGCTATACAGCATCAACAGGATTCTTTAGGGCTGGATTGGTACTTTCCTGCCTGATTTTAAGATACCACGTATCTGAGTAATACCACAATTTACAAATATCAAACTGGGCAGTTTATGCTTCCAGTCCTGCTGAAGACATCACAAGAAAGTGAGCAAGTAAATCTAGTAAGACAAAGTGCGGGATTTTGTTACCTTTCATCATGTTTTATTGCATTGCCTATATCATCACTTATAGTCCTTACTATCAGTAGAATACTCAATTACAGGAAGCTTGAGATATCAATTATTGGTTCAGGTGGGCACATAAGGCCATGGTGTCCCTCATTCTAATGCACAGTCCTTCAGACAGAAATGCATATTTCAAAGAAGATCGTGTGATATTGTCTCGCTCCAATTTATAGGAGGGAGAGGAGGTTCTTAGAAATATGTATGCCCGGCGTGAGATTAAGAAACAGCGGTTCAAATGTTGGTCCGACCAGTTTATTACAAATGTTAATAACGGAGATGGGGAAAGGGGAGGACGGACGCTATTAAGGATTGGGGTGATGGGGAAGGGAAGGCGAGCGATAGAAAAGATAGAAAGAGGCAAGAATTGCGTAAAGCGGGGATAGTCACCACCAGGATCCGGCAGCAGTCCCGTTGCACGACGTTCCGACGGTCCGAGGCCGAAGGGCAGGAGCAGCGAGGCCGGTCTTGGGCAGCGAGAGGATGCAGGTCAGGGAGGAAGCAGCAGGTCTCAGGTAGCAGGCCCAGGGAAGTCCGTCAGCAAACGGTCCGTAGAGGAGGATCGGAAGGCAGGAAGCTCGTGTCGTGGTGAGAGATCAGTCTCCACGTAGAGATCCGTCTACACGTTGCGGTGAGAGATCAGTTGGCAGAGAGAACCCCTCAAGTCTGTCGTGGTGAGAGATAAGCCTCTCCCGTTGCCGTGGTTGTGGTGAAGGATCAGCTTCCCCCGTTGTGGTTATTGGACCCTCTTTTATCCTCCATTTTCTGCTGCCTACGTGACATTCCTGGGGGCTTGAGCAAGAGTCCTGTGCATACCTCCTGAGATGGCCATTTTCCTTGAGATAAGTCCACACAAAAAGACCGTTTCCCGGCCATTAGCGGCAGCTTATCTCTCTCTCGATGCCCCTGGCCTTGTCCATCTGTGCTCCTTAAAGGATTTCACAATCCTTAGCCAGGACCTGTCCATCAGTGTCCTCAAGACAAAAGATTTCTCTGCCTTTGCCCAGGACTTGCCTGGACTTGTTCCTCAGCAAACTTTGAGTCAATGATATAAAAGAATAGTCTCTTACACCACCCCGTGACTCAAAGATTGCTTAAAAATGGGACACTGGGCATCCATGATGGTGAGAAAAAGATAGCAAGCATAAGGGTAAAGGAGGGAGGTGTTGGGGATTCAAATGTTTCATACAATCATTACAAACATTTTTCAGGTTTGGTTACAAAGTAAATAGGGGATACAACATCTTGTATAAAACATGGAATCATACAAGGTACAAACATAAGAGTTGCAACAGTACACAATGCAACTTGCCACAGACACCACCCCGTGATTCTTCAGGAGTGGTAACATGAATATTACATAATGAATAGAAGAGAGAAAAGAGACAACCGTACATTTGACAATAACCACTAATAATAAATAAACAATTAACAGATTGTTTGTTTCCTTTAGTCGTGAGCTTCCTAATAAACATCCACCCTTCACCACCCCACCCACCTCCCGCTCACCTGGGAGGGGGGGGACGAAGGCATCAGCTCTCCTTGAGCTTTTGTTCTGGCCAGCAGTTAACTAATTTCTCTAATCTGACTGTGGGTAATCCATTCATCAAATCTCGTGGAATACCCTTTGTCCAGCCCAGAGTCCAAAGTCCATTGCGTTTATGATCAATGCATCGTGTCCCCGTTTTTACTGGGGATGAAACCTTTTTGGTTCCAATAAGTCTTGGGCTAGGAGGCCTGGAGGCAAGGCTGGCTACTGCAAGCCTTACTCCTCTTGGCTCAAATTTACTGGAGGTAGAAACCACCGGCCCATATTTTCTTCCATAGTTAATTAATTCTTGGGCAACCTCTCCCCAAGTCCACACTTTGGATCCTGACTGGTGGTTAGGGGCTACAGATCCCTCCAACGCTGCCCAGGTTCTCTCTCCCTGAGACATGGCTTGTATCTTTCCTTGGAGTTGTATACCTATAGGTTTTAACGATTCAGGAAGTCCCCTGATTAGAGGTGTCAGTCTCTCCGGATTAACAGGTAACATCATGGGTGATTCATGATGTGGCTGCAACTTTCTATCATACATCATTTGGAGACAAGCAGCTTTCTGAACATTCTCCACTAACTGGTCGATAGTTCCGGTAATAGCAAGAGGGTCCCCCCTTTCTAAAGGGTTGAGACCCCCTGCCCAATAGGCAGCCCTCTGTGTTAAGGACCAGGGAGCACGATTATTGCCAGTGGTTAAAAATACTCCTGGTCCCCAGTAACCTTCAGCTTCTTTCTCTGTTAGTAGGATCTGGTCTCCGCCAGTGAGACTAACTCTCCAGACGTACTCTGTTTCAGACTCCTTTGGGGAGCGACTGAAATCCTTTTTCAGTTTGGCCAGTTCAGTGGCCGAAAAGGGAATTTCCTTAACATTCATTTGAGGATCTAGATCCTCACTGTTATCGAAAGTATATTCAGTTTTTATCAAAGGACGAATGTGGGCTGGAGAGGCCTCTAATTTATCTAGCCTTTCCTTCACCTCTTGTAATTTCCCTTGAGGATAAACTTTTTCTTGAGGTGCACTGTGGATAACAGTGTCACCGGTGTCCTTACACGTTATCAGCTCCTTAAAAGCTGTTTGCAACAAAACCGAATTATGTTTTTCTCTTTCTAATTGATCCTCAAGACTCATTATTTGGCTTCGCAGAGATTTTACCAATTCTTGCGTCACTTTAACCGATTCCTGTAATGCTTGAATAGTCTGGGTTTCCGTAGAGTTCTTTTCCTCTCGGAACTCCACAGCTGCTTTTAAAGCAGCACCGAGTACTGCACAAATAAAAGATTTCCCTTTTCCGGCCCGAGTACGAGCCTCATTTTGTAAAACACGAATACGGTCTGAAACACTTTGCAAATTATACCAGTTCTGTCGTGCCCAATCCACCCCTGATACAGAAGGCCGAGCACCATGCTTTTCTAAAAGATCAAATAACACATCTTCACTTTTCATACTGGCCATACTGTTGCTCATTTCTAAATACGCAGAAAGATATACACTGAGAGAGGAGGAGGTACTCCTATTCAAAAGTACAAATAACTCCTTATCGCCTCTCCCACAGAGGCACACCACACCTAAAGAAATGTAAATGTTCCGATCGCGCCTCCCTTTGTTGAGGAAAGCACAAGGACAAAGAGGCTAAACCAACTTAAAATCGCTCCCAACTTCCCTGCGAAGCCACACAAAAAACTGCAAACACCACACCAAAGCAAGGCACACTTCGGTTTCAAAACCCGCAGTTAATTTTAAGCTAAAACAACACTTTCTAGGATTCAACAAAGTGAATAAACTTCTTAGAGAGGCGCACACGTTTTTTAAGTCAAAAAACGTGTATCACTTCCTTACTTCCCCAAGAGGCGCACAAGAAAGAGGTTCAAATTTCACACTTAAGTTGCAAGATCCTTGAGTCACAAAATGCAGAGAGGTCTTCCCGAGGAGGCACACACGTATTAAATGCAATTAGACAAGATTCATACGTCCTCGAGAGGTGCATACATAAACAATTTTCAGCAAAGTGAGTAAACTTCTTGGAGAGGCGCACAAGTTTTTTAAGTCAAAAAACGTGTATCTTACTTCCCCAAGAGGTGCACACGTAGAGGGGTTCCTTAAACCACAAAATGCAGAGAGATCTTCCCGAGGAGGCACACACGTATTAAATAAATGCAATTAGACAAAATTCATACATCCTCGAGAGGTACACACATAAATAGTAAAGTTTCAGAGTATGAAGCGATCTTCCTGGAGAGGTGCTCACGTCTAAGTTATCAAAAAGTATCGCTTCTTGCAACTCCAGGAGGTACACGCAGAAAGTTTCAGACTATTATCTGGAAGGACAACACTCTCACGGCGGGTATCCTGCTTCGACTACGCCATAAAAAAAATGTCTCGCTCCAATTTATAGGAGGGAGAAGAGGTTCTTTGAAATATGTATGCCCGGCGTGAGATTAAGAAACAGCGGTTCAAATGTTGGTCCGACCAGTTTATTACAAATGTTAATAAGGGAGATGGGGAAAGGAGAGGACGGACGCTATTAAGGATTGGGGTGATGGGGAAGGGAAGGCGAGCGATAGAAAAGATAGAAAGAGGCAAGAATTGCGTAAAGCGGGGATAGTCACCACCAGGATCCGGCAGCAGTCCCGTTGCACGACGTTCCGACGGTCCGAGGCCGAAGGGCAGGAGCAGCGAGGCCGGTCTTGGGCAACGAGAGGGTGCAGGTCGGGGAGGAAGCAGCAGGTCTCAGGTAGCAGGCCCAGGGAAGTCCGTCAGCAAACGGTCCGTAGAGGAGGATCGGAAGGCAGGAAGCTCGTGTCGTGGTGAGAGATCAGTCTCCACGTAGAGATCCGTCTACACGTTGCGGTGAGAGATCAGTTGGCAGAGAGAACCCCTCAAGTCTGTCGTGGTGAGAGATAAGCCTCTCCCGTTGCCGTGGTTGTGGTGAAGGATCAGCTTCCCCCGTTGTGGTTATTGGACCCTCTTTTATCCTCCATTTTCTGCTGCCTACGTGACATTCCTGGGGGCTTGAGCAAGAGTCCTGTGCATACCTCCTGAGATGGCCATTTTCCTTGAGATAAGTCCACACAAAAAGACCGTTTCCCGGCCATTAGCGGCAGCTTATCTCTCTCTCGATGCCCCTGGCCTTGTCCATCTGTGCTCCTTAAAGGATTTCACAATCCTTAGCCAGGACCTGTCCATCAGTGTCCTCAAGACAAAAGATTTCTCTGCCTTTGCCCAGGACTTGCCTGGACTTGTTCCTCAGCAAACTTTGAGTCAATGATATAAAAGAATAGTCTCTTACAGATATATCGAGTTAATTCGTGTGTCACCACACCTATCCCAGTGCCATTCATTACTTCCTTGCAAAAAAAGATGACGTGGCAACATGGTCTGCCTGGACATTTTATGCAAAAACAAGTAAAGGTTAGGAAAATGCTTTGAGAGCTGGTTTAGGAGCTGGTTTCAATTTACCATTCAGTCAAATGTTTATTTGCTGTACATGACAAATCATTTAGGACTACACCCACAAACAAACCAGGGCTGGCTCAGGAAGATGAGCATGCCAAGGTCACTACGTGAGTTCCACACGTGACAGAGAGGGATAGCAAGGCAACAGAGCATGGGATTACTAGCAACAATCTTCTGGATTGTAGAAGGAAGTGTCAGGTTAAAATAAGATAGTCAACTGTAAATCAGTGCAGAATGGAGTACACCTAATGTTACTGCTGTGTGGAAATATGATTCCCAGACACACACACACACAAAAAAAAAACCAGCCTACAGGTAGACTTCAAAGTTATTTATTTCTCTTTTAATTTACTTCTCTGTACTTTTAAAATATAGCTCAAGAAAGCAATGGTAACAGTGCTGCCATTCATCTTATGTACAATAGCTGAAATAATTTCTTCCTTCACTATTTTGTTCAATTGCCCATGAAGTAAATGGAGGAAGAAAAGTCTCTGAAGGAAAAAGAAAGAAATAAAAAGCGCTCCAAAAATTCTTAGTGTTTCTAATTTTTGCAACTGTAAACCATAACGGTGACTCATAATGATTCTGCATTTCTTTCTGAGTTTTGATATGTAACCGTATATTGTTGCTGGAAATCTCAAATTTATGTGTTGCAATTACAGATCACTTCCATAATAATTCTCTTTCTGACTTAGGATGCTGAACCTTGCCATTGCAGTTGTGTTGGGACAATAACTGATTTAGGAAGAAGAGTCAGTAACATAGATTCCTTCATAAATTGTTGGGAAAATCTTTCAATATTATATTAATCTAAAGGAAGAAATGTTACTAGACACTTTTCAGTTTTTTGAAATCCCACTCCGTCAGAAAAACAAACTAAATTGCTGAAAACAATTAGACGCACTACGCATTATTTGCACTGCTTAAGATCTGTCAATGGTCTACATTCACTAAGAAGCTCCAAACAAAGATGAGAAAACACAGCTTCGAGTGTGAGTAGAAAGTAGAGAAATAGCAAATCCGAAAAGTAAAAAACTGTTTTTTAGGCTCATGAGTCCAATGCTGACCCAAATTTTCTGTTTTGTTTTAGACAAAAATATGGTGTAATACTGTTCAGTAAAAACAGATAAACGGGATCTTTAAATTGTAAACCTAAGTTATCTGGAGCTGTCTACAGATACCTGGAGAAGAATCAGGGTTTACTCCAGCTAGCAGAACGAGGTCATGAGTCTGGATGCTTTTCTGATCTGTTTAAGCAAGAAAGATGAAATAGACATGGATCTTCTCATTTTCCGTGAATTAGCAGCCACATGATACAGATGTATAACTGGCCTTAGGCAAAGTATTTTCTGTAGTTACAACTGATCTTTTTTTTTTTCTTTTAACAGTGATTGCATCATAGGCCTACCACAGCCTAAGGAACTGCTCACAACTGGTATCTTGTAACATCCCTAGATATCTCCAAAATATGAAAGCCGTGTTAAAGCAGAGAGCAGTTCTCTTGTATATGTCAGATTCAAATGCTTAAGATAATTCACATAAAGTGCAAAGAGTCATGAAGCGTGGAGAGAGCCATCTGTTGTCAGTGTTTTGAAAGAAGTGTTGAAAAGGGAGCATTTTTTCATTTTGCTATGGACATGATTTTCATGCAACCACACTGTGCCCAAAGCAAGTGAAAACTAAGCTGAAAGTCTGTGTTCATTTGACCTCTAACATTTCTGTGATAGAAAAATATTTAAAAGAATATAGGTAAGTGGAACTAAGTGCCTGAGAGCCATAGTTTTGTTTCAGCGGAGTAGGTGTGGGCTCTTTTGTTAATCCCTAGATCCCTGCCATCCTATTTGTGGGAAATGTGCAGATTGGAGCACTGCCACAGTCCTGCGGTGACAGTGAGAGACTGCTGATGCCAGGCCATGAAGGAGTGCTAGAAATAACACCTGCTCTCCTTCAAATGAAGATAACTTGGTGAGAAAACTGTGACAGCTATTACAGATATGGGACACGGTCTGATGAATAAGAGCATTCAGAGGGCAAATTTTGTTCTATCAGCCCTGAGAATGCTTGATAACTTCCAATGCACTGTATGGCAGGAGATCAAAGGCAAGCATCTTCTGGAAATCCCCTTCTGTCAACAATACACTTAGACAGTTTCAGCTTTCTGTGAAGAAATTAAAAATAAAGCAGACCTAAATTATCTGTTCCCTTTGCTTGGCAAGGTCCTCATGGGAGATTCATGCAGATCTTAAATAAATGTTTGCTATACACCATTCTGCCTTCCTGACAGAAAGACACAGAGTCAGCACTGTTGGTTTCTTGCTTCAGTAGAAATAAATTCTTTATAAATATATTACAATGAAATTCTCACAGAGGAAATTAAAGATTAAAAAAAAAAAAAGAAGTAAGCAGATCTTTAGGAGCATTGATTCCACAATCAGATATATCTGTACATAACTACACATAAGGCCTTAAACAACTTTCAAATAGAAAGAAACTACTGCTCTCACAGAGCTTTGCAGCCTTGATTAATTCTTAGTTATGAAGGACCGAGTTAACATAAAATAAGTAACTATGTATTTTAATACAGACATTTTTCCCAAAGTCGTGCATTGGCAGAAATTATGCTGGCCATGTCTTTGCAGTATGCAGTAGATAAGGCAGTATTAGTTTCTGAAAGAAATAATAGTTTGCAAATATTCTTACCTTGGTAATAATGTGCAAGTAATTGTTAATAGTACCTTTTGAATTTCCCAAGTAATTAAAGATAATGCCTTAATGAAAACTCAGGATGCATTCTTAATATCAGCCAAACCAATTTTCCATTTCTTTCCCCACCTTGCAGGAAATGAATATCTAATCTGATAACCTCTAAGGTTAAAGACATCAGAAGGCATGTTAAATATTAAGCAGCTGATGGCATTTGAAAACCATCATCACTAGTAAGAGCTGTAAAAGTATTCCATAAAACTACATTTAGTACATTATACATTTAATACATTAAATAGTATCAGGTGCAACATAGAAGGATCCTGTAATTATCACAAATAAAAGCAAATTCTGATATCAAAAGAAAAATGCATTTAACACTAACACTAATACATTTCCACACTAATTTCAAACCTGGTCACTCACTGTCATGGAAATTTTAGAGTTATTTTCACCTGTGAAATCCTGTGTGCTCATAAAACATACACATTTAATTTCATGTTATGGTATTACTACCTTAATGTAGAAATGCAGCTACTTGCATTATTTCAGACACACTGAAATGAAAATTCAAACAAATATGATGCTAATAATAGCATAAGACCATAAAGCCTATTGGATACCCAGGGTTAAGTTCAAGCAGTGAGAAATGCAAGACAGAAATCTTAGGTTGGGCCAGCCTTGAGGCACAGGAATGTGAGTCATCGTGTACCATACAGCATGGAGCCTGTATCACTCTACAAGGCTGATGCAGATGTATCTACAGAAACTGCAAAGCAAAACGATGGCTGTCTATATAATTCTGTAAACATAATGCTTGGAATTTATTACCCAATAAACTCTGAACAAAAGGTTACTATTTGAAGGACAATATTGTAGAAGGAATACTTGCATCTGATACAGGAGTTGAAGCTTTTATTTACAGAAGTTTTGTCTTGTTGATATTACAGGATTATGTGAAGTAAATGAATGTTTCCAGCACAGCTCATTACATAAAAATAATCACTTTTATAAAATACTACTACATCTGGCATGAACTCCTACTCCTGTTTTGGTTTTTGTTGGTTTTTTTTTTTTTTTTTTTTTTTTTTTGCAGCTAGTTCATTGCACTGATGGCCATTACTCCCAGTTTGTGCTTCTTATGTTATACGATGTGATGTTAAAGTCAGGAATTAAGACAGATAGGTTGCAGAAATAGGTTGCAGGTGTGATAATTGTTCACTATCTAAAGAGCTCTCTCTGCTGAGAAAATCCCACACATCCTTAGATGGGATTTGTTACTTCCTATATTGTGTAGAAAATCAGGTACATAGTTATGATTAGTCTTCATGTTTCTACTCTATGAACTTAATTCTGTAAGAACTAAACATCCTTTTTTACATTAGGGTAGTGTATGAGACAAAAGAGATTCATTATGTGGTCATTATATGGAAAATCTAGATAGAAAATACAGTGTGAAAAAGGAGGAGGAAAGAAAAAAAAATTATTCTGTAAGGACAGCAGAAGCAAAGAAAGTCCAGGGAGATTGTGATTTTAACCTTTGTTCAGTGGGACAGAGGTCCCATTGACAAGTGACAGGGCAAAGCATGAGTTCCTCAAACCCTTTCTTACCTCAGTTTCCACCACTAAGACTTGTCCGCAGACCTCACAGCTCCCTGAGCCTCCTAATAGCCTGTGGCAATGAAGGAGCAGGGATAAAAAGAGGCACAAGTACTTATCTCACTTAGATGTTCACAAGTCAATGAGACCAGATGGGAAACATCCAACTGACATCTCTCTAATGCCTTCATGAGGCTCCAGCAACCAAGCCATTCTGTTCCCAACGAGTGCAAAGAGCCATATGGCTCATATTTAGGGCAAGAAACAGCATACAGGAATTAGAGGACAGTCAGCTTCACCTCAGCTCCTGCAATGGGGATGGACCAAATCATCTTAGAAACAACTTGCATAGGGTAAAGTGACTGCAAACAGCCAACATGAATGTACCAAGGGAACATCACACCTGATCAGTCTGATTGTATTCTGTGATAAGCGGTTGTATCGGTGGAAAAAGGTGGGTAAGGGATGCTACATATCTTGACTTTAGCAAGGCTTTGTATGCAGGCTTCATATTATCCATGTAATCAAATCAGTAAGATATGAGCTGGATAAATGAACAATAACGTGGGTGGGAAGTTGGCTGAACTGCTGGGCTCAGAGCTGTGATCAGTTGTGCAAAGTCCAGCTGGCAGACTAAAAAGTGGCATCGCTCAGGGACAAAACCTGCTTAATGCCTTCATTAACAACCAGGATGGCAGTGTAGGCTCTGCAGCTTTGCACGTGAAGCCAGTTTGGCTGGGGCAGTTGATATGTGGCAATCCAGAAGGACCTGGATAGCTGGAGAAACAGGCTAACAGGAATCTTATGAAGTCCTGAATATGGGACAACTCCATGCAACAATACAGTGGTTGCAAGGGGGTAACCATTTAGGAAGCAGTTGTGCAAGAAGGGGCTTTTTGACACTTGTGACCACAGTAGGAAAACAGTGCTCAATCTGAGGATCGTCGTTACAAGAAAGAGATGGACAAACATACTATAGTGAGTCTGGTGTTGTCAGGGCAGGGAAGTTGTAACAGGAGACATTACCATAGTGACAATATGATATTTTTATTAATACTTTTTTCTATTTTATGTTAATATTTTAATGGATGCAGTTCAACACAGGTTCTTACTGGCTTTTTTTTTTTTTTTTTTTTTTTTTTTGTGAAGCATGGGATTAACATACGCAAATACAAGCTCCAAAATCCCCTAAACTTATGCAGATTTAGTTCTGTATTGGACAGATCAGACATGAGGACTTGTCAGCTAGAACCTAGGTTTTCCTGTATTTTTGTGGTGAGACACAGCGAGGTTTAGCACTGCCTGTGAGTTCTGTGAGCCTATACTATTTTCTATTTTATACTATTCTCCTTGAATCACCCGTCTCTAAAATAGCTATGTATCAAGGTATTTTATACATGGCTAACTCAATAGGACGACAAGTGTCAGGACTCTATCTGAAGCTCCCAGAAGATGCTGGCTGTCTCATGTAGGCACTTACAGTGGATTTTGTCTCGTCATTCCTCACTTGTCAGAAATACTTACATCATTCCCCTTAGAGCTCAGGCAGAGCCTATGTTCAGCTATAACTGTGTGCAATTGATACTGCTGCAATGTTACAGGTGCAAAGCCTAGGAAATGGGAGGCTGAGAGCTTACATATTGATACTGGCTCCCAAACACCAGTTTAACTGTGGAGCTGGGGACATCTTAATGGACATGTTCCAAGACAAGGGACTTCGGTTAGGTTCAGAACAGTTGTTCAAAGCTGAAGCTGTTTAAATAACAAGATGCTTTTGCTTTATATACATCTGATTTAACTTTTTTCTCTATCTATCTGAAGACATCCATGATATACATTATAGTCTATGCATGCATGAAAAAATAATAATATAAATTATAGTAGGTCTAAGACCAACGGCCTCTCAGTAGGAATACCAAGAGCTCTGAGCTTTTTCAAAATCGCCTGCAACTGACTGCATACAAGACAAAAATCTTTTGCTCTTAATCTCCTTAAAAAGCATTTGATAGATAAAGGGACATATTTTTATCTCAGCCGCATCCTTACAGTATCACTGTACCTAATAAGCTTTCATATGTGCAATTAACAGAAGAACTTGGTCCATTGACTTCTGCCAGTTTTAATGATGATCCTTGACCTGTAGCATTCCTAATGAGATTATCATACAAATTATGTAAGCATATTCCCGAGAACAAAGCAGTAAAACATTGCTAGACATACTTTATTGTATGTTGTAAAATGAGTGAGAAAGAATTTACTAAACTACTGCAGCTCATCATAATCTTAACTGCTTAGAAAGATAGCTGGCACTGCTTTCCTTTAGCAACAGCAATGAAAGGCAGCGAAGAGTAGAGATAAATTCTTCCTTGGCTGCTTTGCATTGTAAATCTTATTAAGCTCAAAATTTTTAAACCTGGATATCTGAAGTCAAGGATCAACATCAATACATAAGCACCCTTGAAAAAGTGACATGGTTTTCAATTGACACTGAGTACCCACAGCTTCCATTGGTTTCTCTGAGCAGAAGTTTGGCATTTATCACTGATTTTGGTGCAAGGTGCTTCTGTTAAACGTATCTGAAAATGAGAACATTTAGGCATAAATTGTTGCACTGAGATAACAATGCTTGCAGGAAATAATTCATAGATACACATCATCTGTGTATCATTTCCACCACATTGTTAGGAGTCTGCAGGGAGTTAATATTGATAGGATCATTTAGATTGGAAAAGGCCTCTAAGGTCATCACGTCCAACCATTACAAGCCTCAGTCTGTGGATGAATTACTCCTACTTTATTCCTGAAATCTTGTCCTATAAACAGTTCACAAAACTAACCCTCTTTTTGTGTTGTTGTTGTTGTTTGTTGTTGCTGTGGTTGTTGTTGTTTCCCACTGGACCTAATACCAAGATATGTCCTATATGGAAGACATCATCATTCTTCTGATATGATAACTATTGTGTTTGGGGTTTTATTTACCTTTTTAATGGAAATTAATTCTATCAGCAACTGAGATAGAGAAGACGTAAAAATGAACACAGCAATAAAAGAATAAATAAACAATTGTGGGAAATCCAGGTAAAGAACTCCAAAACTTTTGTTTTATGCTTTCACTGATCTTTATGAAAATTCACCTATCTGCCACTGAAAAACTATGGTTTTCTTACTTCTGTCCTTACTTCCCTACTGAATTTTTCCTCCTAACTTTGCAGTTCCCAAATAAAGCTGTGCAAGTGCTTTCTAGATCATGTATTCCCAGTAGCCAGAAGGATATCTTGTTACCTTTGCCAAAAGTGTTCTCACTGACCTCAAGGAAAAAATAGACAATGTCATTCCTGGATAAGTTCAGCTGTTTCCCCCACTTTGTGCTATGGTGTCCTTTAGCACAGCTACAACATATAACCCTAAGGCAGAGGAAATAATAGTTTTTCTTAGGAGATGTCAGCACATTCATTTTCAGAGACCACATTTTCTCTCCAAAAGGAGATGACTGTGTAGCATTCTTGCCATTTCTGACCTTCCCCCCCCCCCCCCCCCCCCCCCCCCCCCCCCCCCAGTTTCTACAGGGCTAATTGTCTCTGTCTCAGGAAGCTTTCAGTGTGTCGGTACCGCAGCTTTTATCGTTCTGCGCATAAGCCTTAGAACTTGTGATCCTAATAAATCATCCTGAATTGCGCTACAGTACTCTCAAAGCACTACAAATAGGTCTTTTGAATCGTCCAGGACAATTTTTAAGTCAAGTGTATTGTACTGAATTGTTTAATAGCCATTCTGATTTTTTGCACTGTACCCTTGAAGTAATGAGCCTACATGATATTTTAAAATAATTTCCCAAATGTGTTACCCAGCTATTACAAAATTGCCAGCTATTTCCTATCAAGCACAATGCACTGTATAGTCAGCAAACATATATTCGTAATGCACTGGAAAACATCTAATTCTATGACACTGCAGATAATCCTTCTTTAGTTCTGAAAGATCTGTGCCAGTCTTGAACCAAGAACAAACAGATTTCCCAAATTATTAAATTCACCATTCTATTTTCTGTTATTTTGTTTATTACGAAATTATCAGTGTCAGTTTGATTTCTGTCATTTATATACAACTTGAGTGAAACACCTTTCCTTAAAGAAAAAAAAAAAAAGCTTACAAGGAAAACTCCTCTAGTTGCTACTCTCAGAGTGAAACTTCTTATCTGAAGAAAAGGCCATAATTACTTCCCTGCAAGGAGTGGGCAAGGCTGGGCAGAACTGATGGCCCTGTGGCTCCCAGGGACTCCATGTCCTCCTGGATCCCATCTGGATGTATCCCCACCAGGTATTCATGTAGGACATCTGCATTACAGCATCGCCCAACAATTTGGAACAGGATAAGAGGAGCCCCGGGGGACATAGCAATAGGAACTTGCTCCAGCATTACAGAGCAGTGGGATGCCTATGCCGCTCTGCCTCTTGCTGTCTCCAATGAAATCATTTGATGTTTCCAAGTGAATCTTGCACACAGCACCTTTTATGATTCTTGTCAGGAAAGAAAAGGATTGTTTTTTCATGGCACAGTGATGATATATGCAAGCTGTTTTTGAAAGAAGCAAAGATATCAGTCACCACAGATTCCCACCTCGTGACAAGAGGATGAAATTGCATATGTATGAATTAGCACACACCTACCCCACTAACTGCCAGCATTTTATCTCAGTTTGATTCCTGGTCTTACACAATCTTTCCATTATCTCCTGATAATAGAAGAGTGTTCTGGCACTCACGCCTTGAAATTTGCTTACGTCACAACAGGTGAGATCGAAAGATGTTTGCATGTGACTCAGTGCAACCTGCTGGCTTTCCCATAAATCCTCTTCCTCCATGCTCTTCCCCAAAATTGAATGCAAAGGTCCTTCTTAAATAAGAAAGTGACCAACAGCCATTCAAATAATTAATTCTAGTACTTAAAAGACATTATAGTAGTAAACAGATTTTAACTTGATAATACTTCTTGTGAAAGAATATTCACTTTCAAATAAAATACATAAAAGATGAAGTCTAACATTTAATGTATCACTAGTATACACCTTGGTATAAAAAATAGTATTTATGCAGAGAAAATATGCCAGATTCAACCTAGATCTCCCACTGTTATGAAGAAGAAACCAATGTGACTGTGTTCAGATCCAAGCCTCCATCTGCTGCACTAGTGTATGCCTCTGTATCACTGTAATCTCTACATCACACACAAAAATATCATATGTGACAAAGATGGATCTTCTTGTGAAGCCATCTAGTTTTCAACAAAAAAAAAAAAAAAAAAAAAAAAAAGAGCCACGTGACTAACCAGCTGCAGATTCATTCTGCAGACTTTGTCACTTGTTTTAAAACTTGTATAGGGGTGCATGAAACATTAGACAGTAGAAAAACAGACATGGTACAAACTCTTCCTCATTCTGGAAAATCACTGACAAAATACAAACACGATGGAAGGATTTCCCACCACCTACTTTCAGGCACTCACCTGGAGTTTATATCCAAGCCTGGTTTTCCTAAGCTCCCTGTGCACACAGTGGAGAGGTAGTGGTTTTGTCACATTGAAGATCTGCCAGTTTCACTCCAGAGCCCAAATATACAGGAGGAGCACCATGAGAGAATCGAAATTCAGTATGCGACCTCAGAGCACTGAAAACTGTATTTCTGCTTTAAATTACCCTCTACAGCAGCCTGTCTCTCTCTAAATTGAGCCTATATTTAGTCTGAGAGGAGAGGCTGCCTCCTCACTTAGGCTGAGTACCTGAAGCTTCAGTAACCTAAGTTAGAAAGCGTGAATCCACCCCTCAGTTTTAAGAGACATTTTCATGTTGCCTTCTCAGAAATTACACAGAGAAAGTACAGCATAAATTCTAAACCTCGTTTCACAAAATTATTCTGTACTTCTTACTTTTTCCTCTCACAGATGCATGAAAAGAAGGAATAAATTTTGTAGCAGATTTCTGCTGTTCACTTTAAGGGTATGTTGTTAAGCTAATCATTACACGAGTTCCAGCAATACTGCCTACACTGTACAATCCTGATTCCATCAACTGTTAACTCTATAAAATCTAAAAGGGATAAAGTTCAAGATAATCACTGATAAATGAGTGCTGCATCATGAAATAAAATAGTCCTGCAGCTACTGTTCATTGAAATTTAGAGAATTTGCAAGTCAGAACTGCCCAGGGTTTACATTCTCAGATACATTATAGGCATTGCATTTTTTGAGCCAAATAAGACCCTAAGGACTGTATCATTTCATACCACTCACAGTTTTGAGTACTTAAACAACATACATAAATATTATTTGAACTTTAATGCACATCATGTTGTTACGAGCACCACAACCCCACTGTCCTCCTCACAAAATGCTTTAAAAAAGCTGCAGAAACAACAGCAGTTCCTCCTTATTTGTTGTCAGTGCATGGCTTTCATTCCTATGTGATCTAGAGCCTGACTTATCAGCCCCAGGGACAAGAACTATCAGTTTGTTACGTGGATTAGCTTTGTCCCTTGTGACACCTGGGTCAGCTTGGTACATGGCAAGGAAAGAGGAGACAGACTGTTGATTCTAGGGTAACCACAGTGCAGGGTGTTCATCTACTTGCAGGCACGTTGGTATATACAAAGAGCAGCTAAATATAGTACTAAAAAATGAGTAAGAAGGGGAGAAGGTCACTATTGTGTAAGGGTCATATAAGATGATTTGGCAATTTTAGAGAAATTACCTCCCTGCCTGTTGACTCTGGTCCTTAACTGAGAAGCTGGTAGGTATAGAAGTAAGTTTCAAAACACCTTCAAAAACCACTTCACTTCAGCCTTTTTGACAGAGGAACATCAGCAACTGTAGCAATCTGTGCTATCTGGCATCAGCTCCATGGTACTACATACTCGCAGCTAATTAAGAACACGTGTTAAAGACTAACAGGTTTGCATATGCGGTGGTGATGATTAATACTGTGTAAGTTTTGGCCAATGTCAAAAAGCATGCTGTTAATAAATGAGTTTAGTAAGGTTAAATTTTAAAGTTAAAATCTGATGTTTCTAAACACTCCTGCCACAGTGACTGTTAATTCCCTAATGGATACGTGTTCATTTGCAATGTTGTCTTTGGCTTTACCATATTCCATGAAGTGGGCAAGAATTATACCATTAAATTAAATGAAAGCAGATCCAGACAGAGATTGAGCTTCTGGATACTAGGCAATATTCACTTCTTCCACACTGTCACCATCTTCTTTCTCTTTCTGTCTCTCTCTCTTATGTATCAGTATGAGAGATTTCTCATGCTTTTTTCTTCTCCTTTTTAAAAAGGATGTGCTTTTTTTGTCCCACTCAACCAAAATTATCATCTATTTCTCCTTTTTGTTTTTTTTTTCTTTTTTGTGACGATTTTTATTCTGTATGAAAGGCTTATGAGTTAAAGGCTTATGAATTTTTACTCTATGTGAAGAGTCACCCCATACACATGTGTGCACCAGTATCTTTTATTTAATCACAAATCTCATAGGGAATAGGTAGGTAAAGTACAAGCCGCACTCAAGATGTTTAAAGCAGCTGTGAGATGAATCATATTATGAAGGTGGCTATTTCTCTTCATCAACAGGAAAGGGAGTCCAGGCATTTAACTCTGAGGTGATTCAAGTAAATGAAACAAGCACTGTTCAGAGAAAACATCTGATGAGCACTGTTTCATAATGTTTTTAGGAGTTCAAGATTCTTGTGTAAGTGCAGAATAAAGCAGGCATTGAAGTAAGCTGCATAGGCTCACGGTGGATCTCTTTATTTCCTCCCCAAGCTTCTTGTCAAGACATGCTTGAGACTTGAGCTTCGGAGTCCTGACATAATAGGTGATGGAAATTATGAAATGAGGAAAATTATGGATTGCATGGTATAGGTGAATCAACATTTTTTTTCTATTGGGAGAAATGGTACTAATATTTTGTATGTGATGAAAGCTGTCTGGGCCACATAATTTTTCTCTCACTGATACAAAAATTCATCTGAATTGCTTTCATATTCCTCTGCTTTTGTAATAAAGAGATTGGTGTGCTCTAACAGAATGGCATTTCTTTGTAGCAGAAGGATTCAAACTTCCTAGTGGGGTGGTGTATTGCCTCATCTAATTATATTTTTGTAGCTTGCTGTAAGCCCACATTTCACCTGACCTGACAAGGGTGTTTCCACAAGATTCAACCCTTCCTTTCCTCTAAAGATAGGAAAACATATACCTAGCTCAGAAAATCAGCAACAGCACAGCATTTGTGTAACTGATAAACAAGAAAAAGACAAACTAATTTATCTTATTCTCCTTTAACATAGTGATTTTGATATATGTTTTCCACTGAAATGCTAAACCATCTCACACACTATGACCCTTGGTTTGCATAATGTGTGCTCTATAAAGCAAGCTTTTGCTGATAAACACTTCTGGAATGTAATGAAATGAAATTCTGTACTGTATGTTCAGTTCTCTCCTCAAGAAAAGTGACAAATGTTAGTCATTTCTTTGAATGCATTAAGGGACAGCAGTGGAGCCGTACAACATTTGTTTAGTTGAAGCAGATTCAGAACAAGAAAGCTACATGCCTGCTTACCTCAGCAGAAAATAAAGGGCCAGAAGCAAATAACTTTGAGGACTGATTAAAAATGCCTAGTACAAGAATTGCTGTAATGTACATACTCTGAAAAATGAGAATTCATCTACAGAGACACCTGAGCTACAACCTTCTCAGATTTTCCAGCGTCTGCAATTTACAACTGAGCTGGTCATTTTAAGTGTCTAGTTAGTGGATGTATGTTCAGACATGGTTTGCCTGGCCTACGTTTGACACCTCAGTTAGGATGAGTTGACTTGCAGCCTGGCCATTCTGGATAAGGAATTTGACTCAAGACTCAACCCAGACTTAGAAGTCTTCATTCCACATGTATACCTCATTCTCCCTCGGTAGTGAGTTTAAGACAACCTATATATCTTGGTTTATCATTCTTGCCTTCTTACAGACAGCATTCTTGAAATCATGGAATCATAGAATCATAAGGTTGGAACCTTATAAGATCATCTAGTCCAACCACCCTCTCATCACCATTACTACCACTACAATAATTTGAGAGGACATTTTGTTTTGGATCATGGATAGAAATTTGCCACTGATACATTCTGTCAGTGCCACATGTTTTGCAGGATCGTAGATCTTATCTTTATATATACTGCTCTCCAAGGACAGTGGGGGATCTGGAGCTCAATGACTCCTACCATATGTTCGCTCACTGTAAAGTTCAGAATAACCGTAAAACTGTCCATCCCTCTTAGGTATTAACACAGTGCTGAAATTAGTGCTGAGATTTGTCTTCTTAGCAAACATGTAAATATTTATACATACTTCATCAGCATTTTTATCCAACTGAAATTTCTCTAAATGGCTTTTAGTTGACTTTTAAATAAGATGTTCCATTTCAAGGGCTGTCTCATATTAGTAACACATTAACAAACAATCTGAATGCTGTCTCTGTTTCATGTGTACTAGGTGAGAATTGATTTATTAATACACAATCCATGAAACCTAATTTGACTTTTAATTTGCTTTGTTCCTTAACAGGTAGGAGTGGAGAACTCTGAAAGTGCCTGCTAATCAATGTATTTTGTGTTCACTGACAAAAACAAGAATGCATATGAATGAGAAATTCTTGAGTCTCCAGAATCAGTGCCAAAATCTCCAAGCCTCTAGGCTCTGACTGAGAGTTGGTTGTAGACCCAAAACTCATGATCTACTTTGATCATCAGTCATTACCTCTTCCCTTTTATATACTCCAGATGGCCTTTTCCTCAGTTCACCATTATTTTTTTTTAATGAAGATTTTTATTTTTTTATTATGAACTGAAGTTTCTCTCTGTATTTTGTATAAGTTACAGTGTCTAAAGTCCCAAGAGAGAATGGAATGCCAAAAGTTAATTTATGGGAGTTCATTGGCCCAAGGTTTCTTCCTCTCTTTTATGGAGTACTGACATTTCCCGGAGCTGGCTTAATGCCCACCTGGCCTCCTGTCACTACCTCCTTCATTTTTTGTTTTTTCACACTGCAGCTGTATTTTTCTCTGTGTTTCTGATTCTAAAAGCAGACACACCTCCTGTATTAAATTCACAAGCAGTATCTTAGCGCTAAAGGGTAAAGCATGAACATTGGGTTGTCAAGTCAAGTCAATAACTGCTTACAGTTCTGCAGCAAAGGCCAGATGTGTAGGTAGCAGGTAAGGCCTATTGCTCTTTGAGATCATGTCAGGTGAGGGCAAGGCTCTGACCCCCGAACACTGCAGTCATGAGGAACCTGCTTGCTAGAGCACAGCAAGGGGTTTCCTTTCTCAGGAGATAGTGATAAAGGAGCATTAATTTGCATGCGTCTCTTGATTATTGTGCAGACATTATAACCATGGTCCACACACATGATGGCCAATGACGCTGTAGTTAAAAAGACACTTTTGACTTAGGGACAACAACATTACAAAAGTGCTTAAATTCCTGAAGGGAGGATGCAAAGAGGATGGAGCCAGGTTCTTCCCAGTGGTGCCCAGTGCCACGACAAGAGGCAGCAGACACAAACTGCAGACTAGGAGGTTCCCTCTGAACACTAGAAGCAGTGCTGCGCTGTGCAGGTGCTGGAGCACTGGCACAGGCTGCCCAGAGGCTGTGGGGTCTCCTCCCTGGAGCTCTCCAGAAGCCACCTGGCCACGGGCCTGGGCACCCTGCTCTGGGTGGTGCTTCTGGATCAGGGGCTGGGACACAGGAACACAGAGGGACACAGAGGGCCCTGGCCAACTCAGCCAGCCTGGGGTGCTGTGAAATAAAAGTATGTTTATATCATGAGTCACAAAGAAACAGCTTACAACTGGAATGCAGCAACTCTGCATATCTCCAGCAACTTATAGCTTCAGAGCTTTACTAAGCGAGCTTGCACTAGCTCAAGGTTCAATAGAAAGGCTGTTGTTCTGGTGGTAATTTATCCCAGGCATTTCCTTAAAGACAAGGATAATAAAATTTCAAACGCTAGGGAGCTCAAAAGGTGGCCTTCTAGACCTGCTCCATGTAAAGGAATCTTTATACAGCTTTGCAAGGGATTTTTCTGTGATAGGTGGGAAAAAAGAGACAAAAGTGTCTTGGTAAAAAGGAAGTTTACTTTAAAAATGACAACAGTGCATGGTAGGGATGGTTTTCTCTTCACACTCCATTCCCTCTTTCACACCAATTTCTCACACATGCTTATCAATTTAGATCTAAAATTATATAGTAAATAGTGTATATCATAACTTTCCATCCTTCTAAGTACCTGCCACTCTGAACTCAAGTGTCAGTAGTTGCAAATAATGCTGTGTAACTGATAATGAATAAATGAACAAATTTCTCATATTTTCTTTTTATTGAAATATTGATATTTAAATATCTGATTGTTCTTTAATTAGAACAACCATCAGATATCTATTTTAACTTTCCATCAAAGTGACATCTAGTATCCATAACTTTGAATATAAATGTCTGCATTTTATAATTCAAGTTATTTTTATCCATTAATAATGAAACCAGTACAAACAGAATTCAAAACACAGAAAAAATTCACAAGTACTGGTAAGGTGTTTCTCAGTGATAATATATAATTCACATCAAAATTAACAAGGAAATTATTAAGATATAGTTATAAACAGATGTGTACATCAAAGTTAGCAGCTGATAGACTAGAAATTATTGAACATCTAAAATTAAAATGCCAAAGCTGGATCAGCTAAATAATGAGAAACTGATTGCCTCAATTACCTCCAAGGAAATGAGTTCAGCACTATAGAAACAAGCAACTGGGTCGATGGGTATCAAACAGAATATTTTATAGATTTTTGAAGAGAGCCAGCAGTCTTTCAGATGAGAAGTATATTGCAGAGCAATGCATGGCCAATGAGATGAACACCTACAGCTGTGATTCCCGAAATGGGTAAAATAGAACTTCATTCAGAGTGACAATGTTTGTCTTGTTTAATTAATTAATTGTGCTTCAAAATCCTATCAGGTAGCTTAAAACAGGTCACAGATAAACTAATTCATAGAGATCAGGTTGATTTACTCCATGGCAAATTTGTGGCTGGTAATTTGTGTAAATTATCTAATTTAATACTGCAAGTAAATAAATTAAACATCCCCTCTACAGCAATCCCAGTTGATACACAGAAAATCTGTAAAAGGCAATTTAGTCACATTCCCCAGTGAACTGATTTCCAAAGGTCTCTTACTAATATTTTATTACTGTATTTTAATGTCACTATCTGTTTTTTGCTAGCATTTGCCTATGTATATAGTAAAGGTGGGGGAAGAGTATTTGGCCCTCCCTACCCAGATGTTAATCTTGTATGTAGACAGGATCAGCACTGATGGAAGCAGTCCTTCTCCCCTATAGAAACTCTTTATTCTCTGAGTAGTTAATGGAGATCACTAGGTGCTTCTGAAAGCCTCCACAGCACTGGCTGCTTAGTCTGAGATACCTCGGGTTACCTCTGCCTTTTGTGAGTGCAACTTGAAAGTTCTGCAATGAGTGCTACTCATTATTTCACACACACAGTGACATTGCTGGGGATGGAGCCATGCAATGAGCCAATCCTTGTCAAAACAAGCCAGCAAAACAATACCCCTGAAAAAATGTGCTGTCACCCTGACATTTGCTTTCCAGAGGAAAAAAAGGAAAAGGAGATGAAAACAAGCGGTCAGGCTTGCAAGCCTGTTGAAGGAGAGAGCAGGCCTTCTGTCTGGCAGGCACACGGCCCACACAAGGGCTACGTGTTTCCTGCAGGAGGGATTGACAGGAGAGCTTCCTAGTAAGTGGGCTACTGACTGTTCTTGGTAGGCTACTACCATTCCTGCTGTCTCTTTGCTTTTTGTAATATTCTGATACTCAAAGTTGAACTAGAATGACTGTGTGGCTCAGTAAGAGAAAAGTTCCAAGCTCAGTCCTCTCCCTGAAGCAAGTCTTCCTTGGCTGAAATGCACAAAGGCATCAGTATCAGCAGAAGAGGCTGAGGAAACACTGTCAGGTGATCTTTGTGTTTATCACAGATCCCCAGGAAGAAGAGTAACAATCTTTAGGCAGGGAAAGAAAGCGTACCTTTGTTGGCAATATCCTGCAAGAAGCAGAAATACAGACCCAGCTCAGAGACCAGCCCCAGCTCCAGTGAGCAACATCTGCTCCAAGGCAGCAAGAATGGAAACAAACCAGCAGCAGAAATAGCATTAAGTTGCAAAATGTACTGCAGCTTTTGTAACTCACCACTGCATAGGACTAGGAAGCTTCTAATCAGGATTTGAAGGAGAATAAAGAGAAGACTTCAAATGATTATGAGAGCAAGTTGAAATGGTACGGGGAAGAAGTGGCAGCACATCTCTTCTGGAAATCTGTTGGCTGTCCTTTTTTGCTCCGACCAATATGGGAACCTCACACAGTATGTGAGAAACAGCCATTTTGAAAATAGGTCTGACTAAACTCTGCCTTTCCTTCAGAGCTTGCTGTCACTTTTATGTAAGCCAGTTTCTCAGCAAAACTGAGACAAATGCCATGAATTATTTTCAGCCAGCTTGAAACTCTAGGTTGTTTTTTTTTTCTTTTTGTAAATACGTTATTCAGAGAAAAACACTTTGCCTCGGTCTAATCAGAAACTAATTAAAATCAGCATATGCTTTTCTGCACAGTTACTGTGTCATCTGCAGCAGCTAGATATACAAACCCAGACCTAATCAAACTGAAATGCTTAGCATTAGGAGCATTATCAGCTGAAGAGTCTTCTACAGTTGACAGAAAAAGAAATAGCAGCATGATTCAACTTACTCAAAATCTGAACCATCCTCTAACAGTGATTATTGCTCCCCCTTGATTATTGAGGGGTCTGAGAGTGTGATTTAGTTGCCTGAGCATTGGTAGTCAGGGCTATTTTGGGTGCCCCAGAGTACCCACCTGGCCTCCACCTGCCCCTTTGGAAGAGCACTGATCTATCATACGTCCTGTAGCATATCTGCCAGGTGTCTCAAGTGTCCTGTAGGGTCCCAGAAGGCTCCAGACACATATGGGCTGCACCTGAACAAGTTTTGTGTGCTTCAGATAGGGCTTAAAGCCATAAAAGATGAGTCTGAGTCTCTGGGGCACTGCTGTAGCCATAAGCGAAGAGTAACAGGAGCGGCAAGAGCTAAAGCCATGACAAGGCTGAAAGAGAGCCAAACAGCAAGGGAGCTATCACAGAGAGAGATGTAAGTATGGAGCTCAGTTTGATCTTAAATGAAGCACTGTAGTGTTAGCAGGTAATTGTTCAGCTACTGGAGTTATAAAGCTTATGTTTCAAATTATTTGCCTGAAATCGCTCCCAACATATATGAAGTCATAAAGCATTGCACTTCTGCACAAAATCCTTTTTCTGCAGCATTTTTCTTTCTATACCTATTGACATCAATAGTTATACAGTTTACACTTAATGGAAGACAGGTAACCAAAACAAAAAGCAGTATTTGCAAAACCATCATTTTTGGTCACCACAAAATTCTTCTTTCTCAAATTTTTCTGCCCATTTGATGAACTTGTACTTCTGGTGCTTTCTTTTGGATAGAGCTAAATGTTTTTCTGTATCATAAAAAATTCTTCATTTTTATCATTAATCACAGAACTAAGGCATTCATATAAAATAACTCATTTCATGGCAACACACGAGGCTTTTAAAAGGAGATATGAGAGGTTTTTCATCTTGTAAGGATCAATGTCATTGTACAAAAAATAGCAATTTCTGTCCATTTTTCAAGCCACCTGAAGTTTCATGTATTGAAGAAAAATCATTCAGCAAATATAATTTCAACTCAAGTAGCAATTTATGATTCTATATGACTGCAATGACACTTGTAGCAGTGGCCACCAAAGTTTATCACCAAGACTTTGCCAAGAAAAATGCAAGTCTGTCACTAAAATTGCAGGTTTTCATTTAAACAAATGTGTGAGATTAGACAGATTATTTTCATGACTGATCACTGTTCATCAGATTTACATGCAGTAGATAAAAACATAACTTTAAGTGTGTTTAACAACTCTATAACTTCAAAGCATACAGTCAGCTGCTCCATCCTGCAACACAATCCACTTCAAGGAACCTAGGGCCAATTCCTGAGCTGGAAACCAAGTACATCTGCACAGAGAAAGCTGCCTCTTACCTCTACAGGATGCCTCTGTTGATTCCTAACTTAGTCACCTATGTTAAATATCTAACGTTAGATCTTGGGTTAACCCCTTGCCACATTTAATTGGTAGGCTGAGTAAGACTGGATGGAAGCGTTTATATTGAAAAACATGTAGGAAATGGCTGAGAAGCTGCAAACAAGCAAGGATAAAAATAATTTGAAAGCATGTACTATGTCAGGACACCTCAGGATACCAGATTATAAAATCTCAAGATGCAGAGATCTGTGCTGATAACCTTCAAACCCTTTCTTGAGACCAGCCTGACTAGGAATTAAGATGATAGAAGTTTAATTTATTTAATTTATATACCTAATGCAAATATACTATTCTTTCCTCTGTGTTAAGCAATACCAAAATATCACCCACGTGTAGTGTGTTTAAATCAGCTCATTTAATCGGCATATGCTCCAGCATGTTTTACTTGCTACAGTCATTATGTAGCTGGTGAAGGTGAATGTGCTTTGTTTACAAGCTGCACAAAGGATCATTTGTGCACGATATTGAACAAGTGGAAAGAAGATCGTTTGTGCATTGACCACCAGACGCAGTCTATGGAATCAGCCAAAGAACGATGGGTCTATAGAGGTCCGGTCACTTCAACCTTCAGCGTGTGGTACAAGAAACAGCTGCAGTGCATGACTGGTCTTAAAAAAAGACGTCACGGATGGGGCTAAGAAAAAGCTTTGCCCTTTATGAAGATGAGAGAGAGAGATTGCTGAGAAGTCTCAGAATGAGCAGCGCAGTTGGAGGCCAAAAAAGAGAACATGATGTAAATGTCCAAAGACATCAGACTGTATAATCTGGAAGGAAAAAAAAAAAAAAAAAAAGAGTATTCACAAATATTCTCTGTATTTGCATCAAAAATCATACAGACACATTGGACAGAAGCCCAGCTTCACACCCCAGGACTTTGGCTAGACACCAAGAAGTGCTATGGGCAACTGCTGAGGTTAACTGCTGAGACCAAGAGAAAGTATGAAAGAATGCGTATTTGCCCACAAAGAAATTTCAGCTAATGGGAAAACTGATACTCTTCCCCTTGAAGCAGCCGCATCTGAATAAAACAAAATAGCTACTAAGAAATAGCATTCTGATAAATATTTATACATATATACATATGTATATGTATATATATTCATATATATATATATAAAACTGTCTAACGTACCTTAATTCTACTGAACTGAAATATTTGTGCATATGAGATAGTCTGAACAGATTTTCTTTTTAAGTGCTCATAAATTTATTATAAAACTTGTCCCTTAAACAAACAGAAACTGAACAGAAATAAAGCAAGGTCAATCCAAAGCTAACAAGATCAGGGAAAAAAAATCCTTTGACTAGACCTTGAAGCTGAGTGATATGCTGGAGCTACTTACTAGTGAGATATGCACTGTGTGCACTTGGTGGCAATAATAATGCTGCTATCAACGTGGAAATGCTGGATTTAAACTTAATCTTTTCCCTGATAAACTCTCCCTTCATTCAGCACAAGGATTTATATCCTCAACTTCTAAAAGCATTTCAGAGTCAAACAGAGGACCAAATTGTGCATCTGTTTGTCCCACTTTCTGTGGGGACTGGAAGACAGCACATTTTTAAAGACAAACACTTAAATTCCAGAAGCCAGGAGGAGAGTAGCCAAAAGAGCTGAGGAAGTCTTTAGGGAGCTATGCTGTCTGCACAAAACAAATGCAGCCGCCTGTGCTGAGATCTGGCCCAGGGCTGAGCTCCAGGAAGCTCAGTCTACCAGAGCGGGAGGGGAGGTCGCAAAGGTAGGGGCAGCAGGATCCACCCAGCTGCAGCAAAACAGGGGAAACAAAGGCAATAAGTAGGCACTTAATGGCCTCACAATGTCTATATGCTTGTAAGGAAAATAAAATCCTTAGATTAAAAGTGCCAAATACAGACTTTTAATTTTTATTTTTTCAGAAATATAAAAAAAAAGGTGTCTTCTCTCTTCCTGATGCTCTAAGGTTCACATTAATTTTGAAAAGTACATGTAATAAATATATTCATGTTTCAAATGTTTACAGTGCTGGGAACATTTTTGTTTAAGACCTGTTGTTGCTGAAAAACAAAAGGTGATTTTTGTACACATCATTTCTGGGAGATTTTCCATCATTGCAGAGTATTCCTGTGCTTACCAAAGTGACAGACAAATGTGACAAAAGCAGTTACTGGCATGGGGTGACAGAAGTCTCAGAGGTGAGTCAGAGTTACAGGTGA
This sequence comes from Gallus gallus, assembly GCF_016699485.2. Lineage (NCBI taxonomy): Eukaryota > Metazoa > Chordata > Aves > Galliformes > Phasianidae > Gallus > Gallus gallus. The sequence goes on from NC_052532.1 coordinate 142,739,683, forward strand.
CACAGGGATAGACACAGCTTCGCTTTCTACAAATGGAGAGGTTCAGTCACCGAGGGATCAGTCAATTTTGTGCAGTGGGCATCAAGGCCTTAGTATATGCTTTGCACATAAGTACGTAGATACACAGAGATTTGTCCAATGCCCCGGAAAAGCAATGGCAATGCCTTTCTTGTTTCTCTTGATTAGCATGCAATGAACGGGAAATTTAGTATGAAACAAATAAAGAGCAAACTTCATATTCTTGTGGGAATAGCAGAATGTAAAAATCGTTGCTTGGGTGTTTGGTTTGCTAGTGGTAACATTTGGCTTGCAACATAAGGCTTTATAATACAATAAACGTTACTTCGTTTAATATCTTTTACTAAAAACTGTCTCCCATGTTGCTTTGCTAAATAATGAACTCGTTTCAGTTAAACAATAAATACAGTAGCAGGAGAAGAGAGCAGTTCAGAGCTGTAGGCAAGGAAAACAGTATTTCAGTGCAGTTTGAGCACCAGGGAGGATTTTTATTCTTCATATGTTATAAGTGAGGTCTCTTTTCAGTACATTCATGGCCACTGGCAAGCAATTAGAATGTGTTCATTGGAATAAAAAGAGTTTTCCAAGGAGAATTTTGCTCTCTATGACATTTAACTTGCTTTTCTTCAAAACGGCAGCTGTCATGTGTCATCTTCCACATAACCTGGTGCAGGACAGTCCAAGGAGGACAAAGAGGAATTGGAACCCCACAGCAGAGGACAGCAAACCCTAGACTTCACATTCCTTGCCCATAGTGTGCTGGCAACAGGGCAAGGGGGAAGGACTGTTGGCCTAACTTTTTAATGCTTCTTGGTGGTCTCACCACATGCCCATGATCTGTGGTCTTTAGGCCAGAAAGTTCAAATCTGTATCTTCTCTGCTTTTCTAGCTAGAAGTGGAAAAACTGAACACAATCCCTTATCTGTGCTTATGGAAAGAGAACTTTACCCCACAAGTGGAGAGAGAGCGTAAGTAACACCTCTCTTAAAAAAAACTCCCCTGAAGCACACAGTATACTTTCTACAAGTAGAACATATAGAAATATAAAAAGTACACATGCACAGGTTTACAGATGTATGTAATACATCTGTATTATCATCATATAAATCAAAGACTTTCGCTCTAACTCTCAGATTTGTTATTACACACTATATCCAGATATACATGTAAAATTTCACTATGCATTTCCAAACTCAGGTAGAATCCCTGCTGCCACCAGTGCCAGTCATCTCAGTATTAGTTACTGTTGTGCTAACAGAAAACATCACACCCCTCTCTGCTTATGTGCATAAGAAACACACCTACACAAGAAGGCAGTCATTGTCGCGAGGAGCTCGCTGTCAAGATAATGAAAGACAAATGAAGGCAGCAAATAGAAGGGACTGAGAAGTGCAACAAAAGCAAGAGGCCTTCTTTTGATGAGTACAAAGTCCTGCACCCAGAGCCTTAGAGTAACCATTTTTGCTTTAAAAGCACATCCTCCCAGGTGCACTTCCTCGCCACACCCTCCCTCGGGGAAAAGAGACCTTCTTCCCCATTTGTTTGTGGTTGGCTCCCTTATGGGGGCCCTTTGCCGTGCTTCTAGCCATGAACATGCTTGTAAGCATGTTCTCAGAAGAGATTTGGCATCAAGAAAAAAATAAATAATGTAATGTCTGTCACAGAATGATACATTTTCAGTGAGCTTAGAGAAATACCAGCAACTTTTCCATTCAAGGCCATTCTTTTTAAGAGATTCTAACCTTTGGTTTTTGTGTATGTTTGTGTGTGTCTGTGTCTGTGTGTTTTGGTTTAGTTCTTTTTTTCCTTATGGAAAAAGACGGAGCCAAGACAAAATGTAATAGAGCTGAGCTTAGTTTTATTTGCAGTGTGAACTGCTAGCAGGAGCCCATAACAAGCACTTCTTGTTCCATTTCCCCTTATAGGAATGCTCTTGACACATCCTATAGAACTGCATTAAAAACAAACTGTAAACAGTATGTATGTCATCGACTGAGTACTGATTCTACATTACAGGACACTGAGGAATTGTTTATAACCAGGCTCAATATTTGAAACTCTTTACAAGCGTTTCTCATTTTTCCCTTTTTATTAAAAATAAGTTAATGTATTGATTGGGACTGCTAAGGTGAGTGAAATTAAGCATTTGCACTAACAGTCAAAAAAGCAAGACCTTAGACTGTAAGTCCTTGGACACATGCTGAGCTCTGAAAAGTCAAGCATTACTGACAACCAAGCTGCTCGTGATTCCCTCCACTAAAGCTAGCCTGCATTTTCTGATGCCAACCACAGCAAAATAAGAACTTATAGTAATAATAAATGGCTAACATTGGAGGATGGATTAATAGCTCTGTGACACTTTGAAGTCTAGATCCAAGAGTGAAAATGAAGTGCAGTCAGACTCGGAGTATCATGGAAGTCACCAAACATAATTCTTTCCCGGTTCTCTTCAAAAGCGAGTTTAAAAGTTGAAGTAGGGAATTAGCTTCAGACTGGAGGCCTGTATTTAGACCTAGCAAGAAATCACTTAAAAGAAAGAATGGCAGCCCTGAGACACAAGTGAAATGAACTGCCAAGCAAATTTTTCACAGTCATGATAATTATTTTTGAAATCTCACAGCTTCCTTTTCTCCAAGTATAAAGCAATTCTCCTCACCATTCTCTTTCATGACAACTTGGGCATCAGCTCTCTCAAAACTGATTTTCACATGCAGTGGTATTGTTAATTATTATAATAAGGTATGCAAGAATCTAAGGCTTTAAAAAAAAAAAAGAAAAACAGATACGGTGCCTTATTGTCTATTTAATTAGAACACAATGAAGTGTAGAATTTATCCTTTTTAATGTTTTGCAGGCAATTTTCACACATGTAGTAAGTCTGTTCGAAATTTCATGCATAGTTAGCTTTAAGGCTTCCCTGATGTTTGTCAGATACAGCTGAAGCAGTGATTTTTTGTTGTAGATATAATTAGGTGGCATATTGCCATGAGCTCCCTTTTTTTCCCCTCTTCTTTTCACAGCTCAGATGTCAAAGCAAATTATTGATCAGCTGTGAGATGTGAGGGGAGGGGGGTGACTGTAGGAAAGTAAAAATAAGGTTACATTTTATTCTTTTTCATTGAAATCTGAATGTTTCTGAAGCATATTCTTATCTAGATGGACAGTGTCCCCTGCTCTGCCCCTGTTGTTCTCTAATTCTAACACAGCTTGTCATTGAAATGTTCTCACCTGGGAAATGATTATTTGTTTCAAGTCAAGTTCTCAGGACTGTGTGTCCTCACAAGAACAATCACCCTGGTTGGTCTTTTTGGATTCCCTTGACAACAGAAAAGCCAAGAACTGAAAGAACAAGAAATATGCCTGTACCTTTTTTGTGAGCTGGCCCACAGCCACGCGAAACCAAGAGCCAAAGTCCCTGCAGGCAGAAGCTGCCAGCACGGCCTAGGGACAAGTGAAGGGCACCCCAGCAAGCAGAGCAGACCCATCTGAGGGCAGCTCAGCACCAGGACCCAACCACACGGAGTCTGCAGCCTATGAGCCAGAAAGCCAATTGGAGGGCCAAGGCACATATTGTGTTAGCAAATGCTCTCAGAGCCGCTTGTCAAAGACTCTGCAAACATGGCTGGAGAAATTATCCCAGAACCCCAGGCTGGCTGAGGTGGGCAGGGCCCTCTGTGTCCCTCTGTGTCCCTGTGTCCCAGCCCCTGCTCCAGAAGCACCACCCAGAGCAGGGTGCTCAGGCCCATGGCTAGGCAGCTTCTGGAGAGCTCCAGGGAGGAGACCCCACAGCGTCTGGGCAGCCTGTGCCAGTGCTCCAGCACCTGAACTGCACAGAAGTGCTTCCTGAAAAATTAACCTCCCTCTTCTTTCCTTCTGTACAGCTTTTAGAAACCAAGGGCAAGAGAAAATGTTAGGGTACTTTGAAAAATGTTGCACTGTCATTTCCAACTATATCTGCTGTGAGGGGACTCAGAAGATAGAAAGGATGGGTTCATCTGAGCCTGCTGTGTCAGTTCCCTCTGCAGTCAAGAGAAAGGAGCAGACACCTCTGCAACATGGTTCCCGTCATCCGCAGGTGGGCAGTTAAAGCAGAATAGTTGAACTACATTTCCAAGCATCTATTTTAAGGAACTTGGGAAATCTGCTCTCTAGGAGAAAATGTAGAAAATGATAATGTAAGTGTGTGAAACTCAGCAAGATAAATCCCAGTCCAGGTCCAAAGGTAGTAATCTAATCCTTTCCTGCATGCACCATGCAACTGTCTGGGGGAAATACATTTATTAGGGCATTCCATAATGGCAGACATTAAATGGAAGTGAAAGATAATCTACCCTTGTTATTGTTTTAAATCCATTCCTGGTGCTGTTTGAAACTGGTTCTTTCATGAAGAAGGTGAATTCCCCTGATGGTACAATCAGTGTAATTCTTTACGCTGTAGTTCAACACAGGAATTTTGCATTTCTTTTAATATTTAAATACGAAAATCCAAATGTTGCTTAACATCTAAATGATATTGCATACTGTAAAAGAATTATTCCTATATGAAGATCACATATAATGTTGAATAATAATTCCCTTAGAAACGCATACATTTCTGATTCCCTGTTCAGAGTAGAAATTCTTAAGCTATTCTGCTTGCACCTCCATTGTCTGAACATTTACAGTATGGATAATTTGAAGATTTCTGCAGTGCTAAATAAAGTCCTCAGATTCTTAAGGCTCGTCTGATAAACAAGAACAGTGGTTCTTGTTTCCTGTTTTTCAGTATATCAGCTCAGATTTGAGCTGTTTCAGGCAGCACTGAGCCAAACTAATCCTGATGTCCTTGCAGTACCCTATCTCCTAGTGCAACTGCACCAACCAAATGTCATGCCCATTTTGCAAGGTGAAGAGCAATGGTGAATAAATCCTAAAGGAAAATCTAATCACAGAGTTATATGATGTTTAAGCAATTGCAGTGTGACAACACCACCTCCCTGAGCTGCAGCTGTTATTCCTTGCTCTGAGCACCGAGTAATGATTTTTCTCCTTACCTATTTCTTCTTACATCTGCAGCTTTACAGTGAATCCTGTAATGTTTCTAACATTACAGCCTTCTTGCCCTCAGTCTCCTGCCGAACATCATGTCAGTAGCTGGCAGCCTATGGCTCATTAAGGCAGTTCTACAGTGTTAAATTCAGAGCAGAGTCTGGATTTACGGCTTTTTCAGTGGACAATTCATTATTTGAATGCCTTTTTTCCATTGTCTGTTTTACTGGGAATGATGGAGTTTAGCAGTAATGTGTCTAAATCCAAATTTTACTGCAAATTGCCCAATTGTATGTTTTCTAAACTGTGGTCCAGAGTCAGACAATATTGCTCACCATGTACACTGTGGAGTAAAAGATGGGCTGGATATGTATAGCCATGTGTTTCTGTAGTATCTGCTGTGGACAAATGAGCATAGCAGTCCAGAGTACAGCCCTCAGCAATCTTTTTTAACCAAACAGAAAGATCTGTTTGTTTTTCGAGAAAAATCAGAACAAAAGATGAAATTCCCCTGGGGCCTTTTAATGCCAAGAGAGAATATTTTGGAAGCATGTCCAAAATCATGCATGCTGCGACCAAAATTCCAACCACTAGAAATAAGTCCTGCTAATTGCCCACCCTCTGTGCCTTGAGCATACACTATAAGCCATCAGAGAACATCTCCATTGCCCTCACAAGATGTGTAAACCAGAGAAGTGAGTTTGCTACCAGAGCAATGAGCTAGACACAGCAAAAGGATACGAATGACTGAAAGTATTTGTCTGTTTGTACCCTCTTTCTGAGTCTTTGTCACACTTGTGATCGAATCCTGTTAAATTGAGGCGGTGGAGATCATATGTCCCAGCTGATGGCAAGATCAGAGGTAACAGCTGCCCATTTGGAGGTGGTTTTGTTTTGCTGTAATTTAATGATGTTAAAGATAAGGAAGGGCAGCTTGCAATGGAGAATTGCCACATCTTCAGGATTCTGACAGAAGAAAGTTAGCAGCAGAGCAATGTCCAAGTGCAGAAGAGCATCTGCTGGCTGAGAAAAAGCCCAGCCCTTCAGGAGAGCCCTAGCAGGCAGGGAAAAAGCCTGAGAATCTATCCCAGCAGAAAGGGAGCCAGGCTTGGAGGCATTTTTTCCCTGCCCTGTCTTGTACAGAGATACTCTAATAGAAACCCAGGACGGTCCTTCCATCTCTGCATGAAGCATGGAAACAACTCCACTCTTCTCACAGAAGCATCCTGGTAAAGACTATTACAATGTTCCTTCAGTTGCTGGCAATGTCTGGGGCATCTGCAGCAGGCATCAGGTTACCCAAGAAGAGGGCATCACACAGCCTTGTGTGGCAGAGGCATCTGAGATCTGGAGCCAAGCTGGGATCTGACCGTCTCCTCTGCTACAGAACAGAGAAATCCCCTCAACCTGCTTGTATTTCAGGGTTGTCCTGGTGGAGACAGCAAGCCCTCAGAAGGTTGGAAAGGAATAAAAGGTAATAACAAAGCAAGGACTGAGCCTACTAAAGGGGAAAGCCTGAGAAAGCCTGAGACCAGTTTGTTCCTCTGAAAGCAACCTCACATTAAGGAGCTAAGACAGAACTTAGTGACACTGAAGACATGAATTGATACATCCAGTCTGCACCATCACCCCCATCTCTTATGTCTCTTGGTTCATAAAATCTCAGGTTTTTTGCTGAACAGGGCTCATGAGTGCATGCAAAGATTACTTGCTTTAATCAGCTCATCTCCATCAGCTAAAGGTTGGGTAGAGGTTACAGCTACTATTTCAATAGGATTTGTATTGACAGAAAGTACAGCAGAACATGAGCAGCTTGAAAATTCAGATCAGGATGTTTGGGTTTTGTTCTCAGATGTGCTACCGTGGTGAACATAGGGCCATGTAAAACAGGAGGTGCATAGAATGTGACACGTAATAGGCTCCTTAGGACAGTCTGCAAGGAAAAGGCAGCTTATGCCATGGCTGTCAGATAACCCAAACACATGGTAACAGCTCAAGCAACAGTCCTTTGACAAAAAAAAAAAAAAAAAGGGGGGGGGGGGGAAGAACTGGTAAAAAAGACTGGAAATACTGGAATGCCTGAGAAAATTTAGACATCATAGCACTCAGCAGGAAAACAATATTTGATGAGAAAACAGAGGCAGGAATGAAGGCGCCTGCTCAGAATCAATCAGTCAGTTAACAAATAATAAGCAAAGTCAAGCTCAAAGTATGACACACTGCATTTGGCCCTGCTTCTCTTGGAGAGGCTGATGTTGTGTTAAAGACAGACTGATTGATAATGTCTTTAGAGCTCCTGTTTGAAGCACAGTTGCTCTTTATACAGGAGTCAGCCACACTTCCTAACCAGCAGCTACAGAGCTGATTTTCCAAATTATACTGCAAGTCAAGATAAAACGTTAGCCATTATAAAAAATTTCCCCTTAAGACGTTGTTCTACAGTGAAATCCTTTTAGTGAATCCCTTGAAAACCACCCTCTCTTCCTCCAAAATCTTTTTTTTTTTCTGATATGCAAATTGATTGGTAGGAAAAGAATGCATGCACAAAACATTCTGAAAACAGCCAATTTTGGCTGCTGAGTTGTTAAGTGCATGACTCCCATATTCTCTGTGAAGAAGAATGAGGTTCCTCAGTATTGAGAAAGCACACCAGCAGCCACCTTCTCTCAGGACTTTCTTAAGTGCCTGGCGCTGCCCTTCTGCTGCACCTCATGGCTTCATTGTCCCTTTTTCTCCAGGTCTGACCTGGAAAGTACAGCATCCGAGCTCACTCCACATTCAACCCAGACTCCTCCTCCTGAAAACCTGGTGTCACTGCCCTCTGCTTGACTTTTATAGGATTCAAACATAGGTAAGGGAATTGTAGCCCCAAATAAGTTCCCATGTTTGATTTTCAAAGAAACAAGCTCGGGAAGCTAGAAAATCGAATCAACCTTCAAAGTCAGCATTTAAGCCTCTCCAGTTCCTGCCAGCTGGAAGCAGCAGAGCTCATACCTTGACCCTCACACGGTGTCCTTTGCACCAGCCTCTCCCTTCTGTCTATAATCCTGTTGAGACAAGACTTGCAACAGGCAGGAATTTAGTAACTCCTTTGTGCCGGAGGATCGTTATGGCTTGTGGTACCATTGCCCAACAATGATACCAGCCTTGAGCTCATTCCTCTATTTTTCCATTTTCACCTGATGTCTTCTAAAGCATTTTTACGCTATCTTTTGAGCAGAGGGCACATGCAGTGAACTGTCTATCTTCCTTCACACTCTAGCTCAGGACTCAATTCTAATGATGTATTGATCACATTTTACGCACATAGTGAAGTCAAGTATGTCAATTTTAATGTCATAACAGCTTCTTAGATGAAGTGAGAGATTCTGTGCGAGTTCATGAAGACACCAAAAAACTCTAGCAGATAACTTCAGCCTTAAAAATGTGTAGTCTACAGGGCAATACTCCTAAGGGAAAGGTCAGTGAAACACTCATGAAATCCCCTTAAAAATCATTCTGAGAGTATCTAAATAGAAACAAAGAGGCTTAACCACTTTGTGGACATTCTCCCACCAGGAAAAATCAGACACTGCACATTTTAAAAGGAAATGCCAAAATCTCAAGCTCAAATTCTTTGCCTCTTTACTGAGATATGCTGTGTTGCAGACATAAAACCGGCAGCTGCGGTATAGTAACAGTCAGAGTACACACCTACGTTAGATACCTCAAAGGGCTGTTGTGCTTTGCACAAGCCCATAACAACTGTGATTTGCACTGACTGCATGAAGGCTAAATATCTGTGTAGACAGATGAACATACAGACTTTCACTCTAGGATTTGGTTGCCTTTTATCTTAACTCACAGCACACTCATCTTCCAAACATATAAGCCACAACTTGTATTATCAGTGCCCAGATATGGGCATGAGGGTTATTTGCATAGATTATCAATCAGATCTCAATGTACACAGAAACAGCAGATCTTAAAGCTCGCATGATTTTTTTTTCTCAATTAAACTCGCTTGTTATGACCTCCCTCAGAAGAAGGTAATTGAGGGACCCTGCCTTCTCTCTGAAACACACCGCGTCTGTGACCTTTCCTGCCATTTGTTTTGCCAAATTATGAAAGGAAATTAAAGCAACCAGGATTGTAGCCTTGGTAGAGTGAGCCCAGACCTCAGTGCTTTCAGTGGAAGTAGATCAGTAGATAGAGATGTATGTCTGTGTCTCTGTATTTTTCCTCACTTGTACTTTTCATATGCTATTTATCTTTAGCTGAAGGCTTTTTGGAGGCAAGATCTGTGCCCTCCTGTGAAACAGCTCCAAGGAACAGCTATTAGAGTACAAGAGATGGGATATTTCATAAGCACTCTGGTACAAGAACTTAACAGATTCTACATCTTTTAGAAAGTTTTTATGTCCTCCAATTCTTACGCTCCATTTGATGTCAGGGACACATAGCTATGCCTGAGCATGAGCATATGCTAAAGTGTTCTGCAGCAGAAAAGCACTTTATGTATTACCACCAACACTTCAGCATTCCTGAGCTGGCTTCAAGCTGGCGGCTCAACTGCTGACAGCAGTGCCACTGCAGCAACAGCCACTGCATGGGTGTCAGAGCAGTGTGAAAGCCAAACAGTCTAACCATCTATTCAGACAGGATTTTGCAGCCTTACCTGGTGCCCCTGTTATACATGAAGGTAACAAATTTAAGTCAAGGCAGTTTAGTGACAAAATAGCTATAGCCAGTTACTCTCTTGTTTATGCGTCAGTGACCAAGAGTAGCAAAGGCTCTTCGGTCTTGCCCCAGGAGGATGGGTGCCCCAGGGAGTGTTCAGTTGTGAGCTGAGCACATTGCAGTGGTGCACTTCAGTGTAGAGAAGGAAAAATGCAAAATTTCAGAAAATCCCCCCAGTACAGTAATCTATTTTCCTACATCCTCAGCTGTAGGTCTCCCAGAGAGGTGGTCAGGTAGGAGAAGCAGAGCAGTAACAAGGAGACTGCAAATACTCCTTGATAGGAAATTTCCTTCTTTATGCAAAGATGAGAAAATGGGCTCTAGCATAGAGCCTCCTCCTGAACACCGAGCACTTGAAATTTCCATAGCACACGGGAAAGGAACATGTGGGAAGTGGACTCCTACACTGTTTGCTCAAAATAAATCCTAAATATGCACAATTTGGGAAGGAAAAACAACCAAAAAAAAAAAAAAAAGTCACATTCTGCAATAGGATTTTATTGTTTTTATCACACAATTTTCACACCGAAAACATACATATTCCAGAACGCTCTGTCTCCAGATCCTTTCCTAGTCAGTCGTTAATTACTGGTTCTCTCCTTTTTGTAGAGCTACAGTGACCTCCAGAGGCCAATACGAGCTTTTTACTTTTATAAACTTTTAGGAATGCAAAAACTGTCCCTGAGTACAGTCTACATGTGACAGGTGGGTCTGGAAATGTTGACAGATCCGTTTACTCTTGGATAAAAACTGAAGATTAACTATGTTATCTCGAATTAAGAAGCAAGAAAGTAATGAACTCATTATGTTGCCATTTCTTTAGCATTAGACAAAGTTTATTTAACTGTCATCTGTAAATCTCCCTAGCAGCATCTTGTAGAGTTTTGTGGGACAAATTTCATACTTCCTTATCAAAGATGAAAAGGACTAAAAGTTATCAAATAAATCTTGTAACTATAAAATAGGGAGAAGAAAAATTCAAATTATAAGAATGTGCAGCTCATACATGTCAAGAGAATAATGCAGACATGTCTACGTCAGTACATATTCATTATCTTTAGATTTAGAAAGTATTTTAAAAAGTATTTTGTATTTCAACTTCTGATGAGTGCAGCAGCTTTGTTCAGATGTTGAAACTTTCCCATGTGGGATTGAAAAGCTTTTGTGGGAGAACTACAGGAACAGCACAGCCCATTATAAAGACCACTGTATGACAAGTCCTATTCTCTGAACAGCCTCTACCATTTAGAGTCACATAGTTGAACACACACTGCCAAGACAGCAGGTTCAACCTCCTCAAATTTGGACTGAGATGACAGCTGTCATCTAACCCAACATCCATTTTTCTAGGTAGCGCTCATCATGGTTTCCACGTCACTCAAATACTACTGTCAGGCTAGTGGTTTCCAAGGAGATTTATTGACATAGATAGTAAACTAATTGTTGACAGGCATTAATGGAAAAAAAAAAATGTAGTTTTAAGAAGGTATCAAGCCATAGAAAAGCAGTTCTACCTGATTTTATTTTTTTATATGTGCCACTGAGTTCACAAACATGATCACAAGAAGTGACAGAAATGTTTCTCTTCTGCAATACATACAGGGGCATAGAAAGGCTTTAACTCCCCTCCACAAAAGTACATGCAGTCAGGAGACTGTCATTTCATGTCCCTCCATCTCAACGTCGTATTTCCAGGAAATCTTACTAGGCCTCAGTAAGACAGATAGGACAAGGCTGCCATGAGGTCTCCCCAGAGCCTTCTCTTCTCCAAGACAAATAAGCCCAACTCCCTCAACCTTTCTTCATCAGAGAGGTGCTCCAGACTTCTGATCATCTTCATGGCCCTACTTTGGACTTGTTCCAACAGCTTCACATCCCTCCTGTACTGGGTGTCACAGGTCTGGACACAGTACTCCAGATGGGGCTTCACAGGGGTAGAGTAGAGGGGGACAGTCACCTCCCACTCCCTGGTGGCAGTCCCTCTTTTGATGCAGTCCAGGACACTGTTGGCCTTTCAGACAACAGTTTCAAACTTAAAGAGTGTAGATTTAGGTTAGATATAAGGAAAAATCTTTTACAGTGAGGGTGGTGAGGCACTGGAACATGTTGCCCAGAGATGTGGTTGATGCCCTGTCCCTGGAGATTTTCACGGTGAGGCTGGATCAGGCCCTGGGCAACCTGATCTAGCTGTGGATTTCCCTGTTCATTGCAGGAGAGTTGGACTAGATGGCCTTCAGAGGTCCCTTCCAACTCTAAGGATTCTCTGATTCTATGATTCTGTGACTGCAAGTGCACACTGCTGGCTCATGTTCAGCTTTTTGTCCACCAGAACTCCCAAGTTCTTCTCTGCTGGGCTATTCACAAGGAGTTCTTCTCCCAGCCTGTATAGCTCACACCATGGTAGTGTTGTATATCTCTGTTGACACAATTTGGTCCTGAACACTCAAAAAGATGACCCTGTTCCCATCTTTTTCTAACCAGTGTTTCAGCACATCTATGTGGAGATTATACTTCACAGGAAAGTAGAAGCCAGTAGCTGGCTGGAACTAACTTTCTGTCTGAAGAGAAAGGGGCATCTACCACTGTCTGCCTAGATAGCCAGGAACAGCAGAAGAGTGACATGAAGTCCAAATACTGAGACAAGATTGCATGAGGTTTTTTGCACACCAAGGGACACATTGCCCTCTTGTTGGAGAGAACTCTCAGAAGAATAATCCCTGTAAAAAGACAATGGGAAAGAAGGTTTGGGGTTCAGCAGAGGCACAAATAAATAGTGCTGTGCAATCTTGAGATACTACACCAACTGTAGTTTTTGTCTATGATAAATAACTTTCAGGAAAAGGAAAACATAGACATTTGCGCTTTGAAAAAATGTATCATAGAGGTTTCTGTTGTCAGGAACGAGGTGAGAAGATGATGTTCACAGCTCACGATATGTTGAAGTGTTTGATTTGATTCAGATTACTTGTTGCTCAGGCAACACACCCGTTTGAGTCTCTGTGGGAACTTTGTAGTTTGAGGAAGACAAACATTAGGAAGCATAAAGGAAAATGATGGCCAAGGAATCAGGTCAGCTGGAATGAAATAAGAATGACTGGAGATACAGACGCTGAGTGGAAGTTTTCTGTGCAACACAAGCCTTCTTTATGTGAAAATTCAATGAATCTCTTCATGAAAAAGGAGTGGTTAGCTTCACACTTTGCTTTGGAAGACATGAAGTATCCAGCAAAGAAATTTGACTATCACAGTAGGAGAAAATATGCGTACTGAAGGTGTTGGCTGCATTTATGGAGCTTGTAACACTGCATGTGATACTAGTTAATCAGCAGTTGACAAACATGCAAAGCCTATATGCTATGCAGTGAAAGACTGACAAACACTGTTTAGTAGTCAAAACAATTGTCTGCATGCTAAGAAAAAAAACAGAACTGTGTTGATACCAGGAGCATTAGCTGCCAAATCTAAATCAGGTTTCAAACATTCAAACATTTGTGCGTATACATTTCACATCAAACTATTTTGAAATGGAGGAAAATGGACAATGCCACATGCACAACAAAGATATTTTTGTTTTCCATGACTAAGTCATAGTGACACCGTGGATAGCCTATACCTTTTCCATACAAGCAATGTTGAGATTACAAATGGGGATTCTTTCATACTTATTAAAAGGCAGATTTCTCTTCGCATGCTGTATCAAACAGTTTTTCTTATATGACCTTTCTCCTGCCTGTATTATTCTGTAGCTTATGGCTGTTACAAAGACTACCTGCTGGGAGTTTACTGAAAACTGGGGAGTAGTCTGAAAACAAGTAGTGAATACTGTTGTGCTATTTTACATGGCTTAGCAATAATTTCTATGTGATTTCTTATCTCTGCAGTCTTTTGCACAACTTGTTCAACAGATTCCTTCCCACTGCATTTTCCTAACTAGAATTATCTAGGAATCATCTGACAAACCTATCTTGCAGTACAAAACACCGCTTCTATAGAATATCTCAGTTAGAGAGAGTGTACTTTGAAATTATTTATTTACCTATTGTGCTGCAAGGAAAACCAGATTTCAAAAGTAAAAGTTCTCTATCCAATGTGTCTGAAGTTTTTCAGCCACCTGTGTTACAGCACTGCATACAGGGCTCCTCAGGCATTCACTATCATCACCCAGACTCCAAGTGATTTGGGTGAACCTGGAAGCCTTTTCATCTTAATTCAGACTAAAATGCTTCCCAGAAGTTTCCTTTCTTTGATGAAGTGCTCCAGTCTGGAAGGGAGCAGACTGCCTTGACGGTGTGCACTTTGAAATAGTTTGAAGCCATCCGTATCAGGCAGCAATAGGCAAGAAAGTGCTCTGTCAGATTACAGTTGCTGTGATCTTCTAAATCGGATTTACCATCTACCTCTATCTGTGTTCTCACATTGTAAATCAAAGCAGTGCTGTTCAAAGTTCAATAAACTGGAAGGGAGACGTGCGATTTTCTTACTTTTAACAGCAGCATGACTGCAGAGCCTATGGGGATTTCACTTTCAGGGCATCAGGGGCACCTTCTGTGATTGCTCACAATTGTTCCCCACTTGGAGAATATTGCTAACATTTTTATTTTGATAGATAAGTAGAATAAATCATGAGAAACCATGTGTTCCTAATAAAAATGTTCTCATCCACTGTCAAAAAAATCCATTCCGTTGCCCTGAGTATCCATGCACTTCTAATGCTACTATAATTTGATGAACTTCTAGCAGGAACACAGCCAATATCTAATGATCCTTTTACTCTGCTGCCAAGGCTGAGCACCTCCGAGAGAAGCAGTCATTGCCTCACACAGGGGTGTAATAATCACAGGCATCATGAGAGCAACAGCCTCTTCTGATTTCATGAACTGTCTTCAGGCCTGAAAGGAATGTGAGTCAATAACATAGAGGACAGATGACCTATAGCTAATAATAACAATCTGATCATGTATAATCTGGATAATCCAATAATGCAATAATCTAACAGTAGAGGTTAATCATCTGTAATAGTAAGTGAGTAATGTTCTGTAGAAAAGTCCTGTAATTACAGACCTCCTGGGACATGAGAGCTCAGGATTTCAGAGCATCCAAACCTTATGTCTGGGTAGCAATAAAAAGTCTCTGGGATCTCATGCCTTGATTTACTTGTCTCTCAGTTTCCAACTAATATTCTTCCCCAGAGATAGAAAAAGATATTTTAGAGCCTTTTCTCCCAGATAAACAGCATAAATGCAATGCTTTGATAGATCTTAAAGGACAGGAAGAGAGAACAAAGGGTTATATTCTAAATCTGTATGAGACAGTGAACCCGGAATGGGGTTTGAAGAGTCTGAGAAGAGTGAGGAAGGCACATAGTGGGATAAAAACATTAAGACTGCAGCCCAGTCTTTATCTCATTCCCTGGAAAGACTGCAATGAACCCACCTGGAAGACATTTCTAGGTGCGTATGTCTGCAAACAACAAGGTGGCTTCCTACCTGGATGATTCCAGAATTTCGCTGTAGCCGCTGCATTCTATGTATTATATTGTTAGTTGGAATAACTACATGAAATCTGAGTGCTTACACTCACTGTGTTTTTCTTATTTATTTACAGAGACGCATGGGGCCTTTTTTAGGAAATAATGAATTTAGTTTAAATTCTGTCTTCATGTGAGAAAATTCTATCAAGAAAACAAACACAGGAAATATTGCTTTTACTGTGAAAGAACTTTTTACTGTACTCCTTACTGTGACTATGGTTATATCACTTGACATTTAGCTCAGTTCCCTCTTTGCTCTACAACTGTGTCACCATATTTCCCTTACGTCACAGAGCTATTATAAGCATGAACATATCGATTTCTGAAGTACATCAATGGAGCAATGACATCTCAACAGCCACTATCTTCTTTTCTCACTGAATTTATTTCAAATCACCTCATAGTTACCAGTGTAGTATCAGAAACTATGAACAGAAAAGTATCCCATACCTTTCAGTTCTCCAAAATTTGAAGGGTTCAGTGGGTTTCTAGACCCATCCTGTTTTCAGGATCCTCTCTTCTTTGCTTATAAAATGAAGTATTTTTTCAGGTGATTGTCACATCTATCAACACACTCAATAAATCTTCAATATCAATCACCATTAAAGACACCCATGGCAGCTATAGTCTTTGTTGCTCATCTAATACTGACAAGTGATTGTGCAATAACTAATATAAGGTGTTCATTAATCAACTGCCATTTATGCCAGGGGTAGTTATTTGAATATTTCCTGGCCATTGTATTTCATAGTCTGGGCCTCTCTTACTGCTTCTAAATGAAAATGAGATTTGCTCAGACAATCTATACTGTCACTTGGATGATTATTCTAAATGTTCAATTGCTATAGCTTTTTCTTACAGCTGTTATAAGAGGCAGAAGCCCAAATCAGTGAATTTAATAATGAAAATGCAACCCAATCACCCAGAGCTGCAACATCACAGTTCAACAAGACAGAAACAAAAACCCTGTATGGTCGTATAGAAACAATACAATGCTGAAATTTTTTGCTATGTGAATGTTTAGAAGCAAAAAGTATGACTTATAAAAGACTTTGACGGAAACATTACATAATTAACAGCAAAATAAATTTCTTTAATTTTTAATATATACACAGATAATAATAATAATAATAATGGTAATAATAAATACTAGCATATGAAAATTGTGAAGTTAGCAAAACATTTATGGAAAACCTAGAAAATGCTGTCAAGCTGCTTATGCTTTTTTTTTTGGTATTGTTCATAAGTTACTGGTATATGAGAATATGAAAAACCAAGGAATTGACTGGACCTATGTAGTACATGACTTATATCTTCAATTAATACCATTACCATAACATTCCATAATATACTGTAAAAGCCTGTAAGCCTACTCAGTCTCTCTAGCATTCATATAGGTGGAATTCTTTCATCCACAGTTTTAACTACAGATGCAAATGCCATGTGCATTCGCAACATGGTGCACTGCATAACAACTTGAGTTTTGTTTGAAGTTTTAGACCAAAGGGTAAGTGCTTACTAAAACTATAACCAACTTTAGGAAACTGCAATATCTGACAGTCAGCTAAGAGATCTGTTCTCAAAGAACAGAAATAAACTCCACAGGCAAATGCCACATATAACCTCCACCACCCGTTGGTCATGGCTAATAACCTGCCTATCATAACAGAGGACAAAAGGCCTTCGTACAATAGAGCAGCCAGGCTCTGAAGCTTTCCCAGGAAGCTTCACACAGTGTTGCTAGACAGACTTGTGAGAAAGGGGAGCAGTGTTAGATTACACTAAACATTACCATGCTGTTAGGCCTAAAGAGCCCAATTCTGAATCTGCTCTACAAACACAGCTCCTGTTGACTCCAGCAGGAGCTCAGTGGGGGACAGCCTCAGACAAAATAGAAGGGCTCGTTGGTATTAAAATTGATCCCACTTTACTACTTTGCTGGACTCTCTCTTTTCGTCCTTAGCCTGCATTGCTTTGTAGTTCACAGGGTATTTTCACTGGAGGATTTTGGTGCACGCAGAGCCGTCTTGCTCGTTACTCAGTGCCAATCCATTTATCTGTGAAATATTTGTAAACAGAGATGCTCTTTGGGATGAAAGGATTTTAGTTTCAGTTGCAGTGGATTGGATGGTTGCAAGTAATTGCTATTAGAGGATGTCCCCTTTCAGTTGGTGTATCCAACGTTTTGAAGTTAGAGTCACTGTTGCAATCTCTTCTCTTTCTTCATCTCACCTTCTCCCTACAGCTACCTTTTCCACAATCCTCCTTCTACATCCAGATACCTCCTGCCAAATCCTCATCTACCCTCCCACTACTTCCTTTCAGCTTTGAGGTCCCCAAATCCCAGTGGAAAATCTTAGCAGCTTCTGTCCACACCACTTCATGTTTAATGGTGGAAAGTTTTATCTCAGAAAACTAAATTTTATGCTGGGAGTAGGAACAAAGGAAAAAATTCTGTTTAAGTACGTTAATCTGATCACTAAAATTGGGAACACACATTAGCTAGGAGAGGCTAGGAGAAAAATGCTCCGTTTGCCCTTGCAAAAACTCTAGTCTGTTCATGTCTCAACCACACTGTCACAAGCAGGTTTCATTTTCTACCTCCAGCCACCACCAGCTGTCACTGCAAAACACTTATCCTGATGCCACTGTTGTTTTTCCATTGTTCCCTGAGGTGCACATACCAGTCTATTTCTGAAGGGGCAGATATCCAAAAAGATAAGGCCTTTGCAATTGGGACCTGTGGATGTGATGTACTATTCTTATTCCAGACCTTTGTTCAAGTAACAAAATATTTAACTCTCTGTTGCCTCACATTTGTAGCTGTCTGTTGAAGAATCCTTGAATCTAAATAAAAAGTGGAAGGGAAAGAAATGGTTTTAAACTGGAAGGGGATAGATTTAAACTAGATATTAGGAAGAAATTTGTTACTGTGTGGGTGGTGAGACACTGGAACAGGTTGCCCAGAGAGGTTGTGGATGCCCCCACCCCCTCACTCTAGAGTCATCCAAGGCCAGGCTGGATGGGGCTTTGAGCAACCTGATCTGGAGGGAGGTGTCCGTGCCTACAGCAGTGGGGTTGGAACTAGATGATACCTAGTTGGGTACCTTCCAACCCGAACCATTCTATGATTCTATGAAAGCATAATCATTAAATCAAGGATTAACTAATAGTCTCTCTCCCTTTATTATGATACTGTATGTCCCATTTTTCCTTTCAGTTAACATCATGTAAAGGCCATTTGAAGGAAGGATTTGCACACTATGGTGGGAATGAGGAAAGACAGATTTAACATCACACCTATTAAGTACAAAATATAAGACTGTAGTAAATCTTCGAAAGATTGGTTGATCTCATAAGACACTGTTTAAAACTGCATTTGAAAGCCAATGGAAATATTCATTGCACAGCCCATAAAAATAATACTGAGAATTGTGTAAGTTATCAGTTTTCTCAATTTAGCACATAAAAGTCAAGAAAACATCAGAAATACATTTCTTCTACATATAAAACTTTCAGCAAATTGAATTTAGGAATTCTGTAGGGATGCACTGGAAAACCAATGTTTTGTTCTAACTTGCTTCAAAAATGTCATTCATACAGATGCAGACAACTACTTATGTAGAAAATATTAAAGAGAGAACTAGCTACAAAGCATCTAAGACAATCACCCCCATATATCTCTTTTTTCAGATAGGCAATTTGGAAGGTCTGACTTTCATCCTGCCTTTCCTCATTGCCTTATACAGGGTTATGTTCAAACTAGGGAAATTAGAAATCACCTCTAGGTCAAAGAGTGTCTGAAATCTGTCCACAAATTGGTTCTCCTTGTCCAGCCTAAACTTCATAGCCCACATAATAACAGTGTCATTCTTGCACAAGTGGTCAAAAGTTAGTAGGAGCTCATCCAGGAAGGGATGGTGGTAAACCACGTCAGCAGCCATAATGTAGTCAAAGTGACATGAAGCTCTGGGAAATTTTTTTTCCAGATCAATTCCCCAGGACAACTCCTTGACACAGGGCTGGTGCTTGCATTTCAGTTTTGTATTTTGGAGAACATTGTGCTGAAGGTTTCCCAGCAGTTCTGGCAAATCAGTGGCAGTCACAAGTGCACCTGTGACAGGAAGAAAACAGAAGCAATCTTTCAATATATTTCAAGTATTTCTGAGTAAAAGCCCACTTGCAAAAGCCACTGCACAAGGAACTGATTTTAGCAAATTTTCTCTCTAGGGGAATAAAACACTGTTATTTCTCCCAATAGTTATTACTCATTGTACTTAAAATAAATATTTGGTTCCCAGCAGTTCTGCTGCACAGTCTGCAATCTAAAGGTAGCTGGGCTTGGGTGGGGATAAATCAAATACCCTGTCTTGATGTCATTTTGAATGGAAGTACAGTGAGAGATTTGGAATTGAATAGTAACAGTTACTAACTGCAGAAAATCAACACTAGATTTAGGCGTTGCCTCAGGTTCTTTCCTTTTAACATATCAAGAAGCTTTCTCAGACTGCCAAAAGCTAAAATTCTGTTAAAATACAGGAGTTACTGATTTGAATTACTCTTGAGAAAGAGCAGGCTGCCATGAGAGAAAACACAAGTTTCTGTAGCAGAAAACTCAAGGATCAGTTGCTGAAAGAAAAGGCTGAACTCAAGTGACCTGGTATCCAAGAGGTATTTGATCAATGGAAGATGATGTGTTGGTTATGCCTACGTCTGACTTGACTCTATTGCCACTGACATCCTGTCAGACACTAATTTCTTTTTGTTGGTCCCCTGTTTAACACTGCTAACGGTAACAACATCCACAGGGGCCTTCTTTATTGCATCTACACCTTTGCATTTACAGTTTTAGAGCGGGGGAAAAAAAAAAAAAAAAAAAAAACAGTGCAAGTTTCCAAGAAACCCTGCTGGAATTTGCTTCTTCTTTCTCCTAGAAAATGTCAAATAACTGTGTTTTAGAAGTACTAAGGTACTTCCTTGGTTTTCCTATATTCATCTGAGAGACGTTTCCAAGAGTATAAGAGCAGTGGTATGTACTCACCCAGTAAACTGGCTACTATGGAGACCAATCCAGTTCCAGCTCCAATTTCAATCACATTTTTGTCGACCAAATTGTACTGTTTAGAATTGGTTTCCAAAAAATAACACAGAACGAGAGCCTGCAAAAGGGGAAATCCGTGAATATACTGAACAAATAAATGGAATAAAAACCTTCACTAAATACAAATTGTCCTTTATAAGAATGCAAAAAAAAAAAAATGTTTTATAATTTCATGTCTGTTTAAATGAGCAATATCCATTCAAACACTGTCCTGAAAGGATCATGACTCACTATCTTTGAGCTCTATGGGCTGACAAAACGAATGCCGCCACATGCTTCGATATGGGCTTGCAAAGTGTTACAGCCAGGAGGAATGACTGCAATTATCTAATCTGTCACGCTGCATAACATGAGCTGTAAAATTCCAGTCAGCAATTCCTACACTTACTTCTGGTTGAGTTAAAACACGTCTGTCACAAAGACATCTTGATGTATGGACTGCATGTAAGAGAAAATCCACAATTCTTGCTAGTCTTTTCCAATAGTTACTTACTTAAAACAAGGATTAATAAGCATAACGATTCAAAAAGGGCCAATAAATTTATCTCTTTACTTTCAGTTCAGTTTCTTTCTAGTTTTAATGTCCATACCTTGTTAAGCATAAAAACCATTTTAGTACACAAAATCACATAACCCTCTACAATTGACTACTTATATATACAATCATAAACTGCGACTAAAAGACTTCTCCAGCTTTTCTGTCCTATCTCACACTGGCCAGTGTTCTTCGGATCACTGTAGAAATGCAAATGGCTATTTTTACTCCTCTGGCAAAGACAGTTTCCAGCCTGTCTCCTGTATTACTTCCCACATTTAGAAAATTATATAGTCTACATTGACAAATACATGTATTGGTTGCATATTATTTTGCAGTACAAATTACCATTTGGAAAAATAATTAGTAGAGATTCAGTTTGGCACTGCAAAATTATACTCTTGGTTTTTACTTTAATAGATTAAAATATAGAAGGAATGGAGCAGGAGGACTGTTGACTTAGTAAGCAATAGAAAGTCAATGTTTTTGCTTTCAATCTCTTAAATCAGAGCAAAAAGAACGTGGTCTTTTATATGAACATACAGATATCTTAATCAACAAAATTTAGAAAGTTTGTGAACACTATATTAATAAAAGCCAGGTTCTTTAAGACTGCGTGTGATGTTGGACTGACTTTCTAAAACAATTCCTATCAAGATTTCTTTTTAGCTCCATTCCTCCCCATCATTTCTTTCCTTGGTGTCTTGCCATGTTCTGCTGTTGAAACCAGCTGGCAGGATCATAATTTCTGTGACTTAAATTAGGGAACCTTTGAAACTCAGCTTCCTTTCCATGCAGAAGTTTAACTTCTCTTAAATTTTCTGCATTCTTGACAAATGTGACTGACATTTTTCAGAAGATTTCAAATATTGCAGGTTGGAACAGAAGGGAGAATATAGAGGCACAGTGGGGGTTTCCTTCCTTCCACAGAAAAATTGACTAAACCTTCATAGAAAAAAATGTGCATTTCAGTGTAGTCCTTGATTTGTGAGGATAATTAACAGCCAGCCAAACTTGCCTTGAACACATTCACTGAGGATTCACTAAGAGAGATAGTGCAAGCAACTTTTCCAGTTCTGCTAAGGAAAAGTGTTTGGCATCCAAACACTTTTGGATACTCTATCCCTCCTCAGCTGAATTATGGTCATACTTCTTAAAAACAGAACATCTTAGGAAGCTGGTACTAGTGGGACAACAATGGAGCCTCTTGGCTTTTAGTCCTCTTGATCCTACAGGAGCTCTTGGAGATCCATCTGTTTTAGAGATATTCTTCAAGCAATGCAAGTGTCAGTGGTTCATCATGGCACCTGTCCATCTGCAGCAGGGTTTTTTCATTCTTAATTATTTCAAAACAGTCCATTAGCTGCAATGCACAAACTCAAAGCATTGGAGAAGGTTCTTTGTATGGTGGATACATTGATAATTCTTATATTTCCTTTCAATCCAAACCATTCTGTGATTCTATGATATCAAGAGCCATGAATGATGGTTCCTGAGAACATGGATTCACTTACTTCCACACAGATTTCTTGCTTTTTAAGAAACTGGAAGTTCTGTGTGAATCGTTTCCCATGACTGCATATGTAGAAGCTAATTTTTTCTCATGAGTAGCTTAAGTAGCTTCTATGAGTGTCAACACCTTATGAGCTCTTTCTGAACCTGCTTTCTCTAGGGTCATTTATTTATAACATGTACAGTAATGTAATTCTCATACAAGACACACATTTCCTTTAAAATTTGCTTCTAATTGGCCAGTAGGACCAAAAAGTTTTGACAAGAGAGGAGAAGGCACCACATCATACATGCTGTGTGACAGGGCACAAACAAATATGATGGCTGCTCCAAAAGTAATGCCTTCTGTTTTATTATGTTTGCCCAGGACATCACAGGTGAATTTTGGTGGTATGGCAGTAGAGGTTGAACCTTTCACCAATACTCTGTTACATTTTGTTGCTGTGTGACAGATGGCAGCAGAGGGACAGTCTGCCAAAATGACCCCTGACATGGAAGTGCATATGAAGCAATGATGAGTTGAATTCCTCCATGAACAAAAAATTGCACCCATTGACATTCATTGATGCTTTCTGAACATTTATAGCGACCAACCAGTGGATGTGAGCACAGTGAGGTGGTAGGTAGTGTGTTGCAACAGTGGCAACAAAAACATGAAAGACAAGCGCGGCTGAAGGAGCTGGGATTATTCAGTCTGGAGAAGAGGAGGCTCAGGGGAGACCTTATTGCTCTCTATAACTACCTGAAGGGAGGTTGTAGTGAGCTGGGGGTCAGCCTCTTCTCTCGGGTGACTAGTGATAGGACTAGAGGGAATGGCTTCAAGCTGCACCAGGGAAGATTCAGGCTGGACATTAGGAAATACTACTTCTCTGAAAGGGTGATCAGGCACTGGAATGGGCTGCCCAGAGAGGTGGTGGAGTCACCGAGCCTGGTGGTGTTCAAAGAGCGTTTGGATGTTGTGTTGAGGGACATGGTTTAGCGGGAACCATTGGTGAAGGGCGAATGGTTGGACTGGGTGATCCTGTGGGTCTTTTCCAACCTTAGTGATTCTATGATTCTAAGCCAAATTCCAGACAGCCATGCACAGCTGCCACACCACAGAATAGAGTGTCTCAATCATTCTATCCACGCAAATCAGGCAGATTATAACCAAAGAACTGTGTAAAGAGCTGTATATCGGCTTCAGTATGTTGGAAATGGTAGCAACGTTGAAATATCACGAAGTTTATGCCAGGTGGTTCCCACAAATGCTCACACATGAACAGAAAGAGCACCATATGCAACTTTGTCAAGACCTACTGAAATAATATGAGGCTGAAGGTGACAGTTTTCTGGATCACATCATTAGCAGTGACAAGATGTGGTGTTATCATTACGAGCCAAAGTTAAACAGCAGTTCACAGAGTGGTGACATATGAATTCTCCACCAAACAAAAAGGTTCAGGATGTAGCCCTCAGCAGATAAAGTGATATGCAGTCTTTTGGCATAAGTGGTGATCTTTTTGGATTTCCTGGAACCCAGAAAAACCATCAAATCTGACTGCCACATCACGACACTAAGCTGAAGGTTCAAACTTCCAGATTTACATCAGACAAGGCAGCCTTTCTCTTGCAACACAATAACAGCAGGTCCCATACCAGTTTGAAGACTGCGGAGCACACTGCCAATCTTGGATGGTCTGTCTTACCATGCCCACCATATAGTTCTGGATTTGGCACCTTCTGACTTCTATTTGTTTGTGCTGATAAAAGATGGACTGCATGGGCAACATTTTCCTAACAACGACATCGTCATGGCAGTTGTGAAACAGTGGGTCACCTCTGCTGCTGCATACTTTTATGAGCTCATCATGCAGGCTCTTGTTCATCACTGGCAAAAATGCATAGCTAACAGTGGTGACTATGTTGAAAAAGTGTTTTTAGCTGAGAATGTGCTCTATTAAACAGTGCCATTGTGCTCTTTGTATCTGTTGTGGATTGCATGGAAATAAGAGGCAATATCTTTGGAGTGACCTGCATGCCATTTAAGCTTTGAGAACCAGGAAGCCATAGGAAAACCAGGCTAAATTCAGGTTTGGGAACTGTAGAATAGAGAAAGCATAGAATCTTATCCTTAGTTTTACAACACACAATAAAAAATATTTATCACTAAAAAACAAACTAAATGTGTTAAAGGACTCTAAAACTAAAACTAACAATATTATGTAAGTATTGTACCGATGGCCAGACGACTGCCCCATAACAATCAGTGGCTTCTGTAATCCTTATCTCATGGCCAGCAAAGTGAAAGCCTTCCCAGGCCTTATAAGTTATAACATCAGGAAAAAAACGTCTTCTCATGATTTCAGTAACTATTTGTTCATCTTCTTTTTCCCCTGGAAATAAAAATATAAAAGGTCAAATAAGCTGAGAGGGCTGACAATGAAATCACCAATTTATACTGAAATGCTGATTTGAAGCAGGAACTGAAATTATGTTTGTGAACTAAAATGCATTTTTCCATTAATGGTTAGCATGACATATGGGAAGTCTGAATTCTAATAGTTTTCAGTTTATGACTATATAAAGTCATTTTTTCCCGCTTTACTGAAAAAATGACGTTTAGAAAAAGTGGAATGTTATCATATATTAATTTTCAGTTCATCAAACCAACAGACAATTTTTTTTCACTTCAAGACCAGCTGCTCTTGTATTTATTCTCATGGTCTTTTGTGCCTGGACTTTTTATTATTTTCCATGTCCTTTTACTGTTCACTTTCCCCATGTTATAGTAAATACAAGGAATCACAATATTATATATAAGTCTGTGACAAAACTTGTGAAACAGATCCTAGCAACACAAATTATGACAGACAGAAGAGAAAGCACTACTGTTGTCAAGAAAGCTTATCCACCCACCCCAACAGAGCCTTGTAAAAGGGATTCTTTCCAGCTGGCTTGATATCCTGAATGCCATCCTTGCTGCTATGTGAAGGACATTTATGATAGCTAACATAATCCAGGGCAATCCTTCTACAAGAGAGGATTCATTCATTTTTAGCTGAATACCAAGCCAGTGTCCTTTTTGCAATCATCACACAAAGCTGCACCGCAGTGGTGCAGATAACATGTAAATGAAGCTTCCCAGAGCATTTTCTTTGCAAAATCAAGAATCATTCTGAGTTTGCATGGTAGATTTGTTTTCACAGCTAGACATGATCTCTTGGCAAATTAGCTAAAGCAGAACATGTTTACAAGCTATGCCTCCTAGAAAGCATGTTAAAGTTGTGGTAACTGGGTTACCATCTTTTCCAAAGCAGAATTCTTCTATCAGGCCTGCAGTTGCCATCCAAATCACAGACAGAAACATTGAGATGACACAGAATGACACACAGCACAGAAACTGCAGGCCCAATGGTCATTAGAAATGAATACACTGGTCTACCATCCTTCAGTAAATCTATATAAAGAAAACAGCAGCTGTTGGCACTATAGAAGAGTCTACATTTTCTTCCCCCTCAAATCACTGCTCTTCCATATGCACTGGTATTTTTATTGCCATAACCTATCAAGAGAGACAACCTTCTCTTCTTTCCTGGAACTTTAAACAAAAAATAAAATAATAAAAAGGATGGTGTCCCATGAATTGATTGAAAAAAAAAATACTAGTCATGAGCCAGCAGTGTGCCCTTGCAGCTCGGAAAGCAAATGGTATCCTGAGCTCCATCAGAAGAGGGGTGGCCAGCACGGACAAGGAGATGATTGTTCCTCCCTGCTCTGCCCTCGTGAGTCCCCATCTGGAGTACTGTGTCCAGGTCTGGGGCCCTCAGTACAAGAAAGACAGGGAGCTGTTGGAGAGGGTGCAGAGGAGGGCAACAAAGATGATCAGAGGGCTCCTCCCCTATGAAGACAGGCTGAAGGAGCTGGGTTTGCTCAGCCTGGAGAAGAGAAGGCTGTCGGCTGACCTCATTGCAGTCCTCCAGTACCTAAAGGGAGCCTACAAAAAGGAATGGAGTCAACTCTTTACTAGGGTAGATAATAGCAGGGCAAGGTGAAATGGTTTTAAGTTGAAGGAGGGAAGATTTAGGTTGGATATCAGGGGGAAATTCTTTACTATGAGAGTGATAAGGTGCTGGCACAGGCTGCCCAGAGAGGTTGTGGATGCCCCGTCCCTAGAGGTGTTCAAGGCCAGGTTGGATAGGGCCCTGGGCAGGCTGGTCTAGTATTAGATATGGAGGTTGGCAGCCCTGACTGCAGCAGGGGGCTTGGAGCTTGATAATCCTTGAGGTCCATTCCAACCCCAGCCATTCTGTGATTTTATGATTCTATGACACAGCTAAATTAAAAATAAAATAATGTATATACCACTGGAAAGAAAGTTAAATAGTATAATTTTTTTTTAAAGCAACATAAATAGAATAATCTTAACTTTAAAATTATGATATTTTAAAACATCAGATGCTATGTAGTAGTGTACAGTCAGCACATAACATTAGAGGCTTGCAGGAGTTGTAAAGGTGAGAGAAGGCACATATGTCATTGAGCCCACAAGCAGGAAATTCTAACAGGAGTTAAGTGTGATAGAAATGCTGCTTTGGGGCCAAAGTAATTTTTTCTTATGAGAAAATAATATGAGTTTTTCTTATTACAGATATTGTAAAGTGTATTTAATTTATCATCCTGTGTCTAAGTATACTAGATCTAGACTGCTTTTAATCTTCTCGGACCACTTATAACAGTCTGATCTCATTCTGTGATCAGCACTAGCTGTCGAAATAAAAAGCTATTCTTTCTATTACTTCTCAATTACAGCCATTTTTCTTTTCTTCTTCTTCTTTTGATATCTGCTTTGGATCCAATTTTGATGAAAAGTCCTAACTTATATAGTCTTAACTTACAAAGCTTCAGCCAAAAGATCTATAAAACTTCAGAGGTATTACAGATACCCCTCTAGTGTTCAATAAACATTTCCCCCTTATTTTTTATATTGTCAGTAATCTTTCTACTCAAGGCTTGTGTTGTACCTACACTATTAAAGTTTGTAGGCCACTGCTCCCTGCCTAGGATAAATTGTTCACACTTCTGAAAGAAGAGATCCAAATCTACTAGTTAATAATACCACTTTAAATCACTGGCCCTCTTATTCCTTCGGTAATCCCAAAGGTGGGATACCTGGAGAAGCTGACTTAACACTTAAAATCTTCTCTTTGTTTGTTTGTTTCACCAGACGTTTGTTTCACCATATGTCTGTGGAAGACAGGCTTCAAAATTCACCTCAGTGAGAAATCTAATCAGGACCGAGAAACTAATGACAAAATAAAGACCACAAACCTTTAGCCAGACATGCTTACTTCCACATAAATCTCCCCTTAAAATCCAAGAAGCACTCTTCTATTTTCTGCTTTATATTGTTCAGAATACCTAAACTCCGTGTGTGACTGAGATACATACAAATACAAAAATAAAGCAAAAATTATTTTTTTTCTGCAACAGTCTTCAGAGCAGTCAGAACAGAGAAATAACAAACAAGTAGAAAATCTGTAATGCAAGAAGAATATTGTTATGTGTAAGCAAAATCCAAGTGAAATAAAGTCTTCAAATACCTGCAAACAGTGATAAAGTTCTGCTAGTTATGCTTTGATCAAAGTCTAGTTTATTGATACCAGACGTAAAAAGCTGATAGGAAGTTATTCTCCTGTAAGTGTTTATCTCCGTGTTAGTCCTCATTCAAGTTGCAATGTTGATCTACAACTCAATGAAAGAATTTTAATGATATTTAAAGATAGCAATACCCATGAGTAATAGAGGGTCAGACAAGGGAAGAGGAGGCTTCACTGACCTGACTCAGTTCTTGTAAGAATGGAATTTCATATTGAGTATTTCCAGCAATACTCAAGCACCCACAACAAACCATCAGAGTATAAAGGCCTGCTAGAACTGGTTCCTCCCTTCTTCATTTTCCTGAATTTGGTGAAGTGGGCTTGCACTTTCTCTTCCTTCATGTTTTGGAGAGACATAGAAGTATATCTATATACATAGATATTACATACATGGAGATGTATGTACAGTTTATTCATCTCTTTGCATTTGCATGCAAACACAGAAACTACTGGAATTTCAGGTACTAGAACATATTTACATCAAGAAAGGATAGTTTGACCCTATTCAGTTAGCATATAGAGACTGAGATAATTTTTGTTAATAAAACAGTTCTCCTCTGGCCTTGAATTGTTCGATTGCTCTTGATCACAAAGAAATTCCTGTCTATAGATGTCATAAATCCTTCCCGAAATAGAATTCAAATTTAGGTAAGTTTCATAAGATTTTCTGTCTAACAGGTTAATGATTTGGAGAGTCCTGTGAAATAAAAATTCTTCTCCAGAGGGCTGCTGGGCACTGGAACAGATTCCCCAGGGCAATGGTCAGAGCACTGAGCTGCATTTGGACAATGCTCTCAGACAGAGGGTTTGAATTTTGGGGAGGTCCTGTGTGGAGACTTGAGTTGGATTCAGTGAGTGATCCTTGTGGGTCTCTTCCATATCAGGATATTCTGTGTTACTGTGATGCCAGGTAAAGTTTCATTTATTATAAAAACCTAATGTTGTTGGAGCATACTCTTCTAATTCCTTTGATTTTCAGTCTTGTATGTTGGCACAACTTTGCACTATACCGAAGACATAATTAAGAAAGCAATGAAAACATCACTCTCACAGGCAAAACAATTACAATTATTATTATTATTAAAAAAAAAAAAACACACACATAGTAACACAGTTTTCCAAGTTTTCCCAAGAGAGATAAGAGAGAGAATAAATCATGTAGAAGACTGGTGTTCTGAAGTTAGTGGCAAGCTGATTACAGAAACGTATGAGAGGCTGGATGGCCAAGCCCAAGGAGTTGTGGTCGGTGGAGTTAAAACCAGTTGGTGGCCAGTCACAAGCAGTGTCCCCTAGGGCTTGGTACTGGGGCCACTTCTATTTAACATCTTTATTAATTATCTTGATGAGGGGATTGAGTGCACCCTCAGTAAGTTTGCAGATGGCACCAAGTTGGGAGGGAGTGTTGATCTGCCCGAGGGAAGAAAGGCACTACAGTGGGACCTGGATAGACTGGACCGATGGGCCATGGTAAATTGTATGAGTTTCAATAGGGTCAAGTGTTGGGTCCTGCATTTTGGTCACAACAACCCCAGGCAATCATACAGGCTTGGGGAGGAGTGGCTGGAAAGCTGCCTAACAGAAAAGGACCTTGGTGTACTGATGGACAGTCAGCTGAATATGAGCCAGCAGTGTGCCCAGGTGGACAAGAAGGCCAATGGCATCCTGGCTTGTATCAGGAATGGTGTGGTGAGCAGGACTAGGGAAGTCATCCTGCCCCTGTATTCTGCACTGGTGATGCCTCACCTGGAGCACTGTGTTCAGTTTTGGGCACCTCAGTACAGAAAATACATTGAGGTGCTGGAGCAGGTCCAAAGAAGGGCAACAAGGCTTGTGAAGGGCTTGGAGAATATGCCCTACAAAGAGAGACTGAAGGAACTGGGGCTGTTTAGTGTGAGGAAAAAGAGGCTGAGGGGAGATATTATTGCTCTCTTCCAGTATCTTGAAGGTGCTTACAGCAGAGCGGAGTTGGTCTCTTCTCACTGGTGACAGGTGACAGGATGAGGGGAAATAGCCTCAAGTTGTGCCAGAGTAAGTTTAAGTTGGATATCAGGAAACACTTCTTTGCAGAAAAGGTTGTTAAGCACTGGAAGAGGCTCCCCAGGGAGGTGGTTGAGTCACCATCCCTGGATGTGTTTAAAAACCGTTTGGATGTGGTGCTCAGGGACATGAGTTAGCGGAGGATTGTTAGAGTGTAGGGGCAGTATGGTTAGGTTGTGGTTGGACGTGATGATCTTTAAGGTCTTTTCCAACCTGAGTGATTCTATGATTCTATGACAAGCTGCAGAATCTCATATAGAGAACTAGAGGTTTTTGCTTAAACATCAAACAAAATGTTTTATACAAGAACAAAACCTTAAGAAAGAGAAGGACCTGAGTGCTGCTGAGACAGAGCTAGAAAAGTGAAGAGGGGAAGGCAGAGCAAGATAATATGTAGATTAGGTTAGAATGAAACAGGCTACCAATTACAGCATCTTTAACAATAAAGCAAATTACAAGAATAGGCCTTAGGCTAACATGACCTGTGTGGACTTTTTTGCTAGGAAGAAGTTGAATAGTATGTTCTGAAACATTCTACAATGATCTTTTGTTCTGTTTACATCAGGAGTTACATAAAAATTGTACTTGGATAGTACACAGCTCCACCAGGAATCAATAACCTTAAAATCTACTTGGGTACTGTCCATCCATCATAATTAGCATATGTTAAATCTCTGAACATACGCCTAGTGATACTTCCTACATTAATGTATTTTTCACTGAACTGATAAAGAACAAGCACTGTTAAACAGCACTTAAAATGCAGGAAAAGTGGCAAAAGCAAGGGTTGTGAATTAAAAATAAAATATATTGATAACATTATCCAGATAACTGAATTAGAATGTGACTAAGATAAAGGAATAAAACAATCCCTGCACATGGAATCTATAATATAGATCTAGGAATCTATAATATATACAAGAATATACTTGTAGTCAATATCTCCATGTTCTGACTCACCCACAAATAGCACATTGAGTAACAAAACATCCTTCAAGTACTTCGTTAATGCATTTGCGGTTGGACTTGATGATCTTTAAGGTCTTTTCCAATCTGAGAAATTCTATGATTCTATGATTAAGACAGCATTAATCCATAAGAATGTAGTTTCACTCAGTGATCTATTGGAGGGGGGGGGGGCAGAATCATAGATCAGTCTCTTTCAAGTGCTGGGCTAACTCTATTTAATTTCCTAAGGTCAAATGGTGTCACCGAACAAGGTGATAAGGGAGCATGCAAAAGAAATAAGACCCAGCCATCTTCTGTGTCTCTCCTGCATTCATGGATTTTCTCCAATTGGCAAAAAGAATGAAATCCAAGCCTTCAGCATGAACTTGACCTGACAAAGTTCAGCCCTACAGTAAACACATTCTCTCTTCTTCAGAAGCAATATGCTCTCACCTGAAGAGTTTAGTTATAAGACATACACAGAGGGTGGCAGAGACCTCTAGAGATCATCTAGTCCATACCCCTTTCTAAAGCAGGTTCCCTACAGTAGGTTACAAAGCAAAGTCTCCAGGCAAGTTCTGAATATCTCCATAAAAGGAGACTCCACAACCTCTGTGGGCAGCTTTTTCCAGTGCTCTGTAACCCTCACAGTAAAGAATCACAGAAGACTTACCATTTTGATCTGTACTTAGAAACATTTTTACAACTATATGAGATAGATATTGAAGATGTAATAGCTATCTATATCCATGTATACCAATGCCAAGAAGAAACCCACAGAAAGATCTGTAAGGAAGTAGATTTGCAACTAGTTCTTTAACTGTAAAAACTTACTGGATAAAAGTTGCATCACTATACTGATGGGAAATCTCAAAATGTAGCCCTGTGAATTCATCTGGGTGTTTCTAAGGGCCCAGAAGAACTTCACCCCAGATCTACATCAGCTTGTACTTCTAAGGGACTCTGAAGCCTCAACATTTTTACTGAGCTACTGATGTCTTGCAGTCACTGGTCTTGTAAACATTACAGATAGCTCCATGGAAACATACTCAGTCTTGAACCACAGAACAGTCCCCAAATTCCAGGTGACATCACTTCACTATTTCATTTCCATCCATCTATTTCTATTTCATTCTAATCCACTGCAGCCTAAGGACCCTAAAAGGAAAGGAACAGGAGGGAAACGTAACCATTCCCTTGACCTTCCAGAAGTCAAATGTAACCTGCTCCTTTTAAAAAAAACATAAATCAAAATACCAATCAAGAAAATTCACTTATCTAAACTACCTAGTTAATTTTTTCTGTCTTCCTGCCTACCTATGAAGGTCGTGATGATCATTCACTCCAAGCTCAACCTGCTGAAGTGATGGCAAGGACAAGGTATATTATATAGATTAATCTGATATGTTGCATTGGTGTAATATAATGCTTGAAACTTCATACTTGGAAATATAGAAATACAAAACTGCTACCCACGAGCAGCCTAATCTCAGCCAAGAGACAAAATGCCCTTAGTACAAAGTGCAAGGCGATGAGAACAGGAGAGGGCTATGCTCTCAAGTAGTGGATTTATCCAGGTTTTAGAGGTGCATTCTCAACATGAAACTCATGTCACTGTTACTGCAGCCTCATACAAGTCATAGGTCATCTAAAACCATTAGAAAGCTGAAAATAGAAGTACTGTGGTCAGACTATCTCATGAACACATAATGAATTCAAATGTACCCACTACTTATTACATAACCATGTTTGTCTATCATTGAAAATATCTGAAGGCCTATGCTCAGCATCTATATAATTGCTAATTATAACTAAATGATTTCCTTTTGACTGCAAAAATAGGCTATTTTCTACGCTACGTGTTCTACCATACATTATAAAAGGGTGACTGAAAATTTTCTGATAGATAGGAGTAATCTGGATGAGTAACTTAGACACTACTGTCTACCATCATCTTCCACATCTCTTATTTTGCCTGGTCAAAAAGGCTTTGTGTCATCAGAAGTTCCTATTTCCTTCTAACAGCATGCCCGAAGAATCTATGTACCATGACCAGTGCAATAGAAGGACCTCCAACATAGTGTCTGCCAATTCTCCCCATCAATATTCTTGAGTTTCTAGAACATTTCTTTGAAGAAAGGACCTGAAAGTTATCCAACTAGATCAATCCATGATTTGAGCTTTTTGTGAGGTCGCAGAGAAATAGTTCCTTGATTGTTGCAGTGTAGCTATGCCACCTATGAGGAATAAAATTTGAGTTCTGATATTTTGGGCTGAACCTGCAGCAAAGCCAAAGAATATTGTTAACTAACGGCATGACTTCCAAACGTACTGCTTTTATATTTTTTAAAATTATTTCTGAGATAACAATTAATGGAAGAAAGTCTTTTTGTTTCTGGGTCTTTTTTTTTTTTTTTTAATCGTTGTTTGTTTGGGGGGTTGTTTTTTGTTCTGTTTTTTAAGATAGAAACATAACTCAAACTAAGGGGAAAAAAATCACAGAATCACAGAACTGAAGGGGTTAGAAGAGACCTCTGGGGATGATCAAGTCCAACCCCACTGCTAAAGCAGGTTCCCTGCAGTAGGTTGCATAGGAAAGCTTCCAGGTGAGTCTTGAATATCTCCAGAGATTACACAGACCCTCTGGGCAGCTTTTTTTAGTGTTCTGTAAGCCTCAAAGAAGCTTTTCCTCATGCTCATATGGAACTTTCTGCATCTGTTCCCATCTGGTCCTTGACAGTGCTCCAGTTTGTGCCTGTTGCCCCTTGTTCAGAAGTTCCCTGTCTTTCTTGAACTGAGAAGCCCAGAACTGGACACAGTACTCCAGATGTGGCCTCACCAGGGCAGAGCAGAGCAGGAGGATCACCTCCCTTGACCTGCTGGCCACACTCTTTGTAATGCAATCCAGGATACCACTGATCTTCTTGGCCACAAAGGCACACTGCTGGCTCATGGCCAACTTGTTGCCCACCTGAACACCTAGGCCCTTCTCTACAGAGCTCCTCTCCATCAGTACCTGTACTGATGTATGCAGTTATTCCTCCCCAGGTGTAGGATTTTACACTTGCCTTCATAAGGGTCCTCTCTACATAACTTTCCAGCCTGCCCAGGTCAAAGATGAGAGAAGGGAAGGCAGGTGGTGGTAAATGAGTCACTTAAATGTACTATAAGTAGGTTGACTTTTTAAACAGCGCTGCTAATTGCAAAGCCCACTATAAATAATCTTTTAGCATTTTAAGTGCTCAGAGAGCAGAGAAGTTGAGTTCTGGGCCTTCTTTAGAAAAAGTCAAACTCACTCCTTGCACACATTTGTCAACTCTACAGAATTAAGTGGATCCCCTCCTCTCCCCCACCATTGAAGATGGGCCATATGGAAATAAGGATTGCAAAATTTGTGTCCAGAAGAACAACAAGCAAGGAAAAGCCAAGCTAGAAACTGGACACTCAGTCGTGAATAGTAAGGCTTGGGCTCCATGGTCTGGTCCCAGGATGTTTTTTCCTATTTTATAGAAAAGTCTTTGAAGTCAGGGGAAAAGGGTCTGCAGCAAAAGGAGAAGATGAAGGTAAGAAGTGTCCTTAGAAGTAACCCAGGAAATGGAAATAAGACACTAAGTCACTCCCTCATCCCAGCTTAACTTCTTAACTTCTAAGTTACAGGGTTAGGCTGCTTCTCACTTGCCTCAATTCCAATCAGGTCCCATTTAAGGCATCTTTCTGGACTTCACCCAGACTTGAAATGATGACAGGAATCACCATCAATGAGGGCATCTGTTGAGCAGGGGAAGCGAAGGAGCATGACTGTAATAAAGCTCTGGAAGATATGTGAAGGTTATCAGGTCAGCATTTTCTCAGATATTTATGGATTAAAAACTGGGCCACGGCCAAGTTAAGTGACACGAAGTGTCAAGGACAAGTTGCAAACTTGCTCTTCTCCTTTTGTGTCAGAGATAAAATTATTTTGGAGTGAATGTAAATATAAATCTTGCAAAGTAATTTCAGGTCCTAAGAAACAAAGGCAGCGATGGTATAGTCTGATCTCAGAAAAAGTTTAGCAAAGGAGAGTAAAAGCTAGTGAGAAAGAGAAGTCATGAGAGGAAAGAAAAGAGACATTAATGATGCAGGTGTGCTGGAGAACTGATTGAATAAAGGGACCAGGAAAGATCAGACCAGGTGAGGATCTACCTGTAAATTGGAACTGGTAGTAAAGGTAACCATGAGCTATGATAAGGTGTTCTAATCTAGAGAACTTGTAAGAAGCCAGTCGAGATAACAGAACCTTGTGAGGGAATGGCAATGAATAAAAGGAGAACAGGGTGGCGGAACAGCAAATAAAAAGAGCTCAGATGCTGAACCAGAGCAAGAATCCTAAGAAACAGAGGTTGAGACTGGATGGGCAATGTGAATGAAATGAGAATGGAGAATATGGCAGAAGAAAAGGATGAGGTCAAGGAAGGTATAGGCTGAGGGGACTGAAGCAGTAATTCTCCATGCAGTAGGTTCAACACATTTCCCTCCAGAATCTGGAATGGAACTTGAATGCTAAAGCCTGCTGTTGGATTAAACTCTGAAACTGTGAAGATGCGCCATTTTCCATTGGTGTCTCTTCATCCTCTTAAACAAGTGTTGCTAGAAGGAGAAGTAAGCAACCTGCTATTGCTATCAATAGTTTGTTGGCTAAAGGGAATACATTTTTGTATTTGATTTAAAGATTCTGTGCTACCAACTAATTTTGCATAAATCAATCTGATGTCCCAGAACTCAATTTATTTTAAAAATTCAAAACCTTAAGTAATTACATGCAGACTCACTGCTCCTTGCCCTAAATCCTGCACAAAGAAAGTATCAGTATTAGAAAGCCAAACTTGCAGAAGTATAGCAATACCTGTGCAACTGGAACTCAACCTTCTTGTGTACAAAGTAATAAGAGTTATCAATATTTCAGTCTTCAATGGCTTGGTCTTTAATATTAATACTTCTAAATATTTCTTACCCCAATCATGCGTCATCACACATAGGATCAGCTTGAGCTTTTAGTTCAAGTCAGGATTACACAATAGGAAAAGGAAATGTATTAAAGAAATTCTCCAGATTAGGGCATGCAAAACAGGGACTTTGTATCTGCAATCTACACCAAACTCTATCAGCCACTTTCTTGTGTGATATCAGCTTTCTAGAGAAGATCGTTATTTTGGGTGCTTAATTTTCTTAGTCCTTCAGAAGACTTAGAAAAAGGGAAACAAAAAGCCCTCCAAACAGCAACAGAAACCTTCTGGGAGAAAGGGATTCCCCTCTCGCCTCTTTGCCCTCGCCAGCCTTTTCAGACTTAATACAAGAAATTTAAAAGCAATGTGTATGTGAAGTAGTTGTTCTGGCAACACTAATGCTTTGGGGGTATTTTTGCTTTAAATTGCATCTCAGTTCAATCAAATCTCTTCTACTCGTGATGTTTCAGGATCTTGAAAATGAGCAGCTTAAGATCTACTTAGGGAAAAAAACAAACAAACAAAAAACCAAAAAAACTGCTAACAGTCCCTGTTAAGATCAGCTGTGAGGCTATCTAGACAGAAACTGGGCTTGTAATAACTGATCCTGCCTGTCACTCCAGAAACAAACTTATTCTGAATAGCTTGATCATAGCCACAGCTTCATTCCCTGGAACTAGTCACAGGCAAATAGCTGGGGCAAGTTGCCAGACACTGGTAGGAAATCACCATACCAAAGAATGCTGGCATAGCAGATATTCACTACATAGCTAGAATATTACAACAGCGCTATCTATTGCATTTTCTGTACAAGGGCCATAAACACAATTCTTCAGGAGAAATAAGTAAGATAGCTCACTGTCAGCAAGGTGCCTTGTTCCTTCTACTTAACTAAATTCCTTAGCATAACGAGAAAAAACGGTGGAATAATAAATACTTTACCTGCTTGTCTTTCTGATTTTCTTTTCTGTTCATTATGCAGACGATTATGTTGTGATGATGTCAAATCCATACTAAGCCAGAAGACCACGGACAGATAAGCACAAGCCTGCCTACCTGCTAAAAATGAATAAAATTGCTTTACATCCTCTTTCCCAACACACACACAAAGTTTACATTTGTTATGCTATAAGTTACTTGTATTAAGATATACAGATAGGAATATGAGAGCATTTAAGAGCCAGACGTAGAAGCAAGTTTAGCTGTTCTACTCTCAAAGAGGGGAAAATGTATATTGGGGGAAGAAAAAAAAAAAAAGGAATGCTTTGATAAATGCTTAAAACTGTTTTATGAATGGTTAAAAATTAGAATCAGTTCAAATCAAGATTAGAAAGCTTACAATTATTTGAATGGGAAGGTAGCAACAAATGTCTGAAGGAAAAGAAAAATGGCACCAGCTCATGTAGTTTGATCTAGCCTGGAAGGGAAGGAAATAACCAGTTAGTAAAAGTGGTACGCAAGAATAAGTAGGAAGGAGGAGCTATTAACAACACACAAAACAGAACATATATGTGCAAGTGTACAAATACAGAACATACACAGAAAGATGTAATAGGGAAAGCATGACAGGGCAAAATTTAAACAAGAAGCTGCAACACAGTGTGATATAAAAAGAACAATGCAATGTTCAGCATCTGCAGAAAAACAGACAACCGATGTTCTCAAATTCTTGGTGTTTTATTATCAGAAAAGCACCGAGTTTAGTGGGGAAAAAAAAATAATCAGTGCTCTAATAATTTTTAATGGTCTTAAAATCTAGCGTGGAAGTTTGACTGTTGTTTGTTTGTTTTGTTTTGTTTTGTTTTTTGCAGGAATGATTGCAGGGACCGTATAATTAATAGCGCACAGATACCAAAAGACCCAGGAGGGATACAAATAAACAAATGCAAATAAACAATGCAAAGCCTCAGCCAGACTTATCTCTCCAGACATAGGATGAAAGTGAATAGCACAGAACAACCCTGTCTTGTTAGAGAGGATACATGATACGCTGTTGACGTTAGCCTACAAAAGGCAGAGGGGTTAAACCTTATCACAGCAGTGCCAGCAGCCATTAACCTATTTCAAGGTGAAAAGTATGTTAGCTGGCTTTTACACAGTATTGTAGCACTTTAAACAAAAATACTGCTATTGCATTATTATTATATATAATATAATGTAATTCGTATAATTCATAATATATAATATAATTCATATATTACTATATGAACTTTGCAATAGTAACTACACTATGTGGGAAACAGAGAAGGTAGACTGAGTAGAACTGGAAATCATTGAGTCTATATTCAGAACGTCAAGGAGCATTAGAAACTAGTGGGATGTGAAGCAGCATTACAGACATTCATCAGCTTATCATCTACTTCAGAAGTATAAAAAAGACAACTTTTCTTCCTACTAGAAGATGGAAGTAAGGGGTTAATTTACCAGTCCTTCAGTATCCTGAACTACAAGCAATGCTGCACTGTAAGATCAATCACCCTTAAAGGAAAATTTGATTTATTTATTTATTTTAGTTCTGTGGACTCTTTTCCCCTCCTAAAAATACCCTTTAAGTTACAGAGAACTACACAACCCATCTGACTTCAGCATATTAATTCATTAGTACTACCAGCAGCTAAAAACACACAGGTGCAGAACAGTTCAGTTACTGACTTATGTAGTCAAAGGCAAATGATAGAAAATAATTAGAGTAAAACACACAGCAGGTCACACTGACCACAGTTAACAGTTAACATTACCTGAATCTCTGCTTGTATCTCCCCAGTGACAGCACTCAAACAAAAACCCTTGTTTGCCAAATTGCCTGCTTTGCAGTGAGCTTCCAGGCAGTTCCTGAGAGATAAGTTCTGAAGTGTGCGTTACATGTTGCCAACATCCCCACACCAGCAGCAGTAATAAATCCTGACAGCTGCAGCAGGAACCCAAAGTAGGCACAAGGCACCATGGCTCTCTTATGTAAGGGAACAGAAGATCTCCTAACAGCAGTAGGTACCTAGTCAGGGGAGCTCCAAGAGAAAAAGTAACCAACTTCCAGACAGTTTTGGCAGTAAACAAGACAGTAGAATGGTTTTAGTAACCTCTCATAGTCACTAAAAAGTAACTGAAGAGCAAAAAGTAGTTCCTCACAGGCAAAGGCTTCTTCCAAGCACAAAGGGCCAATTTACAAAACAGAAGGAGTGCATTTTGTGCATATGCAAACACATACGCATAAAAGAATGCAGAACTGCAGCAACGTACAAAACCTCTTGGAGTATTCAATTCAGACAGCTGTCAATGTACATAAATACACATGCATCACTCCTCTTTTCATACATGCAAGGTGTAGATTTGCCCAACAAATTGCAACCACTTACTGCCATTGGAACAAGTGGAGATAACTTTAAGACTTCTCTTCATTTAGAATACAACCTATTCAGGATAGAAATTACTTTAGCACCTTTCAGCCAAATTGGATTCCAACCTCAGCTGGTGTTTCTAGGTGACACAGAATAATAATTCATTGTACAAGAATACTGAACAAGCCTCACAGAAATCAAAGATGTATTTTACCATACTTCTACATCTAGAAGCTATTAAACAAACCAAGGCCTGATCTACCCTTTAAAGTTAAAACAGCAACACTCAAAAGTGATCTGCAAAATAAAGCTGTAAACTGGCTGTCCAGACTGAGAATACACTTATAATATGACAATTTTTACTAAAGTACTATCAAAAGGGATATTTTTTCACCCAGCAAACACCGCCCATTATGTATTAGACTCTTCGCAGGTAGAAGGGCCAAATCCTACCCAGTTCACCTCAACCCTCCATCCTTTCAGGAAAGGCCGATGTTTCAAAACTTAGCTGCATGGACTTTGACTTTCAGGCAACGAAAGGGTGAGAAATTACAAAGAAATAATAACGGAGAGATCAAAAAGCAAAAAGGACTAAAATGTAATGTAAGAACATGTGAGTGATTGGCAGCAATCACTGTTTTTCCATCTTAACCCACAGGAGCTAAAAATAAGTTCTATAATCAGAGAGAGAGGTGAGGAGAAAAAGAAGTCTGGATCTAACAAATTATTTAACTCACAAAATAACCTGACAAGAGTGCTGCAACCAGTGGATCTGTATGCTGGGCTGTTGAAGCACTAGCAAGAAAATAGGTTTTCCAGGAAGTAGCCCTTGCGCTTTTAATAAAAACCTCCCCATGGATGAAACTGAAACAAGGGTGGGCAGGGAAGGGAAGTGTGGGGTAGGGGGTGGGGTGCAGGCTGACAGAATCCTGCTGTGTGGAGATACAAGAATAAAGAAAAAAATGTGGCTTGCATTAAGACAGTTACAGAGAGGACCAACAGAAGGCAACTGATATGGCAAAGGGTTTAGGCAGGAAAGCAAATGGAAGTATTTCATACACGCCCACATAAATGCTCTAAGGTGAAATCTAAGGGACTTGCAAGAAAAACTCCATACTACCTCTGAGCATCACTTTTGGAAACAAATGCTGTCTATGGCTATGCTCAAATAATTTCATGTCTAGTAACATGTAATTTACGTTTGGAACATGTAATCTATAATTGCTTATCAGAATTTACTGTACTATCTTCCATGACATATCACGAGGGCTTATGTTGTACCACAAATGATTCAATAATCAACATTACTTTGAGCAGGCATGATGCAGAGAATAAGGGAAACAAAACTAATTGAACTTATTTTCTTTCTCTCAATACCTAGAAATAAACCAAGTCATTTACAAGGTTTTACGTAAGTTTGAAGTTCAGGGAGCAACAGGTTTCATGTGATTTTAACAGCTATTTTATCTCAGTGAATGAACAGATATAATTTTGGGCCTAATCTTAGAATAAAGTGACATCAAGTCCAGCGTATAGCTTTTTTGAGCAATTCTGATGAAAGAACTTTTTTTTCTTGTTTAAAATCCCCATTAAAATCCCCATTTAAATTCTGGACACAAAGACAATTCATGACAAACGTATGATTTGTAAAGATAATTTATTGTTTTTATACCCAAAAAAATCATTAGAATACTTAGAGAGTTTAAGTAATAAAGCCCATTTACATAGTCTGCCTTTTAATGACTTCTTTCCTTTAAGACCTCCTCTTTTTTCTTCCTCCCTTACTCTGTGACTTTTGTTTTCTGCCCTTAAATACAGGTTTGGCAGTCACCAAAATCATGTTTCCCAGTTCTTCATCCTCACCACTTGAGCTATTGTAGTTCTTTTTATGGTCGGCTGTCTCTGCTTTAGAGGCAATTTTCCTTCTTTTGCTCTTGTCTAAATTTCTGTTTTCTGATTCTTCTGCTGAGGAGTCACTAGAAGATTCTGAAAGATGCAAATTCCCAACAAAACCACCACCAAATAAATGTTCTTTTCTGGAATCTGAATGCCTTCTTTTCTTTCCACTTCCGATTTCTGTCACCATGGCCTGATGATCTGAGCAGCCTGAAGTACTTTCCCCTTTCATTTCTTTCTCCATAACAGCAGTAGCCTCTGAAATTTCATCAGCTTCTTCTTTTTCCTTTCTCTTTAGACAACTCACAGCTCTACGTAGTCTCTGACTTTTAATAACTTGTTTTTCATGTTGTGCTAATCTGAAGAACGAATCAATCCGAAGCTGAGTCTATCAAAAATAAAACAGTGAAACAGCTTTGGATGTTTTTTGTGACAGAAAGTCAGTTGTTACCTGAGCTATAATATGAAGCATTATAAATTAAAGCAGGATAAAGACTAATGAAATCAGAATGCACATAGATAATAAGATGCATTATTCCACTAATAACTGCACTTTATTATAAATTCTGCAAATTATGCAAGAACCTTGATAGAAACTAAGTAACAGGCAAAATGAGTGCACTTTTTATTAACATTGTGCGCATGATTTTACTTAGAAACACAACTCCATTTTAAACCCTAATACAGAGAATCTCTGTACTGCTCTTAAGTATGTCCTTGCAAAAACATGCTTAGCTGCAAGCTGTTAAAACAATAAAATGTTTACAAAGAAGATACTGTTAGTGCACTTTGTATTTGCATATGCTACTGCAACAAATGCTGTCATTTGAATGGAGTTATTGTATCACATGCTGCTACAGATTGGAGAATAGAACCAGAAGCAGTCAAACACAATGGATCTGTGCTAATTCAGCTACAGCTAGGCTTGCTGTACAGACTACACAAGTCCTCTTTATTGACCCTAAAATTGGCTAAGAGACAGATGCTTCCAAAGGTTGCTCTAGTCAGCCTGAAAGTACATGGATTTAACCTGCTTTGTGGTACTTTTCACTCCTTTGACTGACAGGGAGAGCCTAGAAGACTGGTGTAGACTACATCTCACTGATAGCAAACTAAAAGAATATGAGCTGAAGTAAACCGTTTTACAACTGAATTTCAGAGTATCACAGCATGCATCACTATTCACTTTTGAGTTGTATGAAAGTTCACAGTACATTTATTGGTAAAGTACAGTAATATTATAAATGGGCTCTTGATAAATGGTTCATTCTGCACTTCTCCTTACAGAATGAGTATGGTACCCAATGGTCCATTTCACTTTACTAAAATCTTAGGGGCATTCTTATGAATCAGTTTAAGAGACAATATAATGTCTCTTAAAAGCACTAAATGTACTGGAGGTACTTGTAGATCTACTTACATTCTGCTCAGAAAAGAAACTACAACCTGGATTTGAGGTAGGTACGTGATAAAGCTTTATATAAACTACTAAAATTACAACCATTTGAATTAGGCAGAATGCCTCACAATGAACCCAATCATAAAGAAATAAAATCTAGAGAATAATTTAAATATTTTTAAATATAAATACACATTAAGGTAAAAAATATCCAAATCCTAGTTTCTGAGAAATGCATGTTATAGGTTATAGCCTAGCTGTTCATTTCAAAACGCTTCTCTTAGAATTTTCCAGCTAGCCTTAAGGTATACATGGCTCTGTACCGTACCTGTTGCAAGTTCAGCTGTTTTATCACAGGCAAAAGGATTTCATCTGTTTTTGTCCTAGTCCAGCCAAAGTGATCTTTACAGAATATGCAGAAAGTTAAGGAATATTACAAAATGGCTATTGCTACTATTTTGTAAACACAAAATAAAAATTCCTCAAATAACCAATGCCTAGAGGAAAGTTTCTTCAGAGATTTTACTCCTACAAAAAGAGAAAATACCTTAAGTTATTAAAGCCAACTTATGCAGATGATTCTAGTATTATGCTATGTATTTTCATCATGACATTACATCTCTGTGAGTTACAGAACTCTAATATCAGCATTTCCAAAAGCATGTCTTCATAAAGAAAAAGTGCATTTTGGCTACGCAGCATTGTCATAATACACAACATCTATAAATAAACCTTAGTTTTACACTTACAAACACTGGAATTTTGGTTAACTGTTTAAAACACTATTAGCTCTGTATGCATTGCCATCTACTTTTCCACAATTCACTGCAGCTCAAGCTGCAACTGTTGCAAGAAATGGCATTACTGTAAGGAATGGGGTGAATAAACAGGTTTTGAAATCTACTTGTGAAAG
This sequence comes from Gallus gallus, assembly GCF_016699485.2. NCBI lineage: Eukaryota > Metazoa > Chordata > Aves > Galliformes > Phasianidae > Gallus > Gallus gallus. The sequence continues at coordinate 142,783,275 of NC_052532.1, forward strand.
ACAGTACAGTTACAGAACTGTAATGTCACAAGTTGGTCAGTTCAGCTGTAAGACCCTGCATTCAGAGTGAAGCAGAAGGGCAGCACAAACCTCAAACACCATGCACGTATATCTACATTTTTTTCAATTCCAGAGTTAGTATCAGTGTAGGAAAGTACATTCAGCTGGGGTAAGGAGGTCCCTCATACCAGTGAGATGCTAAGAATTTGACACTCCATTACTGAGGCACTAGCTAGCCTTATGAACTTTAATCTGAGTATTTTTAGCTAGGAATTCCTGTTTTATAGTAAAAGGATATTCTCTAATCTGCTCTACATCAGGCTTCCCCCAGATGAATGAGCCCCTTGTCTCATCCACCACAGGCTTCAGGTATGCTTCTGCCACTGCTGGATTTGGGAAACCTGAAGAAAGCTGCAGCTCCCGCAATTTCTTCTTGACTTTGGTATCACGTGGATTAGGTCTGATTTTCTTATTCTTCTGAGCTTCATTCCACCACTCACTGAAAAACAGAGAAAAGTATTCACTTGTTCCCATAAAATGTAACTTGAAATGCTAAGACCCACTGTGCTACCTTAAATGGCTTTAATCAGACTCCCTACTTCAGCTACTGCATGGTATGAGATAGAAGGTTTTCAAATAAAAATAGCCAAAGGGGCATAAGAATCTGAAAGTAGAAAGGACAAAACATACAGTAAACAAAGCCACTGTCAGCCAAGGTAGGAAACATCACCTGGCTTCCTCCTAAGACGACAAATGGAAGGACATCCTGCATGTAGCAATCATTTTCTGGAGGGATTTTTTTTGTTTGTTTGTTTGGGTTTTTTTGGTATAAAAACCAAAGTTCAAAAAAACCAAACCAGAACAAAATAAACAAATTAAAAACCTTCTAACCAATCTGAGCAACCTGGTTTAGAGGAATCATAGAATGGCCAGGGTTGAAAATGAACATAACAACCATCTAGTTTCAACCCCCGTGCTATGTGCAGGGTCACCAACCGCTAGACCAGTCTGCCTAGAGCCACATCCAGCCTGGCCTTGAATGCCTCCAGGGATGGAAGTTGCCCCTGTGTATGGCAGGGGAGTTGGATCTAGATTGTCTTTATGGTCCCTTCCAACAAAAAACACCTTGTGATTCTGTGATCCTCACAATTGCCAATAGAATTGGCTTGGCACTCTTCAAACTTTGTTCTTCCCCACAGCCTACCTGTCTGTCTCTTTCCAGGTCATCCATTCCTCACTCATCAAGTCTCTTTTCTCTATGGGCAAACTACAGCACCTTCTCACATACTCAGGGAGAAACAACCTCGACTCCACTAGGAATCCAGCTCTGCAATGAACTCAGAGGCAGTTGCACAGTTTTAAAGCTGTTCTATTGTCTTCACTAGTCTTGCTGCATCAACACATCGTTTTGATTACCTGCCATTTCAAGTACCGATACAACAGAGTTACATATTTTATAGTTAAGTTAGCCTCCTTGATGATGTTTGTTGTATACTTAAGTAGCAGAAAATATATCCACTAACACTGATATTACAGAAAAATAAGAAAGAAAAACAACAAAATCCAGCAAAGCATACGCAAATTTTAGGAGAGGTTCCAATCCATGTCCAGGAAATTCATTTAAGATCTCCATTGCTGTTACAAAGCCAACATTTGGGATTCCCTCAGTGTAGTCACTTCCAAGCAAATACGCCAAATTAATTAACTTGCTTCGATCTAACCCTGTAAAAGAAAGTATGTAAACCAAATATAGCCACTGGATTCCTCATATATTCTCTTACAAATTAAAAATACTGTATTTTCTGAAAGACAAACAACAAAAGAAATATACATGCATTCACATCTGGATTTGCTAAATTATATTCTAGAGCAGTGTTAATACACTACTGCTTCCTCAAGCACCACAGCTGTATTTTCTACATAAGCACAGTTTAGCATATCTTGCCAAAATTAAATTGTTATAATGTAGAAACTCGGATTTCCACAATGGTCTTCAAGAAGAGAGTTTATTTTACATGTATTTCTCAAGAATTTATATATATATATATATTTTTTTTTTGCTATCCTTTTCTCATCTATATATATATATTTTGCTATCCTTTTCTCATCTAATGCTGACCTGAATTTAATAACTCCTAAATCAGAAACAAAAATATTCAAGTCTTCAGTTCCATAATATCAATGCCTCTACTTCTTGAAAGAGTTCCCACACTGGACCAGCAGACTAAAAGAGCATCTGAAACAGCTAGAAAGAAGGAAGAACTCACTAGACCATTTCTACATGGTAATAAGATCTTCTGAAACCAGAGTGATTTCCAGTGAGTAGCTTCAGGAGTTTAGATAAAAAAGAAATATTTCTGTGGAGAAAAGGAGGGATGTGTATCTCAGCACACATCAGAACACTAGTCAGGATATTCAACAACTGTCAAGAAAGACAGAATTGTTTTATACTACTTTTCAATGCATTAAACTGCAGAGGAATGTGACAAAGATAGATTATGCCTATTTTTTATTATGCCTATAAAAAATGCCTATTTTTTATATATAAATAAATAACTAATCTGGTTTATTACATTAATGATGACTAAAAATCATGCATGTACTTTTATAGAACTTCTTCCCAAGTAAACTACAGTGGCATATCTAAAATAAGGAGGGGGAAAAAGGTTTCATCCACTTTGCTGAGAAAAGAAAACAGAGATACATTTTCCACTGCATGCTGAATTTCACATACTGAAGGTATTAAAATACTATTTCAAAGACCATATCCTAAAAGTGACAGAGTGACTTTAAAAAGAGTTCTAGGTTGTTTTTTTAATTATTATTATTATTATTTTGTTTATGCAGAATTGGCTCATATTTTTCTCAATATACTACATAACACTAAAGCTCAACATTTCAACATAATTAGCAATGATCTGATTAGGAAGTCACAAGAACAATCAGAAGAAAAAAATGTCAATATTAAATGAAAAACCTTCTTACATAGCACACTGGATCCCTTTTTAATCATTATGTGTCAATATATCCAAAATAAATGTTCATCTGGCAATAAAAACAGCAATCCAACTGAATGTCTTTAGAGACTTTACAAAGAACATTGCATTTTATGCATATGTTATCTGTTTCTGTAGGAAATCCAACTTCAAAAAGATACATGGCAAAACTGTCTTATCAAAGACTGTAGCTACAATCACTGGCCCTTACCCAGCTGGTTTTGAAAATCAATATACTGGTAATATTCCACATATTTGTTTCGACTGAAGAAATTTTTATAAACGTGTCGTGCACCAAATAACCAAACATCACTATCATCAGTGATTGTCCCAGAGGTCTGATCAGTGAGGTCCAATATAGCACACTGTGCCTCTGCTTCCATAGGAGCTTCAATGTACGGAATGCCAAATAGGCGGAGAAGCTCCTGTAGGATGAAGACAAAACAGTTAATATTTCATCTGAAAAATGAACTGTAATATACTTCTATGTGACCCAAAAAAGCTAAATTCACACTTAGCAGGTATCTAATATTTCAGAGCAAATCTTAATTTCCACTGAAAAGTACTAGGCACAGTTAAGTCAAGGCAAAAGTCCCACTTACTCAACTCAGGCAGATAGTGCCATCCAAGTCAAGCACTGCTGGTGCACACTATTACTACAGAGATTGAGAATCTCCTATTTTAATTATACAAAAAAATTAAGCATTGTTCTTTCATTAACTATTACTTCCACATGGACAGAAGTCCATATATTACAATAACATTTATGTGGATTCCATGAAAAAAAAGTGCAGATTGAAAAAAAAAATTAGTCATCAACTTAGCTCACAAAAGTAATAGAAAGGATATCAGAAACGTGTATCAGGCAACTAACAGCAGGCAGACTACACATTGTGTGAGGATAATGTTTTGATCTATTTAACACTATCTGCTTTTATATAATGCATTATTTAACCTCAGATAAATAACCCACACACTAGGTTTATATGCAAGTGTTAATTACACAGTTCTGGATTACTTCATCTCTATGAATTACACTTTCCATTCATACCACTGCTCCCAGTTTAGACATAATAATCACTGCAAAACCTAAGATATAAATTATTTAGTATATATTTGGTAAATGAATGTATGTATACATTTATGTACATATGTACATATATATATACATACACACGTGTGCATCTATGTACTGCATATATTGTGCAGTACCATTATATGGCATGTAATATTATAAAGTACAATCTATTGTCCTTTAAAAACTCTGAAGAAACAATCAGTAAATGCACAGGAAAGAAAAATTTCCATCACTTTATAACCATACAAATTATCCCTTTTATACAAAGAAAATACAAGTGTTTGTGTAAGTTTCAGAAATTATTCTAGTAATTTTATTACATCATATATACCATTACTAGTCTGCCATATTGTATCATCTCAGAGACACTGTATTCAAGTAGTCCTTGCATTATGCTGGATTAGCCTTCCAATGTGAATAGTCAAACGAAGGCTAAAGGCTTATGCAAATATTATTGGTGAGATTCCTTAAAAAGATCAAATTGATCCACACTTAAAAAACTGGTGCTTTAAAAATGTTGATTTACTCATAATTTTATTATTATTTTATAGTCTTATATCATTTACTTAAAATTCTTGGAATTGAGGATTCATCAGTAGTTTAAATATTTAAAAATCAAGCAGACTGAAGAAAATAAGCCCCTAAGAGGAAGAAAACATTTGAAGTCAGGGGTGAGAGGGCATATCATACATTGTATCAAATTGAAATGATTCAATGAATTACCTGGCTTTCCAAGAACATTTGTCCTGTTACAGAAGTAGCAACACGCTCCTGCTGCTGTTTTTGAGACTGAAGCATTTCCTGCTCAGCAGAAAGGTCGTTTTCTAATTCTTCTAGTTCTTCCTGAAAAATAAAACAAGTTTTTGGTCACTTCAACCATTTTATACTTTACCTCAGAATCCCTATGTCCACAACTAGTAGTATAAGTTCCATTAATTCATGTCAGGAAACCGTCAGAGCTTCTCTTACGCAGTGAATTATAAGATCATACCTAGGTCTCCTCATCAGAGTGCTAAAAGCTTTCAGATATTGTTTAACTGTCATCTTTAAAAAATGCCCCTACAGAATTTAAATAAATAGGTGAAAGCTATGAAACAGTAAAAGTCCCCTAATGATTTTCCTTGAAAAGTATTTTGAGACAGAGCACTTTGCTATCAGCTTAAAACAAGTATCAAAGTTACCAAACTGATGTCTTGCCACTCATTTTCTGCATCTTTACTATTATCTTCTTTTTCAGCATTCTGACTGTCTGCCAGCTGCACTTCATCAGACTCATTCAGCAAGTTCTGTGTGACAATATCACGTCCATCTTCCTCCATTTCTGAAAGTGCTGTTTTATCACCCAGTCTCTCATCACATTCAGTAGAAAATTCATCCTCATTACTGATTACAGTGTCCACTTCAATAAAGCTTCCTATAAAGGGAGAACACAGAGCACAGCTTCTTGTTGTCTGTTTAAAAAATACATGTTTCAACTTATTTTTTAGTTGGGCAGTGGGTTGGTTTGTTTTTTTGTTTTGGTATTGGGTTTGCTGGTTTTTGTTTTGTTGGTTTTGCTATATGAAATAAACAGATACAAGAATTGTGAAACAAACAAATAAACAAAAAAAGTAGTTAACCATCCATGTATAAGTTAATTGAGTTTAAGGTATAGAAAAACATTCTTTCCTGCTTTTCCATATTGTGTACCCAGGCATAGCACTATGGGGAAAATAGAGCTCAGATTTTCTTTCCAATTCCAGTGTGTGTAGGAATAGATGTGTTTAAAAGCATTTCTTACAAGGAAAGAAAGGTTAAATTCAATTGACTTCAAATACAGTAAGGCTTTATCTTCTTATCTTTTCACTCAATTAAAATGCACATACCATCAGAATCACTGTCTTCAGACTGTGATGCCCCTTCTCTTTCCTCCTTAGGACCTTCTGTTGCTGGAAGAATTTCAGTTTCCTTTTGTACCTCAAATACATTATTTTCTGTCTGTGAATGAACTTCCTCTATAATTTTACAAACTTTCAAGTTTTCCTCAGTTTTAGAAAATTCTGCTGTTTCACCATGAATCAAAGGCCCTATGCTAGCTTGTGAAGGGGAACAGCTTGGCTTCTGAATGCACAAGCTCACATCCTTGTCTTCCAAATAAGTTGAGTCTATTTTTGAACCATCTACTTCTGTGTCTACAACTTCTTTTCCTTTTCCATTATCATCAACACAAGAGTAATTTTTATCTGTGGACATACTGGTGCCCTCGGGCGTAACATGACTTTTCCCCAACTCCTGACCTTTTTGTTCAAATTCAATGTCCTGTATAATTGTTTGGTTTGATGAATGAATTGTAGATCTAAGTATTTCTTTATCCTCCTTAACTTCAGGAATCTGATCCTCCTCATCTGAGCTACTAAGAAGAAACTCCTTTGCTTTTGACCTTTCTGTTTGCACTCTATCAGTTCTAACAGTAACAACTTCCTCCTTCTCGTCGTCATCATTCAGAGCTTGCTGAATTGCCTGCAGTGTTCTTGGAGACACACTGCCTTCTTCCATTACAGACCGAGTCAGGTTTAGTTGTTCTTTATCTTCACCTCCCAGTTCTTCTTCTGAGCTGCTTTCCACCATTGCTGCCTGGATAGCAAGCAATGTTCGGGGAGAGGGTGGTGCTGTTATTACATTGTCATCTTTCTCTGCCTGCAACTTGTCAGATGTAATTAACTTTGCATTAGCTGGAGATTCATTAATTTTATTCAATTCAGACCTTTCTGATGAAGGTCCTTCAGTAGCTTCCGAGTCTTTACTAGTAGCTTCTTTTGCTTGAAAACCTGGAAAAAATAGGTTTATTCAAGATAAAATGCTGTTTTGTACTAGCACTTCACACTACATAAGAAAAAAAAACATCATTTGAAGATTAATAAGCCAGTTTTCTACATTTGCCAATCATATTTAATTATGTCTAATAGTAAAGTAAATTTCACTACATACACCCATAAACAATATCCAGGTCTTTTCTTAAAATTAACAGCTGCAGATTGCACATACTGAGTAATAGGTTTTATAGCCACTGACAATACAGTATTTGTGTTTAAAGGTTGGCACCCCTATGATATGATATTACAAGCTCTTAAAGTGAAGACCCGACATACCTTTTATTAAGATATAGTGAGAAGAGTCTTCAGAGATTATCCTCCTAGATTCCATTTCTTTCACAAAACCACCTTCATTCTCATACTGTGTTCGGATTTGACCCGAGTGCTGCTGATTCAACTCTTTTTCTACATTTTCTATGCACTGTCTGAGGTGACTTTTCTTAAGCAAACCCCTAAGCTGGTACTGGGAAAAGTCATTGGAGTCCTTCATAAAAAAAAAAAGAATCCAAGTCAATTTAAAAAAAAATGACACTAAATGCACCTTTTAAGCAAGTGCAATTATCATGCTCTGGAAAGACTTTTATAGAAGTATTTTCTTATTTCCTTTAAGTAGGTAACATTTGGCATTTACTGACTGCTGCACTCACAAGTGACAACGCTGTTACTGCTGCAATACATGACAGAATTCTAAAAGATACCATTAAAGAGTTCTGAATGCTGGTTAAACACAATGAGATCTAAATGATGTGATCAACAAAAGCTAGCTGGCTAACAGAACTAGTCCCCATCTTAACAACAATGCAATTACAACAGAATCCACACGTGGGTGGTTTTAAGATGCTGCCCACCACAAAATGGTCCTTAGCTTGCACTGAAGCACAAGCTATCATTCCATCCGATACTGAACTTTAAAAATATTTGTGCTCCATAAAGCTATCTGTAAGCAGCACTGTAGGATTCCCTGCTCATCTCTGAATGGCTTTAGCATCACATCTAAGTTACAAACACGCAGGTCTTTTCCCAGTTGCGAGCTGCCCTAACAATCTGGGGGTTTGTAATCCAAGCTGTACTCATTCTGCCTGACTTATCTGCATTAGCAGCATGTTCCTGAAACACTGAAACACTGGGCATGATGCTGCTGAGGGGTGAGACACAGCATGCTTTTTTCATTCTTGCCAAACCGAATTAGCTCTGCCAATTTCAGTAGAAATTAAGAGATAGGACACTGAATGCACACATGGGAAGGATCTGTTAGGAGTCATTACTTCCTTGTTTTTCCTTCCCCTTATCATAACATTTCTCATTAAATAGAGTCGTGAGTAAAGCTCTCCAGATGCGACTCATCTGCAATAGAACAATTCCAATGGCTTGACACTATTTTTAATATTACCTCTGGCATTGCTTCAAATAATGTTCTGTTTCGTTTTGTAAGTTCCTTCATATCGGTCAAGATCTCATGTTTTACTTCTGGAGGCAGCTTGTTAAAATCTTCTGAATCTATATCTATAGCATGGGGGTTTTCAAATAATTGTTCCTATTAAAAAAATGGGAAAAATATATACATTTATTTTGCATGACAGCCTCAAAACAGTGAAATATTTTCATCATCCTTTCAAATTAAAAAAAAAAAAACCCTACAAAATCTTTGCTACTATTTCCTATACTGTTTGATGCACACTATGTAATCTGCAACTTTAAAACTTGGTTTCATTCTTTTTATAAAAATATATTTAGCATGAATCACAGAAGCAAGTCTTACAGCCTCAGCAAGTCTGATTTTATCCTTCCAAAGAGGTTGTTTTTTTCTCTTTTCAAACTATTTCAAACACTGACAGTATTTCCAAGAGAGTTTATTTAATGTTGCGCTTTTTTCCTGCTTGGGTGAAAGAAAAAATAACTTTACAGTTCATTACACATTCTGCTTAGCTGATGTGTTTCTTTTCTCGTCTTCCCCTAAGATCAGCACATCAGAAAGGAATACAGTTTGTCTGTGAAAACTCAAAGACCAATGCATTTTAACGTCAATCTGTACTCAGATAAGTATGCAAATTCTGTTCAATGTGCTGTCTTATCTGCGCATACACATGTGGAAAAAATGCACACATTTCATTTTTTGATATTACAAAAGAAACACTTTTATTCCAGAGAAAGTAGTCTAAAAGGAAGCCATAAAACATTCCTATTCTGCTGTGTTCAAGTGAAGAAAATTCAATTTATATTTTTAGATTTGTAGGAAGTCATGGCATTCTTAAAATCAACTTGCTTACTTGGTCAGGAATGTTGTAGTAACACCTACACCTTCAAACCAAAACTTTTTTTTTTTTTAATTATTTAAAGAAACTTAATAATAGCACTTAAATGACAGGATAGTTCACAATAACAAGGGAATTAGAATGCATTTACCTGCAATAACTTTTTCTGGGTCATTCTTATTTCCCATTCTTTTTCTTCTTCCTCCTCTGAGCTAAAATCACAGCAAGAAAAAAGACGTAGACATTTCCTCATGTAAATGAAATTTGTATTTTAAGCAAAAGGATATTAGCCTTCCCTTCCTGACACTTAGGAAAAAAAATAATAAAATCACACACAACAGCACAAATACACACAAGTATTTGTACACAAGTACACACGCACAAATAAAATGGCTTAGACTGAAGAGGAATTCAGAGATCATCTAGTTAAAACCCCACAGCTGTGGGCAGGGTTGCCACCCAATAGATCAGGCTGCCCAGGATCCCATCCAACCTGGCCTTGAACATCTCCACAGATAAGGCAGCCTCTCAGGGTAATCTGTTCCTGTACATCACCATCCACTGAGTAAAAAATTTCTTCTTAACATCTAACCTAAATCCCCTTTTAATTTAAAGTCATGTCTCTTGTTCTGTCACTATTAGACCATTTAAAAAGTTGGTCCCCCTCCCGCTTGTAAGCTCCCTTCAAGTACTGGAAGGCTGCAATGAGGTCTCTCCGGAGCCTTCTGCAAGCTAAACAAGCCCAGCTCCCTCACTCCATCTTCATAGGAGAGGTGCTTCAGTCCTCTGATCATCTTTGTGGCCCTCCTCCAGATCCACATCCCTCCTGTACTGGGGGCCCCAGGGCTGGACACAGTACTCCAGATGGGGCTTTGCACAGGCAGAGCAGTGGTGGACAATCACCTCCCTTGCTCTTATTTAAGATGTTGTATATTTGACAAATAAGAAGTCTACTTATTCTCAGTGCATCTACACCACTGGATGAGGGGACACAAACCAGCATCCAGCTGTCACACACCAGCCACCCACTTGAACGCTCAGGTTCATTTACTCTCATAGATGTAGCCACAGAAAGTGAGGTAACACTTTCAGCCCCCTATATGATTTCAGGGTAGAAATCTAATCTGTGGGCCAAAAGCTTGTGCTATTAGTTACTTTAAAATAAATAATTAGACGGCATCTGGATCCAAGCTACAATCCAATCTGTCCAAAAAGAAACTGAAATAAAACACAAAGTGAAGATACGTTACATATTAAGGAATCATACAGGTCAAAAGCCTTCCAACAACTTCAAAAACAGTGTCTTATACTCTTATCTGAGTTTATTACAGTCATTTAAGCTGTTTTTCTTAACCCTACCTACCTGTTCTTCTCGTCATCCTCTATAGAAGGCAATACATACATATCATCAATTTCTTCTCTTCGAACTTGTGTAATACTGGGATAAACTTCATTGCTGAGGGAAAAAGAAAAGACAACAATGATTTTTAGCTACATAAAAGTTACTTGCCACATATAAACAAAGGCAAAATAATTTTTATTCCTGCCTTTTGCCTGTAAGAGCAGCTTTGATAGCTTGTCTCTTCAGAAATGTTTTCAAGAGTTTCTCTGCAGTTTTCCTGGAATCAATGACGGCCAATTCCTTCCTGTGTCTTCGCTTTGCCTGTGAACAATAAACACCAGTTAATTTTGCTGGATGCTGAAGATATGCATCAAGTGAACAACACTTAGAATTCTGCATGCTGAGCCTATGTGCATCTCCTAACTCACTCTACATAGACATAGCCTTCAAATTCTCTAAGTCTGGGTCAGCGTCCTCTGTGGGACTCAGTAGTGGTTTTCAGCTTCTGGGTACAAATGCTTGCAAGAGTCATGTTCAGATCCATTCTGAAGTAGAAGTCAGCCTTTTGCCATCATCCACCTCTCTACAATCTGGTTGGTGTGAAGATCAAACCTGAAAATATATCAGTCAAAAGGGAGAAGCTGCATGCTCCAAGAGCTGACAAAGACTGAGATTGTGAAGAACATCTGCACAACAGTGTGCTTCAAGCCCTCCACTCTCATGACTCAAGTACAAACAGAATTCAAGGAATTTTAAAATGGCTACTCAGTATCAACAGACGTACCATATTTTGTATTGCAGTGACTCAGAAAAGGTACATACCAAGGTCTGCCTCTTCAGAAGTGGTGCCTCCCCATCAAAAACAAAGACAGGCCGAATTCGAAAGAACAGCAACTTGCAGAGTCGATTAAAAAGAGTGAGGAGATGAGCATTTTGTATAGTATTACCATGACGATCTCTGACTCCCTTTACTGCCTGGTTCAACCAAATACTGATATCTTAAAGAATGGTTAAGAGGAGATAACATGTAATCTCACGTCTGTATCATATTAACAGTTTCTATAAAGCGCAGATTTAACTGAGCGGCTCACTGTTCCATGCTTAGCCTACTGAACCCACTGTTATCCATATATCTGTGAACTTCAAAGAATAAATCCTTGCTTCTCTTGTCTTGGACAAAGAGTAAAATTGAAACTGCTGTGCAGCAAGCAGTATGTCCTCAGTAATGTTTATAAATAAAAGAAGGGTACCCTACTTCCACATCTTTCTAACATTTTTCTAGCATTTAACCAAGTGTTACCATTTAACCAAAAGTTACAAACAATTATCATAGAATCATTTGAGTTGGAAAGAACCTTTAAAGGTCATCTACTCCAACTCCTTGCAATGAACGGGGACACTTACAGTAGATCAGGCTGCTCAGAGCCCTTTCCAGACTGACCTCGAATGTCTCCAGGAATGGGGCATCCACCACCTCTCTGGGCAACCTGTCCACTGCTTCACTACCCTTATCATAAAAAACTTTTTCTTTATTTCCAATCTAAATCCTACTAAAAATTGTTCTAGTTTGAAGCCATTTCCCCTTGTCCTATCACAGGAGACCCTGCTAAAGTCTGTCCCCTTCCTTCTTATAGCCCCCCTAAAAGGCTGCTCTCAGGTCTCTCTGGAGCCTTCTCTTCACTAAGATGAACAGCCCCAGCTCTCTCAGCCTGTCCTTGTAGGAGAGGTGTTCCATCCCTTGGTTCATTTTTATGGCACTCCTTTGGATGCACTCAAACAGGTCCACATCTCTCCTGTGCTGAGGACTCCACATCTGGACAGAGTACTCCAGGTGAGGCCTCACCAGCACACAGTAGAAGGGCAAAATATCAAAGTATTGTCACAATTTAAAATAAAAAAAATTAAAAAGCTGTTCATGTAGAATTAAGTGAAGTGGTTTGAATAAATTCTCTTACAAATTTGGCTCCTCAGCCTTACTTTAAAGGATACCCACAGCAAGAATTTTTCCTTCCAGTGTTTCTGGGTTGACAGGTCTTCCAGTGCACTCCAGCAGCTTCCAAAGCCCTTGAACTCCCATTGCCCTTTCTTAGCTACTTTGAGAGAGAAGAATCCAAGAGGCACAGTTCAAATTAGAACCCAAAGACTGCATGAACCACTTAATTTTTACCAGCGAAAATTCAAGAGCGTTATTACCACAGACAGAAATAACCCAAACAATCCCACACCAAGACTGAAACAAGGTTTTATTAAAAGCTGTCTGCTAAAGTAACTCACCACCACAAGCACTGTGGTGGAGAAAAGGCGCTGAAAGGAGATGCACCTCCTGTCAAGTTCTGCTAAGGAGGACAGGCCCACCCCCACGGGACACGGCCGTCAATCTGTTGCAGAAGCCGCGAATACCGCCCCACCGCTTCGGATGACTCCCTCAGGGTTTAACACATGAGAACCCCCAGACGTCGGTCAAGAGCGACACGGGTCTGCGCTCCCCGAGACCGCCCGGTACTGGCTAATCGCTCTGACCCCAGCGAGGGACCGAACCGCCCTCGGAACGATCTTCTGCGCGTGTAGCACCGCTCACCTGTGGGGCCCCGCGCCCAGCGGCGCGGGAGGAGCCCGGGGGCGGAGTCCGACGCGACAGGGGGACGCCCGAGCCACGCCGAGAAGCCCCCCACCGTCACACAACCTACTGCTGCGAGGCGCGCATGCGCGCTCTCCGCCCTGCCGCGCTGCCGGCCGGGAAGGGCGACTCACGGGGTGGAGCTGAGCGCCATGATGTGCGGGGAGGTACCGCCCCACACAGACCTCGCTAGGGAACGGAGCTCAGCCGCTTAAAGTGAGCTGAATTCCCAGCCCAAATTCAGCTTGCAGAAATAAATGTTCGCCTGGAAACCGCTTGAAAGTTTTCAAGAGCTTTGTTCAACCATCAGCCTGAAAGCTGGAGGAAGCTACGTAGTAGAAGGGTATGCAGCCTTCTGAGCAAAGCAGTCCTCACCCCAGGGTTAGTCAGCTAAAGAGGTGAGATAGAAGGAAGAAATTATTCCTAGAAAGAGTGGCGAAGCACTGGCACAGGCTGCCCAGGGAGGTGGTGGAGTCACTGTCCCTGGAGGTGCTCGAGAACTGTGTGTGCATCCCTGAGGGATGCAGTCAGTGGGCAGGGGCTGGTGGTTGGACTACATGATCTTACAAGTCCTTTCCCACTTCAATGATTCTATATGCTAATCCAGTCCTTCATTTACCTATTTTCCTGAAAGCTTCCATAAATGTTTCTTCTCCAGACAAAAGAAACAAGACAAAATAGAAAACAAATTTTATTGAATGAACAGAAGTCCAAAAGTCTCCCTCCCATTTTTGGTTAACAACAGCATCAACCTACAAAAACCCTGCATTACATGACAAATTGTTTTATGTAAAAAAAAAAAATCCTTGAGCAGGTGTGAACATTCGCACACAAAGTTACAACTGTCGAGATGCATTTGGGCAAACAACTGAATAAACCAGAAAGAAAAAAAAAAAAGACTGCACATGGACACCTGAAAAGACTTGGATTGTTTGCTGGCATAGAGGTATATCATAAGGGCTGCCAGCAGTTGTCGGCACTTGCATCACCTTCATACAAAATCAAGAGAGCAGCACAAAAACAACAGGAGTTTTGAGACTGAACAAGGAAAAGAATTGCCAGCAGAACACACTGTTCAGCCAGCTCATTGGGCTCAGGTTAAATGCAGCTTTATAAAAATGATTTTCACGAGCCTGTGTTATGCAGTCACTGCTCACCAGAGCTCACAGGATAGAAAATCTGCTACCATATCCACAGAGCAAAAGCAGTAAATGTCCATCTTCAAACCTTCCTTGCCACCAGCAATTCTTCTCAGTTTAAAACAGGTATCTAGCTATGGGAAAAATAACTGGGATCTACCTACAAAACAGGATTATCTGACTCACAGAATTCTACTGACAACTAGATTGAGAATATACATTCATTTTGTTAATCTGACAAGGTTTTCTAACCTATTCAATTTCTTTCTTCTCACTGGATATCAGCAGCCTTAACAAAATGGAGTGCTAAAAAGGAAGGCAAATGTTTACTTTTATCCTTACACCATATGCAGTATAACCCTTTTTATAAAGTCATATAATACATTTTCATGCTTCTGAATATCAAGTATTTTCAATGAAATCTGTTTATTACATTGGCTAATTTCAATCTGCTCTTTTATTCTCACAGATCAGGATATAGTATAGTAACTTCAAAATAAGTGATTGATTTAGCTGTCATATCTGCTTTTGATTACAAAAGTACAATAATCTGTGCTTATCTGTCAGTTCATGTATCAGATGTGATCCACTGCAACCATATAATTCATAATTGATTTAAGGATTACAAAGCTGTATCTTATGCCATATTTTCTATTCACATGTATCCTAGGACTAATAAACCCCTATTCTGTGTTGATTAAAACTAACTTTGATATATAAACTCTATTACCTAAAGTTAATTCTAATCATCTCCATCATAATCATTATAGCTCTGATACCCGCTGTTCCTCCTCTCACGAAGACTAGACTTTTTCCATGTAGATTCTTGATGGAAACCAGCACTGAAAGATCGACCCAGTCGTCCATGTTGTTTTTTAGAGATATTGTCTTCACTCTCAGATTTGGCAATACCTTGTCCTTGTGTTTGGGATTGTTTATCCTGTCTGACACTTCCAAATGGAATATTCCAAGGACCAAATCTTTGCCAGTTAAGTCTCTGAAAGGCGATGATGCAATGAAGATTTCCTCCAACCTAATAAAATTTTAAAAAGTTCTTTGTTATAAATTACAAATGTGCTTTTGTGCTTAAGTAGATATTTAAAATAAAGATCTTTCCAGGTAACAGAATTCTTTAAAAAAGAAAAAAAACATCAGCAACAAACAAACCAACAACTACAGCACCACAAAACCATACCCACAAACAAGAAACTTTGCTCAATTTTGATAATTTCCCAGAGGTGCTGGAACAGGCAGTTGAGTCACCATCCCTGGACATGTTCAAGAAATGTTTAGATGTTCTACTGAGGGACATCTTTTAGTGCCAACACATTGGTGGTAGGTGGACAGTTGAACTAGATGATCTTGGAGGTCTCTTCCAACTTTGGTCAGTCTATGATTCATCTGTCTTCTTTCCCATCTTTTTAAATTATCCATTCTATTTTCATGGTTTACTACAGTCTATTGCTAATATAACCTATGTTCTGCTAGTCTTTTTACTCTCCAGTCATCTTCACACAAATTGTCTGTTCTGGTCTCTTGTCATCATGCTGACACCATCTTCTACAGGATCTCCACATTTCAAATTATCTCTCCAGCATATTATTTCAGACTTTCAATCTGCAAATTAAAAATAGATTCCCCTCCCCCCCACACAAGATAGAACCCTATCTATAGGAAAGAAATACAGTAATATATATAGTTATAATGATATATATTATTTATGTAACAGTATATAAAGTTCACAGAACAGATGTACATGCATTCTTCTATGTCTGATACTCTACTGTGTTTTCTTTCCAGACTACATGTAACATCAAGAGAATCAGTCTATAATTTATCTGTAGAATATTTCCAAACTCGCTGCAGCTGCATTTTAAGCCAACAAGGTTAAATATTTTGACCAAATATGTGGTATAGGGAGACAGCCTAGCATATGCCAGGCTACTGTTATATCATGTCTTGTTCTGCAAGTAAAAATTCATGACTGCATGCAAGTACACACATTTGACTTTTTCCTTCTGCAATCACTTCATAAAAAGTTCTTAAATGTTTAAGTATGAATAGGTTTGCCAAAATCTATCACAAATTTTCTTCTTTCTAAATAGGATTTACCTTACCTTCTTTGTTTTCCGATGCTGCAGTCCTCTCTCTAGGTGTCGAATATCTAGGTACTCTGGATTTTGGGTGTTTAGGTCAGTGACAATATCTGTCCACCTACAAAATAAGATTACTACTCAGCTGAGAATTTGAAGCCTCAAAACCATGCACCTCCCTTACACACAGAATAGAAATCCAAGGTTTTAAACAGTCTTGACAGGAATTTAAAGATAAACAAATGTGTAAAAATATAAACGCCTCTGTATTGGAGACATCAAGTTAGATATAAAAACCTAGCTTTTTAAATCAAAGCATTCACAGGTATAGTTGTGCTGCTCTTGGTTAACAGCTTCCAAAATGAATAATTGTATCAGAAGTCATTTGTTGTGTTGCATGTTCACATGCAACTTGTGAAAGGAAGCAGCTAAATGTGCTTTAGGCAAAGAGAAAAGTTCCTTTTATTGTATTATACCTTTTGCTGTTGTACAGCATTTCAGTCAAATCCTTGTTTTCCTTATCCACTGTTTGTACTAGACAGTTTTATCCATAACCCACTCTTCTATTCTGTGCAAGTTCCACGTCTAATAAACTATCAGTTCAATCACTCCCCATCTACTCAGCTGTTCAAGATTTCATAGCTCCTTCTAGACCAGTGCAAATAAATATCCCTGTATTTTATACATCTTTACACCTATACATTACCTTTTCAGTCCTTCAGTTGTCAAATTACACATTTTTCTATCACCTTCTAAGTTCAGGAAACATTTCTATCCCAACCTTCTTCCCATCCTACCTAATACACAGAACTTTTTGCTAGCTCTTGGTGGGACTGAAGACTATTTTTACCATGGCAGCATCTGTTGTATTACACAATTTTGCATTTCCCATGTGTAGTTCATACACCACAGAACAATGTTTGTCAGCAGGATGCATAGTATTATGCTTCTCAATACAGCAAACACATACATAGTGTGATTTTTGTCCATCTGTCTATACCAGATAAGCTCTTTCAAACAATTTTTCAAAGTAGTTGAGAGAATAAAGAAGAGAAAAAGTAGTTCTATGACTTCCTCGCCCTCCCAACAGTTCTTTTCCTAATTTATTATAAAAAAAAAACCTACTACATAATTAACTGGCCTGCATGGCAGAGCATATCTGTTACAATTTTTGTTTTGGCCAAGGAACTTCCTTCCTGAGAAATATTATTCTTTTGCACTGTTCTCTCCTTCCAGATATTAATACTAAGCTCTACAAAATAGAGCATCAAATAAAGCTGAGAAAACTGTTTAAGTTACATTTGTCATGATAAATTAAGTCAATGAAACTTCAATACAGAACCCTCTAGCTGTCCTAGTCTGTGCATCTAATTTACTCACCAACTTCTTACAAAGCAGACCTCATCATGAGTATATTGTTTTTATGCATGTATAAACTAATGATGCAGCAGATTACAGGCTGTACCTACATCTAAGCTAGATCTTGAGATATCCAGTGCTAATTCAAGGTTCACACAGCCCATAAATCACAGCTGATATGATTGCAGGCACACTACATATCTTTGCCTGATTAATATCAGCTGTCACATGTAAGAGAAACAGGCTTTGGCTTTCATGTGTCCTGCCACATCTAAAATTGCAAAGCTAGCCCTGAAGTCAATATGAAGTTTCTCATTAAAGCACCTGCTTCTCTTAAAACTATGGCATATTCATTCAGTAGAAACAGTAAGTGTGTTAGTGGTCCTTAAGAGATGCATAAAAATTGCTTGCTTTTTAAAAATGCCTAATTAAAAAATTCTTATGAAGTAACATACCTTTTACAGTGTATCGTTGGATGTTTTCTGCTCGGCTCTCCAATTAAGATCCAGTATTCTACTTCTTGCTGCAAAACACGACCTCTGTTCAACAGAAGATATAACGCTAGTAAGACTTACTGTGCATACTAAAAAGAAAAAAAAGATTAAAACATCTATATACATATTACAGAGATGTTATATATATCTTGTTTGTTTTTACAGGATTTTCTAATTTTACAATTGTTTTCTCAGCCAAACTAAAAATCAATTCCCATGTTATAGCATTTACAATTGCCTACAGGGAAGCTTTTTGTTTCAAAAGTCATAGAAGCAAAATAGAAGTACTATTGCTTATTATTCAGAGACAAGACAGATCTTCAAAAATAGCATTACTCAATTGAAAGGTGATCTAGTGTAAGAATAGAAATAAGAGTTGTGAAAAGCCATGTGAGAGGGGAACAAACACTTTACTCTCCAGTTCTGACTTTTAACAGAGCCATCAATTAGCTCCTTCCACTATTTTTAAACTACAGCCTACCTAACAGCTATTACTAAAATAGGGTAGCATATAGGAAAAGAACTCTTAACTTCAGTCACTTCCTCCTAAACACTTAATGCATAAATACAAAAGAAACCAACCCCTCAACTGATACGAACTCACATTTGCAAGCAACTTTCAAGAAATTCAAGGCCTGTTTCAATTCAAGGTAACTGTTTCAGGGAAAAACTGTGACAGAGATTAGGACAGACCGATGAGATACACAGGCCTGTGACTTCCTGCGGGTAATTATCCAATGAAAAGCTACTTCAGTTTCAACTGTAACAAAACCTGAGATGTTTTTCCTGCCTAGGTAATAAACAGTATATGGCCTTACTGCTTGCAACCATTTGTTTACTTATTCCTAACATTCCCTGTAAAGTAACATTGTACTCCATCATCCCACACCTGGGAAACAGAGACACAGGATAGATTGACTTACCTAAAATCACAATGGAAGTCTGCGGTTGAACTGGGAACCGAACCCAGGTCTCCCGAGTCCAAATCCAGCAACCTAAGATCATAGGAAGTCTATGGTTGACCTAAGAACTGTCTACTAAGCTCAGCCTAGCAACCTATCTACCCATTTCGTTTGAAGCTTAAATGTTCCTTAAAATTATAGTTAATCAAAAGCTTATAACTAGAATGCAAAAAAAAAAAAGTATACAAGAATTACTACAAAATCTAATGATAGCACCTCTGGAGTACTAACATGATTTTTCAGAGCAAGATGTTAGAAGATAGAAAGAAAACAGGATGCTCCTATGGTTTGAACCCCAGCCTAAAATAAGGCTGTAAAAAGCTCCTTGAACTCATTATTTCATATTACATCTTTAGGAGAGAAAAAAATCCAATACTGACTTAATAATAGTAGCAACAGAGAATACATTTCAATCATGAGTAAAATACTATAATCATTGCTTTTGTTCACTACTAAGCAACATAAATTCAAACTAGATTTATAAGGCATCAGAAATTTCCACACACTGGATCACGCTACTTTTATTTTCCAAACTGCACTTTCAATCTAATTTGCACATTTTATGTATTACTTTAACTCCTTTGCTCTTCCAGTGCATACTCTTAGTAAACGATGGAGTAAGCAAGTCATTAACCGTTCAGTTATCTTAAGTGGATTCATGTGCTGAACTTCTATCTGGGCCATATGTTTCACAGCCTTCTCACTCACATAGCATGTCAGTGAATGAAACCTCAATTTAAAAAAAAATAAATAAATAGAAGCATAGAAAAAACCCACTAAACACTTTATATACTCTTTTCTTCATATACTGATGAAGGAATCAAATGCACCCTCAGTAAGCTTGCAAATGACAGCAAGTTGGGAGGAAGTGTTGATCTACACTTCCTAGTAGGAAGACCCTACAGAGGGATCTAGAAAGGCAGGATCAACAGGCTGAGGCCAATTGTATGAGCTTCAACATGACTGTGTGCTGGGTACTGCACTTTGGTCGCAACAACCCCACGCAACGCTATAGGCTTGGGGCAGAGTGGCTGGAAGACTGTGTGAAAGAAATGGACCTGGGTGTGTTGATAGTCAGATGAACATGAGCCAGAAGTGTTCCTAGGTGGTCAAGAAGGCCTATGGCATCCTGGCTTGCATCAGAAATAGTTCAGCCAGCAGGACTAGGGGGAGGTGACAGTCCCTGTGTACTCAGGACTAGTGAGGCCACACCTCACTATGTTCAGTTTTGGGCCCCTCACTACAAGGAAGATATTTGAGGCCATGGATCATGACCAGGGAAGGGCAATGAAGCTGTGAAGGGTCCAGAGATAGAGACATGAAAAGAACAGCTGAGGGAATTGGGATTGTTTACTCTGGAGGAGGCTCAGGGGAGACATCATCACTCTGTAAAGTTACCTGAAAGGAGGTTGTAGAGAGGTGGGAATTGGCCTCTTCTCCTAAGTAACAGTGACAGAACGATAAGTAATGGTCTCAAGTTGCACCAAGGAAGTTTCAGGTTGGATATTAGAAGAAATTGTGGTGTTACCTTGTTATATTTTATATATTTATATTTTTATTACGTATTTATTGCATATTTATGTATTTATTTTATTGCATATTTATATATTATTATATTAGTTATTGTATTATATATGTTTATTAGGAGAAATTTTGAGAAGTGGTGAGGCATTGGAACAGGCTGCCCTGGGAAGTGGTGGAATCACCATCCCTTGAGGTTTTCAAAGAAAAAAAAAAGTAGATGTGGCGATGAAGGACATGGTTTAGTGGGCACAGTGGTGATGGGTCAGCAGTTGCACTAAATGATCTCAGTCATCTTTTCCAACTTTAATGATTCTACAATTCTATAGAAGTTTTCATTAATCCTTTGGTTTCATTAATCCCATTAATCCCAGCCTTATATTGGGAACAGATTAGATTCAGGTGATTATGCTTTATTGCATCCATACAACTACCACTCTGAATTCTAGAAGCAGAGCTAACATTTCTTCATTTCCTGAGGTGACACAACATATTTCAACGCAGCCAAACACAGACTAGCAGGTAAGCAAAATGCAAGACTGAGGCCCAACTCACACCAATGACTTACACTCTTCATTACTTCTTATTTCCTGTTATTGGGATCTGCTAATTTCGTCAGAGATTGTTTCCTTATGCTCATTGATACCATTACTAAATACTGATGAGCAGATGAACCGTGAGAAAGTGCAACAGAAACCTCTGACACATACTGTTCACGACCACTTAGAGACAGGAAAAACAATTTGAGTGTGATTCTGTGAATGATGCACGAAGAAGAAAAACTACTCTCAGTATATCATATAGTAGCAAGTTAATAACATTACAAAGTCTCAGACGAAGTTTGCTAAGGCTGAGAAATGTCAACCTTGACAAATTTGTGGTTTTATGCAGAATTTAACCTAATATAAGTATGAATCTTCCTTTTAAATCTATATTTAATTGAAACTCGTATTGATTGTTCCATTACTTTATCCAAGCGATGTCAAATTACTGACAAATCTGAAATTAAAATCATATTTTTATTCTATAACAACTGTCACCTTACATTTCCCCTGGTCTTCAAGAAGTGTTTCAGCATTACAGTAGTCGTTTATAAAAGCTAAACATACTATGACAGCCCAGAAATCTCTTCAAGCTTCTCACCATCCATCCCTCTTTTCAAGATTCTTGGTAACAAATCATTCAGATAACATTACTCATTTTTCTAAGCTTTATACTCTAATTTTGTCATCGTTCTTAGTCAACATTGCAAACGTGTGATCACAGTACTGCAGTACTACAAGGTTCCCTGTTCTCATCACACAAATAGTTGTTTCAGCATTTGCAGATTTCATCACGTCTACTCCACAATGGATTAGTACCACTGCAAAGTTTTTTACTTCTAGTGCCTAAGTCATACGTGCACTTTCACTTTGCTTTTTTTAAGTCTATATGGTTTTATTTTTCAGACTAGCTACTTGTAAATAACTACCCTTTATAAAAACACATCTTTAAGAGACTTCTAAGTATCACTGACGGTTTTCTGTTTAAGTTCTTTCAGTCTAGCTTGCTCAGTTGTTTTTGGCTTTATTAACTCAATTATTTAAAAATGCAAAGTGTTTTGCTTGTTCAGACATAAATGCTTTCACAACACGCACTGAAACACCATTTAGGGAGAACAGTGGTATCAACTTGCAGTAACTTTTTCAGTGCATTTCTCCACTAAAATAAGCGTAAGCATCCAATCTTACCTATACGCTTTACTAGCTTTTACTGGAGTTGCTTCAAATCCAATTGGGCAAAAATAATGGTTTTGGCAATGGTAGATGTAGGCCATTGATTCATCTTTCAGTCCACGTGTTAGCTTTGCAAGGGCCCCCACAGCTACAAAAGAAAGTTGATGTTACAGCTCAGAGTGCTTTGGATCCTGCATAACATATTCAACAACAATAAAGTTGTAATTCCTACTATACAATAGTTACATCACTTTTTTTTTTTTACATTAGAGTACGTTCTCTGACAGGCACATGCAAAATAGCATTGAATCACAACTTTTAACCTAGTATTTTATTTCTGTCCTGGTACAAAAAAATTAACACCTTCCACAGATTGTGCTAAGGAAGTGGAATGTAAAGTATTTAGTACGTTAAAATCATATTTCAATTACTTTTTCAGACAAAAAGAAGCATCTCAATACATGAAATGTATCAGGAAATACACACTACAACATAAAGCAATTCCACTGCTCCAAGTCAGATAAGTTATGCAACAATAACACCACTTGAAAGCCTTCAAACACATGGAGTTTCATAGTCTCAGGATCACTGCCAGTACTGGAAGGTACCATATTCAGTAATGTGACTCCAGTGCTCGAGATTCTGAAATGTTCTCAAAATTCTCAAGTGGGATGCCACATGTACCACCTAATCGTACAGCAATTTAAGAGTGAAGAGCAGTTTGCTGTGATTCCCAACTTAATAATCTGTGCCATAACTTTTCAGTATGGTTTATCATAGAATCCTTAGAGGTGGAAGGGACCTTTAAAGGTCATCTAGTCCAACTCCCCTGCACTGAACAGGGATAACTACAGCTAGATCAAGTTGCCCAGGGCCTGATTAAACTACCCCTACTATTAGAAGTTAAATACCCTTGATAAACCAAAGGCTAATAAATTGTACATAAAAGCATAGCCTCTCTATAGACAGCACATTTAAAATCATGCATGAAAATGCAGTTCCAGCACCTTGTTGAAAATAATTATATAACATTCAGAGGTGTATGTTAGCTAAAGGCGGGCACAGTAAATTACAGAATCATAGAATGGCCTGGGTTGAAAAGGACCACAATGATCATCGAATTTCAACCCCCCTGCTATGTGCAGGGTCACCAACCACCAGACCAGGCTGCCCAGAGCCACATCCAGCCTGGCCTTCAATGCCTCCAGGGATGGGGCATCCACAACTTCCTTGGGCAACCTGTTCCAGTGTCACCACCCTCTCTCTGTGTGAAAAACTTCCTCCCAATATCTAACCTAAACCTCCCCTGTCCCAGTTGAAAACCCCCTTGTCCTATCATTATCATGGTGTACAACCATCACTATCAACAAGCACAACAGCTTTAGAAAATTATTTTTAGAAGTACAAAACATTTAATTTAGTTATTATATTAATATTTCGATACTGTACATTCTAAATTTTTATACAGAGATTTCCAAAATGTTGAAATAAAAAATTGCTGCTTCTCCAGAATTACAGATAACAACTCTTCCAGGAAACCTGGCTACCTTAAAATTCTGTAGCACAGGATATCTTTTTTAAACTACAAATGAAAGTGTTCACAAAATACGAGAAAAAAAATGAAATCAGAAAAATCAGGCAATTCAGAGCTATTTGATAGCTTACCTGAAACAGAAGCAATATTTAATAATTTGCCCTACCAAATGCTGTACATTGCAGATTTTTTTCAACTTGTATACCCGTAAGGTGAATGCTTTAGGATTAGCTACTTACCAGTTTCTCCAGCTGTCTTGTTCTTTCCATGAGGTTTATACAGAACATATGAGCAACCCTTGATATGGAAGTGATCATTTATTTGCCTAAACCATCTGAAACAGTAAGTTTAAACATTGTAGTAACTCAAGAGTTATTAAATGCAATTTTCTTTTTTCTCACTTCTCCCTGCTTGACAGTTCAGAAAAGAAGTTACAGTGTGCTTGTAAGTACCCACAACACTAGTATATGGCCTGTAGATTACCACAGCACAAACAAATCATTCTAGCAAGGTAAATAAATACCCAAAGCCTTTTCCTTTGCTTTTTCAGACTTTGTATTGACCCGTAATTAGCAAAGTGTTGGATTTAGAAACGTTGGCCCTATTCTGTTCAGCCCAGTCACATCTAATTTTCAGTTATTCAGCCTTCAGAAAGGCCCAAGTTCTGAATTGCCAAGTTCCAGCCATGATTTGTAAGGTACACAGTGGAAATCTTCTAAAACATTAGAAGGCAAGAGACTTCAGTAGGACTTTCTGCATATTACACTGAGCTTCTGTCATACACTTTATGTTCCCAAAGCATTACAGGAGTCCAATGCCAGAACTCCTTACAACAGCAAGTGACAGCAGATCTGTCTCAGATATTCACTTCATCTTGCAGCACTAGAAGATTCAAATTCATGTTCCCTCAAGATAATATCTCAGTCATAAAATTATGTTTGGATGGGTTTGTCTCTCAGCCCTCCTGTTTTTCAGTCAGCCATATGTTTAAAAATTATTTCACCAGAAAAAAAAAAAAACCACACTAAAGAAGTGCTTTTCTCTAGCACTTTGGGCACTCACAGGCAAAAAGAAAGAAGAATGCCAAGTTATACTTCCTGCTGTACAGACTGTTACCATAAAGTGGCAGAATATCCTATAAGCTTGTTCTATAAGGGTTGACATACTCTTAAGAGATTAAAAAAAAAACTGGGTCTGAGTCTTCTCAAGCAGAGAAGGAAGTTCTCATGACACTTCAATGATCTAGACAGCATGCCACTATTTAAGAACAGACTGCTGCTACGTTTTCAAATCCAGCACCCACACTCTGTGACAAATCGTATATATTGCCTTTAAAGAATATCAACTAGATGAAATATGATTCACAAAGCTATTAAGAAAACTGCAAAATTTTTCAATCTCACACCAAAATTTTTCAGTCTTTGGCCTGTGGGTAACACACCAAGGCCTTTTCAAGACATTCAAATCTCATGGTCTTATTTAATTCTAAGAGTTTTTAGGAGTTCTGTAAAACAAAGAAAGGACATAGATTTTAGACCTTACTCCTCAAGATCAGAAAGCAGCAGAGCAGAAATAAGAGAACTTTAAAGTCCAGGGCTTCTGCGACTGCAACCCCATCTTTCCCCCTTAAACTCATCCTGAAGAGTTCTGTTGCAGCAAAGGAACAAATGAACTCATCACCTCATTTTCAATTCCCAATTTCATTTCTTACATTAAGCTACTATTATAACAAGTGTCATTTCAGGTTGTTTTAATGATACTAATAAGCACTTAACAAGCATTTTCAAAAACAGGAAAATGAGAGTCAATAAACTTCCTAACCAGGAAATTGTATTCACTGAAGTGTATCCGCTAATCAAACTGAATTAAAAAATAATTAAACATTTTAATTCATGTTCTCATGATCTATGTAACATCACATCATACATAACAGCTAGCATAAAAACTCTTCTCAAAGCACCCACATATGCTCTGCTGCTCTAAGATCTAACACATGCCAGCCACAACTTCTTTCCTTTTTTAATAAAAGAATCACTGCTGTATCTTGATATGTTTTATGTGTTTATATCATGTTAGTTTTCCATGTAATAACTATTTGGCTGCATCAAAAGAATTGAGCATACCTCATTAAAGTCGTATTTCCAGTGAAGGGACCAAACCTGATCTCCTCAAATGGGGGTTGAAAACCCAATATATGCAAAGCTTCTTCTTGAGTAATAGGTGGTAAACTGAAAAAAAAAAAAAGTTTTATTTAATAAAGTAATTGACACCACATTCTAAATTCTCTAGAGGCAAATGGGTGTCCATGTGTGACTCACCTGCCAGCTCCCAGCGTACTATATAAGAAATTCCAGCAAGACACTAATGAAGAAATTCCACAAGAAGTCTTGTACTGAGGTCGGCTAATACAGTACCTAAAGCAACAACAACAAATGCATCAGTAAACATTCTTGATTCAGTTACACATATGAGCAGTGGGAATTTCTTTGCTTTGTGCCGTGCCACTGAGTGACCAGGCTATACTAAATGTTTTACTTTACTTGTATAGAAGAGTACATCCTTTCAGGGAAAAAAAAAAAAAAAAAAGGAAAAAAAATACTAATAAATGTATTAATTCTTGTCAGATATTACTACCCTATCTCATAAAAAGCAGCTGAATTTCTAACAGCCCTACAGAAGTTCCATACAACTGATCCTGTAAGAATATACTACAGGTTCTATATGTTTTCTGAAGATAAGAATTTTTGGTAAACTGCATTTCCAACTATTTACTAGTAAGTGACACTCTGGGTTGCAGATTCTCTAGTCTAACCCCAACTCCCTGATGTAACAGACATATGGTAAGAACCAGGTGAATTCATTAAATTAACTATGCTCATACAATATACAAAGACTGTATAGAATTAACAGATTTTTACTTAGTAATTCAAACTTAAAATAAAAATCAGGAGTAAGATATATCAGTACTATACTTCAAGTTAGTCTTTGCCTGAGCATGCCAGTGAATTTGCATTGTTTTAAGCACTTCAACTTAAATTGATTCCATATTAAAACAAAAAGTTGCTTACAAAAATAAGAAAAGGTTTTAGGATTTCTGCAGATGAGAAGCTCTCATTCTTTCCTTCTTTTAGAAAGTATGAGATTTAGAGTACGTACACTTAGCACACGCAGTCCATACAGTCTTTCTAGTAAAATACAATTAAGATATTATTAAGAAGTTTTAGATAATAAGCAACAGTGTTTACCAACAAACTGCATGGGGATAATCTTAAATACATGTCATAAATACTACCATCTTCGGAGGTCCAACACTTTCCTCTCCTTCACATCTTCAAGAGCAGACAGCTGAGGACACTCCTTGTACTGTTTGCTTTTTTTGTCTGAGGACTTTTTCTTTGCCACTTGTTTCTTCATGTTGCCTGTGAAGAAGATTTCAGAAACAAATTAATACCTTGCTTACCTTTCATATCTTATTCCTTAAGCACTGTTAGAAATGCCATGCACCTCAAACAACAGATACTAGCTGCATAAGTGCAAACTGGGACTAAACACTTTGACGAAGGGTCAAATAACCAATCAAGACTTTCAACAGGTCTGAAGAACCCGTTTGCTAATTTTTTTTTTTTTAAGAGAATTAAAAATGATCTGCTCAACTAATCTGAGACAGTCAATCTGATTACTCTCTGATGAGTTACATCAGCTGTCCCAGAAATACATTCTCTGAAAGCTGAAAATATGTTCCCAGACTAACAGACAGCCTAACACAAACTTCCCATCACATAACATTAAATGTACAGGAAAGTATAATTAAACATTTGCTTTTCACCGCCAATCTGTAACCAGCTACTCTTTCTGATGAACACTTACAGGCAAAGTCAGAGCGAATAATACATCCTGTTTAAGCCACTAAGGTAGTGGAACAGCAAAAAATAGTTGTAGTATTTTACCTATTTTGAAGCCACCACATCCAAATAAAACATACTACATGTATTTTATTTTTGGTTAAATTGGCCATCCTGTAAGATGTAATCATTGCTTCTTATTTTTATTTGATGACACTACTTGTACACATCAAAATATAGCAGAAATTTGCTAAAAATGTTAACATTTTGCTAAGCTGGTTTCACAATGAGGTGGATAACAGCTGTTTGACTAGCTAGCCAACGGAGTAAGAAAAAAAAAAAAAGCTACAGGCAGTTGTAGGTAAGCAGAGGGATTACAAAACAAAGAAAACCATGCAGATATGGGTGCTTGATTCACAGCTGCAATCTGAGAGAAAGAACACAGGAGGCAGCAAAGGCAGCTGTGGAACTGGCTCCTTAACACTATACATACAGAGAATCAAAATATATACAATTTTTGTTACAGAAACAAACTGCTCTCCTAGATACCTATAATGATCTCATTTACTTCCTGTAATGAATAAAGCATGCCTTTAAACTCCAAACACATCTCTGAAGTACCTGGCAACACTTCTTCAAGTGACAAAACTGTACTTAACAGGTAAAAATAATCACTGCAAAATTCACCAGATTCTACTAAACAAAGAGCAACCAAAGCCACCACACACAGTTAAGTAAAAGGCAGTCTTGTCTGAGGGCCACTTACATTTGGTTTTCACTCCTCCTACCTCACTCTCTCTTTTGCTGATGAGCAAGTTGTTTGAAATGACGTACAGGCTCTCCTATAGCACTGCCTCAAGAAATACATGTCTTAACCATGCCCCTTCACAGGCAAGTTCCAAAAAGCAAACCTTTCTCTGCCACAACATTACACATCACCATCTCACCTGCTTTGTTTTTATGATTCGCAGTCACGCTGTTGAATTCTGATTTGTCAATTTCCCATGCCAGTGGAAGCTTTCCAAGGCTGCCAGACAAGGTTTCCAAGTTAGCATCTTCACTGTAGATTATCTCCGAAGCACCAGTTTGAATGCCCAGTAAGCTAGGTGTGTTATTTCCAACGTTTAAGGCAGCACTGCCTGACAGGCAGGCGTTAACTGAAGCACTTGGGCTTTTACAAATAGATGTTACTCTGTTTAAAAAAGCATAGTCTGAGCAAATGGTATAAAATTTCTCTCGTGTGTGAGTCACAGGACATCCCCATGGGTAATGTCCATCTCCCCTGGACACCAAAGACACAGTGGAGGCATCTGAGATGCAGTACGACTTTATAGGATCACGAAGAGAAGCTTCTGAGGATTCTTTCCCAGGTTTCTTTTCAGTGTTTCCATTGTTTCCAGAACCATTCTCCTTTTCATCTTCTGAGATGTGAGGCATTGAATAATATTGGAAGCGTCTTGTACTGCGAGGAATGGTTTTGCTTATTTTTAATTACCACATAGTTTGCATCGCTGCCTCCATTGT
Source organism: Gallus gallus (assembly GCF_016699485.2). NCBI lineage: Eukaryota > Metazoa > Chordata > Aves > Galliformes > Phasianidae > Gallus > Gallus gallus. The sequence continues at coordinate 142,812,595 of NC_052532.1, forward strand.
TACTGCAAGGTGAGGTACCTGAAAGAAAACAAGAGGTCTCGGCCAACTTAAAAACACACACCAGGCTTATTTCTGAACATAAACCTGAAATATCTTTCCAGATACACCAAAACCCACACCATATCTTCTCCCAAGCATCTCCAGAATTCTAGAAATGGTGCTTTTTTTTTTTTTAATCGTTGCTGAAGCATCAATTGCACATGCTATAGTGATGCTATGATGATGACATCATGAGTAAATACACATATAATTGTGCCTGATCATTTCTGTTCCTCTAAGGTCACAATATCTCGCATGAATATAGCACAAAACAATTTAAACAAATGAATAAATCACTAACAAACATAAGGTCACTGAATTTGGTAGAATTCTGCATACTTCTGAGGCAAGCAAAGCTTAAGCTTGCATGGCAAGGCCGATTACCTCTGTTTATTGCAGATCACCAGCGCTAGAACCAGCCTGTTCACTGCTTTCCCTGTACAGCTACTAAGGGCTCCATTTTATTTTCAGTGTGCCTCTTATTCAAGTGCAAAAGAAGAGTGCCTGGCTTTGTTGACAGTAGCTAAGAATTATCAAAACCCAATTTATCAGGCTGGCTTGCTTTTGATTATCTGACTTTAACAAGCAAATCGGTGGTATCTGCTACCCATCACCTCGCGCGTCTGTGGCAAATAAGCTCCACAGACGGAAAGCCGGCACCCAGCAGGCAGGAGCTCCACCCCGCAGCCCCCACGTCTGGTCACGGAGCGCAGCCGACAGCGTACGAGCCCTCCCCTGCCACAAACGCGCCCGCAAATAACCGCCGGCTGTGCCCTGCAGATGGCAGCGACACAACCGCACCGAGGCCGCGCTGCCTCCGCTCGGCTCCAGAGCTAACAGCCGCGAGCGGAGGAAGACGGGCCCACCGCGGGGCCGGGGCTTGCCGGAAAGGCCCGCTGCACAGAGGACAGAGGACCAAAGAAGGGAAAGGCCGTGCGACGGCGCGGCCTCGGCCTGTTACCTGCGCGGCGCCCGCCGGCGGAGCGGGGAATGTGCCCGCGCCGGAAACAGACGCAGTGCGCGACGCAGGGGGGGGAGAAGCCACGACGAGCGCTCACCTGCGCCCCCGCCGCCCCCCGCCTCCTCGCGCCGCCGCCGCCGGGCGGCACCACCTCCCGCATCCCGCCGGGGGGGCGGCAGGGCGGATTGCGACGTCCTCGCTGCTGGTGCCGCGGGCCTCGCGGCTGGCACGGCGGAGCCGCCCGCGTGTCTCCCGGCGGGGAGGCGGCAGCGCCTCGGGGCCGGAGAGAGGCGCATCCGCTGCTCCGGTGTCCGTCCGCCCTCCCCCAGGTCTGCGCCCTCATGGTCTCGTCCGGTGGAGGCCGCTCGCCTGTGCTTGAGCTCCGAGTTTGGGTTGCGGCCTTGCGTCATTCTGCTGCCCTAAGCTGGCATCTGTTTGAAGTACAACATGCTGACGGCAGGCCGTGGCGCAGCCTGTCTCTGTCTTACAAAGCAGCTAAATCTTCGCATCTTACAGTGTAGGAGCATAAACCAGCCGTGGGTTCCTGCTGTGAACCAGGTGCAGACATCCGAGTCTGTCCTTTTGTTCCAAGCTTCTGCTAGTGCTCTCTGGCTGCAGTGAGATCAGCGCAGCACAGGTGTAAGCGCAGTGCCTTGAGAAAGTAGTACGAAGGGACAAAAGATCATTTCATAAAGCGGTGTCTGGAGGTGCTGGAAATATTTCACATAATCACAGAATCGGAGGGGTGGGAGCGACATACGGAGGTCATCAAGTCCAACCCAATGCTAAAGCAGTTCCCTACAGCAGGTCACACAGGAAAGCATCCAGGTGGGTCTTGCGTTATCTCCAGAGAAGGAGACTCCACCACCTCTCTTGGCAGCCCATTCCAGTGCTCTGTCATCCTCGCAGTAATGTTTTTCCCTGTATTCTTATGGAACTTCCTATATTTCAGTTTGTGCCCATTGCCCCTTGTTCTGTTGCTGCACACCACTGAAAAGATCCCAGCCCTGTCCATTTGACTGCTGCACTTCAGATATTTATCAACAGTGATAAGATCCCTCTCAGTCTTCTCCAGGCTGAATGGTCCCAGGTCTCTCAGCCTTTCCTCATAAGAGAGATACTTCAGGCCCCTAACCATCTTTGTGGCCCTCCACTGGACTCTCTCCAGAAGTTCCCTGTCTTTCTTTCACTGAGGAGCCCAGAACTGGACACAGCACTTTGGATGTGGACTCACCAGGGCAGGGTAGAGGGGGGAGAATCACCTCCCTTGATCTGCTGGCCACATTCTTTTTCATGCAGCCCGGGATACCTCTGGTCTTCTTGGCAGGTACTGTATTTTCAACACACAGTGACTCCGAAGATGTGAATTCGGGGGGAGGGAAGGAGGCACTCGGGGCACTGCCACAACCATTTAAAAATTATTTATATTAAAATAATGATATTTATACCATTAAATGATCACTTATGTGGCTTACTATGTACTAGAATAATTAAAAACAAACAAACAAACAAAAAAAAACCCAGAAAGATCATAAGTTACAGCATTTTGCTGAGACAACATTCAGTGCTACTACAGCATAGTGCCCTCAGACCACAGAGCCCTAACACAAGCAGTGGCTTCTGTGAGAAATGCTGCAAATAACTGAACTAAAAATCAAGTCTCCAACATTGGAGTTAATTGGTAGTTTTCAGTGATTAACTAGAGCAAAGTGGCAGAAGCTTTATAATGTTTGCTGGCAGATCCACATATGCAACAAAACCCATATCAAATTCAGGATTTTATGTGGCTCCATCCAGAAATGATGTACCTCTATTGGAGAACAGCATCCCTCATGTTCTTGCCAGCTGGAAGCCTGTTGAGCCACAGTCGGCCAACTGCTTTTGAAGTAGTTAAACAATTCTGCCTCCAAAACATTTTTCTCTGAGCCAAATTACAGGCATTAGGATAGCAGCAGTGTTGGCTTTGCCAGCCAGAACTAAAATTAGGTTGTGTGGTTTATTTTACAGCTTGTTTGGGTGCTGACAAATAGTGCCAGATCTGTACACAGACTCCCTGAGTTGTATTTATATGGAGGAAGAAAAACTGGAGGAGAGAAAGATGGGGGGGTGTGGGGGGTAGAAGTGTGTCATCTTTACTTCACTGCTGTTGTGCTTTCCTTAATGCACCAGTACCTCCTTACAAGAAGAGGCAGTACATTCTTTGATTTCTACAGTTATGAAATTTATTTTAAAATAAATGTAAGGCTGTTAGCTTCTTTCACACAGCAAAGCATAAGCTTAGGAGGAGTGTGATTTCTGTCTGCAAAATGCACCAAGAAGGTAAAGACAGGGAAGAGATTGGAGCTAAATGGCTGCAGACATAAAATGCAACCTGCGTCAATTTTTAGATTGGGGGTTGGAAGTCTTTAACTGCTGATGGAATGCAATCCTGAAAAGTCATGCCAAGAGGAACAGCAGGAGGCAAAAACTACATTTTTAAAGCTTGACAATTTTTTTAAGGCATCTTTTGATGAAGGTGCTCATTAGAAATTGTTAAATTCACGGCCCTTTCTCAGCCTGTGATTTCCTCAAAGCGATTGATTTATTGTATGTGGGCTTTTTTAACATACAAACATATTTGCAGTATTTCAAAATGTAAAATTTCTTCAAAATTCAAGACTCTTTGATAATGAGGTTCAATGTTCTGTATTGCTTGCCTTAAGACAAGAAAAACTATGATGGGAAACTGTAAGTATCTCTTGCAACTGAAGCTCTTCCACAAAGAAGCTTTCATTTTGGGAATATTTCCATAGCTAGATGGCAAAAAAGAAAAGCATTTTGGTATGTGTGTATACATAAGTAGTTATATATGTATAAAATAACAGTGTCTTGTGCTCTCTTTCTGTACTTGCTCTTCTGTGCAAATGGATCTCTGCTTTCAGTCTGGTATTAACTACGACCATTTTTTAAGAAACAGAGGATTCTTTTTAAACCTCTTGAGCCCCATCTCAAGCCCTAAAAACAAACAAACAAACAAACAAAATCTCTGATAGGTTAAATACTCTGTTAACCTTTTCATGGTGTCTTCCTAATTTGGAAATCCAGGTCTTTCTTACTCAGTACTTGTTAAGAAATATTCTAAAGAATCATAGGATCGTAGAATGACCTGGGACTTTAAAGAACATCCAGTTCCACCCCCCTGCTGTGGGCAGTGTTGCCACCCACTGGATCAGGAAGACCGGAACCCCAGCCAGCCAGGCCTTGAACACCTCCAGGGGCAAAAAGCTACTCTTGGTACTGTTCAGACATGAAGAATGTGACAAGCCCTCTCTGTTCAGCTGTTCACACTGATAAAATTGTGGATCCAGATCACTGAGGACACAATCAGCAGTCAGGTAAGCAGTACATGCCACACCCACAGTTCCTATGAAACCCAAACACAGGATCCACCGGGATCTCATTTGTTCCATTCCCACCTGTAGCTCATTATTGTGTTATGAAATATGGGGTAGTTGCTGAAGACTTCCTCTGGCACAGCCGTCCTTATACACAGTGGACATACACAGGCTGCACACCTGGATGCCTGGTGCCTTAGCAGCGCTTACAGCTCTGTACCACCATCCCACCAATGCATGTCTTGTCTGATCCACCAGCTCATCCATTCGGAGTCATTTCTACTTTTTCCTCTGTAGCTCAGTCTTCATCGATCAGGTTAGGTCAGACTCAGTGATTTCCAGAGGTGGCCTCCAACCCTTACAATCCTGTGTGGTTCTGTTACTCCGTAGCCATATGGCCCTTAGCTGTGCCCGGACGCTAGACTCCTTCACTTCTCACACCACAGTTAGATAGACAGCACAGACACTGGGAGACTGATGTGTAACGCGGAGAACCTGGCTACAGCATAAAAAGCAGAGACAAAGCCGACTCCTCCGTGTCCCTTCCGCTGAGGTGACCCTGGGGTCGGTCACAGAGGAGCCGCTCGAGGCGCTGCGGGTCTGCGGGACCTCCGGGCCATCCCGGCTCGGGGCCGCAGGACTACATCTCCCAGCAGCGCCGCTCCGGGAAGTGCTGCCCGCCCGCGGCTCGGGTGGCCGCCGGAGGAGGCGGGAGTCCGCCCCCCTCCCTTCGCTCCCTGCGGGATGCTGCGCTGAGCAGAGCCGGCCGGCCGCTCGCAGCTACCCGAAGGGGGACCAGGCGCCGCGCGTCCCGCTCCCTCCCCGCCCCCATGCGGAACGCCCCGGTGCGGCGGTGAGGGAAGGACGAGGGTCCCGGCCTTCCCGGCTGCTTCTCCGCCCCGCTGCGTTCCCCCCGGCTCCTCGGCGGTGCGGCTCCGTCGGGGGTGGCCCTGTAAATGTGTAGCATTTGGCGGTGGTGCGTGGCGCTGGGGGTCCTCGCGCTGGGCGTTGCTGCGGGCGGCGGGGGCCGGCTGAGCGCCGAGCGCAGCGCCGTATGGGGGCCCGGGCTCCGCGCCGAGGCCGTGCTCCCCGCGCGCTACTTCTACCTGCAGGCCGTGGACACCGAGGGGCAGAGGTAAGTGAGACAGCTGTTCCCGCAGACTTTGCTCTTCGCTGATGGGAGGAAAATCGAGAGATCGGTCGAAAAGTTACTTTGTTACCTCTGAGGAGTCGTCCGCCTCCCCGCTGCCGGTCAAGATGATGAAATAAATGAAAAACAGGGTTTTCTGTTTGCCCTCCTCCGGCATTTACCTCCCCACACGAGGCTTGTGGTGGTGTGACCTTCCCCGAGCTAAGCAACTTCTGATGTGTTTGCAGGTATCAAATATTAGCAGTGGGATGAGTTGGAAAAACCTAGAATGCTGAACGGTGAAACATTGGTCCAGGCAACCATTTGTGATTTAATCAGCTTTGTCAAATAGAGAACAGTAGCTGGGGTGTTTGATTTACAATTTAGCTGTGTGAGTGTCCTGCCTATTTCCACTGCTAGAAATATGAGTGTTTCTCTCAAACAGGGTGACTCCAGATCAGTAGAGTCATTTAGGCTGTATGCTGTAGACCATTAGGTAACTTCATGGTGGTGGATGCCCCGTCCTTGGAGACATTCAAGGTCAGGCTGGACGGGGCTCTGAGCAACCTGGTGGAGCTGTAGGTGTCCCTGTTCATTGCAGGGGGTTTGGACTAGATGGCGTTTAAGAGTCACTCCAACTCGAACAATTCAATGATTCATAGGAATTAAATAGGTAAACTTAACGTTCAGAAGAAACATGTGGCTTTCCATTTCATCAACGTACCTTCTCATTTCCTTCCTAAGCAGGGCTGTGTGGCTTTATCCACGTATCCTTACAGGAATGGCCTCCACATTACTCTTGATTCCATAGTGATTGCTCCAAGGTTAGGGAACGCTTCTCAGTTCCTAGGTCCAGAGAGATGCCTCAGCCACATCTCAGCCCAGTCTTGGGACATGGCAAGGTTCTCCACACCTCTTCTGCAGCTTTCTACAGGAGATAAGTCCTGACCTCACAAGCTAGAGAGAAGCTCAAAGTGCTTCAGCCAGGTTGTCCAGATTAGGTGCAGTGTGGCACGTGCAAGTCTGGCAGCTGCCAATTCAAATTATCTTGGACAGCAAATATTTCCAATTGAACTGGCAGCTCTCTTGTAGGTCTGGACAAGTACATAATTAGAATCATAGAATGGCCTGGGTTGAAAAGGACCACAATAATCATTGAGTTTCAACCCCCCTGCTATGTGCAGGGTCACCAACCACCAGACCAGGCTGCCCAGAGCCACATCCAGCCTGGCCTTGAATGCCTCCAGGGATGGGGCATCCACAACCTCCTTGCATCGGAAACAGTGTTGCCAGCAGGAACAGGGAAGTAATTATCCCCCTGTACTCAGTACTGGTGAGGCCACACCTCGAGTACTGTGTCCAGTTTTGGGCCCCTCACTGCAAGGAAGACATGGAGGCCCTGGAGCGTGTCCAGAGGAGGGCAACAAAGTTGGTGAGGGGTCTGGAGCACAGGCCTTATGAGGAGCGGCTGAAGGAGCTGGGATTGTTCAGTCTAGAGAAGAGGAGGCTCAGGGGAGACCTTATTGCTCTCTATAACTACCTGAAGGGAGGTTGTAGTGAGCTGGGGGTCAGCCTCTTCTCTCGTGTGACTAGTGATAGGACTAGAGGGAATGGCTTCAAAGTGCACCAGGGAAGATTCAGGCTGGACATTAGGAAATACTACTTCTCTGAAAGAGTGGTCAGGCACTGGAATGGGCTTCCCAGGGAGGTGGTGGAGCCACAAACCCTGGAGGTGTTCAAGGAATGTTTGGATGTTGTGTTGAGGGACATGGTTTAGTGACAACCATTGGTGATGTGTGAATGGTTGGACTGGGTGATCCTGTGGGTCTTTTCCAACCTTGGTGATTCTATGATCCTATGATTCTCCTTGGGCAACCTGTTCCAGTGCATCACCACCCTCTGTGTGAAAAACTTCCTCCTGATATCTAACCTAAACCTCCTGTCTCAATTTAAGACCATTCCCCCTTGGCCTATCACTATCCACCCTCATAAACAGGATTGAATTATGTGGTCCTGCTACAGTACTTTTTCCCCTCCCAAAACACCAGCATTTGTGATATCCCTTTTTTCCCCTCATAACCTTCCATAAAGATTAAGGATTGCAAACTTTATTAGAAGTTTAACTTCATTCTTTACTTCTCTAAGTAATATCTGAAAAAGGAATCAAACTGGAATTATTTTGCTTCCAAGTATGTAAATGAAAAAACAAACAAAAAAAGCAGTACTGCTAAGCTGGTAAAATGAAGCTTGTTCTGATATATATATATATATATCCATTTCTTTCTGTGCTTTCTACCTTCTTATTTTACACTTGAGCTATTACTAACCAAGAGCTCCACTCTCCACTGGATTTTTAAAGGTACTCTGTTCCCAGGTATTTAAAGCAAAGACTGTATTTCCAACACTGTTCAATATGTAGAGCACCAAGTAATTTTCAAGATATGTTCATGAATATCTGAGTGGAAATGTTTCAATACCTGGTGTTTCTAAGAGCATGACTCATTTGAGGTAACCTGACAAAATTCTCTTCAGGAAAATCATGTCTGCGTTGCAAACATCAGGATGTGCTGATAAAGACCCAGTACTGCTCAGTGAAGTCACTGGAAACCCGTCAACTTTAAAAATAATGAAGAAAACTAAGAAAACTGTTGTGTGTTTACTTCTTATTTAAGCTCTCACTTATTCTCTTGGTAGGTTCACTTCATCACCAGGTGAAAATGCATTCCAGGTGAAGATCACTGCTCCTGATGAACAATTCACTCGGGTTGGTGTGCAAGTATTGGACAGGAAAGATGGTTCCTTCATTGTGAGGTATAGGATGTATGCAAGCTACAAAAGCTTGAAGATAGAAGTAAAAACCAAAGATAAACATGTTGCAAAGTCTCCATATATTTTAAAAGGTAAGAAGCAGCACTCTACATGGATTTCATATTGTGGCTTTTTCTCAGAAACTGTCTCCTGGAGTGTTTTCAAGGATTAGCGTAGAATTCTGCACATCCTCAGCACTTCTCTGGAAATGTTGAGGACTATCAAATCCTATTGGAATTATGGACTATTTGTAAGTGTCCTACGTGTACTGTTCACTATAGTAAAAAGGAACACATGCTGTGAATCTAATTCCAAGCAAGTGTATGTGGAGGGTTCACGTAGAAGCTGATGTAGATAGGCATGACTCCATTGTAGTAAAAATCATAATAAGCCAACAGCCCATGTCTATTTAGAGCTGCTGAAGATTTGGTCTGAAAGTACTAGTTCCCAGTGCCTGACTCTCTTTTCTGATCTCAGTGGCTTTATACTGTGACTTACTGAAAAAAAAATGTTGAACGTGTTCCTAACAGGACCAGTTTACCATGAAAACTGTGACTGCCCTCAGGAGGAGAGCAGTGCGTGGCTGGAAGAGATGAACTGTCCCCAGGTCTTTCCACAGATTCAAAGAGACCTAGCAAATTTTCCTGTTGTTGATCCAGATAAGATTGCAGTAGAAATCCCACAGAGGTTTGGACAAAGACAGAGCTTGTGTCATTACACCATCAAAGACAATGAGGTACAGTACGGGTTGATCTGAAGTACTTGTGGGGATTTGGTGGCAAGTGATACAGTTAGGCTTCTTGGCTGTTTCCAGCTGAAAGGCCTCTCGTTATCTGCTCTTTAAGAAACATCTTTTGCTGCCTTCTCTGTCCTTGGAACTGAATTCTTTGCAGTTTGTATATAAGCTATTAATATCTGTTCTGCTTTGTGAAATGCTTTTTGTCCATGTTACAACTGAAGCACAGTGAAGGCAAATTACTTTTTGAGCAATCAGTACGAGTACTGGGAACAGAACTAAGTCTCTTAAATAACAGTTCAGTTTTCTGTTCTCTGTGGTATTGCTGTGGAGTGTTGTGATCATCCATCAGTGAACTACATAACTGAGGTGAAGAAATACCACCTAGCCCAACTGAGATAAGAGCTACAGTTCTCTGTAATAAAACTGTACTTACTTCAGTAGTTTGATATGGAAGTGAGAACAATAGAATACAGTAGAAACAAACAGCCCGTTTCTGTTTCCATGAGACCGATCTAAAATGTCTACAAAAACAGGCAAAGCTTGTCTTCCACCCCACTCCTTTCCCATCATGAATTAGAGAGAGATTTGTAAAGTGTCCCAGCTGATTAATAAATCTATAAACCATGCAATCTGACTAGTTACTAAGCTATTAAAAGAGCTATAAATTGTGTCAGCCATTCTCTGATGTTGAAAACACCAGACCAGTAAAATATCTGGATTATTTTCAGGTTTATATAAAGACGTATGGGGAACATGTTGGCTTCAGAATTTTCATGGATGCTATACTTCTTTCTTTGACAAGAAAAGTGAGTATATTGATATAGTTCTTTACTCTATATGTTCTAATTTATTAGACTTTTGCTTAACAAATATACTTCAATATAATTTGTTGCTGTTTCTGTTAAAAAGCTCTTATTTTCTTGATAATGGAAAGATCAGATCAATCTTCCCTTAGGTTGGAAAGCAGTAAAATCCCATCAGTGGCATGTGGGGAAACTCTCAAGTGAAAAGCACTGCACAGACTCTTTTCTAGGAAATATCTGGAAAAAAAAATGGATTTGTGTACATAGTAACATAATATAACAGAGCTGAAGTTTCAGCACACAGAAATGTGGGTAGCAACAGCAATATCAAGGTATCAGAGTTGAGCAATATCTATTATTTTTGACTGTAAAAAGACGAAGCACTTGTCTGTAAAAGGAAAGAAAGAGACAGGAGCTACTGAAGTATGGAGTTGTTCACCTAAAAATAATCATTACAAACATATTCAGAAGTAATAAACAGATTTTTAAAAGCATCTTGAAAGATAAGGCAATTGGTATGGAACAACTTGGGTTTATCATCCAAAAATCAAGTATATTTCTTTCAAGTTGTATAATTTTCTTCTATGACAAATGTACATATTAACAGACTGAATAAATGAAAGAAGTGTGAAGTAACTTTTTCTATATGCTCAGAATTAGTATTCTTTTAGATAGTGCCACTGAAAGGCAGTAGATCTATTGTGCTAAAGAAGCATATTTAGCCTGTTGAATGGTTCTGTCACTGAGCATTCCTCATGGATCGGTGCTGAGACCGGTGATACTGAACATCTTTGTAGGCAACATGGACAGTGCGATTGAGTGCACCCTCATCAAGTTTGCAGATGACACCAAGCTGAGTGGTGCAGTTGACACGCTGGAGGGAAGGGATGCTATCCAGAGGGACCTGGACAGGCTTGAAAGATGGGCCCATACCAACCTCATGAAGTTCAACAAGGCCAAGTGCAAAGTTGTGCACTTGAGTCAGGGCAATCCCAAGCACAGATACTGGTTGGGAGGGGAATTGCATGAGAGGAGCACTGTGGAGAAGGATTTGGGAGTGTCGGTTGACAGAAGATTCAGTGATTCAATGATGTAGATAAAATATAATGCATAGCTTTTCTATGCCCATTATAACCATTAGATGGCACTGTACTAATGAAGTTAAGCACCGAGGAGTAGGGAGTGTAGACAACCCCATTTGAAATGAAGCATGCAAAACCTTTTCTGCCAGAGTGCGTACTGAAGACAAGAAGTATTGTTTTGGGTCTTTGTCTTTAGAATTTCTGGATGTCTCTGCTAAGTCATTAGAGAAAAATATCATCAATCATTTGGAGTGTTTTTATATTCAACGCATGATTAATTTCTCTGTAAATTTAATTAGAAAATTAATGAAACTTATTCTAGTCACAGAAGAAGCTTGAAATGTTAGGCTGTAACCAGCCATTGTGTGTTGAAGAATAAGGGTGTTTTTTGAGGGGAAATGCTTTGAGATATTTATATGTGGTGGAGAGTCAGCAGTGGGTTTTAATTCTATTTTTACATGTGTGTGTATATTTAAATTTGAGAATTTGTACCTCCTTTACTTCTGTCTAGGTGAAGATGCCAGATGTAGAATTTTTTGTTAACTTGGGGGATTGGCCTCTGGAGAAAAAGAAACCCCCACAGAAGCTGCACCCTATCTTCTCATGGTGTGGATCCAGTGAATCAAAAGACATTGTCATGCCAACATATGACTTAACAGATTCAGTTTTGGAGACTATGGGACGGTAAGAAATCTTTTAAGTTGTTTGCAAAGTTCACAGTGAATGATTTACAAAAAGATCTTTTCAGTAAATTAACTGTTTTATTTATTTATTGAGACGTTGGCACACTGTGGACAGGCAATATCTATGTAGTCAGTATCTTAGCATTAATCTATCTGTGTATTATATAACATATAAATACATGGATGAAACTATCCTCTTTTATTCAAAAACTATTATTGTTACACTTTTATTTCAAAAATAACCATTTGTCTAGATGTGTTCAAGTCACTGAAAACAGCACTTAGAGTGTATTTTTAAGGGCAGGTACTTTGTTTGCTTCCTTTGTTTCACCTCAGTGAACATGCTGACCAGTGGCCAGGACTCTTTCTCCCTGATTTTTCTAGAACACTGTGTCTTTTATAGTTCATCATAGCCAGAATTCTCAACCAAGGATCTGCCATGTCCCACTCTGATTACTGATGGTAACTGGCCATGGTAACAACCCTGTTGTCTTGGAACACTACAAAATCAGCTTCTAAGATATCTTCGTTGGTCATTTTTAGCCTATTTATCACAGCAGTGCATTAAGTTTGGGTTGCTAACCTTTGCTTATTCCACACAAACACAGTTTTTGTGCTTTAATTCAGCGGGGTTTTTAAGTACATTAAATATATTCTATTAAGCTAGTTACATACAGACTTTGCTTTGGACTAATCACGGCTGCCTCATTACCATTATCAGTTACTGCGTTACCCTGCCTCACCCATCTGTCTGGCAATCATGTCCACTTCTAGACTCTCTTTTCCATGGCAGCTGATGGGTCCTCTTTCCGCACACAGTGTTGTCATTGGTGTTGTCTTGGTTGCTACATTAGGACAAAGCTGTGAACTTGGTGGCCAGCGGAGAGAGAGACGTGATTATGCCCCTCTACTCAGCTCTTGTGAGACCCCATTCGGAGTACTGTGTCTGGACCTGGGGCCTGCAGCACAAGAAAGATGCAGAGCTCTTGGAGCGGGTCCAGAGGAGGGCCACTAAGATGATCAGAGGGCTGGAGCACCTCTTCTATGAGGAAAGGTTGAGGGAACTGGGCTTGTTTAGCTTGGAGAAGAGAAGGCTCCAGGGAGACCTCATTGCGGCCTTCCAGTACCTGAAGGGAGCACAGAAAGAGGAGGGGGAATGACTGTTTACGAGGGTGGATAGTGATAGGACAAGGGGGAATGGTCTTAAACTGAGACAGGGGAGGTTTGGGTCAGATATTAGGAGAAAGTTTTTCACACAGAGGGTGGTGACACACTGAAACCAGTTGCCTGAGGAGGTTGTGGATGCCTCATCCCTGGAGGCATTGAAGGCCAGGCCGGATGTGTCTCTGGGCAGCCTGGTCTGGTGGTTGGTGACCCTGCACATAGCAGGGGGGTTGAAACTAGATGATCACTGTGGTCCTTTTCAACCCAGGCTATTCTATGATGATTCTATGAACTTTACGTTCCTTATCTTTTTTATCACTGTAAGAATTACTGATACAATACACATATGGGTGTACTTATGACTTACCTTCATCTTTGGTATTTACCTGTTAGTACTCTTAAGTTATTTCAAGTAACTGCACTTAAATAAATTAAAATCACATGTAAAAAAATTCCAGAGGCATCACCATTAAATCATTTCTTTCTCCTTCAGAGTCAGTCTGGATATGATGTCAGTTCAAGCAAATACTGGCCCATCATGGGAAGACAAGAATACCACAGCATTCTGGAGAGGACGTGATAGCCGCAAAGAGAGGCTTGAACTTGTAAAGCTCAGTAGAAAGTATCCGGAGCTTATAGATGCTGCTTTCACAAACTTCTTTTTTTTTAAGCATGATGAAAACCTTTACGGCCCCATTGTCAAGCACATTTCATTTTTTGATTTTTTTAAGGTAAGCCACTAACCATTTTTGTAGAATTAGGTTCTCAGTCTTTCCCATTATCAAATAACTTTGTAAATATTAGTTATAATAAAATGATTTTAGTTTTTCAGCACAACACCAGTGACAAGCATGAATAGGCATCCCTCCACAGGGATTAACTGCTGTGTATCTCTTAAGATTGAGAATAATAATATTTGATTTACATCTGAAGGTTCTGTAGAACCTTTTGTAATCTAATAACTCCAAGTTCCTTTTTATTTCTTTTTCCTGATTCAGCGATCAGGACTACTAACATAACTAACATAGTGGGAAAATCAGTGGATGAAGTGGCACATCTACCCTCACATCCGAGGATGAGCGTCTAAGAATTCCGGAGAACTTAACTGATGAAGAGGGCATCTCTGTGTACCCTGCACTGTGATGAATTCCAAACTAAATAACAAAAGCTACTTAAAAACTGGTGCTTGCCTAGCCAATCCTACATTTCTCAATATCGGCAAGTCAGTAATACCAGTGCCCTCAGATTCATACAATCTAACCAAGCTGCTTGCATCTTGTCTGTTAATAACATACGGTCATTTTTTTTTCCAGTATAAATACCAAATTAATATTGATGGCACAGTGGCAGCATATAGATTGCCTTATCTACTAGCAGGAAACAGTGTCGTGCTAAAGCAAGACTCCATCTACTATGAGCATTTTTATAATGAGCTGCAGCCATGGAAACACTATATTCCATTTAAAAGTGACCTGAGCGATCTACTAGAAAAACTACAGTGGGCCAAAGAGCACGATGAAGAGGTAAAATACACGTTTAGAAGTACTCAGCAATGTTTCTTGACAAAATAAAGGAAGTAAAAGTGCATTTATTTTTTAAAAAACCCTGTTGTTTCCTTCTGAAAGGACATCAGAATAAGTGTCATCAACTGCATAAAAGTCCTTTTTAAAGGTACATAATACTGCACTTAGTTTGGAAACGATATTGTATTTTGGAGACTGCCTTACTTATAAAGTTAAGAATGCATAAATTCCTGATCCTTTCCATTCATCAGTAAGAGATTTACATTTGTCATTTCATGGACAGTTCAGAGCAGGGACTTTTAACATTAGACAAATATCAATGATAAGTTATCCTAAACTGCCAACGCTATACATGACTCTGGAATCAATACCAGCACCCTGAAAGAACTATTTTTACAGAACTGTTTAGAAAAACTTCTATTATCTTTGACAGGCAAAAAAGATTGCAAAATCTGGACAAGAATTTGCAAGAAACAATCTCATGGGAGATCACATCTTTTGCTACTATTTCAAACTTTTCCAGGTTAGTATATATTTAACTGCTACCACTACAAAAATAGAAATCCCAGAAAGAGAATTCACACAACACAGCTGCTGGGAATTGGCCAATCCAGTACTTGAAGCCACAAAGCACGCAGCAACAATTAAGAACTTCAGTTGGTGTATAAACAATTGTTTGCAGTTGTTTCCTGTGAAGCTCCTTAAGGCTATGCTGGTGGTGTGAGAGAAGCAATCAGATCCTATAAATCTTGATTTAATCTGCAATAATATGTTGCTCACAATGATCAAAGAATTCCTCATCAGACGCACACTCCGTGAACCACAGCTGAAAATGTCTGTGCATTAGCACCAAGATATTGAAACTGCAGTGAGGCACCCGAAGGGGTTCCTGTCAACAGTTAAGTATCTGCTTACTCTTTCTGTGTCACAGTGTGGATGGAGTAACAGACTGTGTAGCTCTAGAATTTTTATGGAATTATTCAGCTGAGTTGTTGCACTATTTACAACCGAGTATATAATGTAATAAGTTTATGAATTGATGTCACCTTCCTTTCTAAAACCTAGGAGTACTCCAGTTTGCAAGTGAGTGAGCCAAAAATCAGGGATGGCATGGAGAAAGTGCAGCAGCCTGATGATGACCTTTTTCCATGTACTTGCCACAGAAAAAAGGTACAACACATGAAGTGTTAAATGTACAGTGCTGAATGTATTTAGTTCAGGTTCAACCAGACTGGAACAATCATTGCTGGATACCACGTAGTATCTATCAGTTACCAGGCTGTTAATGTCTTAGAAGCATTTATTACTGTATTTGCAGGACTAGACTGTTGAAATTTGAGCTTCCAATCAACTGAAAAATGTTTATTCTTTCTTGATTACAGACCAAAGATGAACTCTGACAGAAGGATTTTTTTTTTTTTTGAGTATTTACCTACATTCAAAATCTCTTCTTAAGGAAAGAAGGAAAAATTTAATTAAAACCTCAGTGGATATTATGAAGTTTTCTCTGTTGTGATCTACATACGGAAGAAAACCAGCCACCACCTATTTCCTTTTTACCATGCAGTAGTGATGGAGCCTTGTTCAAAAAACACTACAATTTTTATATTTTTTTTTAAATAAAAACCATGTTTATAGCAGTCATTTGTTACACTTCTGAGATACTTTTCAAGTAGGTACCCTCAGTAAACTGAGATGGAATATTCAGTACACTGAGACTAGTTGCAAGTATGTTCTGCAAAAACGTCCCGATGAAACCTGTAAATCTGTTCCCCAGTGTATGTATCCAAAGTGGTCTTTCTCAGACCATAATTTTGTTCCTTCTGAGAGAGGCAGTGTTCCCAAAGACAATGATGTGGGGTTTGTGATGTTTTTTTTAATTTGAAGGAAAAATACAGCCCTTTGGAACACTATAGGTATATTAGATACCAAAATTAAGGTCCATGACTTTTTCTAAGATGCTTCCACAACGTAAAAGAAAAATAAAAGTATCATGGAGCACTGACTAGCAAAAATAACCCAGAGTCCCCAGAGGAGCAGCCTCAGGCTGGAGCTGCTGCCCATGGAGGAGCCTGCAGTGGGGCAGGAGGGCTGTGGGAGCTGCCACCTGTGAGGACTCATGCTGAAGCAGTCCACTCCTGAAGGGTGGGCCCCGTGCTATGGAGCTGTGTTGCAACAGTGCCTGGAGAGCTGCAGCCTGTGGGAAACTCACTCAAGATCAGTTTGGGAAGGATGGCATCCTGTGGGAGGGACCCTGCGTGGAGCAGGGGCAGAGAGGGACCATAGTAGAGCCGAAGGGACAAAACGTTAGGGACTAATGACAGTCTCCATACCATGCTCTCATGTGTCAATTGGGAAGAGGATGTAGAAGGGGGTGAATGGGAGACAGATGCTTACGTTCAGCTCTGGGGCCCCCAACATAAGGACAAGGAGTTGTCTGAACAAGTGCTGAAGAGGACCACGAAGATGATCAGAGCGCTGGAGCATCCCTCCTATGGAGAAAGGCTGAGGGAACTGTTTTTTCACTGATAGTAAGGAGCTCAACTTTCATTTTATGAACATAACAACCTCATCTCCAAATCCTGTTCTGATGGAGTTTAAATTCATCCAATTCTCAAGTTTGAACATAACTCCCCCGTCAAAAGTGAGGATTTATTTTCTCTGTAACACTGCCACCTTCAAACCTGTAAGGCCATTTTATGTTCCTTTAGAAATTGGCTGTAAACTTTCAGGTGTGTACCATGCTTACTGCACGTTGTTGTTGGGAGATCAGCATTCTTGAGGCATCTTGTGATGGAAGACAATTACATCTGATTAACATACTTAACTTTCATCTGCCTGTAAGAACCTCCAGGTTAGAACTGCCAGTTCACAGCCAGTCACGCTGTAGCAGAAGCTGAAAGCCATAAGAATGCTGAACAACCAGAGGAGGTTTTAGGGAACCCGTGGCAGTGGGGATGAGACAACCACCTCAGAAGACAGCATCAAGATGCTTTTCCCATTTCAACTCACAGGTATTAATTCAGCTGATAAATGCATCAAAAGATTTGGTATCAAAATAATATTTGAATATATAAAAGATACCAACAATATTTACTTGGTAATGCAGAACATTAAATATTACACAATATTCAAATGGAGTTACTAAAAACATTACTGTCCAGACTAATTTGATAGATTTTCCATCTTTCCTTTAAAATGTTCTTTATTGTCTTGTAAATTTTTTACATTCATAAAAAAATATTTACATTTTAGACCTTGGAAAACACTTGCTTTCAAAAACACATCTCCAGCTGATGTGCTGCATTTAGGAAAAGCCAACTGAAGATATTACTTAACCACTGCAAGTCATTTGTGCTCCAGTTCAATATTCTCTCTAAGCCAAGAAAAAACCTGTACATTTATTTCTTCCATGACATCATCTTCTGTTCGGCCTTTAACTGCCATCCCATGGTTTGCCTTATCAATCCAATGGATTTTTTTAGGGGCTTTCATTTTGCTTGCCACGCTTTCCAACAATTGCTACAGGGCAAATAAGAATGAGAAAGTTAGAAAATTAGCTGCTATTAATTGTAAAACGCATACATCCTTCACTTTGCCTATGCAAGACATAATAGGCAGCTTTTAAAAACAAAATGGCTTTGCATGTACGTTACACGCTGTCCCAAATTCAAGCTGAAGTGTTCAAAAACAAAAGATATCTACCTTGCAAGAAATCAAGACAGAAAAAACACTGCATTCTCAACACTGCACACCTGTTCTCAACAAAAATAATACTATCATACTATCATAAATGGCTGACTTGCAGGTAGAACTGCTTCGCTAGAAGAATGTGATGAAAACCTGATGAAGGTAGATTAGTACAATAGCAGTGCTCAGTTTTTGTGACTTGAAATGGTGAAAACAGAACAGCAAATAACTTGCCCCTTCCACATGCCACTTAATTTGTAAAATCTATCATACTAAAAAAGGACAAAACATTAAAATCAGAATTATTTATTTACAAAAAGATAAGTTTCCTAAAGCAGATGATCGAGCATGATCCAGACATGCTAAAGAGTAAAAGAAATCAGCTCAGGTTTCTCTAAATCTGATGAAGTTTTCTTCCTGAAGCTTCCATCAGAGGAGATATATATTTAGAGAAGACTGCTAATCAAAGTTATATCTGTGGATACCACCACAAACATCACTCAGACTCATTCCTGTTCCTCCACACTATGCTGTCACAGCAAGATTTACAAGGATACTCACTTTTTCACACATCTCATCTGCTGATCCTGAGACAAACAGCACCGGGCACCTGATAAATAATAAATCTTCATCCCGGAGCTTGGACTGCAGTTTTGGTCGATGCAAAGGGTACGATAAGCATATCAGACCCTGAATGAAGTCATCATTATCACCACTAAGCTGACGTATCACAGAGGCAGCAGCTCGTGAGCCCATGGAACGGCCTTTCTCCCATGTTAAAATAAAGGAAAAAAGTATACCCACTATCACCTCATCTGCATTCTTAGTGTTAACAACTTATAAAACCAATTGATATGAATGTATTTTAGTGAACTGGTAGTACAAAATGCTAGGTATACTTATCTACTCCATGAAAAATACAAATTATAAATTTAACATTTTTCTGCTAATGACAATTGTCTGGTTGTAGTATGATTTCATTTAAAAAAGAAAGAAGATAAATGGACAGGAATCCTCTGCAATACTGAGAAGAACAGCAGCCCTTCCTATAGGTGGGGGAGAGGGAGAGAAAGACAGGTCCTACACTACAGACCCCTGGGATTTCAAACAACAATGCAATTACCTTGCATTGATTTTTTCAAACAGCCTTAAACTTCATAGAATGAAAACAAAGTTTTATGGTCCTTACTACCAAAACTAATCCAACAACTGTTTACGCACACAACAAATTTCAACTTAAATGCAAAAAGGCTTTAAAAAAAATATAAAGAATGAACCTGTAAACACGAGGTCAGTTAATAACACTGTCTCCTCAAAGAAGAAGCATACAAGCTGACAATGCTCTATAATTGAGTGTCAGAAGTGGTTGATTCCAGTGGGATTAACTTGCATCAGGGCAGATTTGGTTTCGCTTAGTCGGACAACATTCTAAGTTTCCAGTATCAAGTTATTCCTAGTTACCCCCATCTACTTCCCTTTTTCACACAATGTAGCTGATATTCTATCTGCCACTAGAACTATACATCAAAATCTGCTTTGGGAAAATAGCTGTTTACCAGTAACTGGGATTCTTCAAGAAGTTTAATTAGGAAAGTCTGTGGGGATTATCAGAGAACTCAGAGTTGTATCAGAGAACAGCCTTGCATGTTACAAGTGATAAGCAAGTTTTCTCCCAAAGTATCTGCAAAACAGTCTCCTGAACTCTTCTTCATCCTTCTAAGAGATATCCAGTATCATGAGGACAGTGAATAGATCTAGATGATCACACTTCAAAACAAATTCTGTGAAAATGTCAGGCTAGATATCTGCGATCCAAGAAGCAGTGTTGTTCAAGCCAGCCATGAGACAGCTAAGCTGTACACCCATTGGACTCATCCATCAGTTAAAGAGCCTGTAGGACACCCAAATCCGGATCTCTAAATGGGCTTGGCACCTATGTTCTCACTGCAATCAGTGCACTTGTAGTCAATTTACGAAGATTACAGAGCATTCCATTCTCTGTGAATAAGATGCTCCTAGCTGAACTGCTCTGTCTAAGCAATACTGACCAGTTGGAGTTTTTTCAGCTTGTGCCCGTGTTAGACATCGAGCTTTTAGTGCCTCCTGAGAACTGAAACTGTCAACCACGTCTGTTCTTTCACTTCTTACTAAAGCAGGACAGACTCCTGAGAACGGAGGAATTACAGATCATTTTCATTACAGTCAGTATACAAGAAAATTCCGGATAACAAAAACCATACCTGCAAGGAAGACACCTGAAAGCTTATAATCATCAGAAAGCTTCAAGTATTCCTAAAGAAACATGACAAGAAAGAAACATTACAGTAAAAATTAAGACAGCTAAGAGGTTTTGTTTGTTTGCAGACACTAAACATAAAATGGGAAGCACTTTCAGCACTGCAGATTAAAGGAACAGTTATTAGAAGTTACTTGCTTTTTTTTCCATAAAAATCACCTCATTATATTTTGCAGCAAAAATATAACAAGTAATTTCACATTAGCTCTCAGCAAAATTTCAGATACATCAAGTTACCACAATGTTAAGTGAATCAAGTATTAAGTGTATCGGCTTAACTACCTACATACTCTTCTTCCAGCAAAATGCAAAAAAAAAGAGGTAATTCAAATATCCAACCCTGAGGCTTACGGTAACATATTTCCAACAAAAAACATTTAAGATAAAGTCAGACAGAACAGATAAAATCCAGCAACAATTTTTTCTGTTTTCAAGTGATAACTAAACTGGATGTTATCTTAGTAGAGGTCCTTAAGTTACTTTTACACACCAGCATACTAATATAAACTCAATGACAACATCATGTTTCCACAAAAAAAAGAAATAGAAATAAAAAACAGACCTACATTAAAGCTAACAAAGTCCAACTTCAAGGTAACATACAACTATGTAATATAATTACAACATCATGCAAATTAATTCCTTAACTGAACTTAGTTCTACAATGGAAGTGTCTGATGTCAGATACAAAGTGCTCAAGCTACCTTCTTATGCCTTAGTAAATGTAGCTAGATAATCAGGGGAGCATTTCTACTCCCTCCTCTACGCTCCAGAACAAGAGACTAGGCTGATATTACTACAGCAAAACATTGTTCATTTTAACAAAATCTAGGTATAGAAAAACATTTTAAATAATGTAGTAGCAGCAGAAATAGATGAACATTGCCATATAACAATTTAAATTGACTTTGAAATCAAAGACTATTTAGATTCTAGGGATCTCATATGCTACACTCAACTACACCCAATCTCTTGCCTCAAATTCTCATACATCTGTCCCCAACACAACTGTCCACCTGCATCTGTCTCCTTGAAGTCTTCTTCTCTCATTCCCAAACGTTTAGAGATCCAGAATTCCCAGTTCAGCTTCCTTCCTCTGAAAAACCTCTCCTAAAGCCATATATTTTCACTTACTCTCGTTCTCCTCAACCAAACCTTTCTGTAATACCTACCTCTCATTTCCACCCTAATCAAATTCTTTCATTTTTCCCACCTACGGATTTCCCCACAGAATATCCCTGACCTCTTCAAATACTTTTCTTAAGCTTGTCTTTCTCTCTTTGAGCTCATATGAGAACTGCCCCTGCTCTTTTTGCACATGGGCACTGCTCCATTTAGCTAACTGTATCTGCTAACTATCACTTCTCATCTTCCCATTGTTGCTTGACTAATCTCTGTTGGTAACTTAAGAAACTCAGAATCAGACAGAATGTAAATATATTTATATATTTAAATATATATGTGAATTCTTTACATGCATGGATCTAAGCTTTGACAGAAATTTGGTCACTTCTTACCACAACTGTTTTGTAAGCTTTAGTCCTATAAGCAATGTTAAGGCCTTTACAAGTAAACCGCAGGCACAAAATTCCCTGTGATGCAAGGTAGGCTGCCAAAGAAACTAAGTGAGGAAAATTCATATCTCCTCCAGCTCCATGGGTAAGAATCACTCCGTATCTTAATTTCTTCTCTGGGACATTAAAGATAGCATCAAGTTGTTTGTTTCCAAAAGGTATTTTCACTTTAACCTACAAATGAAACAGAAAAAAAATGTCATTAAGAAGAAAAAATTATTTTTCCAATCTCCACTTTATGATGAAGAATACTGGATAATAGTGGGGGAAGAAGATTACAAGTTCACTCTTATTCCCTCTGTTTAAGAGTACTATATGAGTAACTACATATGGCTGGACTGGTCTCTGAGCAACCTGATCTAGCTGTAGGTGACCCTGTTCATTGCAAGGAGTTGGACTAGGTGGCCTTTAAAGGTCCCTTCCAACTCAAAGGATTATAGAATTCTATGAAAAAACTAAACTGGAATATTATAGAAAATAGTTTTGAATGCGCTAGTTTTAGATATTACAAGCAATCATAAGAAAATAACAAGTAAGTGTTTTGTTTTGTTTTGTTTTTTCATTAAGAACTCAATAACTGGTGACAGATGTCACAGGTTTCACACGTTTGTAACTGAAATTCTAAGATGAACCAACGGGCTTGCTTTTTAACTGGCATCCAAACCCACAGAAATGTAAAACACAAAGACACATTCTGGCAAGTGTTTCCAAGATGCACAGCAGTAATAGCTCAACAAAGAGGCAGGCTGCATGCTGTCACAGACTGATTTTTCCCCGGGAACAGGAGAGACAACCTAGATACAGATAAAACCAGCATTACACTGCCAGAAATGTTCCAGTCCAGACAGACACCTGGACAAACCGATGATGATTTTCACACAGAGGGTGTTGACACACTGGAACAGGTTGTCCAAGGAGGCTGTAGATGCCTCATCCCTGGAGGCATTCAAGGCCAGGCTGGACGTGGCAGCCTGATCTGGTGGTTGGTGACCCTGCACACAGCAGGGGGCTTGAAACTAGATGATCATTGTGGTCCTTTTCAACCCAGGCCATTCTATGATTCTATGATATGAAAGGCCAGCTGACAAAAAAAGGGGACTGGAGAGCATGCATGTCACTATATACACTAAAACTCCCCAAAGTAGAGGAAAGCAAACTGGGGCTGAGATGAAAAGCCTGTTCTGCACCACAGCATGCCCTACTACCACTGCTGCCCAAAGGCTCTCCTTGGCAAAGAGCAATAGAGGGCCCACAACTGAAGAAGGCGCCCACCTGCTGCCTCACAGAGCTGTGACCCACATGGCTTCCTCATCACCTGAATGCATACACAGGATGCCACGTGAAGGACAGGCCGCATGAAATGCATGGTTATCAGTGGTCACGTAAGTATGTACAGAGAGTGACAAAGGTCTGAACGTCCAGCACTTCTGCTTCCAATCTGCTGGGACGCTGCTCCCAAAGCTCCTGCACATGCGAGCCTGACACAGCTCATTTCAATTTCTTTCCACCAATTTCAAAGGGTCAAGGCAAAAGCCGCCGCTCCGGGCCTTAGGCGCTGGAGAGGAGAGGGAGGAGGGCCAGCCATACCTCTGCGTGCCCGCTCATTCCTCTCCGAGGGGGGCAGGGGGTCCAAGCTTAGACTGAGACACGAGCCCACAGTCAACACCACAACGGCGCCGCGCGGCACGAGCATGCGCCAACGGCCGCACGCCTGAAGCAGGAAGAGCGCATGCGCGGGAGAAGCAATCCCTGAGGTGATCCCGCCCCATATTGAGTGACAGCTCACCTCTCCCATCACCTTCCCCACAGGCGGTGCTGCAGTGTTTGATTGGCCCGCGGGCAGGCACGGCCCCCCGCGGCTTTTTCGTGTTGGAAGGTAGCAGCAATACTTTTAACTCAATGCGTGTGGTATTTGTATATTAAGTATTTCACGGATATGTTCAGAACAGTGTTCTAAAATTGCCTGGCAAGTTAGAGATCATTGGTCAGTTTGCTTTCATTTAGCAGCGTACAAAACGCATGTAGGTTAGGACACCTTCTCAGCTGTACAGAGGTGCCATCCCAAATGGATCCGCATTCACCTGTTAGAAAACGAACGTGCTGTGCCTTGAGTGCTGAGTATTTCTTCTCAGAAAGAGCAGTGAGGCAGTGGCACGGGCTGTCCAGGGAGGTGGTGGAGTCACCGACCCTGGAGGTGTTCAAGGAACGTTTGGACGTTGTGTTGAGGGACGTGGTTTAGTGAGAACCATTGGTGATGGGTGGATGGTTGGACTGGGTGATCCTGGGGGTCTTTTCCAACCTTGGTGATTCTATGATTCTATGATTACAGTACTTAAATCTCTTCTCTGCATATACACAATGTTCAAGGGAGGCTAGCTAATATCCAGTACACCCTTGAGCTGAGGAAGAAGGGCTGCTGCCATTTGTAGCCTCTGGCCCTTGGGAGTACAGTCATGCTGACCTGGTTTTGCTGCACTTTTTCTGTAATTGCTTTCCTTCTGGAAGATAGGGATCCTTCACTATGACACAAGGGTTGATAATGTTTCAGAAGCTAGGAACTTGAATCAGAAGTATGCATATAGATTCAAACTTGGGAATATGTATTTATAATGGATGCTTTCTGTTTTCATGAATTTCTGTATATTTAATGAATATGTTGATTAGAATTACATTCACATGTAAGGTTTCTGTTTGTTTAATTAAATTTTGTGCCATAAGGTAACTCCTCCTTATCTAGCTACTCAAGGTTAGGTTCCAGTATTTTTAGGGGAACATGTAAGCAGATTTTGATTGATTTTCAAGTATGCTGAGTAATTCCTCTGAAATCTAAGTGTTCATAACCAGGGGTCTTTAAAATTAGACTATTTTTCTTTACATGCTTAAATATGAATTTCATTTCATAACTTTAACCTTACATCACTTCTGGAAATAGAAGTTTATCCTCAAAACAATATATGATGCACAATAATCTAAATTTATCATCAAATATGAAAAGTATGACAGATACGTGGTTTGACATATGTCACTGAGAATATATGTTGTGTTATAATACCATATACACTGCTGTAGGTACCTGTGACAGATTTGATATGCCAAAGACAGCTGGGTTTGAAGAAACAGTGGCTGTTTATCAAAGAATGACATTATCCAGAATCCAAACTTGGGACTTGTTAGATTTTGGGACTGCATCACACAGATGCTTATATTCTGCAGCTAGTAATGTCATCTGCCAACAAAGTCAGTGAGCTTCTTGGTTAGAGCTTCATTTGAGATTAGTCAGACAGTGAATTACTCATGCTGAACTTAAACCTTTTCTGCTAGTGGTAATTTTGTACTTAATAAATAAGTTGTTGTGTTTACTGGATGATTTGCTCATTTAGCATTGATAACATCACTGTTTTGTTGTTTTAGTTTTTACCGTGATCTCAGATTACTCATTACATCCATCATTATTTAGCCACACCAGACTCTTGGGGAAGACTTTTGGCTTTGTAAAGTGTAGTGCTAAACAGAGGGGCTATGCTTTGAGTAGAGATGTGCCATCAAAATATGTGCTTCTGGAATCACAAATTTGGGACCCTCTACCTTTCTATTGGTCTTTATGAGGGATTTTGTGTTCTTTCATTATTTTTCATAAATGCAACCATTTCATTTTCAGGTAGCAGCTGCTACAATTCATCAGTACACTGAGCTGGGGATTGCTGGCAGGAGGTAGACCTGGCTATTCTTTCCTTGGCTGTCAGTAAACTGACCTGGCTAGGAAACAGTGGAACAAACTTTTCTGCTCCCACTGCTGCATCAGAAGAATTAATACTTTTGGCATGCTCATATAATCTGTGAATGCTAAACTCTGTTCCGTACATATTTTCATTCTGAAACGTCACTCCATTTATATCTATTGCTCTTAATCAGATAAATAAGCACGTTTAGGAATAGTAACAAACACTATTGTCACTGCTAGGATTACCTTTATTTGAACATTATAAGAACATTAAGATATGAGACTCTTTAACATTTAATTCTCACTCCAAAAAAAAAACTAATATCCCCTGCAGTCTTGTCATCAGCAATATAAATGAATTACCTATTTAGATGTTATTGCTACTTATAATTTTAAACACTGTTACAGACCCTAAACATGAGAACTCAGTACATTTTTCTTCTCATTGTAAGTTCCTAGGCCATTTTCATTTCCATTAATAAACTGATTCATTCTAAGATACCAAAAATAACATTATGCCTCTCTACCTTTAACTCACACAAAATCACTTAGATTAGAAAATAAAGTATTTTATTTATTCCTAAATTGTCAGAGCATAGGCAATGGCTGTGTAATTCTGAGCATGCTACAGATGTCAATCATATCACAGTTACCATTTCTGCAGATCATTTATTTCATTTATGAAAACCACTGAATTAGAACCCTGTTTCCAAGGTACTCTATCAACCCCACTCAGTATCATGTCACCTGTCAGTTCTACCACCAACTTGGTTCTTACACGTGTGCTTCACATTTTTCAACAGCTACCTGCAAAGAAATAGTTGAGTATGGTGTCAATGATCACTACTCTACTTCTTTGTGTTCTGTAGTTTTAGTTGCAAAATTTATGAGAGAGGTGAGTAGAAATTTGAATAATATATGGTGACCAGTCCAAGATGCTCTTTGAGTAAGGCTGAAACACCTCATCTGACAGTGCTGTTTCTGTCTTGTACTAGCGTCAGTCAGCTAGAACTCAGCTGAGATTAATGGGTCAAAGCAGATATAAAATCGTATAGAAATGGTTTTTAAAGCAACTGCAAAGTCTTTGGTAGTCTGGAAGAGGATATTTGGGAATGCTGCAGATAGTAATACATTGTACGTGTGGATCATTTAAAATCAGCAAGTTAGAAGAGGAGAGGGCAGAGAGCAGAAGAGAAAGTAGAATATGACTACCGTCTCCCCTGGTATTCTCGTAGAGTCATGAACCACAGGATCACTCATGCTGAAAGGGACCCCAGGAGGTTCAACCTCCTGCTCAAAGCAGGGCTAGCTGCAAGATCAGGCCAGGTTGCTCAGGGCTTTGTCCAATCAGGTCTTGAAAACCCGCAGGGACAGAACCTGCACAACCTCCCTGACCAAACTTTTCCAATACTTAATTATTCTCCCTGTGAATTTGCCCCCCTGTACATCTGTAGTCTTAGAATTCTGAAGTTGCACTGTGTTTTGTATCAGACCTTAGGCTGGGTGTTAATTTACTGGCACAGAACTCAAGGCTTGTCAGGACTTTGTCTGGACTTGTCTTCACCTTTCTAGGCATTTGTTTGAGCTTGTAGCAACAAGTACGTAACAAACAAGTGATCATTAACCTACCTTGTTTTAGCTTTTTATAAGCTTTGTAAATCTGTGTTATGTAAATTTGTTGTCACATAGCTTTGTGCTAATATAGCAGTGATAAGCAGTTGTTTTGCATTGGTTGAGCTATGATTTTATTAAAGTGCAGTGTACAGGAGCGCAGAACTGACAGCAGGGGCCTTCAGAACACAGACAGGAGAATGCTGGAGGCGCCAGGGCTATAAACAACTCACAGATGGCAGTTACTGGGCATCAGAGAAATGCAGTTATGTCAAACTTTTAGTTTAGAGATATCAAAGGCAACAAAGGCATAGATAAAACACTCCATAAGTGGTAAATGTTGGTGTACCAGGGAATAACAGACTTATGAAGAGAGTGTACAGTGTGTTAGCAAACCTATAAAAATAACTTTGAGTGGATCCCAGAGTGAGAAAGAAGGCATCAACAACACTCTGAAAGATTTGAGATAGTGACCTCTCATGGTATCACTCTTGACTGAGCAAATGCTTTCAGTTAATAAACAGACATTGCCTCTTTTTAAGATTTGTATACTTATGTCGTCTGGTGTAAGTGCAATTTGGGGTACTATCTTATAGCAATAAATATTTTATATCTCTATTGTATTAAGTTACTTTTGTAGGCCTCCTTACTGCTGAAGTGGTCACACAGAACAGCAGCAAAAATACGTCTTGCAAAAATGTTTCATCACATTCTGGAGTGCTATTCACAGATGCTATATGTCTGCCTACAGAGTTCAGAATACCAAAAAAAAGTCCATCTTTGGCTGCCAGGAAACTGCTCAATGACCATTGCCGTGTCATTACTGATATTTTCCAACATCCTTATTCCCATGGGCATCCTTTTGGTATCAATTTTTCATCTTGAATATCATTTTGTTGTTTTTAGACTATTTTACTATCTTTTCTAAGTCCTCTTTATCATTTCCTACTGTGCATTCTTTTTTTCCCCCATATTCTCCATCTCAGCAAACCCAGGTGTAATATGCAATGTATATTATCTCATCACCCAAGTAAGGAAAGACTTTACATAAAGCTAAGCCTGATAGCAGTTTCTCTGATACAACACTGAATGTGTCCTGACCTATTTATTTTTTAAGCTTATTGCTCTGTGAAGTTAATCATGTCAGGTATTCTGACTTCTACTTGAAGTAATAGGATGCATGTCTAAAAATCTGCCTTCCTTTTACAGGGCTTAGTGCCAAGTGGTATTAATCGCTTCCACGAAATTCTTCAGGGGCAGAATCCACATGACAACTTTCAGCTTCAGAAATGTTTGGCACTTCTTTTACTCAGCACTTATAAATCAGTAGATTATATGACACGAATGCTTAGAAGAAGGACGAAGCAGAACTTCATCCACAGTGAATTCTTCAAAGATCCCATAGTATCACACAGGTTTTATTTATGAGGGGCCAGTCGTCCCAGTTTTAACCTCTGAAGTGGACAAGCAGCCTTGCCTTGATCACCTTGTTACTTCAGCTAAACCCAATCATTTACTTTGGGGACTGTATCAAAGATCACAGGTCCCTCACATGTCTCTTCTGCAATTAATCTCATTAGATGAAAAACAACTCAAAAAAAGTTCATTGCACTTTAGCCTTTTGTGAAAATGCTAAGGATAGTAACATTACGCTTTGAAGTTAAGAGAACATATTGCCATAGGAAATTTGTATGTCTTTGCCAATGGCAGCAAATCAGAGGATGCCTGAGCAATGACATCAGGCACAATGACCCTGAAGTCAAGAGGCAAGCTAGTGATAAAATCAGAAGGAGGCAGGCTTGGCAAACTGCATCATGAGTATGCCAACTTGGTCTGGTGCACGCAGCAAGGCTTTGGCCTTCTGCTTTATAGCATGATGGACAGGAGCAGAACTGATGAAAGGGGTGGTGAAAAGGGGACCTGGAAAAAGATCGTCTACAGGTTGGAATTTATAGTGCTATTTATTTTGTAGTTTAATTGCTGCTTTCAGTCATTCCATTTTTATATACTCTAAAGGGAGTATTTTCTCCATGTTTTTATTTTTTTATTTTTATTTTTCTCATTTTCCAAAGTGAATAACTGAAAAGTTTCTAGGCAGTGAGTTTAGAATTTTGCACCTTAAGATTGCAAGTCAATTCCAGATTAAGGGAGACCTAGTCCTGCGTCCAGACCTGGGGCCCCTAGTACAGGAAGGACGTGGAGTTCTTGGCGCGGGTCCAGAGGAGGGCCACTAAGATGATCAGAGGGCTGGAGCACCTCTCCTATGAGGAAAGGTTGAGGGAACTGGACTTGTTTAGCATGGAGAAGAGAAGGCTCCAGGGAGACCTCATTGTGGCCTTCCAGTACCTGAAGGGAGCACAGAAAGAGGAGGGGGAATGACTGTTTACGAGGGTGGATAGTGATAGGACAAGGGGGAATGGTCTTAAACTGTGACAGGGGAGGTTTGGGTCAGATACTAGAAGAAAACTTTTCACACAGAGGGTGGTGACACACTGGAACAGGTTGCCTGAGGAGGTTGTGGATGCCCCATCCCTGGAGGCATTGAAGGCTAGGCTGGATGTGGCTCTGGGCAGCCTGGTCTGGTGGTTGGCGACTCTGCACACAGCAGGGGGTTGGAAGGAGGTGATCATTGTGGTCCTTTTCAACCCAGGCCATTCTATGATTCTATGATTCTATCAGTCCAGTTTGGACTGAGGTCAGGTAGACCAGTGCTGTACTATTTCAAAATTGGTCTTAGGATCCAGATTGTGCTTGTAAACATTTTATTCTCTTGGATGCTAGGTTCTCTTTGAGCTCTTGACCCCATCCAAATGCTGGGCTGAGGTTATAGGCCCTCACATGGATTGTACCCAATCCAAAGCAGAAGTAATATAACAATTTTTATCAGCACAGAAGGAGATCAGATTAGTGAACTGGTGAGATCTGTCAGCTATGTTGTCAAAGAAGAGTTGAAAAAACTAATGCTTTTGTGTCACTTCTGCACCAATGCATCATTTTGTTAAAACTCTCACAATTTCTGTGTCATTTTATTTTAGTGGAAACCACGGAAGGAGATGCAACAAAGCTTTATCTCAGTAGATGTTTTGACACACCAAAAGGCTATGCTGCCATTCAGTGAGACCTGGACAGGCTGGAGAGTTGGACAGAGATGAACTGTATGAGGTTTAAGAAGAGAAGATATTAAGTTCTACACCTGGGGAGGAATAACCGCATGCAGCAGTACAGGTTAGGATCTGACGTGCTGGAAAGGAGCTCTGCAGAGAAGGACCTGAGTGTTCTGGTGGGCAACAGGTTGGCCATGAGCTAGCAGTGTGTCCTTGTGGCCAAGTAGGCCAATGGCATCTTAATGGTGCATTAAAATGAGTGTGGGCTACAGCAGGTTGAGGGCGGTGATCTTCACCCTCTCCCTGTCCGATGAGGTCTCATCTGGAGTACTGTGTCCAGTTCTGGGCTCCTCAGATCAAGAAAGATGGAACTTCTAGAGAGAATCCAGCAGAGGGCTACAAAGATGATTAGGGGCCTGGAGAGGCTAAGAGGCCTGGGACTGTTCAGTCTGGAAAAGACTGAGAGGGGATCTTATCAGTGCTTACAAACATCTAATGGGTGAGAGTGAAGTAGGCAGTGGGCACAAACTGGAACATAGGAAGTTTCATCTG
Organism: Gallus gallus; assembly: GCF_016699485.2. Taxonomy (NCBI): domain Eukaryota; kingdom Metazoa; phylum Chordata; class Aves; order Galliformes; family Phasianidae; genus Gallus; species Gallus gallus. Next base: position 142,843,448 of record NC_052532.1, read on the forward strand.
AACGTGAGGCAAAGCTTCTTTACTTTGAGGGTTACATAGCACTGGAACAAGCTGCCCAGGGATGTTGTGGAGTCTCCTCTGGAGATATTCAAAATCCACCTGGATGCTTTTGTCTGTAACCTACTCCAGGAACCTGCTTTAGCAGTGGGATTGGACTAAATAGTCTCCAGAGGTTCCTTCCAGCCACTCTGATTCTGTGATTCTGTGATATCACTGCAGTTGTGACCTTGTAAGTGGTAGGGCATTTTTCTAGGACCACAGAATCAGAAACCACTTAGGTCATCTACTTCTTTACCTGCAAGTGCAGCATTGGCCCATTTCAAGTCTGAATATTTTGAAGCCTCATATCTCCATGAGATACTTCATGATGCCACTTCTACAGCACATTACCAGATTTTGCATGTGATAATCAGGTACCTTGATATTTATTCTTTGCTGCAGTGTCCTGCTGGCATCTCTGTTTTTTCAGAGGATTAAAACCACACCTTCCACACCTCTGGAGCTCTTGTCAGAGAGCTGTGACATTGTTAGCTATGAATATCTTGTAGACTACACATTGTCTAAATCCTAAATATGATTATTTTTTTTTTTTCACCCACTGCTAAACATAACAGCATATCAGATGTGGCACATTCCATGACTGCTTCCTTTGTACCATTTACTGTTCCCGTAGTCAAACTGGGCACAACACTTCTCTCTGGAAAATATGCGCATGCCCCTCTTTGTACCAGATGTGTTGAGCTCTATCAGATGCCTTCCTAGGTAGCAAAGGCCCACCTCACTTCCTAGTGCATGGCACTAGGAAGAAGTGGGAGTGGAGAATCACTATACAATGCCAGCAAGAATGTGGAGAGGACCCCAGGAGAAAAGCAGAGATCGTGGCCTTTTATCTTAGAGAATGCATTAGCCCTAACCTTGCTGCATGTATTTTAGCTGCATCCACCGTGAATTTCCTGTGTTATGAAGACTTTGAGAGGAGTTTTCTCCTTCATCACATACAAGACAACAAATGCTGACAAGGTCCTTACCTGACCACAGTATAACCCTCTCTGGTAACAGCAGGATCTGCTGCTGTCAGGGTACATATCTTCAACTGAAGGAAAGTTTGATGCTCCACACTGGCTTCAAACTATGCTGTACCACAGCATGCTTGTTCACTCTTGCACTGATCAAGTCAACTTGTTATTTTCACATATTTCACGTAAAAATATGTAAGAACAAAGGCTGTAAATGGAGGAGTTGTAAATACATTCTTTCCCAAATAAAATCATCAAAGAATTACATCTCTTTTGAAATAAAATCAATGACTATTCAAATACTTTGACCACAACACATTGTATCAAGGTAACGCAGAGAATCTTAGAAACTCACACAGTAGGTCTATTTAAATAATTCCTTATATTCTGAGCTATATCTATATCAGTGAATGAGGCAATACCAGTGTATACCCTCAAGCTGACAATCATTCTCGCTATTTAACTGTTGGTATGAGCCTTGGCACAGTTCTGGCTAATGCCAGCTAGCCATCTCCCAGTCATAACTTGGGACATAGCATGAGGATGAGGTTACCTTGTTTTTTTGCAGAGAAAGAGATGAATGTCATGGTTGCTTTCCATATCATTTCACCTATCTTTTGAACCAAAGCCCAAGCCTTTTATTTACCAGAATGGACATAATCACTGATGAGGTAATTTGTCATTTCTGTTCAGTTGATATCTGACATGCACTCTAGTAGCTGTGGAAAACTTCATTATGACAGCAGTAGTCATGCTTGCAGAAACACAGCTCCAAACAGGGGAAGGAAGAGATTGTGCCAGTTCAAACAAACAGTGTAATCTATTAAAGTCCTTTCAGCCCTCTCCCTCCCTGTTAGCTTACGTTAAAGAGCATCACTAATATGATATTTGTTTCCACAGTGCCAAGGAGCAATGTGCAACTTTGTGTCTTCTTTTGAAATGGATTGCTTGTTTTTAGTTGCACACACTGTGCAGGTTATTACATATTTATTTTTGTGTTTGTATGCTGAAGTATTTATGTGCCAAGTTCCAGTCACAGGGCTTGTCAGCATAGTACTGAATAATGTCTAGTAAAGTTTAATACTGGCTTATACTTCAGTTCCATTCTGAGTATGGGAAATGTCCTAAGGAAATTTATTGCAGCAAGTCAGCAACCAAACTGGCTGGCAGCCCTCTTTATTGGGTACACTGACAACTGCGTGGAACCAAGCAATGACTTGCAGATCTTGCAGAGAGGTTTCTTTAGCCCTTTGTCCAAACACCTCAAGACTCTGGAAAGATGAAGGTTTCACAGTTTTCTGGGGATTTACTCCTTTAAGTTCCTGTGCTTATCGGTTTTTCGTTCTGGCCACCTTTTATAATAATACTTCAAGTATGCCACCAAAGTGGCAGCTATGCTCCTAATGCCAATAAATGTTACAAGTTTGGTGTTCATATGGAAATTCTATTGCTGGCTCTGGACATGGGAGCACATGGTCTTCCTAGATCCTACGGAGTTATTGTCTTAGCCAGATCTGCAGGAGTATAATATGTGTAGTCTGCATCTTAGAGAGGAGGAGAAACTGCTGATAAAAGTAAAGGAACAAAATGACTGAAATGTTAATAAAAAGGTTTTCCCTTTACCAGTTTACCTTTCCCAGTTTCAACAGAGCTGTAAAACTAAGACCACATGTTGGAAGAAATGTGCATTTATATATCAGCAGATCTCTCAGTGAGTGATTGAACGATTTTCCAAGGTGGAAGGGTTGGTTAGAACATCTTGAGCATCACAGCACCACGGGAATCATTGGTAATGTTTTCTACACTGTCCAGTGAGTGAGTACAGATGGAGACCACTGACGGGCTATGTTTGCAGTCAGGGAGCATCTTATTCTTAATTTGCAGTGCTAATATCATGTTTATTGGAGACAATAAAATATAGCGAGAAGGGAAGGGAAGGGAAGGGAAGGAAAGGGAAGGGAAGGGAAGGGAAGGGAAGGGAAGGGAAGGGAAGGGAAGGGAAGGGAAGGGAAGGGAAGGGAAGGGAAGGGAAGGGAAGGGAAGGGAAGGGAAGGGAAGGGAAGGGAAGGGAAGGGAAGGGAAGGGAAGGGAAGGGAAGGGAAGGGAAGGGAAGGGAAGGGAAGGGAAGGGAAGGGAAGGGAAGGGAAGGGAAGAAAGAGAAGAGAAGGGAAGAAAGAGAAGAGAAGAGAAGAGAAGAGAAGAGAAGAGAAGAGAAGAGAAGAGAAGAGAAGAGAAGAGAAGAGAAGAGAAGAGAAGAGAAGAGAAGAGAAGAGAAGAGAAGAGAAGAGAAGAGAAGAGAAGAGAAGAGAAGAGAAGAGAAGAGAAGAGAAGAGAAGAGAAGAGAAGAGAAGAGAAGAGAAGAGAAGAGAAGAGAAGAGAAGAGAAGAGAAAAATACCACCCCTGTTGCTTTCAAATTCATGATGTTAAGCCTGGGGGAAGATATTAACTTCCCCCTGAAAAACACAACCCAAAATTTAAGTACCATTGATGCCCTATTTTGAGAGTTTAAATAGCACTAGAAGTTGCAAGGGAAGGAGGTAGAGTTCATTCACTGTGAAGTAATACTGGTGTTAATAGTTACAGGTGGAGTGACCAGGAATCCATGCCTGGAAGTGTGTGATCTTGCTGATTTCGGTGCCCTCTCTGGAATGCTTTGAAAAATCTCACATGACAGCTTTGAGGATTGCTGGATCTCTTACTGGTCAGCTGCTCGTTTTAGAAAATTATTCTTTGGGTACTCCCTGGATGGCAGAAAACTTCTTCAAAACAGCATTTAGAAGGGAAGGAGTAGAGGTGCTGCAAAACCAGACAGAGGTATGTCTGTAGCACCCTCATTTCAGATCAACCCATAAGAAGCACCTCTAGATTAGTAGCACAAAAACAGTAATCTGCTTCATGGTACATGGAGCTCAGCTTGAGTTGTTTTGTTCATTTGTGAGGGTGGGTTCTGAAGCCCAAGCTGAACCCATGATGCCATGGGTAGCTAGCCAACAGTGCTTAGTGTAATGAGCTTGAATGTGCGTCCACAGGACAGAAACACAGATCCCTGGTATCCCCGTCCTTTGGGATCAATCAGTCAGTAATATATAAATAGATGTCTTTGTGCAAAGGACACCACTTTTACAAAAGGCATCTAAGTGTGTGACTTAGGCAAAATGTGTATTCCAAATCCCAAGAATGCAACCACGGCACATCCTCTCATGCACTGCAAGTTTTCCAAGTAACCTCAGAAAATGCCTGCATCTTGGCAGGGCTGCATGTGTCAGTAGTTGTGTCTGAGCATTCAGAAGCTGCAAGTTGTGTGTTCACTGGGGAATATGCTTTTTTAGATACGCTCCTCAGATCACTCTTAATATATACATAGCTTTGGTAGGCAGCCTTGTGAACAGAAGGTAGGCAGACCACAGAATTTGCTTTGTTGATGTCAAATCATATCTGAGGCCATATTTGAGATAAGAGAAGTCTAGATGTAGCACAACTCTCTTCTGTGCCCTCAAGGCCCACTTCCCTAACTGCTTGTAATGTCTAGATGTGGAGGAGCCTCCCACACTATCACGTCAATATCCCAAATCATAATTTGATCTTCCTGGCCCAGTAGGATAGTGAATTTTGGAATGATGCCACAATACGATCAAGAAATTGCATGAAGGACGGGCAAAGCAGTGCTGGGTACAGTTGCAGGAGAGAAGGTCAAGAGCACAAGGTGACCTCTATCATAGCCATGCCCAAGCATCCCCTAGACAGCTGAGGTATCCACAGAAGCCCAGCTGAAGCGTGTCTCATATCTCCGGTTCCCTGGCTAGATTCTTCTTCGCTTGGTCCACATCAGCCTTAAGTAGTGTTACCAGTAGGTCAGGAGCATAGCCAGGCACTTTTCCCTTGTCATGTAGTTTTAAGGAATGATCCAGTACCTGCCCCTTCTTTCTTTTTCCTTCCTTCTGTGTTTGGAAGAAGTTCTCTTTTGTGTGTTGTATCCAGATTGGTTCAGAGGGCTCCAGGTGGCCCCAGCTATCAAGATTTTTCCTAATCACAGTAAGACTTAAGTGAGACTTTGTGCTTATGTGAAGGTCTGACAGAACAAGGCTCGACTGTCATTGGTGGAACAAGACTTTGAAATTTTAGTTTCCATTTTCTTCTGACTTCCAGGAGTCAAAAGCATGTAATTTGGCCCCTGATGAGGTAAGATGAGACAATATCATATTGTAAGGTGAAAATGTAAGGTTATCATCCCTTCAGTTTTCCTGCCTCTGTGAATGCCTACTTGAGCCTCTTCCTGCTTCTAAAATGTGTTTCTAAATTTCTAAAATGTGTTGTCTTGAGGTGTTCCTGTAGGAAGTCTTGCTGAATTCAGGGAAACAAATGGGCAAAAAGCGAGAGAAGGGTATGGCTCTTTTTCTGCCTGATGGGACTAGTTTTCTGCAGTCTTTTCTGCATCAGCTCATTGTGGTGTCACATAAGCAGATGGGAGCAGTAGGAATGGCCTAGCCTCACAGGTGGCAGTTCCCAAAGGGACAGCACAGCTTCCATCACCCTTGGGTTGCACATGGGAACATAACACAAGGCACAACATCTCCCACTTTCTCCGAGGGCAAAGGAAGGAACTGCAGCTCAGCTGACTTCTCAGCAAGGCAGAGAGACCCCAGACTTCTACTAGACAGTGAAGAAAGCAGCTATGTTTGCATGTGCCCGTAGCAGATTTTGTTTCATCGCTGCTTATTTTGGAAAGTTGGGAAGTGGACTGTCCCCAGGATATTTTTGACCATGAAGGCTTTCTAACTCACCAGTAACTTAATCCCCACAGAGGCAGGGAGATCCTAAATACCAGTCTGCAAATCTGATGCCATTCTTTACTCAGCCATTTTAGCTCACATAATGTAGCTCACCATGAATCCTGAAAATTGCAAGTAGAAAAAAACTTACCAAAAATATGTCAAATGGACACAATAAAAAATGGAGAAAGAAATTTTGTTGCCAAACCTTAGTGAGTCCCAGATATTGATTAAGATAGTTTTAGAGGTTTTTTTGTAAGTACCAAGCAGTCTAATTTCCTTGTTCTCATTCACTAGCAAAACCTTCCTATGCGCAGTATCCCTTGTACTTTGGAAGAATATCTGCACAATGAAACAAACAAACAAACAAACAAAACCCCTGTTTTCAATTTAATGCAGAACACGTCACATCTCACAGTAGTTTTATTTATAGCATAGTTAACAAAACTACCCCTCCCCCCAGACACAAAATCTCTCAGGATAATGGAAAGGCAGCCTTCACTTTTTCCTTGGTTGCGAGCCTCATTTTTTCCTATAATCGGATGTTAGCTTCTGACACTGTGACAGATATCACAGATGACATCCTGGCACCATTCTGACTGATCTCCAGTGCAGGCTATGGCAGTGCTTTAACTTGTACTTCTAACTTCAGGTGTCAATTTCCTGAGGAAGGACCATGCCAGAGTATTTCCTCTTTGATCTAAGGTGTGGGGAGAAGAATCAGATGAGAGTTGGTCTGATGGTCTCTGGCCACGTCAGGTCGCTAAACTGTGCGTGCTTCCTGGTGCTGTGGGGTCTCTGCTGCAGAGTTAAAAATCTAGATTGGTTCTGGGGCTGCCTGAACTGAGCCTGAATTTTCACCTGTATTCAAAAATCCCTGCATGTTTTTAAATAGATATATCTCAAATGCTTTTCAAAGTATTTAATTAAATATATATATATATATATTGTTTGTGTTTGCATATATATGTGTAGACTCCAAGCACACACACATTTAAACCTAAACTTAACTTCTTTTAAGCATATGTAGAGACAGGAAGGTTAACTATGATGTCAGGGCTATTCCAGGAGTATGATACAACTTAAGTGCATCAGCATAAGGAAGAAGATTAACTCCAGTGCTTTTAAGACCCTTCTGTGCGATGAGGTCAAAGGGTTTTAGAAAAAGCTGTTCAAGAAGGCTAAATAATCAGATGAAAACTTCTGAAATGCTGCACTCTGATAAAAGTAAGTATTCCCATATTCTTATAAAATGAGAAGTAATGTGGAGACCTTCCCTAACAGAAGTTGCAGCTAGTAAACAGCTGTCTTCCAAGTGACACTGACCTGAAGAAGGGATTTCTTACAACTAGATCATATCCACTTCAGATCTCAAGGAGTTTGCTTCTAGGGATCAAGGTCAAATATAAACTCTTAAGCTCTTGCATCACTACAGCATACCATGTGTTACTTGATGCTTATGGTTATACATGCCTGAGTGATAAGCCATACCTGTGTCATCATGAACTTTGCTGAATTAAAATTTGGGGTGCAGGTTCAGTGAAATGAAACCATTGACTTAGTAGGCTCGGTTTTTGTAGTAAACTTTATTCTAGCGGGATTGTGTTTTCATTCCAAGATGAATGGGTCCCCTTACACTGGGCTACTTTGAATCAGAAAGATGATGCTGCCTGTATATTGAATTCTGGCATTCAGAGGATTTATCACCTCCCTGTCCTCCTTCACCGAGTCTTAAGGAGGAGAGGAAATCCCCATCCTGATGGGACATCTGCAACTGCATGAGAAGAAAAGGCACTCTGCCAGCCTTCCTGACACAAAGGGGAAGGATAACTGTTCACAAAGGCCCCTCCCCATCGTGGTGACACTTGTTCTAAAGTTTTCTGGATTAGGAGGAAATCACTTTTCTATTTCAGATGCCCATAGTAGCTAGAAAGCAAGATGAACTGAGATGCACAGGGGTGCATAACTGTGGTATTATGGTAGCAGTATGGTAGCACTGTGGCCTGAGCATATTCATCTGCTGGTTTTTCGTTTGTTTTGCTTTCACTCTAGGATTAAAAAGGTATCTCACAAACTAATGCACAAGGGATGGGCTCAAAAAGTGGTTGCAAACACAAAAGCTTTTCAGAGAGTAGTGCATGCACTTAGATGAAAGTGTTACACAGTGATACTTTGTGTTGAACAAGGGTTTCCGTGCACCGAATGCATGATTTCTAACATCTGAATCTGCTCTCTTAGAAATATAGATGAAGGTGCTTTTAGCCCTTGTTTCATGTTTCCAGAACTCTTTCCAGGAAAGATTTGAGGGATTAAAAACAACAACAACAACAACAAAACCTACTATATGGTACTATACAATAGAGCATGTTGGTAAATAGCAACAGCTCCACAAACATGCTTAGTACAGTTTCTGTATATTCATTTCTTCGTTACCAATTATCAGAAGTGAAACTGGAGCCTACTACCTTGTCTGAGGGGATGAGGTGGAAGTAGTCCTAATTTTTATCTAAGCAGCTGCACAGAGCTGGAGTTAGATAGATTTCTTATTCTGACTAAGCACAAGCTCCCGTGAAGGTGGAGGCCAGGAAGCCTGTAAATCTTCCTTGAGGTAGCAGCAACATCTGTGAATTACTGCAGGAATAGCCATTATGGTATAATAGCATAATGGATTTATTTTTCCCATCCAGTGGCTTAGCACAATAGCATATTTGTTTGTTAATTGCTTTTTGTTCATAGATGACGCATAGTGAGTTGTTTTATTGAGTTCTGTTGGAGTGGTTTCTTCACACATATACATGATGTGGTGGTCATCTCCAGCCCTTGGTTCATATCCAGTCTGATGTTCATGATGCCTTCTGACATTGCTTGTGGGGACAGAAATGGAAAAAAAAAAGAAAAAGAAAAAAAACTTAAAACCAGAGCCAAAAGGGGAGTAGAGTATGTGGAGTATTACTTGTTACTGATATTGTCAGCCCTGGAAAGATCACTGTACTAAGCGTTAGCAGGCAAATGGATATGGTCCCACACTGGGAACCTCAACAGTAGATTTGAGTCAATAAGAAAAATTAACTGGCAGTAGAAAGATGAACATAAATAAAGCAATTGCTTAGGTACCAATTCAGCAAGCTTAGAAGGGCCAAAGTCTACTCTTGTCTGCTGAGGCCATGCTGCATTTTATGTGCAGTGAGAAGTGCAGTTGGGCATCTCTTAGGCATGTTTAAGTTAAACTGTGACTAGATCTTGGGGCTTTCCAGCACTGACTCCCTGTTGAAAATAGGGAAAACTGATTGTAGTGGCTGCATTCTCCAATTTTTTGACACAGGTACCAAGGTTGGGCGTCGTGTCTGCATCTCTGAATGGATTATGTGAGAAGTCTTGGTCCTGCAGTCCAGAAGAAAAGGCAGCCTGGGTTATTTGCTGCCCTAGAAATGCAGTAGCAGCCACGATAACTAACTAGGCATTTTGTCAGAGGTATAGGTGCAAGTCTCTAAAGCAGGGAGAGGACAAGATTAGGTAATATGTTTCTGTGAAGTAAGTGTTTAAAAGTGCAGAATTATGCCAGAGGACTTTTCCAGCCAAGAAGCAAGGAGTGTGTTCTGAAAACACAACAGAGTAAGGGAGATGATGGGGAAAAATGGGCAAGAGAGAGGACTCCCTAACATCTCTACTGCTTTCCATGTACAACATTAATGTGTTGGATCCATGTACTCCTGCCTGAATCCGTTTGGAGAAAGGCCTTCTGCAGCACTTCTGAAGAACACAAATGAAGCCTTCAAAACACAGGGTTCATTTCCAGTGCACGAGTGTCCCATTTAATTGATTTAGATGAGTCAGCTGCAGGGCTCTTGGCAAGACTGGAGCCTGTATGCCAGCTCAGGATGGTAAATGGAAGCAACAGGCAGTTGCAGAAGACAAGAGAGGGAAGATGTGGATTTTCTTCCTCCTTTACTTCTGCTCCTCTTCACTCTGTTTCATGCCACACAGTCATGCTTTCTGCTTGCCCACACTCGAGTGCCCACTGGCCGCTGTGGCACATATGAACCTTCTCCTGTGGGGAGAGGGTTAGAAAGGCTGGGTGGTACAGAATCATAGAATGGCCTGGATTAAAAAGGACCACAATGATAATCGAGTTTCAACCCCCCTGTTATGTGCAGGGTTGCCAACCACCAGACCAGGCTGCCCAGAGCCACATCCAGCCTGGCCTTGAACGCCTCCAGGGATGAGGCATCCACAACCTCCTTGGGCAACCTGTTCCATTGCGTCACCACCCTCTGTTTTTCCTCCTTTCTTAGGAGGAAAAACTTTCTCCTAATATCTAATCTAAACCTCCCCTGTCTCAATTTAAGACCATTCCCCCTTATCCTGTCACAGGCGACCACCCAGGAGCTGGCTGGGAGGCAGGCCTAGATGTGAGGAGCCTAACCTCCTCCATGAGAAAGTTCTGGATGTGGCAGTGACTGGTGCTGTGAGCCCTGGCCTGCTGGCAAACACCCAAGGGAAGAACTTCTCAACCTCCAGTGCTGAGCCACTGGTAACAAGCTCAGTCATCTGTGGACGTTCTCATCTCATTCTCCATGATGGATTTAGTAGGCCATATCCAGAAATGAGCTACTGTATCTGAACAGTTATACTCAGGAGTGTCTCAGAGCTCTTTAAGACTAATCCAGAGCTGATTAGGCCTGGAAGACAGCAGGCGAAGATTGTTTCATCTGCCTCTGGATGACATCAGGAAAACATGTAATCCTACTTCTGCACTTTGGCAGCTGTTCACTGTGCACAGGCTGCTAAATCTGTGTTAATTTGCTCCAAACTCTTCCAGGTTTCTCCCTGCCTGAGCCTGGCTTATCTGCAAAGGAATCACAGAAACACACGTTGGGCACTGTTTGGCTTAATTCCATGTGCTGAGCTAAATTCAGCCATGGAGATAAGGCCAGGGTGTGTGAGGCCCTTAGCATCATCCTTCCTACCACCAGCAGGAGCATGAGGCGGGGCAGCTCCTGGCCCTGTCTTCGTTTCTGTGTTAACCTTGATCAATTCTACAAAGCCCAGTTTGAAATGAAGGGACCTAGCTGGAGACAGGTGTCCTGCCATTTAAATGTGTCCAGTAAATAGATAAGAATTGGTTCTTTTAATGGAAATACGTAATACCACATTTGTATTCAGAGATCAGAGCAATGGAATGAGCACAAAACTCTCTTTTTAAGCAACCCATCAGCCCAACGTTATAATTAGTATTATATACATGACATATAAAATACCTTACAATGTATACTATATATTACCATAGAAAAATTATTATTATAAACATTGTATACCATTATTATATTTCATTACATGAACATCAGTATTTCCCTCTCATACTCAAAAGATAGGTTTTGATTTTTCTTCTTTTGGATGAGGCAAGCTGTTGCTATCATGCTATCTTTACAATTTCCAACTTGGCTTCTGCAATGAAATCAAAAACCAGTTGTCAGTTTGCAAACATGTGGTCATGCTTTTTAAATGAAACTGTGTGATGCTCGGAGTATCAGGGCTGTAATTCAAGTTGCTGATCACAAAGTGTCCAAGTCATTTTTCTTTCAGGATATTGCTTTGCACTCAACCTGAAGATTAACTTACAACTTGCTGGGCCATCCAGGATATCTGTTACAGTTAGGAAGAGTGATTAGCAAATTCTGGTAAGGCATCCTCCTAAATAATATTAATATTGGCGAACTTCAGTAAAAAGATACTACAAACAACAAAACTTTGCTGTATGGATGTTTTTCCTTTCCTGTTTATTAATCATTACTTAGAAGCAAATAAGAATTTGGATGTTTTGTTAGTGGTAATTTAAAACCAACAAACCAAAGAACCTGTTTCAAGGAGCTTCTGAGCACAGAAGCAAAAAGATGTTAAATTACGAGTGCAGAAGTAAACCCTTAGAACTCTGTGACTTAAGTAGTATATTTGCAGAAATCACCCCCTTCAACTGAGGTTAAATTTGCTTTTTCAGTCATTTAAAAAAAAAAAAACTGAAAATGATATTCTCTGAAAGGTTTTCATGCTCTTTCTGCTGCTTCCAGTTGACTCTGGTCATCTTACCTCTTGCCATTCTGGTCCCAGATAACTGTGTCTGAAAAGATCTGTGCTGCAATGCTCCTAACAGTTGTGCCAGCATTGATCTTTGAAAATGTATTCTGTCACCTGGAACTTACTGCTCCCAATTTCTTCTGCCAGTAGAGCAGCAGGGAAACGTTTTTCGGATCAGGTAAGATACAAACCAGTGATATGGAGAAGGGAGGCAGATGCCAGAGAATGCTCTCAGAGAAGTCTTTTGTTTTGCTTTTACAAGCACACTACAATACATTCAGTGCTTTAGACTGTAGCCTTCAGAAAAGAGCACTTTGCAGTTTGTTATTGAAGGGGAAAGCTTGAAATGATGGAATAGCCTGAATGTGCCTTGGGGAGTTGACGTGAGGGAATGGAGGCAACCTTACCCTCATTAGCAACATCTTAAACCAGAGAGAATGTCCTTTCTCATGTTTCCTGCACAGATGCTGGAGATAATCCGGAGTCTATAAAACTTTGCTGGATATAGCACTGTTTGCAGAGTCTCCTTCCAAGATTGAAGAGTGAGCACATTCTTGTCCGGTCTTCAGAGCTGCAGTTTGGAAAAAAACACAACTTGCCAATGTTTCCTGCCGTGTGGTCTTCTGACAGCATAGATGTCTGCAACAGTAGGCAACATATACACTTTTTAGTTTAGAAATAGATTGCAGTTTTGAAACATAGTGGGAAATGTGAATAGAATAGTGTATTGTCTATCCTTGTCATTTGTTCTGTTTGAATGAATATTTTCTATATAATATTGCCAAGAAGCATTGTTTAACTCAGAGGACACTCAACACTTAAATCACCTGTGAAACCAGTTGGCTTATTAGGTGTTGGAAATACTTGCCACATCGTTTTGGATTTAGCAAGGCTAGATATCAAGGCTAGTGACATGATAAGGTGGCAAGCTGCCCCCTGCTCCAACACATCTGTAGCTGTCATTTAGCAAAATATTAACACATATTTTTCCATTTAATTTTATTGCCTTTAATGAGATTTGGAACACCCTTAATTATTATATTACAGTTGAGTGATCTTCTAATGTAGAGCTTCAACCAGAGGCTGTACAACACCTTCCAAACCTGATCTGATCCTTGCACCTGTAACCCACTGTTTATTGTAGACCCCAATAAAATGAAGACTAAGTCATGTTTAAGAACGGTTTAGGAATGGTTTATGTATGGTTGCTTCTGCGTTGGGTTGGAAGCATGTCTTTCCACATGCAATTGCAAGCCAATTTGCTGTGGCTTCTAGGAAATTACACTACCTAATGGTTAGACTGTTACATGAATGACAAGTACAGCTACTACTCAGTAGTCATAATTAAAAACAATGACATTTATTATGCAGATTTTTTTGAAGCTCTTCAGCCTATCAAAGTTTCCGTGGATATCTTTTCCAAGAAGAGAAGACTGGAGGAATGAGAATTGTTTTTTTAACCTACTCTTGTTTGAACACCAGACCCACAGGGTTTCCTAAAGAAACACTTTTCCATCTGTTGCACATTTGAAGACCTATGTTTAAGCCTAACCTTTGCTTTATGTCATACTTCTCTCTGACTGCCTGGTTGAACACGTGCTGTGGCACTCACCTCTGGCCCACAGGAGATGCTTGAGCCTCTTCATACCAGGGCATTGGTTACATCAGGGCAGACTATGAAAAACTGACTTAAAAATAATCATCGGCCTGAAAACTGGACCACCAGTTTGGAAGACAAGAGAAAGGCAGTAAAGAGACACTTCCTTAGCATAGGCTCCTTGATGCTATTTGGTACTCCAGGGTAGGTGAGACATCTGCACGGGGTGGCAGTTATGGTGCTAGACTGAGGAAACCCATGTTCTTCTTGATACAGCAACAGGATGCCAAGAAGGATGTTTCACAATCCTGATTCTAGAGAGAGGAATTGTTCCTAGTTTCATTGGTTTTACCTGAACGTGGGTGTTATCAGCTGGAATTGAATCCCCTCTCTTGGCAGGAATAAGTGGCTGAAATACAGTAGCAAGGGTATGCTGGGTGCCCCAACGGGACCCCAGCCACTGCTAAGAGGGCTGTGGGTCAGGATGCTCAGCATCAGAGCAGCCTGAATGTCTTTGGGGTGGGAAGGGCAGCTTTTATCCTGCACCAATGTGCTGGTTTCATGCAGAAGTCTTTCATCATGCCTGCTGTCTGGGGTGGCTTGACTGTCTCTCCATGCTGATCTTGTGCCGCATACACCACTGTATGCTTTAAAAAGCATACTGAAGTCTGATGCTGAATATTCCATTTTCCATTTATTTATTTATTTAGTTTAAAACTAGTGGGCTTGTTAAAGTGACTTTATTGACACTGTAACAAAAGGAACTGAGGACGTGAAGATAACGGGGTTTAGCCCTGGGCAAGAGGGGAGAGCAGGAATGGCTCACCCTAGTTAACTGTTATTCACAGTATGTCTTCTCCAACTTTCCAGTGAGATATACTTGGCAAATACACACAATTTTCTGTGCATATAAGCACTCATACATACTCTGGCTTATGAGCATGTCTTTCCATTTTGATAGTAGCTCACACAGCTCTGATCCCTTATTTTATCTCACCAAGCAGGTGAGAGGATAACAAATTCACTCCAACAAAGCCCTTAATGCTGTGTTGCTGTTTCATATGAGGCAAGGGGATAAAAGGTGATCTCAGTGCTGAGGTGATGAAAACTTTCCATTGACAGATCCAGGCACAACCATTTGAGCAATATGGGATTGTAAAGACAACAGCTGAGCTGGGACCAGTGTGGAGAAACGTGTTATCTGAGAACCTTGGGCCCTATCCCAGCTGCTTCAAAAATGGAAGCTTTCAATTAACAGTTCTCACTGTGACAGGCAATGGACCGGACAAGTATTTTCCTATTTGCAGATAAAAGCAAACCTATCTTCTTTATCACTAAAGTAATCAATTAACTAAAAGGAATAAATTCTGCCACCTTTCAACTGCAACATCACATCTAAGTCAAAGGACTTCATGATGTCAGAACTCAGAAGCATCATTTAAGAGCAAACAAACAAAATGCAACCAAAAAGAGCAGTTCTAGTGCAAACTAGGAGGATACAAGCACAAAAACATCATGTGTATACTCGGGGTTTTTTGGGACAGCAGATTGTTTTTCCTTTGCACTTGGTTCATTTAAATCTAACCACAATTTACCACCACCTGGTGGTGCCTGGGGAGATCATGGAACAGATCCTCCTGGAAGAGATGTTAAGGCACATGAGGGATGAGGAGGTTATCTGAGACAGCCAGCACTGTTTCATGAGATTGTGCCTGACCAATTTGGTGGCCTTCTATGATAGAGTGGCAGCACTGGTGGACAAAGGAGGGGCAAATTATGTCATCTACCTGGACTTCTGCAAAACCTTTGACATGATCCCATGTCACATCCTTACATCCAAATCAGAGAGATTTCAGGTTCAAAGAATGGACTATTCAGTGCATAAGGAGGTAGTTGGATGGCCACAGCCAGATGAGTGGTAAATTGTTCTAATCCAGGTGGAGGCTGGTCATGAGTGGTGTCCTCCAGAGGTCCATCTTGTGACTGGAGCTCTTCAATATCTTTATCAATGACCCAGAAAGTGGGACTGAGTGCATCCTAATCAAATTTGTTGATGACTTCAAGCTGAATGGTGCAGTTGATGCAATACAAGGAGGGGATGCAGTCCCATGAGACCTGAACAAGCTTGAAAAGTGAGCCCACATGGACCTAATGAGATTCAACAAGGCTGAGTGCAAGGTGTTGCACTTGGGTTGAGACAATCACAGATATGTGTACAGACAGGGAGAAAAACATCTTGAGAGCAGCTCTGTGGAGAAGGACTTAGGGGTTCTGGCAGACAAAAAGTTGGACATGCACCACTAGTGCGCACTTGCAGCCTAGAAGGACAACCGTATCCTGGGCTAAATCAAAAGAGGGATGGCCAGCAGGGAGTGAGAGGGTTTTGCTCCCCTTCACTCTGCCCTTGTGAGGCTCTACCTGGAGAACTGCATCCAGGCCTGGGGCCCCCAGCACAAGAATGACATAGAGTTGTTGTAGTGGGTCCAGAGAAAGCCAAAAGGATTATCAGGGGGCTGGAGCACCTCTCCTATGAAGACAGGCTGTGGGAGCTGGGCTTGCTCAGTCTCGAGAAGAGACATCTCAGGCCTTTCGATACTCAAAGCAAGCTTGTAAACAGGAAGGAAATTCACTTTTCACCTGGGCCAATAGTGACAGGGGAAGGGGGAACAGTTTAAAATGAAAAGAAGGGAGATTTAGATTAGCAATCAGGAAAATTTTTAACTAAGATGTTGGTGAGGCACTGGCATAGGTTGCCCAGAGAAATTGTGGATGCCTCATCACTAGAGGTGTTCAAGGCCAGTTTAGATGGGGCCCTGGGCAACTTGATCTAGTACCTGATTTAGTGGCTGACAACACTGCCTGCGGCAGAGGAGTTGGAAACAGATGATCTTTGAGGTCCCTTCCAACCCAAGCCATTCTATGATTCTATGACTTTTGGAACAGCCCATGTATAAGTGAAAAACAAGAAAAACAACTAGCAAAGCAAAACAACAAGAAAAACAAAATACCAAATACAGAAGAGCCATCTTATAGCTGTGTCTGTGGTCTTAAATTCCTTGCAGTTCAAGGCAAAAGTCACACTGACTCCAATGACACACTATTTTACCTTACAGTCACAGTACATTATCACTTTAGTATCAATACCATCAGAAGGATGGAGGACTAACTCAGGCACAGAGCTGCTCTGACTTCCAGTTGATTTTTTATTTAAATGCACAGTATTTATGGAAAGAAATCTCCTATTGTCCTTTGAATTTGTAGTTGAGCTCATCCAAGGCCAGGTTTGTTAAAAACACTGCACTCAAGTGGCTGCCAAGACAATAAAGCTCCTTCCACCTGATGCTTTTTAATAAGGCCAAGTTACTCCTACTAGTATGTAGAGAACATAACTTCTAAACTTAACTCTTGTTGCAAAACTAATTGCTTAACTACAATGTTGCTTGAGCTACTCATTAGTTGTTGTACTGAAAATTCTTCAAATCCATTTTTGCCTTCCTTCCAGGGAAACACCACATTTTTCACAAGTGGCAGTTAAGCAAGGAGTGTCTTTGGTTGGGTTCCACTAATGGAACAATTCCATCAGCTCTTACCACAGCAAAACTCCCTGACTTCAGTAGCTTCTCCTGAATAAGGACTTGCTTAATTTAATCCCAGGCAAATACTATTACAACAGAATATAACCGTGCATCCCATGTCAAAAAAAAAGATTGTTAAAACGCCCTGCCAGTTTAATCTCCATGTAGTGTTTGTTGGTTGCAGTTGACCAAAGCCTATAATGCTGTGAATGGTGTGTTCACCCTTAACGTAACCAGCTCTGTTTGGTTCTTCATCTGTGTATATAGTAACCAGCCCCAAACAGATCAAATAAATCAGCCAAGCTGTAAAACTTCCAGTTCGGTAAATTAAGACCATCGCAATCTTTGTTCTATAAAAAGCTCTGTGGAATTAGTTCATGATCTCTTCCCTTGCCATAAGGAAAAAATAGCAGATGGCATTGAGTCTTTTTCTGAGACACCAGCTGAGAAATGGCAGAAGGGACCAAGAAAGTAAGGCAGTAACCTGCCTGCAGTAGGGCTGAGAGCTCCTTGGTGAAGGGGTAGAATTCTTCACTTAAAAATTGCAACAGACAGTTCAGCTCCAGTGACTTCCTCCCCAGGGAGTGGTGTATCTTCAGACAAAGAGACGAACAAGCGTTGAGAAGAAGGTGGCCCTGCGGGACAAAGCTGTCCTGTGAAGGACAGGGACACCCCAATGCAGAGGGAGCATGGTGGAGGACTGAGATCCTGAGATCAATGAGGATGTGCAAACTGAAACAGCCCCCCAAGGGCACACAGCTTCGAGTTTTGTAAAATTGCCTAGGCAAGAACTGGAGACATCACCATAACTCATTGCTGAGAGAAGCACGAGCATGTGGCTTTACATAGTAAATAGGACATCATCAGCTGCAACAAGCCCCGCAGGCGTCTTTATTTTCTCCGCTGTCAATACTGCCAACACAAAAGTGAATGATCTGGTTCACCAGAAACTTCACACAGCCGACTGCACTCTTCACACACAGCTGTACCAGATATTGGTCCTCCCTCCCCACATACTCACCACCACCTTCCCTCTCCAGCCAACTCCTTAACATGAGTGTGTTCTACCTAATTAAACTGCTACAATGAGTTTAATGGGCTTTTGCGATGATAGGAGAGGCTTACAGAAGGTGGTGTCAAGATATCAAAAACCTTTGAAGAAGTCATACCCTTGTCACTAAGAAAGGCACTTCCCTCAGTTAGGTGCTCAACAAAAAGCCTGTGTCAAGGATAAGGTATTTTTTCATTTTAAAAACATAATAAAAACACTGGGGTTACTTTAAGGATTCCCACCATGCTGTTCTGCACCTTTGGCTGTCACTGGCTGGGAAGGCCACCGGTTACCACTGGATGCTGAGGGCTCATCCCACCACTGTGGGAATGGGGAGAGCAGCCCACTGAGGATGGTAACCTGGAGACAGTTTCACCTGGAAGTTGATTGCTTGTCAGCAGCCAAGGAGTCCCTGCAATTTGGAGAACGAAGACACGCTTCCCACCTCCGGAGGAGCTCAGCAGGTGCCTACAGCAACAAAGTTGAGAATCTGTTTTAGGGCTGGCGTCTGCTGTTCTTCTTCAGTAGTTCAATCACTGCCCAGCATAGCTTGGAGAAAAGAAGGCTCCAGGCAGACCTCACTGCAGCCCGCCAGTACTTGAAGGAAGCATATAAACAGGAAGGGGAAAGGCTGTTTACGAGGGTGGATAGTGATAGGACAAGGGGGAATGGTCTTAAATTGAGACAGGGGAGGTTTAGGTCAGATATTAGGAGGAAGTTTTTCACACAGAGAGAGGGTGGTGACACACTGTAACAGGTTGCCCAAGGAGGTTGTGGATGCCCCATCCCTGGAGGCATTCAAGGTCAGGCTGGATGTGGCTCTGGGCAGCCTGGTCTGGTGGTTGGCAACCCTGCACATAGCAGGGGGGGTTGAAACTCAGTGATCATTGTGGTTCTTTTCAATCCAGGCCATTCTATGATTCTATGATTCTATGAAGGACCTCCAGCAAACCCTCAAAGGAAGCAAGACTCTGGATTCCTACAATGTCATTGCAATGATGGTGTTTTGTTTTGTTTTGTTTTGTTTTGTTTTTTTCCAATATTCTTTCTTTTTTCTCTTTTTTTTTCCCCCTCCTTATAGGAACCCAACAGCCCTCTTATCTTTTTGACTACTGATATACTTTGGAAAGCCACATACCAGTTGCCAGTGCCACTAATATCTCTTTCCTAAGTGACACCAAGCCCAGGCCTGTCCGTATGCATTATGCTGTGCCTGTCAGCGCTGAGCCTCATCTATCATTTTTGCACCTCTCACAATGTATCAGAGATCCCTTTTCGATTCTTCAGCTTACTTTTAATTTCACTATCCTGAGGAATTACATTACATCATCACCATGCCATCTCCTTCACACGTCTTCTGGGTGCTCTCAGCAGCACCGCTCCCCATGACGTACTGCACACCTGCCAACTCACTGCTTCCTCATTGTTAACAAATTATCAAACCAAAAGCTAACTCCCTTCTCATCCCATCAAGGCTCGATTTCTTTAAGGATCTTTAGCGCGTACCTTTGCAAAAACTTGTGAAAATTCACAAGCATGATATTAAATACAGGATGCTAAACTACAAGTTCGGTGACCCTTTCAGAGGACATTATTAGGAAGAAATTCTTTACCATGAGGGTGGTGAGACACTGGAACAGGTTGCCCAGAGAGGCTGTGGATTTCCCCTCCTTGGAAGCATTCAAGGCCAGGCTGGATGGGGCTTTGAGCAACTTGGTCTAGAGAGAGGTGTTCCTGTCTATAGCAGGGAGTTGGAACGAGGTGATCTTAAAGGTCCCTTCCAACCCAAACCATTCTATGATTCTACGACATTTTAAACCCTTCTCCCTTTCCACAGGAAGCCTTATCATTCATCAGCTCTCACCAGCACTGCTGCCCCTCAGTGCCAAGCCCTGCTCCAGGTGGCAGCTGGTAACATCCCTGTAATGTCCTGGGAGTTTGTGACCAGTATCCTTGATAAGTAGAAGGAAACCCTGCCTGCATTGCTGGCAGTCTGAGAGCACAGCAAAGGGAAGAGACCCACACAGCCAGCAGGGCTTCACATAAATAGAACTAAAACAAGCAAATAAACCTCAAGCCACACTTCTCCCCCTCTATTCTGCCCCTTTAAGATACACCTGGAGTACTGCACCCAGGCATGGGGCTGCCAGCACAGAAGGGATGCAGAGCTATTGGGCTGAGTCCAGAGGAGGGCCATAAAGATGACCAGAAGGTTGCAGCTCCTGTCCTATGGAGACAGGATGAGGGCTGGGCTTGTTCAGCCTGGAGAAGGCTCCAGGAAGACCCCAGTTACTTAAAGAGAGCTCATCTGCAGGAGGAGGACCATCTTTTTACATGGCCTGATAGTGATAGGACAAGGAAGAATGGCTTTAAATTCAAAGAGGGGAGATTTAGGCTAGATGTTAGGAAGAAACTTCTCACTGTGAGGGTGGTGAGGCACTGGCACAGCTGCCCAGAGAAGCTGTGGTGCCCCATCCCTGAAGGCACTCAAGGCCAGGTTGGATGGGCCCTGGGCAGCCTGAGCTGGTGGGGGCAGCCCTGCCCATGGCAAGGGGTTGGGGCTGGGTGGCCTAAGACGCCTTCCAACCCAAACCATTCTGTGATTCTATATCATAGAAAGCATAGAATCCCCTCACAAGGCCTGAAGTGGCGGTGAGTTGCCCTCTGCCCACTCAAGCCTGCAGAAATTTTACACCTAAATTATTTCTAACTATGGTGTACCGCTGATCCTAAAGCTGCTTTTCATCTGCCCTCACAAGTCAGAACAAGGAGCGAGCCCTTCCCTTCCGTTTGATTTTAAAAGCGCAGTGCCTGTGCTCAGCACTAATCCCAGTGCCAAAGCTGAAGGCAGAGCACTGGCAGCAGTACTGCTCTGAGCTACATCAATCTGTGGAGGCAGAACACCGGTATGAGAGCCAGGAGCGTGCCTGCTTGAAAGATCACGTCTTAAAAACAACAGCAACAAGAAAAGAACCAGCTCAACAGGGACGACAGTCACTCCAACAGCGACATGCCTGCCTTCTTCTTTCTGCTGTCAGCTCCTCACCTAGCTCAGGGCCACCCATTTCCACAGGGTGGGGAAATGGAGGGGGGCTGTATAGCACTTAAGGACCAGGCGCAGTATTTAAGACATAGTTTAGTAAAGTTAATGCTCGGTCCCCGGGTTCCATAAATAAATAAATAGATATATTCTTTTAAATACTAGATTTCAGAGGGAGGAGATCAGGGAGCCTTGGCGCAAGCATCCAGGCGTCTCCCGCAGTTGGTGTGACTGCTGAAGCCATCCCGTGGCCGAGGTGGGAAATGCACAGCCCCAAAGGGCTCATCTCGGGTCCCCACTCAGGATAACGACACCCGAATTCACGGGCTGTTCCCCCAAAAGGCGCACATCCTTACACGCTGAGCCGAATATGCACTGTTGCCCTCCTCTCTCGCTCCATCCTGCAGCTGCCTTCTGGCCCTTTGGCTTTCACAGCTCCTTTCAAACTTTTTTACTCCGACTTCTTTCTCCTTAAAAATCCTTTCTGAGGATAGAGGGGAGGGCAGAAAGGCAGCCACGGAAAATGCAAACAACTGCTCGATTCTTAACGGGTGTAAAAGGAACACGCATCTGGTGTGCCTCTGACATCTGTAACTCCCGTTAGTGCTGCAGAGCAACCAGATCTCCCCGTAGGAGCGCAGTTCCCATCGCTGCTAGCAGGCAGTACCCCTGCAAATTGCTGCTGCACACAATTCCCGGCTGCAGGACTTGCTGCAGGGAGGCCGCCAGGCCCTGACCTTCCCTCGGAGCCGCCTCCGACCCCTCACTTTCCCCCGCACTTGGGCTGTGCCTCCTGCATGCAGCCGCTCCCTTGGGTCAGGACTGGGGATCCTAAAGGGGCACGGCCAGCCTGGAAAATGAGAGGCTGGAAGAGCCTGAGAGTTCTGCTTCCAAGGCTGCAGTACTCGGGACTGCGAGGTTCAGGAGCGTTTTTGTTTCATGCCGCAAGTGGAAAAGATCTGAGCATGGGGCAGCGAGCCCTTCGCATGCTGCCTGGTCATGTTGCTGTAAATAGCCCGCCAGCCCTGCTGCTTCCAGGTGCGTGGCGGTATAAAAACCTCTGGAGTGGGCATCGGCCTGTGGGAGCCTCCCAGCGCCCTGCACCACAACAGGTAACGGCACTGCTCCTCTGCCCTAACCCTAACCCTGCTGTGGCTGCTTCCTGCTGACTAACAAAGGCACTCAGCTCTGCGCTCCTCGCCTGCTCTGTCCACACACACCTAACTCCGGTTTGACCATTGGTTTTCTGCATTCGGATGCATGCACCTTGTGGGCTCAAATATCATAAGGGTGTACGGCAATGCTCTTGGCATTTACATGTATATACATATACACACACACGCATATTATGCAGTGTATGAGAACTTTGCATGAGCGCTCAGAAACACTGAGTGCATGCCCAGTCCTCACTCACACTGCAGTGCAACTGCGCTTCCCCTCCAAGCAGATGGAGGGGCTTTTTGCCTGGTAATTCTGACTACAACCAGCAATGCAGTGTGACCTTGTGCCAAGAAAAGGGAGCAGCCTTTCAGCAGAGCCGTGCTCACAGCTGAGGACCGAATGACACAGTACTACTGCTCAGTAACCTACTTCTTTTATTTCGGACCATGAGGTCAGACCCAAAAGTCCTTTCCAAGCAGTGAATCTCAGAGGTTGAGGCAGAAAGTTTATTAGAGGGGATAAAGAGTTACCATAAGGTTTATTACCATCTAACAATTTAGTC
Organism: Gallus gallus; assembly: GCF_016699485.2. NCBI lineage: Eukaryota > Metazoa > Chordata > Aves > Galliformes > Phasianidae > Gallus > Gallus gallus. The sequence goes on from NC_052532.1 coordinate 142,866,292, forward strand.
TTAAGCATTTTATGACCTTGTCAGACAGATATAATTTTGTGACTTATTCCGCCTTCTTAAAGTTATGAAGAAATCAAATGCGGTGTTGCAACTTATTTCGTTGGCAACAAAGTCAAAGACCATTAGTGTAGCCCCCATGAGTTTAAACTCTTTGGAAGCCACGGAATTTAGGTGATGATTCCCTTTGCCAATAGATGAGCTGTTAAGCACCACAAAGAGCCAGCAGTCTCTAAGGGAACAGATTTTGCTTGCCGTATTATCTTCCCCAAATTAAATGTTTATAAGAGATGTTATCACTTCCAGTGAAATATGGATCAGAAAACTGTCAAAACTGTACGAAACGTCCATTCTAGTATGACAGCAGCAACTCGACCATCCTGCACATGATGATGCAGATACCGCCCATGTGCAACAAGAGCACTCAGTAGCGGCCTGTGCCCACAGCCCTCAGGTAGAGTTGGTCATTTACAATAATAAATGAAAGCTGTTCGTACATTAACGTACTTGAATCCAGACTAAATGTAGTTTGTAGCTAAAAAAACAAACTTCAATTTATGAATCACTAATAGCTGTGAGCGTAGGATGTATGAAATAACAACTTCCTATTTATGCAAAAACGACACCTACAAAAAGATATGATGTTACTGTGGCATCCAGAAGCCCAGCATGATGTATCTATCATGATGAATAACTGCAGAGTGCATAATCTCTTCTCCCAGACTGCCATCTGAGAACTCGGGCACCTGAGGGACCTCATGGCCAGACCAGGCCCATAAGTGTGACCGATGGTTATTTTTCAGATCTCTTGATCCTTTTAAGAAGGGCTTTAATAAAAACAGCAAAGCATCTTTATGAATATTTAAGCCGACTCCTATTCCAGAGCGTAGCAGAAATGCAAAGGCATGGCCTGAACCGGTGATTGAGCGCCTGGTGGGAGGGCAGGGCCAAGCCAGGGCAGCTCAGGTGCGTGCGATGCACCTGAGTGACTGGATGAGGTGGAGGCAGGATCCACCCCTTCCCAGACCTCATTTAAGGGTTGGAAGGGGGAATCAAGGGCATCTCTTGCTGGAGATTTCTGCCTACCTGAGGCATTCTAAGGGTAAGCAGCTCTTTTCCTTCTTTTCTGCATCTGTGGCTGCTGCGTTTGGGCTCATTCTCATTTGCTGTAGCCGAGGACTTTGCTACCCTGCTATTATCATCCCATCATAGCATTACACAGAGGATCTCAAAGAGCACAGCAGGAGAAAGTGTAACAATTTTTAAATCTCTCATTTAGCTTAGAACCCAACCTGTCCATATCCGTGAATGATATCAGAGAGGCTATTTATTGCAAGTGCTTAAGAGTGGAGCAGCAAATACACTTCTACTAAGCTGCCTCAAATATGACCTGTGGCATTCACACGGCCAACTGGAAGTCTGAACTGCTGCAGTAAGAACTTGGTTTTTTTTTCGTATGTGGAGCTGGAATAAGCGCCACTGCTGAGAACAGGCAGCGTAGTATTGAAAATGTGAGGTTGCATAGAAACTGCTGCCATTCTCTAAGGGGGCACCACACCAAAAGTGGGAGAAAAATGCCCCCAAGGCCAGGAACTGGCAGCTGGAGCTCCAGCATTACCTTCCATCTTCAAGCTCCTATGCCTCCACTGCATCTTGAATCATACACAAAAGGTGTGCAGCCAGAACTCGTTACCTGCCAGATAGGGGCCCTCGGAGGAGGAACACCACAGAACAAAATCTGCAGAATTCCAATTACTTTAAAGCATTCCTCCTTCTGAATTGGTAAAAAAAAAAAAAAAAAAGAAAAGAAAAATAAAATCACCTGCCGTGACTGTGAACAAACGTAATGCCACAGGAGGCGGCACACGAATCTTGTGCCACTGAATAAACAGTAGTAAGGAATAGATCAGGTATCAGTAGAACTGCAATGGTGTCAGTAGCGTGGGTGCAAATAAAGCACCTCCACATCTCAGTGGTCATTCTGCCCCTAAAAACTACCTGCAGGCACTGCCAAGCTTCTCCCCTGGGGACTGGATGAGATACCCACGGTAACCTCCGGCAGTGTGAGGCCACCCAACCCAATCACATGAGCCTGGGCAGAGCCAGAGCAGGATGGGGAGATCCCACAGCCAGCTTTCCAATCATCTTACGCAAAGGAATTGCCCTCAACCTTCTGTGCATATATTTCTATTTCAGCTCCACAATCTCTGCACAGCAGCTGCCATTTCCCAACAAAATGCAAAGAGCAACGGACTGCCAAGCAGTGGAAGAAGCAGCCTGTGAAGAGCCCTCTGACTCTGAGAACTGCACATCAACAGCGGAATCCAACTCCGGTATAATCCTTTATAATACTGTAATTGCTGTGGCATGCTGGCATTTCATCACTTCAATTTTCTGTCTTTGGATAGTAAATGTCAATCTGTCACTTTTCTTCTTGAGCTCTACTTTTCCCAGGTTTTTTTTTCCGCTGTTGTAATTTATTTTTGGACCAAGTCTTGGAAGAGTGTTCTAATTCCATAACTGACCTGTATATTGTAAAAAGCCTCTGGATTTTATTTAGACATCAGAGAATTATTTCTTAAGCGCCACCAGAAAGCTGATTATAACGCGTATTGGTTGGGCTGGCACTGCTGAAGCTGTGGTGTTACAGATTTTAACACAAGCTAAACCGCTTCGCTTGAACACCTACCAAGAACTGCAGGCAGGCATCAATCAAAATCCACGCGATCCAGAGCAAAATTGTTCTCCGCAGTTGTATGTTGTATCATCTATGCATATCCTGCCAACAGGCTTCCAACGGCTGCACTGTCATTAAGTGTCCTGATTTCCAGTGAGTGTGGATGGAGCAGTTAAGCTGAGCTATCCTGAACACCCACCCCATGAGCCTGCATGCTATGATGAGACATGTTAGCACTACACTACAGTAGGACTGACGCTTGCTCAACAGCAACATGTTTCAACGTACACTAAAGAAGTGTTTCAGAAACCTCTCTTTGTAGAAGGGTTAAAAATTGAAGAAACTCAGCTCTTTTGTTGAGTGGCAGTGTAACAGGTAAAACATAAATGGCAGGTACTCTTCTTTATGAACCGTGAAGCTTAGCATTCCGTATCTGCCAGCCATCTTCTTGCAGGCATATCAAGTTAGCTTAGTATGTTACTATCTAAAAAGATGTGACTATCCGGTACTTGATTTCAAGAGTCAGTAGGAAAAAAAAACAAGGAAAAGTACTTAAATCTCAAGCATAACATGAACTGCAGAAGGCAGCTTCTCTGTATTTTATATTTTGGTATCTGTAAAGTGTCATGTAAACACTCAATCACAGAAAGGACTTCAAAGCTCATCCAGTTCCAGCCTCCTGCCATGGGCTGCCCCCACCAGCTCAGGCTGCCCAGGGTCCCATCCAACCTGGCTTGTGTGTCTCCAGGGATGGGGCATCCATAGGTACTGTGGGCAGTCTGTTAAAAACGCTGCTTCTGCTCCTCCAGCAGCCAGACTGCCCACGTCTGGAGAGCAGATGGTCTTGAGCCCCATCACCTGACAGCTTTTCCAGTGCATGTGCTCATGTACAATATTCACAAAATACCTCTCATCCTTAAAAAAGCTGTACATTAATACATGCATATAAAATACCCATTTCACCTTCTCTCTCACAGATTCACCAGTAATTCTTAAAATATTGCAGAACTGGACACCCACAGTTTCCCACTACTTTGACAAAGAGCATTATACTTATGCGGGCCAGCACATTGTCATCCAGGAATCCATAGAACACTACGGAGCAGTGGTATGGCCTGGGGTAAGTACTCAATATGGCATGCAGGGAGTTGACCTGACAGATCAGTCAGTCACGACAGTGGCAGACAAACCTCAAGCTAGTACTTTCTTAGTTAACACCTATTTCTTGTGAGGAACCAAGCTGTGGTTGGAGAGAGCAGAAAGCTCTGCCTTACACTGATTTGGTAGTTTGCACCAAAAGAAACAGGGCATGTAAGTGAATAGATGGTAAATTATTTCCACTTACAGAAGCAAGAAAAAAAAACCAACATGCACACACCTACCTTCCTATTTGTCAACTGGATGGAGATATTGGGGGAAAAAAAAAAATAATGATAAATCGCTTGGAAACAGTTGGAAAGAAGTGCTCTTCCACCTTTCCAGTCAGTTACTGCTGGGAAGAAATCAATCAGCATTACAAAATGGAGACTAAAGAAAAATGTGAAAGATTAAATAAGGGATTTTATAATAATGAAAATGTTTCTTTTAAAGAACGGTCTGGAAATCTTCCACTGCAGTATGGAAAACCATACTTGCAAGCAGGTCTTCTCCAGTCTGTATTGCTCCTGAAGTGAAAAAGAACTTTATGTAGACTCAGAAGTACGGTTCTGAAGGAACAGAGGGCTTCAGAAACAGCTCCCCAACAATGTCTAACCAAAAAAAACCAGAGAAAAATAAAGTGCATGGATAAATGAAACAGTATCTTCATCTGGAATGTCAGAACATCAGTTCTCAAATTAACCAGGTGTCAGAATGCAGATGGTAAAACTTTCCAAGGAAAGCGCGAGGTTGTGCAAAGTGGGCTGGTGATTCATTGAGCTGTCAGCCTTCCCAGAGCAGGTAGGCAGTGCTGCATTATGAGAAAGCAGGAGTTAAAACCCTAACACCAATCTAAGATAAGCAAAAGGGCAGTTAATTTCTTTGGCATCTGTTTATGTCACTTATCAGCAGAATGGTTCCCATCTGGACACTACCTATCTTGAGCTGTGAGAGGAATCACAAGAGGTATACACGTCTGCTGCAAATTCATTATCTCACAAAGCCTAAAATTAATATAAATTACTTTAATAGGATTGCTTGACATAAAGAACAGGACACAGCGTTTCTTTCCATATTATGTTTATGTTACAGCCGTCAGTGTTTTCCACTGTATAAAAAAATACAGTATAAAAACATCAAATTAATTTTTGTGCAACTTAATTGATATCTTATGAATACGTGGTAACTATTTCAGGCACTGGCTTTGTCTCAGTATCTGGAATCAAATCAAGAACGATTCAACCTCAAAGACAAGAAAGTTTTGGAAATCGGTGCTGGAACAGGCTTGGTTTCCATCGTGGCTTCCATCTTAGGTCAGTAAACTATTTCCTTTCAGATTTCTTATGAAACACAATCTAGATCTGTGAGCGCCACTTGAAAGCAATGAAGCAACAGCTGAAATTAATACATTCACCACTACTTTTTAAAAAAATGAAAGCAAGTTGAATACTGTTTTGTTAATGAAGATTCTAGTTATTACTGAGGGGGAAGCAGGGGAAGTAATATCAAAAAAGTTTATATCTTTAGGTTCAACTATATACCTTTGGATTAAAACAAATCTATGTATTCTTTAGGAGCTTATGTTACAGCTACTGATTTGCCTGAAGTTCTTGAAAATCTCTCATTTAATATTTCAAGAAATACACACACGAATACGCACAAACCTGAAGTGAGAAAACTAGTGTGGGGAGAAGGCCTCAATGAAGACTTCCCTTTATCAACTCACCATTATGATTTTATACTGGCAAGTGACGTTGTATACCATCATACTGCTCTGGATGCCCTGCTAGCAACAATGGTGTACTTCTGCCAGCCAGGGACAGTTTTACTATGGGCGAATAAATTCAGATTCAGTACAGACTATGAATTTTTGGAACAACTTAGCAATGTATTTGATACGTCCATCCTAGCAGAATTTCCAGAATCAAATGTCAAGTTGCTGAAAGCCACGGTAAGAGAGAACTGAAGAAAAAACAACTACTAATTTTGATTTAATGCCTGCATCTTGCATTTTGGAATGTGATGTGGAATTCCGGTACACCCTCTGTGCACTTACGTCTGTGAAGTTGTAGCTGTATCTGAACTCTGCATTCTGTGTTACAAGAAATCTGACAAGACAGTAATATAGTTATTTTGTCTTGGATTCATACTTATAACCTATTCAAACAGACCAATTTCACTCCACTGGAGGAACACTGTCAGTAAGTAGTCAGATAGCAGGGAGGCGTTAACAGAAAGCATTGATCTTCTAGGCTGCACTGAACTTCTGCTGTTTGGAAGGTGTTCTCTTTCAGCAAGCTTCATTTACGTACTCCCAGATAAACCAATATTTTTAGCTTTGTTATTTGTTTTTATTACTTATAAAATAATCTCTTAAAGTATCAGAGTGCACATGGTGTTTTTTGATCGTCAGTTTTGCACATTTATTCTGCCGTGTTTTACATTTTTAACATTATTAAACATATATGTATAGCTTTACAATACTTGGTTGTCAAGATTTAACTGTCTGGCACTTTATACACGTATCAGCCTGTCCTGATACTCAGTTTCACATGGATTTCTGAGTTTGCCTGAAATCACTCCAAAATGAAGATTTACAAGAGCACCTATGGATCAGCAATTCTGAGCTGCACGTATTGACAGTTTCAGAGGTTGAATTTTTCTTTAAAAAAAAAGAAAACCAAACAAACAACAAAACCACAAATGTAAACTCTTGCAAACAATACGGATAATTATGTCCCATTACTTTCGTCTAATAAATAAGATTTTAGCCACTCCTGAAGTAGCTTTAAGGCCTTCATACAATTGAAAATGAAATTAAGATCAAACGTGTTAAAAGTCATTTTACTGTAAAAAATACGGAGCTTTTACAGGTTTGCAGTTAAAATTAACAGTTAAGAACCTAACATGCATGCAAGTAAGCTATTGTCAGCCCAATTCCAAATCCTTTGTGTTGGCAGTTCTGGCACATCCATTGCCAGCAATGGGATGCACAATAAGGTAACTCCCTGATGACTGGAGTCAGGTTAACAGGTATTAAGCTGTACCCAGGTGCCTTTACTGATAAATACACACAATGTAATGATCGACATTCAGTAATGAAAACATGCGTTCCTATTAAAAAAAGAAAAAAAAAACAAACTTATCTTTTCATATCCTGCCCTTATAGAATTACTTTAGGTTTACAATTTCCAGATTTCTAGAATACACAATAATCAGGGGGATACATAACAGGAAGCCAGTTTTCAGAGAAAGTTGCACAGTGAGTCCATCCAAGTAACTTCATTAGCTGAAGGAAAAAAAACCAAACATTAAAAGAAGTAGTGAGATGCTCATGGGTCTTGTTCTTCAATTTAAGCCCTTCCAACAAACATTGCATTGATGTTAACAACTCACTAAGGATATCTGTAATCAGAAGGCTAAGTCTGGAGAACTTTAATTTACTTAGCTCTAAAAGGCCAAGTGATCTACAGCCTTTCAATTAAACACACAAGTATTTGATGTGATTAAATTTTGTAGGAGGTACAGTAATTCCCATTAATGCTCTACCAATATTATAGTGGTACTCTTTGTGATTACTAACAGTAATGATAGCAGTGGTTAAACACCCACATAATGATTTAAATATGCAAAAGAGTTTTGGCAAATATTCTAGAAAAAAATGAAAGAAAAAACTGCTATTAAAAATGGGACCAAACATCAAAAGCTTGGATAAAGTTAACATTTTGAGTTTGAGTCAACGTAAAATACAACAAAGATTATGCCTCCTGAGTTTAAACATTTACTCAGCATCAGCACAAACCAGCATTTTAGTAACTACACTTTACCTGAATGCAGTTTTTCAAGTTGTCTTTTGTTGGCTTTTCTTCAGCAAGTTTTGTTGCAAACTTGAGACCTCTCCCATACATTTTATTCACCAATGCATGCTTATAGGCAAAAGTCAAAACCTACAATGTGAAAATAAAGTAGTTTAGATATTAAAATACTTGGCTCTTACAAGTAATAACAAATAATAGCAGATTCTCTTCAGGTAGTAGAAGTGATTTAAAGTAAAACATTTACATGAAACAGACTGCATTTTTTGGCAGGAAAACAGATGATTCCTAGCAGCAGTTATAAAAAAGAACATCCTAGAAACTACTTATGACTTCATGAACATATCTGACTATAGAACATTTTATGCAATACAGACATCATAATTCAAATTCTTTACTCATCACACTTCTAGGTTCTTTGGACTTTCATTTGCTAGAGGCAACTGCATGGTAAAAAGTAGTTTAAACAAAGTAAAACCATCAAGAACCAGGCAGACGTATCTTTGATCCACAGAAACAAAGAGTGTTGGTTCCCAGGAAATAAACTTACTGCAGAAACAAATATGAACATATATATTGAATGATACATGTGGATATATATGTATACATACAGAGGTATGCACATAGTTATAAACAGGCAATGAAGACAGGTAAGCATGAAGACAAACCTCAGGTTTTGGTCAATTCCTCAACACTGGCACTGTATTAAGAATAGATTATAAGAAAACTTTCTCTTGATACTACCAACTCCAAAGATAGAGTTCACAATACCTGACAGTGCTGTAACTAGCATATGTAAATGAATGCGTTTACTTCAGAGATAATGTGAAATCAGGTCACGAACACTCTAACAGTGTTCAGTGTTGCAAGGTGGTTCATACTGCTTCACCCATCATTAAGAATTAGTGATGAATCAGGAAAAGTTCACCTATTCCCTTTAGGCTACTTACTGTGAGTATTCCATTTTACTTTTTTTTTTTAAAAAAAAAAAGAGAAAAAGAATGACAGCACCGCAGTTGGAGAACATGGAATTACTATTATTTTTAGTACAGTTTTAATGCAATCTGTTATTAGAGCTTGCAATTCATTTTCCCCCTCACTCAGTATAATGATTTTCCTTTGCTCTGATTCCTCAAATGAAAGTCAGTTTTCCAACAATGTATACTTAAAATACACCATTGAGAAGCCAACAAAAAATACTTCAAGGATGTTCAGAAATAAATATTTTGCATTATAGAGATTTTTAATATTTTCTAGTAATAAAATATTAAGGAATCCAATATTCCTATCCTGCAAGGACTGAAGAACCTGCCTAATTTTAGCTAACTGAACACTCTTCTAAATGTTAATTGACATGCAATATTTTGCAGTATCTATACCTAAAAGACTTCGCTAGAAAAGGAAATGGCACACTTCATTATCATGGAAGTGAAGGTACAGTTTTCAAGCTCTGAAGAGCCAAATACTTCATATGCCAAGCACTCAAGCATTGCCCATTCTTCTTCTGTCTTCCAGTATTATTTGGTTATGTTGAAGCGTTCACTTAGGCTGCAATAGCTTTTGAATACAATTTGTACTAGTTAAAGCACACACACATATGCAACAATGAGCATAGAGCACCATTCACATACAAATCTTTCCAAATATTGCTATTGGAAAAGTACTTTGCATGCCACATTCTCAATCCAGACACTTCTGAACAATTGCTCAGTGGATCCATCAGCAGACTCAATTGATTAAACTAAACTTAAATAAGTAAAATGAAGAAAAAAAAAATCCTTTCTGGAAGTATGATAGAACCACAAAACAAACCAAAAGAAAACAAACCAAAATTAAGTGAGAGATGCACTGGAGCTTTCAGCAAATGTAACATATTAAAGGCTAACCAGAAATAATGTCACTGCTCTATTAAGAAAGCTCTTACCTGACCCTGTAAGTTTTGAATGGTTATTGAACATCAGTGATAAAGGCAGGATGAAAGCCACTTGACAGCATTTCTTTCGTAACAGGGCTTCCTAGAGTTTTTGTGGCAAGAAAACAAAGTATTTTACGAAACACCCTTACTCTGGCCAAATAAAAGTTTGGGCATTTCTAAATGAGAAAATCTCAGAAGGACCAAAAGGTTGAAACAGTGCTCCAAGACCTTTTGATAAAAGATCATTTCTGCCTAAGTGCTTGAAAAACAGACCAAAAAAACCCCACAGTCAGCTGTAAACAAGTAAAAATACTAGAAGTTTGTTAGCACTTCAGAAGTTAAGAATAATGCATGAAATGCTTTAAAAAAAATCAGTATAGATTTACAAGCAAAGATTTAAGAAATAATACTTTATTACTCGTGCGTATATTGTCAAATTAAGCCTTATAATTACAGTAGTGCAAGCTTTATAGTATCACAGAACTGGAGGTCATTCCTCGATATATGTAAATAATATAAATGGGAATGCTATTAAGATATAATAAACAGCTGCTATCAGAATGTACAACAACAGCAAATAAACAAATCTATGGCACACAAAAACAGCTGCTAGATATAAGAATAGGAACGAATTCTAAATGCTTGATATTGTTTCCTAATTTCAATAAATACAAAGGCCAGCTTTTATAGAACAAATGATATAGATGAGAAACTGGCCAAAGAACTGTATCACGGGAAACAAAAAACAATATGCACTTTTAGGATGCTTTGGGATTGGGAAACAAATGTTAGCTCCTACATTCCCAAGCTAATGGCCTGTAATAATAAGCGTACTAAAAGCCAGCCCCAGAGAAATAGTTGGTAATTGCCTGCCTAACTTGCTGACAGCTACAAAAAGATGCATATACTTTGGAGAATAAAGTTCTGAAGTGATCTCTCGAGACATCTGCATGGCTACAGTACTTTAAAATCTGAAAATGCTCCTTAAAAACCAGCACACTTAAAAATCCAGCAACACTAAACAACTACCTAATGAAAATCTTTCTGGGATCTCAATACCAATATTAGGCAAAAAGAAAAGAGACTTGTCTAATTAGTTACTTCATTATTTGAACTGTTGATTAAAACGTATCTACATTTACAAAAAAAAACCCCAAATGCTACATTACACAACACCTATAGACAACACACCTCACTGTAAGAATATCGAAGCTGTCATGCTTATAATTATCAGGGTGTGAGCTTCTTTAGGCTCAAACGTAACTATGGGAGTAAACTAAGGTTTCTTAGTTACTTATGTTGACTCTCTGCTCTATCAAATATTACAAATAAAAGCAATATTCATACAAAAATTGACTTATCTTATTTTCAGAGAGGGAAAGGAGTTCGTGGAATCAAGTGCACAGCAACAAGCTTTTGGCAGTGACTGAATATGATCTGCTGGAACAGACAGCTGCATCTGACAGCAATACGAAAAACACTCCAGGCCAAAGATGCTTAAAAGGCAGGATGGAAAGGTCTGGGTATTTTATCTGTTTGCTTATTTTTAAACATGACTTTTTGCTAACCTTTGGATTAGCTGTTGGGGATAAGGGGAGTTAAATTCTATAGATGAGTTAGTGTCAGTGAGAAACAGGTAAATCCTACTACTCTCCTGTAGAAGTTTAGTTTAGAATTGGTCATTTTGGCCTGCAAAGTTTACAGTTATGTTAAGGTAAATAAAATCAAAACTTATACTTCAGTACTACAAAAATACTAAAGCACTATCACAAATGTACCTGCAGAATCAAGCAAATACTTGCTGAACAGAGCTACCTCAACTGTGGTATATACAAATTGCTTTTCTATATAGAATACACATTTTCTTTCACATATCTCTGAAGTTTTACTTTAAATGACATATGATCTAGCTAGAACAGATGAAAGTAGGAACAATGTACTTACTATCAACAGGAGGCACCAGTCTCCCTACATATTTGCTATAACACAATGACAAGCATGACACTACAATGGAAAATAGGCAATTAAGGGAACTTAAGAACACCCTGTGGTAATGCACATACTTCAATAGCAGAAGAGAGGTAGCATACAAATAGTACTTGATTTACTAGAGGGTGAGCAAAAACACACAGAAGTGATGATATTCTCAATGCACCTTTAGAAATAACATAGAAGAAAACATGCTCTCTCTTGGTCTTTAGAAATTCACTTAGCTTCTAAGCACTGTCATCTGGAAGAACTTTGACTCAAGTGAAGCTTTGAGGTAAAAACGCTGTTTCTATCAATGCAGTGTTTCTATCTAATGCTGTTAACATACTTGAAGCACCAGAGTACTGTACTGAATATTAACATCCATTTATTCTCACCCTATTGCTCCACCTTTTGAGCATCGATGACATAAAGTCATGTTCACGTACAGTAAGAGCTCCACATTTTCAGTTCTAACCTTATGTGTTAGAATAACTTAGCTGCCTCTTGAGGATTACGAGGATGTTCAACACAAGGCCTACTCCTGGTCCTATGTTACTATTCCAAACTTTACCTTTCCTCTTTCCACATTCCCTCTTCTTCAAAAAAAGAAATGAGTCATCCAAGGTTAGGCAATACAACCAAGCCGTAACACTTCATTTTGTCAGTCCCATTTAAGTCTTTCCAGAACACAGTCAAAGAAATGCATTCTAGTCTTTTGTTGTTGTTGTTTACTACCAATATGAATTTTGTCAAGCCCATCAGTTGTACTGAAGATTATCGTGAGCAGAAAAGACACTTTTGCCCATTGTTGCAGCAATACTTGTCTGTTTTGAATTTGTTTTGAAACTTTAAATACTACTATGTTCTCAGTGTTATTCTCAAACTTCCCTCTGGAAATCTTGGGGGAAGATGGACAGATGGACTAGATGATCTTGGAGGCTTTTTCCAACCTTGGTCATTTCTATGACTCCTAGAAGGATGTGAGCTACAAGAACATCAAGGTTCCTCTTAGATGCTCAAAACTTCAGATTTTCCTCTACCAGTCTTCAAAACAAAATTACGTGCACTAAGCACATTGTTTCTAAAGTAGTAAAATAATCCAGTAGTAAAACATTAAAACTGTATGCAACACTGAGCCAGAGACTTATAGGAACAATTATTCTACGTGGATGAAAAGTTAGAAAGGAAGAAAACTAAATGCTAATAGTGATATTTAAAACAAGACGACACTTTATTTTGTCTTTATTCAAGCAGAAGGTTGAGAAAGTTTTAAGCACAATCCCACCTACAAAACTTGCCATGATAAAAATAGATGAATATTGACCAGTCAGCTTGAACATCAGATGCAGTTTGGTAGAAGTGAGTGGAAGGAAGGAGCTGCAAATTGTTAAATTCATTTTTTCGTAGAAAAGCAACAGCCCGTGATACACATGTATTGCTACTCTCACAGTTTACAGCAATAGATAGTAGAATATAACTACATTTTTCCTATCTATTTCCATGTCAGACTATACCATAATACAGATCTGTAGTCTGGAAAATTAATAAAGCCAAATAAAGCATAAATGAATCATCATTGTATGTTAATGTTTTTGAATGACCACATGCAGTGGAACTGCCGGGTCATGGCCTCAACCAATGGTTGAGCACCAGGTGAGAAGGCATGGCTAACCCAGGGAGCTCAGGTGCAAGCAATGCACCTGAGTGACCAGAAGTAGCAGAGCCTGGGTCCACCCCTCCTCAACCTCATTTCAGGGTTAGCAGCCAAGGAAGCAGCATCTCTCTGGATAGTGACCACTCTCCCCTTGAGCTGTTACTGTTTATCAAAAGGGATAAGCCGATCTTCCTTCTTTACTGTCCGCTATCACTCTGTAGTGCCTGTAACTCATTTAAAGGCACTGTCATTGCCTTTTGTCAAACACCACAAGAAGAGCACCCCTTTGCTAGCTGGAAAGCATGGTGCTAACAGCTCAAACAGCAGGTCTGAGCTGTCAAATTGCTTACTAGTTAGTTCTCCTGGAAACTACCAGGTGGGCACAACACCTGCTAGCAATGGAAATAAGAGAATACAAACCACAGTTAACATAAAACTTCTATAGGGCAATGAAGAGAAACAGTACTGTTTTCTCTTTTGAAAATAACTCCCCTGGATCTGGCCTTAGTTCTTTTCTCCAAATCTGTTAGCAAGGAAAACCATTAGAGTACACTACTGTCTCCTTTCAAACCAAACTAAGACCTGAAGTCACACTGTTTTCACTCCTCATTCTTTCCAGAGTTTCCAGAAAGAGAAAACAGAAGTAAAAATGTGAAAAACTAAGGCTCAGTTCCAATAATCATACATACATGGTGATACTGCTTGAAGTATTCTTATTTCTTTCCCTTCAAGTTTTTTTGTTTAACCTGTAGGGGTTAGAACTGCTGAATAGTACCTCTGGAAAGACAAGAGGATACATCCATGACGAGGTCTTTTGAAAGATTAAATTGATAGCAAAATTATCACCGCATAATTGCTGACCAGCCAACATGCTTACAGAACGCAGGAAGCATGAAAAAAAAGCACCACAGAAATCAGCACACTATCTAATCTACTCACCAAGCTATGACTGAAAAGCCTCAAAGGACTGAGACTTCAACATCTATCTGAGTAACTCATTCTAGTGCTGGATCACTTTTACAGCAGAAAGACTTGTCTTCTGCTTCTGTAGTAATTCCTGTGGTTTGTGCCCACTGCCTCCTGCCCTGCCACTGGGATCACTGTGAAGAGCCTGGCTTCATCTTCTTTTCACCCCCTGCCTCCATCACACATTATTCAAATAAGAATATTTACCTGAGCCTTCTCTTTACAGGTTGAACAGTCTCAGCCTTTCCTCATAGGACATGATAGATACGACATGATATCCTCATAGGACATGATATCCTCATAGATACGACAACCACTTTTGTAGCCCTTGTAATATTATTCATCATATATATTGATATATATTATATATATAAAATATAATATTGTTATATTAGTCATCACTACTACATTGATACAGGGCAATTTGTTCAGCAGCAAGAGACCAGAGGTGACAAACTGCAAATGGGCCAGGTGGGGCCGAGTAAGTGAGGCTAGATATGGGTATAGGACAGAAAAAGCATAGGACAATGACATATCTCAGGGATCGTTAGGATGACTCATTTTCAGAGTTTTCAGAAGCCACTGATCTAAAATACCCAGAGCATTCCACAACAGTTCTTCACTAGAAGTAGTATCCCTAATCAGTTCAGATTTGCTTGACTAGTAACTCCAAGAAGGAAAGCAAACAAACACAATGGATAACCACAATGGAACTCACTTCCACATGAAATGCTACAACAATGTTGGCCTTTTAGTTACTTACTTAACAATACAGAAGCATCTGTTTTCAGAGCAAAACCTGAACTTGCACACGGATAGGTCCCATGCTTGGATACAAGAGAGGTTTCAATCCCTCATCTGTACAAATCAAACCAGAGTTGCTCATTCCAGACTCAGAGCACTCTTCTTGATAAGCTTCCAGCAGAACATCTATGCTAGCAGTTTTTGCATTGAAAATATTCACATCACGTTTATAATCGAAAGATTAAAGGGTTCATTATTCCTAGTATCGTACTTACAGATAAGCAGCAAGAAAATTCTGTCCTACACAGTATGATTAATGTACAATCTGCTACCACCTGCTATCAGATGAAGATCAGAAGATGCATGTGCACAAGAATACATGCACTGAATGAAGCGAGAGCAGCCACCATCAACCTTCTTGTTCAAACCTCCAGCTCTAGCACAAGTTCTTACTAGGAAGACTATTTATTGTCAAGAAAAATTAATTAATTTTATGATTTTCTTTCGTAACTACCTGAAGTGCTTTGGCAGCTTAACTGAAATAGAAATAAACGCATTAGCCACTTCATCTTCCAAAGCCATATGTAGAGTTACACACAGCAACTAATTAAATAATGCTTAGTAACTCAACCATTAAAAGTCAAACTCAGTGAATAAGAAGCTACACGAGTAATTTTTTTCTTCTGGAATAGCTGTTTCAAATTGAAACAGACAAACTTCCTAGTAACAGTCCTAGTATCAGGAAACTTAAAATAACAATAAATTTTTTGCTAATGAATTTTTCAGCATAAATGTTTCCAAGAATTTCTTTTACTTCTATAGACATTACTGACAGCAAAACACAAAACTTCTGCTGTCTATTTTGTAGAAGAAGGAAGAGAATGGAGGAATAATCAGAGTAGTTGTTTGTACTTCTACATACAGCTACATCAGCTCATAAGTTAACCAAAAACATTGCCTGAAAGGTACAGAGAGAGGCAATTCAATAAAGCAATCACCTTTTTCAAGGAAGTCTGGTACTCTATAGCCTTCCTTTTAACCCTCCTTTAACATACAGAGAGATGGGCTTACCACAGATTTGACAGGCTTTGCAAAATCTCTATGGAAAAAGGTCATTAAGGAAGCACAACTTATGGGGACAGCATGAAAATGCAGAAGGGAGGAACGTACATGTGCACACAGAGGTGGTGCATAATTCCAGGAGGAGAATAAAAAAAGTACAATATACAAAAGGAAATCTGCTCTGCACTCTTACCTTGCTGTCAAATAGATCAGCCCATTTTGTTGTTTCCCAAAACGTCTCTGTCAAGGCTTCTGAGCAACTCTCATGATCCTCATCTTTGCCTTCAGCATCACTGGAAGCAGCCCCATCTTTGGTCTGCAGATGAAGAAGCTGGTCAGCCAGTGCGCTTCCTTTTCGACAAAGTGCATCCACTAGAGTAGTCTTCTGTTTATCCATTTCACTAGAAAAAAGCAGCATGAAAAATATTAAGGACTTTTCATAGACACATCATTAAGAACAGAATCAGTACTGATGATCAGCAGTTAGAACACACAAGATTGAAAATAAGCAGGAACATCATCTTAAAAACAGGGCTATTTACTATAAATAAAACTAACTGAGAAAAAAAAACTATCTGAGACATACTCTACATGACAAAAACTCAATTGTTCTCCTCAGTTTGAAACATCTTTGGTGTCTTACGGCAAGGGCAGCTCAGGATTTTAAAACCGAGTAAGCCAGCATCTAGAAATAAAGCTTTACAGCTCTTGGCATTATAAACAGAGTCAAATCCAGCACTAACATAAGCAGATACAATTCTGCTGACTTCAAAGGAATTGCACCCATTTAAAGCACCATTACATCTGGTGTTCAGTTTCAGATGTTAGATTCAACCACATGATCTAACGGTTCAACTTACCAAGAAATGTTTAGAATGAAATTTATTACAGCATAACTTTGCTTTTATGTCAGTAACTCTAGAATTACACACACACATTCAGGAAAACTAGACTAGTTAGATAATATACCAGATCTCAGTTGTAAAACACAACAAATAAATGTTCAACCTCCCCTTCTAAGGACGTAATCTTCAAATCCGTAGCTCTTGTATTTGTGACTAAAACTACATCACAATAATTCTCCAGACTAGGGTATCAGTTTGAACAGACCATCCTCCTAGGGACAAATACTGATAATTCAGAGAAGCATACCTAACATATCTAAAGAAAACCACGATTCTCAAAAATACTCAGAAGCAGAAATACAATCACCATATCTTTCACAAATGAGATCTTTGGCAAGCAGTTACTTCTAAGACTGCTGTTAATTTTGGCTTCTAACCCAGTTACAAAACACTGCAAAGCATTATGAGAAGGAAGTTAGCATTCCAAACATAAGCCCCTACACCAAGGTTCTAATGGTTCCTCTGATGTGACATTAAGCTTGATACAATCTTAGTATGCCATTTTTTCAGACTCATTTACATCCTGAAAGCACCCTTACTTTATTTATCATTTCTAGGCAACAAATTGTAGACTTCAGTGTTCCTGTACTCTTGAAATAGAATAAGGAACAAAATCCTGCAAACAAGCTTGAAACCGTCTGTGCTTAAAATAATAACACGAGCCATTCAAAACAATTATAGTCATTTCAATTCTTTTATGCACAGAAAGTATAGAATACAAAAATAGGATGCAAGAAAATTATTTACTGGTTAGGTACTTTTTTATAGTAGTTGCATCAGGTCTGGGATCAGTCTTCATAGCAAAATAAACTGCTAATGCTGTTTGATCAATATGAGAGATTACAGTATTTGCAGCTTCAACAATTTCGTCAAGTCTTTTCATACGTTCCTACAAGAAGAGGAAGAAATGTATTTAGCAATACGAAATCATGCTGCTCGATTGTTGATTTTATTCCCACTAGGATAATTGCAAAGGCATGCAGAAATAAGATTAAGTGATTCAATATGCCCTTTTCTACACTTTCTCCAACTTTTCACATGAAAAAAACCTGATGATAAGTCTGCATTATCAAGATACCCCAGGTACAAAGTACATTTCACTCAAAACAGACTGTAATAAAAAAGTAAACAGATGCAGATTTTACAGGAAGAAAACACCTCCCAGAACAAACTGATAGTCTCTCAAGAAATAATGGTAGCAGGTATTGATTGATATGCAAAATCAGAATCGAACAGAAAAAAAGAATAATACTGACATACACACGAAGGTGTATATCTTCAAGATGAACAAAAATAGTCCATGCACACAGACACTTCTGTGTAATATTTGCAGTTCTCATTTTTGAGGACAATGACAGATGGTAAATTTAGCTGTATTATTTCAAGGGGGTACTGTCCTCACTAGCCTGGGCAATTCTGCTATAACATATTATCAGTTCATAAGAGGGGCAAAATGGGAAATGTGCTCTGCTCAGATACCATCACAGTAATACTTCGTAGCCTACAGCAATAAGTAAACTTACAGTATGTTTAACTGAACAAGGAACAGATGACAAGCCAACATACTATATGAAGGCACACCTTCTCTCATTCTCTTGCAGGATTTAGTAATTCATGTTCAGTTATCTCACATCACTGTCAATCTAATTAGGAATTTCTGCTTTATTGTACCGAGTACAGCTATGGCAATCAATTCAAGGCCAAACATGCATGAAGATTCAGTTGCTTAGGCTAATAGATGAAGTGAGATGAAGTTTTAAAATGTTAATTAACCTTTTCAGAATCCAGTTGATGAAGTCTCGCAACATATAGCGGAAGATGATTGGGAAAGGCTTCCTTCAACTCATTGTACACATCAGGGGTATCCAACCTAGAAGAGAGGACAGAACATGAAAATACAGATTCTGAAGTTCAAAGCAATCTTCTTCCTAGCTTCTTTTGTATAGCTGCTTCAAGGTTCTGTAGTAAGACAGCAGACATACTTGGTCATCCATTGTATTTTTAGATCTCGTAAAGCTTCAGCAAATTCTTCTTTTACATCTTTTTCTTTTTCCTGTTCTCTTTCTTTTTCTTTGTTGCCATTTTTGCTCTTGGATGGTGATGGTATCAGATGATAGTGAACTGTAAGGACATCCTGGAAGTGGGAGAAGAGGCACATACTGAGTGGGATACAAAAGCTAAATAAATCACAGCAAGCAACTACTCTGAGCTACACATACACTGAATAGGTATTCCAAGAGCAAAAAGTTTATTAGTCTCTAAGAACTATTTCTTTTTTTAAGTGATATAAAAGTGCAAATAACAAAATAGCACACTTGGTACAAGACTAAGCTTAAAATTGAACAAGTTGACTTTTGTGTATTCAGATAATCTTATACAATATTAGTTAGGAAAACAGCAGTTGTTGTTGTTGTTTTTAAGGAGAACAAACAGCTTGGTCAAAAGGTAAAGAAGTCAGAGATCCTATCCTACAAATTTGGCAATAAACAAGCAAATGAAGATGACCGAACTCTAGAAATACTACAGTAATATACACACAAATTACATCATACAATAAACAAGTTTATTTCTCCTGAATGAATGTTTCTTCCCCTGAATTAGCTACCGCACTCACAGTCAACTATGTCCTAGTTTGCTGCTACAGATGTCCCAGTTTCATCTGTATTTGTGTTCAAAATAGGTGTAAGATAACACAACTACTTTACTACTATGAAAACTCTAAATGCTAGCATTGAAATAACTACACCTTGAGTTCACACTAGTCAACAATCAGCACAAGAAAATGAGCTAAAAGATCTTCATTTTAAATAGGTAACTAACCTAGCACCATACTCTGAAAGGCAATCCTGAGATAATTTATAAGTTTTCAAATAAGCCAATATTAGACATCAGTCTTTCTCTCTAAGACATTACAGCTGCTGAGAGAGGTTATTTTGTTGTTTTTACTGATGCCTTTAAAAAAAAAAAAACCACCACAAAAACAACACTAGAAACTGAACGCTGAGGCCAGCTATTCTCTATTTTAAGTATTTCACAAAATTACTTCAATTTAAATACTTCAGATACAGTTATCCTGTTGAAATACCACATGAACTGTTCTGTTGCCTGATCAACTGTTCTGGCAATTTAGTTATTCAGACCAATTAACCTGAAACACACTTGTGTGAATACATAAATGATTGCATTTCATTATGCAACGCTGATTTCTTGTGCACGACTTTATCATTTACATAGAAAGTATGAAGGTGACTATAAGAAATGACTACGCATAACTTTGGCATAATGGACTTTAACATCACACTCCTGAATCTGCTGAAGAACCCTGAGGCAGAACAATTTTATTTCAAATGACAGTTAATCACAGACAACACCTGGCTAAGTAAGGCATACTGAAAACTATGCTGGTAAGAAAATGACATCAATATTCCCTTCTGACAATTCTTCCTGCTACTTATTATGCAGTTACAGGTTAAACTACAGAAGTGACATTTACAGATAGATTTTTTAAAGGTTGTTTAGAGCGCTAGTATACATTGTAGTTTTCATAGGAACTATTCTACACCAATATGAAGTGCATGATCTATGTGCACACACATAAACAAGACTTCAGCAGTACCTAGACCAAAGCATGACAAAACAATTCACAAATTCTGTATCCTCATGCAGGGGAGGATACAGAAGTCAGGAACAGGATGCTGGGGCTGGCTATAGTAATTAGAAAGGTAGAAACTAATAATGCAGTTCATTAAAGCAAACCAAACATTTTAAGATGCCTAAGAAGTTAGTCCAGTAAGAAAATCTGAATCACTAGTTTGCAATGTTTTATAAGACACACTCTACTCAGACTTGCCTGAGAAAGAAATCTGCCTTCCTGGAAGTATTCTAATATTTCAGGATTTCCTTACTTGAGGTCCTCCTCTACCTAGCTTAGCAACAAAAGTTTGAGGTTATATAACCAAATGCTCTGGGCAGTCTCACCTCTTGTCTATGTCAGAAGGCTTTGCTAGTCCGTTTCAAGGTTTCAAACCAAGTATAATTACACTAGCAAAATGCTAGTCATAAGGATAAAGATTTTCATTTAAGAGACTAATTAAATGTAGGTTGCTCTAAAAGTAATGCCTCCTATTTATTTCCACGTAAACTACATCAGATACAAAGAACACAACACCACTGTTTGATAGAACAACTTCTCATCTACAAAACATTATTTTTCAATGTATTCATCATCATTAGTTCAGCATTTTCACCAGCAATGAATAAAAGCCATAACAATCTGCACCAGCGGAGGTAACTCACTACCACCACTGCTGAAGTGCACCAGCCACCACCTCACTGTGCTCACATCCACTGTTTGGTCTCCATAGACATCCAGCAAGCACTGATGAATGTCAGTGGGCAGTGACTTCACGGGCCAACATAACAAAATAGGAGGCATTACTTTCAGAGCAGCCCTTGTACATAGCTAAGCCATCAAAAAGGCAGTAAAAAATCACTGCTCTCTTAGCCAGCTGTTTTTGGTCTCATGAGATTCCACAAACACTACAGGCTATGACCACTGAAAGGAAAACAATAAGCCTTATCACCTTTTTCAAGAGTTTACAGAAAAATATGCATGCTTCTCTGTAGAAATCAAATGCATTTCAAAGGGTAAATAAGGTGGTCTAATAAAACACAAGAGGCGTAAGATAGACTGAAGGCATCTGCATTCTCTTCTCTCTATTCAATGAGTGAACACTAACACTACTTGAAGCTCTGCATCCCCCTTAAATTACCAGAACATCCCAGAATGACACTGTCATTGCCTTTACAGAAACTCTTATCAGAGATTAAGGAGAAAGAAGGTTCATGAATCAGAGAACCACAGAATCGCAGGCACTGGAAGGGACCTCAAGAGATCAAAAGTTCAACGCCCCTGCTAAAGCAGTTTCCCTATAATAGGTCACAAGAGCTACAAACTGAATGGCAGCAAGCAAGAACATTATACCTTGAAAGGATTAGTTCAAGGCAACTTACAAATTAATGGGACAGCTGCCCTTTGTTTATCCTCTAAAAAACTTAAGCAGTATTGAAAACTTTGGAAGTATACATAGTATGCACTTTTGTCAGTATGCAACAATTTGGTAAGCCTCAGAGGGTTTACTTTTAACTTGAACTATAACCTGTATATATATACAGCATGTACAATGCCCTCACAAGACCTATATTAATAGTTAACAATTTCATTTAAGTATTTTAATTTATACCTATGTCTGATGTTTCAACGTCTGGAACTTTATATGGAAATTCCATAATAAAATATTATTTTCACTTAAGGCATTTCACAGCATAACTAAAACCTCCTTGAAGAAAATCATCTTTGATCTTATTTCCTATTTAATAAATGCCTTGCACATGCATGCCTACATACACACAGCTGAACGCGTCGAAAGAATTTTTATCTACCTAAAGATGCAGATTTAATTTGTGTAACATTGTTTTTAAGGCTACCATTTTATTTAACTGAAAATGAAGTACCTAAACTCACAGGCCAGATTTACACGAATTGGGCAGGCATACTTCACTGTATTACTGAAAGCCTCCTGGGTAGACAAGGATAATGTCTAAAGCTGAAAGGAAGTAATCTGACACATTTATTCTTATGATTGATTACAGAATTATATTTATTACGCTTCTACTATTATTTATTACTATCTACATAGGAAATAATAGCAAGCTAGGGAGAAAGATGCACAAATTCTCTACCTCTCAGCCAGGCAGGGAGAGGGAGATGATTCTCTACCCTCTACTCAGGGCCCTTGTGAGGCCCTGTCTGGAGTACTGCATCCAGGCCTGGGGATCTACAGCATAAGAAGGATGCACAGGTGCTTTTGAGTGGGTCCAAAAGAGGACCACAAAGGTGATTAAAGGGCTGGAACTCCTATGAAAAAAGGCTGAGGGATCTGGACTCGTTCAGCCTGGAGAAGAGAAAGCTCCAGGGAGACCTCACTAAGGCCTGCAGTAGAGACTGGGAAAGATTCTATCTGTGACAGAAATGACAGGACAAGGAGTCCAGTTTTACAGTTAAAAAAGTAAGTACAAGGAGATTTAGATTAGATATAAGGGGAAAAAAATCCTTTACTCAGAGAGTGGTGATGAACTGGAACAAGTTGCCCAGAGAAGCTGCAGATGCCCCATCCATGGAAATGTTCAAGGTCAGGCCGGATGGGATCCTGGGCAGCCTGATCCAGTGGGACACGTCCCTGGCACATGAGTTTGAACGAGATGACATTAAGCTCCCCTCCAACCCAAATCACTCTGTAATTCTTTGACACTGCTGTTTAAAAGCTGCATTATGCAAAATAACAAAGTTGTTTCTTACAAACCAGACGCCAGTGCCATTTTCACTCTATATTAAAAACAAAAGCTAGAGACAAGGTAAAAGTCAGATTGTAACTATATATATATAAAAAAAAAGGTACTTTGTGATAGAAGAAATGTATACAGAACCAATTTTTTAATTATTATTATTTTTTAAACGGGGCTGTTTAGCATATGCTTACACACTGCAAACCAAGAGTAAGTCAGCTTCCCATGACAATACAGTATGGTGCTCTCTTCTTCAGTGGGAATCAAGAGTTCCAAGAAAAACATCATCAAATTCTCAACTTTATACTTAACAAGTGATCAGTAGTCAGGGAAAAAGGAATTGTTTTTTTTTTTGTTGTTGTTTTTTTTTTTTTTTTTTAAGTTTAGACATACTGAAGACAGGAAGACATTTCATAAAAACCCAAGCCTAAGGGCTTTTATTTTTGTGTTCAGATAAAATTAAGTCCCTCAGCATTGCTTCTGTGCCAGAAATTAGGGATTAGGTGAATGCGTCTGAGCTACACATCCAGTAAGACAACGACTCTTGCATATACTGTGGAAAGAACCTACTGTCTTTTTGTCCAGTTACAGAAGAGTTAACTATCTTCTCTGGAAAAATCAGGGTGCTATTTCCTGGCACAGTCTCAAGCTGCTTTCATGCAAAATAGAAGCACTTTCAAACTGCAAGAAACAGCCATCCTGGATTTCTGGTAGTGTCGAGCATACAGGGGCAAGCTAACATTGCCCTTCTCTGTATCTCCTCTCTCTACCCTACTGCTACTTCCCCTCAGCCCCCAGTTATGATCGGAGATTAACTCCCTTATTACAGATCCACTTAATGAGGACTTTAAATCCTATCCATTGGAAACCAAGCATTCAGAAGGATTTTTAAAGCAACCTACCAAAAAGCGATCTGCATAATTTTCAGTCAAATTATGAAAATTGCAGCAAAGTAATTAAATTAAAATCTTTCTGAAGTCTAATCACACTCCTACACAGTTATTATACCAGTACTAAATAAAATTAGCAGGCCTAGTTACCAGCTCGCTTAAAGAAACCAACCAACCAACAAACCACAACCAAACAGATTACTGCCATCAGCTGTGGTATTCACAACTCTCATGCCCTATTTCTAGCAAGAATCTTAACTAATTTGGATGTCGTTTCAGAAAATCGTACCTTGAAAACAAGGGAATTAAAATAGCCTTATAGTTTCAGAAGAACAAAACAAGAAATAAAGATAACCACAAACCTCTCCCCACAGAGAACAGCCCTATAGAGGTAGTCTGTTAAAACAGACCTTACTAAAAAAAAATAAAAAATAGACAAGTTTCAGTCTTTGTCTGCTCAGAGACCATAATTGAGAGTAAAAGTATGAGACAGCATAAGACTGAACATCACTGTTAGTCACTCGCTTTGTCCCACTCCCCAAAATGCATCTTACACATACCACACATTCTTCCTCCCCCCCCCAAATTCCACTACCTCCTACACCACGGCATATAACTTAATATAGGCTAGAGTATATTGGAATAAATCTCAATCTTGAATTGAGACACTTCTCAATCAAGTTCATCCTCACTAACAACAGCTGCTTTTTAGGGTATTTTTTCTACAACTGTAACAAAACCCTCCTAAGCAGACAATTGTTTTGGTATGCAGTTTGGTATCCAATACTATGTGAAGTGTTAGGTTTGTATTCAATTCCTAATCTGCAGACAGAACACAATGGGTAGAAACACTTGCCACAGAAAATCTTCACTACAAACACTGAAGATGCCTGTGTATCTCACAGAAAGTTACAGACCACTAATCACATGCATTTTTACGGCACTTATTGCAGTAATATTCAGATGCTCACGTGCCTCTCAGTTACAGTGAGATGCATTTACAGTGCTGAAGCAAATAACCCAGGACTGAGAAGGTAGATGAAGGAGACAAATTAAAAATCAATAGTAGCAGACAAATTCTTTAAGTCATATGCAACAAGACTTATATATATATTTATATATATATCTTTGTCAAAAACTAACATTCAGTACCTTTTTAAATTTTCCTTGTCGCTTTGCTGCAGACTGCCCCTGGGAGTTAGAATAACATACTGTAAGAAAACATGCACACACCACATAGGATGGAGACACCTTCTCTGTACAATTATGGTTATATTTTCAACCTACATATTTTTAAACTGTTAGAGAGTCACATCTATGACCAAACATGCTCTTAAAGCATGCTCTTTCATTTTAAAATTAATAAAACAGTACATTGTTGTGTGTAATTCTTTATTCCTGTAAGACAAGCAAGTGTTGTTAACCACTTAGCTTACATTAATGACATTACAGAAATTCATTCTCCAAAGTGCAGGTTTGAGGTTTTGACAGTTTAGTGGCATTGTTCCATTTCCTAGGAAATGTACAGAAATAAGACACTTCCCTGAAATTGCACCCCACTTGCTGAACTAGAGATAACTCCCCTGACGACTCATTCTCTCTTGTTTGCTGTTACATACTGAGATCCACTAAAGGCAATGGAAAAAAGTTGACATTATTTGATATCATTTTTTCAGCAAAATACGAACATCAAATTTAAGCCTGAGAATATGACACACAACAGGTCTCATCCAGAATTTCTCTGAATGTAAGCTCTTATGTATTCTTCACCATCAAGAAATTCAATTCTACAGGCAATACCTATTACACCTCCTACTTCCCAGCCCAGAAATCCTTGTATATAATCACTTAATCTAGTTATAAAATAAGAACTAGAACCAATAGTTCAAGAAAGTGCAGAATTCAGGTTGAGTCAAATATACTACACTGTTACAATAGATTTACCACGGATTTCAAATGCTTGCAGCTTTGCAGGAACCACAAATATATCTAAACCTTTATATATTAAAGTGTTTAGCTACTTTTTTTCTTTCCACCCCTCATTCATTCATTACTACTCTTGGCAGACATTATCTATCTTGCAGTTACACCTAAGATTAATATGTGCAATTTTCTTCATAAGTTCTACCAGCAACACATCAGACTGAATGAACTATACCTGTCTACTCAACAATATCTAAAGGTATGTGTCAACCTCCTCACAGAGACTTAGTTTCTTCAGAAAAAAAAAAAGCTGTAGTTCTATCTAAGTTGATCAGTCACATTTAGTGATATATGAACATGGATTACTTCTAAATATTGACCATCAATCACCAGCACTGCTCAAAGTTTATTCTTCTCTTTGCCAACTATTTAAAAATATTTGAATAGCTAAAGGAATCACAAGATACACAGGCGCATGATCTGGTCACTTGCAAGCACTGCTGCACTACAGATTCATTCAAGTTAGCAAGTAGCTTTGATAGGATACTACATTACAAGCAAAAATACCACGCAGCTTTTTTCCACCACAACATAGAGATCTTATGTCATTCTGTTGGACCATACAGTCATATCAGTGGTTGACAACATCAGTTTGCAGCAGGTAAAAATATCTGCTTAAGTATATGGGTCAACAAAATGCCTTCTCTGTAAAGATAACACGTAGGTGTTAAAGAAGGACTTAGATTTTTTTTCTGCAAACTGTATGCATGCAAGGAAGAGTATAGTTGTTTACTAGAGAACCAACGTGCACAAAACTCATATGTACATATTTTTCATTCAAAAAAATGACACCAAATAAGGCATTTTAACAGTCACTTTTATAGGCTACCACACCAACAAGAAAAAAAAAAACAGTTGCTTCTAGAAATAAGGATTCAGAGACGAGGAATTAGAATTCAAAATTTAGAAGACACAATTACATTTGAAATTTTAAGATTAAAATAAAATTAACAAGTTGCTCTGACTTTATAATGAAACAACTGCTTCAAAAATGCATTATGTCACTAGAAGTGGTGCTCTTCACAGTACTAAAACTGTAACATACAGTGCACTTCCTTGGCATGCCATTTACCCGCTTCAGAAATCTCAAAAAAAGAAGCTGTCATCCATTTAAGATACTCACAGCTTTCTTTCCAAGTTCTGTTTTAGACAGTGTAAGAGCTCCTGCAAGATAACATCCTGGTCCTGCTCCTTTTGGTATTCTATTCAGAGAAAGAAGACTCTGTGTTAGAACTGGGTTCAGTAACATCCTATTTGGACTACAATAAAGAATTTGAACAGTGTGAGAAAAATACAAGAAGAATATCAAGCGTAGGCAGGTAGACACTATAAGACGAAGCATGATTTTTCTTAGGTGTAGAGGTGGTTGGTTAGATGTAGATGAGAAAACAGAACTTCAGTAACTTACTTGTCATCAGGCAGAGATGTAACAAAGAATGGTTGACTGTGTTTTGGTGGTAATGTCAAACTGTTGGATTTCTTCTTTCCTAAGAGAGCAAGACTATGATTTTCATAAATATCTAAGCTCAAGGTACTAGACAACCTGTGTGAAACAATAAATGGAAGGTCTTTGATGCGATCCAGCTCACTGTTCTGTTCATGACGAATTTGTAACCGAATAGTGTAATCTCCTTTTTCCAGTTTCACAGAATACTGAAAGAAAGAAGCACTTGTAAACGTCAAGATTAAATACTTCACCAAGAATACAGAAATCCTGAAGTAAGACTGTCCTGTTTTTCTTGACTCATACAGCTCTGGTCATTAAAAACATTCTGGATAGCTTATTTTCGAAATTTCTTAAAAACAGCTAAAACACTTCTTGATCAACTGAAAATTATTAATAGTTTTCAGACCCCAAGATAGAATGGGAATGAATTATGTCAGCCTAACACCATACTAACTGCTCAAGCAGAAATCAGGCTTCTTGTTAAATGTTCAGTGCAAAACTTTTGGCAGGTTTGTCTTAATACACATTCTGTTTATGACGCAACTTTGGGCACTCAGTGGTTAAGATCACAGTACATTTTCTACTGTTCTATTTTCTTCCACACTGTGGGATTTAAAGTTGCACTTTAAAGAACTGGCAGACTCTGACCTGATTGTACAAAGCTTTCCATACCTGCCATTAGGAATAGGCAGATGACATTAATTTACAAAGCAAAGCAAAACAAATACATGGATGTTTAATTATGAAAATGTTCTTCAATTTCTACCAACTTAAAAAGGCACCACAAGGATATTCTGAATAGCAGTACGCTAAGTTCCCTAAGTTCCCTTTAGGATGTTTCTGGTGCTGCTGCTATAATCCGAAAAGGTAGTCCTGACAGGGGTTAATTAAGGACTACCCTTCTCCCAGAATCTCCCTTCTGGATTAGAATCGTGCTTCCTGTTGATACAACTTCCCGGATTAGACAATTTAGAATTGCTTTGGAATTGTTCTATGATGCACAACATCAGAAACACAGTGCAGTGGTGCACCAGGTGCATGGCACAGACTACTTTGGTACTTTTCAAGACACGCTTCAGAAGTTATCGTTCATACACTTCCAGAATGATCAGTCATTCTTTGAAACCCAATTTCAAAGGCAGCAAGAGGAAGTAATTGCTCTTTAGCATTCAGAAGGCTGCTTAAAGACAAACAGCATAGATGACAGTCTTCATGAATGAAGCAGCATCTGAGCTATCAGACTACAGAAAAAACAACATACGCTTTTTGCATAAACAGAAAAGTTTATGGTATCATCTTTGTAAAACAAACAAGAAGTCTCTAAAGGCAACTGAACTGGAGTTGATTTCCTGAGAAGCCCCATCAAAAATACAAGAGGTCACGAGTTAACTGCTTTTTGTAGAAATAAAACATACCAGAGCTATTACTCTTTTCTTGGAAAAGCAAATCAATCTCAGAAAGTTTGATTTCATGGAAACAAATCTATTATTTTTTTTTCCATACAAATATATCACCACTGAAAGGTACAACTGTACTTTCTCCACATCTCTTCACAAGATTATGCCTATGCATCAGGATCTGTTAGGAGGTAACAGCAGGCATGGAAGGGGAAAAAGTCCAAGTTTCACAGCGTGCAGTAAACAGAAGATATAACAAATATAGTACTCTGTACCTGGTGTGGATAAGCATCTCCTGACCCCATTTGTCTTTTGTTTTGGTCAAAAATAATCCACAGTTGGCTATCAAATTCAGATTCATATAACAATTCACAAAGAAGCGGACAGCTTGGTGTTACTTCTCCACTCTTAGGCTATTAAAAGAAAATTCAAAACATTTCAGCCACTGTTGAATAAAACAAGTATAATTCTTACACACATTCAAGAAAAAAAATGACCTGAAGCCATTTGAACTCACAGTAGTTCCTAAAGAAAATCAGATTAGAATTCTGAAAGTAGAGAATCTAGAACTTTAACCTAACAATTTGTTTCTGACAGAAATGTAAAGTTAAAACCTGTTTTTAAAAACAAGCTATGTTTATCAATGACTTACAAAAAAACAACAAGAATAAACTCTACCTGATGAAAGTTGTAGGTTAAAATCATCTCATACAGTTGGCGGTTATTCGGTAAAATATCTCTGGATCCCAAAGGTTTTATTTTTGCACTCACTGGTCTACAGTTAAAATAAAAACAAACAAAGAAGGCACTGCTAAGAAACACGTATGTGCTCTCAAAACTTGTATTCTTTAAAAAGAAATGTATTTTGAAGCATATCTGAATACAACACTAAAATCTTCGGTTAAAATGAATGACAGTTAAAAAAGAATGTTTAACAATGTTACGGACACTGCCAGAACAAGAAGCCAACAGAACTCAGTAAGCACAACTAAGCTCAAAACTAAAAGCCAATTTAAAATAAATAAATAAATAAATGGAAAAACAGACTTTATTATTAGGAAAAAAATTATGTTGCCTTACATCTCATCTGTGCTTCAATCAGCACTTTTATTCACAGATTGAAAGGTTAAAGGCATAGTAACTAGAGGACACACTAATCAGTTGATAAATGTTTGCTATAGAAATTTATGTTAGAAGAGAATTTGTAAAAGAAATTGGAGTAATACCACAAAGGAAGAATTTTAATGTATATTGCTTATGTAAAACTCAGAAACAGCTGGGACGAGCTGTTGTTCAGAAAAGCAGAAATCCTTCAGATCTTAAAGAACATAGGCTAAAAATCAACAAGATTAAAAAAAAATCACAACTTCGGAAATAACAGAACTGTTGACACAAGGTAGTCTATACACCAGATAAGATGAGAATTCAGCTATACAAATCTGACAGTCTTCAATTATATGATCAAAAAATCTTTCCATAAGATCTTGTCAGCAATTCCAGTGCAACCCTCCCTTCAAGCATTTAATGAGAAGCCTTTCAGTACTTCTCCTCCCCACTGTGTTATGATTCACTACTCCATTCAAGAGACCATCAAATTTAAATTGAAATATATAAATATTTCTCATTAGTACTTGTAAATGGAATTAGTTTACTACCAAAGGAATGCCTTAAATTTTACAAGGAAATAAGAATCTCTATTTTACAAGCCAAGAATGAGACAAATATACATGAAGGGATTGTTTTATTTCCTCGCTTAAGCCATATAGAAATCAGATATTTCTGAATCTAGTATTAGACAGCATGTACAGCCATCACCAATTTCCCACTGACCTCAATTCTAGTTACAAGTCTCTATCAACTCTCAGAGTCCAAGACTGCTACTGCAGGGCCCAGAAAATGGAAAATGTTAGATTACTGACCGTTGTGAAATTGTCTGGCCAAAACCTTAGAAGTACTGCTTAAACTGTATGGCATTTCTTTCTCCTCCTAGAACTACCAATGTTAGTGACTGCTGCATTGATTACTAATTTTTCCTCCATGTCAGCATGGTTCCAACTGACACAACTGACAACGGAAGAAATACAGCTTTCCACACAAAACACAGTAGTACCAGATTCTACAGCAAAACATTTCCAGTCAAGCAAAAGAGAGAAAATAATGTTTCCAGGTGAAAATTAGGCAGGATCTCAGGCAGCTGCTTCAAAGAAAATAAAAAGAAAACACAAAAGGTGGCATCAAATAACTCAGTAGAATTTATTTCTTTAGATATTAAAATGCCTTTTTATCTCTGCCTCCTTTGGAAGCACAGAGAAGTTTTTGCTTTTTTTTTTTCCTTTCAAATTTAGATCAAGAAAAATAATTCTTAAGGAAGAAGTCACAGTAATTGTTTAATTCTGTCAAGACTAAATGGAACTAAAAAAATAACATGTTAAGAAATTTAACAGGATTTCTAAATTCATACCTCCAAACACACTTAAAGTCTTACAAGAATACTCGTTACCCTAGATTTCACTCTTCATTTGTGACCATTTTAGCCACATACTAATAGTTCTCTCACTTTCACCATACAGCTCCTCCAAAACAGTACCTGAGAGTTTGAATCCAACTTTTCAGGTTTATGCATGGAGCAATATCCTCATACTTCAACATGGACTGAACATCAAACCGTACAATTCCTTCTGAAGCATGCTAAGGAGAAAAATACATAATTATTATGCTTCTATGCATTTGTAACATTAGACATGGACCATCTGATTTGTCTCTCATAAATATAATAGCTGTAACTATCCATACTAGAAGTAATACTGTGAGTTTTGAAGTGTCACAAGCTCATCCCTGTTTTAAGAAGGCAGACATACTGGGACTTGAAACAACAACAAAAAGACTACAACAAAAGCAAGAAAAGTTACTGATATGGCCAGAAGTCTCACTTATATTTGTTTTTCCAAGACTATCCACTATTAATAATTCAAGTAATTTGTACAGAACTGTATAAATCACACATAGGGCATATGTGATAGTTTCCTCTGAATATGTAATTCAATGAATGCAAGCATTTTTCATCTAGAATCTTCTATCAAGTATTTTACTGTTTCTTCATAGGATTCTTATTACAGAATAGTTTATCTTAACAGAAAAGAAATAACACTACACGCACAGTTTAAAGTTATTTTGGAAGTTTACTTTTTCTAGCAGTATTTCATGACAAAGCCACCAGTGTATCAGCTTTATTAAAATATATCTTATTTAAAACGTTCAAGAAAGGGTAAAACTGTATTCTTTCATTTTTAACTCCTCGCTTTTCAATTCATCTGACACCACTGGTGTGGCCTGAACCCACTTCAGTAGAGGCTGCCATGCACAACATCAACACCACTTCTTCCACCTGCCTTACTGATTCAAGACCTGGTTCCTTAGCACAACGCACCCTTTCCTTTTTCCCCCAGGTTACTCAGCTCTTAGAGTCTGAATGTATTCAACTGCATTTGTTCTGGCCCTTTGCTGGAAAAAAAAAAAAAAAAAAAAAAAGGAGGAGCAAGGAGAAATTGGTATGCTACTGTTTCCTGCAGAACCATCTCAGCCCTTGAAAAGGAGGTGGCAAAATCAAGCCAAGGCAGACTGCACAGGACAAAGAACACTGGAGCAAGGCAAACTACTGTAAATAATAAGATACTGATGTTTTGAGTAACCTTCCAGTCCTTTGGTATCACAGAGCCTCAGCAGTCGTGATGCTGCCCATCCACCATGCCTTCAACTGACCTGAACAATGATCTCAAACCAAAATTGGCACATCTCAACAAATGACTGAACAAGAATAAAGTAAATTTTAATGACATTTTACTCTGAAAATGCTATTTGGAATATTGAGTTTCAGTAATTATGGTCCAGCAAAGTTTCCTCACACAAAAACTTGCAATAGTTACAATGTGAACACCTTTCAGTATGCACTTTCTACTGGTGTCGTACTTTTTTTTCCTGCTCATTTTTTCCCCACTGATTCATAATGAAAGCCACAGAAAATTCATAACTAATGGTATTTTTGATCGACTAAGTATCTATTTACTTATTTTTAAAGGAAAACACAATAATCTCAGGTATAGCTGTGCTTTTAGTCTGCCTAAATACAGAAAAGAACAGAGAAAACTTAAAAAAAAATAAATCTGAGATGTCAGAGGACTTCAGAATAATTCTAGGTAAGCAGCCTGGAAGACTTACCATGTTTAGCTGAGGAGTAGCGCAAAGTACACCATGAAAAGAAACTGTGTAATTAATGCTAACGTCGCTAAGGCTTGCCCACCACCGAGCAACACAAAATTCAATTGTTTTTCCAGCCTGAATAATAAAAATGCAAAGTTAGACAGACACAAACTCACCTTCTCTTTCTATTCACCCCTGCCTTTCTCACCCCAAAGCCAAAACAAAGGGGAAATATAGCTGAAAGTATACCCAATAATGTCCAGTTTACTCCAATTACATTAATTTGTATGGTAGCAAATAAGACGTGACACTTGATTCCCGTCAAAACAACATGTGCCAGAGGCATACACTTACAAAGAAAGCTACAGCTTTTAAACATTACATATTCCTTTCCTGCTCTTTCAAATTAAACAGACAGGGCAGTTTATAGAAGACATTAATGTGCATCAGAAAATAGATAGTGCTCTCTACCTCAAGAAGACATGAAGCCTGGGGGTTTTTTGTTGGTACTGCTTTTTTTGCTTGCCTTTTTTAAACATGATAAAGTTTACAATCAGACAATGTATCTTAATGCCCCCACTTGAAATTTTCACAAAGTACAGGACTGAGCAACACAGAAGTTGGACTCAGTGGACTCATTCACAAATTGGAATATCCTGGTTCTGTTTTAGACTCCTGAACTAGAATTAACCAAAATAAATACATTTGTAAGCCAGTCAGCATCACTTGGCTTCAACACTGAAGACATTTCTCAGATTATCACATTAAGCATTAAAAGCAAAATGTGCTGAACTAAATCTATTCAAGAAGCCTTAGCCCCTGTTTAAAAGGGAAACAAATTGGTCTGTATAAACAAGTACTAATAAACTGATTAAGCTATTTGAGACCTTTCCAAAGCACGAAAAAGGTTTCATTCACTACTATAAGAAATAAGTTATTTATTTGGGTTTTTTTATTATTATTATTATTTACTTTTTTCCCTTAAAAAAGGCAAAACAAGACACAAAAAAACAAGATCAGCAACAACAAAAACCCAATGCTCTCTTTCTCCTACCCCCCAGCATAACTTACTAAGACAGGAAATGCTTCAGTCACTGATCCTTTTTCTGGTAAGGACAGAAATTTGTAGAATTCATGACTTCTATATGCTTTTTGTTTGACTAGCTGAACAGCATGAAGCACAAACTTGGCAGTCACATCAGAGGAACATGAACATATTGTCACTTCTAGACAAAAGAAGAAACAAAGTTTAGTTACAACAAGGAAGAATTTTAGACAGGAAACGGAGATTCAACAGAAGATGACAATTTTCACAAGACAATCACAATTTTTAAAAGTTACAAGGCCCATACGTGAACAACGCCTATATAGCAGTTATTTATTGAGACATTGTCAGATTAAGGAAAACTAAGCAGGTTCAGAGATCAAATAAGATAAATGCTACTCAACTGTATGGTAAAAACTAATAGGACAGTACACATTACACATCTGTACAGCACAGATTACAGCTGAATTTCAAATTAAGAGTCTTATCTGCAAACTTCAGTACATATTAATAAATAAAAATCTTTCATATCACATATGTAGAAGAGGAATACTACTTTTCTCACCCTATAGGATTACAAGCTTCTTGCCCATCACATTTAAGGCATCATTCAAAGCTATGCCTACAAATGTTAAAAGTTATGCACAACTCAGACAATAATATTTTTCCATAAATAGGGGATATGCCTCCATTAATGCGCCATCATTTCATATTGTATTTGCTAGTTTCTAGAAGACATGATCAGTATTTCACTATAACAGAAACCATGAGATAACCCCTCAAAAAAGGGAAGGAAAAAAAAAAAACCCTTAGAAGAGTCTAGAATCAAGCGAACATTTCACATATTTGTGGATCAAATGCTTTAATTCTTACTCAGGGAGGAAAAAAAAAGGAATGATTTCAGAACAACTTTGTCAAGTTTGATAGATGTGATTTATTATTTAATTACTATGCTCATTTTCCTTACCAGCCCACGTAGCTCCCTGGGGAACATCAATGAAGTGTCTTCGGATTTGGCCAGGTTTAAAGTGAACATCTGTATATGCAAGGTCGTAGCTTGATGATTCATCTACTCTGTACACCAAAAATGCAAATACAAGCAGTAACGGAACAAGCTGTGAATTTTTTTTTTTAAGACATTTTTAAATACAGAAATAATCTCCAAAAAGAGTGTAATGAAGATATTCAGTCCTTAGCACCAATAGTATTTTGATCTGCAGATTTGCTTCTACTTAATCACAATACTTGATACGACGGAAATACCCACGAAAATAAGCAGACTTTAAACAAATGGATTTATGAAGGTGAAAAATGGAACCTGTGTTCAATGTTAGATGAGGCTCAGGAATTGTTACTGACACTTACAGAATATCCAGAATTGGATGGCCACAGTGGCCATCGAGTCTAACTCCTGGAGCCCCACAGAACTATCCAAAATTCAAACTCTATGTCTGAAATTGTTATCCAAACAGTCCCTGAACTCTGCCAGCTTGAGGACTTGACCACTACTCTGGTGAGCCTGCTCCAGTGCCTGATCACCCTGTGGTGAACTTTTCCAAACACCCAGACTGATCCTCCCCTGACACAGCTTCATGCAGCTTCATTGAGTCCTGTCACTGTCACCAGAGAAAAGAGGTCAGCGGCTGCCCCTCTGCTCCCTGCGTAAGGGAGCTAACAATACCAACTCTGTAATTCTCTGTACTCAAGTAGAAAAGGAACTCTATCCCAAATTCCATCTGCTAAATAACACCCACTGACTTTAAGGACAATGGTACATCAGGTAAAAGTTGGGGGAAAAAAAAAACAAACAAACAAACAAACTTCAGCTGACCTACACTTAAAAATAGATTGATATTTTGTTCAAAAAGTCTTAAGTCATCTGTATTCTGATGGAACAGAAAAGCTCTACCATTGTGGTCAAGAATATTCTGCCTTTTGGCTTCCAGCACCAAGATGAAAAACAAGTGCTATTGCCGTATAAGTCTATTGCAAGAATCTTTTCAGAGTTCTGCTCCCTTATCAGTGCTAGTTCAAGAACTCCCAGAGAAAGAAGGTGAAATAAGTATGACAACACAAGGTTAAAAAAAAAAAAAAAAAGCTAATACAGCTTGAATTTACTGACCTTGTTGGTATAACAACAGTTACTGGAACTCTGAAGAGTGGACCTGCATTAGGCATTGCTATATCATACCCACACACCTGACAAAATAAAATATAGCTGCTTAAGATCTTTGGTCAAAATGACATTGTAGAATACAATGTTGAACTTGAACTAGTTGCAGAGTGCTTCCAATTGTTGTAAATGAATATATACAGAGAACAAAAAACTTAATATAGTTATTTATTTCATTTATATTTTTATATGCTTTTATTTTTCCAATAAAGATACTCAAACATCAATTGGAATCTACCGTACAAAATTGTATAGCATATCTGCTGCTGAGCCCTGGACTCGGCCTGTGTAGTACTGAGGGTGGCAGTATTTTCTCATTTGTAAGCCACACAGCCTTCATCACCTTAAAAATTCTAAAAAAAGGTTGACAGAGGCAGTATGAAGAGGGAAGGGCATAGAGTCTCACACAGAATACTGATCCTTTAATACCTCTGTATAATGCACTCCTTCTCTCAGGCCACGTGGATCCACACGAACATTAATGTGTCGACATTGGTTCATAAGCTCTAAATGACTAGGGCACTGGACCCACGGTGCATTTGAAGTTAAAGCTAAATGAAGCTGAAGAGATATCCTTTCAGTGTTTTCTGTCAAGAAACAACAACAACAAAAATCAATACCAGATTATGAACTCACATTCCACTGTAACACAGAATTTGCCATTAAAAAGTACACATCTCAATAAAACATTGTAGGAACCAATTACTTGGTGCTGCCTGAAGTCAGATTCTCCACAAAAGGACACTGTTCTATATTATGTCTTCTAACTTGAGAAAACAGCAAAAAAGCAACATATAATACAATAAAGCCCTACATCTAACTTCATTTTTTTTAGTACATAAAAGAGGCAAACATGAAAGAGGCAAAGATAAGGTAGCAAGCAATCCTTCAGTTGCCCATAACATAAGCCTGGAAGCAGGTAAAGATATTTTCATATAGATGCAAGTCTTGTCTAATGCACATACATAAAGTAAAAGCAGCCTCACAGACTCTGAAGGTTTTGCTAATCACCAGATCACATTATAGAGTAATCTAAGTGAAGGCTTTAGATTCTAGTAGTAATTTTTTCAGTAATCATAACATCTGCCTCTGACTTTGTTGGCCAACATAATAAAATAGGAGGCACTGTATTCACAGCAGCCCTTTACAATTCCTTTATTATCTTTAGGTATATTGATGCTTAGCTACTCAAAAGAACTCATCTGTTGAAATCTTACATTTTTTTTCCCAGCTTAGATAAAATCCAAACCTAGAATTTGTGGTCTTCAAATACCCAGAGATTAGTTTCTCAGTAAAGTTTTTCCCTATTTAGAATAGCCTACATTCTTTGTCAAGAGTTATCTGCAATAAATCCCTGGAATCTTTAATATCTCAAGAAATTGTAGATGTTTGATAATTTTTTTCTATATTTTTTCGTGGGAGCCACAACTTCACTTTAAAGTTGTTTAGAGCAAAAGTATGCCTGAAGCAACAGAAAAATCAGAAAATAAGTTCTGTAATTATAAGTCTGAGATTAGAATGGAAAAACTGTTTAGATTCCTGCCTTTATTTACCAACTATTTTGGAGTTGCATTTATTCCTTCTGCAGTAGAAGACTTGTACTGCTCCTCATTATCATAGCTTTTCTATTTAAAGATTACAGTTCATTTTTAACTCATACAAAAGAAGCTTTCCCACCTGTATTCTCAGGAAAGACAGGCTCTATGCCAACCCCGTGATCAGAAGGTGCAGTTATCTGGGCAGGGTCTCTGAGGTAGATGCCACGATTGCTTCCAACAGTAATAGTAAAGCCTATGTTGCTTGTGAATGATGAATTCTGAATGAGGTAGTCATAGGCTTTGTCAACCTGTTAGAACACACTCTAAATTAACACATTTCAACTTCAATAGTCATTCATGCAAATTATCCCCTTCATGAGGCATTCAGCAAGTACAGCAACAAGCAGTGAAGTTACCAACATCCTAACTATTAGAGTCATACTGATTTTGAGGCAACACTTCATGCAACAACCATATAGAGCAATGAAATAGTAAAAAACACTTCAAAAAAATATGACAAATTTATTGCAAAGGGAATTTATCAAAGACACAAAACAAAGGTTTCCATAACTTGGAAGTAAAAGGTCCAGGTCTACAATATTACTTTAGATCCCTTTCCTATATATGGAGCTAAACTAGTCACAGATTTAAACCTTTCAAAAAGTAGCAGAAGTTAAGCACTTCAAAACATATAAAGCAAGAGGAATGCCAATGCAAGCTTAATATATGTAGATATAAAAGAAGGGTTTGCTTGTTTGCTCCCTTAAACTCTGATGACAAGTCCAACCTTCTGTCTCAAAAAGGCATCCTACTATCCCGCTTTCTATTCTACCAACCCTCAAAATCTTACATTCCCTTATATTTCACCAAGCTACCTTCATCTATGAAGATTTGGACACCCATCTCCAAAACAAGCAGATGCACTATAGTCTCAGTCTCCCAGGTCAGAATTTTAACCGTATGTTTTTTAATACACTCTTTAACCACAGAATACTAAATCCTAACATACAACTGGTACGTTTCATTTCGGTTTTGGAAATGTTTTTATTTGATATGGTTACTACCCTTCTGTATCAAACGCAGCATTAAAGATGTGTTCGGAAGACATCTGTTACTGGCTTCCAGAATCTCAAGAACAAGAGTTTAGGGCTAAGCATTTAATATGAAATGTCTTTAAGCATGAGAGTAAAATCTTGGTACCTCT
The DNA here is from genome assembly GCF_016699485.2 of Gallus gallus. NCBI lineage: Eukaryota > Metazoa > Chordata > Aves > Galliformes > Phasianidae > Gallus > Gallus gallus. The sequence goes on from NC_052532.1 coordinate 142,905,354, forward strand.
TTTTGGCTAGGATGGGAGTGACCACAGGCAAAGACATCAGTCTTTAATAGCTTAACGTTACGCAAAGGGATACTGTCATTCACGCTGCTTTTATCATAAAAAAAATTCATACTGGAGATTTCCAAGTTACTTAAAAGACAACACAATGAACACTCAGATTTTTCAGTGCAGGCCCACCCACATCAAAATCACCCCGCTACTGCAGATGTACTTTTTGTGAAGCAAAGGAGTCCTTTGCTTTAGCGTGGGTATCTCTGCATTTTCATTGCTCAGAATGTACTGTTCCAGCTTTTGTCAGTAAAGAACAAGTTCAGCTCTCTGACAACAGTATAAAAACATTTTCTGACATTAAGACAGAATTTACGCATACAAATCCGTATGTGGGTGACAAAATCCCACATCCTACTTTTATGTCCACACACCCTTTTCATCAGATAAGGAATGTGTCTAGTTAACACATATTTAAGAGAAACCAACTGCATGCTGAAGCAAAGAGAGATATTTCATTCTTTCTCCCCTCCCACTACATTCCCTTCTTTATCCTGAATGAGATCTGCTAATTAAGTAGCTTGGGAGCAAGCTGAGTGAGCTCATCCAGAAAACTGTTTTAGGTAGTTTTCTACTGGTAGTTATTTAAGGGCTTTTTGTGTGCTTGTTTTGCTGGCAATTACCTGAATAACACCATGTCCTTGTGCAAATACTTCTATATTTTCAGCTTTCACTGCCGTATTTTCTAAGGCTCTTCTGACAGAATGAACAGTGTAATGAATATCGTTAGCTTTGAGCCCTGAAATTAAAAGTAAGGATGTCGTTGGAAAAAAAAGTTACAAAGTTGGAAAGCTATAGAAAAAGACCTTATCTTTTATACTACACGCTAATATTACCTGACAGTACCAATGCAATGCCTCCACATGCATTGGGAGAAGACATGGATGTGCCATTCATGAGTTGTGTTCCTCGCAGAGTCCAATTTGGAACAGAAGCAATAGCACCTCCTGGGGCACTAATACTTACTCCAAGGGCTCCATCAGTGCTAGTGTGAAAAACAGAATTGTTGAAAAACAAGCTTTTATTTTCTACACACTATACCTTGAAGTTACCTGTGAACTTAAAAAAGATAATTTTAGCTTTGGCACATTCTCAAATAGTACTTCACTAAATCATTAACCCATAAAATACAAGATAAAGCATTACATTAAGTTGCTACTTAATGTTAAATTAATCATCAGCTATGCCTGTTTTCCACAGTGAAAGTTATCCAAACTTTCATTCCTTAAATACTATATACAAAGGGCTACAGTTTAGTCAGCTGACTGACTTATCTAGGCAAATTTGAATTAGAAAACATACACAAACATATTAAATACTTCATTACGTAAATAAATATTTCACTGAGCCTATTTAAACATTATTCTTAAAGAAAATATACTATATTTTAAAGCAATATTAGTAAAAAAAAAAGAGACTAGAAAAAGAAGTAGAATGTAGACATCTGAATTTTGCACAGCCATTGCACAAGCAGGTCAAATTTTGAATTACAATACAGAAGTTTATACATTTTATCTACTTCTCTTGCTGTTCTTGTTTCAAGAAGTGGTTCAGCATCAGCTGGGCCCAAATCACCTTCTCGCCCAAGCATTTTAAAAAAACCTCAGTGAGTACCTATGAAGCATCTAGTTTTCAACTGTATGAGGCAAATACACTAAATATTCCTCACTCTGTATAGATGAAAAACGTATCATTTTAATAAGGACCACACTGTGCTTCAACTACTACTTGTGGAGAGGCAAGGTGGATTTGTATCTTATATTAGTAGCTTCAAAGATGAGTCTCAAAACCAGAGTACGCTACATTACAGAGTCATAACGGATTTAATACGTTTTATGACAGTCCTATATAAATTAGTGTTTTTATCATACCTCCAGACAAGCAGTTAATGGCATATCTGCCTGAAAGCCTCTAGTCCTTACTCAGACTTCTTTTGGCTACCACATTACTACCAAATTCTTCTGAGACATAAAATGATAATAAAAGATTCTCAAAGCCCCTACGTTTTCATAGATCTTTGAGATAACTTTCTATAATGAGTTAGAAAAGCATTTTTCTGTCCTCTCACACTTCCACTAGATTCAAGCAAAAGCAATAATTAAACTGTGACATTATAATGTCACCGAAGCCGGAAGGAACAATACCACAACGCTATTTCTTCTAGCCTTCAGCACCAACAGGATAGTTAGCTATACCACACAACTGAATGAAACAAATACTACTGAAAAGAGTCTCAGAAAAAGAACTCAGAAAAAGTACACAACTACTTCAATCAGGATTTCAATTTTCTAAATAGACTTTCCTGAAATGTACAGATTGCAACAGACAGTTCAGTCATCCTCCCTCCCACTAAGAACTTTGGAGGCTTACAGACTAAGACCTTCCAAGGACAGCAGACTACCTAAGCTCTTCCTGGGAAAAGAAATACTTCCATTTTGGTATCAGTGACCAATTTTTAGACCTGTAATTACTTAATCAGAACGGCAAAGTAAGGGATTCTCTCCTTTTATCATAACTTACCTTGGTCCCCTGGATGACCAAGTATATTGATTTGCTGGCAGTTTTTCTCTCAAAGAATATTCAGCGATCATCATATCAGGTGACACATAGGCACCAACACCTATTAAAAACCAAGCATCTCAGATACACAATGAATTTGTAACAAAACAAAAAATAAACTGTTCTAAATACACTACAGAATGATTATTTAAAAAAAAATTAAATGGATGTTTTCTCCATCTTGGTAAATTCAAGTATTGTTACAAAACAAGTGTAAAGAGCATGCTACACTGTTACAATGCTGATAGTGATACTATGTAATATGTAAATTTTACATAAACTGGATAACTTCAAGCTGTTATTTGCATTCAACTGAATAATTTGTATCCACTATCTGCATTTATTTCACAGGGGATCACTTATAAATGCACCTCCCCCTTTCTGGGGAAAATAATTTTGTCAGTGTTTACACTGATACAAACTACACTAAGGCTGCTGCAAAGGAATCTATGTGAATTGGTTAACATTCCTATGACTCAGAGCTACACTACCTGAAACAGATGGGCAAAACCATACTGCTCAACCACCACAGTGATGAAAGTCAGTATTTTCCCACTGATCAGTCCAGTGGGCCCAGAGCATATAAAGCCTACTAAAGTTGTATTTTTGGAACGTGGTGTCAAGGAAGCATCCTTGGAGTGTACCTGCCAACTGTGTTGGGCTGCATGTGGTCCGCAGGCCGCGGGTTGGACATGCCTGCAATAGCTAATGGTCTGAGAAGCATGTTTAGACTGCTAGATTTAAAAAGAATCATCTACTCTTCAAATAGATTTCTTCAGTAAGTTGCATACAAACCCACATCAAATCTACACCAACCATCTCCAACACCAGTTTTTTGCATCATTCTTGAATGGTAAGAAGATAAACTACATTTACTAAGTAAGTGTACAGTAACTGCCTCCCTTAAAATTAATCTCGTAGGCCAGTAATCTTTGGAAATATTTTGAATTTAGTATAGCAAACAACTTGTGATCCCAAATAAAAAACAAAATTACAAAGCCTGAAAAGACAGAAGACGAACTGATTTTTTTGTTTGTTTGTTTTAGAGAGCCAAAAAAAAAAAAAAAAAAAACCAACCAAAAACATTCATACCTATTACACTAGATGTAGTGCCACCAGGACATCCTACTGTAGAAAGGCAAGGGCCATTATTTCCTGCACTCGAAACATAGATTACATTGTGTTTCCACACCGCTTCATTAATTACTTCACAAATTCTCCTGAAGTAAGGAAAAAAAGGAGTTATTTAATCAACAACATGTTTTTTCTCCCAGCGTGGGAAAACTCCTGTTCATAGTAGGACCAGTCACAGAGGAATATTATGCAGCCAGCTTTTCATGTCAGGCAGAGCTGGTTCCAGAACTGATGTTACTTATTTTGAAAGGGAGTAACAGCCACACATACCAACATTAAGACTTAAAACAAAATAAAAACCTAGAAAACAAAAAAAAACCCCACCCAGATTACAGGGCATTTCAACTACAAGAATACTTCACTGCTCTAAAATACTCCTCGTATCACAATTAATAGCATTAGTATGTTTTCAATATGTTTAGGTAGTTTTTGTAGATATTTAAAAAAATAAACTGCAATATTTTAATGCCACCATCTGCATCTGGACAATTCATTCTTACTGACAGTACACTTACAGAAAACCAACACCTGAAATTAAACCTGTGTGATGTTAAAAAACTTTATGCTAAATATAGTAGCACTTACCCAGAATTTGGCCAATGTGTTGCCTCTCCATAGCTATAGTTGACAAGATCACATTTGTATTTTATTGCTTCTATCATCTGATAAAGCAAAAATAAAAGCCAAAGTAAGTAATTATGGGAAAAAACATCTGCTTAAAACAGTTTGCTACACATTTATGGAAAGAGGAAGCATTTTTCTCAACCCTACAGAAGAAACTGAATGAAGTAAGCTACATTAAAGTGGTATTTTCCTAGTAGCTCAGTTAAAAAACAAAACAAGTCATTAACATGCCACGTACCAAGCTATAAATTGAGACATTAACATAATATAAAACCACAAATCTCATTAGTCTTAAATATATGCCCTTAATAAGAGAAATTTCTCCTTTCCTATGAGGTTTGGTTAAATTTCAAAAAGCCACAGTAGCATTAACACAAATCTTCACGTTACTGTAACAATATATTTTTTTATCTACAAATAATCATTTTCTATTTTCATTCCCTCTCTTACATACATTTTCCTCAACCAGTTACTGTATAGTAGAAGCACTGGAACTTTGATCATGAGAAAGTAATATTTTTTCCTTGCTCTTAAGAAACAGTCAAAATATGTTCAGTCACAAAGTTAGACACCAGTTGCTACTCTATTATAGTCATGCAGCTAACCACAAAAAAAATGCATACAAATACATTCGTAACACAGAACAAATAACTTTAAATACTCTTACAAGTCACTTATCCTATGGGCTATGTTAAAAAAAACTGCAACACTACCATCTGAAAAAATGTAAGTCTTACTAAATGTTTATTCTTATAAAACAAAAGTCTTACAATAAGCTTGAAATTATCGTTTCTTTTTATTCATTTTAAGGCTGTTGGTATTACATCACTATAAAACCATAGCGTATGAGTTACTGAAGCAGAAAGTATTCCACATTATTCCACAATAAATTCAAACTCCTGAGATTAACATTTATCCAGTGAAATACCTACAGCTCTTATTAAACCAGTGCCAGTTTCCATTGTACTGAGTCTCGTATCACCAATCTTGATTGCAAGAATCTGAGCTCCAGGAGCTACACCATTTCGCTCTGGCTCTTCAGGAAAGTATCCCGCTGCAATACTAGCCACGTGTGTTCCGTGTGCTCCTAAGTAAATGAAAATTCAAATCACTGTATGGTTAGCAAACTTCTTTTATACTGATTTAATACACTATAGCTCTATTAGTTTTCATTTAATGAACTACATTAGCAATCCCAGAATTTAAACTACTTATTTAAATAAATGTGATACTATACTATGAGATGAAAAGCCAGTAATTAGAAGCAATTTGCAAAACAAAACAGCTTTTGAGGGCAGGAAGGAAGAGGCAGAAGAAGAAAAAGGAAGTACTAATAAACTCCACTAACACACATTAATAAAAAAAAAATACACCAAAAATAACCAGACTGTGGAGATTAGGGGGGAGAAAAATAATAATAAAATAAAACTCCATGCACCGTAAAAGGAATCTCACAAAGTTATTACTGATCTAGGAGCCAGAAAAGTTCCTGTAGTTCTGAGATAAGACAGCTTCATGAGAAATCAAGAGCATTTTAAAAAAATAAAATCAAATACATTCATACCACCTTAACCACTCGGGATGTTTCCAAAGCGAAATATGGTTATACTGAGAACACATAATAATGGGATCGGAGCAGTCAGTGCTACAGCTGTGATGACACCTATCATCATTAAGAAGTTTGGATAAACCAAAATACAGATACTCTTTTGTTGACAGATGTTTTAAATAAGATTCTTTAATTATGAAAGCACAAAAAACAGCAACAAAATTCAATAACCAACCTATACTCAAAAGCAAAACAAAAAAGCTGCTTTGAATGAAGGTTCACTGGCTAATGCCAGTAAGATGCAGGAACTTCTTAAAGAGTAACTAAACTTAAGTATGTTATACACACACACACGGACAAAAAGTTGACTGAATTTCAGACAAAAATGTAAGCAAGTTTGGTAAGAAGACATTGTTATGGGATTACTACAGGAAATACGATAATGATTTTTTAATGCCTTTAATCCCAAGTACCAAAATTGGAACCAAAACAAACTGCTGCTTCTCATGATACAAACTCAGCAGCAAAACTCATCTTAATATTACTTTCATTTACCTCCACTTGTCACAATTGAAAGAAGGTTTCCATCATCATATATATTAACAGAATAATTCAACATTTCAGATGTTCCAAAAGATCCATACTCCTGGGCCTCTTTGTAGGTTCTCAACACTGTACAGCTAGTTAAGTCACCACTCTCACTTGTATCTATGCAGGCTCTGTTGATAACAACAATAAAAAAAAAAGGTAATTTTTCAACTGCTATGCACTTCCAGTTATTGTTCCTCCCCCCTCAACATAGGAGTACCACAAAGACCTCAACAGGTCTGACAGTATCTTAGCTCATTACATCAATAGTTTTAAACTTGGCCATTTATAATTAGATTCAGAAACTACAAAGATCTCTAAATTAATTCATTTTCAAGTGCTACTAAATTCAAGTAATCTCTTTTTTGTAAAGCAAGCATTATGTAAATTCAGGGAAGGAATTGTACTTAAGCTAGCAGCTCAGTACTCATACACAAACATCTGGAGTCTCAGCTACTGGTTTGTATGATGCACGTTAACAGTCAAGAAAAGTGACACATACATACTGAAGTATGCAATTTCTTTTTCCTCCCCTCTTCAGTTCCCTATTACCAATCCACACTCAAAGCAATTTTATTCTTTGCCTTAGAGGAAAAAACTATAAGCTTAATAAAATCAGAGTGATATAAATTGTAGGACTTCATGCTACGCCATCTTCATTTAGAATCAGAACTTTGTCAAGATAGAGGATCATTTCAAAGCAAGTAATATTTAAGAACTCTACAGAAAGGCAGATGTAAAAATTAACATAGTACTTCATGTAAACTATTGTTTTATATGTTTAAAATGTTTTGTTTCACGAGTTTGGGTACTTACCTCCAGGTCTCACCATCATACCATACTACACAATCATATACTGGACCAGGATCACTGTATTTTTTCTCAAAAGAATTTAATAGTTCCACTTGATTTTGAAGTTCCTCCTTTATTAGCTTATTTACCTGACAGAGCAATAAAAATACAGTTAGAGTACTACTAAAATTATTACTAAGTAGTTATGAATACAATCTCAAGCCCTGTTCCCTTCTGATGTTAAATATTTGCTCCATTACTTCACTGGAAACAAAGACCATCACAGAAGTCACAGACATCAACAGTCTTCAACAGAGTTCTATCTATTCTTGGCCTATCATAATCATTACAGAAGTCAGAGTCATACATATTTCATATCTTTATTTTTTCTACAGACGGTTAAACGACACAGAAGCATCCCAAGAAATTTCTGGTATTTCAATGAAATATTATCTAGTTTATAAAAGAAAGGATATGTTTAAAAGATTCCAACTTGGAGCACAACAAAGATGATCGCCTCAAAAGTTAAAAATAAAACTTACTAAAAATATGGTATGAAGTATTTGAACTAACACCCTTTTCACAATCAGCAACAAGTTTAGAAAGTTAACATTTGGCAAATCAAGGAGTCACCCATATACTGTGGTTTGTGGGTTTTTTTTTTTTTTTTTTTCAACAAACGAGAAGATGCAGTGGTAAATTATCACAAACATCTTTCATTCACTCATATAATAAAAATATTTTAATCCTCTCAATCAGTATCAAATTGTTACAAGTTCACAAAGAAGTATACTAACTTGGGAGGGAGAGCTATGAGCAGCATCAAATTCTTCTTGTTTCCTACACGCCTCTGCTAGAGCTAGCCTGTGAAGAGGATCCCAGAGCTTCTCCTTGCGTTCTTTCTGTAACATAAAACTTGGTTCTTATACATATGTCATTTGCAAGTTATGATTGCAGACACAATGGCTAAGAAGCTCAATACAATACTACAAATAAACAACTGCTACACTGGAAAAGTAAATAGCAGTAATACTAGACTTCTTGATTCAAGGAACCTGTGTAAGGAGGACCATTTGACCACCTGCTGTGACTCCGAAAATTCGCAGAAGAAATGGACTGTATCAAAATTAAGCAAAAATCAACCTACGGCTAGCAGTCCACGTGTGTTAGTAAAGCACGTACCATAGTTTTCTAGAAAAACCTCTACATTAAAATAGTGAAATACCAATATACACCAGAAGCAAAAAATGCAGTTTCTCACCTGAATCCTCTCCTTGAGAGCTTTAGGATATATGTCATAGCCATTTTTTAGCCCAATGTGATATTTGCCAGAAGGATTTACCCAGTTTGTCGGAATCTACAGAAAAGTATATTCAGGAATTGGTTAATTAATGGCAACAAACAAACAAAAAATTTCATACTGAGCAAGGGAGTTTAGCAGAACAGTCTCAAAGATATTAGAAATCAGTATGAATTCATGTGACACTGCAGATGAGCACTTTTCATTATGGGTATTTTTAAAACACAGCCCCAGTAAGGAACTTTTTTGGTAGAGGTCTAAGGAAATAACAGTATAATCAATGAGGACAAATGTCCCATTATGAACAGTTAACAGGATAAGGACAAGTACATGAATGTTTAGCTTCTTATCTTACTGTAATTTAAACCCTCAGTAGAATAAAATCATTACTCTTAATAACAACAGGAAAAAGAGAGCTGGTGGATGCCTAGGGGTCTCTCTGTACCACCACACAAACTCTCACCTTTAAAGTTCTTCCAGAGAGACCGATGATTTCTCCATCTTTAGCTTCTACAACAGTACATGTAGTTACATCACCACTGCCAGTTGTATCAATTATATCAATTATCTTGGGCTTCCCATCAGTTGTAATCTGAAAACATAAGCAGAGAAGAAAATTAAAGTGCAATTGAATAGCCTTTAGCCATTTATCATTTTTGTTAATTAAAAAAAAAAAATCAAGTAACTGTTGAGCTTTAACTGGAAGACAGAAAAATACCTTGCAATCAGTTTAACTTTCAGTGAACCAACAACAATGCATCTATCTTCCTGGCTTATAAGTCTTCCCTAATTTCACAGAACTATTATTTGCAAAATCAAACGTTTATATTTCAATGACTGGCAACAATGCTTTCATTCTACTGTTCCAGCCACATTTTGCAGTAACGATAGCACAAATCTAGAAAGATGAAAGGTGTTGAACTACATGCAGTTACAAGCTTGAGTCTTAACTGAGTACAAATCTAGCAGGAACACAAATTACCATCACCAATTATTTTTCTGTTACAGGGATTCTGCGCCATGTTTTAATAAACCTGAAGTGCTAGGAGCCATCCTCCAGTCCCCTGGTAAAAACACGTTTAAACAGTTAAGTCAAAAAAGTATTAAGTATAAGCAGAACACTGATTCCTACATTCCAGAATGTAGTAAATACTGTTTTTGGAGAGGCTAACTAAGTAAGAGCTCCCATTCCATAAACCAACACTGTTAATCTCTTCATGGAAAAGCATTAAGAAAGCTGTTATCACAGTCCTCCAGGGATCAGTACTGAGACTGATATTCTTTAATATCTTTATCAATGACATCGATAATGGGGTGAGCGTACCCTTGGCAAGTTTACAGATGACACCAGGATGTGGGGTGCAGCTGACAGGCTTGAGAGATAGAATGCCATCCAGAAGGACCTAGTCAGGCTTCTGAAGTGGGCCCAGGAGAACTTTATGAAGTACAAGAAACCCAAGTGTAAGATCTTGCACCAGGATTATGGTGGCCCCCACTATCAATACAAGCTGGGGGATAAAAGAATAGAGCACAGTCCTGCTGAAAAGGACTTGGGGGTACTGGGGAACAGTAAGCCGGATATGAGCCAGCCATGTGCCCTCACAGCCCAGAAATCCAACTGTATTGTTGTATGGTCAGTAGGTTGAGGGAGGTGATCTTGTCCCTCTACTCTGTACTGCTGAGACCTCATCTGGAGTACAATGCCCAGATGTGGAGTCCTCAGTACAGGAGAGACATGGGCCTGTTAAGAATGTGTCCAGAAGAGAGCCACAAAAATCACCCAAGGGATGGAACATCTCCCCTATGAGAACAGGCTGATAGAGTTGGGGGCTGTTCAGTCTGGAGAAATGGCGGCTCCTGGGAGACCTGAGAGCAGCCTTTCAATATCCAAAGGAGGGCTATATAAGAAAGGAGACAGACCCTTTAGCAGGGTCTGTTGTGACAGGTCAAGGAAAAATGGCATCAAATAAAAGATGACAGATTTAGATTGGATATAAGGAAGATTTTTACAATAAGGGTGGTGAGACACTGGAACAGGTTGCCCAGAGAGGTGGTGAATATCCTGCCCCTGAAGACATTCAAGGTCAGGCTGGATGTCCCTGTTCATTGCAAGAGAATTAGGTGAGATGACCTTTAAAGGTCCCTTAGAACTCAAATGATTCTATGATTTTAGCCTGGTAATACACCTGCTGAAACATTTAAGCAACAGTAAAAACTTACTTGAGAAATAGAGAGCCAAAGCATTCACACAATACAATTTTCTTGTGCTCATAATTCTTTCAGATGCCAGTCTCCACTGACAAAGAAATCAATAGTTACTCCAATCATAAAGCAAGTGAAAGCCAAACCTGAGACTATCCAAACCTGAGACACTTAAGTTGGAAACACATGGTAATCTAAGTTATTCACTGATCAAAGCACAAGAAAACAAGCAGGAAAACATAATCCAAGGTGACATGTTGGAAGCAGACAAGTTAGTTACACAGCAACAGGTGGCCCAAACACTAATTTATGCTATGGTGAGCTTGCGTAGTTTTGCAAGTTGTTCCCCAGCCAGTCCAGAAAGGCCATGTGCAACTCCTGCACTACACAGCTCTTTGCCTATTAGCTGAATAGTAGGTCTACACTCACACGTGAGTTTGTATGTACAATTAGAACCAACAATTCAGAGTCCTACAGTCAGACAAAAGAAACTCAGCATTTCAGTTGCAAAGGTCCAAGGTTCAACTCCTAGTGGCAGAGATCCAGTCAGAGTCCGCCATTCAGTGCAAGTAACCGATATGGCTTCTGCTGCTGACACAAACCGTTTGGACTACTGCCCACCAGTAGTAATGCTACAGTGAAACTCAGATTTCAGCTTGTTTTTCCCTTCTCAAGTCCTGCAATTCTGAGAAAAACAAAACCAAGTGACCTTAGTTATTTTCCTTGTTTGATCAGAAGGTCCGGAACTAATTAATTTACTACAGACAGGAGGCATCTGCATTAAAAATTCAAAAGTAGAGAATTTCTACACAGTGAGAAGTATTTTATAGAATCACAGAATCATTAAGGTTGGAAAAGACTTCTAAGATCATCTAGTCCTAGCAGTACTGCCCACCATGCCTGTGTCCCATAGTACCACATCCACACATTTTGTGAACACTTCCAGGGACAGTGACTCCACCATCTCCCTGGGCAGCCTTTGCCACTGCCTCAACACTCCTCTGGAGAAGTTTTTCCCTATGACAGAATCACTGAGGTTGCAAAAGACCTCCAAGATCACCGAGTCTAACTACACACCTACCATCACTATTTCCCCACCAAACCACGTCCCTTACTACAATATCTAAACATTGTGATGCTGTGATTTATTTACAAAAGAACATAATTATACTTATTTTTTTTCTTACAGTTGTTTGAAAAACTAGTTCACACCAGAATCATATTATTGTTTATACATATCTATTGAAGTTTCAAAGATGTGCTTTCATGCTAACTCTGACTTTGCAAAACACAAAGTAGGTTATTTTTGAAGTGCTCAATATATCGGTATAATCCTGGCAGTTGATACATACAGTAGTAGGAGAGAAGCACCACTATCTGTGACAATGCCCAATTAAAGGGCAAAGACAGGTTTATTTGAGTGTAATTTTGCCAGATCATACAACTTTACTTCATAGCAATGGGGAAATGACAGTGTAGGGATGAACAAAGACAACGCATATATACAGCCATAAAACCCAATAAATTTATGGGCCCTCTCAGAAGTTCATCAGCAAATAACAACAGGAAATAGACTGTACCAAGAGGGCTGAGAAGGGAAGAAACCAGCACGAAAGAAACAGACAAACTGAACTGTGAGTTGGGAGCACCAGGTGGAGTGTAAAGCAATGGAAGGCTAGGTGAAAAGAGTTTCCTAGAGAGCACTGGCTGCAAGAGGTTCAGAATAGAAAGGAGTATTTGTACAAGGTTAATGCTTTATCCAGAAAAGAAAGCAAACCAGCAGAAAAAAAGCTACTGGCTTAACTTTTGTTAAGCCCAGTAGCTACTGTCTTTATAGCAACAAATGTTCAGGTAAGAACATAAACATGAAGGTGCTTCCTTGTTATACTGCCCCCCAGCAAATGATTGCACGTCATATGTTTATGGTATCAGTGCTCAAAAAAAAAAAATCAAAGCATAAAATAACAAAGTAAATCCACCCCAAAAAATGAGACACTGGGGAGCAACAAAACACAAACTTCCTTGATATGACTAAGATCCCCACTATACTCAAAGCAGGGCAGCTCACTGGCCTTTAAACAGTACTAACTTCAACTAAAAGCTGTAATGTTTATTAACCTTCCAGCATATACTGCCCTCTTTTCACCTTAAACAAGGGATTCAATTTGTGCCAGGCTGAGATCTGACAGTAAGTCTGACAGCAAGAAAAAGCAGGAGTAAAGAAAGTAGCAGGGAGGCTGGCATCTCAAGACTGGAAATTGCCTGTCACAGTATAGCTACCCTTCCTGTATGGTATGCTGCCTATCTGCAAGACAGTCTTATTCTGGAGAGGCAAGACATAAACTACCCACTTCACTGAAGAGTGAGGACATCCTCCTTCTGAAGCAATGTTTACAAAGCTATGTTACATTTTGCGTGCGGTCCACGTCTCCTTTATAATTTCCTGCACTTGAAATTTTACCTCCCATACAATGAAAACAGGTCATCGCAGGCTCATATGGATTATAAGCCCTCATTATCTTAGTCCTGACCATATCAATTTGCTTGAAATTTACACCAAAGCAAAGTTTCCCCTACCGCCAATAAACTCATGCTCTTTTTGGTTTATCACTCCTTGTTTATAGCATCTAGAAATTTAAGTTTTTGCTTCCATGTGCAAAACTTCAGAACTATGCACATCCCTTTTATGTTCCTGTCTACATAACTGCCTTTTCATAGAATGGCTTAGGTTGTAAGGAACCTTAAAGCTCATTCAGTCCCAACCTGTGCTGCGAGCAGGGTTGCCTCCCACCAGCTCAGGGCTGCCCAGGGCCCATCCAACCTGGCCTTAAGTACCTGTAGGGATGGGGCACCACAGCTTCTCTGGACAGCTGTGCCAGCACCTCATCATCCCCTGAAAAAACTTCCTTCCAACACCTAACTCAAATCTCCCCTCTTTTAATTTAAAACCATTCCCTCTTGTCCAATCACTATCAGACCACGTAAAAAGTCATTCTCCATCTAATATATAAGTCCCCTTTAAGTACTGGGATGCTATTATCTTGCTTACTTTTTGGCTAGGTTCACTCCAGATTAACTCAGCTGAAGTGACAGGTGCCCAGTGCCACCTTCCAGCCTACCTGTCCTCTTCAATTATCCCTTTACTCGCTTGAATTGCGTAAGGAGTCAGTGGGGAACATCAGGCAAACAACCTGCCAACGTGAGCTCCCTGAACCAGGTTACTTGAGAGTAAAACCTGTGCCAAGCAAAGGGTAAAAATCAGCAGTGCTTATTCAACATACAGGATACAGCATCCAAACAAGATGCACGCAACTCCCTCTAAATCTCTCGAGGCTGCTGCATCTGATGGGAAACACGCTGACAGGAAACCGTACATGATATAATAAGTAATACACAAGCCACGCGACAAATAACTGCCAACAGACACACTGAAGACCAACAAGGAAACGCTGAGATACGCCAACGTTTAAATCACCCGCACAGATTTACAAAACGTAGAGCTCGCAGGGAGCAGCCATTGTGTAACAGGAGGTGCAGACAAAGCCAGGCGGGCTGCAGACCCGCAGGGAGCAGCGGGACCGGGCCGGCAGCCGCCAGCCCCGGAAGTCCCCTCAGTGCCCGCAGCCGCTCGGGCCGCTGCCCGGCTCGGTGCCCGCCCTCCGGCCGCGCAATTCCCCAGCGCCCAGGTGCGGTGACTCAGGGCCTCTGCCCGTTACCTGCATGCCCGGAGCGCCCGGGTCCACGCCAGTGTCCAACACGGCCAACAGCACTCCCCGCCCGTCGAAATCGGGGAAGCGCGCGAGGAAGGCAGCGGCGCCTGTCTCCTTCTTGGGCAGAAGGCCTTGGAAAGGGAACGGCTCCTCAGCAGCGGCCGCCATGGCGGGAGGGCAGATGGGGCCGCGAGTCAACGGGCGACAGGGATGGGGCACGGCGCATGCGCTTGCGCGCTGGCTCAAGAGGGGAAGCATCCCCTGGAGGCATACGGTGGGGGCGGGACCAGGCTGAAGCAGCCAATGGGAGCGCGAGAGCTGGAGCGCGCAGGGAGACATAGCCAATCGGAAAGTCGGCCTTCTCCACGTGCCGGGGCCGTGGTCTTAAAGTGACAGGCAGTAAGCCTGCGGCTGTGGGAGAGAGCGGACGGAGGGTGGGGTGGGCGCGCTGCGTAAATACTGCGTAACGCTGCCGGATCGGGGCCTCAATGGAGGATTGGGGCCCCGCCGCCCCCAAGCGCCTCCCAGGGGACGTGGCCGTAACGCAGCGTGGGGCTGTGCCCGGTCCAGGCGGTCGTAAACAAAGTGGATGTTTACCAGCGTGTCAGAAACCAAACGTATATAACTCGAAGAGCCCGAGCGGAAATGGCTTTCTTGTTGTTTGTGAGCGGCAGTGCATCGTGCTTCTTCCACATTTTGTACTGCTGGCTACATCCGTGGCCTCAGGAACCTACAGAGTGCTGCAGGGTTCTTGTGCATGTAAAATGCCAAAATAAAGCCAAAGAGCGCTGCTTTAAAAATGCGTATTGTGTATTTAAAATAAAAAAACAGAGCCAAAGCTGCACCATATGTGGTGCTCACTGTGTGTGACTCAGCCTGCTCCCTTCCCTCTTTGGCTTTTTCTCATAGCTTAAATTTCACGTTTTGATGCCTGGGTATCCTGTGCTTGACTTCCATAGAATGCTGCTGGTGTCTGATAGTCCCATTTGGTGTCTTGTAGGATTACATAAAAAAATGGCCTGATCTTACTTCAGGAGAGAGAATTACTCTGACACTGTCATTATTCACTGATGCATTATTGAAGTATTATCAAACTTGCTGCCCATAGAATCATAGCATGGCCTGGGTTGAAAAGGGCCACAATGATCATCGAGTTTCAACCCTCCTGCTACGTGCAGAGTTGCCAACCACCAGACCAGGCTGCCCAGAGCCAGATCCAGCCTGGCTTTGAATGCTTTTCTTCTGTGTATTGTTGCCAGTACATCTCAATAGAAGATGCTTGTATTTCTGGCAGCACATTCAGATTGACAGAAGCCTAAAGCATCCTATTCCCAGTGCATTTTGAGACACTGAACAACGTCAAATGCTCCAAATGTTTTATATCCCATTCAATACACAAGCTGTATGTTGCAGGCTGGAGACATACTTACTGCTAGCTGAAAATTTCTGTTCTGTTGCCTGGGTCCCAGAGGCAAACAAACCGTCTGATGAGCAGTTCCATTAGCTGTACCCTATAGCTCAGTGGTGCGCACTGCCAAACAGCAGAACAGGTTCTGCAGGAAAAATCAGGCTCTGAGGAAGGTGTGCCAAACATCTTTTAACAGATTAAAACAATAACAAGAGAGAAGAAAGAAAATTAAATTTAATTTACAGTCTTTAAAACTCATAACTCTATTTTAATATAATTACTGTGTGTGATGACACAGAGTTAGGTTAAGGCTGTGCATCTTACTGAACCCTTGCACATCTGAACATACAGAGACTTTTTTACTTTTATATTTCATCCTAAGCTTCTTAAGTTTCTTATGATTACTTTGGGTATACAGCTTGTTCCACTAATTCTGGAATATATTTGTTTTTTAATGGTAGTATCCACTCTCAGCACTGATTCGCATTACTGTGTCTAAGTTTCTGATTTTTATGTAATAAATAGAGCTTTGTTTTGTTATGAGTAATACTGCTGCTATTCCACAAAAGTAAAGCTGCCATGTTGAAAACTCAAAAGAAGAGTGTTTCACAAAGCTGCTTGATACAGTGTGGTTTGGTCATTAAAATAACGATTTAACTTCCTTTGGGATCTAAGTTTATGCAGCAGTTCATCTGGATTTACTGTATTAAGTAGGCTCACATCTCCATATTAGGAGCCATTTCAGCTGTTTGTATGGGAATCTGGGGACTGAGCCAGAAGGAAGGAGTATGCAACAGCTGTCACATCCCAGGACCCTGATTTTCAAAGTTGCACGATTTGCAACTTTGCCTTTGAAATCAGTGAAAACTATGGTTTCTCATTTTCCATAAGTATTACTCTTCTGTTGTGAAATAAGTTTTAGCTCTTGCAACATCTAAACATCCACAGGTAACAAGATTTCTGTAGGCAGGTGGTGCTCCATCCTGCTTCAGCTCTGAGGATGGCAAAGTTCATGCACATTTTCCAGCTGCAGAGTGGCTTTCAGGACACTAGATGATGATACATGTGATAGATATCTCTCACAACATTACTGACTACAGTACATCATGTGCTTCAGCCAAAACCAATGTCAAAGCCACTGTTCAGCAGCACCAATGTCAAAGCCACTGTTTATAGATTCACTGCTGTGGTGGGACACTGTGATTCTGAGATTAGCATTAAAGCTACCCCAAACAGTGCTGATGGTATTCTAGGTCTGATTCTGAGAATCAGCAAAGCTGCTTCAATCTCAGCAGTACAGAGCCATTCTCTACCTTGCTTGTATAGGCCTGCCAGGACAAACAACAAATCCCCTTTGATTTCACATGCAACCCTAACATTCTTCAGCCAAGGATGTTGAGGATACTCAACACCTCTTCCACCTGAAATTTCACCCAGAATTTGGATGTCTGGATTCAGATTTCATTTCTGTCTAAGCTTGAATCTTTCTGCAAACTAGAAAACTCTAGCTGCAGCAGGAGACTTTTCTATTTTGTGTGGAAGCATCCCAAAGTGAACAAGAGACAACATGACCTAGTATCTTACTAGTGCAGGCATTGACGTGGATGGAGTACAGGGACTTTCATTCTTTCTCTAATTAACAATGCATTATTCTATGCAAAGTATCAGTTGGAGTTAGTACAAGACCTCTTGCAAGCAATTACCTTGGTCTCCAATTACAGATTTCACCCACTCATGTCTACTTTCAACCTTGCCTCAGTTACAACATGTTTAAAGGAGGAATGAGTATACTAGTTAGACTGGGGGCAAAGGCTTTTGGTCAGATCATATGAGGCAGTGGAAGGACTTCAGTATTCTGAGTGAATCTATTAATTACCAAGGTGTTCAGTAAATATCCCTCCTCATTCCAACTTAATAAGGGTGGTTTAGCTTTGGTATTTAAGTCTTTAAGTTATAGTGGGGATAGATGGTAAGAGGTGGACAGCAAGATGTACCTGAGTCTGGTCGTTTCCTTGTCATTGTCTTCCGATGGCACTGGCTCTTGTGAGTCCCGTGTGAGTGCAAATCAACAAAGATCCTCCAGAAGGAGCAGCTTCCTGCCTGCACGTTCAAAGAACTGATTAGTTGTGAAAAACTAAGGAGATAAAGTTCATTTGGCAAGACACTGATCTGATAAAAAAGCTGTGGCTGGTATTCAGTACCTGTTCAACCTCAAACATCTAGTGGTAATCTGAAGTGCCTTCTGGTACAAAATTAAAGGTATAGTTGATTTTTTAACCATTTATTTCCTTGAGAATAGAGACAGAAACAAAATGGTATGCTGACTTTTTGTCATAGAATCATAGAATCATTTGAGTTGGAAGGGACCTTTAAAGATCATCTAGTCCAATTCCCCTGTAATTAACAGGCATCAGGTTGCTCAGAACCTGATCCAGACTGACCTCAAATGTCTCCAGTGATGAGGCATCTGCCACATCTCTGGGCAACCTGTTCCAGTGCTTCACTAACTATATTGTAAAAAATTTTTCTTGTATCCAAATACAGCAAACCCTGCTAAAAAGTCTGTCCCCTTTCTTCTTCTAGCCCCCTTATAGTTACTGAAAGGCTGCTATGAGGTCTTCTGCAATCAGCATTCTCAGGCTGTTATCAACTCTCTGAACTGTTCTCATAGGGGAGATGTTTCATCCTTCATATCATTTTTGTGGTCCTACTCTGGACACACTTCAACAAGTTCATTACTCTTCTGTATTGAGGACTCCTTGTCTGGACACAGAACTCCAAGTGAGGTTTCACCAGTGCAGAGTAGGAAGAAGGCTCAGAGGAGATGTGCATGGGTGATGAGTTCAAGGATAAATGTAAGAAATGACCACCTGTTATCATAAAGAAAGTTTAACTTGTCTCAGCTTGAAGAGTGTTGAGAAAGACCTTTATTTTAGATATCCAAGTGTACCAGTGGCTTTTGGGGTTGTGTAAACAGCCTTCCTTGAGATAATTAGTGGAGAGAAGCAGCATGGGTGGAGAAGGGTGTTGTCAACTCAGAAAAAACTAAGGTATAAAAAGCTGGGCAACCAATAAATAAAAATTGAAGAGAGCAACAGGCTTGATCTGATCTCAACCCATATATTCCACCCCCGTGGTAGGGACACCCAGTGTTGTAATGATGACCATATAGAGACCAGTAATGGGAATTATGTTTGTGTTGTGATTCAACTGTATATTGCAACTGCTATATTGCACTTGTGATTTCAGTATGAGGCTGTGCCACTCTGCTAAATCCAAATCCTCTGTAACATCAAATATCTACAAATAAGGAAATGTGCTATTAAACATGAAGACCTCCTCGTGTGGAACATCTCAAAGAATTGTTCAGGGAGTATTGGGCTTTGGCACGCCTCCAGCTATAAGAGCCTTGAGGGCCACTGCCAAGCACAGCTGGCAGTTGACACTATTGATAGCATTCCTTCCCAGGAATTATTCAAGTCATTGGAGATTGTGTTCCAATCACAATGCAATTGCTTGAAATATATCTTCCTTAAGAAAATTAGAAATGCATTTATTGAGGAACAATGCAAGCACTACAAGTAATCAGAGAGAATTATAAGTTTAACTTACAGCTGACGTTTTCAATGGTGTTAAACAGAATAATGAGTATCTGGCAAATGTGGCCTCCATGATCAGTTTTCTAGCTGGAAAGCATTCAAAGCCAAGGTAACACATCCTGTTTAAGAACATAAATGAAACTGAGACAACCATGCCTCCATCAGTGTAAGTCAGATGTGACTGAGAGCTGTAGGGTTTTCTTTAACTTTGCTGTGCAATTGAACCAAGAAATTGATGGATAAAAAATATGTACATGCTATTTCTAGAGCTAAGTGCTCAGATTCATTTTTCATGTTTCTCTGGACCTTGAAACAGAAATTTTGATCAGATTTCGTCTTGCATAGGATGCAGAGATTTGTAGGAGAAGTATAAAAAAATATTAGAACATATTTAAATGGAAATTTATGTAGGTAAAAAAACCACACAAAACAACAACAACAACAAACAAACCAGAAACAGCAATGCCAACCAAAAGATGAAGACCATTATATACTGATAGCAAAGCCCATGACTAACAGTGGGCAATGGAAGGAATAGCAAGGAATGGTTCTGGGACCAGACAGCTGAAGCTCTGATGTGGCCACAGAATGATGACTCTTGAGAATAAAACTCAAGCTTGTAATATGAGGATGACAGGAAAGTTACAGTGAGGTTGTAGTCACAAAGATGCTCACATGACGAAACCAACCATGGTTAGCAACCTTCCCTAAAGTTTACGGAGAAGGAAGTAAGCAAGATTCTCAGGCAAAAATTGACACCACTGTAACTAACTCATGAAGTGTATAAAATGACATCCCAAACCCACTGTCAGCAAGAGGAATCCAAGAGGTTTAGCTAGGAATTGACAGCTGATGTCCCTTGTTCCCTGTGTCATTTATACATGAACTTGGCAAGACTACGAGGACACACGTGTTTCTGCAAGTGAATGTGTGGGTGTAACCTCTGAGGTAATTAATGTAATGATCAAAATTAGTTTTGTTTAATGTAAGTACCCCTTTCATCCATGTGATTTCACACTAATTTTTGTTATATTAAACTTATGCAATCACAGGAATGTTGTATTAATAGGGTGATTGCCAAAGCAATTCGGCGCTGCAACAGAGCTTATTGTTTTATATGAAAGCCATTTGGGTGTTCTTATGCTTTTAATTGGTTGGATTTTGTAAGACATCACAGGTTTGTTTCATTTCAAATTTAAGAAGGTAGATACTCCTGTGCAAGTTGCAATATTATAGTCTTAAGTTCAGCAATTCAAGCTTATTTGTGCTGCAATGTAAGGCATACATCCTTACAAACTGCTTAAACGCTAAAGCTTTTGAAGCTGAAAAATGTATCACATATCTGTATGCATGTAAGAGATATATTCGTATTCCTTATGGTGGAGCTCAGGAGCTTCTGTTTTAGAAATGCTTCATTTGTTTAGAAGTAAATATACGACGTATTTGAGACTGTGTTTTCTTAGTCAGAAACTATGCAGTAAGCCAACAAAGAATATATGCAGACTTTCCTGTAGACAATGCTTCTTACTATAGATGAGCATGAACTTAAACAGATATATGATCTGACTTCTAAAGTTCTAGCTTTTTTCTCCATAAGCAACAAATCTGAGCACCAACTTATCTTTCTTTTGCTTGCACAAATAGGAAATGTAGAGCAGCTATTGGGTTCCAGTAGGCCGGACTGAGGAGTTTGTGTACAGTAACTGGATGTCCTGAAGGAAAAAAGTACTGCATCAAGGTAAGAGCTATAAGGAGATTCAGGGTCCTTTTGTGATAAATTTCTTGAAACAGGAGCAGCTCTTACCTTTAAGACACTGGTGTCCGTATCTCCCACTTAAATCTTTGGCTTTTATTTTGTTGCACGTGGTGGCAGAAATATTTTGTGGAAGTTTACCTTAATTTTGAAATGGAAGAAACTACAAACCTCACACAAACTAGTGGCAGCATGTAGAAACACTTTACATCTTGCATTCATAAAAAAGATGGGGAAATTAACTGAGAGTGTTAGTAGCCCTGAGTGGGGATTTCACTGGCTGTCTTCAAGGGCATGGAGGCAGTCATGGCACTTTATGGAGAAAAGGAAGCATAGGAGAAAACGACAGGGTCCTGTATGGTGTAATGGACTTTTTTCTGTTTTCCAATGAGTGACAAAAAGCAGCATAACCTATGACTTCTATGGTATTGTTTGCTTAATCTCCAGTGATTTATACACAGATGAACACATCTGGTACATTTTCAGCAGAGGTAAAGTTGTATTTTTGGAATGTGGCATCAAGGAAGCACCCTTGCAGCATACGTATTGCAAATTATACAATCTATTCTCTTTACAACTCAAGGACTAATAGGATGGTAAGAAACCACCATACCAAGCTAGCTAAATTTGGCAACTTCCATGTTGTTTGAATCATAGAATGGTTTGGGTTGGAAGGAGCTTTAAAGACCACCCAGTTCCAACCCTCTGCCATGGTCAGGGTTGTCACCCACTAGATCAGGCTGCCCAGGGCCCCATCCAGCCCAGCCTTAGAACACCTTCAGGGGTAGGGCATCCACAGCTTCTCAGGGCAGCCCGTTCCAGCTCCTCATTACTTCCTAAGTAATAAAAAATTCTCTTAATATCTAATGTAAACCTACTCTTTTTTTTTTTTGTTTAAAACTGGACTGGTTCAGCTGTCACAATCCCAGATAAAGAGGTCCCTCCCCATCCTTCCTGTAAGTCTCCCTTGAAAGGCCACAACGAGGTATGCTGAACCCTTCTCCTCTCCAAGTTGCAGTGGCACTGCAACTGAAGGAATTATTCCCCGAGAAGGATTTGTCTAGGTCATGTTACATGATCATTTGATATCCAAATTAAAAATCCACACTTCACTACAAATAGGAAGAAAACATACCAGGATACCTGCTGGAGTAAGTAAAATTACATTTCTGACCATTTGGGATATATTACAAGACCTTGCTGGTGATAGAAAGCTTGCTTTTAGTTTTACAAGTTACACTTAAAGACAGCTCATAAGTGTCCAACGTTTTGGTTTGCCTGGGCCGCATTAACTGACAGGAATTGTCTTGGGCTGCATACACAAACGTCACTCGGAAAGTAATGCCTCCTATTTATCTCTCTGAAAAATACAGCAGATACAAAGAGCACAATTGCACTGTTTCACAGAGCAAAACCTCAGCTACAAAACACTCTTTTTCAACATTGTCACTGTCATTAGCTATACATTTTCACCAATAATGTACAAGAGCCTGCATGCCATCCTCATCAAAATCTGCACCAGTGGAGGTGGCCCACTGTTGCCACTGCTGAAGCACACCACCTACCATCTCACTACACTCACATCCACTGTTTGTTGTCCATAAATGTTCAGCAAGTGTCAATGAATGTCAACGGGTGCCAGTTTTTCCACATAGAGAAATTCAACGACGCACCTTTTCTTCATATGCATTTTCATGTCACACACCATTCTGTCAGACTGCCTCTCTGCTGACGTCTGTGACATGACAGCACAAATGGGATATTGGTGGAAAGGTTCGATCTCTACTGCCATACCACCATGTTTGCCACCATATCATGGGCCAACATAATAAAACAGGAGGCATTACTTTTGGAACAGCCCTCATAAAATATATAATATTGTTAGTGAATACAAATAACAAAACTTATTTTATTTCTTTTAGTTTTCTTATAGGCATAAAAAACAGAGAGCAAGAATATGTGTGGAACACATGACTTTGTTCTTGTGACACTAATGGATGCATCAGTCTGGGTTGATTGAAGTGTTTGCAATTCTTAGTGAGTTCTCAAGGTGTTCATCAGAGATTTTTGATGAAATTTTACCCTTTCTGTACTTCATCTTTGGAAACAGTAGGAATGAACAGTTCACAAATGTATTGGTTCTCAAATATATTAAAAAAATTGATGATTTTTTCAGAAATCTTGAAAGATCTCAAACTCCTTTATCAAAACAGAAAGCAAGACTGTTTTTTTCACTGTTCGTAGGACAGTGTTCAGCCAGTATATCAAAATGCATACAGTTATTTGCCATAACTTGAATTGGCACTGCGCTGCACCCTCTCCGTGTCCTGGTTTCAGCTCAGACAATGTTAATAGCACACTGATGGTTTGGCTGTTGTGAGCGATCAGTGGGTACCCAGTGGGCCGGGCCAGGCCACTCAGTAGAGCAGAGCTGCTGCCATGATGATGTGAGGTAGGGGGGCAGCCTCAGGATGGGCTGGGCTGGGTACATGTGGGCCCTGGGTTTGACATGCCTGAAATAAATCTACAGATTAGCTCAAGTCATTAAACTGACTTTTATTTGTTTGTGTTTTTTTTTTCTTAAGTTGCTCTCTAATTTCATTTTTTATTACTCTTCTACTTTCTCAGAAAGGCAAAGATGCCTTTGAAATATGAATTTCAAAGAAATCTAGAAGTCCGGTAGTAGAATACTGTTAGAAGAACAAGTTACCAAGGATCTCCAGGAAGGTGTTTTGACTGCTTCTAGGAAATATCTTTTTAGAATTGCTGCACAACTACTTCCAGAAGACAGTGAGAATGATGGGTTTCTCAGAGGTGTTCCCTGGGTAACTTAATGCCTGAAAAATTTGTTTTAGAACAGAAGGCCAGTGGGTCCATCTGATTTTGTATTCTGTCTCCCAGAGAAGGCAGGTGATACCGAGGGAAGAATAAGAACTGGGCAAATGTAAATATTATTTGTGAATAGTCTCCTACCCTTTCATTATTTTCAGACCAGGCTATTTCCTGAAACTAATGAGGCTTGTATATGAGGTAAGCCTGCATAGAGCTATCTTCCAAATATTTTTTTAGGCCCCACTTGAAAGTTTGTGGTGGTGATGGTGGCGTTTCAGCTACTTACCCAAGGATTTTCTTTTTATCTGATTTAAATATGAATAACCTCGAAGCTCTGTGTTTCAGATTCTGAAACAAGCAAAAAAAAACAAAAAACAAAAACAAAACAAAACAAACAAAAAAACCACAACTCTCTTGGAAGACACATTCAGCCAGAGATACAGTGGGTGGGATGTGGTTTTGTTTTGCAGAATATAAAAACCACACCCCTAAGTCATAACTTCTAATGAGAGTAATGTCACAAATTAAATGTATGTTAAAGTTCTCCTCTTGAGGGCAGCAAACATTCAGAACTAAATGTTCGTGTTAATGGTGTAATAAGGAATATCTAGAAATTGAGACAGTTCGGCATTAGCTTGCCCATTGGCCCCAGTGGTTGAGAGGACAGCTGTTGTGGTTTAACCCCAGTGGGCAGGTTTGCCACACAGAGCTGCTTGCTCACTCCCTCCAGGTGATGGGCAAGAAAATTGGAAAGGTAAAGGTGAGAGAACTTGTGGGCTGAGATAAAGACAGGTTAATAGGTAGGGCAGAAGCTGAATGCTCAAGCAAAGCAAGACAAACAATTCACTTGGTACTTCCAATCAGCAGGCAGATGTTCGTTCACTTCCAGGAAAGCAGGGCTCATCATGTGTAATGGTTTCTTAGGAAGACAAATAACATCACTTGGAACATCTTTCCAGTTTTCTTACTCAGAAAGATGTCATTTGTTACACAATATCCCTTTGGCCACCTGGGTCAGCTGTTCTGGCTGCATCCCCTCCTGGATTCTTGCGCACCACCAGCTCCTCACTGGCAGGGCAGCACAAGAAATAGGGAAGTCTTTGGTCCTGTACAAGCACTGCTCTGACACAACTGAAAACATCAGTGTGCTGTCACCACTGTTTACATCAAAAATCCAAAACATAGCACCATACAGGTCCTCTACAAAGAAAATTGAATCTATCCCAGCCAAAACCAGTGAAACAGCTCTACCCACTGCTCTACAGCTCTTGCATTAAAGGACAAAGACTGAAAGTTTAAGTGAAAAATACAGTGTATGAAACCAAGGCTTAATGTTATAAACCAACAGAGTAACTGAGAAGTAGAAAAGTACCCATGGTTGTAAGGCAAGGTGAAAAAAGGTGGACATCCACTAAAAATTACACTGTTTTCATTTTCTGTGCACTGCTGCAACTAGTGTCAATTAAGTGTGGTGAAGTTTAGCACAAGCTTTCAAAATGTGGCTTGAATGCTAAGAATATGCATTGGCATATCTCATTTTACTGTTACACTGATCTTATTAATAGGAACTGTGACTCAGAACTTTGATCCTTGCTTTTGACCTGCAAAGTAAGCCTAGCCCTGGAATGACCTGGTTCTCTGAAGATTTATTTCATATGCTAGAAAACATAATACCCTGAAACTTGGAGAGAGAGACAGAGCTCATAGGAACAGTGGAAAGAGTTTTTATGCCCTCTATTCATTTTGTGTTATTTCCAGATTCCAGAGAATCTTGTTTCCAGTGTGGTATAGCTTTTTTGTACTCAACTACGCACTACAGAACTAGTAACAAAATTTGAGTAAAAAAATGTAGTCCAGATCAATTATCTAAATCCCCTCTCAAATACTCAAGTAATATACATGTACTTAATTCTTGCTGATAATGATCAGTTCTTCATAAGGGAAAAGGAATTTGGGTAAGTGATCCCCAAGGAATATGATGTGTTCCAAAAGAACGACATCCAAGCTGCTGTGAATGTTGCATGCTTTTCCTGGCAAAGCTGTCCAGGGACATACTTGTTAAGGAGACTTGACTGTGCAGGGTTGTTCTTTATAATGTTCCAAGTGAACTGCATTTAGATTGGTGAAAGAGCTTGTGATGTGACACTCCATCCATCTGCATGGCTGGACTTACTTTCTGGAATGGGTGACTCCTATTAGCAGCCATTTCAACTTGTTCCTTGCCTATCTGTAAGACTGTTGTTGGATCACATGGAGCCCTCTTCTGCCTAAGTCATCTCTTGAAAAAGTCCTTTAGAGTGGTAGCCTAGCAGCCTGTCTGATATCTAGGGAAAAGTTTCCTTTTTTCCCAGGCAGACCTCTATTCAACTTGAAGAATGACTTATCCTGGCTAAACAAGAGGAAAGGTTTTGGTCCATATGCTCTAATGTGCCCAGAACCATTAGTTTAATAAACACTGTACATCTTGCTGTCACCCACACCAAGCCTCGGGATGGCACCTCTGCTTTCAAGGATATACAACACACAAAATCTTTATATTTCTGCATATGCTATCATCTTACATGTCCCATTTGGCAGGGTTCATAAATGTCATCACCCAGTGTTCCCAAGAAAACACCAGAAGTTTTCTTTGCCCATATGAACTTCTTTAAATCTCTTCTGAATTGCTTATTCTCTCTTTTACTATTATAGCTTTTTGTAGCTGTAATATAACTTGGAATTTTAAAGTATATATTTTTACACAGAAATATGTGCATATTTCTTACATGTGTATTTCAAATCTCATCAGGGGTCATACCCCTCAAATAGAAAATAATAGCTAATGCTCAATTTGCAAAATCTTTCAGATTAGCCATGCAAAATATATATAAATGATTAACTTTCTGGCCACTAGATGTGACTGTTGCTCTATGTAAACACAGCTGAATTTATTGCTATGAATTCTAGTTCTTTGGAAACATTATGTGTAGTAACTATAGCTTTTTAACATTGTCTCCAATTTTATATATTAAATGTTCACTATTTATTTTAAAAATTACACCTTAGAAGTTTCAGAGCAATGGAAATACATTATTTAATCATTCTGAAGTCTAACAATTAGAACACTGTATTAGAATGAAAAAATATTTTTCCATACAAAAATAAATCGGTAGTAGAAATAAATTGGTAGATCTTTGGACTGAAGTTCTGCTACATGCTCTTTAACGCTCAAAATATTTTACAGTGGGATATTAGCCTTTTCATTCACTAACTTCATAGAATCATAGAATGGTTTGGGTTGGAAGGGACCTCCAAGGTCAATTATCTCCAACCCCCTGCTATAGGCAGGGACACCTGCCACTAGACAAGGTTGCTCAAAGCCCCATCCAGCCTGCCTTTGAATGCCTCCAGTGTGGGAGCATCAACACCCTCTCTGGACAACCTGTTCCTGTGTCTCACCACCCTCACAGTAAAGATTTTCTCCCTAATATCTAGTCTAAATCTACCCTCTTCCAGTTTAAAGCCATTTCCCCTCATCCTGTCCCCACATGCCCTTATAAAAAATCCCTTCCCAGCCTTTCTGTAGGCCTCTTCAGGAACTGGAAGGCCGCTATAAGGTCCCCCTTGGAGTCTTCTCTTTTCCAGGCTGAAAAGTTCCAACTTTCTCAGCCTGTTCCTGTAAGGAAGGTGTTTCAGCCCTCAACGTTACCAAAAATTCCTAAATTACCATTACACTTAATTTATAATAAATTCAATAAATGTGTTGATTTTTTTTTCCCAATATAATATAAATGGAACACTTAACACTTGTACGTTCTCTTCAGTTAAGTAGCTCTAAATGTCCCCTGGGATCAAAGCCTGCTACTTATCCTTGTTCATGAATTCATGAGGAATATGAAGAAAGTGGAATCACAGATTAGAATCACAAGTCATTGTGAAGTGAAAAAAAGTGTCCAGAATGGGACTCTAAGACTTTCGAATCCTCAAAAACAAAGTTCTTCTCTGTGAGCAGGAGGAGACCATGAAGCATGAGCATAGACAATCTGCAGGTTTTAAACTGGTTTGGATGACAGAAAAGACAAAAGTTCAGACAAGAATAAACGTATGCCTACCATCCTGTCCTCCCACCATACACCACTTTGGACAGCCAGACTCCTATCTCCTTGATGACAACCCCACTGACAGCAAAGTGGCTGTGAGGTGCCCCTTAATCTATCTCACTCCACACTGGTCAAACCACACTGCTCTGGCCTCTTCTCTAGGGCAACTGCTCCAGCCCTGAACTTGCTTCAATTGATCAATGTCTTTCCTGTATTGGAGGGAGGCAACACTGGCCACAGTACCTACATGTGGTCTAGTGAGCACTGAGAAGGGGATAACCACTGCCCCTGATGTCCTGGCTGTGCTCCTGTCGATGCAGCCTTGGATGTTGTTGGCCACTTCTGCTGCCAGGGGATGCTGGTGTCTTGTGCTCATGTAATGGTTTGAAATAGCAAACACAGCACAGAAACAAGTTTTCAGCTTTTTTTTAAATGGAAGAAGTTGTAAGTGAGTTTTACATGTATCTGTGCTGGGACGCATGCATGTGCCTGGAGAAGAGGTCAAAGAGGTGAGTGCGAAGATAAGGGTTTTTGGATGTTACTATGCTACTCATGAAAATGAGAGTGAGGGAATATTGTGGAGAAGAATGTACATATGCAGAAAAAGCCCTTACTTCATATGTGCATATGTAGGTTTTTCTTAATATATGATGCATATTAATACACATACATATAGATACACATACAATAAAAAATGTCATTTTTTATTATTGTGTACAACTTGATGTAAATATCAAATCAATTCCAGATTGGGGCCAAAAAACAAATTAAATATAAAAAAAAATTAGCAGAAGGAGGAGAGAACAAGACAGAACATCATTATGCTATGGCCCCATGTTTCATCTAGTTCTGCTTTCTTCATCTCAAAAAGGGAACGATGCAAAAGATGTTCAAACAGGAGAAATAAGAATGCAGAATAGGAAAAAGTTCAGAGAAGAGCTATAGGAATTAGCAACTTCATGGATTTCTCACTAAAATGGGACCCTGGAAATGAAGTAGGTTAGAAAAGAGAGAAATGAGGGGGATAGGGAAGAAGTCTATAAGCGGGTGTGTGCTGAAGGTGAATAGGATTCAGTTCCCCTCTCTGTCTTCCAGTATAAAGACTAACATAGAGTATAATTAAGCTGCAGGACCCTTTTCACGGGACTTTACGACTGTAAAATGTATAGGTTCACAGAGACCTCACAGTTCTCAGTCAAGTGGTAATTATTAAATGTACTTGCAGTAGAATTGCTAGGTAACAGCCTGAACCAATGGTTGAGCGACAGCCCCTACTCACCCTCACTGAAGGGTTAACAGCTGTGGGAACACCATCTCTCTGGATAGAGATTGTACTCCTCTTGTGCTGTCACTGTTTGTTTTAAGTGGGGAGCTAAGTTTTCTTCTTTATCATCTTCTCTTGCTCCATAGTGCTTGTATCTCAGTAGAAGACACTGTCATTGCCTTCTTTTGCTGCACGATACTATTAATTAAATATGTACTGTTAATATGTATTAAATGTACTAAGTCTTCAGGTCACAAACAGTTGGAGAGCTTATTATTTATGTGAGTACTGAAGGCCCCTAAGAAAAAAATAATAAACATATCAAAATTGTAAAATATAAATTTGAGAAGTGAGATATAATATAGCATCATAAGCACAAATAATTACTAATTTATTAAAAAATACTATTTCTAAATAACTCCTAAAGAACTAATGCAGACTGTGTAGTTTCACTGTCTATGAATGAGTTACCCTTCATTCCATATGCCCAGGCGGTACAGTTTGATCTGCCAGGGTTCCAGCCAACAGTTTGAGCTGCTGTTATGCTGGTGTTCTTATAAGACACCTGAAAATGAAACCCTAACTTTCATGGGGTTAAATAGCCTACTGGCAGGAGCTGTAAGTTGTTACATCAGAACAGCCCCATCCAGAGGAGGCAGCAGTCACTCCTTTCCACATCATATGCGTTCAAATGTCCTGTTTTCCTGTTCAGAAATGTGGGCAAAAAGAAAATCCA
Source organism: Gallus gallus (assembly GCF_016699485.2). Taxonomy (NCBI): domain Eukaryota; kingdom Metazoa; phylum Chordata; class Aves; order Galliformes; family Phasianidae; genus Gallus; species Gallus gallus. The sequence continues at coordinate 142,935,531 of NC_052532.1, forward strand.
TTGTTATCTTTGCACTGGTAACATCAATAATTTCTTTCTCCATTTTATAAGCTCGCTTAATACTGCTTTTTTTGAGAGTCACGCTGAGGATCTTCCAGCCTTGTGTGCAGCGAAGTTTACTCTGTTACCAGGTCAAGACTTTCTCCTTTTCTTCTAGCAAGAGAAATATCTATAATCTCAACACTTCCCGTAGTATATCTCAGTCCTTCAGACCAGGCCCATTGAAGCCCTATCAGAAATGAAGTGATTCACCACCCAGGGCAACTTTCCATCTGTGAATGTTTAATGGCCTGAATGAATTTTTTAAGCACTTCTGGGTGTTTAAAATATCCAGGGCTCATCACCTGGAGCACTGAAACCTGGGCTGTCAGTTGAAGTGTAAGGCACCAGCCAGCTGCATTGCAGAGGTTGGGTACCACCACCTTCTGCTAGAAGTACGCTCAGATCTCAGCCCACTGCCTCATGGCTAGAGGATGATACACAGGCACATGGCAGCTGTCCAGCTTGCACCATGCAGGCAAGGCATTGCTTCATCAAGTGTAGTCTGCCAGCAATGTGTAGGTGCACACTGCTTGACTTTTCTCTGAGAAAAGACGTAAAATGAATTAGTGCACATTTCTTAACCCTGAGACATCACATATGATTCCTTTCCATTCCATCTGGCCTAAGTAGAATTCAATTTCTTAGCTTTAAATATTAAAATTATTATTTTTAAAAATATTAATATTTACATTTTGAAAATGTTGGCAGTACTTATAACTCACAAGAGCCTAGGTAGCTTCACATACAGATCAGTGACAGTTGTCCAGATGTTAACAGTACTCAGAGTCCTGCCCACTACCTTCACCTTATCTCATAGTTTATTAAAAATAAAATCGTATCTAATGACTTTAATTGTGTCTAGTGAATTCAAAGAACGTTTATTTTCTTGTTTCGTCTACCCTATTATCCCTTCTTCCTTCATTTTACTCAAAGTTACAGAGAGTGATAGCAGAGGACAAAAATAAAAGGCCGGAAAATAGCAACGAGATGTGCACTAAGATAGATTTGTAGGTACTCATACTGAGTACATAAAGTCAGTTGTTTTATATTCATTAAGCATAAACGACCTGGTTTTGAGTATGTTTAGCCAGTCAGAATTCCTGTGGATCATGAAACTGTTGTGCTCACAGTAAGGTGCAATTATGACTACTCATGCAGGAGTGGTTATCAACCTCAATTTCCATAATAGACTCCAAGTGAGCAAAGAACTCATCCATTGAGAATCTCCATGGCTCTCTTAAGAATAAGGATAACTTATAGGGCTTACCCGTGTCTCCATGACTCCAAGAAATGACAGAAATCAACTGTTTTTCAGAACCTGCAGGCCACTAAACCTCCAATCAAAATCAACTAGGCTGGAAGGATTTTAAAGGAAGCAAGTTCATTGAAAAGCGTGAAGTTTCTAAACATTTATGGCTAAGCAGACTGCTGTAAGAAAGTGCTTCTTCCCTGGCCTCAAGTTCTGTTTCCTCAAAATTACCTAGCCTAGTTTAGCAGAACAACTGTGGAGGACTAATACTGGGAATGTACACACTTAGAAGACTTCCAGATTCTTTCCTTCAGTGAGCTGCAGCCCATTGCTGAATTTTATTTGCGTGTCTGTAGAGTGATGGAAAGTTAAAAAAAAATCCACCAAAAGTTTCATGGAGTTCTCACCACTCCCAGTCTTGTGTGCTTAGATAGATTATTTAATGTCTTTATTAACAATCCTGATGAGGGGATTGAGTGCACCCTCAGAAGTCTGTAGATGACACCAAGTTGGGAGGGAGTGCCCTACCTGAGGGGAGAAAGGCGCTACAGAGGGATCTGGATAGACTGGATCGATAGGCCAAATTTAGCTGCATGAGTTTCAACAGGGCCAAGTGTTGGGTCCTGCATTTTGGTCACAACAACCCCAGGCAACCCTACAGGTCTGGGGAGGAGTGGCTGGAAAGCTGCCTGATGGAAAGGAACCTTGGTGTAGTGATGGACAGTCAGCTGAATATGAGCCAGCAGTGTGCCCAGGTGGCCAAAAAGGCCAATGGCATCCTGGCTTGGATCAGGAATGGTGTGGTGAGCAGGACTAGGGAAGTCACCCTGCCCCTGTACTCAGCATTGGTGAGGCCTCACCTCTAGTACTGTGTTCAGTTTTGGGCACTTCAGTACAGAAAAGACATTGAGGTGCTGGAGCAGGTCCAAAGAAGGCATGTGAAGGGCTTGGAGAATATGCCCTAGGAGGAGAGACTGAAGGAACTGGGGCTGTTTAGTCTGAGGAAAAGGAGGCTGAGGGGAGACCTTATTGCTCTCTTCCAATATCTGAAAGGTGCTTACAGCAGAGCGGGGTTGGTCTCTTCTCACTGGTGACAGGTGACAGGATGAGGGGAAATGGCCTCAAGTTGTGCCAGGGTAAGTTTAGGTTGGATATCAGAAAACACTTCTTCACAGAAAGGGTTGTTAAGCACTGGAATAGGCTCCCCAAGGTGATGGTTGAATCACTATCACTGGATGAGTTTAAAAACCATTTGGATGTGGTGCTCAGGGACATGAGTTAGTGGAGGGTTAGAGTTAGGGTAGTATGGTTAGGTTGTGGTTGGACTTGTTGATCTTTAAGGTCTTTTCCAACCTGACCAATTCTATGAGTAATTCTATGATTCTATGAGAGATGAAGTCCAACTGAAAAGTTCAGCATATCTAAGCAGGAGCAGAGAGGAAACCTCTCTGGGTTGGGAATTTGTGAGATGCCCTGTGCATAGCATCAGAATCAACACGAAAATGATCATACTTGAAGAAACCCAGCTTATTCGACCACTGTAGGAAGAGTGACTGGAATAGTACCAGCTAGGAACTGGTAGCTACAAATGTGCTGTAGAGATTTACATTAAAGAATGTGTAACAGAGAATTATACCCCTGCGCCATTCCAGTGACTGCTGATTGAGCCCATCTAGGGTGGCCAACTTCTCATGTTGTTGTACATGTCTAGGTGAATTTGCAATTAATCTTTGAAGTCCTTTTCTCCCCGCACAACTCTCCTCTCATCTAAGCCAGCCTAGCACCACTGCCTGCTCAGTGCTGCTGGATCCATTAGCTCTTCCCTAATTCATCTGAACCACAGTTAATACCTTGGCAGTTACATAGCACTTGTATATTCAATACACTTTACAAATATTCTCTAATTAACTTTGAAGTGTTTCCTGGCAGCATCATAGAAAGTAGAGATGAGAAATGCTTAGAGATAGAAAAGTGCTCTACTCATCACAGTTTCCAAAATACTCAAAGATAGGGGCATCAGCTGCTTTCTCCAGAGACTTCTGGGAAAAAAATCACCAATATCTGTTAGCGCTCTACCCTCTTTCACTCTCTATTCCCACCTTCCAAGGTTCTCCCCAGGATTTCACAAAATGTCAGCTAATTAGATATTGGTATATGTCTAGACCAGCCTCTGTAATTCCTCTTCCTCCTTCTGGCTGATGGAGTGTCATCTGTGCTGTAATTTGACTGATAGTATTTTGTCTGATTATACAGTGTTCAAGAAAACGATTGGGGGAAAGAGGATGGTGAACAAAGTGGGTGAAATACCTTTAGAAAAACTGCTTAAAGAAGCTGTGGTAATGACTTATTAAGTGAAATTATACCTTGCTGATGAAAACCAGAACAAATAAAGCTTTTTTTTTTTCCTTTTATTTATTTTTCAAAGGCAAAAAGAATAAGGAAATTTAAAAAATTCCTTTTCTGAGATATGAGTTTTAGGGTATGTTCCTCATATGGATAGGGTGAAGCACTGACATAGCAATCCTAAATCTCTGATGCACTTTGCCTTGAGCAATCTCAATAAATTTGGAATTTCCTTGTATTTAGTTTTTTTAAATGAATGCACTGAGTTGCTGGTTAAATTGGCTTGGATTGAAGTTAGGTGAGATCCTTTTTAAAACTGCTAAGCTACAAGCTCAGTCATCTCTTTATATTCACAACTTAGTTTTCACAGGATGGAGTGGATGTTTTTAGAATACACCATTGCCCTGTGAAGTCTTTCTCCCTTTTCTGTCTGCCTTACTCTCTTCTCCAGCATGTATGCTCCTCCTACTGAGCTTTTGGAAACAAATTCAGCTTGCTAATCCAGCACAAAGTTAACCATATTACTGAATTATGTGTTTTTTTGATTTTTTGTTTTTTAAATTTATTTACTTAATTAATTATATTATTATTATTATTATTATTATTATTACGGGAAGGGAGCAGAACAGACAAGTGAACTCTCTCCTTTCTGGTGGTGACAAGTTGTTTAACTACAGCAACTGCCTGTGAAACTACAGTGTAGCATAAGGGATGAACTCTTGAAGACAAGTGGGATATGGTGGTTGCTGAGATGTCCAGTGGGATTATATGGCAGCTACTGATCAGAAGTCCTGAGACCTAAAAGTCCTGACCCCTCTCATCAACAGGAAAAAGAGAATTTTTGTTGCATAGGTGGCATTTTCCATGGTTCCCTCCAAATCTTGTCTCTGATTGAGTCTCATGCTACTGTTCATTAAAAAATTGTTTAAAATTGCCAAATGAATTATAACCCTGAATACATACTAAATGACAATATTAAGTCCATGCTGTGTTTAAGCACGATCCCATATCCTTTTGGTTGTGAGCATGTCTAGTATCTAAATTTGACCCAGTACTTGGCCAAGCTGCTGGACATGAGGTTTTGAGGAAGTCTGGGGAAAGCTAAAGGAGAAGGCCTTAACATTGTTCCTGTGCTCCCAGACATCAGTAAAACAGTCATAGTCTATGTCAGCAGACTGCCACTCCAGGTGTGCAACATGAGGAAAGCCAAATGTTACACTTGAAAGAGCTTTAAATTATTAAGCACTAACATGCTATTAATGAGTCCATCTAGAAGATGCTAGTATTACTGGCAAGGACAGATGAATAATGAGTGGTGTTCTCCAGGGGTCAGTATTGGGGCCTGTCCTGTTCAGTATCTTTATCGATGACCTGGATGAGAGCACTGAATGAACCCTCAGTAAGTTTGCAGATTACACCACGCTGGGAGGAAGTGTCAGTATGCCTGGAGGTAGGAAGGCCCTACAGAGCAATCTGGACATGCTGGATAGCTGGGCTGAGGCCAATGGGATGAAATTCAACAAGAATGAGTTCTGGGTCCTGCACTTTGGCCACAACAATCCCAGGCAATGCTGAAGGGCTGGGGCAGAGTGGCTGGAAGACTGTGTTAAAGAAACAGACCTGGGGGTGCTGGTCAACACTTGGCTGAACATGAACCAGCAAAGTGCCCAGGTGGCCAAGAAGGACAATGTCATTCTGGCTTGTATCAGAAATACTGTTACCAGCAGGAGCAGGAGCAGGGAAGTGATCATTCCTCTGTACTCAGCAGTGGTGATGCTGCACCTTGAGTACTTTGTTCAGTCTTGGGCCCCTCACTAGAAGAAAGACATCAAGGCCCTGGAGTGTGTTCAGAAAAGGGCAACAAAGCTGGCGAGGGGTCTGGAGCATAAGTCATTTGAGGAATGGTTGAGGGAACTGGGATCATTTAGTCTGGAGAAGAAGACGCTCAGAGGAGACCTCATTGCTATCTACAATGACCAGAAAGGTGAGGTGGGGGTCAGCCTTTTCTCTCACATAACTAGTGATAGGACTTGAGGAAACGGCATCAAGTTGTGCCAGGGGAGATTCAGTTTGGATATTAGGAAAAATTTCTTCTCCGAAAGAGTAGTTAGGCACTGTAAAGTGCTGCCAAGGGAGGTGGAGTCACTGTCTCTGTAAGTGTTCAAGAAATGTTTACATGTTGTTCTGAGGGACATGGTTTAGTAGGAAATATTGGTGATAGGTGGAGAATTGGACTATACGATCTTGGAGGTCTTTTACAACCTCAGTGATTCTGTGATTCTGAATCAAACATATTAGTTATAGTTTTCAATGTTTTCTAAAAATGAATGTTTTTCTTACCTGAGCTTATCTGGACAGCTCATTGCCACCAACACACTTGTTAAGGGCTGATAGAACATATAGCACAACAGCGTAGGTAGCTAGCACCATGATCTAGTGGCTCAAAAGACATTCCTAAATCTATTTTATCTTAAGAATGTCTTAGAGTAATGCTAACAAATGCTTTAGATTTTATTGGCATTTCTCTCCAGAGTTGAGAAAGCTTGCCCTCTTCAAAATAAATCAAATATGAGCTCTGAACTCATTTCCAATCCCTGCTCTTCAGCAGGTATGGACTGTTAATCCTGAACTACAGGGAATGTAGCATATAACATCTCTGAACTGCATTCAAGAGAATTCATATGTCATACAGTGTGCTTCTGCTGAAGCCAGTAGCAAAATAAATGACTGAATGAATAAACTCTCTTTACATCAGTGGAGACCAAATTATCTCACAAATTAACAACAAATACCTTGCTAAATTAAATCTTGTTTTCTTCAAATAGCCACAAGGAGTTAGAGCACAGAGCAGCAAGCTAATTGCGTAGAAACAAAGACATCTCAGGCAAATGCCAGTTCTAACAAGCAGAGTATTGTTTAACATCCTGATACTCAGATAGGAATTTATGAACACTATTCAGACTTTATATAAGCATTTTTTTTTCTCTGTAAAGGAAATTAAAGGCAAGATTCAGGCCAAAACAATGCTCCAAGTCAAAATAATTGTATTATTAAAATAGGCTTTTATAATGAAATGTGATTATATCTTTCTCTGTAAGTACCAGCTTCCTTTAGTAAGATACAACCTACTTCTCCCAATGCTACGGTGCCTGTAGCTTTTTTCTCTCTTCCCTTGTGTATTCACATATACATGCATATGTGTATAAATGAATTCCTGATCATAGAGAGAAACAGTCTCACACACCACTTCCACACGTCCTCTTGGGCTTTTTCAACTAATGGAGCATTCTAGCATCTGTAGGCTGAGATGAAATATTCAACACCTTACAGAGGTTATGCAAGCCTTTTTTATATGTAATTAAACTACTGTGGTTTAGCTGGATTAAAAAATTCATAAACACTTCAGTCCTTTTGGTTAAGTCTTCTGCTGGTACAAGGGAGGCACTCCAAGTAAATCCTCTGTACAAAGTTTTTTGTGATTCTGGGGAGAGCATTCTTCCTTTCCTCCAGAATAAGTAATGTGAGGAGACTGACATGAAAATTGTAAGTCTTTTGTATTGCTTTTCTTTATTATGGAAGCAACAAGTTCTGAAACATGTTGTCGGTAAGCAATAATACAACTGATTTCCTGTATCCTTTCTCCCCTCCTTTGTTTTTCCCTAATACGCTTGAGCCCATGATGTTTATTTGCAAGAAGCAGCAGTACATTAGTTGCTACATACAAGCTGACTGACTCCCAGGTTGTTGCAGGTCTGAACACATTACAGCTGAATTCTGATAGCCCTTTTCTTGGTGGAAACATTAATTTAAGTCCCATTCTTGAACCAGCAATTTTCACATGATTTGTCACATGACTGTCTTTCAGAGACTTCTCTTATTTTTTCAGGTTTTGAGTAAAATGGCCAATGGGCTCAGTGGTTGTTGATGGGCAGGACAGATATCTAGACATGTGGGCAGGTAGGCAGAGCAATCACATAAATTCCTTTTACCCTCAGAAAGACAACACAGAAAAGAGAAGGGATACAAAACATTGAGTTTCAGGCAAATCTACAGCTATTAACTGAGGTGGCACGGGAATAAGTATCTTGTGGATAGGCCATTCTGTATTGTAGATATGCTTTCTTTTTTTCCATTTGTTGCTACAAGTAGGATATGGGCTAACTGATTTTATGGAATGATGGGAAGGGAAAGGGAGGGAAGGGAAGGGAAGGGAAGGGAAGGGAAGGGAAGGGAAGGGAAGGGAAGGGAAGGGAAGGGAAGGGAAGGGAAGGGAAGGGAAGGGAAGGGAAGGGAAGGGAAGGGAAGGGAAGGGAAGGGAAGGGAAGGGAAGGGAAGGGAAGGGAAGGGAAGGGAAGGGAAGGGAAGGGAAGGGAAGGGAAGGGAAGGGAAGAGGACACAGACCACTCTGTTCTGGTCAACTGTCCTGCAGGTACTTACTGTTTGCCAGGGAATGGCTGCTTCTGTGGATTGATAGAAGGCTGAGAAATTATGCCTTTCCTTTCACACGAGAATTCAGCTGGGACCCCAGGTGCTGCTTTCCCTGGAGCCTATAATATTTAATATAACATTTATGACATCAACCAGTCTGTCAAATTTGATTGAAATTGGCTGGTATGTCCAAAAATTATTAGGCAGTGAACAAATGGAGACATGAGAACACACATGGATAGGCAAAACAAAAATATCTCTCCTCTTGAATCTATACCTAATCAAAGTTTAATTAAAGTTTCTCGTGAAAGTCACCTGGATAAGTTTCCTAATTTATACTCCCATGATTTAATCATATCATCATCTGACTGAGAAATCTAAGCATTATTCTAAGAGTATATAAGCCCTACCATTTATTATTATTATTTATTTATTTATTTTTAACCTAGGAATCAGAAGTCCTCGTGTGCTGGATTTCCAAGCTCTAAATATTATGATAATACTAAGTATACCATGAACTTTATTTCCCCCGTAGTGTTGTTTTGTCTACTATTACAAACATATATGAGTGAAAACACTCTGTTTTTATAAACAATGTTATTCAGTGACCCCAGGAAAAAATTCCATAATTCAGAATGAACTTCTGAATTCAGTTACTGGAAGCTGCTTCACTCTTATCTTTTTTCCATTTGTTTTTCACTCTTCAGATACCTCTTAAAATAAGGGAGAGAAGCTCTAACTTATCAGTCATTTGAACTCTTGCATAGTGTGTTTACAAAAAGGAACTTTGCTCCTCAAGGGTGTTGATATGAGAACTTCTTGCAGCACCTTGAAAGAAAGGCATGGCCAGGGAGGCAGTAGGGTCACCAACAGGGATGGGAGCTGTCTGCGTGCTCCTCTGTTACAGAGAACTGCCTGAGCTTCTTCTGCAGCCAAGGGGTGTGGGAAGAACTACATGGGCCTCAAGATTATATTAATACTACATGAGCTTCTTTAGATCTAAGTACCAGACCCAATGTAGCAGATGTGGCCTGATCCAGGTCACTGAGTCCCCAGCATGTCTTCCACAAGGTTCCCAATACAGACGTATGCTTTCTTTACATCTTTCATTTAAAAATAAGCTGGTACATACCAATGTGCATGAATCATTTAAAAATGTCACCAGATAGTTATGCTGAAAGGTAATGTAGCCCACTATAGCAACTAGAAGTAAATCCCATTGCACTCAAAACCACAGTAATGTAGAACTGCAACTACAAGCAAACAAAAGGAAACAAGAAGATTCTTGAATCTTCTGGCTGTATCTCAGAGCCTAATTAGTATATTCTCCAGCTATGTCAAAGAAGTACATTAATGAACCTCTGAATCATCTGTATTCCTCTGAGACTGATACCATGACTCAGTATTATCAGCTACAAGGGTCAGGTGGTATGGTGATAAAGACATTAAACTGCCAGCTATCTCCATGTTCTGCCATGAACTTGCATGGGCAGACTGTCATTTCTACACTTCAGTTCTTCATTGGCACCACAACATTTGTTTCTCACAGAATGGATCATTCATTGAAATGAGCCTTGAGCCTAGTGGAGTCTTCCTGGAAGTCCTGAAGAGCTCAAGAAAGGAAAGACAGCGTTCACAAAGAGGAGTCATCATACACAGAATGACCTAACTTTCCAGAAGTTTCCTAGTGAAGAAATTTTGGAAGTGGCCAAGTTGTAGCAGATGGGAAAAGAGGAATGTGGTTTTAGGGAAATAGAAATTGAGGGTTCATGGGGGAAAAATGGACAGATGGAAAAGGGAAGAAACAGTGAGCAGAGGTCTGTTTAAAGGAGCAAAGAACAGACTCAGGTCATTCATGGAAGGAAAACGGAGTTACTATCATATTACATGGAGGGAAACTAATGAAAAAAGTGGATGCAGAAATCCTGGTAGGGAAACATGATGAAGAATGGAGGAAATATCTACCTAAGATAGTTATGTAAAACAGAAATCCACTCATAAGTTATTGTGTAAAACCAATATCCATGGAGGCCATCATACTCTGATTGATCCTGATGACAAAGATACATTTTTGCTACCTTTTTCTCGCAGAGGCACATCAATAATGCATATCTTAATTATATTCAACTACAGAACCTATGTATTAGAATGGTGCTGCTGCTTTGGTGATGAATAGAGAGGTCTGCCAATTTGTCATCTTGTGGGAAAAGCTTAGCTTGCCTGTATAAAGCTACAAGGGCCAGTCTGTAAGAGAAGACTGGAAAATATGTACTAAAAAAAACCCCAAACAACATTGTATTGAACAGTAGCAGGTCCCTGACGTGAACACTGCTGTATTCTACCCGTCTCATTATAGCTCAGCTATATTGTTAGTTGTAACTGAAATGTAAGCAGTCCAGAAAGGAACAACAAAGATGAGACTTATACCACACAGAACACTGCAAAGTCAAAGACTGATTGACCTGAAAATTAGAAAAACTAAGAAAATAGAATATTTCAGGAAAAAAAAAAAAAAGCTTTTTTTAGATAAAATCATTTAGATACTTTGAACGAGTTTACCTGATTTTCTAATGTTCTTTTAAATACGTTTCTTTTTTCTTAAATTCTTTTAAATACTAAGAAAAACTGAAACTGTCTTTATGGCATCTGTCTTTAGGTTGCATAAAAAATTCTGAATAAGTTCTATTACACATTGGCACATATACCACTTACTGTACTCTACTGCTAACATACTTTTCATGATACAGGGGTGGCAAGATTGTCTCCCTGAGCAGCTGTCAGTCAAATCCTGTGCACTCTACTGTGTCATAAACAAACTTTTCTGTCAGTTTCAGGTTTTGACTGCAGCTGAATCTCCTATCCATTTAGATATCATAAAATGTCCTTGTTTTGAAACAAAATTTGGGTAGAAATGTAGGGTTTTCACTTCTTTTAATTGTAAAATACAAGGTTGAATCTCCTTCAACTGTGAGTACTGTAAGTGGAGAGGAGTAACTGATTGCATGTTGACTTCAGAAACAACCTTGCATGGCAGGAATCAAAATGACTTAGTGTCTTTTTCTCACTTGACTCTAGACAAAGACATGTCTGTTGGAATGTATACAGAACATCTTTTCAGAGGAATTGATCTGTAAGTATGGAAAAAAAATCAGATACTTTAGCATTGCATCAAAATTCAAAATAACTTCGATGCTACCAGATTTTACTTCAGGGAATAAAGACTTTCATTTAAAGGTGAAATACCAAGTGTGGACTGTATGGGCTGCATATGTGATGTCTTGCAAGAGAATTTCCAAGAGCACTCTCAGCACATGAATGTGTGCAGCCTGTGTTGGCCTTGAGGATATTTCATGGGGAAGAAGGAGTACTGAAGGGTGTCTGCTTTTGTTCATTTGTATATCTGGTCTCTGGGACTCCCTCAGGTGCTCTGAACAACTTCATGGTGCTTACAAAGTCCACAGGCTGTCCCCACACCCCAGTGCATGGACAGTCACCATTTGATATTAAAAGAGTCCCTCCTAACCTCTAAAACCTTGGCAGTTCCCATTGCATCCAGATCTCTGCAAGAGTGCAGAGACCCCTCTGATACCACAGCCCAGCTTCCACGTATGCCTCAACCACTGCATACTCAAAACCCTAGGAGAGAGCCAGACTAACAATCTCTTTAAGTAGAGAATATTTTGTGGAATTTAGGTGCTTCATGTGGGGTCAGAGGAACCCCATGGCAGAGTGACGCTACAAAGCAGGGCACCTACTTATTGACTACCTAAAGTTTTCCCTCCAGCATGTCTTTAAAGCCCCCCTTGCTCGCAGTTAAGTGAAACCTTTACAGGAGTTATAGAGTCACATTGGAGCTGTCTCTAAGTGCTCAGAGCCTGTGCCAAATTCCAATTCCTTTTAGGCACACACAGAGTAGTTGCCCCTAGGAGATTTCTGTGTGCAAAGAGGTGTTTGGAGAGGGGACTACCTACAACTGTGGAGTCTCAGACATCTTGCTGGGGCAGAGTTGCCTGGCTCCTAACACATACTATATTCTCACCTTTATTTCCATTGTCTTGGAAAGATATTCTAAGCATCACCCAAAGTCAGTATGGAAATACTGCTGAAAACAGAGCCAAATTTACTAGCTGTGCCATTTCTACCACTAAGATGTCCCATGTGAGCAAGACAAGCAGAAGAAACAATATGAGACATTATAAACTGTAGGCTCCCTTTCATGGGTGTTAGGCAAAACGTTTGACACCAGGTTTGGCTGGGGATGCAATAAACCCAGTGAAAGTTTCTATCTGAAGCTATCCTTGTAAAGGAAACTTCCAGCACTGAGGAGATCTTAAGATAGCTACCAGTCCTGTTAGTCTCTTTGCCAGAGATCTGACTGTCTAGTACTTAGGTTTACTCTACATCAGTCCTCAGATATTCTAATAGTCTGGTAGTCATGACTGTTTTCTGTTCATTCCCAGGCTGCAAGAACCACTGATAAGACTCAAGTGAGGCACTGTTGTCTCTACCAGAATGCTGTAGTTCTTATTTCACACTTCCGTTCTAATCTTTCCATGCTCATCCACGTCTGCTTTTGTTGTTGTTGAAATTCCTCAGTCTCTGCTTTCTACAAGTCTGAGCTCAGAGCCTTTCAAGCATTTATCTTCATGTGAGATTGCACTAGATTGATGTGAGGTGTTATCTCTGAATAATTTTTCACTTTAAGTAATCCATCATATGAAGTCAGACAATGAAAACTTTACAGATTTTTTTTTTTTTTTTTTTTTTGTGGGCCTGGAACAAGCCACAGAGATCATAAAAGAAAGACTTCTTGTCCTTTTTTGACATCTGTAACCCTGAGAAAAACACAGGATTGACCACTTGCTCCATCCTCCATATTGAGCTAATAATACCTATCTGTGAAGAAAGAGTGATGATTGCTTTGAAGACACAGATAAAGTATTGTATTACTTTTTTTGTTGTTGTTGTTCCTGTCAATATTATACTAGATTCCATGAGGTGAATATTTATAGTCAATGAGACATGGGAATAGATGTATGCAAGTGTGAAGGATTTCTGGGGGAAAATTCCTGATGATCTTACGCTATTTCTTCAGTCCACTAGAACTGAAACATTCTAGAATTAATCAGTCTCTTTTGTCCTGTGTGATTCTTTTCTGGGAACTTGAAGTACAATTAGGATAACAAGAGCAGTTCACGGGCAGGTATGTTACTAATTCACTTTTCAAGTAAGCAAGACAAAAAGTACATTTTGTAAAAATTATTTCATTCTCTGCAGCTCTTGTGGTGCAGAAGCTCTCGGTAATATTTTCTCTGTCATTCACGTTTAAGACAAATATTTTAACTGAAATATTACCTCAATGTAACTTAAACATAAAACCAAGGAAGGTTAATAGCCATCTCCTGACATTAATGGTTTGATTTTAAAAATAAATCTTTCGTAGAAATTAATGCTATGACAAAAAATACAATCTGAAATAGCACTCTCTGCACATGAGAACATCTTGCACAACTGCCACAACTACCAATAGCCTTCAAATTTAAAAAGGATAAATTCTTCTGCTCTCCATAGCAATCTAACATGAAGACATTGTTGCTGTTATCTACTGGGCAATGACTCAGGGCATCATTGTTGTCTTGGAAGGCTGAAGGCAGAGCAATAGGTTAGGATAGGAAAGAACTATAGAGAGAAATGTTCCTTAATAGCCTACAGGAAAATCATGGAGCAGGGAGGAGAGTTCAGAAAAAAACATAGTGGATGATTTGTTCAATAGAGGCTTGCTCTTTTTATCCTTCCGTAGTCAATGGAGAGAGAAAGAGGGTCCTGCCATGCCAGCTGAGAGAAGGAGCCCGCATTCTGCATTGCCTTCACCCCTAGCAATTTAAGCTAAGATATGTGAAATCCTCAAAATACAGATGAAAAGGAAAGAGAATAAAAAGTAGAAAAATAGACAGAGAATAATAGAGTAAGGGCAGATGGGCACTCATATGAGAAGTATCACAGTCATGCAACAAATTAGCATGGATTCTCTCAACAGAAGAGACCAGACTTAATCCTTTATATTAAGTATTTTGCTTATGATACAAAACTGTGAGGAATGGCTGACACACCAGAAGGCTGTGCTGCTGTTCAGTGAGACTTGGACAGGCTGGTGAGTTGGGCACGAAGGAAGCTGATGAGGTTCAACAAAAGCAAGTGTAGAGTCCTACACCTGGGAAGGAATAACCACATGCATCAGTACAGTTAGGGACTAACCTGTTGGAGAGGAGCTCTGCAGAGAAGACCTGGGTGTCCTGGTGGACAACAGGTTGAGCATGAGCCAGCAGTGTGCCCATGTGGCCAAGAAGGCCAATGGTGTCCTGGGGTGCACTAAAAAGAGGGTGGCCAGCAGGTCAAGGGAGGTTCTCGTTCCCTTCTACTCTGTTCTGGTGAGGCATCTGGAGTACTGTGACCAGCTCTGGGCTCCCCCATTTGAAAAAGATGGGGAACTCCTGGAGAGACTCCAGTGAGGAGACACACAGATGATGAAGGGTCTGAGGCATCTCCCATGTGAGGAAAGGCTGAAAGATCTGGGGCTTTTCAACTTGGAGAAGACTGAGAGGGTATCTTATCAATGTTTATAAATATCTAATGGGCAGGAATTAAGTGGATGAGGCCAAATTCTTTTCAGTGGTACCCAGTGACAGAATACAGAGCAATAGGCACAAACTGGAACATAGGAAGTTCCATATGAATGCAAGGAAAAACTGCTTTACTTTCAAGGTGACAGAGCACAGGAGCAGGATGCCCAGAGGGGTGTGGAGTCTCCTTCTCTGGAGATTTTCAGAATCAAACTGGATGCTATCCTTTGCATCCTATGCTAGGGAACTTGTTTTAGCAGTGGGTTGGACTAGATGATCTCTAGAGGTCTTTCCAACCCCTGTGACTGTGTGATTCTGTGATTCCGTGATATTGCAAGGAATAAAGAACAAACTGAGGATCTTGAAAATCATGTTCCTTGTAATTTAGAGCAGAAATGAATGAACGTTACAAATGTAAGAAAGAAATGTTCCATAAGAGCAGCTGGAAGAAAAGTAGGATTCTGTAACTTCATTAAAAAAAAAAAAAAAAAAAGGAGAGAGAGACAGAGAGACATGATTTTGCCACTTTAGATGTAAAGGAAAAGTTGGGTTTAGAAGGATGTATTAGGAAAGTTTAAGAAGGATCAGAGAACTACACAGCTGGAAATTTGAATTACTGAAAGTACATCTGAAATGTCAATGACAATAACATAAAAGAAAGATGGGAAGAAAGAAAATTCAATTTTAGTAGTCTAAAGCTGAATAAGTACAGGCCTTAACAGTGATTCCATCTTTGCTTCCACAGTATCACAGGACACACAGTGTGCCTAATTTAGCCTTTTAACCTGCACTTAAAATTTAGGCTGATAATACCTCTTTCTGAAGGTGCTCAAAAGCACAATCTTCAGTCCATTAGGAGAGTCATTCAGTTTACAAAGACTGATGAACTACGAACAGAAAATTGAGATACAAGTCTGTTTTCTAAGTTAGCTAGCCTGGATCCCAGACAGGAAAAAAAAATATTTAGGCAGAGATTTGTGAAGCTAAAAGTGTATTTACACAAGTTAACAGAGTATTTACAGAGAATATGAAGCAAAAGAGGTTACTCAGGAAGCTGTTTTTCAGAATAAATAGGAAAAATAAAAATATATGCCAGCAATGTGTTGACTGAGGAATGGAAAGACTGAAGAGCAGGCAGAGACAGGACATTGAAAGGAGCAGTGAGCCGGGGAGAACCTGATGAAAAGAGATAGAGACAAGAGCAGCAGATGAGATGATATTGTACCCCAGTGACTGAGAAGGATGATGATTCCTTCAGATTCAAGTCAAAATCTGACTACAGCAGAGTTTAGGAGAGAATCTCAAATTTGTGTAATGCTGCAACTATGACAATAAATCAAGAAACAGCTTTAACTTGTTTTTTCAATTGTGTTAAAGACAGTTGCAGGTAATGTAAACTCAAATCTGGTTCTAAATTTCACTTGCCTACTTTTTGGTCATTTGCATTTGGCCTTGATCCAGTATCTTTACTACTTCCAATGAAACTAAAATGCATATTGGTATCTGGAAATACTTCAGTTTCAGTAGAGTTTGGCCTCAAATTTAATGTTTATTAAAGAAGGCAATATATAGGATCTATTTGAATTCCTACTTTTTTTTTTTCTTTTTTTGCCAATTTAAGCTATGGCATAGTGAAATTAAGTGAGATGTTTTATATATATATATATATATATATGTCAATACCATGAATATAAATGAAAGCTGATAATATACATCTGAAAGTAAAATTTGACTGCAAATCAATAGATAAAGTTATCCTTCTAAAAGCATTAAAGAGAACAGTGCTGGGAAAGATCATAGGGCAGCTCGTCCTGAAAGCTATGCTAATGTACATGGAAGACAGGGAGGTGATACGTGAGAACCAGTATGGCTCCACCAAAGGCAAATCCTGCTTGATCTAGTGGCCTTCTGTGACGGTATAACTGCATCAATGGACAAGGGAAAGGACAATGAAAGAGCCACTGATGTCATCTATCTGGACTTCGTTAAGACCTTTGACACAGTACCCCACAACATCCTTCTCTCCAAATTAGAAAGATATGGATTTGATGGGCAAGCTGTTTGATGGACAAAGAACTGGCTGCAGGATCAAGTCCACAGAGTGGTGGTCAATGACTCCATGTCTGGATGGAGATCAGTGATGAGTGGTGTCCTGCAGTGGTCAGTGCTGCCACCAATACTCTTTAATACCTTCATCAATGACACTGACAGTGCACCCTCAGCAAGTTTGCAGATGACACCAAGCTATGGAGACAGGCTCTTTAGCAGGGTCTGTTGTGATAGCACAGGGGGAAATGGTTTCAAACTTAAAGAGGGTAGATTTAGGTTGGATATAAGGAAAAAGTCTTTTACAGTGAGACACTGGAACAGGTTGCTCAGCAATGCAATGGAAGTCCTGTCCCTGGAGACATTCAAGGCCTAGATGGACCAGGCTATGAGCAACCTTATCTACCCATGGATGTCCCTGTTAATTGCAGGGGAGTTGGACTAGATGACCTTTAAAGGTCCCTTCCAACTCTACGGTTTCTATGATTCTATGAACTTCCGTAAAAATCACTGCCCAGACAAATCAAAATTTTGTACATCATAAAACACAGTGACACAACGAAAAACACCCTGTTGGATTTCTAATGCACCGGAGGTGATTACTGTGAATGTACAGTTTGGTTAAAATATGTTTAGAAACTCAGTGGAACATGTTTTCAAGGCACAGTCATTCACTATTCACCACTGTTATGATGAGCTGCAAATTAGCAGTGCATAATTGCCTCCTGGTCTGATGTAAAAATGGGATTTTTTATTTTAAATAGCAGTTCTCACATTGCCTTCTCACCAGTAGAATATTTCAGGCAGTACTGCATATATACCATGGTGTTCTACAACGTGATCCATATTAAAATTCAAAGTGAAAGAAAGGAGATTTTTTCACATATCTCAGCTATAAAGGATGTGTCTTTCTACTGATGAACTGAGTCTAAAATCTTGATCTCCATTGGGATGCCAGCATAGGAAATGACACGTACTGTCTTTGAAATTGTGTTTTACCAGTGGAAACCTTTTAGTTTCTAACTTGAAGAAAATATATGAGATGAATATGTCTTTTGAAAATTCTCCTGCCTATTCTACTTGTGTTTGCTTTAACATCACTTGGAAGTAACTATGTGATACATCAATTTTTAATCAAAAATATTTTAGCAAAATATATTTGTTTGGGAAGCTACAACAAAATGAATTATACTGTTCTTTCATTGTACAACATAAAAGAGAATGCTTAATAATACCATGCAGCACAAATTGTGCTTACATAGTGATTTTCACAGAGCGTCTTAAGGAAAATTACATCTAAAGAATGCAAAACCACAAATTTACCTCATTTTATGAAAGCTGAAGAGAACAAATAAAATTTATGTCTACATTATATATATATAGAGAGAGAGAATAGATTTATATATATAAGAATATAATATAAGAAATTGAATTAATTATGAAAACCACTGTGGGCAGTATGCTCCAGATGTGGGAAATACCAACACAGTACACTGACACAGTCTCTTATTTCCAACAAATGTTAGCATACCATTAAGATAGCTGAGAAAAAGAATAGCAGAATTATTACCATAGTGATATTTTGCCACATACGTGAACAAAAGGCAGTGGGTTGCTCTAGGTTAAAATAGAATAAAAGATTAAAAGCAATATAGTGCTTTTCATAACAGGTCTGCAGCCTGAAAAATGTAAGGATGAGGGACAAGATACTAAACCATGGAAATCTGTGTTGATTAACATTTGTTTTAGGGGTACTCCTAACAGACTATAAATTGACTAATAATAGTAATCCAGAAATGAGTAAAACATAAATTGTGCTTATATATCACATGATTATGCAAAGCTGAATTTTAATCTCAGCAAGCCTTTGAGACAATGATTCACCACAGACATACTCAATGGTTTTCTCGCTAATTTATATAGAGTCATCATATACATGTAATGTTATCACTGATAGCTGAGCAGTCCACCACAAGTAGTGCACCCATAAAATTCTTAACACTCAATGGTCTGAAATTTAATCACAGAATGGCCTGGATTGAAAAGGACCTCAAAGATCACCTAATCAAACTATTCCACTGCTCTCCAAATCCCAAGGGTTGCTATTAGAAAAACAAGACAAAAGAGAATAAATGAAACCAAACCAAACAACAACAAAACCCATCTCCATCTACAAAAATGTAGAACCAGAATGAAAGAAAAGAGAATGAAACTTCTTTTCCTTTGATCCTGAGTTGAGACTGGAAGGCTAAAGCAATGGGTGTTGTGTAGTGCTATATCATTCATTTGATGGACAATGTTTTTGCTTCCTTATTGTCTAACAGGGGACACTAAGTTGTTAAGTTAAGGTAGAACAGGATCATATGGAAACCAAACAATTCTTTTTACCAGTCTTTAGCTAGGAAATAATCAATATTCCTTTGGAAGGGTGGCTTGCAACAAAATAACGGAATAATGGTGCTTAAATGAGAAATACTTGAAGTTCTACTACTTGCCTCCTTCCTTCATGAAATTAGAAAGAAAACCTGCACATTTCACTATTGACTTATTATATTACTTTTACAATTTAACTACAGCTGTATATACAAACATAGTATTAACCAAATTGCTGGCTACAAACAGTCCATTAAGTGCACAGTTAACCGATGTATTACATTATTAGAAAACTGGTTACAAATAGCAGAACAAACAGAATTTTTTAAGCATAGCACTGCTAATTAGCACTTTGGGAGAAACTAGAGTCTAAGAAACAAGAGTCTACTGTACAAGACTGCTTCTTGTACAGCATCTTTCCTGATTTACTTGTAGATACATAAAGCATAGCGATGACACTTCAGAAATGTCTTTCATTCTCTCATTGGAGAGTGAGGATTTAATTTTCAGAGGTAAACACTGGGAGACAAAAGTCTACATATTTGGGGAAAATTTCTCAGATGTGAAAATAAATAATGGGGAAAAAAAAAATCCTTTTGTCTGGTACTTGATCGGTTCACCAGCAATTGGGGATTAAAAAAAAAACCCACAAAACTAAATAGTTTTCTATTGCATGAAACCTCTTCCAGCCTTTTTCATCACACGCTTAACAAATGTTGTGCTAGTAAGATTTACAAGTTCATTAACATTCAGTTTAATTGTGACTTCATTAAAAATAGCAAGAGAATCTTCTGGAAAAGTGTGGCCAACGGTACCTTAATATAAGTTTGCTCTCACAGTATCAAAATATGGAAGTCCCATAAGCTTAAAGAATTAAATGTAATAAATAGTCCTAATGCTCAAACTGAAACCTGACTCAATATCATCTACATTCTTTTCCAGATCAGGCCTTTAGTCCTTGGTTCCACAAAAAACAGCAACAAAACCCACTCTAAAACAACTGATGGCAGGTCTTAATTAACTCACAGTAGTGTTACAGTCCTCATCATTTTGTAGAAAGCTTTGAAAATCTAGAAGTTTAACATTAGATTAATAATAACAGCCCTTATTACAATAATTATTAACAGTTTACAGTTGTAATCAAGTTGCTGAAGGCCCTGCTCATTGCAATGAGGCCGGAAAAAGTTCAATTTGTTGCATAATTAGCTATCTGCTCTTCAGAACATGAGATAAATATAGTAGAAGATGTCAGTTACTAAATATGGAAGACTTGATGAAACAGCTCATCTCTAACATCAATTCTTCCATACAAGTGCTACCAAATTCTGTAGGATTTTAGCTTTATCTACATATCAATATAGAAATAAACAGACTTGAGCCTGTGTGGTTCAGATGAAAACCCTCCGAATGCTAAGCAAGAATGATCAGTAAAATGTTGTCTTCCTTGGGGGTATGAGCACAGAGTTGCCAGTGTTTCTGCTGCTGCTTCCAGCTTTTCCAAGCATTGGCTGGAAGAAGTCCTTGGCATTTTTATGTGTTCTTTATGTCTATTTTGGAATAGAATGAATTGGTAACTCCGGGTTTCCTGTGAACGTGGTATTGCTGGGATCTCTGGGGACACTCGAGCAACTGACTGACATAACTTGGGTCAGTCACCCACCAGAAGCTTGGAAAAGCTCTGAGCAAGAGCTTTGGTGACAGCCAGGATCTATTTGCAGCAGCGTGAGATACAAAATAGGATGAGAAGAGAAAAACATGTAATGACTTCCGGCTGCACAATAAATAGCTCAGTGTTTAAGGTGGGAGAAAATCAAAGGTGGGAGAAGCAGAAAGAGAACGCTCCATCTGGCTTGAAGAAATTGGAAGAAAAAACAGGAAAGAAGGACTTTCTGTCATTTATCAGACTGTTACCTCTTGAAGAATGCATGTGAAGGGTTTCTCCGGCAGTAACAGAAGCCAATGGCTTCAAAAGAATCCATGCATAGTATGTTGAGATGGTGAGATGTGATGCTCCTCCAGGGCGGTGAAGGTTTTAATTTTGATCAGTCTTCCAGAAAGAGATAAAAATGAGAGATTCTCGGACTGAATTAGAGGGAAATCACAAATTCAAATTTTAATTCTTGATGACTGTTTTAAATTAAAAGTTGACCACATTATGATTAAAGATAGCTCACAGATCCTTCTTGTTGATGGTTTTGGCATGGGATGACAATACATATTTCAGACTCAGTACATAGAGTTGAGAGATGTGACTGAACTATTAAGCTTCTGTTTCTTTGATTGCTTAGGTTTGAATTTGTCTATTTTGAATTTGGCTTCAGGATAGCATCCTCACTATTCTTGGATAGCATCCTCACTATTCTTGGAATGACAATAAAAATTTAAATACTTACTGCATAAGAAAGTGAAGAAAATTTTGTGAATTGCTCATGTTTCTCTCTCATTCATCTAATAGTGAGGTAATAGTGAACAGCTCTAATTATGTGGGATTTATTTCATGCAACTTCAGACACTTAAAACATAGATCTGTACAGAAGTTATCACTCACAAAGTAGTATAGGGTATCAAATTAAATCCCTCCTGGATTTACCTTAGAAAATGAGTGTCCAACCTTTTGGCTTGTCATACTCATCAAAACCTGCACCAGCAAAGGTGACCCACTGAGTTGTTGGAGGAGGTCCAGAGGAGGGCCATGAAGATGATCAGAGGGCTGGAGCACCTCTCCTATGAAGAAAGGCTGAGGGAACTGGGCTTGTTCAGCCTGGAGAAGAGAAGGCTCTAGGAAGACCTCTTTGTGGCCTTCCAGTACTTGAAGGGAGCTCCTAAACAGGAGGGTTATCAACTGTTAACACAGGTAGATATTGATAAGACAAGGGGGAATGGTTTAAAACTAAAAGAGGGAAGACTTATATTAGATATTATAATGAAGTTATTTCACTCAAAGGGCGATGAGTTGCTGGAGTGTGTTGTTCAGAGAATTTGTGGATGTCCCATACCTGAAAGTGTTCAAGGCCAGGTTGGATGGGATCCTGAGCAATCCGATTTAGTAGGTGGCCATCCTGCCCATAACAAGGGGTTTAGAACGAAATGATCTCTGAGGTCCCTTCCAACTCAAACCACACTGTAATTCAGTGATTCAGTGATCGTATGATTCTATGTTCCTAGACCATCAGGCACCAACACTAAAAAGAACTGCTACTTAATGTAAAACTTATCTGCAAAGACAGCAAACCTGTGAAGAAGGGATACAAATCACCGCAGTAATGGTGACGTAATGGACAATTATCAGGATCAAATAAGGAAAACTATTAGGAAGGGTGCAGTGCTCATACTAATCATATTTTAAGATTTTTATATAGTGATATCTCCAATAGGAGATGAGCATAAAAAATTGTAGGCATAGCTGACAGTCCCTCCTACAGCTCAATTTGCCTGACACATTCCATTAGAAGACTCTGTTTTCAGCTATTTAAAATGTTGCCATAGATTAACCAAAGTTCTGGGCTAAATTTTTCCCAGGCTGAGAATTTGTAATTCCTTTCAAGATTTCAGGTAAAAATGAAAACCAGGGACGAGCACTTTGACATTCTGCTGTGAAAGAACTTTTTTTTTTTTTTTTTTTTTGTGAAGAGCATTAAATGCTCCCATGCTTTAAAGCAGAACCTTAAAGGTTGCTGGTAGGGTCCAGATCCCATAAGGGGCTGCACAGACTTGAACAATGTGGAAAATGACCATATATGCTCAGATTGAAATGGAGACCATGAAGTTTGATCCAGTAGGACAAGTGAGGTGATTGTTCCCTTGGGACCCCCAGCACAAGAAAGAGGTGGAGCTGTTAGAGTGGGTCCAGATAAGGGGCATGAAGACAATCAGAGGGCTGCAGCACCTCTGTAATGGAGACAGGCTGAGGAAGCTAGGCTTCTTCAGGCTGATAAACAAGATGGAGACTGACATTTCACACAGTTGGATAGTGATAGAACCACTGGCACTGTTGCCACTGCTGAAGTGCAGCACCCACCACCTCACTATGGTCACGTCCACTGTTTGGTCTCCATAAACATTCAGCAAGCATCATTGTATGTCAATGGGTGCAATGTTTTCCATGTAGAGAAATTCAGTGACACACCTTTGCATCATATACACTTCCATGTCAGACACCACTTTGTCAGACTGTCCCTCTGCTGCCATCTCTTGCTGATAACAAAGCTGAATGGAATATTGGTGGGAAGGTTCAGCCTCTACTGCCATAATACCAACATTCATTTCTGATTTCATGGGCCAACATAATAAAATAGCAGGCATTTCTTTTGGAGCAGCCATCATAAATAATATAGATAATTCATATGAGTAACAAAACATTTTAATTTTTAATATTCTTCATTAAACCATAAAAAAAAATGCAAGCAACAAAACTATAAAACTAGTGGGATAATTGACCTTTTTTTTGGTGAAACTAATGCATACGTCTGGTTCACTGGTGGTGGATTCAGTTCTTAGTGCGTTCTCAAGCATTCATCAGAGATTTTTGATGACATTTTATCCTTGAAAACAGTTGTTCTCAAATGACTAAGAGTGATGACATGAATAAGGCGTGTTTGTAAAGCAAGGGGTATTTCTCTCAGCTCAGGTAGGTCTTATAAAGGTCCAGCAGAGAAACATGATAACATTTTTGAGTTGAATATCTTAAAACCTGTTTTCAAATTCCTTTATCACAATAGAAAGCACAGCTGCATATTTTTTTGCTGTTCACAGGACAATGTATAAAAACGCATAACATTCTTTGTCATAACTTGAGCTGGCATTGCACTGTGCCCTGTGTCTTGGATACAGCCCAGACAGGGTGAATAGCACATTGATGTTCGGTTGGTGCACCACGTAGGTCATGGTCCTTCTCCACTCTCACCAACAGCTCCTGGCTGCCCTGGCTGTTCTCTCAATAAAATGATCATGAGACTGATATTTTTTTCAGAAACATGAAAAAAGAAGTCGAGGAAGCCATCTATTATGTTTTCTACAGGCTTTGTCTTTTCACTGTGAAGCGTTTTGCAGAAACTCCAGCATTTAGTTGCTACGAATTCTGCACAGGGTGGACCATTCTCATACTAAAATCAGGCTCTGCCACTCTACAAGAAATTCTTCTGGCACTTGTGTACTCCTGAGCAACGAACTTCACCTGAGAGTGACTGAACTCTGGCTGTCTGATAACCTCTGCATAATGTAAAAAAAAAGAGACAAGTAGAAATTTTATGAAGCTTCTTACAAGCTTATCTCCCGCAGAAGGCTTCATTTTCCATCAGTCAGTAGAAGCCAATCTAAACCCACCACTGATACTATTCTTACAGAAAAGTATGTGTTAACACACCTAGAAGCAAGGAGAAAGTCATGTCATAGTCCAGCATGTGCTAGCAAAAAGAAATCTAAACAACAGAAGGAGCTGGTGGCAGTTGAATTATTACTTGAAATTCTTCCATTTATTCTTCTAAATTTCATCAATCTACAACTAGAAAACCAGGGCAATCTCTCATACTCTCCCTTCCATTTGTTTTGACTTTGCTTTCATTACCTGTAGAATAGCCAGTGATTGCAGCAGTCTGGGAGACGGTCCTTAAATTCTGAATTAGATTCCTGTAGGCTCACAGGAAGGCAAAGGGTAATCCTCAACATTCCCCAAAATCTGACAGTCTGAAAAAATGCTGGCCCACATTTCTCTGAACAAAGTATTTAGAAATCACAATAAGTTGATGTTCTCCTGTGTTGCTTTGATTCTTTCCTTCCATTAGACAAAACTTGCTCCTTCTGCTCTCCAATGCCATCTTTGCATTCTCACTTTGAACAGCGGTACTCTGGAGTTAGGACCAGAGTAGTGCTGGATCTTTGATCCCCCCCTTCATTTTCACTGGTCTGTTCTACTAAGTTTTTTGCAAACGTTTCCGTCTCTATTTTCCTTAGACATCTCCCTTCTTGTCCACAGTTCTCTTTTTCTTCCCCCAGTCCTTTGTCATCCTTCTATTCATCCACTACTGTGGATCTGTCTCAGCTTGCTTTCCCTCTCAGCCCTATTCAACTCCATTTCTTACCTACCCACTGATACTTCATCACTGCTTGCCCGCATGGTATGCTTTCTTTAATCGTAGTTTTCTCTCTATTATTTCCTCTACCTCTTCTTTTGCACTCAACCATTCCAAATCTGGGGTAAAAATATAATAGCTCTACTACACTTTTTTTTCCCCCTTTCTGTTTGTTTCGTCTCATTTAATCTGAGATAGCAGTTTAACATTTTGACTACATTTGGTCCCTACAGCTTGGAGGACAGACAAACAGTTGATCCATTTCTGTTTGTTTCATCAGCATCCAAATGCCACATGAGGTAACTTCTTATGTATGGGATACAGGGACTGTCTTTAAGGCAGTACTAATCCCTGCTGCTGTATCTGAAACCTAAAAAAGATTGAGAAAAGTTTGCTAGAAATTTAGAACAAGTGAATGTGTCTGAAACACCCATCCACTGCTTCACAGGACTCAAGTGTAATGAAGAATCATAGAATGGTTTGGGTTGGAAGGGACCTTTAAGATCATCCAGTTCCAACACCCTGCTATAGGCAGGGACACCTCCCTCTACACCCAAAGCTCAAAACCCCATCCAGACTGGCCGTGAGTGCTTTCAGGGAGGGGGCATTCACAACCTCTCTGGGCAACCTGTTCCAGTGTCTCACCACCCTCACAGTAATGATTTTTTTCCTAATATCTAGTCTGAATCTACTCTCCTCCAGTTTAAAAAGAAAGAAGATATTAAAGAGATATAAATCATGCATTGTTATAAGCAATAAATAAATATAAATAGGTAAGTACATAAAAATTAGTTATATACTTACAGATACAAAAATGAAAATATTTTAATAGTAACAATGCAGTAATATAACTTAAATCTGTCATTTCAAGAGAGAAGTCATTTTTTTTCTTTTTCTCATGCCATTTTATACTGAAGTAACTCAACCATCTTTATGTTCTGCACAGTGCCTAGCACAACAGTATTCTGCTCTGCATGGACAGCAAAATTAGCCATTAAAATGATTTTGCATCCATAATAGCACAGAGAACCAAAATAAAGAACAGTAATTTATTCTACTGCATTTATAATTTCCTCCTGTATTACATCAGTACTGGAAATGGAAAAGGGGGAGTGAAATAGGAGTTATGATCCTGGAAAAAAAAGCACTGCTTCTCTTCATTCAAAACCTTAATGAGAAAGAGAAAGGGAGCAGCCTCAATTGAGTAAGACAGTTTTCATCACATGCTGCTTCACCAAACAGGGTTTTGACATAGTCATATTTTGTGTTCCCCAAAATAGCACTTCAGCATGCTTCAGTTTCTGAACTTGTTTTTTTTTAACTCCTTTGAATTTAATTAGGCTATTCATCAGCTTGGTAAATGCAAAGAACCTTTTAAAAGGGAACAGTGTTTGATTTTTTAAGTGCTATAATCACTCCACCTAACTGTAAAAAGATACTTCCAAGTGAGGTGTTTCAAAGGATATTAATATTCACTTTACAAAATAATAATAATAAAAAACCTCTGTCTTTATTTTAATATTTAACCAGGAAGCCTCCATAATACGATATATTGTCATATATCATATTATATGAGAGTGAACCCCTTTACGTAGAAAACCCCTATGTACGCTGTCCTTCGTGGGCATTTTCAAAACCCTGTTTTTCAGTGGTCCTTTAAATAAAGCAGAAACATACAATTCATGTTTAAAGTAGCAGTGTAAACCATGGCTGCCGTTGCTTGCCCTTTCTCTTTTCACTCCTCTTATCCTTTCTGTTTTCCTGATGAGCTGACAGTCCTGCGTGTCCAAAAGCCAGACCTTATACCTTGTTCCTCACATCCGATTGTAACTGTGAGTTTTGCCCTTTGCACAAGCACTCTTGCTCTCTCCCCGTTTGCTTCTCTCTTAACAGAGACATAAAGCAACAGCTCAATTATCAGAAGCACTGCCTGCATTAGAAGGCTGAATGATCTCAAAGAGCATGACGACAACCACAGAATTGGCTGCTGAGACCTCTGACAAAGGCAATGAACACTTCTCTGCTGTGTGAAGCACTGGAGATCTATCCATTTCTGGAGTGGGGGCTGCTGCTTGCCCTCATGTGAGATGCCCCTCTGCAGCCAGCAAGTGCTTCCATGGAATGAAAGAGAAGAAAGAAGGACAGCTTTGGTCTCTCATTTCTCTACAGCATATGTTTCAAAACACTTCCTCATCTCTTCTCTGCACCAAACCAAGTGGTTTCCTCGACTATTTATCAGTTAACCTGTCTATCCTCCTCACTTATCCATCAGCTCAGTGTATTGGGTTTATGTGGTAGGGTTTTGGCAGTGGGGCTGCAGGTGTGGCCTCTGTGAGCAGAGCCCAGCGCTGCCCCGTGTCAGAGAAGAGCCAGCTCCAGCTGCTCCAAAGGGACACACTGCTGCCAGAGCTGAGCCATGAGTGATGCTGAGTGTGCTCAGAGAGTAGACTGAGGAAATGGAAAAACTGCTGCACAACAGCAGCTGGGAGAGAGGAGTGAGACATGAGAGAACAGCCCTGCAGCCATCCAGGTCAGTGCAGAAGGAGGGCAGGAGGTGCTCCAGGCGCAGAGCAGCAGCTCCCTGCAGCCCAGGAGAGGCCTACGGAGGAGCAGGCTGTCCTCCTGCAGCCCACGGGCATCACACGAAGAAGATCTCCCCATGCAGCCATGGAGGAGCCCACGGGGCAGCAGTGGATGGGGCCTCAAGGAGGTACAGCCCATGGATACCCGGCAGGAACAGTCCAGGCCGCACCTGCAACCCGTGAAGAGCAGTCTGCGGTGGGACAGGAGGTCCAGGAGATGGCCTGTGGAGACCCGTGCAGAGCAGTGCGTTCCTGGAGAGTGGGCCCGATACACAGAGCCGTGTTGGAGCAGTGCTTGGAGAGTTACAGCCTGTATGAAGCCCACGCGAAAGTAATCATGGGGGAGCAGCAGAGACTGACAGCAGCAGGCCATTCTCTATTCCCCTGCATTGCTCGAGGGGCTGGGGAGGTTGAATGATGTGGATGGAGGAGTGATGTTTGTAGTTTGCTTTTAGTTTCTCACTGCTCGAGTTCATTATCAATAGACAATAAATTGGGTTCATCTCCTTTAAATTAAGTCTGTTTTGTTCATGATGGCAATTGGAGGGTGACCTCCCTCCTCTTATTTCAACTCATGATCCTGATTTCATTGTGTTTTCTCCCCTTCTGTGGAGGAGAGGGAGTCAGAGAGTGGTATGGTGGAGCTTAGCTGCCCATCAGTACGAAACAACCACATCCTCTTCCTTCTTGGCTCCAGCAACACGCACACATGTACTTGACCTTGTTACAGCTAGAGCCATCAGCTCCTGAACTCACTATGCCCTGGAGAAAGTGCAGCATGGTCATGCACACCCGTGTACTGCCATGCCTTTAGAAAACAAGTGTGCAGTCTGTCCCGCCTGCGGAGATTAAAAATCACAAAAAGCGTGTGGGAGCGTAATTGCTATTCCTGTCATCTTACCATTGGGTATGAAGCATGTTAAATTGACCACAGGAAAAGTATTTCAATTATCCCATTAATGGCACAGAGAAATCCAGTCATGAGTCACACCAGTAAATTTTAGGGAAGACAAACAGATTCATACTGTGTGCCCACAATGCTCTTCTATTGATACAATGCTCTGTAATCCCCAAGGGCTTGATGCCACACTGCATGCATAGGGAAGGCTCAACGTGACAAGGAGCCTACAGCAGTGACTGGGAGAAGCAGAGCACAGAGCAAATCCCCCTCTCCCATACCAGGAAAGGGGAAGGTGTCACTGCAGCCAGCACAGTGCTTTGCAAGAGCATCCCCATGCTTGCTGCCGATGGCTTCACAGATACTGGCTTTACAAGAAGCAGCAGGCTTCAAGCAGAGAAAATGCTGGTTGCAGGAGAAAACAGCGTGCAAATAGGCACGTAACTGTGGCATTTCCTGAGCTTTGCTCTCCTCTGTCTGTCATGCATCTGCGGGAAGTCTGCACTTGTGTTTTAGGACAGCTCCCTTCAAGGGAAAGCACCAAAGAGCAAGTGAACCCTCTGCACTCTCCTCCATTTTATCTAACAGATTTAAATAATTCATGTAATAGCTCTGAAAAATACCAGAAAGCAAAAGCATTTTAAAATTTGCTTCCATTTGTGTACTTCAGGCTTCAGTGAAACAGCTTTAAAAATATAGGCCCATTCAAGCTGAAACTGCTTGATTTTCTCAGGACTTGCACACAAAATACTTTCACAGTCACTCTGCTCTGAGTGATCCTTTTTCTTCCCGAGTTCTGTTGTCACAAATAGCAAACCCGTCTGCCTCCATGCTTCATCACCTTGAGGGAACGAGTGCTACTTACAGGATTCGGAACACCATACATGTCATCAAAATATTACAATGCATCTCAAGTTTGGAGACAACGGCATAGAAATATGCACGAGAATACCAGAGGTGATGAAGGGCTGATGAATAGAATATGAGATGGAGGTGGCCTGATTTACTTATTTATTTATTTCCTGGGAAAGTTGATTGCTTTTCTTTTCTTTTCAATGAATCAGCTGTTTTCATTTCATTACAGTTCAGTACCCCTGCCATGCATCCCCTGCCCCTCTTGGCTACAGGATGTCTGAGTGCTTAAAATGGGTTCTGGTTACAAAATTAATTCCTGCTTTTATTCAGATTACAGGAAGTTCTAGCTACAGCTTTTGTAAATGACTGACGCAGGTATCTTGATTAGTTTCTGAAATCATTAGATTCTATTCTTATATAGTAAAAATCACTTTTAGGGTTTAAATTTATTTTTCTCACCTGCTATTTCCACACTTAAAATAAATGAATCATTAATAAGCCCAGTATGCTACCAACTTGAGAGATAAAAGGGAGAACTGGATGCAAGTCTGCCCAATTTAACATTTTAACTGTGTGTTTGTTTCAGAGGCCTAACAAAGCCAGCCTTCTGAATTAAGGGTCGAACTTCCTGACATCAACAATTAAGATGTGTTGGTGACTTTGATGGCTTCCAGACAGAGAGAGAGAGATCTTGACTCTCACAGATGAATGCCCTGGATCCCGAGTGATGAGGAACAGGAAGAGATTCTTATCATCTAAGATCCATTATAATGAAACATTTCTGCTTGCAATTTTAACTAGGCAATTATCTATATTTAAAAGATTTTTAAAAGGACCAAGTTGGCAAGGTCTGGATCTCCTAATGCTTTTGCACATACTTTCAGTTTGTTGCCTTTAGACACTGGAGAATTAAAAGAAGGTAGTCCTTCAGTTTACTACATCTTGCAGAAAAGCACTTCATGTCAAAGACTCATCTGTAACATCCTACATTGTGCTTCTTGACGTCCACTTACACTGGCCTTGTTGTATTCCATCCCATGACTGGGGATATTGAGGAGTGTGGCTGGTATGCCAGGGACTGATGTGTTGCAACATGGCATTATCTGCCTTGGGAAATGTGACATGAAGTCATTGTCTGGAAAAAAAAAAATGTAATTAAGAGAAAGGTTTCTTAGCCCTTAACAGCAGAGCATGAACACTACCAATGCTGCTGCTCTTTTCTGGAAGTAAGTGGAATAACTATTGTCAAACTGAAGTGTTTTTATTCTTATTTCTTTGGTTGGGGGAAGCATTCTGGAGAATATACCCTTTCAAGAAAAATGGAATGAACTGAAGCAATTGAATCAAGGCTATATAATGCTCTTGAAAACATAGCTTTGTGCCTGCATAATGTATTATTATATTTCCACATCACCTGTACCCCATTAAAAGGAACTACTCCTTGGAAATAAGTATTCAGATCATTCACATCCTCACAAAGAAGCCAAGTCATGGGAAAAAAAAATTCAATAGGTATGCTGGATGATCAGGACTCTGCAGTGAATTTCTTCTTGTATTACCTGCACATGAAATCAGCCTACATTGATGCTGAAGTCATGATCATTTTTCATAGAAAAAAAGATTATGCAGCCCACTGCTAGTTATACAAATTAAACTGCATCACTAATCGTATGTTCTTATAACTGTTTTTAGTACTGTTATTATCTGTGGTGCAGCAGCACATATAAGTAGCTCTAGTATGGATCTGGGGCCCATTGCACTGGGAACCCTGTAGCAAGATGTTATGCACAACATCTGTTATACATAAGCGCAAAAAATAGTGGTTTGTGCTTAGAAGAGCTTGCATTGTAATGACATAACAAATCAATGAAATGCATGGGGACCAAATTGGAGAATAAAATACAGACAATAAGTGCATTCACTTATGTAATGGAACAAGAGTGCTCATTGCTTTCATTTCCAAAGGACCAAACTACCTATACGTAAGACTTCGAGGTTCATTGTGTAAGAGGATGTGAGAGCTACGCTTGCACTCAGGATCTTCAAAAATAATGTTCTGGCACAGATGCCGTGTTTCCTGTGAGGGATCAGTGTGACAAAACTCTAAGAAGAAACTGGTGTGAAGGATGAGGAATACAGGGCAACAAATTAAATAAAATATCCAAAGCAAGAAAATATTTGTAGGATCAGGGTCCTAAATTTTTCACCCTCTACAGAGTCCTTTAAATGGAGTTCAATGAAATTTAAAATCAATCCTTTCCCATTTACTTATGGGATGAAACTGTAGAGATTATGAGGTTAGTCAGGCAAGCGAGGTGAATACTTCTGGCCTCATTGGCCCATCAGGGCAAAGATCTGGAAATTCCATTTTTGTGATATTTGACAGAGTATAAAGAATATTAAGTGCCCCTGTACCTTTGTCATGCTCTGAAGCCCCAGTATTGGCAGCTAGGTCAGTGTGAGAAGGCCTTGTTGTAAATGAGAATTGGGCTGTGAGTGTCTTCAGGCTTCTCCAGTACTTTCCTCGAAGATATGAAGCACATACATGGCTCTGCCAGGGTATCTTTAGGCCCCACATTTCAAGAAGTCTGTCTGGTCCGCTTCTGTTCAACAACAGAAACAGCTGCTTGAAATAGCAGAAATAAGAATGTTTTACCCTGCTCTAATATGTGGATCATCAGTGCATTGGTAAAATGCAGGTTCCTCATCTTGTCTCTGCAATCCATTGCACCATTAAGTTTTAAATGCGTATTTTTTCTTTAAGAAGGCAGCAAAATACAACAAGCAAGTGATGACAGCACAACTGAAAGAACGCTGTGCCTAGGAAGAACTGCAGTTCTAATTTTGGCCTATCTTTGTCCTGCATATGTTGGACATCCTGCAATTGTCAAAGCAGTCCAATGACAAATTCCAGTAACGTGGAGTTGCTTTTTCAGCGGTTACAGAATGATGGTCACCAGGTAAAACTACTGAAAATTACAAAATAAATATAGTGCAATCACATGCTACAAAAAAGTCACTGATGTACAAGAAGCGATTACTGAAGTTGCCACACCTTGCTATCTGCCATCATATACAAAAGACGCCTATTGTCCAATACCATAATTGTTGAAGAAATTGGCATCACTGCAGAATGTGGTTACCTATGTTAACAGCAGTCACAAAACACCTCCTGGACTCCTGAAATATTTGCATCTGCTATATTTGCAGTTTTTACGGTCATATAAGGAAATTTAACCAATAATATGGAATTCATACTGAATCTCTTCCTCTCAGAGGGGGGTCTTTTACATGCTTTCATGCTATAGAGTCATATCACTGTGTAATTATATTGTAAGCAGAAATCAAACAATAGCATTCTAATTCACATCTGGGCTGGGGACTGGAGTCTGTATGTAAGTGCTAAGCAAAGATTCAGTTCAGGTTTGGCTTTGCTAATGCAGAAATCCTCAGAGCTGACCCTACAAGAACGTGGCTGTGTTTGGATCAGGGCATGCTGATGCATTTCCTAGCTCAGGGGTCCATGCCTACTCCCTGGTGCCATTCCTCCTGCCCATACAAGCTCCATGTGTCCATCCTAGTGACACTCTGTCTCCTTCTTCTGCACAAATTCTGTAACATAATGCCTCGAGCTTTCTGTCATTTAGATAAATGTTCAAGTGAAGTGGACATTTAATTACCTCACTAGAAGTTTCATTCATTAATTGTTGGTGTTGGTCTATTGTTAGAAATGCCACATTGGTTCTGGTAGTTCCAGATATATATGTCTTTTTACATAAGCCTGTAGAGGTGAACGGCAAGTCCTGAAGGCAGTTTCATTACAATGTACTGCATTTATCCTGAGGGGCCAGGGAGAACAAAGAGCCACATCTATCTTCCAGCTTGGTATGTGCACATACATTTCATGCTACACCCTGAAGCTGCATGAAAAGTTTCAGAGGACAAGCTGGAATGGATTGAAGGAGACTGACTGAAACTTCTCTCTGCAGAAAGTCACAGAATATGGTTAAGATATTTTTTAAAGTATTTTTACCATTTCCACTCTTCTCCTAGTGGTTCACTTTTTAACTGACAAAGTGATTTATTAGCTGTCTTTAAAATGTTCCATCTCACTGAACAAAATGATAAATATCAAAACCTAAAGCCTGACCCAACATCAATATCAAGCAGCTCAAACGTTTATGAACTTAGTTTATTTTTCAAAGAATAAACAAAAGGCAAGTGAAGGAATACTCAATATAAGAACGCTAAAGAAAAGAGTTATTAGTCTCAGTGACTAGAAGACCCAACTCACTATGTTAATTCCACTAGAGGCAGAATGTAACCAGACTTGAAAATTGTGAATCAGTTTCCTTTTCCCCCTCCTTCCCCAGAGAAAGAGGCTCTGTGAAACAGAAAATGTAGTTTTCTTAAGTAAAATAAGCCAAAAATCTAAATTGTGTCTTTCTGGTTTGCCTTGTCCTTTCCATCATCCGTCTTCTGAAAGTCATATGACAATTAATGTGGTCGATTCTGTTAAATTCATGGAGGAGCATGATCTGAGCCTCCTGTGACTAACAACAGAGAAGATGATCTTAGTCCCAAGTGTGCACACACACAGTGTAAAGGTGAAAACTGTGAAGCAGTCAGAAGTAATTCTTTCATTAGAAAATGTGATTTCCTACTGTTCATGAATGCTATTAGTTTCATATCAGTGTGGTTTCATTTAAGCCATTTATAACTTGTTTATGGTGCTTTGTTTAAGCTCGTCTTATTCAGTCGATTTTTTTTCCAATTCAAACAGTTTAAAAACAGAATATATAATAAATACTATGAAAATATTCACAATTTTGGTGGAACTTGTTTTACATCCTGCTGATGCTTGTTGAACTGGCTGTCAGAGAAGTTAAGAATGGAAGGGCTCAAGCACAGCCCTGATGCTGAAGTACCCGACAATTCTCTACGCCTACCAGTGTTTGTCAGCTCAAACCCAGCATCCTGCAAAAGAAATCCCCATAATCACATGAGAACTTTTACAACAGAACCATCACCTCATTTGATCAACATGAGTTGTCACTCACTCCTTGGAAAGGGATGAAAAGCTAGACAGACCTAAAACCTCCCCAAATGGACTCCAATTTTCTGAAGCTTGTTGAATCTTAAAACACACTTCTGGACTGGCAACAAAGGAAAAGTGGCTCATGAATTTCACCTTTAGGGACTGTAAATACAAATTTCTTCAGGGAAATGCTAAACATTACCTAGAAGATGATCAATCATCATGGGCCAAACCAGAACACCTTAGGATCGTAGAATCATGGCTACTCCTCATATTTCCTGATATCCATATGGCACATCAATGTGTATGAGAAGCTCAGATTTCAGAAAGAATCTAGAAAACTGCTTCAAACAAAAGATTTTTGAGTAGAGACATAAAGTG
The DNA here is from genome assembly GCF_016699485.2 of Gallus gallus. Lineage (NCBI taxonomy): Eukaryota > Metazoa > Chordata > Aves > Galliformes > Phasianidae > Gallus > Gallus gallus. The sequence continues at coordinate 142,970,454 of NC_052532.1, forward strand.
ATGGGTTGAGAGCCTGCCCTGAAAGGAAGAGCAAGGAGCTGGAGAAGTCAGGACAGATTCTTCCACTGGCACGCACATTTCTTCAGAAGAAAGAAGACCTGTGGAAGACCATAAGGAAGGCAGGTTTAAACTGAAGGAACTGCTAATTTTCTGTGTACACAGATTGAGTTTAACGTATTTTAAAGGAGCTGTTGCACTGAAATACTCCTTTGAGGCAATTAAATATCAAAGTTGATCCTACATGATCTTGCAGTTTCCAGAAAAGTGAAAAAGAAAATATTTGCAGTTTGGGAAAGACTGAAAATGCTTATTTTCAGTCACTTTTATAAAGGTTCCTGCCGTGTTAAAACCTGCAGAGTGACAGAGAAGCCCCTGCATAAAAGTGGGGAAAGGACAAAAAGGAAGAGAATGGCATTCTCCAGCGAGACTAGAATAGAGCACAGACGAAAATGTGGAATTTCTGACCTATCTTTTCCTGTGCAGAATACCATATCAGTAAACTGCAAGTGCTGCTTGTCTCCCTGGCACTAGCTGAAGACCAAAGATAGCACATCGACCTTCTCCAGGGTCTGTTGGGAGAGAGGTAACCTTCAGGGCTGTACTCGTCAGATTTGCTGATATCACAGCAGATTGTCTCCATGGTTGAAATGAAGTCTGTTGTGATATTTCTTTTCCCTACTCATCCAAATGACCATGAAGAAAAACAGACTTAGATTCTCGGAAGAAGAAAAGCACAAAACTTGTGTGTATGGAAATATGTGGGGCTAAATAGTGCTACGAGCACTCATAAAAATAAATTTCTTTAATGATATGGCCCTCATCTCCACCAATCTTTAGCTTTTTCGAAAATAATGAGAAACTAAATTTATGTGAGTGGCTGTAGCATCAGGAAGTTCACAAAAAATTCTGTAGCAAGTGTTTCTATGAAGGGCAAATCAAAAAGAATGAAGAATAATTTTCTGAACAGACTGGAAAATGTCAAAGGGAAAACCTTTGTTTTAAGGCTGCAGCTCAACAAGCTCAACAAGCTCAGAACATCAAAGTCAAAGAACTGCATTCCTGTGCAATCTCACATGTCCTATAAGTCCAGCTTAGACACAACCAACTCTGAATGCTGTTTAGACCCTCAGCATCCATAGCTGGATGACTTCTTCACATTGTTCATTACTTGGGTTACTCCATTCCCTGAATTTCTGCCTGTACCTCTTCAAAGAAAGCCAGGATACACTTAAAATATCTTATCTCCAAAAGTAGACAGTAACAACAAACTGATTTTATTTGGTTTAGAGATCAAATTCAATCAAAATACTTTGTTCCTATTCTGAGGGCTTCATGGTAGGGAGGTGGGGATCCATCCTTCAGGACTGAAAACATTAGCAGAAATAAAAAGTCCTGAGGAGCTGCATCTTCTACCAGACACTGGGTAAAAAGGACTCGGCTTTTTCTAAATGGAAAATAAAATAAAGCAAGAAGTAATTGTGCTTTTTTAAAATGAGGTAATTTCAGGGAAGACACTTAAGGAAAGGAAAAATGGAAAGAAAAGTGGAAAAATCTGTTAGGGACCTAACTTCCGTAGGGAGACAGTGGAAAGTGTGTATTTAACTAGCATTTCTATGTTATGAAACCTTCCTCTTTAGTGAATACTCAGTTATTCAATTTGGAAGCATAAATGCACAATTTTCATGATCTACTTAGGCCAACATATTGTACAGCACTATGAAATGGCAGTAAACTATATGGCTGTTGTACTGACAGTGTAATACAATTTCTAAACCTTGAAATAATTATTTCTCTTAGCTGTTGCTGCTGATTGAAAGAGAGACATGTTCTTCACACCTGATAGAGACGTCCATGAGGTCATGAGAAACTGGTTAAGTATGATCTGAAATAAATATCAGAAATGGTTCTCTTTGACAGTATATGTTTTTTCTTTTCTCTATTAACAATGTTCAATTATTTTATGTGTTTTCAGTGAAGACAAATCAATTTTAGATAACTCAGGGTTGGTTTGCTTTGCTCACTGCATACATTTCAAAATCTTTTGCTCTTTTCTATACTGATATAATATGATATTATAAGACTATACTTTTAAAGATTCTTCTAAGAAATATTTCTAGAAACACAGATCTTTTTCTCTTACTGGCTTTCAAACCATTTTGAAACAATATATTTTGGGGGTACAAAATGTTTTTTGACACTTGCATCTAAATTTCAATTTGTCTCCTTAATCAGTGAATTAAACACACACTTGTGGGACTGTTCAGCCTAGAGGAGGCTGATAGTGGGGATCTTATCAATGCTTATAAATATCTAATGCACAGGGGTCATGTGGATGGGGCCAGGCTCTTTTTGGTTGTGCCCAGCAACAGGACAAGGAGCAACAGGCACAAAATGGAATGCAGAAAGTTCCACGATGCCAGTGTGGATGGGACTTGAAGCAACCTGTTCTACTGGGAGGTGTCCCTGCCTATACCAGGGGAGTTGGAACTAGATGAACTTAAAGGTCCCTTCCAACCCAAACCATTCTATGATTCTGTGATTCTATGATTCTGCTTGTTACTGTGATGGTAACAGAGCACTGGAACAGGTTGTCCAGAGAGTTTGCAGAGCCTCCTTCTCTGGAGATATTAAAAACCAACCTGAACACTTTCCTATGTAACCTACTATAGGGAATCTGCTATAGCAGGGAGGTTGGACTCAGTGATCTCCACAGGTCCTTTCTAACCCCTATGATTCTGTGATTCTCTGTATAGCTTTAAAATGAGTTTTTAGAACTACCCTTGAACAAGTGTTTGCTACGAAATGTGGCACATATTCAACTTCTTTGTCCCTTTTGGATTTGATCCTCACTCTAAAGGTGAGGTCAGAATACTTCTTTTCTGTTTGATTTTCTCCCTGCCTTTTCTACTTTCATAAAAAATAAAATGTACTCTCATTTTTCTTCTTCTTTTTTTCTTTCATTTTTTTTCCCCAGAAATGTTTTTCCAGAATTCAGAAACTACTTTATTTATTTATTTATTTATTTATTTGCCTACTCAACAACCATCTTTAGCATCTTGCTGTCAGCTTTCAATGTTTTACTGTCCTCAGAGGTATCAGCATCACCCTTGATCAAGGAATAAAGAGGGAATATCAAAATGGAAGAAGAATACAACATTACTTTTTCACTTAGGAGCAACACAACAGTGTAAGAACTCTACTTTTGCAATAGCTGTGCTACTGTTTTACAGCAATATACTGTAGTAGTCTGAGATGCTGGGTTACCGTAGCTGTTCTGTCATCATCAATTCAAAAGGAAGTGACATAAAATCAAATATCTAAAAATAGCTCTTCAAAATGAGAATCTGTCCCTATTCAGCTTATGAAGAAGAGTCTGAGATAAGATCTTGCGTAGCTACTCATACATATGGAGGAAAAAAAGATCTTAAATGTGTAGTTCCGGCTTTTAGGGAAGCAACAATGCAAGTGCTTTCTAATTTGGTCTTACATAACATAAGATAACCAGATCCAGTGAGGAGAAGACAGATAAAATCACCTTGACATAAGATGCAGTTTTTGAGCAGGGAGGATGATAAATTAGTACTGATTTTGGAGGGAGGTGCAGTCACTATAATTGGAAGGTGACGTTAGTTGCCTTCCTAAAGATAGGATTTGATCCACCTTCTGAGAGCTCGAAGGTTGCATATGCAGGTGCATAAGTAAGCCTAGGTGGTTGTGCTCCTTCTTGCTTCAGATCTTATGACTCTGAACACAGCTCTTCTTTTTACTTTCAACCAAACATCCCTAGGGAAAGGAAGGATCAATAATCTTTCCTGCACGTTTCTACAGAGCCAGCAGCTCTGCAGTAAATGACTGTAATCTATTCCCAAGTCACTCATCTCTTTCAAGGTTGCCACCAACTGCTCATTTAAATAATAAGAGTAAACTGGCTTTTTTTTTTTCTATCTTAGTCAAAAGCTTTAGACTTTAAATGGATCTGGGTGCTGGACAACAGATAGACTGTTACTCTGAGGTGCATCAGATGAGTCCTGTCAGTTGGCTGAAGACTGACAATTATTCAAAGTTCAACTGAACACCAAATCTGGGATGATTAACAAAATAGTTCTGGGATGAAAAAGAATTCTATTCTGGAAGGACCCATGATGCTTTTTTCACAGTTTAATAAAAGAGGAACAGATCATTTCAGTTGTAGTAGATTTCCTTCACTGTTGACTGACGCCTCAGCCTTCTATGTTCTCTCTGTGTTACAAAAGGGTTTAGCTGCCTGAGGATTTCAGTCTAATTAAAGTCATTGTGTTCAGTACAGCAATGTGTGGGTGACACTTACATGCCTTTAATACATGAGAAGTCAGTCTAAGTAATTTAACAGTCAGCTCTGGCCTCTGACGATGACATACTCCACAAGAAGATGAAATCACTTCTCTTAATGATCTTTCTCATGAATATAGTATCAAATCCATCTGTCAGATGTCATTTGCTACCTCAAAGCTGTTGGCTTACTGAGAGCTTTTTGGACCCTTCTTAGCTCCAACCTGACCCAGTCTCTGCTGGGATGGGTGTGTGCTCTCCCTGTGTGGCTGGGCAGCTCATCTCTGCCTGCCCTGGTTCCATTCTCTGTCCCCATAGGGCAGTCTATGGATCTCTCAGCCAGTAGCAGGGAGATGGTACACCAAGCCACATGCAACCTCTGCAACAACTGGAAGGCAACACATGGGACATGACCTAGATCATCCTCTGGAGCTGGGACCTGGTGCCTCTACCCATAGGATGAAGGGTAAGGCTCCAGCGGAAGGGTGCCATATCTTATTGGACAAAAGCAAGAGGAGCCCAGCAGCTAATGGAGTCCGAGCTCATAGCTCCAAGATAAGTTGCTCCCAGAAGCCAGAAATACATTCATGAAGAGAAGATAAAAATAGAAGGTGAAAGCAGATAGTGGGACAATCTCACACAAGGAAGAGAAATCACAGCCTTTAACACACCTGTACCAGAAAATAATCTGTAATGGGGTCTGCTTTACCACTCCTCCCCAGACCTTAGATTCACCTCTCTCAGTACCTGCTGTACCTGTATGATCCACACTTTCTCCTTGGGGCATTCCTTCTTATCCCTTTTTCCACCACTTGGTTTTGGTAACACCTTCAAAATCTGGTTCCAAGCTCTCTTTAAAATCATCTTGGAATAGATGATTTTGTCAGCAGTGGGAAAAAGGTATTTTGAGATGGAAAAGGTCCATATACACTCACATCAAAATTTCAAAACTTCACTCTTTCCCAGTCTCCTTTGAGCTAGGCAGGATATAAACACAGAATGAAATATTGCCATGTCACAGAGACTTACAATTCTTTGAGAATGAGTTTTAAAAAAGCCCCAAAGTCTGGTAGAAGGTGTTTTACATTCACTTTGTGCTTTACAGACAGACCAAAGGAAAAGTGAGAAATGATCGATCAAATTGGTCCCCTGATTCTTTGAAAGACTGCTGATCATTTCCTTGTATCCTGAAGTACAAAACACGTACTGTCAGACATGTAATCTCACTGTGATATGATATTAAATTGTTGTGCACTGGGATTTTTAAGTTACAAGGTTGATTTTATAATACATCCAGTGGAAGAGGAGTCTGTGCAAGCAGAATCCAGAGTGTATAACTAAGGTGCCAAAATTAGCTGAAATTTTAGATATTTATTAGAGAAAAGAAAGTAGCTACATTTCCTTTAAAGTTAATGGAGAGAGGTAAGTGAAGATACTGAAAGAGACATGCAGCCTCACTCAAGCTTATCTTTCTTCATTAACTGCATAGAGTCTTTATGAAATACTAGATGATTTCATTTATTCAGAACCCATTCCATGTAGTCTGCTTTGAAGATATAGACCTAATAAAGCATGACTAGCACTTTTTAAAAAACAAAATGATAACCGTGGTGTCCCAATTTCCCATTGTGTAGATATTAACATAGTGATGAGAATGCTTGCTATAGATTGGAACTGCCTTGACTGTGGGCCCTCATAAACATGGGGAAGCTTGTCTCCATCTTTTCCAGGAAAATCTCCTGGCAAACCGGTTTTGGTATACTAAGGGAGAAAAATTCCACCCTTTTTTCTGAGGTGAAGAGACTTGACCATCAGATGAAAAAAGGATAGGTATGGGGATTCTTACATTAGATCTGCAATCAAGGTCTTGTTTGTTTGTTTTCTAATGTGGATTCTGTCATTTTGATATACTTTTCTTCTTTTTTTTTTTTTTTTTTTTTTTTTTTTTTTTTCCCCTGGAAATAATTCAAATTGAATTGAGACTGCTTCCTTTCTAAGTTGCAAGAGATAGCTGAAAAGCTGCAATTCTCCAGTCAGCCATGTCAAAAAGCTGTCAATATATATGAATTGGTTATGACACCAGGGTGGAGGAGAGTGTAATGCATGTCATATAGTGAAAGCTTTAACGTAACTCCTGAGATTTAACTACTGGCAGAGATAGCTAACTCACCCTCAGGGGAATGCTGAACTGCACTTTGTAGTGATTTGCTATCTTCAAGTTTATCAGTTGGCGTTCTCCAAGTCTTGCCAACTATTTGGAATGTAAGCACTTACCTACCATATTGGTCTAAGGCTTTCATGAGCAACATTTACTGCAGTAACTCCAGAAAGAAGATGAGGAAGCAAAGACCCAGAACAAAAAGCAATTCCTAAAAGGAAGAAGCATACAACTATTATTTTAAGACTTTAGAAGGCTCTTTCCTGCCTTCCTTCTTCTCTTGCCATTAATAAGTAAATGACCAAATAAATAAGTAGGTCATAAAAGCCGCCCTGTGTGAGTTCGTTGGGTTTGAGCGAACATGCTCCATAGGAACTTATGGACATGCACATAGATGGAGGAGGTACTGCAAACATCCAGTGACTGTGTGTGTGTGTGCAACCATGGCATTTGATGGATAATTACCTGCAACTAATTATAACAGTCTCTCTCCATTAACCACAACAACTTCAGTAATAAAATGCATTCTACCAAATATTGACTGTAGCCTGTGTCTCCCCCAGTCTGACAGTCAATTTGACAAGGGAAAGGAAGTTTTCATGATTTTCAATGTACTTTTTCTGTATAAACAACCTTTTCCTTTTTCAAAACCATAAAATTTTGTTCTCAATCTTCTATTTGTTAGGATTTCTTTACTGGTAGTTTGTGATGTTAGTTCTCAATTATTCTTCTCTCTTTTATTATTATTATTTTTACCTCATTGGTAATACTGTATGCAGATGTGGGGAAGAGAATGCAACTTATCAAAGCACTGAATGATCTTATTTTGATTACCAGGGAAAAACAATAAAATATAAATTAAAGTTCATCAAAGCATGTATCTGAAGAAGAACCAGAGCTTCTCAGTTAGCTGGGTTAAGAAATAAATGCGGCACCACCTTGAGCACACCACAGTAAGAACAAATCAATACAACTGTGTAACTACTGCATGTTCGGCATAGAGTAGGGTAGCAAATGGACTGTAAAAGCAACAGTCTTCATTTCTCCAGGTTTACAGGCACTTTCTGCCTAGAAATAAGCTCAGGTTAGTCTATTAGGAAGCAAGTAAATAATGAGATCACCTTAGAGGCTTTTTATAAAATTGAAGCTTACTTCAGCAATCCGAAGTATAAATCCACATTGCTTAGTACTGATCTTGTCTTCCTCTATCTATAGTTAGAGTTTGCCTGTATATGGGAATTTAACTACAAGATAAAATAGTCCTTTATATAAATATCTTATGAGTCAGTCCCAACTGTAACTCCAAAGTGGTGAAGTCGTTAAGTAAATGCTGTTAAGAGAAATGTAAAATGAGCTATGACTTCTTCACAAGAAAATGCTTTCATAGCACTTAATATAAGGAAAAAAAATGCTTTAAAAAAGCAGCATTGGATCCTGTGTCATGCTCTACAAATGACTATTTGAAAACTAATAGGGTTAAAATAAGATAGAGATATGAATCAACATGTCTGATATAGTTACCATGATGGGTTTACACCAGCCACGCTGGCGCATGTTGTGATACTTCTACAGATCAAATCTTACAGTCTTTTCATAAGAAGAGAAATGGATCTTTTACGAATATGAAAAATGATGTACCCTGTGCATAATGTGTTTCTGTCTATAGACAAATCTTTGTATTATTAGTTCATCAAACCCAGAGCATTACTCTATTATTAAAATTGGATAATTTTTTTATATAATTTAAATCAGTTGGATTAATGTTTACAATGGCAATAACTTTGATTTCTAGTTCACACAATTAAAAATATATATATAATTAGAAATCACACCATATTTCAAAGTTTTATTTTTAATCTGTGGTATTTCCTGGAAATATAATCTATGTATTATTTAATTTTGTCACAGAATAGTTAATTCCTGTGTAGCTTCCTCCAAATTGGATTGCCTGGGGAGCAAGCCAATTTTATCAGCAATTAAAAAGGTCATTCTTTTATCTTTTAAAATATACTGAGTAACGTTTTTATGGGCCATATGTTAAAATACAGCCATGTTCGGATAAGTGATCACCATGTACAACTGGTTTCACGGGATTCTAATTTTTATTGTTCCTCAATGGTTTTATTTCACATCTGTCACTTTATAACCATGTTGTGATTGCCAGCAGCGCAAATGTAAGTGCTGGAGGATAGGCTAAGCACCATCAGCAACAAATTTTCTTTCGGTTTCATTGACTTCTGTAGATGTTTCTGGATGTAATTACCTTGTAAACTACCAGTAGCCCAAAATGCAGAGCACACCTTATTCCTGTGTGGTTACAATTGCCCCCTCTGCTAACAACAGCACAAAGTGTATAAGCAGTCATGTTTAATCAAATGGCTTTACACTACTCTGAATTAACGTTGTGGCTGATAAAGGTCCTGGTGTAGCCAATCTGGAAGCAGTCAAAACTCATGCAAACTGCAGGGCAGTCAGTCAGTCGGCTATCTCTGATGCAAGTTACATCTGGAGACAAGTACTTCTATCACACATGTGGCACTGGCCAGCTTTCTGCACAGTACCGCCTGTATTCTCTGAAACTCCACATTTGGAAAATATGACAGTTCCCAGAACTGAGTATCCCTTTGGTTGGTGTCATGCCCTAGTCTAAGAGATGAGAAATGAGAATTCAATACTCATGTTTCTTCTGGGACGAAAGCCTAGCCCTTGCAAATGCGGCTGCTTAAATTTAAAGCATCTGGACTGTGAAGGAAGTTGCAGAGCTCAGCTAGATGACAGTAGGAAAGTGGTATTTACTAAGAGTAGTTAATCTGTAAATGCTCTCAGAGTGTTCAGAAAATGTCTAAGTCCACACAGAAGCTGGTGAGCTGTACTGTATTTCTGGTTTGAATCTCTGCAGATGCTAGAGGAAGGACTATTCATCTAAGGAGCTGCATCTTGTCTCAGAAGCATGTGGTAAGCCCTTGTGATAGTCTGAGAAAGAAGCAGGAGCAGAAGCTATGGTGTCAATGTGGAGAAGTCATTTCTCTGATGGATGTAAGGACTTTTCTTTTTTCTACCTATCCAAAATACTTATGGGGAGCAGACAATAACTGCTGAGCTGCCATGGAAAATGAGCAAACTTCATTTTGATAAGAGGCCTTTTACTCTTACTTACTTCATTTGATAAGAGGTCTTTTAGTGTTTACTTAGGGCAGCTCTGATTAAAAAAAAAAAAAACAAACACAAAAACAAACCAAAAAAATGCACAAAAAAACCAATATAATAAAAACAGTGAATTCTTCAGGTAGGTGTGAGTGCCCTGGGCCCTCAGAGGCTTAACAGCATCAATGGGAATAGAGGAGGAGGATCCTGAGTACACATCCAGAAATGACCTTAGATGTAAAGGTGAAGGTAAATGAGGCATATCTCTGATAAGGATCCAAATAATTAGCATGTTGAACAGAAAGTTACCTAAAGTCAAACAACTGAGTGCAGGTTTGTGAGATGAGTGTCAAATGGGAATGCCATATACTTAAATACACTGAAACACAGAAACGTAGAATGGTATGGTTGGAAGACACCTTAAAGACTATGGGCAGAGACAGCTTCCACTAGATTGTGTTGCCCACGGCCCCATCCAATCTGGCTTTGAGCACTTCCAGGTGCATCCACCGGTATTCTGGGCAGCCTGTGCCAGTGCTTCATTACCTCCATAATAAAGAATATATTCACAGTATTTAATCTAAGTCTACCCTCTTTCAATTTTAAGACATTACCCGTTGTTCCGTCATTGCATATATAAGGAGTCCCTCCCCATCTTTTCTTTTGGCCTCGTTTAGTACTGAAAGGCTGCAATGAGGTCTCCCTGGAGCTTTCTCTTCTCCAGGCTGAGCAAAACTTCTGTACAAAATACTACAGTCTTCTCTCTGCCTCGGGGGTTTCAAACCCTCTTCATAAGGTATCTAAGTACCCTAATTTCATGCAGCAACTAAGATAGGGCAGTTAAGAATTGCAGCATCATATTTAACAGTTTTTCCCCATTTGCCTCATTCTGCCTGAAGCTAAGGACAAGGAGAAGCAAAGAACAGACATAGGCAGATCCATATGGGTACCTAAAGCAGTGTCATGCTGTGCATTAAGTGTCCCTGAGATCTCATTCATAGTTCCAGGCATCTGAAGGGGAACTTTCACATGTGTATAGGGGGAAGAAATGGTCTCACATAGCAGCAGAGAATGGAGGAGTAATAAAAAAATTAAATTAGATGAAATTAGTTTAAATAATAAGAATATAGAGGAGATGATCTCAGAGGCAGGTGCCCTTTTGGGAAAGTAGCCTTATTAGATTTTGATTTAATTTATTAAAGCTAGCTTGACAGTGTCCTTTTTTAATAATGTGTGGTACATTATCTTCTATTCCTGTTGATGGACAATGACAAAAAGCAGTGCATCCAGGTCTAAGTGTGGTGTGAGGAAGGAACTTCAAGTTTTGTTCTGGTTTTCATCTTCTTTCCGTATTTCAGCCCTAGTTGGCAGCTGATGCCTGCTAAATGGACTTACTGCAGAAAAGCCCTAAAGCTTTCCAATTTTGCAGTACCTTGTAGCAGCTAACTGTGAAACAACCTCAGTAACACAACAAATACTTAGATTTAGTGCCTAAATGGTCACAAAAGTTATTAAGAAATCACTTTTTGCTACCTGTTTTAGCTGGAGATTTACAGATGCTTCCTGTTGGCTAATGTCTTTTAGCTTTCAGTCTCTTCCAGTTGAAACTGAGACATAAGAGAGTTTTTTTCTGTGCTCAGATCAGAGAGAAACTAAACATTCAAGTTATCAAGCCATATTTCTCATTCTTGCTTTACTTTGTTTGCAAAGTATGTTATAACAAGGAAGAGTCAGTAGCCCCATATTCCAAAACCTGCACATTCAGAAGCAGGTACACTGAGAGACAGCAACACATTTGTGCCAGCTCCAGGCACTCCTTGCTGGCATGGCACGCTGCAGCAGGAGCTTGTGTTTTTTTTTCTCCTCAGTTCTATCAGTTCTAATGTTATTTTCCTGTATAAGCAGAGCTCTCTGCATTGCTCTTGTGATCCCATGAGAGTCTGTGAATGATTTGGAAAGAGGAAAGCATAGACCAGAATCGAAAACTATTGAATCAGCCTGTGCTGTCTACTTACCTTTCTCCAGGTAAGTCCAAAACATCAGACAGACAAACGTCAGACATCTAGATACCTACACAAGTCTCTTACTTCCTATGGGCACATTCTAAGCAGATGCTTCCCTACTATTACTTCAGAAGGCTGAAGATAAAAAAACGTTCCCTTCCCTCCCTTCCTTCAGGCAGCCCTAGGGTAGGATTCAGAATATATTCAAAATATATTGGATCCTATGTTATTTCTTGAGGAGTGTAATTGTTTTCTTCTTTGCCTCGTTTTCCACAGCAGTGTCTTCCTTGCCAGCTGCCACTCGAGTTGGGCTCTCATTAGAACTCCACTGAAACTTAATACATATTGGAAGCAGGATTAATTAATATAGTCACTAATCTGTTCACTCTTTAATGACTCCTGCAAACCTCAGCTTTCCATCATTCTGTGTAAAAATGAGCCTTAGCTGAAGAACAGTTGGCAGAATTTCTGCATCTCATGTAACATCTGAACATAAAATAATTTTGATGAGACTGATTTACTGGATTCTTGATCTTGCTTCTCTAGGTGTGACTTAGGATGTGTAAATGGAGTTAAAACAAATAGCTTTAACTTTCTGGGTTGTTCTTTTAATGCTTTGTTACTTCCTCTCTTTAATGAAAGCAAACTAAGCACTGCCCTTGAGAATTCTTATTTACTTATTTATTTAAAAAATAATATGAGAATGGCTCAAATGTCTCTGAACAGGACAATTAGGCTGTTATTCTAAGCTATACGTTGCTCTTATTGGTATTTCTGATGATGGTTAACAACTCCAGTAATCTGACAATTACTCCAGTTCATTAAGGGTGCAAATAGGAAACAAACTTGGGCTTTGTTTTCCAAAGGCTTTTATTTTAATACACCTCTCTGTACTTTGTTCTACACTTCCATAATACCAGCCACAGAGTAGTCATTTACTGTAATATAAATGCAAGATCTAAGATGTGCAGTGGATACATTGTCAGCCTCTCTTGTAATGTATTATTTACAACATGCTCTCATTCATTTGAAGCATAAAAGTAGATCACTATGCATTTTAATTTATTAAACACAAAATTGTTACTTGTAAGGCCCATACTCCAAGTACAAAGTAAAGCTTTTAACCAAAATAACCAAAATAAGTTCGTTGATCTCTGTACAGACTCTGGGCAGTACAAGTGGCTACTCTTAACTCAACATGCTCATCTAGCTGTAGAGTTGGAGTGTTACCTAGATCAGACCTGAAATTACCCTTTGGGTGGAGAACAAATATGAAAAAATTGTGAAAAACTCATAGTGAATATTTTTTCATATTGGGAATGAATAAGAAAAAAAAAGAGAGAGAGAGAAAAGAAAAAAAAAACAATTTAGAGAGGTATTCTACTGTTAGTTCAGCACATCATCACCTAGACACTGACATGAAGCAAAAGACCCAAAGAAAGAAGCTATATGTAGAATTTAGCAACTTTAATCCCAAGGCAAGAATTCATTTATTTTATCTTTGCTGCCTTCACTGGAGTTACTAATGTTTTATTGGTATAACAACAACAAACATCCATTTCAGATCTTTATTTTTCTGAAAGTATTTCCAAAAAAGGACTTGAGGCATAATTCTTATTAGTAGATGTCTTGCTATTTCATTCTTGTTAAGTACAAGATATCAGAGTGAGTGAAACTATAAATTTCTTCCAGATTAAAACCTTTCACAGTGACTAGTAATAGGGCTTTAGTGTAAGTGAGGGCAGCAAACATCTTTGGAAAAGCCACACTTACCATTGCTCTACAGCCATGTACTCTACACGTGAGCAAAGGTATATAATGATAAATCAGAGATCTTGACTTATCCAATAAATTCATTTAAATTCTTTAAATGAAATTTGTTGCACAAAAAGCTGAATAAATGTCCCAGTTTTCATATCTGATGTACTGTTTCAGCTTTTCTTGTCTCCAGAATGTATGAACTCTCAGCACTGCAGAAGATTAAGCTGTTTATGTAGTTATTTTTCATAGCAGAAAGTTAAACCAGTGTAGCTTGCATGTGCAGAAAGCAGCGTGTCTACATGTTGGTATTTTTCATCAACAGATGTCTGACCTGCATACTATTTTATTCACTTTAATACTTTAATGTCAGTATGGCAATTTTTGAAACTAAGTGCGCTAGTTCTCACATTCTGTTTATTGGCTTATCACATATATGTAGTAAAGTATTAGATTCAGCTTGCAGATTAAAGCTCTTAGATGTAATCTCTATTGTGGGGAGCAGAGCAGTAGAGCTACTGGAGCCAAGAGCATTTTTCATCTCACCTACTGAAAAGTTGTCTGTTTTAAGGTGAGCAGAAAGACTAGAGTCTACTCTTCTTTAGAGTCCTTTGACCATGCTGAGGAAGTCTCCATTGACTAGTGGAAACTGAAAAACCTATCTCACATATAGACTATGTACAGATACACGCAGACATCTTGCACCTACTCTTTTAAACTGGAAGCTGAAATCCCCTCACTAGGACCATCATCAAGCATCAAAATTTGCATTCAGTATTAAACAGTCACTTTATACATCCCTTGTAAATTAACTACATTCCTAAATGTAAGATATTAAAGTCTTGTTACAGCTGTCTTCTGCAACACTCACCAACTAATAAGATCTCAGAACCAGAGCATATAGAAATGTTATACATTATAACTGAAGTTGAAATAACTGCTTTAGAGCTAAAGAGTGGACAGTTTTCCTGGTGAGGTATCTACCAAGAAAAGATTATTCTTTATTTAGAAAAGAACAAATAGTAAAAGCAGGTCACCTGGGAGGACTGATTTCCAAACCTCACTTATGTCTCAATAGCACAGCATTGTTGCACACCAAGGTTTCCAGGCTAGATTGGAATGGACTCTTTCTTGGATAAGTCAACACTTATGGTCAGAAAAAGAAAGAAAGAAAAAAAAAAAGGAAAAAAAGAAAAGAGAAATATATTTGCTCTTCTTGATCACTGCTACTGTGAAAATGATTAATGGTAATGAAATCTGGCAAGCAGAGAGCTCTCAATGAAAAAAAAAAACCACAACACATACACATACAAAACCAAACAGCTCTTGGCACTGTCTCTGCTTACTAAGCTTTTTAATTCCTTTAACTGCATTTTGTCTTATTTACCTGGGCTACTCACAGACTGTTCTCTTATAACATCTGACATGCACATAGTATACAGTATTCAGTAGAGAAAAGCTTCAGTCATTGATCTTATCATGGTGATCTTGGGTCAAGTCCTCAAAGTATTACTTTCAGTTGGAAATGCTTAAATATTTTTAATGCTTCAGTCATGAACCTCTGACATGAAAAGAGTGGCAATGAACAGTGTCAGTAACTTCTTCCAGCAAGCAATCCAGTGGATAGTTCTTTTGCCTTTTGTTCTAAAACTCATGAAAAGACATTCATAGAAATTTCTTATTATTCATTATGCTGTTGCCAGGAAGGACAATGTTAGAGACTGTACTGGAATAACAATTTTTACACAGCATTCAGTTTGTATCTCTCCCTTTCCTGAAAGAGGGATCTTCACCAGCTCTTCCGTTCTACATTTGCAGATGTGCCCTGCTGCAGAAGGAATCAGTCTTTTTTATGACCCGAGAAACAAGGGGGAAGACTCCCTAGCTCTTTTTCCATTTATGCTTAGCACCATGTTTTCCTTTGCACATAGACTCTTTTGCTTTCTGGCTGTGCAGCTCTCTCTTCACTCACACCTGGAGACACAGGTGCCCTGGAAGGCCAACTATAACCTGGGCTGCATTAAAAGAGTAGTGGCCAGCAGGGAGAGGGAGGTGATTATCCCCTTCTACTCAGCTCTTGTGAGGCCCCATCTGTAGTACTGCGTCCAGGCATGGGGCCCCCAGCACAAGAAAGATGTGGAGCTCTTCTAATGGATTCAGAGGAGGGCCACTAAGATGATCAGAGGGCTGGAGCACCTCTCCTATGAGGAAAGGTTGAGGGAACTGGGATTGTTTAGCTTGGAGAAGAGAAGGCTCCAGGGAGACCTCATTGCGGCCTTTCAGTACTTGAAAAGAGAGTATAAACAGGAGGGGGAAAGGCTCTTTTGGAGGGTGCATAGTGATAGGACAAGGGAGAATGGTCTTAAACTGAGACAGGGGAGGTTTAGGTTAGATATTAGGAGGAAGTTTTTCACACAGAGGATGGTGACACACTGGAACAGGTTGCTGAAGGAGGTTGTGAATGCTCCATCCCTGGAGGCATTCAAGGCCAGGCTGGATGTGGCTCTAGGCAGCCTGGTCTGGTGGTTGGCGACTCTGCACATACCAGAGGGGTTGAAACTAGATGATTATTGTGGTCCTTTTCAACTCAGCCATTATGACTATGACTATAACTGTGACAGTGCCGTGGTGACCGTGACCCTTTTAGATTCACAATGAGAAATATAGCCACACTAGCATGGCTCTCCATCAGGCTACTTAAGCATGCTTTTCATTTGTACCTACCTTGGGAAGCTCTGTGTATCTCTGCAGTGCACCAGAAAAGAAAAGGAAGAACTAGAAATCTTCTCCAACTCTATTCTGAACTTGACATATTTGTGAACGTTTTAGAAAAGAGAAAGTTTGAATTTAGTGAAGGGCTCAAGGACCTTCAAATAGGTGGACGTGGGCTCTGCCCATGTATGTTTTGTTATATTAGACTTAAATATAATGACAACATCCAATGATCAAGTGGTAGGATCTAGTGATTAGGTAGTCACTCTCTTTAGGCTTAAGAGTCTCTCTCCTCTGCAGTGACATCTTCAGCCACTGGCTAATTTTGTAGCTAGACTGGATTCAGTCCTCTGCATAGTCAGTGGAAAGATAAAGAGGATACTCAGATAGGGCAATCTGGATTTCCCCTGTTGCTGATTGTGGCAGAATGATTCAGTGTGACCAGTTCCTACATCAAGTAACCAAATACGTGAGATGATTTTTATGTCTAACTATTTCTTAGGTACCTATTTGAAGAGTACA
The DNA here is from genome assembly GCF_016699485.2 of Gallus gallus. Classification (NCBI taxonomy): domain Eukaryota; kingdom Metazoa; phylum Chordata; class Aves; order Galliformes; family Phasianidae; genus Gallus; species Gallus gallus. Next base: position 142,987,059 of record NC_052532.1, read on the forward strand.
CTGTTTGTCTTACGATAGCTTGCTGAGTTGAATGAACTTACTATGAAGATAAGCCTGAACATAATTTATTCTAAGGGAAAACATAAGTAATTGATTCATGTTTTGAATGATTTGGATTCTCTTTCCTAGAAGACTCTGATTTCCTCCTGTGGTTGATGATTTTTGTTTCAGAGAATGTGTATTAATATGAAAATTCTGCAGATAAGAACACTTCAGTCCACTGTGTCCAGTAGATATGTGTCTGCAAATTCCCCTGCTCTGTTTTGATGGCAAGCAGATTTCTGCTGCTCTTTGGTAATCTGTCCTAATGCTCTCGGTGCTGCACATTTCACTGCTGTTTAAGTAGCTTGGCAGCCCACTGCACCACCTTTCATGCCCACCGCTTTAATTGGTGCAGCTGCTGCCTTTGGGTACTCTGCTAAATGGCACCAAGGCAAATATAAACAGTCTGCAAACATGTGTTCAGTCTTGTCACCACCGTACTTCTCTTTATCTTGTCAGGAATGGAGTCTCTGCTTTCTGTATCAATTACACTCTCATTTAGATCAACATACATTCTATGCTTCCTTGTTGGATCATACCACGAAGTATAAGGTATCATGTTTTATTTATGCTTTCATCAGTGTTTGTTGGTTTTCTATTCCAAGGATCTTTCAGATACTTCATTATTCCTACTGCTCAGACCAGTGACAATGCACTACAGTATCTTCCTTAGCTAATAGTTTGATTTCTCCACATCTTTCAAATACAATAGGTATAAACAGAGACATAAGCAAAAAAGCTTTTCAGAATCTTCACTGAAACTGAATTATTTTGTTCCATTGAAACCACTTGGTATGCTTTCTGTCCTTCACTGACACCATTTTTAATTTAGCCACAGAGCTGTAACACAAACGTTTTGCCCTTTTAGAACTATAAAAGTTTCACTAGTCAGTCTTCATAGCAGTTACACATATCTGAAATTAAATCAAGCAACTACAGACATCAAACCACTGTATCACCTAAACAACTGAAACTAAGCTTTTTTTTAATGTTTCCACTATCCTAAAACTTGCCATATTTGCTTAGATTCAGAGTTAACTGCTCCATCAGTACTGTTGTCCTCAAGTCCTTAAGATACTTCTTGCAGTGATTTTGTTTTATCTTAACTGTAATGGCCTTGTTTCTTGAATGTTTTTGTATTTCTGAAATTACTACCCTTTGTCCTATGGTACATGCTCTCACAGTTTATGAAACTTCTGTTACTGAGGAGAAATAAAAGAGGCATAGTCTGTATTTGAAAGCAGTGCTGGGACCGTGTCTGTTTAAAAATGAATAAAAGAGCCTTCTGCTCAAGTATCTGTGGTTGTATTTTGTTTGTACGTCAGTGATCTCAGATTTGCTATGGATTATGGTCTCTGCAATGACTGACTTGTACATCCACAGAGCAAAGCACTACAGTTTTATCCTTGCAGTTCAGTAAGGGATGTTGCCCAGTGACCAGTCATGGCTGGAGTGCTTTATAGCTGCTCGTTCATCATAGAGCAACTCTCCAAAGTTCAGCTGAGAAGAGCAGTGCTTTGTGCTGAAGGTGGCTGAAGCCAGCACTGGTGGTGGCTGCAGGCACAAAAGCTCTATCTGTAAATCTCTCACCTGTCACTACTCTCTAACCCCTGCCAATTGCCTGCAAGGCAGTGGTTGACATCTGATTGCCGCAGGTTAGACAGAGGAAAGTACAGCCAGAATAGCCTGCTCTGGCATTCCTGCCATGAGCCTGATGGAGGGAGATTTAATAGGCTTTCTGAAGACAAATCCTGCATGTAAACCTACACAAGATCCTCCTGCATTGTATGTCTTTCCATTTGCTGGACTCTGTGCATTGCCAGACCATCTGTATTTAGCTTCTCCCTTGGAGAAGGGTGAGGTGATTCACATCCTGATGGACCAGTGCATGTTTACATTCACTGGACCTCACTTTTGATGGGGAAACTGTTCACAGTTAAGGCATACAGGAGCCTTTCTGTGCTTCTATGAACATTTCTCATGTCTTTTCCAGGTGGAAGAATGAATTAAATGATGTCTAATGTGTGACAACAGCTGCACAGCACCAATCTGGCAGTTTCTTCCAAACTAGGTCTTTTATTGCTTCTTGAAAATCCAGACTTAGTCTAGGCATAGTCTTTGATTGAGTTTTACAGGGCCTAGTATGCCAAGGTCTTGATCCATGGCTAAAACTCTTTGGCATTACTAGAGTAATAATAACAAATTGGTCAGTAAAGCAATCATGGCACTTCCCTGTAAAGCATTTAATTGTAATTCCAATCCAAAACAGGATAACAGATTAGGGTTTCTGATCTGGTTTTCTGAGCATCAGACCATTTTATGTAGCGCACAGTCTGGACCATGCTCACAACCCAGTTACTCTCTCATGAAATCTTATTATGCTGTATGAAGTTAGTAGGATTTCTCCCGCAATTACTCCTTCTGAATATCAGGACTTGTTTAGGCCCCTCCTGAGCAGTAGGTACAAAGGCTCTTTTTCTCCTGTTCAGTCAGTTCCTTCCTTCCCACGCATTAAATGGCATTGTGAGATACCAGGCTGGTAGGGTAGAAACAGATGATGAAGGACACCACTCATGTACATGAAAATATCCTCTTATCTAAGCAACATAAAACAATCCCAGGAACTCAACATATGTTCACCCTTACTCATGCAACTCAACCAGGCACCACCACTACAAGACACCAACACAGCACCAGTTGAGGACACTATTCACATGAGTTGACTCAGGAACACTCTGCTGTTCTTTCAGCACCTCGGAACAGAGAAAGGTAAATCGTGTTATTTGGTAACCTCATTTTGTACATAAACAGAAATGAATTTGACTAAAATCTAATTACGACAGTATGATCTCTTCTCCATTGCCTCCCTTCCTTTCTCACCCTAATAGTCCCATAGAATTTGGCACTGGGCTACAAATGGTGAATGAACATGTTCTAATTTGTAAGATCATCAGATGTTCAAGCTTACTTCCCTCATTCCCTCAGTGTATGTGCCCATATGCTGAATTGTCAGAGAATGACAATCCCTCCTTCTTCCCTTTACAGCTAGGAGCAAAGTGACAATTTCAAAATAAGGCACTATTGTTCTTAATACTTCAACACTTTCTAGTATTTTCTCATTGAATAGGATGAAAACCTATCAGGAAGTATGATGAAGAGTTCAGCCTCATCTGTGTCTCTAAACAATACTGCCAGCATAGGAAAGGAAAAGGTGAAAAGGATTTTAATAATCAGCTGTTTTCAAGGATGGTAACACCCCAGAGTTCCAAACAGTTTAGTTTGGGAGAAAGTTCATGGGTAAGACACCTAAAATGAAGTATCTGTGTATGTATGAACCTGTGAGATTAGTATCTAACCTCCGTTATAATCAACAGAGATTTAGGAATTCTGTGCAGTTGGCTAAGCATGGATAACCATCACCATGCATTTGAAGTGCTTTAGGTTGTACTGTGTGGCCTCAACCTGCTGCTCCCAAAGAACATGGGTCTCCCATAGATCCAGTGCCATACCCGATGTTGCTAAATATCCTAGGAAGTCTCAGATGGCTCTAGGTGTCTCAGTCTCAGCAGCCAAATTAAGTTCTAGATGTCCATGGACTGTAATGGTCTACAAATGTCTAGCCCACAGGCAAATGCCTAGATTCCTTACTCTACAGGCTCAAGTTCCTTAAATGATCACTTCTGTCACAGTATTTTCTAGACTATGTGAAAATGATGCAGGCTCTGCAATTTTGAAGACAAAGGAGTTTGCAGCCGATGTGCAAAAAGCTAATTTTGACTAACATTGTTGGAATCAACATACACGCTAACTTTGGATCAAGGTGGTTATTCTATCTTCAAGTCTTACTAATATATAAGCTGCATATACGGTAGGTGTGTTTTGGCACCTTGAAAAAACTGTCTCTCTTCTCAAAAGGGCTTCAGAAACAAGACTTCACTTGATTTTCCTCGCATAAAACTGAGCCCTCTGAAGCCACCATGCCATGAAGATGGGTTACCTGGCATTTGGCTCCCCCATTGCTGTTACTGTTGAATCCCTAGGTAAGAATTTTTCTCTTATCCAGAAGATGGAGACTCTTGGTTGTATGTGTAAACGCAAGATGTCTTTCATTTTGTCATCTTTTTTGTCTCTTCTCAACCTGCAACAGCCTATATCAGTCAGAGGTCACCTTGTTAAAGCCTGAGTGATCAGAATATTTCATTCCTCCTTTCTCCCTTTCCCCCAGGAGGAAATGTGAAAGCCTTGGAGAAAGAGCTGAGCAAATATCCTGTGTTAATTTTCTCTTCTGATTTGAAAGGACTACATAGATGATATTTTCTTCCTCAGGTCCGACCACCTTTTATGCATAGATCTCTTTTCATGTAAAGTCTGTTATTTCATGGTCTTTAAGGCAGATAAGAATCCTAGAGGGAACACATCAATGTTTCCTTCTTTTTTCCTATTCCTTCCTCTTTTTTTCTTTCTTTCTTTCTTTCTTTCTTTTTTTTTTTTTTTGGATCACTTGCACATTGTACACAGTGAAGTATTAAATTTATTTTTGCTCATGAATCTCCCTGCTGTGATGAAATGCTTACACCCAGTTCATGTCAGTTAATGATAGGCCATTTATAAATTAATTAAAGTGTTGAAAATGTTGAAAGGGATAATTTATGCTTAGGCGAAATAGGTCTGAGTATGTTTTAGACTTTTTAAGAATATTTCACATATTTCACCTGAGAACAAAAGACTACCTCTCCCTTTTTGTCATATTAGGTCAACTGTTCTTTCAAGAGGCTGATCTTTCTGTAACTTTCACTTTGCATAAAGAGGAAATCAGAACAAATTTTCTCTCCTACTCAGGCATTCCACGGCAAGCTTGTGTTTTGGGGACCTCCTGGCAGCCACTAAGTTACCAGGCACACAAGATGAAGGATGTTTTCTTCAGGAGAGATACAGAGTTTCTGCTTCTGTTCTAACTCCAGCAAACCTTAAATAAGATATCATCTCCAGAACCAGACCCCTTCAGCTCCGCAGCCACAGCTGCTGACATCTGAATGATAGTGAGATGCTAAGGAGAAGTTCTACTTTCATTTAGAAGTAGAGAGTTACATTCTGGCCTGAGGGAGGTTTACAAAGCAATTACTGGGGTGGAAGGCTTGTCAATGACTTATTGTTTTCTACAGATCACAGACTGTTCCCAGCTATATAACATTGGCTCTTGTAGCCACTGAAAGATAGACGGGGATCTCTGATATTTTGGGAAGACTCTAGATCAATTTTATGTTTTGTAGGGGGGCAGTGACATATGAGCTCCCATGAAAAGCACCAGGGCTGCTGCACACTCCCAGCCAGCTGGCTGCAAGGTGGCCAAGCCAGCTTGACTTCCTAGCAGCCTGTGTAACACTGGCACACAGGGAGGTACACTTGGTTTATGATGTTTTGCAAACTCCATGGGCCACTTCTTGCAATATAGACTGCCATTTCTGTTCACTATTCTTCATCTCCATAAAACAGCATAATGATGTTTAAATATTGAATAGATAGGGATCTGCCAACCAAGCAGTTCATCTGTATGCATAAATCCAGAATCTCACTAAAATTATAACTACTGGAAAATTTCAGCTCCTAACACTTTGTTGGTGTCAACAGTCAGAATTTCCAAATGTTGGCAACCAGATACCCTCACAGGGGAAGAAAAGCACATGCAGAAGCCCCTGTGTCTTTACGTATTTGAGTGTTATACTTCCTGGAGTAATGGCAGCTTCACAGAATCACAGAGTCACAGAATCACAGGGGTTGGAAGGGACCGCAAGAGATCACTGAGCCCAGCGCCTCTTCTAAAGGAGGTACCCTACAGTAGGTCGCACAGGTAGGTGTCCAGAGAGATTCTGAATATCCCCAAAGAAGGAAATTCCACAACCAGTCCAGGCAACCTGTTCTAGTTCTCTGTCACCCTCACTGTGAAGAAGTTCTATGTATTTGTATGGAACTTCCTGTGTTCCAGGTTTTGGCCATTGCCCCTTGTCCTGTAACTACACACCACTGAAAAGAATCTGGCCTCATCCAATTGCCTCCTGCACTTTAGATATTTATAAACATTGATCACATTCCCTCTCAGTCATCTCTTCTCCAGGCTGAACAGCCCCGAGTCTCTCTGCCTTTCCTCACAAAGGAGATGCTCCAGGCCTGTAATCATCTTTGTTGTCCTCTGCTGGACTCTACACAGGAGATGTCTGTCTTTTTTTGAACAGAGGAGAGCAGAGCTGGACACAGTACTTCAAATGTGGCCTCATCAGAGCAGAGCAGAGGGGGAGGATCACCTCCTTCGATCTGCTGCTGGTCACTCCCTTTTTAATGTACCTCAGGATTCCATTTTCCTTCTTGGACTCCAGGGCACACTGCTGGCTCATGGCCAACCTGTTGCTCACCAGGGCAACCAGGCCCTTCTCTGCAGAGCTCCTCTTCAGCAGGTCAGCCCCTAACCTGTACTGAAGTGTGCAGTCATTCCTCCCCAGGCGTAGTCCCAGGTGTAGGAACTCTACACTTGCCCTTGTTGAACTTCATGAACTTCATCAGGTTCCTCTCTGCCCAACTCTCCAACCTGTCCAGGTCTCGCTGAAGGACAGCACAGCCTTCTGCCGTGTCAGCCGCTCCTCACAGCTTTGTGTCATAAGCAAACTTGCTGAGGGTGGACTCTATCCTATCATCCAGGTGCTTCAGGAGAAAACACCAAACTTTGACCATAGCTGAATGAAAACAAACATAGTTAAAAACTTCATTGGTGGAAATAGTCTCCTAACATCAGCTTCCATCTCTTCCAGTGCCACAACTGCCATGCGTGGGTGCCACCACCTTGCAGCAGAGCTGAGTCTGTGCTGTGAACCCAGAAGGTGCTGCCCTGGTGCAAGGGTGGAGTTCCCTGCGTAGGACTGCAGTGAGTGGCCCTGCTCAGGAAAAGGAGATTTTGGGGGTTATTTTTGCATTGTAGTGCTCGGGAATCCCAGTCACGGCCCAGGATTCCACCATGCAAATACCATAGAATCATAGGGTCATAGGGTCATAGGGTCATAGAATATCCTGAGTTGGAAGGAACCCACAAGGATCACTGAGTCCTACTCCTGGCTTCACACACCGCCACTTGAAATCCAATGTCTGAGCGCAGTGTCTAAACATTCCATGAACTCTGGCAGCATGGGGGTCTGACCACAGCTCTGGGGAGTGTTCCATGCCCACCGCCCTCTGGTGCAGACCCTTCTCCTAACCCCCACCTGCCCCTCCCTTGACAGCTCCATGCAATTCCCTCGGGCCCTGTCGCTGTAACAGAGCAGAGCTCAGCGCTGCCCCTCCGCTCCCTGTGAGGAGCTGCAGCCGCCATCAGGCCTCCCCTCAGCTCCTCTGCTCTGGGCTGAACAATCCAAGGGACTTCAGCTGCTGCTCACACACTGTGCTCTCCAGACCCTCCACCATCATCTCAGTCCTCCTTTGGATGCTCTCCAATAGTTTTATGTCCCTCTCATATCGTGGCTCCAAACCTGCACCCAATGCTGGAGGTGAGGTCACAAAGCACAGAGCAGAGTGGGACAACCTCTTCCCTTGCTCGGTAGCAGCGCTGGGCCTGATGTACCCCAGGGCAGGGTTGGCCCTTTTGGCTGCCAGGGCACACTTGCTGGCTCGGATTCAGCCCACCATCAGCTGGAATGCCCAGATCCCTTTCTGCAGGGCTGCTCTTCAGCATTTGCCCCCACTGAAGCAAACTCAAGCCTGACCAGAACTCCGTACAAGCATGACACCAGCAGGGACAGCGTCCAGAAACACCATTTGGGGATTTGGGGGTTGATTTATGTGGCCCACGGCTGCGTTGGCCGTTCCTGTCACCTGTCACTGAGACCACGGTACGGACAGAAGTCTGTTTTTGGGGGAGGGAGAGACTCGAGGGGACTCCAGGACCTTCAGGGGAGTGAGGGGGGGGGGGGAGGGGGGGACGGCTGCAGGAGGAGGGGGGTGGCGAGGCGATCCGCAGCCGCCCGCTCACGCTGCGGGGCCGGCCGAGCCGATCGGTGCCGATCCGCTCCGAGCATTGCCGCACGTGGGTACGTGACGGCGAGCCGGGCCGGCGGGGCAGCGCGGCTCCTCCTCCCCCGGCGCCCGCCGGCGACTGGGCGCCGAGGCTGCGGCGGGCGGGCGGGCGGGCGACGCGGGGCGGGGGGTGGTTGCCTCCTGCGCGGCGGAGCGGGGCGCAGCGGCAGCCGGGGCCGGAGGCGAGCGGCCCGCGCGGGCGAGGGCGGGAGGCGTCGCGGGGCGGCGGGGACTGCAGGGCAGCGGCGGGGGCTGCGGGCGGGGTCCGCCCCGCGGCCGGCTGCCGGTCTCTCCGCCTCGAGCCGGGCTTCGCCGGGTGCTGGTGGTGCGCTCTCCCGCCGCGGGGCTGCACAATGGCAGTCGTTCAGTAGGATGGATCCTGCCGTGGCTTTTGTTCTGCAGATCCACCCATCCTCCTAGCAGTCAAGTGCCAGGCTATGGTTGTCTCTTTGGGGATCCTTCTGCCGCCTTCTGCCGGTGTCTCCGATGAGGTTTTGGCCTCGGCCGGGATTTCGCTACCTTACTTTTCGTTTGGCTTCGCGCTGAAAAAGGGATTTTTGGTTTTTGTTTTTGTTTTTTTTGTGTCTCTTCACGCTTTTGGTTACAATCCAATGTTGATCTAAGGGGAATAACCGTTGAGCCCGGCTGAAAAAAAAAAAAAAAAGCATCCATTGAAAAGTCTCAAAGAAATATACCACGTGAGGAAAAAAAAAAAAAAAAAAAAAAAAACCAACCCCAAAGCCAACAAAATAAAAACCAACAAAAACTGTGAGAAGATCGGAATATAACCGCCTTTTCTATGATAAAACTGGTGCCCCTCTTCAGGAGAACTGGTCTCAATTTATTATTATGCAACCGCAAGGATCTCTTCTTTCTCAGGGTGTATAAGCTGCTGGATTGCTTTTCGCCCAAATCAATGTGGTTTCTTTGGAACATTTTCAGCAAAGGATCGCATATGCTGCAGTGTCTTTGTGGCAAGAGTCTTAAGAAAAACAAGAACCAAACTGGTAAGCAATGCATTGCACCGCGTTGTTTTCCTTTATGCTGCCCTGTCTGTTGCTCGCCGAGGTAGATCTGCAATCCTGCCGAGAAGGGGGGATAGAGCGAGGCCGGCACGGACATGCATGTATGTGTATGAATAAGCAAGGAGCGGTACGGATTAGCTTCAGCCACCGTCACCACGGAGAAAATGTATAGATATCTATGACCAAAGGCGACCCCAGGCCGGGCCGCATCTCCTAGTTTCGTGGGCTATTTCTGAGGATGAAACTTTTATATCGGAGGGGCAGCCGGAGCATTCCCCCCACCGTCCCCAGAGCCCACCCCCGGGGCCACCGGCTGGGAGGGGGCCCGGCCTCGTGCGTGCTGCTGCCAGCCGGCCCTGTACCGCACTTTGTGCTCGGTTTGCAGCGCGTTCCCCCCTCCGCACCCACCCACTTCCCTCGGCTCTCTGAAGTCAAGCCCCCCCCCCATCTTAGCACTCCCCCCTGGGACCTCGGGCCAGAGGGGGGCGGTGAGGAAAGGGTCACTTTCCTTGGGCCGCTGCCCGGACGGACACCGAGGCGCTGTGCCCCCCACCAGTCCGTCGCCCGTTGCCGGGCCGACCCCTCCGCTCGGCCCCCGGCCCCATGGCTGCCTGCAGCCGGCATCGTGAGCTTCGCTCCGGTCCGGCTCCGACAGGGGAAACTTGCGGTGCATTACATAAGAAATGCAAATGCGGCTGCCCCGGGCCGCCTGGCCCGGTGGGTCACGCTGCTGCTGTTGCATTCTTCCCTCCCGCTCGGGGCGGCCGGGATGCGGGCGGGCGGGCGGGCGGGGGAGCCGGCGGCTTTTCAGGGAAATACGGCCCTCCCACCCGCCTCCCCCGGGCCTGGGTCCCCCCGGCGCCTGCCTGCTCCCCCCGGCCAGCGGGGTGTCCGCAAGCACCTGCGGGCGGGGGGAGGCGAGGGATGCTGCGTGTGTGTGCGTGGTGCGGGTGTATGCCGGCTGCCCTGCAGCGGCAGCTCCCGAGCAGGAGGCTCCTGACGCCGGCACTGCAGTGTAGTAGATCATAGGCTCTCGTTTCCTCTCTGACACCCCAACACCAACAAGCGGCAGCCCTGGCAGCCCGCACCCCTCTCCGCCCCCGGCTCTCGCTTTGCCCAGCTCGGTGCCGCTGCGGAGCTGTGGTGGGCGTCTCGGCGGATTTATTGGCCCCACACCTCCCCAGGCTCTCCTGTTCCCTCCCGGCTCTGCAGCAGCGAGCGGCCACCTCTCGGAATACCAAAGAGGCCGAAATGCCCCGCTGGGGGCTGGGGAGCGGTCGCAGCGCTCAGCTCCCGCGGGCTCCTCTCCCCTTTGGCGCTGCAGCGAGCCCGGGGGGTGGGAGGGGGGATGCTGTGCTTCCCCCTGGGGCGGACCGGGGCAGGGCAGCGCGGGGGGGCGGCTCCTGCAGGGCCGTGAGCGCAGCGCGGTGCGGAGCCGAGGGGCGATATGCTCCGGGAAAGGGTTCAGGGCCGGAGTGGTCTGCAGCCCTTCCAGCCCGCATCCCTGGGATCAGACCGCAGGCCGGGGTCAGGGGGTCCCCATCCGGCCGCTCCGCTCTGAGCGGAGGGATGCGAAATCTCGGCCCCGCACTGAGCGGCGGCTGCTGGGGAAGGCTCGGCCGGGCCGCCGGTATTTGGGCAACAGGCGCTGCTGCTCCGCGGCACTTCCCCTGCGCCAGCCCCGCGGTGCCCGCAGGACAGCGGCGACTCTCCTGCCGATGGCTCCTCCCGGCCCCCCGCGCCCCCACCCAGTCCTTCACCCACCGAACTTTTCGAGAGCTCTTGAGTCTCCCGAGGCACAGCTGCTGCTGAGCCAACCGGGCAGAAAATCGGGCAGGTTGGGCAGCTGCGACCGCAGGTTGCTCAGCTATTTTCGGCCTGATGCACTTTTTTTTTTTTTTTCTTTTAACCCCTTGAGGTAGCCACTTTCTTTACAGCAGTGGGTGGCTCTTGTCCAGGTGCTCTGTACTGTGCCCTCTCCGTGTGTCCACCTCCTCCAGGGCTCGGCGGCCGCCCCAAGGGCTCTGCTGTGGCTCTCAGCACAGAGCAGAGTGGGGCCAGAGCGTGGGGAGCACAGTGGATGGTGCCTGGGGCTCTGATGGGGCTGAATCAGCTGTGGGCTATCTGTTGGAATGCTTTGTTTCAAATTAGAGATCCTGGAAAGTGCCTTTTGCTTCCTGTAATTATTCACCTCCATTACGGGAAAACTTTGAGGATGAAGTGTGGTTTTGCTTGCACTGATTCTTCTTGTCGGGCTTAAGGGGTTATGGGGAAGGAGAGTACCTCTGGGTGTCTTTTAAAGCAAACAGAGGAAGAACCAAACATTTTTCACCCAAAGCCAGCTGCCCATGGGAGATAGGTTGGCTGGCTGGAGAGGGACATGCCCCCATGGATCACATTTCCCCCTTGGTGGCATCCAGCAGACAGAGGATGTATCACATTTCCTCTCCATTTACCTCCAAGGAGAGGCATCTCTCCAACTCAGTCAGGGGTGCTGACAGGAGAGTGGATGGAAATTGGCACTGCTATTAATATGTTGCTGATAAAGGAGTTTAGTTTCTGGTATTATCAATCTCAGATCAATCTCAGGCACAAAACCTATTTAAAAAGAACTTCTGACGTGCGGGTTGTGCCTAAACCAGGATCTCTGTGTCATCCCCATAAAGCAGTCAGGCTGTTCTTTCATGGCTGCTCATCGTTTAAAAAAGTTTCTAAGCATAGTCATGCAAGATGAAAACAGAAGCTTGGGTCCTGCTCCTAAGATCTATGGTGACCATTGTTAGCTCTATGTGAAGTAAACTGGGGCCACCGCTGCTTTTCTAACTCATGGAAAACAAACCTCTCACTGAAAGTCTAAGGGCCTCAGTAGGAGCTGCAGGATTGGGCCCTTGGAGTTCCTTTCAAGCATATTTGAAAGCATCTCTGACTGCCTAACCCCACCATTCCTACACTGTTATGAGATCCACGGTGTGTTTCTTTCCCTTGGATGTAAAATTGCCTATTTATGTGTATCTCACCTACTGAAGTTCTGTCCTCTGTGGAATACATTTTCTAAATTTATACAAATTTGATTATTGTTGATCAAATTAGATTGCATATTCTCCTTGTTAAGGGGTGAAATTTATGCCTGCTCATGAATCCCCCTCCTGTGGTGAAATGCTTACACCCAGCTCAATGTCTGCTAATGATGGACCATTTATAACTGAGTTCAAATATACAAAGGATGATTTATGCTTAGAGAAAATATGATAAATGTATTTACAGCTATCATTTGTTTAAATATTTATGTGTATGCAGTTTTCCTTTGAGAATGATATTTATTCTTACCTGCTTAGATTATGCTAAGTATATTAATTTTCAGCTAAAATTCCCATTGACTCCAAGTTTAGGGAAGGAATGATTTAGACATTCAGAACTGGTCTCCGTGCAAAGGTTTTCTGCCTGGTCTATAAAAACATCATCTGAAGAGAAGAGTGAGCTTAAAACTGGAAATCAGTTTTTCAAGAGGACTTTGTGACATTAAAAAAAGCAGCAGCAAAGCAGCACAGCATTACAGCAACTGCGTAGTGGTAGTTTGTGGGGTCACTACTGAGATTTCTGTGTAATTGCAGAATGAGATGCTGTACGTCTAGAAGGTGATTGGCCAGATGAAGTGGCTGTGTGCAGACCGAGCTGTGCTGAGTACTCACAGACGTCAGTCTGCAGTGTGCCCGTAGCACTGCGTCCTGCTGGAGCGGGCTGCTTGTGGCCAGGGTGATCCTGTTACTTTGGGAGCAGTGGCTCATTTCTGTACCTCATTCTGCTGAAGGTCTCCCTTGTGGTTTTGGACACACCGTTCCTGCCCTGTGCCTGGCTTTTCTGCTTGTTAAAAACTGCAGACAGTTTCTAACACTGCACGAGCGTGCTGCTGATGGCTTTGTTTTGCTCATTGTGTTTCAGTGGATAATAGCTTTTTTGGAGACAAATTACTAGACAAGTCTACAGAACAACTTACTGAGTAACAAAACATTGCTTTTAAATGCTAAAATCTCTGTTGTGAAAAAACCTGTTGCGATGTCGCAGAGGCTTGAACAATTAATGTACCAGGCAGCTACTTGCCACTGTATGGAAAGGCTGCATACAGCAGGCAGAGTACCTGGAAATAGACTTTGCAGGACTGAGACCATATGTTAGTTCAGACAGAACACACTTCATGCAGCGTGTTTCAGCTGTCAGAACACACTGGGAGCTGGGAGGAAAGTCTTCTTTTTGCAGGCCATGTGATGAAATGCTCAGAGGAGTACATTCGTCTTCAGACTGGGTATTAGAAGAATTATTTATCATGTTCTTGAAGTGGATCCTGACATGTTATGAGCCACTCAGAAGAACTGACAATTATAATTGCAAAGAGATGGTGCTTGTCTCCATGATGGGCTGAACTCCGAGCGAGCAGAACGTATGCATGCAATGTGTCCTTTTGAATATACTGTACACTAAAGGTAAATAGCAAACGAAGCTGCTATTCAAATCAGGAACACACTGTCTTTGAAGAGGATCTTTTTGGGGGTGAAACCTCGAAATCATTAAGTGACAGACTTTTAATGGATAGATGAAATGCAGGCTTTGTGTGTCTGCAGCCTACTCTATTAAAAGCCCTCACATTAAATAGTATAAAGGGAAGTAAATAGTTGCCGATGAGACAGTGTTGAGACGTCAGAATAATAATATCCAGGGTAAAAGTCATTGTACAAGTCAGAATAATAACATCTTCTGTACTGAAGTTCAATATTGTGTTGAACATAACCAATATTTCAATAGTTAGAGAGCTAATACTGGATGGTTGTGTGTGGTAAATAGGATCAAGTGGCACTCCATTGGTGATAGAAATCGATGATGTAATTTTAATGTCCATATTCTGTGTTTGGACTCTGACACCTGCTTATTTCGCTTATAAATTCTAACAGGGAACAGCATGAGGAATTACACTGAACAACTTTACTGTTTGTATGCACAAGGTAGTAGCCTGGAAATTACTTGGCCTGATCATTTGGTGGCACTGAAACTAGCCAGGTCCCACAGGACAGTGGAATTGTACCAAGGCTAAACATTTTAATTCCATTGGAATTGTTCAGGCTTTTCTATTGGACCACGACACAAAATAAGCTGTAATCCCCGATGAAAGATTTGTTTTGAGGAGATTCCAAAAGGGTATGATATGGGAATAGACTTTGCTGTTCTCTCAGAATTCATTACGTTGTCCATGTTTTCTCACATAGCTTTGTAATTCAGAAATATAAGAACAGGATGAGGATGAAGAATATGTAGGACTGGTGCCTCAGCTGTTGAACATCTCCTATCTCCAGCACTGGGCAGTAGCTGGAGTAAGAAAAATATAATAAACAAGGCAAATGTAGATTTGAACCTTCCCCTAATATATCCTACTGTTTTTTCAGTCATTACCGGACTGTCATAAATCTCTTTCTTTTGGCCTCTGTGTTTATCAGGCTCAGAAGGAGCTATACACCTTTGCTTGTCAAAGAGCATTTCTATTCCAGCCTCAAAACCTTTGCATGTCTCCTCGTGAGCTGCATGTAACTGTATGCGTGGAGGGGTTGGAAAAACAAAGGTGGACCCTATTCCCAATTTGCTTTTGTGGTTACTGATGAGGAATTTTTCGGGGGAATCTTATCTGTAAGGTGAAGGTCAATTCCTTTGCAGTGCCTTCTTCCTTGAACTGTCAGAACACAAGCAGCATTCCTATAGTCTCTATTCCCATGCAGATAACTTGCCTTTGCTGAGGATGTGGGATGTCTCTGGCTTCTGAGAACAGAGATGAGGTGGCAACTGACACATCCCTTTGCATGGGGAATCTGCTTTTGTGGTCCTACTGCAGCCAGTGGATTTTCTAGGCCTATGGGGTACAGAAGCACCTTCCACAAAGCACATGTTTCCACAAAGTCCTTCTTCTTGAGGGAAAAGGTGGATATCACTCCTTCAACAAGCTTTTAAGGAATGAAGGTCTAGTGTCACTGAAAACTAGAATTTATACCCCTGTCGAACAGTTGGAACAGAAGAGAGAGCTTGAATATACAATCAAAGTCTTCTGTTTACATATGAACCTCTTGGTTCTCAGCAGGAAATCTAGAAGAATTTCATTGTCCCTTAATGAGGTTTTGAGTTGAAAATGTTAATTTAAAGAAAACAAGTTTGCCGAACTTGTTACTTTTTCAGTAAATGTATTTCTAAGCCTGTCTTGCTACATTTAAATAAGATGCCCAGATAACAGTTCCCAGTTCACACTTCTCATTAGAAAAGCGCTTTGTGGAGTACTAATTCTGCCTGGTAGTTTCAATACGTATCACTCATTGCTAAGATAGGTAAATTTACAGACGTTAAATGACATGAACAGGAACTAACAGTGTAAAACATAGTGGAAAATATAGGAAAAGATGTAGAAAAATAATAAAGCGAGGAGCTCCTTAAATTTTTTTTTCCAGAAGTCATTAGCATAGCAGTATCTTATGAAATAGATTGTCCTATCAGGAATATCTCAATACAAGTTAAATTAATAGTAATGCTTATTAATTCATAGGGCTCATGGCATGAATTAAGCAATTTACAGCTTAGATGTTCTTGCAACTAGAAAGTGTGTGTGGATACACGATACTGCTATTGGTCCCCAAGAATTTGAACCCAAACATGATTTAGATGGATTATCCCACTAAGAGATCAACCCAACATTTCAGATGTGAATTAACTTCAGGCCAAATGTGATTTTGTGTCTTGCGCTCTTTAAGCGTGCACTAAAATCTATGTTTTTAAACGACATTAACAGGTGGATTGAAACTTGTGAGGACTTGTGTCCCTCAGCAATTTCCTCCTAGATCTGATACTTTGTCCCCACATAGTAGTGACTTTCTGGCCCAAAAAAACAAGGTTATACAGACTTTCAGTACCAATATTTGGTAATCTCCTGGCTTTACTCAGATCTGTTGCATCTTCATGAATATGACCTTGATCCATCCCAGACACTTGCAGCCTCCACTGTAACCTTTCACATCCCTGTTTTTTTACCTGCTGCTTGTGCAGACACCTCACATTTTTTCTTTGGATTAGAATCTGTGAGGAAAATTAGCCCTTAATTATGTTTCTTTCTGATGTTTTTAAGTTCTCTACAGTTTGAGTAATTAGCTAGTGACAGTGAGCAGAGCTACCTCACAGGTTATTACTGAAGTAACTGATATTTACGATTGATGATGGATTGTTCTCTGTTTTATGAGGCATGAGCTGTATGAGTGATTAGTTTCTCACTTTCTGCTAATTTACAGTAGCAGAACAGTCACAGAAGAACATAAATGTAGAGGCAGCAAAGCAACAGCGACTGATTAGTAAAAGACAGTAAAGTCAGCAAAAAGGATTCAGAAGGCCCAAGAACAAATGCTACCCCTTTTATTGTCTTGATTATTGCTTGAACATATTTCTTGTTTGAGGATAAAATACTTTACGTGGGATTCTGCAGTTAAAGAAGGGCAACTCAGCTTCTGGGAAAACTTTCTGGGTAATATCACTGATCTTTTCTTCCTTGACCTGGAACAGAGCAGGTTGTGGGTCCTGGCACTGCCTGCTCATAGAGGTGCTACGTGACTCCTTAAAGCTGCTTCCAGGAATTCTCAGAGAACTTCACCTATGTCCATAACTTCATCAGGGTACAGACAGAGTGAACTTGTAGTCTGAGTCTTCTTTACCTCTGATTAACCTTTCATTAAGCTTTGATTAACCTTGTTTGCCGTTCATTGGACTTCACATTTCATACTGCGGTTTGGAGACATTATTGCATGAGAAGATAATAACTTGCCACTGTAATGCAACATACTCTTGGGTTCCTGCTGAGTGGGGACATTTGTGACAAAACAGGTGACTGTATGCATTATTCCTTCCTGTGTTCTGAAATACTGAGCTCTGCTTGCATGCAAAAGAATTTGAAACAGGTTGAAGATTCACCTTCAAAACTCTTTTTCTGTGGAACAGCACCTAAAAAGAGCACAGGGTAGTTTTACAGCAAATATGTCATTATGTAGTGTTTGTGTTGAAGACCAGCATTTTTCTGAGAAAGTCCTTATTTTGTTTCAAATGCTGACAATGGTGGAGTTGTGGAAATGTAATAGGAGAAGAAAAGTGGTTGTAGCTTCCTCAGCAATAGCTGTCTGGGTAAAATCAATGAGTTTAATCATGGTGGGAGGAATGGGTGCCAAGGAAGTAGGAATGGATTCATTGTGATTTTGTGTTCAGCTGTCTTTCCTCATTTCAGTTCGTCTTTGCAGTTTATAAAAGATGATGTATCTGGGGTGTTACTGACATGAAGTGGAGGTGAATCCTGTGATTTGTGGGCACATAAGATATTCTCTCTTCACTGAATGTTTTCAATGGAAATGTAGTTTAGAAGACACTGGCTTTCTTAGTACTATGAAAGCACGTGTCAATTCTGAGCATTGAGGAAAAATGCAATCCAAGGACTTCCTCAAGATGCTGAATTAGACATGGTGCTTGCTCTTAAAAAACCCCAAACCGTTAAACATAATGAGAAGAAAAAAAATATCCTAACGATATGCAGATGAAAAGCATGTCGTGTTTATCTACTTATCTTTGTGACCTCTTAGATGGTTGATCAGAATGATTTTATCCCAGCTGGGCCAGCTGCCTATAGGGCGACAAAAGAGGTGGCAGTTTAGGACCTTATAACCAGAGCAGAAGTAAACTGTAAGTTGTGCAGGCTAGGTTAAAACCTTTTAATAAAATGTCAGGAGAAATGGCAAAATGAGAGGTTATTACATTTTCTGAGACCAATTTTCTTTGGCTTTCAGTGACTAACTGCAATGATTATGGCTTAAGTTGGCTGCCAAAAAGAATACTTGCTAATAAATTTCAGATGGAAGATTGGAAAAAGATAAATACTAAGCCCTTGTAGTCATATATATAGGTTAAGAATTTGGGGGTGGAACTTGATGAAGTTAGAACAAAAGTAAGTCAGAATGTGATGTTAGTACATTAGGTGAGATTTTTTTCTAAAGTGCTATGTAGATGATACTTGAATAGTGTGGGATGCTCTCTCTCCCACTTATTCTCAGAGGGAGATGAAAAACCAGAGTGACAAAAGAAATTATAAAGTAAATAATAAGGGGATTAAAGGAATCTGTAGTCATTTAGAAAGGTTATCAGTAGAAAGTCCTGCAGGCAAGCAAAATTTAGAAATTCTTCAGACTACTTATCAATTGAAGAGCAAACAGACCTGAAATTTAAGGACATTTTCATGAAAAAACATCTATTTCTAGAAGTGTTCCTTTACCAAGGACACATAAGAGTTATATTTGATAAGAGTCTAGATTCTCTGAATGTATTCCATTTATAGCTATCTTGCTAAAGGTGAGATACCCTTGTAAATGTTGCTTTGCTTTCACAAATGCAGGTACTCTCATGAGTCTATTGTTCACTGTTGCACAGCGCTGAAGCAGTGGCCTCCAGGGTGACCTTTGCTGAGTGTCCCGTGCCTCTTGCCTCCTTGCTGGCATATGGATGTCTGCCATCCATCTGCATGAGCATGCCTAGCAGCCCTTGCTATTCTGAACCAGTATGAGCATGAAATGTCCTACACATGCCCCAGCTGCCTGGGTTAACACCTGCAGGCTCACCAGAGGAATGGCACTTGTGTCTGCCTGTGAGGAAGGACAGCAAGCTAACCTTAAACTGTCGATGTATCTGCTGCTGAGAGGAAATACATTCTTTTTCCCCCAAAAAGATTTGATTTAGAAGACAACTGTTAAAATGCAATGTCTATGGTTCTTTGGATCTTTTTCTTGGTGAATCTTTTCAGCAGATGCCATCAACTGGGCAATATAGATGTATCCAACACTGGAAGCATTTACATAGCTTTTTTTCTTTACCAAGATGTTTCAAAGGCATTTCTATGCTCTTGCAGGGATTAGTGCAGGTTTGACATTAATATGAGTTTTTCTTCCTATACTTTTTTATGTCCACAGCCAAGTAGGCCAAGAACATCAGGTGATATTGAGACCACGATCACCATAAATCTCCATCAATAAGCTTGTTCTGGAGATCTTGAAGTAATGTTGAAGGGAGATACATTCTCTTCTTTTTAACAGTTGGCAAGTAAGGATTGTACGACCTGTACTTCATTTGGGCTTTGATATCCTTCCCCCACCTTAAACTCTTCCTACTAGCTGAGAGACAGAAGCCTGAGTTCATACTACTCAATTAAAGAGGGAGAGGGATTCATCCATGGCCAAATGGCTTTGCTGTCTCCTTCCAACCTGAGCATTCCTGTGATTCTATATTTTCTCCATATTGTACAAACTGTATTGTGGTTCAGATGTGGGATTTCTCTAATCTTCAGGCATAGGTTAAATCACTGTATTATATATTTTGATGTTCAGAAAATGAAACTGAAATTTCTTATTTTGTGTTGCTTATACAAAAGGACATGAGGTTCAACACAGAACTGGAAGCCCATGGAAGCAAATGGGAAGTCCTGAACTCAGCCTTGCTTCCTTCCTTGTGAACAGTATAAAAGCATCCTTACTGAAATCATTTATGTATATCAACAAATATCTCATGTAACAGACCTGAATAGGCTGGTAATAAAATAAAGCAAAGTAATTTAACAAAGAGAGGCAAAGCACATTGGTTTTTCCCTAGTGGTTACCAGACTGTAGTATTTCCTGCTTGCTTACATTCCTTATTTGCTCGTGGATTTTTTTTTTTTTTTTGATTGACCCAACAAAGAAGAGTTTTGTTGCAAGAAAATGCTTTCTTGAATTTAGCTGTGTGAACCAACACAACTGAAAGAAATGGAGCTCATTCTAGATGGAGATGCTTGATATTTTCAGAGCAGCTCTTCAGTCCTTAAGCCAAACGTTTAGAAGTAAATGCAGAGTATGACAGATTGAACACTATTAGATATTTTGGAGGTTAACTGGGGCTTATTGTTTAAAAAGTTTGGGAATGATTCAGGAGTTGGACTTGATGATCCTTATGGGTCCCTTCAAACTCAGGGTATTCTATGATTCTGTGTCCTCGTTACCAATAGTCACCACCATCTCTAGCTGATTTGGGTAGAGAGAGCTAGCTGATGTGGTCCAAAACTACCTAAGTAACAAGTGTGGATGACCAAGGGTCTAGCACTTTTATTTAACAGTATAAACAAAGCCAAAGAGGACCAGAAAACCTCTTTCAACTTTGCTAATGCAAGTTTGAGTCTCTTCCTATTAAATAGAAGATATTGTTCCAGGGTAAGGAAGAACTGAAGGACAAGAGTTTTCCTCTATTTCTAAATGAAATCTTTCTCTCCAACTTCACAGACTTGCACTCACTTTCTTTCACACTGACCTTATTAGGGATCACCCCTTCATCTGTGTGTGCATGTGCAACAAAGCTGGTCAGTCGACTGAGTAACGTATTGTTTTACTGCATGTTTATCTTCCATTTGCTGAGCTCTCTGAAATCAGTCTGAGCTGCTGCTGCACATGCTTCTTGATCTTCCTTTTAATTAAAGGATATATATTTCTTCCCACATGGCTATAGGTGCCTCTCTTTCCTTATATAGTTGTGAGGAGCATGAGTAAAGAAATTGCTAGTGATTATTGATGTTTAGTATATTTTAGCAGGCTAAATCTGGGTCATGGTCTGATAATTGAAAGGGTCTGGCTTATAGTCTGACATTATGCTTCAGTGTGTGTATGTGCATTTTACCTGTATTAGTGAGAATTAGAGATCGTAGACCAGTTGTATATATATATTTTAAGGGAAAATCAGTTTGTACCAATAGGAATCACTTAATTCCACCTTCTGAGGATTCAAAAGGTATGTTTACTCTTGCATTAACTGCTAAATACCAGAAGCTTGAATTTAAGCAGGGGATTTTCCTCCTTCTACGAACTCCCTGAAAACCTTAGTGTAGTCCTTACGTGTACTGTTTCTTTGCAAATTATAAATCTGAAGAAACCCAAGGATCATTACTTAATCTGGGATAAAGAAGGGTGTGTTTTTAAGACGAAAAGAAATTATGTGTTTACATTGTGTACAGTGAAGTCAACTGTGAAACGCTCTGGTGTTAGGGTATAGTTTTGTGTTGCCTTAAAACAGAACACAGTGGAGGGCAGTGTTCAGCATGTGGACTTGTCACACAGGTGGGATTTTTGACTGTGAGGCCCTTCGTGTGACTGAAGTTGCTTTTGCACTTGAGGGAAAGGGAGAGTTTTTTGCCTTTGGCTGTGCTTTGAATTTTTCAGATCTTGCTAACTTAAAACTTAACTAAATACTTAGATTGTTTCTGACTAGTGCACCACTCTTCAGTCTCCATAAGGAAATAAACCTTTATTTTCTGCAGAAGACAATGATTTTCTTGTACAGATTAAGTGGTTCTGTGTCTAAGCTACTCTTATTTCAATAATTCCTGCAGCATCATTCTAAGCCTCTTCCATCTTCTTGTCTATTTTAACTTACAGTGGCTAATTTGCAGAACAAGTGTGTCTTCTCTAGTTTGCATCCAAGGGAATTAACGCATACTGAAAGTAATCTAGATCTACAGAAACCAAGTAGAACAAGCAGCAAATGAAGAGCTGAATGAAGAACAACATGCACATAGTCCTCTTCGGTTTTCCTTCTAAAGAGAATTGAGGTTTGTTTTTTTTTTTTTCATAGAATCCCCAAGTTCTCGTTTTTACCTTTTGCGTATTTTCTTTCATTCTGTTAGGAGCAGGCAATGGAGGAGACCAGAACAAACCAGAGGTTACCCAAACAGAAGTCTCATTTTGTCAGACATGATGAGGGGAATTTGCCTTTGTCTAGACAGAATCACACATTATCCTGAGTTGGAAAAGACCTGAAAAGATCATTGAGTCCAACTTCTGGCTCCACACAAGACCACCCAGTATCTAAGAGCACTGTCTAAACATCCCTTGAACTCCACCAGGTTGAGGCTGTGACCACTACCCTGGGGAGCCTGTTCCACACCCACTGCCCTCTGGTGAATAACCTTTTACTGATATCCAATCTGAGCAGAGACAGGAGGATGCTGAAGCTCTTCTGTGGCCTTGTTGCTTATATCATCCCATTCATTGATCAGCAAGAGCTGATGTTGCCTTAGGGATATTTGTGTTGATGATCTCCCGTGAAGAACCTCAAATCAAATTTATAAAATGAAAGGCCTGCCTGAGTTAGCAGAAATTTTCAATCCTTTTGAAAAATCCTTCCCCCCCAAAAAAGAAAAGAAAAGGATATCATTTGAAATTACTAACATTGCGGTATGCAGACAGTGAGCAGGCCACCTGGTAGTCCTTTCCACTGATACTCAGCCCTGATTTTTTCTTCCTGAGAGGGATGTGCAAAAACAGTACCCCAAGTCCCTGATATAGTCTTTTTTTATTATTATTATTATTTTTAATCCAGTACAGAAAGTTCTGGCTAGTGCAGAAAGATGTGGCATCTGTTGCTCTTAAGAGTACTTTTCAAAGGGCAGCACAAAGAATACTAATTCTTTGAGGATTAGATTTAATGGTTAGTTTATGAAATTCTTGAAAGCACTGGTGGAATGTCTGCCCCAGAGTGTACCGACTCACATTATGGGCCAGTAGGTAACATCCTGCCTAATTAACTCTTCAACTGGCTATAAAATAAGGGTCCATCGCTGAAACAAAACATGAAGATTCTTGCTTGATGTTCAGTGCTGTTTGACTTAGGAGGGCAGCTGAAGCAGAGGGCTCCGCTGCACTGAACGCACTGTTCTTTGTGTCCTCTGCCTTTTGATCTAAGGTTGCACCGAAGCAGTCAGGCAGCCAAGGTGGTGAAGCCGTATTTTCTGGAGAGTCCATAGGAACCAGTTATATTCAATTTGTTTAAATTAGTGGTGAGCAGTACTGCATTAACAATTGTCTTAGTGCTAATAAGGAGGAGTGCCCAGAGTGTAGTACTTTGTGTGCTCAAATTGAATCTGCGCTTCAAGAGGAGCCAGATCTTTTGTCACTCCCAGTGCCTTCTTACAGAAAGAACTGCACTGAAGCTTTCTTGCTCAGATATTTTTACAACCTCTTTTTGCATCAGTATGATTTTGCTTTCTTCTTTTTTTCTCTTTTGTTCATAACTAGGCAAACTGCTAGCACGCTCTTTTCAAGGTCAGGAATTAGCCATTGCTCCTACATTTCCTGTCACAGCCTTGTGAAAATACAACATTTTAGCTTTAATGTTCCACGGCAGATGACTAGGTGGACTGCTGTTGCCCCTGGATGCACAATAACCTAGTTAGAGATTAGGCAGTACTTTAATTTGTTATCCAATTACAGACTACTTTAACCTGTACTTCCCCTTCTTTGCCCACGGAAGACACAGGAAATTAATTTTATCAGTGTTGTGGTTTCTACCACAGTCCATCTGCTTATTCTCTTCCTTCCTGCTTCAGCTCTCACTTTTCATCTTCCTTTCAGACAAATTTGTTAGAGACAGGGTGAAAATCCTGCTTTAGAACAACCAGCTGGTACATTTTTCCACCCAGGAGCGGGTTCTGGAGCAAGGCTTCCTCACCACTCTCTCCATTCCTGCAGGTGCCCTACAAAGCTCCTGTCAGTTCACATCCTTTGCTGCGATGCAGGGCCTCTGGAGCACTGCATGTTTCTATGCATTTTAAATCCTGGCAGATTTTAAAAAGCCTGAGAGCGAGGACACCACTGCTGTGCTCCATGACAGATCTCCTGGTCTTCCTTCTTCTCGTCCCTCCAGCAATGGGAGAAGGAACATGGAGCCTGCTTTTAACACCAGAGTGACAATTTCTGCTTGGCCCTTCTGCCAAGTGGATGTAAACATGGCAAAGTTGTTTTGTAATATAGGAGTGAAAAGATTTTGAACTTTGAGTTGATTTTCCTGTGAGGCAAATAGTGCCCTTCTGAAAACAAACTCTGCTCAGAACAAGTTGGGATGGGTCTGAATAACAGATGGGAAGGGAGAAGTCTTCTGAAATTGCTCTGAAGAGCACAAGCCTGGCTGGTTGTGGCAGCCACCCTGTGTGTAGTAGGATTTGCATGTGTGGAGTCAAGGGAGAACAAAGACCAGTAAATCCATTTATACCCAGATGTCCTCCTGCAAATGAGCTTTGGTTTTGATCCCGAGGTCTTGAAATATTTCACTATTGCTACTAAAAGCTTTCCTGTTCCACAAAAGGTGAAAAAACAAAGTTTTAATTCCAGTTTAGAGAGCCTTCCTGCTCTTCCATCTGCTATCCTCGCTGTGTGCTCCTCTCCCTTCCTGCTCTTACAGGCTCATGGGTTCCACACATCTGTTAATACTCATCAAATTACCTTTATTTTGATTCTTCTTCTACATGCTGCAGCCATTTCAGTTGTGTCCTCTTGACTTCATTCTACCTCCTGGCATACTGTAATGAAGATTTTAAAAGATATCTAAATTAGAGTCATATAAAGGCTAACTTTAGTATTGGTGTCCCAGTGTCTCATAGTTTGGTGTGCACAAAGAAGCATGAAGAATATTTCAGTGGGTGATGATTCTACCACTTTTTCTTTGTGGATAAATTTTAGTTTAAAAGGTCTTGTGAGAGGCAAGTAGGTTAACACAAATGCCCATTCTGCTGTTAACAGATTGCAGAATTTTCTTGAAGGTGGAGTGCAAATATCAGTGGAAGGACTGGGCGAGTGGTTTAGCTGTCATGTCTGAGAATATTAAGTGATTCACAAAAAAAGCCTTTTCATTTGGAGTGTTGGAGGCCCAGACCAAAGTTCTTTTTACTAAGTATGGACAGTACCGTTGTCTTCAATGAATTTTTAAGAGAAATTTGTCTTATGCTGATGTAATTTGTGGATGGAAGGTGCAGTTTCTGGTTTAGAGGTAATAACATTCAGTTTCTTAACCAGTCTTTCCCAGATGTATAGTTTTACCAGTGCATTTCAGCATTGTAATAGGTTCAGTGAAGAGCTCAGTCTTTCCAAAGCTACATCCCTTTGGCTCACAGGCCTGTATGTGTCTCAGTCTCTCCAGGTAAAGCTGCTTGATTGTGTTACAAGAATTAGTAGCAAAAAACATACAAATTTACCATGTTTAAGATAAGTTATTCCCAAAAACAGCATAAATGTTGTGTTTATCCTTTGAACACCAAGCACTTATTCTATCTGAGTATCCTACTATCCTACTTTCCTACTATCTTTTAGTTTTTTTTGCTTTCTCTTTGTTCCTGGAAACTGGAAGAAAAGCACTGCACATTGTTTTTGCTCCCTCTCTGCAGGTTTGAACTCCTTCTGTCTTGTATTATACCTCATGAGGCTTAAATAAGGTTTGATTTTACTGCATTAACTGACTCCCAAAGTAGCATGTTCGCAATGAGCTTCACACTGAATGTTCTGTGCCACTGAATCAAATCTCAGGCTGTAGCTTTGAAGAAATGTCTGTGCAAAGATTGCAATTCATACATTGCTTGTAACTGAACTGGTGCTTTTCATTCATATCCTGAGCTCAGAAGAAAAATATTGCCTACAGTAAAGGCTGAGCTGATGCAAGAACCACTGAGGTTTCTGGGCCAAAGTTGTCACTGGGGTAAACAGATGAAACCATACTGATTTATAAAGGGTTATGTCTTTATAAACTGGCACTCACTGTGGTACACAGCTTTCCTAAAAGACCTGATCTGGGAGTAGTCTGGAGGCCTAATACAATGAACAGTGAAACACAGTTGTTTATCAGACCTTATTAATTGAGGTGGCAAACATACAGCAAAGTAGTTAAGAAATAAAATGAGAGATTGTTAGGGTATTTTTATAGCTCAGCATAAGAATAATACTCATATTTAGTAAGAAGAATGAAAACAAATAAAAAATGAATTCTATTTACATTTTTAAAAATTTAATTCTATTTTAGCCTAAGGTGATTTACTTATATAAATATGAAAACGTACTACTGGTATCTTAAGAATGTCCTTTACAACTTAATGACTACTCATTGTTTATTCTGCTTAGCCTTGATCCTAAAGAAATCTCTTTATGGATCTTTGTTGGTCTAGGAAAATACTCCAGAGATACAAGAATGATAATGCTTCATTTGTCTTACCAGTGACTTGCCCTCCCTTAGTAGCTAAATAGGTCACAGAAGCTATAGGAAGAGAGGCACTGAAGACTTGCTCGTATACATCTTCTCTTTTAGAACTGAGATCGGAAACCTATATTGCCTGAAATACCTTTTCAGGGACAAAGAAAAAAAGTAGGAATAACGTCATCGTATGGTTAAAATAGAATTTTGGACAGTCTCTGTTCTTCATCTGAAGATCACACAGTGGTTACTGCTGTCTGTCCAAATTCAGCACTGCAGTGGGCAGCAGCAAACAAAAGGGTCTTATTACTGGCTGCCTCTGCTTTGTCTGCATAGTATTGCCATTATTATGACAAAAAAGCACTAAAAATATAAGCTGATGCTTCCAGATGTATCTCAAAAAAAAAAAAAAAAAAAAAGGAAAAAAATATATAATTAAAAATTTCCATGTACACACTTATTTAAACAGTGCTATTTACATGGCCCATCATTGCCATACCAAAGATGAGACAATGCCTGGTTTCTTTTCTCCCTTGTTTTCTAGCAGAGTGGCAGGCACAAACTTATTTCTTCTATTCTGAGCATAGAAAGACGTCCAGAAGTCTACTGCTTGACAAGGTGGGAAAAGCCACATCGCTGTGACAGCTGGAAGGCTAGAGCTAACCCGGTGGGCTGTAGGATGTACAATAATCACCCATTTTTCATCTCAACAAATCTGACTCTGACATCACTAGCTGGTTTCAGCAATGCTACTGCTTCCAGTGCTGGGCTCCCCATTTCAAGAAAGATAGGGAACTTCTGGAGAGAGTCCAGGGGAGGGCCACAAAGATGACTGGAGGCCTGGAGCATCTCTTCTATGAGGAAAGGCTGAGACCTGGGACTGTTCAGCCTGGAGAAGAGAAGGCTTAAAAGGAATCTTATAAATGCTTGTAGATGTCTAAATGGAGGGAGTCAAGTGGATGCCCAGTGGTAGAACAAGGGACACAGGAAGTTCCATAAGTACAGAAGGAAAAACTTCTTTAATGCGAGGGTGACACTGGAACAGATTGCCCAGAGAGGTTGTGAAGTGTCCTTCTCTGAAGATATTCAAAACCTGCCTGGATGCTCTCCTCTGCAACCTACTCTAGGGAGCTACTTTAGCACTGTGTTGGACATGATCTCCACAGTTCCCTTCCAACCACTATGGTTGTGTGATTCTGTGGTTGAACAGGCTCCCGACTTCCTGCTTCCCAGGGATGCGTGGGATACAACCACAAAGTCAGTGCTCTGCTTCAACACAGCTAGCAATTCAAATTGACAAGTTTGCCTCAGCTGCTCATAGTATCTTTTCACACCACTGTTGTTGGGCATAACTTGAGCTTCTCATTCCTCAAACATTTGTCCCTTTGCAGTAAGGGGTAGTTCTGCTTAAACTGTAATTGTAATCTCTGTTTTTCCACATTTTCTCTGATCAGTCAGTGTATACTACTGTCATATATTGTGGAAATTAAGAATAACAAGTTACAGGATGTTACTTCAAATATTTGACAAACGTTGACTTCTAATGGCTACTTGCTTGTGGGAGTGAGCAGGTAGCTGAATAACGAGGCTTAGAGAATCGTTCATCTCAGAATTTGAGCTGTGACTCACATATGGTTGCTAACATTCAATATTTACAAGAGGAAAAGCAATATTACCTGTTCCACTGCTTTCTGAGCATCTGTTCAGAGCAGGATGTGCTTGGTATCTGGATGACTCTAACACAAGACATGCAATGCAGACATCAAGACCGGGCTGTATTTTCAGCTGTTTGTGTTTGAATGAGAGCAACTTTGACAGTCAACAAACTGGGCAAAAAGGGAACCACCTCCTGTTTGCTGCAAGATTGAGATCATTCAATTTTCTGATGTTTCTGGTGTTTGCTTTTGAGATCAGATCCTTAACTATGGCTGTGGCATAAAGTTTGTGCACAGGCATATGATGTAAATGAACATTCTCGCATCAGACTGAGTTTCTAGTTTTCTGATTCAATTTAGAAATGATGCTTAATACTGACCCCAAGGAGCTCAGATGTCAGAGAGGAAGCAAAGAAAAGAAGCTATGCCCCAGTTCCTCAGGCCTTAACCTTCCCTCTGTGAAGAAGTGAAAGAAAATCACCCAAGAGCCATAAGAATTTCTTCATATGATGTGGATGCAATGTTGACAATTCTATGTTTAAGCAATTGAATCTACAGCAAGACGCCAACAGCCTCAGGAGAGGAATTAGCCAAAATTTCACCATAGAGCAGTGTCTCAGCTGATGAAAACTGAATGGGTTTCTTTCACATCAGTGATGCTGTGGAGATTTGTTGCTGTCACAACAGCACTCTCTTTCCAGGACTGCTGTATAATGTAATATCTGAAACAAGGGCATTACTTTTTATTCAGTATGAATAGAATTAATTAAAACTGCTCTAGCATATTTTATATCTGTAGTGGTTTTAAGGAGAAAGGGTAAACCTTGTTGGCTGTTTTTATTGATGCTGATAAGCATTTTTATTTTTATTTTTTAATTTTCTTTTCAGGGAAAGTAGTGCAAATAATAATTAGTGCTACAGAATCTCTCAGACTGGTAGTAGTTATACCTTTTTCCTCCCCCCCCCCTCCCTTGTAATATCAGGTCCATGTAATTCCATTCATTCCATGGAGTTCTGAAGGAATAGGGCATATCATACTCTGTACTATATAGCTCCATATTAAATAGCTCTGTATTTTTCCATGTTCCTTAAAGTAGACAGAAATTCCAGTTTGCAGCATACAGACCTTCTCAGATGCACTACAGAAGAGAGAGACAATAAAAATGAGTTTTGTTAAAGTGATTGCATCCACCTACGATCATGTATTATTCTGCAAATGTTAATTATAATTTCAAAATTTCTATGGGCTAAGGCAGACTTACTAACCTCTATCTAGAGATAGCAAAATGAGGAATACAAAAGTCTCATGACTTAATACTTTTCTATTATACTCTTCCTAAGAACACAACCTTATATTTCATTAATCATAAAACTGTTCTTTGCTCACTAGCCTTCAAGAGCTGGCATCCAGATATCTCAAAGAAAGTAAACTTTCTTTGTTTTGGGGATGTGAGGCAGTTAAACCTGCTGCATGCAGTTGTAGTGCTTGTTTTCAACTTGTTTTCATTGCTGCTTGACAATATTTGTCAATACATTATTAAAAACAAACAACTAATTTAAAATACAGTAAAAGGAGCTGCCAAAT
The DNA here is from genome assembly GCF_016699485.2 of Gallus gallus. Lineage (NCBI taxonomy): Eukaryota > Metazoa > Chordata > Aves > Galliformes > Phasianidae > Gallus > Gallus gallus. The sequence goes on from NC_052532.1 coordinate 143,016,494, forward strand.
CCAGTCATTCATGTTAAGTTTAATTGACTTTAGACAGCTATATTTCTTTAACTATAGCAGCGAGATTAAATCTTTTAGTTTGTAGGCAGTTAGTTGTAACAGGAAAGAATAAGGTTCCCTGGTATAAAGCAACCTCCTCTTGGTGTAACACTTAAATTTGTACTTAACTGATCTCCATTGTATGCATTAATTATGATAGATTTGGTCTTTAATTACATGATTGCCTGTTGCTATTTGTTTTTTGTCTTCACTGCCTGAGCACTGCAGGAGCACAGAAGGGAGCACCTCCCAGGCAGCAGAGCAACTGGAGACAGCCACCCCTGCCCACTGATAAAAACCCTGGGCTGAAGTATGCTCAGCACAACCAGCATTTCAGAGACTGAAGCTGCTAAATTCTCATAAGTCTGTTATAAATACACACTCTCAGGTTTTCTGTGGTGCTTTTTCAGCCGTCTGCTCTGTTTCACTGATGCAGTACACCTTTTCAGAGCAATGACAGAGAGATTTTTTTATATATGGGTAAGACATTTCCAGACAGCTCAAGCTGACACTAATAAGTCTCAGGAGGGCTTATTAGTTCAGGTGTGATTAGAAACTGAGCTGTGTGTGCATACTTGTGTTGTACCATGCTCAAACCACCTGCTGTGCTGAGGAGTGTGATGTGGGGATGGCCAAGTGGCTCCATGAAAAGCAATCTAGATCCATCTGCAGCTTAAAAACCCTGATGAATGCAAACTGATGTCAGGTTAAAAAAACAAACAAACAAACAACAACAACAACAACAAAAAACACAACAAAAACATGACCCTGGTGCATCTTGTTGTTGGTGTGAGCCTGACTGGGGAGAGGAGATGTCCCCTCCATGCAGAGAAGGATGTCATGTAAGTGCCAGTTCTTCTGAGATTTCAATGCCAAACACCTTTCAGAGTTGAGGACTATCACCTAGTCAACTGCATTGACCTCCTCCATGGACTTTGATAGAGAAATGGTTGTAGTTGTTATTCAAGTTGACAGCTATATGAACTGATGAAAGTATGCAGGATTTATAGCTTTATTTGCTACTAGATTGTCATTAGCGTGTTTCCTGTTTCTTCCCTTATGTGTCGACATGACTAGGCACTAAGTATTTCATTTGTGGTAAAGCATCATGTGAGCACCTCCTGAGATGGCTGTCTCCCTTGAGATAAGTCCACACAAAAGACTGTTTCCTGGCCATTTAGATGACACTTATCTCTCTCTCATTGCCCCTGGCCTTGTCCATCTGTTGTCCTTTCAGACAAAGGATTTCTCAATCCTTGGTCAGGACTTGCTTGAACTTGTTCATCTGTGTCCCTCAGCAAGCTTTGAGGCAATGGCGTAAAAGAATGACCTCTTACAGTGGTATAACTTTATGCTCTATTTTTATGAAGTTGCATGACCACGTTATTTAAAGTTATAAGAGATAATGAATAATGAAAAACAGGGTTTCACTGTCAAAATGGTAATGATTCAACACATTGGACTTTCTAACCCCTTAATAGGAAGTCTTTATGGAAGACTTATGTTTTTCAAGTGTATGTAAGCACCTATGTACCAAAGTATTGAAGCAAAACCAGTGTAGACAGTACAAATTTTTCCTTTGCGTATCTTCTATAGCAGCCTGAGTTTTGCAGTGTTGTTTTTCTAAGCAAATTTTATACAACTGGACGTAGAATATTGTATGGAAGTCTTGAAAGGAGGCCTAAAAATTATTAAATGTTGTTTTGAGAAAGTAGCTTCAGTGCTCACATAGTTACACATTTAAAATGCTGCTTGAAATATTTTAAAGATAATTTAAGTCAACTGGGACTATAGTTTAAAAAAATATTCTTAGCATATCTGTAGCAGTGTGCACAGTGCATATTTATGGAATAAAAGATGTATACCTTTGGAGCCACAAGGGAAAATAAAGGAAGGTTTTATTTTGGGCTCATGCACACGGACATACATTTTTTATTGCAGATTTTCAGGTTTTGTTTGAGTGACATGTAATATCAATGGTCATGCCAATTTATGTATTTGATTGGTTTTTGCATGTAACCATAATCTTCACAGTAGGTGGAGAGTCTACTTATGTATTGTACTTATGGTATTCTTATACCATACTTATGGTATTCTTCCTAATACCCATGGTATTAGGAAGTTGCTGAGGAAGATGGGGTGAAGGTGGGATGAAGGCTCTGTCCTGCTGGAAGCTTCTGGTTGTAGTGAAGACCTAGTGAGTGGGAAGATGATTCCAGCATTCTTCCTGCTGCTTGCATGGGAAGGAAGATTTGAGGCAGCTCTGAGATGGGAAGAGGAATTTTGCATGCAGTAACCTGATTGAAAAGGAGGCAGGAAATAAGACTGGGCCCTTTTTCTTGGGAAGAAGGTGGTTGTTCTTAGTTTGACTGTATGAGATGGGATGTGTTGAAGTAGTCCCATATGTCATGATGAGCAATAGAAAGGGTGCCAGCTGCCTGCCGAGGCAGCTCTGCTGGGTGCAGGAGGGCAGGCTTCAGGCAGAGATTACATGACGAATCTGCCAGAAAAATGGATGCTTGGCAGCCCTTGCCACAGCAGGAAATGCAGCATTCGTCATCTCAGACTTCAGAAGCAAAGGTGAAACAGTGGCATCTGATGAGCAATCTCTTCTTGAGGTCCAGAAACCTCTTTCTCTAAACCTTTCTTCAACACTTGGTTTCCAGTCTTAGACAATTAGTCCTAGTCAGTTTGGCAAACTTGGTGGTGCTCTCCAGGCTTTACAGTCTAGCCTGGATAGCAACTGTATTTTTGGCCTTCTGATGCCATCTGTCTAGGCACGCCACAGCAGCTCCTCCATCAATGCCTAGATCAGTGACATTCTGGCTCCTCTCCTGCACTCCAAGATCAGTAGTTTGAACTCTTAGGCTAAGGCCGTGTAGGAGGTATACAAAACTGCCCTTGAGACTCTCTTCTGTAAGCTGTAAATAACCAGTTTGTAGCTTTCTCTTCTAGATATCTTTGGAAGGAAATGTATGGAAGGAGGAGAATGAATTGAAGGAAAATGTCTAATTTCATCCTCTGGCTGCTTAAATAAAGATGAAGCTAGTAAATTCATTTTTCATTCCTATTACTGTTTCTCTCTTTTTGTTCATAGCTCCCAAGCAATCCAAAATAAAATGGTAGAGTTTCAAAAGAAAATTGGATTATACTCTCTTGGAGGGAGGGTAAAAAGAAGAAAGCAGGCTTTATAATTCGACAGAATTCAATGCAGACTTTTAAAAAATTAAACACAATACTTTTGCAATATTTTGTAAGACTGTATTCTAAAGACTCAGCTAATCAGATATGCATGCAGATTTAACATGGGTTGCCAACTCTCATGATTTTTTTTTTTTTTTTGCTACAATTATGCGGTGCAAAAATTGGCCTCTTGTGAGAAGTTGCTGACAGCTCAGCAGTTCTGCTTCAGTGCTGGCTGCAGAGGGTGGGACAGCTGCCAGAGTGAAGAGTGGAAGAGGGCTTTGGACAGAGGTGCAGCATGCTTCCAGCTGAGGCAGCTGTTGCACAGCTTGTGTGTGTTTCTACTGCCCTGGGAGCTGTGACCTGTGGGGCAAACTGAGAAGTCTGCTCTATCCCCTTGTACACCCTCTCCATTTATTGGGGTGAAGTGGAAGAGGGAGAAGGAAAAGAGGTTGTGTAGCAGGTGACCTAGATCTGTGTTTTCAGTCTTATAATCAGATCCCAGGAGGGAAAAGGTAAGTGGAGAGAGGGTAAGAGATATTAGGACATAATATCTAGGGACTAGGAGAGCTGGTCACCTAGTCCATTAATTAGTCACATTGGGTGGAGAAAAAGGAAAGCAGCAGTTGTACAAAAGATGGGAAACTGGGCAGGAGCAGAGCCTGGTGCTAGAATTCATGAAGGTATAAGGCTAGGGGATTGCCCACTGAGGTGGAGGGCCACAGAGAGAGGCATGTGGAGCAAGGAGCTTGAGAGGAAGCATCCCATCAAAAGCAAAAAGTGAAGGTCCCTGTGGAAGGGTCTCCAAAATACTTGCCATGAAAAACAGATGACTCCTTCCAAATTCTGGCCAAGGACAGGCTGGTACTGCTCTGTTCAGCACTGTAACTGTGTTTGGCTTTGCTTGTGGGTTATGATCTTGTGAGGTTGGTTATTTTATGTATAGTTCCATACAATATTATAAATATGTGAGCAAAATCAGGAAGCATTAAAGCATTTTAGAACATTTATCTATTACTGTGTTATTTAAATACTGAGGAGGTAGCTATTACTTTATTAATTTAGCACCTTGTTTATTTGGCTTTTTGACAAAATACCTAATTACTTCTGTAAGGAATTAGTCAACTGATGTTAACAATCCTATACACAAGTTTATAGCATTTAGAAGATGGATATGGTATAGTTCATTGTTGTCTTATATTACATATGCTTTTGTTTATCTAAAGACAATAGTAAATCTCAGCCAATATTATTATCTGTAGCAAGTCCTGCTGAATGAATGTCCAAGACAACCCAGGAAAATAGGTTGTTTTAGAAAATTGGCCAGATGCTTTGGTTTATGCCAAATGTTGGTTGGGAAACAGAGCTTCACCAGCTCATCCGTCTCATTACAAGCTCCCATTTTATTCTGTGGTCAGATTGGAAATTTCAAACCATAGAAGACAGCAAGTAGGAGCAAGCTGGAATGCAGAAAAATTGTCATCTTTAGCAGTCTGCAAATATGTGGGAGTGAGAGCTAGCTGGTAAACAACTTGGAGAAATGTTAGGCGGACTTCTTCACTGCTGTGCATAGTGTGAGGCCTCCTATACTTGTGCAAAGCATAAAGATACAACCAAATCTGGTCTGTCTGTTTGTTGCACTCTAATTTGGCATAGTTGTGAGCTGCACAACTTACGTGATTAAGGATGGTGACTTACTGGTGATTGCATTGCATACATTTCGTGCTGAAGCTTTCAAAAATCAGCACAATTTGAAGAAAGGTTGCATCGCCGTAACTGTATGTGTTGGTAAAACACATGCTGAATGCTAGTTCGTTAGGGAAATAATAAAAACAAAGAGCAAGGAACAGGCTCTGACACCTCATTGAGTTCATACTGGAGCAATGCACAGGCTGGAGATGTGCCACATAGACCCAAAGCAGAGTGACTTCAGCACCTCATGGCACTGTTGCCATCAGCCTTGCACTGTTCTCCTAAGTTCTGAGTGAAGGCTGCAGCATCATGCTCTGGCTTCTGGCTCAGAGTCCCCTTCACCCTTGCCAGGAACTGCAGCACTTCCCAAGCTTCTGCCTGACAGGGAACATCCCATTAAGCTAGCATTTTGGATACTGCAGAAGAATGTTGTCACATGTTGTAACTGAAATGGTGAGATTTGTTGCTGGAGCTATAATTCCCTAAGTGTGAATGTTTTCAAGTGCTAATTTTAACTTAAAGACCAAAGACTGAAGGACTATTTTTAACTTAAAGACTTGATTCTCTGTGCTGGGAAACTAAAACTGGGATATGTTCAAGAGGCGTTATAAATACAGTGTGCCTATTCTAACTCCTTTCTCTCTATTTTGATCATGTAATGAGTATTCAACCTGACTGATTCCTATTGTAAGGGAATGTTGACTTTTTTACAAGTTATAATTGAAATTAAAAAGAGAGAGATGGCAAGCTGTAATTTTGTAGTTACACTGTGGTTACACTATGGGTTGAAAAAGAAACTGGTCCAAAAATCCATGTCTGGTGCTGTGGACTTGGTACATATTTTAAAAAGCTCTTTGTGGGTAGGCAACATATCAAAGCTGATGAATATCAAATGGCTGACTTAGGTGTTTGCTGTGAAATTATTAGCAATTAATACTAAGTGTTTGGTATTTACGGAGAGAGACTATCTGATGTTTTTTTTCTTTTATAGAAATGCAAGAGGAGCAGAATGATCTTAGTTTCATGACAAATACAAAATGTTTCTCTCTTTAGGACTTTCTAGTCAGCTCCTTCGATTTGTGCTGAAGAGGAGGAACAGAGCTAAGTGAAGTTGTTTCATTTGATTTCTCTGTGTGTAGTTTGACTTTTCTCGGGACAACATGGTTACTCATTTGAGCAGTTACAAAACTGTTTTTTATTAATTATTGCAGAATATTCATGAAAAATAAATATGGCATTCAGGCTCATGAATGGACATACTGCAAATCATATGAGTTACACTTGTGTAATCTGCAAGAGACATTTGGCTTGAGATCTGTCTACTTTGCTGAAGTTTTGAATTCTGAATATGTAGTTTATGATGCGTTGCTGCAATTCTAGAATCACAGAACCATTAAGGTTGGAAAAGATCACTAGGATCATCTAGTCCAACTGTCAACCCATCACCACCCTGCCCACTAAATCATGTCTCTCACTGCCACATCTACAGGATTCTTGAACACCTTCAGGGATGGTGATTCCACCACCTCCCTGGATAGCCTGTTCCAATGTCTCACCAGTCCTTCTGAGAAGAAATTTTTCTTAATATCCAACCTGAACCTCTCCTGGTGCAACTTGAGACCATTCTCTCTCATCCTATCGCTAGTTACATGGGAGAAGAGGCCAACATCCTCCTCGCTACAATTTCCTTTCATTTACTTTTGGAGAGTGATAAGGTCTCCCCTAAGCCTTCTTTGGGTTAACCAATACCAGTTCCCCTAGCTGCTTTTCATAAGACTTATGCTCCAGACCCTTCTCAGCTTCACTGTACTTCTTTGGGCACACACCAGCACTTCAACATCTTTCTTGTAGTGTGAGGCCCAAAACTGAACACAGTACTTGAGGTGCCGCCTCACCAGATCTGAATGCAGAGGAATGATCACCTCCCTGCTTCTGCTGATAACACTATTTTTGATAGAAGCCAGGATGCCATTGGCCTTTTTGGCTACCTTGGCACGTTTCTGACCCACATACCCAAGTTCATTTCTTCCACACAGTCTTCCAGCCACTCTGACCCAAGCCTTTACCAATGAATGGGGTTGCTGTGACCAAAGTGAAGGGCCTGGCATTTTGTCTTGCTGAAGTTCATACAATTGGCCTCAGCCCAGCTATCCAGCCTGTCCAGATCCCTCTGCAGGGCCTTCCTACCCCCAGGCAGATGGACACTTTCTCCCAACTTGATGTAATCTGCAAACTTACTGAGGGTGCACTCAATGCCCTCATCCAGATCATCAATAAAGATATTGAACAGGACAGGCCCCAGTACCAACCCCTGAGAAACGCCACTTGTGATTGCTTGCCAGTTGGATTTAACTCCATTCACCACCACTTTCTGGTCCAGTTGTTTGCAGGGTGAATGAATAAATTATTAAAGTCTGTAGGAGAGGAGGTTCATGCATTAAAATTTGCTCAAAAGTTTTTGAATGATGGATGCATTTATGGAAAACATGTTATGCTTTTAGGCAATTCTTGTTGAGTAATAAGCACTAAATTTGACTTAATTGCTGGCTATTATTATTTCTCACTGTTTCATGTGGTAAAGCCATTGAAAATGACCCAATTTTTTGAATTAGGGATTAAGTAAAAAGAAAGTGAGTTAGTAAGGATGATTTATTCTATTGTTTACTGTGAAATGCATTCTAATGCACTTTATAAAAATAAGGTGAGTTTAAAGTATCTTGGTAAGTCTTCTCTGAAAAACAGAGTGACTCTAACATATTGTAATGGCATGAGGTTATGTAGATCAGTGCAGTCAGGGTGTGAAGACAATTATGAGAGTTCGAGCACTGCTCTGAGTTTGTGCCAAAGACCTGATTTGATCCAATTCTACCTGTACAGTGGATCGTTGGTGTCTGAAAAATAAAGGAAATGGCTTCAAGCTGCTCCAGGGAAGGTTCAGGCTGGACATTAGGAAATACTACTTCTCTGTAAGAGTTGGCAGGCACTGGAAGGGGCTGCCCAGGGAGGTGATGGAGTCACCGACCCTGGAGGTGTTCAAGGAATGTTCGGATGTTGTACTGAGGGACATGGTTTAGTGAGAAGTATTGGTGATGGGTGGATGGTTGGACTGGGTGATCCTGTGGGTCTTTTCCAAACTTAGAGATTCTATGATTCTACGAAATCAGGTGCTATAGGAGATACAGGACCTACATTGCTCTCATGGATTACTCTCTTGGCTACAGAATCCTGTATGCCTTAACCTCAGACTGATATTGTAAAAAAAATTACACTATATCTAATTGGTGAATATATCTTTAACTAACTGTTGTACCAGGCTTTTGAGCTGTGGGTGTGAGTACATGTGAATGGGCATGTATAGGCTGTAATGTTGCAGAATGAGAAAATACTACTACAGAAAGTTTCATTGTGTCAGAAGGTTGAAATTATTTACCAGATCCTCACTGCTTATGAATTATTAGATATCCTGATACTCAACCATTGAGTGCTTTGAAAATAGGGACTAGGACCTTGAACCTGATATTCAGTGGAAAATGCATGCAGTTCAAAGGAAAGTCTGATAAAATTGAAATAGGTATGAAGATGTGCTCCGTTAGGCTGTGTCACTTGGTATTTGCTGTTCTGTATAGATTAAGTGGCTGATATGCAGCTGAGTGGTGTTGAACGAATAAAAACACCCTAGGGAAGTGCAGAACTCACCAGCTAAAATGTAAATGAAATGCAGTTTCACTACAACAAGGAAAATCAAGTAAACGCCAGACAAAAAAAAAAAAAAAAAAAATGCACCAGTATTTTGTGCCACTGATTTGTATGTATATATATGCCTACACACACACACACATATGCATTTACATATGCAACACCATTTGAAATCATAGAATCATAGCATCATAGAATTGCTCAGGTTGGAAAAGACCTTAAAGATCAACAATTCCAACCACAACCTAACCATATTACCCTAACTCTAAGAACCCTCCGCTGCATCATGTCCCTGAGCACCACATCCAAATGGTTTTTAAACACATGCAAGGATGGTGACTCAACCATCCCCCTGGGGAGCCTATTCCAGTGCTTAACAACCCTTTCTGTAAAGAAGTGTTTCCTGATATCCAACCTAAACTTACTCTGGCACAACTTGAGGCCATTTCCTCTCATCCTGTCACCTGTCACCAGTGAGAAGAGACCAGCCCCACTCTGCTGTAAGCACCTTTCAGATACTGGAAGAGAGCAAGAAGGTCTCCCCTCAGCCTCCTTTTCCTCAGACTAAACAGCCCCAGTTCCTTCAGTCTCTCCTTGTAGGGCATATTCTCCAAGCCCTTCACAAGCCTTGTTGCCCTTCTTTGGACCTGCTCCAGCACCTCAGTGTCCTTTCTGTACTAAGGTGCCCAAAACTGAACACAGTACTAGAGGTGAGGCCTCACCAATGCCGAGTAGAGGGGCAGGATGACTTCCCTAGTCCTGCTCACCACACCATTCCTGATCCAAGCCAGGATGCCATTGGCCTTGGCCACCTGGGCACACTGCTGGCTCATATTCAGCCGACTGTCCATCACTACACCAAGGCTCCTTTCCATCAGGCAGCTTTCCAGCCACTCCTCCCCAAACCTGGCAATAGAAAGCATTTCTTAACACTATTCATGCCACCACATGTGCACATGTAGAGTTCTATGCCAGAAGGTAGACTTCTGTGGTTACACACAGTCTGATTATATGCTGCTGGCTCTGAATATAATACGTGTATGCTGTTTAGCATGTCAAGAGATGCAATTAGAAGGTGAGTTTTCAGATTAGCTATTTGTGCCTGATAAGAATAGGGTGAGCCTTATTTAATTTACTTCTGCATGTGTGTACACCTGCAGTTTTGACAGAAATGAGTGTAGTTAAAATGGTCTTTCTGTAGTGTTCTTTGTTCATGTAATTAGAAGAAAGGTAACCTTTATGTAAGGCTTTCTTCAGAAGTGCTTTTCTTGGGGAGAAACTGAGATCCCTATTTTTACTTCCAGGCATAATTAAGTTGAATGGAGCCTACATGGCCAACTTCTACTTTTTGTGCCCCCTCACCCTGTTATTTTTTTTTTTTTTCCCCAGTAAATTTTGGGAAAGATATCTTTTCTTTGTACATAAGTGCAAGGTCATAAGATAGAGCAGCATCCATCCATAGCTGAGACAGTACTGCAGAAAGAATAGGATTAGAATAAGTAGTCATCAAAAAGATTGAAACACTAATTTTGAGTTTCAAAGCCTGTGTCTTTCTTAAAGTGCAGGGATATTGTTAGGCAGTGTAGTAGTTGGGTTTGATTTAATAACTGGTCTAAATCATAGGAAAGCCACTGGCAGCTGACACGATCAAAGAGAACTTTCAGATTATATGTTAGTCTTCTTTTAACGACTTAACCTGTTATTTTTGAGATTGTCTTATTCAAACTGATAGTACACTAATATTTTAGCTGCTTTGTGGAAATATATTCAGGTATTTCTTCTGTTTTATTCTTTAGAAAATACTGTTAAATTGCAAAATTCAATTCACAAAAGGCCTTGTTTTCTTTTATGGGAGCTAAGGCCTGTATGGTTCAGTTTGTGAATAAGGATCCAATTGTCTCTTGTTGGTTTAGTTCCCAAAGTAACAGTGAAAATAATCAGGTCCTGAGAATGATAACAGTAGTGATGCCACTCCTGCACACATGAAATCATCCACGGAAGCTTCTTTTTAAAGCACTCTCTAGAGGATAGGTGCAAAGATGTGATTGATTTTCTCAGTATATGAACACATGGTTCATGTGAGTTCAAGATTTCCCCTTCTCCCTAAGTTACAGTTAATAAGATACTTTTGTCAAAAGTCAGTTTTAGTGCTGCAGCAGAGCTCCACTTACAGCATCAGAAGAGAGGTGGGATTCATACATTGTGATTCATCAGGCACACAGCGTGTGGTTCTCCATTACTGACTGGTGCAGCACAGAGTGGTAAGGATAAGGCTGATGCATTTTGTTTTGAGGGCTCAAAGTACACATAATATGTATACTAGTAATGAAGTTCAGGCCAGCTGCCAGCTGTAGGCACCTACCTGAGTGTAGGGAGGCCCTTCAGAGGGATCTAGATAAGCTGGATTGCTCGGCTGAGGTGAATGGGATGAGGTTGCACAAGGCTAAGTGCCGGGTCCTGCACTTTGGCCACAATAACCCCATGCAGTGCTACAGGCTTGGGGATATTGTGGCTGGATGACGGTGAAGAGGAAGGGGAGCTGGGGGTGTTGGTTGATGCTCGGCTGAACATGAGCCAACAGTTTGCCCAGGTGGCCAAGAGGGCCAACGGTATCCTGGCCTATATTAGAAATAGTGTGGCCAGCAGGAGCAGGGAGGTGAGGCTGCACCTTGAGTACTGTGTTCGGTTTTGGGCCCCTCACTACAAGAAAGACACTGAGGCCATGGAACGTGTCCAGAGAAGGGCAACAAAATTGGTGAGGGGTCTGGAGTACAAGTCTTATGAGGAGCAGCTGAGGGAACTGGGATTGTTCAGTCTGGAGAAGAGGAGGCTCAGAGGAGACCTCATTGCTCTCTACAACTTACTGAAGGGAGGTTGTGATGAGGAGGGATTTGGCCTCTTCTCCCAGGCAACAAACAGGACCTGAGGAAATGGCCACAAGTTGTACCAGAGGAGGTGTAGGTTAGACATAAGGAAAAACTTTTTCTCTCAGAGAGTGGTCAGGAGCTGGAATGGCCTGCACAGGGAAGTGATGGAGTCACTGTCCCTGGAAGTGTTCAAGAGGCATCTGGATGAGGAGCTAAGAGATATGGTTTAGTGGCTTGTGGTAGCAATGGTGATGGGAGGATGGTTGGACTAGATGATCTTGTAGGTTCTTTCCAACCTTGTGATTCTATGATTCTATGATTGTGTGTCCATACTCACAGGCTGCAGGAGGAGGTTGTGCAGGTTCCATTCTTGGAGGTTTTCTAGAGTAAATTGGTCAAACACTGGAGCAACCTGGTCCAATCTTTTTGTTGGGAACCTGCTTTAGCAGGGGAGTTGGAGTCAGTGGTCTCTTGAGGTCACTTCCAACCCCTGCAATTCTGTGCAATTCTGTGTGTAGCCTCAGAGCTGATCTTGGCCTGAGCAGAAAGCTGGACTAGAAACCTCCTGAGGTGACTTCCAACCCAAATTCTCTTATGATACTGTTAGGTAGTCGGAAACAGATTGTTCTGCAGCTACACAGGACTGTCTTAGGGTAACTAGCAGCTTCTCCGTCCTATAGGAAGCAGCAGACGCTGGAGGACTCTGTCCACACAGCAAGAGGTGTGCCCTAAAGGCACCATGTGCACAGCTTCAGCTGTGGGGACCACTAGAATGGTAGAGCACATCAGCAGTGAAATGCAAATGTTAAGCTAAAAAAAATAGCCTCTCCCTGATAGTAAGTGTCTGGTATGGGTGCACATTCTGTTGGTACTGTGCTGATGAGGGTGAACTGGATCTTAGCATAACTTGGAAAAATCTCAGGATTGTTCAAAATGTTATCAGACTGTCACAGACCTGATCAATCTGTTTTGGCAACAGGTGTTAATGGAATAATATTTCTTCCTAACTTTCTTATTTCCTTTTTAAAATCCCATTCTTAGTAACTGGAAGCAATGGAACATGATTTGTTCTATATTTCAGTTGGAAAACTTACATATTTGCAATTAGTCTCAAATTGTTACATTAAGTTAGCCAAAGCTAATTGGTTGCCCTGTGATATTTAGATTTATTATTTTTTTAATATAACAGGCACTTCTATTTGTTATTCTTTCCTCATTTGGTTGATTTAAATTGTATTTTATTTGAAATAACAAGTTAGTAGTGGTTTCTTCACATGGCTTTCAGATGAATATAAATATGGCACTATTCCAAAGGATTCTTTGTTTCAGGCCCCAGATCTATAATGTTATTGTTATAAGAAAATTCAATTGATTTTTTTGTAACTTAAATGAAAGTATTATGGACTCAGGAAGAATATTTTTTCTTTACACTCAGGTATCAGGTGGCATTTAGGATTCTCTTCTTTATATACACGCCAATGAAATTTCCCTTTTTCACTTTCCAAAAAGCAGCTAAGTTCAGTTAAATTCTCCAAGAACTGTTTTGCTTTGACTTGCTTAAAAGCATCATAAATGTATCAGGGTCTATGAAATAGTTTTCTGTAACAGCTAATCTGTGTATTTTTCTGAGTAATTTAGAATAATGTAATTGATTGAAAGTTTCACTTGCATCTACCTGAATGCCAAAAAGTTTGTATGAAGCCTTTCTTATCACATAATAGCATCCTTCAACTTTTAAAATTTTATAATTACTGTTTTAGTTTTTATTCCTCAGCATAATTGCTTTTTTTGAGTGTGTGATTGTACAGATTAGATTCAAAGCATAGTTGTAAGTGAAAATATTCCAGGACAGCATTTATATAATATTGTTGTTGATGACAACACTTAAGTGACTCTAGGCACTGATCATATACTCACTGGAGACTCAGATACATTTGAAAATAACACATTAAATTGTTTCAACGCCTAGACTGAATACAAAGAGAATATCTGATTGTACACCCTCTTAAGATTTGCTGAATACTCCATCTGAATGTTCAGAAGGAACTGCAATAGGATGCTGCAGTACCTCTATTGTTTAAGAGCCAAAAATCATAAAGTACTGGGAGGTGTAGATAACGACGGGTTTGTTTCTATGCCTATTTCAACACAGCTTAAGAATATGGGCAGAGATCATAAAGGATGAAGATCAATTGCAAACTAACTGACATCTAAGTAAAATGTTCATACAGTGAACATCAGAAGGGAGTGATATGAGTAAGGCTCAGTCTGTGCAGAACCTCATAAAAAATCTGCTAATGTTTGCAAGTGATTCTTAAAAATTCTGTGGATTTCATTTCAACTTCATGAAGTGTATGAAAAGTACTAGATCTGGAGATTTGCATGCTGAACTGCAGGTATCTACTCTTATTTGTAAGTGTTGCTTCATTTTTGATCAAGTATTTTCAGAATTTGCCAATATCTTCTAGAAGACTTGGATATTTTCCCACGGAAATATACTGAATGCAGCAGACTAGAATATTTTTGTTTCTATTCATGGGTTATTCGTTCACAGAAAGAAAATCAACTCAATTTTGTAAGAACCTGAACTTGGATTGACATTCATAGAAGTAAAAGTCACTTTATAGCACTCAATATCTTGCAGTATCACTATTTTTGTTGTTAAAATATGTATGTATAAAGTATGTCAGGATACACTGAAGGGGATTTAAACTGTGCATGTAATTACTAGTTCTTCTGCTATAAAAAGGGATAGTGAGCCAAGATTTGTGTAATGAAGCCAAAGCTTGATTTTAAGAATAGCGCTTTGTAGTTCTGATAATAGAGCTGTCCAAAGCATGATAGTTCTCACCAGAAAGTACTTGACTGTTCATCAAAGACTTACTGTTAGAGTGAGTAGGTTATCTACCTATCTTCGTAATCAGAGTGAGAAATTTAGAGTGTTGATTTCAGGGTCATTGCTACATAAGTCAAGCCTGTTTGCCTTATAGAATCAGTAAGTATATTTCACAGCATCGGTATGTTTTTTTCACAAGGGCAAATCATGAAGAGAAAGCCAGAACTGCAAATGCAAAGGGCAGAAGTATATGGTTTTAGTTAAGTGTAATTGCAATGTAATTTATCACATACTGAAAACTGGTACATCACATATTCTATATGTTGACAATATTTAGAGCATAGTAATGGGATGTCTTCTTAACAACTTCTTGAAGTTTGTAGGTACTTCCCAACATAAGTATGCTGCAAATATGCAAGGGCAGAATATTTCTTTAACACCTCAACTAAAAGAATTTAAAATGCTTTAAGTTCTGCTATCATGTTGAATTTCATGTTTCAATCAAAATAACAATAAACACAAACCACAGCCTCCTCCCAGCAAAGTACCTTCTGATAACTCTGAGATCTAATCTGCATGCACAGATGAAAGAAAATTCAGACATTCAGTGCACACAGCATCTTCACATTAAAAAAGTGAATTAATAGTATCGATGCAATGGTGCTTATGTGGATTTTCAACTTGAAATGTCAGAAGTGACATTGGGTGTTATAGGAAGGATGCTAGCTGGCGTCATAGTTAGGCCATAGTTAGGCCAAGTTAGTTAATTCTATTCTGTAGACTCTTTTAGATCTCTATCTAAAAAATGGAGATCTTTACCCCATACTTATGGATAAGTATGAGCTAGATGATAGCTCATTGAAGACATGTGATCTTTACAACTGTAATATGGCCCTAGTAAAGCCTGTTGATTTCCTTGGGGTAAAAGAGTGTTATTCTAATACAGACAAATGCTTATGATTTATTAACATACCTGTTTTTGGATACAGTGTCTCGAGGACTTTAGTTTCTTACCTTCACACTACAGTGAACATTTATATATATATATATATATATATATATATTTTGCATCAGCTGCGAAATAACTAAATAAGTTGTGGCTGGAAGCCATGTTCGTTGCTTGGAACAGAGGAGCAGTGCTTCCAGGACTTCTGTGCATTACTTGTGTGTTTTGTGAAACCTGTTTCTGGAAATACTGCCATGCTGTGTTTCTGTGACTGAAGAAATGTCAAAAGAATAACATGACAGAAGTCAGCACTATTATCGGAAACCCATTATGGTAAAACGAATTTTTGTACATTGTATGGTTATCCGTGTACCGATATCATGTTATGAGTTATGTATCTCATTTTGGAGTAAAATGTGCCTACATGGGTCATTTAGCAACCTTAATCTCATTTTGTAGGAGAGTAATTTATAAATGTCACGATCTCCAAAGAAATGAAATTGGTTTGCATACACTTTGTTTACGTTGGATAAACTTAGAGCCAAAGCACTGCAAGTATTGTTATTTATTAGTGTTACATCTATTATTGTCTTATTTAAAGAACATAATAAAAGTAAACATTGCCAACAGTCTTTATAGGAGGAATAAGAAGCATAGAGTGAAAACTAGTGTTTATGTTTTGTATACATGTTTTTTGTACTGTATTACAGTTGTTACAGGCTCTGGATATCTCTGTTTCTTTTCAAAGCTCAGGCAATCTTACAATTTACTGACAGGTACGGCAGCTTTCAGGTGCATTGCAGGTACTTTGTCTGCATTGCTTTAAGGTCACGCAATGCTGTAAATGTCAGAATTAATTTAATTGCATACATACTGCATACGTTTTTAAAAAATCATACCAGTAATCTATTATAATGGCAGTAACCATATGATTAGAATTCCAAGGGTTCAATTCTTTTAGAGCATTTTATAACATAATTGTAAATGGTAGAGGGGATACAATACCCACTGTTTTATGAGTATGACATAATGCTTGCTACAGTCTATTCTTCTTTAATATGTTTTTAAGTTATTTAAGAGTTATCAACAACAAATACATTTCCTATTACCAGTACTTTATGTTCAATTCAGTGCTCTGAATTTAATACAAGCTTTGTTTCTTGTTGATCTATGTATGTCCCTCTGATCACTCATACTATTTTGCATTCTTCATTTTAGTTATTTCCTTTAAACTGAATTGTTAGCATTTGAAATACTGCTAAATATTGTATTCTTACACACAGATAAACAATGTCAAAGCAAGTCTTTATGTTAACAATTACACGTCTCTAAAGCACTGTCTTACACAGCAGGCTGCTGAGCAAAGAATGTGTATTATCCTGATTCCTTATTTAGTTCCAATCATAATTTCCTTTCTAGAAAAGGAGGCTTTTCTGATCTTCTTTCCTATTGCTGTAACTGCTGCTGCTTTTTTATAAAAAAGTATCATTTTTCTTGTGCTGCCTTGTTAAATCCAGGCTTTGTCACTAGCACTTAAGATTTCTGTTTGCACCTGTATGCTATAAATAGTATCCCTCAGTTATTCATTATTTGATTATTAGTGAAAAATGCTGTCCCTTTCCTTCATCCACTATGTCTATCATCTTTGAAAAAGGCTGAAGTCTAGTTCTCATCATGTGTTTCCGTTTTCTTTAGTGATTGGAGAGGAAGATCAAACATATAGCTGCTCAGTCAATAATGCTGCTGAGAAAAAGATCATTAATTAGCCAGGTGCATGAGCATCAATTTCGATGCAGAGGCAACCTAGAACCAAAGCAGGGCAAATGGCTCAGCACTGGCAGAGCTTGGGCTGTACTCCGTATATCTTCACCTGGGAAAATTTGGGCACAGCAAGGCTCTTCCCAGTGGTTACATTCACACTAAAACCTCAGCTGCTGGTTGTTATGTTCCAAAATGTGACAGCAGTGCCATGGAGGCAGGAAAAGATGCAGGTAGCATAATACTTGGTTTATACTTTCTCTTATAAAATAGAGTCTTCCACACTTGGGCTATATATTTCTCACAGATCATGAAGGTGAATATATCCGGTTGACCAAAAATTTGCCTGTGGGTGTGTGTATAGTCTTGAATCTGTCATTGGTTTCCAATGAATAATAAAAAAAAATCCATAAAAATCTTTGATAGTAACAAGAATAAATATTGTAATTTCTTCACAGAAAGCTGTAGAACTGAGGAGCCGTAAATCTGTGTTAGAGATTAAAAAGAGAATTCTGAACTCTGTAACTGCAACAATAGGAGCTGCTTTAGTTCAAAACAATGCTATATTAAAGGGTCTTTTTAGTGGCTTTGAGCAAATGTTGGTTTTGTAGAGTAAAACAGAATCATTCCCACAGCTGTAATTTATGAAAAAGAGTGAAAACTTGTAACTATTTTCCTAGTTCAGACTCTGACAAGAAAAGTGATGGATAGATGTTATTTGTATCTTGCACAGGAAGGAAGAGATAGTCAAATCACAAATGTGGCTTGAGCTAAATAACTGACTGCCTTGGCTATGTCCATCAGTATCAGTAAAGCCAAAAAGGCTTTCTACAGGCATTGGTTTCTGTCCATGTCTATCTATGTAGCCATCATTTCATGCACTTCTCTTAACTCATATGTAATCCATTCAAGCAACTTGTTATACTTTGGTGCTCCATAAATAAGAACAAAGTTGTAACTTTTCTTGTGTGTTCATTTATGTTTTACTTAGGTACACAGTAAAACATAAAGAATGTATGTCAGTGACAATTGCTCTCTCTTTTCAACTTCCAAAATAATATGTTTGCTGATGGACACTGAATTTTGCAATTTTCTCCGAGGGCTGAGTCTCTTCACAATTAATTCCAGCTTTGAGTGGGATGTCAGGAAAAAGCTCTAATAGTTCTATGAATTTCACTAATGAAGATGGAAGTCCTATTGATGTAGAGTGATATAGTTGTTCTGGTGGATCACATGAACATGGTTGCATGACAATCAGCTTTAAAAGAGGAGTTCTTGATATTGAATTTGACTCATTTAACAGGGCAGACAGCTAGTGATGCACTTAATCACATGCTATTGATTTCTCTGTTCTGACTGAATTAGGTCCTTTAGAGATTAGTAGTGTCATAAAGAGAGAGGTGAATTGTGGAGACCACTCAGAGTTGTAGCTATGTAAATAAAGAGGCTTTACATATGAGGCATTATAGTTCAGTTACCATTTGCTAAGATGAGGTCCATCCTTCTTTAAGCTCTGAAAAGTGGAAGGTGTTTTCATAGCAGTGGCTACAGATATACAGTAGTAGTCATAAATCCAGGTTAATAGCCTGGTTTTAGTGATCTCAGGATAGGCATTCATCCTGGGATGTGTTATTAGAGAATAATTTGTGTATTTCCATCCTCTTTTCTCCTCACCAGCACCCATTTAGTTCTTGCAGCATTTGACTCTTCAGCCAGTTGTTTGCCTCAGTTGCTGAGGATCTATTGTGTTTCATGTGGCCAATAAAATGGGAGTAATTGTCGTAGGCACGTCTGCTTTTTCTTTTTACTCCATGGGTAGGTACCCTGGAGAATAGGGAAGAAACTCTGCTGGACTCCCCAGGGGATTCAACTATCAATGCAAAGTACATTCACCAGGCAACAGTTACTTTAAGGTTACTATGACAGTCATAATGGTTGGATTATGATGTGTTTTAGGCATGTATACTTGCTGGAAGTACAGTACTTTGTAATGTCAAGAGAGTCGGTATTCCCAGCTCTGTAAATGCAAGAGTTTCTAGTAGGAATGTGAACATCACAATCCTGAACAGGTTTGTGGTGCAGTATCCTCTTTCTTGAGTTTCGTGTGGATGAGCTGGAAAAAAAAAAAATACATTTAGGGATCTAATGCTTATGGTATTATTCTTGACAGGGGAATATATTTTGGTTTAGTGAGGGAGCTGGCGGTCTTTTACCTCCCCCAGTCAGTGATAGCTTCTGATCTGCAATTCAGCACATATTGTAAATATCTTAATTTGACAGACTTCTGTCATGCCTTTTGTACACTGAAGGCTCCAGGACATGGTAATTCAGAAGCTGGTTGTACCAACTTCCTGGCTACTGATCAACCATACTGTGAAAGGTTACTTGTTTCCTTTTGTGGATAGACAAAGAATGCAAAATGAAGTATTTAAGCAATACTGTGGAACAGCAAGGAACTTAAGGGCAGGTGAAGTGGTCACAGATATGACAAGGTTGGTGAAAATAAGAATTCTGAATTCGTTCATCATCCATCCGATTCCTCTCATGGCCTTGACATTCTTGCTTTATCAGAGAAAATAACAGTAGCTGCGACAGTTTTACCATTATATTTTCTAGCCACTGTGCCTAGTTTGATTAAAAAAAAAAAACAACCAACCAAACAACAAATCCATTAGACTCTTGCACTCTCTTCATTATGTCTGTACCATTGGCTGAGAGTTTATGTTGCAACTAAGAATTCAGCTGAGTCACAGCAACATACTGTGGTTAATTCATGAAGATGTGATGCAAGATTCTGTAAATGGCACAGGTGGTACAGTGCCTTGTTATTTTGAAATAAAATTCTTTGTTAAGTGTTCACTCTTAACATTTTGTTTGTGCAGTCCTGTTGCTCACTGGAATACAAACAAAATTCAACTGAATTCAGCAAGTGTCCAAGCAGCCACCATCTACAGCAGAAGAAAAATCGAGGGCTGGACTTGAGAAGCAAAGAGTTAAACTTAAGGAGCTAGTAAAAAAACCATACACATATTGCTTATGCATAAAATGTGTCCTAATTGTGCACCATATTTTGTTTTGTAAAAATACAGGTTTTGTATCTTATGTTTGTTTCGTAAAATAAAAAAGAGGCAGAGATGTGGTAGGCCCCAACTGGCTGCAGATACACTAATGTGTGACTCTACAACTCTCAAAGTGCCCAGTTCCACTTCCTTGCCCCTCCGCTCCCTCAACCCATGTTGGCACTCATGCTAGAGATGTGGATGGTTTTTAATAAATGTCAGAAATCCTGACTTTTTCTCTGGACACACACAGATATGTGATATTACTGCCATAAAGACACCGTCTGGCCATGACTTTCCTTCTAGAAAAACCATTATCTACTAATTTACTCAGGAACTATGCACTTGCTTAACGCAAAAAAAAAAAAAAAAGCCTACAAAAAAACCCTGCTTGCCAAGTTCCATCAAGGGCTCTTGTAATGGGGAATTAAATAGTGAGTATAATGGGTTTAATGAAATTAACTGTTTTTTCTGAGAACAAGTAAAAGTACAGTCTATTTTGGGATCTTGATTTGCTGTTACTGTTAAGAATGTGTCAGCATTTTCACTGTAGAAATGTTTCCTGCTTTAACAGAAAAGCATTTTCATCAGTATGAAATTTGGAATGCTAGCTCAGACTTTATTTAGATATCTAAGCAAATGGGTTAGTTTTATCAACGTATTTATCATATTAAAGCCAACATGACACAGAAGTGGAAAGCACTGCAGCAGGACTTGCTGGCATTCAGCATTTTTGGAAATATTGCACTTTGATTAAGCTGACATTAGGCAATATTCTTTTTTAAATTTGAGCCTGAGTGAATAATAATATGTACTACAGAGTTTCTGTGTTAGGAAGACTCTATCTTAAAATAATCTACTCTACCAACCAGTTTTTCTAAGTCTATGAACGGTTTGCTGCCACGATGGCCTAGCTCTTCTTGATGAAACATTCTAAAACTGGTTGTTCCTTTATTTGAAATACATTTTATCTACCTCTCTCTAAGCAATGTCAATTCTTCTGTGTTACAGCCTGTGCTGTCAAAACATCATCAGCGCCTTGACACAGTTTTAAAGTGGGAAATCTCAGTAGCTGAATGCAGATTGGAAATACGAGTAAGATTATCTGGGACAAAGAAGTTAGGGAGAAGTTGAAGGATTTAGGTAGTCTACAATTCTGAATTAGGCTTGAGGAAAAACTTGAAGAATTTTACTCGCTGACTTTCTAGGTAGTAATTAGCACATACTGATTGGCTTAGATCTAGTAGTGTCCTAATTGTTCTCAGCTGATCACTGGAGTCTTTAAGGCCACACTAAACAGTACTCAGCTGTGTCATGGAAGCAAACAGCTGACAGTGTTTGCTGGTATCTCTATCGGCACTAAGATAGCACAACAGAGAGTTTAGGCCTTAAATGGTATATCAGAGCCTTGAAATTTCACAGTAGACATAATGTAGGATATAGAGGTAAGCAAATACAGGCAAGTTCCTAATATACTAAAGGGGATGCAGCAATGACTTTTGGGTACGTTTTATAGGATGCTGAGCAAGTTATTGCCTTTGTGTTTTTCTGAGATGAGAAAAGAAAGAGGTATCAAAGGAAGTAAAATGAATGTAGTTACAGGCAAGAAATACTTGAAATAATAGACTTCTTCTCTGCGTAAGTGTAACAGGCTACCAAAGAAGGTCATGGTTTATGTAACTGTAGGCAGTAGTATTTATTCAATTCTTTCATCCTATGTAAGGGCAGCTCTAAGACTCTTCAATACGCTAAAAAAATTATACTTATGCCTTTCTTTCCCACTATGGTTGTATTAACTTACTTTGATTCATTTGTCATGTTCTGCAATTAGTATTAGAAGTAATGGTCTTCTCAAATAAGTCTTGTGGAATAATTCATTTCTTTCTGGAAAACTTTTACTTCTCTTCTTCCTGTAATACAATTTCTCCCTTGAGTGGCAGTAGGCACGATGCCTACTGGTGAAGTATTTAGTGGTTCATGAGAAATATCAAGATTTGGCAGCAATCTGTTGGTCCAGAGTGCTTGGAAACTACTAGTTAGACTAAAAAATGTTTTTCTTGGCTTTCCTGAGCTCCTTCTTGCTAATGGTAGTTATGTAGGTTTCTGGTGCTGTAGCAGATCAAAGGGCTGTGTCAAATGGTGAGAAGAAGGTGTGGGTACAGTGCTTTTGAAATATCAGGTGAGACTGAGTGGTGAGAACTGCCGGAGCATTTTGAAAGTAAAGATAAGGTAGCCTGCAACAAATAGTAGCTCTGCTTAATATGATTGCTGATGATTGACCTCGGTTTGCTGTTGCTGGGAACATTATAAACTATCTAGCATATCAGGGTGCTTGGGGGAAGGACAAGATGTAATTAATTTCTGGTAGGAATAGGCTGTAATGTCAAAGACTTTGATTTATTATATTTTATTTTTAAAAAGTAGAAATTAGTAAATAAAGCATTTTGAGGCAGTAAACTAAGTGCAACAGTGGAAATTTCCTTTTTTAGGTTTGTTCAAATAAGAAAATGGGGAACTAGCCCATATACGAGGAATGTTATGCATTAGGGCTTGACTTTCTAAGTAAGATGAGGTATAGAGCTCTGTCTTGACTGGGCTGCTCTGCAATAGAAGATGGGGAGCTGGTTCTCCCGTCCATGACTACTTCTCTCTCCTGCTCTTTTCTCTAATGGAGGCCAGCTTATTGGTGTTCGTGTGAAAAACTCATCTCCCAAGCCCCAAGACAGATTTCTCATTAATTATCAAGGCCACTATACTGGGCATGAAGAAGGGGGCAGAATGTACCTATGTAGTGACAGGTGCTGCCTGTCCTACTCTCTGGGACAGCAAAGGCCAGTGCTTTTCACAAAAGAAACACTGCTTCCCACTAAAATTGTTTCTAGCGTATTGCTTCCCAATGCATAGCCAAAGCTGTGCTGCATTTGCTGCTCTGGAACTGAGAAGGCATCCTCTGGAAGCTGCAGTGTGGATATTCCTTACAGTATTTGCAAATGAGGCCAGATTTTCTACATGCCTTCTGCTGGGGGAATAAAAAGAAGGAAGACTGATAGGCTTGAGGAGGACGATGTGCTGTTTCTCCTCTAACACATGTCTGAATGGTGAAAGAACTTCAGGGCTCAAAGCAGACAGTTCTTGGAGAAAAGGCTGAGTGCCTACTAAGGCACTATTAACTTAGCCTTTTGTTTTTCATATGGATAAACAAAATGAAGTGTCACTCAGATGGAAGAATTATGTCAAATTATGTTGTTTTTCCCACTCTTTGGATGACTTAAAAATGAGGAATCCTTGGATGTTTTCCTTGTTTTATCAGTTTAGCAGCTGGTATTGTGTAATCACAAAGCCATGCTTTATCAAGCCTGCATATGGCACATGAATGTATGCAAAGCAAACCATACATTTCATCTTTCCTCCTCTGTAATTTATGGTACATGGTAGAATAGTGCTTCTCTATCCACAAGCATATTCACTTTCATAGGTCTGAAATGCTGTGAGGATGTGTGGCAGTGAACTGAAGGGGGAAGTCTGTCAGCAGAGTGTGCAGGGGGCAGCGCTGGTCACTGGTTGCTTAGCTCAGAGATACCTGCACTGGAAGGTGAGGGATATTTTGCAAGCATTTGCCTGGCACTCTGCCTGATATAGCAAAGCAGTTGTGGAGTTATAGATTCTCTAGACGATCTGTCTACATCTGTGATATATATGTGCTAGGCAGGGTGTGCATCTTGATATCTGTCAGGCTTCATAATGCTGTGCTTGATGCACAAGGCAACAGAATTATCAGTGCAGTGTGTGCAGGGCCACAGGTGCTGCTGTTAGCTGAAGGAATAGAGCTGGGCTGGGGGTCGGGGAGGATCCAGGTCTTTCCTGCCCTCTGCTAAATCAGGATGGACTAAATGTGCTGGTTGCATGTTAGCTGATGGAAATAAAACTGTTGGTAGAAGTGTTAATGGAAATATTGTTGACCTGGAAAACTGACAGTGAACATCAGAGGTCCTTAAATTGGTGGCCCAGAGATGAGCAAAAGTTTAGTGGTAAATGAATCACAAATGATTTTAATCTTGTCATGCCAAACACCAGTGCTTTTTTTTTTTTTTTTTTTTTTTTTTTTTTTTGCTACAGTCATGCAAATGCACTCACCCATGTCCCTGGGTGCGGAGTACCAGTGCTGTGCGAGCTGGGAATGGGGCAGAGCAGGTGATTCAAACAAGTCACTGCCTACTCTTCATTTCCACTGTTCTAGAGACTTCCTCTGTGTAATACAGCATGGCTCTTGTGGTACCTCCTCTTCATTTTCTACTCAGCACTACATAGAAGTGCTGAGAAGGTTCACTGCGTAACTGTGTGTGTGATGTGGAGAAAAGATCAATTTAATAATTTAAAAAGGCAAAGCAACAAATACAGGAACTGCGGCTCATGGAGGAAAGAGAGCACTGAAGACACCCACCTTTTTGTTTTAGCAATACCTCATATCAAACTATATTTTTGTAGCTATGCATGCTGTGCTTATTTTCATGAAGAAGTCCACTGCAGTATGCTAGAAAGAAAACAGATTTGAAATGGGACCGTGTGCTTGGCTTCAATTTTTTTTTTTTAATGTTTGCATAGGTTGGATTTTTCACTTTTTCTTTTCATCCTTTCTGCACTCTCTTTCTCTCCTTGTTCTAACCTTTATTTTTTGTATTGTATAGACATAGCCACACTTATTTTTACACAGTAGCTGTGGATCTAATGGTGCTACTGGAAGGTGAGAATTGAAGCAATGAGCAGTGCGTCACTGGTAGGGTTGACCTCATTTCTTATTAATTCTTTTCTTACAGTATGAGTAAAAAAACACTTAGTCTGAAGATGGCACACTTGTGTGCTCTTGGGATGTATTTGCACGTATGAAGGCAGCTGAGGAAATCTTGAGTTTTAGGTGCTCATCTCCACATTCCCACCTCAGCTCTCCAGCTCTGCAATTTTACAAGTGGTCTGCGGATGCGTTTTGCATGCCAAGACTGGGAAATAATTTGAGATATAAATACCTTTCCAGAAAATGATGCATCTGAGAACTGTGGCAGATGCACAGGGACCAGAAGAGAGAGTGGGAGTCTCTTAAAAATGACTCCTTCTCCAAGAAAAAATATTTGTGGAACTGTCTTGACACACAGAAAGACACACACACACATCTCCCTGATATGATACAGTAGGATCTGATCCTTCATGGAGAACCCAGTTCATCTTCTACAATGCTCCACAAAACAGTTCTGTAGGTGGGTCCCCATGGGGCAGGTAGGACAGCCCCTTGCTCTGTGCTCCTGGGCTGTGGACAGTCTGGCACTGGACAGCAGCAGCAGCAGGAGGGAAGGGAAGGAATAGGTTGGGATGCCTAGTGGGGGCTGCCTGGGAGGGGTGCTGCCTTTCCTACCTGCTGTGCTGTGAGGCTAGGGGCCTGATGGCATCACAGACTCTTTTTAAAGAACTCTTTTCACATACTCTTTTAAAAGAGAGGGTAAGGTGATTAGCAGTAGAATAATTAATGTGTTTATCATGGGAAAATAAAATCTTAGGCAAAGCCTATCGAGAGTCATTTTTTTTTTCATAACAATGTAAAACGTTTGGTTTATAGGGACTGTACCTGTGACTTTTTTTTCCCATATGGACTCATGCTTTAGAGTATATCCTTGAGACCTGATCATTCACTCTTTCCTTTAAATTAGGACTGTATGTTCTAAAACTATTAATATCAAAAAAGATCAAGTTAATATATATCTCGTCAGACACTGTTGAAGTGACATATGTGCTGTTTTGGAAGACTTGTATACTGAGTGACAGAAATAAAAAAGCTGAAATGACCAGATGACCTTTTCTATTGTTTTTTTTTTTCTTTGATGGGTAAATTATTTTTATACTTAATAAGTTTACCTACTTTCTAAAATTTCTAAAATAATTTCTTCAAGTACAAAATTAAGCATTTACTTTTTTTAGGGTGAATTGTTTATTGAAATACCAAATTCAGTTTTATTTATGAATGAGCTAATTGTGGCAGGGAAATATCTGTATTTCATCCTTCATCCTGTGTGGAAGGGGAAGAACAGCAAAGACACCCATCCTGTGGACAATGCTTTTTTTTTTTTTTTTTTTGTAATTCTATGTATTCTCAGGTCAGATTGTGGGTTTATAACACAGTTTTGTGGAGATTGATGACAGTGGAGCACTAGGCACAAGTACTATGTATATTACCTTCAGAATTTGCTTTGGTCACCTGAAACGTGTGAGTAGGGACAGATGGAAAATGTCTTCCCCTTTGTGGCTTTCTTTCATTCTATTTTCATAAGCTTCATAGGCAGAAAATCACATCTAGTATCAAATCCTCACAATTTCTTAAATTCATGCCTTGAAAACCCCTGCTGATTGTGTTAATATAAGAAATTTCTATCTCGGTTGTTGACAAAGTGGATTTTTAAAATACTTCTTTCTATGATATCTAGATGCTGAATTTTGATTGGAAAAATAACCAGGACTCCTTGGCTCTTGTAAAATGACAATGATGGTTTTGAATACTGTGAGATAGCATGATTTCAAGAGAATGATAAAGAATCATAAATGTTCGTCACTTGAGGAAACAGTTTAGAAAAGAGTTCCTTTTGTATGCTTGGTATAAAAAGATCATTTGCTTAAACTATTTCAACAAACTATTGTTTGCTGGAACAAATTTTACCAATCAGTGGGGCTTCAATCCCCAGATTATGAAATACTTATTTGACTTTTTTAGGTTATAAGGATGAATAAGGAAGTCTTGCCCAGGGAGTTTGTGGAGTCTCCTTCTATGGAGATATTCAAGACCTGTCTGGATGCCCACCTGTACAACCAATTATAGTCTACCTGCTTAAGCAGTGGAGTTGGACTCAATGATCTCTTGAGGTTCCTTCCAACCCTTGTGATTCTGTAACAAACTAAAACCAGCCTGACAGTAGTCTGACTTTTGACATTTTAATGGTTAGCTGCTTTCCTTACTCCCTGGCAATTCTGTATGAATAAAGCTTTGAAACCAGAGATCTTGGCCAGGTGTTTCAGAACTCCAGAACGTTCCTCTCCTATTAGAGAGAGGTTGCCCTGCAGAAACAGAGCCTAAAACTCTTCTGGAGATGTAGCTAGTCAAGAGATGGAGGAAGACCACACACAGGATACATTGGGCAGTCCTCATCCTGCTGAAGTAACCAGTTGGAAAACCTGGCAGATGTCACGTGGGATAAAAAACTTACAGAAAGAATTGGCAGCAGAGTTCAGCTGCAAAGCTGGCCACAATACAAATTGTTATTAACCTTGATTAAATATAAGTAATGGCTGACTTCTCAGAAAGATTGAAATCTAGTAGCTTTGAATGGGTAACAGCAAGCTGCCTTGCAATTACCAAGAAGCAAACATTATATACAAGATTTAATGTTGTGGTCATCTGATTAGCATTGCAAATATAAGTAATTTATTTGTAGCGCCTAATTAAGTTTAAATGTTCTTCAGGTTTTTAGGGAATATCCTTTCTGTTCTCTATCTAGCAATTTTCAGGCCTGATGAATATTTGGAAGATTAAATTACGATGTCAGATAGCCACAAAGCAGGTCTCTTAATATGGAGTTTCATTAGTAGTCTCTCCAGAGCTTAAGCTTCTCAACAGTTTGTTATTTGCAAAATTAAAACCACCTCTGAGAGTAGTTTCCAGTATCTGACAGCAGTGAGTGACTGCACATACTGCGCAAACATACAAATGTATTTAATAGAAGTAGCTTAGGAAAAGAGATCTCCTGTTATTCCCAAGCAGACACTGTTATCTATGGCTTTGGCTTATTTCATTGGGTGTTATTCTCATCTTGTCAGATATGAGTAAGTCTACTAGGAATAGTTGATTCCAGACAGGTTCTCAAAAGAAGTGTTTTGGTAGATTTACTGTTCTGTGTATTGTGTACTTCACAGATTTCAAAAGGAAGCTGCATCTTGTTAAATGCAATGACTGTACCAGGTGTCTTTGAAAGTGGGATAGCTCTGGCAATGGAAGCAACACAGAAATGATAGAAAAGGCAACTATCAATAGGAAAATGTTTTCCAGAAAAGTCAAATCATTTTTGAAGCTCTTGAAGTAATGCATGCTATGTCAGTACAGAAGTTCATGAAGCTCTTTCTGCTAAAAATGAATTTTGAATAATTTGATAAAACAATCATGGGGAAGATGCCCCCCCGTAAAAACTCCACAAAGCTGTCAATCTGAACAGATATTCAGAGTCAAGAAACGACTTAATGCACTGTGATGTCACTGCTTGTTTCATATAAATGTTTTATAATTTCTTCCTTTCCTTCCTTTCCTTCCTTCACAAAAGAAGAAAGCTAAAGAAATATTTTCATTCCATTCTCAACCCTATATTTTCTTGTATTCGTGGGAGTGGAATTTCATACTAAGATCCAATAGAGACCAATGCTATTTTATCTGGCTATAAAATTCTTGAGTTTGTCAGAATTCTTAGCCTATGCTTTTACTTCTGATAATTTAAATAGGAATATTTAGAAATGGGATTCAGCTATTCGACTTTTTAATCATTCATGAACTAAGCAGTAGATATCATCTTGACCATCATAGTTTCTCATTATTTTTTATTTTCAGAGATGTAAGCAATGAAGTTAAAACTACAGTTATGGGCATTTTCTAGTATTTGTAATAAGATACAGAAATTGATATAGCATTACACAGACTTAACGGTTTCAGTACTTGAAGGATGTAATTCATAGTGTTCACTGGAAGCTATCAAAAGTTTTGTCCTGGAAGCAATACAAGATTTTTCCTTAAAGCTGCAAGAGTAGAGTGATTCCTTGACAATTTTTTTTTCTGACTTCCTATTTTCTAGAGTCAATAAAGGAGAAAATCATGGGCATTTTTATTGGCTTGCTTATATTACAGATGATGTCACAAACACATCAAGATATATATGGTTCAGAAATATTGTACCATGTGCAGCTAATGCATAATATAAATTTAGTCTTCTTAGTTGAAGGAACTCTTGGAATGTCTCTAAATTTAAATGTGTTGACAGCAAACTAACTCATTTGAAAATTAATAATAATTTTATATTCAAATATTTTCATATAGTAGTAATGATACTAAGTAGTCTTACACAAAAATCTATTTGTATAACAGCTGCTATTATGTGATTTTTTTTTAATGTAAATTGTGTGGAAATTCAAAAAGCTCTAGTTCTCTTTTTGAGAGATGCATTAAACAGTTTCTACTAAACTTTTAGCAATTACACATAATTTCATTATAATCATATGAGCTCTTTATACTATTTTCACCTTTTTGAACTAGGATATTTCTGTAATTTCTTACAACAGAATTTGTAGGTGAAGAAGCAGGGGGAAGAATTGATCAGAATTAAATTTCCTTGGCTGGATGAATCAGATATCTCTCCTTGAGAGCTTAGCAAGAAGTCTCTTGTATTCCACAGTGAGGAAATAGCATGGTATGACTCCTTGGCTTTTATGGGAGCGAGTCATTCAGCAGAGGTTACTGAAGGATAAGCAGATGGATTTCCAGTGTTTTCCATTTCCACTTCTTTGCTTAGCTTGGACCAATATTATGGCAATTGATTTGTACCACCTCTTTAAAAGGTGAAATGAATGAAGAATGTGAAACACAGAATTGTGGTGGCTGGAAGGGACCTCTATATGTAACACATAAATATATGTTCTAGTTTTCTGGATAGATATATGAAGATAAGAAGGAAGCTTTGTTCTTGTCTTGCTGTATATGCCTCAACATTTAATCTCTAAAACTGATTTGGTAATCCTAATTTCATTTTTCAGCTGATAAAGGCAATTTCAGAAATTACTTCATCTCACCTTTTTAGACAGCTTGTTTGTGCTGGGGTGGATTGCTCTCTGCATGCACCAGCTTTCTATTTAATGCAGAGTGCTTAGGTTGCTTAGCACAGACCTGAGTGTCTAGAATTAAATTTCTATGTTCAAGCAGGTGAATTTCTCCTGGACTGTAGAAGGCAGGACACTGTGACAGAGACTTGGTCAAGAAGAGTGTTTTATCCTGATATCCAGGTTCTAATACATGTGCAGTTACTGCATGAAGAGCAATCAATATTTACCTATCTCATTTTCAAAGTCAGATTGTAACCTCACCAAAAAAGACAGCACTGGAAGACAAAGAAAGGTCACTAGCAAAGGAAGCAGTTTCTATCCAATCCATCAGAAAAAATTCAGAGAAGAATGTTCTGTAATGATTCACTAGGCCATTTCATGTGATTTGATTGTGTGAAGCAACTATTTCTCAAGAGATCTTCTTTGAGTAATTAAGGCTGAGTAGCTCTAACTTACTGAACTATTTTAGTCAGTGTGCAAGCCCCTGTGAATGGCTCTCACATGGCAACGCTATGGAAGATCAGCTGAACTTTAAAAGGCCACATTCTTCCATTGTCCTAAAGACTGCTTTATAAGTTCACTGCCTGGCTCCATGGATTATTTTCTCTGACGAGTAATTAAATTTTAACCTGGAGTCTAAGACCTTGAGAAGCAGAGTTTCATGAGCTATTAATACAGTTAATATCTCATGAGTTTTCTTCATGCTGTGGTTAAAAAGTTCACTGTACTCACTCTTTACTTTTATATCACTTTTATTAGTTTCTTCACATATTTATTTAAATAGCCCTCTCTGAAAAATAGTGTCACAACTTTATTTTATGGTATGATCTCTCCCTAGAGGAAGATGAACTTAATTGTATTATGTCACTGTTATTGAGTGGTTCATCTGTACTTAGTTTGTGCACTGATTCCAAAATGTTTTAAAGGAGGAAGCTGAGTGTATCTTCTAGTCCTACACACTGTAAAACAAGCTTTTCTGAGAAGGCATAGACTTAAGGATTAAACATGTGATATATTTTGCATGTGGAGCTGAAATTTCCATAATCACTTGACATTTGGTTCTGTTTCTTTTGAATTTCTTAAGTTTATGCAACTTATTTCCTTCTCTTGGTTAAATGGCTTTGGAAATAGATGTACTATGTTATATATTTATAATACAAGATTATTGTTCAACCATATACAGTTGTAGGGATATCTTTATTCCTTATCATATTTTTCAGATATAATGCTCATTCTGCCCACTACATAAACTGTCTTTCCTGTGTGCTTTTGGGACAGAATTTACATCTAGTTGCATTTGTAGTCATTTTCTATGCTTTTGTGACCTTATATCATTACCAGGCAGATGAAATAGTCTAGTTTTGTTTCTCAGAGTGTACTACTCAGAATTTACTTCAGATGTTTTGCTGTCATGCTTTCAGTGCATAATATGAATTCTCACCTGGTCATACCCAGATACAGAGTTGTGTGTAATGTGAGGAAAGAGATGCTGATTTCGGATGGCATGTGCTCAGTTTCCCACATTTTGTAATAAGAGTTTTTGTAAAAGGCAGGAAGTCATATCTGAGCTGCAGTACCTTGCTTACAGAACAAAGCTGTCATTGGAATGATGAATCAATTAGCCAATGTACTTGGAGGTGGTGGCTATCTGGGGACCAGGGACTAGCAATCACAGCATAATTATGTTCATTACAAGTAAAACCCAAAAATCTCAATGATAACTTGTTTGGTGCCTCAAAAGAGTTAAATAGTCAAATCTGAGAACACCTGTGAGAGCAAGTAATTATTTCTGAAAGTATAGAAAGGAATAAGTGGCACCTAGGGGCAAAGTCCGGGCTAGTAGCCTTTCTTGAACTACTGATGTAGGGATGGCAGCAGTTAGAAATAATAAATCAAAAGATAAAATGATGGGGGAAAAAAAAAAAGGGCATATGAGAGGTTATGAACTACTAGATTTTTGTTAGGAAGGTCAAAGTTGTCAAAGGAAAAATCTATGACTGAGCTAACTGTGATAGAAAACTTTCTTTCTTTCTTATCTTATAAGTATGAAAGAAATGTTGGAAACAGTGTCAGTCCAATAAAGAATGGAAATGATTACATCGTTACTATGGTTCATGGAAAGCAAAACTACTCAAGAAATATATATTTTAATGTAGAAATAGGGATATGTCTTCCTATTACATGAAAATCATAGAATCGCTCAGGTTGGAAAAGACCTTAAAGATCAACAATTCCAACCACAACCTAACCACACTACCCTAACTCTAACAACCCTCCTCTAACTCATGTCCCTGAGCACCACATCCAAATAGTTTTTAAACACATGCAGGGATGGTGACTCAACCATCCCCCTGGGGAGCCTATTCCAGTGCTTAACAACCCTTTCTGTAAAGAAGTGTTTCCTGATATCCAACCTACACTTACCCTGGCACAACTTGAGGCCATTTCCTCTCGTCCTGTCACCTGTCACCAGTGAGAAGAGACCAGCCCCACTCTGCTGTAAGCACCTTTCAGATATTGGAAGAGAGCAAGAAGGTCTCCCCTCAGCCTCCTTTTCCTCAGACTAAACAGCCCCAGTTCCTTCAGTCTCTCCTTGTAGGGCATATTCTCCAAGCCCTTCACAAGCCTTGTTGCCCTTCTTTGGACATGCTCCAGCACCTCAGTGTCCTTTCTGTACTGAGGAACCCAAAACTGAACACAGTACTAGAGGTGAGGCCTCACCAATGCCAAGTACAGGGGCAGGATGACTTCCCTAGTCCTGCTCACCACACCATTCCTGA
The DNA here is from genome assembly GCF_016699485.2 of Gallus gallus. Classification (NCBI taxonomy): domain Eukaryota; kingdom Metazoa; phylum Chordata; class Aves; order Galliformes; family Phasianidae; genus Gallus; species Gallus gallus. Next base: position 143,049,241 of record NC_052532.1, read on the forward strand.
TCCAAGCCAGGATGCCATTGGCCTTCTTGTCCACCTGGGCACACTGCTGGCTCATATTCAGCCGACTGTCCATCACTACACCAAGGTTCCTTTCCATCAGGCAGCTTTCCAGCCACTCTTCCCCACGCCAATAGGGTTGCCTGGGGCTGTTGTGACCAAAATCATAGTTTCTTAATAACTTAGTCGTTCTGATCTTGGTTCATAAACAATTAATGTGATAAACAAAGTTTACCATGGGTAAGCAGTTTTAAATCAGAATAACTTGTAGGTAGCCGATTGGGAAGGTATCTACCTCCTTAATGTTAATCTTTAATAAATATCAGGAAGATATTGCAATTTGAGAGAACTATCACAGGCTGATATTGTTCCACCATGAGAAAAGGATGTAATTATCATAGTTTTAAAGGATCAGAAGTTCATTAATGCTGGTCAACATGACTTCATGGAAAATGAGTCTTATCAAACAAACCTTATTTCATTTTGGAAGGATTATAAATTAGACTGAAAGAAAACTGCATAGGTAAGATTCAGATTCATAAAGCTGTTACTTTAGTTCTACGTCATTCTAGCTTTGAGGTTTTTAGGACCTGTCATTTTTTATCATAAAATTTCAAAAGTAATTTTAGAAGCCACTGTTGATTTAAAACAAACAAAAGGGAACATTTAAAACCAGAGACTTACATGTTCTAGTGCAGGTTGGCTTGCTGAGAAAGTCTATCTGGCGGAACAAATGTACATGGGATCCAAGGGAAGGAAAAGATGGACTGGAAGACTGGTGGCTGAAACCAAAGTCATGTTAGAAACTGGGCATCATTTTTTTAATGGTGAAAGTGATTAATTGTTGGAATAAGTTATTTGGAGCGTTCTCTGTTTTCTTTTATATTTATATCTTATCTTTCTGGAAAACAAGTCTAACTTAAAACCAAATTATTTTTTTGCTGTTTTATCTAAATCTAAATTATTGAATCACCAGGCACCACTTGGGGTGCAGACAAGGGATTTTTTTGTCTTTATCCCTGCTTGGCAAGGTATCTGCATGCTGTCCTTATAGATAGTATTGTGAGTGACCTCTCCCTAGGTATTTTTTTTTTCCTAGGGCATTTAACAAAGCACATAAAGAAATTCATGTTTTGCTGCAGTTCTCAAGTTATTTGAAGTAAGGAGTTGAAGTTGGTACCATAGGCATTTCCCTGTTAGATATTCTACTCATAGCTTGCCTCCCTTTCTGTTGTTTCCCCATTCTCCTTGGATATCACTAACCTTGGTGTTTATCCAGTACTCTGGGAATGCAGAATTCTCTTTGGACATTTCACACAAAAACTGTACAAGAAATACAATTCGTTTTACTAGACTTTTTGTCTCAAATTGATATTTAAGTTAAGAAGTTATGAGGCAATTTTTAAAGTCATTCTAATGCATTTTCATATTTTACTCCAAGCATCAACAAAATTCCATATTTTGGGGTGATGTATCTCCCAGCACTCATGATTGAAAAGCTGGTCTAGAAGTTCTGAGTGTGGTATTTTGTTTTGCTTTGCCTTAAAGAAGCATACTTTATTAAGCACATTTGTTGCCTTTTGTCTTGTTTGATACATTTTACAGTCTACAGAGTATTTGAAGTAATGTTTTCCTCTTTGCACGTATTTTCTGACCTTACGCTTAGAAAATGTCATTATTTAAATAAGGGATCTTTTAAATTTCATAGCATAGCAAACTGATAAAAGACATGTCAGATAACCATTTTGTTGCAGCCATTTCTAGGGAAAATCAGCAAAACTAGGCTCTTTTCAAGTTTGTCAGGTGGGTAAGTGAACCTGTCACTTTAGACTACAACACCTATTGCCAAGAAGTTCTCAATTAGAATAATTTTGACCGTTTTATCACATCTAATTGAAAACACAACATTAAACTCATAGTAAGAAAGAAGAGTGCACAAAGCCACTGTGTTTTATTTATTTACTTATTTATTTTCATGTTTATTTATTTAAGGTTTTTGATTCATCAAAGCATCAGATGGGAGGCTATGTCTGTATTGTTTCTTTTGGTTTTTTTTTGGCGTGGATTCTGTTATATAATTTTTTCTCCTACTTCTAACCAACTGCTAGAATGAAACAAACACCTTAGTAGGCAACTTCTATTTTTTTCTCCCCTAAATGACTTCATTTTGGCAGGGAGGAAGCATCTGCACAGTACTGTAATTTCTTCCCACTAATGTTCTGATGAGAAACACAGAGGACAAAACCAGTCCTTGCTATGTACAGACTTACGGGGTGGTATTTGCTTCACTAAAAGCCTCCTTGTTCCAATTTGTTGAAACTCTGTAATGATAATATTTGGCAGGGATGTAGCCCATGTCTAGGTGACCTTGCCACTTGCATGGAAAGTGATTAGTAACAACTCATACTAACTGCATTTTCTTATGTATGTAGACTCATGTTGAAAAAGCTTGTGTAAATATTGCTTGACTCTCATTAATAAATGTTTAGACAGCCACAGTCACATTAAAATCCATTCATTTTATTAGAAACCTTCATTCCTTTAATTTTGAATTTCCAAATTGGTATTTTAGATTTGAATATTAACTTCAAATTTTAGAATTACCCTTATTTCGTCTTACAAGTTAAAAACATAGATCAATTTCTTCTTCTTTCTCATTTCCAAAGAAGGCTTCCTTCTTTCAAGTGATATTTTCTTTCAAGTGATATTTTCTTTCTGTCTCTGTACTTAGAACAAAAACTTCTGCAAATTCAAACAATATTAAGCTGATTTAAGATAAAAGTTTATCAGATAGTTAGACACTTCCAATGGAAAATACAAAATAAGCTGTTTTCCTATAGCTAAGGAGTCATTATTCTGAAATTTAACAAAGGTTGAGACTCTCAAAATCTGAAAACAAAAAGTAGTTTTTTAAGACAACATAGTTTGATGTCTCCCCTTTTCCCTCGAGCAAGAGGTGGGTTCAATTAAGAAAAAAAACATGTATTTCAACATTTTATTCTCACCGTAACATTAGATAGCATACAGGTCATGTGCCTTTAACCTCAGGGACTCTCTTCAATAGATTTTATCTGTAGATCTTTGACAACTGCTTCCTTATAGGAAAAAGCTTGAGGTTGCTTTGTTTGCTTGTTTTTGCCAAAAATCTTGCCTTTCAGTACATAAAAACAAAACAAAACAAAACAAAACAAAAAAACACAAAAAACCCAACATATTTAAGAAAGAAACGTGTTATATAGTCATGGAGTAATTTAGGTTCAAAGGGACCTCTGGTCCAACTCTTGCTCAGTGTAGGCTCAATCAAATTGTTCAGGATTGAATGTTGAATATTTCCGAGGATGGCCACAATCTCTCTGAGCAACTTGATTCAGCATTTGACATTCTTCTATAAGTTAGCAGAACAATGCAAATATATGATGGAAAAGATTTTTTTTCTTTTACACAGTGTGACATGAGAGCCTTCATAAGTGACAAGAAATCAAGGGAGTTTCCTGTCTTATTTTTCCACTATCATAGCAATTTGTTCCTATTAGCTCATGGATAAAACATATACTAGAGTACCAGAAGTCCAAATAGTGCCTCGCTTTACCTCCCACCTGCTAACTAAGTTATCTATACACAGGTAGGCCAGACTATTATAGTTTTGGCTGTCATTTTGTAAGGCATGATTTTATACGTTGTCTGTGATCATCTAGGAAGGATTTTCAGCTGTCTTATTTTTAGTTTGGAAAATGTCTGATCAAAGGAGACGGGGTTAAGGTTGATGCAGGAGAAACACTTCAAGTTAATTTCGTGATTACTCAGGAGAGCATCGCTTAAGAAAAATGTTAAAGGAAAAATGATGTGTACATGGCAAATCAATGATCTTTATAATAATTTGTGCAATATCCACAGAGCTAAAATATTTTCCATCATGCCCAAATGGAACAAGCAAATACAGGTAAGGAAAAACAGATTAAATATGTATTATAAATACCTCCATACATCAACAACACCAATGGATGTTGACAAAGAAAAGAGTTATGGTTAACAGCATGGCTGAAAGTTTATATAGACTACAAAATATTCAAACACAGATTGGGGAAAATGGAGAAATAAAAACAAAACATCAACAGCAAACCAGTAACTAGGCTGGTGCCTCAACCATGGCCACTGAATTGCATACATGCTGAGGACCAGCCACTGGGATTCTGGAACATTCATTATCTTCATACTCTGAGGAATGACCCAAACTTTAATTACTTTTAGATTAGGAAGTCTTTTTTTTTTCCTCTGAATATGTCCTTTCATAATTGCCTTTTTCAGGATTTCTTTTGTGTTCCTGGACCAACCAGGCCACCAGCTTACTTCTGTGCTATGCTGAAGCAGAAGGTCTGTGTGTTCAAAATGGAACTTGAGCATCTTTAGTAGTGTAGTGTGATAATTACAGTGTCACCATGATGCTCCTGAAATAGGATTTAACATTCTGCAAACTCTCATGGCAGCTTTCATAGGACCAGATGCTTCAGCTCAATCTGTGTTGACTCAGCTCAAGTGAAAACTGCTTGAAGTTTTTGCAGTTGAGGAAGAAGTTGCTGTATCCAGGAAACAAAAAAAAAAAAGGTCATTTTTAACCTTCTTTTACTGATTTAAGAAGCTTTACTTTTATTTTATGAAAAATCTTTTTGAGAATACTTTTGGTCTACTGTCGAAAACCAAAATCTCAAACTGACTTCATAGTCACTAAAATCTACATAAAATAAAGCTGTTTATATACTTATAGATTTTTAAAAACAGATTTAGAAGATTTTCTTTTTAATGGTTAAAAAAATATTTATCAAACGTGTTTTGACCAGGTTCCAGCTGCAGAATCATAAAAAACAAGTTAAGGACCTCTCTTAGTTTCTAGCTCCATCAGCAAGCTATGCACACGACTCCCATTTCCAGGGGGTTCCTTCAGTTGGAGTTAATTCTGGCAAAATGCTCACCCTGGCAATCTAAACCAGACATAACTCTTAACAATTCAGGCTTTGCATGATTTCATGGTGCTTTATCTGAGTGGCAAACATAAGGAGGTACCTGTATTATTGTAAATTCAACTATGTTAATTTGCAATTATTGATACTTTCAAAATTTTATAGGATCTTTTTGAGGAAAGATTTGTTTGAAAGAAGGTATCATGACTGTCTTATCAAGTGTAATTAAAATGTAAATTGTTGATTCCTTAGAATAAAAAATGATTTTTTTTTTAATGGTGATTCACTCTGAGGTAGATATGACCAATATTCTCAAAAGAGTTCTCTTTTCTTCTTCTTTGCTACTGTTTTGAGTTGCTAAAAATTGGAATAATTTTCCTATGGTAAGTCATTCCAGCTTCCTGACAGTTCGGATAATTTTTGTGGTATACTGTCATCCAAATGACTTGATGCATTTGGTATGAATAGAGATGGGAACATTTTGTAAGTTATAACCACAAGATAATTTATTCATACAGAGAAGGCATTGTATTTGATAACTTATAAATTTCATTCTGTTTTCATGATAAAAGCAAAAAAGGGTGTGTGGATTGCAGCTGCTGGCTTAATAATGCTGCTGATGACTAAGAACGGAATGGATCTTTCTGTGAGTTATATAATCAGTTTAAAAGCTCTCCACATTCCACCTCTGACAATTTATTAAAAAAAAAATAGAACAAGATGCTGTGAAAGAGATTAACCCCCCCCCCCCCCCCCCCCCCACAACACATTTAGCCATTATAAATGAATGTAATAGCCAGATAAAGATCAGGTGTGAATTATTTGAACATTAGCTCTAGGAATATTCTTAAAAGTAAACGCTAAATCTTTTCTGTATTTAAATGAAACTAAATATTATGTTTATTTAGACTCAAAGACTCTCATTTAGAAAACTATGAAGGGAAGTGTTGAGCATTTTGCTCTGATTAATTGTGAACTTACTTAGAATTATAATTATTAACAACTGAGTGTAGTAGCAAATAAGAGCTCTTTCCTCATTAAACTAGGGGTTAGTGCTTCCTAAAGATGGAGCTTTGACTGAAATGATGATAGCCGAAATAAACACAGAACTCACAGAGTATTCTGGTTGCTTTTTAGCCTGGGACTCATTACTAGCTCAGCAAAATATTAAGTACAATATTCCCCTCTGCCTCACTGATGGTCTTTTATATATGTAGCATTTATGCTTGCCCAGTTTCTATTTAAATGGAATGCTGTTAGAAGCTATGGTAGAAAAACATCAGAAAGGAGTTGAGAATGAAAACAAATGAAAAACAACAGTAAAACAAACAAATAAACAAACAAACAAAACCAACAACAAAGCAACTGCAAAAATATGCTTAAAAAACACCCAAAAACAAGTCACCAAGAAAAAAAAACAGGAGATATGATTATATATATATATATATATACATATATAGTTAGTGTGTGTTCTTGTTTTAACAAACACAACTTCAGAGTTGAAGAAAAAACTATTTTTTTCCTAAGCCCAGAGGTTTCTTATCATTTCCAAGGAGGCTGAAGGAGCATGTGCCTCACCTGCTTTCTTCTCTGGGCCCAGGAGAGGTTAAAAAGAGGGAGTGGAGATTTCTGCTTTTATCTCCTTGCACGGGAACAGTCTGTCACAACCTGACCTAAAGTCAGAGAAGAGAAACAACAAAGAAAATGAAATAGCTGCTTGATTAGCATGGGAAGTAAATTTAAATATGTAGCTGGAAGAATACCAACACAATCAAAGTAGTGTCTGGCCTTTCTGAGATGTCAACCTCCATCCTGTGGTCATGATACATATAGGCTATGTATGCTCCACTATCTGCATTTTCCTTCACTCTTCCTTTGTTTTTTATTATGCAAGCCATACCTCATCTTTAGACCTTGGCTACCTCAGGTATAGAATTGAAGAGTTATTCCCAACCTCCTGTAAAGCACGTTAGATCTTCCTGTGAAAGATTCTAGCTCAACACAGTGTCAGCATTGTATTGTTGAACACTTCTGTCAGATTATTTTTTACCAGGCATTCTATCTTTCTGTGCACTTTCTAAATTCAATTTCACTTTTCTTTCTTCACAACCTCTATCAACCTCTTAGAGTCCTTTTGTATTTTCCATAATCTTTAATGACTTTACATTTTTACAAAAAAGATTTTCTTTTTGACTCATAAAGTATGTGTCAAGCAAACCAAAAGTAGAATACTGCAGCATCTATTAGTTTTTTGAAGATCGAGCTCGGAGAGTAACCAATGGAGACTGGCTGAGCTATACAGCTCTGCTTGTGTGCAAAAGTGATACATATGTGGCAGGGAGAAAGGTGAGAGATAAGGAATTTAGAGTCTTAATTTTATGAAGGCCTGAGGGGACACATTAGAAAGGACAGAAAAATCTATCCATAATGGCTCCTATGTGTCTGGCTCCTAATCCATTTTTGCTTATTTCTTCTCCTCTTAGGTAGTACAGGGCACACCCAATTATCTCTGGCAAAACTGATCATGTATGTGAGGTCAGAAGGACTCAAAACCTAGTAAAGAAGCAAGGCCATTATCAGTTCTGACAGCAAAAAATAAAGTGACTCTGTGGCAATGGATGGTCTCAAGTATTCTAAGATAGAAGTTAGAAAAACATTTCTAGAAACCACACTGCAAGCTTAAAGTTTAGCATTATGTTGAAGATCAGCAAGCATGTTGTTGCAACTGAGGGCTCCACCAGTCTTGATGCACCTGCAAGCTTAGTTTCTTCTTGGCACAACATCCAAAGTGCTGAGGAAGTCTTGCTGAGTTGGTGACTCCAGTAGTCAGCACACCTGCTGTGCCTGGCCACATGCACTGAGTTCTACAAGCAAGTTCTCACCCTGTTGTATAGACAGTCAGTGTACACCTTTGTTTGTGTGCTCAAAAGCGCCATGAGAAAACCAACATAATCCTTTTTAGCTACTGACTTCTGCATAAATAAATAAATGCAGTAGGATAACGTGCTTGCTGCAAGATTACTTGATATATATTCAGATAGTTTTCATTTTATAATAATGGAAAAAAATAAATTGAACTGCATGTTCTTTATACCAAAACACTTATAGCAAAAGAAGAAACTGAATAGATAATATTTTAATGACATTTGCTACTACTGTGATCTCCAGATAAACCTGAGATTATGGTCTTGAACAACAGAGCTTTTCAGAAAAATTAGAATTTGTTACATTAGTCTCAACTGTTGAAACAGTTGAAAAAGCAATGTTTTTGTCAGATAGATTTTTTGAATGGCTACTACATGATTTATTATCTTCTGAGATAACTGGGGCATACATAGGAAGTTTGAAGGACTTATTGATTCATTGTTATTTTGGGATGGCTGGCAGAGGATTAAAAGAGAAGGAATAGTCTTGATCACTCATCTGATTGCCTTGCATATCATACGGTCATGGGAGACTGTATCTAGGCCATTTGTCCAATGGTAGATTATTGAATTGTTTAATAAAATGATTGTAAAGAGGTATGACTTGCTCCTGATATGGGTGTAAGGTAGACCAATACGTAATGTGATGTGTGTATTGTGCTCTGCCTGGTGTTGTGTTGATGTACTGTAAATAACAATAGTATTTTCTGAATCTTTACAACAAAAGCTATGCTAAGATATCTCCAAGAGGGTTTGGCATAGAAGAAAGCAGTGAACACTGTGATTTTGGGCATCATATCACTGGGAGGAGTATAAAGGTGAAAAAAGCCTAACTAATCATATCTGTAGTATTCCTACTTCACTCAAATGGCATTGGTAGAAGAAGATGATCCCATCAGGCATAAAACTGTTATTATGGCTACAAGGATGGGAAGATCTCTCTTGCTTTTCTCCTGGAAACACAAGTTCAGCCCCTGCATTTCAGTAGGGAGTGCTGCATTATTACAGCATTATTGAAATGATACTCACTTCTGTTTTAAAACCCTCAGAAAATTAAATTTGTATTTCTTTTCTTGTCTGATGATTCTACAGCTGCATGCAGAGTGTTTTTGTTTTTCTTTCTTAGTCTGGAAATGTGTATAAATGTGCTTCTTAATCTTAACATTAAAAAAATAATAATAATTACTTTGTGTGGTAAAATATCTCTTTCTCAAAATGGTTTCAAGAGTCCACAAATATTAGGACTAGTCCTACTCCCATACATAAGCAGCTATTTTGTAATGAATGCACCTAATCCTTTTTTATGCTAAACCATTTTGTACTCCCTCTTATCCTCTTTATCTGATTATGCATTGCTGTTTAGATAACACGGTGCCATTAATTGAATCTGATGATTCAAAGGTAGTCATGCTGAAGTGCTAAGGAAGGCACACACCAATCACTATAGAAGGTGTTTGCAAAGGGCAGGAAATGATTCAGTCATCACAAAACCTGAAAGACATCATATTTGACTATACTAACTTGAAGTTCATCATCAATAAGCACCTTTCTGTCATAAAAGAGCACAAGTCCACTGAAACAAATGTTATTTTGTCTGTATTCTGAATATTAGCTTTCACTAATAATACTTATCAATTTTAGTTTTGGAGCACTCAGTGGGGCTTATCTCATACAATCAAGTACCCCTGATTGATTAAATGTCCAGGACTTGTGTATTTAATTTTAAACATGGGACATGCACTTTAGCACTGAATACTGGAAGGGTTTCAATAACTCAGATACAAGTGACATGATCGCTGATAGTCAATTTACTCAAGTTGTATTTTTTGATTTCTTCCAAAATCCAAGACTGTCTGACTAAGAAGTTAAAGGCACTTTACTTTTCATTGCTTCTCTCAATGTCTTTACAGAAAAATCATGCATTATACTTTAAAAGATGATTACTTCCTGTAGGTAATTGGTAGATGGTATTTATCTTAATAGAATTGCTCTTTGATGAAGGGTAACAACAAGGGAGATATTGCATATTTCTAATTATTTATTCTTTAAAAAATTTTCTTAATGAAGACTTGCTCTTTAGGAACAAATAGTTTCTTGCTTCTTCCTATCAATCCACAAGCTCCTGTGCGCTACATACAGCATGAAAATTCAGAATGTCTCCATTTGTTTTCTGTATCTGATACTTTGTGCAGATGAATGCAGTTGAAAATACAAGATGCATATTTTGGCACTGAATCTTTAAGAAGAGATTCTGCCTTACACCTTCACGAGCTCTGCAGCAGATAAAAACAGCAGTAACAGCTTGCACAGGGAACTGTATGGGTACTGTATTTTTTCCTGGAGGAAAAAAATAAATAGATAAAACAAGTCCATGGTCCTTTCTTTCTTTTTTCTTTTTTTTTTTTTTTTTTTCCTGGATGGAAAGGATGAGATCCTGGGCAAAAAATGAACAAACAAACAAAAAAAACCAACAGCATAAGAGTTCTACTGTAACCTTAAACAGCCTAAATCATATTGAGGTCCGTTTTAACACTTCAGAGAACTGCAAATACACAAGTGCCATAAATACAAGAGCATATGCTAGTCCTTTGCAGAATGAGTCTGCTTTATCTAGGATAGCAGTATCTGTATATGTGCCATTTAGTTGATCCGGGCTTGGGCAACACCAAATATGCATCAGATTGACTGCATCCATATGCACGCTGTCTGTTCAGTGCAGAGTCAGGCATCCCAGGAAGGGAAGGCTGTATGCATATGCACTTGGAGCTGATCTAAGTTTATGCAGTGGACATTTCCTTATGATTTCTGGACATGTGGCAACGTGGACAGGGCTGCTGCTATTGTACCGATTAGCTTGGTGAACACCAGGACTGCTCTCATATATCCCATCAAACATAGTATTAGTGTAATTACTAGGTGGAAAGAGAGATGTGTGCAAAGGATATAGACTCTGTGGAATTTGTGTTTTGCAGCGTAGCACTTGGCATGTTGAGTCAGATAGAAAGCTGTTTTGTATGAGATATGGTCAGGCAGCAACACCACTGAAGTGATCGTTCCTATGTTTGATCAGTTTTACTCCAAATAAACAAGAGAATTTATACTTGGCTGCAGCTCTATTTTGATGATATAGCAACTTTTATTTACACTGAAAATCTAATGCTTTAAAGAACTCAGCTGCAGCAGAGTTGTTTTATCTCATTTCTCTCATTTAGTCATTCCTTATTTTTTAAACTCAGACCATATTGGTATGCTTTGGTTATATATGTAAAAAACTGCATCCACTACCACATGTTAAAGCCAAGGATAACACTATTCTGGTGAGTGTATCAATCTCTATTCTAGTAAGTATTTTATATGAAACATTGCTTAGGTAAATGATCAGTGTTTCCGGGGAGGTTTTGCATGCCTATCTGTAATACACCTCCTGTAAGGATGCTCTTTGTTCCAGCTAAATATCCCTATCACTTTCGCCAGACAGGAACTGGATTAGTATTCAGATATTTCTTCTAAGAGAACAAACAAACCTTATTTTGTTCTAACCCTAAAAAAAATATTTTCAGCTAAGGCTCTATTAGCTATTCAGAACCCAACAATTCCTATGTTCAAAAGATGTACTGGATCCAGTTCTTGTGTTTTCCTATGTCACTGTTTCCCAGCTTGGTTAGGTGCTTTAAGTTCACATGTATATTAGAGTGCTTAATAAGTACTTATAATTAAATATGCTTATAGCTGTCTTACTCTTAGGGTATAGAGTATTTCTCATTTTGTTTTGTTTGATTTGAAAATCTCAGGGCCTGGTGATAGTATCAGAATGTTTTCTGGAAGTGACTTTAAGCAAGTTGATGCAAATTTTAAGAATAAATACATCAGGTGCTGCAAGAGACTATACAGAACATAAATTACAAACTGTATAGAAGCTGCATGTTTCCTTCTGCTTATTGGTTTCCAGAAATAGAGTATGCATAGATGGACAGTGTGAAAAATAAGTGCAATTGCCCCAAATAAAACTTTCTTGTTACATATAGCAGCAGTACAGGAGATGACTTAAATGAAACGCATCTGAAGTTAGGAAGCTGTCCTCCTGACTCAGAATCACCATTTTGCGGAGTTCAGGTGGTATTTTACTTTCTGTGGGTGAAGTTAAAAAATGAGAATTTAGGAAGTAAAGCTTGTTTAGCTCCATATGTCTTGCTGTGGAGGATGTAGACCAGGCAGGAGATTGACCTATGTAGACCTACATTGAGGTACAAGGGCTTGTTGAAGAGGTTTTCCATGGAAAGTTGAAACTGGTCTTTGCTATGTAAGAAATAAATACAGCTTTAAAGAAACCCAAATTCAAAATAAGAATACAGAAATCAGAGAATTGCAAACACACAATTTTCGAGAAGTTTTCCGTGTTGAATCCATGCCTGCCAAAGTCAAATATAAGTCTAAGAAAAGTTATCATTTGGTAAATGCAGTTTCAAATCTTCACAGTCTGATATAGCAATTTAGTATGAATGTGTCACATGTGGACAGAATACTTTTTTATAATACTCCTTTTATGTTTCTTCCTTAAGATAGTTTTTAAAGATTGGGTTGAGTTTAGGCACTTGATTGTCTTCTACATTCTTATAAAACCAATTTAAACTAAATGGTAAAATAATTTGAACTCAATCCAAATAGTCTTTATGATCTTACTCATAGGAAATAGGGAAAAAAAAAAAAGAGAGAGAGAGTTTATAAATAATTAGATCTGTTCAGAGATATTTTCTGACTTCCCAGGCTGAAAAGTCCTCAGAAAGGTCAGAGTGTGTAGGGCAGCTCTTCTCTGACACAGATTTGATCTGTTTTTCAGTGCAGAGAGAAAAGCAACATATGCCTACAAAAGGAAATATAATGGTATAATGAAAGGAAATGAGAGCTCGTCTATGTTAGCCCTTTATTACTACCAAAATATATCCCAGAGATCAGGTTAAACTCATCCCATACAGAATTTAAAATAGTCCTAAGCAGAGAGAAGGAAAATATACATCCCTGAGTGACAGCGAATGGAGGAGAAGGCAGTAGCAGCAGCATCTTGCCTTGTAACTCTGTAGGCATGGGGTTGCATACCCAGAAGTGTTTGTTGCCCATTTTCTGTCCTGTTGAATTAGCTCAGAACTGGGACTACTGTGAGGGCTGTGTCTGAAGTATTCTGCCCGCCAAAGCCTGGGGGCCTATCGCTGAGAGCACTTCTTGGATCAGATAAGACAGCAAGCAGGAGCAGATAGGAAGCAGCTCTGCAGTTTAATGGCATCAACGTACAATCACTAGACAAAGGCAATGAATGATCCAACCATTAAATTAGAAAACTGAATCATTATGTCAGGCTACTTGATTTTCTTGTATGAATATATTTGCTTACTTGGAGGTTATGAGAGCAACTTGTTTTTATGGGAGCATCTGACCACAGCATTTACAGAAAGAAAACATGCCTTGTTGTCTTTCACTTTTGAAATATATTCTCTAAGATATTTTTGAAAATAATAATGCAGTTAGAAGTCTGCTAGTCTGTGTGTCAGGGTTTCAGAAGACAGTAGAGTCTGTATATACTGAATTTTGCTCATACTAATGGAGGTGATTATACTCAGCATTTAGGCATGAACTGAATGAAGGTGCTCCAAAGGAAACCAGGAGAGATCAAATGTTCTTTCAGTAACTCTCTGACATAAACCATCTTATTCTTGCCTTAGAGTCAGAATAATTCAGCTGTCTACTCATTTCATCTACATATTTTAAGTTTTCCCAAGGCTTGGTTTAAGTGCATGCTGGGTGACACTGGACATCTGATGTGACTCCTTAGCACTGTGGGCTTCCATCCCACAGGCAGAATTTAATAAGGACTGCATACAGTATTGTACGTAACATTTCATTCATGCAAAAAATACTCCAATTTTCTGCCTTACATGGTACAAACTGTTTTGAGGAACCTGGGTCTATTTGCTGAAAATGCTTTTGAGCCAGCATAAATGTTTATCCAAGTTACCTGCCCAATTTGTGAGCAAAAAATGATATTTTCTGAGGTGCATTCTTAATTTTTATGTGGTTTGGAATGAACTGGTATCATGGGTAAAATGGTACTGTATTTCTTCAGATTTACAGGAACTTGATATTCTATATCACTGCCCTGGTTTCTATAGGTAATTGTAACAACAATTCAGTCTGTGAGTGACTTCAAATTAAGGAATCTGACATTAATTTGACTCCTGTTGCATAGTTTTCCAGTGTTTGAGACGCTGATATTAGAATTACACAGCTTTGAGCTGTTTCCCTTCCCTTCTCTCATGATCAGGAATTCAAAGAATTTTACCATGGCATTCAAATGAATGTTACACTGAGGTGAGGGCCTAAGAAGTAGACCTGTGCTGTCAGGATATATGTATACGGGAAAGAGGAATTCAAGTAAATAATGTTGTAGCTGAGATGATCAAACGTTTATTCCACCTCCTGAATTTATCTTATGATTATCAGATTTTCCCAGTTCTTAAGAACTAGAAAAGGTACACCATACGGCCAACTAGTAATTTACTAATTTACCTGGAGATAGTTTTGAGCTATTATCAGCTTCTCGTGACTTCTCAGAATACAAGAAAGTGATATTTCAAGCATTTATTCCTTTCCCATATTTCCATCATTCATATGTTGAATTTCTTTTCTTTCCTTTTATTCTCCAGTTCCTCGACCCCAGTTCAGTGTTGGTTAGCTATCCAACATCTGTTTAACTTCCCCACAAACAGCAGTCATGAGCACTACTCATATGTGACTTAGATGAAGGATGTGGACCTCTTGCAGATGTGAGGTTGATAATCATATGGAAGTTTTCAGAAGATGAATTATACTCAAATACCATTGTCCATTTACTTAATCACTAATTTGTCTCTGCTAGACTCCATTTTCCTAAAGCTCTCAACTGACCTTTAATAAGTATACAACTATTATCAATAATTTTCATTTTTGTGGCAATGTATGGTACTTTTTTCCCCCCAGTAAAAAATACTTAACTGCTCCCTGCATTATCAAATGGTATTCAAACTAGCTGAGTGAGAGTTAGAAGTCTGTCGTCTCATGTTCCAGACAGATTTTCACCATGGTGGAGGTTTTTTTTTTTTATAGTTTAGAATGGTCTTAGGTACATGGACATTAAATATTATCTATCTGGATATATAACACCAGAAAGATGTGAAAATATTGACTTTTTTGTATGTAAATGTAAGTTTATGTGTAAATCATAGAATCATAGAATCACAGAATGGCCTGGGTTGAAAAGGACCACAATGATCATCTAGTTTCAACTCCCCTGCCATGTGCAGGGTCGCCAACCACCAGACCAGGCTGCCCAGAGCCACATCCAGCCTGGCCTTGAATGCCTCCAGGGATGGGGCATCCACAACCTCCTTGGGCAACCTGTTCCAGTGCGTCACCACTCTCTGTGTGAAAAACTTCCTCCTAATATCTAACCTAAACCTCCCCTGTCTTTTTCTTAAAATGTTATGTATTTGAACTTACTGACTGAAATATATTTTGTAAAAAACACTGGATTAAACATAGTTTTAATTTTTAGAAAGGCTTTCATAAAATGTAAAAAACATAGTTTTGATAGATTAATAAAAAAATGATAAAAATAGGTGTCTGGAAGCACCTGCTCACTACAGACAATTTACTAGAGAGGTAGAAACAGCTTATAAACTACGAAAAAATAACAATAATTAAAGGAGCTAAAAGAATTGGGTTCTAATTATTTCATATTTATTTTTTCTATTTTATGCATTATTTAAATGTCTGTCTAGTTAATCAGAAAATTTAAAAGATATAAAAGAAACCAGGAAAACAGAGCAGAGAAGATGGGCAAAAAAAGCAATGTAACAGTGATTTGGCTGTGAAATTTTTGATTTACAAGTTCTTTGGGATGGCTTATAAGCTGCCTCTTAACTAAGAGATAATATAACACCACTTTGATTTTTACTTCTTGAGAGGGTGAAGTTTCCTATGAAAAGAGAAGGAGAAGCTCCTTTTTGTTTAAAATTTTTGTGCTTGTTGTTGCCACGATGAACGATATGTTGGCATGAGAACATCTTGTTTAGCATTTACAAATTTCCCATGCTCTGTTTCCACTAGACTGCAAAATATCTTGGTATAACCCCTTCTATGTAAGAGAATAGAATAAGTAAGATTGTGATGCGCACACAACTTCTGCTGTTGTAGGAGTGACTATATAATATTATTTAATTACCTTTTGTCATGTTAACTGAAGCAGTCAGAAAAGGCAGTGAACTCCTGCACACAAAGGTGTGCACACCCTGGTGCCTGAGGCTGTTCACCTATTGCTTGAGATTCTCTCAGGTGCTCAGATAAAATAGACTGTGTCTCCCTGAAACCTGGGCTGTCCTCATGTAATGCAGGGTGGAGATGTAGCCACTACTGCCTCTGTGCTGGGAACTGGACAAGGTGGCTTCTCAGGTTCCCTTCTGACAGATTCTTCAGGCTCTGAGCTACATTGAGGTGAGCTTCTATCATACCAGACCACCATGGCACCTTCTGAACAGCTATACAGTGTCTGAAAGTAGTTGAATTCTCTGATACTGCTGACAAACACTGTCTCTGTTTTGCTGTCAGGAAGAGCTATACATGAATTGCTGTGCAATACCTCTTGTCTACTGTGGATCCATTATAGCTTACAGACTTGTAAGAGGATCACTTAGACTTAATAATACACTTAAACACACATATCAGTTTGCTTGATTTTTCTGTTAAATCCTCTGCTTTAGTCAGGTGAAGATTATGAGTATTATTGTTGGAATTAGCTAAACTTTTACTGGATCAGAATTTGATCCCTATGCATGTTTGAGGCTCACAGTTACAAACAGCATTTTGTAAGTCAACCTGCTCTCACTGACTAAAATGAGAAAAGAGCAGATAAGGAACTTCAAGCAACAGACTTTCTCTAATCTGATCTAGTTTGTGTATAATTTGATTTTATTCTGACTCAAAGAAAAGATGATTTAAAAATATATATCTTTACAGAAACCAGATCAGCTCCTTTCTGTCTTGAAGACTACGCATTTAAATAATTTAATTGCCTGAAAGCTGCAAATGTAGGTCCCTTGATGTTCTCAGTATGAAAGATGGGGAAGCAGGAAAGGAGAAAAAGAACCATGAGATATACCTCCCTACAGGGGCCACTGTCACCAACTGAGTATCTCTGACTACTGAGGATACCCTAGATTTCGAAGACTTACTTAGTCTTATCAAGACTATTGCAGTGTATTTGGATCCTTAACTAGCTGTTTCAGCAGGAGCCCTAAAAAACTTCAGTCCAGGTCTGCCCACTTTGGTTACATTTGGTGCATTAAATAAGCAAAAAGAGAACCAAGCAAAAAAGCCTTTTTAAGAAGATATCAGTTTCTCTCCAGTCAAATCTGTTTGTGTACAAGTTTATCGACCCTCTCACTTAGTTAGGCAGCATACTGAAAGATTTTGGACTCATTTCTTGTGGTGCAGAACTGAATTTAATCTTCTTGTAATGGTGTCCCCTTTGTTATGAGGCAAAATACTACCCTCCTTCCCTATTATGTGTGTAGTGAGGGTCTTCATCCTCAAAATACTGACTTTTTAATATATGACTATATAAAAATCTACATGACTTTTTAATACACTAAGGATACATGTATGGCTAAAAAGAGAAACTAGAGGTTTTGATATGGTTAATTATCCACTTTCTTTAGGATTAGCCTCTCCACATTATTCTGTCTGTAAACAACAGGGCATCTGGCCTTGTTTTTCCTCAGGGTCCTTGCATCCTTGGAGGATGCACTTTTGCCCATCTAAGCAGGATTTGGATGCATGAAACCCAGGCTACTACAATCTTGGGGAACAGAAGGAGTGCTTAACCACACAAAATTTAAGGAAAAATCACACCACATGGTGGTTATTGTTAATGTCTTTTGGTGCTGTCTGTACTTCATGAAGTGTCTCTAGAAAGGTGACCAGGACTTGTTTTTTTTAGAGAGGATAGTAAATGCAGGCTTAATCTGGGTGAGGCAATAGCAAATAAGCAGTGAGGGTGCCCAGAAACTTTGGTGATTTAGTAGAGTAGGTGTGCCATGAGAATTTAGCAAGTTCTAGTGCTATGCACAAAGGTTCCCCCTGAACTGTGTGGCTGCGAGACACTCTGGGTTTGTGGGATATTTAATTTTACTGCAAGCAAGATATCTGGAATGGAGTTAAACTTTAACATGAGTATACTGCTTCTCATATCAGAATGATGCCACATTCTAATTGTTTGTTATTGCTGGAGTCTTTGCTTCATAGTTCTTGGAAGGGATTAGTCACGGCACCAAGATCCCTTCTTGCTGTCTTAAGCACTATTGTGTCTTTTATACAGGTTATGACCTACAGCATTCACAGTTGAATCTTCCCTTGACTAAGACATATTTCCTCCCCTAGGACTTTCATCCAGCTTTTTAAATAGCATATCTCTTTGTATATTCCTACTGTTTGTGTTACAACTATATCTGGCTAATAAACAAGAGACAAACATATATTACATTCTTTATACTATCCATCCCCAATTTCTATCTTTTTCATTGTTCGTACAGCCCTTCAAATTTTGTTTTGATGAAAAAAAATAATGAATCAGAAAATACACACAACCTGACAGAAGTTCATTTTAGTTTTCCCTTTTGTCTAGATTTTAAGTCCTCTGCAAAAGACACTTTGGTAAGGATAAGCAGAAAAGTAGAAAGCCAAGGACTTTGCAGCCATGTACTCTGATTTCTGATTTCTAAAATTCCTACAGTGTAATTTCAGCCTTGTGGCACTACAGTCTTTGACTTCTACTGACCTTTACGAGAGACTTGCTATACAGTTGTTACAATTTTTCTGTCAGGACAGATCTTCTTTTGTTTTCTGCCACAATATATAGAAAGTGGAATGGGAAAACAATCTTGAATTGAACAATTTTTTTCAAGAAATTGAATAATTTCTTGAAAAAAATTCCATTTCTCAAAAAGTATTTGGCATCTTGTTTTCTGACTGATGCAAGTACTGAAGCTGTATTATCCAACTTCTCACCAGTACCTCAGTTTTCCTGCCAGAGCTATAACTGGGGCTGTATTTTGACAAAATCTCCAAACAGGCAGATCTCTGCACTTGTAGAGTGTCCTCAGAGAACTCAGATGTTGGTGCCTGAACATGTGTTAAATAATGCTGCTCGTAACAGTTATAGACCTGTACAGAAATGTGTAATATGAATCTTTTTGAGTTAGGTATTTGATGCATAGATTAATGAAGTGAACTGCTTTATGCATGAAAAATTCTAGAATTATACATTAAGAGATATTGTGTTTTTAATAGTTTGCCTTTTCTTCTCTCAAGGATGGGAGGTGATTTCTCAAGGTTCTTGATGCATTCCTCTTCTCCACCATCCTCAGCTACTACAATTGCTATTGACTGAAATGTTGACCTTTATTTTACATGTATAATGAAAAATACCAAAGCTATAATCTTTTCCATTGAAGCAGAGTAACCGTTTTTCAACAGAAGGAAGAGTGCCACTCTTGGGCTCCGTCACAAAGGCATCTTCAAGACCACTTTGCTCAGTACTTGTTTGCTTCCTAATATGTGTTAAGAACTGTAGTAATAATTTTTAAAATGATAGTTCAGTAACTTCCTATTTTGTCTGGTAAGAATTGCTCAGTATAGGAATAAAGAATTTTTCAGGCAAATCATGATATAAAATATAATGTTCTGTAACTCCTTTTAGCTTTTCTGTTAATGTTGTCAGCTTAAGAAACAAGGCATTGCAGGAAGACTGATATAAGGGGTGTCCACTCATTGTTCTCATCTTGAATTGCAGTTCTTTCTCTGTATGCTCAATTAGGAATTTTCAACATTTTCATATTTAGATTAAAAAAAAATAATAAGGATTGAAGATACTTGTCCATCTTGACTGAAGAATAAGATTAAAGAATATATTTTAAAGTTCTTCACCAAGGGAAGATTGTGTCTGACCAGTCTGGTGGCCTGCTATGATGGAGTGATGGCATTGGTGGACAAAGGAAAGGCAGTTGATATCATCTACCTGTACTTCTGCAAGGCCTTTGACATGGGCCCCCACTACATCTTTATCTCTAAATTGGAGATATATGGATTTGAAGAGTGGACTGTTTGGTGGATAAGGAATCTATTGGAAGGTTGTAGCCAAAGGGTTGTGGTCAATAGCTCTATGTCCAAGTAGAGGCCCAGAAAGAATGGTGCCCCCCAGGGGGCTGTCTTGGGAATGATACTCTTTAACATTTTTATGGATGATGGGGTTACGTGCACCCTCAGCTAGTTTTCTGATGATATCAAGATGGGTGGTGTTGTCAATACCACGTGAGAAAGGAATGCCATCCAGAGGGACCTTGATAAACTCAAACGATGTGCCCACGTGAACTAAATGAGGTTCAACAAAGCAAAATATGAGGTTTTGCACTTGTGTTGAGGAAATACTAGATATGTATACAAACTGGGAGAAGAACTCCTGGGGTCCTGGTAGATGAAAAACTAACATGAGCCAGCAGCTTGCAGCCTGGAAGGCCAATGGTATCCTGGACTGCATCAGAAGAGAGGTGGCCAGTAGGGCAAGGGAGGTGATTGTTCCTTGATTGTCCCTCTATACCCTACTGTTGTGAGGCCCCATCTGGAGTACTGCATCCAGGTCTGGGGCTCTAATGCAGGAAGGATGTGGAGCTTTTGGAAAGAGTCCAGAGGGGGGGCATGAAGATGATCAGAGTGCTTAAGTATCTCTCCTATGAAGACAGGCTGAAGGAACTGGGCTTGTTCTGTCTGGAAAAGAGAAAGCTGTGGGTAAACCTCATTATGGCCTTCCAGTATTTAAAGGGAGATTATAAACTGGAGAGAAATCAACATTTTACATGGGTAGATAGTGATAGAACAAGGGGGAGAAGGGAGGGAATGATTTTAAGCTAAGGAGGGAAGATTTAGATTAGATATCAGGTATGCCTTTCACTGAAAGGGTGCTGAGGTGCTGGAACATGTTGCCCAGAGAGGCTGTGGATGCCCCGTCCCTGGATGTACTCAAAGCCAGTTTAGATGAGGTCCTGGGTAATCTGATCTAGTACTTCATCTACTGGTTGGCAACCCTGCCTGTGGTTGGAAGGTTGGAACCTGATGATCCTTGAGGTCCTTTCCAACCACAGGCATTCTATGAAAGTTAATGTAATAACATGACATTCTCTCTACAACTAGGGTTTCCTTCTTCATCAGTCTGGAACTTCAGAGGAATTAGTTTGTTTTGTGTGTGGCTTTGTTTGTTTGGACATTCTAGAAGCCCAGAAAAACCCTTTTCTCCCCACCAGGAGAATCCCTTATCCTCTAATAATCTCAGAACTGACAGTTTGTAGCTAACTTCCTGATGACTCTAGCATGCTCTGAGAAGATAGAATTTCCTAATGAAGTTTATCTCCAAAGGCAGTTTTTCTCAAATATTTTTGCCCACCTATACCTGTCTCTCTTGATCTACTGAAAAACAACATGTGGATTTCACTATCTAGATGGCAGGCTTGAAATCTCTCAAGTTGATGCTGTTGTAGCTGAAAAGCCGCTGCCTGCCCTAGCCTCCAGCAGTTCCCAGTGAGTCCTTACTGATGCTCCTGCTCTTTAATACGTCTCTGCTCCCTCTTCCAGGTTATGGATATGGTCACTATAGTTGATGGATGGTTGGATGGTTTTGCTTAGAGGTATGGCTTTGAAGGGTAAAATATTTTACAGAATTGTCATTCTTTTCTTTCAAAGTGAATGGTCCGGATGGTGTCTGAGTGTTCTTCTTCACCTTCAGGAAAGTATCCCTGCAGTCACTGAGTTAAACCACTGCCTTAAATACATACTTCAGTTCTACACTTGCATTCTGCTAGATAATGATGAAAATACAGCTCCTAACAGTGAATTCACTTGGTAGTATATTCAGGTTTTCTGCGCTCCTAGGGCGCAGTTACAGGAAGTTACAGGAAGAAGTTACAGGACAGGCTCAAATTGAGTATTAGATCATCTGATCTGGCCTTATTTCTTTGACTTAAATTACTTCACCCACAAGTCAAACCAGCATCAGGAAAAGGTGTGTCCAGAGTTCATATGTGATTGCTCTATTTATTTATACTTGGTAATTCATTTATAAGAGCCTGGGCCTTTCAAGTATGTTAGCCTTCACTTACATAGTATACAGTATATTCCCAGCTGCTTGTCCAAGTGAGAATTGCATATTAAATCAACAACAGAGTTAGAGATGAACATTTTCAAAAAATAGGTTAGAACAAAAGGCAAATGTGCAGGGCTGAGATACCAGATCTGGCTGCTATTTCATGATGATTTACACAGTTGTGTGTTTTCTTTTTAACTGGTATCGTACTGAAACAATATCAAGTGTTTTCCCTAAACACATAAGAGAATCACAATAAAACATTTCTTAATCAGAATGCTAAAATTTACTTCTTCCTTTGAGAAAACAGTACCTTTGACTTGATCTTTTCAGGCACAATTTATTGAGGTGCATTTATTCATTACTTGGTTTTCTTATTGGAATTTTTATATTTCTTTCACTGTGGATCTCCATTTCTTTGGTTGTTTGTTATTGTTTTTAAGAGTTTGATTCAATGAAAAGACAAATCAATTATCTGATTCATGTTTCATACTCCAAACAGGTCAGGAGAATCTAAGACACTGTGAATATCAGAGTTTGTGTGTATAGGGGAACTGTTAGGTCACTGAACTGATGATTGAGCACCTCGTGAAGGGGTATGGCTGTCCCAGGAAGCACAGGTGCAAACAATTTACATGTGCTTCCCACTTGACTGGAAGGGGTGGACCATCGGTCCACCCCCCTGGGCTCATTTAAGGGCTAGCCTCTGAAGGGAGAATATCTTCTGGATGAAGGCAGCTTCTTTAGAAGGAGTATTCCTCAGTCAGGTCTTGATTGCTGGCTGAATGAGTTAACCTTTTTTCCTTGATTTGATTACTGGTGTTCCTGATGATACTTTGCCTGCTATTGCAAATAGCTTGTCATAAGCAGCTTCACTGTTTCATAGGACTGTAGGACAAACAGTATGATTTAGGGTAGGTACTCACATCTGGAAATTCTAGAGCTAAGAGATGAGGATGACAAATACACTGAATAACAAAGTGCGTTCCATTTCAGAGGAATACAGAAGTGACAATTACTCATGTGTCTTGTTTCCTTGTGTGAGGCTCTCAACAAAGAGCAAGATAAAAATAATAAGTGGGAAATATTCTGAGACCTCATGTGAAGCATTGTACTCCAAACAAATGGCCATCAATAACAAAATATAAACATCAAATTATACTCCACTGTACAAAACAGCCCTACTTATTCTATCTCTTAGAAAGTATGCTCTGAGTGGATGTTTTCCTGCCACATAGTGTACTATAAATGAAACCATACGTTCCTTTAATCTTCTTCTAGTCTGGATATGCTTTAGTATTCAGTTTCTTTCTTGTCTTTTTTTTTTTTTTTTTTTTTTTTTTAAGTTTCTTGGTTTGGTAATCCTTCAAAATGAGGCTATTGCGGTTGTGCAATGATCAGCATTAACTGCATGTGCTCAGATCTTGTGAGCACGCTGTCAGGGCCAGTACCACAAGGGGATTTGGGTTTGCCCTTAGTTTAATGGGACACTTGAAGCAACCTGCTCTTATCTGGTAAACAATTCAAGTTTTCACTCAAAACAAAGGAATTATTGGTGCAAGATTGGATTATTTAATTAGTACGCTTAAATCACATCCTTTCTTTCACATAGCCTGACTTTTTCTTCATTGTTTCCTTCAAGATAAAGTAACATCCATTTTAGAAAACACGGCCTCCATTTTTTATTGTTTTTTTAGTTTAGTCTACTGGGGGATCTTTTAGCTTGATTAATGTTTCTTCTCTTCTAATTAGTTCTTTCTTGTAATCTGCCATGCTTCACTTTTCTTATCTGACTAACTTCTTTGATGGCGTTTTCATGAAAGTCTTCTGTTTACAAGGGTCTCCATTTGTTAGTATATTCACCACTGTCTCAGATTTCATATGAAAATGGAAATAAAATTATAGTAGATATATCAGGCTGTTCTTGCAGTTGAAATATTAAGCTACAGTTTTACAAAGATATAAAAAGAGAGTTCATAAAATCAGGATTCACACCTTCATAATACAGTGTTCATGTGGCCACACAGTAATTATATTTTATGAACTTCACCAAATCAAACTGTGAACGTGTCTTACATTTCTGCAGATTCTATTACCACCTGTAGTTTTTCAAACAGAGAGACCTAATAAATTATCAGCGTAGGGATTCAGGCAGTAATAGAAAGAGAGTGACTGTGGAATCCATGCCTTTCATTACAACAGTACAAATATCTGCTAAAAGAGTTTTACCACCAACCTACTGCAGAGCTGGGTGTTTCCTGGAGCTAGCCATTGTGCAAAAAGTTGAGGTTGTTGACTGGTCCAACGACAGGCCTGAACTGGCTAAAATGTTGAGATTTTGTTCCCTGGATGTGCTTGAAATTCACCTAGGTGCTGTCTTGGGCAACAGTGTGCAGTCTTGCCTTGTCTTCTTAAATTTTTATGAGCGTGAGATGCAGGCTTCAAAATTACCTAGACTGCCACTGAAAATATTGCTCTTTTTTTTTTTTTTTTTCCCCAGTGACCTTTTTCAGCCTTATCTCTTATCTTTGTTGTTTTTCCAGTCTAAGACCTCAGATTGCCTGTACTACAGTAACCCTTGGGACAGACTGACACAGCTTTGTGAGGACTGATTCTGCTTCCACTTGCAATCAATTCCACTAATTCAAATAATTTATTTTCTTGCCAAAGATGAGTTACTGAAGCCAAAACAACAGCAGATTATAGTGAAACCAAGACTAAAGCAAGTGTTAGGTAAAGTGGTAGATCAATGCCTGAATCAATTTTAATCTCATTTCAATATTACATATAGGTATGCACATATACAAGCATACACATGTAAATTCTTTCCATTAAACTCACTAAATACATACTCTAATATTTTGAATTTACTGTCAATGATGGATTACGATTTTATGTTACAATACTAATATAATAAATAATATAATACTAACTAATATTAGTTATTTCAGTCTGCAGTTTTACTTAAGTGTACTTTTTTAGAGACTAGGAGAATATAGGTTGTTGTATGAACATAAAATACAAACTGTCAGTACTAAGATGACTAAAACTTATTTTAGGATCAACAGAATAATTGATACAAGGGAAAAAATAAAAGAAAAATAAAATTCATTAACACATTTATCCTGCTGCCAGCTTCCGTCTTTTTCTTTGCTATGAATTGTTAGATGTAATTTGAAAGTATTTTTTAATTTAAAATTACTTTGCAGCCTGCTGGAAAGAAGTCAGACAGTGCAGGAATGCTATACAGTTATCTATGTACAGTAATAAATATTTTTCCTTGTGACAAAATCCCTTTCATTCTGTCTTAGAGTATCTGATTCAGTATCCCAGGATACTGAAGTTACAAAGAGCTGTCATTGAAGTAATCACAAATCATGTGGAAGGAAAATGAGACTTCCTCATTACATGAAGTTAATAAAAATAACTTGATTTCCATGAATATTTGCATCATATTTTCGTTGTTTGCCTAACGACTTGTGCAAATGCGTACTAAAAAGGCAAGATTTGGTATCCGACTTACTGATGCAATGAAAGATCAAGACTGGCCCTACCTGGGAATTTTTAAGGACTCTGAATGTATTAGCAGCTTTTGTATCTCTGTTGTAATATTAAGCAGTGATCTAAAAGATAAATGGAAATTAGGTAGTCTGGATTCCTGCTACTTGCATCCTTTCAAAACATTCATCTAGCTTTGATTATTGTATGTTGCAGGTGGATGACACAATCATAACAGTTACAGCTAACCCTAAATTAACCTTGAACTAATTTGTCAAAGGGCTACAAAATCAGAGGTTTCAGCACTGGCTACACAACCCAACAACAACCATATTAGAGCTATATATTTTAGAGCTATCAGCATATTGCAAGTAGTCCATTCAGCTATGCTTCTGCCTGTGTCTCATGCATGTGCCCAGGAACAAATGCTTAAGCTTTCCTTGATATCATCTATTGCTGGATGAGTTAATTATCAAGTGCCAATTTGTGCAGTTGGTTCTAATTAACCATAAGATGAACATGCAGATCTCTCTATTCTAACTTAACAATCCTTCTGGCTCGTGTGGGAATTTCCATTCAGTTCTCAGCAAACATTAGTGAATAAACTTCCAGTCTGTTTGAATGAAACTGGAGAACTTGAGCATATACGTTAAAAAAAAAATAAAAGACAAAGTGATGAGACTGAAAAACTGAGATTTTTAAATTTCATTCCCTTCCCTCTTTCATCTCTGTGCTTTTATATCTCCTCAAGAAACACATACATGTCTTCAGAATTATACACACCTTGGTGTCTTTGTCATTTGCAAAAGAAGAATATTCCACAATCTCTCCCCCCCTTGTCCAGATTCCTGTGTATTCTGCCTTATTGACTTCAAATCTGAAAAAAAAAAAAAAAAAAAAAAAAAAAAAGATTAGTGGCCCATAGCTCCTCTTTACAGATACTGTGTCAGGAATGGAAAAGCGTTTGTATCCATTATCCTGCCTGACCTTCAGTTGGATCAGAGATCCTTTGAAATCACCTTTATGGAAAGAAAAATGGATTGGTTAGACTGCATTATGTGGTTTAAGCCTAGCAACTAAACAAACATGGGTTATGTGTTGTATAGTTGTTGTGGAGTGAACAATTCCTTTTCTTCTTGACATGGAAAAAAATCAAGGTAATTCCTCTGGATTAAGAACTTCGTCAGTATTAGTCTGTCCTGTGTTACCTATCTGGATAGTATGCACTTGCATAATCAGTGTGAGACCTAATGCAATTTCTGTGTTTCGTATCTTGCAAAATTGAGTAAAGTCAGATGGTTGTTACTTAGAGGATATGATCACACTGTGATCTCTATCTCTAGTGCCTCTAGCGGCACTTTGAGATCCTTAGAGTTTCAGCCTCATAATAGGAGTTTTTGAACTGAATGTAGTATAGTATGGCTTTTGATGTTGAATTTGCTGTTGCAGTAGTATATAGACCAGTACTCAACAGATTATCAGTATTCAATATTTTTCTGTATCAACATGCTGCATTATCTGTAGTGGACACAACTTTGTTCATTAATTTTTCTGAATACAAGGATCTGCTTCCTGCTGAAGAATTGGATAATTTGTTTAGAATCTTTTGGGCTCAAGCAACAAAATAATCTAGACTGAAGAGAAAAGAAAATTTAACTCCTGTGCTTGCTTTGCATTGGCACTTTAAACAATTATGTCATTAACATTAATGGAACATTCTGTGATGCCAGTTCACATTCAGAAACAGCCTGGTTTATATTTCGACTCCTTGACTGAGCATCTGGGTTGGGTGATGAACAGCTTTTTGCAGCAGGACACATTTGGTCAGTCTTTAAGCTGCATAATCAAGTGTAAGTACCTAATTAATGTTCATTGTTCTCTGAGAAGATTGATAGAGCTCACTGACCTGAATGCCCATTTTGTAATTAGGAAGATGTTAAAATGACAAGCCTCCAGAAGAAGATCTGACAGGTTCCAGTAGGCTAACAGGGCTGTCTTGCTTTGGAAAAGGATTGAGTATGAACTGTTTTATCTCCAGGTTTGATTGCAATATGCATCTGGGAAGGATGACTATGAATACTGACTGAAAAATTATTTTAGCATTTCAGAGTCTTTTAAAAGCAGAAAATATGAGTCAGCAAGAATTTCTTTTTAACTTCTATTTCCAAACAGAAAATCCTTTCTTTCATGGTCTTTTTGAATCTTGAATGCTCCTTTTATCTTCCTTGCAACTATCTGTTCTTGTATCATAATAGGTAACAACCTCCTGTTACTGTCCTAGCCTCTGTAACCTAACTGCCTGCTGCACGTCTCTCCCATGTTATCTCTAATGAGAAAGCCAGAGTTGTTTTGGCATCTGTGTTAAGGTGAGAAGTGTATAACACTATTACATTCGGCAAGTCATATGGATGCCTTGTTTGATCACATCAGTTGCTGACTTTGTGGCTGAGAGTTGTTAATGGTAGTACTGAGGACATTAGAGGAATCTGGCTGAATCAGAAAAGGATAGCCCCAAAAGAAGGATGTCAAAATCTAGATGTGTCTCAAGCAGATTTCAGAAACCAGTGTAATAAGCTGTGATGTGGGAATGTTGCTCAGCTGCTCCCTAACCCTGGAAGAGCAGCATGAACTCTGCTCTCTGACTATAAAATTCCTCAGGCATCTGAAAACTAACTTCTGTCAGCTATAGTCTGTTTCATTCCTCATGTGGTCTAATAGCTTGTGTTTAAGCTTCATTTGGATCTAAAGATGGGAACTTCCCCTCCTTAACCCCTGGAGCACACGTAGCATAGACTGAACACAATGTGTTAGTGCCCACTGCTGCTGTTCAAAGCCCAGAAACTGCTTTCCTGAAGCCTCTGGAGGCAAATGCCCAAATTCTTGCTGGCTAGAGGATACCGAAATTAGACACTGGAGAGGGGTGTTGTGGTGCAAATATGAATTTAAGCTGTAAACCTCTGCTCATAGTATTATCTTGGAGTCTGAAACTGATCACAGGGGAGAGAAGGAGAAGGAAACAGTAGCCATCTGATATAGGACAGGCAATGTGAGAGTATGTGGAGAAAGTGAGGGACCATGCCAAGAGGTCCTGGAAGTAAAAGGCAGTTGGTGATGGGCACTGTATTTTTCTCAGCTAACTTTGTCTCTGCTCTGGATCTCTAGATATAAGACTTTCTATCATTATTCTTTTCCATAGCATCTAAATGATTACTTTAAGGCATAGGCAGCACAAGAAGATTCCTTTGGGTGTATGCTATAGGATGTTTTGTTGCCTCCATCCTTGATCCTTGAGTCTTACCTCTGTGTCTTCCACCCAGAGGAAAGTTCCAGAGGAAGTGCATTCAGATCTTCCCTTGTTATGTTTGACCAGAGAGTGTGGAAGCTCCGGGGTTCCTCACCTGGTTGTAGCCATACAATGTCTGTATTTTTTTCCTCTGTTTCAAGCTTTTAGCTCACAATACCTGATGTGAGATACGGTAGCTGCTGCATGTGAAAAGATGGTGTGAATTGTGGATGCCACAAGATGGCAGATAGTAGGATGCATGCATGTGTGGGTGTGGATGTTCCAAGCTGAACTCTTGAACTGTTAAGCAGAAGCCTACTACTTGCTACCTGCAACCAGTATTGGTTACTTGTAAACTTTGATAATACCTGGACTAAACAAAAACGACACCTCCTTAGTTCTCCAATTTAGAGAGACATGGGTCAAAAACGGCACTGAGGTGGCTGCTCACATGCTTTGCTTCTGCACAGACAATTTAGATTGAGAAAGCTGGGGGCTTGAGATGCTGGAAAGAGAAAGCTGGGGGCTTGAGATGCTGGAAAGAGAGATGATGCCAGTAAGGGTGGTTTCTGGAAAAACAAACAAACAAACAAACAAACAAAAACAGAAAAATAACCATAAAGAATCAGTCTAAGAAAGAAGAAGGGAACTTGAAAGGATAGGAGAACATTTTGGCTAGAAGAAAGATCCTGGAAGTGATCCTGGAGGCCAAAGGTCTCAACAAAGACCTGTGCGGAGATAAATGCCAAAGAACACCCAGGTGCCCTGGTCCATAAAAAACAAGGCTGGTCACAGTGAGCAGTAACAGAGCTGGAACTCACTTGACTTGCTGCCTGACAGTTCTGGGCCAGCAGTGACATCCCTGCAAGAACTCATGACCTGATCACTTGAGGGAGCAAGGGAATGGGTACTTGAGATAATTCAGCAGGGTAAGATTCTTATCTCACTTGTTCTTAAGTAAATCCCAGTATGTACAGCTGGTCTGGGTTGTCATTCACTGTGACATTTTGACTCATGAATCTTTAGGTTACCACAGTCCCAGTGGCTTGGGTAGCCTTAGAGCAGTGAAACTCTACCTTCCCTTTGGGAACAGAAATGTCTGAAGGATTTTTGACCACATCCATTCTCTCTCCATCCTGCCTCAGCAAAGCCTACAGCTATTTCAGGCTGGGAACTCACATGAAGTTAGCATTTTCTACTCTAACTGGGTCTTTGAAAGGGCTTATAATTATCTAACTGAATGATGTGACCTGAACTCTTGTAAGACAGATGGTTTTAAATATAAAAATATCCTGCCTGTAGATATGTAATATATTTTTGACTTATTTCTCCTCTCCTCTGCACAGTGAATTACAAGTATTTAAGGTCTGCAGATTCCTCAGCACCACTGTGGAATGGTATTCTCATATCCCCCACCTGTCTTTCCTTCCCTCCAATTTCAATATCCCAGCTTTCCATGACTTATCTACATTTCTTTTACACTGTTGTACTGCATGTTCAGCTCATTAGTGCATTTCCTTTTCCCTCATTGCTCAAAGAGCTTTCATCAGCGCAAGTTCATTGCTGTGGAAGCATCTTTCCAATTGTTGTGTACATTTCATCACAAGGAATTGTAAGCAGCAAAATTCAGTGTACCATTAAAGGAAGAAAGGCCTTTATTATCTTTAATAAGGACTTGAGGAAAACCTCAAGCAACAAATTCAGCTTAGACTTAATAATCTCATTAGTTCTACTTAGGTTGTTCCAGTTTATTTGTGGTTAAGGTTTTCTGACTGAGATATATCCGGTAGAAGTCACAGAACCAGTTAAACTACTGGGTGGGACTCATAGGAGAGTGTTGGTACTGAGTAGTGTTTTTGTACCAAAATGAGAAGAGAAATAGGCCATATGGGACACAGATAATAATATCACTGGAGGTACTTCTGGCACAGGAAGTGTACATGTGCTGGAATTAGGTCATGCTCCTCATCCAGTTTCTTGCACAAAATTGTCTGACCCTGGCACTTGCCCCACTGCACCTGAGGGAGAGCGATCTGGCGATCTGGCCCAGCATCTGTCATCACTTTTGTATCTTGAAATGGAGATTTATGATAGTCTGTGGAAAAATCAGCGCTTCAAGCAGATCTGCCATGGGCTGCAGTGCCCTCCCTGGGGGTGTCTATGATTCTTGACACACTCTTGGTTGCTTGTGAGTAAAACAGAGTACTGGAAGCATTTTCATTGATTGATTGATTGATTGATTGATTGTTCTTTAAAGGTCTTCCGCTGGAAGGTCTTCTTACAGGTCTACCTAATGTAGAATATTATGAGAAGATATACCCCTATAAAGACTCAGTGTGCCCAAGCTATATACCTCAGTTTTGACCGACACAGACTATAGGGATGTTTGCACCTTTTTCTTCAGCATGGACCACAGCATACCAGTTGAATTTATCTGGTTATTTCTATAGTTCCTTGTCACTGCAAAAGCCTTAGATGTTGCCTACATGTCAAACTCTTCTACTTCCTACGTATAACTAATGATTGCTCATCCTCTTTGGAGGTTGGTTTTGCTTGTTTTTACTGATAAATAAAATGTGCCAGGCTCTGAAACTGCCTTGTGAAGCTTTTCTTGCATCTTGAAGATGATGCTCTTCCTTTCTAAAACACAGGTACACAGAACTAGTAGAAACCTTATCAGAAACAGTAACAATTTAATCATGTGAATGAAGGCTTGTAAATGTATGGACGTATCTGTTGGTGCTCAACAGATAGATGATAATCTAGCCAAGGTCTCTGGGCCTTTTTGCATGTCATCCATTCTAGGTGCAAAGTATTCCTGATGAGCTGTGTATATCCCCCATTAAGGGTAAGGAGGATGCCAATGCAGTTTTAACAAACACACAACTGAGAACACTGCAATCTGTACCGATCTGAAGGTTCAGTGTAGGCTGTGTACATGGCATGTGACATAGACTTTCTTGATATTCTCTATTCTCAGTCAGTATGTTGAACTGGGGTTTGAAAATTAGATTCTAGGATTTTCATGATTGATAAAATTTAGACTGCTGGGAGAAGCAAATGTTGCAAGTTCCTGATGTATTCCTGTGCAGAGATTTATCCCCATTCTATTAGTAATGCTGTAATCTAGAATTAAGCAGATTTCAGTACTTTAACTGTATAGAAGTTGATATACATACTGTAAGTGTTTTAACTTCTGTTGCTGTTCTTATTGCATTGTAATGTGACATTTATCCTATTTATTGCTCAAATGATCCCGTGGTGTTGCTGTGAAACTGCATGTTCCTCTATAATAGAAAGTCCTTGTGGGCCTGGTGGGAATGATGCAGGTAAAGAATTTTTTTTTTTTTAACAGAAGGAAGCTTCTGTGCAGGGGAATGGGGGAAAAGCAAATGATTGTGGATTTTAGCATTATACACCACTGTAATGTTAGATACATATCAGTGAATGGATAACAGCAGAATGTTACGCTCTTTGAAGATGATTAAATGAATGCCTTCTCTGTCTGATGAACAGCTTAATGCTAGAAATAACTTCGGAGGCTCTTTTATTTCAGCCTGCTGTAGTGTGGCAGTGTTTTAAGTAGTGCAGTATGTTCTGTGAGTTTGGTGCAGTGCAGCAAGCTTGTATAATATTAGCATCATCTTGATGTTACATTTGAATCTTAACTTTGAGAAATGGAAAGCATCCAGTGTTTTGCCTTTCTTTTTTGCCACTCTTCCCCTCTTCTTCTGTTTTCTTTTCTTTTTCTTTTTAATAAATTATAGCTCCACGAATGAGTTCCAGTGCATTGTTACTACCAGCAAGCCCATCATTTGCTGGGGTTTTATTTTTCCTCAAGACAGATTTAGACTTCTCAAACTTTTTACTTACTCTGGCAAGCCCTGGCTCTAAGCCTTTTCTTGCCTCCATGTAGGTAGGAAATAAACTATAGCGGTGCTGCTAAGCATTTCTTGATTTTACTCATTATCATACTCATACATTTTAGGGACAGACCCATTCATAGCTGAACATTAAAAAAGAAAAAAAAAAAAAGCCCTAGAGCTGGTGGTCATTTCAAGACTAATATTTTATGCTTTGTTTTCTCCAGAATTTTCAGAACCATACAGGAAATACATATTCCTTTCACTACCAAGTTTGCTATTTACTCACTCACATCTGTTTCCATGTATTAAGAATTCATGATCACTTCCTTGAGTTCCAGAACCATACGTTCTTTTAGAAGAGCAGAAATCATGAGCTACTTACTGCCTTTAAGGCTCTTTCTGCAGTGAAGGTATGTGTGTTTTTCCAGGCCCTTTTCTGCTTAGTCTCATAGTAATCTTTTCTGCTTACTCATAAAAGGACAATCTAATTTAGAAGCCTACTTCTCCTGAAAGATAATTTTTTTATATGCCAATTTTAGCCTCTTTTTTTTTTTTTTTGGAATGAAGTCATCTTTTTCACAACTGGGGCCTAAAAATGATGAATGATTTCATTTATTTATCCAGGCAGAATAATGTTTTTTTTCCCTTTTGTGTTTTTTTAGATTTTAGGCTTATTTCAAAATGAATTCACCTAAAATACAGAAGTCATTTTTGTCATTTGATCAGCTTGTTTTGTTGATCATTAATTAAAGTGTATCTTTCAGATGTAAGTATACTCCGGCAGACTAAATTTGGTTTATGGCTGTAAAACACATCAGCGTAGTCGCTAGGCTGTTTGTGTGCGTTTTGAGTATCCTGCAACCCTCAGGAAGAATAAAAGTAATGCAGTAATTCATAATTTTATTACAAAAATATTGATTAGTAATCATAAGTTTCAGATGCTTTCAAAAAAGAAATATTTTTGCGATACATCTTTCCCATAATATTTACTGGTGGTAAAAACAAGACAGAAAAAAGAATAATGGCCCAGGCAAATTCATTTTGTACTTGGAATATGTTTGAAAATACACAGCATACATAAAAGTACCACAAAGAAACATCTTGGCAGTCTGCTTTCCTTTTTTTCCTTCCATCATCTTCTCACTTCCTATGGGGTACTATTTCATATGTTACTCTTTTTCTTTCAGCTTCCTGAACCTAACTACTGTCTGCAGAAGAAGCAGTTTCTGATTCAGTTCTATGTTATATAGTTCCTGCTAAAGGAGGGAAGTTCTTAAATGAGAGTTGTAAATTAGCTTTCCAACAGAAAATGAGTCTTGGTACTGGACTAACATCTGATGATGCAGACATCTGGGCTAAGGCAGGAAGAAGAATTAAAACTGGTTTTCTTTTTCTGAACTCATTCTACTGTCACCACTGCACACATGAGCTCTTTTTTCTCCTTCCTGCCTCCTAGTATGTTCACCATCCTCCTTCCTCAGTCTTTTTCTCCTTCAGTAAATTTATGAAAACTGGAATGACAAAACTTAAATTTATGTTTTATCCACTGAAGCTCTGGCTGCCCTGTACAGGAAGCGTAGTGTAGCTTTTCTTAAAGGGCATTGCATGCAGTGGTATAGAAGAAAAATATCCCCTAAAATTCTGTTCAGACCTCTACTCTCTATTTGATAGCTTCCTATTCTTGAAGTTTTCCTTAAAGCCTTTTTGTTTGTTGTTGCTGTTGTTGTTAAAGAGAGGCCTTATTTTCCCAGTATTTTTAACACTGAGTGTAAAGGATGATGAACTTAATGACAGCCACTGCCCAGATGGTCTCCCTGTTCTGTTAACAAAGACTTTTTTATATCAACACTACATGTTCTCCATAGGATGAAAGCTGAAATCTTTAGATAGAATGATGCAAAACCCAAATGAACATAAGTGTTTTTTTTATATACTTCTCAAGTACAATAGCAGATCAAAGGATAGACTAGGGTGGAGCCTGGAAATCCTAATACGTTTATAAAAATACCATAGTCTCATCTTCAGCAGGAACTCATCTCATAAATAGCTACCACAATTACAGAGCAATTTTGTGCTGAAAAAAAAGGGCTACAGGAAAGAAATAGCATCTGTTTCATATTCAGAAAACTGAAATATTAGCAGCAAGAGATACAAAGACTTGGAAATAGCTGGCGTCTGTTATCAAGATTTGTTTCTCAGAATGCCATTTTTGAGGGTATTTTGCTCCTTTGTTTAGTGGGGAGTCTAGCTGATTAGATGCAAACCCAAAAAGTGAGCGTGAGTACAAACGGTATCACTTTGCAGTTTGGAAATATGAAGTCTAGAGGCATTGTTAAAAAGCTGTGAAAGTTCCATCAGATGTCTTCCTAAATAATTGTGATTTCCAGAGACTGAATTATTTTCCTTCTCAATCTCTGAACTTCTCAGTAGTATTGTTAATTTCTTCTTTCCTCTTAAAACTCTCTTAAGAAATTTTAATTTCCTTTGATGGAAAAGCATTTTATTCACGTTATGTAAGTGAAATAAGCCTAGCAAGGCTTCTGGACTACTAAACATCTGCCATGTTCCCTTTTACCTTTGGGAACACTTAAACCAAAGTGTCTTTTCACCTGATGCTCTGCCATGCTGCCTTTTTTTTTTTTTTTTTTTTTTGGTGCATAGAAGAGACTCAATGGCCAATGATAATCGGATCATGGCAGAGCAAGATGATTTTATTTTAAGAATACAATCTATGATATGGTCTAAGCCATCAAGACATGACAGAAAAGCTAAACATCTTTTTGGCCTTATTATGGTTATCCCCCTCCCGGTCTTCCTCTTCATCAACCTTTCTAGAAGTTTATTGTTGAAAATGCAGCCTTAGGTCTTCATATTTTCCATACTTTATGAAATCCATTTTTCAATTTCTAAGAGAAAGCACCTTTAATCATAAAGAAAGCAGCTTTAATCATAAGGGGCATAGATTTTCTCAGGTATTTGTCCAGTGAGTGGTTAGAAGGCACAATCTACCAAACCTTTGTGGAACAGCCCAAAGTAATGTAAGTATGGAAGGCTCTCTGCCTGTGTTTTACAAGGCCAAATTATTTACCTGAAGTAAAGATCAGAAATGTGAATTTGCAGATGGAGCTTCTAATTATTATGCCAGTAGGATGATGGAAAGCAAGGGACTAAACAAAGGAGAGGGCCTCTAGTGGTTTGGAGAACAGTAAATCTCTAAACAGCGTTTTACTGAAAAGTTGCAGTGAGTACTTTGCTCTGAAATGTGATATATTTGTGAAACAATGGGACAGGAAAATTCCTTTCAGTAGAGTCTGGATGTTCCTTCATCAGCGCCACCGGCAAATTTTCATCCTATCTCTGCCTGGGAATATGGGGAGATAATTCGTATTCTGGTGCTGATTTTTTTTTTTTTTTTTTTTTTTTTTTTGAGTCTCTAAGGAGATGCTTGTAAAAAAGGGTGTCAAAGTGGTAAGTAAACTAGATACCCTGAAGAGTCAGGACTGAATGTGAGTTTTATAGAATGGAGGTGAAAGACTGCTTCTGAAGACTTCATTCCCTTCTAAAACTAGGACTAGAGTTTGAAGGCTGAATGACTTAATAAAATGACTAAGTTGCCAAGAAAATGTGTGTATTTTCCAAATTGGACATCTGATTTTATTTTTTTAATTGACCAAGTGTTCTTTCTCTTCTGAGAATCACTTCACCACTTGAGGTTGAACAGAATATTTAATCTGGAACAAATCTGGGTTATGTTTTGCATAGTTACTTTCCAGCACTAAATTAGTAAAACCCTAAAAAAAAGCCAAGCTTTCTTAAATTCAGTGGCAAATGACTCAAATATGAAAAGAATT
The DNA here is from genome assembly GCF_016699485.2 of Gallus gallus. Lineage (NCBI taxonomy): Eukaryota > Metazoa > Chordata > Aves > Galliformes > Phasianidae > Gallus > Gallus gallus. The sequence continues at coordinate 143,085,830 of NC_052532.1, forward strand.
CCAGAGTAAACTGTTAGTAGATTAAATAGTTCAGTATCACTCTGAAAGGATGCAGAATCTTAGCTCTACAGGATGTAAGGAGTAGGAGAAAAAACACCTAAAATGATTTCCCAACATTTTAATATTATAACTATATTTTAAGTCATTCTCTTAATATTTGTATTCGTTGCTGCCATGGTGGTAACATCCTGTTGGTGAGTCAAAGTACAGTGTCTGCAGAGAATAGCAGTAATTGTCATGAGGCGCCTTGTTATCCAAATTGTTTATATACCATGAAATTTCCTCTCACCTCCAACACTGTCTCTACAGCCTGCGTTTGAAGATATATACAAATACATTACAAGTGGTCTAAGTTGCTTTCAACTTTGAATGATAATAGCAATTTCAGTATCTTCCCAGGGTTGACAAAGATAGAGATGCTCTCAATATCATAATACTAATATCCGTTTCTGTCACAGTATGTTTAAAGTTTTTAGGAAGCAGTTTGAAAGCTAATGAAAATAGGATTTTATTCATGGTAAAGTTTGTGACAGTCATGTGAACAGTGAATTATAGCAAGATATTAAAGTACTGATAAAAATTTTCTGTGGAAATGTTTCTTTAGAAAGCAGTGTGACACTGCAAAGATTTATTTCTGTAGTATATAAGTAGTTAAATACCTACCTTTTCACTTTAATTTTAACAAGTATATTTACCTAAACCCGATGTAGCTATTACCTTATTGATCTCAGTTTCTTGGCCATTCTAGATTTATGAAGCTCAGTCTGGCCTTGAACACAGCTGTGAAAAAACCATGTTGTTCAAACAGATGCAGATGGATTGCAGAACCTGCTGTATATTGATTCTATTAAGCCTGAACTTCCAATTAAAATAAAGTTGTTTTTTCACATCCAGAGATTTGTGAATAAAGACAGACATGTTCAAATTTACTAAAACTGATAAGTGTTACTGTGAATTCAGATCAGATTTTTAAAATAATTAACAGTAAATATGGAAGCAGTGCAAGTGTACACTTTAGGAAAAAAACATGTTATGTGGTATTTCTTGAAAAGTCTTTCATCTCATTGTCTTCTTTCCATGCAGGAAACATTGTGCTTTAGTTTTGCCTATTATCAAAATAAGGATTAATGGTACATTATTATGCTGGGTAAAATCCAATAATCAATGAGTAAATCTCCCTCAGTGCTGACTAGCTATGAGAAACATCTACTGGTAAAACAAAAACTGACATTTAAAAACGATATATATTAGTATTTTCTTGCTTCAGTAGAAATGAAACCAAACTACGAACTAATGGAACCTGTTAAATATACAACATGTTGATGGCAAAAGGAAAAACAAAATCCCTTTTAAGTAAGTCCTCACTTGCTTCACAACATTTTAAAACCACACAATGTAAAAGTTGACCTAACAAATATAAGTTTACTTCAAAGGAGTGTTGAGATGACACTAAGTTGAAACATATCTTTTTGTAAGCTGCTTCATTTGACTTCTAGAAGGGCTACTCAGAATGCCATACTTAATTATGTTGGGCTGTGGCATCGAAGGTGGATGTTGGTATGGAATCTTCCCACCAATACTGTTACATTTCTTTGCCATACAGCAGATGGCAGCAGAGGGGCAGTCTGACAGATTGGCATCTGATATGGAAGTGCATATGAAGTAAATAAGTGGAACTGAATTCCCATATGTAGGAAAAATGGCACCCATTGACATTCATTGATGCTTGCTGCATGTTTCTGGATACCAGTAGATGTGAGCACAATAATGTGTATCAGTAGTGGTGATAGTGGCAGTGGTTCGCTTTCAGGAGAGCAGGTTTTGATGAGCATGGCATGCAGGCTCTCATTCATCACTGGTGAAAATGCACAGCCAATGACGGCGGCCATGTTGAAAAGGAGTGTTTTGTCGTTGAGTTTGCTCTATCAAACAGTGTTATTTCTCTTCTTGTATCCATGCCAGTTTTCATGAAAAAATTGGCTGCTCCAGAAGTAATTCCTCTTATGTACTAGTTTCTTAACAGATTAATAATTTTTGTGACTTTCTTCTGAAGAGATGTAGTGCTAATTTACTTCTTCTAGCAGTACTGTTTAATTAGGCAGTCACTTTGCGTCTGCATTCATAATACTGTCATTTTTTTTTCAGCGATGGGTTCATTTAAAGGAGTGCAAAGTAAAAACCTGAAGTAACAAAATATTTCTAAAATACAGCTGAGGCCTACTTATAGAGAGTTTATTGAACTTCAGCTTATCTCTATTGTTAGAGAATATTACATATATTTCCCTATGCAGAGTATAACAGAAGTTTTCCAAATACAAAATTATTTAACCAGATAATCCTTTTATGACTTGTAAACTCATTGAAAGCTTCATATTTAAGTTTGACTGGATTTTTCTTCCTTTGCTTGAGTTAATATCTTATCCTTTAAAATTCTTACTATAATCTCTAAGATGACTTGAAGGATAAAGCAATGTTTAATCTTGCAAGAATGTGGGAATTCTCAATAGATTTTAACATCAAGAAAAATAGATGAGTCAGTCCATAAATACACAGTCACATAAAGTCACTGGGAACGTGTGACCCTTGATATCATCAGTTTCCTTCAAAAGGCTTGAGCTTCTAAACAGACCTACAGCATTAAGGGCAACTTCTGGAGTAACAGACCTTGAGGAAATAAATGTCTTCAAAAACACCTTAATTTTTCCTGTGTATAGAAAAAAACTATAGAAACTTCAGTGAGAGCAATAACATTTAAAATTTCAAAATGTGGTCTGAAATCATTTTGGAGTACATAAGACAGATAAGTTCAAAGTTAGTGAACGTTTCTGAACCTTTGGTTCAGAGTATGGGAAGTCATAACTGCACAATGCTTAAATGCTTGCAGACTTACAAGTAATAAAAAAACCCCAATTTCTTTTTGTATTCTTTGTTTAAAAAAAAAGCCAATCTCAAACAGCAGCAACAACAAAAATCCCACAAAGAAAAAAACCCTCAAAAACAAACCAAAAAGCCAGAACAAATATATGAAAAAAGAAAATTCATTGTGAATATACTTACAACCCTCCTTATTTTCTGTGACTTCCCCCTCCCCTCTCTTTATCACATGGTTTGTAGCAATGGGGCATATCAATATGATGGGAGTATTAGCATGATAGAAAAGTGCTACAAAGGAAAGGAAAAAGATTGTTTACCTGTATCAGAAGACTACAGAGTTGCAGGAAAAAGTTCCCTAGACAAGGATTTCCATAAAAGAAATCCCTTTGCAGTGGCAGCTACCCCTTAAATAAGGTCTAAGAAAGGAGCAGCCAGGCTCCACCCCTTCCTGTTGCATGTGTGAATTGCCTTCACCTGCGTTCCCAGGGCTGACCCGGTCCTTTCCCCAGGTGATCAATCAGGTCTTCAGGCTGTAACTCAACAGTTCCCATACATGGTGTTTTCAAGCTTTTCATCACTATCACAAAAACTAATTTTTTTTTAATGTAAAAATCTTTAACTTCAATGAACTTTCATGATTCCTGAATCAAAAAAAAAAAAAAAAAAAAAAAGAAAAAAAAGAAAAAGAAAAAAAAAAAGAAAAAGAAAGAAAAAGAAAAAGAAAAAAAAGCTCCTAAGCATTTGGAGCTCTGAAGACTTTTTATAAAGCAATGAGTGATTGCATCACTTGCTTGATAGCTTACTATGGCACTCCTGTCTTTAGGATTTGTCACAGTTCATGGCAGTGGAGGAGTAGAAATCTTTCTCGGTTCTTATAATTTACTTGTTTTGTTTGTTTGTTTGTTTTTAATTAAGGATGAAAAAAATTGTGACCATTTAAAAATAAATTGTTCATGTAATTGCTTGTCTCACTGAAATATACTCTTCTGTTTGGTACTTTAGTAATCTGCCAGTTTTGCAAAGCTTAATCTTTGTATGATATGTCCTAGTTATTGGCCAAATTAATCTAGTGCTCAGTGTAATTGAAGGATCAGTGCAAATTAGATATTGACAGGGACAATTGACCTATGTGCAGACAATCCCAAGAGCTGGATACCCAAAATTTTCCAAGGAATTCAGTGTGTGGAATTAGCACCATGTGAACTGTATGAAGTACTGTATAAAAAAATATTTCTTTTGTAATTTAGAATTGTTTAGAGTACTTTAGTACTCAAACTTTATGGTATTTTAACCATTTACAAGTGAGGAAAAGTAGAAGGAATGTGATAACTGACCTCAGTTAGACCTGTTACACCATTAAAAAGAATTAAAAAGATATTTGGAAGTGAACAATCTCTTTAGGAAAGCTTAGTTTTCACTTTTGTAAGTAAAATAAGTGTCATATGAAAAGAAAGGTAACACCAAACTTGCATATTTGATACAAAAGAAAAGTTATGTATATTTTTGATGGGGGAAAAATTGTTTTTTTTATTTCGTAACCATTTGGTGGCAAATACCCCATCCTTAGAGGTGCTGGTGTTCAAGGCCAGGCTGGGTGAGGCCCTGGGCATCCTGATTTAGTGCCTGATTAAACAATTGACAACCATGCCTACGGCAGGGGGTTGGAACTAAATCTTTGAGGACCCTTCCAACCCAAGCCATTCTATGAAACTCAGTTAAAACTACTGGCAAATGTTGATTGCTAGTACAAATCAGAGGGCAGAGCATAGGAATGAAGGATATATAAATGCTTTTTAGAATACATTATAATCCCAGTTTGGGTTTTCTCTATGACATCAACCTGAGATGATTTCTTTTAGAAACAAACAGGCTTTGTGCCTTGTTTAAAAACTTATTAGTTGAAATAGTTGTTTGAACTAATTTGGCTGTATGTCTGGAGCTTGAAACCTTTGCAGGAGTTTCTTACTTTGACTTCCCAGTTAGTTGCACTGCACCCCAGACAAATAGCCTACACATTAACCATGCTGGTCCTTACCCAGGCAGGCAATACAACATGATCCACCCTGGGCCAGCAAGTTTTAGCTTGCATCTAAAAGCATAAAGTACATCAGCAGGACGCTCTCACATTCAGTTCACAAGAAGTGTCTGATGCTATATGACAGGTGGAATCAAGTCCTGCTCGCTGGAAGGTATTCTTGGCATCTGAAGCTGAAATACTCTTTGTTGCACTTGAAAGTGAACAGCAGAGCACTTCAAAGCTCAGACATGGGGTTTCTAGTGGACATCTTTCATTTTTGCCCCATGTGTACAGCTTCACAACATGAATCAGAGAGGGATACTTTAGAATAGGCTTCTGCTGGTTCCATTTGTTTATTTATTCATTTATGTATTTTGCAAAACTCCATTTCATTTTCACAAAGCAGATAAAATTAATTATACTGTACTGCACATAATAGTGCATAAAGGTCATCCTTTGAATTGTGTTTTGCTTTGGTATCTTTTTTGTGCTTTGAAGATAATGGTGCCATGTTGTTGGTACACTGTGGAGTGTGCTTATTTCCCCTGGGGAGCAGATTGAGAAAACAAATAATAGTTATAGAACAGTGCAGCATAGCTCTTCTGCGGTGTTTATCCGTCGTTTAAATGTCTCTACTGTTATAAGGAGTGCCTGATGACAGTGCAGAGGTTCTTCAGTTTGCTAATGCAAAGACATCAGTTTGAGGACTATGAAGGAGACGTACCTGTGAGAAAAAGAATGTGTAGGTCAGGAGGTCATTAAATCATTCCAAATGGTTTGCTGCTGTGGTGCCTTTCTACAACCTCATTCCTGTGCAATCTCCTCTCTCCTTGTGTCCAATGCTGGGCAAAGATTGTCAATTCCAGATGAGTTTATTCTTGTAGAAAGGTGTTTTATTTATCAGTCCTTTTCCCATACACAATGCAAGAGTGTAAATGAGGTTACTTGGGAGAAATGTGTTAGATCTCATGTTCCTTTGGACAAGTGCTATGGGTTTACTAATGGTCACAGAGCATATGGTTCAGCTTTTCCTCCTTGAGCTGTGCAACAAATGTGTCATACAGTCAATGAAGATGCAGATAGCAAACAAAGTGCATTCGAGGCTTACTTTGGAAGAGATTTCATCTTTTTTTAATCTCTGTAGTTGTCACATGATGCAACTGGCTGGGTCCTACCATCATGTTTGGTCATGCAGTGGGCCTGTGTGTGTCTAGTGTGGGAAGCAGAGTGATGGGCCAAAGCACCAGGAGCAGAGATGATGTGAACACCTGCCTGAGCACACACCCAGGGTTGTGTGGCCTTGTTGCTTTCTCTGCTGCCTGCAAAGCAGCTGGGTGGGAGTGAATTGCCAGGATAGTGGTGGTGATGAGGGGAGTGAGGAACTGGAGGGACAATTCCATTGATATATCAGCCCAACATTTGAACAAGGTAGCTTGTAAGTAGGGTCCTTATACAGAAGTTAAAAGAAAAGCAAACACTATTCACTGCCTGAATTTCAGCTGGTGTTGTTGATGGGATAGTTCTCTCTTGGAATATATATGCTATACATAAGCCAGATATACTCTATTTTGCATTGTGAACAAGCCTTGTGTAGGTCAGAGATGTTAAATGTAAAACTGTTTAGGATAGATTTGGGTCATCTGCACCCAGGAAAGGATGCAGTATATCAAAAATACCTACAATAAGCATCAGAATAGTCTGAACCACCCCTTATGCCTTTGATAATTACCATGTGATCCCTGGCTATTGATAGAAGAGTTTCAAAGATGATACAGTCTTGAGGAGGTTTTTAGTGCTGATGAGATCACTCATAATCAGTAAGTGCTTCATCATGATGCTAAGAAGCCAGGAGAGGAAAATGTTTTGGGGAAGCCAGAGGTACACAAAAAGCCTCGAAGAAATGGTGTCAATCTCACGTTACTTGCTCCATTAGATGGATTCTCACTGTAGCTTTTCTTCTGGAAATAACACAAATATTGATTAGTATGAATAGTTATTAAATGTTTATGCCATGAAGTAGGACTCAGTCTTGAAGAGCTTAAGTAATTTTTTTGTGGAATTGCATTTGGAAGCTCAGAAAAATTCTCATTTCCCACTGTTTTCACTGAAAGGATGATGATTATTATACGATGATAAATTTCAAAGAGAAAAAAAACCAGTGAATTACTTAATCCCTACATTTATTATACTTATTTAAAGAAGAATCAGCTTGTTTTGAAAGTGATTGCCTTGCTGACAGATTAAGGCTGTAAAGGAAAGTGTGCTGTAAATCGTGTGCTGTGAAACCCCCTTCAGTTTTGGGAAGCATCTGTCTCTTGTCACACTGGTTACTTAACCTAAAGGCAGTAAAAGCCATTATATAATTCTAAGATTCCATCGAGGACTTTTCTGAGGTCCAATAAACCAACTGTCAATATCCAAGGCAACTATTCTGAAAGAGTACATTTAAAAGTCCAGGCTTACTCTTTTTTTATTTTCCTTGTAAACAGTTTTACAGTACGACTCATTCAGGGCAAATCTTTTTCTCTGGTTAGCTACTCTATGACTAGAGGAAGTGTAGGGTACTTTCTTCTTTATCAAACTACCTTATAATGTATATTATATAGATCACATTTGGGTGAAATTTCATTGTTTTATACCCAATAATTCTTGAGTCAAAAGAGAGAGAGTAGGAACACAGTATGCTCAGGTCTGTTCAACAACGCAGGAAGCTGAACTGTTTCCAGAGAACTTGCTTTGTCTGTTGGCAGACTCTCTGAGACAGGGTATTATGGGAAGATACCACTCTCCCTCTTGCACCTCTCATCTCCAGCCCTTTATGCAATGTATTCTATACTCTTTTGTTTTCTTAACAAAGGCCCGCTCCTCAGAGCCGCTGAGATGTGGGGCGGTGAGTCTGCATTCAGGAGTTTCTTCCTCAGAAGGATATGCAAGAGGCATGAATATTAAAAATAAGATGACTCATATGATTGCTGTAGAGCAGGGGGCTGTAGGTCTCTCACAGATGACCTGTGTCTCACCATCTGGCAGGGAACAAAGTAACACCTTGGGACTCAGCCAGATCCACATAAGTGGTCCCTGGAGGAGGAATCAACATCAGCAAGCTCATCCTCACAGCCTTTGTGCCTGGAAGTGTTCTTGTGGCAAAGCACGGTATTAAACACTGGGCTCCCTTCTCTAGAGCAGTGATGTTTTTTGTGTTTCCTGCTGAATCAGAGAGTAGGCCTTCTCATCACCTTTCCTGAGCCTTACAGTGTGAATGAGTACTGAGGTTAACCAGATGAGTTAGGGCTGGGAATATTTTCTTTGCATCAGCACAGTATGGGCAGATCCGGTAGTGAGAGGAAATGTGCCATGAAACCTACCTTATCTCTACCAGTCATGCATATCTGCTGATGCTTTAGAAAGGCATCTGGCTTGTACATGCCTAATCACTTTATGCAGCATCCTGGGCAATATATCTCTTACTTTTGTGAGCTCTGCTCTTCCACTGCAGCACAAAAAGTGCTGAAATCCAGGTGCTGAAGCAACCAGACCTTTCCTGAGATGGCCACAAATAGAAACAAACCTCTTTATGTTATTTCTGGACACTCATAATTCCAGTCTGAACTCCTTTGCAGTCTGTCCTTTGATAAACATCCTCAAGACTGTCTCTTTTCCTTGTTTCTGAACATGCTTGGCAGTCATTCCTGTTCTTATATAGAGGCAGAGAGTGTGTCTGCATCCAGGCATGCTATGATGAGAGCAGAGGGCTCATAAATTCCTCATTTCCTCTAGGGCTTATAAGGCTGATGTATCCTTTTCCTGAACTCAGGAGACAGCATCACCTGATCTAGCACAACAGCTTTTGTCAGTACCATCATACCAGCAAACTTCGTCCCTTATCCTTAATTTTAACCACAGATTTACGTCTCAGTGAAGCCTTAGATGTTGCAGTTTCCTCCTAAAAGCTTCTGTCTCAGCTAGATAATGGCAATGCTGAATATTTTAGGTTCTGGGAGAATTTTGTGGTTTCTTAGCTAGAAATGTCAAAAACGATTATGAATTCATACTGATTGTTGTGTTTAGGAACTTGTTCTGATTATTCTTGAACCACAATGGCTATGCTATTAGGTATGAGACACACCTTGCCAACAACAGTGCTCTACAGTGGCTACAATTTCTGTACCAGAAAGACTTTCAGATAGATTCAGGCCCCTTCTGATAGCTGAGAAATATAGAGGTCTATTTGGAGCAGACCTCAATGTTCATCATCGTGAGGCAAATTTGGATCTATTTCTCAAATTTGGAAGCTAGTTAGGACTTTCACTTTAACTGCCTCTCTTTTTATCAAAACCTTGTGAAGATAAGCTATGTGGTAATCACTCTAAAATAGTAACAGAATATGTAGATTTCAGTATGTTTAACCTGACAGAGACCATTCAGTTTCCATGTAACACTAACATTTACAAGTTGATGAAAGTGCTACACGGAGGCACGCTGTCCAACTTTTCATATTACAGTTATGCATAATGACAATAGTTACTGTAAGTGATGGTGCTTATGTAGTCACTTTATTGAGAGCATTTACTGTCTATTCTGAGGAGCAGAGAGGTGGAAAAGTGGTGGACTTAGCGAGAAGTTGTTAATATGTGTCCCTGCAGAACACTGCTCTTCCATGAAGTTGCTCTTCCATACAGTTTATCACTCTTCTGTAGCTCAGTTATACTCTTTCCTAATGGAAGGGAAGAACTAGTTCTGTTTGGTCAAGGGAGACAGATCTGAGTTTTGATTACTGTCATGGGAGGATGTCATAAACAGATGTTTTTTCTCTATTTTTGGCTCACTTTTTTCAAATTCAGATTGAACTTACCATCTCTTACAAAAGGATCCATACTGCACAGTGGCAGTCATGTCTGACTTCAAACGTGTTAGTTTCCAGTTGAATTGTCTTGTCCACAGTAGCTTTATTCTCATGCTGAAGAACTACTCTGTGGCCCCAGGTAGTGGAAAATTTGACCCCGACACACAATTCCTTCCAGGCTTTTGCCTACCCTCTGCAAAGGATACTAAGTGAGGTTTTTTCCTTTTTGGGAAACATAAGCCTTTTGGTTTATGTCACTTGTTACAGGCTTCATTGCCAAAACATGCTCCAGCTTCTGAGTAAGTGGACTGAAGAATTTCATCCAATCTTTCAAATTTTTACATGAAAAAATGGTGAAGTTATATTTGAGATGCAAATATTGTCCAAATATCTATGCGCAGACATAGGCTGTACCCACTGTTGTCCAGAGAGGAGCAGGAAATTGTAGGACAGTACACTAAGAAATCACTGCATGAAGGGTGAAGAAGGGTGTAGAAATAAAGACCCCAGGTGTAATTCCTGTGACTGCTAAGGTCGTACTAACTGGCTTAATGCATTAATTTTTCTTTCTTCTGAAGGTTTGCAAGCTTTTTAAGTCTTCCCAGTTAAGGCTCTCATTTGGCACACTGTGAAACCCCTCAGTATCACTCAATAGCAGTCCTCCTGTGAAAAGGATAACAAAATATATATTTTTGGTGCCTCATATGTAAAATGTGTCCTATCTGGACTTTCTTTTCTAGTGAAGTGCTGCTTCAGTGTAAACGGACTATAAAGACATCACTTTATGCACTAGCATCTCTTTGAGTAACCAACTGATCCCTGGGTGAAAGGGCAGCCATGTTAGATCTTTTCCTCTGAAAAAAGTTGCTTCCACTTCCAAAAGTTTTGAAAGAGTTTGCACCTACAGTGTTTAACATGTCAAAACAATTTTTCATCAAATAAAAACATAGCTCCTGTACCTTCTATTGCATTTCACAGAAAGAAACAAAGTTCTTTCGTGATTAACTCTTGGCTAGTTTATACGGTTTTTTTTTTCTTTGAAAAGACTTTATGTACCTTAGCAGATGGTGCTAAGTTTTCTGTGAATAGCTCAATTTAGTTTCTTCCCACTTTCTTAACCTCACTGTTTGTTTTTATTTCGCTTGCAAACTAGCTAATGCAAACTGGTTGAACACGCTAATGACAATGGATTGTAGTTGCAGTATAAACTTCAGGAGGCCAAAATGTTAAGCAGTTAAGAAATTTTTAAAAGAAAACTTTTCAAGAATGTATCAACCTCTTTATTGCAGGTTATGTACATACCCATATACAAGTAAAATCTATTGTGACAGGTGTTCTTGAATTTTGAGCATATAGAATATTGGGCAAATTGGATCACAGTTAAGGCAAATCTAGTTGCAATAACACTGAAAAGCATAAATGCAAAGATAAATTCCATCTCAATCTCTGTGAAAGATGCCTTTTTGTTTGGGATGCTTGAAGAATCAACCCTTTGTCAAAAACAAATCAAACAACAGCAAAATCTCACCACAACAGTAACAACAACAAAAAAGCATTACGAGATTTTTTTTATTCAGAATTATTAAAGAATCAGAATTGTAGGGGTTGGAAGGATCCTGTGGGGATCATGAAGTGCAAATTATGGTATAACATCTCCAGACATCTAAATACATAGTACTTTCTCAGATGTACAATATGCCCTATTAGTGGAGATCAGAAATATCTGTAGGCAGATTTCAATTTTGTGCTTTGAAACTGAAATACTTCAGGCAGGAATCATTTGCTAAAATATAGTGTCTTGAACACTGCTGGCTAATCTAATACAAGACATTTAGAAAACTCTGCCTCATGAGGTTATAGCTAAAGATAGGCAGGATACCTCATGATACTTAAATCGGTGTCACACATCTTAGATGAGACTGTATCCAGACAGTGGGATCTTCAGCACATCCATCATCTTTGATAGTCATGAATGTATCTAAGCATACATCTCGCATCAAAATATCTTCGGGAGTGAAAATTCTCATATTAAAAAAAAAGCATTACTACTGTCCTACCTTCTATTAATGGCCATTTCCCCACCTTACAATATTGTATTTTTTTTGCGCAATTTACTGCAGCATTTTGAATGTCTTTCTGCTAACAAACTGTATTTGATATCTGTATCTGAACAAAGTAGTTTTATGAAGTCTTGCTCATACCAGTGATACCTAAGTTTAAAATAAAACACAGAGCTAATTAAACATTAGGTGTGATTTTCCTTGTCGCACTCAAAAAGGGAAGAAAATTGTTTATTTGAATCCCCCCCCCCCCCATACAATCAACAGATGCACAATTAGCAGAGTGGTGTGGCTAGGCTGTTATTTTACAGATCATGTAGCTAGAAGGATTATCACAGTGGAAAGAGACAATCAAAAATAAATGAAAATGCTCACCTGTGTCCCAGGCTTGCAGAAAAACCCTGAAGGAAACAATCTCCAAAAAGAAATCCTTCCCCAGTGGCAGTCAGCCCTTAAATGGGATCTAGGAAGAGTGGAGCCAGGCTCCACCCCCTTCCAGTCACACAGGTGAATTGCCTTCACCTGTGGTCCTGTGGCTGACTTAGTGCTTGCCTCTGGTGATCAATCAGTGGTTCAGACTGTGATTCAACAGTTCCCATACACTACAACATATTAGAAGTGTCTAAACCCTATATTATTTTAGAACTTTGCCAGTAATTAACATCTAAGAATTTTGGTTAATTTTCCTGGAGTCCAAAGTGAATTTTAATCAAAATTGAAATACATGCAAAATAAAAAACATGAGTTAATACATACATCTAATTGTAATCAATGAAACCGGTTATCCCGTTTTAGGTTTTTAAGACCAGATGTTCGGTTACTAATGTATAAAGGAAAAAGTAATGCATAGGAGTCATCCTTCATATAGCTGTCACTGTAATTTTGTTATTGAATATGAGAATGACTAATGCTAGAAATAGTGTTACACCACACGGTACGCACTTATAAACAATCATTACAAAATATATATCATAAAATAGCTATACAAAATGATATCTTACACTTAAAAACACTAAATTTTGGACAAACATTCAAACATGGCTTTGTAACAGTAGGTGTTTCTGTAAAATCGATCTAGTTTTTCTCAGTAGTAGAGGAGAAAGTGCCTTTACAGATATACAAATAGTCCATAAAAGCAGTCAGATAAATAAATTTTGGAAGACAATGTTGAAAAAACCGTTCTAATACATGTATATACATATACATGTGTATGCTTTCTTGGAGGTCCTTTGAGGCAAATTTAGGAGACTGATGGTACGTTTTTCCTCATTTCACTACAACCTGTCAATAAGTTATGGTTCTTCTCGTTATAGTAAAATCTCCTAATTTTTCTCTATTTTTAGAACTATCTGTGGGTGTTAACAGATGCCCTTTGTACTCTTGGAGCCTGCAACTTTTCAGTATCCTCTTCCATAATCATTACACTCTCCCACTTCATCTCAGCTCCATTAAAAAGCATCTATTTCACTCAACAGCGAAGCATTAATTTATTTACTGGCATACCAACATCGTTTGCCACCAAACAAAAACAAAAGTTCCAAATACACTGACATATCTGCAAAACTCAGGTTTGTTCTTATATATAAAAAAAGCTATATTCATCCAGTTACATTTACTGAACTGCAGCCTGAAGCTGTAAATAGTTTTCATTTTGAAGTTCTGTTTGCTTTTTTTTTTTCCCTTGAATATAGCTCTGTCTTGTAATATTGACTCTGCAGGAAAAAAAAAAAAAAAAAAGACCAAATTCATGCTAGAAGCAGAAATGAGTGTCTACAGAATGCTTCAAAATGCAAACAATGTCATTCTTGCCTCATCCCCTTGTCTGAAATTCTGATTTTAATCTGACCATCTTCACTGCTTAAAATAGCCTCTTCCTGACAAGATGAAATTAATCTCCTTTCACACCTGTTATATTAACTAAATTATAGGGATATAAACTGTGTTAAAGCAAAGGTATGCGTGGCCCTGCTGTATGTGTGGTTTAGCTCTAACCTCTCTAACTAGAGCTTTTCTCCCCGCTGCAGAATCATGATAAAGCTATTCCATGTATGCCTGGATATACATAGGGAAAGATATAAATGTGGATACGATAGGTGAATGCTTATTTGCCCTGACATTTAAAGGCTGTCAATAATGACCAAAGCTTATACAGCTGTGAATGACAGAGTCTAATGTTTATTCCTCATTTTATTTTGCAAGAAACATTGCTCATCTCTTTCAACCACTGCTTTGTCCTTACAGTTGCTATTATAGGTAAATGAAAGTCATTTTTTGGCTGCTTCTAGTATACTTCAATAGAGATGAGATGTTTGAGGACTTTGTGTTGTCACTTTGACTTCTTCCACCTGATTTTGCCTGGAGAAAACAAGGGGCTTTTCTTAAGGCTCAGCCTCTTCTCCCAGGCAACAAATAGGACTTGAGGAAAGGTCATATGGCCACAAGTTGTGCCAGGGGAGATTTAGATTAGATATAAGGAAAATCTTTTTGTCTCAAAGAGTGGCCAGGCTCTGGAATGGCCTGCCCGGGGAGTTGGTGGAGTTGCCGTCCCTGGCAGTGTTCAAGAGGTGTATGGATGAGATGCTACGAGATATGGCTTAGTAGCTTAGTGGGTAGTAACGGTGATAGGAGGATGGCTGGACTAGATGATCTTGTAGGTCCTTTCCAACCTTATGATTCTATGATTCTAATCCATTGATAGTGCGTATTTTAGTAGAGTAATTGCTTTCTTTTTTAGAAAGTTTCCCATATCTTTTCTGTGAACAAGGAATAGATAAGATTTCTCCAAATAGGAAGAAAAATGAGAACAAATGACAAAGCTTAATATGTAATAACATCCTCTGTATTATCTAGAAACTATCTGTACTGGAAGCATTAATTTGCAAAGTCTCCTGTGTTTTGGCATTTTTATAATTTTAACAGAATCTTTATGGGACATTATCCGCATTTTTACACCCACACTGACATTTTACTGCTACTGCTGTACCTGTTTTGCCCCTTTAGTAGTTTTAATGAATAATGTATTTGAAAAATGTTGTCCTTCTTTTCTTCTTTGTGAGCCAATAATGTGCTGTTGCAGTTTTCCAGTGCTTACTTGCCTGTGGCTTTTCCAAGACATCTGCACAGTGCGATAGGCTTCATCCAAAGTAGAAAATGTGTTTTTGTCCTCTTCATTTTCTTAATAGTTTATTTTAAAATGTCTTCAACACTTTCCAACAAAACCTCATTTCATTATGTTTTTAAAGTAAGGATTTTTGTATTGCAATCATTACTGAAACATCACTGATTTAATCCTCTTTCAGTGCACTGAGTGCACTAATTTGCCTTTTTTTTTTTTTTGTAGTTTTGGTTTTGATGTTTATAAAAGCTTACATTCCTTTTAACAACCATGGTACACGGCTCAAAACTTCTAAAATACACACTTATAACCAAATGTTTATTCTCATCCTTCCTTTCCTGTCTACTGATTTTCACCCAAGTTTACTGAAGCATTCACATGAGGCTCTTGTCACCAGGTTTCTCATGAATACCAGAATACCTCTCTCTAAATTTTCTGCTCAAGTATGCATCAATAATTGAATGCATTAGCATCACAGAAGTGAATTAATATTTAATTAATAGCTATATCAGAGGTTGGGAGTCAGAATCTGTTGCAGGTATGTGTTGGTTCCAAAAGAGCTGACTGATGAGGACCTTTATTTAATATAGGTTTCAGGCTTAGACTCCTAATGTGTATAAATGTAGTCTTCTAAAATATTTTGGTAAAAGTGGAAAGATTTAGATACTTCAGAGGTGTTCAAAGAGAGAAACTTTCTGCCTGAATCTGTGTATTTGCGTTAGATGGCCATGCTATTCCTCTGGAAGCATTTCATATTCTCAGTTTGCAATATGGGGAACTTAATTATTTCCTTAAACAACTACTTCATTGGCTAAAATTTAAGTGTGAATTAGGTGCTGGAGTTCGGCAGATTGAATCTTACTGACAAGGCTTAGCCCAGTTGTAAAATCTTGCTGAAGAGGAGTATCATTTGCATCAGAAAATGTCTGCAGTTGTGCTGTAGATAGCTCAAGGTCTCAGCTCAGTTCCAGGTCAGCCTTTCATATATGAAGTGTTTATATGAATATGGAAGGGAAAGGAATTAAATCTCCTGGTCAAAGAGCAGTTTGGACTTTGTTTTCATCTGAATTTTAGAGTTCTCCCCTTATAGTTTGGCTAAAACAAGTACGTGTTTAAAGAAAGGCACAAGGGGGAACATTTTAGTTTGGGAAACTCAACAGTTTGAAAGTATTTAAACAAGTCTTTCAGTGAAGTCTAAAATTATGTTCTGGCTTGTATCCAGAAAATAAAAGCTGACAGAAATGCCTATCGTTTTATACCCAATCCATTATTTTTGGAATAACAACAGATGAATGAACTACTCTAGCTGAATATCCACGTACATATGTTTTAACACATGTGCTCACAGTAGCTAGTGCTGTTTTTCAATCTGCAGCAGTCTATCTCAACAAATTTTCAAGTATGTATTGACTGGTTAGAGGATCTTTTGCTTAAATGAGAAATGAGAACAATTGTTGCAAATAGTTACCGTCAGAAAATGATCCCTTTGGTTCCAAGTTCCTATTGCACAATCATAGCGCGGTTTGGGTAAATCAATCAACAAAAATCTGCTGTGCAAATTGCAGAGACTAGGAAAACTTCTGTTTAATTATTTGTTTGGGTAAATAATAGGTAAAACAAAACAACAAACAAAAAACAACTGAGACACAATAGATTTGGGACACACTGGAAAATAATTTCTGTAGATAGGCTGGAAAGGACTAAATTGCCCATAGGCCTTAAATTCATTACTGATTAGGAAGTTAGGAGAAATATAAATACCAGAAATGCAGTTATAGTCCTTAATATGTTCTTTGCTCCAGGGCCTGTAAGAAAAAGTCTGGAAAAAAATGAGTTTAAATGTTGTTTAAAAATACTGAAAAACAAGAAAAATAAAATAAAGGATCCTAAACTCCATTCTTCTCTCACTCTAAATGCTGCCTTGTAGCATGTGGTGACCTGACTCAAGACTTGGGAATAAAGGGAAGGCTTTGGGGAATGCTTCAGCCTTATTTTTATTCTTAATATTATAATTTTCTAATATATTCTACTCTAATATAAAATTTCTGTTCAGAAATAAAGGCTACATCACAGAGATGGGGAGTTGCTGGTAATGTTTAGGCATGTGAGACTGTAATGCCATGGAGGGAATGAGAAAACTGTATTACTTGCTCAGGAGAATAAAACAAATGAAGGGTAAAAAGATGTAATCAGTACTGGAGAAAACATCCCTGCTACTGGGACTTTTGCAGAGAAGATTCATACTAGTGTTGAAGAGATAAGTGCTGGCTAGAAATCTCGAACAGCCCTTTCTTCCTTCCTTCCTTCCCTCCCCCCCCCCCCCCCCCCCAAATTCTCAATGCCATTTGTAATCAACACGATGAATTTTAAGTAATTACTATTTATTGAATGCTGAATGCATTATGTACTGGATGTTGTGTGGCTTCAGTAAAGCTTCTGAGAGGCAAGTAGATGAGGAGATATAGCACAGAAAGCAGTCTGTTGTTTGATTGCGTCAGGGTTTGTTAATGTGTTCGAACAGATTTAAAGTACTGATAGAGAAATCTGAAAGAGAAACTTATTCACAACAAGATACATATCTCTTATGTGCCTTTATTCTTCACATTATTATAATGATGAATATGAACCAAAAGCCCCGGCTAAAAAGTCTGAAGAAAGGCATATTGATTTCTTTGGCTAGGTGCTTGTACTTAAGATGGTACTTAATAAGACAATCAAAACAAACTCAGAATATCATTATTTCTATTCCCATTGGACAGATAAATGTAACTGACAGCTAGCTACTTAGAGACAGGATAACTGTATTGGCATGTGGCCACTGGAGAGCACTTAACAGTATTATTTTGCTAAAAGACTTATCAGTTGTTATGTTGATACTGAGTCACTCTCATTTCCAAGGAATGTGTTTGGCCAACTTAAATCAATGGCAACCTGATATACTTTTTCTGGTGGCTGCACAAACCACACATAAATTTTATTGTTGTAAATGTCAGTCTTCTTAACAAATCTGATATAAGCAATCTCTTGCAAAGTAATATCCTTCCAGTTCATTCTTCTTTGTTCAATTTCCTATTTATTAAGACATGAGGATCTCTTGGAAATTCAGATATCTGGCAGAAATGGATTAATTATCTTCTCAAAATTTTTGGACAATCCGAACCTTCTCTTTCCTCTTGTTTCATTGAACTCATCTGTTCCACTACATAGTGAAAGAAGATGCTGACTGTAACATGATTTTATGATAATTTGGCATTAATTATATCAGGTAACTTTTCCTGATGGATAAAATTAATTTAAGTAAGATGTTTGTTGGAATAGGTTTGTTTTTTTTTTCTTTTCTTTATTTCCTCTCTCTTTTCTTTTTAACCCCATATGAATTAAGTTTCACTGGCTGAAATACGTGAAAGGGTCAGGCTTTGAGGACTGGTATCAAACTGAGCTTCACCTTATTTGTGTTAGAGGTAGTTTTCATAGAAAACCAGTAGTTAGGATTTACCCATTAAGTTTAGAATGTTAAAAGCCTTTCTTTCTGGTTTGCCACTGAAAAAAATTCAGGAAATTGACAGAGAATTGAAGAGGAGGAGAAGGTGCCTGTGCTATCTCTAATGTGTGGACACAATGAATAATGCACATGAATGAACTAGAAATTCAGGAGCTGTTTCAACTGAACAAACTAGTTACGTTGGAGAAGAGGCCAACCTCCACCTTGCCACAGGTGGAGGGCACAAAGGGTGGGTTGTTGTAAACAGCAATAAGGTGTCCCTTGAGGTTCTTCTCTAAATTAAAAAATCCTGCTTCCTTCAACTGCTCTCCATAAAGCTTGTGCTCCAGATCCCTCACCAGCTTTGTTGCCCTTCTCTGGACATGCTCCAGCATATCACTGTCTTTCTTGCAGTGAGAGGCCTAAAGTTGAACACAGTACTCAAGGTGCGGCCTCATCAGAGCTGAGTACAGGGGCATGATCACCTCCTTGCTCCTGCTGGCAACACTATTTCTGATATAAGCCAGGATGCCATTGGACTTCTTGGCTACCTAGGCACACTGCTGGCTCATGTTTCACTGTGTTGACCAAAATCCCCAGATCTATTACTCCCGCACAATCTCCTAGTCTCTCTGGTACAAGCCTTTACCATTGCCTGGGGTTGTTGTGAACAAAGTACAGACTAGCACTTTGTCTTGTTGAACTTCATACTCAGCCTCAGCCTAGCTATCCAGCCTACCTAGATACTTCTGTAAGGTGTTCCTATCCCCAGGCTGATTGACACTTTCTCCCAGCTTGGTGTCATCTGCAAACTTACTGATTGTCCATTCACTCCCCTTTCCGCGTTATCAATAAAGATATTAAACAGGACAGGCTACAGTACTAATCCACGGGGAACATCACTCATGTATAGTTGCCAGCTGGACTTAACTCTATTCACCACCACTCTCTGGGTCCAGCCCTCAAGGCAGTTCTTTACCCAGCAAAGGGTGTACCTATCCAAGCCACTGGTTGCCAGCTTCTGCAGGAGAATACAGTGGGAGATAGCGTCAAAGGCTTTGCTGAAGTCTAGGGAGACTATGTCAACAGCCTTTCCCTCATCCACTAGGTTGGTCACTTCATTACAGAGGGAGATGAGGTTGTTAAGCAGGACCTGCCCTTTGTGAACCCATGCTGTCTGGTCCTGATCCCCAAGTTGTCCCACACATGCTGTTTGATATCACTCAAGTTGATATACTACATAACCTTTCTTTGCACTGAGGTCAGGCTAATAGGCCTGCAGTTCCCTGGGTCTTCCTTCTGACCCTTGTAGATGGAAGTCGTATCAGCAAGCTGGTGAGACTCCAATCCTCTGAGACTTCTCTGGTTGACCAGGAATGGTGATGATGAAAAGCAGCTTGACAATCATCTCCACCAGCTCCTTCAGATAGATTCCATCTAGCCCCATGGACTTGTGACAGTCCAGGTGGAGTGCTTTATAACTGTCTCCACCTGAATTGTAGGGGATTTATTCATTGTGGGGGATTTATTCTGTTCTCCCTATCAGACTTCTAGGTCAGGAGGCAGAGTACTCTGAGGATAATTGATCTCACTATTAAAGACAGGTGTAAAGAAGGCATTGAGAACCTCAGCCTTTTCCTTATTCTCAGTGGTCCCAATCCCCGGAATATCCAGTAAAGGATGGGTATTCTCCTTAGCCCCCGAACCATTTAAGGTTTTGAAACATACTTTCCAAAAAAAAAAAAAAAAAAAGTTGTAATAATACAGGAATACACCTATCTGAATGTAAACAAATAGTTCCATTTCATTCAATAATATGTTTGATCTACATGAAATTTTGTATTTATTTTGTGCTGTTTAAACCTAAAGTTATGCAATGTTTTCAGTGTTTTTGTGGGTGAGTTGATGACTTAGGGATTGGAAAGATAATACTTAATACCTCAGAAAAATATATATGTTATAGAGACACTTCTACATGATAGCATTACATTCAGGAACTGGAAAAACTTTACAGAGTTTTTTTTTTTTTTTTTCTAATTTAAGGCTTTAATATTCATAATTTTATTTCTACCTTCATTTCTTGGGCTTTTTAAAGTTTTATGCAGTGATGAAAAGGAATATTTCAGATCAAAAAGAAAATAATCAGATACTCCTCTTTTCCAAAACTTGCCATGTTTTATTCTTCAGAACAGATTTATTCCTTCAGATACTAGGGAAATAGTCAATTCTTACTAAATTAAAAATTGGTGAAATAATTCTTCTCCCCTTTTGTAGAATAATCTGTGTTGCTGCTGCTACTTTTGTTGGTGCATGGCAGTGTAACCTCTAATTTATGTGAAACACTTAACCCTTTTTTTTGTTTTGTTTGTTTTTTTGTTTGTTTGTTTGTTTTTGTGTTCCTCTGAAGTATTTAGACTGTGTCCCCAGTTGGAAAGAAAAAAAGGTGAAACATGGAATGTGCTTCTATATACTTGCAGTGTTTTACTTTCACTGTGGTTGAGCTATACTGTCACCATTACTATGCTGTTGCAGTATTTTCATTGTTACAGTGTGGGGTACTTAAATCCTGAAGAAGACTTTCTGAGAGAAAAAAAAAATGTAAATTTCTTCTTTCCAGAGCACCAGAAAACTTTAATTTTTCCATTGTTTTATTACTTCTCCAGATTCTTTCCTTCAAAGGTTAGCAGTCCACATGAAATGAATGCATACTCCTCAGTACACACAGATTGAATAAATGCTTATAAAAGCACCTGAAGTTGCAGTGTGTGGTAGGGCTCACAGGTTCTTTTAGCCAGGGAAATGGTTAACACAGGCACTAGCAAGACAGCAGATGGGATGTTGAAATGCAGCTGCAAGGGATAAATGCACTCAGGAGGTTGACAGGTGTGAGAGAGAGCTTAGGGAGGTAGGAGGGAATAGAGGAGCACTACTGGAAAGGCATTTGTGAAGTTCAAGGTGATGTGAGCCTCAGAGTATGAAAGCAGTTTCTTTGTGAAAGAGAAGAGAGAAAGATACAGTCCTGGGAACAGGCTAGAGAAGGCTGAATCTGGCAAGGAGGAGCCCTGGTATCTCAACCTGTTTGTAGGCTCAGCTCCCTCAAATTTGGAAGTCTTCTATATGGTAGCAGTTTGCGTTTGAGCTCATTGGTGTTGGCCCCTTTATTGTCAGTGGAAAGAAACAGATGCTTTTTGGGCATGATTCATCTGACCTATTTTGGACACCTGCCTTAGGAGGAGATGAATCATGCCCTGGAACTGCTCTTTCCTTTCATCGACTGCAAAGAGAGCCTGGGGCAACTAGCTCAGATTTAAATACCTGTATGAGATATCTTGGCTTGGCCAGATATAAACAGTCCCAAAGAATACCATTTACATGCTAAGGTAAATGTCTGAATTTCATCATTTTGGCAGCTCTTCATCATCAGCGCTACAACAGTTTATTTGTATTTACCTTTTACTCTGCATCATTGTTTCTATATGTGATGCAGTCCATGGGAGAGTGGCCAACGCACCTCATACAATGTCATTGGCTGTGTACTGGTGTCTGGCAGGTGTCACAGAAATGTATGCCTCTGCCAGTCATCCCATAGCCCCTTTGGTTCTCAGCTACAAGCTTTTTGGTTCTCAGGCTTTGATTTCCTCTGAGTTTCTGAGGAAAATTTCAGAAAGGCAAGAGTGAGTGGAAAAATATGAACAGATCCTTCTTAAGAATGAAATTTGGCAAACCTATGATGTTTTTCTGTGTGCTAAAATATCTCACGCTCCATTTGTGAAGCAGCTCTTCAGCGATTAGGAGGAAGACTGAAATTTTTGCTGCAGGAGAGATAAAGTTATCTTCACATCAGATTTCTTTTTGTCAGACCCATGGAAATATGCTCAGTTCTTCCTGAAGTGTGAACCTTGTGTATCTTAGTTCACGCAAGCCCAGCAAAACTTGTGGAAGCTTCTAAAGTTACAACATTGCATCACAGTTTCCCAGCTGTAAAGTCATAGGAGAAAGCATCTAAATCCTAAGGGCCCCTCCTGTAAGGGAGATTAATTTTCCTGATGCCTTTGGTCATCATAGATGATGGCAGCCCTCAAAAAGACTGCGACAAAATGATGTTAGTTGTTCAGTCTGGGATTTGAGTCACCTGCAGTAAATATGATTTTGCGCTTAGTGTAGAACAGCAAAGCAAAAAATAAATGTTGGATAGCTGCTGATCATATGAGCACTGTCAAGATGGTGCACTTAATAAGACTTAAGCACTGCAGAAAAATATTTTAAATTAATTTTAGCATTCTATTAATTCTAGCATTCTATTCTAATTAGCATTCTTTTAATTAGCAAACTATTAATTTTAGCATTCCTGATGGCTGAATATGAGTAAATAACTTCTGTAATCATAATAATATTCTCTAAAAAGGATTGTTTGAGATTTACTAATCATAACAGTGTATGTAGTCTTTACAAATAACTGTTTGAAACTGTTTTCACTGTATATAATATTTTGAGGTAAGAACTGAAATGCCTTTTTTTTTTTTATTCCTGAGTAAAAAATTAAAATAACTGTAATCTCTCTGTGAGCTCAATAGAAGCCAAGTTTGGCATATCTCCTCTCTCTACAGCTGGGGCTTGGATATGTGTCAACACAATGGAGTTGGCTAGAGGAAGCGAACCAATCTAGGTCAGAATAGAGATCTATAGTCTATATTTATTCTTTACATATACAGTAAGCAGACATCATCAGAAACTTTTTAAAGAATATGGTAATTTAACAATTTATAAATGCTAATAGAATTATAATTGTTTTGTAATTTATAACATTTTTGCATACTTTTCGTATTATCCTTTCAGTGACTTCATACTCATAATATACAAGAGATAATTTTTCAATTTCATCCTTTTCCATTAAACACCTTTAACAAACAAAAGTAAAGAAAGCAAGAGCCTTCGACATTAAGATTTTTTTTTCAGTCAGTGTTTTGATACTGTTTAGATACTGTGCTTTTCTTTCACAGGCAATTCAGATGACTCAAATAACTGAAAAAAATTATCTAATGACAAGTACAGAGACATTTGCAGAATTGATGCAAAGAGCTGGATTTGAATAAACTGCTATTTTGTTCAACTACTTAGAATTTAAAAGACAGCTGGCCTTGATGACATACTTAGATTATCTCCATTTATTTGGGTATTTCCTGTCTCAATGCTGGAAGTTGCACTACATGATCTTTAATGATTGTTCGAGTTCTGTGTTTTTATCTTACTCCGGGTAAGCACTGACATGACACAAATCAAGTCTGCTTCCTTTCTATGCTTATATGGACATTGAAGCCCTCTTCTAGGTATGGGAGAGTGCTTCCAGCTCCTATTCCAGTAACTGAGCTAGGGGAAATATGATTAGGGCAGAATTTCAGGATGGTTCAGAAGAAGTCAGGTAAAACAGATGAGGTTGTTTGATCTCATTAATTAGAGGTCAGTGAAGAGGAAAATACTCACAGCCAGCCAAAACCAAGCAGTTTAACAAGGCTGCATAGAGCTCCAGTTTAAACTGTCCCAGATTAATTTATTTTCCCTTTGTATGAAAAAAAAAAAAAAGACAAAGATGAGTGTTGCTAATACAACTAACACTGCCTTTTAAAAGTTTCTACTATTTTATCTACTCTGAGCTGTTAATTACATTAGATACTCTGACTAATCATGTATAATTTGAGCTGTAGGTTTAAAAGGAGAACATCAAAGATACGTGAGGCGAGCCGCTGTGAAGCAGAGAAATCAACTTATTCATTGCTTGTAGATGCATATGCATCATTTTAGCTGCCCATACTGTGTTTGTGCATTTTCATAATTATTGAATAGAAGTAAAAAATAACACCTAATATTGTTTCTGAACTCTGGCTAAATTAAGAAAACTTCTGAGGCAAACTAATTTCTTATGTTCAACGTGTTAAGATGAGATTTGGATAGTGAAGTAGGAATGGGAAATGCCTGTTGTCTGTGCTTTAGTATAAACCAAATGTTTTAGTATCATCCTGATTCTGTGAACTATTCCTGCATTAAGTTAATAATCATGTAGATGCTGAGTAAGCTTTATATCTAGAATCCTAGGTGCTTTCTCATATATTTATATATATATGTACATATACACTGTACATGTACTTATATGTACATATGTGTAAACTGTGTATGTATTTTTGTACTTGGAAATGTTGGTCACTGTTAAGACTTCTTTCATTTACAATATCAGGATTATATTTCTTTTTGCTGCTTTCAATACTGTATTGGAAATGAGCTTAGTCCAGTATGCTGGCTGACATTTTGCAAACTGGTGGTTAACTTTTTTCCCCAGAATTAAATATTAGCTGCAGCTTGTCCTGTGCTTGCTAAACACTTTTGGCACAGATTCTAGAAATGCATACTACACATATGTTCTGAGCATACTTCAATAATAATAACAGAAGTAGGATAAGTCTCATTGAACTGAGGGAGTAGAAAACTTTCTAGGAAAGTAAAAACAAATACAAAACAATAACAAAAATAAACACACAAAAGGAGCCTGAAACTGAACACTTGTAGCTAAGTCCTAATGATTTGTACTCCGGGAAGTACAAAGCCTATCTGCCAAAACCTGGTATAAATTCTCCTGTGACATCTTTCTGGGGTGACGGTTGTAACAACTAAGGGCAGAGTGAAACAGGTTAAATAAGATACCATCCATCTGTTCCCCTGAAGAAATCCAAGCACGACTGATTTTTGAGTGGTTTAAATGTCACTTAAATATAAAATATCAGACAATTTTTGTATTTATACATAGTGATTAAATCCCCCCCCCCAGGAAACCCACATCTCAGCCAGATAAACATGTATCTTAGGTATTTAAGAAGTACTTTGTGGTACTTAAGGACAGCTGTACTTAAAAACTCATTGTGATAAGTTTAACAAGTATACGGGCAATTCAGGGCTTAACCCTCCCTGGAAGACAGTTACCCTGTCCATCTCCCTGTTCTCTGCCTTGGAAAACCTTTTTTCCTGTGGCCAAGGAGTGCAGGAAGAAAATCTGGGAGAATTATGTAGCAATTACGTAGATTTTTGTTAATGATTAGACTTGGCACTGATAGGCAAGCTGTTCTCCTCTTCCATTTTGTCCTGAGTGTGCAAACTGACAACTCATTTAAAACACATCCATAACTTCAACCAAAAGAAACATATGTTTTAATTGCCTTTTCACAGTGCATAGGACAAGTCCATTCTTTCTGTCTTTTCTCTTGTCCAGTTGGCCTGAAGTGTTCCCCAGCTGGGTTGTAAGAGCAATCACTGTGATCACTGCACTGGAATGGATGAATGGGTTCATAACAACAGCTTTATAGGTATAAATGTCAAAATGCTATTAGTGTTGAGAAATACTGTTTTGGCAATAGGAACAACCTCATTTTTAATAATATAATTTGCTTAATGTTACATATTCACAAAATTAACAGTCATTGAAATTTCCCATGCATTTTCTCTTTGAATGGAAATAGTTTTCCTGTCAGATGCCATGTTATTGAAGAACATTAGCTAAATTAAAGTTACACCTAGGCTAAGAGCGTTCATAAGACTTAATGTACTTCTTGCAGTTTACCTCCAAGTACTTGCCTACTAGCAAAATTAGAGGCTTATTAAGAAGAGTGCTTTTGTGGGGGCAAATTGCATTCTTAAAAAAATAAAACCACTTTCTGGTTTCTGCACATCTTCTAAGCCATAAATCTATCATACAGAATGGCAAGCTTCTCTTCTGCCATCCTTGCTGCAGTATGGGAATGCAGTGAGGTGTAAGAAGAGGCAAGTAAGAGGTCTGCTTGCCCCAGGCACTCTGAATGAAGCACCTTGTAAAGCAGGAATGGAGATCTGAGCCGCACTGACCCACTGTCCTCAGCAGCAGGCTGGTCACAGGCAGTATATGTAAAGATCTGGAGGTGGAAGCATGGAGCAATATGTCCAGGAAAATTCAGCTTCCCTCCCTCTCCACTATCTTTACTCCACAAATGTTTCTTTGAGTTCTTTTGCAACAACCTACATTTAGTGAGAGTTTTGTTTATGGATTTATGGTCTTGTGCAACTTGACAGCTCCCCTAGACAAGTAAACTTCTGCCATACAAGCATATTATTTACCAAAACTACCAGGGTCCCAGGAGACTTCATCACTTTTTATAAAAGATCTCTAGATGTTCCTGTAAGAGGTGTTTTATATCCTGACAGCTGCTGTGGAACAGGCCCCACCTTCCCTCTATCCCATGTCCAAAACAAGTAACTCCACAGTGATAATGAGAAATTCCATAGCAGTGAGACAATTTTTTTCCTCAAAGGGCCATGCCATACCTGTCATGGAATTCTCCACGTTGGTATTAAAATCTTGCTGTGGTAGAATGGAAGATCTACTCAGAAAAACATCACACTCTGAATTATACCTGAAGCCAATGCCAAAACAAATTACTTCTGGCACTCTGTACTAAAAGAAGGAAGTCAAAAGCTGCTTCATTCATGAGACTGTTCTAGCACTCCTCATCCACAAGTAAATCTGGTGGACATTTGGATGCCTTCAGATCATTTTTCTTTTAATCACTGTGTCACCCTTTGCCTTGCTCCTTGTTTTTTTTTTTTTTTTCCCCACACAAACAACTAGATTTAGTAGCCATTGGCTTAGCTGTGTTATCTCTGGATGGGATAATGAGGATTAAATCATTTCCTAAAATGTCTTATGTTGCCTTTGTTGTATATAATTAAATAGTGCTCTATAGAATAGAGGCAACTGGCAGCTGTAGCTGGGTTTTATGTTTTGTGATCATTCAGAGGGAGAGATTTGAGATTATGCTGTTCAGCTTCAACATAGAGTTTAACTGCCACTTTCTGAAAGTTGTTTTAGGTTAAACTCAATGGGAGCAAAACCAAGGCATGTAACAAGAGGGTCAGTGACTAAAACAAATTAGATACACCACTCTAAGCTTTCAGAAGTCAAAAGTAGAAAGTCAGATTTTAATTCAGCATCTTGGATCGCAAACATTTGTAACAATACTTCCTAAAAATGGATACTGCTTTTCCACTCGCTATCAAAGCATTCTGTATTGAGTGGAATCCATCCACTTTGTACTTGCTTAAAATTCTCATTTTTATTTTTATTTTTTTATTTTTCATGTGAATGTGCAGATTTAAATATGCTACTGACATAGCATACTAACATAGACATCTTAGAGATGTTAGAACTTTTGATTAATGATACCAGATGGGAATCTTTTACTGAGGAACAGGAACAGAATTTATGCTTCCATCTTTAATAATTGGAGGACTAAAGAAGGAAAAGTAAAGATTTGTGGTGGCTATGCCGGATTGCCCAGAACAAGAAAAGTGGGCCCCCTTCCCCTTTTCCCTTATTTTAAGTCTTTATCTAAAAATGGTCAAAGAACCCCCCCAAAATAAGTTAGAAAAGGGAAAAAGCATGACTGTAGCAACTGCTTAAAGAAAGAGGGGGCAATGAGAACAGATGGCCTCCAGGTATTTGTGAGAGACAAGTTGTGTAGAGGGTAAGCAGAAGAGAATAGCCACTTGATTTCAAATCTACTCAGAATGTGTCCCCTTGCTCTGCTGACTGCACTACTGTAGAAATGTGAAGGAGCTCTATGAAATGTGGCTCTTTAAAAAGTACTTATCTGCTATCTAGTAAAAAACTGTTCTTCTGAATGCAAGCTGGATGTAAGCTTGTGCCTTTATATAAAAACACTCCCTGTTGAAACAGACAAGTTGACTTTTGCGTTTTACTAATAATTTACCTGTTCATCTCAGCAGTTGTTTTTATTGCTCTGGTTTGTTGTGATTTACAAGCCACATTTAATGCTAGCTGGGAATTAAAGATGAAAGAAAAAACCCACTGTCATTGTGCATAAGCTTACTGTTTAATGTATATTAGCCATGCCTGATTTTGGAAAATACCTCAGAACTGTGCATTTACATGCAATACACTAGTTACTAATATGGAGGGAAAAAAGTCACTATGTAGATCTTAATATAAAAAGACACAGAAGATGTGCTTCAGCAGCTGAAAGCAAAATATTCAAACAGACATGTAGCCCTGAGAAAAACAGCAGTAAAAATGATTATTTTTGCCCATCCCTGCAGGTGGCACCTGCAACTCTTTATGCAAGCCAAGTTAATCCTAATTTCAACCTTAACGTAGTCTCAAGTGACTGAAACTACATGGCACTTCATAACCCAACACAGTATCAAATTCATTATCTCCAGACAAGACTGCTGATAGGGATAGGAATATAATACTGGTACAAGTTCAGTGGCATTTTTTCACATTTTCATGTGACTTTTCTTTAGCTAGTGCCACCAATGCTTAGGCCTATATATGTAAATGCAATTTATGGAAGAACATCATCTATATGATCTTCATGACAGCAATACAATTACTTCAGTTTTAAAATGTTTCATTTTTCCTTGCAGTGATCAGTGTAAGACAGATTTGATATTTGGTGTGTAATGGTGAAATACATACCATCAGAGATTCAACAACTGCAGTGTACTCGATTGCCTGTGACAATATCTCATATGAAATAAATAGAAAAAAATCAGTTATAAACATATTGCCCTATTTTCCTTTTGATGTATAAATCTTATACCTAAGGCTTTTATGTGTATTAATAATGTATAATGATTTGTTAATTGTCTCACATAAACATATACATGTTCTTTTCCTCAGATAAGTTTCACTATTGGATTTATCTCAGAAATGTATTTTTGTGGAGAAGAGAAGCAGTGTTTCCAATAGTGTGTCCAAAATCAAGGCTTTTTAAACCTATACTGAATTTTCAAAATAAAAAATTAAATATGAGTAACATTTCTTTGTTTTAAGTAAAAGAGATTGGTTAGATAGTGTTGGTAACCCTACTCCTTTAGGGTTACACGTGATTATGCATTTCTCAAATATTCATCAACCAAGACACAAACACTGAGCTGCAAACATTTAAGAGAGTCATTTGGGAGAGCAAAAAAGCAAACGTTGTCCATGTGAAGACGTGTGGCATGTAGAAAGGCACTGACTATAGTCTAATATTAGCAGACATAATGCTGAATTTGGGCAGCTGCGCCAGCACTGCATGATTCCCCTTCCCGTGCCGGGTTGTGTACAGTCTGCAGTGGTGTTCCTCCAGGTGTCTTCTCTTCACTACCTATCGGGATAGGTTGGGCACTTTGCTGCAAATGGTTTTAGCTCCTGAAGCTGGGTTTGTGCAAAACAGATCCAGAGCACGGTAGAAATAGCATCTGATATGCCATTAGTTGTAACCAAGACTCACAGAAAGATCCCCAAGTCCTTTTGTGCATCTGTTTTTATGCATATAAAAATTTCAAAATTTGTATACGGCAATTAAAGAAATAGATGCTAGTTGATACTGTAATCTATTTCCTTTGTAAATATAATAGTAAAATGCCTTTTCATCTGTGAATGTAAAAAATGATTTCTGTTGAAATCTTGTTCAATACGGAAGTGTAGTAACTAACTCTGTACAGAGGTTAAGATGTAACTTTTCGTAATATAAGATGGAAAAAAAATAGAGTCACCACTAAAAGATACAGTTAGAAGAAAAAGTTGTCTGTGAGCTGAGCATTTGAAAACTTGTCCTTTTCAAACAGTATGCTTCTCAGAATCTCCTAAATACTTCAAGAATAATTAGCATAGAACACGGTGTATTGTTTTCATAGAAATGTAAGCAGATTCTTTCTAGCCAAATATTATATTTCCATTTTTGGAATGCTAAAAACAACTTAGCACAGGATTTCACTAAAAGCAGAAGTAACTAAGAAAAGTAACGGATTTAATTGTGAGATGTACCCCTTCTGTATTATATAAAACATATTCAATCTTTTTTAATATAGAATCATAAAGGTTAGTAAAGACCACTAGGATCATCTAGTCCAACTGTCAACCCGTCACCAATATGCCCACTAACCATGTCCCTCAGTGCCACGTCTACATGTTTATTGAATATGTTCAGGGACAGTAACTTCACCACCTCCCTGTGTAGCCTGTTCCAATGCCTCCCTACTGTTTCTGAGAATAAATTTTTCCTTATATCCAACCTGAACCTCCCCAGGTACAACTTAAGACCATTACCTCTTGTCATACTGCTGTTATCTGGGAGAAGAGGCCAACACCCACCTCACTACAACCTCCTTTTAGGTCATTGTAAAGGTCCTCCTGAGCTTTCTCTTCTCCAGACTAACCTTCTCTAGACTTTCCAATCCCACTTCCCTCAGTTAATCCACATACGATGTGCTTCAGACCCTTCACAACTTCATTGCCCTTCTCTGGACACATTCCAGGGCCTCAGTGTCTTTCTTGTGGTGAGGAACCCAAAACTGAACACAGCACTTGAGGTGTGGCCTCACTAGTGCTACGTACAGAGGGATGATCACCTCCCTGCTCCTACAGACTGCACTATTTCTGACAAAAGCCAGGATGCCATTGCCCTTCTTGGCCATCTGGGCACACTGCTGGCTCATGTTCAGCTAGCTGTCAACTAACATTAATATTCTGGAGCAGAAAGCAAGAAATGGGAATGTTGAGGTTGATTTTAAATTGAGTGGACCCTACTAAGAGAAGATTCATTGGCTAACTGACAGACTTGTAGCTTTGCAATTGGAAAGAATACTTGGTGGCAAAGGATAGGGTCAGCTGGTGTTTCACCAATTGATGTGATAGTTATATATCAAAGTAGTTTTTGGATAGCTTCTACTTTGTTCCCAGGATGTGAAATGAGAGCAGGACTGCCAACTCTAGCATAAGAGTTTCTGAAGTTTGCAAATCCCTTTCATTTCTAGTTGTCCAGGTTTCAGTCAAGACCACGTTATTAGCACACCAATATTTGGTTGTTGCTGAGCAGTACTGGAGTGTGCTCAGGGCGAGGCTGGGCAGCTCAGTGGGAAGAGCTTCTGCCATGATGACGTGTGGCAGGGTGGGACCAGCAGAGGTACCTGAATGAGGCTGGGGTCATTCTGTACCACATGACACCATGCAGAAGGATATAAATCTTCAGGCAGCTGGCTAGTGCTTGGCTGCTCCATGTCAGTTGGTGGGGTGTTGGTCAGCAGGTGTTGAGTAATTGCTTTGTGGGTATGTATGTATTATTATCATTGCATTTTTGTTTCCTTTTTCCTCTTCTGTGTTAGCAAATAGTTCTATTTTGTTTCCAGTTCTCTCCCTCATCCTACCTGGGAGGAGTAAGGGAATGACTGAGTGGTACTGAGCTGCTGCTGAGTTATACCACAGCAGTCGGTAAAGGTTAATTTTCAGATTGGTCCATAACGACATCCCTCTGTTCTGAACTGATCTGTGGACTAGATTGCTCCCTTATCCCTCTTATCTCTCTGTAGGTTGGACTCTTTTGCTAGGTAAGTGACAGAATTACTGGTCTGCTATTTGGCTATTCAATGCAAATAACCTGCAGCTGATAGCCTAGTAGAAGAATAAAGCAGTGTCAGCTGGATATTGAGGGGGCCCTGCTTTCTGCAAGAGTGTTTTGTATCGGATGAGGTTGTGTTTGGTGCTGAAGGCAGGAGCTGTGGCAGCTTAGTCATAAATTAGTTAGAGCTGTCATCAAATTGCACCCCATGTTAGTTCATTACTCTTCTGAAGGAGTTCCTTTATCTGTTTGGATTTTGCTGTCTTACACTTCTCTTGCAAATGTACCCATGGAGTACCTGTTTTATTGCATTTGAGCAAGTTGAACAGAGTCTGTGACATGGAGGCATCACTTTGAGGAGTATTAAAATGGAGTAAGGTGCAATTCTACCTGTAGCTTAAATGAATCTACAGTGCTGCTGCTGTCAAAGGAGATTTGTTGACATGGTCACCCATTGTATTGACATTCCCTCACCAAAGCAAAAAATCTTTATCAGCTTGAATTAAAAACCTACAGTGGCTCAGGGAAGTCATTTCACTTATCCAGCTGAGTGGAGTAGGGATGGGCATTGCTTGTTTGTGGTTGTATTTCTGTAGAAAGATATTCACAGGAGCTGCTTGGCAGCTGTTCCTGGTTGTATCTGCCACAAGATAGTTTTGTCTACTGCATACTCATGTTGTACTGAATTACCTTGAAGAAGCTGGAAAGCCTTAAATTCACATCAACCTCATAAGCTTCCTTTTGTAGACAAGCTAGTTACAGTACATTTTTTTTTGAGAGTAGGGAGAACAATGTGTGCTTCACTGGTGTGTTGTATTCCTACATCTGAAAAGGCTCTCAAATATTGACCAAAAAGCTAATATTAAAACCACAAAAATGTTATTGATAATAAAACTGCAGATTTGGAGATGTTCAGAATGAATTACAACCTACTGACATTTAATGAGTAAAAAATAAAATCCTTGTTTATATGTGTATGCTTTGTAAAGGCTAATGCCATAATTCTCCTGGGCTGCCAACTTCCTTAAGTCTATGTGATCTTTAAATTGGTGAGCAGTAATTGGTAAAGCAGGTGAGGTGAATACAAGCTGCAGCAATAAATTGCTGTCATGGTGGGCTCACCTTAGTGCTCTTTCTTTCAAGTCTCAGGCTTTGTCAACAGTTCTTGCAGGGTACTTAATATTTTAAAAAGCAGCAGATGCAGCAAAATGCAAAAGGAACTGGCAATGATGATTTAAAAAAAAAAAATTGCTGTCCTTTATTCTTGTGAGTCCATGGATGTCTGGATGTGGAGAAGCACAATTCTCTTTGTTAGGATGAGGCACAAAGCGATATCCAATAAAACCACTTGGGAGTACCTCTTTTCTTCAGTATTGCTGCAAGCCAGTGTTTTAACCTACTGTGCACCTATAATTGAATTGAACAGCTTTATTCTTTTTCTTTCCCTCTAACTGCTGCTTTCTTCTTCTGCATTTTCAATGTTCTGTTTGCTAATTTGCTATTTGTGTCACATCTTGGTGTTTTGTTTTTTTTTTTTTTGTCATAGATGAATGTGATATAAGGTAATAGATTTTGTCTGATGAATTTCATCTAAAATATTTGGTATATTTTTTTTAATAAAAAAATTATTTATATCAGAAAAAAAAGCAAAAAGGCAATCTTTCCTTTGTCATAAATAGAGTGAGAGCTGATGAACTCATTTAAAAACAAAACAGATTTGAAAAATTACACGTGAAGGAAAAAGGTGAAAGAAGATTAGAGCCGTATGAAGACTGAAGGCTTAATATTCTTTTTCCTCTCAGTTTCTTTCATAGTATCAAACTGTGTAGACTTCATGCTTTAGTATTCACAGCAATAGCAAAAATAGAAAATTAACCCGAGTAAAGCTGTTGAATGAATTTTGGGGGGGGGGGAGAGGAATAAAACCCCCTGCTTTTAAAAAAGAAAAATTCAGTTATTTCAGCTTTCTATAGAAATTGCAAGGATGGGAATCAAAGTCTATTTTTTTCTTTTTTATAAGATAGGCAGGTAGAGAAAGATGGTTGATTGCATTCTATGAGGTGTTACATGACTTTCACAATAGACTTTGAAAGTCAAAAATAGAAGATAAATGTTTGTTATTCTGGCATGCATTTGGATGATGATACAGCTTTTAATCAGATACCGCTATTGAAAAGACATTCCAAATGCCTAGCTGAGGCTGAGCATGAGCTTGTTTGCTCGGAAAGCAGGATGAGAACCTTGGTGAGGTGCAAGCACAAAGTTAAACCCTGGATGAACCATCCTTGCTTGCTAGATCTTACTGGTGAGTCTCTGTCACCCTATGTTCTTCAGTGGGAAGGAAGACTCGGTGAATGGTTCTGGAATAGGCAATAAGCAAGGGCTGGCTTATGGGACCATGGAAGTCTTAAGAGGTTGCTTAGTTTGAAGACAGACTTGTTGACACAAGTCTAGGGGACTTAGAGTGGAGTGGCCATGAAATAGCATCAGGACATGGATAAATGTGTTTTCATTATATTTCCAAAAACAAGACTGTCACCAATGTAATCTATGTCTAGTGGGTGTTTTTCTTTAAAAAGATTGAACAGGTTTTGGTTAATTGATGCACCTTCAGAGAGTGAGTTCTAATTCATGGTGGCATATGTAGTGCACATGTCATGTTTCCAACAGAAGATTAAATTGTGAAGGAGCCTTGGAGGGATGTAATATCATATCTCAGCTTGCAGTAAGGCAAAAAAAAGGAGTGAATTTTGGTTGCCAAATAATAATTTCAAGGTAAAGCTAGTTGGGGAGAGTACATTTTTGTTTGTTTGTTTGGATTTATTAAATAATCATGCTTAAAACATTATTTTTTTGGAACAACAAGAAAAAGTTGTTATAATTGAGATTCTCTCTTGGGGAAAAAGAGCATAGTTTATACCTTACTATAAACTTTTATGACAGACTGGCAGGATGTTTTATTGATTCGAGATTTAGAATGGTGGTGTACTTACCAAATTCAATCCAAATATCTCAGAAGATATTGCCGTGTAAAACATACGCTTCTTATTTTTGCTAGAAATGTATTCGTTGGATGTGCATTGGTTAAATTATTTCTGTAGTGAACATGAAGGCAATGTAGGAAAGTAAATAATTCATGTCTGCCTCTTCTCAGTATCTTGTCAGTAGCAGGGAAATTGAATAAGAATCTTCTCATGATTTACTACTGTCTTATAATTCTGAAAATTTGTTTTAAATGCCATGAAGAGGACTAAGCAAGCTCTTTTGTTTTATTAAAACACAGTAGTTGATTTAGAATGATTGAAATGCTGTTATTTCTCTTGAGTAAGAAATAAAATATTATCAAACTTTCATTTACCATTTTTTAAAAACTTTTTTTTTTTTTTCCCAAGAACAGTAGTTATACAGTTCTAATCACAATGAAAGAAAATTTGCCTCAGCTTCACAAAGGAAGCAGATACAGCAGCAGTTTATAACTTCTGACCAAAGAAGGTTCAGGTAGCAGGGCAGCTTAATGATTTCAGTTTGAATTACGGGGCATTTGAATAGGTATAAAATAGTTTTGTTTTTAATATTTTTTAACTGTGGTACTAAGTAGGTATTTCATTCACTTACAGCACTCTGTGACAAGTTGAATTTCCTGGTGTCATCTAAAATTTTTCAGGAAGAGGAAGGATCTTGAGACAATATGTCATTAATGAACTTCTGTGCTTCTAGCTATCATTAGTGAAATTGTACACATGAATAAATTAGTGAAAATTAGTGAATGGATAATGTATATTTTGATTTACTTTCTCATGCAAGTCTACAACCAGGCTAAACCACAGCTTTTATTTTATTACTGGGTTATACTACGCATAACTGCAGTTTCTACCACTTCTGACTTTGAGGCTTGGATTAATTTTGTTCTTAAGGTTTTCAGAATCTGAGAAGCATTTCAGAATTTGTAGGCTGTACAAGCTACGTCAAAACAAAGAAAGTTTGTTTGAAAGCAATTCAGTATTAAAGTGGTGGTCAGTTTATTTTGAAATATTTTGTTTTGGTTTTAAAACATGGGGACTATGATTTTTTCAAGTAGGATGACTCAATTTGTTCTTGTACTTATCACACTCAGAGCAGATGAAGGTCAGCTGAGATGGGAATTTATAAGGCATTCTTATGTATAGTGCAAACCTGTAATGGGAAGATCATGTAGATAGGTGGAAAATTTAGATGAAATAAGATGAAATTTTGAAACATAGGTGGGTAAAGAATGGGACTTAAGGGGAGATGGAATGGTCACTGACCTTGAGAAATGAAGGCTAGATGAGAAAAGTTAGCAAAGCATATCTGGGAGCTCAGATTTACAGCACCTCTGCTTTAAATCACATCCCTGCCTCAGAGTCTAAGAATGCAGGATCACTGAGAGGCAAGACCACATGTTCTTCCATCAGCAGCTGGTGTGTGACTTGCACAGCAGTGTCACTGGGGAGCAGAGCAGAGAGGTTACAACTGCTCTGGGACACTTCTGTACCCATTGGATATGAACAGACAATGATGTTAAAAATTCAGTTGGAGACACATTTATTAAAACATGCCTTATATCTCCTTCATCAGGTAACTCAGGGTTTTTGCCTGTTTTAAATAGGTCCTCGATTAGATGCTTCCTCATTGCTGTTAGTAAACAAAGCATTAAATTTATTAGCTCAATATTAGCTCCAACCTATCAAAACCTACAGTTATTCTCATAGCACTTAACATATGGATTGAGCTCCCAACACAAGCTAATAATAATAAAAGCTTAACTGCCAAGAATTATTTAATGTTATGGCAGACAGGAACCCACAAATGAAGTCACTCCTATATTACTTGTGTTTGTGTGTGCAGCCTTTGGATTTCTCACTCCCATTTAAATAAGAGAAGCAAGCCATTCTTCAGTGCCTATGATTATGGCTTGTGCTCAAGGAGATCTGATTGCTTTCCTAAGGTCTGCATGCCTTAGTAAGGCTAAATCAAGACTTGTTCTGAGATTAAGGTAATAGTACACTGTCCAAATAGGTTTATAATGACTGCTGTAGCAGTGCTTGACTCAAGTGGACTGGGTAGATGGTGTTTGCAAGATGGAGTGCTGTACTTGTTTCTTACTAAGCTACACATTGTTCTGGAATGAGTAACGTCCACATCATAGAAACTTAACTATGAACAGGCATGTGAGTCACCTCTGAGAAGGTTTCTTATTGTCTAAAAGAAAAAATAACTTTTGTCAAAGGAGCGACTCAGATGTGACTGATTCATCTGACCTGACATTCAGGCAGGTATTTAAAAAGCACTTGGTAAAAATTTTGTTGATCAGAGCACTGATGAAGTGTGGAAAAAATATGTACCATACCTACTCCAATTCCTTGAAAATTTCACTATCAAAAATGATTTTGAACTGATGTGTGTCTTGTTTGGAATTAACACTTTCTCTGATCAGCTTTTCTGCATACAGTTTTGCTCATATAAAAATTTACTGCATTTATTCTCCAAGGTGCTAAGAGATATCCTCAGATCTTGAAAGTTTTTCTGACATTCATGTATGCTCGTGGTTCCAAATATTTTGCAGTATTAAACTCCAGTAACCCTTTTACAGTTGTCTTTGATCTCTGGGGCTAGAATATGTTTCTTGAATAATGTCACCTTTTAATATAAAGGTTTTTTTTGTTTGTTTTTTGTTTTCAGTTTGTCTACTATTTAGTCAAGGTTGAAGCAAGATGGTAGAGGATTATCCTCTGTCCATTGCCTTTTGTCCCTTTCCCAGCCAGTGTTCCCTACATTGTATCTTTGCATGAATTTCCTTTGCCTGGGCAACAACTGAGAAGCAAATCTTTCCATGCTCCTCTTGTGCTAAACACTTGCTTATTGATTGTACTGAAGATTGACATACACAAAACAACAAGCAACCTTTGTTCTAAGAGAGCAGTCAGATTAAATTTACATTACTTAAAATGAGCTTTGCATTCAGTCAGAGTATAGGCGTATAAGAAAAAGTGTTAACTTGAAATGTGATTACTTGAAATGATTTACACAATTACCCAGTCCTTTGCTTAATGTTTAGGGCTACATATAGAAAAAAAAAAAGTATATCAAAGATTATTAAGGTGACACATGGAGTCTCTCAAACCAACAGCAATCTTAAAAACAAACCTCAAATCCTCTAGGCTTTGAAAATGTTTTCCTGCTGCCAGACTTCTTCCAGTCTGAGTCTTGTTGTGTGTGTAGGATTGTATAATGTCAAATTCAAAAGGGAAAAAAATGAAAAGCTATTTGGGACATTGGAAACTTTGTCACCAAATTGGCCTAGTGGAATACAGAACCACCCTTCCTTCTCACTGCAAACTAATTGTCTTGACATAATTGTTATCCTGCTGTTCTGTGCTCTTGTAGACTTACAGATGGGATCTAGTAGTTAAATTGAACTCTCTCATTCAGGGATGAGCAGCCAGAAGCTTAATGACAGTAGTGAATATCAAAAGAACGCTATTCATATAGACAATTAGAAAAGATTTACATGAAATAAAGTGGAAGTGTTCTCTCTTTGAGGGAGTAAAGATGGGAGTGGCATGGAAATGTTCCTATAATAAGATGGACAACTAGAATGGCAAAAAGATGGGATGCAAGCAACCCAAGAGATTTTGAACAGATGTGAAATATCTCTTCATAACACAGGTGCTACACTGGCCATCCAAGGATAACGGTCTCCTGGATATGCTATGCTAAGCAAGAAAGAATTGATCAGGGATGTGATGATTAATCTATGGCAACATTAACTGTTAGGTTTGTGAAGTACTGGAGTTTAGAATCAAAGAGGAGTGAAAAATGCATTTAGCCAAACACAGATCCTGGTCTTCAGGAAAGCGGTCTTGCTTCTGCAGAGAACTGTTGCCAGGGGAGGCAAGTCTGAAGGGCAAAGTAGCTCAGCATTGCTGACAGGTCTTTAAGGACAGCATGTAAAGTTCCTTAAGGAGAGCATTCTTCATTTTGATGCACAGGGAAGCAAGAAAGGAGGCCAGCTTGATTAAATGGAGAACTCATGAATGACCTTCAGCACAAAAAGAATCTACACATGGAGGCAAGGGCAGGTTGCAAAGGAGGAATATGGAAACACTGCCCAGGCTTGTAGGGCTGGTGTTGGAAAAGCTAAAGCTCTGCTTGAGTTGGAAGTGATAAGGGATACTCAGGAAAGGGAGAGTTGCTACTTCTATATTAATAGTAGAAGGCAATTAATGGAAAATAGGAATCCATGGGTGAATAGGGTAGGTGATTTATAACAGCAGGCACTGGTAGGACTGAATGCCTTCTTTGTATTCGTCTTCACCAGTAAATTGTACCAGGCCACTGTTCTAGTGCTGAACTCAGATTATGTCCCCAGTCAACTGGGAAAAACAAATGTTACACCTGTCTTCATAAAAGGTGAAAAGGACAATCTGAGGCACTAGAGAGGGTCAGCCTTACTGTGGCCCCTGGGGATATACAACAAGTCCTGCAGAACATTTTTGAGTACATAAAGAAGCATTATTTTGGCAGGGACAAATCATGTCTGACATATCTGACTACCTTTTATGGTTCAGTATCTATTTGTGCATGAGGGGAGAGCAGTGAATGTAATTTAATCAATTTTAGCAAAACTTTCAGTGCTATCTGCCACAGTATTATTCTATACATGCTAAAACATTAGACTAGGCTTGTGGACTACCAAATGGTTTAAAAAAATCACAGCTGAGTGGTTGGAGTAAAGATCAGTGATTGTGCTTAAGAATCAAGAAGTCAGTTACAAGTACAATACTGTAGGAGTGAATCCTGAGTATTTATTGAATTTAATATCTTTATCAGTTTCCTGGACACTGGGAAAGAAGGTATCATCAACAAACTAGGGTGGTCAATAAGCTTGAGACTAGGGCTGCCATCCAGATGGACTTAGACAAGAGGAATGAGTCAACAGGATGGTCATGAAATCTAACATAAGCAAGTATGAAATCCTACAGCTAGGCTGGATAATCTCTCTGCAGTGAAACAGACTGGGGAACAGCTCTACAGAGAGGAGATGAAGATCCTGGCAGACAGTGATCTGGACAGAGCCAACTGGGTTCTTGCACAAGAGACAGCCAACAGCATCCAGGTCTGTGTCATAGGGTACAGCCAGGAGTTCAGGGCAGTGGTCTTTCCTTTTGGCTCCACATAGCACATGGATTCCTGCCTATGGTTCTTATCCTATCTAGAAAAAAAAGAAGATACAGACAAATTCAAGTCAGCAAGAGGGTCACTGAATCAGTCAGTGGTTGGATAGGTTGAGGAAGAGAGGTTTGTAAGGCTTGGTGCAGAGATGGCTTCAGAGGACACAAGGGCAACCACATGGTCCAAACAGGGAGGGATAAGGGAAGGGAGAGTTGCTATTTCTACAATAATAGTAGAAGGCAAACCATGGAAAATGTGAGATCAAGAAGATTGAGCCAGACTCTGATGTGTAAGATGCATGAAAAAGTGACAGTGATCATAGAATGAAAAATGGAAGGTTCCATGCATTTCTAAAGCAAAACTTTCTCACCACTAGGAGAATTAGGTAGTGGGATAGGTTGTCCAGGGAGGCAGTTCATCCTCCATCCTTGGAGTTTGTTAAGATGCAAAGGGAAAAGACCTGAGTAAGTTGATCATATCTCAGAGATGACTGCAGTGAGCAAGATTTTAGACTGGATACCTTCCGAGGACCCCTCCAATGTGAGTGATTCTGTGATTAAAGGGAAATAAAACTACATTTTATTTTTACAGAATGGCAGGTAAAATATTGATTTGTTAGTTCAAAACAGGGTTATGAAACTGGGAAATTAAGTACTGGGATATCTTAATCTGTAATGTGTGTTCTTTCCAGAATTTGAATATCAATATTAACAAGTACTGGGTTGGCAGGAGCAGGGAAGAAAGGAAAATGTATCTTCTAAACTGGTGGTGACCTCCCTTGGTTTCAGTCAAAACTAAGTATTTTGCATGATAGCTGGAACCCATACTCTTCAATGTCTTTGAGATAATATAATTCCAGTATGATTTTTTACTGGATGCATTCCATAGAATAGTATTTCATGTTTCTTTTTATTATTGTTCTGACATACATTTCTTCTGTAGACACATAAAAATAAAGTGGGGAGGAGGAAGGGTAGAGAAAACTTGAATTAGTAGCCTTCTTAACAACAAAATCATAAACCATAAATCAAAAATGGGGTTGCTTTTTTTTTCCTTGAGCTTGACATTATTTCCTTCAGATAAAGTTTGTTTATTCTGAAGAGTGAAGAAAAAAAAATGCAATTTTGTTTTGCAAATATGAGAATCTGTGACATAGAATAAATTACCAACTATTGGCTTGGTTCTGAAACCTTAATTCAAGCGCATGGTTGGTTAGTCATACAAATATTCCCTAAGCCAGCAGCTTATTCTCAGGTGTCAGGTTTTTATAACTGACTATGATGTGATAAACAATTCAAGATATTTTGGGTGGATCTGAATATTAGAATGATAATTATACCTGGCATGGCTGTGTGGTTCTTTTCTAGTTAGTGTTTCCAACCTAAATTTATTTAAGTGCTTTGAAAGCACAGACTGTTCTTTGTGTTTAATAATAATAATAATAATAATAAAATAAGTGCTACCACAATACAGAGCAATTTTGAAGAGAATTTAATGTATCACTTTGAATATTTCTTTATTCCCTGCTTTCTGTTAAAGTAAATACAATCTTAAAAGACCAAGGACCTAATCTGGTATATTTGTTTTTGCCTTAGATCTGCCCACAGCTCTCCCTTGAGGCACGCAAGAAGATTTGATAAGCAAACCTTGCCAGATGGCTAATGCTTGGAGGGAACGTTTTGCTACAAACATTGCAAAGTAAAGAAATTTTAAAGTGCAGCAGCAGACTACAGGCATAGAACAGCACTGTGCTTAACTTGCGTGATCAAGTATCTTGTGCTCTGGAAAAGGGACAGACGGCTGACTTGGCTTTTCAAGTACTCTTGGGCAGGGCTGAGGTTAGCACACATTTGAGTTTTTGTCTGAATTAAAAAGGGAGCAAAAATTATTCAAAAATTAAGGTACCTCCATTCCGCAGATTCCTCATCCTATTATGGACATAGGAGATTCTGGACAGACAGTAAGAAAAAGTGAAAAAGGATGGAAAATTTGGTAAAACTGTTAATGTTAAATTGCTAGTATGCTGCATATACTGTGAGGCAGGTCAGGAGCTTGCTCAAGCTTTGCCTAAATACCAGCTGGTGAGAAAGCAGTCTGCTGTATCTCCTCTGTACCTGCCTCTGTCCTTGCTTATGGCTGGTAA
Source organism: Gallus gallus (assembly GCF_016699485.2). Taxonomy (NCBI): domain Eukaryota; kingdom Metazoa; phylum Chordata; class Aves; order Galliformes; family Phasianidae; genus Gallus; species Gallus gallus. The sequence continues at coordinate 143,127,974 of NC_052532.1, forward strand.
GCAAAACAGTGTTAGAGTCACAAAGGCATCTGCTTCAGTTGAGTAGGAGGATTTTAAGCAGAGGTGTTCTTTGGTACTTTGATTGTTGTGGATTTGTCATCAAAGAAAGTCTCTGTGGTGTTGCGAGACTGGCTCCACTGTGGAGTTATTTTAGAAAATGTGTTTCAGGAAGAATAAACTGAAAATGATGTAGTTTCCTATATCCTGTCTCATTTGTTTTCTTAGATTTTGGACTTTTGTGAAGAAAGACTGATTTTTAAAAATGAGAATCAAGCCCTTAAAGCTGTTGGAAAGGAAGTAAAAAACCAAAGCAGTGCAATAATTTAGGATGTTGTTATGACAAATATTGCATCATTGTTTCCTAAAACACCTAATCATGAGGTAGCTTTTTTCTTACCAGCCTTTACGTAAGCAACAGCTTACAGGTCAGCTGGAGAAAGAATCCTCAGCAGAGAACTTGTACTGTTGCACAGCATCTCTTCCCTTAACATTCATCAAGAGGAGCTTCATGAGAAGTCTCAATTTGTTTCCTTCGTACTATAAACATGGTTATCTACTACCTGTTATGACACAAGTGCTGTTCACCACCTTTGGAAGGCAGTATGTTTGAATTGCAAATGGATATTGGGAGATATGTGTTTTACTTTTGGGGGTTGGAACAGTACCTCAAATGAGTGACCATTCATTGCTAATTTGACAGACAAAGGTAATTAAGTTACATATAAATTTTCGGCTGTATTTGCAAAAGCTTTGTATTCTTTTTTTTTTTTTATATGAAATGTATTTTAAAACACAGAACAGAATCCAAAGATAGGTAAAGACTGTATGTGCCAGGCTTCGAATGTTAGCTGTTATTGCTTTAGCCTTTCCTTAAGGATATATATATATATTCAAAGATAAAATATCAGCCCAGGAACACTATTTTTCAATCTATGACTTTTGAAGGCAAGGGAAAATATATGATTACCTGCAGTGCTGCCAATTAGTGCCTAGTGAAGTGCTATATATAGGGAGAGTTATTTGCAGGAAGAGGGGCCAACTCCTTGCGCAGATCATAGTGATAAATAATGTACCTCAGAAGTTTCCTGCGATGCTTAATCCTACCTGTTTAAAAATATTTTCTGTGATTGTATGAATAAACTACTCATTATACATGGTAAAGTGGTTTTATTATATTATTTTCTTCCCTGCCTTTGTTATGATTGATTGTGTAGCACACCTCAGCTCTGGCAGATGTGAAATGGAAGGCTCAGCAATGCATGCCAGTCACTCTTTCTTCAGGGGTTGAAATACACTCTTAAGCTGCACAAGCTTAAGCACACCTGTTGTTCTTCTCTGGATTCTGGCCTGGGTAGGACTGAGGAGGCTTCTGTACCTGTGTAAAGGAGGTCCTTCTGCATCTCAAGGGAACCTCTGCAGAGGCTAATAGGAGGCATTCTGAGCCCCATAGCTCCTGCTAAGATTTTGAAGAATATTCAGTTGATGTGAGATTTTTCAGGCAGAATATTTCTGCTTAACATAATATAATAAGAAAGGCACTAGCAGAATATAATTTAAATGAGAATAGAGCATGACAAAGGAGGTTTGATTATTTATTTATTTATTTATTTATTGGTAGCAATTAGGATGGCTTATAGCATGTTTGATCGGTTTTGGGGAGTGGGATTTCTTGGTTGTTCTTAGTTGTCTCTCTAATTGCACTGAAAGATCCTGTTTAGAGTGGCTTACAACTGTCTTGGTTGCTTAGTGTTCCTTTTCCTTTTTATCAAGCTCAAGGGAAGTACATATGTTGACTGGAAACAAAAGTCAAGTGATTTTGAGGAATTTAAATCTGTACGTATTCTGCAGATCTTCGATTCCTAGCTGGATGTGACTCATCTTAGATCTGAAATGGCTAAGTGCAGCTTTTTCAGCATCATTCTGCTAATTGTGAGACAACTGTCATGTGTGGAAATGAAAGAGTAATTAATAACTGATACATTTTTGCTTGCACAGAAATTTAGAGTTTATAGAAAAGTTTTCTGTTTAATATTCTGACTTTTGGCCTCTAGTTGACTGCATGTTCTTAATTAATATTTGTAATGTTAGTTTTATGTAAGTGGTTTGTGTGGATCATGTGTTTATCATTGCAGATTGGTCACAAATCCAGCATAAGCAGAGTACGTTGGATCTGGAAAGGCATGCTAGTCACAGTAGCTGGCTTTTCCTTTCACCAGGTGCCAGTCACCACAGGCACCTTAATTAGAACTTCTTTTCAGTTATTTGCTATATATAAAAATGGATGTGATTTAAAAAAGAAAAGTGAATATTCTTAATGTATTTTAAGCTGAACTTAATGAAAAAAAAATTATCCAGCAAATTTAGAAATAAAATATTAATCCATGAACAAGTGACAGGCAAAGATATCTGAAAGAGCCTAGTGTGCTATTCTAATCCAGTCACCACTCCAACAAAGTAACGGATATGTAAGCTTTTGCTAAGCTGAGCTACCTTTTAAGAAGAGAAGTACTGGAAGAATCTTTTCTCTGATTTACTGCAATGAAAGTCAGAGAAAATCATCATAATGTTGCTCCACTACCTTAGTACTTCACCTGCTATGATCATAGAATCATAGAATGGTTTGGGTTGGAAGGCACCTGTAAGATCATCTAGTTCCACCCCCCGTGCTATAGGCAGGGACAACTCCCTCTAGACCAGGTGTGTAATTCTGAAATCCATTCAGTGTTTGTGTGGTGTTACCAATATTGCTGCAACACAATCCAGAAGGAAAAGCAGAGTTTCATTATGTTTCTATAAATAAATCTAGTGAGTCAAAGATGCTCAATGTTTCTCTCTCACTGTGAGTGATGAACTTAGAGATCATTTGCAGTTTTGTGTAACGAGGGCTGCATCTATATCAGCATCTTGGCAATGCCAGGCTTCTAGCTGCAGCTGCTTTGCTCTGCAGATCCATTTTTATTTCAACAATCTACATGTTAACGTAGATGCCAATGGCTACTGTAGCTACTTTGCTCATTTTAGCAACCTTTATCAAACACTGGGCATGATAGATGAGAAAGGAGGACAGGCAGTGGCAAACAGTGAAAATTTCAAACACAAATTGTGACTGATCTTTGCAGTGTTTCTTCATTTTTGTCTTTCTTCTTAAACTTCTTTTCTAGAAAGTGTGTGTGTTTGTTTTGGTTTTGTTTTTAATCAGGAAAAAAACCTGCTTGACTGTCTTTTACTGTATTTCAAATTGTCTAACAAATATTCTCTTAGGTATTAGGGAAGGGATGAAAGAGAAAAAGTAAGGTGGACTGCTGCTTTAAAGTCTTTTTTTTCCTTAAGACAAAATGTACTAGAAAAATAGTAGCAAAAATAGAAAAAGCCACTCTTGTCTCAGGTTCTGGAAAAATATAGGCAGAACACACGGTCTCATCAGCTGCTTTGCAATGTGGCAAACCTGAAGCAGGACTTGGTGGTAGAGAGTATTATTGAGTTACCCCTTTTGTCACAAGTACATGGAAATATGTTGCCTTGTGAAAAAGATGGCCTTGCATGTCAAAGCAGCATTCTCATATGAGAGAAATAGGGAGCAATATAAAGGAGACATCTCCCAAGATGTCTTGCTCAAGATTTTGCCAGAGGTGCTGGGCATGGTAGTAAAATCTGTATCTGTTTTTCTGCTAGGTTAAAAGTCAAAAGAAGCTGTTAGTGTAAATATATGTATATTATCACATATGGAAAGCTTAATTCAGCATCAGGGCTACCGTAATCAGTAATTTCTACATGAGTAGAACATCTTTTTCTCTTTTAAAATGAAACAATCTGAACCCCAGTTTGTGAATCAATTTCACAAGATTAAAAAATAAAATAAAATTTGAGGGGAAAAGGAAGACATGATACACCACCTACTTAGTGAGCCATTTATCAGCTCGCAATGCAACTCGTGCAGAAATAGAGTTCCAGCATATCTCCGCATGGGTGAAAAACATGGAGAGAACTGACTGCGTCTGGGTGATGGCACCGTAATCTGGGTTAGAAACTTTGATTTTGAGCTGTGTTCCTGGAGGAATGAGTAGTAGTAGGGGCATTTCACAGGTGAGGAAAGGGAGTATGGAATGAGCTACTTTGTGGTACTCAGCCAGCATCTGAGCTGTGTAAATGCTAGGGGTGGTCACCCACATCTACTGGTGTGGGAAAATTGCTTGCATGACTGAAACTGGGAGCTTCTTTGTAGGCTTCTGCTGTTTGGAGACTGGCTGGGGGTAGAGGGGAAGCTACAGGGATATGATTCATTCCTGATAATGTGTGGGTGAAGCTCAGGCAGGCAAAAAAGCAGTGATTCAATGAACCTCCTGAACAAAGAGAGGATGGGAAGAGAGCAAGCAGCAAGGATGCTTGGATAATGAGTGAGTGTGTACCGTTTTCAAAGCTGTACTTATGGTGTCCACTTGGACTAATGTTATTTAAGACTGTTCTTTGTAACCAAAATACCTAAATGTTGTAATAAAGATACACATTCCTTCAATGCATTAGGGCATTTATTTCTGTGATTTCCTTTATTTTCTAGATAAGAGATTGATCCAAACATCATTAAAAAAAACTACAAATAAAAAAAAATAATAATCCTCTTCTGAGAAAGTATATTGAAGTATTTTACAAAATTCTATTGGAATATTTTCTCTGCAGCCAGTTCACCATTCAGAAGTCTACGGGACTAGAGAAGTAAAAGAATAAGGAGAAATTAGATGGTGTGCTGCCAATTTCACGGATCTTTAGTGGGATAAATTAGGTACATCATCATGCTGCTTCCTTCATTTCCTTCATTACACAAGTTAAAGAGTGTCTTCCAAAAAAAAAAAAAAAATTAAACGCTTTTGTTTTCCTGTGCTCCTCTCACCCTGCTACCTTTCATCTGCAGATTTTCATTGAAAGCCCTGACTCTTTCTTTATTTCACAGGCGGAAGCTACAGACTATGCAGTCTTATGGCTATTTCAGGGTTTTGGCATGGACCAAAGAGTCTAGCTTATGAATTTCAATGCTGCACAGACTGTCAGATGACATGCTCTCTAGGGCAGAGATTATTAGCCCTTCATTTGTGCTTTGCAGAGCCTGTTCTAGATATTATCCCTAGACAGACAAGGGCTCTGTTCTGCAGCAGTGAGGCCCCTGGTGAAAGGGCACTGACACTGTGGCAATGCTGTGTGATTGCTCTCACAGCTCTGGCAGGGAATGAGGAGACCTGATAAGATTTGAACCCTGGCTTTATTTCCTGGACTCAGGAATATGATGTGGGTCAAAAAATATTTGCCTGGCATTTTCTCTGGCCGTGTTTCTAGTCCTTACCTAACAACACTGTGTGCATTCTGTTTCACTAATAATAATGTACTGGTTTCTAACCAGGGTTTTTCTTCAAGATGGCAAATATGTCTTAAGAGAGTAATTTAGGAGGTAGCTGTATAGAACTCATATTCAGGAATCAAGATTAATAACAGCATGTCCATGTATAATACTGCTTTATGTTTAGAAAATTTAGTAGGCGATTTTGAAAAAAATAAAAAAATTCTTTGATCAGTTCTAGACAAGCCTGTCCTGACCTTTCCCCTGGGCTCTCTAAAAACTGTCATGACAGCAAGACTGCATCGTGAAAGGAAAGTGAGAGATCAGGTGATACACTAAAATGTTACTTTATAGTCAATACAGAACTACTGACGGGTGTAGTTGATGAATTAAGGAAGAATTTTTCTACAAATACTTCTATATGCAAAGAAACTACTGTACTAATGAAGGCAGGAAGAAGAAGAAGGTAGAGTATTTTAGTACATCAAGTTATATGATCTGATATCTCATGCTAACTGGTTAATCTCAACTAGCACAGCTGATGATGAAGCTGAGATTTTCATATTAATTGATAAGATAGTTGCTTTAAAGGTTTCTTCCCCTTTGTAGGTGTCTACTTTTGAAATCTTTTTTTTTACATACTACATTGTATCTTAACTGAAAAATTGGTTTGTAGAATTTCTGCAAAATAGTAGAAATCACAATGAGGTGTGCCACATTACATGGTGGGCATATGAGAAAGTTAATAGGTGCTCTAAGTAAATTGAGGAAATCCTGAGTTGAGCCCACGGTTTGTATTCATGAGAGGGTGGTTTGTATCCATGAAATTCTTCCTATTAAAATGCTTTGCATTCATTTGAAAATATATTAAAACTGTAATTATGCAGACAACATAAACATCTACTAGTACAGTGTTCTGCCCATTTAGAAGGTCTTTCAACGAAGTCTCTGAAAACATTGGTCTATACTGAGAATTCATCCTCATATAAAAACTTTGGGGAAAAAAAAAAAAGTTGAGAAAAAATGCTGTTTTTGCAGCCAGGTAATTGTTTTTTGTTTTTGTTGTTTTTTTGTTTTTTGTTTTTTTTTTTTTCATTGCAGAGACTTTATGAGCTTTGCAAGGTGTGCTTCATGGCCTTTTTTTGTTTTTGTTTTTTTTTGTCTGAGCTCAGTAGTTATACTTTCTATTTTAATCAGAACATTTATGGTGCCAAACTCCACACTAGGACTTGGTATGTGGAGCTGTTTTGTTAAGGCATCCTGTTCTCACATTTAAAGTAGAGCCTAAGTGCAAGCACTGCTAAAAACACATTAGGAAGCTTATTTGGGTAAGCTCTATTCAGGGCATGAGAGTGGTTGAAAGAAGTTTCTTCAGACAAAGGTTCAAAAGGAAAAATGAGAGGAACAGTCTGATCTAAAGGCTAATTCATAGAAGTCCTGAGTGCTTAGGTAAAGGTATTAACCCAAGAGTTATCTGGAAAGTGTGATGTTCATATGGGACTGCCAAAATGACGAATAATTTTACAGGTAGTTGTAGGCAGTCAACATTCCTGTTGAACATGAAGTCCCTAAACTGCTGTACTAGTGAGGGCTTGAGTGTTGCTGCACTCAAGGTGGTAGCTGTAGGTTGGGTTGAAAACCGTCAGAATCTACTACTAGGGCAAGCAGAATAATTACATAGCAGTATTTAGTGCTGAATGTTTCTGATGAGCCACATGTAAATGGAGGGGAACAGTTGAACTTCTTAACTGGACGGAAAAATAACTTGAAGGAAAGCCGAAAGAGGAAATATCTACACTTCCACTGACTTCTTTGACAGCTGCATTTCAAGCTTTGAATACTCCTCTAAACAAATCCACTGAGTCATTAATGTCGTTGAGAGTTTTACATCTGAGCATTGTACAAGCGTGAAAAATAGATGGATTAGATTCAAATAATTAGAATTCAAAAAATCATAAAATTCTAGAACACTTAAAACTGTATGTGAGAGGGGAGACAAGGATTTTTCTTCTTTTTCTCTTAAAGATTTAAGATAATTTTTCACTTTAAGATAATTTCTGCATTTCTATGAGGTCTTTCTTGTTCCCATACACTTGGTTTCTCTGCTTTCTGTTCATTACATAGCTGTTTAATGAAGCTCGCAGAAGTCTGCTAAATCTGGGATCCATTTTGCTGTCTTCAGTGAAGCTGGAACTACTTGCAACACGGGGATATACTCAGCTTTCCTAGTCACTCTGCTCCTTGAGTTCCACTCTTACTGTGAGAAGTTAAATCTATCATTTTCTTGCTCCTGTCAGAACTGATTGTCATAGGGAACAGAGTATCTGACAGCGTGCCCAGGTGCAAGCATGATAGCTTGAGCAAAATCTCCAGCTTTAGGAATGAATGTAGCTGTCCTTTGTTGCTACACGAAGAGCAGAATGAGTTGATATTTAAAAAATATCTGGGGTTTGTTAACCTGTTTAATTTCCATGTTTTCTCCATGGAACCTGACCACCACTTTCAGAGAGAGCAGCAATCTTGGAGAGCAATCCAATCACAAAGCAAAAGACAACTGCTGTTGATATCTCCTCACTGCTATATAAGGCAAGTAGAGTACAGTGCTTAGGGAATTACAGTGCAGGCATTTCACCATTTTGAAAGCACAGAAACTAATGACTCACATCTTTCAAATAGAGGCTTTCCCCAGAGGAAACTACTAGGACAACTAGCTAGGGTTTGTCATTTTGTACATCTCATTTAAAGTAATCTTTATCTTGCTTCTGAAAAGGTCAGCAGAAAGATGAGAAAATTATGCTGGTTGAAACTGAAGTTTTGTTTTTGACATTGTTTCTTTTGCTTTGCCCGTTAGTAATACCAATTACATTTCATAGGCGATGTTTTCTGCTCTGAAAATGTACTAGAAAGCATCTATCAAATCTACTGATAATATCAGTGAGAGAGGTCCAATAAAATACAATCATAAGAATGAGGGAAAGCTTTTGACCTTATTGAGGGAAGGAATCATAACCCTTTGCCAACAAAGAATTGGAGGTGAAAGTAAGTTTGAGGAACTCCAAGTCTACTAAGAAAATAACTGTAATGATAACTTCGATTGCCATCCTTGCATCTTGTCAGCTCTAAACTATTAACTATAAAAAGATGAGACACTTTAATTAAAGTATCCTGTAGTATTATTTTGGAAAAAGGCTTTGTTATCTTTACATGGAAAATGTAAAAGGCAAATTAGAGAAGATGGGAGTTAACAGGAAAAAAGTCAAATAATACAGTGGATAGGAAAGATAGGCTGAGGACAGGCTGGGAATGAGGAGTAAGTTTCTAATAGTTGCTGAAGTGCACAGAAACATGCAAGTAAACAAGTTAGCTTAGATTAAAATAAAATTATTTACTTATTGCAATAATTTCTGCAAATTGGAGGGAATGTAGGATAGAAAGGTCAGAATGATGCTGAAATTTGCCTTTTTGGTTTTTCAGTGTGTATTCTTTTTAGTTCTGAGAAAAGCTTTGCTCTTCATCATATTATTTTATAATTCACTCTTAGGTAGGAAAAAAGGTTTCTAAAAAGTCAGGAAATGGTTTGGCTTGCTTTTTCTTTGTCCATTTTCTTTCTCAGCAAAGTGACTCTCAGTCTTACCTGAGAGAATGAATTCCTCCATCTGTGATATTACTCATAGTGTTTGAGGATTACAGAACAATCCAAAACCTATTGAAATCAATGAATTTCAGAATAAGCTCTTCAATATAATGGCTCTTGCTGAAAAGATCCCAAGGTATTTTTAGCTGATGAACTCCAGGTTTGTTTAAAGAAGGCATTACGTTGGTGTGGAGTAACTATCTGATGTGAACATTTCTGAGCTTTACAGGATTCTGAAAATACTCTTAGTACATCTTGTCTAAATCTGAATTAGAGCCAGCTCCAGGCAAGAAACAGGTAATACGTATAGAGCTTCTGGAGCAACCCAAAGGAAAATGAGCTCTCAGATCCAGAGACTTGTGCCAAGTTTCTAGCTGTTATATGTAATTGTGGAGATGAGCTCTGCCCAGTCATCCATCCATCTATTCCTTGAACAGTTCCTCATAAGCAATTGAAAGCCACTTGTGAAAGATAATCCTGTAGCCTGTATAGTTCATAATGAAATGCTGCCTAACCTAAGCTGTATATCTTCAAGTTTTTGGGTTGTTATTCTCCCTGCCAAATTCTCCCAAACATACCCTTTTTTACGGCTGCTTTCTTTTTTCATGTTTTCTGGTGGAACAGTAGCACCACTAACTGTATTATTCACCTGTGTTATTTAATGAAAACAATGAGTTCTTAAATCTCCATATTAGACTGTTTTCAAACCAGATGCAGAAATCATGCTTTATTGTAGAATGCAACTTTAGGCTTCTTATGAATTTAGTTTTCTCAGCTCATCTAAAAATAAAATTTCAGAGGCTTTATGATCGATTAATTCTTTACTCTCTTAGATCATGATGCACAGATTACTCATCACTTTTATAGGGTAATGTATCATGCTACTTATAAATATCTCATTACCTTTTCTATTAAGCATAACTTGTATCAGAAATATAATTGCTGAATGCATGCAGGATTTATATTTCCCTTGGGAAAAGTAAAACTTCAGAATCACTGTAGTATCCCTGCCCTGGTTGGCATACCAGGTTTCATGTGGGTTTCTGAGAGCCTCTTCTAAGCTCAGGGCAGTAGTAAAATACACCCTAATCAGGGCACTAGGCAAATATTCAGCTTGCTCTTTGACAAATCAATGTTATGTCATTCTTCATGAGATGTTCTTCCTTTTCTCCTTGACTTCTTTTGTGAATTAGAAGTTCAGTGAATACATTAAGAAAAAATAATGCTTTATTTGTAGGGCTTGTTTCCACATGCAAGAACCATACAAACAACTTCAACAATTTTGTTACTTTCAGTGTTTTTCCAATATTAATTTTCAACCCACAAGTTTAGAAAATGTAATCAAAACCAAAGAATTAGTGATCTAGAAAAGGATAATTTTGGCAAAGGATCCTGGGAAAAAAAAAAAAAAAAAAGGTGTTTTTTTTTTGGCTACCAAAAATCTTTGCATGCAACTTTGGAGTATGCATCTCACTAAGTAGATGAAGAAAAAAATCATAAAGTTTTGTTCAAGGACCCTTATATCTTAAGCAGCACAGGAATTGTTTTATCTTCTCCAATACAAAGAAAGATAATGTATTTATGAGAACTTGTAACAGTAGTTTAGACTGTAGTTTAAGTATTTCAGTCCACAACTTATACCACAGTACACTTCTTTAGATTCTAATTTTGAATTATTAATTCAGTGAGAGATTGCATATGAATATAATGAGTTTTTTAAAAATGCTTTTTGTCTTGGTCAAACTATTTTTCCAAGCTAAAATACGTTACCTCTTGAAAAACAGTAAATAAAAATACTATAATAAACAACCCAGAAGCATTGGCCTGAAAATAGATTATGCCTTTTGAGGAAAGTTTAATGTCTTTCCTTCCATGTATTTCTTCCATATATGTCCTCATCTTTAAAGAAAATGGACTAGAAATGATGTCCTGTCAAAGGGTTGATTTTATTTAATGTTTTTTTTTTCTTGTTCTCAGTGTGTTGAAATATCTTCTTTCTAGATATTTATACAGCCTTTTCAAAGCAACATTTTCAAAAGAATTATGTTGGTCACTGTTTGTACCCAGATGTCTATTTGTATGGACAGAACTAATGTCAGAGACGATGCATTTATCAGGGAGAATCCTTTCTTTCCCTTGAAATGGCCATGATAGACTTCTTCACGACCTCAGAAATCTGTCTAACACTATCTGAAAGTTGCATTCTTGAATTTTCTCATTAAAAAATCAGTTCTGAGGGATTATCTGATCTGATATTTTGTTTTCATCAGTGGCTATAGTCATCTGCTTGGGGAGAGTACAAACAGGGACAACCATATACTAAACTTCCCCTGTGTACTTTCCAGTGCTTTCCTAGCTTCCAAATGTTTTCCACTCAGTTGATTTCCAGAGTCTGATGTCATTTTTGTGTATTTACTAACCCTCAGTGGATGCTTCTTCCAAATGGTTTTCTATTCCTTCCTTGAGCATACTTAAAATGTTAGTGTTCAAAACACTTCCTATCCTCAAGCTCCTTTTGTATGCTTCCCCTTGCACAAAGAGCTATCTTGTTTCTTTGTGAATAAGCTCCTGGATTCATCTGATGACTTGTTTTTGTATTGGAAGAGGCAGCAAGCATTCCGTCTGCCTCCTTTTGCCACGGCATTCATGATTCCTTCTATGGAAGCTGTTCTTGCCTTTGATTTTGCTCACAATTTCTTCTTGAATCTTTTCCAATTCTCTTATATAATTTTTTTGAGATAAGGGGGTAAGAGCTACATGGATGAGCCACATACTCACAAACTTCCAGCTTGTTCTTTATTTGATTTTCTATTCTCTCCCCATAAACTCCTAACAATTTATTTTATAATTATTACTGTTGTACTATCAAAGTAACAGTCATAATCAACAATGTGTGACACAGTGATAATCAGCTCAGAATCTATATTTTCCTACAGGAATTTATGATGGATTTTTCCTGTGTGCACCACTTCATGTTTATCTGTGTTACATTTAATTACCTAGTCATCCAGTCTTAGAAAGCCCTTCTCAATTTTGTCAAAGTTTCAGGCCCAATCAATATGAGTAAATCAGTATCAGTATCACCTCCAAGCCAAGGCATTCTTGAACTGGGAAACTGCAAAGCCCAGTGTACTACCAGGGAGTGACCTACTTGTTCCAGTATCCATTACTTATTTCCTGTTTTTTAACCATTTATGTAACCATTAACCACTTAACCATTATGTATTTAACCCTATTGCTGCCTAGTTTTCTGAATTTTTTTTGGTAAGGGAAAGCCTTCTTGAAAACTAAGCAGATTTTATGCACCAATAATTGTATTCATGTATGTGTTGATGCCTCCAAAGAAGCATGATCTCACTTCACGAAAGTAACACTGACTCTTACCAGATTATATGTATGTGGGTATCTGATTATTGCATTTGTTCTTATAGCTTCTACTAATGTGATCTACAGTCCTGATACTTGTAATGGACTATTGTCTTTTCTGTGTCCCCTGGAATGATCTTGCAAAACAACTTGTGTTTACCATCTTCAATTGTTTCAGGAGCTTGTAGGGAGAGGTGCATTACTGCTAGTAACTTCATTTTATTCCTGACATCTAGAACTGCTCATTAAATGTCAGAAAGTTTTTACAGTTAATTAGACACTTTTAAGTAGCTGTAAAATACGATACAGAAGTCAGTTTTCTTTTCACAAGTCTCCCAAAAATAAGGGTTTCAGAATGGAAATCAGCCTGGTTTCTTTTCCATTGAAAAGTAACACAAATAATTTTATTCTTTGCAATCTTATTCTCTCTATCCCTCAAGTTTCTCTTGTATTCCTTGATCACAAGTTAGCCTTGCAATTTTTGCCAAGCTTCTTGCTTATGATGTGTTTCAAGAGAGGTTCTGCAGTTAGTTTTGATTCCTTTCACCATTTGCTCTTTAACCTCTATTCTGGTCCCTCCCAGGTATGTTTTCACATTTAATGTGCCAGAGCTTCAGTCTTCAGAGGGATGTCTTCCCGTTTCTAATAACCTACGTTTCCACCTTTTTTTAAGATACAGTTTTAAAAATGTGCTGTGGAAGTGCTGCAAAGTAGAGGTCCCTCAATAATCTTCATATTGTCTGTAAGATTTAACTGTCTTTGGACATTCCTACCTCTTGAAATGGAGAAAAATTGAAGTGCATCTTTTTGGCCTTTGTCGTGCCAGTGGCGATAGTTACTCTGCTTATGTCTGTAGCCACAAATGTTATCTGTGCAGTTTTGAGCCAAGCTACATGTGATAGAGAGGGAAAAGCTAAGAGAGTTGTCCAACTTCATGGTTTGTCCTCACATTTGCATCAAGAAGCGCTCATCAGTAGCCTCGCAGAAATTTGATTTCTGTTATGTTCCAGTGTGAAATTTTCCAGCCTTCTTAAAGATAACTGAAGGCTCCTACTATTCTTGCATTTCCTTCCCTTCCTGCCTCTAATCTCCCAAGGCATAGCAGTGCTGCCATGTTATCTGTGTGGCTGGTGAAGTCTTATGCTCTTCCTACTGAGACTTTGAAGTTTAGTCCAAAGGTTGACCAGGTAGTTGAAGACAGAGCTTCTTAGCTGATAGGGCTTACAAAGAGAGGGGAATTGAAATAGGATACAGGTATTCTGGTGCTTGGCCCAATAAACTAATTTTTGAGTAAGAGAAATCCTTGGAATGGAGAGTGTCTGCCAATAAAGTAACCTGAGTTCTCACCCATCTCAGTCATGGGCCAGTCCTGTTCAAGCATGGAGGAGAAGTTCCAGGCACCTGGAGGATTCTGAAAACCAGATTTTAAGGGCTTAAAATTTTAATGTTTTAGTGAAAACTGATCCTTCTTTATATAAAAAGAGATGAATTTACAAGGAGAGAGAAAAAGGATAAAAAATGTATTTTTATAGTTGAATCACTTTCATGAGTTTTGCATGTAAAAACAACTAAACACCCTTTAATTCAGAAGAAATGCATTATTAATTCAAGAGGCGCAGTCAACTTGTATTGATTTTACAATAGGAGTAACTTGTTTTGCATAACATACAAAGCTTAAAATTGGACAATAGTTAAGTGATGAGTCTGGGACTATGGGACTATTTCTGTGAGACTGGAATGTGCCATTCTAGTTGAAAAGATGTAGGAAGTAAACCATCTCTCATATGAAAGTGAGGTAAGCTAAGGCAGCCCATGATAGCTGGTGAGCTATCTACAAATACGTAGAAGATATTTCAGCAGCTGGTGTAACTTATCAAGCTTATTTCTATTCTCTTATGTGTTAAAAGATAAAAATACAATTTTATTTGTGAATGTCACAATAATGAAAGTCTTGTTTTGATCAATTTTGGGTTTTGTAGACATTTGATGGAGTTGCAGTATTACTGTCTGAGTTCTTTGATGCTAGGCTGGAAGGAGCTCCTTGTGGGCTACTTGAGCACAGGATGTGCTGTTTTGTTCTAGATCTTTTTTATGGTCATACTTAGAGGAAATATTTAACTAGTGACAATTCACAGGTTTGAAGTCACTTTTCAATATATATGACCCTGTGGACTACATTTAGTAAACAACATCACAGGGATTCTAATGATCACTTTTTGCTTAACTTAGAAACTTTTATAATACATTTACCTTGTGAAAATATTAACTTTTCATTGATACATCCATTCCTGTTTAACAACCCAGTAAAACTGCATGAAATCACAACTCCCACTGAAACCAGAATTATCCCTTAAGTGCAGTATCATATACAAGCATTTATATTTGTTCCATTTTATATCATGCAAATTTTTGCACTGTAGTGTCTGAGCAGTTTTTGAAGAGCAGAAAGTATTCTGACTAGAATCTATCCTATCTGTTCTTGCATCCTTTCCCAATGGGAAAAATGAAAGTAGTGGAGATGCTTTGAGTTAATAAAAAAAATTCAAAGCTGAAAATAACTCTGGCACACAGATGTCCTTTGGTTACTCAGGAAATATACTCCACATACTTCTCCCTGGAGAAAAAAATGTTTCTAGTGCAGACAAGCTTCACCCTCACTATAGAATATTACAGCATATTAGAGAAACAGTGCTATTGGCAGCACTGCTAATGCTGGCCTTTCAGTTAACCTTGGGTGAAACAATGATGTACCTTGAAGATTATATCTGAGACCTTGGACAAGGATAAATGCTATACAGAAAGTCAGTTCAGGAAGCAAAAACAGATTTGCTACCCAAACAGTAGACAAAGTATTTTGAAAGAAGTGCTGCAACATTTTGAGCTCTTTAGTGTATTCTAGCTGCTGAAGACAGAAAACCAAATATGCTGTGTTGCCTTGCTCAGCTCAGGGTGCTTCATGCAAATATATGACCAGTGCCCACTGGCACAAAATGGAGGACTTCATGTCAGTGCAGAAAAGCAATCCAACTGACAGACTGATGTCACTACTTGCAGGTGCCTTTAGCAAAAATATTATTTTGAGCTGAGTTTTAGGTCTATCCTGATAAAATACCAGCTCTAATGCTATCCTCTGGCTAAATAGAAATACTAACCAGCTAAGAAATGAGATCTCACATTTTCCACCTAGAGGGATTATAATTTTTTTCTTGTATGGGGATTTCACAGCAGGCCCAGATATTAAAGCTAACAGAATAATTAGTTTGACTCCTTCCCATGTTCTGCAGTTGATCTAAATAAATAAACCCCACCCCTAGATCCATGCAGTTATCTTTTAATGCCTAATGTTGCTCCAAAGCCATATACCTATTGTTTTTACTTCCATGGGGGCTGTTTGTGTATAACCGTGGCTGAAATTTGCCCCGTAACACTGAATGTATCATCACTCTTTCTAATGTAGGTCAAGAGAAAAATTAATGATGACACTTTGCTGCTTGTTCTGGCATCTCCCAGGAGCTTGTGTGGTCCCTAGTGATCGTCTTGAATCATTAATCAAAGGGTAACTGCACTGTACAGCCCACAATATATTCTCAGCAGACACATGCATTGATGATGCTGCACCAAGAAAAGGGACTTAATTGCATTGACAGTACGGTTTTTTCACAGTTTAGAGTGTTTATCAAAATTGTGCTTGTAGCATCTAAAAATACTGTAATTAATGCATCTTTTGGCCTCTTCACATGCTGTTTTCTCTTTAGTTTCTTCTGTAAAAGAAGACAGCTGTTTGGTAGGAAAACAAATTCATCTCTTTTCCTTCTTTCTCTCGCCTCCTGTTTTGTATTTGAGAGCATCAGTAGGAGGCTCACAGTTTGTTGTAAATGTTCATTCACAGTTTCTGCAGATTCTTACATTCGTATTCAAAAAGGCAGAATATTTCGAGATGTCCTTCACATTGAGTTACTCTTAGTTTGCATCAGACATGCGTAACGCAGAATACAGAGTTCAGGGGCTTCACTTCACAGAGCAGAACAATGATCCTCATGGGAACAAAACAGATTTTCCTCAGGGAAAACATGAAAATGTGGATTAGTCATTTCTTCATTCTTGAATTATCTTCTTTCATTGCTAGTTTAAACATGGCTTGCAGGTATTATAATGTAGAGCATATTCCAGAATAAAGCAAACAGACCTTCTTTGATCAGATATCTGATCTGTAAGAGAAGGTAAGGCAGATGCCAGTGCGCTGGCCAGTGGAGTAACCAGGCAGCTGGGGTTTCTCTCCTGGGTAGGCCAGGATGAGGATTTTCTTTTCTCTATTAGGTATTCAAGGCTGTGAAAACAGGGGAGGGCACAAAAGTGTGAGACTTGGCTTGTGTCATCAGCCACAGCTCCCATGCCAGGCAGCCTGCACGTATGTACAAACCTGCAAGCCCATGAGAAATCCACCCTGTTTAGCTGCCAGCAGACTGAAGTAAAGAAGCTGTGGATGTTGTCCTGTCTAGAGGAGACAGACAAGAGCAATGGAAATCTGTGATGAAAAGACACCAAATTAAGTGAAAGAAGATATTGAAAAGATATATTTTTGAGCAACAAGAAAAAGGAGACATCATTTTACTCTCACCTTTAGAGGAAAATAATACTATCATGACTCATTTTCATTATCCATCCTCTACTGCTAGCCACTGAAGGGCTTTGCTCCTTCAAAGATCCACATCAGGTTTTAAAATGTTCCAGGTGCTACATATTTCCTTGTAAATCTTGTATTACAGTGAGGAAGGCTGTGTACGCAGCAGAGCTTTGCAAGGCTGAAATTTCACTAAAATTACTATTATTACTTCATAGGCTGCAAGGGTAAAGCTCAAGTGGTTGCAGTATATGAAATCCTAAGGTTAAACAATGGACTTCATTGTAATTTTACAGTGGACTTTATACTTCTACTGCTGGTGTAGGGCTTGCAGCTCTATTAAGACAGGAGCCTATTGAAAATCTTTATCATCTTCTGCCATAAAAGCCTGCACTGCGTGCAAACTGTGAGGGCTCAAGATTGCAGAGGAGGTAGGAGGGAGTATCTTGAGTTCATCAAATGCTGTCTGAATGAAGATATTAAGAGCCAAACTGCCAGTGTATGGCTACTTTACAATGAATGTGAGAAGATTATTGTCTAGTTTACTGGTCCACGCTGCAGCCCCAGAGGCCATTCAGTTAAATGACTGTATGACAGTTTGGATGGCCCAGTATGAGGATCTGTGACTGTTCAAACAGAGCCTGCTGAGCAGCACCAGACCTGGAAGCAACCAACGTCCTGCACCCACTTCAGCCTATGGGCACATTTTCACCTTCAGTGAGGACTGGATGGGTTTGAAAATCAGCAACAAATCCCACAGTCAACCAGTCTACAAAACAATCAAAACCAAACACACACACATGAATTATCTATATTAATACCTGTTCTGGGAAACTAGGGGTGTAGGGAAAAAAGTGTAACCAAAAAAGCGTTTGAATGGGCATCTGAAGTCCAAAAGAGCTTAGTGTGTTTCATAACCTTCCTAACAAGGACAGATCTGCCCCTTCTTTCCTTCAGACTCTTACCTGTTGCATTCTGGCATTTAATGACTTACAGGGCAAGTAAAGAAAAATATTCCGGGTTGTTCTGTAAAGGTATAATTTTTCTTGCACTTGTCTCAGTTAAAAATGGTTTTATTTCTTTTTTTTTTTTTTTTTTATATCCAGGATAAACCATTTTATCCGGAAAAAACAACTACATTTTTGAAATTTGAATTATGAATATTTAATGTTTCATTTTCTCCCTCTATAAATTGAAGGATAATTCTTACAGTCTTAATAACAACCAAACTTGTATGAATTAATAACATATGCAGAGCACTGAAAAACGAAATTAAGTATAATTAAAGAATAAAATACCCATTTTTTAGAAAAAAATAATGCAAATAATTATTTTAAATAAGATCTTTATATGACAGCAGCTGTCTTAACAGTAGACATTCTCAATAGACATTCAGTGTACTTAAACCTGTCTATCTCCTTCAATACCTTAAAGCAGAATTTTCATAGGATGAAACAACTCAAACATTTCTGCAAGGTAGTCTTATATATATATCAGCTATCAGCTTCTACATGCATGCAGAATAATTTGATTTTTATGTTTGGAAGGGAAGATGCCACTTCTCCAGTACAAACTCTTGTCTTTGAAGTGCTGCCATGCAGAGTAGAATAAACATAATGCAATTGGCTGGTGAGTCTTAAAACCACTGAGGAAGCACAGTCTCCCTAGACCTGATGTGTCATCTTGTGCTGGCATCTCTTTCTATTCATTACCAAGACAACATTAAGCTGAAATGATGATGCCACTGCTGCTAAAATTGCATCAGGACTTCCTTTAGAAGGGGGTGAAAAGCACTGAGAACACATTCTGTACCTAATATTGTTGGAATCAACAGTGATCTTTGCATTGCAAGATTTTTTCTATGTATAATATGACATGGAGAATGATGGGTGCACCTTATGAATTTTCCTTTGTCTCTGTTATAGAAGACTATAAATGAAAAATTCTTTTGTAATTGAAAATTATTTTCTGTCTTCAGAAACCATGGCAGTCTGAGCTGTTAGATGAATAGGGACAGGGTAAACCCTTACTTCACAAGGAGCTGTTTTGAATTATGACTGTAAGCTGCTGTTGAGGTTTTTTCAGCCTCTCAAAGAGGCTGTCATAATAGATGAGTGTAAGGACATTAGAAAGCCCTTTTACACGCTGATGCTGAGAAATGCTGGCTTCCCTCTCCCCACATCATTCACAGTTTCATTTATTTCTTAGCAATAGGAATGTTGTAAAGCCATGTCACTGCAGTGATATTTTAAATGTCTTCAGACAGAGAAAACACAACAAAAACAACAACAACAAAAAATACATTGGCAATACAGTTACTCCCTTAAGGAAGCAAGTGGGAAAGACATCAGAATGCTAACTAAATGTTTGGCTGGGATCAACCTGGAAGAAAAACTGCAGTTTACGTGTTACTGCTTACAGTTTGTTCCATGCAAGGTGATCTCCATGTAGGCAATCTTAACTTCTACTTCTACCCTTGAGCTTTCAGTGATTCATCAATTTACAGAGCCTTTGATAAAAGTCATCCACTATAAAAATATGCAGGAGTAAAATATCAGTTTATGTTCAACTTTCACTCTCTTTTTATTACTAGATGTCTTCATGTAGTCTGGCTTTTGTCCTGTGCTATTTTTAAAACGCTTAGTAATATGAAATGTTAAAATGCAGGTGCTATTAATAATTTTAAAACTCTACAGTTAAACTAATACTACAGATCCAAAAATGCTACTGCTTAGATGGAGTTTGGGTTGGGACTCCACAGGAAACATTTCTGGGGAAGAAGAAACCAGGGTAATCTGCAAACAGTTCCCATCAAGCAGCTCCAATTGCTTTATAAAAAGCCAAATTATTGTTTTCAATAAGCGACTGCTGTACTACACATCTGATATCAAAGCCTAGTGATAAAGTGATCTAAGTCTGCTGTCTATTACACTGAAAAAAGAAGTCTGGAAAATGGATCTTTTCACAAGATGTATATATAAGTACTTTGGAGAAAGGAATTTTAACCAATTCGCTATATAAAATTTTAGTCTGTTCCTGCTCTTAGAGAGTAATTCTTAGTGATTTTTCAGTTGTCAGTAGACATGAAATGTTGTAAAGGTTTTGTTCCACATTTAATTTTTACTCTAAGCTCCTTTAGAAGTCACAGGAGTTAGGAACACTGCTGTCTAGTTCCTTATTATTCTAACACACAATTTTGTGTTTGTATGTGAATGACATAAAGACTTCTTTATTTATCAAGGATGTACAGATTTCGAACAAAGCTGAGCAGTATTTACAGCAGGACCTGTGGTATTTTACTACTATTCCTTCCTTGATATTATACCTTCCTTCATTAGGAAAATGTGATTCTGAGGAATTATGTTTCTTCAGAAACGTAAAAAACTTTGGTCATCTTCCTGGAAAGGAGAGCTGTAGAAGTTTTGAGGCCAATGACTAGAAACTGCTTTGGTTCTTATATTCCTGTAGCCACATATTTTGGCATTTTAACAATTGGTACTGTTTGCGGAGTTGGTGTTTGCTGCCCTGAAATTCAGACTGCACATCTCTCCATTGTTTTTTTTTTTAAACGTTTAACTTATACAGTTAAACAGTATAAGCTAGGTCATTGAACTAGCACTCCATCATCTACAGGAGTAATAATAGTGGGTCACAATCTTCCCCTGGCCTCAGCTGGATGTTCGTGATGTTCCTGTGGGTTTGGGTCAGATTTTGTTATTAACACAAGTGTGTTAATCTTTCCACACTCTAATTTATCTTGAGCACGCTTGCGTAGAATCTTCTCTTGATGCCCACTGTGTGGTGTTTCAAGTATTTCTGGGGCTTCGTTGCAGTTCACCAATGTCTGATCAGGATTTCTGTGGGATGTCTATTTCTTTATTACTCCCATAAAAAAAAAAAAAAAAAAAAGAAGTTAGAAGGATATGGAATTAAATCATTTCCTGATTTGAACCCATTACCTAAAATGTCATTTTTTCCTTGTGTTGCTGAACAAATTTCCACTACCCTGCTCTTCAGAGTTGCCAGTAGGTGTGTCCCCTGGGCATCCAACATGACTCAAAACAATAACAGCATCAGACTCTGTTAATGTGAAAATTTTTTCCGTTACATTTACAGCTATCCCAGAAGATAATGGGTACTACTAGTTATCCCCTGGCTGATTGTACCTTAACTTAATGCCTTCCAGAGGCAGTGGACGTGCCCAGTGCTGAAGTCCAAATTCAGCCTGTGGGTCTGAAGGTTTTGTTTTCATTTTGCCGGAGATCATCAGTACTGGTTTTACCACCTGACTCTTGGGATCCCTCCCTTCACTTCTACCAACTTATAGATAGATAAAGGCTGTAAGTGGTTTCTTATTCTGTTGGCTGCATCATCTCTGAGGCTCTCCATTTGATTCTTGAAACCTTATTGTTGTTCCAATTCAAACTCCTCATGACTCATCCAGCATAATAACTGCATGTATTTATTTTACTGTATTCATTTACCTTCTCTCCTTTTGTTTGTTTGTTTGTTTGTGTTCCTTAAGCTTTCCTCTTCTTGGAGAATCTTCCCATCTTTCCCAGTCTGCCCTTCCTGGTCTACCTGGTTTGCATTAGTGGGTTTAAGAGGTCCCATAATCACTTGCAATCAACAAGTGAATCCTCCAGTGCTATGGTTTTGAATATTAGCTCATAACTACAGACTCCACTTCTCTCCAGCATAAGCTTAACAACTACAGACAATAAGAGTTTTCTAACAGTACGTAATTCTGGATCCATTTGTTTTTTGTTCTTCCAAATGAATTTCTACAAGCATGAAATCATCTGCCTTGACAGATTATAACACTAGCTGCAACCACTGTAATGGCTGCCATTTCTGGGAGTTCAGCATTACAAGTGGCCTATTTGGCGGCTGCACAGGATGCCTTAGCCACGCAATTTTGATTTAGTATTAGTAAAACCAAGCTGTGCTTTTTAAGATAGCAGCAGTCTTGCATAGATATTTATCTTCAAATGTCCCAATTATTTAGCTAAAGATCAAATCTGGATAGGAGGTAATTGTATTTCAGTGCTCACAGTCTTGACAGCTTCTCTTGTTTGTGCTTTTCCCTGCCCTGATATTTTCACCGATAGAGGTTTCCCTGGTTTGTATCCCTATCCCTCATTATGCAAAGGGCCATAAAACTTCAGGGTGAGTGCTTTGCTGAGGACAACGTACTTTCACAAGGAGTAGGCTCGGTTGAACTTGATCATCCCAATGTCTCTGTGTCAGTCCTCAGGATCCCATTATGCTAGCTGTCGTATTATTTGTACCACAGTCATTTCTGTTTAACATCTCAGTTATCTTCTTGTAAAAGTCCTGCTTCTCAGCCTCCAGCCTTCCCTTCTATGTTTTCTCCAACACCATTGTTCCAGCTGCCCTAGCTTGATCAAACTTATATTTGGCTCTTTTTGCTCTCTCATTGCTTTATATCTGAAATTTCTCATTCTATTCTTCCACCCACACCATCCCCTCATAGCTGCAGCTGTTTTTCCCCTGCAATCAACATACATTCCTCGGCCTTGTCCCTGCTAGTAAGACCTCCACAGCACTTGTTGTTTTCCCCTAATGCACTGCTCTTATCTTCACGTGCTCTCATGTGCTGCTGCCTGCTGTCCAACATTCTTCTAGCCCAGACTGCCCTCCCCATTAACTCCTCCTTTCCCATAAGCAATACACTCTTTCTAATGCCTTTAAAACATCATACATTTTTACTTAAAAGACTTTTTAAGACCCCAGATGTCCAGGGGTCAGCATCCTGTGTTTTTTGTCCATGCTTATTCCAGAGTAGATCTTGTAGCCTCCTTCAGTGACCAACAATACTCTTCACTGGGCTTGAAAACCCCTTCCATGTCCTGCCTTGGGATACACAGGTTAAGACCTTTTTACCATCCTTGTATTCAAGCACTCTTGTTCACTGTATATGACAATGATACAATTTCTATTTCTGCTCCACTCAGACTCTCATGTTCTTGCTCTTAGAGCCTTGGCTTGTTGAGCTGTCTGCATACTCCATCAATCTTTTACACACAATAAAACGACGCCTTGTGCTGCTTTCACAAGAGAACAGAACTGACTTTGTTTCTAAAGTTGGGAAATACTGATAATAAAAGTATTGTGCTAGGCAATACTTGGGAACATCAAAATGTGTATTAATATATGCAAACTTGCAAGGAGAAGCCAATCAAAGGGGAATCAGTCCTTGCCTGGATATTCACATGGTAGGTGGACTCTTCTGTCCAGTGGTGTCATTGTGGTGTCTCTGTACTTTTTTATGTCCACGTTTTTCTTTACCAGTTTCATGGAAAAGCATGCTTTATCTAATCTGAATGAGCTTTGCTTTGTACAATTTACTTTTCAGACATAGTTGCATGAATACAACTTTATCATGTATCAGCAAAATTTTGTTTTGTGGGGGTGCTCTAGTTTCGCAGCAGCTTTGCAACCTACTCGTATTGCAAAGCATTTAGTTCCACTATTCTGCTTAGCTCCTGAGAGTCCATGGCAGTTGCTTTCTGCAGCAGAAATAGTCATGGTCGGCCACAGTGACCAGTGTTTTCTATACTGGATACCACATACTTCTGGCAAAAGTTCAGTGTAACTGAAGTCGTTCATGGATACTCTTTCAGCTGTATCCAGAGGATTGCAATTGCATTTCTCACTTGAAGCCTCAAGAGATGAACAAGTCTGTCAAGTCACTGAAATTGTTAGGAAGTTACATTCTGGAAGTGACACGCTTCCCTTAGCAGAAAAATAAATAAATAAATAATGTGATAATGGAACCTGCAACAAGTAAAAAGGTCCCAAGAAACCCTTTGGGTTTTCTTTGTTTTGCAGTGAGGTTTTTTTCCAGTGAATCTGGAGTGAGGTTGTCTCTTAATCGCTAGTCCTATAACATACCCAATGAAGGGCCTGGTCATGAGTGCTGACGATGGAAAATTAAATTTCATTGTGTTTTTCTCATCTATATTTTTATTATTTGTTATCACAAACACCTGTAGCTTACTTTAAGCAAACATTCTCTGCAGCTTGGTGTTTTACAGATGTTCCTAATAGATATGAAATTTTAAGGCTTTGTCTCCTGTTCTCTTGTCATAACTGCCAGATTTGACAATATATGCTCCATTTACACAGAATTATGGAATAAGGGTTAGAAGGGACCTCTGGAGATCATCTAGTCCAATCCCTGTGCTATAGCAGGTACCCTACAGGATGTACAGGGAAGCATCCAGAAAAGTTCTAAATATCTGCAGAGAAGGAGAATTCACAGCCACTCCGGGTAGCCTATTCCAGTGCTCTGTAATGCTACAGCAAGGAAGATTTTTCTCATGTTCATATTGAACTTCCTTTGTTCCAGTTTATTTAGTCATGTTTTGATCAGCTAAATGGGTTGACTTTTACATCTTTTTTCTTGTTGATAAAAAGTATGTAATTCTGGAAGTCTCAGGTTATTCCACACCTTCTTTCCACTTGCTACCAGAATATTGGTTATAAATCACTGAGATTATTACTTACAGGTTTGGCTTGTAGGATCCCCAGGAGTCTTAATGGCCTCTGTGGGAAGAAGAAACTGAAATACCTGACCAAATTTACCAAAGCATTCTGTTTTATTGTGGCCGAAGTCTGCCAATTAGCCCCATTTGATTTAGGATTTCCAAATGAATAGGCAAGTTGGTACAAAGCAGATAACTCAAACATCATTATTACACCAGCTACAGAGTTTAGAAAAATTGACAGAATAAAAACTTTTCAGTAATGGAAATGGGTGTGAAGCAGTAGTGTTTAGTGAAGTTAATATCATTCACTCTTAGTACTGGTTAATCTATGAGCCTGGCTGTTCAAAACTCTAGTATCAAGAATTACATAGCCCTATTGTTGGAAAAAGGCATAATAAGAATGGTCAAAAGACAGTCTGACAAACTCTCACTTTCAAAAGAAAGAAAAGAGACTGCAGATGTTGCAAAAGCTGACAGTGTTGCAGATAAAATCTGCATTCATCAGAAAGAAGCAGGAATGTATTTATTGATAGAATATAGTGTTTTAACAAAGCTTAACAAAGCATAACTAAAACAGCAAGATTGCAGATGGTGAAGTACAGTTGATTATATGCATAAGCATACGTGGTTATCCAGGAGGGCCTCCCATTGAATCATGAGGTTCAAAGTGTACTTTATTGCTTTCTAAACTCCTTGAACCACAGAGGTAACGGTAGGTGTGGGTGAATCCACTCTTTGTCCCAGACTTGTTTGTGTTTTAAAGATTAAATATTCACAGTCTAGGATCTTAATGAAGCTAACAAAGCTTAAAACTATCGGTCACATACCAAATATCTGTATCAGCAAGGTGTCTTGATGTCAAGGTGTAAGGGATCTCTGGGCAGGTGTAACCTAGAGATGTCTCTGCTTAAGTGGAGATCCTGTCATGCAGTCAGCTTGGGCTAGTCACTGATTACAGGCTAATTTGATTTACTCATAGTCATAGCATTTAGAGCATGCCCAATTGGCACTTGTTCAACTAGCTGTCTGCGATCAGTTCCTTGAGCACCCGGTTTGAGACAGTAGTGTGGTCAACATCTTTCTTCGTGATACTTTGATTTTTATCAGTCCTAACCAAGGTGTGTATCACATTCTGCACATGAGCAAGGCCTTGGGCATAACAGCCAAGATGAAGGAGAATGCTGGGGGCAGAGGGAAGCACACTGATACACAGAGCTTATTCCTTGTGGAGTTTGTGCTCCTTTATGGCCTTGTCCAGAACAGAATGCCTCTTTCTTCCTTTAGAAGGCTATGGTTACAAGTTGCTTGTGACTAGGCACAGGCATATGTCAGACACAGGCACAGACATCACAAACAGTATGAGAGATGACATTTTTATCTTAATTCCTCCTCTATGAAGCTTGTTTTCCTTTGGATCTACAGGTGGCTTCTATTCTATAGAAGGATTATATTAATGGATTCACACTGAAGATGGCTTTGAAAATTTTTAGGATTTATCATATGCATAAATACACGTGTCTAGCAACATGACTTAGTTGTTTCCTCTTCTAGTCAACCTATACACTTTCAACAAGATGCTTAAAGACAAATGAATACTGAGATTGAGAAGATTTGATTCCTGGACACCTCATACTCTTGTTGGATGTTATATAAAAACCTGAGAACAAAAGGAGTTTTCCTTATGCATTGAACTTCCTTATGCCAGTAACTCAGAAGAGTGCAAGCAGTCGAAATTGAATATATTGTAATGAAAAATGAAATCTGCTATTAAAGTTCACCACATTATTCCTTTCTTTTGAACTTGCAGAAACAAACAAACAAGCAGAAACCTTGTGAACAGTCTAACTACCCAACAAATAACAAAAAATAACTAACGCACACACACACACACCAACAAGAAACACCAAATCATTACACAAAATAAGGGGTATATGTTTCCTGGTTTTGGTAGCCAGCAGCCTGTTAATTTTCATATTTTAATCACAGATTTTTTTTTTTTTTTCTGACAGGTGTTACTTTCAAAGTACAAGACATAAATGTTCAGCTGTGTTACATAAAAAACCCTTAGCCCTGACCCGTCGCATTTTTAGATATAAACTTGTCAGTACATGAAGGGCTTTAGTACAAGGGCATAGGTTGTGTTGACAGTGGATGAGAAACATGAGCTTAGTTCTCTGCTTTAACTCTTCTGTGAACGTTGAAAAGATTACATTTCTTGAACTGGACTGGAAGACAAAAATGTATACTTCAAAAAGACTAAGTGGAGGGCTCAAATGGTCTGAAAGGGGAAAGCATACAGTCTGCGCTTTCTTTTGGTAATGTTTGTGCCCTTGGTACAAAGAAAACAACATTCAGTTTTATGTCAATAAAGTTTCGTATGATGAGTCAGCATTAGGTTTGCAAATATTAGTCATCATCCTTGTTGAAAAAAATCATTGTACTTGATAAATTATGTGTATTAGAATGATAATAATTTGAGTTTATAGGTTTTGCTTTGAAGAATACTAGATATCTTTGATTAATATGTCCTATCTTATTGTATTATAGCAAATTCAGTGTTTCTCTGAGAAGAGTGAAATGTTAGTAAGGAATCTCTTTCTTTGCAGCTGCTGCTAGATAAGGTTAGGTAGAGGTAGGCACCATTTAGAATATTATTGTTTTGCAAAGTGGTAATTGTGAGGTCATTTAACAACCATTGAAGGCTGATGTATAACAATAAGATAAAATATTTGCAGTCTAGATTTTGTTTTTATCTTGATCACATTCAAATTAAACATAAAAACTGCTTAAAAATGGATTGTAATTTAACCATTACCTGAATATTTTTAATTTTTTTTTCAAAGAGAATATGCACTTACACAGATAATGTCTGCTATGACTTCAAAAAAAAAAAAATATACAGCTCCACATCCAATAAATGTGTTGTGAACCCTTGATTATTGATCATACTGCCAATGTTGGCTTTGATGATTAGAAGTACTATGACTTGAACCCTTCTAATACTTTATTTTATATTTTAAAAAATAATCTTTAATCCCACAATTGATTTTTCCCTACTTCTTTTTTGTTTTGTTATTTATTTCTCTCTTTATGTTTCTTTGCATGAGTAACAATGTTTTTGTCATTGTTCATTCAAGGCATTTATATGGCACCCTCAACCTCTCAGTGGCTAACCTTAAAATGAGAAGGCATCCCTGAGCATAGGAGAAAACAGGGTACAGAATGAGAAAAAAGAAAGCTTTCAATAAATGAGGGAAATGTAAACTAAAAAATCCCCCCAAAATAGTCGTATTGTTTAAAAAAAAATAATCACATTCAAGTGTTGTAGCTCTAGTTTCATTTAATGCTTGTTTTGCATTGATTAAAAAATATTAATTTAAACACGCAATTGTTTCTACTGCTGAATTACGGGGAAAAGAGAAAGAATTGAATGGGAACTTTGAGAAATGACCCAAGTGTTCTTTAATGGAGGTGTAAAAATAGGTCTTGATAGGTAGAAACTCTACCCACTATGTTTGTGTTCTGTTCAAGTCTTATATATCACGCAAACTTTTCTCCTCCTCAGGTGCTGTATATTTTATTTGAAGGTATCTAGTAGTAGCCTACTTTCCACCCTTCTCATCCACATATCATCTAGATAGGGAGATATCTAATTTGTCTCTCGGCAAATAGAAACCCAAATCAAGTAACTGAAGAAAAAAAAAATGGCAGCTTTTTACAACTTTGGTGAAGAAATATTTTGCTTATTTGTTAAGGCTTAATTTAAAAATAAAACAAAACAAAAACCCAAACAACAACAACAACAGAAAACTTATGAACAGAAATAAACAAGCAAGAAAAACACCGGAATGTAGCACTCCTTTGCAACTACAATATTTTACCACACTTTGAGCCCATTATAAAAGTAATGTTCAGAATATCTATGGCTATAACTGAGTCTTTACACATGATCTTCTTAGCTGGGGCAGGTGCAGGCGGCAGTCCCACCAACCCTATGAAGAGCAGCCTAGACATTTATGCAATTTACTCCTTTGAACCCCTATTCACAGTATTTCTCTTTTTCTAAGGTTGACCTTATTTAATCTATTGAACTTTCTTTTCCTTTCTTCCTACTACTCTCTATGGTTTCCCTTTTCATATACACATCTTTACTATTTTTGTACCCTACTAGACCCAGTTGGAAGAGTGCTTATAGAATCACAGATCCATTTGGATTGAAAGGGACCTACAAATGTCATCTAGTCCAATTCCTCTGCAGTGAACAGAGACACCTACAGCTAGATCAGATTGCTCAGAGAACCATCCAGCCTGACCTTGAATGTCTCCAAGGAGGGAGCATCCATCACCTCTCTGGGCAAACTAATCCAGTGCCTCACCACCCTTATTGTAAAAAGGGTGAGATTTTAGATTGGATATTATATCCAATCTAAATCTCCACTCTTTATTTTGGAACCATCTCCCCTCATTTTATCACAAGAGATCCTGTTAACAGATCCCTTCTTTTGTATAGCTCTCCTTTAGGTACTACTGACAGGCCACTAGTAGGTCTCCCCAAAGCCTTCTCTTCTCTAGGCTGAACAGCCCCCAATTCTCTCAGCCCGTTTTCACAGGGGAGCTGTTCCATCCCTTGGATCATTTTTGTGGTCCTTCTCTGGATTTACTCCAACAGGTCTATGTCTCTCCTGTACTGAGGACTCCACATCTGGATGCAGTACTCCAGGTGAGGTCTTGCCAGCACAGAGTAGAGGGACAGGATCATCTCCCTTGCCCTGCTGGTCATGCTGCTTTTGATGCAACCCAGGCTTGTTGTTGGCTTGCTGGGCTGTAAGGACACATTGCTGGCTCATGTCCAGTTTACCATCCCCCAGTAATCCCAAGCCCTTTTCAGCAGGGCTATGATTATATTACATTTCTCTTCTTCTGAGTCTCATTTCTCTTCTCTGTGGTCAGAAGCCCGTTTCCTTTGAGATTATCAGCGATCTCTATCTCTCAACATCATTTTCCTTGTGACAGCTCTGTAAAATATTCACTGAGTATGCTTACATTACCCACTGACACAGCTGTAGCTTGTTGAAAGCTAATTGGATATCTCATTTACCAGTAACTGACCAGAACACAGGTCAACTCTAACCCTGCTTAATTATACTTTATCTAAATTACTAAATTACACTTTATCAGCCCATATACAAAGTTAAGGAGTTATTTATGTAATCCCTGCTATAACAATTCTTAATGCTATCTACTATATGTTAAGCACCTGAGTTGCTGATGAAGAGGTTAACAACTATCCTGTTTTCAGAAAAGAGAAAACAGCTGTGTCCTGTTATTTCTCTCAGTGATCAATGGTAACACACTTTTGTTTTTAATTTAGTGTTTCTTTTCCTTTCTTGTACACGTACAATATTTATAAACTAGCTACAGTGGCTTTAAGAATATCACAAATAGTTTTTTCACTAGCAATGTCAAATGTTAGCAACATTTTGGCAAAGAAGATGCAAGACCTTCTAAAATCTACCTGGGACCTTAATGCTGTGTCAAAGTTCTCACTGCTGTCCTAGGTAGGCTCTGAAACTCATATTCCTTTCAATTTCTCAGGATTACATTGTCATGACACAGACCAAAATAAAAAAAAAAAAAAAAATTGGTCTTCCTATGTGTTCCTCATGGGATTTCCATGGCACTATTTGTTCCAGTGCAGAAAGCATATCTTCAGTATTTTTATTTATTTACTATCTTTGTGAGTTCAAGCTAATCACTGGGGGAAAAAAAACTAAAAAACAAAAACAAAGTCTGACCAAAAATAATGATGCATTGTATGCTCATCCATGTATCTATTTTTATTTTTTTAGATTATGGTGTGGATGAACCAGGAGAACAGCATTTTGCCAATAAGGCAAATGTGCACCAGGCCATAATTATGTAGAAAAAAATAGCACTGGGAGATATTTTTATTTTTAGAGTAAGTTAAAAAATGCAATTTATACCAGCTTATTATCCGGGGGACTGAAGCGTAATAGAAGACAGAGTCTCAAAAGAAAAAATGTTTTCTCTTGTGATGTTGCAATATATTATAAGCAAGAGCATGTTATTTTGTTTTCCCTTGAAGCTTCTCTGAGTAAATATTGAATATCTTCATAACATCCATTTCTGTTCTCTAAAACTGATTTTTATGGTACAAGTCTTGATGATATTTGCTAACTTTCATTAGAAATATTTTATGCTGCTACAAAGAAAAAAATTCTCTTAGAATATCATTTCAATCACATTTACGGAGAGAACTCTGTGCTTGTACATGAATTAACGGTACTATTTATTTTCTTTTTTATTTTCCTTTATCTGACTGGTTTGTTTTTGGAATCTCTAAGTATAAGGTTAATACATTTGCTTTGGTGTCAAGTCAGAAATTCCTTTACAAAGACTCTTGTGTGATATTTTCTAAGTTTAAATACTGTTAATTGCGATTACTTCATTTCAGCAAAAACTTGTGTATCAGCATGCATTAGAAATGAGAATTTTATTTCAGTGTAGCTGAAATGAGCTATCATATATTCTTCACAAATGTCTACACTCTACTGAACACGGTAAATTAAAAAGTAATAATAATAAAAAGAACAAGAAGGTTGCAGGAGAGATAAAGAGCCCCTGAGAACAAGAAGATATTCTACTTTTGCAAAGAGACTAGGGGGAGTGCATGGTGCCTTATGGGAACGGCTTGTCTCTCAGCCTCCACTGAAAGCCTGAGCCTGTCACAGCTTACAGACAACCTGCGAGTCATATTGAGTTGGGCTTTTTGTTATTTTAATGGAATGCAGAACCTCCCCAGGGGGGCTGCAGCATCATCCACCATCAGCTGTCACACTTTCGGAGTATCTGCACACATTTGCTTTGCAAGGTTATGCTTTATCTCCCCAGATGTATACCCCACATCACAACTTTAATAATGAAATCAACATTTTCCACTTTCTATTGGCCCTGGGAAACATCTTACTCTTCTTTTTAAGGTGTGGTGATCACTACGAAGATGAGATTTTTGCAGTTACTCTCAAAAATGTCTCATATTTTCTCTTGGACAGGGACATATTTCTTTTAGACAGGGAGAAATCTATAACAGCAGTTGATAGAGGATCTGATTCATTTCTATAACTCTGCCTAAAACTACTCTCTGTCTACCAGAACTCAATTGGAATGGTTCCTGGGAAAACTGCTGGAATTAGAGTCACGTGGAACTCAAGTGGCACAATGATAAATCAGATCTATTCCTCTTTTAGCTGTTTTTCTGCATTGCTGTTCATATTTGTACTGCTTCTAGAGGTATGCTTAGTAACTATTCCCATTATGAATGCTATCTTTGTGGGCTTTCTGGATGCCTACACATGTCTTTGAAAAAACCATCTGGTGAAATGTGCTTGGGATTGTTATTTATGTGGCATTTAACTATGCCTGTGTAAGATTCAGCAATATAATGGATACCAACAGTTTCTACTGAGCAACTCGTTAAAATGAGGTTGTATAGCAAGCTGTATCCAACCATTAAGGAAAGGAATCAATGTTAAACTGTAGGGGAGTTCCACTAGAAAATATGAAAGTTTTGTCCTTTTCTTAGTGCAATTATTTTTTTTTTCTTTTTTTACTCTTTTATGAATTATAGAATCATAGAATCACCAAGGCTGGAAAAGACCTCTAAGATCATCACTCCCCAGCTCAGTGGTTACCGTGAGCAGTACCTTCAGCTTTGGACTTTTTATCTTAATCCTCACAACCTTTCTATTTCATATGATTTTTCTTTGGGGATGCTTTATTTTGCTTTCTTTTCAACCAGCTACAGGAATAAAAGTGCTGGGAATGGAGTCATATTGACAAGTTCTCCAACATAACATACAAAGGATTAAGGCAATGCTGATAATTTTCTCTGTTTCCAATGATGCAATTTTGAATCATTATGACACTGGCAAAGGAGGCTATTTAGCCACATTATTCTCTTGCTATTTATAAATGGGATCTCATTTATATTTAGAACACAAAGCCTTCCTGGGTGGAAAACTGCCATCTTGTGTATCTGCATGCAGCACAGCACAAGAGATCCAACACGATCACACTGTCAGTATCGCTGCTGTGATACAGGGAACAATAAGAGCACTGAGCTGCCCATAGGGCTCAATTCTGTAACCTTGTCATGTGCCAATCTCTGCCCTCATTGGCACACGATGTTTGAAAGGGACTCCATGTTTAAACACATGCTTTTATGAGGGATCGTGGGACAGCTGATATTCTGAGTGGATGTCTGTCTAAACTGTGGGAGCTCTGAGTTCCAAAGGGTGCATCCCAGGTGCATCCAAGAAACACAGTGGAGATGCAAAGAGGATGCCTACTCTCTCCTCTTTCTGTCTTCTGTCCTCCCTCTCTTTCCTCCCCTAAGAAGCAGGCTGGGATGCTGGATAAGGAGGCTGCTGGAGAAGGGCAGTGGGAGAATGGGGAGCACTGGGTGTTCCCTGAGGCTGCCCTACAACTCAGGTGTAGCTAAGGGGAACTGTCTTTTTCCAGCTTGTTTGCATTGCTACTGGCAATTGGAGGAATACAAATATGCAATACAAATGGAGGACAAAAATAGTCAGAATTGCCATCCTGCTGCAAACGTACAGAAAGGAAACTATGTCACTAAATAGGACTGCTTGTGGTTCAGATTAAATATTCTGGGTATTGCTCTAACTAATATCTCTCAATCTGTCCAAAGTCTTTCTGGTATATGTGAGGCTTGGATTCCCAAATTCAGCTCTGCTTTTACTATTTCAGATTCTCAGAATATACTATAGGTAGTAGACTTTATCCATGTATAGCAGATAAATCTGTTGCATTGAGAGTGATTGTTCAAGGACGTAGTGAAAGCATCCAGCAAACATCTTTGTTATTTATATACATATATATATATTATAGCAATTGCAGTTATGACCCTTTATGCATCCAAGTAGATGTACTCCTTCTCTCAATTGAGATAAAAGTGACATTTTGAAGATTTATGAAAGCATTTTCTCTTACCTGTAATTTTTGTAATTTTACCTTACTTGATTGTATGGAAACTGTTGAATCACGGCCTGAACCTCTGATTGACCACCTGAGGTGAGCACTGAGTCAGCCACAGGGGCACACAGCCACCAGGCTCCACCCCTCCTAGACCCCATTTAAGGCCTGACTCCCAAGGAGGAAGGATCTCTATTTGGTGATCGTTCATCTTGGAGCCCTTTTGTGAGCCCAGGATACGGGTAAGCCCTTTATTTCATTTCTCCTTCTCTCTGGTCCAATACCTGTATACCTGTTTGCCATGCACTTGATAGTATTTGGCACTGTCACTTTTGTAATTTTGTCTTACCTGGTAGTACTTGGCACTGTCATTTTCAAAGCGCTTTGTAAACATTTTGTAATAAAAGTTATATGAAATGTGATTGCTCCCAATCAGAAATATTCTGTAGTGACCCAGGCATTTGGAGCCACAATCATTTTGCGTGGGCAAGGCTGTTTTTCCCATCTTAAGTATCATTTGTGAAGTAATTGTTATTCAATAGTGATTACATGAAGTAATCACATGAGTACAGCCACATAATTCATAATAGTTTGACCACTTTGGATTAACAAATTACTGCCTGCCAACTAAGCAGCACTAGCTTGCCATGTAACAGTTACAAAGATTATTTTTATTACAGTTAGTGTAGGTATTATTAAAATTCTTCTTGGAACATTCTGTAATAGAACTGCATTTGTATACAGCTTTACTTGATGTTTGTGTCCTTTAACAATTGAGTCCCCACAAGTCACCTGTGCATAAGCCTACAATATTTTGTGTAAGATTTCAAACTGGCAGAGTCTGCTGATTGTTACTGTAATATGAGTATTCTACTTTCTGGTAGTTGTAAAGAAATTACATTTTCCAAATAAGACTGATAGGAAAAAAAATAATTTATGGTCTTATAAGGAGACTTCAGGACACCAGGTTGCATTTTTACTATACCAAAGGTATGCGTTGTATTATTTTTTTTACTCAAGTTTGAAGACATATAACTCTCCACATTGATAGAAATCAGACTTGTACAGCTTTAGTTTGTGCTGTTGTAGATGCCTGTAGTGCCAAGAATAATATATAAATTGAGTGTGTACTCGTGCTTTGAATTTTTTTGTGCACTTGAAGAATACTTAAGCCAGCACAGAAATAAAAGTTCAAAGTATGATTGAAACACAAAAAAACATTTAGAAAGATTTGGTGGCTCCTTTAATTACATGGATTCTGAGAAGACCACCTTTTTCCTTTAGCTACGATGTGTTGTATTAAACTTATTTATGAAGGAGAAATGCTGCAGCATTAAGTGTAGATGATTCCGCTTCCTCTGACACGCTGTAGAATGGCTCATTTCTTTGATCATCCAAATCATAGAATAGCTTAGTTTTGAAGGTATCTTAAATCCAGCCCTGGTCCAATCTCCTGCTGAGGACAGGGCTCCCCCCACCAGCTCAGGCTGCTCAGAGCCCTATCCAACCTGGCCTTGAGCTGCTCCAGGAATGGGGCACCCACAGCTTCTCTGGGCAGCTGTGCCAGCTCCTCACCAGCCAAATCCAGGGGATAAAAAAACTTTGTTCCTTCTCCTTGATAGTTTCTAAACACAATGCTTATCATAATGCACTTGATTCAATCTCTTTTCTAAACCCAACATGGTTTACGGAAGAACTGAGGAGGCTGCACTTGCAGGGCAAATTATAGCACCTGTTCCCAAATCCTGTTATCTGAGTGATGATATAATGTCTGAGGACCACATTTTCTGGTCATTTAAATATCTTCCTCAATACAATGTTATTAACAAGCTGGACAGCTACCACTGTTGAAGTAATATTTGGGTCTGGTAACGTATTTTTTCAGTGAGTGGTTAGTGGAAACATAGGGTGTGTAGGTACACAGCTATAGTCACTTTGAGCCTAATAACTGTCATCCTACAAGCCTGTGCTGTGAACTATGGTCTTAAATTCTTCTTATGGTTTTTAC
This sequence comes from Gallus gallus, assembly GCF_016699485.2. Classification (NCBI taxonomy): domain Eukaryota; kingdom Metazoa; phylum Chordata; class Aves; order Galliformes; family Phasianidae; genus Gallus; species Gallus gallus. The sequence goes on from NC_052532.1 coordinate 143,163,458, forward strand.
AAATGATTGGTAAGTAACTCAATAAGACAAAACAAACATACAAAAACAAACAAAACAACAAGAACAACAAAAAAAAAACACACCTGAAAGATAGATTATATATTTATAGAGTAACTGAGCATTATTTGACCATTGGAGAGTAATGAGATAATATAGGTAGTGAAGGAAATAATGGTAATACAAAATAGCATTAATAATTGCATAACTTGCAAAATTCTGTTCCTCTAGATGGAAATATCACAAGATTTTATATTTAATGGGTTTCTCTCTGTTGTTTTGCAGACTTTTTATTTGAGAACGTTGGGATAGGGAAGGGAGGTGGGATTTGATGTGAATTAGTCTCCTGATAGGGATTGCTGCTGCTAATTTAGTACTTGAGCAGAATGTCATGATTTTAGTTTGTGTATGTTGGCTGATACTGAGTGCAGTTTGGTCTTCGAAGAGAATCATTAGGATGGTAATTGGATTTGAAATGAAGGATATGTGAAATATCTGTGGAAAATGAAAGTATGCAGTTGTGAGGTTTTCAGTCTAATTCTTTCAGCAGTAATCCCGTTGAATGGTCATTGATTCTTTATGAAGTCTTAAAACAGCTGATGTAGAATTGGTATAGATCACCGTTTTCATTTCATGTCTGTATTCTAGTCTGTGTTAAATAATAAAAAGATAAATAGTGAGACATGTTTTATTTTCTCTCTTTATGAGAAATGAGCATATTTGTATTGTTGTCACAGCTGAAGTGCTATCAAAATAATTCAGCGCTCTTGCAGAATTTTTAAAGGGAGTTTTGGAAGGGTGAGAGCTTGTGATTGCAAGTGCTATTTGTGGACATGTACAGCTTTGCACCAGAATTGCACTTCTCATTTTTTTTGTGTGTGTATGTGTACGTAGTTTCAAATAACATGACACATTAAATCTGTGGCATGTGTCTGGCGGCAGCTGTGCTAAAAATTCAGACCAGAGGCACTGCCCTCATCTTTCAGCCAGCTTGTCATCAGAGTTAAGTAACATCACAGGGCTAGCAACTGCAACTCTTTTCCAAGATCTCTCGTGTTTTTTTTACAGCTCAGTAAATCTGTGTAAGAAGTAAAATTTGTACTGGTAATCCATTCATATGATCAGCTACATCTTAAAGTCAGAGTAACAGGGCTTTTCTTTGTATGGGTGTGCATAGGGGCAGTTGGGTCTTTCTCAGTATGTAGATTGTGTGGTCTGCCCCACAGCCTCTTGGTTCCCGTCATTCCCCTGGATGCATGTGAGGACTGCATCCTCTAATTAAGCCTTTCTATGAAGGGAATTAGTTCTTAGACTTTTATATATATATTAATGAAGCTGAGCGGAAAAATACACAATGTATGAAGTTACGCCCTTGTAGGTGATGACCTTGGTGAAAATGATATTAGTGCTTTCTACATCACTGTATGATGAATTCTTACTATTCCTTGTAATGTGTGAAAATTGTTTAAGAAAATTAACTATTGCAAAGCATAGGAGTACTTGAGTTTAACTATTTTTAATGAAAAATTATTTAATTCTATATGACCTGTGCATACTTTGAACAAGCCTAAGGATAGTTTTGACTAAACTTTCAGCATTAACACTGTTCTTATTACAGAATTTACTGTTTTTTGTGGTAAATAACTAATGTGTCTGAAGGTAACCTAGGAGAATTGGAAATACTGTGTTATCTTCAGGCACAGAAAGCCCTATACTAACAATACCCAGTGGAAGTGTAATCTTCTTCCCATTAAGATCTCACTGTCACTGTGCCTGAAATGTTCCTTTCTCTAGAGAGGGTGTTGTAGGCATAAAGCTTTCACACTGCTGGGGATGCTATTTCCCCCCTGAAAAGCGTAACTAGCTGTTTCAAAGGGATGTTGTTATAGCTTTGAACACCTAACTTTGCATCTCCTGTAAAAACTGATTTAAAAGACAGTAAAAGCCTAGTCTAGGGTTTGAGGATGTGTTTTCTTTTCTGTTGTTCTGGACCCAGCAGCGTGAGGAATTTGTTTGAGTCAATCGTAAAGAAAGTTTAAAAAAAAAAAAAGGGGGGGGGGGAGCCCCATATTTGAGAACTTAGCTTTCTTATATAAGAAGGGTGAGGAACTTAAAAATAAAGAAGTTCATAGAGTAGCACAAAATGCAGTGACAGAGAAAATGAATGGGAAAAAGTGTTTTCCTAAGATCTCCAGTTACAGTGAAGATCTACTTTTCACCTAGGAGGGAAAAACTAACCTATTTGCATCATTTGTGCTCAGAAAAGATCAACGATGAGATCAGAGTGCAGATTTGTTACCTCATTACTCTGAGAGAAAAAAATTATTTTGCCAGTGAAATTCTGAGTTTTGTGTGAGGGAACCTGGGTTTTGGGATTAGTTCCTAGCAAATGCAGACCCAGTCTTGTAAGGAGCGTGTAGGATCTCCACCAGAATTTGTGAAAGCCCCTATTTAAACTTGATATTGAAGCCTAAGAGAATGCCATCCATTTTCTTCCAACTATAACAGTTGAATAAACAATATTGGAGATTTAAGTGAATAACTACTTCAGACAGATTAGTTATAGACAGGTGTTTTTTTTTTTTTTTCAGAAGACTGTTGCAATACAAACAGAAAATGGCTTATATGGCTTGGGGAGCACATAAACAGGAGGGGGAATGATTGTTTACAAGGATGGATAGTGATAGGACAAGGGGGAATGGTTTTAAACTAAGACAGGGAAGGTTTAGGATTAGGAGAAAGTCTTTCACACAGAGGGTGGCGATGCACTAGAACAGGTTGCCCAAGGAGGTTGTGGATGCTCCATCCCTGGAGGCATTCAAGGCCAGGCTGGATGTGGCTCTGGGCAGCCTGGTCTGGTGGTTGGTGACCCTACACACAGCAGGTGCTTGAAACTAGATGATCATTATGGTCCTTTTCAAACCCAGGCCATTCTATGATTATATGCTTTGTCACTCTAGTCCAGTAGAGCTACACCTTGACACTGAGTTACAATGGCCCAAGGGCGTAAGGTCTCGTGAATTCCTCACCTTGCATTAACTCCAGACTCCAGCTATTCTAACAGTGTAAGTTCTCCTGTTTTGGAATGCTTGAGGGGTAATTAGCTTTATTCTGAATTGACATTTGCGGACCCTTTAGATATTTGTGAATGTGATCATTGTAGTATGAAATTTCTCTGCTGCTGTTATTTATTGAAACAGGGGGCACTTAAATACTTTTCTTTCTAGGATCATTTCTGTAGCACAAGTATTTGATAAAAGCTTTTCACAAATATTGTGATTTAACTAGACTTTGTCAATTCATGTATCATCTCTCCAAACAATGTCAGAACATTTTTCATACAGATTTAATCTTTAATAGCACTTGTTGCCAAAAACTTATCCTCAGTTACTTACTACACTAAGCTCAGTGTTCTGACGTCACACCTTCACGAACAACCCTGTGTTTAGCAAACAATGATGTAATGTTTTTTGAAGTGTATGCTTAGGAAAGCAGTAATGATGCTCAACTTCATGAGGGGAAAACATCAGTGCTAATGAGAGAACTGACTAAGATTTAAGAGGAAATTAATGCCGGAAATTAAATTCGTTTCTTTATTGATCTTTCAATTCATTCTGAAACTTAAAAGCAGATTGAACCGTTTGAATTTATTCAGTATATGGGATTTGTGTGTGCATGTAAACACATCTGAAAGCTTTCACAACAGTCTATTGTCAATCCATGTCATGGAGGAGAAAACAAATGGCTGAGGTTGTGTTTTCCAGACTTTCTGTGAGTGAACCAATTGCTTAGAGAAACATCTGTCATTGTAAAGCAATGAGCTATTGAGCAAGCCTAGTTTAATCTGGTAGCTGGTTATGTTTTCTATGCTAAGATGCATTTTGACCAAAAAATGTTTACAACTTTCAGTGGTCAAAATTAAACTTAAAAAAAAAAAAAAAACCAACAATATAACAAGAGTAGGAAAGTGAACTTCTGAGTGGTACCTTTTTTTTTTCCTGCTTCATTCTGTGGCCATTTTTGAATCCTGAGCAATGTAGAGAGGGTGGTGGGGGTGAATTTCATGCTATTCCCCTTTGAGGTAACTCAGGTTTTAGTGCCTGTAGTCTAAAGCATAGGATGTTTATGAATAAGATAAATTACAGAAATACAAGCAGTAAGGTGTGCTAAGGAGAATATAGGGGGCTCATCTTGTCGTACCTTGAAGTCAGGAAGGAGAGAAACAGACTCGTGCCTGCATTTAAATGCCAAAGCTGATGTAAGACAGAGGCATGGCAGCTCCCACTGTGCTGCAAAGTCTTTGTGCAGGCTCCAGTGAGTGGGGTAGGCAGGAGCAAGCAGCTTTTCCAGCTGTTTTTCATAGAGGTCAAGCATTTTCAGTGTTACCCTGCTAATGGCACAAATTTCCAGATTAGTCTTATTTTTGTATATTACTTTGTGTATGTGTGTATCCACGTATATACTCATATACCTGTTTTGTTTTGATATTTGTGTACCAAAAGCAAAAGTGATGTCCTTCCTTAAGTTATCTTTTGTTGTTGCTATTTGCTTTGTTTTGGAAAGTTATTTATCAATATTTCTTTTTAAGTGATTATGATATTTTTTAGACTTTCTATAAGCCTTCAAAGGCACAATTTAAATGTAGTCAGCCTAGTTTTGAACCAGTGCTTCTCTGGTAAGAAGCATGTATGACAACATTACAACGACTTTTTTTTCTTTTAGAAACAGTGGGGGTGTTTTCTCAGATGTCCATTGTTTTATTTATTTAGTTTTTTTTTTATGAAAAGAGGGAGGGGAAGAAACAACCTGCTGAGCATACTTTGTAAAACCTCTGCTAGATGTGTGAAATAACCAAATTTGAGAATAGAAAAAAAAAAAAAAAAAGGAAGTGTTTTAACTTTGGTTCTATTGGTTAAATAGACCGCAACCTGAAACCGCTGAAATTATCCTTAAAGAGATTTCTCCCTGTGTAAAACTACCAGCTCCTGCTAGAGAGCTGACATCTTCCTCCCTGGCTGGTGCTGGCTGTGCAACAGGCAGTTTGGCAGGAGGCTGAGAAAAATGGCTAAGTTTCTCTCTTGTTTCATGGTGTGGATTATCCATTTGACTGTGTGATATAAGGAAATCCAAAATTTAGGTTTTGAATTTTCATTTTCCTAAACATTTTTCTTTCAATTATGCTTGTTCTTTAGCTCTACTGGTGAGTGTTAATAATAAATAGTTTTATCTAATGACTGTTTTTGTCTTTAGTCTTAGGAAATAGGAACAAGAATTGAGTTTTTGGGGCATAGCCAGCTGTTAGGCAGCCACACTGGGGTCTTGTTCTGTCAGTGATGTCTGTACTGTACCTGAGCTTCAGAAGAGACAATCTTAATCTCAACCCATGGCTCTGGTCCTGTGGGTTGTAGAGGACACTTCAATCTGGAGTTCACTTTGGGATTAGTTACTGCAACTGTAATAAAGAAGGGGAAATAACATGCCCTCTGCTGCTCCTTGTTTGTATCTTGGAAAGATTGTCTGTGGACACTGCTGGGCAAATGAGATCAGGGCTGTGGGTTCCAAGCAGACTTGGAACTGACCTGGAACCCAAGTGGATTCCAGGCAGTTGAAACTCTGAGAAAGATGAGCTTACATCTCTTGTTTTTTGTGTTTCCTACTGCAAAGCTTTTGATGATCTCCCACTCAGAACATGAATCCCTTGCCTTGTCTTTAATTCTCCTGGTGAGTTGTGTGCTTAATCTGTGTGTCTAGCTCTGAATTTTCTATTCTGCTCTTTTACTGAGCTTTAACAAATTAGACATTACTTAGACATTGACGTTTAGACATGATTAATTTAAGACAGCTAGTTCTTTTACAACAGCTAGTTCTTTTACTGGATTATTTTTTAAGACCTTTTATGAATTCAGGACCAGATGTCTTAATGTTTGGGCTTCAGATGTTTGGTGTTATAATGCTCTCAGTCACTTTGTAGATTTAGAAACAATAAATTATCTTGAGAGGTTTATGGAAAAGCAAGAAATAGAGCCTGCATCCAAGGCTAGAGCTCTAGTCAAAAACATTTTCCTGGGGTATATGCTCTTCTGAGTTGCTCTGCTTGTTTGAGTGATGGGTGTCAATGGATTGCTTTATAATTAAGGATGATTCTTACTGTCATGTTTCTGAAAATAGGATTGAGTATCTATACAGCCAAGTAGGTTTCATAAGCAGCAGCTCAGTGTAATACTTGTCAAATCATAAAAAAAATGACTTTTTTTCAAGAATGAAAGACAGCTCTCACAAATGTCCTTGATCTCCTGGCTGATTGGAAAAATCTTTTCTTTGGGAGAAAATCTGGTGGGAATTAGTTTCTATTAGTTTTCATTTAGTGGTATGATTCCACCAAGGAGGTGGAGGGTGGAAAAGAAATGTGTAAATGAAAAATTAGGTCCTATGTCCATTGATTTATAAGTATATTTTAATTTTTTAATAGTTCTGTTTCTTTTTGAAGTGTGCTCTCCTTGGATTTCGATCAGCAGTCTGACCATTGGGAAAAATTAAAAATCAGTACAGTTCTGTGACTATGTACAAAATGATACAATTTGTTTTCATACTTATTATGGTCAACCAGAGCTGATGAAATCTAACTCAGAGTCTAATCACCACCCAAACCCCAAAGGACTTGCAACTTCAGTCTTCTTTTTACTTTTGCAGTATGCAGTTGACTCAGTGATTTCTCTTGTGGAGAGTTAACTAGTGAAAACTCGGAATGCAGGGAATCACTGGATCAAAAAACTTATCCCATTTGTCCTGCAGCCCCATCCATGCTCACAAGGTGTAGTGCACAAGTAACATGTCAGGATAGAGAACAGAAAAACACTTCTGGCAGCAGTGTACAATTAGGATGTGGTAGGTGTAATATATTACATGTTCTGCTAGGGGGCATAATGATTTAATGTTTGTGTTCGGATAATACAGAGCAACAATGTTATTGTTAGGGTAATATTAAATAAAGTTGAGTAGTAATGTTAGGATGACATTTAGAGATCCCCACTAGACTAGGCACCGTACAAACTGGTGAGGAAAGGACAATTCTTGCACCAAAGCAGTGTTGGGATCATAAGTATAGAACACAACATGCTTGAGAAGTTTGGTAGAAAATAAGCAGGAAGATTCATTCAGGAAGATGCAGTGAACATGAATGTCTTTCATTCCCTATTTATAACTGCACGAATCCTTTTTTAAAGTTATATTACTAAAAGAAAATAGGATAACATCTGAGTAAGTAGTTGAAGTTTAAGTCAGATTTAGTAATCCTTTATAAGCCTTAGATGATTTCTGAAGCTATTTTGGTCTGCCTTTGTTTTGTGGCTTTTTTTTTTTTTTTGCATATTCCTGACATTTTTCACTTGAGTATTATTTGTGATGTGTGGCATCTGGTAGAGTCTCCTGACTAAACCAGCTCCTTGCAGATTTGGCTGTTGTAATATAATGCATTGTTTTGGATGGAAGAACTGTAAGTCACTACAGAAAAAAATTATTTAATTTTGAACTCATACACATAATTTTTATGGCATCTATTGAAGGATGGTAATTTGTTTCTAACTAAATGAAAGAAGAAGTATTAGTTTAGCTGTTTAAACTCCAGGGCCACTTTTATAGACTTATTTACATTTAATTTGTTAATAATTGACTTTGAGAGATGCAGAGAACAGTGAATATTGTCAAGATTCTCTTATTGCTAAACTGATCTTTCATTCGTTGGAGAGCAGTCAAGTATGTTATGGTTAGGGGAGCATATGCTATGCTGAACTTCCTGGAACTTTAACTGTCATGACTGGGAAAATATGTTGCAATGGATAAGTCAAAACAAAGTCACAAATGCTGAAAAGATCATAGAATCACAGAATGGAAGAAGTTGGACAGGACATCAGAAAAGCATCTAGTCCAATGTCCCTACACAAAGCAGAGTCTCCTAGGCCAGGCTACCCGGGACTATATCCAGTCAGCTTTTGAATATGTTCAAGGATGTAGACTTCACACCCTTCCTGTTCCACATTCAGAGGAAAAAAAAAAAAAAAAGGTTTACTTATGTTTAAAGAGAATTCTCTGCATTTCAGTTGTTGCCCATTGCCTATTTTTCAGTCCCTTGGCACCACTGAGAAGATTTTGGCTGAATCTTCTCTCATTCCCCCATCAATACATAAAGAAGTCTCAGGGAGATTTTATCTATGTGTTTGAACGGTCCTAGGTCCTCACCCTCTCCCTGTAGGAGAAATGCTGCAGTCCCTTCATCTTCGTGAGCGTTTGTAGGGTTGGCACCATGTCTCTCTTGTACTGGGCAGCCCCAGTACTACACAAATCTAAAGTAAATCTTCATCTTCTCGCTTCTCAGTTCTACCTTTCATGGAATAGGGTTATTTTCTGTGCATATAAAAATATACATACACGTGATTCAGCTTCTGATTTTATTCTTAAGGAAGATTTCACTTCAGTACTTGTGCGAGAATATGTATTTCATACACTAAAGTCATGGCATTTCTAATAGATAATAGCATAGCAACTCAGTAAGATTCTTAAAACTTTTATTTATCATGATGTGTATGTATCGGTACCTTTCTCTAATCATTCTATGCCCCTTCTTGGCCTGGATTGTTGGTAAGGTTGAAAAGACATGTCAGGCCTAGTATTTGGGGGGATAGTCAAAGGGTTGTTTTTTCCAAACGTGACGATCACTGCAGATGAGCCTTCATCTTTTCAGAGCAAACATTGCTGATATCTAAATTATAGAATAGCCAGCTATCCCATTCTGACTTCTTTAAATTTATTTTCCTTAATATTCAAAACCCTCAGGACTCAAGTCCAGGTCCTGAAATTTGGTGTTCTGCAAATTGCTACATGGAGAGAAGTAACAAAATGAATGGGAGTAATAGTTCTTGTCCAGATAGAAATCATGGTGACAACTCACTATTGGTTTCTTGTTCCCCTTGTTTGCAGTTTAGACTGCTTGCTAATAGTAATTCTTTACCTTCCCTTCCCCACCAAAGATGGCAGCATAAACCTGAAGTGAAAATACAATTTTATGCTGCCTTCTGCAATCTGGAAGATGTAGGCTTTTATTTATATTGAACTCTTACGTACTGATTTTTTTAATGTATTTTATTTTATGCATTAGAATTCTTCACCAAGAAGATGATCAAATGAGTAGGTGAGGGAAGAGATTATTAGTATTAGAAAATGGAGTCCTTTTCGGCCCAGTAACATGTGAGGTTGGACAGAGGCCTGTTACTCTTGATCAGAACTTAAATTCAGTCCCTTAAAATATGACAAGATAGCTACTTCTTTACAGAAGTATTTTACAGCAGGAGGGATCCATATCTCTGCTTCTTTATTTTATATAGCCTATTTAGCAGGATGCAAAATACTTAAAAACTAGTAGAAGCAAAGACTTTGGTGTTTTCTAAAAACTTTGTTCGTTAGACATCTCTGACTCTCCTCCTGCTCCAATGTTATGGAAAATCATCAACATTAAGTTGTAGAGTTCAGGAATGTCATCTCTATGCTAGAAGTACATAATCTTTATGACTGCCAGTTGAGATGACTGAAGGGGCAGCTCTAATTTTCATCTACAACTTTTATTTTCATGTACTTTACTTAAATTTTCAGTGTTAGCTAGATACAGACTTCTTTCTTGACCAAGCTGCCATACCAAAATATTAGGGCTATAACATATATTTATGTCTTAAAGTTATAGGTTACAACATTTAAGCTTAGAGATATATACATATATAATTTATCATAAAATTTTATCATGCTTTTCAAGTTTGCTTTTGTATAACCAAATGAAATTTTATTCATGTATATAGTATTTTTAGAAGCAATTTTCAATAATGGTGAGGAAGTGAATTTCTAAGGTTTGAAACAGAAACAACAGTAACTTGATTCAGGGTTAGGATTTCTAACAGCTAGAATCTGGATACTATTACAACTACGTGCTTTGGTGTAAAAGTGCTTGAGGTGTCACTGAAAAGGCCAGCAAATAGTTACCAACATTAAGCTAAGATACTGCAAAAGTTTGTAACAGGAATAGTTGAAGATATATCTTTATTTACAAATAGTGTTAGCAGTAAGATTATAATATGTTTTTGTAACAACTAATATACCTTTAGCCTTTTTCCATCAAACCCTTTCTGTCACTGCCAGATTCTTTAAAATATCGGGAATGATGTGTATTAAATGGATCACGGTTTCCTCCTTTAAAAACTCAATTCAATAAAGGTGATCAAAGGCCAACTGAATGATAAAGGAAAATCTCTAGACAAATGATTTTATTGCTTTTTAGGTCTCATTCGTATGAATAAATGATTTAAAATAGATTTTTTTTCTCTGATGTAAGTATATCAGATGTGTTAGTTTCAATATTTTGTGAGATTTCATCTGGATCTTTCATTTATCTGTTAAATTCAAATTAATTAATTTGAAAACAAGTAGTTTGCTTAATTTTGTTATCATTCTGCAATAAAAAAAAAAGAAATCTATTGAAACACAACTTTCACTTTATGTAGGACAACTTTTGCTCAAGTTGATCTGTTGCTGACTACAGCATTCAGGAAGATGATCTGTACGGTCCAGTTGCTGAAGGATAAACTGCAAACATTATGCAAATATATAGAGAGATATATATTTGCTTCTCTAGCTGACTGCTCAGGTTTCTGTCAGACTTCTCAGACACGGTATCTCAGCTGGATCTGGACAGCTGCACATCTGAACAGCTTACAGAATTAGCATAGGTTTGTTTTTTGAATTTCAGAACCATGTCTTATGACAGCCGCGAAGTGCAGAATGTTTAGTGCTAATGTTCAGACTATAAACCAAAACCATATGCAAAGTCATATTTGAGCTTTCTGAGAATGTTTGGAATAAAACAGCACAGTTATATGTGTAATTTATGCTAATTATTTGACCAAGAAATTACCTCATTGTTCTGTGAATATTAACATATCACACATGCATTTTTGATGCCAACACTTTGAAGCTTGTAGAAAAACTGTTTTTGTCACAACTAACATACCTTTATAATCAATAGCCCATTTCCTTCAAACCCTTCCTCTCATTGCCAAATTCTTTAAAATACTGGCAATAATATGCATTAAATGGGTCACGGTTTCCTCCTTTGAAAATTGAATTCAATAAAGATGATTTAAGGCCAACTGAATGATCAAAGGAAGATCTCTAGATAAATGATTAGGCATGTTTTACTCTATTGCTAATAATCGAGTTTCTTCACTGCAGCAAGAAGAAAGTCACTTCTTGTTAGAAAGATTAGAGATGAACTTCATTCATGATGCAAACCAAAATGTTTTGCTGTCCAAATGCAGGCATCCAGACACCTTAACCCTCTGATTACTGAGTTATCTCTGAAGTATGAAGACCATGTATCCTTCTGTTAGCATACATTCAAAGAATGGTAAAAAGAAACATGTTCATTCATGTCTTTTAGAACTATGAATGATCTTAGAAGTGTGAGAGATACCAAAATGTTAATGACATGTTTTGTGTTCGAAGCCACCAGTGCAGTGTTGTGAGACTGTGTGTGCCTTTCTACTAATAGAGAAAACAGGAGAATGCAGAGACAGGAAGGACCTCATGGTATACAGTCATGGCAGGACTGCTCACTGCGGACTGCTATGGCTTTTTCCAGGTTTAGAAAACCACGTGGATTTCACTGAGAAGACCCTCTAGAGCTCAACAAACTGTGGTCTAAGAGCACCCAGTTTTCTTACCTTCATTTGAATTAATTTTAATTTAATAAATTTTAATTATATTTTAATTGGCCTAAACGGAATTATTTTTCCATATTTAACGTGGTTGTTAGTATTGGAAAGAGATGATGCAAGACAATGTATCAATTGTACAATAAATGTTAGTAAATGTCCTTAGCCTTTATTTATGCAATTGTTTTTCAGTGCTGTTCTCTATCCTATTCTCAATTTCAGAGCAATTTCAGAAGTAGTACAACAGAAAAGTAGTAAGGGACAACTGTGTCTTGTTATAGATGTTCCTTATACACTGAGATTTTATGCATGCAGATTTAAATAAATAGATAAATAAAATCTCTAACTTGATCTTTTGTAAGATCTCGCTGGGGATATAGAATTACTCTGACCATGCTGCCTTATGCTGGCTTCCTAGAGGCCTTGTGAAAGCAAGGGAGTTACATGGAGGAGTTGCTTTAATGGATCTTCATTGGCTGGGTTCTGCATTATTCAGGGCATATCAAGTTAGTTTCATTTACTTCCATTTCTTGTTACTAATGACACGGAAAAGTAAAATAAACATAGCCCTGGCTGGCAATTGTTTCCTAACTTACATCGTAAGAACACTTGGTTTTTCGAACACTGGTTTCTCCATTTTTGTTTAATTCTGGAAAGTAACGGTCCCTGACCTTGTTTTTGCATGTGACAATGCAAATGTTTTAACTAAGTTAGTCTGTCTCCAGGAACTGAAAATTTATTTTGCACTTATATGCATTTGACATTAAATGTTTGTAGGAAAATCTGTTGTATGTGAAATACAGGTTCTGGCAGTATATATACTACTGCTCTGAAGATAAGAACTGAAAATATTTTACACTGCACTTATTTTTCCTTCTTTGCTGTTGAGAGGGGTATATTGGTTAGCATTACCATTATCTTCTGTTTTATAGTGGACTTTTAAAATGTTCTTTTGAATACATACGTACATACATCCCTTGTATTCAAGGAACAATGACTAGACAGTAGCACGTTGTGAAATCAGAGGAATTAATAGTATGGTCAAAAGTTCAGTCTCTGCTACAACCTCTGGACAACTTTTCTGTGACTCAGACTCAGCTGACAGTGAATAATGTCTTTCTAAATGTTCTCACATTTCTGATGAAACAAATTATGCCTTGATTGCATGACTTTTGGGAAGTGGCATAATCACTGCTAAGTGAGAGCATCCTTTAGTACCAAAATAAAGGATAAAAGGGGAGAAGTAGAAAGAAAAGGGAATGACTGTTCTCTCATGCTCTGATCCTCTTTCATTCTCTGAAGAATAACTGAGCAATGGTAACAATTAGATAATAAGACTTCATGCGATGCCTCATGGAAACACGCATACCACTGTTTTACTAACTCACAAATGCAATTTAAGATAGTGAAGAAAATAATACGGAAGAGTTATTTGGATGCACAGGTACTACAGTAAGTTCTGATTTCTTGAAGTCTTTTTGCAAAGATATTGTCTGGAATTTGCGTTTACTTTTTTGATATTTGATCAATATGAAAATGAACTGTTCCCTAGCCCTGGAAAAAAAAAAAAAAAATCTTACAGCAAGTTGACAGATACAACAAATATCTTGTGTTTAGCAGGTTGCCAGCATGAGGGCTATTGGATAGGAGTTTTCTCTAAGTACTAAAAAATGCAATAATAAAGCCCCTGATAGCTGCCTTCTCTGACACAGGCATGTTGCTCATTGCTCTGTTTTGGTGGCAGAGAAATAGAAGGGGAGAAAGTGAAGGGCCTAAGTAACTAATTTGCTGAAAGCTTCAGGCTGATAAATACCTGTATCGTGTGTACTTTCTTACATTCAAGAACATAATTTGCCTCCTTAAAGCAAGTAAGCTCTTTGGTGTCACTGAATGATACCATAGCAGCAACCTTGACATGTTTTGAGAGGTCTATGGCAGTTAAAGGCAGCATTCCATGCTTTCCTTCACACTCTGTGCTCTTGCACAACCAACCCCCAGTGAATGGTACAAAAGAAATTTATAAATCTTTGTGCCAATCCTATACTAGCTCTTGGAAACTTATTTCAAAGATGGCATTAAAATAACTAGGTAGAAATAAGTTTGTTTTTTTTTTAATTTTCTTCTCTGAACACAGTCTCTACTTGGTGGCCTTTTGAGGTTAAGGGTAGATCCCATAGCTACAGCTTGAATTTTAAGCTGATCCTGCAGGATCCCCCCCGCTGCAGTTATTATAAAAATCCAGTTATTTTTTTTTTCAGGAATTGTTACTACACAATGCTGTTTGGTTTGTCCTAAGTCAGTGTTGTAGTCATTCTTTTTAATTTTGGTTACTGAAAAACAGAAAAAAAAAAAAAAAAACCTCCCCCCAAAGTGACCCACTTGCCTCTTGCTGAGCCTTTTTGCAGCAACACTTCGATATTAGTTGTTATGATCAGAGTTTCAGTTGCAGGTACTACACCGAAAGATCACTTGTGGAGCTCTGGGTAGTGTTAGCCACATCAAACTCACGCAGGGAGATGGGATGAGCTGTTTTCTTTCTCCTACAGGAGGAGTGGCATGTTGTCCCCGTAAACTTAGTAGCATTGGGCGTCATACAATTAGAGATACTCTCTGTTCTGATCTAGAAATAGAATCAAAAATCCAGGCTTTTCTTTGATGCCATTTGATTTTCTTACTTTCCTGAGAAATGCCCCTGACACTAAAAGGAAGAGGTCTTGCAATTAATGTTTCACTTCCTGCTTCAAGGATTTGAGGTGAGAGCGCTGCAAAAAGGAAATTATGCAGAAAGTAGTCTTTAAACCTCACTGCATTTGCAGTCTATAAATAAGATTTTTCAAGTCATACTGGGAGAAAGAAAAAAGGGAAAACCAAGGCAAAGAGGAAAATCAAGTTCAGGGACTTCTGTTTGCTGAATAACTGCGACAACTTTGGTTAAGAAATCTTCCCTGAGTAAGCTGGGGGGTCAGACCTTTGGATGTCGAGGGCTGCATCCTGACCTGCTGCTGCTTCTGTAATTTCACATAATTAACTGCAACATAAATAACTTCTCCTGAATGAAGTCTCATTTCTTGCAGTTCCTTTTTTTCTTAACAGTTTAATCAAACTAATTGTGACAAGCGGTGTATTTGTATAAATATTTAAATGCAGAGCATGAGGATTGAATTATTTATTCTGCAAATGTAAGCTTAATGTAACTATCTTTGGAAACCATATCATTCTCATATGGCTGTGCAATTCAGTTGTGCATACTGTCTGCTGAATTCCATGTTTAATGTTGCAAATAAATTATATTATTTGCATAAAAACCAAACAAGATGGCAGAAGAAACAAAGCACAGGAGATTATCTTGTTTTAGCACACGAAGAATAGTTGTATTTCTAAATCGTAATGTCATCGGACCCTAGTTTTCTGAAAATGGGTTAACAAAGACACAGATGATGGTTTTTTTTGTTGTTGTTGTTTTTGTCCAATCTTCTCCTCTCATGTAAGAAGAGGCATATTTTCTGAGAAAGAAAAATATGACATGGCAAATGCCAAACAGCACAGAGTCATTCCGAGTCTGAATCTCAGAACTGGATTTTTCTCTCCTGCAATGTGGTGGCTTGCAGTGCCCATTTTAGGGGAGAATGCGGGACTGCATGTAACATGAATAGATGAGTTATGGCTCTCAAGGGAAAGGTATAACAAAAACCACCCTGCATCCCAGCAAATGGGGGGCTGGTGGAGTCTTTTGTCTGAATGCATGCATTAAAGGCTGGTATAATGATGCGTAAAGACTTCTTCCTTACATTCTCTGCATCGAGCCTCTCTGGTTGCTGCTGCTCCCATGGGCCAAGGCCGCTGTGCTGGAAACCGTTCTGGCAGCACTGCTTCTGAGAAACAGAAAGGAGGAGGAGAGCAGAAGTGGAGATTTGATGGTGAATATGAATCAGTGTTTTGTGTACTCTTTTTTTCATGTAAATTAAGCACTATTTCTGACCGTCAGTGGTGTGTGCTTCACCAGAAAGTAGCTTGTGCCACCTCTTCACTTATAGTACTATGGGGTGGTGGCAGAAAACTTTGTTGATGGTTAGCAAGCTGAAACTGGTTAGCAACAGTAAAGTACGAATTCAGCAAGTGCAATAGGGAAAGTGATTTTTTTTTTTCTTCTTTTCCTCCAGATCTCTAAAAAAAAAAAGTGTGAAAGCATTTTCTGAGGATAGGATTCAGTTGTTCACCTCCCACTGACGTCCCCCAGTGTTGATATCACTGACAGCAAACTTGGAGAAAGCTTTTATTTTCTGACTTCTGAGACATGCAACAGAGATGCAGCAAAATAATTCTCTTTGGCTTTTGAAAACACCTTTTTATGAAGATTTGCTTGTTTGGTGTGTCAGCTCTGCTTCAGACAAGTTTACTGGTTGATGTTAACATTAGAAGACTTCAGTGGGAGGTAAATTTTAATTCCAAGTGATACTGCTACAAAAAAACCTGGGTAGGTGCTGATGCCTTCTCGGACTATTTTTTGTTATTATTCCTTTCTTCCTCAATAAAATTTGTAGAGATTCCCAGCTATTCTTCTCAGTGAACGAGTCAGTTGGCCTAAGACAGCATGGGATTGCAGTTCTGTTCACAAGCAGCCATGTTTGTCTATATCCTTACTGTTTCAAATGTGAGAGAAGTAGGTGCGTGTGTCTGTGCTGGTACTGGGACTGCTCTGTTGAAGAATATTTTTGGATCATATGTTTTTGAGGGAGAAGTTGTTCCTCTTTCACAAAAAGTCAAAACTAAAATGTTAAGGTAAAGTTTTCAAAACTTTTGGAGGAATTTGATTTTTCCCTCCTATGCCTGAGTCCTTCAGATGATTTCATTCTCTGAAGAGAAGCAGTATGAGTATTTCCAGAGACAGCTTCTGAGCTCAGTGACATCAGTTTCACTAAGTTTAGCACAACTGCAAAAACTTAAATTAACAAGATAGCTCCAGAGCGAAGTTGACTATAGTTGGATCAGCAAATAGCTTTTTCAGATAAACTTTTTTTCAAGGTTTCTTTCACTGTCAGGGCTTCAGCAGAGTAAAGACAGAAATTCAGGGAACAGATCAGAGGACACCTAAAAAGTGACCATGTCATGGCTCTGGAGGAGCTCTTGTTTCTCTCTATCATGGTGTCTGATCGAGACAGTGAATATAGCGTTACAGAATCTTTTTTTTTTCTGGACCACTTGAAAAATTACTACTTCATCAATTTGAAGAATATTTTCATTAGAAATGTGTAGAAATTCCAACCTTGTCTTCTAAGATGATACAAGGAAACCACTAATAAATTCCTCTGCTGAGAGGTACATGGTGAAGTAGAAAGTATTCTGCTGAATTCTGTGCTGTTTCAAAATGATAGTAGGATTTTGCTGCAATATTTGTCTCAGTAAGATTATCTGTGGAGTCTCACTGAGATACTGGAATTAAATATTCCTTATGCTCCACTATGGAGACCAAAATCAAAATGTTTGAACTTTAAATAAAACTTCTTGCTATAGATAGAAAGGGCATAAATATGTGAAGTGCTAGTGTTTGATCCTTTTTTGAAGTGTTAGAACTCATTTAAACACCTGAGCTATTCTAAAAACTTGGAGTGGTGTCCGTAGTTACCTTCTAGAAGGAAAAATGTTAAAAAGCACGTGCTTCTGCTCAACTTATGCAAAAAATCTGTAGATGCCTAATGAACAGTCCTTCCAAAGTAAACATAAGTATTACTCATCTCACATGGGATATAAGCTGAAGGGATAGATATGGAGGGAAAAAAAATCCTTTTGATGTCTTCCAGAGGAGGTTTTGCTTCTCCACGTTGGAGTTCTGCTGGCATGCCCATGGCAACCCCCAGAGAGTGCTTCACCAAGCACTGCAGTTTCAGGCTTGTGCTGGGTAGAAGTGGGTCTCCTGCATGAGAGAACCCTATGGAAAGAAATTATGGCTACCCAGAGAAGCAGTATGTGGGCTGTCTCACTTTTTTTTTTTTAAACTTCTTGTGAAACTGAGGAACTGCTAACTTCAGCTGGGTCTGAATATGCATGAGTGATGACTGGCACACATTGATCAATAGGAAGGAGAAGGCTAGGAAAGTGCAGTACAGTCTTCAGAAGGTTCAGTGCTACCCTCATGTCTGTTTTAGCTCACTTCAGTGACAGCCCCTCAAGGGGATATGCTTCTTTTATAAAAATGACAATGCTTTATTTTTTCAATTACATTTATTTTTGTATTTTAATGCCTTTATTTCATGCTGTGTATTTAATCTTTCAATCAAAGAAATTAGGTGTTCTCGCCTGCTAAGAGCCCATTTGACAAAACTACTTCAGGTGGAAATTTTGTTGTGTGTTTTAAAGGAAAATTTATTTTTTTAACATAATATTTTCAAGCTTTCTGTAGTAGTAGTAGAAGGGAAACAATTTAATAACACAGTAGCATGCTCTACAAGGTCAAAAAGGAATCTGAAACTTGCTGTTTTACCAGCAATTAAACTCATTGCGAAGGTGATAATGAAACTCTGGTTGCTTTTGCAATGGATGCAGCTTATATGCCTATATATGCCAAAACACTACATGATTTGTGAAGATAAAGGAAATGATAATGGAGAAATGTTGTAGGAAGAAAACAGGCATGGCTTTTGGAGGCAGATAAAGGAAGCAGGAAAACGAACTAAGCCCGTATTTGGGGATTGTTGGTTTAAAAAAAAAAAAATTGTCTTACTTTCAGGTTAATGTTTTATTATTATTTTATACTGAGAACACATCATCTGTATTTAAAACAGCGTAGGAACCCTCAGATGTCTTTGCACAACAACTTGCAAAGTTGCAATGTTGAGAGCTGTGTTGATACGCTACGTGGCTGTTTTTCAAATTATAAAACTGAGAGAAATTGATGTCTGCTTCAGAGTATTTATTTATCTCACGAATGTTAAACCAACATACACCTGTCAAATCTTCCAACATATTTCAGGGTTAGATACCTTAAAAAATGATAACTGCACTGAATGCTGAAAGGTTGTTCTATTTCTTCTTCAAGTACATGGAAAATGTCAAACTTCTGAAAATTTAAGTGCTTATTTATATGCAGTGTTTTTCATACATATCCCACTAATTGAATGGAGTATATTCTATGTATGAGTGATAGCTGAGGTGAGTGACATTAACTAGACTTTTAGGGAATATCAAATAATGAGAATAAATTAATTTAAGGGGAAAGGACTGAGTGACTGAAGTAGTCAGACGCTGTTAGACACAGCAGAAAAGATTGTGCATAGCAAGTAGTTCAGTCAACATCTAAGCTCTGCCACATCAGAATTTCTGCACTGCTATCAATTTAAATTATGAAGTTATCAAGTGTGATGGAGTAAAGGCAGAAATAGTGAATTGTTTTTTCTTTAAGGAAAGTCAGGAGGGTATCAGAGCAGCAGTGTCACATTGCGTATTTCAGCAGAAGTTTTAAATCAGCTGTAAAATGAGCACTTTTCTATCTGCAGGTTTCATAACTTATACTAAAGATGTTTAGATTAATTGACCAAAAAGCTGTGAGTCAGTGACAAATTTTGATAAATATGATACTGGTGATGAATTTTAGATAGCTGGAAAACGTAATGGCTCATTATTCTGCAATTGTTTTAAATGTAAATACAGACTCATTTCAAACACTCTAACCTGGTTAGATCATCGCCAGTCCTTGAAGTCATCACAGGGGATGTGGCCTGTAATATTTTAGCAGATGAACGTTCTCCTGAGTCAGTCAGTACAATGTTATGAAAAAATGCAACTTTCACAAATACATTAGTGTTGCTGTGTCATGCAGAGATGACAACTCTGCTTGGTGACTGTGTTCCTGTAAGGCATGTGATTCAGGATCACCCATTCCTTATTTGGTGCTTGGTTTTTAAGCAGCCTCATATTGAGCAGGTTTATTGCACTTCCAAAGATTTTTATTTTAGCAGGCTTTCTTACCAATACTACAGATACCTTCTACATTTCTTAAACTCATTATTATAATTTCAACTCCTTTTCCTTTAAGAACTGAAACTGCTGGATGGGATATCAAATTGTAATAAAAAACCTAAAAGAAAAAAATGTGTTTTTATTTAAATACATAATATTTTCATATTATGTTATCTAATACTGATAGATCTAATGGATAATAACTATTAGATACTTTATGGAAATCACGGTTTTATTTCAGTTTAGAATGATTTGCATTTCCTACTAGATAGTAAGTAAAGCAGGTATCTGAAGTCAAGGTCTACACAAGGCTTTCTTCTTTTGGCCAAAATACCATCTATATAGGTACACAGACTGTGGGAAAAGACACATGGGCACTCCTAGCATCTTTGTCACGTTGGCACAAATGACTTTGTCTGTGAATGGCGGAGAATCAGCTCAGAGAACGTTTCCAGTTATATGGAAACAGTCACAAGGCCAGTAACAGATACTGAGTGTTGTATACAACAGTGATGTTGTTCCACACTCTGAACCACTGCTTGTGTACTGGGATGGTAAACTCTTCACAAAATCTTTAGAAGTTTCCCAGTGGGAGATTAAAGCTGAGGTAGTAAAAAGAAAATGTAGTACGTAACACTTATACGTAGGCTGAGATCTGCTCATTTTGTAGTATGCTGCTCTGATTTATTTTTCTAAAAATCAATGAAATATACATCAGTGTAGAAAAGCAATTTTACTGTGTGTTTTCTGCTGAATGTTAGAATGTTGAATTATTTTGTCCGATGTATCAAGTATCTTAGAATATTTTTATTAAAGAACTTAGATACATATAGGTATTGTATAATAAATTTTTAGTATAGATTCTTGTTCGTGGTACACCAGCTGGCCATACTTACAAAGGTCTGACTGATCTACGTTGATTTATAAGACAGGGGCCTTGTCAAATTCCTTAGTGTTCAAGTTGTTACTACAGCACGAGAAAGGAAAAACTAGATTTCAGAACAGTTCCATTCTTCAGTAATACGTCTGCTATTAAAATGTTTAGTATTCTGAACAGCTTTTATCCTGAAAAGTTTTTAGATTTACTTGAGAAATTCCCTGTGGATCAGCATAGATGCTTAAAAGATCATGATCCTAAAGATGAGCACTAGCAAGATACTGTTGAAGATGCCAACTTTTAATAAAAGTGATTGAGATTATCACACCAACATGTGTGCTATAAGAATTGATTGCATTTATTCTTTGCTAATTAAAAAAAAAATCTATTTTAATACACTTCAGAGATTTCTTGAATCTGAAATGTCATCTCTGACAGACAAACTTCAGAGAGGAAAGTTTTATTAACAACATTTGGGTGAATCACTAAGTAAAATCCCTGATTATGTTCACGTAAGTGCAAGAATATGACTTATATCCTCATACAATAGACTAAGTTTCTTATTTATTTCTAATAAAACCTGAAGTCGTTTGGACAAACAGATGAGTTGGAAAAGGTCATTTTGGTAATCCTGAATGTTGGGCCTTAGGACTTGGAGGTGTTTGTGCTGAAAAGGGAAGGCAAAAAACTCTCCAAAGCTTACTTAGCCTATGCACTGTGTAGCGCTGGGAGTGGCTTTTCCAGCTGGCTGGCTTTCTCTGTGTCACTTCTTTGAAGTGCTTGAGTCAGAAGGTGAGAGGCAGAAGTGACTCACTAGCCCCATGATGTGCACAACCCCTCTGAGGGTTAGGGCATCCTGATGCCATCCATAGCCCCTCTGGCTATGATGAGCTGCTTCAGGCTTCTTTTCCCCAGTTGTTCATGTTCTTAGACTGCCAGAAATTTATCATGTGATTATACTAGAAGCCATACAGGCTAGTAGGCTCAGATCCTTTACAAACATGCGTATATAAACTATTTTGAAAGTATGACATAGCAATGATTTAATTCTAGAATGCAGTTTTATTTTGGAACATAAAATATTTGTTAAAATTTAGAATTCTTTTTGGGATATATATTGTTTAGAACACATGAATTACAAAAGAATTTGTAAGGGTCTCTGCAGACTGAAATTAACAGGCAAAAGGGCAATGTAAGTACAGACAAATTAAACAAAAAGGAAAAAAAAGCTGTTAATATGAGTGTCTTGAAAATAATTCTAAAAAGAGTTATTAAGGAACATATTCCTGTAACTTAGTACTAACCACTAAGTTTGGAAAAGTTAGATAACCACAACATACATCTATACGTAACTTATTTATACTACTGGCTTAGTGGGAGGGGCTAGCATGCTACCAAAGTACCATTCATTCATTCGTAGAACAATTTATATTTTTGAGGCTTTTTTAAAGTTAGGTTTTATTTTTTTTTAATTTTTGAAAACGGCCCTGGGATGGGTGCTATGTCTTAGCAGGTCTACTGTTCATTAGTATTCAGAACCTTACCTGCTCACTAGACCAAACCCATTCTATACTTTGCCTGTCATCTCTACATTTTAAAGAGAGTGAAATGAATTCTGGTTCACTTTAAGCATTACCACAAAATAACTCTCTGAATCACATCTGATATTTCCGGACAGAGAACAACAAGATTACATACTTAGAGTTTGTGTTCCATCCAGCGCAAGTTTTACTAACATCACAGGCCTCTCTACTGCTCTCCTTCAGCTACTGTTTTTCTATATCTTTGCCAGGAAAATTTACAGCATCTTCTTACTTCTGAATATTACATATTTGACAGAGAAAATTCACCTGCTCCAAAACTGTGAATTCATTCTGTGCACCTGCATTTAAAGAACTGAATGTCTGCAAACTGGAAAGCCAATATTAGCTTGGTTACTGTGGTAACAGACACATTTTCATTATAGTCAGAAGACTATAATGAATGCTGCTAGAAGGAGGACTGCTATTCTTGAATTTTATTTATGTATGTTTTAAATACCTTTCTCTCATACTGCATCTCCTACTACTAAATTTCAAGTATGAAGGTATTGGTATTTGAGATTTCTCATGCAGTTGAGATATAAGTAGGACTGTTCAGTTGAGTGAAGCTGAAGGAAATTCAGACAGGTCTAGAGGACCCCAATTTATCACCCCAGTTATTTCTTTAAAACCTACCTTCAGAGCTGACTTGTACTGCAGCTCTGATCTGCTTCTGAGTTTTACAAAACCTTGTAGAAGAAAAGACCTTATGGCCTCTTGGTTTTTACCCAAATTTTTGAGAGAGAGAAGGTTATGTCTCTCTGATGCCTAAGAAACTAGGTATATGTTTCAGTTTAATAATATGTTCTTGGAGGCAGGAACACTGTTCTCTGGATTTCCTGCAAAGTAATAAAAGCTCCTTAAATCACACCACAAAAACGTTAAAAGGATGTTTCATCATTTATAAAGCTGCCAGTACCTTTATGAAATGCTTTTGTTTTACCCCTCAGAGCTTGAATCTCTCTGGAATAACGTTTTAACAAATATATTTGTGCACATTTATCCCTTCATAAAGTAATATACCAAAGCATGTTGGCCTGCTCTTTGTCCTGCCTCTTGCCCTAACCTCCAGCTGCCCTTCCCTGACAGCTCCATGTGCTGCTGCTGTCACAGAGAGCAGAGGCTCCCTGTGAGAAGCTTCAGCTGATATGAGGCCTCCCCTCAGCTCCTCTGCTCTGCACTGAGCAAACCAAGGAACCTCAACTGCTCTCCATCAGATATTTTTGTTTAGCTTATTCATGTCAAAACCTAGTGGCTAAATTCTGTAGCCATAATCACCTTGGAACCAAGAACCAGATATATTAATAATAAGAAAAAAGAATAGTTCAAAGCTTAAAACACTGGTTAAAAAAGAAAAGTAATATTTGCTGAACACTAAGTCTTTCTTGCAGAAAATAACTTATTTTCACTACATAACAGCTGAATAAAGCAAATAAAATGAACGTAATTCTCAGAGTCAGATATTTTCCAACATAGAAAACATACTTAAGGGGTTTTTTGCAATCATTACAGAAAGTTAATGATGAAAGAATTATAAAGAAATTGAGATAACTGTATTAAATCAGTTCATTACTCAGAAATACCCCAACCTGCAGCCCATAGGTATATATTTCATTCCAGTGATTTTGCAATTAAAGAAGTCCACTCCTCCAAGGAAGGGAAGATGGAGACTGATATGGCAGTTGAGACAAGACAGAGATCTCCTAGAAGGAGTCCACCGTAGGGCCACAAAGATGATTATGGTCCTGGAGTGTCTCCCACATGAGGAAAGACTGAGTAATCTGGGTCTGTTGAGCCTGGGTAAAAGAAGACTGAGAGATGATCTGATTAATGTTTATAAATAGCTGAAGGGAAGTAGGAGGCAAATGGATGAGGTCAGGCTCTTCTTGATGGTGTGTAGCACTGGAGCAGGTTGCCTAGACTGGCTATGGAGTCTCCTTCTATGGAGATATTCAAGACCCATCTGAGTGCCTGCCTGTGTGACCTATTGTATGGTACCTTCTTTAGCAGGGGAGTTGGACTTGATGATCTCTTGAGGTCTGTTTCCAACCCCTGCAATTCTGTGATTGTTCAATCTTTATGGAACAAACCTACCAACACTTTTAGCAAGATCATCTTTTCCCCAGCTTGTTGTGAAGAGTTCTTCCTGTACAGTAGAATTACCTCCTTTTCATTTAAATACCTGTCCCTGATATAAGGATGCTGATTGTCCTGGCTGAATCTGAAAAAGGGTTATGAGAACATATATAAGAATGATCACACTGGTGATTTGAACAGATTTGAGTAAGGTGCTCTCTGGAGGAAAATCTCGCTTGCTTTCTTTCACGTTACTGCATTTCTGCCAGAGCCTATATGCACTCTAAGTGGATCAGACAGAAAGAAGCCATTGCTGTATTGCAGCATCTAAACCGTGCTTCCTGTCACAGTATGATAGTAATCAAATTCAGGTTTTCTACATAGTGTGAGGATTTATGTTCTTCTCACTGTGTGATTCTTCTCTCACATCAAATCTTCAGGCAGACTGAGTCACTGCTTGTCTGGTGAAATGTTTGTGTTACAAATTTAAGGGGAATCAATATGCTTCTTCTGTGACTCTGGGCAGCCTGGTCCAGTGGTTGGCAACCCTGCACATAGCAGGGAGGCTGAAACTCGATGATCATTGTGGTCCTTTTCAACCCAGGCCATTCTATGATTCTATGATGTTTTTTCCTCGCTCTTTTGCTTCTCCCAGGGAAATTTCTCAATGTTTCCTTTTAACATTTTTTTTTTCCATCTTTCTGCTCTACTCCAGAGTTAATAAAGTGCTAATGTACCAAAAGGCATGCAGATGAAGTAAAGGAAATTAAGTACATGGGGCTTTTCTACTGTTTTTTGAAGTGCTGCTAACTATTAATTTGAAATGAGAATTGGACACCATATTCTGTAGAATAAGAGAAGGAAACTGTCTGAAAGCCCAGTGTCGCTAGCATCAGAGTTTGGCAGATCTTTAAGTTAATGTTTTAAGCTATGTTATTCTGCTCAGAACAGAGATTAGAACTGGCCTGAATCAATCTGTGCTTATTGCAGTCACGTTTCCAATTGCACTGTTTGCATCCAGTTCGTAGACGTTTATGTAGACATCTTTCTGTTTGAGTATTTCCCATTCCCATGAGTCAAGAGCTCTTGCTTTAAGGAAATGGCTTTATTCTCCGCTGGTCACCTCTTATCCCAAGGAGAATCACCAGTACTGAATCTTGCTGGACTACATAGCTAGGTATGTTTGATATGTGGAACATCGGAGCATTATAACCATTTCCCAGGTTTCACTTAAAGTAAAGCTTAAGAGTCATGATCAGAAATGCTAGAAAAGGTCTGAAAAACTAGAGATGCTAATGTCATATTTCAGAAACATCGCAGCTTGAAAACTATGATTATTTCGATTTATCTGTAAGAGCCTTGCATGAGTATCTGCTCCAGGTGACTTTCAGGGTTCTCTGTTTCCAGTGATATATCAGCATGATCTGTTGCCCTGGCTGCCAAGCTTCAATGTAAAACTTCCTTTAAGGGACACTGAAATATTTCACTGTTACTATAGAATGATGGAATGAAACCTTATCATGTTATGACAGCCTGTGGTCAGAACTAACACTAGAACTAACACTATTTAAATAGTGCTTAATATCAAATTCTAAAGAGAAAAAAACATAGCAGCTTTCAATTGTGCCAGTTTCTTGAATTTCTCTCTTTTCCTGATGAAAAAACTGTGTAAGATTATACAAACTGGATTCACTGTTTATTTTAAAATCTGACAGCATGTATTAATAAGACATAAGAATAAATATCTAAGCATTAGAAGTGAGGCCCTCATTGCAAACTGCTTGTCGATGAAGATACGTAGTATTTGCTAAAGAGTAAGCCTTTCTTCACTCCTTGTTTTATGTTTGCTGGTAATGCAGTGTATATTTATAAGGTAGTAATAACTTCCTACATAATGTCAGGATATGCTTAAAAAAATTACACCTTAGTATTAATATATGCCTTGGAAAATAGAGCCTAGAAATGCAAACAATTGATAAGACCATTGTATCTCTACCAAGTGAGAAGTATGAAATATAAATGTAAAAGACTCAAAATGAGGCTATTTTGAAAAAGGATGCTTTTAATAGAAAGCATTTGTTTCATTCCTCTGTTGTTTATTTTATTTTAGGATATGTTCCACAGTTTACACCCTTACCTTCTGGAACTTGCACATTTCTTTAAACCAGATTGTTGTGCAACATGTTTAGTGCTTTGAGTATTAATATCAAGCGATGTTAACCATCTGAATTTCTACTAGCATGCAGTAAATGGCTTAGAAGTATACTAGCTCAAATAAAACCTGTTCCTTTAAAAGTGCCATGTTTCAAACATCTAATTGTACAGTATTTTGATTGTTTGTTTTTTTTTCATGATGTTTTGGTTTCCCTTCATTATGCCATTTTCTGAGAGGAGGGGAACATCTGCAGCTGTCTTTTAAGGGAGCCCGTCAGAGTTGTCCATGCTCAGACCTCCCTTCTGAGCTCTCTTGAGGCTTTTTGGATGCTTCTGGCATTCGTGGTGGGTTTGGTGGTATGTACTGGCAAATAGGATGTACACGCATCTGCACGTATATCATGTGTTAGTTGGGTTGCTTCTATTGATCATTTATTTTTAGATTATGTCTTCTGTTTTGCTGCAAGGAGTGGTGACTTTTGCTATTCTAGAGCAAATACTCTGACATCTTGTCAGTAGGTTCACTATGTGCCTGAAAAATATATAGGCATATAATCAGATAAAGGACACTTCTTTTAGGGTGATTATGGTTATCTAAAGACTGCTATATGCAGTAGTGTTAGAATCACTCCAGTGGCTCAAACCAAATGTTCACCTAGCTCTGTATGCCATTTGCACTCAACTGGTACACAGCAAACAGCTTGTTTGGGAAGAGTAAAAACAGGGTGGGCAGACAGGGATAGTTTTTCCAGAAACTCCTTTTTCAGTGACAGGAAGTTTAGGGGCTTCCATAATCAGAGGAAGCATGTATGAGTTTAGCATGACTCAGGATTTTTGCCTGATATTTTCGTCAGTTTTGCATCCTATCTAAACTTTGATGCATCTACTGTACCGGTGCCTAAGAGCTAGATCACTGACTTTGTTTCTGTCACACCTGCCTTCTCCTGATCTCATTTGATATCATACTCCTTATACTCTTACTTCCTTTTCACCTTCCCTGTTGGACATGTAAATTAATGGAAAGCACTTAAAGGCCCCACCCTCAGCAATATTGTTGCCTGAGCTGAATAATTCTAGTTTATGTAAAGGGCCTTCCATTTTGATGTAAAACTTCATTAAAAAACTGACATTTTCCCTGTGTTTTCCAATATTTGTAATCAGATTTTAATTTGAACTTTCCTCAAAAATCCAAAATGTACTATGGGATTGGAAGCAATCAATGGCTGACTTGAGGGCTATTTTTTCCTTTCCTGTATCAATTGATTACTGGAAGTTTGTAATATTTTTATATAAACATTCAAAGCAGATCTTTTTTAAAAAAATTATGTCACCTGCACATGCTGTAGATTTTTAGCTGCACTATTAGGAAATAATAAAAGATTAGTTTTCCTTTTAAGTGTGCATGTGTATGTATGAGTGTGCATGAGAAATATCAGCAGTTGCTATGGAAAATAGTGTCATGTGTTGAATCATACTTTGACTTTTCTTGAGTAATGACAGTCTGTTTGTTTTATAACAATTTTAATTACGATTGATTATTGCAAACTAAAATGCTGAGAAGTAGAGTCTGAATACACTTTAAAGGTGATGCTTTCTGTAGTATATTGCACAATATGTGGCTTATTAATGTCACACTATAAAAGAATATGTATAAAATTGTTTGTAATAAAAGGATTGCATAGGAAGAGCTGGTAGATGTAGTATCCCTGTCTATGTAGTACATATTTCAACTTAAATGTGTTCTGAATTGCAGTGGGATGGAATATTTGGAGATGATCTCATGAGCATTCACGTCCGTCACAGAATAGTTGATCATCCAATTACGATATAAGTTCAGTTTTTTCTGATTCTTGTATATTTAGTCACTGGACCAAAAAGAAATTGTTAAACATAATTCTCTGGGTTTTGAACAAAAGTTTAAAATACCTGATGTAAATTTTGTAGAAAGTTGATTCTAAACACCTGCATTTCCCTAGTATTGTCCTTGTTGGCAATGTTTTTTGAAGATTACTTCTCTAGACTTTCTTTTTTTCTACTGTTTTTCTTTCCTCTTCTCAGTAATAATAATAATAATAAAATCGGGGGGGGGAAAAAAAGCCATTATTGTGAAAAATGTCAAAAGTGTTCCAGCCAAATGTTTGGATTTGGCAAATCATTATTTTGATATCTGTTCACATCTGTCCCCTCTCCTTTAAAAATAAAAAGAAAAAAAACAAACAAACAAAAAAACCCAACAAAACAAAACAAACAAACAAAAAAAACCAACCAAACAAACAAAAAAAATCAAGAATAACGCAAAACAACAGACCCAACAAACCCATAAAAAGACTGTATCACCCTTCACTGCATGGGAGATTTACTGATGAGCTGCATTTAGATCATTAGGCGAAATACGCAAGAAGCAGGAAAAAGCTTCTAATTTCAGTTAACATTTTTGTTCAGTAGCCAAAATAAATAATAAGGACAATGAGAAATGGAAAGTTATCATAGCAGACTAGTATTTTGCAAGTCATTTTATGGTATATAAACATTTAAGGCTTCAAAAATTTGATTTTGTCTTACTCTCCCTCAGCCCCGTTTAGTGAACTTAAAATCTAATGTGATATTCGTGAGCTTTATAAAGGGGGAAAAAATCACAAAAACAGAAGCTGGTATAGCCATTTTCAGACTGTTCTGTCTCCCCTTTATAACTCTTCTTTATTAAAGTTGTGTCATGAAAACCTTTAAAGTTGTAGTAGGAATAAGAGATCAGAACTGTTCAAAAAAGGTCTTATTCATTTGAGCCTATCACATTTTTTTTTTCTTTATGCATAAAATAAAGAAAATTGCAAGTAATTGTTGGCTGTTGAAGTAGAGAATTCAGGTTGTCCTAACACTTGTTAGAACAGAGAAGCTATAATAATGAAAGATGTTGGACTCTATGATCCTTGTGGTTCCCTTCCAACTTGGGATATTGTATGATTCTATGACTATGCACAAGAATAAAGCAACAAATCCCTCACAGTATTAAATGTGTTTCAAAATCTGAAAATTTCTGAACTACAGAAAGCTTGTAACTTCATTTTGTCTAGAAGATAAAACAAAGATAGGTCATGTGAGTCCCTGAACCCTCACTTACATTTATAGCTGTACTTAATCACATGCAAGAATAAAACAAGAAAGCACCGTGATAGTTTTTGTTCTAATTTTAATTTTCTATTCACGTTTTAGTCTTTTTTTTTTTTTTGCATCTTCTACAGTTTTCTTCCTTTTTTATGAAAAAAACAAAAAACTAAAAAATTATTGCCTACATAATTTACCGCCTCTCTTTGGGATCTGAACATACTTGCCACTACCTGGATTGTCCATGTATATCAATCAAGGTTTCCTCTATGGAACTTGTCAAGTTTTTATTTTACAGGGCAAAACACTTCTGTGATAATTAGTCAGATTTGGTTTCAAATCTTCAGACATGGTATATCTCAGTTATCTAACAGGAATTGGATTTCTGGCATTAGAAATTAGAAATACTTTCCATTATTATTCCTGTTACTTGTTTCAGCCCAAAGAGAAGTAAAAATTAATGTAGAATTAAAAATAAAGAAATGTTATGAAAATCGAGAACTGAAATGCACCAAATGTACTCTGAAAACTTATGAAATTAAAAAGATATGATTATTTGCATCCAAATTAATCCATATATTTTTTTTTATTAGATTACCAGAACTTTTTAATTAATCTGTATATGGGAAGAAAAACACAAGATTTTACAAAATAAATGTTCAAAATATCTGTTTTCTTGCTCTAAATGGCATTTTGTCTTTGTATGTTTAAGATCTTCCTGTTTCCTCATATATTTGTAAAGGTTTTTGTTTTATGCTCACTCCCTTGATAATGGTTTTATTTCATATTTATTAAGTGGTTTAGTAGTAAACAGTATACATTGCTTAGTATCCTGAAATTAAATGATCTTACAATTTAATGTTGTTTTTTTTTTTTTTTTTTTTTAACTTTATAGTGGAGTCTATGTTTTTATCTTCAAATTAAATTACTTCAACAGTAGATAAATAAAAAAAGTGTTTGTGAATTTTATTTATTTATTTATTTTATTTGACAGCCCTGGTCTGTATCAAACGGTATTGTTTCAACTTTATGATAGAATCAATATTAGGTCTGGAGTTCCAGGTAGTTGAACCATCTTTTGTGTCGTAACACTTCGCAGCTGTTTACTACCTTAGATTGTTTGGTCTTTTTTCTACTCATGCATTTGGAAAAGCAAAACAGAATAGCTTGTTGAAGAATTCCTTTCGTTTTATTTGAGCTTTTTGTTCAATGTTATCCAGAAGAATTTCAATTGTTTTCAGTAATAAAACACTGTTGAAGCAAATTCAGATGAATGGACAGAGTGTAGAAAATAACAAAAAGATTGTGAAGCAGAGTAGAGGAATGTTTTATTGGTTAGCCCCCCCCCCCTCCCCCCCAACACACATCTCACCTGAATCATAGCAGTTTTATGTAGATAATGTTTTGAAGAAAGGTTTAGCATATTTTAACACTTGCATTATTTCAGGAATTCTGTATTGGAAAAATGCTGAACTGCCTGATATTGCAAATAAATGTTCTTACGAGATTGCAACACTTGGTTAAAGAAAAGTTTGGAATTCCCTTTCACATATGTTGAAAACATGTTTTTGTTTGGTTATGTTTAACTTCTGTGTAATTCTATACTATGTAGATGACATTTGACAAGTAAAACTAAGATATAGTTGAGGTTTATTGGTTTCCAACATAACTGTGGCTTTTTTCAGGATCCATATGGAAGTTACAGATATGTTCTTTCAGAGAGACTGAGGCACTCCATCTCTTGAACATGCCCAAAGACCAGGAGTTTAACCAGGGATGTTTCTATTTCATAGTGCCTTCTCATGTTAAAACTGCAACCCTTAAATTTGCTGTGCACGTTTCACTTTGTGAAGGGATTTTGAAATGCATAATGGCCTACACTATTTTTTAATTCTTGTTTTCCTTTTTCCTATTATATGGGAACCCAAAATAAGAAAGTTTAGGAGTCAGAGGCACTTTTAGTGCTAGTAGCCATTCGTATTTTCATAACTCAAGCATGGACTTCCAGCATGAAGATTTCAGCACTGAAAAGGTTGTTATTTTCCTTATGACCTGAAGTATACGAGAGACAATGTATTTCGTCTTACTTGCATGCTCAGACAAGCAAGTAAAATGCGAAAATGTTGGTTTATTTTATTGCATAACACTCCAGTTTTGTAATATACCAGCTATAAGGTTGTTTTTGAAGAGACAAAAACCTATAAAACTTCCAGAAGCATAGGAAAAAATTGTTTTGAGGATTGGATCCATGGTGGTAATGGTAGATATTTACAGTACATATAAAAAATGTAATGATTTTGCTGCTAGTTTAAAAAAAAATGCAAATTTTTATTATGTTTTTTTTTCCCCTTGAACTATATTTAGCACCATTCTTTCTTACCATCTCATCCAATCATTTTCTCTGCTTTCCTTAAGCCTAAAAAGATGTGGTTTTCATATGTAGAGCTGCATAGGTTTATATTCAATTTGGCTTTGTATTTTATGGCTTTATTCCATAGATCAATGATTTTCTGTGCCTTCTCACAATAGCAGCATCACTGTATGACCAGCAGGAGGTTAATTTCTCTTTCCACCTGATTTTTCTGTTCTTTTCCCTTTTTTCATATATCGTTGTACATAGATGATTCAATGGAAACTTGAATTACTCTAAGTTTTCTTCATTCAGCTGTGTATTCATTTAAGTGAACTGTTTAACTCTATAATACTTCAGTTACTTGGAAGAAAACAAGATCATG
This sequence comes from Gallus gallus, assembly GCF_016699485.2. NCBI lineage: Eukaryota > Metazoa > Chordata > Aves > Galliformes > Phasianidae > Gallus > Gallus gallus. Next base: position 143,195,682 of record NC_052532.1, read on the forward strand.
AGCTTTTCTCAAGCTTTTTATTGGTGTTTTTCTAATACTTTACCATTTCTATTTAATAAGTTGCTCTTTGCTTGTTTCAAAGTTTTATTAACTGAAATTAATCCTCCTAAAACTGTACATCATCATATCTCATTTTTTTCTTCAGTGTATGTATCAAAACTTTTCCATATAATTTTCTGCTATATATACACTAAGGTGGAAGTTTGGTGTGCTAAATTATGTTAGTGTTTAAAAAGGCATGGGTAACCAAGAAAAAGAATCTTGCATGTTTCTGATGGCAGATGTGTCTCTAGAAGACTGTACCTTCTTGTCATCTATCAGTAGCATAAAATCTGTTCTATGGTCCTATTCTGAATTAAGGTGGTTTTAAAAAATATACATGTATTTTTAAACATGTAGTTTTGTATATATGTATATATATAATATATGTGTTATCTTTGTAATTTGGCTTGCAGTGTGTTTCTTCATCATTATAATGTTCAATTCATGTGCCTGTGTGTGATGTTCTATTCCCTGTTTTGTGAGCAGCAGCATTGGGTGAATGGGCACACATCGTTTGTTAGCAAGGCAGAGAGTGAAGGATACATAGGAAAAAAAAAAAGCGGTTGTGCAGTCCATCATCTTTTTTTATACTCTTCAACTTATCATTGGCACTTGACTGTTTAGATAACATGGAGCTATTCCAAGCTGTAATATCAGTAGTGTTTTTATTTTGTTTTAAAGTCTATTTTATATCAGTATCCTTATCTTTAATACTTGTCTAACAAAAAACATCAGATAGGTGAATATGAAAGCATCATGCTGGCAGTACTGAAGCTATAATACTGCTTATTATATGCTTCTGCATATCACAAAAAAAAGGCATATGAATAATATGGTTACTGTGGAAGACAACAACAACTTTCTGCTGTCTGTGATGGTGCTTTCTCTCATGGTGGGGATTAGTTGGGTATCATGAGGGTAGAAATACAGGTAAATATACATGTGGAAGTTATTAATATTTTCTACGAACATAGATATATAAGTGATACGTATCACTTCATCCCCGTTACAGCTAATAGACATTTCTGGACAGGTGGTTGCAATGAATAATGATCGCAATTTCAGTGAACTTGTTATATTCACCCAAACTTATCTCTGAAAAACATTATTTACATTCTCTAATTAACCTACTGCCTTTTCATGTTCCTGTTGCATACGAGCAACTGGAACAAATGGCTCTCTTATAATTATCTTCATGCGCTTTCTTCCCTGTCACTTGTCTTTGAAAAATTATCATAACTTTCACTTTTTTGTTTCCTATTTTGTTTGCAAAATTTTAATTGTATGTTGACTTTACCAGAGTAATGGAGAATCATTTTGTTTGAACAAAGCTGTCAGAAATTTTAGAATACAGTGACCAAGAGGGACTAACGCAGAGTCTTTTCCTCTTATTATTACAGGCAGCACAGCTATTCGTTTTATAAGTTGCTCCACATCAGTAATTGATTTTCTCCTCTGTTAGTCTTCTGGGTAAGATGTAGTACAGTATCACTAGTCTGATATTTGAAAGGTTATTTTCCTTCCACAATTAATTTTCTCCTGCATAATTTGTATTCATATTTTTCTTTTTCTTCAACCAATTCTGTTTCAATTTTAACTGAAACAAAATTTTTAAAAAAAAACAACAAATGCTTTTGTAATACATATACATTTTCACAAAATCAAAGTCTTGTTTTCAGTAAGAATAACTAAACATTTTGTTGCCTTTAATATAAAAACAAAGCCTCCAACTATTTTTTTTATTTACTTTTTTAATGCAAGTACTCAAGCTTTCCTGCAGTCATTAAAAGGTGCAATTCCCAGTGCAAGACACAACTGCTTCACTATTTGTGCTGCCCCTCCCCTGTTTTGACTTTTTTTTTTTTTTTTTTTTTTTTTTTTTACTTATTTTCTTTCTTTGGAATGGTGACAGTTCATTTCTGCTATTTTAACTGAGATTGCTGGTCATCTTCAGACTTACCTGTCCGGCTTTGTTTTCTAGGATGGATTTAAAGACTTCAAAAAATGAACACATATGGAAATCAAAACCAAATAACCAAACTAAAAAAGCTAGCAAAGGTTGAAAAATGTTTTAACATGCTATTCTTTATTCTATCATTTATTAAGAATTTAATAATACTTAATAAAGTGGCTGAGTAAGTGACTGCTGAGGAGAAGTTTGACTTGCTGTACTCCTTGGAATATTGCTTTTATATTCTTCTGTCAGAGACAATAACTGGAAATCAGAGTCTTCCTTTTTTGTGTTTTTCCCTAAAATGACTTTGAATGGTGGACATGTTACGTATTTTGGAATTTAACCACTCTCTACTACATGAAGTGAATGTTCTTAGGAGAATAAGAATTTCAATTCTTCTATTTTTCTTCTGATTGCTATTTTTCATGGGGACAGGGATAACATAACTTTAGACATGACATTTGTATCATCTGTTTTGACCAAAATTAATAACTCTTCCAGCTTCCTTTATTCAGAGAACAATAATTTTTAGTCATCTGTTTGATTTTCTCTTTATAATAAACTGATTCACTGTATAATAATAGTAAATAATTTAGAAGCTTCATTAGAGAATTTGTGTTTTTGCTTAGTAATAAAGCAAGAAACACGCCTTCATCCTAAATCAACAGATACATTTTTACAGATAGTAAAAGTAATCTACTATCTTAAGCTTTGTTTAATTGGAATTGTGGGGAGTGGGGCAGGAAGGGAGGGATAGTGAGAGGTGTTTTTAATATAAGTGGGTATCACTTTCATTCTTTGTTTCAGAAGATTTACTTAAAGACAATTTCATGCTCAGATGGATTTGAGCCAAACAACTGTGGGGGAGAGCAAATTTGAAGGCTCAAGCTGTATGTAAAAAAAGAAAACATTTTGTGAATATGCCTTGACATTGCTCTAGAAAGAGTGCTTAGCACAGTGAGAAACATTGCCAATAGTTAAATTCTTCAAATGCAGCAAGTTTTCCTGATTGTTAATGGAAAAAAAAAAAAATCTGACAAGTAGCTGTAATCCTACAGGCTTCATGAATTCTGTATAGGAGCTTTTATAAGGATGAAGGATTCATATTCTTATGCTTCAACTGGCTTTATGGGGAAGTTTTGCAATGGGCTAAGTTAGTCCCACATGGGGACACTGCGTCCAAAAGGTTGAGCATTCTTGTACAGGCAGCATCCTTGAAATCTGGTAGTGTATCCCTCTATTTTAATAACAGCTGATTTCTGCTTGTCTTGATTCAGAAACAGCTGATTAGTCACTCTGCCTGCTGTCACCTAAGAGGGACATTTCCTCTAGGAAGGAAAATAGGAAGACATTTATTACTTTCTTTTTCTTTCTTTTTCATTTCTTTATTTTTCTTTTATTTATTTATTTGTTTTTAATGTGCGACCCTGCATCCTTAATAGTTAAAATTGAATTTCCTAGCAGTATGAGAAAGCATTAGTAAAAACTTTAGAGTTTGCTTCCATATATATATTAGTGAAAAATAACTAACAGGATAGAATTTGAAAGAATTTGAAAATTCTTTTTTCTGTTTTCAAGAGCCAGAGATAATTAGATTACTCTTTTACAATTTACCATGTTTTACACTGCATTATTAATAGTGTTTAAATCAAAAGAATGTCATGAAGTCTTAGCCTGTTGTACAAACTATTCATTAAGGTGAAATACTTACTTGAAAAAAAATATATAATTTTTAAACTGCACATCAACAAAATAATTAAATGTATAAAACCTAGATTTTTTGTTCCCAACTGTGTTGTTTATTGTCTTTTGTTTTTATTGATGGTTACGTGTTAACCGTGATGATAGACACTGAATATCCACCTGTGTCATGATTTGTAACATGTGAACATACATATATCCTAATACAACTCCAAATGAATGTATGAAAACAGAGCATGTTCCTTCAAAATTGATTGGGGGAGGATGGAAAGAAGAGGGGAAAGAAGATTGATATTTAGCAGTAAGATGTTAACTAAAATTCTAAGCTGTTCTTTATTGCTGATATTACTCTTATTCTAAGATGGATTGGTGGATGTGGTGTATCTTAAAGTCTCTATATGTATGCATCCATAATTGATTGAGTACAGTCAGATCACTCAAAGAATATAAATATTCCTTTACATTTTTAAGGGGGAACATTCACCTTATGCACTTTAAATTTCATGGATCACTTGATAAAAATGTTTGAGGAAGTTTGTTTTAGATTTGATTTGATTTTTCCAAAGTATTCCACCTCATGTGACCAGGAGTACAATGTTATTAAATTAGGCATTTTCCTTTCCTGGGATGTGTTTTTTTGTTGTTTACTCAATGTTTGCATCATCTGAGATGGGGGACTGGGGACAGTGTTAGAAATATTTTCATCACCTGAGATGCAAATGTTAAAGCAGAACTAGATGTTTTACAAACTGAATAAGACTCTCAGAAGTTTCTTTAAATTGAACTCCAACTACTCATCCTGGGGGGTGCTGAGAGTCCTTTGGATGTTGCAGGAAGTTATTCAGTTTGAAGTGTCTGACTCACTGAGCTAAGAAATATGTATGTTCCTTCAGGCAGCCCCCAAAGCATGGCAGACTTTGATCAGGACTTAAATTTCCACTCTGGTGATAGCATGATGCTGGATTGAATCCAGCTTTGAGTCCTTGCCATAGTTAGGGTATTCCAAACTCTTCTTGGGTTAGCATCAAACATTTGAACTGAGTAATGGATTTTTGCTTGGCTTATTATCAGTTACCTGGAGAAATTTGAGAAAGGTTGTGGATAACGTTGTCTGGAATTTCCTTGATTGATAGCTGTCTGTGAGGACTGGAATGGAAATTATTATCATCCGTAAAAAAATTCTGTCTTCTGTTGCTCTGAGGAAATTCCACAGAGGGTATGTGAGGAGACAGTATTGACTTCAGAAACTCATGACATGCTATGACAGATACCATTTCCTTTACTGGTGTGTGTTATCTAGCTCTATCTGTGAGTATTCCCTGATCTATAAACTACTCATACATGAGAAGTAAGAGCGAAAGCATACATGAGAAGTAAGAGCGAAAGTACTTACCCCATACACATAGATGTACAAGTCTGTGCCATTTGCAGCTGTTTCTAGATGTCATCCATTTCCAAATGATGCCCTAGTTTAGGTGGGTCAGTGTCAAAGAACAAGGAGGACCATATACATCTTGGGGCTCACTTGTGGGGAAAATGTATATCCTACTTTTGCTGCAACAAGTATACAGTGTGTATGATTATTGTGTTAACTGATACAAAATTAAATTTTGTTGTGTTTGCATTACTCATGAAGGAATTATGAGACTAATTGAGATGGAAATCCAGTCAAATTTTATTTTCTTAATGCTAGACAACTATAACTGAAAATTTGATAGTGGGATCTGATTCCAGCATGGCTGCAATTAGGAAATTGAAAATTTCAGGCAGACTATGGAAATAAATTACTTTACCCAGATGAGTCTTTTGTTGTAGAAATTAGGGAATATTCTGTTTTACTCACTAGTAAGTAAAGTGTGAATACTTCATTTCATAGCTCTGAGCACATTTGAATGAGTAGATTCTTGCTTTGTATGTTAACTTCGGTATGTCTCATGGAATCCTCCCTTCTTACTTCACAAAAGTTAAATAATGTATAGCAAGCTAGATCTTTTTTCATTTAAAATGTTTGAAGAGATGCAAAATGTCCTTGAGATTCCAACTGACTTTAGAAGGGGCAGGCAACTTGGGAAGAATCCAAGGATGTTGCTAGGATATACAGAGAAAAATCAGGAATGTGAACACCTAGCAAGACCTAGCTTAATCTGGCCAATATTGTAAAAGATAACAACAAAAAAAAATGTTTTTACAAATGCATTGACAACAAAAGGAGGACCAAGGAGAATCTCCATCATTTACTAGATACAATATGGAACATTACCACCAAAGATGAGGAAAAGGTTGAGGTACTCAGTGTCCTCTCTGCTTCTGTCTTTAATAGTCAGGTCAGTTATCTTCAGGGTACTTCACCTCCTGAAATGGAAGACATGGGTGGGGAGCAGAATTAACTCTCCATGATTCAGGAGGGGATTGTTAGCAACCTGCTGGTCCACTTCGACTGTCACAAGTCTCTAAGTTGCTGAGCATTTTGAAAAAAATGCTTTAGGCACCCAAATGGAAGTTGGACAATAAAGAAAATTGCCTACAAAGTATTTTTGATGGCCTTTTCTGAGGCTGACACATAGAGGAGAGTTGTAGAAGACCAAGGGAAGGCGTGCAAATCTCATCTTAAATACCAGTTCAGAATAACTTATGAAGGATGAGTCATACTTAAGGTTAAAAAAAATTACGGATTTAAAAAGGTACAGGTGATGTGTAGGTACTTCATTGTCTGTAGAGTGTGCAGTTTATTTTTTTCTACTTTTGATCCCATTCAAGAGATCTCTCCTGCCCTCTGCCTACCTGTACAGCCATAGTCTTTATGTTCTTAAAATGATCTGATTTTAATTTCTCCTCCCCCCCCCCCCCCCCCCCCCCAATTTCATTCTACTTTCCTTTCAAGGCAATTGGACATTTCTCCTCCTACACTGTATGCTGCACCCATAATTGCTGATGCAAGTTAGGTACCACTCAACAGCTGATATGCACACTGGACAAAATGTCAACATTGAATTCAAACTGTTAGAGCACATCCTAATGTGTTCTTATTGCTTTAGCACATAATATTCTCTGAAGAAAAGTTAATAAAGCAATACATGGAGTGCACATAATGAACACTTCTACACCAGACATTTAGTCAGCTTAGTTCCTGTTCTAATGCTGGGGGGGATGCAAGTTTTAACAGCAGTCCAGTTATTATGTCAGAGTGAACTACTGTAACATGCAAAGGGACCTCAGCATTCAAACACAGTTGTGGAATGTTTGGTATTTAAATAGTATGTCTAGATGTTTGGATGTATGCTATATGTTTTACAGATTCTGAAAAATGTTTTAGGCATTTAGGTATTTGTGCTATTGAGACCAACAGAAATACTGAAGTTTCTTGAAAGTTGTTGAAGGGCCATTTATTTACTTGCACTCTACTTCCTGTGTGGATGTTTCTTTCACATTATTATTTCTTTCAAGGTCAACTGTCTTTTCTCAAAATCAATTTTCACCTCTTTTTAATATCTGCTTCTCTGCTGCTAATTATCTGCTACTTTCATTTCTTTTGATGCCAGTCTCCCCAAACACACACATGTGAATGCGTGAGTGCACACGCATGCTTTCTCTTACAACACCGTCCATTCAACCTCCATCTCTTCTCTATTTCTTCATGATATTCTTTCTCCTCCAAGTGTATTTCTTCACTCTTTTCATACAGAATTCAGCTTTTGTGGTCAGGAATGATGCTTTATCTTCCAGGTTAGAAGTTCTTGTCATCTCCACTTTTGATTTTCATATGAAACTTACATGTAGCACTTCTCATCACTTGCTCAAGTTCACCTCTCTTATAAAAGTGCTTGCAAGAACTTTATAGAGTTCTTTCTCTTCTGTCTTTCTTGATGTCCATTATATGACGTTCACTGTAATGTGTTATTTTAGTATTATCATACTGGATTCAAACTTCGACGCTTTGTGTTAGAAATTGTATTATTCATTATGTATTCTCAAACAGAAAAGTATATTTATATGGCTAGCAACTCAAAATATTACAAATATGTATCTTTATCTTAAAGCAGAATTGAAGAAGCAAGAAGTCTTTCCAATGGATTGTTGGAGTAACAGTCATAACTCACTAGCTTTGCGCAGACTGTATATTCGTACATGCTACTTAAACAGCAGTAGCACCTCAGAGGCCTAGCTGTGTTCTAGCAACCCACTGTGTGCAGTAAAAACTGAGAGGAAAGTCAATTCCTGTGCTATAGCTTTTATAAAACTGATGAATTACATCCTTATTTTAGGAAACATCTCTTTAAATGTGTAAGTGCAGCAAAATATTAAATGAATGACTATAACATAAATCGGCGCAGAAATGCTATAATTCTAATATTTCCTATGTAAGTCTGATAGAGTAATATGAATAACATTTTGACTGAGTTTCTGGTGTTCCTTGCAACCTCCATATTCATATAGAATCATAGAATCACGAAGGTTGGAAAAGACCCACAGGATCACCTGGTCCAACCACCCACCCATCACCAATAGTTCTCACTAAACCATGTCCCTCAACACAACATCCAAATATCTCATCAGACTTGAACTTAACTACAATGTTTATGGTCTAGGAAATTGTTTCCTTCCCCAAGGCACCTTTGTGTGCAAATGGGTAAACGGAACAAATATGGCATTGTCAAACTCTGTTTATGAAGCAAGCATGAGATAGCAAAAGGTACTAATCTATAAGTAAAATAACGTCATTTAATTATACAACTGTATTTTTACAGTTGATATTTACTTAACACATTGCTTGTTTACAGTCCAGTGCATGATTAGCTGTTGTGACTAGAGAATAATTATAATTATATTGCAGTTTCAGAACTATTATGTATGTAGCTAATAACTTGTGCTATGAAGACCGTTGGACCAGAAGAGGTTAGTTACATTTCTGAGCAATTAGGAAATGTTTACACTGCACTTTATACTGATATGTTCATTTATAGTGAGCTGTGTAGTACTAAGCCTTATTAACCTAGTGTATGGCAAACAGGTATTGGACCAGAGAGATTATAGCATTACAAAGGAGTAATGAAATAAAAAGCTTATCCGTGTCCTGGGCTCGCAGAAGGGCTCCCAGAGGAGCAATCTCCAGATAGAGATCCTTCCTCCTTGGGAGTCAGCCCTTAAATGGGGTCTAGGAGAGGTGGAGCCAGGCTCCACCCCTTCCAGTCACTCAGGTGAAATTGTATTCACCTGTGCCCCTGCAGCTGACTCAGTGCTTACCTCCAGTGGTCAATCAGAGGTTCAGGCTGTGATTTAACAGTTCCCATACACCTAGACATTAGATCTTTGGTCTAGAATATATGTGGAGTATTATTTCCTCTATTTCTGCTTTGAAAATTCCTCGAAGGTGTTCAGGCACGAAGTGTACCTTCTAAATCATATTCAAACATTTGTTGAAATTACTGACCCACACGTCATAGGTTGCCTCTACCTCTTGGAGAAAGCAGGTGAATCATATTTTACCAGCTCTGAGCTCTGCATATTGCCAATGAAATATTCTGTATTACTGAGCTTTTGACAGAGCACAGTCAGTTCACTGTAGTTGTTTCATTTCCTGACTTTACTTTTAAAGACTGTTCATTGGTTGCTATTTCAGTATTATTTTTTTTTCTTTTAATCTTTTCCATCTGTTTTCCAAGCACAATTTCAAGGAAACCAGGACTTCAAGTGTTTGAATGTTATTTTCAAGTCTATGTTTCTTGTTTGTGCTCATGCCAAATACAGACTGCAGATACAGGTGGATATAGTTTCTAAACTTTTGGTAGAAATTTCATTTTCTACATTTATTTCTTGTTAAGTCACAAAGCAATCCTTGGGCAGCCTCTTCTTAAGTTATTGCGTGTGTTACTTAGTTTTCTACTATTTTGGTTAAGGAAATTGTGTGTGTTAGTACTTTTTCCTTTCCCTAAGTGTTCCAGCAGCTGATGTGTTCTTTTACAATAAATAAAGCTGTGCTTCGTCTCCAATGCCCAGTAGGTGGACTTGTAACTGTTCTTATTATTGAGTCTTTCTCTTTATTTAGAAATCATTAATTCCATACTCTTAATTATACATACATTCACCAGTCACTCAACAGAGCACATCTAGAAAATGTGCTCTAAACAGTGCACAGCTAGAAATGGCTGTCCTTTTCACAGAGATGGCTTCTTTACTTCGTGCACAGCCTGGTTTTAGACTTACATTAAGGCTGTCTTTTACTTAACTTGGTGGGACACATTGTTCAAGTAATGACAACTATATGGATACAAAACTTTACCAAGAAACACGTGTTTTGTATATCTCTAGAACTCACAATTGGAAATATTCTTCGGAGACTTTAAAAATATAGGTATTTCTATTGATTTTGAGATGATTTTGCAAGAAACCCTCGGATTCTGATATTTACCAAAAAACAAAAAACAAAACAAACAAGAAAACAAAAACCTTAATTTCAAGTTTTGAGTGGTACAGTGTAGTGTTTCAACAGACATTTCCAACGTGTTATAATTTTTATGTAAGGAAATCACTCAGGACTGTCTCCATAGAGCTTCTGCAACTTCAGTAGAGATACTGGGACACAATTTCCTTTTTTTTTTTTTTAAGGATGAAGAAGGATTAAAAAAAAAATCATTTCAGTAAAAATGTTTAATTGAAATTAATGTTTCTGTGTTTTTTATTGAGGAGCAAATTTTGCACAGTAGCTGTGTTGGAGCAATACCTAGAAAGCTGCAGCCTGTGAGAAGGATGGCGTGCCATGGGTGGGACACCATGCTGCTGTGGGGATAGAGTGTGACCATGCAGGCCCAGCAGAGATGAAGCACTAGGGACTGATCACAGCCACCGTTCCCCTGTGCCACTCAGGGGTAGACGGTAGAAGAGAGTGGATGGTGGGGAGGGTGTTTGTAGTTTGCTTTTTGTTCTCATTGCTCTAGTCTGTTAGTAAGAGGTAGTAAATCATCTTAATTCCTACACTAAACCTGTTTTACCCATCATTTTTTCTCCCTCCTGATCAGCCAAGGAAAGGGAGTGAGAAAGTGGTGTGGATGAATTTAATTGGCCATCAGTACTCCATTTACTGTGCAGGCTTTACTTTGATTAATCTGGGCAGGCATCATATATCTGGCAGCGAGCTGCTTTTAATGATGTAATCTGACTGCCAGGTGTATTTGAATATTCCTGCTTAATCAATTGTCTCTGACTGAGGGGAGTTTGAATTTGCATGATATCTAGGTATGCTGTTCTCCATCTTCATTGACTAACGCATGTAAGCAAGATGTGACTTGAGGTCAAGGCTGCTGTAGGGTCAAAATGAATGATACAGTCAAAAATATGGTGTTTGCCACAGTTTCTGATTCTTCTCCTTATTGGAATATCTATCTGAGGTCCTTTCTCCTCTAGAAAATGATACTATATGTACAGCAGCAGAAGTGGTGTTATCTCTGGATCTGTAGCAAGATGTTGACTTTAATTCTCTTTGAAAATTCTGCTTTTGGTTACTCGGTCAGGAATGGCATATTTAGGAAGCCAGATGTTGCTTGATACCTGCTGGATGTGTCTGTATCACTTGTCTGTGTGCAGTTACTATGGGATCTGTTTTGTGTTGTCCTCCCTAACTCAGTGTGTCATCTGGTGGTACTACATTCTGCTATTGTCTTTCAATTTGTACCTTTTCAGCTTTCTAGATTATCTAAATGTGTTATTGTTAGTGAATATCTGTCCTTTTCTACCTGAAAAGTTAAAACATATTTTTATCTATAATGATGCAGATAGATAATTTTATTTTGCTTTGCTTATTTTAATTGATTTGTTCCCTTGTACTGAGAGAAAATTTCATTTTTCTCATAGCTTCTCTAACTAGTAGTTTATTGTTTTCTACATTCAGTTATCTGGTCTTCAGTCTGTCTTCAAAGTTTACTTCTTTTGATTTTATTCTTGGGCGGGGGGAAGAAAAAAAAAGTGGGCTATAGATGCTGAATATTTATTTCCACTCATTTCTTGGATTTTGCTTCTTCCATCATACTGCTGTTCCCTCTTGCTCTGTCCACTCACTGTGACTAAATTATATTATTCTAAAGGAGAATTTAAAGGGTGTTGAAGAATTTTAACCTTCATGTGTTCACACCTTTGAATCTGGTGTAGATAAAAACTTGTTTAACATGTCAAACTTTGTAAGCATGTACTAATTATCCTAAAATGTACACCTTAATTATGTTCTAGTTACTATAGCATAGTGACTGAACTGTAGACCCTGTGTGAAAGGAGAAAGTGACTTACAAGTGTCTGAAGATCAGCTCTTCTATAATCTAAATCTAGTAGCTAAAACAAACATGTTTATAGCATCAGGAACTGCTTTTCTAAAGCTTGTCCTCTTGTAACATTTGACCAGTTAACGTAGGAGTATATAACTTTCCCTTTTGGCTTCGTTTATGACTCATTCTTTGAGATTTAAATGTGCGTAGATACAGGGAAATAACCTCCTATAGCAAGGTATTTCAACAAATATTATTTCAATCTTCTTGAGCTTATTTACAATGAATTATGCCCCACCTGCTCTACTCTTTTTAGTAAGAATTTCATCAGATTTTTCCTCCAACAACACTGGTTTCTCCTTATATCATTAATAATTGTAGCTGTTTTTCAGCTGTTCAGCATTTAATTTAAGGTACTTTTCTCTAAAAAATATAGCCTTCTAATTCCTTCTTTCAGTAAGGTCATCTAAAAACACTTCTTTGTGCTTAAGAAATTTCTATATCCTGTGTATTGAAGATACAACTTGACAGAATATAACAAAGGATAGTATTTATTTCAAAACCAGGATATTGCAAAATTTTCTGAGCCTCTTTGAATCTGCTCATTTGCTTCTACAAAAACATCCTTTGGGCAAAGAGAAAGATCAGTTTATTTTTCTAAAGCAACTGCTTACAGACGAAGTTGTGTAGCTTGTCTTTCTTTCCTTCTGTTTTCAGCATTTTATATGAATTGCAATAATTCTTGGTTTTCATAGAAGCCGTCAGGTGGCAGTGGTCAACTTATGCTTGCATCTTCCTTAACACAGACCACGCTCATAGAAAGAAGACATCTGTTTGATTCTGTGGGAAAGGAAGTTATCAGAAATTCTTGAAATGAGTATTACTTAGTACTGTGAAGACACTCCATTGCATACAGAAAAAAACATAACTGTTTTCCTATCCATGAGCAGTGTTTTGGAAGCATTTTAATCTTCTAGTCCCAAAGGACTGAGGCAGCAACATCTGGTGTATATGAAGTTGAGATCTGATCCTTGATACAGTTCTTGCAACTAGTGCTATCAACGAGAGTTAGTCTGGGTGATTTTGACCAGACAGTTCCTGAGGCTGGCAACACAGGGGAACCTATCATCTCCTGATTTCATTTCTTACCACTTCTGCTTATTGTATGGAATCTTGTTTAGTAGGATGGGAGGAGAAAGGACATACAAAAGCATAAAATTATGTACTAGTGTTTATCGTGGTCTTGTTTTCTCCCATCCTACCTTCCTCCCTCTTTCTCCTTTTCACATTATGGTGATTTTGTTCATATTTGTATATTTCCTAAGTCTACAGTATTTATTCCTTCTTTTTTTTTTTTTTCCAAAGACTACAAGGGGGAGAAAGGGTGGAAGTCTGTATTACTGTATGTAATACCCCTGTGATTGACAGTCTTTTTGCCTCCTGCTTCCTAGTAGGTAGATAACGCTTGCTGTATGGGATCTTGTTTTGTAGGGTGGAAGAAGAGGGAGGACTACAACAAACACAAATAGTGGTATGTAATTTTCCCTTTTTCCTTTGTGTCTCCCTACTTACCAATCTTAACACAAAATGTTCTTGATCATGTAATGTCTTGTACTGCTATTTGCTGCTTTTTATTAAAAAAAAAAAAGGCAAAAGTCACGTCTCCCCAGTTTTCATTAGTTAATTGGCTGAAGCATTTTAAAAAAGAACGAAAATTAGATAAGGTGAATCATGCAAAGTTATTGAGAGAGACTGTACTCTGAAGTTAAACTGAGCAGATTCTATATTCCATTATTATTTCTGAAGTCCTCTGGTCATCTGCTATCTTTTAAAATATTTTATAGGTTGCAGTATGTCAGATTTTGGAGAAAACAGCTGTGATGGGAAAGGGTAATTATCTTTCCATTTAAAATGAAATCTACAGTATGCATAGTGTGCTATCTTTTCAAAAAATTAATCCTCTGGAACTTTCAGATAACTGCCTGATTTTCTGGGTCAAGTTTCATGAAACTATTGTAAAATTAAATTCTGTTTGCAAATTCTTAATTAGTTTGAATGGCAGAAGGAGAATCTACCTAGCTTTGCGTAACACAGATACTCTAGAGGTTAGAGGGACTTCTCATAAAGTGAAAGGGACAACTGGTGCTAAACTTGTATTGTTTTTAAAAGTCAGACAGTGCTTTCAAAAGTACTGTGTTGTGTAGTTCTTGAACATTTTGCTCAAAAGCGCAGAATTCAACATTGTCTTTTCTATTTTCTTTTGTTTCCCTCTCTCTCTGTCCTTTTTTTTCTTTTTTTTTTTTCCCGTCATAAGGCTTACACTTCTGCCCACCAAGACTGTAAAAACTGATGGTGTTTATGAGGCAGATATATAAAGAATCATAGCTGTGGCAATAAGATTATGGAAAACATACTTCATTGAATTCAGTTATTAAGAGGAGTAGAGAAAAGCAAACTTGTTTCATAAAAGATATCACCTTCATTAGAGCATTTTTTCTTTGTGTTGTTCTGTGTTATTGGTTCACTGTTGTCTGAGAAGGAATATACTTGCCCTGTGAATCATTCCTAGTTTCTGTGACGCCGTTAAAATCTCAGTAGTACAGCTAGATAAAAACAAACAATAATAATAAAGTCATACTTTCATTTCTTAAAAAACTCTTATAATTATGAACTGAAAGCTGCGTTTGTATTTGCTATGGTGATGAGAAGATTCTTTCATTTTATCTGAAAACAAGAGTGAAACAACTGATTAGTGTGTCTGTACTCCTTTCGATAAGAGCACATTAGGAATCAGATTCTTTATATTAACTGATCTGCACAGATTGTGTGACAAGAAAAAGTAGAATGAATGATATCTGCCACTCAGTAAAATAGTCTCTGCTAGGAGAACCTGTAACCTGTTTTAATGGATCATGTTAATTCTCAGCGTGCCTATTTTGTTTCTGTGCTGGCCTGTGGTGCCTGTGAACAGGACAATCCTTTTCTTTCCACTGTGAAACTAGAAACTTTTTTTTTTTTTTAAAAGATGTATCTGTGCCTCATCTACTTAACAGGAAGTACAGTCTTTCAGTGGAGTGATAATTCCCAATGTAGGGTAAAACCTAAATTCACACTGTCAATGAGGAGCAAAAACTACTTCATCATGCTAAGAAATTAGTCTCCGAAGAGTACTTTATACAGATAATAACCCAATGTTTTGGAAAAATATGAAGTAAGATAATAGAGAACTAATTAAGATGTAGAGGTTTTGCATGTCTTTTCCTTCTGGCATTTGGAAAAAAGTTAATTGCTTTTATTCTGAGGTTCATAACATTACCATTAATTTCCATTATAACTTTGTTGCATAGACATGACACATACTGAATAGAGCTGTCTGTTTGATAGAAATTGCATGGGCTACTAAGATGTCAGAGAAATGCTGCTTCTGGAGTTACAATGGATATACATATTTCTGTGGATCAGGTACTACTTGAGCTGGATATGGAAGGGATTGCTTTTCTTACTTTTTAATTTTAATTTTATGTGGTCATAATTAGTCTGAATAACAATCACAAAACCTATAGAAATGACAACTGTCTTCTCTACACACGGCCTAGAAGGTTGTCAATTTTAATTCAAGAGATGTTCTTGCAGTGTGCCAAAGTGGCAACCACCCTCTTGATAATATCGGTACATGTTCTCTTCATCTCAGTACTGTGGATGGAAGATGTTTTAGTAGTAATAGCTGGGACATAGTGACTCTTACCAGTTGGAGTGGAGAGGAACGTGAGGTACTCCAAGAATTCTTTGCATTACCATGACACCTAAAAATTCTGGTTAGCAATAAAGACCCTATTATCTGTGTAGTCAGAATTGTGAGTGTAAAATATATGTTGCTGTACGCTGGTATTGCATTTGCAGTATTTCCTGCAAACAGTATTTGCAGTAACAATCCCAATGTGATGAATTACATGTGGCAGTTTGCTGAGAGTACTATAAATCTTTTTGAGCAAAACTTTCCTGTGGACATAAGTAGATACTTAGAAGCAGATATGTGGGTGTGTTTTCTACCATTTATTAGATTTTTGTAATATTTCTACTGTAAGTAATGAAAGGCAACACTTAATACCAAAGGGCTTATTTTGAGAATGAATACCTGGAGTATGAATTTTAATATATTTTTTAAAATAACATTCTGATTCTTTAGTCAGACTGAAATTTTGCAATGTAAATAAGCGATGCTGTGGTTGAAGTTGTCTCAGAACACGAAGTATGACATTCAGATATAACAAATAAGATTGACAGTAGTTTCATGTCCTTTGTTTATTTTGCAGCTGGGGTATACTTTTGGCTGGATTTTCTTTGATTCATAGTTTGTAATTTTCTTGTTTTATGCTAAATATATAATGCTAATTTTACTGTGAGTATAATGATTTTTGTCCTTAAAAATCACTCCTGGTGCCTTTTGTTTTTGTTCTTTTAGGTTATAGCTACTGTATCATATTTAGAAATATGTCCATTCACTGTTTTGCCTGTTTTAATGTATTTATAATTCTCTTCAGTGGTAGTAGGAGAGAAAATTTCACTTGGTAAGCACTGAGATAGCATTCTGAAAGTAATATGAAAACAGTTGTGAACTTGTATTGAAAAAAATAGACATCTGATGAAGGGAAGTAGAAACTTTCTGCATCTTCCTCCTAGGGAAGGAGAATTGCCATTATAATACCTTTCCTGAGGGTGAGGCAAGAGAAACTTCTACTGAATATGCAATGAAATGAATTCCAGTCTAATGCTTCTCAAGAAGCTTGTCTTCATGCCATCACTTCCTTCATGTTACAGCACCACTGACTACTGTGAAGTTACGTCTGACATCCAAAGCATTTTATTGATGCACATCTCCCTTTAGCCTTGCTAAGAGATTGCAGTGCCTGTATGTCTCTACAGAGTCTGAAAAAGTAACACTGGTCCCATCAGAACCTGATCCTTTCCAATCGTCTTAGTTAGACAGTTGTCTCCTAGCTTCATGACCATGCTTGGGGCATGGAGAATTGTTGTTTTTCACATTTCCTGTCAAGGTATTTGTAGCATTGAGAGTGCCACTTTTTTTGTTCATGTCAGCTTTTGATAATTCATACACTATATTGCTTCTGCATTTTAAATATGTATATTATATTTTCTCTATATGAGATAGAATTAAAAATTTTCAACAGGTCATTTTTTCCAGTGAAAAGAGTTATGTACTTTGTAACAGTTTCTTGTGCAAAGTGAGAATATGATCTCAATAAAAGTTAGAATTCTTTACCTTACAAAGAAGGAAATGTAAGCATGGAGCTTTGTCCTTTTGCCTAAGGAAGGAATTGCATGGCATTGTTTTATTTTTTCATCAGAAAATTGGCAATGCTCTTCTTCAGAGAACTTCCCAAAGTTTTATGCTTCACATGATAAACACTTTTAAGAAAAAAGAAAAGTAGACATTCAGTAGATAATTTTCTCTTCAGCCCTTTCATAAAAGAATTTGGTTCATATTTAGTTAATTTATTGTGTATTTCTTAAGTGAGCATAAGAAAAATGTGTATAAAAGACGCTTGTGAAGGAATATGGAATCTGCAGTAATATTCCAAAAAAAAAAAAAAAAAAAGTGTTTTGTAAACCTACTGATCAGAAAGTATATTGAGATACCAAACCTAAAAGATGTTTAATGATCAAAGATAACTAGACACCTACTAATTTCTCTAAGATGACATAAGGAGTTCTTGCTGAGAAATCAGACTTATTTGATACCGTACAGGTCTTTTTGTGAAAACACACAGAAAGCCATTTTTTTTTTTCTTAGAAAGGAGCCTGTCTTATATGTTTACTGCAGAGAGAAGTCTGCAGTCTTATGATCATAATCTGTGAAGGGAGTGACACGTGCTTGGCTGAGTATTTCATGTCTATGTCTGCTCTGTTCTCTGCTTGTATACCAAAGATATAAATGTACATGTATAAAATGCATCCTAAACTCTATCATTACTTTTCTGGTTACCTATATTCTGCTCAAATGCAGGAAGATTATTTGGCTGTTTATTATGTAACTTTACAGAATATTTCTAACACAATAGTAAGTGATTTATCAATCAAATTAATTTTAATAACCAGATATGCAAAATAGAATGATGACAAAGGGAGTACTTATTTCTTAATGAAAACATACTTCTTTTATACAGGTGATGTATAATGTTTTCTGCATTACAGCAGAGTTCTGAAGAGTTACAGAAATGCCAAAATGTAAACAGGAGAGAGCTCTGTGACTGAAAAGCTCTTGCTTTTCTATCTGCTCAACTTGGTATTTTCTTGTTTTGTGTTCTTACTTTATTTATTTTGCCTAGTAATTTTTATTACCTTATTTCAATTTGATAAACTGAGTTAGGAGTGTTAACAATGTTTAATAAGGGTATCAAATTCAAATGATTTACCATGGAAACCAAAGATTTCCCAGTCTTCATGTGATATTCTTGGAGCCTGTCTTATTAATAATGGAATTTGTTTTGCCATCTGCTTGCTGCAGCTGATTTTATTCATGTAAGCTGAAGCAAAGGAGGTGGGATGGACAAGGTGATTTTGTACACATCTCTTCTTTAAAAAAAAAAAAGAAAAAAAAAAAAAGAAAAGTATACCTTTAATCAGAAAACTGATTAGCTTTTTAACTCTGTTTTTTAGTTTTTATTTTCCTGTGAAGTACCCTCTTCATTTGTGAGGGCTGTTCTGAAAGTAATGTCTCTTACTTTATTTTGCTGGCCCATGACATCAGAAGCCAGTGTTGGTGGTATGGCATTAAAGGTTGAACCTTCCCACCAATATTCCGTTCCATTTTGTTGTGTGACAGATGGCAGCAGAGAGGCATTCTGATAGAATAGCATCTGACATGGAAGTGCATGTGAGTGTCATTGAATTCCTTCATTCACTAATGCTTGCTGAATGTTCATAGAGATCAAACCACTGGGTGTGATCACAGTGAGGCCATGGGTGGTGCATTTCAGCAGTGGCGACAGCGACTGTGGGTCAACTCCACCAGTGCAGATTTTCAGGAGTGTGGCATGCAGGCTCTTGTTCATTGGTGCTGAAAATGCATAGCTAATGGTGGTGACTATGCTGAAAAACAGTGTTCTGTAGCTGAGAATTGGCTCTATCTAATAGTGTCATTGTGCTCTTTGTATCTATCGTGGTTTCCATGGAAATATGAGGCATTACTTCAGAATGACCCACGTAAAACCTCAAAGTCACATGACTGAATTTACAGTGGTTCTGACTGGCACTCTGCAAGTCAATAGGAGTTAGGGCAGTCTGCCCCCTAAAAATAAGTGCCCTTATTTTTAGACTTTTTGAGGAATTTTCACTATAGCAAAAAAATTGTCACTGCCAGATGGTGATGGAAACAGTACTACAGCAGGGGGACGGTAACAAAGATATACTCAGCAAAGCAAATTGTTACTATAGTTACAGGATGCTAAGTATTTTCAAATAAGTAAACAAAATTAGCCTGTATTATTTAGATATCTCGGTAGGAAAAACTAATTTTGGATGATATTTTCCTTTTTGAAATGGATGTATTTTATCTGTAGTCAACTTAAAACTTTGTTACAACACTCTTGCTGACCAAGTGCATTTCTTTCTAGCTAAGTACCTTTATCAGCTGTATTTACTTTTTATTCAAAAAAACAAAAACAAAAACAAAAAAAACCCTTACTTAGTCTTTGTCCTTTCAACATTCTTTCAGCACGTCTTTACAACTGAACAGAGCATAACTGTCTGTATGTTTTGAGAGCATCCTTTAGAATTTTATAGCATAATACAACAAATGGTGACATTAAAGTTGGTGTTATAAAAGCTCCAGAGTGTCTTCAGTTAGTCACTGGCAGCCCACTGTACTACTTGTCAAAATAAAAGGCAGTTTTCTGGAACTGTGGATACACTGAAGAATTTAGAATTTGTTTTAAGTTATCATAAAGTGAGCTAAATAAAGCTTTAGATGAGGGAAGAGTTTGTGTTAGAAAAGAATGTTAAGCCAGGAGCACTTTAGTATAGGAAGCAGTGGTGAAATATTTGTTACCACACGGTCATGGATAACATCTTTAACATTGCAGCTGTGTGCTGTGGAGGTTGTGCAATTTTTAAATGTCTGATAAATGTTATTTGAGCTGAACTTTTATTTGCAGAACTCTTATAAATCAAAAGATATACATGGACCATGAAAAGGCAGAGAAAAAGACAGAGAATCATGTTCTCTATAGAGGGGAAAATTGCACTGTTTGGGTATTTTCCCCCTCCTCTTTTGTGACAGGTAATGATCAGATAATATGTATTTAAATAAAAATTGTGATCCCTTAAGCCAGTAAAGATAAGATTAAGGCCAGTCCAGAAGATGTCTGGAAGTGGGAAAAGTCCCATCTTTACAGGGAGCACTGATGAGATCTCAGATGTTCTCTTGTGGAGTTATTTTTTATTTTGTTTGAAAGAGTGTCCTGAAAAGGTTGAGATGTGACATGTTGTGGTTCTTGAGCTAATTTGACAACTTGTAAGTTTGTATTGGAACTGTGGCAGTTATGTTGTTGTGAGCAAATCATTTTCTTTTTAAAGTGTTCACCACCAACCTGAACATATGGAAAATTGGTATTGCTCCCGTAGCTGGGCACTCCATTCTGCAGGATCACACTGTGTGCTGCATTGGCACCATCTGTCACTATTTTAAATATTTAGATTAATGGTCTAACACTAATCCAATGTCTCAAACTATTAATTGCTTTAGATCTGTGGAAGGGTAGACAAAGAAAAACTGATTTCCTCCAGGAAAAGTTATTCTAATGTAATTTTTCACTTAAAATATTTCGTAGATCTGGGCCAAATGCACTAATGCACTTCAAGCAAGCAAAATATTTGGCTGTGAATAATCCATGAATATACATAACAAATCATACTTAATTTCATTTTGATGTCTGGATAGAAGCCAGTATGTTTTGTCAAGTCTCACAGGGAAACTGCACAGGCTATTTATGCATCATTTCATACATTGTTCTACCACCATGCTTAGTTTGGTTCTTCAGGCATATTTTAAAGCTGACACCACTGGCTAAGTCCAGCATCATATTAGAAAGGAAAAACAAATTGCAGCGTAGAAGCACTGAAGCACTTTTCACTGTTTCCAGTGAAACTTTTTCACTCAATCCATCCGAAGAAGTTTCATGTCTTCTCAGATGTCTTTTCATACTTTCGGTGTAATACGTTTCACCCATTAAGTGACTGCTGAAATTTAGTTTGTTATATTAGGCAGTCTTAGAAGCAACCTCCAGCCTCCTTTCAAAAGTCAGAAGAGTTAAAAAATCATTCTGTATCTGTGAAGCATCAGCATCATGTCTTGAGAGGATATGGTAGAAAACTGTTAGATTTATGTTAGCATTTAATAATAATAATGCACAGTTATCCTGAAGAAGCAATTTGTATTCTGTCTGTGGCGTGCACTCATATACACACCTTTTAAAATGTGTAATCCAATTTATTGATGATAAAAAACCTAGAATAGCTTTGTTTTACTTATTTTCTGGGTTGCAGCTTTTTTTTAAAAAAAAATGACATTTAATTATTTTGTTTTTAACCCTTTTATTTGCCATCTCTGTAGTATTACTTCATTTTCTGTTGTTTCATAAGTAAATGAAGATTTCAGATATATTTCCAGACAGGCCAAAAGCAAAATACAGAGGATCCAAGAAAAAGAGAAACTATTTCAAATATACAAGAATTATAAATTAACTCCATTGTTACTCTAGCCTTTACCTACCCACATTTACGTGATGTAGAAATGTGTGAGCATAGATTTATTTGTCTTGGACTAACTCATCTTTTCTAGGCATTAATTTGCATGAATACTTTATTTATTATGATATGTGTACTTAGTGTTGTTAAGATAATGCTTTGATTTATTATAAAAGGTGTTATTTTCTTACATGTGTGTAATTTACTTCACTGCTAGAGACAACAAATTAATTTGCCTTTGTTTGTCATACAAGCTTACAAACCCAAACAAATAAAGTAAATCTGGCTGAATCAAACAGAATACCAGGAAGGATTTGGGAATGGGTAGAACACAACACTGCTATTTTTGGTTTTGGTCAATAATACTGAACCTAAGCCAGGACTAAATATTGCTGCTAACTCAAACCTGCATGAAGCCTTGAAGTAAAGGTGATATCTCCTTGGGAGTATATAGGTATCCATGTCATAAGCAATGCCATCTCTCAGGGTAATTATTTCCTTCTGTGTGCTCATACACTTACAGTTTCTTGGCTGAAACAGAGTCATCCTTCCGCTTTGAGGTTCTTCTCCTGGTGCGTTTGCTGTTGTCAGACCATTGCTGGCAAGGTTTGACTGTTCATATCACCATGGCTTGTGTTTTTGTATTCTCTGTGAAATAAATTACTTGTCACACAGCTTGACATCAAATATCTGAGACTCCTAGTTTGTGAATTTACTTAGGGGGAGTTCTTTAGTTCTCTTTTGTTGAAAGCTAACAGTCTATCTGGTGTTAGACTTATATTTAAGTGACCTTCTATTTGATGTTATATGTAAAAAAATTAGTTTACAATTAATATAACATTTCATCCATTGCAAATTGCTGAAGTTGAGTTGTGTTATCTGAAATAATTGCACTAAAAATATCTGCTATTTTTTTTGGTAAAGAACCATTAAATGGGAAGATGTAATATATATAGATACATTTATATCTATAGATACAAATAAGTACATTTGTATCTGTACTTAGAAAGTACACAATCTGCAGGACACTTGCATCCCTAAAGCCTTTGGGGTTCTTGGCTCTTTTAGTGGCAGCAAGATGGGAGCTGGAGAATAAGGGAAGATGGAAAAGTAGGTCTATGTATAGATATACATATATATATATTTTTTTTCTGAGAACTTAAATGATTAAATAAAATTGTAGTTGCTACAAAAATAATTATTATAGATATTTATAAGTTAGGCAATTTATTTTAATTTGTCTTTTACCAGACAGTGTTCTGATTATTTGTTTGATAAATACCAACTATTTAATCTTAGTAAGATTCAGCAAAACTTACCTGTGTGTATTAAAAAAAAAAAAAAAAAAAAAAAAAAGTTGAAGGACTATAGTTCAGACAAATGTCTATATTCATACCGAGGAATTTCTATTGCAAAATAAGAATGTATATATTTTTTTTTTGGTAGGTATTTTCTTCTTCATTGTCTGTGAAGGTTTTTTTTTTTTTTTTTTTTTTGTTTTTAAGAATTTTTATCAGAGGAAGAATCTAAAAGAGTGAAGGTGTTTCTATTGTGCATGCACTAAGTCGTATAGTCTTCAGTTGTTTCATAGCATTGAGAAAATACACTTTCTTTTTTCTGCCAGTTATTCTAGAAAATTGCATTAGATTGGACAGTCAGCTGAATACGAGCCAGCAGTGTGCCCAGGTGGCCTAGAAGGCCAGTGGCATCCTGGCTTGGATCAGGAATGGTGTGGTGAGCAGGACCGGGGAAGTCATCCTGCCCCTGTACTCAGCACTGGTGATGCCTCACCTCTAGTACTGTGTTCAGTTTTGGGCACCTCAGTACAGGAAGGACATTGAGGTGCTGGAGCAGGTCCAAAGAAGGGGAACAAGGCTTGTGAAGGGCTTGGAGAATATGGCCTATGAGGAGCGAAGGAACTGGGGCTGTTTAGTCTGAGGAAAAGGAGGCTGAGGGGAGACCTTATTGCTCTCTTCCAATATCTGAAAGGTGCTTACAGCAGAACGGGGTTGATCTCTTCTCACTGGTGACAGGATGAGGGGAAATGGCCTCAAGTTGTGCCAGTGTAAGTTTAGGTTGAATATCAGGAAACACTTCTTCACAGAAAGGGTTGTTAAGCTCTGGAATAGGCTCCCCAGGGAGGTGGTTGAGTCACCATCCCTGGATGTGTTTAAAAACCATTTGGATGTGGTGCTCAGGGACATGAGTTAGCGGAGGGTTATTAGAGTGAGGGTAGTATGGTTAGGTAGTGGTTGGACTTGATGATCTTTAAGGTCTTTCCCAACCTGAGCAATTCTCTGATTCTATGATTTCAGTTACCACATATCTTAAACCATATAAAATTATTATGAAATCATGAACTTTATTTAAAGCTTTTAAATAAAAGCCTTATCCTTTTGTTGTTGTTGTTGTTGCAATTTCTTGGATTATGTACTGAGGTAACTAATAAGAAAACCTACTTCACTATCAGAACAATTTGGTGCTGAGTGATTGTTTAAAATAATTTCATTTACTTTGGTGACTAAACATGGCCTCTTTTGCTTCTCCATTCAACTAAATGTTTTGAGTGGAAATTTTGCAACATATAGAAAAAATCAATATGATTACCTTTGGAAATATATTTCACAATATTGAATTAAAAAGAGGACAAAAATACAAAAAAAAAAAAATTAAGCAATAGATAACAATAAAAAAAAAATCCAGCACCCCAAAACCAGTATTTAAACTTCAAATAATTCTGAATATGTAATGTATACACTACTACTTCAGATGCCTATCTGAAATCAAGCACCAAAATCCTCTACAGCTGCATGTACTTTGAAAAAACAGAGATCTTTCAGAATATAAGGTCTCTTGCAAGATTATCAACTGAAGTTTGATAATCATAGGGGAAAAGTCTGAGCCAGTATTTTCTTTCCTCTTATCCTATCTGAAGTTGTAGCCCAATTCTAGTGCACTGGGCAGCATTAGAAACTTTCCATATGTAATCTTGTTTGAGTATATGAATTTTATTTTCAGGCAATTTGCTTCCAATGTCTATATGCATGTATAGATAATGTAAAATTTCTAGGAAAAAGCTTCAAATATTCTCAAGTCACAGTGCTTATATATTAAGTACAAAATACTTTCCATCTTGGGAATAACTGTTCTGCGACTTGAAATTTTAGTGAGCACACATTTCTTGTGCCTTTTAAAAGTGTTTTAAAAATGTTTTTAATGTATCTGCATTTAGCTTGCTCTAAGGTTTTGGTTTTGCTTATAGTGCCCTCATCTGTAACCGGGAGCCAACTGCAGAAGTTTAGTAGTAAAAGTGGTAATTTTGCCTGAATCTTAGCCTGAGAAATACTTCCCTAAATATGTTATTTTGACAGCTGGAAACAGCTAGTATGTTCCAGCTGATTTGTATTAGTTTGAAAGATTATACTTGACACATTACTGAGGCTTTTAGTGTACCCTAAACACAGTTTACTTTTATATCAAACCTCAGTTGTGTGATTTGCCTCTCTAATAGAGCCTGAAAACTACTAATGAAGCAATTCATTGGCACTTCACTTATAGGTATGACCCTTGATTTTACCATTTATCAAGCTGTCAAACAGAACAGATCAAGACAGAAAGTAATTGGGGTAACAGAAATAAAATTAGTTTAGCTGCTTTTGTTGTTGTTGTTGTTGGCACTGTGCTTCTTTATTTCTCCTTTTTTTCAGTTTACTTCTGGGATTTCTGCAGATGAAATCGCTCTGAGACATGCACAAGAATTCTAAGCACATCTTTCAGTAACAAAATTTCTGTAGGAAATTGTTCAGAAACACAAAGAAAGCTAAGAAGGATTATCAACTTACTCTGGATGTATTTTATTTTTATTCTTTGTTTTTTAAGACTACTTAAACCCATTCCAAATATTCATAATTTTAAATCTGAACACAAAACTAAATGAATAATGTGTAGGGTGAAAAGCGTATACAGTTTATACAGTTTTCTCATTCTAAGGTAATCTTGATTTGGCATAGGTTACCAATACAATGTAGGCCACTTGAGTTTACTCTGTGACTCACTTTTTAGTACACAGTTCCAAGGCAACAGTAATATAGGTGTTTTTGTAATGCCAAAGCAAATGAATGAGGTGCAGTATCTTCTCCTTGATAGGGAATTTAAATCTGTCAGGGTCTGAACACTTGCTGCATTAGATCACTGAGATTTTGTTGAGAACCTTTCTCCTGCAGTCTTCCTGACTGTCAAAGCTCCTGTGTTGCCAATCAGGCAACAGAAGTTATTGGATATATATAATTGTGGAATATCAAATGAAAAGAGAAAAAGCTTTCTTCTTTTAAAATGGAAAGATTATCACATAAAATGTAAGCTTTTGGTCCAGAAAGAAATGGTGCAGGTTGGGAAGAGGTGGACTGGGGACAAAGCCTGCAGATCAATCTCTGCAAACTCTAGAAGTTTAGTATCCTAGATGCTATTTTCAGGGCACAGGCAGCTTTCTTTAGGTATGTTTTCCTGGCAGGAGCTGCTTGGAGTTTAGGGATACTCTTGACAAGTTCTTTTTACTGGGCTGTATTCTGTCAATCAAAGCTTGCTCACTTGCATGGTGGTGCGCTCTCCTTCCCTCTCCCATTTCCCCGCAAACATACGTCTGTTCATTTCATTCATACTAGCCTTAGTGTTTCTCTCACAAATCTCTGCACTGTTAACAGTGGGTTGTTTAAACTTAATCTTTCTGCCTGACTAGATACCAGTAGGCTGCGTTTAAGGACAAGTATCTGATCTTCCTACAGTTTTCTTCTTCTGGTCTTCTGGTATCAGAAGGTAGATGAGAGAAAAACATATTTAGGTGGATTCTGCATGAATTATTGCATTCCTATCTGCTTTATATACGCATGTGTTCATTTACACATGGTTATTTTTCTCCTCAAGTGCCTTGGCCTTTTAGGCCAGGACCCCACTGTGCTGAGGCTGTTCCAAACAGCCTTTCTGAGTTTGAAAGCCAGAGTTAATGGAATGTACGGGACCGTGGCCAATCTAAATTTAGTTTTCATCATGTGTATTCCACCACTACAGAAATAATTTTTTCAATTTTTTTTTTCATTTTTTGTTTGTTTATTTGTTTTGTTCACTTCCCTGTTTTCATTATGGTACAGTAGATGGACAATGAAAAGCAAGGAGAAGATGTTAGAAAGAGGGTTCCTTAGAATAAATACTTACCTCATGGCATATTTTAACTGGACTTAGGTTTACAAAAAATATCTTTTCGTCTTCCTTTTGAGCCAGTTTATGTGACTATAGCATTTATTACAGCATTCATCCTCAAAACTTGCTCCAATATACAGCTCTGCCTTATTTTTTTTCTCTTTTCAAAACATCATAAGGTTATTTTAGAAATTATATCTAAGCTGACTATCAATATATATATTTTAAGTCATAATAAGCTTTGGGAATTTGTGTGGATAGAACAGATGGAAAGCAGTGAAGGAATTTTTGCTGCCTTGTAACATGCTTGACATTATAACCTTGGGCAAAAAGTTTCGTTTGACCTTCCAAAAAAGAAAGTTAGCAGACTTTGTAAACAGTAGAGGTGGATAAGTTGAAATCCAGAAAGCACAGCTTTTGTATTTAAAAGCCTGCTTTTGAAAGCTTTGGCCTAGGTTGAATGTTAGGGTGACAAATATAGGAGCATCTGGTAGTGAAGCAAGCTTCTTGTTTATGTGGCTGAAGAGCAGAAGTATTTCTTTTGAAATTTCCTTTAGAATCTGTGGACCAGAGCAAGCTGTTGCATGATTTTTGTCCAACAGATTATTTTTAAAAGGAACTTCAACTGTGAACCTTTAGCTTATGAACAAGGCGTTCTTATAGCTGAACAGCGAAAAAATATCCTATTCCTTTGGCTTTAAATAGGGATGTGCAAGTCTGCCATTGTAACTACAGTTTTAATGATATATGATTAACTCGAGCTGCTGGTTTGGATGGTGTTTGAGCCATAGCAACAATTCATTTTCTTTTCTGCTAATATGAGTTGTTACAACTAACAAAATGATAACTTCCTTTAAAATCTCCTTTAAGAATGAGACTCCTCCCATGCAGCTTCATACAAATATGGACTTAAGTCAAAAGGATTGTGAAAATCTGAGCCTGGGAAAATTATAGTATCTTCACTTTTTTTTTTTTTTTAATTATTAAACTTAAAAAGCACAGTTTTCCACATTGATTATTCAAAATGAATTTGGTTTTGATTTTCAAACTTGCCATGCACTCAATCCATAACTAAAATGTGAGTGAAACAAACTAGTTAACATGTTTAACAAAGATCAAGCAGAGGCTTCCGGCATGAATCACACATCAGACAATAATTGCTTTCATGGTTCTCTTGATGCAGGAAAATAACACATTTCAGCAAAATACTTGGCTAGTTAAAATTCTTTTGGAAATGATATATTCTTGTATTGATTTTCTGTTTGTTAATTCTTTCCTGTAGTTTGGATTGGCAAAATTGTTTTGCGTTTTAGTATCTACTGAAAGGCTCCATAACAATAGTGAAATGTGGTGACTGAGTACAGTGGCAGACTAACTTTTGCCAACGTTGTGCAGACTTTTTAATTATTATTTCTAGAGCCTGAATAATTTATGCTTTTATGTTCATGGAAATTTTATTTTCCAGCATATTTCTGGTGTTTTAAGTGAAGAATATCTTCTTTAAATGACAACATATTCTTCCCTCTCACCTAAAATGTTCAAACAGCAACTTTTTCCTCAATACAGGATATTATGTTTTTCCTATGTATATTTGTCTTATTGTTCCTCGTAATCATTCTCAACTC
Source organism: Gallus gallus (assembly GCF_016699485.2). Taxonomy (NCBI): domain Eukaryota; kingdom Metazoa; phylum Chordata; class Aves; order Galliformes; family Phasianidae; genus Gallus; species Gallus gallus. The sequence continues at coordinate 143,224,211 of NC_052532.1, forward strand.
TTGTTTCTTACAGAAGAAAATCATTTCTTTCCTTAATACAGTGTCTGAAACCTATTTCAGTGCTTTGTGCTTTAGGCGATAAAGCCCATTATTAAGTCTGACTTACATTAAAACAGTTACTTTCTAGGCAGTACTTTCCTGTGTGGTTCCAAATTTCTTCCTATGTTCCTATATTCCTTGCTATAGGAGCAATTAATTAATATTATGCACAAACCGGTAGATATTTGTAAACATTCTGAGAAGATGTATTGTCAAATTTTTCAACCTGCCTATTAAATTTGTGATTAAAAAAAAAAAAAAAAGATACAGTATTGGCAATTGTGTATTTGCTAATGCCAAAATACTGAGGCAGATGTTCAAAGACCAGCTTGTGTTTCTAGCCATCTAAATTTGTACATATGAAACTTTGTATTTTTCTCTTTCTGCTTCACTGTGAAAAGAAGAAATGCCCGATGCCCATCTCATGTTTAACCTTTCTGTTATCTGAGTATTTCGGTACATAATTTAGTTAAACTTGTGTACAGTTTTAAAGAGAACCTTTCTAGTGTGCCTTATTTCACATTATTCACAACAAGTAATAAACTGTGTTCTTCTTATGTGCATATACTTGTGCCTGGTATGATATCTTGATGTAACTGCTTAATGAAATTCTGCAATATTTATTTCATTTAATAGTATAGAAAATTGAGAATGAGCTCAAAGATAAGATTCTCACACAGTCACTCTTGTGTATGAAGCCATCAATGAAGTGCAAATTATCTTAATTCAGCAGAATGCATAGATAAGCAGTGTTTTTTTCTGAATCTCTAGTGTAAGAATTGAGTCCTTTTCTAGGAGCTATTTTTTGTTTACTTTTAATTGTTTTGAGGAAATATCCCTTAAATGGATACTGTATTTGGTTCTAATATTGCAGATGCAAGGAGAACTCTTTAACATTGGTTTTAATTTCCATGTCCTGCCTCTGCTCATTCACATGTAAATCAGACAACAGCTGAAATTAGAAAGTTCAAACAGTTTAATTTATGCTTCGGCCTAACTGGCTATTTCAGTAACCATTAATTGACTCAAACTATATTAAAAGTCTTTATCAAATACGTTACTAATAGAAATAAATATGTGAAGGCCATAACAAATAAGGAATCATAGAATCATAGAATGGCCTGGGCTGAAAAGGACCTCAAAGATCATGTAGTTTTAACCCCCCTGTTATGTGCAGAGTGTCTGCAAAGGACATACAGTAAAAATGTGCAGCCTGGCCTTGAATGCCTCCAGGGATGGGGCATCCACAAACTCCTTGGGCAACCTGTTTCAGTGCATCATCACCCTCTGTGTTTCAATGTAGGCAGTTTTTGGATGTAAATTTCTAATGGATTTCATTAAACTTATTGCACAATGTTCTCTGACCATCACACACAAAAAAAAAAAAGCTACAGACCATGTATACTGAAGTATTTCATTATGCTTTTTCATATTTCTTGATGCATGAATAAATATGTGAGCAGAAATAACAAGCAACAACTCTCTCTGCACCACCCCAACAGAGATGAAAATTTTAAAATGCATCCAAAATCAATTTGGAGTACTGTACTTGGCAGCTGTTTTGGGCCCTATCTATCAAAATCACTGAAATTTTGCCTTTCACTTAATTAGTGTTATCGCTATAGTAAGAATAAGTGCTTGCTATGAAGTAGGCTGGCATAAAAGAGGGTTTCAAAGTCGTATTGAATACAAATTTCACTGTCTATGTTCTCTCAAATAATGTAATCAGTTGAATCTTTGTGTCTGAAATAATTGGGAAAACAGGTCAGTGAACAGCTCAAAACAGAATTCATATGCAAATATTCGTTCTAGTTGATAATTTTTTTATCTAAGGTTGCTTAGATGGGCTAACTGAACCAGTCATTTATATTTGCTGTTGCGTGAAAAGGGCAGACAAGTTTGGCAAAATACAAACCCTCTTTGTGTTTTAGCTTGTCCTTACATATCAGAGGGTCTGGGGATGGCTGAGCTTAGATTTTAAGTGATGATGCTCAATCTGCACTATAAGTCCCATCATGTTCAGTATGTGAACTTTCACAATTATGGATTTATAAATAGCACACAGACCAATTAATCCAATTGCATTCCAAGTGGTTCTTTCTCATATTCCCTCAAGGAATCTGGTTGTGCCCAATGAGAACTCTCACAGTTAGATTAGAGAATAGTGCAGTTTATTAAAGCTACAGATTCTTCTGAATTGCTGATGATAAATTACTGCATGCAAAACCTGTGAAGTTAACCAAGAACATGAATAATATGGCTGACTACAATTACATTAAAATGTGGAATAATGCTATAGAGATTTTTAAGTTCCACTGGGAAAGCACTTCGTGTAGCTGAGTGTGCAAACGTTACCCAATAGATATCCCTTTAGTGGGGAGAAATGTTAAGCCATTTGGTTCTGGAAATCAGCAGCTTCTTCCCAACTTGTCTGCGATGGTATCCATCTTCCCCAGATTTCTTCTCTCAAGCTATTTTTATACCATTTTCTTACTTTCAGGTTGAGCTGGAGTGACTCTAGTCAAACTTACCTTTTTTTCACAGTTTTCTGAAAACATGTTTCTGACAGGAATGTAGAAAACTGCTCAGAAAAACAAGTTAGTTTATCAGTTTACAGGATGATCATGAGTTTTGGATACAGGGCCTCAAGCCACCTCCATGCTCCACATTGTTTTTTCCTTAGAGTCAGCTTACCAGCCTCCCAGGGTGTTTGCTAACAGATAGGTCATAGGTCATGTTACTTAGGGAACAATAATGGAACAAATTCTCTAATGGATTCCACCTTGGAGGTTTACCTTCTCTCAAGGTTGGGCATTTCGATAAGTCACCTCCAGTAAATAATTCACACTTACATGTCCAGTAACATCTTTGAAAAAAACAGTGGAAAGATGGTTTGATCTGATTATTGCCTCTATTTCCAAGACAAATTAATTCTCCAGCACATTGTGGTTTTCTTAAGATAATACTTTTGATTGAGGGTGGGAAGAGAATTGAATTTTAATTTGATTTAGAGGTCACCAGCCTGTGCTGTTCTTAATCATTTTAATTCACTGCTTGTAGTATTCTCCCCTTTAGGGGACTGAGATAGATCTTCAGAGATACCTACTGCTAACAGTCATGACATAATCTGAAAAGAATTGTATAGAAGAATCTATAAATGGTCTGAATGCATTACTAGCTTCCTAATGTCACCAAATTACTACACAGAATGCAAGAACACAGTGGTGCAGATTATCACAGGGCTTGTCTCATGGTGATAGTTATTGTGTCAAGTGTCAGTTAAATCTGGTGAGGAGTTCATAAGCCCTTTAGATCAGAAGCTGTAACTGAAACTTGCGCCAGACTAGTCTTTGTCTTCTCCGGAAGGAGAACTGGATGGATTGATAATTTTTGCTTTAACATATTTTTTGACTTTGCTGTCTGGAAGAACCATATTAACTGATCCAGAAATGTACACAATGTTGAAAAATGATAGAACATTCATGAACTTGTTGGAATAGTTTCTAAAAATTCCTGGAGCCCATAGAATTTTCTTTCTCTCATTAATAAAGTCTTAGAATTATTCTATGGCCATGGTATTTTATTTTTTTTTAAATAGTCTTGCTATTTGTATGTGATATTATACTTCACAAAGAGTCTCTGTAACATTGATTAAAGTAGGCTTCCATTGATTTTTTTTTGAAAACTCTCGAACAGATCTCTTAATCTCAAATAGATCTCAAATATGTAAACTTCAAGATATTCAAATATGTGAGGCAGCCATCTCAGCAAGCAAAGAAATAAGAGGAGGCTTGTGTTCTTTGTGGCCTCATGCTCCTCTCCCTTGCAATGTGGGAGGCCAAGTAGGATCAGCAAGGTAAACTGGCAGATATAAGCTGCTGAAACTGATTTCATTTTTACCATCAGATCAGCTGCTCAGATTTACCCTGAAGCTGCTGGTCAATGGAAAAGAGAAGCAGCAATCAACAGAGGAAACTGGACACTAGGGTTTAGATCAACATAAAATGAAACTGCAGTTCATCAGAATTTGCCTAAACAGCAAAAGAGCAATTAAAAAATGAAAGTGCTTTTATTTCCACAGAGAAGTGGATTAGTGTCTTCAGCAACCAGCAAATTGCATTTCTGTACATCTAAAGACTTTTAAAACTGGAGATGAATTCTTCCTGGCTTGTCATTACTGGGCCATAGTCAATTTCCCTCTCCATCCAGGCTTTGAAATGTGAGGTAAAAATACCCAGAAAGGAAGAAGCTGTCTGCAAAAATTGAATGACTTTGTGGGAGAATATCTCTTGTGCATTCTACTGACATCTCTGTGGTAATTGGTTTTGCCTCTGCCACACAATTATATGCAAGAAGTGGTGAATGGCTGGATGTTTCTGAATTGCTTGTCAACCATTTAATTTGTAGCTGTTGTTTCTGTTAATGGCTAAGCAACATACTGTGAACTTTTCTCTTTAGAATGGCTTGTAAACCAGGCAGCTGACAATTTTAGTAGAGTTTACACCTTATATTTCAATGCTATATTAGGAAAAAAGTGTGTACTTGCTTCCTTGTAGCTATACTAGCTCTTTTTTATTACTGTCATGTTAAAATCTGAATAAATAAATAAATGAAAGGAACTTAAGGAATATCATTTTTCAGCAATACTAGGGGAATTATGCTGAAAGTCAGTCTCTTCTCTGGCCAAGCATCTTGTTGATAATTATTTTATAATTTGCAGAACAATGACTGATATTGCTAATTGCATATAGACATCATGGAGAGTTGAGATTTCAAGAAATGATAACTGCATTTGATGTCATCATTTTTTTGTAACTACTTTAAAACAACCTTTAAAGCAGTGTCAACCCCGACTGTAGAATGTAGCCATGTTCCTATGCTGTCACCTATGGACATTTTCAGGTCTTTTTTTCCCTTTGTATGTTTGCTTATATCTTCACTAAAATGAAAGGACCTGTATTTTTCACACATGACTTCAAAATGTGAAAAAATTGCTCTCATTAGGCAACTAAGGGAGTTTCTTGGTCAAGAAAAATCATGTACTTTCTGAATAAAATGCTTCATCTCTAATTCCTTGTCCTAACTAACAAAAGTGAATTTATTTATTTTATTCTTTGATTGCTCTATAAAGTACTCTGGACTTATAATACATATAAATTATATGTATTTTTCACTCTGGTATTTACAGCCAAAAGTCTCTCCAGAGATTAGGACCTGAATCCTCTCTGTTACTTCAAATATTAGACCTTAGTTAGTTTCTACTGCATTCATACACAGCTGGAGCAGCAGAAAATAATGCTCATTCTTTGATACAGTCTCTGTAGATATACACTTGCTTGCTTGCAGCTGTAGAAATCATGGGACATTTTTACTGTATGTCCTTTGCAGACACTGTGAGACTTACAGTTTGTAAGCCAGGCAATGAGATAGGACACTCTGTTCCTTCTGTTCAAGCTGTACCCTTGTGCTACAATGAGAGAGGGAAGGAGTGGGTGTTGTGGTAACCTTGTAACAAAAAATTCTAAATGAAATAAGGGTTTTCTGACTGAGTTCTTGTTCTTGAGGCATTCTTCACCCTGCTCAGTGACTAGTGTAAAATCAGTTACAGGATGAACAAATGCCGAATTTAGAATGTTGAAGGAAAGGTAAGAACTGTGGACAGAAGGGAAACAAGAGAGAGATAAAAGTTGGAGACCAGTGGTAGTAAAAGCACATTATATAATTTCTGTTACTGCTCCGTACAAGAAGCATGTCTGATTGTATGTGATTCACAAAGGTTAATGGCTCAGGAGATTAATAAAGTATTACCTAATCAAACAAATGCACCATAATCCTTGAATGTTTGTTCATCACTCTTACTGCTCAGGCAGTAATAGATAAATATATGTATATATATCATGCGTATGTATATATAAACAGAAAACAAAGGAATGATCTTTGATCTTGTTGTGTACAGCACGTAATTACATGTTTTGGGTGAGCTTAAGCATTACTGTTATTCTTTGTGCCACCAGTTAGTTACAGCATATAGAGCAAAGAGAAGAAAACATGCCACTTGTCCTAATGGTCAACTTCCCAGTGAAATTACCGTGTATATTGTTGTTTGTTTGTTTTCTGATTTGTTTGTCATAAACTAGCTACTACTTTCAATTGCAAATTAACCGCTTATGGCAGCATTACAAATGAGATGGGTTGTTCTGACTCTTTATGCTCTAGGCTTGGAAAGAATATGTCCTGATTTCCTTTTTACACTCATAAAATTTTAATATCTTTTTAAGTCTTTTTTTTATTGTTGTTTTTTATCTTTTATTTGACATGCAGTCAGGGTAAGCAAGAGACATAAACAGGGAAATTACCTATAATTGATAATAATAATGAGCATGACACGAACAAACTGTATCTTGTTTCTTCAGATTTCTGTTCTTCTCCAATGTTAAGAATATCAATTACTGCTATATGAAAAGTGCATATAGACACTAGTGAGATTATACCCCTTTTTATACAAGAAAGCATGACTTCTTACTATGCATCAGAACTATTTATACACTCTCATGCTGGCAACAGCACTAATTTCCTTCCACTGTTACGTATTATGTGAGGAAGCCATTGCTGGTATGGATAGGTGATGAAATCAGAAACTGAAAATGTGGGAATCATTGATGGTCTTGGAAAAATAGAGAGAATATTTAGATTGCGCTTGGGTTCATCTGAAGCAGAGCAAGCCGGAGCAGGTTGGAAGCTTTAGATTGCCTTTTAATTGAAGTGATACTAAAATTCATTTTCCCAGGGACACGCCAAAACATACTGCTGTAATGAAGGAATCAGGTTGTCTTATTTCTCAACAAAGTATGTTTCGCTTTACAACCAATCTACATCAAATAGTTTTTTTAATTAATAATTCACTTACCTCAGTGAACATAATTAGCATTTGACATGTATAAAAGGCCAATGAATTATATAGTATTTTAACACAAATATTCACCTCAGCTAAGATATACATTCTAAAATGAAATATTGTTTTACAACCAGACTATTTGAAAGAGTTGGATGTTTGTCTTCCTTCTTAGAAAATGTCTTGCAATTTCGGAGTGCTTTACAGCAAAGAGCATTCATACTTTCATCTAGCACCCTTCCACAACTACTACCCAAAAAACCCACCACTGCTAACAGTCTTTTGCCACATATCTGCAAAGAAGTAGTAGTAGAGAGCCAACTTTAAACATAAATAGAATTTATATGAACACTGCTATTATTTACTATTATCTAGATAACAAATATTCTAATTTTTTTCATTTCAAAGATGAGCCACAATGGGACCCCACTTACATAGCAAAGTACATGCAGACTTGGTTATGTGGTATATTGGAATATTCATCTAAGTGCAGTGAGAAGAGTGGAGATCTTCAGATATGTTCAGGCATCACTGAATAACCAGGAAAATAATCACAGCTGTAATGCAAAATTACTAATGTTTCTGCAGATATAACCGTCTGAAAGCCGAAAATGCTTCATAAGTTATGTTTGAATGCTTACATACTAAAGCTGCCTTACATAATCTTTTAAACAGCACTCATGTTGGCTTTTGTGAGAAAGTTTAAGTGGTCTAAAGATTTCTAATAAATATGAGCATTATAAGCATGAAAAAAAAAAAAAGAAAATCCAGGATATTTCAGCTGAACCTGGAATGCTCAATTCAGACAAGATTTACGAAGTACTAACAGTTAATAACTTCTTAAATACTTTTAAAAAACCTTTTTAAATTTCCTTTTTCAAAAGCTTATCTGAATATTTTGTATCAGTTTAAACTCCTATAAGAACTTAAACACTCTAGTCTGTTTTTGACATTAGAGGGGAATCTAAATCCTGTGATTACCTTTAGAAATAGCAGAAGAAAAGTGAGGTCATATAGGAACTCACTCAAAATCTATGTTGACCAAATGCCCCAATATAAAGGGTGTGGAATACCACTGTAAATGTTGCTGTTAATTCAAATTCTGTAGTAATTACTGATAACCTTATATTGCCATGAAAGGATTTTCCCATCAAGTCCACTAATACCTCAGTCCTGGTTTGTGTTTGAAGCAGATCAAAGAGGCACAGGGTAGGGCTTTTCCTGTAGGAGTACCTACGTCTTTTATTAGAAATGGTATCATTTTGTCTCTTTTATTCTTAAAGTTGTGATTGAGATCATTCAGGGGTTTCCTCTAATTTGTATGATGATTGAGATTTCCATTACAGTAAGATCAAATCTGCTGATTGGTGACAGTATAATAGCCTTAGAAAATAGATCATTATGATTTTGCTGACATACTTTTCCACACCTGCTTTTTCCGCACCTACTGCCATTTATGTAGGAAAAAATAAGAAGCTTATTTTACGTCTGCAGAAGAGAGATTTTTTGTTGTTGTTGTTTTGGTTTTTTTTGGTGAATATTTGGAATGAAGAAAGCAAACCTCCTGTTTTGACTAGACTTGTTTGGATTATTAAATTGGTCAGTCGTTCATTTGAAAAATATCCCCAGTTATTGTTCAGTCTGTTTAATGTTTGTGCATTCTATTTTAATATGTATATAATGTACTTGTAATTCCTTTGCCCTTGTAGTAAAAAAAAAAAAAAATCTAAGAATTTTCAAAAATAGGTTTAATCTTATGTCAATCCATCTTGCAGCCATCTTTTCCCCTTACATCTGCTCTTGACAGGCTATGAAGCTGTTTGTTCAAGAGTATGGTGTTACATTTCTGTTGGAAAATTAAAATTAAATTATATGAATAAATCTACGGCTTTTTAAAGCTTACTTATTAAAGAAATTATTTTTAAGTAAAACGTTGTCACATAATAGTCTTTGGAGAAGTAAATCTACTGTTTTTGGAGTTTGAGAGCTAAGTTGTGAAAGCTTTGCTAAACAATGCTGATATTCGTAGTTAAGCCTATATAGACCACTTGTAGTTTAATTTTCTATAGAATGAAAGGTTGAATCTTATGTTTCATAAATCAAGGATATCAGAATGTCAGTTTTTGATAGTCTACTGGAAGTTTCTTGTAAATATTGTGTGTGCTGCGGAAAATCCTAAGTTGTGTGAAGCATGTAAGGAAAAAACAAGGCTTAAATCATCAACAGCTCATTGTTAAATGTGCTGTCTTCTGGTCATAAATAATTTCAGAGAGAAAAAAAAAAAAAAAGGTGTCTTGAGAGCTTATCAGTTAAAGTATTTTTAATTTTTTTGTAATTAAAAGAAATCCTCTTGTAAAGCAGAAACAGTAGAGTTTTGAAATACAGAAATATCAAATTTAGAATTGCCTGTATGTTGTTCTGATACAGGTCTGCATGCACAGACTTTTCCTTTACAAATTTTTTGTAAGAGGATGTCCAGAGGTCCCTTTCAGCCTAACCTATTCTACATAAACCAGGTTTCAGTAGAAGTATTTTCTGTACTTTTACTCCAGAAACCTGAAACCTTTTTTTAATAAGTTGAACTCCTGTAAACTTTTTTTATATCTTCTTGTAAAACCTTACATAAAATAGATAGCAAAACCCATCATTATTTTAGATTACTGTGCTCTTTCTTTGTATTCCCCTAAGCCTTTAGCAGGGTTAGGCAGGCAAATTGGCAAATCTGGTACAAATCTTGAAATACTGAAGAAACAGGTATGCAAGTTGCTGACATTTTTCAAAGGAAATTAGGTACAAGATTGATTGTATTTCCACAATATACTGGAAGACAGTTGGTTTCATTTGTTTGGGTTTATTTTAGCTTTGTTTATCTGTTTGTTTAATTTTGAGATTTAAAATAATAAGGATTGATTTATATGGAAGTTAACCTGCCTGTGCCCAAGGCTTTAGCAGTCAGGTTAAAAAATGAGAGTATAATCAAAACACTATTATTTTGTGTAATAGAAACAAATTTAAACAAAATCATTAAAAACTTATTTATGTAAATTATAATTACAGCAAAGTATAGCAACCTGGTCTAGTAAATGGGGAGGTTGGTGGCCCTGCCTGGAAGGGGGGTTGGAGATTCATGATCATTGAGGTCCCTTCCAACCCAGGCCATTCTGTGATTGTGTGATTCCAACGTGTAAAACTGCAGTGGTAAATAAATAACTTTTCTTGCAATAAATGATGTATAGGTTGTTTAATCTTGAGACTCTAAGGCCCAGAAATGATTGCTTTGTCTTTGAAGAGAGAATATTAGTCAAGGATCTATGGTTCACAGTAATTTGGCTGCCAGTATGTTCCATTTATAATGAGTTCTGTTCTTCCTTATCAGTGTAGCATAGCCAGAACCACTCGCTTATTATTTACAGAGCACAGCTTTGAATTGCATCAAAGAGAACTTCCACTCATCAAGCTGTTCCTGGTACTAATTTAGATCTTCCTCCCTACATCTGCAGCTAAAGCAAGTTTCCATAGTGCATAAGCTAAGGCTGGAAATAAGTCAAATATTTGATACTTGGTGAGGAATTTAAATATATTTATATATAACTTTTTCATTTTTCAAAATAAGTGCTACATTTCCTTATCTGAGCAAAAAAGGCAAAAGCAAGGTACACTTGGAGACTTCTGCTAACAAATGAGTCCAAAAGGCTTGAGATCAACAGTAGCAAGTGTGGTTTCAAGATGAATGGATTGGGAAAAGTGAGCTTTGGGAAGGGAATGTCTTCTGCCTACCTGTGTTCAAGGCTAAGCATATGTAAGAGCTGAGGCAGTTTCATTAGATCTCTAAGTCTAATCCAATTATTCTGTTTTGATTTTATTCATCCATGGACTGATGGCTTCTCATTCACTCCTATCCAGTTAGTAAGAGGCTGTGAATCAATCATCAACTCAGTGGATGCTAAGGCTTTTCAAGTACTGAAATACTGCCAGCTAGAAGAGGTATAACTCATACCAACCCTTCTGAACAATGCAGTTTCAGGGAGGCAATTTCAAAATAATATCAGGCTGATCTGAGACTGCCCTACCACTGTGAAATGCATGCCCACTTCCTTGCTTCATGTACAACTTTGTCAGCTTGTATATGGACAAGACTGCATGGTAAATTGTACCAATGCACTAATCAAGCTGAACTGTAACAAGTGAGAAAAAGAAAATGTTGAATCTGTGACTAACTTTTCACATGAAAAAAAAGCATAGATCTAGTAGACTTTCAGGGTCCCCTCTGTATACGTACTATCTGCAGATTATTAGGCCTTGTATGTAAATTTTCAGCTACGCTAGCCAGATAATGAACAGTATGCTATTAAGACACCATATATCCTTATGTGAAAAGTGCACTTGTATAATAGAGTTAGACTGGTATGAATTTTAGGGGGAGCTTAATAAGACACTTGAATATTGGGATTAAAAGGTGATTGCTGTAACTTGTAGCTCTAGGAAGATAATTTTTATTATCTGTGATTAAGTCTGAATTAATTTTCTCAAATGCTTGGATCTTCTTTCCGTCTAAAATGAATGGAAAGTCTCTTTCAAAAAGTTAAGTTGATTCATAGCTAATCTTTCTTCAGTTCTGTGTGTTGATGTTTCAGTTATCTCTTTTCTCTCCTTAGCCAATATCTATGCTTCAGCTTAACTTCTGCAAGCTTCAGAAGTTAGTATGCTGTTTAAATCTTTTAGCTTGTTGATTTTATAGATTTTTTTACATAAAAGTTTTATAGAAGCAATGCAAAATTGTAAGGTGTTTAGAAAGATTTACAGAATCATTGTGATAATGATGAATTTGTTGAGAAGAGGAAAGAATATTTTTTTAAAAGTTACCTTAAAATAACTTTCTTTCTTTTTGTCTTTTAAAGAAAGGCAGAATCTAACTTCTGCTATGAAGATGTTGGTAAATATCTCAACCACACAATTTTAACTCAACTTTTAACCAGTACAAATAATTCTAGGTTCTTGCAGCAGTGCAAGTAGTAGAAGGAAAATATACCAGTTTGTGTTGCAAGTTATTCCCCAGTCAATATATCTGTGATAACTAGTGTAACACTGTCCACTGCTGGCAAATCAGATAATTGCACTGCACATTAGAGCAATGTTATTGGAATGTTTTGCTGAGTTAACAATCTTGACTGTGAAATACTTCATACTTTAGGTTTCTAGGTCACTATAGGACTATCAGGTCACTGTATTTGGAGTATTCATGCTATTGCTGCTAATAATAAAAGCTATGTTATTTGAGCTAAATAGAATATCAGCTTAGTAGTATCCTGGTATTTTTGTAGAAGATAACAGGTTTTTCTGTTTTTCTGGGGTTTTGTGGTTGTTTTTTTTTTTTGTTGTTGTTGTTGTTGGATTTTTGTTTTTGTTTTTCTTAATAGTGTTAAGCACGTGCAAAGAAAATCCTTCTGTTAAAGAAAATGTTGCAGCATGAAAGACATTAAGTGGAAACAAACAATAGTAGCTGCTTATGCTAATACAAATAGCATTATCATGTCAGATACTTCTGAATATCTAAATCAATTAAAAACAAGATAAATTCATATTTATCATTAATTTATTTGATAGAAATAGTAGAAAATGCACTAAACTTGTTTAGAAAGAAGGAAGCGGAACATGCAGCTTTTTCTGAAAAAAAATTAATTTTGTCTGAACCCCTAATATGAACAGATCTCAGAGGAGAACAAAGTTTACCCTATAAATTTACCAAGGTTGCAGTATATCTACTTATTCTCCATTCAGAGACTTACCTTGTCCTTGTCAACAGTACCCAGAGAAATACTTTATTACTCTGCCTCTAGTACATGCGTGTATGTATGTATGTATGCAAGTGTACACAGTTGTGTTCCCCTCATCACTGGGAATCATTTTATTTCCTTACATGATTACTGGATTTATTTTAGGGGGAATTTCTATTTCTCAGGCTAACAATTTATGTATGTCTAAGCTCATACTAACCCTTGTTTCCAACGTTTCCTTTTGAAGGTTATAGTGTGTTGTTTTTTTCTCCTGACTTTCTGTGAGATAACTGAAATTCAGTACCTCTCTTGTTCTTACAATCCAGAAATATAACTTTATTACATGTTCTCATATCTATTCTCGGGAAAGTGAGAAACCCTTATGTAAGGTTTTAAAGCAAGTATTAGGAAATACTTTCAAACAACACTCTGGAATCTTGATATATACATGGTTTCCTACTAACTTAAGTCAGAAGATATAAGTTCAATGTCTAAGCTAGATTTCATATGTTGTATCATGTGAGGGCAGGTTATGCATTTTAGAATGGGACTCAGAAAAAGCAGGTGAATGAAGTATTCCCATTCCAAGCATCCCAAATTCTCTTAAATAGAAAAATCTTCTCATGTTGGTGAGATTTCATATATTCATATATTTTCTACTCATGTATTTTATGTGTTATTTGTATGCACTGATGTTATTTATTTCACAAATTAAAAGACTAAAGGGCGTCCTATCTGGATGGTGGTTGGAACATAAATATGTAATTAACTAGTAAATACTGTGACATAATGTCAGTGTACATGAAACAAATCATCCCATGTGTGTATCCATGTTTGTATCACTGTTATCTAGACGGCTGAGATTTTTTTCCTTTCTAGCAGGAAATTTTTGTATGATGGCTACTTTTCTGGAGGCCATAAATCTTTTTAGAATCTTTTTAGAATCATCAAAAATCAAGGTGTATGAAGGGCCGTATTTGTGCTGATTCCATTTAAAAGACTGAATTTTTTCATTGCAATCTTTTTAATTTTTTTTTTTTTTCTGTTTTAAGAGTAGGAAGCCTTCAAAGGAAAGTATTAAGTCAAGCAAGTATAATATGTATTGTCATGCTTTGTCAACTTCATTGACTCTAGAGAAAGTTCACAGTAGGCTTTGGACTGGATCTCTGTTCTCAGGAATGGTGTTTCTTTTGTTTCTGTACAACAAAATCTAGCAGATTCGTAGTGACTTTCATTTTCTTGAAAAAGTAATGTCAATGTCTGCTATTTATTTCAGAACTCAAGCAAAAGAAAACACAGTCCTGTTGTGGCTAGATAAGCAAATGCAACAGATGTTGATTTACAATGACCAATTACCACAGAAACTCTTCACTGCTTTTAGGTCTCTAATATTTAAACAGATCTACACATCTGTGAGGAGCAGAGATGGATATATATATATATTTTTCTTTAATGACAGTTGTTATGTTTTGTCACTGGAGCATTGTCTAAAGGACACTGCTGGCAAATTTTTGGTTCTAGCTACAGCAGAAGCAAAATAAAAGACAATGCATTTCTCATGTTAGTACTTAAGAATCTCTCTTCAAGGGGACTATTTACTATGGAAAGTTAAAATCATGTGTATGATCATTACTGCAGAAACAACTGTGCGTTTCATTTTTAATTATTTCTATGGATTTGTCCCTTAAAGTGGTCATGGCTTTTATTTTTTTTCGATTGTTGTTAAATATTGTTTAAGAGGCATTTTTTGGAGATAAGTTTTGGGCGCCAATCCTGGAGGGCTTCATATGATCTGTGTGTTGTTAAAAGTATTCTGTCAATCCAGGCGGTATCTTTTATTCACCTAATCTCAGAAGAAGAGGTATCAGAACTAGCAGATAGATGATAGAATGAAAACTGGGAACACACATGAAAGATGTCACTGGAGAACCACTGAAAGTTAGGAGCTATAATCCTATATCTTATCTAGCTGAATAATTGTAAAAGCATTTTGAGAATCTCTTCTCACCATTCTCTGTAGAAGAATAAAGAGTTAGGCAGTGGAAATGAAAGTGAAACTTTAAACAATTAGAACAGGTATTTTTCTTGGCACAGCACTATTTCTTAGATTCATCATTGCAATATAATCAATGCTAAATTGAACAGAAGGAGGAAAGTAAAGTCACAAAAGAAAAAGCGAGACTAACCAATTTGAAAATTATGTCATTTCTAAAGAATGAGCCAATAAGAAAATTAATTGCTCTCTTATGGATCACCTACTGAATATTTTATTCTGTTCCTTAAATGAACATATATCTTTACTAGCATAGATGTGTTTACTCCGTTGAGTTGCAGACATGTCACGGGTCACGTTTGGAAGAAGCTGATTGATGTAAAAGAAAAATATTGCATTAGCTAAGCAATTGGCATTAGCTGGTATAGTGACTTAAATGTTACGCATGTTGATGTTTAGTTTCCCATAATTCTCTGCATAATCAGTAATGTAATGTATGACTTTATTGCATAGTGGGTTAATTTATTCTTGCACGTATATTATTTATGTATCAAGAGTTCTTCAAATGACTTAGATACATACAGTCAAGTAAATGCAGAACCTGTGAAGAAACAGGATATGTGCAGTCCTGTAAACAAAAATTATACATAATATATATACATACAAACCGTAGAACTTCTTAAATAATCAGTAAAGTTCAGCAGATACGAATTTTGCTGCTTGAGTACATTGTGAATCTAGAGACTGAAAGGTGAATGCTTTTGACACATAGCAGCGTAAAGGCATAGATGCCCAAGTTCTGAAGCATATTAGCATATTTAATAAACTTCATTCAAAATCTAGTTGTTGTTGTTCAATTGCTCAGATGTACTATTATCTATACCTTGTAATTCTTAGGCCTAGATTGGTAATTTTATTCCCAGAGAAGCCTTCCCAATTTGAAAGGAAGTGTATGAAGTAAAAAATTAATCCTGTTTGCAACTGTAGCACAGAATTTCTTAAAAATAATAATAATAATAATAATTGCTTTTTCAGTGACACAAGATGATCTTCAACTCCTTAAAGTCTTGAAGAACTTTGAGATTCACAATACTCAACAAATTCCTTCTAGAATAGAAAATAAGATGAATTTGCAGTGTCATACTCCAGAGTAGTTAGCCAGATGGGAAAGCTGTATCAACTTCTAGCAAGCAATTGCAATAAAAACTAGATCTCATGAAACAAGGTTATGTTGAACAGCAATGAAATTGGCATTTTACACTTCCATGGCTCTCAGAAACATCATAGTATTTTTCTTAAGGTTTGATTTGGTTTTTGGTTTTGATATAAGTAATGGTCTCAGGTTATCTGGGTGGAAAATATGTAGAGGGAAACATCAGTAGTAATACCTTTTTGTTTATATTAGTTTATGAAAGGAAGAACAGTCTACATAGCTTTAAACAGTAAGGATGATAATTTTGATTCTGAAAATTTTGCGGTCCATAGATCTAGGCTAGGTTAGGATATAAAGCATAGAATCTTATCTTTAAAAATGGAAGCCCCTATGAAAACTTACGAATATACACTAATATTTATGGTTTGTTAAACATATTAAACTTTGATATGTGAAAATGGTACAATATAATTTACATTTAAAAGTAGCTGATGCTTTGTTTTCAGCAATATACTGGAAAATAAATTTAAGAAATAAACCTGTTTCATATTCTAGTAAAACAAGTATTCCATATACATGTTAGAACTGGTCAATCTCTTCCTCTAAAATTAATTTAAACAAGTAATGTTAAAAAAATCTTTTTTTTTTTAATTTTAGCAAACTTTTTTAAATTTAGCAAAATTAAAAATAAATTAGTGAATGAACAGATGGGAAAATAAAAAGTATTGAAAATCCCTTCCCCTCTTTTCTGCTTTTAATAACTTGTTTGCATATTCAGACTTCATTAATCAGAAATAAAATTATATTTTAATGTAGCAAAAGTTATAACTAAGATATTTCCATTTCTCCTAAATGCATAATCTTATGTTAAATCTTAATTAAGATGGTAGCTATATTCTTATTTCCACAATCCAGTTAGTCAGAACTTCGCTTGGACTAAATTGCACACATTTTATCACAAGTTAAGACAGCAGATGGCTCTCTTGAGTTTTCTTTGCAAAACCTCATGCTGTAAACAACTGCTCTGCATTTTTGAGATGCAAGTAGAAAGCTATTGTTTTTGATCTCCGCAGTAAGAAACGCAATTCATCCTGTCTGCAGCCCCATCTTCACCTTCGTTCTTCCCTTTGGCTACCACTCTGATCATTATAGTACTGAAAAATCTTAGGGCGTTTTGGCAAAAGTCCAATGTTTGAAGGAAACTGAAAATAGAGTAGTAGATAACATAGTGGATATCATTGTATAGTATAGGGGAGTTCTTACAGCAAAGGGAATATGAAGCTCACTTTATGGAGAGAGTGTCATAAAAAAAAAAAAAAATTAGGGCTGTTTGTACGCCATTCCTAAATTCCCATAAAAATTCAAGATAATGGAGCGTTTGGCTTTGTTTCACTCTGCTCCTTGTTATTCAGTCCTTTGTTTGGATCCAGGAGCCAGGTCGAGAAGGACACTTCTAACTGTGTGTGTCCTGTCACCTTCTGTGTTGGTGGCAAGGGATGATGCTACAGGGCCACCCGTGTTCAGTCTTCCTGCCGCTGTCCATGGTGCTGAAGCGGATAGAAGCAGGGCGCGGGCGGCTGGGGCTGGGCTGGCGGGCGCTCCCCATGGGGCACATGGCAAAGTGCAAAGTGAGGACCTGAAGAACACAGCACTATCTGCTTGCTACAGAGTATGGAAAAGGGAAGCGTACTGCAAAACAACCACAGTGAAATTTAAATTCGATTTAGAAAACAAACAAACAAACAACAACAACAACAACAAAAACCCACTAAAATCTAAAAAACAGCCCTCTCTCTAAATGCATTAGTTAAGGTAATTGTAGCAGTTGTAAGGAAATTGCTGCTCTGTAAAAAATGCCAGACAGAAAATCCAGTGCGAGTGTTTTAGCTGAATCTCTTTAGAGACACTTTCAAATAGAATTAAAACGTATTATCCAAATCTGATTCTGCATACTCTGCTCATAGTTGGTCTAGAATTAATACAAAATCCTTGCATATAGGAGTTCCTTCCATACACTTTTGCTCTTTGTATAAAAATAGCTCTTTGTAGATTAAAGGATTTAGGGAAATAATGGTCAATACCAGAGATGCTGAAGCTTCTGCTAAAACAAGAACCTAATATTACCAACAGGTTCTGTATTGAAAAGTTGGGAATTATTCTAGATGTGAATTGTTCTGGATGCATATTTACACTTCAGGAACATCTGTTGTCATTTAGGTTCTTTGGTTCATTTGTTTCCTTGTATTTTATTTTATTTTTTAAAGAAACTTCTGACTAGAAATTAGAGCACTTTAAAAAGAGTATTTATATATATACACATAATGTATATTTATTTTGTCGTATTTGCCTGTACAAACAAATGCCTCTCCCTACAGAATAACTACCTTATTTCTGTGTACCCACTGGCTTCCTTTTCCTATTTACCTCTGGTTAGCCACATCTTAGGAAGTTTCACCACTAGACTGGTAGAAACTAAGTGTGAAAAACACTGAATCCTTATTTGAAATGAGAAATCAAAGAAAATAAATGAGTATTTTAGATAGCATTTATTATGTGTAGTGTACTGTGAACTCCTTGGGGCAGAGACTCATTAGGCATTCTATGTCTAGCAAGCTTAACTACAAAAAGCACTTAGAAAGAATTTTACACAGCGCTGGTGATACAGTGATTGTGTTTGCTTGTGGATGATGTCTTGGGAAACTCCTTCAGCATTTCTGAAACCTTGGAAAAGAGTTTATGTACCGAGTTAGAAGTCTGTTTGTAGTCTCCTCCCTCAGACAATGGGCACATGCTGGTTTTGGTGGAAGGTCCCCTCAGCTGCCTAGGTGTACCTCTACCTCACCGCCCCAAATCCTTCCCATGAGGAAGAACCCCCCGGCCCGTTGGACTGCTCCCGGCGCGGTGCGAGGAGGAGCCCTCGTGGGCCGGGACCGCGGTCCTCCCCCCTCGCTGACCTTTACCCCCACTTCTCCGCTTTGGGATCCGAGTTTCTCGCGTAGCGCTGCGCAGCAGCCCCGCTGGCGGCCTGAGACGTGGCGAGCGAGCGGCGGCAGATCCGGGCACACCCCGCAGGGGCTAGGTGGGGCAGGGTGAGGGGTGCATGGTGGCAGGGAGTCGGTGAGAGGGTGTGCCAAGGTGTCTGAATGTGAGGAGGGTGCCTCTGTGTGCCGGGCCACGTGTGCCTCCAGGAGCTCCCGGCGCTGTCCTCTCCTGCCCGCGGGGAGCCCCGCACGGGGCGGCCCGGAAAGCAAAAGGAGAGCGGTCGTTGCTGGCGGAAGATCCGCTGGGAACTCGCTGTATGCCACCAGAAAACGGCATCGGCGGCACCCCCCGCCCCTCTTCCTTTATTCTCCCGTTCCTCCTCCACCCCCTTTCCCTCGCCGCCCCTCAGCTCGGGAGGACAAAAAAGCTCCAGCGGTGCGCGTGTGTGTGCGTGTGCGCGTGTAGGGAGGCTGGAGCGGGGTGGGACTGAAGGGCTGTGATTACAGCTCTCCCAGGAGAAGGAGATTGCTCTCTCCAGATGCTGATTTCCGAAGCACTTGGCAATCATCAGGCAGGAGCCTGGAAGAGGCGGCGGTAGCCGCCCCAGCCGCGCCGATGGCAGCGGCGGGCGAGCGGGCGGTGGCAGCGCGGGGCTGAGGGGCAGCCGGGGGAGGCGAAGCCGCCGGCCCGACCGGGCGCCGCGCAGCGCGGGTCTGCCCCGAGCACGCCTCGCTCCGTTCCGCGCGGAGCGGGCGCCCGGCGTCGGGGCAGGGCGGGAGGGGCGGCGGAGCACCCATGCGGTGACCCGCGGCGGGAGCAGCTCCCGCGGGCCGCAGGGCGGGGGGGCCCCGCCGCAGCCGCGCCTCGCCCCGGAGGAGGCTCCCTCGCCCGCTCGCCCGCGCCCCCGGGGATGGGGCCCCGTCGGGGCTGAGCGCCCCGCCGCCCGCCCCCTGCCTGTCGCGGTGCCGACCGGCGTGGGCGAGCCGGCGAGCAGCCATGGCAGCGGCCATCGCCAGCGGCTTGATCCGCCAGAAGCGGCAGGCGAGGGAGCAGCACTGGGACCGGCCCTCGGCCAGCAGGAGGCGGAACAGCCCCAGCAAGAACCGCGGGCTCTGCAACGGCAACCTGGTGGACATTTTCTCCAAGGTCCGCATCTTCGGGCTCAAGAAGCGGCGGTTGCGGCGCCAAGGTGCGTGCCTGTGGCCGGGCCCACCCGGGGGGCGGGCGGGAGCGGGCAACCTGTGGCCACCAACTTCCCGGGCAGGGCGAGCCGCCACCGCCCCGCTCAGCCCCTCCCGGGGTTCTCCTTGTGGCTGGGGGAGACGGGGCTCGGGGACTTCCCACGGCGAGGTGAGAGATGTAGCGAGTCATGCTTGATCGCACCCCTATCACCACTTCTCCCCCCACCCTTTTTTTTTTTTTTTTTCTTCCCGTTTTCTTTCTTTTGGTGCGTTTTTGAGGACGCATAGTACACAACACGGAAAGCTTTCCAAGCGTCCGGTGTCTGGGATGGCAACCTGATGGAGCCGTCACTAATGAGTCCCCATTGATAAGCTGCCTGCTTGGTTTTTCTGTGCAGTCTGCAGCCGTGCTCCCCAGTGCCTTCTCCATGCTGCCCCGAGCAGCAAGAAACAGTAACTTCTGAATTGCCAAAGAAATATGACATAGATGGCAGCTTTGGGAGCCCATGCTTGCATCCGTCTCTGTATGTCTGCCTTCCAACTGCTCTTCCCCAGTTAAGGCCTATCAGTATAGACAAGGAAATCTGGCAGACTGTTTTTCTCCTGCCTGGATCACAAGCAGTCAACAAGTCCAAGGTGTCTAAAACTGGTACCATGAGGACTGCGTTTTGGCAGTACATTGTGTCAGGTCCCTAGAAATAAAAGGAGTTAAGTGACAGCGTGACTATTTCCCTGGTTGTTCTTATTTTGTGATATTCAATTCCATATTCAGTAGTGTTCAGAACTGGTGATGACTTGTTTTGTGCTCGTCCTTGGGAAACAAGTAGCTTTAAAACAAAAGGATTGTGTCAAGAAGAGTGAAAATTTTAAGTATAACTCAAAACTTGGATAATGCAGTCACATAGAAGCTCTACTCTCACTAACATTAGGGAATGCCACTGTGTGTTGTATATCTTGGTATGTATAGTAAATTATACTAAATCACCTCTATAAGTTGTGTTGGAAGATAATTTGGAAGATAATTTTAAGAAGCATAGTTAATGATCTGCTCTGATAGCTGTCTCCTGTGCTTTTTTTTTTCCACGTGTCATATTTGAAATATCATAAATTTATACAATTAATCCATTTTTTTACATGGCTTTATTACTTAGGAACTATTCCTGATAACTTGTATTACATTCTTATTTTGCCTTTTTTAGATAGAGCAGTGATACAGGGATGATGAGTTATCACCATCCCTGCATGTCAGTGGCAAAATCTATGCAGGTTTATTTTTAGGCAGTCGGCATATGAGCTTAATAATAAGACTAAAGTATTTGGTTTATAATGTTGAATTCATTTATGTGATATTTGTTTATGGAAATAAGTTTAGAAAGAGAAATTCCTAACTGAACAATTGCTCTGGACCACCTGTTCAGTCTTATTTGGTGGAAAACTATGTGTTTGGCTGTGCTGTTGTTTGAGGAGGTGTGCTCCTCACAGCACTGAAGTGATAAAAATTTTCTTAGGTAGGATAGAGCTTACAGTGGACTTAAAAACATTTTTTTTTTCATTCATTCCTTTTCCATAAGACACCTTGTGTCATGCTTGCATAAGTGAATTAGATTAGTATGCATCTTACCTGTAACCCCATATCACTGATAGAGATTATTTGAAAATGAGTTATCAGAACAAGGAGTATTCGCTTGTGAAGTCTGTGGTATCAAACTTCTGAGTTTATTTCCTCTAAGAGTCACTCAGATGGAGACATCACAATGTTCATTTGTTTATGTTAAAGTCTTGAAATTGGTGCTCATCCTAGTATTCCTGCTGACAGAATGCTTTAATGCTTTTGACTTTGTATGTTCATGACACATAGTGTGATATATGGAGTACCTGTGGATTCAGAACCATGTGTTATTTAGGAGGGAAGCTGAAGAAACAATCAAACAGAAGTCAGTTGCTTTAAATGCTTTCCTGTACTTGTTAGTTTACCTAAGCAGAGTTAAATGATTGCTGAATTCTTCACTGAGATTTACTGTCAAACCCATTCGCTTAAGCCTTTGTCAAGCAAAACAGGATGCATTTCAAAACATCTGTTGTCAGAAAGGCACAGTAGAATTTTGACAAATAGACCTTATGTGGATGATATACAAGGTGTCATGAGAGCATTGTGGAAAACGAGCTAACCAAGATGTGACAAGCAGTCCGTAGCTTTTTCATACTATTTAGTGGAAGTACAGAAGAACATATTAAGTATTTGCTATACATATCAGCAAAAGCTAGGCTCATGGAACGAAGTGCTTTCTTGGTAAAGTACTTGCACACGAAAAATAAATGTTTTTGAAATAATCAGGCAGCAAAAAGCAGTGATGCTGCTTTTTAAATTTGAAATACACGTTGACTCTTGTTTCAGTTAATTTACAATATATGCACACTTATTGCACATAAGATGTTAGCAAACTTTTGAATATACACTTTATTTTTAAACTCTTCTTAAAAATGTTCTTTAATACTCTTCCCAGGTGTGATGTGTGTACAAATCAAGTTATTATAAATACAAGGCAAGCTAAAATCTTATGTATCCATAACCAAGTACATTTTTTTTTCTGTTGTGATTACTGATTTTTTTGTTCATAATCTGTCCTTTAAGGACATAGTAAAATATCAAGAGAAATATCTTTTGAGAGACTAACACTTAGGAAATGTAGTATTAAAGATAGATCCAGAAGCTCACTCAGGGTAAAGGGTAATATTTGTATTAGCTTACATATTGGCTCTACTGATAGGTGCAATGGGAGTTGTAAACAGCTTTTCTAAGACTTCATTAATGAATTTAACTGGCAGTCAAAATGATTTCCGTGGAGGACTTACCTGGTAAGCTAATGAGTGAATAAAACCACTTTCATTGACCAGGCAGCTTTGATTTGTATTGTTTAGTATTATGATATTTCAAATTCCTTTCATCTTCATTTGATTCTACTTGTCATCTGATGAAGAAATCGCTGTCATTAATTTCCAGGTAGCCATGAAGCCAAGATCTTGCTTGACACTGATGCCAGACATCAATCAATTATAAATCATGTGCTCCTTCTAGATTAGAAATTGTTCAGTTCTATTTATTTCCCAATTTATGTAAATATAATCACAAATGGGATAATTGACATACGAGATGTTGGGTCGTCACGGGAAGTAACCTTATATAACCTGGGACTATCCATTAACAAGAGCAAACAAAAGGCAGTACTTTACCTCTTGCTACTACAGTGCACAGAGGTTAGAAATGTATGCTTATCTCTGCTGCAGATTCTAACTTCTTAGCCTATATTTTCATCTACAAATGTATCTTTTTTGCTCATCTGAAAAAATTGTCATTTGGTTAATTAAGTCTCTTGAGATTATTATATTGGAAAATATGCAACATTTAAATGAATTAAAAACCAATGGTAATCTTTATTGCTTCTCTGTGTTAATACCACATTAAGACTTCTAAATTTATACTTAGTGTATATATGAATTGAATGACTTGGCCTCTATTTTTTTATACTAATATTTATTAATATTTATGAGCAAGAAAGACCCAGGGAACATGTTCAGAAAATGCACTGATTAGATTTTACTGCATCTCCAAAGAAAGCATTTTTGAAAAATTCCTAAGTATATCAACTGAAGTCTTGAGGCAGATGTGGGAATGGTCCATAATCTCTGATGTAAAATAATTCTCCATTTACATAGCATCTGAATAAGTTTTTAGCTCTCCCATGTGTGGAATGAAAAGGAGATTTGTGCATGCTTGTGGAGATACCGAATTTCTTGAAACTCGGGAAAGTGCACATTATTCCAATCATTTAACTTCAGTCTTTGGATGATCTGAAATTTTTGGCGTTTCATTGGACCAAAACCTGTAGCTTCACTTTTCTATGTGACTGTATCCAGAGTTAATTATGCTGGCAGTTCACTAAAGCCCTCTGCATTGTCCGTGACTTAGAAGATGCATGTCTTTTTGCTGGGCATTTAACTGGTGTTATTTATTCTTAAATACTTCTATTCTAATGAGATTGATTAACCCACAACCCTTTTGGAATTACAGACCTAATCTTATCAATATATATCTAAAATATATGTCTATATTTTCTTTATTGCCAATCTATTTGAAGGATTGCATGATCATCACTAATTAATAATGTGCAAATGAGCCATTTCTCACATAGAATATTCTAAGCATATTTAAAACTCATTTTTAAATATGTATTTTGTGGTTTGCTAGACAGAGTATGAAGTTTTTTTTTTTCCCATGCATTCAGTATTTCACATAGACTCTGTGCTTGCTAACAGAGACTTTAAAAGAAAATATAGTGATGGCTGGACTGTCATTCTCTTATACTGAACTGATCGTGGTGGCTCTAAAAGTGGAGCATGGGATGTTTTTGAGAAGGAATTGGGAAAAAGAACTTTAAAATGGTAACGTAATTTTGGAGACCATTGATTTTTTGGAATATCTCAAATACAGGTGGGAGAATTCTGTGGGTCTTTAATCTACATGTAGTGCTGTGCCACTGTTATTTCAGGACATGTCTTACCTGTGTCCAGGAAGTAGAAAAACTTCACTTAAACATTGCATATCTTAAGATATTATGCTTAAAGTAGAAATCAGATTATTGCACAGAATAGGAGGTCTTTCAATACAGGTTTTCTAAATATTCTGTTTGGCAATGGTCGCATGTCAAGATTTCTTTGAAATCAGAGCTATTTGGGTTTGAATTCCTTGCCTGTTTCATCTGTGAAGTACAGTGTACTTTTGTTTTTGTAGTTTTTTGGTTTGTTTGTGTTGTTTTTTTTTTCTTTATAAACACTTGCCCTCATTTACTTTCATTTACTTTTGCATATCTGGGGTATATATGTAAAACTGGAGAAAACTACATTTCACTTTTTCTATAAACAGTCATTGCTTTTCACTCCTTTCAAATTGTAACTGCTGATTTAACAATTCATTTGCAAATTAATTCTTTGTTCTTGTGTGATCTTGCCAGATCTCCAAAGTTCAGGGAGTTCTGATCCGCAGGTAGCAGTCTTTCTTTGTAAAGTCTATCAGTTATCATACCTGTTAAACTTATGTATTATGGAAATAAGATATCTGGTAAATGGAGATATTAAGGGAGATTTTGGGATGGGCAGTTTCTCACTCATGATAATGTAGCGATGGATAAGTTACAGGTGTGGCCAGGTTTCTGTGCTGTTTTTAAGATTTAATAATACATAATCTATGAGTGGAAGTCCTGTTTTGTTTTTTTCAAGATATTTAAGTGTTTGTTTGAATCAAACAAAAAATAAGTGCTTAAAAATCATTTTGAATGATGAATTTTTAAAGCTGTAACTTATGAATATCAGAAATAAAATGAAATATGAAGCTAATTAAAAAGGGTTACTGCAGAAAATTTTGCTATTAAATTATTTTTCTTTAGATTCCAAGCATAACTTAGAAACTTGAATATATACAGAAGGGTGAGATTAGATCCTCATTTTTTTGAGAGTGTACAGAAGCCTGTCTTGCTTGGTTATATGTAAGCTCATTTTATCTTTGGCAAATAGTAGACAGTGATATGTAGGAAGATATACTTCAATTCCATTTATTCTCATTGTGACATCAGCTTTTTCTGAAAGTCTTTGAAACTGGTATGTTTTTGTTTTCACAAGTTATTAGTGCTTAATCAGATCTTACATTCCACCACACTCTCAGTGGTGTGAAAATGGAAAGAATAGATGATACTGCATTCGATGGTTGAAAAAAATGAGAAAATTAGTAAAGCTCTGAATTTCCCTATTGAGACCCAAAATCAGCAACCTACGTTCACTGCATTGTAGACCATAATATTTCTGCACATTTACTTTTGCATTTCAGTTATATAAATCAGAGGATCACCTTGACGTGATGAAGTTTCAATCTTAGAGTGTATTTTTTTTCTGGGAATGAAAATGAAGGAACATACCTCTTCCTGGCGCTAAGAAAGAAACTGCTTTTGGTGCATGGATTTAATACTACCTTCTAGGAGCAAGAGGCGAACAGGTGGTCAAGTCCAGAACTCAAAGTCTGATTCTGTGTTACAAACACACCACTATTTCAGCATACCCTTAAATAGGTGGCATCACTTAAATTTATGTTTCAGTAAATAAATAAATATGTAAACAAAGAAGACTGAGAACTCTGCTGTTCCAAAGAAAGGCAAACACAAAACTGAAATAAATAAATGATAAAATGTTGGTATAAATTTTAAATGCATGTACTAAGTTGAAAAACACAGAGAAAGTTTGTTACCTCAAGGTTTTCAGTATGCAAGGTTGTTTCAGTTGCTATTCACCGTAAAATGGTGAATGCAAGCTAATAAAAATTGCACTGCTCATTTAAGTAAGATTTATATAGATGAAGCTGGACAAAGTTGACTGGAGTGGGACTGTGAGGTATATCCTTTCTGTAGGATAAAGGCTAATCTCTAGGATGTAACTAAATTATTTAATTAAATCCATGGCCTTTCTTCTAACCCACTGCCCAGATCTAGACAGTTTGAATGGCACTGGACTTACTTTGCTTTTACAGTGCAGGTTTGGATTGCTGATGGGCACTAATTGGCATAACTCAATGATGTAACTCAGTGTGTTTTTTTTAAGTATCATCAAGTACCTTATTCCATGTAGGAATGTTTCTGGGTTATGAAACACGAGAGAAGTCTTTCTCACTAGAAGTCAATTAAAAAAAAAAAAAAAAAAAAGCTAAAAAAAAAATCTTTTAAAGTACTTACCTATCATTTACATTGCAAAGCTTTGTGAGTTCCAAGATGTAGCCAGTGTGTAGTTCTCCTTTGTTACTGTGAAGCCTGGCTCGATAAAACGTGTATTTTTTGTTGCTGGAATATTTTAAGAATTGGGTTTTTTTTAAATGCAATTAAGAGAAAAAAATTTATTATTATTATTATTT
The DNA here is from genome assembly GCF_016699485.2 of Gallus gallus. Taxonomy (NCBI): domain Eukaryota; kingdom Metazoa; phylum Chordata; class Aves; order Galliformes; family Phasianidae; genus Gallus; species Gallus gallus. The sequence goes on from NC_052532.1 coordinate 143,251,174, forward strand.
TTAACTAGCCCACATTGTTAATGGTTCATTGTGTAGGTAAACCTGAATAGAATTTCATGTCCCAGTGAGAAGGGACTTTTCAAGCCTCAGGGTGTTTTTAGTACTGAAGTCTCTCTGAAAAGAGATAGGTTAGACTGACTTAAGAAAAGGTCAGCAGGTTTCATCACAGTGGAGATTCTTATGGAACGATGAACCTAGAGGTAGGAGCTGCTGCCAAGGTCTTCTTTAGTGAACTAGCATGACATTGATATTTATAGTTTGGTTTGGATGAGAATGTGCACTTCAAGAGCTTTGTACTGATTAAAGTTCCTAATTACCAGTATTTTTACCAAAAATACTAAGCTTTTATTGTAGGATTTTCTATAGTATGAATGAGAATGTTTTTGAAATGCGAATATTGGTTTCAAACTTCTGTGATAATAAATAGTATATTTTTGGTTTAAATGTAACTGTATGTGTGTGTGTGTAATCATTATACATCTGTAGTACCTATACTATGTTAGTGCTTTTCTTGAAAAGCGTATTTTATAGTAAAATGGTACTTCACCCACAATAAGTCTATTTCAATATGATACTTACATTTTCTTTGAAAAATTTCTAACACATGACAGCAAATTTAATTTTGTGTATGAATTTTATTGGTTATTCAAAAAAGCTAGTCTGTTTGTTAGAGATTATGTTAGAGATTATCCACAAATGTGATGTTTGTGTGGTTTTTTTGTATGTTTGTTTTAATCTATGATTTTTCTTTTTGTGCTTCAGAATAGTTTTCTAATGACTTGATATGTTCATAATTACAATGAAACAAGATTTTTCTCCAGTGATTCTTGTAACCTAAATTCTGTAATTCACAGATTACAGTTTATAACTTTCAAAATCTTGCAATGTCTACTGAGTATTTAGTTATTTGCACACTTAACTGCTTTATGCACTGTCAATGTCCCAGCTTTAACAGATGCTTTTCTAATTTTCATCTGCATAGTTTATGTATAACTGAAACTTGAATTCCTCAACCTTAATTAGTACTTTGTATCTCTTCATACAAAATTCTGATGAGTTGAAAAATTTACTACTGTTATCTGTATTCCAGTGACTACAAAATAAATGAATTCTTGAACTTCATTGCTCTATTTCTTTCTTTCCCTTCTCTTGCTACGTAATCAGAACAAATACACATGAAATGTGTAGTATTTTGTTCTGAAGAACATTTTAAATTGTGATATTTAAGCTAACAGACAAAAAACTCCATCAGCTATGGAGTCTCTTTCTATATAAGAGGTTTGCATGCAAGATGGCTTTCCTGGATTATAATAAGGCTTCACATGTCCACTGCAAGCCTTGTCTGGCTTGACTCTGAATAGGCTTGTACCTGGAGTTGTACTTATGGCATTAGTCCATAATACATGCTTTACCCTAGGCTTTTGCTTGCATGATTACAGGAAGAAAACTTATGTATGTCGATCCTTCCCTTCACACATTTGGGGATGCACAAAAAAAAAAAAAAAAGAAAAAGAAAAAAAAGATTCCTGCTGCTGTTAATCCCTACCTGTGATCTTTTCAGTTATCTTGGATCATGACTGTGTCAAGAAATGGGACTAACCATAAGATAACACAGGATGCTTTAGTAATTTGTACATAGAAAACTGTTCCTGGAGTTCAAAAAACTGAGAGAGAATCATCTCTGGCAATGAAGGTAGTCTGAAGAAATGCAAGTCTTTTTTGTTTCTAATGTATATTATTTAACTTAGCTTGTGTATGCTTTAATAAATTGAAAATATGTGTGTTCCACCTAAGGAACTAGCTTGAAAATTATTGCCAGTCAAATACATCAGCAGCAATCTTCATTACCGAGCAAATTATTTTTTAATAAAATGTTTATCTCAATCTCCAAACAGTCTGGTGCACAGATGATTTATACCTCTTTAATAAATGTTAAAAAATGAAGCCTTCATTACTAGCATAGTTTCGGCTTGCAAAGATAAACAGTCTGGTTTCTGAGAATCTCCTTTTTCTTCCTTTTTTTTTTTTTTTCTCTCTGAAAATGGATTTGAGCAGAAGTTCCTTCGCAGCTCAAGTCTTCTAAGCATTAGATTGGCAAATCCCACTCTATTATTGCTTCTACTTACATTTTAGTTCTCTAACAAGGAAGAACGAACAATCATTCTAATTGCGGTGTCCATAGAATTGTGCTAAAATAAGAGGGAGGCTCGCTTCCAGAGAGCCTCAATAATCATTTTTACAGGCAATTCTTAGGAAAAAGCAGATTTTTTAAATTCTAGCTCCAGAGGTCAGATGACCTCAAATTTGCAATTTGTATACAAGTAAGAAAATTACCTTTTTAGTTCTTTTTTTGGACGTAAATTTATTCAGCAAATTCTGTTGTCTAAGTAGCTTGTAGGTGTTGAACAACGGTGAGGATGTGATGTTACTACTCTAAAAACAGATCTTTTGATGTAATGCACATGATTCTGGAAATGTTTATGAAATTAGAACGTAATGCTCTGTAAATATAAAGCATTTGTATCTTAATCAATACAGTTCAGTCCGTCTGGAATATCTGCTTACCAAGGTTTCGTGTTGCAGATACACTGTTTGAAATGAACCAGTAGCATAAGCAAACATTTCTGGTGGTTTATTAAGGTTGTTTGCTAGTTCACTGGATATCACCTGGCAGATTCTATTCTATGTTTGTTGTGGATAAACAGTCTTTAATTTGGAATCTGATGTACTAAAACTCAGTTTCCTTGCAGAATTCCCAGAATTCCAATAATAGCAATTAACAGAACCAGAATTTGAACAGCCCCAGTGGCACGTGCATAGGCGGCATAGCGAATCTGATCTTAAAAAGTAAAATGTTTTCATGTAAAGGTTCTTAACTGTGTGGGTTTTGTTGTTGTTGTTGTTGTTGTTTTTTTTTTTTTTTTTTTTGCTCATTACTAACTTCGTTTCTTGTATTTTGTTGTTGTTGTTGTTTTGCAGTTGGCTTTTTTAACATAGCTATGGCTGCATAAATGCAAGATAAGCCTGTTTTCTACTCTTTTCTAACAAATACTTAAGTAGTAAAAGGATGGAGTATAAGTAGTTAAAGGGGAAACACATTGCTAGTAAATATTGGAAATGCTAGCAAATTACTGATGCTGTTATTCCAAAAGCACTCACTGCAATTTTGGCTGAAGTTTAAGAAAATTAAACAATGTTGATGTGTGGAAAGGGTAAGTTAAATGCATCTAAGCAAGTGAAAGTTTTATTTTTTGTAATTATTTATCTCCTGATATTAGTATTCATCTAGGACATAACTGGGATTGTTTGGAGCAGTTATATATGAATTTAGTCTTCTTACTCATGTAGCTAGTTAACTTCGGTTCCTAACTACAGTAGGGAAACCAGCAACTTTCAGAACCTAAAGCATCATAAAAGTTTTGTTTCTTTTTAGGTATCTTTGTTGCCATTAATCATAAAAAAGATGACAAGGAAGACTACAGATGAAACTTGTCATATAGACAGTATTTCTTTTCTATTTATTAGCATGTATGTTTTTTAAATAACAGTTTATGTTCATAAAATGGTGTCAGTTCCAGTTGATTTCCAGATAGGTTTCTACTATCACGTGCAGACAGTTTTGGTATGTGCTGTTTTATTTCTAAAGCAGTGCAGCTGTAACATCAGAGCACTAATGGCACAACTCTCCCCCTGAGTCCAAAAGATTGCGGCATACAGTGTTCTTTTTAGAGATATGTCATAGATGTGTAGGAGGTGAAAAAATGTTTCTTCACTTCTGCCATAGTATCAGCAATGTCTCACACAGTGGCTCTAATATGTTGACAGCTCAGTGAGTCCTGAATGCCTTCATTTGATTGTAAAGTTGAATTTTAATCCCTGTGATGGCTTTTTTTTTCCTTTCTTTCTTTCTTTCTTTCTTTCTTTCTTTCTTTCTTTCTTTCTTTCTTTCTTTCTTTCTTTCTTTCTTTCTTTCTTTCTTTCTTTCTTTCTTTCTTTCTTTCTTTCTTTCTTTCTTTCTCTCTTTCTCTCTTTCTCTCTTTCTCTCTTTCTCTCTTTCTCTCTTTCTCTCTTTCTCTCTTTCTCTCTTTCTCTCTTTCTTTTTTTTCCTTTAAGTAACATGAAAATTACACAGTTTTGGATTCTGCTGCCCACTACCACAGAAACTGAAAACTGTCTTCAGGGGACAACTATTGAAATAGCAGGCTATTTTGGTCTTGTATTCTTTGCTGAGCTTCAGGAGAAAATTTTCATGACGGTCTGGACCTTGTTTTTTTTTTTTTTTTTTTTTTTTTTTTTTTTTTTTTTTTTGAGTACTGGATGAAATCAGACTTTCTGCATTTGGAATGTGTGGTTCGCTATGTTGATTCTTCTCTCTTCACTTGTTCAGTGATTTTTGAACAGCTGTTAGGTAGTTGGTTGGTGAACTCATTTTGAATATTGTTGGTTTGTCTGTTTGTTTTCTGATATCTAAGCTCCTGTTTCAGTAGAAGGTGACAAGATTGAATTAATTTTCTTTATTGGGGTCATTCGGACCCTGTATTTGGAGCAAGATAGAAATTTTCCCATTTGCATTCCCACAGGAGAAGTATGAATTCTATAGCTCTGAAAAAAACTTGCCACAAATTTTTCCTTCAAATTTCAGCAGAGGTGCTTCTGAAAGGAAACAAAGTAGTTCTCCAGACTATCCCAATACTCAATACAAAGTTACAGGGATTTATTTTGTCATCCTTCAGTGATATGTATGTAAAACTGAAGGAGGGATAGCCACTATGTACTGAGCTGTTGTTCACTTACCATATCGTAGAATCATTCAATGGTTTGGGTTGGAAGGGACCTAAGATCATCTAGTTCCTACCTCCCTTCCACAGGCAGGGGCACCTCTCACTAAACCAGGTTGCTCAAAGCCCCACCCAGCCTGGCCTTGTATGCTTTCAGGAAGGGGGCATCCACAGATGGGATGGTGCAGATACCGTAGTGTTTACATGCCACTTATACTTGGATAACTATTTGTCTGCAAATTAAATGTGAAACGTGTTGGAAGGAAGGGAAGTTATTTTGACTCTCCTAGCAGCAGAGAGTGACTATGATACAAACACATGCAGATCAGCTATGATATTAGATCATAGAGCCATAGAATAATAGAGTGGCTTGGGTTGGAAGGGACCTTGAGGATCATCAAGCTTCAACCCCCTGCTGCAGGCAGGGCCACCAACCTCATAACTAATGCTAGACCAGGCTGCCCAGGGTCCCATCCAGCCTGGCCTCCAACACTTTCAGGGACGGGGAATCTACAACCACTCTGGAACTGCTCCTCTGTATAACTGTGGCAAGTATATATGGTGGGGATGTTGCTTCCATAAGCATCTGAAATCTTGGAAAGAATATGGCTCTTTCTTTGGTGTCGATGAGGCCATAACTGTTCTTAGCTTTGGTGTGACAAGGATTAAATTGCTGGAAAGCATGCCACCTTGTGCCTACACTTTGAGACCACTCAAGCCCCCCCCCCCCCCCCAAATAGAGAAGTGGTTTGCAGTTTGCTTTATAAGCAGCTCCTAACTGTAGAACATAACAGGGCTTTGGAACCGCCTAAAAGCTGCAGCTTGGAAATCAGAGTAGAGTAGTAGGAGTATAAACAACTTATTAAACAAAGCTGTCATCTGGGAAAACAAACTAACATTTAGTTTTGGAGGGTTTCACACTGCTAAGCATGCTCTGTTTTCTATTTTGTCAGAGCAGCGATTCCAGTCACGTTTGATATGTGCATCCTGTCTGGGCAGGACTACCTAGCTTTATTGGTAAGATACCTGATTACCCAAGAGAAAAGAATAAAATGTGTATACCTATTTCATTCCATCTAAAAAAAACTACAGTAGATATATAAATCTTACTGAAAAGGTACTGTGACATAAAACAGTCAAGCTTTAACTTTTATTTTACTAGTTCTGTAATGCCTCTTATCTGCTATGTTCCTACAATTTCATGTGTGAAAACATAACCAAGGGGAATAATAGTTTGTTTGTGATACAGTACTTAATGGCAATTATGTAATTTTGGTCAGTGGAGTGGAGCTGGCAGCAAAGTCAGGCTTTGCTATGAGTGGAGAGGCATTTAATGATGAGCAGTGCTGGAAATTGTCTGCAACAGCTCTGAAGTGTGAGCTTATTACTCTGTTCTCAGTGTATTTCACTGAGTTTATTTGTCTTACAGATTTCTGCTATTAAGATTTTCAGTTCTGTAAAGGCTAAATAAATTGTAACTACTTGGTTCTGGTTCTGTAAGGTAGGAAGCTGCTGCTGACCCTAACTAGATTTCATATAGATTTTGGTAAACAAACTCAGACACATTGAATCAATTCCCTGATCTCTATAGGTACAGAAGCTACATGTATCTTCCAAGACTGAGATTCAAAATTTGCCACTTTGAGCTGAAGAATTTGCTTTTCATTCTGGTGCTGTACTTAACAAATGAGGCTTTGAGAGCAATTACTGCACATTAGAAGTAACCCTGGCAGTAGTGTATACATGAACAGATTTTGATAAGGAAGAAGTGCATTTAACACTTTGGAGAAGAAGCATATTTATGTGCATTAATTGCATATGAGTCTGATGTCCTTCTGGCCTTCTTTACATTTGTAGTTTTTAACAGTATAGCTTTAACATCACAAACTTCAATGTTGCTAATGCTCAGGATGTTCATGACACAGTCTTTTATGACCACTACAGCTGACCCCTTTCTATACTGATGCTGAAATGTACCAGTGAGCAATGACCTGGTAAAATTGCTAATATATCCTCAATATGGTCCATGTTGCTAATTTGATTTTATTTGCTAAGTGCATAGAAGTTGCTTAGTGGAATTTCACATGAGATGAGATATCTGACACTACCTAAAATCCTATATCACCTGTTGCTTTCATTTTTTTTTTATCAATCTTTCCATTTCCAAAATTTTTCCTTCCCTGATTTCCTATTTCCAAGTGATAATGAAAATATAGTATACTTTGTTGTTGGTGGTCTTTAGTAACTTCACGCTGTCTGCATTAGAATGTGATATTCCAAGGGAGAAAGATCTGGCAAAGGGTGGGTAAGTGATGGTGCAAGTCAATGACTTGGTGTATGCTGAGAGAATAGCTCTGCTGTGATAGGCTTACTGGCTAGTCCTGAGCAGGGAAGCCACACAAGCTGCATAAGATGTAGTGAGTGACAGTTAAAGCTCTACACTGTGTAACTTATTTTCTGTAATTTGTACGTTGAGGAGTGAAAAAGATAATATTTCTGGGAATGTTTGTGTTCTTTTTGAGAAGCCAGAATGACCCTAGTACTAATTTTACAAATTAGGTAATTGAAGGGAACGGTTATAACAAATGAATCTTTCCCAGTAATCTTGCAGATAAAAGATCACTTATTTCACAATTTAAAAAGAAGAATAGAATGTTCTACAGTACTAAAAGAGGTAATTTTATGTTTCCAAAGGATAAAACCAACACAGCAAATACTTATATTTCTACATTGGAAAGCTGAATCAAAACCACATCTTCCTTTAAGTTGATGGTCACTTTAAGTATACCAAAATGTGTCTATAGATTTTTTAAACTAGTCTGTTGCAAATAAATACTGGAGGTGTTCATTTGAAATGCATTTTATTTTTTTTCTAAATGTCAATAATTAAGCTATTATTTGTTTCATAAGAAATTAGACTTAATTTAACATATAACTAAATTCTCTTGGCAGATGTTTTATTGAATGGATTCTAAAACAAATCATGCTCAGCATTCAGACAGATTTCAATACATTGCATTGGTCATCTAGCATACATTCTTAGAGGACTTGTTCTATCAAATATAGGGTAGCATGCTGAACTTCAGATATTGAGGTACAGCAACAGACTACCTTTAACATCAAGAGCTGTGTAACTTCAGAACTTTAGTCATCATTGCAGTCATTGTAAGGAAGCAGAGCAAAGTGTGGTACATAGTTTTGCAGCTTTACATTTAATTGAGGACAGTGATAGTAGGCTTCACCGTTGCTGAAGAGAGTGGAATGGTGCATGTGTGCACATAAAATTTGAGATTAGCTATTGCTATTATGGCAGAGTTGAAACTCTGCCCTGCTATGACTCTGAAAAGTCTCAATAAGAGATACTTTAGAAAATCTAGGTAATTAATTTTGTGACTTATTCAAGTGATCTTCTGTTGTGCTGTGTTTAATTGCATTTTGTTTTGTTCTTTATATTTGTAACTCATTGCTCATTGGACTGATATTTTTACTTTATCTGAAACAACTTTACTCTTCTGTCAGGTTTGGATAAATTCCAAGCTTCCATCAGTATAGAGCGGTTTTGTTAAAACTTTTTGTTGGAAAAGTGTCTTGAGGCAGGAGATTTTTTTTTATCGATCCCCAGGGCATATCAAACAAGTCTGTGGCTAGAGCACTCTTCTTTCTACATAGAAGCTTCAAGTTTAACTTCCTTTTCACTTTGGTTCAGACAAAAAGGCTTTAACCTGTATCTCCACTGGGAATACTTACTGCTAGACTGCTAGTTATTCCTCTGTGAGTAACTCAGGTATTGTTTTTCACTGGATGAGCTGAATGCCTGTGGCACTATTGAACACTGTGATAGAGTGCTAAATGTTTATGCAATCTGCTTATTGCTTTTGAAGGATCACATCAAATTGTTTTTCAAGGGACTATATAAGAAAGATACCTATTCAGGATCAGGGAAATAATTATTCTTTTGGAATGCTGAGAGTCTGTTCCCCTTCAGGTATATCTTTAGTGAAACGTTTACTATTCCCGTGTGTTTCTTCAGACTTCTGTTATCCCCTCAGACAGTCATCTTAAGTGCTTTGGAGAGAACCAGAATTACTGAGTACAGACATTTTCCTGCTTTCCCTAGGAGGAAATAGGTTTCTGTTTAAGACAGCATTTCTTTGAAAAAGTTCTGCTTTCACGATAGCATTTCAGAAGGTTTTGACATGGATTGTATTCAGACAGCTCACATTTCGCAGAGAAGTTTCAATGTAGTCATCTACAACATGGATTATTTGTTGTGGCCATTTAGCGTTAATCGGAATACTTTTCTGGGATATTTTGATTCCACTGAAGTTCCAGTATGTTTTCCAACACACCATAGGTTGGTGGCCATGAAGTTTCGTATGAGATTCACTCATATCAGATGTAAATGTTTCCTATGTAGACAACAATACTTGACCATCTTACAGGTTCGTATTTTGACTGTCATGCTGTTAATGGAAGAAAAAGTTATTTATAGGGTGGCATTTTGAAGCAAATGACTTCAAGGGAGCCTTGGAGGACTAGATCAGATATATGCTAGAATAGAAAAGTTAATGACTCTGCTTCCCAAATCTACTCTAGAAGGAGGTTGCCTGAGGAGAGTTTAAATCCATGAAAATACTACAGGACCCAAGACCAAGCTCTTGAAAGCTCCTGGACAGGCGCTCTGGTAGAACGTGAGCCTGAGCTGCTGGGGGACCTCCCCTTGCATTGGAGTGGCTGCTCTGCTTCTTAGAGTTCCCAGCTCTCTAGAGCTGAAGAGAGAAAAGGATTTTTCTCTCACAGAGAAGCATGGCTTCTAATGAAGAAGGAGTGCTTTATGGTGAAAGAAGTAGATCTTAATTTTAGCTCTTATCACTAACATTTGTCTTCATTTAACACTAATAGAGTACGGACATTTTTTTTTTGTGGAAGAAACTCAAGGCATTTAGTTATTTAAGAGATTCTGAAAACTTCAATATTTTAGACCTTTGTTGGTGTCCCATCACTATATAAGGTAATCTTCATATTGATTTCCAATTTAGTTCAGCTTTAATTGTCTCAAAAGATTGAAAGAAGTCCTAGGCCTCTTTCCAATATGTAAACACTGCCACATAAATGCTTTGTGAGTTTTCAAAGGGGATAATTCCACTGAGAAATTATCTTTTCTGAACCACGCAAATCCAGTAGTTAGCATGACTTGCTCAAAATATAATTTGAAAGCAGATTATTTTATTTAGAATTGTCTGGAAACTGTTGATGAGGGTGTAATTTATTCTTCTTCCAGTTGCATTCATCAGTACATATTAAAGCGCTGAGAAAAGATTTTATAAGCTGTCATTCTGCTGCACAGATAGAAGGCTTCTGATAAGTGATGCGTATTTTTGCTGACATCCATTTATTTTATTAATGGTGACAGGCTTTTTCCCCTTGCCTCTACTCCCCTATTTGAAGCTGCTCTATTAAAATCCTTCCATTTGCCTAAATAGTGGAATTATTACTCTTATATTATACAAATAAATACACTCAGTTTAATGTAAACTCAGGGTAGTAATTGGTCTTTCACATGCTTGTAAATTGTGGTTTCTGTCTATCCACTTGTTAATTGTATCTTTTCTGGTCATTGTATATACTTTTGTACAGCATTTTTACCAAGTTATATCCTTGACTGAGGTGCAGAAAACCTCATTTTCATTGCCACTTTGAACAAAGCATTCATCCTCTTTGTGATTCTGCTTAGTTATCTGTAAAGTGAGAGTGATGCTGTTCTCCTGTGTTGATGATCTGCCTGGGAATCTGCTGGCAGCTAGGACTCATAGCAAAAAAAGAGTTTCCAAAGACAAGCTTGTGGAACAATTAAGAGAGCCTAGAAGTAATCTGGATTAAGCCTTTTGTTTTCCCAATTTTTAATTTTTTTTCTAGTTTTGAAGTAACTTTTAAATTAAAATTATAAGTCAATTTAATCTTAAAATCACAATATTGAACATATTAAATGAAATGTTTGCTCTCTGACTAAATCATCTAGTTGTGATATGAAATATTTTAAACTCTGACTTACTTATGTTTTTGTTTATTTGTTTTGGTGTGGAGAAATCATGCAGCATTGCCCACTTCAGTCTATTAGAGAAGAATGGGAAAGCTTTTAGAGCATTCTTTACTGCTTTTTATTTCTTTATTTCATTTTTTTCTCTTCTTTAATTCCTGAAGGAAAATGTGGCTCTTTTGTTTTGGAAACAAAGGCTAGCTGTCCTATTTCAGGCAGCAACTCGTGATTTGAAGACTCAGATATGTCTTTTTTCTGTTGCAAATATAGTGGCTAACATCACTGTTACCATACATCATCTAACTTTAGACTTCCATCTTTAGCACTGGATTCTCTGTCCATTCAGAAAGCAATTCAGTGCACGCATTTGAGAAACCTAAAGGCATACGGTGTAAATATTTTCTTGAGTTGCGTGATGTGAATAGTTTCTGAGCTGTGTCAGTCCTATGTAACATGAGTTGCTACTAATTCTCTACTTCATTGTTGTCACAAGGAAACATCTAAAATTAAAAATAATAATAAAACAAGGAATAAAAATCTCTTGCTTTGGTATTACAGTGGGCAAAATCCCACTGATTACCTCAGATAGGGAATGGCCATGATCTTTAGAATTCATTGAAATCAAAGTCATTGCTCAGCTGCTTTCCAATGGTTTGTGCTTTCTTTCCTGTGTTGCTATGTTCCCTAGAAATAGCTGAAGTGATACTTCGATTATAAAGTGGCAGAGTTCTGGTTTGTTTGCAAAAAAATGCACTAAAAAAAACTTTAAGTTTTGTAGCACAGCACAGCTGCAGTGTGAAAGCAGATGGGGAGTGAAGAAAACAGGGAGGGTGCTTGCTGCACCAGGGACTGCATGCTGCCATCATGTCACCAGAAGCATGACAGTATATTAGTCAGGGTGATGAGAGCTTTTAACTTCTCTTTCCACTTTCCAGCTCTTCCTTCTCTGTTAAATCCATGCTTTGCATACCACTAAAAATAAGTTCTTTGAAAAATAAAGTGTAGCCTGCTTGACAGGGCCTCTTACATGGATTTTAATGAAGAACTTAATAAAGAATAATCAAAGCCTACATATGCCCTTCCTTTCTGTAGAAAAGTGAATATGGCTTGTGTATCAAATTTGAACAAGGTCTATGTCAGGGATTTCTGCTATTTTTTGTGCATAGAAATAGAGAACTGCTTCATAGGCCTCTAAAAAAAATCATAAAATCAAGGAATCATACCTTCCAAGGGTTTGGGTTGGAAGTAGCCTAAGATCATCTATTTCCTACCTCCCTTCCATAGGCAGGGACACCTACCAATAGATCAGGTTGCTCAAAGCCCCATCTAGCCTGACCTTGAATGCTTCCAGGGAAGGAGCATCCACAACCTCTCTGGGCAACCTGTTCTAATGTCTCACCACCCTCACAGTAAAAAATTTCTTCCTCATGTGTAGTCTAAATCTACCCTTTTCAAGTTTAAAGCTATTTCCTTTTGTCTTGTCACTACATGCCCTTTTAAAAAGTCCCTCCCCAGCTTTTCTGTAGGTCCCCTTCAGGTACTGGAAGGCCACTACATCCCCACAGAGCTGCCTTTTCTCCAGACTGAAGAGCCCCAGCTCTCAGACTGTTCCCATAGGAGAGGTGCTCCAGCCCTCTGATCATCTTCATGGCCCTCCTCTGGAATTGCTCCAACAGCTCAGTGTACTTCATGTACTTCACGTACCACAGAAGCTTTAGTGAACATGACTGTTTTATGAATTAGAAATATCCTTTCTGTTATTTTTTTCTGGCTATCTTTAGGAGGAGGGGAGGTCCTAATAATAAGTTATATATAATAATAATAAGTTGAGAAGTTTAGTATTTCATGTTATAGTTAATTGTTTATGAGATACATGTAAATATGCATGTGAGATGTGATATAATGGTAAACCCTACCAGGTTTCACCTGTAGTATTGTACACAAAGCAGTGCAGCATCTATGGTGAAGATAAAGGAGAATAACCCCCAGGCACTATACCAAATGATTCAAGTAAGAGCACATGGGTGTTAAAAAACAAAATCAGGGCTGGCCGGGATTTTTTACGCCATGCTGTATCAGTGCAGGGGTTTTGAAATTAGTGTGCCAGTGTGTTAGCGTGCTGATGGGACTAAACCGAGAGGGTGCCAGCTGAGCTCAGCACTGCTGCTGGTGGGGCTGGGCACTGCCTGAGCTGCAGCTGGACTCAGCAAACCTTGCTCTCACCCTGGGAGGCTGAGGTGCCAGATGTGAAGCTGAAGGAAGCCAAGGGCAACATTCAGTTGAAGGCTGTCATTAGGACACACTGTCAAATCTACACCTGTTGTTCCAGCTGCTTGGTGATATCCACTAATACTGGTGCTGTCACTGGAGAGTAACCTGGAAAAAAAACTGGAAAAATTGCTGTGGAAATCCTGGGTTTGAATTTCCTTCTTTTCAATCTCTAATCTTTCAGCTACAAATAACATTTAAGTTCTCGGTATAAAAAATATGCAGGAAGCAAAAAGAGAATTTAATATTAATATTCAGAAAGCAGTGTAATTTGTACTTCCTAAGCATGCCTTTTTGCCCTTCTGAATACCATCTGGCAAAGCAGTGTCTGTCTTTGCTGGGGTTAACAGGATGCTGCTGCAGTACAAACAAATGAATCCAGAGAATGGAATTGATTTCTGTTTAAAACACGCTAGTTGAATGTGTGTGTTCTGCAAAGGAGTTTTCAGGACAAGCTTCCAAGTAAACGGTAGAGTGGAAACTCTGTTGTGAGATATATCAACAGCTGACAGATTAGGATGCTAAGCAAACTAGTTTAAATTTAGTTGTGCCCATATGGCAGCATTTGTTTATAGTATACGTGGGTCTCCTAAAAAGAAAAAAAACAACAACACATAAGAACCTGAAAGGGCTATTTGGGTCATATCATAAATCCAATCCAAACAGAATAGTCTTGGGGAGGCTGAAGTTGTTCTAGGGAGGAAAGGCTCATCCAAAAACTTCAGTGTGTCCTGAGAATGAACAGTGCTGAACAGTTCATTATGGCTGTTCTGGGCAGATAAATAAGCTCTCTTGGGTGTAGTTTTTTTAAACACATTTTTGACCTTTGCTTTATAAATGAGTGAAATCATACCTTTAGCTGTCCATTTCTGCCCACCAGTATGAAGGTACAAGTGCAAAGTCCTGCACCTGGGTAGGGGCAATCCCAAGCACAGATACAGGTTTGGTGGAGAATGACTTGAGAACAGCCCTGAGGAGAAGGATGTGGGAGTGTCGGTTGAGGAAAGACTCAGTATAAGCTGGAGATGTGCACTTGCAGACCATAAGGCCAACTGTATCCTGGAAGCATAGCCAGCAGGTTGAAGGAGGTGATTCTGCCCCTCTACTCTGCTCTCATGAGTCCCCACCAAGAGTAATGCATCCAGTTCTGGGTCCCCTAACACAAGAAGGACATGGATCAGAGGGCTGGAGCATCTCCACTATGAGGACAGGCTGAGAGAGCTGGGGCTCTTCAGCCTGGAGAAGGTTTTCGGGGGACCTTATAGAAATCTTTCAGTACTTGAAGGGGGCATACAGGAATGCTGGGAGGGACTTTTTAAAAGAGCAGGTGGTGACAGGAAAGAGGAAATGACTTTAAACTCAAAAAGGGTAGATTTAGGCTAGATATGAGGAAGAAGTTCTTTACTGTGAGGGTGGTGAGACGCTAGAACAGGTTTCCCAGAAAGGTTGAGGATGCAACCCCCCTGGAAGCATTTGAGGCCAGGCTGGATGGGGCTTTGAGCAACCTGGTCTATTGGGAGGTGCCCCTGCCTATAGCGAGGGGGTTGGAACTAGATGAACTTAAAGGTCCCTTCCAACCCAAACCATTCTGTGTATGATGATTCTATGATTCTATGATTCTATGATAAGGAGTTCAGGGTAACTAGCTCAGATGCAGACGTCCATTCATGGTCAGAGGAATCTCACTTTGGATGACACCAATTACAAGTTGTGGAATTCGTCTTGTTTAGTATCTTCATATTGGTTATCTATTTAAGAGAGAAGGCCAAACCTGACAGGTAATGATACCGTTGTATCTGTTTTTGACCAAGTAAATAGTAAAGGGGGAAGCCATCATCATTGAAATGTGATTCAGCAGAGTTGAGGAGTATGTTTTGGTTTTAGTTTTGGTTTTGCCAGTTTTGTATTACACATCTTAGGAAAAAACACACATTTAGAACTGTCTTGGACCTTCACTCTGAGTCACTGCTCTACAAAATGCCCTGATAAGTTGTTAGTTGTTTTGGTTTGTCATATATAGCCAGAAATTACAGACCGTTATTTCCCTGGTAGCTACAAGGTGGAGTTTGTATTTTTGGTTAAATGCATTGTTACCCTAAAGATAATCTGAGCTTTTCCATAATTTTTAAAGGAGAACATATGTGACTGATATTTGTTTTATTTGTTTTATTTACTTAAGCTTACGGATGTGTTTTATTATTAAGGCTGGACAACAGGAAGGAGTGTGGTTTTATGTCTTCCTGGTTGCTCAACTTAGGTGGAGATACACAGTTAAGAAAAGATGCTGGGCTGAAGAACATACTAAGCAGGGAGTGAAAGATAGTATGTGAGAATCAGGGGAAAGTGAGCCTGTCAGTTGAATAGGCTTTAAAAAGGTACTGGAGATAGATGTATTACCAATTCTTTATGGTGAGGGAGATGGACTGGAAGCAAAAGGAGATTAAAAACATGTCATGAGGTCACTGCAAGAGCACACTTACATGTGATGAGAGATTTATTTTTATTTCTTATTTCACTTTAAGGTTATGTATTTAAAAGCTTTTTTTTTTTTTTTTTTTTTTTTTTTCCCCCTGAATTGTGTTATTGTGTTTTAATAAACTTTAGCTCTGGAGACTGAAAGCCCTTTCAATGGTTTTAACGAGCTCTGAGCTCCTTCAAAACCCAGCAGACCTTTGCAGTCTTGAGATTTTGTAGAATTCTTTTAATTTTTGGAGGTGAACAACAGGTACTATTTAGTTCACGGAGTTCGTGATGAGCTGATATAGTCATTACTGACTTGCCTCCGCCATATCATCAAAACACTCAGAATCAGAGGGTTTACTCCTTATGAGTTAACCATCTGCTTATTTTCCAGTAGGTGCTACAAGTATAATTCTACTTAGTTTCTGGTTAGTAGCTAAACCTTATGGATTAAATAGCCAGAGAACTAGTATAATCATGATGGGACAAATGCTCAATTATTATTTTTCTCTCCAGAAACATTCGATGGCATTAAAGGAGATGGCCAGTTGTATTGATTTTGTTCTTGCTAAAGTGAGGCTTGAAGTAACACTAGTTAGAGAGAAACAAGGTGACAGTGTTCATGTGACGGTCCCTCAAATATGGGTTTGGTAAGTCACCACTTAAGGTAGTTTTCTGTGATCTGTCATGTATCAGGGTCGAAATCCACTGATTTCCTTAAAGACCTGCTCCTGGAGTCATTTCATAAGAGTTTTTCTGTCTGCATGTTTCATGGTGGAAAAGATGGAAAAGGAGACAGAAGAAAAAGAATAAATAAATAAATAAATAAAACCACAACAAAACTTAAGTCATGACCCAATTCAACCTATAACTCAAAAAACCAAGCAGGAAGTACCTCCAGTACAGAGACACTGCTTTAAAATACAGATTATAGGAGAAGTAAATCTGCAGTGCTGAATTAGAAAGGGAATAGACTATGTCCTTAAAGTATAGGGGATTATTTTCTTGTCTCACTGGCTGAAGATCAGTTTTCCAAGCTGCTTCTCTTAAAACTACCAAGTGTATTTAATACCACAGATTATGAGATCTTGCAATCTGTAGGCAGACAAGACTCCTGTCTTTCTCACGTATAGAAATTGGAAAAAAACTTGATCTCAGAAAATCAAAACAACAGTGCATTTCTTCCTTTGCTGTCTTGCCACACTTTTGCATTCTTGCAGATGTACAAGTGCTTGTACACAGAGTAGAATAAAGTATAAGGAAATGTCTTCTCTCTCTTCTGCAGGTCTCTGCTTAATTAACACTTAGTTACACTGAAAAAGAAATAATAATAAAGAACAACTGAAATACGTAATGCAACTTGCTGTTTTTTGGTTCAAAATGTTCTTAATAATCCCCATCCTAGAACTCATGATATTTCTTGTGTATATCATTAATAAAAAATACAGTAGATACATGATTATACTTTTTTGGATATGTTACCTTGATTTGTTTTCTGTTGCTGTTAGGGTTTTCAAGATTAAACTGAATGTAGCAATCCTTTTTGAAAGAACAGTGGAATGTTATGAAAAGAACTAAGTAATTATTAATGGTTCTATGCATAACGATATGAAAAAATCTTTTATAGAGCTTCCATGTGAACCAATGACAGTGTATTCATACACAAATATACATTTTTCTAAATAAATAAATTAATTTATTCATTTTAACAGTGCAAACTTAAGCTTATCTCATGGGAACACTGTAATCTTGCTTTATACAAAAGTGATACAGATTGTTCCTAGCCAATAAATAACAAGTATAGAGATATATTTTCCTCTTTCATAATGGGATTATCCTTTTCACATTGGATAATCAATAATTCTTTTACTCTGTCCATATACCTTTGGAGTCTTCTTTACATCTCCAGTAATATTACTTGTTCATGAAGAGGACTGAAATGTAATTTGCATTTAACAGTTCTCATTTTGCTGGGACATTATTACTTTGTAAACAGATCTCTTCAAATCCTATTATTTAATGATGTCGTTTGACAGGAGTTTAATGACCTTGCTCAAAATTTTCATTAGTGGCCTGGATGAAGGGACAGTGCACCCTCAGCAAGTTTGCTGATGATAGGAAGCTGGGAGGAGTGGCTGACATGCCAGAAGGCCGTGCTGCCATTCAGTGAGACCTGAACAGGCTGGAGAGCTGGGTGGAGAGGAATCTGATGCGGTTCAACAAGGGCGAGTGTAGAGTCCTACACCTCGAAAGAATAACTGCACACATCAGTACAGGTTAGGTGCTGACTGCTGGAGAGGAGCTCTGCAGAGAAGACCTGGCTGTCCTGGTGGACAGGTTGACCAGAAGTCAACAGTATACCCCTGTGGCCAAGAAGGCCAGTGGTATCCTGGGGAATGTTAAAAAAAAGGGTGGACAGCAAGTCAAGGGAAGTGATCCTCTCCCTCTACTCTTCTCTGATGAGGCCACATCTGGAGTACCGTGTTGAGTTCTGGTTCCCCAGTTCAAGAAAGGCAGGGAACTTCCAGAGGGAGTCCAGCAAAAGATGATGAAGGGCCCTGGAGCATCTCCCTTATGAGGGAAGACTGAGAGACCTGGGACTGTTCAGCCTGGAGAAGAGAAGACCGAGCAGGGTTCTTATCAATGCTTATAGATGTCTCAGGGACAAGAGTCAAGTGGATGGGGCCAGGAATTTCGGTGGTCAGAAGGACGAGGGGCAGTGGACACAAACTGGTAGACAGGAAGTTCCATCAGAACATGAGGAATAACTTCTTTACTGTGAGGGTGACAGGACACTGGAACAAGCTGCCCAGGGAGGTTATGGAGTCTCCTTCTCATAGAGATATTTAGAATCTGCTTGGATGCTTTCCTGTGTGACCCACTGTAGGGAACTGCTTTACCAAGGAGGTTGGACTCGATGATCTCCAACCCCTATAGTTCTGTGATTCTGTGATTTATATTAAAGCATAGTGATTAAATAAGAATATAGAGAAATAAATAAATGTTCAACCAGGGAAAAATTTTACTTTTTCCACTTTTTAGAAGTTTCTAAGTCAGTTTACTGATTGATATTCCTCATAGTAAAATCTGTCAAGTATAAATAACGAGTCTCTGTTTAATACATTCTTAAACACTATATTAAAACTTGATTAAAATATGATCTTGTAAATTTTTATTTCCTTTTGAGTGAATTCTTAATTCAAATATTAAACAAGTTTTGTTTTAGTCACAAGTTAATGTTTTTATAGTTTTATTAATCAAGAGTTTATATCTGTATACTAAATTGTTAGCACAGATAAAAAATGAGTCATGTTTCTGTTGGCTTTCTAATGTCTGTATTTCAGTCTATTCTAATCTCAGCTCAGTTCACTCAACCTAACTTAAGTGGAAATGACAATGTGTGATATTTTTGTGATTTTATAAATTGCTTATGGTGGTGTCAGTAAAAGTTAAGAATGCTGCATTAAGAGATATTTGTAATCTCTACATTTTAAACCTGGAAAGGCTTATATGTTATTCAGCTACCAAAGAAAATTGAACCTCTTTGCTCTCCTATGAGCCTGCAACATATATTGCATTTCCTTGCTACTACTTTGCAACTGAATAAAATCTCTTTTACATCAGTTATTAGCAGTGTAATTTAACTGCTTGCCTGCAATTTTAAGGCTAGCCAGTAGTCAAAATGGAAATTTTCTTGAAAATAATGCCTTCCTTCAATATTTTGTGCCTCTGACAAGAAACTAAGAGTAGATAGAATACCCTCTGTTGTGGAGATACACAGTTCAGAAGTGATTATACTGCTTATCTAAGCTGGAGGAATATACTGCTTCATTCTGTTTGCTTTTATGTAT
The DNA here is from genome assembly GCF_016699485.2 of Gallus gallus. Classification (NCBI taxonomy): domain Eukaryota; kingdom Metazoa; phylum Chordata; class Aves; order Galliformes; family Phasianidae; genus Gallus; species Gallus gallus. Next base: position 143,270,568 of record NC_052532.1, read on the forward strand.
TTTGTCAAGTATTAAATGAAAATAATAACAAGTTAAGGACCCCTGCCACTTGGCATTATTGAGGAAGTTTCCTCTATATAAAAGCAGAAAATAGAATGTGGTTCAGAATATAATACACATACATATGCATTGCAAATTATCCTGCTATCTTCTTTTCATTGAGCATTGCCATGATAATTTAGACTACTTTCTCAAGAGATTTCTTAGGCCCTTTCCAAATTTAATTCAAAGTCCATTTCTGAAGGAAATACAGACTGATTTCAAATATTTCGTTACTTTGTGATACAGCATGAAAAGATAAACAATTAAGATTGTAAAAATAAATGTAAAGTTTAATCATTTCATTCTAAAAATATGAAATATCTAGGAAATGGAGATCAGATTAATTCTTTGATAAGTCAAAATTTAAATGGTGATAGAACCTGTCATATTCTGATGCCTTATTATTTTCTAAAGTTTGGTTGTTCATGAAGTTCTTTTACAGGAGTTACCAAAATGGAGTCCGCTGCAAAAATGACTTAACTTAAAAATTGCTTAACTTCAGTATCCATTGTTTAATGCTTCTGTTTTAAAGAGAAATGTTAAACAATATTTTGTATGATGTTTTATTGTCCAAATTCAGAAACAGGAATATATTAGTTAGAACCCTGTATGCAGGGAAGTCCTAAAAAAAAGATACTATAATAAGGTTAGGTTTTTTGTTTGTTTGTTTGTTTTTGGGTTTTTTTTTTTTTTTTTGGAAAGGCAAGAAGATTCATTAAAACAGGATATTTTTGGACTTATTTAAAATTAAAATTAATTATTTAATTAAAATAAAAATTCCAGTAGCATAGCTTGTGTAATATAGAATTTAGACAATATGATTTTCTTATTAGCATTTCCAAATAAATTTTGAGAGCATGAGTACAGTTGTTCAAAGATGAATTTTAGTGTCAGTGGAAGATGATGCCTGTCAGACAACAGTTAAATCCATGAAGCTGTGATTAGTGTTAATTGGGTAACACGTCACCAGGTATTTTAGACAGAAAGAAATTAGAAACCATTGGATTTCAATGTATTAGAAGAAATTGGGCCCCGCACTGCAAGAAAGATGTTGAGGCCCTGGAATGTGTCCAGAGAATGGGCAACAAAACTGGTGAGGGGTCTGGAGCACAAGGCTTATGAAGAGCGGCTGAGGGAGCTGGGATTGTTCAGTCTGGAGAAGAGGAGGCTCAGAGAAGACCTCATTGCACTCTACAACTTCCTGAAGGGAGGTTGTGATGAGGAGGGGTTTGGCTTGTTCTCCCAGGCAACAAACAGGACCTGAGGAAATGGCCACAAGTTGTGCCTGAGGAGGTTTAGATTAGATATAAGGAAAAACTTTTTCTCTCAGAAAGTGGTCAGGCACTGGAATGGCCTGCCCAGGGAGGTGATGGAGTCATTGTCCCTGGAAGTGTTCAAGAGGCGTTTGGATGAGCTACGAGATATGGTTTAGTGGCTTGTGGTAGCAATGGTGATGGGAGGGCGGTTGGACTAGATGATCTTGTAGGTCCTTTCCAACCTTGTGATCCTATGATTCTATGATTCTAAGTATGGATCAAAAGTGGAAGACAGTACTTGGAGAGAAATTACCAACAGAAACATATGTTGGAAAATCAGAGTAATTGAAAATGTACAATATAGTGCAGTAGAAAGAGAAATGCAAATTATTAAAGAAAGTTACTAAATCTAAACTACCATGATCTGCCTAAATTTTTTGTTTGGAAATCACGTGATTTCATAACAGTCTAAATCTCTTTCTTTCCCAAGAAATACCCTGCAAAAATAAGCTAGCTGGTAGAGGAGACTGTTAGCAATTATGCTATAGGCAAGTTTATTAAATCCAATCACCCTATGAATCTGAACAGATAAAAATTATCACAGTGAGAAGCCAAGTTGATGTAATTCTACTGACAATCATATTTGCTTAGGTAAAACCACATAGGAAGAAGTAAATTTCATGTAGTTAAAAATATATTGTAGATCCTAGAGATATAACATCAGTGCTCAAGAGATCCTGTTTTGCAGTTTACATAAAAAAAAAATTCCCAATAAATAGGCAATGACACTAGCACAGAGGGTATGATTCTATGCTTTCAAGAAAGCCAGTCATTTTGCAGAACTCTGACTTGCTTTCATAGTTTACGAAGAAATGACATCAAGACGGTGGAAATGCGAATGACAGTACAGACAGATAGGACTTCGTGTCTCTCTTAAATGTGTTCTCAATACGAGTTTCTGCGGGAGATGGGTTTGTGATGTTAGGCATGAATGGACAAAAAGTATAGTTAAAAATAAACACCAAAGTTGAGTGCTCTGCAATCATTGTGAAGACAGAAAAATAAGTGAACACAGAGAAATAATCTGTCTAACAAAGCCACTGCATTTCAGAATAAGTACTATTATTACTTATGGGAACAGGGAATAATGGAAGCTATTGCTTTTCTGAGTTCACATTATGTCCTTTTTCTGTCTGTCCTGAATAGAGCAAAATTTTTCTATGGAAGATATTTTATTTTAAAGATTTTAATCAGGTTTAGGTTTCTGATGTGTATTATAAGATATTGAAAATATTACTCGTAGAATACTGAGAGCACTGATACATAAATGCCCATATTGTATCATTTCCTATTAACAAAGAGAGGAAGTAAAAACAACACAATCAAAAAATTAGAAACAGAGTTTCTGATTGTAAGAGAGACTGACGAGACAGTTACAGAAATAAAAAAGGTGTGTGTAAGGCTTTTTGAATGCAAGAGCTGTGTCGTAAGAAGAGTTGCAGGGTTTAATATTCCAAATGAAGGAACTTGATGGCTTTAGATGAACATTCAGGCATCTGTCACCTTTAAATGAAGCACAGAATCTTCCATTTTGAACTCTTTATCAGCTGTGTGCTTTAAGAAGCCTTCCTTCTTGATTGTGTAACACATATCAGAGGATCCTGCTTTTCTGAGCGTTGGGGTGATTGTGCCAAACCTGGTCTTTTTCACCACCAACAAGATTAGGAGGATGATGAAATTCACTGTATTGACTGTACCTCTCAGAGTAGTGCTGAAAGTAAAACAGTAATAGTGTGCTTGAGAAAAGGACTAATTGTGGAAACTGGGAGAAGTGTTCTGGTAGAAAAAGGAATACTTCAAATGAGAATCAAAAGAAAAAAGGGAAGTGTAATTTCACATGGGCTTTTGTCCTTTCTTCTGAAACTGGAAAATATTTCTAAATTACTGAGTAGTACTGACACATTTAAAAGTTTTGTATGGTCTTCAGACATTAATATGAAACAGTAAGGAGTTTCTGCATGAAAATGGGGTGCTGGAGGCTACCCTCAGCTATGTTCTAATGCATAGATTCTAATGCTATCCATGTTGGGCAGAATGGCTTCAGATGTGAAGACTGTATAATTCACAATCCAAAACTCTACACCACACTATTACCAGGATACTCTTTTGTGTGAAGGGGACAAAAAAAGTGGACTTCTGCACATCTGTAGCCTTAAGTACTATCTGATAGGTGGGTGTGAGAGATATGAGACACATCTATGCTTTGGGTGGGTGCTGTGCTTCACAATTTCACAAGAAACCAGTAGGCTAATTTCCTTTTTTTTTTTTTTTTTTTTTTTTTTTTTTTAAAGTCCTAAAAGAGGTTAGACATGTTTTTGATATTTCAAATTAGGTTTAAAAGAAGATTCTTAACCAATACTGACAGTAACATCAGAGAGCAAGAAGTGGCAGTGAAGGTACAGTGACTATTGGTGCATCACAGAGCTAAAAGTGGTGGCTGGTGTTTTCTGGACCACTGTGAGCTGTACTTTTAGTACTGAACTGTCTGAAAGTTAAACTGCAGGATGGAAATACAACAAATAAAATAAATTAATTGCAAGTAAAATGTGAAGGACCTAGAGCTGCCAGCAATTAGCATGGGTTTCATGCTATTCTATATGAGCAAAATATACTTCTTGATATTGCCATTTCTGTGACTCATTGAGGAACTTCTGTCAGATTGATAATTGACTGTTTAATGCAGTTTATTTTCCATGTGAGCTGATAAGAGATTAAGCTGACACTTGCCATTTCTTTGTGAGGTCAAATGTATTTAAGGCATTCACTCAAAAGAAAGAGTAGCTAAGTAGTGCCAGGCCAAAACAAAAACAAACAAACAAACAAAACTGGTAAAAACTAAAAATTGATTTAAAACCATAATTCCAATTTTAAGTCTTAAACTTTTGCACCAAAAACATGTTGTAAAATCAAAACTTCAGTGGATTTTAAGGGATTCCTTTTTCGTGAGATAAAGGTACAATGGGTGTCCTTGCCATTGTTCTTTTAGCAGTGCAAATTCATCTATGTCTGAATACAAAAGTAAAAGCTGCAAATTTTTAAAAAAACATTTTTTTCCTTGTTTATTTTAAAACTATACAAATTCTGAAGGGTGAGGGATGAGGAGATGCTGAAACCATTCTGTTTGTAAACAGAAAGCATTTTGTTTTATTATTTGGCTCTATTCTCTTGCCTTTCCCTGTCACGCAGGAAGAAAAAGGCATGTGTGGGGTGTTAAAGGCAAGGGTAATTGCTTTTCTGTTTAACTGCACAGCTGTGGTGGGAGTTACAAGCATCAGGTATCAGATGCATCTGTAGAAAGTCAGCATCAATCTTTTGGGTATGTTTCAGTCACTGCTCTTAGCATCTGTTTTCGAATAGACAATAATAATAAAAGAAAAAAGGTGTGAGCAGGAAGGATTTGGAAAACTCATTTGCAAACTGTTTGCAGCTGAGAGTGTTTCTGTAATATTATCAAGTGTCAATAGGTAGATGAAATGCTGTAATAATTTAGGGACTGGAGAATTTCTCTGTACTACTTGCTGCCCAAGTGTTTCAAAAAGGACCTGAAAGAATTATTTATCTTTCTGCAAGGAAAAGGGACGAATTCTATGCCTGGCAGGATAGTCTGTTTCTTCTTTAAGACATTTACCTTGAGGCTATACGGAATAGTCTTTTTGACTATTGCTTATTATGAGATTAAAAAGTCATTGCACGCAACACCATCACTAAATTTGCTTTGCCTTTTTGCTAAGATCAAAGAAATACCATGTCTTATTGTCAAATTCTCCCAGTATTCTGAGCACTGATCATCTAAAACATGTAGTTTGTCTCTTACTTTGATTTATAGATCCAAGGTGCTATTTTAACTAAATATGGCAAGCAAGAACAAGTAAAAAAATGTCTGATTCAATTTCCTGACAGTAATTAAAGTTTTAATTGTGGTAAGGACAGGTAGAATCTTGAAGCAGTAAAGATCTTCATGGGAGGGTGGATAAATTAAATTCCCGTAATCCACAGGACAAAGGTTAAATGTTGCAATTGCTACATTTTCTGTGGAAGAAAAAGACTTTTTCTGCTGTTTTGCTCCATAGAGATTTACATGGCATAATCAAAGTAATAATTAGTATCACATTACTAATAGTAAATTTCAGTTTTGAATGAAATATTTAAGTGAAAGCGACATGTTTTGTGACAATTTTGTTCAGTTCTCTGACAACTGAAACTAATAAAATGGTATACCTTATGAGATAAAACACGACTAGAGTCCTTTTTATTCATGTTTTAATAGTTATTATTTTGCTGAACTTGAGTGAATGAATAAATGGGGGACTCATGCCCTGCCCCATCATATGAACCCTGAAATACTAGCTGAAATGCATAGCTTTTCATCAGATTATTTTCATTCAAATGTATTTTTTTGCCCAGAGATGTGGTTGTTGCCCCATCCCTGGAGACTTTCAAGGTGAGCCTGGATCAGGCCTGGCCCTGTGCAACCTGCTTTAGCTGTGGTGTCCCTGTTCATTGCGGAGTTGGACTAGATAGCCTTTGAAGGTCCCTTCCAACTCAGAGGATTCTATTATTCTAGTTTGGGACAGCTGGTAAAACATGGTTAACTTTAATATAATGCTTCTGAAGAAAATGATTATGTGATTTCTTGTTAGTAAATTTTATTAATAAATTTTAAAAATAAATAGATTGAACAGTGTTGAGCGTCACTTCTAAATTTTGTACTTTTCCCTTGAAACAGTAAGTGTAAGCAGTAGGTTGACTCTAATTAACCTCCTGTGCAATGCTTTGTTTAAGCTAGATGCTGTTTTTCTTTTTCATGTTTGTTTGGATGTAGGAATGGTTTTTCAAAATGCTGGTATTTTTCTTGCAAATACTTTCTAAACCAGTAGTTAAAATAAATTTGCTTAAATTATTTCCTTTAGTCTTTTAAGATGTAGTATATATATGTATAAAACAAGTATATTTAACTGCCAGTTTGGAAGTACATAGGGGAAGTATGCATTAAAATGAACAGCATCTTTCATTTTCAAATGATGAAAATATTTTTGAGTTACCTGATATAGTTAAAGCAGTAATTTGAAGCAACATAAATTTTATTGTATTTATATATTGTTTTTAAAAATGATTTTTTCTGAATATTCTTGTATAAAGACAGAGAAACTTTTGCTCGTAACAATCCCCAGAAAGCAAAACTTAAGTTAAAATCAGAAGAAAATACAACGGACAAAAACTTCTGATGTGCTTAAATGTTATTTATATTACTTATTTCCATGCCTGGAAACTTATTCTGCTTACATTTCTAGTTACAGTTTCTATGATATTTACAGCTTAATCTTATATGTTAAATTTAGGTGCATTTATTGTTTCATATGACTTTGTGTATTTAAGAAAAAGTTTCAATTTTCATAAATACTCCACGAACTGAGCCTTTGTACAAAACTTTAGAACATTCCACTTAGGGATGGGTTTTCTTATTAGTGTTTACTTCTATCTTCCCTTGGGATAATGTAAGTAACTCAGCTTGACTTCTAATGAGAACAATTATAATCAGTTACAAACTGGCCACAGGTTTGCATGAAAATTGTTTCTGCCTTACTTAATAATTCATTTTATTATTTATCTGTCTCAAAGACTTTATGATTTTAGTTCTTTATTGCAAAGCTGTGCATGATGTGCTTTTAATGCCATGTCCCTACATGTGTATAGTTTACTGAATGCCTAAAGTTGGGCCTAATAGTTTACATGCAAAAATATTACTAACAGTGTCAAGTATGAAGCACAGAGAGTGCTGTTTGTTTTTTTAAGATATGATGTCCTTTTCCTCAGCAATGAACCAATTCTGCAGCATCTTGATATGTGGTTTTGTAAGACACTGTTCTTGAGATGAATCATAAAGTTGTCACTTGGTAGACCCCTACTCAATGGTTGACAATTATTTTCACAAATGCAGAGTTTTAAATAGTGTAGCTTAAATGTTCAGCTGCCTGAATTTTCCATTTACTTTTAGCTTACTCAGGTATTTTTCATTTTGTTTTCTGGTGAAGAAGGGTTATGGCAATCATCTTGCCATTGTTACAAATGTTATTCCCTGGGGGACTGGAGAGGACAAGGAAATCTGACTCTAGACTGGTATTTTGGGAACTCTTCAGGTGGGATTATTACAAAATATTGTACCAGACAATTATGTGACTTTGGTACAGTGTGAAAGAAGGCAAATGTTTTCATGCAAGTGACCTTAAAATTTATGTGGAGTATAGTAAGTTACTAACATTTATGAAATATGTGTGGGTGTTTTTATTTTTTTAAATATTTTGTTGATTTCTGCAAGGCACTCTACTTGTTGCTGAAGTCTGATTTTTTTATTTTTATTTTTATTTTTTTTGGGGGGGGGGTAGAGCTTAATGTAGTTTAAGACTTTTGACTATGGGTGCTTGGGTTATTATTTTTTTGTGTTTGTTTTACCACTGTTAATTTTAATTAAGGACATTCAAGGCAGATAACAGGACATGAAACTGGCATAATAATAATTCTGTAGAAAGATTTTTCTCCATCTCCATCAGCAACCACCCTGTTCTAGTACAGCTTTAAGATGGCAATGCTACTTCATCAAACTTCCTTCTACAGTGAGAGGAAGTAGGGATAACTCTTGGAAAAAGTTTTGAGGCTAGTGACACAATATGTTTGTCTTTCAGATCCCCAGCTCAAGGGTATAGTGACCAGGTTATATTGCAGGCAAGGCTACTACTTGCAAATGCACCCCGATGGAAGTCTCGATGGAACCAAGGATGACAGCAGTAATTCTAGTAAGTGACTGCCATAGGGGAATGTCTTAATCTCACACGCAGATTGAATCATTCAAGTGTATACATGCAGACGCAGTTTTAATGTTTTTGGAGGGTTTCTGAATGTGTTTTCTCAAAAGGAAGAGGGTTCTGTCAATTGGAAGCCTAATAGTCACTGGCACTTCTTGTACAGGATATTGGCCTAAACATTTTCCCTCTGAAGGTGTAAGTGCCAATGGACCTTTGGGGTGAGATATTTAGGCCAGCTTTTTCTTCTGATAGTTTTATAAAAATGATAAAAGTATGTAATTTTTTTGAATAAAACTATGTATTTAACAAAAATCTATCTTCAAATTAATAACAAAAAAGATATAAGAAATCCAAAATTATTTGCAAATCTGATCATATGAGCCTTGATTCAGCAAACCAAAACACTGCTCAAAGTGTGTGATGAAATGTGCTGCTGAACTGGGGCTGAAGATTGATCATCCTACAGTCTGTCCCTATACCAGCAAGAATTCCAGTGATTTTAACAGGATTTCTGCTAGTGTAGGGACTGCTACAGTGGGAAGTTTTCAAAAATACTCTAAACAAAACTGGTCTTGAATGGCAGTGTTGATCACTACTTTGGTGTTATTTACCTATGATACTGCCACTCAAGGTATATACATATACACATTTGACAACTTCAGCTGCAAATGTTAATTAAGCAAACCTATTCTTACTCTAGAAACACTTGAGTTTTAATTTTTCATTTAGCAGAGAATATGTATATTTTGTTTAGTGTAATGATAATGGAATATTTAAGTAATTTATTTATATGTGGTCTTGAGGTCTATTTAAGCATTTTTAATAAAATAGATTTATCTGCTTATTATGCATTTATAAATAAGCCTTTAATTTCCTCAAAAAAAAAAAAAAAAGTTGGAATTAGACTGTTGAAATTAAATTTAGGGGTTTCAGGTTTCTCCTTGAGTGAGACTCCCTGTTTTACCTGTTAATGCATGGCTCTTGTATTTAACATATTTCATCAACAGATAGCATGACCATCTTTTATTATTCTACTTTTTTAGAATTGAGAAAAATAATTGATTAATCTACTTTGATGTGTATTTCTCTCCCTGCTCAATTTCTAAGTGTTTTGTTGTTGTTTTTGTTTTTGTTTTTTTGTTTGTTTGTTTGTTTGTTTCTGTTCCTTGTTGGTGTTGTTTTTTTTCTTCCCTTTTCTTTGGTGTGTTCATGCCTCATGCCCACTTCTGTACTGGACCTAATACCAGGAAGTATTTTAGAGAAGCTTTGCCTTTACGAAGCCTAAGAAACCTGTCTTAGAATGCAAGCTTCTATTTCTCTCTCTCTCTCTCTCTCTCTCTTCCTGCCTTTCTCTTATTTTCAGCTTCAGTGAAGAGGTGTGTATGACAGCAAAAATTTTGGAACATTTTATGTCATTTCTACTTCTGTCTCTTAGAAATCTACCATCATGCCATAATTTTCTTGTTTCACTCTTGTCACTTTTACATATCTTTTTTATTTTTGCTTACTATGTTATTTGCCCTTTCTCTCCTCTCTTCCTCACCTTCTGGATTTCCATCTGTCTTTGTATCTCTAACTCTTTTCAGTTCTTCCAAAATTCAGAATGAATATTGTATATTATAAATATTTTTAAATACAGAACTTGTCCAAAGCCAACTAAATACCTGATAAAAGTATTTAATATTTTAAGTAAATGCTGTTAGGTAATGTTATGTTTTACTTCAACATTACTTTTTTTTTGCTAAAGTGATTCTTTCTACAGAGGAATTTTTTCTCTCCAGCTAATGTGCTTCATAGAATCATAGAATTGCTCAGGTTGGAAAAAACCTTAAAGATCATCAAGTCCAACCGCAACGTGACCATACTACCGTAACAACTCTCTGCTCAATCATGTCCCTGAGCACCACATCCAAACGGTTTTTAAACACATCCAGGGACGGTGACTCAACCACCTCCCTGGGGAGCCTATTCCAGTGCTTAACAACCCTTTCTGTAAAGAGGTGTTTCCTGATATCCAACCTAAACATACCATGGTGCAACTTGAGGCCATTTCCCCTCATCCTGTCACCTGTCACCAGTGAGAAGAGGCCAACCCCGCTCTCGCTGTTAAGCACCTTTCAGATATTGGAAGAGAGCAAGAAGGTCTCCCCTCAGCCTCCTTTTCCCCAGACTAAACAGCCCCAGTTCCTTCAGTCGCTCCTCATAGGGCTTATTCTCCAAGCCATTCACAAGCTTTGACAAGCCCTTCAGTAGAACAATTTTATAATGATGTTAATTAAAGACGTATTAGACCATAAAGATGTATAAAATCAGTGTGTTTGCCAGGAAAACATACAATTTCCACATTAAATTTTGATAATATATCAACTGCTATCAACACTATATCAAGAGTTCAAAAGATTGATTCATTTGGTATAGTCATGAATATATGAATATAAGTGTTTATTTTGCGCTGTCAATCTTTCTCCTCAGTTCTCTTCTCATTCCACTCTATTTCTTTCCATGTCTTGTTGAACTTTTTGGTTTCCATCTCTTTTCTTTATTTCAGCATATTTTGTTTTTGCTTTTGCACTTAAAAAAAAAAATAATTTGCTTCTGTATATAATCCTTAGTCTTCTGATCTGTTATTTTGTGAGCTCCTCATTGTGATAATTCATGTCTGATGCTTACCGGTAAATAAGTTTTGGCAACTGCAGAGGAGGAAGCATGGCCCCATACTGCTGGGTTTCACTTGGGAATAGGAAAATTCTTTTGACCGCTGAGCTAGCAGTCTGCCTATTTAATCCACCCAGTGAGTGAGGAGATATATTAGCTGTCAATAGGACTGACTGTATGCTTACCTTTCATTTGAAGTGTTTTATAAAAAGAAAGGAAATTGAGAATCCTCACGGGCATGCATCTCTGTCAGCCTTCCTGGCATGTTCTGTACTATTCAGTGTCACTACAGGCTGTGAAGGAGTCCTCATCACCTTCACAGCTTCCAGGTAGCTTGCTGTTTTCGAGAAGCCAGAGTGTGTGAATAGCAAGGGAGAAAAGAGAAGTGATTTTTGTTTTGAGCATGGAAACTGAAGCTTAATCATTCTGCTACTTTCTGTTCTGCTGCAGTTTATTGTCTCAAGCAGTTAGAAAACTGCTTGAAGTTAAAATTCCCTGAAGTGTATGTCATTTTGTACTTATTTTACATGTACACTAGTAAACAAACAAACAAAAAGACATAATAAACATACACTATTGGAGTCCTAGTGTTATAGAGCATTAGTGTGTGGAAAGACTGAAATGTGGTCTGTTCAGATTGTTAGCACTCCTTTTTGTCTTTAAAGTTTCTTGGTAATCTTTTTAATGTGGCTTTTTGCTTCTATCTGAAGTCAAAATGAGTTCTACCAGTGGTTTCAGTCACCTGTTGTAGTGTAACCCATTGTAGAGTGTCAGCCATTGCAAACAGAATGATGGATTTACATTCATTTTTGCAGTCTCCTTTTATGTATTTTACAAGACAGTGATGTTTTGTGATGGAGTATGATGTAATCGATCTATTAGCTATTATTTAATGCTAAGTTTCCTCAAATCACATCAGCAAAGCAGGGCTGTAGTTTTACCAAACTCTCAGTAATATGTGTAAGGAGACTTTATTACATCTCTTCTTTTATCTGTTTTTCTTTTTTCCTTCATTCAGTGCCTCACAGCTTCTAGTATTTGTTTTGGTATTTTATTATTATTATTGTATTGATGGCAGGAGTGACTGTGGTTAAAGCTGCAGGTTTTTTTACTTTTGTCTTGCTTAGTATAGCTGTCCCTCTCTTGCTTTGGTTTTAGAGGTTTTACAGTAGTTCATAGTGTTACTTGGTGCAAATGGAACTTGCTCTAGGGGTAGGTGCTCACAGTGATCTCATGGTTCTCACTGTTTACTACTTTAGAAAAACAACAAAACCTATAAAGAAATAGATGTCCTTTTTGTGCTTGTGATAACAAGCATTACATTTTGCTCCTGATCTCCCACCCAAAACATCTTGATTTTTGGCTTTGGTCTATCTTCAGCATTCTGTCTCATAAGTGAAGGATAATTTTATTAGGAAGACTAATTATGTTTGGGAAACAGGGAATTCTGATTCTTTAATTTCTGAGATAGAAACTCTGAATCTCTTGGCTCTTGTAGCTTATCTGTATTCACCTGGAAAACATACCTCAGACAACAACCACTGAAAAAATTCAACATTGTGATACTTCCTTTGATGCATGGTAGATCTGATTTTAGCACTCGAATGTTGTTATTTGGGCCTCTTATGAAATTACAGTCATATTTAAAACATATTAAAAGGCCATTGCTCATTTGTAGCTGTAATTCATGAGCTGGTAAATATCAGACTTAAGACTATCCAAGCAACTTTGACTTGGCTGTGCTGTGCACATCTCTTGCTTAATTATGCTGCACCATGCTTTACTTCCTTCATGACACTTGATGCCTAGGAGGGCTAGTATTCAAGAAATCATGCTGCCATTTAACTTGCCTTTAGTTTCATCAGTTAATGCATGTTCTTAGCACTCCATTTATATTTTCCAAATTGAATATGGAAATTTTAACTTTTTTAATGTCTTTCTAAGGTACCTACCACTAGAATATTTTGGTTTGAAGATATTAATAAATAACCTTCACAGCATCCTGGTAAGATAAAAGAAATAATTAGACAGAAATAAGTATATGAAGATTAAAAAACAGCATTTGTGGTTAAATTTAGATTACTAACCCGAAATGTTTGCTGTCAGATTTTTAAACACTTTTTTACTGCATTTTTTCTTCAAAGAATTGCAGAGGCATTCATCTGTCTATTTAATACTACCTTTAGGAATTAGGGTAAGCCCATTTCTCCCACTGGTATAATCCTAGTCAATATGACAAGATCAATGGAGGCCATGTTCAGCCTTGCTAAAAAGCACATTTTAATAACATCTTGTATTACATCAGTCAGGTAGAATGTGTTTCTCCACCAGAAATTATTGGCAGATCTCTGAATATCAACCTCCCCATAGTCATTATCAGCCTAAAAGATGTTCTAGTGGAATCATAGTTTTTGCCTGTGGGCCTGTAGATGGAAATAAATTAGAGAGATAGCTGCCTTGATCTGACTGCAGATTTAGTCCTGTGGGAAGTTTTCTTAAATGATACCAGGGTAATGCACATACAGAACAGAGAGCAAGTAGCCTTATGCAATTGGTTTCTAGCAAGTTTCTTAAGAAAAACAGTAATCTATAAAGGCAATTTTTTATGTAGCTGCAAGCCAGCTAAATAGACTTTCACAGGGACATCAAAATATCTGATTTCAGGCATTTCAGATCTAAAGTTAATATACTGTGATAAATATACAGAAAAAAAGAAGTGGGAAAGAGAAATGTGCTGGGTTTCTGTTTTGCTCAACAAAAGGAAGGAGCTACTACTTATCAAAAAGTGGATTTTAACTATAACTTTGGCTAAAAATTTTGGAAGTTTAGAATCCAACTCAAATTTAGCCCAGCAAACCTTTCTCATGATACCTAAATGTGTAACAATAAAAATTCGCTTTTTTGGGAAATTGTTGCAATTAACTTCCTCCCACCCCCTTGTTCTGATCTTATATGTAATGGGAATAGCATTGGAGGCTTAGGAAAGGGAAAAAAATCAATTGTTTATAGTCATGGTTTAGATGGAATGCAAAAGAAAGTAATGCAGTGTTCACAGGCTCAGAGCTGCAGAGAATGAAGGGTTTTACTCACACCATTTCTGTCAATTTGTTCCCTTGATTTCCTAATGATCCCACCTCTTATTTGCTGATGGATTTACCAGTGTCTATGTCTATACTTAAACATGAAACACAGGAGAACTGAGCACTAGGCTGTTGAAGAATGTTCTCTCTCAGCTAATTTATGGACAGATTGGGCTAGATTTAGGACAACTGAGATGTTCAGTGACCAAACTTCCCAGTTATTTTTGGGTTTGGATCACTGTTTTAAAGACAGGTAGAAGTTAGCGGCATGGTTATTTTTCACCACCAGTCAGTTAAGGGTGTAACTTTGGCTGTGTAGGCCTGATATGCCGACAAACTCTGGAAACGGCTTTCAACTTTTATGAAGCAGAATTTTATTAGAATGGGGGATAACACAAGAAAATCTTAGGTGGGTTTTAAATTTGCAATTGGGTGTGGAAGTCCTGCTCACTAAATAGTACTGCACAGCCATGTTCTTGAGGAAATTGATTTTCCTTTGGCCAACTTCAGCAAGTAAAAATCACATGCTGTGCATTACTGGTGTGTGTTTTGCTGATCTCAGTATGAAGTGTATCACTGAACATTTATGAATCAATTGTAGACTAGCCTCCCTACTCTCACTGAAGTCTGAAAGATTTTTAGTAGGTACTGAATATTCAGTATGTGCAGAATTACAGTAATTCAGATCCCACCATAAAATTTTATGGTCTTGCACTAACTACAGCAACTCTGACAACATCTCATTAATACTTGGTGGCAGTGAAAGATACATTATGTGCCCTCCTCAATGCTTTCTAAATTCACTAGCAGCTATAAGATGTTCCATTAATTTTATAGATCGTATAAAACATTGCTATGTTACAGGCCTCTAATTTTCCTTCAATGGTTGTTTTTGTTTTTGTTTTTTTCCTAATTCTGCCATTTTATTTTTATTGGTAATGCAGTAAATGAAATTTATGTTCCACAACTTTTGATTGAAGCACTGTAATTTGGGGCTATTTTTCATTAGCAGTTTGTCATGAATTACTTGCTTTTTGCATTTACCTTTTTTTCCTCATACAAACATTACTTGATTTTCCTTCCTCAGAATATTTGCTGCCCTTTCTCTAGTAGGTTGTTTGCATCCAGGTTTCCTCCTGGAATTTCTTTTCTTCTTGAAAGAAAACAAAATTAGCTACCTGTCTCTCCATTTCTTTTTCATTTATTTTTCAGTCCCTTTAGCCTGAGTAAAAAGCCCTGATTCCCTTTAGTTTTTCTGTGACAGACTCATCGTCCAGGATAAATGTTTTGTTGTTTCTGACATTGTTTCATTTGAGGGCGTTGGCTATTTAAAAAAAACAACATCCTAATTATACTTGAATATATGAAATATCTCAAGTCATGTGGTGTTTAGACTATACAATCATAGGATATCTTGTCTGTTATTGTCATATTTCACTGATTTATCTTTTATAGGTTAGAGAGGAAGACTTTTCTGTATACTGTATTTTTATACAGACCAGCCCAATAAGATCCTAAAATGACTGAAACTTCCAGAAACTACTGAAATGATAATACTACATATTAGTGTTACTTCTTATCTGAAGTCATCTCCTCTATTCTTCTTTGTAAATCCATAACTTTGTTTTCTGTTCTTCCACACCCCTTTCTTTTTACATCTGTAGGAATTGCTTTACTACAACAATTCTTAGCTTTATACTGGCTCTATGTTTTCATATAAAGGTCTAATGATACATATGATTCTGTGATTCTAGATCCTTTTTCTTTATGAGGATATTGCAGAAGATGTTATTTTTGAAGAAAAGCTGTTTTTTTGTTTGTTTGTTTGTTTGTTTTTACATCTGCTTCTATCTTTAAATTCTAACAGGCAACCCACTTTTTTTTTTTTTTTTTTTCACTTCTAAAGATTTGATCAGCTTCATCATAAACTAACTTTATACCTTGGGACCAACCAGGTGTTTTCGTATCTTATGAAAATGTGCTCATTCACTGCAAATTCACTGCCCTTTTTCTCTTCATTTGGGCTTTGCCACTTCCACTCTAATTACAAGCAGCCTCGTAGTCTATGCATTATGGTCACAACTAAATTTTGAAGAATTCACTCTAGATATTACTGTGTTCCTGAAACATGGCTTTGTACAACCATGAATACCTATGCCCATACTGAACATAAAAGTTGTGCTTTTGGTTATCATCCAAGTATTTTTAAATCCATGACTCATCCACAGTGGAAAACTGCTTCACATGAACTCTGGTACATCCAGATCTTTTCTTCGGGGACTGATGTGTACTTTGCATTCATTTTCCTTAAACAAGTCAGTAAATTTAGTATAGGTGTGTTTGCTGCCATAATTCGTAAAATAAAAATTGAGCTGTGTCTTATCTGCTGAACACTGGTATTTTTAATGAATACAGTGGGCAGTGGAGCTCTTCTAAAGGGATCTTTGAGGAATCTTGTAATCTTTTGGCTGTGCTTCTAGTTCTGAATTGGAAATACCATTTAGGGTCCTGTTTTTGTACTGCACTTGAAGCCCAGAAAGCTAACATTATACTAAGCTGTATCAAAAAAAGTGCAGCTAGCAGGGTGAGGGAGGTGATTTGTCTCCTCTGTTCTGCTCTCATGAAGCCCCATCTGGTGTACTGCATCCAGTCCTAGGGCCCCCACCACCTGAAGGACATGGAGCTGTTGGAGCAGGTCCAGATGAGGGCCAAGGAAATGATCAGAGAGCTGGAGCACCTCTCCTACAAAGACAGGTTGAGTTGGACTTACTTGGTTTGAAGGTTCCGGGCAGACCTTATAGAAAGAAGCCTTCCTGGATAGGTATTTGTTATCAGGGAGTGCAGTGACAGAAAAAGCAGAAACTGTTTTAAACTAACAGAAGGTAGATTTACATTAGATATAAGGAAGAAATTCTTTATTATGAAGGTGGTGAGGCACTGCAACAGGTTGCGCAGAGAAGCTGTTGATGCCCCATCCTGGAAGAGTTCAAAGCCAGGCTGGATGGGGTAGCTCGGTCTAGTAGAAGTTACCTATGGCAGAGATCTTGGAATTAGGTGATCTTTAAAAGTACCTTCCAATCCAAACCTTCCTATGATTTTTCAGGGGAACAGATTGGTTGTTTTTCTGCTATTAAACAACTAGTTTAATATAAAATTTATATATTGGAAGTAATTTTTTTTATGTATTTTACTTTTCTTTTTCTGTTGCTGTTGTGAGAATAGTACCCTTCTCCTCTTCACACTGATCTTTTTCAAACTAGTCAAAGCTGAGCCTTCTTTTGTTGTTGCAGAGAGAGGTATATATCATTGCTAAGGTATCTGCTATTAGTTGTTTTTTAGTTAAAATCATGTTTTTCCAGATCTTGAGCCTTTGAACATGTTCTGTATTCATCTCAATAAGATTTATGCACTTTTATAGTCAAACACATATTTCAGTGCTTTCCTGAACTAGGACAAGAATCTACCATTACCCGAGGCTTGAAGAAAATACATAATTTACAAAACCAAATAATTTTCTTCAGATTTGAAACCAGGGACCCCTTGAAACCAATCATAGCAAGAGTTCATCTTAATCAAGTAAAATAAAAATATGTAAGAAAATATAAACCTACTTGTCTGAATCAGAAGATACGTGTTCTGCAGGTTATCTCTTGAGTATTGCCTTTATGATCAGTTTATACTGGTGAAGAAAATGTTGGGCTCTTTGATTATTTTGAGATTATCTGATGTACTTGTGTCTGCAGTGCTTTGTATTTGCTAGTTAACGCTTATGCCTAATACTGTGTGTTGCAGGAATTACTACTACATAGACACTCAGGCTTTAATTTTAAAGGTTAACTTTACTAGTAACAAGACTTCCTGAATTAGCTAAATCTCAAAATCAGAAAAAAAGAACCAAAAGAAGTAGCTGTATTTCTTAATGCTGTTCATTAAGATATTTTAATAACCATAGTATATTCATATCTGGTCATGTTTTCTCTTCACAGCGTTATTCAACCTTATACCAGTGGGACTTCGAGTTGTTGCTATCCAGGGTGTAAAGACTGGGTTGTACATAGCCCTAAATAATGAAGGTTTCCTCTACACATCAGTAAGTACCTTTCTGAACTCTGTTACAGGCAGAGCTGAAGATGAAATCTATACTGGAATGTGGATGTTTGGTCCCCTGTAAGAAGTACTGTAATGTCTGTATTTTTTATTTATACATATACATATACACCCACCTGTGTACTCATGTATACATGCAACATATCTATAAATGATATGTAGTAGAAAACACTGTATACTGTATATGAGAGTATATGTGTTAGTAGAACACATATTTCCTGGTAGGCTATACTGGTTGTGTGCAATATACTATAGAGATTATTATTTTCAATTAAATTCTCCAGAAAATGCAAATAAAGACGTGCAGTTATTTTCTTTCAGAGTTGTTGTTCAGAATCCAGAAGCTGAAGTTGAAGAGTTAGGTTTATTGATAAGACAATAATTATAAATTCAATATAAAAGTCATTTATAGCCTTAAGTTTATCATAATGTTCTGTGTGCTTAGCACTATGGAATTTTTAATGTCAGCTATCAGAAACAATGTGAAGAACAGAATCTTTGTAAAGTGATCAAAGTACAAGAAAAATTCTTTTGAGTCATAAGCCACATTGCTGTATAAAGTGATTGGAAAGGCCTCTGTTTATTTAGGATATTCCAAAAGATTTAATGCTAATCAGTCAGTTTGTTATGAATATAGAAATCCTCAATTTTGTGTAAATTAGCATCTTAACCTCCTTTAAAGATGGACAAACTTTAATAGGAGCAGGCAGTTCTGTCAAGGCTTAAGAAGGTGACTTAAAGGATTTTTCATTACTATTTTTTATTGCCCTCTATGTCAAATTTATTTTAATAGTATTTTTTCCATTTCTTGCGTCACATAATTCTTAATTTCCCACTGAGTTACAATACACTGCTTTGTTTTCAATATCCATTGAAAGGAAATTGGACAGATTAAGTTTCTCATGCCCTCAGGGAAAGTATTCTGTTTGTTTCAAAAATACAATTGTCTTGGAAAACCTCATTAGGGGGAAAAATGGAACTAATCTTGAATGTCAATGTCAAGACAAAGAGAAAATTGCTGCTTATAAGAGATCTGTTGGAAACTCCACTGGCATGATGTAAAACGTTTTTTTTTAGTTCTGTTCAAAACAATAATAATAAAAAAATCTATCACAAGAAAACATCATATGACATTCAGTATTTTCTGTCAGAAGGAGGAAGTCTAGAAAATAAAATATAAAGCTGGTAGTGTTAGGGGATTACTGACTTCCCAGTTCTTTGTGGGGAGTTCTTTTCAGTATGATGAACAGTACTTTGTTACATGTTACATGTTGGTACATCTATATCCCTGTCCAGTGCTTTCTGAAATAAGTTCTCCTCCCTTCAAAAAGTACTGTGAATTTCAGAAAGTGTATCAATTTCCTGGTGGGTCGTTCTGCTCTAGGAGAGACTCTGAAAAATTTCTGGTGATTTCCATGCATATGTATTTTTCTGAAAATGACCTAAGTTAAATGAATGGTGCCATCTGGGGAAGGGAAAGGACATGAAACAGACCTGTCAAACATCCTGAGACCATACAAGGTATTTCTTGCGACACCAGTGGGAATCTGAATTGCCTTTTTCCTATGTCTTTTTAAACAACACAGATTATTTAGTTTGTGAATAGTCTTGTGGATATAAATGAGAGGTTATGTAAGTTAAAAATGCAATCCACGTGTAATATTTTGTGGGATTGCATATTTCTCATTGCCACTGGTAGTAAGTCTTTTGTGCTTGGTGACTTTTTATATTCCTGTGGTTACTGGAAACCTGTTAGGAACTTCGGAACTTTGTCCTGTGATTTTAGTTTTTTTTTTTTTTTTTAATGTTTTTAATGTATTTCATGTAAAGATTTCTTGGGAAATTGTCTCAAACTATCATTTTACCTTGTGTGAGGTAAGAAAATTAATATTTTGGGGATGTACTGCTTTGTATTCCTTGTGCAGAGAATAAAAAGATGAGTGGATCATTAGCTGACAAAGAGAAGTGGCACATCAGAAAACTGAGTGGAAACCTTGAGCTTTAGTATTTCTACAAAATGGTTTTCAACTTATACTTTTGTCAAAGATGAAATGTAGTAATATTCTGGAATTTAATGCAGATTTAAAGGCAGTCATTTCCCGTAATGCAGGTTCGATTGTTTCATATTAATTATTGGTAATGTTGATAATATATTTTCATCTCCATAATTGTCTGCTTTCAGCATAGAGACTAACACATTTGAAAATAAGAAGACAAAGCATGAGAGAGAAAAGAGCCTTCTCCCCAAGGATCAAGATGAAGAAATGCTGCATGCAGAATGTTCTAAATACTGTCCTTTGCAGAAAAAAATGTTTTTATCCAGCCACTTTCTATTAGTGCCGCCCTTGATTCTTGGTCACTGTGGTGTATCTACTGCATGTGCAATGCAGAAACAGTATATTATGTGTTTTCCCCTTGGCTATTTAGGGGTGGCTGGGAGAAAAAGGTTTTCTCAAACTAAGTTTGGTATGCCCTCTACCATCACTGAAGTACGTGCCAAATAATGGGAGTGCTTCTTAAATTTTTCATATATTTAAATATATGAAAGCATATAGCTAGCAGAGGTGATTACTGAACTGCTCTCTATCATCTCTGGGAGGTCTTGGAGAATGGGAGAGGTGCTTGAGGGCTGGAGTGTAGCCAATGTCACTCCAGTCTTCAAAAAGGACTAGAAGGAGGATCTGGGGAGCTACAAGCCAGTCAGCCTCACCTCTGTCCCTGGGAAGGTGATGGAACAGCTTGTTCTGGATGCCATCTCCAGGCAGTTGAAAGAGAAGAAGGTTATCAGGAAAAGTCAACATGGGTTCACCAGGAGCAGGTCATGCTCAACCAACTCGGTAGCTTTCTGTGATGTCATCACTGGCTGGGTGGATGGAGAGAGAGCAGTGGATGTAGTCTACCTTGATTTCAGCACGGCATTTGATACTGTCTCCCACACCATCCTTATAATGAAAATGAGGAAGTGTGGGATAGATGAATGGACGGTGAACTGGATTAAGAACTGACTGACTGGCCAATCTAAGAGAGTTGTGAGCAGTGGCACTGAGTCCAGTTGGAGGTCTGCCTTTAGCAGTGTTCCCCAGGGGTCGGTGCTGGATCTGGTCTTGTTCACTATCTTCATCAGTGACTTTGATGAGAGGATAGTGTCCACCCTCAGCAGGTTTGCTGATGATACGAAGCTGTGAGGAATGGCTGACACACCAGAAGGCTGTGCTGCCATTCAGCAAGACCTGGACAGGCTGGATAGTTGGGCAGAGAGGAACTGGATGGGGTATAACAAAAGCAAGTGTAGAGTCTTGCACCTATGGCAGAACAACCACACGTACCAGTACAGGTTAGGGGATGACCTGCTGCGGAGGAGCTCTGCAGAGAAGGACCTGGGTGTCCTGGTGAACAACAGGTTGGCCATGAGCCAGCAGTGTGCCCTGCTGGCCAAGAAGGCCAATGGCATCCTGGGGTGCATTAAAAAGAGCATGGCCAGCCGGTCAAGGGAGGTAGTTATCCCCTTCTGCTCTGCCCTGGTGTGGCCTCACCGGGAGTACTGTGACCGGCTCTGGGCTCCTCAGTACAAAAAGGGAAGAGTCCAGTGGAGGGACTTGAATATGATAAAGGGCCTGGAGCACCTCTCTTACGAAGAAAGGCTGAAAGACCTGGGAAAAGAAGAATCAGAGGGAATCTGATCAATTTCTGTAAATATCTAAGGTGCAGGAGGCAAAGGGACAAGGCCAGACATTTTTCAGTGATGTGTGGCGATAGGACAAGGGGAAACAGACACAAACTGAAGCATAGGAAGTTCCACACAGATGTGCATAAGAACTTCTTCACAGCGAGGGTGACGGAGCACTGGCACAGGCTGCCCAAGGGGTTGTGGAGTCACCTTCTCTGGAGATTTTCAAGACCTGCCTGGACACCTACCTGTGCAACCTGGTCTAGGGGGCTTGCTTTGCAGGGGGGTTGGACTTCATGATCTCTAGAGGTCCCTTCCAGCTCCTACAATTCTGCGATTCTGTGATTACTAATTATAAGCATTTCCAAAAATGGAAGTGTGAGCTGTAGATTAAGTGCTATTTGTATTGTGTATGTTGAGATCAAAGCGCTGTGTAGCTCTTCTGAGAATGTTTCAGCGTCCCTTTTTGCATTCACAATATATAAAACCTGTAGCTTGTGAGAATATTTTACATTTTAGTGCCTCATTTCATAAACTGGAAACACCAGCTCAATTACTTTTATCACAAGCTTCACTAATTAAGCAGTAGTGCTGACTGGAAAGGTATTATGTGTGATCCATCTTCCTCTGATATGAGGTGTTTAATAAGAGGAAAATAAAGGTACAGTGATAGAGACCAGTTCTGCTGGTAGATTGTTGTATGCAGATTAGCAATGTCTTCTTGCTTTGTTTTTAATTATTTTTATGGTTCTTTTTGCCAGTTTCAGAGTTGCTTGTTTTTATCATATTTTATTCTGCCACATTTGTGTAAGATTTTTTTTTTTCAACTAATTCACAGAATTAAAATTAAAAAAAAAGGCAAATAGATAGATGACTGTAATGGCAATGTTTCTTTTTTAAAACAGAAATTCAGGGATAGCAAATTGTGTCAGAAAGTGATCTGTACTTGCCTCATATAACAAAAGTTTCATAGAGAGGAGATTAAAAAGCACATTTGAGGGAATATATTCCTCTGTAACTTGGGACACAGTGCTTGAGTGGTGAAAGAAGGTTCAGTGTGTTCCAGAAGGAACAGGGAGGAGGAAAGTGTCTACATGGTTTATGCTTTTTTATATCTGTGTTTGGAGATAGGTAATTTGTCTCTCAAGTTGCCTGCCAAAAATAAATACAGCAAATTGCTAATATATTTATTAGCACAGTTGAGCAGAACAGAGCTGTAGACAAGCTTATGATGATATCACCACTGTGGAAGAGTCTGATGCTTATATTTGTTACTCTCTGAATGTTTAGGATGTGGAAGTGGTTACTATTTGAACTACTGTTCATAGTATTTATGTAGTAGAAGTATGCTACTTTTCATATACAACAGAGATTACTAGAACTGCAACAGTATTTTATGTTAGCTCTATCCCTGGCAGCTCTCTTACTGTTACCATTTAGACACTATATTGGGGTTAATAACACCATTTGACTGAAAACTTGTGGTAATGTTTCTTAACGTTTAAACCAAATATTTATGTCCTGTTCATTGAGGTCCACAGTATCCTTGACAGGATTGTTCCCAATTTTTTATTTGTAAGAAAAACTTTAATATTTGCTTAAAATATTACTTTTCCTTTTCTGTGTTAATCCCTCGTGTGCACATGCAATAATCTCTTGATAATCCCTAAGATTACAGAAATGTGCAATGAAGTAAATCCTGAAGGTTAAAAAGCAACTTGTCCAAATTTCATGTCAAAGAATGGAAGATTAAAGACTAAGCAGCTGCAGTTGGATATTTTTCAATTAATAATTTTATGACAAAGAATAGTATCTGTATGCTAAAATGAGGGCCATCTAATCTCATGCTTCAGGAAATAAGGCGATGGCCACAAGGATCAAGAGGAATGCTTTCTTCAATATATGGCATCCTTTCCTGTAGATGCACTGAAGGAGGTTTGCTTCTGAGTTATTTTGCAATTGTCACAGCCGAAGGCTGAGCATGGGCTTGATGGACCAGCAGCCTAATCTAGTCTGTCAATTTTATGCTTCTAGCATTTCTTGTTTCTCATGGTAACCTCTCTGTACTTTTGGCCAATGTTTGTTTTGTTACAGAAATACAACTGCACTTTTCTGGATGGTTCTTTATCCTCAGTTTAGGTGTCCAGAGTTGCCTGTAATCCCAAATGCTAAATGATGTGTACCATGTCCCTATTTTTATTCTTTTACTTCCATAGTAATTGTCACTACACAAGTCTATCAAAAAGATCATATTCAACATTTCTGATTTTCCATTAATTACTATTTAATCAAAGATTTAAAATCTCTCAAATTTTAGAACATCAAAACCTACTACATATTTCCATTATTAGTTAATTAATATTTAAAATATGGAAGACAGTTGTAGATGGATTTATGGTAAGTTGATATTCTTTCCAGAATACATTTGATGTAATTAAGACTTCTCACTGAATGTTCAACATTTCTAGGTAAGAAATAAAAACAAACAGTATGGAGTAGATTAGACATAAGTGGAGCTGTCTATCACTGATGTTGCTGAACAGCTAAGGTAACTTCTGTTATTCAGGTCTGTTTCTAAAAGATATATGTCTATACATCAAGATAGCTGAATGTGAATTAATTGTGACTTTTTAAATATAAAGTCTGTTTCCAAAATGTTTGTGGTGGGCTGAAGAATGGCCTTAGGTAAGCAAAATTCTGCTTTCATTATCCAAGAAAAGTTCTGTACTATCTTGCCAACATGAAATAATCAGTTGAATTTTCACTTTTATAATTTTTTCTTAAACTTTCAACTACCTGGATCAGAATATTCAATTTGTATCCCATAATATTAAAGTATAATATATCCCATAAAAGAGGAAAACATTGTATTTACCTATGTAATTAAGGAAAGCTTTGTAAGCATTCATTATCTTCAAGAAGCTTGAAAGGTGCCAATCACATCCTATTAAGAAGCTGTTGTCTCAAGTGTGAGATTATTAATATGTCTGCGTATGTTGACTGTGTCAGTAGCAGGCAATAACTGAGCACTTTTAAAAATCCCTCTTGCAAGGGTTAAACTGTTGAGGTTTGTTTGCAGTGTTCATTCAACATATTCTATTCACTGTCAGATGAGAACCAGTCTTGACTGACTCCTGTTGACTTGACAAGGATTCTTGTTTTTTAGCAGAATACAATTACAGCCCTAGGGAAATACTGTCTCCCCCTGAGGGCATCTGAAGAGGAATTATAAATCTGTAGAAAATAAGCAGTCAAACCTGAATTCTACACTGAAAGCTTTGGAGTAGGGGTGGGAAGGTGATTCACCTCATCATATTTGAATTCAGTTATGAATGTTCTCTACGTTCTGTTCTACTGATATATTTGTCACTAAACGTTTTGTTATAAAAGGTGACATGGAATCACTATCTGGCAAAACACAAATCTCTGGACTTAATATGCAGGATCTGCAGGAAAATTCTGTACTGAAAAGTAACTGAAAAGCTGAAGACTTAATTGCGTCTGTGCACCTGTGGATTTCTTTTTCCAATAACACGTGATGTTACAGATAGCTTTGGCTTATTAATAAGATGGTAGAGCTTCTTCAGCATTGCCAAACATTTACATTACACTGCTCAATCTCTTGTGTGGTTGAGGCTGCGAGTCTGAAAACAGTGTGTTTCAACATGAAAATGAAACATCAGTAGTTTTAGCTTTGCAGATGTACTCAGCTAAAGACCTAGAGTTTTCTACAAAGGAGATGTGATTGCCTAATTCACCATGGAATTGTTTACTTATTGCAGAATTGCCTAACAGCTGATGAATTTTAAAAAAAGAAAGAGAAAGGATTTTATGCCACTGGAACAAAAAAGGGTTTTATACCACAGGCAAAAAACCAAAATATAGCCAACATTTCAAAAACATAATAAGTTCACTTTTTCATGTCCCTCTTGGCCAGCATCTGACTTCCATGTTATGACTGATGTTCCCTAAGTAGTTATACCCTGTCACATTGCCATTCAGGCTACAGGCCAAAATCAAACACAGTCCAAATCATCAACAAAGCGAATAATATTATGAAAAGATCAGCTCCTAAAGGTAGCTTAGAAGATATTAAGGGTATGTGGAAGTATAAGGGTTTCTTTATTCATTTTCTAAGTATTAGTATTGCTACTACTATAGCTTTATTTCCAAAAGGTAGGGTTTTTAAAATGTTTTTATAATATTTTAATTAAAAATTAAACCTGATGGTGATAAAGCAATTTTTTTTTTTTTTAAACTAGAATATATCTGAACATTCCCTGCTAAGAGAAGAGCAAGGTACATATTACTGCAATAATGTGAGGACAGACTGGTCACACAAAAAAAGTAAAATGTAACTGATAAGAATAATCTTCAAGTTCTATAAATCATTGATGTTCTCAGGGAGATATGAACAGAAAAATGTATTCTCTCAGAACTCAGCAGCAGTAGTAATTTCATACTTTCATAAGAATTACTTTTCTTTTTATAATGGGATAGAATAATTTGTTAGATTTGGTAGAAATTTTTCCATTACTTCCAGTGGAATCTGAAAGTATGTGTCTTTACTCCAGTAGGTACCAGAAGAATTTGTGTCAGTGTAAGTATCATCCTAATTCACTTTCTTCTTTAACAAGTTATAGCAGGGAGAATCTCTCTATAGAATAAAATAGAATAATTCAGTTGGAAGGGACCAACAAAAATCATCTCATCCAGCTGTCTGATGCCTTCAGGGCTAACCAAAAGTTCAAGCACATTAATGATGGCATTATCAAAGTGTCTGTTGAACATTGACAGGCATGGGGCACTAATGACTTCTCTAGGAAGCCTGTTCCAGTGTTTCACCACCCTCACTGTAAAGCAGCTTTTCCTAATATCCAGCCTGAGTATCCACTGGCACAATTTTGTGCTGTTCCCTTGCATTCTATCATTGGTTACCAGGGAGAAGAGATTGGCGCCTCCCTCTCCACTTCTCCTCGAGAGCGGAATTCAACATCCGAATGTTGCTAGCAAAAAGTATATTTAATTTCAATGTATATACCACGTGCATTTGTTTCCCCCCCCCTTTTTTTTTTTCTTTTTCTCTGGAGAACTTTTAAGGCTTAGGAAAAGATAGCAGGAGACAACATTTAATATTCTTTTTCAACACTTATATTGTTCATGAAGGGGACTGCTTTGACTGTTTTTTTCTTGACATTTGAAGATCGAGAGTGTGCCCTTGTCTCTTCATTTTCAAGTATCTGTTGGCACCAGCAGCGAAGGAGATGAAAGAATCAGCCTTTCGGGCACTGGAAGCAACAACTTCAGAAACATGAACTGAGGCAATTCTATTACCCATTTAGCATTCATTTGAGCATTGAGGATGGCTGTAGAATAGCCACTGGAAAAAAAATAAGAGATAAAATTGATATATACTTGTGGAAATTTCACTATATCTTTTACAGCTGACAGCATCTTGTCCTGTGCCATCCTACTCAGACTTGGGAAAGCTGCTTTTCCTCAACTGACATGAGTGGAGGAGAAGATAGTTCAGTTGAGCTTTGATTTCCAGAGATTATTATATGGAGATAACTGCTCTGTAGAGGATTTGAAAAATAGTAAGACACTGTCTAAAATACTGTTTGATTCATAGCTTTGGATATATAAATATGTCATTGAGGAAAAAAAAAATGGGGACAGCAGAATAAATTAGGATGACTGAACCTAATCATATTAGGTTCACTTTCTATACTACCAATAGTATGAAAACAGTCTCATTAGTATATTGTGTCTGAAACTACTCAAGGTGAAAACAACCACACTAGAAACTGTTGGAATTACCCTGGCAGGTAAAGGCAGGGTTGCTGAGCTGTTAGATACAAACAAGGCACAAGGCTCACACAAAGCGTTCTTTAATTCGGTACGGTCATAGATTTTGTTAAGTCATGTTCAACGTCATTAGTTTATAGATCAGGTCAAACTCAAATACAGCACGAACCTAGCTGGATCAGGCTCTGAGCAACCAGATCTAGCTGTAGTTGTCCCT
Source organism: Gallus gallus (assembly GCF_016699485.2). Lineage (NCBI taxonomy): Eukaryota > Metazoa > Chordata > Aves > Galliformes > Phasianidae > Gallus > Gallus gallus. The sequence continues at coordinate 143,298,260 of NC_052532.1, forward strand.
GTTCGTTGTGGGGGAATTGGACTAGGTGACCTTTAAGGGTGTCTTCCAACTGAAATGATTCTATGATTCTATGAACATCTGCTGTTATCATAGAATCATAGAATGAGTGCCTTTGTTTGAAAGAGACCTTAAAAATCGTTATTTCCAGTTCCTTGTTCTGGTCTTAAAGAAAATATTCTATAACCTTGATAACCCTTTCAGAAGAAATATGAGCCAACAGTAATAGAAGGTTTTTGGACAGTTTTGTGGAATGAAAGCGTTGAATTATGTACATTTCAGGAAAATGTTGTTGTTTTGGTTAACTGTAAAGTCATATAAGAAGTCCTCAAGTGTAACTGTTAATATATTACTGAATGGAGGAATAGTGACAACAGTTGTGAAATCATAGCTGTTCACAATGCTAATTGCTGATTACTAAATGGGAGCAAAGTTGGTTATGTGCAAATATCACCTGAGTCAGCAACAAAGTGTGGGTTGTTTGTTTGTTTGTTTCATATCTCATGGAACTAAAAGTGAGAGACCTTAATAAGGTCTTAATAAGGTCTTAATAAGAGCATGAGTCTTAACACATTTAATTGTGCTCGTACAGTTTGTATATGAAAGGGCGTGGGGGGGGGGGGGGGGGGGGGGAGTAGCATAAAGCATCCCCTGCACACACACACTTAGAAGTAGTGTAAATTATACATTAATATGTACTTTAATTACAGACATTAAAGTAAAACCATTGTGGAAGGCCACAGTGAGGTCTTTTCCTTCTCCAGGCTGAACTAGCCCAGCCCTCTGTGTGTCTCCATAGGATAGGTGCTCCAGCCCTCGGAACATCTTTGTGGACCTCCTTTGTACCAGCTTCAACAGCTCCACAATAATTAAAGCAGGAAGCTCTGCATTTAAAAATATGTAACAATATCTTCATAAAAATGTGGAGAACAATAGACAACTGTTTTGTTTCTTAGTTGTTACCATCTCTTTGTAATTCCTAACCAGCCTGGATGACATGTGAAGAAAGGGTCTTCAGAAGTTTGCTAAATATGTTTGTGCATGTGTGATGTTTTTTCTTCCAAAAAAAGATGGAACAACTTTTTTTCTTAACATTCAGCAAAGCAACAGGTCTTGAAAAACATCCATATCTATTTTCTTTTTGTCAAGTCCTATTTGTTAGAGCAGTACCGAACTCCTTTATCTCTAGATGAGAAAAGGAATTTTATTTGGCATTTTATGGTGTGCTTTTTCTCAAGATTTCCAACTCAATTCCCCTCACTGGTAGGCAGCAGGGGGTTTTCTAGCTCATGCTTGAGATTGTTATTAGTATCTCTCTATTAATGTCAAATTGATACTGCTCTGTGATTGGAATGCCCTGGAAAGAAAGCTCTGCTGGATAAACCCCTATTAGGATGGCATACTGTGCTTATTGTGCTTATTCTGAGGTAAATCTCTAGATCCATTAAGGCAATAACAAATACATCATAAAAGGACTAATTTGCTTATTTTACAGTGTGAACAGATAAAGCAAATATAAGCATAAGCAAATATATTCATTTTTCTTTGCTATACACATTCAAATAATCAGTACTGAGAAGAAGACAGGTTTTTCTAGGATGGGTTGTTAAATCAGTAATCTGATATTCTACTAATAAAACAGAGGAATTCCTATACACGTGAGCAGTTTGATGCTTATAAGTAGCCTCAGAGAGGGGGGAAACTGCTGCATCTTTGAAAAAACCTATGTGAAACCAGAGCCTGAGCATTGCTAGCAAATACCAATAACGCAGTGACAGAGAGTTCTTATTTTGTTAATGGCTTCCACCTGAGAATCCCACAGAACGTGGCCTGTGGGAATGAAATCATGTTTATAATTGCCACGTAAGCTGAGTGTGAGTCCTTGTAAGCAATCTTCCTTTTTCAGTAAATAAATAAATGAAAGTATTTAGGATGCTGTGCAATTTAGAAGCATTTAAGTGACCATGGTAATGGAAGCATATATTAAGTGTATAGCAAAGACTTGAGGTATGTAAACATGTAACAGTAAAAGCTACTCTGTGCAGAATCCCCAGTCCTTTCTGTGCACCGTTGTTTACCTGGGATCAGAAAAGGTTAGATGATAGGTATCAAAATTTCTCATTGTTTTCTTAAATCTTAAAATCATAACAAATTCAACTCAGTGCCATGGGATGTGGTTTGAATACAGTCACAGAGCCTTCTCTCACCTGGATAACTTCTACTTCTAGAATGATTGACCTAGATTCAAATGATTTGAGATAATTTTATGGTAGAATGAATTTAATCTCTGAAATATTTTTTTCAGCTAGCTTGCATGCAGTCGGAAGTGTTGAATGTCTTACTTTCTGCCTCTAAACCGTGGCAAAATTGCATTTTTCATCCATAGGCTCTTTCCAGAAATGTCTCTTAAGTAGATCCTCTAAAAGGATCCTGTCTCTTTGCCATTTCAGCCAAACGCAGTGGCAGAACAGTGAATTAAAAACACAAGTATTCCTTCTTCATACAGTTTGTTTGCCATAGGCTAAAAACTCACATTCAAAGTTACTGCCTAAAGTGAGTGTTTTTGCATCTCTCTTTTCCTTCTCTGGTGACTGCTTATCTCAAGCCTGTTTTGTAAGCTAACTGTATTACCTGAATACTTGTACTAAGATATAATTTCTCCCAGGGTAATGTCATGTAGAACCACCTTATCTCTACACAGATACAACTCCACTCGCACAACATATCTGACTAGTTTGATCCTGACAGAGGAAATCTTCCAGTTGTGCCAATGTAAGACAAAGCAGCAGGGTCAACGGCCAACATGCAACTTGTACTATGCCCTCATACTTCTTGGAAAAAAATTGCTAAATATGACACTATTCTGAGTTAAACTTCCGCAGAATAGGAAAATAAAATTACATAAGATAAGACATAAATAGTAATTTCAGATATAAGATAAAGCATATAAACTGAAAAATACTGTTATTTAAAAATCACATGATTTTGGGATAGCAGTTAAATGAACTACTGTGTAGTGTAGCAAACTCCAGGCCATGATTTCTGGCAACTCTGCCCACTGCAGAGGGTTTGGAGCTCAATGATCTTCAAGGTCTCTTCCAACCTAAGCCATTCTATGATTCTATAATCCTGTTAATACAGCCGTTAGATTGGGTCCATAGCTTTTAATATTATCATAAAAGATTTGAAAATTAGCTATCACCTGGAAAAATAACTGTACTTACATACAGCCCTTTCTACTTAAATATATGGTATCGCTTGTGCGCTTCTGAAATCTGTGTTTGAAAGGAGTTATGTCAGTAGAAATGAACAAAATTCTTTCCTCTCCTTGCGTTATAATTAGTAGTATCTCTTTTTTCTCTTTGCCTTAAATGTGCTATGATAATGTCAGATCTTAGGCTAAAAGTAAAGGCACTTATTTGCTTCCATTTATTTATATTTAAATAACTTTATATTTTGTACAATAAAACTAATGTGACACCAAAGCATTATTTCAGTTTTAAAATGTGTGAGTTTTTTGAAGATGCTGACAAATGAAGTAACATCCAAAGCTAGTCATAAGCATACTGCCATGAGAGACCAGTCCTCACCTGTCAGAGCTTCCAGCCCTTAGGAGCCCCGTACAGCTCCTCGAATGTTTTTGCTATGTGTAGCTCACAGTGTGTAGAGTATATTATATGATTGCATTGATTTGGTGCTTAAATAATGCTCTTGATGGTTTTTACATGAATTCCCATATCATCTGTTTGGGCTATATTTCCTGCTTTCTATATTTTCAAATGCTTCATGCATATACACATGCCAGGAATTAAATTAAAATATATTTTTTGCATCTATTACTCCTTTCCTTTCACTTTAAATATCATATTCAGATGGGGTTTTTTGTTGAAAATTTGTGCATATAACCATACTGTATGTTGAAAATTAATGATCTAAAGGCAAGACGAATGTTTGTGAAAGAGAAGAAAAAAAAAAAAAAAAGTGTCCTGGACCATGTCTTTATTAAAAATTCAAAGACAGTTTCAAACAAACAGACAAACAGACAAATCTTCAAAGAGGATCATAGGACCTGGCTTATACTTGTGTTTTCTTTTTTCTTTCCTACTATGCCTTAAATAAATCTAAAAAAGTTAATGAAATTTGAAAAAATCACATAAATTTCTCAATAAATAAATAAATAAATAAATAAGGTACTCCCTGATTAACGGCACCCTTTACTGTGATGAAACCATGGTGATAAATCAATACTGCAGAATTTCAGCAGTTAGAATTACATGTGCAGGAGTATTAGGCTGCAAGCAACATGCCTGAGGGAGTCAAAATAGTGAAAATTATGCAAGTTGCTTATGCAAAACTCATCTACAAATTATTTTCCTGGAAAAGTGCATATGTAACAGTTTCTAGTATCCAATTTTCTGTTTGTTTATTAAGATTGCTGTTTGCAACACAAAGGATGGCTATGTATTTTCATTCTGTATAACCCTAAATAAGAATGGCAGAGCCAAAGATAAATGCATTCTTCTGTAGTATAATTAGCTAAATGTATACACATGGAGTTAGTAAGCTCTTAACAAAAAGTATTTTGATATGTTTTTCATACTTTCCATAGTGTATAATCATTTGCATTCCTATTCAGAAGAAGACCTTTATAGCAGGAAAGAAAATCTTTTAAAGGGAAAATATCCTATCCATATAACCTAGCCAATAGTGCATAGCATGATGCTGACTAGCTTAAAATAAATAACTGTAATAAAAATGCACAGTTTACTTGGAAATGTAAGATAGTAATGTTAATGCAGTTTTCTAGTGCACATCTCTGTGTGGCTCAACAGGTCAATTAGCAGGAGGAGGTAGACGAGTGCACTTGAACCCCCATAGGTATAAAAGATAAATTGATGTGAAAATTGTTTTGAAATTAGGGAGCCCCACATGATTAAAAGGGTGATGAATCAAATCTGTTACTGGAGGTAAATGATGAGAAAACCTGTGAGTAAATGTCTCATACTGCTGAGAACTGAAAGATAATTTCTGATTTTAAATTATAGAATAGAGGTTTATTTTGTAAACTTGTATGCTATCTATAGCATAAATAGAAGCCTTATTAATTTGTCATTAAGGTTTTCTTTTATTTCTCCTCTTTTCTTTAAATACCATTACCACGACCTGCTACACAGGTGATGGTACTTTTCCATTATCAAAAATAGAGAAGATTTTTGGAGGATCATTTGTTGATGGAATTAAATGTTTTTGGAATTTATGTTTTTCATATTTTATTCTACAGTGTGTATGTGAAGACATAAGAATATGTGTTACTGAGTCTTCTATTTGTTCTTTGCTAAGAATTAAACAATACAGTGCAACAATATTTGACATTTACATGATGCTATTTCCTGTCTCCTGTTTCCTGTCTGCAGCTGACTCTCCTAAATTTGTTAGAATGTGATTTTTTTCTCTGGAAACATATGTATAAACATATATGTGGTAGATACTTTATAACCTTAAACCATAATTCTTTTACATTAATTAAAATATTGACTAGAACATATGTAATTTTTAAAGGTTAATATACTATATATATAAATACATTAGTTTTGAAGACTTGAAACCATGAGTATAGTTTTTTTCCCAGTTGTATTTCTTAAGCATGTTTCCATCTTAACCTTATTTTATGTAAAAATATAAAATCACTCAATTGAAATATTTTCTTAAGGTAGATCCTTAGAAATAAATTTAGCTCATATATTCTTGATGTTTGATGATCATCAGGGTGTTAAGAAATACTTTTGTAGGATATTTTAAGAATTTCTGATAACATAAAGTTTGGGTTCATTTCTTTTAGTACTTTCATTTCTGACACATAAGGTAAGTAAAGTATCTTAGTATTTATGAATTATGCTATGAAAAGAGATGGAAAAATTCCAAAGAAAAATATCTTTTTTCTTTAATTCTTTTAATCACAAACACCTCTTAACAAAGGTAAAATATTAATCACATGGTACGTTTCTCATTTGAAAGCATGGTTATTTACAAGATAGAAATGGCATTAAATAGGATGAAAGAAGTGCTTTCAATAGGAATTAATAAGTGTTTTAAATAGTATAGAAGAGTTATTTAGGAGTGAGTAACATTTACAGTGCTGATTAGTCTGCCATGTTTTGTTAATTCAGTATCTGCTTATTGATTATCTGATGGAGGTGCTAGATTATGTTATCTTCCCCCAGAGAAAATAGCTGCAAATGCTGATTTGCATAATAATACTGTATGCCTGTCATTGGTACTACAATCCTTCCACTTTCCTTCCCTCCTCCTCTATTCCTGTGTAGATAGAAATTATTGGCCCTTTGAATGTCTTTTTTAAACAGTTCTGTACATGAATTGAAATAGGTAGGTACAAACAGAGATCATCTTAATTTCACTGAAGCTTTGTCTGGAACCTTGTACAAATACACTTGTACCAAGGGGTAAAAATGTGTCTAAAAAATCAGTATCTCGGATACCCTCATCAGCTTTAGGCACCAACTTTCAGTGGATACATTGGACTGCAGCAGTATTGCCAGCTGGTGGATTGGAGAGACTTGAGTTTGGTTGCTTTCAGGTAAAAGTGTTCACAAATGATGGAGTGAAAAAAAAAAAAAAAGAGTTGTTGCATTCAGGAGAGCTGATGGTTATCAAGAAAGATCAGATTAAGGAAAAAGCAGCCAAACTTACCCTAACACAAAAGAAATCAGGAGACTGTTATACAATTTGTAGAACAGATGAAAACAAGGATATAGAAAAAGTATGGATATGAAGTAATAACAAAAGTAAGAAAAGGAACAATAAGCTATTGGTCTGTTCGTAGCAGGTTGAAGAGCAATGAGTGGTCCATTCTTCTAGTCTTCACAGAAAGGTCTGTCACCAGAACTGATCTGAACCTAATTGGGCCCACAAAACAAGACTCAATCAAGCTAGAATATTCATAGACTAGTTAGGCATATTTGATCAGAAGTGCCTGATGTGGACTGACCTTTGATATGCCAAGGGGTAACATCTCAAAAGACACAAAGCAAGGCAAGAGATGTACCTAGCTTTGAGAGATGGGGTGGGAGGGGAGGAGGAGATAGAATCTAGCCAACAGTATATTTCCAGGTATCATAGAAAAATTCTTAAAATATCATTTTATAGGCATGGAAACATAGTAAGAAACAGCCTGTGTGAACATACGAGAAAGATACTATGTCAAATCAAGCTCATCACTGTTTGATAATGTAGTTCACGTAGTGATAAGAAAAAAGCTTTGCATATGCTAATCTTGGATTCAGTAGGATTTTGATATTGAGGGAACTGGATTATGTTAATCTGTACTGTAGAGTCACAAGAAAGGCAATCAATTATTATTATGTTCACCTAGGATAAGACAAGAAGTAATTAGTTTAATTATCAGTGAAAGTGATGTCAAGAAAAGAATCTGTAACTGCATGAGAATTTTACTGGGACAAGCTAAAAACTTATTAATGATCTCACTGGAGATTTCTAGCTATGAGTTAGACAAATTTGTCATCATGAGCTAGTCAGACTTGCTTCTGATTCAGAGCAGGAATCTTCAGCAGGGCCCGTAATCTATAACAAAACACCTTTTCCAGACTAATATTGACATTATTGTTCTGGTTTACACAGTCTGTGACTCTTGGCCCTTGAGAGATAATGCAACCAAATAATTACTAAATGCAACTTGTTGTTTTTTTTTTTTTTTTTTTTTTTAAACCTTGGATGTATTTTGGATGTATTGGCATTCAGACTGCAACACTTAATCAAGCTGTCAAAATAGAAAAAGAAATAGCTAGGGTACTGTCTTTTGCAGGATTTCAGTAAGTCCAATAATAATGAAATGATGTGAAGTTGAGTTTTTCCTCCTAGTAACCTCAGTTAACTGGAAATGCAGTAAATGTAGTGTCATTTAGAAAACTAAGTGTCTTATATTTGAAAAAGTAGTAAGCATCTGCCTTTATTTCCACTAAGAGCTGTACAATTCTGAGTGCTAGGTCTGATTTCACAAGATCGATGTGTTTGAGTCAGTATTTGGCGTATTTTCCAGAGATTTCCTCAAGTGACATGCATCGCTAGAATAGTTCCATATGGTTGATATTGTTTCTGAATCATTATTTTGAAATCCTTCAGATACTGCCCACTTAGAAATACAAAGAAATGTGAATCTAGAGGTGAGGTTTGATTGCTTACTGTACAGTAAATTCAATCTTTTTAACTGAAGACTGTGAAAGCCATGTGGAATTCAAAGTTACGGGATGGAAACCTAGAAGTGTCTGTTGTTTTACTGAGGAATACATTTCTAAGCTCAATAACATTTCATGGTGCCATGTGAATTTGTTTTGTTTTTGTTTTGTTTTGTTTTGTTTAGAATTTCTCACAGATGTCAAACTTGTTCTGGGAGGCTTAAAGGATACCAGTGAATTTAGCAGCTGGGCATGCTTCAGAAGCTGAGATGATTTCTGAGGCTGCTTAGTTCCATGTGTGTGAGTCACTAGGCAGAGCTTTTAGAAGGAAAATTAAAAAAGCATCTGTAAAGGAATAACGGTGCAGTTATATAGCATTGGCTTATACAAGGTATTATTATGTTGTTGTCAATTTTGTGTATAATACAATTTTCCTCTTCTCTCTTACTTGTGTATGTGAGTTGGTGGTAGACTGATCTATCAGAAATGAAAGTTAGCTCAGAGCTTTTTTAGCTTATTAAACCACAGGACTGCCCACTAGAGAACATGACCAGCAAGGAGCTGCTCCCAGGTCTATACAACAATCACTAACCACTCCTGCCTTGCAAGATCCTTCCTTCCCCCTTGGAGGGGACACTTCTAATCTAAGATACTCATCTCTCTCCTTCCCCTTCTCCCTGAATTTTTGTGTCCTTAACTGTTGTCATCACAAAACGAGATCCAGTTAATCTCTTCTTTTCCCTCCTCTACCTAACTTATAGCCATACCCTTGCTTTATTCCATTTGGAAATATCTGTATTAAGGGATCACAATTAATTGTCACAGCAAGGACTGCACTGTATCTTCTCTCCCTTGAGAGGATATTTGTAATGTCTGCACAGCAATTAGCCAAAAAAGAAGATATGTGGCAGTGTTATTAACATTCATTCTGCAGATAAGGCTGCCTTCCTGTAGGTTGTTGGACTTACAGGAATATATTCATTTTGCTTGTCCACTTGTGTTTTTCATGCTTAACATGTAACCAAGTTTTATAAATCAGTGTAATATTAGTAGTAACAGTGTTTTCCCTGAGTCCCTGAGTTAACTTCAAGGAATACTGTGCAAATGTGAATATGTAGACACCTAAATTTACTTGAAGATAGTAAAGTGAAGTCGTTTGATTTTTATAAAATTATTAAAAAAAAATAATCAGTCACTGCAACAGGTAGCTGTCATTGTATCATTTGTTATGGATTTAATGTATATAATTCAAAGACAGTGTTTATACCTTCCTTTTGAAAAAGAACACACTTGTTACGTGACAGCGAAGCTGTTTGAATTCCGTGACAGACAACAAACAAAAGCTGGTGCCCTGGAGATCTGCAGTGAGATAGTTACATCACTAACAGCAATCCCCATTTTTATTTATTTATTTTTTTAAATCTTGATCCTTCTTAGAAAATACAGCCAGAGCTTTATTTTGAATGGTAGCACAGAAAAAGAAGAGTACAAAAAGGAAATCAGGGATGATTCAAAGTAAGAATTAACTCCAGCTAGAACGACAGATAAAAGAAAATCCTTCCACTAATATTTTGTCCACATTCATTCGTTTTTGGGTTGCTTTTTTCCATGGTTGCTGTTGGCTATTTTTCTAGTTTCCTGCCGTGTAACTGCTGTAATAAAGACTTGCTTTTATTTGAATGTTCAGAGATAGAAATGGGTACAGAGGAAGTTTTACTATCAAATGTCCTATATTTGAGCTTGAACACTCTGGTCTTCAGTGCTGCCCTTTTTTATGGGAAATCTATACTTTCATTTTTATCTTAGAGAGTGAAGAAATTAAGCAAAAGGATCTAGTTTAAATTATCTATCAGAAAACATTATGTTTGCTCTCCAGCATAGCTTAAAGAAGTAATGTGTGGCCTCTGTCCCTAGCTGAAATCTGATCAAATGACAGCACAATTTCATGGCTATAGTATAGATAACATCTAACCTCCTTCAGCAGCTCCAATGACCCAAGCATAGAAATGTTCATTTTAGCATAAAATTCTCACTAAATTCAGTTGGAGCAAAAACCAGATAAGGGTGGATACTTTTGAGAACTCTGCTCCTCTTATTAAACAGAATGTTTGAAACAATTGCCTGTTTTCTTCTGCAATTATGTTATCACAGAAAATGAGCTACTGTGTAATGGGACTGACAAGTAGCTGAACTGCTAACACTTTTAAAAAATGCATTAAATTCTGTGATTTACATTTCAGTTTTTCTGACATTAGGTTCAGTTCAAGTTATGATCTGAGCAGGTTTGGATATATTCTTCAGAGGTGGTATTTTAAAATTTTTAATTTTTTATTTTTTTATGATTTGAAAGACGGTATGAGTAGACTGATTACTTTAGCAAGTTCTTTAAGAATAAGGTTATATTTTATTGGTTCTGTATCTAGGGATCGTTCAAATTTTTTTTTTTTTTTCTAGATTTTCAGTATCTTTACTCTGTGCTGTGCTGTGAGCATTTTATTCCAAGTTGCTTTTCACTGTAAAGGGAGCAAAGAATGTACAGGGACGGAATGGCATGATGACCAGATGGCAATTCAGAAATTGAGTGAGAATCCTATGGCTAATGCAATATTTTGTGCTACTGGGAGGAGAGAAAAGTTAGGACACCACAGGAAAACAATCTTGATAAGCTTTTCTAGGAGTAGAGAAACACTTCATTTAAAGTCACAGGTGAACTTTAAATACTGCATGACCTTTCATTATTCCATCACTTCACAAAAGAGAAGTAACCATTCATAGTTGATAAATTATCACAAGTAATAAGTAAACTAAATTCAGGCTGTCCTATTAACATGCTGTATAACATTAATAGCTGACATTTATATTCTTTGAGGAACATATTCCGTAAACTTTAAGGTGACTTTTTATTACATTCCTCTGTAAGAAGTTTCAGGTTAAGCTTGTAGTGTGCACTTGTGCTGCATTCTGCAGCTTTCAACACTTTCTCATTCCCTTCTTATTTCCTGGCAAAATCTAGAAATAGGTTTAATGCCTAAAAATTCTTCTTGAAAGCAGTTAAGTAGGGCATGGATGTGCAGTAGGGCACAGCCTTTAGAGCTTGCTGTGAAGGTAACACATGCTTCAGTAATTCTGCAGAGATGGGGAAAAAATCTGAGAGATGATTGTGACTTGAAGGCATAAATAAATTAATAAATAAACAAACAATAGAGTATTGAACTCTTTTTTAAGTTGTCCAGAATACTGCAGAACAAAATTATATTGTATTGAGGAGCTATTTGAATTTTCAAAGATAGTTGAAATTGCATGCATTAAAAGATAAAAAGCAAAATTACATGTTCAATCAAAATTTTGGAGCCACATAAAAAACTACTGCACCAAACCAATCATTTTCTTTAGTTATTGTAAGCGGATCCAAAAGTATTGGAGGTAGTCTGTCATCTTTCTAGATGTTTTGGATCTCTGTAGTAGTACATAGATATAAAAGACTGATGAAACAATTATGTAAGCCTTGGCAAGGAGTTTAGCTATTAACCTCCTTTGATTTAATAAGCTTATAGACCTTGGTGACAAAGATACCCACCTAACTTTCTTACAACATACAAGAATGTTGAATATTTATGGTACAAGTCCAAGAATGTATGACTAAAAGAGTATACAAATGAGCATGGTGGCTTCTCTACAACTTACTTGTAGAGCACAAGGTTTCCTTGATTCCATTTACTGAAGGAAGAGATCTAATTTTTTCTGGGGTTTAAAGTGACTACTGACCCGACTGTTCCCTGTCACAGGCTCAGCTTGGGAGTTATATTACTGTAAATAAACAAAAAAGCCAGGATTTGCTGTTAACCAGACAGTATCATCCAGATAACCAAACTGTCTTTTAAATATGCTAAATTTGAATGAAGTCTGAGGGCAGGTAGTTCATCCTTCACTATAATTCAGTCTTTCAGAAAGAGATGTCTCTGTTGTCATTTTTATTTTCATTTAGGATACATATTCTCCTTATATGGTAGCCTTTGTTTATTGGCATACAAAATTACATGCAGGGTCAGGTCATGGTGGTGTTACTTTCTTGATTGGTTTGTAAGGACAGTTAATGCAGACTGCGTGTTCGGTATCGTAAGTGATAAACATAGACTGTAATTAAGCCGTATAGCACAGCAATAGGTAGATGTTTTAAAGATTTTGGAGTAAGGGTGGAGGCAGAATGCTATACTGTAATTGGAGTTTTCACTAAAGAAATAAATTATGTAAAGAGTATAGCTATGCATGTGTAGTTCAGCACACTGAACTACCAGACCTCCTCCTTCATTGATGTTTAGCAAGTTGATTTAAATGTTTAACTGAAAACATGGTAATTACATGATCAGAAGTCCAAAAACAAATTATAATAGCATTGTATTCTTTATCCAGAAATAATCTTGTTTGTATAAGTCACAAGTCTGTGTGGTTCCCTGCCTCTTCCAAGATGTCTGTAAAGACAGGTGTGTATGTTCTAATGTTATTTGTCTTCACTGACAAAGTTCAGCCTCAGTCCTGCTCCATCGCCCTTGTAATACATGGGGATATTTTTCCTTTACTTTGTACAAGATAGGAGAGGATACAACATATGTAGGTAGCACCAACATGCCAGGAACATGCTTGAATACATTGTGTGGCCTTGGGTTTTTTTTGTTTAAAGACAGTAGTAGTCATTCTGGTTCTCCATGTACCAGATGCTTGCTATGATTTTTTCTTTTATTTCTTTTACTCTTCTTTTAGGAATTTGTTTTTGTCCACTGCTGGAGGTGTGTTGCAGGGCTAGATGGACTTTGTGACAGCATGCTTCTTCTCTGTGGAGCCTTCTATTCACTGAGATTTCAGTTGGGTCACCCCTTTGTGAGCTGTGCCATTTCTAGCTGCATGGCTGCATGAGGCAGGTGGAGTAACAGCAATATTTAAAGATTTTTCAAGGCATTCCCTTCATCTTTTCTTACTAATTCAAGAACATATTTATTTCCTATTTTTATGTTCTCGTAAATTGCATACTTGTTGTTCTCAGCAACAGCAGTATTCCACTATGCTTGTGGCAACAGAACTACAGTACAAGCCAGCAGCCAATATCCAGGACACATATGCTCCAAATCACTCCTTATGGTGCAAATATATTAATCATGTTTTATAGGTACGAAATTCAGTTTGAAATTTATAAACCGTAGCTTCAAGAGGAAGTTTTAAAAATGAAGTTTCTCATCTAACAGCCATACATGCTTTTTTTATACGTGAAATATCACTGCTCTTACTTATTTTACAGTAATTATCCAAGAGCTGTATCAGTGTATAATTTGCGAGTGTCTGTGTCAAGGTGATGCCATCCTGGCTGTTTTCTGAGCTTTCTGAATCTGGTGAGAACAGTCCCAGGAGACAGGGCTGGACACCTGGGAGATGACTGCCTCTTATTAGGATCTGCCAATATTCATTATGCAGCCAGGCCAGGGGGGAGGGAGTAGCTGCAGACACAGATGGAACCTCCATTTATATACAGTCTTTAAGAAGCCATGCTGACTTCTGTGAAGCATCTATTTTACTGAAACTGCTTTTGGAGGACAGTGTAAAACTGGAGAAGCTCAGGGGCCTGTGACCAATCCTGCCACTGCCCTGTCTGGAGACATGGTGGGGCACACTGGTTCATTCCTAGGCACAAAATCTGTTTCTGAGAGGACAGGTATGCAAGTTATTGCCATCCCACCAGGAACAGATCATAGAATGGCCTGGATTGAAAGGGACCACGGTGATCATCTAGTTTCAACCCCCCTGCTATGTGCAGGGTTGCCAACCACTAGACCAGGATGGCTGTAAGCAGTGTATTTTGCTTTTTATTCCTCCTTCTGAGGAGCCATGATACTGCTGTCAGGCCTGACTGTGCCACTTTAAGATAGATGAAGCATGTCAGATGCATAGTTACAGCTCCCTGCACTTGTTCCAGGAAATTCCACTAGTATTATCAAAACTTTGTGTGGCGGTTTTAATTAGCAAGAGCTTATCAGTGACATACCTACTTTTGTATGTGCTCTCCTGCAACAGAAACAAAGTAGTTTAAAGAAAGCTGCAGATATAAATGTGGCTGAAGAATGCTAACTGAGGGAAAGGGGGCTGTTAATTTATTTTTATTTTATACATTTTTTTAACTAGAGCTACTTGTTAGAACTCAAGTCATAAATGAGACCAGATGCATGAGAAGTATGTACTGTTAAACTTGGTTCAGTGCATAATCAGTGGTTCATATAACATGACACAAATCTTTGGCTAAAAAAGTAAAGGAGGGATTAAAGAATTGAGGTAGAAATTTCATCAACATTTACTATTTTTTGTTCCATACAGAAAAAGTATCAAGTGTTGTGCAGTAAAATGTACGATTCTAAATTACGTTCTCTCCCAGTAGTATGAAATTTTCTATCTTAAAATGGCAAAAACATTAACAGTAGGTGAATGCAGCATATGTAACTATGTGAAGATGCAATTTAATTTTAAAAAGAAAAAAAGTCATTAACTCACAGAACAAGCAGCAACAAAGTTATTATGGAACTAATGAAAATCAATGTTTGCTTTTTGTACATATGAAAATCAATGATTGCTTCTTTGCACATACAAAAATCAATGTACCATAGGGAGTCCTTTGGAAGAGTCCTGACAAGTCTCAGTTTGGGTTTTTCATAATAATGTTGATTATCATGAAAACTGCTGCAGAGGCAGCAAACTTTGATTGGACTCAGGACTACTTTATTCCCAATAAAAGGACAGATTTATTTTAAAGAATCCGGAATGGTTTTCTGAATTGCTTCTTGTTTAATGAAGGTGCTGTGTCGGTGAAAGAAACTATTATTTCTAGTAGTGATCACTCTCATTTCAAACAGCTGAAGGCAGAATTCTGCATGCAATTCAGTGAGCAAAATTTGCAAATCAATGCTATAAAAATGATTTGTTGTGCTTGAGTTGAACAGCTGATGTGTCTGTTGCCTATAAAACTGAGATATAGCACATAGTGCAGTGACGTGTAAGCGGATATGTAGTAAGCACATATTGCTGTTATTTTCTATTCTGTTCAGCATGCATCTGCTCTGTGTTCTTTCAAGGGTATGTTTTTATTAATGATTTAACATTTTGGACAAAATAGATATACGTAAAACGAAAGCAACAGATTAGTGAGATTTTAATAACAAGTACTGCTAGACAGAAGTGAAATAACTGGTTTTATATGATTTAGAGGTGAATGTAGGTGTAAAATTGGTGCCCTGAATTATTTTGTGTATTTGAGGACAATGCGTTCATTTGTTTTCCATTATGCCTTGACTTTTGGCTTAAGTCTACTGTTTCGAATTATGGTAAAATCACGTACCCTTTTACTTGACTTTTCACTTGCAATTAGTAACCAATGGCCTTTTCAGACTGAAGATTACCTATTTTGATATAATTTTAGCCTTTGATTTTGGAGACTCTGGGATGGTTCAGATTTGCTTTAACTAAACTGCCAGGTAGAATTTTTTTCAATTCTTTCAAAGGGAGGAGAGTTTCAGTGTTTTCTTTTGTTTTTGAAAAGCATCTGTCAATCACATGACTGACATCTCAATCAAATTCCATTTTTAATGGTTTATCTTATTTTTTATTATGTACTGAAGTTAAAGATAGAAAGATAATGAAAATAACCTTTAAAAAAAAAAAAAAAAGAAAAGAAAAAAGCTGATCAAAGCAGTGTATATTCCTGTTCTTTTCTTTCCATTTCATTTGTTACTTAGAATAGTATAAATCTATAGATTTCTGCATTTTCAAAGAACCTATTCTTGTCATCCACCATGGCTTCCAGTGAGCTGACTATCCTAGAAATGACTATCTTCCCAAATTCAAAGCTGTCCTCCTATTTTCCCTATCCAGTGTACTTTGCAAATGTGAATTTGCCAGTTTTACACTGGCATTACCATATTTACCGTATAGTAAGTACTGTAAATATTATCCTTATTTGAGACTTCAGGCCTGATGAGGCTCCAGATGACATAGGCATCACTGGTGCTGCTGGACAAGCAGTGCATCTCCACACAGTCTCAGGTGCCGTGCTATATTGTGTACTCCTCTCTTCTGTGTTGCACAAGTTGTACATGCTTCTTCCAGAAGTTCCATTTGGACAAAATACTACATCACTCACCTTAACTGATCAGATTGTGAAAGAAGTTCATTTGGGAGATGGTTTTAGGCTTGAAGACGAAGTTGGCTGGTTCTCATTCATGTGATCAAAGTTGCTCCAATTGTAAGTACTTTTTGATTCTGCTGAATCCAGGATGTTTGACCTTCACCTTCCTCAGCCCATATGGTTTTATACGTCTTGCCTCTGATTCCCTGTTTTAACCTTAACTCATTCCTTAAAAATGAAAAAAGATGTGATTCTATTATCTTTTTTATTTATTTTGTATTTCACTTAAAATGTAATTGTGGCCTAGTTTTGCCTCCCAGACATAATAGACCATTAGAAATAGCTGCATATTATCTGTGCAGTTTTGATATGAAGATTGTTGAAACTGAAAAGGTAAATCTTCTGAATTACAGGTTTTTTTTCAGTGGAATTTCTGCACTTGTATTATCTTACTGTTATACTGAAAACTGCCTATCCCACGAACTATCATAATTGACTAATAAAAGCAAAAAACAAACAAACAAACAAAAAAACCAACAAAGCAAAACAAAAATACCTCCCCCCCCCCACAAAATGAACAAACAAAAAACACGACATAACATCAAAACCAGAACTGAAAGGTGTCTTAAATGTATGCAGTAGAGATAACACAATATTTTGCTTTAAGTACAAAGCAGTCTTTAGTTACAATAAATAACTTTGGAGCTTTTGTGTCAACATGACAAAACAGATAACTAAGAACTCTAAGAGCATTTAGAAATTTTTTCCTTTTGTGGGCAGCTGTCCACTACTTCTCTATTTTCCATAACTTATAGATTTTCTATATCCAGTAATTTATTTTGCTAGAATTTATAAGTCTAGAAATTCAGAAATAACGTGACCTCATTACAGCTGTACTGAAAAGAATAAGTGTTAATAACTCATTCATATCTCTGGCTGCAGGCTACCTCTTTTTTCAGTCTGCCATGGTATAAATTTTTTCTGGTGTTCTGTTGTAAATTATTTGATATATTCAAAATATTCATAATTTACATCACGCTCCACCCAGACCTTTGGTACATTCTGTAAGTACTTTTAATCATTTACTCCAGTACTGATAATGATGTCTAATTTTTCATAGAATCACAGACTGTTATCGGTTGAAAGGGACTGTAGAGCCTGCCCAGCTCCAGCCCCATGCCATGGGCAGGGCTGCTAACCACAAGCACAGCTGCCCAGGGCCCATCCAGCCTGGCTTTGCGTGCCTCCAGGGATAGGGTACTACAGCTTCTCTGGGCTGCTGTACCAGTACATATTTCCTCTCTGAGTAAGGAATTTTTTCTTAACATCTAATCTCTTTTATTTTAAAGCCATTCCTCCTTGTCCTATCACTATTAGACCAAGTAAAAAGTTGGTATTCCTCCTGCTTGTAAGCTCCCTTCAAGTACTTGAGGTACAGAATGCAAAATTCAGAATTGATGGAAATGCATCATTTCAGATGTTATAAACAAATAGTGAATTAACAAATCTGGAGAAGAATTAAAGCTCTAAGTGCAATTTCAAAAATATGTTGTTTTGATTAAGAACTGGGGGAAAATAATGAAACAAAGCACCAGTAAGTTTCTCAATAGTCCATGTAGTTTTTTTCATAGCTAGAGTGAAGTTTCTTGTATGTTCCTCAGTGTAGGATGTTCTGATATATTAAGAAAAATAACACGTCTGAAATAGTTCTGGTTCCCCACACACCTTCTATGAGCATAGAAGTAGAATTTTATTGACTGAAGGATATACACTTATATGCAATTTTTAGGAATTCTCTACACAGATGCTGAAATGAAGTAAAAGAAATAATCACATTTTAGATCTTTTGTGTAAAATTTCATATCCCAGTTTAATCAGGTGTAGTAAAAAGGCTTCTTTAACATCTGCTAAACTTTTTATCAAGACAAACATTACAAAGAACTCCTGTCTTTGGTAGCAGATCTGATATACTTAGATTTTTTAGTACAGCAGTATTCTGGAGACGTCTGTAGAGGCAGAATACACTGCATTTTACAGTTGTTCCTTTGTGTATGCTAGGTATTTGAAATCTAATTTAAGCATCGTTCTTCATAGCTCCTTGGGAGTCTTATTGCCCCAGCTATGAAGGTTAGCTGCGTTCAGCACTGGGATATGCTCAGTTACCAGTTCTGTGGCCAACTTTAGGACTTTACTGAACTAAGCTTATAGGGCTGTACGTAAAGTGGGATACAAAGATAGGATAGTTTGTCTTCTTGTTCACAGAATTAAACCCCATGCAAGTTGTTGAAAGGATTGCATGTGAACAAAGAAATCCCAGTGATCAATTAAACTATAATTTTGTTCCTTTCATTTGATTTTGCTGTTGAATAGCATCATTTCCTTCAGTCCTGGAAAATTTCTCCTAACATAGAGGAGTTAGTAATAAGCAGTTAACACCCTTACAGCTCCAGTAAGCCAGTCAATCTTCTAAAGCCTGTACCAGTTGTCCTTTCCTAGTCCTTGTTCCCTCACAACGTTTATCAAACCTTGACCAACTGGAGAACTTCCTTCCCCAGTACACACTTAGACATACCACTCCCTCACAGCATATTCATGTTTCATTTTAGCTCACCCTGTATTTCCAGTGGTCTCTTCAGATGTGTTCACAATGGGTCCTTAAGCCTTGTTGTACAATTTCTCTGTAAACCTGAATGTTTAAAACTATAGCAACTTAAAACAATGGAAAAGAGAAGAGACCAATGCATTTTCTGTCAGGAACTTGGTGCAATTTTCTATTTTTTTCATGTGTTTAGTTACTATTTCCCATGCCATACAGTATTGCACAAGCTGTAGCAAAGCTTGCTTCATTCAGTAAGTGAAGTCAACTGAAAAAAAAAAAAAAAAAAAAAAAAGGATTGAGAAATCTTTTTATAATTTGCCATTAAGGAACATTATATTGTTTTTAATAGCTGGACCTTTTACCTTCAGATGTAAGAAATGACAGACTTGTTGACTCTTAGTGGATCTGACTGCTTTTTCTTACCACTAAGCTGGTTAATGAAAAACCATCAGCGTAAGTGATTCAGAGATAGGAAAGCATGAACTATCTTCTCATACACTCTTTTTATTTTTTATTTTATTTTAGTTTAGTTTAGTTTTAGTAGTTCCCTAAGATTTTTGTTTTGTTTTGCAGTTGTGCAGACTGTCAGCCAGTGGTGTATGTTAGAGAAATCCCCTCTGAATCTTTTAGGAACAATTTCCTCATTCTGAATAGCAGTCAACAGAAAATACTTTGCTGAACAATTAATATTAGAGATGTAAATGTGAGACAGTTAACAGTTAATTCACTCTGGGAAAATAGGAGGTAATTTCACTGATTTCATCTTCTTTAGTCCCTGAGTCTATGGAAGTTCAACCCACAGAATGTCTTAACAATGTGTATCACAAAGCAAAACCTAGCAAAACCAGTTTCTCAAGTATTTGCTTTAATACCAGTTTAAAAATTTATTTTCTCTGTGTAGTAATTTCAAGGACTGCTCTTTTAATAGTTTGGGGAAGTGGTGGGCAGGAGGCTTTTCTCAAAACCCAGTAATGAAGACTAGAGGCAAAATTGTGAGGCAGTGTAGGCGAGTGAGCAAAATCAAAGTTAAAAATGATGTTCATTTCAGTTATTCCCTGTGTACTGAAGAAGCTTCACATATTTGAGTTAGGGTAGTATGGTTAGGTTGCGATTGGACTTGGTGATCTTTAAGGTCTTTTCCAACTTGAGCAATTCTATGATTCTATGTAGATTCCTCTGTTGAGATCTAAGCCAAAATAGAGAATCTGAGATTGCCCCCACTAACCTACACATCTCCTGCTTAGCACAGGTGGTGTTTGCAATCTTAAAGCTGTTTGAACATATTTTATCTTCTGCACAGGTTTTTAAATTTGCAGCATGAATAGGTACAAAAGACAAAACAACAAAAGTAATTAATTATCTACAAACATAACCATGCTTTCACGTAAAATTCGCTTTACATCAACATGCTTTTGCCTTTGCTTTGTGATTGTATTAAAACTTAACATCTTTCATTCCCGTAATGTATTGTGTCAAGCTTCGGAAACATTAGGTCTCCTGACATATTGTTGCTACTTTCTCAGTGATATATAATCCCATGAGGCAAATGAGCAGTCTGCACTGCCATATTCCCTGGTGGCTTCGTATCAGCATAATTAATCCTTGTCTTAAATCCTCTCACATACTGTTGAGTGTAGAGAATGTTTAAACAAAGCAGGTGTGCCAAAGGCTTGAGTGGAGTCTAGAAGACAAAATGATGAGTGAAAAGGTTAAGGTATGAACAATAGCTTTGTTTCTGGTTGTAATGTCATGTGTAAACATTGCTACTGAGAACAGGATATGCCTGTAAGAGATGAGCAGTTAAGAAAGCCCTGAAACGTGCAGTAATCAACCTCTGTGCCAAACTGGTAAAACCCTTCTGGCTCTTCCCTAAAAGTCACTTGCAGGGGTGACTGAATCTCTGACAGGATCCTTGCCTCCTTGCAGAGCTGCATCTCTTTGGTGGCAGGTTATACTCAGATACTGTCTGCAGCAATGCTTTCTGCAAATGCGCATCCAGACTCTCAGCTGTTGAGTTTTAACCAAATGGTTCTTTAACCACACAGAAATAGCTATTTTTGGAAGTCAGTTTGGGTTGATAAAGCAGTTAGAAAATTGAAGTTAGCTTTTGGAAGAATTATTTTTACACATAAAACTATACCAGGATTCCACCTCACCCTTCCCTCCGCCACCAACAAAAATATGGTTTGCGTGTGGATGCCCAGTCTTCATGAATTTTTGTTATGTAACTTTTCTCGTACAGAGATCTCCAGCATGAAAGCCCTCTGAAATGAGCTCTGTAAGAAGGCAACATAAGTACTAAAGCTATATAGGGAATGATGATTAATAGAGTCTCCACCTCTCTTTCCTCCCTCCATCCATCTGGAACAAAACTGTGGCAGACTAGAGAGATACCCATTGCTTATTTTCTGTCATTATGATCTTGAGTTTTCTCAGGATCCCTGAAAGGCTTCACAACAGGCACATTTTCATTTTTTTCTCTTTGATTCTGTCAGAGAAACATTTTTTGCTCATATCCCAAAATATGGCTTTAGATTTGCCCAAGCCCTAAAGAAAAAAACAATCACTTTAGGGTTAATAAAATCTTTTCTGTAAGTCAAAATATCATCACTTCTAAATATCATATTTTACTATCTTCCAGGAGTGAGATCTGAAGATTTCCAGATTCTCACTGGATCACAGCACTGAATTTAGCCTTTAAAGACATTCAGTATCACTGTGCTTTTAAAAGCAGAGTATTGGTGTTCATGTTCAGAGTTATTTGACTGCTGATAGATTAGGCATCTTTCAGAAAGGTGAGAAGCATAGTTCCAGAAAGTTCTATTTAAAATCCCTAGTAAATTCCTTATATATTTTTCCTCACTACAAGAGTTGTGTCATACAGCTTGCTCCTTGCATGATATAAATATTTTGTTTAATACTTGCATAAAGTGATGTATGTAACTTTAGCATTCACTTGTCAGTTATGAATTTAATACAAGTATGTGCCTAAATTGAATAATTTGATAATTGATTTTTTTTTTAACCTCACAGTTTTCTGTCCCTTTGGTTTTATGGCAGTGCAGTTGATGCCCTAGGCAGTGAGAAGGTTAATGAAACAAAAAGGAAGCATATTTTCCATCAGGAATTTGTTCATGAACCATGGAACAATAAGCCAAATGTTTGTACTACTGCTTTGTTTATTCTGTGTATTTTCATAACAGAAATACTGTAACCCCAGCAAATTTCCCTGTGTGTGAAGTAGCTGGATTAAAGCATTGATCCAGAGGTATTTCTGAATGCTTTTAAATTTGAGTATTGTCTTGAGTGATAATTACAATAATATGTTCAGAAACTGCCATCACATCTTGGATTTACTTTCATATATTCCTGACACTGTGCTATCTTAGTAATCAGTAAAATGTATCATAGTACTCTAAAGTAATCACTCTATATTAAATCTCAAATCTATATTCCTGAGCAGTTGATAAGTCATTAGTCAATTGACTTCAGTATCAATAGGAGAACCACTGCTTTGCTTCTTCTCTATGTTAAGACAAAATGGAGAAAACAAGTCAGACATTACATTGTGAAAGTTAAAATAAATATCTGCTACCATACAAATAGTTAAATCTATCTCAGTCTCTGCAAAGAACTTCAGAGAAGGGAACAGTTGCTTCTGTTCTGTTCTTACAGCATTCAATAATTTCTACCTGATTACTGAACTGAGGTACAGCGTGCAAGCAGTTTGTTTTGTACTTGAACTTTTGATCTTGCATGGAAAAGAAACGTATTCATTTCTACAAAACCACAACTTCTGATGAGTTCTTCTTAACATATTTGCAAAGTGGTGGAATCCAGGTATTCAGCTGCTCAATGGATTCGAGATATGGAAAGTGTTTTTTACACTTAAATTAACTTGAATTGGTACTGTTCCCTATTTTGTTCCTTTATTTCCTTTGTGAGAGTTTTAACTTTTGAAAATAGTAGAATGCTCTGCTAAAGTCATTTCTTTTGGGAATCCAGTCTTTTTGGCTGACTTTATTATCTCTTTTTAAAAACAGAACAAAAAATAAATATCAGGGACAGACTTGCTGGGGACATAATATTTTTGGTACGTTCCTCATCATAGGTTGTTAATAATTACCAACTTGTTTCCCTGTGTACCTTCTTTTACAACATGCATGTCCCAGGTACAGACTGGCTACCGTGAAACAGTGTCTTTATTCCTTAGCATCTATGGAGGAAGAAAACTGTTTAGAAATTGTGATGAGGCATTTTGAAGGAAATGGTAAGACAATTAAGAATGGGATCTTTTGGTTGTCACTTTATTTTTTTTTTTAATGGTATACTTGTTATTATTTATGTTTTAATGGTTGTGGTATGGATAGCTGTAAATTACTTGCTTCTCTCTTTTTTTTTTTTTTCTCTCCATGGTTTTTTGTTTTTTTGATTTGTTTTTTGTTTGTTTGTTTTTGTTTTTTGTTTTAGTCTGAAAGAGCTTCTGGATCTCTGTAGGCTCCACATCTTCTGTCTTGCTTCTCCCAGTGACCTCTGCTAAGCATTACTGGGGAACTGTTCTGCAGGAATTGCAGGAGTCGTCTGCATTCATTCATGCACTCATACTGTGTCCCTGTACAAAATGGCCACAGTACCACCATGTGGTAGCACTCTTTTTATTTTATTATTTTCTTTGTTTTTTTTCAGAGCTGTGCTGTCACTATGTTGTGAACCCTCCATCAAATTTTGTGACTTTTTGGAAATGTTTAAAGGGGTAGCTGTAGTCCCTCATCATTTCCTGCAGTTAGATATACATTATGTTTTTTGTTGGTTTTTTTTACCCTCAGGGTGAAAAAAAATTGGATCCTCCAGATCTTTTTCTTTACTAAGGCACAAAAGTTTTCAGGAGCATTACTGTGTACTTGTGCTGCTAACCTTGGTGAAACAGGAACTCTTCCAAGACACAGAGATGGCCTCAAGCTCATGAATTTATAGTCATGTAATCCTTAGGCAACAGAGTTGGAAAATCTGCGCCACAGAGTCCGTGTTGACAATGGCACTGTCAGGCTGATGTCAGAGAGCTGTTTGCGCTGACAGACACCTACACAGGCTGCCACAGTGGAGACGTGCCAATGAAAGGCTCTTGTAGCTCCAACAGTACTGCTGCAATACTTGCAGAAGGTCAGGATTCAGCCAGTGGGACTGAAACTTGACTAAAATGCGTGTATGCCCTGGACTACTAGAAGTAGAAGATGTTTTATAGTGTAAGCCATGTCTGATATAGTTTTGGGAGGAAGTCTCTCTCAGGATAAATCCTCAAATAGTTCCCAGCCTAGATTTCTGTGTTTAGATGTCCTTGGTTGCTTCACGATCTTTCTTCTGGGAGACTGTTTGATACCAGCCCCCAGGCTGCTTGTGTTCCTATCCTACTGATGGCAGCTTTTTTTTCAAAGGACATTTGTAGCAGCTATTTAATTCTGTGCAGGGAGCAAAAGCCTTTGAAATGGATGCAGTTCTGGTGAACTGTCAGAGAGGAGCACTGAAGACACAGTTTTCCTGTATTTAGAATATTGTTAACATTTTACATAATTTATACAGTTGGGAAGTCATGCTTTCTTACTTGAATGCTTCTTACTGTGATGGGTCTTGCAGCAAAGCTGTGAAGGGAGTGGAAATATTTCAAAGTAACCCAGCTTACTTCAGCTATACTGAATTCTGTGAAAAGGAGGTGATCTGAGAGGATTAGGCTGTGCTCACACTTCTCTAAAAGTATTAGAGAACAGCAGCAAGCAAAAATATTACTTTAGAAAATGCTTCCTTTTTGTTTCTCCTTTCTTTGTCATTTCTGTTAAACAGGTCTGGCCTCGCTACACTCCAGGGGAAATGAAGGTTGTCATGGTTCTGAGGATTTTCAGTATTTTTGAAAGCTGTAGCTAAAATTGGGAGGAAGGAAGGAGTCCCAGGAATTTGAGTTGTGGATGATCATGCTAGAATTAAGAGTAAGCACAAGTGATCTTAAAAGGAGTGGACAGTTTCCTAAATGTAACTGCATATCCCAAGAGCCTATTCAAAAGTACTTGGAATCTGACATGTCAGGGGCCTCAGCTATTCATTGTGAGTTTGTTTGCTGCAGGTATTTATATATGGGTGGATAGGCAAACTCTTGCCATTTTATTGTCTAAAATATTTTTCCTTTTTTTCTTTTTCTTTCTTTTTTTATGTTAAGAGTTTGTTTTGTTTTGTTTTTATGTTTTAAAACCCTGCCATTTTAGTTAATTGCAGATCAAATTATGTAGTCTTTTCCTTGGATTCTGGTTGACTCTCTTTTTTGTGCTTGGAAAAATTTCGCTTCTGGGGGAGAATGGTGACTGCTTTTACTGTGATTTTAAACAGCTCTCTAGGAAGAGTTTTTGAACACACTTCGTGATTACAGGCTTACAAAAGTACATTGCAGTTTCCTTGAACCTAGAGGATGGATGGACAATGGGTTTGAAGAGAGCCTGAACTATTCCTGCAAACTTATGAACTGTGGAAGGACACACAGCTGTATTTACCAACACAGTAGAGTGTGTGCTAAGATGTGAAAGTTGGCACTTACTATACAAGAGCAGAACAAGAATGTATGTGTAGGAACTGGAGAGAAAGAGGACTTATGTAACGATATCCCAGAGACCATCAGATCTATCATCTCCCACATTGCATGGGTACCATCATGTCTGATTTCAGATCAAACCCAGTAGTGATCAAAGTATGTTATTCATATGACTGTACAAAGCTTGATTTGTCATGTGCTTGCACGCTGAGAAACAGATGAGATAATGCTCAGTTTCACCTCAGATAACATCAGGTATCTAATTGGCGTAGTTAACCCAGCAGTTCAGTCATTCTATCTGCCTCTGTAGACAGTGGGATAGAGAATAGAGAAGCCACCAGAAAGGAACTTAATTGGGTTGAATTTGGTTTCTGGGGGCACTTGTCTGTATTGACTAGCCTTCAAACTACACCTTGAACTTAGACATGGTTGTTAGGTTTGGATGAACTCTGGCATAATCAAGGTTTCTGTGAGGGCAAGCCATCATTGCTGAGATGGTGAGGTACACAGAATCAAACAACTTGACTTTTTGACTTCTCCTCTTGGATAATGGTGCTCTTTAAATGTTCACTGATTCTTTTGTTAATTTCAAACTAAAATGGAAAGAATAAAAAAAAAAAAAATTTTTGACAGACTTTCTATAAAAAAGCATTAGTTATGTAGTTTACAGAAATAATTTTAGAAAATTAAAATTCAGATACACAGTTTTTCTTCATTTATCAATTTCAGTTAAGTTACACATAAAATTATATACTCTTGGCTTTTGGTGTTTCATCTTTGATACTCTCATTCTTCTTTTTTTTTTTTTTGCTGGAAGAAATTGCAGCCTGCTGTGTGCTATCTGATCTGACAGGGTCAACAGCTTCCAAATAGATTAAACTGTGGGTTACTGTCTCTCCATTACCTCCCTTTGCAGTGGTACCCACCAGATGACTGTGCAGTCCCTCGTGAATGCTCATTCTTTCTCCAGTTTTTCATGCAGTCTCAATATGAAGACTTTCAAATTAATAAAACTGTAGTTATCATGTAGTGATTTGTCTTTGCAAAATGCCACATATCTTGCTATGAAGATCTTAGTTGCCTGGCAAGGATGTTTGGATACTCGCTGTATTTCTTGCTCATTTTAACATGGGCTAGGTTATGTCAAGGCACACAGATTAACATGGGGCAGATATTCAAGTCAAGACATTCAGTTATGAGCTTGGTGTAGCTATATTTGTACATGACTCGAGCTTGGTTTCTTTCCCTCTTTCCTGGACTCTCAAGTGATTGTAGCACTGAATACTACAAATTCATTGCCGAAAGTTTTCTGAAATTGACACATTGGATATATGAGTGCTTTATATTGTTTTATTGTGGCCAATAGTTGCTCTTTGGCAAAGTGAAATAACGTATTGTTATACTTTTTTTTTTTTTTTTGAATACAGTTTATACAGCTTAGCGTTATCACTGGAGTTTAACAGATCTGTGAGACTGAAGCTCAGACAAGAAATGAAGTCAACTGCAAAACTACCTTTTTGGAAGTCAGCAGACAGATTACATACTTAAAATAATTCTGAAAATGTAAACAAGAGGAAGTGATAGCATAACAATTCATACTTTTGAGAAATGAATACAAACTTCACAGCAAAAATTCTTTTAAAGTAGCAAGATCTACCTTGTATCCTGCCTGGCTGTCCCATTCCTATCTCAAAATGCTTCATTATAGTAATTCAGTCTTGCCATCAGTGCAACAACATTCTTCTTGATATAAATGTTTAAGGGTCTAGTGAAATATTGAGCATGTTTTAAATTTCATCCTTTAAATTCCTTTAAAAGAAAAATACTTTAAAAATGGATTTAATGTAATCTGAATTTGACTGATATTTATTATATAAAAGATCTATCCCACCTGCTCTTCTCCTTTGCCAAAGTAAGATTACTCTTTGTTGCTGGGGAATACTGTATTAAATGGATTGAGTTCATTTAGATATGTATCCTCAGTTTTCCTTGCCATAGTTCTTTCCTTTTGTTAGTTTTTGGCAGCAGTAATGGATTAAGTATATTTCATATACAAAATCTATATAAAACTGTAATGGCAACTGTCCAATGCAGCAGTGTAGCTTAGCATAATGAGCACTAATAAAGCAGATAACAAGTCTATTAATGAAAATTAATTCTTAGACAATGGATGCAATTAGATGTGGCATAGTACAGATGAATTTAATGGTTGGAAAGACGTTAGTCTAAAATAGACAGTAATGTCTATTTTAGAAATGTGAATCCTGTTATTTTTATTTATGTATGCCTCCATCTCCTTGAGCATCCTCTTCTCTACACACTTGGATGTGGAATTTTGGATTTTTGCTTTCCTCATTATGTTCAGTCTTTTAAATATATAAATATATATATTGAATGAATCAATCTTTTCAACGACTTCTGTTCATTTCCTCCAAGAATCCTCAGATTAGTGGTAGAAAGGAGCCTCAAACTGCGTATGGTATTCCAAGGGTAGCATGAGCAAAATCATGCAGATCAAGAAATATGTGAATATAACAGCATATAAAAAAAATCTCAAAGCCTTCATGAAGTGTTCTATCACACATGCCTCTCTAAGTCATTACTTTCATTCTGTTCCCTTTAGAACCATTCTGTTCCCTTTGGAACCATTTACTTCGGAAAACTGTAGTCAAAATCTCCCTCTGTGTGTGCATTCCAAGATGTTCTTTCCAAAGGTTGTTATTACATGTTTGCTCATATATGTGAGACAGGCTTTATTTCTGTGTCATTGTATTATCATTAATATTTTTTATATGAAAGTAAATTCCAATAAAATAATAAAATGTGTTGAAGATGACCAGAATCATAACTTTGAATTAGCATCTCACAGTTAATACCAGTAAAGGATCATCCTCAGGTCTGGGGAGGAGTTCCTCTTAACAAGCTATCCTTTCTTTTTATTATATTCTCAATCCCATCAGTGTTTACAGCAACTTTGAATTTAGTATTACTTGTGAAGTTAATTAATGTTGTTATCCTATCAGATTACTTGTAAATTTGTTAATTAAAATTTGAGATACCACTTGTCTATACAATATAATCTAATGCTAGCTAAGAATATGTGAAATAATTGAGTACTAAAAACACATTTTTAAAAAATTTATATCTTGAATGACACATATGAATGACCAGGAATACTGTTTTTTTTTTTTCTTTTTAAATGCTCTTAAGTAGTGACACAAATACTATTTTTTACATTTATTCTGTAATCATTCTCTGTAATGATTCAGCAGAAATCTTGGATGACTTTTTCAGTGAAGAATTAGAATTATGATCTCAGAATTTCTATAAACCTGAAATTTAAAACTAATGGAAATTTTATAGAAAAATGTAAAGGAGATAAACCCAAATGATAAGGATGTTTTAAGGTTTGGTGATTGCTTTACGATGGGAGTGAATCGATGAATCTGAGTTTTTCATGATATGAAGTTTGTTGTATTTTCTTTGTTTTGGTTTGTAGTTTTTTGTTTGTTTGTTTGCTTGCTTTTCCCCTGAGTTCAGTAGAAGTGATCTAACATATTGCTCCTTCTTGTTACCCTTCAGGAGCAATCTCAGGAGCATAGCACATCTCAAATCTTGAAAAACTTCTCAGGAAATTTTATCTTTGTTAGAATGCAGTGTCTATACTCCAGTTGTAATTTGCTCTTTCTTCTCATAAGATAGTCAGAAATAATAGTCAATTTCTGGTGCTTTTACACATTTTCTTGATGTAGTAGAAGTAGTTAAAACATTTTGTCGAATTTTTGAGGAGTTATGTTTTTATAGCATACTCTGTCATATCAAGTTATTACTTGCAAAGCGATGAACTACAGTGTTTTCTTGCTTGAGTAGATTCTGTATGCCTGCTTGAACAGACTTTTATTCAGAGGGTATTTGTCAGTGGGCATGCATCAGTTATAGAAACATTTCCCAGTTTCATGGTATAATGTATGATGATAAGTCATGTTACTATAAGTCACAAAATATTTTTTTACATCTGAATGCTTTTCAGCCAAGTGATAGAAGCTGAAGGTTAGCATTCATGGATTCACAACAGTGCACTAGGGACTTAGCAATAATGGAATAGGAAGAAGTATGTGAATAATATTTTAGCATTTTACAAAATAATATAAATAAGAAAGTGTTGATTTTTAACTTAAGCTTGTTCAGTGATTTTGGTAGGAATACTTTTTCTCTGTCCACATACAGAAAGTAGTTTTTTATATAGCTATCTTTGAAAAATATACAATTTTTCTATATGATGAATGATAGTTTTATCTTGCTGTGGGATGCAAAATAATGAACCTCCATTCCTGACTTACCACTGACATTCTTCACTTACCAGGGACAGGGAGTTGATTGTCCCTCTCTACTCTGCTCTTGTGAGGCCCCATCTGGAGTCCTGAGGAGGGCCACAAAGATGATCAGGGGGCTGGAGCACCTCCCCTATGAGGACAGGCTGAGGGAGCTGGGCTTGTTCAGCCTGGAGAAGAGAAGGCTGCGGGGTGACCTCATTGCAGCCTTTCAGTACCTGAAGGGAGCCTATAAACAGGAAGGGAGTAAACTCTTTGAAAGGGTAGATAACAGCAGGACAAGGGGGAATGGTTTTAAGTTGAAAGAGGGAAGATTTAGGTTGGATGTTAGGGGGAAGTTCTTTACCAGGAGAGTGGTGAGGTGCTGGAACGGGCTGCCCGGAGAGGTTGTGGATGCCCCGTCCCTGGAGGTATTCAAAGCCAGGTTGGATGGGGCCCTGGGCAACCTGGTCTAGTAAATGGGGAGGTTGGTGGCCCTGCCTGGCAGGGGTGTTGGAGATTCATGATCCTTGAGGTCCCTTCCAACCAAGGCCATTCTTTGATTCTGTGATTCTGTTCATCTGCATGTATGGAGGGTGGAGGATGGTCAAACTAGACTTTGACTTTAAATTATAAGCTTTATCTGATTAAATAGTTGATAACCTCCTGTGATAACTATAGATAGTGAGGGGAAGGAGGGGATGATGGGAAAATCAGTAGTCTTTTCTTTTAGTACAGGAGTTTGCAGTAGAAAATCATTCAGATACCCAAACTACATGCAAAGGAGCTGCCTCTAGCACAACTAACAGCATTATAGTTTCACCATTTTAGGTGAATTAACTTCAATATCCACTGAAGTTAATTTCTAATGATAATAATTATTACAGTTACAAAAATACGATTTCCTGTTTTCCAAATCCATCCATTCCTCCATGAATGTCATGAATGTTCTGTACTGTAGAGATACACTTGGGTGGTAGGAGTTATCTTGGTCATGTCTCTTCACATGGCATTGAAATATAGGACGTTCCTAAGCTCCTTACAAGAATTTTTGTACAGTTATCTCCAGGAGATATTGTGGTGGTATGTTACTCATACATGGATCTAAATTCACATTCTAATTTTACTTGGAAGCCTTTCTGTGATCTTAAATGATGGGCAACATACACTGAGAGTTATTTCAGAAAGGTTCGGGGGTTTTTTGCGGAGACAGTTCAGCAGGCACTAAAATACGAAAGAATCCAGTTCAGATTGACTAGTTGGCTTACCAGCTTTCAAGATTTATACATTTTAGGGCTACACTTCCCATCATTTTCAACAGCCATCCTTGAATCAGTCTTCAGAAATACGTGGTGTACACCTTTCAAAAAGAACTTTGATGAAAGAACAGATAAATACAGCATTGATCAGCTTCACATTTGTTACTCATATGCCTACATATTTAGAAGCATGAATATCAGAATCATAAACATTACTCCATCGTCAACCTGACCGTGCTGTGTAGACAGCTAAGACCACCCTCTTTGAATACTAGCTGGTCTTTATTTTATCAAGTTCAGGCTAGTAATAGTCCTGTTTGCCAAGGCATTGTGAACTGAGAATTCATGTTAAATAGCTTGTCTAAGCTGACATTATTTTGCTTTTAAGTTTAGTATTTTATGTTATTCTTCCTCCATGTTTTAGAAGTGTCACTTGCATATTAGTTGCATAAATACTTAAATCACCATTTGGCTATATTAGCACATGTTTTATCTGAATTTGCCCCACTTACTCAACAGTCCACCTCATACCTGTTTTTCTCATCAACCATTGATGAATATGGCAGAACACATGTCTAGGACAAGTCTATAGGTGATTATTGCTAGATCATCTTAGTTTTTACAGTCAGTAAGCTGTGAAGTATCCAGTCAGAAGTTCAAATATGGTGTGTACAAACATCTGCTACCAAATTTAAAGTTTGTTTGAATATCTCTGATCAGATATATTTTCCATAATATCATGTTATATCACCTGATTAGATTCCTAAATTCTCTACTAATTAAATCCAAATTAATATTTTCTATTTTTCTGGATTGTTTGTGTTTTGTTGTTCTGTTGCCTCAGATTGTTGTTGAGTTAACTGATGTGCACGAGTCCATTTGCCCTCTTCAAGTATTAGCACACTTTGGAGCTGTAATTTCTTCACTAATTCCCATTTGCATTAAAAATTAACAAAGTGGTTACAGGTTCTACCTACACAGCTCTTTCATGTAGGAGAGAAAGAATACGTTTCATTTATTTTCTTTAAAATGAAAAAAAAAAAATTGTCAGCTGTTTGTAGAGATTTTGTAGATGGTTATTGTTACCTACAGAACTTTGATACTGCAAAATAATGCAAAACAGAAAACACTGCCTCAAGGACTTTGGAATATACGTTACTTGTCAGCCATGCATATTCATACACAGCATTTTATATCTTTTCTCCAAATGCATTTTTTCTCATCCATAGGCAAAAATAAGAGTTAGAAAGGAGACTGACAATAGAAGTCTCCTGCCCCTGAAATAAATGAAATTCTGAGCATTACTTCAAGAAACCTAGCATGATTCCTACACGTTAGTGGCTTGAGATAGCTGTTTGTTTTTTAGTACTTCCTTAGTAACTTAGTTTTCAGATCTGCTAGCTGGTTTCTGTGCCATTGGAGTTGGGACTTAGATGGGCCCACACTTTCTCCCTAGCTGTAAGACAACAGAGACTCAGCAGCCCATTGGGATCATGTATATTTTATGTCTAGATGAAAGCAGACTTCTTATGCATTTATTATGTACTTTATTCAGTGTAACATGTTGCAATCATTTTGCAATTGTGATTTTTTTGAGAAAAGAAGTTCTTTCAGCAACTACTAGCAAGCTTTACATTTGCAGTGTACAGATAGTCCATACAAGGAGAGGTCTGGCAGACATTAGAGAAACTAGTAGAAGATTTGGATCCAAAGTGAATTCACTGCATACAATCTTTATGGTATTTCTAATCTAATTGGTAAATTGAAATTTTGTAAAATAGATGGATACAAAACCATCAACCAAATAAACTATCCATAATAATTGCTGTGGCGACTAATCAGAACAATATGTGGTCAATTTTAAGGAACTCTAAGGGTGGAACTGAGTCTTAGAAACTGCTTACGGTCATTTGTAGTTGTATTTCTCCTAGTAACTCTCTAAGCAATAAGATCAGATGTAGGACTTTACTGTCGCTTTCAGCTGTCATGTGGTTAGTTGCTTTAAAACTTCTGCAGGAAGACTTTCTTCCTTTGCAGTGCTGACATTGTGTGAAACCCGAAAGAAGAGGAAGGTGGAGGGAGAGCAGGGGCATATGTACAAAACAGTGTCACACTGAGACACTGGTATGAATTTTCTGGTCTTTATTCTTTGTAAATTTCCCCTCTGTGTGAATTGGAAGTTGAGAGACATGTTTGGTTGGAGTGACCACTAACAATTCTGAACTGATGTGCAGATTCCAAATGAAAAGTAAAAAAACAAACAAACAAACAAAAAAAACCTGTATGAAATGTATTATAATTGGAGTTGTGCATTCTATAAACATATAAAAATAAATTTTCTTTACTTTTCACAAAAAATAAATAAATTCTGGAAGATAGCTATATTCATTTTTTCATCAAACTTAATCAGTTGTATTTTGGCAGTTACGTTATATATTTGTCAGTTTCTCCTTATTTGAACAAGAAGCAAATAATTTCTCTTTCAAGTTCAGAAAAATAATCTCGTATGTTTTTCCACAAACTGCATCTCTAATCTTTAAAAAAAGAGCCATGTGGGCAGATGATTTCACCTAAACAGAGGTTTTGGGGAAGTCAGGAGACTCTGTGTGGGTGTAATGATTTACATTTATGCACCTGTGGACCTCAAGACTCAGGAAATTTCAGGCGTTAATTTACTTGTTATTACAGGCCTTTATTTACTTGAGTACTTCCATTAATTTAAGTAAGGATATTCATGGTAATAAGCTCAGCAGTGTTTGGAGGTTCAGCCCCTGCAGTACACAAGTGATTGTGCAATTTGAGCACTACTGTCTGTCAACTTTTCTCTTTTTTTCTTGTGTAAAAAAATGTTGCACAGAAAAGTGTACATAGGAACAGAGGTCATCTCTGTAGTATCAACATTTGTTGAAAGATACTGGGGCATTTCTATTGTGCATGATTCTGTAATTGTTTGGTTTTCTTTTCTGCTTAGGAAAAACCCAACTACAGTTACAGTGATACCTGTTGATAAACAGATGATTTCTGGATGCTGACAGCTGTACTGTAAATGTAAATCCTAATTAAAGATAACCTTGCTGTGTTATTTGACTTTGTAAGCAATGTCTGTCCTTTTCTAAATTGAATGATTGGATGGAAATTGTCATTTTTAATATGTTTACTTTCCATTTAATAAGCAATCCTATTATGAAAGCTGAAAACAATGTAGTCTTACATTCAGGTTTTGTTACAGTTCCTCAAAGAAAATATCCTTGCAATGTCAGAATTCCTCTGTGGCAGAAGACACGAGGAGCTGCTTAACAACCATCCATGAAAGAGGGATTCATTTAAAGGCAGTGTGAAAAGATTAAAGGCAAAAAATTTCAAACTAGGACTTAGATAAGGCCAGGAAATGCCTCGAGGTACCAGCCACAGAATTTCAGTAGTTTGTGCTGTCTGGTAATATACTGTATGAGGAGTTCTTTCCCCCTACGTATTTGCCCCCCTGTTTCTATGACCTAGGCTTCATTTTCAAAACAGTCTAAAGACAACAAAAAGATATTTTCAGAGATTTTTGCTTTCATGAAACTTCTTTAACCTATTTCTGCCTTTCCACTGAATGTAAAAATGCTGTTGGTGGCAGAATCTTTGTTGCTGACTGTAGTTCTGAGTGACCCACATTTTATTTGGTTAGTCGATTAATGCAAAGAGAAGTCAAATAAGTGTAGATGAAAGCTAACATAAAATGGCCAGGGTACATACAACATGCCATATTGTTGCCTGTCTTTTACAATCTGTATTCCAGTGGATGATTTGAATTGATGTAAACACTTCTTACAAATTCCATTTCATTAGCAAACTGTGAATATCATGGTTGCAAAAACAAACTGGCAGAGTTGGTAGCCGTAGTTTGTTAGGCTTCCTGTATGCCTCATAAAATGCTGGGTCTGTGTGTCCTGCTGGTTTCAAGGGCAAGCTGGGCTTGATGAGCCATTCAGTAAAGGTCAACTCTGTGATTATTTTTCATCTCTTCTCATCTGGAGCTAGCACAATGGTTAAAAA
Source organism: Gallus gallus (assembly GCF_016699485.2). Classification (NCBI taxonomy): domain Eukaryota; kingdom Metazoa; phylum Chordata; class Aves; order Galliformes; family Phasianidae; genus Gallus; species Gallus gallus. The sequence continues at coordinate 143,333,402 of NC_052532.1, forward strand.
GCCATATGTGGCTGAAGTGTTTTCACTGTTGCTATTTATTTCTTGTGTCTCTTGCTTCTGAAGAATTTATGTGATGTTCAATCTCATTTAATTCCCAAACCAAACCTTTTTTCTTTCTATTTTGTAGAAGTATGAAATCACTTTCACATTTTTGAGTGACAAATTTGTTTGGATTCAGTTGTTTTTTTTTTTTTTTTCAATTGCCTGCACATTTTTACCATTAAAATAGCATTTTCCACTTCATTCTAAAAAATGAACAGATAATATATTTATTTTCTGTCTTTGTTTCCTAAGCATTCACCTCTTCCTGATTATACAGAATGTATATTTCTAACTTTTTCTGAAGCTTTAAGTTTAACAAAAATCATAGCAAATCACATTTCATGAGTAGCAAGACAATAGAATTATATAACACCCAACTATTGTAACAGATGCACAGATTGACTGGAGATAAACAGGCACTGTGCTAAATTTTAATCTGTATCCTGGTATTATTAATTTGCCCATACTTAAAGTTGATAATGTAAGGATCCTAATTTAATAAGACTAAACAAATTCAGTACTATTGTTTATATTTAACTACAAAGAGAAACTGGAAAATGAGTAGATGACTTAAAACATTATTTTTCTGCTCTGTTATCACACACACAAGGTGAAATTAGGCATTATAATTAACGATATTTAGAGATAGAATTACTTTACATATTACTTATTCCTTCATGATCCAGGGAGCTTTCAAACTTCTATGTTTAACCTATGGTTTTCCATTCCTCACACCTACTTCTAATTTTAAAAGAGCAACAGCCTCAAAAATTATCAGACAAAGTTTGAAATGAGAATAAAGATATACACCTTGAAGATTACTTTGGCATCTAAAGTGCCAACAGCATTTACTAACAGTTTACCTTCCAGTGAAGTAGAACTGTTTACACCATGTTCTATGGAAATCCTCATGTTGCTTCTTGGAGTTGATATTGGATAAAGCAACCTCAGATATTTTTGTATTATCAAGGGCTATTAGAAATACTAGAGACAGCCAGGTGAGGAGGTTAAAATAAGGACAAAACAATTGCTTGGTGAAGCATGAAGGAGAAAGGAAAAAGGAATGAGCTTGTGCCTTATCCAGTATATCAAAAGAGGATCATGTTCAGTATTGGTGCAGAGAAAATCTCTTGAGGTCAGTATGAGTTTTTTGCATTATAGTGAGAAAATGAACATCACCCACATCACCCTACCTGCTGCTTGGTTTGTGAGGTTTTCTTCATTGGTCAGACTTTTTTTGGGGGGGTAGGGGAAAAAGGGGAGTATTAAAATTTCCATTTACAAAGTAATTGGAAGAAGCTTAGAGTGACTTACAACCCTTTGCACCAGGAAACCAATTTACTCATGCAAAAACTAACGGAACTGAAAGCCATTCACCATTAGGATATCCAGCTGAGTACTTAGTGGACTTTTTGAATGTCTGCATATGTATCTTTGTCGTGCTATCTAACAGAGTCACGTCAGTTTTCTTCCAACTGGAAAGTATCTGCAGAGCAATGCCTGCATTAACTGGAAATAAGTTAGAGCCCCTGAGTATAGAAATGTGAGAGCCTAAAGGACTTATTTTCCCATTCTTCAGTTCTTCATTCTTTCAGTTCCTTTCAAAGACAAAATTTGTTGTAGTAATATAGGCAAGCCACGCAGCACACTGGAGGCTCTCTAAGAATTTCTTTCCAAGCCTTATTTGAGCTTGCACTCTGACTGAAGTTTAAATTGAGTTTTCAGTTTCAGTTTTTTTCTGAAGGAGCTAGCAGTAGACAGCTACTCTATGATAGTGGTGGTCTCATGGCTGTATTTGCTTATTTCATATGGAGTAACAGTGACATCCAGTGGTTGGATATTCCAGCCAGATGCATAAATCACTGTACCAAGCAGTATTTCAGCAAATGTACTCCTGCTGGCATTTCATCTAGAGCCATTTCCAAGCTTCCCTTGGGTGGGAGAATGGGGGATGCACAAATAATCTTTACAGCAAAAGAGATTTGCGTTGGGACTTTGAGCAAGAGTTCTGCTGATGTGGAGAAAAATTCTCTATGATTTTGAATCCAAAAAGCACTTTTTTGTGTTCATTTCTATGACTGAAAAATCTATTTATGCAGCAGTGAGAGGTTATCACTTGTTGCAGCATGACTTACTGAGTTCTACTTTGTGTCTGAAGTTCACCTCGTACCTAGGCACCTGTGCATATAGTAAAGAGGTTTGCCTTTGCTATCTGCAATTAACATTCTTATAGTTGAAGTGGGAAGAGGAAGAAAATAATGAGAAGAATTTTTCATTTCTTTGTGGTATGCTTATTCTAGTCATTCACTAAACTAAAGGTTCTGCTATTATTAAAAAACAAAATCGTTGTAACTGCATTCATTCTGTACTGAGCAATCTGTTGGGGAACTTTTTTGGTTGTCAAAGGTTGAATGAAGCTTTTAAATATGAAAAAAACATTTATTGTTCATCTGAACCAATTACATAGGAGAAGGAAGGTATCTCAGACAAATTCTTCTTGTGTGTTACTGTGCTGTTTTTCTTGTATTGGTTTCCATTCTCAACAGATCATATGTCAGCTTGCAATGCATAGTTAAATAACTACTGTTACATAAAAGGTTGCACTTGTTTTCAGAGTTATCTCATAGCTCATAGCTTCTTTGTAAGCTTTCAATATTGATGATTTTCCCCATCAGTAAGGCAAAAGAACCCTTTGCACTGGAAGTACCCTTCTACACCTTCTTCACCGAATGTTAAAGATTATTTTTTTTTATTCACTCTGTAAGGAATCTTTGTTCTGAAACATAAAAGGATTTTGAGATAGAGCTATGAAAGGTTTGAAGTGCTGGTGCTGAGTTATGGTAGTGGTCATTCCTGAAATGGGGCTCATACCATTTAATGTAAGGTAGTTGACAGTGCCTACAGAGTAATAAAGAAGTGTTGCTTTATGGTCTCCCTTGGTGAAATAACAGAAAAAGTCAACATGTTGCAAATCAAAACAAGCTATGTCCATATAATTTCAAGCCAAATACGGGGAAAGCCTAAAGATTTTATTACCAGTCAAGGAAATAAGAAACCTTGATTTAATTACAAGAAAGCAGCAGTATGCCTCTCTTCTCTTGTTTTTGCATATTTTCCTGCTTCTCTGTGTCTCTTGGTACCAGTAGTTCTAGATGAAATTTCTTTGGGAGAAAAACTTTAGACACAGGTAGCTCTTGTTGACCTTTCAAAATTCAGTAATTTGTCATCAATCTCATCCAGAGTTACTGTGAACGATATCTTTCAGTTAGAGGCTGAGAGCTGTAAGATTTACTTTGAAGTTCCCCTAGGCTGAAAATAGTGGTTTCAGCTGTGTGTTCAGTGAAGCGTTTATTGTGGAAGTGTCTGAGAAGACATGTCAAAAGTAGTTTTGCAGCAAATATTGTGTCTCTGAACCTTTGAAACAATGCAAGATATTTATTTTAGCTCTCTAATTTATACAGTCTGATGCTTAGTTCAATTTTATACCTACCTTTCAATTCAAAGTTTTAGATGATCACTCGTGTTTGTTCATAGCTCCAGCTTTCATTAGGATGTAAATCACTCAGTGCAGTCAGGTAGGCAAGCTTTTGGGCTGATTCCTGATGTGTAAGGAAGAGAGGTGGCTGGCTTGCTCCAGTACTTCGGCTGTAGATGGAGACATCTGTCTAATGAAATTATTTTAACATGAAGTCTGCAAGTTCCTTTAAAAAGTGCTTCACAGCATGTAGAGCATAGGAAGCATATTCTGCAAATAACTAACTAATAGAAGTGGTTTTCCATTTTCTAGTTACATAGATATTGTTAGGTAAGATTATACTCTGCTCAAAATACTATTCTTACTTTTCCTCTGATTTGAAAATAGGTGCAACAGTCCAATACAACCGTTTCCTTCAAAGATTTAATTTAGGTAATGTAGAAAAAAATCCCTTTTCAATACATGAGAAACAAATTGCACTTTGCATTTAAAAACAAATGAAAACTGATGCAGAAGATAAAAACTGAGTAAAGATAATTTACTGTAACAGCTATGTTGATGCATTTCCTCCAACTGTGTAAAATAAGTCCTTTGTATTTTGAATGCTGTATAAAATGGTCATTGTATTGCTTGCTTTTCAAACAGTGCCAGTACACTGAGCAATCCAATCTCAGTTGTAATATTTCTGAACTGTATGACCTGATCACACTTGAAATCTATCTATAATCCATTCTCCAGGGACTGGAGAGAGACTGGCTTCCACTTTGAAATTAGGACTTCACTTTGGCTGTTGGGGATGTTCTGGGATACTGTGGGTAAAGGTGAAACTGCAAGGCCTCTGGTGAACAAACCTAGGGTTATATTTTTATTTTGACTATTTTTGATGCAGCCAGGCATTTCATCCAATTCTTTGTTTGCTTAGTAAAAAGTGAAAGGAGTAGAGTGGAAAAGGCTGTTGACGTAACAAGAAGCTATTTTGTGAATGGTCAGTCCTCAGTTTACAATGACTGTGAGAACAGTCATTAGATTGCCATATATCTATACTGTTCTGATTTTTCAAGCAAGAGCTCTTTGTAAACTTTTTCATATCAAAACTATTTTGCTCAAATCTCTAGCAGTTTTGACCAGCATTCCTAGCAAAAATCTTAATTCAATAAACATTTGAGGTGATAATGTATTTTTCAGAATTCCTCTGTCTAACTGGGTTTTCCTGACTTAGAATCATAGAATCACCAAAGTTGGAAAAGACCTCTAATATCATCCAGTCCAACCGTCCACCTGTCACCATATTTCCTCGTAAACCATGTCCCTCAGTACATCTAAACACCTCTTGAACAGAAGACTTCTTTGCCTCCGTAGAGCATACAGTCTATTATTAGTCCCCTCTATTTTAATGCTGGCACAATTGAAACATAGTTTTGTCTGAACCTTTGCTGTTGTTATGGGAAAAATCTTCATGTATCTCTTTCTTTCTTATTTTTAACCTTGAAGTTTGATCTTTAGTGACAGTTTAGATTTAAAATCACTTCCTACTTTATCGCATAAGTAGAGTGATTGAAGGGAGCTGGAATGCAAACTGTTTACTCACTTAGCTGTCAGAGTTTCCCTTTAAGCTAACACTTTCAATTAATGCTATACGCACCACAATGGCAGTGGAGATCAGCCTGAAGTCACATATACATGTGTCAATTAAATTCAGATGTCAAACATGGCTTCTAATTACAGTTCTACAACTGATGATCACTGGTATTTAAAACATGCTGTGGGTTTCAGCTTCACTTTATTGATCCATTACATAAAGGATTGAAGTAAAGCAAGATTCTGCAAGTAAAGGTAGATGCATGCTATTGTGCTTGGAATTCAGAATATGGAAAGTATATTAAATAGACACACAGGAAATACATGCTCTGTTTTCATGAGACAGAAATTCGAACAAGAAAAAATATTTCTGGTTTCTTTACGATATCTTCAAATGAAGGAAGTGGCATTCTGGAGAGAGTAAACGTATGGTAAAAATACTTGAGAGGTCTTCCGGCTCCTCCATCTATAGCTTCTGTTTATCTTGCTTGAAACTGAGAGCTCTCCTTTTGGACAGTCACTTTGAAAAACATGTTAACCTTTGAATGTAACTCTTGTTTTTCTAATTCACCTCCTGGCTACTCACACATTTTAGTGTCATCAGTAGGACATCTCACTTCATCAAAACAAATGCTTCTCAGATTTGTGAGAATACTTTTTTGATTCAGTGTTGGAAGAGAGGAAGAACACCATGAATTCCGAACAATAGTGAACACTTTGGCAAGTGGATATTAGTATGATACTGTGGACTCTTTCAAAATTCATTATTTCAAAATTGTGAATAAAATTAAAGAATATGAGTTCATTGTTCAATTCAGTTGGAGATATCTGGTAGAAAAAGAAAATCTTTCCTTTCTTGTTGATTCAGTGTTTTGCTCACTTTGCCTGACAACAAGCACCATGTTGGCACCCCACTGTTAGCTTAGTGACATATTCTTTCTTTCACAGTATTCTTAGTATTTGGGAGTTTTCTGTTTAATCTGGAAAGCAGAAAAAAACTTTTGGTTTCAACGTTATAATTTTATAGATAGAAATCTGTAATTTCCAATTACAGCCAAGAGTCAATTAGATATCTTAAATTTCTCTGATTTGTTCCCCTCACTTATCCAAGACAAAAATATTTTCTCCTTTGGACTGTATACTACATACTATAGTCCAAGTATCATAATACCAATGCACCTTATTTAAACCTTACCATTTCCAAAGCAAAACTGTAGCTGAACACACATGAAACCAGCCTGATGTATTACCATTAAACCATACCTTTGGAAACAAGGGTACCTGTGAGATGTTTTATTGAAAAGCGTAGTCAGTAGCAAAGCAGACTATAAAGCTACGATTGTTCAGTAGCATAACATCTAGTTCACTGTTCAAGAAATATTCAAAGACGGGTGTAGTTTTTTTTCCTTATCTTATATAAAGATATTGAAGCCTTTCCAAACCCTTCCTCTCCTGTAGCAGACAACCTGTACTAGCAAATCCTTTTGTCTCCGTAAGCCTATGCCCTCTACTGCTAACTTGGTAGCCAGCAGACTGCTGCTCCAGGCAGCTTGGGAACACTCCTCCCTACTGAGAAAGCAAGTCAAAAACTACTTCTGCTGAGCCTTCTGGACAGAGAAATAATTTCAAGTGATCAAAAGTCCTTTAAAAAATAGTGTCATTCTAATGAAATGTTGAAACTCTGGAAAACATGACAGTCCAAACTCAAGCTGTGTGTAAAACTGCCTAGAAATTTTCGTTGAAGTAGAAAGAGAGTCTCCTTTGGAAACCAAAACAAGAAAAAAAAAATTGGAAAGATTAGAGATGATAGTTTTTGTGAAATGGAACAGAACCTAAAACTGATCACTGCTAAGGGGTTTTGACTAACAAGATGAGATACACAGTGCTGGTTTGAAGTGTAGATGCATTTCAGTTCTTGATAGCAAAGCCCTGGGGCAGAAAGGAGTGAATCCGCACCGAAGGTAGCCTCTTGACATTTATTAGAGAAAGTAAAGTTTAAAAAGTAGGATAAGCATCCTCTTGAGATCTGGTCTGAAATCTCTTTGAGGAAAGGAGCCTAGAAGAGCCAGGCTTGTTATCTGCAAGTGTAATGGTATGGTCATCAGCATCCTACACCTTTTGCGTGCTGGCAGGTGGCTCTAATGGTTGCCTGTAAGTATGGATACAGCTTGTTTGTCCTTTAGGCTTTGAACCCAGCTCTTTCATTGTAGCACAGAGTGTTCAGAAGAGGCAGGTGTCTCAATATCTGCAGGACAACTGCTTCTGAATATTTGTAGGTGTCTACAGAAGCTTTTCAAATGAGGCAATTAGTGATTTTTAATATGCACACAGAAAACAATTCTGGAAAGCAGTTGCAGTGGATTTCATTTCTAGTGATAAGAGATGTAAGTACAAACGTTATGTTAAATTTTCATTAAAATGATGGTAGTCGTGTTCCCATGTAATGCACACTTCATTCGTTTCTAGGACTTAAAATGGCTTGCAATTTGAATAGTAGTTTTCAGACTTTCTCCCCAAAAGCACTATTTTTGGGTAGCATGCATTTCATAATTCTAATATGGAAGTCATTTTGATTTTTTTTTTTCTGAACACATTCTTGGGAGCACCTACAAATTAAAGGAAGTGCATTATGCTATGTTTAAAAACGTAGTATGTTCTTTTGCACAAAATGACTCATGAGGACTACTTTTTCTATTTGTCTGTACATGGGCATATATAAGCTTACACAAATGTTCCTCATTGACAAATGCACCTACAAGTATCTGGAGAAGAAGAATCTTTTAAAACTATCAATTATTTCCCATTAATTATAAAAAAAATACTCTGTACTGTTCAACTTCCTAAATACACACAGATGAACATGTTTTCTCTTATCTTTTTTACAATTCACTTGAAGGAGGTGCTGATAAGGATTAGATAAAGTGTTAATTGGGTTACACTGTATTTTGAGAGATAAAATTCTTGCTGTGATGAAAAGTATGGAAATGACTGCATGTTCCAGACTTCTCACTGCTATGGTAATGTCATTTACTCCAACTAGTTACAGGACATTTAATTTAAGGAAAAGTATAATTGGCACCAATTCAAGCTCTTTTTCTTTGATTTAATAACAAACAATGTAGTTTTTCCATATTTAACTGGTTGTTTCTCCACTTAAGATCCGTCCTTAGTAGCATCAAGTTGGGACTGAGCCACTCATTTTTCTTACTGAATTGTAGTGCCTGTGGGAAGAGCTACCATGATGTAGAGTGGTGCCAAAAGCCACTGGGCAGTAGCTAGGTATTTGTGGTTACTTTAAGTTATCCTGGTTTTTGGAAGTTCCTGTTTTGTTCTTTTGTTGAATGTGGGTTTTATAGCAGCACAGAGTCTGTAAGATTTTCCTGTCTGTACTCTGAGTTACCAGCAAACTGTGCAGATTTTCTTTAAGTGGGGAATGTTACATCATCAAACTATTTTAAATAAGTAACGTACTTTGACACTACTGTACTGATATTAAAATTGCTGCAAAGATGCCTTAACTTCTTTGTCTGTTTGTTTTGTTTTCTATTCTAGTTCATAGGTATGTCTACTAGGGAAGAATTTCCAAAAACTGTGTATGCTGTATAATATTTAATACATGCTAAGTGGAACAAAAATTATTTTCTCTTCCTGATGTTTCCATTTACTGATAGTGTTTTACATTTATTTATTATACTGCAAAGCTCCTTTCTGCTTCCCAGAGACAGCTCTTGAATCTAAGTAAATAAGCCAGCTTCAACTCTTGACTTAATTAAGTGCAGAAGCCTGCAGATGGAAATCTGAATTAGGGAGGGGCAAGAGAGGTCTGTCCGTGCATCATCAAAAATATGTATCCATGTTTTTGCACTGCAGTCTGTAATGGTGTACCGAGCTCTAGCAGGTAAAGTGATGCCCCACAGAAAAGTAAAAATAACATTCCTCCTGCTGTAGTCTCTAATAACAAAAATGATATGCCTCTAGCAGCACATGCTTACAGAAAGCACCATTCTTTGTTGTTGACTGCGGTTTTAGATTTGCATACAGAACTCTCCCACCCAAAACACTCCCATTACTCTAGACTGTAGGTGAATACCAAACCCATTGGGTTATCTACAAGTCTGCCAGTGACCACTATAAAGAGGGTCCAGGGCTCAGATCATCCTTATATAAATGGCCCACAGTACATGCCAAGGCACATTCAGAGTGTACATTCTGTCTAAATTTAAGGAGGAGGATGAACCATGAAGGGTGTTTTCTATTCCAGGCCACCACACCCTGTTTTCTGCTAGAGCCAAAGGAGAACAGGATGGGCAGCATTCAGGCTGCCAAGTATGGATGATTCATGGAAGCATCACAGTTCAATCTGGACATTTATATTTTGAGACTCCGGTGGAAATCTTGGCAATGTATTTTTATCCTCATCCTAATTATTAATGATGTAAATAACTACATACATTTACACTATATCAATTTCCTGAAATTATATTGTTCCTCATTCTTTTCTGTTTGCTTTGTTTTTATAAATATGAGCTATTTTTACACAATTAAATATATAATGAACTGTAAGGCTTAATGCAGAAATGTTAATAATAACAAAATATTTTAAATCCTACACAGCTGGGCTGTTATTAAAATACTGTGATGACACCAAACAAATAAGTTTGTTGCTCACTGCTTTTCATAATAATCTTTATTATATGTCTTCAAGAAGTACCTGGCCAATCTGTTTTAAACAGTTTTTTTCAGCTCTCTTCCATGAACATCTTTGCCGCTCTGCCTTATTTCCAAACAGAAGCTTCTCCCTTTGATAAAGGAAGTTTTTAGCACTATAGTTTAGTAATCTACTAGTCTGCTTTTCCAGCAACGGAAGGCAAAGGCATTTTTGTTTGGTATGGATTAGTCTTTATTAAACTACTAAACTAGGTGTTGTCTGAGAATCCCATAATGGAGAGGAGAATGTAGACTATCAGCTGAAAATAGATGGAATTAATGCAGCATTTCCCCTCCTATGTTACTCCTGTAAATAGCAGCATCCAATAGGTTTTACATACTGATAAATTCATTCAGAAGAAAAGGCATTGGTTCACACTTGGAGTTTCTGAAAATTGCATGACTAAACAAACATCAGCATTTGCAAACAACCCATCACATTAAGGTGGAAAAATAAGCAATAGCCTCATGGACCTAACTCCTCTACCTCATGGATTTCCTACACCAAGTGAGGTCAAAACAACAATGGCTGGACATACAAACATGCAAAACTTTTTATGTGGGAAGGGACAACTTTTTCATTGTGTGAAGTTTTGCTTAATACATTTATTGAGTTTTGTTCATAAATAATTAAGAAAAGACTGTTGATAGTGGTGAAGTAGTAAGCACGTGGTAATAACCAACTGCTTGAAGAGATTGAAAGGATAAATGAAAATCAGCTAAGGGCCTTACTCTGACAAACACTGTGATAAATTTAGGACAAGACTATCAGGGCTTGTGAGAGGAAATAATGATTATCAGAAGTTTCTGAAGTGTTTGGCTCTGAAACTTGAAAGACAGGAAAGCAAAAGGTGTTGCTAGTAATGAAAGTAGTGAATTAAGGTTACTAACATTGGTGAGATTCCAAGTGAAATAATATTTGCAGTAAGACAACAACTGGATTAAGGAAGATGAAGAGATGTTTGAGGAAAGATCAGCAGTTGCTTTTGCTGAAGCTAGCTTTGAGGTTACCAGAACCGGTCAGCGCTGTGCCCTTTGGAGGCACTGTTCTTTTAGTGTACTGCATGAGCTGAATTTATGCATGTTATCATTTACCCATATATTTTATCAAAGAAAATGTGCACTTAAAAATTTCAGTGTTCTGCCTGAAGTTTCACTGGTTTCTGAGCTGGCCTGCTGCAAGCCACATTAGGCTACTTTGAGCCAGGAGCAAGGTGGAGCTGAAGAGCATGTGATTTTCAATAAACTTATAAGCACACAGATGTGGCATTGAGAGCAGTAGAGAGAGGAAGTGAGACAGATGATGATGAGGGAATTTTGTTGGCACTTGGATTTTTGTGAGGTATCTGGACTTGCCACTAAATCTCAGTCCTTAGAAAACCACATGTACTTCAAAATATACTTACTAAGTTAATTTGTCATCGTGTTATTTACTTCACTGACCAGAAGATAAATTGTCTGTCCTGAAAGAAACTCTGTTCTGATGAAATCGTATCATCTTATGGCTCTCAAAACACAGTTATTTATGCATGTTAATTTACAAGATCTCATGCAGCATGGGGTGATGACTAATAGGATGTTTTGTTCCTTTAGTAAGATTTATTTGCAGGGATGCTCATGGCTGTTATTATCAGAGCTGGTAACTCTTTAGAGTGGTCTTCAGTTCTCAGAGCAGAAGTACTCATGACAGGCCATGTTTGGTTGCTGCTCGTACATGAAAGCATTAATAATGTCATGCAGTTGTGAAGTAAGCTTGTGGGTATGGCATCAAATGATTTCTTTAGACAGCTCTGTGCTGCAGGTTGGGAGCATGAAAAGAGACTTTTTAGCTTGGGTTCTCTGGTCTGTGTATTATCGCAGCCCCTGCCAGGCACTGATGCCCTCTGCTTTGTCTGCTCCTTGCAGCAGTACCCAGGATGTTGTTCAGCCCTCTCTGCTTGCCTTGGGTCAGCTCGCATGTTTTCTTTCCATCTAATTCATTTACCTAAGGAGGAAAAAAAGAAAAGGCTGTGCTTTACATCTCCTAGAAAATTAATTGCTCTTAGTGTCTTGGAAACACCTCCCAGGCTGCAGTTACTATGGTGATAGAAGTGTTATAAAAGTGTAGATAGATTGCCTCAGCAATGTGAAACTTCCTTTTTTATAAACCAAACCACTGAGATTTTTTGATGTTTTTTTCATTTTCTCTTTTACAAACTGGGTTGTCCCTGATCTGATAACTGAAGCCATGTGAGAGGTTTGAGGACCTTCTCCTGGACCCCATGTAGGAACAAATTTGAAGCAGGAATACAATATGGAGCAGGAGTCAATGATAGTTATTCAAATATACTGTTTTGATAATTCATTTATACCATTGTATGGGGAATGTACATACCTGCCATTTTGGTAAATCATAGTACTTTCAAAAACTCAAATTAATGATAGAAGAATAATATTTTAGTATTAAGTGCATATTGCTGAAGATTCCTGAACAGTAAATAATTCTCTCTTAAAAATACATTTTTCCTAAGATTCCTCAGCCTGTCTAGGCAAGCAGGAACATGTAGGGTTTTCCATCTGCTCTTTATGAGTAAATTTTTATTTCATGAGTAAAGAGCACTCTGAAGACCTCTATATCACCCCTCCTGTTTTCATGGTTTGTGTAATTAAACTGCAGAATGAATTGCAAGTCCTGTTGCAACTTTTAAGAGGTCAGGGTAGAACTGGATTCTAAACACCTCTGTGGTTTTTGGCTTTGTTTATTTGCTTTCTGTTTGTTAATTTTTGTTGGTGGTGGTGTTTGTTTTTATTCTTCTGGTTAAAATAAGGAACAAATAGACTCAGGCATGAGAACTTCTGCTTGTTGATTTTTTGTTGTTGTTTTTTACTGTTGCAGCATGTGCTTGGTGAAGCTGGATAGTAAACATCAGCAACACTTCAAACCCTGAGGTTCCTCAGTGCTGATTGCATTATAGATCCTTATAACACCAAACAAAATAAGAGAAATGAAACACTGATTTCAATTAAATAATTAATACACACAGTCATAGCACTTGTCCATATACTCCCTATTCAGTATTTTTTCTGTACCTCATGGCACTAGATTTTCTTTTCTTCACCTCATCAATTAGAATAGAATCAGTCTCCCAGGCATGGAAGATGACCGTGACCAGTGTAATAGAATGAGGACCTCAAGGGGGCAATTAAACCTACTTATTTTCAATATCAGAAAGAAATGGATCTCACTGTGAAGTATGTCCTTCAGCTGGCTATGTGGTCTGATTTTTGGGTGGTCTTGTGTGGAGCCAGGTGTTGGACTTGATTATCCCTATGGGTCCTTTCCTACTTGGGTCATTCTATGATTCCTTGTTTCTACAAAATAAGAAGACTAGATAGCTAAAGATATGGAGAGGAGATCCTACACATCCAGTTCTATTGGATCTCATATATTCAGTGCTGCTGGTAGTGTGGAATATATGTCCTGTGTTTCAGAAGCATGTAGTAATAGTAGTTGTAGAACACTGAAGAGGTGTGTGCTTATATGCATTAATATATGCATTCTTGCCTTGCTTTTTGTCTGTCTGGCAGGAATTTAGTATTTTTCAGAGGCAGCTAGCATATTTAATTCCTTTCTTAATAATTCCAGAGAATTTTTTGAAAAAGGTTTGGATTATTTCATGTGAGACCGAAGGGACTGCAAGACACTTCGCATGAGAAGCAGCAGTCAGAGATGGAGCGCTGCAGGAGGGAAGCAGCCACAGCATGAGAAGGTGTTCCTGCAACTGCGGCAGCCTGCCTGCCCTAATGTAGGTCACCAACTGGAATGAGGCTCTTCTGGGGGCATATGTGGAAAGAAATGGCAAGGAGGAAAATGTGGCTGATGCAGATGTAGTCAGAGGAAATGTGATATTTCCAGCTCCTGCCACTGAATAGCACCATTCAAGGCCTCTCAACAGCTGTCTAGTATTGTGGTGTAAGTACAGTACTAAGTGAATAAATATCCTAAAAAGATTGCAGTTAGCAGTGCTGAGAAAAAGTTATTTGTAGCAAGGACTGAAGCTGTGGGGCTGTAATATGTTTTTGATGCCTTTGCTGCTAATAGCTTCAGACAGCTGGATAATGACTCATCAGAAAGCAACTTGGAGCAATTCCACCGTCCTGTAAGCCCCTTCTAGATTTTGGTTTGTTTTTTCCCCCTCCAAAAAAAAGAAAAAAATGCCATCAGTTACTGAGTTTCACACTAGTTGGCCAAACAGCATGGATTAGCGCAGGCAGATTCAAAACTATGACATGTTTTGTTTTGTCACAGCTCTTCAGAATATAGGGCAGCTCATAAAATGTGTCAGTGTGCAATGCTTTGCTCCAGGAGTTCCACGAAAGTGTTGTTCAGCTCATAGCACTTGGCGATCCATTTTGTATGAAGGCCAGAGTCGTTTGCAGCAAGATTAAGGTTTTAGAGAGAGGATCTTGATTCCTTCCAAAATCCACATTTTGGATTTGGGAAACTGTTTGATTAAAACCAACAGAACTCTTCTGAATAGTGCAGCAGTTCATCTGTGGCTCTCGGAGTCTGAGCAATAATGTTAACTCCAGTTATTTACCTTCATCTGTCAAGAGTGAGATCTGAACTTGGGAGCCATGAAGGAGACACAAGACTGTTATTCTTGAAAAATACGCTTTGAAACTGTCCAATAGCCCCACAGAGAAACCAACTTTATGTCTTCACGGAGTTAGCAGTGTATTATGCACTTACTTACATTCATTATAGGTTAGGGCAGGCGAGCTCAGAAATTTGCAGGACAAAAACCTCAATCTGCTGCTGATGTACTTTGGCTAGCAGTGGTTCCATTTTTACAATAGCCTGCTGTTCTTTTATTTCCTTGACTGTAAATTGTATACATCTGCGCTTCGGTTTGCTTCTGACCTGAGAATTTTCTCCTTATGTGCTCCACAAAAAGATGCTCATTTGCTTCCTCCCACGTTTTCAGAAAAACAACTTCAACATTTTGTCCCTGTTTTTTGGGTGTTTAGTTTTGGGGTGGGGTTTTTGTGGGTTTCTTTTTTTTTTTTGGTAGATAAATCTGCCCTTGAGCATTTTGGGATGATTATCTCAGGCAGTAATTTCTCTGCACTGAAAAATTGTAACAAAGATTGGCATCAGTCCTAGCCTCTGATTTTAAGTTATTACAGGGCTTATTTCTCTATGTACTGAAAATGCTGCACTTGTGATGCAAAATGTTTGACAGGTTTTATGTCCCAGGCTCAAAAATAATTAGTGTCACATGTAGGAAGTGACCTGCACCCTTCTGTTCTAATGCTTCCATTTATTTGTTGCTGTCTGCTCAAAGTGGTGGGTAGGCCAGAAGTCTGCATCCATTTTCTTGTTGAATATGGGTAAAGAATTGGTGTTTATTAATAAGGTGTTGGGTTTTTTTTGTTTGTTTGTTTTGTTTTTTTGAGAACAGTGAAAACTGCAATCTGCAGCATAGCTAGTGCAGACTAGAAAAAGCTGTGTAAAGGCTTATCTGCAATGCCAAGGCAAAGCACTGAGCTTAGTATTTGCATTGGGCTGGGGAAACCGTGAAGCAATGCGTGGGACTCACTCAAGGCATGCAATGCACAACTTTAAAAGTGACACAAAGGAATTTGATCAGCACAGTTTGGGAAGCAATGCAAGCATTTACAAGAAGCAAGACTGGTGTAGGTAAAAGAGTAAATCAAGGAAGGTAAGCAGACAGTGTTAGGCAGACAGAGAGATTTTTCTGAGCGTTTTGGGAATTACAAATATGCCTCTGTTCTTATTTGTCACAAGGTTCTTAATCTTGAGATCTGCTTGTGCTTGTGTTCCAGCAGAAAAAATGGGAATAGCGATGCTCACTTCTATGAAGCAGTCAATAATGTACAATACAGAAGTCTGCCTTGATTTTACATATTTCTAATTGAAATACATCAGAATACTACTAATATTTTTTCCAGTGTAATTTTGATGAAATTTAAAGGATAGATTAATTTAAGCTATTATTAAATTTTGCAAAACAGACAGAATTCTCAAAATATATTCAACCTCAACCATATGTTGTTTTAAAAGTGGTGATTGGAAGTGGAACAGTAGATTAATTCTGTCTCTTTTTCTTATGGTACTATAAAGGGTATTAACAATATGGTGAGTAGGAGTCCTAAGGCTGATATACTGCAAAAGTTTATTGCAAATCAAAACTAAGTGTGGTATACAGAAAAATAAATTATTTACTATTCTTTCCACTAATTAAATATTTTTCAAGTAATAATTTATTTCTAATGCTACAAAGTAAATCCAGAAAACCATATGAATATAATGCGGTGGCATGTCTTTATTGGCTGAGGATTAGTCTTCTCATTTACTTCAGAAGTAGACTCAAGCCGTGATTACAGATATATAGACCATATGGATTACCAAAAAATAAAGAATTTGCTATTTCTTGATTAACTTTTGTATCATTTGGAGTTGATTTCATTAAGTGTTATTACTTTTTAAATATAATACTGGATCCTTGCCATTGGCAGACCCTGTTTTAATGACTTTTTAGCTTTCTTCTTGTTCTTGGTATGGGTATGTCAACTAAGAGAGGGGATATTTATTACTTATTTTGGGGAAATTTTCACGTTTTAAAATGGGCACTTGGAATTTAAAGAGTTTGAGTTGATTGTAGAGTAAGAATAATCTTATAAAAGCTAATTTAAGTATGCCCTGAGTTAGAAAATTCCTTAGAGTGTTTTGAATATATAACAAGTTAGTTGCAAAAGCGATCATTCACTGTTCCTCCCAACTTATCAGAAATTGATTCAAAAAATTATGAGATCTAAAAAGAGGTAGTAAATATAAAAGATCATTTCATTTTCTCATATCATTTTCTCTTTTCTTCTGAACAAGAGTGTTTACTCATTAAGAATCATATAAGAGCTGCAAAGACTGAAAGCTTTTCTATTTATTACAAGAGAGCTGGCATTCAGTAATTGCAGGCCAATGTAGAATGTAAACTAATACCCAAATAACACACTGAATATCCTTCCTCATAGTTGACTGCTTTGAGCAGGGGGGATGGCCCTTTGGAGGTCTCTGTGAACTGAGATTTTCCTGGGGACTCTGTGATAGCTCCTGCTGCAGCTGAATAAGTTCTAGCAAACCTCCATAGGCAAACAAGCCCCAGGTCCCAAGCACTGGCCCAACACACAGCCAGTGGCCTGGTACAAGCAGTGAGGCCGCCCTTCTCTGTCTCTGCTCTTCATATAGGAATCACAGCTGAGTCTTCCTCCTCTCGAGACAAAAAGTGGAGAACTCACTGTTTCAGTCTTATCCTCATACCTGTTGTAAGAGTGAAGGGTTGACTGGGAGATGATGTAGCTTCATTGTTCTTCCTATTCCATGCAACTCCTGATGTTGAGCTCTTAGCTCTCAGCAATATATGGTAATAAAATAATTCAGCTTATCTCTCCCAGGGCTTTTCTCATAACCTCTCTGCGTACACAAGCCTCATTTACTTCTTCAGGAAAATCCCTCGGAAGGATTACAGCTTTTCTTTGCAACTATACTCAGCAGGAATTTACCTCCATAGGTGTTAAATAATATCTTGATCTCACACCAATTTCTGCTATAGTGTTAAATAGAGTATTAGGATTCATGGTGCTCAACTGTGTTCAGACTGGATCAATATTTTTCTGCTAAGAAAGATCTGCAGTAATAGCAATTCAGTGCTTGTTGGGTCCCCATATTTATCTTGACTGAGTAGCTGTAAGCGATTCAGGTTGGTGCGTAAAACTACTTTGCCAAAATGTTGAAACCAGTTCTTAGAGGAATTATGTGGGATTGTTCAATTGTCTACTTAGTCTGGTTTAAAAATGAAACTATGGATGAGAGCTTAGGGTAAATAAAAGATAATGAATGTGTGAATTCATAGTTACAGTGCTGTGCTGTGTTTGTTTTTTTAAAACTATTTTCAGACATAAGTGCCTTTAAGGGGGGTGGGGGTGTAACTGGGGTCACTAGAACACAGCCTGTAGGTAATGTGCCAGTGCTTGTAGGAGGGGGATGTGCTAGTAAGGTCCCACAGTCTTGTGTCTTGGTGAAGGAGGAGGACAACTCACCTTTTTGTAGGAAGAACACAAGGGTTGGTGTGAGGTTGGTGGCTATGGAAACACCTGAGTATGGTCATGAGGGTATTAGGGCTACTGCCACTCAAAAGGAGGCCCAGCTCAGGTGCCTTTACACTAATGCCTGCAGCATGGGTAATAAACCGGAGGAGCTGGAGACCATTGTGCGGTCTGAAAGCTACGATATAGTCGCCATCACGAAAACGTGGTGGAACGACTCACACAGGTGGAGTGCTATGGTGGATGGCTACTGACTTTTCAAAAGAGATAGGCAAGGCAGAAAAGGTGTGGGTGTAGCCCTCTATGTTAAGAGAGAATGTGAATGTATGGAAATTAATGATGGTGATGATAGGGTTAAGAGCTTATGGGTCAGAATAAAAGCGAAGGTCAATAAGACTGATATTATTGTGGGAGTCTGCTACAGGCCACCCAACCAGGATGAAGAGGTAGACAAGACACTTTATAGACAGTTGGGTGAGGTCTCAAGGTCTCTCCCCCTTGTTCTTGTGAGGGACTTCAACTTCCCAGACATCTGCTGGATTTATAATACAGCAGATAGGGAACAGTCCCAGAGGTTCCTAGAGCATGTGGGAGATAACTTCCTGACACAGTTGGTGAAGGAGCCAATGAGGGGAAGCAAAATCCTGGACCTGCTGTTTGTTGACAGAGATCTTGTGGGGGATGTAAAGGTTGGAGGTCCTCTGGGGCATAGTGTTCATGAGATGCTAGATTTCTCTTTCTTTGTTGAACCACGGAGGGGAGTCAGCAGAACTGCCGCCTTGGACTTCTGGAGGGCAGACTTTAACCTCTTTAGGACCATGGTTGAGAGGGTAGTTTTGGAGAGTGTGGGAGCCCAGGAAGTCTGGGAATATTTCAAGGAAGTTATTTTAAAGGTGCAGGAGCTGGCCATCCTCAAGTCACGGAAGATGAGCCGATGGGTAAGGAGGCCAGACTGGCTGAACAGAGACCTCTGGCTGGAACTCAAGAGCAAAAGGAAAGTTTATGGTCTCTGGAGAAGTGGGCAAGTTACTTATGATGATTACAGGTATGTAGTGAAGCTGTGCAGGGAGAAAATTAGAAAAGCCAAAGCTCAGCTGGAACTGGACTTGGCCACTAAGGTAAAGGAAAACAATAAATATTTATATATATATTTATTTAATATATACATATATATATATGTATAATATATACATATTTTATTATATATTTTATTATATATTATGTATAATGTACATATAATAGAGATATTCTATTATTTTATTATATTATTATATATAATTTTATATTATATTATGTTATTTATTTATTATATATTATACATATTTTATTTAATACATATATATATAATATTTATATATCTAATATATTTATCTATCTATGTATTTATATATCTATAAAATCAATTGCAAGAGGAGGGCTAGGGAGAATCTCCATCTCTTGTTGGATGCCGAGGGCAACTTGGTGACCAAGGATCAGGATAAAGCTGAGGTGCTTAATGCCTTCTTTGCCTCAGTCTTTTATAGTAAGACTTGTTATTCCCTGGGAATACAGCCCCCTGCGCAGGTAGATAGGGATGGGGAACAGAATAGGCCCTGCATGATCCATGATGAGATAGTTTTGGACCTCCTCTGAAAGCTGGATGCTCAGAAGTCCATGGGACCAGATGGATTGCACCTTAGAGTGCTGAAAGAGTTTGCAGATGCGGTTGCCAAGCCACTCTTCATCATTCTTCGGCAGTCCTGGCTACCCCGGGGATGTCCCGGCGGACTGGAGACTGGAAAATGTGATGCCCATCTTCAAAAAGGACCAGAAAAATGATCCTAGTAGCTACAGGCCTATCAGTCTCACCTCAGTGCCTGGGAAGGTTATGGAATGGATAATCTCGGGGGCCATCATGGACCAGTTAAAGGTCAACCAGGGGATCAGGCCCAGTCAGCATGGGTTTACGAATGGTAGATCCTGTCTGACAAACCTGATTTCATTCTATGACAAGGTGACCCGCTTAGTGGATGAAAGTGGGGCTGTTGATGTGGTCTACCTGAACTTCAGTAAAACCTTTGACAAAACATTCTCATGAAGAAGCTGGCTGCCCATGGTTTGAATGGGCATATGCTCCGCTGGGTGAAACACTGACTGGATGCCAGGCCCAAAGAGTTGTTGTCAATGGAGTTAAATCCAGTTGGTGGCCAGTCACGAGTGGTGTCCCCAAGGGTTCAGTACTGGGGCTATTTAACATCTGTGTTAATGGTCTTGATGAGGGGATTGAGTGTACCCTCAGTAAGTTTACAGATGACACCAAGCTGGGAGGGAGTGTTGATCTGCCTGAGAGGAGAAGGGCACTACGGAGTGACCTGGATAGACTGGATTGATGGGCCAAGGTTAACTGTATGAGTTTCAAAAGGGCCAAATGTCAGGTCCTGCATTTTGGTCACAACAACCCCAGGCAACCCTACAGGCCTGGGGAGGAGTGGCTGGAAAGCTGCCTCATGGAAAGGGACCTTGGTGTACTGATGGACAGTGGGCTGAATATAAGCCAGCAGTGTGCCCAGGTGGCCTAGAAGGCCAATGGCAACCTGGCTTGTATCAGGAATGGTGGGGTGAGCAGGACTAGGGAAGTAATCTTTCCCCTGTACTCGGCACTGGTGAGGTCTCACCTCGAGTACTGTGTTCAGTTTTGGGCACCTCAGTACAGGAAGGACATTGAGGTGCTGGAGCAGGTCCAAAGAAGGGGAACAAGGCTTGTGAAGGGCTTGGAGAATATGCCCTACAAGGATAGACTGAAGGAACTGGGGCTGTTAAGTCTGGGGAAAAGGAAGCTGACATTATTGCTCTCTTCCAAAATCTGAAAGGTGCTTACAGCAAGAGCAGGGTTGGTCTCATCTCACTGGTGACAGGTGACAGGATGAGGGGAAATGGCCTTAAGTTGCACCAGGGTAAGTTTAGGTTGGATATCAGGACAAACTTCTTTATGGAAAGAGTTGTTAAGCACTGGAATAGGCTCCCCACAGAGGTGGTTGAATCACCATCCCTGGATGTATTTAAAAACCATTTGGACGTGGTGGTCAGGGACATGATTGAGCGGAGGGTTATTAGAGTTAGGACAGTATGGTTAGGTTGTGGTTGGACTTACTGATCTTTAAGGTCTTTTCCAACCTGAGTGATTCTATGATTCTATGATTCTAACTTAATGATTGCAAAATAGATTAGCTTTTTTTTTCTCCATATAGTTTTAGAGGGAGAATTGAAACATGATATGATTTAATAAGGAGGTCAGAATACAAGGGACAATATAAAAGATGTCAGTTATTTATAATTATAATTTTGACATCATTCCATGATCATCTAGAAGCAGAGATCATTATGTTTTTGGATGCCGTCACTTCAAAGAAGAGGAACAAGTGATTGAATGCAGTTGTTCAGTGAAACTTAGATTTACCTTTGACAGATGAGTGTCATGTTTTGAGATAGCAGTAGAATCTCTCTGATTAATACATTATCTCTGAGTGTCTTTTTATATCATGGGTGTATGTAGCTGCTGAGGCATTCAAAATACAAGAGTGTAACTCATGGAATCTGAAACACTACATACCGTAATAGCATACAGTTTTGTTCGGCAGGTGAAGTTATCTTGGTGTCTACTTACAGGAACTTGCATTGATAAATATCTGGAATTCACCTATCTTCAAATAATTATAATTAATTATAGTTATTCGTATGTCTGCATTTCAAAATATGAGTATCCTCCTAATGTCAAGAACACTAATTAAGGTTATTAATATTTATGAGTGTTTGCACCTTGGGGCAGTGGAGAGTTTTTAAGACAGCTGTTTTATTCCATGTAAAATAAATGTAACAAGCATTCTCCTGGGTGCTGCAAGGCCTCTCTATTCTTCACAAAGAAGAGTTGTTCTGTAAGTAATGTGTCTGCAGCTTCCTTGCCTTAAAACAATTAGAGTGCTCAGCAATAGGGATTCAATTCAGATGAGAGTATCCAAATCAGTAATTGAATGTTCCTGATTTTCATTTTAATAAAATAAATTATAGCTCGTAACATTTTATGTTTCATTAAGTAATTTCATAAATGAGGGCCATAAATATTAAATTTAAAAAACAAACACTGATGATTATAAATTATTCAAGTGTATTTTTACTTTGCTTTGAAATATGTTCTCTTTTGCTATTATTCTCATTGGCCCTGAGGATTGACTCCTGGCAGAGGTTTAAGCCAGTCAGAGGAATGTTTGTGTCATTAGAACAGAGAAGATTATGCTAATATTGTAATTTTGGAATGGTGTTTAGTTTTTCATTTAAAAGCCTATAAAAAAGAATATTATTAAAGAAGAATTCCTCCTGTTTTGCACATTTATTTCTGTTGTTCTTTCAAAACAGTGAGTTAACAGTAAAGGAAAATATGCTTCATGATGTATGTGACAACATTGCAACCAGCCGCAGCCTCCGGTGTTCCCTGCACGAGGCTCCACACCTCCAGCAGGAGCCAGACTGGTGCTGGAAAAATGATCTTGTGGCAGTCCCATAATGACCTCATAGTGTGCTTTTGATTACGCTCGAGGCCTTACCTGACTAAAGTGCCATCAAAGCCCTTGCTTTGAAGCTCCTTAAAAAGCCTACCCTAAAGGCTGAAAAGTGCTAATCAGGCCATGCTTATCCTGAATGCAGGCAATAACTTTTAAGTGGTCTCTGACATGTAGTGTAAGACCCAGAGAGCCATGCCAGACATTTACTGGTTGATATTTGGTGAAGTCTCTGGCCAGGTGCACCTGTGCAGTTATTCCCTTAATTTCAGTCTAAAAATTAGAACTAAAGAGAACAACCCACCTTCTTTTTAAAGAGCAGATATGCTTTTATTAGCTACACAGAGCTAATTAAAATGTTAATTTTTATCCCCCATTGAGAACCAGAAGTATTTTTATATCAATTTTCCAATCAGTGTAGTAATTCAAAAATGTTATCACTGCCTTGTAATCCAATGTAAATTAGGTTGGAGTCAGGCTTACATTTAGCACATACACGTGCTGAGAGACCAAAGAGCTCTTTGGGGAAAGGCGTGCCAACTGCAGGTGGTGCACAAGTTGTGAGCCTCAGGCAAGAGAGAGACACTGTGGGTAGAGAATGTATCTTGTTTTTGTTGTTGTTGTTATTGATAAGAACAAATAATGAAATAACTGCAGTAGCATTCTGGAGGCAGAGATAGGCTGGGAAAAAAAAAAAAAAAAAAAAGCTTTTTTCCCCTTTTCTTTGTAAGCATGAACTCATTTATTTAATTTTAGTTTCTAAAATAGCTTTGTTAAAATGAATTGATCAGTTAAGTCCGGGGCAGGATAGTGCTCCTCTAGAACAAATTATCTGCTCGCTAGAGAGCTTTGAAGAAGTGGTTTGGATGTATGGAGCTGAATATTGGCTTCAATGTGTTGGAAACAATGGTGGCAATGCTGGAATAAGCAAAGTTAGTGCCAGATGAGTCCCAAAAATACTCACACAGGAACAGAAAGTCTTCAAGTCTGTGAGGACCTACTGAACCAGAATGAGGCTGAAGATGATGGTTTCCTGGATCGCATCCTTACCAGTGGCAAGACACAATGTCACCAGTACGAGCCAGAGTCAAAAAAGAAGTTCATGGAGTGGCAACATGTCAGTGTTCCATAGAAGAAAAAATTCAAGATGCAGCCCTCAGCACGTGAAGTGATGTGCGCTGTCTTTTGGGATAGGAAAGGAGTGATCCTTCTGCATTTTCTGGAACCCAGACAAACCATCAGTTTTGACTCCTGCATCGTGACACTGACTAAGGATTGAAATTCCAGATTCACACCAGAGAAGAATACAGCCTATCTCTTGCAGCACCAGGTCTCATACCAGTCTGAAGACAATGGAGTACACTGCCAATCTTGGATGGACTGTCCTACAACACCCACTGTATAGTCCAGATTTGGTGCTTTCTGATTTCCATTTGTTTGCACCAGTGAAAGATGGTTTGCATGGGCAACATTTTTCTACCAACAGTGCAATCATAGCAGCTTTGAGATAGTGGATCACTTCCACTGGTGCAGATTTTTTAAAGTGTGGCATGCAGGTTCTTGTTCACCACTGGCATAAAAAAAATGCATAGCTAATGGTGATGATGAAGTTGAAAAATAGTGTTTTGTAGCTGAGAATTTGCTCTATCAAATAGCATTATTGTGCTCTTTGTTATAGTTTCCATGAAAATAAATAGTAGGCATTAGTTTCAGAGTGACCTATGTAAGTGAGACACTGAAATATCTGTACTGCTTTTTTTCTGAATTTCCATAATCTCATCAAACTTCATCCCAAGACCACTCCATTTGTTTGTACTGGTGCTCCCAGATTATTTCCTGACCATTTATTTATTTTTTAATCTATTTATCTGTATGCTCTCCTGCTTGCAAATTTTGCCCTCCATACTCATTTTGTAGGCTTTCTTTTTCTAAAGCACTCACTCTGTTAAAACACCAGCAGAAAATCTTTTCCCTGCCATGCTTCATAGATTTGAAGGTTGGTTTTGAGCCATAGTAGCTTTGTATTCTTTCTGTGTATCCATTTATATGGGAGTTAGATAGTGAAGTATCCAGGTCTATGTTCAGCATTGCTCACTATGTGTGGACAAAACAGTGCTGGGATTGCAGTGGGAACCTGCAGTCAAAGTGGACCCTGTCTGAGGCTTTCTGAGAAGATGTACCATAGGCAACATCTTAACTAGCTTGAAAAGCAGGACAGAATTTGTGAGCTTGGGAAAGATTGTTTATGAGCAGATTTCCATTGTGTATTTTGGGTAACTAAATGCTTGACTTGATTTTCAGAAGGGGTGAGCACGCTGAGAGTAGAACTGTGTGCTTCACAGCTGAATGTGTGGCTTCAAGGTGTCCCTGCTAAACAGGAACTCCAAAATCAGAGGCTGTCTCCAAAAATGTTGACTTTAACCTCAGTTTCCCTGGTATTGTGAGATATAAAATGTACTCAAAAGGGTTTTTTTCAAGTTCTTTATTGGAAGTGGTGAGTGGATCAACTAGTGCAGACCTCTGAAGATACATTTAAAACATGATAAAATGTCAAAAAAAAAAAAAAACCTGAAGGAAACTTTCTGTTTGCTTGTCGTTTTGGGAAATACCAGATTTGTTTTTGATGTAAATCGGGCACAGTGTAAACAGTGTGTTCTTCTGATTGCAGGGATTAAGATCTTCAGCAGAAAGTGTGAACATGATTCACAGTGGCTGTTTTCTCATTACTGATCTTGTGTAAGGAGATAAGAGAAACAAAGCTTATTCTTCAAAACTTCTTACAGACATAGGCGGATATATCCAAAGCTTTCAATTTTGTATTCGCTGGTGGTGTTGTGCTAATGGCTCCATTTTTTCCATGGAAGGGTTCAATTTGTAGGCTGGAAGTTTTTGAGAAGCAGCAGAGCCAGCATACCTGCAAAACCAGCATGCAGCAGGGCATCCCAACAGTGTAAAACTTGATACATGGGTCAAGGAGTGGACAGGGATTTTTCTTTCTCTGTGGGGCCCCCAGTACAGGAAAGATGCAGAGCTGTTGGAAAGGGTCCAGAGGAGGGCTACAAAGCTGATTAGAGGTATGGAGCATCTCCTCTATGAAGACAGGCTGAGGGAGCTGGGCTTGTTCAGCCTGGAAAAGAGAAGGCTGCGAGGAGCACTCATTGCAGCCTTCCAGTATTTAAAAGGGGATTATAAAAAGGAGGAAAATCAACTTTTTACTCTGGTAGATAGTGATAGGACAAGGGGGAATGGTTTTTAGCTCAAGAAGGGAAGATTAGATTAGATGTCAGGGGAAAGTTCTTCACAAAGAGAGTGGTGAGGTACTGGAACAGGCTGCCCAGAGGGATCATGGATGCTCTGTCCCTGCAGGTGTTCAAGACCTCATTGGATGGGGCCCTGGGCAACATGGTCTAGTGCCAGATCTGGAGGTTGGTGGCCCTGCCTGTGTCAGGGGGGTTGGAACTTGATGATTCTTAGGGTTCCTTCAAACCCAAATCATTCTATGATTCTGTGATTCTATGATCCTGTGACTAGGAACTTCTCAAACTCTTATCCACAGCCAAACTGCTTCTTCTGCCCTTGAGATTTATCAAATGTACTGAGTTATAAGATGATGCCTCAGAATGGATGACCAAGTCATAAATGCCAAAGAGGAGCTACATGGCTGTCTCAGTTTTGATGTCTGAAATACAGCAGTTCCCATTCTCTATGAGCAAACTTTGTCTCTTTACTGTGATTTTCCCAAACCTGTATACTCAACCCAATTCAGAAATCAGATATTTAAGCAGAGTAATAGATAGTAGTCCCTAATCTCACTGCTCTTCTTCAGTAGCTATCAAAAATCCTTCCAGAGGAATGGAAGTGGCATGGACAAAGTCCTTAGAAAGTACCACTAATGACAGGTTGAAAGTCACAGAACAAGGAAGAAAAAAGATAACAAGACAGCCTAACACAGAAAATAGTTAGGAAAATCCTCCACATCTTTTGCAGTCAAAGTTCCCTTTCTTTGCCCATTCTCATTATTCTTCCAAAAATCACTTTTTTTAAAATACCTTTTAAAATCTGCCTATGTTCTGTCCTTGCCTTAGCGCTTGGAGATTCTGGATGCATCGAACATGCTGCTCGTTCAGTTCTTTGGCCTTCCCCTCATTATGAGGGACATAGAATCATAGAATCGCTAAGGTTGGAAAAGACCCACAGGATCATCCAGTCCAACCATTCACCCATCACCAATTGCTCTTGCTAAACCTTGTCCTTCAACACAACATCCAAACATTCTTTGAACACCACCAGGCTCAGTGACTTCACCACCTCTCTTGGCAGCCCATTCCAGTGTCTGACCACCCTTTCAGAGAAGTAGTATTTCCTAACAACCAGCCTGAATCTTCCCTGGCGCAGCTTGAAGCCATTCCCTCTAGTCCTATCACTAGTCACACGAGAGAAGAGGCTGACCCCCAGCTCACTACAACCTCCCTTCAGGTAGTTATAGAGAGCAATAAGGTCTCCCCTGAGCCTCCTCTTCTCTAGACTGAACAATCCCAGCTCCTTCAGCTGCTCTTCATAAGGTCTGTGCTCCAGACCCCTCACCAGCTTTGTTGCCCTCCTCTGGACACGCTCCAGGGCCTCGATGTCTTTCTTACAGTGAGGGGCCCAAAACTGGACAAACTACTCGAGGTGTGGCCTCACCAGTGCTGGGTACAGGGGGACAATTACTTCCCTGTTCCTGCTGGCCACGCTATTTCTGATACGAGCCAGGATGCCATTGGCCTTCTTGGCCACCTGGGCACACTGCTGGCTCATGTTCAGTGTAGCGTTAATCAACACCCACAGGTCCATTTCCTCTACACAGTCCTCCAGCCACTCTGCCTCAAGCCTGTAGCGTTGCCTGCGGGTTATTGTGGCCAAAGTGCAGATGCTTGTATGTGCTTTAGAGGGCACAGGCAGAGATGTGGATGGGCAGCCATCCTTCTGTGGCCACTGTGAGGCAGCAAAGATGAGATCAGCTGTGACACTCATTAAGTCTCCCCAGCCCCTGGTCCTGGTGGAAAAATCTCATCTATTGCCTCTTCAGCAGACTGGAGTATTCTGACTGGAGTATCATGTATTTAGAACTCTGAGCTAAAGGCTACTGCAGTATTCAATGCGTTACAGCTACAAACAGAAGAATTTTATTTTTTTTAATGTACAAGGGATACAATGTATTTTTTCATTCCCAATATCTTGTACATGCTATTTAGTGGGGGAAAAAATAGTACTGAATGACATCTTGTGTCATATTTTCTGCAAATGAAAATTCTATTTCAACTTGATCTAAAAGAAGTTTTTAAAATAGGTAAAATGATTTCACTTTTTTCTGGTCTTTATTTTTTTCTATATAGTGAAATATAATTTAGACTTATAGACGTGAAGTTTCTTCTTCTCCCACACTCCCTAAAGAGATGCACATTCTTTTGTGAAAACTATTCAGCTGATCCGATGTCTCTTTTTTTGGGTTGCTTGTTTTAAATTTCCTTTTTCTGAAGATATGTTTGAAAATCATGATTTGCAAGAAATTATGAGCAGCAAGGAAGAATTGCCTGTTGACTGTACAAAAGTGGGAATTTGGGGGGAAACAGACATAAATAAATAAATAAATAAATAAATTATCACAACATCTATCTCTATTATTACTGCATTTATACAAGCTAGAGGACAAAATTTAGTTGTGAAGTACTGAAAAATGAGTACTGAAAAATAGAATCCTCTACACAGGCTTTTGCTGAGAACTCTTGGATCTGTCCAGATCAATGTAAAATGTAAATGGCAGACACTAAAAGAAAATTATAGAAATTGCACAGAAATGTATCTCTGTGCAGTGGTGTTTTATCTGCATGGTTGCTTAATTTTAATAAATTGGAATTTCTGAACTAATTGATTTTAATTGGCCTTTGTAAAAATAGCATTGTCATTCATGTCGTAAATTCTTCATATATGTACCTCTCACGAATTTTTGATATCTCTTTGGCATCGACCTTGGCGCACTGTCCTGCTCAGCCAAATGCTACACAGATGTAGTATAAAGTAATTTATTTCATAAAATTAGTACTGTTTAAGCATTGTTTAAGCATCAAAACCACACAGTCTTCCGGTTGGCTTATTCTACGCCTAGGATGGTGTCATGTGAGAACAAAAGGATCATTCATATTCAGCACCCATTTGGTTTTCTGTCTCTATACTGAGACTGCAGAATTTACAAATGATCAGTTAGTGCCAAGATATATGAGCGCTTACATTTGGCAGGAATAACAGACTACTGGAATCTGAATTAGTTTCATGCAAAATAAGCAAATAAATTTTAAAATCTCCAATTCCAAAAAGCCACAAAACCCCAGATCTTAGAATTGTCAGGATACAGTGTAGTGGGCAAAGCATATAGAGCTTAGAAGGGGAGACAGAGCAGTACAGAAATAATATTGGCATTAAACTATTCCATGGAGCTGTCAGTGAGCATATGAAAGCATACAAGTTTTATAAGCTAATTCTCTTTAGAGAGAGAGAACCTTCTTGATTAGAGGCCACAGAATCCTAGTTTTTATCTTTTCAGTAAACTTAATTAAGTGAAAGAAGGAGAGGATTGTGCATAAAAAATATGGAAAAACAGCTCCCACTTATTATAAAATGTTTTCAGGTTAATAACTGACCAAAAAAAAAAAAAAAAAAAAACCAGATGGTAGTACGAGCAAAACATAGGTACAGTTTCATCTATTTTAAGAAAGCATACTTTACAGTGCTTCTGGTTCTGGGGCACAGAGGGAAAAAAAAAAAAAAAAACAACTGGAAATCAGGATAAAACTGAGGATAATAAAGCAGTGTGTTCATAACTCAAAAGATAGAAAGTGTTAGCCAGAAGCCAAACTTGCCTTGTTTGATATCATTTTAAGGCCACAGTAAACAGATACACTCCTCAGTGTATGTGAGCATGAAAACAGATGTAAAAAATGTTGTGACATTTACAGGAAAATAGAGCTCATATGGCCTGTAACAATGTTTTTAATATACTGATGTTTTTATTATTGTGAGAGAAGGAGAAAATGCATTTCAAAAGGCTCTTGAAAGACTTGAAGGAAATGAACAACAAAGGAACTTTGATCGACAAATACAAAAATGACAGAAAGAACCACAATCAAGGAGACTCAGTCTTACGAAAGTGCAGCCAGTGCTTGACAATGTGATGGCAGTCAGTAAATTAGTTTGCATATCTAGGAAAAGTTATTACAAAGAAAGTTGTGATGGAGGAATTAAAACATGGTCAAGTGACAGGACACCATTTGCTTTTCCTTGATGAGAATATATATACATATTTTTAGTGTCATCTTTCTCTCAAAATAACAAGACATTTTTTCTTGTGGTTTTTTGTTTGTTTGTTTTATTTTGTTTTGTTTATTTTTGTCATCATTTTGCTTTGCTTGCTTTGGCTTTCTTAATGTCTGTGAGACCTTGGAAGGGACAGAAGACAGCCAGATAAGTACGTATTCGCAACAAGGAAGTTTAAAAGAATAAACAGGACGAATGGCATAAAGGAGAATCATCCAAAAAACAAATACAGAAAAATTTGGTGAACCTATGGGCAGTTAATCTAAAGATATATCTCTATTTTGTTTGGTTACTACACTAAAGCTAGGAATCAGGTTTGTAGGGCGAGATGTGAGTGTCCTGTATTTTGAATTTCCCTGCTGGTGCAGGAGCCAAAAGGTGGGCATAAAGCACAAGGAGAATGTTATGGCCACAAGAAGTTACACTTTGGCATAAGCACACGCTTGAGCATAGATTCACTATCCTGGCAAAATAGAAAACAGAAGTTTTAGTATAGGTAATAACACAGAAGCTCTTCAGGTAAATTGAAAGACATGAAAAAAAAGCATAAAGGAAAGTTATCAATGTTATCAAGAAACTACAGTGTTGGAAGATCCAGGAGCTATCTGATAAATTTGTACCTATAACCCACAGTTAAAATAACTGTTCTCTGGCTACTGAGATCAAAGTAACTTAAGAGACATCACCACACATCAGAGGAGAATAACTGGCTTAATTTCAGCCTATTTCCAGCTTTTCTGAATTATAAACAACAGTGTTTGTTTGCAGTATGGCTTGATGTATACTTGTGAAAGAGAAATACGAAAACTCTCCTCAGTTTTGGTGAAGCCAGAGAAGAATGGTTTCCAATGGTCTTGAAACTTAAAATGCCTGATATTTTCATTCTCATGCTTTATGCATCACTAGGCTACTTTTAATATATAAAACCAGTAATTTATTTCCATTCAGGAATTTGCTCCTGCTTCTTATAAATGGTCTACTTGGGAACACCTTTATTTGTGCATTCACTGTGTTTTCTCTGCCAGTTGAAGGTGGGTTACAAATAGATTTACTCTTTTGAGTAGATTATAATTTTGACCCTGATCCTATGCCTCCAATTGTTTTTATATACACAGTTCAGTGGTGATATATGTTTTCTAGATCAATTTATCTTTTCAGCTAGCCACTCAAGCCAAAAGAAAATGTATTCTTAATATCATGTTCATTTCTCAGGAACACAGGTGATATAAATTCATTTTCCAGTAGTAGTAAAGACAACCATAGGCTTCTATGAAATCTCATTGTTTTCTTTGAAACATATTCACCACAGCTGAGCTTCTTTGCAAAATATGTAGTGTGTGGTGCACTGTATAATGAATTCTATTGGAAAACAATGCAGTATAGAGGAGGGATACAAAAGGGGATGTAGGGAAGATACAAAGCTCCCATTAGAGTTTTGTAGATGCCAAAATAAGAGGTTCTTCTTTTTTTCCCTTTTGCAGTCTACATTCTTCAGATTAGTTGGAAGGGTTAAAAATTAGGCATGTATACATCTCTTCTTATACTTCAGGATTCTTTATGACTAGATTAAAACTGCTCTAAGATCAATATGTTGTTATCCATTCAATATTAAGCTTTGATTTTCTACAGGACAGTTATAGGAATGCGCTGTAACAGACAATGTGTTAGGTGGAGGCTTGAGAGCAAGCTGCTAACTGATTTCATTGGAGATAGTCAGATTTCTAAAACATTGAGCAAACAGTGGCATTGATTACCACTCAATTGCCTGCAGTTATTTCTTAAAATTTTGCTTTGTTTATTGTAGTTATGAATGCCATTTAGACAGCTATTTCCTTTTTTTTTTTTTTCATATCTACCGCATATACTGTAACACTGAAACAAATAAAAAGCTCTAACCCTTTGCTACCATTCTGGTTTTCATCCTGTTATGATTTTTGCCAGAGATCTATACATTCACATTGTTCATAATCAGCCTTCATAAGCTAGTTGCTAAAAGAGGAATTTTATCAGAGCACCAGGTTGTATTCATAATCATCCTGCTGTTACCCATCCAGAACAAAAACAAGCATCACTGCTGGGTGTATGTTACAAGTTGCATATAATCATCTCCTATTTAATGAGGTACATTAAATTCTACTTTTTAAACATGTATTGATATATACTAAAGTGTCTAAATTGTTTCTTTTCACCACTTCTGACTGGTTAACAGCATGATGCCGTTCCAAAAATACCTTTTAGTGGCTGACATTTTATTTCCCATTAACTGTTAAGTTAAAACAGGAGATAGAATGAATTTTATTTTGTCTTTGGTATTGATTCACTGTGCAGCTTTTGAATGTTTGTCTCTGAATATCTGCACTTTAACATTCTTCTAAAAATGGATACTTGAAATAACAACTATGTAGATGCTGTGAAAATTAAATAAGAACAGGAAAATATGTAGTACATAAAAATGAAGTACACTAAGTGAAAACAGGTATTTTCTTCTATTAGTGAAAATGCGTGACATACATATATGTATATGTATATTTTCTGAAGTTTGATTGCAAAATATTAGCAAGAAAAATAGGATTTTTTGTTTGTATTCATTTGTGAGCTAAAGGATAGACAACTTCACTCCCATGGTATTTCTACTGAGCAGACACAGCTACAGTGAAAGAAGCTGTTCTGCTGGACTGCTCCTAAATATGTGTTTAGGAGAAAAATATACATACTCTACATAACAAAACATCTGAGGAAGTTGTCTCTTTGCCTCCAAGCCTTCAGTGGGCAGCTGCATCTTTTCTCAAGGAATGGCTTTGTCTCCTCAGATAGAGTTTTCTGTGGGCCTACCTCTCTCATTGTCCTTACAGGCACCAGTATAAAAAACTGAAAGGATGACAAAGGAACATCAGCAATAAACTCATACAATTGTCCTCAGCTATTTGACTTGTATTCACTCTGGCCACTATCTTTTAAAAATGCTGATTCTTTAATCGTGGTATATTTCGTGCATTGAGAGATCATAAAAAGAAGGCTACAAGCAAAAAAACAATTTCACAACTGTAAAGAAAAGGAATAAATTAAAAACAGTGCACTGAAGTAGGCCACTTCATATAATTTGAGTGTTCTTGCAACTTTTTCTAGCTCCTCAGCTTGTAAATTACACCCATTTAAAACTTTCATAAATTCACACATCTTTTGGAAGGAACACAAAGAACTGAAACAGTCTGAAGTATATCTTACAAAACACCTCAGAATTTTCCCATCTATTTATGTTTACTTTTACATTTGGAGATAGTTGTGGAATCATCATAATGTCATACTAGAGAAGGTAGACTATGTATATGAAAATGTACTGCCCAGCTGACATTACACAACAGTAGGTAATTAATGTTGATAATATACTAGTCAAGCAATGGTTAAAACTAGAATCACATTTCTTTATCCAGCATTACAGTATATTGCAGAAGAACATAGATTTCATTAATGGGAACAACAGGGAAACCATTATCCTCCTTGGGATTTTTTTTGGTACTTGGTTCTTTTAAAATTCTGCGTGTTTTCATGATGGTTTATATTATTTGAAGTGTTTGGGATAAGGTTTGAGGTGTCTGGATAAAATTACCTTAAAGCCTGGTGAAAGGCAAGTTGGTTTATTTTTGTTCTTCTCTGAAATGTCCCATAACCACAGCAGAAGAAAATATTCCCTACAATGCACACAATTTCTCTTAGTCATGAGTTGGAGTGTGTGCCTATCTTACTGATACTGGATTTCTGTAGGCACAGATGCTGTACAAGAGATAAAATATGTCTTTTTGTGTTGATACAACAAGGAATTATTGCTGGTGTTTAAGCTGAAACCTTAAAGCAGATTTTTAATCCAAATTTAAATTTTAAGGGAAGGTAAGTGCTGAAGATTATGTGGGGAGGAGATTACACTCCTGGAAAAAGAAAGAAGTTATTTCACTAGTGCAAGGATTCTGCTGCATTTTCTTTAAAGTCAAGGTTGTTCTCAAGAAAGAGAGTAGACATTTCTGTGAAAGTTCAGAGCAGAACTGAAGCAGAAAAATAATGTCACTTCACTCTTTATATATCTGTGGGGATGAAGGAGTATGTTATGCTTGACCACATGCTATAGTGTGTGAGGGCTGTGCGTGAGCTGCAGCCCATTCTAAACAAATAATTACAAATTTGGTTTATCATTAGTTTTTATTTTGCTTATTCATGTCAGGCAACATTTTTTATCAGTTCTCTTGAAATATTCAAGTTTTGGCATGTAGACACCACAAACATAGTTTTAAACATTACTTTTTGAGGCTGCTCCCCTAAATGTCCTTTCAGATATCTTTGAATTAAACAGCCTTGACTTGCTTACTTTTAATGCGAGATTCATGATTCAGATCTGCGTTATGGGCTTCATTTCAAAAACATTAGTTCACTTTTGAAGTCAAACTGTATAACTTTAAATAGCAGAAACAGAACTGTATAACTTTAAATAACAGAAGTAACAGAAAGACTTGCATCAAGAAAACTTTGTTCTATTTCATCCATATCCCACTGAGTTGATGACTCTGAAATGTAGGTATCAATTAAAAGAATGTAAATATCTTAGCACTGCTTGTGATATAATATTAATTCTATGTGGATGGGGAGAGAGATTGAGAGAGAGAGAGAGAGAGAGAGAGAGTTCTATTGGTATCTGTAAGTTGGAACTGGAGATCATTCTTGAAGTTATTGTTTAAAATACACTTTTATCTGACATCATTGTTTAGTCTTGCAAGTAGTAGTTTATGAAATTGATGGCCATGTGCAATGCCTTGCATACAAGACATTATTGCCTGTAATCAATGATATTTTAATACAATCATCACTACTGGTCATAAGCAAAACAATTTCTTTGTTATGAAACAGGGAAGTCTTTGTAATCCAAACTGCTTTGCATTCTGCTCCAATCTGGACAGAAGATGAAGCCAAATTCAGGCTGCAATCAATACCATCTTTAACACACAGAAATCTGTCCAAGATATTTTTTGCAAATTTGTGCATGCTATAGGCCTGTTACTTGTGGCCTTATTGTAGAAGCTCATGAATGTACATGTAGAACTGTTCTATTATTGATATTACGAATCATATTGCTGCCTAATTAGAATGCCAGTTCACAGAATCAGAATCATAAAATGGCTTAGCTTGGAGCAGAAATTAAAGATCATCTAGCTCCAGTGCCCCTGCTGTGGGCAGAGTTGCCAACCACTCTATGAGGCTGCTCAGGATCTCATCCAACCCAGCCTTGAATGCTTCCAAAGATGGGGCATCCACAGCCTCTCTGGGCAGCCTGTTCCAATGCTGCATCACCCTTATAAGTAAAAAATTTCTTCCTAATACCTAACCTAAATCGCCCCTCCTTTAGTTTAAAGCCATTCCCACTTGTCCTATCTCTATCAGTCAGAGCAAAAAGTCAGTCTCCTTCCTTTTTGCAAGCTCCCTTCAAGTACTGGAAGACTGCAATGAAGTCCACAAACTCCCAACCTGTTCATGATTGTTTTTCAAGGGCAGCACTTCACAGTCTATCCACTTCTTAACAGAGAGGGCAAGTCCTCCACCTTTCTACCTTACCCATCCCTTCTAAAAAGCTCAATCATGGCATTTTAGTTATGTGAGTTATCCCACCCTGTTTCCATGATATCAGCAAGACCGTAGATTTCAAACTGCACCACAGTTTCCAATTCCTGCTGCTTATCTCCCATGCTGCATGCGTTGGTATAGAGGCACTTCAGTTGGGCTTTTGGCCACCTTACCTTCTTGGAAGAGCACTACCAAAAGCCTCTGGGAAAAATCTGAGGTTTTTGCCCACTGCTTCTTCAGTGCTAGTATTTGCAGGAACACTGATTTACATTACTTTTCACCTAAATTTGGTTGGAACTTGTGAGTTTTTTCTTTTTCTTTTTTCTTTTTTTTTTTTTTAAGAGACCAGTGCTAGTCACATAGGTGGGTCTTTTAGAAATCCAAGATGGGAGACAGGAATTATAGCTAAATCTTTACTGCATTCTCAATGATTCTTTAACCAGCAGGATCATCTTTGTTTCTTTTCTGCACGATAGCAAGTCCTGTGTTGCTTTACTTAAATAGATGAGTCAGTGTATTAGGAATCTTACAGAGAACAGAAGCAACACTAGCTCTGAAAAGCCAATACTGGTGTTCTCTAACTGTTAGAATATATTATTAAGGAAATTTTCTGTCTAAAGACTGAAATGTGTGTGCACAGACTTCTGAGCATTTGCTTCTTTCATGGTATGTTTGTAAGATTGGCAGGCTCATCTATTACTGCCTTTTTTTTTTTTTTTTTTTTTTTTTTTTTGAAGCTTTGTTAGTAATGGTGCCGCAACGTTAACAGCACAGCATCTAAAGTCTCCTGGAGTCTTCCTGTTACTCAGTATCTTCCTCTGTTAGTTTGCACTTAGAAAATTCTGCCAACTTTGCTCGTTGTTGTTGCTATGTTTAAAACTGAAGTCTGTATTAGGGAACTTTTAGGCCCAGATCAGCAGCATCTTCTAAAATACTGGGAATGTTTTATCAATTTATCTTTTATCAAGAAAGTATCTAACCATACGCTGCTGGAGTTTAGGCCATTTGAAGAGGAGTTCCTGAACTGTACATTTTGGCCAGCTTAAGAGCTCCAAAATCTTGGTGGTATTGATGAGGATTCTTGAGTAGCTCTTTTATTCTCTTATATAAATATCTGTCAAATAGGTATCTTGCATGACACCATCCTAACTCATCTAATTCAATTTCAGAAAGTCAGGGACATACCAATGCAGGTATTTTCCAATTCTCATAAGTGGGTGAAGCCTCTGGATCTCGTCATTCGTGTTGTATGAATGTGTCCATGGCTTGATTTTATACCCTTCTACAATACTGCAACTGTTGTCTGAGATATTATCATTTCACACCTTGGTTAATCCAGTGTCTTCCCTTCCTTCACTGATAAATTCAGCACCACCCCCACTGTTTCATTTCAGAAGGCTGCCATAAAGTACAGTTCCCAGCTTCAATATTTTAACTGTATTTCTCTTCTCTGTTGAATGCCTCTCCTCATTAAACACAGTCTGCTTCTCTTTAATTTTAAGGTCCTTCTTCATGAGTCATTTCCAACCTTATTATCTGCTATCAAAATGTCACTTCCTCCTCTAACACCACCCAAAATACCTCTGTGTATATTCTGTGCTGCTTTTCTCATTTTGCAGAAGTTTGCCATAAGCATCTGCAAAACTAGTGTTGTCCTTTCTCCAGTCTCTCATTTGTTATTTGCCTTCCTACCAAAAATGTCTGATAACCCAATAATAGTATACTGAGATCATTTCTGGAATGTTTTGTTTCCTTATACACTGTATTTGTACAAATGGAAAGCTTCTCCCATCAGGTAAATCTGTACTTTCAAAGCACTGATGTCTTGTTTCACCATCCTGACTTATAAGTGCAAATAATAAGTAGGATTAAAACAGGATTAAAACTGGTATTGAGTTCTGAAAAATATTAATAAAAAATCAGGATTTTTTATTTTGCTTGATTAGACTCGCTGTTTCTCACCTGGCAGCCTCTTTGAGTTTGTCTTACTACTGTGTTTTCTGCTTAGTACCATGGAGCACCTCATGCCACTTGCAGCTATGCTTTTGCTGTTGTCCAATTGTGCCCACCTTCAGGAGTATCCAATACCTTCCTGTTTGCTTCTGGCTACAATTCAGGAGGTGGACTGCTGTATATAACTTCTATGTTATATGTGAAGCTGTATATGAGCTGTAACTAGAACAATACCCTCATTTCCTATTTTTCAGGATAAAAAGCTAATCTAAAAATGGTTGAAGGTTCAGGATAGACAACTTTCATAGGAGCCCATTTGCCCCCTTTCCTTGTGGCTTCTTTGGTGTCTTTTGACAACTATAACAGAGCCATGAACTGATGTTGTCCTTCATGGTGTTCTCTGAAAGGTTACATTTTGTTCGGGCCTGTCAATTTGTTATTGATTTACATATTGAACATAGATATGGCTCAAAATTGCAGACGGTGTTCATATAATTGTTATTTAATATCTAGAAGCTGTATGGCTAGCTCATGTTAGGTTTTAATTCTTATCTGTGGTTCATGGCATGGGTGTCTTGTCCATAGCTGTATAATTATTTCTTCTTTCTGATTGCTGTAATAGGAAAAGCTATGCTTAGTGGGATTTATTTTTTATAGAATCATAGAATGTTTGGGTTGGAAGGGACTTTTAAGATCGTCAGGTTCCAACCACGTGCTACATGCAGGCACACCTCCCACTAGACCAGGTTACTCAAAGCCCCATCCAGCCTGGCCTTGAACACCTCCAGGGAGTGGGCATCTACAACTGTTCCAGGCAACGTATTCCACTGTCTCACACCAACCTCACAGTAAAGAATGAGTGGCTTTATATATATATATTTATATATATACATATATATGTATACACACACATATATATGTATATATTTTTTAAGAAAGAAAACTGCTACAAATGTGTATGTTCAGTATTCATAGAATCATAGAATCATTACGTTTGGAAAATACCTCTAAGATCATCTGCTTTAACTGTCCACCTAACGCTAGTATTGCTCACTAAATCACACTCTTTTGCACAACATCTACACATTTCTTGAAAACTTCCAGGGATGGTGACTCACCCACCTCTCTGGGCAGCCCATTCCAGTGCCTGATCACTCTTTCGGAGACAAAGGTTTTCCTAATATCCAACCTGACCCAACCCTCACCTCACTACTTCCTCACTACTTCACTACTCACTTCCTTTCACATAATTGTAGAGGACAAGTCTAGGTATCTAGTAGTCTTGGGGTAGTCTTAGTAGACTTCATCAACAGCCTTTCCCTCATCCACCAGGTGGGTCACCCAGTCAGAGAAGGAGATGAGGTTGGTCAGGCAGGACCTACCCTTTGTGAACCCATGCTGGATGCGCCTGATTCCCCTGTATGCCATGTGATCTCACTCAGGATTACCAGTTCCATAACCTTCCCTAGCACCAAGGTCAGGCTGACAGGGCTGTAGTTCCCTGGATACTCCTTATGACTCTTCCTGTAGATGGGAGTCTCCAGGGGGCCTTATAGTGGCCTTCCAGTACCTGAAGGGAGCCTACAGGAAAGTTGAGGAGGGACTTTTTATAAGGGCAGGTAGTGACAGGATGAGGGGAAATGGCTTTAAATTGGGTGAGGGTACATTTAGGCTAGATATTTGGAAGAAATTTTTTACTGTGCGGATACTGAGACAGTGGAACACACTGCTAAGAGAGGCTGTGGATGCCCCATCCCTGGAAGCATTCAAGGTTGGGCTGGATCGGGATTTGAGCAACCTTGTCTTAGAGGGAGGTGTCCCTGCCTATAGCAGTGGGGGTGGAACAAGATGATCTTACAGGTCCTTTCCAACCCAAACCGTTCTATGATTCTATTGTTCTAAGATAGGAGTCACAATGCCAAGCCTCCAGTCCTCCAGACAGACCTGGTGCTGAATAATACTCTCCATGGTCAAAAAAGCCAAAATTCTTCTGGTGTCACCAGCCTCTTAGCCACATTTTTATAAGATGGATTTTCCTGGTCTTCTTGGTATCCCTCACTACCACTGAGGAGACAGAGGAAAACACCACCTGTACTCTTGCTCCATCAACTAACTGCCCCAGTGCCCTGAAGACACTTCTAATAGCCCTCAGGCTTCTCTCAGCAGCTTCATTGCTGCCAGCTTGAACTATTATTAAAGGGTAATAATCAGAGGAGCGTATCAGATCAGGAAGTTTTTTAGTAATGTCCCAAGGGAGGCAGCACACTTTCCTATGGGTAGGGTCCGGCTGACAAAGGGGCTTCGTGTTCCCATCAGTAGGGAGTCATTCTTCTGCTAAGCAAAAGGCTCGAACTTCCAGATTAACATCTGCAAGAAAGCAACCTTTCTCTTGAAATGTGGTAAGACCAGACCCCATACCTGTGTGAAGACTGTGAAGCACATTGCCAGTCTTGGCTGGACTGTCCTGCTACACTCACTGTATAGTCCAGTTTTTGTGCCTTCTGACTTCCATCTATTTGGGCCAATAAAAGATGGACTGTATGGGCAACAGTTTCCTAGCAATGAAGCTGTTATAGCAGTTGTGAAACAGTGGGTTGCCTCCATTGGTTCCGATTTTTATGAGCATGGCATGCAGAGTCTTGTTCATCACTGCCAAAAATGCAAAGGTAATGGTGGTGATGATGTTGAAAAATAGTGTTTTGTAGCTGGGAATTTCGTCTATCAAACAATGTTTTTTTATTCTTTGTTTCTGTTATAGTTTCCATGGAAATAATAGGAAGCATTACTTGTGGAGTGACCTACATTATGTCATAATACTACAATGATAAGTTTTGGCAACACCTATGGGTGCCCCAAAAACTAAGGACTCCCCAGTGGTAAAACTTTTTGATCCCAAGAGGGGAACCCACAACCTGTGAATGATGATACTTATTAACTCTACAGCTACCAGGAGAATTATAACATCTCCACATAGAACTCTCATCAAGCAATATCTTGTTAGGAAGCTAGCACAAATGTCCAAGTGACAATTCTTCCCAGAAACGTGCAATTTAATCTATCCTTCTCTTCCCTAGGACTCAGGAAGCTGTATATGATTGAAATTTACAGACAGAGCCCTATCCTGGGGTTTTGGAAATTGGCATCTGGCATATACTTTATTTTTTGCATGTTGCTTTGATAGAAGCAAACCAACTTTAATGTAAGATTACATGTTAAATGTGGGCACTGACCTTGGAAGAAAAATCCTGAGCACAAGTTCTTTTTTGCAAGTCTTGTCTGGTTTTGCAATACATAGACTTCTTAATACAAAATTGAAAGATTGTCCTGCAATTAAAACTGAAGATGTCATTCTTGAAGGGAAGATCTAAATGATTTAAGTCAGCCACATGAAGATTTATATTCCTTCTGCCTCGATACAAATAGGCAGGTATCCTAGGAGAACGCTCTCACCATTGGCAAAATGTAAAATGCTACTGTACAGCCTTTTCCTCTAACAATGACTTCAAATAAAATAGAATGTAGATGATTTTTTAAAGGCAGTGCAGTTAGCCCATGATGCACATTTTTGGAGTTCTTACTAGATTGAGATTTAGCTATACAGAGCTAGATTTGGCCTAGGTAAATGCAGAAACAGTGTTTTAGGTGCCATGGCTGCTTTACTGGAGAAAATATGTGTGTTAACAGCTTTTTCAGACATATAAGACATTGTCTGTAGCAAAGCAGAAATCATTGTTAGAAATATTCCACTCATGGAAGGTGCTTATTTCAGAAGCTCCTTCCAGAGTAATTCTCAGAGGAATCAGTGGCTATATTTCAGTACTGTCACCAACAGGTGCTTAGTTTTAATTCATGAATACTCTCTTTTCACAGCACTGGAATTATTAGCATTCTTTAATGTAGCATATATT
The DNA here is from genome assembly GCF_016699485.2 of Gallus gallus. Lineage (NCBI taxonomy): Eukaryota > Metazoa > Chordata > Aves > Galliformes > Phasianidae > Gallus > Gallus gallus. Next base: position 143,374,657 of record NC_052532.1, read on the forward strand.
TAAGTGACTGTTTGACTGACTTTATCCTGCGCAGAATTGCATCCTAATACTGGATGAATGCAAACTCTGTCCAAAATTGCTGTAGTACAAAGCCACCTGGAACAGGATAGCTACAATAATGTGGGGCAGGATTCTATCATTCGCGTTTGATTCTTCCTTCAAAGCAAAAACCAAACAACCAATAACCAACAAAAAAGAAAAACCAACAGACTATTACTGTGCTTTTTATAACTATGGAATAGTAGTAATGCCAGTTTGTCCTGTCTGTCACTCTACATCCAGGAGTAGACTAGTAATTGTATTGAAATAGGGTGGTTTTTTTTTTTTGACTTGGTAGAGCAAAATAACTGAAGTTTTGTCCTCTGTGCACTGTCAGAGAAACTGTTGTACATGACAAAGAAAAGAAGGAGGGAAGAACCGAGTTTGATTCAGAGGTGAGATACTGTTTTAAGGAATATTGTTTAAGTATCCTAATGGATATTGTTTGGAAAAACAGAAATACCACTCACAGGCAACCGACCATCTCTAGTATAGAGGAGCTGAGAATGACAAATAGCTTTTGTTTATAGCAAAAAGTATCTATTGGCTAAGTAGTGTTTATGGTAATTGAGCTTTACAAGGAAGTAAAATGTAGTGCAACGGGGGGCAGCTTTTGCAGTGAAGCAGGTAATGAGAAGATCTGTTTAGGCAATGTAGGCAATTCCTGATTAGCATCTGCTGTTTCGACAGCTGAGGAGCATGACTTGCATGTAAATGCCTGTGCAGGAGTTCAGCAGGCATTCCCTCTAGCCTGACACCCTGCATTGTGGCTTTGAGTCTCCTTGAGCCCTGCTGTGGTTTGAAATCAGCATAAGAGGACGGAGAGCAGCACAAACAGCAGACGTCTTGGAACAGAGAGAAAAACCCTGTGGCAAAGAAGTTGCCATTAAGAAATTTCCTCTCATTAGTTTTCAGCACTTCTAGTTCAGACTGCAGTTGCATTTCTGTATTTGTATATAAATATAGCTGCACAAATAGGTGGTGCAAAAATATGGCCATTGCACACATTAGAGAATTTCTTTTGCACCTGTAAATGAGTGTGACCTGGAGACACTAAGTGTACTTGCTCACACAGAGAAAGCCACCTGATTTAAGGCAGGCGTCCAGGTTATTTCCCAGCTGCTGCAGTAACTGCTGTTAGTATGCTGTTGAAGAAGATACACCAATTCTTTTTATTCGCGGTTAAAAAATACTCCATAATTGAGAAAGCTAATAGTATACCTGGCACAAGTTAAGACAGCTTTGTTTACAAGTTGTAATGTAAGCCATAACAGTGTGAATACTGTATGCCCCTTAACATAAGAAGAGAACTTGATGGTACATGGAGTGACATGTAGTACAGATACAGGAAAGTATTTCCATGTTTGTTTTCTCATATAGGGATCTGTGAATTTAAGGACTTTGTTTTCCAGAAAGGAAACCTGTTGAGGCAAAAACAGCTGTGAAGTCCTTACAGTATAGAGACAGCTGGGCCTGGGATAGAGACCCAGAAAACATCTACAGAGAGTTAACTCAGTATTGCACAGGGCCAGTAGTAAAAGAAAGAAAGAAAGAAAGAAACCAAGTTAATTTGAATGGAAAAGTGCAAATAGATGATATTTCCAAAATTTTAATTCTTGGAAGAGGTAACTGAAAGAAATATAAATACAAAAAGTGGATTTAGGACTAAGAGATTTATGGATTTAGGACTAAGAGATTATGCTTAGCAAGTCGCCTTCCACTTTCCTACTTCCATGTCCTCCTTTTATGATGGGATTATCATTCACAGGTTTCAATAGACACGTCCAACCACTGAAAATCATTCTACATTCACACATAATCCTATTTTATCGTGATACAAAGTGCAGTTTTTTTTTCACCTTTGAAAAGAAAAGGTAATTTTATTTGCTTATAACTTGCTGTTTTTTTTTCTAGAGGACTCTGGTAAAGTGTCTCAATATATGTTCCTACTTTTATTACTGTTCACTTGTGTTATTTAAAATTTGGCTGCTGGGTTCTAGAAGTTTGTGCTCAAGTTAAGCTTAATAAAGAGTTCCGTACAGTAGCTCTGTTAGTGAATGTGACTTCTGGAAACATGAGCAATAATGGGATGAGTGCTGAGAAAGTCAGTAGGAATAACATTCTTTGTACAGGAATTTGTACATCAAAACAGCACTTTCCCATGATGTTTCAAGCCATGCCTACTCTAGGAAATTATATATTTTTAAGTGTTATTAACAGCTATTTTTAAGCATTATGTATTAGGTATTGTAAAAATTACATAGAGAGAGTTTATTGCTTTTATTACACCTACCAAGTATGTTAAAACTGAAAAATAGTGTTTTTTTTTGTTTTTTTTGTTTTTTTGTTTTGTTTTTTTTTTTTTTTTTAGCACAGACATTCTAAATCAAGAAAAACAAGGATAATCTCTCAGAAAAAACATGAGAATAATTATGCCTGTGTTTTAAATAATGTTTTTATGGTTGTGTCTCTTCTTCTATATTTTCAAAACATACTATCCTTGTTGAACAGATGGGGAAAGAGAAGTGGTGAGAGGTGAAATAACTTCAACTGGAGGTCAGCCATAGGAGGATAGATCTCCTGGTCTCAAAACAGAACCTTATCATAAGTCATGTATTAAACTAATCTAAAGGTGTTTGTGAGTTGTCAAAACAGAAGCAGCACTTCAGAGATACCATTTAACATTTACTTTTCCTTCCACAGGAACTTTTTACACCGGAGTGCAAATTCAAGGAGTCTGTTTTTGAAAATTATTATGTAATTTACTCATCCATGCTCTACAGACAACAGGAGTCCGGAAGGGCCTGGTTCTTGGGTCTGAATAAGGAAGGGCAGGTCATGAAAGGAAACAGAGTCAAGAAAACAAAACCAGCAGCTCATTTTCTACCCAAGCCATTGGAAGGTGAGATGCAGTCCATCACTGGCAGATCTTCCTATAAATCTCAGGGAAAGAAAAAGGAATGGTTTTTAAAATAACCTTTGTGAATGTGTGTGCCGTGCACAGAAACCGCTCCAAATGACAGTCCCCAGGATTCATGGAGCAGTTTCATGCTTTGGCATAGTGATGCTAGAAAAGGCATATCTCAAAACATTCTTTGAAGGGATTAGGAGGTCATTTTACAGGAGAAGAAATCTTTGTGGATATGTATTCTGTCACCTTTAAGATATTCTCTTGCTAGCAGCAAAAAAATGTTGTGAGTCTTGCAATCATAATCTTCCAATTGGACGCTGTGGGATAATTCAGAGTTATAAATGGAATGGATGAAGTGTATTTCAAGATAAAAGCTTTCTAATGCAAAACACAAAGGTCTGTTTAGAAAATAGATCATACTTTATTACTTAGCCAGTTGATGTAATGCACGTAACTTGTGTAAGTTGATAACTGAAGCAAGGCTGATGCAAATAAAAGTTGTACTAACCTTACACACTAAAATGATGTCACACATTCCTTGGAAAACACATTTGCTTTTCTCCTGGATTATGATCGATCTATTTGTGACTTATCAATTTATTCTGCAGGCCATCTCTAACCTACGTCACTTTTTGTGTCCTGTCCTGTCAGCACTCCAGATTTCACTGAGATCATTGCTACACATAGCCTCAGTCATTCTAAAACTTACCTACTTAACATTTAAAATCATACACTAATAATGCTTTAGTTAACAGTCCAGTTCTTTCTTTCCTTTCTTTCTTTCTTTCTTCCTTTCTTTCCTTCCTTTCTTTCTTTCTTTCTTTCTTTCTTTCTTTCTTTCTTTCTTTCTTTCTTTCTTTCTTTCTTTCTTTCTTTCTTTCTTTCTTTCTCTCTTTCTTTCTTTCTTTCTCTCTTTCTTTCTTTCTTTCTTTCTTTCTTTCTTTCTTTCTTTCTTTCTTTCTTTCTTTCTTTCCTTCTTTCCTTCTTTCTTTCCTTCTTTCTTTCTTTCCTTCTTTCTTTCTTTCCTTCTTTCTTTCTTTCTTTCCTCCTTCCTTCCTTCCTTCCTTCCTTCCTTCCTTCCTTCCTTCCTTCCTTCCTTCCTTCCTTCCTTCCTTCCTTCCTTTCATTCTTTCTTTTAACATTTTAACTTTAGAAGTTTTGATTAGAGGACAAGTTTATTAATGTTAGATTGTTCCTTTATTATGAAACTCTGAAAATACTATTTTTACCTTTAAATTTGAATTCAGGATGATGCCTTTGTTCTTCCCTTGTTTTACAATGTTTCTGTATTTTCACAAGCTTTCAATACTACTGGTATTTTATAAGTCAGACTCTTTATATTAAATTGTAGAGGCATAACCCAGTGTATTTTTAAAGTAAACATCCATTCATTAGAAAGGATACAAGCATTTTCATTAATGTTTGGAGTCAAATCCTTTCAAAATATCTCAGGCCAGGCATAGAAATAAGTTTCTTACATTGCCTGTGAGAATCTTAAAATATTACAGCTCTGATATATAAGTTGTAGTTTTATCTCATACTATTTGACTTAACATTTTTGTAGGTCATGGTGTTATTTCATCAAGCTCTTAACTAAGCAGCAAAGAAAAGTGTTCCTAACAGGGTCTCACCCTGAAGACAAAAATCATAACCAGCCTTAGATACGCCAGAGAAGATCTTTAATTTCAGACTTTCATAGGCCATAAAAGGATTTAGATTATGTTACTGGAAATGTTAGAACAAGTATTTGATTAGTTATCAAATTCTGTATTTCTTATGAAACCCCACACTATTGAAGACTAGTGCCAGTACTTTGATGCTCCTGCCTCCTACTTTAATAAGCCAAATGATTAAGGGTTTGTGCTCTCTGCAGCAGCATAGAGTGGAACCCAAAGTCAGTGTGGTGATTAATTCCTTTGACTGCTTTGATATCTCTTTTAACACTGCTCTGATATAAATAAAGGCTACTGAAGTCAGGTGTAAGTGGAAATATTACCTGATTCACTGACATGGAAAATGGAATTGAATTATCCAAGAGCATTAATCATTAAGGAAGCTGGAACTGTGTAATTGAACACATATATTTCCCTCAAAGGATTTAAACTGGTTACATAGGGACTGAAACCCAGGGGCAAACTTTTAATTCATCTAAAAATTCAGTTAGTAGTTTAGTTTGGAGCTTTCTGCACTGCATTCAGTGTAGCTTAGTGTCTACTGCATACTTTTTTGAAAAGGAAGAACCAAACCCCCAAATTTCGTGTGGACTCTGCAGAACAGTCCCAAACACTTCTTCAGCTACAACATGAAGAGGTTATAAACATGCTCCTCGGACTTGGGAGCCAGATGTACAAACAATTTTTCTTAGCTGGACTCAAGCCCAGTCTTGCAATGTAGGGCTAAGAAAAAGGGCACTTGCATCCAGACAACTCATATTTTACTCCCAAAAAGACATAAAATACTTTTTTAAAGATTATACATAAAATGAGTGTATAAAAATATATGTATATTTTTGTGTCTGTCTCACATAAATCCATAACTGTAATTTTTAATTTCTGAGGCTTCTACAGTTCCTTTTAAGAGGTGAGCACACAGTTTCCTGCTGTTTTTCAGACATATGTGGTAGAAGTGAGAAGTTCAGAGGGTCAAGCAAAGATATTGGTCATGCAAAGTAACTGTGAAAGTAAATAGTTTCCCATCATGTAAGAGAAACACGGAGTATATTAAAATATTAGTTATTGTAGATAATCCTGTTTGAGATATGTTCTTAAATGAGACATGTTCTTAAAAATGTCTTTCTTTTCTTTTCTCCTTTCAGTTGCCATGTATCGAGAACCATCTTTGCATGATATTGGAGAAACAGTGCCAAAGGCTGGGGTAACTCCAAGTAAAAGCACAAGTGCGTCTGCAATAATGAATGGCGGCAAACCACCAGTTAACAAGAGTAAGACGACATAGCCAGATCCTCACAGGTGTTGTGACTTACTGAGTCCTGAGTGCAATTGAGCGATATATCCTTGCCAGACTTCCCCTCTGCAGTGTCTGTGGATCAGCTCGCAGCAAGTGGCGTCCTGGCGCGTGGCTGGTTCTGAACTGAATCATTGCAAGCGGATAAAGCTCAACGTGTAGCTCCACCCACAATGAGAAGACACCTGGATGAGCCAGCTAAACTCAGACCATGGAATGCCCTACCAGATATTGGAATGCCTTTTTAATATCTTTTCTGTGACTGTGACACTTCATGTGAATGACATACTTCACAAGTACACTTGATACCTTGCCTGCTGACAATTACCCATAATCCCTTTTTGAGTCCAGTTTCAGCAAAATCCATGTGTTTAAGTTCTATTTTGTAGCACACAAATAATCAAGTAATTTCTAGGTAGATGCTGTAAACCTGTGCTATTATGGATTTCTCTTCTTCCCTTTTTTATAAGGCTGCTCGCTCCACTGTCTGTGACCTTTTGCAGGGATTGTGTTTCTCTATAACTTTAAGTGTTGCCGGTGGCTTAGTTTTGAAAGTAATCAGGGAATCAGGAAGCCTTCAAAAGTCTATTATTACAAATTATATCTATAAAGAATAGGATCGTTGTCTCTGGCTTACAATGCTGATCAATGTGAATACTCTTTAGTAACAGATACTGTGCTTCTGAGGTTGGCATTATAGTGGAGGGAAGAGTGTCAAACACAACCAACAGGAAGCTTTCTGAAATGAGTGTTTGGCATCCCCCTATAGTTTCTTTTTGTGTGTGTGTTTTATACATATCACAGGCTTACTGGTAATGGTAACATTTGCCTTGCCCAGCGAGCAAGACCCACTCGTTTTTGGGAAAGTGGGTCCAAAGAATTTTGTAGGCCTTGTAGGCCTGAATTAAGGCTCATTTTTCATCTACTAAAGCTTCATTGTTTGAAAAACAACCACCACCAATAAAAAAAACAGTTAAGACTAACCAGAATTGCGCTACCTAAATCCATTTCAAATATAATCCTTTTCTGTTTTTAAGGAACTGAACTTAATGCCATTGTTATTTTTGGCTGATTTCCACACCTACTTAGCAAAGCATGGGCAAGGATGTTGTTGTGTTCTTTTTTGCAGCACCAATGCAAAGAGTAGTTAAAAATTATAGTTTTTCTGGTGTTTTAAAAAAAAAAAAAGTTTTACAACTGGACATATTACAAAACTTTATTTTTATTTTTAGCTAAGCATGCAAAAAGTCCAGTCCTATATATCTCACTGATATTCCAGTACGTACCTCTACCCAGCTTCCTAGGATAATATCCTCACCAAATTGATAGATTGAAGGTGCCTTGCCTTGATCTCTGTATACTGTACTTTCTTCTACATGAAACTAGATGAAATCAAAAACATAAAACTGAAGCCTTGGCTCATATCATGAGAAACACCATCAACACTTTGAGTTTGTTGCTTGTGAACAATAAGACAGATCTTACGGGGGAAAAAAAAAATTAGACAATACCACAGAAATGCCACTGACGTGTTACATACTTAGTCACGTGCTTTCAGACACTAGGATTGTGGGTGCTGTCTGTATGTTTACGATGGTATTTGTTTCTCAGAAAGGGCAACAAGGACCAAACTGTACCTCAGTCTGGAAAACTGTGTGATAGCACTCTCTTGGCCTCTATCTTGATATTTAGAGATAAAAAAAAAAGGGGGGGGGGGGGGGGGAGGGAGGGAAATTGTCCATTCCTTTTTTACTATTGTATTTTTCGTATTTCATTTGAACATGTCTTTGTTTTGAAGTGTCCCTAACAGGAACAGTCTAGTGGTTATTTCAGACTCCCTATCTGCTCAGCTGAGTAACTTATTCAGTCTTAATGAACTTTCCATGCTAGTTTTCAAGTGTGGTTTATAAGCAACTTTTAGTGCGTTCTTCAAGGAAGCTACTATAAAGCTGCTAAGTTCTACATTGTTTTGGTAGGCCAGGTTTCCTTCGTTATATATGTAATACAAGAACAGCAAGCTAACACAGAATCCTAGGGTCTTTCCAGGAAGGGAATGTAAATAATAATAACAATAATAATAATAATGCAAAACTACTTTATTACTGTGATAAAAAAATGCAAAGGAACTTTAACTTAGACTGTGCCCTTGCCTGCTAGCACTAAATATGTGCGCATGGAAAAAGTAAAAATCTCAGTGCACACTTATCATCCCACCTGGTCCAGTGGGATTTGTGCATCATACCTGAGAAAACAAAACCAAAGCAACTCACACGGTGTGATGTGGGCTTGCTCTGCATTAGGAGGGGCCATGGGAGGCAGTACCCTTAATGCTGTCCTGTCTCCTGGGTCCCGGAGGAGCAATGATTCACGATTATTTTGAGTAGGGTAATACGACTGAAGGCTACATTCCCTTTCTCACTTAGTTTTTTTAAGAGTTCATGAAGGGGGAATATGAGTTCATGACCAATCCAGCTGTCCTTTTACTCTCACTGGTTTAAGAGCCTAGGGAGAGACAGGACTGGAAAGATGGCTGAGCTTTACAAGGAGCCTCTGGTTCATGGCCTAATGCTACATAAGTACTACTTCCAGTGTTATTTCCAGTCTTATATATTTTTGATGCCAGGTAATTATAATTTGCAGTTTAGGGGGCTACAATTAAGGCCGGATTTGATTTCCATAAGCAGTTCATACATACTGAAAATGCACCATAATATTTTTAATTTCTCTTTTTGTTTCTGTGGTCTAAATGCGTATGTGTATTTAATACAGTGAATCGCTGTCCTAAAAAATATTTCTTTTTCTACAATCTGTTTAAACACAGAAATGGGGTTTCTGTGCTTTGTTTCCTCCTTTTAATTTTGTCTTGTCTCGTCTGTTGCATGGGAAGGGGGTGGTAAGGATGAACTGCATGTAAAAGGTTGAGTGTATCAAGGAATTGTTCATCTGTATTACTGAATCTACATACATATATGCAAAGAGTTTGTCTGCATTGTACAGTTTGTCTTTATTATTATTTGTTGTATACACAGATTGAACATGATGAATAAAACATTTATATGAAGGCATATTGAAAAACAACAAAAAAGTTTATGTAAGAAGTAGACTGTGCAAAACATGATTGCACTGGCCACAGTATGGTGAAACTTCGTGTAAATATGTTGGCCAACTCAATTCTCCCTTTTTACCATGCCAAAGAAAATTTTAGCTCCTTTAATATAATACCTCTCTTGCTGTTCTCCAGGATGAGATGTCACCATTTTGTTCCCTCCAAAATTAATTTCGCTGTTAAGAGAAAACTGTTTTCAACTATCTATCTACTACTACTAACATACTGTATAGTAAACCTGATGGAATCAATTTGTATTTACAGGTTGAGTGTTTTGTACTTACATGTCCAGATGTCTGTGAAACTGCAGCGTTCCAGATCCTTTGCACGCTTGCTTTGTATTTTGTTCTTCTGGTTGTAGCTACTCAATTCCATAGTGGACAGATATGTTAACACTGCTCATAGTCATCTCTTTACATTTTTTTAATCTGTATTTCAGCTAAGGTTTTATTTGGAAAAACCAGTCAAACCTGTGCAGTTTCAAAAATCCAGTTCAGCGTAGCACTGAACTGAAGGTATTTGTGTATTTAAAGGATTGCTCACACTGTAGAGCCTATAAAAGTTGTCTATAGCTTTTAAATTTTTTGTAGTACACATACACAGACGTTCCTTCATGTGCTGGTTGTATTTTTAGTTGCTCTCAAATCATATTTTTTTAGTCTTGTTTTCATAAATTTAATGTGTGTGGAGTCAGGTTGGTCCTTAACAAACAACCCCAAATATAAATATAAAGCAATTCACTTTGACTTTGGTATTTACCTGAAACAACACCAAGAACTCTGGCTTTTCGTATATACCTGGGGAAACTTTCCTCTTGGTTTAAGACCACATTAAGTGATGAGGTGTGAATGCAGGCAGTTTGATCCATACCTTAAAAATGTGTCTTGCTGAACCATCTGTTTATTGATATAAATAAGAAATTGTTCAACTCCATTCAGATGAAAATGCAAGTGAAACTAGATGAAGTAAGGAGGTTTTCTTTCTTATAAATTTCCGGTTGGATAAATTCATATTCTGTGTAGTGCATTTTAAAACATCTAATAACAGGTTTTTGTGTGTTTTGAGTTTGTTTTTGTGACTCATCCAAATCCTATGACTTATTTTTAAAGATGCAGTAAAATCTTTCTTCTATTACCTGGCGACAAAAATACTCAGATTTTTCATCCCAGTGCCATTTAGCTACAAAGTGAGATGTTGTTCTGTCAGGAAACAAGGGCAGTGCATCAGAAATATCAGAGCGGGTACGTGATTAAATGTTCATCTGTGTGTTTCTGTAAGAGCGTATGGCCAGGGGAAAACAAAAAGATCAAGAGGGGGTCAATAATTTACAGAAGTAGATCTATCTATGGCTGTTTTACAGATGATTTTACTGATATTATGTAAAATAGGCATACTCCTGCACGTCACTTGTAGAGGAGTTCTGCGCCATTCTGGGTTTTGTTCTTTCTATCACAAGAAAGCAAGACTATCATATCTTTTGTTTTAAGCTTCATCAGCCTAGCTGTTATGAAAACCCCATCTATCCGATTTGTTTTCACCACTTACAGATGCTGTTTGCCACAGGCCTTGGAAGCAAGCTTTTACAGCCACATGCAAATATTCAGCCAGTATTTTTCACTCCCTCATGCCTCTTCCTGCTTTTACTGGTTATGTATCTGGAATTCCTGTCACAGGGAATGGGTGTAAGAAAATCACAATTTATCAGTCCACAATTATTTTCACTTACACAGAGTAACAGTCGCATTCTTTCCAACTTCATTTTACTAGGGAGGAAACAAGCCACAGAAGATTGGCTGAGAGCCCCATCTCCAGTTACCTCAGCATGAAGGGAACTGGGGGAGTGTTCAGGCAACAATATAAGAAACAGAATAAAAAGTGGAGAGGAAAATATGTATTCATTATATTTTTAGTAGTCTTAGAAAATATTTTAAGGTTCATCGTGATGGCACCGTTTGGTTTGATAATTTATATTTTAATTAGCCACTGACAGTAGTTATCTTAGAACATGCCGATATTTTCCCATATGTACCTTAAGAAAAATGTGGAAAACACTTTTTGAAATTCCATGGCTATGGAACCCACTTAGTAGCCAAAATGTTAAAGTCAATTTTTAAACCAAAACTAAATTAAATTAAACTGTACAAAAAGATTCCTCTTACACTCCTCAAGTATATAAATTTGAAATGAAAGAAAACTACAAAGTAAAATGCATCAAATAGGATGTCGTAACCCTCTAAAGAATCATTTCTTTGTCTGTATACAAGTGCCTGGAATACCAAAGGTGATCTACAGTACGTACAAATGTGTTTGTCATACCAGAAAACAAATAAAAAACATCTGCTGAGTCTAGAGAAGAGTTTTGATTATCTGAAATTTCTGTTGTTACAGAACCAAATATAAATGGCAGGAAATAAAGTACAACTTCTTGTATTTTTCATTGTTTACTTTCTGACTCAGTAGATGAACATATATGTGGAAAAAGTGCAGACTATAAGAGCATTCAGGTGGGCAATATTCTGAAATACAAACCCAACAATCTTTACTGTCCAGGCACCAGGGCTGACATGATGTATTTTTGTTAGAATTTAATTCTGAATATTCCTGTTCAGCTATAAACAGTTTAAGGGTTAGAAGTATAAATTATAAATAATTATTTCAATATGAATTTTACTTTGAAGTTTTGTAGTACTATATCAATACACTTGAGAACTCTATCTGACATTTTGGCTACCTAAAAAGAAGGTAGTTCACTGCTTTGGGGTATGTGACTCGGTATTTCTGTGCATAACTCCTATATAAGTTATGCATGGATGTTTGGTGATTATACTGTGCCACCCTGAGAACATAGGTTTCACAAGCTTCAGTTTTAGAAAGGAAGAATCTAGGTTAAGGAAAAATGTGGGTAAGATAAAGCTACATGGGAAGAGGCAATAATGAAAGTGATTATATAAATTCATTTTTCAAAAATTGCATTCTGTTATGTGTTCTTGTACCATTGTATTTTCCTATTTCAAAACTGTCCTTTCTAAAAAAACACAGGTTTCTAGAATAATAATGAAAATACCTTTTCAGTTGATACATAGTTCCCTTATTTCTGAGTCATGTACCTCTTCAAAAATCAGGACCTCGGCACCTAAACCACAATGTTAGTTTGATATTAAAAATAAATGCTTTCCAAACTTTTAAGCAATTTCTTGCTTGATCATGATTTCACAAAATGTAAGCATTTTTGAAATTAAAATGTATGTATTTTTTTGCTCTAAGGAATTAAAGGGCTGCCAAATCTACATGTATTAAAAAAAAAAAAAAAAAAAAAGAGAGAGAGACTCATGTAAATAAGTTAGGGAAGTCCCAATAGTTGTGCATCTTTCATAACTCAATGTGAATTTCACACTGAGCAGCATTTCACCATTGGAAAAATAAAAATAAAATTTTGTTCATACCATTGCTTTGTTTTTATTTACTGTATTAAAACTTCAATTATTTTGTTGTCAATGTTTGAGCTTCTTTGGCTGAGACCCGGATACTGCCCAGCATCGCTGATTTTTCAAGTCAGTTGACCTTCAGGCCTCTGACTTTGAAAACAGTGAAATTCATTGAAGACCATGTGTGACAGTGCAATCTGTTCCAAACAGTGATTTCTGATAGCATATGGAGTTGTTGTCCTAAAAGTTATTAGTGTAACAAATTTTCATTTGCTTTACTTTCAAGAGGACTAGGCGACTATACATACATAAAACAGTATGAGAAAAGTACATACGAGTGGCAGGATACATATTTGGAATAGCTAATCATACATTTATATCTTTATTAGTTTAATTCCTTATACTTCTATAGGTTATGCATTTGACAGTATTGTAGAATGTTAAAATGGATAACCAACTTATTGACTCTTTAACCATAGAAACTCAGAAGTTATCTTGTGGACAAGGATCTCCTCAAACATTTTGAGTCTTCAGCCTACAGCTGTGAGGTAATGGAACGTCAGTTATACAGATTCAATTCTCAATCCTTTGACAAAATAATAAAAAAAAAATTAAAAAATCGATAAATTGCTTTAATGCTTCTTCTGGAGCTGGAACATAATTGGGATGTTTGGAAAGAAAAGAGTCAAACAATATTTTTGACAAACACCCTAAAATGTATCAAATGAAGTATCTGACAAATACTTAACTAGTGCTATTCTGGTACAGAAATACTGTTGTGTACTGATATGGAGAGCTGAAAACCGAACATATAATTTAAAATCAAATGACTTTCTTTCACGTTTTCCAAAGATTGCTTAAGAAACAGACATAATGGGTGCAATCTCAGACTCACTGATGTTACCCAAAAAATGTGAAGGGCCATTTTTTTTTTTTTAATATAATTTCAGTTTTTAGAGCTTGGACTGTCATGCTCCCAAATTATCTGTTTGGTTTTTGTTGTTGTTGTTGTTGTTTTTGTTTTTTGTTGTTGTTTTTGTTTTGTTTTGCTATTCATTTCTCTAAGGAGCAGGCATTCACATGACAGTTCCAAAGTATTTACAACCATGCACACCCACACTCTGAGTACTTCCAAAATTAAATGTTCTAGCAGCCTAAAGAAAAATCAAACTAAAAGAACCCTCAGTCTCTGATGTCCTTTGTTAAGGGTATTCTGTTCCCAGCCAGATTTCACAAGCGTTTCCATTCCATCCTTCCCAGCACTCGCAGTTTCCACAGTTACAAACACCGTTACCTAGAACAGAGTGAATAAATGGCAATTATCATAATTGAAATGTACTACATTAAAATGTGTCTTAGGGGAAGTAAAAACCATGATAAAGTAGCTGCACTGTTCCTTTAGCATTCCCCTACTTTTTTTTTTTTTTTTTTTTTTTTTTTTCAAGGAAGCATAATTACTGTGTCATTGCATTAAGAAGCCACCTCAGGCCTACACTTATGAAGAATTAATAGCATCCTTTCATCAGCAGAATTGCAAGTACTGCAATTATGCTACTACTACGTGCACCCAGCTGTTGAAGCTCACTGTTCACACTGTACTTTAATGTACAAGAAAAAAGAAAAAAAAAAAAAACAACAAGAATTACATTTAACTACGATGTGGAGATAAAAAGTTACAAACAGAACAGTAATAAGCATTTGAACCTAATAATCTTTAAGCCTAAATTCTCAGAAGTGCTGTACGAATAAATAATATCTCAAGCTCACTATTAGATGAGAAATGCATTTATCTTTTTTTGCAGATAGAAACATAGAAACATTAAGTACTGAGACCCACGTTTTCTATTTATTTCAATGTTTTTCATGACTCCAGGGTGCCCAGCCGGGGACTTGTACATCCTGGGTTTCCAATGTGTGCTGCTTATGCTATCGACTTTATGAAGGTCTGTGAATGACCACTGCAGCTGCAGCTCAGGCTCCTGATGCCTCCGTACTGCCTACTTGCCCCAGAAAAGACCACTTGCTAATTGGGTGAGCTGGGAGACCGCATTTGTGGACAGCATTACTAGTGTCAGCCTGCTTGCTCTGACTCTAATTATCTCACAGATTCCTTCCACATCTAATAATTGCTCAGCAAAGATTTTCTAAAATTAAGATCTGTAACAAGAAGCAGCCAGCAAGTTAATTTAACAATTCCCATGTTGCTACTTGTCACTAGAGTTGTCATGAGAGTTTGCTGGCAGCCTGCCCATGTCTATTTGCATCTGCCACCCGAGCACTTGGACAGTGTTAGGGTGGCACCACTTTAATCAGTAGCCATCATGCCATAAGAAAAACTGTCAGGTATTTCAGCCTCCCACTGAGAGCTATATGATTGCCAGAAGATCCCCTGCCCAGCATAGCTATATCTCTCACCTAGCAAAGATCAGCAAGCAAGTGAATGTTTTCTATTACTTAAATATATTACACACAAAGAAAATCTAAAACTTGAAGAAATCTCGTGATGGCAGTGCTTCCGTTGTACATTCTTTGGCAAAGAGGAGTAAATTGTAATCTACTACAATGAAAATAGTTGATGGATTTCGTATCTGGTTTGCTTACTTAAATTCATACTCAGACTTTCTACTGTTGATTTGAAACCTTAAGCTGATTATCATTCTGCATAAGGAAACAATTTTAGTGGATCTGAATAACCTGAAAATGCAGTTCCTCCATAAGTGGAGAAAGAAGATAGGCTTTGTCTAACATAATCCTCATCAGCACAGCTTGTTTCTTAAAGCAATTAAGAGTTAGCCTGTACTGCACCTGTGCAAATGAGACCATCGTGTTTGTCGCAGTCTCTGTCATCACATTCACAAAAATCACCTGAAATGTACCATTCCTGTGGTGAACAGATGCACTTTCCACAGTGGCAGGAACCTGAAATCACAAAGAGTATTACTTACAGTCCAAGAGCATTGGCATTTTCAGGCTAGAAAATAACATCTCCAGACATACATGCACACACGTGGACACATGCACAAAATTACTGCCTGAGGAACTACTGTATGAAAGAAAATGATCAAGCTAAAAGCTTTCTGAGTAAAAGGATTCATTCAAAGTGACCATGAGAATGGCAAAATGTTCCTGCTAATGCTTTGATTCTGCTATTTCACTTAATCAGTACTCACACTTTGAAGCTTTCTTTGGTTTCAGACCTACAATCAGAGGCCACTTTTCACACAACCTGTTCTCCTTTTCTTTTCTTTCTTTTCTTTTCTTTTCTTCTTTTCTTTTCTTTTCTTTTCTTTTCTTTTCTTTTCTTTTCTTTTCTTTTCTTTTCTTTTCTTTTCTTTTCTTTTCTTTTCTTTTCCTTTCCTTTCCTTTCCTTTCCTTTCTTTTCTTTTCTTTTCTTTTCTTTTCTTTTCTTTTCTTTTCTTTTCTTTTCTTTTCTTTTCTTTTCTTTTCTTTTCTTTTCTTTTCTTTTCTTTTCCTTTCCTTTCCTTTCCTTTCTTTTCTTTTCCTTTCTTTTCTTTTCTTTTCTTTTCTTTTCTTACAGGAAAAGCTCAAATTGTCCCTGACCCACTGTTACTCCTCATCCAATGTCCTTAGGGATGTTTCCCATAGACATAATTTGAACCCCCAAAATCTCCATCACCACAAATTAAGATGAAGCACTTCTCATGGAATTACTAAATTCTTCCTCTATGCCAGAAAGTGTTTTTGCATGTTACTGTGGTTCAGCAGTTTGCTCATTCCTGCAGGGTATGCTAAGGACCCTGCTGGGTTAAGCTGCTGTCCTCCTCCTCGGGGATTATAGGATTATAGAATTACAGAATCATAGAATCTTTAAGGTTGGAAAAGACCACTAAGATCATCTAGTCCAACTGTCAACCCGTTCCCACCAGGCCCACTAACCATGTCCCTCAGTGCCACATCTAAATGTTTCTTGAACACCTTCAGGGATGGTAAGTTGACTGCTTCCCTGGGCAGCCTGTGCCACTGCCTTACCACTCTTTCTGTGAAGAAGTTTCTTTCCTAATATCCAAACTGAAAAGAGTGGAGATGTTGGGGGTTGAATCCAGAGCTCCTGCATATCAGATTACACCTCCACAGCCAAAGGAGAGAGTCTTCAGTGACATCTGGGTTACACCACCTATAACCCACCTAGAAGTGGGGTGGAACCAGAAACTTCCCTTTAAGGAAAAACTCAGAGTCACCCCAGTCATCAATGGAAGATTCATGGTTTTGAATCCTGAAAAAGGACAATTGCCACCAGACAAATGTGTATTGGGAAGCCTGTAGTTTGAGAAGGGTCTGTGAAGGCTTTTCTGCTACTAAGGAATTCTACTGGAATTCTGCAACTAGAAATTCCACCTGGGCAATTACAACACTCGGCTGAAGAAATCAGGATTTTATGGAGCCAATCCTCAGCTGCCTGCATCTCCTTTTCTACATAGAGTTCAGACACTTAAGTGCCAAGATGAGGAGTTTAGTAACTGCAGAGGTAAAATCCTTTGTGGAGATAGATAGTAATTACAGGAAGTTGCAGCACAAAGCAAATTGAAAATAAACAACAAAAAAATACACTTGCACCTTATAATTATGGAAGGTTGAGTTTCAAGTTACCAAAGCTGCTGACCTTTAACAGTACATGCTTATGAATGAGTTAGATGCTGTTGAAAATAGCTCCTTCCTGCAATATTTTCAACACAATTATAGTACAAAGGCATCAATTTCTTCAAAGTATTATTAAATAAAATTGAGAGAGGGAAGCTTGATTCTGCCAGTATATAACAGAGTTCATGGATTAATTAAAAGGATCTGGGTCATCTTTCATTTCCTTTCACTGACTTCTGAATAAAATCCATGGTAAAAAATCAAGTATGTATTTTTTTCTCTTAAATGTGGATCTGTTGGTGTCAACCAATTTTCCTCATTTTTTTTCCTTAGTCACCGAAGGATCTATGATTGCTGAACCTTAATTCTTTAAAACTGCAGAGCAGATAATCTTTCTTTTTTTTTTTAATTTAAAAATATAATTAATTTACATGGTTTATTGAAAAAAAAATCTCTGTCTAATTTTAGAGAAATGCTGTTTTAACTTGTAACATATGGAACGTGTAAACATGTCCAGAAAGAACTAATGATTGGAACATTTGGGAATGGGAGTATTTGGTTAACCATCTAGTTTTTCTGTGAGTTCAATGCGCACTGCCTAATGTGCCACTGACATGAAAAAGACTGACATTTCCTACAAGAATAAAAATTGCCATTACACAAATAGGCAATGGAGAATTGCATACATATAGCCTGGTTGCTCTATAGAAGCTATCGTAAGACATACTTGAGTGTCATTTAAACCAGATGTCTATGCTTATTAAAGTTAGAAGGTACAAACAGCTGAAAATCATACTGAACAGTATGAGAATTTTAGTGAAATTAAAATAGTTAATAAAAACCACTGTTAGAAACCTGAAGTGGTTCTGCATAAGCAGTCACTGATGCTGCTCCTGATGAATGTCCACGACGTACAGAAGATACAGCAAATTTAATGCCACGTCAAGCAAGGAAGATCAGGCTCCATAATGTAAAATCTGTTAGGGAGAATGAATGTATCAAGTCTTTTCCCTAAACAGAGCATGCTGCTCTGGGAGCCTCTTCAGTTTAATTAAAACAAGTCTAATGAGTTGCGGGGTGTTTCCTGGGATCCCAGCCAGATCCTCTCGGATGGGATTTAGCTCATTACCTCGCCTGCGTCCTGCACCACTACAGTAGCCATCTGCAGCCCTGCATTTACTGCCAGGGAAGCAGCAGCATGGTGGGTGTTGCTGTTTTCCTTGGGAAGAGCTTTTGCTACAGGTGGCATAGTCAGTGAGCCAAGATTTTCAAAGCAGCCAAGGAATGTGGACGCTCAACTTTGCTTATATTACCGAGTTTAATTTTCTGAAAATTTTCAGCACTAAAAACCAGGACTCCTTAGACTACTAAATGCAACATACAGAAGTTCAAGCTTCCTCAATCCATTATAGCTCTTCCATATCTTGGCTAGTTTTCCAGCAAGGATGGAAATAACAAACCCTGAAAGAACTCATTAGTGCATGGTTCTACATTCTCTCTTTGACCAGTTTTGGTTACTTATTGCTTAGTTCATTGAAAAAGAAGGAACAATTTCTCATTTTTGGCCTCTGGACATAGCCAGTCACACTAGCTCCATTTTAAAGTATGTGCACTCAGTAAGACATGGTTTCCAGGCACATTTTTAAATATCAAGAATAGATTTGCCTGAATATTAATAAGGTAATAATAATAAGAGCACATAAACAAAAGCTTTAAGAAATTTCTCTCTCTTTGCCTATGATCCCCTTCCCACTCAGAGATGCAAGAGATAGCAGTCTTCTTCACAACTTCATTCTAGTGGATGTGAAAGTGCTGCCTGCTTTATCTCACCTCACCTGGGACATTAAGGTACAAGGTTTAGGATCCTACGCAGAGGTATTTTCTCCCTTGAGGGAGCATCCCATAACCGTCAGTTAGGTAGATTTGATCAGTCCTCTAAGTCACTAAAATCTCTCACGTCTTTCACAAGAAACACAAGCACCATCTCTAATGGAAACAGATCATTCCCCAAGTCATAGAATAAAATAATGGAATCATAGAACGGTTTGGGTTGGAAGGGACCTCCAAGGTCATTTAGCTCCAACCCCCCCACTATAGGCAGGGACACCTGCCACTAGACAAGGTTGTTCAAAGCCCCATCCAGCCTGGCCTTGAATGCTTCCAGTGAGGGGGCATCCACAACCTCTCTGGGCAGCCTGTTTCAGTGTCTCACTACCCTCACAGTAAAGATTTTCTTCCTAATATCTAGTCTAAATCTACTCTCTTCCAGTTTAAAACCATTTCCCGTTGTCCTGTTCCCCTTCTAAAAAGTTCTTCCTCACCTTTCCTGTAGGCCCCCTTCAGGTACTCGAAGGCTGCTATGAGGTGGCACGGAGCCTTTTCTTCTCCAGGCTGAAGAGCCCCAGCTCTCTCAGCCTGTCCTCATAGGGGATGGGCTCCAGCCCTCTGATCATCCTCGTGGCCCTCCTCTGGACCTGCTCCAACAGCTCATTGTCCTTCTGCTGGGGGCCCCAGCATTGGATGCAATATTCCGCTTAGGGTCTCATGAGAGCAGAGTAGAGGGGCACACACTGACTGCTCTTGTTGAGACTTTCGTCAACCAACAGCCCCAAATCCTTCTCCTTGGGACTGCTCTCAAGCCCCATTCTCCATCCAACCTGTATCTGTGTTTGAGATTACCCTGGCCCAGGTGCAGGACCTTGCACTTGGCCTTGTTGAACTTCATAAGGTTGGCATGGGCCCATCTTTCAAGCCTGACCAGGTTCTTCTGGATAGCATTCCTTTCCCTCTAGCATATCAACTGCACCACTCAGCTTGGTGTCATTTGGAAACTTGCTGTGGATGCACTTAATCCCTCTGTCCATGTCTGAAATATCTAAGAAAAAAGATACCTGTGCCTAACATTAGTGCTTGTCTAAGTACTGTGATTTATCCCTTGGATATTCGCCAGCCATGCACTTCTGTAGGTTATCTGACATACACAGATATTTCTCTGCTGGAGCAAGCACTTGTTTATGCCCAAGTGTGAACATGGATTTAGGGTCAGAATTTTAATTCCCGTAGAAAATAAATGTTCAACGGTGAACTAAAACTGTAGAAAATCTGGGCCTTTGGATCCTACATTAATGAAGCCAAGTTTAAAAGCAATTTCACAACTCATGGCAACTTCCAGAACACTCCAGCCTACACCAGTTACAAGATCCCAAACCTCTCCCCAGGCAGCTTAGCCAGCAGAGAGGGAGAAAAGGTTCTTTATGTCTCTGCAAGTTCCTGCCAGGTGATTTGCTCCCAAAGCCTCAGATTTACTTTGACATATACCCTGATATATGAGCTCAAAGTTACTTGATAGAGCAAAACCCACAGGCTGGAGAAAGTAATTTTCAGCCACCCAAAAGGTAGCAGATGATGCAAATATTTTAAAATTCAAGATCATTTTTAATTTTTACCCTTATTCAGAATCCAATATTGTGTATATTATTGATTTTAAGCATGTTTGCTCATCTTCATGATTTGTATAAAGAATCACAGGGACACCATGGCTATGTGGAGCAAAGTTAGCTTCTGTATTGTAACAGAGTAATTTCAGTCCTCCAGAAACTCAGTATTCTCTTTCAGGTACCCTAATTTGAAGATAGATTGTTACATCCTCCAGAAGCAATAGAGAAACAGCACAGGTTTCTTCTTTTCCATGACTTTGCGCCAACATTAGGAAAAAAAAAAAAAAAACTAAAAAAAACCCTAAAAAATTAAAATTGTACAATGGGAAGGAATTTGGGCAAGCCATAAACAGTTTGAAGAAGGTTAGGCTAAAAACTCCATATGCATATACACATAAAAGTTACCAGAATGGGCAATTTGAATTCTGCCTGATGTAGAAGGTTCTTAGCTGTTTTCTCCAGTTAACAGGTAAGATGATGCAGTAAATGCATGGACAGAGGAGATGGCACATCCACCTCTGAGTGGGGGCATTCCAGCCTCCAGCTAATCCCACCACCCATTTACCATCTCTTCTCTTTTAGCTATATTAAAAAAAGAGACAGCTTGCACTAAGGGGAAGCAAAGAAACCCTTCTTCCAGTAATGCAATTAGCCATCTTGAAAGACTGCAAGGTAAGAACCTCAGAGAACTATTTGAGCTAATTATCAAGATTTTTTTAATTTTATTTCTCCCTCTGGCAATTTTTTATAGTTGGACTGAAGCTGACGTAACCACCTTAATAAAAGTTAGGAAATAAGAGAATGTGTTGGATTCTGCCATAGGGAGTACCAATATCTACCTTTCATTTGCTGTTGCACTGGCAGAGGGAGGTTGAGCATACCAAATGTTGCTGCTAAGCTCTATCCTTAACTTATTGTTGCCTGGGATATTTACATTTGCCATCTTCCCCACTGCTGTGTTACTGCAGGTAGCATCCTGTCCCTCAGACTAGATGGAGCACTAACATTTGGTTTATAACGTACAGCTGCTTAATGCAAAGCATCAGATAAACAGATGAAGGAAATTATAAGCTATTAACAAATTGCATAGAACATTAACGCCATTAAGCATGTATGGCTGCAGTGGGTGTTTGACAAAATGGCTGTAAGTGCATTATGGAGCCGAATGTAAATTCTTTTAATAACAGATGCCTTTGAAAGAGTTACTAAACAACAGTCCAATTTCATGCACATTAGTCTGCCAGAACCTGACCATTTCTTCTGCAAGGGCACTGCTGTGGAGTAGATAAGATGTCAGTCCTTACCCTTTCCTGAGCATAACACACCATCTGCAGACTCACAGAGACTTCTGCTCTCCTCTTCTGTCATGTTGCACTTCCTGGAATACTGGCACAACTTTCCAAACCATCCTTCCTGGCAAACACATCGGCCGCAAGAACAGATGCCATGGCCTGTAAAGACACCAAGGTAGGTTATTAGCAAAACAAGCAGAAAACTGTGACAGTGGTCATAGTTGAGATCACCTCCAGATCTCTGCAGTGTAAAGGGCATGCTATGGAGAAAAGAAAATGGAAACAGGAAAAAGAAAAAAAGGAAGCAGGAAAAAGTGTCAACAAATACAGACAAGTATACAGAAATAGAAAGTGGGAAAAAAAATAAGAAATATATCCTAGCCAGTGCTTCACTTTTCATCACAGAATGGTAATTCTCCAGGAAAAAAAAAATAAATCAATCTTTAGCTAGTTAATTAGTTTTCTGGGCTTAAAAGAAGTGAATTATATATACCAGTGACTTTTGTCAAATCCCACCTCCTATGAAGAACACAGGTGAAAATGAGGGAACTGAGATAATTTGATAGCTGGGAAGTTGGGAACAAGTCGTAGGAGTATCTGGCAAAGCACTGAACTGTAGGACGCAGAGAATAAAATCAGCAATTTTACTTTTCTAATTTGTGTACTTCTTGTGAAACAACATAACTTGACATTACAAACTAGGAGACAGCACTGTCAGCAGACCAAAGGAGAGACAAATCTTGTAGTTTGCTGTAAGTGCTGATACACAAATACTTCACTAATTTATATTAAAAAATACTGCAAGCTCCAAAGTCTTGGAGCTGTCCATATTCACAGACATCTAAATCTTCAGAGGAATTTTTGCAGCTCAGATCATGTATTGATTGTTCTTAATTCTTTTTGGTCTTATTTTCTACACAAATGTTAATGTTCAGTAACAAAGAACCCAACTTTATTAACAATTTTGCAAGTGAGATTCAGCAATTACAAATTTACATAAATACATTTAATACATATCAAATATTATGGATTGAGCTAGCAATAGGTGATGCCATGCAAAGTCTACATAACCTTTCTACGGATAAGTTTCTCTCTGAGTATTTTTATCTGCCTTATCTTTTTTTTTTTTTTTTTGGTAGCAAAATACAGATTAGATTTAACAGATTAGATTTAAGAATATGTCAGCAACTGATAAGCAAGATGCTCAACAAAATTAGTTGTAGAGTTATAAATACTTTTACTCATTTTAGCAAAGAAAAGTAAGAAACATGCTGATTTCACCAAGGAAGTAATTTTGCTTCATTTTTTTGTATAGTCATTATGATTTAAAGAATTCAGAGAATGATCATGCTTGTAAAACCTTCACGTAAGTCAAATAAAAAAGTAATGAATAAGCATATATTTACAGGAAACAAAATTAAGAAATTCCCACATAAAATTATGACATACATTGTCTTGCATTGGTCATCCCTATTCTCTTCTGGGGCCAACTGGAACTGGCTGTGTCCAACCTGGGTCAGCTTTGAATCTCACAGAAGCCACCCCTGCAGCCCCCACCGGTTAATCGCAATAGAACCATATAAATCCCCAGAGCATAAAGGACTACTCTGTTTTTTACTCTGAGGAATCTATTTTACCAAAATAGCATTTACTATATTATGAGGTGAAATGAGGAAAGAGCCTGTGAAAACCTGTTTTATTTAGATTAGTTATTTATGTCCTATTTGCAGATGCTCTTAGCATTTGTTTGATGTTCAAACAAGCCAATCTTACAGAAGGGCCAAAACATTACAAACTGCCTCTCAGTTGAAACTAAAATTAAAATCATTTTAAAAGTGCTCCAGTTTCATTCCAGTGAATCTCATACTCTCAAAATTAGGAGCAGCAACAGCAACAAAAAGCATGGAAGCTTTTAGTTCGGAAGATAATTTCCTACAAGGAGGAGTTTAAAAATCAAGAGTATAGCAAAAGGGAAAAGAAAAATCTCTAATTGAAGATGTAAAGTTCAACAGTACTGAATTGGTTAAAGTAATGAAATACTGATTTAACTGTTCAGAATAAACAAATCTATTGGAAAGTGTTGGCCTGTTATCAGATTTAAAATTCAGATTTAAAATAGAGCAGTTAAAATCACAAATAAATTGCTTACTGTAATAGATCTTCATTCATAAAAATAAGTGTTCACGATCATTTAAATATACGACTGAATATTTTAAATGCTTATCCTCAGCAAACAAAAAAAAAATGCTGTGATGGAAGGACAAAGGAAAGAAAAATATACTATTAAATATTCTGTTACTTTGTTTAAAATTATTGTTGTCAGAGTTGTCAGAGTTCCCAAAAAACCTACATGATATTTGTCTAATACAAAAGGCACCACTACATGTGAATTTTAATATAATGAAAACAGTAAATTAATAATTTCAGAGGAAAAATCATTCTTATTTATGGACTAAACAACTGCAATTAGATAATGTTCAAAAACAGCAAGTCGAGAGCAGCCTTGAAGAAAATCTGACACCTCAGGAGAACAAACTTCTCAAACTAACAAAATATATATAAATACTATAAAGCCAACATTAACCATAAATGAGGAAAATAAACTGTCAGCTTTTAAAATATGAATTTAACTGTCTTGTATAAAGAATTTGTCTGATAGCCCAATGGCTGCACTATATAAGAGAGAAGTCCACTAATAGTGGAGAGGCTTTACTAGTTAGAAATGAGAAAGATGTACAGCCAAAGCAACCTACATAAATGAGAAATTTAATTCTGAATAAAACTGACATAACAGCTAGGAAAAAAAGAAGAAAGAAAGAGAGACCAGAAAATAAAAAGCGGATGAACAATAAATTTTAAATGTGTATTATGAGCATGAAAAATCTCAGCATAATGCATGATCCCCAGTTTAGAACAAAATATTAAATGAGACAAATATTTCTCTCTATATTTAAGTATAAACAGGATTTTCTCTTTATTACCTAAGAATAGTAAAGTACTTTCTATTATATTATTAACATAAAAGAATATAAAAAATCATATATCTGGGAGAAATATTGCTTAATGAGCAGGCTTTATTAACCTGCCCAAATATACTAAAACAATTGGTTAAGAAAAAAATTACTGGATCACTGTTTTTTATTTTTTTGAATATTGGAATACCAGGATAATGCCAGCTATGAAAAATAAAGTCAGAGAAACCAAGCAGAAACTGAAAGCAAAATACTTATTTTCTATTATGTTTCCATTATATGTTTTTCGGTACTGTCCAAGTCTAGTAAAGGTGGACTGTGGTTCCAGCTTGAAGCATGCAACAGACAGGCAACTCAACTGAAATTTCCATGAAGAGGACTAATGCAATCTTCATATGCATATAAAAGGAGAGAAATGAATAGGAACAGAAGTAAATAGGAACATTTAGAGCAGTGAGGAGATGGAAACACACTGTGATAATCCATGTTTGAAAAGATTTTGAGAAACTTGGAAGAATCACAAAAAGTTCCAATGAAAGAATTCAAAGGGCAAAGAAAATGACTTGTTGAAAGACCTTCAAAGATCTTTATCTATTCACTGTATGGTGGAAAAAACTAAACAAAGAAAGAAAAAAAAAAGCAAAACAAAATGAAAAAAAGACTAAGAAGTGTTTCATCAACATCTGAGCTCCCTTCTTTGAAGGTATTGGAATGGGTTCTTAAACTACCAAAGAAAGACAGAACAAGAACCAGAGAGAAAAGCTGGTACTGACAAATTGAGACAATCTGAAAAGTGAAAAAACAGTTATACAAGGATGATAATTATTGGGGTAAACTGTCTAGTGATGTTGGTATGGATCGATAATCTTCAGAGCATGGCTGGATGCCCTTTTCAGAGACAAACTTTAGTTGCACACAGTACACAGAATTCAGTACAAGGGAGTCCTATGTGTAACATAATGGCTACTTATAGCCTAATATATGAAGTTCAGTGTATAAGACCTTTTTGACCTTAAGTTGACTGAGAAATCAACTTTCTCAGTCAACTTAAAAACTGATACATTAGCACTCCTTTATTGCTTATTTCAACAGAAAGACTCTGTTAGAAAGCTTATTCCAAACCTAAGTCAAATTTTATGCTCTTTTAAAAGCTGAACATACTAAATGCTCTATGTATCTATGTGAAGTCTCAACATGTTATACTTCTGCACAAATGTCTGAGTCAGCAGGACAGAAATCGGTAGTAAATTTAAAAGAAAAAATAATAGGAAAGTAATGATCTAAATAATTAAATTTAGTACAGAATATACCATGTATGCTTTCAGATCTCTCAGTCAAGAGAACCTGATCCCTGCACTGAAGAGGTTTCAATAGAAAAGATGAAAAAGGAACAAAAGAGAAATTACAAGTTGAGCTCAGATGCCTAGCGCTGACTGACATAATCTAAAGCATCAAGGACTTCTTCATGATGGCAGTAACAATATAAGCATCCCTGTGTCCTTTTAGAGACACACTATGGCTGGATACAGACATCAGAAATCATACAAGGTGCCTACATTTAGATAACTGAAGACTTTCAGTTGATGATTATCAGATGATATAGTCTGTGAACTCCATAGCAGAGTCAGGAGTTGAATATATATTTCTGAATTTTCAAACCAAATAATATCAAAAGCTGTCTTTAATTGGATGATAGTCTGATACTATTTTTTTTTTCTTTTCTAATTGGTGTTCCTAAGCATTTTAGCTACATTATGTCCTACATATTTCTGTTTCTGTGAAGCAATATTACTGCAAGAAATGAGAAAACTGTCTGACAGCAACCACACCATAATATTAATAGTTAGCTTTGCTTAATGAAGTGTAGCATTAATCACGGCTCTCTCATTATGAACTTATTGGTCTTATAAGGCATGCAATCTGAAAATGTCATATTTCTGCCTCACTGTATATATGAGAGAATAAATGTAATTCATGATTTCTGCAGTATGGACCTAGAAACCTTCATTAAAAAGAATTCACCATTGCTTTTTACCATATAGCAATGCATAGTTATATTCAAAAAAATGAAATCAGCATGTCCTCTGAATCAAATTACTTATTCTAGCTGGATAGTAATAACAAATTTATGTTCAAAGAAGCATGGCAATTAGGGGTAAGTTATACCAGCCTCTTGGGAGGGACATCATCCTCTGTACATACAAGTAATGTTTATGTGATCACATTTACAGTGAAAGCAGGGTTGGTTACAGTGAGAGCAGGGTTGGTCTCTTCTCACTGGTGACAGGTGACAGGATGAGAGGAAATGGCCTCAAGTTGCACCAGGGTAAGTTTAGGTTGGATATCAGGAGAAACTTCTTTATGGAAAGAGTTGTTCAGCACTGGAATAGGCTCCCCAGGGAGGTGGTTGAGTCACCGTCCCTGGATGAGTTTAAAAACTGTTTGGATGTGGTGCTCAGGGACATGATTGAGCAGAGGGTTATTGGAGTTAGGGTAGTACGGTTAGGTTGAGGTTGGACTCGATGATCTTTAAGGTCTTTTCCAACCCAAGTCATTCTACGATTCGATAATCCTTCAGCAATTTTAAGAACATGATTTGGAAGTTTCTGTGTCTCTTCCTGAAGTTTAAAACAAAGCTGGCAATTGTAGCTTCAAATATATATAGACTTGTAAATCATAGTTTTTCCCTTGTTTTCTGCCAATACATAGAGGCTGCTATTAGAAATCTTAATGCTAGTGTAAATTAAGTATGAATGGAAATGTTTAGGTAAGCACCAGAAGAAACACCAGAATTAAGTTAAAATCATGGCCTGTATTGACATCTAACAGCACATTCACAGCAGGAAAACTGAGCGATATATTATGCTGTCAAGACCATGATGACTTGATGTCATCAAAAGTCTGTGTGCTCCACAGTACAGGATATCAAAACAGAGTGCACAGTACATATATGTAATTGCGCTTTCCTTTTGAGCGCAACAGGAACAATATTGTTTGAAGAATGTCAAGACAAAAAGTACAAGACTTCTGTGGAAGTAAGCAAAATCCCGAGTCAAGAAAATCATCTTAAGTGGTGGGCTCTAAAGGAAATGAACGACGTGTTTAAAAACTAGCAGGTGGTTGTTCACCAAGAAGAAAAGACGTACTAAAAGCTTGATGGTGGGTGGCTCTTGTCCATCTTCCACGTCACACAGAAATGATCCTGACCAAACACTTAAACCCAGATATTTGGGTGCTTGCAGGTCTGTGAGTGTGAGAGTTTGAGTGAATTAATCAATGAGAGACTGTGTCTAAGAGGTGAAAATTAATTTACTTTGGGATTTCATTTCATAAAAAAAATAAAAATATCTTCTTATGTAGAGTTTCACTACACAGATTTCCTGTTCTTAGAGGAGAAAAAGGTGTGAATGTAGACCTGAAGGAGAGAAATGCTATTTATTACCTCGGTATTTTCTCCAAAGCACAAAGCAGTTCCTCCAGCTTTTACAAACCTTCAAACTACAATCAGAATCTCAAAATAATGAGCCTAAAGGAACTGGGAAAAACCGACAAACAAAGAAGATAGCTGCATATACTCTTTGATGTAACAGACTGTGATATGCCAATTATTCAGTTACCCAACTGGATTCCATACAGTGTTATGATTAAATTTTGATGTGTTGTAGCCAAAACAAAAATTTAAGAAGTAATCAAGGTCAATTTGCACACTTGAAAATAAACATATCATGCTTCCTGAAGTCTGATTTTGCTACCAGTCAAAAATCTGGCTTGCTGGGATGACCAGAGGTTTGGTTGTTTCTTAATGTGAAAGACAATAAAGACATCTGTGACTGAATATGAAAAGGTCCCTTCAAAGTTGATTATCTAATTGGTTGCACAGTATATAAAGCAGAGAATGAAATATTGACATCTAGCAGTATGAGATCATCCCTAGTGCTATGTAAAGGTCCTGCTATGTGTTACTCGTTATGAGTTTCAGCCCTTACTATCTGCCCCGGCAAAGCTTGTGTGGAGTTTCAACCAATTTTTTTTTCTTGTTATTTTTATCATATTCAGCAGCATAATCCTGCACCTGCTAGTAGCATGTTGAAAATCCAGAAGGGCTTCTGATGTATTCCTTCAGTAGATTATGTTTTGCTATGACAAGAACTCACAGTGAAGCCCATCATGGTCCATAGAACAAATAAAAATGAATGGAGTTAAGAGCATTATCAGATCAATTTCAAATTGATCTTTACTGTTGTCCTGAACTCTTTTTGCCTGCCTGCCCTCAGTCCTGAAAGAGAGCAGAACATGTAGAACAGCAGTCAGTCCAATGAAGTGGAGCAGCCAACAGTGACATCACTGAAAACCATTACTGGACACAGTAGGGGAAATAATTACTCTTGTAAGATCAGGACACATCTGCAGTTTGTAGGAAAGCCACAACCTCAGAGGACAGAGAGAAGTATACCTCTCACCAGGACACGAGATAAATAAAGATTAAGCCTTGTGTACTTCAGTGACACAGCTGTGGCAAGACAGAACTCTTGCTGGCTTCAGTCACGTATGTGCTGGTGTTGGCACTAAAAGTATTTAGAAATAAATAAAAAACAAATAATAAAAAATCAAAAACTTGGTGAAGTCAAAGAAAGCATGATGTGTAATATTGTTGTGGAACAGCACTGCAATACATCAGGGCAAATCTTACACAATCTTTCAAGTCTTTTGATACAGTCCTACATCACATTCCTATCTCTAAATTGAAAATATACATGAATTTGAAAGATGGACTTTTCAGTGGAAAAGGAATTGATTGAATGGTCATAGACAGAGGTTTGTGATCAATGGCTTCACATCCAGGTGGAGGCCAGTGACTAGCGGTATCCTCCAGGGGTCCTTCTTGGGACTGGTGTTCTTCGACATCTTTATCAATGACTGAGATAGTGGGATTGAGTGCACCCTCAGCAAGTTTGCTGATGACACTAAGTAGAGTGGTGCAACAGATACAATAGATGGAAGGGATGTCACCCAAAGGGATCTGGAGAAGTTTGAAAAATGAGCCCAAATGAACCAAATGAGACTCAATAAGGCCAAGTACAAGATGTTGCAGTTGTGTCAGGATGATCCCAGATACGTGAACAGGTTAGGAGAACTCACTGGGATCAGCCCTGCCAAGAAGGACTTGGGGTTCTGATGTACAAATAGCTTAATGGAGGCCAGTAATGTGCACTTGCAGCCCAGAAGGCTGACAGTATCTCGGGCTGCATCAAAAGGCTGGCAGGGAGAGGGCCTGCCCTTGTAAGGCCCCACTGGCGTATTGCATCCAGGCCTGGGAATCTAGCACAAGAAAGACATAGAAGCTGTTGGAGTGGGTCCAAAGGAGAGCCATGAGTACGGTCAGAGGGCTGGAACACCTCTCCTGTGAAAAAAGACTGAGACAACTGGGCTTGTTCAGCTTTTAGAAGAAAAGGCACTGAAGAGACCTCATTTCAACCTTCCAGTACTTAAATTGAGTTTATAAACAGGAGGGAAAGTTACTCTTTGCACAGGCACATAGTGATAGGAAAAAAGGGAATGATTTTATACTAGAACAGAGAAGATTTAGGTTAGATATTAGGAGGAAATTTTTTACTCCGAGGGTGGTGAGGCACTGGAACATATTGCCCAGAGAAGTTCTGGATGCCCCATATCTGGAGGTGTTCAATACCAGATTGGATGGGGCCCTGGACAGCCTGATCTAGTGGGTAGCAACCCTTACTACAGTAGGAGGATTGGAACTAGTTGATCTTTAAGGTCTCTTCCAACTCAAATTATTCCATGATTCTATGATCCCTGAAATAAACTGGCCTCCAAGTAATGGGCCCTTAGGTAGGTAGAACATAGCAATCTCAAAAAGCTGCATCAGACACCTCCTCTAGCAATAGTAAGTCTCTGTGCAGAAGCATGGACAAAGGAAGGAGAATCCATATGTACTAACAGAAGGCTGTGCATTCTTTTCCGAGTGCAACTTCTGTCTTTGGGGAGAAGAAATGTCTCTATTCCTGGTATTGCAATGACGGGCAGCTGATTTTTTAAGTGAATGACTCACTACAATCATACAGAAACATGATAATAAGGTCTCACTCTGTTGTACCCTAATTTATCATATCCTTCACCTCATGTCTTTCTACCATTGCATGCACAGCTGGTCTGGAAAGCAAGCTATTAATCAATCTCAGCTGGTCAGAGAAGGCCAGTAACAATACTTATCCAAATGATTAAGGTGGTCATTCACATTTCTCATTTCAGAATGTGTTTTATCTCAAAACACTGGTTTTCTTTCTGTATGCTTACAGGCTCTCAGTGCTCAGTGTCAGACTGCACATTCAGAGTCCATCTTACAGTTCTCTGCAGACAGTTTCTACCAAGAGTTTACGGCCTGAGGGTGATTGCATAGGTAGTGATAGTGGTAGAAAAATAATCATGGAAAGAAATAAAGGGGAAGGTATAAGCAGTTCAGCAAGAGATTTAAGAGGTTCCGGTTGAGATGAAAGGAAGAGCAAACACATAAGGAACAGAGAAAGATGTGTGTGCCATTAACACAAAATTAGTGGGAGAAGTTCAGTGAAAAAATAAACTGCAAAAGGAGAAATGAAACAAGGCTAAAGGTGGTAGAACCTTATGAAAGTGAAGAGATGAGAAATGCCACTTATCAAAAGAAACATTTGAAATGTTATCAGAAAGATAGTAAGAGTCAAACAAAACATCGGACAATTCCTAAAGGATTGGTTTGAAGCTGTCAGTCATATCAGATGCTGTTGAAGAGATGAAAAAGATAATAAAAAAAGTAATTCATCAGAAACTGTAGAGAGACAAATTTCAGTGAAAAAGTGGTTGAAAGCCAGAGTGGAAGCAGAACATTCATATAGAGTAAACAGCACATGTTATGAGCATGAAGGTGAGAGAATTTCACTTAAATGGTGAGATAAGAGAAAGCTGCAATCAGTGAGGACTCTCTGAAGATAATATAGATGTAAACATTCCTGTATTTAGAACTTAGAGCTCAAGTTCTAGAAGCTTAAGGAAGCAGCAAAGAAATCAATTATTGAGGTGAAGGAGTGGTTTCTTGGGCAGGTGGGTCAGAAGGATAGATAGAGATTGGATGATATAAGAAAATGAGGTCTCAGGATATGTGAGTAGTAAGAAAAAGGAGAAAAATACAGTTAAGGGAATGTGAGTGAAGAAGGCACTCCAGAGCTCCAGCAGCCATGAGAAAGTGGTATATGGGAGAGATTAGTGTGATCATTAAGGCACCTATATCCTATGATATAGGGACATGCTTCAAGAACTAAATTACAACCTAATCTACAGTACTCTAAAAATATGTTCACTGATATGTTAAAATGCAATAGATAGAACAACAAGGAAAAATGATAGGAATGTGAAAAAATAATCTGCCAATTATTTACCATTAGAATCCCAACAGATCTACCACAAAAATCCAACAATTTTTAGCAGGCATTATTAACTGCAGTATGGCTTCTAATTGGGAAGACTAAAACTCCAGAGACCAGCTGTGCCTCATTTAGTTCAGTCAGCTGCAAGTGAGAAAAGATGTTCTGATCTCTCTTGAGGCATTTCAGAAGCCAGCTCAGATCTTGGTGGATTTAATCATCATGTTGTATTTTTGCTTACTTACCTCCCTTTACTTCCAAGAGAGATCAGGGTGACAAGACTCCTGATATAGTGCTTATTTATGGTTTGGGGAAAAGAATTAGGAATGAGCTCAGCTCCCTAGAACACCAAAATCATAGGCTTGGCCTTCTGAAATTCTGACAACACATGCTGTGCACTGCAATTAAAGCCGGACACTGGAACTTCAGTTGCTTTTTCCGTAGAATTACTTCTCATCTGAAGAGAACCATTACCAATTAAACTATCAGCTTGAGTACAAGTGAAGGAGTTGAGCTTAAGTCTACCTCTGATTCATAATTTCGTGAACTGATCTCCCTTTCTATTTATTGTTTCAAAATTAGGAAAAAAAAACCAACCTTTAAACTGAATTAGTTATTTCTGTCACTGGCATGGACAAAGATGTTTAGACTTAAGGGAAGAGTTTATTTAGATAACAGTGTGAATTGGAGTGTCTCTTGCACAGTGAAAATTAACAGTGTTGAGCTGATTATCATTTCAGAGTGAAGTCCTCCAGCCAAAAATGAAAGTTAAAATTATCACTATATCTAATAATGGACAATGGAAATTTTGCCTATAATTTCCAAAATGTACAATTCAGTTAGCGGTATTAACACTGAAGCATTGTCACTGAATAATGTAAAATATGAATGACATAAGTGGAATGGATATTTTTAATCATGGAAGATGATGAATTTTGGTTCCCAGCTATTTTACTTACAACCAGCGTGACCCAGCATTTCAGTGCTTTTTTCTGCTTTGATGTCTTTTAAATAAAATTAAATTTCAAATTATTATTTTTCTACGCATTCATATTATTGAATTATCCTGAACGTTAAGAATTATTTTTATCATTGGTTAGATATTTTAACTCAAATATTCCATTCTGCCTGGCAGAACCCTGAAAGAAAGATTCCCCGTAGTCAGAAATTTTGTGTGCACAAAGATTGTGAAGCAATATGGTTTGTTTGTTTGTTTTAGATAGAAATAAAAGATATAATAAAATATGTCATGATTCATATAATTTTCTATTGTAATGTTAAGAATATTATTTTTAAAAAAGTCAATAAATATAGTAAGACAGCATTTAGGACAAATATGATTACCGTGTTTTTAAATACTATGTGTTATGTATACATTTACATATCTAAATCTTATTTCTTAATGCCAACATTCATCACTGCAAAACCAAGAAGTGAGGTTCTCATTATCAACACTAAAATAAACCAACTGAATGTACTACTATGATTACAATGTATATCAAACATTTAGATTATTTCAAAATATGTTCTACTTTCTAAGAAGATAGAAATATCACATTATTAACATAAAGTAAAATACAATGTTCTCAGTAAGTCAACTACACAAAATGCAAAGGTAAGATTACTTAATTTTTCAAGTTTTCATTTAAATATCTTTATTCTTCTTTAAAGAAAAATGATGGAATTTGATATATACTATAACACTTAGGATATGTGCTACCAGTTGTCTCTAATCCAGTTCACTATTAGTGCTTCTGGAGTTTTTAAATAAATAATCATTAACATTCAATCCTTATACTGCTTATGTTACTTATCTTACAATACTTATGTACTTATGTTATATTATCAGGGGAAATAGAGGGTTATAAATGGCCAAGATTTATATTAATTATATTATATTAGGTGAATGCATACCCCCACAGACATTGCCATCCGCACTTTCACACTGTCGATCATCACATTCACAGTTTTTTCCATAGACTCTGTTGTCTCCTGGAGGGAAACAAGTGCATTGGCCACATTCACATTTTCCTGTAAGAAGAAAATATTTTTATAGGTAAAATTTCAGTAAAACAAATTAAATGATATAACAAACTTATTCTATACCTCTCAAAGACATGTCACTCTGTATTAATTATTAAGTACGCACATAAATTCTATTAGAAAAAAATTCACAAAATTATCCTTTCTCCATGGCAACAAGAAGCAAAATATATTGCTTTTATGTCCTGATGGAAACAGAAATAATAGGCAATCATTGGCATTGTATCTGTATCATACATCAGCTTTGCATAACAGAGCTGTGGCACATGTTTAACTGCATAATTAACCTCTGTAATTGATCTAAAATATTTAGCACAAACCTCAGAAACTCTGAAAGGAATTAAATTAGAATTAAATCATTTATGCACTGGACTATCTAAGATGCTATCTTCTTCATTCATGTAGAATCATAACCCTTTAAGTATTCTCTTGGGCATCGGGAAAATAAACAAAATGAGGTATAGACCTCAGGAAACAGAAATAGAAAGCATAATCTCTGTCACAGTCTTCCCTGCCATCAACCTTATCATAGGAAAACTCTACAGGGCTTAAGGAGTGAACAGACTCAGCAAAGCTCTCACAGTTGGGATAACACTGATTTTCTAACTTCTAAGAGTTTGACTGCATAATTATATATATACATATATTTAAATACCATGCTACTGTAAGAATGCACAAAATATGAAACAAACCAGGGATAAACAGTCTTGGGAAAAGATAATGCATATAAAGAAAAGGACCACCAGACATATGCATAACATAGAACAGCCCATTTCTCTGGATATAGTTTAATCACAACAGCAACGTGGGCCTGGACACGATTGCAGAACCCAAATTTACAGGAGGAGCAACTATCATTCTAAAGCAAAAAGCCCTCAAGCGTCGCTTTTCATAAGGAATCCAAACAATTCAGCATCTGTGTTAGTTTTTCAGCACATGCTGAAATATTTTCTGCAATGGGAAAAGGAGTTAAGGAGAACATCAGTGGGACTTTCCTAACTGTAAGTTTCCTGACAATAAGAACTTTTACATCAACATTCAACCAGATCACTGTCATCTTTTAACTTTAATTCGTCACATTTGTTTTTCAACAAAATCAATCTAAATAAACTGAAGCTGGATGGACTTCATCACTTCTGGACAACATTTCCCACTTATTTTATTGTTGCTTGGCTCTTCAGCCTTCCATGCACCAATGTTCATTGAAGAATTTGAACGGAAATTCGATGTGCCAGGACTGAATCTAGAATCATGCTTTAAGATCATCTTAAAATTCAGTAATTTTTTAAAAGATAAGAAAGAATTAGCAGCAAATAATTCATGATATCTTTATAATATGCACTATTTTAAAACTACATTGCATGGACAATTATATGAGGATATTAGTTGCAGAAGGAATCATAAGAGAAAGTTCATTCACCAAATCATGAAATAAATTTGTATTTGATAATCTTGACAATATCTAAGATATGATTGGATACAGAATGATTGATGTTATTTGCATGCCTTCTCTAATCCATAATTATTTAACAAGGAAAGCATTCATAACTGGTATAAAATGAATCCTTACTACTTAAAACAAACAAACAAACAAACAAAAACAACAACACTTTTGAAGTGTCCACCTTGTTACATGTTGGGGATATCACAGTTTCTTTCTATCCATCCATCTAAGACATACCAGCTTCTTCATCACCACATCATCAAGTGTCCCAAAGCAGAGGCAATCACCCTTAGGCAGATAGATACCTACCAGATGAACAGTACCCACCTGTTGTGGAAAATCTATGAAAATATACAAAAGAACCATCTTTAACACTGGCATCCTGGCCAGCTAACGGTATAGTGAGGAGGATGCTTGAAGGACAATAGGATCCATTTGAACAAATTGCTTTGAAAAGAGGAGTCAGCAGAGATGGAAAATCCTCCAGAGGGATAAGCAAAGGAATGTTCTGTAGTGAGGCTCTTGCACATTCTGTAATTAAGAAATGCCTTCTGGAATGTGTAAATTAATAAGCAAGAATGACTTGAGAGCCTGGTGTTAGGGCACTTGCGCTGGAATGGAAATAGTTCCTCACAGTCCCTGCTGCGATTGATATTTATTTGTTTTAGTTCATGTGCAACAGTTCTATCAGGGAAAGACTGAGGAATATCCCATCTTCAAGCAGACAGGATGTTTTCTGCATTTAAGAAATGCAAGCTCAGCTTGGCTTTGCAAAATCAAGCAGAAAGGGGTTTTTGATCTTCTCATTCTTGTCATCCTAGCTAATGAATGAAACACCAACATTCAAACAGCTCAAGTTCCTTTTTTATGTCTGTGCCTCATGTTTGCTTTTGGCTAGCTCCCCACTAAGCCCAGTGTCCGCTTTACATCATCTGATCTAAATTCAATGTGTCTTGAAAACAGACAGAAACTTTATCCAGTCAGCGCTCTGGAAAAGGATTTCTCTGAGCTATTTCTTTTGAAATACTCAAAGATACATCCATAGCAGCTTAGTACACTGCTGAAAGTGGCAGTCAGATTATTACTTCATCATTCCTTCTCTTTCCACGTGTGGTAAAATCAGCACTGGGAACATGTGAAGGGGATTTAGTGCTGGCAGTAAATTACTGTAACTTTGAAGTGACTTAAAAAGCATGTTTTACCTCCAAAAGCATCGCAATTTTCATTAGATCGTATCAGGTGGGCTCACTCTGTGGAGCTAATTTAACAAAGGATAAAAATTCATTTTTCTTCTGAACAACTAGCTACATAGGATGGAGTAAATATAAATTCCAAAGACTTCGTTTGTCACCATATAGGTAAATGCAATAGTTATTAGCATTCTGGAACAATAAATTTCAGTTTCTTCCCCAGGAAAAGCAGGATAAGGCGTTTTCAGAGTAAGCCTGCTCCAATCATACTGCTACTTCAACAAATGTGTTGCTATAGAATTAGCAGAAGCCACACCTTATTCTGTACCGTTATTCTCTTAGTTACTACGATAAAACACTTACCATACAAATTCAGTCGTTCAAAAGTAATTTGAAGCTCACATTATACTGAAGAGGGATCAGCACTTCACTAAACATACCCTTTCTTTGTCTGGAATAATAGGTTTCCCATAGCAACCTGATTATAGAGGGAAAGCTACTGCCAAACACATCCTAAATTCTCTTTAAATTTCAAGGCATACAGAAACAATTAAGCACATGAGGACTATAATATTTGGCATCTATTCAACTAGCAGAGCCAGAGCTATGCCTTAATAGTGAAGAGACACAAGTTTACCTCTGTCATCTAAGAGCGAGTGGTTTCCTCTCCTCACTTAACAGAGGCAGCAAATGTCACCATCTGATGACTTCAGATGAAGGAAGGGATGTTACATTAACTATTAGCATCAAAAGGCTATGCTTATTGCAATACAGGACTCTAAAAATAGAATAATTATAAAAGACATTTATTTGTCTGCAGTCTTCATATTTACTTGCACTCTTTTCTTCCATTGATGTCGATAAAAGTATTAATTTATTACTTATAACTGTTATTGAAGACTGAAAAAAGACTGCCTCAGGGTTTTCTTTGCTTCTAAAGGGAATTTGACTGCCACATGTCATTAAAACACTTAACTGTGTTAGATAACTTACTCTGGAATTAAAAAAAAAAACAAAAAAACTGGGCTGTGACTGCTTAGCTTTTGATTTTACCCACCATTTACTATAGTTGTTTTTGTGTGTTTTTTTTCTTTTCTTTTTTTTTTTTTTTGCCCAGCATTTCTGAAAACATAGCTAAAGTAAGTGGTGCCCAAACTTAAAGATTACATCTGCTGCCATGCAAATTGCTATGACCATTAGCTGCGTGCATTCAAACCAATTTCCAGTTTCCTATATGGACTGAACAACAGTCTCTTTTGTACAGGTAATTTACATTTTAAAACACTGTGCTAGAAGTATATAATTTGTGTAATAAAACATCTTTACCCTGTTATTGACAGCAAAAGCAGTAGGAAGACAGAGCAATAGCTTAGCTTTCAACATTAAAATAAACACTGAATATAATAAAATATATTTTACTGTCCTTTCCTGACCATAACTATTATATACAAATGATTTTTCTGTATGCAGTATTGATTTTTAATCTCACTGAAAATAAATTGTTTGGATTTTTTGTGCAGGTTGTGTTGTTTTGTTTTGTTTTTATAAGTGTAAGGAATACGGTATGAAACCACAACACTATCTTTCAGCCCAAGCAGAGATTGCTGCAAAAGCCAACCAGGTTCATCAGCACATGGGAAGGATGATGTTTCACATCACTGATAATCAGAAGGGAATGTGCCTTCAGGACGGACTTTTCTGCCCTGTGGCTGTCCCAGGTTTAATGTCTGAAAACATTTCCTATCAGAAATTGCAATTACTTTGCTATCAAGCAATCTCAGGCAGTGAGAACATTCAGCAAAGCTTCTGTGTCTTTCTGCCGCCAGAACTCACTTCATGCTGGATGGGAGCAGATGATCTGAAATAATGTTCAGAAATGGCAAACCAGAGATGGTATATGAGGAGATCTGCACAGATTAGTCCATGTTGAGAGATACGCTGGGTAGAGGAAAGCAGATTTGACTTAAAGTACTAATACATAGCATGATGCAGCTTCGGTAAAAGAAAAGGAAGGGAGGCAAAAGAGACTGGTAAAGAGAATGAATGAGTAAAAATGTGCTGTGTGTGCCAAAAATAAGGTGGAAAATCTCATAGTGCCTGCTCAGTCTGAAGCACTAAGAGCAAGTTTAATCTGAGTGAGTTTATACAATGCTGAGAAATGTATGAACTCCAATAGAAAACAATGGACACATTGGCATCTCCAGTTCCCCAGGCGTCCTGCAGCGGCTTCTCACACCTTGAATGGCTTTTCATAAACAAAAATAGCTGTTTGCATAAAAGTATTGTACCGCCTGGAAAAAATAGCACTGCCTTATACTTGATGATATCCACAGCTATTAAAATGTAATTCCTGGACTTAAACAGTAATTTATGAGGTGCCAGATAAAGCACACATTTAGAAACATCTTTAATATGTAGAGAAGTATCTTTACAGCCTCTTCAAACATTGAGTTCACACAAAGTATAAAAACTTGGTGATTATTTCTGGCAAGGATTTTGGACAGGCAGGAGCAATGCTCTACTGAGCAACATTTGAGGAACAACACCTGCAATTCTATGGTTATATTGGGAAAAAAATAAGTTTTCCTCTTCAAGAAAAGTTTTATCTTAGTACAATTCTGTTTGTCTCAAATGCTCCAACATGCCTGACAAGTTGTGACAAAGCAGCTAGGTGGGCTACCATAATTCTGGTGCAACATCTTGCAAAAAGGATTCAACATCTACGTGAACAAGCAATTTTCCTGCTGGACTTGAAAACTCCTTTCTGCACTGAAGGCCTATTTCCCCCTTCCCCTCCCAGAAATGAAGAACATCAGAGTTCTAAATGCAGCTTGTCCTCTGTACTGAGTGTTCAGCTGTAGCTGCAGAATGAGGAGGGTGCACTGTGCTGCTCACCATGACAACATATATCACAAGTGCCAATGTTGGTACACCCCAGAGACAGGAGTGGAGTTGTGCAGGAGATGCATCAGCAGTGCATTGCACCTCATGAGTCTGTACAAAATAGAGACTAGGAGATGGCATCCTGTACAGCAGCTTCCTGGCCTTTTCACATATCAGGCTGCAGTACTGATGTTTGATACTGCAACAGAAGCTACAAGAATCAGGATTGCTTTCCTTATTGTGCATAGGATTTCTCCATTCGGGTGCTGGAGACCCGGGTGGCTTTCTCTGGAGATTTTCTGATGAGAATTGTTTTTTCCTCACAAGGCTCAAGCAACAAGTACTTTCTGCAATAAATCACTCATTTGAGTCATTAAAATGCATGTTTAACTTCCCATAGACAAGAAAAACTGTGCTGCAAGTATCACAAGAACTACTTGTCCACATTTGGGTAGGGAACTAACTCTGTTTCTAAATCAATAGACAGAAAAACAAACACATGTCCAATGTTTATTCATAAACAGAGGTTATTTGCAGCATGACTGACCCAGGACCTCAGCTACAGTTATAAAAGCTCCAGAGAAGAGCTCAGCTGAATCATGCAGACATATAATAAAATGAAAATTGCTTTAATAAATCCAAAGTCAAGTTTCCAGACTTGGTATCTGTGAAGTACTTTTCATGTTGTGAATTCAGAATGCTGAAGCAAACTACTAGCAACATAATATGAGATTTTCCTTTGCCTATATAGCCAGTTCTCAACTGCTAAAACTGCATCGGGTATTAATTACATTCAGCACTCTTCAAGGGTCTGAAGCAAACAGAGTAAACTAACTACATCACATTGCTGCAACACACTTTTACAAGACTTGTATCTGCAACTGGTGAGTTCTTGTTGCAGATTGTATTATCTCCCTTTACATGCAGCCTCCAAGGCCAGGATTCTTTCACTTAATGCTGGCACTGATACCCTTATTTTTATCTGAAGGGATGAGACATGCTTGGAAAACCTACTCCAAAACTGAGCTTAGTGACACTGGGCCATTCACTTCTACGCAAAACAGCAAAGTCCCACTATGTAAGTGTTGGGAATGGTGTATTTGCTATGCGAGGAGTACTATACAGAGTGTCATGGTGACTCTCGGGACTTCTCTGTATACAGGTTTTCTTACCTTTTCCACTAGAAAATGTTATTTAAAGTTCCTTGTCTGAGGCTTACCTACATTCATTTTCCTTCAGTGGTTGTTGGGATCAGGATTTGCAAAAATTCATAAACTGCTGCAGTCATTCCACTATTGCATGCATGTCTTAAGAGATTGTTCATTGGTAGAAAGTACCAATCTTTACCTCTTATCAAAAATGGTGTGATGTGTTGTTTTTATTCTTCTTTTTGTAGACAGAAAATGTTTTAATCTTTCTTTTTTTTTTAACTGAGTTGCTTTATTATGTGAAAGTGTACCAAAAAGCTCTGACAATATAGTTGTTCTTATGGAGAAAGGATACGCACAGGAAGAATGATCTCTAAGACAAATAGTCTGAGGAAATAAAAGATCAGAAGCATTTTATCCCAAAGAACAAAAGCTTCATGGCAGTGTAAGCAACTGAATATCCAGGACTGCAAGAGGAAGCATTACACAACAGCAATTGCAAATGGCTAAGGCTTACCCCCTGCTTTAGTACAGGCAGTATGTATGACTAGAAGCCTAATTGCAAAGTTAGCATATGGCATCTGAAGTAAATGCTCTTCCTTTGTGACAGCCCAGTAGTGAATACTTCTTTAGACAAATCCACTCAGCAGCAGCACTTTACAGATTTAGCATCAGATAGTCTTTTACAGCTCTAGCTGATCAGCCCTGCTGATTTGTTTCTTCTTTTCCAAGCTGATTTGTTTTTGTTTTTTTTATCCTTCTTCCTCTCTCTCTTTACATATTACGATAAGAAGCACTGCTGTGCTGCTAGGTTCCTTTTCAGAATGTTAACTTGTTGACATCTGCTATCATCATCAAGAAGTATGTCTCCTCCATCTGCCTCTTCTCCTTAGGAGTGCTTTGAGGACACCCTTCCTGAAGGCTGCTATTGTGTTCCTGCACTGTCAACAGGGAGTTTCTAGTGGAGCTCCAGGAGAGGAGTCATCCACAACACTCCTGCCTACTTTGCATGAGCAGGATTTTAGAACAAATGCTTTGCTTCTCCCAGTGACATTTTACTTTGCTCTCCTGCCCTTGACAATTCACTCCCCATATTAAGGGGACGAGTAGGATTATGAAGGCAATTACTTCTGTGTTTGAAAGAAATGTGATAGTCAATGTCACCACACAGTGGAGAGATGCGTGAAGAAGACAAGATAGAGGTGGCAAAGCACTTTCTAAAGAAATGTGTTGTTAAGGCGGTGGAGATGGAAGAGAAAGAATTAGTTGGGGGAAAAAAAAAACTTAACAGTATGGCAAATGTCACTTCAAAGATGCAATATTCAGCAAAATATAACCTGATTTTTCCTACCTTCCTTCCCCTCTTCTTCTCTCTCCAAGAAATTAGTTCCTTTCTTCCATCAACCTCTTTCTTTTCTGCTTTCCAGTCAATTTTCTTATCTTTCCACATTGTCCAGTGGATCATCCCTCCCTTAAAAATGCTTCACCAATGTGTACTATGCATTTTCTCCTTCTACAAATCACATTGGCTTTTAGATCATGCTGTTACCTTCTGTAGCTTGTACTGATCTCTGCCTTTACATCTGTTCACTCTTTCTCTGCAAAATGCTTTCAATAATTCAAACTATCAAAAAAAACTACTGTAAAATGATGCCAATAAATCAAGTAAAGGACACAGCATTCCACTAAAACTAACATCTCCACAGAATAAGAAAAGTAAAATATTGCATTTGATTCAAAGGACCTGGCTTGAAAATGCTTTTTCTTTACCTTGGCAACAATCAGGAAAAATAGGGCTCATTTTCCTTTCAGCCTGTCCAATTGTCTGATAATTCACATAAGTTGCTATAAAATATCTTCTAGCAAACTCCAAACCTAATGAAGATCCACAACCTAATGGTAAAAGATATATGAAGCATAAGAACGTTGCTCAAGAAGCTTTGATGGCTTTCAAGCCATCTACAGCTTTAGACATTTGACTGCCTTATCATCCAGAGGATTGACATCTTATCTCCTTTTTACATGATCTGCCATGTAATGAGTCATAGCACTAATTCCACAGAGATATTTAATTTGCAGATTAATTTACTAGAAAATGTCAACTACTTTGTGGAAGTTTAATCACCAAAATGTTAACCTTGTTCACTTCCTGCTGATGCCTGTTGTTTATTAGGTAGTCAATTTCAAGATATTTTAGGGTTGTAATACAAGCCTATCTATTATAGTGTTTAAACTCCTAGACACGCTGTTCTTTGAAGCTTTAGCCAAGATTAAAGAGCTGTATAATCGCAAAACAACAATATGAAGAGATTCAACTGCATAGCAACCATCAATATTATTTGCAGATAACAGACTGCTAAGTTCAGAAACCATGGCAACAAATGACATCACACTGTATCTACCTTATTGATTAGCTTTCACCTCAAGACTTTTTCTAGAAATGAAAGACATTACCTAGCAACTGCATCATCTACCAAGTTGTTCCAAGTCAAAATGCTCTTGCTTGTCAGTCGTAAACAAATTTGTCCTTTTTGTTGCCAGCCAGCCAGATTGTGCACTAGCCTCTTCTTACAAGGCTCTCCATTTTATCTGTTGTAAAGACACTGCCTTATGGCTCTGAAAATCTTTGCCCTAAGTGTAATAGTGAAATCTGTGAAATAACACTTCCTCCTGGTGACCAAAAAGATTGGCTTTGAGAAAAATATGCAATCTATAATGAGGGAATTAAAGGAAATATTTTAACAGCTTTTTAAATGCAAACTTTATCTTTGGAAAACCACACAATCTTCCATTTTTTCTCTGCCTGATTTTAAGTATTAGGAGTAAATTCTTC
The DNA here is from genome assembly GCF_016699485.2 of Gallus gallus. Taxonomy (NCBI): domain Eukaryota; kingdom Metazoa; phylum Chordata; class Aves; order Galliformes; family Phasianidae; genus Gallus; species Gallus gallus. Next base: position 143,418,358 of record NC_052532.1, read on the forward strand.
ATTGCAGGTTTTCCTGAGCCCTGGTATTTCAGGAAGAGTGCATGGAATAACAAAACAGTGAGCCTAGAGTTATCAAAGAAGACTAACTAGGCACATTACCTACCACACTACAGGTATACTTGCTTAAAGTTCATGAAAACTATGCCCTCTGAAATCACATCTGCCTTGATATTGCCCCGTGAGTAGACAAGGGCAGGGCACTGTCTATTAAAACTGGGTTAGAGAGAACAGGTGTAATTATGAGCTTCACATACTTACAATCAGCCTCCCGTTTGGAAACATGAGCAAACCCCAGCAATTAAAGGTAGTTAGCAGTTTTCAAGCTAGTTGAAACACATGCAACAAATAATTAAAGCCTGCCAGTGAGGCTGAACTCTTTCTGCAGTATCTACCTCAGTGGAAATGGATTTGTGATCAGTTTCCAGGCCTTCCTAACAAATACAACAGTAATCAGAAATACTAAAATTAAGGTATTTAATTTTGTTTTATTTAATTTGGCAAACACAAGCAACTGATGCAAAAAGCCTAAGCCTGAAACAATCACCTACATGTTAATATTGATTCGAGTTCTCAGAGCAAGAAATCAGGTTTGCAGCTCACAGTACACCCAGAATTTCTTGAAGGGTTGTAATCACTAAGTAAGATGTATGCTTCTGCCAAGATGTCTGCTTTGGGTGGAACTGTGCCAAGTTTGTTATCATCAGGACAACCTATTGAATCCAGCTGTCAACTAGAAAGAGTGTGGAGGAGCCCCAGTCACCACCCACTGGACAGGAGAGTAGGAAATGCTACAGATGAACGAGAGATGCTTGAAAATGAACGGGAACAAAGCACCAAGAAAGCATTTTTCAAGTCAGCTAGGGGAATGTTATACTACTGCACAATATAATCTTTTGATAGTGCTAAGGAAAGTTTGTGTCACTCACAATTCCTCCTTTAATTCCTCTCTCTAAAGAGAGAAGAAGAGAGAAGAAAGAGCTTAGCATTGCCCAGAAAACATGAAAAGCTCTCCAGCAGATGGAGAATTCAAAACAGATAAAATCGTAGAACCATAAAATGTCCTGAGTTGGAAGGGACCTGCAAGGATTATTGAGTCCAACTCCTGGCTTCACACAGGACCACCCAAAAACCAGACCATATGTTTGAGAACATTGTCTAAACACTCCTTGAGTTCTGGAAAGATTGAAGTCATGACAAAACGAGACCTTATGAGTCCTTTGAAAGCTTCAGCAAGAGAGTTTTGCGAAGGCAAGGTCAAATAAGAGGCCAGTAGTTTGGTATTATATATTGAGTCTGCTTTGTTTTAAGGATATGACTAATCTTTTACTTCTTTAAAAGTTACTGTTTAAAAAGGGAGAATGTAAAAAATATATATACAAATGGAAAAATCTAATATGAAAATAAGAAAAAGAAAATGCTACTTTTTTAAAACCATTGAAACATTTTGAAGTCAAGTGAAGCAAAAATAGAAAAGCTGAAGTCTCTTATATAAATCAGAGTAAGAGGATCTTTTACAACTGATTAAAATGTTAAGACAGTGAAGCCTAAAAGTACTGTAGGGAATTCTGTGCTAAATTGAAAACATCTATCCTCTTCTATTTTGGAAATAAGTTTAGGTATTATGCAAAATACTACATTTTCAGTGTAGTATTTTGCATAATCAAAATATTTTCCGCAGTCAACACAAAAGAATATAAGACAATGCAAACAGTGCTTTCTCAGACCAATTGCTTTATTAAATACTGAAAATTTTATCAAAATGCAACTGTCAACTGAAAAAGCAATCCTTTCAAGGAAAAAAAGCGATGTTCACTGCAACAGTTTATAGCAAAATATATAAGCCAAGCAAAACAACAGCTAAGAAAAGTGATTTGAACCTAGGCATTAGATTGAGCGGTTTTATCTTCCTGGATACAGAAAGAATACATCAAAGCCAATCGCTGTAGTGATTTTGTGCCTTTTCTTCTCTCAGATCATTTGGACTCTAAAACCCACGTTAAGCATGTTACATTCTTGTCAGTATTCAGAAACAGAGAGGAAATAATCAAGACTCACTCTACTGAATCCTCTTCAAGTACCCAAGAACGTTAATACTTTTGTGGATAGTATGTATTAACATATTTGTTTGTATTTATTTATTTACATATACATGAAGTATTAATAAATATGGACTGTGGTGAACAAAAATGCCAAAGGAAGATGTGGCTGCAAAGGGTGGGATCACTTATTTGTCTATCTCAGGGCATCCAAGCACTCTTGAGTTCATAGATAAACTGAAAATTTTACAGCAGACTTCATCTCATTCTGAAATAATCGTCTAATCTGGTCCAGTAAATAGCAGGTTAAAACTGCCTTCTCCTCTCCAATGAATTCATGGAAAACAGTGTTCACAGAGACAGTAGTCACTATAACAGAAATTTGAATGTAGATGAGGCTCTTCCACTCCAGTTATTTAGGGGCAGTTCTCAGCACCTTAAGAGCACAGCTACTCCGGTGGAGAAGGAATAAAGAACTTAGCTCTTCAGATAAAGTAAGCTTCTGAAATAAACCCTATAAGAGCCCATTTGATTACTTTGAAGCCATAACAAAAGCTCGCAGATAAAACAGCAACTGACAAAGTCTAGAATACAAACACAGCGGAGATTCCATCTGAGTAAAAAGGTGGGAGATGTTGCTGGGAGTTTATTGCTATGTAGGAGTAAGAAAACTTAACTAAGTAGTTGCCAAAGTGAAGGAAGATGGGACATAAGGAGAAGAGCATTACAGTGACTTGAAACATTTTGGTAAGCTCATTCTAGAACATGTATATGTAAGAAGTGTAATCTTACAGGTTACACAAAATAAAAGATCCCAAGACTAATGCCACAGCTGAAGATGAAATCAAAATTCGGATGGGAGATGGAAAGGTATGAGAGAAGAGGGAAATTAGGATGCACTTACAGCTTGTAAAACCCATAAACAAGAAGTCTTTGACATAACATCCCTAGATGAGGACAATAAGAAACATATGGCCAGAAAGTAAGAAAAAAGAAGACAACAGGTAACAGAGAAGAAAGTGGCAAATTAACTTCTGTTCATATCATGTCTGTCAAAAGACATGTCAAAATGTCTTTTTCTATGGAAAATGTCAACACATTTTCCATAGTAATATGTATTATTATACAGACTGCTCAGTCTAGGGAAATAAATACTGCTTCCTGCACCACCATAGTTCAAAACATTGCCAGTTGAACTTTATTGCCTAGGAACAGTTTTGGTGTTACTGCTGTGGCCGCTTCTCCTTTTCCTCAGAAGCATCATATCATGCCTGAAGTACAGTAACGAATAAAGACTGAATGGTGCCATAACAGTGGGGACGCATGGTGGCACAGCTGGAGAGCGTGTAGTGACCTGGAGAAAAGTGTTCCCACTTGGATATTCAAGCAAGCTTTCTTCAGTAAAAACAGCAGTTCCTATATATTTACTTTATAATTAGAAAATATATCAGGGATCAAAGTATATGATCGCACCTTCTGAGTTTCACCACAGATTCTGCATCTCATTTGAGCCAAATCACTGGCAGCCCAGCTCCCTGCTTTCAGGGAGCAGGATGATAGAACACAAAACCACAGCACTCAGAGAAACAGTCAGTGTGCAAAGTGGTGTTAGGGGAAAACAAAGACACTCTATTCCTTGCAAGAAGGATAATTCTGCAAAGAGTATCTCCAGATGTAGAAAGACAACCTGGAGGAAATTACCTCTTACAGCTGCAAGATACCTTTTAGCAGCTGACAGGAGTTCTCATGCTATTGTGAAAGTTCTTCTAGCCCTGTGGGAACCTGCAGACTTAGTTTTCAAGCAGTGGTGGCTGACAGGAGCTTGGCACCGATCATTCCATCAGCCTTACTGCTGGCCTTATTCAAGGTAGAAGGCACTTGCGGCTGCTGTGGGGCCCTGACCACAGATGCAGTCCTTCCACAGCAGCAGGGTCCAGCCCTGCTGAAGGATAGCTGCTCCTGGAGCCTCACCCAGTGTTGAGCCTGGACCTGCATTTCCACAGCAAGTGCTGGAGACCAACCAGGCAGCTTTGTGCAAGTGTGAAGTGACCTTCGTTGTTCCAGGCTTTCACTAAGCAGGATTAAAACGGTGTAAGAGAGCAGACAGGAGGTAAATCCCAGTGTGGGAAACTTTGTTCCAGCACTAGGGTGCCATCTCTAATTTTAACATTGCATGAATTAATACTAAAGCCATGTTTACTTGCATGGATTTTTACAGGCTATTAAAAATTCATCCCAGCCCTTTTCCAGGAAGTGTCAGTGTTCTGTTTAGCAAATAAGAAAAAAGCCCCACAACAATTACTTCCAAGCAAATTGAACACAATGAGTTTGGCAAGCTCCATCATACCTGATTTCAGCTGGAAATGAGGCTTAGATGGAGCATTCCACGCTTCTCATAAATGTCTGATTAGAGAAACAAAATAGGCTTGGTATTGTGAGTTTAAATTTGTCAAAATTGCTTTAAACACAGCATGAATATAGAATTTATTTTTATTACTGTTTTAGAGAAAAGCACTCAAAATTATTCAGCCTAATAAAAACAATAAAAAAGCAATTAATTCTGCAGAATTGTTTTCAAGCCAAGAAAGGCCTTCTTTTTTCGCAAGTAGTAATGAACTGAACAACATTTATTTCATTAAAAAGTGGATTTGTTAATATAATGGATAAGAAAATTGTGTTCAGACCTCCTCCGAGTAGTTCTCTGAGACTGAAAAGCTGTGTTGTTAAATTCCCATGCAGGAAGCTGTAAGGCCCAGCAGCTGCTTGGGCTTTAACCCTTCTCCCCAGGATCCTGAGTTATGGCAGAGCCCTGAGAAGAGCAAATAAGAGGCTGCCACTGAAGAATTAGTAATTTTGCTGCTATTTTCATTTTCTCCCTTTTGGAGGGGGGTAGGCAGTGAGGTTTGGTGCTGAGGGAGTGGGAAGGAATAAGGAAAATAATCAGCAGAACTCATTTTTTCTGTGAGAAAAAGTGGGAGGCATAAGTTACAGGGGGCAGTAATTGTGGATCAGACACAGACAGGAACTGATACTCAGTTGCGAGAGGAAAAAGAGCAGTGGAGACGTCAGCTACAAATCAGCTGCAACCCCACATACTATGGAATCAGTAGTATGCAAAACACGTCAAAACTCTTGCAACACGCATGCGTGCAGTCACAGAAATGGAGCATTTATTTAGACAAGTCAGTCACCCCTTGCTGCCTTCCCCAGAGAAGCAGTGCCCAGCAGTGAGACTCTGTGCATCTCAGTCACTGCTGGAGACAATGATCTGGCCTCCTCTCACAGCAGTAGTTTGCACTTCAGGGGCTGCAAAGGGGAAGGGGCCAGCAGACACAGCAGAAGGCCCAGGCAGCTGAGGTTGTCACCCACAGGGTCAGGGACTTGAGAAGATCACAGAGACAGAATTTAATATTTTCCTTGAAACCCCCACGATCGGCTCCGCTGCTTGCATGAATGACTCATTCATCTATCCTGTCTCAAAGATCACAACAGGAAACATCACATTCGTCTCTCGCTGTTTCTCTGCCACTGTATTTATAGCTGCAATTAATGACGATGAAATGTGCTTTCCAAAGAAGTGTCACTAAAAAAAGTGAAAACTATCTTCAAAGTAAATAGTTTACATAGTGTACGAAATACGTACAAAACAATACACACTCAAAAATACTCCCACCATCTGAAAGACATTCTAGGCTTACTCCAAAAAACGTTACCACTGCTAAACAGAGGTGCAACATCCAGAAGACTGATAAAAAAGAAATAAAACCCACTACAAACATCAAGAGACATGCCAAGTGCAACATGTCTATACCAGAAGTACAATTATTTCCATGGGTGTTTTTCCCCAACAGTCAAATGGTGACATTCTCTTTCATGACATTTCCAATGAGTTCATCCAATAAATGACTACAGAACAAAACTCTGCTTGCTCCTATATTAAAAGGTGAGAGACTGTATGTTAGCTACCCCTCTAGCCCACCTACTTCTGCTAACCTCTAAGGATCAGTTTGCACAACCGTCCAGAACAGACTGGGTCCAAAACTTATTTATCAACACAATCACACAGATTTTTAGCAGAGTTTAGCAACTTGAGCATGCTGCTATGCTAATGAGGCTTCATGTCTGGAGCTACTTTTTGTACAGCAAACATAACATGAAACACTAACGCAGGACTTTCTGTAGAGGACACTATGGACAAAATCTAAGCAGTGTTGAGAAGCTGTGCTCCTAATGAAATGATATGTTTGTCTGAAGCATTTTATTAAGTCCTAGACATCTGTAAATGCCATACAAAGCCTTGAATAGATATGATCCATGGTAGCTAGGGAAATGCAGCTGTAACTCAGACAGTTGGATATTTGTATGCTTCAGACAGACTTTTTAAATGAAAATAACCTCATTTTTAAGAACACCTTTGACTCCAAATATCTCAGCATAGGAGCGCCCTGCTATTCAGCACAAAGGCCAAAGTGAACTGTGGCCTGGACAAAAACAGATACACTATTCCAGCACCTGAAATCCAGAAGGAGCTGCTCTCTAAACCCACTCTTGCAGTTCTCCTCTTCCACTGATGCTCTGTTGCCAGTCACAGGGATTTTCTACTGCAAGGGAGAGGATTACTAAGTGCTTAAGTGATGAGTGTCCTTCCAGAGCATTTATTACACAAGGTAAAAAGGGAACAGAGAACAAAGTATATTAACAGCAATATCCATGCATCTCTCTAAATCAGAGATACGTAGATGAAGATGCTTCTTAGTGTGTCCTTAGCATTAGAATATAGGAATGACTCTCATGTCAGACTTTGGCCTAGTACCATTACATCACACCATCTCAAAATGGAAGAGAGATGTACTAAATGTCTAGCACTGTTGCCTCTGCCACCTACAGGGCTGTAATGACTTATATTTAAATGAAATGAATTAATTACTTTGAATTGATGAGAAAATGAAACTAATGGTAGTAAGAGATATCATAAAATGAAACAGATTTATGTGCCCTTATGAGAAAGTCTGATGAGCTGATGTGAATAACAGTGTAATCAATAGGGATGACAGAGTAGTACAGGCGAGCAGATACCACTGGAGATCACCTACTCCTACCCTACTGCTCAGACCAAAGATGCACAGAGGCAGCTGTCCAGGACTGTGTCCAGTTGGGTTTTGAATGACTCCAAGGATGGGGACTATATAAAATATCTAGGCAATTTCTGTCATTGTGTAGCAACTGCTATAGTAAAGAAGTCTTCTCTTCATTCTAGTCCTTTCCCTCCTCTGATTTAATATGGTACCAGGATGTTCATGGATTTCCATTACCCATAAAAATCACAGAAGTTTAATATAAATGATTGCAATACCTCCCTTGTAGGAGAGGGGAAAGAAAAAAAAAAAGAAGAAGAAAAAAAGTTGGTTGATTAATTAGATTGTTGAGATTTTCTGGGAAAAAACCAATTAAGCTTCCTAAAACTTTTCATGGAAATGCACAACATGCATTACACTAACCACTTTCTCGTTAATTAAAAAAAAAAAAAAGTAAAAATTTGAGAAATAGAATATTTTATAAAATCTGTCATCTCTGCCCTGCATTCGTTTAAGAATGCTGTTATGTATCTGTTTAGTAAAGGCTATATAATACTTCTGAGTTATGCATTTTGACTTTTTCAAATACTTGACCTATAATGGGAATCAATGCAGCAAAATATTTTATAGACTTCAAGCAACACCGTAATTAAATCCTACCAATGTTCTTTTGACAGCTGCCTTTAAAACAATGATGGCTTTCAAATTTTCTATAAAAGAAGCAGTTAAAGTACATCACTTTTCTCATCCTGCTGTCTGGAGGTCTCAGAAAGTACCTCAGCTAGAAGTGAAAGGGCATTCATTAAAGCAGAAAGATGTACACTGCTTTTCAGACTCAGGCTACCAGAACTGGTCTTCAAATTGAGAGTATTACCTAGCAAATATGAATGTTTGTAGAAAGTCCCATCAGAAAGGAGCCAATTTTTTAAATGAAACTGTGACAGGATTAATCTTTCTAAATCTCCCATCAATAAATTTCAATTTATTTTTCTATTTTATTTGATTAAATAATCAAAGTTTGTAAAATCATAAGGGTTCTTATCTTTGAGTCAGTCAGTAGCACTGACAATAATATCTCATAGTTTGATTTAAAGTCTAGTGAAAGATCTACAGTAAGATCTCAAATCCAAATTAGGCACAGTGGAACTTTCTATCCAAAACAAAACAGAAAAATCTGATCTACACTACAGTGAGAGATTCTCAGGAGAAGTTCTGTGATTTAAAAGCAAAAATGTAAAGCATGAAGGCTGCCACAAACATTACCATTCTCTGCCCCCAGGAAAAGGTGTAGTTCTTTATCAGTGTCTCCAAACATAAACAGGCAATTCATCCTTTCAAAACTAAACTCTCTGCCAAAGAATGAGAGAGAGCAAATCTCAAGAACTAGCATTCTTTCTTAGTAGGCAGATGAACGTATATGGTGGCAATGTTGTGTACATGGGTTGGAACAAATTCCAACCACCATAGAAGGTTACTGAAAAAAATTCAAAATGACAAAAAGCCACATAGTGTTTAACCATGCAAGGCAATGAGTCTGAAAAGCAGATCAACAGATTGCATGTAAATCTAAGTAAATAATTTTTTAGGGAGATTCTAGCAGAAAATGACCATAAACGGCACAGTCAACAGAAGAATAAGTTAAATTATAAAGCAAATGACACAGATTGAAGAGAAGTTTGAAATAAAATCATGTTCCTGAGATGTTTGGAATTTTTAAAATAGAATGCTCTACATCTTTGAAACAATACACTTTTCTCTGCTTTGTAGAAAGGAACTCTGATGTGAGGAAAAAAAAAAGATTGAAGTGCATTCTAAGTGTCACTAACTTAATTTCTGGCAAAACAAGTGTGATAATAATAGGATGAAATCTCAAAATCACAAAAGTATGGGATTTCCAAGTGACGCATCCCAGATTTCTTTATCTGGGCCCTTTTTTATAGCAGGATATAATATAGCTGAACATACATATGACAAACTATGTAGCAATGCCAAGTGTCACTGCTACTGTGTTCATTCCCTTACATACACACATTTAGATAACGAACTGCTTTTTTTATCATGTGCAAAACACAGAACAAGCTAAAGTGACTAGATATGGAATACTTGTGATTTTAAACTATAGGAGATCTAGTCTGCAGAGTTTATCATGAGATTCTGCACATTAAAGACAACAGTAATCTTTCATTCTGCACTTAATTAATTTCACATCATCTATGTTATCTGAAAAGAGGCTGTGGGAAGATTCATATCCAAAAGTTATTTAAATGAAAAGAATTGCTCAGTGTGTCCCCTTTTTTTTTTAGTCTCTGAAAGATTATTCAAGATCATGGGTTAATTCCTGCCAAGTATTGTTTCTGTGGTATCGTTTGTGGATGAAAGGAGAATGGAAGCATTTTTCACTCTCTCTTTCAAACCAGTCCTTTCAGTGAATTATTCCTGTGGAATACTAGGATGGAATATAAGTGCTAGCGTTAAAAAAGCACTAATAGTCTAAGAATGAACACAGGGGCTTCCAGTTCAATCACTTGGCAGAGTTAATACTGTGAGTCACCAAAAGCCATGAGCAAATGAAAGGCCACCTTAGCATCATGTGATGTACTGAGAAGGAGCAGTGATTAATTAAGTCAAATAAGAAGGCAATAAAGATGGAAGATAGATGTACTCAAAGCCCACCCTCTGTGTAGTTCTGGGCAAGGCAACTTGCTGGTTTCATCTTCTTTCCAGTAAAAAGTATTATACCAAAGTGTAGAAAGTTACAGGGTCACAGCCCTGCTGACTCATTGCATCATGCTAAGAAATAAAACTGATTCACTAAGAGCTGGATCTGATTACACCACCTGTAAAAGGTACAATCAAGCTTGAAACCATTGATGAGCCCCATGAACAGCTGTATCTCATGCTATTCACTACTATTCTTCCTTTGGGACTTTTCATAATATAGATATTCTAGTTTGAAACTTAGATAAGGGATAGAGGAAGAAGGACAGGAAATTATCTGTTTTTACTCAAGCCCCATGGTTTTTGCCCTTGAACTTTATCTTTGCCTCAAATTGAAGTATTTCTGTGCATTGTCTTTCATGAAGTTATGGTCTTCCTGATATCTGACTCAATAATTAATGTGTAAAGTTATTGCTTGCATGCATAATCTTCCTCTCATGAATATGTGAAGGAGGAAAGATTATAAGTTGTCAAATGCTTCCAGAGCCTCTCTTCATGACAGAATGATAGATCTCAATGCTGTATTTAAAACACAGCTGAATAGATAAAAATAGTGTTTAACTTTTATAGTCATTATGAACCACAGTAATTTACTGAGCCCTTCAATCAGCTGAAGAAACAAAATGTTGGGAATGGGTGAATGACTCACTTCTTTTCATGCCGTGCACACTGGTGCTCCAATAACTTGATGGTCTGAGGGCTAAATAAGAATGCATAAATGTATCACAGAAATGAAGCAAACAAAGTGCATCATAAACAAAAACAAATCAGCAGAAAGCACTGAGGGAAACTCCAACCAGTGGCTGGTTTCTAATTAGCTGTATCTGCAGGGTGTGTCTGAAACGGTTACGAACACAAACGTGGATTTCACAGTGATTCAAAATAAAAAAAGTAATTGTACTAGGAACAAGAATTTTAAATAAATAGGCTCAAAACTTGACTACGGAATTCATGCATACGTTCTGTTCTCTCTTTTTCTCTTTTCACAGGAGTTCAAGACTGCCTTGCATACCCAAGTAGATATAATATCAGGAAAAAGTGAAATGAGAAAATGCTCATAATATTCATTAGTTAAAACCATCCTAAACTAAGAAATAATCAGAAAAATGATTCTTAGTATCTTAAATGACGGCCAGTAAGTTGAAAGAAGTGTAGGTAGTTCTTACTAATACCTAGGAATGAAAGTGCAACCATTAATATAGGCCCTCTTACGAACTCAGCCATTAATATGCAGTCTTCTATATGATTTTAAATATACTAATGCCATGGGGTGAGCTGTAAATACCGTTGCCATCAATGCATTTGCACTTTATACTTGTAAAATGAAGCTTACCCTCCTTTCAGCCTCTATCAAAGAGCACTTTAAGAAAAATAACTATGCAAGAGTTTGCATTTTCTTTTGAAATTATTCCCATTCCTTAATGTATCCCAATCTTCTTTGAATTAGCTGACAGAAGCTTCCAAGATGTGAATAAAAAAGTCAGATAGATATCCATGTTGTATTTCACATCTAGCTACCAAGCCTCTCATAATTCCTAGAACTACCCAGTATTTCTCTTCATCAAAAGTCTTCATAACATCAGATATAAACCCAAATCATACAAAATAGAATATAGTGTAAATAATTCCTAATAGAGTAAATATGAAACTATCAGTATATATCTGGTGCAATCTAATTTGTTTGTGTTGTTTTGAAATACTTTATAACACTCGTAACTACTCTTCATTGTTCCACTTAGGTGCTAGGCAATTAGGAAAGTTATTCAGCCCCACTATGGACAGTGAGAGCAGGTGTCAGTGTTTCACACTAAACATTTCTAATATGCTTTCATGCTGGTTTTAAGCACCAAGTAATATGTTTCTTAAGTTCCCTGAGGTGACACCATTTTTGGTGCTGGATCCAGTTGTGCCCTGCAGTGGGGCTGCTGGAGCTAGCTGGAAACTGCTGTGTCTGGCACGTGGTAGCGCTCACCTCTCATCACAGTAAGAGGCCTTCCCTGAAGCTCTCCTCCTTCTATTTTTTTTTTTTTTCATCTTTAATCTCTTGTATTGGATTCAATTTTACATAATTTGAAATAATTTGAAATTTATCCTCTTCTTTTAGTGCTTTGTTATTGACCTGTATGTAAATTTTCAGTTGCAGTAGGATCAACTTCACCTTGCCATAAATGTTTCTGCATTCAGCTCCAAATTTTCCCAAAGGAATTTTAAAAAGCTGAGTGAAAAATTTAATTGTGTATAAATTGTATGATTTTTGTTGTAGTTGTTGTTATTGATTGCAGTGATTTACATGGACATTTCTGCCACTGTTAGTCAGATCCTGTAACAGAAATATATCATCAATACTGCAATTGTTCTGCAAAAAAATTTTAAACGAATATAAATTTAATTATCCCCCAAAGTATTTATTTCAGTGAATGAAGAACTCCCTGGAGGCCTCGTACATCTAAAACTATATTAAAAATACTCAGCAGAATGCAAGGGTATCAACCACTCTAAAATTTCAGCTTCGGAGACTTTTCGGTGCTAGACACAAAGTATACAGGACTCTGATAAAGGATTTTGGAAAACATAACATGTTCTCTGTAAAATATAAAGCCATTAGCAATGTACAGTCCTTACTGACATAAATAAATTCCATGTGAAGATTGCAATTAGGTCCTTGAATGGTTTATTTACTTGCCTCTGGAAGGAGATTGGAAAAATTCTGACAATCTGCTGAATAAAGCTATGCCACTGGTTTAGAAAAAAATGATGCGTAGCAATTACTGTGCAAATCTTCAAAATCTTAAATGTGAGATTTGTTTTCTATGGGTATTTGTGCAAATAAATCTCACTCAGTCAGCTGATCCCAGATGAAAATTCTCAAAAGGATTCAAGCCAAACAAAAGAAAATTGTTTTAAATTTGAATATTCAAAACTTTTTAAAAGTTCAGTATAGTCATCCATTTGGCTTGCTCCTGTGAAAGGTGGGATAACCTTTCAGAATTGGTAGTTGTGAAATAGTCGCTCATCTGTAAACAGAGAAATTTCCTTGTTAGAAACTTCTAACGAGACCAAATCATTATCATACTCTATCCAACCAATAGAACTACTGCTCCACAATCCTTTTAAATAAATCTGGACAAGATTATGCTACTTTGCTGAATTCAGTTAATGTGTAACACTAGAGAGTATAACTCTAAGCCACACAGATAATATGGAAAAAAACAATCTCACATTTGTGATGATTCATTCCCACTGAAAAAAATACAACATTCGCCACTTAAGGAGCTCTTCAGAAATGCAGCTGTACTTGCTATATCACAAAATGATGGTCAACATACAACACCATAGCAGTAAGCACTACCTATAAGGTCAGGTAGTGTGAATTATCATTTCCACCTAAAACAGACTCAGATCTCATGTAGATGTTAGATAACACTGTCTAAGTTTTGAGCTACTGTTTGCATTATATTAATTCATAACTGTAGCAAACTTAAACTCATCTGCTTTACAAATCTTTGCTCTAAAGAAAATAAACTTTGATCTTAGGAATTTACAAGAAAAATAAACAAGAAAAACTGCTGAATTGGACTGGGAGCTCTACTAGATAAGTTGTTCCCTACTATGGAGTATCTGATAACTAAAACATCCTTGAATATTTCTCATATGAGAAATAGCCTGCTTGTTCTCAACAGAAATCAATACATCTTACAAATTTACGTAAGTGCAAGTTTCCTACCCAAAAGACTGGTGGTTTTGTTGAGGTGTTTCTAAACCTGACTATGCTAAACATTAAGAATAAGGAACTGACTCTGCAACCCCTGTGATCTACTGACAGATTTACTGAGATGACCCAAGAAAGAAACTGTAATAAGTGTTTAAAGTTTGACATGCTAGATAATTCTACAAGTTACAGATTCTTGCACATCTTGTATCATTATGCACTCAATTTCAGACCTCAGAAAAATCTGTGTTAATGTTAATGACTGCATTTGTACTTATATTTGTAATGCCCTCCCATGAGACTCTTCAGAGCTATTATTTTTGTTCTTTTGCTTAGTTGCCATTGCCACTCTTGAACTACTAATGTTTAGGAAATTAAGACATATTTACACTACTTATAATTTACCCTCTATCCATCATTTTATTTTTTCTTTTTTTTCCTGTGTAAATTACTTGAAATGCTTATTAAATGATCACTGGCTGTTTATTAGTCAATTACTATTCAACTCCATCCTCATTGAAACTAGAAAAATTCATTCTTGGACATAACATTACTGGGATGTCTCCAGTCAAAAATCAGTCACCTATGACTAATGAGTGTAAGATGCCAATAATGAAGTTCAGTGCATCATATATCTGAGATTGAGATGCCTCTGAGTTGATGACTTACTGCTGTAAAAGATTATTCTTTTATATGATTGACTCAAAGTTTTCTGAGGAACAAGTCCAGGCAAGTCCTGGGCAAAGGTAGAGAAATCTTCTGTCTGGAGGACACTGATGGACAGGTCCTGGCTAAGGGTTGTGAAATCCTTTAAGGAGCACAGATGGACAAGGCCAGGGGCAACGAGAGAGGGATAAGCTGCTGATAATGGCTGGGAAACGGTCTTTTGTGTATCTCGAGGAAGATGGCCATCTCAGGAGGTACGCACATGACTCTTGCTCAAGCACCCAGGGATGTCACGTAGGCAGGAAAAAAAGGAGGATAAAAAGAGGGTCCAACAACCATGAGGAGAGAGGGTTTTCTGCCATCAGATCCCTCACCACGACAGACTAGAGAGGGTTTTCTGCCATCAGATCCCTCACTTCAGACCATATGCTGACGGACTTCCCTGGGCCTGCTACCTGAGACCTGCTGTTTCCTCCCGGGCTTACACTGAGGCTTCTTCCTGGACCCACCCGGTATCTGCACCCTCTCGTTGCCCAAGACCGGCCTCGCTGCTCCTGCCCTTCGGCCTCGGACCATCAGAACGTCATGCAACAGGACTACTGCTGGATCCTGGTGGTGACTATCCCTGCTTTACGCAATTCTTGCTTCTTTCTGTCTTTTCTATCGCTCGCCTTCCCTTCCCCATCACCCGAATCCGTAACAGTGTCCGTCCTCCCCTTTCTTCATCTCCCTTATTAACATTTGTAATAAACTGGTTGGATCAACATTTGAACCGTTCTTTCTTAATCTCACACCGGGCATACCTATTTCAAAGAACCTCCTCTCCCTCCTATAAATTGGAGCAAGACAATTGCAAATATATTTATCGAGTTGTAATCAATGTTGCATCACATTCATATATGAATCTATGATATAAAATGAAAGGGAACCCAACACAAAATAAATGCAGGCTGTTCAGACCAACCTCCTAATTCCTTGTCTATCCAGAAGAGTGAAAAAAGATCATCATATTCCTTGTTTATGTAACAGCTTTTAAGTATTAAAACATGCTGAAATTAATAAAACAGAATGATTACTCATTTGGGTAGAAGCCCAAAAAACATAAGTAGAGGTAAAAGCTTAAATGAAAAGAACCAGAATTTAAAACATTTGTATGCCAGCTCAAATTAATTATCATTTAAATGATGATAAAACACAGATTAGTAGCCTGTGCTTTTTTGATAAAGGATGGATTAACTATAACTGAATCAAATTTGGTAATCACAGTAAACATTAAAATCCACATAGTTTAATCTGATATATAAGCAGCAAACAGAATTCAAGTATGCTGCTACATACACAGTATCAATCTGTATATAATCGTGATATTTCTGTTTCTATTAACCATTTTTTACTTTCATCTTTGACCTAAGTCTTAAGTGCAACTTTGAAGGGTTGGAGATGCTTCCAACTGCACTTCAAATATGTTTTAGTGCATACTCTATATCAATACAATCTGCACAAAATCTGTGCAATGTGGGATAAATCTGTGACTTCTCAAGCTACAAGAAATTAATGCAATTTCCCATGTAGTAAGGTAATATGTGGGACAAATTCCTGCATCAGCATCTTAACTAAGAAGCCTCTGTGAATGACATTGTTGATGAAGATTGGGTAAATGACTCCATGGAAAGAAGCAGCTGTGTTATGAACAGGGAAGTACAGACATGTTTCTAGAGGTGTCTACGGAACCCTGTGTCAAGGGAAGGAGAAGGTCTCTGGATCTGATAACGATGTGACAGGCCCTGCCATTACTCCAGCCCTTATGAAAAACCCTGCAGTTGCTCCAACTTCTGTGAAAGATCCACAGCATGACTCCATTTACCTAGTCTCTGAATAGCAGGGCATTACTAATGACCTGAATACCCCTTCTACATCCATTTTGTTTGTAATCATAAAGATCATTAAAAGACTTGTATTTTTTTGTCTCTTAACTTGATGCTCAACTACAGTGTTGTGACAAGCATCACCACTGCCATAATTCCTTCGTGTCCAGTGAGTCTGCAACCAGCTGTATGCAGGACTTCTGATGCTACCAGGGGTAAGAGAAGATTTTGTGAAGTAGGAAAAAGTTGCAGCAAGGTAAAATTGTAATTATTTTGATTCTTTAGCATTATGGAGTCTAAGACTATGCAGGTCAGTTGACTTATTGGGACAGAGGATCTTTCCACTTAGTTCTTCAGTTTTACATGACTGTACACTATTAGGGACTGAAAATCACTGCCATTCAAAGTTTAGAAATTAAGATGCTGCCACTATGAGTTCATTGCTTGGTAGATACATTCAGCATTATTGTATGGCAGTACCTCCTCCAACCAGAGGAGGCTCATTTGCACAGATTTTGATAGGTTGTTGCTCAAAATCACTTTGACCTCACATCTTGGTAGATGTTGGCAGTACAGGCACAAAATGACATTATGATATTATATTTACCATTATTTATTGCATATTATAGCAAATTTAACCAAGTGTACATTACTTCAGAATCCCAGCTTTTATACTTATACTGCACGCACCCTTAGGTGCATCTGCTCCTACTTACTCGCTATGCTTGTGAAATAAACATTCATCACACACCAGAGCCACAGGGATCAATATCTGGATTATGCAGAGGAATATGTGATGTATTTTGAAATGCAAGGGATCTTGAAATATCTCCTACACCTCGGTGGCTCATTTATCATTGCAAAGGTCATGGATTTCAATACTACTAATGCTCTAAAAATCTTTAGGTTAACGTCCATCAAAGTATCTTACTTTATGAGCAGTCCTCTCATTTTATCGTACATTGAAATAGGGCAAAAAATGTTCTGTAGTTAACATACATGTCCTTGGGCTTTGGATTAAACATTCAGCAGGGGAAGGGAAGAAGGGATGAAGGGAAGGAGGGAGGGAGGGAGGGAGGGAGGGAGGAAGGAAGGAAGGGAGGAAGGGAGGAAGGGAGGAAGGGAGGAAGGGAGGAAGGGAGGAAGGGAGGAAGGGAGGAAGGGAGGAAGGGAGGAAGGAAGGAAGGAAGGAAGGAAGGAAGGAAGGAAGGAAGGAAGGAAGGAAGGAAGGAAGGAAGGAAGGAAGGAAGGAAGGAAGGAAGGTTGTGTCTAGAGTCTATAGGAGATGTGAATAGTAAGTAAGAAGGACAACAGATACCTCATAAATAATTTTTATTGGATGAAAACAGCAATATTAAATGTTAAGTTCTTCATTAAATATTCTTTTTTTATCCTCCAAAAAGGAAAAATCCTTTTCTCTTCCTCACTTCAAACAAAAATTAAAATTAATACATCATTTGAACTACTTCCTTACATAAATCTGAAATGACTGCTTCGTTCTGCAAACAAACTTTTTTTTTTGGTTTGTTTAATTGAGGAAATAAGGATATTTGACAAACCATTTCAAAATAACTAATATATATGACTTCCATGAGAATTCTAATAGTTTGAAAAGTGAATGTCTGTCAACCTCCCTACCTTTCCATCCCCACCCAAAAAAACCACCAACAAAAAAGTTGCAAACTATTAGTTATGTAGTTAGTATAAACAATGCCATCTACTGGCAATAGTAATAAGTAACACTGTACGTTGCTACATGTGGTAAAGTTGTCACTTTCCTGTATTGTAATAGCTATTCTAGAGTCCAATGGTCATTGAAGAAGATAAGTCCTTAGATTTGAAAAGAGGTTTCATGTTCCATTTTTCTCCTTAATGAGTCATTTTGTCTAATATAGTTGGAAATATGTTCCTGCTAGGAAGGAAAAGGAGGGGTTTATGACTGGTTTAGAAAGAAGGATTTCATTTGTCTGTATATTCCACAGCTTTATAAACATACTGACATAGTTACAAAATAAGCAAAATGAGGAGAAAAGCATGTTTAGCATGAAGACAGTAGTATAAACTAAGTCCAAACATGCAGCTCCTAAGACTATCCAAAATAGGCAGAAGATGCATTTGAAAGATTCATGAGTAAATTAGTAGGGAACAGTGAATTAGTAGGGAACGTGAACATATTAGACATACAGAAGTTGATGTTAAGTTCTCTTCTATTATACTATCTTCCAAAAATGATAACTGAGTAATGTGTTGACCATTTTAAGCAGATATTTGGACAAAAGGTGACTTATAATGAGCAAGAACAGTAGATTGCTTTAATCATTAATGTAATAATTAATCATTTTAAATCATTAATATTTAGTAACTCGTTTGTCTGCCCTTCTCCAGCTGCACTTCTCAGAGTTAGCAGATGTAGACACAGAAATTATTATTTTCATGGCAGCAATTCATTGGATCTGGTACGCATCTGTCTTCCTGAAAACCTCTATAACAGTAAGACAGTTGTTTTGTTTTGCTTCACCCAACACTAAGCTTCTATTTCAGAAACAGAGAGCTGAAATTTCAGTAAATTTCACAGAATTTATGATTTGGTCTGAAGTACATAGGTTTTTAGGTCACGTCTCGCTTTATTTGTTCTCTGAAGTGTGATTTATATGAGAAAGTAAAAAGAACATAGACAGAGACAAATATGTGTGGCATAAAATAATTTTCCTAGCAGGAGTGACAAAGCTGTCTGCTGAAAGTATTTTGAGCACTAGAGAAATGAAGATGGCAAAGAAAGGGGAGAACGTTTGAAGTAATTGTCCTTACTAAGAAAAACTGTAGCAGTTCCTGTAAGAGAAATGCAATAATGATATTCAGGAACCAAATATGAGATAATAAATTACATCAATTTCTAGTTCCTCTCTGTGAAAACCTATCTCAGGAAGAGATCCACAACTCCTGGGACAAATATTTTGACTTGGAAGACTTTGTTAAGACTCTGAACGAGGGCTGGCTTTCAGACTGACTTCTGGACGGTGAACTGTCTTTGAACTTTGAACCAATCTCCTCCAATCATAAGGTGCAGAAAACAATGTTACCTTTTGGCTATTTTCCAATGTTTCATATAGATGTTTACTTTTATGTCCAACAAAGACTTCAGAAAATATTTAGGTTCCCAGGTGCTAATTATAGTTATCCATTTCCCATCGGTAACAGCAAAAACTCTCAGTGAGGCATCAGAAGCCTAAATACTTTGCCCAATTTCACTTCTCCTAGGTTCCTGCTTCCACTGATATTCTAGGTTGTATTCAGCTTTCATAGTGTACTGATCTCTGCAGAAGTATTTAAAAGTAGGGAAACAGTTCACATCGCCCCCTATTTTTGGAGCTTATGCTCTCATTTCATTTTTCTTCTCAAAGCAAGTATGCAATGCTTTGTACTGTCACAGGAAACAAAATACTTAGGAAGCACTTTTCATATAAAAAAATGTTGCTGAGTTTTTCCAACAGGTGTTTGATAAACTTTTAAAACATGAGAATCCTGCTTCTTTAAAGAAAATGTTTTCAAAGACAGTGATTACTTAACAGCAACTGATAAAATTTTCCTTGGTAGTTTATTCAGAAAAAAAAAAAAAGTTAATCAAATGTTACATGTTTTTCCAAATCAGTCTGTTCTTTGTTTGTAATTTTTTCCTTATAAGTAGTAACACTGATTTCTGTGTACCTTTGCGACCTCAAAAAGTAGTAGAGCAAAAGGTCAGTTTAAATATCAAATCATGTCGATTTAAATTTGGCACTTGCTAAATGTCTTAACTTCTTAAAATTACTAAAAAAATGTTGTACTTCTTTTCCTGACTTGCATACTTGGAGAATGAGCTTCACTGACTCAATAAATTAACTCTGTAGCAATGTGACTCTCATAAAATACTCCTATCTCTAACTTATCAGTGCTTTGTTAGAATTTAGCTAGACCAGAACAAAACTAATGATGCAAAGTTGGTAGATTATTTTTGCCTGTTGGAGAAACAATGTTTGCTTAGCTTTTTAATGCCTTTCTTCCTAAAAGAACGCAAAGTACACTTCTAATTTACTCTAAAGATAAGCACTTACTATAGGAGAAGAATAATTCCATAATTACGTGCACCATGAACGTGACATTACAAAATACCTGAAGAAAAAGTACATATGCCTCGAACAGAAAACTGTGAGATGGAAAAGCAGGTAAGCATTGTTCAAGATGGAATCTTGTGTGGCGTACACTTAGTTAAGAAAAGTGTGTGGCTGAGGGAAGGTTGCATTTTTATGCTATGAGAATTCGGATTTCTGAAGTCATACCATGCATTTCTTTGGAAAGGCTTCCTTTCCAAAACACAAATTATGGAAAGCGAAGTGTCTTACAGTATTCACCAAAAACCCAAACCATTTTGATTCATTATAGTTTTCAGGTTGCCCATAGAACTTGTGGATGCACCATTCCTGGAGGCATTCAAGACCAGGCTGAATGTGGCTCTGGGCAGCCTGGTCTAGTGGTTGGTGACCCTGCACATAGCAGAGGAGGCATTGAAACTAGATGATCTTTGAGGTCCTTTTCAACCCAGACCATTCTATGATTCTATGATTCAGCTCAAAAGATTGCTTCCATTTGATTTTTCTTACAATATTTTTGAGTGAAAATTTTCATAAAAGAAGCACAAAAAAAAAGGTTGAAAACAAACTACTCAGTCAACCTGGGAATCTATCAGTTTTCTGTTATGCAAAATAAATTTTGGGACAGCACTGACCCATTTGTTTTACACAAGCTGCTACCTTGGAGAAGGCACAGAACAGGTAATAGCTGCAGTGAGTCTTTGGAAAGTTGCACAGGATTCTTTTTTTTTTTTCATCTTTTTCTGTGGGCTCCACAGATATCCTACCAACCACAGTGCAGAAAGGAGGTCAGTCTTCTTTGTTGTAACAACACCACAGTATTTGATAGATGTCTCTTAACTAGTCAATTAAACAGGATTGGAAGTGTTCCCTGGCTCTGGGGCCATTTGGCACAGAAGAACTGGCATCCGTACTGCTAAGCTCTCTTTCTTGAAGGTGGCCTCATCCAGACTGTGTACTGGAGCCAGTCACTAGCCCACGCTAATTCCTGAACTATAAGCAGGAATTGTTTGGAAAGGATACTAGCTGGCACAGGCAGAAGTAGACCAGTGACTGTTCTAACAATTTGACATTACAGGCAAGCAAGCTGCAGTGCCTGGGGATGATCCATAGCACTGTTTAATTTTCTAGTCTAGACATCACTGCTAAGGCAGCTGGAAACAGTCATAAACTACAATAACATATTCAGAACAAGGGCTCATATCTAGTTATCAACAGCAGAGGTACTTTGCCCCAGCCCGCACAGATATCTATTAATTTTATTTATAGTGTAATACAACATAACAGTTGGGGTGGATGATTTCATAAAGTGGTGAGATTTATAGAACCCAGATGAAGGCGTCTAAAGGTTAGCCTGATAGTCACTCTCATTAAGGACAGTAGGGAAAAGTAGGAACAATGACAATTCATCTTTAACAGCTCAGAAATATAAAATAAATGGAAAGATTGCCTCTAATCTGAAGGTACTCTCATTCCACTGAAAACAAAGGCTGAAATATCTCAGACTTGGATGTCTAGATAAATTTGAGAGATAAAACTCATCCAGAATATTCTACTGTATTTACAATAGCTAACGTATGTTTAACATGAGCACTTGACTTTGGTTTTGCCCATTGTGCAGGTAAACAGAAATGCACTGTTGTGCATACACCAGAGAGCTCTGCATTTTCAAACAAAATCTGACTCATGTAGCGATGTTACAATATACATAAACTTATTATGTTCAAAAATTTTGGACAATACAGATCTCCATTTCAAATTTTGTGGCTATAAGGCTATAAGATTTTTTTACAGGTCAACAAGCTGTGAAATCTAACCAGCCGTCACACATAAACATATTGATTTATTTTTTCTTTTTTTGTTGTTGTTGTTGTTGTTGTTTTGTTTTTTTTATGTTAACAGATTCTTTTGGAATATCTTCCGTTACTGTGAAAAAAACACAAATACTTGATGCATCAATGCTATCAGAGAGATGATATTTGTGGGTACTTTTGTTTCAAACACCTGCTATATTTCCAAAAATGCAAGATGAACCTGCATTTCTCTGTTGTGTTGTTCACATTGCACAAACATTCCTTCAGACAATTGACCTTGCATATTACAGTGAGTAACTTTGTCTGCAGTGTGAATCATCCCCATATTTCTGGAAATATTCAAGACATTGATAAATCTTGTCTTCAGTTTAGATTAGAGATCATTTTTGAAGTGAACCAAGACAGAATGACACTTTTGGAACGGTAAAAATCTAATCTACTTTTAAAATTATTATTAATTTTAATTGATTCCAGCTTCTCTGACTAGAGCAAATAGCTTATGTTCTACATTCTTACAAATGATGCTGGTACATCAAAATGGCAAGTATATTTGATGCTTCTTAGGCATTCTTCAGCAGAAATTAATGAAATGTTTCTGCAAACCTCTGACTATCGTACTTCGACATATGCAGTTCTTCCATCTAACATTCATAATACATTGATTCTCTAGACTCTACAAGCACGTACAATCCATCAAAGGTGTTAACGTGCTGTGGGTCTAGACAAGGTCTAACAGTTTGAAGTAAAAGAGGTCCCTGAACTAAAACTGCCATCTATGTCAGAAGATACACTAATAATGTTTAGAAAAAAAGCAGAATTCCACCAATCTGAATTTGGAATTTATAGGCTAAAATCACTTAACAAGACTGGGCTACAGAAGAGACTATGTACAGAAGACAGATATCAGATTGAAGGCCTTCATGTTCTTTCACAGACATCTTTCACAGATGAAAGAGGTCATCTCTGTTTGCAGGAGGAAAAATTACAGTCAAGGGAATAAACAAGAACAGGGAAGACAATTTCACTTACAGGAGGAAAATTATAATGTGTCTATAGACTGTAGCATTTCAGAAGCACTGACTGAGAGAATAAGGGGGACATTTCATGGGGTATGGATGCTTGCAGCCATCAGGAAAAAAAAGCATTGTTCCACAAGAAATTAAAGGAATAATGACCAAAGACGTCTCTACACACACGCCAAAAGGCATGTGGTTCAAAAACATGCAAGCCAACTTTCTAGTGGGCTTGTGCAGTTTGATCTACCAAGGACAAAAAAGTATTGCTGTATTTTGTCTCCCTTTCCACCTGTGGAGGCACTAATCTCTAAACAGTAGCCAATTAGTCATTTACACACTGATTTCTTTTTTTCTGGAGCTGTCAGAGAGAAAAACTATAGCCAAGCACAAAGAATGAAAAAATCAAGGTAGTGCACCTTTACTTTTCTAACCAGTAAGCAGAAAGAATGCAAGGCTGAACCACACCTCATATTCCAGCTTTCAGAATTCTGAAACAGGATGTCTGCCACTAATCTGTGCATCACAAAAGGAAATCAGGTTAGTTAAGCATTATCTGCCCACAGTAAATCTCCATGTTCTCAGCTTATAGACAGTATTTTATCTTTCACACATCTGGAAATAGCCCCAGGAGGGTTTGTTCTCTCACCTTACTAGAGACAGAGGTTAGGCTAGGCTAAATGACCCGCAGTTCCTTTTATTTTCATATTTCTTCAATCATCATGAAACTTCCCCCATAATCATAGTTTTTCAAAGCTGAAAGAGAACAGCTCAAAAATTACATTGGCCAAATTCTTCAGCATCTTTATGTTCATCCCCTCTGGTCCCATGAATTTCTTCATGTTCAGCTGACTGCAATGTCCCTTAACTGTGTCTTCCTCAGCAGTAGGCAATGTTACATACAAGGGCTGCTCTGAAAGCCATGTTTCCTCTTTTGTTATGTTGGCCCCTGATGTCAGAGTTGGATGTTGGTGATACAGCAGTACAGGTTGAATCTTCCTACCAATATTTCATTACATTTTGTTGCCATGTGACAGATGCCAGCACAGGGGCAATCTGACAAAATGACATCTGACATGGTAGTGCATATGAAGCAAAGGGGAGTAATTGAATTCCTCCATGCAGAAAAAATAGCACCCACTGACATTCATCAACACTTTCTGAACATTTATGGAGACCAAACAATGGATGTGAGCACAGTGAGATGGTGGGTAGTGCACTTCAGCAAAGGTGACAGTGAAAGGGTCATTTATGCTGGTGCCAATTTTTATGAGTGCGGCATGCGGGCTCTTTTGTTCATCACTGGCAAAAATGCATAGCTAATAGTGGTGACTGTGTTGTGAAATAGTGTTTTGTAGATGAGAATTTGCTCTGTCAAACAGTGTTATTGTGCTCTTTGTATCTATTGTAGTTCCCATGGAAGTAACTAGGAGGCATTATTTTTGGAGTGACCTATGTTGCTGGCTATTAGTAGCTTGGGAGGCCAGATCTTACCAATTACAAACATGAAAAAAAGTACCCCAGTATTTTCCAAACTCTTAGTTACTTAGATCCCACTGAGCAGCATGCCCACATTTTCCTTTGTCTTCCTTTGGCTCATACATTTATAGACACACTTCTTTCAGCCCTTCATGTCTCTTGCTGCTCCAGTTCTACCTGGGCTTTGGTTTTCCTAACTCCATTTTTTAATTCCCAACTAATTTATCCTTGTTTCATCCTTCTGCTCATTTCTTTTGATATTCCAGCTCAGACATATTCAGTAGTTCATACATACTTGACCAAAATAGACTGTATTCATACTTCGAGGAGCTTGTCCTGAATATCACCATCTGTACTGAGTCCTTTTATCCTACAGGGCACAGTGTTCTGTCAAGTAGCTCCCTAAACAAGTGAAGATTAACTCTCCTTTACTCTGACACTGCAATTTTTCTCAATTCTTTTCAATGATTTTAAACTCCACTATGTCTGCTGCCAATGCTGTAAACAGCCATCACATCCCTGTATCCTTGTTCAGGAGTAACAAGTCTAGCAAAACATGTCCTCCGTGGTGGCCTATGTGTGTCATGAATATGTCTTTTGATTATGTTAGAGATCTTCTGGATTACTTAAGTTGTGTTTTCTTGATTATCCAGGAGATATGAAGGTGACTGAATTTGCCACTAAATAACAAAGCTAACAATATTGAGATTTCTTTCATCTCTCTGCAAAAGGCTTCATTTAGATCTTTTCTTGATCATGTGGTCTGTAGAGACCACATAACATTTTTTTAGTCTGCTCTCTGATCCTTACTCATAATAAACAACAATATAAACACTTACATAGTCGTTGTTACATAAACATATAATATATAAATAATTATGCCTGTATATTGCATAACCATTGAAAGAGCAGGATTTGTTTTGTCCTGCACTGTCTTTCTTATAGTCAAGAATAAAATGAAAGATATTTGAATCAAGAAGTGTTATATTGGAAAATAGCAAGTCGAGTTATTTTCATTGTAAAGAGGCATCTATGGCAGTTACTCTGCCAGCCATAAATGTTATTTTGCTGCTTTTATTTCACAGCCCTAATTCTTAAGTATCATCCTAAAATAGACATATTACTTTTCCTCTGTTCTTTGACTCCTCTCAGACTTCCCACTCTGAAAAACAGTGGGAAACTTCAGTACATTTATACATTCTATTACAATGTTTTTTGAGAACCACTTTACTCTTCTAATATCATCCGCATCTCAGACACAGGTGACTTCCATCACATCCTGCTTCTACCAGAACAGATTAAAAAAGCCCTTAAGTGGAAATAAAGTACTTCCTGAATTATGTATTTATTACTGAGCTTTAAGCACTGTAAGAATGGGTTCACTGCAGAAATGAAATGTTCTCTTGACCTATAATCCTCCCTTGGTTCCTCTGCTCCTACTTCCTGTCTCCTGAAAAGGCAACAGTAAAAGGCAAAAAGAATAGCAACCAGTGCTGAAGGTGAGTCACTGACAAATAAGCAGTATTCTTTAGAGGAGTAATGCAGTGTTGGGATCTTGAAAAAATATTCATACAAAAGGGCAATTGCATTTAAAAAAAAATAGAAATGGGAAAAGATAAAATATTCTTAGTATGTCTAGACTGGTTTTACTAAGTAAAGGCAGCTTCATGAGGATCTTGCTTCAACTGAAGGAGAAAGAAAGGCTCATACAGAGCCTGAAGAGCTTGAATCAGAAAAACAGTTCAAAATCAGTGATCTGAACTACATATAGACAAACATTCTCCTACTCCTTCAGAAAAAAAAAAAAAAGACACAACTATTTGTCCATAATTTTTTCTTAAACATCAACAGACTATGCAAGTAGACTTTGGAGTGTCAGCCTAGTACATAAGAGTATATGAAATTATATAACAACCGCTGTCATGACAGCTCATCTGGCATTAAAGTACTAGTACAGAAAGAGTGCCTCTCTGCTTGAAGTGTGCAAATGAATAACAGAGCTCAGTCTCAAAACTGATGAGGTGAAAGATATAGATGCTTACTGGGACTCAGACTTGCATTTATGTTCTGTTCTTGTTACACCAGCTAATAACATAACGTGCTGCCAGACTGGCTACTACAGTGCTTTAATTAAGACCTCCTTCAGAATGCAGAGGTCATTCAAAATGAATGAAAACAGCAGGCCAAATTCAGAGATGATGTATATTAAAGTAATTTGCACTTCAATTAAACAGTACAATTTGCATAGTAAGAGGCTGCAATAAAGAGCTGGTAGCAGGGATGGTAACCCAGATTTTACCTTAGGATTGTTTACATTTCTATTCTAACTCTATCCTGTCATATATAACATTCATTTAATTACTCAAATGGCAACTTCCCCTGCCACTTTTCTTTACTAAGCCAATAAGCAATAATTATTAAAAATCATATTTTTCTACAGATACTTAATAGAAATACAAGAATTTTTTGTTGGTTAGTTTTAGTAGTATTGTGCCAGAGAACCCCAAGGTCTTTAATTGATATCTACACTCAGAAGAAAAGAAAGTGAACTGTGAGGTCATAAAATTTTGGTAAAGAAGGCTCCAGTGCTAAAAGCACAGAAGTGGTTCCCATGATCTCACACATTCCAACAGCAGCCTTTCTAATGAATCATCCCTGCCTGTAGAGATTTATGAGCCAGAGAGGTAATCAGCTGTGTGTTACTATATTACAGCTTGTACAAGTTCAAAAATGTTGAAGACCTACTGAACAACATTCTCCATAGTCTTCTATGAAGCTACAGTAGTTCAAGATCTAAAACTCCAAATTATTTACAAGCTGAATGCTTTATATCATATTTATGACCAGTAGCGTAAGACATCACAAAGGCCAGAAATGAATGGCATAGTTCCTTTTGCTTTTAGGCTGCTATCTAGCACATATCTCCATATCTAGTTTCCACTCACTCCTGTTAGTACACAGATGTAATTAACTGCATGAAGGCTTCTCTTTCCTTCTACATAACACAGTATGTTGTACCAATTAGAATTCACAATATTTGCTGTGTCAGCCAAGGCTTTGATGACCTATGTTTGAGAGCAACACAAAATGTATAATACACAACAATACAGCCAGGATGAGCCAGAAATGATTAGGACTTTGTAGCAGACAGTGGGAAGTGGCACTGCTTTTTGGAGTTATCTTAGTGTCCCTTGTCCCTAGGATTTGTTCCTAGACTTGAGGAGATGGTATCCTGCAGACGAACAACATATATTACAGAATTCAACACTGAACACATGAGAGTGGTTCACTGTTTACCATCAAGCAGATGTGTCCAACCAGCAGCCTGTAGACCACATACACTCGGCCCCGGCACACACCCGTCACTCAACAGCAGCAACCAAATCATCAGTGTGCTATTAATGTTGTCTGAGCTAAAACCAGCTCAAGTAATGGCAAATAACTGTATACATTTTGATGCACTGGCTAAATACTGTCCCATGAACAACAAAAAACCTGCAGCTGTGCCTTCTGTTGTGATAAAGACATTTGAGAATAGGTTTCAATACTGCTGAAAAATTCATCATTTTTATGATATATTTGTGACTCCATATACAGTCAGCATAAATACATGAGCTGCAAATTTTCAAATTGAATGCACGGTGTTACAATCAGATGTCCAGTTCAAAAATTTGACTCTTTACCAGACTTTTACAAGCCCTCTCTTGCCAGAGAGAAATACTAATGTGGCAGTAAAGGATGAACTTTCTGATCAACATTCCATTACCAATGGCAGATCTTGCCTGACCAATCTGGTGGCCTTCTATGATGGAGTGACAGCTTCGGTGGACGAGGGAAGGGCAATGAATGTCATCTACCTGGACTTCTGCAAAGCCTTTCACATAGTCCCTCACCACATCCTTCTCTCTAAATTGGAGAGGTGTGGATTTGAAGGATAGACTGTTCAGTGGATTGGGAATTGGCTGGCTGGACTCAGCCAAAGGGTGGCGATTAATGGGTCTGTGCCAGGGTGGAGGCCAGTCACAAGCAGTGTCCCTCGGGGGTTAGTCTTGGGACTGGTGCTCTTTAACATCTTTATCAATGACACAGACGATGGCACTGAGTGCACCCTCACCAAGCTGAGTGGTTGGAAGGAAGGGAAGCCATCCAGAGGGACCTGGACAGGCTGGAGAAGTGGGCCCATGTGAGTCTAGTGAGGTTCAATAAGGCCAAGTACAGGGTGCTGCACTTGGGTCGGGGCAATCCCAGGTATTTATACAAACTGGGGGAAGATCTCCTTGAGAGCAGCCCTGTGGATAAGGACTTGAGGGTCCTGGTGGACGTGAGCCAGCAGTGTGTGCTGGCAGCCTGGAAGGCCAACTATATCCTGGGCTGCATTAAAAGAGGAGTGGCCCGGAGGGAGAGGGAGGTGATTGTTCCCTTCTACTCAGCTCTTGTGAGGCCCCATCTGGAGTACTGTGTCCAGGCCTGGGGCCCCAGTACAGGAAGGACATGGAGCTCTTGGAGTGAGTCCAGAGGAGGGCCACTAAGATGATCAGAGGGCTGGAGCACCTTTCCTATGAGGAAAGGTTGAGGGAACTGGGCTTGTTTAGCTTGGAGAAGAGGAGGCTCCAGGGAGACCTCATTGCAGCCTTCCAGTACTTGAAGGGAGCATATAAACAGAAGGGGGAATGGCTGTTTATGAGGGTGGATAGTGATAGGACAAGGGGGAATGGTTTTAAACTGAGACAGGGGAGGTTTAGGTTAGATATTAGGAGGAATTTTTTCACTCAGAAAAGTGGTGACGCACTGGAACAGGTTGCCCAAGGAGGTTGTGGATAACCCATACATTTATGGCATTTAAGGCCAGGCTGGATGTGGCTCTCAGCAGCCTGACTAGTGGCTGACGACCCTGCACATAGCAGGAGGGTTGATACTAGATGGTCATTGTGCTCCTTTTCAACCCAGGCCATTCTATGATTCTATGATTCTATTATTTTGTTATTATGTGACAGATGACAGCAGAGGGGCAGTCTGACCAACTGGTGTCTGACACAGAAGTACTTCTGAAGCAAA
Source organism: Gallus gallus (assembly GCF_016699485.2). Classification (NCBI taxonomy): domain Eukaryota; kingdom Metazoa; phylum Chordata; class Aves; order Galliformes; family Phasianidae; genus Gallus; species Gallus gallus. The sequence continues at coordinate 143,447,915 of NC_052532.1, forward strand.
GGTCCATCACTGAATTCCTCCATGCAGAAAAAATGGCACCCATTGACATTCCTCAATGCTTACTGAAGAGTGGATGTGACCACAGTGAGGTGGTGCATTTCAGCAGAGACAACAGTAGCATTGGATCACCTCTGCTGGTGCATATTTTTACTAGTGCAGCATGCATGCTCTTGTACATCGCTGGTGAAAATGCATAGCTCATGGTGGTGACTGTGTTGAAAAATAGTTTTTTTGCAGCTGAGAATTTGTTCTATCAAATAAGGTTATTGTGATCTTTGCATCTGTTGTACTTCCCATGGAAATAAATAGGAGGCATTACTTTCATAGCGACCTATGTATATGTGGCCCAGTACAATTCCTTTTCACTCAGTGTGGCCCAGGTAAGCCAAAAGGTTTGACACCCATGTCATAAAGAGTCTGCAATAATGCCTTGGGCATTCTTACTCTTTCAGTAAGTCAGTCTCCCACTGATTACTCTACATAGAGAAGAAACAGCAAAGTTACTGAAAAGTGACAATGGTCGAAGTGCTGTATAACTTACGAGATCATAAAATTAATCTTTTGAAAATGAGACTTTAGAGAGTTTGCAAAAATATTTTTTTAGAATAGAAGAATTGTATTTCAGATATTCAGTGCTAGAGCACAAGTATAAAGGGAAATTTTGTAGACAAAGAAATAGTTTTATTCTCTCCATATGAAAAATAAATAAAAACTGTTATAGAAAGGAGATTAAAATGGTAAAAGACAGTACCAATATAGAGATTTGTCATTTATCTGTCTTTGGATCACTGCCACAGTATGGCTGCCTTCACTCAAGATAAGCGATGATTATAATATCATTAAAAAAAGAAAAAGAAAAGAAAAAGCAGACGAAAGCTCTCATCTAGTATTCTCAAAACACACTCTTTTTATTTTCATTTCTCTTCCTCAAAGCTTTTCCCTAATAATTATTTTGACATCTGACTTTTGCCCTAGGGGGATATTCAAGTGAGTGATGTGCATTGTAAAGATAGAAGTGTTTTGCCTTGTCCCTTGATCCTGATAACAATAAAGTCTCTTTATTGCTTACCATAAGATTTTTTTTTTTTTTTTACTATGTCTTCCCCTTTATCTCTGACACTGTAAGTATATCCTTAAAAGGCATAGCATTTTACTGTTGAAATACTATATCTATAGTGAAAAGTCATGGAGCAAGTGATTAAAAAACACCCTAGGGAATAAAAGTAGAAGGTAATACTCATTTTATATGAATGAATCCAGCTTGAATCTCTTCTCCTCTTCAACATGTTCTAGGAAAAGTAATTTTTGGAAATACCTAGTGACAGCATATTTGCATTCCCAAAATTGTCATCTGATCCTTCACTAATCCTTCTCCATTACATGTATAACTGGAACTACTGAAAGTAAAAGCATCCTGATTGATGTAACTGAGAGAATATATATTTCCTCTGTCTTTCTTACGTCATTTGAGAGTATAGGAATTCCCACTTACAGCTCTGTATGTCAATACAAAACCTATCTCTATCTACTTGAAACAACTAAGAAATAGAAGACCGTGTATATTTTTGGCAAATTCTCTGCTCTCTCCACATGCTGACCAGCACCCATGAAACAGCTTGTTTTTCCTGTGAGTGACAGGGGGAAATCATGAAGAGAATTAGGATTTGGAACAAAAACACTCTGCTTTATCTGCTCTCAGGATTGTAATAGGCAGTTTGAGAAATTGTATTGAGCATTTTATGCATAGTGCTTATCTACCTAAATTAGGTCATATTCTTAATAAATTCCTTCAAATTCTATATTTTTTAAACACAACTTTAATGTACTCTTGATATATTAAGCAAAAGCTTTCTTTTGCAGTGCTTTTTCTTTTTTTAAAATTATTATTATTATTATTTCTTATATTTTTTATTCTCCTTACTGAAATTCCTTAACTTATAGTTAGGGGAACATAAAATTCTCAAATTCTGGATATCACATGCAGAAAACAACTTTCTTCATTTGCATTGCTAATACCTTCTTTATTCCTGCTTATCGAAGAACATAATTTGTGTTCTAGGTGAATAGTAAAAAATTTGGGAACACAGTTAAAAATCTGGAACCTTATAGGAAGAATTAATATGTGAAAAATGTTGAGTCACTGACTCATAAAAAAGATTATACTGAATCATAAAAAAGAGTGAGATTAGATTAATATTCGCTGCCCTTTTCCAGTCATTATTAAAGTTGAAAACAAAGCTTAAGGAATAAAATAAGCATTTTTCACAAAAAAGTTCAAAGATGGAAGCTTTTGGTTCCTCAAACTGATTAACAATAATGTTGTCATGGATTTTGTGTTATCAAATATTATCATATTATCAGGTAAAACAAAACGTAAGGTGTTTATGTAACTCCCAATACCTCAGTCCTTTGACACAAAAACATACATATCCCAAACTTGTATTCATAAAGAATTTAGAGGATTGGTGGTCTTCTTTTCATTTTGTTTTCTTTTATTAATTTTTTAATGGTTTGCCTTCTATAAATATTACAGGAGATTTTAAGGACTGAATCATTGGGAGTTTTATAGTGTTTGGAATCAGAAAAACATTTCAAAATAAAAGAACTAAAAACAGCCCAACAAGGCTTTCTTTAATACTTCATAAAGCAGAATTTCATTTGTGTACGGTTTAAATGAAGAATTATCACATTTTGAAATCATACTTGACATTTCATTAAGGAAATGTTATAAACAAAAATATAAATTATGTTAATCTTGGGAAAGGAGTATCACAACTGAATTTTCAACCTCCTATACCTAAAAATCTGAGCATATCTCAGCATTTAGTCAGTGGCTGTAGAAAATCACTATGAATTGTAGCATTCTACTATGTTTCCCTCAAAATTATGGCTACATATAATGATATTACATATCCTAAGGATGCTTTGCCTCTAATGTCTATATTCAAAAGTATAAAAGTGACTGTGAAAGAGCATCAGCTGTCAGAATCAGTGCTGGCTAACCCAGAAACAAAAGATACAAATGAGCAGAAATCATTCTTCAAGGACACAAAATCTAGTGCAAAGTCATAAACTACTGCTATATCACTGGGCTTTCCATTCTACATTCTGCTCCATACATGACCGGCCTTACTACAAGATTCTATTAAGTAAGGACACGATGTACTTATCCAGAAGCACAGTAGACGTACTCTTACTGTCCTTGTGCCACAGTCAATAGAAAAATATTACAAGAAAGTGAGTGATCAAAATACTAATGATTCCATTTTCTTTGGAACTTCCTCCTCCTGGTCACAGAATGTTCCCTACTGACTTCAGAAAAACCGTTCTGCAAGACCATGGCCTTTCCCCATTCCAGAAAACTTGACAGAAGCTGCACTTTAATGGAAATCCTTTAGTTGTTTCCTTTGCTTGTATAACTTTTGTCTATGGCAAGATATAATGACAAGTAGTCGGAGTTCCATATTGGCCTAAGGAATATTGGTGATAATCATATCAGTGATAATTTCTCATAGGAATTAAACGCATACATCCTTTCAGCTCTACAGGAACTCTCTTAATTTTTTTTTTAATATTCAGAATACTGTGGAAGAAAGGGGAATTCAGGAAGGCCAGACTCAAAAGAAGATCAAAACAAAACCTAAAAGGCAAACAAGCAACAACAAAATAAAAACACAAAGCACTGCAAAATACAGATGATTAGGATAAATGGTCTCCTTCCTCGTTTTTGCCTCTAATATCCTAAACAAAATGATTAATAGAATTAAAGCAAGATAACACATTCCATTTTAAAATTGCATTTTTTGAAACTATATTTAGTATTCTTTTCAAATTTTAAAACAAAACCAGAAAAATATGAATTATTATTTAGAACTGAATTTTTATTCATATTAAACTTGTCCTATGTTTTTTTTTTGTTTTTATTTGACTCAAAGTCCGTGATGCTTTTGTTTTTAAACTGAGAATACAGATTTTAGACTTTGTTATGCAAATCATATAACTCTCCAAATGCTCAAGATACGCAACACAGCAAATGAGGAAATAAACATTCAGAATCCAATAAGAACAGGACAACAGTGAGTCTGTATTAAAATATATATATGTATATAAAAAATAAATTCCAGTCTTGTTTCTTTTAGTTATAACTAATGCAATCATGAACAATAAGATGTTCAGATGTACATGTTCCATCTAATTTCTACTCAAAAATTCCTTTGAGAATTTTTAGCAATAGTAGAGTGACTTAATCCCATGGAAAATTCTAACACAATTAATTAAGAGAAAGAAAGCTACAGTTGCTGATAGGTGTTTCTTTTAAGAAATAGTTAATGCTGCATTTACTAACTTATGAGTTGTTACACATTTACACGAAGATTAGAAATATGATTTTTACTGTGCTAACTTAGGTAGACAGCCTACAATTTCTGGCTATGTTAAATAGTATTTGTGGAAGAAGAAATTGCAAATGACATGACATGTAGGGTCAAATGCAATAATTCAAGACCAGCTTTAGGCCTTTCCCAGCAAGTACTTAAGTGGGCAGAATTCAGAACAACTTCAGTTATCAGTTCTACTAAAAGTCAGTGTTGTATTTACTTTTTTGTCTTCTGTTTATGAGAAACACATTTCACGCTTTGACAGATGAAAATTAGCCACAGCGTTTTACACAGACTGAAAACTGGTTTCATCAAAGACTACAAAGAACAGCTTCATGTTTTTAATATATCCCTATCAAGACTTAACTGCAACAATCTTCAAAGCTTCCTTGAAAAATCACAAAACAAATGTTCATTCACTGTAGAATCATAGAATAGTTTGAGTTGGAAGGCATCTTAAAGATCATCAAGTTCCAACCCCACTTTCACCTTCATATTCTCTACTTCCTTCTAAAAACTGAAAAGTTATGCACGTCTTACTTATGCACACTGATCCAAGAAAGTTCACATTTTTCAGTACTAGTAATGTTGGACATCTGTAAAAATTCTTTTACTGGGACTAGAATTTGAGAGCATGAAAATTCTACCGGAAATGTGCTTACCTCTTCCAGAGCAAGGTAAATTAGAATTTCCTTTGCATTTCTTCACGCTTTCCTCAGCTGACAATGGACAAGACCGTGGATGTTCACACTTCTTCCCTGTCCATCCTTCTTTACAGTCACACTTTCCGCAATTACACTGTCCGTGACCTTTGCAATGAATACAGCTAAAGATTAGCCTTCATGCTGATGATAGGCATTAAAACCTGATGATGAAATAAACTCTATCAAGTTTCTTGTTTCATTAAAGAATCAGTCTGGCAAAAACACAATGAACTTTTTTTTCCTCACAGTAACTTGCATATCAAGTCATTTGAGCAGTATTTCCTTTCTTTCTTTCTTTTTTTTTTTTAAGGGACGTTTTGCCACTTGACAGACTCCTCATGCAAAAAGGTGTAAAGGAGGCTACAGATATACATCTCATTGTCTGGAAAAGTAGGGCTATCAAAAACAATATTTCACTTACCTTTATGTTTTTGTTTGTTTGCTTGTTTTTCTACCGAAGTTGCAGCATATTCTCCAAGTAATGTACTGATACATCTTACATATACTTGCAATCAGTGTGATCCACTTGATACAAGCAATTCCACACCAATTCCAAGTTTCAACCTATTGCATTCTACTACATAACAATGTGCAAATAACAAAATTCTGGGCATAATCAATTCTCATCTCCATACAGCAATCAGGTATGGTTTTGGAACCTCCTTAGCTAACTCAACTCCTCCTGGCCATATCTGAACATAACAACATAAATGCAACTTTCACTGTGCATACTGATTTCAGGAAAAGCAACCAATCGAAAGAAAAGCTTTTATGGATAGTTTCTATAAATAAAGTTGACAGCCAGGTAGTTAGAGATGGAGCCATCCTAAGAATTGGAATGCCAACTAGCCAATTCATTTCCTCTATCTAAATGCTAGCATAACCTGGTGAGGCAAACTCAAGTTGCCCAGCTCACTTTATCACTGGCCTAATGCTGTTTCCATAAAGCTGTGGGATTCTGACCATACAAAAGATTCCTTGTAAAAGTTGAAGAAAACTTGGGCACTAGCAAAAAAAATTCCTTGCCACAAAATGAAATACTTATGTTCATGAGCTGTGACTGCATGTTAAATCAATGAGACTTATTTGGAGCAAGTGTGGGAACTGGGATTGTTTGGTCTGGAGAACAGGAAGCTAAGGGGAGACTTCATCACTCTACAACTGCCTGGAAGGAGGCTGCAGCGAGGAGATTGTTGGCCTCTTCTCTCAGGAAACAAGGGGTAGAATGCAAGACAGTGGCTTCAAGTTGTACCAGGGAAGGATTAGATTGAATATTAGACAAAATTTCTTCATGGAGAGGATGGTTAGGTATTGGAACATGCTGCTCAGGGAAATGTTTGGAGTCTCCAACTCTGCATGAATTTAAGAGGCATGTGGACGTGGCAATAAATGACATAGTATAGTGATGGCAACTGGTAGGTCAGATTGATGAGTGAACTTGATGATCTTAACTAGATGATTTTGAAGGTCTTTTCCTCAATGACTCTATGATCTTCCCTCACACTGTTCACATTGCTGTCATTCACTGGATACAGGACTTCAAAGCACTGATCTGATGCGCACTTGTCTATGCAGCTCTTTCTTGAAAATCATAGAAATATTCCTGTCATATCTCCATCTACCAATATTTGAAACTTAATATTGGCTTACATTACATTTATTAAACATACTCACTTATCAGTTCAAAGGGAGAAAATGGAAACAAGCATTCTACAAGCTGTCAGAGTAGTTGCTGGGCTACATGTCTTATTAAGCTCACAAGAATAATTTTTCATTACTTCAGTTATTTGTTTTCCTTGAAAAGTCTTCAAAGCCTCCATTTCTGTTGCTTGCTTGCATGTGTACCCACTGACAGGTTGCAAATTGGACATATGTTCTCTTATTTGGATATGCAATAACATATAAAATATGATCAAATTTAAATTGTCCCAATACAGGATATATATTTAAAAGCTTCAGAAGTTCTCCAATTTATCTTAGACTATGATGACGACAGTAATATTAGGAAGGAATTGTGAACCTAAAAGTAGTTCAAATTTATGGAGGAATAAAAGAAATTTTAAGAGAATTTTCAAATTAAAAATTAAAAAAGTGTCTCTTTTTATAATTTATTTTTTTACAGAGTTATGTGTTTGAGTTTAAAAGCCCATCCCACTAACACAAAGAAACAAAAACAGCTAAAGCTTGGTGCAATTAAAGCTAGGGAGAATGAGAATTGAAGAGAAGAGGAACAAGATCAGGTCAATTGGAGACTTTTATTGTAGAGCTACACATAGGTTCCTTTTTACATTTTTCTTACCTGAACAAAAGTCATCAGAATATCTATCATACACTGCTTTGCAGTTTCTTTCATCACACTCACAAGTATCTCCATGAATATCTCCCCAGTCACCAGTTGGGTCCACATCATGGCAGGTACATTCCCCACATACACATGTGCCTATGAAACAGAAAATAAAAGAGACAGGCATGGAAAATTAACTGAGTAATTTAGAGTATTCATAGTTTGGTTGCAAAACTTTTCACCTACTAATTTTCTGCTTTCATGGGAGTGTAATGACAAAGCTGCAAATGTTAATCATGAGTGTATGTTCAACTTCTATGATTTACAATTCTTTGTGATTAGTTAGTAGTAATACTTCATACAGGCAAGTTGGCTTCAAGTTCCTTTCTGCTGGAGAGCCTCATTAGGAGTCAACAAAAAACGTAGTAAACAGAACAGTAGAAAATCTTTGACATCAACATTAATTTGCCCTGACACTAATAAGAATATAAATCAATGCTGTTTAAATGATTTGGTCTTAGGTAAGTTGGATAAATAGTGAATGAAAAAACATAAAAATTTAAACTAGAAAAAAAATCCAAATTGTAATCCAGCTGAAAATGAGTGGGAAGTCAAACTTTACCTAACAAGAATATACCAGCACTGGTCTACATAAAAATATTTTTTTCACTTTTTCCAAGACAGTGTTTGTGGCCACACCCTGTTGTTCACAATAGGGAGGAAAATGTTGTACATGACAGATACTTATTTGGCATAGCCTTACTGGTATACAGAGAACGTACTGATTTAGGTAAAGTCAGAACACACATACAGTTTCCTTATTCAGAATTTTAAATATGCTTTTGCTGAGAGGTCAGCAGGTACAAAGCAGCAGCCTAACCATATAGATGTATGCAGTCCATTTCCTGGACAGCAACTACACTTTTCTGCTATTCCACCAATGCCGTTGTTTTCTCATTCAGATTACTTTGAACAATATAATATATTTGAGGAGAACAGGACAGAATGGTCAACATGTGTACTATCTCTAAAAGAGAAGGACTGCACAACTGTAAGAATGACTGTCATACAAAGCTTGTCGAGCGCTAAAGCCACCAGAACAGCTTTCAAGAAATTTGCAACAGATTATTGATTATTTCACAAGTCAGTGACCTTACTGAAGGAGGGAGAAAAAGACAAAACAAAACCATAAAGTGAAGAAATACTTCTGGAGAGTGATTTATCCTCACAAAAGCAACTTCAAAGTGAATTTGGATCAGGTGTCTTGGATACTAGAGTGCAAAGCACCATCCCATCAAAGTTTAAAAAATCTGAAGTTCACATCTGGTCTCAGATGGTCGACTAGACAGTTGGCGGAGAGATGCAAATGATTTACCCATTTTAGCACTGAGGTAAGCTAAACAGTGAGATACACTTCAATATGTAAATTTAGAATTGGAAAGACAAGATGAACTGTACTAATATGACAGTGTTTGTTAACACAGGAATCTAAGTAAATAGGACTAAAGAGAGTAGAAACACTGGAAAGCAACTTTATATAGCCTACATTTTTTAACATATGGATAAAATCACAAATAGATGAAAAATATATAAATATCATGTTAATGTATTTTTGTATAGAAGTTCGCAGCTTTTCAGAACACCAGCTATATTATTCAACTTCATTTTTTCTACGTATAATGTAAATTTAAAGAAATACTTGTGCATTAAAATGTCATACATATAATTTCAGATTTAATTTGACTAGAAATTATTTCCCCAGTGTGAATAAAATCTGAAACATTTCTATGTTTATTATTTCCAGAAATACAGAATTTTTTTTTAGTCCCAAGACTAAATGAGCCTACATGATCTCTGTATGTCAGCCAATCTTTCAATTTCCTCATAATTAAGAGAAAAGAGTTTTCTAAATGCTCTCAGGGTAATTAGATGTTCACATTAGAGCAGGTTCTATCAGTAGAGATGTTTTTAAGAAAAGTATCTATGAGACTTAAACTTATGTTCTACTTTTATTCTGTAATGTATATGGACAAAAAATAACATGCAGTTTTAACTCTTCCCTCAACAAAGCCAAACATAGTAGCTGGTAAATACTAATCTTATTTTGTGCTATGGGTTTTTTGTTTGTTTTTGTTTTTTTTTTCCTCCAAAAATGTCAGAATTAAACAGAATTATAAGGTAATAGTTAAAATTCTAAGACTTGATGCAAAGAAAATCTAACTTAGAATTATGTTGTGTTAAATCTACCCTTCCAACTCCATATGTGCTTCACAGCACTGTTACTGCACACTTCTTTGTTGTTCTTTCAAGTTGCGTTGGGATAAAAAAAGGCTTTGTGTCTTCATTTTCTCAAGTTGTGGGTCCTTATTGTACTTAAAGAGAAGACTGGCACACTGTTCTGTTGCTTGTAGGCACTGATCCATTCAAAGACAAGTATGCTAATATTTGATTTAGCAGGACAAGTCTCTTACCAGAGCTGGTGAACTGACAAGTTTTTCTGCTCAGTCTTACTACAGAAATGGAGGATGAAAAGAACTTTATTTTTTTGGGTTAGTTTCATCTAAAAATGAGTGTGTGTATAGAAACAGAGATATTCATCTACTCGCTTGGAAATACATACTCAGATTTAAATAAGAAGTGAGAACAAACTACAAATCATCGACAAACATGACCTACGTCCTATTGCAGTAAGTACATATTTTATAACAAAAGCAACTTATATGAATACGTGTAAAAGAAATGCATGAATGACACACCTCTATTACTGCAGATTTTGCCATCTGGAGATGTGCATCTTTTCTTGATCTCCCAAGGGGTGATGTCACACTGGAATTCACATTTATCTCCATGCCAACCAGCCTCACAGTAACAGTTTCCACAGTAACACTGTCCATGGCCTTAACCCAAAACAAATTTTATACAGTGAGAAAGTGGCAAGTTCATAAGAAGCATTAGCAATATAACTTTTGATATTTTTACTTTTAAAAACTTTCACTGCTGGACTGAGAATAAAAACAATTTGTAGACTGCATGTGTCTACTTCAAGGAAAACAAAAGATACCTGCTCTATACTTTTCAGCATGTTTTCATTTAATCACAGATTTCTCATCAATAAACACTGAGAAAAAAAGACTTTTTTTTTTTTTTTTGTATTTGCAATATATATATTTTTTTTTAACAGGTAAATTTGAAAGACAGTAAATGCGATAGTTAAAAGTTAAGCACATCTTTGAATATTAAGTTGGGACACACTTGCCCACAGTACTGTACTTATCTAACGAAGCCCTCTGCATTTTCAACTCTTCAGATATTTCCAAAAGAAGCAATTGATTTACTTCAAACTCTACACTGTGTGTGGCTTCTCTTTTTACCTAGCAAGAGCATTCTTGAAGATGGATAAATCAGATCATGAACAATAAGAATTAGTAAAATGAATGTTTTAAGTGTTCAAAAGTGTTTTTAACAAATCCATTTTCTCTTGGGAAGACACATGGGTCATCTGAGACTTCATGAAACAGACTACCAAACACTTTATTCCACTATGGCACTTCTACCACGTGTCTCAATGACAAAAACAAAATGAAACAAAACAAAACAAAAAAACATTTAAATACAGTTGCTGCAACTCTTACTAATCTTAAAGTAATACATTAATTTATTTACTAGAAGGACACAGCATCTTGTTCTTTTTCCTCTCAAGTACATTAAGCATAGTAGACCTGGTTATCTCCTTCAGAATATACTCAGCTGATATATATATAGTCATTAACTATTGGAGATTAAGTTTAGACCTGTGGGATACATTTTTTTCCTGTTTTTTAGAATTACACATAGAATTTTCGCTACAATTGTTAGCGAAACAATACAACTGTTATTGAAACAATAACAGAATACTCACATAGATAAGCAATCAATACAGTTTATAACACTGCATATTATCAATAGGTTGCTCTCTAACAGAAGACAAGAAAAGGGAAAAATGATGGAGTAAGTTAATTTAAGCTATTGGAAATTCTTGCAGATTAAAACATCTCCACTTCATCTTTCACTCACAGTTATATGCTCCCCAAATATGAACTAAATAATACAATTTGACTCTACCTCTTGCCCTTGACTGAAGATAAAGTTGCTTCATTAGAACACATAGCCTTAGAGAAAAAAAGATCAGGATCAGAATTTAATTTGCTAAAACTTTATGAAAAATATGCTGCAACTTGATTCCAAAGTTTGTGTAGCCTCAAATACCTAGTGAAACAGAAACAACCAAGTGGACGAAAAAAATTCAAATGAAAAGTTTGATATATTGTTGTAACTGTGCCTTGCCTAAGAAATGCTTTGCTTAAAAAAACAGTCCACTTGTGTAAAGCTTACAATGCATGTTCTCCATATCTAAGATTTGCATTGAAAGCTTTACAGGATAAAATTCCAGCTCACAGCTGCAGGCCTTAAAAATATGCGTATAAATATAAACTTCTGATTATTTATTAGTTTGATTTCTCCTGAGTTTGTCTTTTTGAAGACAATCGCAGTCTTCAAGACCTTCCTATAGCCAGAATGCTTCAAGGGAAATAAAGAGTATGTAGCTACTAAGTAGGTGCTGAGCACAGTATGAAAGCAGAACAGGCACCAATTAGGTTTACTCTCTGTATGGGAGCAACCAGGGACCACTTCTAGATAAGTACCGTTTGCCTGGGTTGGAACACCATTTCTTTTTTACTTCATAAATAAATCTGAATGATTACTATGATAGAAATCCTGTGGAAGGAAAGGATGAATAAAGATATTAAAGTAAACATCCGAGTGGGAGAGAGAAACCATAACCACACATGGGGGAAGGGTCTGTTTTTTTTCTGCTATAAAACTATGTGCTTTTGACCTTTCAGGTAATATGCTGTGCAATTTTTTCTGATTAAATACACAGTTATGTGCTGGAGAGGTTCATCTTAGAAAGCAAAGCAAAACCTAACACTCGTACACTAAGTGTATAAACTTTTCATCTTACAACAACCTAAGCAAGTAAAAGGTACCTGTATTTTTTTATTTTTATTTGATTTTTGTTTTGTAAGGTTCCAAATGTTACATAAGGTATAAAAGTTTTATGTTCTGATGAATTACACCGACCTGTTTGTCCATGTACATCAACATAGTTTGATATCTTTATACACATAAAACTATTTTTCTTAAAAGATACATATCTGATCTGTTTTGGAACATGCCAGTGGGTGAAACAAGATGAAATAAGTAGTGAGCTGGGGGTCAGCCTCTTCTCTTGTGTGACTAGTGATAGGACTAAAGGGAATGGCTTCAAGCTGCGCCAGGGAAGATTCAGGCTGGACATTAGGAAATACTACTTCTCTGAAAGGGTGATCAGGCACTGGAATGGGCTGTCCAGAGAGGTGGTAGAGTCACTGAGCCTGGTGGTGTTCAAAGAGCGTTTGGATGTTGTGTTGAGGGACATGGTTTAGCGAGAACCATTGGTGAAGGGTGAATGGTTGGACTGGATGATCCTGTGGGTCTTTTCCAACCTTAGCGATTCTATGATTCTATGATTAACAATGTCAATCAGCAGCAACACAGAGAGAAAAATTGACAAAAACTGCAGAAGAATTTACTGGAACTAAGTGACAAATTTGTATCACAGTTGGTACCATATCCATTTTTTACACGCTAACAAATGTAAATTGGATCCTTAACACTTAGATACTGTTGCCTTTCACCCATCTTATTTCAGGTAATTACCGTCCACTACTCATAGGTGTGGACTTTAGAGGACCTTCCTACACACTTTCATTTACAATCCCTACCTAATTCCATGGGGAAAAAAAATGTAGTTCCTGCTGCCATAAAGGACACATAAATAAATACCATTTATTTTGTTCTCTATGTAAGCATTAAGACAGATAAAGATTGTAGATTCAATTAGTCTGTCTTTTTACACACATATATATACAGAGCATACACTATTACCAGAGAATGTATATTCTAAGTGCTGTTCTGGGTACTCCCATATGCTCACAGACACCATGCATATGTATAGTTTGTGGAATATTTGTAGCAACTTTCATTTCAAAAACAAACCTCCATATTAACATATACAACAGCATTTGTAATGCTACAAAAGGTGTGTATTACACATTATTTAATTGCTAGGTTCCTAATTTATAGTGAAGTAAAAGCACCATTTGGATTTTGTTTGAACTTCTAACAGCAGAGTTCATCTTACTCTCTTGTGTTTTCTACCACAGATGAAGACTTTCTTCATTTATTCCTTTCATGTTTTATCTCCTGAATTGAGTTCTCATCTCACATTTATTCTCATTCCTTTCTAAATTTTGCTTTCTTGCCCAAAATTCGTAATAATCTCTTTTTCTTCACTATTTTTCTTCTGTTTTCTCCCTGACCTTCCCTCTCACTGTCATCCTAGCCACAAAACATTCACGTTACTTATTTTCTACCAAACACAGCTGCAGTAAGGTAAATTATCTTTTTCAAAAAGAGAAAGATGTCAAAGGATTTCTTCCTTCTCTATCCTCCTCTCTAGCTGTTTTTTGCATCTAAAATTCTAACTTAAAATTTGCTAGCAGTACTGTTCTAATTCATACATTCAATAAAAACACATTTTAAGTTCATGTAAAAATTTTATAACAGACTACCTCCATCTTCACCATTCTTAATGTACTAACTGAAACACATACCTGTACAAATCTCTTCGGTCTCATCATCTATGCATTCTCTGTCATCACATTCACAAAATTTGCCATAGACCAGTCCACTTCCTCCTGAGTTTACACATTTACACCTGCCACACTGACATGTACCTGCAAACATTTAAGTCATAACTCAGTGACTAGAATTTACGGAAAGAGTTTCATCACTCCATCAGTGACAGTGTATATTTCTGAGCAGACTAAAAACTAAAGAATATGTAACTAGATAATGAACGAAATGGAAGTAATCCATGTCAACAAGAAGTCTAATGTTGGTTCTAAATAGATACAATATTAAAGTGATTCACTCTTAATAACCAGCATCATATTTTACTGTGTAAAATTCACTCCTAGGATTGTCTGTCTTAATTCATATACTTGAGGCATTAAATTAGCTTTTAAAATTATATTTTCTGCCAACTAAGAGGAAAAAAAGTGCTTAGTCATCTTCTCAAGAATAAAACCTGATTTTGCCCAGCTGCACAGTCAACTTAGATGAGAGTCAGAGTTTTGCTACTGAGGACCTGAAAATATGTTTGCATAATTTCAGAAAGTTTAATGGCACTCTAGTCACCAGCCTCCTTTTATGCTTATTATATGAGGAATAGAATTTAAAAATCTTAAGACTCTATCTAGAAAGTGATTAGTGCACCAATATACTAGACAAGCTAATTGCAAAAAGTGGGATGGATTTGTTTGACCCGTGTCTCCCTCGATTTAAGTACCTCCAAGACCCCTGAATTCTTTAAAACCACAGAGAGTTGAATCCTCTCAGAACATAAGCCACAGCAGAAAACTTTCTGACATATTACAAACACAGAGAGCTCAGAGGATGCAAAACATGGAAATGGGTTTTTAAGCAGATCTTTCTTCTGTCACCTCTGGCCTGGTCATGTTTGCTTCTTCGTCTTTCATATAGGGTTGCTCCCTAAACTCAGTGGCTGTCTCTCTATGGTCCACCATCTCAAACACAAAAGTTTTGTTTTATTGCTCCAAGGGAAGTAGCAATCCCCCCTTTTCCCTCAGAGAGACAGGTCAAACCAAAGAACTGCCTTCTCAGTATTTTTTGCTTTGGAAAATGGTGCATAACTGTCCTGGTCTCAGCTGGAACAGAGGTGATTTCCTTCAGAGTGTCCAGTATGATACTATGTTTTGAAAAAACAATATTGATAACAAACTAATGTCTTTGTTCAGTTGTTGCTGAGCAGTGCTGCACAGAGCCAAGGATGTTTTAACTTCACATGCTGCCCCGCCAGTGAGGAGCTGGAGGTGCACAAAGAGGGGAGGAAGAATGACACAACCAGGACAGCTACACAACAGGTATTCCATGACATACAGTGTCATGCAAAGACTGTAAAACTGGGGGCAGCTGGCCAGGAGAGGAATCCGCTGCTTTAGGACTGGCAGAAAATCAGTTGGCGAGTCGTGAGCACTTACATTGTACATCACTTGTTCTGTAAATATATAATTAGCATTACTATCACTTTTCCTTTCCTTATCTGTTTTAGTAAACAGTTTTTATCTCCGCCTATGATTTCTACCTTTTTTTCCCCCACTGGGAGGGGTGGGAATGAGCAAATAGCCATGAAGTGCTGAGTTGCCTGCCCACTTAAGTTGCAAAATTAAAAATATCAGAAAAGAGAACTACTGTACCAGAAAGGTGAATATGAAAATACTCCATTAAATGGTTCAGTAAATTTTCCACAACAGTTTCTTGATAATCATTGCCACAGCTTTGGCTGGCTATGAGGTAACCACCCAGCTCTCTTTCACTCCTTCTTCAGCACAACGGGGAGAAAATACAATGAGCAAGCTTCTCAATCAAGTTAAGGACAGAGAGATCACTCATCAATTACCATCACAGGTAAAAAAGGCTTAGCTTTGGGAAGATTAATTTAATTTGTTGTCAATCAATAATGGAATAGGTTAGTAAGAAATAAAAACAAAACTAAATAGAGCCTTAAAGTCTACTCCTGCAGGGGCTCCCCATGGGCTGTGACCTCCTTCAGGTGCCATCCACTGATGCACTGCTGGCTCCTCCATGGCTACATGGGGAGATCTGCTCCATGTGGTGCCTGTGGGCTGCAAGGGGACAGCCTGCACCACTGTGGGCCACTCCTGGGCTGCAGAGAACTTCTCCTTCATGTCTGAATCACCTCCTGCCCTCCTTCTGCACTGACCTCGGTACCTGCAGGGCTGCTCTCTTGCATTTCTCACTCTTCTCTTCCAGCTGCTGTTGTGCAGAAGTTTTTCCCTTCCTTAAATTTGCTCTCCCAAAGCACATCCAACATCATTCATCACTCATGGCTCTGCTCTGACATGGGGCAGCTGCTGGGCTCTGCTCACAAGAGCCACCCTTACATCCCCACGTTTCCAAGACTTTGCTATGTAAACAAAGTATGAGCTCAAAAGTTCTCAAAAAATTGCATAGCTTATAAACACTCTGAAAAAAAATACTTGAAATTGTGATGTCTGCACTATACTAACACACAGACACGCAAAAAACTCACTTTTTGTATCAATGCCATAAATTCAACTTACTGATGGGCAGAATACCTGACACAGAGGCACTTTCATCAACCTGAAGCTATGTATAAACTATAGTTCTAAAGTAAGCATGATGAATAACTGCACACCATATGCACAGAAATGAGCCTATAAGAAAACTGAGCATTTAAATATTTGTACAGTTTTTCTCAGTCTCCTGGAACATATTCTACAAAATTCTTAATTAGATAAGAAATCAGTGATGCTTAAGATAATACACAGAGAACTTCCTAAGCCATCGAAACAAACAGAAGACATCTTACCTGCACCAGAGCAGATGATATCTTGAGAATTCTTACACATTTCATTGCTTTTCTTCCGTGTAAGATTGCAAGTAGTTGGATACTGACAAGCTTCACCATACCAGCCTTCATCACATTTGCACTTCCCACAGTCACACTTTCCATGGCCTAGCAGTGGAAGGAAAGAGTGTGTCAAGTCTTTTTTTCTCATTCAGAAAGTAATATTTTTGAATCCATTTTTTAGAAGTAGATTCCATCAATTATAGATTTAAATGATTCAATTAACATCATTCATATGAATATATAAATAGATATGAATAAATATGAAATGTTAAAATATGACAGTGAAATATTAAATGTGTAGAGACACCTGAAATCACAATGACTTTGAAGTCTAGTGTATGTCTAATGAAGTCTAATTTTGATACATTTTCAAAAAATATTTACTTTATGTTTGAATAAAGAGCTAGAACATCCTGTATGAAGAGTGGTCTTTCTAATTACTTTCACCTCTTTCTCGTTTCCACATTTCTCTACTCTTAAACAATTGACATAATAAAACTGGAGGTTCAGAGACTCCATCCAACCCTTTGGCCAACCGTTGGCAACGGACAGCCAGAAACTTCATCCTGAGGACACTGGAATTAGCTTTAGTGACACAAATCATGAAGAGGTGCATGGAGAGGTCCAGAAACAGTGACAAACAGTAACTCCCTCATGCAATAGAAACAGCAGATCCCACCTCTACTGAAAGGTGAAAATCTTTTTTTATGAAGCCTCCTCTAGCTAGTGGTTCCTCCAGCTTTCACCCATCTACTTAGAATCCATTTGGTTGTTGCTGTAAAACTGAATTTTGCATTTAAATGGTGACAGTATATTGGGAATGTAGCATGTTTTAATACTCACAGAACTGTATTTACTTACAATTATTTGCCAAATGTGAAGTGTCGTAAGGAACAAATACAGCTGCTTAATGGTATCTTGTTTTTTGACTAAATGAATAGTACATTGCTTAAAATTTGTAATGTATCTAATAGCACGAAGAACAATAAAGTTTTTATGAATTCTTTTCTTTAAATATAGTGAAATGCACAGACTACGTGACAATTTAGACTGTTTATGTTGTACATTATCACCTTCCACATTAAATTTTGGTGCAATTTTCTGTTTCTTAATACTTTAGGCATTCTTTTACAATTTTTTGTTAAAAAAAGAAAAAGGTTTGTAAATACTTTAAAAAAAAAGTATTTCATTATAAAATAAAAAGCAATTTAAATTGTATCCACTTAACTGAAGTAAATTATCTTTCAATCGCTACATCTGTTTTAAATGCCCTTGTTACCTGCAGAGTCAACTGCCTGAAAATGGAAGCCCAGCCTGCTGCTAATGAGAAGGAACTGAAGTAACTACTGTAAGTGAAACATTTTGAAGAGGAAAAGGAGTATCTCTTGTTTCTCCACAACTGTTTGCCATCCAAGATGGCCCTAAGATGAGATACAAATCAATAGCTGGAAAAAAACATAGTGGAAGAACACATGAGAAAATCAAGCTTATTCTTGTCTTAAAACAGGAGCTGCCACCTTGTTAAATTTTTTTTTAATAACTCTCTGTCGATAAAAGAGAGAGAGAAAAAAAAGAGTAGAATGTAAAATATATAATAAAAATCTACTCTTGTGATTACTCCGCTTCACTGACAGGCAGCTGCATAAGCCATTCTGGAAAATTGAGATAAGTCCTCAGGTAACTGAAAAAAACCTAAAGATACAACTATCTCCCCATATTTTACTTCTTTCCAAGGATTACTTATCACAGCGACTTTCCATTTTCCATGTTAGACACTCCTGTGATTCAACAGCTTGATACCCACTGATGAAAATGAAAAAAAGAGATGATTTAATAAAAGCAGAACAGATTTTCCTGTTCCCATTCCTAAATGACAGAGTAAGGCAGAAGCCACTGCTGGTTAGTACTGTAGGTCCAGCAGCAGTAATCTCTCTATTAGAATGTTGCTAATATAAAAGGTGATGAATAAAGGAAAAAATAATGTAACTTTCATTTATACAGCCGCTTAAAGAAAATAAGTAAGAGATATCCATGAGAATAGACATGCAACGTAGATTTTGGCTTTATTCAACAAGAATTAATGAAACTAACAAAAATTAATGAAATCAAACTGAGAGGAATAATAAATCTCTTGCATTCGACTGAAAACTGCTATAAGGAATTTAACTCGTGAATTTGTGTAATTGTATTCCTGATTTTCATATTGATCACTAACTTAAAATAACCTAATTTTCCTCATTTGAAAGTTTTTTAGGTCTGTAAAACAGTGACAATATTCTACTAAAAATAGAATTGGGTGAGAGGACTATACTGCACTGTAGAAGGTGATCAATCTACCTGCAATATTTTGTGTTACTTCCTGCACCTTTCCTGTCATATAAATGATGCAGTAGGTAATGCAAGTCAGCAGCCACAATAATCCTCTACTAATTTACTCTCCACTTTCAGCATGCACCAACAATACCATTCTTCCTTGTGGCAAAAATAAGGATGTGATGAACTGTTAATCATATATGCTATGGGCTGTAAGAATATTCAGATGGATACAGAAGTTTTCTAATGGTTTCAGATTCTTTTCACAAAAGTTTGTGTAGGATCTCTTTTGTTGCGTATAGATTTCTGTTTTAAATGAAAAGGTATGAAATGTTAAATAAGGAGTAAATAGCAGCACGAAAGCTGTGAATTAACATTGTAACTTTCTAGAGGGTAAATTCTACTATCAAGAGTGAGACTGGGGTATCTGGGGATGTGCCACACAAAAGAAAAGTGAAGAAAAGTGAGCTACAAGATCTTATTAAATAGTTGGTCAAGAAAGGGTCAGAAAAGTGATGACACATTTGCTCAATTTTACAAAAATTGCTACAACATAAATATGAAGCATAAATAAATTAGAATTTAACTTAAAAATAGAGAATATGGGAAATAATGAAGTCTAAGAGATGTTCTAGAATTTCTTGAAGAAAAAGACCGTGGCTGTGGGCTGTAAAAATATCAGATTCAAACATGTGGAAAAACCTTTCATAACAAAGGGCTTCATTTCTAAATGGATGAGTAATCACCTCAGAGAGTATATCTGGAGCACACAGGGAGCTCATAGCGTGGAAAATGAAACTAATATGCAAGGAAAACTGTCTGATGTCAGAAAATATATGGAGGAAGCAAGAACAGAAAATTTTAGGCAGGGTCAGATCTTGCAAAATTGCAAGCACTAAAATGTACTTTCATCATTCAAATAAAAAGAAAATAGGAAAAAAAAAAAGACTTCACAAAGCAGCAAACATAATTAAGATCACAGATAATTTACAGACAGTCCAAAATGAAATTAATATGGAGATGTTGACTACAGTTGTAAATGCACTGCAGCTAGTGATACAGACTACGGAAATGAAAATTAATTATCAGAGATGAGGACAAAACAAAGACATGAAATTGTTTTCAATGAAGTGTCTAGACCATGATAGTGAGACGCCATATCTTCACTCCAGAGTACTTGCAATACTCGCATGTGAAAGGCCAGTTTAATAACAAAGACTTTTAATGAATCTAACAGACTGTCAATCAAATGTCTGAGAAATAACAATAACAACAAACTCTAACTCTTTTTTTTTTCCTTTAAGAAAAAGGAATGTATGTGATTCAGGCAATCAAAAAAAAAAAGTTGCTGACCTCATCTGGTCCGTTAAAAGAATTTGAAACAAACTGTGAAGCATTGCACAACCAGAGATATTGAAGTAGTGAGAAATGGAATAAAAACAATAACAGCTTTATCCCAAATAGACTACGTTAAGTTTACCTGGCATCTGTCTTTATAAGATTACTGATATTTCAAGAGAAGGAACACAGGAATGGTCTGAATATATTCACCAAATACAATACTAATAGGGAAAAATTAAATCATTCTGGATAAGGTACGCTAGAAAAGTGTAGGGATCGCAACTTGATTTAAGGGAAGGAAACAACATTAAGATGAACACTGTAGTACTAGAACAGTGATATTTCAGATAATGTTTTTGGAATTAAACATATTTTTTAATGATGTTGGTACAAAAATCCACTGTATGCTAACAACATTTGCCAGTGGCCAAATGATCTAAGATCTCTGTAAAAAAGTGAAGATGGAAAATCATACAGAGTGAACTGGGCTGACAGCCTGAAGGACTGAAGTAATAAAAGTGGATTTAAATTAGAGTTATAGAGCACAAGGTCATGCACAGAGACAAGGAAGGGATACCATAGGCTAAGTCTTCCCTATTGGAAACAGCAAGAAGAACCTGAGAATATACTCATGTCAGCTGTAGAAAGAAAGTGTGACTAAGTCTTTCGCCAAAATAGTCTCAGACATACACACTGAAGACATATCAATAGGGGCAGAAAATGATCGCAAACCATGAAAATCCTACACATTTGTATATTGAACAAACGGATCCAAGTTATACTCAAAAATTACCATTAGGTCTCTAAACTTCAGAAGAATAAGTGAAGTTTTTCAGGCAAATACTTGTGGAATTTTAACCACTTACAAGATTGCAACAGAAACATAGAATCATCAAATACACTGAATTGGTAGGGACTCTCGAGGATCAACAAGTTCAACTTCTGGCTCTGCACAGGACCATGCAGAATTCGAATCTTATGTGACCAGTTCCTTAGGAAGCCTGTTCCATACCTGACCACTCTTTGGTGAAGAGCCTTTTCCTAAACCTCAACCTGATCGTGCTCCCCTGACACAGCTCCATGGTGATCCCTCCAGTCCAATCATTTTCACCAGAGAGCAGAGCTCAGCACTGCACCCCCACTCCTCTTGCGAGGGGCTGGTAGCCATGATGTCACTATTAAGAGCAACGGTTAGGGGTTAACCATCTCATTCAGAAGATGATAATTAAAACCACATTCAATTGGCTAATGACTTTCTTTTGCACCCAGACTCTTAACATTATTGTAAAAGCATTCTAAAAATGCTTTCTACTACAGATATACAGATATAAAGCTGAAATCCAGGACAAATGTTCTGAAACCAGAGCGGACCTCAGTGTCTTAGATGCACTAATCTGGAAGGATAACTTCACTAATTTCACTTATTTCAAATGTAATCCATCATGAAAGACAGGTACTTCTGTAGAATGACTCAGAAGCTGTGTGGGCTGGGCAGTCCTCAGAGGATGGATGTCTTTCTTCAGTAAACTACTGGTAAGCATACAGTGACTGGATGCACAAAGATAGATGCAGGGACTTTGGAGCCTGGTGCAACACTAGACATGCACCTGTGCAAATAAACATTGGTTATTTTTTCTCTTTTAATTCACTTATGCATACAATAATCCATGTCAGATTTAAAATGTTTTGACATAATTTGACTAAGCAACAAGGAAATAACTATCTGTTTATTTAAAGGCCGATCTCAATCAGCTTGTGAAAACAATTACCTTACATGATTACTGGGTAAACCAGAAAGTGAACTGGAACATTGCTTCTATTTCTATCCAGAAAAAATTATAGCATGCTGCAGTGCAATTACTATTTCTGTGCCTCCCTCTGGAAAAGATTTTCTCTACCTTTGAACCATTTTTGGTTTAGATTTTTTTTTTTATTTCCTACTAATGTTCGCTGCTACTAAAAGCTCTGCTACATTCTGTTGGTTAAACTTTCTCATTGGGAATAAATAATCAAAACAGATGACTTGTTTGGTTGCCTACCATGCTCTTCCACCTACATGCACACTTTTCCCTGTAAGATGAAAAGAGTACTCTCTGTCTCAGAGTAACTGTAAAATATAATCATGTACTTCTTAAACTGTAAGGACCAAGCTTTTAAATAAATTCTTGGTTCATTAAGCAATGCTATTGGAGATACTAAAAATGATAGATTACTTATTTGTATGGTTGTGCAGCTTTAGTTGTAACTTAGGAACTCTTACCACAAGAAAAGTTTCTTAGTGGAGCAAAAAGACTCTCTGACCAGCCATTAAAATACTCTCAGATTCCTTCTTTTCACTTATTTTTCATAACTAAACGCAATTACTCTATGTCAGAACACGAGTTGTGGCAGTTCTCATTTTTAAACTGTAATGGAATCAATTTCTTACACCCAGGTGAGATTTAGCGTAAGAATCCCTTTCTACAGCAAAAAGTCAGCATCAGAATGAAATCAACATCTGGCACGATAACTGAATTGGGCTCGTTATTATCCATTTGTAGCAGCCACGGAATGATTTACAAAGAGCTTTTCAAATGTAAAAAACACTTCATTAATTAGGTGAAGAAATATGAAGAACTTGTTATGTATTCTTTCTTTAAATTGGGATGCTAGATATAAAGGTATACTGAGTTGTAAGACAAAAATTTTGGGGAAGTAAAAATGAAAGTATTCTCCATCAACTTCAACCTAGACCAGTATAGTGAAGATGCAGAGTGAATAGATCCTTCAACTGAATTACTTTCTTTCCTGTAGTTTGTGAAGCAGATATTGCTGCTTTACACCAATGTAAATTTAGTGTAAATACTTCAGATTAGTGATATGGCCTATTCTGCTTAGGTGCATTTGAGAATCTCAATAACTATGCTTTGCATTAAGCTGACATATATATCTGTGTATCTTTTTTCTTTTCGTTTTTGTTGTTGTTGTTGCTATCTGAAGAAAAACTATTAGGTATCACCACCTTTTTTTCTCTTGTGTCAATACACCTCAAATGAATCTCTAGGTCTTGGGTCTTGGTTGCCTGCGTTGCGTTACTTTCAACAAAACCCAACTGCTTTCCAGACTTTTGCAGTATCCCATAGAAATTCTAACCATTCTGAAATAAGTTGCTTTCAGCAAGGCAGGGTTTTTCATAAAAATACTGATTCCTCCTTCTCCCAGCTGATTTGTTTCTCTCTCTATGTTGACACAATTGCCCCACGAGGCTGAACTATAGATTGGTTAAGGGGACTGATTTGAATTTAGAAAAAGATCTCCAAAAAAAAAAAAAACAGATTATGATAGTGCCTGATGATAGTGGGATTTTTCAAGCCAGTTTTGTAACTGAAGCCTCTTCATCATCAAACTACAGCCCCGATAAGAACTGAATCAAAGATTTTCAAAGGAAGACTGTAAGCCTAGAGGGCTTTAGGGAGAAAAAGAAAACAAACCTTTAAGTAGTCACAAAAGGCTTCTAAAAATGCAACAAACTTTGAACTTAGAGGTTCTTATGTTAAGCCTTTTTTTTTTTTTTTTTTTTTTCTGCTTATTTAGTGTATCCAGACCTTGAAGTAACTCAGAATAACTGACGTGAGCTTTCAGCGCTGTCCTTTGGCAGAGCAAATGAGTCACTGTGATGTGAAGGTTTGGAACACAGTCTGTCTCTCGGCTTTATTTAGTGATTGGATTCCCCTCCTCCCCTTCAAGACCATTTAAAGTGGACTTTCAGAAGTAAAACAGAACTAGTGACAAATAATTTCAATTTAGTTTCTGTCAGATGCACTTCAAAAATATAAACATCATAAATTGTGTTAAATCATAATGCCAGTAGGACTGTGTAGGTCACTGCAGAAGTAATGCCTCCTATTTATTTCCTTGTTAATTATAACAGATACAAAGAGCACAATTATGCCATTTGATAGAGAAAATTCTCAGCTACAAAACACTGTTTTTCAACATAACCACCATTACTTCTCCCTTTTCACCAGCAATGAACAAGAGCCTGCGTGCTGCACTTGTAAATATCTGCACCAGTGGAGCTGATCCCATGTTTAACAGCTGCTATGACAGCATCATTGCTAGGAAAGTGTTGCCCACACAGTCTATCTTTTTATTGGTCCAAACAGATGGAAGTCAGATGACACCAAATCAGGACTATAAGTAGGTGAGGGAGGACAGTTCAGCCAAGACTGACCATGTGCTTCACAGTCTTCAAACTGATACAGGGACTAACGTTATTGTGCCACAAGAGAAAGTCTGTCTTCTCTGGCTATGCTGTAGACTTTGCACACAAATCGCACATGATGAATTTGAAGGCATTCTGAACTCATATGACAGTGGGTAAGTATGCCATTACTATCCAGTCAGAATGGCTGACTAAATAAAAACTCTGGAACTTCAAGTCTTCAGCTTCATCAGTGTCATGACATAGCAGTCAGAGTTAATAGTTTGTCCAGGTTCCAGGAAATCCAGAAGGATCACCCCTTTCCTATCCCAAAAGACAGTGCACATCACTCTACTTGCTGAGGTAGCAAGTAGAGTAAAGTAGCTCTACTTGCTACTTTACTGAACATTTTCTTTAGTGAGGAACTCACATGTCACCACTCTATGTGGTGGAATATCTCCAAGCAGGAAGACTTTCTCTTGGACAACTTATGTCAGTGCTTGGTTACCCTCACAAGCAGTGTTTCCTGATGTTTAGAACATCTTATGTTTCAGTTTGCTGCTGCCTCTTCTCCTGTCACTGAACAACACCAAAAAAAAAGCCTGGTTCTGCTGTCTTTGTACTTCAGGTATTTATAGGCATTATTGAGATCCTCCCTGGGTCTTCCCTTCACCAGACTTAGCCTCTCCTCAAACAAGATATGCCCCCATTTTTTAATCATCTTAGAGGCTATAGACTGGACTCTCAAGCACCATCTTCCTCTTGCATCTGGAGACCAGAATAACCAGTAAGTCAGAACACTTTTTAAGGTTACTTAAAAAAGAAAAAAAAAAAAAAAAAGGTTTAAACTGTAATAAAATTCTAATTAATTTATTTTAATGTAAACTACAAGGTTTTGAGAGCTCACATCAACAGAAAACAAAATGGAAGATAATAAAACATTTTCATTCCAACTACTTGATTTATACGTACACTTCTATATTGTTTCGTTAGACTGTTTCCAAAATGCCAAAATGAAACATATAGTTTGTTGGTTTGTTTTCTTTTTGTTTGTTGATTTGTTTTTAAGGTCAAAAAGCTGCAGAGAACTTGAAAAGATTTTCTGGAAGTGCATTTCGTAGTAAATTCTGAAATCTTTTTTGGTCATCGTTTAAGAAAATTAATGTGCAAGACTTTTCCAGATTTCCTAGAGGTTGCTATTCAAATTTCATTTGGTTGCCAGTTGCAACATATGGCAAGTTTAATGTATGGTTTTAGCACTATCATTTTATGGACAATGTTCTGAAACCAAATTGCCTTTCACAGCTTAAGTCTTTTACTTGAAGATTATGTAAACTGCACATTTATATATGTGAAGAACGATCTATTGAATTACATTGCACAAGTAATTAGTATAAATAAATTTTTAGCTATGTGTACATATACATGCCTCAGGAATAAAAGACAATATTCATTTTTCCTCTAACTGTGCCTTTTAGTACAGGTAAAAAATATAATAAAAAAAGGATACTGCTGATTACTGCCATTTCTTTTTTCCCCCTCTTGGCTATGAATTCAAATTCCCTATAAAGTGAATAGTCTCAACTGTAATAAAAATCAATTAGATATTGTGAACGAATAAAATGAAGGAAAGCAACACTCAGTTGAATCTGTTCCAGTTTGTTACCCTGGAGGTGGCACAAGTTGATATAATTTTAAATGTGATTCATGCTGTTTAGACAGATGATATAAATATCTCAGGGAGACAGAGATAATTTAGTTTTATCAATCAAAACAGTCTAGAGTCGAGGTTTCTGTTAATAATTCAAGGATTTCATGAAAGATTCCTAACTTATTGTTAACCAAATGGTTTCTCATTTTTTTGAGGAACAAAAATAATCAACTTTTAAGTAGGAAGATCTTTTAATAGGCTGAGCCAATATTCTTCTCTAGAACAGTGCTTTTTAGTCAGATACTTTTGCAATGTAGACTTTTGTGCAAGTATTCTACATAACAAATAAAATTATACCAAGACATGAACTATTCCTTTCCTTAAAATAACTTGCAGAGAGGGAATAAATATAAAGAGCTTCACTTACTCAGCTATGTAGATACTTAAAAACCATTTGACATTCTAAAAGCTGCATTCCTGTGGGAAAAAGAATTACAAACCCAGCAGGTTCATATTTGTGTTATTATGCTCAAGAGCAGAAATAACTGAATTAAATAAACCCTGTTTCTGAGTCTGAGCTGGTTTGGTGTGCGCTCTGGGTTCTCTAAAAAATGGCAGCTCAGGCAATGCCAGTTGGCTCAGATACTCTTCACTGGCTTCTTCCACTACACATGGAGCTTTTGTATCCAAGAGCCCAAAAATTCTGATTGAAAATGGAATGAAGTAGAATTCTTGACTTTCTATGAGATTAAACAGTGATATTTGGCTCCCCTCCCCCCTCCCTAAAACAAACAAACAAAAAAACAACCTCAAATACTATTGCATTTTTTTAAAAAAAGAAAAGGAAAAAGGCACAACAAATTATTGTTCCCCCAAAGGCCTGCCCAGCAGCTAGTTAGCTTAATTCAAACCATCAAAGGACTTCCAGACTTCCATATGCATGAAAAAGAACCATGAAAACATGCTTGTCAGCAAGACTGGAAATCTTAGAAGCCTTGTTTTTACTAGAGTTCTCAAGTTTTCCAAATGTGGATATTTGTCTCAAGAGTGTCTCAAGGGAGAGCTATGATCGCTACTGTTTCCAGTTTCAGAAAGCTATGGTGGTGACCTGAAAATCTAAGACACAGTGACTACTGTTTCAGAAAATCTCTTTCTAAGGGCTCATTGAAAAGAAATTTGAGAAAACTATTTTCTTTCTGCATTCAACAAATGAGAAGTTTACAATGAATTCTGATTTCATCTCCAGTTTCCCTGCTGTGCTTACTGACAGCAACACCAAAGCTTAGTGCATGCTGCTCTGTAGTCTGCAGAGCCATGGCAAGATGGTGGTACCAGGGCTCATCCCATTCTCCATCCAACTAAATAACACTGTTCCTACAGAATGACTTGGAGCATTAAGTGTCTCCTCTCAAGAGAGGAAGGACTCATATAGTTTGACAGGATGCCCCTCATCTTTAGCAGAGGGGTTGGGCTAGATGACCTCCAGAGGTCCCTTTCAATCCCTATGATTCTTTGATTCTGTAATTGCTCTCAACAACAGAGGTGCAGAGACTGGGTCCAACTTGTTGAAGAAACCAGATATGTAGCATGAACAGTCGCTTGCTGCAGTAAAATCAAAGCTCTAAACCCTGGGTACTGCAAGACAGTTTCTGGGAAGATCTACTCTTAGTTCATCATGGGATACCAGGGCTGTTTATACAAACTGGACAAAGAACCCCTTGAGAGCAGCCCTGTGGAGAAGGACTTGAGGGTCCTGGTGGATGAGAAGCTTGACATGAGCCAGCAGTGTGTGCTTACAACCCGGAAGGCCAACTGTATCCTGGGCTGCATTAAAAGAGGAGTGGCCCGGAGGGAGAGGAAGGTGATTGTCCCTCTCTACTCGGCTCTTGTGAGGCCCCATCTGGAGTACTGTGTCCAGGCCTGGGGCCTCCAGCACAGGAAGGACATGGAGCTCTTGGAATGAGTCCAGAGAAGGGCCACTAAGATGATCAGAGGGCTGGAGCACCTCTCCGATGAGGAAAAGTTGAAATGGGCTTGTTTAGCTTGGAGAAGAGAAGGCTCTGGGGAGACCTCATTGTAGCCTTCCAGTACTTGAATGGAGCATATAAACTGGAAGGGGAACAACTGTTTACAAGGGTGGATAGTGATAGGACAAGGGGGAATGGTTTTAAACTGAGACAGGGGAGGTTTAGGTTAGATATTAGGAGGAATTTTTTCACTCAGAGGGTGGTGACGCACTGGAACAGGTTGCCCGAGGAGGTTGTGGATGCCCCATCCCTGGAGGCATTCAAGGCCAGGCTGGATGTCACTCTGGGAAACCTGATCTAGTGGTTAGCAATGCTGCCTGTGGCAGAGGGGCTGAAACTAGATGATCATTGTGGTCCTTTTCAGCCCAGGCTATTCTATGATTCTGTGATTCTGTGATTCTGTGATTCTATGATACCTGAAAGTATTATTAATGTGAAGTTTGTAGCTAAACCTTAAGAGCTTAATCACTAAACTCAAGGGTTAGAAAAGTTATGACCAAAAAAATTTACAATTAGTGGTCATGACAAAGAGTTTTCTGGAGTTCAAGGAGCCTTTGAGACAATGCTCTCAGACATATGGTTTGATTTATGGGTGGTTCTGTGTGGAGCGTGGAGCTGGACTCTGTATGGGTCCCTTCCAACTCGGGATATTCTATGTTCTCATAGTCCTATATGCGGTTAAGTACAAACTGATTTTAAAAGTAACCAGTCTATCTGATAACTCTGAAAAATATTTTTTTCAGCAAGCCTAAAATTATGTTATGCACATTACATATTCAAATCAAATTCAGCTAGTACTACTGACTAAGTAGAGCACAGGTCCACACCACAAGCTTTACTTAAGGAATGGGTGAGCTCATATTGGCTGTAGAAATATTTGATTTGCTACTTACAAGAGGTAGCCAGGCTACTACTCAGTGTCTGGTGAGGGTGCCACCCATGAGTCTTTCCTTTATCTCAAAATAAAACAGCATGAGCACCACATTCTCTTGACAGTGTCCTCATGCTTGGCATCTGAAATGTCCCATGATGTTTATTTCTAAGAAAATTCTTAAGAGATGTTAGAGCTATAACAATGGTGAACCTTAGCAGGATCCATGCAACCTTCCATACACTGATTAAAGTTACAGTAAATGCTGCAAAGCTTGGGGCTTCCAGGGTCTCAAGGGACTTAAGATTTATCTGTGAAATGCCATTTTTTCCTCATTCTATCTTTGGTAACAGGTATTTTAATAAATCTACTGTCTGAGTGCCTTTCTTACTGGGATCTATAACAAGCACTAGCTCAGCTGGGATCTATAACAAACACTACAGTTCTCCATAGGATTATGAAAAAAAAAAAAAAGATCTACAGTTTGCCAGTAAGCAACTAATCTAACAAGCTATCAATAAACATCAACTGGGTAAGATAGTTCCATACAGAACAAAAATGAGTCTTACATATTATTCACAGTGTGGTAAACCTGATGTCAAAAAAGTCCAAATGACAAGCCTGGCAAAATGGTGTGTACACAAAAAACATACACCTAATTCAAGCCAAATCACTGCACAAAGCCTATTTGATGACTGTACAGTCACCATCAAGTCAGAAACTAATACATTTATGCTACTTCTTCCCATGTTGAGCTAGAGGGAGGAATAGAGTTCACATCACCAGAAAATGAATACAAGTCTCTGACAATGATAATGCATAAGTAAAATTTAGCAGCACCATGAAGAGTTATCAATCCTCAATATTTTTTCTTGAAGAATAATTGACTGCTGATTCAAGGGCTTTCTTCAAACCAAGGATTGTGGAGGGCTTTTGGGACCCGGAGCACTGGCTCCGGGGGAAGGGCCATGATGAGATGCAGCTGGTAAGGAGATAGGGCCCTGCTCATTAAACCAGGCGAGGTCGTGCTGCCCTCAGGAGCAGGGAAGTGATAAGAACAGGCTGCAATTAAGAAAATTGAGTGGTATGTGGTAAACATTCGGGCATTTATCACGGAACTATCACGGTATCTAGCGTTGAAGGTTACTTTCTCACGTAAAGAACTAACCAATAAGAGAACCCAATTTGGCATATGTAGTAGCTCATTAACTATCATATAAATGCTTGTGTGTGCTTCAATAAAGCTGAGACTTGTTGATCATGAAAGCATGAGACTTGTCTTCCGTGGTCCTCCGACAAAGGATCTCCTAAAGGATGTACTTTGCTACTTGGAGTAAGTACATTTAATGCTACCTATTAATATCTATTAATGTTTGCTATCAAATTTGTGTCTACACTTTACCAAACTTCATTTCTACATAATTCTTTGTGACAACTATACTAGTTAAAAGGAATGGAAAACAATTTTATTTAATGGTTTATATGTATGGCCACAATAACCCCAGGCAATGCTACAGGCTTGGGGCAGAGTGGCTGCAAGACTGTGTAGAGGAAATGGACCTGGGGGTGTTGATTGAAGTTACACTGAACATGAGCCAGCAGTGTGCCCAGGTGGCCAAGAAGGCCAATGGCATCCTGGCTTGTATCAGAAATAGCGTGGCCAGCAGGAACAGGGAAGTAATTGTCCCCCTGTACTCAGCACTGGTGAGGCTGCACCTTGAGCACTTTGTCCAGTTTTGGGCCCCTCACTGTAAGAAAGACATTGAGGCCCTGGAGCGTGTCCAGAGGAGGGCAACAAAGCTGGTGAGGGGTCTGGAGCACAGACCTTATGAAGAGCAGCTGAAGGAACTGAAGTTCAGTCTAGAGAAGAGGAGGCTCAGGGGAGACCTTATTGCTCTCTATAACTACCTGAAGGTAGGTTGTAGTGAGCTGGAGGTCAGCCTCTTCTCTCATGTGACTAGTGATAGGACTAGAGGGAATGGCTTCAAGCTGCACCAGGGAAGGTTCAGGCTGGGTGTTAGGAAATACTACTTCTCTGAGAGGGTGGTCAGACACTAGAACGGGCTGCCCAGAGAGGTGGTGAACACCACCAGGCTTGGTGACTCCAAAGAATGTTTGGATGTTGTGTTGAGGGACAAGGTTTAGCAAGAGCAATTGGTGATGGGTGAATGGTTGGACTGGATGATCCTGTGGGTCTTTTCCAACCTTAGTGATTCTGTGATTCTACATAGAGAATTACAGGATGTGTTTGTACACTTTTCCTCCAGTTTTTGTCAAAAAGTTAGTTTAAAATAAATTCTTTGTGGGCATGCTTTACACAGCAGCATCTCAAGACAAACATCAATGAGATTAATGAGTTTCCTCCATTTTAAAGCAAGAAAATATTTTTCTGTGTACTATTGAACAGGAAATTTTTATAGCAATTTATGAATCCCTAAGCTGAAATCATAAAAATCATTAACTATCACCCGTGGAGTTGTATCTAGTAGGAAATTTGGTTCATCCCTCTCCGAAACAGTGCAGGTTCACACTTGACATAGAAAATATAAATGGGAAGTAACAGTTCAATACCTTGTCACAGCACGGATTTAAATTGTTAAATACCAGCTATTAATCCTTGAAACTGAGTCACTTGCCTCTCTAAAACTTCTGTTAGCACATGAGGAGAATTAATTATAAAAGGAAGAGATGTGTAAAACTAGATTATTCAAGTATGTACTAGCTTTCAGTACTATTGGAAAAAAAAAAAAACCTGAGCACTGTACATAATTTCAACCAGGCCACCAAGAACACATAGCAGGGGCACACACCAGCATTCCAGTGAAGAGCATGGGCCAAATTTGAAATATACACTGAACGTCTTAATTTATGCCCACTTTTATCCACTCTTTTTAGCAATGCCAAATGTTAAACAAATGATTGTCAGGATTTATTTTGGCTACATTCTTCCCCCACTGTATTTCTAGGTATTAGGTTTTGCTTCTCTTGCTTTTTGAAAATTAATCATCCCATAAGACTGTCTATTTTTTCACTATATTCTTAGAAAAGATAAACATTTGCGAACTTTCAACCTGTTCAGAGATTATAGAGTTTTTTGTACATTTTTTTGCAAAAATCTGAATTCAACAAAATAAGGCTGAAACCACTTCCCTGAACATGCCTCCAGTCAAGCCAAACCACCTGCAGCACATCCTGTTTTTATCTCTGTCTCCAAAGTACAGAGTTCCCAATTTACCAAGTTGTACACTGGCACCCAGGTGAAACTAACAGAGATTTGACTTTCAAAAAAACTATATATAATATTTGGGAAATTTTACCCCTGTGCTAACAGAAATGGAAAGCTAAAACATTTTACAATTAGTCAATCTTTTACAAAGGCCTGATTTGGATTTATAGCATCCTGCCTTCTAAGAATGTTCTAAAATCAGTGACTCAATTTGATCAGATGAGCTCAGCAAGTAGAGCAGTGGGAGGATCAGAGAAGGGACTGTAGAAGAATAAGTTCAAAAGAGGACTCCTTAACAAATCATTGGATCTTCTTTGTAAATAGGAATGCTGACAGGGAAAAGGAGGGGGAGGGGATTAAAAATAAAATTTCGCCTTTTTTCAGATAGTTATTGAGAAAGGATTATGAAAACAGACTAGCCTGGGATCTGGGTATTATTAATACACAGCTCTTCAATTCTTCCCATGGAAAAGAATGCAATTGAATTTCTCAGTGAAGTTTGACCTGGATCATCCCAAGCTCATCTATACTCAAAGAGAGAATCATACAATCATAGAATCACCAGGGTTGGAGAAGACACACAGGATCACCCAGTCCAACCATCCACCCATCACCAATGGTTCTCATTAAACCATGTTCCTCAACACAACGTCCAAACATTCCTTGAACACCTTCAGGGTTGGTGAGAGACAGATAGGTGGTTCCAGTAAGAGGCTGGATTTAATTCACATTAGAAGTAGGCCTACTTATTTTCTGTAGAAAAGAGCTCACTTTCTGCTAACCATACCAGGATGTACAATGTTCTTGTTTTCATATCCCTACACATTTTCTAGCTGGTGCATTACCCTATTCAAGAAAATTCATCTATTTTGTCAAATATGTTTTTGAACCCTATTTCTTCAGTTGCCTTCTATGAAAACTTTATGTATAGTACAATTCCCCATGCATATCTGCACAGTACAACCTGAAAACCTGTGCAAGCATTTTAGCAAGGTTTGCTGTGTTCCTAAACGGGATGCCTCAGGTTCAGCATCAAAACAGTGGGTGAACATGTTCAGAACTTTCTGTAGAAAGCAAGGTCAAACAATGTAGGGAGAGGCAAACTAATGCACATAATTGGCAGAGTAGGCACTATTGTGTTATTTATTGTCTACGTAAGGTAACTCACAGAAGAGAAAAATGAGAAACTACTTGTCTAGAGAAAGGAGAAAATTGATAGCAGGTGGGAACAAGATTCCAACTGTAATACATGTACAGATTTCCATCCCTTTAAACAAAGAGTAATCAGCACACTATTATATGGTTTTAAAATACCAGAGACTGTAATTCATGGCAAACTGAAATTAATTCTATTTTTATTCCTTGCTTTGAAATAAATCAGACAAATCTTTTAAATAAGAAGAACATAAAGAGTAAAAGGTGAAGTGACTGCTTTATTTGCTCTTAAAACGTTCTGTTTCAGTTGCCAGATTAAGAAAACTATTCCTAGGTGTGGGTGGTATAATTGAACTAATCAATCACTTTATGATGTTATTTTCCTTCATACACATTTAATTGTAGAGCTAATAAGTAATCAACGTAGAGGGAAAAAAAATCAAACAATTGAATGACATTTTCCATTCCTGACAAAGAATGAAGAACTGAGAAAAGTATATCTAAGTTCTGAAGTAATTTCAGGTGAGCCCTAAATTCCCTCCATTTCACATACTTATATAGTTCTATTATCATATCATCTTAGCATATCATTATGTACTATCAGGTGTTCGTGTGGCCATTTACATTCACAGTGACCAAAAACCGAGGGGAAAAAATTATGCATGCTTTACAGCCAGGGAATAAAAAATGATGTAAAACATACAGACAACAAAGTTTAGTTAACGTGCCCAAGGTATTTGTACAGCAGGATGGGATGGCCTTTGTCTCCAGACTCATTTCATGGCAGTAGGCTGTCTTGTCCCTACACCTTCCACTATGCATTTTTCTCTTAGAAAATAAACAGAATTCATCCTGAAAGGAAAGAATTAAACAGAAGAGACTGGCCTGCTAAAGTCAAAGGCAATGCTCATATTGATTTTGACTTGTCTGATTTCATTCTCAAGTCTAATCATTCTGCTCATGACAAGGAAGTCTTTTCATCAAATGAAATGATCAAGGGATCTTCAAAACCTCAATTATGGCAGCTGAAAGGAAAGTTGTTCTAACAAAGGATATGGATAGCTTTTATTAAGAAATCTTTCACATTCACAGACAAAAAGGCAGACTCTCAGACAACTTTGGAAAAATAAGATTCCTAAGAACTTCAGTGGCAGTAAATGAAAAGGAAGAACAACCACATCACTTTCAAATTAAGGATCCAGTAGATAAGACTTGTATTGTTTCTCTGAGATGAAGATGATGAATCTTTTAAAGAAGACAGAAGAAAAAAAGGAGTAAAGCAGTTAAAGAAGTGTCACAAAGATAGTTTGATAATAAAACATAATTACATTGGTGTTCTCTTTTTTTTTTTTTTCCCCTGCAGTCCTTCTCTTAATTGTACACTTTAGACACTTTTTGAGGGGAAATGTGGAGATAGGAGATCTAGAAAAATGACTAATATCCAATAAAGGAAGATCAGAAATCAAGAATAAAAAGATTTTCATTTCAGCTTCTTACTGAGATATACTAATAGCTCTAACACAATATTTACTGCACTCATGATTTTGTTCATGCTGCTTACTCACAGCTTTTCAAGTGCAACATAATCACAAATACACCTAGTTACAGCAAGACCTTGACTAGTCAGAGAATTGAATGGTTACTGATAGAGTTTTAAATAAGAAAGAAGAAAAAAACTGGAAACAAGAACATGCTAGTCACACACACACAAAAAAAAAATTGTTAAAATTGTGTTTTGAAAGACTAATACAACTCCACTTTGTCATGGTTTTATGATTTTTGGTTATCAGTATTCCACATTATAACATCATGTAGTGCACTGGGAGTTAAAGAGTTAATGCTCAATTTCTGGGTGTCTGTCCCAGAGGAGAAGAAGAGCTACATACCCCAGAGGACTTTGTATTCAGAGAGGAGATAAAGCCCCTGGCAAGGTTACAAGACCAGGCTCTCGTCCCTGCTGCTTGACCCAACTGCACAACTTAGCTCAGCATTAGTGTAAGGCCTTTGGTTTTTGGACAATCTCTCTCATTATATTTGATTTATTAGCTTCAATCCTAATTATGTTTTATTATATTGTATTATAGTGTGTTATCCTGCATTCCAATATCTTATTTCATAAATTAGTTTGTTTCTCCTCAGCTCATTGCTGCTGTTTTGTTCTGGGGGCCATCTCTCTATCCTTTATCTGTTATCCCTTTCTGGGGTGCAGATCTGTGGGTCCCTCCACACTGCTAGTCACGGAACAAGGCCAAAGCAGACTATAAACTGCTGACAAAAAGGATGGATTAAAAGAGGAGAGGAGAAGGGAGGAGAGGGAAATGGGAGGGGAGGGGAGGGGAGGAACTAGGGACAAAAATGGAGTTGTTTTAAGTGCATAAGAATTATGGCTATAGATGCAGACAGAAAATAGAAGAAAACAAAGGAAATGAAGAAGGCACAGATGAGTAGAAAGGAGTGAGATACAATGTGGAATGTGGAGAACAAAGCCTCAAAAGAAAAATAAAAGCCATACAAGGAAATAAAGTGAAAGAAAAGAGTGATACATAGAACAAAATGTTAAAAAAAAAAAAAAAAAGGAAATTAAAAAAAAAATCCATAACAAAATAGCTTGCCAGAAGGAGTCAATCTTCTCAATCAAAATAATGAGATGTAATCACATCTGGCCTTGTAGAACAGATTCCTGAATAGAATGGATTTTCCCTAAAGGAAATGTCTTTATAATAATAACAATTAACCAATCAATAGAGGAAATATTCAATTTTCTTGCCTTTAGTTCAACTTTATGTTCCCTGCACAGAGTGTCTGAATGACAATCACTGAGCAAAGTAGAATATTATTTATATTATAAATGTCAATCAAAGTTACAAAGCTATAAGATTTATATGACTGAGATCTGTGGTAGATACCTACAATATAACAGTCCACAAGAAAAAAAAATGAATTAGTTCTAGAATAAAAAATGTTTTGCCTTTTAATTCAATATATATTTGTCAAATATTCTCTGTTAAAAACATTTTTTTTTAAGTATGTATAACACATTTGGGAAAAAAAAGTGTGACTGAATGAATGCAATAAGAATGCTGATTTAATCCTGCTTAGACAGCTAGTTTTAGATCTTGGAAGAGCTTTAAGGTCAGATAAACAGAACACAAAATTCATCATGCATTTCTAATTGCTTCCACATTGCTTACCCAAATGCATAAGTATTCACACACAGTTTTCTCTCACATAGAACTAAAAGCTTATTGGTGTTTTTTAGGAAAGCCTTCAAGGATGTATTCCTGTGAGCTCTCCCTTAAATCTGTAAAGTTTTCATTGCACTGCCATGTCCCTGCAAAGGAGCAGAAGTGAACACTGAACCTACTCAGATTGCCAGCTACATTATTAAATTATTTTGCTGCAATCACTCCTGTCCCCATGTCATACTCTTTGAATAAGGGTGCTGATTTTCAATTTTTAATTTTTGTTAATTTCTGCTGAAAACAATGAGCATGAGGGGTGCCAAGGGAAGGGAAGGGAAGGGAAGGGAAGGGAAATGGGAGGGGAAGGGAAATGGGAGGGGAAGGGAAGGGAAATGGGAGGGGAGGGGAGGGGAGGGGAAGGGAGGGGGGAGAGGAGAGGAGAGGAGAGGAGAGGAGAGGAGAGGAGAGGAGAGGAGAGGAGAGGAGAGGAGAGGAGAGCTGGGTTATTTTTTTTTCCCGCATGAAGCTGACACCTACAGAAACAGCAGGGTTTACATATTGCAGGTGTGAATTATTGGTTAGGAAAATAAGTTCACATTCATTTTGCAAATACATCACAGGCAAACTGCATTAAAAGCATTTTAGCATGCATACTAGTTAAACTGCCATGTCTTTGTTGATTACTTTAAATGTTATGTCGGTAGGCAGAATTTGCCTAGCAACAGGTGCCAGATTTTATTCTATTCTACTTTCTGCACATACAATAGGGATCCATAAATTGCTTCAGGCTTTCAGAATTTGGAAAAAATAACTGCTCAGACTGCATTTAGTTATAAAATTTATTGCACACTAATATTGTATACAAACTCTTTACATAGATGAACATGATTAAAGATAAATGTGAGGGGCTGCCTTCTGTGAATTGTTGGTTTGTTTGTTTTTTTCACAAATGCATGTGTTTTGGAATGAGTTTATTCTCCAAAGGAAAAGTTACATTAAATATGAGCAAAATTATTTTTATGAAATTGTTTAGAATGATGACAATAGGTAAACATATCTAAATACCAAGGACACTGTACCAAATGTAGAAATACTTAAAATATCAATGGAACCAGACAAATAAAAATATTTACTGAAGGACTGATAGTTAGAAGTTAAATTTAGGTGAAAAAATAATGTCTGTTAACTCAAAACAAAAAACTTGAATATGGGAAGAATCAGCAGAACAAGTATCCGCTAATAAGAGGGTCTACCATGAAAAGAAAATGTTAAAATATTTTTGGATGTATATTCTACACAGAAGTCGGTATTTTGAAAGAAAGGAAAATACCTGTGAATATTTAGACAATACCTTTAACCACAGAGAAATTAAAATAACATTTAGAAAATATAATCTAGGTGGACCAGGAGATCATATTCACCCATGTATTAGGTAAGTAAGGCTCTTGTTGTTTTGTGATGGGAGTGCAAGATCACACTGGAAAGGACACAGTGAGGTTTGTGTGAAAAGAAAGTGAAACTAGAACAGATGGTGGAGAAACAGGTAGAAATGGGGCTGGGGAAAACAAAACAGAACAGAATAGTGTTGCAGGACTATGTTCCTGCATGTTACTGGGTTAGCAGAAAGGACTACATTTTTGCCTTTTATACTCCGCAACATTCTGAGGAGGAAAAGTGCTGAGGTAGGTATCAGACTCTGCTTCGTGGTGATTGATTATAAGATTCATGGGGATGGCACAGGGATGTGCCAGAGTACACATATAAAAAGATTTCTGTACCATGAGGATATGGTCAAATGCTGGAAGAGGCTTCCTGCAGAGGTCGTTGATGCCCCATTCCCGTCAGTGTTCAAGGGGTATTTGGACAGTGCCCTTAATAATTTACTTTAACTTTTGGCTAGCCTTAGAGTGATTAGGCAGTTGGACGTGATGATCATTGTAAGTCCTTTGCAAGTGAACTATTGCATTCCATTCCATTCCATTCCATTGCTTTCCATTTCACTCTCTTTCTTATTTCTGATTTTTTTTTTTTAATAGCAATCCCATTATGTTATCTTTCAGACTGTAATTTGCAGAATTGTAAAAGTAGAGATCTGAATTCTTATTTGTTTCAAATTCAGTACAAGGTGAGATTACAGTGCAGCAACTAAATACTTACTGGAAAAGCCACGCACACTATTTATGGCATCTGATTGAGTCTCAGCTTTTAGAGAAGTATAATATATTTTTCTGCATGCTATAAGTTATTTCAGTATGCTTTTTTTTCCCTCTAGTTCACAGCCAGAAACTCTCACTATTTCTGGCAAAAATAGATCAGTGAGAAAATTCTTCTAAACATATTAACCCACTTTGTAGGCATGGAACACCAGGACTTACAATAAAACTGAAAAGCTAGATGTCCGTGTGATCCTAAGCTGACCTGGACACAGAAGGCTTCCCACACGCTACTAAGTTACAAAGCCAAGGGCTGTCATATTTCTAATATCATGGCTTTAATTTGCAGTGAGAACTAGGAAAATGAAAAACAGTCTTGGTGAAATCAGATTTCATCTTAAGAATCTTGTGTCACCCACGGTACCAGCACATTTTGTCCTGCTACAAACTCTGTCCTCCTGCAGAGAGAAAAGAAAAAGCAGCAAGGCACAAATCTCATGCTATTTTCAGTAGCACTTTCCACCCTAATTTCATCAGTGCAGGATAGAAAGATCTCACACAATATTAACATCTCACCCCTGTTTCAAGAAATGACTTATCTGATGGCCTTAAACAGCTATAGGTGTTAATTAACATGCAGTAATTTTACAAGTTCCTATGAGAAAGAGAGAACAGAAGTCAGGACATCTTTATCTTGAACGAAAACATGAGAGGTCACTGTGATGTAACAAAAGTAATAAAAAGCTAGAGGGCTTAGACACACTGATTTGAAGTTTTTACTTCCCATTAATAGTTTGTTTTTAACATACACTGTTTTTGCATGGATCAGTCATGGGCTTCTGTAGTCATACAAGATAATGTAGCAATAGCTACATTTCTTGCCCTTGCAGAAACTTGCAAATGCACATGTATCTAAGGCTTACTATGGCCATTCATTGGTTTTCTCAGCTTTTTAGTAACAATTTGCAGTTTCTCATAATACCTATTTTTCTAAGTGTTGAGCAAGAAAAATAATTCCGTTGCAACAGGAGACAGAAAACAGATAAACACGTTATGTATGGTTTTTTTTTAAGCAGGGAAATTGCTTTGGTAAAATGAGTTTGAATTTCTATGTTGGCATTTTCTATTTTACTTCACTAAGTTTCAAGTTGGATTCATGTTGGTGCTGTTTTTATCATCATTATGTGTTGTAGTAGGCGCTTGACGGGGATACGTGCTGTACGGGATAGGCCTCTCCCTAAGCACAGTGAAAGGGTGATGTTGTGCTCAGACAGACTGTCCTTGCTAACGAAGTAAACAAGATAAGAAGGCGAAGGAATGAGGAGACAATAGGAGCCAAATAAGGAATTGTAGTAAGGGGCTAAGATCCAGTACGGATGAATCAGGACAGGGCACGATAGCTCAAGTAAAGGTATATAAGCTGTGTTTAGTAGTGAATAGACGCCATTTTGCTGCTCATCATATTGGTGTGCGTCCGCAGCCATTTGGTCCTGATCAGGTTATTGGTCAGTGTGTGCAAGAGGGCTAACACAGGTGGCTAACATCATAGTTGCAGAAGGCAACAATTACGTTCTCTTTCTTTTTCCTTACATTTTTAATATGAATGTTTATTACAGAATGATGGAATATAGATTTTGTACTTTTAATATTTTATTATATATTTATTTTGTAGAACCATTTGTTGGGAACCTGGCATCCTTTGGAATTGGCTTTCCAGAGAATAGTCATGTAACTTTCATGAAGTATTCACTGTCAGCTCACGCTCCAGTTAACTGCAGTTGGACTATGGCATTACACAAAAGTTAACATTTCCTATACAGGAAGGAGTTCTTAATAGTGATTGTAGGAGAAAGTACTTGGATTGAACAAAGATAGTCGTTTTGGATAGAAAGCATTATGTAAACAAATGCTCACTGATGGAGCCAAATGAGCACTGCCAGTAATCTCAGAGAAGCTACCTGCTGGAAACAGTAAAATGGGTGTGTGTGCAATAACAGGGCCATTTAGTTGGACATTTGCCAGCAGTTTGCTACACAGGTGCATCTTCCTGAATGTGTGAGCAGACAACTTGATCAGACATTGCTGTATTTTATTACTGCATTTATGTTATTATCAGTACATATGCTGCTAAAGTAGAAGCTTGAAAAGAGCAACTTTGAACTTTATTAGCCATTAAGGAGAAGGTTGAGGGACAGTAAAGCCCATATCGCTCTGTCAATTCATCAAACCATCACATTTTTATGAGATTAGGTGCTATACAGATGCTAGCAAAATGAAAATGAAGAAGACAAAAAGGAAAAATTGTCTCCAACTTTCATGGACAAATACCTATCACTAGGATTTTCTAAAACTGGGTGCATCAGAATTTAAAGGGAGAGGAAGGGAGGAGGATGACAGATACTAGATACATTTTCACAGCTTTTATATCCTTCATTCAGTTGTCTTTGTCAAATAAGCAAATAGTTATTATTATTATTTACAATAAATAGTAGTTATGTCAAGGTCTTACACAGAACTTAGAAGGCACAAAGCTCAAGGTGCACTGAGAAGGAACACAGTATGGTTACCCTGTTTTTCTGGAAGCAGAAAGTCCAACACATCCAACACATCCAGAACATCACAGAGCAAGCCAATGGCAAAGCCAGGACCTAAAGAAGAGTCTCAAGACTTGTTCCAGTTACCTGTTTCCTTAGCATTACATTCTGACTTGGTCTCTGTCTCTCTAAAACCAACGCTTGTGCATAAATTTCTTATAACTTAAGGTTTCAGAAACTATCTTCTGACTGATGGATGGTATGCAAAGTAAACAGAGACATGGCCCTCTGCGTGTCCCATCAATGGGCACATCTGTCTATGGTTTCCTGTCTTGGAGCACCAGAGCTCTCCAGCTATCTGTTTTAATATTATTTCAGTTGGATTACAACAGGAAAGGCTAATGAATGTAAATTTTCTAGTGCTAAATGTTCAAAAATGTGCTAATCTGAATGTTCTACTTAAAAAGCAATACAAATCTGACATTCTAAAAAGCTTTTTTGTTTATTTTACTTTTAATATTTCTCTGGTAAGCCTTTAGATATACTTCAGCTTTGGTATTTTTCATCTAGATGCTAAAGTACATCATCCAGGTTTCCATGGAACTGCTCTGCATTACGGCTTGATAACATTGAACTACAACCTGTAATATGTAGTATTCTTCCCTACAGTCTTCACACCATAATAATATACCACGGCATGCTCCCATCTCAGCAGTCTAATGTCAGTGGATATTTCCCTAACAGTCTAAAAATTAGCATTTAAGATGTTAATTGCTTCCTGACTGATGAAAATGATGAGTTAAATGTGCAAGAATTATTTATAAAGTGCAATGGCACACTAATTCTCTTTTCATATATTAAAAATACAGAAGCCAGTGAGGAATTTCAGAGCAATTAGTAGGGTAGACCATACAAGTATGTGCATGTCAACTTTGTGTGATTTGTACTCTGTGCATTTTTGTCCCTAAGGATAGAAAACCATCACATTTCTTCACCTAAGATTTATTATCATTCTTGCCTAATTTCACCTGTAAAAAGCTTGCTGGGTAGAAACACACTCTAACTATTGGGTAATTTTTTCTCCCATTGTAAACAATGTATGAGCTCTGTATTGAGTTGTAGCAGCAGAATCATGACATCTTAAAATATAGTTATTCTTGTAGGACAAAAGTCTTCCAGCACATAGCGTCTCCTTAAAACAGGGATTAAATGTGGTGGGTAGGGATTAAATGTAGTAAGTTTTCTGGCCACCTGATTAGAAAACCTACTAGAGAAATTCACATTCAGTGTTTTTTAGTCTTTCAATCTGGATAATTCACTTTTCTAAGGAATCGGTGGGAAAAAAAAAGTGATAGTTACACTGGCATCAAGATTTACACACACGCATTCCCACACACAGTTTAGTAGTGCAGCCATTTTATTTTGCATTGGCTCTTCCAACACCTAGAATTTTCTTGGTTCACACTTTGTAAGAGGATGAACAGAGACCTGAAATTCTAGTAAGATACCAGTTATGCAAGACAGCTTCCCAGAAGTTATATTATACACATACCTATATGATCTTACTGCATGGTCTGGAAAAAGTGCAGAAAAAAGTAGAAAAAATTACATTTTCTGCATAACAAAAAGAGAAAGTATGTTTACAAGGAGTTACTAAAGTGATTTCTGTGGATTCCCAAAATACTTCTACTGCATGCTCCACAGTTGCAGCTATGGCTA
The DNA here is from genome assembly GCF_016699485.2 of Gallus gallus. Lineage (NCBI taxonomy): Eukaryota > Metazoa > Chordata > Aves > Galliformes > Phasianidae > Gallus > Gallus gallus. The sequence goes on from NC_052532.1 coordinate 143,491,193, forward strand.
CTTATTCATTGTTTGGAGAATTAGGAAAACTTTTTCCTTTTCTCCAGCTTTCAGCCTGAGACTCTGTCCAAGCACTACCAGCAAAACTGGCCTACCAGGAACCAGTCTTAAGTGTTCACAGAGCAATGTCTTTCAATATCGAGTGACAATCATTCCGACTTGCCATTTGGAAAGTCGCAGAAGAAGAGTCGTTGTCCGACTGCCATCTTTCTGCAGCTTTATTTGGTGGTCCACTGATGAAAAAGCATGTGTCCAAAATGCTAGCAATTCTTTCCCAAAAATACAGGCAACAATCTAAATATGACAACCTTCTTTCACATGCCTGTACTAGCCTAATTTTCAGGGGGGAAATTAGTGAATAAACAAATGAAAACAAAACAAACAAAAAAAGCTATAATTGTAGACAAGAGGCTGACACTACAGTCTTGGTAGGATCACAGCTGCGTCAAAATGAGGCATAGACATAAAATATGAGTTATTTCAAAAGAACATGAAATCGAAGTCCATGCCTGTATTAGGGCTACAGAATAAGATACTTACTGAAAGTATGTGAACAAGACAGCGATATGCAATAAGAAGGTAAAAGAATGCTACACTGATATTTTGCAGTCAGATTTTGAAAGCAAGCTTCATTTTTAGTGTCAGAGTCCTCATACGAGGGGGGGGAAAAAACACAAGATAAGTGAAATAATTCATTCTTATGTACCTCTGCTGACTTCAAATTATCAGTTTGGCAAGAAACCAGAACTTTGTACTCTAAGCAACTTTTAGCCTATGCAGATTTAGCGTAGACTGGATTAATTCATCATTAGTATTCATTTATACTGAAGTGCCCATGACTCAAAGTGGAACAGAGATTATTATTTTATGCATCTATATATATTTTATATATATGTGTTTATATTAAATATAAAAAAGCTAAAAAGAAGGAAGATAACATAAAAGTATTTGTTCACTGTTTTTAAAAGATAGGAAAGTAAGTTAAAGCTACATTTTCTTTTTTGGCCATCACTTTCTGCAGCAGTTATGCTAAGGTTGCAATTATTTTGATAGCACCATTGAGAACATATTTTCACATGAGCAAAATGTTCTTGAATAATTGCTCCAGTGAATTAGGAATAAAAGCATTCAAAAGTGGCTACACAGGGTTACTTTAATCTTTCCTAAATCTGAAAATGTCAGACCCTGCTCCAGTATAGCTTTTCTTTTTATTGATAGCTCATTAAAACTGCAGCACAACACACGTTCATATACATAAAGAGATGGGAGCGCTGCCAAATATGATACCATTCAGACAAATCATCTTTAAATTAGTAATCTAGATTTATTTTCAAAGCCAGTGAGTTTCAAAAAGCTAACATGAGTTACATTTTCTAAGGCTGGAAGTCTCCAGATTATCACAAACCCTCTTTCAAATTTCCTTCTTTTTCAGCAGTAGTGTTAACATGACTCTTCAGTTATCCCTTTTTAGAAGTTGTCTCCTATTGAACAGTTTTATCCTAAAGCAAACCATGACTTTGGGATCTCAGATGATCAAAGTCAGCAGCTAGTGCAACAAACAGCTCTGATGCACGTAGGATCTCCTCATGAACTATGTGTCAAAATCAGAGAGAAGCAGCAGGGGAGTCACGAATGACATTCAGCAGATATAACCAGATGAACAGTCCAGCTGTAATAAAATAAGCTATAAAATTACACGCTGAAGAAAATACCTCAAACTCTTAAGTTGCCATTAATACCAAGCCTCACCACCTGGTCTTGGCATGTGAAGCAGAATTTGCATCAGAAGTGATTAACTTTGCCCCTGGGGTTAGTTAAATTTATTCTAGCAAGCTAATGTGAAGAAAATAACCCTCCTTAATAGCATTTATATGAATGAGACAAAAGAGATCAGCATTTAAATACCCAGCAGGATTATGTTACTCATCTATTGTCAAGGGAAAGAAAAAACTCACTATAGAAATCATCATAATAAAAAGCATGAAAGTAAGCACAGCTCAAAAAGCCATAATAATCTCTCCAGACAAGCAGATCTGACTCTTAAAAGCAAATGAGGGTATAAGACACCCAACTCCCAGTGTTTTCCCAAGCCATGTAACAGAACAGTATTGCTGCACAGAATACAATTATTTAGAGCATTGAGAACTATAGATGCTTGAAAATATATTTGTTCACTCTTCTTCTTCATGTAATACATCAAAAAAAGAAAAGGAGAAAAAAAGTGAACAAGGTGAATGGGGAAAGACAACTTATACGCTGTATAGTAGGCATGCTATGAAGCAACAATATCAATTTTTCATGCTCCCCAGTGTTTCATCACTAGTCAAAGGATGTAGACACAAACTTGCACAATTTGAAAGTAAGCCTAGATCAGTAATTTGCTTTACTTGAAATGTTGAATGGACCAAAAAATAATAACAGAAAGTAAATGAATTAACAAAAGAAAATTTTCACTTGTTATGTAGAAATATTTTACAATTACTTAGAAGACAATTTTCTGAATTTACCATGTATTGTGCAAATAAATGGCTTCAAAGATATTACTCTACTGTAAGAATTTTATTTCAACTAATATTTCTGTTTCAGTGTCCACAGCAGCCCCCTGCGCACGCTGACTTTTGGAACACCAAAAAATATGCACTCCTGCCTCTCCAGTTAGCCCACCTCCCAAAGCACTCTCTCTAATAACAACTGAAGACTGAAATGTAATTTTGCATTTTCATAATACAAAAGAGAAGTTTTATGCAAGTACTTTTAAATTTCCATTTGTAGATCATTGTTCTTTTATTAAAGTTTGTCCACCTGGGCTAGATTAGCAGGGCAAGTTGTAAAATTTCTTCATGCTCAGAGTCTTACTATATGATAATATTTTTACCTGTAGAGTATGAAAACACTCTATCAGTAGGAAAACTATTTATTGGTAGACCATTTGTTTGGATGACAGCAGAAAATTATAGTGGTCTGCAATGTCAAAAAAACACAGCCATACCCATTCTTACTTGGACGAAGTTTTTCACAGTGCTTAGTATATTTTACAAGAATTGTTTGTTATCAGGACATTTATTCCTGATCAGTCTCATACAAGGTACTGTTATCAGGACTTCCCCACAGCCAGTCATTTATTTTTCCTCAAAAGCTGTTTTACTTTGTCAGCATACAGGATGCCTTGAGAAATACTGCCAGAAATCCCAGGGCTTTCTCGTGGGCCTTGGTAACTGCAATTGCAAGAATTTACATACCGTATGCTGAGATAATATTCTGTGCAAATACTGGCAGAGCACAGTGATCTCTGGGGCAGTATCATGGTTATCAGTTTTGTTTGGACAGTACCTATCATCGTCCTGACTGGTATTTTCAGTTATTTTATGTTCCAAGTGCTACAAGAAAACACAAAATGATGTTTTTATATTTAAGTGAAAAATTTATACTATCTCCAAACTTTCCTTTCACCTGTGCTCTTTCAATTCTCTTCCAAACAGAAGCGACAGAATCTAACTACTTGTTAATTAACATAAAGCCTATTAATTATTTCCTTTATCCTAAAAAGAAAATGACAGCTCCAAAAAGGCATTAAGGAAGACAAATCTATCTGCTAAGAATGACCAAATCATGGGGCAAATGAGGGGACAACTCTGAAGCTGGCAACACATTTGTCTTCAGAATCTACCCATAACCAGATGTTTCTGCTACATAAGTGCACCGAGAGCTCAGGAGACCTATCAGAGATAACTACAGTACAAAATTAATGACTAGAGCTTAATTTAGGGGAAAAAAAAAAAAAAAAGAAGTTAATTTCAGACCATGCTTTCACCAGCTGTTGTCAAGGAAATCTAGAGTAATTGCGGGAGCAAGAAATTTACCAAAAATCTAATTGATGAATGTATCTCTAATTTGCTGTAACTACTGCTACCCTTTACCAAGTAATTGAAACATAAATTCATTTCTACAGTATTTCAATAAAGATTTCTGAGTTGAGACATAAAAACAACTAAATGAAGTTTGCCAGAGTTTATGTAGAGAGCAACGGGATGTTTGAATGAACTCTAGATCATAGAATTAGTACATTTAAAGTAGAAAAGTAGTGAAGATGCTGATGACAGACTTTACAGACCTTACAAAACCACAACTTTTACTTATACCAAAGGCAGTCATTTCTCTAACAAAATTGTAAGAGACTCTCCTACAGCCATCCCTACTGAGGTAGAAAGTCTAAGTGAATAAAATCTCTCTTAAAAGAAAACAAAGGAAGTATGGGTTTCCAGTGTTCACCAACTGGGACTTTGTTCTTGTAAGGAATGCAGTATTTTTGCTAATGAATGGCACACATTAAGTTTAAAAGATATTCAGAAAACTTATAGAAGTTTATTTCATTTACAAGTGCTCTACCAGTTACAGAAATATTTGCCAACACTGAATTTTGTTAATCAAATTAATCAAAAATCTCTGTTAATCAAAAATAAAGAAATGTTACTTCTACACATTTTAAAGACATAATGAAGATTATTACCAAGGCTAATAATACTTCAAATTTTAAACTGCTTTAAAGGAGTGCATTTTTTTTCTAAAGCACTTTTAGACACTTTACTTACTCCTTTTCTGAAGAGGCCCACAAAAGCTAGAGGAATAACTGGATATGTGTGAACTGGGACTTTTCTTCAAATGTAAGAATCTTTACTCCTCCACCAGTAGGATCAATGAGAACATAGCCTGCATTCCCAAGGCCTTGACCTTGACCCCTAGAGCCATGTAGTCGTGCCTGATGTGCTCCAGGCCTCTCAGGAGAATAGTCTAAACTACTCTCCTCAAACTCATCTCAGAATTCAGGCTCTTGTAGCTGCATGGTCTCAGAGAAATCAGGTTAATCTCCTTTTGATCATCTCTAATGCTGCGCAGTCTGTAGACCACCTCTTGCAGCTCGATCTGTTGATGACAGAATCTCCACCAGCACACAGCTCCTATAGCTCTGCCCCTGCAACCCCAGACCTGGAGATGTGTGTTATCTGCATGCTCGTTTCATGAACATCATCTGAGTCAAGACCTCTGATGTTTCAGAAATAGCTGCTTCAGTTGCTATTGAGGTTGATTGTACTATGTGATATGTCACCACCACTGCTGTGCACATGTGCTGCTCCCAGCAAAAGTTTGGCCTATACTTCTTCCTACCGCTTGATTTTCTTTGCACTTTGCTGATAGCTCATTATCATGAAAATGTGTCCTTAGCATTCTCTTCAAGCTTTCTGCAAAAGCAGTCCTATTACCATCATTCACCAGTGGGTTGATAAGTGAATCAATAAATTCATGAGTCGCATTGAAAACAGTGTACATGGAGTATTCTTCAGCAGAAATGCCTGTGAGTGTCTTAAAGAAAGTCACGATTCTTTGCCTGTTCTTTATAATGATGTTCCTAATTCATTCACAGTCTCACCACCTTCTGCCTGCCGTGACAGCATTCTCTACTGCAGTTTGTATTCCAGGCTTGTTTGAAAAGTTTATGTGCATATCCATTTTCACAAAAGCCATAACTCAAAATAGCACAAAGATTACTGAAAACCCAGTGGTTCAAAACGTATACTGGTAAACCTAAAAATATATACAGCATCCGTAAACACAAGTTTATTCATGAAAATCTTGTTTCCTGATTCACTTGTCACTTCCAGGTTTGCATCTACTGATGTCATCAGCTTGTTCAACTAAGAGAAATTCTGAATTGTGCTGTTAGGGACAGCAGTGAGACACACCTTCTTTCCTTAAAAGTCTTTTTATGTTGCTTCAGTCATACAAAGAGGTTCTCAGATAACGGCACTCCAACAATGCCTATTGTGAGAAATTTTGTACGAATCTGGAATGTCTACAGAACAGTGAATGGTGCAGTAAACTCCAGAGGATCCCAGTGTCCTTCCTCCCCTCATCCTCCAGGTCACATCCGTTCTGCCTACATCAGGCAAGGGACTATTGCCAAGCTCAAGCTTTAATAAAAGAGTCTCTGAGCTCCTGACTTTCCTTTAAGCAAAATTAATTCCTCATCCAACTGCACTGGAAATACAATTTCTCACAGGAAACAAATCCAGTTAAGTGGGAGCTGGATTTTTCTGGCTGTCTGCATGAGCTTGTTTATAATAATTGCTTCTTCAGTCCCATAGATTAGGTTGTTCAGGTCAGAAGTCCAACAGCCAAGTACCATCTGGCTAAACAGTTATGGAGGTTCATACTATTAACTTGTATTATGTAAACAGATATTCTTTTGCATCAGCAGGTTTGAGATGTCTTTCTGTGGCTTCTCTCTTTGCATCAGCTTGAACTCCCTTAGAAGACAGCCTCAAGTTATTCCCCACCTGGAAAAACATAGGGACAATCCTACCAAAAGCCTCCTGCAACTTCTGCCTGGTTTACCTTGTAAATTTCTTGTTCCCTGCAGAAGTTCAGAGGGGTCAGTTTCCTCTCTGTGTTAGGAAGTGTTTGCCTGATTCTGCCAGGTGCTACACCTCACAGTCACCACTAGGAAAATGCCGATAGTAGATACAATCACAGAAATACTTTACCAGGTATTGTGCTTTCATGTGAGTCTACTTGACAAGAGAGATGCAGGTCTGCTGTACACTAAAAAATACTAGTCTCCTAAAAAATCAGCAGATATTTTCCTCAAGTGCCACTGTTTCAAAGACAACAGCATCAGTTTTATTATTACTATTATTATTTTTTAAGAAATTGTTAAGTGCATCTTGGACCCAGCCAGCAATTCCAATTTGCACAGGGAGGATTTAATCTTCTCACTTCCTCAAAAGCACTGAATTCGTGCTGAGGCAAGGCTCTAACACCACCTATTGGTGGCAATGCTGGCTGCTGTGACCTTTGCAAAAGACAAGCTTTTCTTATGGCAGAGGACAGATCTCCAGGATCATTTCACAGCTGAGGTAAAACCTGTGCAAAAGTGAGATGATGATACAGTGAATCTTCCCACAGCCTGTAAATCTCCTCTCTGGGATGTATCCTTCCATTTGTCTGGAAGGGAAGTAGTTGCTTTCTATCACAGCAGCAAATACCTCCCCAGACAGTGTTTGCTCCTGTCCTTTCTTTCTCCCAGTCCCATTAACTGCGTTTATGGATTAGTAATTTGTTTCTACAATACATCACTTATATCATACTCCTGGCCTGTACACTGAAACAAGCTTCCTATTGGAAGATACCACAGTATTTTATTCCATATAGATATTCTCCATTTAAGAAGATTGAATAGCATTTCCCATCAATTAACCCATCCATTTCATTTATCTAAATCCTTCTGTAGTCTATAAGAATAGCTGTTTTTCCACTGTTTGCTACTGAATCTAATTGAAGAGCATACAAAAATTAGAGAGTTTATTAGAATCACAGAATAATAGAATCATAGAATCTTTAGAGTTGTAAGGGACACCTGAAGGCCATCTTGTGCAACTCCCCTGCAGTGAACAGGGACACCACAGCTAGATCAGGTTGCTCAGGGCCTGAGCCACCCTCACCCTGAAAGTCTCCAGGGATGGGACATCAACCACATCTCTGGGCAACCTGTTCCAATGCCTCACCACCCTCACTGTAAAAGACTTTTTCCTTATATCCGATCTCTGTCTACACTCTTCAAGCTCCTTAAGCTTATTCATTAGCCTGTCAAACAAATGAAAATGTATAATAAAAACACTAAGGAATAAATAAGAATCTTATTACCTCAGTATTATTTTTCTCATTTCAGACTCAAGGCTAATTTTTGTTCATTTTAAGGCTAACTTTTGGTCATTTTTATTCAGTTATATTCACTCCTAATTTTCCTATTCAATAGCTCATTGTCTTCATAACTGATTTCCAACATGAAAACCTTTCTAAATACTCACAGACTGCCTACTGCTAATGGTTAGTTCCAACTTCAATCAGTATTTTCCTCTCCACTCATACAGCCAGCAAGATTCACAAAGGATCCCTAGACAGCACATCAGTGAGATGCAATTGCCTCTTCTTGTTACAAAAGGAATTGTTAAATGCTGTCTTCTCAGGGATCCTTTTATGAGTAAATCAAACTAACTCCCATACCTTGGCCACTTTCCATGAGAAACTGAGATATATAGTCTGAATAATGTGTATGTCTTTCTAAAAAGAGAGGTCTGGATGGTAAAGGCTTGGCATTCCCTCCTTATCTCATGTCAGTATTACAAAGTTAGTGACAAAAAGAATATGCTGGCATTTATTCTGTTAATATTCCTGAGATTTCCTGCTTCCCAGGATCTATTTTCCCTTATTGTCAAATGTCAGATCCATTACCAGCATTCATTGGAAATCCTTTCAGAGAAGATGGATCATGTAGACATCACTGATGTGAATTAGACATATAACTGTTCTATGCCCTAAAGATCATCCTAATACTGATTCACAAAACTTCAGCATTCGGTGATAACAGATAAACAGCCCTGATTATTTCCAGATTGATGCTGTAAATGTGTTTTCACCTTAAAAAAGGAGTGCATTTAGTAGACTTATAAATTTACAGTGGAAACTATTAATCTTGGACTCCAGAGGCCAGATGTAGTTGCCCAAAAATTTATTCTTGGCTAAGGAGCCAGTTCACCTCTACCCAGATAACAGATCACACCACTGTAGGAAAGGCACACCCATGCTGATGGCCTGAACAAACTTTTTTTCTGAATTGGTAAAATTTTATACCTTGGTTAAGACATCAAAAGAATAAAAGCTCCATTATTTTGCAGGCAGTTTATTTCAGTTGCTACCCCTTGTGATGTGGTCCTTTGAGCCTGACTCTGCAGATACAAGCATAGCCTCATTTAACACAGGAGAAGCAGCAGGCACCCTCCTTAGGTACTTCAGCTACAAGATTGAAATGGCAAGGATAGCAACTACAAGTGATAAACCTATCTAAGTGTAGACACAGCAGTACAGGCAAGATTTTGATCTATCCCAGAATGCTCCACATTTTGAGATGCTTTGTTAAATGTGAGCTCAGTCCTGGAGTCTGTGTCTGGAGCCTACTTAAATCAGAAGAATGGTGTACCTCTGAAGAAGAAAAGCCTCCCATTTCTTCAAGGGAAAAGTAACTTTTAACCTGTGGGCCACCTTCCCCATTAAAAAAAAACATGCAATTATGTGCAGTATAGAATTGTGGATATCTCTTATTCTAGCTGGGAAAGATTGTTTTCTTTCCTTTTGGTTTTAAATGCATGGATATACTTCAACACACAGTTATATCCTGATCATTTAAACAAATCTGAATTCCTTCACTGAATCAGCCTTTAATTCCTACTACCATTTGCCTAATTCTCGGTCCTTCTACTCAGCCTTTCTATTACTTTACATTACTTTTAATTACAAATTCTTTAGTTCTATTTACTGCTTCCCTGCTTATGCATTAATATTAATGTTAACAAGTAAATTTATTTGTCATTCTTCCAGTCGTTATGTATTGTAAATTTCAATCAGTCTCCATGGCCTTTTTATAACAGGGAATGCTATGACAAAATAAATTGTACAGCGACTCTCCATTCATTAGGTATTCATTCCATAACAGCAAATTAAGATATTTTTTTAAATCCATAAAAAAAAAAATATTCATCAATACTCCATCAAATTTTAATCAGAAGTATTTCAAATACAAATTGAATACCTCACAGAAACAGTGTCACAGCTGAGCAACAAATTTCAGCAACCAAATTTGTAATTTCTTCAATGAGTGAACTTAAGACAGCTTGAAGAAAAGTCAAATAGCAATTTCCATAAAGGCAGGGTGACTGCCAGAGGTTATATTCTTATTCTTTAATTATTTTTAACTCAATCCCATATTGATCATTCTATTATTTCACCTCAAACTTAGACTACATAGTAGGTCACCTGGATTATTCCATTTGTTGGTTTGGGCTTTTGTTTGTTTTTCTTTTAACAGTACTATTATATAGCACTCTTCAGTTGTTCAGAAATATTGTTCAAGGTCAGCATCACCTGATAAACTTGGAACATAATCTTTTCACTCTTAAATTTTTTGCTTTAATTTTAATTTACAGTGCTAGTAAGCAATACTTAATGTCACTCTTCCTAATAAAGGAGTGAGATAGCATTTTTTCCCATCTTCAAATGATATCAGCGTGTTGTTCTATCCAAATACAGAAAAATAATACACATGGAAGAAGTTTTCCTCTCCTCCCAGAGTACAAATCTCTCAGCAGTGTTAAGAACTTCCACGGTGTTCTTAGTAAGAGAATTTTTAAACTGCCGTAGTCCAAGAACGGGGCATAACTCCTGAATAATGTCTTATTTTTACATGCTTTCCTGATGTGGTGTCAACAGCAGTTGTGCTCTGTTTAATTATATATTAGATTGTGTTCTTGTGACAGATAGGTTATATATAATTAATATAAAACACTACAAGAGTAGATGCTCTTTGTGTTTCCTTTTGCACACTTCATAGTATCACAGAAATTTTTAAAAAGTATTGAAATTCTTACAAATCAAACTGTCTAAATTTGTCATCTTTCATAGTATTTGTCTGCTTAGTTCTTTACTTCACGTATTTTAATTTAGTTTTAATAGATAATTGAACACGTCAAACCTATTGAAGCTTGCCGATAAGTATTTCAGCATTTATCATCTTTTCCTCTGCTGACTACATTCTGTAAGAACTAATGTCTTGTAATTAAAGGGAAAGAAGTGGAGACAGGAGAAAAAAGAGAAAAAGGGAATAGACAACATTGTCAATTATTTAATGTTTTTTAATTCCTAAGGTACGTACTTGTCATCCAATTTGCCTTTGTTATTTTTATATTATTAACATTGTACATGACATCTGTTTTAATTAGGCTGTTGATAGGTTTTACTTTTTACATTCTTTTCTATCTAAAACTGATAGAAAAATATTTTGTACAGAATAATATTTTAGAGCAACTTTTCAAAACAGAAGTAGATTTCACTTCAGATTACAGACCTATCCAAGAAAATAGAAGGAAGGAAGATTTAAATGATGTAAGCAGTGTAGGCTTAAGAAGTATTAAAAGCTATTAATATTTTATCAATAAGATAACAAGAATAGTAAAAGTAACTTTAAAAATGCAATTTACACAAATGGAGGTCTAAGCTGGAAACATTCTCTTGGTCTTTATTTGAATAAGCAAGTGAAAAGAGATTCCTTTCATTATCGTAGTCACAGTGCAAATTATGTTCACAGTAAAAAGGCTTGTGTTCAAACAAGCAAGGAAAAAGATTCCAAGACAGACAATATCCTTTCCTAAGAAAACAGAGAGACTGGCAAAAGACACAGAACCAGAATTTTAATTTAAATGTACTTCGTGAGAAGAGACCAAAAGCACTGGGGACGATAAAATGTTCTTCAGATGTCAGTGGCACATTTTCAAAAAGTGTTTTGGGAAGTTCACATCTAATCATTTAAAAGCTCATGATGACAATTCTATAAAGAAAATTGTTGACATCCCCAAAGTACTATTTATTCTGAAAATTATTATCAATTTCTTCTAAAATTATTATGGTTTTCTTTGATTCCTTGGTTATTTTAATTAAAAATAGAAAGGATTTTTGAGTGTTGGAGCACTAGAGTAACTTTAACTTTCCTGATCAAAGTTAGGAAAAATTTACCATTATGTTACTCAACTAATACATATCTATAATCAAAAATGTTTAAAATCTTTCTATAGAATAACATTAAGGCAAGGGATAAAGATGATCCTAAAAGTAGTGACTTCATTTGGCAAGGGTGTTGCTATACTTTTTCTTTATAACCTTTCAGTATTCTATTTTTAAATCAAAATCCAATACACAGAAATCCCCAGGAGCAACTTGTCATCCTCAGTAGTAAACTACAGAATGCTAAAGCAAGGTTGACTTTGTATGCCACAAATATTAGAGAAAGAATAAGAAAGTAAAGGCAAACAGAGAAGGAAAAAAAGAAAAGGAAATACTTTAAGCCATTGAATTAAATTTCCCATGGGAATACATAGCTCCGAATTAAAAAATGAACACAAAATGTCACATTGGGATCTTACTCTGCTTTGAAATGCATCATTCCTGTATACTTACAATGGAATTCTTTGTTTCTTAATAGGGAAAAATGAACAGGGTATCCCAAGACTTTCTGGCTTATCATATACCATATTATCTGGCTTAAATGTTTACCGGGATGGCACGTCAGGCCAAAAACCTGGATCTGGTGTCCCCCTGTCTCCTTGGTCAAAGTCTAGCCACCGTCTCTCTGAGAACTGGTAAAGCCCTGGAAGCACATCTACATTTCTCCTGGGTGCACAGCCTCCGTGGTTCAACTTAGTTACGCCACAAATCTGTTCCTGTCCTGGTGCACACCACAGTAGGTGCATGGAGACATCCAGCAAACCTGTGGGACTACACATTTCTAACCTTTTCTCTGGGTGAGTGGGGAGTTAAATGCTTTGGTCAGATAAACAAGTTAAATCACATACAGGGAAGCACAGGTATATAAGACAGACATATAATCACAGACAATAGGCCTTTCTAGAATGCAAACATATTTTCTCCATGCTCTGAGGTGGGCTGCATTCGTGTGCTTGCTCACCACCTTCAGTGCAGTCAAGGAATCAGCCATCCACTTGAGTCACCCTAGTGACTTCCTAGCAGGGGAAGATTATTCGTAGTGTGAGCATCTCTCCCTACTTCACATGCAAGGCATAAAGACAAAGTGATAATTAAAAATATACAAACACATTGTTTAGAAAGCTAAAGGTTACAAGAAAATGTTAAAAATCAAAGCAGAACTCATAATGAAGAAGTGATGTCAGAAGAGTATCCATCCCACTGAAGCAAAGCTGCTTTAGCCTAGTTTCTTATTATCAAAGTGCAGGCAATCCAGGGCCACCTACTGTTGCTACCTGCATTTCTTGGTATCCAGTTTATCCAGGAAATCAGTTTTTAATTGCTACCAAACTGAAATCTCACACAGCTTTAAGTTCTCAGGACTAGACAGAACTTTGTAATAAAGCAAATCTCGAGCACCTTTTCATATTTACTAAACAATGAAATATAAAGCCAGAATTAAGGGGTGTTTCTGAAAATAGCTTGAATGTGAATCAGAGGATATTTCAGCAGATCCATGGAGTAATTACAGGGTAGGAAGAACAAATAGACAGTAATAGAAAAGCAAGGCAGGCAATCATAGACAAACTGTTTACTTCCCTGCTGATGGATAGATAGAGCAAAGGGTCACTCAGGCAGGTTTTTTATTTAACTTTTTGTTGGTAGTTTTATTCCTGATGTCAGGCTTAAAAGACAAGCCCAGACTGATATTTGGAATCAATACTGTCAATATTTTTAAAACCAAAGAGCTGTGAAGTCTTCATCTACTGTCTAAAATAGTTTTACAGAGAGATGATAAGCATTACATTTCACTTATAATAGAGAGTATGAGACACCTCAAGTTAAATTATCCTATAGACAAACTGAGCTGGGGCAACGGGATCTTCCAATTTTTAATCTATTGTTTAAACAGTGTCAAAGTAGTTGCCTTTACAAGGCTGTAATCAAGCGCTAGAACAGACCTTCAGCCAAATTTCCCAGAAATCAGGAGTCTTGGAGTCACTAAGCATCCAGTGACCAGTGACAACACAACTTGACACAGCTGTGATGAACCACATCACTGCTTTTGATTACTAATGGCCTCCCATTAGACACAAAGTCTGAGACATATAGTAGTTTTATGATTGGTTTCTATGCTAATAGAGCAGTGGTATGTCTCAAGAAAAAATCAAATATTCTTTGTTTTTTATTTGAAAGGTGAAACGTTCATGTTCGTTCTTTCAGGTTTTCTTCTCCTGATGTACATTTAAGGTCCTACAATTTCAAAAATGCTCAACTGCAGGATTATGTGGGTTTCTACCCTTGGCTTTCTGAGGGCCATGCATTATGCATCAACTTCTGGAGTTTTCCCACAGCAAGTGCCCAACAGTTCATCCATGGAGAAACCTGGGAATAATCAACTCAATCATTTAGCTTATATTCAGTAGAAAAAGATAAGTCTGTTGGAGGATGAAGACATTAGAAAAACATAAGATACAATAAGTAGCCTAGGGCAGATGGACAGACAGTATGCTAATAAGGTAGGCAGAACTAGCCTAATCAGCAGCCATTCCTTAAAACGCAATCCAAGACCAAATAATAATAATAATAATAATAATAATTCTGCTTCTGCTTATTCCAAGAGTTGCTTTTTTTTCTAATTTGAGTTATAGAACTCTAAATAAAAATTCTTAGAATAAAAATATTACACTTTTAATGAAGAAATTGGCAAAATAAATTGGTTTGGTTGCATAACCCACCTCTCCCCATGGCACAAATTATTTTTAACTGTTTCTAATTTCTGTTGAATGAGTCATATAAATTAAGCACTATTTCAACAGAAGTGCATTTGTACTTCTTTTGAGTCTTTTAGCCTGACAAATAGGCATGTTTTGACTTAACATCTGTGATGACTCTGAGCAACAGATCCCACTTTGAAGCTGGCCCTGCACTTAGCAGGAGGCTGGACCAGCTGAGCTGCACAAGTCCCTTCCAATCTAAAGTAATTCTATTCTAATAGACTGGCTACAAACCATTCCCATCTTCCTGCTTTTACAATTTAACCAACATTGATGGAAAATGATGGTAAAACATAACAGCACTGAGATCAAGAAAGCCTTACTTTGTGATGGCATATACGTGTGTGAAAATGTATTATCGTCTGGTATTATAGAAAAAGGGATATGCTTTGGGGGGACTAAAACTCATGTATTCATTTCTTTTTCATTAAAATTTCTGCTTGACCATGGAAACTAGCACTTCTCACAAAAATAAATAAAATAATTGATTGATTCTGACGTGAAGTAGATTCTTGGTGGGGAGCACAGCTGAACTGTACATCTGGATTTCAGAAAGGAGCATAGAAACTCCTCTTTTGATATGGAGGTAAGTCTGCCTCTTGTGGAAGTGTACAAGCTAATCAAAATTGTAACACAGAAGTGGCTACTGCCAATACCAGTGGTAAGAAGAGCCTGAAAATGCTGTCTCAGTATTGCTGATGCTAATATTCCTCTAGTTCAATTTTCCTAACCCAGCCATTTTTGCTGTCTGAAAAACACATTCCTATGCAACATCTGCCACTTGTAACTGAGTCCTTTCTGTATGTTCTAACTTCACCACAACCACTACAAGCACTGTTCTTTTTTTTTTTTTTCCTTTTCCTGGCAGGCAAAGTAATGAGGAAATGCGTATGTTGTTTCTAACAGTTATTAGCCGCCCTGTGCCTATTTACCTCTTCTTCATTTCACCTTCTGTGTTGAAATCCTTTTTTTAATTCTCTGATGAAATCTTCTTGCTTATCCACTAAGATGAACAGTTGCCTCTAGGTATACTCTGTACTATTTGTTCCAATACCAATGGTTCTGTCAATTTCCTGACTCTAATACTCCATGGGATTTTGAGGACCACATTTCATTACTCAGGAATCAAAAAATATCTCTTGAAAGTTCATGATGATATTAGTTTAAAACACAGACAGAAACTCACAAACCTATTCAGAAAACTGCATAGATCTTTATCACTCATAATTCTCCATATATGTGAATTAGAGAATGTTCTCAGTTTCTTAGTGCAAAAGAACAAAAGTTATCAAATGTCCCCACCATGTCAAACTACAGAAGGAAAAATGTTTAAGAAGAAAACCACAGAATTCAAGGGTTGGGCTGATGTAAATGGTATGTAATATAGTGTCTTCAGAGAGCCTTGTATAGTATATCTTACCATTAGGTGTTTGTAAAGCAGCAGAGAAAAATGAACTGAAATCTGAATGCAACACTAGAACAGTATTTTGCAAAGAAAAAGCAAAATGTTGTCTCAAGACACATTTATAGACCAAGTAACTCCCAGTGGAACTCACGTTGTTATATAACCTCGGAACTGCTTGAAAACCAGGTATATCAAAGTGTGCCTTTGGCCAAAATACATATTCTTCCAGCAGTAAAACTACATGCAAGAGCAGCAGAATGGATGGCAATTAGAAACATTTAAAATGCCTATAATTCCTTTACAATACAATGAGACTTTAAGGTTCATATCTCAAAACCAAGAAAAAAAAAATTCAATCTGACTTGGTACCAGCTTGTATCTACAGTACCTAGAAGAACAATTTTGTTGTTTAGATGGTCACATGCTCCTCACCGAGTTGGTCCAGCGCATTTGAATTGCACCTGTTCTGGTTTTTAAACTCATCTCTTTTTTTTTTTTGGCTCTCTCCCACATTTTTTTCCGGAGTTCTGTCTTGTCCATCCAGTTGCCTAAAACAGGATTTTCCCACCTAACTGTTCACCTGGAAAGCTAATAGTATTTCCCTATCGGTTCTTGGCATCGGTCAGTTTAATCTCCCCTTCCACATGCACAGTCTTTTAGTTTTTGTCTCCTTCACTTACAGACTGAAAGAAACCACTGGATTAGAAATTCTGTGAATGTTATCATCACCGAATTAGTTCAGTGCCTAAAAGCTATGGCTGCTTAGGCAGACTTGTGTTTTCCAGCTCTGAGGAACACCTCATAATGCATGTATTCTCATATATTCCAGCTTCTGCTTGTATACAAATTCCTTACAATTTGTTTCCAACCTTCCAACCTTTTCTTTTTCTCACTTCTACCACATTAAATTTCCTGTGTACATTTAGCTTCTTTTCAGCCAAGCAATAAGTCACAACAGAGTGGAATTCTTGGCTGCTGATGCTTGCCAGAAGGTGTGAGGAGGTATGCAGCCAACGTAAGGCTCAATCTGATCCATTTTTGAAAAGAGATTTAGAAATTTAAACGGACAGTTCAGAATATAAACAATAGCTCAAGGTTTTGACATTACTATTAAAAAAAAAAAAAAAGAAGAAGAAGAAGAAGAAGAAGAAAAAGAAAAAGAAAAAAAAGAGGAAAGCTCGATGAAAGCAAGTTCTTATTACAGAAGTGTCAAGTAGATGACCAAAAGAAATGGTAGCTTTTAAGTACCAAAGAGGATCTGTACATAGAGACATTCAAGTGTGAACAGAATTAGCAAAAGTATCCACCAGCAATACCATATGACTCACTGAAAGACATTTAAAATCACTTCTGTGTCTCACATGGGAAGAGAAAAGACAGAGCAAAAGGGGAAAGAATAGAGTGTGTGGTGGGACTGTCCATTATGTCAAGACAACATGACTCTTCAGGATTGGCCTTTGTCACTGCTCTTGGGAGGTGACAATTCTGTTGTGCAGCACAGATGGAGCAACATCACACACCCCCTAAAATATTTTTTCCCAAGGTTACTATAAGAATACTTTGAAGTACTACAAAGTCACTTGGTTTTAAAGAATACATGGCCTACAATTGCAGCTATTTCCATTACAGCATCTTCTGAAATCTTTACTTCTCAGCAACAGCAAACAGTGAGTGCCTTTATACCATTGAAGCCATCCACATAACTCCATGAAGCGCTATAGGGATGTGAGGGACACTGCAGTGAAGGAAAAGTTAAGCAGTGATATTTTCATTTTCATTCATGAATGAGAAAAAGAGAAAAGAAAACACTGAGAAGTAGAATTTCCCATTTCCTTCCCATGAATGTGCACAAGAAGCGTGGTGAAGACCACGTGCACAGACAATGGAGGAAGACCATCAGAGTGAAAGAAGGAAAAAGAAACATTCATGCAGATTTGTGCTCAGATTTCCCTGTGTATAACTGGGTTCTTTTAAGGTGAAGAAGGAAATGGCAGGAGTAATTCACACATTCCCACTTCTGTGACAGTAATCAGGTTGATAGAAAAGTTATACCTTGTCATTGCCACATCTTTTCACTTGCCATCCATCTAGATCATGTTTTCATTAACACAGGATACAGTCCATTGCTGTCAAAGTATAATGAGCATTTGGGAGGGTATAATTTTGTACTGAGACAATATAGGAAATTCATATCCCCATGGCAGTTTTCCAAAAAATAGTCTATGACTAAAATTTTATTAGTAATGCAATCCTACTTTATATATATATATATAAATTTATGAAAAAACATTTTTACATATTTACTTCCAGTGAAATGTACAGAACAGATGGAGTTCCTGTTTAAGTAGGAATTAAGTTATTTGCTGTTTAATGGGGTCAAAAAGGACAAGGAGCTTCTAGAATCCCATTTTTGTTGTGACATGCATTATCCTACATCAAACTGCAGGCTAAACATTCAATTTCCCTACCTGTTTTTAACATTTTGCCCATTAACCTTAGTCAGTCATTGGCTAAGACTGCATGTGGTTAAACAGAGCATATAAAACAACATAAATGCTTCCACTACTTCATTTCTATTACAAAGATTTGATTAAAAAAAAAAAGTTTTCCAATGACTCCCAACTTATTACAAAAGTCAAACCACCACATTAATTTATGCCTTGTTGTTGAAAGCAGGTTTACATTTTAAACAAACTCGTTCCCTGGATTGTTCTTGCTTAGAGACTTGATAATGGTCATTTAAAAATGGGATCACACAAACTGGAAACAGACATCTATTTTTTAAAGTATTGTAAACACTGTGAAAGATGAAAGCTCACAGTCTCAACAGATTAAAAATCATGGTTAAGCATCCCTTTCAACAAATTATTACATTTAGAAGCATAATAGCATGACAAAAAAATATCATTATACTACCACAG
This sequence comes from Gallus gallus, assembly GCF_016699485.2. Taxonomy (NCBI): domain Eukaryota; kingdom Metazoa; phylum Chordata; class Aves; order Galliformes; family Phasianidae; genus Gallus; species Gallus gallus. The sequence goes on from NC_052532.1 coordinate 143,509,879, forward strand.
ATCCTCCTCACTGGGGCAGAACAGCAGACCAGAGAATTGGCCTCAAAACAGCATCAAAAAAAATAAGCCTCAAAGAGACCTCTGGAAGAAATCATCTGGTCCAATTCAGTGCCTGGAGGCACAAACAAGTGGGTGCTTTTCACTTCTGACAGCTACTCGTCCAGCCTGCTCTTGAACAACCCCTTGTGACAGAAATCCCACAGCGTCCCTCAGGCAAGCTTTAACACTGTGTGCAAGAAATGATCTCTCTCTCTGGGAGTAAGAAACACAGTGCACAAAAAAATTTGTTGTATTGGGCCACCTACTCCAACCAGGGGAAAGGGGAAAGCAGGAAGAAATTTAGGCCTATTTTAAGGATTCCGTGGTTTAGCATCATATCATACCATGAGCTTTTACTACTGAACAGCACTCACATGAATAAAGCATGAGTTTACAATAAGTATTTAATTTCATACAACTGTGGTTAACTCCTACTATGTTTACCACATAACCTACCCTGTGGTTAAGCCTGTAAAAACCTGAGGCATTACTCCTCCAGGAAAATACAGTGCTGAGGCACTGGTGTGACAGCGAAGGTCACTGGACTGAGAAACAGCCACCAAAAGGTGTAAAGAGAGCCAAAGTGGACCGAACACTCACTCAGGTCTTCACAGAAACAGCTCTTTCATGAGCTATAAGAACAGATTAGGAAACCCATTAAGAGTAGTGCCAAAGAACTGGGCCACATAGAGATCACCCAAAAAGCAGCAAAGACTCTGAGAGCAGGGAGTGGTATTAGGAAAAAGAATCTGGCATTTGGAGAGAGTCAGAATCTTCAGACAGGCTGGAAATCACTGCTTGTTCAGAAAAAGATGGAGGAAAAGTCAAGACAACACCTGTAAACCTGAAAGACAGAGGACAAAAAGTCTATAAGAAGGTCCAGAAATTACATGCTTGTCTTAAAAGAGATTGTTAAATTAAGTACAAGGTTGAATAACTTTATTTTAAAATATTCTGAGTATGTTTGTTAGACACTGACAAAATAAAGTGAAATCTGTGTCTACTGTATTATTTAGATGAATTATCCTGCAAGAACTTCATCTAAAACCTTTTTGTGTGACGTATTTCTTTGAAACCACCTATGGAGAAATAATGATATCTAATCTGGATAACATCTATGAATAGAATCTTTTCTAACCTGCATGTAAGTGTAGCAGATACAAATTCTAAGCAATTAGAATTTTCTTATTTACAAAAAAGAATCCCACAGTGCTCATATACAAAAGCATTAAGATGGTGAAGGGAAAGGAGACTGACAACTATCCTGCTCATCCAATTAAAAAATGTTGTTCTACTTGTAACTTTCCAAATCAGTAGACCATCTAATAAAACTTGGGATAGTTTTGGCAGTGTGATTTCTTAATTAATACAGTGAAGTCTAACTCTGGGAGAATTATGTTTTCATTTATCAGAATGCTTTCATACAAATGTCACATTTCTGTTAAGTCTAACTCTGCCAGTCTAGAGAAAAAAAAAAAACAAAAAACACACTTGGTAGATCTGCTGTCAATCTGCTGAGTTACATGAAAGTCCTTCAAGTACTAAAATACACAGAAGAGCACAAAAACAAAGCACAGAAATCATGTTAAAATGTTGTTGAGATTGAAAGCATTCTTAACTTTGGAGATTTCATCATTACTATTACTATTTACCATTACTCTTTGCAAGTAAATGTCATGGTCTGTATGATGTTGCTGTGATATTTGTCTGCTATTAACTGGAGATCCTAGTCAAACAAAGGAAAGAAGTGTGGAGACCAATTTTCTTGTTTACATAGCTGTATTGATTTCATTAGACTTATGTCAGTGAAAAATATAGGTTTCTGTTAAGATAAAAAAAGAAGCCATAGTATTAGCTTTTATTAAAACATCTTTTATTCCCAACAGTAAAGAGGAGTGACAGGATCCTCTTCTAAATCTAATGAAGTATATAACTCAAACTTAGATTTGGTAATATTGCCAGTTCCATCTTCAGTCATTTCTTGTGCGTCTGTGTATCACATAGAAGGCTCATAGGAACACTGTAAATCTTGAGTGTAAAATTATTTTTTACCATGATTCAGAAATGCCACATTTAAGCCTCTCTGTTTATCAGAGACAACATACAAAGGAAAGTGGTTCAAAAAACAAACAAACAAAAAAAAGCTATACTCCCATATTTTTCCTCCATGCTTCAACTTATTAAGCAGTCCTGGGGAAAAATGGTGCAGTGGGAAATGCTCCAGTCTCTCTATGTATGATGGGCCAGGAAACGTGAAAGGTATATTTTGGAAAAAGGTGCACTGCATCTTGAGCTTGTGAAGGAACAGGTTGCTCAGAATGATTTGCTCAGGGTAGTTCTCAGATAGGTTTTCATTTACAGAAGCAGGTAGGACAGAGCTTAAAGAGTTCTCCAGAGCATGCCAGGCTTATGAAGTTAAATAAGGGCTGGGCCAGCTGAGATTGTACTGTTATTGTCGCTGTTGTTGTTTAGAAAGGATCATTGTAAGAACTAATCTTGGGCACCCTGCTTTAAATGAAAAGGATTTTCACAAATGAAACTGTATGTGAAGCCACATAAATGGAGAGCAGCTGTATTCAATTGCATTTGCTCCTACATTCTCAACTCCCATTTAGAGAAACTGCCCTTTTGAAGATGATGGGCAATTTTCTTTCAGTGATAGCTGTCACTTGGATCTGTTCCTAAGCTCAAACTGGGAGTTATGCTCCATTACACTGGCTGTGTTCATGATGAGGATCATCTGGGGCTTGAAATAGAAGTGAGAACAAAAATAATTCATTCAAAAGACGGTCACTAGAAGTTCCAGTCTTACAACAATATTCCAGCAAAGTGCTTCAACACCACTTTATGATTTTAAATACATTTATTACTGTTTATCTGCTTTCCACAGAATTTACCTGGCTACAAAAACAACGGAGAAAAAGCCAAATACATTTGCAGTACTAACTTCTATGATTCTGAAACAGAAAGTCTCAGCTTTATCTCTGAAAGTCAGACCATAGTTGTACAACTCATTCATTGCTGCTATCTTTCCAGTTTAAAAGCTGCTGGAATAACTTTGCCCCCAGGAACACAGTGCTGTGACCAGTTACTTTAGATACAACATCTGCTGCTGCATGTGGCTGCCAGGGCAATAGCAGGTTGGCTGCAACACTTTCCACCTCATAAAATTATTGCTCAGTCCACTGATTTCCAGACCAGTGTCAGAGTTGGCATTCCCAGCCACTTTCCCCATAAAGAGACCCAGGTATTCCTCTGAAGACTCTGGCTGCCACTTTTCCAGTCGTCGATGAGAAAATACCCTGGCATTTGTCAGTGGTGCTTATCAGTTGGACAAATGAAAGGATTAAGTGTATCTCAGTAGCTTTATGAATACATTTTCAAGAAAGGAGACAGGTGCAATTAAACTCTTTTGAAGTTTATTATTTCTTCTGTGAAAATCTGATCATGTGGCTGCTTGAGTTGGTGTTTCAGCCCACTCTTCATGTACCACTTTCAGAATCTCTATCTGCTAATAAGTACCTACTCCCTTAACAGGAAAGGAAGTTTGGAAATAGCCTTTAAAAATATTAAGAACACTGTTTTTCCTCTGTACTCACACTTGAATCAGAGGAGTGCAGAAAAACACACATCTGGATATAGATATGTGTTTTTACATGTAGAACTGTTACTATGGGCAGAAATTGCAAGTGGCTTGGGCCAAAATAAATCCGCACTTTCTAGGGTGAGTAAAAGCTGAAAGAAACAAAAGGTCTACAATCCAGTAGTAGAAGCAATGGATGGCTTTCAGGACCACCTATTAATAATAGAATTTTAAATAAGCACAGAAAAGAGTTACCAAGCAAGTCAATTCTTTTATAAAGGCTGTCATAAGAACACTTATTAAAACAATCCACTGTCAAAGCAGGTTAAGGTCATTAATACCCTCTTCTGTAACAGTAAGAACACCATTTATTGTCTATCATCCATCTTTTCATATTTTCATGAAAGGCTTAAAGATCAGCTAGTTCCAAACCCCCCTGCCATAGGCAGGGTTGCCAGCTGCTAGATCAGGCTGCCCAGGATCCCATCCAGCCTGGCCTTGAACACCTCCAAAGAGGGGCATCGACAACCTCTCTGGGCAGCCTGTGCCAGTGCCTCACCACTCTCTGTGTAAAAAATTTCTTCCAATCATCTAACCTAAATTTCTCCTCTTTTAGATTAAAGCCATTCCCACCTTGTCCTATCACTATCAGATGGTGTAAAAAGTTGCTCCTCCTCCTTCTTGAAAGCTCCCTTTGAGTACTGGAATGTTGCAATGAGAACTCCCTGGAGTCTTCTCCTCCAAACTAAAGAGACCCAACCTTTCTTCATGGAAGAGGTGCTCCACCTCTTTGATCATCTTCATGGCCCTCCCCTAGACCTGCTTCAAAAGCTCCAGCACAGGTGGATGTGGATCCACCTTTCTGTACTGGGGTTCCCAGGCTTGAACACAGTAGTCCAGATGGGGCCTCACAAGTGCAGAGTAGATGGGGACAATCACATCCACGGCAATGCTAGCCACCCCTCTTCTGATTCAGTCCAGGGTTCTGTTGGCCTTCTGAGCTGCAAGAGTAATCTGCTTTGAAATCTCTGTCTGATCTTTCTCTTCATTCCTCATTTGCCACTGGTATGAATGTACACACTGCAGCTGGAAGTAAAGCAGTTGCAGATGAATGGCTGCTTGTAATTACCTATTTTGAATATCAGCAACATAAAGCTGTGGACAATAAAGGCTTTGCAAGTTCTTTCAATTCCATTCTCAATTTCAGTCTGGAAGGGGAAAAATAATTTATCAAATCTTAATAATTATGGAAAAAACAAAGCTAATCAATTAGTTGTGAGCATAGACCCTTTTCCTTCCGCTGCACTCTTTTCTGCTGTCACAGGGTCGTGTCTGACCCCTGATCTCATTAGATATGAGCAGTGAAATCTCTGGCGTTCCAGCTGGTGCGTTCCACATCCATTCTCTAGGAACACCTAGAGTGTTCCCACTACAGTTAGTAATGGAAGTTTATGTGTAGTTTATAGTTTACTTTATACATAGTTTTCCTTTGTTAATCACAGGCATATTTAAAACAACAACAACAAAAAAATATATATAACATTTTTTAAAATCCACAAAAATTATATTTCCTCTGTTCTACAAAACCAAAGGCAAATAGGTGTCAACCAACTCTTTGATGGGAATTCATGCCACATTCTATTTTCCTTTGCACAAAACACAGGCTCCAGTTACACTAAGAAAGCCCAAGACAATCTGAAGCTGTCTAAGGTCAAAATTACTATTTGCAAATGAACAGCAACAAATACACTCCCTGCCCTGAATGCGGTATAAATGTTTTGAGATTTCGATTCAGTGGTGTGCAATCTTCCTACTTTTATCTCCTCCTTTGATAACCAGCAACAAATGGCAAAATAGAAATGCCACCAACATTGCAAAGAGAATTACAGTACTGGGATTTCACTCTTCTCTGCACTCCCAAGGTACAGCAGGCAGATAAAAAGGCCACTGAGGAGGAGAGGGGATCCGATGGATCACTCTCTTCTTTGTTTCCACCTCCCTGAAAAAAATCACCTATTACATAACCTATCTTAATGGGGCAAAAGAGAGAAAACTGATCACAATTCCTTCCAAAGCATCTGGAAACATCTTGGAAGGGAAATATGGCAGAGAAGTCTCAAGGAAGGGAGGGTAAAAGGGCAGGGAGAGACACTGTATCTGCTTTTCTTCATTACTTATGGAATAATTTATTTTCTATGGCTTATATAATGCAATAAGAAAAAACAACAGATACAGAGATGGACTTCTATCTTCAGAGCTTCTGTCTTCAGAATAAGGGTTTCCAACATCTGGTCCAGAAGGTGGATCTGACCCAGAAAGCATCTTTGAAGAACTGCGTACTGAGCAACTAAGTATTTTGTTTAGCTTGGGACAGGAGATGGAAATGAAAGTGTGTCTGAACTGATTGGCAGGGAAACACCAAGATAACTATCTTTGGCGCTAGTGACAGTCAACTCTGTCTGTCCAACTCTGAATATGAACATCACTAGTGATTACACATCAGTCACTTGAAAAAGCCATCACTCTGGCAGGATGAAAAGTAGCTTGATGGAAATAACATTCAACTCAAATGCCATGGCTCTCTAGAGGAATATTCAATTAGTGTCTCAAAGTCCTGCATGTGGTCCTGCTCACCTCCAGTTGTTATTATACTTATCAGGACAGACAGGCGTGAAATAGTGCGGTATACATAAAATTAAAAATAGGGGGGAAAAAAAAGGAAGGAAGGAAGGAAGGAAGGAAGGAAGGAAGGAAGGAAGGAAGGAAGGAAGGAAGGAAGGAAGGAAGGAAGGAAGGAAGGAAGGAAGGAAGGAAGGAAGGAAGGAAGGAAGGAAGGAAGGAAGGAAGGAAGGAAGGAAAAATGAAGGAAGGAAAAGAACAGAAATGCAGTGAGATATTTGGCTATTCACCTAGAAGGAGTATAATCATCACTGAGTCAAAAAAAATTGCTCTAAAATTCAAAGAAAGGAAGGCAATCCATACATAGGAAATCACCTTGGTGGCTTAATATGAAGAAACACTGAAAGATGCTGTTCAATGAATGGTCCTTCACAGTCAACATACAATCTTTCTTTCTGATGGAATATTCTAAATTTGCCTAAGAAGAGTGGTGAAATAAACTAGTAGACGAGACTTGATTGGATGTGAAAGTGGTAGATTCACACAGTGGATTATTGTAATGGCAGTATCAGTGCAAATTTTGTTCTCAGAATATGAGAACAAGACTGTGAAATTCACCATATGTGGCACACACACTGGCTGGTGTAATAAAACCAAAATACCAGCCATGTTTCTCTGTTGTGCTATATAACAAGACCACAGGATTGAAAGGCAAATAAAAGAAGTCACATTAGTCTTTGAGGATCAATATCTACTGATGCCAACCACATGAAAGGGCAGTATTGCTGCAAATTTGTCAGAGTATTTCTGGAAGGATCAAAGGGGGTGTTAGTCATACAGTGCATTGATCACCCTCTTGCCAGTTACAGTAGACCTGACCAGGAGTTCATAGACTGGAATATGATTTCCACTGGCCAGACCCATACTATGTATGTCAGCCCCCAAAAAGTTGCCTGGGATCTGCTTTCCTGAAGTGCTGGTCAACTCTGAACTCCAACAAAGTTAGCTCTACTACTGTTAAGAAATACAAGCCAAACAAGCAAAAAACCTCAGCTATTTCCTTCCCCATAAATGTGCACTGATTTTTTTACTACTTTTAATGCAGATGAGTGATTTTTAGTTATTTGACAATGCAGTGGTAATGCTGCTTCAATACTCTAGCTAGAGGAAGTGACAACTGCAAAAATTGCTTTTTGAAAAAACATTTATCATTTAACATTTGCATTTTTAAACTGATACATAAAGTACTATACAAAATATCATTGTATTGGATTTGTTTATCCTCTTGGAGGATAAACAAACCTCTTGGATTTGTTTATCCTGTCAGCACCTCTTTCTATCAAAGCACTAGCCAAACTTTCAGCCACTGTTCATGACATTAACAGGAACACAACAGCTGAATTTGCAGTAAACTATCAAAATTGGAGGAGCTTTCAGTTTAACTGCATAACTGCCCCGGGAAACTATACCAAGCATATTGAGATCACACCACTGATCAGAAAATTCACCTTTAAGGCAGCAAAACACTGACATGAGCAGCAGTCCTCAGATATTTCTTGTATAACTGGGTTTATATTGCTGACTAGAGAGTCTTTAAATCAGTTTCTCCATAAAGTCATAGGTGCCAAATACAAATATTTTTCTTATAAACCCATTCTTGATCTTCTCATATTAGTATTGGACTTCTTAGCTACATTGTTGCTAAAATAAGTTGCTCTTTTTTTCCTACAGAATTTGCCAAACCCACTGCTGGAATGCATCTGTATTATCCTCTTACTAGCAGAATTCCTGTAACATTCCCATTGACCTAATTGCAGTTTTTGGCCTGAAAAGATGACACGTTTGTGTGAATCTGGTAAAGCTGTTTAAGCAGGGACACTAGAAATGAAATGCCCATGTGGCCCCTTTCATCAAGATCCAGACTGAATCCCCTTAGGAATGTGATGGCATTTCTTCTTGCTTTTCTCTAAAATCCTATTCTAAGCTGCTTTAAAGAAAAAAAAAGAAAAAAGAAAAAAGAAAAAAAAAAACCTCCAAAATCTGATAGAAATAGCTCAGAAACTTAAGTAAAGACAGCTGGAAAGATGAAAGAGTGATAATGTTTAGATGCAAACCAAGTGACATGTTCCAGCAACTGGCAGGGGCTAAATTCTGTCCCAGAAATGCATGTCATTTAATTTGCCATTAAGGGATACAGTGTTAGTGGGGAAATGTCAGAAACCACAGCGCAATTACATTGTTTTAAGTCTCTGTTTGGACAGCATTATCTCTACTTGGCGAAAAACTGTTTTGGTATTTATACCCCTCAGTGTGATACTTGTTACAGCAAATATTCTTCCTTATAGTAGGAGAAGAAAAACATCACAGGACACAACTGATTATTTAGCAATAGTTTAAAGCCTTGATAGAAACTGCACACCACTAGTAGGTGAGCAGTTCAAATGCAGCAATGTTACATGAAAAAAGCATGCAGTCTTGCATTTTGTGTTAGATTCAAAATGCAGTTTATAGAGTTTCCATACCAACGTGACTCCTACTATTGCCCTTGCTGCTAAAAAGTGGGCAAAGTCCCATCTCATGGCAGAGGCAGTTCCTTTGACTTGTGACATTTAATGTCCAGTATGCCAAAAACCCCATTTAGAGTTTTCCCGCTTCTCTGTGTTATGAAGCTCAGTCAAAAAACTAATTAATGGTTAAAAATTAAAGGTCCTAAATTATGGTTGGACTCAATGATCTCAAATATCTTTTCCAACCTAAATGATTCTATTACGATACTGTAAGATGCACAGATGACTGCGTCTCTGCTATAACTACACGCTGTGTTTCCAACATATTTCTGGACTTCATTTAGATTCTTAATTTTCTAAAGCTCCAGTCGCCACAGTAGCTTCCTTACCTGCACAGACCTTCCCGTCGTAGATCTCACACACCCAGTCTTGGCACTCGCACAGCGGCCCATAGTATTTGCCAGCCTCCGTCACTTGGCAGATGCAGACCCCACAGTCGCACCTGCCCCTGCCGCTGCACAGTGGGCCCCCTGGGACACGGCACCGGAGCTCTGCCTCAGCACGGGGCAGGAGGCACAAAACAGGGCTGCCCAAGGAGCTCCTGAGAAGGAAAGTCAAGAGAAGAAGCTGTGGTCAGAGCCAGGTGCTACTGAGGAAACCACCCCGCTGCCACAGCTATTCCCCACATGGTTTTTAACACCACAGATTTGTTTATGGTTTCAAAGTGTCATTTTCCTCAAATGACTTGATTTTAATCCTGTTTATCAGAAATATCCTTGTTATCTGCAGGAATGCTTATATTGTATATTAATTATCATGTTAAACTGCGTTAGGATCATCTCTTTCACACCTACCTGGTATGTATGCATATGTATCTCCACATATATGTACTATCCATGTATAATTTGATTATCTGCTATAAAGCATTTTGGTCTGGATTATTCCAAAAGCTTTACAAAAGACAGAATTTCTAAGCAGCAAAACTAGAACACAGAATATCATAAAGCAATTTGTGGCTGATTCTACTAGAGTTATATTTGCAAAAGTAACCATTTTACAGCCTTCTGGTTGTCAGAGATAGGGGATCTATGTTTTCATCAGAACAGAAAACAGCAGTAATCATTGGTTTCCATGTACAAATTCACTGGCTGTGATTTTATTAAATTCAGAAGAAAACACATGCAAGATCTGAGGATTTGCTGTTCTGCCATGCAGTAGTGTCATGCAGTGGAGATCAGAACTTGCAGGACATACACAAGGAGAATCAGAAGCTGCCTCACCAGGATCAGGATTGCAGAAAACAGAACACAGAACAAGGCCAAGTGACAAGTGCCAAAAGCAGGTGTTCACCATGCTAGGGAATGCTGAGGACTGAGGTTGGTAGTATCCACACTCCTCAGACACTATATGTTACAGGCTTAGGATAGAAGAGCTGCTGACTACAAGCATAGGCAGGTGCTGGACCTGATGGAGACAAAGACCTAAAGGAAAATAAGGCTCATCACACTGCCACATTGAGACAACTGGCACACACAGTTTGTGGTCTACTTGTGCTCTACTCAGCAGTAGAATTTGAGGGTTTGGGCATAAGCAGCCATCCCTGTCCAACTTTTCCCTCTTTAATGCATGAAAGTTCTCCATCTCAGACACAAAATACCTCACACCTGCACACCACTCTGCTTTCTCCACATCCACACCTCGCATCCCCTAAGGTGGGTGATAACCCCCCAGGATCAGTTCCCCAGTGCACTTACCTCAGGGCTGGGGGGGTGGCAGGCCGCAAACTGGGCACGGAGCCCACTGACACCATCAGCAACACCAGTCCCAGCAGCCCACGCGCATGCATCGTGCCAGCTGTGCTCCTGCTGCCTCCCTTGGATAGATGGACAGACAACGGATGGACAGACGGATGGACGGACGGAGCCGCTGGGCGTGTGGAGAGCTGTGAGCTGGACAAGCCCAGCTCCAGGGCTGCTCCCCCCGCGCTGCAGTGGCGGTGATTAGCTGCCTGGGAGCGGGATTTGGGCAGCGCTCTGGGAGGGAGGCCGGTGCCAAACCCTGAAGTTTACAGTCTAGGCAGGGAAGTAATTAGAAACAGTTGCGCAGCCAGATGGTTTATTTTGATGTTTTAAAAGTGGCCCGCACACAGATGTGAGTGAACCGTCTCAGTCTCAAAGTGCAGGCACCGTAAATATTTGAGGTATGCGTATCCCCACGTCCTTTGACAGATGGCTGTTTGGGATGTGCCCTGTAAGGCAGCAGGGAAAGCTGTGCGGCAGAGTGGTTGGGACTGATGCTACCCCTGCAGCCCTAGGTTGAGCAGCAGTGCAGCAGATCCAGGTCACAGGCTGGCACCAGGCTGGGTGAGCACCAATGTATAAACATCAGCAGTGAGCTGATGCCCAGCAGCTCGTTAGCACACACAGCACAGTACTTCAGGACACCAGCATGAGAGTTTAGAAGCAGCTTAAAACTAACCTAAAAGAAGGGAGAGACATACCAAATGAGTGAAATTTGGCAGGAATGACCATGTGCATTTCTTTGCAAGTGTTGTGAACAGAGGGTTCCAAACACCTCTCCTGTGAGGAGAGGCCAAGATCTGGGACTGCTCAGCCTGGTGAAGAGGAGGCTCAGGGAGATCTCATCAATGCCTATAAGTACATGAAGGCAGGGTGCACAGAGGATGCAGCCAGGCTCTTTTCAGTGGTGTCCAGTGCCAGGACAAGAGGCTGTGGGCACAAACTAGTCCAGGAGGCTCCCTCTGAACACCAGGAGCAGGTGATAGAGCACTGGCACAGGCTGCCCAGAGGCTGTGGGGGTCTCCTCCCTGGAGCTCTCCAGAAGCCACCTGGACATGGGCCTGGTCACCCTGCTCTGGGTGGTGCTGCTGAAGCAGGGGCTGGTAGGTCCAGAGCTCCCTGCCAGCCTCAGCCACCCTGTGAGTCCACGGTTGTCCTGGGGAATTGCTGACTGTCTGATACATACCTGTGATGGAAAGCTCTTAAGAAAACAAACTTCCACTACCTAAAATACAGTATAGTTGTCCTTACCTACACATGCACAAGGGCAGTTTTAAAGCAGAGAGTTCATAGAAGATTTAATTGGTTCCAGAGTGTGTTTTGTAGGCCAAAATCTTCAGTAGCTTTCACAAAACGAATAACTTTTGTTTTATTCTCATGTTATATACCTTGAATAGAGCAGATCATACTGCTCTACATACCTTTAAAATTGTGTTAAAAATCTTACAGAAACTGCCTTTTCCAAAAATGCAATTGGGTTTAACATATTGAACTCAAGTGTACAGTTCCCAGGATTCCCGGTAACATAAGTAGTTCTGCCAGTGATCTTTCTGTGAACAGTAAGTCAATCAATTGACTAGGCTCTATTGGTCTTATAGATGCCAAAGAACCTTTTTAAATCCAGTTTGGGGCCTACAAAGTCCAATTTTCAGAATAATACTCCTTCCATTTGAAATATGCACTTTCATTGAAACACAAAAGAATAGACAGGAAGAAAATCTGTTCTGTCATAACATATGAGGGCTGTTGAAAAAGTAATGCCTCCTATTTTGTTATGTTGGCTCACAATATCAAAGGCAGGTGGTGGTGACATGGCAGTAGAGGTTGAACCTTCCCACCAATATTCCATTACATCTTGATGCCATGGCAGCAAAGGAGCAATCTGACAGAAAAATGGCATCTGACATGGAAGTGTATGTGAAGCAAAGGTGAAGAACTGAATTCTTCCATGCAAAAAATAAATAAATAAAAAGGCACCTATTGACATTCATCAATATTTGGTGAACATTTATGAAGGCCAAACAGTAAATGTCATCACAGTGAGAAAGTGGGTGGTGCATTTCAGCAGTGACGACAGCAAAGTGAAGAACAAGCCACGTTCTAGACAGCAGTGCATGGCTGTTACACCATGAAATGAAGAGTGTCTTAGTCAGTTTATCTGCACAAATCAGCTATTGGTGGTGACAGTGTTGAAAAACAGTGTTTTTTAGCTGGGAATTTGCTCTATCAGACAGTGTTATTACGCTTTTTATCTGTTGTTCTCACAGAAATAAATAGGAGGCATTACTTTTGAAGCAACCCATGTACATTCTTATTCCCTGAAGATACTAAAATAAACTTGATTCCAATTGGCTATTAAAACATAAGAATTCTGCCTTTTTTTAACATACTACCTTGAAGTTGTGGAGTCTACAACTTTGCTATCTACTTGTAGTGCACATAATTTTGTCCTGTAGCATGAGCAAGGCTATTTATTAGGAAAAACAATTTACAGTCCTGCATTTAGCTGTTGCATGTTGTACACTAAATTTCTAACAGTTTTTCTGTCCTTTATAATTATTTTCCATTGCAAAATTTTCTCATGCAACCAGTAAAAGTCTGATATTTAGACTGACCAATAGGTTTCAGTATTCCAAATGTTTACCGCTGGACTAAGCTCTTGCATTTGACTTTTATGGATCTAGTGAAAAGGTAAGTAAATTGGCAGGCCTTTACTTTTGACAATCCTTGAATGCTGAAGTCCACACTTAATACAGCAATGTGCTCTGTGCAGTTGTTTTTGAAATTTATTTGAAGTGTTATAATCAATAAATAATGATAATAAAAAAATCCTAGGACCTCTAAGTTCAAAAAGGCAGCAGTTTTAAGAACAATGTAATTGTCAGAAATCGTACTGCTAGAAGTCTGGAGTTTGAGTCAAATAATAGAAAGCTCTGCATTTTAAACGATAGTAATTCCCTTTTGGCACTAAATTTATCTTTAATCCACACACTAAAATGTTGCCATCTGTTCATCCCTCTCCTTTTTTCCTGTGCAGACTGGTGGTGATATGTGTCTGCAAAACCTTCGAGCAGTCTGCAAACTGCAACTTCAAATGTACGAGGAGAAAACATCTGTCATGATATGTTGACCTTATCGCTTCATTATTTTTTGTTGATTTACCTTTGTTGGGGTTTTAAGCAACACATACATTTTGGCTGTGAACCTTCTGAATTTTGAGAAGGCACAGTTACACAGCTCAGGAGTGGGCTATTTCAAATGTGCACCCAGAGCTTAAGTTTAGTAGTTGTTTCCATATGTACTTGCCTCTAATACAGTATCTCCAGTGCTTCTTTACTGGATTTTATCCTCTGCTTGGATCTATTATTTGCTTATTTAAGCTGAAAATGTTTGTATGTATGCATAGATACTTATGCATATATGTACACTATATTGTCTAAGAGGTTTTTTATCAATTTAAAGGGAGACAGTCTCTTTCTAAATGAGAACCTGACGTACAGACTTGAGGACTTCTCACTGCTTTTCAGCCACTCCTGGACATAATTGCAAAGAGCTTTGTTCTCCACTAGATAATGTACACCAACACAAAGTAGTGCTCATAAAATGCTACTTTGTCTACATACTGGAGTTTCAGACTGAGGCTTCATACCTGTAGATGCTTGGTAGATGTATACTTAGCGTGTCATTATGTCATCGCCTGCAGAGGTGGTAGAGAAGTGGAGAAGAGAAATTCAACACAGTGCTGAGGAGAAGGAGGAAATGGAACATACTACTAATGTTGAACAGCCTTCTGAAAAGTTGGCAATGGATTTAAGTAGCACTTGTCAGACAAGAAATGTCTTCAAATAAAGATCTGAAATCAAGAAAATTGATGCTGCTAAACATCCTACATCTGAACCTCAGTTTAAGTACATCTCTATTAGTGCTCTCATTAAAAGTTTGTAGGATTTGGTACGGTGAGAGACTGGGATAAGTCTTTCTTCTGCAATTTTATTTACCAGGAGAAGAAAAAGTAGTGTAATTTCCTGTTCAAACTAGTGATGGTTATTTTGTGGTTTCATAGCCTTCTGAACTACCCTGAGCAGCTAGCTTCAGGCAATTCTGCTTTGAGCAGGAGTTCAGACCAAATGACCTCCAAAAGTCCCTTCCAACCTCAACCATTCTGTGATTCTGTAACTCTGATTACATACCATGCTGCTAAACCAGATTTGATTTGGTGCAGGGAAGCAGATGGACTCTTCTTACTCTTTTATTACAGCCTCATAGTGGCCAGCTTAATTTTTCTGTCTCTTTAATTAAGGCATTAGGTTTGCAAACCAAAATTCCATGCTGTTTTTAAGAACTTTTTTATATAAAACAAAATATGGAAAATCTAGTGAAGAGTCTAAGCTTAAGAATATAACTGGAGACCACCAAAACTTGTCAAATAATCCTCTGGGTTTCCATGGAGCCCAGTATAGTAACACCACCAGTTTTTGTATGAAGAGACATTGCAGAGGCATTCACTTACATAGCAATTTTCTAAAATTAAACAGAAGTTGAAAACCTCACAACTTATTACATTTCTATAAAACCTGGAATGAAGAGACTTAGAAGCTCCCAGTGATTCTGCATCGCTTCTGTCACACACACAGTCACCAAACTAGCTGTCTCTAAAGATCTAGCTTGTGACAAGCTGTTTTAGTACCTGCAGACCAAAACACTTGACAGGTAACTCAAATCTACCTAAATTAACCAATTTGGAAATGCACACAACTGTTGAGATTCATCTCTGTGCTAACCGTTGGCAGCAGAGCTGTACAGAGCAGAAAACCTTGTATTCTTTTTGCTGACATGACATGGAATCTGGGACAGCTGATGTATCACACAGGGAATAGAAATAGCTTTTGGAGTTATAGGATCAAGGTTAGAACAAGATTAAAGCTGAGCTGGCCTGAATGTAGCTGGCCTGGGTAGTAGTGAATATAAGCTATCCAAACAGTTCACAGGCCAACATTAATCAAGAGGTTATTGTTTTATACCCTAGTGTAAAGCCTTAGCTTACACTTTCAGGTCTCAGGCAAAACTTTAAATAGTAGGTAGGTTTCTTGTTTGTTTAATATTTACTAGTTAATCCCCTCAAACAGCAATACTACCCTTCTTTTACGGAGGCCTTAAGGCAGCATGAGATTTTTAAGCATGAGGTTCCAAGGCGGCTCGGAATGCCAGCAATAATGGTATGTTTTTAAAAACATGCTATCATATTCTTAACCATTCAGCACTTTGTTCAGAAAGAAAGTCAAGTTCTGGTACTATCCATGCTGACACTATTGTTGGAAAGGCCAAGAAAGGACACAAATGGGCATGACATTTTTCAACATAAAACCTCACTGTCAAAATACACTTTATTTTTCAAAGGGACAATGCTACTTGCTGCCCAGGAATCTCAACAAATCAAAAATAGTGGCAAATACAATAAAAACAATGAATGTCTATGATTTTTGTATGTTTTTAACTAGTTACAAGAGTGATTTGAAATGAAAGATCTTTCTTATCTCTATAAGTGAAGATTTGTTCCTACGGACGGTACATTTCAAAAATGAACATTGCTGACTTTTTAGAGGCATAAAAGCATTAATTCAGGTTTAATGTCCAACTTGAGCGCATGTACACCAGATTTTCCAGGCCACAGCAACCTTTCTCATATAGTTTCAGTGCTCTGTCTTGTATTGATCCTGCTGCTTGTTGAATCAAAAATGAAGAAGACAGAAATAAAGAGAGGGGTGACCATTATTACCCCTATTACCATTTTTTAATTTTAATGCCCCCTATACCATTTTTTTTAAAGCTAACACACATACATACACATTTAGTTGTAGATTTAGGACTCTCCTTAATATCTGGAAATTTAAAAAACTTACTCCATGTCCTTTATTCCAGTTCTTTGGTGTTGACACTAATCACAGAACAGCAGTTTTACAATCCATCCCCATCAAAATCTCATGAATAGTAGTAATGCACCTTCTCTTGCACTCATCAGCCCGAAGTTGTTCCGTGATGATTTTTGTGATGGTCATATGCTTCCAAGTGAAGGCACTTCTCATCCTGAGCCATACCAAGCAGGCAGCTGGAAGAATGCTGGGCTGTTGGATCAGTTTTAATCAGGCGGAGTCCTGTCACTGTGATGCTGCTCCGCATGTGCTGAGCAGAACTTCAGATTCCTGGAGAATTTTGTGCTGACAGCCACTAAGATGACTAAGGGATTTGGATGCCTCGGGGCCAGACAGCAACTTTTTGACTGCCATCCCATGCCTAAATGATTAAATCTTCCTTTGGGTCTGAAGTTGAACTCTGAATTCCAAAATGATATTTTATGACCTTTTTTAAAAGCTCAACCATCATTCCAAAATGAATATTTCATGAATTCTTTCACTCATTACGGAATAGCTGAAATCAGATCAAGCAGTGAGTTATTTTCTAAGTGGTTAATCAAATTCCAACAATAGCATTTCCATTAAGCTCAGCTCTATGGGATGCTTTAAGATTTTTTTTTTTTTCCATTCTCTTCAACTCCTTAATAGACATATATGGATGGTGAGAACAAGAAAATTACAAATAAAGCTCAAATATGTTCAAAATAAAAGTCCGTAATTTCATTATTAATAACGTTCCTCCCTATTCTCAACTACAAAAAATGCATATACTGCTGTAGAAGCACATATTTATACATACATTAGCAAAGGAGAGAGTAGCAATTGAGTTCTATAAAACAGAAGAGTTGGTGCCTAGAATTAGAGTTTTCCTTTTTTAACAGTTGATCTTTCTCACTGAAAATGGGGAAGATGGGAGGTTCATTACTTGCTTGCTTTGGTACAACTTAGAAACTCATTCCTAATTTTTGTCTATATAGCTGCTTGATTTAATTTCATTCCAGAAGAAACAAACAAAACACAGGCCTTGAGAGCTATACAAATTTCACAACAAAACACACAGAAACATGCTTTGCATTCACCCTTTTTCTTCAGGACCTTCTGAGTGAGCAGGACTAGAAAGCATGATTTGTAATCACCTTTTATGATGGAAGCTCTTTCTGTGTTCACAGATCATGTTACAGAAAGTAAAGTGATAGGAAAGGGCGACAATTCTGCTCTTGAATTCTTAGTATCAGTCCTTTGGAATCGCCTATAGTTTGCTTTCATTTGAAAGTTTCCTCATGACCAGTTTCAACCACGTGCTGGAGCTCGAGGGATGAATAAAATCTGTTTTTCTATTCTAGGTTTAGAGAAAGGAAAGGTAAATAGTTATGGAGATGCATCTTTCCTTTTGTCTTATTTTACATTATATAGTTCCACTTAACACCCAAATTCAGTCCTTATCTGTCTGTTTTTGGCTTGCCCAATGGGAATTTTCTAAATCAGAATAAAGCCAAACTATAGCCTTAAACATAAAACAACTGTTATTTGTTGCAAAATTATATCAGACATTGTATAAATATCTAAGTTTTCCACTTTATACTCATATACATGACATGTGCAACTTAACTTCTAAAGTATTCGTAATTGCTCTCCCTGTGGCAATTATCAATGTAAATTTGTGATGAAATGCCAGATCAAGGAACAGCTTTTCCTGGCAAATAACAGATCTCAATTAACTCCACAGCTCTTCACAATTCTTATGATAGGACTAGGAGAAATCATTCCAAACTAAATGAAGGGAGATTTAGACTGGATATAAGGAAAAGGGTTTTTTACAATAAGAATATTGAAAAACTGGAACAGGATGCTCTGAGTGGTGATGGATGCTCAATTCATGGAGACATTTAAGGCCAGGCTGGAAGGAGCTCTGAGCAGCCTTGTCTACCTGTACATGTCCCTGTTCATTGCGGGGGGGTTGGATTAATTGACCTTTAAGGGTCCCTTCCAACTCAAACAATTCTACGATTCTATCATAGATTCTATAAATGAAGGACACTACTGTTTTTCCTTTGCTCACAGAAAGCACACCAAAGCATCAAGGGTTAAATCATTTTACCAGCAGTATCACCACCTGATGCAGGTCATGTTCACGGACAGAGAATGGGAGAGAATCCAACCCTGTACTGAAGTACTGGTCTGTCTCTGTTAGTAGCCTGCAGTTCACAGAAGCTGCACAGGGGTAGGGAGGGCAAAATCGAACAGCTTCCAAATATGATCGGAGGTAAAAGCAGAAGTGTGAAATAAGTTAAGGATGATGTGAATACACTAGAATACACTCAGGTTCATTTGCAGGACAACCAAGTTGGTTCAGCAGATTGGCCAGACCAGATGGCCTCCTAAGATCCCTACTAAACTGAGATGTTCTATCATGTATCATTTTTCACTGGTCAGTATATCCACTGAAAAGCAGTTGTACAAAACCACATGGGCTTTGCATAGGCTGGCTTCTTTTGCTTAGATGTAGCTTTAAAGTTTCACTCTCTGCAACTGTCACTTCTCATTCGAGAGATGGTATCCTCAACAGCATAATGCTGCCTAAAAACTTATTCCAACTACTAAAATATAATTGAGGAGGAAAATGATTAAGAGCATTAAGGGTATGACTTGTAAACACATTTATTTCTAAACTGATTTGCTTACTTTTTCCTTCTTCATTTTTTTTTCTTTTTTTTCTTTTTTTTCTGTATCAGCTGGTCATTTACTATTAGAGACACTAGTTCTGCAAACACTATAATTAGGAATTCAGATTCACTGGAATTGCTAGTGCTGTTAACACAGGACATAAGCACTGACAGAACTGCATCCATAAACCTCAGGCCAGCTCCCTGACAGGCTTATTAGCTTTTTTGCTGTAACGGTCACAAAGATGCAATCCAACACAACTTAATGCAATTTATGCCATACGTTTCCCTTCTGTTTCCTGTGGCATTTTGCTAAGGGTTTCATTTTTCAAATCCTATTCCACATCTTTAACGCCATCATAGCAACTGCATTTGCAGGATTATCTCTTTGATTTTGCTAATTTTACAGGCTCAGAAGGCTATCAGCTGGAATCATTTAAAGAGGAAGTATAGTTTATTGAAATTCACTTTTTTTTTTTTCTTTTTCTCCCAAGAAGATAAAAATACAGATTGGAATGCGGTGGCTTCACTGGCAGAGGTAGTTTTCCAAGCATTTATTTAAGGTATTCCTTTACAACAGGTGATGTCGGGCTCTCTCTTCATTCATTCACTCGTAGCTATTTTAGGCCTCAGTGAGCCGGCGCACACACTCCAAAGAGCACCCTACATGCTCAGACTGATGCTGGGGGCCGAGGAGCGGCACCGGCAGTGACAGCTGCCACAGATGTGTCACCCTGGGATGCGCTCCCTGGGTTGCGTTCTGCTTCCTCACTGCGTGATGGCTCTCCGTGCAGGCACCGGCGGCCTCAGCTCACCCTGCGGCTCCCAAACCACTGAGCTCCGCGCCTCCTGAACCCGGAGGATTCAGAACCTGGGGTGGATTTTTGGGCTATTTTTTTTTTTCTTTTTTGGCTTGGGTGTGCGTACGTTGCGCGGGGTTGGCCCCGTCCCCTCCTCGGCCGCTCCTCGGGGCCCGCAGGCCGCCCCACCCGCCGCCGTTGCCGAGAGACCGAGGGCGGCCGCCCGGCTCCGCTCCGCTCCGCTCCCCCCGCTCCGCCGCCGAAACACCGCTAGCACCTCACACACCCGCGGGGGCCGGGGCTGGCCCCTCCCGAGCGCGCCATGAAGGCGGATGCTGGCGGTAGGTTGGAAGCATCGGGCGCGGCTCGCTGTGCGGCGCTGGCTCGGTACGGTGACCCCCGGCTCCTCCCCGCTCCATCCCCGGCCCCCCGCGCACCCAGCGCCGCTGACCGCCGCCGCGCTCCTTAGGCCGCCGGCGGAAAGCGCGACGAGAGGCCCGTGCGAGGCTCCGCGGATAGCCGGGGCCGCGTCCGGCCGAGCCCCGCGGTGGGAGGGGGCCAGCGCCGGGGCGGAGTGGGAGGGCGGCTGCTCGCCGTCGGCCTGCGGGGCAGGAATGTGTCCGGGGCCTGGGTGCCGGCACTGTGCGGGCCGGGTGCGTGGTTAGCGCTGAGCCCGGCGTGGGGCCCGCTCTGCTGGGCTTCGTCAGCCGCCGGGTGCGGTATGGATGGGGAGAGGCTGAGCTGCGGTGCGTCTCCCTGCAGTCAGCGGTCGGTGTCTGGGGTCTACATTGGTCCAGTGGAGAAAGGCCTAGGCATATGCCTTTCTCACCATAGTTAATAGGGGTTTTGTGTTCACATCTTGTTGTTTTAGCACTCCTGACGTCAAAGGCACGTTTCTAGGAAGAGCTGGGATTTCCGACAGCCTTTAGGTACCCATCAACCTATAAGTTAGCTGTGATTTCTTCAGCTGTATCGTTGCATTCTGAGTCTCTCACCAAGAAAATATTCACAGTGGCATAATGCTATCTAAATGCTTTTTGGGTCTTTGTTTTTTGACGTGACATCTCAACTTCCCATTCCATTATCCCTCTATTTATTTCCTTCTACAGCCACCATATACCTCCAACCAAAAAGCGACCAAAAAAGAAATAATACATACTAACAGTGAACTATTTTTTGCTGCGCAAATCACAAAATTAAGAAACATCATTGGATGGGTTATAAAAACATCTTTGAGCTGGTCTATCAGGCTGCTAGAAGGCTGCTGCAAGTCCATGAGTGTATCTCTAGGAACATTTAGGAAGAGCTGAAGGAATTCTTTAATTGCTTCAGCTGGGTGCATTGTTTTTAAAATGAAATGTCAAAGCCATAGCACTCAATGGTGTTGAAGTATAGACTCATGGTCGTTTTGTTTGTTATATCTTTTTATTTTATTCTGAAGTTCAGTCTGCCAAAGTTCATTCACATTTGAGACACGCCTGGAAATACCAGTTTCTAGCATCCAAACTGTTCTAACTTCTTCCTTTTGGACACTGATGTCACCATAAGCACCACGAGGAGCTGTGTGGCATTCATTCCATCCCGTATCTTGAACCGTGTAGGATTTCAGGCCTTAAACCTTTCCCCTAAGAAAGTAGTACCAAGTTTTGTTACAGGAGGTGTTGGGCTGCAGGACCAAACTCAGGAAGAAGTGGGAAGTCAGTGATTTCCCAGGATGAGAATGCCTTCTTGGATGTGTATCATGATGAGATAGAACTGCTAGTGGCTTCTGGAATTTGGGATTCCCCTCAATGTTACTGAGGAATTCAGACAGTTGAAAACAAGATTTTTGATGTCTTTATGAGTAAAATAGAGGCAATACATTTGTGAAATCAACTTATTTTTACCGTGTTACCAATACAATATTTCCATGGGTAGAGAATGAGGTGTTCTTCCTGTAGATATTGAGCTTGAAATCTTTTTGGAAGTAAAGAGCAAAATCAGCCTAATACGCATATTATGGGTTGAATGACATTTTAATTCCTTTTTTCACCTCTGTATGAAGTTCCCTGTGTCAGGTTAAATACTGGTAATTGTCTTGTCTTGGGAGATACTGTCTCCAGGCTGTGGTTTCAAACTGTCTTGTTTCTACTGGTTTATTTTCCCTTCCTTTATTTTCTCTGATCTATCTGTGATATACTCATCTTTCATCCCTTTTTCCCCACTATGAGGATACTCAAGGAGTTGAACAAGATGCCCAAAGAAACTGTGCAGTCTCCATCCTTGGTGGTTTTCAGGACCGTGCAAATATGGTCTGACATCACACTTGACCACGCTTGAGCAGATGATTAGACTAGAGACACTGTGAATCCTTCCAACCTGATTTAGCCAGTGATGTTGTGGTTTCTTCTTTCCATTTAATTTTTTTCCCCCAAAATAAAACCTTCACAACTTTGCCCTTTTATTCCTGGGGCATGACATTCAGTCATTGTGTTTATGAAGATGGCAATATGTTTCCAAAGTCTGTGGCTGCAACATGCAAGAACTCTATTGCGGCAATGAGATCGAGTATCACGGGTCAATTTGTTTGTCATAAAGAAAAGATAAGAAGAGGGAAGAGTCTTGATCTTATTTTAAGAATTTCAAGTTTAAAATACATGGGTGTTGGCTGTTTTTCTGGGAATTCCTAAAGTGATAGAAAGAAAAGAACTTGGAAAGGGAAAATCAAGTCAGTTTTTTTTTAAATAATTACTTTAGCAAAAAATGTAACAACGCTGAAAGAATATAATCACTATTTCTTATATTTTTAATGTATTTCAATTTAAATTGTGAAAAGATGTGTATGCAAGGTTGTAGGCTCCATAGCGTGTAATCAGTGGTACAACAAAATCCCAGCAACATTAAAATAATCACTTAAGCAGGCGTGCTGCCAGCCTTCTGCCCACGGAGAAACTCCTTTCCACCCCTTCATCATACTGGGAAGGCCCTCAGGCCTTCTTTTAAAATCCTGCAAAATGTATCTCCTGCAGCATTCATAGGAGATTATGAAATGTGGGCTGTTTTAAAAAGGATGGGTTGTTCCCTGAATCCTCTCGAAGAATAACTTGCTACCTGTCCCCTTGCTTTCATACAGAGCTACCATGCGATTTCCATCTAAAGAACAGACGACAAAAACAAATCCCAGAACATAGCTCTTATATTTTTTTCCTAGTAAGACTCTTTACAGCTCATTGCTGCATTTCTTCATCAGCTGTGGCCTTGTAAGGGTTTTTGTATAGACTAGACTGCAGCAGGCTAATCTTAGGGCAGCAAGTGATAGGTGGGTGGTCTGCACTCGAAGTGAACATTTGAAACAATCTAGCTGTTAAAGCACACTGTGGATCTATAGAGGGAATATACTGCCATCAATGTAATCTCTGCATGTAACTTCTGTGCCACCAGTGGCCATGATTACAACCACAGCATTTGAAATATCATCTTCAGCTTTGTTTTTGTTTTTATTTAACATTTATTTTCTTAATTGAAAAATGCAAAAACGCAACTCTTTTATATTAAATTATGATGGTCATTTTCTAGGTGGATAGGTGTAGGTTCTCCAGAATTGTGTCTTCCAGTTGTTGGAAGGCTTCCTGCGAGAGGAACTTGTCGCAAGACGTGGTGTAACAGTAATGGTAGGCTTACATCTTGTTCATGTGAGGTCTGCATTTATTTGCAATTTGATATTTGATTCTGCCTGCTGAATGGTCTCAATCATTTTGGCTACGTCTGAAAGGAATAACTTAAATTTAAGAACTAAATATGGCATGAGCATTGTCCTTAGCCTGAAGCAACACAGGAAACATGTCAGAAGGAAAGAACTAAAGCCTGGATGCCCGTTTTTTTGTTTTTTTGTTTTTTTTTTTTCAGGATTAGCACTCTAGGTGCAACACTGGCAGCATTAAGCTAATAAGCCAATGTTAAACTTTCCCTGATTGTTGAACCCCAGCACAATAGTTTTGGTCTAGGGTTCTATTAGTAGGCTCAAGCCGTCACTTCTTTCTTACCTGTGAATGATGTGAAACTGTGAATGAAAGTGCTTTTTCAGATATTTCCTTCAGGATACCTTATTTATTTTTATTATTTATTTACTTATTTATTTAGTGTGTGAAGAATCTTGCTTGGTTTTAAGAAATACTGACATTTTGTCATCTGTTAGCAGTCAGTTGCATGTAAAATAATGAGGAGGTTTGTTGGTACAATTCATCACATAGAATAATAATACAGCACAAAGATAAAAATCATGGACATAAGCTTTTCTTTGAAACTAGTTATGAGTTAATAACATCCATAGTGTCATATGTCATGTGATTGGATCCTTTGGAATTCTGTCTTTAGCCTTCTAAACTTAAATGTATCTGTGCGGTCGTGTATGTAATTTTCTCACTTCAAATATTCTGGTACATGAAGAGAAATCTTGAAATATCTTGTACATTCAACTGCACCCAAAAGCAGGGATGGAGGGCAAAGCTAGTGCAGGAACAGGGCCAATTTGCTAGGAGGGAAAGAAGTTGACTATGGGAAGAAGGAAAATGTCTATTTTTCCTTTAACCATATAATGCATAGTGCAGCTAAGAACACGTTCTTCCTTCTTCCTGTGCATGTTTTGTTTATTTGTTTTTAATACAACATGGAAAAAATGTTTTATCGCCATGCCATATGTATGGGTCTTGATGTCATCTTCCTGCCGTCCATTTTATATTTGGCAGATTTTAGCTTCTATACATAGTAAGAAGTTAAAAGATAATTATTCTATTACAAGTTTAAGTGAACTCTGTATGTTCTGCTTCTGGGAAGAGTTGAGTTGGAGCTCACATCTTCAGACAAGAGAGAATTTGCATCAAAGAGAGTTCTTGCCAATGGCCAGCCATGGGAGGACCTTCAGGCAGTGCTCTCAGGTGACAAAGTCAACAAACAGTGAGACAGAAACATGGTGGAAACCAGACATTGCTGATTCCAAGGATTTGTCTGATTTTTGAACTCTCTCCATAAATCTTAGATAGGAATATCTGCTTTTTTTTTTCTATTTATTTTATGTGAAGTCATTTTTCAACCACTTTCTTTCTATCAGAACATTTATAAGCACATTTCCCTGAGTTTGTAGTAGGAACTGCTTGAGCAGAATATGCTATATACAGCAAACTTTTTTTTTGTAAATAAGACAGAGAGTTCTCAGGTTTTGATGTTGTGTAGGATCAGCTACTTTTTTAAATTTGTCTTTTGATTTTTGTAGGAAGTGCAAACTTCCATCAGCAGAAGTGTCTTACG
The DNA here is from genome assembly GCF_016699485.2 of Gallus gallus. NCBI lineage: Eukaryota > Metazoa > Chordata > Aves > Galliformes > Phasianidae > Gallus > Gallus gallus. Next base: position 143,535,084 of record NC_052532.1, read on the forward strand.
GTTAGTGCGGATATCACAAACTAGGATTAAACCCTCTTCAGACTTTTTCTTTACCTACGTGCACAGTCAGTTTTAAATTTACCATTTATTGTGTTAGCATAGTTTCATTTCAGCAGAAGCTGAAAATTTAGTGTAATGCTGATAAATCTAGTGTATTATTAAATTTAGTTCTCAGGTAGTGTAAAAGGTTGTTCATGAGGAGAGAGAGAGAACAGGCTGACCAAATGGATCAGAAGGGACACAGTGAGTGAATCATATTCTGTTTTGTTCTCTTCCTTTAATTTGTTTTTCTTTCTAAAAATAGAGGAGAGTTTCAAAAGCAAATAGGCTTCATTCCTGCCTGAGAAGGTTGGCATCTGTGCTACAGATTTCCATTGCTATTGTAAAATAAATGCTCCAGAGAAGTCTGAAGTAGACGTAGCCCCAGAATTCCATGGTATTTTCTTGTTTCAAAACCTGTTTTTTCCCTGCACCCAGTATTTCTTAAAAAGTCTGCAGCTAGGAATATATCCTAGAGAATTTATTAGGCCTTTCATGTTAATAACAGGTTGTGATCAAAGAAGGGCCTAATGATGTATGTCGGAATCAATGTGGGAACTGCAGGGGTGGATTTATAGTCAAGGTTTGGGAGAACTGCAGCCTCCCCATTAGCACGGCTTGGTGTAGTGCTCACTGCATGGTGCATGCTGGAAGGAGTTCCTGCACAGCTCCCTTCCTTCCATTCATCTTTATGTTAGTTCCCCCTTACAGGAAAGGGGCAAAATGGATTGCAGTCCAAAAGTTAAAACAAGATGTTCTTATATTCCAAAAATGTTTCCTCTCTTCTGTTGGATTTATATACATGGCAGCTTACTTTCAAGGCCATTTCTTAAAAAGAAGAATTCTGATCCCTTTATTTATTTATTTGTTTAAGTATGTGAACTGGATCCATTATTCACATCTAAAGTTCATGTATCCAATAAAGACATAAACAAACAAACAAATAAAGGTGTCACTCAGTATAAGGGTAGATGGGGATTTCTTTAGAAGGGTATGGCTTATCTTCCTACCCATCAGATTTCTAAATCAGCAATTTTGGGAAAAGCATAAAAACTACAGAGCCTCTCTAATGGCTAGTTGGTAATTATTTACTTTCTTCCCCAAATGGACACTTTAAGGAGTGTCCTCTTCGAAACAATTGTTCATTTTTCAAATCCTAAGACTTCTTTCATGATTCTCTTATTGATTGTACTTATCTTATTGATCATTTATTTATTGAAAAGCATTTTCTTAAGAGTATACTAGGAAATGCAGAAATGATAAGCAAAAAATTAATATTTTATTGGTTGACTGATTAACTTCTAAGTGAGTTTGTAAAGAAACCTACATGCAGGAAACATTTTAGAAAGTGTTATTTTTTCCTTCTGAGGTCTTGAGAACTGTAGCCTTGAAGAAATTGCAGTAAGTTTATTATTGTGCTAAATGTAGCAATTTTAAGATTTCATGACCTCAAAAAATACACCATTTCCAAGGCTTTGAGCATTTCTAGCTGTACTTGGTTTAAACCGAGAAAATAGGTTATTACATTGGTCTTGGAAACAAATAGGAGAAAGAAGGAAAGTTTATTAAAAAGTAGCAATGTTGTTTATGGGAAGGAAGTGGAAACATGAAGCTTAAGTACAGGTCTTAAAAGAGCAGACAGCTTGTATGGATATGTTTGTATTGCAACCTTCATTTGTTAGAGGAGGACTATAAATCTATCATATTCATTTTACAATATTTGCATATATTTATTGTCAGCTTGTAAGCGTCACTTGTATGAGGTTACTGTGATTTATCATCCAACATGAATAAAGATGTCAGAAGTTGTCCTTTATTTTGTACTTTTGTACCTTTACATCATTTCTGTTTCTTAAAAACAAACAAACAAACAAAAAACAAAACAACCACAAAACAAACAAAAACCCAACAACCCAGAACTGTATAATTTCAGCTCCTTCAGCTGAAGACCCTACATCGTTATGGTCTATATAAACTGAGACCAATAGTCTAGAGTTTTAATTAGGTGTCCAGGTTTTTATCTATTAGACAGCAAATATGAGAAAGATGCATATAGGCTGGTCATGCTGATCATATAGTTGTCATGATCAGGAGTTTTAGTTTACTAACAGCTGTGAAGGAGAGTAATCCAAATACCTCATAAAGGCTTTCAAGGAGGACTTTACATATGGAGAGACATAATTGGAAAAAGCACAAAGCACTCTTCTGAGAATGGAGCAAACCTGAAAAAGGAAAAATAGAGCGGGATGGACTCAGAGGGAGCTGGAAGAACATGATTTGGTGATGCTTGTCATAATAGTGAAGAGACTGCTGGGGGTGTACAGGTGCCAAGTGGTTGAAAAGCAGCGACTTGTGTGGTGAAAAAGCCAGTTGAGGCCAACCACACGATCACTTCTGTAGTTTTGAACTCACGACTTCTTCCAGCTAACTAAGGACAGTTTCTTTGGCATTCCTACTGCAGTCATGACCATACCTTGTGATATTTGATGGACAACTTGTGGCTTTCACGTATTGTGTATTAGTTAGTGCTGATAATCTTTTTGGAAGTGTAGTGTCACCTACAAGCCAGATTTGGGCCGGGGCAAAGGTGTATAACAAGGCCCAAGATCTTGCTTTCTCCTTCCCTTTCACCTTCCTGAAAAACCATGCCTAAGGGATTGCATTTCATGAAAGACAGTTTTTGTGTAAGCCCTGTGCTCCCTTCTGGGTAGGCTGTGATTTCTTGGGAGAATGCATCATCAACTCTTTGCGTTTATTCAGATTTGGGGATGAATGGTGTCTAGGGGAAAGCCAATGTTAATATCTAGGTTTCCTTTTTGCACTTGTGGTGTGTAGTGGTTGCTGCTTGCATCGCTGAGGCCTGCAGAAGGCTCAGCCTCTGTGCCACCCGAGCAGGAATGTCCAAACTCTGCCTAATCTTGTGGAAACAGCACGTTTTGCTCTCTGCTCCCATGTATCAACATAAGCCCCAGAGACAGCCAACTCTCCCACTGTTAGCTTACTAGCATTACTGACATTAAAGAAAAGTATTAGAAAAATGCATGCTAATAGTAGATGTACATAGCAAAAAGACTTTTTGATTTCAGTAAAGAACAATAACATCTGTTTGCTACTTAAGATCTCCTGCTTGCCTTCGGCTTATTCGGCTTTATCTTAGCCTAGTATAATAAATGGAAGTGTCACCATAAAATTAAATGGCTTCAGGTTAAATCCATCCAATGATTACTTTGGATTTAAGTTCACAGTAATAGCCGCCTTCGCATATTGGTCTGAATTTTCTGCCAGTGCTGCTAGGTTTCTGGAAATTGTTTGAGCTGCATACTTTCAAGTAAATTGGCATAAACTGAGAGTCATGTCACTGATTTATATAGGCAAAGCTTTTTAATAAAAAGAAGATCTTGTTAATAAATACAAAATCCATTTGGCATGAAACCAAAATCTCACAACATCCTTGTTATGAAACTTAGAAAATGTGGGATAGCTGAGTGGACGGTGAGGTGGGTTGAGCATGGTTGACTGGCTGAGCTTAGAGCAGAAGGTTGTCACCAGCAGTGGAGAGTACACTTGGAGGCCTGTAACTTAGCAGTGTTCCCCAGGGGTTGGTTCTGGGTCTGGTCTTGTTCAACATCTTCATCAGTGACCTGATTGAAGGGATAGAATCCACCCTCAGCAAGTTTGCTGATGATACAAAGCTGGGAGGATTGACCAACACACCTGAAGGCTGTGTTACCATTCAAGACCTGGACAGACTGGAGAGCTGGGCAGAGAGGAATTCGATGAGGTTTAGTAAGAGCAAGTGTAGAGTTATTCACCTGGCAAGGAATAACCCCTTGCATCAGTACAGGTTAAGGGGTGACCTGCAGGAGATGAGCTCTGCAGAGAACCTAGGACAACAGGTTGGCTATGAGCCAGCAGTGTGCCCTTGTGGCCTAGAAGGCCAGTGGTATCTTGGGATGCAATAAAGAGTGTGTCCAGCAGGTCGAGGGAGGTGATTCTCCTGCTCTACCCTGCCCTGATGAGGCCACATTTAGACTACTGTATCCAGTTCTGGTCTCCCCAGTTCAAAAACAACAGGGAACCCTTAGAGGGAGTCCAGTGGAGGGCCACAAAGATAATTATGGGCCTGGAGCATCTCCCATGAGGAAAGACTGTGTAATCTGGGTCTGTTCAGCTTGAGGAAAAGAAGACTGAGAGGGGATCTGATTAATGTTTCTAATTATTTAAAGGGAGGTAGGAGGCAAATGGATGAGGCCAGGCTCGTCTTGGTGGTGTGTAGTGATAGCACAAGGAGTAATGACCTAAAACGAACATAGGAAGTTCGTTACTAACGTGTGGAAGAATTTCTTTACAGTAAGGGTGAAGGAGCACTGGAGCAGGTTGTTCAGAGAGGTTGTGCAGTCTCCTTCCATAGAGATATTCAAGACCCACGTGGATGCCTACCTGCACGACCTATTGTATGGGAGGTTGAACTTGATGATCCCTTGAGATCGATCCCTTCCAACCTCTGTGATTCTGTGATTCTGTGAAAATTCTTTAGATTAGTTATAAAACTGTTCAAAAGGGCATTATAAAATAGTTTTGGTGAATTAATGTCTTTTCTCTTTTTTTCTCCCCAAGGACATTTCACGATCATAGATAACAAAAGTTAACTTCAGGATGCTGAAAAGGAAACAAAGTTCAAGGGTGGAAGCCCAGCCAGTTACAGATTTTGGTCCCGATGAGTCTTTGTCAGACAATGCAGATATTCTGTGGATTAACAAGCCAGTAGGTATCTTTTTCCGTAGCTATTAATTGTAAGTTAAATGCAACTTATATTGTTGAAATATGACTTCTAAGAAAAGTTCTGAAATAATAGTCAGAAATTTATTGAGCTATAGCTACTCATCTGCAAGTTTTTTGTTTTTTGCTTTTTTTTTTTTGGCAAAAACTCAGAAACTAAATCACATGGCTGGTTTTCCATACAGAGGTGATGGGAATGATCAAATAACATTTGCCAACATTCATCAACCTGGGTCTGTTCAGTTTTGAGAAAACTGGGAGGGGATCTTATTAATGTTTATAAATACCTTAAGTGTGAGAGGCAAAGGAACATGCCCAACCTCTTCTCAGTGGTGTGTGGGGACAGGACAAGGGGAAATGGCCATAAACTGGAACATAGGAAGTTCCACACAAATATGCAAAAGAGCTTCTTCACAGTGAGGGTGACAGAGCACTGGAACAGGCTTCCAGGGAGGTTGTGGAGTCTCCTTCTCTGGAGATATTCAAGATCCTCCTGGACACCTACCTGTGCAGCCTGCTATAGTCTGTGCTGTAGGGAGGCTGCTTTGCAGGGGGGTTGGACTCGATGATCCCTTCCAACCCCTACAATTCTGTGATCTACCGATTGCTGTTTTACACAGCCGTTTTTTCAATGTCTCTGTTTCCTACATATTTATTAAAACTAGAAGTGAAGTTTGCAAAATGAGCTTTTGAAAAGAATGACAAAAAGAGCATTTCATTGTTGAAGTGGTTGCCAGCAGTTGATAGTTTTGACTTTCAAATCTCCTTTTTTTTTACATCTCTCATGAATATAAAAGTGTATTTAGACTGTTTATTTTCAAGTACAGCTCATATTTTTCTAGTATAATTTGACCTACAATGTGCCCTACACAATAGGTAAGTGTAGAATTGTCTGGTAACTTGAAAGGGAAGATTGTTTCATTAGGAACAGAGCTATTAGCAGAATGTTAATTAAGGATTAAGAAAATGCCTTTGCCACATAAATATGGTTGTTATGATTAGATCACTTACTTCAGCAGTCAGTGTGCATCTGGGATTCCTATGTTATTTGAATGATTCATGGTTTTGTAGAGAAGGCATTTTTGTGCTTCTCCTAAAGGAAAATAGAAAATTTTGTTCTGTGAAAGCAGAAAGTAAAATATCCTAAAATAAATACCTGTTCTTGGTGAAACTATCATGTCCATTGCATTATGGATGCCACATCCATACTGCTTTGCTCCCAACAATTAACATGTAAATCATTTACAACACCCATGTATTAATTATTCATGGTAAATAATTTAAAAAAGAATATTCACATTGAATCTTGTAATTAGCTCAAAATGTTATTACAGGAATATATGCAGGGTTATTTACATGTGTTTCTCAGTGTACAGTATTCAGCTTTTTTCTTGTCATATAAGTCAAACTTTACTGTTTATGTTATTTCTTTTCAGTTCAAACAAAGTTTGTATAAAAGGGACACGAGACAATGCATCAGATGCCTTCCACTTTCAGGTTATTAATTTGAGCCTAGAATATACAAAACAGTAGAGGTATTTGAAGTCAAATATGATTACATTTAGGTGATCATTAAATGAAATAAACGTTCTGGCTGTTTCTTGATATCAGAAGGTGTGAATTGGTGTAAATGACTGTATATTTTTTTCTGCAAATTGGTGTAAATTCACCTCTATATCTCAGTTTTTTTTGTTGTTTGTTTGTTTGTTTTTGGGTTATTTTTTGCTTGCTGAAGTGTCTTTTTTTTTTCTTTTTTTTTCTTCCTGAAAGATTTGACCCTACCAACTCTGATTCATTACCCTTGTCTGGTTTCAAGATGTTTCAGCAGCGTTTTGATTTAAAAGCAAAAAAATAAAATCCAATGCTTAACCCCTATACCGATACATTCTGCTTTCTCATTAGACCTCCCAGTGTGGTTGGCACTAAATATAGCCTTATTAATAATGACTGTTGTGAGATGGAGACCTAAGTAGTCTTAGAAATGAACTGTTCTCTCACAGAAACAAAACTTGTTTTGAACAAAAGTGTATCCTGATATAGAAGTTATTTTCTGTGACAGTCTTTTTCTATATTTATTCTGATGATTTTAATCCCTGTGCCTCTCCGTTCATTTTTGGAATTATGAACTGAAATAAAATCAATTCATCTAAAAAAAACACTGAAAAATCAATTAATCTAAATGCAAAATTAAAATTTTCCACAGATATTTTCATTTAATATATTCACTCAATTTATAACATCTAATAGTATCACATATTGTCGGTATATAAAGTGCGACAAGTTGTCATTTGAAAATAAATAGGATTACAAAAGTAGAAAGGGTAGGTCTTTACTCTTGGTTTCCTGGCTCTTAATACTTGGTTTATGAATTATACAACCTCCCATATTACGTAATAACTTGTTTTGTATATTTCAAAAATTCAGGAGTGCTTACTTTTGAGATTAGCACCTTAAATATGTGTATCATGATGTAAAAGAAAACCACGAATATGTGTTTACAAGAAGTGTCAGTACAAGTTAGAGAGGATAAGTATTTGAGCAGGTTTTAAACATTAAAGCAACCTTGTGATGTCTTGTTTTCTTTTCCAGTGGGTACACTCTTTATTACGAATCTGTGCCATCATCAGTGTTATTTCTGTTTGTATGAACACTCCGAAGACTTTTGAGCATTATCCTCCTCTCCAGTATGTGACATTTACTCTCGACACTCTACTGATGTTTCTTTACACTGCAGAGATGATAGCAAAAATGCATATCCGTGGCATAGTTAAGGTAAGTATTTGAAAATTAACCTATATATGCTCAAGAAAATTCAGATGAATACATACCACTGACATCTCATCTTTCCTTCATAACTTCTCAGTTCCTTTTGCTATGAGTGTTCTTAGCTGCAAGCAACACCATGGCATATAAACAGAAAATTGAGAAATTGATTCAGAAATATGTGACTTTACTGCATAGTTAATCTCCACCTAAATTTAATACCAGCATTCATAATAATGGGTTCCTGCTAAGAAATAGACAGTTTCATCGTATTAATTTAAAGAATAAAAAGCAAAATATTCTGCATGTACATTAGCAATAATCTTTTGTAAATGTCTGGAGATGCATATATTGATGTAGAACTTGGACTGCCTTTTCACAAGACTGGATATTTCGTTGTGTGTTTACTTTATTTAAATGAGTGCATTATGTCCTACTGTGAGCCAAATGAAAACATAATCTTGCTTTACTGTATTTTTTCCTTAATAGAATGCATATTGGTAAACAAATGATTCTGTTATCATATATTTACTGTTGTTGCTGGACTAGTTTGTATTGGTAGGTATGATATGGGAGAACATTAACCTGCAGAAGTTTTCAGTAGTCATCCATTTTTAGCATTATTTTACTGATTGTTTCTAGTCTTCAGTTAAAAAGAAGTATGTTTGTCTTATATATAGTAAAATACATCTGCAGTGCTTGTTAACAGTACAATTTTGTCACTGCTGCAGAGAGCAGATAATCACTGTGTTATTCTTCCTTTCACTGCTGAAAGGTCTGGTGACTCTAGAGACAAGTTCTACTTAGCTCTTCAGCTTGTTCTGAGTTTGTGGGTAGCACTTTTTGTTCTCTGCCAAACTAAGCTGTTATGCTATCATATATAATGAATTTTAATAGTAAAAGTTGGAGCATTTTTAATATTAGTATTTAGGAAGTTACTGAAATAAGATAATTCTGATAAAATATTCTCATGTTATGTAAAGCCAAAGTAATCCTTTGTGAAGTGGTATTTCTGGCTGCAAGCTATGCTTGCTTATTCAGAGATATCCATTAGGCAGGTGGTTATGAGGACACAGAAACTCACAAATGGGGAATTAGTGACCAGTATGAACATTTGAACAGTGCAGAGTTAATGAGTTACTATTATAGCCAGCATGGACTTTGCAAAGAAATGGGTATGTAAATATTATAGCGGAAGGAGAGAGATGGATGGACAACAGCATGACTTCTGTACTGAGCTTGTTTTCTCAGCCTTTGTGTATGGAAATACTAGCTTCACTCACAGTCAACACCCAGGGGCAACGAATAACATATTGATGCATATTCTAACATCTTTCACTGGGTTGTTTAAATTGTTATTTTTGTGGATATTATGAACTTATCTTTGAGTCATATTTGATGAGTTTGTCCGCAGAGAATGAATAGCTTTCTGGAGTTTGTTCCACTGTCCTGATTCATGTTATACATGTATAAATGAGGATGCAGATTACTTGATTTGCACATTGACGTTTTTACTCTTCCTCTATGGGATAAAAGTATGGTAAAATAAATTATGCATAGCCAGTGTTGTGAAAAGATAAAGTAGAAACTAACTGCATTTATTGGTATTTTAACAAATGAGTATTTGCTTACAATTAATGTCTTTTAGCATTCATCACTGAATGCAGTTACAGTTGAATTAATTATTTTCTTTGATGATATCTATGATGTTGTAGAATAGTTTAGGTTGGAAGGGACTTTCAGAAGTCACGTAGTCCAACCTGCTGCCCATGGCAGATCCTGTTAGATGAAGTTGCCCACAGTTGTGTCCACATGAATTGTAGACTCCTCTATGGATGGAGATTCCACAAGCTCTCTAGGAAGCCTGCTCCAGGATTTGATCAAGCTCAGGCAAAAAATATGTTTCCCTAGTACTTAGTCAGAATTTCCATCCTGTGTGTATTGTATCTTGTGTCACCGTTGTGGACCTCCAAGAGTTTCATTCCATCTTCTCTGTATCCCCCGATGAGACAGCTGCAGACAGGAGGAAGCTCACCCCTCCACCTTCTCTTCTGAAAGCTCAACAGACCCATGTCACTCATCCTGACTTCCTGCCCTTTTCAGAGGTCCTCTGCTAGACTAGCTTCATTATATCTGTGTCTTTCATGTACTGGGGAGCCCCAGCCTCAACTCAGCTCGAAACAAGGTGTGAATGTAGTCTCACAAGTGCTGATTAAAGGGAAAATTCACTGGGCCTTCTGACTGCACTACTGATGTGAGTAGGGATGAATTGTAGCTGAACTATGTGAACTTGTATTATATATAGTAATCTTCATAAAACAATGTTAGAATAGGATTAGCCTTAGTTTGTGTGAGCTATTGAATTAGAGTTGTTTTTTTTTTAATATGCTATCCACATGTTTCTTTGAATGTTAATCAATGAATAATCCATTCTTAGTGAATTATTTTATTTGCTCTTTGGATTATTGATTCTAAGGAAAATATTGCTTCAATTATTATTACTATAACTCTGCCAAGAACATAATTATCTATGGACATAGTGGAAATCAAAGTAAAATACAGCACTGTTTAGAAGCCTATTAACATATGTTAAAGTTATTCTGTATGAAACATCTTTATTGAAGACAAATTGTCTATGAGTTATGGTCCTGATTTAAGTGCATTCAAAACTTTTAGGGAACACAGGATCAATTAATGTATTGCTGTATGATTCTACTGAACTTTACCATCAATCAGTAATTCTGTACAGCCTTTGGATTTGAAGTGCTAACAAACTTTTGAACCTTGATTAATGCAAAATTTTGGTCCAGAGAGAAATCTAATTTATGGAGAAGATAGGTACTATCCACTTAAGTCTCAATTTATAACAGTATAACTGAGCTAAGAAGATTTTTGAAAATGTAAAGTCATGTCTAATTAACACCTTCTGAGGACAAATTATAAATTTACTTCCCCTGGTTCCCAGGGGGTTTAGAAAAGATAGTTTCTGAAAATTCTAGCCTTTTCTCTGTAAAAAGATTCTCTTTTCCCTGTGTGAACTAAGTGACAAAATAAAGTGATGCATCCATCCGAGTGCTTTGTTACCCCAGAAGGAAAGTTAAACTGAAATGTTGTCATGGCATTTTGTCTTCTAGTGCTCAAGTTTCCTCCTGAACAATTATTCTGTGCTAGTTGAGTCTATTTAAAATTTGGGCCACCTGTACCTTGTGAGTAACGGTTGTTGCTTGTCTCATTTGACAAGACAATTGTTTCAGTCAGAGGACTTTATGAATTACAAAGGCACTGCTCATATTGATATCCACAACCTTCAGTACTGACATATATTCGGGCAAGGGGCATGAAATACAGACATTAAATAAATCAGATGAAATCAGAGTCTGAGGTGCTTTTGTTTTCAAAACAATATGTTGATATTTCTTATTATCACTGTTATAATATGCTGTTGGCTTTTAATAGATGTTTGTTATGCTGAAATGACTCTTCTGGAAGAATTGAAATGGGGATAAATGTGTAGTCAGGTTGTATTCTGTATTTAGGCACCATCTGGGAAGAAAAGACTAAAGAGCTTCTGACACGGTACTAGTATTATAGCATTTAGTATTATAGTCTATTGTTACTATAATTTTAAACAAATGCTAGTACATCTTCACCTAGGGAACTCACCTCTGAAAAATGTAGTACAGGCTATAATTTCTTATTGACTGAGGTCTTTTAAAATATAAAATTCCAGGACCATTTGTGCTATGTTGGCTGTCTACATTATATAAAATCTATGTACAAACATTGATACCATCTTGTAATGACTTGCAAAGTTTTATGAGGTAGAGAATTAGACCAAGTCTGTTTGTTTCTTACAGTATACTTTGACGCTTGAATTCTAAATTATGTTCTAAACTGAAGAAGGTTGGCCTGTGTTACAACTCACTGTGAAATAATGTGAAATAGCTCACAAAAATACTGTGTTCACAGCATTAAACGTATTTGAAATAGAAATTGAAGAATAACTTTCAAGAATACTATTAGGTTTCCAATTGACATTAAAAGTTAGGTGTTGATTTCTTTGTCAAGTAAATAATTAAGTAGGTATAAAAGAAAATGTGGCATCTAAATTAACGTATTATCTGGATTACTCATGCCAATATTTTTGTAGGAACAGCATATAAAGAATGCTAGTAGGTATCTATTTAACTGTAATATATCTTAAAAAGGCCTAATGTTTCAGAAATTAAGAATTATGATCTGTTGTGGTATGTGGGCAAAGACTAGGAGTTTAACAAAACCAGCTTACTGTGAATTTTAGTAATAGGATGTTTTGATTGAGCGAAATCAAGCTTCTATTTTAATCACTGGTATCAGCAGAGTACAAACAGTAGGTATCACTATCATGAATGTAAAAAGTCTCCCAGTCCTTACACGGTGTTCGATCTCGTCATTCACTCAGTTCAGTGAAGAATTTGGAGGTGTTTCAAGAGGTTACTTAATTTCATTATATTTTTGATCCTCTCACATAGAGGATGGAAATACCTTAACTTAGGTCATCTTCCACAGCTATGCTTAGGTACATCTGCTCATCAGATACAGGCTAAATTGCAGTCCCCTGAAACATGAAAATCCTTTGGTACTAAGTTGGCTGCATAATGTGATGTAGTATCAGAGATTTAGCAGAAGTCAGGGATATCTTTTATGATGGTACAGCAGGCAGTGATGGCTCTGTTATCATCCAGCCTCTTGTAGAATTCATTTTCTGGCAGGAAAGGCAGGGAGACTAACTTCTGATAGAAGGACTAAGCTTTTCTTTTCAATAGTGTGATACAAAAATTAACTCATACTTTCTAATAAACTGTCTTCTGAAGATCATGAAATGAGCAAGGTAAGGATACCTTACTTTAAAGATATTGTTGTTATAAGTTTTTACTTTCCGGCTTTGCATTAGGAGAAACACTGCAGGTAAACTACTTACATTAGACACAATTGCCCTGGTAGCACCTAAGATGACCAAAGAGAAGAATGTGCCAAAGTCCAAGGAACTGCGGAAACTATGTCTACATTGCAAAAGAATTCACATCCATGTCTCAGCTGAAAATTCTGTCTCTAAGGAAGAAGAGATGACTGAAATTGATTTCACTCTGTAGACGCTGTGAGAGTGTATGGAGTTACCTTCATTGTACCCCATACTCATTGCAACTTCTCATCACAGTCATGATGGTATTACACCTAGATCATGTGAAATGGAGGTGTGGTTCATCTTATTGTTCTGATACCAAAGCAACTCTGAAATAAAAGTTGTGAGAGTTCCCTTCTCTGTCTGTTAAAAAAGCCTAGTTGACCCTTATTTTGCTATTATTAATAGATTTAATAGAAATGTTTTTCTATTTAATAGATTTAATAGAAATGTTTTTCTTTCCGTATATCAGCTAACAAAGGAAATTACAGGAAGTCAGAAGTAATGGCCTTGAAATTTCTACTATTATTAAATCAGTTACATTCATAGCAAACTTCTGTACAAACTAAAGGAGTTGTGACTGGAAGTGTTGGACTTTTTTCAGTAGCACAAGTTACTACTATTCATTGACTTCAGTATTCCTCCAAGTCTGAAGTCATACAGGAGCTGAAATAAAGCTTAATCTGTTCCCAGCCCCATCATAGATATACAGGAGCTGTTTCTGTTAACTTCTGGCCAGGTTCCTTCATTAGCTGAAATCAATAGCTTTCAGCATATCAGGTGTTGCTGGGCAGTGTTAGCACTATACAGGCAGCCCATTGTCATCAACTTTTTTCTGACAGGTGCCTTGGTTGCTGTAGCTGTTATCTCTCCGTTCCAGGTGAGAAAGGTGAGGATGGAGCTGGCTGGAGGCTTGTCTGAGCAGCACGAACTTGCTGCTATGCTTAGTTCTCTGCAGACAAATGGGGCTGTGCTTCTGCAGTGCAGGCAGCTTTAGACGGAGCATGAACTTCTGCCTTCTGGTGAATACTCTGGTTGCAGTTGTCTAAATTAGGGTCTGCCATGCTTTCTAGTTGTATATTCCTTCCTTTCTTTTTTCAGTCACCTTTGCTTGCATTAAATAGCTTTTCACTTCTTAGTTTTAGGGTTTAAAATAGAAGCGCTTTTAGTAGAACTCATCAAAGCTAATTTGTGGGTCTGTAGTTGTCTCTAATCAGCTGTTTATATTTGCGTCTAAAAGAGGCTCTTCCAGAAGTTAGTTCAGCTGGCCTGGTTTTCTCCCTTGACTATAAGGGATGCTTCAAGTAATGAGGTTGGGTGGTATCACCTAGCCTTTAATTATCTTACAGTGAATAGTTAAGCTAACTCATGATTTAGAGTTTTTTTTAATTGGTCACTACAGAAAATATCTCTATAGCTGGGTTCCAGCTTAGTCTTTAACTGTGGCATTAGCTCAGTTATGCTTAAATGGGTTTATTCCACAATAATCCTCATCCAGAAGTTTGTCTTGACTCATAGATTAACAAATTGTTGTTTAACTTACTGCAAATATCTATTTATTTTGCCTTCATTTCAGTATTTTTAACATTAGGCATTCCACCTTCAGCTAATGAGAGTGGAGAAATCACAAAATCAGTTTAGTCCTTCTGATAAGGATACAAATTTAAGATACAAAGACACAAATTTGTTTTCAGTGAAACCCTGTCAGATCATTCAGTAGCTTTCAGTAACTTGATCAGGTCAGTTTGTCCTATGCTACAGTCTGAAAATGGAAGATGGAAGTTCCAAAATGCCGGCATTCTGTGGCTTTAGATAAGCTGTGTACTCTGTGGCATTAAATGAATTAAGGATCAGAAAGTTGTGTTGCTTTCAAAGGTCGGGTGGGAGAACAGAGTATGTGTCTCCTGTTCTCCTGTGTCAGTATGCACGGATGGCTTGTGGTGCCTGGTGGTGAGTACTCTGTTGTGAGGTGTGCAGGTCACAAACAGGAGTGAGAACCTCAACATGGAAGGCAGGAACATAGCCAGCAGAATCAGTGGTGGGGGTGAGAAAATTCTGAGATTCTGTGGTTGAAGAAAGGAAGAAAAGGATTGTGGAAGGAAAAAAATAGAAAGAGAGTATTACTTGCTACTTGTAGCAAAAATGCTCATGAAGTAAATATGAAACTAAGATCCAGTTAACTTTAGCTTTGAGTTTCGACTATGCGTAGGGATTATGAGGTGAAAATTATTTGTCCTTACAGTAAATTATTTTACATATCTATATGAAAAACTAGAATTCTGTCCTATGTGTAAGGCTATTAGAATCCTAGGTGTTTAGCGCAGGACTCCTGATATTCTATGCTGGGAGAATGTATTTTACAGCAAATTGTCTTAAAACTTAAATACTGGAATATCCAGTTAAACATCTGTGGCAGCTATGATTGATAGGCTTCAAATATGATTTCATGACAGTATTCATATTCATTACTAGAATAAGCCTTTCAGCCCTGTGTTTGTTGCAGTTTTGCTAAGCACGTGTCCACTGCAAGGACATCACTTTCCAGCCTATTGGGATCCTGTTGCTAGCTGAACGCTCTGATGCTGTTTCCAGTCACAGGAAATTTAAAAAATTAAAACTGATTATCACGAGAAAAACAAATAGGAAATTGCCCACAGCACGCTGTTAGTTCATTGTTACTGTCTGGGGGCAGGATAGAGCCTGCTATACTAAAGTATACACACCTGTCTCTATGGTAACTTGTTCCTGGTTTTGTTGGAGTGTTTATTACAGGGAAGTAATGACTCATGTTACACAGTGGGGCTTTTTGCACAATTTTTGCCTTTGATTACTAGAAAATCAAAGGCGTTTAAATTACTTGCTAAGCTTACATAGGTAGTATTTCAAAAAGAAAAAATAATTTCTCTAACCAGTCAGTGGGTCATAGAAGTTTTTTGTTGCAAATTATTTTTGGGGCATGGATAAATATGTTCAGTCCAGTGTATTTAGTGAATTGCTGTGGTGATCATAATTTAACCTTGAAGCTGATAAGAAAAAATATAAAGTATATTGACTTTCATAATATATTTTAAAAATACTTTTTCAATATATAGGCTGATGAGATGAATGAAACATTTCAATGATGTTACATAGATAAGAGGTATTACCTATGTAGAACAAATCATCAAGAAGAAATTTTGTAATTTCTGTGCAAGTGAATAAGAACATATATGTGAGCTGTATTTTCATGAAAAAAAAAAAAGACAAAAATTGTGTGGGGTTTTTAAGGTAGTAACCTCAATGGAAAAAAAATGTTTTGTGTATTGCGTTTACCACCACTAAGGAGAGTTTTAAAAATATTGCTTTCTTATGGCTATACTAAGATTGTAGTTTCCATAAACTTTTCCTGGCCTTTGTAGAATAAAATGGCTTCATCAGCTTTTAGTAATGCTAATTAGCAAATGATAAAATCCTCCTTCTGGAAAAGTCCTCTTCCTTATATACTCCACCTTTCATCATTGTGGCTGTCTTCTGTTGAAGGAGAGCTGCCAGTGATGGTTGTTGGTGTGAGTTTCATCATGTGAATTTGCCTATCAAATCTCCTAACTCAGATCTCCCAGTTGTATCTGATGCTTCCAGGTTTGAGCTCTCTGCTTGAAACATCTGGATCCAAAGCAGCCCATTGTATCCTCTGGAAACCTGACAGCTTAGGGATGGCAGGATTCTGCCCAAACAGCATATCGCCTTCTCAAGGCATCAGAGTATCTCCAAAAACAAGCAAACGTTCATGCACATGGGTCTGGGTAAAGAACTGGAGTCTACCCAAAGGACTGGCATCTTGAGGAGGTTATGCTAGAGGCACAGTGTTGAGGACGATTCTGGGTTGGAAGGCACCTCTGGAGATTGTAGTAGTCTGTTGAAAACAGGGCCTTCAATTTAGTTATCCATTGTGCTATGAAGCTGTCTTGAGTATTTCCAAGAAGAGAGGTACTAGAAACCTGGGCAACATAACTGGGCAATCTGTTTCATTGTTTAGCTATTCTCACAAAAAAGATTTTTTTTTTTCTTGTGTACATTCTGGAAACAGTGCAGTTTCAGGTAGCATATTAATTCTGCTCCTGATTAGCCATTTTAAGAGTTGGTGAACCATTAAGACATCCAAGGGAGCTGCATCAGCTAGTAAGACAATCCTTATGGCACTGAATACAGTTGGTTAATGAGCAGATGGAGGGGGAAATGAAATTCAGGCTGTCTGTGTGGTAACCCATGAAATCTCTCTGCAGGATATGTTAGCACCCATCTGCTGTGGATCTGTGTCTGTAGAAAGCAGCTGTGTTACACACTGGTGGAACTTCTCACCCCACAGGTTCTGTAGGCATACCAGGTGCTGACAGGGAAGTGCGAGTCCCTTGTTAACTACAGGGGAAGGCCATGCCTGGCAGCTTTTCACATTGAACTGTCTGCATTACTTATGCCTCAGCTGAATCGGGATGCTGTATGCTGATGTTGTGGGTACAGGAGGGGTGTTGAGGCATTCTTTTCTGTTGGTCTGTGGAAACAGTCATTCTTTTTGATGCTTTTTGCACTCGAGGGAAGGAGTGTTATGTTTTCATGTCTGTTAAACTTCAACAGTTCCGTTTAAAAATATCTTTTTTAACTCATTTTTTCCATGTTTTACAGCAAATGCTGTTAAGGCGATTTCTGGCAAGTAAAATGGACTTCCCTTGACTATCTGAAAGTCTTGACTCTTAGTTCACTGCAGGGAATTCTTAAGTTCCCTAAAACTATTCCCTTCCATTGATTGCATAGGACTTTCTCTGAACTGCCCAATTAACATTCCGTTTCTGATCTAGGTGTTTTTTTTTGTTTGTTTGTTTGTTTTCTGGGTAATTTTTGCTATTAGTGGCAGCAAGTGAGATGATGAATAATATAGTTCAAAAGCCTCTGATTTTAATATGAAAAGTCAAATACTAAATTTGATGAACTTCATTACACAAGTTGACGATAACCAAGAATGCCTTCAGTCTGTACTTGAGATTGTTTTTTAATGAATGAAATATCCATGATAATTCCTAAAGTAAACTGAAAATTTCAGGAAATTTACTTTTCTAAAAATTTTATAATATGATGAAGCAATTGTTCTGTTGTGATCATTGCTGCTTTGTAATGGTGGATTTCATCTGTGTATGTTGTCTGTCAGTAGCATACATAGAATCACCCTTTAATTCAAAGGACAACAAAAGCTGTGTTATGTTTTCTCATATTATAATAGCTTTGTTTTGTTTGCTGTAATATCAAGTGATTTTTTCCAAAGCTTCTCTAGTACAGAATACAAGATTAACGTAAATACTGCATTGTGTGTTATGACAAAGATAAATTATGCAATTTGTAACATGTTTCTTGAAAGCGTTTGGTGATGGAGCAATTCAGTGCAGTACACAATTAGATACAATTTGAACTTGTGTAACTCTGTGATGGTACAGTAATATTACACAACTATAACCATTCGGAGTTATGTTTCACAATTGTTATTCCACTGGCCCCTCCAGATGAATCGCTGTTAAGTGAATGTATTTTAGAATGGATTTTGAAGAAGTTCTAGCACTGTGGATGAAGACTTTGAAGAAAAGACGACACACAGAAATGAAAAGTGTTGGTCCTGATTTTTATTGTTCCTTCTTTTCTCAAGGATGGGCTTTTAAATATGTATTTTGCTTCATTTTGAATTGATGTCATGTTTGCAGAGGATTGAATTTGAAGTGACCACCCATCTTAGAAAGAGATAAACCAACTGATCGATACATGAATAAACCAGAAAAATAATTTTATCTGGGAACAGGACAGGAGAGTTCTGAGAGACTGTTTAGTCTGGGGAAGAGGAGGCTGAGGAGAGACCTTATTACTCTCTTCCAGTACCTGAAAGGTGCTTACAGTGAAAGTGGGGTAGGTCTCTTCTCACTGGTGAAATGGCCTCAAGTTGAGCCAAGGTAAGTTTAGGTTGGATGTTAGGAAACTCTTCTTTACAGAAAGGATGGTTAAACACTGGAATAGGCTCCCCAGGGAGGTGGTTGAGTCACCGTCCCTGGATGTGTTTAAGAGCCATTTGGATGTGGGGCTCAGAGATATGATTTAGCAGAGGGTTGTTAGAGTTAAGGTACTATGGTTAGGCTGCGGTTGGACTTGATGATTTTTGAGGCCCTTTCCAACCTGAGTAATTCTATGATTCTTTGATTCTATGATTCAGAACAGAATTCTCTCTTATGTGTGAGGACAGTTTTGTGAGTATTTGACAGTTTGGATGCTGGGTTGGATCTGTCCACATCATTCTTCTACTAAATAAACCCATGAACTGCAGGTTTTTAAGGAAATGGGAGAAGTTTGGAAATGAGCCAGAAACATATGGGGTGTATGTGTAGGTGGGGTAGGAGTCAGATACCCTCTGTGCGTATTTTTATCTGTGTTTGCAGGGGAGAGAGAGTTCATACAAGATTCCCCCTAGAGATCTGTTGTTTTTTTCCTCTCTTCTATTCCCACTCCTTTCCCTACAGTGTCTGATAAGGCCTTTGGGGGGGAAGGGTGATTCTTCCGTCCCCAACTCAGTTGTGCTCTCTGTCCTAGCTCATGCTTTTTGCTTTATAGTGACAACAGTGAAGGAGGAAAATGGCCCTTCTAAATTATCATTCCCTCTATCCCTTCTTTTCCTTCTACTTACTGCTCTGTATTTATGCTGCTCCTAAAATGCCAGTAAATGTCAGCTTCCACCTCTTAATGCTTATTTGTAGTGCTACATGGAGTAGCCCATCTGAAAATATGAAAAATTTGCTCTGAGGTGTTGATGTGCTTTATTTATCACCACAACAGGCAGGATCCAGCAACCATGGCAGAACAAGCTAGCTGGTTGTTCCCAGGCTTGCTTAGGCATCGCATTTGTGCCCTCTTTCATCTATCCTGTTTCTCCCAGGCTGGGTGAATAAGATTCACCTAATGACAGATCCAAGACTGCAGACCCGCTTTCCGGAGCAGATGATGATAAATCTGATTACCATCAGAGCAAATGTCACATCACCTTTTCTATTTCACTTTCCCACAGAGGCAGCTGGAAGAGGTGGGAGGAAAGGATTCAGAGAACAGGTTGTAGTCAAAAATGAGAGAGAAAAAGAAATTCCCAGAGGCAAACAGGGAGGCAGAGGAGGCTTTTCGCTTACAGTGATTTGTTGCTTATCCTGCAGCGTTCCTGAGAAGCAGGGTAGAAATGACCTAGGTGACAGACTGCACTATCATCCAGCTAAACTGTGTGCTTTACCGCTGAGTTACTGGAATTGCTTAACAAAATTAGCAGACATAATCAATCTTCTAGCATACTGCCTTATGCAATTCAGATGTTGATTTCATAAAGCCATTTGTCTTTGGGAAGGTTGATAACAAAATAAACTTGAATTAAAAACCAGTAGTCTGATCAGTCTTCCCTTCTGGTAGATGTTAGACTGCTCTCATGGTATAACTTCCTCAAGTGAGATATGGCTTCGGGCTGTGGTTCCATCTGTATTTTACACTGGCTTACATTGCTGATGAATTAGGTCTTAAGTGTAGGTTTTCTCATGAATGTGTGCAACTGCTCCTGAGGGCACGTAATAATGTCAATTGCTGTTTTATCTGTAATGCACTGGCTACAACTGAGAAAGTGTTATCGTTCTGCGTCTCAGTACTGTAATAGGGGTGTCAGTATACCAAGTGAAAATAAAAAAATGAAGAAATGAGTAATACGTTGTACTCAGTTATTGTAACGGTGATGGTATTAGAGAAAAAAAATGGTGAAATAAGGAGGGTGTAGGGAAGAAATTTGGTTTTGGGCCTATTTTCAAATATGCAAAGGAACACTAAGATCTTATGCTGAATTTGAGGCATTCTTTCTTAGCTACAGCTATATCACCATGGCAGGATTAACATGTTCTTTCACAGCAGAGAATATTGCAATTACAGACTGTTATGTCTGTTCCTTTGGAATATCAAATTCCAGATTAATTCAGATGAGCATCTCTGAGAGCGGAGCAATGCTCTGATCCATCCCACATGGACTGTTTACCAAGAATGCCATTTCCTTGGTTTTGTACTAGTCTGGCAATGGTGCTGGCCTGGAATAAATAAATGTTGAGGGAGGAGATTAAAGGGCTATTAAGAGAAACTGTTTGGAGA
Source organism: Gallus gallus (assembly GCF_016699485.2). Lineage (NCBI taxonomy): Eukaryota > Metazoa > Chordata > Aves > Galliformes > Phasianidae > Gallus > Gallus gallus. Next base: position 143,555,779 of record NC_052532.1, read on the forward strand.
GACCAGGAGTGATGCTTGCAAAATAATGAATAGAGAGTTAATGAAGAAAAGATTGATTCGTTTAGCTAAGCTATATTGCAACTTTGACCTTCATATTTTTTAAGGTTTTTTTTTTGTTGTTGTTAAGTACTAGCATGAACTGCACTGTCAGAAGCAAGGGGTTTCGTTGTCTGTATAAACTGTATGTCTGATGGAGAAGCTTTCTTTACTTGCTGTGTACATTAAAGAATTCAGTGTCCACTGCAGACAATAGAGAGCCAGCAACTTTAATAGCTTTATGAGGTTTGCATTAAGTCTCAGCATGAGGTTTTAGTCTTTGGTACTAATCCTTCATTTTTTTATAGATGTTTAGACCACATTTCAAAAACTTATGAACCATAATGTTAATGATATAGGATAGTGCATTCACAATAAAATGCTAAAACAACCTCGTTAATAATTCTCCATTTCTAACAGACATGATGAGAAAAAAAAGAGGGGTTAACACCTTACAGTGCTTCAAGTGATTACAGTGCTTCAACTGCTAGGTAAAAAAAGTAACTATTTGTATTTAATCACATGCATTTGTATTCCTTTCCATGTGTGAGAACAGAATGCTATTCACTTAATGAGCGTGGAATTTGAACCCAGAGCTTTTTTAAAAGCTGGAATAGAGGGAATGAAACTCGCTGCTCAGTGCTACCAATGCATGAACATTAGTCTGTTAAATCTTAATTACACTTTTTTGTGGAAAGTAAGTAGCAGTAGAAGTCAGTATCCAGGTTCATATTTAAAAGAGTATTCTGGTTTTCACATTAAGCAGGATGTGATCCTGTCTTAAAAATTCCTTCAACTGCTAATAACATCCCCCATACACAGTATATACATTTTTAAAGATTCCCCACCCTGCCCACTGCCAGCCACTGAGAAGTGTGAAAACAATTTAGCCAAGATATGCAAAGCAGATAGGTCCAGCAACTCCCCAGAATGAGTGGTCTCTGTGAATGTACTCCAGGTGCCCAGTGAACCTCTCCCCTCACTGGAAGGATGTGGTGGGGGATGCTGGCCTGAGCAAACATGAGAAGTGATATGGAGAAGCAGTGTGAGCGGTGAGAAAGCTGAAAGGGGTCATGACATCCTCTTCTGTAAGGAAAAGGATCAGAGCTGATGCAATCATGCCATGTGTATTGTGGAGAGTAAAAGCAATTTCTAAAAAAAGATTTGGCTTTTTGTGAGTACTTGTGGGATTATTCAGAGGAGAGTGAATACAGGAACTCCTGTACAAGCTCATGCTCAAATCTGTATAGCGCAACCCAGGGAAAACTTCTTGCTTTAGAGAAATGGTGCTGAGGAGATGAAAGGTGAGTTTTTCAGCTAGAGAAAGACCAATCATCATCATTGTTCATAGGTACAATTGAAGGCTGCCTGTTGAAATGCCACTGGAGATTTGTTTAGTGAGTGGGAACAGGGATAAATGGTGTCTGCTTCATAATTACTGAGCATAACAGCTGTCTGTTCTGCCCTGAATGAAGATTTTTCTTAGCTCAGACTTTACTATGGAACCAAGTCTACTTTCTTCAGAAGGAACAGGTTAAAATTATGATGAAAATGTTCTTGTTCCATTATCTCCTGATTTGCACTCCTTGTTCAAGGGTGGTTCAGGTTGAATATGAGGAAAAGGCTCTTTATCAGAGAGTGGTCAGGCCCTGGAGCAGGCTCCACTGGGTAGTGGTCGTGACACAGAGCTTGCTGGAGTCCAAGGAGCCTTTGAGACATATGGTCTGATTTTTGGGTGGTCCTATGTGGAGCCAGGAATTGGGCTTGATGGTCTGTATGGGTCCCTTCCAACCTAGGATATTATATGATCCCATGATACTATGATTCTCATAGTTAGTAGGTTGGGGACTTTAAGATGATTATGAGTTAGAAAATTTCCTGACTGAAAAGAGTGTTAAGATTCTCTGCCCTTTATTTTTAATTTGCAAATCACTTACTGTGTTACCCTATATTCTTTTGCGTGCTTCTGCCCTAAATAATTTTTGCAACTGAAATAAAACTTCGAAAAGCCTACAAACATTTTATCTCTATTTACACAATACATCTTGCTGTCACCTACTGCAAGGAATGATAAATCCTTTCTAGGGTAGTCTATGACATTGAAAATATTACATTAAAACAAAACTTCTTGTCTGTGCTTTTTGAATTGATGAAAATGCTGAGTCGTTTAAAAAACAAGTGCAGATCAACTGAAATAGCTATCACTGAGATAAGAAACAATGCATATCAAGCCAGGAATCATATTTCTGTCAAAAGTCAGTCCAGTAATGTCTTCAAGATTTCTGAGAACTGACAATTATTTTCATTCAGTTATATCTGTGACAAGTGGATGCTTAACACTGTAACTGGAAGAACTGTTAAAGAGAAAAAAAGGAACCAGAGGATGTATAAAGCAGACGAGGGTACGTTCAATCTGTTGTAAGAAAGTTCATTTGGAAAGGGATATTTTTTTATGTACCCTACCAGTATCTCTGCATACATTTTTGCTCCAAGATAGCATAAAACTGGGTTATCCATGTTTCTTAGGTCTATTTTTTTTCTGGTTTCAGCAAGCTGCATCTATATATATGCATTTGATCTCCAACTTCTTCTGTGCTCCCTGAGCTACCACAGAATTCTCTAACCTTCAGATATAATCTCCTTAATAAATGTTGTTGGTTGTTCTATAAAATGGTTGAAATAAAGTATGAGCCTTTAGCAGTGTTTTACTTTGTTGTGGAGGGTGTGTATTCCATGTATTTGGGAATGGCATGGGATGTGGGGATACCTTACTGTGAAAACTGAAGCAGTAATAGAGTGCAATATGGAAGGAACCGAGCTTTTCTGCAGTCTTCTCTGTGCTGCCTTTTAGGAGTGGTCTCTGCATTAGACCATTGCCAAACCCAAGCTAAAGTGTTATTTTAGAGAGCTAGTTGAAGAAAGTCTAAAACAGCTAGAGAAAACACTACACACACTACAAGGATACAGTACTCAGTTTTCTTTCTTAAGTCTCTTCTATTCAGTAGTGCAAAGATATACTCTGAATATCTTGTGCTAGACAATCAATGGAGTGCCAATAATAGAGAAGTTGGAAGTCTCACCGTAATGAGTATTATCAAAGCTTAAGAAAGAATTGTGAGTTTGAGTTGATAAGGAGTTGCTCAGGAAATATCTGAAACAACTGGAAAGCCTACATTGTGTCAAGATACAAGTATCGTACTCTGGTCAGAACAGTGTTCGTTTTTGTGTGTGTGCTTTTTTCAATTACATCAGAGTATAAGTAACAGGCCTCTTAAGAAGTTCTTTTTGACTCAAGCTGAGGAGAAATGCTGCACAAGAGTGAAACTACCAGAGATGGCTTTTCTTTCTTCCAACTACTTTTGTTTATATATTACTAAATCCTGACAATCAAACAACAACCTCTTAGCTTTTCTTTCTGTCTCATAGGGGGATAGCTCCTATGTAAAGGATCGTTGGTGTGTGTTTGATGGATTCATGGTCTTTTGTCTTTGGGTGTCCCTGGTTTTACAGGTAATTATTTCACTTACCTTTTTCAATAAGTTGTTCCTTAATTATGAAAAATATATGGCATAAACAAGTAATTATGAGACCTGGAAGTATAGTTCTATGTGGATCAAGTTGATTTTTAATAATATGCCAAATTCATCAGCACTGTGATTACATTTTGCAGCATATCTATGTTAGCAATTTAGGTAATCTTTTAGTATTGTTTATTTCTTTGTCATCAAGAAGTTAGACATTAATCTGAAGCTTGTAACTGCAAGCTGTCTGCATAGTGAAAAGGATAGAGGAGCATCTTCAGAGGCCCTTTTGTCCCTTACTCTTTTTGACAGTTGTGCTGATCTCCTTCCATTGTGCTTACAAAGATGCAATGATGGCTAGCTTAGGCAACAAAAGGGAGACTGATTCGCATGGTAGACTTTTGCCATGATCTTGGCATACTGATAGGGTAAGTGGAGGGGCACATGTAACAAAACCTTTTACAGAATGGAAGATAAAGCCCAGTGGGAAAAAAATAGTAGTAAGTACATTTGGAAACAATGTGGTAAATTTTCATAAGGTAATAAACTTGAACATATTGCAAAAAAGTCATAAACTGTTAAGGTACAGGTGAAATTGTGTCCCAATTGGTAGACCTTAAACTTAGCCATTTTTTTGGAGTAAGAACAAATTAAGGACCATGAGGTTGAGCCTGTAATAATACAAGGACTGTAATAAGTTCCATAGCAATTGACATTTGACAAAATGTATCCACTTTTGAAAAGTTAAAGATAGATATATTTCCATTTTCTGCTTCATATAAACAGAAGGCATTGGTACACTATGGACATGTGTAGAATGAAAATTGGTCATTACAGATATGCACCAGAAATTACTCAGTCTATGCCTTGCCAGGTTCTGCCTCCGTTTTCTTAATACTTTTAGCAAATATTAAATTAAGCAGTAACTCAGAGTGAGAAATGAGGGTAAAGACAAGACAGTTTTACTGATTCATTACTCTAAAGGAGATGCCCCTTTCTGGAGGCACTCCTAACCTGTCAAAGTATTAAGGAAATGGCTCCCTGTCTCAAAGCTTGACTGAGAAATCTGTGTCCTAAGTGGATCCATAGAACATATGCAGTTCATGCTTCTGGAGTTAAAAGAAGAATTTGTAAGCATATTGGAACATGTAAGGCAATCTGGATGAATCTACTTTTATATAATAGTAAAAGCCTTAATGGTATGCATCGTTAACAGATAACTAATTTTCATACTGGAAAGTGTAAATCATTCACTTCTAACAAAGGGAAGATAGGACTAGCACACATGCATGCAACTAATACAAACTTACATGCTGTTCTTGAGTTCTTTGAGATAGAAGCATTATGAACATAGGCAGAGTATATCGAGTGTATTTTGGGATTTTCATTATGGTAACTCAGAAATGGGTTAAAGATTTTACTAATATGTTTCTTTTCAAAAACGTATTTAAAACGAACCATAAAATGGATCAAGGGAAGACTGAACATGAAAATTAAAATAAAAATCATGCATAGTTTTCAGTTCTAAAATTTACATAGATACAAAGAGGAACAAGACAGGTTTATGAAGACAAAATAAATTATTTTTTTTGTAGGTGTTTGAAATTGCTGAAATAGTTGATCAGATGTCACCCTGGGGCATGTTGCGGATCCCACGACCACTCATCATGATTCGAGCATTCCGGATATATTTTCGTTTTGAGCTACCAAGAACTAGGATAACAAATATCTTAAAGTAAGTAAGGTGGTTTTCTGAAGAGCAACAGACTTAGAAGACTGAATATGCAGCTGAGAGAATGATGCTTAATGTATATTGTCTTCCTGAGTTTTATTTCTGGCCAAAAAAAAAGGAATTACCAAGTTTTCACTAAAATAAACAAAAGTACCTAATATTTAGATAAATCTTAATGCATTTTGCTAATAATTTTAGCTAGTGATTTTCAACCAGTTGGAATAAATTCTCTTTGATTAATATGACAGCATAGTAATAAGGTTGTAATGTTTATGTGTGCAAGTGTTTCGATATGCGTATACAGACATGTACAAGAATATGCACAAATATATTCTGTACAACTTGTAATAGTGAAAGTCAAAGTAATGTGAAAGAGTTCTCTTAATTATTTAATATAAGCTTTACTTCATCGTCTCGCCTATGTAATTATTTAGATGCTATTTTACAAAAACTAATGTTCACATTTTATTTACTTTTATTCTCCCTTCTGTACATTGTTTTAACTTAGGGGTTTAGAAAAATTGTGGCTCCATTGTCTACCTCTGGCACATAGCAAGAGATCAGTTTTAAGGACAAATTTTCTGTGGGATGAAATGCTGCTCCCTGTGTGAGCATATTTCCTATTCTACAGTTTTTCAGAGATGGCTTCATGTTGCCTGTGCATTCATTGTGCTGTTCGTTTCTTTTGCCAGGCGTTCTGGAGAGCAAATCTGGAGTGTTTCAATTTTCCTTCTCTTCTTTCTTCTCCTGTATGGAATCCTGGGGGTGCAGATGTTTGGAACTTTTACATACCATTGTGTGACCGATGACACACAGCCAGGGTGAGTTGGTCTGGGCAGGTATAATGTGGGACTGTTCATTCAGTGGGTATATATAATTTCAGTTAGCATAAATGGATGTAAAATGGTAAAATGCAAAATAGATTCCCCAGGACAAATGTGGGACACAAAAATGTTATGATTTACAGGAAAAATGCAAAGGTTAAATTTAAAGAAGATTACAAATTAAGACATTGAGTGGCAGGTTGTTTGGGGGGGGGGGGGGGAAGGTGCAGTTTTCATGTGGCTAGAGTGTGAGAGAGAACAGAGCAGGGGAGGCTCTAGGGCGAGTATTGCTGTTTGTGGCTGAGTTGAGTCACTAATGTTTTTCATCAACTCTCGCTATGTTCTCCTATCTTTTCACAGAATGTGTGCATATGGGTCAAGACCTAAAATAATGAGCAGAACTATCCACAGAATCTCACACTCTTTTTAGGATGACATGTCACTGAGACCTGATAGATGTAAAGCTGAAAAGCCTTTTTACCCACCCTTTGGAAAATACAGTTAATATCCTATTCTCGTGATCAAGTGTACATCACATTTTTGATTTAGTACATACTTAAGATTAATTTGAAGCACAGTGTAGCTTTTTCTTGCTGGGATGACCCATATGATTACGCTTCTACAAGTGTATCTTGGATATATGCTTGGTCACCATTGTGGGTTTCTATTGAATCTGTTTTTTATTAATTATTTTTGTTTTTTGTTGGTTCTCCTCTTTTTTTGGATAGGGAAACGTTAGCTCTGGAGTCAAAGCTTGGCTTTGGTCAAAATTGGATCCTTTTATTTCTGTATTAAATTGGTCAGAACATAAATAGAATAGACATTATAAGAAAAGCAAAACACTGCTTAATTTGCTACTGTGATGAATAAAAATTCAAACTACTGCAAAATGGCATGTTAAAGATTTTTCTAAAATTGGGCCTATAAGCTATGAAATATAAAACGAGATTATTAAAAGCAGCAGATCCAAAAAGGTTACAAAATTACTTCAGAATATGTTAGACATTACATGGGGTTTTGTTAAATGAAAGAGGTGATTGAATTTTGGATATTTTCTTATTTATGTAGTCAATATTATAGAATGTGGCTGTTCTTCACCTAGGTAGTGAATGAGGTATTTTATTCTAACTTTATAGCACAGATTTTTTATTTTCCCACAGACAAGGAGGAGAAAAATCTTTGTAAAAAATTTATTTGCAGTAATGCAGTCTATGATTTGCCTATGTAGATTAGGAAAGCAGGAAATGGGATGGTAACACAGGGAAGATTGGGCACCATGTAATTACTTATATCAGTGACCGTACCCTCTCCTTGAATTCAGATGAAAAAAATGAAGTGGGACATTACAAGGTGTGTTTTCAATATAGATTAATGAGTATATAATTTTATGGTTGCCCATAGAAAAAAATCTCCAATTTCCTTTGCATGTACTGAGTTGCTCTGTAAATACTGCACTATTGGAAAAAAAAAAATAGGAAAGTGTTTATGGTTCAATTTTAGGTTGTTGAAAAGCTGAATTACAGGGAATGGTTAAAAGGGTCAAATATCCACTACATAAAATAAAAATAAAAACTTGTCTGAAGTATGCTTAACTTGGAAAAGTCAAGTATACACAGCTAAGGAAATCTGAGACTTGAGGCTGAACATCAGGCCTTAACTTAATCAGTATCATCAAGCTTATATTTTTTTAGCTGTTCAACAGTTAGACATCTAATTTAATTTTTGAATACCTGAGACAGTAATCTTCTGAAAGTCATTGAATAACTTCTCCCTTACGCAAACTTGACTTCTAAGTTTAAATGAGGTTGTGTATGAGGACTGCACTTATGCTGCAAACCTCTTTTTCCTTACAAGTGCTGCCTCATTTACTTTGACAAATGAAGGGTGCCCACACAATAAACAATATATGTATTTTTTTTATCTTTGTCCTGTGAGCTTGTACCTTACCTGTGACATATTCCTCATTCCTACCCTGAAAATGCTGATTTCTTTTTCTTATAACGTTCATCATTATACCTTGAGAACACTTACACATATCTGACTGTTTTTTTCATTTCTGAGGAATGCAGTGCAGCAGCACTGGGTGAAATTATTCTGTCCTCTCTTTGTGTAGGTCATGACTGACCCTACTAGAGCCACCTGCAGAGTTAGTTATTACAGACTTGGATTGGGAAAATAGAAATAATCATAGTCATACTGCCAAAGAAGGACAAGTTGGAGGCTGACACTGGTTCAGATTGTATTTAAGAAAGGATGCAGCGTGCCCCTTGAATCAAGTTTACTTGCTGTGACGTAGTAGAACACATAAGCCTAGACAAATCTGGCATCTGTTTCTCTACTTTATAATCAGGTTTCAACATACTTTCCAAACTGGAGTCTGTCTGTCTGTTTGTGTCTCTACCTCAGGTAGTTCTGTTCCAGGCCATGGAGAGTGGCTAATGTTGACTGTACTTGGCATTAAATAACTTAAGAGTCTAAAGTGCAGCTTCTAATGAGCCACAGCTGTAAATACTCAGTATTCTGAAAACCAGATCCAAGACTTCTAAGACAGTCTAGGAAATGAAAAGCACGCAGTTAGTGGCCACCTTTGAGAACTTTAATTTTGTGTTATTTAGTTTTTACTAAGCAGAATTCTAAGGCAAAAAACAAGGATAAAATCTTATTATGGAGGTCAAGACTTAACTATTTCAGAAATTACTTTTAGTAAGTCTACTGCCTTCTGAATTACTATTATAAAGAAGGCAAGTGTCTTATGAAAATGACATCTCAAAATCTTGCTATTCCCCAGTATTTGAAAAGACATGGCAGCTACATCAGACACTCATTGCCTCTTTTGACTGCTGCAAGTTCTTTTATCTTTCCGTACTTCTTGACGCCCACACTCCCTGACCTCCTGTCTCTCCACCTCCTCTGTGATTTTTTTAATGTTAACTCTGACAAACTGTAATACTGAAATGAGCTAACTGTGATCTGAGTTTTTCATTCCGTCTTATTCCATCTGCAAAATCAGCAAAATCTGACTTCCTTCCAGAGGCTGAGAAGTTGTGTTTTTGTTGCTGTCGTTGTTGTTTGATGATAACTTTTTTTTTTCCTCTCATGTGTGTAATCTTTTTTTTTATTTTGCCAGACTTCTTTTTCCCTGTGGAGAACAGTGTCTTCTTCCCAGGCAGTTTTCTAACTCAGTATTCCCTTGTGATTATTACTTATCTTTTTAAAACTCTGCTGTCACAGCTTTTTCCTGATGATTTCTCTGACTGCTATAACTTTTTTTTTAAGTGTCAGTAAGTGGTATACTGCATGGACTTCTTCATTACAGATCTTCTTTATTTGCTTGAAAGCCATACAGAATGGTTGTAATGTATTTATAGACAATTATCTAAATTAGTGAATACATTATAAACAGTTTGACACATTCTTTCATTATTTCTGAAATTAATTTCTAAGAAGTGAACGATATGGAGAAAGTAGGCTGTGTTCCCACATCTCCTGTGATTGATTCTTGGGCACCTCCAGTGTACAAATGTTACTTCCACCAGGACACAAGCAAAAGTTTTGCTCTTGTGAGAGAGGTTTCTTCATGCACATGCTACTGAGTATTTTGTTGGTTTTTTGTTGTTTTTTTTTTTTAATTTTCTTACTAAGACATGTTTAGCTACATAAGATTTCTTTTGCACAGCACAATTAAACTATATGTATTCCACAGCAGAAAATTTTACTTCTGTAGCTTGTTTTGAGTTTTCTCTCAGCCAAAGGAAGGTTAGCATGGCTAAAGGCCATAAAATATATTAATTACCTAATTCTGTATACTTGCTCTTTAAGGTCCTTTGTTTATGCTTTCAGTAGAGTGTAGACTGAGTATTTCTGCCTGCCTTATCACCATGGCAGTCAATTTAAAGTCCTTTTTGGGAAATTTTATTGTTCTTTACTTTAAGTAAGAACTGCCCTGGGAAACGTGAGAAAAACAATTACCAAGCAACAGAAAGATCTAAGAAATTTTGGTCATCTTTCATTCTATCCATGGATAGGTCCCTCAAAATGTTAGAAAATAGATTCAGAGTTGCTAGAGCTGAAAGGTAATCGCAATATCTAATAAAGGAAATAAATATAATTAAAAAGAACAAAAGGGATTTGAGATAATAAGTATGAGTAACTGGGTTGCAGAGTAAAGAAAGAAATCCAAGGCCAAGTTTTAAAAAAACAATATTACAAGTCTTCTTTAAGAGGGCGGATTAATTCATTGATGCCAGTTAAGCAAAAAGCACTGCTTTATTTTGTTTGGAATTAATTCAGAATCTCTGCAATGGTGATACGTCTCTGGTATTTCCTCAGGGAAAAGAAAAATGGAAGAAATCATGCTTTTTTCCAGGCCAGATGCTACTTAGAACCTATCCAAAAACAAGAAAAATACAGCATCAGACTAAAAGAGAAGTAATTCTATCCAGATGGAATCTTATAAAAGAGTAGAAGAAGGTGATAAGGTGACGGACCTTATAGAAACCCAAGGGGAGCAGTCTTCATCCTCATTTCCAGAGTGTACATAATATCTGAGTATAAACCCCAATTTTCTCTAGAACTGTTAGAAGCACAGTTATCCAAAGCAGTTGGACTGTTGATTTCTTTCACACAGGCTTCCCAGTACTTCTTATTGTCTAGCTTTACTTTGATTAAGGAGACATTTTAACAAATTTCTAAAAAGGAGAACTAAATAGCCTCAGCTCTTGGTGGTTCAGTAGTGGCGCATGCTTACCCATGTTAAATTTGAGGGGATTTGTGTTTATACAGTTTTGGTTCCAATGGAGACATTGCATTTCTGCTCAGCCCATCCATCTTTATGAGATTCCTCTCCTCTGGCTGATAAGTAGTCCTTTGGGGTAAATTGGAGTGGATTTTGTATAATACTGTGAAATTGACTGACTATGAATATGAGTCATATATAGCCACAGCTCTTCTTTGCAATAGGGAAAGTTCTGTGTGTATCTGCAAACTTCTTCCCTTGAATTGCCATGCTGATTTAGAGCCTAGAGATTACTGAACTTTCCTCAGGAAACCTGGAGGCTCAGAGGGAAGGAACTTAATGACAGTTTTCTAGTACTAAAGTGTGGCTACAAAGTGGATGGAGGCTCTCTTCACAAAGAAACACGCGGAGGGAACAAAGGGCAATGAATACAAGGTATGCCAGAAGAAGTTTCTTGATACAACAAAGAAAAATTTTACAGTGAGAGCAGTCAAACACTGGGTCACAGTGGAAAACAGTGGAGCCTCTATAACTAGAGCTTTTAGATATGCAACTGAAAAGGGTAATAGATAATCTCATCCAGGCTTACTTGCACCATATTTTGAGGTCCCTTCCAACCTAGTCTATGATTCTATGACATATTTCAAGAGGAAGCCAGACAAGTAATGTAGAAGTCTGTGGATATACTGATATTCAGTGGTTAGATGGCAGTTATCACTGAATGGTACATCTATGTTAGCCTGGAAGTGCTGTGAAGAAGGGTCACTTCTGGTTATCCAAGCAGTTATAGCAAGTAGTAAGAAAAAGGTTCTAAAAGAGGCTCCAGATCTTGTTCTGTGAGCAAACTATCCCACATGTTTTGAAAACCAATTAACTATATTATTTTCAGTTTTTTACTGTTTTCTGAAAGCTGAATATGATGTCTAGACTTGAATCCTGTCAATGATTTGGATTAATGAAGTTATGGAGGGTCTGGGAGTAGTCATCCTGAGATATGTATGAGCAAACTGAAGTTATCACAGCTATTTTATTATTTCCAAGAATTTGGGGAGCATGACTGAGGAATTGGAAGACAGAAGAGCAGCAGAAATTTAAAAAGGAAAAAGAGATAAGAGGCAGAGCAAGACAAGCCAGGGAATTTCATTTTATTTAGTTGGAATATCAGTAGGTTTACCTTTTATACCTGAAAGAATTCTGTAGTAAATAAGCAAACAAAAATTTGTAAGCAGTTGGAAGGTAACAAGAAAATGAGAAATAGCTGATACAGATTTGTCAAGAATAAGCTATGTCAAACAAGATAATTATCTTCTGTGACAGGGTAACAGACATGAATTGACAAGAGTGAAAGTTGTATATCTTTATTTTAGGAATGCTTTTTAACAGTCTCACAGGACAATTTTTTAAGCTGACAGGTGGAACATTTAAGGTGAAAATAATCATAGAATAGGTGGAAAATGTCTTGGAAAACATTTTCAGTGAGTTCATATTAATGACTCACTGTCACAATGGAAGGAATTGTCAAATGGGGATTCTATAAGTCTGCTCTGTGCTATTTGGAGTTTTCATTAACATCCTGGATGATGACAAATAGAGTATACTTACAGCACTGAAGATGACCTGCAGCTGGGGGGGACTGCAGATATACTGGAAGACAAGGTTAGAGTGAAAATGATCTTGAGAAATTGAAGACATGATCAGATTGGATTTTAGGAAAAATTTCTTCTCAGAAAGAGTGGTGAGGCATTCAAATGCGCTGACCAGGAAAGTGGTGGAGTCACCATGCCTGGAGGTGTTCAAGAAACACGTAGATGTGGCACTGAGGGATAAGGTTAGTGGGCATGGTGGGGATGAGTTGACAGTTGGACTGGATGATCTTAGTGGTCTTTTCCAATCTTAATGATTCTATAAAAACACTGAATGAAAGTCAATAGGGACACCATACTGCACTTAGGAAAAATGAAGAATACAGAATTGTGAGGCGACTGTGTAGGAGTTGGTCCTTCAGGAATTGATTTGAGAGCATAGTTGAGGAACAGAGATCAGTAAAATTGTGCTTTGTAAAAAATTATATGTTGTCGTATCAGACTATGAAAGAATTGTTTGAAGAGAATCTAAAGGTGGTTGCCTTGGGAAAACCAAAAATAGTCTGGGACAGGAATATACATATCGTGTTCTGTTGAAGTTTCATATCCAGCCTTATATTTCTACAGTTTTCTGTGATTTTTGATGTAAAAAAGTTGAATATCCTTATCCTCAGAATCCTAAACACTATTTGCCTTTGCTAGAACTCTTTTGAAGGCGATTACATTGAAAAATGGGAGGATTGGATTCAGGAGTGGAGCTATTGTGTGTTAGGGCAGAGGTGAGAGAATGGCTTGCTGTAACTTGTTGTTTTCACTCTCTTTGTGTTTAACTAAGCTTGGAGATGGGATGTGAGAGTGCTCTTGGATATGCATTTCATTTTTCATTATACTCAGTGAACCACATTGTTTGCCCTTCATACAAACACACTACATTCCCTTTTTTTTTTTTTTTTTTTCCAGCACTTAAAATACTAATCTGTCTGTCCCTGCTGCAGCAGTCTCTGCTGGGCACACAGATGCCTAATTTGCTCAACTCTTGTCACAGTTTTGCACTTTACCATCCATACTGTCCCTTCCATCTCCATGTCTGCATCACTTTCCCCTAGCTTGCCTCAAAGGTTAGCCTCCTCACACTCTCCTTCTGTGAGGATGAACAACAGTTAGCCCTTCAGTATCTCTTGCTGCCTGTCTTTTTTTCTTGAAAGTCCTAGCCATTGCTTAGGAGCAGTATTAAAACCTCAATTCAGCTAAAATTCCTGTACACTTTCTACATGACAGGTTAATGAGAAGAGTTCTTCAGCTAGTAGTTGCAGAAAAAGCTTTGTTTGTAGACTGTCAACATTTAGTTTTCTTACTTGAACCAAGCAATCACATTGCTTTCTCCTGGTAGAATGTCCAATTCCATCATCAAATGCCTAGTAGTGTCCTTTTGGAGTTAGCAGACTAATGCTGAAAGTTTGTTCTCGGGTGCTCTGTGATAGAGGCCTTCTTTTTCTGTGCCGAGAGTCCCAGCTCTTGCCCCTTCAGATGCACGTTAGTCACAGAGCTGTGTCGGTGTATTTGATGAAGGCATCCTGTGTGTATTATTCACACTTCACAAGAAAAGCTGTAGGAAGGAATTTGTGCAGCATGTAGTTCAGATTTGGAGTCATTTGGCAATATTGTTTAGTGATGTTGACAATTACCCTGTCTCGTGGCTAAGGTGGAAGCTCCCAGGGGTAACGAAGTGGTACCAGGTAAATCTACAAATGCTGTCTCGCTGCAGGCATAACAGAATCATAAAATTGTTTGGGTTGGAAGGGACTGTTAAGATCATCTAGTTCCAACCCTTCTGCTATAGTCAGGGACGCCTCCCTCTAAGCCAAGTTGCTCAAAGCCCCATCCAGCCTAGTCTTGAATGCCTATGGGTAGGGATCATCCACAACCTCTCTGGAAAACCTGTTCCAGCATCTCCCCATTCTCACAGTAAATAATTTCTTCCTCACATCTAGTCTAAATCTATCCTCTTCCAATTTAAAGCCATTTCTGCTAGTCCTGTCACTGCAAGCTCTTATAAAAAGTCCCTTCCCAACTTTTCTGTAGACCCCGTTCAGGTACTGGAAGGCCGCTATATTGTCCCTCCAAAGATTTCTCTTCTCCAGGCTGAAGACCCTCTCAGCCTGTTCCTATAGGGAAAAGTGCTCCAGCACTCTAATAATCTTCATGGCCCTCTGGAATCCTCACCAACAGCTCCATGTCCTTCTTGTGTTGGGGGACCCAGAACTGGACACTGTACTCCAGGTGGGGTCTCACAAGAGCAGAGTAGAGGGGCAGAATCACCTCCCTGGATAGCCATGCTTCTCTTGATGCAGCCCAGAATACAGCTGGCCTTCTGGGATGCAAGCACACGTTTCTGGCTCATGTTGAGTCTTTCATCAACTGGCATCCCCAAATCCTTCTTCTCAGAGCTTCTCTCAAGCCATTCTCTGCCTAGCCTGTATTTGTGCTTGGGATTGTCCTAACCCAGGTTCAGGACTTTTCACTTGGCCTTGTGGAACTTCATGAGTTTGGCATGGGTTCACTTCAAGTGTGTCCAGGTCCATCTGGATGACATCCCTTCCCTCCAGCATATCAAGTGCTCTACTCGGCTTGTTGTCATCTTCAGACTTGCTGAGGGTGCACTTGATCCCACTATCCATGTTGCCTACAAAGCTGTAAAATAGCACTAGTCCCAGCATCAATCCCTGAGGAACTCCACTCATCACCAGCCTCCACTTGGACATTGAGCCACTGGATACAACTCTCTTAAGTGTGACCATCTAGCCAATTCCTTATCCAGTGAGTGATCCATCCATCAAATCCTTTTTTTTCTCCAATTTGACAACCAGGATATCATGCAGGACAGTGTCAAATGCTTTGCACAAGCCCAAGTAGATGACGTTAGTTGCTCATGCGGCTCTGCTGCTATGAGTGACAGGTCCCAAAGTGCTTGTGAGCTTTGATGCACAAGAATCTCAGTTTAAATAGAGGCATACAATTTTCATGTTCTACATATGTTTCCCCTGTATTTGGGAAACAGCTACTAAGATATTTTTCTGCATTTAACCCAGGTACATCTGATATGCAAACTTACAGGTTTTTTTTAAGTGATTCTGAACATATTTTAAAGTAAAAATGGATCTACTCTTCATCTTAGATTTTTTCATACATTTCAATCGATGCCATTGCAATTTAAAAAGAGAACTGAGTTGTTTTTACTTTCCTTTTACTTTCTCTGTGAAAGGACTTCATTGAATGTTAATAGATACTGTAGATAACATGTAAGTAATGATACTCCTTGGTGAAATGCAGATTCATGCAAGGTAGCTAGATTTGTTTTTGACTCTTCCTTTCTACTTCCTGTTTTAGTACTAATAGTAACAGTCTTCATTGTTGTGTGAATTTAATTTATTCATTTTGTTGTAATTCTTAAGTCTTACATTAGCATACGTATCTTTCAGTTGCTATTAGACTTGGCTCCCTCCTGAATGATTGTAGCAGTCACAAAAATGAGCTGCCATAGAGCTGTTATGCTGGATGACATTTGACAGAATTTCAGTGTAGTACTGTTCATGCGTGCTATTTGAAGAACAATTCCACACTGGAACATTTGTATTTTCTTTTTTGAGCTTCGCTTTCTCATGGCTGGCTGTTCATTCCAACACTGTCAATAGGAAATATTTCTTCTATTACTCATTTTTCTGTCTTCAGTGGCCTTGTTACTCTGAAGGGTAATGACAGACTGAATTGAATTCTATTTCCTCTAATTCTGGTAACAAGTGATGAAACCAATGGACTGTCACAGTTGTTAAGTAGCTGCAGTCATTCCTGTTCTCCTTTGGTCAGTGACATCATTGGCTTTGCATAGTGCAAGCTACCTGTCATGAGTACTGAGTCATCTGGTTTTGATGTCAGCACCTGTGTTAGGAACCTAAATGCCTTGAATTTCCCTTTCCGGTTCATGAGAAAAGCTGGTTCTGGAATATGACTGTTGTGGTTTAACCTAGCAGACAGCCGAGCACCACACAGCCATTTGCACAG
Source organism: Gallus gallus (assembly GCF_016699485.2). NCBI lineage: Eukaryota > Metazoa > Chordata > Aves > Galliformes > Phasianidae > Gallus > Gallus gallus. The sequence continues at coordinate 143,572,269 of NC_052532.1, forward strand.
TCCCGCACAGTGGCATGAGGGTGAGAACTGGAAAACAAATAAAACTCATGGGTGGAGATAAAGACAGTTCAACAGGACATCATCGATCACGCACTGACCTGTGCCTAGCCAGTCCCCAGACAGCAGTTGTCCTTTTCTTGCTGAGCATGATGTCATATGGCATGGAATATCACTCTGATTGGTTTTCATTAGCTGTTCTGGCTATGCATCCCCCAGTTCCTTGCACACCCCCACACCCAGTGCCAAGGCAGCACAAGAAGCTGAGAAGACTTTGGTGCTGTGTCAGGAGTGCTCAGCAACATCAGTGCGTTATCAACGTTATTCTTAACCTAAATCCAAAGCACAGCACCTTACCAACCACTATGAAGAAAATTAAATCTATCCCAGCTGAAGCTGGGACAGACTGAACCTACCAACCTCCAAACCTCTGGAGATGTATTTCAGACTCTTCAAAACTTCTGAGAAATGAATAGGAATAGATGAAACATCAAAGACTCATTTTATATGCTCTAATTTAGGTCATATATGAAGTGAAAAAAGTCACAATCCCAATCAAATCAAACTTTACTTAATATCACTGCCTATCTAACAGGCGGTTCAGTTTAAGCATGCCTTATGACTTAGGAGACTGGATTTAATTATGCCTTCTGAATAAGGGAATAAAAACAGTACTTGTGTTAATTTGTTGAATAATCACTTAAACAATCTTTTTTCTTGAAAAATTTACCTAAGTAGTATAAGAAACTCCAAGTTCTATAAACAAAGGCTCCAGCTTTGACAATAGTGAACTATGTGAAAGCTACCAAAGAACAGATACTGAAACGTGAAGCTGAACATGTAAGTAATCAATAAAAGATCTTAATTGAATAACAAGAAATAAGAATATATTTATCATAGGGCATATGTACTGAAATCACTGGATCAATTAGTCTGACTTAATTATGTTTCTCCTTTATGAAATATTATAACTTGCTTCCGAATCCGGTATCTCTTCTAGATATGTATCTGTTCTTGGTTAGAGTATTAGCAGAATAATAATTTATAAGCAAGGGAACTTCTTATTTTATATTGAAAGATGTTTCACTGTTAAAAACTATGTTCCTAATTCATCGTCTTAATTTGTCTGATTTCAACCATTAGCTTTCTGTTCTCATTACACTTTTTCATGCTAGATTACACAGAAATGTAATTCTGAGTACCTTCGCTGTGTGAATTCACTAACATGCAATAATTTAAGCACCCTTCAATATGCTTTCTAAAACAAACTAATATTCTGTAGCTCTGTTACTGCTAACATGTTTTCCCCTTCTCTTGTATTCATATTTCTCTCCTCTTTCTGTAAACTTCAAAACAATTTTAATAGATGAACAAAATCTTGAATATAACATTAATCACAATTTGTGCAAATGTAATACAGAGAGGAAGACAAATTCATTTTTGTTTTGCTTGTACATCGTGGGAAAGCCCTAGCTCTTTCTTGCCCTGATGTTACTGTGACAAATACAAGGGAATGTCCTATTATGTCACTTTATCTTAAATGCTCACATAGCATCTATATTCTATGATTTTGCATTTACATCCTCTTTTATCCCCTCTATTCCATAGATCCTAAGCCATAACGTTTGCTTGCAATGATCCTACCCGCATAACTTTGCATTTAGCTGTATTAAAACCCACTGTGTTTTGTTAGATTCAGGTAACCAAATGATCCTGATAACCATAATTCCCAGTCCTTACTGTCCTTCATGTTTCTACTCTGCTGTTGATTTTATACTTATTTCTCCCTCAATGGTTATGGTAGATCATGATGATCATTTCTTGAGACGTCAGTTAATCAGTTTTCAGGCCATTTATGATTTATTGATACTGTATACTATCAATTTTTAATCAGCTGTGTTATTGAATGAATTGCTTTATGAAGCCTAATGTTAGACAATTTCATTAGGCAAATCAGCAATTTTATCAGAATCATGCTAGTATGGTGAGAATTATTTTCTGTAATCCACACTGCCTGCTGTTAATTACATTCAAGTTCTTTGCTGTTTATCAATTAGACTGGGTAACAGCTTATTCTTTCTTTTTTCTCTGTTGATCTTAGGATAAGCTGTCATGCTGCTTGTCCTTTAGAGATAATGGCACATTGGCATTCTTCTGGAATTTCCCTGCTATCTCAAGTTTTATTAAAAATTAATAGAGAGATGAGAGATGCCCTCAGTTATTTAGCCTGTTGATTTGAATATAATTATCCCTAGCAGATGCTATCTAATATTCTCTTCACTTACTGAATCTTGAGTAGGGAAATCTGTGCTTATGAAGTTAATATGTAAAGTATGGAATGTTGCCAAAGCTGAAACTTTGAGCTTATACTGTCCCTAAACTCATGAGTCCTTCGTGCACGCTCTGTCTTATTAGTTAATGTAATGAAAATAATACTTGGATATCAGAGACAATATGTTACCAGACAGCTTTGAAAGCTTTATAGTTATAATTACATGTATAATTATGAGAAACGTTAAATATGGATGATGTTTTTGTACATACAGTTTAAAAGATAAAACAGATTTTGTTCTCTGATTAGAAACAGAAAACTGACTCTATAAATTGCACGTGGTGCCTGATGACTTTAGACCAGAGTTCATCTAAAAGCAAAACATGGCATTAAAATCTCGCCCTTGGGAAGACTGTAAAACATAACAGGGAGAATTGTGCCTAGAAATAACAGTAATCTTTAAGCCCGAGAGGTGCTCTGAAATTTCTTTAGCTACCACCAGTGATGTTGAATGATACTGTTAGTGGATTACCTAGAACCTGTGATGATTCCAGGAGCAGCATTGTCCTAAGCTTCGTTGGGAAGCTCAAATTGGAAAATCTAAGTGAATGAGGTTTTCAATAGAGACCAATTATGGTATGATTCTTCTACTGAAATTTATGGTTATATGTAGGAATGCTGACGAAAGTGCTGACTGGTAGTGCGCTTTTTAAAAATATGACCAATAATAATCTACTACTGAAAGTTTTAGAAATACCAGCACCAGAGTAGTGGGCAGAGAAATATTCAGTTGAGCTCTCAGGATGAATTGTTTCTTTGTTCATCTGGCAAGCGTTTGGGATTTTATCAAGGCACCCTATACAGAAATTCTTGTTCACTGCTGGCAAAAATGTATAGTTAATGGTAATATGTTGAAAAACAGTGTTCTGTAACTGAGAATTTGTTCTATCAAATAGTGTTATTGTGCTCTTTGTATCTGTTGAGGTTTTTATGGAAATAAATAGGAGGCATTACTTTTGGAGCTATTCACATACACATAGGGCTTTTCAGATGCTTAAAGCTAGTTTTGTACTGAATCAGCACCTCAGTACTTAAACTGATACTGAGTAGGGCCCGTGCTGGAACAAAACATTTTAAATCCTGTAACACTGAAAATAACAGGTGGTATTATAGCCAATTATGTGTTAGGAGTTTAATATATTCTAGTCCATGTAGATTCATCCATGCTTAGTACTATCCTGAACAAGAACACAAACTGCCTGGTGACATCCATTCTAAAAAGCCTATGCTTGTTTAGGTACAGATCTGTACTCTGAGATTCCTCCTTTATAGCTTAAATCATACACGGTGCATGGAGACAGCTTTTCTTGTTCTACTTTAGAAGGTGGTGTGATGTCATATAAAAATGACTGAGAGAGTGATGAGGCACTGAACAGATTGACCAGAGAAGCTGTGGATACCACATCCCTGGCATCGTTCAAGGCCAGGTTTGATGAGACTTTAGGCAACCTGATCTAGTAGAAGGGATGGAGCTAGGGAGTCTTTCAGGTCCCTGCCAACTCAAATCATTCTTTGGTTCAAGAATTCTACATTTCTGTTATTCTCTGACCTAGGTTTAAATCAAACACTTAAACTGCTTTGCATTGTGATGATGGATCTAGCAATGCTTTCAATAATATGTCCTCTCACTGTGATACCTAGAATATGAGGGATTTGCTAATGCAAACCATAATGTACAATTAATTAACTACCAGTATGCTGTGTTCTGCATATGCTTTAGCCAATGAATTAATTTTAATCTTTGAAAATATTCATAAAATGTTGTATTTTGATAATGTTATAATGGCTTATGTATCATAAATCTAAAGTACTTAAAGCACACAACTGGATATGAATTAACATATTGTCTTAAGGACTTAAGGTGCCCAGATTAAATTTTAAATCCTTGAGTGACAGATGCTGAGCATGTTCACAAAAAGTGAAATGGATGCACATATGCTTGTGTGTCTGTCTGTCATTCTAGTTAAGCAGATGGTTAATTTTCAGAGCATTCTTTAAAACTTCAGCTGGAGGTATATGTGTGTGTGTGTTCATCCATGCAGATGTGTGTGGCTCTCAGGCATCATGAAGAAATGGCTACAGACTGGGTGCAGCTACAGTTATTATCTGCATTTATAATTGCCAGAAAAAAATGTGTAGGAAGCTTTAGTTTCACACTGGCAGATTTAGAATAATATATTGCTGTCGCATGCAGCACATAAAAGTAAGAAAAATAAAGTAATTACACCTCCTGTTCACCCAATTTAGTTGTCAAAATGCATGTGTGAGTTTGATTAAAGGAAAAGACTTTGAGAAGAACAATAAGATAGCAATCATACTAAAGGGCAGACTGAAAATTGCACCTGTTCTGTGGACAAACAAGATTAATTAAAATGATGAATTTTAAGGCTCTGTGCTGAGGCCTCAGGATAACAAGGTGAATACTACAAGATCTTCTTTGTAACTTTCAGTGGTTCATTTTGCATGTTTCTATATTGAAAGTTTGTGCTGTGACTAAGAAGTCAAAAAGCAATCTGAACTTGAATCATAGAATGGCTTGGGCTGGAAGGGACCTCAAGGGTCATCAAGCTCCAACCCTCCTTCCATGAGCAGAGCCACCAACCTCCATATCTAATACTAGACCAGGGTGCCCAGGGCCCCATCCTACCAGGCCTTGGTACCAGGCCTACCAGGCACAGAGCATCCACAGCTTTTCTGGGAGAATGCTATGGATTATTTTGTTCTCAGACCGTAACTCACCCTGATTAGCTTTCCAAGTCTGACTTGAAATTGCCCTGGGACTGAACCAAAAAGCAGAATTTCCATACATTGAAAGAGAGAATACAAGCAAGCAGAAAAGCTGTGTGCCTGTTCAGCACATTTGGAATTATGCCATATCACAACCTTTCTTATCTATTTTTTACCCAGCTCGCTCATAGTACAGGTAGTGTAAATCCTCACTTCTGTACATAGTACTCTCTTGTATTGATCTGTAGACCCTAACGTGGACCTGCTCAGAACGCTGTTTTTGCTGGTTACCTCTTAACTAAACTACTTCTTGGGAAGCAGGATAGCTTTGATTCTGTCTCTTCCCTGGCAAACAGTAATGTATTGTCATTATCAACGACATGCTGTGAATGCTAATGAGGGATCAAGTGCCTGAGCTTCTCCTTACAAGGGTTTGGGAGTACTTGGACATATACTTAGATTCATGTGTGTATGCCACAGGAACAAAACAGGGAGCCAAAGATTTGTTCCCCCCTCTGCCCACACCCTTTCCAACACAAATCGTACTGAATCAATTCATTATTTTCTTCACCTTATTTTTTTTTAACAAACCCTTATTGGCTTCTTCCAGAACTGAATCAGACCTGTTTCAATCAAAACAGTATGTACATAACAGCACTAAAGGTATAATGATATGAATTCCTTCCTGCCTGTGACCAGTTATACCTGAGCAAGATTAAGGGCTTGGCTCTCTGTGGTAGAAACCTGACCTAAGTAAGGTACAAGTAACTAACACATACATACGTGGCTGACTGTTTATCCACGAAGATCATGTTAAAGGGTATCAAAGCTAGTTTTGACTACAGTTGAATATGTTCTCAAGATTTTCAAAGGAAACTAAAGCAGTAAGTGTCTGAATTCCAATTAAAAAAAAACAGTTGGTAGAGCTCTGTGTTAACTCTTATACATCTTCTAGAGCCTACATTTTTTTTTCTGAGGTCTCTAGGCATTCTCGTGAAAATTCTACTGGTTTTATTTGTGCTGTCAGCACATAGGACAGAAGTCTTATGAGTCTGTTAGTTCATCTTTTACCATAAGTTCTTTATTAGTGAAAATAACATACATCAGAGACCATCAGATAGCAAAAAAAAAAGTAGCCGACATAGTTTTTATTTTACTCTTCTTACTGTCAAGTATTTAGTTTTGCTATGAGCTGAGTTTATGTAACACCTTAATTTTGTATTTTTCACAGAAATGTAACCTGGAATAATTTAGCTATCCCAGACACCCACTGTTCCAGAGAGCTAGAAGAAGGTTACCAGTGTCCACCTGGATTTAAATGCATGGACCTTGAAGATCTGGGACTAAGCAGGCAAGAGCTGGGCTACAGTGGCTTTAATGAGATAGGTCTGTCCTACTGGTAAAATCCATTTCAGTATACATTTAAAAATGTTTATGAAATGAGTAGAACAGATAGCTTATGTCTGTTCTGAGAAGAACAGTCTAGTACAGTCAGCATTCTGCTCAGGTATAACGTATGCCAGAAAGAGAAGCTGCTATTTGCTTTGTAATGATGAAGTTATTTATTTTTATATTGCCTGGGATTCTAGGATTTAAATACCATTATTTAAGAAGATTTTACTGTTGATTGTCATCAATATGCAAATGCAATAACTAATTACTGTGTTTTATTTATGATTCACTTTAGAGTATATAATTCACCTTATTTCTTTAGTTCTAGTAGAAAAACAACACCAAATCCCTCAAAAAATCCAAAGCTACCCAGAATTACTTTGATAATTGTCTTGACGCTAAAGAGGAGGGAGAGAAAGTGACATCATTTGTGTCTGTGGCAACCTGGGTCCAAACTGCTTAAGTCAGAACATCATTCAACAAAATGACTGAGAGTCAGGCAGAGAGATATTGAACTACTGATGCCATATTTGTTCTGTGAGAAATACTAAGAATGACCTGAAAATTGCAGAAAAAGGTCCATCATGACCTGCAACTGTGCATTTTCATGAGCACAGCTAGGGAATTCCCTTCAAATGAGAAGGCGTGCCTACAGGCCGTGTTCATTCTGATGCCTCTCTCTGACTCTGGTAAGCTTATTTTTCACTTTTCCTGGCATGAACTCTAGCCAGTAGACTTTCATCCTGGCCACGGCTAAACTAATAAAAAAGTTTGATGACTGAATGACTACAATCCAAGAGGATTTTTTGCATACCGAGATCCTTTGCAGCTGAAATCACTTCAGTGGGTTCCCAGGCCACAGAATACACACAACCAGAGAGTTAAAAGAATAGTCTCCTGTTATATAGGTACTCTGTGATACCAAATAGTTTCCAAATTGAAACTGCCATTTCTGTCCTTTTTTCTGATTGGAAAGGGAGAAAAAAAAAAAAAAGATTTTAACCAAGCTCCCTTCTATTTCTCCCAGAAGGCTTAAGTGTAACAGTTGTACCTAGTACTGCTAACTGAATAGCACTTCTGGTAGTAGCTGTCTTTTATATGCAATTTTTCTTCAGTTGATATCAAAGAACAACTTTGTCTGATCTCACAGACAACCTTCAGATTCCTAAGTTTGTGGCATACTGCCATGCCTGGGGAAATATGAGCTGAGTTCAACTCAAGGATAAAAACATCCACATGCAAGTTCTCTAGTTTGAGACAGTTTGGAAGTGGAGCGTGGGTTAGGTGCATCATCAGAAAAATTATGCCTCAGATAAATGGAAATCACCCTTCTATTACTGACATTCAGAATTAGCTGTGGCATTGAAGGCTGTTATTCTAGCTGCCTACCTGGTCACCAAGGAAAGTAGTTGCAATGTGTTAGATCGGCTTAGGTGAATGGATGATTGGAAGAAGGTTTGGAGTGCTTAATAAAGGAAACCATTATGTTTTTAATGATAGAGCAGGTTGACAAAGACATGTGAAATAGTCTTTCCAAGGGTGCCTGTAAAGCAGATTTTAAAAACTGCTGAAACTCCAGCCTCCTGAGTCACAGTCCTGGCTTTATTGATGTCATTCTGATTGCTGTATTTGAAAGATCAAAGATTGCTAATAAACATAGGAGAATTGTCTGTTGTACACTGTTTTCATCTAGATGTTAGTAATCAGGATTTATGCACTTCTCAGTATCGTAGTCAGAAACTGACAATTGAAAGCTGATTACTAAATTTTAAAATACCAGGTAATTCACAGCAGCCACAAAATGTTAAATAAGCTTTCTCAAATTAGGAATGTTAAAAACAGAGTAATAACCAGAAAGTTTATCAATATTTTATAAATCTCAGTTTTGTGATGCACATTTATATGTAGTTAACAGGTAAGTAATAAAGTAGATCTTTTCTGTGTAATTACAGTACTTTATTGTTTACGTTCACTGATGTTTTACTTCTGCATATTAATATGCAGCCTGTCCTTTTGAATCTTGAAATGTATCATTACAAAAATCACAAGAGCATAGCACTTTGACAGCTACCATATCATTACTGCCACTTACTCTGTGGTATAGAAGTATGTGATATTTCTCTTTATTCTTCCTTTCTTGGGGGGGGGGGGGGGGGACAAGGAGGGAGGGGAGAGGTTTTTTTTACAACTTTATTAGGGGGTGATCAAACTGTCCCCATCAAATAAAAGTTAATGGGGTTCCTTATGCTGTGAGGACATGCCAAGAAGGTAACAACATAATTGAAAAGTCCCTTAATTTTGGCCATACCCTGCTGACAGTTCTATTAGCAGTTTTTACTTTAAGGGAATGGAAGTTGAAAAGATAGCATAGATTTTGGTACTTGTCAATTTCCAGGTTTTCTGTTTTTAGCTTTGAGGTACTCTGTTCATCTGTTATATCTATATTTGTATGAATGCATACATGAATTTTTTAAGGAAGAACATAGTTACAGACCATTGATAAATATGGCTTGAAGTCATCTTGTCAGAATAACTTAGTCTATCCCCTTTCTGTCTGAAGCAGATTTCACAATCTTTCCAGGCAATCTGTTGCACTACTTAGTTGTCTGTACTTTCCTAAAGTATAACCTGAATCTTTCTTTTTTCAGTTTAAGATCAGAACTTCTTACTTTGTTCAATATGGACATAGACAAAACTTTAAAAAACCTTTCTAGCCTCTCTGAAGACCATCATTATGCCTCTTCTACCCTCTAAGGATTTGCTAGGCAACATAGTTCTAAATGTTTCAGTCTTTTGCTGTAAAACTTGTATCTATTTTACACCTCAAATTATTCTTTTTGGCCTTCTATAGGAGTTTCTCCAGCTGATACACCTCTTTGCTGAAGTGCACTACTAGCAGAATATTCTAGTAAAGCCATTACTTAATGTGTTTTTAAGCTTTATTATGGTTTCTACATCCCAGTGAGATGTTTTCCATTTTCAAAACAGCATGATGTGGGTGATTCATGTGTTTTTCTGGTTTGCTACTGCCTTTGTGTCCTTTTATAAGAGCTGCCATCACTGTTTTCCAACCTGTATTCATTTACTTGATTATTTCTTTAAATATGTAGAACCTTGTACTTGTCTCTTTTGAATAGCATGCTTTTTTTTTTTTTTTTGCTTTTTTTTTTAGGCTATTTCTTCAGTTTGTCAAGTTCTTCTCGAGTTTTATTTCCTTCCTCCTAAGTACTTTCAAAACCTATAAGCTTACTTTTATCTGAAATCTGATGAATACAATTTATATTCTATCAACTTGGTAAAAAGTAATCCAGATCAAGAACAAACTCTAATGGAAACTTATTTGATAGTCTTCCATTTTTACAATGTTTACTTAGTAGCTGCTTGCATTTACAAATCCTGCTTCCATTCTGTGTTTATATAGCAATAATACAATAAGCTTTGTGCCGTAGGTTCCCTAGTGCATGCAGAATGCCAGTGTTTACTAATAGTATAATAGTTATGCTTGATGTTTGTGACAGCTTTTCAAACATAGGACACATCAACGTATATCTATGGCTAACACCTATTTTTCTTCAACATATTCATTTTCAGATCAGATATAGAATGAAATTAAGAGCACCAATCAGCTTTGCCAACTTCATCATATAATCTTTAATGAAAGTAAAGTTATTAAAAGCCAGGGCGGTTTAGTTTGGCTACTTTTCTCAAAGAATTATGATCAGCACCCACAGAAGTATATCTTAGAATGGTTTATGAAGTAAGGCAACAAGTGAAATATTGAGTGAAAAATAAATCATCTAAGCCCTCTGTACCCCAGATCCGTTACTCTTTGAGGTTCTGAGAAAAAGAATAATCTGCTCCCCCTAGGTGAAGTGACTTCAGATGTTTAAGGTTGCAGCTAATGGAAGGTTACAAGGAGTTACTGGTTTTTCTAGCAAGTGGCTCAGGAGCTCAATAGAAACTCAAATGCTCTTTCCAACAGTTTGACACACAACTTCTTAAGTAGATGTTGTTCCAATGCAGGAACAACATACTATCTATCAGGATGCCTGGAAGATTTTTTCAAATACTACCCATGGGGTTGAGTGGGTGTAAGAGAAAGGAAATGAATGAAAGGCTTGGCTGATTGCATGGATGTGGGTGGCAAAGCTCCTTACTAGTGACTATGCCTGTATAGTACTGTCAAGCCTGTCTCTTTTTCAGACCTCTTAGCTGATTTTGATTCAGACTTCTATAAAAAGATTGATATTTGCTTCATATTAGAACAGCCTTCAGCTTTGACTCACACTGAGAGCATCAGGTGCATTCACAGTTGGCCTGTTTCTCATTTTACTCTCTTGTCTGTTTTTCCTAGCAATGTTTAACTCCACAGGGTGTATCTGATAGCATGACAGTATTGTGAAGTGTGTAAATATTTTGGGCTAAATAGTGAGAAAAACAACCTGCATTCTTTAAATTAACCCCAATAACTGTATAACTCATTGGATATAACTGTATTTGTATATTTTCATCTAACATATCTAAAATGCATAAATATTGAATTAAATAGGAGTATGGGAGACTTGGGGAACTGTAATAAGTACTTCTGCCTTCCATGTCACTGTCTGTGTGATTGTGTGTTTATCTCTAGACAATGTGTTTAACGTGGCAGTAGTTGCTGTCAGAGCCACACTAATTTTATTGGTAGGGCTGAATGCCTGGGTGCTGCTGGAAAGGGTGTCATGTAGACAATAAAAACTACAAAGATCCCCTGCAGCCCCAAAATCTACTGCTGGGTCCTGGGCAGTTTTCCTCCTTACCTGTATTTTCCATATAGTGTAAGTCCTCTTCATGTAATCCTACAGACTTATTTTTTCATTTTTCATAATGCTATGTATTGCCTAAAATATTCTCCAAAGTAAAGAAAGCCCAGAGTGAAAGATCGCTGAAAGTTAAAAAATATTCTACAAAGTAAGGGAAAGAATTTCTATGCCATTAACGGTCATTCCAAAAAAAAAAGAAGCAGGGGATCTCATTCTATGCTATATCGCCAATCTGTTGCTTGCTGGGGTGAGTACTCTATTAAACGATGCTAATTACATCTGGTACATGCCAAAAGTGTTTGCCAAAGACTACCATATTAATGTCAATTTTATGTGTAGGAGATAAACACACAGATGTTGTATCTCAAAGAGAATGAAATTCAAATGCTAAGAAGTGCTTCAAATTGCATGTTAAACAAACAAAAAGTCTATTAAACATTTCTCACCTTATAGTAACAATGAACATTGTTCAATGGCACAGTGAGCCAGCAAAATCATCTAATTTCATGGGCTGTAGAACAGCAACAGAGCTCAAGGTCTCAGATATTTCACATTCATATTATAAGGACTTGTCCCTTATGATATGTGACCCAGAATTTAAATATTCATGGCATGTCTACAGTTGAGAGCCTTTTTTTAAACTGGTAATTAGGAAAAAAGTTTTTATATGTCATTGTGAAAAATGTCTGCCATGAGTAGCATAAAAGTTAGCCTAATTTAATATTTGTTAATGGAAACATCATTGTGGGGCCAATGTCAACTTCCCTTATTCACTTATAGCTATTGCTTTAATAAAAGATTTGTGAAATGATCAAAATAGCCTATTTGTTTAGACATAAATTGGATTTTTAAATGACAAACACTGGAGTTACACTGGTTCTTATAGGGGTCCTTTAAACATGGGGAAAAAAAACTGAGACTGTGCAACCAGTTTGAATAGAAGAGGCACTGCTCTTAAGAGTAGAGTGCCATAAGGTCCACTCTTCAGAAGGAAGGAGAAGACAAGAAAGTGGAAGTGACATGATACTTGTCTCTTAGTAGCACTATCAGCAACTGCTTGATCTTTCTGTGTCCCTAGTAGGACCCAGAGGAAACATCTGAGTTGACTCTTGCCCCAGGCAAGAGTTTTGAGCTTTTCAGCTCCATGAGGAATGGTAAACTTCAGGTTGCTTGTCTCAATTTCAGTCTTACAAGTTGAAGGATTAGGACAGTTTCAAACATTCTGGTCCATCTTCCCTCTACTATAAGTATGCTCAGTAGTGTTGTTAGTAACTTAATGTTAAAATAAATAATAAGAATAACATAACTTTGAACTGAAAAAGATGAGAGATTTACCAATGCATTGTGCAGAAAATTTGTTTTGCTATTACAGAATTACTCAGACTTTTCTTAAAAGCTAAATCATATGGCTTAATTCTCAGATCACTGCACCAAGAGAAGGCTGTTGTTTAGGAGCAGAAACAGAAAAGAAGGCTAGGCAAATTTCTTTTAGTAAAATGTGCTAACACAGTTCGATATTTCTAGTCTTGGCAGTGTCCACGGAACATAAATTTCATGCATTGCATAGTAAAGCACAGTGTGATAAACAGCCCCTTTCAGATGACAGCAATAAGCTTTTCCCCTACACACATCTCTACTTTCTGCATAGTTAACTTTATATCTTGATCCTATTTCTTCCCTTTCTGAGTGGGAAATATTAGAAAAAACTTTAAAATTAGCCACATGATTTTCTGAGAAGGTCACCAGTTCTGTAGTTTCCATGGCTGTGTTGTTGAGTAGTGTTGTAGTGATCTTCCACTGTTTTCCATGCTCTGGCAAGGATATCATGTGTTATGCTTGTCACTTGTCCCTCTTAAATGAATGCTCACATTTTATTGCTATGCCTATACTTTAGCCCAGCTCCTGAAGAAGGTCTCTTGGCTCAGTCACAATGCTGTCAGAGCATCTGTTCTTCTGTCTTCAGCAGCCTCCAAGATGCTCATGCTGCGTTATTGCCTCTGAAGTTATTTCTTGATCTGGATGCAGCTGTATCCTCATAATATGTGTTTTACATTTGTAATCCTTATAATCAAAATACCAGCTTTTATGCCATTTTACAGGATAACTGGCTAGCAGACTAGTTTTAGAAATAATGGTATCCTCTATATGAAGCTTTCTTCTGGCCAAACTTGGAGTAATTGGCCCTTACTTATTGACCTCCTTTGGTCATAAATAACTCAGTTATCCTTTGTAAGTAACTTGCTCCTGCAGTCTGACAGGATGAGGTTTATACCCTCTCTGAACTACACATGTATGACAATATTTCTGTACGTGATTAGATATTAGGAAAAATTTCCTAATATTGAATATCATATATTGGAGCAGGCTGCCCAGGGAAGTAGTGGAGTCATCATCCCTGGAGGTTTTTAAGAAATGCGTACATGTGGCACAGAGGGTCATGGTTTAGTGGACATAGTGGTGAAGATGATCTTAGTGGTCTTTTCCAATCTTTATGATTCTATGATACTTCGAAAATACAGGGTTTTTTTTTTGTTGTTGTTGTTGTTTGTTTGTTTGTTTTTGTAATTTAAAAGTATTGCACTAAGGTTCATGAAAAGCAGACAAATGCATGTGGTTCATTAGTCGTGATAGAGATTAGATGTTGCAGTTACCCAAGTCTGTGGGGAATGCTGGTGGTTTTAGAGTCATTATTAGCTCTGATTAGCAAAAATTCTGGGATGCAGGGCAAAATTATTGTTACTGTAGAAAGACTGAAAAGGCATTTCAAACATGAGGTCCTGATGAGCCTTCCACTGATGAGGAGTAGTTTGCAAGAAATCTTCAATTTATTATAATTTTATAATTTAGTATGACAGTTCCAACTTAAACAGGTGGTATCATTATAAAATGGTTGTTCTCTAGTGTAGCTCTGTGATAGTGAGGTTGAATGGATTGTGGAGAAAACAGGTCGTTTCTTTACTTGCAAGAAACACAGCACCAAAATGATCAGACTACCAGGGAGCATGTTTCTTGAAAATCTTCTGTCTCTTCAAGCCTCTGAAATGTTGTATGTGTGATGTAGAATGACAGAATCATAAAATGGCCTGGGTTGAAAAGGACCATAATGATCATCTAGTTTCAAGCCCCCTGCAATGTGCAGAGTTGCCAACCACTAAAATGTAGATTAAATTTAACTGAGGAATATATAAAGAGCCTTTCATGAGAAATTTGTAGCAAATTAAAACAGGCTGTGTTTTAATACAGTACAAATAAATAAGAGGTCTGGATTTGGAACAAAACAAAACAAAAAAAAGTGACAAACTCCAACTAACTGCCACAGCTATTCAGTGTTTCTTTGTACTTGTCACTTTCCTCAGTGACACAGTTTCACTTGCCTCATTAATTGAGATCTTTTTTTTATTATTATTAATGGTTTATAGACACAGAGCAAATAGCAAAATAGCATCCACTGAATTAGTTCTGTTACACTAACAAATGATTTGTATAAGTTGTAGAGTTTGGGGAAATTAAGAGTAGTTTGAGCGGTTCTTGAGAATTTTAATTTATTGCTGTGCTAATCCTGAAGTAATTGAATCTTGCATTAAACCGAGCAGTCAGGTGAAACTAATGTGAATAGATTAGTACAGTTGTCTTGTACTGACAGTCGAAGAAAACTTTATTGCTGCTAAGCAAATTTGCTGGAACAGGCTTCCCCTGGCATTCCAGGATATGAGGTGTTAGTTTCAACAGCCAAATACTTAGCACTGTAAGGGAGTAAAACAACTTTCCAGAAATCTTTACTTTTTCTTCTGCTCTCAATTTCATTTGTAATAGTGGATCTTTATTGGTATCTATCCTATTCTTCTATATACAGTTTAATATATTGCTCATGTCAGTATAGTATTTCGCACAGCAGGTAGTGGCCTGCCTGACATATGTGCTGTGTGCCTCGTCCATTCTCTTTCTTTCTCTTCTGGGCCTGGGAAGAATGAGAGAATGGTCTTCACAGTGAACCAATAAATTTTAGTTAGATTTCATTTTGAAAGTAGATAGTTTGATGTTTTTCTTCTTATATACCTTCTGATAAGTATTTATGTGATAGGTTTGGCAATGTTGAAAAAACATACTTTCTGATGTTAAGTTGAAGGCCATAAATTTCACTAATCATAGGCTGAAGCAATGGAAAAGTGACAGAAATACTGTCATATGAGAAGGATTTAAGAAAATGAAATTTGAGCCACATCAAATGCAAGCTTTAATTGCATCTTGTTTTTGTGGGTTTTTTTTCCACTGTAAGTTGTATCCCCTCAGACATGTCAATCTCTGATTGACATAGAATTCAATGCACTGTTTCTTAAGTAATATAGTCTTAAATTCTGCATGTGTAAATTTATTCCAGTGATTATGGGGAGACCAAAAGCATAATAATGAAAAAAACTTAGTTTATGAGAACTCACTTTGCACTGGCACTAGCATTGGGTTTGAAATGGGCTAGATTATCTCCCCTCCTCCTCTTCTACTGCTTAGTGTCTCAAGAGGTCTTACTTGCTCCAGCACACATTTTTAAGGAGTTGTTGAGTGGAGGTTGCTGTAAAATGCAGTGCTGAAGACATTGTAATTCGTGTTGCATGAGCAGAGGGAGTTCCTAGGAAGACTTCACATTGTGCTCTTGAGAATGTTCTGAGTAAAATGCCCTGTTAAGTACTGTCTGCACAGATGACCACTTCGTCCTTACTTTCTGCGGTCTTGCTCCAGCACAGCAAGGCCTCCCAGTGTGGTTTTGAGATGACGTGCACTCTGTGAAGGCAGAGAAGGAAATTTGCTTTTGTACTGCTGCTACTGTTTACTTATAATTCCTGTGGGAAGCATAAGTTAAACACTCAGGTCTATTATCTACGGTGACGTTTCTTGTTCCTCTAATGCAGAACACTAGCCTAAGGGTCCGATAACTTTGAGAGGCTAAATAAAGCAACCAAGGGACACGCGCTAAGAATGCCATGGTCAAAGGAAAATAAATACATGTTTGAGACCATCTCCTTAGTGAAAATTTACTAAGAAAATAAAAAGAAATGTCTGCTTAAAGTAAACTAATAACTCTGCCCACCACCATGCATAAGAATTTAAATTAGGCTTGTGTCAAAGGCAGTATCTGCTTCTGTATGGACAGGTACTCAATACCTCACAGTCTTACAAGGAGCAATTTGGAGGAATGGAAAGTGGAATTGCATGACAGTAGTGTGCACTGCTCTGAAACAAAAGATGTGACTGATTTCATCCACACTACAGAGCAGGAAGCTCTTAGCCAATAGGCAAATCATGAAGATAGGCAATTAGAAACCTGTCATTCCATACAAAGAAAATTAGATCCTATCAGCTTAATTATCAGTCCGTGCCATTAAGACAATATAGCTCTGCATAATGAAAGCTGCAGTTTTGGGATAATAGAGGTAATTGTTTTCTCAGTGGAAGATTTTCACTTTCAGACAAGAGCTTCAGTATGTGACCACTTTACAGGCTTTGACCTTCAGCATTTGCATAATGCATGAGACACATTGTTTTACCTTGCCCCCTGAGATTTAATTATTTTATCCTAAACAGCATTTTTGTAAAACTGTTGGAAATGAGCAAAAATACACTACAAATAGAATCTATGATAATCATGCAACAGGCCCTTCTGCTATTGTAATTAGAATAGCTTACCAAATCATCTTTGATTTAAGATTTTATAATGCAGGGCCAGACTGTAGTTTGGTTTTCCCACTTCTGCTAAGCAATACGGGGGAATAATGCAATTCCAGAAAATCTGGATCACAGATGGTCACTCTAGAGGGGGTACCACATATAGCAGAAGTTTAGGTGTGACTTGAGCACATCAGCTCATCAGTGCTGACTGACTTCACACTGCTGCCACTCTGCAGTGCCCTGTGACAAGTCTATGATGACCTACTCCTTTTGCAGTAAATGGTGTAGTCTCAGTTTTATATTCTGTAACTCACATATTTAAACTGTGTCTTTTCCCTACTGTTTGTTGGTACTTTAGGTAGTTGCTTTATCGTATTGTAGAGTCTGTGTCATTACAAGGTAACATGAAAAACGTATTTCACAATATCTATTATGCTGTAGCAGAAATGCTAAGTCATGGCTTGAAACAGTGATTGAGCACCTGGTGGGTAGGCAGGGCCAACCCAGGGGGGCTCATGTGCATGCAATACACCTGAGTGACTGGATGGTGTGAAGCCAGGATCCAACCCCTCCCAGACCATTTAAAGGTTGGCAGGGGTGGTGAGGGTAGCTTGCTGGAGATTCCTGCCTACCTGAGGCCTTCCAAGGGTAAGCAGACTTTTTGCTTTGCTTCTGTGTCCACAGCTGCTGCATGACAGACCTGGATAGACTGGATTGATGGGCGAAGGCAAACTGTATGAGTTTCAGTAGGGTCAAATGTCAGATCCTGTGTTTTGGTCACAACAACCCCAGGCAACCCTACAGGCTTGGGGAGGAGTGGCTGGAAAGATGCCTGATAGAAAGGGACCTTGGTGTACTGATGGACAGTCAGCTGAATATGAGCCAGCAGCGTGCCCAGGTGGCCTAGAAGGCCAATGGTATCCTGGCTTGTATCAGGAATGGTGTGGTGAGCAAGACTAGGGAAGTCATCCTGCCCCTGTACTCGGCATTGGTGAGGTCTCACCTTGAGTATTGTGTTCAGTTTTGGGCACCTCAGTACACGAAGGACACTGAGGTGCTGGAGCAGGTCCAAAGAAGGGCAACAAGGCTTGTGAAGGGCTTGGAGAATATGCCCTAGGAGGATAGACTGAAGGAAATGAGGATGTTTAGTCTGAGGAAAAGGAGGCTGAGGGGAGACCTTATTGCTCTCTTCCAATATCTGAAAGGTGCTTACAGACTGGTCTCTTCTCACTGATGACAGGTGACAGGATGAGGGGAAATGGCCTTAAGTTGCACCAGGGTAAGTTTAGGTTGGATATCAGGAGAAAATTCTTTATGGAAAGAGTTGTTAAACACTGGAATAGGCTCCCCACAGAGGTGGTTGAATCACCATCCCTGGATGTGTTTAAAAACCATTTGGATGTGGTGCTCAGGGACATGATTGAGCGGAGGGTTATTAGAGTTAGGGTAGTATGGTTAGGTCGTGGTTGGACTTGATGATCTTTAAGGTCTTTTCCAACCTGAGTGATTCCATGATTCTAAGACTTTCCTACCCTGCTATCATTGCTGTGCTTTCCATCACATTATAGTGTTACATATGCACTGTACTTAGAAAAATCCTAGGTTACAGAGTAAAAGAGTAGTAGAATATTTTGTATTCTCCATGAACTACTAAAATACTTCTTCAAATAGTATTAAGACTGCTTAATTCCAGTTCCTGCCATTGTCATAGGAACTGAAAGAGAGTATAAATAAATAGAAAGATTAATGAATTGAAAGAATAAAATCAGTATCTAAGGACATTATATAGCTTACATATTCTTTGCATCAATCTGAACTTCTAATGATCAAATGGGAAACTAGGTTTTCCAGTGTCTAAAAATAAATCTATAATACATATAATAAATAATTACCATTTCTGTGTTTTTTTTTCTGTGTGTAGAACACACCTCTGGGAAATAGATCTTTATTTCATTGCCACAAGGACATTTTTCTTCTATTCAATGGATTCCATTCTTCTATTCAATTTCTTCTATTTCAATGTGCAAATCATTGCTATCTTTCCTAAAATCTATAGAGATATTTTAAGTAGGCAGACTCTTTAATGAAACAAGGAGCTTTGGAATTTTTTTCTAATACTCTTCAGGACTGAAGACCTTTTGAGGATCTCCTGTTCCATCTCTGAAGGTGGGAGTGATCATCTTGGAGAGTGTTGAGATAACTCTACTTACATGCTGCCATCAGCATTTTCCACTGTCATCCAAACACTCTTGTGGAAGATTTTCTTCTACTTTTCCAACAGAATCATAATACTGCCACATTGAAGTACAGAGGATTACCATAATGAGCATTACTTTGCCTCATTTCAGTAAGAGATACAGACCATAGTTGATGCCTCCTAAGAATGCTTAATTAGCGTGAGCCCTCCATTTAAGATGTTTAGTTCACTTCTGACAAGGAGTAAACCATACAACGGTATCACGGTATCACATTTTTCTCTTCACGGTGAAGAAGTTTGCAGTAGCTACACCCCCAATTTTGGCACTTAATTTAAAAAACTGCAATACGATCAGATTAACTTGAGACCACACTTCCAGCTAAGTTATACACTTCTATAATTAATGGAAAAATTAAAATCATTTATTGCAGAGGTTTCAAAAGAGAAAATTTGGCTAATTGTTTTCAGCTATCGTGAGGACCTGTTAGTCACCAGTGGGATAGGGTGCACAAATGCTGTGGTAATGTGTACAAGAGACAAAACTTCAGTAATCTGTTCTATTTGTAAGGAGCTCAGTATGTAATGCTGATTCATCTTGACAGAAGTTACCCAGGGGCTGATAAATTTAAATAAAATAGATTAGTCACAACAGGACTTCTGTGTGTCTCTGCTGATAAACTGTGGTATTCTTTTCTTTTAATTACCTGCCTATGGCAGGTTTTGCATGTTTTTTTAATAACAGTATGTGTAGTACTCACATATCTTTCTGTATTAGCTAACTTAACTGTACTCTGCATACAAATATGTTTTTATATTTGCTTTTCTTCTGCAATTTCCTTATTTTAGGCATTTCACTTACAATTCTCAGGTTAAGTGACAGTTAATTAAATATGTTTATTATCATCTCTCAAACAAAAACCAGTTGTATTACTATCTAATCCTTCTCACCAAAAACAAAACAAAACAAAAAAACAAAACAAAACAAAACAAAAACCTCCAGCTGTGTTTTCTTTTTCCTATTTTCCTGGTTTGCATTTCATATAGAATCCTAATTCTTCCATTACATAGATCTTTTCATTTTTCTTCTCAGTATCTTATATATAACAGTGGACCAATAGCAGTGATTTGCAGAGTGGTAGGTGACAGTGGATGGAAATTGTTTACTATGGAAGTCATTGAATAAGTCAGCGTTCAGCCATTCACTATACCATAGGCGTGGATATGTATCTCACTGATACTCACGTATCAACACGATAAATGCTCTGGAAATATCTAAGGATATTGTCTGAGCTCATTGGGGCACTAGGAGAAATTCTGAAAGGTGTTTGGAGTGTTCAGAGGGGGTACTGCTTTTAAGTAGTTGCTCTTGAAAAGTCGTATGATTAAATTAGTGGATGTCTGTATGATTATTTCAGAATCAGTTTAGTTCTTACAATCTTTTTACCTGGTCAATCTTCTGTCTAGTGAAGAATGCTGCTTCTGCTATACATTTACTAAAACTAGTTAACCTACTTTACAGTACTTTTACAAGCATCTTAATCCTAATCAAAAATAGACTGTTAGTTGCTTTACACCTATCTGCTGTCTTTTCTCAAATGTTTTGCCAAATTTTTCAGCTATTATGTTTGATCTTATCATACCAAACTTGCTAGTCAACATCAGCTTGTCTATCTCCAGATGCTTTCTGATTTCATTTGTTCCTTAGAAGTGCTACGAAGTCCATGCCACACATGCTTTCATGGCTATATAGACTCTTGGTATCTTTGAGAGCTATGACTTGATTGTTTTTTCTAAATTTCTGTTTAGTTCCTTCTGGTCCTTAAACAGTCCTTTATTTCAGTTAAATATTAGCATCAGCAATAGATCTGACTTGCCATGCTAATAGCAGTTTCACAAGTAGTAAGTGCTCAGTGATTTAGGACTGCTGTAGTGAATGAGACCGAAGTATGGGGATATAGTAACCTTTTAAAGAAATTCACATACTGTGTAAAGATGTAGAATTGCAGCTGTGTTGATAGCATCCTCAGGCACTGGGGGGAAGGTGCAAGTTAGGAAGAGTTTTCTCTGAAGGATTCAATGCAATTCAGAGTAGACAGGTATTTTGTAACAAAACTATATCTGTACCAACCAGTGACCATCTCCAGCGGTTGTGTATTACCAACCCCATTGTTGAGAACTCCTGGAACAGAGCACGGCTTTAATCCTTCCTGCACAATCTCGTTAGATACATTCTTAGAAATTTCTCATATCAGGAAGCCAACAAAAAATGTGTTTATATTATTTGCTAATTAAAGCTTAACCTCTTGTTATTTTTTTAAAAAATAACGACTCTGTTGGACTTGGAGAATTTTTATTTGGGGTTTATATCGTGATGTTTACTGATGCTAGAAACATTTTTCATGATGATATAACGTAACTGAAAGGAATCTTGGTGATGCTCTTGTCCACTCCTACTTGAGACCATCGGGAGCTGTGCCATATCTGCTCTTCATAACATTATAAAATCCTAGCTTGGAAAAGTTAGAAGTGGAAGAGGCAAAACAAACAGAACTTTTTCAGGTCTTAAAAAAATTCTCTCAAGACCCTGATGATTAGAAAACGCCCACAATCAACTTACCTCTTCTTCATAGCCACTTGCTCTGATGTTGATATTACCTTTTATCTTTTTTTATTATGGTCAGAGAGAAGTTCTTAATGATATTTTCCCACTGTATCTTTCATTTTTTTGGCAGTCCGAACTTTGGGGCTTCCTATTGCTAGAGGTTATATTGTTTTTAGATATTTCACCACGTATTTTTGTGATGTGTAGCACAGCTCAGCCATATAACATGACAACATGTGAACTGTGGAATTGTGACAGAGGCAAGATTTGCAGTAACAAAAACCATCCGTTTGTTGCTGAGTGCCCACAGACAACATGATACAGACTGGCTAATGTTCATACTGCTCATGCCTACTTCCTTCTAGAGAAAATGGCTATATATCCATATGTACAACCAAGTTTTACTCTCCAAAGTCCATTAATTACCTTTATGGGCCAAAGATGTAACCCAAAAATTCTGTGGGATTTTTCAATGTAAGGTTCCTTTGAGCATTCTGTTGCTTTCCTGGAGACACAGCCTACTGGGATTATAGTTTCATAATCCTCTACTGAAGTTATATATTGCATGTGCAAATGTCAGCCTATGGAAGATATTAGTGTGGAGGCTATTTGGAATAATAATTGAAGAAATGTATAGGTTGGAGGGAACTGTACATGGTAGAGGCATACATACATAGAGATTCATGGAAGCATAACATCAGGGAATGGGAGATATATAAGTGCTCTCAGAAGCACTGGTTTGCGAGATACTGAGGCTGTGGTTTGGCTTATGTTAAGACCCATAGCGTAGATTGTTCAAGGTGAGTCAGGGTACGTGAAGTCTTACTGTCAGTCACACAGGTATGTGATTCTGAATGTATACCAGCTTAGTACCATTGGACCAACTTTATGTGGGTGATAGGAGACCAGAAAATACCTGCCCTGGCACAAGTTAGGGTGCGGACAGGCTATACATGGCGCAGTGTGCCACCTTTCAGCGCAAAGCAAAACCTTCAACAAAACCGTGTTCTTAACTGGCAACGCTTTGTGACACGTGGCAGTGATGCTTTTACCACAGTATTCATAGCAAGACAAATTAACAAGAGTTAATTTATCATCTAGCCATGGCAAGTGACATTTTTTTTATTTTCAGTGTTAGTTTACATCCCTGCATCCTATCCTGTGTAATAAAAAACATGGTGAAGCTTAATGCTTCACTTCTGCCAGATGATTCACTGTTAGAACTGGGATTCACGTGACCATTTTCAACAGAAGTTAGATCTACAACCCATGACTCATGAGTGCTTCCTTAGAAAAGAAGGGATTCTTACTGAAGAATGTGTGTTAGCTGGTTCAGAAATAGGAACACATAGCCAGGTGAAACTGTAATGCAAGCTGCTTTTTTTTTTACTTTGAGCTCTGTTTTTCTTTGTAGAGTCTATTTGCAGTGTTGGAAAAACCCAAGTGTATGATGGGCTATGTCAAAAACTAATAGTTGTGGTCAGACCACTCATTTTAAAATCAAGATAGGCTTCTATTACACTACTATTTTTGTTCTACATTCTAAAGTGTTCTGTGTTCTGTTAGCTTTCCAACAAAAATATTGTGAAAGTTACTTTAATAATGAAATAATGTGCTTATTAACTACTTGTCTTGGTCAACATAGAACTTTTGAAGAAAAGGAAATGAAGATACAAATTAGCACAACAGTTTTGTGTAACTATATGTGACTGCGGTTTTTGTTTCTTTGTAGGAGTCTTAGTTGTTTATGACTACAATTTAAGGAATGGTAAAATAACAGTGCTACAATTTACCACTTCAAATTTTGATTCTTTAGTTGTTATTGCTACATATTACTTTTCTTATAGTATGCTACGGATACCTACTGTAGAAAAAGACTTCATTTGACCAGGCCTAAACAAACACAGATTTCTTTATGCATGCTAATGTTGTTCTTTTCATAATTACAAAGGATGAGATTCTGTACTGATTTTACATGACTGTGAAAAACTTAAGAGGATTTTCACTCTTCTTCTATCCCATCTTTAATTGCATTGGCTTTTTTTTTTTTCACGTTTGTGACAGATCAGTAGAAGATGGCCTTGCAAAGCTTCCTCTGCTCTTTGCATAGCAAATAATGGGATGTTAAAAAAGAAAGCCATCTGGTTGCCAGGGCAAATAATTAGCATTGTCAGTACCACAGAAAGAAGCTGGGTAACCGTTTGAAGTTAGTAGCTAGAATATTTATGAAATATATATATATATTTGGACATTTTTAGTCAGTGAAATTCTTCATGATTTGAATTCCCCACAAATGCAGGTTTCACCACACACCTCTTCCACCTACTACTATTATTTCACTTTCTCCTTCTGTGATTTGATACTTACATTCTCTTAAACTTCTGTGTTTTTTTTTCTCTCTCTCTTTACTTTATCAAAGACTTGTTATTAGGATTTTTATCCCTATTTGATTATTAAGCCTTCAGTTCATAGTACAGATAGAAATTTTCAATATTATCAGATAACTGAGGATACACGTTTTTGCTTTTGAATGTTGCTGTTAATATTGAGTATGAGACCTCTCTAGGAGCAAATCAGATCATTTAAATGGTTTTATAAAAGAACACAGGAGTTGCAGGTGAAAGTGCCTCAATCCCAGATGTTCATTCTGACACAGTAATTCTTATGCTGAATTAAAAAATAAACAAAAAAAACTGAAGAAAACTAGGTGAGATCTACTTGAAGGTCCTGCTCATTACCTGGTCACTCCAAGACTACGTGATTACTTAAAGATCCTCTTTTCATCTGCTTTTAAACAGCTCTTGTGGGACAAATTCTACTGTCTTCCCTATTACTACAGCACTTACTATTAAGTACTAGGAGTTTTTCCCTTCTATTTTGATTATTTTGGACCTGAGCACATTATTCCTGCTAAAAGCATTTAATTGGTACTTTCACAAGTTTCTTGGGAAACTTACAGGGAAGAGTTTTATTGCCAGAACACAACAGATCTGCCTCATGGACAGTTTCAAAAGCACATTTTTTTGAGATTTTCTGTTGCATTCATCTTCATTTAGGAAGCCCATCTCCTAGATGCTGCAAAATAAATGGATCTGGAAACAGTGGTGATTTCTTCTCTGACTGCATCTTATAATCTCTAGCTTTACTTTTAAAATGTCAGGCAACTTAATAAGTTATTTGAAAACAGCGTATTGATCAATCTACTATTTTCCCAACATCTTTTGTGTTTTTCAGAGACTTCAATGGTAAAATCAAAGAATGATAGATCTAACTTGTCTACTAAAAGAAATACTAAGATTCCTTCTGGCTTCAAGCTCAGGCCGGGACTGAAAATTTAGAACTTGTGTCCTTCAACATCTCAAAGAATCAAACTAGTTTTAGCTATCATAACATCAGCTCATAGGCCTTAATTTGGGCAGCATGATTTTTAAAGTTTCAGAGCTTTCACATTAGGATGTGATTCCTGTTCTGAAAAATAAGGGTACATAATATAGCAGCATTAAACTTTATCCAAGCTGTGGTAGGCTGGTAGACAAGTTATGAAGGATAACAAGCTGTGTTGATATAAATTGTAAATAATTAGAGGTACTTCAGACTTCAGTGTGGTGACTGGATTGACTTCTGAACATGTTTTTCAGGTGAAAGTAAGTAAAGAGGTAGACACTGTGCAGTAAATGACTTGCAAAAAATTATCCCTGGATTTATACATGTCACTTGTTTGTGCTTCCATATCTAAAAGCTCTGATTTCACCAACTGAAAGTTATTTTCACATGGGAAATGAGGTCTGTTTAATTCATCCTTTGATAAAAAGCTACTGGGGGTAGAACTGATCTGTATTTCTTGGGAAACTTTCACAGAGCAGTGCTAAAAACCTTTTTTTTTTTTTTCTCTCTCTCTTTTTTTCAAACACGGTCATTCTTTTTTCAAACCACATTACCATGCACCTCTGATCAAAATGCCATATTTTCATCTTTAGTAAAAAGTTCTGAAGAAAAAATATGTTAAATATCCTAGGTCTAAAAGAAATTAAAGCATCTTTGAGTCAAAACGTGAAGCTGACATACATATACAAAAAGAATAAATGTTTTTGCAGGGAAGTTTGATGCTGCAAAAAATAGAGAAGCCATATCTGAGAAAAAAGAAAACATTTCATTTGACAGTGAAAAATCCAGGAAATTTCTCCTGTGGGTGTGCTGAACTATTTCCTGTAGTGCATAATGGTCAGAAGGAATTTCTGCAGAAGGAGATAATATGGAAAACAAACTTTAAATGGAGTATGTTAAAACTTTGAATGTTCTCTGTCCCCAGAAATATATGGCAGTTCATACAGCTTTTCTTTCCAAAGGTTTTGATTTTCATCTCCAAATAAAACTGCCAGCTGCTTAGTCTATCAGTGCTAGACTTCCAAGAATTCTTTTGATAACCAATATATTTGTGATCATACAAACTTTAAAACAGTCAATAACAATAAAAAAAAAAGAAATGTTATCATAATTGGTTTGTTTTTCAACACGATCTTTTATTTTCTGAAGGAGAGGAAAAAAAAGTAACTGCCTATTCTTGCTGATATACATTTTTTTATTAAATAAGTTGAGGTTCATTCCGTTTTAACATTCTACTAAAGGTGTGAAAACCCTAATCCCTCTTTTAAAATAATGAATCTTTAAGTTACAATCTCACCTTAGACTTTGCTTCTGTTTGCTATGTGAGCAAATTCTGAGTCTCTAATTTAATATAGTCATCTCTGAAATGGAATTAACACTACACTTATCTCACAGAGGTGCTGTGGGCTTTGGTGAGCTAGCAGCATACTGAATAACTTCTTGTCTTCTCCTCCCCCTCCTCAACATATTAGGCTAGTGAGCAAACTTCTCTCTCTCACTTCAACAAATTCCTTTTCCTCCAGTGCTGTAAAATGCACAGGGAATACTTAACTCATTAATGACTAAATCAGTCACTGAGTGGCATTTGGGTTTTCTTCTGACAGTCAATCACAGCTCCTTTGTCTCACTCGAAGATCATGTCTCTTTAGTTACACTAGTCTCTTAAGATGCATTTAGCACTGCATATTTGCTCCTGTTATTCA
Organism: Gallus gallus; assembly: GCF_016699485.2. Taxonomy (NCBI): domain Eukaryota; kingdom Metazoa; phylum Chordata; class Aves; order Galliformes; family Phasianidae; genus Gallus; species Gallus gallus. The sequence continues at coordinate 143,599,066 of NC_052532.1, forward strand.
GATGTCTGGAGGCTAATGAGATTTCTGATATGTAACTGTTTTATGATGTCTGTTTAGCTTTCAAGCTCCTTTGCAAGCTTTAGCGTTGTGTTTTATTTTGTTTTTATTCTGTTTTTTCAAGTCTATTGAGCTAAGTGCTGTCTGGCCACTGAGTACTCAGCACGTCTTGCTAGTTGTGCTTTTTTGCTGTTGCTCTTATTCTCAGGTGAAATTTTATGCAGAAAAAGAATAAAGGCTTGCTCAAGCATACACTGTACCTGCAGCAAGAAGGAGAAGCAATTAAATCAGGATGCTTTGGGGATTGGTCTGATTCATATCTTATCTAAGAGGAAGGATGCTTTAACACTGTCTGCAGGATAGACAAAATTTCATGCAATTGCTTTTGGAAATGTTATCTATGAAAGAGAAAGGGGTCGATCTCTTCATTCTGAGGAAGAGATTATAACCTCGGAGAAATGAATACAGTCCACAGATGATACCCAGAGGAACTAAGTGATGCTCAAACAGTCTCAGAGCAGAGCCAGAGCTTGGCTTGTCTAAGTTCCCTTAAATTGTTGAGTTTCTTGCTTCACAGTAAAATAATTACTATAGCCTTCGTAAGATACTGGAATGATATACCATGGAATTTCATCCTTCCTGTCTATCTGTTTATTTAACCAATTGTTAGTTATAAGACTGACCAACCAGTTCCCAGACAGTCAACAGCATGGGTTCTCATACAGTAAAATGTAAAGTCCTTTTTGGTTCTTCTTTGTGTCTGAAGTCTCTGCTGGGAGTGGAAAGGTTGTTTCCTTTGGAAATATTTACACTTCTTTGGTTTCACTGCCACTGGAAGTAAGGAAACACATTGCCATAGAGCTCAAATGAAATACACTACAATAGGTTTCAAAACCATTTGAAAGAGGTTTTTTTTAGTACTTTCTAGATGTGATCTTATTTTCTTTATGGACTGTGCCAGCCTATTTTACCTACAGAGCTCTTTGTCTTGAGCTTCTCTGACTTTTTCACGTGTTGCTAATGTAAATATCACACTGGAAATGCTCCACTTAGATCAGACAACTTGTTTTATTCCTTACTTTCCAAACACACACACGATTTTATGGGCTCCTTGCACATCAACTCCCCCAGTTATTCTTCTGTTCAGCTGAATCACTTATGGATGTATTCAATAGCTCCTGAATCTTTTCTTTTAGTGCATTTTTGTTTGTTTTTTTTTTTCCACCTTCACCCATTTTTATGCTTTTGAGGCAGCTGCTACCAGTTGATCAAACTGAAGACATGGTGTTATCAAGTAAACTTTACAGTCAAGGTTCTCAGTTAACTCTATTTTAGAGGAAAGTATCATCATGGTCATGCTAGATATGGAAATATTTCTACGTGTGTGTCCTCTGATTCCGTTTTTCCATACTTTAACAACTTCTTTCTTCTTTCAAAGCAGATACATTTTATATTAATTAAGAAAATTAGCTGACAGCTTGGTACCTGCTAACTTTAGTGCTTCGTAGCTCCTCTTGAAATGAGTTGGATTGCTCTATAAGACTACTGGGGAAAAAATGATGCAAAAAGTGGATGATTTTGACTGGCATTACATAAGTCAATGCTGACTTTAATGCCAGGGGAGATTTACATACTTAGTTTTTTCTCTAACAAAGGGATCCATCACTATCTTGATTTTAATAGGCATTCCCAATATTTAAAATATGGCTGAATGACAGTCCAGATAACTAAAGTCTGTAGTGTTTGCATGCCTTATATTTGTCTGTTTAATACAATAACCCCTTAAGCGTTCGTTAACTTCTAAACGTAAGAATTTGTGTGAGTTTCTGAATGTTTGGTTTTTGAACTGTCACTATTACTGTACAGTCTTAGAACTATCGACATGCATAATATATTTTAAAAGAAGAAAAAACAGTCCTATAAAAAGATGGCTCGTTTTCAAAGGAATAAGTTAATGTAAATTACAGAGCTTCTTCTGTTTAACAGGTTTTATGTTACACGATTTTGTCATAACATTTACTGTAGCAGTCATTTTCTTTTCTGTGACTGTACTTTAAATAAGAGACGTTATAAAGACTGGGGTGGTGGCAGGCCCATGTTCACAGCATTTGTCTCTTTTAAAACCAAGGCCTCTGTATTTCTTTATTCTTGCTTTACTAGGTCTGAAAGTGTTTGGGTTTGAATCATAGAATGGTTTTGGTTGGAAGGGACCTCAAAGATCATGAAGCTCCAACCCCCCCTGCCTGTGCAGGGCCATGCACCTCCCCATTTAATACTGGACCAGGCTGCCCCATCCAACCTGGCCTTGAACAACTCCAGCGACAGGGCATCCACAACCTCTCTGGGCAGCTTGTACCAGCACCTCACCACTCTCATAGTAAAGAACTTATTCCATGATATTCAGTCTGTACCCAGGTATGTAAATCCAATATAAGCTGCTTGTCCAAACTTGTTCCTTGGAGCATCTGCGCTTTGCTAGTGACCCTGACACCCCTGTAATATTCCACAGGGCTCCTCAAAACAGTACGTGCAGGTATGTAACTATTAAGACGGAACCTTGAAACTGTTCCGTCTTAATACTGCACAACAGATGCTTCTCCTGAGAGGATGGATTTTGCACTTGGCATAATTTCACTGTGCTTACTTCTGGACCACTCACCCAGATTTCAAAGATCCGAACAGGGAGAAGCCTGGAGGCCAAGTGGGCCTCAGATTCCAGGGAGTGCTGGCTGCCTGTCAGGGCCTGTGGCGCTGAGCCCTCAGTCAGTGCCAAGCATGGCAGTGTCCTACTTTCAGTCACCAGCCCCGAGTTCTGCCAGTTCTGCTGGGGATGGGAGCCTGGGGATCCAGGAGAAGTTGCCTCCTTAAGAAGCCTCTCTAGAGAGGAGGAGAGGTGGGAGTTGTTGACTGTGCTGCAGAGCTTCCAGGTAGTGGTGTGCGAGGTGTGAACAATTCACAGTTCAGCCTCTCCCTGATCCTCGTCAACTGCCAGTACATTTTTTAAAGTTGCCACACACAGAAAGAGCTGTGATTCTATGAGAGTGTATATTAGCACTATGGCTGTGGGGCTGCAAAAAGGGAAAAGCAGACAGCATTTATGCACATAAAACCAGCTTATGAGCTCTGCTGACATTCTGGATCTCTGCTGGTCTATTTGTGACCGTATAAATGAGGAGCGTTATAATGAAAGTATTAAGGAAAAGCAACTGTAAATGCTAGTCTGGTTAAACATTCATACATATTCACACCTAAAGACATTCTGAAGAATGGTTCTCACAATTTATGCTAGGGACTTGTTTACAAATTAGAAACAGATTTCTCTTTTTAAAGTATTAACTCAGGGAACACCAGTAGTACTACATCTAAGGCGCTAATGGTATAACTAAGTGTGAACTGCAGTGCTCCTTTTTACCTTGTGCAGCCAATGTACATGCAAACTTTGCTTTATTTGTATTAGTAAGCTAACGCTTCTCAGTGGTGAACAAACTTACATTTACAAATAATGTAGTCGTCTGACTTTCCATCTTTCCATTACTGTATCTGTAGAACAAATTGCATTAATCCTAGCGCTTTTGTTTGCAGCGTTTCTTTATCTCCTTACCTAGTATTTTTTTGTATATAGTCTCCTTGTATAGTATCTTCTCATATGTAGACTCTTCATCTTCTCATAAGGAAGCAGATTTTTAGAGGGAAGAAACAATAATGTCACTAGTTATTGAAGTCACTGCATTTTCATGGGTAGAAATACTTTGTTCGGACTGGGAATGCTGTTTGGTTTTTTCCTTCCATTGCAAATCAGTGCTCTGCACAGGTTCTGGTTTGCCAGCTTTGCCACAGCTCAGTCTCTGGCTAATTACAGTGGGGCTTGTGGTTTCAAAGGAGGAGCAGAGCATTAGCATGGTCTGTTTTTTTTCTTTACCTCCTCATCCCTACTGACTTGCAAACAGTTATACAAGTTGCTTGGGAGAGTAAAACAGACTGGATGGCTCACTCAGAGAGACAAACAAGAAGGCCCACTAAGGCTATCCAATATTTGCTTTTTTGCTCAATTTCACCTATTGCCTACTTCCCAGAAGCACAAACAGTTTTGTTGTCGCATTCCCTATTCATTTCTAATTATACCAAAGCAACAGTGTAAAATAGCTGGAAGATCCTGACTGCATGCAGTGTTACACAAATATGTCAGTGCAGAAAGATGAGACGTAATCTAAAAGTAGGCTGGTCGGTGGGAACATCCAGGAATATTCAGCTTCTTGATTATATCAGTGAAAGCGAGCAGTGACAGAGACAGGGTCAGCAACATTTTGGCAGCTAGGAGAGGGGTTGTTTTGCTACAGGTACAACATTTAGCAAGCCATCAGAAGGAAGGATACCTTTCAGTATTCAGCACAGCAGAGTTGAATTAGACAGAACCCGAGGGCTTCTTAGTTTCGCCAGGAAATAGAAAAATCAATCCTTTCGCAGGCACGCTGGGAGGTTATCAGCCCGAGCTGTCTCGGGCAGCGGCTTAGCGGCCGCCTGGTGTTCCAGATGTGCTCGAGGTGCTGCATCGCCATCTAGTGGCTCATGGAACGTGCGGAAATCTACGGCGAGCTCCCAGCTGGAATCTCAGGCCTCTCCTTGGCTAACAGTATGTCATATTTTAAGCTTTTATTGAAAACGACTGCATTTTAACATTCCTAAGAATTCCTGATTAAAAAGGAAAAAAAAAAATAAAAAATAAAAAGCCAACCTTATGTCATGTTTTTGCAAAACTCAATTGTTCTGGCATCTGTCTTATGGGAATGGGTTTGTTTTCATTCATTTTATTTTTCTTAACCGTGCACTATAGGACTATAACCTCTAGAGACTATCCAGACTAGTAGGGGTTTATTTCATGGGAGTTCACCTAATTGGTATGAGTTCCCCACCCCCATTAATTGCTTTTTTCAACAGCTTCAATGCAGGCACAACAGAACTGAGAAAAAAAAAACTGATGTGGTAACCTGAGTTGGTCAATAAATATAAAATACATATGCAGAAAATTCTGGAATTAGAGACACTCCGAATAACAGTGTTTAGTTTTTGTTTCTCACCTGAAATTGCTACAAATCACGTAAGACCAATGTTTATAAAAGACAACACCGAGGTGCAGTGCATCCTTTTCATCTAATCTCAAAACAAGAACGTAGCATAGAGTCAGGATAAAAGGATTCTGTTTCCAGATCTGGTAAATGTTCCACGTGACCTTATAGCTTGGCTCCTTTAATTCTGCAGTTATAAAAATGACAGCATTAGTGCACTCCTTTTTCACTGTGTCTTTTCACAAGATGAGGTGACTATAGCAAGATCTGATGTCATAGACCATAGTGGTGTCACAGAGGCACAAAAATGAAAAGAAAATCTTCTATTTTTAAAAAATATACACAAATCTGAAAAGTACTGAATGAAATGGAATCTCTATGTAATGGTGCTATTGTTTCATTCTGTAAGCTGTGAGTCTTTTTTTTTTTTTTTTTTTTTTTAAATAAATACCTTTTCTATTTCTTTACCATATAGGTTTTTGGTAAAATAGGTTTTTGATAGTTTTTTTCACTCCTCTGTGGAAAATCACCAGCTATGTGGTCTGATGTCTTTAATTCTTTTTTCTCTGTTACTCTACTCATCTGCATAGCATGAAAGAGCCAAGCAACTCTGCAACCTGTTAGGCATGGAAACTATTAGAGTTTTCTTCTATTATTATCATTTATAATCATTTATGCTTTGGGTAGCAAAGCAACTACTTCCTCTATGCCCCTTCAGGCCAGCGCTCCCAGCTGGTAGATTCAAAAGAAACATATGTATTGAAGAAGGCATAAGCCCCCCTATATTTCAGTACTGAATGTCCATGTATGTTAATGAGCATAATTAGCAAGGATATAATTTTTCCTCCCAATTAATGTATTTCTACTTTAAGATATGAAACAAGTGAAAATATTGAACAAATTGAGTAAGATTCAGTTTCTTTTCTCATTCTTCATTCTTTTCTTTTCTGGACTTTCCTTTTCTTTTTGATAAAAATCATGTGCAATTGCAAAATGTGTATGAGAAATATAATACGTATAGATAAATACATAGATTTATATAGATAAAGAAATATGTATTGGTTGTATAGAGGTAATCTTTTGAGACTGAAATATGTTATTATATTTATGTATTTATTTTAATCTGTGTATTTAGAAATACTTTCCTTCCTTTTTTCTTGATGAACCGTCCAGACTGGTTAAAGAAAGCGGTTTATTATAACACAAAAATGTGGAATCTGTTAGATGAGTTCAAACAAAACCTCTCTTCTTGATATGCTTTTAGCATGGCACTTCTAGCACTGTGCAGTGAGGACTTAAGCCCTCTGAACTAGTAGAACGTACTGTGTCACTGATGTGCAAAAAGCTGAAACCTATGGAAAAGTAGAATTTTGCCTTTTGATCTAAGATTTGTAAATTAGGTTTCATATATGGCAGCATTGCCATGTCACTTAAAATACATGGTCAGAAAAACAGGGCTGCTGTGAAAGTTTTTAGTAATTTGTGCATTTGCTTTAGGAAGATGTACTCAGATCTTAAATTCTTGCAGAGAGTAGTGTTGGTTGCTGATTGTCTTGAAATAATTGCAATTTTTAGAAGAGCAAAGCACATTCAGTAAGGAAGACGTTAACCAAGAAAAAATTATTGAAAGTAATATATTTTATGACATTCAATCCTTTATTGTTGTGTCTGTACTCTATATCCAGTCGAAACAGTATTTACAGAGGCAGTTAGCAGAGTAATTCCTGGCACCAGTATTGAAAGCATTATTTCTGTGTAGTCACATACATTAAGTAAGAATGCATATTCTTAGTGGTGATTGCTTTATAATATATAATAGCCTTAAGTACACATGTACCAGTTACATGCAAGGTGTGCTTTTGCTCTAATGTCATAGATGAACACATACTGTTTCAGTTGGGCTAATTCTGTTTTTTTTCCATTCACTACATTGCGTGAGTGTGACAGATGGCCCAGTGTATGTGTTATAAATACTTCAAATGATGTCCCCACTATTTTACTAGTCTTCACTGTGACTTTCCCATTGGTAATGACTAATTACAGTTTCCTAGCCAGCAAATTTTAATAGTTTCCTTCTTTTTCTTAGTCTCTGCCTTTCCTTAACAACATTATTTTATTCCATGTTTTAATCAGTACAGCAAGAGTATAATATTAGATAATTGAACCATTACTTTAGGAATTTCTGAAATGCAAAATACTGAACTGTTCACCGATGAGTATTTCAGTGTTGATCAGACCAATCTTTTCTGAAGAAACAGAAATGGCTTTGCTATCTATGCTTGATTATTATTTTTATTTCACTCCTGTACATTGATTCTTAGAACATTGTTCAATAAACAGGAATTCAATAACCAAAAGAATTAACAGAAAGGATTAACATTTTTGCCAGTCCACCATGATCATATCAACCATTCAACATCTATAGATCAAACTAGTGAGTATAAACAGAAGAAATTCCATAGATCCATGTCTGCACACTTCAGTAGCAGCACTTCTCAAACTCTTTCTATTATGCAAGATCTTTCATGAAATGAAGCTATAGAAGAGCAGAGTTAAAAGGTGACTGTAGAACAATTCCATGATTTCACAGCAGTCTGTGAGATTCCACAGTTTGATTTCACAGTTTTTGTTCCTCTTCAGAGTAAAACCAATTGATTTAAGAAGTATGTAACTGGAATAGAGCTAAAAGTCCACTTTGGGATTAAGATTTGATTGTTTCAAAGCCAGACACTGGATTACTACAGTTCACATCCCATGTCTACCTAAATTTGAAGGAGATTTCATACCAGAACTCTCCAGTTGGAGATAAACTGAGCCTCTCAGCTACACACAGTATCATTGTCATATTGAATCAAACTCTCCTTCCTGAAAGAGCTTCCTGCCTTTAAAGAACCTTTACAGAATCAGACACAGATTTGAAAACCAAAGGGCTTTGGAAATACTTTGATGATACTTCATTCAAATGAAGAATGCTTTGACCTGCTCTGCTCACATGTTTTCATTCTCTCTATGCATCTGGCTCTCAGGATGTGCGGAAGACAAAGGAGTAATGTGACTGATATGGTGAAGAATACGAGCATGAGATAAGCGTAGGAGTGCTGTGATGAGGAGAAGGACGTAGGAAAGTAAAATTAATTCATATTAGGTTGGGTAGGATGGGAAGTGTGATCAGGAAACTGGAATTGATAAAGTGATTGGGATTGGCGCTCAATATCAAAGTGGTACAACTCTGTAGGAAGAGTGATATTATATAAGAGACCAGGGTGAAGGAAATTTGGTCTACCTGGAAAAAAAGAGAAATTATGGGTATGCCTGTCTGCTCAAGGCATTAGTTCTTACTATGCAGTTAGAAAGTCACTGCTACATAGTTCTTCTCTGCAGGACAATACAGAAGTAGAAATTTCCATGTCTAATCATTTTTCTTCAAAACAATTACCATAGATTTTTCATTTTAAGCTATCTAGGTTTTCTTTTGCTTTAGCTTGCTTGTCTCCTTTGTCTAAGTCCAAACACTCTTTTCGGTAGAGGTCAATGCTGGAGCTCTCCACAAAGAGCTGGCAAAACAGTGGGCGCATTCTCCTCCATCTTGTCTTACACAGGAAGACATCCATTAGTAAAATCTATTTGAATGCAAGTCACACATTTGGTCCAATTCAGATCTAACCATGATTATCTGCGATGCTAGGTGCACTATTTACTTATCTTTATTTATTATTATGCGTTTCTTTGCAAGACTGCTTAATGAGGGGAAGGAAGTTAATTATATATATTAATTGTGCAAACAGTCATATTTTTCTGTACTTAGAGAGGACCAAACTCTTTCTTATTGTAACTCATATGACAAGTTTACCATTGAACTTCGGAGATGCTCTCTTTGGGAGGCATTAGCAGAGTTAGCACTTTCCAAGCACTGCAGGTTTATAAATATCTCCATTCTCAGTAAAGTAAAGCTCATCTATCATTACTTACTAGCCACACAGAGGGAAAAATTAATGGGTAAGAAAACTGATCCCCAACAAGTGTTTTTATTCATACCAAAATATCATCTCTTATGAAAAAAGCAAGAAAAATCTCTACTCTTCATTTTTTTTTATATATTTTCCAAATTTATATATTACATACTTTTTATAGGAGACTTCTTAGTTTGTTCCTTTTATGTGGCAAAAATAGAGAGAAGAATGAAGAGTGCATGGCACTTCTTTTTCTAATTTTGTTATTTGTTTTATTTTTCCATATTTGAGATTTTGAGACCTATACCTATTAGACCTTTCATACTTAATAGACTTGTCATTAGCAAATGACTAGCTCATGAATAGGATGAAAACAGAATCAGAAGTACGTAAACTCTGGAGTCCATTCTAGAACGTCATCTAAGCCATAGCACCCTGACTCCATATAAGTGGTGAAATTGAACTTCTCTCCAAATTGTTTCTGTGAATTGGGGCACAGGCATTTTAGCGTTCCATCTGGTGCAGGTAACTGTAGCTCCTATGTTGCTAAGCATAATGATTTCATAGCCAAATTGCAGCTAGTGATAGAACTGAGAGACACGTGCATCATTTGGCACACTGTTCTCCAGTCTGCCCTGTGCTTTGCAGAGTATCTGTATGGAGCTTACAGCAGTAACACTCCCTAAAATTATTTCAAACCAGAGTGACGTATGACTCTCCAACCACAATCTCAATTTTTAAGTTTCTGTTGTAGAGATAAGGAGGAAGGAGGAGCTGGCTAGAGCACTTTGTCCCTCAGCCTTTAGGATGGGGTTAGATCTTATGCTTTAAATGACGAAGCAGTAACTTCACCACTTTTATTCAAAAGTGGTTGCCCCATATATAAACCCCTCATAACTTTTCTTTTATCAGGCACCATCTTGGCATATCGCTGCTACTCAGTCTGCCTTATGTTAATAGTGATTCCTTTCACCTGCTGAATGCTGAACTTGATAGTTTGAATAAAAGCTACCTTTTATCACAAGTGTTACTGTAGTGACATAATGGGACAAATTCTGCCTTTGAAGACATTTGCGTATTCCCAGTCAACTAATCTAAGGGATTATGTATGTGTGTCCAGGGAGGTAATGAAGTCTGGCGTGATATCAAATCAATTCATATTCAATTGCATAAAGAAGAAACAGAAATGCACCTGAAAATCTTCTCTTTGAAGTGATGAGAGGAGAGCTGATACCTTTTAGAGAAAAGAAAAATCAAATAGATAAAAGGTGATTGTTTGCTGATATTTAAAACTTTCAGGGGGCTTAATGCCAAACATTTTCATTTTTTTCTCAGGCACGAGCATATTTACTGTTTATGAAGCTGCTTCTCAGGAAGGCTGGGTGTTCCTTATGTATCGAGCAATTGACAGCTTTCCCCGATGGCGTTCATATTTCTATTTCATCACCTTAATTTTCTTTCTGGCCTGGCTCGTTAAGGTACTGAAAAATTTGTTCTCTTAAACTTGTCTGAAATACAGATCAGAATGAATTTCTTCTCTTTTCTGCTTGCTGAGCTTCATTTCAGCCATTCTTTCTCGTTTTTTTCTTTTTTTGCAGAATGTTTTCATTGCAGTCATCATTGAAACATTTGCAGAAATAAGAGTACAGTTCCAGCAGATGTGGGGATCCAGGAGTAGTACCACTTCAACTGCCACCACTCAGGTGATGAACCCAAATAATGAGTTTCTTTGAGGATTTGATAGTTTTTTTGTTTAAGAATGAATAATAAGTGAAACATTCTGGTGAATTATTGTTGCATCCCACTAGGTTCAGTTATATATGACTTTACGTGTTACCACATATGTTTTACAGTTGGTGTATGTATTTTCAGATAAAATTCTATTTTAGAGTATATTATCGTCTTAATAAAAATATGGTAGAGAAGATTAATGTGGTTCTCTAGTTGACTGGGTATGTTATGGAAGAGTTTCTATTTTAATTAAGTAGGATAGTAGTTTGTTTCTCATGTCACTGGACGGTTTGGAATTAGGGTTGCCAAGTGAATGTCACTTTCTGTACTAAGGAAGAGCTGAAATTGCAAACTGTAGCTGGAAGAAGAGAGGTCAGAGTGTAGCTGAAGTGTGAATGAAGTGCCGAGGCAATGAAAGAGCCATGCTCAGATTTGAAGTTGGCATAGGAAGTGAGAGCCTGGACTTAAGATAACGGGGTAGGAAGAAGATTTGATAGAAAGTGCACTAAGCTCAGATTGGGTAGTAAGAAAGACCCAGGTTGAAAAATAAGGGCATACAGGTTGAGACTTAAACTCCCTCACTCATTATTGTAACAATCATATTAAATATCCTGAGTGTACAAATGGTCAGACTTTTCCAGACTAGAGCATTTTGCCATCTTTGAGAGACCAGTACCAATTGCATGCAAAAAAAAGCCTTTAGAAAGACAGACGTGAGACATATACTGATGAGGAAAATTTTTCTAATCTCCATAGCTAGAGATTATTTGTTTTCTTAAACCAGAGGATTTATGTATCTTCAAAACTGTTTATTAATGCTTTCTGATATACCTTTGGATATTCTTGTAATCCTTATATAAATCTGTGATTTTTCTGCTTGTTGCTACATTTTTTGCCTCAAATAGACTTTGTCGCATTGCTACTGCATTTATTGCTTTGTCAAAGCAATTGTTGGTATCAATGTAATGTATAACAACAAGAAAAGACTTTTCTACATGGTACATACTTAGCATGAGGAATGTAGTTTTTATTTTACAGCAGAAGTTCCTGAGCCATAGAGGCTTAGCCTACGTCCTTTGGAACAGAGAGGTCTATATATGGAAACTCGAGTATCAGCCAATATTAAAGTATTCCAAGAATAAGAAAAAAAATCCAAAATAATGTCATGATGCTGAAGAATTAGGAACATATCAAATATAAATAGTATAATGCAAAATAAAAATGGTATGTAGGCTGCAGACAAGTAAATGGTTACTTTGTTCACTGAGTCACTGATATAATGAGGCATAAGGGGAGTCCTGCTTACTGGACTAAAAAAAAAGAGATTTATCTTCTTCTGTATTAAGGAGGGAAGGAAATTTATTCCAGGGTTTCTTGTTCAAAGCACCAGATGTAAGTTAAATACCTTTATTGTTCTATGTGTGAAATACCCTTGGGAAAGAGCATCGGTATCTTGTTTCATTTGACCACTTCATAAATCATTAAAGTGGTCCAGAAACTTAGTCCGAAGGAAGAAAGTCAAAGTCAATGAAGGGGGCTATGGAGAAGGATAAAAGGAAGGCTCTTGCAAAGCCCTTCAGCTCTGCACATTAAAGCATGGTACAAAGAAAAGTAAATGCTGATCTGAGTTGGCAACTCTTCCTGGTACCTAAATGCTACATAAGAACATAATCACAACTGCATTTGTGTGATGCTCCCCACAGTCTAATGAAAAGGCTTTCAGCCTTCAACCATGCTGCTGTGGCTGTGTTCTAGAGATGGCCTGCTTGGTGCTGAGTGTCGAGAAAAGGATGGGAGTGAGGTGGGAACTTTTACCTGCTTCGTTACATAATATATGCAGACCCTTAGACAGCAGTAAAAATGGTAGAGCCTTTCATTTTCTATCAAGGACATTTTAAGGGCAGTGTTTAATCACTCCCAGTCATGGCTTCTTGTTTCTTAAGCCCAGCAGTGTATGGCTTTTATGTCCTTTTGTTTCTGGCTTTTTTTCCCCCCAGAAGAAAGAGTTGATAAAATGTGAGTACCACTGTGGTCAAGAGACTTTTTTCATTTACATTGTAATTCAGCTATTTACATTAATTAAAAGCTTTAGGTAACAGTATAGAAGTACTGCACTGCTACTCTTGATGTGCATCGGTGCAAGAGAAATGAAGTCTGATCCTTGGACTAAAATAATTTTGTTTGTGAAAAAGTCAAGTGATGTCTTCTATTTGAAAATGCACTGTGAAACTTACTTTTAGGTCACAATGTGTTTGTATTTCTTTAGATTAAGTTTACTAAGGAAGAAATTTATTATGAATGGGTTCCACTATCTGATGGTAGGGATCCGAGTTAAGTTGATTCAGTTTCTGTGTTAGGACTAACAGAGATACCTTGTGTTTGATGTTACCTGAGTAAAATTCAGAACCTATTCATGTTGGGAAATGAACATGTTGCTTGCCTTTTTTCTGCAGCAATAAAAACTATTCCTCTTTCATTTTATGTTAACTGTCATGAAAATGTATGCAGGCCCTTAAGGATCTTCACTTGTGTTTATTCTTTATAATATTATTTTTATTTATACATCCCTTGTATTTATTGGCATGTAAAACATTTCTGACAACTATTTTCTCTTTCAAGATGTTTCATGAAGATGCTGCTGGAGGTTGGCAGCTTGTGGCTGTTGATGTGAATAAACCCCAGGGTAGAGCTCCCGCATGTCTACAGGTATGACATTGCTTTTTAATAAATCACTGTGTGTAACCAGCACTACTCAAATGTTGGCATAAGGACTGTGGTGAAAAATAGCAGCTACAGTATTTATAGTCAAAAATCATTTAAAATGCATTTAATACTGCAGTTCTTCAAAATTTGTTAGATTAAGAAAAAATGTATGACACTCAAAGTGAGAAGACTAGAAAAATGTATTCCTTATAAACACTCTGTATTGTGTGCTCAAAAGAGAAAGATATTTGATCTTATATATATATATGTGTGTGTATATATTTACTTTAAGCAACTTAAGTAATCTTTCCTTATCTCTCAGAATTTTTGTATAAGTCAAATCCACTAAACAGTTACACGTACCAAGAAGCTTGATTAATAATAATGAACACAGGGGTACCTCATTAATCTGGTTCCATCTTGAAAACAGACTCACTTGAGAAGGGGAAGATGCATGTAGATAGTGACTGGCTATTTCTTTTCCCAAATTTAATTTTTGTTTTTGAAACAGAAACAGAAACATCTTCTGTGGTATTCTAAAATAACTATGTGAGTATGTGGATAAAACATAGCTGAACTCTCAATGAAAATGCCTCCATGTGAAAGTTAGGATAGCATTTGATTTACCTGGTCTGCCTTTGCCCTAGTGAGGAATCATGTGAACAGATGGTAAAGTATGTTCCAGGGAATGTAAACCTCCTGCATCAGTGAGTGCTTAGAACTCTTGAATTAAAACTGCACTTCTCTTCTCATCCTCCCTTGTCAAAATCTGAAGGCTTTCCAGTATTCTATGACCTTGCTGGATGCCAGTGACATTCAAAAGAAAGCAATGCACTAAAATACTATTTCATTAAAATAGTGCCCCATATAGACTTCATTCTAGTGAAACAAAGACAAAAATACAGACCAAAGAAAGCATAACATCAAAGTCTAGATAAACACTCAGAACTTTATTCATCTCACCATGAGTTATTGTTTCAGTTCTATCTGTCCAAATGTAAAAAGAGAATAGGCTTCTGAAAAAATCCATGTATTTAAAGCCTTTGCAGTATTTTTGAAGGTGTTCTTTATGCATGAAATCCTTACTGAGTAGTGTGGTTGTTATTTTTCAAGGGTTTGGCTGGCTCTTGTTCCTAAAGAGAAACATGGTTTATAAATTTGAATTTAGGAAAGAGTTAATCGGATTGGAGAATATACATCCTACCTTTGGTGTACATTCAATTCATATGCGTTCTTCTGACCTTTAATATCTAAGGATTTTGTCATTCAATATCTTGTGAAAGATGGATTTCTCGGGAAAGGGTAGTGAAGTCTCTCCGTTGTCCTGTATCATTTTAATTAAGTTTCATAGTAAGTTTGGTTTTAGTAATTCCTCTCTGGGCTCTTTAAATATTACTGCTGTGGATGTAAAAGTGAGCACTATGAGAAGTTCTCTTTCAATAGTTGCATGGGTCTGGGTCTGTGCTTTGGTGAAACTTCACTTATTTGATGTATTCAGTTATTTAGAATTTACTTTCTCAACAAACTGTGCTGTGTTTTGGGAGAGGAAGTATCCTAGCAGGTAAGGCAATGGAGTAGAACTCTGGAGGTCTGCGTTCAGTTTATTGGCCAAGGACACATTTCTTGCAGACCTTGAGAAAACTACTTAATAGGCATCTTTGATTTAGTTCACATTCCTTAAGGTGGTAAGGTGTATGTATCCCTCCCAGATTTGGCTGTTGTGGTGTTTAAATCTACTAACTACTTGAGAGGCACTTCTATAAGATGGGCATGTACCATCTAATTAAGTATACATCCATCTCTCTAAAGTTGCCAGTGATGATGGAAAGATTGAAGTAATTTATGTGCTACAAGTAATACAAAGCCTTTCTAATGCAGCTTTTCAAGATGTTTCAGGTCAACCAGCTGGGTCTGTCAGATTTTACTAGTTTTGCCATTATACAGTCATTCTTAGTTCCTAAAGATTTGTTCAGGTGTTTCAGCCTAGAAAGCCTCCCTAGCTTAGATATAACATTGCAGTGGCATGTAGAGTAATGCCATTCTTGAACTAGTATTCTTGTACAGTACATTCTTGAACAATCCAGACAAGTATCCTGTGGGCTCTGCAGAGCTAAAAACCTTTTACAGTGAGGGTGGTGAGGCACAAGAACAGGTTTCCCAGAGATGTGGTGCATGCCCTGTCCCTGGAGACTTTCAAGGCAAGACTGGATCAAACCCTGGGCAACCTGATCTAGCTGTGGTGTCCCTGTTCAACGCAGGGGAGTTGGATTAGATGGCCCTCAGAAGTCCCTTCCAACTCTGAGGATTCTATGATTCTATTGTAACTTTGTCTCACTGAAACACATCGTTATTGCAACAAACTGTCCAATTAGATCAGACCTAATGAGAAGGATAACCACATCTTTACACTTCTGTCACTGCTGTTCTACAAAAAGGGGATTTCAAACAGCTATTAGAATCTTGCTTCATGAAAAGTGTGCTGGGCAGGTGAGCACTGGAGCACCTGTCTTCTTGTCCTGGCATTGTATGACATAAAGGCAGAACAGAATCAGCAAATAAATTTGGGATGTGCTCTTGTATACAACCTCATACCAGTTAAAAATGATTAAAATTAAAAGGATGTTAATCTGGTATTTTGGAATCTTACTTAACTCATACACCCATCTACTAAGTTTTATCTTTTTAGAGCTGGCTGGAAGTGGCAACATGAGAAATCAGCAACAGTATTGTTTCTGATTTTGACTTGCAGATCTATCCCAACGTGTGCCAAAGAGGCTTTTATTTCAGTGTAATGGTTTTATATTTTTTCTTTTTTTTTTTTTTCTTTTAAATGTTCCCAAAGGTGCTTTGTGGTCTTTTGTTACTTGTTCTTACTGCTCCCCATGACTGGCATTGATTTTAAATATTGATTTTCTTTTGTCACTGACAAATATTCTTTGTGCTTGCCATTTTGACATCAGCCATTTCACATGATTGCATGCTGAGGCTCCCACATTGCTATATTATTTTGCTACTGTTGGTATTACTTTAACACACTGTAGTGTGTTAGAACTTCCTGCCTACCATGGCTTACTCCTACAAGCACAGTAGGAAGCTCTCAGTTCACAAATAAAGAAAAATTGAGTAACAGACTTCAAAAAAAATTATTTAAAAACTCTTTGGGGATGTATTTATCCCTTTGATCCCATACTAAAGTCATGCTGTGTTTCTTATTCCTTTCACATTAATTTTGGAGATTGCTGATGCTTTTATCACTCCTTCCTTCTCTCTGGCTTCTAGATCACATAGTGTTGTAAAATGTGTATACTAATTTAAAGCTGAACTGGAAAGCTTCAACTCACATGTCTTCCAAGAAACTGTTTGATATTGCTAATACCAAGAAATAACATCTTCAGTCTTTTTAGTAAAGTCTTAATGAACAAAGTGTGGAAATATTGTTCCTCTGGAAAATACAGGAACATAGGCAGACAAAAATTCCATGTTCCTGCTAATATTTTGGGGTCGTATGTCCAGAAGAAATGAAACACACTGCTGGTGATGGAATGGCATCTATAAAAATCTTGGGAACTCTGTATGCATTATGTAAGTGTGAGTAGAAATGGTCACCTACTCACAAACTTCAAATGTACTCATATTCTGATAATAAAATCTTCCACAGATTAAAAATACTGTTTTCCATTTTAATTTTAAGTGCTCCATCTAGGGAAGAAGTAGAAGGTCACAAAGCTATGATCTGAAAAAGCAAGATACATTATTATAATTACAGTGCTCTTGAACATATGATTAATGTCAGAAATTTAATCATGTATTTTTACCTCAAAAAAGTAGTCTTTCATGCTGTGTAATATTAACAGAATGGATGTATATATTACAGAACTTTAGAGAATCTTGAAGGGAAGGATAAAGAGATCAAAAGTAATAAAGAAAGATAGAAAACATATGGAGGGTGGAGGAGACATACTCAATTCCTATTTCTTTGATCATTTTAGCAGTTTCATAATGGATATATTGAATGAGAGAGAAACAAGATTAAGCCTTTCTTTAGGGATTTTCACTGCAGGAGTAACAAGAGAGCACAAATGGCTTTTCTCCTCTATCTTGGGAAGTAATTATTAATGAACTTGAAAAGCATGGTACTGCTTTATGTAGTAATTTGCCTTTTTCTGTAAGTTTGGAATCCAGCAAAAGGTATGCCTACTCGGTCTTATTCTCTTCTTACCATTAGATACATGCATAAATACCTTTCCTTCAATTAACTGAAGTCCTGTCTTAGAGTGAAAAAAAGGAAAGAAAAATCTTCTCTGCAGTAGGAAGAAATGGTGAAACTCTGGCGTAGAGAGGTAGAAATTCTATCATCTGGCTAGCTCTTAAACTGGTTGAGAATTCACAAAATGGAGTAGTGTTCAACATGTACTCAGTTTCAGCTTTATGTCATATCACATGAGAAAGGTAAAGCTGTGACCATCCTCTGCTGCCTGGTTCCCCTTTTTCAGGGATTTTTAACCACAGTAACAATGGTAACTGAAGAGACAATGAGTATTCTCCTGTGATGCTGCAATTCAGTCTTTTCTAGGAATGTAAACTGACAATAAACAATATGTCATTAAAAGAATTTCTGAATTAAGACAGTTGAAATGACTACAGTCCATTTAACTGGAGGAAGAACTACACCAGCCACAATGAAAATGATCTGCTATCCTGTTAAGAACCACTCTCTTTCTCTAATACAAATTCATAGAATCATAGTGTCATTTAGGTTGGAAAAGACCTTCAAGAAACTCGTAGGTGTGGCACTTAGGGACATGGTTTAGTGGGCATGGTAGCGATGGGTTGACAGCTGAAATTGATGATCTTAGATGATTCTGTCATTCTATGATTCTGTGATTCTATGTCCAACCATCAACCTGACCTGCTGAATCTCATCACTAAATCTTGTCCCTTAGTGCTAAAAACCATGGACATTTGCATATTCAGAAAGACTGAGGATTCTGAGGTGTTTTTAACCAACATTTTTAAAGATAATCCCATAAAAAAAAGAAGGATCAAACAAATTCTGCCCAACTAATTTTTCTCCATGTTTGAGTTTACCATTCTTTTTTTTACTAAAAGGGACCTGAAAAATACTGAGTCCCATAATGAAGGTATGAGAGTACTCAAAAAACTAGTAAACAATATATGTGTCTTATCTTCAAAACTGGCCATTACCAGAAATAGGCAAGTATAGATCATCCTTCTCTGAGCTCATTCTCCATCCTAGACTTAAGCAGACATTCATTTAGGGGCTTCCTAGAGTGGATGTTAAATTTGGGCTATCATATTTAGCATCTACTTATGGATTTTTCAGCTATGAGTTTATCCAGCCTTTTTTTGAGCCCATTAATTGTTTTGGCTTCCAGAATATCTTGCAGGAGAAGCTAAAAGTAAATGTGTAGCATTTCAACTGATTACAATTGAGGAATTTTATTTTTTTAACATTACTCAGAAATAGCAAATTTGTAGTGCAAAAAATACTGATTTTAATTCTGAGATTGATCCTCCTTTTTTTTTTTCTATAATAAAAGAATTTGGAACTACAGAAATTTACAATGACATGATTATAAGCTGTTGTAACATGCAGTCGGTAACAAATGAGACATTATGGAATGTAGATTAGATGATGGGTACTTTATTTTTGTATTTGTGTGTAAAATTAGATTTAGCAGTGATGAGGAAGTTTCAAAAAGTAAACTAGACTGTGGGTATCTTCGCATATGTTTCACAGGAAACACTGCAAAAAAAAATTGACTGGTGTATCTGGTGACCAGTCTGTTATTTCCCAAGAAAATTTTAAGATCTCCCATAGGTGACCTTATGGCACTAACAAACAATAATTAACTAATAGGTTATTAAATTCCTGGAGTAATTTTGTCAATGCTTCTAATGCTCTGCTATTGTCTACATTCATTTAGTGAACTTAGTGAACATAATAGGGTTCAATAAAGCAAAGTGCAAGGTTTTGCACTTGGCTCAGGGTAATCCCAGAAATGTTTACTAACTGAGAGAAAAATTCCTTGAGAGTAGCCCTGCTGAGAAAGACTTCTGGGTCCTGGTAAATGAAAAACTTAAAATGAGCCAGAAGTGTGTGCTTGCAGACCACAGTATCCTGGGCTGCATCAGAAGAGGAATGGCAACCATGGAGAGGGAAGGGACTGACCCTCTCTACTTTTCCTCATGAGGCACCACCTGGAGTACTGCATCCAGATCTGGGGCCTCCAATACAGGAAAGATGTAGAGCTTTCGGAGCTGGTCCAGAGGACTGGAGTACCTCTCCTCTGAAGACAGGCTGATGGTGCTGGGCTTGTTCAGTCTGAGCAAGAGCAAGCTACAGGAAGACCTTATTATGGCCTCCAAGTATTTAAAGGGAGATTATAAACGGGAGAGAAATCAACATTTTGCACATGTAGATAGTGATAAGACAAGGGGGAATGGTTTTAAATTAAAGGAGGAAGGATGTAGATTAAATGTCAGGGAGAAGATTTTTACCGAGGGTGGTGAGGTTCTGGAACAGGCTGCCCAGAGAGGTTGTGGATGTCCCATCCGGGGAGGTGTTCAAGGCTGGTTTGGATGAGGCCCTGGGCAACCTAATCTAGTACTTGATCTAGTGGTTGGCAACCCTGCCTGTGGCAGGGGGTTTGGAACTTGATGGTCCTTGAGGTCCCTTCCAACTCAAGGCATTCCATGATTCAATCATTTAAAGGAAAAGTCACTTCAAGGAGGTACAGAACTGCATGCATATTCCCACCTGAAAAGGCATAGAACCAACCTGCTTATGTTTGTGCCTTACTTACCTTCTCTCTCTTTCTTTCCTATTTCTCTTTTTTTCTTCCCTACCTGGCTGCCTTTTTTTTCCTTTGTAACCACTAAAACTAAGCATGTTAACAAAGCATTCTAAGTTCTTCTGTGGTCATAGTTTCCTCTCCATAGTTTTCCATTTATATGAACTGTAGTGAAAAAGAGCAGTTTAAGTGAATTACTAGCACAATTTGTAGCAGTATAACTGCAGAAGCTAAACAGAAAGAAAGCAAGCATATTGACATCTCTGTTTTATATTTCAACAAATAGATTTCATGAGCACGAATTCCTCAGCTTGGACATGTAATTTTCCTGCAGACTTAGAGTATCAGAATCCCATCACAAAGATGAAACAGATAAGAGTTAAACTACAATTTAAGCTTATGAGAGAGTAATGATTTTCCTTGGCAGTATTCTTGGTTAGAGGAGGGCCTGCTGCAGTTGAAGACATGGTCACATGATGCCCTTGACATCTCCTTGGGAGATTTAACATTGAGGATTTGGAATTTTTCGGAGGCAGTAGGTTTTCAAAAACCTTCTGATGTAAGACTTGTGGAACTGTTGGCTGACACTTAGAATAAGTCAAGTCTCTGAACTTCCCCTTATTTTGGGACAAGTGGATAGTAGACCTTTTTGTGTAGCCCTGATTTTTCAAATGGGGCCCCAGAAAAGCTTTCTGCCCCACATGCAGAGACATTTTTTCACCCATTAAGGGGCATTAAGTGGAGACATTCAATCCTTTCAACATTGTGGTCAAATTAACCAGCAAAAAAAATCTCCCATCATAAAGATACACAAGTTGTTGTATTTTTAAAAGACTGCTTTGGCTGTATGCTTCTTTCTTTAACCTGAGTGTTTTTGCTGATATCTGAACAGGCAGAATGGACCTTTTCAATAATGGACTTCAATACAGCCTGTAGTAATAATTTGCACTTACAATTTGAAGGGCACTTAAGTGTCAGTAAATTATAGAAACTATTCAATAATGTCACTAAAATTAAAGTTCGGCTGAGTTTCCTTTAGAAAATTTTATTTCTGGGGTTAAATGTGTCCAGTGTTTCAAATCCCATCAAACTGAAAACAGATATTTAATCTGTCATGTAGCTTTTTTGTGTACAGCACAATTACAGCAATCAAAGTGCTGGAAGCAGCAGCAGCAGCAGCATGACTTCCTTTTGAGCTGTAACTTGGATGACAAATCTAAGCAAAGTGGAATACTGCAGAGTCTTAGAATAAAACTAGCAGGAATTTTTCACTTTGTGAGAGTTGTTCTTGCCCCAGTATTTTCTCTATTTCTAATATTTCTCTAAGAAAGTTTTCCTTTCACTAGAATTACATAGAACATCATGTTCTATAGTTCTATAAATTGTTAGATTTAAACCCCCTGATCTTTACAGGATTTTGAAACTTTTAAAATTATCTCTCTGCCATGTTCTTTTTTATTATTGTTGGGACTCCTCAGTGGTCATTGTAGAGAGTGATTCCTATCGTGAATCTGAAGGGCACATAATTCACATATGGGGGATGCTGAATTTCCTCTTGCATTTTCTGTATTTCACATGGAGTATGTAGTCACATGGAGACTACATGAGCCTTGTGGCTTTCTCAACTCCTCAGTGAAGTTCCTAAGAGTAATTGGGTGAATCTGAGCTTAAAAAGCAGTTCTTAGTAAATCTTGAAATAAGTGGCCATTTTGTACACAGATGAAAATTTTTATTTACAAAGATTCCTAAGTGTACCTAACCTCATTTTTTCATAAATATATTTATAAGGAAAAATCTGTGCCTTTTATTATCATATTCTTATTATTGGAAACACTGACCATAACTCCTCTGAGAGTCAGCAGGGTCCCACTTCATACCGAATGTCCATAAGCCCTTAGCAGATGCCAGCGTTAGGATCATGAAGGCACAGGTCTCATACAGCCAGCAGCAGGAGGTGGGCATTGCCAGAGGACATCAGAGAATCTGAATCTGGTGGTTTCCATTTTTCTACGATGTGCACCCAAGTGGAGGATGTATACTTTCCCATTTTAGGTGTGCCAGTTGTTTTGGGGTAAATATGTTAAACCAAAGTCTGTATCTTCATTTTCTCCACTAGTCCATAATAATCTATTTTAAAATATTGTGTGTCCTTGGAAATTTAATAAAATTGATATAGTGTGAAAACAGAAAATTGTTTTTCTTACGAAAAGAAAACAATATTTCTGCTTTGAGCTCTAAATCACATTTGTTTTCATAATGAAAACCAGCTGTGGGGTGGTTTTTTTGTTTCTTTCTTTGTTTGTTTATTTGTTTTGTAGACAGCTTAATTGCCACTGAGTACTGAAACTATATTGTTTCTTTAAAGATGTTGCTTAAAAACACCTCAAGAACTTTAATCTTTCTGAATGTGTGAAAGGTCCCAAATTTGTGGTACTAAGGGATATAGTTAAGTGATTAACTCAGTAGGTCAGGTTGACAGTTGGACATGATGATCTTGAATCTCTTTTCTAACTGAAATGGCACGATAAATATTGCACTATAATTCTGTATGAGTATATTTTTAGTATGCTGCTTTAAAGCAAAATTGAGTCCTGTTTCTGCAAGCATGCATGTTAAATTTTCCTATGTTTTTTGCATCTCTTAAATCCTACTGAAATCAGTAAAAGGTACCTAAAGCTTTGAGAATCATTGTTTTATATGAGTGATTTCATTGACATAAATGCAGTTGTTATACAGAGAATTATTTCTGCAGTCATATCAAAGCCTTCATCCTTCATGCTTTGTGAATCTTAAAGTATCAGCTGACGAGAAGCATTGTCAGCTGACATATGCATTTTTTGTAAGCTAGAAGGCTGCAACTAAGCACAGTAAATTCAAATCTTTAAGCTGATTCCCTCACGATTTTGCTTCCCCTTCCTAGGATTACCCTTCCTTCCTGAACTTACCTCAGATCTTTGAAAAGAGGGGCTTTGAGGCCCAGCAGGCAAGGACATTGTGGCATATGGAGGATGGCTACTGACTTCCTTGGTGTTTACTGTACATAATAAAAATGACCCTTGGTCATTTCTGAACCCCTGCGACATCCTTGTGTCCTTCTGGTGCAATTGTTTCTCTGTCTTTATTTCTGACAACACAAGGTGGTACAGGGGTTGTGTTGCAGCTCACCAGTGCTGTGGGATGATGGCTTCATACTGTCAGGGTTGGTACCAGGGCAAAAGAGATTATTCAAGTCCTCAAACTTCTGTGATGTTACAAGAGTGTGCTGAATGGAGGGAGACATACTTGTGTTTGAAGAGCTCCCACCCAGACCCATGCAGCCTGCTAATAATTAGGCAGGCTGGTTATGGTGGCCAGTGTTCCTTCTTTGCTTTCTTTCTTTTAACAAAGTAGAAGTATCATCTGGCACCAGAGATTGGATTTTCACAGGGTGAAAGCTTTTCAACAAATTCTTTCTTAACACAGGAAGGATGAAGTACAATCCTTAGATTAGGAAAAAGAAAAAAACAAAAACATGCCTGATTGTTAATGCTGACTAGAAGGAGGGAGTAGAGAGAACAGAAAACTATTCATGAATAAAATGGAGTATACATTATGTGATACAAAGGAAATAAGAGAAAAATTCTAGTAAGAAAATGTTGTAGGTACTTTGGAAGAGTTTGTGCAGTAGCAGGAGAATGCTCTCCTGTAGTTCTTGTCAGACAGGCTGGGCAAAAAGCTAGAAAACAGTACTACATCGGTAGGGCTAAGGCTATGATACAGTAGATTATTTTTTTACTTTCTTATAAGATGAGAAAGACAGCAGTAAACCACAGCTGGAACAGTGGCACTCAACTATGTTGGAGTTTTTCCCTAAGTTTGCCTAGTAGCTGTTGTGAGTTTCCTAAGGAAGTTCCACTTTGAGTTACTGAATAAAGCTCGAGAGTTCATACTTTAAGTGTTAAGTGCTGCCATTTTATTAATTGTACTTATTAAATCATATCCATTTATCTAGCATATTCTTTTCGGAAAAGTCAGACTCAGGAAAGCAGATATATATGTTAATGGGCTTGATTTCAGAAATTGTCTAACTACAGATGCTGTTAATATGGCAGAAGTGGGAGTACATGTGTGGTGCTCCTTTATTTCTGGTCTCTACTTCTCTCTGTAGGATCTTAAATACTCAGAAGAGGAACTGAAACACTAAATGAAAGCTGACTGTATGCCTGATTCCCTTCTTCATGCTCTCTTTATCTGCACACAGGTTCGATTCCCTTCTTTGCTCTCTTTATCTGCACACAGGTTTGCCATCCAGTCAGTGATCCTGTTGGCTAAGAGCTATCATCTTGGATACCTTCTCAGTTTTCTTTGGTAGCTTCCAAGCCATTTCTGCTGAGAATCTGTCTCCCACGGACTACTCATGGCTTTTACCTATAGTCATTCAGTTTCATCCCTTGTACAAACTAAGGTTTTCTGGTTCCACACACCTTAGAAGCCACCACCAATAAATCCATTCACAGATCTTTAATTTCTCCATACTTTTTTCCTTAGCCAAGATTCAGTAACCTTTGGTCTGAGGTGGCTGTCCTTTACCAAGTCTGATAAACCTTCTCTGTTCAGGCCTACTTTCCCTTATCTGCCACTGAAGGAGAACTTCTTTCCTCTTGTACATACATATATACACACATGTATGCACAGCAGTTACTGAAACAGGGCAGAAACAAAGGAAGCAAGTATAACAGACCTCTGAGCAAGTTTGTTACTGTTGAGCAGTTCTATGTTTTGCCACTGGAGAATTATCTGTATTATTTATCTGGGTGTCTCTTTTTCCTGCCAAGTGCATGCCTGTTATATGTTTTGTGGAGCTGGAATAGCTCATGTACTACTACTGTACTGTATTCTTTTTTGCATAGATTAAATGTCTTCCTGTTGAAGGAAACATTTGTGTGCTGTTAGGCATCAGGTAGACTTTACCCATTGCTGCCCGTAGTGTTTTGCTGAGATCAGAATATAGCTGCTATCTGAGTGCTGTTTGGTTGTTGTTTTCCTATTGTAAGCACATTCAGTGATAAGCTTGATTGAAAGGGAAGGTTTTAGTAACCATCAATTCTGCAAACCAATCTGTTTTTCCATTTTTGTACATTAGCTCTTTAAAGTAAAGTTCCCACTTTTCTGAAGATTGCACACTTTCTTTAAAATGACTTTGTTGAACAAAAGTCTAAAATACCAGTAGAAAGAGAGAAAAGAGAGATGTACTGTGGAAATAGTAAGGCATATCTGTATTGCACAACCACCTAGAGCTCACTACTCACACTTTGCTTTTGGAATGCATGGAAGGACATGGCAGGCAACACACTTGAAATTCATATTTTTACTCTGTTGATTCAGATAACTTTAAAATGAGGACCACAGTAATAATGACAGGCTCGAAAAAGTTTCAAGCAGCTTGGTTAGCATCACAAAGTTTTCAGCAGTTAGGCAATGAATGCAGTTCTCCAAGAAATTATATTTTTGCCTTAGTATGAAGCCATCCTGCATATGCCATTCTCTGCCTCACTCACACCCACGCTGCAAAGGTTTTTATCTACTGAGGTACACGCTACTGCTCCTTCAAGTTCACTGAAAAGATCGGAAGCTTTGTTCAGAGCTTTTGTGATCACATCATTGAAAACTACACTGTCGTGTGCACATACCAGATGCACATGACCTTAATTCCAACATTTTGTAACTTCATAGTTTTGCAGATTTGCTTTAATGGGAAGTAACTTTTGTCTAAAGCTATTAAACATATACGCCCTTATTATGTTTCCTGAATACCATATTCAGCAAAAATTCAGTGTAGCAAGCAAAGGCATATGTTTGAAACTCATTAAAAGCATTGAAATGGGTAAGGATTTTTTGCCCCGATCCCCTTATTGGTGCCACTGGGGTTGTTTGTGCAAAGGTAAGCATGCAGGTATGCATGGCAGTCTGGCCTACTCTGTATCTTGCAGAGGATGGTTTACTTTTTTTGTGGTTTCTTACTTTTATTTGTGTGCTCCCAGCTAGAAGGATTCCCCTGAGAGAAGGGAGCCCTGTTCAATTTTCAGGGATGCTTCAAAGCACTCTTAAGACAGAGGTGGTTGCAAAGGATGTGGCTGGTGTCAGGCAAGGTATAGGTAAATAATAGCATTAGGATCTTGCAGCCTGTGTCATGAATGGTTGTGAGTAGGCACCCTCAGAGATGTGATAGAAGGAGCTTCCTGAGCACAGAGCAGACTGAGCAGAGAGAATGCAGTTGAGAATGTCACTGAGTTAACTAAAAATGAACCTGTAACAGTGGTCTGCCTGCAAGGATATTTGGACAAGGAGGTAGCTGTTTATGAGCTTTCTTCATTCCTATGATTTCTGATTAAGTTGTGGTTATTCTTTTCCTGTTTAAAGAGTTAACTTTCTGCTTTTCGTGGCAGTAAAATACAGGGTTTATGTTCTTGCTGTTGTTACTGCTTAAAAGCTTTTTGGTCTTCTTAGGGCATAGTTCCCTAAAGGAAAGGTCTGAGCAGATCCATCGCAAAAGCAGTAGCTGACATGGAGTCAATCAACAAACACTTTAGAGAGAAAATTGATGCAGAAAAAAACAAAAAGCTCTTGAATTATCTCAAATGAACATTATTTTAAAGATGAAGCAATGCAGTTTACTTTCAAACTAAACATTGTAAGAATATTATTCAATATTTATGATTAGAAACAATTCTCATTCTCTGTTCAAAATTCTGTCCCCAAACCAGCCTCATGTGATGGTTATTTTTAGGTAATAAAAATTAAAAACTAGATACAGATACATCAACTTTGGCTTGTGGGCTTTTCATGTGACTGTTTTGGAGCAGGTTGTTATTCACTGATCAAACTGCAAACAAGAATGATTTACTGCTCTTGGGTTGGCTTTCTGAAAGGAAATTTGTAAGGAATTCTCAGTGCTCTGCAGGTCTAAGTTTAGTGACCTTGTTTTATTTATTCCTACCCTACCCTTTAAAGAACAGAATCCACTTAGTACTAAAGGGCGTATGACTGGCAGAGCTTTTTCCATACTCTGTTCCTCCAGATTTTTTTTCTTCCCATTTGGGAGATGTACAGCGGAGAAATAGCAGAACCAACATCCAACTCAGCAAGAGCTATTCCACCACTGGCAATGGAGAAGGATTTCATCTCTAATGTTCTGAATATACAGAATTGCTTTTTGCAGTCTTTAAAAAGAGTAGATTGAAATAAATCTAAATGTCAAACAGTCTTCAAACAAACAAAACTACTATAAACCCATGAGGAGAAAGGGACGTGCTTCTGCTAAATGTTCCTCCATAAAAGCATGAAGATTTAGAGGTTTATGGGAGAAACTAGCTGGCTATTTCTCCCAGCTATATATATAACAAGAAAAATGGATTTCCTTAAATTTACTATAGCTGTAAGAAATTTACTTTCTTGCATATGTTTAATCTTGAACACCTTTTTTTTCCATACTGCCTAGTTCTTGGAATTAATGATGTACTAATATACTTCAGCAATTCCAAGAATTGTTTTGTACTTTTTCATTGGAACTTATGTGCCTAAATCGATTGGCTGCTTGAAAATCTTGATCTCTAAGACAATTCCAGATGTGAGTCTGATGTTTTTGTAAACCAACAAGAAGCTTACGATTAGACAGTTTAGTACATGTACAACGTACATAGTGAATGCTACAAACACTTTTCTGTGGATTGTGCTTATGTAAATGTCTTAAGCTAAAAACACCAGGAACTTGCAGCATCATTAAAATGAAAGTGCAGTAATATAAGTGGGTATATATGAAACAGGGTAGTTTGTATGGGAACTGTCGAATCACGGCCTGAAACTCTGATTGATCACCTAAGGTGAGCGCTGAGTCAGCTGCAGGGGGCACAGGTGAATGCAATTTCACCTGAGTGACCTCCTAGACCCCATTTAAGGGCTCTCTCCCAAGGAGGAAAGATCTCTATCTGGATATCATTTCTTTTGGAGCCCTTCTGTTAGCCCAGGATATGGGTAAGCTCTTTATTTCATTATTCCTTTGTAACATGATAATCTTTCTGGTCCTATACTTGTATACCTATTTACCTTACAATCTATATACCTGCTTGCCATATAGTGGTTACTCTTGCGGATTATTTGGAAAATTGTAGGAATACTGATACTTAGGCTCTGTTGTCAGAGAAAAAGAAAAATGCAAGTGCTGTAAATGAATATACAATTTACCTTGTGTACACTATTGTCATGACTAAATAACCAGTAAGGTTAATCCTACTGGTTGTTCAAGAGAACAACAACCTATAGTATGCAAAAAATGAACATTAGTAACTGTGGTTTAGACGTGGTTGTGGGTGGGATAGCAACGTTAAGTAAAACTTAATTTAAAAATCACTTAAAAGCCAAGCAAGTGCAAATGAGGGCAAGGATAGATATTTATGCATAGGTGTTATACAGAGATGTAGGAGTAATGGAATTTTTTTTGGTATCTCTGAGGAGTCTGACAACTAAATGTGCTGATCAGACTTGACCACCTTAGGTGCTCCATCGTTAGTAGAAAGACATTTACGGAAGGTGATTATATAATTTATATAATTGCGTAATTTTATGATAGTCATCAATGATAGCTCTATGCCTAGGAGATTTAAACATTCTAGATTCCAGCTGAATTACTGAATCCCATTCTGAGGTAATACTTTTCCAGTGGGCCCTACCCTTCAAATAAGTATATTAATGAAAAGTTTTGGAGCGCTTTCTAGTTTGCAGACACACCAGATTTCATCTGCAGAAAATAAAATATACTTTGCCAAGGCTGAAAACTGGGCATCTGTGTCTGTATAGGTTATACTACACTGACATTTAGGATCACATGTTAACTCAATGTACTGCAATATAGCATGAATGACAACTCCTCCTAAAGAATTTGTAGTGATAAAAGAATTACGGGAGTGTGTTTACTGATGTCTTTCAAACAATCCTTCAATTTTGTATGTATTTCAGTGGCCAAGATTAAAGAGACTGGTATTGGTAAAGACAAACATCTTCCTTACTATCTAATATAAACCTAATCTTTATTAAATAACTGGAATTTCTACAATTTCTTCTTTTTCAGGGAAGACTGTATAAATGAGAATATTGCTTTATGATTTATATTAATGTGACCATTTTTAAAAGTGCTGTAGATTTTTTTTTTCTTGGAAAAATAACTGAATGATTTTCAAATGGAAAAAAAAAAATCTGAATTTCTGTAACTTGCCCCGATGTTTTCAGATTTATGTTATTAGCTTGTTTTATCGTTTAATTACAGCATATTTCATCTTTCCTCAAGTCTTACAAGGTACCTTATAATTCCACTGAGAATTATCAAATAAGAATTACGTAGTACAAATATAGGACAACAGAATTTTCCTATCAAAGGATATTCTTTGTTGCTCAAAAATGTTTGATGCTAATATTTTAAAGAAACTCTTTGAAGTTAACTTCAATAGAAACTCTTACCATACAAACTAGAAGAGAACTCAGTTCACTAATTAGCTGCTTCATTTTGATTTAGTGTATATCAAAATCAATTCACAATTATGGTGGTTTTTTTTGCAATTAAACTTCTTAAAACAGCTATGTATGTGCCAATGGGAAACTTTTAACCTGCTGTTCTCTTTTATTCAGTTTCCCTTCTTTTCATTTCCCACCTACGTTTAAGATTCTACATGCTTACACAAACAGTGCACTCACCAGTTTAAAAGGAAGAACTGGAAGAAAGGCTCATGTAAATAAATCCGTATCTTAGAGTGAGTTACACAAGTCCATGAATGGTAATTCCCCTATCATTGCCATCCAAGACTCCATCAAGTATTTTTGCTTGCTTGCCATGGTACTGTGTGCTGTGTTCTCCTTTGCTTCTCTTCTGTGTTTCTGTCCTCTACCTGCAGTGATTGAGGTTTTTTTACTTTCCACTCCATGTACTCTCACATCAGATAAATAGTTGTGAAGTGACGATTCATGAAGAATGTATGTGAATAATTTTTGAAAGAATGAGTTGTAGGGAGAAAATCACCATTAAGCTGAAGAATCAGTGGGAAAGGTAATTTAAATATTTTGTTTCTTCTTCCTTAGTCAACCAAATTCTTACAGTCCATGTTGCTTGTCTGTATGGAGGGCATGTCCTGAAAATTTATCATTTTCACCCAAAACCACATATTACCTTGTATGTCTTTATTGCTTTCCCAATCTCATTTACTTTACTGTAATCTCAAGCATGTCTAGCTGCATTCAGCAAGGCAGC
The DNA here is from genome assembly GCF_016699485.2 of Gallus gallus. NCBI lineage: Eukaryota > Metazoa > Chordata > Aves > Galliformes > Phasianidae > Gallus > Gallus gallus. Next base: position 143,629,598 of record NC_052532.1, read on the forward strand.
TCTTAATTAGGCATTAAATCTGTCGCAGATCAAACCTACATGCTGCTAAGTAGACAAGGAGATCCAGCAGGTTGTGATGGTGAAAGCAGTCCAAAAATTGGAACTGCATGCCCCTACAAATGGTCTCCTTGTCTTATTAGACTTACTAATACCTGTATTTGGTGCATCTGTTGATTTGCTTTCTGTAGGACCTACTAAGTTCTGTGTGATAAGTATGACCACTGTTATGAACACTGCATGATATGCTTATCTCTTTTCATATGGCATCTACAATTTTAACTCTTCTTAATCCTGTTTGGAAAAAACAATAAAAAGCATGGAAATGGTGTGCAGGCTTGGGCTGACATATAGGGCCCTCCATCTGTCTCAGAAGGGAGTCCCCTGTGACAGTTACACTTCTTTCCTTCTTGACGGAGGCAGTCTTTAGGCATGGAGTCTACCACTTCACTCTAGGCAACTTTCTGAGTAGACCTTCGACTGCATCCTCACTCACCTCTTCCTCAAGTTCCAGAGCCTCAAACCTGTTACACAGGGATGCCCGGGGAACTGAGATAGATAGGGATGGGGTTTGCTTGCAGTGCCAAGCTGGGACCTGCTTCTACTCCTCCTCATCTCTTGAGTGTCCCCTACCTCTGCTCAATGATGGCAGGTCAGGGGTTCCACCACTGTTTGGGGGTATCACCCTTGTGTCTTTCTTGCAAGTTTGGCAGGGAGATACTCCGCCAGTCTATCTTCTTCTCACACCTCATCTGCTGCTTAATCTCTCCACCTCCTCCTTAGGCTTCTCCACCATACTGAGCAGATCATCCACCTGCTCACACCTCACACAGGTGCAATCCCTACCACTCTTCACCAGTAGCATCAGACTCAGACACTTCCTGCAGCCAAAACCTGGACTGCCACATTCTTTGGGCAAGCACTCTGAGTTGCCACATTATTTTCGATAGGAGCTTTCTGCCTAGTGGAGACCATGGCCAGACTTGTTGCCTGGGAATCAGCCCATAGGTGAGCCAGTCTCCAAAGTGGCTATGAAACTGAAGAGTTGTTATGTTACTAATTCAATTACCCCACTAATTTTGAGTATTTACTCAACTGAGTTTGTAAGGGAGAACTTCAAAATAACCGGAAGTCTGCAGTTTCGTGTATCCTGATTCCAGCTTCAACAGGATTCTTGTGTGGTGCAGTCCAAATCCAACCATAATTTCATTACCTTAGACTCAATATATTCTCAATTTGAAATACTATTTTATTTCATCTGGACCACATTAGTTTGAGTTGCCTTTTCAAATGAATACCTCTAGGTCTGCTTTAGTGAGGGAAAGATAGATGTCACAGTCATATTGCAGTAGTGAGCAAACTCGGAGAACAGATCTTTTTTAAGAATAAGGAAAGTACATAGGAAATCACTTCTCTTTGCTCTTGTAATTAATAGCAGTCAAAATCCCTGATTAGTTCTGCTGTCCCCTAACTCAACGCAGCAGAGTCTGTATGTACTCAGCAGTTTCCAGCTCTGTTTCAGGTAGGTGAAAATAACTCCAATGATTCTCATCTATGAGTTAAATTTTGTTTGAACGCAAACTGCTTTATTAGAAAGGAGGTTTTGAGTCTAAGAGCAAATTCTTTTTTTCCCATGTAATTATTCATCTGATCATTTATTTAATGGAGCATTGATTTATTTCAAAGTAATCTCTACTTTTATATGTAAATCACAAGTTTTTGAGAAGAGTGTGGTAATTAAATTATGCAAGGAAAAACTAATCAGAAGGTGGAAATTCCATTAAAATGTTTTATGTTTATTTATATAGCCAAGTAACTCAGTTTAGAAAAACATTTCCTAAAATTGAGTTTTTTCCATAGTGTGCTAATATGAGTATGTTCCTTATGTTTCCCCTCCTGTAGCTGAGTAACTATTTTGGAATGTTCTAAGCTTTTCTGTGTGAAGCAGATGCGTACGTGTTTTGAATCACATTCACTGTGTGCTGAATTTAATTCAATTACCTGTTTCCTGACATAAAACTTTTCCCACAGTGTGAAGTTTTTGTTGCTTCATTCAAGCATATAAATGTCATTATATAAAGGTGATAAAGACCAAAACTCAGTGCATTTTGAGGGAGGTAACTCTTGCCTGTCTGAACTGTACTGTACATTGTGTTCCTACGACAATTACATATAGTAACCTAGAAGATTAATGCACTCTATTAGGCAAGGCATTGCAATCAGAAATCAATAATTGATACAAATGACCAGCCCAACTCGGAAAGGATTTTTCTTAATTGTAGATAGAATTGCCCAAAGCACACATTTGGCAGTTTCTGGTTAGGGAGGGAAATTTTCAAGGAATTGAAGTATTCTACTACTTCAAATGCTGACCACATACATCTGTAAGTTTTGAACAGCTCAGCCATTCAAGAGTTAGAAAAAGCACTGAAATTTAGCTCAGCCTTTTTCTAAAGAATTTCAAAGCATTGCGTAAGTGATATAGTAAGATAAAAAGCTGCAATAGGGTCATAGAAGATAAGTAGTTGTAGTTGAGTTTAAGACTTTTCCATGAAGGAAGGGATTATTATTTTTTCTTATTGTCTTTGTCTGGAAATGTAAATAATAGCACAATTCAATAGTAGGTAAAAGAAAACCCCTGGAGGAAATATTTTCTTCCCTGAGGAACTGCTACAAACCTCACTTTCATGCTGTTTTGAAACACTGGCAGCAAGATGTCTGAAGAGAAAATCAAGTGCTTCTACACACACATTTTGATACTGGAAAAGAAGTTGTTTGGAAGGACATGGTTTATCACTGTTCCTACAGAAGGCAGCATTTGAAACAATTAGATTTCATTTTTGCTTTTACACCATCACTTCTTCAAACTGAAGAAAACTGTTCCCCTACTTTTCAAGTTTTATTTTCATTTTTTATTCTTATTCTATGCTAAAACATGCGGCCTTCTTATAGTGCTTCCTCAGTATATAAGAAACAAAAAGTTGTTTGGGATTCAAAATTGTTTCATCTCTGTAAAAAGAGGCTACTGGCAAGTATAAACTCATTTTCTTCCTGTCCTGAGTTGCTCTGTGTGTTAATTTCTCATGAACTTAAAGGAACTACTAAATATGCTTTCAAGTCTTCCTAATAGCAGAATTTATGTCTCCAGTCCTCCAGCTCATTCTGAGTAGTCAGTTGTCTTTTTACCTCTATGTCTATTATCACCAAAACACCTACGTAAGTCTCTCATGGTATTTGAACACTGTTCTGACCAGAGGTAGGTTAAAGCGTGTATGTATAACAACAAGCTCCCCCTCTGAAGTGCTGTTTCTTCTACATGATCTATACAGGGTTAATAGATACCAGCATTGATATGAGCAACTTGCTCATTTGAGTTTGTGCAGTACCAGTCACACTAAAACTGAAGATAGGCTAAACATTTGAGAAGGTGGATTACACTGTTATGGGTGAAAAGGTGTATACATCTCTTGCTCAGTTGAGCCTATCTTTTTGCATGGGTAATGTCTTATCCTAAGGATTATACTATAAATTCTGAAAGTTTTTGTGCTGATCCTCAGTAAGTACCAACTGGAGACTGTGGTGCAATACTAATCTGTTATGGGTGACTGCCCTTTTAGCTCATGAGCTATTCACTAAAATAAGAGCAATGTTTTCCTTCATGATTGTTAAGCAGCTTGTAAATCAAGGACACTACTGTAATAACATAAAAAGAATACAGTTCTGATGAATCAATAAATAGATAAAGAAAATGAGTTAGAGACAATGAGAATTGCTGACTTGCATCTGGTTAATAAATGACACTCAAAAACATAGATCCTGAATTGAAATGTAAGTGAAAGAGTAAGCAGTTTCAGGGAGGTATTCAGGGTGAGGTATTCAAGTCCATCCAATTCAAAGAAACAGTGATAATTGAAAACTGTTGGAAGCAAGGTTCCTAGAGTTTCAAAATGTAAAAGCTACAGAAATTCTGAAGGCATGGAAAGAAACTACAATGCAAATGGGTTCCAAATTCCTTACCTTTTCCATCACCTTCCTTGCAATTTGGCGGAAAGTTGAAGCATGTATAATAATCAATTACTTGACAAGATTATAGTTTACTTATTTCTGTAGGAGTGATCAATGTAAAATGTATCACAGTTCATACGTGGTACAGCTTTTGAATAATGGCAGATTTAGTCTTAAATAGGGAACTGTCCTGCTGTACAGTAAGCAGGACATTAAGTACATTTATTCTTTTGTGGTTAACAGGTTTTCAAAATAAAAAAATATACAAAAATAAGAAAACATTACTGACACATAAAATAGAAGATAATATCCTGAGGATTCAGAAACAATACCTAAATACAATGGCGTAATGCAGATTCTGGAGTAGATTGAGATTTCAGATAAAAACACTTCACGTTCTTAATCTACGTTTTTAATACATCCATAATAACGTGACTAACAGAGCACAGCATCAAAAATCAGCTAGAATTTGGTGTGCGCTCTCTATATATGTCTAGACAGATGTGTATTTTTTAAAGTATTTATGTATATATGGTGTATTAATCCATAACAGGTAGAATGTAATCCGTAACAGGTAGAATGTAACAGGTTAGTTTGGGTATTTACCAATTCCTGTATCTGACAATAAGTGCATTTACCACCTTGGTTTTAAGGTAGTTCAGATGCTAGGTTGCTGCTAAGAGATCAGTTATAATTTGGAAATATAAAGTATTTTTTACTGTGAAGGGGAAAGAGGTTGTAGGCTTTATTTTCAAAAGTACTAGGCAGCCAAATCCATGTAGGGCAGATAAGTGATTAATTATATCTTGGTAAGGAATAAGGACTCTTCATCCCTACGGCTTAGGTAAGCTCTCTAGAAATAGTTCAAAAATTACTTTGGCCTGCTTCATTTCAGTTTTTATGCAGTAATTCTTTTGTCTCATTGCATTTACTGAATTGTTTCGCAATGTTTAGGGAAAAAAGTTACATCTGTATGTAAATTATGTGGATTCTATTTTGCATTTTGTCATATGTGGCTTTAAGAAAATTCCTGCCAAGGTGATGATATACTTCCTAAGAGTTCTAAAATTTGAGGGAAGGTAAGAATCTTCATGCATTGTTGTTGTCATGAACAATTTAAGCAGCGTTTTTAGGTTTCTTTTATGTTGCAGCTGCTGCTCTCCATTTCTTTAAGTCAGATTGCAGACATTGAAAGGCAGCTTACTTCCTCCACATCTCTTACAAAGAAGATAACATATCGGTGCTAGCTGATTTACAAACTAGTGAGGAGGAAGAGGTTCGCTTAGTTCCAAGAAAGCCATTATTTCATGGATTTTTCAGACAGAAGAGTCACCGTTGCTCTGATTGACTGTCTTATAAGTTTGTGGAAGGAGAAAAGTGGCTACTGTTAGTGGGAGCGCATCTGTAGTGCTTTATTCTCTTAGTATAGGATGCAAAGTAACTATGCAGCCTGTCAGTAGAAGGCATATACAATTCTCCTTTGATGTATAGCAGAAATAAAGCTTTGGCTATCAAATCTGGGATGTAATGGAAAAGACTATATAGTTTATGGCAGGTATTTTTGCCCTTAGCTTGTTTACTTGTAAAAGTCATGCCTTACAGATTTTATTTTCTCTTCAATAAGCTTTCCTTTATTATTGCCATTTGCTTCCTGAGTGTATATTTTCTCATTCCTCCTGATTTACTGACTTTGTTCCTTTGATCGAAGTTCTCTTCATTTTTTTAAGTAGATTTTTATTTTCATCAAAATTTACTGTTCAAAAAAAGTGGCAGGAGAGTGTGGTACAATTTTACAGATTCATGAATTACTTATTTCAATTATTAAAAATATATTTAGACTACCAGAACACAGTCTTCGGCAAATGCTGATTTCTGAGTGATTTTTAGCTACAAATAATTTGGAAGTGATATTTGTTGTTTGAAAGGAGATATTTTGGTAGCATGGAAAGCAGGCCCATGCTTGGTTATTGGAGCACGTTTGCCTCTTCTGTTATATCATATTTGCGTGTTCTAATGTTTCCATTATTCAATAATGCTTCAATTTTCAGATTATTTTGAGGCCACAAAAGTAATAGACCGTATAAAAACACATAGATACAGTCTCTGCCTTGAGTTTTACTGACTAATCAGATTAAGTAGAAGGTGGAAAGCACAGTAAAGTGAAGCGTGTACAATATTTTTCAAGGTAGGACAGTTTTCTATCTGTATTCTTTCTCCCAGGCTACTGTCACCTCTGCAGCAGCCAGAAATGTAGCATTTAGGGAAAGGTTTCCAACTGCATATTGCAAGGAGGTCATCATTCCTCTCTACTCTGCCCTGGTGAGGCCCCATCTGCTGTACTGTGTCCAGGTCTGGGGGCCCCAGTACAAGAAAGATGGAGCTGTTGGAGAGGGTCCAGAGAAGGGCCACAAAGATGATCAGGGGGCTGGAGCACTTCTCCTATGAAGACAGGCTGAGGGAGCTGGGCTTATTCAGCCTAGAGAAGAGAAGGCTGCGGGGTGACCTCATTGCAGCCTTCCAGTACCTAAAGGGAGCCTGTAAACAGGAGGAGGGTCAACTCTGTACAAGGGTAGATAATAACAGGACAAGGGGAAATGTTGAAGGAGGGAAAATTTAGGTTGGATGTCAGGGGGAAGCTCTTTACTATGAGAGTGGTGAGGTGCTGAAACAGGCTGCTTGGAGAGGTTCCTGGAGGTGTTCAAGGCCAAGTTGGATGGGGCACTGGGCAGCCTGGTCTAGTATTAAATGTGGAGGTTGGCAGCCCTGCATGTGGCAGGAGGTTGGAGCTTCATGATCCTTGAGGTCCTTTCCAACCCAAGACATTCTATGATTCTATGCATATTCTAAAACCTGCAACAGCTGAGATTTTTCTTTTGGGGGGGGGGGGGAGTTGTACAGCATGGAGAAACTTTGTTCCCAGTTGCTGGAGACATTCAGGGAAGTACAAGTAACTATTTTCCATTGGACTATGGATCTTAGTGTCTTCATATCCATCCCTACTACATCACTGGCCTGAGAAGTTCTCTGCCTACAAAAAAAAGGATGCTAAAGGAACTGTTTCCATTTCCAAAATTAGTGAAAAATTGTTCTACTCTCATGTCACTGGGACGAGCAGCTTGGAAGGAGGGTCTGCCTCCCTGCCTTCACCAGAACATCTGAGCTGAGGCTACTTGCGTTCTTTACAGTCTAAATGCCATCTCTGTCAGTGTACATCAATCTCACACTTCACCTTATTTCCTCGCTGAGATTGCATTACTTGAATTTCTCTCATATGGAAGTTTGTCTCAAATACAAATGCTGTCCAAGATTGACAGTGTTTTGTAGTGCCCCATACTGATATATAACTGCATCAATATAAGGTATTAGAAGCCTGCTCCCTTAAAATTTGTGGTTAATTCTTAATAATTCTCAGAAATATTCAGATCTGCTAAATTTCTCTTGCAAGCATATCTTTGTCAGGCAGTCATAAAGTATGTTGAAAGCAAAATGGTTTGTAGAAAATTAGTTACAGGCTTGTAAAATGCTCTACAATGTTCTGCAAACAAAAGGGAAAATTTCCTGCAATTTCACAATTTGGTATTTGCCTAGATGGCCATTAGCCAACAAGATGAAATCAAATTTATCCTATTCATGCTATGAATTATCTGTGATTAGCAGTGTATAGAATGTGATTTTCTAAAGCTCTTTTCATAGGCAAGGTATTATTAAGCACTTTGTAAGGGGGGGAAAAAAAGAAAAAGAGAGGGAAAAAATTAAATAAAGATCAAGAGTATTATAAACCTGAACAGGATCAAAGGCCTTGTCTTTTCTTTAGCCCAGAATTCAATCTTTTACTCAGCAATGTTTTGAAGTCCTGTTGCACAGAATCCTAGAAGTGAAGCGTTCTTTACTATTTCTAGTCTTGTTGCAGGACCAGTACCTTACTATAAACTTGGAGGCATGTTATGTCTCCTGCTTCCATAATCAAACCAATACTGGCTAGCATCTTGAGTGACCATTTCCCAGGTTACTTTTGTAGCGGTAAGAATTCAGGACGTACAACATAAAGTGTTCCTATTGTATAAAACCCATGAAAAGAAAAAAAGAAAATGTGAATTTACTGATAATTCCTTTTAATTTTTAATTTGACTTAGTGTTTTGTGTGCTGTTGTAATGCATGTGAGTCGTGCTTTGTTAGCTTTTCTGAGCAAGGCTCTGTTAGGGTGCTCCAGCTATTGCTGCTCTAAGAAAGCATCATGTACCATAAGACTTACAGTTAGAATGGTCACGAGCAACTAGTCATGGTGGTGCTGTGCACACAGTTGAGTTCGAAGTCAGGTTGTCTTCATGTCAGTGCGTTGGGGTGATCTAATCTGCAACAGGCCCATGAGCAAAGAAGGTTGTAGTAGCATAAGTGTAACCTTTTTGATTGTGATAAGTATGTTAAAATATCACCTCTTTCATACGCATGTGAATAACAATTTGCACAAATCAAAAGCTAGTCTTTCTACCTGAGAAGACGATGTTCCAGAAGGCATGTGTAGACATGAGTACAAATTATCCACAACACTAAGGATATATAAAATACAATGAGTTACTAACTTATTTTTCCTGTTGATGGGCATGAAATTCAAGAGTAACACATTTAGGAGAAAAGCTGCTTACCCATATAGAGAGTTGTTTTAGTTAAATGATGTTTACTCTGCTCATTAATTGATCTGGTTCTTTTAAGAGCTGATCCTGCCAGTCTGACAATTATGTACTCTGAGCTTTTCACACACTAAGTGGCAAAATAAGCAGAACTTTTCTGCATATCACATTTTCTCCATGACTTGCTCAGTACTAATAAACTTGTGGGTTTTGTCTATTTTTTTTATTCTTTGGGCCACTTTGTCATCAGATTTTTTTTAATTAGGCCATCAGTAAGAGTTAATTGTTGTCAAATGCAGTCTGAATTTTGGTAGATCTGAATTAAAACCATTGCCCTCTTTGAGGACATCTCTTTCAAAATTTCACATTGTGACACTGAACATTAGCTCAAAACTAGCAAATCAGGTAGTGACGTGAGGGTAAAAAAGCCCATATGTTCTTCTGTTACAGTCAGACCTGAGAAGTTTGCATGCTTTCTGGGTAAGTAAGGTTTATAATAAACTTGAAATACAAATCCCATCTAAAGGATGGTGGAATAAGAAATGACTTGATATAAATAGCAAGCCCCCCAAATGGTTTTAGAATTAGGAATGCATACTTCCATCTTACTTCATAATTCTGTTTTTCATCATAACTGCATTTCACATGGAGCACTGCTTTCGTGGCCTAGGGTATACGTTGCTCTGGTTGTGTAAGGTGGCAGCTACTGTGTTTTCTCCATGGCAGTGAACTGACAAAGGCCAATTTATGTCACTCATCCTCCCTCTGCCATGTAGGAAGCTGAATGGAGTATTAGAGTAGAATACTCTGTTCCTGGAGTGACAAAAGACTGCTTTAGACCCATGCACAGTAGTGCTCTGTCAGATTAAGTGACCCAGATCGTTTTCTCTAGCCAGCAATTCCAGTGTCACTGCTTACTTGAGCTTTTGAGTGAATCCTTACAGTTTTTCATTTAGAGTGCCTCAACCATAATAACCACATCTCTAATGTGTAACAGTGAATAAGGTTTTAGAAAACTTTCCTGTTTTCATGAAGCTTCAGTCTACACACAAAGCAAATTCTCAACATACTTGTGTGTTTCCAAACACTGAAGGAATCTGAATTGCTAAATGTTTGTCCTACACTGATTATTAGGGCCACGGCATCCTTTCTGCTCTGTGCCATCCACATTCACCACAGTGTCCAGGTCACTGGAAGTCATCATCCTATGTGAAGCCAGATGCCAGCTTTAGGAGTGATTCGTAGTAAATATGAGAAATTCTTCACTGCTGTAGTTGACTGATAGCAACAACAGGGCATTTCACTTAAGACTGCTTCAGCACAGCTAATCTTACATCCAATTTAGTATTAGACACAATTTTCCCATCATGCATCTGTCTGACAGCAACATCAGAACATTTCTCTCTTCTTATTTTTACAGTTTAAGACACACACATCCACAGGCTGGAAAAAAAAGTCAGTAAATTAAACAAGAACAAAACCTGGCATTATGTCTCTTCCTTCAAGTTTGAAAAAGAAACATTCCATGTCTGTGTACTCTGAAAAAAAAGGGGCTGTAATCCAAATGACACACTGCTGATCCAAAATGATTTTAAAGACTTGGATAAGTTCTGTGAGATAAATTCAGCCTTCTCCTACACCATATTCCAAAAGTCCTGCAGAAATGTGCAAAGAGATAATGAATGCTTATGGTCAAACATTAACATAGAGGTGTGGATGAGCCATTTCAAGTGTATGAGTCCAAATTAAAATTCTGTGATGCAAAAAGAACAAAATCAGGTGAAAATAGAGAGCAACCTGGGCACAGTAGGTGTATGTGCTAGAACAGTGTGATTGATCTCCGAAGGATGTTACAATCTGTCTCTGAGACCAACAGGAATGCAGCTTGTCATTGATACCGTTCCTGACGGGTGAGCAGCTAGACTCTGCCATGGTAAAGACAAAAATAAGAAAGTAACCTATTTGGTGTTTCAAGCACAATAATGAAGATGTCATAAAGGGTCACACAGTTAATCTAAATCCAGTTCTGTGATCCTCTGGGAAGAATATTGTGTGTTTGTATATAATGTGGATATATTCATGTTTGATACAAATGAGTTGTAGTGAAATATGAAGCTGTAGGATGCCAGTCTGGCTCCCATGAGCAGGCCAGCCTTGGGATTTAGAAATAATGAGTTTCTTTTTTGGGGTCTTCTTAGTGTAGTGTTTTTGCTGTGCGTGTGCCTGCATATCTCCATCTCGCAGGCCATTTGAGCTATCCGTAAACAGTCCGAAGTCTACATCATTATTATCTTGGTGTTGAATTGTTTTATGCAAATATAATACTCTCCACTAGCTAAACTGTCTCCTTTCAGGTTAGCTGAGATGAGAAGGCAACATTTAGTAATTGACAAGAAGCTTCACTTAATTTTACTGGGCTTATTATACTGCTGTAGGGTATTATTTATGTTATTGCATTTTATTTTCTAGCATAAAATATAGCACTGGAAAATCTTTTTATGAGTGTCCCAAGATATGGACAGTATTGAGAAAGTATGCATGTACGTATATACACATATACCAAGATGGTTTATTAATTTTTATTCTTCCTCTGGTACCATATTGCTTCCCTGTTTGTTTGGTGTTTTGTTGTCTTATTTTTTTAGTGGTTTTTTTTTTTTGTGATAGGACAGAAAAGTAAATTTTTCATCCTTACATAGCAGTTTATTTTAGCAAATCCTTTCACAATTAAGACAGCATACTTTGTTACTATGAAGAAAATTTTGACACTATTAAAAATACAGTGCAAAATATGCAGAGAGACTAGCTGTCTGTTTAGAACTTGTGTGAAATAGAAAAGTAACAGATAAGATGCTACCTATTGGAATCTCACCACTTACAAAAATGCATTTTTGAAACCATGCTTTTTATTACTATATCCTGATAACTTGTCATGTGAATTAAAAGTAAAAGCAAGACAGCATTTAGCCATTCAGTTTTAGTGGATTCACTGCACTTAAAGAATTGTTATTAGCCCAGACTTTTAAAGTAAATTGCTGCCTGTCAGGCTTTATCCCCTCAGCCTCCATGATAGGAATATATAACAATGTTGTATCACTAAGGTTGAAAGGAAACCAGTCTGAAGGAGTAGGGTTGAACTGTCATCTGTCTGCAATGCTAACAATGAATCACATATTAAATCCAGATGTTTAGATGCGAGAGGCTGTGTATGTGTGTGCATGTAGCTGTGTGTATATTCTCCACTCTGCTTTGATTTCAGTGGAATTCAGCAGAGAATTCAACAGATGAATGCTTCAGTAGGCAGGTACAAGTATTCACCAAAAGCCTGAACAAATGCCAGTTTTAGCAGCCTTCTATATTTATTGTACTGTGTTCTAATTTGAACACGTACAAGAAAAAAAAAACACAGCAGTTTTAAAGTGCAGTTCAAGACCCTAAGCTCCTGGAAGGGTTAAATGTAGAATGTAAATGTGGAAATTTCTTTGTCAACATTACAACCTCAGCTCCCTGAAGACTAAGATAGTATTTTACAAATGTGTGAGTCTTCTAGGAGTTAATACATGTTTGCATATGTAAAAATGTATGTTACTTAATTTTGCATTCTACTATAACATCTTCATATTCACAGGCCCTGGTTTTCCTGGGATATTTTAACTTCCCTGATACCTACAGGAAGCACAATGCAGCAGGGAGCAAACAGATCAGATTTCTGGTGTGCCATGATGGTAACTTCCTACCACATGTGATGAGGGCAGGTTTTCTGTCCCGACCTCTTATAAACAAATATGAACTGGTTGGATTGTGAGAGTTAAGGGGCAGACTTGGTTTCCATAACCATGAGATGCTGACATTCATGATTCTTGCAAGGAAGGAGCAAAACCAAAAGCAGGACCACCACCTTGGAGAACAAACTGTCCTGTTTGAGTACCTGCTTGGAACAATCCTATGAGATAAAGTCTTGGAGAGAAGGAGGTCTAGAGCAGCTGGCTAACTTTCCAGGATCTTCTCCAACCTCATAAAAGTCCAGCCCCAATTTCAGGAAATCAAGCAAATGTGGCACGAATCCCACATGCACGAGCAAGTAGTTGCTGACAAAACTCAGATATAAAGAGGAAGCAGGGCCAGGCAGACCAGGAGGAGTGCAAATCTACTGTCTGAGAGTGCAGAGTGGAATCTGCTAATGGATATGGTAGGCAATAAGATGGGCTTTTACAGGGATAACAGAAGCTAAGGGAAGACTAGGGAGAATGCAGGCCTGTGGTTGCTTGGATTAAGGGATTTGAATGTCACACCACCATAGAAAGCTACTAGCTTGGTCAGACAGGAGTTGGCATGGACTTGACATGGACTCTTCCATGTGCTTTACCGTAGCTTCCAGGATAATCCATTTCATGATATTCCTTGTCACAGAAATGAAGGTGACAGGGCAGTAGTTCCCTGGGTCATCCTTTCTTCTCTTCCTAAAAAAGGGTGTGATATTGCTTTTTTTCCAGTCACCACGGACTTCATCTGACTGCCATGACTTTTCAAATGTCATCAAGAATGGCTTGGAGACTAAGTCAGCCAATTTCCTCAGGATTCTGGGATGCATCTCACTGGAACCCATACACTTATGGATGTTCAGGTTCATCAGGTGGTCATGAACCTGGTATTTACTTACAGCAGGAGCGACACTGCTCCTGTAATCACTACCTTCCAATCTATCCAATTGCAAGTGAAGACTAAGGCAAAAAAAGTTGTTGAATACCTCAGCCTTCTTGTCCATTGTTACCAGTCTGCCTGTATTGCTTACTAGGGAGTACATCTTCTCAGACTTTCCTTTTCTGGTTGATGTACCCGTAGAAGTCTTTCTTATCCTTCTTTGCACCCTGAGCCAAGGCCTCACCATTCCTGAGCCCATCCTTATACAGCCTAGCAGCATTCCTATGCTCCCTCCAGGGTACCTGTCCCTGCTTCCACTGCCTGTGCATTTTCTTCTTGCTCTCCAGTTTGACCAGCAGGTCTCATTTCAGCCATGTTGGTCTCTTGCCTTCCTCTCCTGACTTCCTTTGCCTGGGAATGGAGAGCACTTGTGCCCTACAGAAAGCTTCCTTAAAGATCTGCCTGTTCTGCTGTGCATCCTTGTCCCTGAGGACAGCTTCCTGGGGGACTTTGTTCACTAACTCCTTGAAGAGCTGTAATTCAGCTTTCCTAAAATTTAGCATACTGACTTTACTCTTTGTCCATCCAGTGTTGCTCAGTAGAGTGAACTCCACCATTACATGATCACTGCAGCCCAGGCAGCCTCCAATCCTAAACGTCACCAGTCAGTTCACATGCATTGGTGAGCAACAGGTCATGTTTAAACAAGTTCTGGTCTGGTGGTTGGTGACCCTACCCACAGCACGGGGGTAGAAACTGGTTGATCTTTGAGTTCCTTTTCAATACAGGCCATTCTATGATTCTGTGATTCAAGTAATGTATTAGAATATGTTTAAAGACTAATAACTTATAATCATGAAAAAAAAGAAAGCTTTATAAAACATATCGTTATAGATCATTATGTTTTGACAGTGTAATAAAACTTTATAATACATGTGGTTTGACTCATCTTGATGAAAAACTTGTTCTTTTGCAGAAAATGATGAGGTCATCAGTGTTCCATATGTTCATACTAAGCATGGTCGCTGTAGATGTTATTGTTGCTGCTAGTAACTACTACAAAGGAGAAAATTTCAAGAGACAATACGATGAATTTTACCTAGCTGAGGTGAGTACGCTGAAACAACTATCTGGATATCTGGTTATTTTTCAAGATAAGCTGAATAGGAAAATCTGAATGACAAGCACATCTTAGCATGTAATTTTTTTTTTTATTTCCTTAAGCATTCCAATAATTCTTTGCTAACTTGTTCAAGTTCGTCTGTCTGACAGCCTTTTGAAAGGTAATTTCCTCCAACAAAATGTCAGTGGTAATGAGCTGAGGCTTAAGTATAACACCTGCAGGCAATGCATGGCTGCTGAATTGCTATCGTTCTCTATCAAGAGTATAACATTCATAAGAATTTAACATTAAAAAAAAAAAAGGTAAAACTCTGTCTTTAAAGATTATTGTACCACTTTCTAAATCATCTTCATTTGACAAATACTTGTCTTCAGGATGGTCCTTAAGCATAGCGAGAATAGTGTTGAAAATAGCCTGACTTCAGTAAGCTCAAAAGCAGATTGCAACAAGGCATTTATTCAGTCCTGACTTTAGTGAAGGAAGAGGCTCTGTTCCTGAACTGGAGGAGAACAGATTCTTTTAATGTGCATTTCCCACTGAGAGCCTGCTTGAGTGTTTAATTGGTCAAGGATTTTACTGTGCAGAATGTGCCAGAGCGCCTAGAACCTCGCCTGCGCGACTTTTTAGTACTATTTAATTCAGTTATCAGGAACAAAAAAAGAAAGACATTTTTGAAGTCTTTGATATGAATACATAGGCATGCCTTCAAATAGATATTTGTTTTTCTAAAATGAGTACTGTAGTATTTTTTATTGACAGTACTTACTTCAGTGAGCACTGTGAGTTCTCCCTTCATCCGAGAACAGAACCACCACTACAGAAATTCACTGAGAATGGCACTCTGAAGATGGTGATCATAGTTGCAAGCTTTATGGTTACTGCAGTTCTCTTGACTTAAGTAATTACACAGACCTTCTTTGGAGCCAAAGGGGTTAGCAACTAAAAGAAGGG
Source organism: Gallus gallus (assembly GCF_016699485.2). Lineage (NCBI taxonomy): Eukaryota > Metazoa > Chordata > Aves > Galliformes > Phasianidae > Gallus > Gallus gallus. The sequence continues at coordinate 143,644,944 of NC_052532.1, forward strand.
AGCTCTGAGAGTACTTTATGGTCTCCCTCTCTGAAAGTTGACAGCATTTTTTGCATTGTGACTCTGCTGTTGCTGATATTGCATACAAAGCTGACAATGACAATGGCAGAAGGATCACAAGCCTTTTAGTGCACAACATTATACTTGATGCATCTCCCCGTTCCAAGGGAAGTTGAGTTAATACTCATTTTATAATTTATGGTATACTTTAGAGTTCTAATGTGATCTCTTAAAAACTTACAAAGCTTACAGACTTCTTGAATTTTGGGACCAAAAAAAAAAAAGAAGAAGAAGTTTAAGATAGCACCAGAGTCCAAACCCTCAAATAGTGCAGGTTGAAGACATCAGTGCTTCATCACTCTGTTGTCTTTCTTGTTGATGGGAATGGCTGTAGTTTGTGTGAGCATTGAGTAAATGTTGGCCTGGCCCCAGGAAAAATACAGAAGTACTTGAAATGGAAGCTCTATAGACCAGTATTCCTTGTTACTGGGGCTTGTATGAAAAGCAATGATTAATGCCGGTGATAGTGGCACTCTGGCTTTGTCTTCTTTTCCTTCATTTCAACCAGTAACAGAAGTGATTGACTACATAGCTCCCTAGCAAATTGCTAGGGAAATATAACACAACCTTGTCCCTTCTCTTTGAAGAGAAACTAACTTTCCAGCATTTCTAGAAATCAAACTTCCTTCTATTTCTGACTGAGTTCAAGCAAGACTGTATGCTAGACTGAAATTTCTTTAAAATAACTGATAAAATTAGGATGTTTGAACTCCTTAGCCAAGTTTGTTCATAGACTAAGACAGGCTATTTTCTGAAATACACTTCAGTTTAATGTTTATTATAATATATTCTAATAGTACTTAGGTTTAATGGATTTTCTTACTACCAGATATGACAAGTGTTTTTGAAAGGAAGAGATCTGCACAAAAAAAAAAAAAAACCCTTTGAATATACATATTTGTAAGAAATCCAGTAAACATTGTTATTGTTAAACTGAAAAATCATCTGTATAAAATCAATCCTTTTCCGTATCATAGCAATATATCCCATACTACTGATTAGCAAATAGAAGGAACTCACTAGGACCTCAAATACAGCATTCACCTCAAATCTCAAAAAATAGTTCTGGCTTAGTTATGCTGTTTAGAACCAGAATTCTAGTCAGAAGGTAAGTAAGTGATGGCTTTACATATTCAAATTATAATCAAGACTCAACAACCTCCCAAGCAAACCCCAAAGAGCTTTAGAAGTACTTTGTTCCAGACATTAAACAAGTTCTTAAAAAAAAATACATTTACCATATTGAAGCTATCTGAACTTTTAAACAGTTGTCATAGGAAGAAAATAGTGAAAAATATTAGCTTTATTTTATCTCAAGTTCTAAGCATATTCTAAAAACAACATGAGTGAGCAAGAAGATGATCCTGGGAATAAGACATTGGAATAAAATCAATGAAAAATGGATCCTCTTAGGATATCCCCTGCAGGTTTGACAATATTTTCACTTCTTGGAAGTGGAGATATTGGAACTCATTTTAATCTCCAGGCCAGAACTGAATATTTAAATCAACATGAAAGCCTGGGACCATGAACTGCTCATGGTGGGCACTTTTGCTTTATGCAAAATAAATAAATAAATAAAAGTGGAGCCTGGCTTCTTAACAAAATAACATTAATGCAACTTATATTCATAATAGGAAATGCTGCATGTGCTATTTCTATTTTGGCACTTATTAACCACTGCTAGAAATACTCTTTTCCAGATCTATTTAAAGTGCAGGGCTTGGAGCTCTTCAACAGAAATACTTTCAGGGTTTTATTCTTCAAGATAAGTGTTTTTGTAGACCAGTGTACTAAATTTCTGTTCTACGAACAGTGTCTGATTTTCTTTAAAGATATATTTTTTTCCGTCTCTGAATGGCTTAGATTAATCCCAATACTGATTTGGTAGCGGGGAAACTTTCAAAGAAATCATTTGTTTACTTTCTACAATTCTACCTGTTTACTTTTCTATTAACAAGTCTGGAATAGAGAAGGGTATTTTGTTTGTAAGACACACTGTTTTGAAGTCCATTTGGCTTTTGTTTGTTTTTATTGTTTGTTTGTTTTAAACTTCACTACAAACAATATAAAAATCAAATAATAAACTCCTACTGTTTCATGGGAGGAGGTATAAAATGCAGCAATAGAGTCAAAAAAATCCTAGGAAAGAAGACAAATTTACAAGTTGTTTTAATTTCTTATTCAGCTATTGTGAAACTTATATTTGCAGCACACACTAGAAGCCTTAGCAGAGACAAGTGGGATTCTTACAAATACGGTTTTAACAAGTAGTCTTTTGAAGGGCCTCAGCACAACACTGCTAAAGGCTGCATTAAGACCATGAAGTTTCCACGTGCTGGCTGGGAGGCAACACCCAGACATCACCCCCCTCCTGGCAGCTCTGCATTTCTTCCCCTCTCTCTCAACCTCATTTCCTCATACAGGGCAAGGATAAAGCATTTTTTTTGGCAAAGCAAAGTTTTTAGCCTGGTGGAGGACAGCTGCTCATGTGTTACACCTGTTTTTTCCTGTTCTAGCCTGTGCTGGCTTCTTAGGTGAATCTGCTTTATCTCTACAGCAATGGAAGTAGTGATTTCAGCTTTAAAAAAATCTATAAAATTCTATTACATTTCACACCTCAGAAGAAGATCTAGTAAAATAGTCTCAGTCTTCTGATATGAATTACAAGCAAAAATTACCAGCTCTGTCAGTGGAAGACAGGTGTATAAATGTAATCAGATGTTATGCAAACCATCTGATACATTTTTAAGTGCTGCTGCTTTGAATTCATTTCACGAGCATATAAAATGCAAATGATCCCGCCCACACATTTTTAGAATAAATTAAAATATACTTAACATTGTATTTGTAAGTGTCTTTTCCCTAATGGGAAAGCTATGTGCACTGAAGTATGTATGTGTGTATTTAAATAATATTGTTATTCCACCTGTTCTGAAACAGAATTCCAGTAGCTTTCTACTCTCATTCCTAATTTGCCTCTCTTACTGTTTAGGACTTAATTAGATGAGTTTTTTCTTTAGAAGTGAGCTTTCATTTTAAAGCTTTTTGGTAAATCATTTGCCTTTCGTTTTACAATAGGGATTTTCATATAAAGGAGTAATTTCTTCAGGCTTGGCACATGGTTTTCCTTGAGCTCTTTGAACTGTAAGTGCTGAAAAACTAGCTGTATTTGAGAGTACAAGCATCCTGCGTACCTGGAGGCGTGTATGTATGAAATCACACAGATAGTTCTTTGCAGAGCTTCTTTCCCAATCTGACAAAAGATTTGGAGGGCTATGAAGCATTTTGCCTTGATTTAACCATTCAAAAGACATTTGAAGCCTGATAACTGCCTGAAGAAGTCATGTAAATATAGCTGGCAGCACTGCTCATAAACAGCTGTATATTGTAAAGGTGTTAGCATAGGATATAAGCTTCTGTGTTTGATCTCCTTGCTTGTGACAACCCTGTACACATAAAATACTTAAAATTCTAGCTAGCTGACTCAAAAACAACTTGTTTAGTGATGATAAATATATTTTTGATGGATCTAAATGAGGTAAGCACTTAAGCAAACATCACAGATATTGTCACTGTTGCAGATAGAAAACAGCTATATTATACTGCACTCATAGCAGAGGAGCTAGAATATGTTTATTGATATAATATAGTGATTTAACAAAGCTTAATTGTAACTAAGGCAGTGACTTAACAGGATTCAAAATGGCTGCATATACTTGGTTATTTACTGCATAGAGAATAGGGTAAGCACACACATATAGGAGGCTCTCCTGATAAGGTTCATAGTGGATCCCCTTCCTTTCTAAGTTCCTTGAACCATGGAGGTAAGGAGCCAAGGTGCATCTGGATCTACTCCTAGTTCCAGTGTTTGTCAACAGTTTATCCCAAAGGGATTGTATGTGCATAGTCAATCTAAGATACAAATTTAGCAAAGCCAACAAAGTTTACAATCAATCAAAGATGTGATCTTAGTGAGGCTAACAAAGCCTAAAACAAGCTATTAGTCACTTACCTAGAATGTGTACTGGAAAGGTGACTTGATGCCAAGGTGTAAGAGATGCCTTCTCAAGGGGAGATCCTGTCTTGCAGCCAGCTGCCACATAGGAGAGTTCAAAGAGGGGTTCTTTGAGCACGCTGTTGATGGGAGGAAGATGATTGACTCATAGTCATCACTCATCTTTTAGGTGTATGCTCCATTGGTACTCAGCTGTTGAACCAGGAGTCTGCTATCAGTTCTTTCAGCCCCTGGTTTGAGACTGATTTATGATCATTAATCTGTTTTAGCAAGAGTCTTATCAGTACTGTTATTCATCGTCCTCCTGTGCAGGGCCTTGTGAACAAGACCAGGCTGAAGAAGGTGGTTTAGGGAAGAAGACCGGAGAGTTGGGGGAGCACACCATCACAGTCACAGTCAGATTCATGATTCAAATCTTAGTCTCCAACTCTGTTGCTCCCTGTCAAATCCAGTAAACCTCTTTGCCTGCAGTCAGTTAATCTCTCCATCTTCTGACTTCACATTCTCTAATAAAAAAGGCTAATAATTCTTAATCTAAAAGAAGGTTTGAGCTGTACTTTATGTTTACACAACACTTTGAAAGTTTTAGCTGGATGTAGATACAGCCTAATGTTATTTCAGTGTCTCTCTTATACACCTAAGCATGTAAACAGTTAGACAGGAAAACTGCTGAGAGAAGGAGAAATGTCTTTTCCATCTTGAGTTTCCTGGCTGCTGGAAAATGAGGGAGAGAATACCTCATACTATAGACAGTACTTTATGAAGAAGGCAAGTGAGAAAGAAGTGTATCCAGCCAAGATGATTTCCATTACTGTGAGAAGAAAGAACACATTTTGAAGACATAGACCTTTAGAAAATTGCCTCCCTTTTTTCATAGCATTTTGCTATGTTAATTATTTCAGGAAAGGCCTCTCTAACTCCTCTGTAATTCCCACCTTACTCTCTTTGCTTCTTTAACACAGTCTCTTTTTAAAATTAAGCAAAAATACCAATTCTTGTCTGAGCTTTTAATGTTCAAGTTCCATCACCTTTTTTTTTTTACCTCTTCCAGTTGTCTTACTACTTTGCAAATTGTAGAAAAATTGAGGTAGCAATTTTCAAACAAAAGACCTTTAAACCTTGTCTTCTTTCTTAGATCTCTTAAAATTCTTCAGACAGCTCCTCTGTGTTCACAGCTTCACATTTTGAAAGAATCCTCTTCATTCTTTCTTTGGTTGGATTTATTATTTCATGCCATTCTACATGTCTTTGTTAGGACTTCAGAAAATTTCATGAAGTGTACATTTCAATAAGCAATATGAGAAAAAAAATAATTTATAAAAGAAGTCATATCTAAATTGAACACTGAACAATGAATTTTCAGATTGAGCATACACCTTTTGAAAATTTAGGTGTCAGATTTTACAGTTATATGAATAAGACAAATTTCCAACTATTTATAATGTAAGCTGAATAAAGAACATAACAAGTGTTTAGGCAGAGTAGATATAATTCCTTAGAGAAATAGTAGATATGTGATTTGTTATACTTGATTTTCATTACATGATCAAAATTGTTTATCCAAATAATAAAGTACTCTTATGGTTACTTTTAATCGTTTATAAACGTAAAAATTAATTTCAGTTCTGTATTATTCACAGTTGATCAGTGAACAAATAAGTGCCATGCAATCACAGACATTTTTAAAAATCATGTGGAAATAAATGAAATACCATGTTTGGGTTTGTTTTTCTTTTCTAAATACAGTGGAGATCTTTATTTTTGCCATACAAAACCTTGATAGACTTTATGACTTAGAAAGTTGTAACTGAATTCAGTGTTTTGACCACATCTTTCTTGTTTTATATATTCATCCAGGTTGCTTTTACAGTTCTGTTTGATTTAGAAGCTCTCCTGAAGATCTGGTGTTTGGGTTTCACAGGATACATCAGCTCATCTCTTCACAAGTTTGAGTTGCTACTTGTAATTGGAACCACTCTTCACATTTATCCAGATCTCTATCACTCTCAGTTTACATATTTTCAGGTATGTACAGTTGTTTTTCACATTTTACTCTTATACCAATTAAAAATATTACCTATCAAGAGGAGTATGTATTTCAATCTCATTTACTTCTATCATCAGACTTCTGATGTTCTCACAGTATGGACTCCTTTCAAGAATACCTTTAAAATAGCAAGTAAGTCTGTTCTTAACTGTGTCTCTTGGGTAAATTTTCAGAACTAGGATTATTTCTAGCTCTTACTTACAGCTGCCTACTGTCACCTTCCTCTAAAAGCCACCACTGCTTTCACAGCTTCTGTTCCTAAGATCTAAATGTGCTTTCTGTTGCTCTTCCAAATCTTGACATCAGTGGTAGTCGCATCCCTACCTGAGAAGAACTGCAGTCATTGTGGGTATTCTGAAGGCATTTAACCAGGACCAGCTTAAGGTTTCTCTTCCGGCTCTGCAACTATTCTCAGTTCAGAGGGAAAGTGTGTTTATTGAGGTTATTCCTACATGTTAACTCTGGGGAAGAGCAGGAAAGCAAGACAAGGAAAGACTTATTAATTCAGACTTCTGATTATTCCTCTGTCAACTAGTCCAACTAATTCCCTATTCAGCTTTGTCAAAGTGCCTAGGGTTACTCCAACTGTGGAAGAAGGTGTTGAGATTCATTATAATGTGCTTTATTCTACAGTTCTGAAGTGAAATTCTTTAAATTAAAAAAAAAAAAAGCGTGCCTGACCATTATTCAGCAGTGGATTGTCATGGTGAATAATTAATTATACATAAATACAAATAACAATTATCCTGACAGAATCCCATTCGTGTATGTGATTAACTACAATGACACACAGTAATCAAGTAAGTACACTGGGGGTGACACTCTCTCCAGGTGACTGTTGCAACATGATGTTTTTTTCAGAGTTCTGCAAATCCCCTCTTACGTTTTTTCTGAATGGTTCTATGAATCTGCTCAAGAAAGATTTTAGAATATCATATTCTATTTTGATTTCACTAGGTACCATTTTAAGGCTTTTACATGGTTATACCTTTCAAGGTATGTGTAAAATTTTGCTATTCAACATGGTGTGATATACTTAATGTTCAAAAAAAGGGTGCTCTATTAAGAGCATGCCATCGCACCCCTGTGTCAAAAGTACACAAGAAACCTAATTGGGAGCTTTTAGTTGCAGCAGTTAGCTTTGTAACTAACACATTAGTACATAATTACTAGAGCAAAGCCCACTGACATCTGATGATCTCTTTGTAGGAATTCTAAATTACAGGCATGCTGGACTAAATAGGTAATATTATCAATAACTCATAGGATTGAAAATATAATTAAAATTTAGCCAGATGTTGATAATAAAATGAGTTATTTTCTGTGAATGTAAGGAGTTTCCTTTTTTGTTTGTGTTTTTAGTAAGTGCTTGCTTTTCTGACAGAAAATATAGGGACATGACTTATGTGTATAGGAGACGGAGACGTATTTTACAGAGAAAATGCCTGCTACACTGAAAGATTTGGGCTGTCTTTTACAATCCAAATCCCCAGAGAAGCAGATGACAGTAAGGTTGGAAAAATATTTCACCTGAGATGTCAGTATGTAAGGGAATAGAATCACAATGTTGGAAAGTACAAGATCATCTAGTCCAACCATCCTCTTATCACCATTACTACCCACTAAGTTACTAAACCATATCTCATGGCACCTCATCCAGACTCCTCTTGAACACCTCCAAGGACAGTGACTCCACCTCCCTGGGCAGGCCATTCCAGTGCTTGACCACTCTCTGAGAGAAAAAGTTTTTCCTTATGTCTAATCTAAATCTCCCCCGGCGCAACCTGTGGCCATGACGTGCGCATCATATACCCCAGCAAGTTACCTTCTTGGCAAGCTAGAAACACATTTTTAAATCAAGGTCAAAAAGTCTTTTTTACATGAATACACATTGATGTTTGGCAGATTTACAGGTCTTTAGATATTAATGATGACAGGTTGAATGTGTTCCTTGTCAGCCAACAAAACAGGTTACTGAAAACAGAAGTCATTTAACACCTTCCAGAATAATAAGCAGAAATGTTATTTTCTTTGTCCAGTTTTGCTTAGCAGGTATTTCATTATTCATTGGTGTCATAATTACCTTTTGCCGATGTATCATGTTAGCCACATTGGCTACTGCTGACTTTCCTACCTATCTTTCTTAAACTCATTATGTGTTCATTTAAAACACTTTGCAAAGTCCTCTGTGGAGGAAAGCATCTGTAAACTACAGCAGAGCACCATTCCATAAGCTACAGAGCATCTCATCTGTAGAGAAATAAGAGAATTTGCATGTTATTGCAGAGACTTCTAATAAGCTGGCACGAAGGGGGAGATTTAAACAGAATTAGATTGCAGAGACTATATCTGTGATTGGAGAAATACTGCTGAGTGATTTTTTAATAAATTTCATTACTTATTTGTGATGCAGCTATTATTTTGACAGAGCTGTGATTTCCCTTTTGTCGTTTTCATTTTTATGTTTTTTAATGTATTTTTATATTTAATCCAGATTGTGCACCATCTACATCTTCCAAATTTAATACAGTTTGCTATCCAATTACATGGAATGCATAAATGTTCATTACAGTGTACTTTTGCTAGATTTAATTTGTCTCCTAATGAAAAAAAAAAATAAGATTAGCGTTTTGCTTAAAGGTCAATTAAAGTTACCCAAAGGACAGTAAAAAAAGTAAGGCAGTTAGTAAAGTTCAACCAAAACACAATTCAGAATACAAACCAGCATGCAATCTTCACTCTGCTGGGGTCGTTGTTGAGAGTAGCATTCATGTACATTTATACATCAAGAAGATGTCTAAGCAAGGCACCACATTTAAATGGTAGTACTTAGAAATCTCACTGATCTTTCTGGCTGTCACTCTCTTGACAACCAGTTTTATGTACTCAGGTTACTTGCAATGTGAAATATGATAGAAAGGACTTTACCTCACTTTATTCAAATGATGTTCAAGTTAGGCTGTCTCATGTAACCTCTCAGCCCCTGGGCCCTTTTTAAGTACTGAGGAAAGGGTAGGCACTTCCCATCTCACTAGCAGTCTGGTTTGTTTAGAATAAGTTGCTCTCTTGTGTTGACTTTCTGTCTCCCCTTTGACAGCTGGGCCTATTGTGATCCCTGCCGGACAGTATAGCATATTCTGAGTATCTGGTAGGTAGGTAACCCAGTGCACGTAGCATCAGCCTATAATTTCACTGTAATTCCTACCTTTCAGTTTCAATATGATTTTCATAGAAATATAAGGTATACCCAGGGCTGGAGAGTCGTCTTCTTTGTAAGAACTGCAGAATTAGATTTGACTCATATCCTTCTGTCAGTTGTCTCCTGTGCCTACTAAGGATGCCACGGCCTCTTATTGATACTAATGTTCATGTTACTGTTTTTGTCACCATCACTGGCTGGAATAGGAAGATCAGAACTTTCACCAGCTTTTCAAAAGTAGATTCAGCAGTGAGTGGGTCAGGAGTTCTACAGACAGTCACAGTTCTGCTGCCACTGCTAGCAGTGGGATGCATAAAATACGTCAAATTCTTCGGTGGCACACAATGCCATTTTCTCTGATACTGAGAAATGCCACCCAAAATTTGCCTTGTTATGTAGCAATGTGTTTATTACCAAACTTGCTAGGTTATGCTTGACACAATGTCAAGCAATTTTGCCTTGGATCACTGAAATAGAAAGATGAACTGCGGAAGAAGATTTGGCTGTTTGAAGTGCAAATATATAACCTTCTGTAACAAATAACACACAATCACAGAAGAGTAGGTTAGAAGTGGTCTTTTAAAGTCATCTCATTCAGACTGCTGCTCAAAGGAGGGCTTTCTGCAAAGACCGTTCAGGATCTTGTCCATTTAGAATATGTGGATTTTTAACAGTGATGATAAGCAAACTTTGGAGCAATTTACTTATGCTGCAATCAATTCTCTGTTGATAAATCAAGTCTGCTGAGTTTTGTCCTCTACTGGAGGCCATTCTTATATATTTGATGTGACTATGAACCTTCACTGGTCCGTAATTCCTCATTACATTCAGACTCACTACCATATGTTTTGTGTGTTTCTCTTCCTTTGTTTACCCCAAAAACAGCTTTACTCCCTTGCATTTCTGTGATGACCATGGGTCACAGGTGAATTGATAACCTTGGGGTCTTCAGCATCCTTCTATGCCTGTACTCTCAAGAATTATGCTGTCATATCATGCCTTGGTGCTGCATTTTTTGAAAGGGTTGCAGATAGCTTTATCTGTGCAAAATTGCTTCTTTTTATTAATGTATGTTAGATCAAAAGATATATATAGCAGTGAGCATTATAGCATACAATTTTCCAAGGCTAAGCAAAATTTAAATATGTTAATAGTTACCTGGTCATTAAATAATATCTGTTAGTAGCTAAAACAAACCTCTAGGCAGGTCAAGACAAGTACAAAGTTTGATGGGTTCCATGGCTTATGCTCTTAACCCAAGAAACACTTGTGGTCTGCTGCACTTGTGATAACCAAATATTTACTGTGTTACAAGGCTACACATTCCTTTTTTATCTTGAAGTCTGGCAAGTTTTTAATTAACATAATAATCAAATAATTAATGCAGTTGTATTTTCTCTTTCTTTGCAGGTTCTTAGAGTAGTTCGACTTATAAAGATCTCTCCTGCTTTGGAGGATTTTGTGTATAAGATCTTTGGACCAGGAAAAAAACTTGGGAGTTTGGTTGTATTTACTGCCAGCCTTCTAATTGTAATGTCAGCAATCAGTTTACAGATGTTTTGCTTTGTGGAAGAACTGGATAGATTTACAACCTTTCCACGGGCAAGTATAACCAGCAATGATATCTTATTGTGTACTATTATTTTCTTATCATTAATATGTCATATTATTCATATATGACCAACATTCTTATTCTTCTAAGTACCAGAGGGCAGAATCAGCTTATGTAGAGATTTAAAAATATGTATTTTCTGGTTGTAGTAGTCTTCCACTAGTAGTTCAGTTATGAAGTTTGTATTTCTATTTCTGTTACAGGAATATGGAAAAATTGTATGTGTGCGCACTAATAAGCATATGGCTTAACAGCAGTCTAGCATGCTACAAAAAAAGACCCATCTCCAGAACCATGGAAATTATCCACAAAATTTATATAAAATGTATACACATGATTTACATCTTCATATTGTGAAGTGGTTGATCTTGTTTAGTACAGAAATGCTTCCTTTACACAGGGTTATAAAATCTGTCTGCATTGACAAAAACGTGTCTGCCTTATGGGCATGAAGTTAATTCAGAATAGAACACTGAAAATCAGTGGAAATTGGAGCTAATGTATTTATTGAAGCACACTGTTCTGAATGAAATATGGACATTTATTTAATAATGTATTAAACCGAGTGTATGTGGATTGGTTTCAGTCATAATTTATTTGTTTCTGTCACTCCAGTTTGGTTATCCAATGTATCCATTTTAGAGAAAGTGCATTGGTAGGAACAATTAAATAACAATGAACAAGACAGCCTCAAGGTTCGTTCATTTAGCAAACAAAATAGCTAGACAATAATTTGGCCCGGATTTGATGTATGGGACGCTAGCCGTCAAATGTAAGACAAAAATACCTACTCACAAGGAATGAAAATGCCATGCTTTCTATATTAAAAAATGCACTTACAGAAATAGTCATAAAGAATTCAGTATAATTCATTTTTGAAACGCTGAAGAAAGCAAAAAGAGGATGATATAACTTAAACTTTACTTAAAAAATTAGTGCATCAAATTGAGTGATACTGCCACCCTATGCTATGCCCAAGTCCCATGTATAACTTCTGATTTAAAAAAAAAAAAAAAAAAAAAAGAACTTCAAAAGCTTGAAATCAACAGTGGAATATAGTTTCAGGATTATTTTTTTTTATTTATGCAAAATGGCAATGATATCTTGAAGGAATTATTGTAGTATAATTAAAACCAGGGACATTCATGAGTACCCGGATATTTTTAACTGAAATAATTGGTATAAGCAACTGAAAAAGATTGATTTGCAGTAAAAAATTGCTAAGATATCTCAAGATGTTAGGAAAGTTTTAAATTATTTTGAACATTCAATCTAAGGCTAAGTAGGCTTTAATAAGAAATTTTACCATGTTGAGTTTTTGCAGATATGTGGATATACTATAGTACAAAACTGAGAAAATATTTTCTCCAGTAAATTTTAGGTTTTTTTGAAAAATAGAAACTATTCAATGTTGTTTTCTATTTTGTTTGGTTTTTTTATGGGAAAAATGCAAGGCCCATTACATATAATAAGAGACTGTTCCAGTATTCAATTCCAGGGAGTTGAAATATTCCTTATAGCTGCTGTATGATAGAGTGCAGTAAAGTGTTTGTTTTTTAGTTATTCTTTATTTGTACACTTATTCAGCTAATCATAAATGGTTCAGAAATATATTTTGCAGTATGTGGTTCATTTTCTTAATTTTCTAATGAAGCAGCTTTTAACAGTTTCACAGTCAATGAAAATTTTATACTAAAAATATTTTGTTTGACAGCATCCCCCTAATGTCTGCTCTCAAAGATCACAGAATGCTTTTGCAATAAGACAGAAATGAAATACATAATTCTGGTTTTGGCTGGAATGCATTCTCTTCATAATGTGACTGACAAAATACTTGTATCAGTGTATAATGTAGAAGCAGGTATGAAGTCTGCATAGCAGAAATTGCCATTATGAATTTTTAAGAGCTTACACCCAAATATGAGTGAACCCCAAATGGCAGCACTGTTGCTATGAGCTTCTTTCAGTTCTGAATACACAGAGGACACTAACAAAGTGGTGACTCTAGAGGTAAAATTTTAGTTTTTACTTTAAAGTGCCTTCTACAGTGAAACAGACAAAACAAAATCATTCTGATGCTAGAAGTGCTTTATAAGAAGGCACAGTATGGGTTTGGGAACAAGGAGACCACCTCCTTTCACTAATGCCTATAAATTGCATGTTTTCTCATGGTTTCCTGACAACAGTCAATAGGCACAAACTCAATGTTGCTATGGTTACAAATTTCACTGTTCTTTTGCCCATTGCAACTTTCCAATTGAATTGGCTTTCTCTGTAATACCAAGTATAAAAATATAAATGTTTCCTATCTGGTTTTTAACTATTCTGCCATCTCTATTTTTGCATGTCTTCTTTGGCTGCACACATTGAGCTATGAGTTCAAAGTCGGGTAGTTCAGTGTAGGGCCCAAAATGGAGAAAAATCAGAGGCGGGGGGGAGCTCTGTGCAAAGGCAGTAGTATAAGATGGCTGCTTGGAAATTTAAACATTCACTGTATGGAAAACAAAATATGTTTTTAGTGTCTGACTTCCATGCCCCCGGTTTCTGTTGAGGTTTGAGGCCATGTATTTGTCTACTCAGTGTCTCAGATACATTATAAGACCAGGAACACCACTATTCTCTTAAACACAACAACAAAAAAAAGAAAAAAAATAAAGAAATCTAGGCCCAGCTGATCTCAACAGCAACAATCCTGTGGTCATCAGCAAAACCAGGACTTGGCTTCTAGTCTTGAAAACAGAAGAAGTGCCACTTGTGACCTTTTCATTGAACATAAGCACCATCCCTTTAAAAAGCTGCACCATTAAAGCTTAAAAAGCTTAAGTTTCTGATGCCATAAGAGTCTGAGTGCTGCTGACACTTTTACAGAGCTTCTCGTAGAGCTACTCGCAGTGTGTCATGGAGCACTCATTACTGTGTCAGGAGAAAAGGGAAAGTTCAAGACAGGTAGAAAGCAATTCAAGCATTGCACAGCATTGGCCTAAATCTTGCTAACTTCATTTGCAGAAGTAATCCCATTGACTGCAGGCAAGCTTGCATGAATAAGTGAATTTGGGAACCACTTACCAAATTCCTCAGGGATTTGGCCAAAATATTCTATAGACAAGCAGCACTTAAAAGGCAAGTATGTTAAAACTGAAAGTAGTTCTTGGAGTGGCGCCACCCTGTATAGATGGACGGGCTATCAGAACTGGCACTTCTGTTTGTACATTCCACCATACATTTGCCAGTCTTCTACTAAAAATAAAAAGGTAGTTTGTCTTCCATCATCAGAGCAGCTAATTAAGTAATAGGGCATAAATACTCAAAGAAATTGTCAGTCTTTTCTATAACGTAAATTAATTCAGAAAGTCACCATTTGCATAAATCTCTAAGCCTCATCTTCACAGATGTTGATTCTGTCAGCTAGATAGCTGCATTTCAAATTCATTTTAATATAAACAGTGGGAAGTGCACCTTTCAGCTAAAAATAACTTGCTCTGAAGGAGATTGACGGATGAAAAACAAACTCATTGTGCACTGCTGTGCTCTCTTAAAACTAATATTCTGTCATATACTGGACTTAATGTAATAATAAAATATTTAAATGCTATTGGAAGGCCATTTGAAATACCTGTATGCTTTGTGGACAGCTGATTTAGATAGCAGATTAGATTTTTATGCTGTTAAAAGTGTGTCTTTTCCAAATTAACTTTGTGTTTGTACTAATAATGGGTCCACAACATAGCAGTTGTTTATCTTTGTATCTGAAGATTTATTTAAAATACGTATTTAAAAATATATATATTTTGATGTGATTCAGTATGAAGAATACTGCACTGGTTCAATCAGCCATTCACCCAGGTGTCTTTAAAGCCAGAAGTGGGTTGTAGTACTTAATGTAATTAATCATCTAAGTTATATTTCAGCAGAGAGTCCCACCCGTTGGGTAAGGCCACTACTGCCTCCAGAGGTGCTATACAGTTCCAGAGATGCTCTGCAATTGCCTACTTTAGCTTTATCTTCACCTGATAAGAGGAGGCTGAGATCTGGTACTGTGTACTGATGAGGTCATCATCTTAGAATCGTAGAATGCCTTTTCTTGAAAGAGACTAAAAGATCATCTAGTTTCAACTCACCTGCACAGGCTACATTACCAACCACTAAATCAGGCATCCAAACTGGCCTTGGCAGCCTCCAGAGTTGGGGCTCCTACAGCTTGTCTGGGCAACCTTTGCCAATGCTTCACCACCCTGTCAGTGAAAAATTTCTACCTGATATCTAATCTAAACCTCCCCTCTTATAGTTTAAAAGCATTCCCCCTGTCCTATCACTAACCATGTAAAATGTTTATTTCTCTTGTGTTCATAAGCTCCCTTTAAGTACTGGAAGGCTGCAATGAGGTCTCCCCTGAGACTGGTGAGGTATGATCTGCCTCTGGTGAAGCCATACTGGCTGTAGCAGCTCACATTCTCATCCCTTATGTGCCTTAACATGTTTTCCATGAGGATCCGATCTGTTCCTTGATCTTCCCAGGCACAGATGTGAGGCTCACCAGTGTATAGTTCCCCAGGTCTTCCTTTTTCCCTTTCTTGAAAATAGGATTGATATTCCCCTTTTTCCAGTCACCAGGATTTTGCCTGGCAGGCATGACTTTTCTTATTAAAAAATGGCAGTAGATGGCACAGGATCTAGCTTGTCTTCTGTTTACACTGCTTAGTGCTGGCATTTTGATCTGTGGCTTTAAATATGGGGTTTCAGAAGTTTAAGACATCTGGATTCAGACATTCCTATCACCAAAGACAATTGGTTGAAACGTTCCCCTTATTCCTTCTGTTTCTGACATCCATTCCTGGTCTGAAGGGATTTGAAAATGTTACATAAACCTTTGCACAATAAATGCTGTTGACAAAATGCATAGAGGAAGAATCTGAATAACTGAAACAGATGGAAGAACTGGGACCTTGTTTTGTATTGGTTAGTCTCATCAGTGGGATGCCTAGAGTGCTTCTGCTGTTAAGATAACATAAATATTTTGTATCATTTCATTTTACATTTTATTATAGGCATATTTATAGAGAAGTAACACTGAAATATGTGCATAACCAAAAAATTACGGTTCAGTGTTTTACTGTAAACAATAAGCTGTGATGATCAGGGTTTTTTTCCTATTGTGTTGTCCCAGGAGGAAACCAAAAAGCTTTTCATAGAGGCTAATGGAGCTTGAGCTATGTTTACAAGTGCAATCAAAGGTTAGGTTATTTGTTCCTGCTGTTGCACTGAAATAACCTTTCACCTGACTTCAAAACTTAAAATACAAATATTTATTAAGATTAAAAAACAACAACAACAAAAAAAAACAACCTAAGCAAAACAACCTAAGCTAATGTTCAGCTCTGCTAAGTCAACTTGAGTAATGTGTGTATAAAACTACATTAATACCATTTGTGAAACATTAATATGTATGTGTTTCTTTTCTTGCAGGCATTCATGTCAATGTTTCAGATTCTCACACAGGAAGGATGGGTAGATGTCATGGATCAGACACTGAATGCTGTAGGACATATGTGGGCACCAGTAGTTGCCATTTATTTTATACTCTATCATCTTTTTGCTACACTGGTAAGTTTTAATTTGCAAGTGCATTGTGCATTTCTTTGTTTGGAATTACTCACATAGCTCTTGTATTATTTATTTTTTTCTTCTAGTTAGAACTGATTGTGATGCTCATGTTCAGCACAGGGGGCTTTTGGTTTATTTCTTTGATGTGGCAGAATTCACCCTTCAGCCATGTGGCATAAGTGGGGAGCTTTTGTTCTGGTGTGAGTTGTTCTTCCTAAGATCCAAATCACACTGGTAGGCTAATAGTATAATTGTTGACTGTCTTGTGCCTTCACAGTTCTGATGATTACAGAGTGAAGCAAGTGTTTGTATTTCACATAGAGATGGTCTTCTTAATTGCAACTGCATTCTCTTTGCAGTAATAATTAGAGCCAGAAGTGTTAAGCCTTAGGATGCAAACTCCTAACAATAGAACAGTGCTTGCCTGTTGTCTGATGCAAAATCAGTGCATCAAAAATATATAATATAGTATAGTAGGCAATAAAATGATGAGAATTACTAAAGCAGTTTCTGGATGTGTATTGAAAGTTGGATTATATCTAAAAAAAAAAGTTTTTCCTGTATGGATTTCAAATGAGATGATTACATTTTTCTATAGAGAAAATGGTAAAGAAAACAACCTTTTGGAAATCCTATATCAATAATGGTTTGGTAATGTATTTTGAATACAGAGAAAATACCACAGTAAGGGGAATAACCATTTGATCCACCCTTAATTCACTACTACTTCTATTTTGTACTTTTGCATCTTGCATTCACTGCAGTTTTTTACACACATTCATATTTTGATTTTCTTCATTCAATTTATTATTCTGTTACCTGCTTCTTAAGGTGCTAATTCTATTTATACAATCTCCATCAGATTCCAACTGCTTTTTTTTTTTTTACTTTATGATTTGTCCTGCTTCACTTACAATTGACTGGCTGATCAGTCTGTAATTGTGGGTGCAGAAGATTTCTTCACATTCATTGAAATCCTGATCAGTCATAAATGGCAGTAAAGGGCATTTGATTATCTTGGAGCTGCTTAACCATATTAAAATATAAGGCGAGCAAAGGTACACTGCCCTCAGTTATATGGAACTTCTACTGGTAAGTCCTTGGGTCAGGAAAAGCAAATTCATACACTAGAGAGATCTTTAAAACTCCTTTGGAAGTGGAAATAAAAAGCAAAAGAGGAGTGGATTTTGGTCATGAATTGGTTACTGATTTGAGAATTTTATTGCATTTTTTACCCACCTGAAATTGAATCCATTTTTTTTTTCTCTTTGATGAACAATGAGCAAATCCATAAAGTAGTGCCAGGTGGCCTCTGTGCTAAAAATTCACAACTTAATTGAAAAGTAAGTTGTAAGAGATTTTTGGTATTCCGCTTTATGTTTTCAGAAAGAGTTATCTGGGACTCCTATGTCTACTTATTGAAGCTACTTATTTTGCTCGTTTCTAAATCACCTGTCTGTACATTGTCCTTGCTCCTTTTCCAGGGCATTTGCATTTTAATTATGTAGCCCTTACTTTGCTCCCTAAGTCTATGCATTTCTTCTGATTCACTTATGCAAATTCTGTATGGATGAAGGAGCTCTTCTAAGAGAGCTTTGCAAAACTACCTGTCCTTATGAAGTTGTTAGCTTCAGTTCTAAGTTTTTCCTCAGACCTTGAAAGTGAAAAGCTTCTAAGGAAAGAATTGTCTGAAGACAAAAGAAGCTTGAAGAGAGAAAGGAACTTGTAATTGGTAAAGGAGCATGGAAACAGCTGGGCTGCTCCTGAAACCAGAAAGAAGACATTTAAGAATAAACAGCTGTAAGTGGGGAAAAAAAAACAAAAAACAACTGAAGTCAAATGGAGAAATGACTTTCAACAGCCAGAAGAAGGGGGAGGTTTAGAATTGAGAAGTGATAATTGCAGGCATTTGGCAAAGCAAACTGTAGAGTTTTGGAGTGAAATGAATAGGTTTCACATTAGAAAGAAAAGAAAAGTTGAAGCTCAAAAAACAAAACCTCCTTTGGAAGTGAAGACTGTTATTAGTTGAGATGGCAGTGGAAAAGTTAAACAAATAATAAGTTTGCATTTAACTTTTCTGGAATGTGGTTGTTAGTTCTTGTTGAAGAAAGTTGAAAAGGGAGTTAATGAAAGTCCTGATGCCTTGATATGATTCTGTGTTGAAGCAGCAAGGCTGAAAGTGGTGATGTATTTAATGAGCGCTGTATTTCTGTTTTGTATGGAACAGTACCTCCTTAACTAGTATGTTCTGAGCTGCAGGTACTAGAGTGTCATAAACTGTATAAAGGTAGCTAAGGAAAGAAAAACACTGTACTGTAATATCCTGACAAAATGATAGCAAAATCATCAATTAGGGAACAAACTACTTTGTACCAGGGATTATGTATTTTATAAGTGTTCTGTTCTGTTCTGCATTCTGAAGGCCATCTTAACTTTTACAGTTGATAATAATCAGAAAATGAAAAACAGTTTGAAATGCTGTTTAGGTATGTGAAATATTTACTATGGTTTTAATAACAGCTACAGGAAATTCTAAATATCGCTGAAGACAGTTCCCTATTAAAACATAATTCCTTATTCTGAAGACTGGCATTTTGTAAATTTATGAGAAGGATCCTTTCTTTCCAGTATTGCTGACTGATAGTAAACTTTAACAGTAATGGGCAGATAGAATGTGCTGCTCTGGTTGCCAGTTAGTAGTCCACAGAAGTATTTTAGGCCTGTAACTCCTGTAAAAGAGCTGAAATTCTTGCTGATATCTCTAGGAAATTGATGCTTGCCTGTAGAATCTCAATATGATAGTGAATATTTGCCTTCATCCACAGAGACTTAAACCTTGGCAATAGTTGTAAAGCTACATATATACGTATTTACTACTTTAAGACTTAAGTCACCTAAAGGGAGATGCTGAATGGTAGTATTCTTTGTCACCTACATCCTTTATCTGTGTGTTCTGTCTCCTTCACAGCTGTATCAAAAAAAAAATCACATTCTTTGGCTTCTAGTCAGCATCTCTACACAAGAAAATTGTCGTGTGATATACACATTTTCTTTTTCTCTGATTCTTTCTTCCAAAGACTTATCTACACAATTTTTACTAAAAAGTAAAAGAAGGTGCATGAGTTTCCTATCTGTGACAATGCACTCAAATGGAGTTAGCTACTTTGCTTATATCCATTCTAAGCACTGAGCATTAAGCATAAAGTAAATTACTGTCAGGTTGCCTCTATTGATTTTAATTTAGTTTTCCTGAAAAATGTACTTTAATTAGTATTATGTTAAACATATATAAAATCTTGGTCATAAAACCTAGAATTCTATTTTTTAACATTCATATACTAATTGTATAGTAAGCCAGAAAAAAAAATTCTACTTACAAAATAGCTAGCAGGCATATATCGGCATGAAATATTAGTTCAATGGATGTTATAGGCAGTACAATTTTACAATAGTAGCACCCTCATTTTTCCATTATATTTGATAGTACTTCTATTACTAGAAACGCAAGGCAATTAAAAAATAATTTGCATTTGTTTTATAGATTCTACTCAGCTTGTTTGTTGCTGTTATTCTGGACAACTTGGAGCTTGATGAAGATCTGAAGAAACTTAAACAAGTAAGAACATGTTTTTGTTCTTCTTGAAGATATTTTCAATAAAACATTCCTCTACTGGTGCTCCTATGATAAAAGATGTGAAACATTTTCACTGAGTATGAAGAAAACAGGAGATGTTGAAGAGGACAGCCATATTCTCTTATATTAGTACCACACAGTATAGGGTAAAAATTAAGTGATTATCAAAAAGAGATTTAGAAAATGTTTCAAATATTCAGTGAAAGTCAATTTAGATTGGCATGTAATTAAAATTATGTAAAATTCACAGGTGGATAACATTTTTGCTTATAAACTACATACTGAAGGATAAAGTATTGTTTGGCCTATTTTCATGTTCATGAAGGCTTTACCATGTGACTTGTACTTCATTTGTACTGCAGCAAGAAAAAAATGTGAAAATATAGTGTTCCTCCTTAACCAGATTAGTTGTGAGTAGGATATGAAGCATCAGCACACCATGGACCCATTTCTTTAGAAGGTAAAATTTTGCAGAATGTGGCTCCTGTAGGCTTTTGTAAATAAAGAATTTTTTTTAGAGCAAGGCCTTACATGTTAATATGTGAGCAAACTGTAAAACCACTGCAGGGGAGAGCACTAGCAAGAATCAGCAGACAGAAAGTGGGAAAGAGGACCAGGCTGAATGTGTTAGATGACTCCTAAAGGCTCTTGGCAAAGTCAGTGCGTTTACTTGATTGTCTATATTTGGGGATTAGGATTACCTAGAAGTCACTGTCTCAGGCTGGAATCTCAGAATGAAATTCACATAAAACAAATATAACTACAAAGTTCATGTTGGCCATTCTGACCTAGTGAACAAGCCACCAAAGAAAGTGTCTGTATGCTTTACGTACATACACTGGAGTGAATTTATGAATGCAAAGAGGAACCAAATCATCAGCATTTGCCTATTTCATGTTTGCAACAGCAATTTGAGAGTTTAATGTGTTGGGACTGTTTTTGTAATATTTGAATTATAGCCTTCTTTCACCTAGTTTCTGTTTCTTCTGTGCATCTTTCAGGTGAATCAGCAATTCATGTGGAATTATGTTTTTTCACTTTTTGAACAGTAATCTCCCAGATAACTTCCACTGAACATTGAAGTTAATGTGCCCTTGTTTTTTCATCCATGTTATTTTGCTTTTAGTTTTGAAACTGAAGGAATGCATTTATTGATTTATTATGTTTATATTAGTTTTGCTCATTTTTCTACAAACTTCTCATTTAAGAATGTTAAATGTCAATTTAGTAATTAACTGTTTCATGTATGCTCACTGAATACCTGGCATGTTTCAGATTACTCTTTCTTCCCAATATTCTATTATTCAGGGCACTAAAAGATAAAAATATTATATAGTCACCTTAAGGTCTTCTTTATAGAATTTGATCTAAAAATATTTCTTGCTTTTGTTTCTGCAGTATTAAATATCAGCATGTATTGCAAATGAAGTGAACTAAAAGGACGTGCATTTTATGGCACAAAGAAATATAAGTGCTAGATATCAGTTAATCACCTCACACACGTGAAAAGAGATATAGTATAGTTGATTCTGGGATGGCCAGTCTTGAGTATGCAAATTGAGTGGAGCAAATCAAGTTTACTCGTTTTTTCTCCTTATCAGTCTCAAGAGGTAAAATCATAGGAAGTGAAAATTACTTGGAGATATGATAAGCCATGTCATATCATCCTGATAATCTTCTGGTAAATTTTTCATAATGTCTGCATGAATTAGAAACACAGATCAACTTTCTGAAGTGAGGAGCTTGAGATTTTAAATCCTGTGGCTTTTGTGTGAAACTTTAAAAGTCTGAAGGTTTGTGTATGAAATGACAGCAGCATGACTTTGTGTTTTAGATGCTCCCCTCTGAAACTAGGGAACAAAAAACAGTGATGAGAGGCCAGCACTTGCCGTGCTCACCAATGCAAGAGCCTAAAATCTTGGTAGCCTGGTAGGAACCCTGTCTCTGTAATAACCATAAAGTACAAGTAGAGCCCACTCAATTAAAAGACTTTTTCTTTTTTTAAGTCCCCAAACTTCATTCTTTTGAGACTGTCCACAGTGCAACTTCATGAGCTGGACCAGAGTAAAAAAGGTGCCTATTGA
Source organism: Gallus gallus (assembly GCF_016699485.2). Lineage (NCBI taxonomy): Eukaryota > Metazoa > Chordata > Aves > Galliformes > Phasianidae > Gallus > Gallus gallus. Next base: position 143,667,199 of record NC_052532.1, read on the forward strand.
GCAGACCAAGCATTATATTCACAGAATCATAGGGGTTGGAAGGGACCACTGAAGATCATCCAGTCCAACCTGCCTTCTAAAGCAGGTTCCCTAGAATAGATTACACAGGAAAGTGCCCAGGTGGATTTTTAATATCTCCAGAGAAGGAGACTCCACAATCAATCCGGACAGCATGTTCCTCTTGTTCAGGTGGAACTTCCTGTGTTCCATTTTGTGCTCTGTAGTGGAAATGCTAAGGCATGGCCTGAAACAGTGAGCACCTGGTGGGAAGGCAGGGCCAACCCAGGGGAGTTCAGGTGCATGCAATGCGCCTGAGTGACCGGAAGGGATGGAGCCAGGATCCCAGACCTCATTTAAGGGTTAGTAGAAGTAAGGGTATCTCACTGGAGATCCCTGCCTAGCTGAGGCCTTCCAAAGGTAAGCAGTTTTTCTTCCTTTGTTTCTGTGTCCACAGCTGCTCCATTTGGGCTTGTTCTTATTTGCTGTAGGTTAGGACTGTGCTACTCTGCTATTACTGCTGAGTTTTCCATCACATAAGAGCATTACATGCTCACTGCCCCTTATTCTATCACTGGGCACTGCAAAAAGGTCCACGTGACTCCCACAGTTTAAATACTTATAAGCATTGCTAAGATTCCCCTTCAGTTTTCTCCAGGCTGAACAGCCCCAGGCCTCTCAGCCTTTCCTCTTAAGGGAGATGTTCCAGGCCTCTAATGAGCTTCGTGGCCCTCACTGACCTCTCCAGAAGTTCCTTGTCTTTCTTAAACTGAAGAAATTAAAACTGACCACAGTATTCCACATGTGACCTCACCAGGTCAGAGTGGAGGGGGAAGATCACATCCCTTGACTAGCTGTTGGCCATGCTCTTTTTAATGCACCCCAAGATACTGTTGGTCTTCTTGATCACAGGGATCATGGATCATGGACAATCTCTTGTCCGCCAGGACATCTAGGTCCTTTTCTGCAGAGCTCATTTCTCTGCAGAGTAGGTCAGCCCCTGACCTGTGTGTGTGTCACTTCTCAGCATTTTCCCTTGTTGAACCTAATGAAGTTCCTCTCTGCCCAGCCCTCCAGCCGGCTTTGATAGTCTGTTTCCATGACCAAGCCAGCATTTACAGAAGAGCCACATGGCTATTGGAAATGACAGTTTGTTTGTCTCTGGCGTAATGGCATATGCATTATATACCATTATGTCGTATAAGAATGTCTAAGGTGGCCGACAATTGTTCACTTGTAGTTATGCTTTGGAAATATTTATTTAAACAGTATAGCCTCTCTTCAAAGACTATTACTCAGTGCTACTGAATGTATTCTCTCCTGGTGTTTTAGCCAAACAAATTCATATTATACAAAGTATTGCATGGTTTAAAAATGTTTTAAATAAAAGGAAATAAGAGGCTGGTCCTTGGAGCTGAATAACTGGAAGTGATTGCACAACTGATTAAGTGTCTAGAACAGAGAATGTTCCCAGTGGGGTAAACCTGCGATGGTATCACAGGCTCAGTGCTGATAGTAGCTGTGTGCGATTATACTGAAATATTGGTTGTCTTATCTCAGAAGATAAAGCAGAAAAAGTTTAATTCAATGATATTTTGAATTCTCTATTAAAAATGAACTATAAAGGGAAGGAAGACTGGGAGGTAATTGTTACATTTAAATCAAGACCATTTCTATAACGAAAGAGATCTGTATCACTGCACAGGAATTTTTTTGACATCTATAATTCAATGCTGAGTAGTGTTCGAGGAATTAATCAAATCATTCAAGCTCTTAATGTAAAAGTACATTGATTTGTTAAAATTGGTAAAATTGAAGTGCTTTCAAAAGTATTTTCATCCTCATGTTTGCATTTTTTTTCACTGCCTTTAATGACTGTAGAACTTGAGGCCCAAGGCATTTTCAAATAATGAAGTACTGAAGGATTTTCAAGGAAGAAGGGAGAATATATTTAGTCCAGAAATGGTACAGAGCTGATGATCACTTCTGAGATGTTTAGTTCTTAATTATATCTTCATTCCTTAACCTGATCTTGATAACAAAAATGATATTATTTTCAGATTATTGAGCAAGGACTAATTAGCTAATATTTGCAATGTACACTAAAACATGAAGTGATATATAAACACTATACTATCTAGACCAAAAATAAAACTTGTAAGAGGTTTATTTCAGTGATTTACATAGCTTTACAGAAACATATAGGATTGGAATCTGTTCTTCCAAGATGCGATTCAGATGGTTTAAGAGCAGAATTATTGTTTACTTCATTATAGCCCTGTGCTTTGTTCACATTATGTCCCCATCCTTTGCCATGTGTTATCCTCTTGGTTATGTCTGCCATGACAGCTCAAGTCAAGTGAAAAGAGGTTGTACCATAGCTCATATTCAGCAGCTGTATGTATATTAAACTTGATTGTTTATGTCACTCCAGACTGACCCTACCACATGCACTAGCATCCAGGTGTGAGATTGATCTGCTCATTTTCCAGTTCTGCCCTCTTCTGTGGTGTTCAGCACAAGTTATGCAAAAGAAATATATCAGCTAAAATCTTAGTTTACTCCTCTTTTATTCCCATCTTCCACCCTCTCTCCTGAAATTGTTGGTGAAAATTTAAGAAGCTGGAAGGATTTCTTTGAGAGTCTTTTGTTGGGCTTTTCTTTTTAGCAATTCAACTACATTGCATATGTTATTATCCAGATGTTGTTTAACTACTACAGAGAAGTCTTAAATGATTATGAAGCATGACTTTCCACAATAGCCCCATTAACTTTTCCTATTTTATTTTCTACATACTTAGTAATTCTATAGTTTCTAACTTTCTATCAGTCTGCCTAGATAAGCAGTCTGACTCACTGTTTTTTAGTTTCCCATGCAGCCTCCTGAAATTCTTTTTTTTAAATTAATGTCACATGTGACACTTCCCCTAACTCATTATTGATTTTATTTATGTGATAGATTAATCACCACTGTTAGTATGTCACCACTGTTAAATCCCTGAGATCCTTTGGAGGTCTTGAGTGAGCGTTATCAGGTCTTGGAGTGTAATAAATTGACCTTCTGTCAGTTATCTTTCAAAAGCATTTCACCAGACACTGCTATTGGAAATAAATCTTCCATATGGGTTAGGGTCTTCTTTGACTTCTTCTGTGGTGGATGCAGTTCATTTTGCTTTCTTGTTTTACTTTATTTTTTAAACTTTCTTGAATAGTATTCTGATTCTCTTTTAAAGTCTTTGTGGATCTTACTGCTTTCTAAATGTTTTATAAGTTTTCGTATTAGATTTTATTTCTTTAGAAAATAGTCCTACAAAACCTTTCACAATCCACCATGTAAATGTTTTAAAAGATGTCTGCAAAAGTTCATGCTCTTCTCTGAATTCTTTGTTTAGCGTATAACTTCCCTTTCTGAAATAGATCTTAAATATATCCAAAGTCCTTCTTTCCACTCCAACTAGCAATGCTGACCTTTTTGAACTTCTTAGCATTTCTTCAGTAGGTCATTGATGTATTAAGTGCTTCTATAACAGGATATTTATACACTTCCTCCTCCCAGATTCTGCCATTTAATTGTTCCTTTTAAATTCTTCTTAACATCCTTATAACTTTGTTATTGTTTTTTGTTGTTGTTGTTGTTTTAACTTAAAATCAATATAGTAGATTTTTTCTCTGAATTTAAAAGCATTTTTGATCACCATTACAGAATAGCTTTTTTGGTATTTATATGATGATCTAGATCTGGACAACCTGCTACAGCACCTTACCACCCTTTGAACAAAAAGTTTCTCCCTAACATCTAATCTAAATCTCCGTTATTTAAGTTTAAAACCATTTCCCCCTTGTCCCATCACTATCTGCCCATGTAAAATGTTGATTCCCCTCCTGTTTATAAGCTTCCTTTAAGTACCTGAACACCACAAGAAGATCTCCCCAGAGTCTTCTCTTCTCCAGGCTGAACAAGCCCAGCCTCCTCAGCCTCTCTTTGTAGGAGAGGTGGTCCACTGACAAGAAGTAGATACATTTGGAGAGCAATTTTTAGAGAGCTATTCTTTGTATGTAGGGTGCATACACGAAAATTTGAAGCCAACTGTGAGATGATCCTTAAGCTGCCCAAGTTAATGAATCATTATTCATCAGCAGCACAGTTTGTAGCTGCTGATGTACTCATATGGATGGCATTACTACCACACCATAAAGTGGATCCCATCTAATGGTACAAAATTTTAGAAATATTTTCTTGTGGACTAAAAGATAAGAAAAAAAACAGTGTTAAATGATTGTTTTTCATGATGGAGGAAAGGTGGTACCAACAGAGTTTCATGCTAATCTTGAGGAAGACCTTTCCTGTTCAGTGTTTATAAGTTATCTAGAAAGTGGGGTGAATAGTAAAGCAATAGTTTTCTGCTGATGAAAAATAAGTAAAGGCATCCAAATTTAAAACTTACTATGAAGTATTCTTCTTTTGTCTGAGATATAAAATTTCAGTTGAAATATAAATAAATGCACATAGAGAAGAATCCTAAACAGGTATATAAACATAGGCTTTGAATAAACTATCATCAGTTTTTCTTTCAGTCACTTTAGATATTCTCTATCATGTCTCTTCATTGCTTACTGAAAAAGAAGGCAAACTGTGTTAAAAACAATTAGAGACAATAAGCACAGGTGAAAATTTCCTGTTTTACCATATACACCTATCATGCGTCCACGTGTTGAATATTGCATTCAAATGAGTTGTCTTTTTTTAAGAAAGATGCACTAAACTGAGAAAAGGTGCGTAAAAGGATAATGATCTTCAGCTTGAAAATGAGATGACAGAGATGGAGTCTTAAGACAAAGATACATGAATCACAGAACGTGTGAGAAGTTAAATAGGGGAACACTATTTTACTTCTTTCACTACAAGAAAATGAGTGGGCACTCAAATTGGGAGGAAAAAAAGCCAAGAAGGTACTTTTTTTTTTGATTTTGAGACAAATTAATGGAATCGAATCCTATAACAGCTGATGGTTTTGACATAGGTTTAAGCCCCAGAGGTTGTAAAAGCTGGGATAGAATGCAGGAAGTATAATTGCTTTGTATTTGATCTGTTCTTATACTCATTTCCTAGACATTTTTTTCTTGTCCTTGTCAGAGGCTGGACATTGGTGAGATGGACCTTTGATCCAATCCAGTGCAATCGTTTTTATACTCCTACGATTTTCCATAATCTGAATGGGATTTCAGAAGCAATTTGCAAATAGCACATTGAGGAACCATTTAACTGTGATTTATTTTCACAAGGGAAAGAGCAAGTCTCTCAAGCATCTCTGATTATAAGAAGTGGCCTAACTTCCTTGGCTCTCTGCACACCTAAAACATGAATACAGATGGGTTTCATTACTAAATATATTTTCTCAATCCGTGTGTTACTACCTAGCAACAGAAATTCTTGGACGAATCAACAAGAGTATGAAATAACATTTTTTCTTCCGATTTAATGAAATTTTCACTCTCACCAGTCAAGTTACTTGCCAGATGTACATGCTCCTTTCCCTCTCCTTCAGCTCCATGCAACGAAATACAAACAAGATTATTTTCCCCCTGAATCCATATCAAAGCAGCATATGCCAGAGGTGTGTGTATATTCATCTATTTGTATATATCTTAATGATCTTTTTAAATATACATTATTTTGCCTTTGTGCTTCTAGAAAAAGCAGATGTTTGCTGTGTTCATTTTCTCTTTTATTTAAGCTTACTATTAACTCTTTGATGTTGAAAATAAAGACATTCATAAAAATTGGAGATAAAGATAGCTTTTTTGCTTGATTTTTTTTTTTTTATCACAATGTCCGAACAATTCAATTTGATATCAGTGGCTTAGGATTTTATGCTTCTAAGTTTTCCAAAGTGAAACAGTTTAATTCAGTAATCTTGACAGAACATGTACAGTTAAAGCCAAGAAGGTAACTGTTAGGTGCCCTGTTTGATAGGGAGGAACAGTTGTAGCAGATTAAAGTTAATTGGGAGCTGAGTGCCATCATGTACTCATTCTGTCATGGAATCTAATTCCATAGTATGTGTTTCTTTCAGTGATGGTAGTAGTGATGGAGGAGTGGGAGGGTAGTGGTGCTGGGATCAAGTGCTACCCAATTGTCAAGAGCTATGGCACAGCAAGGTAGAGAGGTCTTTGAAAATTATGAGGGGGAAAAAGAAACTCATTTGGTTTTGGGGTGTTCATGAGGTCTTAAAATGTACCTTGTATTTTCCTTCTTTTTTCTAGTTTTTTTATTAGGTAAACATCAATTAGCACTGTTTTTGTTTGTTTATTTGTTTGTTTTGTTTCTTTGTATGTTTGTTTTTCAGTGAAGAGTTGTTTTTGCTTCTTCCCTAGTCTATTTGGTACTAAGGTTAAAAAGCTCCCCAATAAATTCATCAACCAATTTATAATGAAAATTTTGGCCTCCTACTGTGTAAAGGGAGTACTTGGTGTTTCCTGAGCATCATACAAATTTCTGGAACCAGTATTCTGACTGAGTAGGATCCTGCTCACCTTTCATGCAACAGCGCTTAATCAAAATTTTGGTCAATGTTAGTCAAGACAGTAAGTTAGTCTCTGAAGAAGCTTTGCTGAGTCCTTCTGCATTTGTCTCTATCATAGAATTAACTTGAACAAAAGTTTTGAATCAGAGATTTGTATTAGGTAAACTCACATGCCTGACAATTCCAACCTAGATTTCCTGTGGATAGGTACTCCCTTCTGTGACTGCTGTAGTTTTCAGTTTTTATTTCTCTATAAACTGGAGAAGAGAAGCACAATTTGTACCTTCAATCTTAAGTTCATATGCAATCAGTTGTTGATTATACAATTACTATTTTGATGAAGTTAAAAATATTTCCAGTGTCTGCGCTTTTCATATCTAACTTAGAGAAATTAAATACATGCCCTTAATCCATGCAAAAGAAATCTCCGAAGAGTACTTTGTGTACTTTAAGAGGTGTGGTTATTTCTGCGAAAGAAGTAACAGTGTATCTTGAAAGGAAATATAGACCCTATTCATGTGAAAAGCCAAAGGCGTCCTCACAGGGAAGGACAGGTTGGTCTGTGTGAAAGCAGACATCCACCCTTTGCCATGGGAGTATGTCTGCAACGTGGCACTCATGGGTTTCAATGTATCACACTAAGTTTTTGTGGTTATGTTTGGTCTTTGAAGACAAACATAGAAATAGTTGCTTCTTCAGAGAACAAAGCTCTAACTGCACCAATGATGTTGAGGATATCCATTTTATATTCCCTGCAATATTTTGAGGGATGTTGCTCCACCACTACCAAGGTTCTGGGATTTATTTTTTTTTATTATTTTATTACATGCTGTGCTTCAGTCTTCTTATTGATGCTATGCTTAGCACTGTTGTCGTTGTAGTTCCTTCTTTCTCATCTATTTCTTTTTGTTTCATATCTAGTTGCAGTAAGTGCAGTCTTTAGTTTACATCAGATCATATATACTCCCTTCTGCCTGTATTCACTTCTCCCCATTCATTGTCAAAGGAATTTATCCATCCTCCCATCTTTGAAAATTTTCAAAGTAGACATTTATTTATTAGGAGAGTCTCCATTAATTCAGAAGTGTAGTACCAGTCTTCTTGAAGCTTTTTAATGTTTCTCTCCTTTCTGAACTTGGCTGTTGCTCTGGGAATGATCCCTGCTCTCCTGTGGACCAAACTTCCTACTATCAATCAATTATCAGTATTTCTGTGTCCAAAGCATGTACTCATTCCTGAGGTTTGTGATGTTCAAGAAAGCTCTCACACAAAATATGGAATTCACACTGACAAGAAGAGAGAAAAAAAGAGCAGTACACTCATCTTTCCCAGAGCTAAACACAGAAGTCTGCTCTGTAACCTCATCTTGCATTTATGTTGTTTTTATTTTATCTTTCACATGTTCCTACTTTCAGTGCTAGGAAGGGCTTCAGATTTTACCTCATTTTCAGGCTTGGGTTATTTTTGTTCTGTTGAAGTCAGATGAATGGGAAAAAAGGCAAGGGTTTTGCTGCTCTCCTTCTGAGTATACAGGCATTATGTTTGCTGAGGCAGCTAATCTGTCTATTTAAGCCTTTCCAGTTTATATTTGATTTTTTTTTAACTGTTCCTAGATAGTGAGATACAGAACTTGGTTTCCATATGGTTTTGCCCTCCAGATACTCATCATCTCTATGTAAAGCAGTTCTAACAACAGAAACAGCACACTGGTTTTCCAGCTAGTGAAAATATATGCTATTTTTATAGCATCTGCTAGACACTCCTGCTGCTGGCATTTCATATGATTGTCTATGGAATAAATAAAGAAGGCAACCTGAACTCAGCACCATACTTATTTTCTTTTAACTTTTCACTCTGAATTTATAAGAAATAATTTTGCTTTGATCTTTGCTTAAGTTTTAATCCAAAAAATATTCATAATTAAAACTCTACAGAAATTTTACAGAGGCAAGGGCTAGCAAAGTGATTTATTCAGCAGAATTGGTCATAAGGAGAAGATAAATCACAATCTGACTGTCAGCCAAACTGAAGCCTATGTGGTTCAGTATGATAAGTGAGGCTGAGAAGTTCTTCCTAAGCCTGGTTCCAGAACAAAAAGGAAGTCCACACTGTACAAAGTAAAAGATAATTGAAATAAAGCAGAAGTTAAAATTTTTCCTTAATGTGGATTTGGGAATTGTGAAAATATAGTTGCATGCTGTAAAGGAAGTCTAGAAAGCAATGGTTTTCATCTCTATTGAGAAGAAAGCACATAAACCAACCAAGGCTCTACAGTTTGGTTTTTCCATATGTAGAACTCTGCTTTCCCATAGAACATAGTCAGAGGAGAGCTAGCTAGCCAATATTCAGTGAACTACTAGCCACACTATAATGCGTGGCTTATTAAAAGCAATTTTTTTTATTTTATTTTTTATTTTTTTGAGGGAATAATTCCTTTGAAAGTAAACCATTTTACGAGCACTCTGATGGTTTGGGAGTTCTTGATTCTCCCTTTCTCCTTATCTTGGAAACCAAAACATAAACAACTCAGGTTTCAGAACAAGGCAGTTACATTGCTGTCTGCAACACAAACCATCTGCTATTTATAGTGCAAGAATCTTCAATAGTCTGCATTAGTTGTATTTAATGGGCTATTCTTTCAGTGTCCTCCTTGTGTTACGTATTTGCCTTAAGACTTTGGATCTGGGTAGTTATATGGGTGACAGAAGAGAAAAATACAGTGCATTTATTTATTCAATACCTATCTTAGGTGAGTTCCTGGTGTGTATCAAGTAATTCTGGAAGCATGAAAAGATGTGGATGATCTTGGAGAAAACATGCTACTTGCAGTAGCTGAAAGTAATTTCAAAATCTTGCCAGAGCTTTTCTGGGAACCAAAACTGTTAATGCTGGCAGTCATTTTTGATCTTGGATTTGTGGCATCAATAGATACCCAAAAAGCTCCTTGAAAAAGATTTCCAAGCGTCAGCTCTTATCTCTTTACCACATCTTTGTAAGATATCATAGGCTTAGATTAAAGTCATTCAAGAAGCAAGGGGCACCAGATTTCTGTGGGATATATAAGATGAAATCCCACACAGATAAAACAGTGCTCCCAGAACTCTGTTTTGGACCATCCTTTGTTCTCTTTCCCTTTTTCTTCCTCTCATTTAAAAATTTGATGAATCTCTCTCAAAATTCTTACAGTATGCTTCTAATTTAAATGATGAGAAGGTAATTATTTTTTGGTTCAGTTCCAGGAGAATAGACTTTTCTGCTTCATTTACTGAAGCTGTATATTATACAGGAGTATATATTTATATAGGAGTTGTAACAAATTATTACTGTAAGATTTTTCTCCTTGAGTGCCTTAATGTGATCCTCATTTATATTTCACACCAGTTATATTTTTCTTCCTTGCAAAGTGAGTTTGTCTTGAAAATCTGAGGTGAGAGTCTGTAATGCATTTAAGTATTCATTTAAAAAATGTAGATTATCAGAGGAAAATTGCTAAAAGTTGTACTTTTTTTGAGAGTTTCAGCAGGCACGTTTTATCCATACTTAAGGTGGTGCAGAGAAAGCATATTCTTATGCATTGTATGGGATTTTGCTGGCTCCCCCTAAGCTCATAGGACAATGGCAATTTGTGCTGAGCATGAACAGGAGTAGTAGGAGAAAGGTACCTTGTCCTGTTTACAATGACTTTGAAAAGGAATAACGCATACCCTTGCTCTGTATGATACTGTTGTATCAAACTTCCTTTATGTTGTGAGTGTATATGTGCACAGACATACAAAAATGTTTGTCTGCTATATTTTTTTCTCTTAAGAACTAGCTAAAAATGAGTTATATCTACCACTGCAAAATCCTAAAGCTGACTTACTGGTGCAAGTGAATTTGGCAGGAGCTTCAACAGAATCAAGTTATATTAAGCTAAGTTGAACTGCAGTACAATGTAGATAATGATCATCTTCTCTACTCAGTAACACTTCATGTCGAAATCAAATCTGTTACAACAACTCCTGTTGGCAGCTGAAAGATGGAGCTTCCTATTCACAAGAGAACATAAATTCTAGAAAAATGTGACATAGCCATGGTAATACTTACTGTGTATTGGCCATCATACTGCAGTGGTGATGTATTCCTATTGGTAGGACATATCAATAACACTTTCACAAAATGATCAAGTAGCAGCTAAGATTTGTGAGTTACATTGCCAGCTAACTGCTCACTGATTTATTTATTTATTTATTTATTTATTATGTTGAATACAGTGTTAGGACAGTGTTGTGTCATCATTACAACTACCATTTTTTAGGACTGTCCTCACATTATCATTGTCACTTGAGCAGAAGTGGTCTCTTGCATAGCTTCGAACATCACAGGTGGCCCATAGGCCTGATTAAATCTTTTCGAGCATTTATTTCTTTCTTGCATCACCCACTACCCTTTTCAGTCTTGAGCTCCATGAAGGCTTTAAGTATGCTTGTGAAAACTGGGAGAAAAATTGTTTTGAATCCTGGTTTTCTGTGTTAACCTGGGTCAATCACTAAATCCTTACTTCCATGGAGGTTCTCTGACTATCACTTCAAAGAATGAACTAAGTTCAGTATGAGTGAAATGCTGGCCTTTCACTTTCAAATTTATCATACAAAGATAATAGGGTTGGTGTTTTTTTCAGTAAAGTCTTCCCGTGTCTTGGTAATTTCAGGTTCTACCCGCATGGGGAGAGAGGAGGCCATTATACACTGTGTTGATACAGATATAGCATGGCACAATGTGGTACCAGGCTCTGTTGAAATCTTTAAGCATTGCTGGCGTATACATAAAAATCATTAAAGGGTGGTGAGACCTTTTGCTAGGAGGTACAACAGAAAAGGGGTCCTCATTGTTTCTCCTTTGCATTAGTGCTGTGTGCAATAGTGACTGTGTGGTGAAGAAAAATATGTGTATGTGCAAACTGAACTTTACTCTCATATAACCAGGAATTATAATTTCCATTTATGTGAATAGCTCCTTTGAAAGCAGTATACAAAATGAAGGTCTCAGTTAATGGGTTTGCACTGGCATTCCTGGGGACAGTGCAACCAACTCAGCACACCGAAATGGTATTGATTGTTTGACCAGGCAGACTATTCTAGAAACTTTTCATGGTGTTGTATTTGTTTGTTTGTTTTCATTTTTGAAACAAAATCAAATTCATTTCTGGTTTATGCTACTAGCAATAGAGGAACTCTTATAAAAGTACAATGGTATATCTACTAGACTGAACCAGTGATGTGTAAGCTGTAAGTAATAACAAAGCTAATCATTTCAATGTTAAAGTCCCCTCCTGACTAAGCAGAAGCTACTCTTGTAGGAGCTGACTTACAAGGTTTGCCCTCTAAATTCTGGCCTTGGTAATACAGTTGCATCCATTCTCTGAACAGTGGAGAGGAATTGGCTTCTCCAGAGACAGAGTGAGATCTTATGTATGCTAAATAGAATTCTGCAGATCTCTATGTCGTTCTTTCATGTAGCTGGAGTCCAGGGTACCTGTTTGACTAAGTTTGGTGTCTTAGTTAATTGCTTACAGTTGAGATAAATCAATTTAGTGTTAGAGTGCAACTTTTACTAGAGAAGTAATTCAAAATTCAGTGTCATTAGTTTCATTTCATGACCTTATACGTGGAAGCAGTATGTGTATAGAAATGTGTCTAGTTGACATGCAAGCCAATAGCAATTACTTTTTCACTTATAAATCAGAGAAATCCAGTCATCAGGTTAAAAAATAGGATGGAAGAACAGATTTGTGCAAGGAGCTTGGAGAAAAGATCCAATCCAGTTCCCAATGAAGAACAGAGAGCCCAACTGTCATTTGTACTGACCACATCCTTCTGGAGAGAATGGTGTATTTCAGTCTTGTTTAAAATATTTCACACACGTTTTTGAAAAAGAGAAAAAAATATGAAAGAATTCTAATATCTATCATTTAATTATTTAAAAAAGACTGAATTCGATTTTTTTTTTAATTTTTTTTTAATACTACCAGTGCCTTGGAGTAATTAGAATGCTTGCAATGTGCTACATTCTGTCCTGCACTAAAAATAACATGTGAATGCTGAGAAGATGCCTTTAGGTAATACTATAAACAGTTATGTTCAGGGCAAAGAAAGCACCAATCGAAATGTCAGGACAAGATCTTCTTTTTTCCATTTGCTTTTTTTTGTGATTTGAAAAGAGTAAAGGGTCTGAAGACATTCTAAGTGTATTCAGATATATATTTTTCTGTTCTAGTCATCTAATTATCACATCCTAATTCTATATTTTTGATCTGTTTTCCTGCCAAACGATACAAACATAATATATATTTTTGCTCTCGAATATATATACATACAAAAACCTCATATGACTTTGAATTTATTCACAAACATACACATATGGACAAATGTTTTTAGAATCGCAAAAGTTTTCTTTCATTTCTGCTCTAGCGAATACCTTCCAAGGATGAGTGTATGTGAATGCAGGTGTACACACACACCTACGTACTGTAAACTTGTTAAATATACAGAGTTTTTCAGAGTGTCCTGATTCTTGCAGGTTGCTGAAGAAGAACAGATCCTGTTTAAAATGAGGCCAGTTTTATCTAAGTGTTGAATATATTCCCAAAGTCTGAAAATGTGTATGCATACTTTCGAAGTAAAAGGTTTTTTTTCCTTAAAAAAGAAAATAATAATAATCCTGAAGTTCTAAGAGCCCCAATGGTGCCACATACCACCTCTAATGAGCTTTCTTTTGTTAAGTACTGTTTTTTTCACCAGACATTTCTTAATTCTACAAGATTATTTTCCTTTTGTCAGTAATGAAATGGTGTGCAATACTTACATACCTTGTTCTTACTGGCAGTGGATTGTCCTAAGGTAAGTCCTCGTTAGGGACGTTTGCTTTGTTGACCCAAGTCTATCAAGTTCAACTGTAAGTCCTCTTGCGCCTCTACCCTTGAACTACTGATCTTTGAGTATGATTGTGCTTGATATTACTCATGCAAGATAATGGCCGCTGACATCACAGGAAAGCCCTCAGCAGCCCCTTCCCCCAGGAACCCTGGTTTCTGGGGTAGGGGAGTTTGTGGTAACCCATGTCTCCCTTTTAGCTCTCATTCGATTGTTACCAATGTGGCAGTCATCTGACAGTCACTTAGCAGTTTTCTTCTGACCAATGATGGATAAAATTTCACTAGCTATGTTTCTGGTAATGAGGAGAAACAAAAATGCTGATATTGTGGTTAGGCATTTGTTATGTAGAAGAATCTGTAGACTCAGAAATAGGTCTTTATAGATCTTTGCTGGATCATAAAGGAAGGACCTCCTGGTTCACAGTCTCTGACAGTGGGCAATAAAATATGCTTATGGAATAGCATAAGAACAGGGAAAGCACACAGTGAGTAATGTTTCATTCATCAGTGATATTTCATACTTGAATGATGGTCACTCTCCAGAGGGATATATGGCTTGGGAACTTCCAGTGTCCAACAAGTAAACAATAATTTCTACTTAAAGTTTGCCACATAATTATTTAATGTAATGCCTCCTTTCTTTTGTGTTATATGTTGTCATTCCAGTCAAACGATTCCTCAGTGTGCTCTTCTTCCTACATGCCTGTTATTACTTCCACTGTGTTCTGTCTTTCTGCATCTGTACATGCAGCTTTTTAATTTGACCAAATTTTCAGTTCACTGGGTAAATCTATTTAAAGTGTTCTGCCTTTACAAGCACATTTGGCACTTTAAATAACACATCTTGAAATAATTCATGTTTAATATCCATTGCATAAACTTTTCAATTTTTCTGTATTTGTAGAAAGTACAATTTTCTAGAATTCCTGTAGCACCATTTTCTGGAAATGCCTCCTATTTGTTTCTATAGAAACTACAACAGACACAAACAGTACAATAACACTACTTGGTAGAGCAAATTCTTAGTTACAGGATGCTCATTTTCATCATAGTCACCACCACTAGCTATGCATTTTCACCAGCGATGAACAAGAGCTCCCATTCCACTCATGCAAAAAATCCGCAAGGCCATCCGGTACATGGCTTGTCTTTCACATTGCTGTTGCCACTGCTGGGACACACCACCCCCCACCTCACTGTGCTCACATCCACTGTTTGCTCTCCATAAATGTTCAGCAAGTATTGAATGTCAGTAGGTGCCATTGTTTCTGCATGGAGGAATTCAGTGACACACTTTTGCTTCATACGCACTTCCGTGTCAGATGCTGTTTTGTCAGACTGCCACTCTGCTGCCATCTGTCACACAGCAACAAATTATTGGTGGGAAGGTTCAACCCCTATTGCCATTCCACCAACATCCATCTCTGATGTCATGGCCCAATATAACAAAACAGGGGGCATTACATTCAGTGCAGCACCCATATCTTGTCCGTAATGGAAAGAAATGCTAGCAAGACATTCTGAAGGAATCAAGATATCTGGCCTGTCTGCATTCAGCTGGCTTATCAAAACAGTTTTTTCAGGGGCTCCATCTTTTTGCATCCTCTATGTCTTCAAGTGCTCTCCTCAGACATCTTTTCTTGTGAAGCAGCTTAGTATCAGAAAGTGAACTCTTTCTGAATGGCCCAGACTTCCCCTAGATACAGCCACTGTTCATTCAGAAGGTAGTTTTGACCTTATTCCTGTTAATACTAAGTCTATCCTGGCAATGCAAGCATCATTTTGACAGACCTATCAACAGGTCTTTTATTCAGTGGGGAGCAAAAATATACTTTATGATGCAGTTGTACTTTTCAGTGTGAAGAATATTTTCTTTTAACAAAGAATCTTGATAAACGGAACTTAAGTACATAGCTCGCTTCTGCCTTTAATGGAGACCAGGGATAGTGGCAGGTCAAACAGTGGTAATGGATTTCTCAGGCACTTGATTCCAAAAGCTATGTTGAGTGATATATCAGTACAGACATTTTGTCTGTCATTATGGGAAGAGATGAAAAATATAGAATTCTAAGCATTTTACCTGACGGACTTAAGTGTTGTCATGCATACTGAAACATCCTGTAAACCAGAAGCAGAGCTGTAAAAAATCAGAGGCTTCCTTAAGGGCATTAAGAACCATCTAAACATTTCTTTCCCTTTTAAACAAGTCATTCTTTGGTCAATACAGAATGAAGAGCTACGAAGCAAAGAATCATAGCATTCCTAACCCAGTTTTATCTGGACTGCATGGATCAGAACACAGACCCTGATCTCTGTGCTTTCCTCAGCACTGCCAGGCACTCAGCAGATCTTGGAAGATGCCAACGACAGTTTCAGCAGTAGCATCAAACCTGGCACTTCCAAATTTTGGGTGCTGAGGTTTCAGCTTTGAAGTGCGAGTTTCAGCATAGGGATTTTTCATGAACATATTGTGCGAACAAGGTGTTATAATTGGTATATCTAATTTAAACACACTCTTGGCATAACATTATACATATACATATGCAAGTGTGTGTGTGAAAATCAAGGAGCTTTTTAAAGCTGAGTTAGATTTACTTGCCCTCAGAGTGTTATTATTCAGAGAATAGTGCTTGAGGTAATTCTAAGTGGGAAATAACTACAAAATTGAATGTTAAGTCCTACATAAAATGGATGAAATCCTTCTTTTTGTCATAGTAAGAAGATGGTAGAAAGTTCACAAAACAGATGTTGGTCCTCCATTCACAGGCCATATACAGAGAATCTGAAGTGTTGTTATTTCAAATCTATACAGAGAATATTTCCATTTCTAGAAAACAAAACTGGAAAATGTGATCAGCTGAAAAACTGCTTGTGCCAAAGTCTTCCTTCTAAGTTCTTAATGTTTTGAAAGTCTTCTGAAGGTTGTAGCTTCCACATTTATTTTTTACACTTCTTACCTTATCTACCACTTTTTAAAAAGTATCAATGGATCATAAATTCTGGCTTATGCATTTCAGGCTCAATAGTAAATACCTAGGTATTAATTCAGAAGTTGCCACTCCCTAACGTATGCAGTGCTGTATTATCTGTCAAGAAAACACAGTAAATTCAAGAGAATTTCTCTTGGAGAACAGTTTTATTATATCTAATAAAGCCTTTGAAAATTCTAGTTGATGATCAGTCAAAGCACACACTTTCCAAGGATGAGAAATGGGAGTTAAAGTGGCTATGAATGTGTGAATAGCAGTAACAAAAATATAAATATAAGCTTCTACTGCTTCATTTATGTCACTAGGGAAGAAAATGCTTACCTAGCTTTTATATCACCAGGAGTCCATCTAATCTTTTTGTTGTTGTTGTTTTATTTGGTTGATATCTAAGGAAAAATGCAAGTGCTTCCTAGTGCAGATAGTGATTCTAGATGCTTCATCCTCTGAAATAAGGGAAAATCCTGTAGGTCTTTGGCAGGGAGGAGAACAGTTGTGTAGCAATATTTGTTATTTTGATGGCAATTGCATCCTTGAAAATTCATGCTGTATTTGCTTTTGGTTTCATTTGTGTCACGCAGGACTTCATTTCCTTTTCTGATTTGTGTCTTAAGCTCATAGGAGTTTGTGGATTTGTGCACTCCTGTACATATTGTACACAACTTTTGCACCCTTATAAAAATAGAGGCCTGGCCCTTGCACGAGATTTAATTCTTGGTTTACTCATTGAAAAATCTAGCTATGCAGAAGGATGAATTGATTACATTTTTTCTTGAGAGTTTTGGGTTCCTGATTGTAAGTCACTTATCTTCCTCTTATGATTCAGAGAACTTTGCAGACTCTCAAAAACAAATCAGGCACTCTTAAAAACATGACAGAAGATGAGAAATCACAGGCATTTTTTTTCCTGCATAATATCCAACAAGTGGGAGCACTATTTCAGAATTAAGGGAGATAATATGTATATTGCTTCTCAAAGAAGCAATTCAGCATCACAACACAAAGAGAACCATACCCGTTGCCTGTGAAACAGGATGTCAGAATGCAGGAATTCAGCCCCAGTTAAATTTCATTGGCAAACTTGTATGGTAGAAAGGGCAGCCAGTTTTTCTTTCACATCTAGTCCGAACTTGAAGGTTTCTGAAGTAACTTGCATCAGCCTCACACAGGTTTGCCTCTGCGTGTCCTAAACTGATTTTATGTGTAAATATGTACACTGAAGAGATACTTTAAAAAGGCAATGAAACAAAACTCCAGCCACCTGTGTCAAGATACGAACAACGAAACTGCAAATAAACAAGAGGCAGCTCATTTGTGCAAAGACAGTCTTCTGTGTTTAAAAATATATATCGGATTTTTGCCTTTATTTATAGAAATGATTTTTTTCTCAGCCTTAGTTACAGTTTGTCAGTGTTAAGAATATTATATTGCAGAACTTGGTCCACTATGTATGTCTCAAATCTAAGTTACATAAATGACCTTCTCACAGAATCTGACAGAGTGTAGTAATATTTTGAATTTAACTACAGGATATCAAGAGATGGCAGATGCAGACTTACAACAGTGAAATTGAAGGCAATTGAAGAATTATCTTGGACCAGTTAACTATCACCAAATAATAGAATCATAGATAAGTGCAGGTTAGAAGGGACTTCTGGAATACATCCAGTTGGGTATGCCATGGGGCCACACCAGTTAAGTGGTGACCTATCTCCATAAATCAGCCTACACAAATCACATGTGATAAAGATTTTGCGTATATGGATGAAATCCTACTCTTCCTATACTTTGATATTAAGAGGGCCTAGGTCAAGATTACTTTTTGTGTGTGTGTGTGTGTGTGTGTGATACTATAAGCAGAGACAGGCACATTCACTGCAGATTGTTCCTTTTATCCATATGACCTCACTACCTTTCTGCATTTTTTTAATGCTTTTCACTGTCTATATCCTGATAGGACGTCAAAATTATGACTTCCTTGGTCAGTCAGTCTGGTTCTCTTCAGCTCTTTTTTTAACTAAATGTGAACTACCTGTGGTGAGAACCTTGGAAAATCTGTCTATAATTGTAATTTCTCAGACTGGCCCTATTTTTCTGTGAATACAGTACGGTAGATGAATTTGTTTGTCTTGACTATAGGATGGTAAGTGCCAGTTACAAAGCTACATCCACAAATCTTCCTTTGTACAGGGTCTGGAATGGGTGAGCAAACTTTAAAGTCTCTGAATTTTCCTGCAGTGCTGCTTCTTTTGCTTCCCAGACAGAAGTTGTAATTACTTTTGCCATATGTCTTGAAAGGTTAACACATTATATCTAGTCAGTGTTGAATGACTGTGTTCATACAAGAGCAGAATTCATGCATCTTCTGCATTTGTTCATTTGAAAATATTTTAGCTGCTTATTGTTCATCAAACATAGAAGTCATAACAAATAATGGTGCCTAGTTTTAGTGATGTCTCAAGCGATTTCCTCTGATGAAATGGAGCATGTAATGCACTTTTTTATTGTAAAGAATATTCTTTTGTGACTCAATAACCTTTGTACAGAAACAAAGAAATCTGTGCTATTTATTTCAAGAGAAAAATGATTAATTTGAAAGAGGCAAAGCTTCATGTAAATGTGAAAAAGCTATTAAAATAACAATGTATTGTTTCATTTCCTTTATCTTTTTTTTTAAACTATCCATCCCAAAATATACATATTCCTGAATTGTTTTAAAATAGGGGCCAGATTTACCCCGTTAGATTGGACATAAGGTAAAAAGTTTTTTACAGTGAGTGGTGAGGCACTGGAACAGGCAGACCAGAGAGGTGGTGGATGCCCCATCCTTGGAGACATTCACAGTCAGGATGGATCAGGCCCTGGGCAATCTGATCTAGCTGTGCTGTCCCTGATCTAGCTGTGCTGTCCCTGTTCATTGCAGGGGAGTTGTATTAGATAACCTTTAAAAGTCCCTTCCAACTCAAAAACTTCTATCATTCTGTGATAAACTAATTTTTGTGTGGTCTAAGATGGAGATTCTTCTCTAAGCTAATCATTTAATCCAGCTATATGAAGAGAGAGAGCTGTTTAGAATCTGGTCTCTGTCAAAGCATACTAGCTGGCACAGAATGGCTTTTCCATGCAGCTGAATTATTTTCCCTTTCCAAAACTGCCTACCTCTTAAACTGGAAGTCTCCTAACCACCTACTGGGAATATTCCCAGCAGTGATAAACACCAAGCTGTGCTCAGGCATCATCAAGGAG
The DNA here is from genome assembly GCF_016699485.2 of Gallus gallus. Classification (NCBI taxonomy): domain Eukaryota; kingdom Metazoa; phylum Chordata; class Aves; order Galliformes; family Phasianidae; genus Gallus; species Gallus gallus. The sequence goes on from NC_052532.1 coordinate 143,686,866, forward strand.
AGTGATAGGTGGTCAGGCTAGAACTTTGCCAGCAGCCTAACAGTTTAAGAATATGGACAATCTATTTCCAATTCTTGAATTCATACTCTAGTAAATTACTAGTGTACTACTGGTGTAGCCTGATACTTTCTCCACACTTGGAGGAGAAAGTACCCCAGTGTGCTATTCCATCTTAGTTTGGGATGAGCTACAGGACCTGGAGTTCCCTCTTCCTGTTAAGTGTAGGAAGTGCCTAGAGGATTAAACAATGTATTTTAACTTTGGACAGCTAAAATTAACTGAGGTGAATGCCATCATAGGTGCTGTGGCCTAGATTCCTCCTGTGTAGCACTAGGCATCACACAAGTGACTCAATGAATATACTAGATATAAAATTTTTGTTTAGTCAGTGGAAAAAGATAAGCATGTCTGAAAGATGCAGCAAGCCCATGACCTGTAAGAAGTGTCTCTTCGTCTCTTTTGGCTACAGAAACAGTCATCAACATAATTAACTAAAGTAGGTACCTGAGTCTAAAGTCATGAAGAATGAATCTGGTCTGGTCAGCACATTCCTGGGCACTGTATCTGGTCACTGACTATACGGAATCTCAGGTTTCTTTTTTTTATTTTCTTTAAATAAATTTTTGACAGTGGAAGATAGGAAAAACATGAGAGTCTGGCTGGTGTGTAGAGAGTATGAAGTAATTGCTCTGAAAAATTCATTTTATTTATCTCAATCAAAGGGAAACTCTCTGACACACAGGATTCCTCTCCTCTATTAAATAAATGGACTAAATCTTTGCCGAGTTTTGCTGGAGGAGTTTTGTGTCGTTTGAATTGCAATCACATCTTTTCAGCAGGATTTGTTCAAGAAGAACTGATAGGAGCTACAATTACTGGAAGGAAGTTATTAAGAAAACACATTTGTGAAACTTTACTCAATATCTTATTAATTTGTGAGACTTCATGCAAAATTGAGGAAAAAGTTATTTAAATGAACAATTGGAAAGCGGCAATCACAGCATCAAATCATATTATGCACAGCATATAAGCCCTGTGACACAGAAAAGCTGTTTATTAAAAAAATCTTGTACATACGAGAAATAAATGTGTAATCTTGTTCCTCCATCTGCCAGGAACTTTCTTAGCTTATTTTACCCTTTGATTATCAACAGTGCAGTCTCTGGTATGAATGCTAGCACTGCTACAATCATAGATATATATATATATATATATATATATATATTTTTACATTTCAGTGAAAATTCCCTACGGCACCACAGAATGTGGTTAAAATCAATTTAAGTTCTGTTTTACGGTTGCTAGATGGAAGCATTTCTTACTGCCTGCAATGCCCCCATTTATTTAGGTGAGTCCAAAGGGCAAAGTTTGCGGTTGGTACACTGAGACTCTCAAGTGAAAGAGGACTAGAAAGGAACCATCAGCTCTGAGCCCTCATCTGAGCAAACTGCATAGCTGTTAGCTCATAGATGGCTCTGTCCTGAACATCCACCTGGGCTTTCTCCCAGACAACGTTTTAGTGTAGTTACGGGAACATTTAACCTGAGGGAGTCCTTTCAGACAAGGCCTGGACAAGGCTTCATCAGGTCTGTCACCTCTAAGCCAGACAGTTCTGTTGCACTCTCCCAGCAAGCCTCACAACTTTCAAACTCATGTGCTCTTGTATCTCTCAAAGTAGGCAGTACACAACCCAAATTTCCTTCCACAGAAGTGTTACTTGGGTGATTTGTACATAAAGGTTTTCGCTTTATTTCAGGTGCTTTGACAAATTGGAAAATCCATAGAAAAATAACTATTGTAATTGTGTCTCAGGGCCCAAAGGAACCAGAAGCCTAATACTGTGAAGTGTGGTTGAAGTCAGCTGGTATGAATTTAGGCAAGGGTTTTAGACAAACTTAATAACTTATTGACATGTCCATGACATAAATAACGCATTTTTTTTTCTGTTGAAAGTGTTTTTTTTTACCCAAATTCAACCTACTGCATTTTGTCAATATTCTTTACCTTAATTTTCAGATTTTTTTTTTACCATCCTTTTTACATACAGTTTGTTCAAATAAAATTGAGCTTTGTCTTCATTTTTAATGGAGTTACGGATGTAAATTCTGGTAACTGAGCAGCTGCTTTGTCTTAAATTTTAATCCAATACAGGTACAAGTATGTTGACATATATTTATTAACAACTGTTTACGAGGGTGGATAGTGATAGGACAAGGGGGAATGGTCTTAAACTGAGACAGGGGAGGTTTGGGTGGATATTAGGAGGAAGTTTTTCACTCAGAGGGTGGTGATGGACTGGAACAGGTTACCCGAGGAGGTTGTGGATGCCCCATCCCTGGAGGCATTCAAGGCCAGGCTGGATGTGGCTCTGGGCAGCCTGGTCTGGTGGTTGGAGACCCTGCACATAGCAGGGGGGTTGAAACTAGATGATCATTGTGGTCCTTTCCAACCCAGACCATTTTATGATTCTATGATTTATGCCAAAGCTGAATGAATCATGGCTGTGAAAGCTTACCCGTATGCATATCTTTTTGTGCAGCTCTCATTCATGTCCAAAAATTTACCAGATCTGTGTCTTCATACTAGTAAAAAAAAGGGAAAATAAAAACACTTATTTCTCCTGTCTTTCGGATTTTGTTTACTTTAAATGTCATTTACTGCTAATTTGATTTCATTCAAAGTTGCTATTGACAAATCAGAGATCATGGCAAATATGACTGCTGAATAGGTGCTGATATCAGTTTGCAGTATCTTTCGTCCTGTCATCTATTTGTATCACACTCAAGGCGTTCAGTGCAGGAGCACGCAGTATATCCTGTCAAGAGGGTAGCACAGATATGATATCATCACTTTATTCTTCAAATACAGGCCCTAGGAGAGATTTCCAGTGAAAAAATGTTAGTATATAGCAGCACACTGTAATGTACCAGACAGTATTAATTTACAACTATTCTGTAGTGAGACCCCCTGAACTTTCTCCAATGGCTTGAACTCTGCACACACCATGAAATTACTCTGGGCAGCTGGCCATTTCCTAAATAAACTGTATGTACATTGGTAGTGCAGCTTTTAATTTTGGACATGATTGATCTCAGCTTGTTATGAAAACTGTCAACTCGAATGGAAGAGTTTGAGCAATTACACTGAGCATTACATTTTTCATAATCATTTAATTTCATTGAAATATTTACACAACGTTTTAGTGAATTTCACAGACTGCAGGAAAAGTGCATCTTTCATTCTTTACAAATTGCACGTTGCTAGCTCTTCTTTCAATCATAATTAAATAAACAGAGAGCAACAACAACAGCAAAAATGTTCGGAAGGGTAGGTCTCATCCCCTGGGATATGATTAACTCTGTTTTTCCTCTGGCATGTTCTCGCCAATGTGTCAATGTCCTAGAAACTCAATGACTGTATTAAATTTGAGCTTTCAGTTTGCCTTGCCAAGAACATTACTTTCAAGGATGTTTCTGTCTTTAAATGCAAATTGGTGACATGAATAGATACCTCAGTTAGCTCTTTGAACTTTTCAAGTCATCATGCTCACATTACCTGACCCCAGAGCTCCTCTACGCCCCAAGCTGTTAGCTCCTGCCTGTTAGAGCAGTTGCACTACATGCTTGAAGAGAACTTGCTACTTTCACCCTGATGGCAGTGTCTGTGATTAAGATCTGTGAGATGATAGTACTACAATGCTTTAAGATAGAAAAGACTGAGATCCACCATTTATTGCTTTACTGATCTCTTCAGGTTCTACATAGCAGTGTGTGGCTGAAGTACTTAAACGGAGCACATATTTCAATTTTTTTAAGTTTCACCACTTTCATTTCTAAAACATAGATGAAAGGGCTTTTGTAGTTGGCATAGATGGAGTGTTTGTGAATGATCTTGTTTGGCATCTCTTTTGGCTTGGCTAGGGCAGTGTGATTCCATGGGAGATGCCAGCTTCCTGCTGGGAGGCTGTTATCTCCAGTAGGGCAGTGATTGTTTTGCTAGCCATCCCAACTCAAATGTCTGACCACCACCAGTGTGCATATATGTGAAAAAGCTGACCCTGCCCCTTTTTCCCACTAGTCATTACCTGCTGTCCCTTTTATTGACCTGGCCACTCCCTTCTTCCACTTTCACCACCATTCATACTACTGTGTGTAGTTAAGACAACTGCTTACGGGTTTCCTCCAAAAACAATCTGTTTTGCTTACCAACACAGCTCCCAAACTAAATCACCAAGTGGTGAGCGCAGGTGGCTGGGGGACTCACTTCAAATTGTTTTGAGCCAAATGGAAGCATAGCCATAATTTCATACTGAAAAAAGATGTAAATATCACCAGTAAATTTGCCTTTGTTACAGCTGTCTTCTGTATTTATCTGTAGCAATTGTGTGAACCAGATCTAGAGTTCCTGGTGCCATGAACTTGTATCTGAATGTATTGTTCAAGCCACTATGAGCCACTGGAATCCCAAATTAAGATTTCCTCCCCATTATTCCCTACAAGTATACTGTTCTGATAAGCTCTTCTGATCTTGGCTAAGAGTAGACAATAGTACTGTATGTATCGAGACATTAAATCTGCCCTTGTAAACTTAAGGACCATGAAAATAGGGGAAATGGGCATAAATTCCTTATATGAAATTTTGCTAACAAAATGGTGCACTGCTCCCAGTAGGCTCTTTGGGGCTGGAGACCAAGAAACAAGCAGGGCATGTCAAGCCAGCATACATTTCCATGCCAATAGTATTAATAGTAATAAATTAAAAATCATAGAGAATACGTCCTGAAGTTTTATTTTGGGTTTAGATGTGGCTAGAAAGATTCTTCACCATCATCTCTACATTTCAACTTCATTTTTTATCTTTAAAAATGTGTTATGTGTTAAAGAAGGTTAAAATGTAAAGGATTTAAGCAGCACTATAAAATGGGATGTATGTCGTGCAGAGCAACAATTACACCCTAAATGTGTAGAGAAGAATTCGGGGAAGCTATATTCTTCACGGTCTCCAATATGTAATATTATCACAGCATGTGTAATTGGAGATATTCTGTAGTAATGCTTTGAATTTAGGTTATTTTAAAATAACCTAGATAATAAGCCTATCTTGGATCATTCTCCTGGTTGGGTGGGGGTATTACTGTTCCCTTGCTTGTCACTTTAGCTACACAGTTCCCTGTCTCCAAGCTCTCTTTGATCTGTTCTGCACCGAGACTTCAGGCAGCACTGCAATCTATCATATGCTCTCCAACTCACATACAGGTACTTCTGTAAATGGGAGTCCATAGCTGCAAGAGTCATATTATATCCATGCCCAAACCTACCTGTTTGTACAATGATTTATTACTAATAGCAAACTAGCAGAAACTCAAAATGCTCTTTTTCCTCTAAAACTTCCCCCTTCTCAAAGGTTTTCAACACTATAATGTTACAGAAAAGTCCTGGCAGATTATCCGATTCATTACCCTGATACTTTGGCATGTGAAGAGTTCTGTCTCGTATGAATGAAAAGATGAGGCACTTCCCTCCAGAGATATCTCTGAACACTAATAGATTTTCCTGTAAGGATATCAATTTTTATTCTCAGCCTAAGAATTCCCTTTCTTAATTTCATCCTTGCATTCCTATGTTGGGGATACTCTGTTACAAATACTTTGTTTGCAAATAATTCTCCCATTATTTTAAATCTCCTCCTCCTGTTTTACTATCAGTTATGGTTGCTGAAATTTTAACATTGGCCCGCTTTAGTCTTTCACTCATCCTTTCTCCTCTGCCCCACTTGTTTCTGTAACTCTTCCTTTGTTTTCATGTCTCTCTTCTTTGCTGTTTTTGCTTGTCAGTGTGAGACAATTAAATGGCATTTAGAATTGAAAGCAGAGCCTGGAAATAGGCTCTTCATAGCAGCATAGAGAGAAGCTGCAGATTTCTGAGCCATTTTCTAAGACTATATAATCTCTAAACAAGAGAAATTGGTTGCAAACATAGCCTTTTCTGGCAGTGTAACTGGTGTCCAAATGGCCTTTTTCATGCTGTACTGAAGTAGAAGTTCTGATATAGCTTCTGCTCTTATTCTTGCTCCAGAATTATTTTCAGTCCTTATTATCTCCTGCCTCTACTTCTATTTCTGTCTCTTTTTTTGGTTCATTGCAGTGTTTGCAGGCTTCACATTTTAAGATCAAGTGAATTTCATTAATGTCATAATTTCTTCTTTTAAAGGAACATTAATGAAGCCATTAAATAGGACTGGACATAATACAGATTTATGCAGTATTCCCCTTCTCTTCTCATTCAGTACTTTACCATTAATCATTAGCCTTTGTTCATAGCCCTTCAAACAGTTTCCAGTCCACATGACAACTTGTATCCAACCGCATATGAATTGATTTCCAGTTTAAGCTGTCCTATGGCTGGAAGTGGTGATGTTGCTGATAGCATGACAGTGCAGCAGCGCAGTTGTTCTTCTGTGTCATGCTGTGGAAGCATGCACTGCTTGAGGCAGTGCAAATGCTCCATTCGACTTCCATTCACCTTTGTAAAAATCTATAGTTGGTACCTATCAGCAGTATTCCCTGCAGGTGTTGATTGTGCAAAACTGTTTTAAAATACACACTCCCAAGCTCATGCACACCAACTGGTGTGGGAAGGAGAACTGAACTTAGCAACCAAATAATATCAATCAGTCATGTGATTACTGAAACGGTGCACAGTATTTGAATAAGCGGAGGATGGAAATTAAATGTTTAATTTCCCATTTAATGCTAAATGTTAAAATGAATGTGTTTCACAGAATCCTTCCAACTTGGTATTTTGTTGTGATGACACAATTGAGTTGCTACATGCTCAGGATCAATATTCTTAGTAATCAGAATTCAGGAATCACATCTCCGTATCAAATTTCTTTCATCTCATATCATTAGATGTATCCATTATCTGTCCATGTAGCTGTATCTGCCTTTTTAGTACTTAGGTGTGTGGCAGTCCATGGCATGACCATTTTTGGATGCTTACAAATGTAACATTCATCATTTGATTTGGTGCAGCTCAGTGTGAGAATTGCATTCTTTTGAGTCCTTTTTATTACTTCTAATAGTCACATAAATGCAATTTTCCTGTTATTTCCTTGTTCTGAGGTCTGGATTCCTTTATAATTCCTCCCTTTATAAATGCTACACTCTGTTTTAATATTTTAGGGCTGTCAATACATACAGAAAAATATGACTAAAAAGAAAAGAATATTGATGTTTATTTCCTTCATAAAGTGTTAGGGAACTGGGAAGGAAACCCAAGAATAAGCATACTGAATAGAGCACTAATATGTTTTATATTTTAAAAGTCAAACTGGTAGCATTCTTCCTAATTTTTTAGTTTCAGCTGAAGGCATGGTATTGTTCAGTATTTGTCAGCTTGGAGCACAAACAGACCAATATGCTCCTGAGGTAGAAATGTACCCTCTGTAGTTCTTTGCTGCCATCTTCTGTTTCGTTACGTGATTGCTATTATTATTTGTATTCTGAAAAAACAAAGCTGCAATATCACAGAGCAAAATTTTCCCTTTCATTATTCTTTCCTTTTTTTTTTTTTTTAATTATTTTTTAATAGCTGAAGCAAAGTGAAGCAAACGCAGATACAAAGGAGAAGCTTCCCTTACGTCTACGCATCTTTGAAAAATTTCCGAACAGGCCACAAATGGTGAAAATCTCCAAGCTTCCTTCAGATTTCACCGTTCCAAAAATAAGGTATTGAAATATCTCCACTGGTAATACACTCTGAACCTGTCTGGTGTCACATAACACCAACAATACTTAACCGTTTTGCTTACGGAGCAAGCAGGTAATAGAAAATCAAAGTGAAACAAAATTAATATTGAAGTTGAAGGGAGCTGACATTTTATTTTTACCTTAAAAATATCCTATCACTCATTATAACATGTTCATGATAGAAACTAGATTGACTGGAACCAACAGAAATAAAATGTGATTGAAAAGTACACTGTTGTCATTCCACTTCCATTCCAGGTTTAAGTTCTTAGCTGAAACAGACAAGCAGCAGTCTAATCAGTTCTTATGTGACTTTTTAAAGAGGAGATCAACTGACAGCAAATCATGAAGAGTGGATAAGACGGATCATCAAACAGCAGTTACATTGTGATGACCTTGTCTTTGGATGGGTGCTGTTACCACTTTCCTGCAAAACTCACTTCAACACTTGGCTACTAGGTCATCAGTTAATAATACCATTCATTCTTCTTGGCAAAGTCCTAAGGAGGACAACAGAAATCGTAGGGCTGCTTCTGCAGATCTGCAGCTAGCAAATCAGATCTTCGAATCTGAAGCTATTCTACTATGTGAAACTCTCTCTCCAGATAAAAATTAGTCATGATATAGTCAACTTACGCTGAAAACTGTAACTACTACTAAACTGCTGGTAAACTTAAAAGACAGCAAGATGAATGTACATTTGTTGTGAACAAATACTTCTGCATTTTAAACGTGGCATATGTGAGGCACAGAATTGCTGAAGTGCCTTAATACTGGCGTTCTGAGCAGTTATGTGAACAGATGTTGTTTGAAGTCTTGAAGAAAGAATTTCTTGCAGGAAGTATGTTTCTTTTGGATTGTATCAGCATTTGATTTATATTGCAGTAACAACTCACAGTGTAATGAGCTCAAAAGAGCCAAAAACTGCAAAAGGCACTTTAAATATTTAGCACTTTAATTAGCAAATAAATAGTCAAAATTCTCATAATTATTTTTAAAAGGGATGAAACTGTTTTCTTCAAAGCTACATGCAAGCCATCTACTTTTTAATTCAGCTACACATTTATTTAATAACTAAATTTATGTTTTATCAGTTATTTTTTTCTGTACTCTGTCCACTTATACATCTGCAGTTTAGAATACCTTTTCCTCACAGCTCACCTTGGCACTTATGTGTTGTGACATACTATAAGGAAAACCAAATATTAACTTTTCTGGGGCTTTTAATCCATCAGTATCTTCTGTTTGCTCACAAGGGAAAGTTTTATGAAGCAGTTTATTGATCGCCAGCAACAGGACACCAGCTGTCTGCTGCGAAGACTTCCTTCAGCGTCGTCTTCATCCTGTGACCACTCTAAAAGATCAGCCATTGAGGAAAACAAATATATTGATCAAAAGGTAAATCAAGAGTATTCAGCACTACAGGTCTTCCCTCGAGTATTGTGAAGAGCAATCTCAGATTATACGGTTTGTTGAATTACATAAAAGCAAACACAAGCTAGGACAAAATAAAAGGTTATACTTAACTTTGATAGCCTAAAGCAGGCATCACAGCAGTTCCTCATTTGGTTTAAATTTTCCTCTCTCATCTAACTTCAAAACTCAGACTGTGGTACATAGTTTTGTTCAATGCATCCATCTTATGTGCCTAAATTTTTTTAGTCTTGCTGTTAATCAGTGAGAAGCTAGTAGAAAATTAATAGCCTGTGAATATCACAGTGAATGTCTGATTGGCTTGCTACTTTTGAAGCATTGAAAGCTCAGGCACTGAAGCAAGGTAAATTGTAATCAGTGGAGATAAGTAAAAATCTAAGAATTATTCCATTTACTTAGAGGACATTTACATCTATGTAGGTCTGGGAGTCACTAGAAAACAGATGCTGAATACATGTATTTGAGACTCATGTTAAATGCTGATAGTCTCCCAGACGGACTGGCATAGATGGTTGAGTGTGAAAAATACCAGGATTTCTTGGAATGATGATGACCATGGTGCTGCTGCATGGGTAAATGTGTGCAACTTCTGGCACCATACAAAACTACAGGGTCAGAAAAGCACTCCATGTGTGTTGTGGAAGATACTGGTTTCCCAGATTTCTAGTAGCATTTACACTGATATCACTTCTTGGTCACTTGTAAAATTGCATAACTAATTAGTGCCGTGTGTAAGTATTTTCATAATTAATAATGTGGTGCTCAAATCCTGTTTGAAGACTAACAAGGGGTTTGTAAGTACAGTTTAAGAATTACAGAGAATCACAAGCGAGGAAAGGAAAGAGGGCACGTGTGGCTATGCAATGTATTTGGCTTTCATAGTAAGTGGTTTGCAACTAGGTCTCAGGGTAGCAGGCAGAAAGTAGACATTAACTACTGTTAATTTTCATACCTAATGCAATGTAAGGACTCCTTCCTGTGGCCAGTGTAGTCTATGGCATTGGTAAACCAAAGATGAACAGCACAGCCTGAAAGGGCTGTTCATCAAACAAAGAAAGCTACGGGATGGGATCAAGCCTATATGTACACCATCTACTCTAGCAAGCACAGAAGAGTTATTGGATAAGTTATTAACTGATTATCCTAGGGGTCAGCAGAACTATGCCGAATATTATTAATGATGGATCTCAAACACTGTGCCAGGGAAATAAGTGATATTTCTCTCATGTAATGAAGAGATGAGAGGAGACCTTAAGCATGTTCCAGCCACATACATAGGTCCACAGTGTGCAGTGCAGAGCTGTGCAGTGATTTAGTAGGTCTTAGTATGTCTGTTTACATGACTATAGCTTAAGTATATTGAATTGTAGTCTTTACTTTGTCTCATTGCTGTTCACAGAAGTTAGCCCTTGCTGGTTGTGTTTTAAGATAGGTGAATTTTATTCAATATGATTTTGCGATATGAAAATTGAAAGGTTTGTTTTTTTCCAACTTTTCCCTTCACTCCAAGAGCAAATATGAGTGATCTGACTTTACCTTTTGAATTGAAATAGGTTTTTGCAAATTGTTTTTGGACTGTTTAACCTGCTTTAAGCATGTACTTTTGGATTTCTATGCCTCAAGGGTAGAATCAATGATGAGTATTTTTGACAAATGTAGCTTAAAGCAAGGTATTTACACATTCCTATTAAGAGGGAGAAAGCACCACGTAGGATTTTGTGAAAGTAATTACTCTTGCTTCCTATAGTTACCGTTGCCAAGGCAACCTCATTTTTGTATGCACAAATCTTAAAAATATCCTTAAAACAAGCTTGGAATGACTGGTTGCATTTAAATGTAGACCTTCCATGTATACCTTCCTTTTCTTTGTAAAACAAAAGGAAACTTGACCAAACATTTTACAGGTACTACTGCATAGGAGGATGCACTTCCACTCCTCCAGATGACAATGTCGAAACTTTCACATCTCTTGTGAACAATGTGGAAGCTTCCGAAACGTTTCACATCTCTTTTGCATTGTAGTTGACAGAAAAAATAGAATGGAATTAAAATGTGGGATTCTGCTGGCAGATTTGACTCTTTTCTTCCTTTGTGGTCCTCCATTTTCTCCCAGATTTAGAAAGCATTTCTGTACTCCATACCTACTGAAGTGATAGAAAGTGTGTAATATACACACTTACTTGTAAAGTAGTTCATCAACTTTCATCATTTTTTTTTTCTTTCTCCAAAAATGTGCTACTATAAATATGGTACCGTTTTTGTGTTCAAAATCAATCTGACCCATCATTTGTCACTATCACCAAAGCAAATCATTCTGTGTTCTATTCTGTAATGGCTTTAGTAGGACTTTTCAGAATTATCGTTGTCTACTTCCTTGGAAAGCAGTTTTAAGTTGGAAGAGGGGAGTGGATTTTCATTGCATTATTTTTTTTACATTGCTTTTCTTCTCGAAATAACTGAAAAATGTGTTTATTCATTACAGTAACCATAATGAAAATCCATTTGAAATTATTTTCATCTATGCCAAATCAAAGAACAGTTTTGCAAAACAGATATCTCTATTATATCACTTTTTTCTAGTCAAGCCTGGGAATTCCAGATTTATTTCTATCTCCTCCAAATTTCTCAACTAATATCGCAAAATAAAAAAATCAAAAACTAATATAAAAAATGACTTCTGGATACCTTAATGCCCTTAACCTGGTGTACACACCCTCATTGTGTGTGATTAGGTTAAGAAATTAAATGTATGGGTAGATGTGTGTGTAGACAGACCATCCCATGTTCATTCTTATGCTTTGCATGCCAGCAACATCTGGACTGTTTCAATTACAGAAACTTGATAGGCACCTTAGCATGATACTTTGGGTGACTGTTAATGACTATCTGTAACTTCATGTGCAAGTGATTCTCCAGGGTTCTCTGATCTTAACACTTCTGGAAATGGAGTATGGCCATTTAAACCCACTGATCTTGTCACAGAGTTCATCTAGCCTGCTCTGATGTAGTCTGCAGGCTGTAAGTTGAAGTTCTGGGTCTCCCACTGGAGAGACCTGGGCTGTCGAGGCTCCTGTTGTAGTAGAAAGTACCACAAAGATATCTACTGGTGGAAGAAGGAAGACTGATTAAACAAAAAGTGCAAGTGTAAGAAGAGAGTATCACTAAATTCGTGGAAAAAGTATGTAATGAAAGGGTTAAAAAATAAAAATTATGATATCACATGAACCTTGTAATTGTGGCAGAAAGGTAGCTTTACAGACAGAGGAAATCTGAAAAGTATTCACAACATGCTGGGAAATTTCTTATCTAACCAATATTTTTGTGAGTTCTTGGACAAGAGAGCAGGTTAAAATATGTGTTCACAGATGATTTTTTGGTGTGGGTGGATGAGAATAAAGGAAATTGACTGAAAATAAAGACATCTCACTGTGATGGCTCTTACAAGAGAGCCTGAGGAATATTTGCAGCAAGATTCAGGGGGCAAAAACCAAACAAGCTGTAAGATTTACAAGAAATCAGGTGTCTAATAAAATACAGCTCTAGTAGTAGAGTATTGGCGCCTTGAGCTCTTAACTTCAAGGCTAGAATCAAAGGAAGGCAGAAACACCTCAGAGTGCTTTCTTAAGAGACGTACAGCTTTTAGCATGCCATGCTAAAAATTGTTGCTAAGAGGACGCTCCCGAATTAGTTACTTATCTTTGATCACACAACACAGCACATCACTGTTAAATTATAATTCAAAACTGACAGGCTCATGAGATGAACTTTGAAAATGCCTATGGCTGATTATGTAGATATACCCATGTGCATGTTTACAGCTGTGGCACAGCAGGAGTGAACTGCAAAACAAAGCAAAAGGGTTTTCAATATATCCACACAGTTTACTGCTCAGACTTTCACTTCTCTCATTTAGATGAAATAGTATAAACAAGTTAGTCTCTTTATTTCTGCATTTTTAAGATTAATCGGATAGTAGCAAATGTATTTTTTCTGTCTCCTTTACCACCGTGTTTCCTTTCACTTGTATGAGTTTTGTTTTTAGCAGTACAAGCAGTGAAGTTCATAGCCGTTCCTCTTTTCCTGTGGGAACAAGATCTGTAATTAAGGTCTAGCTCCTGTGGAAGCTCTGCCTCCCACACCATATGCCTCTCCCGTTGATTTCCTAGTTACAGCAGCAGCTGTATGATGGGAGGTGATGGCCAAAAAGAGAAAGCTGATCTCGAAGGTAGCCACAGCTATTACCATGAAGGACTATGAATATTAAGCAGCAGACCTCATGCTGGGTTCTGCGTTCTTTGTGGGGTCAGCACGCAAAACAGGGCACCAAGGTGATATGTTCATGATGACCTGTGTTACTTAGCAGGTGGGCTGCTGGGCTTTGCATCTGGTGGTTGTGTTTTTTGTATGTGTCTGTTTGGCTTCATTCCCAGATATGATCCTGCTGATATCTGTTAAAGTTAGATGGGATGGGACACAAACATCAACCCAATTATAAGCCTCATCCTGGAATGGTCCGAGTACTTCCATGGAGATCAACTCCCCTTGGTTTATGTAGAAATCTGTTTTCAGCACCTCAGGGAATGTTAATGATTTTATCTGCTTATTATTTTGCACACACGTTCAACACACAAGACTGACCACAACTTTTAATGCATGTTTGGTTAGCATCATGGATACTCCATTTCTGAGCTGCTGAGACATGTAATCTATTCTTGATGTTGTTACTTAATGTGGTATTTTGTTCCAGCATGTCTTCTGATCTGCTCTCATCTTCTTTCATTAACTATTCTGTTTCTTGCAAAAAGAACTACTTACATTCTGAGGATATTCTGAAAGGGCTTTTCTTTGCAGAAGTTGTTTGTAATTGTAAGAGCTGAAAAACTTTTTGGTACTGAAAACAGAATGTCCTAAGTTACCTTTTAGAAAATCATCAGGCACAAAGACACTCTTATAGACTATATTCCTATGAGAAGAGAAACTAGGGTAGAATATTTATCCATGAATGATCATTTCCTGAAGTGAATTTGCACTTCTTGTCATAAGCTAATGTTCAAGGTTAGTCAGCCTCTTCTGAACTTTTATTTGAAGGTTCTACTGTGCAAAGCAGAACTTGTGCACAAAAAGTACAATAGAATTCTGCTGTGTTCCTGATTATTCTGTTAGCTATGTGATTTGAAAAAAAATAACCATATCTCATTAATTTAGAATATAACAGAAGCTAATAAGTTGTAATTGCACATGAATTCCAAGCAGAAAGGGGTACTAATATGTAAGCACTAAGACTATATTTTTTCTAAGGGATTTTTTGCAGAACTTTGTGGATAAATATCAACAAAAATCACATAAACTGTATCCTAATCTCCTCTCACTGAGTATCTGAGATCTCTGTCCACAATGTCACTGCCCTTATATCTCTTGTTAACTAAACCTAGACAAGTTCTTCAGTCTTACCTATTTATGTCATCTGCAGGATATTGCCAAAAGCTATTTAGATAAAATGTTCAGAAGAGCTATTAAAACAATCTACCTGATAGAATAAGAATGGCTTGTGAATCCATCATTTCTTGATTATTACAGCCTTGATTTTCAAAGGAGATTATTTTTGTTCCATGTCTGTTCTTACGGAGATCTTTTTAATGAAGTTAATAGATGGAAACACCATGATGCATTTCAGATTTTCTGAAAATTAATTAGGACACTTCTTTGTCTATTTTGCATCTTTTAGGGATTTGAATGTGGTTTTTTTTTTTTTTCCGTTTAAAGACATAAATAACAATATTCCTGTATGTAAATAACAACATAAAATAATAATGTAAAATAATATACATATATAAATATTATATAGTATTACAGTAATAGAAAATAACTTACAGAAAAAGACAAACTTGTAAACTATACTCTCATGAAGTATTTTCACACTTCATCCTGTAATGTTTTAGAAGGTAGAACTGTAATAATAACAAGGCACTGTTCTCGTAATGGTCTGTCTCAGGCTACTGATGATTTTAAATTGCTCTGCCACTCTTGCCTCTATATAGTGTGCTAAGAATTCTGCCCAATTTTCAATTACGTTCTGAGACAAAGGTAACTGGGGACTGCGTTCTCTGTCATTTTCAATGTGCCATAATTTGTCACTTCTATCAGACATTATCTTTCTATTTCATCAGTTTTGCATTTACAGATTGAAGGTTTGATACAAGGTGCCTTAAAACACAAGGGACTGATATACCCCTCATGTTTCTTCAATCAACCAAAATTCAGACATGTCAAAATTGTTACAGCTCCTGTATTATGCGGCCTGCTCTGAAAGTAACACCTCCTATTTTATTATGTTGGCCTACAGTGTCAAAGAGAGATGGTGGTGATATGGCAGTAGAGGCTGAACCTTCCTGCCAACATTCCGTTACATTTCTTTGCTCTGTGATAGACGGCAGCAGAGGGGCAGTCTGAAAAAATGACATCTGATATGGAAGTGCGTTCAAAGCAAAGATGTGTCGTTGAATTGACCCTTTGGCAATCATCATTGCTTGCTGTACATTTATGGAAACCAAAAAGTGGATCTGAAAACAGTGAGGTGGTGAGTGGTGCATTTCAGCAGTGACGACAGCAACAGTGGGTCACCTCCGCTGGTGCAGCAGGTTTTGATGAGTGTGGCATGTAGGCACTTGTTCAACGCTGGCAAAAATGCATCCCGAATAGTGGTAACTATGTCAAAAAATAGTGTTTTGTAGCTGATAATTTCTACTATTAAGTAATGTTATTATGCTTTTTGTATCTGTTGTAGTTTCCATGCAAATCAATAGAAGACATTACTTTCAGAGTGACCTTCATGTAACATAGAGGAGCATACATTTCTGCAGAGTGAAGAAAGGTGTGATGAAAAACCCTTCTAGTTCAGCTATATTCTCCCTTTCTCTGATCATACAGAAGACTCCAGATCTCTTTCTCCAAGCCCCTTGATCTCCCTTGCCACTCATAAGACTTGCAAGAATTGATTAAATATAATCATGATCACTTTGTTTTAGTGAAGGGAATTATATGCATGTGCTTGTACAGCCAGAAGTTGTTCATCTTTGTTCCCCCAACCCAGGTTACCTCTGACTCGATACTCCCATTGCATCATAGAGTCTTCTTCTGTTCCCATTCCATCCCAGACAAGCAGTCCCTTCTTCCCTCAGTCCTCAAGAACTGAAGGTGTGGAGTGGAGCCTCTTGCTCCACTGCTGTTCATCCAGCAGAGTGTATCACATCCCCATATCAGCTTGGCCAGGAGTGCATCCTTCTGCTGGCTGCCATGAGCCCTCTTTACTACTTTTACTCAAAGTAAAGTCAAGACATTTAAGGGAGGATTCTTCTTCTTTCCTGGAGCTTCCCTGTTTATGTTTGAGATGAACTATTAGCATCCTCTTTAATTTTTGAGGGGATTTATAACTTTGCTGGTATTAGCTTTGTCCACATTTTCAGACTTTACTGAAAAAGATCTCTGGTTATGAAGGGCCATGTAGATTTTCCAGACCAATAATCAGCTAATTAGAATAGCTTGGCTTTCCTTAAGAAACAGACAGCAATCAAGATCTACAAAAGGAATGAAGACTATTCCAGGTCAGTGACTCTAGAGAGTTAAGGAGATTATGCCCACTTCTTCTAGACATCTGATCAAAAGAGACAATAATTGACTCCTTGTTGCACTTATCCAATGGTAGACTACTTTCATGACTGTTTTGTGAGCCTATTTCTTACACGGAACAGCCTTGTCAAGGGACAGATTTTCAAAGCTGAAAATTAGTTCTACTTTGAGTGGGGGAAATGGATCTCTAGAGATTCCTTGCATCCTTTATGATTCTGCAAGCATCAAGCAAAGTTTTCAAAAGAGCTTTAGAAATTTCCCACTGATTTCCATGTGATTTAGACGTTTATCCTACATCAGTTCTTTTAAAGATTTTGTTAGGTGCCTCTCAACAATTTGCAGTCTTGTAGTTTGCTTTCCATCACTTTTTAGTCTTCTGTCACATTTGTTTTGATAGTCTGGTATCTTCAGGCCAAGGATACATAAACAGGATGTCTTTGAAAAAGTAATTATGCCTGCTTTTGAGAGGCTACACAGCAAACTCTTGTGGGCCAAAAATATCTTGTATTTAATGGAATGCTCAAGTCTTAAACAGATTCTCCACAAATAAATGTTATTTCCTCACTGTTTCTTAAATATAACTCTAAAATATCACTTATTGCATTGACTTCTCATATTTTCCCATGAAAATGTACATGTTTAAATAACGATATAATACCTAACAATCTGTTAATTCAGCAAGCCTGCATAAATCAATTGCCATTCAACAAATCCCAAACTGAAACAGAAAGTTTGGATGATTTTTTTCCCCTTGCTTGGAATTTCTGGCATGATTCAGAAGAGTATTCCCATTCGGTCCTGCAGTTGCTTATAAAGGATTGCTATTTAGAGCACTAAGCTGAAATGCTTATGTTCATATAACACTTAGGAGATTGCCTCAGGAAAATCTATTGTGTTCACTTTTTTGTCATTGTTAACTACACTTTTCAGACATTTGTATGTTGCTATTTTCTTGTGACTTCGCCTCACCTTTTGCTGCAGAATGCACACCAACACTACTTTGTCTCTCCTGCCAACTCTGCCATGATACAAAAACATTACGCTGTCATCTCATAGTTTAACACAGCTTAACCTGCTGATAACACAAAATTCTTTGTCAAATTCAAGTTAAAAACAATTGCTATATGATGCAGTGCTTGCTGGAGTTTATACACCACAAACACATCACTAGAAAAGTCATAGAATCATAGAATCATAGAATTACTAAGGTTGGAAAAGACTCGCAGGATCATCCAGTCCAACCATTCACTCATCACCAATGGTTCTCGCTAAACCATGTCCACATGTAACACAACAGCCAAACACTCTTTGAACACCACCAGGCTCGGTGACTCCACCACCTCCCTGGGCAGCCCATTCCAGTGCCCGAGCACCCTTTCAGAGAAGTAGTATTTCCTAATGTCCAGCCTGAACCTTCCCTGGCGCAGTTTGAAGCCATTCCTTCTAGTCTTATCACTAGTCACATAAGAGAAGAGGCCGACCCCCAGCTCACTACAACCTCCCTTCAGGTAGTTATAGAGAGCAGTAAGGTCTCCCCTGAGCCTCCTCTTCTCCAGACTGAACAATCCCAGCTGTCTCAGCCGCTCCTCATAAGGCCTGTGCTCCAGAGCCCTCACCAGCTTTGTTGCCTTTCTCTGGACACGCTCCAGGGCCTCGATGTCTTTCTTACAGCGAGGGGCCCAAAACTGGACACAGTACTCGAGGTGTCAAAAGTTTGATAACAAGTGGCATTTCTCAAAACTTAGAACAAGTGAGACATATCTACACCATTATGGATTGTTACAGATCCCCCTGAAGTCAGCACTGCCACGCCAGTACACTTCGGTTATGGAACTGACCCACAATTATTGCTTGTCATTGCTTGGCAAAGATACTGTTATGTGATACTTTCCTTAAATCTCATGCAAAGAATTCGTTGGGTTTTTTTGTTTTGTTTTGTTTTGTTTGTTTCTTTTTCTTCCAGGGTAGAAAGCCTCGAATTTTTAAATATGCTACTAAAGATTTTCATTAAACGTGTCTGCAGTACCTTTCCAAAGCAGCAGATGGCACTTGCAGAGCAACAATGTTCTGTGATTGAGCTGCCTTTGCAGCGGATGCAGTGGTTCATTGCTTTGTCCCTGTCACTTTGGACAAACAGAACTATATGGGAATGCAGAATTCAGATCAAGTTCACGCTGGCAGGACTGAGTCATTCTGTCTGCCCGAAGTCTTTCCTACCTACAGCAGCAATGAAGGGTGCCAGTACTTGTGGAAGAGGCACTACATACAGATTTCCTATTTCTGTGTCCACAGGCATGGTTGTATAAACAAACTGAAAGGAATGTGGAAATCAAGAGATGTTTCATTCATGGTATTATGGAAGCACATGTTTTCCATCGAAAATCATTTTGTCCAAGAAGTATTACTGGTACCTTACTGACCTGTTACAGCTGTTCCTTATAAGTCTAAGAAACCTCGAAAACATATTTAAGACTAATAGATGCTGTTAGGTGATCTCAGGATGGTGTCTTATGCTAAGAAAAAAATTGCTCTACAGCAGAACATTGTATGGCACTGTTATTTCTGCTCTAAGTGTACTTACAGCCTGCGTAAATAAATAAATAAATATGAATAGCAGTACACTTGAGGATGCCCTCATAGTACATCACAATCTATACTAAAAAAAAAAAAAAAACAGCAGGCTAAAGAGATAGGCACTAAAATAGCCTCAGTAGATTATAGTACACTTACTTAATTCTGTATCATCTAATCAAGTAATGTCTTTTCCAAATTAAAACTGCCAGTAATTTCCTCTACAACTGTCAAGAACTCAGCAGGTATCAGAAGTTTTTAATTGCCAGCCTCCTTCTACACCAACATGCAGCATCTAGGCATTATTAAACAACACAGTGATAACCAACCTCATTTTCTATTTCTGCAGTTCCATTGCATTTGCCTGGTGTGCTATGCAAATGTGAAAAATTAAACAGGAAACAGGCTGGTTCATTTATCTAATGCAGACACATTTAAAAATCTGTAGTAATCTTTGATTTCCTTCAACATGAGTATTGACATATGTGTATTGCTATTTGATAGCTGATACTTTTAAGTGTGAGACATTGGGTGTGTGTACACATCTAAAAATATTATTTTGTATTGCCTCTACTGAGTATTTAAAATTTAAGATAAATTCAGTGGTGTTCCACTGAATTTCAAGTGCTGCAAGTTTGATAGCTGGTTTTCTTCGTAAGTCTCACTGACTGGAGAGAGGACTCAGTAGACATACATAGCCCTTGCCGTAGACCTGTTAGAAGCTTTTCTTTAGATCTTAGTCTGCCACTGGATGGCAGGGAGGGTCACTAAATGTACCTGTACAAATGCTCTGCTTTTCCAGGACACCTTCTCTTTCTGACAGCCTGGGTGAACTTTTTTTGTTTGTGGGCCACTCACTTAATACCAAAGTGTTTTTGCATCTATTTTAAACACATAAAGGAAGTGACCTATGGCAGATAGGAAGCAGTAGAAAAATTCAGAAAACTCAATTTGACTCATTTTTTCTGACACTGTATGAGCAAAAACTGGATTGGGAAGGAAATTAGTGCTTTTTCTGTTCAAAATCTTTTATTTTTCTATCTGTTAACAAGCAAATAATTGACGTTAGAATTAAATGGATGTCAGGCATTAGTAGGCAATACTCATCTTTCCCTGGTATTTGATCTAATTGTAATTATTCCAAGCCAATTATTTGTATCAAGAAAAAAGGAAAGTGAAATAAGAAAGTTTTTCACCATCATTATCCCCATAAGTTTAACGTTGCCCTTAAAAAAATAATAGCTAACACCTTGCAAAAAAATAGGTGCTATTGGGGTTTGGATCTTTTTTTCCAGGCCTGGTGCAAGAAAAAAAGAATAGTTCTCTGAGATTCCAGTTGCTAATTACTGACATTAGAAAAGATAAAGATGTGAAAGAGTTGCCACTGCTTTTCCTACTACAAGATGTATTTGAACCCATAGTAAAGTACCATGCTAAAGTCCTATAAATGATTTTAAGCCCATGGAAATATATTTTAATATGTGAAATATTCATGTCTACGGAATATTTAACTGGTTATTACAAGTGGGGCCTAAAAGCAACAGCCATTTTATTAAGGGGAGCCAAAGTAAATAATTTTTAAGATATTTTCTAGGCTTCTGTTTTTCCTTACAGTGAGACGTCTTACCATGAATCAGAGTTGATCTAAGTCTTGAGAAAAGTTCTAGCAAAATTGTTGTTGAGTGACTTTGGATTTGCGGTAGCTTTTCAGAAATCTGTAATTAATACATCTGTAAATAATCTCAAGTCCGTAAGTAATTAATCCTTAAGACACACTCAATTAAACTGATGCATTATTTATAATAAAGAGCTTTTAGTGAATGTCCATTTCAGATTGATTAAAAAAAAAAAAAAGTGTATATTGTTAGGAGCTCCTAAATCTCTCTAATATTTGCTTTAAGATAATGATCTTCAAACAGCTGGCAGAGTTAATTCTTATAAAGTGCTGGAGGCTTTCTGCTCATCATAGGTGAAACTCCTCAACTCCTCCATTTTGGGGGAGGGAATTAAGTGTATGCTTTTTCTTGGAACCTCGTTGTTTCGTTTAATATTTGGGAACTCTTGAAAAGTTTTTGCAAGAATATGCTTAAAATTGGATCAGAAGTAGGCAGGAGAAATGCAACAATGACAAAGGTGTTATTTGGCCAAGTAGGGGAGAAAAGAAATCTGCGCTAAAGGGAATAATATTAGTGCTAATCAACAAACTTATCTGCTTCTTTGTACCAGAACTGGCAAAGGACTGGGACAGGAGCATCAAAAGCTGTAAGATAAGGCTAGGACCTTTACGCTGTCAATAAACTTGCTCTTCAAATTTTCATCTTTTTCTAGTGCTTGTTTTGTGGCAAATAACATCAGGGACACAAGCTGTGAAAAAATATCTGCATTATGGAGAATATATTTGTTTAATTTTACATATTCTCAGTCCTATGTTTCATTGGTCTATCAATATGCATGCTTTATTTTATGATAATTAAAATGTACTTTTTTTTTTTCTCTCTTGATTTTATAGCTCCGTAAATCTGTTTTCAGCATCAGAGCAAGAAATCTGCTGGAAAAAGAAACAGCAATCAATAAAATCCTAAGGTGATGTCAATGTCTTGTGACTTTGTTTTTCATTAATGTTACTGCACGTATAATATTAATGATAGTTTGTCCCTTTGTAGTATGTCTGTTCCTTCATTATCAAAGATAATTGGCTCTTTGGGTACGCTGCACGCTGAAAGAGCAGTGAGAGAGAAGTTCTTCAGTAGTGTTCTGTGATGTGTAGAAGGATTCTGTTTCAACTGTTTTCACTTTTTCCATCACAATTAACCCAATAATAACTCCATGTAAACAGACTGACTTTATCTAGGGAATTCCAGCCTCGTTCTTACATAGTTGTGCAAATAAATATTCATGGAGATTGTATGCTTGAAAGCACAGACTACAGGTAATCATCTTCCAAGTAGGAAATGTACAGTGATAAAGACTCCAGAAGTGTGACTTCTGTAGAAGGGGTTCCTGATGTTTTGATAATAATTGCTCATTTTGGTACTCTGCTTAAAGTAAGTACTCAGTACTGAAAGTAAGCAATACACACCTAAGTCTACAAGACTTGTTTGCGTAATGCTATGCTGTAGATTTTCATGCCACTGTCAGTTTTACGTTAGAGTGATTATTGTGGATATAATGTGCATCAGCAGTGCCAACAGATCATAGATCACTTTGACTTTATATTTACACTGTCACCAAAGCAGGTGCATTTTTAGAATGTTATCAATGACTAGTCCCAGGGAAATAATTAGTATAAGTATTAATAACTCATTTGAGAAGTACAGCTGCAGGATTAGATGTTGTAGGGCAAAGTTTTATGGGGAACAGTGCAATAGGAATTCAGCATGATTTCTAAATTGTGAAGTTGCTTGGAAGATTCCTGGATTTACATGTTATCCAAGCAATATTACAGCTCACTAGGTCTTTTTAATAGTCTGTAAGAATACTGCACAAATAGAACTGTGGAAGTTAATGTGCAACTTTATCTGTCTTTAAACACATTCTTATGAAACACAATTACTAATTCCAGTGAATGCTCTCTGTCAAAATGTTACTGAGTGTAAGACCTAAGTATTCCTTTTTAAGAAAACTTAGGGCACTTCAACTACACAAATATATCTTGATTTTACAAGCATTGCTGTTATGGATAGATAAAAGATTTATTTGTCTTAAACAAAAATCCTTAAAAATATTCAAGAAACAGATTTCTTGCCAGTTTTTTTTTTTTTTTTTTTTTTTGTAAAACATTTGTAATTAATTTCTTTGTTGTATTACAACTGAAAAATGCTATCAGTGCCCATGGAGTTACAGAATTGTCAAGTTGCTTTAGCATTTTATGTACGCTATGACACACAGAAAATGTAAAGACTGAGAGAAAACCTCACATTTTCAAAACGTATTCTTAGTTATTTATATAAATACATATGTGGGGTTTTCTGTGTGTTTCTTGGTTTGGTGTTTTTTTGTTGTTTTTTGTTTGTTTGTTTGTTTGTTTTTTCTGAATTCATCCATCAGCCCTGAACTTTTTCCTTTTCTGGAAAAGTCTGAAGCAGAGCGGGAGGAGAATCCAAAAGAACCTTTGTTTTAACTTACCAATGTTCTCAGAGGTACCAGGACATAATTGGAAATAAGTCTCTCCAATTTCAATCCCACTGATTTGCACTTGGTCCTTCTGGCTTGTGCCACGTCTTTGTATTAAGGAGGACTTCTCATCGATTCTTCTCTGAAGAAAAAATTCAAAGGCAGAAGAAGGATTTCTTAAATTACTAGTTAAAAGTAAATTAATAGATTAAAGTAATCTATTTAATGTGATAATTTAATCTACATTTATTGTGCTTTTCCACCTACTTCTTGAGTCATCAGTGATGGATTTTTG
Source organism: Gallus gallus (assembly GCF_016699485.2). NCBI lineage: Eukaryota > Metazoa > Chordata > Aves > Galliformes > Phasianidae > Gallus > Gallus gallus. Next base: position 143,710,655 of record NC_052532.1, read on the forward strand.
AGGAACAGAGAAAATTAGGAAACTTCTGTCACGTAAGCAAAATGTGGGATCATACATCTTCTAGTCCTTTATAGGGCTGCATGCAAGTCATTTACAAAGAGGCAGTCTTTAATTTCCTCCAGAGAAATAGGAACAAATAATATTTATTCTGGTGTCTATTAAAGCACGGTTCACAGCACCCCAGGCTGGCTGAGGCAGGCAGGGCCCTCTGTGTCCCTGTGTCCCAGCCCCTGCTCCAGCAGCACCACCCAGAGCAGGGTGCCCAGGCCCATGGCCAGGCGGCTTCTCGAGAGCTCCAGGGAGGAGACCCCACAGCCTCTGGGCAGCCTGTGCTGATGCTCAGTTACTCTCATATTGTGGCTTCTTTCTTCCTTACTGCCAGGCTTTGATACAATGTGTTTCTCAGAACAAATAAACTAGTTAAGCTCAGATTATGATTATTGTCATCAGGAGCAAAATCCAGACTTAGTCACTACCTTCTAAAATCTGCACAAGCACAGAACATCACAGGATTTCATCTGCCTCCTGTAAACACAAACAAAAAAATTACTGATGCATATCTACTGGTAAGAAGTTACTCTGATTTATGGTTTTGTGCCAAGTGATAGATCCACTGTGTTACAGGTCATTGTGTTATATTTAGGGAGCTATGAAGGCATTGACACTGTCAATATGGAAAAGCAAGTGAGCCAAACATCTGCTTATCACAGTGTAGACATGATAGATCCTGCTTTGAGAGGTGATAATAAAGGTTGACTCCCTGACATTCCTTCTTCTCAGTTGATTCTGTCAAGTCTTCTGTAATCCAGAAGAAATGACTGGTTGGATGGAGTGCTGAAACAGCAAGGCACAAATGACAGTGAGAATACGAAACTCTGTAATGAGTGTAGCGCAATGTATTTTTCTCGTGTGATAGTATGATTGCATTTGATGACATTGACAGACATTCTCAGCTTCTCATTTTTGTTCCAGATCTCACTTTGGATCCATATACCTTTCGTTAATGTGTTTAAATTCGAAAGAACTAAAATTAGAGAAAAGAATGAAAGACAAAGTCATAGTGTATAAATAACACGGGAAGCCTTTTTCCATCTAGCATGATCATGCCATGCTGTCAAGAAGAGCATTTATCCAATCTTAGGCTAGTGAACAGAGTGGTCACTCTAATATCATGTAGGTTTTTTTGTTTGTTTGTTTTCCAAAAAAAAAAAAAAAAAAGGAGATTCAGTTCATTAAAAAGTTTGAAATATCACCAGCTGGGTCTTGTGTGTTTGCTGTAGCGTGTTTACTAACCAGGTCTCTGAATGACGTGCTGATTTCTGACAAGATAATGTATGATATGCTGTGTCAGCCAAAATTCAGTAAAACCAAAATGAAAATGGTGCAAATAAATGGTGAGAAAAAACAAACAAACAAAAACAAAAAACAAAAAACAAAGCACATAACAAAATGCTGAAATGCCTTCCTGGAAATCAGATTTTTCATGTTACAGGCTATCAGCAATGCATAGCATTTCATTTCAATGAATATTTGGTCGCACTCAAAGATATGCTGTAAGTCTTGAGCATGTGAAAATGTGCCAAGTACACCTCTGAAAGGGAGATACCCTGAAATGACAGCTGCACTTCTACTTTCCCATCCCTATTGCTGAAGAGCTGATGTTACTGATGACTCTTTTCACATTCAGTGAATGAAGTCTGAGGGGAACATAAATTCTGTGGCAAACCGAAAAGACTCTCGAAGACGACAAGATGCGAAGAAGGTTTATCAAATGACTGGTTATGTTGCAGAGTGGGGACCATTATTTTGGAAATAGCATCTTTTCATGGAAAGTATTTTGCTGCTTTATTGTTATTATCTGTTCAATCATTCACTTAGCTACCAGGTAACCAGGCTGACTTGTCTGAATGCACTACCTCAGAACTTATCGTTTATACTGAAAGTTATGTGCTTTTATTAACATATTTTTTTGTAGGGCCTGCACTAGGCAACGCATGCTGAGTGGATCCTTTGAGGGGCAGCCTGCAAAGGAAAGGTCAATACTTAGTGTCCAGCATCATATACGACAAGAACGCAGGTAAATGGACAGAAAGAATGGTTTAAAAATGGTCTTAAAATGAAGGCAATGAACAGAGTTAAATTTGAGCAATACCAGGTATGTGTAAAGCTAAAATTACTTACTTCTGCAAAGAGCTGTGTTCCTCATTCTTCACTATAACCATAATGAAATTCATTGTAGTGTATAAATGGAAAAAAAAGCCCTTTTATTTCAAATGCCATTTCCTTTGCTGACTACAAAGCTATCAATTTAAAGATCAGAAGGAAAGAAACTGACTTATGTTAGACCGGATTGAAAACAATTGAAGAACATATAACCTTCTGATGTAAGTGAGAAAAAAATGATATGAATTTGAGATAATGTATGGCTGGAGAGCAGTGCTTTATAATGGCCACCCTATAAAGGTCAAAATTTCGTCTTGAGATGTATCGTTAAATTGATTATGATTATTTCAGATCGCTAAGACATGGTTCCAACAGCCAGCGAATCAGTAGAGGAAAATCTCTTGAAACCTTGACTCAAGATGTAAGTCCTCATAGAAAAGATAGTTTCAGTTTGGGAATATAAAAAATCGGATATGTACTAAATAATGAATGCTTGTGTAAAGCTAATGTCTGCCTATGGTCTTGATTACAGTTTATCTTTTGAAATCCTGAAATCATAAAACAAATACTATAATTGCATTAGAATCCTCAAAACAATTTGTTGGCATGGCTATATCACTGATAAACTTAGTGGTTTTGAAGCACTTTCTGAGATCGATATCCTGAAGCTGTAGACACTCCATTAGGAAAAATAAAATTGCTATACAGGACACCTCAAAAGACCTTACTCTAGAATTACAGAAATGACTCAGGCTGGTGAAACAACACTTCAAAATTCCCAGTGGAAATTTAACATTATTTTTCAAACTTGAAAACTGCCAGACAAAAGGACAAAAACTAAAAGGGAGAATGGTAGTCACATATTTTGTTCACAGATTTTGCTGTGGTATAGTTTCATGCAGTCAAGCGCATCTTCATTTCTGCAAATTTGTAATATTATGTCAAGGGGAGATTTTAGTCCCTCCATTTCTAACTGTGGCAGCCATTCTCTCAATGCACTTCATATCTGAAAATAGCTGCATAAGAAGTAATTACTGAATTACTTTGCATGATGGTTGAAAGAAACTGTAGGTAACATATATCTTCAAGTAGACTATGTCTGATAGTAAGGGTAACACCTGACATTACCCTTCAGAAGTGGTCCAAAGTCTCACTGAACTCTGAACAGCAATATGTATTGTACTCTCCACTGGATGAGTCCAGACATTCATCTTCACTCAGCCTCCCCTCTTCATATGTCTGTGCAGTCACTTCCTGTATGTTGTGCCCAACTCACTGTCTTCCCCTGTTTTGCCAAGCAGTACATGCAGTAGATTTTAGAAACTGAAAGTATACCTAAAGCCTTTTCTTTCTGACTCCTGTTCCTTCGATGGCATGCATTCCAGTTAGGACATAACAACTGAGATTATGATACCTTTGTTTTTAATATTAACAGTTGCATTGGATAGTACTTCACACATGACATTAAAACTGAAATTAACTGAACATAAAACCACCCTTACTGTAGATAGAAAATACTGTACAATATGCTTGACCGAGTTAACATGCAGTGCATTTGGAAAGAAAGGTTTTTCATTTGAATATTTCCATGTAAAATATCATATCTTGCTTTCATCTGAAACATTAAAAAACGACTCACGGACCTCATTTAAAAGAGACTGTTTTCCTTCTAGCACTCCAACACTGTGAGATACAGAAATGCACAGAGAGAAGACAGTGAGATAAAGATGATCCAAGAAAAAAAAGAACAAGCTGAAATGAAAAGGTATTTAAAAATGGAGAGTATGAATGCACACTTTGCTATATTAAATATTCTCTATATGAAGGAAAAAAAAAATGATGAGAGAGAACGAGAGACATTTTTGGCCGGTATAATACGTGTCACTTAATAATTTACATTCTGTCTTTTAAAAGGAAAGTCCAAGAGGAGGAGCTGAGAGAGAATCACCCGTATTTTGACAAACCGCTTTTCATAGTTGGTCGTGAGCACAGGTTCAGGAATTTCTGCCGAGTGGTTGTAAGAGCTCGCTTTAATGCGTAAGTTTCTTTCGTATCAGCTGTTGATTCAGACAGGCGTTTGTTTTCATGTTCTCAGAAGAAAAAGCTTGATATAAAACCACCTTACAACTCTTTGTTTATACCTCTGTCTATGGCTGGCATCCTTATTTTGGGGCTCAATACATGTCATCTTTCCAGCCAGCAGCCTCAGACAGAGGATGACTCAGGGCCACAAGCTTGGTATGTGGAAGGCCTGGTTTTCAGTGCATGCTTGGCTATCGATTTCTCTCTGTGTCCTTCAACAAATTACTGTTAGGTAGAACGGAAAGGTTAGATAATCAGTTTCACAACACCCTTATTAAAAGTGTTCTGCCCCTTACATAAAAACATATCCTTGAGTTAGGTGCCTAAGTTTACTCTGTAATTGCTAACTTAATTGTGGTCCACTGGCTCATGAAGCAGTTTCAAATGAAAGAAGCAAAATAAAACACATAAACATATAGTTCCATCCAATTCTGAAACGTGTCAGTGCCATCTAGGATGCTAACTACAACAGGGTAACAAGATATTTATGTCAATAGCAGTTTAACTTATATGCCTACATTATATTTATTTGTACCCAGGTTGCCAAGCAGGATATTCATAGAGACCTTTTCAAATAGATAGGATACAGCATTTTTTCTAGTAAAAAGGCTGAGGAATGCTGCTGTATGCAATATGGGAACAAGGTATGAGCTTAAGAAGGCATAAAAATCAGTGGGTTCAGTGGAAAGACACCAAAACAGGTGTATTCTGAATACGGAAGGGTATAAGTGGCAGATCCTGGGCTGTGGAAGATGCAACTTGTTCTCCTTGTGTGCATCTTGCTTTCTTGCAGTTCATAACCATGAAATCTCCTCTTGCAGTAATGCTTCAAGTCAGGTCAGTCCTTTTTTCACTTTAAGCTCAGTGAGGAAGTGATGGCAATTTCACATCCCAATGACTAGGGCCCTCACTTGGGATATAGTATTCCTCGGTGCAGATCCTTTCTCTGCATGATTTGCTACAAGGATTTGAAAGATATGTAAAAAGTGCCCTTAACCACTGGGACAGAGTGGGTAGGATTCTTGGGTAGGATTCTCCTGGCCAAAGCCATTCTGCTCTATATAAAAAGCCTAAATAATTGCTGGAGCATCGCCTGGATACATGCTTATTGCATCCAGAGCATGTAGGCCTGTCTCACTGCCTAATTGCTGTTTGGATACTGTAGAGAAAGAAAGATCATTTCACAGGAAAAATCAGATGTGGAGGGTACAAAATATTCATCAGAAAATGACCGAACAAGTAAAGAAAGAAATAAGGCTTGTGAAAGGAACTTTATGTTGATTGAGGATAATGATCCGGTTTCTGAGGTAAAAAGAACTCTTGAGAAAGCATTTTGCAATATAAAATTCAGTAGCAAGTCACCCACAACCGAGGCATAAAATTAAGACCTTTAAAAAAGCAAGACCCAAAAAACGAACCATCCAAGGAATTGTTAGGGAAATTATAGGTAGGCCATGAAGTGGTACAGCTGTATTGATGTTATAACACAGACATTTGAAATAAAACCAAAATAATATATATACTTGACTTCGGTCATGAATTACATTGAGGCGATGGATGCATGGTATAATGATAATGCTGACAAAAATGTGATGTAAATGACTATATCTTTTCTTCTTTTTTTTTCTTTTTGTTCTTTTTTTTTTCTTCTTTTTTTTTTTTATAGTTCTAAAACAGATCCTGTTACTGGAGCTGTGAAAAATACCAAATACCATCAGCTTTAGTAAGCACTATAAAAGTAACTTTGCTTGGTCGCATTAGCCTGCAGTATAAGTGTGTGAGCACATGCGTATGTGTGCATGCACTTGCATATTTTTTTTTCCCAGAAGCAGATTTTCCTTCCAGGGATTTTGATGGGAGAATGAATAGAAAGAGGATTGTGTTTCTAAGTCAGGCTTTTCTTCTTCCTTACTTGCTTGTAATTTCACTAGTTCTACTATATATTTCTGTAACAATTAATTCTCTGTCATTTCTCAATTCAATTTATTTTTCATAAATAAGTGCTTAGCTGTGGGGTAGCCACAATACAAATGACATAGTCTTTCTGTAATAGTTATCCCTATGTGTTGTTCACAGTGACTTACTGGGTTTGGTTACTTACCTGGACTGGGTCATGATCATCGTTACTATATGCTCCTGCATTTCCATGATGTTTGAATCCCCTTTTAGAAGAGTTATGCATGCTCCAACACTCCAGGTACTGATACTGAATCACGTTACCTTTAATGAAGCACAGCCGCCCTGTGATTCTCCACTCCCTGTTGCTAAATGTTGTCTGCTTTGATTTTCAGATTGCTGAATATGTTTTTGTAATATTCATGAGCATTGAGCTTAATCTGAAGATTATGGCAGATGGCCTGTTTTTTACACCAACAGCTGTCATTAGGGATTTCGGAGGAGTTATGGACATATTTATATATCTTGTAAGTTTTTATATTTATGGGAGTTTTCTGTAGCATTCTTAGTTTTGGTATCTTTGGATAGATAAATGTTTGGGAGGGTAATAAGGTTTGGCTCAGCAACATGATGCAAGTGCAGTAGCATACTTTCTGTACCAACACAACTGTATCCACCTGCAGTACTGTCAGTTATGTGTACAAATATTTGTTCGGGCATCTAAAAATACACAGATGTGATAAAGGCCTGATAACTTAATGTAGGTTTTAGATTATAAGGTCCCTTCTAAGTGTTTATTTGTTGATCAGATTTTATTTTCATTCTAAAGTGACCCCAGGATCTCTGACCTTACTTTAGCATTTTTATGCAGGAGAATCATTGTTTTGACTGTTTCTTTGTCATTCATTGCTTCCATTCCTCTTGACAGTTCTTCTGCTTTATGAAAAATGTTTAAAAGCCTCTGCCATTTGACAGAAGGGCACATCCTGGTTGCTGGTTTTACTGTATCAGAAGGCAAGCAAAGCAGTGTCTTTCTGTGTTGCATTTGCATCAGAAGTGGTCCTAAGGGAAAAAAAATATTTCTACTGTTTTCATTGTTCCCTGGAAATTTCTTGCATTCCTCTCATTATAAGAGAAGGGGTTCCATTTCCTCTTCACTTATGACAATAAATACCAGCAAATGTGTCAAAACCAGTGTGCGGCATAATACAGTATGAAATATTTTATAACTGAAGAAATTGCTAAGTAAAATTGCTTTGATGGGTTTAGATTAAATCTTTTGGAGATTAATCCACCAGACAGATGTGCTGCATAAAATTTGTCACGATCAATTTGTATCGAAGACTCCATTGTTACCATAAATACAAATGTGCATACTTCTGCAAAGCTCCCACTGCAGTATGCATAATCAGTGGGTGCACTAGCCTTCTGAAATCCCTCTGCATCCTCTGCTTGTCTGAAGGAAAATTTAGGTGGTCCACCTTGGTGATTCTAAACATGCTTGTGATCTTAAAGCAGTATAAAAGAAAGTCAGAAGCACTGGCGAATCTTGTTAGGATGGTTGTCTTTTAAAACAGCTGCTGTTGTTTCTAACACATCAAATTACTTGTTAAATCAAATTTGTGGTATCAGGTTGGTCCTCCATTTTTTGGACACTAACTTATTCTTTATAGGACTCTCATCTCTGTCCCCCTATAAATAACACTGGCCTTATATTTCTCAAAAATCAGAAATAATTAACAGGCTTTCTAATAAACCGCTATCATCTGTCAAAGACTGTTCAGGTTACAAGACATAGGTGCACTAACAGAAAACACTTTGAAATGCCCAGTATTTATGTGGTGAAACACCATGGTGACAATACTACCTATACTTGTAATAAAGGAGTGGGAAGAACTGGTGAGGATACTGTTAATACCTGTTCTGGATGAGAGTGTCTCGGTTTCAGGAGAGTCTCTGAAACGAGAAGAGGAGAAAGAGATTATACTGGCCTCGTCCAAGAAAAGAGTTCATGTCCCTACACTGAATCAGCCACTTTGATTTCCTCATTGGGAACTATTCCATCTGCCAAATAGAATAAAATCAATCTTGAGTCAAAGGGGAAGACAGGCTGAAGCTGATGCCCATTAGTTAGACAGTAAGCCAGGGTATAGGAGATCCAAGTCCTCTTTCTAAATTAGTAATTTCTTCCTTAATCTTCCCTTTAATTTTAAGGAAGAGAAGCGTTTATTGATCTCCTGCGCTCTTTTTATGTCAGATAAAACTCTATAGTCATAATTCTTCTTTGTCTTTTCTACTTTCTCTCTTCAAGGTAAGTTTGATATTCCTGTGCTGGATGCCTCAGAACGTCCCTGCCAAATCTGGAGCTCAGCTCTTAATGGTGCTCCGCTGCCTCCGACCTCTTCGAATATTCAAATTGGTTCCTCAGATGAGGAAAGTTGTACGAGAGCTGTTTAGTGGCTTTAAGGAAATCTTTTTGGTATGTACGGGTTATTTTTCTTGTTAAAAATCATATGTAGGAGTAAGAAGATACCATTTTTCTATATTGTTTATGGTAATTTTCTCCACTGTGGTATGTTTACTTCTCACAGTAGCTGCAGATGACCACAAAACAATTTAAAAATCAGGAATATAAATAACTCATTTTCATTTATACGAAATTACACTGCTGTAATCATCCTTTTTTTCCATGCTACTGGCTTTTTTTCAGCAATATTACTTTTTCCAGTCTATATTTGGCCACAATTACATAAAAAAAGACTACTGAACGAAAATCTGTCCTTTATTCACTGTTCTGGTTGAGGAAAGAAGGTGAAAATTAGCCTGTTCAGAATAAAATCCCTTGCCTTGGGACCCAACTTTCCCTAACTGATATGTGTCAGTCTGAAAACCAGACACTTTATTCCGGAACAGAGTGCTGTGTTAGATCAGGTTGTTATGAAAAGATAAGCTCCCAAATTTTTGCAGTCAGTTAGTAGTAGAGCAAGGACAAAAAGTTTAAAGCTAATTAGCATTTCATAGGTGCTGTATCCTCTTAAGGATATTTGCATCATTATTTGCTCATGCATAACTTTATTGTAACTATCCTGGAACTAACTAACTAACAATGACTTACTCAGATTAATTAGTAAAGCCTGATTCAGCAAAGCAAAAGATGCACATATTTTAAGTACTTGTAAATTTCTCTATAAAGCAAATGGAAATTCTTATGTGTGCAGAATTCAGCTAGATCGTACTGAGTGCAAGAAAGCTTTGATCCTTATCTACAATTCTTAGATGTTATATTAATAATGTTAATCACACAGCACCTGGTAACTGCATAAGAACCTAAAGTAACATCATGAAAGCCTTATCTGAAGGCTTATGCAATGAAATGATCCTCTCTGCATTGCGCAGAAGGATCTGACCCCCTTTCTCAAGTCTAATTTCATCTTCACAGGTTTCTATTCTTTTGCTGACATTAATGCTTGTTTTTGCAAGCTTTGGAGTGCAGCTATTTGCTGGAAAACTGGCTAAATGCAACGACCCTCACATCATCTCTAGGGTAAGAACTGCATTCCCACATCAAAATGCTTTGCCATTTCTGCCTGCTAGGGAAAGCAAGTGGGGCAATCAGAACTTTCATATGACAGATGGAGATCTTGGGCACTTTCATTTTCAGATGCAGGATAAGACTGGGAAGGGTATTAAAGGAATGAGTGAATGAAGGTAAGACTGGGTTTTCATGTCAAAGAGGAAAGCAATTACAGATATAGGGGACTGTCTGAAAAAGCTCTGAAATTCAATCAAATGCCCTGCATCACATGGAATTAACCATGACACCTTTGCATTCCTAAGGACAAATATCATCATCACTTAAAGAATGCAGTGGCCTTTAGGAAAGAGGTGAAAGGCTAGATAGTTTTGCGACATGATGAGCACTCTCAATCCTGGAAGAAGGAAGGTGGTGGTTTTTTTTAATTATTCCTAACCTGCATTTTACTTTGGGTAATGGACCATGACTATTAACTCTAAACCTGTAAATAACTCATCATTTCCATTTACATTGTTTTCCTGTTATGGCAAGGGCGCTGTTTATACTGGCATTCTAACCTCTTGCCCAGACCATTATTTAATCTCAAGCTGTGGTTTGTTTTATTGTAGGAAGATTGTCATGGCATCTTCAGAATAAATGTAAGTGTTTCCAAAAATCTCAATTTAAAGCTAAGACCCGGAGAGAAAAAGCCTGGATTTTGGGTGCCACGAGTCTGGTGAGTTGCTACACTTTGAACTGTCTTTCTTCAAACACTCAGTTGTTGGTATAAAATATGTCTCCAGTCTCATGACATTATACTACTGATGGAGGGGTCTTAGTATATGTAAGTAATACTAATTACAGGTAAGAATTCTGGAATGTTTAGTAGTAAGTCCGGCATATGAAATTTTACCAGTGTTGCCTATTCTATTCATAAAGCAGAAAGAAAAAGAAAATGGCTAGTGAATCCAGGACTTAGACATATGATTACTGCCTTGAACCAAGATTGTCACTTCAGTGTAGTTAGTGATGTTATTAAGACACACTGGAGTCTATTTCTTAACACCAGAACCTATTCATGAATAGGAAAATCTGTGAATAAAAATAAGTAGAAATCAACATGCCTATAAATAGTCACTAAAACTAGTGAACAAATCATACCTAAAATCTCTTCTGTGGCCCTCAGCTACACCATCTACCAACTGCCTCCTCTGTCCCTTGTAGGAAATGCTTGTGGTCTATCTGGCAGAGTAGTGCAGTAATAATTTTTTAAGAACTAACAATATATTTATGATTAATATTCTGATAAAGTATTTTAACATTTTGTAACACCTGAACAGGCAAAGAAAACCTCTTTAATTGTTTATATTTTAAGTTGGTTGACATTTTGCATAATCAGCTAAACAGCAACAATTATTTTAATTGAGTGTATGTGTGGGAAAAGAAAATACCAGCAGTGGCAGACTCAGAGCCATCCTACTAACGAAATAATATACTGTGATTCAGTCAGTGAAACTCTGACATCTGCAGAAGTCTGATTCTGTATGCTTCAGACAAATTCTTCCACAAGTAAGCAAATTCATTCCACTTTAGCTTGATCCAGAAATAAGCAAAAATTGTCTTTATCAGCATAACTGTAAGTTTTGGGGAATGTTTTGTTATTGTAGAAAAATATTTTACCTCAAGGACATTTGTGCCACCTGTTGGCTGTGTCTGGCCAAATATTCAGGAGATTAACAACACATAAGGGCCACAATAAATGACAATGAGATACATAAAAACAAGTATGAAGCAGCATCTGAGAGCTCTATTTTTCGTTGACTGTTAGGATTTTCAGAATGACACACCACTCAACAATTCTTCTGGAGTCCAACTATTTCCATTTATAAGTTGTTGAAAATTAGTTAGATCTCAGACTGCAGAGACAGCAATGTGCTAACCTAACTCAAAGAGGGTACTTTTAACGTTCAGCTGGAATCTCAAGTGATAGAAAATATCAGAGCATATGGTATGGGAAAGCCAAGATGTGATTTCGTCTCATTATATTTTGCTTTACACCATGGTGATAATGAAATAATGAATAATATTTGCTAAGTGATCTTACTTAGTTAGAAGTCTGAATCTTTTGTATGATTTGAGCTTCATCTCCTCCAGGTAAGTTTATGAGAATGTGGCCAATGACATCAAATGCATTTTTTCATGACCGTTGTATTTTGCTTCATTAACAAAAACACTAAGATGCAGCAACATGTTGCAGATTTAATTACCTTTAATTACCGTGAAATCAGATTATGAATAAGAAAATGAAACATATATAGGGATCAAGAAAAATGAAGTTATCTGTATTTATTGCTGTTGCTCTTGTTTTGTTATTTCTTGAGACAACTTTTATGTATTTCAGAGACTGTCTTTCACACCAAATTCACAAGATACTTAAATGTTAGTCTGTAAGTCTATAAGGAATAAGGATAGCAAATAGAACAGCCTCATTGCTGGAGTTTACACCTATTTGTATTCCCATTTCAGGGCGAATCCTCGGAATTTTAATTTTGATAATGTGGGGAATGCAATGCTGGCACTATTTGAAGTTCTTTCATTAAAAGGATGGGTGGAAGTCAGAGATGTTATTATTCATCGTGTTGGGCCGGTAAGGAAACACAGCAGAGTCTTTGAATTTTAAAACACATAATTTGATTTGTTTTAACAATGAATCATGTTTTCCTTCTGTGCAGATCCATGGAATCTATATTCATGTGTTTGTATTCCTTGGCTGCATGATTGGACTGACTCTTTTCGTTGGAGTTGTCATTGCAAATTTCAATGAAAACAAGGTACTGAGTGAGATGGTTTATCACGTATAGAACTGGCTCTGTAATACATACCAAATGTGTTATTACACTGGCTTACATCTGGTGTTGTAAGACTGCCTTTATGACAAACTTAGTGATCTTACTTTCTGCAATCCTACAAGTATGGCCTCAGATATATCTGACCCATATTTGCTGCAAAACTCATGCCTGGGATGATAGCAGTCTCTCACACACTCTTCCAAAGCTCTCTAGTGTAGCCACATTGACAGTTGGAGACTGAACCTAAAGCACACAGTATTTACAGATGCTCCAGAGTCTGCTGTTTCAATTTGGTGCAGGTAAACATGCAGTGGCTGGTAAAAAGGCATGCAATGCTTTTATGTACTACAACTAAGCTGAGGGAACTGGGATTGTTTAGTCTGAAAAAGAGGAGGCTCAGGAGAGATCTTATCACTCAGGTCATCTACAATGACCTGAAAGGATGTTGTGGAGAGGTGAGGGTCAGCCTCTTCTCCTATGTAGCTAGTGATAGGATGAGAGGGCATGGCCTCAAGTTGTGTGAGAGGTGATTCAGGTTGGCTATTAAGAAAAATTTCTTCTCTAAAAGGGTCGTCAGGTGCTGGAATGGGCTGCTCAGGAACGTGGTTGAGTCACTGTCTGTGGAGGTGTTCAAGAAACATTTAGATGTTGTACTGAGGGACAGTTTAGTGCAGAAAGTATTGTTGGTATGTGGACAGTTGGACTGGATGATCTTGGAGGTCTTTTCCAACCTTGGTGATTGTGTGATTCTACATGAACTGTAGGAGCCTCAGCCCTAGAGATGCTGGACTGAGAGTACTACAAGGGACTCTGGTCTGGGTCCAGAAATCCCACTGTCATGGCCCAGTGCACTCCATAGTCCTCTTGTTGCACAGCCTCATGCATCTCTTGCTGCATCTCCCGAGCATCATGTGTTCAGAGGTGATTAACTCAAATTTTCTGATGGTTTTGAATTGAAGTCCAAATGCAAATACAGCTGCTCCAGCAGTAGACCCACTCACAAACCCAGATGTATTTTATTACCCTTAGAAATGATTCAGCTGTTGGACTGGTAGTTTCTGATAAACAGACCACCTTGGCATCAGCATTTATACAGTTCCACTTCTTTTTTGTTACCTTTTGTCTTCTTTGTAATGAAAGCTCTCCAACAACGTAAAACAGACTCACTCATGCGGATAAATGAGTTGCCTTTTTAATTTAAACTTTTCTAAATGATACGGTTTTGGACACGACTAACAGGCATCCCAGTATCTGCTGCTTTGTCTGTGTCATGTTTCAAGATACCTGCTTTCAGGGTGAAATCTGGGGATGCAGCTACATAAAAAGATTAAGTCCACCTCAGAGGGAGCTTTACTGGCCTTATTAGCAGTGCAGCCAGCCTCACGTCCACCACCAACACAGGACAGCCATGTGTCCAGGCAAAAGAGTTGTAACAGTCACTCTGAGATCTCTCTTGTGCCTCCAGTTCCATACTCTTTTTGTGAAATTTTACAGTCCTCTAAAGTGATGAGAGTCCAATTTTGTTTCAAGGGTCATTCTGAATGATGTTGAATTCTGCTTTGGGCTTTGTTTTTTTCTTTTTTTCCCATCATTGCCATCTAACATCACCACCTTGAAGGTGTGTCTCCACTTCTTCTTGCTCTTCCTACGTGGAGAACTCTTGTAGATTCACATCATACTGTTATTTTATTTCAATTACACTCCAAACAGAAGAGCTGTGGAGAGCTGCAGCGGGCTCCTAGAGGGCTTGCTCTCTGAGAAACTGCAGCAGCACTGATGAACCACAGCATTTTCTGTAGCAAAGTCCAGACAAAATCGACCACTCCTTAAAACAGTGCTTCCTGGCATATGATGTTCAGTCAAATGGAAGGCCTCCTGCAGTGCCTCACTGCCTGCACTGGGCTGCTGCTACAAAGAGCAACAACTGTGCCTGCTGGGTTGAGTCCCAGAAACTGGCAGCTAATGCATCCAGAAATCCTCTTGAGTGCAGGTAGATACTTTGACTCCTTTCCCCAAGCAGTGTGTTATTTAAGGAGGGCTGAATATGTAACTTTATTTCAGACACCAAAGAGAATGTTGTTTTCATGTTTACAGCATTAAACGTTCTCGCTTTTATATGACAAAAGCTTTATATGCTTCTCTTTGTTTGTTAAGGGGACAGCTTTACTGACTGTAGATCAGAGACGATGGGAAGATCTGAAAAGCAGACTGAAGATAGCACAACCTCTTCATCTCCCACCTCGTCCGGGTATCAAAGATATTTTGATTTCATTCATGTTGAGCCCTAGTGTTCGTAATTCCCCAGGAGTCTGAGATTCAAATTAAAATTGTAATCGTGAGGCCACTAGGAGGTTGCGCATAAGTTAATGTGGAAACAGGCTCCAACTACATATCTCTGCATAAGGCTATTAAAATCAACCCAAAAAAGGTTGCACTTCGATGGTTTTAGGATAAGCCTTAATGAAAAAATGAATTTTTAAATGAAATATGTTTGCAGTTGGCTTTTAATGATATGAATGGAATGTATTAGCCTGACAGCAGCTGAATGGTGCTCTAGCCCTACAAGTACCAAAGCCTTCATGCAACACTGGTGTTGGGTATTTGAAATTATATTTTCAGAAGCCCTATTTGATATGGGAAATTGTAGCAGAAAATTAGAAATGTATTTCAAAACTGGTCAAGGATTATGTTGCCACTAATGAACATGGAAAATAAGTCAAGAAATAGAAAGAGAAAAATACTGCTGTGAATTTTAACTCTTTTCCTCTACCTCATACTTTTTCAGATAATGATGGCTTTAGAGCTAAGATGTATGATGTAACTCAACATCCATTTTTTAAGAGAACTATTGCTGTACTTGTTCTGGCCCAGTCTGTGTTGTTATCAGTTAAGGTAACTGTGTTTCTTTAAGCATTTTATTATAGTCTTACAGCATGTATTGCACATTTCCCAACACCAATTAACGATCAATTGAGCCATTACTGTGATGAATATAGCGAAACATGATTGCTAGGTACAGTTGGCATAGGTCACAGTAGATTAATTGTAATTTGTGGAGCTGAGTCAATTTCTGCCTTTTTGTGGTCTGGTCCACTAATTTTAATTTCCAGTTAAGCTGTAAATCCATGAGAGGAGAATACATCACAACGCCATTCCTATCTGAATATATATTAAAGTGAAATCTATTCATTAATAAATACTTTAATAAAAGTAAGCACTGAATAGGCATTTATTTCTGTTTAACATCTACTCTTCTATGAACGGATTTTGTTTGCATTTCAGTGGGATGCTGCAGATCCAGTGACTGTTCCTTTAGCAACAATGTCTGTTGTTTTCACCTTCATTTTTGTCCTTGAGGTAAAGTAATATATTTTATAACTTCTTGAGATTAAGAACAGTATGTGTATATTCCACTTTGGCTTTAGGAACACTGTCTTGTTCTTCAGTTTTTTATTCCAATACGTGCACACTTGGGATTCTCCATGTTGTTTGCCTTGAAACGCATATTGTAGAAGTAAACTTTTCATTTATTATAGTCATACAGCAATGCTATCTTGAGCCTGAGGCCTTTTGTATATACACACTCAACTCTGATCATTTCAGCTTGTATTTTTGGTGAACCCAGTGAAAGCTTTTATTTTTATTGGTTTTAGAACATATTAAATTCAATCTGTACAACACAATACCTGTCTGACAGAGTTCTTGCTTGATTATATCTTGCCCAGACCTTTGGGATGGGGCATTGGTAATCCTCACTATTCTGTAGCTGTGACATCGTCATACCACTCATAGTTGTTGGTATGATTTCATTGTAATACCTTTCAATAAGCTATGTCAAATATCAGCATTGTCTGTCTTTTGTTGAATAGATTTGAATCCTGTGTGGTAAGTGAAAAATATGTCATCACGATCAACTCTGCAACTGTAAATAACCTGTTTTCATAAGGCTGGAATCTAAGGATTTAAACACATTTTGAAATCTGTAATTCTTTTTGTTTATTTATTTATTCTGTGTAATGATATCCATAGTGTAGCAAAACACATTAAACATTAAAGAAGACCGCCTCTGTGGGTAGGTTAGTACAGAATTCTAAGTTTGTTGTTGAGTATTTTTTCCTTTCAGTCACCACTGAATAGCTGATACTGACCACTATCATAGACAGGATAGTGAACTAGATTTCCTACCACTCTAATCCAATATGACAGTTCCTATGTTCCAGTGATAGGTTTTGCCAGCAGTGATGAATAGGCAATGAAGCGAATACCTTGTAGCAGCTGTAGATAGAATATGCCCATGTTGTTGCTTCTTTTTCCTCTACCCAGGAGTAATCAGTGTCTCTTGAGAGATTCAGCAAACATGGGAAAGTTTGATTTGTATCATATACAGACTGGTTTTAATTTACCCAGAAACTATGTCTTCAGATATACTTTTTCTTCTGAACTGCCAAGGGAAACAAATACACTTCTAGATTTTAAAAGGGACTTTGTCAGAGCCAGGACCGTCTCAACAGGCAAGATATCACATTGTGAGTGCACTCAGTTCATGGAGTTAGAAAGCAGCTTCCTGCCCTGATTCTTCCCTAACGCAGCAACATGATGTTATGAGGTCTGCTGTGCACATTGCATTGTCTGTTACCACTATGGACTTAATACTGTAGGAAGGCCAAGCCCTTTCTGCCTTCTTAACGGCCCCGTGTCTGGTTTAAGGAGTCTTTATTCTGGCCTTAAACTCTATGTATGTGGTATAGGAGAATAGGAAGAACTTAAAAGATCTCACTTCTGTTGCAGAACTGATGATCACAGAGTAAAGTGATATGTGATTTTTTTATTTGCATGCATTGGTATTCAGGTCAAGATTATAAACATCTGAATGTGGGTGAGGTGGGTGTTCTGTCTGTGACTCTAATTAGACGAGATGTGGAGTGATAGGCATCAACAACAGCTCTTCTGGTATCTTAGCTGACCTCCTCTTACCTCCCTGAGCCTACAGCAGAGTAAGGATGTTTGGAGGTGATGTGTTATCCCTGCCAGCCCCATGCAGCTATCCCTGATATGCCAGGGCACCTCAGCTAACTGAAGAGAGGTGAGGCAAGACTCCCTTAGGTACTACCTCAAATGCTAGTTAGAGATTGAGAGCCTCTGTTCTTTATTCTGCAATCAGGCTTCAGAAAATATTCTACTGAAGAAAACTAATTGGAAAATCAGATTTTTGCCATAACCTACTGTCCCTTTATATACAGTTTGTTTTGCAGAAGTTTAAAGAATACTGCTAAGTGGCAGCATTGCAAGCTGGGATGGAAAAAAAAAATCATGTAATGAATGCCTGACAGTTTTTCCCTTTATATAGCAACACTTCAATTGCTTTGATGTTTGATGTGAATTGAGTACAAGAAACACTCTGGCACCCCCTCTGCCTGCATCACCCCACCTCAGTGTCTGTTAGTTGTGACTTTCCTATCAGTATCTATTCTTAAGCTTCATGCCTGCACTTCTGTTACCTATTTTGGAAATGTCAAGCACTTTTGCTGCAGTTTTTACTGGGAACATTGTGAAATGTACTGCCTTTACTGTTCACTGCTGTTTTTACTGGGAACACTGTGAAATGTACTGCCTTTACTGTTCTTAGTTTTCTTTTCTATACACTTCTGAGTACAGATGGTGCTGGGTACAGATCATTCCTTAAAGAAATGAATATTTGCAATATGGGGATGCTTTTTAATTAATTTGATATATAGGAGCTGCAGAACACAACTATGCTCTTGAGTTCACTTATGCTTTTGTGAATTTAGCAGCTTTTATGGACAGCTATATAGCATCCTACTGCCTCCTTTAGCTACATATTATCAGCATAATCATTTTTAACTTCATAACTCACTTAACTACAAAAAGTCTTAAACCTGCTTTCACCTCAGCAATTCATACATTGAACGTTCTGTCTGGGATGTTCAGCTGCACTCCTTTGGTGTTCCATCAGACATTTCAGAGGATGGAAGAGGCCCCTATAGTAAGAAATAATAATTCTGAAACTGAAAAATTTGTTTTTAATCTGTAGGTCACAATGAAGATTATTGCCATGTCACCTTCTGGCTTCTGGCAAAGCAGAAGAAATCGATATGATCTCTTAGTGACATCTCTTGGAGTTATATGGGTGATACTTCACTTTGCCTTGCTGGTAAGATTTAAAAAATGCAGTTCCAGTGCTTAAACTTAATTTTATCTGTTAAGCACCAGCAGTAGGATCACTGCTACACTACATCCAAATAAACCCTTGCTCGTTTAATAAGTAAAAGGCTGAAATACAAATGAAACAAATGAAGCTTGTTGCTAAGAATAAGAAATCCTTCTCTTGGGCACTGAAGTAAGAAAGTCATCTGACTGGTATGAGGTAGAGTCTGTAAGTATGGTAGAAAATTGAAGTCTTTAGATGAATGTGAATGAGGAAAGGAAGTAACCTGGAAAGACTAAGAGCTCTTGCCAGCAGAAGTCTCATAAGGAGCAAGCAGGAGACGGTACACAGAATATAGATAGGAGCAAAAGACTGAAAGAAGGCATAGGTTGAAAACTACTGAACGGTGCTATCTGTCCCAAACCCAGCAGTGATTCTGGTCTACAGACATTGACTAAGAAAACAGAAGAAATGCTTCATGGAGGAGAAGGGAAGAAATCAACCCTTCCTTCCTCCAACCCCAATTGTTTTTTAAAGTTTGCTGCAGTGTTGGTTCCTGTATTTATGAAGGGAGGAGAAGAGATTGTTGATGCTTGTCACTAATTACCAACTACTGAAGTCACCTCCCTGTAGTGACTGGGGTTTCTCTCTTGCCCCAAGCTTGTTTGGTGGAAAGCCTGTTCTGTGTGGCTAGTCCTTTTGTTCTGGCATCCTCGCTTTACTCCCTGCTGCTGAGTAGTTATAAAGGCCTGAGGAGTTTCTTTAAGCAAGCAGCTGCCTAGACAAGTAGACCAGGGCAGCTGGGTGTAATTACAGCCAACCTGATAAAGGACTGGATGTCTTTTTAGTTAGATATGTGTGGACTCTGGGTCAGTGCTTTCAAAGTGGTAGAGCATCTTCCATTATTTCCATACTGCTCCACTTTTCTTATTGAAATAGTTTTGC
This sequence comes from Gallus gallus, assembly GCF_016699485.2. Classification (NCBI taxonomy): domain Eukaryota; kingdom Metazoa; phylum Chordata; class Aves; order Galliformes; family Phasianidae; genus Gallus; species Gallus gallus. The sequence goes on from NC_052532.1 coordinate 143,730,270, forward strand.
TACTAGTTTGTGTATGGTGACTGCCTTACTTTCCAGGAGATCAGTATGGGATAGTTACATATTCATGTTTCTGTTCCAGAATGCGTACACATACATGATGGGGGCATGCGTAATTGTCTTCAGATTTTTCTCTATTTGTGGAAAACATGTAAGTATAAGTTCAGAACTACAACCATTGCAGTGTTCATGTATAGACTAAAAGAGTAGTTGCTATCCATCTCTAGCGCACGCTCTATAAGGCTCCAACTTATATGCCAAAAAGAGGCTTCAAGCAGCAGTCTCTAATTTTAGATGCTGTCTTTAAAATGTCAGGGTTTTTATGTACATTATATAATAACAAAACATAACAATTACTGGAAAAGCTGCACTTTTTGTAAAATAAATGTGCCTCTGCAATGCTGAACAGATTTTTTTTTAAATGTTCTCTGAAACTCCGAGCATATATTGTCCTACTTTCAGACTTCTCCATTTCATTTTGGTGTGATGTGCATGCTATGTACTTATTTTCTCTGCAAAACTAGTGAAGTGTTGGAAGATCTAGTTGTCTTGTTATAATAGTGCTGTGTAATAGAAGTTTCGTCTTCCAGAATGCAGGTCTGTGACTTGTGTCTTTAGCACTGTCTTGTCTCTTATCACAGTAAAGGATTTCTGTTCAGTGTTAAAAACTATTGGGCCAAGTTATTCTTCTGGAAGCACCAGGATGGCTACAAAGCAAGTCATTTCTAAAGTCTTTATTTCTTCCATGCTGGGATTTCACAGAATCATAAAATGGCCTGGGTTGAAAAGGACCACAATGATCATCTAGTTTCAACTCCCCTGCTATGTGCAGGGTTGCCAACCAACAGACCAGGCTGTACAGAGCCACATCCAGCCTGGATTTGCTGTGATGTAATTGAGAGTAGACTAGCGGAATTAGAATACGCAGAAAACAAGCAAATTTTTTTAACAAGTGGTAACATTCTGCATTCTCTAACTGTAGAACTTGGATTATCCAAACATTTTCTGTGAAGTCTGACATATTAAGGTAAATGTGATGAAAAGTAAAGATCACTACAGTGGATTGCCAGGGTTAAAAACAGCAAGACAGAGGGCTTGTTCAGTTAAGATAAAAAAAAAACATTCTGCAATCAAACTACACAGAGCCTGTAGATTCTTGGAAGTCAAATGAAAAAATCCTTGCTTCTAATGCAGACAGACCAAGTGATTGCCTTCAAAGCTTTCTGATTGATTCTGAAGCTTTTTCAAGTTTTTAACCCAGACATTTGTGCTTTTAGGTAAGGAGTTGCATCAGTCTCACCAACTTTTCTGGTGCAATGCAGTGCTTGAAAGTCAGCATGAGTTACCAGTTTGGCATTATTCTGAAGAAAACTGATACCTCAGTTCCATTAAAGAGAATTTTCTATAGCATCCAAAGTGTCTAAGGATTTTAAGACAGTCTAAGGCAACACCTTTATAGAGAGTAATACGTTCAGTATGGCTGCATGGAAAAGTAATATATACCTATTGCCTATGTAATTTTCAGAATTACAGTATCTTCTTAAGCTCTTTGGCCAACTTGGGTGATAAATTAATTAGTTTAATCAATCTGTTTCATCACTCATACTGATCTTAAGGAGATCCCCTTCTCTGTACATCAGCATATTTTTTTAGGTAAGCTGCAGTGTCTATGGCTTCCACCTAACACTCAGCATCACTTTTGGGTATGCCCTAAGTAGTTTACTACAGCACCATTCACACAATGCTAACTTTGATCCTTACGGTGAACACCAATCCATAGGAAAGTTTATTCTGTATTGTTGTCATCTAATCCTATACAGTATTATTTACAGATACTTTTTGAGGATGGGCTGATATCTTCAACAAGTAGAAAGTGCACTGAATTTCGGAGGTGGGCACAAAATGTTGTCTTTCAATCAGATTTATAATGTACTGTTTCACTGGATTCTTCCATTAGCTTATAGGTCAAAATGGCAACTGCAGTAACTCACTTTTCACTTGTCTCTCTGGTTTCCTGAGTGACATAGTGAATTGCTTTTTCTCTGTCCTTCCAGGTTACACTAAAAATGCTGCTCTTGACTGTGGTTGTCAGCATGTACAAGAGTTTCTTCATCATAGTGGGAATGTTCTTACTGCTTCTTTGTTACGCTTTTGCTGGAGTAGTTTTATTTGGTACGGTGAAATATGGAGAGAACATTAATAGGTACAGTACCTCATGGGGTTGTTCCTGGGAATTTCCCAATCAGTATTGTCATCAGACTTCAAGAAGAGAACAGAGACAGGAAATAGGATCTGGCTTTGAGTCTTCTTTTGCTCTTCAATAGAATGAGCCAAGATATTCAGACCTGTGTCTGAGCTACATTTCAGTTGTTGTGTCTTAAGTCATAGAATAAATAATTCAGTGAGCTCATTCAGATAGTACTGTAACTGTTTTCAGTTCTAAATAATAACAGAGCAGTAGAAAATGAAAATGGTTTGCCTTTTTTTTTTCTTGCCATAAGTTACTCCTGGGACATCAAATGCTCTCTCTCTCTTTTTGTTTAAAACAGACATGCAAATTTCTCATCGGCTGGTAAGGCTATTACTGTACTCTTCAGAATAGTTACCGGAGAAGACTGGAACAAAATTATGCATGACTGCATGGTAAATACAATACTAACAGAGATAAACTAGGCAAGGAATAGGTAACATCCTTGCATCACAGTTTGTTTCCAGTACCTTAGGGTGGTACAAGGAACAGTGTGACTGCTTTTATCTCTTCAAGAGATGCAATGTTCACTAAGTTCAGCACATGACACAAAAATTACCGATCCAATCACAGACTCACAATGTAAAATTTCATGGGGGTAGGCTGTTACGTGATTTTAAAATCAAAATATGCTTTCCAAATCTGAAGTGCAGTAAATCACTTTTCCACTGTTATCTCTGCTTTGATTGTGGCAAAAGGACTGCTCAAACGAACTGAAAGGTAAATGCTGGTCATAACGACCTCAGAATTTGTCCTTGGATCATTTTGCTTTGCTTAAGTAAAAATCTGCCTGTGGATTCCACTGCAATGAAAAACACATTATTCGCTTCCTTCTTAAAATTAAAGTACAAAAAAGCTTTTTGAAAGCCATATTTCAGAGCACCAATTTGTTTCTTTTCAGTGGTACAAACGCACAGTGTGCCTTGTGTGTGTTAGTGTTATTGACTGACTTTTTCTTCTTTGGTTTTAAAGGTTCAGCCTCCATTTTGTACACCAGATAACAGCACCTACTGGAAGACAGACTGTGGAAATTATGCTGGTGCTCTTATGTATTTCTGTTCATTTTATGTCATCATTGCATATATCATGCTAAATTTGCTTGTTGGTAAGTGAAAACATGCAATAAAAACAAAAGTGTCAGTCTTACATGTAATATTTTAGACTTGTGTCTGTTGTGCTCTTCAGATATGTTACCTTATACCTTCGTCATTATCTTATATTCATAGCATGTAATTGATACTTCTCTGGCATGGTGTACGTTGAAACTTCAGAAGTTTGAGAACACTAATGTTTTCAACAAAGAGATGTGTTGTATTTCTCGAGTATAATTATACACGTATCATTTTCTGAGCTTCTCTATCCTCCATTTTACATTTTTCCAGTATTGTAGGAATTCTTCTAACCAATTTTAGAAAATGTTCAATTAGGCACATTTAAGCACAGCTTTTTAAAAGTAAGCACAATGAGTATTTATGTAGCATGATAGCATGTTGCCCATTGAAAATGCTCATCTGATCATTGGTGTGAAGCTTGCACAACAGTTCACTTTTTGTCAAAATTCATTGCTGCTTACAGTTCATCAGTTAGAATGTTACTACAGGCTTTCTTTATGGTGTATTTTGGTTTTGTGTTTTTTTTAGCTATCATTGTGGAGAATTTCTCATTGTTTTACTCAACTGAAGAAGACCAACTTTTAAGTTATAACGATCTTAGGCATTTTCAAATTATTTGGAACATGGTTGATGACAAGAGAGAGGTAAGAAACTTGAAAGTGAGCAGAGAAATCCAATAATTAATGTTTAGGGTTTTTTTTTTTTTTTTTCATTGAAAAATCATGTGGGGGAAACAAAGCGTGCTGAAGAAACTCATTGAACAACCACTGTCCAGATTCTGAAAGCTCAGCAAATGTGGTCTAACATTGTTGATGATATATCAAATACTAACCTGTGTTCTTTACAGCAGTAAAGTGCTGATGGTAGTGGACTTAGAAATAAATGTAAATATTCAGAGGATCAATGCAGTAGCATTTTTAGTCCCAGCTTCACAACAGTTGTTCCATTATCTCCAGTTCTCAAGCTCACATCCATTTTTGTCTGATCTTCAGAAACACTTTGCTGAGATTTTGACACTGTCTCCCATAAGATCCCCACGAGGAAGCAAATAAATTATGGGCTGGTTGGGCAGGCAGCAGGATGGATTGAAATGCTGCTGAACAGCTGAGCCCAGAGGGTGGTGATCAGGGGCACAAACCCTAGTTGGAGGCCAAGAAGAGTCTGAATGATGGGCAGGGTGCATGCCTCAGCAAGTTTGCAGGTGACACAAAACTCAGAAAGTGGCTGATATGCCAGAGAGTCATGTTGCCATCCAAAAAGACCTGGAGAAATGGACTGACAGAAACCTTATTAAATGCAACAAGGGAAATCATAGAATCATAAAATCGCTAAGGTTGGAAAAGACCTTCAGGATCATCCAGTCCAACCATTCACCCATCACCAATGGTTCTCGCTAAACCATGTCCCTCAACACAACATCCAAACACTCTTTGAACACCACCAAGCTCGGTGACTCCACCACCACCCTGGGCAGCCCATTCCAGTGCCTGACCACCCCTTCAGAGAAGTAGTATTTCCTAATGTCCAGCCTGAACCTTCCCTGGTGCAGCTTGAAGCCATTCCCTCTAGTCCTATCACTAGTTACACAAGAGAAGAGGCCAACCCCCAGCTCACGACAACCTCCCTTCAGGTAGTTATAGAGAGCAGTAAGGTCTCCCCTGAGCCTCCTCTTCTCTAGACTGAACAATCCCAGTTCTCTCAGCTGCTCCTCATAATGCCTGTGCTCCAGACCCCTCACCAGCTTTGTTGCCCTCCTCTGGACACGCTCCAGGGCCTTAATGTCTTTCTCACAGTGAGGGGCCCAAAACTGGACACAGTACTCGAGGTGCGGCCTCATCAGTGCTGAGTACAGGGGGGCAATTACTTCCCTGTTCCTGCTGACAACACTGTTTCTGATGCAAGCCAGGATGCCATTGTCCTTCTTGGCCACCTGGGCACACTGTTGGCTCATGTTCAGTCTAGCATCAATCAACACTCCCAGGTCCATTTCCTCTACACAGTCTTCCAGCCACTCTGCCCCAAACCTGTAGCATTGCCTGGGGTTATTGTGGCCAAAGTGCAGGACCCGGCATTTGGTCTTGCTGAATCCCATCCCATTGGCTTCAGCCCAGCTATCCAGCCTATCCAGATCCCTCTGTGGGGCCTCGCTACCCTCAGGCAGATCAACACTTCCAGCCAGCTTGGTGTCATCTACAAACTTACTGAGGGTGCACTCAATGCCCTCATCCAGGTCATCAATAAAGATATTAAACAGGACAGGCCCCAGCACCGACCCCTGGGGAACACCACACGGAAATGTGTAGTTGTGCAACTGGGGAGGAACAAACCCAGGCATCAGCTGGGGACTACCCATCTGAAAAGCACCTCTGCAGAAAAGAACTAGGAACTGCTGACAGACATCAAGTTGAGCATGAGCCAGCAAAGAAGGCTGGCAGTGTTCTTGACTACATGAGGAGTGTTGCCAGCAGATGAACTACTGAGGCCATTGGTGAGGCCACACCTGGAGTACTGCATTCAGTGTTGTGCTCAGCAGTATGAGAGACATAGAGGAGTCTCCAGCAGGAGACAGTGCAGCAAAGTGCAACAGAGATGACTGAGGACCTGGAGCATCTCTGCTATGAGGAGAAGCTGAGAGAGCTGGAACTGTTCATACAGGAGAAGAGGAGGCTCAGGGATCGTCTCATAAATGCCTATAATTACCTGAAGGGAGGGTGCACAGAGGACAGAGCCAGGCTCTTATCAGTGGTGCCCAGTGCTAGGACATGAAGCTGAGGGCACAAACTGTAGACCAGGAGGTTCCTTCTGAACACCAGGAGCAGTGCTGCACTGTGCAGGTGCTGCAGCACTGGCACAGGCTGCCCAGAGGCTGTGGGGTCTCCTTCCTGGAACCTCCCTGGAGCCTGGCCATAGGCCTGGGCACCCTGCTCTGGGTGGTGCTGCTGGAGCAGGGGCTGGGACACAGGGACACAGAGGGACACAAAGGACCTCCTGTGCAAAGATGCACATAGAAAGAAACAGTTTTACAGCTAGATGTAGGTCTGGCTGTGAATGTGGAAATTCTAGTTTAATTTCAGTTCTTCAAAGGCAGCAGTTTGAATGTATAAATCTCATTTCAGATTAATGCAAAAGGGGAAATTAAGTACCCCAAGGAATTCTGAAAAATTCTGACAAAATGAACAGCACAGATTTTCATTGTGTATCAGCAAAATAACAGCAAAGAATTCCACACACTACAACTAGCTGCATGTATGTATTATCTAATAATGTATTCAGTTTGACTTTAACAGTCCAGGATTTGACATGGAATCTTTGGAGAAATGGTGTTTCTCTCACTGATCAAATTGAACGTCTGAGTTGATTGTTATATCACAATATACCAGCTATTATGCAATTTTATCCAGGGAGTAATTCCTACCTTCCGAGTGAAATTTCTGCTGAGGCTTCTGCGTGGCAGGCTGGAAGTAGATCTTGACAAGGACAAGCTGTTGTTCAAGCACATGTGCTACGAAATGGAACGGCTCCATAATGGTGGTGATGTCACTTTCCATGACGTGCTGAGGTAGTGTGAGATTTTCTCTAAATGTGTAGAATGCATGTGATGTCCTGTATTTCCCTCTAAGTTAAAAGATACTAACTAGGTTTGGGAAAAGGCAAGAATGGTAGCCACAGAGGTACTGCCTCTGAGGGAATCCTATGGAGGGAATCAGCTCTAAGTAATAATTTTAACATTTTTGTTTGTGACGATTGTCTTAACGAGCAATCCTATGTTGTCCTTGAATCCCAAGCAAGGCAAAATCATCCTCGCACATGTAGGAACTAGACAGTGTATCTGACTAGAAATAAGGCAGAAATGAGAATGTTACTGAATCACAGAATTATCTAAGCTTCCCAAAAAAAGAAAAAAAAAAGCCCACCAAAACTACACGTGCCTTAGTTGCTCACAGTTCAGCAAATAACCTGCATTGGATAGTTAAATGTATCTGATTCATTTGTTTTGAGAACAAGTCTCTTCCAGAATTATCTCAATGTTTTTTAGATTCAGATCTGAATTTCTTGAACATGCCTAAATTATGTGTTTTTGCTTTGAAGTCTTAATTATGAGTTTTGATTTTCTAAATTGTATTGGATGGGCATCAACATTTTAAAAGTGCAATATCTATGTTTCTTCCAGCATGCTTTCTTATAGGTCTGTTGATATCAGAAAAAGTCTTCAACTGGAAGAGCTGCTTGCAAGGGAACAACTAGAATATACCATAGAGGAGGAGGTGGCCAAACAGACCATACGCATGTGGCTGAAGAAGTGCTTAAAGAGAATCAGAGCAGTAAGTCAAGCTAAAACAGAATCTAAATGACTGCAATAAATTGTACATTTCAGCAAAGCTAGAATTTTCTGTCACAATGCTTAATTTACTCTGGAGCCATCATAATATTTATGTGAAAAATAATGTAGCTGTTGCTAACTCAGCAAAAAATTATGCCTACAGCTCAATTCACAGAATTACAAAAATAAGCATCTTTTGAAGTCAAAAGCTGTCTTCTTGCCAAAAATTTATCTGTCTCTTCAATAGAGCAGGAAGATGTATGTGCAAAGTCCAAAGTCAAAGGAATGAAGAAAAAAAACAATGTAATTTGATGAAGCCTCCTAGGCCTAATCCTTCATCTAAATATAGTTTTATTATTTTCTTGCCTCCGCTGGCACAAGCTACCATGAATAAGATACCAGTAGATGAGTCTTCAAATAGAATCTGTCTCAAGATACATAATTTGAATGAGCCATGGCAGTAACTGTATACAAATGAGCAATATGTATATGCAAATCATGTCTGCAGACCATGGCACGTGGTAGCTCTGTTTGCGCTGGTAGACTGAGTAGGGCCGGGTCATTGCGTCAGGACTGGCAGGGGACCACCCATACTGGTTGCATGTTCCTTGGCACAGTTTTGGCACATATATGCTCCTGCTCTCCCAGACCACTGTTATAAGACTACCCTTCAGGCACAATTCAGGGCTAGCAGAGCAGAGACTGCAGTAAAGTTGTAGCTGTCTTTTGTGGGAGAAAGAGAGATTGGCCAGAGGACGCAAGTCTTGGCCTGCCTCTTGGCTTCAGCGCTGCAGGAAATCCCTGTCTGTTTAATTCACTTGCATAGACCAAGCTCATGCTTCTGTATTCTGTTTCTGCAGAGCTCCTGATTGTCAGAAACATTTTTGCCTTTGTTCTGCGTAGCTTCAGTATTTGCTGATCAAGTTTTGTCTTGGATGAAATGTATGTTAAATACTTACAGGGATTTTGAATTGGCCTTTGCAGTTATTCTCCTCTTTTATTCATTGAAATAATAATAATAATCTTCTTTATATAAAGGGCTTAAATGTAGCTGTCTTGATCAGTGAGTTTTCATTTGCTGTGAGGCAAACTGAGTCCAGGTTTTGATATGCATATTTATTTATTTGTTTGTTTGTTTGTTTGTTTGTTTATATAAAGTTTACCTCTTGTAAGCCTGTGTCTGTAGATTCACTATAGAAATCTATGATCATGAGGTCTGGCCTTTTCTGTTTACAAATTTATAAAATCTTAACTGGATGATGTGAATGTAATATATGTTAAAGCTGAAACATGAGTGTTCAAGGCATATCCAGATTAATAGTTACATTTTGTTTCCATCTCTATAACAGTAATGACAGTAAATTTAATCTCAGCTCTCAATTCTGAGTTTGCTCAACTCAGTTGTTCATTTCATTATGATATCGAATTACACTGTGTTAAATATGCTGTTCATTCCACTCTCATAATATGGTTCAGATCATTTCACATTATATGAACCTTTTATAAAGTGAATATAATTATGGAAGTTTAGATATATTTTCTAATTCTCTTGTTAGTCTCTAAAGAGGAAGTCTGTGAAAACTACCCAGGAAAGCAAAACCCTTCCTAAAGGCTTTTTAGTTTAATTTAAAAGCAAATTAGATTGTATGATCATGATGATAGTGGTTTTGTTTTTCTATGTGTACTGTAAATCTATACTCAGTCCCAAGGTTTCCACTGCTGTTTTATTCATTCTTACTGGAAGTCTGTTCCAAAGTCCATGAAAACAATCTGAATTTTTTCAATGCCTTCATGTAAATCTTAGTGAATCTCTACTTGTTTCTTCTTTGGGAGAAATGTTAACACTTAAATTCAAACCTTCATATATTTTCAAACTGTGGGTTATTATGAGCGACTTGTTTTCCACTTAATGTGTTTTGTAAGTTTCATCCTTCAGTTACTGCATAAAGGCCAGACATATGCTGGGAGTCACTTTATTTAAATGATGGCCATCTGATACACACAGCTTTATTGATGCACCTGGAATCCACATCTGGCACTCAATATTTGGTTAAATATTTAAAAGTTTGAGGGGAAAAAAAACACATTGACATACGCCAATGAGAACATTATTTTTGTCACATATTGTACCTTGATAGAAACAACAGCAATCGTGCAGCATTATTCATAGTCTACGAGAGAGTCAACAGCAGGAGCTGAGTCGATTTCTGAATCCTCCCAGCATTGAGACAACGCAGCCAAGTGAAGATATGAATGCTATTAATCAAGATAACAGTGCACAGCCGGAGGTATGTTAACCAGGAGACCATCAGCAACTCAGAGCAAATTAAAAAACAAAGGCAAAAAAAAAACTACGTTTCTTATTTGTTCTTTTTTTAAACATCATTTTCAGTGGAAAATTTGAAGGCAATATTTTATTTTGCTCTGGTCTTAGCCTTCAGGTGTAAAGACAAGATAGCCTAAGGCAGGAATTCCCTGGCTTAGTTAGCTGTCTTGCTAGTGCTGTAAAGCGCTAACTTGCAGCACCAACTTTCTGCTCTAGCGTGAGTTTTCTATAGGTTCAGGAACTTGAAATTTTCCTGTTATGCATTCTATAGTTGTTTACACTGGGAGTGAGCACTTGGCATAGAGGATGGCTACCCTGAGCTTTTCCAGGGTAAGAAATGAAGAAAGTACTACAAAGGAGCTCCACTGCAGACGTCTGAAAGCTATATTATATGTTATAGTGTGGCTGCATAATGGAATTGAGCCCAAGTGCTCTTTTTTTGTTGTTCTTTCTTGGTCTTTTTAGTTGTAGCCTGTTGGGGCAGCAAAGAATGAAAACCTTGCTGCCTTACCTTTTGCTAGTATTTGTCTGCAAAGCTTGGAAGTGGAATAGAAAGGCTAGATAACCCTTCTTGGGATTATCCCCTTGCAGTGGGGATTGTTAACAGATCCTTTTTTTTTTTTTCTCCATTCAGACAAGTAGCCAGCAGCAGCTCCTTAGCCCAACACTTTCTGACAGAGGGGGCTATCGACAAGACTCTGCAGATGCTGGGAAACCTCAGTGGAAAATTCGACCACGGTGTTTGCCATCATGTAAGTGAAAAATGCGTATCAGTAGAGTACCCACGTGACAAAACATTGCTGTACAATAACAGGACTGTGACAAAGTATGAAGTGTTAGAGACGCAGACACACGATTGAGCAAAACTAGAAACCTCATAATTCACTGTTCTACCTCCTGTCTGCAGATTGCATCCACATCAGAGTTTTTTGACCCTCAAGTGTGCTGAAATACAGCTCTCTCTCCTTCCTTCCAATTCAGAAAGCTTGGAAGATGTTTCCAAATACGGTCATTTGCAGGATTTCTTGGTTTTTGTTTTTTTATTTTTCATACACTAACTTACAATCTATGAACTGAGGGCTGTACTGTCCCATATGTTTGCCATATATTTGGGAACACAAAGAAAGAGTTAAAGAGGGAACATGTTAAGAAAGGATCATCAAGCTGCAGCCAGCTGGGTATGTTTTCCAAGTGCAAATGAGGAGTTTAGGGTTCACTTCCTTAGCTGTTATCATGGCCACAGGAATCTTGAATGTTCCTTGGTGGACAGCCACAGAAAAGTAGAGGTATATCCATGCACAGTACCGACCAGTATGTGGTAAGTGTCCAACAAATGTCATGAATGTCATCATTGAGCTCAACTGTGTTTCCCTTATGCTTACACATGCTTTTTTGTGTTCCATAAACCATGTTGGTACTTTGCACTGGCTTCTACCCCTATGCCATTGTCAAATATCATGTTCTAGGTGTAGAAATACTCTTTTCCCTCGATTTTTCTGGCTCTTACCCCTTTCACAATTTTGCTAGTATGTCAGCTCATATAAGTACTACTTAAACCATTTAGTTCACAATTAAACAGGTAAGATATGACCTATAGTGTCAGTTATCCCAACAGAAGGAAGTCAAGCCCTGCTCAGCTAAACTGCTCTGCCAGCAGATGATTGGGAGCATGGTGAGCAGCTGGAGCATTTTAAAGCTATCCTACTCCAGTTAGTTCTGTATACCTGAATTCCAAGCAAAAAATGTTAAAGAAGCAAAACTAATACAGAGCTTTCTATTTAATTTCATAGCTCCCAAACCAAGAAGCCATCCTGGGTCTTCAGTCAACCTGCGCTCTGGTGGATGTTTAACAGTGAAATCTGTTGGATGCAAAATGAATCCCATGTCTGATGCTGCTTCCTGTGGATCAGAAGTCAAGAAATGGTGGACAAGACAATTAACTGTGGAGAGTGATGAAAGTGGAGAGGACCTTCTTGACATCTGAAAGAGACTTAAGTCATAGTGCAACAACACCCACTTCAAATACAATCTAATTTTCTATGTTTAGAATCGAACACACCCTAAGTGATGTATGATTTATTTAAAATCATTATCGTAACATTTTTCAAATGCTTATCCTACTGCCATTTGAAACATAGCACATACTCATACATTAAAATTCACCTCTATAGGTATTAACTGTACTTTAGGAAACCTATATACAATAGCAGTACTAATAAAGCCAGAGAGACTGTATTGCCTTTAGCAGAGACAGAACTTCGTGTTCTGTAGGTATATAATGAAAATGCATTTTGATATACGCATATCTGTTTTTCTTCAGCCTATGCTGTGCTTTAAAATGGCAACACTTTACAATACAGGGGTAATGTATTTCTTCTTTCCGTGTTTTCCTTCAGCTCTTATTTATTAAGATTTCTTTAGAGGGATTTTATTATTCACCAACGACCTGAAGAGGTCAGCACTGACTTCATGTTCAAGGGAAGTATTTTTACAAAGTACAGATTCTGAATTACAAATCTAAGCTTTTTTCTGGACACTTTTTTTTAAAATATGCAAGATACAGGTTAACTCACTTTAAAATCAGAAGGTGGAGGATTGGATTTAAAATGTAAATATCTTTGTGTTTTTGTTAATTATGCAAAAAGCTTGATTTTCATACAGGAAAAGAAGAAAAAAAGACATGAAAACTGTGCATTTAAGCATCCAGCAAAAGACTTCCATATGACAAATGTGGTTATGCTTCATTTTCAGATTGTACTGGCTACATCTATGTATGGTGTCATTATTCTCCTGTTAGCTGGATCCCTTTTCCTTGAGTAGTTGTTAAGATAACTTTGTTCTTGTCTGTGCTATGAAAGTTAGCATCTTGGGGGTACTCATTAAAGAGCAGTATTGTATGGCTTTTAAAATACAGTTCAGTTTTGCCTGTATAGGTAGAAGTGAATTTTACTTACCCAGGATACTACTCATGGTACAGCCCTGCAGTGCTAAAACATGACGCAATACTGTGGTTAAGTATCTTTCTCCTTTTTACCCTGATACATCACATTCTTACATGTTAGCATTCTTCTATTTTATGAAGCAACAATAGTGCTAAATTACCACTGGTGAAAAAAGCAGCTGTCCTTTTTGTAAGTTTTTCTGGTGAAAGGCCAATGCTATACAGATAGGGAGGCAGAGAAACAACACGATGCAGCAAAGCGATGCTGCACACAGTTTGTTACTTTCAGAATTTAGGCTGTCTGAAAAACGTGGGCTGAAAATTTGCCCTTCCCTCAGGGAAGAACTGAGAGGCTGCAGATTTTATAGCTTGGCCACTGTCTGGGTTTTTTAGCGTACCCGGGACCTTTCTGTTACCATTGTTTCCTATGGAAATGATAGGTTGCTCTACCACGGCCTGATGTGAGATCTTGTATGAGGCTCACAGCTAACATATATCACCACTTAAAATGCATATCCTTCAAAAAGCTGACAAAAGCCAGTGCTTTGTGATGTTTTCTGGCCAAAATATTAATGTGGGGTGGTCAGAATGCAGAACTGTTTTCACAGATGCCTTCTCCATAAATGCAAAATTAGTTTTGGCCATAAAATGCAGTTTTCTTGGCATCTGTCAGTGTTTTGTTCTCTGTGTATTGTTTAACATTGTTTAGATTTTTTCAAAAATGTCATATTGAGCACATCTGTATTTTGTGGTTTCTTTATTTGCTTTGGAGTATCGTTAAGTTTAAATCTAGTCAACTCTGACTATAATCTATGTAACCGAATCTGTGCATTCCCTTGTTTACAGGCTAGATTATGAACCATCAACAAAACCTCACATGCAAATCCATCATTTTGTGTTCTGTTCTGTGCTTGTTTAAGTTCAGCTTTTGTATATATGACAAGAAAATAAAGTTGGATTTATAAGACAGTATCTTTGAAACTTCAATAATATGTTGAACTGCAGATCCTTATGAATCATTCTTGCTGCATATTTTCTTTTTAAAAAACCTGGCAGACATTTTTTTTCTTTGCCTTACAGTACTCTGTCAATAAAAGTGAGTTGCTTTGAGCAATATTCCTCCCTATGGTTTCCATTCTATCTGCGTTTACTATATCTAGCTCATTTGTGATAATGCTGCGTAGTGCGTGGGTGCATGGTTTGTAGTGGATTTTTTAAAGCAGTTCTTTCAAACTCTGCTAATTGGGGGGTCTTTGGGCTTTGGGGGAGAACTCCATTGACTGACCTCTACGGTACTGCCCCAGGTTCAAATTCAGCAAATGGGACTAAACAGGATTAGGCATTATTTATTTCTCTTTAACTCTCTTTCTTTGGTTTAGTTCCTAGATGGGAACATTTGTGTATGTGTGTAAGGGTGGAAGGGTTGTAGAGGTTTAATAGCCTGCCTTCCAGCACCTTGCAAGACATCAGAGATCCCCAGGCCATTAATTTAATGTGCAGTCTGGTTCTATGAAAGCAATGCTCACCTGCTGACTCCCTCATTTTGCTTTTGCAAAAATACAGGAAGTGAAATGCAGTTATGTAAACATGAAAATAATGTACACTGGAGCACCCAGGGAACTAGATTTAGGTGAAAAATTTGTCAGTATGATACCCTTGGCATGACTAGAGAAAGTGATAACCTTCTGCCCCACAGCAGAGCAACCACTGCACATTTGCACATTAAGACAAAGAAGTGGAGTTCAAAAACAGCATGCACGAGCAATGGAGAGAGACAAGGAAAGAATCAGGAAATCAGTCCGTCCAGACAGCCTTAAAGAAACATTCAAACAAGAACAGATCCTAGACAAACAAAAACTGTGAGGGGAATATCACTACCTACAGTGCTCTTAGCCCATAGAATGAAATTCAGTACTAGCCTATAAAGATAAAAAGAAGAAAGTATTTAGACCTCTTCTTACCCCAAAGACCATTCTGTTCCATAAGAAGCAAACTGTAGAACTCTTGGTAGCTTGGGTGGTGCAAAACGTGGTTCATAGTACTGAAACTGACTTTTTTGCAGGGTCTGTTGTGACAGGACATGGAGAAATGGTTTCAGACTAAAAGGGGAGATTTAGACTAGATGTAATGAAAAGGGTTTTGACAATAAGGGTGGTGAGACAGTGGATCAACCTGCCCAGAGAAGTGGTGGATGTCCCACACTGGGAGATATTTAAGGTCAGGCTGGACACGGTTCTGAGCAACCTGATCTAGCTGTGGGTGTCCCTGTTCATTGCAGGGCGGGTGGATTAGATGGCCTTTAAGGGTCTCTTCCAACTCAATTCTGTGATACTATGAAGTCTGAGAACACACAGCAGAGATGTAGCTCACTAGCAAAGACAGGTCCTTTTTCAGACAATTGCATTTATAATGAAGAAATTAATAATCTGAAACCATTTGCTCCTGGACGATATCCAACTGATTTAAGAGCTAAAAGCATAAAGTGCACTTTGTCTGGCAAGCTGAAAAAGCATCATTTTAACTAGTAAGGATCAATCAGGCTTGAACATCTTCAAAATAACACTGAATTCAGTGTTGTCTATATACAAAGTCCAATATCTCAGCTTCAGAGAAGCCAGATATTTGGATGCCAAAAGCAAGTGACTTTGGGGCAGTAATCATTTTCGTTCTCTTATTTTATTTACGACATGCCCAGAGTTCTTGTTGGTGTGCAGGTAAGGATGGCCATGCATATCCAAAAGTGTTGAGATCTCATGCTGTTGTGATAGCACATATGGAGCCCCAGCAAGCAAAACTTGTGCAAAGCCTCCCCTCCAGAATGCCCACTGTTCTCCTCCCACAGCATTTCCACTGATAAAAACAAACTCTGGCCATGTCTGTCAGTGTTACCAATGTGATTAGCTCACTCTCAGTGACTTCATCTTCAGGAAGCCTAATCCATCCCTTCTACTGAAGGCAGTCTGTTGCACTATAGATGAACTTGCAGCAATACATAGGGTGATGCTGGGAAGTTGGCTGCCCTGGTTTGTTCAATTGCTCTGCAACACAAAGGGAGCCTCACTAAAATTCAATTAACCTTCCTCTTCCTCCCAAGGGCACTAGTGTCAGACTCCATTAGCAGCTGTTGCCCATTGTTTCAATGAAGAATCTCTAAGCACCGAGTTATTAACCCATCAGCGAGCAAAGTGTGCAAGCAGTGGCATTTTAGCCCACATCCACAGGTTTCTGTCTATACAGGTATTTCAGTGCCATTAGAGGTTTCATTCATTTACCTGACTTGCATTTCTGCACTGAGGAATTTGTGCAAACTACTTGGGCACCTACAGAATTGTATTTCACAGAAGAATGGCTTACTGTGAGTGCAATAAAAGCTTAAATACTGGTAGAAAAGGAAAAAAAAAATGACAATCCTATGGCCTGAAAAGCTGTTGGCATTTCTGAACAGAAGCAGTAGCCACAAGTGGCACAAGCTTCCAGTGTCTCAGTAGGCATTGCCCTGTTTCAGGAAATCTTCTGCTGCGGTTGATAGCAAACTGGTTCATGTCAGATTCATTTCCTTAATGTGTTCATTGCTGAAATGCAGCTCAGTTTTCATGTTTTGATTTTTGCTTTTATCTGAAAATGTCACCAGAACCTATTTGCTGTCTCTAACTTAAAACTATCAATATTTTGGCCAACCAAAAACTGCATTTCCACATGAATAATCACCATGCACAAAAACTCTGCCAGGTATTTCCACTTGTTCACTTTCCTATACATTTTTGTGCCAGGCATACACATAATGTCATACAGACAAAAAGAATGATAGAGGAAGAAGAGAAGTATTGCCTTTGTTATTAGCATGTTGCACACACAATCCAAAAAAAAAAAAAAAAGAAAAAAAAAAGAAAAAAAATTGTTGTATTTGCTGAAAGGGATTTAGCCAAACACTGGCCCAGATGCTGGGCCCAGTTGGCCACACCGCTCTGGAAAGGAAACCTCCAGCACTGCAGTGCCTAGGCAGCCACAAGCAGCCATGGGCACCATGAAGCTCACCTGAGCTGTTTGGCCAAAACTTTCAGATCTGTGATGCTAAATGTGCATTTAATGCACTCTTGTACTGTGGGTGCTCCTGATGTAGGGAATAGTTTTAACTGTAAAAAGAAGCCTGCTCATCAGCAGCTCTTCTCCCACCAGAAAGCATGATGCCTGAGCTCAGATGGTATAATGCTTCACCCACTTGTTTCTTTTCTTGAGCTCTGTCAAATGCTCCAGGTTTACAAATCCAAGTATTAAAACCTTCATCTTAATTGGATCAGTAACAGCAAGAGCATTTCTCCGACCTTGGCCTACAAATGTGTTTCAGCTTCATATGCATACATCAATTCACCATGTATCTGTAAGGGCTTATCTACAGGATGCAATTGCAGCAGCTTAAACTTAACCTGTTGTTGCAAATTGATTTTTCTAAATAAGTTTGAATACCTGTGGAAATGCTTATTTCAGTTTAAAGCTTTTTTTTTCTATTGATCTGTGTTAAAAGCCAAATAACCTTGGTTTTATTTTTATGGCAACAGTCCTCCCATAGGTTCACACATCAGCTAACTTGACTGATTTTAAAAGCTGCCTCTTCACTTATATGGTTGCAAAGCCTTTGTTCAGAGCAGGTTTATCTTTAGATCTCTGGCTAAGCTCAGTCCCAGCTCTATGTTAAGCCACTACAGCCAGGTTACTTTAAGACCAATTGCCCAACCAATGGCCTTCTACAGTGGAGTGACAACACAGGTGGACAAAGGGAGGACAACTGATGTAATCTATTTGGATCCTGCAAGGCCTTTTACATGTTCCCACACTACATCCTTATCTCCAAATTAGACAGAGATGGATTTGAAGGGTGGAATTGTCACTGGATGAAGAATAAGTTGGATGGTTATTGCAAGAGGATTGTGATCAATGTCTCTTTGTCCACTGGTGATGAGTGGTTTTCTTCACAGGTCCATCTTGTGGCTGGCGCTCTTCAGTATGTTTACCAATGACCTGAAGAGTGGAATTGAGTGCATCCTCGGCAAGTTTGAGGATGACATCAAGCTAAGTGATGCAGTTGACACAATAGGAGGAAGGGATGCCATCCAGAGGGACTTGGACATGCTAGAGAAGTGGGCCCACATGAACCTAATAAGGCTGAACAAGGCCAATTGCAAGGTGTTGCACCTGGGTCTGGGCAATACTTGATATGAGAACAAACTGGGAAGAGAACTCCGTGAGAGTTCTTGAAACCTGCAAACAAGGACTTGGGGGGTTCCAGTGGATGAAAATCTGGACACAAGCCAGCAATGTGTGTTTGCAGCCCAAAAGGCCAGTAGTAAACTGGAATGCCTCAAAAGAGGAGTGGCCAGCAGGGAGAGGAAGACGATTGTCCCCTTCTACTCTGCCCTTGTGAGGCCCCACCTGGAGTCCAGGCCTGGGGCCTCCAGCACAAGAAAGATACAGAGCTGTTGTAGTGGGTCTGGAGCAGGGCCATGAACACAGTCAGAGGGCTGGAGCACCTCTCCTATAAAGACAGGCTGAGGGAGCTGAGCTTGTTCAGCCTGGAGAAGAGAAGGCTCAGGGAAGACTTTATTGTGGCCTTCCTATACATAAAAGAAGGAACGAGATAGAATTTTTACACAGTCTTAGGACAAGTCAGAATGGTTTTAAATTAAAAGAGAGTAGATTAGATGTTAGGGGAAATTGTTTCACTTTGAGAGATTTTTTGCACTGGCACAGGTTGTAGTTATTATCCTGTAGTATCCACAGAAGCTGTGGATGCCCCATCCCTAGAGTCACTCAAGGCCAGGTTGGATGTGGCCCCGGCAACCAGATCTAGTGTCTGATTTAGTGGTTGACAGCCCTGCCCATGGCAGGCAAGTTGGAACTAGATGATCTTTAAGGTGCCCTCCAACCTAGGCCATTCTATGATTCCATGATTCTATGGTTCTACGACAAGACACAGCAATTACTTTGAGTAATTCCCTCTGGGAATATCCACCAGATATTCCACAATTTGGATGAGACCATGCTGGGTGTTGCTCCCTCTGCCTTGCCCAGCTGCCAAGTGTGAGCAGCTTTGTACACCTAGAAGCCTCCTTGCCATGCCATAGAGCATGGAACACATCCTCTCTGCAACATCTCAAGCACCAAACAGGGCCCAGGGAACATTCAGGAGCAAGAGCTGTATCCCAGGGTTGTGACACCCTGTGCAGTGTGCCCTCAGAAAGAGGGACCCTGGTCTCCCTCTTACTTCATTGTTCAGATACAGTTTGTACAACTGCTGCTGGCTTGGCCTTGGATTGCCACTGTAAGATTTTCTTTGAAGTTAACCAGTGCTGTTAATCAGGAGGAAAACGTCTTAGTACAATCCACACTACTGGTTTTCTGAGCCAATTCAGCTACAGCAATGTATTTTGATGTATTGTCTATCCTACAGACAGATAACCAAATGTACTCCTCCTGAGCTGGGCAGACAGAAATGCCCAAGACATGTCAACATTTCCCAGTAGCTGAGCCTTCTACTAAGGTATTGCTGAACTGTGATGAATGTAAATGCTTTTCTAACACTAGAGGGCTAACATTGCTTTACACTCCCTATCTGCACATGCACACAATATATTAGTAGGTTGTTCATCTTTGTGGCAGAATTGGGGTTTTTTTGCTTGTTTGTTTTGTTGTTTGGGGTTGTTTTTTTGTTTGTTTGTTTGTTTGTTTGTTTGTTTGTTTTTTGCTTTGCAGAGCATTTAGATACCACAGTGCTAAGCAATTTTCAGCATGACTCTATGACAAGGGACTTTTCATTAACCTTGTAGTACTTACAAGAAAGCTGCTTTATTTTGTTTGTGGATGCATGACTTTTGGGGAAACTAATGATGTTGGCATTCCCACTTGTATATAATGTGCACAGACACTGTAATAGAAAATTACGTTACCAATAACGTTTCATTTTCTCTGTCTCCAGCAATTGCAGTATTTGCATGTCAGCTGGAATGCAGCTTATGTTTCTATTTCTACTCCCAGGAAAATTCAGAAGTGACATCATTTTCAAAATCCAGCACCTCCAGTTGAAGAACCAAGAAGCTAAGAATGTCAGAAATCTTATACCACAAAATAAACACGTTTTAATTTTCTGAAGGCAAATTATGCTCAATAATTTGAACTAAAGCATCTGCTTTTTATGCTGCCTGCTTTCCATGTCTGGATTGATCTGGGTGTTTTGTTTTGTTTTGTTTTTTGCATAACTGTAAGCATATGTTCACTTACAAGCTATGGTTATATGAGAGATACCATTACAGATGACATTTACTGATAGTTTATCATTTGGGGAAATATTTCTAAGTGCTGCCTTTGTTCTGTACTTTAACATGAAAAGTAGAGCGTGTTTGGGCTTATTTCTTCATGGTGCTTTTTACAGCAAGAGAGAGAGGGAAGAAAAAGCATAGGATAGTGTGCAATGTCCACTGAAATCAGAGTGAAGTTTCTCTTTGGCTGCAATGAGGTTGTGGTGCCCCTCTTTAATGGGCCCTTCAAGCTAATGTACTTTATTTCACATTTTCTGATCGGCTACACACATGCTCACTTGTGTACCACACTCAGGTGTGTGCAGTGATTTGCTCAGCTGCAGTTCACTCACATTCAGATATGTTGCCCTCAGCTCTTCTTGGCATTACTGGTGATGCTATTTTGGGCTTCCACCCCGAGTGTTCATCCAATGCGAGACATGGGATTTTATGCTATATTGAAAGACTTGCCAGGTAAGCTGACTTACCAAGGGATTTGCTGACTTGAACTGCACATGAATTAATCAAAAAACTTCACTACACATCCACATCTGAAACCTGCTGCGAGTGCACTGCGTAGTGATGCCGAGGTGCTGCCATGCAGCCATGCAGCACCCTGCCACCTCACAGTGAGGGTTTGGTTGCCAATTGCCATTGTGGTTGCCCATTGCATTTAGCATTATGGCTAAACATCTCCTGCACTACGCAGTTTCTGTGCAATATGAGAAGGGTTGCAACAGAGAGAGATTTTTCTGTTCTGTGTGCAATGGGATAATGTAATCTGGAGCACCAAACAGACCAAAACCTTCAATTGTTTTCATCTTTCTCCAACATTTAGTTGGGAACAGGGTGGGGGCAAAACTAAGAGAGCAAATACTGGTAATGTCTATCATCATCTTGATAATAACTACAAGCAGGCTGCTGCAAACATAGAGTCATGTCAGAGTCCAGAGCAAGCTCATACAGGAGTCTTAGGGCTGATAGGTCAGGTGCCAGGTGCCAGAGGTGCCACTTAGTACTACATGCAGCCATGTGGTGAGGGCCATCAGGGTCCCCACCAGGGCTACAGGTGTTATTGATCGACTTTGGACCCTATAGGGACCACTGTTACTCTCTGTAGAAAGAGTGGGTTCACCACATCAGCTGAATAGGCTGGGAAATCAGGGACAGTAGCTGTCTCAGAGGCATCTCCAGCAGATTCTGTTCAATGTGATGTTGAGCAGCCCAGGAAGACAGGTCATGCCACTGCTTAGCACAGTGCTGTCCCCAAAGCTGAGGTGCAGAAATAGGAGGGAAATATGTTCTCCAAGTAGGAGAAAAGCAATTTGCAGAGCTGTTTGGTATCTCAGAGCTTTAACTGGCATAAGAATTATCTTTACTAACACCTGCAAATGAGACTATAGTTTCCTGTAAAATTAACAGTCAGAGGGAGAAGGAATTCCTTAGAGCTCACAGAAGAGAATATCTTTCCTCTTGCAAATGGTGGTATAGCATGGTATCACAGGCTGCCTTAAAGCCAGGGGCATTAATGAAACCAGGGGCTGGAGCCATTACACCCTCCTTTATTTTCAGTGTATTTACTTCAGTAAAAGTGCTCTCCTTCTAATGAAGAAACCGGGCCAAAGCAGTACAAGCTTGTTGTCATTGTGAAGTACTGGTCAAGTGAGAGATACATAAGCACTGCAGAGAAGACTCTGACA
The DNA here is from genome assembly GCF_016699485.2 of Gallus gallus. NCBI lineage: Eukaryota > Metazoa > Chordata > Aves > Galliformes > Phasianidae > Gallus > Gallus gallus. Next base: position 143,752,204 of record NC_052532.1, read on the forward strand.
TGTTGAGATGGTGTAAAACTGAGAGAGGCCAGTTAAATGCATAAGCAGCAGAAAGAAACTCCACTAACTTGGCAGCCTCCAAATCTAACGTGCTTGCTGCTTCTGCTTGTACTCATCAAGTATGCCTCCTGCTGTAGTTTTTCCTAATTAACCTTGACAGTGGGGCCAAGAAGGATCTTCCAAATCTTTCACATTTCCATAATCTGCCTTTGTGCAAATGTTCTCTAGTGAAACACGGTGAAAGAGGTGACTGTCCTCCTCTACTCCACTCCTGTGAGGCCGCATCTGGAGTACTGCATTCAGTTCTGGGGCCCAGAGCACAGGAAGGATGTGGAGATGTTCAAGCAGGTCCAAAGGAGGACCACAAGGATGCTCGGAGGGCTGGAGTACCTCTCCTGTGAAGACAGGCTGAGGGAGCTAGGCTTGTTCAGCCTGGAGAAGAGAGGCTCCAGGATGACCTCACTGTGGCTTTTCTGTATATAAAGGGGCCTACAGGAAAGCTGAGGAGAGACTCTTTCTCAGGTATTGTAGTAATAGAACAAGGAGTAATGGCTTTAAACTAGAAGAGGAGACATTTAGGTTAGATATCAGGAAGAAATTTTTCATTATCAGAGTGGTGAGGCACTGACACTGGCCATGCAGAGGAGCTGTGGATGTCCCATCACTGGAGGCACTCAAGCCCAGGTTGGATGGGGCCCTGGGCAACTTGGTCTGATGAGTGGTGTCCCTGCCCATGGCAGGGGGATGGAACCAGATGGTCTTTAAGGTCCTTCCCAGCCCAAACCATTCTGAGATTTTACAGTTCCTTGACACTGAACACTTACCTAGAGGTAAATCGTGTATCTGAATGCTCTCCTTTTCATGTGCTTCACAACACTCAGGGCTGCTTCAGTTCTGCAACAAAACAGCATCCTGCGATGGCTGAGACATCTCATCCATCAGGCAGCTCTTCACCCAAGCAATTCCTGTTGCAGTTTGAATACAATGGGCTCATTGTTTAGGCTGACCCAGACAGCTGTTTGAGACCAGGAATGTGAGGGATCAGTAGGGTCTCGATGCTGTGTCTGCCTTGCAACACCAAGCAAACAAGTTGTTTGATTCTTGCAGTTGGATCAATTGGACATTCCCAAAAATGCAATCTGTAAGGACTGGGCCCATCAGCATTCATATAGATGTGTTTTTCCACTACGACGTTCCATAAGGCTTCTAGCTCTCTAAAACCCGAGGAAGTGTTCACAAATGTACTGCAGCTTTGGCCACCTGATGTGATCAAGTTCAAAAATCCTGCATCATGTAAAGTAAAAGTATCTTGTCCCAGATCTGCACAGTGTGTCAGAGTAAAGGGAAAAACTCAGTACAGAAAGGTACATCTCAGTAACAGGCAGCCATGGGGAATCCCTATTGCAGGACAATGGGGGTAAGTTCAGCGCAGCAGTGCTTAGTGCTTTCTCAGGGCTTGACCACAGGCTGTTTAGGCAAAATGCAACTGGCCTATGGCTCCAGAATTCAAATACCCATAAATTGGTTTGAGCATTATCCTCCTTCTCTGCCTTTTTGGATCTTTTCTTCTCCTGGGGATCCTTCACCGTAGCCCCAGCACATCCAGCCAGAAGCTTGGTCCCATTCAGACCAGAGCCAACCAACACTCTGGGCAGATAACTGGTTCTTGAGTGGTTACACGGATCTGTAAAACCCTTTGAGGGTAGCGAGCACTTTCACAGTGGGAACATAGCAAGGATGTTAGCAGGATGCTCAGTAAATTAAGCTTCAGTAAATTGTAGCAAAGTGTGCGCAAGCTTTACTTCTTTCTCCTAAAATGTGCAAAATTACAGCTTTCCAGCAGCTGTAATTCCAGTTACTGAGAGGGCTTCTGAAAATGCTCAAGCTTCCTATTAATTTTTGTTTTCCTTTTAATTGTCGCTTCACTCCCAGGCACCCCCTCACTGCAGAGCAGAGCACCTGCAAAGGGGTGAACCCGAGGGAGGCCGTGCTGGTGGTTGTCAGCCTGCAGCACATGAGTGGCAGATGCTCCTGCCATGGGAGGGTGCCAGGCAGGAGGGCTGCTCCTGGGGCTGCCCCTCTGAGTCCTGTTTGGGAACCTTCTGAATGCTGCCCAGCTCCAGCTGGCACAGAATTACCCAGGACCTAATTACAACAACCTGGTGACAGCCCAGCGAGAGGACTCCCTCATTAAATGTGATGGTCTGGATGCTGTGGCTGGCTCAGGGAACTCTTAAACAGTTATTGCTGGAAACGGCAAGTGCATACCAGGGGAAAGATCACTCCATAAATGCACTATTTCTTACATTTTTTCTCCGAGCATCTGTTATTGCTCTCTGCCAAAGACAGGATATTGGATCCTGAGCTTGGCTCAGCATAGTCAATCTTCTGTTTTTATGGTTAGGTCTGTAGCAGCAGCTACAAGGAAAACTTTAAAATACTTGAGTGGAAAAAAAAAATCCTTTAATAGCATTTATGTCTTTTTGTTTGGCTCCTGCAGTACTAAGTCGTACAAGCGAGATGTGTCAGCATTGATCAGTACGTTCCCATTAGGGCACGAATTTGCTTTCTATTTCCATTACACTATTACAATGCTTAATATAATTTTTATATATGTAGATATTTAGATGTTTATAAAGTAGAAGAAAACCCTTTTCCAGTGCTGTTAGTTGTGCTGTGGGGAACAAAAGCTCTCACAATATGTGGCATGTAGTGGAAAAGCTTTTTGCCTTTTAACTTTGATCAAGTAGAATAAAGAATGGGTCAAACCAGTAGAAACCTGTCTGATCTAAAAATAAAGAAAAGGGCCTGAAAGAATTGCACTGCACCGAGTGACCTTTGGCAAGGTCTATTCAGGGACTGAAAGCATGGCCTCTAGATTTCTGAAACATGCTTTTCTTTCCCTCACACACCTTGTTTTACAAGTTTTAGAAGCCAGTTGCCAAGAAACCAGTTTGGTGATTTGTGGTGCAAATGACTCCTCATCAGCCAGAGTAGTGAGAGCTCTCTCTTTGCCTTTGGTTGGGCTCAAAAGGTGTTACATCTCTCCTGTCCATTAGATACATCTCTCTCCACACCACCATCAACACACATGGATCCTTGTTCACCCTTCCCAGCCATCTTCACATCTGGCACGTCCCAGGGATTTTCCAGGCACTTGCTATTCTCTCTGTGTCCAATTCTGTCTTCAGATTTAATGCCCAAGCTGCCTTTCCTTTGATACATGCATTTGTCTGAGTCACCATTGCTTGTGTTCCCTGGGTGTTAAGCTTCCCAGAAGCAACAAAGCATGTGGTCTCAGTGATAATACCACTGGAAGTTCTCTCACAGGAGTTTCTGCTGTGATGGTAAGACTTAGCTGTGTTGGCCTGGAATTAGCATTTCACTGCAAGCGTTACAAATAATTAAAAATGACCTGAAGTCACTCCAGCAGTTTTTAATTGCTACTCTTCTACAGTGAATCTCTGCTAGCAACAATTGACAAAACAACAATACAACATAAAAGCGTATTTAAATTTCTTTTTTATTATTTTATAGTGCTGTTCCCTACTGAGGTGGGGCACTGCAGGACATGTAAGCTTAAGTGCAATATGAACCACTGAACAGAAAAGCCTTGACCATCTGTTCTTTTGCTGAGATGAATGAGGAAAAAAATACAGCTAAAACAGATTTCAAAGTTGATTTACTTAACAATGACCACAACTTTGTAAATTCAAGCCTTTCAGGCTCCAAATAATAATTATTCTAATATCTCCTTGTTTTCAGAGAAAGTCCTCCTCTCCAAGAATTGTTGGGTCCATTGTTCTATATTTACCTGGAAACCACACAAAAGCAATGTGTCTCCTTGATGCTATAAAAATATGCAGAAAGTAGGGATCTTTGCCTGAAGGTCTTTAAGTTCTAAAATCTTCAAGGTATTACAAAGAAAAGCCCAAGGCCACGCCATTGTTGGGATGGAGAGCCCCAGCTCCATCAGGAAATGAATGTTTTAAAAAATCCTGTTGTAGGGATGTGCCCACCCCATGGTGTATGGGAACAGTCTTGCCAAGGCCAGCTCTACAAAGCAGCGCTGAAGACGTCATGTGCCCATTACCCAGTGTCACCCACTGGCTCCTGTGTTGTGGAAAGTAGCAAGACAGGGAAAAGATTTAATTTACAGTTAGCTACAGACATGTGACTGTGGCTGTATAGTAGCTGTGTATTACTCCTCTATAGAATGGGATTTATGGTGTTAAATTTGGTTTATGGTGTTAAATTACCAGCCCAGTGTGGTAAGATCACTCCTTAACAAGCTTGCCAGATGACGCTGCCATGTGGGAGACTTCCCCAGGTGCTATCTGCTTCACATGCCTCTGTCACAAGGGCTCTGCCCTGTATGTCAAAAGAAGCTCACTCATCTTGAACCCTTGTTCTCTCAACAACAGCTTAATACCTAATACCACGTTGCCCTCCCCACTAAGCAATAGTTAACAGACAGATCCTCACCATAGAATCCCATGTATGACTCCACCATGCAAGTCCAGCCATGGGCTCCATCTGACATGCAAAATAGACATTAAAAAAATGAGCTATCTTGTGGGATGCCCATCAGTGACATGCAGCAGCCTGAAACATAATTGCTTAATAAGCTCCTGAACTTCTGAAAGAAAAGTGCCTTACATCTATGCATAAAATCTTTTCAGTTCTTAAGACTGGACCTCCAGCTCAAGCAGTCCGTTCCTCAAAGACAAAGACCTGGCAACACAAGTCATAGAATCATAGAATCGTTTCAGTTGGAAGGGACCCTTAAAGGCCACCTAGTCCAACCCCCTGCAATGAACAGGGACACCCACAGCTAGATCAGGTTGCCCAGAGCCCCCCATCCAGCCTGACCTTGAATGTCTCCAAGGACAGGGCTTCTACCACCTCTCTGGGCAGCCAGTGCCTCAACACGCTTACTGTAAAAAACTTCTTCCTTATATCCAAATCCTACTATATGAATCTGAAATTGTAGGAGCCAGCCTTCAGCAGGAACATCTCTTAATTTTGCTGTATGCACTTAAGTAAAACTGTTTATTAGCGTGCTCACTTGCCTTGCCCAAGATAATAAATGACACATACACCTAAATGTTTTTCCAGAGTTCTGCTCATTCTTTTTTGATCTGGTTTCACATCCACAGGCAACCATTTTCATGTCCTCTGCATTTTAAAAGCAGAACTTGCTGCATAAATGTTAGTAATTTCCAGAACCTCCTGTGTCTGGGCAGTCTTCTAAGGTCCATGACTACCTACAGCAGCTTGCTGCTCATTCTTGTTATGCTGACATATAAGTTTCTCCAGAGCCCCTGAAGAACTGGAGGCTTGTTGCATTCATAAATTTCCCAGGAAGTCTGCCAGAGGCATAACATGCTCCCGAGTATCTGAAAGTCATCAGAGAACTCTAAAGGCAGTATTTAAAAACAAAACTAACAGTGAATGTTTGCACTTTTTACAAACTTAGTAAAAAATTCCACAAAACAGTTTATTGGAGTACTTTGGAAAGTTGAAAAATGTTCAAAAATAGTTGAGAAAGCCATAACATAGATAGAAAAAACTGCTGAAGAACACCCTCTTGTTTAGCAGTTAAATACAGGCAAAACTGGGTGCTATGAGCAGAAGTCTGTCACATGCAAAAACTGAAATTGAATCCAAGATGGGGAGGGCATACCTGAAGGGCATCTGTATGCTTATGCCTGAAGAACTCTTCTGGGTGTGACACTGAGAAACTATGACTAATTGAATCCTTACACTAAATTTTTTCAAGATACGTTGAACATAGGTATCCCTAGGCTGGGTCAATCAAATCAGAACTTGTTGCTACAATTAGCTTCAAGATTGTTTAGCCATATGGCATGAAAGGCAAGAAGATATCTTACCAGAAGCCTGAAAACTGTATTTTGGCCATGCTGGATAACAAATCATTTCAGCTGATGAACATATTAAGACAGGAGAGATGGTGATGTGCCAGCTCAGGAATTTTGGTTACCATCTTCAGATTCTTTAAGCTGACGAGCCCTCATGTGTTTCTGGTCACAGCAATGGGGTGCAGACTGTGTTCTGGTGATGAGGCTGGCTGGTAGCAGAGCTAGTCTCCACTGCCTCCTAAGAGCATGATAAGTAAACACAAGCAGTTCACAGATCTTTTGAAGTCCACAGATCGCTTCTTCACTTCTTACAGTTCCAGGAGCTGTCATAAAGGCCCTCCTGGGACAAAGCTTTTACACTGGCAAAGTGTTACTTGCTGAGTTAAGCATTCTTACATGCAAGCTGAAGTGATAATCTTTTTTTTTTTTTTTTTTCCCCATTTAATAAATGCCAAGTTACTGTAGCAAAATATGAAGTTTCAGCTTTCTTCTGCAGGTTTTCTTTCTTACTCTGGAAGCCATCCTACATCAGGTGTGGGAGATAGGATAGTTGCCAGGAAAGACTTGGCTTCCACTTTCAAGTGAAGCTAACAGGGTTCCACTGCATGTAAAATCCTATATAATAAAGCATTTATTGGTCTTCATCCAGAAATCTTACTGTCTGTTGCTAGTTTCCCCCACCAGCTGAGAGTCTGTCTTCCGTGCAGCTCTCTCACCAAGCCATTCCTCCAGCCTTGAAGAGTTCCTTGAAAAATGGATTTGGGATGCCCACAAGTCCATCTGGCTGTGGGGCTCCCTACCAGGGTCCCTGTGCTGCCACCTGTGAAATAGCTCTTATTCAGGCTAATGAACATCACTAGTGCAAGAATCAGTGGGCAGAAAGTGGCTGTGAGCACATTTAGGACGGTAATTAGACAAATATTTCTGAGTTTCAGAAGGGGACTGTTCCAGAAAAGCCTTTTGTTGTAGCTGTGGTAGTTACATCCTGAACTACTTCAATTAAAAATAAGTTTGAGCATAAGTTTGTTCTGTCTACAAAATAAGAGAGCAAACCTCTGCAACCGCTGTGTTTCCAAGCCTAAATATTAACATGGGCATGTCAGACACGTCCTCACACTGCCAATAACAATTTCTGAAATGCCACTGAGGGGAGTTTGGGCTCCTCCTGTGGCTGGGTGAGCCGAGCGGGGCACCCAGGGAACCACCACTGCCAAGGTGAGTGTGTGGTTGGGTGGGACTAAATCTTCCTGGGATGTGTGACAGAAGGGTTTTTTGAAATGTATAGGCGTGCATTCACATTTTGTCAGTGCTGTGGTTTACCAGTTTAGCAGCAATGGGTAAATGGGAGGTAGACTCACAGGAGACACGTGCACTGAAGAGATGCTGCCAGCCCTGGTGCTCAGCAGAGGTCTCTGCCCAGCTGCATCCGGACCACTGTCAGGTATTGCTGCTGGCATCACAGCAGAGGAGGGTTTTAAAGAGGGATCAACCACCAGATCATCTTCCTTCTGCTTCCTTTTGTTCTTTTATGTTTTCTCTGCTGGCTCCAGAGCAGCAAGGAAGTAGCTCGTGTTATTGTTAGACTTTTTCTTGCTGTTATTGATGATCTGTAGTAGCACAATGAGAACGAGGGGAGCCTTGGAGAGTAAAGCTCTAAAGAGACAAAACGAAGGAAATCAATGTTTGCTAATGGAGAAAACAGAATCACCTGCACTGAAAAGAACTTACTGATGGAATGGGGTTTATGAGTCCCTGCCTCAGCTCCCACAGGCAATTGTCCTGTTTAAGGAGGGAGAGAAGTGGAGACAGTGGAAGAAGGTAAAATGCTGTTCCCTGAAAAAGGGCAAATGCTCCTCCCATTCTTGGATGTAACCACTGTGCCCGTAGAATCTGCTGAAGCCAAAAGCGGTTTGTGGGATGCATTTTCATTTTATACCTGAATAGCTCTGTTCGTTACCTTTTCTGACCCTGTCAGGTGTGTAGTGGCCATGAGCTAGGATGTATCTAAAGCAGCACCAAGAAGAACTAAAATACTAGTCCTAACTTGTGGTGATAGATTGAAAAGCCCCTTCTTTTCTTTATTTTACTAGCAATGTGTGGAGCCCATGTGAATGGGCCCAGAATGGGGTGGTTAGTTCTTGTTCACAAGTGTGCACTGTGTGGGATTATTGATTTCTTCTCTGCTTGGAGATTAAAAAAAAAAAAAAAGAAAGAAAAAGAAACAAACCCAGAATAATCAAGAAACTGTTTTCACACTTGACCTCTTGCATGTTCAGTGCTGAATTGTTTCCTAGCAGGTTCTCATGCATCCATTTTTAACCTTGGAATGCTGCTGTCTTTATGTGCTCAGCGAGGGCACTCCACAGACTGTTTTTCCTCCTCACCATCAGCTAATTGGTCTTTCCAAAATCCACTTCATTCAGCCCCAAATTCTCAAATCAATTGATTTTTTTTTCTTTTTTCTTTTTTTTTGAACATATAATTAATCATTTCACCACTGCTTGTCTGCTTGGTTTTGTCTGATTTTCTCCACCTGTTCATATACTATACTAAGCTATTGTTTTAAATTATACCTATTTTTCATCTTCTGTTATTAAAATAGGAACAATGGTGGTGCTCACACAAATCTGGTTAATGAGGAAAATGATTAATTAGAGCGTACATCAATAAACGATTGACTTTCCCTTAGTGCAGTGTATCTGTAAAGGATTTAGCAGTTCTAGAAATAATAGCCTATGAAATAAATATCAGTCCCTTTTTATTCAGAAGTACACTTAAAAGTTATACAATTTTTTAAAAATATGTATTTTCCTGCTCTGCAATTTTGAAATTGGTTGTTTTATTAAAAAAAAGCAATTTTCCTTACTTGCAGAGTTGATACACAGTTGCAAGTTATATAGCATATAAAAGGGTATGGAATTTTTCCTGTAGCTGGTGAGTTTTTTACAAATTGCTCTTCCACCTCTGTTTTGTTTTATTGTGATCCCATTGCTAGTTGGTCACAGTCAGGTGATTCATAGAATCATAGAATCACTCAGGTTAGAAAAGACCTTAAAGATCATCTGGTCCAATCGCAACCTAACCATACTACCCTAACAGCCCTCTGCTAAATCATGTCCCTGAGCACCACATCCAAACAGTTCTTAAACACACTCAGGGATGGTGACTCAACCACCTCCCTGGGGAGCCTATTCCAGTGCTTAACCGCTCTCTCTGACCCAAATACTCAGGATACCAAGCCACATATTTCGTGAATTGCATACAAATTAGTGTTCAATCATGTTATGTGCACAGTGACCGCACTTTGTCACCCACTACTGCTCACCCTCACATTGGTCAGCCTACCCTGGGTGAAGAGCAGCAGTGACTGGCTGTACACAGCCAGCAAGAGATGTCTAGTTTGAGGTCAGTGTACTCTAAGCATTTCTACCATCATCCTCCTTACTTGCAGGAAAAGTGTTTTAAATGCTGAGTTGGAAATGCAAAAGTCAGCAGTGGTGACAAAAGAACAAAATGTGTCACTGATGCACTTTAAAAACATAAGGACACAAGCTGTTCAGATTAGTGTATGCCCTTTAGTGTCAAATCTGTTTTTGTCTAAGATACAACAAAGGGCTAAGGAACAACAACATTTTTGGACAGCATCCTTTTGACCTTGTACTGCTCACAATGGACTCTTTCTTCCTGTATTGATACTTTAACTCCTCCACTATTGTAATCCAGCTGAACTCATCTCTAGCAGATATTTAAAAAGGAAATGTGAATTTGCTGCAGCTAAAAAGCATGTGTTTGAGGCAAGTAAATAATTCCAAACAGCTCCTATTGGTTTTCTAGTGGTGTCATTTCCATGAACAACAGGATATTTTTTAAATTTAAAACAACAATTGAATTGTCACAGTATGGGTGGCATTTCAGTTCTGCACTACTTTCTCACTGGACCAGAAGATAAAAGGTTGAAATATTAAGGGACATGGAAACAGACGTGCTTCATCAGTTAGTATCCCAGCATGGAACAAGAAATACACATCTGTGGGGGGAAAAAAAGAAAAAAGAAAAAAAATAAAATGACATCCCTGCAGTGTTAACCCTTGTATCACCATTCTTTACCTTTACTCCATGCATTTTTCTTAGAAAATTGGGGTAATGCCACTGTAAAGGCAAGTGCCAGATTATGTCTTAAGCAATTGGGGTGAAACTGCATACAAAACTAATTTCTTCACGTGGCCAACTCCTTTCATCTTTTTTCCCCTGAAGACACTTCTTTCACAGCAGAAACAGTGGTCCTTTCTGCAGCCCTTCTTCAGCTCTCTTCCTATGGGCTTTCATCTAGTTGCTGCACTGTATCTCCTCACTAATACCTCTAACTCCACCTTTTTCTAGCAAAAGCAAAACTATTTCCTGCTTTCTGCCTGTTTCTTCTCACCCCCTTGTCCCTTTTGTGAACAGCCTTCTTTGAGGTTCCTGAACCATGGCTTAATCCCAAAAGGAATATGAATTTTCTGAAGACTCATAATTGAGAGGAATGTGAATGTTTTCCAATTTGTTTAGGGGAATGTGAAGCCTGTTTAGGGGAATGTGAAACCCCAATTTGTTTAGGTGAATGTGAAGCCATGGTAACTCCATGCACTTTAAGCTGGTACATTCTATCTAACATGGTCTGGAAAATGACACCAAGTTGGGAGGAAGTGCCTGACAATAGGAAAGCCCTACAGAGGGACTTGAATAGGTTAGATCACTGGGCTGAGGTCCAGCAAGACCAAATACTGGGTCCTGCACTTTGGCCACATGAACTGCATGTACCACTACAGGCTTGGAGCAGAGAGCAGAGTGGCTGACAAGCTGCGTGGGGGAAAAAGATCTGGGGGTGTTGATTGGCTCTCGACTGAACATGAACCAGCAGTGTGCCCAGGTGGCCATGAAAACCACCTGAAAGCCACTAAGAAATCCTGTCTTGTATCAGAAATAGTGTTGCCAGGAGGAGCAGGGAGGTGATCATCCCCCTGTACTTGGTACCAGTGATACCACGCCTTAAGTACTTTGTTCAGCTTTGAGCCCGTCACTACAGGAAAGACACTGAGGCCCTGGAGCATGTTTAGAGAAAGGCAGCGAAGCTGTGAAGGGTCTGGAGCACAAGCCTTATGAAGAGAGGCTGAGGGATCTGGAATTGTTCTGTCTGGAGAAGAGGAGGCTCAGGGGTGACCTTATTGCTCTCTGCAACAACCTGAAGGGAGGTTGTAGTGAGGTGGGTGTCGGCCTCTTCTCCCATGTGTCTAGCCATAGGAGTAGACGAAATGACTTTGAATTACGCCAGGGGAGATTCAGGCTGGAGATTAAGATAAACAACTTCTCCAAAAGAGTGGTGAGGCCGTGGCACAGGCTGTGCAGGGAGGTGGCAGAGTCACTATCCCTGGAGGTGTTCAGAAAGTATTTAGATGTGGCACTGACTGACGGACATGGATTTGTGGGCACGGTGGGGATGGGTTGATGGTTGGACTGGAAGATCTTAGTGATTTTTTCCAACTTTTATGATTCTATGATTCTTTGATTCTGTGAAAGCATGCCAGGCACTATCCTAACAGCTTCCCAGTGTCACAGTTACATCCCAGTGCCTGAGCTCTTGCTCTGACACTTTTCCCAGTGGGGAGGCAGACCAGATTTATTATTTAGTCACTGACCACCTGTATCACCATCAGTACAAGGATAAGATGCTGTTTCAAAAAGGTCCTGTTTGCATTCCATTAAGTTGTCTCTCCTTCAAAGCTAGAGTAAAGCCTGTCTGATTTCTAATTGTTTCAAGACGAAAGAAGAACAAAAAAATTAAATGGGACAGAAATGTAATGTGAATAGTAGGCTTTCAACTGCTTGGAGATCTTAAGTTAGATGTAAAATGCTTTTTTAAAAGGTCATGTAGTAGAAACCATCAATTTTAATAAGGCATTCCTCTCTGCTGTTGAGGCAAAAGTGTCAACATGCAACAACACTGATTTGTGCAAAGATGGTTTATATGAATAAAACGTTGTCCCCACAATTTAATGAATTTGCTCAGTATGTTTCTATTATTTACTGACAGATTTGAAAAAAAAAATCATTTAAATATGAAAAAGAAGTGAGTGTGTTCAGATTGATCAAGTCATTTGTCTCTGCTTGTGAACGTGGCTTCAATAGCTGATCATACTCTGAAGCATACACAAGCCATTAGTACACAGCAGATCGCAGTGCCAGCAATAGTGTTTTTAATATATGTTACTGAAGTTATTGTGCTCTGAGTGTCTGTTTGCACCTATTGTCATCGTCACCTGTGAAGAAAATAAAAAAAAATTAAATGACTAATAAAAACCTCAACCTATAAGACAGGAAGATAGCAAGGGAGAAGAAAGGATTATGTGATGAGAAATTAGCTTCAACATGTAAGAAAGCCTAGATTTTTGTTGTGAAAGTTAAGGTGAACTGCATACGACAACTTGTCAACAGAGAAGTAAAGACAAGGCTTCTGCAGATGTTAGTGGGTCTAGAGTTACACTTCAGAAATGTAAGCACAATCAAAGGAAAAAAGGCAATTCGTGAGAGGATTTTGAAACATGGATGGCATAGAGAATGCAGCTGGCACCAGCAGCCACCAAAATTCAGCTACTCCTGTGTACAATTCGAAGAGAAAGACAACTGCTCTGATTCTCATGAGTTCTACTCCAGAACTTCTCAGTGACGATCATTTTTGAAAAGAGCTCATATCTTTGAGTCCTTTGGGTGACACGCAGTCTCAAGCCACACTGCAGAGCCATGGTTCGTGTCTTTAAGCGATTACTTCATCACTTACAAAAGGAGGTATTACAGCCATTTCAGTCTTTATATGCAATTTTTAAAGACCTTGTTTTACAGAAGCTGAGTGTAGGATCCCTGCAGGCTTAATGAACAAAATTCATTCTCAAGATTACATATTATTGCCATCATCCAGCTGTCATCTTGCTGTCTATTTTGTGTGTTCAGACACTATTTTCTTTCTCTAATTCCTATGATGGGGCGTTTTTCAATGTAACAGATGAGGAAAAACATCAGATTTCCCTCTGAATAATGGGTAGCAAAGCTAGCAAGGCACAGCAAGCTCCTGATCTTTAGGGAACAGAAAATATTCTCTCCTGTTGATTGTGCTTTCATACTACTATGGTTAAAAGTGGACAGAAAAGTAGTAGCAAGGCTGAGACAGGGCTAAATAATGCTCACAGCAACTGTATTCTTCCAAATACTTTAGAAATAATAAATAGAGGAATGAAGACTGCAGTAGCTCCTTTGATTAGTGTTCTCATATCCAGCTTTTTCAGTGTTTACATGCTGCACCATCAGAGGTTTTTGCAGCCATGGTACCAGCCCCAGACACCACCATGATGCTTTCAGATGCTGTGTGGCATGGGTAGGGCTCAGACTTGCATGGGGTTGTCCAAGAGTTCAGCTCTGTAGAAAAGTTGATCTCTGAGTTGAGAAAAATCTGCAGTGGAAATCTAGCTCTGCTCACTGTCAAAATGACTATTTAGAAAATAACCCTTGCCTGTGATGAGGGTTCTGTTGCAATTTCTGAGAGCCTATGCTGCTGTTATTCAACTAATCGAATTAACCAATCTTTTTCACACTATCATTTCTGCAAGATGATGTATTTGTGGGTGGACAGCCGTTATCATGGTCCACTGAGGGGGTTACAGCGGAAAGAAAGAATGGCATTTATGTGACACTCACTTCTCAAGTGGGGCATAATATGTCTAAGTTCTGGTGAGAGCTGATTGTCTTAACCAGAAGAAAAGAGCACGTAAAGATGTCCCAATTCCTTTGTTCAGCAGTAATATAGTAGAAATTTGTACTGGTCCCCAGAGGAAACCTGGTGTTCTGTTCTTCTCTCATTTAACGAGGACCTATGTGACTGAATCCTTGACATTATTTTTTTCCAATCCTTTGCAATATTTTTCATGGCTGGCTGACTTACTTCTGAGAGTATCCCTTCACTCTTCTGCATTTCTCATAGGTACATTTAACTTGCAAGATTTCCCCTTGAACAGGGAGATTTCTGTTTTATCCTTACAGGGTGAAGTGAAATCTCTCTGCATGTATGCGGGAATGACTAGGATGTTTCCTTCATGAAATATAGTGACCTTCACAGCCACACCTGGAATCTTGTACAGCCTCTGCTGTCAGTGGTACTAGAAAGACTTAAACTTGTCTAAATACAGTATCTCAGGGTTATCCAGAATAGGGAGTTCTTTTGCAGCAGAAGTGGATATTCAGTTATTTCAGGATATTTCCTTTTTTTTAACCCGTGGTTCTCAAATTTAGTGGTTTATCCATTCCATCTACCTGAAGCTAATGCACTATTTTTTATCCTGAAGATTAGTATTGCTGTCTGGTACTTCAGAAAATTACATTAGCATTTATTATCGTGTATTAGCCTTAATAAAAATCAACAATGTTTGCTGTTTTCTTCCTTCAGGCACGGGCCAATGGTCTGAAGAAATGTTAGAAACTCTCATAGCAAAGCTGTAATACAAAAGTCACAGAGCAGTGAGCAAATTGGATGCACGTCCATGTTTTTACATAAAATGCATGTGTGAAGAGACAGACATGCATCTTGCCACTGAAAACCCATAACACGCTGTGCTTTTCTAACAATGCATTTGGGAATTTTGAAAGTGTTCAATACAAATTCCAAAATACATCACTGAACTAAAAAATGGCAGGCATTCCAAGAAAAAATGTAATAGTCTGGAAATCAAGCCCAAATCCCTCTTTGTATATTCAAGCATCGCATTTGACTTTTTCAAAGAGGGAGAATGCCTCATCTTTGTGCAGGTGGGTGGCATCTGGTAGTCCAGATACCCCTGGTTGAAATATCTATGCGAATTTTAAGCTGTGTGTTGGTACCTTATAACATAGCTACCTAAGGAGGATTCTGTTCATAGATTAGGACAGTTAGCTATATTTTTGTGAGCCAAGTATTTAGTTCTCAGTATACTCAATGAAACTCTAGGCAATACTTCAGGAATTGGTTCATTTGCCCAGGCACTAATTTGTAAGCCCATGAAAGATGTGGTCTGGCATCCCACCCTACCTCCAGCCACTTCTCCACACCATGTCCTCAAGGCATGAGCCTCACAAAGGCCCTGTCAGACCAGTGCAGATATCTCAGATACTTCAGGGTGTCAGAGATGTGCTGGATGCCTCTATCAGCATAATAGACAGCTCCTCATGCTACGTGCAAAGGAATTCATTCTCCCTCAGAACAGATCTCACATGTCAGCCAAATGCCTTTGCCCCACTGGCTGTGCTGGCTACGTGGGGACACCCAGAGGGCTCTGGTACTACTGGAGGTGCTCAGGATCATCCCAGATCCCTACCCAGGGTGGGCAGGCATGACATGAGCTTACCAGTGACTGCTCTTTCTGAAATAGCCTCTGGAGACTGAGTAGCCTAAATTGACTCTATGCTCCTATGTTAAGGTTCAGTTCCTTCAGAAATCTCTTTCTCTTGTAACACAAACGTGAAACAAAGATCATATGTAGACCTATAAATGTACCATCAAGCCATGGCCCACAGTGAATAAGAAACTAATCTCACAGGCTTAATGTGTCTTATGCACAAAATTATCATCTCTCCTTTAAAAAGCTGAAGCCAGGCAGAAGAGCAACTCAAAATCTTCCCCTTGAGTGTACAAAATCCAAGACATAAGATGAGGCAGGACTCAATCTTACCCTAGTTTCACACAACTAGAGAGAAAGGAAACATCATCTCCCACCCCCCACCCCCCCCGCCAGCATGTTCAGAAAGGCAACTCAAGAGCAGCCATGAGGACCCTCTCCACAAGTGTAAATTCTAGCGTTGCTAATGCTTTGGCTTTTATTCAAGTGAAATGTAGCTTTAATAAGACCTGAATTTATCATTTTGGAGTCTCAACTTCAGTTACAACTAAAGAATAAATAAAAGGGATAGGAAAAGAAGGTAGTGGAGGGAAAAAAAAAAAAAAAAAAAAAAGGAAAAGAGAAAAGAGAAAAAGTGGATAGGGAAAGGGAAGGGTAGGTGAAAGGCAAGGCAAGGATAAATATCTAAACCTAACTTTTACAGATGAATCCTTACGATGGAGTCTTATGTACCCTAACAGCTCATAAAACAGGAAGAAATAAAAAAGCTTTTTCTTATTTATATTTTTGCTCAAAGTCTCCTGGCTTCTAACTCAATATCAGTTAAGGAACTGTGATAAGTGAACTTTGTGCTTTGGGGTCAGCAATATTAAAACAATATGGATCAAGCGTAATGGAAGATAATCAGAACAGTATAATGTGTCTTCAGATTTTACATCTGATGAATTCCACTTAAAGAGAAGAACATTAGAGGGAACGCTGCTGGTAGTAAAAAGCTGAGCATTTGGATGCCTGCCATGTCCAATTCCCTATTGACACTGAAGTGCCTGAGATAATGCAGAACAGTACCTTGCAAGACTTGCTTTAGTTCTCCTTTGCTGCATGTAAATGTTTCTCTTTCCTTCTATGGCAACCACTTAAAAAGCTGAATGGTTATGTTACCCAAGTGTTTCAAATATGAAAACTTACTGTAAGGTTGAGAACTTACTATAAATACCTGTTGACTCTTTGGCCTGCTTAATGCTGAAAATAGATGTGTAATTTCAACCTATTAATATGCAAAGTGCCGTCTTCCTCTCTTAAAGATGAATAAATGGCATTATAATCTGAATTAACGCTCCCCTGTGACCAAAGGGGAGGTGATGTAGAGGGAGATATTCCAGTCGCTGGGTGTACATGAGAAGGACTCCACCACCTTTTACGACAGTAATGTTCCTCAAGACTTGGCACAGTCTGAGGGTGTAGGGGTGGTAAAGTGATTGTCAGCTTAGCCAACAGGAACAATAAAGTGATTAGCAGCTGGATGGGAAACCTCAGGACTTAACAGAAGTCTATACAACAAGGATCTGACACAAGGCCATTTTGTCCTTCTTCCACAGAAAATGAATTCTCAGACAGGACCAGACTATCATCCAAGATTCTGTTTCCAACCAGATCATTTCAGAGTCCTGAGCTCATCTCCTCATTGCACCTGATGATGTTGTACTTTTATGGAAAAAGGGAGGATAAGTGCATGCTTGCTCCTCCTATCTCCTTGAAACTGCCAGTCAAGGAACAAGAGACTATTCCTGAAACTATAGATCTCCCTTGGGGTATATACAGATCATATGACATGATTTCCACACAAAATAAGCAATTCTGAACTGATATATCTCCTGTCTTCCTGCTCTGGAGGGTTGCTTCTGAAGTTCTGACCCCTTTTTGGATGAGTAACCTGTGCAGGTAATTGTATAGTCCATGTCATCAAATTTTAAGCATCGCTGCTTAAAGGTGTTCCAAATTTTGAAATGACTTTACAGCAGTTGCTCAAAATAGACATCTAGAAATTTGACAGTAAATAACTGCTATTGAGAGCAGAGAGTTTTTTACTGCTAGAAAACAGTGAATGCTTGTTTCCAGGAGATGCAGCATTCTACAAGCCACTCACCAGCACAGGATGACCTAAAAATTAGCTGTTGCCTAGGTAGCAATAATCATGATCTGAATACATTCATGTTGTACAAACATACATGGTACCAACAGATGATGTATAAATTTGTGTGTTTAAAAACACAAATTTTCTAAAAATTACAACTGTTGGCATATCTAGTTTTAAATGTGGTTCAAGAATTCTCTAATAACAATTTGCATAAATTCCATGGGTAAGCAATCTGTTGCTTTAAAAGAAAGAAAGAAAAAAAGAAAGAAAGAAAGAAAGAAAGAAAGAAAGAAAGAAAGAAAGAAAGAAAGAAAGAAAGAAAGAAAGAAAGAAAGAAAGAAAGAAAAAGAAAGAAAAGAGCATTAATAATTAACAGTAAAAGTGAAATTAATCAGTGCATGAAGAGTGGATAAAGGGAATGCTGAAAAATAAGGAAGGCAAACAACCAATACTGATAAAGATGCTGAGTAGTCAAAATACACTCAGAAGAAAATAGATCTGCCTTCAGCCAAAAAAAACACAAATGGTAAAATGGAAAGTAATGGTATAGAGATATTCAGCAAATATATCAATTCTACATTTAAAATCAGGAAAGAAAATGTATCCACTCCATCTGATGCTGATGGAAAGTTACTATTGACATCAGAAAGGGTGGTGAAGTGGGTAATAAAGTGCATATTTGCTGTTACATACACACAGATCATATAAATCTGAAAAGAAAATAGGTGAGGAGCTTTCTGAAACCATCTGTTTAATTCTGAACAGTTATTGGAAAACAGTGACGTCTTTCAACTGCAGTGCAGAATATCAAAATGCAAGTCGAAAGGTTATATTGTTATCCTGGACAGTATTGACAGTACTTCAGGGATCTCGTACAAAATAGTGAAATCAATAAACTTGACCAATGTAATTCCAAGTATTAAATGCTCAAAGGGGCTTACATACCAGTTTGCCTGATGCAAGTATTGAAGAAAATAAACTAAAGCCCCAAGCAAAACTCTGCCAATAAACGGTTAAAGGCTAAGTATGAGATGCAAAAGAATTAATTCAGTACATGAGGAAAATTTGAGAAAAACTTTAGGCACCTACCCTGGAAGTTTGACCCCATAGCACTCATCTGACCACACATGCCTATAGTGTGAGGTTTTTGCTTTATTGGCACTTACCATGTTGCATGAGATAGACTTGCAGTCTTAGTAAACTAATCCTTAGTTTAGAATCTGCTGCTTAATAACTTATGAAATTTGTTCCGTCCATGGAGATAGAGATTAGAGATAAAGAAAATTACACTACAGGCATCCTCAGACCTAAGTCTCGGTTTGGATATTAGGGAAATCTTCTCTGAAAGAGTGGTCAGGCACTGGAGCAGGCTGTCCAGGGAGGTGATGGACTCACTATCCCTGGAAGCATGCAAGGAACATATAGATGTGGTACTAAGGAACGTGGTTTAGTGGGCAATACTGGTGGTAGGTGAACAGTTGGACTGGATGGTCTTAGAGCTCCTTTCCCACCTGAATGATTCTATGATTCTGTGACTCAAAGTCAGAAAGATGAGGCCCTCACCAGGTATGTTAGAATCTGTCTTTAAAACCTCAGGCAGCAGAGATCTCAGCTCAAAAACAGTAGTAGAGCTGCCTCTGCCTCTTGCTTTCTCGATTGCCAAGTGGTTAGGGCACTTCTGCAGGAACAAAGACACAGAAGATGGATGTCCTCCTGACCAGGTGCAGGATTACCCATCAAGAGCCACCCTGCCTAGTTTCTAGGCTATGCAGAATAGCAGGTACTGAGCAGCTGATCTGCTTCTGCATTTTACCCCATAACAAATACTGACTGAGGAGCAACTTCCAAGTGAAAGTATATATGCTTGGTCACAGCACTGCTGATCCTAGGTCAAATCTGATTTGTGCCCCTCTCACCAGCTTTTCCTAAAATCTTCAGGTCCATGATTGCTGAGCCATGTCGAGAGGGACACTGAGATCAAAGACAGGAACTTGGAAGACACTGAATGGTCCAATGACAGTGGACAGCAGTGACAATGAAGAGAGGCAGCACACAGAGCTTCAGTGAGATCACGCTGAAGTGCTGAACTGGGGTAACAGTTATTTTTGTGACATCTTACTGTAAATCATAGAATAGAATCATAGAATCACCAAGGTTGGAAAAGACCTCCAAGATCATCCAGTCCAACCGTCCACCTACCACCAACATTTCTCCACTAAACCATGTCTCACAGTACAACATCTAAATGTTTATTGAACACTTCCAGGGATGACGACTCAAGCACCTCCTTGGGCAGCCCATTCTAGCACCTGACCACTCCTTTGGAGAAGAAATTTTTCCTAAAGTCCAACATGAATCTCCCCTGGTGCAACTCGAAGCCATTCCCTCTAGTCCTATCACTGTTACGCAGGAGAAGAGGCCGACCTCCACCTCACCACAACCTCATTTCAGGTCATTGTAGAGTACAATAAGGTCTCCCTTGAGACTGCTCCAGACAATTACACTACAGTGGCTCTTGACTGTAGTGCACTACTTCTGATTGGCTCCTCACTCAGGTAATCCAGAATATGTGGTTTGCCTCAGCTCAACTCACAATGAGAGTGGAATCACTGCAGACTGCATCAGGACTGCAGACACCATCAGGAGATGGACAGTTGTTGATCTTATTACTCAAGACAGGCCTGTCAGTGCAGTGCTGGAATCTTGTCCTGCTGACTCCTGCGTTGCATCTGGTCTGTGAGTAATGAGAAGGCTTTAGACCCAGGACTGTCAGACTGACACTTTTGACAAGCTGTAAGTCCTGGGAGGGGAGGGGGGATTTTTTAATATTTTTTGAGCAAACACTTACAGCTACAACTGACTACCTAGCTCAAGCCGTAGTAAATTGACATTATTTATAATGTGGTTTTCTGCACTGGAAAACTACCAGTAAATGCTGAGGTTGTTTTGCTGATGTACTGCCAGCGTTACAGCCCCGTGTCTCAACTGGTACAACAGCTCTGCTCCAGCAATGACAACGCAGTGTGCACGCAGCCAGAACACCACCACAAGAGTTGTCTCTCCAACCCCATGACTGTGCTGGTGACATCTCACCCCATCTGAATATTTTTTCAGCAGGTCTGTGGTGCCAGGCAGAGTCCATGTGCCTTCCTCTCCTGCAGCACTATTTTCCTCCTCTCTCCCCCATCACAGACAGGTCAGCACTCACAGCCCTCTCCCGGGGAGGTGTTCATCCTGCTATCTCTCACCCTTCTCAGCATTTTGTTGTTTCTTTATGCTCCCAAGCTGTGAGGAGAGTGGCTGTCTCTTTGTTCTGTATTTGTGTAACACACAGTGACAGAGAAATGCCTCCTGCTTCCAACTGCTTTGGTAATACAAATTAAACGAGAGTAGTGGCATGGTTGCCTAATTACCCTGTTTTCTTCCCTATTTCAGCAGCAATTTCAATCAGCTGAATTTTGTAATGATGAGTTTAAGAGTAGGCACCATACTAAGACTCTTCTTCTGCATTCTGATGGCTGAGAGCTGCTGGGTATGGTCTTTAAAGAACTAATAACATCATGAAAAGTCCCAGGCCACTGCTGTGTGTTCTTTAGAATGACCTGGGGATATTTAAGACTGGAAAAGTCCTCTAAGATCAAGTCCAACCATCAGCCCATCCCCACCATGCCCACTAATCATGTCCTTCAGTGCCGCATCTACACAGTTCTTGAACATCTCCAGGGATGGTGATTGCTCCATCTCCCTGGGCAGCCTATTACAGTGCCCGACCACTCTTTCAGAGAAGTTTTTCCTAATATCCATTGAGGATGGCTTCGTTTGCTCTCCCGCTGGGAATGGCAACCCCTTCCAGTGCCATCAGCCATGTTCCAAGCCCATGCCACTAGTGTTGCACTCCTAACACCAGCTGTGCCACCATGCTATAGCTGTTAGATGTTCTGCCATGTTGCACTTTTAAAAATGTGCGACTTCTGCTTTGATCTTGGCAGCCTGAGACGCTAATTTAAATGCCTCCTGCCTTCTTCCCTAAGTGAGCACTTCAGCATCACTGACTGCTAAGAAGCACAGCAGGCTGACAGCTCATCGGGAATCGGCCTCCTGAAACAAGGCCCTGAGAGAGGGAATGTGGCATAATGCCCTGCTTGCTTCACAGATCTGAAGTATGCAAGGGCTCAAATGACTAATTCTTTAAAGTTTTTCAGGTTTAAATGAGCAGCTTTCTAAACAGAGTAGGAGTCCCCAGTGCTGCTTCTCACCAGAACAGCTTTTAGGTATGTTCCATCCAGGACCAGTTCTCCCCATGTCTTTATTTTCTGGTGCTGGATGTCTGGGCAACGTCCCACTGTACTCCCCATGTGATGTCAGCTGTGTGGGGTGCTTGCATGGTGCCTGGGGCAGCTCTTCTTAATGGGCTTCAAGAACTCTACAATAAACTCAGCAGTTCCCCACATGAGAAGCTTGCACCATTACTGAACCAAGCAGCTAATCATCAATAGCCATCTATAATCAGCTCCAAGCTTCCTTGTAACCCAGGCTGCCTTTTTGAAGGCACATTTAACCTTATTTTTTATTGCTCATAGCAGAAATCTAAGAAAAACTTCCATGAATCAGCAAGATAATTGACTTTTCTACTAGCTTGAGGTGTTTAGTATGACTGCATAAATAAGTGAATATTGAGATCGGTGCTCTCAAGGGTATGAATTTTCTGCAGAAGTTTTGGTTAGACCCTGGAATGTGATATGATGGCAAACAGGAGTTGTTGAAGAGAAAGCATATGTAATACAAAGTCGATTGCACATAAGAAGTTATATAATGTAATAAGAAAGTACTAGAGGAGCTGAGTGGTTGAAAAATATTTAATGCAGAGCTTTTTTTCTTTTTTTTCTCCAGATGCAACTTGTAGGAATTTGTGATATTAAGATATAATTACCTTTGCAGTATAAGTACCTTTGTAGACAAGTTTTCTGACCCTACAGACAGCTGCCACAGACCTTTGTTTCTTTATTCCTTCATCTGATACAGACTGTTATCATTGCATCAGAAGGGGGGTTGCCAGTAGGGAGAGAGAGGTGATTGTCCCCCTCTACTCGCTCTTGTGAGGCCCCATCTGGAGTACTGCGTCCAGACCAGGGGCCCCTGGCACCTGAAGAACATGGAGCTGTTGGATCAGGTCCAGAGGAGGACCATGAGAGGCTGGGCACCTCTTTTGTGAAGACAGGCTGAGAGAGGTGAATTTGCTCAGCCTGGAGAAGAGAAGGCTCTGGGGAGACATCATTGTTGCCTTTCTGAACATAAAGGGAGCTTATATAAAAGATGGGGAGAATGTTTTTACAAAGGCAGATAGCGATAGGACAAATGGGAATTGTTCTAAACTAAAAGAAAGGAGATTTAGATTAGATGTTAGGAAGATTTTCTTTGCTCAGAAGGTGGTGAGACACTGCAACAGGTTGCCCAGAGAAGTTGTTAGCCCACTTTTTTTTCACTGTACAATGTCACAGTCCTCACTGGTGAAATGAAACTAAACACATCAAGTCTGCATTGCATTTTGCACCACAGCAAGCTCTATCAAGTTCATAGCCTACCTTTTCCGGAATTGCCACAGGAATTGCTGTACCACACCAAAATCCTGACCTGTTCATTGTCTTGTCCTTGACAACAGCCAGCAAGCACTACATCACTGGGAGTTATAAATACAGGATAATGTCTCTTACTAAGACAGTAGGAGCTCTTTTTTGCACAAGGAATCATTCAGCGCCTGACGAGGCTTGCAAGATACAGCTTTCAAGATGACTTCTCTGAATTGCAGCAATCTACCTTACTAGATTTTCATTATGTGGTTAACTTTTCCATATACGTGTGTGCAGTGTAGAATTTAAAAGCTGCATATTTTACATCTACTGCTTATAATTTTGCAAGGCTTATGGCTTGGTCAAATGAAGCCAATTCCCTACACAACAAGCGTAAATATTTCTTTACAGCAAAAGCTGTTTCCCTGCCAAATTCTACTTACAGCCCCAGGCCTTTTCACTCATATCATTTTATATACAGCTGCTTAAAACAAGGTCCCTTTCTAAATTTCCGCAAACTCGGAAAAAAAAAAAAGCCTTATCTATTTTCCTTTCTCTCTTACTCCACCTCCTTAGAGCAGACAATAAATATTTGACTCAGTTTTGTTTTCTACCCATCTGGCTGTGTAGAACATCGCTTGCATAAGCCCTGAAAAATGCTCTACTGGGTTACTAAAGGAGGTGCTAGAAATGGCAGTTCTCAAAAAATTATCAGTAACTAATAAAAGGGATGAAATGAAAAGTCTTTGGAGACTTAGATAACTTGGACTTGAATAAAAAAGAGTTAATGCCTCTCTTTTAATTGTTAAAAGGACCCAAAGTTATAAATTAGAAGCTAAACAAGCAATTGCTTGAGTGTGATCCACTGTGGTAAGTTTCCATCTCCTAATGAAAATAAATGAATGTTTAATTTGAGATTCAGACACTATCATGCACTGCTAGTCTATGACTCTAATTCTTGTTAGTACAAGCTTGATTTGCTCAAAATAAAGGTGCTTTGAAAGCCAAGAAGATTAGACTTACTTTCGTTATGATGCTGAATTAAATTGACTGGCAAAACTATGAAAGCTTTGAAATGAAGACTGTAGGGAAATATTATTCTAATGTGCATAAATCTTTTTCTAGCTCTTCATTTTGTTAGAAACTTTTTTTTTTTTTTTTTTTTTTGGAAAATCAGAAAAAGAAATGAAAAGTGGCCATAACATCATAACATACCGAATTCATTTTGTCATACTCTTCACTGAAGAGCTACATTACGAGCAGATCAAGACAGTGCTCACAATGTCATAACCTTCCAAACCTTATTTAAAGCCATAGTTAAGCACAGTGAATACTTCAGCTTTTAAGGCAAAAGAGCAAACCAAGGACTGCAGTCTTGAAATAAAACTTTCAGTCACTTCCACCTGAGATTTCTTAAATGAAATTTGCCAATTGTACCACTTGGGCAAATCAACCTACCAACCACAGGAAAATCGGAGGGCATATGAGAAGTAAGTAGTTGAGTTCTTTGACTATAAGAACTCGTTCTCTAAACTCGTTGATATCTGTTTTCCATGTAAGAGATATTTTGCTGTGCAATCATAGTGGGGGAAAGACGCTGGAATTATTCTCAGACCATGCTGAATAGAACACAGAATACTTGTATTAAGACTGATTTCTACTGAAAAAATATTTCTCAGTAATGGTAAGAAAGTAAGACTTACAACTCTGTGTCAACTGTTGCTAGCCAGTTTATCAGCCACTCCAAGAATAAGAACAAGATCCAAACTGAATTTTCTCTAAACTACTGAATGCAAGCCTTTTGGGTTATTATATAAATTTATCACCAAAACAAGTAAGATGAACTTGTGTATTCATGTGCTGCTTCAGTTTCCTGTGACTGAAATGGTTGACTAATTTACTTGTTAACAAAAAGAGTTTAAAATTTCACTTCAGTTTTAATACAGAATTGAGATTCAGTTTGATATTCTCACTTAGTCAGGGAGCTGAATTATGGCACGCTATGAAGGAGTTTATGAATTGCAAATACTTTCCTAATGATCATTGACAAAGTTTGCCTTTAAAATATTGTTAAAAGAAGGTAAGAAACATACATTTGCTACATTATAAGCTAAGATCAACGTTTAAAAGTGTCTGATATGTCCTGTGTTGGTCCTGAAGATCTGTATCTTTCTCACTGCATATTTCAAATAAATTTAACTTGGGTGACCAGCACATAGATTGAATAAAAACTTTTACTCAGTTTGCCTTGAAGTTACTGTGGTTTCTTGATGCTGAAAACCAGGCAGTGTGAGGTACGAAGAGTGTTATTGAAGACTTTATGGTCAGTGCTCAATACAGCTGTTTTGAGTGCAAATGAAACCAGTAGGGATCTTCAACCAGAAAAAGTTAATAGAGGCAATCCTGCCCCTCTATTCTGCACCAGTGAGGTCTCACTTGGAGTACTGCAACCAAATGTGGAGTACTCAGTATAGGAGAGATGTGGACTTGGTGGAGCTTATAAAAAGAAAGGCCCCAAAATTTATCCAAGGGATGGAACACCTTCCCTGTGAAGACAACCTAAGAGAATAGATCTGTATACCTCCCATGGACAGGCTGAGACAGATGGAGCTGTTCAGCCCAGAGAAGAGAAAGCTCTGGGCAGACCCTGAGAGCAGACTTTCAGTATCTAAAAGGGAGCTGTAAGAAGGGGACAGACTCCTTACCAGCATATGTTGAGACAGGACAAGAGGGAATAGTTTCAAACTAAAAGAGGGGAGAATTAGATTTGAGATATGAAAAAAATAAAAATAAAAGTAAAAATAAAAATAAAAATAATTAAGATACAGGGAGTGAAGCACTGGAACCAGTTTCCCAGAGAGATAGTGCATGCCCCATCCCTGGAGACATTCAAGGTCAGGTTGGATGGGGCTCTGAGGAACCTAATCAAGCTGTTGGTGCCTGTTCACTGCAGAGGAGTTGAACTAGATGGCCTTTAAGGGTCCCTTCCAACTCAAATGATTCTTTGATGATTCTATAATGAATGGTTCTATGAAATATCTTAAAGTTGTATATGACCCTCACTGTTGTGTTGCATACACAGCAGCACAAATAAGACGAAATGTTCCCTGAAGAACACACACTTTTCTTCTGTTTTTCCTTAACTAATAAAAGTACCTCACATCCACTGTCAAAAGACCATCCCAACCTCAGTAACAAATAGGAAGATACGGGTACATTGAAGAGATAGAATTCACCTTGTGCTTTCCATGCATATTTTAAGTATATGGTAGAAGTAGCATTTTTTTCTCTTGTGAAAAAATCATTGATTCTCTTTCTAAAAACAGAATGTATAAAACCTATAGACTTGCTGAAATAATAAAAGGAATAATATATTAAGCTTCCACAGGTTAGCCTTTTATCTTGTGTTGTTGGGTTTTTTTTACTTCACAGAAGACACATGGTTTTCAATGAATTGGTGTTGATCTGAACATACCTCCTTATCTGACTATAATCATAGAATTAGTGAAGGTTATAAAAAACAAGAAAAATTTGTCTGAATCTGGATCACCTTCTTGATCCAATTTAGAGCCCAAATATACACATATCTGAGTGAAAATTAGAAGGGGAAACTGGCTTGCCCCCAGGGGATAGGAACGTGTCACTGGATTTGAGAGGAGGCAGGAACTTCTTCAGTCAGCTTTATCACCAGAAAAATCATGGTATCCAACTGCTCCTTGGTGTTAAAGTTTGTAGATAATACGTTTAGACTGGCTTACCCTCCAAGTGAACTTGTCAACACCACAGAATAAAGACAAAGTGATGCAATGCAGAAAAAAATAGTGGAGCTGCTTTTGTTTTAACTGCTGCTTTGTTCCCAGGGAGGAACTGAGAAGTTGATGGATATTAGTAACTATGCTGGAAGAACTAAATGAAAGAGTGCCAGCCCTTTAAATTACTTATAATATGTTTACACTACTTTTTTTTTTTTTTTTTTTTTTTTTTTTTTTTTTTTTTTTTAGCTAGTCCTGGTTAAATTTTGTCGTGCCTTGTCAAGAGCATGACAATTGCAGCCTGCTTCATTTCTGTTCAAAGAGGTGACTTGACATGCTTGATCATTTGGCATCTCTAAAATTGGTGAAATGGGACCTAGGCTTATTATTTTCACTGAGCTTGCTGAGCTGTGAAAAAGAAGTATCACAAAGGTATTTTCAGTATGATTTTGGAGAAATTGAATAGTTCATTTTAGACGGTACTGTAATATACCTCTAACACATCTTATACCTGTGATAATCCTTCAGATATAAGAATCACTTATTGTACATGCTAATTGATGACATCCCTTCACTATCAACTTAATCCTGATCCTGCTGAAATTAAGAGGAAAGCCCATTTGCAATAGCAAGGCTTCAATTCATGCTGTATCTTTGGTACCCCTCACTGAATATTAACATCAAAACTCTCAAATGTGTATTCCTCTCACAGAATAAATGTCATTGCTATAAAGTTAAGTCCAATACTGTTTTTGAATGCTCATTTATAGAAACTTAGGCAGAAGTGATTAATTAAAATTCCTGCCACGTTTAACCTGTTTTTCTATGGAAGCAGTCTTGTATGACCACTGTAGATGTGATTCAATCTACCTAACTTCAGATGTCTACAATACAGATGTAGGCATACACATCTATGTAATAATTAGTTACACATCTATGTAATAATTAGTTACACATCTATGTAATAATTAGTTACAATTTCTGTGAAATTAGGCAGTTGAGCAAAAAAAGAGATCCTGTACGCATTCAAACAACAAGAAAGGCTGCAGCTGTAGATCTTTCATTTGCAGACTCCAGAAGAGCCACATAGATGTAATCTGGCAGAAATCTCAGGCAGATGGGGTCAGCTACTCCCAAAAAAAGAGGCATCTGTCATGGATGCAAGTGTTGGATAGCTACAGTGAGAGTAAGTTAGCCTTGGAAACCCAATAACTTTACACTATGGATGTCTACACTTGAGATAATCACCCAAAACTCCCTTTTTAATGGAGAAAAACAAAGACATTCCGGTTCTATTCATACGTCCCATCTCAGATATCTATGAAACTGAGAATTGCATCCTCAGTGTATCCTTGTTCATGCATAATAAAGGACATTGCACCCTCAGACCACTGTCGAAGTGAGGATGAACTGCTTTCTTTGGAGCATCTCTCCCAGACTGCAGAGGGAGGTTAGATTTATGCATTTAATCTATAGATGGCTATGATTAGTTGAAGAAATTGCATCCAGACTTCAACAGAATGAAGAGATGAGAGAGAAAACAACCACTGTTCTCAGCATGTTCCACCAGTGGAAGGAAGTTATCCTTTCCACTGGGATAAACCAAATGAATGCTCCAAGAAAGTCTCATTTATCTGACATAAAGATTTATTTTTTAATTTTTCCATGACAGGAGCCTGCAATGCTGTGCTGAGCAGCAGCATTCATGGAGTGTATGCAGTGATATTCAGCTCTTCATGCCATGGGGGAACTCCCAGTCAGACATCTAACCTTGTCCTCATGGACTGCACATACAGTCTTGCCAGCAGAATATACCCTTCACTACATTATTTTTTTTACTACTGATACCTTTCAAATCCAAAATTTCCTTCAGCCACCACTAGTTGCAACTATAGAAGATATTTACTAGTGTTAGATTTGTGCACACAGACTGCAGAAGCAACATATTGCATTTCTATAAGCTTTTGTTGGCCTTTTGTTATGGAAGTAAATCAGATGCACATTAGATCTTGCATTAAAAAAAAAATCTAATGACTAATGATATAAACATTTATGCAGTTTAAAGATTTCTGAAGCACTATGCTCATGCCTTTCAGGTGGATTCTCATCACAATTATCCTTATATTCAACATCCTACCACTTGTAAGTGTTGTGGTATAACCAGATAGACAGCTCAGCACCACACAATCATTCACTCACTCTGCAGCAGTGGGGTAAGGGAGAGAATCAAAAAAAGGTAAAAGTGCAAGAACTTGTGGATTAAGATAAAGAGCATTTAATAAGAAAGAGAAGAAAATGGGAATTAAAAAAAAAGAAAGTAAAAGAAAAAGTAAAGGAAAAAGAAAAAGAAAAAGAAAAAGAAAAAGAAAAAGAAAAAGAAAAAGAAAAAGAAAAAGAAAAAGAAAAAGAAAAAGAAAAAGAAAAAGAAAAAGAAAGAAAAAGAAAAAGAAAAAGAAAAAGAAGAAGAAATGCACAATTCAATTGCTCTCCACCAGCTGACAGATTTCCAATCAGTTCCCAAGCAGTGGCAGACATATCTTGCTCAAATCCCCCAGTGTTATTGCTGATCGTGGTGTCATATGGTATGGAACATCCCTTTGGTCAGTTTGGGTCAGCTGTGCTGGCTGTGACCCCTCCCAGATCCTTGAGCACCCTCAGCTCTTTGCTGGCAAGGCAGCACAAGAAGGAAAAAAGTCCTTTGCTCTGTGTAAGCACTGCTCAGCAACAGTAAACATCAGTGTGCTATCAACATTATCCCCATCCAAAATACCAACCTTTAGGAAGAAAATTAACTCTATCGCAGCCAAAACTGGGACAGTGGGTTAAATTGTAATCTCACAGACAACGTATTGATTGACTGAAATAGATGATCATTTTATATTAAGGAAAAAAGCCAAAGAAATGAGATAACAAAATTAGAGAACAAAACAGTTTTATTAAATTAGAGGCAAAATGTTGAGGACCAATATGTCTCAACTAAAGTACCTTAACCAGGGAGACCTCACTGTGGCCTTCCAATAGTTGAAGAGAGTGTATAAACAGGAGAGGGAACGATGGTTTATATGGGTGGATAGTGATAAGACAAGGGGGAATGATCTTAAACTGAGACAGGAGAGGTTTAGATTAGATATTAGGAGGAAGTTTTTCACACAGAGGGTGGTGACACACTGGAACAGGTTGCCCAAGGAGGTTGTAGATGCCCCATCCCTGGAGGCATTCAAGGCCAGGCTGGATGTGGCTCTGGGCAACCTGGCCTAGTGGATGGCAAACCTGCCCATGGCAGGGGGATTGAAACTAGATGATCTTTGAGGTTCAACCCAGGCCATTCTATGGATCTCTTTACTAAACTCAGTCCCACATAATCTTTCATGGCACTTGTGAATCAAGCTTTGTGTTTGTGCTTCAGGATGCTGACTTTTTGCCAAACCAGGCTTTTTGCAGCATCTTCTGCCAGTCACACCCAGAACCTGGGGTGAAAGAGGAAGGAAAGCAAGGAAGAAAAGTTTACTGAACTCTTAAAAGCTTCCATCCACGTTCAGTTTCATTTTTCTGCAGAAGATATTTCTCTTTATAGATAAATTTGACTACTAGTTGCATTGATGCCAGCACCAGATCAAGTAGTAAAGCCTTGAAATATAGAGACTAAAATAAAGAAACTGCTTTCAATTTTCTCCTTGCAGATGAAAGAAAAGCAGAAACAGATCTAAAGCAGAAAAGAAAAAAGTGAACACTCTGCTGTAGTACTACATATATAGCCCTGTGAAATACCTTACGTAGTGATTACTGACTCTCAGTGTTTCTGAATATTTAGATATTAAGCATCAAACAAACAATTGTCACTAATAATTCATTTCGCCATATTCTAAGTAATGAGTTCTGGGACAATTGTGGAGTTTTATATGCAAGAAGACACAGGAGTATTTTATTTCTCAGTTCAAGAAATCCCAGAAGACATTTTAAAAATACACACCAGAAAAAAAAAAGAAAAAAAAAACCATGCAGAAAGCATGCACAAAAACAAAACAGAAAAAAACAACACAGAGGGATATTTGCTGGAGAAAGGTCTTTTCCTCACACTGATCAATATCACTGTTTGCAATAAAGAATGAACAGGTATCAAAGATATATTAAATAAGAAATCTTCCAAAGCATTCTAGGCCAATACTTTCAAATATTGACAGCTATGATTAAACTTCTGAAATCAGTGCAGATCATTCTATTCCTAAATTTTCTCTTTCAATCTAGACATAGATTCAGAGATTAATGTTTGGACTGCAATCAAGAAAAGAAACAACAGAAACGGAAGACAAAATGAAATACTTCTAATTTATGGTATACTGCTTATGCAACATAAATCATTTCATATGAAGATTCAATAACATTTCAAAAAAGGAGACAAACCAGGAGTTGGACTCAGTGATCCGTATGGATCTCTTCTAACTCGGGATGTTCTCTGATTCCACAATTCTGTAAAATACAATGTGGGTCTACCCAGTTTTAACTGTCAAGCCCTTCCTAAAACAGAAAAGTTCAGAAGTACATAGAAAAAATCATAGAAGTGTCTAAGAAGTCAAATTCTATTCTCATAAGGTCTGATGCAGAGCATTCTCATGTTAATGAGAAAAGTGATTGTCAAAACATCACAAGTCATACTGTCTCAGTGAAGCCACTTCTAACTCTTATAAGAGATGCATATCTATGGATTTTTTCCTCTAGCTGCCTAGGCTGAAGCAGGTAAGTGCATAAATTTTAATAGAGAAAAGTGAGGAAAAATTAGCTTGAATTAAGACAAGTAGTGGCCCTACCAAAAATTCAGGTTGAAAAGCTAATGTATTTTATAAATTGATTTAGAGCTTATATGCTAACTTGGGCAATCTAATGAGCCACTGAGCTCACACAATTCAGAAGGATTTTGACAGTTAATTTATAAGTGATTGCTTAAAACAAGCAACTATGACTTCAGGTCTCTCTGTGCCAAAAAGTAATTAGCTGGAATCTACATGAGTTTGCTAGCAGTTAAAGACAAGCTGAGCTATTTTATATACCCTGTAGAACATAGTCCTTTCAACATTGTGCAAATGAGCTTTCTTTGCAGACTTGCACAAGTCTATTGTAAACTAAGACCAGATTCTGTCTCAGAGGAATTCTGTGATATATGAGGAAAGAATTTGGACCACACTTTTTAATCACCTGCAAAATTAAAAAATGCCATATCTTCCAGGCAAAAATTTGTCATCTTTTTCCAAGTTGAGCCTCTAAAATAAACCATAATGATGGTACATTATAATGAATATCATTAAAACCTAACATTAATTAAACACGTGTGAATTCTTTCATAGCAGAAATACAGAGGCATTCGAACCTGTGCAGCAAATGAAGGCAGAAAGTAATGCAAGTTCTACCACCCCCAACAGTCTTTTAACACCTTGTGGGTACTTTGATTAAAGGACAGGTCAATAAACTATTAGATTTTACCTCACAGCTGAAGTGGTGCTTTAGGAAGTCTTTTAGCCCATAATGTTCCTAGCACATAATAAAAAAGTCAGTGAGATAATGGTATAAGTTTTAGTGCAGCCTTTGGCCTTTAAGGATGTACACATTCATTGCTCACATTCACTGTCACTGAACTCCTGAGCTGTATCTGAGTCATTCTTACCAATTAAAACGCTGTGAACCCTAAAGGACTTCAGTGAGAAGTGAAGGGATATTTGTTTTCTTCTCAAAATACCCAAAGGGCACACGTGACTTGAACAAAGTTTTCCAGCATTTGAGTTGCAGAGATTGGACTACGAAATGGATTTTGTCTAAATCGCTGTTGTTTCTTTTCCCCCTGGATCTCCTCACTTTTGTATCAAGGAAAATTCATGGGACAAAAATCTGAGCTGCAGCTCTCAGCACAGAACGACCATTTTCATTGAAGGTAATGACTTCTAATTGAAGTAAAAGAGCACGTGCAACTTCTATGTCATCATAGTTAGCAACAATAATCTTCCATCGGTATGAAGTAGCAGTCACTTGAAGACATACTGATACAATAAAGAAATAATTAGGTCATTTCACTTTCCAACATCTGTCACCTAAACACTGAACAAAGGAATAACTTCCATTTTCACCAAACACAGTGCTGTTAATTTCATTCTGAAAACATTTGCTAGTGTTTCAGCCTCACTGTGATTTGCTCGTCCTTCCTGATCCCGCAGCCATGAAGAATGGCCAGTCCTGCTCAAATGGAGCTCCATTTCAGCTTCTCATTTTATCCAGTGTCTCTCAGTGGAATAAAATCCACATAAAGAGTTGCTCAGCAATATTTCTGAGAAATTTCATTCATAGATTATAGAAGAAAAGAAGAAATTGTGATCAATTTTTAAAAATCCCAGTTTCTGTAACTCTGTCCAACTTCCTAAGAGAAGGTAGTATGCTTCTTTAAAAGCCACAGATCTCAAACCCCTGTGTATAGAACTTATATTTGAAAAGTAGATCCAAACATTGCTGCCTATGCTGAAGCCAGGCCTGCAAGTTTCAAAATCTTGGTGGAGATAAACAGATATTAAAAAGAGAGAGAGAGAGAGAGAGAGAGGAACAAACCTATTTTAACAGAGATTTCTTCTATTGAAAGTGTTATCTGTTTTTACAGTTTGCCCCATAAGGGAATTTTAAGCACAGTCAGATAAAGTGGTATCTAGGCTTATTTCCTATATTCTATCTAGCCTGTATCTATCAAGGAGACAAAATACCCTTTCTCTCGTAACCACATTTTTTCTTCTCTTTATCTCTTAAGCAACAAAGACTTTGGGGGTTACAGAAAGAGATGTTTGGTAATCAATGACCTGTCAATATTCCACAATTGGCAGAGAAAATCACTATAAAATATCTCTCTGAGAAAAAAAAAGCTCTTGTTACTTTATGCTTTATACAGAACGTACTGAAATTTCTGTACGAGCAGACAAAAGAGATGAATGATGAAAGGTATAGGCCTTCTTGCTGCTCTTTCCAATCTCTTGCAGTTAACGGAATTACATACACTTCCTGAAATGCAATTATACATCTCTTTCATGTATATCCTATATCTAAACAACGAGATAAAAGATGCACTTATTGCAGAAAAATAACTTGTGCAAGAAAAGTATGGGACTGATATTTCTAAGGTTATTCCTATGACACCTGTCTTGGATTATCTTGATGGACAGTCGGGGTTATCAGGAACTTAAAGGAGGGACTCTACATCGTCATTTATGGGAGCATTCCTTATTCACAATAACAGTCTAAAGGACACAATGAACATACTGCTTTTTTAGGGTACTGTCAGTTGAATAGTAGTTTGCTTGCTTGTTTATTTTGAAATCTCTAGCTTGGCTCAAGATTTATAATTTGGCAATGTTATAGTGCTGAAGTGATCAGGAGTGGTATTCAACTTACAGATTAAATGTCTTTGTATAGAAATTCAAATGGATGTATCTGAGCTCCTGAAAGAGTCAAGACTGAAAACATGGCCACAGACAGCCACAGCGCTTTGGGGGAATGGTGAACCAGGGCTTACATTTGCATATGTGTGGAACTCTGAGTAAGCCACAGATTTGAAGTGGATCAGCTCAGACCTTCTATAATGAACTCCTCCTAGAAACCTGAAAAGCAAATAGACTGAGGAAAAGTTAATCTTTACTGGAATAAAAACTAGATACTTAGCTTTTGAAATAGGTAGCATTCAAAGCAACTAGGTCAAATAGAATAAAATGGTTTACACGCAGCTCCTTCCTGTCTACATCTTTGCAGGCAGATTCTTGTTTCAAGCTTAGTTGCAATTAATTCCACAAGTCTTTTTTAGCCATAAAAAAAGCTTTCCTAGGTCCTTTTTCACCCCTGGAAATTCTTTTTGTCCCTTAACAGATCTTGCCATTGACTTTCTGGACGTGACTGAAGACTCCCAGGCTTCTTGGTGGAGATACAACTCCAAGCTCTCTTCTGTCTCTTCCTCTATTCTCTTCCATCCTCTGTAGCATAAAGAACCTTCTCCCCCATATAACTTGCTTTATAATCTTGCTGAGGATAATGGCAAATAAATAAGAATACACAAATAAAATAAATACCATATTTTAGTTAAAAATTAGCATGAACAGTGGTAATCTACATAATTAGGAAAACAGTTCTAGCAAGTCAGTAACTCCCAGTAAGACAGGTTAATGTGCATCCAGGATTTTTGTCTTTTTCCACTGGCTGAGCTGTATCTGGAAACTGACATTTATCTATGCACCAGATTCAGCCCCAAAAAATGAGCCTCTGCTAAAGTGAGACAGTTCATGACATTTTTAAGATGGTGTAATTAGATCAGTTTAAATTCAACAGTCTTGGCAGTGTGATTTGCAGACAGTGGTAAAGATGAGGGCTTATGGGGATCATTTTCAGTGTTCTGTATTCTACAGAAAGGACAACTGTGACAATAAACTCTTCTGGACAGGGATCTCTCCATCTTTTCATTTCCTTTGTGTAATTTTTTCAAGCTCTACTTTTGACGAATGTGAGCCTTTGTAGATGATTGATTTTCGACAAAAGGGAAAAGCATAGTCTGCTCACTGCCAGACACTGCTCAGAGCGCAAGCTAGAACTGCAAATGAGACTGTTGTTGGCAAAGGTTAAGGGCTGAGTTTTTGCAGCAGGAGACACTGCTACTATTCCTTCACTTCCGCAACTTTTCAATCCATTCATGAAGCTAATGAAAAAAAGTGTCTCACTCAGACTGTTTTTTTTTTTAATGTTGATGAAGACTTTGCTTTTTTAAGAAGTAATGGTTGCATTCATTGTTATCGCACTGCTTTTTCAACTCTGTATTTTTCCCTCTTTGTGTGAAACTGCATGATGACTCTGCGTCCCATAAAATTAACTCAAGCAAAACCTTCTATAACATTTACTTAATTAAGCTGTAGTACTAAGTTGGGTGCTTCGACATCAGTCCTTAACTATAAAGTTCATCTCAAATGAAACCTTGACCACTGCCAGGAGTCTCCTGTATTTTTGGTCTCCCAGGTAGGATCTTCAAATAAACCTCCAGCTGCACCTAAAATGATAACGTTCCCTTCTGCAAGGTGACTGTGAGCCTGCTTTGATGACTATAAGGACTAATTGAGTCCTAATGGTGCATACCACTTTTATAGATAATAGGACCATAGGGACCATTAGACCATGCCTTCTCAATTTCCATATATATCACAGGCTTTTGAATTTTGCAATGTTATCCTTGCATTCAGCTCAGCCAATATTTTCAGACTGAGCAAGGCTATATTCCTGGCCTCATTTAATGGGAGCAATTCCATCTCTAGCCTGAGAGAAACAACTTACCTTTTTGGGGCCCTTGAGTGAGCAATGAGCTTCTGCAGCTCACCACTTCACATGTGCATCAGTCACATGTATCACTGTAGCATCAGTAAATCCATGACAGTCAGTGATGTCATGGAGACCATCCATCATTTGGGCTACTGGTCAGACATACATCACTGCGGAATTCAGAAGGAGAGAGATTGCACTGGGCTCATTAACAAAACTGATGTTCTGATTGAATCTTCTCCAGGGCAGTTTTTAGATGATAAAACCAATATGATGTCATTTAATCATCTACACGAGACTGGTCAATTTTATGACATAGAGGAGGTGTACATACTTTTTACATACCTTGGAAAGCCATCCTCAGTCTCTTGCATCAGCCAGCTTCCTCTCTCTATCTGGTCACCAAAAATATAATGACAGTGAATATCTGCATTATTAACAATAGCATCTTGTTACTCCAGTGCATTGTAGCTTTCCTAGGCAGCAGAGCAAAAGTAAATAGCACGACTGTCCTTCTCTCCTGATGAGTTTTTCTGGTGTTAAGCACCACTTGTAGGAACAGAGGCAATTTCATCCAGAGGGATTCAAGGAGAACAGGGTGCTTTTACAAGCCTCCTCATCTGCTCTAACACTACCTTCTCACAGCCATAGTGGTAACAAGTCAGTGAAAGAAATGGCTGCATGTAACACCAGGTCCACTGGTGTTGACAGATCCACCATCCTTGAAGAACAAGCATAACCAGTGCATGACGTGGACTTAAGATTCTGGACAGTCCTTCTCTTTCTTGAGTATCTTTGCTTTTGAGGGACTTTATCTACCATCTACAATCCCTGTAAGCAAGAGCTCAAAGAAGTGGTGAAAGAGCTTCCACAGTTCCGAGCAGTCTCTGCCCTTTTCCCAGTAAAGAAACCATATTTCTGAAAACATTCTACAAGGAAAGGTAATCATGCCTCATCACTCCTAATGTATACTTAAGCTCACAAGAGACTTCTTCTTGTAAGTTGATGTAGCGGAAATGCTAAGTCATGGCCTGAAACAGTAATTGAGCACCTGATGGGAAGGCAGGGTAGACCCAGGGGAGCTCATGTGCAATCAACACACCTAAGTGACTGGATGGGGTGGAGTCAGGAACCACCCCCACCCAGACCTCATTTAAGGGTTGGCAGTGGAGGTGAGGGTACCATGCTAGAAAGCCATGCTTACTTGAGGCCTTCTGGAGGTAAGCAGCTTTTTTCCCTTTCTTTCTGCATCACTGTGCACTTGAGCTTATCCGCACATGCTGCAGCATGAAACTCTGCTACCCCACTGTCATTGCTGTGTTTACCACCACGTTATAGCATTACAGTTGACTACATCACTATTTCTAGGTATTCCCACATAGCTTTTACTGCATTCCCACCAGGGCTCTTTGTGCCACAGGATAAAAAGGACAAATGCTATGATGGCATTCTTGCTAGAAAGGTATTGCCCATGTGCTCCATCCTTCATTGACCTGAAGAGATGGAAGTCAAAGGTGCCAAATCTGAACTAAACAATGAGTGAAGTACAGCAGTCCAGACAAGATTGGCAATGTACTCCACAGTCTTCAAACTGGTATGGGGCGTGACACTATCATTTTGCAAAAGTATGATTATCTTCTTCTCTGGACTGAAACTGGAAGTTTGAGACTTCAGCTTAGTCAGTGTTGTGATGTAACAGTCAGAATTGATGGTTAGTCCAGGTTCCAGGGAATCCAAAAGGATCACTCCTTTCCTATCCCAAAAGAGAGTACATATCACTTTACATGCTGAGAGCAGTGTCTCGAACTTTTCATTTGACAGAGAATTCACGTCACCACTCCATGGACTGCTGTTTTAACTCTGGCTCATAGTGATGACAAAATGTTTCATCATAGGTAATGATATGATCCAGGAAACTGTCACCTTCAGCCTCATGTTTGTTCAGGAGGCCCTGACAAACTTAGATATGGTGTTCTTTCTCTTCCTGTGTGAACACTCATGGGATCCATGTGGAGGAAACACTGAGATATTCCAGTGCTGCCTACACTGTTTCCAATGCATTGAAGTCAATACTCAGTTCCATACATAGCTCCCTGGCCATAATCCGACAGTTCATATGGATGAGACGATTGAAGTGCTCTTCATTTTGTGGTGTGACTGCTGCATGATTCTCTGGAATGTGGCTTGTCTTTCACATCACCATCACCACTGTTGAAATGTACCACACATCACCTCCCTGCGCTTACATTCACTGTTTGGTCTTCATAAATGTTCAGCAAGCATTGGTGAATGTCAGTGGATGCCATTTTCCTCCCACATGGAGGAATTCAGTAACACGCTTTTGCTTCGTACACAATTCCATGTTAGGTACCATTTTGTCAGTGCCCCTCTGCTGCCTGTCACAGGGCAACAAAAGGTAATGGTATATTGGTGGGAAGGTTCATCCTCTACTGACATACCACCAACATCCACCTCTGGCATTGCGGGCCAACATAATAAAATAGGAGACGCTACTTTTGGAGTAGCTCTCATAGCTTTCATTTGCATAAAAACCAGTCACTTTTTACAGCCCCAGGCAGGATATTCGAAGAAAGATGGGAAACATAAAATCAGGCTACCTCCTGGCTTGGCTTATTAGAAAATCAATCATTGGTTTCTGTTACATTCAGTTGATGTTACTGGACGGGAATACAGGCTCTCCTCCTGCCTTTGCAACAATTTTCTTCATTTATCTCTTAATTAAATTTTCAGAGCATATCAGGAACAGGAAACAATCAATCTTCCCCTCTCACTCCAGAAACTATTCTTTAATATTACCCATTGGAGACTCAAGATTTGTCTAGTACTCCACAGTTAAATGAGGAAGGCAGTTATGAAAGTGTATTAAAGAAGTTTGAAGTATATCATAACCTGGAAAGAAGGCAACATGCAATTTTTATGGAAGTGAAAAAGTGAGGAAAGCTTTCCAACTTCATAAGACTGCTGGGTGTTGCAGGTAGCTTCGGTACTGCTTGTAGCCTTCCAGTCACAACTCTGCAGCCTGCTCTTCTCCACCGGCTCTGCACCCTTTCACTCAGTCTTCTACAGCAGCATTTTCCAGAACCTCCAGGGCAGTATATTCTCTTGCTGCTCTGATGCTGTTGCTTTCATGTTGTTATTCTCCCAGCCTGGGGAAGGTCATGCCTAACTAATCTGGTGATCTTCTGTGATGGATTGACAGCATTGGTGGACAAAGGGAAGGTGACCGACATCACTTACCTGGAGTTGACCAAGGCCTTTGACATGGTCCCCCACCACATCCTTATCTCCAAATTGGAGGGATGTGGATTTGATGGTGGACCACCCAAAGGGTAAGGAATTGGTTGAAAGACTGCAGACAAAGGGTGGTGATTAATGGTTCTATGTCCAGGTGGAGGCTGGTAACGTGCAGTGTCCCCCAGGGATCTGTCTTGGGACCAGTGCTCTTTAATGTCTTTATCAATTACATTGATTATGGAATTGAGTGCACCCTCAGAGAGTTTGCTGATGACACCAAGCTGAGTGGTGCAGTTGACACAGTGGAAGGAAGGGATGCCATTCAGAGGGACCTCAGCAGACTTGAAAAGTGGGCCCAGGTAAATCTAATGAGGTTCAACACAGCAAAGTGCAAGGTTTTGCACTTGGGCTGGAGGAATCCCAGGCATATGTACAGACTGGAAGGAGCAGTCCTTGAGAGTAGCCCTGCAGAGAAGGACCTGGGGGTCCTAGTGGGTGAAAAACTTAACATGAGACAGCAGTGTGCTCTTGCAGCTTGGAAGGGTATCCTGGGCTCCATCAGAAGAGGGGACATGGAGGAGATTATTCCTCTCTACTCTGCCCTTGTGAGGCCCCATCTGGATTACTGCATCCAGGTCTGAGGCCCCCAATACAAGAAAGACAGAGAGCTGTTGGAGAGGGTTTAGAGGAGGGTCACAAAGATTATCAAAGGGATGGAGCACCTTCCTTACAAAGGCTTAGGGAGCTGGGCTTGTTCAGCCTGGAGAAAAGAAGGCTGTGGGGTGACCTCATTGCAGCCTTTTAGTACCTAAAGGAAGCCTATAAACAGGAGGGGAGTCTATTCTTTGAAAGGGTAGATAATAGCAGGACAAGGGGAAATGGTTTTAAGTTGAAGGAGGGAAGATTTAGGTTGGATGTTAGGGGGAAGTTCTTTACCAGGAGAGTGGTGAGGTGCTGGAACAGGCTGCCCGGAGAGGTTGTGGATGCCCTGTCCCTGGAGGTGTTCAAGGCCAGGTTGGATGGGGCCCTGGGCAGCCTGGTCTAGAATTAAATGTGGAGGTTGGTGGCCCTGCCTGTGGCAGGGGGTTGGAGATTTGTGATTCTTGAGATCCCTTCCAACCTGGGCCATTCTGTGATTCTGTGAAATCCTATAAATATCAGTGTTGGTAGATACTCATTCATGCCACTAGCATGAGAACTGTCCCCTTTAGCCCTTTTTTCTTACACTTGGTTGTAGCTTTTGTTTCATATTATTCATAAATATGCATATTATAATATGCACATACAGAGCTTGACAACCAACGGCAGTGACCACGCTTCATCAAAGCATACTCCCATCAGCGCTAATAGCAACATCTGAGGATAGAAATAAAATATTTGAGCAGGTTATGATGTAGCTACCATGTTAAAAGTTTTGTAGGAGGGATATCCTGCTACACTGGAGAGAACACTCTTGTTTGTGTGATTACCCCAGCCACTTTTCCTGCTGGCCCTGGGGAAAGACTTTCCCTTTTGC
Source organism: Gallus gallus (assembly GCF_016699485.2). NCBI lineage: Eukaryota > Metazoa > Chordata > Aves > Galliformes > Phasianidae > Gallus > Gallus gallus. The sequence continues at coordinate 143,793,023 of NC_052532.1, forward strand.
TTCTCTCTCCACCCACCTCTCTCCACCCATTCCTCCCACTCTTTTGTTTCTAATTTTCCCCAAAAGAACCTTCACAATTACGGTCAATATATTTCATCCATAGAGTCTGCTAACAAATGCGCATGTGAAGCTGACTTTTTAAATCCTTTGCAAACCAGTAACAAAGCTGAGACTCCAGTGTGAGAGATACCCTCTTGGTAGGCTTCTTGGTAGGCTTGTGAAGCTCACAAGGAGAGTACAATGGGGGACAGAGGAAAAAAAAAGACAATTAGAAGAACCAGTCCAGAGGAGACAGCTTCAGATCATGATTCAAGGCTCAGAAATAAAATCAAGACAATAGTGAAGTTCACTGAACTATGAGATCATAAACCATTAAGATGATATAAAGCTAGGACAAAGCTTCCAGTCAAAAGCTTAAAAATGCAGTGAGTTTGTAAGAAGTGGCATGAAAAGCATTCAAAGGCAAGAAGCGTAGGCATTATGTTCAGTCTTCAGGCAGCTTTTTTATTTTTAAGAAGCAAAATCATTTTACGAAAGTCTGTAGAAGTGGACTGACAGTATGAAAAAGAAACAAAGTGAAAGAGCTATAATCTATACCCTTGTTAGAAGATTTCATTAGTAGTTCAGAAGTTTTTTTAAGCAGGGAATCAAGAGGATCTCTTGCTAACTGTTTAAAATGCAGCTACATGCAAGAAGTACAATAACATAATAATTTGTTACCTTTTAATGTCAGTATTATTAACTTGTTTTTGTCCAAATATAATTATTATTAATAAATGTTTTGTAGGATACTTTATTTCTTCTAAAAATTAGCAGTTATGATCAGGGCCTCAACATACATCATTCAATACACTGTAATAGATAACAGACTTCAACCTTACTGTTTGGAGGTTGAATGTTCTGCAAAACTAATTACTTCAAACACATTTTTCCAAATTTTCTATAACAGTAATCCTCTCTGCCTGTGAAAATGGTGTAAAAACCATTTCAAAGCTATTAAGAGGTAAAGGAATCAAATTTGGACCACTTTGAATTTGGCACCACACAGCAATAGGGCAGTCCATGATTCCAAGGGCTGCCTTCTGGCAAGACCTTTGTTTTAAATTAAAGGATGGACTTTCATCTGGCTAATAGGTACTGGATTTATAAGCAGAGTAAATTGAGAATTTATATAGCCAACATGAGATATCAGAGAGTGGATTAAGATCCAGGATCACGTTGCTTATAACCTCTGCAGCTCCTCTGAGTCAGCCAGGAAGGACTACCTTTCAGCTCCTTGCCAAGACGCAATGGAGCCCTGAGTCAGTATGGCCCCTTGACAGAGCGGCTCATTTCTATTTGAAAGAGTAGCATTCTGGAGTGAGGTGCCATTATTGGACCACCAGAAAGACTTAATCATGTATTTATTCTTTTCCATGTACAGATTTGTTGGCATACACTTGGTTACTCTCATAACATGGCAAAACCAGTATTAAGCAGTGTCAAGTCAATATGAATTGCTGCTCAGTCTTTCAGTCACAGCTTTGGTCATACAGCCTTGAATCGTGCCTGATTTTACGAAGTCACCAGGCAGTGGTCATGTCATAACATGGCAACACCCAGTTCTTTCTCCGCTCCCTGCTGTTTTCAGCCAGCTTATAAACTCAGAGCAGTAATTGTTATTCATCTTTAAATGTCTGAAGTTTCACTCTTTGCTATTAAATTTCATCACAGCTCTAACCTTCGAACCTGCAGGGTCATCTACTTTGTACATAATATTCTGTTTCTCTTTGATATTAATAGTGCCAACCAGCTTTATGGCAGCAGCACTACAAAATTCATTTGAGAAATGCCAACCTTTTTCCTAAGGTCACTAATGGGGGAAAAAAAAAAAAACAACAGAGAAGATAATTCTCAAGATTAATTCTAGAGGGTAAAAATAACAAAGTATTTTTTTCCCTACAGTAACATTTCCTTATTTCTATAAAGAAATTGGGTACCTGAAATTTTGGCTCCTTGCTCAGAGATGATGGCCATTTCAAATCTTATCCTATGCGTATCTTATAAATTATTCCTTGCAGAGTTATAAGATGAAAATGAAAATGTTAATGTATGAATAATTACCCTCAGGTTAGGGAGACTCTGTATAGACTGAGAAAGAATTTGGAAGTTCTTATGGCCAGGTTACACTGGCAAAGCTGGGTGACTCTATTTACCATTGTAAGCTGAATGTTTATATAAGTCTCTGACTCATAAGGTCTTTGAATTTCTGTAAATATAGATATAGTTTTTTTAGACCAAATGACATCAAATGACAAGAAACTAAATAAAAAATAACAGAAGACTCACAGTTGACTTAATAATAGTTTTTACTTCCACCATTTAGTTTGTTCCCCCCCCCCCCCCCCCCCCACAGGCATTTTCTTGATTTCTATTAGAAATTAAGATTGTTATTATTATTTAAATTCATGGTCAGTAATCAGTTTAAATGAGACAATAACAAAAATGCAAACCCAGAACCCTTTAACATTCTGTGCCTCCTTAATACATTATGAGTATATGAAAACATAAAAATGGTTTTCTTTCTTTATTTTTTGCCTGCAAGCCTACAAAGAAGTGACCTATATAATACATGTTTTGTTCATGCATTGCCCAGATCTTTCCACTAATATCACAGCACAAAAAGCAAAGGCTGAAACAAAAAAAAGTGTCAGACTTGTGCTGTCAGTCTTGGAGTAGTCCAAGCCTGCTTGGAACTGCCTTGGCTACTGACATAAGTCCTCCACTGTAACCCACCTCTCACAAGTACTGACTTACTATGTATGTTAGATAGTTAGCAAACAGTGCTCCTCACTAAAATTCATGATTCCCTTTTGCTTTTCTCTTTTAATTAAAACAACTCCCTATCATATTTTCTTGATTTGTCTGAGGTGATAGTCACACTTTTGCCTGCCAGCAAACAGCAGTAATTCCACAGCTATCTCTGAGAACCAAATGACTCAAGTTAGGGAATAAATCCCTGATATCAGGGACTGTTGATTCATTCTACAGAGACTGACAGTCAATCTGATATCGTTTTTGAGGTCAGAGTACATAAAGAGCAGCTTATGCTGGTTTTCCCTTCTCAAGCCCATATCTTGAATGGATTCATTTCCTGCAAATGGGTTCATAAAATGTCTTTGGAGAATGTTTAGAGATGAACATTGTAATGGGGATTAGTGCTCTTCTGTTTCTCTGTTTTCTTTCACCATAGCATCTGGACTCTCTGGCAGCATGGGAACATGCCATTAGTAAATAATATTTCTACTCTTAAAAGACTTTCTCATTTCTGGCAGGTTGTCCTTTATGGTCCTTCATATAAAATAACTGACAAACACAAACTGGACAAAAAGTTTCCGAAAGGCTGAGGTTGTTTTGGGAAATGTTGGTGTGGGAACAGATTTTGAAAGTATTAAGTACTGAAAGATATATTTTACAACTCCTCTGCTCACAGTTCATCAGCACCTCTACTCTAAAGGGGACAGGAGGTCATAGCTATAGTCACATATCTTTCCTCACATCTCAGCATTTGGCTGAGAGCAAATCTTGGTCACCAATGAACTATTAGAGGGATTTTCTGCCTGTGTTTAACATGCCTCTGGACCATGGAAAAGTCCTCACTTTACTGTTAACGCATTCAAAGTTGTCCAAAAGCACACGCAAGCACGGAATAAGACTTCAGGTTTTTATTCCTCTGAGGAAGACTAGATTTCAGCTTACAAGCCCATTTGGAAGGTCTGATCAATAGGAAGTATAAAATTACTCCATTAATATTTCAACTGAAAACTTACTTTGCTGGAAGGTACTGCATGTTATTTTGTTGTCCAGATTGAAAATGTGTGAGAAATGTAACCAAGATATACTGCAGGAGGAATTATTAACATAGAATTAAGGAGAAATTAATATGGATTTGTCAAACTAATTTTTAAAGGAATACACAGGAACAAAAGTTCACCTTGAGATTAAAGAAATACATAAAGAGCCAGGAGATAAAGGTTAATCTTCTGAATCTGATATTGCCACAGTTCTGGATGGGATAGAGCTAATTTTCTTTGTAGAGTCTCTGTGTGATTCCGTATTTTGCATTTCTGATTAAAATAGTGGTTATAGCACAACAGTATTTCAGATGCAGTGCTTGCACAGCACCAAGGACTTCCTCATTCCTCATAGTGCCCTACTAGTGAGGAACTGGGGGGAGACACAGCCAGGAGAGTTGACTCAGATTGATCAAAGGGATAGTCCATAACATACTGTCTTGTGCTCAGAAGTAAAAAAGGTAAAGAAAGAGGAAGGTGGGGATGTTCAACTAGTGAACTAACTGGAGTGGTCCCTGTTTTCTTAGAGAGGGAGAATGTAACTCCAGACTAACATGAAAAATGACTCTGGGAGATGATGATGTAGACACTTTTGCACATGGTAATTTTAATCATGTAAATGATCCCACTGAAATTAGGTCTTAAATCATATCACATTTTCTGCATTATTGAAAGTTCTAAATCTGTGAGAATAAACCTGGAAATGAGAAACAGCCCCTGAGCTACAAAAAATCCCAAGCAAATAGCTGCATGGCACTGGCAAGTTATGAGGGGATGAGGAGGGATGCATTAGGAACCCCATGATAACTGGAAATTCATGGTCACCATTCTTAACAAGAAGCTATTGATTAAAAACAGGTTGAGAAAGCATTTGTGGCCTGGGAAAGACCTAAGTTGGATGGTCATCTCTGCATACAGACAAAGATTCTATTTATGCATGCATGGCTGGGGTGAAATCTACCGCAAGGGATTTAGTACTCCAATATATACAGAAGAAAATCTTTCAAAGGTGAGAGGACTTACTGAAATTGGCACAACTAATCAAATAGAAAGCACCAGCTCTTAATTGAGGATAGTTATTTTGATTAACAGATTTTTTTTTTTTTATGTAACGCTTTTGCCTGAAATTTTCCATTTAATCATATTTTCTTCAGACAGCGTACACAGAATGCTAAAAGAAAACTAAGCTGTGAAATCGGCTGTTTTACAACGCAACTGTGAGGGGTCCCCTGCTCATTGGATACCCTACTTATTGAAAGTGTGATAAAGTACTGAAGCTTCATAAAAGCTTTTCTGGGGGGCCAAGGTCCAAAAGCTTGATAGTGCAGTATTGCATTCCTTAAGAGACTGAGGCAATAATGTTCCCATTTGTCCTGGAAGTAGTGGCATGTGTTGGAATTATACAGCTGGTGTGCTGGCTGAATTCAGCTGTAAGAAAATAATCTGCTCAGTCTGCTCTCAGGTCTGTTCCTGCCATTTGGTGTCAATTGGCAATAAATGAGAACTATCACTGTGAATCATCAGATGACATTAGAGGGCTTAATCACCTAAGACATTACTTTGAAATAAACCCCCCTACTATGATTTTTCACCTCAAATGAAATAACTTGTGGTAAGGTAAAGGCCATAATTAAAACATATTATTTTCTCTCCTGTGGAACCTCTTGGACAACTAGAGGTTTATACTTGATAGATCCGTAATGATAACTAAATCTCTGCATAGATGTGAGCCTACTACATGCTGAAGTACAAATAGTATTTTGGACTCAGTGAACAATTTTGCTGTTCGTTCCAGTAGGGCTCATTATCGCATTTCAAAAAGATAACATTTTTCAAGAGGAAATCTTCTTTTCTTATGAAAACTGTAAAGAAAAGCGTGTGTGTGTGTTGAGCAGAGATGATGCACCTATTTGTCAATGACTCCCAGGAGAAGGTATGGCAGTTATAAACCTACAAGTTCCACATGCTGAACTTTAGTGTGCAAGACCTAAAAATATTCTTGATCGGCTTATGAGTTAGGAAGGATGCTGCTATAGGGAAGGCTAAGAGAGTGGAAAAATTTCACCACATCTCTGTGATGCAAAAAAGTACATATAGATATTAAAATTTTCTTTTCTGCTCAGTTCTTCAGTCTTCCCACTGACGTTTCCTTAAACATCAGTTCCTTTCTGTGCAAAGGATGTATGCTTCAGAATTGGCATGATGTAAGCAGCTCTCTTGTCTCCAGCTTACCGCTCAAGCTGATGGAGTAAGCAATGTATTTGTTTATTGCTTGAAAGCATCCTACATGAATTTTCCGCAATTATGTCTATAAAGCATTCCATTAATAAATCAGAACATGTTCTGCTTCCAAGTACAAAAGTAAATATTCAGGATATTAGAGCACATGTCTGGTACTCTCTGCAAAAGCAATTTCAGTGAAGGCATGGTTAACCCATGAGGCAACTATTAAATACAGGAAGCAATTATCACATGTTCAGCCCATCTCAGAGGACTGTCTTCTCAGAGAAGACCGAACTCTGAGTTCCTCTAAAATCAACTATCCCTTGTAAAATACAACCAATATTAATGGGAAGGAAGATAGATTTTGTATTAGTGTATTTTGATTTCGTATTAGTATATTTGATTTTGTATTAGTGTATTATTATTAGATTTTGTATTAGTGTATTTTGACATTTGTACTATGTGATCAAGTAACTCTTTCTAAATCTCCAGGAAGTCTTCTGCTGCTGTACAACTCTCTTAAAGATGAACTAAAGCCTTTAAGAAATTGATTAAAACTGATGTCATGAGCAGTAGGCTGGTGTCTATTATGAAATATAGTCTTGGAGACCGCATTGTTTTCTGTAAAATAACCACGTTTTCTTCGTGCTAGAGAGTACAGAATAAATGCCTGGGAATACAGTATATCTGCAACAGTGAAAAAGGTTTGGAGTTAGTGGCATCAGTCTGAGTGACAGTTCGTGAAGTAACCAGAGATCTCTTCTGGTTTCATAGAAAATGATGGGCATGCATCAAAGCATTGTGAGCTATTCTGTCCATGTTTCACAAAACACATTAAAAGTAATCTCTTGTTTTGTCTTCTTTTCAGCAGTTAAAAAATAAGAAAAATTGACACCTATAGCCTCTTTCTCTGTCTTCTGGATAGCTCACTTGAAAAAAACCATCAAATTGACTCATAGCAATATACAGGTGTTTACAGTGCTTATGTCAGCCCTTCCTATTTTTTTCTTTTTTTCTTTTTTGGACTGGTTCTGTAACTGGCTGTTAATAGTGTATCTACACAAGCGTTTGGAGAGTCTTTCTTTTCATCTTCAGTTCACCTGTTACTTCTTCTGTTGCTGAGCTAGTTTGACAGCAGCTAAGACCCTTTTCCATGGAAATTTCCTATGGCATTTTTTTCTGTAAGCTAAGAAGATATGAGAGTTTCCACCCAAATCCACAAGGCAAGAGGTTCAGACTGGGCAAGAGGTTCACACAGGGCAACTCAACCTACCTACTATACACTTACCCAAGGACAAGAAAAGTCGTCTGCTGGAGGTATCTCTCTCTACAGACTCATTGGTTTCCCAGAAGACTGATTTTAATAAGGTATCTCATTTGCATAAAGGAGATGAAGGGATGCAACAAAATGTTCCCCTGGACTCCCTCAATCTAGCTTCTCACATGAAGGGAAGCTGAAAGAAGCTGACATACAATTTTGTATCTATGTGTTGAAGACCACTGTGTCTAGTATTATCAAAAAGCTTAGAAGTTCAGTTATTAAAGTTGAAGATTGCATTAATTTTATCAAGAAACACTGATAGCTGTTAGACAAAACACCATCGGCAATGTATTGACTTACTATGCTTTCAACAGGGCTAGAGAGCGTTTCTTTCTGAAATAGCATGTAAAAAGGTAATCAGAGTAGGTTATTATGAATATCCCTTCTGGAATGCAAAATGAAAGGCATTTGCTCCAAAATACCTGGAAATGAGCTTCAAAGAAGAAATCAAGGTTGGTTGTTTGTTTTTTTTTTTTTTTTTTTTTTTTTTTTTTTCAGGTACTGAACATTTAAATGTTAAAGCATTCTTTTCATATGCCAGTTGTTTCTTCTTCCTTTTTTAAAGGAGAAAATGTAAAAAAAGAATAAAAAATTCAAACGTTCCCTGCATTTTCATGACAGGAAAGGTAGTGCTGAGCCAATAAAAAACGTGGATATGATGGTTGTAACTTTCTCAGTATTAGCAATATTCAATTCTGAATGACTGGTGGCTGCTGCTGAAACACATAAAAACTTTGTTAAGAAATATTTGTTTTTTTATCTCCTGTTACTAAAGTTCTGTGGCTTTGAATGTAGAATTTGATTAAGGTAGAGGAAACAATTTATTTCCTTAGAAAAATAAGGCAATTTTCTCATAATTCATATTTTTTATTTTTCCAGCACTGTAAATATTCAAGTTTTAAAGCTGATCTAGATTTAATTACAATATTCATGGGAGCTATGCCAATCTGGTTTTCTCTGCTTGTTTTAACAGCTTTAGAACATACTCATTGTCTTTATTGTGGGTTTGGGATTTTCTTTAATTACAGTATTGCAAGCTTGCATCATGTAGAAAAAACATTCTTTTTCTTCATCATTAAAAAGAAGCAATCACAAATTGTTTATTTATCTCCCATCACTACTGCAGTTTTACATTTGATAAATATCATCTCAAATTTGCAACTACCATCTCAGCCTTAATATCTGCTAGTAATCTCAGCAGAACTGACAAGTAGGATTTACAGGATGTTCAGTGGCATCAAAGCAATCTTCCTATTGACTTAGAAGAAATTCAGGTCAGTCATCATAAGGAAACTGGGAACAAGGAATTCCTCAGTCATTCCTTAATCGTTGGTGAATTTCTTACGAATCCCACGTCAGAGTTTCATAGAAACAAAAAACATTCCTGTAAATTACACTTTGAAAGATAGACTGGGGCCACTAACAGCTCTTTTGAAGTTATCTTTTGCATGATGTTACACTACACATGGCTTATTACTTTTGGGGGGGGGGGAAGGGGAAGGTTTAAACCGTTTGTTGATGTTATAATTGAAGCTAGGATGACTTCCATTCGTACTGTCATGAAGCACCTGTTTTACCCAGTGGTGATTACAAAACAATTCTGATTTGACCCTAGTAATTTCCTATCTAGGAGTGCCATGTGAGGAAACAAGTTAATGTTTTTTTGCCTTTCTGTAGAGGAAAAGGAATAGCAACATTATACAGCTGCCTTTTTTCCTCATGATGCTTTTCGTTACTAAGGATCCAGCTCACGCAGCACCACAGCTAACAGCCTGCCTGCATTGCCAGTATTCTGCAAATTCACTCATGAAACAACCTGGGCTGAGAAAAAAAGCTTCACTGAGCACCTCTGCAGCATCTCTGGGCTGCTGGAAAAGAGCCACAATCTGCTTTGCACTGTTTCAGACTAAAACATTCGTTCTGGGTAGGAACCTCGTCTTTTTCTTTGACACATCCAATTGTCTGCTGAGCCTTGAAGAAGTTTGTATTGATTCAACCTGCTGCCAGCACAACACAGAGCTCCTCAGTCATAAGCAAGCAGAAACAGAACTGAGGCAAAGGCTAACTACTCGCTCAATGTAAGTTATAACCTGAAAACAGACAGTTGTCTGCAGGCTGCTGTGGGAACAGCTTTGCACTGCCTCTGATTGACCAGCTGCTGTCAATAGATACTACTCCCTTCCACAGAGATCTCTCTGCAACATTTGGCAGTCTCAAGTATGACCTGCAGCGGTGCCAGTTGAAATGGTGGCTCAAAAAGTTCATTAAAATAGTTTAAATCTGTCCCAAGAAATAGTAAAATGAGTTTCCATCTCTCTTTGTAATGTCTCCCCAAATTTACTTGTTATTCTTTTCATATTCAGCAAGCTAATGAGGCTGCTCTGAAAGTAACGCCTCCTATTTTATTACGCTGGTCCACAAATTCAGGAAAATGGTGGTGGCATAGCACTAAAAGTATTTTAGAGGAAAAGAGTTTTCCTCTTCTTTATACACTTTCATCACTTTCATAAGGCCAAAAGCAAAAATTAGCCTTGGCTTCAACTAGTACTGAATGTTCAACAAAACAGGGTCCATTTTTCTGCTTTCTGAATCATCTTCCCTGAAAATATTAAATGATGTTCAAAGTTACACATTTCCGCTTTAAGACTGTCTGTCTTAAGCCTGGAATAATTAAAAACTTTGTAAAGCTGCAGGCTGACTACACAGCTGAAAATTCTGTTCTGCAGGCACAGTGCGATTTTCTATTATAAGCTGCAGGACTAGAGACAGAACTCATGTGGATACTAAGGACCATCACAAAACTCAGCACCTTCTGCCACTTGGGCTTCTCTTTTGTCACGTAAGTGTAAATGGAGGCTGATTTGCACAGCAGGTTCTCCAAATTCTCTGCAATCTCCTACCCAACCTAAGAATGAAAATTTAAGAGTTAATATCAAAATATACATTCCCAACTCAGTCTTCACTGACTTGTCTTAATTCATCCAAAAGAAGTTCCTACACCAAAATTGGTGTAACTTCACAACACTGACTGAGTTGAACGATTTACACACCCTCCACCCCTCAGCCCTTCAGCACATTGCAACACAATTATTGCATCCGTCACACACTTGTATTCGCCAGCAGAATCCTAATTTTGTACTGCCTTGAATCATGAATTCAAAGTAAGTAGGGGTCGTGATGATGCTGTTTGGATCTGAGTTTGGATCTCTCGGCTACAGTGGGTGTGACTGAACAAAGGGGAAGAAAATGAAGATCCAGTTGCACTGGGGAAAAGCGTTTTGTCATCTCAGTAACTTAAAGCAGTAGTAAGTTTGCCTTGGCTGGCGACTTCAGCTACTTTCATGACCCATTTGTTTTACCAGGATAGCAAACATAATGGAGGCCAATGCTTAGCCATTTGCACAAGTAAGGAAATCCTTAAAAAAAAAAAAAAAAAAAAAAAGAAAAGACCAAATGTTTGTGTCACAATATTTTATTAACTGAGTGGAATGTGGTGAATCTAACGTTAATTTCAATCTGTGTGCCTGTAACTGTTCTGAAGAAGTTCTTGGAGGTGCATGTCCTACAGGTTTGAAAATCTGTGACACTTCAGCTTTCTTCAGCTTTTTGTTTAGCTACATTTCTGCTTAAAAAAAAAAACAGACCATTACATTCATTGAATACATGAAAAAGATTGAACTACATCAATATTAATAGCAGGCATCTTAATATAGAAACATTGGGCATAATTCTATGGTGAGTTAAGGTCTTTCTCCATTATAAATATGTTAGAAACAAGCCTGTAGCTGCCACAGTGAGCATTACAGAACTCCAACCAGAGAGTGGGATATGGGGGTTCTTTCAGGTGTGATGAAACCCCGGTTGGGTCCCAGCCATGTGAAAAGATGAAACTTGGGTCTGTAACATCTACGCCCAAACTGCCATTCATTTTCAGTGGGAGAGCAATTTTAGCAGCCAAGCAGTTTTGGAGATATCGTATATCCTGATAGACCTCCAAGCGTGACAACTGAGGCACCAGGGAGCCAACTGAGTGCATCAGGGAGCACTGTGCAGTGCAGCAGTCTGCATCTCACCCAGACATAATGACTGATGAGTATTACATGAACAGCTCAGCTCATCTCTCCCAGGCTCCAGGTAGCTTGGTCTAGTAGTTGGCAACCTTGCTCGTGGCAGGGGGATTGAAACTAGATGATCTCAGAGGTCCAACCCAAGCCAGTCTATGATTCTGTGATTCTCTTAGGGCCATCACTGTTAGCTCTCCACACTCACTGGCAATTTAAAGCAAGACAAGAAAGTTCAGCTGCACTGAGAGCCCAACACTGCTCTCTTGCACAGTCAAATTGTCTGCACATGTTGTAAAGCACCACACTGCACAACTTTTGAGCACTGTGTGTGCATTACACTAGCTTGACTAGCTAATGTTAAATTTGTCATTAAAGAAAGTGAGTAACAGAGATTTGAGATATGGAAGCTCTACATAGAGGGCAATTACAGAGAGTGATTTTGCCTCTTAGCATAGTGTGTTGAAATACTAAGCAGCACAACACAGTTAGAGGCTGGCATTGTTGTCAGAATTTAGAGAGCTTTGAAAATCAGGGTTAAACTAAATCTTATTTATGGGGCTACATCATCCTTTGGCAGGTTGATTTGTGCTAGAAAGCATGAGTTTATTAAAAAGAACTGCAGTTACATGTATGCTGTGTAGCTCAGCAGAATTTTACTTGTTTATATCTCATATCATGCATTAAAGGAACATCAGAGAAATTATTGTGAGGAAAATATCAGTCATATGTAGTTCTCGGGTGCATTGGTTCCCCCCTGAGCGTAGGGCTTACTGGATGTCATCATGTTTTAGAGTTCACTATGAAATGTTTCCAAACCAACCTTAGCCCCAGCTGAATGTTCATTTCTTATCTTTTCCTTTTTATTTATGATTCACCACATTTATTAAGATAAAAGCTTGCTCTGCAGAAATAGACTAAAGTATACCCCCTACACACAAAATGATCTCCAGATTACTAGCAAAATTGCTGCCTTTGTATACTTATAGGCTGATGTGATAACTGAAAATAACTTCCATTAGCATTATAAAAACTCCAGCTGATACCAAATGAATTTCATTTGATACCAGCAGAGAAAAATATTGGCTACTGAGATATTCTTTGTTCATGGTTATTTACAGTTAGCTAGAATCCATGTGCCTTTCAGGATTCAGAAGTCTCCAGATGTTTTTCTTCACATCATATTCTTAAACATAAGCTTTTCCTTCTAAGACTACCAAGCATTTGTACATTTATGCAAAGTTGTTCTCTCTTAATCTATACAGCTTCCATGTCTTTGATTGTAGAAACCATTCATTGTAAAGAGTCTATATGAGCTTGTCTATTTCCTAGTTTGATTTTACCTTTTTCCCACAGAATTTTCTGAATAGATTGTCCTGTAGATTCATTGAGTTTGTTTCATGCAATGCAATTTTTTTTTCCTAGTATCTTGCCAAACCATAATGCAGAACCAGGGCACTTTTTCACTAAGACAAGACCACAAATGAAAGATCTTGCACACTGTCTACTAAAGGGCAAGTCACAGAGACTGTGTTACAGCATTTTGGGTGATCAGCAAAAGAAACTCACCTCAATGGTGAGTTTGAGTGCTCTGCTATTGTCTGATAGTTCCAGTTGCCTTCTTTCGAAATACAGGCAGAGTTTCTGTTGTCACAAAATACCACTGTGAAAGAATGCTGCTTAGATCCAGCTGTAGCCTGATTTGGGTTTGTCTTTGCTGTGAAATCACTTATCCAGGTTCTATAAAACAAAACAAAAGAAAAAAAAGCATGAAAGAAAATCCAAAGCCGTAGTTAAAATTTGTTGTCTACATTTTTTTTTTTTACAAGAATAAGATCATAAAAGGTCAGTGGATTGCTTAAATGTAATGTTCATGGTTGCTGAAAGGATTCTTTAAAAATAATTCTCTTTTTTCATAGTTTAAGTAGTGCTTCTTGGTTTCTTTCTTAAATTTACCTTTCATTGTTGTTGTATTTCTGTATTTTTTATTTTCTATATGTTTACATTTTTTCCAACTTTTTATTTTTGCTGTTATGTTTTCTATCTATAATTATTCAAATCTAATCAAATAATTTAAATCTTCTTTATGTTCAGGCAATAAATAAAGACACTTTCAGAGAGTCTTACCTGAACTTTTATACTCACGTTTATATCTCCAAGTCTGAATGGTCTGGGCCCTGCTTGAGGAGGCTGACACAGCAAACATGGCTGTGATCATCGCGTGTGCTTTCCTACTGTGGAGAACAAGACTATGTCTCCACAGTAAGATAGAGTGCCCAGATCTTTAGTTAAGTGCTGGGCAAACTAGTGTCATAGAATATCCCGAGTTGGAATGGACCCATAATGGTCAACAAGTCCTCATTACAACCCAGCATTGATATCAGTTAGATTTCAAGAATGACACTCAGCCAGGTCACACTGGCGCTATGCCTCCTGACCATCTGGTTAGCCATCCAGACAGCAGTGGGGATTGCAGTGCTCAGGTATGGAGCTAGTTCTGTTGCTGAAAGACTTGTTCACCATACCACAGCAAGCCAACTTCTGCTATTTCCTACTTGGATGCAGTGGGTACTACAGAAGATCTATGTTCGCTGGTATGCTTCAGTAACCAATATGGAAGGAAGAAATGCAATTATTTCAGTAGGTCACTTTGCTGGAAAAAATATACTGAAACATCAACTAATTTCATACATGCATGCTCCACAGTTTTTGTTCTAGGAAAATATGTTTGAGATAAAACTAAATACAATTAAAGTAGCATTTTTAATTCAACATTTATAAATTTCTCCTCGAGTACATTAGATGGCAGGCAGCTTCCAATCGTCTCTGTTTAAATACTTCATGAAGGAATTTTAAAAACTTTAGGAAATTTTTCCAGCAAGTCTTTTGCAGTGGCTCTTACTAAAAAATCTTCACAGTTGTTTAAATATTTGTGGTTTGGGTTTGTTTTGGACTTATAGGATAATCTTTCAAGTATAAACTTCTTGACCACCCAGAAATAACAGAATTGCTTATGCCTAACTCAGAAAATAAACAAATTGTACTATATTTCTTTACTTTTAAGAATGTTTACTTTTAAGAATGTTTCTAGGATATTTATTTCTCCAGTCTCCAGGCTTTCCAATTAGATGTACCAAAGTAAAAACTTGCTCTGGGCATTTCTGGTGAAGCATCTATTGCATGTAGATGACTTTTCTTTAGGAGCTGGAATTTTTTTTACTATTTCCTGAAAACAATGGAACAACAAACTAAAACAATGGAAAAAATGAAAAGGAACAGCTTGAATATAGGGTTTTTTTAGGATTAGTTCAGCTGATATCATTTAAGAATTGAAATATTGTTTTGGTTAGTAGTAAAATCTGCTACTTAGTAGAGCACTACCTACTAGAGACAATCTATAACACATTTCCTGATAGTGACAATATGAGATCTTGAAGCCTGTATCATTGTTAATTTTGCTTCCATAGTGTTCTGGAAAATGGGACTAGTGAGATTTTCTTCTTACAGTTTTGATATATGAAACTGATAGCAAAAGGAGAACAAACAGAGAACATCAATGAGCATGGGTCACTCTGAAAGTAATGCCTCCTATTTATTTCCATGGAAACTCCAACAGATACAAAGAGCACAATAACGCTGTTTGATAGAGTAAATCCTCAGCTACATAACACTATTTTTCATCATAGCCACTACTGATGGTTAAGCATTTTTGTCAGCAATGAACAAGAACCTGCAGACTGCAGTCATAAAAATCTGCACCAGTGTAGGTGATCCACAGTTCCAAAGCTGTTATGACCACATCAATGCTAGGAAAATGTTGTTCATGCACTCCATCTTCCATTATACCAAACAGATGGAAGTGAGAAGTGCCCAATCCAGACTACCCAGGGGATGGGGTTGGACAATCCAACCAAGACTGATAATGTGCTCCATGATCTTCAAACAGGTAAGAGGCCTGGCATTATCATTTTGCAAGAGAAAAGTTATCATTTTCTTTGGTCTGATCCTGGAAGGTCAAGGCTTCAGCTTAGTCAGTGTCATTATTTAGCAGACAGATTTGATGGTTTGTCTTGGTTCCAGGAAATCCAGAAAGATCACCCCTTTTCTATCCAAAAAGTACATAACACTTCACCCACTGAGGGCTGCATCTTGATTTTTTTCTTTAGTGGAGAATTCATGTGTTTTCACTCCATGGTCTGCTGTTTTGACTCCAGCTCATAGTGGTCACCCCATGTCTTGTCAGTGGTAATGATGTGATCCAGGAAACTGTAACCTTTAGCCCTGTATTAGTTCAAGAGTTCCTGACAAGCTTGTATATGGTGTTCTTTCTGTTCCTGTGTGAGCATTCACAGGATACACTTGATGCAAACTTTGCAATATACCAGTGTTGCCTCCGTCATTTCCAAAGCATTGAAGCCAGTATTCCCTGGTCATAATCTTTCAATTCACATGGATGAGCTGATCAAAACACTCTTCATTTTGTAGTGTGACAACTGTGCATGGTCATCTGAAACATGGCTTGTCTTTCACATAGCTGTTGCCACTGTTGAAATGTACCACCTGCCATCTCACCATGTTCACACGCACTTTTTCACAGAATCATAGAATCACTAAGGTTGGAAAAAACCCAAAGGATCATCCAGTCCAACCATTCACCCATCACCAATGGTTCTCGCTAAACCACATCCCTCAACACAACATCCAAACGCTCTTTGAACACCACCAGGGTCGGTGACTCCACCACCTCTCTGGGCAGCCCATTTCAGTGCCTGACCACCCTTTCAGTGAAGCAGTATTTCCTAACATCCAGCCTGAACCTTCCCTGGCACAGCTTGAAGCCATTCCCTCTAGTCCTATCACTAGTCACACATGAGAATTGATCAATTTTGATCAAAGAACAATTTTGATCTCCATAAACATTCAGCTATCATCAATAAATGTGAATGGGTCCTTTTTTTTTCCACATGGAAGAATACACTGGCACATCTTTGCTTCACACACTCTTCCATGTCAGATGCCATGGTGTCACACTGCCCCTGTGCTACCATCTGTTGCACAGGAACAAAATGTAATGGAATACTGATGGGACGGTTCAGCCTCTACTGAATACCACCAACATTCACCTCTGACGTCATGGGCCAACATAAGAAAATAGGAGCCATTACTTTCAAAGCAGCCCTCACATTTAACACGGATGGAATAAAGAAATGCCTTTGAGATCAACATGATAAAGTTCAAATAGTAGAACAGAGCGGGCCTATCTTAGCCTAAAAAATAAATCAGGGAATTTTTTCCTTATTGATCTACTTAGGATTGAAAGGAGAGCTTTTGAAGATGAAAAAAAGCATGGACAGAAGGATGTATAATCTTTGGTTTACACATAAAAATAGATGTAGGAGGACTGTCACGATCAGAAAGATGGAATAAGATTAATTCCTGACACTTATTTACTCCAGAGCTAGTCAATGTTTGTGCTGGCAAAGCTTCTGCTCTGTGCTACATAATGACCTTCAAATCACCTGGCATCAAGGTTCATTCAAGCTGACAACTGTCCAATTTTCAAAGGTAATGACAGCAGAGGAGTAGGGATTCATATTGTCTATAAGGCAGCTTAAGCTATACTTACTGTCGAATAAGTGTTTTGTTTCTATGGTAAGAAACAGAATGTCAGGCCTTTAAGCTCTGATCAGATTGACAGATTGGAAACATAATGCTGAAAGATTGCTTACCCTGCAGCCAAGCCTGTATTTTTAAAATGAGGTTATTCTCTGAAAAGTGACTGAATAAATGGCCCAAATTTTATTTTATTATTTATTTGAATTTATGAGTGTATAAAAAGTGGGTAAACTGTGTTTTGACAGTTTAAACCCCCCACAAATCAAAGTAAAAAGGGAAAATCAGCAGCAAATACCATTATGTTACCACACAGTGGTAAGGAGGCAATCCTTATAAAAGATTATAGAGTATCTTGCTTTCTGACTTTTCCAGCCTCAATCACTCTTAAATCTCAAAATAAAATCATTAGTTCTATTGCACACTGTGTGGTTAAGACTTGTCTCTTACAGACTTAGATTACACTCACTGTTGCTCCCATCTCCTACCTTTGCTAATGTCTTCGCTGATAGCAGCTCTATCATTACTTTCCACATTTTTATGCCAAGAGTGCTAATATTGGTTCTGCACACTTTTCAAATCCCATTCAGACTTTTCAGGACAGGTTGGCCTCTTTCTAACTTGCACAGCCACAGGATGACAAACATTACTGAACACAGAAGTTGATACAAGAAATTAGTTAATGGTTCTGTTGATGATGGACATGCCTCACAGGGCATGTACTCCCACTCACATATTTTCTGTGGGTCTGCAGTGCTAATAGCACCAAAGCAATCTTTGTTAACTCAGAAAGGAAGCTGGTATGAACAGACAGAAAAAGCCACAACTGCTCTTCAAAGAAATATTTTGCCTGGTCTAGTGGTTGGTGACTCTGTCCATGGCAGGTGGGTTGAAACTGGATGATCTTTGAGGTTCTTTCCATCCCAGGCCATTCTATGATTCTATGATTCTTTATTCCACACCTTATTCTTGGACAATAATGCAGTTAAGCATGACCCCAGCCGTGTTAAATTAATAACAAACCTTGCAAACCATTTAATTTTCTCAGACAGATGGTAAGCATATTTGTTCTCATGCCAGGATTAAATTGCTATAATATCATTACCTGAAACAAGCTTCTCTACTGTTTGCTTCTAGGGACATCTTATTTTAATCTATTCACTTATTGATTGGAGGATGTTTGCAAGGGGCCACTGAAGTCAATGAAAATTCTAATCAGCAGGCTTGCATCAAGTCCTTTATGGTTGTGCCTTAAGCAGACCATGAGGAGTACACTTAAGTTATACATATAGTCTCAGATTTAGTATATCTTAACTCCAGTGCTAAAGAATGCAAGAGATACTATTTAACTAGTCAAAAAGATTCTTATAACTGTTCATGCTTCTAGGAACCTCCTATATAGGATGACTTCTATAAAATGGTGAGTTCCATAATACATGCATTGTTTTAAGATCTTCCCCTGCCCTTAATAGTGTAAGAGAGAAGGATCCACATGATAAGTAATACCACAAACCTATAGGATACATGTGTTTATGTAATATATTTGCACATGGAAACTCAGAACCATTCTGAACTTTACTAAAAACAGTTAAAAAATAAATTTAGTTCTTATTTCATTTAGTTTTCTGCTTAGAAATTTTTCTCTAAATTTTACTTTTGCCATGAAATCTGGACTGACATATTTGATTCAACAGAATTTCCTAAGGATGAAGAAACCTCAGTGAATTCCTTGGAGTTGATAATACAATTCATAGGGTAAAGTTTTCCTAAAATTTTTATTATTGTCGTTTAAAATTTCATACAACCTAGGTATCTATTTGGCCTCTCTATCTTGCTGCATTTACTTTGCTTGTTGTCTAGAGAAAATTTCCTCTCCATTTTTCCCCCCTTTCTCACTTCTACTTCTTCCTCATCACTGGTGCTCTGCTCTTCTGCCTTCCTTAAGATATAACTATCTTCTGCCATCTTCCATATCCTGCTTGCTCAACCTATTCCCTTCCCCTTTTTTTGCCTTTTCCAAGTGACTAACTCTACTCTCTCTTTGCTCAAAGCATAATGTCCTCCTGAAACAGTAAGGTGGTCCAGTAGCATGACTGTAAAATCTACAGTGGTCTAGTTTAAAACAGTCAGCTCACCAACTCTCTCCATCACTTTCTGTGTACGTAGACTTATTTCTGCTGAACAAAAAGGACCTGGATTCTTATGGAACAATATGCTATCTGTATATTCCTCAGAAAGTTTGTGACTTCAGTCACACAGGAGTTGCTGCACTGACATGGGCCGGCAAAATAATGGTTGCATTTCTTGTTGATACAACAGAGAAAAAGAACATGAGTTTCCACAGTCTGCTTATTTTTGGTGCCTGACTTTTAGGTATGTTGCAGCAGTAGCTGAGGCTCTTAACACTCGGTGAGAGGGAATGCTCTTTCTACCCAGCATAGTTCTCAAAACATTTGGAAAGCAACTGTCATGCTTCTCTCACTTAAGGAAAGAAATTTATTTAAAATATATGGTACTTATATTTAGAAGCATCAGGAAAGCACAAGAATATTCCTATCGGAATTTCTCCATTGGAAAACAGTAAGAATATTAAGTGTCTGTACTAGGTCAAGACTGTGTCCTCCTGTGCCTCTCCTGAAAATAAGGACCTCCCATATTCAGTCCCTGAATTAGTGCCCTGGGATAAGTTAAACAATAGTTCGCCATTTTATGGCCAAGGATGCAGGAGACACAGAGCCAGACAGGAAGCAGGATGCTATCAGCAATCTGCCTTTTCTCCCCACCGTCTCTGGCTGCCCCAGCAACGGCTGTGAAGGGGCATGCCCTTAACTGGTCTTGTCTTGGGCTTTCTGGTTGTTTGAGTCTCTCCCACGCTGGATGAATGCTCCAGTGCCTAGATATTTGCAGAAGAGGTAGGAGCTCTACTACTGTAGGTTAAGGTAGACCTGAATGTATCCATCTTTGTTTTTGGTTCCCTAAGAATTTAAGCAAGTGCCCGCCTAAAAGTAGAAGCAACATAGAAAGAAAAGTAGAAGCTCCTTTACAAAAAAAAAAAAGGAGGTACCCATCTCCCAGAGACAACCATTTCAAGATTGCTCTTCACAGGCTATTAATAATAAGCACTATAGACTACAGAGGGGATTTCAAGTTAAGCAGAAAGAGAGCTGAGATACTGAAAAAGTCAAGCAATCCTGCAAAATGAAGGGACCAGATTGCCATCTCACCCTAGGGTAGGTTTTAATCACTACTAGAGAGTGTTGCTTCCTCCAAGGCTGAAAATGCCAGGATAAGGTTTTATCTATGCCTGCCTCTCATGTCAAATGTGAATGTATCTGCATATCGTTTGCAAGCACAGGGTAAGCCCTGTGCCTTTTACTGGTTGCTGGTTGCTGCAACTCTTCTGTGACACAAGACTGAGTCTGGTACTGAGAGGGAAGTAGGGTTTTTGAGGGGAGAGAAAGAGGGGCTACACCAAAAGGACTGGACAGAAAACATTGCTTTCCAAAAAACTGTTCTGCCCCAGCCCCAAGTGTGGTCACTGGACACATTTGCAGCACATCACAAATAGTTCTTCAATCCTAGTATATTTAAGTGAGAACAATGCCTTGTATAGTTGGAAAAAAACGTTTACTTTTGCAATGTCAGGATATTAAACTATGGAATTGCCCAACTTATTTGAATCCATGTACACTTAACAAAAATTCTGCATAGCCACAGATGTTGCAGAAATAGGATATACAAACTACTAACAGCATAATTAGAGGCTAGATATCATAGCAAACCAACTTTTTCCTTTCCATGCAGTTCCTTTTTTCTTTGTGCATTAATTGCTTTTGTTTTTAAGTTGGAAAAAAGACTAATTTACTCTACTAAAACCCCATTAGTACTGTGCAATATACAACAGTGCAGCACCCTGGATCTGTTACAGAACGATGCCAAATGAAACCACCGTGGAATTAACTTTTTCCATATAGAAAGAAGCATGCATGCTTCACTCACTGTCCTGCACCCAAAATTCACATAGGGAGAGTAGGCACTTCTCACCATGTGGAAACTGTTAAGAGGATTTGAAAACAAATGTTTTTAATTGAAATTGTCGTTGCCGAGCCAGACTGCTGTCTGGGGTATCTTGCTGAAAAGTGACAGCAGCAGCAGGGAAACGATGTAAGAGATTGTAAAAGCAGTTTCCATTCCACACTAATTCAGGGACCGCATATGGGAAGCTTTCATCTTGTTTATTTTAAGAACAATCAGCCCCTCAGTGGTGCGAGATGGGAGCTGGGAAGGAAGAACAGCCTGGGCCCAGTGCTGGTGTTCCACACCACTCCGCCACTGAGCTGCTGTGCCACTGTATCATCATCCCCTGTGCATCTCTTTCCTTGCAAATTCTGTCATTGCTTTGCCTCTTGACGCTGACATTTCCCTGGGGAAAGTTACAATCTTTGTGCAATGCATCTTTAATAATTGCCACAATAACACTGCAATCAGCACTGAAAAATCAGTAAGAAATAATACTTTGCCTTGGTATATCATCTGCGAAAGGTCCCGTTTCCCTCCAGTTCAGCTCCAAACTTATGGCAAAAGCCTAAAAGAGCCCAACAGAAACTTGCCATTCCTGAAACAATTCTTTGTCAAGATGAACATTTTAACTTTTATTCAGATAATTGTTCTATGTGTCTCTTCTTTTTTGTTCTGTGAAATCCTGAAGGTCTGACTGTGTAAGTTTGGCTTGCATAGGCCTGGGCACTGTGCACATGCTCAACCCACATTAGCCAAGTGTGTCTCCAGTGCGTCAACACCAAGAAGCAGGGTCAAACTGTTCTATTCATCCTGACCAGCAGAGATCACAGCTGTGGCACATCCATACCACCTCCAGTTCTCATAGGAATACTGATGGCTGGGCCACATTCCCTGAGAGTGTGTATGTAAAGTGGATCTTGGTATCTGGATCTGAAGCACAATGCTAAGCTGGTTTCCATGTATGTGCTCTCCAGCACTTCCCTTTCAGCTCCTGCTTCAGCCTTGAAAGCTCCCATGAAAAGTAATGTCATCCAGTTTTCTTCTGCTTTCACAGAAATTTACATAGCAAAGTGTGAGGAGGTGAATCCCAGGACTAGGATCATTTTGATTTTTGTCAGCTTTTATGAATGAGACTGTGAATGAGAATGAAGGCTTCCTCTCTTTTGCAGGAGGCAGGGAGAACAACATTTGCTAAAGCCAAGCTGATCTTTCTGAACTCAGAAGATACAGCATTGCCAATTCTGTCAAAGTGGTCTCAGTTACATGAATAAACCTGATAATATATTCAGACAGGCCAAAACTATCTGCAAAAAGCTTCTACAACAGTTCACAGCATGAGCAAACTACAAGCAAGCCTTTTCTGTTTCAGACAAAGTGGAACCGAAACCAAAGAATTAGCGCAATTTTATATTCCAGTTCAAAGAATTATATAACACTTGCACTGCTGCTGAATCCATAAATAGCCTTCCTCCTTCTCCTGTGTGCACTCGCCTCCCTAGCTCTTGAAATATTAAATCCTTTTTGATAGCATCCCTTGGACTCTTGGTTTAAACACTGCATGAGCAAATTAAGTTTGCATGTGTAGTGTAATGTCCATGTGAAGTACCCCTTCATTTTACTCGTATGCATCTTTGATGCCAAAATGGAAATGCTTTGGGAATTCTGCAGACCATTCTGGACTCATCCACTTACAGCAAGGAGCCAACTGCTGCATCTTCCTCCTGTGATGGGGAAGCACATCTCTGTACCCTGCACCAGGAGTGCTCCCTGGGCATGCTCCGTGCTGCAGGTTGGAACCAAAACCCGAGTGGATATCACCTCTGCTGTCCCTGTGTCCAGTTTCTATGGGAAGGAGAACTAGCCCCTGAAAACTAAAAGGGTCACCTGCAACATTCCTAGTGCCAATGGCCGGGGAAAGCAGAACATGGTGCAGCTACACTAGCACTGCTGTTCGCACATACCTAGGGTCTGTTCAGCACTGCCTTCCCATTAGGTACTAGGCCTGATCCCCCAAGCAACTTCTTCTGTCATTGCACCTCAAGTCACATTTTAAGCACATATCCCCCCACCTTCTGAGAATGCTTCCAATTCCAATTCAAAATTCATCTCCCTTTGGCACAGATTTATGTCTCCACAGTTTTGTGATGGAAAATTATCAGCTGAGATAAATAATCATGAGCCTGTGGTAGCAGAAAGAATGATGTCCCCTAAAGGAAGGAATCCTCAGCAATTTCAGTTGTCTGCATAATTAATTTTTTGTGTCCCTTATTTGGAGTTTCTGTCACACTTTGCAAATCCACACCAGGATATTTCAGTTATTGCTTTAGGGCACAAGCCATTTATATTTTCTCAGACCCATTTTGGGAGCCTCTGTCCCACAGAGCAGATATTATACATTCAAGGAATCTTACTGATACCAAAATGACTAACACTGTGAGTGCAACTCACAGCATCAATAAGCTACGTGACTTACTAGATAAATTACCACTGCTTTGCAAATGCATTGCAGAGTAAGGCAAAGGCAGTGTATTACTTTGCAGAAGGTAGGGGATGAATCGCCTGAGACCTTTCCCTTACTGATGGCTGAGCTGTGGGGGGAGCCAGGGGATAATTACTGTTCTTTTTTCTGAAAGCTGTGCATGGTTCAAACAGAAAGTATGAACTGTTTGGGGAGTGGTAAGCAAGGGACTAAGTACAAGAAGGTGAACTGAATAATCATAGGACAAGTAAATGCCAAGTAGATATGGTCTTCACGTAATGTGTCCCATTCCTCCAGCTCATATACATATTGCTGTTAATATTAATCTCAGGGTAAAACTCAGTAGCAGCCATGAAATGCTAATCATGTAGTGAAAATGGTAGTTTTTATGTCTGTTGTTAAGAAGTCAGACTTGCATGTTGTTATAGTTTAACCCAGCAGGCAGCTCAGCACCGCACAGCCATCCACTCAGTCCGCTCTGGAAGGATGGGGGAATGAACCAGAAAAAAGGTAAAACTTGTGGGCTGAGATAGACAGCTTACTAGGGCAGAAAAGAGAGCTAAAACAATAATAATAATAGCGATAAAAGAATATACAAAACAAGTAATGCAGTAAGCAATTTCTCATCACCCACCAACCGCTGCCTAGCCATCCTCAGAGCAGCAGCAGTCCCATTGGCCAGCTCTCCTAGTCTTATTGCTGAGCAAGATTCCATCTGGTATGGAACATCCCTGTGGCCATTTTGGGTCATCTGTGCTGGCTGTGTCCCCTCCCAGTTCCTCGTGCACCCCCAGCTTGTTGCTGGCATGGCAGCGTGAGAGGCTGAAAAGGCATTGACTCTGTGCAAGCACTGCTCTGCAACAGCTGCAACATCAGTGTGTCATCAACATTATTCTCATCTTCAAACCAAAACACAGCACCATTCCAGCTACTAGGGTGAAACACAAATCCCAGCTGAAATCCCAGCTGAAACTAGAACACGTCTAAAGACACCTTTCAGTTCTCCCCATGCTTCCACAAGTGTCTGTCATATCTTAACTATTTAACATGAGGCTGTACCCTACTCTCTAACTAGAAGTGCAGGGATAATAGGCTGGCAATTTTTCATTACTTATATTCATCTCAGAAATACCTCAAATTTATTTAAACTGTATTTTCTAGGACCTAAATGACATTGTTTGTGAGTTCATATCTACAAAGTGTGTTATTTTTGCCATGACTGCCACATGAAATCTTTCATCTTTTTCCATAACATCTGTTCTATATAGAGTGTGAAGAAATCCTTTTTGTTTTCCTTTGTTTTGACTTCTTTTGTATTGTTTCTCTCAGTTGTTTTTTTTTAACAATCAGAATGTGTAATGTGCACTTGAGCCCTGGCAATCAGTGCTCTTGCTGCCCTTCCTCCAAAGTAAGCTTTATTAACTTAGAGTTTCCTCTGGATTTAATTTTAGTTCCCCTAAAGCTGCTGCTGTACCATGCCTCCTTTCAGACTGACCTCATTGAATGCAGCTGCCATTTCATATGCATTGCCCTCTACTAGAGCTCAGACTTGTTTAAACAATGCAAAGAAATCACTGCCTCTCCCTCTTTTCCTTTGAGATATCATTCTGCTCCATAATTATGAATAATCCCCCTAAGATGGCACGTGCAATTGGTTTAGCAACTGAACTAGCTGAGGGACAGTAACCTGAATCAATTTTAAAAAATAATAGTTTAATAGATTATAAGGCCACGGGGGCTGCTGTGATTACATGGGTTATATTCCTACAAAACAATGGAGTAATTCCTGGCTGAATTAAATAGTATATTTTTGTAAGAGAATCAGCTTTGAGTTGAAGATACATCCCTTGGTAAATTGTTCCAGTGATTAATTACCTTCACTATTTACGACTGCCTATCCTCCTTGAAATGCCAAATGTCAGCTGACAGTTTGAACACCTAGCTGGAGTTCTTACTCCTTCCACTGGGCTGACGACTTCTCCAGCCTCAAGGAGTGATCAATGCGTGCTCTCAGCTCAGCTGAAAGCCTTCTGGATTTTGTTGGGTTTTTGTTTGTTTGATTGTTTGTTCTTGGTGGATTGTTTTGTTGTTGGTTTGGAGTTGGTTTTTTCAACAGGCTGAAGGGATTGCTTCCATAAAGCCTCATGGCAGAGAATATTTTCCATACCTGTAGTCATTCTTGATCTCAAATCTCTTCTCAAATGATCCTTTCTAAAAGTTCTCTTGTTTTGTCATCCCTTCTTTTTTTTCTCCCAAAGCCTGGCACGAGCATGGAGCACAGTATTCTGCAAACGATCTCATACCTCCTTGCATCTCATTTGCATTCTCAGCCAGTGAATCTCAGTGGGAGCTCGTATTTAGTTTGCTAACCAATAAGACTGCCCAAAAATCTTAAAACGTAGCTGCTTTCCAGTAGAAAATATTAAGACTACTTTTCCTGCTTTCTGTCATGCTCCAACACACACATATATAAAAGACCCAGCAGATAAAATGCTTCAATTAAGACTTGCTGCTACAATGCCCCTTGGGTATGACAGCTTGCTTCTCCTCTGTCTCCTCAGTGGGTAAGGCTTCCTGGACAGGATAAGAGCTGAGAAGCAGAGATAAAAGCAGTGACGGGAACTGGAGCAATGAGAAACAGAGCCTTGTCCCCAGCAAGGCATTGATGCTGTGCTTCTCCCACTACACAGTGCGTCCCAGTGCCAAGAGGAATGATGGGGGCACAGCACAGTGCTGTCCAATCTCACTTATATGGAAGGATAGCAGGATAAGTCATCCAAAACCCAAATGACACGGTACTCTACAGCTGGGTCTGAAAAATGGCTTTTTCCATTTAAAATCACTGTAAATTGCACTGTCTAGAGCCAGATATTCCATCAAAACCTGACACTTTTCACAAGCAGGCCTACCACTACGCTTCTGGTCTTCTCCAGAGTCCCTGTTGATCAAATCACAATCCCTTCCTTTCAAATACATCAAGAATGCATGACCCTTCTGAGTTGAGGCTGCAGATTGGGAAATAAGCATACAAACTGGGTGCACAGCATGGTGGGCAGCAAAATGGTTCAGTGTAATCACTGCACCCAACCCTCATGGGGTCCTTCACATAGGGAAGGGGCACAAAGCAGCACCAACTCCCCCCTCCTTGGTTGTCCGTTCAGACTGTCCTGCACTCTTCAGAGTCATAAAATCATAGAATGGCTTGGGTTGGAAAGGACCTCAAAGATCATCTAGTTCCATCCCTTCTACCAAAGACATGGAAGATTCCTGGTTTTTCTTGCATTACATGAGATGGCAACACGGTTTTCTAAAGCTGCCCAACTTTTCCCTCTGTTTGATATCCCTTTTGATATCTGGGATATAGGGACGAGGAAGGATGCTGGAATGCGGGACCAAGAAGCTCAGGAGTAAAATTAGCTCAGAGAATCAGGGAGCCAAGGTAGAGATAGTGTGATGGGGGAAATGGCAACAGAGGACAGGAGCTGGTAAGGGGACTGGGCAAGGAGCAATAGGTGATTGGAGAGAGTCTACATGGGTGGGAAGAAGCTGGCTGTAAGGGCAGGACAAGGGCAGTGAGCCTGAGTGGAGACCACCTGGGTCTTCACCGAATGCCATCCTTCCCTTTGGATGTTTTCCCTGTGGAAAAACCATGTCAGTATGAAACGAAAGATGGTGGATTCATAAGAAAAGTAAAAAATAAAATAAAAATAATAATCACACACACACACAAAAAAAAAAAAAACCCTCAAGAATACTTCTGCACAGACAAAATAATACTATTTGGCAACTGCTGAAATGGGTTTTCCACTGGAAGAAAAATGTAGCCATACCTGTTATGAAAGTTTCAGCTCAAGCTGACAGCTGGGTGAAGCTCTAAGCACCAGGGAAGGTTCCAGTTGGATGTTAGGGAAAATTTTCTCTCCGAAAGAAAAGTGGTGCATTGAAACAGGCTGTCCAGGGAGATGGTGGAGTCACCGTCCCTGGAGGTGTTCAAGAACTGTGTGGATGTGGCACTGAGGGATGTGGTTAGTGGGCGTGGTGGGGAAGGGCAGACGGCTGGACTAGGTGATTTTAGAGGGCTTTTCCAACCTTAATAATTCTATGATTCCATGACAGGGTTGCAACCCACAAGAGCAGACTGCCTATGGCCCCATCCAATCTGGCTTTGAATGCCACCAGAGATGAGACATCCACAACCAATCTGGGCAATCTGTACCAGTGCTTCACCAACCACCAAGTAAAAAATTTCCTCCTAACGTCTAATCTACATTCCCTCTCTTTTAGTTGAAAGCCATTCTACCCTGTCCTATCACTATCAGACAGTATAATAAATAGGGGTCTCTCTCCCTATTATAATCCTTTTTGAACCTTATTAGTATCATGTGAGGCCAATTCTCAAGCATGTCCAGGTCACTCTGGATGGCATCCCTTCCTTCTACTATATTAACTGCACCACTCAGCTTGTTGTGGTCTGCAAACTTGCTGAGGAGACACTCAGTGTAATTGATCCCACTGATCGTGTAGAGGATTATTTTACCTTTGGAAACCTTTAAACCTGTAGAGAAAACTAATACTCCCTCCTGTCAAGATTTCATGTCTGTATTTCGAATACTTTCCTTTGCTGTCCTGTAGCAGTCTCACTTGTTATTATTTGTATGCTTTCTTCACATCTCCTTGTGTCTTTGCTGGCAGATACATGCATTTTCAGGTCTAGTAAAAGTTTTGAAAACAGTTATTCACTCATGTTGAGTCAGCCACACTGCACTGATATGGAGTACATACGTTGTTTAAACTTAAAATACTAAAATAATACTGTATTGCTGCATCTTAACCCAGCACATAGCTAACTGTTACACAGCCTTTCACCCCTCCCAGTGGGATGGGGGAGAGAACTGGAAAAAATAATACATAGAACTTGAAGGTTGAGGTAAAAACTATTCACTAATACAGGAAAGGGAAAAAAAAAAAAAAAAAACCAGTAATGATCATAATACTTATATAAGCCTACAAACAAGTGATGCAATTTCTCATCACCCACCAACGAATGTTCAGCCAGTCCCCGAGCAGCAGCTTCTTTCGAGCCATCTCCCCTCAGTTTCATAGTTGTTGCTATTTTTTTATATTATGTCATGTGGTATGGAACACCCCTTTGACCAGTTTAGGTCAGCTGTCCTGGTTCTACCCCTTCCCAGTCAGTTCCTTATGATCACCAGCCATCTTGCTGGAAGGACAGCACAAGAAGCTGAAGCATCCTTGGCTTTGTGCAGCACTGCTCAGCAACAACTAAAACGTTGGTGTGTTATCAATGCTGCTTTTCTCCTAAAGCCTAAACTTAGCATTGTACCAGGTGCTATTGAAGAACATCAACTCTGTTCTAGCTGAAATCAGAACGTGTAAATTTCAAGGTATCATCCTTTCTATTGTCACACTCTGAAGTATATAATATGGAAAGTTAACTTTCAGAGCAAACCGAGAAGACGTTGCAGTTCAGTAGTTTCAGATAAAATTATCCTGATTATGATCCTCGTCTGGTATAACTTGTCAGGATTTGATCTCTCTGTTTTGTATTTGTGTTTATAGCGTACCTTCATATTTTACCAGTATAAAAGATGCATAAAAAGAAAAAATCAAATGAAGTCAGAAAGAAACAGACAATTATTTCTGTCTCAAACAACTGAATTGAATGGAAGGTTTGTACTATTCTGGTCTGGTTTTGCAAAAGCTGTTTCACAGGTTTTGCAAAATCAAAACTATAGTCAGCACAGACAGGCTGCTGCAGTGTAGCAGAAAAAAAACTTGGACTCTGCAGATGAGGTGGTTTTGATCCCAATCCCTTGCCATTAACTCTCACTTACAGCCTGTCTCTATTCACCCCACACATTCATGACGATGTCTGCAAAGTATTGATTCCTGTAGAAGATTCAAGGCATTTTACTGTCATTCCTTCTTTATTCACTTCTTCAATGAAATGGGAAAGGGGGCTCTTCAGCCAGAACCTCGTCCAGTTCCTCTTCGTAGAGGGAAAGAAAAATAGAATGTGTGTACCATGTGTGTAAAAAGACAGTGGAATTCTGATCATTGCTGAACACAAGATATAATTTTTTTAAAATGGCTGATTTTTTTCATTATGTAGCTCTGGTCA
Source organism: Gallus gallus (assembly GCF_016699485.2). NCBI lineage: Eukaryota > Metazoa > Chordata > Aves > Galliformes > Phasianidae > Gallus > Gallus gallus. Next base: position 143,822,715 of record NC_052532.1, read on the forward strand.
CTAATACAAGGAATAATGAGAACCTAAAATAACAGAGCAAGAGTTGTGAAATCAGAGTACCAAAATTTGTACTGCTTTTTAAGTGCTTTCTATCCTGACTTGATGTCAGGTGTTATTTACCGGTTGGCAAGCCAGCTCAGAAGATGAATATCGGGAGTATTTCATCATTTCAAGCTGGAACAGTGGGCTGCCTGACAGCAGAATTATGAACAACTTATAATTCCATAATTAAAGTTCAAGAGTGCCAAAATAAAGAAAATTACATCAATCAACGGCTGCTAATGGACACCACTGTGTCTTCCATTTCAGTGAAGCTATGACTTCATAAAGATTAATTATGTTGCATGACAGAGGTTAAAACTGCATAATAATTGGAAATATTGCCTGATAACAGTGAACTCAGAAAGACCTGGAGACTGTTCTGGTCCTAAAACTTGGAAGGTAAGTGAAGCAGAAAGGTAAAGAGAGGTGATCCTTCTCCTCCACTCAGCATTGGTGAGGCTGCACCTGGAGCTCTGTGTCATTTCTGGTCCCCACAGTACAAGAGAGTCATGGATATACTGGAGAGAGTCCAGTAGCTTGACATCAAGATGATCAAGGGTCTGGAGTACCTCTGCTGTGAGAGTCTGAGAGAGCTGGGACTATTCAGACAGGAGAAGAGGAGGCTTAAGGTGCATCTCTTCTATGTCTGCATTGAATATAAAGCTACTTGTAACTACATCTAAATAATGAGTGTCCAACCTTTTGGTTTGCTTGAGATTCACTGAGTGAAGAGGAACTGTCTTGGGCCACATATAAAATACATAATATAGTTAACGTATACAAGTTACAAAACTTTAAAAATATATATATATTTTATAGAGTAATGGAAACATAAAACTACCGGGATATTTGACCTTGTTTTTGTGAAACATTCATCAATGTCTGGTTCAACAGAAGTGGTTACAATTCTTTGTGAGTTCTTAAGTTATTCATCAGAGATTTTTGATTAAATATTTCTCTTCCTGTGATTCATCCTTGAAAAAAGTTCTTCAAAAATGTACTTATTGCCAAAAAAAAGCAATGACATGAATAAGGTGTGATTGCGAAGCACGGGATAATTTTTTCTGTTAAGACAGGTCCTACAGAAGTGTAGTAAAAAGGCATGAGCAATTTTTTCTCCGAGTTGAATATCTGATTACAATTCTATACATTCCATTTGAAAATATGCAGATGTTTTTATGTCAACTGAAAATGGAATTACGATTATACAAAAAAAAGTATGATTTTTTCAGAAATCTTGAAACCTATTCTCAAATACCTTTATCAAAAATGAAAGCAAAACTGCATATTTTTCACTATTCACAGAACTATTTTTAGTTAACACATCAAAATATAAAAAAAAAAAAAGTATATATATTTGCCATAACTTGAACTTACCATTATTTAAGTTTCATTTTGAGTGTTGCTATGGTTTGAAATATAGCACAGACAAGTTGATTTTCACCTTGAAGACACGTTTAACTCATTTACACGAGTGGTCAAATCCACCAAACTTGCTAAATCTGTGACCCATGTTTCATCTTCACATTCTGCTAAAGATGTTCCTTTGGATTCTAGAAAGGATTGATTTCATTTCACAAATCATAAAATCTTTTCAGCAACTTAGCCACTTTCATTCAGAACAGTAAATGATGAGCCCACAATCAGCATCCATACTTTTAAGGAGCTCCTGGAATTGGCAGTGATTCAATACATTGGACTTTCACAGATTTTGTGATGACTTGCATGACCTTATTCATTTTTAAAGCCTTCGCACATAAATTTTCTTGATGTATGATGCAATGATATTTCATCAAACGTGGCCTGTTGGTGGTAATTGCATCTTTTTTACCAACCATCACTGAGACATCATCAGTAGCTATATCAGAAATGTTGACAAGTTTCAAAGAATATTGCTTTAATGTAATTTTTACTGCTTCATACAAATCAAGAGATTTAGTTGTGTTTCTTAATGGTAGCAAAGAAGCCATTCCTCCAGTGACATTATATTCATTATCAGTATCTCTAATGAAAATGGCAAGCTAAGCCTTATCTGTAGGATCAGTACTTTCATCTATCACCAAAGCACTAATTCTGAAATTAGCAGCTTTACCCTCCTAATTTCTTTCAAAATGCATTTCTATTTCTTCAAATCTCCTAGCTACAGACTGGTTTTAGAAACATCTAGTTTTTTCAGGACACGTTATATCTGTCATACTTTCTATACATTGTCTAATAAACTCACCATCAGTAAATGACTTTGATTTTTTCACAATCAGATTTGCTATCATGCAACCACATTTTATAATACAGTCCATTTGCATTTTAACTTTTTTCAAAGGCTTTGTTGAGATGACAGGCTTTTTTTCAGTTCCACTATTTTGTCTTTAGAAAGTATTCCTTGATGTGCATCGAATTTGGCAGCACATTATTGCAGATAATGTCTTTTCAAATTGTAATCTTTGAAAACCAACACCGTTTCCTTACAAATTAAGCATAGTGCCATATTATTTGTCTTGACAAGTAAGTACTCATTTGTCCAATTTTCATTGAACACTCTTCCTTCATCCACATTTTTTTCATTTTCTGGGTTCTGTTTTCTTCTGAGATGCCATGAGGTAGGTTGAAATATTAGTCTTGGCATTGTTCTCAACAAGAAGCACAAACACATGCCACACATAATACATCGGCAGCTCAATGTGGCTGAGTGTATGTGAAGGGCATGAGAGGCAGAGTCAGCACCACACGGTGCCTTCCTCTTCCCCTGGTTACAGCCTGGACAGTGCCGATGGCACACTGATGTGTGTAGAGGGCTGGAGCACCTCTCTTATGAAGAAAGGTTGAGGGAACTGGGCTTGTTTAGCTTAGAGAAGAGAAGGATCCAGGGAGATCTCAGTGTGGCCTTCCAGTACCTGGAGGGAGTGCATAAACAGGAGGGGGAACAACTGTTTATGAGGGTGGATAGTGATAGGACAAGGGGGAATGGTTTTAAACTGAGACAAGGGAGGTTTAGGTTAGATATTAGGAGGAAGTTTTTCACACAGAAGGTGGTGATGCACTGGAACAGGTTGCTCAGGGAGGTTGTGGATGCCCCATCCCTGGAGGCATTCAAGATCAGGCTGGGTGTGGCTCTGGGCAGCCTGGTCTGGTGGTTGGTGACCCTGCACATAGCAGGGGGGTTGAAACTAGATGATCATTATGGTCCTTTTCAACCCAGGCCATTCTGTGATTCTATGTCTGACTGCTGCTGAGCTATGAGCACACACCCAGGGCAGGACCACTGCCATGATGGTGTGGGGCAGGGAGTGGCCACATTGCAAGCCATGTCAGGGCCACATGCAACCCACAGCTTGGACATGCCTGGTCTAGTTTAAAAGGCTGTACCATTTTCTCAGGTAAATACTCCAGTAATTTCATTAGGATCAAGAACACTTCCCTAATGTTCCTGGATTTCCACAGAAAATAAATGAATAGTATGTGCAGTTCTCCAAGTGGTCCAGACAGCAGTGGGCCTGGATGCTGGGTGCACTGCTGCAGCCCAAGCTGGTAATCCATATGCAAACAATGTCTCTTAACCCTTCAGCTTGTGCCTGACTTTTAATCCCAGAGATCAAAATCTCTCACAGGTGGAGAACGCTTTGTGTGCACGCAGTGCAGAGCAAGCTGTCAGTGCTGAGTAAATAATACATAACTAGTTTCATAACTAGGATTTAAAGTGTATAACAGTTCTTTCACTGCAGCTGAATATTTGCTTACTTGTGGAGCTGAGTGACATTTGAATACACATATCTAGGCAGGCAGCTACTCAGTCAAGGGAATTCTGTCATTCTCCTGATTCCAGCATGCAAATCTGGGACACAAGGGTGACCCTAGGTTCCAGCTCCAAGCAAATCTTGGATTTGTTTCTTCAGGGGGAGTTCCTCAGGGTATAGGAGTGCTTTTCTAATTGTGCTTTTTAGGCCTGTAGCAACTCCGGATGCACCAAATGTGCTGTTACACCACTGTGTCTGTCTCTGGGGTAGCAGTACCCTTATGCAAGCTACGTCTGGCAAGAGGAGGTGAAAGGATATTCGACTGTCCCTGAACCCACCTCTCTGAAAATGAAAAAGAAAGAAGTAAAATCCTCAAGGAAGGGCAGTATGTGTATTTTGATTCAGTATTAATGTCAGTCCTGCACTTCTCACTGATGTTATCCATATTTTCATTCCAACTGGAGAAAACAGACAGAGTCAAACATTTTGCCTGGATTTGCTTGGTTTTAAAGCAAAAAGCTTTTTTTTTTTTTTTTTCCCCATAGGAATACTGACTTGGATGGAACCCATATCATCAGATCTTGCTTTCTGCAACCTCTTTCAATCACATCACTTCATCGCTTTCATCAGCTGATTGTGCTCTGCCTAGAATCTACTTAGGTCCTCTGCAGTCCCTGTTCCTAGAGCCTCATTCTTCCTCTGGTTAGAGGAATGGCAGACTTTCCTCCTGTTAATTTGCAGATAATGTGCAGTGCTAACCTGTTGATATCACTTAGTTCTGCTGTCTGCCTTTTTTTTTTTTTTTTTTTTTTTGTCATACAGAGCCATGTTTCTCAGAGGTGCTTTGGTGGAGCAATCAATCTCTGTTTCACTTGACTAAATAAGCTAAGCCCAAGTTTCTTTTTTATCTCATCTTCAGCAAAATCACTTCTAATCCACAAAGGTCCAAGCAACTCTGCTCTATACCCTTTGGGAATTTGTACTCAGGAAGGAAAGCCATCTTTGTAGAAAAAAGATCATGCCATAAGATGACATTTTCATAGAATCATAAAATCATTTGATTTGGAAGCAACCCTTAGAGGTCATCTAGTACAACTCCCCTGCAGAGAACAGGGACACTTACAGCTCAGTCAGGTTGCTCATAGGCCCTATCCAGCCTGACCTTGGATGTCTACAGGGACGAGGCATCCATCACCTCTCTGGGCAAGCTGTTCTAGTGCCTTATCACCCTTATGGTAAAAAAAAACTTCTTCCTTATATCCAGTCTAAATCTCCCCTCTTCTCATTTGAAACCATTTCCCATTGTCCCATCACAACAGACCCTTCTAAAGAGTATGTCTCCTTCTTCCTTACAACCCCCTCTAGATACAGAAAGGTCGCTCTCAGGTTTCCCTGGATTCTTCCTTTCTTCAGGCCGAACAGCCCCAGCTCTCTCAGCCTGTTGATGGGAGGGATACAGATCTACTGAAAATGAAAAGAACTTCTTGCATGAGCTCAGAACAGCCAGTATAAAGCCCATGCCATTTTTCACTGCTCTTTCTATTCCATTCCTCTGTTGGGCTATTCTCATATTGATTCTTTCAGCTCCTTAGCTATCTAGAAGCAACTCCTGCACTTGGGTTAGCTGTGAGAATGGCTCCACGCATTAGTCAGTGTTCCCATAGATGTCTCATCACTCAAAACAAACCAGATCTCTCTGCCCAAACCCCAGAGAGAGCAGTCCCACTGCTCCTCCCACACAGAGGTTTTGATGATGCTGCCCTTTGCGCAAGGCTGTGAAATGAGCGGGCATTTCCTTGTACCCTCTTCTTCTTTACACAAACCAATGGGGGCCTTTGTTGGTCTTTGCACGTGATCAGACTCAAACGGAGTGCCAGCACTGAAATATGAACTATTCTGCCACAGGTTTTAACCTAGTATTCTTCAGCGTACAATACAGCTCTGGATATAATGTTCTTCATAAGGACATGACAGCCAAAGCTTCCTTCCCGAAGAAAAATACAATTATGACTTCTTCTAGAGTGTTATTTTTAATAGGTTGTCAGAGATATGATCAGACCACTGGAGGCTGTTAAAAATATGACACTCCAGACACTTCAACATGTTTTCAGCAATTCATGTTTGGATTGGGAAGCTACCTTTGCAATGCTCATTATTATCGGTCTGTATCTCGGCAGGTTTATTTCATTCACATCCTTACTTTGCAGCCTTTAAGTTGCGCTTCTCTTGTAGTTAAATCTTACACTTTTTTTTCTTTACCAAGCAGGTACAGTGCAACTGCTAGTAAAATAAAGATCCACTTACTTGTAGGTGATAAAAATTCACAGTAAAGCCGCAGATGTAGCAGAGTGAGAATTACTGTAGCAGCAGGAACAGAAGATAAAAGAGGATTACTTACGATGAAATGTAGTAATTGACTAGAAGTCACTGAAAAATACCAGATGGATGTCACTATTCCACACTGCTCTAATATGCCTGTAGACTTTATTGAGCTTCACTTGAGCTCTGCTTTTAGTATTTTCCTGAGTGTAATTGAGGTTTATTGATATGCTATTACAGGCCAGTTTATAGGTGACCATAAAAAATACAGTTTGAGGCCCCTGTACATCCAGGAACACTGCACTATTCCACGTAGCTAAAGACAGTTGCATTAATGACCACAATAAGATAAATTCCTGTTTCCTCCATTAGACTTTTGCATAGAGTATGAACAGTAAATGCTTCACGCAGCATTTAAATTGCAGGACCATTTTCAGTGAGGGATTGCAGCATAAAAGATGAGGCACGCAATTTCAGATACTGCCAAAAGAAGCTTATAGGGGATTTTGATTCTGGTTTTAAGTAAAAAGAAAACAAATCTACATACTATAATGACTTGCCAGAGACAGTGTGGGGCTCAGCTTAGTTATCAAGAATTTATTTTTCTATTTATTTTAGCACTGAGGAGAGAGGAGGAAGGAAATGTTTGCATTTTGGCCTGCTTTCTCTCTTTCCACCTGGCAGGGGTTGAAAAAAAGAAAGTGAGGGAAAGCTGGCTCTCCCATTTAAAGCTGACATATTTCAGCTCTACTGATTGAGTTAGAGGGCCCTGCCCCATTTCCTGTTTTGCTGGCAGGAGGGTACCTCAGTGGCCAGGAATTTGCTATGAGCAGGGCTAGTTGACGCTTCATCCAAAAGTTTCTGCCTTCTTGGCAGGGGGTTAGAGCACTGCACAGGGGGTTACAAGGTGTCCCACCTGAGAAACCCACCATGGCTGGATTTTTACAATGGACAGCGTTTTTACATGGAGGCAGTTGGGAAATAAAACAAACTTTGACATGGCACCTCCAAAATGACGAAATGTGGTGATGTCTCATATGCTGCTCGTTGGCTGAGCCAGGAGCCCAGTCCAAGCTCTGGTCAGAGAAAACATAGCTCCTGTAAATACATGGATGTGCTGCTCTGAGGACAGTCACGAGGCAAAGAGAGGAAAGGAGTCCAGAGAACCTAGTGCTGGGGTGCTCAATGAGGCTCATTGATGACTGTCCAGGAGCGAGCTCCTTTCCCCACTCTGGTGTATCAGGTCAGAGCCCTCTCCAGAAAGTCAGTTCCTCTGCTGGGTCAGCATCCACAGAAATACACTCTCCTTCTCATCTTCTTCATCTTTATTATCTTTCACTGTTCAGGGCAGAGCAAAGGAGCTGAGGGGAGGCCTGATGGCGGCTGCAGCTCCTCACAGGGAGCAGAGGGCAGCGCTGAGCTCTGCTCTCTCTGACAGCGACAGGGCCTGAGGGAACAGCTGGGGGTGAGGGAAAGGGTCTGCACCAGAGGGCAGGGGATATGGAACGGGCTGCACAGGGCTGTGGGCACGGCCCCCAGTGCCGGAGTTCATGGAGCATCTGGATACTGCTTTCAGACATAGGGTTTGGCTTTTGGGTGATGCTACATAGAGCCAGGAGCTGGATTCCATGATCCTTACGGGATTCCTTCCAACTCAGGATATTCTGTGATTCCATGATTTTGTGATTCTGTGATTCCACTCCCCTACCAACTATAGTTTTCCCTGCTTCTCCACTTGTGACCTTTCGCTTCAGCATTGCAATGCCAGATAGGAGATATGTAAGTTAGAGTGAAATGTTGGGGTGCCAGCACTCCAGCCACAGTGCCCCACAGCCAAGCAGCCATCCCTGAGCTAGGTGCAGAGCCTGGCACAGATAGGTGGCACTCACAGGTTTGCAGAGGGATGCAGGGAAGGGGGTTCCAGGCATCTGGGGTGCAGCAGTGCAGCATCAGCACGGCTCACCATGTCAGCAAGCCCTGCCGGCATCGCAGATGCTTGTCTGTTTCTTTCATGAATTAATTCCTCTAAACCACCACATCAGCATCACTCACAATCTCTCCATTCCTGACACAGAGGTTTGCACGCGTATCCTGCCTTCAAACAGCTTTCATCCTAAAGGAAAGGAGGAACTTCCCACCCCTTGCAATCTACTTCAAATGTTTCCTCATAATTCATTCACTCTTCGATTTTTTTAAGACATTATGTTTGTCAGTTTACTTGTAAAGGAAAGAAAGCACCATTGCTGACATTTAATTTTAAGGTAATGATTTTCTTTTGTCCTCAGTAAAGACTCTGCCTCCACTTTAACTCTGGTAAAGAATGTTGGATAGCCAAGAAAACATTGTCCTACTCTGCCACATGTGCTACATGTACAAACTCACATGTGCCCTTGTTTTCCTTCCACCCTGCCAGCCGACCTTCACTTCTCACAATTCCTGTTCAGTTCAGTTTATTTTTCTCCTTCTCTACACCCAGTCAGCCAGATGACTTTGAAAGTATCAAAAACAATGATAGCGGTTGACCTGGCTTCTCTGATGCACTCCTAACCCTGACTGTGTCACTGACTGAACCGCGGTGCACTGTAGCTGTAGCCATTGATACTGAGCCTGTAATTAAAATTTTGTACTTATTATGGAGAAGATGTGCCCTGTGTGCTGTGTATTTTAATCATTCTGCAGCAAAAAATCATCTTTTTGTTGTTTTTTCCCTTTAAAAAACATCTCTAATGAGAAACGGGTTATTGCTAGCATGAGTGCAGCAATTCACTACTTACTCATTTTTAGGAATTAAATTGTGGGTGGCTGTCACACATACTTGCCCTTAAACCCATTCAAATAAAGTTTTATTTATACAATATAAAATAATTATACTGTGCTAGGACACATGTAATTTTCATTTATGTAAACAGGATCTTTATAGTAAAAATGTGTAATTTTAGCTGTAGTGTTGTCCAAGATGTGCATGTTGCTGCTAGATAGTTTTCATGATGTAAAAATGCCATAATATATAGACTTTGCTTCTTCTATTCAGAAGAATGGTTTTCTTCTATTCAGGGGAACGGTTTTGAACTGAGACAGGGGAGGTTTAGGTTGGATATTAGGAGGAAGTTTTTCACCCAGAGGGTGGTGATGCACTGGAACAGGTTGCCCAAGGAGGTTGTGGATGCCCCATCCCTGGAGGCATTCAAGGCCAGGCTGGATGTGGCTCTGGGCAGCCTGGTCTGGTGGTTGGCAACCCTGCACATAGCAGGGGGGTTGAAACTTGATGATCATTGTGGTCCTTTTCAACCCAGGCCATTCTGTGATTCTATGATTCTATGATATTTCTGTGTACAATATGAACAGAAATGCCCTTACTCAGAGTGGTAAAAAGGAGCTTACAATAATCATTTTTAAATGATTTTTAGCATACTTAAAAAAAAAAAAAAAAAAAAGTGAGAAGAAATGTATTTAAAAGTTCAGAAATGAAAAATACTATTTCTGCATTTCTGCTTGGAGCTATTACCCCAACTCTAGAAAATGAAATAAGGACAATTTTCTAAACAACCTGCTTTTAACGTACATAAAAGCAAATATTCATCTTAACAAATCAGGAAAATAGGCATTTATATTATTTAGACCTCATTTTGTGGCACTTTTTTAAAGAAAATTACTTGGTGATTACAAAACAACTCCACAAAGCAGCTTAATGTTATAGAACACACACCACAGCTTTAAGGGTACACACCACCAACTTACCAACAGGAAAAACGTGATGAAAATTACTTTTGCTTTCTACAATTTGCCCTCTCGACACAACATCCATAGCACATTTTTCCCTTGAACAAACATTAGTTTTGCCTTTGGATCTCTAGCATCTACTCCTTACACATAGAAAAGAATTTTCTGATCATTTCTCTAACTTCAGTTTGCTGCTCAACAGGACATCTCTTGCCTACACATTTAGGAAAGCACCATTTACATCACCAGTAATAAGAAGTTATAAGCTTCCACAGGAACAGATAGTAAATAGATTAAATGTATAGTTCAGCATTTGAAGATGAAACTGCGAACACTGGCGAGCCGTCACCTTGACATTTGCTTACATTCATCTAGAACCTGACTTAAATACGTTTGACTGTTTGCGTCAGTATAATGCCACTGCCTTTCTCTGGAAGGATACATTCAAAATGTTATAAAAATAAAGCACAACAGAAAAATGTTTGGATGCAATATGCAACTCCACTGCAAGCATCAAATTATATTCAATAGAAAGTCGCGTAAAGAAGTAGCTATACGAAACCTAGCAGAATAACAACTCCTGACAAGGATAAAGGGCTGAACTGGAGCAGTTTGAATATGTCAGATGTTCACTGTCATGTTACAGAGCATGGAAAATAAAAGTACTTTAGTTACTTCTTTTGATCCTCACGTATATATGAGCTCCAACATAACCATCTACGATCACATGGCGTCTGATAAACTCCAGAACGGGCATTTGGTACCAGCTTTAATTATTCCCCCGTGTCTCTGCTGCACCAAGTATTTGCTAATTAGCATGCCGCCCTACTGCCAAAGGATGGATGAGATAAAAACGGAAACAAGAGGAGAGATGAAAGGAGATGAATGGGGGGAAAGGCCTTTCAACTGCCTGTCTCTCTTCTCTCTGAGGATCTCTCTCCCAAACTACCTTAAGTCAAGTGGCTGACACACGGTTATTGTACTGGAACAGATGCATCTGGCTCAAGTGCAGTTATTTGGTACATTCCACTTTATCTTTGCTTCCCACAACAGTGACAGGAAGCCAGATTCTCTTAAATATCCACACAACTGTAGCAGAGCGAATGCTCCTAGTTGCTAACAATAGAAATAACCATTTTTCTGAGTTCTGTATTCTATTTGGAAATGCTTCTCTCAATTTTAATAACTTCACATTTTCAGAAATGCATATAATTAGCTTTTTCCTGGCTGAAGTGAAATAAGCAAATTGTTCTCTCATCGATCAAAAAGAAGTTAGAGAAAAGAAGGCTGATTACAGCGCACACATGGTAACATCTCATCAAATATTCTACTTTATGAGGGAGAGAAGAATCAGACATGAAGTTTATATCATAATCATATCAAATAAATACTTGCCTGCTGTCTCATCTGCAGCTCTGCAGCTGAACTGGCATGACAGGCCCAGTATTTATGAAGTCTGACAGAGGAGTGCAGCTCAAGGGGTTCTGATATATGCTGGCACAGATACATCCTTTTTACTTTATTTTGTTGCTCGGATCAGACAGAAATTTATCACTCTGATTAGAAAGTATTTATGCCAGCGAATTCATAATGCTGTAAAGCATTCCTCTTTTAAATTCTCTGCTTTCACAGCTTTGGAGATTTTCAGGGAAACAAGGGAAAGCTGGAAGGATATGTGTATTTCATAGCAGTCACGATTTTCAGCAAGAACTGTAGGCAAAAAACAACTTACAAGCTAGTAACCACCATTTAAATGGGTTTGGAGCTCCTTTAGGGAAGCCAAGGGACCCTTCTTTCAGATTGTAATCATAAATATCACAATACGTAGCAACCCAATTTTGCCTATATGCCTCACTGTAGGGATAATACAGGGGCTGCTTCTTTATGGAATTCTCTATGAGCAATTTTGGGTTTCTGTGCAGAAAAAGATAGCTTTAGAGTACCCATTGCTCACAGAAATGCCTGGCCTCCCACCTGAGCACAATCAAACCTACAAATAAATACCAGCAGAATGCTGGTGCTGGGGAGATATTTCTGGTGAGATCATCCTAAGCGTTTGGTTCTGCCGATATGTATTGTCATAAACAACCCACCTATAAAATACCTCATTAGAGCATCAATCCTTATAATTATATGCAGCAGACTTAGGAGCAATTGAATAGAAACACTTCCCTGTTCAGTACATACCAGTTGTTCCCCCTTGTATTTAAATCTAGTGTTAGCAGTGCACAGGCCCCATGCTTTACAGCTCACAGTAATTTTGGCACCAGTCAGAAGCCTGCCTAGCACTTCTGCACTGATCAGATCGCATTACTGTTATGGTATGTCTGCTAATAAACCTTTCCCTTTGCTGGTAAGTTGACTAACAGCTTCACACCACTCATGAACAAATGAATAGATACAGATTTTGCAATGTTGGCTGCTGAAGTGGTCTTTCACTCACGCAGAACAAGCTAATTCCATGAGCATCAGATGTGACGAAGCCCCCATTTCTTGCCATTTGTGCCCTCTGCTATTAGATTTGTTTGCCAAATCACACAAAACTTTTCCATTAACCCCACGGATACATACAATGTCTTCCCAAGGAATACATTGGCATTGATCCTTGGGCTGGCACAGCACATCCGGTCATGCCAGTAAGCCAGAGAGATCAGACATAAGCCAGGCGCGAATTTGCAAGTGTTCATGCTCCCATTCCTCATCTGCCCGACAGCTTGTTTGTATAAAACTGGTAAAAACGTAATTACTATTGAGACTTCTGTCAGAAGTGTCTGGAAACAGCCGCTGAGTTCAGAAGTTATTAAGAGTGAGGAGAGAGACCCATGAGCTCAAGAAGAGCTCATCCCAGGCTCGTTTCTATGGTAAATCAAGATGCAAACGTATAGGGAGAGTGGTCTTTAGTACAGTCCATAGCCTGCATGAGGAGAGCTGGGAGCAAGCCAGCCTCACTCCAACGGGGAGAGCTGTCAGGGCTACTCCGGAAGGGACTGTCATAGGGGAGATGCATGGGGTCAGCCAAAAAAAGGAAAACTGCTGCATTTCCAGAAGAGTCAGCTATTTGCAGCCAAACTCAGCTGCACTATGTGGACTAATAAAACCCTTCACAGCGGTGGCTGACGAGGCAGAGAGGGACTCCTACACCTTCTGGCTTGGCAGCAGCAACAGAAGCCCTGGAAACAGCCTCTCAGTGATGCCTTCTGAATCCCAACAGGGAGATGGGTTGGGGCAGCAGCTCCTGTGCCATCCTCGTTTCAGTCAGCTAACAAACATTCTGTAGCCCTACCATTAGTCTTCAGAAGGACTTTTCCCTGTGGAGCTTTGCAGCTGTCCCCCACAGGGCACAGGCTGAGGTCTCCTCATTGGCAGAGTTTCTCTTCACATTCACATTGTAGTGCGCAAGAAACTGGAAGCTGTAAATAAAGCTTTTCCCTCTCTTGGGGTTCTGAACAGGCATCTCTCCTGGATAGGACCTTCAGTATACAATAAGATACAAACTGTTTTATTTTTGGTTTTAGAAAATAAAACTAAAGTGTAGAAACTTCCTCTAATTTATATGATTTTATAGTGACTCTCCTGATAACTCTTACTAAAAACCTGACCAATTATCTATCTCATTTCAAAGTGAATTTGTATAACTCAGAATGCATAACCGGCCTGAGTTTTTTATAGTGGCTTGATTTTAATGTGATGTTTAAGTATACATTTTACAAGGTAAAAAAATAAGAAGTACTTCCATGCCTGACTTCTTTTTAAAATGTACACTACCTGCATTAGTAGAGCATGAGATATCTTTGTAGAGTGCTCAACAGTTTGAATCTGCTATTATTTATTTATTTATTTATTTGGCTAATTAAAGCCATTAATCCAAAAAGTCTATTATGGGCAATAAATCTTTTCCACGTAAATACATTTGTTTGATAATGAATTGCCTGTTACCTAAAAATCTATTCTGTTTTTCTGTCGGCTTTCTTTTTTTTTTTTTTTTTTTTTTTCAGTTCAGAGACTGAATAATGCATTCACTTTCTCTAATTAATTGTCTGTATGGAATGCATTTCCACCTGGTCTTTTAGAAATTTCTCTGTCAACTTTGGCCCTTCTGTCTGGATCAAGCCTTTGACGAGATTGTGCATTGCCCTCTGAGTGTGTTCATTACACAGCAAGGGGAATTGCAGGCAAGAGGAGCCCTAATTGAAAAAAAAAAAAACAAAAAACAAAAAACATGTTTTTGAATCACACATGTCATAGTACCAGTTAGAAGTAAAATACAGAAAATGTAATGCAGCCTGCAGATTGTCGGTGTTTATGCATTCACTCTACCGGTGGTACAACTTCTTGTTGTCTGCTGTTGAATATCCTTTCATCTTTTTCTCTCCTGCCTAGTGACGTGTGCTAAGAGACTTAATCAGTTCTGTCCAGATGGATGCTAATGAAGGAGACATTATACAAAACACTATTATAAATTCTCATTGACATCTCATTTTCTTTTGTCTCGCTCTATTTTTAGAGCTGATTTCCAGAGGTGCAATTATAGTCCCAGTATTTATCAAGTAGGCACCATCTTAAGGTGTTATTTCATGTCCACCCACTCGGATTTTCGTCTGTCCACAGCCAATGAACAAATCCTACAACTCTTATTCATCTGTCCCATATTAATATTGTCATAGTGTGACATTTATGAAACAAATGTACAAAAAACACAACAGGCTTAGAGATACGTGATAAAGATGTCTTTCTGCCTATATATGGCAGCCATTTTTTTTACAGAGATTATTTGAACTTACAGATGGGAAGCAGCATCACATTAATATTCAGAAGAGTGGCTGGAAAATATTTCAGGTTCCAATTTCAGGACACGTTAGGAAGGAATAAGTGATGCCGTGAGATGCTAATAAAGTCTGATTACTGTCAGGCGTGAATACAGTAGCTGACTGACTTTGGTCCCTAAGAAGCTCTGAGCACCAGTGAAACTATTGTCAGAATTGGGGATATTTATAGATCAGCTCTCCTGTTGAATTTTTATGGTGTCGATAAAGGATAATGTCACACTGCCAGGACTTCTGTCATCAGTACTCTTGCAAAGTGACTGAAGCTTTCAGAGATGTCCAGAAATAAGTGATAGGGAAAACAGACAACTGGATGGGCACAGACATAAAGATTTGACAGCCTTGCACAAAACCTGGAAACTGAGGTAAAGTATACTTAGTGAAGCCAGTCCACACCAAGTATACTTCCAACAATGTACCTGTGCTTCTCTAACAAACACAAGTGTTTAAACTTCAGTTTTACAGTTTATTTAGAAGATGACATTTTATATGAAAGAGCATTTGCTCTTCTCAGCATTTGCTGGGACATCTTTTCATATCTTTTCACTGCTGGCTTAGTAGTGGATGTAGCTCTCAAGGAGGACAAAAACCTGTATTTTGTGATGCTCTAACTGCTGGGATTGGGGAGAAAAGAAGGAATAGAACTGCTGTGCCCCAGGAAAAGAAAAAAAAAAAAAGGCATGCATCTTTCAAGAAAAATGACCTCTGATGGTCTGAGGAGAGAGAAATACTGGCTGGCAGCCGAGCCTACATTAAAGGTTTCCTAATGTCTTCTCTTTTTTCCCCCCTCTATTTTGTTTCATAGAATTTTACCAAACTCAAATGTGTTGGCCTGGGCTTTTTCCCTAACCAATATCTGCTTCCATTGATGTACCATCATGTTGTGTATAGTGCCAAACACTGCCATCTGTCCCAACATCCAGATGAACAGAGAGGATGATTCCATCTCCAGCTGGATTGGCCAACTTTTCACTTTAAGGAATGAATCTGTAAGGAATTAAGGAATCTGTAAGGAATCTGTATGTTTGTGGCACTAAGGGTGCACAGTGCCCCATGCCTTGGAAGTAAGCTTGATATTACCAGGTAAACCATCTTGTTGACAGTGATGTGACATTTATGGTTTCTGAATACTGCTCCATATTTTTCTGTGTAATGAGTGGAGAAATCTCGCCTTGCCTTGTTTCCTTCAAACAGGTATACACTCCCTGGAATCAGCAAGAAGCCACTCTCTTTCTGTTTCACTTTTGCTCTTTGTTAGCTTCAAGCACCGCTGATTTAGTATTCTTATTATTTCCTTCCAACATTTGTGCTCCACTGGATGCTGAACAAGCCCAGAGAACAGCCAAACCCCCCTCCTTGGAAGAGCTCCAGCTTGAGAAGTAGAAGAAGACAACCAGACTAACTGATTTCAGACCAGGGAATGGCTCTCTTGCAACCTCTAAATTATTCACAAGTTCTCTTTGTAAATTATTAAGTTCCTGGTTCTTAGATTTAGCTCTTTGAGTTTAGAGGATATGTTTTCAGACACTCACATCTGTAGCTGGCTGCTGTTCATCTAACTCAAAGGTCGGCAGCCTAGCCCTTCAGAGTTAATCATTCTAGTTTTGCTTTCTTGTTATCATTTTATTTTGGCTTCTCTGCTCTTTAGAAGTATGACTACCAAAGGCAGGCAAGGGAAAGAGAGAGCAAACTACACTGAGACTTAACCATGACTCAGACTACTCAATGTCTTCCATTTGTTCCAAGCACCTGCGCAACAGTGTACTGCACATCACTGTACTGTGACACAGCGATGCTTTCAGTAACCCAGAGTAAATAAAAATAAAAATAAATTTGGGCTCTTATCCAGGACATAGACCTGTGCTAGGCTATTCTGAGCATGGTGTGCGCATTCTTAGAGCCGGTCACATCAAGTTATGTTCCAAAGTGAGCTAGGGAAGAATGGCACCGCTGATAAGTACATGTTCCTTATCCTCTTTTCTTCAACCATCAGTGTCATCTATCATTAGCCCCCAGTGGCTGCTCTCCTAAGCACTGATGTTAACCAGAAACAAGTGCTTTGACTCAGAGCTCTATCTCTCCTCATACTTCAGTGGTTTTTCACATTCTCTAGTTGCTGTTAGCTGTTTTCTCTATATACATTCCCCTCCTCCTTTTTCCTCATAATATCTTCCTTCCTGACCTCATCAGACAGCATTAGCTCTAATGTTTACTATAACACTTGGTCTGGTCTTCTCCCTGGTGCTTCCTTTGCATCCTACAATTTTTTTCCGTGTTTCCTCTAGTCCCCACCAAGGCTGCAAAATAAGCACTGGAAAGATTCAAGACCAAAAGTAAGTGCCTTTGCTGGCTGCTCCAGATGAAAAGCAATGTATTTTAAGACAGATGTGCACTCAAAAAAAAAAAAATTAATAAGAAAACTGAGGTGAATACCACAAATCCCAGACTGTCTGAGGTTGGCAGTGCCCTCTGAGTCCCTCTAGCCCAACTCCAGTGGGGACACCCACAGTAGTGTCCACTGTGTCCAGGTGGCTTTTGGAGATCTCCAAGGAGGAGACTGCTCCACCTCTTGTGCCAGTGCTCTGTCACCCGCACAGCACAGAAGTGCTCCGGTTTGTGCTCAGTGACTCTTGTCCTGGCACTGGGCACCACTGAACAGAGCCTGGCTCCATCCTCTCTGCATTCTCTTTTCAGGTATTTGTAGACACTGATGAGATCCACTGTGAGCCTTCTCTTCTCCAGGCCAGGCAGTCTCAAGTCTCCCAGCTTCTCTCAGAAGTTCTCCAGTGCCTTCATCAACTTAGTCATCCTGTGTTGGACTCTCCAGTATGTCCACATTTCTTTTGTACACTATGTGTGGTGTCACCACTGCTGAGGAGGGGGGAAGGATCAGCTCTTTTGACCTGCAGATGGTACTTCGCCTAATGCTGCAAAGAATACCGCTAGATTTTTTTGCTGCAAGGGCAAAATGATGTCCAATGCCCTACTGCATCAACATCTAACTTATATTTGAACACAGAGAAATATTTCTGAAGGCCAAAACAAACCTTCTAAAACCTCCTGAAGGTAGATCACAAATACTAAAGTCAGTAAATATCAAAATTTTGGTGTATTGCTCACCTATTTTACTTAGTCAACATTGTAATTCACCTATAGGCCACAAAGATTATTGCATCCATTTAGAAACACTAACAAATACAGGCCAGCATTTGAAATTTGTACATCTCAAGTCATATCATATTTAATTGAAATGATACTCTGCAATCTATTGCTCTTGGTAAGGCAAGGACAACAGTGCTGTCCTTCACAGGTCTCTGTCATCTTCCCAGGCCTCAAATCTCCTTGTGAAGCATTTATTATTGACAACAGAGACAGACACCACTGTGAGTTAACTGGATAAGAGATCTGATTTGGCTTGGTGTTTACCATGCTCCTGCTTTTTCAGATGCACTTAGTCACATGATTGAGTCTCTTCTGACTGCACAGATCACCACCTTTTGCTTCTCTTGTTCTAATTCTCTACCTGAAGAGAATTCTCTACTGGCTTTCCTTGGCATGTGTATGTTTTTGTCTTTTGCTCTGAATGCAGTGGAGTTAATCCTGGTGTACCAGAAGCTTGCTGCCTGACATAAGCTTACCACTTCCTGCACTGTCATGTTCAGACAATGGTGTAGCTTTGCCTTCTCACAGCTATTCTTGCAGATATTTGCTACTCTTTGACAGCTCTTGTGCATTTACTCTCGCCACTCAAACTCATCCTACGTGTTCTTTTTATTCCTTGTGCACATGTTGTATGGTTCAACTTCCTTTGTAAGCTGTGATAAGAAAGATATGGAAATCTGCTGAGAAGAGTTAATAACCCAACCCCAGTGCTTCCAAACTGAAACTTTGCCTCCATTGCTGCACTACTTTCCTTATCTTTCCAGAGCATAAATATCACAAACAGGTTTTTTTTCTGTTTCAGAGTTCTGAAAAACCTACCCCCAAATCCACAGCTATGAGCTGTATCCCTGTGGCTGTGGCTGAACTAAGAGAGATAGAATCATAGTGTCATAGAATTGCTTGCCGTAGTTCATGCCTCAGCAGCATCAACACTGCTTGACAAATTCTGAAGAAGCTGAGAAGCAGCATGAAGGATATGATAAAATTCTAGGACAGGCAAAGTTCCTTACTTCTGACACTCCTTCATGCACTGTCTGCAAATAATTTTGAGGTTTTTTTTTCCCCAAGGATTGAAAGCTTTATTCTGGAACACTGGAAATATTTTCCCTGCGCCAACAGAGGAGTCTGCATTTGCCCGTGGACATATATCCTCAGCAGGTCCCAGCTGTGCCAAGCAAAGTGCTCACCCTCCCTTGCTCACATGCACTAGTTTGCCATTACTCTTTCACAGAAGATGACATGCTGATCAGGCAGCCAGCTGAGCACCTCAGATGAATGCTCCCAGTCTGCTCCCAGTGAAAATATGAGGTGGGATAGTGAAGACGTAGCACTTTATTTCTTTGATCCTGCCTGGCTAATTGTGTCTAAGATGAATTACAGAGGAACTACATGAGCAGCACAGCAGGCAGATGCGAGGGTGATCTCCTCCACCTGGCAAGATGGCAATGACAAGGAGCTCTCCACATTCTGGACATGACAGTCTCTTCCAGGAAGATCACTGAAACATATGAAACATGAAAGATGGTGTCATAATTTTGGCTGAGATAGAGTTAATTTTCTTCATATGAGCTCATACCATGTTTAAACCACAACAATCCTTTTTGTGTTTAAGATGTCATTCAAAGGGTTAAGACAATGATAGGTTTGGTTGGAGTGTGCTAGACTGAATGTGCAGAAGTTATAGCTGTTTAGATGCTAATTTGCAGGTTTCTGTGCTTGCCATAGAGCTTGTATGCATGACTGTATAGTAGAATCTAGTGCTTGTCAGTGGCAAATTTTTCTTCTGCTGTTTCCTCTACTTCTCACCATATTGCTTTGCTGTGCCCAGGAACAATTTGAAAACAGCTATAGCTATGACCTGGGCTGGCAGATGGCCAGGATGTCACTGCTGTTCCCGTGCTGCTCTACTGGACAGGCTGGGACTTCACTGTGAACCTAAGTAAGTCGGAGGGACTGTGACCCGCAGATGAGTCCACGTGGGATCACATACACCTTGAAGTGTCTCTGGCTATGGATAACTCCATGACACAGTAGGAGTCTTCTGAAGGAACTATGGCCAATGGATAAGCCCAGCGCAGCAGTGACGTGACCTAGTAGGCTGAGAAGGCTTCGGGATCCAGTACCTCCATGTAACACACCGCCTCTCCTGTCCTGTTCATAGACTGAGGGAACAATCTGTGAATTAACCAAAGGGTAGTTGTTAGTGAGGATGTATTGGACAGTATGGCTCCTGGGTATCACATAAATTGTATGTAATAAGGGGTCATTGTCATTGGTTGGGATAGTGTTAATTTTCTTCACAGAAGTTTGCATGATGCTGCAATTCAGATTTTTGATGAAAATAATGCTGACACCACACTGATGTTTTAGCTGTTACTGAACAGTACCTGCACAGACTTCCTACTTCTCATGTTGCCTTGCCAGCAATGAGCTGAGGGTGCACAAGGAGCTGGGGTCAGAACCAGGACAGCTGACCCAAATTGTCCAGAACGATATTCTATGCCATATGATGACATTCTCAGCAATAAAAGCTGTCAGGAAAGAGGAGGAAGGATGTTTCGAGTGTTAGTATTTGTCTTCCCAAGTAACCATTACATGTGATGAGCCTTGATTTCCTGGAAGCATGTTGATGGAAAGTAGTGAATGTATTCCTTGTTTTGTTTCAATTGCATGCACAGATTTGCTTTACCTTTTAAAGTGTGTTTATCTCCACCAACAAGTTCTTGCACTCCTACATTTCCAGTTCTCTCCCCCATCCCTCTGGAGGAAGATTGAGTGAGCAGCTGTGTGGGGCTGAGCTGCCTGCTGGGCTAAACTACAAAAGCTGTTTCCCCAGCCCTAGCAGTGCCACATCAGGCAGTGGCAAAGCTTTGGATCAAATTCACTGTTTCTCTTCATCTCTTAAAATGCTGCAGGCTGCTAAAGATGGGCAATTTGTAAGGAGACTGTGGTTTCCCTCCCACACCTCTTCCAACAAATGGAGTCAATTAGCAGTTCCTCCCCAGAGCTGTTAGGAGGATTTCTGATCTGACTGTACAATAGTAAACAGTCTGAAATCCAGAACAATATTGTCATGTGTAGCACAAACTGTCAGCAACAAACTGATAGCCCAAATATAAACAAAGCCTTTTAAAAGCCTAATGAAATTTTATTTCTCTTCCATTGATTTTCATTTATTACCCACAGATTTCCATTCTTTTTAGATCTTTATGGACAAAGATGTAGAGGTACAAAAGAAAAGAAAGAAAGAAAGACAACATATGTTCATAACATTTTCAATCTCAGAAATTAACAGGAAACAGAGAGGGGGTGCCTCATTACAGATTTTTACAAACAGGCATTTTGGATATGAATGAGTGTCCCTATTTGACAATATTCTGAAATAAACCACTCATTATCCATACACGTTGCCAGACGAGATCAGGCATAATGAGAAAGCCAGTGATCAGAGCAGTAAAATACCAGGATTACTGAGCTGTTTCATGTCCACTCATTCACACTTGTGTCATGATCTCATTTTGCAAAATCCTTAACTCCCTCAGCTTCTATTGAGATTGCTGAGCAAGTAGTGGATGCACATATTCCTTTGAAGAGCAAAGCCTTTAGCTGTTCCCACTTACAACGTGCTTTGTTTGTTGTTTGGCACAGGAATCCTTTGCAGAGCCATGAATCGATCCTACTGAGATGCTGACCTTCAGTTTGCTGAGACATAAACCAGGAAGAGTAATGGATCTACAGGAGAAACACAAACTACATTAGTTTTATTTATTTTTTTCCAAGTGACAGAGTTCATAGATATCATTCACTTCCACCTTCAGGATACACAGAAAGTCCTTGCCAGGTAGACAGCTGCAGAAGCTGAGCACTCACTTACTAAAAAGCACCCAAGAGAGATGCTTTCAGCCCCTTTGAGACGTTCCATCCCCAGTGACATGTTGCATTCCCAAGCTAAGTGTAAAAACATTTGTGAATCTCAAGCCAGACACTGTATTTCTAGGTTGACTAGATAGATAGGTGAACTGTGGTTCATCATGCAATGGATTACATGCCAGAGAATGGTTTACATACAAGCAAGTATGCTAAGGTAAAAACTCAAGAGAACAAATATGCACAGAAAGTCAAAGCAATTCTGTTAGCTTTGCAGTGATTCTGTCTCAAGGCCCCTTTCGTGGGACTAAAAAAAATGGTAGACTGCTGAAATTCCAGTGTCTGGGCACCTACATGTAGCTCTGACCTTGGCCTCCTTTCTTCAGCTTGATAGTAAAGAGATTTGGTAACACCCAATATGATCTGTACCAGATTCTTCAATATGCAGCCACTCAACTCAACTGTGAGGCACCCTGGGCAGAGCCAAAAAAAACGTCAGCCCCAAAGTTCTTGCAGAGCTTCTTGAAGTGATAAAATGAAACCTTGCTTCAGTAAGTGTGAAAACCGTCAATTAAGTTACAGCTCTGAGGATTGTGCCTCTCCTCTACTGAGATCAGGAGCTCAGGTGGGTCTAGGGTTTGAACGTATAGGGGTTAAATAAGGTAGCTTTAGAAACTAGGGGAGGAGGAGGACATCTCAACATTTCCTGGTCAGCTGTGCAAATGCAAAGAAAGGAACAATACAAAATGAACGGCTTTGACTGCTTTGAATGCACCGTAAAAAGGTCACACGGAGGAAGATGTCGAGCCTTTGCAAGGAAGACTTCTGACTTCATCCCCACGACTACCAGAGGGAGACCCCTACTACAGACAACGCATGCACCAGGGGAGGGGTAGTATGTAAATGAGTTCCTGGAAGGATAATGAATATGTAAATGGATTCCAAGAATTCTGCTGAATATGTATGGCCTTGGCTTACAGATTTGTAGAGCTTTTGCTTGCTGGTTTGGTGGAGTGATCCCTTTTGCACCCGACTGATTGCGCAATCATTGAATAAATCATACCTGCTTTATAACCTAACTCTGGGTTATAGAGTTTGATTCCACACATCACTACCTGTTGCTGTAACAAAATGAAGGCAATGCAGCCTTTTTTCGTTCCCGAGGCTTTTGTTACATACCTGGGATGTTATGTACCTGTTATGTATGGATTATGTATGGCCACTGTAAATCCAATCAGGAGGGAATCACAGAGGTGGAAAAGGGAGAATGCATGAGAGAGATCATGAGAGCTCTCAAGAAGTGTTGGGAATGGAGAGTTCCAGTATTACCATAAGAAGCCAGAAATATAAAAACTCTGCAAGAAGAAAATAATCTTTCTTTAGTTTTTGATATTTGCTTCTAGAAACAGAAGAAGTCTATGATAAAGGGACTCTTACACAAAGAACTTTTGAAAGAATATCTGCTTGCATTTATGGGCCCAAATAACAGTAAAATATCCTCCTCGCCCTATAATGAAAAGCAGAGGAATTCATAAGGACACTGACAGAAGGCCTGAGCTCAGAGTGGCTGTGGATTGCACAGGCTGTTGCTTGTTTGCATTTTTGTTGTTGTTTTAATTACTGAATTCAGACAACAAGATTTTAATGGGAAAATAAAGGGCAGGAATGATCAGGGTTTTTTGACCTTTTATTTCAAGGTCTGTTCATTTTTCTGTTCCGGGCTTCTATTTACCTTAAAAGATAAGGGCATTTAGGAATGTTTACTAAAAAAAAAATCAACATACATACAAAGAAATCTGAGGAAGGGATCATGCTGCTATGGCAAATAGAGCTCTGTTTGCCTGAGCTTACAGAGATATGGATCGGGACAGTTCTTTATTTTCTTGCCAGGTCTACCACAGCATCCTCATCTGTTACTATTTTTCCTCTATTATTTTTATTTAGGCTACTAATTTTACAGAGTGGCAAAATAGAGTTTCCTTCCTACATGAACGGTTGAAGAGTGTTTGTAGAATGCTCTGTTGACATGTAAAGGTGGATGGGAAAGTTGTAGGGGCAGATGGGAAAGCTAGAGAAAGAAAGCTTGTGAAGGTATATAAGTGATGTGAGAGCTTGTAATAAACGATTTGGATCATTCACATCTGAGTCCGTGCATCAGACGGTGCACTGGGGCTCGTGGTATTAACTTCTCCAGGCAAAAAGAAAATAGTGTTTTATCCAAGAGGTGCATTACTTCCTTCCTATAGAAAACAAACAAACAAAAAAGCCATCATAGTTATCTTAAAGCCTGAAAGCCCACAGTTAAATCAGTGCAGGGCTGTACCACTGCTATCTGGCCAGGGGCAATTGTGATTATCGGTGACAGCTTCCTTCTGTTAACTGTCAGTCTGAGTGACAATAGTGGATCATTGCTATGGCTTAAGAGAATAACAAAGTGTATTTATTGCAAACATCAAGAGATTACATATTATTTTCAAGTTAAATTTATGTCTTTTTTTCAGGCATGCAAAAGTCCTGTTTATATTAGTCCATAACAGGGAGTGCAAAGTGCCTATGGGAGCTTTTTACGTTCCCGTATTAATCTTCATGGTCATTCAGATGCATTACTTAGTGAGCCTCCCAGATGTTGAGTGTGGCCCAGAGGAGAGATTTAAAACCTTCAGTTTTGTAAGATAATTAAATGTTAATGTAATGGGTAAGCCTGTTTTCACAAGCTAAAGCAAAGACTGTTCATAGACCATGGTTTCAGATCAACTCCAAAAATAAATTGAATGAGTGAGTCCACAAAGAAGGTCTTAGGACAGCTGCTTTAGAAAAGTTTCACACAGCAGAACCCTCTAGAATAATTTTTGTAAGGATGAGTGAGGTCATCTGCAATAATAATGCCCTGGTTTAATTGAATCATAAAATCACCAAAGTAGGAAAATACCTCCAAGATCATCCAGTCCAACCATCCACCTATCGCCAATATTTCCCACTAACCCATGTCCCTCAGTACAACATCTAAATGTTTCTTGAACACCTCCAGGGTCGGTGACTTCACCACCTCCCTGGGCAGCCCATTCCAGTGCCCGACCACTCTTTTGGAGAATAAGCTTCTCCTAATGTCCAGCCTGAAACTGGCACAACTTGAGTCCATTCCCTCCAGTCCTATGGCTAGTTACGTGGGAGAAGAGGCCAACACCCACCTCACCACAATCACCCTTCAGGTAGTTGTAGAGAACTATAAAGTTTCCCTTGAGCCTTCTCTTCTCCAAAAGAAATAATTCCAGTTCCCTCAGCTACTCTTCATAAGACTTGGAAAAAAATACATGCTCTAAATAACACTGACGAGTGCAAGAGAAAACCTATGAGCAGAACTTTGTTTGATAAATACGATGAGATTTCTTCTCCAAATGTAAGCAAAACCCCACATATCTGCATACTTGGAAACAGCATCTCTCCTGTTTCTTGTCTCCCACCCATACTCATTTCATAATTTTGTTCTGCTGCCTTATTTGTTTTTCTTGCAGAAAAGTCCATATGTACTAAGATTAAATAATTTATAAACAGAAGTATTTAAAAGGCATGAGATGCTGCTATAATGGCAATGAAATAAAAAGACAAATGTTATTAGCATGATAAACCAAGCTTGGGCAATTTCAAATGGATGCACTAGTACAACTTCTGTACCTAGTTTCCCCCATGCCTATCCTCCTCCCTTGTTTTCCCATTGGCTGGGTACCCCAGGTTCGTAATCTTATCAAAGATTTGCATTTGTTATTTACTTTCCGACACTTGTTGATTCATGTGCTATCTTGTGCCAGTCGGTCACCATCCTGCTGTTTCCAAGATGTCTCAGTACTTTCCTTATCATGTTGATATGGTGATTCTCTCCAAGGCTTCTTCCGTTCTGTCTAGAGGATGCTTCCTTTGTTAAACAAAGAGCACCGTGGGGGGATGCCAGGCCTTCCTGATGCCTCTTCAGGCGCTTCCTTGGGCATGTCATGACTTGTTCTCTGGTTTGATCAACCTCGTGCAGGATATTCTTGCAATGTGTATGACAAAATATTTCATATATGTTCATGCTGACAAGACATAAATTGCTGCTAGCTATACATGTATTTTGCTAATTATTTAACTTCTCCTCCTTAAATTCTCTATTACTCGGGTCTTGTCTGTGCAGCACCAAATATTAGTAAGGCTCAGAGGTATTTCAGAAGGCTGGACAGACAGGAGCTGCAGTCTTTGTGCCCGTAACCTACTCCATCTACCTAACTTCTATGATTATAAATTACTTCACCTATACACTGAGCAAGCATTCCTGGGGAAGGTTCATCTAGAGGATAAGTGATAAAAACTATCAGAGACCCCCCTCCCAGTAAAGTAGAAAGACCCCCAGAAGAACTATGGCAGCAGAGACCATGAAATAAAAGTTCTTATCTTGATCTAATGCAGAAACAACATTTGATTCCCACATAACCAAGGTAGTTTGTCTCCTGGACCTACACGTGTAAGGCAGTGAGAGTAACAGCAGAACAAAACAGCATGAGACCTGCAATAGAAAATACTGCCACAGTATCTTAGGTAAAAGGTCGCAGACTGCATGTAAAAGGCAGACTACAGGGCTGCAAATAGAAGACCTTTAGAGGTTCAAAGGTTAAGGAATTGTGCAGGAATGGTGTTCATAACCAGTGCAAAGTGGGTATTACATTCTGATTTTCTTAGTTGGAATAACATCTGAGAAATTCCCAAATGGCAAGTCTTAGGAAACCTCTCGCATTTGTTTGCCAGTCATGTCATTGCATCTTAGCTATTCTGCACTGAACCTACTTACAAAATATTAAAAGATGAGTACACTATGGACCATTTGAAGAAATGGCAAGTTAACTCAAATCCTACCCTTATTTGAGCTTGACTTCTCAGAGCTGGAAATGTTACTCTGCACCTGAAGAAGGTAAGTGGGGAGCTGTTCAGAAGATTGTCAGTGAACTTAAGAAAAGTACCAGAAATAGAAATTTGGATGCTGTCATGAAAATATACATTTCACTCAGAAGATATATGAGACTGACTACAGTAGGACTATAACACTGTGCACTGGAACTATGGCAGTCCAGAAATGTTGAAGAAAGTAGAAAATAACCTTCATTTCCTGCTTCCAAAGCTTTCTGTCCCTGCAGCAGATGGCCAAGTGCACGCATCATTGGACTGGCACTTTCAAATCATTTTCCTCTCCATCCAGTTAAAGTACATGGTAGTTATTTCAGCCCTTTTAATATGTCTGAATTTGCAGAAGAAAGAGCTCCAAGCTATATTTACAGAATTTCTTGACAGTTTTAATAACCTCAGTAAAAAGTTGTTCCAATGGCTTTTGGATCCCATGCCAGAATTGCCACCAGCCACAAGGCAAGGACAAACCTGGCATGGAATTTGTAAAAATTTCTATTTTTAGCCATTTTCAATTGATGTAAAGTACAAAGCAGAGAGATGCTTTTAGTGAGTATGGTTGAAGCTTTAAGGATCTTGTCAGAATGCATGTAAGTCTGTGCAAGCAGAATAAAAATAGAAGTAAAACCTGACTGTGAAGCGTGTTTTCAGCTTTCCATTGAAGAGCTACTAATTAAGTAATTTCATCCTTCTAGAGCCTGCCTTTTTCGTTTGCATTTCTACCAAATACCCCAGCAACAAGCACTGATAGTAATTGCCATACCCCGGAGTAAGACTATCAACCAAACACATCTGTCTGTTTCAACATATAAAAACAAAATTTAAATGCATCAGAATGAATGAAAGGCATACACAGAGTATTTATAGCTTCTACTCTTCTTGTTAGAAATGAAGCATTGCTGAAATTAATGGAATTCTGATAGCATTAAATCAGCACAAAATTAATATGAAGTCTCATGTGTGTAATCAGTAATACACGAAAGACAGCATTTCTATATAGAATTACAGGTGACATAACTATACAGCAACATATGCAAATCTGGTACCACTCAGAATCATAGAATCATGGAATTGCTCAGGTTGGAAAAGACCTTAAAGATCATCAAGTCCAACCACAACCTAACCATACTACCCTAACTAACAACCCTCCACTAAGTTGTGTCCCTGAGCACCACATCCAAACCATTTTTAAACACATCCAGGGATGGTGACTCAACCACCTCCCTGGGGAGCCTATTCCAGTGCTTAACAACCCTTTCTGTAAAGAAGTGTTTCCTGATATCCAACCTAAACTTATGCTGGCACAGCTTGAGGCCATTTCCCCTCGTCCTGTCACCTGTCACCAGTGAGAAGAGACCAGCCCCGCTCTTGCTGTAAGCACCTTTCAGATATTGGAAGAGAGCAATCATGTCTCCCCTCAGCCTCCTTTTCCCCAGACTAAACAACCCCAGTTCCTTGAATCGCTCCTCATAGGGCATATTCTCCAAGCCCTTCACAAGCCTTGTTGCCCTTCTTTGGACCTGCTCCAGCACCTCAATGTCCTTTCCATACTGAGGTGCCCAAAAACTAAACACAGTACTCGAGGTGAGGCCTCACCAATGCCGAGAACAGGGGCAGGATTACTTCCCTAGTCCTGCTCACCACACCATTCCTGATACAAGCCAGGATGCCATTGGCTTTCCCGGCCATCTGAGTACACTGCTGGCTCATATTCAGCCAACTGTCCATTAGACATGTGCCTAGTGCAACATGACATACTTATATCTAAGTCAAAACTAGAACATCTTTCATTACACTGCATGTCTGAGGTATCACCCATTCCTTAATTGGATAACATTCAGCTATTACAGGATAGGGATTTTTTAGCATTTCCAAAATGCTTTGGAAATGCTATCTAATTAAGCCTCACAGTCATGTGCAGTAGGTAAATGTTGTCATCAACATTCATAGTGACTGGAAAAATCAAGACACAGATCTTTAATGAGTTTCCCAACTAAAGTCACCCTGGGAGCTGCAAATACTCTCTACAGTATAAGCAACAAAACCTCTGGAGAATGAAAGTGAAGAATCCCTTAGATAAGAAGTTAATAATAGTTTTATTTGACTGTATTTGGATTTGAAATTGTTGTTTGCATTCTACACACGTGCTAGGCTGAAATAGACACTAGTTCCTCACTCTGGCTGCAGTGCTCACACTACCATGCCTTTTCTAAACCCCTTTATCAGTGGAAATACTTACTGAAGTCTACATTTCGGTAAATTGAAAACCATTCTCCTCCTATCAGT
The DNA here is from genome assembly GCF_016699485.2 of Gallus gallus. Lineage (NCBI taxonomy): Eukaryota > Metazoa > Chordata > Aves > Galliformes > Phasianidae > Gallus > Gallus gallus. Next base: position 143,851,591 of record NC_052532.1, read on the forward strand.
GATTTGCCTGTGCTGTGACCACTCTGTAAAACCGATGAAGCCTTTCTCTAAAGTGCATTTCACAGGAGTGGCACAAGAAAATGCTGCACTGCAGTTAAAATATTTGGACATTTGTTCAGAGTTGTAAAGGTGAAAGATAAATGCCTTATGAAAGAGGAAGCTCTCACTAGCAAGGTCTCCCATCTGCAGAAGCAGAGTAGCAGAGTCCCAGTGTGATCAAGGTAAGTGACGTGGCCATTCACTCCATGCCATTAAAGAGTGCACATGCTTGTTAGCTCCTTCAGTCTCACAAGTGTGCAGAATCTCACACTCTCAGGCTGTCATACTTCCCATATGAATGGATGAAGAAATGAATCTGTCATTCTGGGCATTCACTTCTGATTTCCCAGGTGCTCTGCTCATTAAGAGTAACTCCCGTAAGAAGAGCCAGATGTGAGTTGCTCAGCGGACCACCTGGAGCCATTAGGCTGCTTCTCTGGAACCAGCATGAAAGAGGAATTAGAAAGAAGTCGAGGAACACCTGGTGCACTGAGGTTTCCATGTAACATTTATTCTCCCATGTTTACGTTTGCAGCAGACAGTAAACAATACTGTAATTTGCCATCAGTACTTCTGTAATACTTGCTTGTGTCCTTGTTTTGTAAGCTTGCACAAAGGTCACTAGGTATTATACCTTGCACTAGGTATTAATGTTTTTTTTTTTGTTTGTTTGTTTTTTTGGCAGTGATGAATTTCAAATGACAGTGAGAAATCCTGGAAAAAACAGCTGTAAATAATCTGTAAAGAAACTATATGGTAGTATTTTGTTTATAATTATATGTAAATAAGGACTACATATTTTTACCCCATTCTCCTGAAGAGCAGAGTTCCTACAGTGCTGGGACCATACTGAGAAGTGTAAAGGAGGCTTCAGTTTTCCAAAAGGCTTTTTGAGATTTCCTAAGTAGCTCTACTATGTCATATTCTGGAATGATGCTCAAATGGATGGCTCTCTCAAAACTGGAAGAGAAAAAAAGACACAGCAAACAAAAAATTCACTTGAAAACTTTGAAGGGCTTGCGTGACCTACAACCAAAGGCAAAAGTACTACCTGGCCAAATGATATTGCAGAAGACTGCAAGCTTCTTCAAGGAGAGTTTTGAGGAAATCTATAGGTAACCAAAAAATAATTTTCTCTCCTTTTAAGAACTGTTTTTACCATGCTGAGAAGCTGATCCTGTTCTCTGGCAAAAATAGTAATGCTTAATTCAACATCTTGATTTCCATCAACTCTGGAGATTAAAACAGAGAATGTAAACAGAAAAGGAGGAAGCCAACTGTAATGCTACCTTTATTTTCTCCCATAGTTATTCCTCTAAGTACTTCAAGTTCCCTATAAAGACCCCTTAAATGTTACTGCTTAAGATAGCTCTTTTCTAAACATTTTTCCCTATTTTGAAAAGTAATGGTAGGATGAAAAACTAGGCTCTGTTAGTGGAGAGCATAAAATAATAATAACAATTGTACTTGTTGCAAATTTTGGCTGCACATTCTAACAGAGGATAACCAGTTCAGGAGCAAAGGGTGATGTGGATGTGTCTCAGTATGACTGGCAACGACTGAAAATGTAGTTTCCTCTTTTTTGCCAAAGAGTAGGCAAAAACAAAAGACAAGAGCACTGAAATAGATTTGTTTCAATTATGGTGTCTGCTCCTGTGGTTGTATGTAATACAGATCTATGTCATATATAAATTGCATGTAATCATTTCTACATACGCTCTTGTTTCTCTGCTCCAGCATATAGGGATTTTTTTTTCCCCCTTGAACTGATTTTGTTTAAAAAAAAAAAAAAATCTTTGTTGTTGAGCAATTTTTTCTTGAATTTCTATTGCATTTTCCACGCAGTTTTGGTTTAAAGCATCGAGAGAGAGAAACCGTGAAAGAAAAAGAACAAGAACAAAAAGGCGTAAGGGAGCTCCCGCTCCAGCTTCCAGTCAGCACTAATGACCAGTTAGTGAGTAGTTACGAAAAGATTAACCAATTTCTTACCACTGTCCTGTTTCTGCTGTGACCCTTTATATCCCGTATTTTCAACTTCTTTCAATTACTATTGCACTTCTTTTTTTAGAGATCCCCCAACTAAGCATAAAATATAAAGCTGTGGAGCAGCTAAATCAGAAAAACAACAGAAGGCTGACATGGGAGAAAAATCAGAGATTAAAATGTCTCCATCCCAATCCCACTCTAGTAGGATTCCAGCCTTGTTGCCCGGATTGTTTAGGAAGGGTCTGAAAACACAAATACCTTGAAATGCATGTGACAAAAAGATCTTCATAAACCTTAAAAATCACACAAATTTGAATTAGAATAATTACAAAGACAACTGCAAGGTCTACAAGGTTGGTGAACTTATGAATCTTAACTGTTTGCAGTACTGCCTGTCATGAACAACAGAGTTTGAAGATGGACCTCAGGAAGCTTTTCTCAGATATCAGAAGACGTTCACCACATCTCTTCTGAGATCATGAAAAAGACATCAGCCCTTCAACTCCAAGTTCCATATGTAGTACCCTAACCCAAAGTCTTTCCAAAGAAAACTCCAGAAGAGTCATTTGCACATTTTGAGAGTGGATGGTGAAGAGTAACTGCAGAACTGAAGGAAAATACAGAGTTGATTTTACAGGAAATAGTGACTTAATTTTAAATAAATAAATAACTTTACGGGAGATGTTGGAAGTTTGAACAACAGTTTGAAGACTGTTGTTACATCCTTCTGATTTGGCTTTTTTTTTTTTTTTTCCTCTTATAGCTCTTGGGACTACTGTTTATAATGTCATCTTGATTAGTTATGAAGTGGAGCAGACTCACATCAGTGTGCATGAATCTCAGAAAAATAATCTTCTCATGTTTTATATCATCTTTCACAGTCATGGCATCTAATAATTAACAACAAAACTCACTGTTCCTAGCTCTTCAGATTTTACCACCACACATTGTTGCCTTATATGGCAACTTGTTTGACTGGACAAAGTCAAGTCTAAGACTAAGAAGTACAGACCTGAAGAGAATTTAACCTTTCTCTTCATGAAAGGGCACTTTATTATGGGTATGCCTATTGTAGAAATAATTCACCACACATAGGCTTCACAACTGTTTTAAATAGGTTGGATCTATGTAAAGGTGTCTCACTCACTTAAGTCTTGGAGGCACAACAAACTATACCGTATTTGGTGTAGGACGCGGCACATAAGGTTATAAAAAACATCCAAGACAGTGCTAAGCAGGATACTCACTGCTATTCTGTTGACTGATGGGTAATTGATTAACTATCTTTTACTCTCCATCAAGTCATTTTGTCTCCTGGTCTCCATCCTTCAGTTCCTAAATCCAGCATCCCTGGTCAACACAGGCTTGCGGTTAGCCCTCTCTTATCAGCTCCTTCACCTCCAGTTAGGGTTCTGCAAATGTGTAAGTGACAAAGCTTCCAAATAATAGCACTGTGCTTCCACCTCTGTCACTTTGAGATCAGGCATGCACCTGCCCATTTCTCACATGCAAGGTGTGAAGACACAAGTAGTTCCATTTTTCACCAACAGAATGTAAGTCCTGCAACCAGGACTTACTTAATGTTGTCTGTTCTTTCTTAAGGATTTTTTGTTCATTGTTTATATGTCTAACAAGATTGCTGTGAAGAGTTTTCCGTGTTTCTGTAGCAGAAGGGAAAAAGGACATGAACTGGTAGTGATAAAATGCAACCTACTATCTGGATGGAGCTGACAAGTAATAAATTGCAAGCAGTGGATGCAAACAGGTTGTACTTGAGTTCACACCCAGATAAGTTTTGAGTTCTATCTCTTAGAGGCATGTTCAGGTATTTATGGGCAAGGACTCTCCAGACTCCTAAATCATTAGTTTCTTGAGCCTTTCAGTCCATTTTTGACTGGAAGAAGAGAGAATGACAGGAAAAATAATTACAAAAATTGTACATAATTACCAGACAGCAAAAATAGGGCATATATCTCTACTTCTGTTCTTTTTCAGGAAGTCCCATGGGACAGGGCTGCCAGTAATCACTCCATGCTACACTACACAGAGTTATTTCTCCTTTCTATTGCCCTTACTCCTCTCTAGCTTACAAATTCATGCAGGGGTTTTGTATCTTTTACAGAACTGTAGGTATGAGTGATACATGCTATAAAGCATAGTTTTAATTTTAATTAGAGGTTATACAAAATTTCTTTGAGTGATAAACAATTATGTCTTCCCAGATGAGGGTTTTCAGTTGCCTATCAGCTAGCCCTCAGTCAGATCTGAGCCTACTCACTTAAGGTACTCAGGCTTTGGAAATAAGCAACAACTAGTATTACAAATTTTCACATCTGCAAGTAGTAGCCAGAACTGGGTATGAAGTGCTTCTTTACATGAGGACGTAGGCAGATGTCTCCTTCCAGTCTATGAAACAAAGTTTGGCATGATTATAGCATTACAAATACACTTTTAAAGAGCTGTACCTTTAGAATACAGGACAAACTTAGAAGTAATTAATGGTTTATCGCATAGCAATGGGGGTTATTGTAGAGCACGTGTTCCACCAGAAGCATTCATACTGAAAGGTCCTGAAATCTCAGTTAATAGCATACAAAAAAGAAAGCAACCTTGAGGTCAGAAGCAAATTGCTACTATACATCACCAAGGACAGCATGTCAAGTACCATATTTATGTGTGAAGTGGAAAGGAATTAATGAATACAAGTAGAATTCAGAGAGTGTATGTTCTCTGGAGCAATACAAATGAATGATGTCTTGCAACTGTTATTGAGCTAAATCCATTCAGATAGGAATTACTAACATATTAACATGCTAATTGATTTGTTAACCGTCATGACTATAAAGAGAATAACAAAGTGTTTGCATTATTTTTACTGAGGTTTTTAATGAGCTAAAAACATTTGATTGTCAAGAGGTTGTTCAGCCATCACCGACATTATACGTTTAAACTTTGGACTGATAATACAATATCTAATTTTATACAACATGTACTTCAGTATTGTCTGTGAAGCTGAGGTAAATAATTCATTCCTGGACGCTCAGACATCAGTGCCCATTGCAACCAATTATTAGTGTCTGATTAAATTAGCTGCATTATTTTATTCTTCTGAATATCCTGTTCTTTACTACAGGCCAGATTTTGTCACTCATGCAGTCTCAGAATTGCTCTTCTCTTACAGTGGGAGGGATTTTGTTCTCCTGACCTTCACCTCGTTTTTCAGGGGTGTGAGAGATTTGGGAAGCCTGACTGTCAGTGAAGATTGCAGCAAAGAACTCTTTGAGCACCTCAGCTTCCTCCATATCTGTTAATACCAATTCTCACTTCTCATTTTTCAGATGGGGTATACTCTCATTTGCCTGTCTTTCATGACCATTGTAGCTAATGAAACCCTTGTTATTTTTCACATCCCTCACCAAATTCAGTTCCTTGGCTTTTCTGATCCCATCTCTGCACTTCCAGATGACATCCTTATATTCTTCCCCGGCCACTCATCCCTACTTCCACTGTTTATGCTTTACCTTCTTTATCTCTCAGCCTGACCAGCAGGTCCTTGCTCAGCCATGCTTGTTTCCTGCCTCCTCTGCTTGATTTCTTATGCTGGGGGATGGAGAACTCTTGTGCTCTCAGAAAGGTGTCTTTAAAGAGCTGACAGCTCTATTCTATTCCTGTTCCTAAGGGCAGTTTCCCAGGAGATCTCATCCAAGAATTCCCTAAACAGCGGGAAGTTTGCTCCCCTGGGGATCAGAGCCCTGTCTTTGTTTTTTTTTTGCCAGGCCCATATTCCTCAAGGTCACAAACTCAATCAGGACATGGTCACTACAGCCCAGACTGCCTCCAGTCTTAAGCTTTTTAATGAGTTGATTTTCACTGCTGATCACCAGGTACTGTAACAATTCTCTGGTCGATTTGTCTAATAATTGGACCAGGATGTTATCCTAAACTCACTCAAATCATAGAATCATAGAATTGCGTGGGATGGAAGCGATCTTAAAGTGCTCCCAGCCCCAACCCTGTACCATGGGCAGGGCTGCCCCCTACCAGCTGCTCAGGGCCCATCCAACCTGGCCTTGAGTGCATGCAGAGATGGGACAACAAAGCTTCTCTGGGCAGACTGTGACAGTGCCTATCTCAAAAAACAATGAAGATATTTTACCAACAGTGAGAAACTTACTGTGGAGGCCTGTGGAGGCATAGACAAAGTAGAAAATTTATTTTGTATTCTTTTATTTTTCACTGGGAAGTGAGAACTTTTAGCAAGAGTCAAATTGCCACTCTCGCGGAGGAAACATTTGGCAACAGGGAAAGGTAAGTGTCAAGAGTTGTGTGGTATGTACAATGCTGAGTCAAGCTATTTGTGCTGATGTTATTACAGTGTTTCTGTTTCTGTATTTCCTCAACAGCAACTATTCATTTAAGATAAACATGTAGCATTGACATTTATGCTGAGACAATTCAAAATCTATGGCTCGCTTTTGTGAAACGATGTGTGATAAATCAAAAAGTCTCCCTAGAGCCTTCTCTTCTCCAGGCTTAACAAGCCCAGCTCTCTCATCCTGTCCTTGTAGATGAGGTTTTCCAGCCCTCTGATCAACTCCATGGCCCTCTGCTGGACCTATTCCAACACCTCCATGTCCTTCTTGTGTTGAAAGCCCCAGGCCTAGACACAGTACTCCAGATGGTATCTCACAAGGGCAGAGTAGAGAGAGACAATCACCTCCCTTTCCCTGCCAGCCACCACTCTTTTGATGCATCTCAGGATACTGTTAGCTTTCCAGGCTGCAAGCGCACACTGCTGGCTCAGGTCCAGCATTTCATCCATCAGGACCTCCAAGTCATTCTCTGTAGAGATTTCTCTGCTCTCAATGAGTTCTTCTACCAGTCTGTACTCATACCTTCGATTATCCTGACTCAAGTGCAACACCTTGCACTTGTCCTTGTTGAACTTCACTAGATGTTCACTGGATGCCATTCCTTCCTTCTGTCATATCCGTCTCACCAATTAGAATGGTGTCATTCACAAACTTGCTGAGGATGTACTCAATCCCATCAACTATGTCATTGATAAAGATGTTAAAGAATATGGGTTTCTCCATTGTTATACCATCAGAAAGACATTTATAAATAGATATAAAAAAAAATAATAGCATGAATTTTCTCAAGAATAATGAAGCATTAGATATTTTAGAAGTAAAGAACAACTTTTTTTTTTTTTTTTGAGATTCCAGTGAAGCAGAGGTTGAAGCCATCCACACATTAAGAAATGTAATCATATAATAAGTCAACACTTCCCACCTCTCAAGACAGAGTGAGCAAACTGCACTAGCGTATCTGAGCCTTTTGTGCTATTCTAAGAATGTTTGTACATTACGTGAGAATTTTGTGACAAGCAGGTTGATGCTGGAATAAAGTACTGTCTGCTTTACCTTCTGGAGATTTCCCTTCATGTGTCTCCTAGGCAATGAAGTGTGAGTTCAAAAGGCCAGATTTCATGCTAGTAAGCATGGCAGCAAAGAAAGAAACTTCACATTTGAAGTTTTGTCCTTTATAGCTGTTTCTATATGAATGTTTTGCATTCCAGAAATAAAAACAAGAACAATAAAAACTTTACTTGTCATGAAGGCTATCAACAGTTGCTGCAACTGAAGATGTGAAGATGTAGCAAACACATTTTACCCACATACACTGTCAAGTATAAACATTGCTTCTGTTTGTTACCCAGCATTTCACCTCCTGGATATGTGCAAATATGACTTTTTGGTGAAGCATTCTTCCTGAGACAGAGAAAAATGAGAATCAATCCTTCAACAGACTGTAAAAAAATCAATATTTCTCAATACATCTGACAGTTATTTATGGAGCTGTAAAAAGATTAAATAAACTATAATATTATTCTTGAATTATTTCTAGAGTCCTAAAGTATAGGACTGCTATGTGAGTAGTTCCAAATATCCTGCCAACAAAAACTCCTCTAATAGTGAAGAACATTCAAATGCCTCTGTCCTCTCAGGAATTATTTTATTTGCTGGGCAATATTTTCTCCCAGCCTTCATGAATTGTCCACTCCTTATTTAATATTAATAGGATCCTTCTGTGTGTTTTTTGGCAAAAACTAGAAGAAAGAGCAATTCTACTATTCTATCTTTTGGCACCTGAGCATTTAATTAAAATATTTTGTATCTCTCAAAAAAAAAAGAAAAAAATAATTTGGCAAGTATCCTAACACAGTCAGCAAATCATAAGGAAAATATCCTACTGCAGACCTGTTTACTAAATCTACAAGGCATACCTCACATCCATGTTTATTTTTGCTTTTCAATTATTTTTACTCATCACTGATGAGAAATAGGGATCTGAGCTGTTGTATAGGACTTTGTTGTACAGTTCTCCAGCTGCCATAAACAAAGCACACATAGCTGAAAATTTGTTGGAAGTCGAATTATGCTCTGAGCTAGTCTCACTGGTCATCAATATCATCAATGAAGCTGAATAAAGCCCTAGAGTGTAAGTGCTTATTAAAGCCTGTGACTGCTGATGTATTGCTGAATTGTCTTGGGATATGGTCTCTGCCATCAATTTTAACTTCGTGCTCACTCTTACTTCATGCTGTTTAGGGATGGGCACCAGCTACCACAGAAGTCAGTGGACAAGTTATGACTAACTTTATTTTAGCAAAAGCTTCTTTGTTGACGGCAGGATCTCAGAAGAAGTTGTCCTCCTGAACTAATTGCAAATTTATTTTCATTTCAGTTAAAAAAAAAAAAAAAGAAAAAGTGAACCAGTAGAGGTATCTTTCATGTTACCTATCTACACTACCTGGTCTGTCATCCTACTTGAGCTTATGCACTGCTCTAAGTCATCACTGTCAGCTGTGTTGGTGCAAATCATTTGCAAATCTACCAAGATTGGTAGCATTTCTTCTGTGTACAACTTCTACCCATAAGGATCACAGCCTGTTCCATTGTATGTTATAATACACAATATGTCTAAATTCAGTGGAGAAGCTATCTTGAAGGGATTTGAAGAGATCTGACTTCCTTTTGTGAGTTTTCACTGACACCAAATGGGAATGAATATCATTCTCCTATAATTCTCCATGAGAATAGCTTTTCATGTCTCATTTTAAGATGGAGGAACTTGTGCAGTGGGTAGGTATCAAGACTCTTTAAGCTAGATAGGCACATACAGACGCGTGTAGTATCCTTAGCAGAAGCCAGCAGATGTTTCTTTAGGGCATTCTTTCTTTGTCATACGTTTCAGTACAGATAAGCATGGTATGTAAAGAGTTAAATATTTTTTGCACTCAGCTTCTCAATTAAATTTCTAAAAAGTTTTTGAACTGAGAGTACAATTTTTCCAATATGTTGAAGTGAGTCTTCACTAAAATAAATACTTACACTAATAACAAAATAAGACTCAAGGGAGAAGGTTTCCTATAGACTAATCATAGCCTCAGGGAATTGGCATCTCTATCTTGCATTTTGCTATGTCCCACAGAAGAAATTATCATACTCAGCTACACAGTTTGTTGTGAGTGTTAATAAAGGACTAATATACGTGCAGTTACACATTTGGAAGCAGAATCTTACACAATAAAAGAGCAAAAAAAAAAAAAGTACAGATAATTACTCATCAAGATTTATTATTCTGTATACCCCAAGACCTTGCATATGCAAGTATTGTTTTATAATTTTACTTCTGTAAGTAAGGCTATAGGGTTGGGGCCTGACAAACAGAATTGAAGCACCAATTATAATAGTATGCAGAAGTTGTGACTTAATGAAGTGTCAGTTATAGATTGCCAATTTAAATAGGATTAGACAGTCAGATTCACAATAAAAAATCCCTCTGGGGAGAATCTTGGCCTATTTAATTCACAGATTTGGAGAGAAGAATCACACTGTAAAATAACTTTACGTGGAGAATTTATTGAGGAAATTGCTTCTGAGATATTTTTCTGAAAATAGTGAAAGTTAAACTTTTTTAAAAATTCAGGTAAGTACAAGAACTTTAAAAGTCCCAGAGTATGACTGAAGAATAAAATAAAGATTAAGTTGTTAGTAAATTACTTTTTAAGTAAAAGAAACTATATACTACCTATAGAAACTATACACTACCCTCTCTAGCTTCAGCCTCTCTATTGGCCTTCAAGTTACCTAAACACAATTCTTTTATCAGCTCCATTCTCCTCTCCACCTTTCCAATGATGACCAGCATACTTCTCTATGACATCTGCATTTTTGCTACAACAGTTAAATAAATAAAATTAAAAGTAAATAAATCTGATTTTTTCCCAGTTATGGGAGAGGGAGTAAAAATAGTCTAGATTATTTATGTCTGTAGACTCCGATCTGCATGAACCAGCACACACAAATACATGTGCAAGCATACACAGAGATCTTCTAAGCCAGACAATTGGTTTAAAAAATGTGATGGACCTGAAACATCTGTTATGTTGCAGTGAATAAATGTCAAGAGTCTTTCACAAAGACAGAATCCTAAGAACAGATGAAGTTTAAGTAGATCATCTGTAGGTAGTAAGTTCCATATATAATTTCTTAATCAGTTACAGTTTTCAATTGCCCAACACAAGTGCATGGCCCTCATTTTGGATAATGTTTTTAATAGTATGCTTTAATTTTTTTTAGCCCCGAATAAGTCAGACTTGATGACCTTTGAAGGTTCCTCCCAGGTGAATCATTCTATTTTATTATTCTATTCTATTCTATTCTATTCTATTCTATTCTATTCTATTCTATTCTATTCTATTCTATTCTATTCTATTCTATTCTATTCTATTCCATTCCATTCCATTCCATTCCATTCCATTCCATTCCATTCCATTCTAAATTTGATTCTGTTCCAAATTCTGTTATTCTGTTCAGACAGAAGTACCAAAAGTCAACAACTTGAATAATAAAATAATTTAAGACAAGATAAAAAGTAAAACAAAGTTAGTCCTCGGATATTAATTTCAAACACATTCACTTTTTCTGTGCTCTCTCGTACTGTATGAAATATTTAGGATCCCATCCATCTTCTTTTGGAGTGGATAAAATCCATATGTCCTGTCCCCCAGACTCCATCCAAAGCACTACAGATTATACGGCAATACAGGGTAAAAGCATCTGTCTTCTCCCATTTAAGACGTTTCAGTGTGTAGGAAAAAAATGTATCAGATTAAACACCATCAGTAGATGCTTCAAATGAACAGAAACAGGAGTCGTGGACAGGAGTTTCTGTTTCACAGAATATTTTATCTCATTGAGTGGTGTGTTCACTTGAATTACAAAACTGGCTTGGCTTTGTTTGCACAACCTTGTTGGGCTTCCATTGTTTTCTTGCAGGCAGATCTGGCCTCCTTCTCATTAACATCCTCATTGTTCATGTCAGCAAGTGCATAGAGTTCACTCTTTAGTAAAGACTCTCCGCAAATAACCGGTAGAAAAACTGCATTTGAATCGATGTTTGAGATAATACGGTTTTACCTGTAAAACCCGTATTGTTAAAAATTCCATATGCAGTGAAAGACCATAATGTTTTAAAAATGTAATTGCAACAAACAATGACAAACTCCTCTAACAGTCAGGATATGTTACAAAACTCCTCTCCTCTCCTAAAATAACCCTAGTACACAGGCCACTTTCCAACAGAACCTCTTATCTGCTGCATTAATGTGGGTATACATGGCTCCTTTCACTTCCCCACCTTTGCCAGACTCAGGGCCTGCTCTGTTTGCAACATTAGCATCCAGACCTGACTTAGTGAAACTGGCTTATATCTACTTTTGCAAAAGGTGTGAAGCATGCTACCATCACAGCAACAGTTTTACAACCTCTCAAACCAAAAAGGATAAGCCAACAAGAACTTCATAAGCCAGAAAGAGACTATACCTACAGAGTAGAAAGGAATGCTGATGGAAGCCCATGGTCTTGTTTCTAGGAAAGAATATTGTCTATCCATGCATGTAAGTGCTTAATATCTACAAAATTTTCAGCATGTACTTCTTTACCCCAGTATTTTTCATGCATGGTACCCTCTTGTTCACTGCATGTTGAAAGGCAAGGGAGAAAAAAATAATGACTTTTGGAGGTTTATATCTTGTGTAAAATTTTAATAGAATGAACTTCTAGAAGGAAATCCAGCTGTTTGGAAATTACAGTCTTTGAAAAACAGGTAACTTAGGGGAAGTTCAGGTTTGCAGTACTTTGTATTTAACAATGGCATCACAAAACACCATGAAGATATATCCCTTACCTTGAGCACTGTCATCCTTCAAATAACTTGTCAATCCAAACTGATAAAACAAAAGATAACACCAAGCTGTCCAAGCTGGTTTTGGGCAACATGAGAAATCTGTATCTTGTGCAGCAGGACCTAATATGTTAATAAAATAAATGGGTTCAAAAGTAGAGCAGGACTCATGACACCTGGCAAATTACAGGCAATGGGTCTACACATTGAAATAGTGAAGAGATACCTAAACTAGCACAAATCTGCAATGGTATGTCAAAACCTTGTAACTGAATTCCTTGCAGAATTTAAAAGAGCGGATCTGGACACTCATTCGATATCATGTCTGCAGTAGGATGTATTAAACTGTGTATAGAGCTGCAGTAGAAAGATTCACTACCTCAGATCCTCATTAGCTCAAGCCTCCTCGTTTCATGTGTAGACACGGGTTTGGTGATTAAACAACAATCAATTTAGACTTGCCTTCAGATACACAGGTCTTGTGTCTTTTATGAAACTGTGAGAAGAATAGTAAAACAAACTAACTGAGGGGGAAGAAGATTGCTTAGATAAATAATTATAGCAACATTCACCTTCTACAGCTAGGTCACTGGTTCAAAATCATTCAAATCACTTGTGACTGAAAATCATTGCTAGTTGACTCCCCTCAATGAGCTTGTGCTTCAGGTCAGAGTAATAATTACTGCAGGACTCAAGTTTCCATTAGTGGTTCTGTTAGTAAGGAGAGAGAAAAAAGAAGAAGAAAACTTGCTCCTGTTAGTGCTGCTTCCCAGTCAAGGACAAGGAAAGGAAATAGGCAAAAGGGCCACGTACTGCTGAGGACTGTGTTAGCTGCCAAAACAAAGTGCCATTTGAGATAGTGAAGGATATGACACCTAGCCTGCAGCTGCATCTCCAAAAGGACACAGGTCTATCTGTCACATCTTCCAGCACCATGTAGGATTGACAAATCTCCTACATCACCTTGGCTCTAGCACTAGATGTCTATCTTTGGATGGCTGGGGGAAACCCTTTCCCTTCCAGCCTGCCTCTGGTGAGTCCAAAGAGAAACTCCAGTCTCAGAAGTAGTGGAGTTATTAGTAATTTTACTAATTAAAGACGTCCACTGTCCTTATTTTGTCTTTGTTACTTCAAACAACAAGTAAATTCACAAATATCTGGAAATGTAAGAAAATTTGTGTGCATAAGTGGTGAAGTCTCAGCAGACATCCACTTGTAGACCAATTTCTCTGGAGATTCCTTATAGCCTGAATTATGCCACACTGTTCATCACGGAAAATTTGTCCTCATGTTGGTGTAGGTGCTTCTTTCCTATAGAGAAGGGAAGTTTAAAAAATTTATTACCATGGAAATAGACTGAAGAGGCTGAGCTGAGGAGCTGCCCTAGGAAGTGCCGTCAGGCTAACAGGGAGATTTACTACAGCTCTGCGTGGCTGGACTTGCAGGCGGTTTTCTAGTACATGAACTATAGCATAACATGGCTGAGCTAGGATGTCAAGCCCACTGCTCTGCCAGGTCAATGACAGACACACATGAGGCCAGGTGAAAAAGTACAGATTAGCAAGAAAATTACTTTCATTGGGTGAAAGGAAAAGCATGGTGGAAAACAAAACCTTTAAGAGAAAACGCTTTTCTCCCACTTTCTGAAGAAGTATTGTGAAAATGCCAAATACTGATGGGTATAAATCCGGAGAACTGTGAGGGAAGAGCAGTGTTTTAAAAAGGATGACAAATGCATGAATACTGTGTTAAAGATTTATTACAGAGCCTCTATCTTCCCAACATTTTCTGATAGTTTTTAAAAATATGTTTGCTTATATGACTGTGTTCTTAATCCTAAAATATCCTCACAATAAATTATATTCCTAATTGCATGGACTTAATGATATTTAAAAACATAGCTGATATTTTCAACTGAGTCTTTTAACTTTGTAACAGTTTTCCTAATGGTTGCTAGTTTAATTTGTCTGTTTCTTTCAAAATACATCTCCTAAATATTTATCTCTCTTTAAGTGGAGTCTCTTAATTCAGCGTGAACTCTTGATTTCAGGAGAAGCTTTTTACACTACATAAAGCATATGGTCTCACTTCAGCAATATACATAAAATTAGTGAAAACAAAATACTACCTAATCACTTACAAAGCATGTGGTTGTAAGCAATCTTTGCTCAGAAGCATCTTGGGGCTAATCTAGCATGACAAATGCAATACTTTTTTTCTCACCCCACTCTTATCTTTGTAGGCCACATGGCAACAGAAGGCAGAACCTCAAGACAAAGTTCATTCTCTCTGCCTCACTCCATCCCTCACTCATATTTCATTCAAGGCTGTCTTTTCTTTCAAGATAACAATTGCCTTCAGAGACTGGGAAATATATTTTCAGACTTTATATTGCCTTTTGGAATTACAGAAACATATAAATCTCACCATGCTGGTGGAAGCAGAAACTTCAAAGCAGCGTAATCACAGTACTGGAAACCTGAGTTAATTCTTGATCTCAAGAAAGACTGTTTCTATATGAGATGGAAGACAATGTCTGTGGGAGCATCTAAGTCTACCGCTTGGTCCGCTGTGAGGAAAGGGAGTACATTTACTACCTCAAGCACTGAGCTCACGTCCACCCACCCTCAAGTTCCTTGTGTCTCCCACCAGGGCAGTAGATACATAACCTCAGTTTCACAGTCTGAAAATACCACCTTGAAGACACTGTTAATTCTGCCATCAAGCTACTTCAGTACTTTTGGACTGGAAATAGGATAGAAAACTGTCCTTGTGTTTTATGGTCATGGGAAAGTCATACTAAATCCACAAGACAGCACTAGATGGAGAGAAAGAAGCCGCCTGCACCAAGATATGGCTTAGTGAGCAGTGGTAGTGTGGCATGGGCAAGATGCTCACACTCTTCCCTAACAGCAAGAGCACAGAGAAGGCAACTGCTCTGAGAGAAGAATGCAGCGTTCGGCCCTAGGTTTTTCCATTAACCTCCTTTTCTAGAGAGGAATTCTGGAGAGGTGCAGCACATGGACCTAACTTCAACACAGACTCAAGGCCCTCAGGCCACCTTTTTTGCATACCATTTTAAAAGGACATGCAGCTCAAGTAGATTAAGCTATGATTCACCATCAACATATGCTGGCATGTAATAGCTGTCAAGGGTTTAAGGCTGGGAAGCAGCCTTAAAGACAACTTTTAAATATAGATACTATCGCAACTTCTACAGCCTTAGAATTATAACTCCTATTTAATGTAACTCCATGACAGTCTATAGAGAGCATAAAACTATAAAGGGAAGACTCAAAATAACCTTTGACATTCTTGACATAGTGTGAAACAGATATGCAAAAATCAAAGTAGAGTCTCGATGTGAACAGTTTTGAAAGAAAAGCATTTTTCCACATACACATATTTACTAACAGTTTTCACAAGATTTTCCAAGTAAAAAGAATCCAAATATTGTGTTGGTGGGGAAACTAAAATAATGGTGTAATCTTCTGAGAAAGTGTGAAACACAGAATTAACACTGTCAAAATGAATTTAATAACACTATGCAACATCAGACCTACTCTTAAATCAATACTTAATTTTCTCAACCATCCTACAGATTAATTATAGCCATTATATTTTCAGATAATGCCACCCACCCCGTGGAGGGTCATCTTACTTAAGGGATGTTTCAATGGATCTTTTAGTGGACAGATATCAAAACATTTTCAATAGTGTATAACCTCAGCCTCCATACATGTTTGCTTTTCTTTTTAAAATATATTGTGGAGACACACTTCATGTCCTGTAAAACAGATGTTTCTACCATTTAAGTTCAGTGATACCTATGAATTATTACACCTATTATTTCTAAACCAGGGCTAAACACAACCCACTTCTGGAAGGCAACAAAAATAATAACCAACAATGTGATTGCACAAAAATAAGCTACTACTGCCTCTGCTTTCCCAGAAAGCTAATTTTAAATCCAGTTTTTACTTGGAGTATCTCACAATCATGTGTAAAATTAAGAAATTGGATTCACCTTAACATGCACTTTCACACTTGCCTTAAAAAAATAGTTGGTGAAAGGGCTTTGTTGCAGCAGCAGAGCTGCCACTCCTTGCAAGATGTGCTCCCGTCAGTCACTCAGGTACCAGGGTATCAAAAGGTCATGTCAAGTGAGGGAGGGTCAGCAGATTTGCATGCAAGTTGTTCTGGGACCCACCAGTTAAGTGCATCAAATACATAAAGTCCTCGAGCAATGGAGTGTGGCAGCTTGATGCTACAGCTCAGACCTTCTTCAACACCAGGATGGAATGTATCCATTCTGTTGTGTTATACACAGGTGTACACCAAATATTTTCTTCAGGCTTTGGCCCAGTGCAGAAGCATTCCCTGTCTCCCTGCATGTCTAGGAGAATTTTGATAGTACAAACTTGACAGTGCTGAATACACACAAATGGATGGAAGCGTGGCCACAAAAAGCCCTGGAGTATCTGCAGTTAAGCAACTTGGTTCTGGGAGTGGAATTTCCACAGTCCTTTCTGAATCTGAACCAAAATGTTATTTCTTGAAAGATTCATAAGAGATTTACTAAATTATTCTAGCAGAGGCAAACACAACAAAACACGTCTGTAGACAGATGCTTGGTGATTCAGGTAGAAACTGTCAGAGACCTACTACTCTACCTGGACTGCCACAAGTCCATGGGGGCTGGAAGGGATCCACCTGAGGGTGCTGAGGGAGCTGGCAGAGGTGATTGCCAAGCCACTTTCCACCATCTGTCAGCATTCCTGGTCCCAGAGGATTGGAGTCTTGCCAGCATGACTCCCATCTACAAGAAGGGTTGTAAAGAAGATCCGGGGAACTACAGGCCTGTCAGCCTGACCTTGGTGCCAGGGAAGGTTATGGAGTAGATCGTCTTGAGGGAGATCACATGGCATGTGCAGGACAACTAGGGGGATCAGGCCTAGCCAGCATGGATTCATGAAAGGCAGGTCCTGCTTGACCAACCTGAACTCCTTCTATGATCAATTGACCTGCCTGGTGGATGAGGGAAAGGCTGTTAATGTGGTCTACCTAGACTTTGGTGAAGCCTTTGACACTGTCTCTCACAGTATTCTTCTGGGAAACCTGACAGCCCGTGTCTTGGACAGGTACACACCTTGCTGGATGGCTGGCCTCAGAGTGCAGTGGTAAATGGAGTCACATCTAGCTGTTGACCAGTCATGAGTGGTGCTCCCAAGGGGTTGGTACTGGGGCTTGTCCTTTTCAATATCTTTACTGATGACCTGGATGAGGGCATTGAGTGTACCCTCAGTAAGTTTGCAGATGACACCAAGCTGGGGAGAAGCGTTGATCTGCCTGGGGGTAGGAAGGCCCTATAGAGCAATCTGGACAGGCTGGGTAGCTGGGCTGAGGCCAGTGGGATGAAGTTCAACAAGACCAAGTGCTGGGTCCAGCACTTTGGCCACAACAACCTCAGGCGACACTACAGGCTTGGGGCAGAGTGGCTGGAAGACTGTGTAGAGGAAATGGACCTGGGGGTATTGATTGACTCTCAAATGAACATGAGCCAGCAGTGTGACCAGGTGGCCAAGGTGGCCAATGGCATCCTAGCTTGTATCAGAAATAGTGTTGCCAGCAGGAGCAGGGAAGTAATAATTCCCCTGTACTTGGCACTGGTGAGATCACGCTTTGAGTACTGTGTTCAGTTTTGGGCTCCTCATTCCAAGAAAGACATTGAGGCCCTGGAGCATGTTCAGAGAAGGGCAGTGAAGCTGGTGAGGGGTCTGGAGCGCAAGTCTTACGAGGAGTGGCTGAGGGATCTGGGAATATTTAGTCTGGAGAAGAAGAGGCTCAGGGTAGACCTTATCACTCTCTACAACAACTTGAAAGAAGGTTGTGGTGAGATGGAGGTTGGCCTCTTCTCCCATGTAACTAGTGATAGGACTAGAGGGAAGGGCCTCACATTGCACCAGGGGAGATTCAGATGAGATTCAGGTCGGATGTTAGGAAATACTTTTTCTCCAAGAGAGTTGTCAAGCATGGTAACAGGATGCTTAGGGAGATGATGGAGTCACTGTCCTTGGAGGTGCTCAAGAAACATTCAGATGCTGTACTTGAGGGACGTGGTTTAGTGGGAAAATATTGGTGGTAGGTAGAAGGTTGGACTGGATGATCATGGAGGTCTTTTCCAATCTTAGTGGTTCTGTGATTCTATGGTTCTATGGCTCTGTGGTTCTATGACTGGTGCTGTAAGGAGAAACAAATTCACATAGTAAATAACACTGCAAACTGATGGAAATAAGAATGGAAATTTTGTTTATGTCCTGGCAGAAGATAAATTTTGTAGTTTTGTCTTTGTCAGTAGGCTGATAGTTACCAGCCAGCAGCAAACTCTCATGAAGATACTTCAGAAATCATGTAATAGAAAAATCCTTTTTGTATTGTACCCAATTTCTAGCAGGAAATAAATTATGGTCCACCTGATAGAGATGTTTTAAGTCTGAACTTAATATCTATTAAAAGATAAACTTAATTCCTCAACCCAAAAATCAGGGATGTATCAAAATGTTACAAGGATCTTTGCTGAAGCTGAATAGAGATTACAAAGTACCTATCCATCTGTCCATAAATTTTAGATAAGCAGCTTTGTCATTTCTTTGCATAAGTTATAAAATTACCCAAAAAAAAAGTAATCCAAGTTTTCAACATAAAAAGATTTTTGTCCTCCATTCACTTGGCTAGAAAGGGGGAAAGAAATAACAAAAGAACAGATGGTAGAAAAGATACACCAACATGTTGTATGCAACAGTGAAAACTAGAATATTGTAGGGGAAAAAACTGCTTTATTTGCTTTAAAATGATACACAAAGGAGATCTTTAGCTAAATGCGTGTGACAACGTGAGCTTTCAGACGCAAGAAATAAGGCAGTATTATTCTGGGTGTCTTTTTACTATTGAAAATAGCTGAAATATCCCTGGTGTGACAAGACAAGACAAGTAAGCGTCCTTGTCTAGAAATACAGCACCGAACTGGAAAAAGCACAGCTTTTATCTACTCTTGATGGAGCACTAATGTTGCTGCCTTTGGATTGACAAAAGTTGTGAATATCTCCAAATAAAAGTCCTGAAAAGACTTAACCTAAACAGTCACAAGCACTGTAAAACCTGCAAGTATTTTTTTGTCCTCAGGGCTGCTTAAAAAGACATGACACTTCTGTCACTGGCCTGGACATATCTGTAATACAGGACTTTGTAATTGCAGAGCAGCTGTGGCAGATAGCATATCTAAAAGTAAGATAGTGTGTCTTAACTCAACTGTAGCCTTTGACTACAAGAAGTGATTTAAATTACTCATGCTACATTTGCTTTTTAAATACAATATTTAACAAGCAATCTTCAAGTAACCCTGTGAGTAGCTGGTGATATTGCCATAACAAAATTAGGGAGTGTTAGAGCCTCAGGAGGCAGATTTCAGTCCTGAAAATAATTATGGAGGACACGCATTAAACTGCACGGAAAATTCTTGAAGACTGAGACAAAGGATATCATGTGTAAATGTTCACACTCAGGTAGGTCTGGGCTGGGGAATGTTCCTCTTTCATATGCCTGGCAGATTACCTCCAAAGACACCTTAATGTCGACAGCAGGGCAGCCTTGGCAGAATACAGTCTTCCTTTGCTGTATTTAAACATGGCAGCTAAGGGATTTTTCTTAAGTGTTCATTGTTTGTTCAACCAGAGCACTATTTACAGAATTTATTGGAGTTTTAGCACCTTTAAAAATTAAAATAGTGATTGCTTTTTTTCCCAGCTATACTGTGCTGCCTCATAGGTAAGGTACAGCTTTGATCTCAAACATTTTAAAGAAACTTAAAACCATATAGACTGTTCTTAAGTGTAAAGTTCTTAAGAATACTGTTCTTAAGGGTCAAGATGCAAACAGTGTGAATTATATTTGAATAAAAGGGAGATAACGATGGTGATAGATTCCTAGTAGGGTTTGCAGCGTTCTCACACTGACATTTGGAAAGAAATCAGTGTGCAGTGCCTGACCTTGACTCAAGAATAAATGAGACTGCATCCAGTTCTGCAATCAGAGAATAAAATGACTTTTTAATATGATTTAATTCTATTTGCATTTGTAGGCAATTCCTCTTTTACTTGTTGTTTTTACATTTTTAAGACTGGAAGCAAATATATCTGCAGAGAAGCAATTTTAAGGCACACAGTACTTACAACACTAAACTGTTACAAGTCAACATTCTTCCTAGATAATGAGCACTACATGTAGATCTATTATTTGAAAACATATTGCAAACTACTTGAATAAAGAGTAACCAAAATTCATCTGTTCTGCAGCAGATATGAGTGGAAAAATGCAGTCTTCACGAAGATATGACCTCAGCACCATTGAAAGATAAAAAAAAAGATGGGGGAAATTACTATCCTTTAACACCTGCATTAAATAATGAGATAGGCAAACTAAAGAGATGAACCAAAAAAATCTGAGTGTCCACTATGCTTAATTCATACAGTACACTGCCTAAGCCCAAAAAACTTAAGAATATGCCAATCCAAACACAAAAGTACCTGAATGTTTTTTCAGAGAAATAGTGCCAGCACAAACCACAGTCTTTTATTTTGACATTTTGATGAGAATAAAATATTTCATATCTTCAAAAACAGACACCTGATTCTCTTATTTAGATAGCTGAACGCAGTGTACACAAACACATCTAAGTGGACATTTTCATAATCATATTAATCATGCTGACTTACCTTGTGGCTTTTGGTTTTAGTTCAACTCATTCCTGGCAGTTTTTCTGTAGTGGAAATTAACAACTCAAGAACCACATTATAATTAGAACTTGAAGGTATATTCTGTTTATAGGGCAATATGCATTACTTGGACTAATAGAATTCATGGCTGATGACCAAAGACTTTATTAGATCAGAATACAATTATTACCAGGTTATTATACTCAGTGTTTAATTAAATACTGAAATCTTAAAATACAGAAGTAGGAGGAAAATAGCTTTTCTTCCTACACCTCTTCCAGCCATGTCCTTTCATCTCTTTCTGTACTTTCTCCTTGGTACATCATGCCCATTTAACATTGTCTTCTCTTCATTTGTGTGCAGTTTCCTTTCTTTTCCACAAACTTTGGTGACAACTGAAAAAGGAGTTTAGATTTTATCTTTTGCAGTGAGAAACACTTTGAAAACTCAGAGCATGTTAGTTTTACCAGAACACGTAGTTACTAATACAAAATTGTTGTAGAGTTACTTCAGTATTAACAGGAAAATTACAGTAGAAGAATAATTATGTGATTAGGAGGACCCAGGCATGGAGAGTGGCAGGTCTGTTGCTGAAGGCAGATAAGATAAATCATCTTCATGCCAGTAAAGATACAGGGCCCTTCATAGAACTAGGTCTGATATATGCCTAATTTTTAGGAGGCCATGGGATGAGATGAATCTCATTCATGCTGAGTTCTTTCCTGAGCTTCATTTTCTTGAACTGTAATAACTAGTCTTGAATTCTTATGTTTCCTACAATAACACTGGCAATGGAATGCAGCTGACTATGTTTAGCAGAATCATCAAGGCAGGGGAGATATATTGGCTTAGGGAGGTGTTATCAGTCATGAGAGACCAACATGCAATTTCAAGTGGGTATGTATGAAGTGATGAATAAGAATTGAACAAGTGAACCTGGTGAAAGAGCTGAAAGTCAGTTGGCGAGTGTTCTCTTATTTGCTATAAGTTCCCAAGCAACATCACAAGGATAAAGACAAATGACCTAGCAACACAGTGGGAGGAAACTTCACACAGCGGCACCAAGAGGCTAACCATAGATAATTCTGTCACCATGATGTTCACCAGTAGCTTTTGAGGAACAGTAATCTGATATCAAAATCAGATGTAGATTGATAGTCCCTGCTTTTTTACCACACCCTGAGGTGACTGTTTCCAAGAGAATTAGAAATAGAGTTCCTGTCCTCCCCCTTACAGAGATTCACACTTTCCAAGTTCACAAATATTTTTTTTTTATCCCTGGGATCCTTTGAGCTTATGCTGATATCCAGCTCACATGTCTGGCAGCCACAGAGGTTTAATATCTGACAAGATAACAGTTTGCTGCCAACAAAATCAGTAATTTGCAAAAGGAAAGGGCGCTTCATAAATGCAATGAAAAAATACATACCAGTAGTAGTTAAGTTTCCACATAATTTCTAGGTTTTTACTATGTTACTATCTAAAATGTCATATAAGGAAGGTACTGCAAAGAAAAATATAAAACATATTTACAGTTATCTAGAGACATATGCACACTCTGTACATTGTAGACTGCTGGGTTATTTCCAAGCTAAATAGAGAAAGACTCTGTGTAATCAACAGGGTGTTACAGAGTGAAAACATGAACAAAAACAGTTACTGTAAAGCAACAAACCCTGTAGAATCACATTCCGTCTTACCTTCTGGGACCCCCTCTCTGACCTGATAGAAGTTGTTTAAACACAATTACGGTATTTAAATAACACCTCATGAACAGTATTCATAGAATTACATATTGTTTTAAATTGAAAGAAACTTTAATGATCATCCAGTCCCAACCTCATGCTGTGGACAGGGCTGCCACCCACCAGCTGAGGCTCCCCGCAGCTCATCCAGCTGTGGCCTTGAACGCCTCCAGGGTTAGGGTATCCAGAACTTCTCTGGGCAACCTGTTACAGTGCCTCACAGCCTTCTGAGTAAAGAATTTCTTCCTTGAATCTTCAAATTTGGAGGTAATCATGAATTTAAGCACAAGAAAATTCTCATGTAGAGATGGATCATTAAAAAGTTTGGCTGAAGATCTGGCCCGTAGCCAACAGTGCATGGATAAGGTAGGTTTTCCTTTACTCTTCTTTGATTTGTCTGCTTTATGTGCAGTACATCTGTAACCTGACTTGTTCTACATCTCTTCCTCCACTTTCAGAGGACTGAAGAGCTCTCTACAATTCACATCACTCACTCCAGTCATGCATCTAGACAGGTGAGCTGTATTGTAAAACTATCTTGTCAGAAATCTTCCCGGTTATCCACAGCTGTCACACATGTGAGTGAGCCTATGCTTCTATGCTGTGTTTTCTTTCTGTCTGAGTGAGGAGCCTTATTCTAATCAGAAACCCTTCCTTTCCATCTGACCCAAGTTCACACACAACCAAGATCTGCAATGTGCAAAACATCGTACCAGGATGCAGGGGCAACAGGAGGAGAGTCACTGAGTTTTTGTTCACCTGTCAATCCAATCCTACTGGTTTCCTGCTTCTCATTTTCCCCCTGGGTTTTCCACCTCTCCGGAGCCCTTCTTCTCACCCTGCGACACTGACCACACGGAGCAACCCTGCTCAGCCGTCTGCAGGAAACTTGAAGTGACACAGCAAAACTCTGGCAGGAAGCAAGGTAAAAGGCTCTCCAGTAAAAGGCAGCTGTCAAGGCACTGGGATGATTTCTATTTTTTAGTTTCAGTACACACTTGTGTTTCAAAGTCTGCTCTCTGGGTATTTGACCCACACTGGCAAGTATTCATGAAAAAAAAAAAAAAAGAAAAGAAAAGAGAATATCAATTCTATTGTTCATAAATTCTACTTCAGCAATTCTCAGAGCTGAAGCTGAGGGCCAGCTCACGTGCCTGGCAGCCAATGATGTTTAACTTCTGGCAGTGGAGTAGTTATTTGTCTACAAAATCAATAATTTATAGGGAAAAGAGAAGCTCATAAAACTAAGAGTAAAAGAAAAATGTTGAAATCACTGAAATACGAATGCAGGAAATAAATCACACTTTCTTTTTCTGTACTAGGATTTTTTTTGAAGGTTCTTACATCCAATGGTCAGCGTAATGGAAATAAAGTACGCAGAGTATAATTCTTTGTAGCACAAAAGTACTGAGCTCCTATCCAATTGCCTCAGCAAGCAGCTGTTCTGCAAGGGCAAAGTAGTAGATGAGTAACGAAGTTTTACTGTTGAAGAATACATTGAGATTAAGTGATCTAATCTTTATTTTCCTTGCCTCTAGCTGACCTTGTCACTGTCCCCACAGGAGACCTCTGATTTATTCACTTTGGTCTTATTTGGTTGGGTCAAACAACTTTCTCACACAAAGATCACAGATAACAGCAGAGCAGCTTGGTTTCAAGAAAGAAAGGCAAGGGGTCAGGAAAATAGTACTCATGCCCAAGTTTCAATGTGGAAAGTTCAAGCTTGTAGTGGCATCACAGACAGCTGGATTTGTGGAGCATGAATCTCTCAAGGGTACTGCACAGATTCTTCCCATCATGCCCTTTAGTGGAAGGATGTATCAGAAGATCCATGCATGAAAACTCACCCTGATTCTCTCTTTGAAAAGTTTTTTTCTCGATTTAAGCAAAAACATAGCTCAAAGCTACTAGTGCTAGCAATTTAATTGATTTTCAGAGTATAGTGCTCTCTCCAAAATTGCTTTGTCCAACAAAACGTGAAACTAAATAATGTGAAAAAATGAACAATTTAGCAAAACTGCAGGCACAGAAAATACAGCACACTGTCAAACAGTGACCCGAATTTCAGACAGCATTCACCACATAAATCTGAACAACTACCTCCAGGAGGATCTGTAGAGGGAGGGGAAGGTAAATAGTTGATGGCATATACTTCGTCTACGGCTTATGTCATGCTGAGTGTCAGCATAAAATAAAAGAGGAGGATATGAATAACAGGAAAAACTAGTTTATACCATACTGTGTTTGCCCAAGAAGGAATTTCTTGAGTCGTATTTTCTCCTCATGCTGTCTTAAAACAACAAGCAATGGGCAAGCTATATTTTGAAGGTGAAGACAGTGCATGTCACATCTTACTTGAGCTTGCTTTCTTTTTTTACCGGATGCACTACTGTAGTCTACTGGAACAGGTTGCCAAGTGGTGGATTCCTTGTTCCTGGAGACATTCAAGGTCAGGCTGGACAGGGCTCAAAGCAACCTGATTTAGCTGTAGGCATTCATGTTCTTTGCAGGGAGGTGGTCTAGATGACCCCATGATTCTACGATTCTAACCTGTAAGCTATGAAACAGATACAGACACCTAACGAGACTCTCCTAAATGCAAGAAACCCCAAATATCATTGTCTATTCAACCAGGTGGCAGTGCTTCACAGAAACACAAAGTCTTCACAGCATCCTGAGTAGGAAAAGCATCACCTCTGAAGTGGGAGACCCACACCCAAATATTTGTATGCACTTGAGTATGTTCATACAAGTTAGTTTCGGGCTGCATGTAAGACCAAAATGTAGAAAGACTCATCAATTTCAGGGTAACTACTTTGATGAGCACAGTGAGCAGGTTTCTCTTGGTCTGAAGTATCTTTGGTCTGCAGTAAGATACCTGCAGTACCAGCAAATGAGTAGGCACTAAACACTATGGAAAGAAAGGCACACAACAGCTCACACTCCAAAGAGAAAAGGAAAGAAGTATAAAAGATGATAATACATAGAGACTCATAGCCTTGATCATGGTCTGTGTTCTGGTTTCAATGATATGGATGTAGAAGAAGGCTATAAAACATCTATTTCTATTTCTGAAAGTGGAAATTATTTTTTTGCAATGAAGCTCTTATGTCCACTATTCTGTCCATTAATGCACACTTACAAAGGATATAACCTGGCAGACATATAGAATGTCCATGGAAAGGACTGTGACCAAGGCAATCTGTATTCTAGTCTGCACTGCAAAAAAAAAAAAAAAGACCTTGTGGTTACTTGGAATACCTAGCACTGCTACAGCTTGTATGAATGTTGTACTGGCTCCCAACCACACCAAAATCTTAGAGGCACAGAATAGTACAAGTTTGTCCTAAACTCCTTATGATAGAACACAGAATTGAAATTAAAACAGAGGGAGCGATACACTGCCTACACACAGGACTCAGGTGATAGCTAGTCCTTTTTTAATAGTGCAGTGTTCAAACTGCCTTTTATTTCCAGGGCACTATGTAAAATTTATCCCAATTATTCATTAGAAATGCCACTAATTCTGTTATCCCTTGTGTTCCCCTTAGAGAAAGCTGATGCTGGCTATGAAGTTATATACAGTAGGAGAGTTCTTAAGTTACCCAGCAAATGTCAGTGTATGAAGTCGATTTTCAGCAGTGCAAAAGTACCATTACCTTAGAGTTAACACGGTATTGTAGGAGTATGCTTTATTTCTCATATCTGAAAATACAGAAATTGCAGCTGCATGAGTCAACATAAAATATTCAAACTGTTAATGCATTAACACAAGTGTCAGTACCAGATTGCAAAGCTTAGCATAAAATTACAAATAACTAAATATGGTATACAGCATTTCTCTCCAAGCAATCAAAAACCTTGCATAATATTATAGTGCAGCTGGTTACTAGCTCGTGCAAGGCAATTTAAGTCTCCTTAATGGATAAAAAGAACCTTGAAACAGTCTCTAATGGAATACCACTTTGGCCCCAACGATATCCTGAATAAATTCTCTCGCAGGTTTTTACTCCATTTCCTAGGCATATTCTTGACAATCAAAGTAATGGCTTCAGTACATTAATAATGTGAATTTTCACCTTTACCATCCAGTGTGATAAGTGGGTGTTGCTTATGCCCTTGTGCAGCTGTGCACTGTATGTTTTAGAAGGCCAAACACTGGATGGCATATGAACATCCACCACAGCAAATGAATAGTCTACACACTCAGAGTGGTGCAAAAGAAAGGGAGGGTAGAAGTTCCTCAGCTACAGGGATGAGACAATGTTAACACATTTGGCTTGTTGTGAGAAGTAATACTGCCCCAGAAACAACCTTACTCCCTGCCACGTTGATATCCAGAACCATAAAATTCTCATCTTCCCCTTGTAACTTCTGACATGTTTGATAGGCCTGGTAATTGAACCACACTTCTAGGGCTTCCTTAGCATGCTGAGATACCAAACCAGCTAACTACAGACAATTAAGGTCTGTAACTTGAAGAGAAAAAAAACATGAATAAATCAGCAGGACATTAGATAAGTAACAAATAATAAAATTAGTGCGTTAATGCGGAAGCCAAATTTTCAATAGAAAATGTGCTGTATAACGTATGCTAAAATAACAGGGTGGAAAGACTGTTCTTAAAACTGGACTCTGGTACGTGTTCTCACACAGAAAATAAATCACACGCATCTTGCTAGCATTTAGATGTGGAAGAACTGCCTGGAGCTACGACAGCAGCTGAATGTTTCACTCTGTGAAGAATTAATATTTTCAGCAGCAGTAACCAGCACTTTATGGAGATCAGATAAATCATTGCAATAAATATGAGGTACAGAGGAATGGACCATATGTTTTCTTAATTTGTTAATTCAACTATTCACAATGTAAATTGTGAATAGCATTGATGCTAAGACATGTGAAGCATTAAAAGAAAGAGACACATATCCGGGGCTGTAGAGCTTTCGTTTGGTTTTGACCATTAAGTTGTAGCAATAGGTCGAAGATTAAATTATTCACTCCCATTTACAGGGAAGTTATATGAAAACATTCTATTCTAGGACTGAAAAGTGAATGGTAAATTAATTGCCTCACCAAGCCATTGTGTATCCTCTTTGAGAAACACGTTGAAGACGTACACTAGTTACAAAATACCCCGGAGATCAATGTGTTATGCTTAAGCAATAATGAATTTTATGCTGGCCACTGCATTACTAGGCAGTTAAGTATTTTCTTAGTTAGGCTCTTGAGCATTTAGAAGGTAATTAATGATCATGGCTGATGAGAAGATTCATTACAACTATTATGCATTTTCCAATATATGTCATTATTCAGATTTGTCATAAAGCAGAACCTATTAAATGAAAAAGTTATACACTAAGGGCTATGGGCTTAGGAAATAAATCCACAACAACTGAAGCACTGAAATAGACAATGCTGTAACACCACATTTCACAAACCCGTGACAGTCCTGGGGCAGTCTGCCTAAGATCAGGCTCTTCAGAGAAGCTCTAATAGCAGAGCATGCAGTCCAAAAATAAGAAACAAAAAGATTAGGAATGGCAATACGAATTAGCTCCAAGATGTGCTAAAGGGGATGACGGACTTAAGTGCCTTCAGTAATACTTTAAAAGTAAACTAGAGCAAGTGCTTGAATTCATATCTGTAGAGAAGTTCTTCCATGACCCCAGTCTGAGTGCCTTTTATCAAATGGAGTGGTCACAACAGCAGAAACTAAATCCTGTCTGCCCCACCATGCAGACAAATTCTGTCTACTCATCATTACATAATACTAACCTGCACCCAACCCCATCTCCCCTTGTAAAAACATCACTTGAGCAGACAAATGGCTGGGGCTCTTCCTACAGGTGCTCCAATGACCCTTCTCTGTGTTAAGACTACTTACATCAGAAATGGGAACCACAGGCAGCAAGGAAGAACAGTGTACATCACAACCTTTTCCTTCCTTCCCTGCCTCCTTCTTTTCCTCTTCTGAATAGACTTTTGAATAAGCTACTCTGACTGATTTTGGAACTCAAGAGGCATACTTATTGGTTACACGGTGCTATAATTCCCACTTTTTACAGTGTCTTGATAGATCTCCCAAAAAACCTTCAAATGGTTAAAATGCTTTAAAAAACACACACACACACACACACACACACAAGAGAAGGACTAAAAACCTTATAGACAGCTGCAATTTTCTTAAAATCAGCCTACCTTTTTCGGAAGGTGAAGGGATTACAACCCACAAAACAGTAACAGTTTGGAAGGTAATGGCTCCAATACACACAAAGCTACGGAAAACAGAGTTCAGTAGTGTAACTAAAAGACTGTTTTCAGTCGGGGGAATGACCCTTGGAGAATTACATTCATTGTTTCCTCAGCTGCTGTCATGCTGACTCTTGAAAATGTGGATCACTGTTGAAAATAATGCTGCATTGTTTGTAGATTTTGTAGAGGATTCATGAATTTAATGATAGGCACGCTGTTTTTAGCCAAATACACTGAGCTGTTAACAAAGAACAATTAAGCTGAGAGCTGTTGTTTCCAGTTTGATGCTTCAGAGAGCAGTTATACTATAGAGGTGGTACTTAGTAAAAACTGTTTGTATGAAATCTCAGCCCAGAAAATGCGTTCGTGTTACACTCCAGTTGCACCAAAAAAAGGCTGATGTGGAGAGTCATACACACAGAAATAGCCTGATAGCCTGACTTGAAATGGATGAGATCATGAGCCCCTTTCTCTAGAGAGATGAAACCATATTCCCTTGAAAATCAAGGCATCAATCTCTGTAACCAGTCTAGATGTCGTATGTTCAGTTAATGTCATGCAGACCTAGACAAAAAAGTTATGAAGATCAATAACAACAGCAGCTATTAACTAAATGCATGGCAAACATCTCACACAATTGCTAATAATTCTCTGAATATATTTACAAGCTGTTCTGTATTGGCTGACAGTATGCTGCCTTCCAATAGTGCTCACTGAGATAATAGCCTTTGTTCCTACAGGCAGCATCACTGATGTAAAATAGATCTGGACAAAGGGCCCACACACTATGCCATAAATAAGGATGAGAGGATCAGCCCTGAAGCTACCCTTCAGGCTAAAATGTCCATGGAGTTATGGAGACGTGTATAACACATGAAAATTAAAAGTAAACTCCAACTTATGTCCTTCTGCGAAGTCTGATAAACAAGTGTGAATAGTTTCTTTTTTTACCTCCTTAATGTCATATCTGTAATGAACATTTGGATTGTACTACTAATTATTGTAGAATCAGAATCATAGAATGGTCTGAGTTGGAAGGGACCTTTAAGATCATCTAATTCCAACCCCCCTGCTATAGGCAGGGACACCTCCCTCTAGACCAGGTTGCTCAAAGCCCCATCCAGCCTGGCCTATCATCTATCAGTTTACATATGTTTGGGTTGATGTGTTTGTTTGTTTGTTTTTAATGATTAAAATTACTACTTCGTACAGGCCTCTTGAAAGGTGAGTAAAGTTTTAGCAGGGACCAGGGTCTAAGCAAAACACTTGAGTAATGGCTGGCACCAGGCAGGATGTGATCGCTAAAAGGAAGGTTTCAGTAAGGAATCAAGAAGAGCTGTTTGGTCTCTTCTTTACATAACCGTTACGATCTTTGTTATCCACAAGGGGATGGAATGGTACTGCAAGCTTTCACATTTACTGGATTCCTTAAAAAAATCAGTGTGCATGACATCTATGTTTCAACTGGTATGCTGGTCTGAAGATGAGGCAATGGAATTCCCTGCTGCCCTCAGCATATCTCTCACCTGGATGTTTTGCGTACCCTCTACTTCCTGAAATAATTACAGCTTTACTACATAAGAAACAGTGTTAAAATTAACATAGATTCTTTGATAATTCTACACAACATTTAGATCCATGCTACAACACAGGTTTAGATCCTCAAACTTCTGTCAGGGTGCATGTGTGAGGGAGGCCTCACAGACACCAGACTCTTCACCATCATCTACTGTGTCAAAAGTATTTCATTATTTCCTTTCTGACAAGACACATGAATAAACTTGTTATTTAGATTTGCTTATGATGCTTTGGATTGATAGCTGTACTTAACGCGTTCATTCATTACCAGCCAGATAAGGGTTATATTAGAATAGATTAAAGTGACTTTAAGAAATTGACTTGCAAACAGAAGTAATCATGGGAGCAGTACTGGGAAACCATTTTCTTCTGTTTCCAGAAAATGTGTCCTGTGTTGTATGGGAAAAGGGAAAAAATGTGAGATGGTGTAAAGCCAAGCATTTATGATAAAATTTTATTAAAAGAAATTCATAAGATGTAGGTCATAAAAGGAATTTTAAAAAGACATTTATGAAAATGAATTTTTTTTTTGCCATCTTACACCTACATGAAAAATATGTTTTAATTGATTGGATCTGAAAACTTAAATTCCTCCTCTTTCCACATTTCCTTTTAACTGCAGTGTTATTTTTCTTTTACGAGGCCAAAGGCAACAGGATATCAGCTATGAAGGAAATATTTTATCTTACACATGCTTGGGAATAAAGGTGAAAATACTCTCCAGCCATTGCCAGGGCAATTAAGTCTTACAGGAATCAAAGGGAAAGAGCAGGAAAAGATTCCTGTACTACAATTTATATAGCAAAAATTCTCACCTACAAGATTTGTGAATAAACACCACAAAGGCATTAATATGGGCAGAGAAGGCAGCACAAGAATCCTAAAATAAAGCAAAATTAATGCACAGCAAGTTGCTAAGGAAAGAAGAATCCAAGAAACAACCAAAAAAATCATTGTGACTTCTTGTGAGAGACCATTCCACCAACTGAAACTAAACACAGCTCCCCTCCTCCAAGATCAAGAAATGGAGAGACTAGTAAATGGATACACAAGGACTGCCCTGAAAGTAATGCCTCCCATTTTATTATTTTGGCCCACAACATCAGAGGCAGATGTTGATGGTATGGCAGTAAAGATTGAACCTTCCCACCAATATTCTGTTACATTTTGTTGCTCATATGACAGATAGCAGCTGAGGGGCAGTCTGACAGATGTGGAAGTGTGTATGAAGCAAAGGTGTGTCACTGAATTCCGCCTTGCAAAAAACATTTCACCCACTGATATTCATCAATGCTTGCTGAACATTATGGAGACCAACCAGGTGATGTGAGCACAATGAAGCAGTGGGTGGTGCATTTCAGCATTGGCAACAGTGACATGAAAGACAAGCCACACTCTGGACAGCCTTGAACGGCTGTCACTATTCAAAATTAAAAGCGTCTCGAAAAGCTCATCCATGTGACCTGGCTAATGGTGGTGACTATATTGAAAAGTAGCATTTTGTAATTGAGAATTGTCTCTATACAATAGTGTTACTGTGCTCTTTGTAGCTGCTGAAGTTCCCATGTAAATAATCAGGATATGTTAATTTCAGCACAACCTACTAATTTTAAGCCAGTTGGGCAAGCTTGTATTGGCAAGGTGTCTGTGTCATGAGGAAGGCTGAACCTCTGATCCACAGTGAGATTCCTGACATGTATAGAATTTTATGGAGTGTGAAGAGGGAGAATGCTCCTCACATAGAGCATCCTGAATAGACCTGACATTTGCAATTCAATCAACTAAAATATTGAAACTAATGTTACATTCAATTTTCCATATACTCTTTATTTTGTTAGTTATAGGATAAGCACACTTCCTGATCAATATAAACAATCAGTAATTGAGTATTTAAGTAGACCTTCATTTGAAGTTGTAAATTCAGGGTTTCAGTGTCAGCCAGTCACAGAGATACATGCAGTATTCATCCTTCTGAGCTACATTTCAAAGAGTCTCCTGTGTCAGATTATAGATGGGTAATATTTTTAAGACCATCTCTATTGTCATAAATTGTCATTTTGTCATAATTCTCATAAATGCCTCTTTTACTAGTTATAGTAAAGCACTGTAGATGTGGATGAAATTTACAATACTGTGAATGTAGGAAGGAAATAGGGGAGGTTTTACAGAGATAGTCACTGGGACTTTTAGAGATAGGTGTGCTTCCTGTGGAAGTGGTGAAGGGTGCAACCTCGTTTTTCAGTTGTCCATTGAACAACTTTATCTGCAACCAGCAAAGACAAATGTAAAAATTCACCCAGAGACTATCTGCTATCCATTAGCTGGTGAAATATATCACTGATGGTCTCTTATAACTATTTTACTTGAAAGTGAGTTAACATCTGATATCTATTGTTATTCTGGAAGGATGGCATTGCCATTAAAGCACTGCACTGAACTCCATGTTTAAATTCCCAGCTGTATCACTGACTTTCTGTGTCTTCTGAACAGGTCGCCCAAGAGCCATTATCTAGGAAATTGACTAAATTTATTCTTTTTCCCTAGTGTAGATGGAGAAAAAAATTTTAGCATGAGATTTTGCCTAACATAAAATATAATTGATGATATCTGATAGGATTAAATCATCTAAGCTACCCTATGTGCAAACCACAGCACAGTTAAAGCTGAGGTTACATCAGGTTAGGTTGATATTTACCAAGCCTTATCCAGATCAAACTCAAAAATAAGCCCTATTCTTCTTATACATAATAAATAGATAAATAGATAGATAGATAGATAGATAGATAGATAGATAGATAGATAGATAAATCCAAGAATAGAATTTGGCAAATGAGGGTGAATTTTAACAAAAGAAACATAAAGAAAAGTATTTTAATGCCCATTCAAAGCATTACATTTTAATTTCCCTCACTGAAATCATAGAATCATAGAATAACTAAGGTTGCAAAAGACTTCAAAGACCATCTAGTCCAACTGTCAAACCATCACCACTATTACCACTAAACCACATTCCTAAACGCTACATCTACCCTTTCCTTGAACACCTCCAGGAACGGTGACTCCACCACCTCCCTGGGCAGCCTCTTCCACTGTCTGCCCACTCTTTCTGAGAAGAAATTTTTCCTAATGTCCTTCCCTGGTTCATCTTGAGGCCATTATCTCTTATCGTATCATTGTTTGAGACAAGTTAAATATACATATCCATCAACTTCAAACAAAGTGTTTTATTTCCTTTTATTCTTCAGCATATTTGTAAGGTTATTACTATTGGTCAAAATAAATTTTATTTAATGCATTAGTGAAATATGGTTTTAGAATAAGCAACATAGAAGTAGCACTTTGAAAACATCAGGACCAAATAATTTAATAATTCAGAAAGAATAACGGTTTCACAAATACTTTGAATCAAACATAAATTGCATTTCTCTACAAAAATACAGCTCACCTAAGAAATGCCCTCTCACTGCACTCTTCAGCAGATTTATGCCAAGCTGCAAAGAGAAAGCTCTGCTGAGCCTTGCATGGCATAGCAGGTGGCTTCAGGGTCCCTACAAGTTTCCCACACAAAGAAGAGGGGACAGTGAGGCAAATAAGTTCTAGAGAGGTCCTGTGGTGTAGCATCAATTTAGCACAGGCTGCCCTTGTCCATATACTTCTACATACTCATATCTGCACACTGATGTGTATGAACGTGTGTGTTTGAGCACACACATTCGTATCTATACAAAACGCACTCATATTTGCACACAAATGAGTTCTACTGCTTTATCTATACATGCAGCCAAGAGCATGAAAGAAGAATGTTGTGCCAGGAAACCTAGTGATATCTGAGAATAAAGTCCCATGTACTACAAACAGACAAAGCAGAAGTGTGAGTTTCCATGGTAAATTACATTAATGAAAAATGCTTCATTTCTGAGTTGTACCGCAGGAGAGCAATTCTAGTGGAAGTAACAATGAGATATGTAGGTGATAATATTCTTCCTCCTCAGTGTAGAAGAATGGGAGGAACGTATCCCTGTTGTGCAGTAAATGCCAGTAGGTGCAGCCAAAGTGTTTATTGTTCTGAAGCCCTCAGGAAATTTGGGTAAAAAGTAATGCCAATTTTTCTATTGGATCATTCAGTTAAATGGATGTTGGTTATAACACAGAAATGAAGCAATGCAAGGCCATTTTAAATTTAAATATATTTTCGCAAGTAGAGCAAGGACTGCCACATTATTCTCTCAGTAGGGTGTGTGCTGCTGTATCAGTTAGCATCTGTTCTTTGCAATTCCTACAGTCAGAATACAATGATTTAGTAAATATGCAAAAAGCCATCCTTCTGCAAATTATCATTTTTCCCGAGGTGTTTGTTTCTAGTTTATATACAGTAGATGGCACTGGTGGAATAAGAAGTCATGATACGTGGCAGCCTGTAGAAGGTCCACAGCCTACAGCAATTCCACCATCTTTCAGTCAAGATAAACCATTACCTTATTTTTCTGTTCTCTCGTCTTTCTTTTGAACAGGACCCAAAGGAACTGTAAGCATATGACAATTTTTATTCTCCTTGCTCACAGAACCACAGAATGTTTGAGGTTGGAAGGGGCCTCTGGAGATCATCTAGTCCAATGCTCCTAAGAGCAAGGTCAATTACAACAGGTTGCTCAGCACCGTGTCAGTCAGATTTTGAATATCTACAACAGTGGAGACTCCACAACCTTCCTGGGGAAGCTATTCCTGTATTTTCTTATGTTTAAATGGAAAAGTCCCTATTTTAATTCATGCAGTTTACCTCTGCATTGTCACTGGGTACCACTGAAACAAGCCTGACTTTCTCTTTGCATTCTCCCTCCAGGAACTTACATGCACTGACGAGAACTTTCCTCAGCTTTCTCCTCTCCAGGCTGTGCAGCTCCTGGTCTCTCAGCTACTCCCTCTCATGTAAATGCTCCAGTCTCACTGGTACTGAAAATAAGGGAAGGATCTCTCACCTACTGGTCTCTCAGCTACTCCCTCACGTGTAAATCCTCCAATCTCACTGAAAAGGGAAGATTCACCTCCCTTGATATGCTGGCAGTTTTTTTCCTAAAGCATTCCCAGAGGCTTTTGGCCTTTGCTGCAAGGACACACTGATACCATGTGTTTGATTTATTGTCTAGCAGGACCAACAGGTCCTTTTCTGCAAAGCTGCTTTCCAGCCAATCAACTCACAGTCTGTACTAGTGCATGGGGAAGGTATAGAACATTGAATTTGCCTTTGTTGAACTTCATGAGATTTCTCTTTGCCCATTTCTCCAGATTATCGAGTTCCCTCTGAATGTTAGTACAGCTGTCAAGTCCAACAACAAATCTTCCAATTTTTCTATCATCTGCAAATTTGTCTAGGCTTCTCACTATCCCACTATTTGGACAATTAATGAAGAGGTTAAACAGTATTGGCATCGGTATTGTTGGTAGTACACTACTGGCTTCAAGGTAGACTTTGTGCTGCAGACCGTGGGACTTGGAGACTGGCATTTAAGCCACATTTCAAACCACCTTATTCCCAAGGGCATTGTTCATACACTGGCAGGCATGGGGCATGAACTACCTCTCTAAGAAGACTGTTCCTGTGTTTGAACTGCACAGAGTATTCAAGGTGAAGCCACACCAATGCTAAATATAGTAGAAGAATCACCTCTTTTGGTTGTGTGGCTATGCTGTGTTTATCACAATCCAAAATTCAACTGGCCCTTTGGCTGCCAGGGCACGCTACTGGCTCTTGTTGGGTTGCTGTCAGCCAGTAGCCTCAGGTCCTTTTCTGCTGAGCTGTTCTCCAGCCATTCAACTCCCAGTCTGTACTTGTGTTCAGTATTGGAGACCTCCTGGATTACTTGCCCTCTGCTGTGGTGCCCTCCCAGCACCACAGTTAGGTAATATAAACCATATTTTCCTTCTGAAAAAAGAAGGCTGTTTCTTTGTTTTTCTCATTTCATGACACCAGAAGCACAAAATAGTTACTAAAGGAATTCCAAGGAAGCATTCAGATATTTTTACACTACTGACAGATTGCTTGGACAATCATACGTAGTTGAAAGATATGTGAGGAGTGTTTTGGAAGGAACCTCCTACTGCAGCTTCAGGATGGTTGTGATTTTTCAGGCAAGCACATTGGCATTCTTAAGATGACATTTATTTTGATGTCATTGTTCTTTCAATTGCTACCACTGGCCAAATGTTACAAAGACAATGAATGATACAGAAATCAAGGAAAAATCCTTTGATTGAAGTCCAAGATGACTACTGAGTAAAAAGAAATTTTCCAATGTCCTGACGAGGCTATAGACATTTAAGTTACAGAAATAGAAGGAAGAACGTGGATGAATAATTCCCAATAAATTCACTCTGAATTCAGAAGGCCCTCTTTGATGTGAACAAAGCAATCAGGAGATCTCAAATTTGATTGAATTTAATTCATTCATTGAAAACTGTTACTCTAGGAGACAAGGGAAATTCCCAGAGCTGTTACTCCCAGTGGCTGTGAGATTAGCCACTGCTGCACTCACTCTGGGCATAAAATTCTAGTTCTGCGTTTTCTAGCTTTTATTAACATTTCAAATATTACAGCCCAACAGATTTGTTTTTATTCCAGTTTCAGCTATAATAGTGGTATTAAAAAAGTGAAGCCAAATGGAACCTTTTTCTTCTAAGTACACTTTAAAAGCATTTTGATAGAAGAAGATCTTAAACAAGTTACAGCTTTCTATTCTGACTCACCATGCGTGAATAAAAGAACAGAGCCAGAGAGATTTCACAGCTACTCGGATAAAACGTGGTTGTGATTGTCAAGTGTGGTTAAGAGCGAGAAGTTGTACAATCAGCCCAGGAAAGGGCAAAAAAAACTCATTAAATTCCTGTCAGAGCAAGGCACTCTTCTGTACCAGAGGACAGCTGGT
The DNA here is from genome assembly GCF_016699485.2 of Gallus gallus. Taxonomy (NCBI): domain Eukaryota; kingdom Metazoa; phylum Chordata; class Aves; order Galliformes; family Phasianidae; genus Gallus; species Gallus gallus. The sequence continues at coordinate 143,889,139 of NC_052532.1, forward strand.
AACTCTTAATATTTATACCAATACTTTAATACTTCTCACCTTTCACCATGCATGCGCCACACCAGCTTGGAATAATTTCCATTTGGCTTCACACGGGATGCACGATTGGCAGATCTGGGAAATGATTCATACACACTTATTCTCCGCTGGACTTTGGGGTAGCACAGTCTCACCTTCCACTGTGTTACATGTCACTGTGTTGAGCAAAAAAGTGGACAACCTACTGGCTTCCCTAATACTCTGGTGCCAAGTAACATGTGTACGATTTCCACAAACACCATTTTGGTGGTTAATTCATGAGCATCTGCTGCCCACAGCCAGGAACAGCCTGGCTTCCCCTGCAGTTGATGGTAGCAACAGGCTGCTCATGCCTTCACCTTCTTCTGAAATTTCAGCTCCCTCTTCCAACTTGAGGCCTATAGCTTAGGGCAATCTATATCAACTACCACAGAAAAGGTGACAGCAGAGCGGTTGTGGTCAGCATAGCAGTGTAAAATGAAAAATGAGGTTCCACTGACCTTCTCCAGTGCTTTTGTCTATTTTCCAGGAAAGAGCTCAAATTTTCAGAATCCATGGGACTAGCTGGTTTTGCAAAAGGCCTGATAGGAGAAACAAAGCATGTCAAAAATTTTACCTAAGCCTTGAAGAAAAGCTGATGAGTTGTGAGAAGGAAAGAAAATGGCAAATGACAGTGGAGGAAAAAAATAGAAGGAATTGAACTGGATGCGTATTGTAACATACCACAGAGTGGGTAGCATCTCTGAATTCTGGTGTTACAGTGTCAGGAATTACGTGGAGCTAAAAGGGACAAGAAATTGTCATTAAATATAATCTATTCAGATTCTCAGAATGATAGCTGGCTACCATCCAAGGCATTCACACAGAGCTACAGAATCCACTCCTCCTCACAACCAAAACACACAGTAGGGATGTTTGGTGATACAGATGAGAAGTGAGCAAAAGCAGGAAAATAGCTTGGGGTATTCTAAATTCATCTCCAGTATATGTACCCAACAGAGATGAGTATGAATCATCAGTCAGTAAACCACATAAATGATCATCCCCCCATGCTGATTTTGTTCCATTTGCGTTTAAATCTGTTGAAGCATTGTTTGGTTTTGTTTTACTTCAAACACCAGAGCCACCATCATCTGTAAGCTCACTTCTTGGGTTACATTCAGCCTTTGCAGTTCTCTGTAATGCAAGCCTTATGAAGAAAGTCGTTCTTTGTTCACACTCATAAATCATCATACAACAAAATCATTGCCTGCAGGTGACTGATTGAAAAAAACTAGTTCTGACACCAAAAAGGTAATGAAAAAAATAGGGTACTAAAATGTTCTGCTTAAAAAAACAAAGCCTGATATGGAAAAAGAAAAGGTTAGCTTTCTCCCAATTAACCTCTGGGGCACAGAATTCTAGCTTATCAGTTTGAATCTGATGCTTTATGTCAACACTTTCTGAAGTAAAATAGGATTCACCTCCTCTGATACCAGGAAGGAGAGTTTTACAAATGAGCAGAGATTCAGATGTCTGCACTTTTTCCTCTATGCAGCATACAGAGTAGGATGCTACATCCGAGTATTGCAGAGTGTTCACCATTTGCTATTAGCTGGACTCATACCAGAACTGAGCTTCTGGTTATTGGAGCCCTGCATTTCAGAAGTGTTGGGACATCCTGAGAGCTCATCTCTTTTAAGCACTGCAGTATTCAACACTCCATCACCTAACCACAAAATTTACAAGTGAATTCCAAAATGCTGTGGTCCATATGCTGTGAATGGAAAACGAATGTGGGTTATAGGAGCTTTGCAACTACTTATCCACTGAGTGGAGCAACGTTTGAGTCGTACAATGAGGAAAGCCAAGCAAGGAATGGGAAATTTTGCAGAGCTTATGTTCTGGATGCAGGAATATAATCTGATATGAAATGGATTCAGAGACAAAGAACATCTTCTGCATTGAAGTACCTAGGTTACATACATGGAATATCTTACCTATAATATCTGCATCTTAGTGACATTGTCCAGTTACGTCCACTGGAGGGAAATAAGCTCTCCCAGAAAGATTAATTTGGCTGTTTTTAAGAATCTATCTTGAGATTAAACATAACAGATCACATCCTACAGTTTTCTAAAGACAGTTTCTTTTATATACAGAATACTAACTTTAGGCACATTTTCAGTTGAAAACTGAAGGATTTTTTGCTTTTCAGGCCAGCAGGTAATTGAACATGTTTGTGGTGATTTTTGTAACGTTTCTATTAAAGTAGACATTTATGATCTTTGAAAATTGAGGTTCTTCCCTCAGTGCCATATTTATACTTCATTGTTTCATCTCATTCCCATTACTTTTTCCTTAAGGTTATCCAATTTTTACCATATGACATCCAAGTTCTCTTCTGCCCAGTTCTACGCTGGATATTATTACTTCAATCCTACTTCTCATGCTGAAGTTGCTAAAGAAAATACTAAAAGCCACTTCAAGACTAATCCATGAAGAATGTTTTTAGTAGTCTCTTTCAATCTATTACTGTTTTTTTTTAACATTGTCCATTGTCTTCTTCACTTAAAACTGTTCCCTAACTACCTGAAAATTTGCACATCTCTCTGAGTAATGAGCACTTTCCTATGGGCATCATTTCAGATGCTTTATTCAAAAAATTAGTCTGTCGCAGTGGAACTCCTGTTTTACTTCAGCATCTTTTTAGGGGTCATTTACAGCTGAGCCACTCACCCTGGCTAACTTCGTAGTCAATGGAGAGAAATAAGCACTTGTAGGTATGATTCATCTGATCTGTTTTAGACATGGACTTTAGGATAGGATGAATCATACCCTAAAATTAACTATTTTTTGGCACTGCTAAAAAGAGAGCCTGGGGTGACTCTTTCAGAAATAGGTGTTTCTAGAGCAGAAAAATGTATTTTGTTAGATTAATCCCACCATCCATAACCAAATAAATTATATATTTCATAAATCTCTACTTTATAAAATCTTTTATCCAAAAAATGAATCCATTCAATCTGATATAAACTTCCCTTGGCCTAACATGTCGCATTTTATCCAATTTTCCATTACCTTTATGTTATAAATTATTCTTTCCATTATAGATTGATCTTGCATATGGCTGATACTAGACCAGTAAGTGTGTTGTTTTTGAGTACTTTCACCCTGAGTAAAAAAACTTCCTGTATTTTACTTCGATCTGCAAAGTAATTATTTTTATTTTCTATGCATTCATTCTGAACTTACTAATTTTTCTTTTGTATTAAATGTTTATTTAATATATAATTATGTATCATTTAATATATAGTTTTACTAATCTTCCTGTCTTTGCCCTTGCTTTTCCATCTTCCACTTGGTTGCTGGGCATTTTAAAAGTTAAACCCAACCAGTGCCATAAGTTTGAAATGCAAGAATTTCATTACTAACTAAGCTTTGAAAGGATGCACCATATATAACTCCTCAGTTGTGTGTCTTTAGAATAAAAATTAAAATAACCAGTGCAGGCAATAAACAGCTAAGCATTAATTTTATGTTCACTGAGTGGCAGCAGTTATCAAAATCTGCAAACATGAAAAGGGGAGGACTGAAAATTATTGAATAGTACATGACCCCAGAGCAGTGAGCAATCTTCTTCTCCTGACTCCTCTTTGATATGAAGACTCTTTGCAAAACAACACACTAGAGCATCTCTCTGCTGCTTAGTAAATTACTTTCAAATTGACTTTATTAATATCAAATAGGAGCATATTGTATCATTATTAACAACCCATTATGAATGTGTAAATATCACTAGATTGCCATATTTATTGGAATAATAAACTGTGAACATTTAGCATAACATTAGAATCATTAATTCAAGACTATAGTAGGGTGTTTTTTTCATACTCTAAGAAGACAAGAAGCATGCATAATTCATACTTTGCAGCTGGGAACAGCAGTCTAGATTGCAGAAAGATGTCTTAAATGTGTTTTTACTAACAACAGAAACAGATTTTTCCGCTGATCTAAAGTAATTGCTGAGAGAAAAGCTGAAGAGGCTATCATCACGAAATGTAACGGTAAATGGAGAATCATGACAGAAAATGTCCTAAGAAACAGTTTTCTTCTGTATTTGATTCGTATTCACTGAGGATCTGATTAAAACCTCAATTGAAAGATGGCTGAAAAGCTCCTGCTGAAGCCAATGGATCTTAGAACATTGCTGAAGTGGAAGGACAAGATTGCTGAAATTGTCCACAGGGGTTCAGTCTTCATATGAGAAGTAAATGTCCAGGATCATGTATGCAACCGGTGCCAAAATGAGAGATGAGATTGAACTGTGAGTTTTGTTTAGATGTGGAGATCTTTTGAATAATTTTCCGTGTTCAGTCACTCTCAATGGTCCTTGGGGCTTTGGTCCTCTGCTTTGATCCAGAAGCACTCCAGGAATGGACAACAGGTATGAAGTGCATTCCTGGGAGGCTTCTTTAAACCCACCGATAAATCGTAATACTTAAATACTACATGTTAAAAAATACAAGTAACTTTTTAACAATACATGGGTAAAAATCACATAAAGGAAGTTAGATAACCAGAAAACACTGGTGGTAAGAATACTCACGTGCTCAATGTGTTGAGGCCTCCTATGAGCAAAAATAGAGAAGAAAACTCATTCACAAATATAACTCTGGCCTCATGTAAGAGTGAGATTGTTTTATATTATCAATAGATTCATACGTCTACCTTAAGTAGAGTAATATAATTTAATATTGTATATTAAACTGATTTTTTATCAGTTAAATTATTAAAAGAAGAATAATGCTCTACAGCAGTACTTCACTGTTACTGAATCAGTGTTCATGCTGTGCTTCCCATCCCAACTCTTCCAAATGCTTCTGCAAAATTTTTATGTTTACTCTTTGGAAAATTAACTAAGAATTCTTCTTCAGTAGGTTAGTGAACTAATAATAATATGCTGAATCAATATACATTCTGAATACTAACTTTTTTTCTCTCCTTTTCACTTGTTTTCTCTGTTATTATTGTCATAATTACAGATAAGGCACATCATATTACAGGAGATATGAATTCTTAATGTGCTATCTGTATTGCATTAATCTTTACATGCTTCTTGTACTGTGTATTTAAGATTTTAACTATTAATACTAAGTTACTCCATTACACTGAGAAGTTTGTGCTGGAGGCTGGCTCCTGGAACTCTTTCTGTCTAGAGAATTGCATTCCCGAGAACTGACGTGTGATTCTTAGTGGCTAAGGAGACCAACAGACGTTGTCAGGTTAGGATTCAGCAGCTATTAATATGAGTCTCTAAAATAAGTCCTACAATTTGGGATCTAGACATGTCTATTTTTCTCCCACTTGCCTGTAGAGAAGCCTGGAATGAGTAGTTCAGTTGTAAATAAAGAGCTGTGTACATTTAGTTTGATTGAACCCCATTTCAAGTGAAGGAAATTTACTGCTGTCTGTTATCTGATGGTCTTCTTGGAAGGAGTGATATAAATGCCATTCAAAACTCTACTCCATATCTTCAGGAGCAATTCTGTCAGAGAGGAAAAGGAATGAATGGGATGCTTTGAGCACTACAAGATTTTGCAGTTCTACAAATATGTATCAACCATTATTTCCAGAGTGACACTGCTTGCCTTGAGAAATAATAAATTATGAGATGAGCAGGACAGCACTTTTAAGAAGGACCTTCCCAAGGGAGTGCCGTCTTTGCTAAGGTAAGGCACACTAAAAGAGGTACTGACTCTACACTGTCTGTCTAGAGTCTGTCTCTCGAGCTTGACAGCAAGAATGAAAGTAATATCAGAAAGCTGTCTGTCAGACAAAGAATTTGTGTGGTGGTTAAACAAAACTGTTATGTCTGTAATGCTGTGTAAGGAGAACACTTCTGAGCATGGTATATTCTGTCTCCCATTCATTTCCTGTACATGTTCCTAGTTCCATGTGGCCCTTTTCAGGACACATATGCTCTGCTCAGGTATGCTTATCAAGCAAATGTTTGAAAAAATGTAATCTTCTGAATGATCTGAAGGGCACATACATCTGAGCTCATACTGACAGAACAGTTTGCATGACTCACAAACTCAGTTTTGAACGTTTGCCTTATAGTCACTGGTTTGCCCTCAACACACCACATAGACATATTTAGATGTGGTCTTGGAAACAAACAGCTCTTGGAAATGCTAAGCCCCAGCAGTGTTCACACAGCAAAGAGAAAATTCCTAGCCTTTTTAGGAGTTTTGTTAAGTAAGTGATTGTGACACAGAGCTTTAGCTCTAAATCAAGACCAAACTTTAGGGCAACCACAAAGTTGCAGCTTAATCTCCTCTGTAAGCTTAAAAACATTTAGCAGTATGACTTGCTTAGCATCACGCTATATGCTTGAGAGTCAGCAACATAAACATATTTGAACATTCAGACAGAAGACAAAGTGTGGTACACCATGTGTTTAATTCTACCTGCAGACTGTACCAAACAAAACTTCCATGAATGTTTGTATTTTTCTTTATAGAAATAAAACTGACTTTGCTTGCATTCAGCTTCTGTCAGTAATTGCAACAAATGCAATAGGAGACACCCCGCCTCTTGGACAGCTTTTATATGCAGTTTTACTATTTATGATCCCCACACCATGACAGAGGAATCCCTGTTCTATTTACAAGAGCAAACAAAATTCTGCTGTTTAACTGGTATGACCCCCTAACACTTCTGTAGCCATATCCACACAAAGGCAATGAAACCCCTTACCAGGATACACAGATGAGACTTTTGCAGTAGATGTGTACTGAGCTCATACAGAATATCAAAATCCATTTTGTGGTAGCTGTCTTGTTTTAGTAACAGCCTATATGGATGGTAAAGGTGCCTTATTGTTCAGCATTACATCTTCAAAAGTCAGCCACAGATTGCTTGTTTCTTGCTTGCTACTTCCCTTAATATAACCACCCTTATGGCAGCAAAGGAGGAATCTGGTGTTCCAGATGCTCCATGCAAGGTATCTTCTGGCAAGGAGTTAGTCTGGGCTCATTGCAGATGGGTTTGATGATATATCTGTGGTGGCTCTCACGCAGCACTATTGAAGAGAACTGATGAAAAGCAACACAGATCAGTGTGAAGGACGCGGCAGGCACTTCAACTCAAAAGGTAGTACAAATACAGCTGTAAATACAATTTTACCTAACTGTGCTCCTTGCCACCACCTAGTGGGTGGCTGGACATCTTGTTTATCCCTATGAATTACTGGGCTATCTTCTGGGAGAAGCCACAAAAATACTTTGCATATGTATTACAGTTAAATGCATTTGTCAAAAGTAGAGTCACTGTTGGTTGGTTCAATTATGTCAATATCTGTGACATATATTCATCATAAATATGCTGCTAAAAGTTAAATGTGACATCTCTCCACTCTGTGTTTAGTTTATCAAGCTGTCTTTGAAAACGTGGATCTACTGAAATCCCATAGGAACATATACATTCATCTGTTCTCAGATGGAGCGGGATTTGCTTCAATTTTGCCTTTTATTTTATAGTATGTTGCATATGTACCAAATATATATGTATATGTTTGTGTGTAGAGATAGGGAGGCTGGGAATGGAGAATGAGAGAGAAGCCAACTCATGATTCCTTACTCAAATTTACTTCAGAACTCCTGGCTTTTCATACACTTATAGATGGTTCCCCCACAGCCCTTCAAGACTTATATTGAACTGAAAGCTTAGCAAGACAGAACAAAAATAGATGCAGTCTTAAGACTACATTTACTGCAAAACTGATTTTAACCTTCTGACAGCCACTATCCTGTTACACCAAAAAGCACTGTTTCTACAGCAGAAGATTTTCAGCTGGGTCTGGCAATATAGAAGAAATCACCTGTGTCAAATCCTGTCCTCCCTAAATCACAGTCAGTGGTGTGATGGGCACTGAGTTCTGAAAGATCCACAGAACATACACTCATGCAATGAAGAACAAGCTTAAAATCTCCAATGTCTAAAAATCAATGCTACAAAAACTGCAATACATTATATGAATACAGCAGAAAGAAACAATAAGGCCAATGCTCAAACACAATCTACTTATCAGGAGATGGTTAAAATACTGCTTTTATTCCTCTTCAAGATGTTTCCAGAGATCATATTTTGAGCAGTCATTACAGTCCCTCACTCCTTTATTTAAGTACATAGGTATATAAATGTATGTATACACAAACATATGTATACGTCTGTGTTCAAGTGTTTGTATAAATATGTCTATATACATGTGCATACATATTTAAACTTCATCTGCTGTCACCTGCTTTTCCTATTTAGCACTCTGAACTGCTTGCTGTAAATTACACACCTGGAGTACTGTTCCACTCTGATAAGCTCTGCCCTCTCCCCTTCTCAGCTTTGTGGAAGAGGTACAGGTAAGGATTACTCTGTTCATGCCATGCATTAATGTATCTTTATACCAACAAATTCTCATTATTTTCCGGTGTTTCTTTGTTTTTAATGTGTATAATCTTTACCGATCTGGGATTTTGCTTGAGTAACATGGGGCTGACTCAGAACAATAAACCTGATGCAGAAAATAGCAACCAATTCAGAAACTGGAACATTGTTTTCATCATCACTTGTTTTATCTTTCCTGTAGTCTCGAAGCATAAAATCCAAGAGGTGTTTTCATATAAACCTTATAGCAATGAGCTTATAAAAAAAAAAAAAAAAAGGTAATTCTCACCCTTCTCTATGGCATACTCACATCAGAGAGGTAATTAACTTTAAGGGATAAGAGAAAGATGGTAAATCTGCATTTAAATAGTATATTTAAATACTGCTTAAATCTCCCAAATCTAAGCACAGAATCCTTACCCATCCTCATTCATACTGATAAGGATTTGCTCAAGTATTCCAATTGACCTTGATGGTCTTTCTCCAGTGAGTACATACCAGCACCAGCTTAAGTGGCCCTTGGGGGCCTTGTAGGAGAATACTTTTCTTGCTAACTTATGACTTAATTGCTAGCAACACACACTATAAAATAATACTGTAATAATTAACAGAAATTACACTTCAGGTTATTTAGGAACAAAAAAATATGAAGGAAAAAAATAAAAAAAAAGAAAAAAGGCAGTAATATATAATCCACTACACTTTTTAACAGACAAAAACAAGGTCTGCTTCCAAAACCTAAGAATCTTCAGCAAAGATGAAGTTGGTGTACACACCTAAAGACACGGGCAGTTTGGATGCTCCAGATTTGCCTTGAATCAATACTTGTGTGAGGTGACAGTGAGAGCCTTGGGAAGAGCCCAGGGTGACTAACTGGCATTTAATTCTAGAAGCCTAATAAATGTAGTTCTGTCAGCCTCTACTTGTAGCCAGGGAAGCCATAGAGGGGAATATAGAGCAAAAGGAAAGTTAGGCATTATGAAAACCTTTCCTACATGCTCCTTTTTTCATTTCTCATTATACGATCAAGATCATAATTTTCAAGGAGTAATGCTGTACTGATAAAAATCAAGCTGAGACTGGAGAGTTTATTGCTTATCTTTTGGTTGATGTAATGCTGTGCAAAGTTAATGCATGTGAATGTTGCCAGGTTCATTGCCCAAGAAAAGAAAATCCCTTTTTAAACATTACTGAGTGTACAGCAGCATGGGAAAACATCGGTATAACTACATCAATATGTTTTGACCTATACAGCCTTAGCAATCTTTTTCAATTTATCATCCAGGAGAATCATGTCATGCAACCTCCTAAAGATGATTTCAGATTTAATTTTTTTTTCTCAAAGTTGCTTGTTTTAATTTCCAAGATGGATAAATATTTTAAACAAATTTTACCTTGTATGAACGTATTTTAGCTTAATACTTAAAGGATTATGATGCTATGATACTGATTATGATGCACCATTCCAGAACAAGATTTGGTGGACCTGAACACAAAATTGTGCCTCATAAAGGAATTGTAAAAACAATGGCATGAGCATAAGTGAGATGCACCAAAAAAAAAAAAGAAAAAAGAAAAAAACAAAGTTATTATTGCAGTTGAGAGCTATTAATCTTTTGCTAAATGTTATGGAGCCATAACTACACTAAAGCAAATATTTAAAAATTCATTTTATAGAACATCCTGGGATAATATAATTGGAATTATTGCCTGTTGTAATTATTGCCTTGGGTCTTAGTTTTTAATTCTTACCTTCTACTTTTTCCCCTTCCATTCTGCTAAATAGAGGGCATGTCACTCTCATTTGTTTTACAGTATATTATCTGTTGAATACTGCCTAGTATTTCAGATATTATATGCTAATAAAATACATATATATATTACTATTTATATATCTTAAAAGTTTATATACAGAATTTGGAGTTTCATTATCCGTTCTTACCAATCCAGAATTTTAGCCATAAAGCTGAACAACTATGTTAACATTTTTTGTATATTTCAAACAGGTTTAGCAGTCTTTTATCAATCAAGAACTTTCTCTGAATTAATTTCCATTGTTAGTGAGCATAATGATAGCCTTCTAAACTCCTTTCAGGTTTATTTGCTCCTTCAGAAGTGTTTGTTCATTAATGCTACACAGCCATATTTTCTGACATCTCTCTATTGTGTTATACCAAGTGATAATTTAGCCAAGAAGTCTAGGATTGCATCCTTTTGACACACCAGACAGTTTACATTCGAGCTCAGGGACATGGCATTACCTAGGCTTGATCCTGTGAAATACAGCAAACTTTCATACAGACAGCTGATACCTTGGAAAATGGTTTCAAAACCCACTGCATTTGGGGGAAAAAAAAAAACACTTTAGAAGATAACACGAATGTCTGTAGATACTAGCGAAGGCTACAGTGCTGATCTTTCTTACTGAAATGTTGATTTTCTTTTATACAATTGTTACCAATGCAGGCAACGGACAATAAAGCACTTGGCGCCTCTCAGAAATGAGACCTCAGAAGATAAAGAAAAAGCATATATATGCTTAAAATGCACATTGATTGTCAAAGGTTCTTTAAAGCTACATACATCTCTATTAAAAACAACTAATGCCTGGACTACGGTAGAGCATGGAGGCCATCGTATCTGTGAGAAATTTTCTTCACGTTTTTTACTTGCTTGGAAGGGAGTAAATACAAAAGAAATGAGTAGAAATGTCCTTTCCCCCAAGATGCAGTCAAGGAATCTGTTACGTCTATGTATTGTGCCTGAAGGTTTCTACAGCAGGTTCAAAGGGACAAAGTTGCTGAAAATCTCTCTTTGTATTTGCCTCCGGGAGTGGGATTAGAGTACATTTTCCATAGTTTTACTTCTAGCCTGCAAACTGAAGTTCTTTCTTTTTCTTCTTTTTGTCTTCTTGTCTTTTTTTTTTTTTTAATATTAATTAAGCTATCTTTGATGTTTTCTTTTTTTTCTTAAGAGTACGAAAGAAAAGAATGGAAGTAACATTTTTTTTTTCTCTTTCCTCTGCAGTTAATCCAACTGAACGATTGCAAGTGATGCTTATTATTCGGCAGATCTTGATTTGCAATGCACTGAGCCATCTATCTTTTGCTGCAGCTACAAGAATAACGTGCTATGGGTAAGCCAACATATGATCCTGTGGGGCATCAACTCTTCTGCTGTCACTGCTTGCATACGTGTTGGTATTCTGCCATACCCTGGGGTAGATGCAAGCAAGTTTACCCTTCAGTGAAGTTATTTTCCCTTTATTATCCTGTTGCAGAATCTATCACAGCCCAACAATTCCACAATTGATTTGCTGGCAGCTGAGCCCTGGGGCTTGGAATGTAAATAAGACTCAGAATAAAAGTGACGTGCACTGCAGCAGTTGACAGTGAGTGCAGGTACTTCATCAATTGACCTGATTTCTGGAAAATGTGCTTGCAACCTTGAAACTTGTTTTGCAATTACAATCTTTGCAATAAAATATTAGTCTCCATGGTAATGAGAAGTGCCTTCCTAACATATTTAGGAATAAAAAAAAAAAAAAAAAAAATGAGGAGATGACAATATCTCTGAGGAAAATGAAATTTTCAGTATCATTTCACAGTTGGACAGCTTCCTGCAGACTTGTCAACAGATTAGTAGCTTTCTGCCCATTTTATACATGGAAAAACTGAGTAATTAATAACCCTCAGGCCTTCCTTGCAAGAAGGAGATTTAATGAGCTCTGTAGCAGTACTGAAGCAGAAGGACATAAATGGTTTTTTCGTGTCCATGCAGAAGAACAACACTGATGGAAGAATGGTCCTGCCTTACTCCTTACAGGGTCTATTAAATGTCATTAAACACTGCTCTATTAGTTTAAATGTGGCAAAATTTGGAGATGAAAATAATCTCTTTGAGCAGAGATTCCATCTTTCCTACATCATGGTACAATGTCAGTCACAACAGGAATCTGATCCACAGGCCCTACCTTACAAGAAAAAAAAAAATATATGAGTTAGGACCCAGTAGGCAGCAAAAGAAAAAAATATATAGTAGGCTCTGTACAAACCTATGCGCTCAGCGGACCAAATATCTCTCAGACCGACTTCTGCATAAGGGGCTGTTTTAGGAGCTACATGAATTGGCTAAAGCTGGTCATGAAATACCTTTCTGAATAATTTCCCCACAGGAAACAATCAAAATAATGGACAAATATCTTCCAGGCCAGGAACCACAGAACAGAAGTCAGAGTGGGGAGAGAGATGAGAACTATCTTTTCCTCCCCAGTCAGACAGCCAGAGAGAACCGCAGCATTCAGAGACTATGGCAGACTGCCCAAAGTGTTCATACCAATTCTACTTCACAGCAGTTGAAAAACCTTCCAGATGTTAGCTGGTTTGCTGAAAAAAATCAGTCTTGTTTCTGCTGAAATAGAGTTCTCTTGGACAGGCAGGAGAAGTTTTTCCAAGACCTCAGAATTCCTCATAGGAAAGAAAATGCCATATTCTTTCAGCTTTGTAGATTCCTGTTTCTTGCTCTTGATGTTTAATTGCTGTGCAGCCAAAGATAAGTAACTTTATCTCACCATTCCTCAGTTTCTCCATCAATACAGCGAGAAGCTTTCTTGTGCCACTCTAAGAGAAAAGGAAAAAAAAATGAAGGAAGAAAAGAAAGAAGGGACTATTTCACTATTTCTTCTTAAATGTCTTATTACTCACCAACTCCCTCGTGCAAGAAATGAAAGTAAAATGTTATTTACAAATTGCAGCTAGAAATTGTCTAAAAGTAGCCACTCTAGCTACACTGCACAATAACTCACGTCTCACATTTCTCAGTGTTTTCCTGGGTGTATACTAAAACTTAGGCATCAGTGTCTGATCTCATACTTACAGACATACCTGTCTGTGAAACAAAATGGTTAAGAATACCAGTTTCGTTTCACAAATAGAAGAAACAAGTAAAGTTTAAAATTATTTCTGCATTCGATGGCACTGTTGCCGTCTGACGTCTCGATCTATAGTCTGATGTCGTCTACTGTCTACTGGTTAGATGGTGATGCTCAACATTTTTGCCTCAAATACTGGTGCTGTTTTATGGTCTTTTAATTTAGATTTTGATTTATGAATTATGAACAGGGCTCATCTCTTTTCACATCTCTCTGTTCTTCATTATATCACACAGTGCTTCACTGCATATATTTCCCAAGAGGTCTCTCATCATTTTTAGGGCTGGCTTTAAAGATCATTTTTTACACCTACATTTTATATATAGGTCCTGGTCATGGTGTTCTTTACATGTGGTTGAACTCTCCAGATTCCATGGAACCCATTGTTAGATAAGTAGGTCTGTGAAAAGGAATGAAAGACAAGGCTGGACCCGTAGCTGAAATGCTAAATATAGCTGGAAAGGGAACCTTTACACTGAAAAACGTATAGACCCCAACTCATTGTTTCATTGTACCTCATATCAGAATTTCATATCACTCATATGAAACATCATCTTCTGATTTACTTACCATATTCAGCTCTCATATTTAACTTAGGCAAATGACTATAACTATGTGAGTGCAAAAATAAGATCCAATTTGTTAATATTATGTGAAAAACTGAAAGGCAAATAAATGTCTTGGTTCTCTGATCAAGGCTTCAAATGCTTTTTGAGAAAATCTATTTGAAATGCTTTTTCTTTTCCCACTACAATATTATTTCCTTAATCTTTTAATGTATTGCAGTACAACTTTGTGGAGTATACAATACAGTTCTGATCAACTTAACCGTAAGATAGACAGAGGTCTTTAAAAGAACCTACTTATATGTATATATAAACATTTGCGTATTTATATAAACATAGATAAAATACTATTAAACTGGAAGGTAAAAATGATGAATTACAAATTGCTTCTGAAAGAACAGAGATGCTTGTACAGACATCGATTAGGACAATACTATTTTTTTCACTGTAAAACTCTTTTTTTTTCATTGTAAAATTCTTAAATCATATAATGCTAGCACATACAATCAACCCTACAAGGTTTCCAGTCTTTTTCTCATACGGCTTGAAATAATTTCAGAAAGGAAATTTGAGTACCTTTGAAAGTGATTTAAGAGTTCCACTTTCCATTTAAATTGTCTTTTTTATCTTCTGCTTCTTTGTGTCAAGCACTGACAGTTACTTTTATTTCAATGTCTGGCAAAGAGAGAGTGGAGGGGGGAAAATGTATCCCAGTTAAGTGAAAACTTTGTATTTTCTCTAACATGACAAAAGTCAAGGCAAAAAAAAAGTGAAGTAGCTCAAGGCTTAACACTGAAGGAGTTGGAGAAACTACGTTGGTACACTGGTTGATTATCAATATGCAGTTCTTTATTTTTCCTATGAAAGCTAAAGTATGTCTTGTATCATTTCTGAACAACTGCAGATTCTATGGTTCAGAGAGCAATAGAGCGGCAGAATCTTTGTTATTCACAAGTTTTTGACCTGCTACAATATTGCCAACTTATACCGACAAGAAGGCATTTCACAACCACGCCTAGGGCTGAGTGTAGTTCTCTTTCAGGTTTAACAACTACTATAAGTAATAATAATAACGAAACAAATAAATAAATAATGTTTGTTAACTATCTATGTGGGGAAAGGTTAATGCATGATGAAATATACACTTTAATGCAAGACTCCGAGCCATAATTCTTCAAATTCACCCTAAACATTACATGAATTTGGCAACAAGTCCTCAATGGATCTGCCCGTTCTCGTCCACTGGGCAAGGATATTTCTACAGTAGCAGGGCTACTGTGTCTAAAACTTGACTGAATGCCTGGCCTCTAAGGGACAAAGAAATGATGGGATTGGTTTGTCAGTCTTCTTCTGAAAACTTTTGGCCCACAGATTCAGCAAAGTGCAAGAGCAACAACTCGAGGATGTCGAGTTCTCAAATGTTTTATAAAAATTGTAATGGCTGTGTAAAGGGTAACAACCTGACGGATACTTTCACGAAGAGACCCAGCTATTATGCTTTCTGTGTGGTGGCTGGATAGCCAAGAAGTCTTGGCAGGCCATTCATAGCTCTTGTTAGTCGCAGGATAAACTGAATCTGGAACAGGTGGCAAGCAAGAAAGCGAAGTGAGGGATAGAGCAGGTTCTTAATGAAGATGACTGACGTGGGGCACGATGGGAACTGCAGTAACTAAAGCAAGGAGGTGTAAGAATATGAGACAAACCCCTGTAAAACAAGCCTGCATTCACTCCGTACCTCTTGCAACAATCTTGTAATTTCTGCTTCATTTGTGTTTTGTTTTTACCATTTACTGTTAAACAAGGCTGCAACTATAACAGGCATATGAGTTTGCCTGTGTATTCAAATGTATGTATACACATGTAAATCCACCTATCTATATAATTAAATGCAAAATAAGCTACCTAAGACTTTCTGCTACTTAAGATGCCTTGTAGCATAATAAATACATGAGACACAAGTTGCCTAGAGAAAGCGATCATTAAATTACATTTAAGAAATAGCTAGCACATTTGCATATATTGTTTGTGCATGTCCCAACCATCCAGGAGCAGATTATCTCCAGCTAATAGCAATCGTGCTCAGTGAACGCACCCACATTCATGAAGGCAAAATCCAATGGAGATGGATTTTGCAGCAATGAAGATGCAGCTTTTTAAATGCAGCTATGGTAAAGACTGATGTTCTTTTAAGGCTTCTGAAATATTTTGGCTGAATCCCTCATTGCCAGAGTGACTGACATTTTATTCTCATCTGCAAAGTCACTGCAATGCTTGCAAATGCTGATCCTTTGAAATATGTCTCTTGCACACTCCTTTCTTACAAAAGGAAGATTGGCCTTTGTGCAAATCTGCAATGGCAGGCTTCTAAAAATAAGGATGCGATTGCCACTTAGGTAGATCAATGTAGCATAGTGAGAAAACTGCAGTGCGAGTAGATAGATACTCGTCTCAGCCATATACCATCCAAGAAAACACATATTAAAAGAAGGAAAAAAAAGAAAAAAGAAAAAGTGTTGCATTTAGGAACTGTTTTAAAATGAAGTGCTGTAATAACTCTCAAAAGAAACAGACTGGAGGTAAATTATGCAACTGTAGCTGATTTGAATCTGATTTTGAGGGAACTAGGGAACAGGTATTAGCTGTGGGTTTCTTCTGATTGAAACAGAAGGTCATAAAAAGAGTAAAATAATTTAAAAAACAACGAATAGATTTATTTCACAATTAAGGAAAGGGAAGGAAGGATTTCTGCATGTGTTGTCAATGCCATCAGGAAACGTTAATCAGTATTGTACTGACATGAGGTGATGAGAGATTTATATCATCTGTTAACCTGGCTGTGTGGATTAGATAAATTTTCCCAGAACTGATGATATCAGCAAACATACATTGAGCAAATGAAGTTCCAGTTATGAAATATAGATTAGGGATGTGTGGATGTACAAGAACTGTGAGCAAAGGAGCTAGTAAGATGAGTATCTGATGTGAATGGGCCATTAGTAGAAATAAATACATCAGCAAACATAAAAATGTCAAATCCTCTGCAGAACTAAATGTAACATAGAAATGTGAAAATGACTCAACTGATGTAGGTCTAGCAATTGTCATAGTTAGTCCAGTGAGGTAAACCTCAACCTCGATTCACAGAATCCTGCATATATTTGCATGTGCTTAAACTAAAAGCAATTCTTACAGATGTGCAAGGTTAAGTATGAACTGCAATTTAGTGAACTGGAATCTATAGAAGATAGAAGAATAAATAAATGACATTCATGTTCGTTTTTTTTTAGTATCCTAAGTGAGGATGTTGTTTTTTTTCTAAATTGGCCCCCCTCTCTTCCAAACATAGGGGTATTTCCATTAGTAAAGGCTAGTGGTTTTAAATGTAAATAAATACTGTCGTCTCAACAAGATTGTTGGATCTGGAAAAACTGGGAAGGCAGTTGACGAGAATTTAAATTGCTAATATTTTCCGTGCATTATTTTGGGGGTCTTAAGTTGGATCAGTAAGGAAATGTGACAGTGAGGAACCAGCGCTTCCTTATCATGACTAACACAGTGTGGCAGAGCAGCTGTTTCTGGTAGTGATATTAATCTCACTGCTTCTGATTTTAGGGGTAGGAAACCTAGAAGACATACTGATGGAGATTATCTCATATTTTATCTTGAATTCATAAGGCAGCCCAACCAAAAAGCCATCAAGACATCCACCTGCCATTTTGTTTCTAAGTTCACGGTTAAATTAGGAGATAGAGAGCTTACAGAATGTGTCTACCCATGTCACTGAGGTTGAGGACAAGGGCAGAGCGGACAAGGTCTTTTTCAACTGCAAGGCGCAATTTGCTGCTTGGCAGCTCGTAGTCTTTATATATTTATTTAAGCTTTAGTGACAAAGGCACCAGAAGTTTCTGCGAGCTCTGACTGGCGAACAGCATGCTTTGCGACGGCCGGTCACCTATTTCCTACCACTCCCCCATCCAGAAGCACCTCAGATGCTTTGTGGCAGCTACGGGAGGAGCCTGTGTTACAGTCCAGCGTCTTAAAAGTGAGGATTTCGTGTATGTTTAAATAACGTACTAGCCTGGAAATTGTGCTGGCTCAGCTGAGCTGCCCGCATGGCAGCAGCAGCAGCAGATATGTGACAGCAGGTGTAAAGCAGCCGACTGTGGGTGACAGCCGCTGCAGCCCTCCCAGAACAGCACTTCCACCCGAGAGATAAAGCCTCGAAAGAGCCAGGAAATAACCTTGCTGATTTGACACTCGATCGTGCAAATACCTCAAATACCTCAAAAACTCCACTCCAAATTATACCCCTCTGCCTGGCTCTCAGCCAGCATTTCTCATCCTCCTTCAGTACGCGGAGGCTTTACTGTTTTTTTAGGACAGCTTCCGCCTAACGTTCGGTCGTATATCTCAGTACTTCATCACCACACTTTCACACGAGACACGCACGAACAAAGCGCAGACGACAAAGCCTTTTCCCCCTTCTTCGTTTACGGCTTGTGCCCCCCCACATACAGCCCGACGGGCCGTCACTGAGCGGACACAGCACTCAGGGAAGGTTTGCAGCGTCTCGCAGAGGGCGGAGGGCACGCGCTGAGGGCCTCACACCGACCCCACTCGCAACCGCGAGCGCTCTGCCCGCTCCGCTCTCTCAGCTCAGCCCGGCCCGCCGCGCGTCACGCCGCGCCGCCAATGGGCGGGGAGGGGGGGCGGAGGAAAGGAGGGGTGGGGCGGCGGCGCTGCCAATGGGCTGCGGGGATGTTTCCCGGAGGCGAAGCGGCGGCCCCTCCCCCGGCGGCCGCTCCGGCTGGGGCTCGCCGGCCGGAGAGTTTCGCACCCGGCGGGGAGATGCCGCGCGGGCTCCTTCTCCTCACAGGTAACGCCGCGCGCGGTCCCCGACCCCCTGGCGGGCAGCGGGGTAGCGGCGGAGCTCGGAGCTGCTCCGGACGGGGTGGCGGGGGGACACCCCTGCACAAAAGCGGAGCCGCGAGCGGGGCAGGGCCGCCGCTAAACTTCCCCGCCTCGCTGCGCAGGGGGAGCTGTGCCGCTCATCCCCTTCTCTTCCTTGCCCCCCACCCCCGCCGCTCGGAGCGCCCGTGAGTTCGCGGGCGATCGCTGTGGCCGGCGGCGGCGGCGGGGCGCGCTGAGGGAGCCTCTGCTGGCAGCGTGCGCGGAGCTGGTAAACAGAGCAGGGAAACTTTCTGGGCGAAGGGAACGCTGAGGAAC
Organism: Gallus gallus; assembly: GCF_016699485.2. NCBI lineage: Eukaryota > Metazoa > Chordata > Aves > Galliformes > Phasianidae > Gallus > Gallus gallus. Next base: position 143,908,303 of record NC_052532.1, read on the forward strand.
TGGAGCGCTTTAACTGCGCCTGGCCCGGTGTGCTCGGCCGAGGAGCTGCGCTCGATCTCAGGCGGCGCAGCCCCGCGTTCCTGTGAGCCCAGGAGCGCTGCTGCGGGATCCTCGGAGCCGGAGGGGCCGCCGGGCGGCGGGGAGCCGTGCCCGGCTTTGTGCTGCGGGTGGGAGCGCTGGGGCCGGAGTGCGGGCAACAGAAAGCTGAGACCGAGCTCCTGTGTGTGTGCCGCTCGTGTTTGGAGTTACAAACTTCACGTAGTGCCCAGCTTTCGCTATAGTTTTCCATCTGCAGGCTCGCCACTGCCATTTGTAGCAGCGCTCGGTAATAGCAGCGATCAGTGTGGTGTGGGAGCGCCGGAGAAGCGGAGGTAGAACGGCTGTCCAGGCAGAGCCGGGTTTGGGGGCAGCAGGAGAGACCCCGCTGAGCAAAGATGGCTCGTGGGTAACCTGCCAGTGCTGTGAGATTGCATGGCCTTTCCATTTGCCTCAACGGCCAAATGCCTATGAAGATAGCTTTGGGCAGCCTGGTCTGGTGGTCGGCGACCCCGCACGTAGCAGGGGGGTTGAAACTAGATGATCTTTATGGTCCTTTTCAACCCAGGCCGTTCAGTGATTCTATGATAGCAGGTGGAATGAAGCCTGTACCACGCCTGACATTGACCCAGTGAATGCCACTTTGAGTCTTAATTGTGCGATACCTGTTGTCTCATATCTTGAATTGCAGAGATTTAGGCCTAGTCCATTAGCCGGCTGTGACGTTTGTATGAATTGCCAGTATGGGCTAGAGCCTTTCATTCAGTGAGCCAGGGTGAAGTTCATTTCTTTCTGCAATTGCTTGTTTCCGTGTGCCTCGCTCTCTATAAGGAAATTATAATGTTTATCAGCCTCATAGGGACTTTATAAATGCTTCACACCCCCTGTGACTCCCCACATTGTTGTACTTGAAAAGAATAGTAAGAAACAAAATTAAAAGTGTCTTGCTTAAGATTTTAGAATTTATCTGTGCCAGAGCTTTAACTTGGAATCTAAGAATCTCTTGGCTTTTATCTCTGTGCAGAGACCATGAGAAACTGTGGTTTTCTTCCAAATTTGAAGTACAAAATTAAGTTTAGGTATGTTCCAGTGATTACCAAACCCTCTGAAACAAAGGTGTTAGCTTGGGATAATGAAATTTCACACAACACAACCTTCCATTTTATTTTTTTATTTTTTTTTAATTGAAATGCTACTGTAACTGAGCATTTGTATCTATTTCTTTCAGATTTGCAACCAGCATAATGCTGAAGCTCCCAACTTGGAACAAGGATTTCACAGAATGGCACAGACAGAACCTAACCTGGACCATGACATATCATGGTTCCTCCTTCCATCATGCTGGGCTAAGACTGTTGTGGCATTAATTTCCTTCCTCTGCTTTGCTAACAGCTATGATGGAGATTTTGTCTTTGATGATTCTGAAGCCATCATCAATAATAAGGTTTGTCTCTTTTTTTTTTTTTTCTTTTTTCTTCCCTTTTGATTTAAGTGTTAATAGGAAAGAAACAGTGGCCACAGTTTATCTAAGGAGACCCATAATATTCATCCTAGTGGAGAACTTCCTTCTGATATTTCCTTTTTTGAGTTTTATTTTTCTTGAGTTTGGTGTTTGGTTTTTTTTTGAAGTAAGCTTTCTTTATCGTTGACAGGCAAGCTGTGCAGCAGTGCTCTGCAGAAAAACTGAACAAAATCTTATTCCTAAAGCTATTTGAAAAACATGACTTGGGTTCTAATGCATAGTAATACAAAAGTGTGAGAAAATTAAAAGGGGTTTCTTTTTTTTTCCTTCAGAATGTGTCACCTTTAATTTTTTTGCCAGTGAAATACTCTGCTTGACAAGTCTTGATATATGGTCAAGGAAAAGGGATTTCCATTTGCCATGCCAGATGGACTTCATCTACTTGTCATCTAAGGCAGCATTATCTAGGGTTGCAGCTAATTTGGATGTGCTGTTTGGTAACATTTCTTCACAGGGTACCTGTATATCAAGACTGCCTATAAATCTTATGCTCATTTCTAAGTGAGAGAGGGAGTATGCAGTAGATTTTTCCAGTATCTCTTAATAGTAAATAAGGAAATTTTTAATTATCTCCTTGGAGTGATGGGTAGATACGCTTTGGTTGCAAGATAACTAACCAGTCTTAGTGTGCACGGTTCTCCAGCTGTGGTTTATGCCATAAAAATGTTAAAGGAGCAAGGAAAGCTTATTTTTCCTGTGTTCCTTCCCTAGTTAATGTTTCTGCGATAGCAGTAGTTTTGGAAATAGAGGCAGAATATTTTTGTGCCCTTTTTAAAATCGATCATACATGCAATAAGTAATTCTTGAAATACTTAAAAACTAAGATGTACAAAATTGAGAGGCAGCATGCTGCAATGTATGTTTTAGAACTTCACAGTACTACTCTTTACTCGGACAAATTTATATTAGGCTTGTATACGTTATCGTGCCTCAAGTTATAAATGTATGGGGAGAAGATACATCCATCAAATTGGAATTAAATCTCAAAGCTTCTATGAGAAGACTATCAACAAATTAAGATCCCACAATAGTTTGGTTTTTCTGTTGTCATTTTTGTGTTGTTGTAGGTTTTTTTAAGGGCCTTATATTTTAAATTACACAGCTCCTGGGAATGTTTCATTCTGTGAAGTTTTATTTGGGACACAATTATATATTTTAATTTCCTGAAAGAACAAGCAAACGGCTCTTGTTGAAACAAGGCAAGTTGCTTTGTTCTTGTAGGATTTCCACACTTGTAATCTTTCTCCGTGTCTTTCACTTTTTACTTTTGAAATGTTTTTATTTATCTGTGCAACACAACAACCTGCACCAGGATTATAGCTGTTGGCAGTGCTGAGAAATTCAGCCAATTGCTTAAATAGATTAATCCAAATCTAGTCTGTTCATTTAAAAAAAAAAAAAACAAAACTGTGAGGCTTACTCAACTTTTCATATCAAAATCTTATATTATCTCATGGAAACTAAATGAGATTTTGTCAACAGTATCGTTTTAACACAAGGTTAGATAAGTACTAATATATGTACACCAAATCCATAAGAAAAGTGAGGAGACGGTGAGCATTCATTTGGGAGGAGGAGTATATAGAAAAAGTTCATTTAAAAAGCTTCATCATTTTTTCCGTATTTTCTGCTTTTTCAATATGAGAGACAACAGATGAAGTAATTTCATAGATTTACTGAGTTACTCTATCTATGTCTTCTTGGGTACTGCACACTGAGTTTTTTTTTAATGTACTAGCTCCCTTGCCCCACCTGCCTTCCCCAACCAATCTTTCCTAATTAGTTAATTAATTAAAACAAAAGATACACTGTTAGTCAACCCTATGCCTACCATACAACCATCAGTTGTTGGGTTTATTGAGTTCAAGGCTGTTTCGTGGATGTTTTCTTGTCATTTTAAACAGCATTTTAAACTAGTACACAACAATGGTTTTTGTCATCATAAACTTCAGACACAGTGTGTCTTTTCCATAAGCCTTTTTATAAATAAACTGACCTTTTTTTCTAGAATTGAACCCTGCTTCGTGTGGGCTGCTGCTAATCAAGTATTTAAAGATTCTTTGATTTGTACTTTCAGTTCTGATACAGAAAATTATATGTAACTTTTTATCAATTGTGACTTTTAGAGCCAATGGGCTCCTTTTTTAGAGTGAGTCTGCTGTGGGGTAATTGATGTAAACAACTTCTCTCACAGAACTTAGATGCATGAACAAGATAAGTGACTAAGAATTTCTGGGTCATAAGGAATCACAGAATCACCAAAGTTGGAAAAGGCCCACAGGATTACCCAGTTCAGCCATTCACCCATCACCAATAGTTCTCACTAAACCATGTCCCTCAACACAACATCCAAACATTCCTTGAACACCTCCAAGGTCGATGACTCCACCACCTCCCTGGGCAGCCCATTCCAGTGCCTGACCACCCTTTCAGAGAAGTAGTATTTCCTAACATCCAGCCTGAACCTCCCTTGGTGCAGCTTGAGGCCATTCCCTCTAGTCTTATCACTAGTTACACAAGAGAAGAGGCCGACCCCCAGCTCACTACAACCTCCCTTCAGGTAGTTATAGAGAGCAATAATGTCTCCCCTGAGCCTCCTCTTCTCTAGACTGAACAATCCCAGCTCCTTCAGCCACTCCTCATAATGCCTGTGCTCCAGACCCCTCACCAGCTTTGTTGCCCTTCTCAGAACAGGCTCCAGGGCCTCAATGTGTTTCTTGCAGTGAGGGGCCCAAGGAGATGTAATCTAAACACTAAATCATTCCAGGTATTCAATTTTACCTGCATTCTTCCTGCTGAAGGCAGAAGATGACTGATTCTGGTGGAATGGGAAATATCACTTTGCTCATGTCAAATATATTTCCCATAATTGAAGGCTATATGTGACATAGAAGATGTACTTTTAAAATTGTAGTACTTTTTCAGTCTTTTTCATAGTTCATTTCTTAGACAAACATGTATAAGGAGCAATGCTGTTGTTTGGGACAGCAGTCTGAGAACTACAATGTCTGCTGATAGATCCATCTTGAAGAGTACAAAGGTTTCAATATGTGTTGGTGTACAGCCCAGTCTCAACTTGCCACTGTAAAAGCAGGCTACATTGATTGATTTAGTGGGCTGGTGATGAGCTTCACTCCTCTGAGAGTCAGATTATGACCTTTAGTGTTTGTGCATGGAATTGGGGAATGGAATGTGCTGAAGGCCAAAATTGCAGTCTTGGGAGAAAAAAAATGAAATTCTTTGTATTGCTTGACCACAGAAATATCTGTGAGAGAGTAAAGAAGTTTCACACTGGAATAATTCTTAAATTCAAATGGGATTCCCCCTGAGTCTTGACTCATTAATATTTTCCTTGAAAATGCCTTGATTTACATCCACAGTATAGGACTTTTCAAAGTCTGCCTTGCTAGCAGTCTCTTTTCTGCATATTTGTTAGTAACATATTTCAGAATGCTTCTCATCATTTGACAGTATGTTGTTGCAAGATTTTTATCTTACTTCCCCATCCTAACTCATAGAATCCTTCAGATCAAAAAAGACCTCTAAGATCAACAAGTCCAACCATCAAGTCATCAGCACCATACCCACTAAAATCTAAGTGACATATCTACACGTTTTTTGGACACCTCCAAGGACAGGGATTCCAACACCTCCCTGGGCAACCTGTTCTAATGCTTGACCACTCTTCTGGAGGAGGTTGTTTTTTTTCCTAATACCCAACCTGAATGTCACCTAGTGTGACCTGAGGCTATTAGCTCTCATCCTATCACTAATTCCTTTCAGGTCATTGTAGAGGGCCTCCTCTGAGCCTCCTCTTCTCCAAACTAAATAGTCCCAGTTCCCTCGTAAGACTTGTGCTCCAGACCCTTCATCAGCTTCATTGCCCTTCTTTGAACATACTCCTGCACCTCAATATCTTTCTTATAGCGTGGGGCGTCAAGCTGAACACAACACTCAAGGTGCAGCCTCACCTTGTGCCAAGTACAGAGTTACTGTCACTTCCCTAGACCTTCTGGCTATGCTATTGTTATATGCACAAGCCAGGATGCCACTGGCCTTCTTGGCCACCTGGGCACATTGCTGGCTCATGTTCAGCCAGCTGACTAGCTAGCACCCTGAGATCCTTTTCCTTCACACAGCCTTCCAGTCATTCTGCCCCAAGCCTGTAGTGTTGTGTGGGATTCTTGTGATTGAAGTGCAGAACCTGGCACTTAGTCTTTTCAAACCTCATACGCTTGGCTCCAGCCCATCGAACCAGCCTATTCAGATCCCTCTGTAATTGTTAACTAATATTGGCCAAGTTTGATCAAGTGATAGAAAATTATTTTTCTGGATTTTTTGATGGATAGAAAACAATGTATTAAGAGAACCAGGAAAAACTCAGATATTGCAAGTTCAGTTCAGCAGCAGCCAGTCAGTGTGGCCCAGATGTTTGGTTGTATATTGGGGCTAGCAGTGATACATTACCTTTTGCCATTCTGCCAGGCCAAAATTGCAGCTAAGGATAAGATGGAAGGTACTGTAGAAGCCAAGATAATGTAGAAGTAGGTGAGATAGTAGCAGTATTTGAAAGAAATTGGAGATAACAAGCTAAGGTTATTACAATGGGGCAGCTTTGTAAGTAGATGGAGATGTAAAACGCGTAAGACAGGACACTACGCTTTGAAAGACTTTTCATGGGTTTAGCAGTCTGGTTTATCCATTTACTGTAGTTTGGATTGTTTATTTGGTCTGTTTTTCATTTGTTGGTCTGTTTAAAAAAAAAATAGAGGGTGAAAAAAGGTTGGGGTAGAGTAACTTTATTTTGATGGCAGGTATAACATCAGCACTCATAGAAAAGGTATTCATTAGCTAGTAAAATTTTGTTTTTAGGCTCTGTCTTAAGTGCATATAACCTGTGTATTTGCTTATTCGAATTTATCCCAGAAAAGCAGGGGAATAAGGGAGGGTAGAAGATAGGCATATTCAATTGAGCTCAACAGCTTACTCTCACAAAGAACTAAGGAGGATGCTACAAAGCCCACCTCTTCAGCAAAGTGGCTTCCTTATTTTTTCCTCTCGAAAGTCTGTTTTCCACTCAATAGTCGAGGTTATTTGAATATTTTCTTTATCAACACGGCTTTAAGAGAAAAGGAAAGAGTATATTTATCTTTTGCAGGCTCTAGCCCCCCCCCCCCAAATTAACATAATTTATTCATTTTAGCATCCACTATTAATTGTTTAGGGCAGTGTGCAAAAGAACTTAATTATTGGCTTCATGTATTAACAGTTTTTTTAAAGTGCTAATTGAATAATATTCTGTGCAAAGTAAAGCTTCAGAAAGAACTAATTGTTGTTTTCTGTCTTTGGTCTCCTTGCTTTCTTATTTTCAACAATAGCTGTCCTTCTTGCACTGTTTTCAAAATAGCTGTTTGTGACAGTGGCCTCTTCTGCACAATAACCTTAAAGCAAGATGAAATTAAAGATTACAAAATTAAAAATTCTATTTCAAATATTGGACCAGATTATCAACTGGCACAAATACTCATTGTTCTACTAAATTCCATGTAGTTATGCCTACTTAAAGGTCAAGATGCTTTGATTCTTTTTGATGGTCTGGATGTGCTCAGAAACTGGGCACACAAGAATCTAATAAGGTTTAACAGGGCCAAGTACAAGGTGTTGCACTTGAGTCTAGGCAATCCCAGATACAAATACAGGCTGGGAGAAGAACTCATTGAAAGGAGCCCTGTGGAGAGGAATTTGGGAATCCTGATGGACAAAAAGCTGGACATGAGCCAGAAGTGTGCTCTTGAAGCCCAGAAGGCCAGCAGTATCCTGGGCCACATCAGAAGAGAGGTGGCCAGCAGGGAGAGGGAGGTGATTGTCTCCCTCTACTCTGCCCTTGTGAGACCCCATCTGAAGTACTGCATCCAGGCCTGGGGCCCCCAGTACAGGAAGGGTACAAAGCTATTGGAACAGGTTCAGAGGAGGGCCACGAAGATAATCAAAAAGCTGAAGCACCTTTCCTACGAAGAAAGTTTGAGGGAGCTGAGCTTGTTTAGCTTGGAGAAGACTCTGGGAGACCTCACTGTGTCCTTCCAGTACTTGAAAGGAGCTTACAAACAGGAGGGAGCCCAACTTTTTACACCATCTGAATGTGATAGGACAAAGGTAAATGGCTTTAAGCTAAGGGGGAGGAAACTTAGATGTTTGGAAGAAATTTTTTACTCACAGGGTTGTGAGGTTCTGGAACAGATTGCTCCAGAGAGGTTGTGGATACCCCATCTCTGGAGAGATTCAAGGCCAGGTTGGATGGGATCCTGGGCAGCCTGATTTAGTGGTTGGCAATCCTGCCTATGACAGGGGAGTTGGAACTAGACAATCTTTAAGGTCCCCTCCAACCCAAGTCATTCTGTGATTGTATGACAGGCATCCAAAACTTGACCTTCATTACAAACTTCTCTACCTTATCAAATGCCAGTAGAGAGCCAGCATAACACCTGGTGTGTCCGCATAACACCTGGTGTGTCCGCATTAACGTGAGCTTGTATTACTTAGAACTCATTTGTGTTGAATCAAACAGAAATGTTATGGATCTGATGTTTTATTTCAGGACCTCAGGGCAGAAACTCCACTTGGTGACCTGTGGCATCATGACTTTTGGGGTAGCAAACTCAGCAGCAATACCAGTCATAAGTCGTATCGACCACTTACTGTCCTAACTTTCAGGTGAGACTTGCCATTTTGCTCTAGGTCTGAAGATTCTTTTTTAAAACATATTGGCATGTTGATTTTAGGGAGGAGGCAGTGTGAAAAAGGGAGAGACAAAGTGTCTGGAGGGAGTTGGATGTCTTTCCTTAAACTGATTTTTCTGCTCTCTTTCTTAATCTCAAATTGAGTTTTAATTTTTGAATTGTTTCTTTCTCTAAGTACACATTGTTTTGACATTGTTTTTCGATATACGCTTCAGAGATTGCATCCCATATACTTTGGTATTAGGAGCAATATGGATCAGTGTGTCATCAAGGAACTAAATGCATGTTGCCTTCACTTAGCCCTGCTGCCACTTGTACTACTATTGTAGTTTCTGTTCCTTGCTTTGTTAGTGAACTGTCTGATGATTTTTTTTATAAATAGCATCAATCTGCTGTGGCCTTTTGCCACTAGGACACTGAGTAATTTTCCTGTCTCTGTCTCCCTGATATTTTTGTTTCAAGTGAATGTTTGTCTGAGAATCCGAGTGAAAAAGATGTTCGCCTGTCTATTTAACTTGCTGGTTTTCTCAGACAACTAATGGTTTACAAGGAGTCCTTCTGTAGATGCTTAGCTCATGTCTCCTGTTTGCCCAAATCCTTCTACAAAAAAAAAAAAAAAGGCAAAAAAACCCCACATAGCAACTGTGCACAGTAACACAGAGAATCGTTAAGAGCTGAACCATAAACTTCTTTACTTTCCCCAAACAACTCTGTGCTATGGAACCAGCTGCTGCCAAATGTGGAGTTGGCACTGACTGTAGAGGTGTCTCTGGTCTAAACCAGGAACTAAGATTGGAGAATCATTTAGATTCCTCCTCAGATTGAAGTTTTGACCCTTGAGTTCAGTGTTAGTGTTTTAGCGTGATGAGTTTCTCTGTCTTTTGAGGTTTTTTCCCATTTCCATTGAGGAAAATATGCAACTGAATGTCAGTGTCTTAAACTTAGTAAAACTTTCGGTGCATTCAGCAGCACATGCTTCCCTTCCTTTTCAAGGTCTCTGTGGTAGATTCCATCTTCAGTAATATCCTGGTTAGTTTAAAGAGAGACCTGGGATACCGTCATTATTATATCTGAAAATATAGATGAACATGTGGGGATAGTCCATAAAATGCTGTTTTCACAAGTAAGAACTTGGCTCTTTTAATTCCCAAAAGTTTAACTTTTATGTGTATCACATTTATAATGAGTTAGGTATTTGTAATAGGTTTCATTTAATCCAGATGTAGGCAGGTCAAATGAAGTATTTGAAGCTGTAAGTTTCTATGTATCTCACCTACTTATAAAAGCACACAGAAAATGACATACTCCTCCCTTTACCCTCTCCATTCTGCCTCAAAGTTCCTATCTTGGATGGAATCTTAGGCTCAATGTTTTTTACTTAAACTTCTTTCTCGTTCTGATACCTGTATGACATTTGTCTCTAACCAGTCTCACAGATTAGTTACTAAGACTTGCTGCCTGACTACTTTCTGGATTGATGCTGTACCCAGCTGCTTTCTACATCGTCAGTCCAAATGCTAAGATGTTTTTCTGCTAGAATGCCAGTAGAAATCTTAGTTTCTGTGCGTATCAGTTTCCATGCTGTGAATTTATTTAAAATGATTTCATCAAGTTGCTTGTGGACACAGTGTCTCTTAAGCACAAGACACCCATCGATAGGCTGGGATTTTTGTTGGTGCAGTGTTATTGCATTGCAACACTGAAATTCTGTTGGTAGCCAAAAGCCAATTCTAACTTATCATCGGTGTGATTAACACAGCAGCATTAACATACGCCTTTGAAGAGGGTAGGTGTTCTAAATATGGTATCTCATATGAATACCTTTAAGTAAAGACCAGGATGTTGTTTCTGTCCTGCTGTGGTGATATAAAGTGGTAAGACTATGCATGCCAGGGTTTGCTTGTATTTTTCAGCCTTTGTTGTTTTGTTTTGTTTTTATCTTTAGCTTTTGTTCGTTTCTAATACAGTCTTGGTTTGGGGGTTGGTAAGGTTGTCTGTTAGTATGTCTCTAACTCTTTGTGGAAGTCCTAACCTTAATGCTTTTGTTTGTATATAGAATTAATTATCTTTTTGCTGGAGGCTTCTACCCAGTTGGTTTCCATGTCATCAATATCATACTGCATTGTACTATCTCAGTGTTGATGGTTGATGTGTTCTCAATATTACTGGGTGGATTACAATTCACTAATAAAGGAAGAAGACTAAACCTGGCTCCAAAGACATCTCTTCTAGCTGCTTTGCTGTTTGCTGTACATCCAGTGCACACTGAATGTGTAAGTACTGAATACTTATTTCCAGCAATTTGTATCTTAGAAGTTTTTGACCATCTTGATTAATTAGCTCTGACATAGCCTTTTACTGTACTCATTGCTTATATATATTCTTAATGCTTTTCTTGACACATGGCTTACAAGAACGATCAAATATTATGATTAGCGCTTCCAAAACCTTGTAATTCCACAGGGCTGGACCTTATTAAGGAAGATAAATTAAATCATTTAAGTACAACAACTAAAGAAGGATAGCCCTAAACTACAGAGTTTTCCTAATTGCTGGATTAAGAATTCATTACTAGAAACATTAGTACATGAGTAGCCAAGAATGGAAGATAAACTGAATGCAAATGCTTAACCACTTTTCATTCACACAATAATTTGCTTTGATCAAAAGCAAGATGATAGAATATTGGAATAGGGTTATTACATAAACTCTGTATGTGACTATTAGGATACTTTATCCAGTTTTCAATCCATGCTGCAATGGGGATACTGGGAAAAATGGAAAGGACTCAGAAGAGCCATGAAAATGATTAAAGGATTGGAAATCATCCCATGTCATGACAGATCAAATTCCATGGATTTATATTTTTAGTATGAAGGAGAAGATGAAAGGATGATTTTTTTTAATCACAGCCAGTAATTATGTACATGGGAAGCAGAAATTTGATAGTAATGGGCCCTTTAATAGCGCAGACAGAAGCATAATAGTGACTGGAAGTTGAAGCTATATATGGAATGGGAACGTGACATGTGAGTAGTGTCCAATTAAAATACCTGACCAAACATCAAAGTCACTGTGTGCAAGTTCTAGTGAAGAGGAAATGATTTTCTTTAGAAGCTCTGCTGCACTCATAGCTAAGAAAGTATTATGGCCTTATGCTGGTCTACTTGCTGGTTTTCGTCACTGTTTGCTTAATATCTTATAAGTAAGAATGCATGAAATAAAGAATAATTGCAATGCAAGAATATTTTTTTTAGAGTTTGGAGGGATGTATTTAAAAGGTACTAATTTTAACTTCAGCTTTTGTCCTATAATTGAACACTGAATCCTCGGTGTACCATTTTCTATGTATGTGACACTGATTTTTTTCATTTAAAATATGGCGTATTTTTGTGACCCTTTTTCATTCCCATTGTATGTGATTGATGGGGAAGAGGTAACAGAAAGCTGTGCCTCTCAGTTAACTGGAGATCTTGTGCGTGCTGGAAACCTGGAGAAGATTCTGTATGAGCAAATTCTGAACTTTAGCTTCACCTTATTTGCCAGTGTGGCTAAAACATCCTGTAATTTGTTCTCTGGTGTTTGCCTACAGAACAGCTTTTTTTATTAGAGCACCTAGTCAGAAGGGCCCCTGGAATGTTTTCCAGAGCCAGTTTTAGATGTCAAAGTGAAGTAAAACAAGTGCTTTGTCCATTGGAATCTTAACCATAATCTTGCTATTGACTTCTTTATTAATATCCGTAATTTCATTCTTTGTTCTATTTAAAAATATATTTGGGAGTAGGCAATGGTTATTCAAACAGCGGTTGTGTCAAATAAATCACAAGTGATGCAGTCTGACAGCTATGTGAGCTTTGAAGACTTACGTGCACTTTGGGCAAAAAATGGAAGAAGAGGAAAAAGTAGTATGCTTACATAACATGTCTCTTCTAAGATCCAGGAGCTGACAGAGGCTTCTGATCATCTTCCCATTAAATGATAAATCTTGTTGCACCTTAACAGTCATGATACTGCTACGGTTCCACCATGAATGCATGTCAGGAAGCATCTCCTCAAATAGCATTTCTCATCGCTTTAGAGCTGTGAGCTTCAGGTAGCACACATTCTGGTTTTGAAATGAGATGGCATATTTTGACACAGAATTGTGAAGAATCTGTCGGTCTGCTGCTGTAGTTTGTGGTACGTGCAGCACAAAACAAACTTGTCATGTAAAACAGATCTTGAAAAGTTTAGTGCTTTCAGTAGCTAGGTAATAAAAACATCTGTCATTATCATTTTTCTACATGCAAGTAAACACTGCTGTGGCACCATTCTCTCTTCTAATAAATGTTTATTTTGTGTAACGCTTGAGAGAAGAAACACAGACATAAGAATATGCCTGATACTAATTTAAAACTGATTTTTTCCATTTACATTGTTATCAGACATTATGCACCTGATCCTGCATCTGAGATGAGAAAATTGTACATTTGGAGTCATCTAAGGCCATATGTGTGTTGTTAGCTCCTTAATCTTTATTATAATAAATTGGCATTTATTTTTAAAATTGCCTCGGCTCACCTTTACTTTTATCACATTAGCTGAGAGCAGCTTCTGAAACACAGAATCATAGAATTACTCAGGTTGGAAAGGACCTCAAAGATCATCAAGTCCAACCACAGCCTAACCATAGTCCCCTAACTCTAACAACTCTCTGCTAAATCATATCTCTGAGTACCACATCCAAACGGCTCTTAAACACATCCAGGGACGGTGACTCAACCACCTCCCTGGGGAGCCTATTCCAGTGCTTAGATGCTTCAGAATGATGCTTCATTATTGTCACCTTTCCAAATGCTTCCTCTATGGGGCAGGAGAAGAAGCAGGGAAGTTAGGTGTTTGGCTTTGGATTAATGAAGAAGCTTTTCTGGACTCAGTTTAGGAATCAGCAGTTTCTTCTTTTATGGTGCTCAACTGAGGCTGAAGAGGTTCTTCTGCTTCAACAGAAGAGAGCTGCTTCTGTGAATTCAGTCCTACTGTCATGTCTCTACGCTTTTGTATGTTCTGATGTTCTTTACAAATATGTTCCATCATGTTAGACTGATGTGCAAAAGAAAAATGCTCTTTTCCAACAGGAGGGTTAGCAAATGTCTTGAAGCTACATGAAAATACGGTTTCCCTTTTTACTTACCTCTCTGTCTCTCACAAAATGAGACAATGGATGTAATACACAAGAACGAAATTTTCTGCTTTTGTTCCTGAACCATCACCTCATAAAAACCAACAATGTTCATCTTCTTCAGGAAACATGGAACTTGGAGCTCCAGCATGGACATATAAACTCAGAAACAAAAAAAGTCTTTCCAAGTTCCTTGTTCTGAGTGCTTTCTCTAGTGAGGTCTGAACTTCTGGGCCTATCCAGTCTCCTGCCACCCCACTGTGCTATGAATCCCCCAGAAAATTCGTAGCATGTGACATTTTTTTTTTTTTTTAAGTCAGAATGAAAATCCAAGAATGTGTCATGGTGTGTCTAAGCAAGTTGTGGTAAATGCAGGTTAATGCCTTGAACTAAAGCTTGTTGATGGTCCCAAGAATGCTCTTAATTTAGATAGTTTGGCACAGAGGTCCCAGGATGAACTTCTGATTTTATTCTGCGTTACTACAGCTTCTGTTACAAGATGCAGTCGCAGGTAACTCTAGTGTAATCAAGTGATACAGTACCAAAAGCTGCTGGAGGATGGCATTCCAGCAGGCTGAAAATTATTTCTTCACTGGGAGTATTCAGACTACAATTTGAAGGCTGCCTTGTGTTCTGAAAGTAGATAGTCTCGATTTGTACTTCAGCAGAGTTGCTGATTTTGTAGGGGTTGAAGGATGTTCGACTGAAAGACAGTGTAATCCAAAAATCTGATGGAATGGGATAGTCTGCATTTTCTTAGATGAAGTCATGTTTTTGTTTCTTAAAAGTAGCAGTATTTCATAAATTTAAGCTAATTTACCCATTTATTACTAAGCAATATCCAGTAAAACTTATGATACTACTTGGGAAAATTAGGTATCACTAGCTGAGCAAACAAGATTCCCCAAAAAAAAGGTATTAACAGCAGTAGTTTTATACTTTCACTTTGTATACGTATGTATGTATCTTTACGTCAAGTTTTCTAAGAATAAAATCTGGTAATCTTAATTCTTTTCTTGTCTTTTTAAGGTTGCAGGGATTGTTGGCAGAGCAGATCTCCTATGTGCCCTGTTCTTTTTGTTGTCATTCCTCGGCTACTGTAAAGCGTTTAGAGAAAGTAAGCATTTCGTTTGTATCTTTAATTCTATGTTTTGTGTTATCTGTATTCATGCAGTGAAGTATAGCAGAACCAAGGGATGTTGTCCCTAATTCTTGTTAAACACTAATAATCTATTTGCAGAAACAAATGTTTTGTAATAGGCTCACATGTTAAATAGTTCATTGTATAGAAGCATAAAAAATATTTTAAGAATTAGAAATTAGAAAGAAATTAAACCTGTACATTTCTATTATCAGTGTTTTAGTGTACTTACGCTGTTGTGTTAGAGTGGCTTAAATGGGAATGAACTTTAGAAACCTTACTTGTAATTTGTAATAAATAAAGATTCATTCACATGAGTAAGCCCTCTAATTTCCTGCAATATGCAAGTGCCTGTGTATGCATGTTGATTATAGTGTTATTCATAGGATTTTTGTAAGACAACTGTGTTATTTTAACATAAAAAAATCCTTCAACAGAGATTTTAGATCTGTTGTATTATTTGATCTGAATGCAAGTTGGCAGTTCCAACAGTGTTTTGGAGAAAATGTCTTGGGATTTTTAAATTAGTACGCAAAAATACATCAATTTGTTGTTATGAAAAACTGTATGGAATAGGTATTTTGGTTTCCAAATGTGTTCTAACACCACTAATAGGGGAATCATTTGGTGAACACGTGAAGAGCTGTGCTACAGCGAGCTTGCACAGTGTCAGTTCTAAAGGCGTGGTCTATAACGTTTAGCTGCAGTTGAAAACATTCTAGAATAACACCACAGTAATGGGATTGCAGGGTTTAGAGTACTGAGTGGGGGGAGAGGAAAGGTAAGCTGGTGCACTGTAAGCTCTAAGACACTGTCAACAACCCCTGTTAATTGAGCTTACGCTGCTTAGAACTATTTTGCTTATTTCTACACTTGATATTGTAAGTTTAACTGGGTCACTTCAGATTATGTTTGTGGTAATTCCTGTTCACTTCTGTTTGTCTTTTTTTTTTTCTCTGCGTACATTTCAGTTTTCAACTGAAATCATGTCTTGATGAGAATGGGCCTTGGGATCTTGCTTGTACATTGATTCTTTTCTCACCTATTTTAACTGGCTATGTTTGTGCTTTGGATATTTCTTCTGTGAGCACCAGAGTAAATCAGACAAAATACTGGCTTTCTAGTTTATTGATAGAGGTATGCTTATATGGCTGGGGTAACAATTTTTGTTTGAAGACCTCAAGAACCAAATTCCAGGGTGGAATCTTTCAAATAGGAGTCTATATTTTGAGGTGGAGGATATCTCAGGAATTATTTAGAACATGATGTGTAGCCTGAGTGGTATTCTGAGTGGTTTTACAACTTTCCAAAGCTAGTCTGATGACTTTAAGATGTCAGTGTAGTTTCAAAAGTGTTCTTGATGTTCTTGTCACTGATGTAAAGAAAAAATACTGTGAAGTCAAGATAGTAAGCAGCAGTTGGTTGTTTTGTTGGATGCTATCTCATAATAACATCAGAATTGTCTCTTACTCAGATTTGTTAAGGAAAACTACATTCTGCCAACATTATTCTGCCTTTTGTTTTCCAGATCACATTTCAGTGGTTACTATCACATTCACTGCCTGATTTTTCTCTTAGATAATTCTTTGTACCTGAAAATTTTTATCCAGGTTACATACAGTTTCTTCTTGGTGAAAATTTCAGGTCTTGCAGATCATATCTTGCATCTCATAAATGAGATAATGAAAAGTTTATATCATCCAGCACTGTGGAGAACATAAGGTCTTTGGCAGATCTTACATGGAGCCTGAAGGGAGGATTCCAAGCTTCAGATTACTGATTACATTTGAACCTTACAAGTTTTCAGGTCAGAGTGGTTCTAGTCTGAAAACTGACTTTGAAGTGTTTGGGCAGGATTTATTTCTCACTGTAGGTGTGCCTTACTGTAAAAATGATAATAATTTCTAAACAGAAAGGTGGATGAGGTTGACTACCAGCAGTATCTCCACAAGCTTAATCTTTAGCCTCCTAAGTCAGCTGCATTTCACCTTGTGTCCATTATGAGGGTATTCTCAGATTTTACTGAGTTCAGGTTACCCTACTTCATGACCTTCAGCAGCTAACTTGGGAAGCAACTTAAAAGCCTTTTATCCCTGCTCTTTTTGGGTATCCATTCAAAAGAGACAGACTTGTTTTGATGGTCAGTGAGAGGGGTGGTTTAGCTTAGAAACTTGCAATTGCCTTCTGGAGGTGCTTAAATCTCTTAGCTGTATAGAAGAAGAAAAACTGGGCTTATAACTTAAAATATGTTTCCTTTGCCACTTTAGTTGAGGAAAAGTGCAGGAAGGTGCTGAAGTGAAGCAACCTAACTTTCTTTTATCATAGACTGTAGAGATTTAGCTCAGAAGGAAGCTCTGAAGGTCATCTCTGCTCTGACAGCTTAAAGCAAGACTAGCTTTGTACGTCAGGTTGTTCAGGTCCTTAAACAGATGAGCTGTAAAAAAAAACTCAAGGCAATTCCACAGCCTCGCTAGGCAACCTTTCTAGTGTTTAACTGCCCTCCTAGGAAGATTTTTTTTCCCTTACATTCAATTGTAATTTAGTTTACTTGGTGTTGCAGTTGCATCCCTTCCTTTCCCTTCAGAGAAGTCTGTCTCTGAAGACTGAAGTCGGATACTCTTCAGCCTTCTCTAAAGGGAGAATAATAGGGGAACCAATTCCCTCAGCTTCTTTTCATATGTTATACTTCTAGGTCTCCTTAGGAGACTTATGGATTCTTCACTGAATTTCCATCTTATTGATGTGTCTCTTTCACTGGACACAACAGTGAACACAGTACTTTGGATGTAGCCTCACAAGAGCTGAACAGAGAGGAACAACCAGATTCACTCACCCATTGGATAAGCTGTAGCTAATGTAGCCCACTGTGCATTTAACTTTTTTCATCACCGCAAAAACACACTGCTGACTTGTCTTCAATTTGCTGTCAGTCAGGAACTCCAGGTCCTTTTCTGCAGAGCTGTTGTCTAGGCAGTCCCCAGCCTGGTCTGATGCACGCTGCTGTCCTTGAATTCCATGAGCCTTATGTTATCCCGTTACACCAGCTTGTCCCAGTCCCTCCCACTGGCAGTCCATTTCTCCACTGTCCCTGTGTATCCACTAGCTGAATCCCACCAATAACCACCTACTACTACTTTCTGACCACACAAACTCTTTTCTTCTTTTGAACAGGTCCAACGTATCAGGCTACCGATACGTTGTCTGCTATAGATAGTAATGTCTTTGCATTAAAGGCTGTAAGGGAAGCAGCTGTTTAGTAAGAACTATTGGTGACAGGTGGACAGTTGGACTGGGTGATCTAGTAGGTCTTTTCCAACCTTGGTAATTCTATGATTCTAACATATCACAAAGAAAAAAATACCATTTCTTTTCTCAGCATTCAGAATGTTTTCCTTCTGTTGGCAAAGTCATAGTTATCCACAAGACTCAGAATCTGCAATACTGCCAGTGCTCATTGTTAGTTCTAGTCCAAGTAAACAATTGTTACTGCATCACTTTCTAGATCAGACCAAGATGCTCATTAATCTTTGTGGAGTAGCCTTTGTTAGTAAGAGAGGAGAGAAAACAACCAAAAAACCTTCTGTGCATTCTGTTGCATCAGGCTTATGTTTCTAATTATATATAGCATCTTCATGAGGATCCCCCAGAAAAATGGTATCTAGCAATTTGTTCCAGCATTCCCATTTCATTTTATCTTGCTAGATTTTTATGTATCATTGGCAAGCATGACCCTAAATCCTGGGTAAACTGCTTCTGCCCTTGTTTCTGGGTTTGACTGTCACATGTATATCGTAGTTGATCGGCTGTTTACAAGCAGGAGGAGAAATATCAAAAGGTTTTTTTTTTTTAATTATTATTTAAAATTGCATGGTATTTTAGTTCTTTTGGTATATTTAAAAGAAAATGCAAATCTGAGCCCTTCAGGACTTATAGGCTGCATTTGTATTGCCTTTAGAATACCGTTAACAAAAGATGTTTGATATTAGTTTGCATTTAATGGTGAATTTTGAGTGTCAGAGTAAAGCAAAGATTGAAAAGCCTGAGTTCGTGCTACTGATACAGTTTCATCCTCAGTAACATACAGTCCAAGCAGCATCCCAGTGCTATCAGACAGATTATCTCAGACTTTCTTAAAGCACCTACCTGTTCTTGCAGCAAGGCAATGTAAGTTTTGTGTCCAACTGAGTTCCAGAATTTCTTCTCACTAACGTGGGCTTAGTTGTTGTATTGTCATTGTTGAAGTCTTCTCTACCAAAAGTCATAGAAGAGAGACTGGTTAGTGTTTGTTTTCATTCGATGTTTAAGTGAATGAAGGTAGGATGTTTTGGTTTCTTTGGCCTGAGAGTGAGGAATCATAAAATGTCTGGGAAGGATTTAGGAATACTGTGGGGAAGTGTAAATAATTCTGATGGCAATGAGGAGGTTAGAGAAGTAGACGTTGTCAGACTGGAAGCCTTCCAAAGGAAAATGACTTTTGTAAAGCTCAAGATATACTGCAGTTTGCTTACCTGATGTGATTTATCTGTGGCTTGGTGGATTTGCGGGCAGACAGTTCCCTTCAGCCTGAATCTGTAGCATTACCTTTGTTACTTTTTTTTCGGTATCACACTATGTAGGCTATAGTTACGTTCACTGAAATTCTCCAAATCTTTTCCTTTTTTTCCAATATGCAGTTTTTGTTGTTACCAGAACTGATATGATAACACATTTGCAAGGAACTAATCTCTTGTTCTCATTCTGTCCTACTGTTTTAAAAACACATCTGTGGGGACAAATCCACTGCATAGGCTTTGGAGACAGCAGGAGCTGACAGCTGTTTAGGTAGGTTAGGTTTTGCCTTCCTTTGTCTTCAGCCTTGACAGCGATCCAGTGTGTGTATTTGCCAACTCCATTAGTGTCCTGAGTAATGTAAGATGATGAGTTTGTGATATTTACTTCATGTGAGTAATACCTGGCATAGATATTAAGTAGGGAAACAACTGCTTGTATGCTATGACTTCTAAAAATGACTGGTTGTGTATTTCTGTTTCATTCTGTGTAGTCTCCCATTAATTAGCTTCTAGTTCATTGCTGATACAATGAAACATGCAAAGTACACTGGTAGACTGTAGTGAATACTGAAGATTTACATTACAGAATTGGTTTGTTATTTTTTAGTTTGGAAATGTGCAAGTCTTCTATGTGAAAGAGTGCTGTTAAGATAAAGGGAGAAATTGTTAGCTGTTTTGCAGTTAGTCAAGAAGTATTTACTTCTGTTAAACATTTGGGCCCTGATTTTTCAACTGTGTGCCCAACTGTTCATGTTTGAAAACGCACTCGGAAGAAGGAAAATGAGAAATGGTAGCTGCTGCTGCTTTTTTTTTTTTTTAAGGGCTAAATTTTTCTTCTCCGGGATGGTATAATTTATGGATAGATGAGGATAGACAATCCCTGTACTGTAACATCTGCCTAGTGAGTTTGAGGTACATGGAGATGTTTAGGAACAGCGTTTACTGCTACTGTTTTGTTATCAAGTGAATGGCTGAGCTGCACGGCAGTGGTACATACATTCAACTGGAAATACAAAGAGATCTCAAGCTTAAGTCAATTCTCTTAGTTGATCTTCTAAGACTAAGTAATTCTTTCCCCTTGTACAGCAGTGTGCAAGTAGGGAAGTCTTAGGGTTACCTGAGTATTTGTAACTGTTTAGCTGGAAGCTACTGCCCCGACATGCAGTGCATATCAACAGAGTATATAAGCATGTGTAATTTTTCAATGAAAAATAAAACTTCCTTTAAAAGTTTAACATAACATATTTTGCTTCAATTTTCAAGTGAGATGGCACTTTCACAGAAACAATGACACTGCTTCACTTGAAAATGGTGACTTTTTAAACTGCTCAAAGTTGTCTCTTGTCTAAACCCTAAGCTCAGTTGCACTGAGGGAGAGAATGCCGAATGCCTAAATGTTTGGATTTTGTTTTGTTTTGTTTTGCTGTAACTAGCTTGACTTAAAAGTAAGATTAAGCTTGATACTCTAAATATACTGTACTTTTCTTCATACTCTTATCTTTTGAGGAACCTTTTTTCACTGATTTGTTGATTTAGGACAATGCAGAATTAGGTTTTTCGATGAATAGGATTAGCATCTAGGAAGGTAGAGTTGAAGGGATATAGGTCATATATTTAGGATCAGTCAACTCCACATTGTAAAACTCTTTGTTTTGCAGAATTTCTCTAGAAATGTTTTTACTGAAGTCCAACAGCATGAGTATAGGTGCCTTCATGGCTTAGACAGGTATCTCTTCAGATTTCCTCAGCTTTCAGACTTAATGTACTCCTCAGGCAGGGTCATCTGGAAACTCTTTTTGTGTTGGTATAGAAACACTATCTTTTTCCAGCTTAAAAAAAAAAAAAACCCTCTGTTTACTTGGCGTGCTTACAGTCTTGTCCATCTGTTAGTGGCACAATGCCCACTCACAATATGGTGTACCAGTTTCAACTAGGCACAGGTGCCAACCAAAGATTGGTTTCATTTTTTGACACGAGATTTTTCTGGTGGGAAGCAGCACCATATTAGAGGAATGTGCTTTGTTATACTGATTACTTCTGTTGGCATATGTGTCTCATATAATAATAATTAGCACTTATGCAGTGCTTTACATTTGCAAATCACTGTTAAAAATTGCTTGAAGGCATTTCTGAATGCTTTCCTGCCTATTTTTCAATTCTAGTTTACTACTGAGATTTCTGCAGTGAGGATATGGGGATTATTTGTGCACATTGAACAAGGAACAAGTACACGATAATATATTTCATAATTGAAATGATCTCTTTGAAATTTAATCAGAAATTGATTAATTTTCATACTGTTACAGTTCTGTACATGACTGTATTGACTTTTTGAGACTGATAAAGAAACTAAAGGATCTGACATTATGGTTTTGGGAAGGAGATATTGATGCTTGTTCCTCTTCTTTTTGCTGTTGTATCTATGGAACTGGTTTTTGTTTACCATCTTTTACTGTCTTTGAGAGTTCATACTTAAGCTTGGCTACACCATACATGCTGAGGCATTACTGGCATCTGAGGCTTGGAGTGTTCACAAGAAGACAAGTCTGTTTCTGTACAGCTTTGAATGTGTGCCTGAATGGCATTCAATTATCATTTTTTCCCCAGGATCCTTCCTCAAGTTTGTCAAATGAATTCTGTCTTCTCCTTAATACATTTCCTTGTCATTGTAGCCTGGCAGCACTTTGAGACTTTAAAATTTGAATGATGGAATATTCTGATTAAAAATATCTTATGAGAAAAGCTACATGAAAGGAAGATCCAATCCAGATTGTATCTTTCCATTTTTCATGGTGACCTGGAGTCTCAGAGTAGTTTTATAACTGTTACTTGTATCTGTTCTGTAATAATTTCATCCAGCCCCTATGTTTTCTGGCTTATTTCACACTCTTCCCAGTGGAATTGCCATGCCTTCCTGAAGGCAAGGTTTGCTTTTAGTCAGAGTTGCTTTTTACTCTCCAAGTCAGAAATTATACTTAATTTCTGCCTAGTGGCTAATATATGTCTTTGGAAAACAATTACCATATTCTTTAATGTTTTGGAGACTCATCTAGAAAATATTATGTCTGGTTCTTTTTTCTGGACAATTTTGACCAGTCATCTTAGCTTTGATTCCTTAGCTCTTTCTTTTCCTCTCCATTTTCCTCTTTAGTGATAGATATGTAGACATGGCGAGGTTTTTTTTTATATTTATTTTAATTCCAAGCTTCTGAATACTGCTTTTTTGCATGATGTCCCAGAACTAGCAGTTGAGATTACTCTGTGTTGGAGTAAATTTAATCAATAGCTATAATTTAAAGCAGATCATTTTCTCTATAAATTCTGTGTCTTGTAGTTCACTGCTTTGCTTCTGTTCTTGCTCCCTTTCTGTTGATGTTGTGAAAGTCATCTGATTGCAACTCTTCTGACCTCTTTGTGAAAAATGGAGCAAAAAGGCACAGAACACTTCTATTGTCTTGGCATTGTCCCCCATTTTCTTTCTCACTAAGTACTGGAATCATCGTTTCCTTGCTGCCTTTCTTACTAAAATATCTATGGAATTGTGTTTTTGTTCTTTATATACACTGTCTTTTCTCATTTTGTGCTGTGGCCTTTATGAATTTAATGCTTTATTAGTGTGCTATTGTTACGCTTGTCCTTGATAATTTGAGCTTTCTTTTCTCCCTGTTGCTTCTTATGCTTAATCATCAAAGCATTTGTGAATTGCTGAGTTGATCTCTTGCTGTATATACTTTCTACCATATTCCATGTTAACATAATCTTTATTTGTGCACTGAATACTGCTTTGCTTCTCTGGGAAGTACTCAAATGTCCCAGCTTCTCTCCTCCAGAGTTTAATTCTTGGAAGAAGAAATCTCCCACCTGAAGTAAGTATGCTTCAGCAAACTCTTTGAAATCCCTTGGCTTTACTGTTCTCTCTTTTACACTTACTAGGAAGACCTTTTATTCTTAGCAATGCTTTAGAGAGAATTTTGAAGCCTTGTTCTCCATGAATTGCATGCATACATGCAACCCTGAAACCTCTCCGTTCTGTGCATTTGATGTCAGTTGGGATCCTCTCATTGAGTTTTTTGTTCTTGTCACTACAACTTTGCTTCAGCTGTTATATATTTTGTATTTCCATGCTTTGTTTTGTTGTCATTGAGATGTGTATGACTTCTTTCCTTTAGAAGGCTTTCTTTTCAATTAATGACATCTGCACCTCTGACGTATACTCTTACCTCAACTATAAGGATGTAATTTGAGATGCAGATTGAAGAAACATGTGCCCACTATATTTTATTGCAAAAATAAATCATAAACATCTTAATATTCACTCAGTTTAAGCTTTTAAGTCTTAGGTAAGAAAGGAATGCTAATAGAAACTTCAAAACTTGTTCTTCAAAACTTTTACTGTCTGCTATAAAAGTACTCTGCCTCAAAACGAGACTAATATCAGTAGGTCCTTTTCAGACTTGTATTGATTGTATCTTACTTATCAGCATCATCTGAGTTAGTATACTAATTTCACTTTATCATCAATGAAGAGCAATAGCTACTTCTCTGCACTTCAACTAAGGAGGTAACTAGATCCTTAAAGGGGTCTCTCTCTTTCATCCAATTAGAAACAACACCTAGTGTTCTGTTATGTTGTTCTGTTCTCTCTCAGATGTAGGTGCCTACTTCTGGTGAATTAGATCTTATTTCTGTCGTTTGTCATCTCCATAGAACATTATGACAGTTCTGTCTAAGTACTGGGGGTCAAACCTGCATTAACAGTAGCAAAGAACTACTCTAGAGATCAAGGAAAATATAATAAAAAAAGGGTTCACTCAATGAATATAGAGTTCAGCTTTGTTTCTTCACAGGCCAAATGAAAGGTAGATTCTTGTGTTGCCTGTAGAGCCCATGTTGCTTGAATCAAGAATATTTCTCTGAATAAGCTGAGTGCTTCCCTCTGTTGCTTGAACCTGTGGAGTAGAGATTGTGACAGATATGTCTTTATGTAGAGTACCCATGTGCTGCGTGTGCAATGATACCTTGGCTGTAGCAAAGCTTATTGTTATATCAACCTCAGAAATGCCTGCTTGTAGTACCCAAATGTGGTTACATGGTGTGGTCTTTAAAGACTCTTTCTTTGGCTAGAAACTGTAGTTACTCTTGATCTCTTAACCCCAGAGTTCCTCACCCTGCCATAAAACTGTTTCTCTACTCAGGTGTTGGAATTATTGAGCTGTGTGGCATTCTGTTGTAGTGCTAATGAAATGGCTTGAAGCACTTTCTAAATGCGGCAGCCCTGGAAAAGCAGATCATTGTGCCTTTGTACATTAGACTACTGTTGAAGGAGTTTGTGTGTGTGGTGCTGCTTCATGTGTAACCATTAGAAAGAATTTTATGTTCTTGTGGTAGCTTGGAAGAGAGTAGCCATTAATGTTAGAGTTGTAGCTAAGGAAGATAAATGGATCTAAGTCTTGGGAATTAACCTTTGCAGATGATAGATTGTGAAAACTACGTGAAGCTTCTGCCATTCTAATTAGTCTGGCTAAGACATCTAGCAAATAGGGAGATTTTGAATGTCTCTGAGAAGAGAAAATGACTGCAATAAATGGAAGGATGCCAGCGTGTTACAGGAGGCACCCCATGCTTTTCAAGTCTATGTAACCAGATTTTGACTAATAGAAAATACTGTGAGATTAAATGCTGATTTTCCTGTGTGTTGATTTTCTTCGTGTGTTTGTTTTTTGGGGTTGTTTGTTGTTGTTGTTGTTTTTTGTGGGTTTTTTTTTAATATTCTAATTTTAATTTTGATTTCTAACTCTAACTTTTAAATGTATATACCTAATATTGTGGCATGCTTTATTTTGACAGATAAGGAAGGACATAATTTTTCTGTATTCTGGGTGCTGGTGAGTGTTCTCCTAGGTGCAATAGCCATGCTGTGCAAAGAGCAAGGAATTACAGTACTGGTAAGAATCCTCTTATTGACTGAATTTTGACCTCAGCATCTGTCAGGTGCAGTTGTAAAGCGTACAGAGATGAATCTTCTCCCCAGCTAATCACTTACCTTTTTGTTCTCTTCAGCAAACTAGTAGTATTCTAGTAGAGCTGTATTGATTGTGTCCTAGCTAACCTGTTGTAATTCATTCTATCTTTTCTAAGCAGTTTGCACACATCTGTAACTTTCTTGCAAAACTTGAAAGATTAGCAGTGTTAGTTTCACTGTGTATCGCCTTCATTGGCGATACTTTTGGCCTTATTTTTGAAGGTGTAATTGTTGAGATAGTGAGCCTACAGGCCTCTCTTTGATGGCTACAAACAAAGATGTAACAGGAGGAGAGCATTTTTAAAAGCTCCACCCTCTCGCTTTTTTTGAACGTTCTAATTAGAAGTAGAGTCATTGTTTATTTCTAATGCTGAGTCTTTTCTTTCTGTTCCCTATTTAAGGAACTGTATATGCAAACAGGTACATTTACTTTTCAAATCCATTGTCCTCTAGCTTTATTTTACTTAAGTGAAGATGCTCCGTTTTGAGGGATCCAGTAAGTCACCTGAATTGCTGCACCTGTGATTTATACCTTTTATGTAGTTGTATATCTGTGTAAGTAAACCTAATTTGTAGCTTTAGCTGACATAAAACAAAGCAACAGAATCAGAAGAACTATTTGCAGCAAGGGCCTTCTTGTTTTCCTTAGAAAAAAATTCTAGAAGAAATCACTGAAAACATCTTCCTGTATGACATTATTTTCAGACAGACATTTGCAGGCTGATGTATTTTTTTCAAAGGTATTTGTGAGGAGAACCTACGAAGTACTCTTAAAACATTCTGTGATTATTTCTTCTAATGGTACAAGGTAACTCCATCCCTCTAGGGAAACTTGCATCCTCAACTCCCTTTTCTTCTCTGAAGTGCCTGTATACCATTGCACACAGCCTGGGAAACAAACAAGAATTAAAGATCTGTGTGTGGTCGGAGGACCATGATCCTATTGTGATCACTAGGTCATGGTAGGACAGCTTTTATAACTAGAATGCTGTCATGGACAGCTATGTACTTTTTAGGAAAGAGAGCAGCAATGCGAGATGGTAGAGTTGCCTTTTATGTAAGCAAACAACTGGAATGTATTGAGATCTGCCTAAGGATGGGTGATGAATGAGCGAAGAGCTTATGAACAAGAACTGAGGAGCAGACTAACATGGGTGACAACATTGTGGTTTTTTAATACAGGCTGCCTGATCAGGAGAAGGAAGTTCATGAGGCTTTCTACAGACAGCTGAAATTAGCCTTACAGGTGCAAGCACTGTTCTCAGTGGATTTCAAAAAGGATTTCAACTACCCTGATATTTTCTGGAAAAGGAACATTTCTAGGCACACAGAGTCCAGAAGGTTCCTGCTATGCTTGAAAGATAAGTTTCTGGTGCAAGTAGTGGAGGAGGAGCCAGTGAGGATAGGTGCGCTGCTGAACCTTGTTCTTACAAACATGGAGGGACTGTTTGGGAACTTAAAGCTTGGTGGCAACCTTGGATGCAGTGACCACGAGACAGTGGAATTCAGGATTTTATGTGGAAGAAACAAGGTAATAAGTAGGAATGCAACCCTGGACTTCAGGAGAGGCAACTTTGACCCCTGCAAGGACTTGGAGGTTTTGCATGGATTAGAGCATTGGAAGATAAGGGGCCCAAGAGAACTGGTTGACATTCAAGCATTACTTCTTCCAAGCTCCAGATCTATGCATTCCTAAGAATAAGTAGTCAGGCAAAGTTAGCAGGAGAATCATGTGAATGAGCAAAAGAACTCATGGAAAAATGCAAATGGAAGAAGAAAGTCTATGGAATGTGGAAAAGCAGTCTGGCCAATTGGCAGGAATATCAGAACATTGTCAGGACATGCAGGGATGCAACAGGGAAGGCCTGCTTGGAATTAAGTTTGGCAAGGGAGGTCAAGAACAACAAGAAAGGCTTCTTTAAGTATGTCAGTGGCAAAAGGAAGACTAGGGAAAATGTGGGTTTGCTATTGAATGAGGTGGATGCCATGCTATTGGAGGACACTGAGAAGGCAGAGATACTGAACACCTTCTCTTGTTTCAGTCTCTACTCGTTGGGAATCCTGGACCCTGGAGGTAAGAGAGAATTTGGGGAAAGGAAAACCCCCTTGATCAAGGAGGACATGGTCAGGGGTCATGTAGGGAAACTAGACATATACAAATCCAGGGACCCCAATGAAATGCACCCATGTGCTGAAGGAACTGGCAGAAATGATTGCCATACTGCTCTCTTATTATCTTTGAAAAGTCACAGAGAATTGAAGAAGTGCCTGAGGACTGGAGGAAAGCCACTGTCTAGAAGGGCAAGAAGGAGGAGCCAGGAAACGATAGACCAGCCAGCCTCTCCTCTGTCCCTGGAAAGGTGATGGAGCAGCTTATTCTGGATATCGTCTCCAAGCAGGTTGAAGAAAACCAGATTATCAGGAATAGTCAACATAGATTCACCAAGGGAAAATCATGCTTCACTAACCTGATAGCCTTGTGATATCATGACCAGCTGAGTGGATGAGGGAAGAGCAGTGGATGTTGTATACCTTGACTTCTGCAAGGCTTTTGACACTGTGTCCTAGAACATCCTTGCAGTTAAGCTTAGGAAGTGTGGGATAGATGAGTGAGCAGTGAGGTGACTTGAGAACTGGATAACTGACAGAGCTCAGTGTTGTGATCAGTGGCACAGGGTCCAGTTGGAGCCCTGTAGCTAGCAGTGTTCCCCAGGGGTGAGTACTTGGTCTGGTCTTGTTCAACAGCTTCATCAATGACTTGGATGAAGGGCAAGTTTTACTGATGATACTAATCTGGGAGGACTGGCTGACACACTAGAAGGCTGTGCTGCCATTCAGTGAGACCTAGACAAGATACAGAGCTGGGCATAGCTGATGAGGCTCAACAAGGGCAGATGTGGAGTCCTACACCTGGAGAAGAATAACTGCACACATCAGTAGAGATTAGGGGTTGACCTGGTGCAGAGGAGCTCTGCAGAGAAGGACCTGGGTGTTCTGGTGGACAACATATTGACCATGAGCCAGTAGTGTGCCCTGGTGACCAAGAAGGCCAATGGTATCCTGGGGTGCATTAAAAAGAGCATAGCCAGTAGGTCAAGGGAGGTTCTCATCCCCCTCTACTCTGCCCTGGTGAGGCGACATCTGGAGTACTGTGACCAGCTCTAGACTCCTCAGTTCAAAAAAAGGGGGAACTTTTGGAGGGAGTCCATCAAAGGGCCACAAAGATGATTCAGGGCCTGGGGCATCTCCCTTATGAAGAAAGGCTGGGAGACCTGAGACTCTTCAGCCTGGAAAAAAGAAGAGTGAGAGGGGATTTTATCAATATGTGTAAATATCTAATGGACAGGAGTCAAGTGGATGGGGCCAGGCTTTTTGGTGGTGTCCACCAACAGGAGAAAGGGTAACAGGCAACCTGGAACAGATGAAGTTCCACCTGAATACAAGGAAAAACTTTACTTTGAGGGTGACAGAGCACTGGAATAGGCTCCCCAGAGAGGCTGTGGAGTCGTCTTCTCTTGAGATATTCAAAACCTGCCTGGTTGCTTTCCTGTGTAACTTACTCTAGGAAACCCATTAGCAGAGGGGTTGGACTAGATGATCTAGAGGTCCTTCCAATCCTTATGACTTGTGATTCTGTAATTATTTGAGCTAGAAGGTACAGAATTTTTACTTGATCTGGATTTTTTTTATTCATTTGCTAGGATTTATTTGCATTGCTAAGATGATGGTATTTATTCTCGTGTGGAGGGACAAGGGTCAAAAGGATGACAGGATAAATCATATATTAAAAAGATTGCTTCTGGGCTGAATGTATTTTTCAGTAAGATTCTTACCTTTCTAATCTCCATGTAAGTGATACAAAAGCCTTGTAATTGCCAGCTGACCCCTCTATGTGAAACCATGCCACACTCCAGCCTATCTCCCCTCTTTTCCCTATGATGGTTACACTTTGTTCTAAATCTTTCCGTGCCTGATACTATTTTTACTGACTTTTTTCTTCCATTTAGTTTATTGGGGTAATTTCCAAAGTAATAGTCAGTTTGAAACTGTTGTAACCATATGGGCCATAGGTTGCTGGTACCTGGTATCCTCGCAGCATTATTGGATGTAGCAGGAGCATACCCAACACAATAGTGTGATGTTCCACTCATCAGAGCACTGGTTCTTAATTTCTCGTTCTGCCATCATTATTAGCAACATATCTGTTATCCACTTGTTTGGAATCAGGGTTAAGATGTAAAATGTAGAAGTGGAATATAGGATGTATTTTTTTAAATTGGTTTTTGGGTAGCTACGTCATCTTACTTTTTATTTACTTAAAAAATATATCTTTTTTTTTTTTTTTTTTGGTTGCTTAGGGTTTGAATGCAGTGTTTGATGCACTGGTGATTAACAAGCTAAATATTTTGGAGATCATTCAAAAATTACTACGTAAGGACAAGTTATTGGAGGTGAGTCCTTAGAAGTTTTGTTCATTCTTGTTGATCAGTCATGTACCAAAAGAGAGAGATGTGACTTCTGTCAGTTTTGGTGTTGTTGAGAATTAAAGAAAATGAGAGATTTTCAGCCAGCTAAGTCAGACAATTGTGCGGTTAAATCTTTGCAGCAATGTGAGTAATAATGGAATAACATGTGAGTAATGGAATAACATTAGAAATGTATTGAAGACAAAAAGCCTGTCCACAGGTTCTCTCAACAGTATCTTAAAACTGGTGTGGACGAGCTGCCTGATGCTACAAGTTCTACAGAAGCCATAGAACTCTTGAAGTGGTTGTTAAACACAGCTTAGTCAGCGCAGGTAGAGGTATTTATTCAGATTCTTGAGGTGCTTAAACAGACATTTGAAAAATAACATTAAAATATTTCTCTGTCCCATTTCCCAACCCTACTAAAATATTGTGCTCTTTTCTTTAGAATATGAATTATCAAACAGGAGACAATTTGTAGTAGACTGGGGATTTGAAAGTAGAATTATTCAAGCTCTGATAGATCCTAAGGTTGGATATCTACTTCTGTTGATACTGCTTTATCTAGTATTGGATCACATGAAATTTAACACCTATTATTTGTTGTGGGATTGTAATCATAAGCAAATCACAAAAACAGTCATCCTCAGGTTAGCAATTGATAGCAGCCAAATAGATCAACAGACTACTTGAACATCACTGCTGTTAAACGGGTAAATCATTTACCTCTCCCACGCAAGGTTCAGCAAGGCAAAGGGAATGTATGTTCATTGGAATTTATAGTGATTGGTAGTTTCACTGTAGAGAACTCTTGCTCATATTTCTAAGTAGCACAAGTCCTATGGGACTGTTAAATTGCTTCATGAAGTATGGCAACGTTCCTGAGAAGCTTTGCAGGGAAATCAGTGAAAGTGGAATCTTCAGAACTGAAACAATAGATTTGTGCGGGAATGGATGGGAGGTGCAGGAATATGTCAGGAAGCAAGCAAGAATACTGAAGAATTGAGTTGTATCATGACAGTAATGTCAACCAGCGTAAGAAAAGGAAGGAGTCTAGAGTTGTAGGGAACTAAAGCAGATCCAGCTCAAAATGAAAGTGATGGAAATGTGTCAGGGTCAAACTTTTTTGGAGAATTACTCTTTAAGCATGAGCAGCTCAAAGCAATATACTTCTGTTTTGTGATCTTAAAGCAGTGCTGTCTAGGTGAGAAAAACATAGAATGCATCTTTTCTTTATCATCTTTATATAAAAGTAATTAATTTTAGCTCCTGCAACCTAAAAAAAATGCGTTCCAGTCTTTTCACTGAAGTGTATTTAAATTTCATCTGTTCTGTCTCGTTGAAAGGCAAGTCGTAAATTTTTAATTGCACACTTTTTTTTTTTTTTTGCCCTCTTGATTTGAGAGACTGCTTTCAGTTTGATGCCAGATTTCAGTAAACTCTAAATCAAAGGCAATAAGACATATGGTAACATTTCTCCCACTTCTAAAATTCTGCTTACTAAGAGATTTTGTGCTTTGTGAAGTGTGGCCTTTAGGAAGCTGCACGCGCCATTAAATGAAATTAAGCCTGGGACGAGACTTCTTATGTAATTACTTTGTAATAAGACATATAAATTGTCACTATGCAGTTTTCCTTCACAGCACAATTTTGTTACCAAAAAAAAAAAAAGTATTTAGCAATCATTTGCTTGAAATCCTCGTTGTAATGACTTTTGTTACTGAGATGTGCAAATTGGAAATAGCCATTTGAGCACAAAGGCTAGCTTATGTAAATTCACCATTACAAACTTATTTCGTTATGTGTTTAAGTAAATATTTTATGATGATTCCCCTGTCAGCTACAAATATTGAAAGCTCATCTGAATATTTCTTTTAAACTTAACTTTTCCATCATTTTAGAGAATAAATACCTTCAACCAGGACACTGTTAGATCTCATGCTCAGTAAGACATTTTTTTTTCCATAGTCTTCAGCAAAAGCTAGTATTGACTCATAAATAATTATGGTGATGCTTGCTAATCAGTGTATTTCAATCATAGATGGTAATAATCAGCATGCTGGCTCTTATGGAGGACATAGAGAACAGATCATGTATAACTATCAGGTTTTTAAAGGAAATAGCATATTTAAAGCGTATCAGGCTAAAGGACGAAGATATGAATAAAGGAGAGCTAGTACTTCAGATCACATGACCACATTTATCAGGATCCAGTCAACACCTTCATGTAAAAATCCACTGTTTATCAATGTTTTCATCTTCAGAGATGTTCAGCAGAGAGGGAAGTGGTTCAGGTGACCCCTAATTTCGGAGGAACTCTTGCCTTCAGTCTGTTTTTTCTCTTAGGACTTATTGAGGCTGCTTAGATTAATTTCAACCATCAGGCTTAGGCTGCTCTAAGAGAGTCCTACACCAGTGTAACACAGGGAGTTAGAGAGACATTATAGAGAAGTTTGACATTTTTCTTGTAACTGCAAAAGTAAGACAAATGTCAATTAATAACCTCTCTGAAATGGTGGCTGAAAGGAGGTGAATATAGTAAGGAAAAGAAGAAAATATTTGCTTTTAAATGCTTTTTCTTTCTTTCTTTCCCATAGAGTGCTGGTCTGCTAAGGAAAGGACTGCTTTTCAGGATAACTCTTCTGATGTCTGGAGGGGCTAGTATACTTTATATACGCTGGAGGATTATGGGCACAGGGCCACCAGCTTTTACTGAAGTAGACAACCCAGCTTCATTTGCAGATAGTTTGTTTGTGAGAGTAAGTTATGATGCTGATTTTTTTTTTCTGACATGCCTAGAAAATTTGTCTTGGCCATCTAATTAAATTTTCTTCTGTGTTTTAAAGAAACAAAATGTGCAATCCTTATGTTGTGAGATGTATGATGAGTCACCTCCCTTGTGCTTTGTGATTTTCTGCTGCTTTTTTTTTTAAAACCTATACCTTGAATATTCTTTGTATTCAATTTAGTATGCACTGCATACATGGAAATGTGTTTCCATTTATTCACTACTTTTTTTCATGCTTGCCAGTGATTAGCTTTTGCTGCATTTCATTCTTTTTCCACATACTGTATTTGACTCTTCATCTGTTCCTTCACAATTGAAGAAAATATCATACAGTTCTGGTCTGGTGCATTTGGAGTATGTTTTGGTTGTACACTTCTGACTGTATTAAGTCTGGGTTTGGAGATGAGAAGTGAAGGATGTTGGTTTTTGACGTTTTCTCCTGTTCTGAGAAATTCTTTCTACGCGTGGATGTTGGTTGCACAGTTTAGAATTGTGTTTCCCTTCTCTGAATAGGAGAGCCTCATAGCTGTATTTGGAAAAAAAAAAAAAGTTAATTTCACAGCTGTAACATATGTGGTCTACAGCTGGATGCAGCCTGACAGAATTTAAGGCCTATTTTGTAAGGAATGCTTCACAATAACAGAAATGGTAGAAAAGAACTAAAGTTTCTTCCCCTCACGCTTAAGTTTAGTATCAAATAAATGTTTGTTTTCTTTTTGACTGACAGGCTATAAACTATAATTACTACTATTCACTGAATGCATGGTTGCTGTTGTGTCCCTGGTGGCTGTGTTTTGATTGGTCAATGGGTTGCATACCCCTCATTAAATCCGTCAGTGACTGGAGGATAATTGCACTAGCAGCACTTTGGTTCTGCCTAATTGGCCTGATATGCCAAGCTCTGTGCTCAGAAGACAGCTATAAGAGAAGGTAAGAGACAGTGATGAATTTTAAATGGCTGGACAACTTGAGTACAGTATTATTTTGTTAAATTCCGTACTGATAATTTTAACAATTCAGTGGAACCGGTGTCTAGCAAAATGCAGTTCAAATAAATATTTATAGCCGTCATTACAGTTTTATCCCAATTTGGGCCCATCACTGTACACTGACTAGTGGGAAACACTTGGAGGGGGAAATACGGATGGCTGCTTTATTCTTCTCCTGAAATGGCACTGTAGGTGGTAAGAAGTAATCTGTGTTCAGAACAGAGCAGTGTGTTGTTGACATGACTTCTTCTAAGTCATCATCTCTTTTAATTCTCTCTCTTAATAATGAAAATAAGAGATGTGCTTTGACAGGAGGTACAAATGCTAGTCATGCAATTAATAAATAAAACACTGACCCCTAGTATCTACTGAAGAAATAATTTGTACTTTACCAAAAGAAACTGAAAATATATTGTTAACTATGCTGTCTCACTTGAGGATTTCAGCTTAATTTTTGTTAGCTTTTGTCTGTTTCTGTGGATTTTATATATAATTAATTCTCAGCTCCTTCACATTTTTCAATGTGAAAATCTCAGTCACAATGAGATCATTCTGTTTTTCAAAGTACTGAATGTTTCCTTTTTCTTTCTGTGGTATTGTGTAATTTCATTTCTTTGCTTGCATCTCTTCAAAGACTAACCTTCCTTTCCTTTCTTTCCATACTCACTTGTAATTTGTACAGTTGAAATCATTTTGGAGAGGGGTAGAATTCTTGTTACAAGTGTCATCATACTCTCTAGAAAAAAAACACACTAGGCCAATATTGCTGAATCATTTTTTAGTAAAAAGTAAAAACCAAGTAGTGAAGGCCATGCACAATGAGGGGGGAAAAAAAAGACTAACAGGTACCTTACTGTAGATTTGTTATATACATTACAGTGTAGAGATTTAGCTGCAATAAATTTGAGTTCACAACAACTGTTCTGTGGCCTGAAACAGGTTTGGTGTTCATTAGTCCTTTGCAGGGGTAAGGTACCTTGTCTCAGTTTTCTCAGTTGTCTAAGTTCCCTATCTTCCATAGTTACCTGCTGAAGGTTGCTCATTCCTGATATAGGTACCTAAAGCATGAAAGATGAAATACCTCTCTCCACTGACTGTGGAAGGAGTGTAGATGTAGACTGGTACGTGGTTAAGCACAACGTATTCTACTATTAATGTCTTTGTTAGGAAAAAAAAACACTCTCAGTTGGAAACGTATCTAAGTTATTTCTTCAAGCGACCTGTATTTTTTCCCCCTTTTTTACAGTCTTCTTAGTTCCAAAACTAGACAGGCAGCTTTCATCATTAATTCTCTTACCTGTATATTTTAAATAGAAATTACATAATTACATAATTAATGTTTAATGGGATTATTTTCCAGTTTTGAAGCACGAGGTTTTCTTTTCTGGTAATTATAGCTAAGATTTTAAAAGTGCATAATAGAGTGAAGTGTCAAAATCTTATTGAAGCCTAATCTGACTTTTTTATGTGGCTCCCAAATGCTGCTTTTGAATGCCCTGCCCTATATGCACTTTTTTTCCTACATTTTTTAAAATAAACATTGTATGTCAAACGAAAAAGGTACTTTTATTAACCTTTGTGGCTAATTTGATCATCTTGTTTCTTGTTTACAGAATTCTTACACTGGGACTTGGATTTCTAATTATCCCTTTTCTTCCTGCAAGCAACCTGTTCTTCCGTGTAGGATTTGTTGTTGCAGAGAGAGTCATCTACCTCCCCAGTATTGGCTATATCATTCTGTTTACATATGGATTTAGTCTCTTGAGTAAGCAAGCCAAGAAAAAGGTACCATCAAAACAGTCAGTTAGACTGATGAAGTGCTTCACTTGAATGATTTGATTCTTAACTTGTCTCTCTTTCGTTAAGAAAATTCTTGCTGTGGCAGTACTTGGAATCTTACTGATGAACATTATGCGCTGTGCGCTCCGTAGCAGTCAGTGGAGGTCAGAAGAACAGCTTTTTAGGAGCGCACTGTCTGTATGCCCTCTCAATGCAAAAGTAAGTCAGTTGTGTACTTTTAACCTTTTTCTTTTTTCTTTGTAAGTGTTTTTTAAAAATGCTTTGAATTTTGGAATGAAGGCAGTCTTATGTGTAGTCAATGAATTGTGGTACAGCAGACTTCACAGTTTTCACTGGGGGAGGAGTAGGACATTCGACTTATCAGACACCTTAAATGATAGTATTAACTCCAGTTGAAACAGCAGACAGTGCAAATTACAGTTTAGTATTATTTTGAGTTGTAATTCAGAACTTGGGGGATGGGGATAGGGAAGGAGAGGAAAAAGGGGAATATACTTCAGGAAAGGGCATCCAGTCAAATCATGTGCTAATAAAATCTCTTAAAAGAGTTGATTGTACAATTGCAGGTTATTACAACAAAATATCAGAGAGAATTTAAATAAGTTGCAGAGTTCTCGCCTGAATAGTTTATATACTGTGATTTTAGAACCCTTTCACTGGCATATATAGCCAACGCAGCTAAGGCAGAAAGAAACATATTGTCTGTGTATCTACAAGACATGAGGTGAAATCTTTGCTCCTACTTCTTCTCTTTTACAGTGGCTGAATGAGCTAGGCTTCAGACACAGAAATTAAGGAAAACTGCAATATTCCTTTCAAGACTTAGTGAGAGAAAAAGGCATAGGTGGGATTGATGTTCCATTGCACTGAATGAACATCAGTGATTGGCATTGTAGACTGAATCTAGCCTGCCCACAGAGGTGAGCTCTGCAGCAGTTCTTAAATAGCTGAGACCGGGATCTGTTGGACTATACCACAGAGCCCTGATGTCTGAATTTTAGAACAGACTATCTTCAGTAAGCCTGGGAATGGGAATCCACAGCTTGCTAATAACAACACATGGATGTTTTGCAAAATTAGATTTCTGTAATCTAAAGCTGTATATAGAAAATACAGATCAAGATATAGAATTTGAACAGATACCTGTGAACACTCAACTTTGTGAGAATAAAAAATATAGCATCTACTGGAATACAAATATGCAGCAGTGATCTCTAAAAAGCATTGATGGTCAATATTTACAACATAGTTATGTCTTTCAACAATTTCGGATTTCAATACATAGAAAAAGTGCTATTGTATTTTACTGCAGCAGTGGTAAGTAGCCATCTTCTTTTCTATGATGACCACAGTATATCTTGTCTACTGAATGAGAAGTGCGTACTCTAAATGGAGCAAATGCAGTCTGCTTTTTTGTGTGTAGTTCTATCCATCTGTTATGGTAAGAGTGCTTTAGACAGATCTACACTCTTTGCCTCTGCTCCAAGGTCCTTGGACACCAGCCATGTCTGGCTGGGAAGCTGTGTAGCTGTGTTCACACAGTGCTGTGCTTGAGCCGATAAGCTGTGTGCAAGCTACTGAACTAATGCAGCTGGTTCAAAGCCAGCGAGTGTACAGGGAAAACGAGCTTGTGTTTGTCAACACTAGGCTATGTAGACATGCCTGGGCTGTATTGATACTAGTGACAGCTTGCACAAATAGCGAGCATGAGGATGTGAACGGGGAGGCTTTTATAGATTCACATTCCAGCTTTCTTTAATGAGTAACTTTGAAACTGCAGTATTAGGGAACTTGACTAGCCAAGAACAATAGAGAACCCATTTGTAAGAGCCAGTCTCTTCTTTTTTTTTTTTCATAATGGATTAGCTACATCTAGTCAACTTTGGCAAAGATCAGTGTAAAAATTGGAACTAGGTTCTATTTTAGTCTTCTGTTGTTATCAAGAAATTGCAGACTTCCTTTAAAACTAGTTCCACAGGACTTTTCATTGGCCTTTTCAGTAGGAGGATGATT
Source organism: Gallus gallus (assembly GCF_016699485.2). Taxonomy (NCBI): domain Eukaryota; kingdom Metazoa; phylum Chordata; class Aves; order Galliformes; family Phasianidae; genus Gallus; species Gallus gallus. Next base: position 143,945,525 of record NC_052532.1, read on the forward strand.
CAGACCAAAAGACGAAATTCAGGTGATAAGTTTTTTTTTTGTTATTTTTCTCGGAATGTCTTTGATCTGTGTAAAGTGGTCGTGCTTTGATTCCATTTTGTAGCAGGGTTCCAAAATCTCCACGTGTCTCCCAAATACCAACAAGACCTGCAGTTTTTGTAGTACAGCTCTTCTCAATTCCAAATTGTCTGTATGTGAACAGTGTAAGGTAAATTTAATATAATTCTAAGTAACAAGTAGTTACAATAGTGCCTTCTTTAGTTTCAGACTCACATTCTTCGAACATCTCTCTTAGACAGAGGTGTGGAAACTGCAATAAATCAAATTCTCTGGCATAGCTACAAAGCTATCCCCTTGAGAGTGATGAATATATCTGGCTCAAGATGGAGAAATTAAGGATCAACTTTGATAAACATGACCCAGTAATTTTGAAATGTATCGGAAGTAATTGGGTACCATAATGAGGATACAAAGATTTTTGACTTATTTTTTTAAGTTCACAATACAGAAAAGTATATGTTATCTATTTTACATGTATGTATGCATGTGCATTTATTTGTGAGAAAGAGAAAGAAGGATGTTATAGCTATGTCCAGGACTATGTCGTTCTTGCTTGGTCCTGTATTTAAGTTGGGTTGAAAGATTCGTAGACTGAAGCAGTATATATTTGGCAGTATTTTGCCTAGACGAGCAGAAGGTGCCTGTATATATATTCAGTATTATCACATTTTTTCTTACAGTATAGATTCATTGAATTCCTGCAGCTCAGTGGTGGTGTGCACCAGTGTGAGTTAGAACCAGGCCAGTCGTGTCTCTACTAAAGCAAATTTTGTAAGCAGTTACGTAAGCTCTTTTCTGATGGTGACAATTTACAGGTCGTTTATGAATTACAAATAATTCAGTGCTAGTGGCTTAGAAAAGACTCAATGGATTTAACTGAGTCTTTTCATTGATGCCAGTGCGTTGCAAGTTAATCCAGAAGTGCTTTGTTGAAGAACTAGAATATCTGATTACAGGCTATGATAAAACCCTAACTGCAGTTTGACCATATCAGATTACTGGCTTGGTATTCATCCCCTTAGGCTTAGACATCTACATCTGAGTGAGTCAGGTTCCCTTTATACCTGGGGAAGAGAAACTGTCCCTTTTATCACATGGTTTATCTTCACCTTAAGCTACATGACTGATGCAGGGCAGAAGGACTGCACCCTGTTCTGTGTATTTCTCTTCACTGGTTATGAAAGAAGATCTCAGAACTACCTCAGCTGTGTATACGTAAGGTTTGTGAGGTTTTGCCCTTGTCCGAGTGCCATTCATTATTTCTAGGCATCACTGTATTGCTTCTCGCTCTTTGAGGTCGTAATACACTGTTCCCTTTCAATTTTAAAGAATATTCCTGTCCTGAAGATGCTCATCTCATTGGTGTTTTCTGCAATAAGTTACTGTTCAAAATTCCAAGTTGCTTTTTCTTGTTTTTTAGCAAAGCCGTGAATCAGAATCCAAAAATAGACAGTGCCTATTTTTGATGACTTCTTCTAATTGATTTTTTAAAATCCACTTATGTAACAACATTTCTGTAATACCTCAGCAAGGGAGTTATGATACTCTGAACAGAATGTGCTGCTAAGCAGTCTGCCTTGAGATATTAAGGGTGGTGAGCATAGGAAGTTCCGGATCAATATACAAAGGAGCTTCTTCGCAGTAAGGGTGACGGAGCACTGGAACAGGCTGCCTAGCGAGGCTGTGGATTCTCCTTCCCTGGAGATATTCAAGACCTGCCTGTACGCCTACCTGTGCAGCCTGCTGTAGGGAGTCTGCTTTGCAGGATAGTTGGACTCAATGATCTCTGGAGGTCCCTTCCAGCCCCTACAGTTCTGTGATTCTGTAATTCTGTAACTTTGTTCCTGATGCTTCATGCAAACTGTTATTATCACTGGTACAAGTTTATCAAAGACAATTTATCCTCATACTGAAAATGAACAACAGATTTGTTTTAAGACTGTTTTCTCTACTTTCTTAAAAAGCCTTGTAAAACATCTTCGTGACAGGACAAGATTTATTGCAGTTTAAGGTTTTATGAAGCTGATCTAGAGGGAACTTCCTTTAGATATTGAAAATTCTATGTTAGCTATTAAAAGGGGATTATCTTCTGAAAAGGATACCTTAAATGCTGTAGGCTGTATTTTTAGAGGTTAACCAATGTTTTGTTGCATGGATAACGTTTTAGATGTCAGTTGCTTTGTATATGAGTATTGTAATGCAGAAGAACCCTTAGAAGATATTAGCTGCACAAACAAAAGGGGAAGATAAAGAAAAAAAAAAGAAGGAAAGCATTGTTTTATTTGGAAAACAGAATTTCTGTAGCAGAGGAAAGAGAAGAGTGTTTGATGGAAGAAACTGGCATTGAACTGAATCATCTGCCTGTTTCTGTACAAATTTTGACATCTGTGTGCTGCTTCCATCCTTTTCAGCAAGTGTTCGTATTTGTTGAAAAGGTGATTATAAGCAGTGAGCAAGAGAGAATAAAATAGTCAATAATCAGTGCTCCAGCTGAGCACTGTATGTATTTCCAAGATGATACTACATTTCAATTTCTTCCTGTACTGTTTCGAGGCAGGAAATAGGGTGTGGGTGGAACAAGAAATTGGTTTGACATTAATGATGACTTTGTACAGGGAAAATCTGTTCTTTTTTCTTATTTTCTTCCTCATTTGAATGTGTATGCACATTTAAACACTTGAGTAAGAGTTCAAGCACCACGTGTGTCTAACCATAACATACAATGCTTTTATCTTTTTATAATGACATCTTAGACCTGTTGAGGTATTAAGAGCAGACAAACACAGAGCCTAGTGCTAGCCCATGATGCCATGGTTATGTTAACTTTAAATATGGCCTGTGTGTTGAAATCAACTAGCTTTTCTCATGGGGTATTTTTAGTATATTGCTCTTTCTTAATGGCCCTTGCTGCAGAGAGTGCTGTGTTGTTATGCATCTCTGAGAAATGTTCATTTTAGAACTATTACTGTAAAGTAATTACCTGTTTAAGTTTGATAAAGGAGCAAGTGGGCATAATGTAATATGTCATTTTCAGTTAATATCTATCTTTAGTGCTCATTTAGTAATGAAATGGTATGTCTGTTCTTAAGTGTATCATCAGGAAAGGCAAATCCTCTCCCAGGTTGGCATGGGTGGTATCTGTTAAGCCAATGAACCATGTTTCTGGAGGTTAAATTTAAAGCATCTTACTGACCTGCCACTTATAAAAGCCAGATTCTTCCCACCTGTGGGTATGTGGGAAGTGTCTGTCCCTGTGTTGTATGGATAGATAGGGTTTGTAGGAGAGATCAGGGAGAACTACAGCCCTGTGCTTAGCAGGGGGCATACACGTTGTTTGTAAACCTGGTTGAGGAGAGTAGGGCAAAAGTCTGATCTTGACACCTCTCTAATTCCCAGAGAAGCGAGAGACATGACTGTATAACCAGAATAACCTGCACCTTTCCAATGATTCTGTATCCTTAGAAACAATTCCTGATTCTGTTCTTAAGATAAAGATTTTATTGCACGTTTGTCCCCAGTAAATTAGCTTGGAAGCTGTTTTGTTGCTGGAAGTTTATGGTAGGCTGAGGGTTTCCTTTGGCTTGCTTACTGTAATTTTTCTTCTCTTATTTTCTTCTGTGTCACCATATAGAGAGGAGCTGAGGTTACAGTTTCTCCTGAAAGGGAAGTGGGAAACATATACAACAAGGAAATCTTAATATTCTGGAAAACTGTGTAGAAACATTGTTCCTTTCACACAGAAACTCTATCTGAGAACAGAAGAAAAGTGTGGAGAGAAAAAAAGATTGTTTTAATGAGCAGTAGTTTATTTAAATAGCTTTGTTATCAGTTTTAATACTGTAATAGATCATTCTAATTCAGATCACAAAACATGCATGTACACCTAAGATTTTGTTTGATGTTCTGACTTGAAAGAATTGATATGTTTTGGGTTTCTACAAGCTAAACGATTCTATTTACATGAGAAGAATATGCTTTTCGCTGCTCTTTTAGATAGAAATGGACCACAAGAAGTTCCACACTGCAAGAAACTGAGGCAAAAATAGAGTCTGAAAGTGCAATGCTGACTGACTCCTAACACAAGACAACTGAAACATATGTTTCTAAGACTGAGTGGGTGGTATACACAGTTGTGTGGTTGTTTTTTTTTTTCTCATATGCTCTGTCTTCAGTGTTTAATCAAATTCCTTCTTGCAGTAATGCTTATGACGTCTTCAAAATGTACACTGTGAAGAAAAAGACGTTTGTAAAACCTTAGAGAAAGAAATTGAATCTGGTTACTATAGCCTTACTTTGCTTCCTTTATTTTTTTCTGTTTTGCTAAAAGTTATCTTTTATCTGGAAGCACAGCAAAGTTTAATAACCTAATTATCTCTGAATAGATTTTGAGTCTGTAAACTTCAGTGCATATATAATCAAAGCAATCCAGTTTGCTAAGAATGCTGTCATAGTGTGCTGAAAAATTTCTTGAAGAGATGCAAATAACGCTCAGTGCTGGGCAACATTTTTTGTGTGTATTATTTTATTTAATGACCACTTTGAAAGCTATGCTATTTTTTTAATCACAGTAAAGTGGCTTTTATAAATGGCTACGCCTTGATATAAACGTACCATTCTGTTGCTTGTTAGGAATAGGCCTTGTCATTTTTTTTCTGAATGTATGAAGGAAATGTCTGAATATTTTATTTTTTTTCCTTGGAAGCTGTGCTAGAGCTGCTTTTATGAGATGCTGAATCTGTGTGCTGTTTTATATCTTGCAGCCTGAGGAGCTGCTTCTGTGAATGCTTAGTAAGCCTGACAGTATTTTTACTATCTTTAAAACCAATGGAACTACTGTTTCACTTATTTTAGAAAGCATGAAATATGATTTTAACTTGATTTGCTGGTAGCATGGTACTGTATAGTCACAGTCATGTAGAGGTGGTATTCAACAACTAAATGCTGTAACAGTTGAGTTCAAACAGAATTGTGTGTGCTGGATCAATGGGACCCAGGTGTTGTGCCAAACACAATGAGAATTTGAACTTTGATGGACACATGAGACAAAAGTCCTTTTCTGAATGTTTAGGGTGAATTAGAGCTATCTAAATTTATTACAAACCTATCATTACATATTTCAATCAAAATAATTTCTGCGTAGTGTTTTTAAAAGAGATTTAAATCAGATTTTCATGGTATGGAGATAATTACGTTGTATAAGTTTGTTTTAGATGTGACATATCCATTTTGATTTCAAATAGTAAGGTAATTTAAAGCATGAATTCTGATCAAGTTGCAGAGAAATCTATTTTCAGCAATTGGTGGTCACAGTACTTTTATTTCTAAACTTGAGTATTCCTTTGACCAGGTAATGTAGTTTTCTGGCAGTAGGCTTAAAATAGGATTTGAAATGTCTTCCCACTCAGATTTATCCTGAAATTCCTACCTAATCCTTACCATAAATCCAAATGATAGGGATCTTCCCTGTAGTAATCCCAAAACGCTAGATCTTCCCCTTATTTTCAACTTTGTGTAACAGGAAAGGTCTCCAACATGCTGTCAAGGTTGGTTTGTTTCAGAAATGCTGTTTGATATACATTATGAAAGTGGAACAAAAGTAGTTGGGTCTTTTGAGTGGTGAGAAATGGTTGTTTTTCAGTTTATATCAAATTTCTCCTGGCTTACTCTGAAGTGAAAGCAAAGTTTAATCAATACTTAGTGTTGTAGTTTATCTTCTACTGCGGTGGATTTGAATGAGTCAGATTTACTCATCTGACAAATAATAGAAATGAAGGGTAAGAGGTCTCCATATAAAGAGTCTTATGGACAGTGCGATGACCTCATTTACAATGTCAGGAAGTGGAATAATCTTTCTTAGCTAGCTAGAACAGGTAAGCTGATTTATTCATTCCTAAGATTTTGGTTTTTACAGCTTTCATTCTATATATTGTCCAACCTGGAGAATCCACCTACCACAAAAAAAACAGCAGTTACTGACATAAATACTGACAGTATCTATTTGGAGTAATAATTTTTAGCAACACAAATCCGTACAATCTGGGACTGTATAGCATCTGGTGAAATGTTCATCTGTGTTTTCAGGTACACTACAATGTTGGCAAAAACCTGGCTGACAAAGGAAATCAAAGCGCTGCAATCAAATACTACAGAGAAGCTGTAAGGTATTAAAAATTTGCTGCTCTATTGAACTATCCTGAAATTGCTTTAATGTTTAACCAGGAGAAAATGCTTTGGTATTCATTTTCATGCTCTGCAGAGATGAAGGGCTAACAATTTGCATACGGAAATGTGTCTCATACATAATAATAATCTCTTAAATTTTAAATTTTAGGTTGAACCCTAAATACGTACATGCCATGAACAACCTTGGAAATATTCTGAAGGAAAGAAACGAGCTCCAGGAAGCAGAAGAGTTGCTGTCCTTAGCTGTACAAATACAGTATGTTCAGAACAATGCTAAGCAGTGTTTTTCACCAGCTGAGCAGAAATGCCATACAATGGGATCTCCTGTTCTAGACACTCAATTATCATCACTCTCTTTATTTTTTTTCCAATTTACGCAGACCTGATTTTGCTGCTGCATGGATGAATCTGGGAATAGTACAGAACAGCTTAAGAAGGTTTGAAGAGGCAGAGCAAAGCTACTGGACAGCAATTAAGCACAGAAAAAAATACCCAGATTGTTACTACAATTTAGGGCGGTTGGTAAGTATTTTTGAATAAATGATCACTATTAGAGTGGTTTGCATGTGCATATAATTCTGCTGTATTTTTATATGCTTATGGTTATTCTAGTTTATTTGTTGTGTACTTCAGAGCGATTTCCTATTTTCAGTGCTTTTCCTATAATTCCTTCCATATCACATTTGGTAATGCTACTTTTCTCTATAAATGTGTCTAAACAAATATGCAGATTGTGATCTTTTGTTTAAGAGATAATTTTAATAATTTCTCAATATTAGCCTGTTCTACATGGATGCAATTTGTTTTATGTTTCAACAGATTGTTAGGCAGTAGAACCATGCAAAAAAAGTAAAAAAAAAAAAAAAGCTTAGATTCCTGGAAATATTTATATTAAATGTTTACTTATTCTCTTGTATAGATTTCTAAACTGCATGCTGGTTTTCATCCCCTTCCTTCTGGTATAAACATATTTGAAAACAAGCCTGGTTACCAGAGAAAAAGCAGTGTGGAACTGTAATGTTAATATATACCAGTATATCTTCTATACTACCCCAGTGCTCTTTTTACATTTCTTGTTTTTGTTTATAAGAGCAAGCTCTACTAGAATGATATGAGAAGGGCTAATAACTGTTTAGTACCGTTAGTCCATAACAGGAAAGTAAATCGGGATGAAATTACTGGAGTTTTCTTTCTTTTTAGTATGCGGATTTGAATCGCCATATAGATGCATTGAATGCATGGAGGAATGCTACAGTTCTGAAACCAGAGCATAGTTTGGCATGGAACAATATGATTATATTGCTAGATAACACAGGTATAAGCCTATTTGAATATTTTAATGAATAATTCAGTGTCTTGCTAAACTCAGAGCTTTATCTGTATTTATCCAAAAGGAGTTCTGCTTCTTTTGAAGCTATCAAGATACTCTTCATAAATATTAGAATACCTTCTAACTCACTGGTTTTAGAGCATCATTTAAAATCCAGCCCATAAATTGAATTTCTGATCCTTGTTTGAAATGCTATCAGTGTGCAGGCATGTTCATATTATAGACCAAACTTCAGAAGTTTGGAACCTGTGTTTTTGTCCTTCTGAAAGTGTTATTTGTTGAAAACAAAATGGAGGCTTTCTGTTATTTCCTTCTATAGGACTTTGCATTTCTTTGAGTCTGAGATACCTGGTTTTCTTTAAAAATGCATGTAATCAGCTATTCATACTATACGTGTGCTTGCAGCATGAGAAGTAGCTAGTAAGGCTGTGCTAAAAGATGCTTTCTCTTTTTCCACTGTGTGGGCTCCCAGGCAATCTAGCTCAAGCAGAGGCAGTCGGGAGAGAGGCCCTGGAGTTAATACCTAATGATCATTCCCTTATGTTTTCTCTGGCAAATGTACTGGGGAAATCACAAAAATATAAGGTAAGTAACTAGATCTTTCTCTGTTGTTTCACTTTTGTTGTTGTGGTTTTTCTTTTCTGTTTCTGTAGAAACTGAGGGGATCGTTGTGGACTGTGGGCTTAAATAATCAGGATTCAACAGCCATTTCTGTCACAGAATTGTACTGTGATTCTGGCCTAAATTCATCCCACCTTATTTTTGATGCCTGTGTTTGGAACATTGTTGCCCTGAACTACATCACTGGTCAGTGAAGATAAATAGGCTCTTAAGCACACTAGAGGGCAGTTAGGAATTTATATTCCTTCGCTGTCTATGGAGAAAAACCCTTCTGTTTAAAGGCTTTGGTTCAGGGTCTAAAATTAGATGTGATGTACTTAACCTTGTACTCTTTGTATGTAAAGGAAAGCAATATTTACCATTACTTGATATGAATCCTAACCTTTTTACCTCAGAAGCTATCTAAAATGAAGATATTAAAGATTCTCTAATCCTGGGTTGAAGATAGGATACCTGGATAATCCGAGAATATTATAAGAAATTCATACGCTGATCGGTGTATCAGACCTTTTCTTGGAAACAATTGGCCAGCTAAGGAGTGGTACTTCAAAATTAACTACTTATACTTACAAGTAGTGAATGTAATGCAGCTGGGGACAGAACTATTTTCCTAAAGAAAGTGTATGAGCATATGAAGACTAAAACACATATAGCTAATATATTCATTTGTTTTAATAGACTCTGTAAGCACCAATGTATGTAAGCAATAACAAGTGTTTGGTAGTCTTGAGGAAAAAAAATGTCATTTACTGAACCTTGAGTTCTGGGGGTTTTGATGGCTTTTGGATATATTGTAATGTTAGTAGTGCTGAAGGAACAGCCTCAGCATAAGAGAAAAAAGATGATTTTATGATGTTAAATTTCTTAATATTACTTTTTTTTTTTTTTTACCCGTTACTGTGTCTGAATTCCAGTCATGTTCAGTTGTAGAGTGATGACTTGTCCACATGTGAAGCCAGGGCCTGCGACAGCCCAACACTTTTGTGTTGATGATCATAGAATAGAATCATAGAATCGCTAAGGTTGGAAAAGACCCACAGGATCATCCAGTCCAACCATTCACCCATCACCAATGGTTCTCACTAAACCATGTCCCTCAGCATGACATCTAAACATTCCTTGAACACCTCCAGGCTCAGTGACTCCACCACCTCTCTGGGCAGCCCATTCCAGTGCCTGACCACCCTTTCAGAGAAGTAGTATTTCCTAACGTCCAGCCTGAACCTTCCCTAGCGCAGCTTGAAGCCTATCACTAGTCACACGAGAGAAGAGGCCGACCCCCAGCTCACTACCACCTCCCTTCAGGTAGTTATAGAGAGAAATAAGGTCTCCCCTGAGCCTCCTCTTCTCCAGACTGAACAATCCCAGCTCTCTCAGCCGCTCCTCATAATGCCTGTGCTCCAGACCCCTCACCAGCTTTGTTGCCCTCCTCTGGACACACTCCAGGGCCTCAATGTCTTTCTTACAGTGAGGGGCCCAAAACTGGACACAGTATTCAAGGTGCAGCCTCACCAGTGCTGAGTACAGGGGGACAATTACTTCCCTGTTCCTGCTGGCCACATTATTTCTGATACAAACCAGGATGCCATTGGCCTTCTTGGCCATCTGGGCACACTGCTGGCTCATGTTCAGTCTAGCATCCATCAACACCCCCAGGTCCATTTCCTCTACACAGTCTTCCAGCCACTCTGCCCCAGGCCTGTAGCGTTGCCTGGGGAATTATGCTGTTGTACACCACACAACTGTCGCTCTAGACTGGCTGTTTCATTTTTTGTAGATTCTATTATTCCTCTCTTTTTACCTTGAAGCTGTTATAAAATATATTTTCAGGTTACTTTAACAAAGTTCTAGAAGAATACAAATTAACATCCAGAATGTATAAGGGATAACATTATGGAGGAGTTAATTGCTAGTATTACTAAGATGAGTCATGAGTGTGAAAGAACAGAGGATTGTACAGTTATTTAGCAAGAGTAATATGCAGCCTGACAGAATAAAGAATGTTTATAATGAAGTAAGTAGAAGAAATATGTGGAAAATTTGCCAGGAAACGTTCTCTGGGTATAGAAGAATCAAGTTTGTCTTAGTGGACTTAGAAAATTAAAAAGGAGGTAATGCTGGCCAGTTCTGAAAGGTCATTATGCTGCAGGGGAATGCACTGGACAAAGTGGGAATAGTTGTAGGGGAAAATAAAGCTTTCAAGCCAGAATCCTGAATAAAGCAAAAGAGCCCAGGGAAGAAATCAGGGAGCCAGTGAGAGTTTTAATATTTCATTAGGGAGTAGTAGGTTTGTGTAGAGCAAAAGATAAAGCCTAACTTGAGGTTGATGGGCTATAGCAGGGAGAGCAAATTAAGGGAATTGGAAAGTGGACTTAGTTAGAAAAAGGAGATAATGACAGCAGCAGCTGTATTTTGCATGGCCTGGAAAAAGGAGATAGAGAGTTGTTTGTTTATTTATTTATTTATTATGTGAGAGAAAAAGCATTGATTAAAAAAGTATGGGAGATGGATTTCTTGCCCACCCCCTCAACATGTAAAAACAGAGAAAAGGATGATTCTCTACAGGTACTTATTGAGTTGGGAGGAGTGAGGAAGATGTGGGATAGAGGCTGTCAAGGTGATGGAGGTAACTGGCAGAGAGCTGCCTGGCTGCATCTGTTTTGTTGTATAACCTCAGGCATTTCATTTATTTACTTTTTATGTTTCTGTGTAAAAGTTGATGCTACACTGGCTCTGTTGCCATAAAGTAAGATTTGTTTTGGGGTGGGTTTTGCTGTTTTGACATTTTCTTTATGGTTGGTTGGTTGGTTTGGGGTAGTTATTTTAAAAGGCACTGAGTCAAAAAGATTTTACTATGTTATCAAAGATTCCCTTCAAATCATTTGGACAGCTTTTTCCTTCAATTTTAAGTGCATTTTGATTTTCAGCAGAAGATGGATTTCCCAAACAACCCCCAAAAAATCCTTCAATCCATTAAGATTCGTTTGTATCTATTCATGAATGATTTATTATTCCAGAAACAAAAGTGCATAAAAGATGAGCTGTTTTGGAGTTGTTGTGTTTTGTTGTTGTTATTGCTGTTTTTAATTAACATCTGTTATACCAATATAGATTTCTCACTTAAATGCTTGTTCTTGTTGCAGTGGACAATGAATCAAGGTATCCTTTAGTTCTTTGAAAATATGTATGCTGTGTTTTTCTTACATACACGTCCATATTTTTTTCTGTAAGAAGTACAACAAATTGGAAACACTCAGCATTTTCTTTTTGTATTTGAAATAAAGCCAGACTACAACTTTGTGCTGTGGGCTTGGCAGCAGATGGAATGCAGTGTGGTTTCCTAAAGCCTTCACTATATGCAGCGTGCAAGTTTCTTTACAATGCTTAATTTAAAGATTTGGCAAGAGAGAGTAATCTGAAGTATCACCGGATGTACTGGAATGTATATTTACTCCATATATCTGCAATAATATGAAAGTGATGCACCTTCAATAGTCTTTAATCAGACAGTATGCTTCTACTAACTGCTGAGCAAAGCAGTGGCAATGAAAATGTTTTCAGTATGTGGTTGAAGATGTATGGTAATGAGAGGCAGCTCTGATCATGTATTTCATTATATTTTCTGGGAACACATTGCACATATTGCCCTATCTTACTTCAGCAGTGAAAACAATAAGCCTTATCTACTGCTCCTTTGTGTAGGTGACAACATTTAGCCATAAAAATGAATTAACTGGACAGCACATCTTTCAGACTGTTGTTACCTTGCTTGATGAAGAAAGTAGAGATTTACTTATTTAACTAATATACTAGAATTTGCAGTGGAAAAAGTTACAAGCTGTAGGATTTCTGACTACTACGTGCTTTCAAGGGCTAATCTGTTGTTGATGTATAGGTTTGTGTGGCTACATGTAAAAAGGTTATCTTACAACACCACAAGATTTGCCAAAGGTTTGAGTATTGGGATGTTTCTCAGATGAATCAGTTAGAATCATAGAACAATTTTTTCACACAGAGGGTGGTGACACACTGAAACAGGTTGCCCAGGGATGTTGTGGATACCCCATCCCTGGAGGCACTAAAAGCCAGGCCAGGCTGGATGGATGTGGCTTTGGGCAGCCTGGTCTAATGGTTGGCAACCCTGCACATAGCAGGGGGGTTGAAACGAGATGATCATTCTTTTCCTTTTCACCCAGGCCATCCTATGATTCTGTGATTAACAATTTTGACTGGAAGGGACATCCAAAGTCATATAGTCCAATTCCTGACCAAACCAGGGATGATGGTCAGTTGAGTCTTAAACGTCTTTAAAACCTCTCCAGGCAACACCTTCCAGTGCTTGACCACCCTCGTGGTTAAAAAAAAAAAACAAAAACAAACAAACAACAAAAAAAGTGTTTCCTTTTATCTGAATGAAATTTCCCTTAAGTTTCCTTTGTCTCTTGTTCTATTATTATAGACTTGTGAGAATAGTCTGGCTTCATTTCCTATGTGTTCTCTGCTCAGTTAGTTGTGGATAGCAATTAGGTCTCCCATTCGTCTTGTCTTCTGAAGGGTGGAGGGAGCCAGAGGAGATGCTGAGTCCTGCACCTGGGGAGGAACAAATCCAAGCACCAGTACATGCTGTGGGCAACCCAGCTGGAAAGCAGCTCTGCAGAAAAGGACAGGGGGATCCCAGTGGACACCAAGTTGAGCATGAGCCAGCAGCATGTCCTTGTGGCAAAGAAGGCTGAGAATGTCTTGGGTTGCATTAGGCAAAGTACTGCTAGCAAGTCAAGGGAGGTGATCCTTCCCCACTGTTCAATACTGGAAGGCCACACCTGAATACTCTGTCAAGTTCTGGACTAACCAATACAAGGGCAACATGAACATAGCAGAGGGAGTTTGACAAAAGGCCATGAAGGTGATTAAGGGACTGGAGCATCTCTAGTTCAAGGAAAGACTGAGAGATGTGGGAATGCTCAACCCAGAGGAGAGGGGACTAGAGGAGATGTCATCAATATCTATAAATACTCGAAGGGAGGGTGCACAGAGGATGGAGCCAGGCTCTTTTTAGTTGTGCCCAGTGCCAGAACATGCAAGGATCATAAACTGGGGGACAGGAGGTTCCCTCTGAACACCAGGCAGTGCTTCCATGCTGCATGGGTGACAGAGAACTGGCATAGGTTGCCCACAGAGGCTGTGGGGTCTCCTCCTTAGAAATTTCCAAAAGCCATCTTGCGGTGGGCCTGGGCACCCTGCTCTGAGTGGCACTGGTGGAACAGGGGTTGGGCCAGAGGGACCAAGCAACAGGACCCTGCTAACTGCAAAGGTCATATGATTCCTGCCATTCTATTTCTCCATCCAGTCTGGAACTGAGTGGTAGCCTTCTCATCTGGTTTATTGACTACTCCCTTCAATTAGGTGCTGTCTGTTTCTGAAAAGTTTCTGATAATGCATCATCATTATCAACCAATTCATTAATGAAGTATTTAAACATTGTGGGTGTCAGAGGCCAATATATCTTGGCACTTCAATAGTCAGCGTATGAGAATGCTAGAGCAGCTGCTTAGGCCTGGGAAAAGCAATGCCAAAACTTGCACATACCTTAGGCAAGTTTGTGCCTTAGGGCAGAAGACTATTACATGGAGGAAATTTTGTTTCCAGATATTTTGCACTGAAAATGAATGAACAACTTTCCCTAAAATAGCATAGCACAGAATCTATGTGAAATTGCATCTTTTGAAATTACCTAAACTTGCATGTGAGTAAATACGGTCTGTTTGGATCGAGGGGTGTCTTTCTAAACTTCCTTAGGAAATATGCTCTGAAATAAGTGTGTCTATATCAGCAGCTAGTATGGTAAAGCAGAAATGTTGAATTGTGAAGTTAACTTAGCAAAAATTGCACCTCTGAATATTTGGTGAGAGTTCAGCTCTTCTAAGAAATACTCAGACATCACCAGGTCTAAGAGCTCACATACTGTATCTTGGTACATGGAAAAAGTAGCTTGCAAGAAAGGTGAAGAATGCTTCACTTGGTTTGATTTCTAAGGGACAGACACTCAGTTATTTGTTAAGAACCACGTTGAAACATCTGTTTGAAAGGGTTTTACTGGAATGCTCACATTTTAAATGGTAAAAATTGTGTTAAAGGGAAAGATGTCTAAAAGCAGTTTTCTCAGATACTGTATTATATTATGCTTGCCTTGACTGAAACTTGAGCAAGTGATGTAATTAAACTGCTTTTACAAACTTCACTAGTGCTAAATAACTCCCAGTTAAAATAATGTGAACCTGCAAAATCTCGGCACATATTCGTACCATTGTTACTTTTCTTTCCAGAGGCTACAGCCATTTTAACTATAGGATCATGCAGGCTTAGATTATACATATTGTGGAATCATGTAGATACGGTGGTGTTTGAGGTTTCCTTCGATTACAATTTTGAGTATATTTTACTTTATTTTACATACTGCAAGTGTAGACTGTTCTGTTGACTTGTTCTTCTAAATTATTCAGGAATCTGAAGCTTTGTTCCTCAAGGCAATTAAAGCCAATCCAAATGCTGCCAGTTATCATGGTAATTTAGGTAAGAGATTTTCTAACTCTTCTCAGCTGTATTGTTTGTTTGCTTCATATTCATGGTGGTTTAAAAGAAAAAGCAATCTTTTGAGCCTTCTTCCTGCTGAGCAGATGCTATTTGACTTCCTGGTAAAACTGCCAGCCGGTGAAGAACAGGGCACTAACCCAGAGAAGCTGTCACATGATATGACAGATCAAGAGGGCTGCACAATCCAGCCCAGAGGTAGCTGCACTTCAGTGGCTGTGAATTGGTTTATTTATGCTATGCTTGTAACCCACAATGGAGCTCACCAGATAAGAGCTGCCATTTATGGCTACGGTGCAATTCATTCCATCAGTCCCATTCCAGTTCTGCTCCCAGGCTTTGCTCCCGCGTTTGGCAGCAGAACAAGCAGCTACTGCGCCACCAGCCAGTGAGAGACCCTCACTGGAAACAAAGGCTTTAATGTTGTTTTCCCAGTCACTGGCAAGACTGCACATTATTCAACAATATTGCTAATGAAATTCCTTATTGATGTTCCAGCTGTGCTTTATCATCGCTGGGGAAATCTTGACTTAGCAAAGAAGCACTATGAAGTCTCTCTGAAGCTTGATCCTATGGCACCTGGGACCAAGGAAAACTACAATCTCTTAAGACGAAAATTGGAGCAATTGCAAAAGAAAGGCGGTGCCTGATATTTCTTTTCAGGTTGTCCATGCATGCCCTTTACTATCAGTGTTACATGGTTACTTTTGACCATGTAAAGGATTCAGTCATTGTTTCTCAAAAAGAACAACACCAGCAATGCACACTTGGATGTCCAATTATGCCCTCCTGCAGATTCTAACATTTCAGCTGGAGTTTGGAGATCTTTTTTATTTTTACTCTTGAACTGCATTTGAAGTCCCTTAGAACACTTTTGTAGGTATTCAAAGGCAACGCAGATGGAATTTCACAGCTGTGAATAAATAGCAATATTTGCTTTCACTTGCAATTTGATATCTTCATCTGACTTTTTTTAGCAGCAGGATGAATATCAGAAGGCAGTTTTATTTCTGAAAGCGTTTCTGGAAAAAGTGCAATTTCCTGTTTAAATCCTGATCATTTCAAGTATGAAGAATATCTGTCCACTTCAGTTTTATTAATGCTTTCTACTGCCAGTCCTGCAGAGCCAGTAGAAGAATGGATTCTTTCCAGCAGTCTACTCTTGTAACTTGATTATGCTTTGTTTCTTGCTTCTGGCTCCACCCTTTGAACTGCAGGATTTGTACAGGTGAAAATGTGCACCACAAAAGGTTTGTCAGCCACCGCGCCACTGAGATATGCTCAAGTGGAGAAGATACTCCTGGATTTAAGACAAGGTTTTGGCAAGCTGCAAATGGAAAAGAAAGAAGCGTCAGATGACAGAGGAGTAAGCTAGAGTTTCTGTTCTTCAGGTAACCTCATCTAGCATAGGCAGCTTGGGCCACAAGTCAGAATTGCTTTAGCTCTTGCAGCATCAGTGGTCTAAATACAGTATAGCATCTACGGGAGCTGATTCTCGCTGTCTAAGGCATAACACCTTCTAGCTCCTACGTTGTTGGTAATAAAGTGAGTAATTCTGTGGAAAGCAACTGGGAGGACAACCTGACCTTGACTGTTAAGGTATTAACTGGAAGGAACTGTGATAAACCTTTGTCTAACCATGGCTGGTGAGTTTGCCGAAATCAGTTAAATAAGCATAGCTGTTAATGTGTAAACCGATCACGTTGATGCAGGATGATTCAAGAGAGAGGCACCAATTGATACAGTGTCATTTTTCAACTTGCTGTGATACATGTTTAAACTCTGGCTGTCCAGAGTTGGTTTTTCTGCTAGTATTTATATTCCTGCTTCAGGAAATGATCACGTCTATTTTCTTATTTGTTTGCTTGTTTTATTTAAAATCGGATGACTTCTATTGGATGTGAAAACTGAGGAACTTAGCCTCTTTTTTGTATTCCATTATTCCTTCTTTTTATCCCCATAGGAAGACAGTGAGTAATGTAGTATTTGCAGCTTTCCTAATTAGTGCAATGATTATTTTATAGGAGACTGTGGAATGTTTTCCATACACAACTCATCTGCAAGTGTGTGGAACCATTTAAAATGTTGGGGAAATGCCTGCCCTAGGACAGGATGTTGCATGAACTTGCCATCTGACCACCATGTAAACATTCTACATCTAAACTGTGTCTTGAACCTGCAGTAGGCTAATTTATGAAAATGACAGTTGATTCAAGAAGCAGAGTGTCTGCAGAGCACCATGCAATACTGCAGAGCTCACTAAGCATCCTCCAACAAAGTTTGGGTACCGCAAGTAGTGCAGCTGCTTCAATGTAATGTTCCTTCTTGAGTAACTACAAATCTAGCCAGCAAGGCTATGGCAGTGATACTGCACAAATTTGGCTTTGAATGAATTAATATGCCTGCACTGCACATGCTCAGATCTTATATTTGCCATGCTGATTTTTGTTGAAGTACCAGAGGCATGTATTTGTACTAATGCAGTGCAACTCTCCTGCTAACATACTCTTGTTTCTCTGCAGGATTAATTTGTACGTGTAGGGTACCAACTTTGATGCATTGTTTTCATTTCTTCTGGTTCCGCACCAGGATGGCTTCCCATCTTCTGATGACCAGTATGGTTTGTCTTTACAGTTGAGCTTTCATATCTGAAATGTGCAAAAATAGATAAACCCTTCAGTACTGACAGCAGACTCCTAAGGCTTTCCATGCGTAGCTTAACATGCATTGGATATAGAGACTTCAGTCATAAGGTATTAAAGGGTTGGGATCTGGCTGGATGAGCTATAAACTAGCAGAAAATAGATGTTTAATATAATCAAGTCTTTTCTGTATATTTGGAATATGACATATTGAGTTTAAATTATTATTCTCATCATGAAGTTCATATGTATAGTTGTCCCTGTTGCCAACCAGGTTAGCTTTACAGAAATCCAGCAGATCAATATTATATATGGGGTCTGAATTGTCTGTGGCTCATTACAAACCAAAGTTGTTGCAGAAATTCCTCTGTGGAAATCACTTTGTCCTCCTACTCATGAGTCTTAGATGGAAGAGGCATGCTAACAAATTGCACACTTTGTTGGCACTTGAAAATGGTGTTTACTCTTCAATACAGACAGTGTGATTTATTCTTGATTAGTTTTCTGGGCACCTATTGTATTATTACGTGTGGGACTATTTGTTTTATATCATTTTTTAGTGCTGTAGGAATTTGGTGTGGTTACTTGTATGAGAGTAGTAACGATACTGTTGTGAGTGAGCATAACGTTGAGGCATACTTTGGGTTTGAAAGAAGCAAACTTTTTTTGTTGTTTTATTTTCAGAATTATTTTGAGAGAGCAACAGTTATAATGTTAACCTTCTTATTTTCTCATACCTCATAAGTGGCCTCTGGAATGGTGCAGAACACACACTCTGGAAGAGATAAAAGTTTAGAAAAAAGGGGGTTTGTATGTCGCTGTTGTTACAAACAGTCTGTATTTCCAGCATGCTGGATTTTTTTCTCCATGCTGCCTTTCCACCACTGCCAATTATGGAAGACCAATGTTTCCTTCCTATCAGCTGACATGAAATCAAGAAACATGGATATTCTTAATTATTTTTTTTCCAAAGCTTGCTTGTTCAAATATAGTTCTGAAGACATACTCAGTGATTCAATGCACAGAATGGAGTCAACGCACAGAATGGCTACAATGCATTACAGCCTATTTTCACCAAAAACTTCCAAGAGAATTCCATAATTTCATGTTTCTCTTGTGTTTAGAACAATGTCGTGTACACGAAGTTTCCTGTTATTTAATTTCATACTTCGGTTTTAGAGATTTGGGTTGTGTGTGTATGAGCACTCAGAAATAAAAATCTTCAATGCTTCTGAACGGTTTGCTATAAATATTGGGCCCTATGAACTGCAGTTTCCTCCATGTTTTAGACATCTACATCTGAGCTGTTCATCTTAGTTTCTCTAATAGGAATAAAACAGGTAATGTGAAATATGGTTCATCTCCTAAAGAAGAGGATGTGAGGCATCGTGTATTTGAAACAGATATTCCTCACTACCTTCAAAGGGTTACTAAGACGGTCTGCTCATATATATTAAGAAAATCTCTTCTGCTTTCGGATGAATTAATCTGGTCCTCTCTTACACCATCCTTTGCACAACAAATATTAAAAGACTGGCACTGGGGCAGACGGGCAGGTATTTGCCTTGAGAGTCAGTTATAGCAACTAGATAAGGGAATGGGATAACACAGATTAGAAGAGCTTTCGTTTCTGCAGACAGTTAAACTTATAGACAGATAAAGCATCTGAATGTCAAATCTCCCTACACAAACGGTGCATTGGGGTTCAGTTCTATCTATTGTTAGCTTGTCTGTGATCACAATAAATGAAAACAACTTATTGTTAAATTGACTTTTTGTTGTTGTTCACTGTTTTATAAACAATTTAAAGCAACTGTAAATTTACAGAAATGAGATTTCCTTAGATTGAAGTTGCTATTTCAAGCTGCAACTGTTAGGATGTCAAATGTGATAGTGTAGCCCATGTATGTTTTGGGGTTTTTTTACATTAAATATCTTAATTTTTTTTCTGGTTCTTCCTTGTATTCTTCATTGCATTTGGGCCTAGATATGTTTTTATACCTGTTACTACATGTAGATTCTGACACAATTCTTGACTTGGCCCTTTCACTAAGCAGTGCTTCTCTTTTCACGGCTTTCATAGAATCATAGAATGGCCTGGGTTGAAAAGGACTGCAATGATCATCGAGTTTCAACCCCCTGCTATGTGCAGGGTCACCAACCACCAGACCAGGCTGCCCAGAGCCACATCCAGCCTGGCCTTGAATGCCTCCAGGGATGGGGCATCCACAACCTCCTTGGGCAACCCGTTCCAGAGCATCACCACCCTCTGTGTGAAAAAATTCCTCCTAACATCTAACCTAAACCTCCCCTGTCTTAGTTTAAAGCCATTCCCCCTTGTCCTATCACTATCCACCCTTGTAAATAGCTGTTCCCCCTCCTGTTTATATGCTCCCTTCAAGTATTGGAAGGCTGCAGTGAGGGCACCCCGGAGCCTTCTCTTCTCCAAGCTAAACAATCCCAGTTCCCTCAACCTGTCCTCATAGGAGAGGTGCTCCAGCCCTCTGATCATCTTAGTGGCCCTCCTCTGGACCTGCTCTAAGAGCTCCACGTCCTTCTTGTGCTGGAGGCCCCAGGCCTGGACGCAGTACTCCAGATGGAGCCTCACAAGAGCTGAGTAGAGGGGCACAATCACCTCCCTCTCCCTGCTGGCCACCCCTCTTTTAATGCAGCCCAGAACAGGGTCAGCCTTCCTTTTCATTGACTCTCTTTCAAATGTGTGTTTGTGGGCGTGCTTACCTCAACAGAACTGAAATTTGCTAGAAATAAAAGTGAGATCACACGGCTGTATTTCTGAGACGTAAAAGCAGAGGTTTAGTCCCATACAGCCCTAGGCTGCAGGTACTGCCAGCTGTAGCTGCTCTGGGCTGCATGCTGGACTCCACAAGATCGTGGTTTTACGTAGCAGTACTGCTACAAACACAGCAATTTAGATCCTTTGCTTTAATGAGAAAAGACTACATATCCACTCTGAAGAAGCAGAGGTATATTTGCAATCTCTGTGTAAGCAGAGGAGTAGTGACACCGTGTGCAGCCCAACTTCCCGCTGCGGCGTTCAGGGAGGAGGATCTGCTCCCTGCCGTTCCAGAAGCTCTGCAGCGGTATTTCCCTCCCTCAGCCGATCCCCCGATCGGAAACCTCCGCCTCCTTGGAGAGGCTGCCCGCTTCCTCACGGGGCTCCCTGGGGCCGCCAGCCCAAGGCTTGGACGCCCCGCCCCGCCCGGCCGGCCCCGCCCCGCCGCCTATTCCCCCGGGAGCCGCCGCGGACCGGGCAGAAAAACGCTGCTGCAGCCGGAAGCGGAGGGGCCGAGTGTCGGCGGAGGGCAGCGCTGGCGGGTGAGTGCGGCGGGAGGCCGCCGGCGGGGGGCGCGCTAGCACCGCCCTCACGGTCACGTGACCCCTCACCCTGCGCGCGCACCTTCCCGCCGCTGCGGGGATTGGGCGGCTCGGCGGCCGGCCGGTCCTGGGCGCCCGTTGGGCTGAGGCGCTGCGAGCGATGCTCCGGAGAGGCTTCCGAGCCGCCGGGTTCCGGGTTCGCAGCGGTGTCACAGCGACCGCGGCAGCCAGTGACAGTCGGCGAGTCCGCCAGGCCGCCCTCTGCCGGCGCCGCGCTGTCCTTAGCCTGTAAGATGGCCCCTGCGTGCGTCCCGGCGCGCTGCTTCTAAGCTACGGGAGCGCCGTGCGCGGGCCTCGTGTTCGGGTCCTCACAGCGCCCCGTGAGCGCTGAGGTGACCCTGGCTGGGCCTGGCAGGGTTAGGGAAGTGGGCTGGTAGGAAAAACACCTCGTTTAAAGGGAGAACAAAAAGAAAATTGCGTATTTGCCCCTCTGGCAGCTGACAGCAGCGTCCTAACAAGATAGCGCCTCAGATCAGTGGCGCTGCCAGCCTTGCTTGGGATGGGATTAATGTGCTGTCTTGGTAAGCCTCCCAAGTGTTTCGTTTGACTCGGCCTAATTTCTCCTGCTTTCTCCATCCTTTCCCTTTTTTGAGATATATAAGCCTTGTGCTCCCGACTGAAGGTTCCTTTAGCTGTGTCTGAGTTAACTACAATTAACTTCCTCATTTTTAGGCTTCGGGGCTTCTTCATTTGCTGGTTGCTTGTTTTCTGCTGTGCTTTGCTGTGCTCTGAGAATGCCAGTGTGGCTCCTTGTATAGTGCCTGACTTAGAGAGACAGCAGTGTGTCTCCAGAACCCAGCTGCCTTGAAGAGTGGACTTCAGTTCATATTCCCTGCGGGTCAGTGTTTAAGCAGTGAGTCACCCTCAAAAGCAATTTCCTGGCAATTAAAATGAGGCCGTTAAGAAAGGTTTTTACGTTTAACACATCTGAATGGGGTTATTACAGATTTTCTTCCCCGCTCCCCATGAGAAATACCTTAGAAACCTAGGTTGTGTTTCCAGGGTCTATGTATCCTTAGCTAACAGTGATCGGCTCTCTTTGCCTTTGAGGTCCAGGTCATGTGAAAACCAACAAGTCTTGTTAGCTAGGTGTGTTACATCATTCTGTCTGCTAGCAGTAAGTAACACAGAAGAAGCATCCCTCAACCTGAATTGTCAAGATGTTAAAATAGCTGACTTTCCAGTACATTGCCTGTGTTTTACAATCTGCGTGCTACTGCTGACAGATAGTAAGTAGTTAATGTGGGCAGTACTTCATTTTGCTTGGATTCTTGCTGGCTGTTTGCTCCTCACTTTCCAAGTTACTGTGATGTTCTGCATCATAGTCATGGAATCCTTGGAGCTGGAAGGGACCTCTGAGGGCTATTTAGTCCTGCTTTTGTGCAATGAACAGGGACACCACAGCTAGATCAGGTTGCCCAGGGCCTAATCCAGCCTTGCCTTGAAAGTCTCGAGGGAAGGGGCATCCACTTCTGGGCAACATCCTCTGGGCAACCTGTTCCAGTGCCTCCACGGCCTCACTATAAAAGATTTGTTCCTTATGTCTAACCTAAATCTGCCCTCCCTGGGCTTGAAGCCATTTCCCCTTGTTCTGTCACCACAGGCCCCGCTAAAGAGTCTGTCCGCTTCTTTCCTGCATCTCCCCTTTAGATACTGAATATCATAGAATATCTTTGCAAAAAATATATTGTCTTTGTAAACAGCTCTGATTCTGTCCATGGGTTTAAGACCACTGGAGCATGGAACAAAGCTTTGCTCCATCACAGAAAAGCATGTGTCACAAATTCAATACCTGTTGTCATCTGTTCCTTTTAATTTTTATTTCAGCAATTTCTTTATGCATGAGCAGGTTCAGGGTAGAAATACTGTTTAGAATAGTTGATTTTATTCTTTAGAAAGGATTATGATGTCAGCATGTGGTTTCCTTAGCTGATTTCTGACATGGAAAGCTAGGTGTCCCCAGAGAGCCTGGGGCAGAGGGCAGGCCTGTTTGTGCATCCGATGCCCTGCTGTCTTTCTTACCCGCTGTTCACTGGGCACAGCCTCTTCACTTGAAGCAGTGTCTCCTGGCCTGGGCATGAGTCATGCTCTGAGCAGGAGGCTGGTTCCTTCCAACCAGCATCCCTCTGAGCTGCCTGTGTGTTTGCCTGACTCCCAGTAGCAGCCTAACTGTTTGTTTCGAGGGGTTTTATTTCTCAGAAGGACTTGCATCTGCCTGCTGATACAACCATAATCTTTTCTGTCTCTGCTGTCTGTATGGTTGTGTTTGCTTGTTCTTAGGGAACTTTGGGGAAGTGAGAGGTTACATTACTGCCTGATAAATGTTATAAATTTGTGAGGGTAGGTACAATCACGGAGGTGCAGTCCTGGGGGTGTACTGGAGTGAAATAAGTGAGTAATAAACTTCAGGATTGTGTTGTGGCATTTACCTTTGGATACTAACTCTGGTACATTTTTGGTCTCTGATGGATTACCCCAAATATTTTTCTGTGTAATCATAAATAGCATTAACAGTTAAGTTGCTCTTTGTAGCAAAAAATAAAATAAAATGCACCTCTTTTCACTGTAGTTTGAATGTCCTCTCTTTTTTGGAGCAACGTACTCTATTTTTCTTTATTCATGTCCTGTTGTGTACTTCTCATGCTCTAAAAGAATATGCTCTTTGAGCTTAAATCTGGTCGAGTAGTTCTCATAACTGTCATGCTTTAGGTAGAATTGAATATGAAGCTTGTGTGACACTTCAAGTGATGTGAACTTCTTGGGCAGAGAACACGTGCCATAAGAAGCATTTTCTGTATGGACATATTCTGTCTTTTTTTGCGTCTTGTAAATCTAAATTTACAGAGAGGTTAAATATTAAACAGGTAACTTAATAAGGGACAGAGTAAACGTATGGAGGTAGTAATGTCATTGAGTTTGTAGATGTAATGCCTTCACATTCCCTCTCCCTTTTTCTGCTAGAATGTTGAAAGCAGTAGTAAATTACTGTGCTTAAATCAAGTCTGTGGCTATTTTGAGCTTTCTGTTCTTTCTCATTCCAAAAATTTAATTACATTCTGTGGGCCATGTCAAACAGCTCTCTCTTCCTCACTTCCAAAAACCAATTAACGCTGAAGAAGGACGTTCTATTGATTTACCATTACAGTGTTTTTCAAGAATGCCCTTTACATTAAGATTTTGGCTCTTTTCATTTCTTTGAGTTTGTCAGTTATTTGCTTTTAACATCTTGGGAAAAGCCTATTGAGTATCGTTGTCACTTCTGATTTCTCTGTCTTGTTCTCTTTGGGATTACCTGTACAACTACCTCTTTCTTCAGTGTTTGACTGTAATTGCTTAGGACTTTTACTAACAGCTGAAGTTACCGTTGTATTACTGCCATTCTGACAGAAGTCCTTGGCCATGTGGAATTCTATTTTCTCATCCTTTTCCCTAAAGCATTGCTTTTTTCTACTGTTACCTGTGCATTTACACTGTAACTGCGAGGGATGTCATTTCAGGTACACCAGGCTTCAGCAGTGGGACATTTTCTGCATTAGCACAGAATTGCAATTCTGAACATATATGTCATCAGATAATACCAGAGTAATTGTCCATCTCTTTGCCATCTTTCCCTCTGCTTTTTCCGTCTGGGCTGATACAGTCCCACTACCTTTACCACAGTGTAATTCAGGTTGAAAGGGACCTCAGGAGTCTCTCATACAACCTCCTTTTCAAAGCAGGATTATGCATATGAGCACACCAGGTTTTTCAGGGCCATACCTGGTATGTCTTGGAAACCTGCGGGGATAGGAACTAGACAGTTTGCTCCAGTGCTTAGCTGTCTTCATCATTAAAATCCTTTTCCTCAAATCGAGTCAGAGCCTATCCTGTTTCAGTTTTTGTTGCTTGTCAAACTCCCATCTTATGAAAAACATCTCAGAGGTGTGGGAAAACTGCTGCTGGGTCATCCAAGAGCCATCTCTTTGCAAGCTGAACAAGCCCAGTTTCCTAAGCCTCTCTTCACAAGTCAGGATCTCCTGCCCACTATTGTCTTGGTGGCTCTTCCCTGAGCTCACTGTAGATTGTCAGTATCTTCCTTGTACCCCAAAACTGGATGTGATACTGTAGATATGATCTAATGAATGTCGAGTAAAGGGAGATAACCCATTCCCTGTGCCTACTGTGGGTGCTCCCATTGTTGCAATGCAGGATGCTTGCCACCTTTCTAGCTTCCTTCGTCCAGGAGGGTATATTCATGAGTCTTGAGGTAGGGATGAACAAGATACCTAGTGATATGTCAGAGCATCTTGTCACACTGCTATCTTGGCCAGGTGGTCTGCTTGTCACAGTATCACAGAATTGTAGGGGCTGAAAAGGACCTCTGGAGGTCATCGAGTCCAGCCTCCCCTCCACAATGGGCTCCCTAGACCAGGTTGCACAGGTAGGTGTCCAGGTGGGAGTTGAGTATCTCCAGCGGAAGAGACACCACAGCCTCCCTGGGCAGCCTGTTCCAGTGCTCTGTCATCCTGAAAGAAGCTTTTACACACATTTGTGCAGAACTTCCTGTGCTTCAGTTTGCGTCTGTTTCCCCTTGTCCTATCGCCACACACCTCTGAAAAGAGCCTGGCCTTGTTGCTATACCTCCCACACCTTAGGTATGTATAAACATTGATAAGATCCCCTCTCAGTCTTCTTTCTCAAGGCTGAAAAGACCCAGGTCTCTTAGCTTTTCCTCGTAAGAGAAGCACTCCAGGCCCTTTATCATCTTTGTGGCCCTCTGCTGGACTCTTTACAGGTGATCCCTGTTTTTTTGTTTGGTTTTTTTTTTTGTACTGAGGAGCCCAGAACTGGACACAGCAGTCCAGGTGAGACCTCACCAGGGCAGAGTAGAGGGGGAAGATCACCTCCCTTGACCTGCTTGCCATGCTCTTTTTAATGCACCTCAGGATGCCATTGGCCTTCTTGGCCACAAGGGCACACTGCTGGCTCATGGCCAACCTGTTGTCCACTGGTACACCCGGGTCCCTCTTTGCAGAGCTCCTCTGCAGCAGGTAATCCCCCAACCTGTACTGGTGCATGCAGTTATTCCTCCCTAGGTGCAAGACTGTACACTTGCACTTTCCTCT
The DNA here is from genome assembly GCF_016699485.2 of Gallus gallus. Taxonomy (NCBI): domain Eukaryota; kingdom Metazoa; phylum Chordata; class Aves; order Galliformes; family Phasianidae; genus Gallus; species Gallus gallus. The sequence continues at coordinate 143,971,450 of NC_052532.1, forward strand.
CCTGTATTTCTCCAAATTGTCACAGGGACTGATTGTCTAGTGAAATGTGTCACCTGTCAGGTTTTGCCTTCTGTTAAGCAGACCAGTTTGTGTGCAGTACTTTAATTACATAACCAGCTTTTATTGTTTCTACCAACACACAGTTTATACAGTGCTGCTCGAAGGCTGATATTTTCAAGTATGTAGGTTGAGTAGTTCAGCCATTGAATTGCCATTCAGTTGCTGAAGAGTGTTTATTTTTTGATTGTGTCCTTCGTGAAGTCTGCTGGTGATGAAGGCTTAGATTCATTTTATGAACTGTTTTAAGGACTGAAGCTTGTTTTTTTAGCTGATTTTTTTTTCCTCATCTGTCATTTTAGTTGATAATAGATATGCAATGCAATGCATGCAATAGGTAGAAGCATGAAGCAACTGCCTCCATTGGTTTTATTAGTTTTTGGGATTTCGGTCTATCAGAAAGTCAAAAACTAGAAGATGGAGTGTATAAGCCAATTATGCAGGAGGAACTGAGTACCACGCTATTCTGACAGGTAATATATTTGCTTAATTATCTACTAATTCATTTAAAGCATGAATTTAATTTGTAGCTGATGGTGAGGGATTCAGCTCTTGTCTCTTTACGTCAGCTGGTAAAGCCTAAGTGACCAGCCAAGGTTCCTAGCTTTGGAAAACGTAGTCAGGTGCAATGAGTACTGCTCTCTGGTTCATAAGAACTTTTTATTAAAATTCTTTCTGCATTCTTTTAAATGGAACCCAAGGGTTTGTTGTAGACACAGAAATTTAGTATTAAAATCAGTATGCGATTGTAATCATCTCTTACCCACAATGAGATACTAATTTATTTGGCTCTTAGACTTCAAGATAGGGTCCAAGAAAAGGAAAAAAAAAAAAAAAAAAGAATTTGATTCTATCCACTCTGATTTCTGTCGTAGGAGTTTTGTTGTTGCGTAAATCTCAGAAATGTGTGAATTTCTCTAGAAATCAAAAGTAACAGGTTATATTATTTCCCATCAGGAGAAATGTGTTCCACATATGTAGTACTAGGGATGAAAGCTAGAAAGAAAATAGAAATAAACCAATTTTCTTCAAAACATTGCTGAGAAAAATAATATTGGAAGTGAGACTGTAAGTAGTGAGTGAGAAATAAGGGTCTTGTTTTGTTCTTGTGTTGGAAGAATGGTGACTGTAGTCACTTTGAATGGCATTTAGATGTGCTGACAAGCAAGGGGTTGACATTAGCTATGATAAGAGTATAAGGCCATGACAGAATTTCATTATGTAATGTATAAGGAAATGGTAGATAGGCCAAAGGAAATAGAGGGCCCCAGTTCAAGTTGTAGTCCTAACTCCTTTTTAATTCTTGAAATTAACTCTTATGTAACTCTTTTAAGTCCTTCACGGTTTTTCTTTTGAAAACTAATTTAACTAGCTGCATTACCTCCAATTTGCTGTGGGTGCTATAATAAAACATTTCGGATTCTGGTAGCACATAGTATGTGCTTTGAGCTTGACGGGAAGTGTTTAAAGCTGTTTTAATTGTTGGTTTAGCATCTTTGTTGTGATTTCTAAAGTAGAACTTACAAAATCAATTGGCAGTACAGGAAAGCAAATTTGCAGGTTCAACTGGTTTGCAAATCCAAAAGTGTGACCAGAAGACGTTGACCAATAAAATAAGTGGTTCTCTCAGCATCTTTACAGGTTTCCAGTGAAGGGATATTTATTTTAAGGGATATTGATTCCTTCATTAGGACCTCCATAATTTTTGCTTCTAAGACACAATGTCATTGCTTTCTCCTCTGCAATCTATCTCTATACTGCTAAGCACTGGCCTTCTCTTTTACCTTTTGCATAACTCATACCTCTTTATTGTGATGACTCTTTTGGCCTCCAGCTTTTGCTGATATTCCTGTTCCAGAGGTTTTATGAGGTTATACACTGGCAATATGTTGAATGAGTGTCAGAATCTGCTCCTTTGTTTAGATTTATCCAACTCATCTGGGGCGAGAAAAAGGTTTTCTATAGCAAGGCACCAGGATCTTGTCAGTGTTACAGCCTGGAGAAACGGGGAATTCAATGGTTGCCATGAAAAGCTTATGGGAAAGGAAGAGCAATGTAAGAAGCCTGGAGAAAGGGATATATAGTGGAAGAACTCATAGTAATAACCTGAAATGAAAATTACTGTGTCGGTGTTTTTGTTGTTGTTTGTTTGGGTTTTTTGTTTGTTTTGTTTTAGTCATTGTGATCAGATTTGTTTTGGTAATAGGATTTGAGAATATGTGGGTGGGAAAATTGAAGGCAACTGATAGTTTTAACCAATAGCAATTGGGTAGAACTGATCTTCAGGTAAGATGGTGACCAGTTGAAACAGCAACAACAACAACAAAAAGACTTGTCATGGTTTTCGGCTGATAAGTGGACAGTCTTGAATTTCAAGATAGTAGTACTTATTGTGGGGAAAGGAACAACAACCTGGATTTGGGGGTGTTAGTTTACAGCTGGCTGAACATGAGCTAGCAGTGTGCACAAGTGGTCAAGAAGGCCAATAGCAACCTAGCTTATATCAGAAATTGTGTAGCCAGCAGGGGCAGGGAGGTGGTGGTCATCCCTCTGTACTCAGCACTGGCAGTGCCACACCTTGAGTTCATTTTTGGGCCCCTCACTAGAAAGACATTGAGCCCTGGAGCATGTCCAGGGAAGGCTCCAGAGCAAAAGTCTTATGGGGAGCAGCTGATGGACCTGGGATTGTTTAGTCTGGAGAAGAAGAGGCTCCGGGAAGACCTTATCTCTCACTACGACAACTTGAAAAGAAGTTAGGGAGAGTTAGGGGTTAGGCCCTATTCCCAGGTAATTAGTGGTAGGACAAGAGGGAATGGCTTTAAGTTGCACCAGAGGAGGTTCACACCAGGTATTAGGAAAAATTTCCTCTCAGGAAGAGTGGTCAGATTTCGGAACAGGGAGGTGGTGCTGTCACTGTCCCCGGAGGTTTTCAAGAGAAGAGTAGATGTGGCACTGTGGGATGTGGATAGTGGGCATGGTGGAGATGGGTTGATGATTCGACTGGATGATCTTAGTGGTCTTTTTGCAACTTAGTGATTCTGTGAATCCTACAGAGAGTTGGAAAAGTGAAGTGTGAGAAGAGAGTTCCACCTGGAGATTACAAAGTGGGAAATAGAACCTTGCAGTGAACTTGGCATTCGGATATGTTCAAGAGTATCTGTCAACTGCTGTTGATTTTCCTTAAGGTAGTATTTACAACAAAATGTAGACCTTTTGTAGAATGAGTGAGAATACAATCTCAACGTTGCATAATATTTCCACTAAAAGGGGATGATGTGTGGCAACATACAGCACGTAGGTGGAGTGTGGCAACGTGTACTTTGAAGCAATGCTTTAAAACTACATTACCTTACACTACCCTGTTGTCTACAGGACTGTTTCGTGTTGTGTTACATGTGATATGTGGTGGTACTGTTTGGTAAATATTATGTTTGGATATGGGAACAGGAGAATAACTTAATTAAGAATGGATAGGATTGCATAGAGCTAAGCCTGCACTGTATGAGAAATTACATGAATAAGGGAAACATTTCAACATAATTTATGGAGTGGAGCCCCAGGCTTAATTTTGCCTTAGCTGACAATTATATAGGGAATAAATCCCAACAGGGTGTTTATCATAACACACACACGTTTCCTACATCAGACCACTAACCTGCTCCAAGGTTGCACTGCTTACTGTGATGCAGTTCCAATACACCAGCAATGAAAACTTTGAGCATGTGAATCCAGCTGCTGGCCAGATCTTTCTGAAGCTCATTTCAGATATGAAAAATAATATAAAGTTTTATATGCTTATAAACTTTGGTTGGGAAGAGTGTCTTTGGGGAAGGTGACATAAAGGGCTCAAAAACAAAAGTCTTTGACTTCTGTGGACTGCGGATCTTCTTCTTTAATCACTGTCTCTAACGGGAGTGAAATTCCAAAGAGGCCGAGCGTAAGAGAAAGGCAACTTTTAGGAGATTAAATTATATTCTAAGTTGACAGTTTCATCTGATTAAACTCTCCTTAGGCAATGAGCTGTATTTTGTGCTTGCAGTTCAAGATATAATGAATTTCTTAGTCGTGATTATTTATAGCTAGGTGAACCTTTAAGGGACCTGCTTAGAGAATCAAGCATCAAACATCTTGGAGAAGACAAACAGGTGCAGTAAAAGGAGAGATAAGGGGTTTTTTGGTGTCTTTCCATTTTTCAAGTATGAGGCTTCATAACGAGATACCCTGTCTGGCTGTTTTTTTTCCTCTCACTTTTATTCTTGTTTATATTTACCTTTACTTATCTTCCTGAAATATCAAGAAATTTAGGTCAAAATATATCTGAATCCATCTGCTCATTTAGTCTGTTCTTTTACTGCTAGTAGATTAGATCTTTTAATTAAGTGTGCTTAATGACAATTTACTATGTTAATGGGTGGCACCAAGCATCTTTAATTATGTATGTGATTCATTTTTGCAGTGAGGTTATTTTTCTAATTTCTACATATCCAAACAATGATTTGATCTCTGTTATTTGTCCAGGTGTAATCTATATGTATTACATATCGCTTCCATTTCAGTGATGTGAAAACCCAATTAGGATCTATAATTCAGCTGCCTTTATTTTCAGTTTGGAGTTTTGTTAATTATCACAGAATCGTGGAAAACATTTTAGTTATGCATTCATAAGAGAACTTCATGCTTTCCATCCTCTTGAAGTCTGTCAAGATTTAGAGCGTAAAGTTTGTGACTGGCCTTTCAATTCTGTGTTCTTCAGATGTATTTCATTTCTTTCAGTGTTCTGAGTGTATGTGTGGTCAACCTTCAGAGCTGATGCAACTGAACTGTAAACAGAGTTGTGCAGAGTGGTGCAGCAGCCACATGACCTGGTAGGTACGGTTCTGGGAGAGAAGAGCAGGTGATATTTGTTCCCTTTAGGACAGTTTGCCTTTCATGACTCTGACAGATCAGGTAACGTGGTCTTTCTTTGGACAAGTAAAATACTGATCTATTGGGCTAATATTTGAGGTTGTATACGCTGCTGCTGTATCTTGTGCAGCATATCGTCTGAGCTACCACAATATAATCGATAACTTGATTTTCTTTCTAAGAAAATGTATGTTAGCTTACCTTTTTTATTATTATTATTTCCCCAAAGACCCGTGCATGACTCTGGATCACATCCATGCCAATGTGTGACAATTTACCACTGAATCTCTAGTAACTTAACTCCAATCACATATGCAGGAAACAGTACATGGAAAAAATGTGCGTGCAAGATTTTCCTGTGTGTCTGGAGTACTCATGGTGTGTCTTCTCTACAGTTGCCGCATTGACAGCTTGGAGGAAACCTGTGTGAGGGTACAGATTTCCAGTTAATTACTTCAATTAATCTCTATCAGTGATTTATCTTACCAGCTTGCTATCAATAGAGCAAACGCAACATATGCCTGGAAGCAAAATATGGTTTATATTTTTAAAGTCTCGAATAGCAATTATTTCAGATCTTCTTATGACTAAATTATGTCACGTCTGTGATCTGAAAACAGTAGTATTTAACAAGTAAGATAGACAAAATTAAGAGAAGGCCTGTTTGTTTTTTTTTTAGATTAAAATTTGTAGCTGCTTTTATGTTCAGTATGCAAAATAGGATGGCTGTCTTGCAGACTCTGAAGGGCAAAAGTCTCTGCTGCTTTCTACTTGAGGAGCCAAAGCTTCCAGTGGGGAATGGTAATAGTGAACTGCCAGGCTGTTCTTGAGGCTGTGGTGGTGTAGTCCTGAGTCACTCTTTTACTTTGCCTTCTTTCAGTGCTTTTATCAGGGCAAAGATGTACGCTGGCCTGGCACTGCTCTGCCTTTCAACCAGGCATACCTTTTGTCTGGCAGATGTGCCACATGTTCCAACCAACAGCAGCTTCAGGACTAAGAACAGTCTTCCTAGAAAAGGCTGATTCATGCCCTCTCCTTGGAGGACTCTGACCCATGTCTCCTAGGAACATCTGATTTGCAGTTTGTCCTTTTGAAGCTGCATCAAAATGCAAAAGCAGGACTTGGATGGTCCAAGAGCATTAGATGTAGAAATTTGGGATTACATCTCTGAGTATAGTTGGCAGGTGCAGTATTCAGAGCAATATCCAGAAGTCTCTTCTCATGGTGATGATAGAAGGGATCCAATGACTGGACTGCAGAATCAACTTCTTGCTGTTCATATGCAGTGTTCATAAATCTAGCACTCCTTTCTATGCAGAGCATATCAATTAACTTGCTGTTTGTTTCTCCATTTTTGAAGGAGAGCAAAGAGACTATCTAATCCAGTTCCTTGGCAAAACGCAAGTCTAGAAGTAGTACTGTTATTTCTGATAGAGATTTGACTAACCTGCTGCTTAGTATTACTGACAGTGGAGAATTCCCAGCCCTCCAAGATGATCTAAGCTCTTGCGAGGCACTGTGCTTACCAGTAGATAAATCAGTCTTTCCTAAGGTCTGTATCTGGAATTTAAGTTCATTGAGTCTTCTGTAAAAGTAGATGTGGTTTGAAGCTTTCTGCCTCTTCTTTTTTTAATTAGTGTGCTTTCGTGTAATTACAGGCATGACCTGTTTTCTCTAAAATAAATGATCACAGTACAGTCTTACCTCCCCTTGTTTTCTTGGCCTGTGATTACTCTCTTTTCCTTCTGTCCAATTGATCACATTTTAGAAGTATGGTGCTCAGAGCTGCACGTAGTATTCTATTTGTGACCAGATCAGAGTTGGAGATTATGTTCACGTGTCTTACTAATGATACACTTGTTTGTACATAAACATTAGGATATTTTTTCCAAGAGTACCACATTGTTGACTCATGCTGAGTTCATGATTACTATAACTGCCAAATCTATTTCTACAGAGCTTCTGTTAAGCTTATCTTTCCCCAGATTTTGTTTATGCAGTTGAGTATTCCTGACTAATCTTGGAACTCAGCACTGACCTTAGTTGAAGTGCTGCTGCAGAGCAGCAACTGTACAGAGACTTGCAGGGCGAAGGATTAGTTTTGTGCACAGCCTTTTGCATTGTGGTATTACCTGCATCTTTCACGTGAGTCGGTATTTTCATTGCCAGTATTTCTCTGCTATCTGAGCAAATGTACCAAATTTAATGCATGTTTCTAACCTTTTTTTTAATCTAAGTACCAACAGTTTGTGGTAAATTGGTTTTTTTTTTCTGGCTTGCTTATGAGAATATCTTGAGTGACAGTATCAAAAGTTCTTTCAAGGTCAAGATAAAAAAAAAAAAAAAACCCTCCTCTTGGTAAAGATCATTGTTTTTCAGCACCCAAGCATCCTACCACCTGATGAGCGAGGAAGCTAGTTCTGTGCCTATTCTGCAGATTGATTTTTATTACTGGACAGTCTACATCCCTTTTTTCTTCCATAAGAGTTGATATTTTTAGTATATTTTATATTTTTATTGTAAGAACTTCTTTATTGCCAGAGTGACAGAGCACTGGATCGGGCTGCCCAGAGAGCTTGTGGAGTCTCCTTCTGTGGAAGTATTCAGGACGTGCCTGGAAACCCTCCTGAGCCAGCTATTGTAGGGAACTTGCTTAGCAGGGAGGTTGGAGTAGATGACCTACAGAGGGTCCCTTCCAAACCCTACTATTCTGCGGTTCTTGAATTAATGATGGAAAAAGTGAGTGGCTCCATACAAATGCTATCTCCTAGGTCTGTCTAGGCAGCATTTTCCTGATCACCCAAGCAGTTCATTCTGATCAGCCTCTCCCACTGAGTGCAGGTCAGGGGGGAGATGTCTAGAGCTGCTCAGAAGAGTAGCCGGACGAACCTTTCTGACCTGTATATTACTTCAGCAGCTGTACTTCTGCTCCTGTTCTCGCCAAGTTGAAGTACATGCTTTTTAAGATGACCACAGAATGCTTGCTTGTTTGGAAGAAAAGGGTTCTTGAAGACCTTTGAAGACCTTGAAGAGGTTTGTTTTACTGACAGCTTTATCTCTTTTTTTTTTTCCTCCCCTCTCCCTTCTGAAATGCTGAAGAAGCAGGAGAACAAGCGGAGTTGTTAAATAAATCATGCGTGTAAAACTTGTCTAACTTCATTAGCCCACCAGACCTAGCTAGTCTCTTTTTAAAAGTTGTTTTTATTAACATCTGTTAATTGGGAGGAGAGCTCTTTTTTTATTAATGATTCAGCATCCCTCTTCTCAGGGTTCAGTTTTTTTCTGCTTTCAGTTACTTTTTTTTTTTTTTCCCCATCGGTATCTTGATCTGAAGATCCTGCTGCTGTTCTCTTTTGATTTTGCTTTATTTAGGGCTATATTGTTTGACTGCAGTATTAAGGATTGTGTTGCTTTGTTATCTTTCTTTTAGGTGTTGCGGTTTTCTGTAATCAAAAAGCTGGCCAGCACAAATGGTGGTAAAAACCTTGCTGGAGCATGAGAATCTCTACCAAACATTGTTCACCTGCTGTCAGTGTTAGCCTTTCTCTTCTAGCTTTAAAATCCACAGTGACTGTTCTAAAACCTGAATATTGACATCCATAGAAGCCCCCGTGTATCACTGAAAAAATAAAGAAAGGCAATACAGCTTTTGGAAAGTTTTTTTTAGGAAACTCATAATTAGTGGAAGTGTCAGTTTTAATGTTTTTACAAAGTGAATTAAAAGAAAAAAAGAACTCTTGACCACATCTTCTATAGTATTTTAATTTTCTGATAAATTATTTTTGTCTGAAATAGAATCAATATCTTCTGACAGCTGTAAAGTATTGCATTCACTTGTTGCAATACAGTATTTACAATCTTCCATGTATAAGATGCTTATGACTCTTCTGAAATTCAGGATTCCTTCCATAATGCATTTGAATAGCTATATGTAAGAAACATAGCACAACTTAAATCATATATCAGTTGATCTAAATGTCTGCTGTAATCCAGTTCGGATTTTGAAATAAGCATCAAAAGCTGAGAAAGCTTTCATTCCCTTACGTCCATTATCTTTTTAAGTTTAAAGTGAAAAAAGAATGCATTTACTTTCACATTAAAGTAATGAAGTACAGTGCTACTCATTGTGACTGTCTTGGCATTTTCCATTAATTTGGCTGTTTTCTTGTTGGAGGGAAGGAAGGAGGGACCAAGGTATATTAAATCTCTGATATTTGATTTTTTTTGTCTAGTGTCTTAAAGATCCAGGTAGTTGCAAACAAAAACACTCCCCTCACTGTCTATTCTTAGTGAAACCATCATAAAGATTATTAATGCAGCTATCCTAAACTGGACAGAAAAATAATGGTTTGCTAGTACAAAAATGATATTGCATTTAGTTGAATTCTGATGTCGAAATCATCAGCAGTGAAAGCTTTGTTGCAAATTAAGTGTGGTATTTGGCTCGCTCAAAATTTGGAGATGTAGAATGATTTTTTGCTTTGCTTCCGGTTGTCCTTAACCTTGACTAAAGGATGAAGGTTTTTAGACAACTTTGTTTCATTTTTAAAATAGCCTGTTATGGTCAGTTAACAGATAATGTGTCACTTGACCACTAAATCCATCTATGTCCATCATTTCCCACAGTTTCACTTCTATTTGAAATATTACTGCCCTAACATCAAAGCACGCACAACTGCAGAGCATCTTACGTACAAATATACAGCGTTATTCTGCTGACACCAGGTGTTGAAAGTAAAAAATGTAATGCATTATGTATTCAGAAGCACGCTTTTGTTAGCTGAGAGTTATCTGGAAGTAAATGATAAACGAGTCAAAGTTTGTCATTTCACAGTACTTCAAGTGATCTGTTTCAAAGTAGCTGTTCACATGTTGAAAATCAGAAGTGATCTACTCGTTACCCATTTTTTCAAGCCATATCAAACAAGACAACATTTAATTCTTGTATGGTTTCTCTCCTTCCTATGCCTTTATTAGTACAGCTAATATAACTCTTGTTGATTAGATTCATTTTTTTATTAATTAGCATCAATAAGTGATTATTTGCTTAACACAGAAGTAAAACTAACTGAGATTTCCAAATGTCCCTACATGCTTGCTGCCTAATCAAGGACAAATGGTGTTCAGGATAGTAGCACGTTAGCAGCTTCCAATCCTCAAGTACACTATAGATTGCTGTACTGAATGATGTTCGGGCAGGGGGATAGAATTGATTCATTCAGCTTGTTCAAGGACTGATTTCTTCAAGAACTGAAATATAACACTTTACTGTGAAGTTGAACTGAAGAGCTCTTTAATAATATTTTCTATAGAATCCTAGAATGACCTGGGTTGAAAAGGGCCACAGTGATCATCTAGTCTCAACCTCCCTGCTGTGTGCAGGGTCACCAACCAGCAGACCAGGCTGCCCAGAGACATATCCAGCCTGGCCTTGAATGCCTCCAGGGATGGGGCATCCACAACCTGCTCGGGCAACCTATTCCAGTGCGTCCCAAGCTCATTGAAGATCAGCTGTGAAAACAGTGCTACCTTTTTCCAGATAACCACAACCTTCTATAACACAGGGATGGAAGCTCTACCCTTAAGATTCCTGGTCATTCCTTCCACTCACTATATTTCAACCATATTTTCAACACTTCAGTGATAATGTTTGTTTAAAATTATCCATTAATTATACCTTAAATTCAAATATATGATAATTGGTTAATCTATAACATCAGCTTTCCATTGTGAAACGTGTTAGATGTGAAGGTGTAGGAGTGTTCATCCAGAACAACCTCTTGAAACTCCTAGACTATAGTTGCTTATTCTGCTACTTAGACCTTCTAGGCCGAGATCTTTCAGTGCAAGCAGTCAGTTTTTAAAACATGGTGCTGACTTCTTCATAGTATTTAGTGGAGGCTCATCTGTTTTGTCACAGTCTAAAAATAAATTATAAATGGTGGCTGTAAATTGACTTTAAATTAGGGGGAAAGTTGCTAGCCAGAAGAAACAGTTGGTTTTACTTGTTTGTGCTTGAGAGTAGGAGTGTGTTGACACCCATTCCCTGTTAGCTTATCATGGTACATATTTGTCTGTTTACTTGGGAATTATCTAAGTTTTTCTACTTAAAAAATAAAAAATAAGAATCCTAAGTGTTACCTGCAAGTCCTGAAACAGCAGCATGCTTATCTTTGCCATTTTTTATATGTCAGATGATTGTATATAAAAAGACTGTGCAAACTCAGTGATGGCACGTGAGATGGATGAGTTATCCCTTAAGACAGTATGACCACCTCCACAGCCTTATTTTCATCCTTGCTGATGTCATCTAGAGTTCAAGACTCAGTTGCAATTGAACAATTTCTCATTAAACGTTGGCAACACTGAGTCAGCAGTGTGTCCAGGCAGCCAGGAAAGCCAATCCTATCTTGGGATACATCAAGCATGGCATTGCTATAGCTGGTTAAGGGAAGTGAATGTCCTGCTCTACACAGCTCTGGTGTGGCCTCACCCCAAGTACTGTGTGCAGTTTCGGGCCCCACAGTACAAAATGACATAAAATTAGAGAAGGCTGAGGGGAGATCTCATTGCAACCTACAGCTTCCTCACAAGGGGGAGCAGAGGAGCAGTGCTGATCTCTTCTCTCTGGTGACAGGAGGGAATGGCACGAAGTTGCATAAGGGGAGGATCACGTTAGAAATCCGGGGAAGGGTCTTCACCATAGGGTCGTCACGCAATGGAACTGGTTCCCCAGGGCAGTGCTCATGGCACCAAGCTTGCTGGAGTTCAAGAAGTGTGAGGACAACGTTCTCAGACGTACAGTCTTTGATCTGGTTGTAACATGGTTTTGGGCCTATGGCCTTGACTTTGTATTGTGCTGTTGTACACTAATTCGTTTTAGCCCTTGGACTGCCCAGTCTCCTGAAGTGGGTCTGAAAACCTGTTCCTTGGACCAAAGCAGATAATGAATAAACAAGCAATATCTTTCACAGCTCAAGTATTCTGAGAAAAGTTGTTAGACTTTTTGCCTTGCTGACACGAATGTCTGATGGAAAGGGATGGATAAACGGCAGATGTTAAGGCCTTGGGAGAAGCACTTAAGAAATTTGTTCAATTTTGTTTTCCTTTTATGAACAAAGAAAATGATCAAAGCCTGAGTCTGAAAGTGTTGGAGGTATACGCTATCTGTGATCACCTTTTGTTGGGCTCCGCTCCAGTCAAAAACTGGCTACACCTTAAGACCTCTGCCTGTGGCATTCAGCACTTGCTCCAGCCTTGTCTGCTTCTTTCCCCAGTGGGAAATTGAGGTTTGATGAAGAGATTTAGCCAGACACTCTCTTAGATGTTTGAATACCTTAGGGTAAGAGTTCTTCTGATATACCCCTGAGTAACTTGAATACTTATGTCTCTAGAATGTTCTTTTTCTTAATCTCCCTGCCCCCTGGAAAATAAATGCTTTTTCAGCTATTTTGTTCTATCATGGTGCAGGAACGTACTGTGGATGAAAAACACCTGGTTTGTAGAAGTACAGTCCTTCACAAAATTATCCATTGCTGGAAAATATGAAACACTTCTGATGTCTAGAATCTTCAAGTCATCAAATGCAGATATCTACAACTACAGGAAAAGAAGTAATAGGTGCTTGCTGTAAGATAAAACTCACAAGTGTACAAAGAGTATATGCATGAGGAGTAAGTCTGTATTTGAAAGCCTACGCTGTTTCAAGTCTTTTTATTTTTAACCCTGATAAATAAATAACAGAATGATCAAGGAAACAAATCACTCTCAAGTTTGTGCACTTGTTTGTGCATGTAGTTGAGGATCACTTTGGTGTAATTTTCTAAGTAAGATTTTACCAATACCTTTTATGGTGTTTCCTTCAAGTAGTTGTTCTGGCTGTGTCTTACAGCTGCTTCTTGGTGGCTTAGGTAGGCATCTGCTGTAGCTGATGAAGATGATATCTCGGGCTGTTGCAACTATTTACTTCCAGCATCTTATTTCAGTTGCGCAGTTCATAGGCTGTCTGAAATGTCTGTAGCATGAACCACTCCTCCTCAGGGTGTGTTGTGCATTGATTTGACAGGTACACAACTGCTTGCTTTGGCAGGGCCACTGATAAATAAAATAGCATTGATTCCCAAGGAATTTGAACGGTAGCTTCTCTCTGTGTTGACTGTATGTATTTAAAAGTAGGCTACCTTAATCTTCCCTTAACTCACTATTCATATACAGTCCTTCCTATGACTTGCTCCGGTCCTATTTTTGCTGCATATTAAATTAAATATTTTACTTTACTCCAAGCCCATCATGTTGTCCTTGTCTAAGGAGGAAGCAGGTTTTTTTAAGACATTTATCTAGCTTTTTTAACATTCAAAACCACATATTATTCTTCTCATTTATTTCTAGTACTTGGTTCTGTTCTTGTTCCTTCATCAAGTAGGGAAATTCCTTCTCAAAGGTCACTGTGTCAAATGTTCTATCAGATATGAAACCACTCCTTACCTGAAAGTAAAGATTTCATTCACCGCATCTTTACAAGGCACAAATGGATTTCGTGTCTTGCCTATCTTTGCTTCCACGGGGCAGGAGGATATGTGAGCTTCTGGTCAGTATGTTTCCTGAAGCTGAATGCAATTGCTCCAGTGCCTTGCTGAGTGCCATTTCATGGGTTTTTCGGATGGTCCCAGGATGTGTATTTGTTTCTTCAGCGTAGAAGATAGTAGACCAGGAAATGTATTTACTTTTAGATAAGGATGCTTTGCCATTTGATGCTAAAGGCAAGTCTTCCTTGGAGAACAAAAGTCAAGAATGGGAAAGTTGAAGTAATTCTTTAGTTTTCATGATGATCTGACTTTTTTTTTGTAGTAAACTTGGTACTAATTTCTAAACAGAAGTGATATGCCTCAGTGGGACTGAAGTAATTACATACATCTGCTGTTGGTTCTCTGTAGTTTTGGTGTGAGTATCTGTTTTGTTTTGCCTTTTATTATGCTAGAAAATGGTGGGGAAGAGATTTAGTGCTGAGATATGGACTAGGTTTTTATTTTCGACATGTATAGCTGCAAGCTGAAATTCACTACAGGAAAAAGAGGGCTTTTTATTAAATAAAACTACCTGATACACGTAACTTATCAAAGCAAGACTTGCAAAGCTATTTAATTAATTAGGCAAATAAAAGAATGGCTATTAGTGAATTGTGCTTTGTTTCTCTTCCTGTATTTCATGTGTTAAGTATTACTCTTTCTCACAAGTTCTGTTCACAACCTGAAAGGATGCTACAAGGCTCCCTTGTCATCGATTTCTTAGCTTTAAAAGAATTGACCTGAATAAGTTTAAGTAAAATGTAAGGAAAATATCTCTATCACAGAAGGAGGGTGTGTTGAATATTTTCTTCTATCTTTTCCAGTGTTTGTCCAGTGGCCGTCTCCAGATCAGTGGCCTGACTTGCTTCAGAGCTATCATAGCAAATAAATAATATTACTACCGTACTTCATTATTTTCTGAACACCCCACTTTTCCTTTTGTGCACATTACTGACCTCACCTGTGCCCTTCCCAGTGTCAAGAAGGGCCTTTTCTCCCAGTGCTAGTTAGTGGCATATGTGCACTCATATTAATACTTTTAATCTGTATCTTTTTAATGGGTATATTTATGTCATTTTATTCAGCCACCCTTTTGTACGTCCCTGCTTCACAACGAACGTGTTTGGCCATTACCCTGTGCTGTCTGTACCCTTTCTGGCTGAGTACTTAAAATAGTGGCTGCATTTAAATCTGGTGGTTCCTCCAGTACAGCTGGTTTTAATCTTTCTCATTTTCTGTGGGCCTCTAGCATTTTCCAAGAAAAGCATGGTTCTGCATAGAAATGTTATGTATATACATGAGTGCTGTAAATGTATGTGAATTACCTTTCTTTGGCCCTTTAAAAGTCTCCTACCCAAGGAATCATAGGCTGTAAAAAAAAAGTCTGTCAGGATTTTCTAATCCTTAATTTCTGCCAAGTTTATCAAAGGTTTGTGTTTCAGTCGCTCGTCTATAGTGATGTAGGTAGGTGGTTTCCAGGAAAAAAGGAAACAATAATTCAGTATTATGTGACCCTGCAGCCAGTACAGAATTGCTCTCCCTGCTCAGCTCTTACCATTGCACCAGGAGCTCGCTGCTGTCTCGCCTGCCTACCACATGACAAGGCCTGAGGTGATGCCACCTGGATGCTTGTGTCAGCTGGGGCTCACAGGCTGCCAGGGCTCTGAGCATCGCCCGCCCTGGGCCAGCTGAAAGGTGTGTGTGGCCAGGGAGGCTGCTGTGCTGATGGCTGTTTAAAAGCTTCCTCCAGGCTGAGCCACCTCCCTGAGTGATGAGGGAAGGGAGCCTCTGCAGAGCAGGTACTGCTGCGCTGGGACCAGCGGGGCACCTCTCTGCTCCATACAAAGTGTTACTGTGTGGTGTTTTCCACGTCCCGTTCCAGCGCTGCTTTGTGGAAAGGCACCTTGCGATCTAGCACAAACCTGATCTTTTCTCCCTTCCATTTCTGCCTCACCAGCTTTTCAGCATAGAAAAATGTGTTCCCATGCTTAGGTACTCAGAGTGTTTGCTGAGTTTCACAGGCTGAGATGCTCTTCCCGATCGAAAACAACTGACTGAACGTTCTGAGTATTGGCATGTAAATCAGTGTGCTGACCTTGCTGGGGTCTGGGAAAACCCGTCCCAGCTTCAGACTGCATTTGAGCCTCAGGATGTCAGCAGTTTGAATCACTGTGCTGTGCCCTGCATGCCAATTGCAGAAACAGCTTCAAATTCACAGTGGTGTTTGAGAGTACCAGGAGCAAGGCTAGCACAACAGGGCTGCAGCATCAACAGTTGTTGCCTACCTTGTTCTTCTGTGATGAGGATCTGGCATTTGAAGTTAATATTCTTTTTCTTTCCTCTGTCACTTTTTATGCAGATAAAACAATTTAAGCCTACATATTAGTGGGGTGCTTCAACACCTACAGGCAGCTAAGTACCACCATGCAGGTCTCTCCTTCCTTCCCTCAACAGAACAGGAGGAGGAATGTAGGATGGGAAGAGGGTTCAGGGGGTTCAGATAAGGAGAGAGAGATCACTCTCCTACTGTCATCATGGGCAAAACAGACTCCGCATAGGATAGATTAATTTATTGCCTGTTACTAACAGACTGGAGCAGTGAGAAACTAAAAGCAAACTGCACACACCTCCCTGCCGTCTACCCTCCTCTACCTCCTACCCCTAAATGATACAGAGGAATGAGAATGGCGAGATACTTTGTCTCTGCTGCTCCTTCATGATCCTTCTCTGTCCTTGGTGTAGCATGAGGTCCCTCCCATAATGCCATCTTTCCCAAACTGATCCTGTGTAAGCTTCCCACAGGCTGCAGCTCTGCCAGCACTGCTCCAACATGGCTCCATGCCACAGGGCTACATACCACAGGGCCCACCCTTCAAGCACTGCTCCACACGGGTCCCCGCAGGCTGCAGCTCCCCCCTGCCCTCCTGCCCCACCGCAGGCTGCTCTCAATGGGTTGCAGCTCCGGCCTGGGCTGCTCCTGGCAGGAGTATCCATGGGCTGTGAGCTCCTTCAGGACCCATCCACTGCTGCCCCATGGGCTCCTCCGTGGCTATATGGGGAGATCTGCTCCATGTGGTGCCTGTAGGCTGCAGGGAGACAGCCTGCTCCTCCATGGGCCTCTCCTGGGCTGCAGGGAGCTTCTGCTCTGAGCCTGGAACACCTCCTGCCCTCCTTCTGCACTGACCTGGATGGCTGAAGGGCTGTTCTCTCACATTTCTCACTTCTCTCTCCCAGCTGCTGTTGGGCAGCAGTTTTTCCCTTCCTTCAATCTGTGCTCCCACAGCTCAGCTCTGGCAGCACCCGGTGCCAGCTCTGCTCTGGCACGGGTCATTGCTGGGCTCTGTTTGCAAAGGCCATCTCTGCAGCCCCCTGCTACCAAAACCCTGTCCTGTAAACCCGATACAGCTAGAGTTGCAGACAGAAGATAGAGAATCACAGAATGGTCTGGGCTGGAGGAGTCCTTAAAAACCATTCAATCTCATCCTCCCTCTGGACCAAGTTGCCCAGCACCCCATCTTGGATTGGAACTCTTCCAAAGATGGGACATCCACAGCTTCTGTGGGCATCCTGCTCCAGTGCCTCACAGCCTCACCATGAAGAATTTCTTCCTGATATCTAATGTAAATATATCCTCTTTCAGTTTAAAACCACTACACCTTGTCCTATTGCTACAGGCCATAGTAAAAAGTCTCTCCCTCAAAGATATTTCTGTGTATGTCATTTGAATGTCATATAGCTGACATAAAGTTGAGAAGGGTTTTGAGAAGTCATCTACTTAGTTACCTTACTCTTAGGCAAGATTAAATGTAGTACCCAGGAGAGACTGGACAAATTTCTGTTTTCAAGACTGCTGGTTTTGAAGACTTCAGCACTCTTGAATTGTCTGAAAATGTTTCTCATAACAGTTGCCACTGAAGAGTAGGATGCTGAGGTATTGCAGTGCTCTTCCAGCACATCAGTCTATTGCTCAACAGCAATCAGAAAGATAGTGCAAAACGTAAGCAAAACAGGAAATGTGAGTTATATTACTTTATAAATCCGTGGTTTATCCATCCTTGAAGATGTCAGTTCTGGTTTCCCTATCTCAGAAGTAGATAAGGACTCCAGCCTAGAAGAAGGCAAGGGCTGACAAAGTGGTGGCACAGAAGAGGTGTACAGAGAGCATTTGGAGGGGGAGCCATCAGATGAAGCTAGCGGTTGGCAAGGAAAAATGCTCAGTCAGGCTGTGGGGCTGCCTGCCTTGTGTTGCTGTGATTTGTGGTTTGAAGTCTGGAGATGTATCACTGCTCTCTGTTCTTAAGTTCTTTCTGAGGTATCTGAAATTGATGGATGTCACTTGTGGAACACCAGGCTCATTTTTGTTGTGACTTATTGTGGTTGTTCTTAGGCCCTGCCTGTTTTTATGATTAGAAAGCTGTTTCTGTCTAAGTTAATTCTTCCATACAGAAATTTTGTGTATATAGAGAACCACTTATCTCTTCTGTAAAAACTTCACCTGTATATGTAGCTGGTGTGTAGGAGCCCTGTTAGCTCCTGTTCAAGCTGAACAATTTGTTCAGTCTGTGCCTCAAAATAAGGGCCCTTGGTTCATTTTCTCAATGATCCTCCCTGAGCTCATTTTAACTACCTTTGTAGCCCACGGATGTCTGAACTGTGGTGTCAAAAACTTGATATAATAATCTTTTGGCTTACATAATACTACCCTATGGCAAAACAGTCAATAATACTCATAAAGTATTGTGGGGGCAACTATTTCTTACCAACATAATTTGTTCACATCTGTTGTCTTTCCGTTGCCTTCTTCCTACTCTTGTCCTCTTCATGTGCTTGCAATCCCTTCTTGTCTCTGCTTGCAATCCCTTCTTGTCTCTGCACTGTCTAGAAGTTGAGCATGTTAATTAGTCTAAAAATGCATCCAGCATGTTTCTGCATCGTGCCCCAGCACCGTTTTGTGTGTGCTGGCTTTATCCAATTGACATTTGGAGCCCTATATACCTGCTGCTAATGTTTACTTTGGGAATTAAGCTCTTCCTGGTAATAGTAAAAGAAAAAAAGAATATTACAATAAAAAAGTTAGCTGAGTAGATTTCTCTACCTGATAGAGTTGAGGGTGATTGCAAAGAGTTTCAAGCAGATATAAACAAACATGGCCTCTGATGCCAAGTCAGTGCCAGGAACATGAGCAGCAGTGTGATTGCTGCTTGTTCTGACCCAAAACATCCTTGGGACGCTCACACTTCAGTGCAGCCCATTTGTTGGTTTGGAGATAGAAGCTGTCCAAGGGTGAGATGAAAAGTATCTGTGAAGCAGGTTAAGTGCCGTTTCAGGTGGTGGCTAGTAGTGTCCAACACGGCCCTGGTCACTGAATACTGTTGTTTGTTTTCACAAACCAGCACCTCGCAGTTTCTGAGCGAACAACTGCTGCGAGGAGACCATAACCTCTGGATTTCAAAGGAGCCATCGTTTTGCTGGTGCCTCTGTGGTTAATGTAAGAAAGGTGTCTTGCCATAAACTTTTCCGAGGTATTCAGCAAGGTTGGAAAGGGGTCGGCCCGGGCAGGAAGCCCTTGTCTGTGCTATAAAGAAAATAGCGAGTAACAAAATGAAAGCATCAAAGGCCCAACAGGATGCAGTCCCATGAGCCCTCTCTGGCATGTTAGTCCTGCTTGAAAGTTAGCATTGAGTGAAGAGTGACCTTAAAACTCGCTTCATTCAAACGGACTGGGCTCAAGTTTAAAGTTCAAGGCATTTTGTTTTTTCACCTGTTTCCTACAGTTTTAAGAAACTTCTGAAGAATTAATGTGTAACTATATCTGGTCACTGAGCCAGCGCTAAGAATTTTTCTCAAGGGAAAATAGTGTTACTGTATGGAGGGAGAGAAATGGATACTTTCTGATCTGCAAGGGAAAGCTTCAGCAAAATAAAACCCAAACCCACCGCTACCGCAGTCACAAAGGGCTGCGGAGCAAGCGTGATGGACACACTGCTGCTTTTATTTTTCCAGAAAAGCTGCTGGGATGCAACAGTTGATGGAACCACGGCAAAAAGGATGTTTATGGCCAGAGCTGTTGGGAGGTGAGGCCGTGCCCCAGCTCAGGACCCAGCAGCTCGGCCGGGACAGGGCCCTGCAGCCCCACAGCCAGACTCACCCCCACATCTCCTGCCCTCCTGACCCGGAGGCAGCCCCCTGTCCTCTGATCTTTGCATCCCACATAGCAAAGGGAGCAGTAACACGACCCACAAGCAGGCCGCCCGTCCGCCTTTCGTAGTTAAAAGAAAGAGTTGGGAGAGATGACATACAGATTTCATTTGTGTTTCCTCGCGCCGTTAAATTTTAATGATTCTAGCATGAATATTTCATGAAAGAACCTTTTGAATGGGTTGTGTTTTGTCCTGGCACCCACTACCTAGTATAGAATCTGATTTCTATTATTATTATTATTATTTTCTCTGAAGTCGATCAGCAGAGGTCTGAAGTGTCAAACCAGATTAAGTGAGGAAGACCGCTTTCCCGTGGCACCGCCAGCCGCGCTGCTGCTGGCTGAACTGCTGTGCAGTGACCCTGAAATACAGTCCTGCTCTTTGCTCTCCTTGCCACAAGGTGGCTGAGGACGGTCTGAAAGCACAGATCTGAGCGCTGGGAGTTGCGCTGGCTGTGGAGCAGCCTGTCCAGAACGCAACACTCAGCAACGCATACGCAAAGGCAGCGCAAAGGCAGCGTGTTGAGCTTACCCCAGGCGGATGGTGGCCATGGAGGGCGAGGGGAAGTTTGGTCGCCAGCCCTCTTCTGTTACAGCTGTGGAAGTGCTGAGAGTCTGGGGCTTGCAAGCGCCATCTCTGTGTAACCCAGGACTGAGGTTTCCAATTCCTCCTCAGTCTCCACTTAAGCTGCCGGGTGAATTCATTTACTTACATTATGGAACATAGAATCATAGAATCGTTTGAGTTGGAAGTGACCCTTAAAGGTCATCTGGTCTAACCCCCCTGCAGTGAGCAGGGACACCCGCAGCTCGATCAGGGTGCTCAGAGCCCCCTCCAGCCTGACTGAAACACCCAACCCTGGGTTAGCGAGTTCTGTTGCTGTGGTTGGGTTTGTTGCGACGAGCGGTAGTGTGCTGGGTGTACTGCTGTCAATCTGAAGGGAGCGCTTCCAAAGTACCTGAAGCTGCTCAGCCAGAAATATGCACTTCGTTGTCACCAGTTTTGTGAGTTTTAACACTTCTTCCTGAAAACTTTTAGGAAGCTTATCTTCAAATGTACAGTAAGGAGAGATCTTAGCTTAATGGAAATGAAGCGTATCTTTTTCCTACAGATGCGCCACTCGGTATTAAGCTTTTTATGTGTGTTTTAGGTTTCCCTTTTTATTTTTTAACTTATTAACTCTGACAAGTAACCTCTTGGTTGTGAACAATTTAATTCACAATTCATTTTTCTGATTCAAAGTGAACACGAGTGCCCTAATCCCCTAATGGGAATTAATTGCATGTTTCAGTGCTTAACTCTGATCCTTTCCCAATCCCCACTGGGACAAGTTTCTTCCTGAAAGATCTCTGTTTGTTATTCAAAACACAGTCTGAAAGGTAATGATTTTTCTTATAAAAGGGAGTCAGACGAACTGAATATTAATGTCCTTTTTATTGTGAGGGAATGAGCCGCCTCTGAAAAAACTCATTTATGTCATGAAGGATAGATTACGCTGGAGTATATCTGATAAAACAGAGACAAATCAGTGTGGTATTTTTCCTCAAGTGAAAGCTGTTTGCCAGTAAATAAAGGCACGCACCATTTTTGCTGGAAAAGTATTCTGTTACAGAGAGAAACTCTTTCTTCACGAAGGGAGAAGCTGCTTTGCTACTGGTTAAAAGGCCTGGTGATTGTAAATGACGCTCCTCTTGGCTGGTAATGTACCCTTTGGATAACCCAGCTGACCTAGCTACTAAATTAAGAATAAATAGCTGAAAAAAAAAAAAAAAAACATTTATTTTCTGCTTCCAGTCAGTTTTTAAAGATTTTTCAAACTCTGAATGTTGTTCAACAACAAACGGAGCTTCATGTTCTCCTCTGGTGGTTGGTGCATGGCAGGCAGCTGCCTTGCTGCTGTGTTGGGCGGAACAGAGACAGACTGAGGGCAAAATCAGGAAAACCATCATTTGCCATGCAGGAAGAAGTGAGGATGAACAGGGCAGAGGGTGAAAAACAAAGGAAAATCTAGGATCTTCCAGTTTTGCTGGCACTGGAATAACAGGGTCCTGCCTCCCAGTCCATCCCCAAGGTAAACAAATGGAAATAGCATTGGCTCTGCTCACCCGACAAGAGGGGTGAAGGTGCTCCCGACGACGCTGTCGCCTGGCCTGCCCTCATCAAGTCAGCAAAGGAGGCCTGTCAGCTGGGAGTCACTGAAAGCACCAAAGAGAAATGCTGTTTTTCCCTTTCCCTGAACAGGCGAGACAAACACGTCCTTGTGCTTGCGACGGCAGCTTCCGAGCAGCCCTGGCTTGGCTGAACGTGGCCTCCCCAGCTCTGCCGGCGTTGAGCAGGCAGAGCCGGCCAGCGGGATCTGGTGCTGGGGCTGCGGGAAGCCTTCAGCATGTCCCCGAAGCGGCCCTACAGCAGGTTGAACTTCACCCAAGCCTGTGCCAGGCCACCTCATTCTGCAGCACAGCACTTGTTTTTCCAGGGCTGATGTTCCAGCCTTTTCATTCCCTTTCAGGACAGGCAGCTCTGTGGTCAGGCTGAGTGATGTCCCAGTTTGCACAGTGTTAGCTTGCTGCAGCTACAGGCACCGTGCTTCTTACTGTGCTTTCCTGTTTGCTTGGGTTTTTTTTTTTGAGAGTGTAACCAAGTTGGTATTACTAACATAAAAAATGCTCACCAGCAAATGTATGCAAATGCAGCACAACATGATGGCAAGTTTGAATGCATTAATTTGCTTTGGGATGATTAATGCCACTGTGCTTTATTTTACCATGAAACAAGATACTTGAACTGAAACCAGGCACCTCTGTCTCTGAATATAATGTTGTTTCTCAAATCCTGAATATTGCCATGGTGAAAGGGAGGCACACGCTGTGCTGGGCTGCGCAGACCTGGGGATGAGGAAAAGTTCATCGCTACAGCCTTTAAAACCAGCCCCTCTGCCAGGGAGGGGCAGAATTGTCCTTTGGCTTCACCTCTGCAGTCTTAACACTACCTGGACTTGACTGAGGCTACTTAAACCATAAATGCAGTAGAGCAATATAGTAAGGTGCTTGCATAGCTGAACTGAACCGTGCCTTTTTCTTGTCGTCGGGGTATTTGGTTGGTTGGTTGTTGTTTTTCTTCCACGAAGGATGTGCTAATTGGAACTTGTTCCTATCACTGGGATGGCTCCCTGGGTTGCTTATAGTGTGTTACTGAGCATGGCATCATACTTTGTGCAGCACGGCTCCAATCTAATCGTGAGAGAGGCAGAAAAACCTCGAGGAAAGCTTGAAGCTCAGCACTGTGTTGGCTGCTGGTGTGGCTTCCTTAGAATCATAGAATACGCTGAGTTGGAAGGGACCCTTAAGGATCATTGACTCCAACTCCTGGCTCTGCACAGCAGCACCCAGAAATCAGACCTTCTCCTTAGAGAAGGCCAGTCACATACGTAACATTCGCCTTTGTCCTTCTGCCGCTTTTGCAGGTACGATGGCTCGTGTCTTTGTGTATGGCACGCTTAAAAAGGGCCAGCCCAACTACAAGCACATGATCAACACCGCCAAGGGGATCGCAAAGTACCAAGGAAGGGGCCGCACGGTGGAGAAATACCCTCTGGTGATTGCAGGGAAGTACAACATCCCCTACATGCTCAACATCCCGGGCACAGGACACCACATCGCAGGGGAGATTTACACTGTGGATGACCAGATGCTGCGGTTCCTCGACGAATTTGAAGGCTGCCCGGACATGTACCAGCGCACAACGATGAGAATCGAGGTGGTGGAGTGGGAGGGGAAGAGCGGCACAGCCGAGGTACGACCAGCCAGCAGTGGGGTGATGGAGTGCTTCGTGTACAACACCAGCACCTACCAGCCTGAGTGGGTCCAGCTGCCCTACCATGACAATTACGATTCCTCCGGGACCCACGGCCTCTCCTATGTGCTACGGGAGAACAGAGATTGAGCCGGCACAGCCCTGCGAAGACAGTTCTAAGCAGGTGTTGTGTGGCAGCCCTTCCAGCCACCCCATAATGCCTTTCTCTTAAGTCCCCAGATCTGTAACCTCCCAGACCTGGGCACGCTGGCTCTAGTGCTGCAGGGCCTAGAGACTGGCACAGCCTTGTGCCCCCACTAACCCACCCTAACTGGTTTCGCCTGATGGCCAAAATAACTGTGTTTGTGCACAGCAGTGAGGGGGTTTATGTTCTTTCCTGCCTCCCTACCCCTTCACCTCAGTGCACGGCCAAGGTGAGTGGAAGACAGATGAACACACTAATTCTTTCTTACCTGAACTGATAAATTTATCACGTGTGTTCCGTAAGCTGGGTGGAGTAATGACGTTATTGTACTAATAGCTAAAACTGATTTTTAAAAAATCATATCTGCAAGCAAAGTAAAATGCACGTCTAATATTGTCCTCTAATGGTAGGCTACTGAATGTAAACCAAGCAGCAAGCAAATGTCTGTGGGGGAAAAATGACCGCACAGGTAGTCTGCGCTTCGGGAAAAATACAACACTGCTGTAGAAATAAAGGGAAGACATTTTTAAAGATGACCGTTCTTACTTCATAACGCAATGTTTTCCTGAAC
The DNA here is from genome assembly GCF_016699485.2 of Gallus gallus. NCBI lineage: Eukaryota > Metazoa > Chordata > Aves > Galliformes > Phasianidae > Gallus > Gallus gallus. Next base: position 143,995,744 of record NC_052532.1, read on the forward strand.
TGGAGATGATTGTTTTTAAAATACATTTAGTTTTATGAGATACTGTAAAGAAATATTAAAGAATTATTAAAGAGAATTCCATTTAAAATCGTATGTTTCATTTAGCATCCTAAGTAAGCACTTTAGGTACTGTTTCAGTTCACTGAGTGTCTGGGATCTGGACGCTGAGGGCCAGAAAAGCAAACCTGACTTCAGCTGCCCACTGCACCGCACCAGCTGCAGCTGTGGTGAGCACTATTAAGGCGACGCTGAGCCAAGCACTTTAATGCAGAACTTGCAGTTGTATGCAGACTGGATTTCCTACTGGGGGGAAAGATCCTTAACCATGCTATTAAAGAATAAAAAAGGACCTATATGTGATTACTGCAACATTTAAAGACTACTGTCCTCATGACCCAACCAACTGTGCCGGCTTCTGTACAATCCGGGGATATTGTGGCTGTGTTGTTGCACTGCTGTGCCTTTTATTTCCTTCAACTACAGCGTTTGGTACACTGACATTGTATAATACAGAAAGCTGCTGCAGGGACAAGGCTGTGAGCGGGGAATGTGTGTCGTGCAGTGAGCCAGAGTACAATGAAGTGTACCAAGGGGACCGTTCAGAACTATATTGTACTTCTGCTTCACTGGCAGGAGCTCTGGGATGGCCAGAGATCAGCACAGGGAGCCAGGGTAAGGAACCGGCCTGAACTTCATCAGTAATGGGCAGTGCTGCCATTCAAGTAGAAAAATAGACTGAGAGGCTGTGCTTCTGCAGCAGGGATATTAAACTCTGAAATGCTTTTCAAGCAGAATATTCATTTTGTAAATCTTTTTATCATGCTTCAGTTTAGGCTGAGCCGTACCCCTTCTGGAGAAGGCAAGATGGGCACCAAGGACATTTCTAGGAAAGGCTGCAGGGTCTCTGCCTCAGTTTCTCCAAAGTTCTGTTTTTATGAACACTCCTAATCCCTCGCTGAGTCTTTAGAAGGAGCCCCTGCACAACAAGAGGTCAGACACGTGGATCTCCTGGACTGGAGGAGCTCAGGGGGCAGCGTGCTTGGCCTGAGGGGTGGCTGAGGGGACTTGAAACCTATGCCTGGAAGACCCTGTATCCAGTGACCAACAGAAAGAAGATAAAGGGGAGGGCGTTTGAGTATGGAGTCTGAATAAAAGAGAAAATTCCCTTAGAGCTGCAAGTGAAAATACAAGGGAAAGTCTGCAGTAGCAAAATAAAACATCTAACCCATAATTTAAAGCTAGTCTGGACAAAAGCTTCACAATATTACAATAAGTCTGACCAGAATTTAAGCAGTAATTGTTCAGCACTTACACAGGCTTTAGGAAAACTGCTGAGTCCATTCAGTGGTTAATTTGTCGCTCCTATCAACCATTCTGTACGATTTGGCTGGGGCCTCAAACCGGTGAGATTACCATGGAGAAGATTAATCAGCTTCAGGCTTTTGTTATGTTTTCTTTTTTGAAAAAGAAGCTTTTCCTGTTTTAAAGCAGAAATGGTATTTTATTGATTCTACTTGATCCTGAAAAATCAAAGAATTACAAAGGTTATGTACAAGTATTTCTGGAAGTAAAAATCTGGGATCTGTTGCCAAGGTTTAACATCTGTGTTTGCTGTCTTAACCACTGATACAATAAATATGGCTCTATAAAATCTTTTGCGTAGGAAGGTCCATCGTCTGTCTTGAATTGCTCTAATTTTACTTCATGGATGGAAATAACCAAGGTTGAGGTAATTCAACAGCAGGAAGGCAACCTTTCATTCCAGTTCCACCAGCAGATCTCCTTCTCCAACGGTATCACCGGCTTTGCAGTGCACAGCTTTCACCTACAGCACAGAAACAGGAACAATTTCAGTGTGCAGATCTGCACTGTCATTAAGTTCACACTAAAATTTTAAACCTTTCAGAAGACAGTTTGAGTATTCAGCATTCATGCTTGGACATTGCAATACAATATTCTGGTATTTCGTGGATTACAGATGGGAAGTATTAGTGAGTTTCGGGGCTGCAGCCATGAAGCTGGGTTTCCCTTAATCCCTGCACTGCTGAGAGAAATTGATTCAAATCCGAGTTGGAATCCTTTAATGTAACTGAACTTGGCAAAGGGTTACAGTTGTCAAATAAATGCAACTACATCGATAGATGAGTTCTTTTACTGAATGAATATAGTACAGTATGTCCTATATAGACCCTCATCTTCTCTAAAAAATGCTGAAACACATTAGCACATGGAGCTTCAGAAGACGTTTGAAGCTCTGTGTCATGGTTTGCTTGCAGTGTTAATCCAGAGCTCCCACTGAGGTACCCGAGTTGTTGGACGAAGTCTCGTTCAGCAGTTCATCTGGTTCAGTCACCTGAAGCTAACTGAGGCTCCGCAGCACACCCCAAATCAGGCTGATGGGACTGCACGACTGCCCACATCGGAGTGTGACAGCCTACAGCCCTGTGAGCTGTGGGTGCACCTCTGGATCTGTCACACAGACACATTCACAGCACTGTCCAAGAAATGAAGCTGAATATTGTTGACAGGTGAAAACTTCACAAGATATACAAGAAAGAGCTTTATTTCCAAATCAATACCTACACAGCCAACCCAATTCCTGAGACTCGTCTTTCAGGAGATTAAAGCAGTGTGAGAGACACTCTACTTCTTTCTTTTCTTGCTTTACAAAGCCAAAGTTCAGCACATGCTGTAGCTCAATGGTGTCTCAGCCTCCCCAGTGGTTTCTGCCACGTGCTGGCAGTGGCCATGCACTCCTCTGCCTGGCCACAGCTTGCTCCCCATCCCTCGCTGCTAAACCACCTGCATGGGGTGAGCTCAGAGTGGACAAACCCACGTTTCTCACAGCTATAAACAGGAAGGGGAATGATGAAGAAAAGGAATTCAGATGGGGAAGGAAAATGGACGTCCTCCAGCTGAAGGCAAACAAACAGAGTTTCAAAACACAATTTCAATGCATAAAAAAGTGGGCTAACAGCCAATGCCAAACATCCCATTCCTGCAGAGGGCTCAGGCTTTTTTAGCACTCTGAGCTGTGGCTTTGCACTGCAGAGTGGAGCAAAAATTTCAGTTTAGAAAGGACTAATTCACCAAATGGGGATTTTATGTGCACAGCTATGGGAAGTATTTGTTATTTGGAGAAGGGCAAGCAGGATTTCAAGGAACAGGTCATTGGGACGCAACGCACCTTGGTGGGAAAGGAAAGGTTGAAGTGAAAAAATAAAGTGGAGGGAAGGTGACAGTAGCACTTTAGTCACAAATACTCACTGGTTAAAAGCAGTTGAGACAAAGAGCAGCAAGAAGGGGTTAAGCAAAAAAAGTTGAAAAATAAATGCCATACCATATAATCAAGTGAGAAAATAAGTTATGTAGGAATTAATGCATGAAAGAAAATAACAGAGTGCCAGTGTCAGAGCAACAAGAGAAAGCACATTCTCCCTCTACCCCCCCTCACATTTATTTCCTCAAGACCCAATTCTGCATGAGGCGTACTGGAAGAGGCAAGCCCTGGTCCAAGCCTTGGTGACAATTTCAGTGCTGTGCCAAATTATCCTTTCTTGTAAACACACAAACAGTCCTTGGCATAGAAACCCATCCTCAGATCTCAGCAAATCTTGCCAACACCTAACCCAGTCTGCCCTGGAGTCAGGCTCCTTGCTGCCTCCTTCTGGGCTAACAAACCTTGCAAGATATCTTTCTGTTATCATTCTTATTACTCTCTTTAGCAAAATGGCCTTGCTTCAGGGAGAGCAGAGGGTCCAGAGATGGGCTGGGACCTGCTGGGAAAGGTGAGATTAGGAGAACAAAAAATCCAGATGATTCTGCTCTCTCTCCCTGTGCAAAGGCTGAATCAGGCCATGCCCAGGTGATGGCGTCAGGCTGCGCGTTACAGTGCGGCACAGGAATGCTCTGAGGCCCTGCCCCGGGGCTGACAACCCCCCATACAGATGGGGTTTCTCCCTGTCATGCAGTCTCCCTACCCAGTTCCCTGCTCAGAGGGCCAATAATACAAAAAAGAAAACACTCTCCTCACAGAATGATAGAATCATGGAATGGCCTGGGTTGAAAAGGACCGCAATGATCATCGAGTTTCAACTCCCCTGCTATGTGTAGGGTTGCCAACCAGCAGACCAGGCTGCCCAGAGCCACATCCAGCCTGGCCTTGAATGCCTCCAGGGATGGGGCATCCACAGCCTCCCTGGGCAACCTGTTCCAGTGTGTCACCACCCTCTGTGTGAAAAAACTTCTTCCTACAGAAATGCTTTCTATGCCTTCTTCTGAGTGGTCTGGTAAGATGAGAATGTTTGCCATTAATGAATTAACTAGCAAAGAGATCACCCTTCTTTAGTTGCTCTCTGGAAATAGGGAATTTGGGAAAATGATCTGTAACACCTTTCAATTCAACGTGGCGTTGTAACATTGTAGAAAACAAATCATTCAGGAGAAAAAGAGTTATATGAATTTCTAAAGCCAGTAAAACTACTTCCTGCTGTGCTATCTACGGCTCGGAACTGCTTAACAGCATTCACAGCAGATGTAAATGTTAAAAATTAAAGACACCTCACTTCGAAAGACTTACAACAATCAGACTTAATTCCTTAACAACCAGAATCCTCCTTTTTTCCTTTTTAAATTCCATCCTATTTGACAAGCTACATATGGTTTTAAGTGACCCAAGGTAGCTTACCTTGCCTGTTTTAGCAGCGATCATACTGTTCTGCATTTTCATTGCTTCAATTACACAAATCTCTTGACCTTCTGAAACCTGGTAAAATTAAAGTGGTACAAAATGAGAAGAGAGGATTTTTAAAGCTCTAAAAGCATGTATGGTTCTTATAGAAAATAAAGGGATTATTTCATTAAACGCTACAAGGCTTCCGTGGCGCAAGTCAAATCAGCCAGTTACGTACGGCCGAGACACAAACCACTGCTGCTTTTGGCAAACTGGGAGCAAAAGCAGGGAAAAAGGAATCACCCGCTGAAAGCCATCACCCCGAGCGAACCTGGATGGCCCCTCGCCCATCTCATACACTCGGCTCTAACTTTCACAGCTCGCATTTCACATCCGCCGCAGCTCGAGATCAATTAAATCCAGACTGAAATTTAATTTGCGCAGCTTTGGCCGCGGAGCTTCTGCTCTGCTTTCCTGGCACGGATCCCATGGATGCTAATCCTGGTGGGGAAGCCAGACATTTCTTGGCACCTGTCCTGGGGAGGCTCCAGCCCTGCACGTGGCGGCACCCGGGGAGTGTGCTCACCACCAAAAACCAGGCCCCAGGGCTTACGGTGGACTATGGGCTGCCTACAGATGAGGGCAAAAATACACAAGCCAGGATTTACCCCTCGTGTGAACCGGGGATCGCCCAGCCGCATCACGGAGATGGCTGTATCCCATTTTTCCAACTGCAGTGTGATTGATGGGCTTTCTGGAGTAAAGACGGAATGTGTTTGCTCCAGGAACACTGCACATTAACCAGATCCAGAAGGATAACCAATACTTTGACTACCAAAATGCCATCTCGAGCTTCAGGTGGGAGTTTAAGTCAGTACAAGCATCAACTCGGAGGATGGTGCCAAAGACTCGTGCTTTGTCCCCGGTTATTTTCCTCTGTTCCTGCTCCCTGCCTTTGTCTGTCTCTTGCACACCTGCTCCTCTGTGCGAGGCCGTTCCCCAGCAGCTCCCTTCCTTCCTGCTCTCCCTCTTCCTCCCCCTGCCTCACTGCTCAGCCTCTCTCCAGTCTGTTCTGAACTTCCAGACAGCTCTAAGGTTAACAGGAAGCTAGGAATAGCTATTTCAGTTTTTAAAAAGAAAAGAGAAGACAAGAACGTTGGTTTGGTTTGGTTTGGTTTGGTTTGGTAGAGGACCTTTCAGAAAGAAATAAATCTGCCATCCTCTGGTTAAACTCTGCTAGCCAGGTGCCCCCAGCCTCCGGGGTTGCCAAAGACTAAGGAGCGTGGATCAGAATTTGGGGGTATAATTACAAGGGCACAAGGAACTCTACTCTTGCGCCCAGTGTGACTCTAGTTGTCAAACCACCAAATGCCTCCATCAGGAGGATGATGCGCACACATGTCCTGTAACAACTGTCTGAACAGAGTTCTGAGAATACACTGACTGGGAAAGTACAGAGTTGTCTCCGCAGATCTGCAGTACAGCAGTAAAATACCAGTAAGCACAAGTGGCCATGGCATGGAGATGTCTGTGAATTTGAATTTTTCCATTTTCCACCTTTCTCTACAATAAAAAAATCCGTGTTTTACATAATAACCACTGGGCAGATGACAAAGGAATCGGTGTCTGGGAAGGAAATAATCCACCCAGCCAACAGACTATATAGCCAAGTAACCAGTAAACATCCCACAGTTGCACTATTTGGAAGGAAGGAGGCACTCCGAGTACGCAGCACATGTTAAAATGCTGTGTCAGTTCTTCTGACGATGCGCAATTTGTTCCAAATTACTTTGGCGAAAGTGTCACTTAAGCCCAGAAGTTTAATTACCGTTCTTATGTTAAACCTTTGCAGCTCCACTCATTGTGTTGCAGGGCAACAAATCCTAAAATGAGGCACTTGTAGCTGCCTCTTCTCTTTTTCAGCCTTCTGGGCATTGTCCAATTTCTTTCATTACATAATTGCACATATCCCTCTGCCTGTCATTTAGAGTGTAAATGAAAGCCACACTGATGTGTACAATTTCTTGCTTTCCAACTCGCTTATCTAAGGATTTATCTGGACGGTTTGTAAGGCGGGATTTTCTTTGTATGACTTCTTTCTTTCGGGGAATGGTACATCAGCGCAGAGAGGTCTCAGTGACGACTCGAATCTGTCAAAACAGGCAAATGGAAAGCAAACTGAAATCCGCTTGATGGGAGCCGGGTAAAATAGATGGGCCCTCTTTCTATTCGGGGACTGCACCGTGTGCTTCATCTCCTTCAGGTGAGCACTTTCCCCACTGAGCAATACGGGATGAGGAGAAGAAGCCGAACCCGAGAAGCAGAAGCACTGCCCCGCTTGCAGGAAGGGCGTAAAGAGGAAGCGCACCCAGGGACGGGCACCACTGCCAGGGATCTCCATGAGCACACAACACTTTTCTCAGACCTCTGCGCATCACCCAGTACGGGCTTCACGATTGTGACAGGGTGACTTCAGAGCGAGGCGTGTAAACTGCTCACAGGCCCCACAAGTCTTTCTGATAAACCCAATCAGCGCTGATGCACTTCCCCGCGCCCCGTCTAATTGGTGCAAAGTTTGCGGAGCTGCATCCCGCATCTTTCATCCAGCTTGCGGCGTCCCCTCCTTTGACATGGGGTCAGGGTTCACGTTCGCATCCGATGCTCCGAGTGGCCCTCATTAGGCGGCAGCCCGCCTCGCGCCCAAATGAGTACGCTGGGAGGGGAGCTCGGCCCATTTACTCAGCAGATTTTAGCATGTTAAGGAGGCCCGAATGTCACACAGCATTGCCACGTTTTGAGGAGTTTCAGACATCTCCAGCTGATGATTAATTGTGAGTGATGGGAAATAAAATCCAGTAAAGCCAGCTGCTTGCCATGGTCGGCAAAATTACTATAATGGATATAGGCTGCCAATTTTCCAGTTTTACTGGCAAGTCTTCCAAGTGTAATTAAGGGAAGTTATAAATGATATGGAAATCTATCAAGTCCCATTTATTTTCAGAGGACTCCTTCCCTTGAGACTTTTATCTTCGAGCTTATAGTTTGCTTTGTTGTGCTAATGATTTAAACCACTTCTTATTTCTGATTAAAGCCCCCAATATCCTCCATAAGAAGTTAGATCCACTTTATTCGCCAGGATTTAAAGAGACAGAAACCTTTTTAAAGTTGTGTTTGCTCTGGCTCGCTCTCTGGAGGCACAACCGAGCATCCTCCATCTTAGGCACTCTGCCACCATCCAGGTTGCTGTTTTCAGACAAATCTTGACAATTTGGAAAGATGCAGTGAGGGGGGGAGAAAGGAGCGGGAGGGGAAAGAGGCATTAAAAATAATAGAACACAAAATCCCCCACCAACAAAAGCCCGAGGGCCCCCCAAATCCTAACGCCTCCAAAAACAAAGCTCACCCAGGCTGCCCCAGACACCAGGCATTTAGCACGGGGTGGTGTTGCTCACTAATGTCGTTTGATTTGGAATAAAAGCATGAAAATGATGTGCAAAGGCCTAAAATTGGAGACGTAAAGGATGACTGCACCGTATTCCATTTCTCAATTTCATCCTTCAGAGCCACAAAATGGGGGTGATACAGTTACTGGATGAGATTTACAGTAACAGCTGTGGTCTTCCCACACAAGGGAGGACCTTCTAATGGGCTGAGGTCTGTTTTGAACAGACGGGGAGTAGCAAAACAAGGTTCCCTATTAAGGGTGTGCGGGAATATTACTGATAAAGAAAGCGAGTGGTGGGAGTCAGATTGCTTTAAGAGACCCAAATCTCCTTTCACTGGCAAAAATCAGAGCTATTTTAGAAAGTGCTAACTGCTAAATAAATGAGAGATGTGTAAACGTAAGGGTTTGGTTTTTCCTTCATCTCCTCACTACAAACTGTAAAGAATGCATAAGAACCAGTGCCAGGGGCATATGGCTTTCTCCTGCACTGAACGTTCATACAAAAGACAGGTTCATCAGTCATTGGAGTATCTGGGCAAAAAATTAGCTCCTGATGGATGGTATTCAGAGCTTACCTGCTGCTCGTACATTACCAGGGAAACACGGGTTTCGAAACCCACATGACATTAGAAACTGCAGACCGTGAAATACCCCACGTGCGAGGGAGCGCGCTCCTAACGTCCGCCGGGCTACACAAAATCAAAAATAAGCTATTTAAACCCTCTGCCTAAAATTGGGCCCGCTGCAAGGAACCCTGGGTCAGCCCTACACAGGCCAATTAACGCACAGCATCTGCTGTATAGAAGCCGTGCATGAAGCACTTCCGAATGATTTCAGCAATTAAAAGAAAACTGTTTCCTGCCTGTTCTGACAGCAACTGTTTCAATGCAAGAGTGAGCACCAAATCATTGTGTGCAGCTGAAAAAATTAAGTCTGTTTCTTTTTCTTTTTCTTCTTTTTTTTTTTTTTTTTTCCCCCATCTTGTGAAAAGGAGGTGGGAGGGATGAAGATTTCTTATGGAATCAGATCGTTCTTTTGTTGTCCGACATTCTGTGTTTTTCTGCCAAATTAGACAGAAGGCTCTGAGGGTTTACGGGGCCCTCTCCAGTATCACCTTCTGGTGCACTGCGGCTCCCTAAAAAGACGGATCGATATCAGCCCTGCTGATTTGCCTGCAAAAGTGAAAATCCCTCAATTACATTCTGAAGACCATTACATTTAGAACGCAGGTGCTCCGCCGATGCATAACATTTTAAGGCTCTCGGATCCAAAGAAAAAGAAAAGCAGTGATGCCTCTAAGCAGAAAGGATCTTCCGTTTGCTTAAAGGCAAAGGGAGAATTGGATTTTATGGGTATCTTCTTTCCAAGCTTTGGGAAGACACCAGTAAACAGCCCCTGTGATTTCCATTATGCCGAGTCCTCTGAGTGAGAAGGGACAATGCCAGACCTTGCCACGGGAAATCCAGCTACCCTGGCTAGCAGGCTTCCGCAAAATTATCACAAACACTCATTTACACCCATGCCAAACCACTGCACAGCGACTAGGTATGCATTTGCTGTGTAAAACCCTTACTAAAATTGGGGGGCTGTTTATTTGTTGTCTAAGTTCAGCCCATACTGGTATCACTCCCCTTCTGTTCCGTTCTTTTGCTCTGACTTGTTGGCACTGAGCATCTAACAAGAAAACAAACTGAGGGGAACTGGATGAGCAGCAATTGAAATTCCTTGACGTTGCCCATCACCACGTAAAATAATTAGTGCGGGCCTTCCCTTCGTTCCAAATTAACTTTGAAGCTACAGAGTCGCAAAAATAATTAGCAGCAATTAATACACTTGACAAATCATTATCAAGCTTTTTTTTTTTTTTTTTTTTTTTTTTTTTCCCAGCGCTCCTTTCAAGAGTGGATCTGCAGATAGCACTTCCCAAATGTTGTGACCCCTGATTAACCCGAGGTCAGTGCTGGCCCCCTGACAGCAACCAGCACCGGCCATTGCACTCCCACTTATCCCAAACACACGTCCCCGCTGCCGCTGCGACCCCGAAGTGCTGGGGGAAGCGATACGGGGCAGCACGCCTCCGTGGGGATGCTTGTGCTGCTTAGTCCCAACAACTCCGCGCTCCCAACACCACATCTCAGCCATGGCTGAAGAGCTGCTTGGCGTTCCAAAAGGCAACGCAGAGCAATAAAGCCCCCAAAAATAAAAGCCTATGAGTTCTTTTCCAAAGAAGTTAGCACTTTCCCCTAGGAAACCTGATATAACTGTGGTGTCCCCGTTCATTGCAGGGGAGTTGGGCTAGATGGCCTTCAGGGGTTCCTTTCAACTCTAAGGCTTCTATGATTCTACAAAGAAACTCAAACAACATTGACTATCTGTACTTCTGCATAGGGACAGCAATTCATTCTTAATTACTTAGACACAAATCTTAGGCTGTGTAATTGCATAAAGATACGGAAGAAAAAATCTTATTGTCAAATACCAAAATCACATTAATGCTATTAGCAACTTTTAATGCAGCCACAGCAAAATTACTCAAAGCCTTGAGTTACAGGGGTGGGGAAACATTTGAATTCTTTCCTTCTTGAAATTTCCTATGAAAATGTTTTCATCTCCTGTTTACCAATAGGGTGTATTTTTCCCAACAAACACACACACACACACACACACACACACATCACTTATTAACCAGCATTATAAAAATGACATCACATCCTGACCACTTCTGGACACATTTATGTATATAAAATGTAAAACCATTACTTACATCGATTTTTACACTTTTCCCTGGTTGTTACTTATCTGTCACAAATTCCTACCTCTTGGATTACGGGGATGAGATAAGAAACAGGCATTTTATTTACACCTGGAGGACCAAAGGGCAAACGCCCCTTAAAGCAGCACACACCTGGCTGATGGCAACATTATGCAGCTCTACCTTTTCTTCCCCAAGCTCAGAAATTAGGAAGCGTTTGGCATTACTTTGCTTTCCAGCAGCATAGGTCAAGTGAAACAGATCTCTTCCCACATCAAGAACCTACTTTCCTGGGCTTGGGAAATGGAAAACTATGGAGAAGACTTTTTTCACTATTTGTCTGAAGAATAACAACTGATAAATCAGGAGAGGGGTTGAATGGAGTTGAAAGCACCTTCCTCAGCTGCTTTTAATGTGTGGAGAGTGTTCAGGACATTATGCGGCTCAAAATGCAGCCCTCAAGTTATCACCACTCAACTTCCAAAAGACAGAACCCTTACTGGCAAGAAGAGAGGAAATCTAGAAACTTAGACCAAAATAATTAATCTCCCTCTTTTTTTGGCTGTAGAGGTGCAGAGATTAAGTCATGATGGAGCATTTGTCCAGAGATGCTTTCCTTTTACATTTGGAGGAAGGGGGGAAAAAAGCCATTCATGTGAATGAGGCTTCCAGCGCTGTGTTGGCCTATTGACCAGTGCTGGGCTTAGCAATGCCACCTGTTCCACCCAATTTAATTACGACAGGAAAACAACCAACGAAGACACACAGCTAAAAGCAAACACAAAACTAGGAAAAGCAAAGCCTATAGCCATGGGTCAAAATAGAGTAAGGGCCACAAGGCTGCTGGGACAGCCCAAGGCTCATTCTGTGACTGCATGTGGATCAGAGCTGTGCTCAGAGTGATCTGCTGAAACAATAAACACACAAATATCCTCTCAAATTGATATTTCCTACGTAATGTAGCTGTGCCATCACAAAGGACGTAAGCCCAGTTTAAATCTTTTGCCCTAAATAATGTTAACCCTCTTTTTTGCTCAGCCAGATTTTGGATTGTTTGGTTGTTGGTTTATGCTTCTGTGTGGCTGCATTGTGCTTCCAGGAATGAACTGAAGGGAAAGGAAATAACTGAGTGACAACTAATTACAGCCCTCCGATGGCACGAAGAAAAAGAAAGAAAGTAGAAAGTAACGAAAAAGCTGAAAAATTGGCAGCATGGCAAGTTCTGCTTCTCTCTGAATGACAACAATCCGTTCCCCACTGTGCTCCTAAGATCTACAGATCATCTTACAGACAAAAGAAAATAAATTCCTTGCATATGCACTATCTCCTGGCAGAAGTGAATTGAAAACTGCCTATCAGAGCAGCTGGAGGAAGGGTGCTCACACAGTCCTCGCCAGCAGCAGCCAAATGAGAGCACCGTACTTGAAGGAAAATGATGCATCAAGAAAGAAAACGAATGCAGAGAGTGGCGGCGCCTCTCCTCTGGTTAAGGATGCACAGAGAGGGGCTCGCAAACACCGCATGCTTTACCTGGCTGGGTGCGCTGCCCTGAAGCAGAGCCACAGGCACTGAGTGAGAGCCATCCATCCACAGACATCCCTCAGCAGCTGCTCCTTCCCTATGGCAGAGCTGGTGTGAGGAGAGTGAGGCCGCCTGGTGCTGCCCGCTGGACAACCGTGCGGAGCCAAGGTGTGCTCTGAGCCACCTCACCCCACTGCTTACTGCAGAGAGCCGTGCCACCCTCAGCTCCCTCGTTCCATTCTTTTTTTCTTTTTTTCCTTTTTTTTTTTTTTTTTTTCCCACATTTTGACACGAGTCCTGAAAAGGAAAGATGTAAGCGAAACCCTTTTCGATAACACGAGATGTGGTTTTTTTGCAATGAAAGCACCGAGGAGCTCAGGTCAGCAGAACACAGATTACACTGCTCCTTATGCTCCGCCACTCAGTGCCTCCAGCAAGAAGCTGCAGGAGGGGAGAACAGGAAAACATCCCCACACGTTATTTAGCAACTCGTGCTCTGATGCACCGCATCGCTTACGGGTCTGTTGAGGCAGACTCATTTATTTAGTTAGTTAACATCCCTTTGGCTCTGCCCTCCTTCCCCACTGGTTCCATTCCTTCAAAACAACACGGAATATTCTTCAAGAGAGAACTGCAACATGTGGCAGAATTTATTCCTTCCCAAAAAAGGGCATAAATATCAGCCCATAAAAAGGCTCCAAATCCTTCCCTTCCAAACGTTCCACTCCTCTCCCCACAAAGAATTGGTTGCTGCCACTCTCCATCCGTCAGCCCTAATTGAATACTGCTGGTTTTAAAGGTGCAGACGGGATGTGTGTGTGCACATATGCATGGCAAAGGCACATAGCTGAGTGTCGTCTGAAGGAATTTCTCTCTCGATAATATTTCCTCTATTGCTCTTCACGGTTACAGCAGATCCGTTCATGGGCCCTGGCCTTAGAAAGTACGTTTGATACAATGTGGTAGAATGCAATATAAGGCTGAGTACAAGGAAGTAGTTACACGCAGCTCTAAAACACCGCATTTCCACTTGTTTCCAGCTCAGGGCCAGGTAGGGAGCAGTGGGAATCCCCAGGACAGCAGTGGTCTGTTCTGTCGCCCTTCAGTATGTCAACTTCATCCCTTGTGTAGGACAAGGGAATTCCCATAGGAGAGCAGCAATTCTCAGTTCAGAAAAGCCATGTCTCACAAAATGCTACCAAAAACCCAGTAAACACTTATGCCGTATCCCTTGTGTTTAGTACTGTTTTCATTGTTTCATGGCAGAAAAGCCAGCAACCCCCTCCTTCTGCCACTAACAGCACATATAAACGCATGTATTTACATGCACAGATACATCTTTCCCTTTATCAAGACACAAAACCCATTTATAGGTTGTACTGCAGCTATGGACCTGTAGCCAGCCAAAAGTATCCCTTTTAAACCCCAACAGTTCCTCCTTTTATCATTTAAATGAAAAGCAAAGGAAAGCCTTCTGCTTTACTCCACAGGTGAGGTTAAGAACCCCTGTGACCTGCAGCTTCAGCTGCACCACGGAGAAATTTGTGCACATAGAGCAAAAATGCAGACACACAGAGCCCATCTCTTACCATGTCCCCGGGCTTGACAGAAACAGCCACCACTGCTCCAGGCATGGGCGACCGCAGGATGCTGGAGGTGTCCTCTGCTGCTTTCTCTGGCATGTACTTGCTCAGCTCTGCTGCAGTCTTCGTCAGTACTTGCAATTTGTACTAAAGGACAGAAAGAGTAAGGGTTTAACACACTGCACCTCCGTGGATTCCAGTGAACGAGCCGCACCGTTTGGCGGCAAGTTTTTGTAGAATACATCTGTTATCTATTCTTTGCTGGAGTGCCCAAAAATCGCTGCTTGAAATCCTTATTTGGTTTCATTTTCAGGATGTAGGAAGAGAAATATGTGACCCCAAACAGCAGCGAAGAGCACAGAAAAGGAAATAATCAAATACAGTAAAGAAATGTCGGGTTCATTTTCCAGAGTGGGAGCGCAGAGGGGAGACACCAATGTACCAAACACAAACATCCTCGTGCCCACTGCACAGTAACGTCAGTGGATAAGGAGCACCGTGGCATTCATTTCCAACACTGTGCCCAATTTGACTCTGGGCAGCCTGGTCTGGGCTCTGGGCAGCCTGGTTGTTGGTTGTTGGTCTGGTGGTTGGCGACCCTGCACATAGCAGGGGGGTTGAAACTCGATGATCATTGTGGTCCTTTTCAACCCAGGCCATTCTATGATCCTATGATTCTATGAGAAACTGACCCTTAGGGACAGACGGACAGGTTTTTAGGGATCATTTCTAAATAAACGTGATGAATCTTAAATACTGCTTTTACTTTTTAAGCATTTCTTCTGATCGTGTACCTAAGATTTGCAGTGAATAACTTGTTTACCTTTTCCAACTGGAACGTAATAACCAATTTCCCTTCCAGTTTCCATGCACAAGTAGAGGGATGGAATACTTTGGTTGCATGGAATCTATTTTAACCGTAATAAAAACCATTTGGCAGTCGTTATTCGCCTTAAGAAATAGAAGAGTGTTTCCTCTATGATGCTTATTACAAAAATGGAAAATAGCACTGAGCCCCAAGTGCCCAAGAGCACCCTCCGAACAAAACCCTTCGGAGAACACCTGGCTGTGTGCGCTCGTCGAGCTCCAGGCTTTCAGCTCTTAAAAACTCGAATGCCTTTGGCAATTCTCCCCTTGCAGCTCCTCGGGCACATCGCGGGGCCCGTGCAGATGAAGGCGGAGATCGGCAGATGGCAGCAGGTCTCTGTGCTACGCCGTGCCTCGCCGAGCGAAGCCGACACCGCGCTTCTCCCTAATTTAAACAAAGGTTTTAATCAGCGGCGTCGGGTGAGACGCATTTACAATGCAAATGCGCATTTTGCTGATGTAAAGTTCAACACCTTGCTTCGAACAGTATGTTTTCTTCCGAAACAATTAGCTATTGTTTTATTAGCAATAAAACGTCTTTACTTCTCAGTTTTGCGCCGACAGAAAAAATCCCACTCCCTTATGGCGAAGGTAAAGGGGCCTCTGCCTACGGAAGCAGAACAGCGCACTTGGAAATGCCCGCAGAAGGCCATCAGTTCGGCAGTGACATCCCTAAAATGCAGCTTCCAAAGCCCAACCAAAACAGGCTCGTGGGGGACCATCATCCCCCAAATGGCATTGGGGCACGCAGACGTTGTGTGGAGAACGGGGCTGCTGCTCGGTGAGAAAGGCTTCTATTTGTGATGGAAAGCAAGAAGGCGGTCAAACAAACCACCCCGGGAAATGTAATGGATGCTACAAGGATGTTTCCTGCAGCAGGGAAGGTGCCAGGACCCCTTCCCAAACCCACGCCCTGGTTACCATGGCTAGGACACCGTTCGGGCAGCACCATTTTGTATGCAGAAAGCTGCTCCAACCCACAGCCTCCCGCAGGCATCGCCGTGCCGCTGAGGTCTGTGGCACTCGCGTTCCCAGAAGCAAACCGAGCTCAGCTCTCCCCGCACGCGTAACGATGCTCGGTGGGCGTCCTGTGGTTTCCTTCCCTAAAAGTACAGTGCGTGTGCCATGTGTGTGCACGCGTGTGCATGTGTGCACGTCTGCACGGATGCTGTGCGAGAGGGGAGGCTGCCCAGAGGAGATCTGATGACAGAAGTTGCAAATAGAATTGCAGCGGCGTGACAAGTCAAATAATAACATCTTATGCGTGTTTCTTCGCTCCTGAGTGTCTGTTTTGCAATCACGACACACAAGTGTCTGCCAGCTTCTGAAGGATACCATCCTTAAGTGAAATTGCCGTGCAAATAAAAGCTTTTTACTCCTATTAAAATTCGTCTGAGTCATAAGTGGCACGGGAAAAAAGCTCGCCGAGCGTATTCTGCTGTCAATCTAATAAACATTCTGTGCAGAGGGACTATTTATCAAAGATAAATTGTACTTAAAAGTCCTTCATTAAATCTATGGGGGGGGATATAATTGCACCAAATTGCACAGTTTCAGTATCCATGGTTGGTGTCTGCTTTGTACTCGGAGTTTGAAAATACAACGAAAAAAGAAAAAGGAAGGAAACAGAAATAAGTAACTCAGATCCGTGGGCTGTGCCGCTGCCTCACGCAGGAGACCATTCCGATACGATTTCAAAGGGTTACGCGTAGATGCCATTTCGTTGCTCAGCCACTAACAGAGATAGTCATCGCCGCTTCTGGGCTGCCCGATTTCAAAATGTGAGCTCCAAGTGAGAGCTGAGCCTTTCTGCCTTCAGCTGGACGATGGCATTTCGCATTGACCCCTCGCCCCCTGCATTCACAGCCCACAGCAGCGGGGGGAAAGCTGCGTCCCTCGGTGCGCTGCACTGCAAAGCCCAGCTCTACGCAGCAAGTTGAAACCTCCCAACCAAACATTGTTTTCACTATCTTTATAATTTTCGTATCTCTTGGATTCCTTTCTCTGCGGGGCTCCTGCTTTGCTTGGAGGGAGATGTGAGAGCCTGTACACTCAAAGCTTTAAAACGCAGCTCTTTGTTATTGATGAGCTGTTCCTTTTCTTTTTGTATTTGTTTATTGTTCTTCGGTCTGTTTGGGGGATAAGCAAGTTACTGTAATCAGAAAGTAAAAAATAACAACAGTAAACTTCTCGGGGAAGGGCCCTTTTTGGCACGCCCGGTTCACAAATGACCTTTCCTAATATAAAAAGGCAAAGCAGCAAAGAAAGGTTCCTTCTCCAGGACTGCCTTTGATGTACTCCCGCTGCCGGCGGCCCCGGCAGACACCGCACAGCGGCCCTTTGTGAGACCGTTCCCCACCTCTCAGGGCACCGCTCACCTCCCCGGGGGCTGCTGTGGCTGTGGGAGACCACGGTGCCCTGGGGAAGCCACAGCAATGCCACCGCCATTGAGAATATCCCCATTTGCCTCCATTGCGTGATTAACGCTGCTGTTATTATATGTGCCGTCCTGATCTCCCACGTCAGTAGGTGAGAAGCAGGCCAGCTGCCATTGAAGAGGTGGCCAGGGTGCACCTGAACCTCATTTTTACTTAAAAATGAGTTCTGATGCTTGTACAGATGCAGTCCCCTTGCTGGGAACAACAGCACACTGCATGCCTTCAGTGAAATGCTCCACGCTGCGCTCTGTTACAACTCACGTTAGTTTATTAAATATGATCTTCCCCATACACCTGAAACTCATGTCTCCAGAAGCTGTAAATGTTCAAACTCCACTGGAGATTTTATAGAGCAATCTAATGTATCAATGGCCATGTGTTATTACGACATTGTTTGGACTGCCGACCAGATGTGGATTTTCAGTGCGCTTTCCCTAATGCTCAACCATGTTTTCCAAATGTCTGTCATTCTTGTGGTCAGAGGGGTGAAAATCCTATGCAGCTCACATTTCAGCACAGAAACTGCTGTGCATCTTAATTATTTTCAGTAATCTTACAGTGTCATTTTTGGAACCAATGACATTTATTAACTGTGGCCACACACAATTTCCATTTATCATTCCTAATCGGTATCCTATCTCAAGTCACTCAACTGTTGTCACCTTGAGTTTGACCACTGCAGACCCATGAGGAATATGTTATGCAGTATTCATTCATGGAGATAATAAGAAGCAATGTTCCAGAGCTGAATACAATGAGCACGCTGCCTTTTTTATTATTAATTGAACATTTTGACACATTTTGACACAGGGATCAGCTACAGCCTGGCTTACATTTCCACCAGGGCATTACGAGTTGGACTTGAGGATCCTTATGGGTTCCTTTCAACGTGGGGCATTCTGTGATTCCATAATCTGAACAGGAGAGTGGTGTATTTATGCCATAGTGCACAGGGTGCTGGGTACCACCTTATTTCAGAGGCTAGGATTCCCTGCTCAGAAAGGATCCATCCATGGGGCATTCTGCAGATCGCAGGGGCTTTCTGCAGGCTGCACATTCTACGGCTGATATCAGCAGGGTGGTGGTGAGAGCTGATGCCAGCATCTGTGTGGGATAATGACACCAAAAGAAGGAAGGGAAGAAAGGAGGAAGGAAAGAAGGGAAGAATGGAAGAAAGGAAGAAAGAAGAGAGGAAAGAAGGGAAGAGAGAAAAAAAGAAGGAAGGAAAGAAGAGAAGGATGAAAGGAGAAGGGAAGAAAGAAGGAAGGAGAGAAGGATAGAACAAAGAAGAGAATGATGGGAAGAATGAAGGAAAGAAAGAAGGAGAGAATGATGGAAAGAACGAAGGAAGGAAAGAAGAGAAGAAGGAAGGAAGGAAAGGAGGAAGGAAAGAAAGGAGGAAGGAGGGAAAGGAGGAAGGAAAAAGGGAAGAACGAAGGAAGGAAAGAAGGGAAGGAGGAAGGCCGGCCGGGAGCAGCTCGCCCGCACACGGCTTTGACAACTCCATCAGCGCAGTCTCAAGGCGGCTGTCAATCAGGATGCATCATTTACTACAACAGCACACGGCGGATTCTCCCGACGAGCCGCCTGACAGCCGCAGTACAGCTCTATCCCCCCGACCGGCTGTTTACCACGCCGCGGCAATTAGCGGCGATGCAACAGGCGGCGGTGCCGCCCGGCCCCACCGGGCCGCTCTCGGCTCCATCTCGCTTCACGGAGCGGCGCTGCCCGACAAAGGCGCTGTGTTCCGCGGGCCCCGCGCTCAGACAGCACTTCATTTGCAGCTATCTGTAATTAGATTAATGGTGCAGCGCCGCACAAAGCGGGCCCACTTCACATCAGATAGCATATGAATTAGGACAAACACTTATTTCAATTCCAGGCAGAGAAAGCGGTGACGGGGGTATTTAGCATACCCTTTATGGTGGAATGAGATGTTAATTGTGTACCATTACCTCTAAACTGCTTGCTTGTTGTATAAATCACTGTGCTAATTGATGCAGAGATAGAAACGTAGCCACAGGCAAGAAAGCGACGGAATGAGAGCCGAAGATGGCGGATAAAGGATTATCGGGGAAAACCATATGGAGATGGGCTCCTTTGAAAGCCGCCCACGAGCGGTGCTTCTGTGGACCGCGGGGAAAGGGCCGCGCTGGTGGGCAGGGAAAATGAGCGCACTGACATCGGGGCCTAAAGAGAGACCCTTAGGGAGGGGTCCGAGGCACACAGAAAACTGCATTATGTCCGCGACAAGCAAATCCCTGGAAAATCCCCTCCACAAGCAACAGGGGAGAACTCAGCAGCAGCAACAAGTAGTCCTGTCTGCAATACGACTTGCAGAAGTACCAAATCATGACCAAATCATAGACTGATAGAATCGTTAAGCTTGGAAAAGGCCACTAAGATCGTCTAGTCCAATCATCAACAAATGGCATAGATGGGCTTGTAGCTGTTTGTCATTGCAAAAGAAGAACTGTTATAGCCATTCATAACTACATTTTCTCATGCAGATGCTGTCACCTTAAACAGTGACGCTATGCTGACCAATGCTTCTGCGCACACTCGCTACCATACACATGGGTTGCAGCTTCCTGCTCCAGCCAGATGCGATGGATTGCACCACAACACCTATAAAACCCTTCCTCCAGTCAGCTCTGGTTGAAGTCTATCAATTGAGTCAATGCCACCGGGAGCCTTGGGGGCACAATGGCACAGCAGACATACAGCATGCCTACCTTGGTTTTTTTTGGCAAAGGTGACCAAGAAAGGCATTACGTAAGGAAGAAGGGCTTCAATGCCATCCTGAGCATCCCACTCAAGGACGACAAGTCGACTCAGCAACACGCTCCACCAGGAGCTATGCTCCTTCCTCTACAGACAGGGCAAATCTGTTTGGCAGACATGTCCTTAGATCCCACAGCACTATATTCTATGGCATTCTGCAACATCACCACACTATCAGCCGGCTCACGCTTCTCATCTTCCCACAAGATTTCTATATAAACCTTTTTCTTAAGCTTCTTGTTCAGAAAACTTCATTGAACCTAAGACTTATTGATCACTACTAGCTTCCTATTTTGATCGCTAATAAAAAGCCAAGACAAAACGATAGTAACTAAAATGCTATCTGACATTCTGTTCTATGAAAATCCATGACCCTTCACAACGTGGTAGTTTAGGGTGAATGGTAGCTTTCAGCAATGAGCTCTAAGATCTTAGCACAGTGAAATAAACTTCCCAAAAATAAAAGGCATCTTCTCCTTGACTGTTCAATCTACTATTCTTCAGCGTTTGATATTGCCTTAGCTTAGAAGAGCAAAGACATTGCATTATACATCCCAGATATCTCACCATCCTAAGTTTAATTAGAGAGACCGATGTATTGAATTCTGTAATTTAGTTGGGCAGCCAGTTGTTGCTAGGGGGTAGCAGTGGAGTTCAAAGTGTTGTTGTAGTGTTTATTAACCTTGGTTCCCAAAGAAATGCACATAACTAACATTTATGTATGTGTACCCATGTACGTAAGGGAGGGCTTGGGGGTGGACAGTTACCAGATACAAACAAAGCAGCGCTAATGTACAAATTACCACTTCCTGCAAAATCCAGTGAACAGCAGAAGAGAATCATTTATTGGTTGACAAAGTGCTTCAATTAATTTGAGAGGAACCTTTAAATTATTTCCAATGCAATAAACCAAACAGAGCGACGTTAAAGGCAGCATTCACTGCTCTGAAGGGATGCTTAGAGTTCGACGGTTCAGATTTTGGTCACCAGACATAAAGCCTGCAGATTTTCCTCTTGTATCACTGAAGCTTACAACTTTATGGAAACATTAGCTATATTTGGCCAACCAAAGAGACCTCTGAAATAGAAACAAATGGCTGCAGAAAGAAAAAAAGAGAAGAAAAGAGAAGAAAAGAGAAGAAAAGAGAAGAAAAGAGAAGAAAAGAGAAGAAAAGAGAAGAAAAGAGAAGAAAAGAGAAGAAAAGAGAAGAAAAGAGAAGAAAAGAGAAGAAAAGAAAAGAAAAGAAAAGAAAAGAAAAGAAAAGAAAAGAAAAGAAAAGAAAAGAAAAGAAAAGAAAAGAAAAGAAAAGAAAAGAAAAGAAAAGAAAAGAAAAGAAAAGAAAAGAAAAGAAAAGAAAAGGAAGGAAAAAGAAGGAAAAAGAAGGAAAAAGAAGGAAAAAGAAGGAAAAAGAAAAAGAAAAAAAAGAAAGCTGTGTTGACTACTTTGAAATAACACCTCCCAAGTGTGCGGCTAGTTGACATAAATGGAAACGCGCTGAGGAAAAGAGCTGTGAAGCTGTGTAACAGTCCTGTTCCTAATCATTAATCACTTTTTTTTTTTTTTTTTTTTTAGACCATTTAAACTAGCCCATTAGAGCCTGCAGCAAAATGCCAACACTCCCATCACTTGCATGTCAGCAGCGCTGGTGTTAACAGGAGAAAATATATGGTTCCTATGGCGGTGCCCCAGTTCTACAGCGTTTGCTACCTTTAATTGAAAAAGGCAGTTAAACGCAAGGTAAATCATTCAGCTAGCTAAGCTGTTTAATAACACATAATTGATAATGTCAATATGTTACAGTGACATAATGCATCACTTTCATCACTCTTATGCTTCAAATACGGTCAACTCATACTTAAAACGTTCACTTTATATCTGCTATTTAATGAAAAACCCAGTGAGAACTGCCTTGAGCACCATGTGTGGAACATACGCACGACACACACCGCTACCCTGCCTGATCTGCTGTTGGGCTGGAAACAGGCTCCTGACACAACACTTACAACTCCGTGCAAATGGTTTACTTGTATCATTAGCTGCTTGGGGGTTACACATTCAAACCCGCTAAATATGCAATATGCTCTGGAGTAGGAAAAAAATGTTTCCGATCAACTGTGTACAGACTGTGGTTAAACATGACATTATACAGAGCAGTCAATTCTAATGCACATTAATTAACAACTCTTAATTTGATTTTTGCAAGTCCTTTAAATAGGCCTGTTTATTCTGTAACCAAGAAATGTAGCCACAGTCGAGTACCATTCAATTCTCACTGAGAAGTAGAGAGCAGCACTTGGTTACAAAATGGGACTTTTTTTTCCCCAAACACAATTCCCACCCCCATTTCTCACCCCCGACCTGGAGTTTGCTGTACAAGGAGGAGAGCTACACAGACGTTCAGCTAATGACGGTTGCAATGAACTGCAGTGGCCACAGGCAACTACAAAGTTGCCTGTATACTGCTTAATTAATTAGAGTAAAACAATTTTACAACAATAAACTCTATTGACAATGAACTGCACAAGGCTCACAAAGGT
The DNA here is from genome assembly GCF_016699485.2 of Gallus gallus. Taxonomy (NCBI): domain Eukaryota; kingdom Metazoa; phylum Chordata; class Aves; order Galliformes; family Phasianidae; genus Gallus; species Gallus gallus. Next base: position 144,018,344 of record NC_052532.1, read on the forward strand.
AACCTGGAGAGCTCCATTTAACTAAGCCTGGTGTGTTTAAGGGTTGATTTAACCAGAGGCCTCAGTGACTAAGGTAGCAACTTAGAGAACGGGAAAACACAATAAGGATGCTCAAAACCGTAATATCAACTAAACAGCAATGCAACACCTGCAGGATGTTCACTATTTGTCAAATTTCAGGTTGGATATTAGGAAAAATAGAGTGGTTGGGCACTGGCACGGGCTGCCCAGGGAGGTGGTGGAGTCACCATATCTGGAGGTATTTAAGTGTGTCAATGTAGCACTGAGGGACATGGTTAGTGGGCATGGTGGGGCTGGGTTGATGGTTGGATAAGATGATTTTAGTGGTCTTTTTCAACCTTAATGGTTCTATGATTCTATATAAATTCAGAAGTTATTCAGTAAGTTCAGTGAGGAAGTACTTCTGACTCAGGGTACAACCCGTCCTTTTCCAGGAAAAGAAACAATACAATAAGAGTAAAATTGGTCAAATGTCAAACAAGTGCTGCTTAATTCCCAGATGCCATGGCCATGGAATAATACATGTCTGATTCCTCATCTCTTCAAGCTTAGCTCCACTTTTGACATTTGCTTAAGTGGAAGAAAAAGCAGAGCGCCGAATCCTTCACTGCCAGAGTATCTATGGTAAAGAACATTTAGATAGTTCTCATATTGCACGGGTTGTGAAGATGGTTTTAGTCTGTACACTTTATAGGGAGAAATTACAGAGCAAACTGCATTCTTTCATAGTTTACAAAGTTTTCTAGTGGTTGGGCAAGCCCTGGTTGGAGCTTGGTCTGTTCATTTGCCTTGGAGCGCTTCCAAACACTACTTGGTAAGCCACAGCATCTTTCTGTTTTGTTTTGTACAGCAGGTAGCACAACGACATCTACAACCAGAGAAGAATAAGTGCAGGAAGCCAAGGCTTTTTTTTATAGCAATTTGGTGCAGTCTACAAAGCCCTCTGGATTGAAATATGGATTTAGATAAACTAATACATGAAAGCTCAAGAACGTAGGCAAGCTCAGATGCATTTTCAGCCTTTTGCAAACTTTGAATTTGAAACAGGAGTCTTTTGCCAGTTGTGAAGGGAAGCTGTGAGAAAGAAATGACCATGTTTATGAGAACTCAACCCATCCAAGATGCTGCAGCTTTACATAAGCTGTGTGCTAGTCTCTTCTCAGGCACCTCTTCCTGCCAGACAAACTGCATTCACATTACCGCAGTTAAGCAGTCCAGCAATTGATTTAGGAGACAGTCAAACTTTAAATCCTGGATGTGCTTTCATCCTAGACTTGTTTTTGTAAATAGTCCCACTGACTTCATGGTCTCACCCAAGATACTTCATTGAGATCCTTCAGTTCAGTCAGAACTGAGTTGCTACGCAGCCTATGAATGTGGACATATTTGCTCATGTGCACACATTTCAAATGTAGTTGAAAAATAAAACCCGCATCCTTGCCATCTTCCACAGAGTGGGGCTGCTGACGAACTTCTAAATATTGCAGGCAAAATATGCTCTATTTTTTCTTTTTAGGATGCTTATTTTATATTTCTGAGGCAAAATAAACAACTAAGAAGGCTGATTATGAAAATCCTAATCTCTCCATGTTTATAATATGTAAAGAAATGATTTTTAATGTTTCTTAATTATTCTGCTTACTAATGATCATAAAAGCCTCAGTGATGATGCCCCTACAGCATCCTACCTGCTTCTTTTCATTGTATTTCCTGGAATCATTGGATAGCATTAGGATATATATTGCCTAAGCTCTGTAGTTCAGACATGTCATCCCATTTCTGATGATTAGCAGCACTACTCACACAGGAATTAAAATGTTCTTTTTATACACTAGTGCCTTTGCAATTCAGGCCTTATATAACAATCATTGTTAATATCTTCAATCTAGATTCAATAAAAGACTTACATACCTAAAGCAGGTCAATTGGCAGAAGTGAAGCACGTAAATCCAAAATGGCAATGCAAACCCCTGATAATCTGCCATTGAACACTAAAGGTACTTACACACTAACCTCCTTTCTAGATCAAAACACAACAGAACAGAGTTCTGTTGCTGCACCTCCTCAGGACCACACAATATATCCTCTTCCTTCCCTAAGCCCAGGTGTGACACTGAAATCAGGAAACAGGGACAAGTTCTGCTCCAGGGACAACTACTACATTCTTCACTAAACTGACATTGTGTATCATATATAAATGAGAGGGGAGGGGAGGGGAGGGGAGGGGAGGGGAGGGGAGGGGAGGGGAGGGGAGGGGAGGGGAGGGGAGAGGAGAGGAGAGGAGAGGAGAGGAGAGGAGAGGAGAGGAGAGGAGAGGAGAGGAGAGGAGAGGAGAGGAGAGGAGAGGAGAGGAGAGGAGAGGAGAGGAGAGGAGAGGAGAGGAGAGGAGAGGAGAGGAGAGGAGAGGAGAGGAGAGGAGAGGAGAGGAAAAATGTGAGATCACATGGATGCTAAAGTTGAACGAAGAAAATTCTCAAAAGCCAGCATCATATTTTCATCTTCAAGTATTTGTGTAGTTAACTACATTCCTTACGTGTGGAGCAGCTATTTACAAAATAAATAAATAAATAACAGGTTTATAAATGTTCCACTAGCACAAATACAAAGTTAATAATTGCCAAATATTCATTCAGCAATTTACGACATTGCCACAAGAAGCATTCATGCAAGAGGATTGGGTAAGAAATGAATCCTGGGAGTTATTTATCAGTAAACAACAACGTTATGCAATAGGCTTGGGACTGGGGATGCAGTGAGGAATGTCACCATATCCAGTTACAGTTGACAGGATAGCAGAATGCAATCACAGAATCCTAGAACAGCTCAGATTGGAAAAGACCCTCAAATCACCCGAACAGAAATCAGACAAGAACACTCCACTTAACAGTTGGTAAAAGCATCAGGCACTGGAATAGGCTGCCCAGGGAGGTGGTGGAGTCACCGACCCTGGAGGTGTTCAAGGAACGTTTGGATGTTGTGTTGAGGGTCATGGTTTAGTGAGAACTATTGGTGATGGGTGGATGGCTGGACTGGATGATCCTGTGGGTCTTTTCCAACCTTGGTGATTCTATGATTCTATGATTAGAGAGCTTCAGGTGAAGCAGTTTTAAGACTAAAAAAAGATGGATATGCAGTATTTTATCCACTCAGATCTCTTTTCATGCATTTGGAAATCTCCACCTTTCTCTTTTCAGTGGTTCACTTTTAGGGAGTACTTCTACACAACTTTCTGTATGATTGGACACAAACTCAAAATGAACCTCAGTGTACTTCACACTGCAAACTTCGGAGTGCTTTTTCAATTCTACCTACAATGACATATATTTGGAGGAGATAAGAAAAAGTTACACATGTAAATGTCTTTGCACAAGACACTTTTTGGTTCTTACAACCCACTGAGCCTGCCTCTAAACTACCGCTCTTTCTGCCAAGCATTTCACATCACATTACGGAGTTTTCTCAAGGGCTGAATTACCCCCAGGCCCCTAAAAGTTATTAAAGCGTGAGCTTTGGTCATTATTTCTCAATTGAGTTAACCTCTGTCCTTGGGGCAATATTTTGCAGTTGTTGGTTAAAATGACTATTTATTTATTTATTCTTTTTTTCAGACTAAGGTTCTGCAGGTAAGGAATTCAGAGCATAGAGTATATTGATCTCAATATTTTCATCTCTGCTCCTGACTCACACAACAATTAAAGAATGGTGTGAAACTGTTTCAGGCAATCATAATGAAAATAGTGAAGAAAGAAACCTAGAAATATTTATTTAAATTCAAATTAAACTTACAGACAAAAAGCTCTGAATAAATATTTACCAGTCCTATCCTTCACAATGATGTTTTATGCCGTGCTAAATATATTAAGAATCATAGAATCACTGAGGTTGGTAAAGATCACCAAGGTCACCCAGTCCAACCATCAACCATTCCCACTATGTCTACTAACCACATCCTTCAGTGCCACATTCACATGGCTCTTGAAAGCTTCCAGGGACAGTGACTTCACCACCCCCCTGAGCATTTAGAATTTCCATTTTAAGATTTAGAAAAGCATTTTATACATCTGTTTTATTTTATTATATAAACTACATTTATTTCTCACATCGGAATGTTTCTGTATGTAATCCAACAGATTGCTCAGACAACTACAGTAGGTTTATTACACTTGTAGGTATCACTGGCTTAGGCCCAAGGGCTATTTTTCAGGCTCACCAGGCAAATGTCTCTGTTGGTTTAAAAAGTGAACGGCAACTTGCAACACATTTCTTTTGATCATGTGAGAGCTTGGCTGCGCTTCTTCAGTTGCAGTTCTTAGCTTCAAAAACCAAAGAAAACCCATTATTCACATGAATACCTGAACTCACACTCAAGTTTACAATTAATTGTGTAGTGAATTTCTCTACCCTGTAAGAAGCCGTATACTATACACTCGCAGATGTCCAAGGACCATAAGGTAAAAATCTATCAACTGAAATAACATGGTAGGATGCTACATACTTATTTTCAACATACCGGTTAACCACCCTTGGCATAAAGAGCAATCTATGTCTGTATATCAATATTTACCTAAACCTGGTTTTGAAATACAAAAAGAAACTAGTAACAACAAAGAACTGCTGCTGAGAAACACAAATTCCTGAGCATTGTTGGGCAGGGTAAAATGAGGATGAAAAGGAAGGGGTTGTAAGACTGAAAATAACTAGCACTGATTTTGTCCAACAAAATATTCCCACTACTCAATATAATGGTAGAACAAGGTCTGCAGGTTATCCTGATGCTTTAAGGCTCCCCAGTTGGTCCACAGATTTCAAATTTGCAAAGAAATGGAACTGAAAATGTTTCACTGCAGGGTAAGAATAAAGTTGAACAGATCAGTCTCATAACACTGATTACAAAGAAAATTTTAAAAAGTAAAACAAATTGAAACAAATCTTTTTTTTTCTTTTCTCTCTCTCTCTCTTTTTTTTTTTTTTTTTAACTTAAATGTACCCCAAATGGTTTGAATTTGGCTGACAAGGCAACCCTGCTGCGTGCGCTGAAGGACTTTCACCTGCAGGTGAGTAGAACTGTAACACACAGGAACAAGTAGGGTAGATACAATGACAGGACAGGGAGGTTTCTCCATACCTGTACCCCCCCAAGACGTGGCAATTCCAACACACTTCAGGGACACAGCAGACTGCAATCCCACCATGTAGAAGTCAGTATGTAAGCTCTGTCACCAGCTTTTATTTCAGGTGTCCTGAGGACACTTAAGAGGTACCGGTTCTTGAGCTTCCTTGACCATTCTCTTTGACTAAGACACCTAAATGACAATTGAATCTTGCAGTATGCACCAAAATGGGTACATGAGTGCATCTGGACCTGTAAGTCTGTTGCCTAAAGACATCTGAATGCATGATACAGAACTACTGTTGTCAAAAAGAAACATGTACAATCATACCACTGTTCATATCAATTTATATCAAACTGAGAACCGATAATTATCTACCTATTTTAATTTCTCTTAGGATTACTTTCCATAGGCAAATTACATTCAAGATAAAATTATATCAACTCATGCCTCCTTTTCAAATATAGACAATTCTTTTTATTCCTCCAAGCTTTTTATTTGACCTCACTACTGTATCCAAAAATGTTGAATTTTAGATAGCTATTTAAACAGCCACAATTGGGCTGAAAATTATTTGGTATTGAGTATTTAAAATGAGAAGAGAGTCACACGAGGCTGGCACAATTCTCATGTCACCTGCCCTTTATATATGGTATGTGATAATTTATCATTTATTTTCTCATATACTAAGTCTTGATGATTAACTGTATAGCCTGTGAAGATCATGTTTGGTGTGTACGATCAATGACTAAATCTCAGTTGTGTGGCTGCCTGTAATGCAGAAAGGGTCGGTGCTTTGCAGTTTCATTGCTTTAGCTGCTTCTGTTTAACAACTTTACCATAATACAGTTCACTAACATTATAGGGAAATAAATGCAATAACTGTGAGGCTAGCTGCACGGTGTACTTACTTCTGCAGAAGTTTTTCATTTGCCCTTCCTTGCTACTCTTTCACAGAGCAAATAGCTTGAAGGATGAACAAGCATAAAGGTATAATCAAAACTACTCTCTTTTCCCATTCCTGATTATTTGCTTATTTTGGAAGGCAAGGAGTTTTGACAGCAGAGTATACTGGTCAGAATAATATTTGAAGCCTCAAAATTTGCTGACCTACAATATAACCAAGGAGCTGGTTTGCTGCAGTTAGTAGAGTCAACAGTTCCAGTCCCACTTACAGACTAGCAAAGGATTTGGGACCAATTGGGATGCTACATGAAGATCAATTACAGGCATTGGATTTCTCTTCCTCCTTTAATGCAAAACAAAAACAAAATGAATACACTGCCATTATAGAGAGGTAACCTTGCTAAAGCTTGCAGATGTAACTTGCCTCATGATATCATATTATCACATGACTTTCACTGTTTATACAGTCAATAGAACATAATTAAATGACTTCGTAGAACCAAATTAATTTCTGCTATGCTGTATTCATTTTAAAATAGAATCAATGTTATTTACCCTACCTGACAATAATGCCCCACGCTTCATGTAAGATTGATTCAATACCAGCAGGTAGTTATCAATGAATGCACTTTGCTGTGGTAAATGAACACAATCAATATCCAGAAATGTGAGTTTTCTGGTATATGACTGAACTGTAACTAAAGTGAAGGCCGAGTTTTGTTTGTGTCTTTTCAGATCTTCTTTTATGCTTCATATAAGGAGAGTCTGAATTTTACAGTCAGCACCAGTAAGGTAACCATCTCAAAAATTACCAGGCAGAACCATTGCACTGAATATCATTATCCTCTGACAAGGTTATATTGCATGACATATCAGACAGAAAAAAAAAGAAAACCCCAGATAGAAATACCAGAGATTCACAGCATTTTTTGAAATGCATTATTGTTTGAACTCTCAAGTAATCTCTGAATTGATATGACATGAATGCAAACCAATGTTAAATCATCTTGATGAGCATCATGTGAAAGAAAACTCTGCACTGTGAAAGGTACATTGCAAGAATTTCAATTTGCTCTGTGCAAAACAGAACAAGAAAAGCTGTAATTCTTGGAAAGATATCCCAATATATCCAATTCTCATTTAGAAATAATGAACTAATGCAATATTGGTTAATACAAGCAAAGAATCATTTTAAGTTATAACACATAGGCTCAGAAAAACATAGAAGCATAGAATGGTTTGGGTTGCAAGGGACCTTCAAGATCATCTAGTTCCAACCCCCTGCTATAGGCAGGGACACCTCCCACTAGACCAGGTTGCTCAAAGCCCCACCCAGCCTGGCCTTGAATGCTTCCAGGGAGGGGCCATCCACAACCTTGCTGGGCAACCTGCTCCAGTGTCTCACCGGATATCTCACATATCTTCTCTGTTAATTTCAAAAGGATTTCCTCAGCTTTTCAGTCTTCTTAAGGAAGTCCTCGTCTTTCTCATAGTAATTATTTCCGAAGTCACGCTGCACCAACAGCAGTCCAAGGTACTGAGGTGTTGGCTCTTCTTCCTTTTCAGTAAGTTCTCACACCTTATATGTAGTGAGTGACCCTGCGTTTACTTCATAGAAAATACATGGGAAGTACACTGAAGTACGCTCCATAGCATACTTGCTCTCATATTTTACTACCAACATAACATTAAAATACCAAGTAAGAATTAAGAGAGCAAAACCAGGATCCTTTAGAATAACATTGGAGCATTTTTTTTTCTATTCTGGTCCCATAGAACTTCTGTCAGTGTTTTGATGCCTGCTTGCAAAAGAAATACAAGCAGCACGCTTCATCCATCTTTCCTCCCAATTACCCATTTCATAAAACATTCTCACATCAACTATTATCTACCACTATTCTCTATACTATTCACTATAGTATGAATGCTATTCTAGTTTCACGGAAATACTAGAACTCAAAATAGAGAAAACCAAGCCAAAGACAGTTAACAATAAACACATGATATTATTTCCCCTGAAGTATTAAACCAGAAGCAGAGCAGAAGCTTCCATAATTTACATTTCAAGTGCTCCTAATGACAGACAGCAATCAATACAACATATGTTCAATGCAGAAGAGCTACTGTAACTGCTGGAGTCCACAAAACTGAAGGTTTGCCAGTGGGGCAGTGAGGCAATTTAATGTGTGTCAGACAACAGCAACCACCAACACACACTTATTATTTTCTTTGTTGTTCTTTCTTTTTGTTTCTATTCCTCCCAGCCTCATTTTCCCGAAGTTTCCTAAAACCTCAGGTGAAGTACCAGTTACTAGCTGCTTTTGTAATCCCACTGTTTCCTTTAACACACACACCAACAAAGTTACACACACAAAACTTCCCCATAATCACATACAGAATCTTAATATATGAGCACGAAAAGTGAAACCATCATATGATTCATTTACTTTTACATTAAACCATTTCATTTTCATCATCTAAGTTCAAACTTTAAGAACAGTACTTGTATAAAATATATGCACATAAAATCTGCACCATGTATACAGATTTATATATAATTGCATTTGTGCATATACTGGTTTACATAACTAGATATACATATAAAATGATATAGTTCTGTTTTGAGGGCTTAAAAACATTTTCTCTTATATCTTTAAGTTCTTCTCCGCACTGAAGAATGTATTTAGGAGACTTATAGAGAAAAATGAGATATATATATATTTCATATATAAAATATATATATATATATTTTTTTTTTTTAATTGTGATCAGCAACTTGATTCATAGAACAAAGCAGCAGTTTCTCTTGTTCTCATCCATTTTTAAAGGCATCCCTAAGGAAGTCCTGTTCTTTGGTTTAGTTATTAGACACTACATTGGTTGCTAAATAGAAACTCTGTAATGCTCTTGGTAAATTCTAGGCTCCAACAGAAATTTCCTGTAATAACCCTCTGAGCTTTAGGGGTGAGGTTCAGGTACTATTGTTGTTTTGGTTTGAAAGTGTCCTATTTGGCTTCTGTATTCTGCTTCAAAAATTGCTCCTGTAGGACTTGTGTTATAGCTGTCAGCCCCCTGTAGTAGAATCACAGAATCATTAGGTCTGGAAAAGACCTCTAAGATCATCTAGACCAACTACCTATGGATGCCTTGGGACCAGTTTGTGCATAATAGTTAGATAGTGAAGTTTGAACATGGGGACTTAGAGCCCTGGAAGTACCAGATTCTCTCTACTGATGTAGTGACCCCAGACTGTGACATGCAACTTCTGGCAGATATCAGTTTCAATTCTGGAAATGTAGTCCCTGGCTCAGAAAACACTAGCTAAAGAAGAAGAGCCAAATGGAACAGGAAAATGTAGCCACACGCTCCTTTAATAGGAAGGACAGCTGTGGAGATTTATCACGGTGGGATAATGAGAACAACCTCTTCACAAAAAGCCCTTCTGTGAAAAACTGAAAACAAGGCAAGTCACTTTGGTAAATTTGCTGGTGGATAGTTGAAAGGGAGTTTCATGGCTGTCCTTTGTGGCAGCTGTGTTTCCTCAAGACAAAATATACCAAATAGCTTCTGAATTTTCTATACTGAGTCCATCTAAAAGTAGATACTATTGGACCAGCAGATGTAGAAGGGACCCCGTTAGGACTCAATGACAAAGTATACACTGAGAACTTTTGCATAGCCTTTGAGTGAAGAAGAGTTTGTAGGAATGGAGCAGAAGCTTGGAAGAATGTGAGCATGCACACACATGGCGAAGGAGAACAGGACCAAAAGGGGCCACAGTTAAAACAAGACATAATTTTCCTCTAGGTTTTCAGCAATCCTGGTCATCACCTTTATGTCCTCTCTCTTCAAACAACTGCTGGAAATGTACAGATTCGAATGGTGCTGTATCATAAATGGACAAGTGACCAGAGTTTAACTCTTCCTGCTTGGAGCAACACGCCATTAACTCACTGCACAACACTGAATTCCAAACAGGCAAGCTTACAAATTTTAAGTTATTTCACTCCGTTGCCTAATTACAATTACAGCACTGATTAATTTCTATAATTATTCATTAGCTATAAGATGAACAAGAGCTGATTTGAGGTTTCTTCCTTGATGCATTCTGGGAACAAAGTATTTCGCAGCCATGATGAAATGCATAGTCAATGACGAAGGCTCAAAAATCACTGGTGAAGATCTAAAATTTCCTGAGAATTACTTCTACTTTTATGCATATGGGCCATTTTGTAAAAACAGCTTTCTTCCTCCCAGAGTAACCAAGAATGTTATTGCAGATAAATGACAAAATAGAAAAAATGTCTTTGAGACAGCTCAGCCTTACGTACTTGGTCCTTCCTCAGAGAAGGATGGTATTTTGCCCATCTGATGACCTATTTACGGAGGATTATAGGGTTTGGCTTCTGCTGAGAAGTTTGTCCTTGTACTTAGTCTTCTCCTCATCCCATTAATCTTCAGTGACAAATATGTCTTCCTCAAAATTACTTATGAGAAGAAAAACTCTTTCATTGGCTCCGAGTTGTCCAAAAATACAGGATATTTCCTATGGAAGATATTGAAATCAGGGCCAGGAGATGTGTCTCTGGAACAATTCCAGGCATCTTCTTCATTCCTTTTTGTCCACATGCATGATGAGATTTCTCTCGCCATTTTATTGCCAGCTGCATTTGGATCTCATCTTGAGGAGGCATTGATCAAGCCCCCTTTGTTCTTAGTACCGACCATTGAACTGGAAAGCAAGTGTTGGACACAGGAAGAGATACATTTCTAAGTACAGGATATTGATTTCTTTTTTTCCACTGACCAATTGTGTGTTATCCATGAGATATCCCACTTGTGAAAACTCAAATGTCTGACTTTGAGGTCACCATGTAAACAGGGTATGCAGTCCTCAGACTCATCCCAATAAACATCCAATCAGAGAAAGCTGCTCCATTGGTTATGTTCCAGATCTTAAAATCCAGTGATTTCAAGAGAAAGCAAGGAGTGGATCAAATCCCTGTTCAAAGCAGTCCACCTAAGAGCACAAGTGAAGCACAGGTAGTTCCAGCAGTTTCTATTCTTTTAGGGCTCAGCTCTCTCCTGAAGTATTAGTACTTAAAGTTCTGGCTACAGTAGAATACAAATTGAAGACCTGACTTTCGTGATTCCATTTCAAGGCCCTCACCATCAATGTTGATTTTGTTTTCAGATCCATGCACAAAGGGATGAGGGCCCACAGTGAGGGAGGCAAACGTGGGGCTTAGAAGGATGGCAACAACACAACATTACTCTCTCAGATGTTTTTAAATGACTAGGAATTAAAAGCAGTGGAAGAAAACACAATGATAGCTTAGTCCATAAGCCCAGGACTAGAAAACCTAAGGTGCAGTTGTTTGGGAAACACCCAAGCCTTTTCCTTTAAGCTTTGAGTCATTTCTTTACACAAATATTGAGCACCACGTTTATTTAGCAGAAACAAAACAATCAAGAAATATATAAATGAATAAAGAACAGGTCAGAAGAACTTCAAACAGGCATGACACTGCAGACAGATTAAACAACCTCCCAATATATTTGGTACTCTATGAGACTTTAACAATGCCTGAAAAAAGTGCATGCTGGGGGAAGATGGAAGTGAAGAATTTACTTTAGACTCCTTTCTTAGCAACTTCTATTTTTAGATGATCTGATCTGCTGCTTTTGCTCATCACCCAAAATAATACAGACATCCCTCCTCCCCCTGCAAAAGGCAACCTCCAAAGTTCCACAATGAGCTTCACTGATTTGCAAGACATATTTTCAGCTACCCAATAATTTAACCAGTGGCACAGCTCTTTTGGTTGAAGCTTCAGTTTCAAAAACAAAAGCTAACCACCTGAGACCACAGAGGACAGGATATGAGCTACTTATAGCAACACTGGACCAGTGAACAAGAATAGCAGGAAAGCTGCTTATTTTTTCTTTTTTTTTTTTTTTTTCAGCAAAAGGCCTTTGAAGTAAACTATTTATTAAACATTATAATACTCGAAACAAAAATCTTTGAAGGTAGGTTATCCTCCTCTGCACCATGTCCCGTTGTGAATGAATTGCTTCCTTTTCCTTTCAGGATTTTTTTCACTTGTGAAACTGACACTCAAATTGTTCTCTGAAAAGACTTGGGTAAGCCATCGCCTTCAGCATGAGGAACAATCCATCCATCACCAAAGGGAATATTAAATGTATTTATAACTAAAACTACTTCAATATCACTGCACTGTAAGCAGCCACATGATTCACCAGGCAGTGCTATATAAATACAATAAATAAGTTCCTCGTGTATAGAAAAATAGCATGAATTAATAAGTAATGATGCCACCAGATCATCTGAAATAAGCGGGCTTAGAGCAAGATTTAATTATTCATTTTTTTAATTAAAGAAAGGTAAATTCTCTCCACTAGCCCAGTTACTGACTAGTATGCACAGGTTTTCTTTGTTCTATCTGATTAAAGCATTCATTTTTCTCTCTCTCTCTCTCTCTCTCTGTTGTTGAAAGAACTCATTTTTTTCTCTACAGCATCACCAGGATCATTAGGGAGTTTTAAAAACAGTGCTTTTTCAAATACATGTATTTGAGTCGCGGAGACAGAACGATAGAATCATAGAATTGTTTCAGTTGGAAGGGACCCCTAAAGGTCATCTAGTCCAAACCCCACGCAATGATCAGGGACATCTACAGCTAGCTCTGGTTGCTCAGAACCCCATCCAGCCTGACCTTGAGTGTCTCCAGGGAGGGAGCTTCCACCACCTCTCTGGGCAACCTGTTCCAGTGCCTCACCACTCTCACTGTGAAAAAAAAAACCACCTTTAAAAAATGAAAGGCTCCTCTCAGGTCACCTCACAGCCTTCTCTTCTCCAGGCTGAACAGCCCCAGCTCTCAGCCTGTCCTCGTAGGAGAGGTGTTCCATTCCATGGATCATTTCTGTGGCCCTTCTCTGGATGTGCTCCAACAGGTCTGTGTCCCTCCTGTACTGAGGACTCCACATCTGGACACAGTACTCCAGGTGAAGCCTCACCAGCACAGAGTAGAGGGGCAGGATCACCTCCCTCACCCTGCTGGCCACGCTGCTTTTGATGCAGCCCAGCATATGGTTGGCTTTCTGGGCTGTGAGGGCACACTGCTGGCTCATGTCCAGCTTGCCATCCACCAGAACCCTCAGGTCCTTTTCAGCAGGGCTGTGTCCTATCCTTTCATCCCCCAGCTTGCACAGGTAGCGCAGTCTTATGTGCAATATCCAAAGTGCACATAATCATGGGATTTTTTTTCACTTTCAAATACCCAATTATGAACCTAAGGTGTTCTGCATTTACTCACATACCTGGCATATCTTCATGACCCTGGAATGAGCTTACCAAAGCTAGTCTCTCATATTAATACCCACCTTATATTGTATTTACATTTTTGAAAATCTGGCACTGATGTGAAGTATAGAAGGGAACTGCTCTGAAATGTTCACTATGAACCATCCGAGCCTGAGAAATCCTCTGTTCAAAGCCTGGGAAATAATCAGAAGTGAACTGAAACTCCCACTGGGTCAACGTGCATGCCTGCATAGCAAAGATGTCACTGGCGAGCTACAGACAAATCCACATTAAAAAAAATATCTTGATTACTCTTCACTGAGAGAAATAACTTACTCCAATCTGGATACAGTGGAGAAACCTAAGCTATCAGTATCCTATTTCCTGAAAGACGTAAGAAATTACAACTTCCACTGATGTGCATGGAATTCACACTGACAGACCACTTCTGAAAATCCATTCACACAAATATGACTCAAAGTTCTATTTTTTATTTTTATTTTTAAACTAAGGAGTAGATCCAGCCTTTATGTATGTGACATTGTTCACCAATTAAGCTCAGTTTCTCCATTTGTTCTACTTTCTGCTTTCAGGTGCAACCTGGCACATGCACGAGTGATGATCAAGCACTACGCATTTTGAACCATTATATTCCCCATCTCTACATACTTGTTCATCTGACTGCCATTGAAAAGAAACAAAACATACTTCCAATATGAATCATGGTTTTGCTTTACATGTGCCACAAATATGGTAACACCTAAAAGCACTTTTTAAAACATGCATAACGAGGTTTGGGTTTCGTTTTGTTTTGATTTATTTATTTTTAATCAATGTTTTCCTCATACAAACAGTATGGTTAGCCTCCCTAAAATGCCCTCTTGGTATGAAAGTATTCTAAATGTCCCCTACCTGAAATCTGTTTTCACTATCTAGCCTTAAATTATCTGTATTATATGCAAAACTGGATTTACACAAGAGAGCAAGCCACTCATACAGTAATTCCAACAAGTTGGAATTTTTTACACTCATTCAACTCCACAGTAATGACTTTTGAAGAACAAATAATTAGTTCTTGAATGATTTTTCTTGCCATTGGAGAGCATTAAAAACACCTGTAGTCATGCTGGAGAGCATTAAAATTGCCTGTGGCTATGTTATGGCCTGTACCATAAGGAAAAAGTGTCAAGAAGCTGGGTAAATGATACCTGTAAAATTTCTACCAGTAACAATCACTGAACTTCTGGAGTACTTGAAGAAGGATTATCTTTGTTGGAGAAAAGCAGAGGGTAAGCTCATAATTTGCTGGAGATTTTATGGGCTGTTAAACTACAGTACAGAGACTGCTCTGAAAATTGTTATAAATGCTCTCTTGGAAGAGGATTCCTTGATCACTCATGATTTGGTCAGTTATGGATCCTTAATCAAAAACAAATTAATGATAAACACAGCAGATAAGCAGATGGGTGTGTCCTAGTTTCCTCTGACACACTGAGCTCATTCAATTTGGTTCTGAATATAGAGCAAAAACCATAGCTATCATCAATTATATTTTTATGATGATGGATCAAAATTGAAATGTCTATACAGGTCAGCTCATAAAAGCATGTCAGTATTTTCAGCGCTCTTTAAATCACTTTTTAAATGCTTTCAAAGATAACGAGAGGCTGAACTGAACAGTATTCTCTACTTGAGCGCTCTCTTTACTAAGGGCAATAAGGTGTCCTTGAGCAACAAAAGTAGAACCAGTAGTTTGAAGTCATTCTTCTGAATGGACAGCTTCAGTGGTTCCATTCTCAGATCTTGCAAAAGGCCTGGGAAGTTATTTGGAGAAACTGCTCGCTTACCTTGAGTGACCTCAGGATGGAGAATTCCTCTATCAATTCATTTCACTTCAAAATGCAGTAAGACGATGAGTCCAAGGGAGAAGGAGAGGGTTGCAGGCTCTTCCTTCCCCATGACTCTTCATATCTAATCTTTAGAGCAGTTTGCACTCTTGCTACTTTTCCAGCCATGTGTTGGAACAGCCATCAAGAGGAGCAGCAGTTTACTTAGCTCACGATATCGTATTCTTCACCAGCACATATTCTGTGCATCTTCAATGCAACAAACAGTTATATGTGCCCTCAGGTGTGTAGACTTTAAACCAAGTTTTGCTCATCTCTGCAGATTCTCTGCAATTCTTGCTGAACCATCTGCAAAGCCAAGGCAAACTTAGTCTGGAGCTGTATTGTGAAGGAGGCAAGTACTCTGCGACAAACAGGGTAAACTGGGGACTGGACAATTAATAAAGTAGTTACCAAAGTTTTATTCACGCTTTTAGCTTTGTTGGCCATATGAATTACTCTCCTAGTAATGTAAGCAGAATCTGGGCCTTAATATACGTACACCTCTGCAAAACACTTTCAAGCGTATGGAAAAAGGAGCTTTGAAATAGAGAAACCAGCTCATTAAATTATTTTCAGAGACCATTTATATCAGCTAGTACCATCTTCAAGATTCATAATAGCATGATTCTATTAATTCTCATAAAGCCTGATTTTGCATTTAGGCAGTTAACGTGATTTTAAGAGCCAATATCTCAACCTGGAAGTCAGCAAAATATAAAATAGCATCAGTAGAATATTAAAATCTCCTACTGAGATGAATAGAAATATGAAGGTACAGACAGAGCCAAATAGATTAGTGCTCACTTCCTACTCATTATGTGCTTTCAGCTAGCACAGTACAGTTTTATCATTTGATGGGGTAAAAATATATAATTTTTAGCTATTTTCCAGTCTGACTTTCTAAGGCTGCTCCTTCCTTTAAAAAAGGCATAGTATTATTAGCCATAACATAAAGCTATGGCTACACAATAAGTTCTGTTCAATGATGCCCACGCTGCTCGGATGTATATTCTTTTCTCAAAACAAGTCTTGGGAGGAATGCTAAAACCCAGGGGGAAAAAAATAGTAGGGAGAGGGAAGGGGAGATTGTTCTTTGGCATCCTCCTTAATTCAGAACTTATTTGGAGTTCAGAACAAAGTCAGATGTCATATTAGTAATTAAACTTTGACTCCTAACGGAGCAATATTAAGGTAGAGCAAGTCCCAGAGCAGCACTGCCCAGCCCTGCTCGTGGGGCCAGTTCCAGTGCTAAACAGCACGTTGCTGACCGACACAGGAAATCCCTCTCCTGTTCCTTGAGTTGAACTGAAGGGCTGGCATAAAGAAAATGTCCCAAGTATTAACAGCAACAAAAGCTACAGGCTCAGAGCCAAACTGCAAAGGCCTTTAGTGCCTAACTTGCACTGACTTCAGCGGGACCAAGTTGCCTCTGAAAATATGGCCTTCAGTTTTCACTTCTTAAGCCACTCCAGATCTTGTGGCTCTGTCAGGATATAGAAGCAATTACATTTCACAACTTTGAATATAACAATCTATTTTGTAAACCATTCAAAATACTGTGCTTTTTTAACATAATGTTTCCTTGTCCAATAAAATACACTGGAATTTTATCTATTTGGTATTTGGAGATCTCAGCCATTTTATTTAGATTGAGGCCAGAAGTTTGCAGTATGCTAAAACCACTGACATCCAAATAAACTCTGCTTTCTTCCTTTGGGTGTTAAATGGATACCAACACTTTGACAAACACAGTACAGAGAGCAAAATATGCAATTTCAGCTTTACTGAAGACTAATGGAATTGCTTCTGAACAAAACTGTTGCCTAAAGAATGTTAAACACCAGAGAAATAATGTAGGGGTTACAAGCATATAAAAATAATCAATTATCATTTGAGGTGTCCATTCCTATACGTCTCTAAGGCAAACTCAGCAAAAAAAAAAGATATCAGCTTGGCTTGTAAAGGAATCCAGCATAGTGAAACACAATGAAAATGAGAAAACCAAATCCTCATTTTGATTCACAAGGCAAATGTGCATAAACTTGAGCCAACAAAATTGACCCCAGAATATCTCAATTAAAATAAACATGAGCAGCTGCAATATCTGAATGCAGGTAGCAGCAGTATTTGTTAATGCCAAGCCATTTTGTGAGATGATGCTCATGCCGCACCAACAGATGACAGCACCACCTCTTCTGAGCAGAAACCACAGGCCCTCTCCTCACACACACCCATGCCTGGTCTGTCTCTTGCACTGCTTCCAGCTCCTTGAGGTCAAAGTCCAATCCTTGAGGTCAAAGTACAAGGATGGAAACAGACAAAAAGCCTCAGATAACACTTTATCCCCAGCTCCCATTAAGCCTGCAGAAGAGAACAGAAGAGCTCAGTGTTGGTCCAATTAGGTGGTGGTTGGTCAGCCAAGACACTGGTTTTCTCCATGGAACCTGCCTATCTGGTTTACACCAGACAGTCCTTTTCCCTTTAGCAAGTCTTGTGATTATTGCACAGTGAGATTATAAAAGGGAACCATACTGAAAATACACAGATTAGCTCTTTTTAAGCACTGCACTTCCCCCACTGGAAGACAGCCTGTGAGCTAGCAGGTTAACCCTACTCATGGTATGATGTACACTGCCTCTCACAGAAAGGAGTGGAAATCTTGTTGTCTTCCAACAGCACAGTGCTTTCTCCCTGACTCTACAAGGCAGCATCCATCCATTCCCCAGTTGAGTTCCTTCTGCACTGATCTCTCAGACCCTCTCAGTGGCTCACGTACTTCCAAAATCACTCTTTAGGAGAACAGCCCACCTCCATTTAAGCACTTGCTTGGCTAATTTCAGGAAATATGTTCCAGGCTCGGGCTAATCCTTCCTGGCTAGTCATCTTCCCTTTCCTTCCCAACTCACTATTATCCTTTAATTGTTGATTTTATCCCTTACATCCCAAACCATCGGGACTCCCTCCCCACTCCTGCACTGGTTCAGCAGGAATCCCTGAGAACGCCTTGTCATCTCTATGCCAGCTAGGGGGACATTTCATTCTGTCTATAAACTGAAGGCAGTAGTTTTGGCTTACAGAAGACAAAGGTCTACTCTTTTTTAAATAGGGAATAAAATTAAAGAATTTACTGCTGCTTACATAAACTCATAATGATTCATGGTCTGTACACCCTTGCCCTGCTTTAACCTTAGACACGTAACTTGTTTGGGGATGGAATTCAATAAATGAAAACTAGCCGCATTTGCTTTCATCTTGCTTCTGGAATTCAAGCAAAAATGCCAGCTGATGAATGGCCATTTGTAACACAGATGTTAATGCAGTACTAAATGAGACAATCACCAGTGTAGTTTGCAAGGCTCCCTGCGATGTACACTCATCAGGCAACACTGAGACCAACACTCGCCTAAGCTGGCTTTGAGTGTGATACCAATACATGCTTTGTCATTAACTGAATGTCACAACTGTCACATTCCCCCAAACGGCACAGGGAATACAAATCATCTTTAAAGTAAATACTAGTAACATACAAAGGGAACATTCCAGATGCTTCCACAGGTAAGTCTGCAACCCATACTTGCAAGGTGAAGCACCCATCACTTCCAAACTTGCAAAGAAGCAGCCCAGAATATTAAAAAGAGCAGTTTAAGCTATCATTTGGCTTGGTTCTCAACACATTCCAGGAACCCCATAAACAAAGACAACATGTGCAATGTTAACTTTCTCTTTTATGCTGACAGCTTTTTTCTCCCATATAATGACCTTCCTGCACAGTGTGTGTTACCATAAAAAGAAACAGAGCACAGTAAAATTAGAGGAACTGCTTAATATCAAAACGTTTTATCTGAGGAAGACACCACCGCCAGTGTAAATATAAAAAGCACAAGAATTAAAAAGTATTTGTTTTGCTGTCTCCTCTTTAAGTTTAGATTGTTCAAACAAACCTGGCTAGAGCTTTCAGTTACTCCGCATTAGATGGTCCTTCCAAAGGCTGAAACGGTATTCCAGAGAATGCGAACTTGGCTCCAATTTCAGACAATTTTCATCCTCTTTCAACAAAGAGAAAACTATCGAATGCTTTGTCTGTAGCTAAGAATTTGGATCTGAAAGCCAGAGCAGTAAACAAGTCACCAAAACGGGCCACCGCTGCACAGGCTGTAGTGCGTGCTTGTTGACAGAAGACTTCTTTGGCCCGAAGGACGCTGCTCTGTTTTAGAAGCAGAATGATAATGTGAAATTTTAGTTAGGGATTATCTCTCTCATCTGAGTACAAAAGAAAAGCCACTTGCATTTTGATAGACAGAGCCCAAGTTCACTATGTTGTTTGTACAAAGAAAAGTAGAAAGAAAGATAAAACAAAAACCTCACAGCTAGTCAGCTTGGTAAATACTGCAACAAACCGAATTACTCTTTTACACTTTTATTTGAACTACTACACAGAGCCAACTGCACTTATTCATCTTGCTATCAGCATTCCCAGAAAGAAAATACAAACATTAAAAATATCACTGTCTTGTACAAAATGCATACAAGCTCCCGCCATGGGATCTACCACAAAACTCAGGCAAGGCTAAACCACAGCTCCCTGGGATTTTTGTCTTTTGTACCAAGCAGGCATTCACAACCATGATCACTGCTGTGGCTGCCTGGCAGCTAAGGA
The DNA here is from genome assembly GCF_016699485.2 of Gallus gallus. NCBI lineage: Eukaryota > Metazoa > Chordata > Aves > Galliformes > Phasianidae > Gallus > Gallus gallus. The sequence continues at coordinate 144,038,252 of NC_052532.1, forward strand.
AGGTATCTGTCGTCGTCCAAAAGAGTTTTAATTTTAGTAAATTTAGTGAATCTCTAAAAATCAGACAACACGCTACAAGAAAGCTGACACCAGCTCCAGCATGGAGCTTCTTGCTCTGCAAAGTGCTACGAATCAGCACCGACCCATAGCTCAGAGATACCAGGGAGACGTCTCTGAGCTTGCCAGTACAGCTCCCTCGCTGGCCAGAAACCCAAGGGAAGGAAATGAGAGTGATTATGTACAGCTGAGCAAGCACAGCACCGAGACTCCTAAATCAGAGATATGGTGTTCACTGCTGGTGTTCTGGGGTAAAAATGTTTACCATCTGTGTTACTCTCTCTCTTTGTTACGAACACTAATGGAGCATTGAGACATAAAAGCATGGGGGTGGGCAACACAAACACGATTAAGTCCAAGTACTTTAAAATCACTTTTAGCTGTATATTACATAAGAAAATCTCAACTCTAAATAAAAACGAATCAAACCCAAGACGGAGCAGTTTGAGGATGAGCTCTGGAGGGCTGCAGAGAGTTGGGTTACTCAGCCCTTGAGGTCTCGTTCTGAGCTAGCAGGCACAGACAGACCCTTTAGCTAGTGAGAAGCGGCTCTCATTGGACACAATGGAAGCCTTTCCCGACCTGTGGCTGTGAGTTCCCAGGAAGAAGCTGTTTTGGTAGAAAGCTTTTCTGCAGGGGAACTTCTCTGCTGCTCATCTCCCACTGCAGAGAGGTCACAACGTCCTGGAGATTGAGACTGCCTGTACTGAAACAAAATCCAAAACACACCATTCTGCCTGCAATCTGTGCTCACTCTGCTTCCTTCAAGCCTGAGGAACAGAGCTGATGCTCACATCCGCCCAGATTCCCCCACTTCCACCCACCACAGCTAACTACTGGGGCATCTGTTCCCATCCCACAGCACACCCAAATTCTTCAGCAACCAGTGGTCAGTGCTCTGAGGCCAACTGCTCAGCTTGGGACACGTGCACAGCACAGGCTCAAGACAATGCAATACCATCTGTCAGCACGAACAAGGCTTTTTCAGATGAGGCATTTCAGACAAGACAGTATGTCCTTCATGTTGCTCAATCCAGTTCCAGTGTAGTTCTGGCAGTGGACTGAACCACAAACAGAGATGGGAATTAAAAAATCAGCAGTAGAACCGCAGTTTGTTTTATCTGCAGCTGGAAGGGCCTCCCAGCAATCTCACAATGCTGAACATCGTTTGGAGGCCAACTTGTGCCACCCTCAATGTGACAAAAACTGAGACACCACACGGGTTTTAAAACGCTTTCAGAGCTGACACAGTCTTGGAAGAGCTTCCTCAGAGCTGGCCCCCACTTCACTAGAGGGATCCACTGAGAGCGGGTCATTCCATGGTGTGCTTGTGAGAACTGCCCTCCCAGTGCCAGGGAACTTTTGATTCCTTCTGCCTCTCAACAAGTGCCCTATGATCAGAGTTAAAAGAAAAGGAGAAGTGTAAAAGACATTGTTTGCCATAAGCAGAGCTGCTTCTGGAGCGGAGCAAATAACAATGTAGGGAAACCTGCATGGAAATGAGCCAGTAATCCTAGTAATAAAAAAACCTCTGTAACTAAATGAGGAAAGAACAAACCACTGACCAATCAGACCAGGCAGGGAAAAGAATCAGATGGCTTTGATGCTATTTTTCTACTTCTTACCTTCTCTGTGAACCCTCGTGTTATTGAGGCATGAACCTAAGAGACTGTCTAAGCGATGCACTTTTTTTCCTTTGAAAATTTATCTGCCATCCAAAGGAAAAGTGGTGACCTTACACACGTCCACAGAAAACACGCACTTACTTCTAACATTATAAAGCATTTACAGAGATAAAAAAAAGAGAGAGAGAGAAAAAAAAAAAAAAAACACCCAGATTCCCTTTGGCTGACACTTTGCCTCTGACTTTCTGTTTCCTGCGTACCCTAGAAATGTTCCTATTAAAATCTGTATTCCTTCAGGGTGAAGGAAGACCATCTGAGAGTTCAGTTCATCTCTGTTGATAACCTCTTCTTAACCCTCTCAATGGCTTCCATCCTTCTAGAAGGATTCTGGTGGGTTAAGAGGCACCAACCTGCCAGAGCTCTCTTGAGTCTCAAAGCCTTACAATGCTACTAGTGCATTCTGCTGCATGCTTATGTTTCCATCACAAATGTGCAGCCTTCCTTAGATTAGACATGGAACTTCTGACCTCTCTTCACCTGGATATTCCTGTGAATAGACATTCAAGCTGTTGTAGAAAATGATTATCCCCTTTTGCACACAGTGTTACTGCAAACCTGGAATTGCTTGTCCTGATTTTCTCTGTCTATATTACCTCTGTATCACTCCCCTTTAATGCCTTAGGGGACACCTCAGAGATACTCAAAAGCCAACTGGGCAAAGCCCTGATCACCCTGCTCTAGTCAACCCTGCTTTGAACAGGTGGGTCTCGTCCAGCCTCAAACATTCTTTGACTCACCGAGACGCCCCTCTGGCCTCTCCAACAGCATGAGTACATTTGTACAGTTAATTCACGAGTAATGCTGCACTTCTATTTAGCTACTTAAGATAAGTTAGGAAACACTATTGTTCTGGATTTTGATCTTGCCTGCAACATGGCAAGAAAAACACTAAGCATGGATAAACGCTGCCTCTTTTGCATCTTGAGATGTTGCTCAACTTCCCTGACGTAGCGTTTGCTTTACAGGAAGCGCTAGTACAGTTTGTGCTCCACAAAAGCCACCACTTCATGCCATAAAGTAGGATATTCCCACCTTCAAATACTCCTTTTCTGAGTCACTGTGTCAGAAAACAGGCTGAGGGACAGATGCCTTCCAGGATGTAGCTGTGATCTCCCTGATGCTGTGTCCAGATCTGGCGTTGGTACAGTGACCGCATTGGGTTGTTCCCCTCACTGAGTATTTGTTAAATGATAACAGTGGGCTTGGACCTTAGAAGATTAAGGGAGAGAAAAAAAAAACAAAATAACACAAAGCCCTCACTAAAAAACAAGGAACGCCCAAGGACTGGTAACAGAACACAAACATAAGTAGTTTAAAACTCAAACATCTTTGTTTTTCCTCATATGAAGACTGACATCAAAGAAAGTGAGAGTTGATTCTGAGGGCATTTCAGGAGAAATTACTCTGAAGCAGGGAGGAAAAGGAGCTAGCAGTGGAAACACAGGAGATCACCACACCTTTCCTACCCACCAGACTTCAGGGCATGATGGAATATTCCCGTGTCTCACTCACCTCTGCTGTGTCATATACGCCGAAGCTCTTTGGCACAGGGGCATTTTGTTTTCACTGTTCTTACAATAGTGCAGGCCTTTCCTTTTCATCTGCATCACCCTGACCTCCCTTTTTTCCTTCCCGCCCCCCAATCAAACAATTATCATCAGATGCAGGAAGAACCTTGTTGTGGTTCTGCTGCTCATAACACAATTTGCTATGCTAATACTTCCCGTGCACCCTGCCAACATGGCACCTCTCCAAGACGCAAGACTGGTGTTTGGGAGATGGTCACACAAGCATGATACTTCCTACTACAACTGCTCTGCCCTTCACCTTCTCTCGCCTCACTATGGGCAAGGGCTATAAATATCAAATGGCATGAATGAAATGAAGATGTAGACTGCCTGTTGCTATCAGTATGCATGTCTGCAGCAGCGGGGGTTGCTGTCCTTCAGAAAAGCAGACATGCATGAGATTTTATGTAATTCTCAGTGCACTTGGCACAGAAGAGAATTTCTGTGAAACTTTGGTTTCATTAAACGTGAACGGAACTGTCTCTACTTGGTATATTCAGTTCCCTTGTTATTTAGATATAAACTCCAACGAACACTGGGAAAAATATGCAGAGCTACAAAATACCTGTTGAAGACTAATATTCTATTTTACGAGCACTGACTAAACTGTACCCTATACTATCAGACACATAATGGGGCAAAGGATGTCTGCCTCACAAGAAACAAGATTCTCTGGTGTTCCAGCTGTAGACACGTTAACTTCCTCTATACAACTTGCTGACACATAGCAATTTTTCTGTAGTTTATTCTTACCCTCATGCTCCTCCTAAATGCTGCTTACCCGACGTGAAAGTTAATATCAGATTAACAGCAGTAACTCCCTTCTCCACCCAACCCGCATATCTCTAGCAAAAAATAGACAACTATTCCTAAAAACCTTGACACAAGAAATGCACAAGAGAAGCAGTCTAAGAACAGGTGAAGGAGACAAACATGGCAGAAGAGAAATCAGAGAAAGGATGACTAGAAAGAACAGATGAAATATCAGAATGAAGGACATTTGGGTATAGCATAAAATAAAGTAATATAAACTTTTGTGATGAAGACAGGAGGGCTGAACTTCATGTGTAAAGCCACAAATTCTGTCAAAAGAGACAAGATAGAACAGCAGAAGCAGATAAGTTTAAAGACAGCACTGAACACATTCTGGATTCCACAACAGGTATCCAGAATGAGGAAATGAAACCAATTTTAGTTAAGGTAAGAGATAAAAGGCAATAGTTTCAGTTGTGGGAACAAAACAGTATGGAACATAAGGAAAAGACAACTCATTGTACGATGGTGGCATCTAAAGTCCCATACTGGCGTCCTTCCTGCTTCAAAGTGTATGGCAGTGTGTCAAATTTGACCTCTGATATGGCCTCAAAGTTGACCTTTTCCCTCAGCGATAGTCCATTCAGTAGAAATATTTTATCTCACAGACAGCCAAAATGTAACAGAACAGAAAAATCCACAAACCAAAAACAGTTATCACATCAGTTTGCGAATTTAATTACACGCCCTACTGTTTACTCATCCTTTGTCATGTATTCCGGTGCTTTAACAATGGAAAACAAAATTGACAAAGACAATTTACAGGAATCTCTTTATTTGATCTTAGGATGCAACCCACAGTAATTATGAGCAGCGTGTGGCAATATTTTCTCTATTTAGGACAGGAAGTGAAAAATACCAAACACATCTAAAATGGCATTAGGGATTTATGTAGACAGAAGGTAATTACACAAAGTGGACTTTGGCCAAGACTCTCAGAATGTGAAGCAATCTCGGAACCTTGTGGAAATTACCATGGGATCTTTAGTGATAAGTGGGTGAAATCTCTGTTTAAATTGGAAGGGAAGGGAAGGGAAGGGAAGGGAAGGGAAGGGAAGGGAAGGGAAGGGAAGGGAAGGGAAGGGAAGGGAAGGGAAGGGAAGGGAAGGGAAGGGAAGGGAAGGGAAGGGAAGGGAAGGGAAGGGAAGGGAAGGGAAGGGAAGGGAAGGGAAGGGAAGGGAAGGGAAGGGAAGGGAAGGGAAGGGAAGGGAAGGGAAGGGAAGGGAAGGGAAGGGAAGGGAAGGGAAGGGAAGGGAAGGGAAGGGAAGGGAAGGGAAGGGAAGGGAAGGGAAGGGAATTCTAAACCTTTTCTAAAAGCACACTGCCCCTTTGGCACACTGATTGACAGCAGCAGCACACTCCAAAATTCGATGGCACATCCAATACACCAGTGGAAAAACAAAAACAAACGATCAAGTAACAGCAACAAAACAGAATTATGGGCATTTAATACCAGAGCAGGAGTAGGCACTTTGAGTGTTTTACATGCACAGAATCGCTTGCTTCCCCCTCTGACTAATTTATTTCAGATTAATAAGAGATCCTTTATCTTAGGTCAGTGCTATGACAATGGAAGCATGCCAATGTAACCTTCATTTTCTTAATTAGCATTTAACAAGAAGTTTGTCCTCCTCTAGAAATATTTCCTTCCATAAGGAAGAATAACCTTGAACAGAAGACAGAACTCAGCCAACGAGGAGGAAAATGAAACCAAAGCTCCAATATATTTACATAGCTTTAAAATTTATTTGTTTACATACCCCTAAAGTTTAAATAAAATAGATCTGAATAAAAAATGACTTAATTTGCCAGAAGCAAGCACAGCACTGTATCTGTATGCATAACTACTCCAGGGAAAACCAGCCACAAAGAATGTCCCTCTTTTACACATGCTTCCTACCATGGACCATGTGGTCCTGTAACTCATTGTTTATCCAGACTGGAAACAAAAATGCCACTAAAAAGCAATCACAAGCCAGATGGCCAGTTTCACTAATCTGACCCTATTTCTTCCAAGTAAATCTAGTCAACTGTTACAACACCGATGCCCCAAATAATCCACCATTCCTATAATACTTAGATTTGCATATTTAGGTTAGAAATGCCAAACGTATCTGCATTAAGATTTTCCCCAGTAAAACAATGCTTTGTCATGAAGTCTATCGCGAAGACTACTGCAGCTCTTGAACCAGCCATGACCACACATTGACAGCCTCCATGGAAGCACACACTGAAATCGTTCTGATTAAAGCCCACCTCTATAGCTGCAATGCGTTTGGAAGTTTCCCTTTACTTAAACCCGTATGTAAAGAGTGACAAATGCAAAGATTCTCTCTGTAGCCACCCCCATGATAACAGATGACAAGACGCAGCACAAGCTTCATCTCTTGCTAATTAAACGAATCAATTAAGAGACTATTGTTGCAACTGTGGAACTGCTGTTCTATAGCAGCAATAACAACCCCACAGGGAGGTCTTTTACTACATTAAAATGCTGTCCTCCACAACTCCATTTGATATTATTAGAAACAGTTATTTGTGTCTTGCTGTCATATTAGTAGCAAAGGCAAATTATGGAAATATGCAGACCAGAATGGTCCCAGTATGAGATCAGGTTTGGTTTTCAGCCTCCGAGGGAACAATTGCTGAAATTCCGAAGTTCCCTAAAGTTCTTTAATGGAACTGATAAATCTATCAGCGCAGCATCCATTTAGATTCTAGGTAAGGGTCACATATTTGCATACTTTCCTGCTAAGCTGATACAATTCAACTAGATAAATTATCATATTAAGTTTACCCTCCTGAGTTAAACTGATGGAGTTCAAAATTGTTTTCGATGGTTGTCATTAATCGCTGTTACATCCTAAATGCTCACTTTGAAATCTAATTGTGCTGGTGTACTGAGGGTCACATTAATAGCATTTTTAATGTTAAATCTTTGTTAAACATGCTTATTTTACTGATATTACCACTGAAGCCGAGAAGACTAATGAGAAACGAAGTATATTTATTATCAATAAAAACTTAATTTAAAATTTACATTCAGAGATTTAAATTAGCTTTACAAACTTCATCCTTGCCTTTCTTTCATTAAGATCCTTGGTTAAGCTTCATAGTCATATAAATTAATACCTCCTAAACAGTTCTTGGGTATATGCCAAAGCTTCAGCTATCAAAAAGCTTTTTAGAAACATGGGCTACACATATGTTTGTTCTTTGTCAGTAGACATCTTCAGAAAAAAGCACTATGTCTTCTATGATGTAACAGTCCTCATACAGTTAAACAACAAACGAACAAATACTTCTTTTGTCAGACAAAACAACTAGGAGTTTTTTGAAACATGGGTAAATCTTTGCCTACCAAAGGGAATCACTTGAGTTACACTCAGATAACCTGTCAACTTGTGTTCCAAGAAGTTACAAACAGGTTAATCAGCCAAGCTCAATCCCCGTCCTTAAAGCATTACCAGGCTGATTAAGAAAGAAAATTGTCAAAGGATGTATGGAAAAATCAGAAACCCTTATTTTTCTATTTGCTTGTTTCTGAGGCATATGGTGAGGTATAAGGTGCATCATTTATTATATGCGAAGAATACTGTACTACAGACAGCGTACACACTGTACAGCTCACTCACATGAACAATATCCTAGGGAATTCTCACCTGTTTATGATGTGATCACACATTTCCTCTGCAAATTAAAACTTTAATTGAAAACAGAAGAAAAAGCCAAGATTAAAAATGAATAAATGAAATGAAAACCATTTAGAACCTCAATGTAATAGGTCCGCTTCTAGTCATCCTGCAACCTAGGACTGCATCTGCATTGGGGCACACAGGATCCGAGTGACTGAAATACATATGGACTTCTGATTTAAGTCACGGAAGCAAAATTCAGAAATAACTCCTTGAATAACACTTTTTTATTTCTCCTTCCAATGGAATCCAAGGGAAGAATCCCCCAAACAACCTACATTATTTTATGACGTGGCATTTGGTAACTGTGGTATTTCTCAATCTTCCGGGTCCTTTTGAGAATTTGCTTCCAACTGACAGCTTTGATGTATCCTCTATACTTCAAGCTTTAAAACACACGAATATATAACAGAATTAAAATGAGAAGGGCACGTGTAGCTGTACCACCCACATTATCATCCACATCACGAGTTGGAATAATTTTCACTTCCCAGACCTAAGGATGAACCTAAGTATCACCTAAGCTGAATCCATGCTTGCTGCATGAAATACCCACTTTCTGCAGAACACTGCAGAAGTTTGCAGCCAGTCTCAGGATTCTTCCTGTCCGTGTTCAAAAGGAAACTTCAGAAGTTAATGCATCCAGAAGCAACTGCCCATTTTTCCTAGTGACACCTTCTACACTGTTGTAATTCCTTTGACAATAGCTCTATTACTTGGTTCACAGTAGCTCTGAAGCTAGCTGAAAGGACAAAAATCTACACAACAGAATTCCCTTTAAATGAGCATGGATCTTGATTGTAAGGCTTGTGAAAAGGAAGAGTAAGAAAACCATTAAAAGAAAAAAAAAGACATTAGCTTGTAAAATAAATACCTACTGGATTGAACTATGTTTATTTTCCTTTGGTTAATATTCTACACACTCCAATAGATACTGCAGGTTTTCAATCAATATTTGAAAGTACACATAAATCCTCACTATCTAAAGTCTCCGAAATGTCACACACACAAAGAAAAGCAGAAAGAAAGAAAACATGTTAGGAACTACAATGATTTGCAAGGCTGAAAGAAGCAGGTTGTTAAACATTTGCCATAGTGAACTAAATCAGACTTATGCGGTCAAAGCTTCCAATCTTTACTGCTATTTAATTGGACTTAGTAAGAATGGAAAGAGAAAGAAAAAAGGAGGAAACTGTCTCAAAACTGATGAGATTATACAAAAACTTAAAGTTCCAGGACAATTTGTAAGCCTCAGTAATGGGACAGAGAAGTTGGAAGTTTACTGTTGAAGCAAGAGCAGACAAGTCATAGCAGTTGGTAGAGTGGGAAAGGGAATCAGCAATGAGAAGTAACTAAACTGTAGCTCCTAGGTAACCCTAGATGCATAAATGATGAATGTGCAATAACCCAGGAAGCAAAGGCAAACATTCTGAGGAATGCTTGAATGTAAAGCTCTCCATTTCTTTATGGGCAATATACCTAACCCTGATTGTTTATGAAGCATCCTTCTGCTAACTTATCTGGAAGTAGTTCAAGTACAATCAAAAAGTCATTAATATTCAATGATTATTACTGTACTAGAATGTAGACCAACAATGCTAAAAAGTATGGCCTGGGATTAACCGGGACTAATTTTCCAAAATAGAGTTCTCAAACTGAAGTTGCAGATCCAGCAGGAGTAGGGTGGAGTAAATCATTGCTGTCAAGTATGGTCTTCAGCCCAAAGCTGACACTGATGGAGTATACGTGATGGAGCCAGGCCACTTGCTATCTGTGCACAAGAAAGCATTTCTTTTCTTGATGTTCTGCACAGAGGATGTTACATACACTCTAGATGAAATTTAATGCTTCCATAAAAATCTGCAGTTTTCTGTATACTTGCAGCTTTCTTTGTGCTAAAGGCCAGATTTATTTTACTGCTGAAGTCCAGCTGACAGAGGCATGAGTAATCAGAAAAAGATCAGTAAAACAGCAGAAATATGCTGCCACATCAACAGAAACATTTACCCTACTGTCTATGTTTCGCCCTATGTTATGCAGCAGAATTCACATTAAACTGTCATTTTTCTGCAGCAATGTAGGGTTGTTTTTTTTGTCTTTCACCTAGCTACATGAAAGACCAAGGATGCTTCTAATAGACGAATGTCTCACTTCTTTTCAGAGTGTCAGCTGGCTTCCCAAAGCAGAGGCTTGTGTTTCATCAAAAACCAGTAGCAGAGCTGTTTCTACATCTCAATGTCAAAAAAGCAAGTGAAACCATTCATCTAAGCTGACACTCTCTTGACCTGCCAAGGAGCTGTGCTCCTGATCAGCTGGTGCATACACTAAGTAACGCCACACCAATGCCATCAAAATTTGTCCTCTCACAAAAGTAACTCAATGCTCACAGCTATCCCTAGTGTTTCCCACTATGAAAAAAATGACCAGAGCAATAACTTTATAAGTGGTTTACTATGTGGATGGCAATACACTATGATAATAACAATAAAACAGAGTTTCTTGCTGCTAAATATTCCTTTCTGTATCTTGACTGCACTTCTATGTTAGTAAATCTTTAGTAAGAAATATATAACGGAGAGCCCAAAAGATAGTTCTAGAAGCTTTGTTCAAGATAACACTCAATCATTTGACAGAACATTTACATTTGTGCATACGTAGACATATACGTGCAGGTGCACAAATAGACTGGATAGATACACATGTGGGCAATTTGTAGAGGTTGTCATTGTAAGGAAAACAATTCCTTCCCACCCATCACAAAAGCTGAGAGGTTTATGTTGAAACCAGAAGATTGCAAGGATGTTACAGGAGCAAAGGACAAATTATAGAAAGGAAAGGGAATTAAGGGGATGGAGAAGGAAAAGGACTAGGCTAGAAGATCCGGTATGTACTCAGGTGCAGATTCTGGCTTGGATTCTGTGAGAAAATTGGTATCAGAGCAAAACCTAGGAAACAGACTTCATTACTGCATGTCTATCCTGCTCACTTGAAGTTTTCTCTTTGGGTATGATCAACAAGACATACACATAACTTATATTAAATCAGAAATCTCAGACAGAGTAGTACAAACTGGGGTTTTTTTTTGTTTGTTTGTTTTGTCTTCTTTAAGAATTTTAGTCATAATCATACACTTGATTTCACAAAATATGAAGGATCCAATAAATACGACATGAGCTAGTCAGTAAGACTCGATAAATATAATCCATCAACTGTTTCATCTATAAATTTATAAAGTCAAAAGCAAATCAAAACTGCACTCTTTTGTCCTTTTCTTTCCTGCTGTACGACACTCAACACAAGAGTTAGAGTCCATAAGTGGAACTCCAGGTCACTTCTTAACGTGTGAACACAAAATCTTTTTACATCTCACTTAACAACAAATTTTATTTTTAAAGCCACTAATAAACGTCTCATTAGAATTTTCCCAGTGCTATATCACCACTGTCGGTGTACAATTACACATTTTCAGTATCTTCTTATGAAGATGCATTGTGTTTGTATCTTATCTACTTGAAGTAATTCTCAGCCAAGCCTACCAGATCAGTCAGCCAGCAACGATCTTGTGTATGCCAACTTACCTTTTATGTTTTATTTGTAACTGGTGCTCTGCTTGATATTTCATAAGACATAAATAAGTGTATGTGCATCCATATACATACTCAGAAAAGCAAAAAACATTAGAAGCACTCTTCATCTCTATAAAACACTCAAGTACAGATGTTGTCTCGAGTTTACTCTTGCCTATTATACCTCCCCAAAAATGGCTTCACAAGACTTGTAGAAGAATCCATCATAAGTAGAATGAAAGCATTATCATATTCAATCTTAACCTGTATTTGTTCAAAACTTATAGTGCATGAAGATGCCAGGACTAACTTCTAAGTGGAAAATTTCATTCCTGGGCTTTTTGCTGCCAAAATCACTACTGGGAAACCTGTTGGCAGTAATCAGGGCAACTTACTTTAGAGGATACTTCAATTTTAAGAACTATCTTTTGGTGCTTAAGGAACTTGAAAAAATTCAATGACTGCATATTAATTGTGAAAATTATAGAACTGGATACTGCTTCAATCATATATATGTTTATAAGCATCCATTACCTAATACCTTTACTTTTCTTCCATATAACAGCAAGTGAGAAATCCATTTTACTAAGGAATTTTCATCAAATGGTGTACTCTATACAAGTCTATATTCAGCTACTTTTAAATCCACTGTAAATGAAACAGAGGCAGACTTGAATCAATTGAAATGTGCAGTGCAGTTGCTGTACATCATGCCTTGGAAGATACCTTTAAAAATCTGCCTAAATTCAGGTGTTAAGTTCAGCATGCTTATTCATAATGCCAACCTTCACTAACGCAAGCTTAAACACATTGCCAGTGCCATTCACTTATCTTCTGTTTACCTGATATTCTACCAATGTAACTCTTGACAATAGTTATGCGTACTTACCACTGTGCCTAGAAACTGAATGCTTGTCTTTCCAGATGCATCCCGAGAAAGCCGCTGGGGAAAAAAAAAGAAACATGGTAAAAACTGATTAGAAGCTCCTCAAGAATTTGAAACAATTCTATTTTATTTGTGTTTTATCACTGTAAAGTAATAAAAAAGTAATAAAAACTATCCATAAAACAGATTAAACAAAACCATTTCCTTTGAGATTTTCAGTAACATAAGTCTAACTCATAGTTCAATTTAGATCTTGTTTCTGTTTCAGTCAACTCAGTAAAATTTACTTTGAAGAGCAATGAAAACAAATACGACCAAGTACAATGCAGAACAATCTCAGGCTTGCAGAGAGATGAATGCTATGGCTTCTGCCATCTCTAAGTTTCTGATTCTGTTCTTGTTGCTCACATGTAGTATTGTATTTATCACCTGCCAAAGAGAGACTTCTTAATCTCTTTTCAAAATGCAAACTTATGAAATGGAGAAAAAATGACCTTATGAAACGTCTGGTTACATACTATGGTTCAGGAGTTGGTTGAAGTTATTGAACAGCCTTCAAATCTTCCTGTCAGTCAGCCACGAGACAACAGAAAGAAACTTTAATTGATTCAACACAGTGCTATCCATAATGTATACATGTCAAACTTAGAAAGAAATTCTTCTTCTTGTGAATCATCCCTCTCTTCAATGCAAAAAGTTTTTGCTCCTCTTTTCCTATTGCAATTAAGCTACTGTACATAGAGACCCAGAGTCATATCCTTAGTCATGGAAGGCAGACCTAATGCTTACACAATGACACGGATACATCCAATACCAGATTGATATGGTGGGTATTAAAACATCAACAAAGAGCCACACTGAGATCTTCAGCATTTCATAGACCACAAATCCTAGCAATAGGGCTGCAAATTTCCTTGAGTCTGGTACCCCAGGTAGAACCAAACATACCCAAGTCACTCAGAAATGATGAACATCTAACTCACTCTTAAAATCTTTCAATTGCAGAGATTTTACACTCTCCCTATGCAGTTCCAAGCATCTTCATCATTCTGTGCTGCAACTGCAGAACATTGTTTCTCCTTTTCTTCATCACAGACAGGAAACAATGATTATTCTCTATCCTTTCACATCTACCTTTCTGGGTAGGCAAAGGGCCATTATCATGACTCCCTCTAGTTTCATCTTCTCTTGAGTAAGCGAGAAAATGCTACGCGATAGCTAGATATCCACCTACAGGAGTTCAACAGCAATAAATTAAATTCTAGTCAATTTTTAATAATGGTGCAAGTTCCTCAGCTACACTTTATTAAGTAATAATTACTATGGCCAAAACATGCTCACTTTTTGACTTAACAGGTCACACATCGACACTGCAATCTGTACAATCATAGGAAAACAAAGGATGATCTGCCAAAGCCTGACATATTTCAACAATAATGATTAATGGAATGGAAAATATGGGAAATAAAATTTCATACAAAACCTGACGTTTACTTTTATAAAGGAAACAGGAATATACACTTTTCCCACAGCCTAGGATAAACACAATCAGGTTTTGGAAACCACAAAGAAGAACAAAGTACCGGCTGCCTACAATGAATGAACCTCATGCCAAAACAAACAAGTCCCAATCACTTGATAAGCTGTCAGAAAATGGCAAGCCGAAAAAAATTAAAGGATTTAATTTCTTTTTTTCCTGGAATGCCCTCCAAGCTCGTTAGAGTTCTGTCACTTATTGTGCTACCCTTTTGTCCACTTTCAAGGGTCATTAGAGACCTTTTCATGTCCTAATAAAAATTCCATTTTTTTGGCCAAACTCCCCATCACACAGAAAAACACAACTTAAAAACAAAACACAAATGAAAGGAAAAATAGAGTATTTTTGTCGTTCTCTTTAAAGGTTTCTAAGTAAAGCCAGGTAATGTGATGACTTATTTTTCACAAATAAGAATCAAACCATGTAAGTATTTCCTCATGCAAATTGTCTTTACAGCCAAACAAACCAGCAAGTCCTTTCAAAACTAATTTAGCAAACTGTGGATTATATATAAAACAAAATATATGTATCAAGTAGGCACCTTCTAAAGGTAGTAGCAAGACAAACATTTAAAACAGCCTTTTTGCTGGTCTGACACTGCTGCAGTGCTCTGGTACCACCGTAGAGTGAATCATCACTGCTATTTACTGTGTCCAAAATAGACACGCTGCATTCAGTCATCAATACACTGAGAGACAGTGCGGGCACTAAAATCCATCTCCTTGAATTAACACGGGAAAGGGGAGGAAAACTGTTAACAAACACAGAGGAGAAAAAGAAGTTTTCCTTCTGGGTATCTTTCAAAAAACAAGTAAGAAAGGTAGAGAAATTCTGCAAGTCACAAAACATATGTTACACTGAGACCAAAAAGAGAATTGCCAGGCTTTTGAAAAACATATTACAAAAGAAGTCAGCACATTATCATAATTAATGTTTCAAATTACAGTTGTAAATAAATTTCAGCTGTTAGATGTGATTAGGTTTTTTGAAGCATATTGAAAGGAGTTATTTCTGTTCCACTGGCGGGCTTGTGTTTCTGGGATTTGTAAATGTAATTGATGTTTTCAAGAAAATGAAAGGACACGGTTGACAATTATTCTTTTATTTTCCACCTCTTTAGAAAAAGGACCGGTCTCCAGTTACTCTTGTTAAGTTAGATATTTACATATTCTATACCTCATAATAGACGGTTTCATATTGCATGTGATAGCAGGAAAGTAATCAAATAGAAGTAACATAAGAGAATAACTAATTATATGTACTGCCATTGTTTTCCTAATAAATTGCAAATTATTTACTAAGAGGTTTACACCAAAAGCACAGGAAGTCTGCCACTTGAACAAAGACAAAACAACACTGTATGTTCACCTGGGAGTACAGTAAAATTACATAGCCAATATCAATTACATGATCTTAGACATAACCGATACTCTGGTTTATTCAATTGACCGAGGTTCAGACTACCTTACTTAGTATAATATGAATTAAAAGGATAGTTTTTTTTCCTTATCGGACATTAACGAGCCAAATCTAATCTGGAAAAAAATGAAATCACAACTTTAAAAAATCCATCCTCAAAGCTGTCAAACGGGTGTGAGTGTTACATAAATATGATACGTATTTTTGTGCACACGTTAGAGTATGTAAAGCTGCATATGCTCTGTATATACAAACAACGTGCTTATGCGTGCAAGTAAAAACAGGCAAGCGTACGCAATCATACAGAATGTGTTCGATTTTCCTGCTCTAAGTGTATGCTATACCACAGTGATTTTGCAAACAATCATTTTAATCTGTAAATCCCAGTAAATTACCAGAGGTTAGTGTGATATTACTTTAAATTCTTCTGCTTTGCCATAGAAAATTATTTCCACTTAGCTGAGTATCAATGATCTATTCATCGTAAGATGCAGTGGGGTTACAATCAGCTTTGCATTAAGCCCGCAGTGGATGAGCACTTTCAGATAAAAACGATAATAACCTTTACATGAAGAAGGATAAAGCAGCTCAGACAAATATAAAATATATATACTATTGAAAGAGATTCTAACCTGACACAGACATTATTAAGCAATAACAAGAATTCAGTATTTTTCACAAATCTTCTGCTATCTTGGGCTTCAAGCTATTTGATAGCAGCAGCTGCAGGGAAGAAATGGTATCAAAACAAAGAAACTGAAATAGACCAAAAGCAATTTTTTTGCTTCGGTTACGAATCAAAAAGCAACATGTCAACTCAAACTGAATATTCACTGGCAGGAAGTAACATACTGAAGTTTCCCAAACACATCTATCTTCAGCTACTATATGCTACTGTTATTGGCTGAAAGTAAAGCTGGAGACCATTTGTTGCAGAAAATGCAAAGACTGTCAGTCTTTTTTGCAGTTTCTTCAAGTGGTGGCATGACCACATTACATGTCAGACAACATGTATCATATAATACAGAACAACAACAAAAATCCTAAACCCAGACAACACGCTGATAAGTATCTAAAATAATTCCAGAAGACTACAGACAAAAATTTGAGGGAAACTGTGTGTTTTCCCAGCACAGCTTTGTTTCTCAAAATGCAGAACCCCTACTGTTTAACCTCAACTGCTTCTGAATGCCTTAAGATACACATTTTAATGGGGGAATTTTAATCACATTTTGAATGGTACCTGTAACCCCAGACAGGTTCAATTTTATATATATATATATATATATATCCCCACAATTGAAAAGGTGTAAAAACAGGTGAGCACACAGTATTTTATCCTCTAAAGTTATACTATATTCAGCTGATAGTAACTCATTATTTTGTGCATATCAGGGGGCCTGAAATTCTCTACCATCCACCTGTGTCAGTCCGATCTTTGGAGTTCCATGGCTGGAAAAAAGAGGAGGAGAAAGCAGTAGAAGTAACTGTGAAACCATGAAGCCTACGTTTTGTCAAAATATGAAGATTAGTTTGGCTTTATCCACCTAATTTTCCATCTTTCCCTAGAACCTTTACAGAAAACAGACCTTCATTTTAGCACTCCCTTTCCATAGTATAAAATCCGAGCCCACAGATAACCTCAAGTGAAGTTCCACAGAGTTTCAGAAGAGTAAAACCTGACCTGAGAAGTCATGCAGCAGCAGTGGCCCTTCCTGCAGCCTCCTTGTATGTTTTCCCACCTCTTATAAAAAGGTCAGGACACTGGACAGCATACCTACAAGCAGACTAGTAATGGGACCAAGCTTTCTTGTACTTTGAAGACTGCATTGCACTGTACGTTCATGAAATGTGCAATCTAGCAAGCCTTTCCACTTAGGGGATCTCTCTACTTCTGTCACAACCTAGTGCTCTCCACTGGTGCTGCCATCATTTCCTCCTCTTACTGCGGTAAATTACAGGTGGGAACTTAGCTAGATTTTGTGTGCTGCTCTACTACTAGCCATTGTCAGTTTAAGATCACACTTCAGAATAAATGGAGCCTCAGTTTGCCCTTCTTCCTCAGGCACATCCACACTTTCCAGCTTCATACAAGGACAGCAGTCACTCGGCATGGAATGAGATGATCAAGATTTCTAAGACTGGCTTAAATAGTACTATTCTTCCCCTTTACAAGGCATCCTTCCAGGATGCTAAGATATTAGCCTCTCCCTGCACCTGTTGTGAGCTACTTGAATCCTTTTCCAAGGACTAACTAGAACCTACACTCAGACAGTCCAAATACAGGTGCCAAGCACAGCATGAATGTCTTATAAGGTACCAATTGATATAGAGGAACTGCACCTTCACAAGCATCTAAGGTACCAGACTACAAACTTTAATAGTAACGTTCTCTTAATGCCTGAGATTCAATTGCAGTAGGTGGCTTAGGAACTTCTCCCATAAACAGAAAAATGGAAAAAAACAGTGTTTCTTTGGGTGATATCCAATGTTCATGTTACTTGTAACATAATTTTATTATGTGTTTGACATGGAAATGTTTAGTATTAATGTTGCAGTATGGCCATCGTATTTGCAAAGAACACCTTCCAACAACGTCCACGCTCTCCCTTAACCCTCTGACATAGGTAGGTGTTACAAAGCAGTGGATGATAGGCTCAAAAAAAATAGTAATACTGCTATCCAAAACTACACACAGGGAAGACTGTTTATTTGGTGCCCCTAAAGAATTAACCTAAAAGACATTTACTCCAGCCCAACATTTACTCCAGATATTCACATTGACAGTACCATGAAGAGTTTGGTTCTCCCTAATTTCTTCTGTTACTACCTTAAATCATAAAATTAGTCAAACTTTTAGGAGCATTATCTTCATTTGACACGCTGTGGTATGTTCTGCTATCATCAGGGATGCTGTGCAGGTAATACGGTACCTTGTGATTCTTCGTCTAATAATACTGATCATGGCTCCAAGATAGATTCTTAGCAAGATCCAAAGTCCTTTCTCACTCTTCCATGCCCTTCTTCCCCTTTGCTCTTTGAACATATTCCCATGTTCAAGAGAGCAATTTATTGTCTTTTAAGGTTTACATCTGAAATTATAAGGTCTGTCAATAACTGAATACAATGCCTTGGTCTTAGGACACATACAGATTTCTTATAGCTATTCAATCTGAATACCATCTGTCATTAAATTTGGAAAAAAGCTCCTTGGAAAAAAGTATGGCATAAGATACGGAGACAACTAACATTCCTTGATTAACCCTTTGAGTAGCACAGGATATTACTAATCTCATTAGATTAAAGAAAGGGAGAACTGTGCTGCTTGTAGATACAGCTTTATTGCAGGAGACCTGTCTCTGACAAGTGGACAATTAGTCCCAGAGGGGTTTATAGGGCATAGCAGTTGACTCATTTCCTTCCTGGATGAAAAAAAATTCATTTTCATGAAAGAACTGTTAAGAGTGGTGGTATGTGCTTTTTACCCCAGCTTCTCAATTAAAAAAATAAAAAATAGAAGGCTGCAATAATCTGTAATCTTGTGATCATTTACTTCCTTGAATTTTCCCCTTCTCTTTATGCTTTCTCCATTCAAACCATGGGCAAGTGTTGAGTCAGCCCTGAGTTAAACTGATTTGCTTTTTAAAGCAGATTTTAATACAAGTACACTGGTATGACAGTAAAGGTTACTCAACCTTTTTAAAAGCTTCATGACTCAGGAACTGGCCACACTGCAATTATATAGGATATATATATGTTCAGGGATCATTTTAAGAAGTAGTAATTTTAACAATTTTGGCAAATACCAGTGCCAATCAAGTCATAATGGTAATATTTGTTTTAATATACATTACTGATAATCGCAGCAAGAAGAATCATAATGGCTAGCTCTTACAAGTCTTCTCTTTCTCTACAATTCCTGGAAATAAAGGTATGAAGTGGTACAATTACTAACTTTCTTGCACAGAATTTTTCACAAACCCAGTAAAATTAATGACCTAATAATTACTTAAAGCAGATCATTCACATTCTTCAGAAACACCCAGGAGATAAGCATTAAAACATGTGTACTGTTCAAGTGTCAGAACTCTTTCCAACTGTAATTTCTCTATGCTCATTCATCCTTTGGGAAGCATCCACATCCACCATATACCTTATTTACCACAGGTGATACCAGGACACCAATAACTGTGCTCTGGCATGCCACACAGCTTCACAGTTCCCTGGCAAAACCTCCTTGCCACAAGTTTGCCTCTTTTTTCCTGCCCTCAATGTTCTCTGTTCTCCTCTTCCTCCCTTCCTCAGTTGTTTCTAACTACAAGCAGCGTTTTGGAATTGTAAAAGATAATTGAATAGGATCACCAACTTCATGCTTGGTTTTGGTCCAAAAAGCCACAGGAAACATTCAAAATTAATAATGAGAACAGATAACACATCAGTGAACACCACTAAATTATGGTATAAGTCTATGCTTTGCCCATACTTTCAATGCAGAGCACAGTTCTGGTCCCCAGAGCTACAGAAGGATACAACAGAAATGGGAAATGTTCTGAGGGCACCACATGACTGCAAAGACAGGCTTCTCTGCAACAAACAGCTCTGCAGCACTGGAAAGCAGCAGCTGAGGGAGAATATGGGCAGTATAGACAGGGATCAACTTCTCATTATCTCTTCCAACACAGGAGTTAGGAGGAATGCAAAGTACCTGCTTTAGCAGGGGGTTGGACTAGGTGATCTCCAGAGGTCCCTTCCCACTCCTACAATTCTGTGATTCTGTAACATTGCCACAGCAACCATTAGGCAACAATAAGGCTGAATAAGTAACTTGCCAAAATCTATACTTCTCTTTCTGAAAACGCAGGGAAAAAAGTAACAACAATAACGGTACCCTGATGGACAGATATTAGTATCTTATTATTGTTATAATTATTATCATTATTAAAACTCTGAAACACAGCAAGGCATACTATGCTTTATGCCAAAGGTTTTGTATCCAACTTTTACCTGGAATAGAATCACAGAATCACCACGGTTGGATAAGACCCACAGGATTGCCCAGTCCAACCATCCACCCATCACCAATAGCTCCCACTAAACCATGTCCCATGGGATATCTGATTGCTTGCTTGTACTTGTCCCACATGCCAAGGTAGCATCACATGATGCAATAGAATTCGGTTTCTCAGTATCACACCCACTGATCATTTTTGAGTTTCAAGGCTGAGCCTATGGCTTTCTAAGAATTTGACTGTCTGCCCTTGTTTGCAAATCACTGTGTCCCTCTTCTAGAGGCAACCTAACAAAAAGAATTCTCAGTTCATAGATAAAGGGCAACAGTGGAGTCTGCACAGTAATTGCACAACAATGAAAAATGAGCTAAGGCAAAGTCTTCATGTACACTGTTTGATAAAGCTTTCCAAAATCATCTTCAGAGTTATCATTACTGCTGAAGTAATGATACTTCAGACCAGAAGCCCATAGAACATATCATTGTCATAGGTTACATCTGAGATCTCAAAACAGTAAAAAAAAAGTATAGATGGATGGATTTAAAAAAAAAAATTACATATTTGAGAAAGTCCCCACCAGGCTGAAGGAAATGAATACTTGGGCAAAGGCTTTGTTCTCCTATCAGACATTTCCCAGAATGTCAGACGTTTCCCAGGAACAAAGACTTCATAACCCACAGCATTTTTGCTTTTTTGTTATTGCAAACCAAAAAAACAATCAAAAGAAACATTGTGTTAGAGAAACACGTAAAATTTGTCATATCTCAGGATGTAGAATATTCTTCTCTTGCTGGAATTGTTGATGCAATAAATAAATTAAATGGGAAAAAAAATCAGTGACAATACCCAATTCCCTATAATACTGCAACTGGAGAAAACTCCTCTGATAAAGCTTCATCTATTTCATTTACAAAAGCACTTGATGCCTGAGTGATGGTTTCAGTTTTACAGGATCACGTTCTTGCTTAGTAACTCCACTACTCTTAATCATACTGTGCTGTTACTGATAAAGACATTTTTATAACAGTTTGAGATGTCCAACACAGTCACAGAACAGTTAGGCTGGAAGTGACCTCTGGAAATCAGGTAGTCAACTTCCCTGCTCAAAGTAAGGCTAATATGGAAGTAATATTGAGCTGCCAGGACTCTGCCTAACTGAGCTCTGTTTATGTCTCTGAATCTCAGCTCAGCATAGACCAAACTCCTAAAACCAAAAAAAAAAAAAACATGAAGGAAAGACATTGCCACTGCTATCATAATGCTGTGTTGCTGAAGCTGCCCAAAGTCATCAAGAGCTTCCCAGGCTCCAGGCAGAATGGCTGAGCTCCTATTAAAGGGTGTGAGGTCTCATTAGAGCCCAGTGAGAGCCGACAGTGTGCCAGTGGGGTGGCAGGGTGTGTATGACACATGGTAGAGGGACAAGTGGTAGCAAGAGAAGGCAACAAGGGATTTATTTTGGCACGGAACTCTTTTGCTGTAGGGACCTGTCTGCAAGTAGATGGCACATAAGTATAGGTTGAGGGTTTGATGAAGGGATCAGTAAAAGCAGAGAATTAAACAGAATAATCTCAAAGGGACTGTAAAACAGCACTCAGGGGTTGTAAAATTTAGCCATAGAGAAGGCTCAGAATTTGAATGGTTGCTGGGTTGGCTTTTGAGAACTTGCTCAAATACAAGCAGTGCCAAAGCAAAGAGAGTTTGAAGACCTCCCACCTGCACTTCTTTCCCAAGCAATCTGATCTCCCTGTGCAGAAGGCAGCTATTTGCAACCTGATGGTAGCATGCTGTCAAATGCAGGACTTGCAGCTAGGCTAAAGTATGCCTCCTGACTTCTTGGATTCATTGTTTTATCTGGAGGTTCCATGAGGTTGTTGTTCACATGAGGGAATAAAACGAGATGTTCTGCTCTGAGGAAAACCAGCTTATTCTCTTCTTCCACCCTCTCCTCAGGGAGGGAGATCTAGTATACACAATTTCTCCTAGAGGCATAGGGCTCACTGATACACACCTTACTTCTGCAAGGTAGAAGGATACAACAGTCCACGCTGTCTCCAAATACGCCAGCTCTCTGACCTCCGGCCATTGTTACTCTCCAAGATACCATTCTGCTTTCCCCTCCAGTTTCTGTCCAAGCTCTTACAGTTATTTTCCACAATTCAGCACCCTCTTTCACCCTCTTTTCAGCAGCTCCTTCACAGAAATCAGTGTTCATTTTTTCTCTACGCATTGCTTGAAAGGACACACCACATTTGAATAGAATCTAGATACGCATTTTAAATCAAATAACAACCAATCCCCTCAAGTTTGAATCCTCAGGAAGACACAGTGTAACCACATAGAATCACAGAAACATTTCAGTTGGAGGGGACACAAAAAGAGTTCACCCTCCATGCAATGAACAGGGAGACCCACAGCTGGATCAGGTTGCTCAGCACCCCATCCAGCCTGACCTTGAAAGTCTCCAGGGACGGAGCATCCACCACCTCTCTGGGCAACCTGTTCCAGTGGCTCATCACCCCCACTGTAAAAAAAACTTTTTCCTTATATCCAATCTAAATTTCTCCTTTTTCAGTTTGAAACCGTTTCCTCTTGTCCTGTCACAGCAGAACTTGCTAAAGAGTCTGACCCTTTCCTTCTTACCATCCCACTTTAAAGTCCACTTTCAGGTCACCTTGGAGCCTTCTCTTCTCCAGGCTGAACAGCCCCAGCTCTCTCAGCCCATTCTTGTAGAAGAGGTGCTCCATCCCTTGGATCATTTTTGTGGCTCTCCTTTGCATGTGCTCAAAGAAGTCCACATATCTCCTGTATGGAGGACTCCACATGTGGATGCAGTACTCCAGGTGAGGCCTCACCAGCACGGAGTAGAGGGGCAGGATCACCTCTCTCGCCCTGCTGGCCACGCTGCTTTTGATGCAGCCCAGGATACCAGCTGGCCTTCTGGGCTGTGAGGGCACATTGCTGGCTCATGTCCAGCTTACCATTCACCAATACCCCAAGCCCTTTTTGGTGGGGCTATGCTCTATCATTACATCCCCCCGCTTGTGCTGCTAGTGGGGGATGCCTGTACACGCCTACAGACATTTCCCTGAATTTCATCAAAGGTAGATTCTAAATTCACAGTATCTCAGTTTAATGCAGATTCCAGAGTCACTAATATCTTCGGAAAAATATATGGGAAATATTTCAGCAAAGTATTTCTGCACACAAAAGATTAATTTCTTCAGTGCACTAAATCTTACCCTTCACAATGTATTTAATTCAGCCTCCTCAAACGAGAGATGCTCTAGTGGAGAAAATGATGACACACTGAGATCAGCTGAGGAGTTACTAGAAGTAACAACAAAAAACAGTGATGGAATCTGCACACTTCAAGAAATGCTATGGGCTCCGGCCCTGACGCTCAGGCTGTATCTGAGAAACCTCTTGCTTCAGTGATCCAAAGTTTTCATCATTTCCTCACCTTCTGTAGCATCCTACGGTTTCACAGTAATCCAAATCAGCACAAAGGTTTGAGAGCCCTTATCCTGTAAGAAAACGGACCCTGGGTTTTGGTCCCTCTATCATCTGGGGAGCTGGCCAGGCACTCCGCAGTGCCCATCTGTGACACGCAGATGGGCTTCCTTGCAAAGGAAACAAAAGCACAAGCGGGGGCTGCCACACATCCTAGTTGTGCCCTGATATGCCCTGGACAGGCTGCAAGTAGGGCACACACTTCTCGTTAGGCTCTCAGATTTATTCCCAGGTCTCCTAGTCTAGAAACAGCTTTAGAAATCCTGCATTTTAAAGTCATAGGTTTTCTTAAACTCCACTGTTTGTGCTGTGCTTTGCTTTAATGCACACTGAGCCTTTAGCAGAGAAGTGGAAATACAGGAGCATGTTTAATTACTTTTTTTTTTAAAATGTGCAACAGATATGCAACAATTTGAATGTCTAGACTATAATTTACATAAATACATTTTAAACCAAAACATTTTAAAATTATTTGTTTCCTGCTTCTACGTTTAAGTACTTTGCTGGATTGGGGCCAGACTATAGGAATGAGCCGAAGGTGCATAAATCAATCCTTCAAAGAAATATAATGTTCATAAAGACTGTACTTGGTTGAACAAATTTAGAAGAATGAAACCAACTATGAAGAGAAATTAGACTGGCTGAAAATTAATAAAGCACAGCTGGAATTATTCGATTCATCCATATTTGTTGCTTAAATGGCTCTAGGGCTAAGTCTTGCTGAAAGAAGATACTTGAAGACTCAAGGGTCAATTGCTTTTGGAGACAAATTGACCTACAGGAATACACTTGTCTAATTTGGTTCTTGCAGCGGGGCAAGTCTAGAGAAATATCTAACCAAGAAACCAATTTAGATTCTAGTGAGTGGATACCAGAGGTCAGGCTTAAGGTTCCCATAATTTTACATACATATGATAAAAGATTAATAACTCTTAAGCTACCGAGATTCGTTACTAAAAGCAAAGGCTTACATGATAACATTGAGAGAGATACAAAATATGCGCTTATTTCATATTCTGTTGGATAAATACATGCAGCCACTTCATTGCATGTTGTTACGGCCAGCCGTGCTGAATTTCATACAATTTGGTCATACTTGGGTTGCACAAGTAACACTGTTGCTGGCTCAGCTCCTGGAAGAAAGCCTATTCAGATCTCACCATCATTAATTCTGAAACTAATTTTATGTGCCAATTCAAATATTACACTTTTAGCCAACTGTTCTTAACTATTATTAGCCACAGAGAGGGGGGTGACACACTGGAACAGGTTGTGGATGCCCCATCCCTGGAGGCATTCAAGGCCAGGCTGGATGTGGCTCTGGGCAGCGTGGTCTGGTGGTTGGTGACCCCGCACATGGCAGGGGGGTTGAAACTAGATCATCACTGTGGTCCTTTTCAACCCATTCTGTGATTCTATGATACTCAGCTTGCAGTAGGGCCTTCTGAATATGGGTATCCATTCTAAATATGTTTTTCTCCTAAGCAGATTTTGTATGTTTAAAAATTGGTATAATTTCCTCTTAATGATCAGGGATTTACATTGTAAAACAGCAGCAGAATGGACCAGTATTAAAAGACAAAAAATATACTGTATAATACTACTTTTTTTTAGATATACACAAGCCTTGAAGTTGGCAGTAATCAACCAAGAAATCTGCATGTAGTGAAAACTTCACTCTCACAGAATCACAGAACCATAGGGGTTGGAAGGGACCTCAGGAGATCATCTAGTCCAGCCCCTCTCACTAAGCACAGTCCTTGAAAGATACAACTTTTCTTAGTGTCTTTCAAACTCAGTCACAGAAAAAATAATAACATTTCCATTTAGGCAATTTACAAGGACTGAAAATGAAAACAAATGCAAGTACTTCACTGTAATTTATCAGAAATCTGACCTCTGTATTACTGATTAATGTATGTAAAACAGGCAATGTTGTACACAAAAAAAGTATTTTAATGATCCCAGAAGGTTGGTTTTTGTCTCACTTTCTTCCCCTTTCACTACTTCCAGGATCAGCAGAGTTTATAATTTTATATGATTCCTCAACAAATACATAAATTTTAATTGGCATTATCCTCCCCAAATCTACAAGGCAGTTAAAAGCACATCCTTTTGCGTGAAGTTGTTTCCAAACGCATTAGTGGTCAGAAGGAAAGAATGTATGGCTACGTTATAATCTCCAGATTTTCCTTTTCTTCAAACCATACAGGTTTTGGATGCTTTCTGCATTTTTCCTAAATCATGGAACAAATAATATTAAATAAAGACTTGTCGTAAAAGCATGTCACATGGAAGATGCACACGACATTCAATCTGCAAAGGCTGAAAAGTGGAAAAAAAACATGATCCCAAGATGAGGAGGAGAATACTTCTACTGCCATACCTCACCTTGTTGTAAACAGTAATTCCAGCCACCTAGGAAAGTGATACTAGGAAACTGGAGTAAATTTCTAAAATAAGCAACTTCTGATTAGATGGAAGGTGTTTGAAACTCCAAGTGAGGAAACTCTAAGGGAAGCTCATTTCACTGAAGGTCTGAATGCATTCAAAACACAAAGACTCCATTATTCACACAGCATAGCATAATTTTTATGATATGGAAAGTGTAGACCCCATGTATCAATATTTTTGCATCTAGAGGCAAGCATCTAAAAGTTAGTTCAGTTCCAAAGATAAAGGTGCTGGTAAATTTACCTGTATAGTCCTCTGAGTGCCATCAATGGTGATGGACAACAAGGGTGAAGCCAGGTTCCACTCGCCGGTCACGTTTAGTTTCATCCCATCAACTTCCACCTGTTGTGACACCAAACAAGGCTGTTACTATGAAGACAGACAGAAAACTGATCTCAAGTTCATTACTGCATACAAAGCAGCGACCATTTTAAAACAGATGGCTCCCAAACAACCTGTCATGTTTACTGCTTCTGCCATAAAAGACAGGGTCCAACAACAGAGTCTTCTAGCTATCTCTGGGGAGAGGTGAAGGACCTGTGAACAGCTGCCTCCAAGTAGCAAGGTTTCAAGTGATTTCCAGCAAGTAACAAACAGCCATCCAACTTTTAAACCTATCTGGACATGCTACATTTACTGCAATTAGACAAGTAATGCATATAAATTCCAGTGACACCTTGCAACCCACACAACAGGGCTTGCATATAATATTCTCTCCAAGGACCAAGGGAAGAACTTCTATGCTTCTAATGAAGGGTTTTGCATTGTTATCTTAATTAATACGAGGCAGTAATTAATTCTTCGGTGTTTTGCCTCAAAAGTCTAGAAAAACTTTGCAAATTCTGTCATGTTTTCTCTCAATATACAGCTGATCAGGGGAACGCAATTTCTGACTTGAATACCAATATGATCATACAGGTAGAAGTTCCCCCCCAAAAAAACCTCAACATGATCTTTATGCAAGAACATTTCTGTGTAAAAATTCCTGAGTTCTGGAGGAAGTATAGGCACACTTGTGTATCACAGAGAAGGTGTAAGGACACTTTCCTTGTTCTTCCACTGAATGATATGCACATAACTCATTCAACACTATACAAGCCTCAGAGAAAGAGCTGGATTATAAAAAATATATATTGCTATACATGGAATAAAATAATGTCTGTGGTATGTTTTGAATGTCATCGTGCTATCAGATGTTGGTAAATAAGATTTCATGTAGAAGATTTACTATAAGCAGAAGAAAAAATACAGTTGGCTGATTTCCCCCCTCTCCCAAAACCTCAGAATATTTGCAATCACGAAATTGCAGACGATGCTGATAACGACACAAATAGTGCATACATTCTCAGCAGACTACAATTAAATTACTGCATCTGGAATAAAACTGAGCCCATATTTGGTGAAATAAAACTTATAAAACCTTCTCTTTTAGATCTCAGACTAATCATTATTTCATCTTACAATGGGAACAGACAACTGCAATCTTAGCGTGGCTTAAAAGAAATCCATAGCAGCCAAGTGCAGAGGAGCAATATGTAATTCAATTTTTTTTTTTTTTTTTGGCAGTTAAGGAAAAAAAATCTAGCTTAAAAATCCTCTAATTTTATAGACTTTAGTTCAGAGCATAAAATCTGACTTATAGCGATACAATCTACTCAATTCCTGGAGGCTTAGCTAAAAATAAGGTTACATGCACAGAACACGAAGAAAAACAAGTCATTTACAATGGTTCAGCAACAGGCCAGATTAGCTGGCATGCTTCAAGTACTTTACACTGCTCCAGTGATGCAAAACAGCCATAAACCTGACTTGAGTTAAACCAGACCTGCAGCTGGTTTGCATTGCCAGAGCACAGAAAAGCAGCTGGAACGCACCAGTGGATCCAGCTCACTCATTCCCAGCAAACCTGAATCAGCAAATACTGCCTTTATTGGGAACAGCGATCTGAAAAAGTCTGCAGAAAAGCAAACCTGGTGCTCTGCCTCAACAACATTTGATTAGCAATCGAACTCTGCTAAGGCAATTACTAAAAAAGCTATCTGTTACTATCACTGTAACAAAGAAAGACCGTCTGCACTGAACTGGGCCTGAAAATATCATTTGCTACGTTCCTCCAAGGGAGGAGGAGAGATGCTATAAAAGCATACCAGACCAGGCCACCAAAAGGGTTCAGCTGTACACCATGCTTTTTGCACTGCAGGATTATCTATAATCTTATTGAAGGGCGCTCCAGTGACAAGATAGAACTCAACATTTCCAGGCCAAACTCAATATAATAATTATCTCTTTCACCACTATACAGAAAAACAAAAGTAAAAGTGTGTCACAGCAGTAAGTGATTTGCTTAAAATCCCTTACAAGGGTCTACACAAGTCTAGACATCACTGACTCCAGATTAAACTAGTATGAAAGAATTTCTGGTGGAAACCACCCTAAAAGAACAGATGCTAAAGTTAAAGCCTACAGCAAGTCTAAAGAAACAGTGGCACTCTAGGAAAACAGACAACATATTGCCTCGTCTGTGTTTTCTCCATTCAAGAAAGAATAAAGGGTCAGAAGGAAAAAGAAGGAAGAAAAAGTATTACCTGAACTAAGGCATGCCTCACTAAACTGCAGCAGCCTTCTCAGAACATAGAGCTACATGCTCTTAGGCAGCTGCTTCCACCTGCTAATAATGAATAAACGTGGCATGGTGGTGGTGAAGATATATTTATATATTTAATAGTATTGTTTGTCCCTGTGTAAGGGCAAAAAAGATAAAAGCAGCCACAGTCCTCCTCTACAACTACTTTAAATTCAAAAGGGTCTGTATACGAGGCCTCAGAATAAAGAATGGTAATACACAATGTTGGAAAAGTCACACAGCTTACTCTACTATCACAACTTGCAGAATTTCATTGCTATGCACCTGAACCAGTAGCAGCCCCTTCAATTCTTGTGGACTGAGTTGATGTTCAGCATAACACCTAACCAACAGTGCAAAGAGCTGCAAAGCACAATCTGTGTTCCGTTTCCTTTAAATAACATCATTTGGCATTCTATATGCATGTCAGGCAATTAGAGGAGGCAGCACAAGCCTCAGTGTTATAGCCCTGTTAATTTACTAATGCAGAGTCTCACATACATCTGGCACATGTCACTTCTTTTCTCCTGGAAATGAAGGTGGTTTTCCAGGAGACTGGAGGGCAGCTTGAGCAGTTGTTTCCTGCCTGATGCTGACCTGCATTATGCCTGCAGATCTTCATGTCAGCCTTGAGTCTGCCTAACTTAAAACCCATCTATGAGAACAATGTTTAATTCAACTTTAACTTGATGCTTTCGGCCTAGTTTCTAGCCTATAGTGTCCTGTCTGGTGATGCCTACTGGACGTACTGGACGTATGTGGCAGAAGGACTGCAGAGATGGTCTCTGTGAGCAGAGCCCAGCACCGTCCTATGTCAGAGCAGAGCCAGCTCCAGCTACTTCAAAAGGGACCCGCTGCTGGCCATTGCCAATGGAGAGCCCTCTCCTCCTTCTTGTATATGCTTTTTCCTCCATTCTTCAGGCTATATTTGCTAGCGGTAAAGGATCTGATTGATTACCCACAAAACATTTTATTTTTTTTCAGGATCCCAACTTGGAAGAAATGATGGAGTGCACCTTTGACAAGTGGTTGGCACAGTCAACACTGTAGGGCACCATCATCCACAAAGTCTACAGCAGCCAGAAGGATGAGCAAACGAGAGCTATGTGAAGTTTAAGACAAGTTATTAAGTCCACCACATGGTAAGGAAGAATCTCTTGAAATGATACAGACTGTATCTTGTACTTGACTGGCTGGGGAACAGCTCTGTGAAAAAGGACCAGGAGATCTGGGCAGACATGAGAGCTGGACATAAACAAGGCAGCAGAATGCCCTGAAGATAAAAATGTCTAGCAGTGTCCTGCTCCGTTGGTAGACAGAAGTGTTTATTCCCCTCTACTCAATATTCATAAGATCACATTTAGATACTGTGTCTACAAGAAAGACAGTGACTTTGCTAATAAATTACACATAGTTCCCATTAGCCCATTCTTCTTGCCCGCCTAGGTCCCACTGGGTGGCAGCACTGCCCTTGACTGTACCGAGCAGTTCCAACTGTTTTATGTTATCTCTTACATTTATGACCATGCACTTCCATTATCTCCTCCAGATCAGTGATAAAATTGCTGAATGGGACTGGTATCAAGATAGACCCCAGAAATGCTCTACTTTCTGATGACCTCTGGGGACAGTACAACCCATTAACCACAACCCAGTGAGCCTGACCACTCAAGTGGCTTTTCACCCATCTTATTGTGCAAGATGGTGTCAAAAGACTGTCCAAAATCAAGTTAAACAACATTTGCTGTTCTCTGCTAGTCCACAGTTCCAGTCAATTTACCAAGGCTGACAAGGTTGATTAACTCCTGGTAAATTAATGCTTACAATTCCTTATGCTTATAATTCCTTACCACCTTCTTGGTATGCCCAAAAATGTGCTTCAACAGGATTCACTTCATGATCTTTCCGGAGATTAACATAAGGCTGATCAAGCTGCAGTTCCCTGGGTTTTGCTTTTGGCCTTTTCTGAACATTGGTACAACACTTGCTTTTCTTCAGTCATGAGATACCTCCCACAACCTCCATACCCCTTCAAAGACAGTGAAGTCTTGTCATTACATCCATCAGCTCTTTCAGCTTGTCTAGTGCAGTTTGTCCGGTCACATGGACTGCCATGAGTTAAACGCCCTCAATAAGTAGCTTAATCTGCATCTACTGCCAGTTGCTCTCTTCCTTGAATTCTTTCAAAAGAATTCACAGAGGTCTAGAAGACCTTGCTGGTCTTCTAGAAGCCAAGAAGTCATCAGGCATGTCAGGCTTACCTGTGACTGCTGTTACTAAATCACTTGCCATGTAAAGTACCACAAAGAGACAGTTGCTTTAAGCCTAGAAATAGCGTCTTTCAAATAAAAGCTGAACTCATCGATGCCTTTATGACAGCAGTATCTTTGATTCAAGTTAACTGGCTGTTTTAGATTGCGCTGCATCTTGTAACTGTTGACAAAAATATACTCACATCACATTAACAGACTGATCTTTTTTCTTCTTTTTAAAGTGACTGTAAGTTAAGTTATTTTTACTTTTGAAGTGGTTGTCCAGACACTTTCAAAAGGAAGTTAAAATATATGAGTTTCAACCTCATTAAAAAGGTCTCTTTTTTTTTTTAAACAAACTTTTCTTTTGTTCATATCAGCACTTACTTTTAAAAAAGACCCCAAGAGAGAGTAGCAGTCTATAGATCACTCGTCCTGAAAGAAGCTCTGTTAACTATTTATAGATCATGTCCTTTTGTGCCAAACTAGATCAAGCAATTTATTCAGTGCATGACTGCAGGAGAGAAACTCATTTGCTCTAAGTGTCATCAAGGCAGTCTTTTACCTGCTATGAACAAGACCAGAAATCTGAATTGCTGGGCTTTCATTCCAAATGCACATTTTGACATTGTGTGGGGTGCCATCATTTCTTTCAAAATTTCAAAGTATTAAGCACATTCATAGAAGGCGCAGTCCATAATCACAAGAATAGCAAATAGCCCATAACCACTAGAATAAAGCAAACACGTGCACTCATTCAAATTATCTCTCTTCGCTTTAAAGCAGCACATACAGATGTAAATTACCATTAGCTGCTTTGGTTTATCTCACTTCAGAAGTAGGAGCATGTCAGCCTAGAGATGAAGGAGAGGAGCACACAACAGGTATCAGCTTCTCAGATTAACAACAACAGAATCAAGCAAAACAAAATTAGAGAAGCAATGGCCTTCTCTAATCAGCAAATGCTTTCTTCTACCCTTCACCAGGGAAGACATCCTCTCT
Organism: Gallus gallus; assembly: GCF_016699485.2. Lineage (NCBI taxonomy): Eukaryota > Metazoa > Chordata > Aves > Galliformes > Phasianidae > Gallus > Gallus gallus. The sequence goes on from NC_052532.1 coordinate 144,070,328, forward strand.
GTAAAACCTAGTGCTGTACACAGCAAAAACACTCCCCCATGGCAAATACTTTGCTTCATTACTTCAGTTTTCTTTGTAGAGTCATTACCAAGATGATGGCTCATATCTGCAACCTGCCCAAGCCTACTAAAATTAAAAAAAAAGAAAAAAAAGTTTTAAAAAAAAGTTAAAAATACTGCAATAAAAGAAATGAGCTGTTAGGAAATCATAGTCATTTAAATTTGATGGCAACAGCTTCAGGTACAAAAATCACACCTGGTTTGGGGAATATATGCATTTGTTGCTATAGGTCCAAAGGAGAAGAGAAGAAAGACTTGCTTTGCTTTTCCAGTCATTCTGTGACAAATGCCCTAGCTCCAGCATAAGAATTGCTCTGAGATGGACAGAAAATGGTGCAAGTGGTTCAAACAGTACTGCTACTTTCCAGTGCATATGGGGCTCTTTCAAGGTTGCATTGCAATCCAGTTTTCCTTCATCAGCAGGATAATGTGCTGCAAATATTCTCCTGTACTTTCTTCAAAGGGTCTAGCATTGAATTCAATGGCAGAATCTGGGTAAATAAAAGCATTATGTTGGGAGTATAAAATACATCTGTAAAATGAATATTTACAAGGTAGTTGATGCTTTGGAGCTTTGGACTCATAAATCATGCCTACATACTGAGCGAGCCTGATTCCTAAATGACTTTCTGCTGCAGTTTCCATTCTTCCAGTTCAGAGGCACAAAGGTATCCCCCTCTGCAATGTAAGTTCTATACAATCATACAACAATGTCACTACAAAATATGACAGCCTAAAATCTGTACTATAATTTCAGACAAACAATATATTTTGGAACAGTTGTCTTTTAACTGGGGGAGAGGGTTGTAAATCAATATTGGTCACTGAGAAATTCCCAGTATCACTATCCTTGTAGTCTTTTGGAAAGCTAACAACACAGAATATATATTAGGAAGATCTCTTAAACAACAACAACAAATTAAAGGAGACAGGCAGACCTGCACACACGTCCCCAGCATTAAAAAATATCAATTCCTACTGGTTTGTTTTCTGTCTCCTTTCTAGACTGAGGATTATGCATTAGATAGACTTTCAGGTCTGGTCTAAATGAAGCGTACCACAGCAACCTGAACAGTATTTGAAATCATAAGAACTATGTCCATCAACTGAGCAAGAGTATTCTACTTCATTCACAACTTGATAGAGAAATCCAATAAAAGCAGCAGGCTCCAAAATAGCCAATGAGAAAGAAAAGCATTCTATATTATATTTGGAAGTTGTATTGCTCCTTAATTTTGTTACATAGAGTGGATGACTACACTGGATATATTTTGCCACCGATTTCAGTTACGTTTCCCATCCTACGACCATGGCAGCAAGGTTGTCTTCTCTTTGGATTAGTAAAGGGTTAGAATAAGCAATAGTAAAACAAGTGTCTTTGATTTGACATTGTGTAGTGACAAGAAGAAAGTACAATGGGTATGGATTTCATCCAGCAGTTCCAACCTGCTGCTCTCAGCTGTCACAACAGGACAAAGGTCAGCAGTAGTGTTTAGGATAACCCCAGCACAAGGTTATTCACCACTTAAACTAAAAGCTTTACATGCAAAATATCTGCTGCTGCTACATATCTTCTCCAAACTGCCCATTACGTGCTTCAAGACAATATGCAATTGCTTCTATAGCCAAACCTGTTTTATATCATATGCAACCCAATGCACTCCCTTTACTCAAACTTCCAATGGGCCATATTAATACACTGGACTAAGGAAAAACTGTGGCAACAGATAGGTTAGTTGTATCGTTTCTTATTTAGATATCTTCTTACTTACAGTCAGAAGACAAAAAAGCAACTCCAACTTCTGAAATAAAAATAAGGACTGGGGAAGAGAAGGCTAGATGCAATAACAAATCTTTAAACCTACTTCCATTGTTTTATTTCCAAGTTTAGTAACTTTAAAATCAGAGTATTTGATGATTTTTAAATCTAGTCAAAAGTAGCATCATCATCATCATGCTTACCACATCCCTTCCGTCAATGCCTACTTCCCAAATAAGTACTTAAATCATCTCTCTTGGGCATGTTTGGCCATTACCAAGACAGGAATACACATTTTTATCAAACTCACCAGTCAACTTTCAGGGGAAAAAAAAGAACTGTAAGGAATGACCAGAAGTAATAGAAGGCATATCTACTGGAGAGCCCTTCCTCTAACTTTTTAAATAGGTCCAGAAAAGGAAATAAGAATGACATGGCTCCACAGGTATCGGCGATAAACAGAAAAGGGAGGAACACTTGCCTGTGCACAAGGTATAAAAAGGAAAAGCTGAAGCAGCAGGGAGAAGTTGAGATATCAGAAGAGTCATAAGTCAATTACACAGAAGAGGAAACACTAAAAAAGTTTTGCAGCATTTCCATAAGCTGAACAAATGGTGTAGCAATGTAAAACAGATGTTTACATCTAATGCTGTTTACCTTACCAGTTAATGGGATTGCACTGTTTATGCTAAACTGATAGCCATGAATTCACTGAAAAGGCAGAAAAGTATGGTGGTGAATAGACGTCTCTTAGAATTCTCTGTTTTCTCATAGTTTCAGCTACTCACATTCAAATAGGTGTCAGGGGTTTGCTCCTGACTTTTACCAGGGTAAATTCAAATACACCGTGCTAACAGAATAGCTCAATATTTTCTTCAGAAAGGCCATATACATTACATTCTATTTTATGTGTTGGATTGAACAATCCTGATTACGTTTTTAGCACATAAAAGTTGATATGGAAACTGTTCCATGAGTTGTTTGGAACATTCAATTTTCCAATCTACGTAAACGTAGGGGAAAAAGTGAAGTGCACACCCTGAAATAATTTGGCATTAGAGACAAATTACTGACATCCTCTAGCATTAAACAAAGATAATTTCCTCACCAGAGAAACCTCATGAAGTGATTACAGTACTATAACTACAGAATTGCAGTCAGCACCTGCTAAACAACCTTTGTATTTTAATTGTCTACAAATATTCTGATTCTGGCAAATCAAAAATACCTATTTTTTAACAGTTGCCAACATGGACTGAAAAAGTTTGGGACCATCATAACTATAAGATACAACTGTCACTCTTTAAGCCATATATTTACTGCAAAAATGAGTAATTCTGGAGATAACTATTTAGAAGAAAATGCACGAAGAATACAAAACAATAATGTTATCCAAGTCTCAGGAAGCAAAGAAAAAGGCATTTTGATATTACTGTGTATTGCCTTCATCTTTTAAATATCAAGATAAATGTATATACATATTTTTTGAAGGTTTTGTTGCAAAATGCTTATTTTTCATAGAAACATATCATGGATCTTTTTACAAATACGTTTTGGGGCCTTTCAGGAACTCTATTAATATTTCTTGTTTGTAATTACTGTCTTAATTTTTCTACGATATTTTTCTAAAACTTTGAAAGACAAAACACAATCTAAGAGACATCACTTCATATTCTCCCATGCAGCCACAAAACATAAGTGGAATTCCAAAGATGAGAAAATGTGGGAAGTTTAACTATGGATCATAACGCTTCAAAGCCCTAGCAGTCCCAAGAGACAGTAACATTTTCCTACTTTCCCTAGCACTTCAAACAAAGGTCCAATTCCTGACCCCAATAACCCTGGCCAGACTCCATCTCACATGCACTGAAAAATCATGCTATGTGGCAGATAGAGACCTTCATACGCTCACTGCATAAGGAATCTACTATCCTATTTAAAACATTCTCCCCTCTGCCAGGGGGATCCTTGCTCTCAAAGCAGTAAGCCAGTCCACACCACTTGACCAGAGACTACAAAAACAGTATATATTTAGGGTGCAAAACCAATTGGAGCCTAACTCTGGGGATTTGCCACAGAGAAGCAATCAGCCTATCTTCCGAATTTCTTCGAAGTGTGAAATTTATTCTCCCTCACTAAGAAGCAAAACTTAATTTTAACACTGTAACACAAAGTAGTTGTTGGAAGTGTCACAGAGACTGGAAGGTCCTAGGCAAGAGGGCACATTAAAGATGTTTCTCTGTACAAGACTATATTCAGGAAACGGGAGAAAATGTAACTACACAAGGTGTTCTTTGGAGAAATAGGGCTTTCAGCAGTCTGCATCTGAAATCCAAAGCATCAATGCAGTTCACGTGGGAAATTTAGGAGATGGTAAATGAAACAAAGCAAAATCAAAGCAAAACCAAAACAAAAATGGGTAAGACGTCCCCCATTATTTTTAGAGTTTAAGGAACTTTGCAATTATGTCAACAGGATATCAATGCAAGTATATCAACAAGAAATGTGATCCAAGTATAAATTCATGTAAATGGAAAATGAAGTGTTTTAAAAGCTAAGCATTTTCAAAGGAAATCCACAAGCAGATGAGAAAAAAACTTGGAGGGAGAAGGTAAAAATTGAGCTTGACATTCAAGAAAGAATCAGAACAGCTAGTATAACCCCACTTAAGAAGAGCAAGGGACAAAATCTCAGAGCAGGGAAATCACAGTGCCTGTATAAACGGGGACCCTACATAGAAAGGCATATTAATGAAGCTAAATTCATGCATTAAAAATCAAACATATTCTAAGCGGAAGAGAGAGGACTATTAAAAAAACCCTTGTATAATTGTTTATAAATAATTCAAGGCCTCATTATTCAAAAGAAGGTGACAAATGAGGACAGTACAGAAAGAGCAACAAGGACAGAAGGGGGGCTTGAATATACTGTTACACAAAATAGCAAAAAGTTGAAAGGGTCAGCGTTCAAATGATTAGCAACAGGCCTACCTAATACCACACCAGCACAGTTCCTTCCTGTCTAAAATGACCTCCAAGACACTACCTCGTCCAGCGCTTTGACTTTCAGCTAGACTTTGGCAAACAGAGGACAGGTGGGAATAGCAACAATGAGCTGAAAATTTCCAGAAGGTGCTGTTATTGTGGCTCCTGACTGATACAAGCAATGACAGAGAATTGAGGGGAAAAATTACGATGAAACAGGAAGAATTCTGACTCAGCGAATAACATGTGTAAACCACTGCCTCCTTCATCTGGGCTTCTTCTATTAGCTATGTGATAAATGCCCAACAAAAGACAATAGCACTGCCCTCTCAGACCTTCCCCAACTGTCTTTCCCAAGTGCAGGGATAAAGACGTTTTCCAAGACCACTGCCCTTCTGTGAGGGACTGGAATGACCCTACGAGCTCTACTTTCTTTACAAGGTGGAATGCAGCAAAGGGCTATCAGGAAACAAAATAATACCCTACTCCTAATTCTTCCCAAACAGATCCTTATAGCATAGCTGTGTGTCAGCCTTATGCACATCTTCAGAAGACATGCTTCCTTACAGAACTTACTATTCCAAGCTATAAGCGTCACCAAATAATGAGCTAACAGTTTGTTAAACAAACCACTTAACCTAGTGCTGCACATACAAGGGTCAGCAGACCTTTGAATGGGGGATCTGGCTGGCTTCAAATATTTAAAATAAAATTGTTACCTGGAGCTGAACAATGTTGAATGATACTAGCGTGGCATTTATCATTTCTTGTGAAAGAGTCCAATAAGCTTTTGTGAATGTCATTGTCAGAACAGTACGTGATACTGCAAGAGCTACTAGGAAGCTACCTCTTGGAAAACGAATGACAGAACAAATCATGAACAAGCCTTAGTTTTCATACAGACATTAAATACGTGCCATCTTCAACTTGCTACTGCTTGCACCTCCCATAACAATTATTCTCAATTTCTTTTCATCTGTCCCATAAAAAATGATTGCTTCTGCTTTACTTAATCCTCCACTTACATCAACTCTATTGTTCGCTTCCTTCCCTTTCATCTTCTCCACATTAATTCCCCACATCGCTTTTGATCTAGCTTTTTGTTTCCTTTTTCCCCCTACAGGTTCTTCCTGATGAAAAATTTACAGCCATAATGTTCATCTGATGCGCATGGTGATATTTTATTGATTTGCTACTCTATCTATTAGTTCTGTATAATGAATGGCATTATACAAAACACAAGATGGGTTGCCTATGCCTATATATGGGATCTTAAAAATCAGTTTAACTGAACTTCAAAAATACTCCACTTTATTGGTAAATATTCATATTTAATTATAAGTGGAGCAGCATATGTAAGGTGCAGCCTATGAAAACAAACATTTCCTTCTCACAGTCCAAAGAATTCCTCTTTGCCATAGTGGCAAGCCAAGTTAATAGAATAATTGCAATTTTCACTGCTGCTAAATAAGAAATAGAAAACCTCTCCAGAGCTGTTGTGTTGTTATAACAGATGCCCACAGAAACAAATGTATGTTATTTGTGCCCCTTCAAAAAGGATGGCCCTTTTAGAACTAGAAAGACAGTGAGAAGCAGAGCGGCTGATTTTAGCCAATACAAACTATAAACTGTATTTTAAATACATGCTATATTTAGCTTCTAAGGGAAAAAAGAAAAGTATTCAGTTTGGGCAATTCTTAAAACTTAGCACTGAATAAAAGCAAGCTTTTTTGTTGATACCTTAACAGCCATACCTCGGTACAGAAACCCCTCAGAAAATGATATTACTTCCCATCTTTTCTATACTTTCCTTACTGTAATATCATAAAATCTAAGCTAAGTGTTGTACTTACTCAGCTGTATCAAAACCAGTAACTGGATAAAATCTCTGAGCAGTCTCAGGAGTAGAAACCGGAGCTGAAGCACCTTTCATTTCAATCTCATTGGAACAATGTCTCGTGCCTTTCTAGTCAGTAGATGTTAGACTAGGACATACTGGAAAAAGTCCAGTGGAGAGCCATCAAGATGATGAAGGGATGGGATCAACTCTTGTCTGAGGAGAGGCTAAGAGCTGGAACTGCTCAGCCTGGAGGAGGTTCAGGAGGGATTTTATCAAGGTCTGTAAATACCCAAAGAGAGAGTACAAAGAAGATGGAGCCAAGCTCTGCTCAGTGGCGCCCAGTGCCAGGACAAGAGGCCACGGGCACAAACTGTAGCCCAGGAGGCTCCCTCTGAACACCAGGAGCAGTGCTGCGCTGAGTGGGTGCCGGAGCACTGGCACAGGCTGCCCAGAGGCTGTGGGGTCTCCATCCCAGAGCTCTCCAGAAGCCGCCTGGCCATGGGCCCCGGCACCCTGCTCTGGGTGGTGCTGCTGGAACAGGGGCTGGGACACAGGGACACAGAGGGCCCTGCCCACCTCAACCAGCCTGGAGTGCTGGGATTTCTTGGAATGGAATATTTTAGTTCCTCTGAGCTATTATTTTTTGTTAAGAATTAATAAATAAGGATAAAAATCATTTAGTGTAAGCAAGTGAAGTTTACAAAAAAGCCTATTTTTTTCTGCCATTTCTGTCTACCCATCTATACCAATTTTATAAGCAATCATATTCAGTTATTACCAGCTTTAAAGACTGACACAAATACACACCTCTGTCAGCTCACAGGTGAAGTATCTAAGAAAGGTCAAAATACCCAGAACAATCAACAAGACCAGCTGTCAGAGCCTAAAACATAATGAAATGCTAAAATTCTGTCACTGAATCCTTTATAACTACACAAAGATGATTAAAAAAAAAAGTAAAACAGATGTATTTTTGGTATTGAGTTTTCTAATCAGTGTCATGAAATTTTTGGCACGCTCCTGAATAATAACTTTATGAAAACAGAATTCTAATGGCCTCATACTGCGACAACACATCTCATGAACTAGAACACCTATCATTTGGGCTTACTGTTAACTCCTGTTCTGTACAATGAGAGATCTCTGCTTCTTCACCAGAGGTAGTTAAAAAGTTAAAAACCTGAGATTCTTTTAAAAGTTAAGGAAGCCCTCCATTTTGCATCACAGCATCTATTGACTAGAAAAATAATGAAAGCTTGTTAACATACATCTAAAATGTAATTATCTGGCTGTGCAGTGATCTTCACTGTGGGGAGCTTCCTTGTTATAACCACAACAAAGGTGGTATCTAATCACAGTACTAGCAAGTAGGACTGGGAAAAATGAATATTCACAATTATATGATTGATGACGAGAAACTTGAAGAATTCCTTGTGCTTGACAAACTTGCTATCCAAGAAGCCGCCAAGTATGACATTAAGTTTACACGTCTTTTGTTTGTTTGTCAATAACTTCAACATCTGATCACTGAGCAGCTTTGCATGTCTATTTATAGGAACCTTTCTGTCCATGAAGTTGAGGCTATACAAATGGAATTAGCTTTGATGCATTTTGTTTCCAGACAAAAGATGACAGAGCTGTATTATAAGTGATAAAAACTGAATATACTTTTGCTATAGGCACATATCCTGAATCTCTACTCTTGCTGAAGGCATTAGTTCTGTTAATAAAGTTCAAAATTGCAAAATCTTCCATGCCATTATGTTATGTAGAAAAGAACCTTGTGTCTTCAGAAGCAGAGAAAAACTGAACAAAGCAACTCAACTAGGCAGAAAATAGGGATTTGAAGTACCTTATTTACATTCCATCTGTTACACCTAACTGTGAATTAGGAGAACATAAAAATGGAGCCACAGCAATAGAAGTCCTGGTTTCACTACTTCAATTTTATCTGTTGTCATGAGTTTGACAAGCAAGGAAAAGGAAACTATTTGGAGTTAATTGATCCTTTCATACAATTCCAAACTGCACGTCACAGAGTCACAGAATGGCCTGGGTTGGAAGGGACCTCAAGGATCACCAATCTCCAACCCCACCACCACATGCAGGGCCACCAACTTCCACGTTTAATACTAGACCAGCATGACAAACCACACATCCCTAAAAGCCCCATTTTTTTTTTTTTTTTCCTTTGAGGTACATTCTTCTTTATTATAACCCCACAAGGGAAATGTACGTTTTATTCAGTTTGCTAATCACAAGAGCTGCACATCCAAACTGTCTAGAGCTGAGACTTAGATCAACAATTGTCAGCTGGGACATAAGCTATCATGAGTTAGTTCCATTTCAAGTTTAGGCAGCCTAACAACTATAGTAGTTTTGGAAGAAAACATCTGTGAGTTTTGTGAGTTTTTGTCAGTAAAGAAATAGTATCTCTACTATATAAGAGTAAATTTTCACTCAATTTAACTTTTCTACTAGAAATAAAATAGTAATTTCTTTCATTTTGACAGTTACAATACAACTTGAAGTGAGTGACTTTGCCAGCTCTCTGCAGCATGCAAACAGAGCTGCCTAGTTATTGTCAGGCTTCCAAAGGCTTATGATTTGTCTGAACGCAGCCCCAGCACAGTTCTGCTCCCCTTAACCCAGCTTCTCTATGCACAGTCCATGCATCTGGAAGATCTGCATGGTTTTGGTGTGAACAGATCACAGAAAAAGATTTCTCTCCACAAGAAGGTACTATTTGTGCTTTCCTGAGATGAAATGACTGTGCTACTTATGCAGGTGTTGCTGCTTTATCATTAAGAATATACTTTTCCTCAAAAAAAAGTTTCTGCTACTCAACAATTTCAGCATGATGTCCTTGAACCCAAACCAGGTAAAGCACCCTTTCTGACCTGGCATGGCATGAACCACACTTTTTGGGTTACCTGCTGGTAGGCTCCCTAACACAAAAAGCTAGCAGCTGTTGGTACAGATTCACTACAGTTTCAGTTCAAGATGAATCTCCAGTAAACTTTCTCGAAATTTGCGAAGTGGCAGCATAGAGAGCCAGAAGAAGACTTCAAAAACATGGTGGCTCAGGCACTTTTTAGCTAAGGCCTTGTATACACTTCTTGACATAGACTTATCCATCTTTTATGTGGCTTTACATGTTGAAGCACCTCCAAAAGAAATAGCTAATTTCTGTAGAGGGAGGCCTTGGGAAGGCTTCTTCTACATGACAAGCGTGCTTCTGATCTGTGAACAAGCAAGTGCCAGACACACAGCAGTTCCACAGCAAGAAGAGAAACTTTTGGTATCTTTAGCATCTTTTCACCAATCAGCAATCAATGACCAATTAAAAGAACCCTAAGTACTTTCTCATGCAAATAAATCACAGATTCTCAATTACCAGTAAAATGGATAACAACCACAAAATTTTGTTATATCCTTGGTATTGCCAGAAAAATGATCCCTTGAAAGGAAGACATATTCCAACCACTACTATTGGTAGTCCAATGAGTATTTGTTGAATTTGAATGCCTATAATAAAAAAGGAGATTGTCATTGCTATTTTAAATAGAGATGCCTTACACTGGAAAGAAAGCACGCAACTTAAGGTAGAATTCTTACTGAAGCTCAAGGTTATCAAAACCCAAGAAATTGTTCACACAAAATATATTTCCTTAGAAAGTCCAAAAAGTGCAAAAAAAAAAAAAAAAAACAACCCCAAACCCAACACATTTCTCTCTGACTGAGAGATTTAAGATACTACAAAGCAGAAGTGCTATGCTATTTAAATAATGTATTAAAATAAGATTAAATAGAATGCATAAATTTATGGGAATGTACGCATTTACCTATACACAAAATCTGAAGATAAATACAAGCCCACATATCCATGTAAAAATCATACAGGAAACTTTGATATACAATAGTGGCAGAAACAGAACCATCCCTGCCTTCTCTTTTTCAAATCACATAATACAAGAAAAATTAAATCACTTAATATTTAAATGAAACCAGACAGTTCCATCATATCCTAATGATCACCACATCATGAAACCATTCCTTAGAAGTGTTCTGCTCTACATAAGCCATGTCATTCCTTCAAATCAAACAGTGTAAGCCAAGATGGCTACTTGCATAGGTAAAGATCATTCACAAAAATGTGCGCTATAGACTCATATAGAAGCTATATGTAGAACCTTCCCTGCATGTTTGCTTTTTGCAGGAAAACGATGAATTTTTTTCATAAATAATACTTATGTGAAAAGTATCAAAACAGAAACACTTCAGCTTTCATATTTACAATGTCTTTAAAACCTGGAATTGACATTTTTTTGTTTTGTGTTCCTTAAATGAACTGATTTAAAAGTAATTTCAATTCAGTTACATGAATGTTTATTTTTTTGGCTTAAGCCAAATGAATATTTAAATCCTTCTGTGGGACAGGATAACAGATTTCGGCAGGGTATTGGCATTCTAGGAATCACCGAAAGTACAAAGGGCAAAGTGGAGGAAAATAACAAGAAACCTGTTGGGGAAGATGACAAATAGCATTAAAGGATGGCAAACTCTGCTGGAGATAAAGGGTACCGTACAGGTGAAGGGCTCAGACATCTCTTTTCTTCCAATGTTAATTAATCTTCTACGTGCTTTGCACAGATTGGTTTTTAATGCCATTATATAATGAAAAAAAATACTAACATAGTAAGATACACTCAGAGATCATCCCAGCTCATTAAGCTGAATCTAACTTTTAACATTTCCAATGTTTCTCATGCTTTTTATTTACTCTTCAGACATTTCTTAGACACGTGACCAAGTTGCAGAATTTGCATTCAGGTTTTTTCCAATCCCAGCATCAATGACAGGCACCACTGACACAGGTTCAGATCTGGAGTACTATGATCCAGTTCAAATGTAACACAGGCCACTGTAGATTCAGTTTAAAAAAATCCAATAGTTTAATTGAAAAAAAACAAAAAAGCAAACAAATTATTTGAAATGGATTAAAGCAATTGATGAATTTATATTTTAAAGAGCAAGTTAGGTGCAAAACTGAGAGAAAATACTGCATACTTTATTCGATTTTGAAGAAATAACAGAATGTACCTGCATATATTGTTTTTTAATTTTGACTGAAGATATAGAATCTTCAACGTTCCAATTCTAAGTACTGAAATATGCTGACAATTAGAAAAGCATAAAACAGGGATGAGACAAAATACAGAAGATCAAATCAGAATTTATACTCTGAAGTCACTTCACCTCTTAATCATCTCAGGTAACTGTACCAGTGGTAAACCTGCTAAAATGACAAATGAATGGACACCAGTAAAAACATTACAGCCAAAGAATAAAAAGACCAGCATAAATCCACAGGAAGATCCATCCAAATTCAACAAAGCAGATTAAACGTTCAAAGGGACTCAAAATGCCAAAGTTGTTTGTAACATCAAATGTCCTTCCTAATGCCATTTTCAAAAACATTTCCCACCTATTCTGTAAAACATTACTAATGCTGAACTTTCTGGAGCACACCAGAACGGTTTCTGTTGTGAACAGAGGTTCGGGAGGGAGCTGTTCAACATATTTAACAGATCACACTCAGTAATGCTCCTAAAAGTATTTATTCTTCAAGTCATTTATCGCTTTAGTAACAGTTTCAAGCACATTTTTACAAATGAAAACCACACTGGGATTCATGACAAATTAAAATAAGAGAAGTAACAAGTATTTGTATTCTGCAGGTGACCCTGAGCAACTTCAAATCATCTTTGGTTCAATGTGGATTCTTGACGTATCGCACACACAAGCCAAAGTGATCTCATCACGGACTTCAGTTGGTCGGATGGACAGACGGATTGATCTGTCAATGACCACCCCTTAGGTCAGGCATGCCCAAACTGCAGCCCACAGGCAGTGTGAGGCCCAGCACTGCTAGCACTGTGACTGTCCCCTGCCCTACACCATCATGGTGGCAGCTCTGCCCCATCGCTCAGCAACAACCAAGCCATCAGCATGCTATTAACATCGTTCAAGATGAAACCAGAGCACAGAGAGGGTGCAATGCATTGCTGACTCAAGTAAAGGCAAATAATTGTATGCATTATGATACACTGGCTGAACACTGTCCGATGAACAGTAGAAAATATGCAGCTGGGCATTCTGTTGTGTGAAAGGAATTTGAGAACAGGTTTCAAAATCGCTGAAAAAATTATCAATTTTTTTTTTTTGTATACTTGCAACTCTGCTTTCATTCAACACAAATACATTTTTCAAATGGAAAGTACAGGGTTGTGATCAGATATTCAACTCAAAAGCCAGATTGTGTCATCAGAAAAATACCCCTTGCTTCACAGTCACACTTTACCTGTGTCATCACTTGTGGCAGTGCACGCATTTGTGAACAACTGCTGTCAAGGATGAAGTACACGAAGAGTAAAATTTCATTAAAAAATCTCTGATGAACAGTTGAAAATTCACTAAGAATTGCAACCACTCCCATCAAACCAGACTGACGCGTCAGTTTCACAAAAACAAGGCCGCATTTCCCACTAGTTTTATGGTTTTGTTGCTCTCTTTTATAGTTTCAATAAAAATATTAAAAACTAAGTTTTGCTACTTATGTACCATAATTATATTGCATATTTTAAATGGTATGCTCCAGATGTAATGCCTCCTGTTTTATTATGTTGGTCCACAACAACACAGGAGGATGTCTGTGGTACAGTAGAGGTTGAACCTTCCCACCAACATCCTGTTACATGTTGTTGCCGTGTGACAGGTGGTAGCAGAATCTGTCTTACAAAATGGCATTTGATGTGGAAGTGAAGCAAAGGTAAGGAATTGAATTCCTCCATTCTGGAAAAAATGGTGCCCACGGGCATTCATCAACACTTGCCAAGTGTTTATGGAGATCAAACAGCAGATGTGAGCACAGTGAGCTGGTGGGTGGTGCAGTTCAGCAGTGGAGACAGCAGCTGTGGGTCACCTCCACTGATGCAGGTTTTGATAAGCACAGCATGCAGGCTAAAGTTCATCACTGGTGAAAGTACATAGGTAATGGTGGTGGCTATGTTGAAAAATCCTGTTTTGTAGCTGAGAATTCACACTATCAAGCAGAGTGTACTCTTTGTATTTATTGCAGTCTTCGTGGAAATAAATAGGAGACATTACTTTTGGAGCAACCTGCAGCCCAAGTCAAATCCTCTTCACTCAGCACAGAGCCCACGCAAGCTAAAAGGTTGGACACCCATGCCTTAGGTTATTTCCTCTCTCTACCCAATTGATCACCTACTACAAAAAATTCTTCTTTGCCAAGGCCATGAAGGATCCTTTAGCTGTTCAAGGAAGGGGGTCTATTTCTCCATTTTATCTAGGAAGTTGCTGATATCTTGTTCAAGAGTAGTATATATCCTGGCTCTTAGTTTTCCAGGATATAGACACACTATCACTACCCATTTCTTCAATTAATTGCTGTTATTTTTAAACAAACAAGCAAACAAACAAAGCCTTCATTCTTGCTTAGAGCCTGTTATACTGATTGTCCATCAGAGAAGTTTTTCTTTAATTACAAAACTAACATAAAAGTTAGTATATTGCTCAGAAGTATGTTTGCTATAAATTAACAATGTGCAAAGCCCTCTACCACAGAAATAAAGATGCCACTTTAATCATATGCATTTTTCATTAAACTATTTCTCCCCTCCCTTATCAGCTATGGGAAGATATCAAATTAAAATGGGATAAACTGCATTCAAGCTAGTCTGCTAGCATGAAACAGCTGGGCTGCTCCAACAGTGACAAAGAGGTCACTCTGTGAAAATACACAGTGATTACGGCAATAAAGGAAACAGCTGATAGAGGTTAGCTGGTGGAAACAAGAGGGCAGTCACAACAGAAAAGACAAGGTTGGAATGAAGACAGAAGGAGCATGGAAGGAGCAGGGAAAGAGCCTGCCAAAAGGCATGGGTCTGGGACACAGCTATGAGTGAGGGGGAAGGGAAGAGCCTTATTGCAAAAGCTGTCCAACACCTCACATCATCATACTGTATTTTCTGGTCCTTACAACTCAGAGGAACACTGACTATTTGGACTAAACAGGCATTTAGAAATGATTTCAGAAGAGGGAAATTCCAGAGAGAAATATGTAACCATTCCTGATGTGGAAGAATACACCTTTGGCCACGTTAGCAAATTCTATTGATTTTTTCTATGATAGGCTGCAGTATCTTCTTTATGAGTTGGAACAGACTTGAAAATCTGTCTAGAAAGTGAAATTGTTGGAATCCAGCTTTACTATCCTCATGAAAACATCACAACATTGGACAAGCCCCATGCACAAGTTCTACCCATTCATAGATCACTACACTTCACAACTACATTTCTAGAAGAAACTTCGCATATTTAGCATATGGCAGTATAGGACTGAACATAGCTTGAGGCTAAAGAGTAAAGATCAAATAAAACTGACTGCATTTAGAAAGTATGGTTTCAAAGATTTGGAAGTACCTCTGAAAAACTTGGACAGAAGCAGAGACAGAAGTCAGCACCCTAACTACAAAACAGATCATCCTGTCCAGATGCACCCCTCATTCACTGCCTCTCGACATTTCCACAACAGATGAAACAAAGGTCTGTAGACAACAGTCCCCACCCCTACACAGACTACGGAAATTACCAAGAGCTGGCCTGTATCATACACTGAACAGTGAAGGGATTCCACATGCAGTCACACACCTGACATCTGGCATTCTTTAAATTGAAGTGATTTTGGAACATCAATACCATTCCTTGAAATAAAGACTGGTACATACGACACTACCTGAAATAAAAAGAGATTCTAGGATTATGGAGCTACAGGTCTATTTCAGTTTTCAGTTGGTTTCTTTTCATTGTGTACTCTTGAGATCTGTTCAGTTTCTCAGGAAGATGAAATAATCCACTGGCAGTGGATTATGACTACTAAAATCAGTTTCCTTTTTATTTTCTGTATGAGACAGACAGTGCTGCAGTTCATTTTTAGTACTCAAAATTGCTTTCTTTCTCCTCCATTGAGAGCCATCTTGTTCTCTTTCTTAATCCTTTCAATAATTCCGTATCCTTAGCCTGATCTCTGAAGGAAAGGGGAGGGGGTTAATATCCACTGTCTATTTCAGAGTCTCTCTAAATTCTCCCACGCACAACTTCTGAACCCAGTGCCTGCTTAGCATTATCCAAACATATTAAAATATCTCAAAGTTTTATGAAAACAAGAATCTGCACAGAGAACCCAAGGAGTGCCCCCATTCAGCACTTGGACAGATATGAGCCCAATGTTGGTCATCCAGCAACTGGGCTGGATAGCTGCACAGCAGTCCCAGACCTATCTTCTGGCAGGACAAACAGGGAAAATAAAGAAACTTTTAGACAGGCAGAGGACTTTAGAAAACAGAGTTGTGCAAATGGAGGAAATTACTAGGTGAGGCTAGTGGCAGGAACCATAGAATGGCCTGGGTTGGAAGGCACACTTATCACTACAGCTTCCATGATACTATTCGCTGGTGAAGTGTCAGGACATGGCACAATGCAGCGTCACATGAAGGTTTGTACACCAGCTCTAACCAAGTTAATTCAGCTAGAAGCAGTACAGCTGCATTAATGCAGCACTGCCCGAACTACATTAGCCAGCACATGCTTCTTTGTACCATGTTAAACTGCACCACGTAGAAATACCCTAAAATGGGAAACCGTCCAATGTCTCTTTGGAGACTTCTAGATGTAAATAATAAATAGGACTGCTAATCATTGATGAGCCTGATTGTTTGTACATCTAATCTTCATTTTCATCCTCCCACAACACTGGTTCTCTGGTTTTATTAGAACATTATGCTTGCATTCAAATCTTCCGTACAATGAGCCTAATTGCCAGACGTACAGCTGTCCCACTGGTCTTGTATAGCAGGATCTATTCCACAGATCTCCAACTTCTACCAATAGCCAACACTGATACCGAATGAACTCTCCTGAACAAAGCTATGTTTTCTTAATAATAACAGTTGTATAAACATAAGGTCTTCTCAGTTAAAGGGAAACCAACATCAAAAAGCAGTAAAACATGGAACCCTAAACCCTTCTTTCTTTGAAGAAACACGTTTGAAGCGAGGTGTTTCTAGTTATGGGTGAATGAAACGAGAATTCAGCTGCAACAAACGGACATCCAGTCCATATGAAAGTCTAATTAGATCCATCTGAGAAGCTGTGTCTAAAACTGCTTCACATATTTCAAAGGAAAGCTCTTCTAGTCTATCTTTTGAGAAGAGTACATCAAAACATTTAGTCACAGCTGACGCATGTCTATCCACTACAGCAGCATTATTTCTCATAAGCCATAAAAGCTACATTCAAGTAATATTAACAACCTAGCTTCCTTAAAAATAAAATTAAAAGGGGGAAAATTGCAGAAAAGAAGTTTAGAGCTAAGAAAGCCACTCAAAGCAGTACAGACTCCAAGTCCCCCCCCTCCCCCCGCCAAAGCATCAAGAGATTCTGAGGTAGAGCATCATACTGAATATCAAACGTGCTGAGAGTTGCTAAAAGAACAGAATGAAAGACGAAATACTATTCAGGAGTTACGGAGTTAACTATGGCTTTTGTGGTAAAAAGCCAGGCTCTTAATGTTACATTAGCATACTTTTAAATGCAACTATTGCTACTGCTGAACCAGCAGGAGGAGCTCACAACATTTTTTGATTCTACAAAATTTGGGGAGGGGGTGGGGAAGTAAGTTGGAGGGGGTTTCTTTGAGAGTAGGGAGGAATTTGTTGAGCTTTTTCTTTCCAGTTACACTGGATGTGAAATCAATGGGAAAAAAAAGAAGCGCCCAAAGGATGCTCACATAAGCACTACTTTAAGAAACTATAAAATAATTATACAAATATTTTGGTGCAGGATATGAAGTATGCGTGGCACACAAACGCACTGAGGATATTACCTGTGCCCCAAGGAGTTTTCAATCTTACACCAAAAGACCCCAGTGGACAGGAAGGGTGGCTGTTATGACAGAAATTAGACTTTCTGAAGAAAAAAATATTGTATGGCATTGCTCTGTATTGTTACAGATATTAAATTTATATTTTAGTTTATTGCTCACTGGGATTTCCGGAATTGTTGGGTCATGACCCATAGGAGAACATAGTGTCCATTTTCATATCAGGAACTCATGATATGAAGTTGCCTCTGTGGGTAAAACTCAAGACACTGCCAATCTTAACTGGGTAATTTAGGAGCCACCACCATAAAAACCTAGCTCCTCTAAGACAATGAAGCCTGATCCTGAGACAACGAAAATAAATATACAAACAGACCATGCTTGTTTTTCAAGTGTTTCGCTACGCAACATTTCATAGTTTTTGTTGCATTTTGTATTTAGGCATTCTTTCTAGCCTACATACCAGTGCCAGATCATACGTTACTGCGAGTTTTACAGAAGAACTATGAATCACCAGAAACGTGTACACCACCGAACTACTATAACCAAGCTATTATACTTCTCTGCCATAGAGGGGAGAGCATGTTATTAAAGCTACAGAATCAGTTTCTTACTTTCATGTTATTTTTAGTTTTCAACACTCTGACTATTTTCTGTATGTTCTTATAAAGTGCTGCATGAATAAACTAGTATGAGATATACAAACAAACCTACACCGATCTCTCTTTACAAAGCAAATATGCACATATTGTACCAGTCCCTTACATATATTTTTTTTTTTAAACGGTATGTTATTTTAAATAACATGCAACCCAGATAGACTGTTTTTCTCCTTTTGCTTTGTACACAAACACTCCTAATACAAGTATATGCAAATATTAGGTAAGTATACTGAATATTTAACTAAGTATTTTTACTTCTGGCTTATCTAACACTATTCACAATTCACGAACAATGGGTCCTAGCATCTATATGCTCTGGGATACTCAATTCAGCAGAGTGGAAATGCATACCAGAAACACGGAGTTCACAACAAGATACCAAGGCCAAGGCTACTTTCATTTAAAAAACACAACGTCAGCAGCCACAGAAATGTACCAATTAAAGCAGTTGCCCACAAAGTCAGAACACGAGGATCAGGGCCCTCCTCAGATTGAAGGGTTCAAGCCTGCAGTGTCTCCCCCAGGAGAAACTGTCCCCACACATCAGGAAGGATGAGGGCATCTCTACCCTTCCTGCAGAAATCTGCCACTGTGCAGAAATGAGCATAGGATCAGGAAAGCCACAGTGGTAGGCAACAAGCATTATCATACCTGGGACAAAGGCAGTGCTTTGCAAGCATGGAAATCCTGGATTCTTGTCTTCCTAAAGGGTTACTTTACACATACCTCATTAAAATACCATTACACATACTATTCAAGTCTTAAAAGCAAAACAAACAAACAAACAAACAAATAAATAATTGGTATGCAAAAGAAAAGACAGCTGAGTTAGGGATGGGGTGCAAAGGGAGGAAGGTGAAATTTACATTCCCTTTATTCTTGTCTTCTATACACAAAACAGTTGGAGGGCAGAGATGAATGAATGTTGGTCACCCCAGCTCCCCAGAAGCTGACCCTAACCTTCCGAGAAGTCCTCTTCCCTAAACCACATCCAATTTTCTTCAATTAATGAAAATCTAATTAAAAAATAAAAAAATAAAAAGTTGAACAAAGAACTATCATCCAAAAGATTAGTAGATGAATTATATTGTTCTTCCAAGTTGAATTACAGAGCACACTTTTAGATGTAATACAAAAAGGAAACTAAGTAGCTATGAAATGCAGAGTTGCATTTGACAGTAATTAATCTGACATTGGGCAATATGCTTTTCTGGCTGGGGAAAATGGAGTTACCATCCTATGCTTTTTGAACAGATCAAATAACAGTGTAATTGAGACGACAGCAACTCCAAAACATGGATATTACCATACCGTTTTGAAAAGAGATATACAAATGAAACAAAGTTAACTACACATTTCTATTATCCATCAGGTAGCCAGAAGAAAGCATCTAATTGATGTCAAGAGAGATGCTTTCCTAAATATTTTCATCATCAATGCTATTTGTTACATTATTTTAACAAATTTTATTTTAAATACAAGTCCAAACTGTCTAACTACTGAATACAATCAGCAGCTTCTGGCACTCAAGACGCCATTTTAGATTACACTAAATGCCACGCAAAACCATGTTTCATCATGAAATATTCTAAACACTCAGAAAGGTGCAAATATGTACCTTGACTCCTGCCTGAACAACAACCTAAAGAACTTAGTGATGAAGAGATTTGTTTGCAAAACTTCAGTGGGGAATTTGTATGCTATTGCGCAAGGAAAATACACACTACTTTGACAAAGCCAGTTAAAGTTTTCTGCTTATAGCTTTAAGAAGTACATAACTGATTTGCCCTCTGTACTTGTGCCTTACATCTACCAGTTTCCCTTCATTCAAACTAACATAGGATGTCAGAATAACGGTGTATTTCATTACATCCATATAACAACATAACATACAAGTCACTGTATCATAGAAGGTCATATTTAGAAATTAAGTAAGCGGGAAAATTTCCTCTCCTTCTGTTGGAGATATAGGTCAACTTTTATCTTTTCCAGCTCCCTCTCCTTTTTGTTTTAATTCCTACAGGTATGTGCTTTTCACCTCTGTTGATGCAGGTCTCATATTTCTTTTATTTGAGGGTATTGAAGTTCTAAGGTATTACGTGCCTGAAACACATCAGAAATGCAAAATACTAGTAGTAATGACTGATTCTCTTTAAAAGATCATTTATTTTATACTGATAGGGCCAGGAAACATTATTCTTCTGCATGGTCTACTGGAAAGGTGGTACTGAACATGCACTGAATTACGACCCTGCTCCATTTACCATTGTATTTAATGAACTAAATGTTTGTTTAGAGCAATTTCATTTATCATTGTTGAGCTTTTACATTACAGCATTCTTTTTCATTCTTGATGCTTTACATAATTCATCTGCATCCTAACTGACTTTGGGATGATATACCTTCTCAAGCATTTTTTTTCTCCCCAGAGAGAATTTCTAAAATAAATTTTAAAAATTACCTTACCCTTCAGTCATAAAATTTACGGCATATAAGAGTTTCCCTAATTAAATGTATGATATATTTTAATTTAAAGTAAAAGCTTAATCATAACAAGATATACATGAATTCACTAACAAGAGTATAGATAGCTACTTAACTACTTTATGCTAACAATAAAGAAAGTATTCAAATAACAATGGCAGTAATGCTTTAGATCTTTCCTTTTATATTTTCATACAATACAATACAACAAGTTTTCTTTTGAAAATACTAAGAGGTACAGAACTTCACACCTCCACAGATACTAAATAAATTCCTTACTACCTGTTAAAAAGATATGGGGAAAAAAAACCCACTCTTTTAACCTGAAAATTATTTAAAATATTAATCAGTCAACTCTTCATTTGGAAGCATGTGAAACATTTGAGTAAGCTTTACAAAATTTCCACAGAGATTCAATGCCAGTATGATATTTACTTGTTCTTATATTTGAATTTAGGAAGCGATCCAATTTTATGTGAAAACGGCAGTCCATCCTAGTAGTGATCTGAAAACGTAATTAAGCTTTCTCTGGTCCACTTATTTGGTGTTTGACCTATCCAGGCCCCTCTGGAAACATATCAAATTTCCATTTGTTCAAAGTAACTTCTGAACTATTTCACCTTATGCTTTTTTTGAAAAAATAAACAACTTTCATTCACCACAACTTCAGTGATAAGAAGCTACTATATAACTGAAAACATCTGGAAATTCTTTGTCAACTAAACAGACTGGAAGATGAATCCAAGTGGTCTGGGAAGGTATGCATCTACTACAGAGATGAAGAACCCTAACAGAGAGGGCTGTTTTTTAACATGAAAAAGAACGACAACAATTACTTCCAGAGAAATCATGCAAATCAGCAATAAAGAATGCCAGAAGACTCCACTTTTATAGTAAAGAATCAGAAAATGGACAATGCCCAAAGCTCCTCAAGAATGCAGTATATTGCATAAAAATAGCCACAAATTCCATGCTGAAAGGAAAATTATGTCCTCATCTTATGCATACAGCAATAAACTTCAAAGAATTAACCATGATTGTATCTCCTAAAGTGTAACTACTTAGTGCTGGTATTTGTCATTTGAGCCTTCGGATTCACCCTTGCTTTTTTTCAAAACATTCTTCAGATGTCTACTTCTCTTAACAGAGAAATACTGAAGAACATTGAAGGAATTAAGGAAGGTGGGTTACAGCAGTGAAAACTAGTCAGGTAATTATTTGTCTTTGGTTTACCAGCAAACTCTACACTTTGTAATGAAAAAAATGGTATAATGGTGGATCCAATAAATTGAACCTTATTATTGGATTCCTGGTCCAATATATTTATGATCTCTCTTGCTTAGGCCACTTTCATTCCATGCTACTATCCCTATTACACATTTTAACAATATTACTTCACTGAATGACACGAAATTCTTCCACAGTTCAGAAGGGCAGGTGATGACGCTAAAGTCCTACACACACAACAATGAGTAGGGGCTCTCAATGGGGCTGGGGAGAGCAGCTCCCATTCAGTATCATTAGCAGAGGGTCTCCACACTGGCTGTAAGCAGTCTCAATAGGGCTGAAAAAGGCAACTAAGCTACCATAACTTGGGCCCAGAGGAGGCTTGGTGGCTGACGTCTAGCTCTGAAGGACTGAGGACATTCCCTTCAGGCATGTGGCACAAATCAGCATGGTGCAGGGAAACCACACAGCAGCCAAGTTTGTTCAGTACATGCAGATTTCCATATGCTTCTGCTTCTTCAGCCCTTCAGTACTCTGCAAAGCACTCAGGCTTTGCAAAGGAAGAACAGACTCCAACCTTCATCAGCAAAATTGGATTATGTCTTTGTATTGAAAAAATGGGAAAATCAAAACTTGATAGCCAGACTAACAGTCAAAAAGGGTAAGATGAAATCAATTCCTGTCTGAATTTGGACTAAACAAAAAGTTCAAGAGGTAGGTTAAGAGATGCTCTGGGGCTATTTATTGCTGTTTTAGGCTAGTCTCATGTAAAGGAAGGTATCTGTCCCTCCTTCAAACTCTATTTAATAGTAATCCCAATTGTTGGTCTTTTCAGTAGTAATGAGAGGAAAAATTGTAAATTTAAGGAAGATACTGACCAAAGACTAGCATCTGTTCTCCAAAAATCTAAACAGACATACATGATAAGCAGTTAGTTAACAAGGATTCTTCTAGCAATTAATACATGGGAAGAGGAACACACACACAAAAAAAAGACGTTTACATTAACTTAGTTGGAGAGTTCTTAGTATGTAAGAAAGTAGATCCCATCAAAGTTGCTCATCTTATACAAACATCAGTGTTATAGCATGTAAGTAGCTGGCTTCAGAATAATAACGGGTCTACATCTACTTTAAAAGAAAAAATAGCAAATTGGCATTCACAATAGCTTTCAATATCTATAGGAAACAATAAAGCTAATTACTTTTTTGTTTTTTTACTATTTCAAGCAAACAATATTGCTCACTCTTGACCATTTATTTTTAAGTCCTTCAGCTTTGGGAAGCAAGGCCTCTAAAGTGGCCGACAGTCAGCCTGCACCACGGACCTCCATTACAAATCAAGTGGTTAAAAACAGATGGCTACAGAACTCAAAATCCTGGAAAATAAAGAGCAGCAAAAAGCAGTTAGTGCTGCACAATTCACTGAGATTCTCATGATAAAGGAAGAAAATCACAGATGACCCATAGACCAGGATGCTGACAAATGATCTTCCCGTGAACAGCAGGAACCATGGGGAAGCCTGCTGCTCATGCTCCCTACGCAGAGAGCAAAGCACGGCACAGTGTGGGGCGGTGAGGTTTCGGCTGGTGAGAGTAGAAGAGTTAAGGAAAAAAGAAAGAAGTCACTGTTGGAAAGGTCCCAGTGGTAAACAAAGTAAATCAGAATGCGAACGCTGCTGCTGCAATGCACAGTTGGCAGCAGGAGCGAACTTCTGAAGAGGAATGTGAAGGCGGCCCTCCCACTGGGCTATCTAGCTGCACTATGGATTCAGCTATCCTTGTCATGAGCCACAAGGGGACACAGCCTACTAAGTCAGGAGCCCATGTCACACCAACTTCATAGCGAAAAGTAAATGTGGAAGTTCAAAAAGTGAGGCTTGCATTTTTGACAGCAAAGTTCATAAAGAAGGCTTTGAGTTTTCCCATTTTTTCTTAAGGTATATTATACCTCCTAGAAACAAGATTTCTCATTCCTAGTCTTTGACTTTTCTTAAGTCAATTGGTTTTCCATTGTGAAGTTTTGAATAATATCTCAGAAGATTTTTGACTATACTGTACTTATTCTGTTCTCATCTGCAGCAGAGTCCCACGAGAGCCCCAGCAAAAAGAAAAATGATTAAAGAACAGCATGTCCTCTGCTATTTGTCCAGTAACGAGGAAAAACAAGCCTGCCTAAACAATCATGCTATTCAAAAATAATTTCCTGCTTTGCATAAACCCAACCTCAGGATTTACTTTCAATATTGACACTTTAAAATGTAAGTGAGATAGATCTTATGGTCATCATGAAATCCACCCACTATGATTTACTTCATCAGCTAAGAAATACTCCAGATACAAATAATTTAAAAATTATTCTTCACAGAGTAAACAGTCTTGGTTAGGGCAGAATCAGAACACCAAAGCTGCTGTCTCCATGCCTCCAGTCCCTTTGTCCCAACCTTGTGGCTACACAAACCCATATTCTTCCTCTCTGTTGCTTCTAACTCTCCTGTCCCTCAACCTAACGCACCGCAGGGCTGCACAGAGATGAGCAGGACCTTTGCAGGCCTGCTGCTCTCCTCTCTGCCCCAGTGGGATTCCCACAGAGCACTGCTTGCCCACAGCAATTTTCCTACTAGGGAAAGTAGCAATGGGGGGCCAACTGACTTTGAAATACAAAGGAATTTACGAAAGCAAACAAGAAAAAATAAGGACATGCTTAACTACTCACTCCTGCTTAGCCCAGTAATGCCAGACAACTTGATTATATTGGAGGTGTTACTGTTTGAATAATAAACTGAAGGAGTAGCAATCAGATTCCACACATGCCATGTTAAAACGGGCTTGCATGAGTTATAATGCCCATACTGCTGTGATACTAGAAGTATTTAGCAGTTCTATTTAAACTGACTGACAGATTTGTCCTGTGGTACAAGTAGGAATGATTTACTGTATGTTAAAGTTGCTGTATGTCAATAATTATCAGCAGCAATAGCATAACTCCTTTCTTAGAGCTAGTGCACCTTGGAGAGATATAGTGCAGCTTACAACTGCTGCTCATTAACCTAGGAATAACTCATATATAAGCTTATAATTTCCATTACCTTCAACATCAGTGGAGACAAAAGCACAGAAGAACGTATAGGCCTCCTGTCTGTAAACCTTCCTTAGTCTGACTTAAAGATGGATGTTTATTAAAATTAACCAAGTTAGTATAAGCTTGAGCCTAGACAACTAAATAAATAATCACTCAAAAATGCGTGTGCTACCCCCTTAAAAAGCAGCAGCCACTTTCTAACTGCCTCACAGCTGCACACAGCTCCAGTCTGACCACTGACAGATAGCAACGTTGCAGCTAAAAGTTGGGAAGGCTGGGGGCAATGACAGCTCCGGGGAAGAGCAGACAGACCACTGCCAGTCCTGCTCTGTTGTGGTAAGGTTTTTTTTGCTGCCTGAGGAATGGGTTGCATTGAAGCACACCTAGTAAATATAAATTTCACTAATTCAGAAAAAAACCTGTGTTCAGACACGGGCCTTAGCTCACAAAGCACAATTCCACAGCGGGGGTGAATGTCATAGCCATGGTACAGTGCTACATGCAATGGACTGAGTGAAAAGTCACACTGAAGATCTCCCAATATTTTTCCTAAGAGAAATCAACGCTACAACTGAAGTGACCTCCATCTTCCACACTTCAAGCAGTGAATTTGCAAGAGAGAACTTTGAAAGGTGATTACAGATTTTGTCCACGTCCTTTTTTTCTGCATACCTATGATCCATATGGAACAGAAAGTATCTCTGGTCTCTACTCACACTTTTATCTTATATTCATCTGGAGTATGTGTGAAACAGTGCGACAGAGACAGATGTACTGTTCTAAGAGAAACTGGTTAGGCATATTTTTGTCCTACTTAGGCCAACATAAAGATTTTTCAAAGGCAATATTTTTATTTCCTCAGTTCACATAAGTGAATATAACCACCTAAAAACATGACCGACTTCAACTGTCATATTTCTTAAATAGAAATCTTAGTAGAGCAAAGCAGGAGTGAATCACCAAGACAATACTGTCTTCACTTGATGAAATATTCATTTAAACATCCCTTTTCAAGTAAATCTCATGATTCTGAATATGACCTAGCTGTAAACATCACAACTAAAAATATCATGAAGCAGATGTTGCAGAACATTCTTCGGAGGAGACTGGCAAGAAGAGCAAACAGCTGTCAGAGGCAGGCTGGGAGACTTCTCAGGTCCCTCACAGTCTTGTCCTGTATTTCAGTGATTCCATGAGAAACTGACTTTTTCAGATCCCTCTGAAAACTTTTGCCTAGGAGTTAACAGATGCTATGGGCGTGAACTATTTATAAAAATCTCATTTTACTATGGAGTTACTATTAATAGACTTAAAACGTAGTTCTCTCTATAAATCTACTGTCTTAATACGATTCAACCAGTTTGCATCCTGGCTTTATTCTACTGAACACAGCATCACCATTGTTCTATTGGCATAGTCTTGTCTGCCTTTCATACTGACAGTATTGTTTAAGTAATTGTCTTATAATGTTTGTAAAAATAATAGTTAAAACACATGCATCTGAAGTGATTTTACTATGTCTGCATGCAGTTTTACTACTTAGGTGACAAATAATTTCATTCCAGTGTGATTATGTATGCAACTTGCTCAGTTCTTTGTCTTTTTAATCACTAAATTAAGCTAACGCAACGTTTCTCAACATTGTAGTTATTTTC
Source organism: Gallus gallus (assembly GCF_016699485.2). Classification (NCBI taxonomy): domain Eukaryota; kingdom Metazoa; phylum Chordata; class Aves; order Galliformes; family Phasianidae; genus Gallus; species Gallus gallus. The sequence continues at coordinate 144,097,042 of NC_052532.1, forward strand.
TCACTCTTCAACATTTACAATGGAAGCATAAAGACCTTATTTCTAAACAAGACATTGAAGAGGGTTGTTAATTAAAAAACTAATTTAAGTGCATAAAAACTGTTCAACAGACATGAGCAGAGAAAAATCTTTACACAGTCACACTATTTAATTAACATAGAGTCCTTTTTTTGTCATCCACAGTTATTCCTGCTAAAGGCAAGACAAAGATCTATGTTTGGTAACTGAACAAACAGAAAATTATAGGAAGAGTCAATGACAATAAAAATTGTCTCAAATGGACTGAAAATCTTGGAAAATGAGCAGGACTTACAGAAAATGATGAGCCATCCTTTGAAACTGCAACAGGGTAAATCCCATCCCCAAGATGCACAGAGAGTTCCCAGCTACTTCTCTTTGATTTAGCAATAGGAATTCTAAAAAACAAACAGAAAAAGAATTTTTAACAAATTTCACTTTTTTCCCCACTTAAACCAGGAGCACTTTCCTCATAGGATGGTCATGAAGGATATAAAACATCATTAGTCTATAGACACAACCAGGAAAGCATATTTCAAAAAAAAAGTATTGGACATATTTTTTTGTCAAATGGGGTGTGAAGAGAAAATGCACTCTACTTTCTTTCTAGACTTGCCTTGACACGCCGGGTATGCTGATAGTTATGGGAAGCTCTTAAATGCAGCCAGCACTTGCTACAGAATTAATTCAAACAGGATGAAAAGCAGATGAGAAAGTGGGTTGGCAGAAGAATAGCAACAGTGATAGCTGCAGCGTTCTTTCTAAGTGCAAAATATAATCACTGGTCCTTTCATCTCATTCTTAGTAAACCTTAATTAAAGTCCAATTAGACAGAAAAGATTCGGCCAAACCAGTAATACACACCATTTTATAATTAATGTACATTTTATAGAATTTCACCCACAGAGTCCTTCAAATAAACTGAAAAATGACTGTGTATCACAACCCATACACGGGATTATATCAATTCCCACAGCAGTCAGTGGCTGCACCAGTTATCAGGTAACACGAGAACCATGAATCTTTCCAACTTCAGGTCAACGAAGCATATCTGACAACAAGGGAAACAGACCTGAAGAGTCATTCTTGCTAATTCAGAGTGAAATAAGTAGTTTTCAACTATTTTATTTAAAATGTATGTTTGTAACTTCGATTTATTTCCTCCCTGTGTAGCTTCCTAGATCTCTTCAATTTTGTTGCAGCAATTTGTGTCCAAAGTAGGCCGCAATCTTTTCTGGTAGTCATACATTAGCATCAGCAATCTCCTCTGTAGTCTAAACAAGGTATGAAGGTGGAGTTTAACACGATTAGAACAAAGGCACGTTATTTTGGCAGAGCTTTTCTTCCACAATGACTTCTACACACATTCAGATTCTCCATAAGAAATGCACAGACAGTAAGCTCATCCCATTTGTATCTTCTTCTGAGGTGTAACACTCATCTATCATAGAATGTTTCAGTGCAGTCTTCAGAGTCTTAAAACTTGGAAACACATTTTTCTGGATTGTGTCACATGCAGTCTGCTAAAGATTCAGGGGCCCAGTGAACCACATCTCCCCCAAAGGAAGTGCTCAGCATGTCTGGAATCAACAGGGAGAAGCACCTGAGTCCTCCAGAGGCACAGGAGAAGCTTTCTGCCTAAGCCAAGGATAACATACTGACTTGCTAAGGATTTACGCAATTCCTTTAAGAAGGTTGGTTTTTTCCAACATCTAAAATATAGGCAAATAGAAACACAGGAATCCAATCAGTCAAGAATTTTCTAAAAACTGTGCTTTGCAATGTGCCTCAAATGGATAAAACCAAAACATGTGATGTATTAGCTAGACTAATAGGTGCATTTACCATTAGTTACTCTGGATCCAAGCCAAGCAGAGCCTTACACCACCTTTCACCAAACATCCTTGATCACTTCTAACCGACACTCCTCACAAAGTTCATAATATTGAAAATAGCCCGTTCCCATGCTAATGATGCCAAGCATTATACCTTTCATTCAATATACAGAGATAAAACTGTCAAAACAACAGACCTGAGGAAACGTCTATGGCTTATTGGGTGCAAGACGTTTCTCAGCACCTCATCTTCAAACTTCTTTATGTCACCAAAACATTTACACTGGCTGATAGGAAACATTACAGACACTGGAGTTCCTGAAGAAGAGGAACTGAGGAATTTCCTGGACAGGTAGCAGGCAGAGAGATGTTTTCGTTGCACTTCCTGGCATAAGAGCAACAGTAAGGAGGAATGTAGTGGACTACAGAAGAACCTAGCTAAATTCTCAATAATATTCTATTGTAATAACCCACAGTGCTCTATAGAAACTTCATATTTCTTGTGTAAGAAGTAAGACCTCATCTCAAACACAGCTTAGTAGGATCTGCTTCATTGGTGGCATGAGATTCATTATAACCCTGCTGGCATGGCTTTGCTTCATATTGCATTTGACTGGAAGTGACCTCATGAATCTGGCCGCTGGCCATCAAAGGAAAGACAGTCTTGTTCTCCAGCAGGGATTATTTTTGTTCGGTCCTGTCTTGCTGAGCTTTGTCAAGTGTATCTCCAAACAGGATGCATGCCTCTTGAAAGGCATGACTATGATCACTGCTTTGACGGGGTTTCAAACTGCCCCACAGGCATATAATTCCTCTCTGCAACACTGGTGGTCAGGAGGGCAAGGTCCAGAGATGTATCTAATAGCAAAGTACACTGCAAGTTTTATGTCCCTTCTGGAATTGCTGGATTCTCTTGCACAGGGACATTTTTTAGCTTTGCTAAACAAATGCCTGTAGCTACGTAACTAATCTACAACTATATTGACTAAAATGGATACATACACGATCTCATAAGAATTCTATTTTTTCTTCATTAAAACAAATTCCTTAAAAAAAATTTTTTTTTTCAGCATTTTGATAGGATTGAAAGGCTTGTTGGGTTTGGTTTGCTGTTTTTTTCCTTTTTTTTTTTCTGTTGTTGTTTATATATGGAAATATTCAAGACCCATTTGGATGCCATGTGCGACCTATCATAGGGTACCTGCTACAAAGTTCAAAAGCAAAGGTCAAAGTCAATCCAAGTTTCTTGAATACCAGCAGGTAGAAAGCTGACCAAGCCTGTGAACTACTTTAGAAATGCTGAAGTTTCTATCAGGTTAAGAAACAGAGGGGGTGTTTTGTTTGTGTATTTTTATAGCGTGTGAGATGCCCAAGTGCAGGAGAAAGCCCCCCAGATAGGACTTCTGAATATATTTTCCACTAGTTGATATAAATGCCACAAATTTCTGGCGGTTTTCAAAGATTTGAAACTTTAAAAATTCTACGTACTAGGCTGAAATCTGAGATATTCTATTTACATTAAAAATATATATATACTGGAAGACAAAAATAATGCCATTTTTATCATTACAAAAGAAGAAAACTTTTTAGGCGTTTTTACTGCCATCTCAGATTCAGTATCACAAAGTTCAACATTCCCTTTCTTCTCTCAGTCCTAGCACATGAAACATCAAAGAAATGGTGTGTGGAGGTGACTGGCTGCAGGAAGAAACACAAGTTCAGCAGCAAGCCGAGTGCTGGGTGAACAGGAAGCAGGGCCACAGAGAGGCTGTTTTCCCTTGCCAGTATTACACACAAGGAGAGGGAGAGAGCAAAGGGAGCACATTGTGGCAGCACAGACAGGATGAGAGGGAGAAGGGCATAATGAACTCTTTCCACACAGTCTTCTCTGACCCGCCTTCCAAGGGGAAGTAACACCAGCAACAGAGGCGTGCGCTATGAGGAAGGTGGATGGTCTGGCTCTAAGTCAGAAAGGTGTTACTCTAACCACGTAAGTTATATAAATATGTAAACGGTGTGAGAAGCAAAACAGCTCCTTTTACCTGCCTAATTATTTCTTTTCAATCCTTGTCACTCTTTACTCAACTGCAGATGACGTCATGGTCTCCTAAAGTATTTCATACACAGCATACCGCATTATGTTCCTTTCACCCCCAACTGCCATGGCAGAAAATGGGAGATACTTCATAATAATGCAGCCATTACAACTCCTGCTTTGCAAATTTTTGGCAAGGGAAGCAGAGAACGACTAAAAATTTTAGCTTGACACACACACTCACTGCGCTCATGAAAAACAGACACTAGTTAAACTATTATCTGTCCTAGGCAAAAATAAATAACGAAAGAAAACAGACATTCACAAAGGCAAGGCAAGTAATAACTCTGCCCCAGTTTGTCCATTTTGATTGTCATCAACCAATCGCATAGAGGGAACTCGATAAAACGACAATTTTCTGCAGTTTGTGGCAAATAAACTCCTCTCTCCTGATTACTGTTGATGATGTAATGAGCTATGATAAATGTCACCAGCTCCTAAAGGGTCAGGAAATTGAGTATGGATTTTTTTTTATTATCATTTTTTAACTTCCAATTCAAAATGTGAGTTCTAACGCCGGGGAAAACTTAAGACATTTTTTACTTCTGATATTTTTGCTGCATAAAAACTTCAGGTAAAGGCAGAGAAATTCCAAACTATCACAACAAACTCTCCAGTTATGAAAGATTATAAGCATTTGAAGACCACATTATGTGGCACTCTATAAAGCTGCTTTTCAATCGTGCAATTACCTATTCAGCAGTTAAATAAAAGTGAAATATTGACTTAAAACAATGTTAATGGTCAAAGAATCATTAAGAAATCCTTCATCATAACTTTCACAGCAGGTGGCCTGTAAAATGATCAAGAATAATGTGCTGGATTCTGTAGCCACCAAGGTCAGTTTCTGCATACAAATCTTTGCAGGAGGAGAAAAAAAGACCTTCAGAAAGTGGGCCATTCATCTGAACCAAGTTCAGAGAATTTCCAGCACTGTGAAAAGATATGTTATGCAAGCACATAGATGTATTCAGTGGGGGTAGACTGAACCAGCTACATGGAGACTACAAAGGAGCCCTCCCATGGCTCATGAATAAGTCGAGGAAATGATCAGAAAAAAATGGAGAGATGTTTAGACAGATGGCCCACTTAAAATGCCTGGGACAGGGCATAAGCAATTTTAATGAAACTTTAGATCTACCATATAAATTGTTTCTTATTTTCTCCTTACTCCCTCCCCAAAAAAAACTTGAGAAAAACAAACAGAAATTCAACAACTCAAACAGGAGTATGTCTTGTGATATAAAACAAGAAAAAAAGGAAGTAAATCATATACTTTTGAGCATTATTGGTTTAATAAGTTCTCATACAAAGAAATATCCTTCACAGAACCTTCAACTATCAGATGAATATAAAAGCAGGGAATGGATAGATTAAAAGAATTCTAAACAGAAGTGTACTGCCAAACAAAACAAAAATCTAAGCTTTACTATCCGAGTACTTTCAACACTTTCCAACATAAAAGTTCATCGCTGCACAGAGAAGATAAAAGCAGCACTTTCACAGGATTATTTTAAGAACTAAAAATTATGTGAAAGGAACCTAAGAATCTGGGAATATTTTATTCAGCAATTTGAAATATTTTCTGTATATGTATATTCACACACACTTCTGCATATATTCAGATGGATTCATTTGTACATAAAAATGGGTTTCCCTTCTTTCTGCTTTATGTATGCATTATGTGTACATATACTCCTTTCACCAGGAGTATGAAAATATACCATCATTAGAGTAAATTATAGTTCTGCGTGTGTCATACAAAATAATAACCTCTACTAGCCAGTGTGCCAGCTATCAGACAAAGGCTGAATTATCCAATAGTTATGTCAAAATGGTTATGTCAGAATGGTTTTATATTGCATTTTCTTGCACATTAAGTTTAGATCAATAACAAAAATGCTAATTTATAGACATGTGCTATGTCTGAACAGAAACCACTGGAAAAAATGAAATTATGTGGGAGGTAAACTATAATATAGAAAGCATTGCTTTAAAAGAACATTATGGAGTGAAATGTACTTTTATTCAAAGCAGTATACATCTGGATGCTTCCTTTAACACAAGCCTTCTGGAGGACTGATATAAAGGTCTGCAATGCAATGTTCATGGAAAGCCTCCAGTGCCTTCATCAGCAAATCCCAGATCAAGGCAAAGTAATGAAATAGTTAAGTCTAGATTCTGTAACTCAAGGCTGAATGTAGCTACCAGGATTTAAGTGTGTAGCTCAAGCACTTTTGTCAACTAACCCTGCAGACAACCTGAGGTCACCCTGGTTCACCTTCTTTCTTTTTGAACGTCTCTAACCTAATGGGTCCTGCTTGCCTGCTCTACACCTAGCTTCTTGATAGCCAAGCCGGTGTCCAGGAACTAGAGGATCCTCTGTCAAAGTCGACTCCACAGCCTTAAGGAAAAGGTGTGCTCCAGGCACGCAGGCTAATAGCAACAATTCTAAGCCCCTTAAAAAATCTTTTATTGCTCTTAGCTTTAAATCTATCAGGAAAAGGAAGTCGGATTTGTGATATTGCCAACTTTGCAGTAACAAATTCATGCTGCAGCAAATGCACCCAGAGAATGAAAGATCTTTGTTATCCGTCTCCTTCAGACTACGAGGATTCGAATTTACCTCTCAACTCCCACAAGAAAGAAGCCAGTGTCCAAGCAACTCTGGGGGAAATCATCATCTCACCCTGCTTTTGCTTGGAAGGAATGAGAGTCATTATTTAGGTTAGAAAAGACCTTCTAGATCAAGTCCAACCATCAAGCTGACCTACCAAGTCCCGTAATTATACCATATCCCTTAGTGTCAAATCCACACATCACTTAAATACCTCCAGGAATGCATGAGAGGGACATCTGCCTTCCAAAGGGAAGTAACACAAGCAATGGGGGCACGTACTAAGAAGGAGGTGGATATCCTGGCTCAAAGTGATAGAGGTATTACTCAGATCATGTGTTCATAAGTACAGAGAAAAGATATTTGTTTTACATGCAATTTACAGATCTGTTCTTCTGATATTTTTTTTCCAGCTATCTTTCCTAAATCAGCAAAACTATTTACCAAGAACTACTTGGAAGCAGGTGCTTTTAATCAGATCAGTCAACAGTATTGACTTCTGCTGAAAAGTGCTGCAGAGAAAAAGAAAAATCTAATAATCTACTTGTCACTAAGAAAAAGTTTTGGGCAATTTCTCTCTCGTTAAAGTATGTAATTTCACAACTGTGTTTCCACCAATTACTGCTGTGCCCTTTGTTCTTCATAAGAGTTCAGGCAAAACTTGATATTTAGATTCAGGGCCACTGAAAGAGTTATGCTAAGAAGTGCTTAGCTCCTGCCAGCTCCTCTCAGTTGAAAGCAATGAGAATATCACACAGTGCAGCACTTTTGAAAACCCATTCTGCCAGTTGGGAGTACAAAATATTTATTTTAGAATCAAATTTAAAACTTCTGTTTTGAAAAAAATCTTGGCTTGACGTTTCAGTGCTGTCTCTATTATGTTAAAATATCTTCTTCAATTACAAGTAATTCACAGAGTTAATCCCAAAAAGCACATCAACTCATCTTTCACCTCCAGAGATGCACCATTACAGCCAGTAACATCTGGTGGAAATGCAGCATTTCTTTAAAGAATAAACAGTGTAAGACCAAACACAGTGAAACCTGCTCAATTTACTACATTAAGGTCACGAGTGAGAGATGACTACTACAGTTAAAGGAAAGAGAATACATCAGAATAAGGCCATATCTACAGAGAATACTTGTCTGCAAACTAATGAAAAATTGTAAGATTGTTGAAGCTCACACATCACGGAGCTGACCACCTCTTGCAAACTTGGTTGCAACACAGACAAAAGAGTTCGTTTAATAGCTTAACCATTTCGTGTCACAGATCACTTCCATAATACCACTGTACTGATCGTATTTGCTCTGTCATGATTCCTTCTTTATGAGGCTTAATTCAGGAAATATGTGGGGATACGCATTCAAGATGGTAAAAGATTCCAGAAAAGGATGCTCAGATTTTACTTTACTGCCCATCCTGTATGTCATAATGTAAGAACCACTGAGTAATACCTCTATGACTTTGCCTGGTCTAGTGGTTGGCAACCCTGTCCATAGCAGGGGGGGTTGAAACCTGATGATCACTGTGGTCCTTTTCAACCCAGGCCATTCTATGATTCTATGATTCTAACCAGAAGCTGACTAAGAACTGTGATCATTCTGCAACAATCTATTTTTCCTGACTTTGGTTACCTTTTCAAAAAGATGCACTTTTAGTGCATACACAGGAACTGGTGCTGGATGACAGGCAAACATGAACAATGCATCTATCAATTCACACATAAATCTGATCAGCATTTGGCTAGAGGTACTCATGCTATTTCCTGGCAAGCAATGCGACAGCCACATCCTCTCCTTGGCACATAAAAAAACATGATGTGCTTCATAGATTCTAAAGCTTTGTTCTCTATCTCTTCTGCACTTGATTCCTATCGAATGAAATTAATGCCACTAATTCTGTTAGGTTAGAAAGGAAAATAGAATATGAAAAAACCATAAGAGTTCGTTAAAAATTAAATTATATTACAAAGATAACATAAAATGTGCATATCTTCAATACGTATTAATTCTTAACATCTAGACAATTATAGCAGATTACAGAGCTCCAATGACTCACATTACTATCAATATATCATCTACTGCACCTTCAGTTTACCTCTTCAGTTCACACCACTGGGCTTCAGACACCTGATATTAACTATATCTTACCTTTATTACCAATGAAAAGAGGAACAAACCTTTCTTCAATAAGTTAGTTCTCAGGTAGGCTGAACTACCTTTAGGTGACACTCATCTATTTTTATTACACTAATAGACACCATGAATCACAGAATCACACACAGAATCACAGAATGGCCTGGGTTGGAAGGGACTTCAAGGATCGTGAATCTCCAACCCCTCTGCCGGGCAGGGCCACCAACCTCCCCATTTACTAGATCAGGTTGCCCAGGGCCCCATCCAACCTGACCTTGAACACCTCCAGGGACGAGGCATCCACAACCTCTCCGGGCAGCCCATTCCAGCACCTCTCCACTCTCCTGGTAAAGAACTTCCCCCTAACATCCAACCTAAATCTTCCCTCTTTCAACTTAAAACCGTTCCCCCTTGTCCTGCTGTTATCTACCCTTTCAAAGAGTTTACTCCCTTCCTGTTTATAGGCTCCCTTCAGGTACTAAAAGGCTGCAATGAGGTCACCCCGCAGCCTTCTCTTCTCCAGGCTGAATAGGCCCAGCTCCCTCAGCCTGTCTTCATAGGGGAGGTGTTCCAGCCCCCTGATCATCTTTGTGGCCCTTCTCTGGACCCTCTCCAACAGCTCTCTGTCTTTCTTGTACTGGGGGCTCCATACCTGGACACAGTACTCCAGATGGGGCCTCACAAGAGCAGAGTAGAGAGGGACAATCACCTCCCTGTCCCTGCTGGCCACCCCTCTCATGATGAAGCCCAGGATACCATTTGCTTTCCGAGCTGCAAGAGCACACTGCTGGCTCATGTTAAGTGTGTCGTCCATCAGGACCCCCAGGTCCTTCTCTGTGCCAAAGAATCTGTGTCACAAAAACCCAGGCTCTAATTATTTTAAATTACATGCATTCAAAAGATAAATCTCTATTGTACTTTATATATTATTATCCGTTTTATAGGATGCCTGCCACTGTTCACATTATGGCCTCACAAGTAACAAGAAGAAAGCCAACAAGAAAAATGTGTATAGATTTCCTACTCAGCTAAAACTATATGCAACAGATATGAATGAATTTCAGGAGAAATGATTAGTTAAATTAGGATTATTGATTGTTTAGGAAAAAAAAATAAGATACAGGAAGAAAATACTGAAGTGTTTACTGAAGTATTTGTAACAGCAGCTCAGTATTATTAAATGAAACTTTTGCCTGCTAAACATTCCACTGATTACAGTCAAAGCGGAGAAGTCAGCCTGTGCAGGCGGGAAGGACCCAAAGAATGGCAGTAACACAACTGCACATAACAACTGACACAAAGTGGATTTTGTACTTCAATCCCCCTCAGTTTACTCTGGAGGAATCATGACCACGAAATATGAAACAAGTTGTACTGAGAGGGCCAAATATCCATCTAGTTAAGTATTCAGTGATCTTCAGGTTACTGTGTTTTGTCCAAGGATTTGTGGCACTGGGTATGGGGGAAATGAAAGATTTAGAAAAGAAGTGCTACCACTACTTCAAGGCAACAAACACAGAAAAGCTGCTGGTTTATGGCATCTCCCTCTCTGAAGAATAGTAAGGGCTGGGTGCAGCCAGATGCAGACCTGGCTTTGAATTTCCATGTCCAGTAGAAGAATGTGCAACAGGGTCTGGGAAAAATCACTACTGTTCGGTCAAGGTGCATCACACCACCAGCCATGGCAGAGTGAGGAGCCTCAGAAACACGTACCACAACACTGGGTTAAAACAAAAGGTTGAAGCCCAGGAAAGATAAAATTTAACAAATATCCCAGATTTTTATTTTTTTATTTTTCTTTTAATTTGGGATTCAAGGGACAATTAGATTGTACTATTGCAATACAAGCGTTTCAAGACTAACTTTTCTAAGCACCAGAGGCAGACAGGATAAAGGCTTGTCATCTCCTTTCTAAGTCAATAGGTAAACATCCCTGGTTTCAAAAGAACCACGTTCTGCGCTGCTCTTTCCTGCCCCGTCTTTCTCACACTACAGGCTTTGAAGATGCATGTTAAAGGGAAGCCACAGCCAAAACAAACTCCAAGCACGACATCTAATTACACAAAAGTAAACCACTGAAGACTGGTCTGTGATATATATTAAAGAATCACCCATAATCACAAAAGGAAACTTCATTTGGGCAGCCTCAACACAGATCTAGAGAAAAACATCTAGGCATCTGAACACTTAATAAGAGTCGAAGGATATCAGGATGCATTTCTTTTAAGACACCATCTAAGTATGTCATCTGAAATATTCTGACTTGCTCAAGTAGTTTTACTTTTAAGTGAGTCACTACAACATCAGGTTATGAAGAGAGCAAAAAGACTTACCTCAAACGCAGGCAGAAGATCAGTGGAAGATTTTGAGTTATCTCAGGCAAAACCAGCAAATAACAGCACAATTAGCAATATACCTCTCAAATACTTCTCCCATTATGAGCAGACAAACTTACATTGCCACAGAGCAGCAAACAGACCTGTGGTCCTACTTCGAAAAATGCATATAAAGAAGCAAGTGGAAAAAAACAAAGGCCATTATCTCTTGAAAATGTTATGTATCAGGAAATCTCTTATCAAGAATGTGAAGAAAGAGCTCTCAAGATTTCTGAGAGAAAGGTGGGACTCATTTTCCTTCTGAAAATATTTCTTCATCATTATCACTTACACACACATGCACTGAAAGTATGCAAAGGCGACTTGACTCTCTCAGTCGGAAAGGAAGAAGCCTCAGCTCAATCTTATACATTTACACTTTTAATTTTATCCTTAAGACAGAATCAAGTATAACTGCATCGAAGGTCAGCTTCTATACTGGCATATCAAATTTCAAGCCAGCAGCTCTTTCATTTAAAATATGTTAGATAAAAAGGTAATATGCTCTCTGTAAGAGCTCCCTTGAGGTTAGAAGCACCAATAAATTAACTGTTACCATATGTTTGGCTCCTTTTGGCAAAATTCAGCAGCAAAACACTGCCAAACCACTTTTGGCAGGTAATGATATTTGGTAGCTTATAGTTCAACTTGGGAAAAAAAAGGAAAGTGGACAGAGAACTTAGAAATTTATAGAAGGAACTACATTGCTGTACACTGTTGAAATAAAGACTCCAACAAAGTCAACTTTATGGGTCTGATCTCTAATAAGCCGCTGTCTCCTCAAAAAAGAGGTAGATCAAATGTAAACTCAGCCTAGCTAATACAGTACGGCAAATATTTTGCTTTATAAAAAAGAGTACGAGTATGTGTGAATTATTTTGCAAGCAAGAAGCTTTGTAAAATTAGTGTTATGAAGTGTTAAAATGAAGACTGTTGGTGTTTTCATTACAACAGGCTTATTTCATTGTAAATGAGCAGAGTTTGGCCTTCTTTACAACACTGTGAGTTCTTAGATTTCACTAGTTAAAATTAAAAAGAAGTTTTTCCCATCTTTTCTAACTACATGATTGAGAATAGAACATGACAGATAAAAACCCCTTAGAACTATATCTCTAGTTATAATTACAGAAGTGAGATATACAATTCTGGGCATGCTAAGAGTATCTATTACAGATCTGTTTTAATTTCCAGCCAAATAGGTGGAGGAGAACCTAGCTGGTCCTATTTTTCTACCAAGACAAGCTGAACTTGCTCTGTAAGGTCAGAGATGACATCAGTGTTTTTTCAGGTATGAAAAAGCCTATTCCATTTTATTTTTGTAATCGTCTGCAGTAAAGTACTCCAACTGCATTATTACTATTATTCTCATTTCCAAAAAAAATAGAAATAGCCTGTTGCTCGTGCCAGAAACATGACTTTTGTATTTCAATTGCATCACCCCAAAAAATTCTAATATTTATGCAATAGAGCACTTGCTATTCAGTTTGCAGTCCTACACATGTATCTGGTAAGCGGCTTTAAGCGGGCTGACAGATATAGGCCAGATATTTCACTTCTTAAAGTCATGTTATTGCATGGTTAATCCTATATTTGCATTAATTTGATTACAAGCACTTACAGGTAAGAGTAATCCTAAAGCACGGGAGTGAAGATCATAATATAAGCTTCTGAAAGGCTTTTACAGAAGAAAAATATTGTTGCCATTCTACAGATGCTTGTCTCATTCATCTACGTGAGATCTTACTAATAATCTCCTCATTACTGTATTCACCTTCTGCTTTTTATTTTTTTATTTTAAATAAGGCAATTTCTGCAAAGACCTGACACTGAAATCAGAGACTTCATTACCCTGCAAAATATATCCACAGTTCAAAGTATTTAAGAGGGTTAAACAAAATGCAAACATTTAATGCAACATTAAGCATGTGAAATAAAAACTTGATTGCCTAAAGAAAGCATGCTATGCTGTTACCCTGGTGACAGGTTAAAAAAGGATTGTGAGCTGAATGGCTGTATGATATGAAATTAAAATGTTTCACATTGAACAATCCAAAATGAATTGGGAAAGGTTAGAGCAGAGGAGAGAGAAATCAATTCTCCAATGGCAATGGTGAATGGAAGTGAAGTCTGAATAGGATTTGCCAGTGGGGTGCAACAGCTGCCAAATATCCTGCAGCCAAAGAATTACAATAATACTGATGAAGTGTGCAAGAGCTTTTGGAATCATTGCAGGGAACAGAGAAATACTCCTACAATAATGAGGCCATTCTGCGTCCCATCCCACTTTTGCAGCTGAATCAAAGGAAAAAGAAATGGTTGAAAATTGTAATACTCAATAACAAAGGTATAAATGAATTATCTATCCCTTCAGTCAATATCTCATATTTAACTACAGCCTTTGTGAATCATGAATGAAGCAAGCATGCTAAAGAATAGACAAATCAAGGCACATACATGTAAAAGTATGCAGACAATATTGAATAAGATACTTTTTCTTCCTATATTATTTTGTTGATAACATTTCTACTGCAACAGTACTGAGAATAAGCTATGCACTACGCTAACAAACAGCAGGACACAGCCAACACTCCAAGGAACTTAACAAGGTAAGGTCCTCATGTTTGGACTTATCCTTTTTATGTTAATAATCCTAGGAAAGGAACATAAATAGAGCTTCCAATATGAATGTAGCTACACGTGCATTTACTGAGCTTAACGCATTTCCTAAGCTTAGAATCCCCCAAAGTGAAGAAAACCTCAGCCCTTAGATAAAAACCTCCAACGTGATTTCACTTCTGCCCTTGGAAATTCCAAACAAAACATACAGATGGAGAGGAAAAAAAGCAATGCTGAAAATAGATGTAAAATGACTGGCGAACGTGGGGTGATTAGCATGCAACTTAGTTCTACAGCTTCGTGTGTACGCTTTTTACACACAGACAAATATTGAGGAACGAGTTTAGGAGGTGTAAGCCTGCATGAAAGGAAAGAATTGTTGGGCTTATAAAAGGGATCAAAGTAAAGGAGAGAGAGAGAGGTCTTATGGCAAAGAGGGGATCTTGGAAAGAAGTCATCAGCAAAGCATGGATGAGAAAAGGGCCTGATTCACAATTAAAAAGGACTAGGAATACAGCAGTGCAACTGAAAACATTCACATGCATAGTCCATGTACATTCAAGTTTCAACATAACATGAATGGTAGCCATAGAAGCCATGACACTTCTCCAACAGCTGCTGCTTTCCTAGCAGACATGATGAAAATAAAAGACAATAAACACGGGGACTTAGCCAAGTCCATTTATTTTGGTGAGCGGCCTTCCCACCAGCAGCCACCTCAGCAAGCTGTGCACCTGCTGCTCTGGGGTCTTCCCAAAAGATGTTCAGTGAGGTCCAAGCTTCACAACAATTACCTTCATAATGGTTTCACAATGATTATCCAATCTTAAAATCAAGCAAGCATGAATTCCTGAGTGACCAGAACACCTTTTTCCCTACAATTGCAACAATAGGGATAATATGCTATGAAAAGCTTCCATAACAGACTGTTCTGTTTCTGGAATATACGTGGTCATGAATCACACAGGACAATGGCTCTGCTTTCAAAGTACTATATAAATACATTATGTTACTTGCACTATCAACTCTGACACCATTTATGGAGTCCAAAGAAAAGATGATACCTACTTTCTGCAGAAATGGTCATAAATGCTCCACTTATGCTGAATTCCATTCCAACTTTTATATTTTACACAAAAGTTCATTTCCACCAGCTAAAAACACCTGTTTCACTTACTTCCATCTACTTGTTTGTCTATAGCAAATGTAATCCTCTTTCTGTAATATTCAAATGAACAATGTAGAAGGGCAAATAATACCAGATTTTAAAGACAGACAGAATTCTATATAGGGCAGCTGGTTTAGCAGTGATTAAGCGAGATTACAAACATAATATATATATTACATTATTATTGAGAGGTCAAAAGAACAACATTAAGTAACATTAAAGAGACAAGAAGGATGTCACAACCTGAAGATCTCATTACAAACAAGGATCACACACACAAAACGGATTCTTAGTACCTTGCTAGTCTACAAAGAATGAAAATATAATGGTGAAATAATGGTCTGAAGCTGTAGCAGTTACATAAGTATACTGAAAGCTTTCAAAGGCACAGTAGTAAACCATGAAAAGAATGCTTGACTTCTTGACCAGGGGACCAGAAGAATGAGGATAAAATAGTGCTATTTTCATGAGCTAAGGATGACTGCGTAACTCCAAAGCGAGGGAATAAGGAAAAGCCACAAGTGAGCTGGGCTTAGTCATCCTTACTAAATGAAAACAAAGCATTTTAGCTTTATATCACACTGGAGGGTATTTGTACGGTAATGCAAAGTATAAATATTTAGCTGTACTTGCAATAACTGTTCATGTTATTACTGTGGTTTGAGGAGGGAGGGAAGTTCAGGATTCAGGAATGCCTGTGACTGTACTGCAAGTCAAAAGTCTCTCTTTCCAAATGACCAGTTTGGATGACTCCAGTAAATTTTCCTGACATCACCTTCCTTCTTTTTAAAATTAATGAAATACAACCTGATTTTCTGCTGCTCCAGCAGTGCAAGAGAGCCAGATAGATCTCCTATTGGGCAGCTGACCATTCTTCCATATGGGGAAACCCCGGGATGGCAAAGAGCTGGCTCCATCCCAGGTACCAGCAGGATAGTAGATGTAGTCTATGTGAAAGCAAGCATAAGAGGTACCAGACTACTGCTCTCTGAACAGCTCACTAGCTGCTCTGGTCGTACAATGGCAAAGCAAAGTAGGTATCTGAGCCGTCGTTACTATGAGCAGCTGAGAATTAACGACAACATGCCTGTACCAAATCAACCCAGACACAACCTTCTAGCAGTCTGTTCTTGCAGGTCACCAGTCACGTTACATCCAGTGCACCAAATTTTCAGGATCTCAGAACACAAAAATTCAACTCAGCTATTTCAAGAACCCCAGAGGAGCGAACCAGCTGATGTCTTTCAACAAAATGACATTGTTTTCACATTAAAACAAAATTTTGATTGCATTTTGATGCAACTCCTCACTCATAAATATATTTCTCGCCAAAGTATTATTCTATGCTTTGAAAATATCATCCATTTTAAGTCTCAAAATACTTTATAAATGTTCATAAATAAATATTTATATGACCTCACTGATGTAGTAAAGCAGTAGGGCCATTCTGTCTTGGTAAACCAAGGCCCATTCCAGCTGTCCCACAAGAACAGTTAGGAGTTTAACTCAAGCTTTTCCAGTCCCAGCTTCCTATACTAAACAGTAGATCAAGAAAAACCTTTAGTTTTTTTCCTAGCAATATAAAACATTTTTCAATGTGTTACCATCTTTTTGCATGTAGTATCAGGTAATATAGGCATGCAGACTCACTGTTTTTTTCCAAGTCATAAATGATGAAAGAGTGAAACCCATAGAAAAATTAGGAAAATACACTTGGCTGCCAACACAAGCAACACATAGGAAGTGCTGTAGGCAATTGGGTTTAGAAGTATAAACACCACGTTAGTAGACCCATGAGATAGCATGATGTAGCCACACCTGGAGAGTCATTCTCCTATTCCTCTCCCAACCCACTAATGAAAACAAGCCTGAAGCCAAAATGTGAAGATTCAACTGTACAACATCATTTTTTGTCTCAAAGGCTAACTACATCAAACAGACGTAAAATAAGCTGGATTCACTTCAGCCAAAATATGTTTCCACTTGAAATAAGATCAAGTTCTGTCTAGAAGACCTTGAGATTTTACTAGATACTGTAAATCTGTTCAGCAGCTGCGGGTGGCACCAGCTTCACAATAAACCGGACTATAGAACAAGTAGGGAAAGTCCTAGGTAAAATAACTGAAAGCAGAACAATGAAACACTCATTAATCATTCATAGCTGTTTCCTGTAGGAAACTTGTGCCCCTATTATCTAGATAGCACAATGAAATATTCACATTAGTAGTATCTGGCTCATAAAATACCAAGCATTTTCATTAGCTCATTATCTTCCAAAAGCAAAACAAAGCCAAATGCTCAACAACCCAACTCCCAAGAAAACTGGCTAAATAGCAATCAGTTACATAAAAAATAAAAAAGACAAAGAAAACGTTCACATTGGATAACAAAAGCAAATGTTTGATATCTCTGTAACTACAAGCACACATGGGTCTCCAGCATCAGTTCTAAGATAGAGGTTGGCAAATAAATCCTACAGGACCACTGGTAAGGCCAGGGGCACAATGTAATACAGACAGCGGAAACCCACCTGTGGGTGCTCCACCCATATTGTCATGCCTTTATCTCTGGTAGAAGAACAGCGAGCTGCTGTTTGCCCTGAGGCCTGCATTAACCTCAAAGCCACACAATGTACTCCTACAAAGAATCTTATTACAGAGGTCACATCTGATTGAAACCAGCAGAAGAAAGTTGGGCCTTGGATCTTAATGATCACCAATCCTCAGAGTGTGTTCTATCAAGAACCTTACAGCTGATCATTTAAGTCACTCAAGGGATTGTGAAATACACATTGTCCGTCCATATTCCTGCAAATACCACTGACTGTACAGGAGAACCCCCATCATGAGGCAGCTGCTAGTCTGATCGTGAAACAGCTAAGGCCCATCTCTGGATCCCTGGTATGAAACACCCTCCACTCCGCTCTCCTCCCTTGCTATACAATCTCCCTTTCAGGTCTTCCAGAATAATTCCGCATCATCAGCCCTTAACCTGGCTGTCAGAATGATCGGAAGTAAACTGTGATTAAATGGTTTCTAGGCTAATATGGGTCATCTCAGGCTGGACGTTAGGAAATACTACTTCTCTGAAAGAGTGGTCAGGCACTGCAATGGGCTCCCCAGGGAGGTGGTGGAGTCACCAACCCTGGAGGTGTTCAAGGAACGTTTGGACACTGTGTTGAGGGACATGGTTTAGTGAGAACCATTGGTGATAGGTGGACAGTTGGACTGGATGATCTTGTAGGTCTTTTCCAACCTTGGTGATTCTATGATGCTATGATTCTATGATTTGGCAGAATCAGGAGAGAAAGCAACTACACAGAAAATAGTGCGTGCATGCCTGGGGTAGGAGGAGGGAAGAGGCAGAGACCAAGTAGAGGAGTAGGCTGGGACAATGATTCCTTAAACTGGCTCAGCTCCATTTCATCTGACCACAGCCTCAGCGGCCCTGCTAGTGAAAGGTGGAACTTCCTGAAGACTTCCAAGAGTGGTTCTTTCTGTCTGCCTGACTAGAATAACAATCCCAAGCTTTGGCTGAATAAATCAAGGTGGGGAAAGGCACTCAAAAATACCCTCACAGGAGTGAGAAAAATGCATGCCATACATGTGGCTCCCAAAAAAGAAAAAGAAAAAAAAGAAAGAAAAAAAAAACCACACACACAAAACTAAAAGATAATCATATAGCTCAAGTTCCGCAGTAAACTGTCCATCTGGCAGCTGCACCAAGCTTAGAAAATTTCAAAATACTACTTTTCAGATTAACTCTTCACACAAAAATTCCTCATGAATGTTTTCAGTGCAGGTGAAAGAAAATGTTGCCAGCATAAGTACTGCCAGAGTGGTGCAACTTTGAAGATGATCATCAGTGCGTTGTCATGATTTTCCAAACTGTAAGGAGAACGTTACAGATCCATTTGGGGACATGCAGTCTTTCTAATGCTCTTATATCCTCCAATATGGATTAAAAATTCAGACAGATTCCAAATATCTAATTCTGCCGCAGTGAACTGCATCCAAGATTACAGCTGACCTTTATGATTCGTCATCAATAAGACAGGTTCCTGCTCCACATTTTTTAGCTACTAACATTTTTCAGATTGCAGACACACCAATAAAGATGAGTTTTCTGTGGCCACAGTCCTGTTCCCTAAAACATACCCATGACATGGCACACCTCCAGACACAAGTCAGATGCAGCTTGGGTAAGTTGAGGACGTGCCACGAGGGATTGATCCTTGATTGGGCTGCAGTACCTTGAACGCTCCACAGTCCTCAGTCCCCTCTAGAGGGAGTCCACCAGCTGCTCTGAGGAGTGGAGAGTACTGGCCAGGCTCCTGCATAATCCTTTCACTTCACACTGCTTTCTCTTCTTCGATGGAGCTGCATGATTTGTGGGGAAAGGGGATCATTACCATGTTTGTTTTTCTTCAGAAGTTACTCACAAGTAAGTCTTTTCACATTACGGTGTCCTTATTTGACCTCAGATAGGCAGCTTTACTGTCATTGCAATAGGTAGACCTCATAACATACGTGGATTGAAATAATGACCTATTCACTAAGGAACACAAACAGCCACCACTCCAAGAAAATTCTAAGGCTCAGTTTCTGAAGGACTCATTCCAGATCTGCATATGCCACAACAGACAGAAAAGATCATGCTGAGAAAGCTGAGCTAAGTACCTGTCATGGCAAGTGAAAGCGATACTCCAAAAAGATTTGTTAACTCCACCATATAAGATTTGAAAGCAAAACAAATCTTAATCCAGTCTTACCAAGCAAAAATGTCATGTGGTCAGACTCTACTCTGCCCATGTTGGATGAAACTATATGAGGGATTTATGTTAGAAGGACTCAAAAAATAAGCTACTTTTTCTTCAAAGCAGGAAAGTATTTGTTTTCCTGACACAGCTGTGTCTGATTGCTCAATGCCGTATTTTGTTTGCCCATTTGATATTTTGGCTTAAGTAGTTGTATATGTCTTTTCTATTAAGATACACAAACACCCAGTACTGAAAGAAAAGTTCTGCATTAGAAATAACACATTGAAAGATTCTTCCAAAACTGGACTGCTTTTCTCTTGTTAGCAATAAGAACATTTTACACTCAGAGGGAAAAAGAAATCAAATCAGGGAATGCAATAGCAGTTTGAGAATCACTATTTAAAGTGTCCAACATTCCCATCCTTCTTCTAAGTATGAAGGAATCCGCTACTTCTCAACAGCAGTACCAGACTACTTAACTTCCTATGCTAGCCAGTAAAAACTACAGTTAAAACTCCTCATTTTCCCTCATTCATCTTTAAGCTGAGAACAGTGTCCTCAGAGTGCCTGTTTTCCTTACGCTATTTGCTATGGAGAATGTAAGTTGTGGAAGGAAATAGAAAAACCCAAACACTTAACTTTCCCCTATAGGTGAGTAAGGCAAACAATCACCTAGCCCTACATATGCTACATATTACAAAGCTGTTATGCTTGCTCTAAGTGTCTCTTTTTTTTTCTCTTTTTTTTTTTTTTTTTTCAAACGCATATGGTACTATTTGTCTATGTGGGTACAAATAAAAATAAAGACTTCTCAAAACCACATCTGATTTATTCCTGACCACTGTAAAATCAGTAATAGAATACAGTGCCAAACCACTGGCATGGAATGCGAATAATGTCTATGCCGCATTCTGACTTCTGTCTCTCAAACACAGACATATACGCACATGCAGACACGTTAAAGAATTTAACTCTTGAAACAGACCCGTGATGAATTTTAGTTTTTTATGTACGCAACAGTTGGAAACACCAACTACCCAGATTCACGGATTACATAAAAGATCTCGAGGCGCTAACAAAGGCTTCAGCTTACAACGATACGCCAGAGGACAACAAAAGCCAAAAGCATCACAGAGGATAAAAAGAAATAAAATAGTCATTACTATTTTGACAGATACTACTGCAATGTCTCACCAATTAAAAGTACTATGTATGTTACCAGCTGTTATCCAAAAGAATGAGGAAGGAGGGCAACAACAGCACCAAAATCCATACATAAAGCAAGGGTGCTGAGTATTCCTATATTTATAAGTCAGAATTAGACCCAAAACTATCATGGCTCTTCATCAAGGTAGCAAATTACTCATGAATCCACAATATTTTAAAGGTCCGTAGCTGAACACTCACATTATCCCAAAGTGCTTAGATCACTTCAAATGGACACATGGGAAATTTGTGATGCTCAATTTGTGGTTAGTTACTAATGTAGCAACATTTTGCATTAATGAAACTCCTGATGTACATTAATTACTGTGCTGGCTTGTAACACATTTTTGTGCCTATTAGCATGCTAATACGTAGAATAAAAATAATCACGTAAGACTTGTGTGAGTAGGGAAATGTAAGCCACAGCTCATTTGAATTTAGAAAAGAACAGACCATATTAAGAAACCATACAGTTTCTCACCAGCATTTCTCTCGTGCATGAGATGACGCCATTAACAAAACGCATCAGCACACCTGAGTCCCTGGAAACAACCTTACCTTGGAGTCCCCAGAAATCGCTGCGATCTCAGTTGTTCAGCCACATACAAAGAAGCTGCTGTTGCCAGTAGTTCTCTTCTTTCACGATCTGTCAGCTGGTGCCCTAGTTGTCAAAAAATCAGTTAAAAATTATTAGAAACCACAGACCAGCACAAATATGAAATCAGAAAGTATCTTCTACTGAAGACACTGCTCAGTCCTTACAGATTAAATCTGCATTTTTTTTCCCTAAATTAAGATGAGGCTCAGCATAGCAGATGCTCTGAGATTCAGAGTTTAAACTGCATGTTTTCATACAGATCAGCCCTACTGCTAACACCAGTAACTCTGTTGAAAACAATTTGACAACTGAAAGAAAAAAAAATGGAACGATGCTGCAGCATCTTGTTTTTGTTACTGAAATGTCACTGGCTGACATATTGTGCCTCATGCTGGTAAGGAATCCATTTGTACATTAGAACATATTCAAAATATACTACATTCATTCTCAGTACCTTACCTTACCAAGGCTACACAGCTTCCATGCAAAAGGGATAATAACTCCAGAAATAAATGTGGATGAAACTACTTGTCAGTCCTGCATCCTTTAGTGTCACTTATGTCATTATTAGTTTGTGACTAATGAGTCAAAGTCATACCTGGCACTTCATGGACAAAAATCAGGGTAACTCCCATCCTGATCTTGCTACAGACTGTGAAAGTTGTGTAGAAATTCAGTAGTCCATTTAGCAGATTAAAAGACAGCGCATGGTGCCAGAATTCTGCCCTCCCTTTTGCAACACAGATTTGGTATGAGAAGCTGGCACATAGGTGGACAAGACTGGTGGCACTGGATAAGTAAAGCAGTCCAATGTGATGTGAGAGGAAGTAAAAGAGCAAGGGAAGTAGCCAGTCCATAAGGCAGTGATAGGAAGTTAAAGCTGGTGTAAAAGAGAACAAGAAGTGCAAAGATGAATTGCTATGGAGAATAAGCTCAAAGTATTCTTAGGAGAAAGATTTTGCACAGATGAAAGAATGGGTGTTTCAATAGCTAGAGAAGAAGATAGTGCAATAATTCAAGTTAAAAAAAAAAAATGAAGGTAAGGCTGAAAGATTTCATAGAAGCATAGAATGGTTTGGGTTGGAAGGGACCTTTAAGATCATCTAGTTCCAACCCCCTGCTATAAGCAGGGACACCTCCCACTAGACCAGGTTGCTCACAGCCCCATCCAGCCTAGCCTTGAGCCCTTCCAGTGAGGGGGCATCCACAGCCTCACTGGGCAACCTGTTCCAGTGTCTCACCACCCTCACAGTTTTTTCAGTTTAAAACCAGGTATTCCTGTTCACTGCAGAGGAGTTGGACTAGACGACCTTCAAGGGTTCCTTCTAAGTAAAGCGATACTATAATGGTGAAACAGGTGGTGAAAGGGGTTCAGAAGGCTCTATCTCCCTAAGCAACTCTGCCCAGTGAGACACATTGGCTTCAAGTCATTCAGCACATAGTTCCTGTCTCCATCTGCATGCTCCTATCACCTCAGCACTACTGCACATTAGTTGACTCACATTCCCCAGTCCTTCTTATTAGGGAATGACAGTTTTTATCAGTAGCATAAGAATAACACAATCTTCTGGAAAACACAGAATGGAGACCTACAATAACAATCAGAACGGGCTTTACAGCAACAAGTGCAAGAACACAGTTTCAAAACAGGACATCTTCTGCAGGGGACCCATCATTTGATTGGACACATTAAACAGCATCTTCACATATCCATACTTAGAGTTAATTTCACCAACGCAATCAAGCTAGAATGACAGAAGCACCCTCATTACTCTTCCAGCTGAGAGCACAATGAAGCTGTCACCGGCCAAAAATTGTAAATTTAGAAATAGAAAAGTCAGCAAATCTATTTATTTTTAAATTTAGCCCACATTAGCATATTCTGGCTAAAGATTAATGCAACTTCCTTTGCTCAGTGTTTATTATTTTCTATCGGCCTTGAAATTGAAACTGTCTTCACTAACACAAACATGCAGAAATAAGAATTCTCAAAGTCTGAGGAACTGACTTGAGAAACAAACTTGATCTTTCTTTTAACAGTTACTAAAGGAATTAATCACAGAGTGAAAGACAAAAAAGGCTACCATATACACACACATACATACACAAAAACCTTATATAATTATACAAAACAATAAGCATCCACTGTCTGGCTCTGAGGTGTGTCAGTTTTTAAGTTTTCTAGTTGTTTGCACAAAATGAAGAAGCTCTGAGACTATTTTTCCAAAAAGCTGTATATCTAAAGTTGGTATTTGGTTTGTCTCAGCCAGTCCAACCAGTGCTTATATATATCAGGTAAAGACACATCAGCAAATCTCTCCTAGAGCTTTTGCTTTTCAGTTATCCTGCCTAACACGTGTGACCAGAACTGCATGTTCCCACCTGTCCCAGCCAACACTGCTAGTATCAGTATCAACTCCTGTACAAGAATAAGGTAAAACTAGAAAAATCCCAAAGAGAAGGTTTTATGTTATGACCTTTATCTATGACCTTTATCTTTATTATGAAATCAATAACTGCTTTTGCATTTGTTGTGCTGCAAGAACTATTTTCTCCCCACATCTTCAATAAAAATCAAACTTCAAACATTAGCCAAAAGTTGATCATTCAAAACATGTTAACAACCAATCAAGAATCATAGTCACCTCCTCATTATCACTGACGTTTTTAAAAAGTTTATACATTTTCTGTGTTTATAACCATCTGCGTTAGTTGCTGCATACATCTGGCACGTAGAAAGCCAATCATTACTGTGGTGCCCAATGTGGACAAGCTGCATTTATTTTCCAGAGTCTGGGAGCTAATACATACAGCAAGAACATACCAAAATTAGGTTTGGGTCTTTGGTGTTAAAGATACACTCCTACCACAGAATGCCCTTAGCATAACTTTGGTTGCATACCTCAGACGTTTCATTTAAAGCTGTTTCCTAAGGATGGTGATTTACCATTCTAATGCAAATCTGTTGTTAGTACTATCCCAGTTTTCTAAACACCAGCCCCTTTCTCCTTCTCTTTGTCTCTTGCTCCATTGCTATGCTTAGAAGGATTTTAAACAGTTCTGAAACCTCCTATTATGTTACTATATCTGGAAACACATAAATTCTCCAGATAGAAATACCTTTGTTTCTCTTCAGGTATTATTCTATCTTACAAGCCACCCTTCAGCACTTCAACTGAATGTCTTGAAGTAGAAGTGACTATTCTCCACCAATAAAGCCATAGTCTTTAAAATAAAAGGAAAGTCTTCCATGTTTACTATGCAGAAGATCGATGGGAAAAGTAACAGAGCTGCTTCTGAGGCATTATTCTATGTGCTGCCTTGACAGAAAGTGAAATGAGTAAGAAGCGAGGCTCCCCAGCTTCCAAGATGGGAAGTTCTATCACTACCCTGTTCTATCCTCCTTACTGGATACTGCAGATCCCTGAGCTACATAGAGATTTTGTCTATACCATAAAGCATACAGCAGCTCCCAAGTCTCTCTGCTCAACCTAGGATATACCCCTGCATTCTCAGTATCACTGAACTGAATCATACCATGTGAACATGAAACAAGAATAATGGCAGTAAAACTAAGTCACAAGTAAAGGAGTGGAAGCACTGTTACTCATATTACTTAAAAGCAGACAGTCCGCATCTATTACTACTAAATAGCAGTACCCTGGATGGAGAGAAGACATGGAGAAAGTATTTCTCTCTCATTTCCCTGATGTTATGATTGCTTAAATCAATATTATCCCAGTATCCCCCAAGCTGAGTCAGAAAGGTTCATGAAATTACTTTACATAACCAACACCAAATTAAATTACATGAAAGGTCATTTTTCCCATAACAGTCTCATTTGCATTTTGTCCTAGAAATGTGTTTTGTACCATCAGTTACAGAAAAAATAGAAAAGCACAAACAAGCTCTGGTTATGTGCCCAGGTCTGTTACTTAATAGCTGAAAAGCGACTGTCTTCCGATTGAAAAGAATAAAAACTTAAAACAAAATGGTTAAATCAGAAAGTACAATGCAT
Organism: Gallus gallus; assembly: GCF_016699485.2. Lineage (NCBI taxonomy): Eukaryota > Metazoa > Chordata > Aves > Galliformes > Phasianidae > Gallus > Gallus gallus. Next base: position 144,122,486 of record NC_052532.1, read on the forward strand.
AATTCATATCCACGGCAATGCAGGCAATGCATACATAATGTTTAGGTTCTGTTGGGGCTTGAGGTTTTCCCAATGGATTATGAAGTTACAGATAACATGTATACCAAGTAGGCTGAAGCAGAAAACAAAGCTGGATGTTGTTAGAGGTTTTCATTTCTTCTGAAGTCCAGATGAACTTTGTTCCACCCAAAACTGGTCACGGAAAAATACAAACAATATAATTTGCATATGCAATCCCAAACTATTCAGCATATAGAAAGAAGTATGTCTCTCAGAGCCAGTGATCATATTTTACGTGGACACTACAGCATACAGAAAGGCAACCTCTACTATTTTGAAGTACAAAAGTATTACTGACAAATTAAGACAAGTTCTTGACTACATCTGGCATAGATAAGAAAGTCAACTAAGCTCTCTGTTAAAATAAATTTTATAATTCAGTAGTTTAATAATATTGAAACAAGGACTTGGTTTTACTATAGAGAACATAAATAGAATTAAAAGCAACAATCCTCTCTCCCTTCTAACTGTAACACATTCAGAGAAGCAGCATTACTCCATCCAATTAAAAACAATTTAAATAATATCTGAAGTTTTAATTCACCTCATAAGTGTTTTTATGTATAAAACATAATCCTAGAATCACCAAGGCTGGAAGGAATCTTGGAAGGTCTCTAGTCTATGCAGAATCCACCTGTCACCCCAGCAGATAATCTCAACATCAGCATTAGACCAGGTTGCCCAGTTTTGTTCAGGCAAGTCTTGAAAAACTCTCCATATTCTCTGGGCAAGTCATCACAATGCTTAATCAGTCCTAATTAGAATAAATTCTTGTTGCCTTATATCCAACAGGAACCACCCATATTTCAACTTATGACTACCTGTATCTCACTCCAGCTATACACCTCACTGAAGGCCTGGCTCTGTTGTCTCAGGAATATCCTCAGAGAGGCTAGAAGGCCGCCATTAGGTTCTCCTTAAGCTTTCTTGTTTCTAAGATAATCCAGTCTGTTTCTCCCAGTCTGTCCTCATACATCATCTACTCCAACACCCCAGTCTCTCTACGAAACTCAAGATTATTGACATCTTTCTCATACATGTGAGAGGGGTAAAAGTACACCCAGGATTGCAGAAGTGGTTTCATGAGTGAGCGCTGAGTAAAGGGGAGCAATTATTTCTCTACTTCATATAATTATGACAAACACAATGTATTTTAAGGCCTTTACCTCAAACACACTCTGGAGCCACTCATACTCTGGAGAAAGAACCTTCCACTTTTTCCATAGAAACACTTGGGTCGGAAGGGACCCACCTGGATCTATCAGAACTTCTGCTTTTCCTTTCCAACAAATGAGATCAACATGTAAGAAAATGGGAAAATAAAGAACTCTTTCCTTTGTTCTGTGCTCTTGTATGGGTTTTGCAATAACCTCTTGGAAAACACCCCACTTCCCATTTGTAGGATCTGTCTTTCAAAGATATTGACCAAGCATTTGAGACATCACTGAATAACCAGGAAGAGTCGTTCATTAAAAAGTATCTCTACATTCAAAGTTAGCCAGGAAAAGAGATTAACTGTGAATCAACTGTACGACAAGGAATGATCCCATGTATAGTATAGTAACCTAAGGACTCGTGGGTTTAATTTATCCTTTGTTACATACTCCCCTTGGATCTTTGTGAACATAGAGGTACTTTCTGCACCTATAAAACAGGGATAATAGATAATATGTTTCTTTTTCGGTAGAAAGGTTAGGAAGTACTGAAGCATTCCAGGCTGCTTGGAAGCTGTAAAAGGACGGCTTGTTTGACAGCACTCTAGTAGTATGGCCTACTCCTGCATGCTTCATAAATATTTTCATTCTCTGAGCAAAGAGCTTGGATGCCACAATAAGACAGGCATATTCATGTCACATTTAACCTAATCTGTGATGCCGCACCCAACTTCAGATCTGCTCTCTTTCCAGTACATACATGTGTACACAGAGCAGTAACCCACACCAGCTGACCTACTAGCGAGCCAGCATTCTAGACAGCAGCTGTCTTCCCACACTAATCATACACCAAGCCAGTCCAGTTTCAGCACAGGAATATTTTAAAATAACGTGAACTAGACAAAATGTTTTCGTTAATGATTGTTTACTTAAAGAATGGAAGAAAAGTAGTTAAGCTTTAATCATGAAAATAACTAGACATCCCAGTTCCAGATGTAATTTGAAGTAGACATCACAGGTTAATGTGAAGGTTGTTAAAGTACTTCTAATAGTTATTTTTTTCTTACCTTACAGTAAAAGCTTTTTAATAAGAGTCTTACTATAAAAGTCTTCAAAACAACACTGAAAAATAAATCTCTCCCTACTTATTTTCAGTAACACAAAAGTTGTTTGTTATTGTTGAGGAAAAATGCACTTAAGGAATGGGCCAGTCCTCATGCAGTCAACAGAAAGAAAACAACAGATGTTCTTTACATCAGTGTAGATCAACAGTGGCAGTTTTGTAGTTTAAAAATAAAACACACTAAATTCCATGTAAGCATTAATATAGCATGCATCTTCACTGATTTTTATTTGTATTTTTTAAGTTTTAAATTTAAAATGCTGGATCTCTACTTTGAACAGCAGCACAAACATTTTGGTGTTTTCAAATCCACTCTTACCATACTTCATTCTAATTTTTCAAATCATCCCAAATATTTTTTTTTTCAAAGCAAAATTTATGATGGGTTTTTATAAAGAGGTTTGTGAAATGAGTAGAGAACTTGCACTGTATAAGCTGATTTTCCTTTGCTTCTCTTGCTGAGTTTCAGTACATCATCTGCAGAAGACTCTTGTTTGCCTCCAACACTTTCCATAAAAATCTTTGCATTTGCAGAAAATTTTCAATAGGCACTTAACAACCTATCCTCCAATTCAACTGATTGGTAGTTTTTCAAGCCAAAGGGAATCACATCATCAAAAGGGCTCTCATTTACCTGAGAGAGGTCTGAATCAGTATTCTTGACTTGAAATACAAATACTTTGTAATAATCATTTCTCCATTTTATTTATCATTAAAAAATCATAGAATGGCTTTGGTTGGAAGGGACTCCAAGGATCATCAAATTCCAATCCCCCTGACACAGGCAGGGCCACCAACCTCCAGATCTGGTACTGGACCAGGTTGCTCAGGGCCCCATGCAACTTGACCTTGAACACCTCAAGGGATGGGGCATCCACAACCTCTCTGGGCAGCCTGTTCCATCACCTCTGTAAACATTCTGTACACTCTCTCTGTAAAGAACTTCCCTCTGTCATCCAATCTAAACCTTCCCTCCTTGAGCTTAAGAAGTCTCATGTATGTCTGTATTTGGTGCATGGAAGGAGAGGATCAAGACATTTCATACTGAATGAATGAATCATTTCATGTCATTCATTAGTTCCTATTGTGAACTAATATCTCTTTCCATGTTTTCTACTGTCTACAGCAAAAGTTTATCCTTAATGTTACTACAGTGTTAATGTAGATAATGTTAAAATAAAAATAAATGTTAATGTTAATACAATATTACCTCAAGACTGCAACAAATCAATTATTTGCATCAGTGGACATATGCACACAAATATGTGCATATGCTGCTCAAGTCATATGACCCAAAGAAATTTACTGGCATCTTGAAATTTGTGGACAAGTCCACAACTGACTGACCACATATACTGGTTAACAATGCAATATAAAATATTAAAAGGACAAATAAAAGAAGAGACGTGTTCCTTTCTAGAGTCAAAAATACAGAGTACGGGGTCTCTCTCCTGCAACAGTAAAACCTCTCCTGTCTTCTTAAAAGTGATCAAAGAACCCAAGTAAGGGTAGAATGGTTTTTATTTTCATTGTTCTCAGTTATGTGACAGGTGCAGATGTTTTTTCATGACATAGTATAAAACTACCTAACTGTTCCCTTCTCCCCACTTCTAGCCTGTCTCTCACTTTGCACATCTGCTAAAGTTCACCAGACTCTTCCATGAGATAAGTCAACCTGGTAACTCTCAAAGACTACCTCAAAGGCAGCAACAGGAAAAATGCAGTGTGCTGGTGGTTTAGAAAACTGAATTCACCAAGAAAAAGGACTAAAAAGTCCCTGAACCATCAAAGAGATTGGACATGGAATTCCACATGAAAGTGTCAGGGAAAGGAAGAGAGTCAGACCTGCTAATCAGCAGCAGAGAGCCCACACAGCAGATCAGGGCACCCTCAAGTCTGTGGCGGATGAAAGCCAGCTCAGTTATCTGAGGATTAGCTAAGTACCTTAGCAAAGAAGAGAAAGAACATTTGAGTTTCAACAATCCCAAGCTTACTGCCATCCAAGGTGACTAATTCCTACTTCTTTGGTTCAGTCAGGAGCCAAGAACAAGCTGGACGCGTTAATCTCCTGTGTAGGACTGCATCAAATAGAACAGCCAATTACAAGATGATATAAAGTATTTCTGTGGTTGAATACTCTTTGAATCAAACTCGCACACTGAGTCGTGGGGTAAGAAAAATCTGTTCTGCTCCTTAGTGAGCACTTTGCAAGGTACTAGTCATTTCTGGTCAATGCCAAACCAGCAGAGTTGTCTCCAAAGTGGGATGAGAGTCTTGCCACTTTGGGTTAATGATTTAACTGGGGAGAAAGGAATCTCCACGTGATTCACAGAAGACCCAAAGACCCAGGAAAGATGAGGCACAAACATGTATATGTTAAGTAAGGAAGACCTTCTTCCTCATGAATGTCAGCTGAAGTGTGAGGCCTCCTTATCTTAATTATCTCCATTTAATTCTCCCCAAAAAGGGGGAGAGGAGAGCAAAGAGGCCAAGAAGGTTGTGATAGCGTCATTCACACCATGACAGGATGTTGTAAAGAAACATCTGCATGTATGCTTATTTCCCATCACTACATGTAACGTAGTGTATCAAGACTAGCTTAATGGAATACTCTGACAAAACATCCGTATCCTCCAAAACAATGTTGAGGTGAACAAAAATAGCACAAACAGGTGCTCCTAAAGATGCTGCACAAACCCACAGGAGAAGGAATAGCAATGGGTAAAGAGAAATCTCATCTCCAGGTAACAGTAGGAGCGCTGTCTGTAATGAAGCGCAACAGCGTGGCAGAGCTGAACTGATATTTATTTTACATATTTCATATCGCCTACAAATTGTTTTGCTCAACTCTGGTTGTATTTAATTTACTACTTTGTCACTGCAGATACATATTTTGCCTTTCTGAAAGTAAAGAAGGTAACCGTTTCAATCGTATCCTATGTTATTAGAAAAACCTGTCTGCATGGACAGATGCATAAAAAGGTGTAAGGACTGACTGGGGAACATGAGAGCATGTAAATATAAAATATGAAAAATAACCAGAAATAACAACTCTGAAGGGAAGAAAAAAAAATTCCCATGAGCAACAAACCTTTAAATCCATCGGGATAGACTTCAGGAAGGAATTTAGTGCTGATGTCTCCTTGAACAAAGCGTGGATGGATGATCACTTCTCTCAATAAAGAGATATTGTGAGTCACACCTGCAAATAAAACACAGACACAACATTAGGTAAGAATATTAATTGAATTACAGCTGGAAACAACTTTTAAAAATGTGCTCTTATCTTCAAGGAAACTTATTTAGAACTTAGAGACCACACTACTGTTGTAATCAAAGCAAATTTACCAGTTTTTCTCCAATCCTACTTCAAGATATCCTCCTTGAACTCTCTTAATTACACTGTTGTGTAATTAACAACATTGTGTAATAACAATATTGTGTAATAACTCTCAAAACATTCACCACACTAGACCTAACTGAAACACCTAGTTAATTCAATGACAGCATGCATAACCAAGAGACTTGGTCATCTCACTGAAATGACATATGTGTCATGACCACACATTTCAGCCCTATTCCAATGAATCCCAGCCCATCTTGCTAACCTGCACGCTTATATAAACACACTGCTGTGGAAGATACACGCCATGCTGTACCCCAACCACAGTAATGAAAGATGGTAAAAAGCCTTATAGCAAATATGTACATGGTTTATAGCATTTTCATAACTTTTCATAAGAGACACCAGTGGAACTTCATAAAAAAAAGAAATCTATTGGTTACTCTCAGCTTCAAGTTAAGCTTTTTGGATTTTTTTTTCCTATTCAAACAGATATTATCAGCAGAGATACTAGCAGTACCGTGACTTAATTGCTGGGGCAACAGAAGGAGATTTTTACACTTCTTTTCCCTTTGTGTTTTTTTCAGTTTAGAAGTATGAATAACAGTCTTGTTATTTTATGTGCAGACCAGCTCAAACAGTTGTAAAGCTTTTTTCCCCCTACAGTCTGCTGCTGGTGTGAATTTTCAAGCTCTCGGTGTGGCCACTACTGAAACCACGTTCAACACATGGAATCAGCCTCATTGAGTCATGAAGTCATAGCTTTAAAGACTAGCTCGTGAGTCATTAAGAAGCACATTATAGCAGTTCAATGATGACAAGATCAAAATTTGACCATTTGATTAATAGAGGATCAGCCTCCTTGTTGCTTGTGACCTAAATAGTCATTTATGGATCTTGATTTCATAAACACACTTTACATCTCCACTAAAAAAAAAAAAAAACTTATGCAAAATGATTACAACTTGAAAGCAAATAGTTTTTCTTTGGCTGACACAAAACAGAAGGTGTTGCACTTGGGTCAAGGCAATCCCAGATCTGAGTACGGTCTGCGAGAAGAGTTCATTGACAGCAGCCCTGTAGAGAAGGACAAGGGAGTCCAGATGGATAAAAAGCTGGACATGAGCCAGCAACGTGAATTTACAGCAACAGCAATATCCTCAGCTGTATCAAAAGAGGGGTGATCAGCAGGGAGAGGAAGATGACTGTCTCCCTCTACTTTGTCCTTGTGAGACCCTATCTGGAGTACTGCATCCAGGCCTGGGGCCCGCAGTACAGGAAGGACGCGGAGCTGTTGGAGCGAGTCCAGAGGAGAGCCACTAAGATGATCAGAGGGCTGGAGCACCTCTCCTATGAGGAAAGGTTGAGGGAACTGGGCTTGATTAGCTTGGAGAAGGCTCTGGGAGACCTCACTGTGGCCTTCCAGTACTTGAAGGGAGTTTACAAGCAGGAAGGAGGCTGACTTTACATTGTCTGATAGTGATAGTTTTAAACTGGAAGTGGGGAGATTTACATTAGATGTTAGGAACAAACTTTTCATTCAGAGGGTGGTGAGGCATTGGAACAGGTTGCCCAGAGAGGTTGTGAATGCCCTATCTCTGGAGGTGTTCAAAGCCAGGGTGGATGGGATCCCGGGCAGCCTGATCTACTGGGTGGCAGTCCTGCCTATGTCAGGGGAGTTGGAACTAGATCATCATCTTTAAGGTCCCCTCCAACCTAAGCCATTCTGGGATTCTATGATAAGTGAAAGTATTGATCTCTCCCTCTGAGTTTTCCAATTTGCATAGTAAATTGAAATATCACAGAGTTTTTCATCTATTAAGTACAGCTATGGGACTGCAACAAGAAAACAAAAGAGGAGCTCTCAGACTTTGAAAGCAGGATTTAAATACACAACGTGTAACCAGATCATGTCATGTTTTTCTTTCCTAAATCACTATAAGATTCCTGGTGAGATGATGGCTGATGACAGAGAGCTTGATGTCTCAACTAACTGTCCCAAAAGACCTGAAGTAGAAAAAGCCTATATCTTAATTATTTTCAAATTGTGTGCACCAAAAGAATCAGAAGCTTCTGAAATGTTTTACGGTCTAAAATTGTCTTAATAAGTTCAAGAGCAGGCAAGCTTTGGTATCTGGGAAGCAATACCATGTGTTCTACATATGTAGATTACAATTTTAACATGCATCAGTTTCCCTTTAGAGTATCACAAAACGCTATCTTTATCAATCTCTATGATCATTATGTGAGCATGACTGCATGGTTGATCTGCTTCTCAAACCCAAGTTGCTATCTTTAGCGGTGTCCCTAATTGTATGTTCAAAAAATAACAACAACAATAATGCACCAATGTAATCCTTCAGAAGTCTAGAAGTTTTAGATTTACAATTTAGCATGACCTCTGTCAAAGTTCATAAGGTCTCCATCTGTGTGTGAGTAACTGCCAGGCTACAGAAATATGGACCCCTACAGCAGCTTGCTCCTGACTACCTGCTGCTTCCAAAACACTGGCCAGACATTAGCCCCACACTCTCACAGGATCAAACAGAGGCTAACAGGCAGTGCTTATTTCATGCAAAGTTACACACTAAACTCAAGTATATTATATTTATGTTGCAGTGGCTTTCAGGGGATTTTTTTTTTCTTGACCAAGTCTGCTGTCTGCCAAGAACAAAATCACATTTGTTAACTTGACAAGGCATGACATTTCCAACAAACAAACAAAATCCCAAACTGTATCAATTTATTTCCCCCTCCAGAAAACAAAATTTCACTTCAGCATCATTCTTTTACACTGTTAAGACCGGTGCAGAACTGCAGTTGTAGCTATATTCTTCTTTTCTCCAAGTCAAAATATTATAAAAAACAATAATCAATGTCTCTTGTATCTTTTTTTCCTTTTACTCATCTGTGTTCTTCATACCACATTACATCAGCAGAAGCTCAATTTAAGATGCACTTCACGGATTTCAATTTTGACATACCATTTTCCAGAACACTTTTGTAAAAGAGAGAGGATTAACGCTTAACTTCTGGAGATATAATGAAATAAGAAATGTAAATATTTTTAAGTCTTATATATAACATATATAATCCTGAGGTTCAATCGCTTTTGTAGTTAAACTCCTGTTATTGCCTAATGAACACATGAGCATACTAAATAATCACATCTTTCAAGAGGGCTGATTAGCAAATGCTGCTTTGAAGTTCTCATTAAAAAATAATAATAATATTTGGAAGAAATTGCTCTACATACTGTCCGTCTCTTTTATCTTGCCTCTCTTTGTACATTCTCTACACCATACCTACCTTAAACTCTCGGCAAAAGTACCTCTTTTTTATTAAGTTACAAACTGCTGCCCAGCTCCTATCCTACTTTCAAAAAAAAAAAAAATTAAAAGCAGAAAGATGAAAAAGATTTTACAGAAAACAGAAGTTTCTTATCGGGTTTGTGAACAGGATATCATCTGAACAAACCTGGAATGCTAAGTCACAAAACCATAAGCCGTGTTTTCACTATAAATATTTACTGACACTAAACATATTCAGTGTTGATTGGCCTTTTTACAGTATTAAGCTTCTGTCATCTTGACATTTGCAAACACAAATCTGCGTTTATCCGTGTAAACTTAATTGGAGTCCTACATGCCTCTCTGTAGATAAGCAGTCGAATATACTTAACTTGCTGATAGTTTCAAATTGTGCTGAGGAAATAAAAAGAGCTTTATCTGCATACCTATGGATTGCAAAAACAACGTGCAGAGGATGTTTTCCTTAAAAAAACAGCAGAGCCAAATTATCACCAATCATTTTAAATGCTGCATGAGAATAAATGGTATGAAGTTTAGATGGCATCCCTGTCCATTTCTTTAACCAAAAATAATAAAGTATTAACCAAGCTCTGTGCTGTGCTGTAATAAACTTAAGTTACTTTCCTCTTAAAGCAAGAGCATTATCAGTGATATGCACAGACTATGAAAGCATGGCAAACTTTTCAAGGCTCATGATTACCACACACAGCTAGCCCCCATGCTTGCAATTCCAAACGTTGCCATAATATTCCTTAAATCCTTCAACATTCAACTGTGTAACTGTGTTTGATTCGTTTCAGAGCAGGCTACAGGCATACAAAATCCAAAAGCAAACAAGGGCTTCCACAGTTTCTTCTGTTTTATTTTATTTTTTTTTAATTTTAAATTTAAGTCTTAATACACAAACATCCACATCAAATTCGTATATAGGATCCTTATACAGCTGACCCTTGGAACCAAACACGTATTTCAAATAAAATATTAATTTTTCCCACTATTAAAGTCCTGAGCTCACAAAATGCACAGATCACAATAAAGGGGGGAAAAGAAGAAAAAAGCAGATAGTATATGATAATATCCTACTGTAAAAATCATTAGTCCAATCAGAAGATAAATTTTGTATCACACGGACTTCTGAAAACCTTAATAAGATTAAGCAGCCTACTGTTTATGGTGTTAGTAAGAATGTATAAATGTTTCAATCAGTAGAATAACTGGAAGACTTTATGAAGAATAAGTGAAAGGAGGAGGATGACTAGCTTGCCATCACCCTCTCACCAGCCACTCTTTCACTTTGGAGAAGAGGAATAGGTCACAAGGACAATATTATCTCTAAGGGGCTTAACTAGAAGTAACAGTACTAACTAGAAGTAGCAATACTTGTCTTTTGATGTCTCCTCAATAAGGCACACTGTTTTTCCTGTAACTTCTCACTTCCACAGATCATCTCATAAAAGAAAAAAGAAGTAAATCATCTTATTTTTCTTCTCCTGCACCAGTAACATTACCCTCCCCTTTCACCTGATCAGTCAGTACTTTGACTTTCTCTTCCTCTCCCATAGCTCAGTAGTCAATAAACCTTCCTAAACTACATGCCATAAAGCTCTACTGAGAAGCTGCCATTCCCACCCCTACCCCTGCAACTGGTTGAAGAGAAAAAGGACAGGAGAACTAGGAGGAAAATCTTCCTTTGTGCCAGAATGTGCATTCTGAAGTGACGTTAATAATGGTCACTTTTATCACTTTGGCACTGCTATCTGCTAGTTGCTTTCCCTTCTCCAGTTTCAGTTTCCACAATGACCCACTTGGGAGCCAGATGATCTCTGCTGCAAAGGGTCAGGGAACCCAAACCTCGTTACCTCTGCTACCCAAAGGGGAAAATACACAGTTCCATTGCAGAATCTCTTGCAGCACTTTTGTAAAGCACAGACAGGAGAATGAGACCAAAAATATTCTTTTTTAAGAATAAGCACCCTGCAGGAAAACTGCTTTACATACGAAGGTTTTTTCACAATACCAGTGAGTTCTCTAGCACACCTGCATGAAATTAGAATACAAAATACTATTTAATTTACATCACTGCCATTGAGAAATACCTTTTTACTTAATATATAACAGGCATTCAGTAATTCCTGATAAACAGTTGTTTGGATTTAAATTAAAGTTTATTGTGAAAACCTCATTACCTGAAAATTATTTTCTTTGAATTATATGACAAAATACTCAAGTGTGTCTCTGTTTTTCTTTTTTTCCAGAAGGTCTTCACTAAGTAACACAAGTGGACTTTGTTTTTTCCTCCCAATTAGTACGTTTACAGCTGGAAAATCACACTGTTTCTGCTGTCACTGTCCTTTCAGGCCTCAGTTCATATCACAGACTTCAATTCCATATTCCCATTTCCCCTCAAACATTCACCGCAGTTATTTATCACATTCCAGTTTTAAGTACTTGCTCTCTTAGTCTATGCTGGAAGAAACCTTCCTTGTGGTTTGTGCCTTCCTTATTACTACTACTCCTTATTGCATCTTCTTCTTCCTCTTTTTTCTCTTCTTCTTTTTCTCAAGCAGTCGACTGCATTCCTCTCTCTCCTCAGTGAACAAGACCTCAACAGAGAAAGTCTAACTTTTCACAAAGGCTTAAATTGATGTTACTGCTTTATACTTGAATCATCAGGGAATATATTAAAAGAAAAAAATACAGGTTGCATACAATGATTTAAGCTATCTGCCCAGTCACACCTGTGGTGAGCCAATCAGTTCTACTTTCAGAAATCTTAGTTGAGATTTCAAATTTAGATCACATCTCAGTGGAAGAGTAAGTTCATGTCAGGATAATTTAGATGTTAATGGACTTCAGGAGATCATTTAAGCCAATGCACTCCTCAAATGTATTTTACTTTCATCTGATCCCATAAATAACAAGATATTACAAATGAACATGTTGTTTGCTTCCCTGTGACGACATTGAATATACCTTGAGTTAAGTACATTGGTAGCATCTGCTGATGAACAGATTTGTTCCCTGCAAGTAGAATGGAGCCAAAAGCAATGGGATAATTCTTGGATATCCTAAAGTCACAGCAGTGGAAGTTGAATGTGTGTTCATACAGGCAGTACACAAGGAGCACTGTGAAGTGCAGGGACTTCGCTATCAGCATGCCTCCAGGTACCCTGGATGAGTCACCTCCAGGAGAGTCATTCTGCCCCTTCAGTCCCTGGATTCTCTACTGAGACCACCATGAATGACATTATATGTTGGCATTTGTTCCAAGAGGACATGTGTCTTCTCGGAACTCAATAAAGACCACTGATTTCACATGGGTCAGCAAGCAACCATCAAAATATTAGCGACTAAAAATCCCTACCAACTTTTGCCTGCCTTGAACTAGTGACACAGAAGTGATGGGAAAGACTCCATCTTCCATTAGCGATCCCTAAGCTATCCATTAGATGGTCCTCAACTGCTACCCAGTCACCCCATCCCATTGCCACCATAGGTGAGCAAGCAAACACTTTTGTTGACAGAAATGCTACAATTCTTGGGAATCCAAATTCTCACAGTGTGTATTATCTGTACAGTTTGCACTGCCTTTAGCTGGTAATCTTAGCTAAAATTTTTTGCAACTCTTAAAAGACTTGTTACTGAGAATGAAAAGCTAAACAGTCTCTAAAATACAAAGCAAACAAAAGCTGCTTCAAAAGCGATGAGGTTTTTTTTCAGAATATGGAACATGAAGCACACTATTCAGAAAAACTATGTAGATCTTTGAATAGTTGTATATGGGCTCAATATTCAAATTTAAAACCAATTTAAAGCCACTTTAAAAATATCTGTATATTTAATTACTAATAGCAACTACTCATATGGACTCCATGTGAGACATGTTCCCAAAAGAGCAATACAGTTTAATATTATGTTACATAACAATATAAAGCAAAAAAAAAAAAAAATCATTTTAAAATGCTTTAAATTGTTTTTTACAGGGTTTCTTTGTCAATTTATATAGAGAGTACTGTTTCTTCTTCACCACTTGCTAAGCTTACTTGAACTTAATAGAGACAACTCTGAACAACTGAAATTCTGTATTTGTCTAGCCTGTCCAATCTGCATTGTTCTGAACTACACTGACAAGTATAGAAGTATTAATCACACTAGATATGAGATACTGTAATATCTATGTGTGATGCTTATAAATAAACCCTGACAAGAAATTGACTGCTGTGTAAAACTACATGAAAATCTTGTTGGCTTTCAAATGGAAATCATTGCTCATCATAATTATAAATGCGTCCTGAAAGTTTATGAACTTCTGAAACCTATGGCAAATTAAAATCTATCCTCTGTAACACAGTAAGAATGCACTCCTGCCTGTAGTTAATTTATTACCTCTTTCAGTGTTTTTAATACACGAGGAAATTTTTCAGTGGTATAAATACTAGTGAGAGATCAGTTACGAGCATTTAAATGCATATATGCATATTAATAAGATACTAAAAAAAATGAAGAATGCAAATTAATAGTTTTCAGATGCAAGGCAACCTACCCTTTCTAGATATTTATGTATCTGTAGAACTAACCAAACACATCTATGTAAAATAACCAAGAACAAACCATTAGGTTCCATTCCATATTATAGTACGCAATAGAAGACCACACTCCACGTACAATTCAAATACTGTCATTAAATATAATTCATCTAGTGTCATTTGCTACTTGAGTCAAGAACCTGTTTCAATTAAAAAGAGAAAAAAAACAACACTATCCTACTTCATTCTCGCCACATTCGCTCATATAAATTTACTAAGCTGATATACAGCAGGGGTTTACATCAGCACATTGTACTGCAGTAGTATAAAGGCTCAAGTTCCACCAGCATCAATCTATTTTAGAGTCTAGTCCTACCACCTATCTAGCTACACTGTGGTATAGAGATGCTCATTTTCCCCTGAACAGATAAATATTTTGAGTCTGACGTAGCATCTGTACTATTCGTCAGAAACCATTAAAGCCATACCAAGTTTTAAAGAAACACTAACATGCTGTTCTACTACGCAAGCTAGGCTCTCCTGCTCCTCCTGCAGCTGTTTAGGCAAACGAAAAGCAAACGAAAAAAAAGCAACAAAACCAGCAAACCCTAGTAGTTGCCTTCCCTTCTATCCTGGTTCTCCTAAGTATACTGACTAGCAATGAAAAAAAAACCCTCTTTCAGACACCACAGCTAAAAGGAAAAGTGAAGATCTTTACCACATTACAGTTGCCTTCTCTACTTATCCCCAGGATAAGAAAGAATAAAAAATCCAATTTTTCTCTCTATTTTGAGTTTTCCTTCTTTACTTTTTTTTTTTTTTCCATAAGACAGAGAGGAAGATGTAAAGATTTCTCCCACACAAACCCCAACTTCCCTTTTTAAAACTTCAAACAAGCTAAAGTGGTCATGGTTGATTCACTCCTGCTGCTTGGGAAAGCTGAAAGAGCATCTACTGCTTCTAGGCAGTCACCGACCAAGAGCTGAAACACATTTTACTTATCAGTGTACATCTCTATTTACCCAAACATAAACAACTACGTTGAAAATAAGAAAATATATATATATATAGTCAAATACTGAACTGTGATAATATTTTTACTGTAGTCTGTGTATTAAACTGCTATAAAGCAGCAACTACTTTTAATTCCCTACAGCACAGAGGCCCTTTCTTTCCCCCCACTATGCAATACAAAAATTACATGCCACCATCTTCTCAAATCTCATTGAGGAAATAATTCAAATATTTACCTCTAACCATTTATCTCATAAAGCAAAAACAATGGAGAAAAAATGAAGTCTTTAGCGCTGATCTATCTTCTCAGCTTAATTAACACAAGCTTTTCCTGTTTTCATTTGCACTTACGAAGTGGGAATTTTACTCAATTTGCTAATTACTACATTTTCAAGCTGTTTTGTTGAAGTAGATCACACTAGGAACCCAAATTTCTGTAGTTACCTCGAATTACGTAATTGTCTAAAGCCTCCTCCATTCTTCTCAATGCTTCAGCTCTATTAGAGCCATACGTAATCAGCTAAAAAACAAAAGGCATTTAAGTTAACTAAAAATAGAATGTTTGTCTCCAGAATCTGCAAAGCATTTAAAATGAACACAGTTTGTAAAACTGCAATCTCAAAAACATTTCTAGCCCATTACTGGATCTATGTTTCAGAGGCTCTCTAAAACATCAAGAGAAAACTAAGATCTCAATCCATTTGATGAAAGAAGGCCAATCACTTTCAGTTCAAACAAAACTGGGTGTGTGAAAGGATTCTCTCTTTTTCAGGTGCATTGAAAATTAGAGCAGAGATTGAGTTGAGTGAACACCCCAACCAACTTTCAAGACTTATTCGACAAATGAACTCTGACTATATTGTTTATAGTTTAACTTTACCAACAATTACTGATGAATATGAACTAGTACCAAGAGAGTACTTTCAACCATTTATTTCACTGCTTCTTTTCAGAAGCCAGAACAACTAAAATAACAGTTCTGGTTAGGATACATTAAAAGAATATACTGGTTTCTGCTTGAAATCCTTTTAATAATCAGAAACAGCAAGATAAATAATTATTGCGTCAATATATAAACAAAATTTTGTTGAATCTTCCTCTATTACGTATTTTTCTTTATTCCTTTCATATTTCCTCAAGGCATATTTCCTTATCGATCTGTGTATAAAATCAGCATTTCATACCTTAAGGATATTAAAAAATAATCAACTCACTTTTGAGATCATAGGATCATAGTAAATGCTGATATCACTTCCTTGTTCTATGCCACTGTCAACACGTACCTTCAGAAAACAAAACAAAACAAACAAACAAAAAAAAACTTCAATATGCAATAAAATATATCCGGTAGGCCTAAAACATAATATTCATAGAATCAAAGAATCATAGAATTGCTCAAGTTGGAAAAGACCTTCAAGATCAGCAAGTCCAACTGCAACCTAACCATGCTACCCTAACTCTTTAATCAGGAGAAGAGGAGGCTGAGGGGAAACCTTACTGCTCTCTTCCAACATTCATGAAGCTCATCGTGTACATTTTTCTCTTGAAGAACTAGGATAATAACTTGTTTTCAGAGAAGTTGAAGAAGGGGAAGGGAGCCTTTTTCTCCACCAGGAAAAATACCTTTAAGTCATTCTTTCCTTTAAAAGAAACATAAATGTAATCTGCATCTGAGAGTCAAAATTCTCGTTTGTTCTCCTTAGAAAGCACAGTAAAAATGTTAAATTTGGTTTAAAGATTTAGGTTGTGTTACACACTTTCAACCTCAACTCACAACGCGTCCAACTCTGATTTAATCACTGTAATAAGATAGTCGTAATTATTCTTCTGACTGACACCTGGCATGAAGGACGCCCCTTAAAATCACACCCTTTCTGCATCTATACGTAATCACATTCCACACGTTTCACGACAGCCCTTCTGAAGGTTCCAGTGGGAATACAACTCAGGAGCATTCAGCAGGAACTTTGGAGCTCTGCTTATCAGCTCTATAGGAATACCGATCCTGTGGTTTTCATGTCTGTAACACTTTCCTTTTCTGCCTCGCCCTCTTGACTGTAAACCATTGTGTTTTCTGTTGCTGCTGTTCCCCCGAGGCGTTAATGTTTACACAGCTTTTTCCATGGCTTTGCTTTGTAAGGACACAGCCCCAATTAAATCTCTGATTCTGCAATATTCACGGAAAAAAATAACACAAGTTCAAAAATCCCTTTTGAAGAGGCCGATTGCTGTTAACCAGCCAACAAGTTACTCAGTATAATGGTGATTCTTGTTTTCATCTCTCAGTTTGATTTCATCACTGTAGCAATGAGGTTAGCCATATAAAACTGTTTAAATGAGCAATTTCTAGGGAAGAAATATTTATTAAATTGCTGCTTTTGAGCACTGGAATCTGAAATATTTTTAAAATACTAATCAAAATAACTCAAGAGCAGTAAATGCATTCTGGGGATCACAATGATGGAGGACTCTAATCAAAGCTGTTTAAACAGCAGGGCTCTGATATACTGCATTGTAAAGGGGATGGCGAAGAGGGTCCTGGAATCTCACTTAAATCTTCACCTGTGGGAAGGAACCTTTGCAATAAACAGCAGCTCAGCTGTCTGCAGCAAGGCAGAAAAAGGTCAACGCAACGGCTGCTAGGCCTTTAATATTTTAATTTAGGCGATTATCAAGGGACCACATGTAGAACCTCTTGTCTACAAAATCCACATGAGGGCATGATGATGACTTTATTATCCAAATGACATAAAAGACACCCTAGCAGGTGTACTCGTCTTTTTCAGTAAAAATACACTGATTGGATTTTATGAGGTTTAATTAAAGAAGTGTATTTATGAATTTGTATGTTTTTATGTTTATGTTCAGATTTACATATTCATTGCATATTTACATTTCTGTAGTATATTTATTTATATTGTAAAGGCAGTACCACTTCCATAGCATTCGTACTGCATCTTACCCGAATGTGTTTTATTTACATTTAACTAGGCTTCCCACTACCCATATCAGGTGTTTAACATTACCTACTGATGAGAAGTAGCTCAGACACGTCATTATTACAGATAAAATAAGCAGCTTAAGTCTCAACTCTCTTTGTAGCTTCTACACCATCCACCCTCACAGGATGCTTGCTTAAATGTAAAAATTCAAACAAAAAGAATCCATCTACTCAATCTGTGATCTAGTATAAACCTCCCCCCTTATGTAACTTTTCTGAATGCATGATGATCATATATAAGACATGAAGCTATGGCATTCACACTCCACACATAAATGAATTATAATGTGACTTTTGTCTCTAAAGTAACACAAGTGTTGATAGTGCTTAACATATACACTTACATGCACGTAAGTATTTATATACGAACATCATATTCTGACAAAGAGAAAAAAAAATCTATGAAAATAGCATCATTCCCACTCATAGTAAAGCAGGCTAGTCAGGTCTTGAAATCAACGTAAAGCTTCTGAAGGTACTGACTACATGGCTCCACCTGCTCTATGTTTCTGTTCATATACAACATATGTACTGCTAAACAATCCACACTTTTTATTAAGTACAATATTCTGAAAAGGGAAAAATTACAGAGGGAATTTAAAAATCTTCAAAAAATACTGTAGAATTTCAAGAAATCTCTTCTGTAGGAGTTTAATTTTCATAAAATAAACTCAGGGTGACTAAAAACAATGACAGCAAAAAAAGAAATGCATTTACCATCTTCAATTCTCCCTGCAGTGGTTAAATTTTCAGAGCCCAGTAAATGTAGATGATTTTATAAACTATATGGTGTGACAAAACTCAATGAATATTAGATGAAAAAGAAACCATAACTCAACAGATATTTACTATAAAGTCCCTAAGTAGATAGATAATAGCAATACCTTTTAGACCTTCAGCATTTACTTCTGCTTGGCATACTTCCTTTCTTTTATTCAGCATTGAAAATATCAAAGAGAAGCTACAGTTCAAAATCTTACTGTACTCCACAGCAAATTGGTATTACAACCCCAAACACTTTCATTGCTGTTGAACTATCATTATGTGTTGTTATGCTATGACAACAGCAAACTAAAAGAAAAAAAAACCTTTAAGTGGGGGAAAAGCCCAATTTACATGTCAGTCCTGCAATGAACTATTAGCGCATCAAACTCCACTCACCTACAGGTATAGATTTCTAGTATTTTCCAGTTCTTAACTGTACAAGTCTAACAGTTTTTGTCTTTCTGTTCAAGTGGTAAAAGAATGGATGGCTGGTCATATTGCCAAAGAGCAATGCTGGAGCTCTTGAGGTATGGCAGCAGTTTTTCCATGGTGGGCAAGAGCATTAAATATGTATGCTCACAATTACAATGATATGAGGTTTTGTGGTTACCCATCTTAAGATTCATTATCAATGATGAAAAATTGACGTTCCCTTGTACCACGCTGTATGAAAATTACAGAATATACGAGACAAAAAGAATCAGTAGAGTATTATCTACAGGTAAGAAAACACCTCACATATCCATGCATGGCAGCTCCTCCAACTTGAGAAACTGTCAAATACGGCATGCAGCCCATCACAGCCAACTTTACAAAATTAGAAGAAATGAACTGAAAATGCTACAAATCTGAGCTGATTTCCAAATCCAACTTTTGACAACTCTAAAATCTAAAATGTAAAAAACAAACACTGTGGCACAATGTAAAGAACTTTTTTTGGTAGTATTCATTTTGTTCTTCACGGCGTGACATTCTCAGGAGAGAAATTAGTTCAACAGTGGCAGGAAACATGTATTAAGATACCAAACCATGAGTGTCCAAATAAAAATAGCAGTTCTATTTTTAATAACACAGAAGTAGTGAACAGAAAGAACAGCCCAGACGCTCCATATAAGCTCCTCAAACCACTGCTCTGAAGCCTCCAGTGTAATTAAAATTTCTTTCTTCAGTACCACGACGGACCACGTGAAGCGATCAGGCATCTCCCACCCTTCATTTTCAATTCACCTCTCCCCCTAAGCACAACTCCCAGCCCACCCTGTCTACCTGACAAGTGACAGCCCAATCTGATTAAATGCTTGCAAGGGAGGGGACTTGTGGGCCTCCATGACAGGCCAAAAGTGATCACCATGGAGATACATAATTACAGCTGTCAACGCGTCTACTGTCCTGCTGGCATCAATTTGATTGCTCCCAGCAATAATGATAGACAAAGCTTAGTGTGCACTCTCCTGCACCCAATCACTTTATCTATTCTGTGGTCCATTTAGCTGACATGCAACATTCGCACAAGCAAATAACAGCAGTAAGCAGAACATTTAAGGCATTTTAATTGTTTTTTCTTTGTATGGATGGCTCACAAGCGCAAATGTTATTACATAAAACTCCTGCTGCAGCATTAATTGAAGAAAGATTTGGTGGGACAAAGACCGTAGGGGGTATAGTTTGTCCATTATCACTTGTACTTTCAACAGGTCTCACGTTTGGAAAATTGCAAATTGCAAAAACTTGCAAGGGCAAAATGTTTGACATCCTGTTAACTATTACAACATGGTGAAAACTTCTAACAACTGCTGGAGTATTCATTATAAATTCTTATTAAATACACTCTGTTTCATTTAAAAAAAGAAGTTTAGATACATCCAATGATACCTTTTCCCTTCATCTCCTCTTTAAGATCACATAATGCTTTTTAGTTCTTTACAATTTTTTTCTGCTTCCAGGCTTTGAACACAGCATGAAGCCTTAAAGACCAGAAAGGGTCAGGTCCCCTCAGAAAGTACATGGGCAAAAACAATTTAAGAAGCAAAATAAATCATATATCCAATAACATCTCTACATTTAAGATTTCTCCTGTAATCTTCCACTATTTTCCGTGCAAGCAATCAGACTGAATAATCGTATTCACAGATGGTACAGCCTTGCAATTCCACTGATAGTGTCATATATATATATGTACTTATGACTTAGAGTCCCTTGATTTTACAGAAATGTCATGCCCTTGTTCTTTTCAAGTATCAGAAAACACAATTTATTAGACAGCTATTCCATATATATAGACAGCATCTTGAAAAGTGTAATAATCTGCATATAATAAACTGAAGCAAATTTGCTCTTCAAAATCTGTAATGTTAAGCAGAAAGCACTGACAGTTTCTCACTGATGTCTTTAGTTCTTGGTCATCAAAGAGTTTACTCTGCATTTGACTCAGCGTTGAACTGTCTCATTATTTTCACTTAAGCTGTGTTTGAAAAACTTAAGCTCAAAGTTATAGAACGTAGTAAAATATTTCAACACATACTGGTTTCCTGTTATACCTAAACTGAGTACATCCAAAAGCCAGCTTGGAAGCATACACTTTCAAACTCATCTGTAAGTAGCACAAGTAAGTATTGCCATGACCCTCCCCCTCCCCACCCTCTCCACCCCAGCCCCCCCAAATGCTAAAGACAGATCCTAATTTACAAAGTTACTGAGTACTTACATCCCTTGTCTATAAAAATGAGACCCTCAACACTCAGTATCTATGAAAATCAGAACCAAGTTACTTACACTTGGCACATGCAACGGCTCCTGATATTGAGATAGTTTACCAATGGATGGCAGGCCAAAAGATTTGTAGGGGTCCTGAAATAAAATTCAACATGAGAATGTATTAAGCTTTTACAGATGTGGAGAAAATGATGTTAAATAGCTTGAAGTCTAACAGAAACCACGGTTGGAATAGCTTTGCTTTCCTCCCCAGAATTACTTGCGTTGAACTACACTTCTTCAAACCCTGTGACACAAAATAAAGAAGTGGAAGCATGTACGTTCTCTTGCACTGCAGTCAAAACAGTAGGAAAAAAAGTGCTCTGCACATGGCTACATTGCGCCACCAAAACTTTCAAAAACCACATCTTCATTTACTGCATTGTGCTTTGGAAGAAGGATGGGAAAGTATGTAGAGAAGGAGTGGCGTTGAGAAAAAAGTTTAAGGAAAAAAATCCAAAGATAAAAAGAGCAGTCGGGAATTCAACTATCACTGGAAATCAAACTGACCTTCACATCTGTGGAAACCACCTACATAATGCAACACTAATACAAATTTAGTAATATAGCAAATAAGTGTATGGATTCTACGAACAACCAATCTCATGACAAAGTATTAAGATCCATTATTTGAATTCCCTCATAATTATAAATATGCTGAGCAAAAAGAAAGCCCAAGCATCAGTTACTCCAGGGTGAAGCCTATGCATACTCAGAAGAGCTTCCGTGCCAATAACATTAGAAATATTGATCCTTTATCAAAACAATTCACATAATTTTTAACCAGTAGAGCAAGTTGAAGATTATGGGTACGTCACAAAGAGAAAGAAAGAAAAAAATTAAAAAGCCTAGGGCCATAAATCAGCAATAGTTACATGAGGAAAAAAGAATATCTCAGGAGGCTGGATTATATTTGAAAAGTACAGTTGTCTAAAAAGTTCTTAAAACAAAATGAAAGCTGAGTGTCATTTTTTAAATGAGCTTATCTTGATTCGGATACCATGAAGAATTGTCCTAAACATGCTTGAAAATACATTTTATTTTTTAGAAAGCTTTTTTTAAGATGAGAGAGGCAGTTTTTCCTATGAAGAACTGTGATTTCAGCAGACACAACTTGCTTCTTCAACAGCCCATTAAAATGTTTTGGAACAACAACAAAAATTCTTTAAACCACTGAATTATTTCAATGGTCATTTTAGTTTCAAGTACATAAGAAATTGGGAAGTTCTAGTTGACTGTACCAAACAATACAAATTCTGCATTATTAATTGCGAACAGAATATATAGCAAATGTTCTTCAAAACAAACCTTAGCTATCATTTACCGTTTTTTATTTTGATTTGGGGGGAAAAAAAAAAAAGGTATGTAAAAAATACACACCACATTTTGAATTAAGAAATAAAACCTCTACAAACACTCATTAACCATTTGTGTTGCATGCTCTAAATCACACCTTTCGTATGACAATCCTTGACTTCACCTTGGTCTCTATCCCCACCTGGTTATTACTACTCTGCAATTCTACCACCTACCCTCCTCCCCATTACCACTCATTTACCTCAGCATAAACTCGACATTCAACCGCCCAGCCGTTGATGGGAATATCAGCTTGTTTGTGCCTGAGAGGGTAACCCTTAGCAACACGGATCATTTCTTGGACCAAGTCCAGGCCGGTAATGCATTCTGTGACGGGATGTTCAACCTGCAAGGTCAAGAACTGTCAGTCAGTAGGTAACAAAAACAACCAAAGAAATCCCTCTCCATAAGCAAACACACAAACAAGAAATTGAACCAGGCAAGGAACACATTCCCATCTTGGTATTTCCTCTCCATCTCCCAAAAAACATATTTGACAAGCTCCCTGCAACCTTCTTTGTAGAGAAACACCAAAAAGTAAAATAATTAGCAGATTACAATAACTAGGAGAAACACACAAAAGGAGAAACAACTATGAGGTTTTTTTCATTTATTTTACAAACTCAAAGCACCTGGTGATGATAAAGTGGTTTTTCTTTGCTTAGAAGCTTTTCCTGTTCAATTTTGTTTTGAAGAGACTAGCACATTAGCCCCAGATATATTTTAGCCGAGAATCTCAAAGAAGCTGATAATCAACCCATTCTGCTACACTTAACACGGCACGTCCAGGAGCTGCTTACAATTTGCCACAGAACTCGCCTACCCTAAATCTCACCCATTCGCCTGCTTTCACTAACCTGTCCTGACAAGCAACCAGATTAGCGTAATCTTACATCAGCGCAGTGTAGCAGAAATGAGCAGATGGATCCTTCAATTTTTTTCCCCCTCCAGACTTATCTGTTTAGTGCTTAGCATGCACAATAGCTGGGCTGGACCAACAGAGTCACTCTGTTCTCTCAGCAAATTGCTGCTAACGGCTTTGGGTGATGCTGCCATGGGAATACCCGTCGCTCACGCTAAACAACGCATGTGCGTACAAGCATGCACACATGTGGGCGCACATGCATGTACACACCTTCTTCTTTGAAATGTGAATGGATAGGAATGAATACATTAACATGAGAAAAAAATCTTTAACCACTGTATTCACTGTGTTCAAGAAACATCTGGACGCTGTACAGAGGGACATGGCTTAGTGGGGAATATGGGTGGTAGGTGGATGGTTGGACTGCATGATTTTGGAGGTCTTTTCCAATCCTGGTGATTCTGTGATTCTGTGTACAGTTAAAAAAAATAAATAAAAAATAAAAATCAAAGCAGCAACAGCGTGCAGGGCACACCAGATAGACAATGCAACTCATGCTATAAGCATGTTCTTCACACAAAGACAGATTTAAGACTTTCCACATAAAAATCATGACCTGCTATTTTCGTTATGAAACGGTACTCCAAGAGCCTTAACAAAATGCACTTCACAATGGTTTCTCTATCATGTGATGCAGTACTGCATACACTCTGTGACACAGGAAAAGGTCAGTGAACAAACCACATGTCTTTCTTCCTTCAAGTACACTCAAATAAGGAAAATATTTAGTCATTATAATAATTTGTGACTAATCGGAACAAGTAGATGCTTTGGTCTTTAAGAAAAAGGCCTTGTAAAAATAAACAGATGGCATCCATAATTAGCCCTGTGTGTGCTGTGAGTTTGTTTAGAGTTTCAACAACATTTTAAGACGTTTTGACATAATTTTAATGACAAATCATCACTGAAGCAAGGACTTATTCTTTGAAGGATAAAAGTAACATTGGAATGAGAATCTGATTATACAGTTTGAGGATGCACATTTGGGATTCAAACTTGATTCTACCTAACACGATACTCTCCAGCATGAGAAGTTTAATAACAGTACTTGGAGAATCTATGAAACACCTCCATGTCTACCCTGCAGTGTTAAATTGAAGCAATTCTATTTCTATTAAAACTAAGTTTTAATACAAAGTTACTCACCACACATGAATAATCTGAACAACAGAACTTACTCTCTTACCTTGGAAATTAAGTTTTAAAAAATTACCTCAGAGTTTACAATGCCTCTGGAATTCTAATGTCAAAAATAATTAAAATACAAATGCTTCTTTTTTACAAAGACATTTATCTGCATTATTCAGCTATACTGTCATTTTTCTTGGATTACAATTGGCATTCCAGATTCAATAGCTTCATTGTTGTTTTCAGCTTTATTGCTGATGATCAAAATAGGACGGAATGTTTCTGGAAAGAAAAATATTTGTGTTGTTTGGTTCTTATGACTCACAAACATTTATTTAATCCCTTCTTCAATAAAGATCTTTGACTTGGTCAATATTTTCCTCTGTTTCTTCAAAATACTCCCTTTGTGTCTGCACAGAAAACAGCATTCAGAAAATATGACAAGCAAAATTTTTTGAGGTCTTTTTGAGGGTGGAGAGAAGTTGTTCTGCTCTCTTACAGGACTGTTCTTAGGACTAATGCTGTTTAGGGATAACATAGACAGAACCAACCATATCACTAATTCGGTAGTACAAAACATATTTTAAATGCTTTTCCATATACATTAAGAGCAACAGATCACCTAGATGGAGTCGAAAATAATTTTAACCTTGAAATGCTAGTTGACTTTTTTGTAACTTTTATCTTTCACTGAGGTGCTCAGCTCAAATTGCACTTGTTTTAGCATTTGCAGTTTTCTTTCAGCACGGGTAGGGAGGGAAGGAGGGAGTCAGTATTTTTAGCATTGTACAGAATACTCTGGTTTATAGCACAAAAGGACATTAAGAAAGCAGTAATGACAAATCCTGGCTAAACAAGCACCCTGCAAGGTTCTGGAGGTCCAAGAATCCTCCCACGGAGAGATACTTGCAGGATCTGAAATTAAAGATCTCAGTGTTATAAAAGGCAAGGAAGGATGGGGGTAGAAGAAGTAAAGAAATTAGATCCCTCTTTTCCCAAAACATAAAACAAAGACTTCATCATTCCCTGCTTAGGAAAGTTCTAGAATGATCACTGCAGTTATTTAGCCAAGGTAACCATTGTATCTGCTTTTCAATTGCTATTAGAAATGAGGCTTTAAATGTTTTCCTCTCTCATTTCTCAGTCTCCTACTTTAGGTGTTATTCTTGTTTAGCTTGCCTATTTTATTTTCTCCTATTAATTTTATTCTATGCCTCCTCCCCAACAACATTCACTGCCATTTTATGGAAGCTAAATCAAGAATTACTTTAAAGAGATGAATGCAAGTATGCTCCTAACCAGAGCTGAATCACACTCAACAGACCAACTCTTTTAGCTGTGGGTCATGCTCAGATTTCATAGTCGGCTGAGCCAAGGTCTTGCCAGTGCAACCGTAGTCATTAAGGTAAGAATCGATGGTGGTATGGCTGTATGATAGTGGGTAAATTCACACATTATCTCTGTCCTTATCAAAAAGGGCAAAACCAGACATGTCTGCAGCAAGCAATCTACAGATCATAGCTACATCAAAGCATCTTTCCCTATTAGCAACACAACAAGGAGAAAAATTGATCAGCGATAACTCTTAATGCAGTTATCTGCAAAAGCATCACCTTAGCTAGCAATTCTTTTACATATGCCAAGTCCAGTCACAAACAAGCACAGCAAGATGTTGCTATCTCAGCACCTGTAAGCAAGGCCTACATCTCAAAAAATCTCATATTCCCACCTTTAGTGTGACCCACATAGATACAGTTCTCTGACAAATGTCTGAAAAACTTTATGTTCCTGCTTCTAAATCCATACAGCCATAACTTATGTCAAGCAACACCCATAGGGGGGTAAAGGAAATGTTTCCCTTCATACGGGATGTGCTCTTTCTCAGACACCACACAGCAATCCCTTCCCTGTAAGCACAAGCGGTTTTGTTCCCCTCATCTTCCAGTCCACACACCACAAGGTACTGGCAGCACTGGTGACCAAGTCTGTCAGAAAATAATAACGAAATCCCAATTCATAGATAATGAAATAGGTGCAAAAAAAGCCAGGGGAACCTGTCAACATGGCAGTGCAACTAGCAACAGATCCCAGTACAGTACGGAAGTGCTGCTAATTCTTGCCCTATTCTGTGACTGCCGGCAGTCTTACAGCTTTATGCCGGGGTTCATCCTCAGTTACAAAAACAGTCATGTAATGCTTACAAACAGTTCAAGCTAAGAGGTAAATTAGCAGTGGCTAATTCAGGGGAATTATTAATTCCCCTTATATTCAGGGGAATACTTTCAGAGTACAATTTTTTCTCACAACCGGTAAGGTACTCAGGTCTAATAGCAAACCCTTAAGGGTATTCTCACAGGTTGCACTCTCGTTCCTGCATGCACAAGGAATCAGCTTACTCACACATCAGTTGGAGCATTCAAACAGACCACAGAGGCCAAGAAAATCCAAGTTTCAGTAGCTTAAATCTACAGCCCACGCCATCCCTACCCCACTACTGTAAACCTCTGGATGGTATCATATGCTCCTTTACATTCAAATAAATAATCTAAAAGCTAACTTTCAACATTCACCAGCTTCCAGGAAACATAATTCACCTGGAAACCCAGGGGCTTTTCTTCTGCTCCAAATCCAGTATCAATTAACCCAAACCCAGCAACTTACAGATGCTCCTCAGCCCCTGTTATTTCAACGAGCCTCTTTTCTATTTTGGAAAAGTGAACAGCAACAGAGATGCACACATGTTCTCCTATTCAGGCATGCCAGCTTTCTGACTGCTATGAACAAGAGCACTCTGGGGTCACATCATCTTTCTGCAAAGTAGTTCCTCCACAGTAGTTCACAACAGCACATGCATGTGGGAATTTCAGGTACATGTTAAGAAAAACAGATTTTCAGAAAGGTTGCTGAAGAACTGACAAGGCTTAGCTTGATGAAAACACACAGGAAAGAACACAGAAATGCATAACAGAAGTCCCACGTTGCCATTTTGTATAAACAGTAGACAATATGCATTGCTGTTTACATTCTGATTGATTACTATTTGATCAAAGAAACAAGCACAACCAGAACTACAAAATCATCTGATTTGTACTGAGATGCTCAGGCAGACTTCTGAGTTTAGTCGCAGAAATAAAAGCTAGGGCAGAGATATTTGGTACTAAGTAGGTGTTGTGGTTGGTTTGTTGTTGTTGTTGTTTTTTATGACAGTATAAGCTTTGAAAAAAAAATTATTTCTTCACACAAAATTATCTTCCAGTAATCACAGATTCACTTTTGGCAACTTCTGTTTTACAAGTGTTTGTTTCTTTACTGCACTGGGCAGATGCAGGTAAGAAATAACTTGTATAGCCTATGAGTACCAAGTGTCTTTTCTGTGTTCTCGACAACAAGCACTTGATATCAACAGGTTATTTAGCTTGCAGTTCCAACATTACTTTCTGAAGAACTCTTGAAATTCACTGTTTCTACACAATTCCTTTCCACTTCGAGCTCCATCTAAGAAAACAAAGAAACTCTGCTCCCAACAAAACCGTCTTACACTTTCTTTATGAGAGATGCTATGTCTGCTTTGACTATACTTAGCTGTAGCATTAAAGGGCTCTCCAAGTACTTAGTTCAAGATGGGTCTTGTCACAATGCGGCCATTCTTGCATTTTCTTTACACTAAATTCACCAAAGGAAAGAAACTAATGTATCATTTGAAAAGAGATCTTTTTTTTTTCCTCTTCTTATAAAAAAAATGGAGCTTCCTTTCTCTCTACTTTTTTAATAGTATTCTATGATAGCTATGTGGTAGCGTTGTCTCTAAGATATCACTCCATGCCCTGGCAGCACTGTTAATGGCATCTTTCAGATTCAATGACTTAGACAAACAATGTCGGTCTCTTCTGTCAACAACAATTAGCAATGCTTTTCTGTAGTTCTTTTGGAAAGCCTGAAAAGCAGACAACCAGTAGCTACATAATGGAAGTTGCATTAGGAGGCAAGAATGTGGCAAAAATCTGGTTAACTGTTGTCGGCTGACCCTCTTGTGTGAAGAAGTGTTGTTTGGCAGCAAAATCACCTTTTCTTTCGGTTCTAAAAATGGCCATGAACAGCTGGTATAAACTGTGTGCAGAATGGATTCTGGTGGGCTTAGGGGATTGGTAATGGGATAAGAGACCTTTCACCTTTAGGTCAGTAGTTCAAATTCAGCCCAGGTTAGTAGCAATTGAAAGTCTTTACCATCTGACACTGTTCGTTAGCCTATTTAAAATGACTGAAGCAAAGTGTCACAGTAAAACAAGATTCCAGTATTAAGAAATATGAAGAGCCTCCGCAAACGGCAGAAACAGTCACTTGAGACTTTACTTTGAAATCCCCCCATTCAGCCTCTGTACAAATCTACTCCCCTAACCGCTGACAGCCCCTTTCACTGCTGCCGTCCTCCTTCCCAACCTATCACAATTCATCCTCCAGACAGTTACGCATGCAAGGACAACAAAACCACCTCTTGCCATCCCATGAGTCTGCTATGGAAACTGAAGTCCCGTCCTCGCTGTGGTTTTCTCTGGCAATCCCGACTGAGCTCATCACTTTGCTATTTACATTTTGCTACTTCTGCTTACACGGCCCAGCCGCAATGTTTTCCAGCGCTTCCCCCCCTTCACTAAGCAAACGGTGTGGCAGGTGCTGCCTAATAATGGGCAACAGAATACAGATACCGTCACGAGACTGACTGAAGTAAGAGTTAACATCGCTGGAACTCCAAACCAATAGGATTTCTACGTATTTCAACCATGCTTTTTATATTTTCATAAGGAGAAACAGATGAAGAGGAAGGTAGAAAGGGACAGAACTGTTGCGTGTGTAATTCTTCCTCTGTTCTCTAAAACAGTTTGTACAGTGAATACAGTGAACTCCAGTGAAAGCTCTGGAATACCACACTTTCCAGGTGACACTAAAGTCTGATGGAAGCATTAGAACATATGAACAAAAGCCATGGTATGGTGATAGCTTATGGATGTGTGGAAATTTATTTGCCTTATGCCTTGGAAACAAGTTACTTTAAAAGAACATTTACATTAAACAGTAAAATACAACTAACTGTAAAATAAAAACACAGGGCATGCCATTTGTTTCCAATAAACCTCTTAGAAACACATCAATAGAATATTCTACAAAAGTAACTTTTATTCCCTAAGAGGTAATGATATTCAAGCTGTCACGAGGAGAAAACATGTCGCTATTCAAACTACAGTGTCTCTCAACTTCACTGCGCTGAACTGAATACTGTATTCAGTCCGTGCAATTCATCTTTTCAATAAGACTCTAAGCAAACTTAGTTATGTTTTGAGGAGGAAGGGAGTGCTCACTTGTCATTTTAAATCATTCACACGTGAAGGAGGCAGAAGGTTGGGAGCTGATCTGAGAAACAGATATACAAACTGTACTCAGAGTAACTGTACTCTTCATACCCATCATCATAGTTGTCTCAGCTTTTCTCAAGCCAACAAGAGACGCTTCTCATTTCAAGGTACTACAATCATTTGATACTTACCCTTTGCTTGATTCCCTTTTAAGAAGCTCAGTCACACTACACACCCATATCTTAACAGATATTCTTTATTTACAGACTGCAGACTCTTCCTATCAAGTCAAAAAAGGACAACATTTAAATTCTGTTTTCCATTGGAAAACAAAACTTCTGGTGAAAACCAGCACTTCTGAAGGTAGTTTGATACAGAGACTTTGATGCAATTTGGAAGTTAGGGGTCAGTAACTTTTATTTCAAAGCTCTTGTTTAGCTACTTTGGGTTATGACTGCCTTTTATTAGACTGATGACAACTAGGTAACATAAAGCACACCACAGCATGAGCAGCTTTAAAGAAACAGATATTCAACATCTGGTCTGCCTCAACAACTTAGCAGTGGTAGCTGCCTAAAAACCACTGCAAAAGTGCACTAAGTGACAGCACACAGGAAGTTCCCTTGTAGCTGGCAGAACAGACGTTTCTACACTTTCCTACAAAAAGGGAAAATAACAAGTTTTGCTATTCAATTATCCAATCTCGTGTCTCATCAGCTAGCTTTTGAAAGATGGCAGAAAAGCAAGTAACAAAAAGCGCGTTGGCATTAGCAGAGAATAAGTCATTCTATCTAAATGATTAAAACATCTGTAAAAGATTTATGTAGCATAGAAGAGACAATGAAGCTGATTCACACGCTTTTTTAATCACTTTCCAATCTCACGTTGCAGCAACACCTCACACAAAAATTACATAAAATACTAACTTCTTGTAAGGTGCTCTTTATTCTGTACTTGCAGGACTGTTCAGCAGAAAAGGTATACTCCCAAAGAGTTCCCCAAAAAGATAGTCAAACAATAACAGTTCTCATTTACTGCAAAATAATCTACAAAACACATTAGAAGACCCCTGACATACACCAAAGAGACAGAGGGGAGAAGTCAGCAAGCCTTGTCAAGTGTTGGACATGGTCTAGTTGGCTTTATGCAAGTTTATTCTGAAGTCTTCATATAAAGTAAAAAAGATCGCAGTGATCTGATTAGAGATTGCATAAATACTGAAACAGAGACAGAAATTTGCATAATTTAGTAGAAACATTCTGATGATGCCGACAGGTATCTGTGTCTGTGATGCACACTGACAAAGACCTTAGAAATATGATTTATGGACAAGATGTTTATCATTTAAGGAAGTACTTCCAACTGTTGAGTACTACTCAAAAAAAGGGCAAGTGAGTCTGTTAGTCATCGTTCACAGTTGGAAGGTGCAAAAGGAAAAGACCAAAGCAATTGAAGGACATCTGGAGACATTCCTCATCCTGAAGTTAAATCTGGACAAAAAAAGCTTCATTAGAGTTTCTGTTTGGCTCTTATTAGAAGGGAGATGTTAGTTGCATAACTGTTAACTGAACAGAAGGGAAAGCCTGAGACCTGGCAAAAGTGACAGACCAATTGGGTAAGTCTGGGGAAGAATCGGAGAAAATACATTTCAAGAAGAGCCTTTAAAGTCCTGATTTTAAATCCTGAAAGATGGAATCATGGAAGCTTTCTTACTGTGTATGTGGAGATCTCTGCAACTGAGCAAGCTTGAGGCTTGGAACTTTGAAAGTTCTTACCACTACAAATTAAGGAGAGACATCACACACACAAAAAAAAAAAACAGCTAAGATAGCATCTTAACAAAACAAACTGAAAAGAGAATCAGCTCTAAGCATACTTAGAGATTATTTCCACTTAGGAATTTATGGCCAGTGGTATGTTAGAGCGAGGAAATGGTTTTGGACTTCAGGTGTGCTACACAGAAAACCAAGCATGAATTTTCTTCATGCAGGAGAGTGGAGAGTGTCTGAAAATTATTCTCTCAAGAACTACAAGCTCAAGAAGAACACAAAGAATATGTTCAAATGGAGAAATTCCTCTTAACCTCTTAATAAATTACACAGAGCAATTAACAGTTGCTCTTTCTAATAGAATCTAAGGTAAAAAGGATTGTGCCTAGAATACAAACTCCTAGCAAAAGTGTAAGTAAATTACAATTGCCATGAGTTGTTCCAAAAACACTGCTGCCTGGAAAGGCAAATTTTACCCAAAGTCTTCACTTGGTACCCACTCCTTTAATACCCCCACTCCTTTGAGCCCCAATCCTATCTCATTTCTTTACCCAGCCATTACACAAAGTTATTCAAATATGTTAGGATTTCAAGCATCTCTTTACACTCTATCACTGCTTACATGTGCACGCAGCAGGCTGAATGCAGCCCTAAAGAAACGTAGCTAAAACTGAAAAAGAAGCTAATCACTCTATTGTTTGATTCCACATTTCAGTCTTTCTAGAGTAATTTAACAAAGCGAGAGAAGGAGGATAGAGATGATCCTATTTACATTCTCACAAGTTGGACTTTCTTCCTCTTTCTGAGAGTGACATTCAGACTTCAAGGCATATACCTGCTTTCTTCAATTATTACCAGAACCACATTATCAGGATCAACTGAGAGGTAGGAGTGCGGCTGTCCAGGAAGCAGATCATCCACTCATTTGCAGAACACACTGTAACATCTATCCCCGGCTCTATGAGTTGTTACAGAAAACCTACCCTGTGTTAGCAAAGTTGCATTCCACTCACATTTTCAATCACATGCAGATCGCCAGTGTTTTTATTTCTGATATACACATAGCTTTAGTCACCCTCCCAGAGATACTCAGTAAGCGATCATCAAACAGAAAAGAAACGTGAGGGACCAGGGGGAAAAGCATCAGAGCACAGTGGCTAGTCACTTACTGTGTGCTCACAGTGGCACTTAACAGAGACCTCTTGAAAGGTCTTTAGGTCAAGTGTAACAAAGAGCAAAAAAAACCCCTGAATGCTTACTTGAGTGCTCTACGAGGGCTCAAGACTGAGAAGTCTTGTATACACAGGCTTATTTAAGTGACTGGATCTTTTAAGTTCAGTTGGAAGTGCTCACATCCGTCAACTTAGTTATGTGTAAGTCTTTGCAGGAGCAGACCCCTAAGTATGGAAGGAGGTTATGTTCTGTTTTTTTAAATAACACTTTTCTGAATCTGAAGAGCTGTTTTTCTTACCTGAAGTCTAGTATTCATTTCCAAGAAGTAGAAATTCTTACTGGAGTCCACTAGGAATTCTACTGTTCCAGCAGAGGAATATTTTACTGCTTTGGCAAGAGCTACTGCTTGTTCTCCCATTGCTCTTCGAGTTTCAGGATCTAGAAAAGTGCTACAATACAAAAACAATGCCTTTCTTCAGTTAAAAAAAAAAAAAAAAGATGAAGAATCATTTCATTTTCTGCTTAAACTACCAGTACCATTATTCAAGGAATGAAAGTATGTGAAAACTGTCAAATGTATGCCTTTACACATATATTGCTCCTAAACAGATACACTACATACTCACAGTTAACCACTAATGTACTGGAGATTAAAGATAAATAACAGTACTCTCTGATATATATTTTTAATTTTTAGAGCACCAAGATCTATAAAAATTCAAGTTAAATGAAAATAAATACATACAAATGCATGCCATTTTAGAAAGCATATCTATTTTCATGAATACTGTAACTAAGAAAAAAAGAGCCATAATGAGTGTTCAGGAAAGAAACTACCCAATAGAAACAAGAATGTCAAAACACAAGACAGGAGGTCTAAGGAGAATTTGTCTTCTGACTCCAAACTAAAACCACGTCTGTTTCACTAATGCTCTACGCAATAAAGAAATTCTGGAAGTTCATGAAGTATTTGCTTGAGCCTCCTATAAGAGTAAAATTGTAATGAAAAAAATGTGTGTATCCATAATACTTAGCAAAAAAAAACAGTCAATAATGCCATGATAAGCCTTCACCTTCTGTATCTCCTCTCTCAGCTTTATTTGTAAGCTTAAGACTAGTTATAAGTGTTCATTAATTGCAATTCATTACTCTCCACAAAGCACAAATATCACTCAAGGGCATTTGAAGAGCAGCTCAGCTACCACCTTGGGATTCACTGGGATTCCAACCCTTCTCATTCTAGGAAATCAATACACCACTTTCATTGGCCAAATGCACTGAAAGACTGAGGACAATACATATCCTGCATGTTCCCCTCCTCTATGTTGTAAATTTGGATTTATAGCATACACAGATTATAATCTATGCATGTAGTTAACTTATTGCTACAGAAATTTCTGTGGTTTTCGATCAAAGCTGTGGAATAGACAGCGTTTCACCCTCATACACTGACCTTCAAGTAAAAACGGCACATAAACATTTGTTTTATAGGAGCTTCTAGACACGTTTACTATATTTATGTGGTGATGTATATTAGGGCATGTATCTCAGCTATCAATTACTTCTATACAGGAGTAGGAAGCCACTTCTACCTTAATTCCAAGGCTAAAACAGAAAGGTCACTGTATCAAATGTTATATACTTCTTGAAGTGTCTTGAAGAGCTGGTCCTAATTCTATAAAGGACTAGTAAAGAGCCTCCATGTATATGAAGTGGCTCTGTCAATAGCAGGAAAGCTCCACCTTGTGCCCCGGACTGCACTCAGACAGAAGCCTAGGCTTGGACTTACCTCTGGCTTGTTGTTCTTTTGTTTTGTTTTATTAAAACTGAAAACCACACAACAGCTAGAAATTTCTGCTATAACAAACCATCTTTGACAGGACACGAAGACCAAGGAAATATCCAGACAAACTGAGAGGCAAAGGAATAGATACTTCTCTCCATGAGAAAAGTGCTTCCTAGAACCTTAGTCAAGTTAGCACCACAGGGGTGGATTCCAATGGACAGTAAGGCAAGCAGTTTCAGAATTTTAGTGGAAAAAATATCTTTCTTGGCAACAGTGGGGTCAACAGGAAAAGATCACAGAACACAGGAAAGCTATCAGTAGATCCTATGCCAGATCAGAGAAAAAAAAAGAAGTGTGAAACTGTGCCCTATCTATCAAAAATAGGTGCCGATAACAAAAGAGTTTCATAATATTTCTTACTTTGATTCAATAAGGTAACATATTACACAGAGTCATTAACTTATAATTCAACTCGGGGTTTCTGCAAGGTTTTGATCATGAAAGGTCAACGAGTAGTTTATGAAGAACAGAACCTTTTCAATATTGGCTTAATATTCTATTTCTAGAATAACCATTATTACTTCTTATATGGATAAAAGACAGTTACTCCCCCTTATTACAGTGGTGTCTCCCTATGTTTGTTAAATGTATGTCAGAGATCTCTCTGTACACCTCCTGCTGTAGCCGAAGAATGGAATAGAAGTGTCACACTGCTCAACTTGATCTCTGCCATGTGGTTATGCTTTATGCTCTAAAACGACTGGAATATCCCTGCAATCAGCTAGGTTAATTAAGTCAAGTTTTCCTATTCCCCTCTATCGCCTTTCCTTTCATATTCTTCCTATCATTGTTTCTCCATTCTTTAACCACTCACCTTATACAAGTGAAATAAATCTTCTCCAGTATAATTAGCCATCACTTGAAAACACAGCATTTTAAACCTGACTTCAACTTTTTCTCACACATATGCCTTTAATTCTTCCAACCAAATAGCTCCTATGGCAGCATGAAGGCTTCAAAATAAAAAGGATTCACCAGATAAAAGCACCAGAAAGAACAAATAAGATCAGACCTGACATTTCACTTATAAGACCTTCTTCAAGCTATTGTAAAGTTGATCAAAGACAGTCCAATTGTTTTGTTCTACTGTGTCTACATCCAGAGAGGTGACCACATGGGCAATATGTTAACTCTCCACCTTCAATTCATCAGATAATGTTTCCTAAACTATCTTTATCATTGTCACTCAGATAAAGTCAAGTCCCTGCTCAGCTTGTAACATTAACCTTCCTCTGAAGATATCGCTGCACTGGGAGATAATAGTATCCCCATTTTCTAAATTTCAAGGTCAGCTTATCTACTCTAAGAAATAGTGGGGCATGCTGTTTGTTTAAAATATTTACTTACCTACAATAACCATTCTTCTTCAAGATATTTGTTCTTACTACCACACTGCAGGCATAAATACGCAATAGAATTGGAGAACACAGTTTTGGCCTCCACATCTAAATTCTGTATGGTTACAAACAGAACAGGCTCACAGTTTCCCTTAGCCCAGAATTCTTCAAGGATTTCCAGACAGAGTGACAGGAAAAGTGGTCTGGCACACATGTATGCTGCACAGCTCTGAGAAGAACTTGTACATGCAGTGCTCAGGAATGACATATTATTCCATTAAGTTCTTGTCTACTCTATTCTAAATTACTGGTGACTTTATACAACACCTTGGCAGGTAATCTGGAATATGAACCTAAAATACTTCGCTTTATACTGAGATGTTACTGAGAGAGCTTAGCGCTTGCAGAAAGTGAAAGAAGTTGCTGTCTGTGCACCTTCCAAGAATAGAAAGATTTCTGAAAGAAGCTAACAATGGTGCATGCCAACAAGGTCACAAGAAGAGTTTGACTGTTTCACTTGCATTGCAGTGCAGGCATTTACTGGTAAAGTAGCTTCCCTTTTGAAATCTCCTCTTAGATCTTTCTGTCACAGGCAGAAATAATAAAAAACATATTTGTCCTTTGAACTGAAATTGAAAGAGCATCTTTCAATTTAAAAGGACTTGCAAAACTAATGTCTAAGATAGACAAGTCTACCACAATTCTGAACACACATGTCTAGTAAGAAAAGGAAAAAAATATACTAAGAAAATGATTTCCCACCTGAGTTGAAACTCAGAGAAATTTTAGGAAACAGTTGAGACTGTGTTACAGGAGTAACCTTATTCTGAAGGTCTCGTGCTACGATTCAAATCAAGGGACATAGCATCACCTAAAACCTCTGAAGTAGACACAACCAATGAAAATAAGCAGGCAGCTAGCAAGTTCTAAGCCACGGGCGTCCAACCTTTTGGCATGTCTGGGTTGCACTGAGTGAAGAGGAATTGTATCAGGCATAGAAAAAAGGGCAACAAAAAACATAAAACTAGTGGGATATTTGACCTTGTTTTTGTGAACTACTGCATCAGTGCCTCATACAATAGCAATGGCTGCAATTGTTAGTGAGTTCTTTAGATATTTTTTTTTTAATCTCATTTTGCTCTTTCTGTGTGGAAACATTTGTTCACAAATGTACATACTGCCAAAAAGCAATGACATGAATGAGGCGTGATTGTGGAGTGACAAACATTTCTCTCTTGTAAGATAGGGTTTATAAAAGACTGGTAAAGAGACATGTTCAAATTTTTCGTTGAGTTGGGTGTCTAATACCAACGGTATACACTCCATTTGAAAATCTGCAGGTAATGTTTTAATCTCAACTGAAAATGGAGTAGCAAACATGTAAAAAAATTATGATTTTCTTTGATACCTTGAAACCTATTCTCAAATTCCTTTATCAAAACAGAAAGCACAATTGCATACTTTCTGTTGGTCACAGGACTGTGTTTAGCCAATGTATCAAAATGCATGACATTATTTGCCCTGCTTTGAGTTTACAATAACTTAAGTTTTATTTCAAAGGCTGTTATGGTTTGAAACACAGCAAAGATAAGTTGGATTTTCACCTTGAAGACACATTTAACTCATTTAAATGAGCTGTCAAATCCACCAAAAATGCTAAATCTGTGACCCATTTTTCATCCTCATGTTCTGGCACAAATTTTTACTGCTGATTCCATAAATGACTTCATTTTATTTCACAAATCATAAAGACTTTTCAGGATTTTACTCTGACCTAGCTGCCTTCCTTCAGAAAAGTAAATGATGTCCCCATAACCAGCATCCATACCTTCAAGGAACTCCTGTAACTGGCTGAAGCACTAATTAAATACATATCACGAAACTAATTAAAAAGATATCACAAATTATGTTATACTTTTTGTGAGCTTTATGAGACATTGAAAATTACAAAATTTGTCAGTATTACACAAGTATTCTGGATATTTCTTCCACAGTGAAGGTGTGAACTTATTAAATTATTTTATGAAATTACAAAAGCCCAAGTTTAATCATTAGTAAGAAAACTTGCATGTCTGCTTAGTAACAAAAAATGCATGTGTTCACAGGCACACACATATATGTAGGTTTAAGTATTATTGGCAGTCACCAAGCATCACAAGCATATCGATCGTGTAATACACATGGGTTGTGTGTGTGGCAGGCACAAGAGTCAGAGTTAGCACTGCAGCCTCCCCTCCACAGAATTCCACTGTCATCCATACAGTTTACTTTCAAGTTACATGCAATCAACCCATGAGAAGTATTGCTGAAAATCACATTGTAGTATTAAAAGCTTATGATCCTGTGGGGCTACCTTAGTAGCTGCCCAGGGCCACATGTGGCCTGTGGGCTACAGGTTGGACATGCCTGTTCTAAGGACTTGATCACGGTGGATGATGATTGATGATACAAATCTTATGTGACAGTACAGAACAGAATGGCAGGTGCTATACGACCAGTGGGGGTGGTGAAGCGCTGGCACAGGCTGCCCAGAGAAGCTGTAGATATCCCATGCTCAAAAGCACTCAAGGCCAGGTTGGATGGGACCTTGAACAACCTGGTCTGCTGGGAGGTGTCCATACCCATGGCAGGTGGTTGGAACTGGATGGTTTTTAAGATCTCTTTCCACCCAAACCAGCCTACAACTCTACAAACAGGAAAGGCCTGAAATTGTACAGAGAAGGTTTAACAGCAAGGGTCCTGACATTAAGCATTTTGAGACACAGTACTTAAATGTCAGTTCACAGTGGGTCAAATGTTTGATCTCTCTGACTGCCACAGAAAAGGACAGTGCTGGGTGATCATAGTGAATAGAAAAGCACTTCAATGGTATTTCTCCATAAGACCATTTCAGATAATTCAGTGGAAAGTCATAAGCATATTCAGGAAATTATGGCTGAATGGATAGCCAATCTGAACTCAAAACCAGTAAATGTGGTTAAAATCTAACTTTGGGAATCAAATAGAACAGATAACAAAGTGCCTCTGATCAGCTGGACGTTCTTTCACCAAAGTGTTGAGGCAAAATAAAACGCTTTAGAGAGCTTTTACAGGTCCTGTAATGGCTAAAAAGGACACCTGCTCTCAACAAAGTTAAGAACAATCCTTTGAGCTCCACTTACACAATGGGAAGTCAACTAACATTCGAATATATTTACATTCCACCGATCAATTCATTTTGAATTGATCTTAAGGAATTAGTGAATTTTCTGATAAGTTTTCGGACTCTTTATCTACATGGGTACTATTCCTTTCTTAAATGCCCTACAAGACCGAAAAATACAAGAACAGCCTAACACTTTATTTTGCCAAAGCACACTGTCTCTCATAGCAACCATCTCTGAAAAGGAACAGAGAGTTTGGGAGAGAAGGAACAAAAACTGAACCAATAAACAACAGACAAATGTTGCTCACCTGTTTAAATTTCAACCTGTAAAGTGAAAAGCCAAAAAGGTCTGAAGTTGAAGTTGAAGACAAAATTCTTCTGAGTCACCAGAAGTTCTGTCCAGCTCTCAAAGTATGCCAGGAAACCTATGCTCTACACTAACTAAAAAACTGTCGACGCTCAGACGATCTTACTATCCTTGCTTTCCGAAACAGGCAGAGTAGGACAACTGACTATGGTAAAAGGGAATAAGCAAAGTTTGTTAGTCTCCTATTTGAGACGAGAGGATTGATCCACCGTGAACACAAGGACTCCCTTAAATACTGTAAGCCCATCAGGGCGCTAACGAGCAGAACACTCCTTAAAAGACAAGCGTGCTTCTTTTGTTTCATTTTAAAACAAGACAACTTCCCTGGGAAAACCAGAGAATCAAACTCGAGATGATCCCATCAGGATATGTTTGATAGCTGCAGACTTAGCTATGCTTAGCAAAATCATGAAGATTATTTCCAAACCCCATCAATCCCCAACAGTCTGTCTCTTAAAATCAGTTAGATACATCAGAAAAAGCTACCACAGGCCTAAAGTGAATCAAAACACATTTGAGAAGAGGTCAAAGCTGTACAAAATACAAATAGCCTATAACATCCCTATCTCCTCAGCTTTATGCAGTATAAAAATAAGGGACTCTGACCTAGCTGAGAGATCTTAATGGCAGCTATCACATAAAATAGGAGAGAAAAAATATTAATAACCTAGTGTGGACAGCATACTTCCTCAAGAAAAGATGTGTCCAGGAGTCATTAATCAGTTAGGTGAAGTGAACCATCACTGCTACCAGGAAGAATTCTGCAGTCAATTGCAAGCAGCTGTAACGCAGATGAGGCTTCCAAAGCTGTCAATAAAGAGCTGCGAAGGTCTAAAACAGCCAACAGCAGTGAGAAAGAAGGGTTTTCATGCCAAATTTTGGAAGCTGTTGGCTTGCTCACACTCTTTTCTAGAGTTACAGAAAGTGGTAAGAAAACTTACTGGCAACTCCAACAGAGAAGCTCAAGAAAGTTAAAAGGCTGATACTTCTGATGAAAGAAATGCTCTAGTTAGTCATGGTTGGCTGGAAATAGAAAGACCTATCACTCCTTTCAATTCACCACAGGCACGGAGCATGAGCAGGAAGCAACTTATATGTACTGCTGAGACAAAAAACTCTCCTAAGTGCTTAGGTATACATATATGCACACACATATTATACTGGGACACGAAGCCTTCATATTGCATAAACAAAAACACAGTCAGAATCCTAGGCACAATACTTCCGAGAAATCCAGAAGAGCTACAGGAAGCAACAAAAGCTATTTAAGCATTTATTACTAGGTTTGCATCCTTGAATTCTTTTAAATTGAAAATCTAGGTCAAACACAGTTCCAGTCCCACCCACAATGATCCAACATTAACTTGTATGCTGCCTATAAATAAACATCAATTGAATCACGTGCTTTCCCTCATATCCTAAACTGTTGCATCACAGTTCTGTGCTGTAAAAATGTCAAACCCACTCCAATTGATGAATCCATAATGTAGGGAATTCCCACCCGCGGACATATACCTCTGTCGCGTTTTCTGAAATCAGAACTTCCTCCTGCCCTTTTTTCTGCATATACTCTGATGGACATCACACAGTAGAGAACACAGAAAGGCCACACCTTTGACAAAATCAGTGTATTTCAGTTCCATTTGAAACCCATGGGATTAAGACCATTTGGGATCTCTGGATTACTGGACACCTACATCCATAATTCATTACTGTGAACAGTAGTAGAAGTGGTGTAGAGTATTTAGAACTTGATATTCATTTCAAAATCGAAAAAAAAGCCCACATTATCTGGCTCCCCAATAATTACTATAACAGCCAAATATCCAATTTACCATTCCTATAGATCTTTATTCCATATTTATTTGGCTTTCAAATCCAAAAGCTGAATGGTAAAGGAAAGGAAAGTATCTCAGATCATCTCATATACTCCATATATTTGACTGGTAAGATCTGTATCTATTTTATGATCCGTATCTATTTTATGATCCATATCTATTTTATAAAAAAATATAACAAAATATCCTTTTTCTCCTTACAGAAGGACATAATGAAGCAAGATCCAGCCACCCTCTTAAGTACGTTATCATCACAGAATCAGAGGATGGCATGGGTCAAAAAGGACCACAAGATCATCCAGTTTCAAATCCCTTGCCACAGGCAGAGTCGTCAACCACGAGACCAGGCTGTCCATTACACTCAAATGGCTGTAACATACTAAAACATAGCAAGTATTTTCTTTGCATCTTTTTAAATATACTTAGCTTGCAATTGTACAATGAAATCAGTTTTCCAAATGTCTTTTCAGTAACTATGTAGCTGCAGAGAGTCCAGCATACATACCTTGGTGCTTCCTCCACAACTTTTTGATTTCTTCTTTGAATAGAGCACTCCCTTTCATTCAACCACAAGGCATTGCCATGTTTATCCGCCAATACCTGAAATAATAACATGCTGCTATTACCCCACAGATGAATGCATGCAGTCTTTTGACAATATACTGCTATAACAGCATTCAATCACTTTTTTTTTTTTTTTCAAATCTAGAAATAACTATTGGGGAAAAATGCTAGCATAGAGAAATAATTGTATACAAAATATTAGTTGAATGCTATTTCAAATTCTAAACAGGATTACTCGAAAGCCATTCTGTAGTCTACATATGTCAAAGAGCACTCATGTCTTGTGAGAGCTCCCAAACAAGTTCAGAATTGAAAGAAGTCAGAAATCAAAAGACTGAAAAGTTACCATTTCAAGCCTCTAAAATTGTACCGCATACTGAAATACTCGGAATCACGTTGTTAAGCATTATTTTTTGTCAACAAAGGAGAGTAAAATCTTGAAGCATGTCAAATTTAGTTCTTGAATTACAGACAAAAACTTTCCGAAACAACAGCTAATGGGTTTTCCTTAGTAGACTGAGCATCCTGTCTTTAACAACTGAGAAAAACTCTTCAGAAACTTTGAAATCTTTTGTCAGAGAATAAGATTTGCTACTTCCTCAACATTTCCAACGGAAATTAGTGGTTTCAAGGACTTTCCCAAAAATGGAGTCAACTCAGTTCTTGATTGCAGCTTCAGATCATGAAAAGGTTAAATACGCAGATGAGCACCTAGATCCAACTAACTACGTTACATGTTTGGGGAAAAAAAAGAAAAAAAAAAAGAAAAAAAAAACCACCACAACTTCAGCATGGCAGAACTCTCAACTGATTCTGCAATTTCAAGCTGGAAGGAAAAGAAAGAAAAGATAGTCTATCACTTCATTAATTCTTTTGTACAGTGCAGCCATTTCAAATAGCAAGAGACAGGGTTTGAAGATTCAAGCAGACTTTTTCCCATCTTATGATGTTGTACTCTATGCACTTATTCTTTGAACAATTTGTTTACTTGCAGACCACACCTGCTCCCTTGTTCCTTATAAAAAATTCCTTCTAATCCATTTTCTTCCATCTATCTTCCTGCTCTGATCTGCTGGAACCTGTGCCAATATTCATGCTTCATTCTTTAACATTGCAGTTCTACACTGAAAACAGACAAGATAAAAAAAAATGGAGACAATCTTCTTCAAACTGTGTGAACTCAACCATATCTACTGACATTTGTGACAAAGAATCTGTATTATTCATTATTCCTCTTAGCACCACAGAGCGAGTATGGCACTAAGCAAGATGAATTCCTGCATCTATGACACCAATGTTTCCTGATGCGTGAATAATCTGAGTCGATGTAACTGAAAATGAGGCACTGATCTCATGAAGGTAACTTGTGCACTGTGCAGCATCAGAGACAGAGTGCTCTGCCCTCCTGTAGAATCTGACTTATCTTTTCCTCAGGAATTTCACTGGGCTTCCACAAGAACTTTCTAGAGGAAAAATCCCTTAGAAAGAGCTCTACAAGAATGACACTACAAAAACGACATCAAGGGATTTCCTAAACTACAGGTTATCCCAAAGGCCTCTTCCTTGACCTCTGTAAGATTCAGCAGCAGGCAACACCAGGGCACTCCAGTCAAATGCTAGATTCTATAATAGGCTCCCCTACACAAAGCAAAAGAAAACCCAACAGCATCTAAAGAAACTTCCCACTGCAGTTCTAAATCAGCCAGTCCAGAACTAAACACCACTGAGTTCTACAGAAACACATTTGGGAGAACAAAAGATTTTTTGTTCTTCTTGCTATCAAAACAGTGATTCTAGGGCATAGCATGGTAATGGTAGGAAAATTACTGCCCTGCAAGTAGAATGATTCCTTGTGAGCGCTTCTGCTTCATCACAAAGACTACAGTTTACAACAGACTTCAACCACACCAAAACAGAAACTAGGAAAGTCCTATAATGTTCAATGAAATTAAGTTGATGTGCTTCTTCTCTCTCTCTCTTCCTTCTCTCTACTTCCCCTACCCCCACCCAAGGGAATAATAAAATATTTTTCAAGCCAACCTGTAAATATTTTCATTAATTTCATGACATTTCTTGTATCCTTCTTCTATTAAGGATACAAGAAATTAACCTTCTATTAACCTGTACCTTAAAATAAATATCTCAGTGGTTTCACTGGATACTTATTTCATAAAACAATTGTATTTCAGAAGATATTTACAGAAAACTGAGATCTTAGTCTCCAAAATAAAGTGGAATTCCAGTGCACGTCTCACTAAAAATGCATGCCACGCCTAAGGTATTTTGCTAAATACCCTAATGTTCTTATAAGAGAATGACCTGCTGTGTGGAGCTGCTATTATAGTAGTTTATGTTATGTACAGCAACACATTAAAATAATTAAATTCAATGTACCACAACTTTTTCTGTATGATTCAGCTACATTCTATTTTCAGTTGCAGGTCTGCTATTTAGCCAAGTAATGGTTAGACATCCCAAGTACTCTTACTTTAAACTCAGATCCTTTATGTCAGATATTTCAGGACAAGACTTCAAATCAGTCCAAGCATAAAGTCTATTTGGACTCTTTTTTCCTGTTGATTGTTTTAGTCTTTTCTCATGTTTTACAAAGTGATTGTTTTATAGCTAGACGCAGGAAACCCCTTATTTAACAATTTTAAATACCAACGCTTTGGAGCTATATG
Organism: Gallus gallus; assembly: GCF_016699485.2. Classification (NCBI taxonomy): domain Eukaryota; kingdom Metazoa; phylum Chordata; class Aves; order Galliformes; family Phasianidae; genus Gallus; species Gallus gallus. Next base: position 144,167,014 of record NC_052532.1, read on the forward strand.
AGAATGTTAAAAAAAAGTTCTGTTTAAAAGTTACTGCTAACTTAGTAAATATTTGGCATCTGGTCTTGAATTGTTTGTATATTTAGTAGTTTGAAAACGAACCAAGTTCAATGTCCTAAAGCTGATTAAAACATAGTTAAAATGATACACTACTATATTGTTACAAGGTACCATCAAAGTGTTTGTGTAAGGAAAACAACACTCACTGTATCTTTCTTAAAAACAAAACCATAAATTATTAATGGCATAGCTACACTGTTTAATCCAGATGAAATTACTCAGTTGCTCTTAATTACAATGCTCCCAAGTTTTGAATTAACCTTCATCTTAAGCCTAAAGGAATCAAGACAGAATGCTAAATCTGGCCCCAGCTGATTAAAGTATAGAGGAATCAAATCTTATCTAACTTTAGTCATCAAAGAGTCAGTAGGAAACTGCTGAAGGTCTCTCTCTAAACAATGCAGAAAAAGGGGCACCTTCAGAAAGCGACGTATCCCTAATTTTCTTGGGCAGCAGAACTGAATCTCAGGAAGTGCGTAACTCTTTCCACTGCCAGAGAGGCAGCTTAGACAACTAGATTAGAACAAAGGGCTACCTTTAAGAAGACTAAAAGAATCCCAAGCCAAAGTATGTACTTCAGAATATTCAAGAAAGCACTTGAGTAAACGATCACACTTGTTCCAGTTCAACTGAATTTCAAACAGTCCCTTGAAGACCAATCTCAAAAACGCATGTGAGCCAAATTTATTTCACTCTCTAAATTCACTCCAAATTTATCTTCAGTCTCCCTGAAGGCACCTCTCTTTCATTCCACCTTGTAGCCTAACTCAATTTTACATGCAATAAAGCATTTATAGGCTAAATCTGTAAAGATGGAGAGAAACAGAATATAAAGAAGAAACAAGGACAGAGGTATCCAAAATCATTAGTCCTATCAACACAGTAGAGGAAAACGCTCTAGCAGCCTGAGTTCCTTTGTAACCGAAAATTAACACTGAAACTAAACATTCACTATGTCTTTCCATGACCCTTTGAATGAGAATAGGTTGGGTTTAAATATCATTTTTGCAGACTGTTTCTTCATTTCACATGTGCCTTAAGTTAGTTTGTGTGCATATGAGTTCTAAATTGAAATAGGAAAAAAAAAGAAGAAAAAAGAACATCAGGTTTGAGTGGGCATATATTTGGCAGGGCAAAAAGTGTTGAATACTTCTCTCCTACAAATCATTCTACACCATCAAATTTGTTGTTGTTTCATTCAGCTATTGAGCTGTCAAAAAACTTCAGAATCTCACTGTAAAAAAATAATTGTAATAATACTAAAAAAACAAAAAAAAAAAACCCTTCATCGTGCGACAATTTGGAGTTTATATTTTGAATCAGAATTAGTGAACTCTCTGTCATGAAAACTAACATACGCCATATAAATTTCTTGTTGAGAAAGAAAATTTCAAGCCTACTGACAGACGCACTTTAGTTGCATACGTACAATTAAATACATTCCAAATTTAAACAAAAACAACTTTGTTAAAGAATTGGTCCAAAACAAACAAGTTTTGTTTTGCATTAGCAGATCTGGTTTAAAGCAAGATCCAGTGAAAGACAAAAAGCACTCATAACCCAAAAAGCAGGGAGGATATATCTGACTTTGAAGATCTATGCCCAAAATAATACACATCATCCAGAGTTCACAAACAGCATTAGGTACTTCAGATACAAAACTAAAATTCTGACAAAACCACCTACAATTTGCAAGAAAAACATTAAGCACTCTTCGCTCAAAGCACTGGAATTCAAATTTCAGCTCTCAGAACAGATACCTACAGTCTCATTTACTTATTTATTTATTTTCAATGAACTGAGTATGGTTCATTGTCTTCCTGCTAAAGAAAGGCTAGAGAATCAAAACAGGAAAGCTGCACTGTGTATGATAGCCATGCAGTTTGAGCAGTGGTTCAAGATACAGGAAAACAAGAGACTCTAGGACTTCTTTAGCCTAATGTTTGAAAAATATTCGCTAATGCTTAATCAACCCCACCAATAACCATGTTAAGGGTGGAGAGACACCACAGTGTCCAAAACTTACTTTAAAGTACATCTCTGTTCTCCTTCTAAAATAAAATACAGCACACACAAGAATTGTGGAAATGATCACTGAACTTGTCTTTCACAGAAACAAAAAATAGGGCTACTCAAGGAAATTACCACTGAAAACACGATATTCAAGGTTACTATTAGAACAGGTGTGATGGCAATCAAGGGAGCTCCGTTAAGTGAGGAACTTGGAGTGCAATACACGAGCACTCTACACAGTCACACTGTCTTCCCTCTCGCTTGTAATGTCTCCATCATGAACTTTGATTGGTTTAGCAGTTCAAACCTTTAATAACAATAAACAATTAATAACAATTAAATAATAATAACAATACAAACCTGGATTTCTATGTGACGAGGGTTATCAATGAACTTTTCTATCAGTAGGCGATCATCACCAAAACTTGAAGCAGCTTCTTGAGATGAAAACCTAAAACCTTCCCTTAAATAACCAAAACAAAAAGAACAATCTCTATTTAATACATTAAGTCAAGTTCGAATGCGTACAAGAAGGAACACTTATTCAAGTAATCTCTCAGTTTTCAGTCAATGAATATGCATCAAAACAAGTTGTAGCATTTGATTCCATGAGTGCCTTTTTTTCTCTCTTCAGTTACACAGAAAACAAGACTACATGTTCAAAGTGCAGAGAATTTCAAAGTGATTATAAAAAGTCTGTGTGTTTACAACAGGTGTGTATTTTTTTTTATTTGTATTTTCTTTTGTAGAAAACAGAATCAACACGTAAAAAACAATAGTTATAAACTTCTTGTTATAAGTCACCACTATTTAAGGTGGTTAAATTATCGTAACATTCAAGAATTACAGTGGTTAGTGACATATTAGTTTGATGAAATAACATTGCATACTGAACATACAACCTGAATATGTAATACTTCACAGAATATACATACGTACTACTACTTTTTCCCCACACTGAAGTACAGCTCAGTTTTGTACCATGTGCATTACAAATACTTCCCTCTGTTTTCTTTTTTAAAAACATAATTACTCAAACAAACATTATAAGACATGTTAGAGCCACAAAAATGACCCAAGGGATGGAGCACCTTCTCTTTGATGAGGGGCTGAGAGAGCTGGGGCTGTTCAACCTGGAGAAGAGAAGGCTCTGAGGTGACCTGATAGTGACCTTTCAGTATTTAAAGGGGAGTGATAAGAAGGAAGGGGACAGACTAAAAGAGGAGAGATTTATATTGGACATAAGGAAGAAGTTTTTTGCAGTAAGGGTGGTAGGGCATGGCACAGCTTTGCCCAGAGAGGGGGTGGATGCCCCATCAGAGACATTCAAGGGCAGGCTGGACAGGGCTCTGTGCAATCTGATTTCATTGCAGTGAGGTTCGACTAGATGACCTTTAGGGGTCCCTTCCAACTCAAACAATCCTATTGTTATATGTTCACTGACTTTATTTTTCCTAGCAGAAAGATTATTTCTATGAGACATAATTGCTGGCAAAAAAATGAACAGTTTTTGACTGAAACGCACCATAATCCAGGGACCCAAAGATCATACAGAATTCTATCTACAGGCTCTTTAAATGGCACATGAGTCCCATTTATACTGATACAAATAAAATGCTTGGGGTAGATTTCTGTGGAATCACCTACTGAAATGCAGTAATCTTGGTATTTTCACCCCGAATAAGAACTATGGCATAACTGAGTTGAAGTCTTCACATCTCTCGAATGTAGACAATTTCACAAACAAAACCTGTGTAACTGAACTGCGGGACAGGGAAATTTACAGTATTTAGATGTTCATGTTCAAAGGTACTTCTTCACTCTCTTTCAAAACTGTAGAACAATATATTTTGTAATTTTAAGAGTGATTATTCTCAACATACAATCTCTCTCATAAATTCATAACAATATATGAAGTTACTTATTACAAAGGGACATTGATATCTGTGAATCTGTACACTAGCCAATCTGTCCACAAAAACATAATGTGATGTAACAAGCAGTCATACACAACAGTTGAGATTACTGAAACAGATTTGGAGCTGTTTTAACTCCTATATCAAAGGTTCTGTTTCCTTTTGTAAGCATTCTATCAGACAGTTTTATGCACAATTGACTGTTTTTCCTTCACTGATGTGCTAATTAGAAATCTAATCTGCAATACTTGTTAAAAAAAGTCAGGTGCCTAATTATCTAATCCATCTGTAAGTCTTTTTCAAATTACACATAGCAGAAATTACACAGGTATTCTGACCTGGTCTGTATGTTACAGATCCGTGCAAATGCGCTCCCTCTGTTACCAAATTACTATAAACACTCTTAACCTTCATTAAACAGGTTATCCTAACAAAATGGGGGTGGTCTGATCCTCTATGAATATAAGAAAAAGTTTAGACTAGAAGAGAATTTATATTTGAAGCACTGTCTTTTCCACAAGCAGCAGCCCCTTGAGACTCACAGCAATCCCACTGCAGAGGCTCACTACGAGTAAGATGCTCCCCACACAGCACAACCACAGACCGAAGCTCTCAGTGAGTTCATAGGTATCTTACAGTTCACAAGAATAAATGCAGAATCCTGTACCTAGCACAGACTAATCTTCCTGTATCAGCACAGTCTGTGGAGCTGACTATCAGGTTAAGATCCCTAGCGTCACAGTTTACAATCCCCAAGTCAGCAGTGTACTCTGACAAGAGATGAAGTCTAACTGGATACTGGGCTGCATCAGCTGCAGCATAGCCAGTAGAAGCAACGGTTCTACTGGAATTATTCAGTAACTATTCTCTTTCATTCACTGCACTAGACCATAACTGAAATACTACATCCAGTTTTGGACCCATCTAGAACGAAAACAATATCAATAAGTTGAGATGAGGTCAATGGGGAGCCAACAAGATGGGGAGACCACACAAGGAGAGGCAGACTGAGCAAGGCTTAGTGAACTTGGACAATAGAGGCGGGTTCTTCAGAGAGACTGTGAGATCTCACCTTGCAGGTTTCCAAGACCCAACCAGACAAATCTCTAAACAGCGTGCTTCAAATTCAGTGCTGACCCAGTTCTTAGCAAGAAGTTGGATGAGAATTTCTACAGCCCTTAAAACATGAATGATTCTATAAGGGGAAGAACAGGATGTCTTTCAGGTTTCCTCTCTCCCTACAGCACAGTTAGTCACACTAAAGGTTAAGCTATACAAAAGTATTCATTGATCCTGCCACAAGCTTTCCTGTGTTTGTCTGAAATGAGATGGCCCCTGTCACTGTTTTGCATCCAGCTCCAAGATCAGCACTGCTACTTTAATTAAAACAGCCACTTTATTTGGAAGCAGACTGACACCAGTTAAAAATTGCACTCATCATGCAATATTTCAGTTTCCAGTATCAGGAAATAGAGGAAAAAAATAGTCTTTTTTTCTTGAGGCCAGAATTTGAAAGGACGCTGTTGAAAACAGATGTTTTATAATCATTAGTACAGTAGAACCCTTCTAAAAATATAACTGCGAAGTTAAGCAACCAACACTTCAAATGTTGTCTGAGTTTACACTAAATAAAAATCACTCCATTGCTTCAGCTTGGCTCCAAATTAAATTTTAAAAAGTTAAATTATGTGTTGCCTTCTGCAACTGTGATGTTGGCCTCCTGTGTTAGCCCTCTTGCGCACACTGACCAATAACCTGATCAGGGCCAAATGACTGTGGACGCACACCAATATGATGAGCAGCAAAATGGCGTCTATTCACTACTAAGCACAGCTTATATACCTTTACTTGAGCTATCGTGCCCCGTCCTGATTCGTTCGTACTGGATCTTAGCCCCTTACTACAATTCCTTATTTGGCTCCTATTGTCTCCTCATTCCTTCACCTTCTTATCTTGTTTACTTCATTAGCAAGGACAGTCTGTCTGAGCACAACAGCACCCTTTCACTGTGCTTAGGGAGAGGCCTATCCCGTACAGCACATATCCCCGTCAAGCGCCTACTACAACAATGATGTAATCACAGCAACTTACATAAATAATTATTCATGCAGTTGGTATGAAAATGCATGTTTAAAAAAGTTTTAGGAATTACTGTTCATCATTCATCCAGTCTCACTCCTCCCCTTCACCTGAACACTTCCATAGTGCGTACCTGTTCTGGACAGAAGGCCAAACCTATACACACTCACCTCTGCAGAGCAATCTGACAGGCCAAACGCTTGTAATAGAGAATAGTGCCCATTTTCTTTCTCAAATTAGTGTCCATGAAAGATTTCGATAACTAAAAAAGTTGAGACAAATGGGGAAGTAGCACAAAGCTCCAAATTTCTCAAAAGGGAATCAGTAGAAGATAATTCAGCACAAATTTCCAACTCAATGATTACCGTGTTTGCAGCTGAAGTTTCTAACTAGAAAAAAAACTAATTTTTATCAATAAATGTATGGAATTTAACATATGGAAGAGCAGTTCTGGTACAGTGACTTCTGATCCTGGAACTATATGTTCAATTAAGTACCTTTGTATGTAACAATCCATCACAACCTTACTCCCAGACTTTGTCCTTTCCTAAGAACAGGTTTAGCGTCCTCAAGTGAAATCCTTTTCAAAGTTTGAATCAGACCATTTGAAGTCATGAAGCCAGAGACTTAGTTATAAGTGCAAGTGTGAAGTTTGAGTTTTATAATCATGGAAGTCTTTGAGACAAGAGGTCTGCTGGGACCTGATGGGACACCTGTTTTGACAGGGGAAACATTTCTTGGCTCATAACCTGGCAAGATTGATTGAGAGAGATTTAAACTAAGATCCACCAGAGAGGGGGAATTTGAACAGGAAAAGAAAATATATGACCTCTGGAAGCAAGGTCAGACTCCATAGGGAGATTACATAACTGCAGTTCACATCTGCAGGGAGAAAATAAGAAAAGATAAAACCCAGTTTGAGTTGATGCTGACACTGTAGTGTCAGAAAACCAGACAAAGGCTGTTTTAAGTATGTTCACAGCAAAAGCAGGTCTAAATAAAACACAGGACTAATATTTGGTGCAAATGGTCATCTAACAAGTAAGGATGAGGAAAAGGCAGAGGTATTCAATACCTCTTTTGCCTCAGTTTTAAGGTTAAGGATGGATCTTGGGCTGCACAATCCTCCAGATTGGAGGACCCTGAGTGGGAGAGCAGTGACTTTACTTGTGGTCACTGAAATTTAAAGGGACCTGTAGAATGTCCGTAAGTCCACGGGCCTGACAGAATTCCCCCAAAAGCACCAAAGGAGTTAGCAGACAGTATAGCTGGACACTTCTCAACAATTTGCCAAGGTCTTGGGAGTCCCTCTGTGGAGGTCCCTGCTGAGTGGAAGCAAGGCAGTGTTATACTGATCTACAAGAAGGGTGCATGAGAAGACCCTGGAAACTACAGACCTATTAGTCTAAGATGGGCTCCTGGAAAGGTTATGGAGAAGATAATCCTGGTGGATATTAAAAGGCATTTAAGCAAAGCTTTCATTGGACATAATCAACACAGGTACCTCAAGGAAAGGTCCTGTCTTAATAATTTGATCTCTTTCTACAATAGTCACCCACTTAAGAGGATGGAGTGGACATAATCTTTCTGTATCTTAGTACGGCCTCTGATACCACATCTCACAACACCCTTCTAGATAAATTGTCCAAATGTGAGATAAACAGGTTCATGCTACACTGGATGGTGTACTGTCTGAAGAATGAGGCTTAAAGTGTCATAGTGAATAGGGCTATTTATGGCTGGTGGCGAGTCACTAGTGGTGCTTCCCAGGACTCAATTCTAGGGCCAGTCCTGCTCAGCACTTTTATCAATGGTCTAGATGCAGAAGTGGAATGCAACCTTAGCAAGTTTGCTGATAACAGTAAACTGCAAGATGCTGTTGGTGCTCTGGAGGGATGAGAGGCTTTGCAGAAAATCCAGATACCCTGGAGAATTGGACATTCATCAATGGCACAAAGTTCAACAAAGATAAAAGCTGGGTGCACCTGGAATACAGTAAAGCTAGATACAGGTACAGACTGAGAGGTGAGTGGTTGAGGAGCAGCTCTGCATAAAGGGATCTAGGGGTAATGGGCAACAGCAGACTCGATATGAGCAAGCAGTGTACACTGACAGGACTGGAAGGCATGTCTAATCAGGGGAGGTTGAGGACCCTTGGGCTGTCTAGACTGGAGAAAAGAAGGCTCAAAGGCATCTTCATTGATCTCTGCAACATTCTTAGGAGATGAAGTGCAGAGGGAGGTGTCAGTCCTGGTAATTGATGACGGGAAGTGTGGGAACAGCACAAAGCTGCACCAGGGGAGGTTCAGACTGGACATGAAGAAAAGTTTATTTACCGTGAGAGTGATCAAAAGCTAGAAAGGGTTTCCTAGAAAGGTCATTGATGACCCATGCCTGTCAGTGTTCAAGGGCACTTGCACAATGTCTTCAGTAATGCACTTCAACTTTTTGCCAGTTCCAAACTGGTCAGGCAGTTGGACTTCATGACTGTTGTAGGTCCCTTCCAACTGAACTATTCTATTCTACATCACAGAATCACAGAATGTCAGGGATTGGAAGGGACCTCAAAAGATCATCTAGTTCAATCCCCCTGCCAGAGCAGGAACATTAAGATTAGATACACCTAGATATTTGGAAACATATATTTGGGTAACACCTAGATATTTGGAAACCACTTTCAGATTGGGATTTCTAGGATACAAATATAGCAGTTCTTTGTATACCAGAACAGAGTAAAGATGTCTAACTCTTGCAATAGAAGAAACCTTTTACAAAAATACAATAGCAGAACTTCAGGCATCAGTTTCTCTGGCTATAAAGAACATACAAACCTTAATTCAAGGTAAACTGCTCTTCAGAGATCAGGATTTCATTCTCAATACAACTTCAACTGTGTATCTATTACTTAAAAAAGGGCATCCTGAATTCAACTTATCCAAACCAAGATAACAATATAGGAATACATCACAGTGATAAAAAGGTTATTTTAATTTCAGATCTGCATTAGTGATGTTACCTGCATATAAAATTCCACACTGGCACTTGACTCAAACTTAGGGGGAAAAAAAAGGAATATAATTGAGATATGAAGAAATCTCAAGAAATATAATGGCAGGTATCCCCAAAGAGAGAAAGAGGAACATGTCAGCCTTCCACAATCACACACTCCTGAAGAGCTATTTCAAGAAAAGTTACAAGAATGATAAAACAGTATTCTAGTACTTCTGTTTAGAAATACGAACTGAATGTGGTGGAAACCTTAGATATAACAGGAGTTATAACTCCTAGAGTAATCTAACAATTTTCATTACCTGGGCTACTTAAGAGATATGGAAGATGAAGCACTGGTAAGTTACCACAGTGAACAATTCTGTAACAACACAAATTAGGTCAATCAGGTAGGTCTTTTCCCTTTCTGGTGACTATTTACAGATTGCATCACCATTACATTATTAAGCTCTCTCCATAGCCAAATAAGACAAGGAAAATTTTCAGCTATTCTGAAAATCCAAAATAAATTTCAAGTAAAATGAGTTTACATGAGGTTTGTTGTTGTTTTTCTGTTGCTCTTTTTTTTCCAAATAGCATTTGGAATTCATCCCATTTGGCAACACCAAAGCTAGTTTCCACATCAAAATACTACCAAGAGTCCTTCATAGTCATCTTGGATGTAGGAGCCCTGAAATATGAAAGGTCATTCAGATACTGGCTTCTCAGGTCTACCGATGGTAGAAAAACAGGCCTTGGGGCATTTTTCTTGGGTTTTTGGTTGGTCGGTTGGTTGGTTGGTTATTTTTGGGTGGTGTTTTTCTTTGGTTGGTTGGTTGCTTTTTTTTGTTGTTGTTTTTAAATTACATGGATTTCGATTCAGCAAGAAAACGTCATGTCAACAACTTTACATGTATTACAGCTGTCTGGTAACATTGTTCTGCCACCAATAACTTGAGTCACCTTCAAAACACTCGGTCAGATGCTCCTCTTCAGTTACACGAAAAGGAAAAACCTTAATTTTATAAAGCAATTAATGGACATATACAACAAACCATTTACAAGCCCATATATTTATATCATCAGTTCTCTTAATTAACGTTCTGAAACAAGTATTTTGCCCCATACATTTTACTTTCATCACTGCCTACCTTTAACTGTTAAAACAAGCATTTCTACTTGATATAAGATTAGTGAATACTGTTGATCTACAACTCAGCGTAAGTGTTCTCTCTCACAGCACTTTAATACTACTCTATAAAATTACACTGTAAAAATAAAGCTAATATAACTAAGTTTTATCTCCGTTTTCAGGTTTTGAGACAGGACCAACAAAAAAAAAAAAAATGAATAGAGAACAAAAAAAAAAACATGCCAGAGAAATTATACAGGCAACTAACAATTAAACCAATGGAAACTCCAATTATACTTCAAGCTCATTCCACCATGTGGAAAGGAAAACATTTAGAAAGCTACCCCCTTTTAGATTAAATAGGCTTTTTATTACACATCTTTGAAAAATCCTACAATGAGTTTTTTGTAACGGCAGCACAAGGGGTAGGAACCAGGCTCTTCACTGTCATAACATCAGAGGAGAATGGATCATAAAACATATCAAACCGGTAATGAGTATCTTAAAGGGTTCAGGATTCAGAAAAGCATTAAAACATATGAAAGTGTGTGTTTAAACAAATATTCAGTTTCAAACAGGCAAAAGCACAACATTTTGCAGAGACAAATATTTTAAACATGAAATTACGCTATTAGAGCACATTCTGGAAACACTGTTTCCAAATATGAATAATCAGTCTCATCAACTTTAACAGAGCTAATGGCTCACATTAATGTTTGAGAAGCAGGGCCAATAAACATTCTATCTAATACAAAGACAATTAATACATCAGCATTCTGGAAAGCATACAGTAAAATATTATTTACAGTGCAAATTTACAGTCTGACATTGGATTAAAAAGGCAGTTGCAAGGGCTGCATTTTTACTCAAAATAACGGACCATGTTTCAAGGTTTAAGCAAAAATTAATTTAAAATACACACACGCAAAGTACCAAAATATACCACTCACTCTTCCAAAGGCAGAAAAACAAGTACTCTCCAGTTTCTGTTTAACATTTCATATCTGCTCAACTGTCAGCTCACTGTGGCTTAATGGGACTTCAGTAACTGCAGCATTCATCAAGGCAAGCTTTTGGACAGCATCTCACCTGGTCTCTTCATCATCCCAAGCGATTCGCATGCCTTTCCCACCACCACCTGCTGAGGCCTTGATCATGACAGGGTAGCCTAACAGCGGGGAACAATTAGACAGAAGTTCAAACTTTGATCAGTTGGTCATAGAAACATGACAACTGACCACATGTCCAATAATGCTAGTAGACAATAACTTCGTTTATTAAAATGCTTCTTGTTTGCAGAGAGAGGTGAGGTTTTTCTTTCCAAGACTTAGCTGTCAGTGCAATGATTTCTAAAGCCACCAAAAGGTTGCCTTTTCTATTTCACTTATATAAAAAAAAAAAAAATCAACCCTGAATGAATTATTCCCAAGCAACAGAATGTTTCATGAATAAAAACACTTGACCTTTTTAAGCTCACATTCTTTAGAAACAAAACATAGTTTCTTTGCTACAGCACAAATAGAACATCTCTGTGATTAAAAAGAATTATTAGCAAGAATGAGCAAATCTTCATAAACTATCGGTCAAGAGGTTCGGTAAACAAGCCTGTACCTAATTCAACACTTCTGGAGAAGTCCATTTTAAATAACAGAGCATCTCCAAAGAGCTGTGCTGCTCAGATACCATGCAATACGCATCAGAAACATCATAAGCATTGTGTAATAATGATCTAAAAATAAAGTTTTTTTTCCCCCAACCTGACAAGTAACAAAAAAGTAAGCAGCATAAATCTAACTCTGCATAACCAGTAATGTTTCACTTTTGAAATATAATACCTTAATAGGTATGAGTCAGGATCTTAGTTTTTTGAAAGCTAAAAGACCAAAAGTATATAGTTTAGAAGCATATTTAGTAACGATTGTGTATACTGTAGTACAGTATGCTTTCAATTCAAAACAACTTCCTGAGACAGTCTCTTATTCATATCAGTGAACTTCACCTTTCTTCCAAGTGTGCATATGGGAACTTGAAAGTTAAGGATACGCTCAGAAAGCTTTTGATGTTTCTATGATAGCCAAAATATTCCTTTTACTTTTGGTGCCCAACACTATCAATTAAAATTATAAAATTAGGCCAAACAAGAGAGCAGCTCTTATTGTCTGACAAGAAAAAGCCAGCCAGTCCTTGCAAATTGAAAATCCATTCCCAAATAAGACTTAGATCTGGGGACAGAAAGGGACATTTAAATATAGTTCCTTAATAGAAGTGGTCAAGTCTGCCGTCACATGCATAACTAATGCCTACAGTTTTTCTGAAATGTAGATCTACTCATACCCTGCCAAGAGGCAGTGATAAATCCCTCCCACCTCCTCTGCAAAGTCATTTAAAGGAAGGAGGTTCTCAGAAGACGTTTAAAAACAACTAGATCTGGAAATATCTTTTGCTTAGGAAGACTGACGTGGACTCAAACAAAGAGAGACGTGAAACAAGCATAAGAAACAAACACAGAAGCGTTAACTGGAAAGCAGAAACAGTACAAGAGAGCACTGAGTTAACAAAAACAGCCAAAACACATCAGTAAAATAGTTCCCCACATAAAACGTAATTAGACTGTAGAACCCCACGCTACAGAGCGTTTGTGCAGCTGAAATCTGTAGCAAGGTAACATACAGCCATCTGAAGGCACAAATCTCAAGTTTGTATAGTCAGAGATAATCAAAACTAACTGTAAAGGTTCATACTTCAGAGTCTAAAGTAATCTTTACTTACTAGGTTTATAGTAAAGACCAAAGAGAACCACTCAAGGAAGTTTGGTAGACAGCATTCCATTTTCCCCTCAAGCACCTGATGCTGCCCACAGAGGGGAGTGGGATTATTCAGACTACAGAAGGTCTGATCCAGAATCTTATCAATGATTTCTAAGGCCTCTGTAAATTCAGAGATAAAATGGCATGCACATAGCTGCTCCAGATTTCATGCAGGAACAGTGAAGTCCAACTCAATTTTTTGAAATGCAGCATATATATCATCTACATGAGAGCAGTTTATCAACATCGTAGCTGCTTTTCCAGACCCCTGGTAACTGCCACGCTACTGGACAAGTCTTGAAATAAAGCAAAAAGCAAATCCTGTATGATTTTCAAGCAAGAAGCAAGACCTTAAGTGAATTAATACCACCTAACTTGCTGCACTTATGGCAATGCTATGATTCTGTCCAGCTCAGAAAGTTTGTAATTCTGAAATAAGCACAGTTTTAAGCATTATTATGGTAAATGCATTATGGCAATTTCCACCATGTAATCTATCTTATCCAGTGCTACATATACTCTAAAAAATATATATATATATATCATCATTTATGCTAACAATTTCAGTTTAACAGAATTAGTCTCTCAAACAGTCTGTAGATTTTAATTCTGCAAGTAACGTCTAGTTTTAATTTACTGTTTTTCAGTTTCAACAGCAAAATAGGTACACTGCCAGTGAGCTTTGGTAAGAAAATGATACAGAATATCTAAGTTCATATATCACAGCTCACTTCATTACATTATCAGACAATATTGAAGGGCCTGTGGTATTACTCACTAGTTTTGGGAACGCTTAAGCATTTCTTTCCCCCACCACAGCCTTATGTATATCGATTACACGTTGATCACACTCATAGGCAAGGCAATTGAAGATTCCAGGGAGTCATGGGAAAAAAAAATTAGATAAAAGCAAAGCATGGTTTGGTTTTAAAAAGATACATGTCACTTTTTAGGACAAAAAGGAAAAACTCTTCTGTAAGTTGAGATGACAATTAACCAGCTTCCACAAAATATGGGACTTGAGCTTAGCTGTTCTTTGATGGATATCAAAGACTGATCAGTCCTAAGCCAAGGAAGGCCTCATTGAATTTAAGCTTTGCATAGTTATTGTGTACTCGATGCCAGGATCACGAAATGCTGTTCATCATTCTCCTGACCACTTCTGCACTACTCAGCAGCAGTGAAAATTGCTGGATTGGTTTGAATCATTGTGAGAAGACAGAGGCAAGCAAACAAATTTTAATATCATTTATAAGGACCCATAAAAATATCAATAAATTGCCTTACAAAGCAGACACTTTCTGAGTCAGTGCTAAGTTTTCACAACCCTTCCTTAAAATAGACACCAACATACATAATTTCAATTGATTCCAAAAAGTAAACTTTCCGAAGTTTTATTGATGCTTTAGAAATCAAGAAGCTGACAGCCCTTAACATATAACTAACAAATGGACTGAAAAGCAACATGGGAAAAGAGCCGGTGTGATTAAGCACTTGAGAAGAGGTAACAAGAAAAGAACAGCCCACATAGACAAATACAAGGAGAGTGACTTCAAGGAGGAGCCTCTACAGCAGTGTGCCTGAACCTCTCCCAGCACCTGACTTAGCCTAGTATCTTTGCAGCATTCATACTTGACATCTTGGGAGAACACATCTCATATGGGGGGTGAAAGGTAGGCTCTCTTCACCTGTACTTATAAAAATTCTTTTCCATAAACAAGATACACTGAAACAGTTAAAGGCAATGTGTCTCAGCCCTGATGTCACACTCCACTGCTACTGGACCTTAGGCCAGAAAGCAGAAAAAACCAAAGGCAGTATAAGAACATTAGACATTTTAGAGCTTTAAGTAATGATCCACAATGACTTAATAAATAATAATAAAAAATATTATTTTAAGCACTCTTTGAATACTTAGGCCCTACAGACGTTAATTTAAAAATAATCTGAAAGTATTCAATTACTGAGTGCCTTGTCATATACACAGGACTTTATACACCCAGAGACTTACACAGCGAGTTTAAATTCAACTTATTTTAGATCCCCTCAAATTACAAATCATTTGGCTTGTCTTCGGATCTGTGGTCATGATGAGACTGAAGGCTAATGAAACTGATCAGCCAGCCACAACAAAGGTGAAAACAAGCTAGAAAGGATGAATTTCTTTCACTACATGACATCTACTTTTTCATACAGTGGTTTTAGAATTTTCGATCTTAACAAAATACACCACCCAGGCATCTGTAATCAACTTTAGTATCTAAAGATTTAAGACTGCCTTGATATAATGACCCTCAAAGTGCTGCTTGGTATCAAAAACAGGAACCAGTCAATAGAACACTAGAAGTTAGAAGAAAATGAAGAAAGAATTAATTTTAAAATGTGCCTAGGAGGCCATTAGATGCCTTCCTACATAAAAGAATCTAAGGTGATTTGAAGGAAATCTAAAGAAAAAAAAGTAAACTGACCACTGAAATGGAACTGAACCCATATAAATTCATAATACTGTACACACCTTTTTAAGCACTAAAAACAATGTTATTTGCCACTTCCCCTCCTAATAGTTTGACTGATAATCTCTTCCTTTTGTTTCTGCTTATGTGACAGTGATCAGTCATTATCTGATTTCCCAAAAGGGACAAAGGCTGACCCACAGAAATACTGAATTTGGTGGTGTCGGCCTACCAGTCAGCCAGGCCCAACATGAGAAGCTTCAGCACAGTTAACCAGAGCAGGCTAAGAACTCTGCTTACACTCTAACTGGAAAAGTGTTCCAGTGGTGAAGAATCATCTGCAGCAGTGCAAGTCCCAGTTTCTATTTGGCATTAGGGCACAGACATAGCCTTTGGCACAGGTGAGATATATTTGAAGTGGGTTCTTGGAACTATATATAACAGATGAACTTAAATAGCTACTTATGCCTACTGTCTCTTAACAAGAAGATGCAAAAAAAAATTAAAACCAAGAGCAATCTCTTAATGTACTAAATTCTCCCTGTGGAAAGCATTTAAGAACACATGTAATTTCAAGCATATGGTTAAACGTTTTCAAAAATATTAAGCTCTATTAAATAAAAGCCAAAACTCATTAAGCACATATTACACTTAAGGTTCATCAAAACAAGTCCCAGACAGTTTGCTGGTTGCTCTTTTCAGCAGTCTTTAAGATGTTCAGAAGCTGAGCAGTGACTTTATTCTGGAAAGCACAGAAGAAAGGATGGTGGTATGGGAGATATTTAAGTTAGGTGCACTGCACACAGTGATGAAGAATGAGGATCATAACATCACCGGTGTCAGCCTCCGTATCAGGAGAAATGCACCGTGCTTAGCTTCTGTAAAAAGAATACCACGTCCAATTGCAGATAGATACAATTTGAAATAACTCCTTTAGCAAGCCGATTACTCCATATTACATCCATTCCACAGATTATGGCTGCACTTGTTCTGTAAAGTCAAGTTTGTAAAGCTAAAATGTGATGACTAAAGAGACAGGGTGATAATATCTAGATTCTTCCAGCCCTATAGGCAACAGGGAACTTAAACACTATTAAAACATTATTTGTTCTATAGGGATTACTTATAACACATACAATTTAGTCAACCATGTCTGCTGAGAGGCACACAAATCCCACCATAGCTAATTTAAGAACTTACCAATTTCCCTTGCAATTCTGACAGCTTCATCTGCATCCTGTAAAAGCAGGAAATGAGACCCAACGTTAATCCCATCAGCCATTGCACTATGTCCTCGGGGCAGTCATATATTGCACTACTGTCTCCTCTGATTCATTTAATGTTTGATTTTACAACCTTCTGACCCTTTTCAGCCAGAGGAATGTAAAATTAATACCATAAGTGGAATGTAAATTCTACCTCATCATTAGTATACAGAGAAACTCAAAGCAGTGAGGAATCAGCTGACAGGAAACACAGCCGGGATTGCAAAATGATTTTCTGCAGTTGTAGGAATTTAATGCTAGAATTTAGAAGTTTACAATCAATAATGGTCCATAAATCAGATCGTTAAAGTTTGTCCACCGCCAGCTTGTTTCTGTCCTCTCAGGTATTTGTCATGTTTTCCTGGTTGTTGTCAGTAGGGGGAGTTGATTCTCTATTGTTTGGGTGCGATTCAGGTCCTGAAAAAACCTTGCACAACTTCTTCGAAGATGAAAACTTGCCTACGGAACAAACACAAGCACTCCGCTGCTGCACAGACTCGTTTGTTTGTTTTATTCACTCTAAGGAGAACAGAACCAAAATGCACAATTTTAAACTGCCTCAGAGATGAGAAGATTCGTATGATAGTTTCCACTTATAAGCTTGCCGATGACTACTAGGACAACTCCGGTTGACGCCACCTTTGGCTTCAGCTGACTCATACCCACCACAGCCTGCCATAGAGAACACGATACAGAAAAACCTATTTAGAAAACAAAAACGCGAGAAATTCTCGCTTTTTAATGCGCCCAATCTCTTCTCCTGCCGTAGTTAATTCTGTTTTCTCCTGCTGCCAGCAATCCATTTCCACGACACGATACTAGAAAGGAAAAAGGGTTACGTTCGAAAACTCCATCCAAAATCGCAAGTATTTATACTATTCCGTGACATACATGAAAAAACTTGGTATGGGAGGCAGTAACGTCTGGAAGCCACCAGCTGCTAAGCGCGTCTGAAACGATGGGGGCTGACTTATGAACATTAAAATGAAACCTGATATTCTTAAAGCTTTCGAGGCAATCCGTTTTAAAAGCGAACAGGTCAGAACTTTAAAAAAAAAAAAATACATAAGCAATGTTCATACCTGGTTCATTTATGTCCGATAATAAAACAAAATCCTCTTTAAAAGTCTTCAGTACCTAGTAACAGCCCCATGAAGAATAAGGGGGCTGGCAGGGGAAGTTGTCAGAAAATTTAATTTCCTTTCATTAGCTAGTCTGCTCCACAAATCGGTGCTTGTTAAGTTCAAAGCAGTCCTGAAAGCAACATCAGTTTTAAGTCTTTTTACTCCAGTCACATCTGTTAATGAGATTTTTCCAAATAACAATTGTTTCTAAGCCGAGAGATAAATCTAGCAAAAAAATCCCCCCCACCTCCGAAAAGTAAAATAAAATAAAATAAAATAATCAGGGTTTACTGTTTTATTACACCTTGCTGCTTTCCGTGACCCTGCACCCTCCAAATTTTAGCTTAAAGGGATAAAATGCATGAAAAGGGTCATTTAAGAATGTTAGTGGTTTCCACACATTGAGTTTGAAGGTTCTTTGTTCCTGCCTGTGACAGTTATGCGAGAATACTTCCCCTTAATAGCCTCTCTGTCAGGAAGTGTTAAACCTGCCAAATGCAGACAATTAGAGCCTCTTGAACAAAATGCAGGAAGAGTGATGACTGATGAAGAGCCACGATTATAGTCGAGAAGAAAACTTTTACATTTCTTTTCTCTTGCAAATTCACTCATATATTTGCAAAATAGAATTAAGAGGGGGGGAAACAAACAGGGCAATTTTTTTTCACTTAGTTACCTGCAAACAAGTGGCTAACCAATGCACTGCAGCACACAGGAAGACGGGCTGCAAACGGGAGTTTTGCACAGCCACTGTATTTTTATTTGTAAGCATACGCATGCAGCACCTGAAGTAAAAAAGCGTATCAGAATCGCTAATTGTGTCTGTTCTAGCTTGTATGAACCGAAGGCATCTGCCTGGAACAGTTATTAATTTGGACTACTCAAACATCTGTTTCCTTTTACAGTTCTGATGTATTAGAACTCAAACCCTATGATACAGAAAAAAAACGTAATGCATATTCAAATCCTTTAGTCTTCAAAGAGTATTCCTGAAACGGGAAACAAAAATACGCTGTGCTCTAAAGAGAAAAACGGTTCGAAAAAAAAAAATCATAAACAACTGACACATTGAAATCTCCACTAACAGACTTACGGTCTTTTTGTTTTGTAAGAAAGTACAATTTAATGCCATGCCTTTCACTTGCAGATTCCATACATACAGCAGCACCTTCAGTACTATTAAAAAGTTAAGATGGTTAAAGTCTATCTATGCAAAATACACAAAACCACAGCGGTATTAAGAGTATTTTGAACTATTTTTTTTTTAACTAAGAACAAAATAAAAACACTGTAAGCCCTCATTCCCTGATTTATTGCCATTTCGTCCAAAAACACATCATTATGCATGCTATCATTCTCCCAAAATAACCCGGAGACCGTAAAGAAATAAGTAATTTTAGCACTGTCTTTTACTGTACAAATACGTGTTCAGGTAATCATACCACCTTATATAAATCATGAGTTATGAGTTAAAGCCACATCACACTGGCTTTTACAAATTACTGATTTTGTTAACAGAGTACCCATAAAACACTCAGTTTCACTGAGTTAGAAGAATTCCTATTCTCTTCATTTCATGCACGTGCCTCTCTGCCATGTACCAGCAGGTGGAGACAAAAAAAGTAACTATTCGAACGCAGAAGAATGTCAGGATGAAGATGTTTAAGAGACTCCCACAGCTGTAAAATACTGTATTAATTAGGAGGAACTACATAATATTCCTAATTGCTGAGGGTATTGGCCTAGAGAGTCTCCAAGTCATAACCAGTTTCTAACAATCTCCTCAGCCATCCAGTGGACACTGAATACCAACGTCAACACCCCAATTTAAGAATACTGCCAAAACAGGTGCCTGAATCTTAAAAACAGTAAATAAATAGCCTTGCTGAAAAGCTTACATGTCTACTGACATCAATTACAGAATCACAATGAAACCAAGTAGCCATCCAGAGACATTAATCCCCTGGGTTTACGACCAGCTATACTCTCCCAGTCACATAACCGAACCAATCTCAGACAGATAGACCTTCTTCTCTTTCCTTTGCCAGTTTTTCCACTCGAGCATCTCTGCATACTCATTACTCAGCCTCCATTTTGGTCTTACCATGTATTTCTCTTTACTCGTTCACAGACAATATATCTCAGCCCTAACTTTCATACAGCCATTGGTCGTATGGATTAACACCAAGTCTTTTGATCAAGACTCTTGACCATTATCCCTCTCAGGCAAGTTTTAGGAAACTAATTGTAGTTAGAGACCTTGAATTAAGAACTACCTTTCAATACATTTGTTGACTTTAACTGATAGCATCACACTCAGTTTCCTTACATGTATGTACTGGATAACCTTTGCCTCAGCCAATCGAGGAACTGAGCAACGGACCCCAAAAAAATTACTCTTTGTCAAACTACAGTCCCTATTCTCAATCTGTCTTTCCATTCTCAATTTAACACTTGGTACAGAGATTGTCTATGTGAGAATAGTTGTCTGTGTCTGTAATGCCAAACATCCTCTTCTTCAATATCCTTCCATAGCCTACCTCACAGCATATTGTTGAAGCGCTTCCTCCTCTTAAAATTTAATTTCTACTCACTGGGAATTGTTCTTTATATAGTTTCCCCACGGTGTGATTACAGGAGCTTAACAATTCAGTCTATATACTAAGCAATAAGAATAGAGGGGGACTACACCTTTTATTCATGAAGGACTTGTGTATCTGCAAGCACTAGTTAACAAGAGCTGAATAAAGACAACTCTTCAAGTAACAAAGATTTCCAGTGTAGTCCTGAGTTGAATAAAAGAAGCACTAGAAGTTGTTACTCTATGTTTGCTTTAACTATTCATCCACAAAGAACACATGCAACTGATCTTTCTTAACTTCTGGCATTGTCAGAGGCATGAATGCAGCTTCCTTCCAGCTTTAGACTCCACTACAAAGATGAAACTACCTCTAATCAACTCAAGTATCATGCAGACACTTAACTCCCGCCCAGAACCTTCAAAATGTCTATTCCTCAAATCCAAGAGCCCTCAAAGACTGAGAGCTTCATAGCTCTGTGACCGTAACAGATCTCCCAGAGAATGCCAGAAATATGACATAATCTCCAATTCCTTGTGTGCTGATCTTTTGACTACGTTTGGTGCCACACAGCTTCACCCTTTGTATTTTAGTTTGAATTGGCAAAATACTACATTAAACTCATATCAAGATCAGGCATCCTGTATGACCTAATTACTCAGATATTCACTGCAGCAAAACTCAACACTAACACAGGAAGGAGATCAGATGACAAACACAGGTAGAGATATTAGATTCATAGCAAGGATGAAAATTGCAGTTACTGGAAGTTCTATTTTACAGAACTGGTAACCAAAGCACCAGTTAACTTAAATTCTCATCTAGATCTCCCCCTTCTGACAGAAACTACAATACTGGCAATGCCTGTGACTCTCCTTTTTATGATTCCGTGGGTGCACCGCAGCTTTTTAATCAAGTGCTCTGTTTTCATCAACACTCTTCAGAAAATCAGGAGCACAAGGCTGAGGTATGTGTAACTGATACAATATGGAGACTTCAGGATTAAGTAACTACTGTGCAGCTCCTTTCAGTAACTGGGATTGGATTTGTCAGCTTAATCCTACGTTCCAGCTCTTTTGGTGTTAAGACTATCTACTAATACTATTGCATATAGCTGACTGCCAACCCGATCACTTGCATTCCTTCATTTAGAGTGTCTGGAACTTCAGATAATTGTCAAAAAATCAACGCAATTAAGGGCCTCAAAAAAAAAAAAAAAAAAAAGACATGGCTATGTAGGCACAGTTTCATTGATTATGTTGCTGCCACATCATTAACCACTATCCTACCTTGTCAGGTTTGCTTCTTTATATTAGCAGAGTAACAGACCCTTACAGAAGTTTATGCAGTGATAAAACAAGCGTTTTGATATTATTTAGTGAGTCCACTTCAGGTAAAGATTTATGGGGTTCAGATCATTAAATCAAAGTCCTCTTCTAGCCAGATACTTTCTAGAAGATAATTTCAGGATTTATAGAATAATGGGTAGGATATCAAGAACAGTGGGTCTTATGCACAATAGCTTACCTGCTCCTAACAGTTTGTGAACACTAAAGGACCACAGACATGAGGACTGCTGAAACATGCAACAAAAAGCCCAAGGAACTCTGTGTGCAACTTAACACTGTCAGATTTCAGCACTGCCATGAATGCCAGCCTAACATTCATACGCAGCCTTCCAGAACTGAAAAATTTCTTGGCACTTTTACCCATTGTAGACACACATGCATTACACACACCAGACATTCCCATCACAAGTACTGAAGAGTTCTCTTGTGCATCCTGATCTTCACAGCCATCTCACAATTTCATCATACTCTCATTAGGAAAGTTCTCTACATATTCTCATCAAAATAGATCATTATGCGGAGAGTTAGCCCCTTTATATTCATCTTTCTCATTCAGTTGGTCTTTTATTTCCCTCCTAAGGATTTAAAATCCAACTTAACTAACACAAATATCAAGACAACAGTGTTTAGTTACACGTCCCTTCTTCTGAAGTACATTCTGCATTCCATCAATACATTCAGTTGTTCCCCATAACATTGAAATTTGCTATTTCATCACATAAATAAGATGCATGATCAACAGAGGCCAACAAAATAATTAAAAGAAAAAGATTTTTTTCTTCAACAACATAAAAATGCTGTTAAAACAAGCTTTTCACCTTCCTGCAACTCAAAGTTTTACTCAAATTTTATCAGAAAAAAAGTTTACTTGAAGAGATCAGCAATAAGAAATTTCAACTCCGGTGATCAAAGTTTTATAACATCTAGGCATACACAGAGGTTTAAAGGCAAAAAGCTTACTCTACCTACATGACACAGATAGACGATACATAAACATACGGGAAAGCTTCCAAGAGAACAATACTTAAACACAAAATAAAAATCCAAAAACAGGAAAGACATGAAGAGAGATAGAATGGCACATCTCAAATTAAACACATTTATTTGCCTTCACACAGAATTTAAAGCAAGACATTTTACAGACTCCATGCAAGCAGTCCTTTCTATATCATTTATTACAAAGTATTCTTCCTCACCTTCCTTCTTCCAAACTTCCCTTTCTAGTACAAATCTTTACGCTACTTTTAATTACACCTCTTATTGAAAACAGTTGAATTTATAATTACACTATACATCAGATCTTCAATAGGTCTACATTGTTTTAGGCACTGATTCAGAGAGCAGACAGTAGTTAAACGATTTCTCACCTTGACTACTCCATCAAAGCCAGGGATTGTGTTGACCTTTGCATTCTTGGCTAACAATTTGCTTTCAATCTTGTCTCCCATAGCTTGAATAGCATGCGTGTCAGGTCCAATGAAGGTGACACCTTCTGCTGCCTGCAAAGACAATGAAGATCCAACTTGAGGAGACTAAACTAAAAATCAACAGCCTACTGCAATCATTGCCTTCAAGTTCAAAAAGAGTAAAAATATTGTTAATGAAGTAATATTTTGAAGACCTAATAATCTGTGCAACACTCCAACAATACATAAGCAGCATTTCAGCCAGTTCATTCAAAAACGTGTACGACCTTGAGAAGCTATGTATACACACAGATTCAAAGCCTCTATAATTAGCATTTGTATAAATCAAAGCCACGCCAAAGAAAAATAGCTGAAAGTGGAAGTACTACAGCTTGAAAGTCAGACATATTCCTTGAGAAAGCAGAGGCTAGTAAGTGCATCACTGAAACAGCTTTAGTGATTTATAAAGGTATGCTCACTAAGCTGTAGTACAGTTTAAAATTTCATTCTGCATTCCTTAAACCCATATCTTACCAGAACTTTAAAATGGAAGTATCATCTCCTACTAAACATAGTTAAATATCTGGGAAAAAATGTAACAAATGAAACGTGCCCAGTTCTTTCAGGCAACTCTCTAATGTTGATGTGGGAATTGGTCAACATAATATACTTTAATATGTAGGTAGAACACCAAATTGCATTTTCCCCCTTTCCTGTTTCTCAATGCCAGCAGTACATTTCAGTGATGAAGAATGTAGACATTTTTTAAACCTTTCAAGTGCCAGTACTGTACAGAGCTGAAGGCAATTCCAACACAACTGTTTCAAGTGAAAATTACTGATGGATCACTGAGTGTGTGCACATCTCGGGTAACTTTGGTCTTTCGTAATACTATCAAAAGAACAAGCATATGAGCTTTGCACAATTTTTTCCAGCCATTTCATTGATTATTGCCCAGTTCTAAGACACATGTAGGATACATTAAAACAAGGTGTTTCAAGCTGATGGGCAGTTCATGGAATAACGACACTAATGCAATGGCAAACATTTCATTCCTTATATCAGAACTTGTGTTTCGCTTCTGATGTATGCTTATACTGCATACATTAGGACTGCCAGATAGTATTACAGAAACACTAAAAAACTCACTGCAAAGACACCCAAACCAAATGCAGAGCATCCAGTTTAGACACATCAAAACTGTGTTAGCTTCAATTCACAATGAACTACTTGGTTGGGGTTTTTTGTTGTTTTGGGGTAGGGGTTTTCTGTGTATGTCTTTCTTCTTCAAATCTCAGCCCAACTCTTTAATATAGTAGATTTATTAGCTCAGCAACTCAGCAATACTGATTTGATGAACAGCAGTCCTACAAACTCAAAAGTTGGGAACACTGCATTAGGAAAGAGGAGGGAACAGAAGGACAGGCATAAGGGTGTACATATATCAACGCCAAAGAATTTGAACATAAAGGAATTAACATTTTAAAGAAGAGAAACAAGGAGTTGATATTTGAAATTATAGTAACACAAAGTCTGGAGCTGATAGTTTCAGAAATAGCAGCAGATTGCAATCTGAACAACAGCATTTTCAATACGGTGCTTGCATACACTTGGAGGCAGGGCAGACTTCTCTCATTAGGCTGAAATCCAACCTCAAAGTTTCGTGGAAGAAGACTGCTTACACACTTGGCAACTGGAAATTAAGCTGTTCTTTCCATATCACTCATAACTAGAAAAGCCTTGTTTCTGTAGCTTCTGCCAAAATATTGGCATTTGCAAACCTGGCAGACACCACCTTTACCATGCATTCCTTCCTCTCCCCGCTTCTTCCTTCTCTCCAAGTCTACCAGCAAAAACACAGTATCTCCAGAGATCATCAAGTTAACAAATCCAAAACTTTTGCTGTTGTTACAGACCATCTAAGGTTTCCAAGCTACAGCCCATTTCCAACATTCTACTGTAGAAGAAGGCCGGAGGAGGAAGAAATAAAGAATAAGAGACTATTTCTCCTCCTCCTCCAACCTTCTGTCAGAAGACAGGGAAAGGTAGAGGTCACAGAAGAGGAAAGGAGCTGCATTCACAGCGCTAGCAAGCATGAATCTTTCCAGCGAAAGGCATTTAGGGGATATCTTGCTCCAGTTAATGTCTCTTTTCATTTCCTTGTCATTTGGGCTTTCAAAGTGACTGTTCATTTCCTGCTCTGATTCAAGAACGTTTCAAGAAATAAATTGGCTGCATCCAGTGTATTTGTTACAGGAATCTTGTAGGCCTATAATATTCCCACACGCACACAACTTCTTGTTAAACTATCCAAAGATGGGCAGCAGGTGAGCATTAATGCAAATCTTACCTGTTGCAACTCATGTCTTTGTCTTTTTTAAATACATGTTATTAATACCCAGAATTTACAAACTGCACCTCTCCGCTTCAACTGTTCTGAATCTTTGTAGCTTTGAAGAACCGCCATTTAATTGCAAACAATAAGCAACTTAGTAACACCAACTATCCCATTTCCCTACACAGCTAGTCAGCATCTTCTCTAATGTGACACTGAAATTAACTGTAGCAAGGCTCATAAAAAACACTTTGTCAGCTGAAGGCACTACTGGACAAACTCTTGCAATGCTCATCACAGTAACGCGAGATCAGATCACAGAATGGCTTGAGTTTGAAAGGACCTTATACATTATCCAGTTTCAACTCCCACTGACATGGGCAGAGCTGCCGTCCGCCGGCTCAGGCTGCGCAGGGCCCCATTCAGCCTGGCCTTGACCACCTCTAGGGCTGGGGCATCCACAGCTTCTCTGGGCAGCCTGTGCCAGAGCCTCTCCATCCTCTGAGTAAAAAATTCCTAACATTTAACCTAAACCGTCTCTCTTTTAGTTTAAAGCCATTACCCCTATCACTACACAGATAGTGTAAAAAGTCAGTTTTCCTATTGTTTGTAAGTTCCCTTCAAATACTGGAAGGCTGCAATGAGGTCTCCCCAGAGCCTTCTCTTCTCCAGGCTGAACAACCCCAAATCCCTCAGCCTTTTCTCATAGTAGAGGTGCTCCAGTCCTCTGATCAGTTTTGTGACCCTCTTCGGGACCCTTTCCCCAAAAGCTCCACATCCCTCCTGTGTTGGGGGCCCCAGGCTTAGATGCAGTACTCCAACTGGGGCCTCAAGAGGGCAGAGTAGAGGGGGCAATCACCTCCCTCTCCCTGATGGCCACCTCCATTTTTGATGCAGTCCAGGGTACTATTGGCCTTCCAGGCTGTAATTGAATACTGTTGGCTCATGTCAAGCTTTCAATTCACCAGAACCCCTAAGTCCTTCCCCATAGGGCTGCTCTCAACGAGCTGTTCTCCAGATACACACATCCAGGACTGTCCCCAACTCAAATGCAAACACATTGCACTTGGCCTTCTTGAACCTCATTGGGTTCTCACGGGCCCACTTTTCAAGTGTGTCCAGGTCCCTCTGAATGCCAGCCTTCCTTCTGTTGTATCTACTGCACCACTCCTCTAGGTGTCATCACCAAATTTGCTGAGGGTACACTCAATCCCACTGTCTAGGTTCTCGATAAAGATCTTGAAGAGACTGACTGCTGGCGGGCACCACTCATGACTGACCACCACCTGGACGCAGAACCACTGAACACAACCCTCTGGCTGTGATCATCCAATCATTTATCCACCAAGCAGTCCAACCTTCAAATTCATCCCTCTCTAATCAAAGATGCTTACTTGAGCTCTATGCCAAATCTTGTCAACTCACATCCAGAAAAATGCCTCAACTACTTCATTGCCAACAAACAAGTAACATATTAAATGATCTGTTCAGAACTCTAGTGCCTGATACTGAAAATGCCAAAAGTTTAACATAAAAAGGTGACAACTTAAGCTCCCACAAAATAAAATAAAGTAAAATGAAATAAAATAAAACAAAACAAAACAAAACAAAACAACTCAGCACTCATTAGTTGGCATTCTATGATAAACATGGAAATAGTGAAACTGTGCAAGAAACAATTACCAGTGCCTAATGACAGCCCATCCACACGTGGAACTTTGCCAGCCTCCTAACATTCCATATCAAAACAGTTCTTCCAAAAGCTCTATTACTCCTCCACATACTACACAGCAGAATCCAACCTTGAAGACTTTAACTGAATGAGAACATATCAAGTTTTACAATAAAGTAACATGCACCCACCATTTTCTTCAGAACAAACCTGTATCAGAGCTTTCTATTCTGCACCGTCAAAGGTACACTAACAGTACTAACTAACTTACTAACAGTAGATACATAAAAGAACATTTTCAGAATAGATTCCATATCCAGTAAGTTCTTTCTTTGACTAAAAAACAGATAATGAAGAGTTTACCCCAACCTTCTATGTTTCCAAGAGCAGTAGATTAAGCATGGGCAAGATCTGGAGAATTCATCTAGGGAGTCTGCAGTTGAGCTGTGTTTGACAGACAACATTCCATCACCAACATCTGTCTGTCTGGAGCCAAC
This sequence comes from Gallus gallus, assembly GCF_016699485.2. NCBI lineage: Eukaryota > Metazoa > Chordata > Aves > Galliformes > Phasianidae > Gallus > Gallus gallus. The sequence continues at coordinate 144,194,689 of NC_052532.1, forward strand.
TGAAGGGAACTACACCTATTAAGTAGCCATCCTCCTAACATTTGGAAATAAACTGCCCCCCTCTGACACACTCTGAGACTGAAAGAGGAGATTCCTTCTCCTCCTCGATGTAGAAATACACAATTAATTCATTATACATTAAGTGGTAGAGTCAGCCTCGATACAATAATCTCCAGCTCTCTTAGTAACATAACACTCTTCTGTGGGTTTCTGAGTATGTGGTAAAACAGCCAAATCACTGCTAGGCCTCTCAGCACTGCAGGGAGTGACAGACCAGTTCCAACTCTGCTTTAGACAAAACAAGTGTTGCTTAAACTTTCCTTCTATTACCACATTAGTTATAGACAATTAAGCATGCTTTTTGGTGTCCTCATTCAAGCCAAGATATTTGAATCTGCACATAACACCAGCCTGAGCAGCTCCAGCCAAGGAGATATCCCTTGTACCAGAGGAAAGAAAAACACAGGTATCGAGAACTTTGTGTTTGCTTTCAGGATCATTTGGCAAACGGATTCTTCCACTCAAGCCACAATGATGTGGCAAAGCACACTCCAACTGCCCAGCTGCTTACATCTGCAAGAGCCCCTATAATTATCTCACCACACAGAAGTAACGGCATTAATGCAGGTTTTGTGCTTGTTCATTCCTTGGTGCCTGAAACAGTTGTAGGAAAGTGTTTCCCCTCTCTGAGGAAGAAAAGGATCAAGGGATCTCAGGAGAAATTGAAACTGCCCTACCTTACTGAAAATAAACGTACCCAGGTATACACAACTGGTTTTAAACATACTCATTAAGTTTACAGCAGAATTCAAACAATCTGTTGCATACAGCCACTGGATCATAGGTTTTCAAACCCACATTTTCAAGATTACCCAAGCTCATGGTGCGTCCTATTGGAAAACAGAGAGCAACAGTAATTCACTCAGGAGAAATGTGCTTAACCCTCGAACCTCTAGCTGGGTAAACTCAGAGCCTAGAAGTCTATCAAGAGTGACTGGGGAAGGAACTGAACAAACCTAGCCACTTCTCCTCCATGTCCCTTCCTATTGTCCTATCCCCTTCCTCTAGAGCAGGTTCTGGCCTACTCAGTTGAAATAGTTGACCGAAATGGGAGGAAATGGCCTAGGTTTCCGGGGACTTGTTTCGTGGGTTAAAGTAAGCTAACAGAAAGGCTTAGTGAGCATTGGATGAATAGGTGGAGCATGCAACTGTGTAGAAGCTCCTTCTGGGGAGGCACATCCTCACTCTCAGGTGTGCTGGAGAGGGGAGCAACAGTGCTGAGATACTGGCCTGCTCTTGTACTTAGTCTGCAATTCTGTTTTATTTTAAAACAATCTTTAAAACACTGCTTTTCTGAGCAACATTCTCTGAATCACAGAATGGCTGAAGTTTGAAGTAAATCCATCATTTGAACCAGCAAGTGCCATCAAGCAATGGAGCAACTTCAGATCAGAATCAGAAGCAAGACTGCAGTGAACTAACAGCAAGTGCAGGTATTAACTTACCACGCATACTCAAGAACATACTGGTGAATTAGATCATTAAGGAAGGTTCAAAGATAAGAACTTCAGTAGAAAATGGTACTATAGTTTTGGTTTTCAAAGTTTATTCCAACCTTCACTTTTTTACTTCCCAGGAAGATCTGGAAAAGGTTTCCATGAAAAGCTTGCTTGTGGCTGACAAATGCATTCATTCTCACACTGGGGAAAGATTACCTGATTTTTACTGCCCTTTTGAAACACAGCCCATTAAGGAGGCAGATGCAGTGAGGAAAGGAAGTGGCAGAAGTCTGGCAATCATATAAGCAGTATAAGAGTTCCAGAAAAAATGGCATCGCACAGATATGGTCTCCTGTCTACAGCAGGAACCAGCTGCTGTGTAGGTACAGCTATTATGGCACATCGCTCATCAGAAGGAAACAGACCTTTACATGCAGCTGCCTGCAGCAGCATATAAAGCAGATCAGATAGGCAGCTCAACTAAAGGTTGACCTGCTCAAGGATGACTAGAACAGTTAATTCAGCTCAAAAGTCCACAAGTCACACAGGCAAAACACAGGGCTGAAAAGCAGAGCTGGCGGCAAATGGAAGATGCGACACAGGTTTAAACAATCCAGAAAACAGCCAAGCAGAAAGGAGAAAAAAAAAGAACCAAACAAAGTAGCCAGGTGGAACATCCAAAGACAGATGAGATTCAGGAGTCCTCCCAGAACAAAAAAAGGGGATGCTTTAACAGATCACCTCACAATACAGTAACTGCAAACACTGGGAAAGACTCCTCTGGGACATATTGTATAAGAAGCATTTATTCAATAGGCTAGAAAATACTGAACTGACAAAATGTTCAACAATTGAATGTGGTAGAGATGGAAGAGAATGCACTCAAGCTTTCTGCTAGATATACGGAAACCACCTAATCAGCTCCAAGGACTAGAATCTGGCAATGAAGTTACTGTTACTATCCTTAAAGCTCACTGTATAGCACACATACAGAAATGGTGCATGTAGTCTGTAAATTTAACATTGACAAATGGAGAACTTCCTTCAGAGCAGTCTTTAAGCTGGAGAAGGCTTAAAACAGCAGCTTGCCAAGGTATTGTCATGCATCACCAAAACAGTAACCCTCCAGCTGTTCAGCAAACAAGAGCTTCTCCAGTCATTTTTAGAATGGAATATGTAGGACTTTTGAAGGAAAAAAGTCCTAGGAATAACATCCTAAGTAGCATCCCATTTCTTTCCAACTACACCTGCCTTTGGCAAGGGTAGATCTTCCTGGAAGTCTAGCTTTTGTTTTATTTGAGGGTAGGAAAGGGAGAAGGACTATCGCAATCACCTGAGCTTGCATGAGAAGTAGGCAGGTAGCTTGTTGTAGCAACCAGCCTGGGAAGAAAAACGCCAACTCTGTCCATCACTGCTGACTGGGAAGGTGTCAGCCCCAGGAAACCTGCTTGAGGAAGGAGGGAGTGAAGGAGGTGGAAATGAAGACGTGTGCTGCTCGACTTGCCAGACCTCACTGTGCGTTGTAAGTTCTCTTTGAAATAAAATTTGCTGTTACTTGGCTCGGAAACACACTGCAATTTAGAAGCCAGACCTACCACGTAAGCTGTGTCACCACCCGTGACACCACACTATTCAATTTCAAATCTCTGTACTCGACGATTTAAATAGGTGAATATACACTGTAAGAAAAAATGATACATTAAAAGCATTTATCCGAAAAATGGAAAAGCTAACAGAATGAAAAGGCCTTACCTGAAATTGACTAGAGCTGCATTTGAGAAGTTTGGCACAGCTCTTAGAACTGAAATTAAAGAACACTAAGGCATTTTCACAATCACTATCTTCAATAAGAAAAAGGGAAGAATGCTGAGCAGCCATTCTAAAAGGAAAAAAAAAAAGAAAGAAGGAATACTAGAGCCCACTAATTTACTTGCAGGGTCTCTTCCCATTCCAAAGGTTAACAAACTTCTTTTAAGCCACTATAAGAAATACATTTGATTTTTTTCATATTGGTGTGATGTGCTCACATTGGTCGCTGAAGTACAAAGGATCAAACAAAAGCTCCTCTTACTCAGGTCCACTTAAACTTGCCTAAAATGCGTCCTAAGAATGTGGGAAGAACACACCTCTATGTATCATATGTATAAAAGTAACTAAACCTGTATGCTTTCTAAATTGTATTATACATATATTTAAACATTTGTAGGGCAGGAAGAAAGTTATCCATCTGTTAGACTACTCTAAAGCTCAGCTTAAACAAATTCAGACACTGTTGCTGAATCAGCATAAACACAGTCTAAGGGTACCTAAACTCCACTGTCGCGCCTCTCTGACCTGTGTAAAGCACAAGGAAGCAGCTAGAGTATATCTAGATGGTCAGCATCACCTTGTGCACAAATGCTGCAAAGAAATAAGGCTTAAATACACTGAAAAGCCTTTTCCTTTTTGAAGTGGTATGTCTCCAGGGTCAAAGCTAAGAATCAACCTAATCTGCATCTTTAACAAGTTGTGAAGCCATACTGCCATACAGTAAGGGTACAAAGGGTAAATGTGCTTGCATCGATTCAATATTGCATTTGAAAATCAAAAATGTCTCGTTAACCAAACACATTTCATAGCGTACATTACACTTCTAGAGTGGAAAACAGTGCCAGTCAACTTGCAGGTCATTATCTTCTCAAGTGAAAGACACACAGAAGAAACTTCTCCCAGAGACTCGGAGCTTTAAGATTTGGTGGCAAAAATGAAAAAATACCTCTGGGGCTCTATTCTTTTAAATCTTCACTTTGGATACGACAATCAAGCTAAAGCCTTACTTGATAATTTCACTTAAAAACAGCTTTAGATGGTATACTTATGTTTTAGTCCAAAACCCAAATGCAAAACTGAACTATCCAAGTTTTTGAAGCTCTTCTCAAGGAAAAGCTATTGTAATAGAAACTTCGACATGCTGTATATGGCGTGCCACTGTCAATGATGCATTGCTCTGCCACCTACAAAACATTACACGCACCCAATATGCAGGCACAGGAACTAGTTCTGCTGTCTCACAAAAAGTCTGAGCATTCAACTTTACAGGGAGTAATGAATACCCCCAAAAATTTAGGGAGAAACAAATGAAATGTAAGAATTTTCCTTGGATAGTTTCCATATTGCTTTTCTTCACTTCACGGCATTGAAACCAACCTTGATTTTAACATGATAAAAGAAGTCTGTGGAACTAATCCTAGAAACCTCTTTCTGTTTCCTTGCTTAACACCTCCAGGCGACAGAAGAGACAAAATGCTTCATTTGCATCCTTAAACATTAGAAACTGCGAATGAGCCTTTTCAGCTGCAAATGTTATTGCATCTACATTTCCAGAAGAGAAAGAAGGTTAAGCAGCCTACTCAGGTTTACGTTAACTCATCTCTTTTTAGCACCGTGACCGGCACAAAGAGCAGAGAATGTGGAAGCTTAACAGCCCAACCTCTTTCTTCATTACGTTCAATTAGATCCTGGAAATGGATATTACACGAAGATAAAGAGAAGAAATCAGTTATGCACAAAGGAAATAGCAAACACTAACAAGTGTAATCTTAGTCTGCCCGATCATCTAGCCTCATGAAGACCATTTCATCTTTCATCCAAAACCAAAAATTCTATCGGTTGTCTTCGTTGCCTGACCACACAAAGTTCTGCATTAAACAAAGCACTACTTGTAAACTCATGGTTTTAAATGCAACGTGTCAATGCTGCACAGAGCTACCCTGAGCATGTCAGTAAGGTAGGAAAGATTCCCTGCTTGATGTGCTACATCAGACCCCATCTTATCAATTAAAGAACACATGCGAGCCATAGCTCAGTAACACTATTAACTGCATTCTGAAATAAAGTAGTTCAAGTACAATTTATTCTTCAACAGCAATATATCTCTTAAATGAAAACTTCTTTTTGTTATTACAATTCAACCTACACTGTATTTTTAATTCATATAGAGTGAAAAAAAAGCACTTGGAATTACCAGATTAAATTCAGTAGAGAAAGTTAGCAGTACTTTACTTTCTAGGCCACTTGGCTTTCAGCCTGCTAGAAAAAAGCCTCAGCTTGGCAGGCAACGCTCAGTGAGATGTTTAACACAAAATATACATTACTCTAAATGAAAAACAGGCACTCGTGGAGAAAAAGCAGGATAGAATGATGAGGGGGAAACAGAGGAGCATTCTTCTTAGCCAAACCAATACTTCACATTACCAAGGACTGAGTTTACCACATGTGCGAAATCTTCAATATCAGTTCGAAACAGAGTTTCAAAAGGTACAGCCTAAACAATACAAATAACAACGTTAGAACCAATCAATAAAGTGCATGGACATGGAACAACTACTCCTCATACGGCTATCTTATCTCTTCTTTTCTACAGGATGTATGCGAAGCTCTGAAAATGAATGCAAGTCTATAGCCTCGTAAGCAGTGCATTTTGTAATGCTATAGCTTGTAGAGTTGTTGGGTTGGTTCAGTGGGGTGGTTTTTTTAAGGAATAAGAGACAAGAGAATACATTTAGAGATCAAGAAATGACAGGAAATTAGCAGCATTGCTGGGACACTGCACAGAGCATGGAGTCAAAAGATATCAACTGCATGCCTGCAAGAAACTGTAATAAATCAGAACCTGGAGGTGAAGAAATAAAGTTAAAATTACCAGTATTTCTGCAGGCATGCTACAATGTTTTCTAAGTCAGGCCATACTGATAGTGTATGTTCAGACAACCAATCAAAGCTTGTGAACATCCAAGCTCCCACCACGAATTCACTGATGAGTTAAGCATCACGAACACTGGTATCGATAAGTGAGCCTAGAATGATCTCCACGCTACCTATCAAGAAACTGCCCAGCAAAGCACACCAACCATGCTGAAAGCTATCATTTCTCAAATGCTGTAAAGGAGAGAGATGCTGAGAAAAATGACACTTCGTATATATAAAAGAGATTGAGCCAACTGCGCGGACCAAGTTTTAACATGGACAACTCCATTCTGCCTAACGAAAGCTCCCTTTTCTCAGTGGGCTAGTATAGCTCAGCATCCCCCACCCCACCCTCACACAACGCATACTAAATTACTTCCTGACAAACAGCTGCCAGCTCTGACACAAGGGAAGATGATATCTAGCCTGCAGAAGTAGCCATACTAGAACATATTCCTTAAAGATAAAGCAGCAAAATCAACCAAAACTGGTGTGCGCCTACATGCTGACACACTTTTGGGTCGATTTCTGGGTTAGTTCCTCTCCCTAGACTAGGTTTAGTCCACTGAACCAACATACTGCCTGCTATCAAAACCAGCAGGCGCTGACCCTGCAGTTACTAAAAAGACACCAGTAATGGAGGGGCAGAAGTGACAACTGCCAGCCAAGACTGCCACCAGTCACACTGGGAGGTACACAGCAAAAAGGTGCAGAAAAGCTATAACGAGGACTGAAGAAGGACCACTAGTGAGGATGGTGAGGCACTGGAACAGGCTGCCCAGAGATATGGTGGATGCCCTGTCCTGGAGACCTTCAAGGCAAGGCTGGATCAGGCCCTGAGCAATCTGATTGAGCTGTGGTGTCCCTGTTCATTGCAGGGGAGTTGGACTAGATGGCCTTCAGAGGTCCCTTTCAACTGTAAGGATTCTATGGTTCTATGATTTCTACCTCTGGACAAAACTATGATGCTCCCTCAGTTCAGAAAGCAAAAGTGATTCCCATTAGATTAATGAAACGATTGGTGTTTTAAACAACAACAACAAAGACATCCAAAGGTTCCCATCTCTGAATGACGAGCTCCTCCAATTACACCAGGAAGTCACCAAAGGATGCAACACAGAGCTGGGAAGAGACAGCCTGGGGCAAGCAGGGAAAAAGGGAACTCCTTGCAATGGCTGTGAAAGCGTTAGGAAAAAAGAAGCTGCAGTCTGGGGGTGATACTTCTGCGACAGCCTCATCATTTGAGCAAACACTCATACGCATATAGGATAACAAGCGTCTGACAACACAGCCATACTAAAAAGGTACTATCTCACAATTCTGTTAAGCACAACTGTCTTATCTCCTTCATTATTTTTAAAAGGATGCACGCGATAATATTACTAATAGAAGACTAATAAAAAACATTAAAATCATTCACACAGATCCTTGGAGAAAACTGCGGACTAATTAGCCTGTAATGAAAGATAAACAGCTCTTACAGCTGCCCACTGAGAGGAGCTCAATACACTGCATTTAAGTAAATGAAAAAAACTGATTTTCCCTATTTATAGTGGAAACTATTCTAAGAGGTTTCTGAGGGATTTCTGTATGTTCTAACAGTCAATTTAGTTCTTTGGTACATACATTTCTCTCTCTCCAATTGTTATTTAAGCTCATCTTGCATCATGAAGAATATGGTAGACATTAAGGACAGGGATGACAGCAAATCGAGAGCAGCCCTACAGAGAAGGTCTTGGGGTTCTGGTGGATTAAAAGCTTCATGCAAGTCAACAGCATGTGCAGTTGCAGCCCAAAAAGCCAACATTACCCTGAGCTACATCAGAAGAGCAGTGGTCAGCAGGGAGAGGGAGGTGATTGTCTTCTTCAGTTCTGCCCTTGTGAGAAACCATCTGGAGTACAGGAGGGATGTGGAGCTGCTGGAGTGGGTCCAGAAGAGGCCAGAAAGATGATCAGAGGGCTGTAGCACCTCTCCTACAAAGAGGAGCTGAGGGAGCTGGGCTTGTTCAGCCTGGAGAAGAGAAGGCTCTGGAGGAGTCCTCATTGTGGCCTTCCAATACTTAAATGGAATTTATAAACAAGGAGGGAGACCGATTCTTTTTACACTGGCAGATAGTGAGAGAACAAATGAGAGGCACTGGCACACACTGCCCAGAGAAGCTGCGGCAGTCCCACCCCTAGAAGTGGTCAACGGTCGGCTGGATGGGGCCCTGGGGAGCCTGAGCTGGTGGGTGGCAGCCCTGCCCATGGCAGGAGGGTTCAAACTAGATGATATTTCAGGCCCCTTCTAACCCAAACCATTCTATGATTCAAAGGTGTTGTCCTCTTAAATGTGAATGTTCAAACAAAACAGTCAGATACTTCTGTAGTCAAACTTAACAGAAAAATATTACACTTAATTTTATTATCTTCAAGTAATGAGACTTGTACACAACCATACATTTTTTCTACTAAATCCTATTCTCACTCTCACATACTCTTGCATGAATAAAACAAGCAGATTTGACCTTCTGCCTTCAGGTTAAAGGTAAACAGTTTCGAAAACCAAACAAAACAATGTATGATATGTGATCATAAATACCACTCAATGTTTTGAATGTTTTAAATTGTATTTAAAACTGCATATATTACAGTTCTTGTCTAGCATGCATAAGCAACAATGGAATTGTGCATATTTTAGTCTATTAAACAAAATAATGGAACGTCAGTATTACAATAACCATAGTGCTACAAGTTTGGGATAACATCCTCTCATTCTATCAGTGTCATAAATGAAACAAGTCAGTTATGTGTATCAATATGCCTTATTTGAGAAGTTATAGGAACTTATGAACCAACCCATGAAATCCCCTTCTGGCCCTATCCCCCATGAACCACAACCATTGCGAACTCAAGGTAAGACATCATGACAAAAATACCTACTGTATTAATTCAAGTAAGACAACTTCTGGGTCTGAAAGACAAACTTGGCCCGGTAGCTAAAAAGGGAACAGTTTTTTTGGGAAATACATAGTCACATTCTTCCTCCTTTTCCTCCTGCCACCTCTCCCGACAGATGGTCCTGAGAGTTGAACAGTCTGGCTTCACTCATTCTATAAAGTAATTAGACAAACAAATCTGGATCCTGTAAATAAGCATGTGCTTGAAATTAAGTATGCTTAAACAGTTGCAGGATGAAGGCCTAAATTCCCAAATTTCAGCCTGTACAGGAAGTCAACCTTTTAAATTATGGCAATAATTCTGAAAAAGTTGATATATCTTTATTTTCAAAGGTTACCACTTTAATGATGAGCGGTTAAGAGTGGGCAACGCACAGCACACAGCAGGGAAGAAACCTGGGTTAACAGAAACTGGTCAGGTATCCACAATTATTTTTTTTTTTTAATGAAAATGGATGTCTCAAGAGTGCATAAGACAATATGGTATAGACAATGGTGAAATGTAATAGAAGTTCCAGAATTCCAACCTCGTGATTTATTCCTTGGGCTAGATTTACTTGGGAATTCTTAGAAAAACTCAGTTTTCAATCATGACTAAGGATGTTCAAAGAGTCTGTGTGTATAGATGATGACTCTCATGAAACTGCCAAAAAATCTTTAAAAGTAAATGCAGAATATACTTCAAGAATAGCAGTGAAAAAGCAATAGAAGGCTACATTCAAAGAAAGTTGACTTTGTAACTCAATCTGGAATATTAATACACGAAGCAAGTTTATCCTCATATTTGTTTGGGGGATGTTTTTTTTTTTGTTTGGATTGGGGCTTTTTTGCTTGTTTGTTTTTAATACCTATCAGCAACGTACCTGCCACAAGAATGGGCACATTCTAGATACAAATGTATTGCCTTAACACACCTCTTCTCTGTTCAGAATCTGTTCAGTCACTGCCTACTTTCAGTGCTCAACAGGGGAGGCAATTGGACAGAGAACACAATATTAATAGCAGCAATAAAAACAACACAGATGCACATAAAGAACAAATGCAGGATGCCAGAGTAAGTCTAATTTCAGCAATCTAATCAACAACCGAATTTTACAGTTTCCAAGTCCCCTCAATAACCCTGTGGTCACCTGCAAACTGCATAATGGTAGTGGCAGAAGGTTCGTCGTGAGAGAATTCAGGTAAAGAGGGAACAAATTTAATTACCAAGAGCTAGAAACATTTTATCATAAGTCAATCTAGTGCACCTTCTGCCACAGAATTGGGATCCTGACCTGTAAGCTCTTCATTTTTCGTACTTAGCCCACTATACTTTGCTGGCACTAGCACTAACTTGCCTTTCTGCATTACCTTTGAACTTGCTCTACATGATTACATAAACAGTACTCCCAACGTAAGAAAGATGGCAGGAACAAGTTATCAAGGCCAACAACTCCTCACAACAACAGAAATAGTTTAGCTTACAGAGATTGTGAAACTACAACTTCACACAGCTGTCTTAAGAGGTGAAAATGGCTATCGCAGGCCCTGTTCCTTCTTGCCTTGCAGTCTCACCGCAGTGCCACTGAGAGCATGAACTGAAACGGGACTCGGAACATTCACTCTGGAGTCCCCAGAGGAGAGAGGTAGGAACAGAAAGGCATTTGCCATGCAAGCTCCATCTCACTCTCTTAAAAAGTAACCCATCCATCACTAAAATGACTAACAACGCCTACCATCTCTCCGTGAGAGATCTATGAACTGTTCAGCAATGAAGATCTTTTCCCAGTTCCCAAACAGTAACATCTCTCAACAGGTGCAAGATGGGGAACCTGCTTCAAGCTAGAGATTTTGATGAGCTTCAGAGCTATTGAGGAAAAATATTTCTGCATCAGTCAGACTTTCCCCAACACTCATCCTGCCTGAATCTTCACTGAAAGTTGACACAAAAAGTCTCAAGTGGAAGCAAAGTAAGCACAGTGCTACAAACAAAGAACATAAAGCACTAGCTTGGCAAAGCTTTCAAACAGATAATCACTTTGGGTGTGAAATATTTGGTTATCTTAAATATGGTGCCAAGATGATCTCTGTTCATTATCCTAGTACGGGATCACATTAACTATTCAAAGGCAAGTTAAATTTATTCCTTCCCCTTGCCAAAATTTGAGCCTGTGAACAGCTTTAAACAAAACACAATCTGAAGAGTGTATTTATTAGATAGACTGTATCCATAACATTCATCGTCGCCTCTCTCCAGAAAATTAAAAAGTCAGAAGCAAAAATCAATGTGGAATGAGCACTGGCAAGAGAGCTGGAGATACTTGCTATGGAAAAATAAGGTAATCTGACAGAAGATACTCAATACTCTCACATACAGAAAATAGCTTATGTATTAGAGCTGGCAATAAGGAACTCATTAACTCGTGTCTGGAATAAATAATCTTTCTCACTCTGAATATAAATACATTTCAAAAGAATTTAAAAATATTATCCATAGGAAAGAAAAGTTCCAAAAATATAGAAACCAGGGCCTAATGCTGTCACTCTTTTGAAGAAAAGTATGCCCTCTAATTTTAAGGCCTACAGTACAGATACTAGAACCCCAGTACTACAGATTTTTTAGGAATTTGTATTAAACATTAGAAAATTATGCTTTAAAAAATGTAAAAGCTACGTTAAGTAGTCTTTGAAATATTTACAATGAAGTATAAGCTTAGATATGTAAAGTAAGAAAATCATTGGCCTTCCTTGCTCACATTTTAAACAAGACTTCTGATAAAAAAATTATTATAAATGGACTGCAACGAGACCCTTTCCATGGGAGGAGCTTGACACTAACTCAGGAAAGAAGAAAGAAAAATGAGATCTTTGAATGCTGCTTTATTTATCCACAAGAACTGTCTGGATTTCTGAATTTAAGAGAGTTGTGGGCCATGGGGTTGGGGGGATTTTTCTATTTTTGGTACACACAGGGATTAAGATTTCTGTAGCTACAGGCTATGGCTCTTCTTCATAACATTCCGTTTATTCCTAGCTTAGTCCTTTTTATATTACTTCAGGTGCTAATAGAATTGGAAGGAGGGAGAAAAAGCATAAGCCAGTTTTAATTCACACACATGTGTATGACATCTAGTACAACTGGGATTTAGTGAGCATAATAAATTCTTTGGATTCTGCCCTAATACAGCTAAACTCAACAGACATCAGTAGCACTGTAATATAATCACATTTACTATACCCTGCAGCATCTGCTACTACACACCTGAAATAAAAATTTTAGTGCCTTTTAAGAGTTGAACAATCAAAAATGTGATTGATGTTATAACCTAGCTGCTTCCATCTCCTCTCTTTTTTTTCTACAAACTTTTGTTTGATACCAGGGCTTTACTTTCACTGCTATTTATTCTTCAGCATTACATCAAAAACACAAACGGCAATATTAAAGCAAAGAGCAATCTATTCGCTGAAGAGGGATACATAGAAAGCTGAGGTACTCAGTGACTTCTTCACATTGGTCTTCACAGTCAAGGGCTCTAGCTGTACCACCGAAGCTGCAGAAAGCAAAGGCAAGAACTGGGAGAAGGAAGATCCTGCTGTAAGTGATGAGAGCATCTAAAGAAGTGAAGGTGTGCGAGTCCGTGCAAGATCCATCCATGGGTTCCAAGGGAACTGGTGGACAAAACTGCCAAGCCACTATTCATCATATTTGCTCTCTATAACTACCTGAAGGGAGGTTGTAGTAAGCTGAGGGTCAGCCTCTTCTCTCGGGTGACTAGTGATAGGACTAGAGGGAATGGATTCAAGCTGCACCAAGGAAGATTCAGACTGGACATTAGGACATACTACTTCTCTGAATGGGTGGTCAGGCACTGGAATGGGCTGCCCAGAGAGGTGGTGGAGTCACCGACCCTGGAGGTTTTCAAAGAACATTTGGATGTTGTGTTGAGGGACATGGTTTAGTGAGAACCATTGGTGAAGGACGAATGGTTGGACTGGATGATCCTGTGGGTCTTTTTCAACCTTAGCGATTCTATGATTCTATTATTTGAAAGGTCATGGCAGTTTGGTAAAGTTCCCACTGATTGATAAAGGGAAAAACATAATCCCATTTTCAAGAAGGGAAAAAAAGAAGATATAGGGAACTACAGTCCAGTCAGTCTCACCTCCGTGCCTGGAAAGATCACAGATTAGATCCTCCTGAAGGCCATACTAAGGCACACGGAAAATAAAAATGAGGTGATTGGTGGTAACCGACATGGCTTCACCAAGGGTAAGTCATATCTGACAAACTTGGTGGCCTTTTATGAGGGAGTAGCAGCAGCAGTGGATAAAGAGCAACTGACATCCTCTACCGGGACTTGTACAAAATGTTTGACATTGTACCACACAACATTCTGGTTGTCAAATTGGAAAAAAATGGATTTGATGGATAGACCACTCGCTGGATAAGGAATTGGTTGGATAGTCACGCTCAGAGCTGCAGTCAACAGTTCAGTGTCCAAGTGGAGACCAGTGACAAGTGGCGCTCCTTAGGGACTGGTGCTGCGACCAGTGTTATTTAACATCTTTGAAGGTGACATGGACAGTGGGATCGAGTGCACCCTCAGCAAGTTTGCAGATGACATCAAGCTGAGTGTTGCAGTTGACACACCAGAGGGAAAGGTATGTTAGCCAGAGGGGCCTGAACAGTCTTGAGAGGTGGGCCCATGCCAACCTCATGAAGTTCAACAAGGCCAAGTGCAAGGTCATACACCTGGGCCAAGGCAACCCCAAGCACAGACTGGACAGAGAATGGCTTGAGAGCAGCACTGAAGAGAAGGACTTGGGAGCGTCAGTTGATCAAAGACTCTGCATGAGTCAGCAATGGGTGCCTGCAGCCCAGAAGGCCAACTGGGTTGCATCAAGATAAAGATCACCAGTGAGGTGATTCTGCCCTTGTACCCTGCTCCCCCTAAGATCCCACCTGAAGTACTGCATCCAGTTCTGGGGTCCTCAACATAAAAAGGACACTGAGCTACTGGAGTGGATCCAGAGGAGGGCAACGAAGATGATCAGAGAGCTGGAGCATCTCCCCCTACAAGGACAGGCTGAGAGAGGATTCTTCAGCCTGGAGACGAGAAGGCTCTGGGGGAACCTGATCAGCAGCCTTCCAGTATCTGAAGGTACTGAACGGTGGGAAGGACTTTTTATAAAGGTATGTTGCAACAGGACAAGGGAAAATGGCTTTAAACTAGAAGAGAGTAGATTCAGACATGGTATCAGGAAGAAATTCTTTACTGTGAGACTGAGGAGACACCGCAACAGGCTGCCCAGAAAGGTTGTGGATGCTCCCACCCTGGAGGCATTCAAGGCCAGGCTGGATGGGGCTTTGAGCAACCTTGTTTAGTGGAAGGCGTCCTTGCCTATAGTAGAAGAGGCTGGAACTGAGTGACCTTAAACACCCCTTCCAACCCAAACCATTCTATGATTCAGTTGAATGAATGGTTCAAGCAGGAGTTCTTGCTGTTCACAGAATTGGAACTATGCTCAATCGACATATCTCAAGTTCTTCCATTGTATTGTATTTTAACCAGTTTATGTTAGCATGTATTTGTATAGGTATTCTTCACTTTTGCCATCTTATGATAACTCCATTTATCTATCACACCTTCTCACAAACAAACTCTGAACACTGGTAAAGTGACAGCTTCTGTTTAACTCATTTATATGGAGCTCCAATTCAGGCTTGCGGGTAGCATAATAAATTTGGAACCCATGAGTTTTAGTTACTGAAGAAAAAGAATTTGACAGTGTTTAACATACTAAGCATTTTTCTCCTGGTCTAGGTACACATACCATTTGTACAAGATGTGACATGCCCTTATAATCCATAGACAAGCATATCCATCTCCACACACTTTAATTATTAAGCAGGGCGTGAAAAATTGAGTGTTTTCTGTTGTACAGAAGCAGCACTAATATACAGCAAATACCAGCATTTGTAGAGCTTCCTTCATAATGTAACGTTAACCTTATACAAGCAGCTCAGACTTTCTTTAAGAGTTTCAAAATCACCTCAGAGAACTCACACTGGAAGCATCTCCATTATCAGCTTAATTATCAGCTAAAGCAATGCACATAATGTAGCTGAATGCTAAATTTCTTTAAAGTATGCAATCCAAAAAATAAAAAAATAAAGATGTACAACATACCAACTGCTTGATTCCTAAAATCATTTCCCTTCCTGCTTACAATCTCAGTTATCTTTAAGAAATGCAAAATAATAATGCTCATAATCCACCTCTAAAGTCATAGAGTACGAGCTTTGTAATCATTTTAAAACTGAGGTTCAGCTTTTGTAGTTTGCAATTACACAGCACACATGCTCAGCCTCAGTTTGTGCATCATGAAAGTTACTGTGTTAATTATGAAACTTGTGGTTTTAACTTTGATGTTTAGCACATTAGACCATGCTCATGTGAAACTTCATGCTGTAAACGTAAAGCAGAGAACTCCACCACCTCACTTATGAGAATAAGGTATCAAAACACATTTTACAATCCAACAGGTGATGAAGTCACCAAAGGAATCTCAACAGTTAAGTTTATCTCCCAAAAGTAACATTAATCTTGTTATTTAATAGCGTTTTATTTCACTCATTTTAGCAATGGCATTCAGCTATCACAGAATCGTGGGCTACAAAGCTTAACTTATCCATGTTGAAATCTGTTCCTTATCCAGCTTTCTCTTTTGCCAACTTCTCTGGATTCTAGGGAAGGTTTGTCATTTCTAGAATGGAATGCAATCCTCCGATTACTTCATGCTAACAGAACATGATGTAATGAACATTTTTCTACTAACTCCTTATAAGGGAATACTTTATTTCAAAAAGCTGTTTTCTTTCATTACTTTTTAGATGCAGTTGCAATAATTCCATTTTCATAATATTGTGGTATCAAGACTGATGTGCCATTCAGATGACACTGACAACATCTGGCATTACAAATATTTCATTTATGGAATCACACACCTATAAAGAAACAAATCCTGAACTGAATGATAATACAGATGTTTCAGTACAGCTAAAACCTGAAAACTTACTATACTGTAAAGAGCATTTTTCCTACTCCTCTGCTCTCCTTTACTGGGTATCAAATTCAGGCCACACGTTTTCAGTAGAACATGAACCATGGAAATGGATTTGTGTATGTGTTGGAGGCTAACTGAAGTCAAGCTTGACAAAAAGCAGAAAGTAGATACAACAGGGTAAAAGGATGACAACACTTCGTTTTATCCACAAAACAAGAAGAATGCATGACATTCAAGTCTTTATGAACAATACTTTTTCCACAGAAATGTGGCAGAGGAGTACTAAAGTGATTAGAAGTGGCATAGACTTCCGTTCACCCATAAACATGCCGCAGATGCTTTATCCTTACTCCTATAATTCCAAGCGGTGATGGAAATTTCAGCTCAAAGAAAAATAATTATGTCATTTTCTGGCACGATCAGCTAAAAACAATAACTTGAACTGTATTCAAAACAATAATCAAGTACTTAGTAAAACCACAGATCATAGATACAACATGTTTACTCAACTATTTAAGTTATCCCTTACAGATTGGTCTTCTTATGCTGTGAGGTGCACAGCACAGCAGACTTTCTTCTTTCCTTCATAAAGGAAAGTAAGGGTTTTGTCATCAAATAATTGACATTAGAAGAACAGATACAGCCATTAACACATTTAAGTTACATTTGGGAGGAAAAGCACTCACAGAAACAAGCAAGCCACTAGAAATAAACAGAGCAAAAACACTCTGGGAAACCAAATACAAACCTATTTTCAAGAGAATCTTCAGCTTCTTGCCGTAGGAGCTGATTGAACCTCCCATCACTTTAATTGTGGAGGCTACTTAAGAAATTCTATGTCAGTCAGGACCAACACTGAAATACAACTATAGTAGTCCACTTTCAAAATTCTTGAAAACCCATTTAAGGATATCAGCAGGGGGTAAATTAAAGCTGTATGCATCAGGAAGCTAATAATTTGAAAAATGTACAGGGGCAATGAACCCTGAAGTTATCAAGCACTGAAATGACTAGGAAAGTGTTTTGTGTAGTTTGAAGTAAAAAAAAATCTGTCTTAAAATACAAGAAGCACAACTAGAATCTACTATACAACCTAACAATATTAACATCAGAAGTACAAAAAAAATCTTGCATATAAAACATTAGTTTATCTCACACATACAGTTTTGGTACAGGCATAGTAGGGAAGCAGAGCTAGTCCCTACGTGACAGTGGAAATCTACGTGTCTTTCTATCTATTCTACATAAGAACACTGAATACGCTTCTGTTGAACTCTAAATCTTGTTGGACTCAAGTCTTCCACCCCATACATTCCCTGCACAAAAACCTCCCTGAGCATCTGCAAAAGGTTAGAACTTTCAAAGCACTAGATTAAGAGAAAAAATTGCTATAATATTGTAACCATTACTTAATACAAGATGAAAAGGTGTTTCATACAAAAGCTGGAGGACTCGAATCAAGAACTCTTGCCCAAAAATTCAGGCAGAACTTATTCTTTTCCAAGCTTCTGAGTTCAGCTGAACACCTCCGGGTTGGATAAGTAAAGCACCACTCTTCTCATCTGCCTTTGAAAAGCAAATTTATGCATTGGGTTCCTAAGCAGCTCTGGCATGCAAAAAAAAAAAACAAAACTAAAACAAAACAAAACAACCTACACACGTTCTATGTGTATGTAGGCCACTCTGAAAGTAATGCTTCCTATTTATTTCCATGGGAACTATAACAGATACAAAGAGCACAATAACACTATTTCATAGAGCAAGCTCTTAGCTACAAAACAATATTTTTCAACACAGCCACTACCATTAGCTATGCATTTGCACCAGCAATGAACAACAGCCTACAGGCTGCACTCAAAAAAAAACTGCAAAAGCAGAGGTGACCCACTGTCACCACTGCTGAAATTCATTACCCACCACCACACTTTGCCAGCATACACTGTTTGGTCTCCATAAACACTCAACAAGCATTGATGAATGTCAATGAATGCAATTTTTTTTCCCCGCATGGAGGAATTCAAAGTGCACCTTTACTTCATACACATATCCATGTCAAATGTCATTTTGTCAGACTGCCCCTCTGCTGCCATGGCCTGAACAGCAACAAAATTTAACGGAGTATTCACAGAATCATAAAGGTTGGAAAAGATCACTAAGATCATCAAGATCAACCATCAACCCATCACCACGCTGCCCAATAGCCATGTCCCTCAGTACCACAACTTCACACTTCTTGAACACCTCTAGGGATGGTGACTTCACCAGCTCCTTGGATAGCCTGTTCCAATGCCTCACTACACTGTCTGAGAAGAAACTTTTCTTACTATCAATTTGAATCTCCTCTGGCAACTTAAAGTCACTAACTCTCATTCTATTGTTGGGAAAGTTCAGCCTCCACTGCCATACCACCAGTATTCACCTCTGACATCATGGAGTTGCCCTCATACATAAGTATACTTTCAGCTTTTCTATGTGCAAGAGCTCACACAGTATTTGGGTAACCCTTTGCATAGAAAGATAGTAATCTGCCCAAAAGATGTTAAAGTTGCTGCTAAATGTATTTAGATGATTAAAACATGAATAACAGCAGCCATTCTGCAAAGTTCAACCACTTCAGTTCTACATCAGCTTAAAGCAGCACGTTCTTTCTTCAAGAGGAACAAAAATACTCACTGAGATACCTGAGAATTGTGTTTTGATCCTCCTTAAAGACAGGCATAGATATAGACTGCACCAATTTGAATGAGTCTGCCTCTCAGCCCAGAAATAATTAAAGATTTACATTAAAATCAAACTCTTCCTTCCCACTTCCTTATCATTACCAAAAAAAAAATCACAACAGACACGTAAATAACTAGTAAGACCATCTCTGATATTTTATCCAAGGTCAGATCCTGTTCCAAAGATCAAATAATCATTAATTCAACCAAAGCTACATTTGGTGCAGCAGCATATCACCATAGCATTCATATCTATAAAACACTCCAACCAGAAAACACATAGCTAGACCCAAGCTACAATTCTTTATCAGTCAAGAAAAGGGTCAAAGCACCAAAATGCCACATTCCCAGAAAGCAAACAGTTCACCTGACTTCAAGACAGATATACACACCTATCCGCAGTATGCAATGCCTCAGAATACACCTTAACCTTACTTAGGTAAGCACAACAACACAAGGAGTACCCACCATTCATTTAACTAAACACTGGGAAGCGTGAGGTCAGGCAAGGACCTATTGCAGAATGGGAGCTTAGTCTGTACTGAAGTCTTTCCCTCTATAAACCTACAAGGAAGAATTTTAACCAACATAGGGTGAAGAGTGCTTTCATTCCAAACACTTTCTCATTTAAGCCACACAGAATCAAAAGTCCAACACTAAGATGTGAGGCTGAAAATATTCTATGACAACTGTCACTAGAGAAAATGAAACAGTTCGAAGTTTGAAGCGTAAGGCACTTGTTCTCCTCCCTCACGCATGCTCTACTCAGGCACACCATTGCTTGTTTTTCTGCTGATCTCGATGTCTTTCCCATGGGGAGCTGTGAACATATCCAGCCTTCTTAGAGTAGAGAACCGGAAGAAGTCTTAACCACATGGAAAAGGATTTGAGGGGAATTTATTTGGAAAAGGTCTACAACTCCATAAACAGTTTGTGTTTGTAACTAAAGTTGGGAAAAGAATATTATACCAGCAATAACTATAGATATGCAATCACTTGTAAGTATATAAGCTATTAGTCGTTGGCTAGTCACACTGACTGGATCAACTGAGGTTCTGAGTTATCACTTAAGTAAGATTCCCTTTGTCTATTAATAGAGTGGTGAAGACATCACTCTTCCCAGACTATACAAGAAGCATCTATTAACAAAGGGAATTCCAAATTTTACCAAAGCAGCACCTGCAACCCAGAAGGCCAACCATACCATGGATTGCATCAAGAGAAGCATGACCAGCAGGTCCAGGGAGGTAATTCTGCCCTTTTACGCTGTTTTCATTATACCCCATCTGGAGTACTGCATCCAGGTCTGGGGCTCCCAACACAAGAAGGACATGGAGCTGTTGGAGCAGGTCCAGAAGAGGGCCACAAAGATGGCCAGAGGGCTGGCACACCTCCCTTACAAGGAGGGACTGAGAGCGCTGGGGCTCTTTAGCCTGAAAAGAGAAGGTTCCAGGGAACCTGATAGTGATCTTCCAGTACCTGAAGGGAGCCTACAGCAAAGCTAAGCAGGGACTTTTTAGGAGAGCATGTAACAACAGGAGTAGGGAAAATGGCTTTAAGCTGAAAGAGAGTAGATTTAGACAAGGTATTAGGAAGAAATTCTTTACTGTGAGGGTGGGAAGATGCTGGAACAGGTTGCCCAGCAAGGCTGCGGATGCTCCCTCCCTGGAAGCACTCACAGCCAGGCTGGATGGGGCTGTGAGCAACCTGGTTTAGTGGGAGGTGTCCCTGCCTATAAACAGGGGGTTGGAGCTAGGTGATCACAAATGTCCCTGCCAACCCAAACCGTTCTGTGATCCTACGATTTCTAGCGTGTAAAACATATACAAATAATTTTGTTTTCTCCAAACATTCTCATTTAAATATATTCACCTAATGTTCAGATAGGGTAATAAAAGAGTTCACAAGTTCTCACAGAATGAACTGGCAGGTTTTATTCACGAGACTGTTCTGGAATATCTTTTGCTGGTTTCTTTTTCCCATTCTAAATGTTTAATGCATTACCCATCCCCAAACTGTATAGTAAGTAGCTTGAATATAAACAGCATTCACAATACCTTAGAAAGTGAGTGGGAAGCAGTAAGTGCCAACACACTTTCGCTGGAGTTCTGAAGAACACGTCAGTGTGATCTCTAACCACCATATGGAATAGAGATACACAGTTCTCTACACACATATGTAAATTTAGCAATACCTATCCTTTTGGACAGAAAGCATACACAGGACTCTCTACAAAGGAAAACAGAATTTCACAGTATAAGTTTCCACGTAGTGATCTGTAAACAGTCTGTGCGGCTTGGAAAATAGCAAGAATATCATCCTATCAAAAATGCATTTAGATAATTACATGGTTTTATTACCAAACTAAGTTGTTGCTACGTGAAAGCATCCATTTTCCTCCCCAAAAGCTAGCAACCTTTGTCTTGCATCTCAATAGCCAACCACAATGCTACTGCAACACAACACATACATTTGTCATTATAGCTATTAGCCATACTTATCTCCAAGCCAAGCCAGCATCTGACAAAGCATGAAAGAAAAAAAGAGCTTGAGCAAATATTTACAGAGATCTCTGTCATCATAATCTGATAGCAGGAAACTGTACTACCTCTAAGTTCATTTGTTTCTAGGACACTCTGAGCAACAATCACTTTACTATGCCACCTCTGAATGATTTAGTAACCTCGCTGGGATGTCTATCCAATGAACCATATTCTCATATTAAAAGGCCTGTGAAGAAAGGTTTTTAAAGAAAAACTGCAAAGCTAGTTACAGAGAAAGGTTTGATGGTACAGCCTACCTGTAGTAACGTTTCCAGACCTTATCTTTGTATTTTCCTCCTGCTCTATGCATTACTAATCAGTGACCCACTGGAAACTCCAGTACCCATTGAAAAGCCTGGCAGGGTATTTGGCTTTCAATTCTTCTACTCAGTTTATTCCCAATACAAGTATATTCATCAGGCTTAGAAACAACTCTTGAACAAGGGCACCCACTCAGCAATGAAATGTAAATTACTGACATGTGCTAAAACCTGGACCTGCCACTGCTAATGAGCGCATTAAAGCAAAAAGCTCAGTAGATACTACTGCAACCTTTCCACTTAACCCTGTGTGTACTGAAAGCCGTAATTTAGCATCAATTAAAGTTCTTATCTCTAAACAGCGAGATGCTATTCAGCAGGTGCATGTGCCCTACACAGTTCCAGTGTAAAAATCAAGATGGACGAACACGTAAAATGCCTGCTCAGAAATGTGTACATACTGATCATAGCTTTATTTTTCATCTAAGTTTCAAACTTGTCTTTATAAGGACAAGGAGCACAAAATTGTTTTTCAAAACTATTTAGGTACCTAAATCACTCTCAAGATTTCTGTCAAATAGTGTGATAACTTAGCTGTAACTAAGCTAAAAGGTCAATGCCTTTAGATGCTTACTTTTCCCCTCTTATTTCCTATATCCTACTTCTGAAGTATCAACCCTTTGAATGTGCCTCTATTTTGGGCTGGGAAACACTCCCTTATTTGCTTCAGCTGGAATTACACATATTAGCTCAAAGATCCTTAATGGGGTAGCTAGGTGGTTTTGTTTAATACAAATCAATCATTTTTACAGAATAGGCCTACAAAGTTATATGCACATGCAGTCATTCCAGCTCACCGAAGGACGAGTTGGGATTGTTCAGTGAACCCAGTACTCAGTTATCAGTGCTACCGATTGTTGTCATTCAGTCTGAAGCAGAAATGAACAAAACATGATGTGCAAGTAGACTAAGCTTATTTGTAAGCCATCCTTCAAACAGAATTAATGAAAAGGCAAAAGCATTCATAGTAGTGAGTACTATTAAAGTTCCAGAGAACTATTTAAAAGACTTATAAATTAAACCACTAAACACTATTATGTGGATGGAAGTTATTTGTTAAATTATTACTCCCTCCTGAGAGTCATCATGGTTTTCATACTGGCTACAGGTTTTCATTGACAAATATCAACAGACCAGGCAAGCTACAATCAAAGTGCTTCTCTTTAGGTATATGTTCACAGATATTATTTGAGCATCTTTCATCTGATGAAAGACAACTGGTACTGTTATTCCTGGAAAACAAAAGGTTTGGTGGTTGAGAGGGCCTGAGAGGATACCTCAGAAACCTCAGGGAGGACTGTGAAGAGGATAGACTTTTCAGTGGTGCCCAGTGTCAGGGTTAAGAGGCAATGCAATCTTGCTGTGCAAGACTACTGAACATAGATCATCCGTTGTTACAGTGTTAATTAGCTCCTAAAACAAAGGCAGAAAACAGAAGTGTTTAGTAATAAGAAAGCACTGCTTTAATTGAATTCTAAACTGATGCTTCATCTACCTTACCACAGAAGTGGTAAGGCAACGGGAATTCTTATTCAAAAAACAGGTAAGAGTTAGATTGGACTTGACACATCAACTCCACTGGTAGCAATTGGACAGCTAATACTGATTTAGAAACAGAAGGAGCAGACCTGGAACACACTACCAAGGTTGCCATATCAACTCACATCAATTGTACTAAAATAGGACAAATTAACAAATCACCTTACAACAGAATGGACAGAGTTTGTCATAACCAGACAAGCTTGTCTGCAACACTGCAAATCAACAGAAGAATAAAAATGCAGAAATTGAAAAGAAACAATGTTACCTACATAAAAAGAACAACAAAGCATTATGCTTGCAAGCCTTCTGTTATTGCAATGAGGAAAAAATACTATGGGCATATACAGCTGCGTACAGTGGAAAAAGGGCAAGCATCTTTTATTCTCATAACCAGATTTCAAAGCATTTGAAGAAAGATGACTGAAGTGTTTTAGAAGCCTGGGAATAAGAGCTACTGCAATGATACCGCACGCCAAGGAAATTATTCTTTTATTTTTTATTTACAAATCCATTCATCTATAGAGCCACACACCTTAGTAAGTGCACTGTTGAAAGTACTGCTGTTGAAATACATCTCGTGTGAAATATTAAATGGCTTATAGTCTAGATATGCAAAATCACTAATATCATATGCACAGCCCTAAATCATTTCAAAAGTCATGCAGGATCATAGTTCCTGGACCAAGAGTAGCACTAGCAGTACCTGGCAGTTTGAAAGTGGCTTTGTGTTTATGCTTTATGTACAAGTTTTAATAGGAATAAAACAATTTGAAGGTTTAAGACTAAACTTTTTAAAAGAAAAAGGCTTTAAAAAGCACAAGTTAAAAATAAATGCTTACTCTAGGGCTGGAGCACCTCTCCTATGAGGAAAGGTTGAGGGAACTGGGCTTGTTTAGCTTGGAGAAGAGAAGGCTCCGGGGAGACCTCATTGTGACCTTCCAGTACTTGAAGGGAGCGCATAAACAGGAGGAGGAACGGCTGTTTACAAGTGGATAGTGATAGGACAAGGGGGAATGGTTTTAAATTGAGACAGGGGAGGTTTAGGTTAGATTTTAGGAGGAAGTTTTTCAAATAGAGGTTGGTGACACACTGGAACAGGTTGCCACAAAGGCTGTGGATGCCCCATCCTTGGAGGCATTCAAGGCCAGACTGGATGTGGCTCTGGGCAGCCTGGTCTGGTGGTTGGCCACCCTGCACATAGCAGGGGGGTTGAAACTTGATGATCATTGTGGTCCTTTTCAACCCAGGCCATTGTATGATTCTATGAAGACTGCCATTTCAGCACAAGTTTCCTATTCAGGATATCAACAGAAGAAGCTCTAAGACTGCGAACTTTAGGCAAAAAGGCTCAAAAGAAAAGAGAGCCTTCCTACTTTCACACTAGGAAGCTCCTAAGCAGGTAGAGTTCAGGTAACTGAACAGGACCCTTTCAGTGGCACCCAGTGTCAGCATAGAAGGCTGTGAACTGCAGCCCAGGAGGCTCCCTCTGAACACCAGGAGCAGGTGATGGAGCACTGGCACAGGCTGCCCAGAGGCTGTGGGGTCTCCTCCCTGGAGCTCTCCAGAAGCTGCCTGGCCATGGGCCTGGGCACCCTGCTCTGAGTGGTGCTGCTGGAGCAGGGGCTGGGACACAGGGACACAGAGGGCCCTGCCTGCCTCAGTCAGCCTGGGGTGCTGGGATTTTTCTGGCTCACCTGCACTAGCTAGCAGAGGACTAGGAACGTCTGACAAACACTGCAGGTGATTTAACACCTGCAATATTTGTCCCTTCTGAGAATTTCACAGAATTTGATACTGTAGGCAATTAGATTATTTCTATAGAAATACAAAATTTAATTGGGATTAAATGCAATAACAAATAATATTCAGAAGTATTCTGCTTCACAACAGAACATAGTCTTCCACTGGCGTCACAGGCTCAGATGCAGAACTTTTCTGGTGGCACCATGGTTACCTGCTGTTGAAGCGGCAAGAGAACAAGAGACAAGAACATTGCCTAACTTTTACCACCTGTGGTCAGCAGACTTCATTAGAGCACCTTAAGCCACCACAGACTGCTTTGGCTTGGAAATGCTCTGCACTGAAGAACAGAATAAGTAATCCACATCAACAGTTCAGTCCACTCTGTTCCTCGAAAGATGTAACCTCTGAAGTGAGATTTCTTCATATCAGGCTTCCGAATCTGCTGGGTTTTTTTTTTTTTGACCATCACCATCAGAAAGCACAAATAATGCTAACCACTTACTTACATTGACTTCTTATTTGGCAATTTATGTGGGAACTGCACATGAATCACACCTAATGCTTCCCAGAACCATAATGTACATCGAACATAATAAAGTAACTTCACAATTTTACTTGCAAATAATAAAGCCATAAACAAGCATTTAAAGGGCTGCTGTCACTACGAATTTACTTTTTTTTAAAGGTGGCAGTCCCACAGTTAACTCTATAAGGCTATGGATCCACCTAAACAAAGTTCCTTACAGGTTAGACATGCATCCCCTTACAGAAGATGATACACTTCGTTCTTTGTTTTACCTTTTTCATCTCAAGCCTACAACCATTTCCAAACATGTGGTCAACCACTTCTATGTGCATTGTTTGCCAATTTATTTCAGACAACGTTGATTTTTTTTTTTAATTCCACCAAGAATGTTAATCTAGCTTCAAAGGTAAAGAAAACTAGTGCTGGCTGCTTTGTTCTCCCCTTAGTCCTGCCAAATAGTAGTTGCTAAAAGGACACAAAAGACCTGTAGAAAAAGGTTTCACTAGGTATTCCAGGAAGATCCATATCTTATTCCAGAATTGAATACTTCTGCCCCACCACATGTATGGCCATTGGTGCAGAGGGGGGGTTGGCAGAACATAGAGTCTGCAATTTTTTTGCTTGAAGAAAATGTCAGACAGCATTGTCAAGGCTGCACTCAAAAGAATACTACAGATAAAGTTATAAATATAGATCTATAGAAGTTAAGAATCAAAGTTATTTTATACACAAATTGCATAGGCTCTGGGGGAAAAACATCACAATGGATTTTTTGAAGGCAGGAACTCTAACTTCATGTAAAAATATATATATACACTGACTTAAATCCTGCAAACTGGCACTTTTTCATACTACACTTTGCAAGGGAATAGTGTTCATTTAGTTCATTTTTCTTCCTGTTCCTACCACCACCCTGTGACTTCCCAAGGGACTTCTGTGACAGCGGGGAGTGAAGTTCATTTTTGTTTTTCTTTAATTGAAAAGGTGAAAAATCAATGCCATTATAAACAACTGCAACATGGAGTTGCCATGCATCTTGATTTAGGCTTCTAACCATGGCCATGAAGCAGAAATATGTGTGATTTTCACTACAGAAGTAGACTCCTACTTGATGCTAACATCAGATAGAACATGAGATGAGCACAAACTGCATGACTGCCTGGGCTAACCCAGTCTCACATTCGTTTTTTGTCACTTGTTCTCTGCTCCCCCCATTCCCTTCTTTACCCAGGCAGGAAAGGGAGGAAAGAGTCACAGGGACAGTGGGCCAGTCCCCAGGTATTCAACATGCACGTGAAGAGATGGCTCAGTACACCCACTCCCTCACTGCACTCCCCAGCTGCTCTGTACATTCAAAGGAAAGGAAAATGGCAATTTCAGATGACTGTGTCATCCAACAATAGGCTAAAAGGCTCATCTTTAGTCTCGAGGCTCTCTCCTTGCCAAATTTCAAAGGCCTGCTGCAAACAGTAGCCGTGTTAGAACTTCTCAGAAAAGGCCTGCATTAATTTTGTATTAAGGGAAACATGAAGCAAGCTAACCCAAATAGAGAGGTCACTAGCAAATTCTTCTATAATGTGAGGGAACAAGCTGTCCTCTCAAAAGAGAGATTAAAAATAAAAACTGCTACTGTATGCAACAGATTGACTGTACCTTTAGGGTTATGTCAATGCTCAGTAATATGCAGTTACTCCATGAGGAAAAATACTGCTTACATTCAGATACGGTTGCGTGGATGAACTACAAGTAACAATTTGCACACTGGACTTCACAGCCTTAATACATAGATCACTTTTTCTAAAGCATCTCGAGTGTTCTGAGTTGGATAGCTCACAGTTCTTAATTAAAATTAGAACATAAATTAATATTCTAAGACACTACATCCACTTGCCCAGAAACATACTTGGTTCTTCTACATAATAACCAACGTAATCCAAATATCTGCTTTATCTTAAAAAGTTTTTTAAAGACTTAGTATTAAAATAGCCATTTTCAATAAACTGACCTTGCATTTTCACAAAGTCATTAGCTGACTTCATTTATATAAATGCAGTGAATCCCTTACTGTAGTCTAATAACAGCAACCGGAATAGATACATCTGAAAAGGTGATGCACCAACTCTGTTTGTTGGATCACTATGACAAATGAGCCAGGTAGTCACGTAATGACCTTTTAGAACATTTGTTTTGGAGCCAATGAATTATTTACTTGAAATCCTCAACATGTTTGTGTTCCCTCCTCGTTCTAAAAATAACAAAATGGAGTATAGAGAAGAAAAACAAACAATGGCGTTTTTCAATACTCTGAATGTACCAATCCAGTCCCTTGCAAGGACTATCTAAAGCTGTGTGCTTATTCCATGAACCATTTGTGCAGTAAGGAAGAAAAAGACACGCTTTCGTTCAAATCACACACAGTAGGATTACACATGAACTGACCCTCTGTGTGTTAATTGAAGACAAAGCTTCACTTTGAGCTCATTACCACTCTTACAGACAGAACGGTGAGTTTAAAACATTTAGCCTTTTTCTCCACTGCCAAATCTTGGTAGCCTTGTTTGAAAAGTACAGATATGCACCAGGAAATAAACACAGGTTTCACAAGTTCATCAGTACTTCCAGCAAAAAAGAACAAATAGCACGGATGCAAATCAAGGCACAGGGAAAAAGAAAACGGAACAAAAACACATCCTTGCCAAGCTCACAACAGTTCTGTAACATTTATTATAGGCTTTAATGAAGAAGAGAAACAGCAGGCAAGTTTTTCTCCTAAATATGTTAATCAAGTTGTCTGAAAAAAATATAAGTAGCCCTCAGTGATAAAAAGACAGATCATTTCCCCAGTTGTCACTAGGGGTTTGATACTCTAGAGTCACTGACATGAAGGATGGTTATGACTTAATCGAGACTTAAAACACTGTGCTTGAGAAAGCAAAGCAGAACTTGCTTGTTTCATTCTATTTTTAGGGACCAGAACACATCAAGTTTGTGAAGTGTATTTAGAAGCTACTTTGAGACTGTAGCAATCCAAATTTGAAAGTGTTTCTAGTGAATTCCTGAAATAACGTGGTCAGTATTAAAGGATTTGAGGGAAAAGATGAGAAGGGAGGGGGAGGGGATCTACAGGAATGTTTGCTCTTCCTTCATTTCTACTTCATCTTGCAAAAAAAAATCGTTCCAGATTGTCATATCAACAACATTGTAATTTATATCACTAAATAATAACCAGATTACCAGGAAGTGTGCCCAGTTTGGAGTAATAACCATCAAATTCCAAAGTTTGGCAGCAAAAACATACCACATAATAGCACGATCTAGCACTTCTGTTTCTTCCCCTCCCCCCCAAGGAACTGCCAACTAAAGCCAGTTACCATGCTGGTGCAACCCAGTAGGAACACTGTTATAAATTAAACCAGGAATCGTCCCCTTAAAAAAGAGTCTCTGGTACATCAAATAGTACAGAGAAAAAAAACCGTTAAACTATATGAAAATAACATGTAAGAGATTATCCTAGATTTGGTAAAACTTGACAAATGCCAAGTGTTTTAAATTCCTTTCAAGTTGAACAGAGCACTACCACCACACAGCAACCAGAAGGACACAGAGACTCTATACTATTTTCTTGTTTGTTTGCTCCAAAGAAGCATGGCCACAAAGAAGCAAAAAAATTAGACATTTAATTCCCAAATAGCTCACTTGGTGAGCTGGTGATATTATCTAACACCAAAGAACCAACTAAATTTGAACAGTCTGGACTACAAATAGAACTTGAACCGAAAGGGATATAGTAAAGGAAAACACAGAAGCAAGAGTTACTTCACAAATGCTAAGAACAGAAGAGATCTCACAGAAGGTTTACAGAAGCAAATTCCTTATCTGCGTTTCTACCCTGAGCTACAAAAAGTAGAAATTACTCTTAAAAACAGTAACCAATTTCTCTCACTGCCTCTTAAATAAAAAAAATTGGGTGGGTTTGGGGAAAAATCAGTAAGAGGACCATATATCAGTTTCTGTGATATGTAAAAAACCCACTGAAGTAAGGAGATTATGAATAAATTAAAAAAAATTATAAATTCAAAAGTGAAGGGAAAACAGCACCTTCTTGAAGTACCTCCTCAGTCCTTTCGGAGGATGCAGTTCTATACAACACAACTTCCAGCACAGAAACCAGTTTTTAAACAGCGTTCTATCCCCATCCTGAAAGTGCAGTTCAGCACCTTTTCAGGGCTGCTGATACAGCTGTTCACCAGCTGTGCTAGGAGTCACCAAAACAATCACTTAGGGATACCTATAACCAAGATCATTTCAGTGACTCAGTTTTACAGAGAAGGCACAAACATTACAGACAAAAATGCAAAAACACTGAAGTTCCTATATCCTTGGAGCAGCTCTTACAAACATGCACAGCTGCAACTGCACCCATAAAATGCAAGGAATCCACAGGCAGAGAAGGCATACAAAGTACCCTGACGTCGTGTATCATTTAAATCTACCCTAAGTGAGTACCTTGATTCTGCAACTACCTTGAAATGAATATATGCCACCCAGTGCACCCTTCACATCCAAGCAAACAAAGATAACTTACCAAACGTCTGGCAAATTCTTTGTTTTCCGAAAGAAATCCATATCCTGGGTGTACCTTCAAAAACAAAGCAAAGAAATTTAAGCTCACTGACCTCAGAAGCCAGACACCAAATTTACCACCACCTTCTAGATAGCAGTAAGGTGACACTGAGCACCAAGCATTTAAATTAGTTGAAATGGCTGATTTAGCTGTCCCGAGTCCTGTACAAACCCACTGGTTGAGATGCATTTTCTGAAGCAAACGCTCCCTACTTGACTACAGAGAAACATGCTGTTTGCAGAGACACTAAAGTCACTCACTTGAGACTTCCCTCTTTTTTACTCCCTTTTGCCACGCTCACATCGCTGCAGGCTTCTACATCGATGCTCATACATACTCTTCTCAATAACACAGCAAAGTGCTCTTCATTCTAAATATTTGTTTAGCTTTAATCACAACAGTGGTTCCAAGGTCCACAGCCATAAGCCCCCTACCTCTAACCACCCTTGCTGGAGAACAGTATTTACTGGATCATTAGCATAAGTGATGCATCCTTAAATGCCCGATTTGTTACTCATACCCCAGTACACACCTTGTACTGTGGTGGTGAAGTTTTCTGTTTTGCTTTTTGCAGCTCACAAGATTCTTGATCCAATATACTCCAACAGATAAAGTAGAAAAAGTATAAGCTACTACCCTCTTTTAAAAGAGAATAAGCAACTGCATTCTACTTTCAGAAACTTGGAGTGAAGGACACACGAGTCACTTTCCTTACAGGGAAGTTTTGGGGCCCTGAAAGCATCACACCAAAACTTCTACCTTGAAGGAAATTACAATGCTGCTCCAAACCACTCCACAATAATCAGTGTTGCTCACACACAGCCATCAAATTTTACTTTAAAAACGCTGTTTACAGTAGCTCTGGATAATACATTTGTTTTGTTGACATTACAAAGAACATTAGATTTGTGAACATGACTACACATTTGTTTTTCCAACCGATCCCTGTTAAGCTTTGAATCTTGGGCCAATTTGGAGGGAGAAAAGCAGAACAGCTTACACGAGTAAATATGGGCCGATGTGCATTCTGTAAACATTCTGAAACAAGTAATTACAGAATGTACCTTCTTGCAAATAAGACATGTATGTAATTCAAAAACTGCTTCAAACAAAGTTTAAGCAAAAGCCTTCTTTGGACGCACTTTGTAAAACATTCCAAAAGCCATTATGGCATATAAAGGGTTAGGGCTCAAAACTAATTGGGATTTTTTTTTTCCCCCAGCAAATTTGGAAATGAACTGAAGCTGCTCCCTGGTGTGAAAGCTGAATCCAGCAGCCACCTGCAGGATCAGCGACCAGTGCTGCCAGATGCTACAAAGCCTTTGATTTCCAGTAGCGATTTCGGACACATTTAACTCATGTGACATGAACTAACTGGAATCGCATATTCAATCACTACCCCCTCTCCCCCCCCCCACACACACACCTTAAAAGAAAAAAATACAAACTCTGGCTTATCTGCATTCTATATATGAAACAGCTGCAGCAGATAGACTCATTCAGACTCACAGCTTGGGCCCTGGTTTTCTTAATGACTTCCATGATGGCATCCATGTTGAGGTAGCTTTTGCTGGTGGGAGCTGGGCCAACACAGACAGCTTCGTCCGCCATTTTCACGTGAACCTAAGGGGGGGGGGAATATTCCACATTAACAGATGCTCCCAGCAAAAATAATTACCGTCATCCTGAAACACGCACACAAATTTGATTGTTTCAGAGATAATTTACATACTATAACCACTCTAAAATATACACCGAAATTACCAATACTGACATGCAAGAACTCATACAATAACACTAAATCTCATTTAACTCCCACCTTAAGTGGCATTGTCAAGATGTTTTATTCCAGTGTATTATTTTGAATTTGGTTAAATCAAATCATGGCAAATTAATTTCAGCTTCCTATACTGATCATCTATATGTAAATTCAGACTAAAAACTACTTTGTTACATGTAACCAGTGTAGTCTAATATCTTAATACTTAATAACAAACATTCATGACCAGTTCTAAGCAGGCTCCCCAGGAAGTTGGGGATAATTAGAGTGAATTGAATGAAGGGATGCAGCGAGTGTCCCTGCACAGCATCAGGTCAGCACCATGCACAAATTAAAGCCTATGACTAAAGAGTTCAATATCACTACACGTGAACCAGAAAATCTTGAGAATTATTTAAGCAGGCTCATGTTTGATTCCTGATCCATTGTATCCTAATTTATATGCATTTGGCAAACATTTTTATAGTCAAATCTAAACCACACAAAAAGAAGTGATAAGCAGTTTACCAGAAACAACAAAATAGCTGGTTTTGAACAAATCAGAACTCATTCCACGCACTTTGGGCATTAACGTTACAACACTTAGATTGCTCTTCAACATGTTCTACCTAAGCTTTCCTTATAAATTAAGATACACAGACCCACAAAAAATCAGTTTCTCATTTTGTTTTCCTTTTGTAAGCTCTCGTCCAGTATGTGTTTAAATGAAACGTGCCACTGTTTAACCTGTATAAGATTTATATAGCTATACGTTAGGAAGACTTGTCACTATACAGTTGGACATTGTAATGCTTAGCAATGTTAAAACTTATTTTAGGAATACTGCGTATCATCTTCAGCATGCTAAAGAGAGTATATTGAAGGTGATGTTCTTTCATAAAGAGAACATTAACATATATGACATTTAACATATTTTTTTGTTTACAAACAGCAATTTTATTCACAAATAGCACAGAGGTTGTCAGTGTAACATATTAAGGCTGGAAGTACTGTAGTCCCTACACAATATTGGTTCATCCAGAAAAAAGTCAAAGCCAGAAAAAAAAACTAGTCAAGCAATTTTGAATAGCACAATGAGAAATAAATACTCAGGCAACGTATAAGAAAAATCACATCTATTAAGTCACTTGCGAACATCCAGCCTTATTCTTCATATTGAGTTTCTCTATACTTTGCAAAAAGTTTATCCCAACACCAGAACGAAATATTAACTTGCCACCAAATTTTTAGCACTCTTCTGGGAGTAGCCCTTAAATAGATACAGAAATACACAGCCAATTCAGCAGCTCTCAGAGCACAAAACCACCTGGAATCTCCACATATTTCACATTTTAGTTATTGTAGATTCTTTGAAGAGGTTTTATTTTATTACTACAGCATTCGCTTCACATTATAAACAAAGCAAAACCAAAAAACCCTAACCACTAGCACAGATAATCGTGCAGCAGGATTTTAATGCTCTATAATAAAACACCTTGAGAAATTAAGTTGATAATTTAGCATTTGATTAAATGATAGCAGAATTAACCCTGTCTCCTACCCTTCCTGGAGTATTAAGTACGAGAAACAGCATGGCCCTTGGATACCTTTATTTGATTGATTCCAGTTTTTTAGTTATTCAATTTGTTTTACACAAGCATACTTAACCATGAGTGTTTTACAGGACCAAACGTTTCCTTATATAAGGGACTAAACTATGACAGTTAGCTATTTTTAAGCACCTAGAGAAGAGGCTCCCCGCACCCCCCAACAGTCCAACTAGCACCAGAAGTAGTCATAGAAGATATTGTAAAACCACTGATTCATAAGATTTCCTCAGAACAGTTGTGTGCTTTCCCTCCACCATTTTCTTCCCCTCTTCAAGTGTTCTGCTACTTCTTCTCCCCATGCTCCTCTTCCATCAGGTAAATCTATTTCTCCTCGTCTACATTACCACAAGCTCTTAGTTCACTGTTGAATTATCCTTGCAGGCACCCTAATAACCACCAACATAACAAAACTGAAGCCATACTACAACCACTTCATCCGATGCATTGCCTCAGCATGAAGCAAAGTTCACTGTGGCAAGAAAGAAGTCTTAGTTTCTCCCCATTAGTTCAAAACCTCCAGATTTTCAGGTTCCAAAGGCAGTTGCTCTATGGAACTTCACTGTTGACTTGTTGTAAATACAAGTAAACCACATATAATCTGGAAAGCAAGATTCATTTCATAGTGGATGTCACCTCCTTACAAAGATTTCCACCTTTAAATGTATATTTCATTCCTTTTAGAATGGACTATAGCTCATGACAAGTACTACAAACACACTACAGAATTTACAGCAAAGTATATAGAAATGTAATCATACTAACCAACCGTAATTACAGGTAAACATTACAAAAGCCATCTTTTGAATCTAAATGACAGCTGAATCCTTCAGTTTTCTGCCTGCCATTTTCTGCACAAAGAAGAATTATGGCACACATTAAGTTAGAACAACGCAATACTTTTAGGCAGCCCAAAGAATCCATTAGCTCCCCTTCTCCAAGCATTACAAGTTTGAAACGCATTTATTTTCAAACAAGGATTAAATACTTGACTTAAAGTCACACAATCCTATGTATTCAGAACTTGTCCCTAGCTTATGACAGCTAACATTTCAGAAGAATATTTCCCTTTTCTGTTTTAGTTCAGAAAAATAACATCAGCAAAGACAGAGAAGCAAGTTCCAGGAGGTTTCTGAAGAAGCACAATTCCTTCATAAATATTAGAACTGACCATGCAATCTCAAGCATGAATGGATACCAACAAAGGCTGGAAAAGCACACAAACCTAGAAGTACTAAACGGTTTATACTGTAAATTTTCATTATATTGGGCTACCTGTGCCTCAAAAGATATGTTTCAAACAACCACAAGGACCTGAGGCACTACTACACAACTTTGTATATCATTTTGTTTGCACCTCTAAGAGATTCACAGAGGGATTTTTAATCAGGATTCGGTGTACAGAAAGCTAAATGTTTTCATTGCTTTACAAGTAGCTTTAATCATACAGGCAGATCATTCTTTTTATTTCTCAAGAGGGATGGTCTACTACCATCTACACTTGTAGATATACTACACAACACAAAGAACTAAAGGCATGCCTTAGTCACATAGAGAGCAGTTTAATTTCTGTAGAGGTTTTAGATTGGAAATATATTTAGTAAGGACTAATTACATTGTAATAATGACACAAACAAGACAAGAAGTTTACCAGAACCTACTGACTCACCACTTGTTACACCTTTAGGAATCTAAACCCTATCCTGTAATTAACACCGAGCCCCCCCACTGAAGCCTTCTCAGCTCTTCTTCTATGACAAATAGTCCTACGACAAATAGGACTAGAGGGAATGGCTTCAAGCACAGAAGGTTCAGGCTGGATATTAGGAAATATGACTTCTCTGAAAGGGTGCTCAGGCACTGGAATGGGCTGCCCAGAGAGGTGGTGGAGTCACTGACCCTGGAGGTGTTCAAGGAACATTTGGACATTGTGTTGAGGGACATGGTTTAGTGAGAACTATTGGTGACGGGTGAATGGTTGGACTGGATGATCCTGTGGGTCTTTTCCAACCTTAGCGATTCTATGATTCTATGCCTCAATAGTCTTGATTTAACAAGGAACCCAAGAGTACTCATTGGAAAGAATACTCTTTAGTAGCACAATTACTTTTAAACAAAGATTGTTGGTTTTTTTTCAGTCAGTATGACTGAAAATACAACAACTGGCCACAGTTTGAAATGCAGCAGTGATTTTAGTGCACAGTTCATGACCACACAGAGAAACAAGAACTAGCTCAAGTTCAACAATTCTCTTCAACAAACTGTACCAAAATGGCAACTTATTTCCCGAGTGAGTTCAGGTAAGGCACTAAACTACTAATTCTACCATGTTTCTTTGTGTCCCTAGGAAATGGTACCAAAATAGTTTGTCGGGGTGATTATCCAGTCATTTTAATCCAGGACTGGTTTCAAGCACTGTTCCAGGCAGCAGAAGCTCTCAGGGTGGCAATTACAATGAAGTGACAATGGTAGCCAGTGGTAGGCTTTGGATATTCTGTTTCAGTATAACAGCAGGATTGATAAACCAGAAATAGTGCATCGGTTTTGGTATCATATCATACTTCAGAACCCAAAACATTGGATATAAACACCAAAGTACCAATACCTTGCAAGGAGATAACTCAACTCAGAAGGACTGGTTACTCACTAGCCCTAGTTCAGTGCAAATTACCAAAACTACATTAGCACACCTTTATTCATACTGGCACATGTATTCATTTGACAGTAGCAAATTCTTTTGCCCAGACTTACTCTGAAAACTAGTGAAGCACCCTTCTCATGAAATCTTTATCTCAAATAATCATTTAGAAAGAGAAGATAGATTTAGAAGATATTTAGAAGATAGTTTAGTAGCTAAAATACACATAGCAATCCTCGAGACACTGTTTATTGCAGTACAATTAAGGTAACCGCTGCCAAAAGTCATCCAGTTGCTTCAGATTGTTAGCTAAAACCTGTACTGCATGCAAGTACACATGCTGTCAGTATTTACAATAAAAAAAAAGGTATTTTGTATGGAAACAGAAACAAGAGTATGTACGCATGAACAACACAATGCTAAGGCAAAGCATTGAAAAAAAAAATGAAAGATACTAGGAAAATTTGCAGATTCTTAGCATGATAATTATTCAGGAACTCCAGAGTTTGTTACTTTCTTAAGGATCTGATTCACGAATAAAGTTCTTCGTACCCATCCCCCCCCAGTTTGCTTTACAATGATTCTCATCTATTAATTGCAAGAAACAAAGCTGATTTTCACATGAGCCAGCAGAGGAACAAAGATATCTACATGTGTTTCCTAACAAAGTGCTTGATACCGCCTGCACAGTTTTCACAGATGATTTTATACACTTCAGCAGTTTCTGATATTTACCGTGTGACAGATGCCATTTACTTCAGTGTAAATGCCTAATTAACACATACACACAGACACATACACACTCTCCCCCCTTCATCGCTAAGGAAGAAGAATGTCTGGGACTTCATGATATCCCAGGTTTTCAGGATAGGTCACCCTATGCAATCCCAGGCCTCAATACAAGTTGATAATTCATACAGCAGAGACAGTTTTATTAAGTTACAAGATGCATTTTCCCCAATTCTTCTGTACTGCTCCACAATTCATAGACTACTGTTATACACACATATATACAATGCTAATCAAATCTAAGAAGCAACTAAAGAAAAAAAGAATAGGTGTTTGGTACATTAGATAAAAATCTCAAGCATTGTTTAGGCAAATAAATCTAATGAAACACAGCCTTTTGTAGCTCAGATTGATATTACACATTGCAACAACTACCGTTGGCATAAGTGGATTCACTTGATTGACCCAAACTGTATAACACCACTCAGCAAGACAAGCCACAATTAGCTCGACCCACAAGATAGGCTAATGAGTAAGTCCTTCGTAAAGGTAGCAAAAAATGAAATGAAATGAAAGCAATAACCTCAAATCTTGCCAATTCAAATGCCAAAAGGGAGAGAAAACAAACAAAAACCTTGTTGCACTGAACAGTTAACTTAAAAATCAAAAAGAAGCAGAGAAAGGTTCCAATTCACTGCTTCGTCAGAAATACACAACTTTTAGACCTGTCTTTAACAGCTTCACACTAAAACAAATGTCAAGAATACAACAAATCTGTGCACATAGCAAGTGTGTGGTACTCACAGTCCTTGAAGTGCTATTGCAAAGAAATACTGCCACACAATTATGGCATTTAACCCTAAAATGAAGTAATGAAAACATTTCTAACCGCATGAAAAGCAGAACTGTGAAAGCCATAAATCACATAAATGCCACCTATTTTCCATATTTATTTTAACTCAGCATTTCAAAAAATCTATACACACAATTATGTGAAAAACAGCCCACGGCCAGCATGAGTAGATTGTCCTGCAAGCCTGTCTGTTGGTTTGGGGGTTTTGTTGTTTGGTTGTTTTTTTTTTAAACTGATGGTCCACAACCACAGCTATGTGACACTGCAGTGGCCTAAGTTGAACTCAACTGTCCTCAAAAGAAGAGACACCAATGAGGCAAGGAATACTTAATTCTTAATTAAGACTGAGAGTACACATTTAAAGACAAAAAGATTCCCATTTGTTCAGTCTCACTCATAAATGTGATTTATAACCTTAGAAGAAGAAAAAACAATCTTGAAATTCTCTCTTCCGTGAACTGAGCTCTGGAACTTTATTGTCCATATGCACACGCTTCTCCTCACAGAGATGCTATCACAAGGAACAGGTTCCTCATTGCATCTAGAAGCCCGATGACCAGGGCTGTAAAAAACAGACCACACAAAGGCTATCACACAATAGATGCTTTGAAGCTGAGTTCTCACTGTTGGGGCTAGCAAGGAAATGAAATGCCTTACATCCTAAGGATATTACAGACAGAAATCAAGATGAGATAATTTTCCAGACTGGCTTTGGCTCCGAAGTCTTTTCCTACACTCATTTTGTGATAGATAATTTCCCAGTAAAGCATGCTTCTAGAAAACCGACGGGAAAGAAGGCTTCTTCATAAGAATTTTATTGCAAATGGTTATTTGAGTTTCAAGGAGTAAAGACTAGGAACTAGTAACTCAGTGTGCCTCATATAAATCTTAAGACTACAGAACTGAAGTTTAGCCAAATCCAAGCAGCTGAATGTACTTAGGTTGATTAAAACAAGACATCTTTTTGCCAAGCATTGAAAATTGAAGATGGGATGTTTCTCTCTATAGCATGTTCTTCTGGAACTTCTCTAGGAAAGCTCATCTCTACAGACCTCTATTCAAAACTGTTCTTTAAGCAAGCCTTCTTCTGCCTACCAAGTCTACCTGCAAATAACCAACAAGCACAAACACTTCTCTTCAAGAAGCTTTTCCTGTTGAAGAAGATATGCTTAAAGCTTTAGAAACCCACCGTGGTAGACTACAACTCTTGTTTTTATACCCTGTAATAGTAATTTATTTGCTATTGAAATCTAGCAAAATGAAGCAGTTGGATTATGCTTTACATGTTTTAGTCAACATCAAGCAGATATACAGGATTTAGAAAAAGTAACTTAAGTTGAATCATACCAAACAACACATAGTATGTTTTAGCAGCACAATTCTATCTGGGATTTTCAGCTTAGAGTTGTCTTTCAGAGACAAGAACACAGAACACAGCCATTCAGATGAGGCCCCAACATCCAATGTCCAAATTTGCCAACCTGCAAAGACGGACTGCAGAAGTTGCTTCCAGAATCTAGAGATGGTAATCAAGTGAGGAATCCCTGAAACCAGTCCTAGAGTTGATATAACAGCTAATAAAAACAGCAAGATGAAATTCACAGCTACCTGGTGTTTCAACTACCCAACAGCTATTAAAAGAAACATGACAGTAAAGTACAGACGTTAGTGCCGCTCAAGGCAACGCACTCTGGAACACTATTTGGAGTATTAAATAATCAGAAATGCAAAACACAGACCCTGTAGTAAATAAAGCCCTTCACAGTGTGGACTAAATTCTGGCTTAAGATGAAGCATATGAGATATGAATGAATTCTCACGGAAAGTCTCACTTTATGCAAATGTAAGTTACCACTCAAAGTATGATCCCATCCCTAGCTCACCTTCATATTCAGCTCTAGCAATTACAATGCTGCCAATAGATCAAATACCTGAGCAGATCCAGTAGAGAAATACTCTAAGTGGAAGGGAAATGAACCTTTTGTCAGATCAGCAAGTTAAACCATCTTGCAGCTACATGGTCCTTGGATCCAATGCAATGAAAGAATCAAAGGGGACAGGAGAGCACAGTCGGTCCTTTCAGTAATACTTTGGGTGCAGAGAAATTCAGACATAATATAAAACCAGACCTAAAGTGTCTGCTCTTATGAATTATTTATCTCTGATGCATTACTTGGGAGTCAAATGTAGAGTACCTCTGGAATCTTGGAACTTTCGATAAAGATTCTCTAAAATACAACACATTTTCCTCATATCTACGCAATGTTTACTTCCACATCTACAATAAGAACAATAGAGCAGAAGTAGAGCATTTTTTATTTTTAACAAAATCCACTGGTGTGTATATTAATAATTATTTCTTAAAAATTAAGTTTCGTTACTTCTTCAATAGAATTAGAGAAAAACGTTACTTTTCTGACACTGTTAAAATTACTCCTTACACTCTGGGACCACTTGGAAGAAACTACTCAATGCAAAACCTGTCCAAAGTTTCCCACTCTCAGAAATCTTATTCTGAAAGAACACAAGGCAGCTTTGAGAATCCAAAACACAGGTGTCAAGATGAATACTATAAAAGCTGAGTAACTGAGAAAAATCATGAAGCGTGCTTTCCCTACAAACTTACAGAAAACAGTAAGCCATAAATTCCATGAAATCTGCTTAAGTAACTTTTCAGAATAGACCTACCTTTAAAAAAAAGTACTTTAGCAAGCTATCATCTTTGCCAATTCCATAAGTGTAATCCATGTGAACTGTTTGACAGACACACGAGCCTGTTATAACAGACACAGCAAGAGAACACAGAGCACTTTGTTATAAAACCATCACCCACCACAAACTCATAGCCTTCACTTAAGTTAAAAGGCCTATCAACAAAGCCTGTCAGTGTTTGCAACCCTGTATTCAAGGAATGCTTAAGCAAATTTTGCATAGGAATATGAAAGAGTGATCAGAGAAGACCCCGAAGTCAAGTACACAAAGTATTACACAGGACAAACATTTTGTCAGGGAGGATCAAAACAGACGCAAGCAGAGCTCAAAACCTCCAAAGACAAACAAAAACAAAACAAAAAAAAAAAACAAGTCAGCAGAATTAAGTTACAGCACGAGAAGTTCCAGAGTTAACTGCTAGATGCAGCATAAAAGTATTTTTTGCTGAATGGAAAATTCTGAAATGGAGTAAAAGTAGTTATTTTCCCATTTAATCTTACAACATAACATCTACCACTGTTCATTAGGTGACTGTACTAACCTCCATTCCATCCTATGTTTATATTCTACAATGCTGAACGTAGTACCCATATATCAAGAAGTCAGTAAGGAAGTGGATAGCAGTACACATAAATAAGCATTGCATTCACGCTGCATCTATAGACAACTCGTTGGCTTATCAAAGTCATAAAGACCATGCACAACCAAATGCAAGGACAGGAATAGGCAAAACTTGTATAGTCCAAATAGAATTTTCACACAACTTATGTCAGAGTTGGGCAAACCACAAGTGCTGATGCCAGACTTCATGTGGTTTGACATGGACCACCTGACAGGAGCTTTTCCAAGGATTTCTCTTACAGCAAAAATTAGCTTCCATCCCTCAGAGTTCCACAATAGCTACATCTTGAACTGTAAAGTCTTCGTTTTAGCCCAACTCTGAGCAAAACTTAATTCATATTTAAGTTTCCCTGACATTTCCATTTTTTCCCCAGATGATTTCTTCTGATGCATGCCTCGCCATTTGAAGGTAATTCAAGGACAGAGCATTAGCCTCTACTGTATCCCAATAATTCTATGATGTTATTTCAGCACATTCCTCATTACAGAAAACTGGTTTTAGACTGTTTAAATAGGTCTCGATATGTAAGAGAGCATTATTCACGAGCCACTATAATGCTAACCCCACACCAACAGTTTACGCATTGCTCCTGTCCAGCAAGCAGAACTGCAGCAAAAAGCAAACCTTCTCCTACATCTACTTCACACTCTTCTACAACACGCTGTCACTTCCAGCATTTTCTTTTTCAGGCAAGGATTTAAGTAGTAGGAAGTAAAATGTTGTCAACCCTCACTTTTGAAAACAGAAAAACTAGAAAATATGGGAAGTATCACTATTAGGCTAATTCAATTACAGAACCACATACTTGCAGCCCATATGCATATAATTAACACATTCTTCTATATAATAGTCCTATATAATTATTTTACAGAATAGCTTAATAAATGTTATTCTACATAATACAGTTGGTTAATGTTAAGTATGCTTAGTGTGGTTAAAAAAAAGAGATTGAGTTAAACGCAGACAACACCTACACAAAGCATTCCTCACTTCGAATATAATTATTTGTAAATCTAATAGAAATGCTCAAGCATGTGTATAGTTTTATACAACACTGGAGTAAGTTTCTATATAAATGAATTCCTGTTGTCAAAAAGCCTGGAATTGAGAAAATCAATCCAAGTTGCATGGAATCTACATAGCACAACGGCACGCACTCACATGACGCTTCTGCCTAAATCCTCTTTCCTGTTAGCAGTTTTTCTCCCCCCAACCTGCTAAATAAAGTCATATTTCCTGCTGACAGCAAATGATTGGTTTACCTCTAACTCCAGGGGGTTTAACTATCAGTCCTTTAAGAAGCTTTGACAGTTTAACCCGCTGAGCTCACAGCACCCAAGGGAGGGCCTGACTTGCAGTTTTACTTCTGATGCTGCTGACCACTAATACTGACTCCACAGATAATGGATTTCAATAACCACCTCCCACAGGTTAACGCTTTGGGTACTAGCCGTGATACTGCTTTAATTAAGTTAATACATGAAGGTCACAGTTTGTTAGGAAGTTTTATTAAATCTGACAGTGCTGACAATAGCAGGAAAAGTGCAGATGCTCACCTGGCCAGCAGCTCTGGGATGAGTTTGCCTACAGATGCAATCCAGTTGGTTAGCAGGTTTATGCAACTTTTTTTGTTAACCGAGTCGATCAGTTTCAACCCCACTAAAAATGGATTTTCTTTCCAGCATAACCAATTATTTCATGACAGATATGAAATGGATGCCTCTAACTATGTTGAGTTTACCTGGAATGCAAACATGCACTACAGTTTAGGGTTAGTTTCCATTTTGTTTTTTCTTGGTGAGGCCTGAATCATCCTGATGGGAGAAAACAATTAGTATTTATATGTTTTTAAAGCTAATTGCTAACATTTACAGATCCAAGTGTAAAATTTGTTTTTAATTACGTAAAAGTTTCTAAAACATCTAACCAGATGTTTTTAATGTCTGAAGGATGAAATAATTCTGAAAGCACATGCTTCAGAACATACAAAAAGAACAGAACGGAGAGGCATTTCAATGCATTTTTCAGGCTAAGTATTCACTTAATTCTTTTCAACATAACACCTCAAAACATCAACTTCAAAAATATGAGGAAAAGGTGATTTTTTCGTAGTTAAAAAATGGTATTTACTTTACCGGCGCAAACATTTATTTGTTGGATTTTATTCTTTCCCCCATTAAAGTACGCAATCTGACAGACACTCTGCAGAGTAATAATGAAGCAGCATGGGAGCCATTTAATGTATTTCTTGATTAACTCATTGCCTGTCCAGTTCTCATACAGACGTGCTCACATGTCATAATCGTCATAACTCCCATCATCCCTACAGTTAACACACAAGCTCCTTGATTAGCGCACAACTCCCAGACGAGCCATGCTAATGCTAAATAATTCCCTTCGGTCTCCTGCAACTATACCGCAGGCTCTCCAATTAAATATAATGTCTCTGATGAGCCATATTAATACAGACAAATTCCTGCCAGGGATTCTAGCCCACTCACTTTCACCAAATAAGAGGCAGAAAAAGAACTTAAAGTGAAACGAAGAGAAGAAAACTGTGTATGTAAAGCTAGCCTAAAGAGCAGTTAAAGAGGCTTTAATGACAAAGCTTTGCCCACTGCCACAGGTATGGTATTCTTAGAAGTATCTGGAAGATTGGCATATTGGCAACTACAAGAGTATTGATAAGTATCAGTACGCAAATTAGCGTTTTAATCCTTGAAAAACAAGGGTGTGAAACAGATAGTTTTTCAATCATTTAATTAAAATCTGCAGTAAGTAATAACGTGATAAAGCTAACTAATACAGAGACCTTGCTGCTGGTTATGCTTGGTTTAGGGAAACAATTACACTCTCCTCATCGTGTGCATAAAGCACCACTTGAAGTATCACTGCAGCTGTACACACCTACACATAAGGCTTGTTTTCTTTTTAAAAATTCAAAACATTTCAGTAATGATCCACAGTGTTTTCAAGCCTTGCATCAAGAAACAGCATCAGGAACCTGCTGCAGCATCACCATTTCCATTACAAAGTCCACATCCTGAGATACGGATGTACGTACAAGCAATTCCAAAATACTTTCAGAATATGAAAGAGTTGATCATGGATCAACAATATGAAAACCTCATTATGGCTATTTTCCCTATTTAAATAAATGGAAAGAGAACATCATAGAAAAACCCAACCTTCCCAATCTTAACATCATTGCCATTATCACCTAGAAATTCACTATCTAGACTTTATGCAAGTCACAAGGAGATCCTGGTCTTTAGATCAGGAGAGTCTGATGTCCTCAACACTAGAGCTGACCCTCTCACTAGAAGAGATATCAGCAAAGGACACGTAAATAGACTGTTGCAGAAGTATCCTTCAGTAGTTTTAAATATTGCTTGCAACTGCACAAATAAATTGTCAAATATTCAAATAGCCCCCATGAAATTTTGATAAGCTCTTCCCCAAGGTCCTTGCACCTTCATTCTTACACTAATGCATTTCATCTTCATTTACCTGATCATTAGCTTCCAGTTTGTTCAGCTGGAAACCAACACACACTAATTACTTTGACATCACAAAGTCCTATCTGTCTTCACCACCTCCCCAGACAGCAGGGAGAAATTATCAAGGGTAGGCATGATAATATCCTGATAAATGATGATTCACATCACCTCAACGTCAATCATCCAGAAGTGCTCACACAAGATACCACTCAATCTCATTATTGAATCCTAGGGCTAAGAGTACAGTACACACCAGGAGTCGTATTTCAAACAGCAGGCCACCTGAGTAAGATGCAGCTCTGGGATTTTCAT
This sequence comes from Gallus gallus, assembly GCF_016699485.2. NCBI lineage: Eukaryota > Metazoa > Chordata > Aves > Galliformes > Phasianidae > Gallus > Gallus gallus. The sequence goes on from NC_052532.1 coordinate 144,239,649, forward strand.
GAATTTTGTTGGCTCTTTGCTTCAACGCAGTAAATGTCATATAGTAAAATATATGAATATATGTATATATGATGGCAGAAAAGGACGTGCTTAAAGCAAAACCGTTTGTCTTGAGGAGTCAAGAGAAAATAAATTAGGTCATTTGGTGGACAAGAGGAGAACCAGTAAGTTTCATTAATTTTTAAAAAATGAATATAACGTTTCAGAATTCATTTTCAGTTTAAGGACACTCCTTTCTGAAACAATATAAATGCATTCAGGGCTCTGAAAGAAGTAACACTAGCTTTGAAACTCATGGCCATAGGCAAAGTTTGTTTTTCCTGTAACAGAAAGCAGATATTCATAGATGCAGCTTTCCTGCTTAAGTAGTCAATCAGAAAAGGAAATGTATTAAGCAGTAATATAAAGATTCAGTAAGAGCTGCTTTCTCAGAATAAGTAGCCTTTCCTACTTCTAAATTAGTATCATAATTCCTCCAGCTTTCTAAGTCTAATTAGAAACATAAGTTGAGCAATTGGGAAGGAACAATTACTCCAAGGTTTGTAACACTTTCCACTTCCATGCCCAAATTGAGACATCTACTGTCAGTAAACTTGCAGACTGACACATCATACAGTGAACAATATGATGGATCACAGACCCACCCAGCTGTTCACAGATGCACAGAATAGCTTGCACTGAAAAGAACCTTAATGATCATCTAGTTCCAACTCCCCACCATTGGCAGAGACACCTCCCTCCAGCTCAAGCTGCCCAGGCTCCCCACCCAACCTGGCCTTGAATACCTCCAGGGACAGGGCTATCCACAGCTTCCCTGGGCAACCTGTGCCAGTGCCTCACCACCCTCTGAGTGAGGTATTTCTAATACTGAGTCAAAAATTCAGTCAAAACTAAGAAAATTGAGTAGAGAAAGCTATATACAGAAATGAACAAAACAAAAAGAGGAATCAGGAAAATAAAGTACAAAAACAAATGTTCTAATGTTCCATTTTATTTTTGACTGAAGACAATTCAATAGTCAATGCAAGTCAGAGCCATAGAGTAGTCTTCCAAGCATTGATGATACAGGCATCTACCTCAGGTACCTTGGTTCAGCAACCAGCAACTGCCTGCCCACTCAAGTTTCTCACTCAAGCTTCCTCACCTCTCTGACACAACCTGGCCCAGAAAGTTTAAATACCACATTTGTCAGCAAAAACAAAGAACTATAGAGTCTACCATGTCCAGCACATCAAACAGGGCAAAATTATAAGCAAGATGGATTTTCTTTTTCCCCCTCTGAATGCAACCTCAGTGTTTTTCTTCCTAGAAGAAGAGAAAGGCCACTAGATGGGGACAACGCTAATATTACAGGCTTGGCTTACAGAAAAAAAACTCTTAAGACAGAAAATCAGACCAACAAGTTTTAGAAAAGTTGCTCACTAATAAACTTCCTATGGAAGTGTGTTTGTCTCTACTTTAGCTTAAGAACAGAAACAGCCTCATTCATCCCAGACTTAGTACAGTTATTTCTAAAAGAGCATTTAGTCTTACTACTTGCACATTGACTTAACTGCTTGAAATTGTAAAATTCAAAGAAGAAATCTGATTTTGTGGAAAGAATATTGGCACAAAGAATACATAGGCATGCCTGCCTGCCAAAGTGAATTTAGAATGCTAGTTAATGTGTCAGCTTTACCCCCCGAAATCTATGGAGGGCAGAAAACTGTAACAGTGATTGTATGCTTTAGTCCAGCTGGTGGAAATCCATGACATTCTAGTAGATGAAGACTTCCTTAAAAAGGCATATCTTCAAATCAAAAACTTTAAATTTTCACACGTTAGAACTATGATGCTTACTTTACAAAAATACTTTAACACAGCCATGTTACTTATTCAGTTTCACTAGCCTAATTTAAAAAAAAAAATGAACTTACAGAACTCACACAAAGAACACACATTCTTGGTTTTGTTGGCTAACTTATGGAAGAAAATTGCCTGCAAAAAGGATTTGTATTGAAGCAAGTTCTAGAATTGGGGAAAACACTTGCTGAATCCATTAAGTAAGACCACCTATAAAAAAATAGCTTTTTCTGTTAAGTTATTGAAGTTAACTTGTGGTAGAATTATGATATTTCTCCTTATGGAAAAGAAGAATAGATAGGAAACTACAGTCAACAAGTATCAGTACCACAGAGCTCACAGTGTACAGGTTCACCTGTCAATCTTGAGTTCCCAAGACACTGGGGAAAAAAAACACAGAATAACACTTGAAGCTCAATTTAACCTGTATTGAAGGCTGACTGTAAAAATTGTTCAGAACATTCAGCAAGTAGAAACGAGATACAAATTACACTTCTACTGTAACAGCATCATAAGACAAGATAGGATTCAACATTAAAATTCAAGTTATTACCTTTAAAAAATATTCATAGAGCTATAAATCTCCCCCACATTATACTCATACATTTATACATAGAGGAAGTGACATTTAAAGCTACAGTCCAACTAAATATCACTGAAGTGGTTTGTTTTTGTTTTTTAAAGAAGAGTAGAAGCTAGGATTGATAAAGATATGAAAGGATATCTTTAAAATTACAGAAAATACAATGGCAGAATTCATATTCATACTATAGCCTTGTAAACTGAAGACTTCAAATTCAGAACTATAATTACTGAGTAAATTGAAGTTGAAATATTAAGTGTCACACGTGGCATTAGAAAAATGGATTCACAAACTAAAAGAACGGAGACTTTACAGTGGCCTCTATGGTTCTAACAAAAAAAATTAGGATTTAACAAGGTACACAAAGAACACAAATAAATACATAAAACACCACAGCCACATACATAAAAAGTTCCAAGCTTCAATCTATAAGCAAGAAAAGCAGTACCTTGCTGCAAGTGTAAGAGAAGAAAGCAACAACAGTAGCTTCACAAGTCAACGCAGAAGGTCAGCAAGGCAAGCATTGGGACTACCCAAACACAGTTGTTTTCCATGTTACACTTCTTTCCTTTATGAAAGGGAAGATACAGGACACTGCGATTTGGCCCTATCCAGCAACAGTGCCTACAGGCCATTCCTCAACAACAGCCTCTTCCCTTTTGCAAACAAGGTTTTCAGCCATTAAAAAAAGCACAAGCAAGCAGTCCTAAGGAAGATGAGCTGGGTTGGTTTTGTTGCTGCTACCGGTTTTTTTGTTTGCTTGGGTTTCTTCCATGCTGAAAACTGTATTCTGATTAGCTTCTCATATATTCCAAGTATCAACTTCTCACCCCCACAGGCTACAAACATTAACCAGATAACGTAACCACCTTTGCTATGTTCCAGGAAAACCCACAAGAACAAACAACAAAAGAATCTGAAACAGTGGCAAGGTGCAGCCCCAAAAGCAGCCATCTCACACCCTGTACTTGCCCCATTAGCTCTATTCCAGGATAATTGCCCTCACCAAATTGCCACAGTTTAAATAAAACCGAGTCAAACAAATTCATGCTTAGTAAATTTTTCCTGAGTTCAGGATCATTTCTAGGAAGCATGAGAGCAGCAAAATCACAGAGGAAAGGCAACATGAAAAAAAATAAGCAATAGCTATTATCTAACTTTCTGGGCTTTTTTTCCCCTCCCCAAAGTTTTAGACTCTAATTAAAATGAAGAGGAAGAACTGGATGCTTACACAGTCTCTCATTAACATACTTTTAAATTCTTAGAATCACATCCATATTTTGATATATGTGCCAAGAAAAATTCTAACTTCTTGATCTAGATCTTGAGCCTGACAAAATAGCCACAGGCAACAGGTAGTTGTTAAAAAACCCCACAGGCAAAGAACTATATCATACTCCCACAATAAGCATTACTGTTACCTAAGATGTTCTTCTTGAACATTACCTTGAACTCATTATCTTGACAAATTTGATGCTATAAATCATGGGTTTGGCTTGACTGAGCCGCACTGAGCAAACAGGAATTGTCTAGGGCTGCATATAAAATATATAATAAAGGTAACATAAGTAAGTAACATAACTATTTTTAAATTAAAACATACAAGACAGAGCAACAAGACCATAAAACTAGTGGGTTTTACTTTGTTTTTGTGAGACTAACACATCAGTCTGGTTCGATGTCAGTGGTTGCAGTTCTTAGTGAGTTCTCAAGGTGTCAGGCAGATTTTTGATGAAATATTACTTTTCCTGTACTTCGTCCTGGATAACAGCTGTTCACCAATGTCATCAGTTCTTTTGGCAGCACATACGTGAATGAGGAGTGTATGGGAACTGTTGAATCACGGCCTGAACCTCTCTGATTGACCACCTGAGGCGAGCACTGAGTCAGCCACAGGAGCACAGGTGAACTCAATTTCACCTGAGTGACTGGAAGGGGTGGAGCCTGGCTCCAGCCCTCCTAGGCCCCATTTAAGGCCTGACTCCCAAGGAGGAAGGATATCTATCTGGAGATCACTCCTCTTGGAGCCCTTCTGCAAGCCCAGGACATGGGTAAGCTCTTTATTTCATTTCATTACTCCTTTGTAACACAATCTCTCTGGCCCAATACTTGTACACCTGTTTGCCATACAAGGGGTGATTGTGAAGTGATGGATATTTCTCTCTGGTAGGATAGGGCTTACAAAACTCTGGTAAAGAGACATGATCAAATTTTTCTTTGAGTTGAGTGTCTGATTGCATTTCTACACATTCAATTTGAAAATTCTCAGGTGATGTCTTTCTGTTTTCAATTCACAGTCACGGATTTTTAAAGAAATCATTATTTTGGTGTAAGCCTCGAAACATCTCAAATTCCTTTATCCTGTGCTGAGCCAATGTTTCAAAATGCATGGTATTATTTGCCATAACCTGAGCTTGTCATAACCTAAGTTTCAGTTCAAGTGCTGCTATACTTTGAAACATAACACAGACAAGTTGATTTTTCACCTTGAAAACATGTTTTACTCATTTACCTGAGCAGTCAAATCCACCACAAATGCTAAATCCATGACATTTTTCATCTTCACATTGACACAAATTTTCCTTTTGATTTCATAAATGACTTGATTTTATTTCACAAATCGTAAAGACTTCTTAGCATCATACTCTGACTTGGCCACCTTTCTTCAGAAAACTAAATGATGACCGTCATAATCAGCATCCCTGCATTCAAGGAATTCCTCAAACTGGTGATGATTCAGTCCATTGGACTTCATGAAATTCACAGCTTTGGTGATGATTTGCATGACATTTTTAAAGCTTTCACACACAAGTTTTCTCCATGCCCAATGCAGTGATATTTCAAACATGAGTTGTTGGTGGTAACTCCATCATCTGCTACTAATTTTATAAGTCCCTCTTTTTTTTTAACCAACCATGACTGGAGCACCATCAGCATCTCTACCAGATATGGTGACAAAGGTTAAAGAAAATCACTTCAATGTAATTTTATTTCTTCATACAAATTAAGAGATATATTGCCATTTAATGGCACCAAAGCAGCCACTTCTTCAGTGGCTTCTTAGATCATCTTAGATTCATTATCAGCCTCTAATGAAAATGGCAAGTTGAGCCACATCTGTAGCATCAGTACTTCCATCTATAACCAAAGCATAAAATTTGAAATTAGCGGCTTTACTCCCCTTACAGATGTTCCTATTACTTCAATTCTCCTGGCTAGAGCCTGGTTTTACAAACTTTCACAGCAAAGATTTTGTTGAGGTGACAGACTTTTTTTTCAGTTCCGCTATTTTGTCTTTATAAAGCATTCCTTGGTACACAGCAAATTTGGCAGCATGTTTCTGCATACAAGGTCTTTATGAATTGTAATATTTGAAAACTGCCATGATTTCCTTTCAAATTAAGCCTAGTGCCATATTATTAGTCAGCACTGCACCCTCCCCAAGTCCCAGGGCTGGGCTACTCCGCAGTGCAGAGCCCCAACCATGATGATGCATGTTGAGCCACATTGCAAGCTGTGCCAGACCACATGCAGCACATAGGTTGGACATGCCTGCTATAAATAGTAAAAAAAAAAAAGACTGCTTTATGATGTTTTGGATAGCCAAAGACTACAGACTAAGCATATTTGTCCATGTGACAACACAAAACATAGGATTTATGAATCAACTACATACCCTATGTTTCGCTCTTACTTGCATGAAGTGATGGTGCGCATTTCAAAGTGCTTCATTTAAGAAAAAAAAGCACTGAGCCAACAATAACTGTGGTTGCAGCTGGAAGGGATCTCTGGAACTGACCCAAATTTTGCACTCATTTTCTATTTCAGCTAGATTGACTTCACCTCAAATTCAGCTACCAAGACACTACAGGACATCAACAAGAGCCCTGCTTAGCCAAAGTAGTTGATGTCCACTGCTGTTTCATCCATGCACCTGATCAAATCAAAGATGGTACCAAATTAGTGGCATGATATGCCCTCACAGATCCATGCTGACTGCTCTAAATCATTCTCATCTTTCACATAATAGGACAGGCCTTCCAACAGCTCAACCACTCACCTCTCCTCCTTGAAAAGGCTTTCCTGTAGTCTTCTGGATCTTTCTTTCTTGAAGATGAATGTAACAGTTACTACCTCCCAGTAAATGGGAACCTCCCACAACACTGACATTCCAAAAAGACAGTGGTCTCCCAATGAAATCACCACCTTCTCTCACCTCTTTCACATGAATCCCTTCCAAGCCTATACTTTCCTACATCCGTTTTGTTTGCTTGATACCCACCTGATCTCTCACTCCACTTGCTACTGCAGCTAGGCACAGGGACCTGAGAGCTTAGGATTGGATCCTCTCAGAGAAGGACAAAGCAAATAAAGCATTGATTATTCTCATTTTTCCATACACTTTGTCATTATGAGGTACCTTGCTCAACAACATCACATTCTCTTCCTTCCTTTCACTGCCATACATAGAAACTTCTTGCTGCTCCTTTACACCTTTCAGTATATATACAGTAAGACAGACAACAGCAGCAGAGCTCTGGCTTTCTTTAGTCTCTGCACACTGACAAACTGCTTTCTCCTGCCTTCATCTGCTGTACGCTTTCTTTCTGCATTTGAACTTAGGCTGGGCTCCCCTACCAGCCTTGGCAGACTTTTGCCACACCTTCTGTCTTCTCTACATCAAAACAGACAGCTCCTGTGATTCTCAAGAATAGCCTTCTCCAAGCAATCAGTTCTCCCAGACCACTTCGACTTCAAAAGCAGACTCCCATGGGATCTTGCTAAGCAGATCACTGTTCATGCCAAAGTCAACTCCCCAGAACTCCAGGGTTGTAGTTCTACTATTTGTCTTACTTACCCTGGGAGAAGTAGACTTTGAGAGTCCTGAATGGTTTTCACTGTTTCCAGCAAATATCAGGATAGCTAAAAACCCTACATTAATACTAGAGTCCACAAAAATAAGGCTTCCTTCAGGTTTCTTAAACAGTTTTTTTCATCCTTTCTTTATCAGGTTTGTGGCAGACATTCACAATGTGGCCTGCTTGCAGAAGTCACCACCTTTCCTATACTGAGTCTATTCTTCACTTATTTCAGGATAGCCTCTAACAAAGCTTTTGGCTCCACAGATTGCATGCAAAAGAACCTGCCTGCCAGCATTTGTCCTCCACAACCCTGCAGTCAGCTCCCCTCCTTCCTGCAGCCCCTTCATCTGCAATTCAGCAACCCAACCACAGAATTCCTCCTGTGAGGACCCCACTACCCTGCTCCTTCTCCCAGCCTCGAGGAGTAGCACCAAGCATTTGTTACAGCCCATGACATGGATGACCACATCTACACTTCTTCCATGTACTTCTAAATATTAATCTTGCCAGCAGTCACAAATTAATGATTAACATATGTTCATCTGCTCAAAGCTGCCTTTCCTTCACACTTTCAGAGTTTAATAAGGAAACAAGAAGGTCACAGGACAATTTCTGCAGGGAATATCATAACCAGTCCATAATATGTAACTGATATTACTCCTAAAGTACCCTGTGGAAATGCAGTGCTGGTAATACATGCAAATGGACAAGCATCAACTTGAAATTTTGTTTGAAAGAAATTGTACTATACAAGTGTTAAGCATCTCTGATTTCTTGCTAAATGCACACAGTCTCAGTTGGATGCAAGGTTCCCAACAGGGTCTGGCTACAGCTCAGGAAAACTTTCCTGTATTCACTGGACTCTTCACCACACACTCAGAATCAAAGAACCACAGAGGTTGGAAGGCACCTCTGGCCCAACTCCCCTGCTACACAGGAAAGTATCCAGGAGGGTTTTGACTGTCTCCAAGGAAGGAGACTCCACCACCTCTCCAGGCAGAAAAAAGTTATTTTCTGCAGAGCTCCTATCCAGCAGGTCAGCCCCTAACCTGTACTAATGCATGCAGTTATTCCTCCCCACGTATAGGACTCCACACTTGCCCTTGCTGAACCTTATCAGGTTCCTCTGTGCCCAGCTCTCCAGCCTGTCCAGGTCTCACTAAGCAGCTGCATAGCCTTCTGGTGTGTCAGCCTCTCCTTCCAGCTTCTACCAACAGCAAACTTGCTGAATGTGCATTCTATCCCTTCATCCAAGTCACTGATGAAGACTGGACCCAGCACCAACTCCTGAGGAACATCATTAGCTACAGGCTTCCAACTAGTTCTGCCCTGCTGATCACAACCCCCTAAGCTCTGTCAGACAGTTCTCAATCCACCTCACTGTTTGCTCATCCACCACACACTTCTTAAGCTTACTTACAAGGATGTTATGGGAGACAGTGTCCAAAGCACAGAGAAACAAGATCAGAATAACCAACAAAAATTTACATATCCATATTAAGACAAAACAAAGTTTCTCTAAGAGAATGGAAGTTCTATTCACCAAATAGAAATTCTATTCATTTAACATCATCCTTCAGAACCTCTACTGTAGAGCATTCCAAGGAGCTGGAAAAGTAATACACTGTTTGAGACCACTTCCCTTTACCTTTCTTTTAATTCTCAGGAGACACCAACGCCTGCCAAGGTAAGTAGGGAAGCATCACAATATGCACAGTTTGGCAAGTCACCTGATCCTTAAGCAAGCAGCTGTAACATACTAAGAAAAGTCTGTCAAAAGAAGTGCCAACCAACATGGTCTGGAAGATCACCTAGTCACACCTGTTCTTAATGCAACACCACAAACTAACTGCAATCATTGGCCACATGCCAATACCCCCACAACACTCAGTGAGATCTTATCTGCATGCAACTCAACACAGTTGCCTCAACTTCCATTCACATTCCTCTCCTGCAGGGAGCCATTCTCAAACAGTTGTGTTATTGTGGGACCCGACCTCCGTGTGTGCTCACTGCACCAATCTCTGCGTGCACTGAAAGAGCCATGGCCCCCTGATTATAATCTAAGAAAACGCAATGGGAAAAGGATACAAAATAAATGATTTCATAACAGATTTTCTAGGTTAAGCATTACCTGTAGACCAGGACTTTTATATTACTGGGAAGAAAAAAAAGTCTTCAAATATCATAAAGGAAGAGTACATATCAACTTCAGTCAGACACCTCAGACAACTCATGTGGAAGAAAGGATGTGAAGAATTGTGTCCTCCCCTCCATTCCTGCTCCCTCCTTCCAAAGCACTATCATCCACTGCCCCCAACAGGTACCATCAGCATCACATTCAATCTGTAGTTGCTTCTCAATCAATGCTTTAGGAAGCTACGTATGGAATAAAATGGGTGAGAACAAAATTATCACAGGTCAATTACCAGGAAGCATGTCTTTAAGACTGATGTTCCATTACTACAGAAAGCAACAATGGAGATGCCAAGAGCCCACATTACAAAAAGTTGCACTTTAACAACTGTTAATGTCCTACCTTACAAGGTCTGTATGTTACTATTCAACAGATGAGCCAATATTAAACACTAGCTACAAAGAAGCCGCAAGAAGTAATGTAATTCTACACAGCAAATCCACACTTATAAACTTAGAATTAGGACAGCAAGATGGAGACAAACTGGAAAAAGGTACATGAATGATTTTGGTTTTGTGTTTTTGCATGTATTTGTGGTTTTAATTTATAATCAAAAAACTGCAAGCTGTTATATTCCTTTTTGGAAGCAATTTCAAACACCTATTGTTGATACTATCATTTAGAAGCATTGCTTTATCAATTTCCAATGAAGATCCACACTCAAGCTTCAAGGATAACTATACTGACCTAAAATATTCAGTTTTCAGACACTAAGACACAAGTACCAAACTAAATATTATGACATATCTTGGCTCACTTGAGTAGTGAAAACCTGATATGAAAAACTTTTCATTAGAGAATTGAAGTTTTCTCTCTCGACACTTAAAGGTCTTCTACAGGTAAGAGACAAAACTTCTGATGCACCACTATGCAAGTGAAGTTTTTCCACTATACTTGCTTATTCGTACATTCTCAAATGGGCTTCCTGTCAACCAAACTTGAGTTTCAATCAGGGCCTTCCTAATAATAAATTCCAATTTACGGAGAATTATAATTGTGAGGCATGATCAGCCCAGCTAGTAGGAAAATGTTCATATGTATGCAGGCATGATAATTCAAGGAAAACAAATATGTATGTTTCACATGAGGTAAAAACAGCAATTGCTATTGAGTTATCTAGAACATCCTGTCTCTAGGAAAAGAAATATTTATAAAGCAATCACAAAAACAGTGAAAAGCTTTTCATAAAGTCATTTAAAGTGGATTTTTTAGGTTGGATATTAGGAAACCCTTCTTTACAGAAAGGGTTGTTAAGCATTGGAATAGGCTCCCCAGGGAGGTGGTTGAGTCACCATCCCTGGATGTGTTTAAAAACCATTTGGATGTGGTGCTCAGGGACACGATGTAGCAGAGGGCTGTTAGAGTTAGGGTAGTATGGTTAGGTTGTGGTTGGACTCAATGATCTTTAAGGTCTTTTCCAACCTGAGTGATTCTGTGATTTATAGATTCAATTTTGAGGAGTTTGCTTATTCTAAGAAAACTGACAGACTGACACAGTAATTTCCCAGTAACAACTTATTATTGCAGATATGACTTTCAGATGATCACTCTATTCCTCCTCCAATTTCCCCCAATACTAGACAAGATCAGAAGATGGAATAGTTTCTTTTAAACAACGACCATCACCATATGCATTTGAAACAAACATCAAATGACTGTAGTTACTACTTAGAATTTAGTAGTAATAATAGGTAAAAGAAAGAGCACCCCAAACTCTTACTTTTAAGTGACAGTGTTGTCCTACTGTAAGCAAACAAATGAAAGAAAGATGTTTTATAAAAAAAAGAAAGTATAACCTAAAACTCTTTTGGGACAGATATGCAGCCTGAATCCTTTTACCAAGAAGACTGCACATACACTGGTGCCAACAGAAACGTCAGGTACACAGGAGATGGAAGGGTAAGAATGTGAAAGAATTACTCTTTGTACACAGTGTAGTTTTAAACCAGCTATTCTCCAAGCACTTCTGAAAACTATTCACAAATACTGCCTTGGGCTCATTTCTGCCTGGGAAATTCAGCCCAAGGCCTGCTAACTAGTTATTACACCCACACAGATAAGAAATAAGATTACTAAACAGCACTGCTCATGTGTAGGGCTTGGAAAGAGATCATACTTGAATGCACACAACCACAGCTGACAGCAAATAGCACAGCTGGGACAATATAAACCAGAAGGAACAGAAGTGAATCAGCAGAGTGAAGGAGTTGCTGCTGAAGACTTTGGTGAAGGAAGATAGGACAGAGCCAGGCCACTGAAAGAGCCTCAAAAGGAGGGGGGCTCCAAGGACCTTTTCTTCTCATCTCCAAGGAGGTGAGGAAGCAAAACATCACACACCTCTCCACTAACTTCTATCAGAGAGGAAGACAGTTGAACTATTCTTGGTCATGCTGGCATTGTTTATCTGCCTTTTAAAAAATAAAAATAAAACAATACAAAAACACTGTACTTGCCACCGCCATCTCTGGAAGGAACCAAGAATCAGCACAAACAAAATGGACAAGAACAGGTACACAGCAACAGACTTTTGGACAGCAATTCACTATAATAGGCAGTAGGTCTGAGCCAGCATTATGGCAGCAGGAGCCATTGATCCAGAGTCATCAAACCATGCTGGTTATAGAGGAAGGAGTTGCTTGCTATTTCTTCATTCCCCAACAAAAAAAGCCATACATTCTCAGAGCTGAGGAATCTAGTGGCTTCAGCCCTGCTCAGCCTGTTTGCCAGGACTCTAAGTTTGAGGTTCATCACTCCAAACAGGTCAGAGCCCAGCAGCCAGCACAGCAGCAAAAGTCAGTTTAACTGATGGCTGACCTACTCCAAACACATCTTCCTTCCAATAAAAGGCTCCAGCATCTATCAGACATTCTACTGAAATATTTTAGCATACTAAATCAGAAGAAAACATTAACTTGACAAATAAGGTGTCTGCTACATTCAAAGCACTGAAGTAGCACAAGGTCAGAAAAGTGCCCAGAAAGGCAAAACCATGCAAGCTAGCAACTACAGCAGCTTTAGGCAAGCATCAGCATTTAAGTACAAGTCTAGAGTGTGAGGACAGCTATGAGATTATCTTCCAGACAAAACTCAAAATATGCAGTCCAGCAAATACATCACACCACTACTAATGGACAACAAGTCAATAGTACCAGACTGGACCTAATCCATAACAGCTAAGATGAAGACAACAAGTGATTGATGCAATACAGCATCAATCACTTCACTCCAGGCAGATATCAGTACCCACAGATACAATCTCCACAGCAGTAAACACCAGGGCATTCAAATCACAGCTAGCTTGTGACCAAACTCCTGCATCTTATCATCCTAAAGGCAACCATTTCCTCCAAATGAGCATTATGCTAAGTAATTAATTTTAATCTGTATATCAGTCCTTCAAATAAATTAGCTTGGTAATTAAATAACACTCTTCGCAAAAGTCAGATGACTTCAGTTCATCTCCCTCCTTCCAATACATACTTCCAACCTCCAAGGATATCCCCAAAAGGGGTGCAATAGGATGCTTAAAGCTTTCTGCTCCATAGCCTTCTCCTGCTCAGCGTAACACCATCATCCAAAATCCAACACAAGTAACACTTCATCTTAGCCACCAAATGACACAAAAGGAATGTGAGTGTTTGCCCTTATTCCAAAGGTCATACACATTTTGTGTCATCCTATCACTGACTAAAATGCACAGTTACTCTTTGGAGAACAGTCTGAAACTTTGACCTTACAGCTCTGGTGAGCCCCGCTAACTTCTAAGATTTTAGAAGCTTGAAATTTCTCCTGCAAGCCAACAAAAAAGGAGTATTTCTTTACCAGCAGCACTCTCCACTCATTCACTTAGCTTAGAAGTTATGGTACAGTTTTAAAAGAAAAAGCAGTCTGTGCTTGGCAGGCAAGACACAGTTTTGAATAACAGTATGCTCCTTCCACAGAGATATCAGTATTCACAGGAAGATCACCACCACCATCTCATGCCTTACACAAGTGTTGGTTATTTAACTCAGTAAGGCAAAGGGACAGAGTAATTGACATTTCCACCATCTCTTGTAGAGAAACAAGCAACATGCTGCCTTATCTTTGAAGCAAAAGACAATTGACTTTATTATGTTACAGCTAAACCATACGTAAGACAAGTATTGAAGGATGAGCAGAACACCAACTGCAAACCTGACCCTAGTGCTCCCTTCGCATGTCTTGGCACACTCCTATGCTGCACCACTTCTTAAGAATTGATCGCTCCAGATACAGTACGTGGGAGTAAAGAGTCCCCTCTGTACACTTTAGACATCAGTCTGGAAAACACGTTCTTAAACAAGACGTTAAAATATTAGCATTTTCTTTTCCTACAGGTACTTGAACCAAATCTCTCCTCAGGTTATCTGAGCACAAAGTGCCGTTGGGAGGCAATGAGCTGTCAACACACCCCACAGCAGGGGGTTCAACTAGATGATCTTTAAGGTCCCCTCCAACCCAAGTCATCCTGTGATTCTATGATTCTAAAATGCTTGACTCACCATTTCTGTAGCAGGTGACAGATTAAAGTTCTGCATATTTACAGAAACAACAAAAAAAAGTGAGTGTTCATCTAAACCGTGAAGCCTCTGGATGTCAGTTAGCTACAAGCAAAGAAAACTTCTCAGTTTTAGATAAACTTGTTTTTCAATATAATAATGTTGCTTTTTTTTTAGATTAATACAACCTGCATCCCCCCTATAATATTTATTTTTGCCAACTACATTTCTTGAGAACAAAGAACTGACAACATTCTGTTAAGCTGTAGGAAAAAAAAAGTCTTCAAAGTTATGTTCTTATTGTTTAAGTCAAAAGCTCAGCTTGTTCACCCAAATTCATTCTGCTCAATACAGACTTGCTATAGCAGCTTACAAACTTAATCAGCTTCGCATTCCCCCTAAAGAAGCTTCCTCTCTACTTCCTTCTGAAATACTGCTGCAGGCTTCAAGCTTAGAAAAAGATAAAGTTTGCATTACAAATCTTCAGTTTATACATCCTTGGATTTTTTTCCCCCCGTTTTCCTTCAAAGACCAAGATTTCATGAGAACAGATGAATACTGTGCAATTAATTTTACATCAATAAAAGCATCTGCATCATTTTTGCCTTTATACCACGCAGCAGAATAAGGTATTTCTCAACAGTTAAAAACACTTTGTGTATTAAAAGACTGTATGCACAAACATCTCTAACACCTGAAGCTCAGTGAGTGATAGAAAAATTGCATTAAAGGGGCAAAACCAGCTGTCAAGTTACTCCACGAAGTTTTAGTAGTTTACATTACTTTCCCATGGGATTTTTTCAGTCATTTATAGTTCATTGCTTCATATGGCTATAGGATCCCTGCTGTGTTAAAAAATGCCAAATAAAATTATATCTCATTCACTGCTTTATGCTATACCTTCTTTTGTTCAGATCCAATTAGTGAAAGCCTGTTCTTCATTTATCATACTTTTAGCTGATTACATTAGGCACTACAATAGTTCTCTAGCTTTCCTCGACAATGTTTGCACCATCAGTGTTACATTTATGGTTGAGGAGGCTCTTTCATCTTAACCCTCTATTCCAATCAGTTCAGGGGGAAAAAAGTACATACGATTACTTTTTTTTTTCCACTGAAAATTCTTTGCTTGTTTTCTCACCCCAAAAAATAATCCCAGATGTTTGCATTACATTCAAATGTTCAGATTTTATTGGTCCTTACCTATCCATGTATAAAGAATTAGTGCTTCACAATTTGAACTCCAAAGAAAAAGCAGCATTTCGTACAGTTTATTTCAGCTTCCTTCCCACTCTTCCCCAAAACATCTTAAAATAAAGAGTATTAACCAAGATCATCAAGACTCTAAAAAACACAAATTGCAACCTACTTCCCTGAACATATACAGCACCTCATGGGCAGCTTTGTTCTCTAAGTGTGTCTCAGTAGTCATCTTGTCAGACTGCTCTCCCCTACACCACACTGATTTTACTTCAGGACAGCTGCTAAAGCAGCAACTTCTTTTCTACACCATAAATAACACCAAAAATTATCTTTCTGCCCATTCACATCCCTTAGGCAGCGTAAATGTAATCCAATCCCATTTAATCCCATTTCCAGCTACCTACAACTTCACATTATTGCACAGTAACTCACAAACCCCTGAAGTCACTTATATCCTTTTAAGCTTTAATGTTGCTGTCCTATCACCATAACAATTCTTGTTTATTCTTTTTTAACTCATAGAAGTCCTTCAGATCTTTGGCTTTTTTCTAAGTTAAGTGGACCAGACAGCATTTTATTCTTGATTTCCCTCCCTCCAATAAGCATTAGCTGGCTCTCAGCAGGCTGTTCAATTTCTGCCATATTCCCAATTTAGAACAGTCCTTTCTGCTCATAAGTTGCCAGAGTTTTAAACTTCTTGCAGTCAAAATTCTCATGTACTTTCCTAGCCTAGTTACCTTCCATTAATATGGACATTTGGGATGTCAAAGTGAACACCGCTTTAACAGCACACAAAACTTTTGCCTTTGTTCTATAGCAAATCCGGCGAGTAACAAAAGTAGTTTCACTCAAAGCATGTATGCATTTCAACTATCCCCACCACCTCCATTTAACACTGAACTCTACAGAGATATCTGAGAGTCCTTACATTAAAACATTTTTTAATTGCATATTAAATGGAAGAATTCCAAAAAGCCTTTCAGAGTGAAGCTTTCAGAGTAAAAGCCCACTAACAAATTATCTTTACTCCAAAAAGAAAAAAAAAAGATCAACCCTTTCACACCTATTTATATCGTTTCTACACAAACACCAATGAAAGTACCTGCTAGGATCATTTAAGCACATGACACTGGATAGGGAATAAACTAGAAGCTGTTACTTGAAGAGCTTGAATTGCTAGATGCTTTGTGGGTTGGTTTTTTGTTGTTTTTGTGGGGTTTTTTTCTTTAGATAGGCACACTAAAGCCGTCCTATTTCAATTTCAGTTGTTTTCAACCAGGATGACAGAAAGGAAAGCCAGAGGGATGCAGAAGACTGACTAGCTTGCCTTCCTTTTAAAGCTACTTGTGCAAGAGAATTGGTATCAAGAATATCAGACTACCCACGTTTTATTAAGTAGCTACACAGGTAAGGTAATAAAGGCCTTTACCTGCATCTTGGAGGTTGCTCTACTTTCTAAACAGGAAGTTTATCTACTTCAAATCATTATGTTTTTAAAAACTTTATTAAAAAATATTTTTGTAAACAGTCCCTGCATACTCATCACTTGAAATTAGGTCCCGCTATTCTTAATGAAGACAAATAGCTTTAGGATGGGCTGGTAGTTGAACCTTTACATTTATTTCTGCCTTTGTTCCAGTAATGATCACCACCAAAGCAACTGTCTATGACATTTCCTTGCCTTTGCAACACAAGTCTTGGAAGAGTGAGAGAAGTCTGCCTTAATTCTGTCAAGCAAAAAAAAACCAACAAAAAAGATCAAAAAAATTCACAGCTCTTTTACAGAACCCCACCACTAAGCAAACACTTTTCACATATAAACTTATTTGGCAGATTGTACTAGCTGCCAAATCTGATTTCAGTGTTTGACATCTTGTCACCACTGGTCTACAAAAGTAGTTAGCTGCTGATGCAATCTGAACAAAAATAACGTAAGTCAAGCCAACTTTGTCACTACTCTGTGTTAAGTAACACAGTGAAACAATTTGGCCTCTGGACTCATCTATCCCAACAAGCCATCACACACATCACTGCAATGGCCAGGTCATCCACAACAACAATGAACGACTGGAGATATCCTAGTCATTAAGGTGGATTACATTAAGCTATTTCCACAGTTATACATCCAAAGAAGTGATTAAGAGAGATATGGTAGACATAATACATAGGGTGCTCCAAAAGTAACGCCTCCCATTTATTTCCACGGAAACTACAACAGATAAAGAGCATAATAACACTATTTGATAGAGTAAATTCTCAGCTACAAAACAATATTTTCAATATTAAATATGCATTTTTTGCTAGTGATGAACAACAGCCTGCATGCCACGCTCACAAAGATCTGCACCAGCAGAGGTGACCCACTGCTGCTGTCATCACTGCTGAAACGCACCACCCGCCACCTCACTGTGCTCGCATCCACTGGTTGGCCTCCACAACCATTCAGTGAGCATCAATGAATTTCAGAGGGTGCCACTTTTTCCACATGGAGAATTCAATGACACCCCTTTGCTTCACACGCATTTCCCTGTTAGACTGCCCCTCTGCTGCCATCAGTCACACAGCAACAAAACGCAATGGAATATTGATGGGAAGGCTCAGTCTCTGCTGTTATACAACCAACATCCACCTCTGACATTGTGGGCCAACATAATAAAATAGGAGGCATTAGCTTTGGAGCAGCTCTCGTACAATTAGACCAAAAAAACCACTTATATAAGCAGTATCTGTACTACTACCATGTTTCAATCAGTCAGAACAGTGTTTTAAACAACCTCTCCCACTTTAAGTATACTGAAAGCTTCTTCAATGCACCCAGCTAATCCACATGTTGCACAGCTTGATTTGTTGGCCTAAGTAAGGATCCAAAGCAGCTAAGCAGGCAATACTTCACCCTCATAGAATTGCTAGCGTTATCTTTGTCCATAAACTCAAAGTGTCAGCATTTCATTCCACATGTTAACTCTAGGAACTGCTCTGAATACCTTACTGAATTTCTGAGTAACCAGCTTGAATTTACTTTCTCTTATGAACTATTATGAATTAAACACCCTATATATATTTTAAAGCTAAGACGGCACAGTAGATTGAAGCAGAATAGCTATTATATTTTCAGTTCTCTTTGTAACACATCACTGGTACTCCCTTCTGTAAGGTCATGAGCTGTACTTTTTCCTGTCATTCTTATTCCCTCATTATAATCTTCAATCTCAGTCTTTATTATTACTTTCAAATTTTCCATATTCTCCAGTTCATAGCAGTGCCCATATAATAAAAATAAAACCATCCAGATGCACTGGAAAGACCAATTCATTTTTCAAGTCTGGTACCAACTGGTGAAAAAACATGCTCTTTTTTAAAGAAGTTTTTAGTCTATTTTCAGAATTCATGCCAACAAACAAGGCTATGCAACACTGCTAAACAGCAGATCCATTTATCCAAACAGCAGATTACATATATAAGATGGAATAAAAGTACCCATTAGCCTGCTTCTGTCTTACCAGAAGGATCATAGATTTTATGAGTAGTTTGTATTTATTTTCACTTAATCCTTGGCTTCCAGAAGAATGAGGTTTTATAACACCTGACACCGATCTAGTAAGAAATCATTCCTCAATCCACAAGCTACTATATGCTCTCAGTTGTGGCTACCAGTTAAAATCCAGACCAAGTATTATTATTCTCATGCACATTAAAAAAAACAATTACTTGGCAAAGAAGTTCAGTACTGGAGCATTTGACTCATCCAAGAACAATCTAGTTTCAGCCCGTTATTATACCCACAGCCTATTTGTTTGAACCAAGCAAAAGGACTTAGACAACAGCTGTGTCAAAGTCCAAAATTCTCAACAGTTCTCATCTCTCACTCAACTCTGAAAGCAAAGTTCTCCTAACTAAACTTTCATGAATTCCACAACTCATGCTTCAGTTTTTCAAGAGCTGAGGAACTCAAGTCCTGCCATGCATAAAATTCACATTTTTTCCTTTCACCTTGCCTAGGGACCTCTCCCATTAAATTGTAATATAGGTTTTCAGCTCCCAATTCCATTAAACAATTCAAAACCTCTAGTCTGTGCTCCTGTTGCAGTTCCTGCAGGCAAAGAGTAATAAGATGTCCTCTACAGTCAACAAGACTACGCAAGTATGAATATACTTGCTGTTGCATGCTGTAACTGAATTAAAATATTTTAAACTAAGCTACATAAAAGACTACAAGACCTAAAAAAAGGGTAAGCATCTAGACAAGTACCTTCCCTATCTAGAGAGGCACTGTACTACTTTCCTGACACACTGATGATACACCTCAATATCTGTGTCAAATGTAACAGTTCTGGCATGCTTGGTCAGCTATCTGGTAGGAGAGCACATTCCTCTGGCAAGCAGAAAGCATAAGTTGAACGTAACAGGTTCAACAGGAACCATTGATACCAAATTCTCCACCTCCTGCAGGCCATTTTTTAATTACCCTTGGTGTTCATTAGCAAAACAAAACTTTGGTTTAGCTGCCACTGTTGCTGCACAGAACAACTACCTATAAGGTGTTACTGTATGCCTTAATTCAGGGAGAGAACAAAGAGCAAGATAACATCTATAATGAGCAAAACACCAGAGGTCACACCACATAATGCTAAACACTTACCCAATCCATCCCCTGCCATAGTATCTTCCCTCCTTTTAAGCACATGGAGGAAAAGGGTATATGCAAAGATGCTTCAAAACCTCAAACATGGCAACTATTATATGCAGGCTTGTTGCTTAATAGTTGCAAGTCATCTTGAAACCTGTCTATCATTTGCATTCAAGCAGTACTTACAGCATTGGCATCGACATCGCTGTGTATGGCAACAGTTTTAATCCCCATCTTCTTGCATGTTTTGATGACCTACCACACAAAAAACAAAAGCTATCAATATCCAAAACATAAATAGCTTAAGAATAAACTACAAAATGAAAAAAAACTTAAGATTACATACTTACTCGGCATGCAATCTCTCCTCTGTTGGCAATAAGGAGCTTTTCAAAAGTCTGAAGGGAAAAAAAAAACAATAAGATCCTTGAGAGATGAATACATTACAAGCCTTCCTCCCTCCAGAAACTCACATTTCTTCCTCCTCCACTTCCAATAAAATACTGGTTTACCCAGAAACCTGCAACTCTGAGTTCACCTAGTTTAAGAGTTCTGCTGATTTACCAATAATAATATATCAAACTGTATGCTGTCCAAGATATACTAGTACATACACAAGTTCAGAACAGATGGAAAGGTGTTGACTATTCACATCACCATTCCCTGGATTTTCTTACCATGCACAGTGCAGAAATTAGAACATTACAAAAGCTGTAGGAAAGAATCAAGTCCAGGGAAGAGACATTCACAAGCACTGCCAAACAACAGCCTTAATTCCCAGAAGTGTCCAAGTTGCATATATTGAATACACACAAGATACTCAAAGGAGGCAAGCTTCCCAGTTATCTGCTTCTCCCCCCCTAAATCTTAACTAAACACATAAGGACCTCCACATGGTCCCTCCCAACTCTTGCTGAGTTGGTACATGCCTTGATCCCCATTATGGCTAAGCCATGTGAGGAGTCCAGCAAACTCCTGTGCTGCCATCATGACATCGCTACACACACAGTATTAAGTAGCAACCAAAGTGCAACAAAACAGTAAGTCACACTTTAGTAGGCAAGTGAAACTTGCTGTCACCTTTCACACCCCATTGAACTTGAGGCTGGAAATGCATCTTAAAGGCATGGTAAGAGCACTGAAGAAGGGGATAACAAGCTGTCAGAAGACAATCAGCCTTATACCCTAAACAAAAATTTTCCATTAAGAAACTTGGGAGGAGCTCCATGTAGAAGCTTCAGTCCTGACTACAAGCACTACTGCTGCTACTGACCTTGCTGCTATACAGGCTTGTTTCCAACCAAGGAGGGTTCAGTATCAGACACAGACTATCATCAGAAGGGACAATCCTGCCTTGTACACTCATCCCACTACATCACCTACATCAGACATGGCAGTGATGCAGTTTCAGGATGCAGCAGCTAAGCACACAAATCAAACAGCCCTACTCTGCCTCCTATGCTCCAAATTACAAACAAGACAGGGAGCCAGCAGGCTCCTCCCTATCATGGGCAGCCCACAGTTGCTCCAAATAAGGTTTATCTAACTATATCCCAAGACACTCAATAGCTACTCTCCCTCCCCTACATAAAGCAGCTGTTTCCCATATAGTCTAGGGGAAAAGGGAGCATTGTCAGTGCAGCAGTGAAACTGTTTGTTATCCCTACCATCATCAGGTTTGTGGAAGGGATAGGTAGAGTGGAGGAAGGAACTGTAA
The DNA here is from genome assembly GCF_016699485.2 of Gallus gallus. NCBI lineage: Eukaryota > Metazoa > Chordata > Aves > Galliformes > Phasianidae > Gallus > Gallus gallus. The sequence goes on from NC_052532.1 coordinate 144,261,200, forward strand.
CACCACCATGGGAACTTCCACTGCCAGACTAGGGTGGAACAAACAGATGTACACAAGGTGCACTTGACCAAATGTATTATATTTCTTCAAAGTCAGGGCTGAGCTAGCAATGAACAGGGACATGCACAGCTAGATCAGGTTGCTAAGAGCCTGGTCCAGCCTGGACACCTCTTTGGTGTAAAACAGTTATTCTATTAACCAATTATGCTCACACAGCAAAACAAGACTCTCAGTATTAGGATGTTATGGATATCTATCATTTAATTTTCCAATTCTGCAATATGGATACTAACAGGAAGAAACTGCACTCTTATTTCTGCAGTTATAAACAAGATCCAAGTCCAGCAATTAAAAAAAAGCTTTATTCACATGCTGCCTTCAAGTTACATGCAGCTTTTCTTTTTTTTTTATGTAATTTCCACTAGTTAGTATGCAGAAGTCTGATACTAGAAGTCCAACTGTTTCAAAAACAGCAGCACTGAAGGGAGGAGGTAGAAGACCTTGAGCTACTTGTGGAAGCCACTGTCTGGAGTGATGCAGCTTCTAGTTAAGCAAAATCAAAGACCTGATTATCTCGTCTCAGCGTAATTATGCCTATAGAGAAGGAATAGAACCTTGATTAAGTAAAGAGTTTGAGAATAGGGGAAGCATTTAGTTAATTGCTTCAGGAGGATTTTCCTGAGAACTTTTTCTCCTAGCCACAGTTCTAGTTACATACTGATATTCTCTCTCTGCTTTCTAATACCGCTTCGCTCCTAATTAATTGCACCTACACTGGTAGATACAGGCAAGTGCATTTGTGCCCTTCAGTAAGAGCATACCTCCAGCCACACTATTTTTCCAAGTGTGTTACTTCAGCAGCTATGCCAAGACAGCCGCCCACAGGAAAAGTTTTCCTTGGCTAGCAACTGTAAGCTGAGATTGCTACTGCACGAGTCTGTCAGCAAGTCTGACAGAAAACTCAGACAAACCAGCAGCCTCATCCAAGGTGTGGATTTAGCACACCCTGCAAACCTCACACATCCATCTTTATCCAAGCTCTGAAGTCTTCGCTCTCACACATGAGTAACAAGTTCAACTTGGACAAAGTGCATCTGACCAGCTAACCAACATGCTGCTAGTACTGCATTTTCCATATCTACATGAACTTATTTACACGTATGCACACACACACAGTAGTGGCTTTTGCCTATACCTCCTATACCACATACAAAATAGCTGTGTCAAAATTAAAACATGTTCGGGTTAGTATGCAACTTCCCCAAGCTCTTAACCACTTCTCCAACCTTTTAAGTTATGCACTTGAGACAGTACCCAACCTCAGCAAATATACTACATGAAAAACATTAACATTTAGTAATTCAGTGACTGCAATTCAATGACTGTAAAGGGGTTGTGCTGGGAGAACTGCCATTGTTAGAAGCAGCACAAGGGAGAGGAGAGCTTTGAAAGTGAAATGCCAACATTACAGTAAAACATCAAAGAGGGAAAACATGCACTACACTACTTACCTTTTCGTTTGGATCATACACAGCAGAATACAGCTTATGTGATGTTTTAAGGCACTGTCTTGAACAAAGCGTTTCACACTACAGAAGAGAGAGGGAGTTACACTTTTTTCTCCTGCTACTATATTCCAGCAAGACAGAAACAGTTCATATACTGACATCTTGAGGAAAATCTTCCATATCATTCCCTGCCCCTCCTTCCACTCCCCCACAACGTGGATGGAAGCTGGCAAGGCTCTGCCTCCCCACACAAGCACACACACACAGCAAACAGCAGATAAGGACAGTTCAGAAGCCCTACAGAGAAGTCATTCTTCAGACCATACATGATTTTTAACAAACCTGTGACCTCGTATTTCCTCCTTGTTTCAAGAAATACTTACCAACAAGTTCTCAGACAGCATGCATAAGTGTGCCTGTACACACCGAGGGTGGGGAGAAGCCCTCATTGCTAGGGAGTTGTTAGGTATACAGCAGGCAATGGACCAGGCCAAAACCACTATCAAATGTAAAACAGACTCCGGATGCAAATTTGGATCCCCGTCTTCCCCACCACAACCCTGTGATGACAGTGGTCTAAGGAAGAAAAACATTTTCTCTAGGCTCACATTTCCTTGTTTTTCCACAGCTGCACCTCTCCCACTTTGCAACAGCACCATCCCAACCCCACCAAGAGCATTTCCAGGCAATCCCATTATCTAGCAGGACACTCATGATACACCACGAACCACCTACAGTTCTGCACTTCTTCATCTGAGGATGTGACAGTACAAACTGCTTCAGGCATTAAAGACGGAAAATACCTTTAGGATCAGAATTCTGCCAGCTGCAACCACAGCTATCAGTTGGCCATTACGCCAGTTGCACCATCAGTGACTACTGGTATCTAACTCCCATTAGAGGAAGGAGCAAGGATAGTTTCCAGAGTATATTCTCTGCACCTCCAGAGAGTACATGCAGCTAGTTAAGCAGGTGAGTCTCCCTAATCCAAGACCCTACTGACAGTGGAGCCTGTGGCACCACAAGTAGTCTGAAGTTAGTCATATCTCCCTATTTCTTTACTGGATTTCTAGGTTTTGTTGCCCATTGTCCTAGTTGTCTCACTTTGTAGTTTCAAGTAATTATCTGTTGAATAGGAACCTCAACTGTACCTCAAACAAGTACAGAAGGTAGGATCCAGACAGAACCTTCCCCAAAACTCCATCTCCAAAGCAGCACATGGTCTGGTTGAAACACTCATCAGTGAACAACGGGTGGATTTTAACCCCTTCCAGATGAAGGGAGCTTAGATCTGTTTCCCACATTCTGGCAAGCACTCAAGCGTTATAAGAAAAGTCAGGCACAGCTTCACTGCTGACATCTGTTGTTTCATTTTGCAAGAGGCTTATGAGCAAACAGTAGGTACACCCCTTCAGAGAAACTTACTGCAGCTACCACCACATAGGAGCAACTGGAGATCACAGCAGCTGTATCCAAACCTACCTTGATTCCTAACTATATGTTCCTCTGGCACCACAGAGATTGAGCCCCTCCTCAAATAGGTTTCCACAGCCATCACTGATCTCTAATGCACAATTCATGGTTATTTAGCTTATTCAGTACTAGCTTAGGTGCACCCACTTCTCTCTATCAAATGAGGAATGGAAACTACCCAATTCCATGTTAGTCAAGGCACTGGGGGGGGGGGAAATATCTATAAATCTCAGAACTCAAGCCTTAGTCCACTTCACAAAAGCTGTTTTCTTCCAGATCCCTGTGGTCAACTCATAGGGACAGTCAGGATGAAAACACACTGTAGCACATTTTATCTGATGCTACTTATAGGGTTCCCAAGCTAGTGACTACTACAACTTAAAGATAGCAAGTGAGCATGCATGTCTATTTTACAAGTGACATTACAAGGCTAATAAAAGAAAAATGAAGGCTAACAGAACATTTTATATTAACTCCGATATCTGGCTCAGCTTGACCTAGTGACCTTTTTACGTCCTGTGAAACCAGCACTGCTCAATTGATTAATCTGGTACAATCTAACACTGCTATAGCTTGTTACCTCCATTTGATAAGTGTTTCAGCTCTTTCAAGTCCACAAACACAGACTACTGTTACTTATTTACAAGAGCTCAACTCTGGACTTAGAAGTTCGGCTTTGAGCTTCCCACCTCTACTGAATCTACTCCCCTTGGTGAGCAGAGCTGGCTCCAGCTGCTCCAAAAGGGACCTGCCACCACCAGAGCCGAGCCATGGGCATTAATCTGCAAGAGTGAAAACTGTAGCTTATCATTAATATATTACATATTTTCTAGACAGGAAAGCTACCATAACAATGTTCTTTCCTCCCCACTGAGTACTTTCCCTCTTTTGTAGCCTCTCAGATACCACTGAGCAGCCAAGCACTCGTAACTACAAGCAGACCCTCCTGAAGCCAGCTCCAAACAAAGATACAGCACTAGGTTCAGTGAGGTCTATTGCATTACACGTACAATTATTTAATTCCTACAAGGCCTGAGAATCATGGCAATTCCAGGAGGGAGAGAGGAAACACATTTCCATGTTTGCCAACATAGCATATGAGCTACAAACAAGGGAACTCCCAACACCTAAGCCTATTTTTAAAACCTAAGTCACTCTTACACCCAAGTACCTTCTCCCTTGTGCCAATACAAAAGTTTGCATAGTCACATAGTGAATCAGACTAGGGAATATGTCCAGCTGAAAAGATACTCACAAGGAGTGGGAAAAGTCTGTCCTTTGCCAGATTTCAGCCCTGTTTATCCATTTAGACATTCAAACAGCAGCACTGGGACAAGTTGGAGGGAGACAGAAGCTGAAAGGCAATGGCTTGTGCTCAAGACCTAACAGCTGCAGAAAGTTGGAACAGTTTCTCACAGCATCAGCTTAAATAGCTCCAGCGAGGCTAGAGCTGTGAAAGACATTACAGAGCCATAATAATGATGCAAGAGTCACCAATGCGAAGTTTGCAGATGAGAAAGCATAAAAACACATGAATAGCACCTCAGAACTAAGATTTTTTTTGCTTTGTTCTTAAAGCAATGTCAACTTTATGAAGTTAACTTCCTATCCAGAACAAAAAAGTCCCACCCAAGCAGATGGCACAGCATGCTTTGCCTGCAAAGTTCAAACAGCTACTCCTAGAAATGAGGTAAGTAATTCCAGAACGCTGTAGTTTACCTCTAGAAGGTCTGTAGTTTATATACTAGAAACAGTCACCAAACTCCACAAGCAAAGGGCTGTGTTCATCTCCCCAAACCAGTGACCACTCTGTCTCCTTACCCTTGTGGTAACATAAGGTTACATGTGGTAACAACAGGTAACTTCTATGACTTAAAAAACCAGTAGGTACACAGATATTAAGTGTGAAGACCTAAGTGATATCATTTGACCGTTAGCAAACTATAAAACAAAAAAAATCTATGAATAATTCCCACGCAAATCTGATTAAATGTTTTCCAGTGACTGAAATCTTGAAGGTGACTTTCACACAGAGATATTAAGGGCTAACAATCACCTCGGTTACCCAACCACACAAACCACCTATGTCACTGTGATGGTTTCACATCGACAGGCCGCTCAGCTCCACCATGCCTCCCATATCACTCCCCCTCCCCAAAAGAGGGGAGAGAGAAAACATGACTGAAAGAAAGCACACAGCTTCAGATAAGGACAGGGAGATCACTCACATACTACCATCATGGGTAGAACAGACTCAGGGTGCGGGAGATTAACGTAATTTATTGTCTATTAATAAGCACCTAGAGCAGCAAGAACTAAAAGCAAGCTTCCAGCCCTCCTGCCTCACCACAGGCTGTTCTCCACAGGCTGCAGCTCTGGCTTGCAGGCGCACATCATGGTCTGTGTCCTCCTTCAGGCTCCACGGGCTCTCCCATGGCTGCACAGGGAGATCTGCTCTGTATGGTGGGCTGCAGGGAGACAGCCTGCTCCTCCATGGGCCTCTCCTGGGCTGCAGGGAGCTGCTGCTCTGCACCTGGAGCACCTCCTGCCCTCCTTCTGCACTGACCTGGATGGCTGCTCTCTCACAGTCCTCACTCCTCTCTCCCAGCTGCTGTTGTGCAGCAATTTTTCTTATCCTTCAATCTGCTCTCCCCCAGCACACCCAGTGTCACTCATGGCTCAGCTCTGGCAGCAATAAGCCTATTTGGAACAACTGGAGCCTGCTGTGCACTGACAAGGGGCAGCGCTGGGCTCTGCTCACAACCCCCTTACTACCAGAACCTTGCCACACAAACCCCACGCAGCTGCACGATCCCTAAAGGCACGTGATGACTTCTATGCAGTATGCTTTAGGAGTCATATTTCTGGAGAGACACTTATCCCACACCCTCAGCTTTCTGGATGTGTAAAGCCTTCCCAAATGCATTAGTATAGTTCTGCAATGAGCTTCTCGCATTTCCAGGAAAAGTAAGAGGAGCAGCATGACACAAGAGGGCTGTGCCAGCTGAAATACCCACAGCTAACCGGAGCAATGGGTGGTTAAGAGACAACACCTTGAGAAAGCAGTAACCCTTCGCTGCAAGTTACGATTCTGCTATAACACGGTAAAAATAGCATTTCAAGTGCTATTCCAGTTACACCCTACCCCTCTGATTTCATAAGCTCATATGTAACAGAGGGGCAGAGAAGGAGGAAACAGAAGCACACACCAGGGGAAGGGCAGCTGGGGGTTAGGGAGAGGGGCTGCACCACAGGGCGGTGGGCACGGAACGGGCTGCCCAGGGCTGTGGGCACGGCCCCGAGTACCGGAGTCCAGGGAACGTTTGGACACCACTCTCAGACACGGGGTTTGGATTTGGGGGGTACCCTCAACCCCCATCGCCGCTTCCCATCCCCGCACGACCCCCGCACACTAGCGCTGCGCCAGCAGCGAAGCACGGGACGCCCCGCCATCCCCAACCCCGAAGGCTCAGCGGGCCGCCGTGCACCGCCCGCCAGGCTCCGGCCGGCTCCGAGCCCCCAGCACGGCGGGCCGCCTGTCAGCACCGCAGCAGCACTCCCCCTCCTTCCTTCCCCAACCCCGCCAGAAAGGGAGACCTCCGAACGCTCGCACGGCAGCGCGCCGACCACCCCCTAGCGCCGACCCAGGGAGCCCCCCGGCCGCTCGCGCTCTCACCTCTCGCAGCGCCCGGCGGCCGCCCCGTGCCCCACAGCGCAGCAGCAGCACCGCCGCCATGACTGCCGCCCTCCCGGACACCCTTTCACCCGGCGCGGCGCGGGGCGGGGCGGGGCCGGGCCGTACGCAGCCAATCCCCGCAGCCACGGCGGGCGTGAGGGGGCGGCGGCCGCGCACCCGGGGCTCGCGCTCTCAGTGCGCGCCCGCGGCTGAGCGCTGTGGTGCGGCGGCGCGGAAAGCGTTCCCGGTCTCGTGGCATCCGCGTGATTTCTCTCCGGGTCGGAGCACGCTCGCTCCCTTCAGGGTTGCCAGGCAGCGCAGAGCAGCACCGGGGTGTTGTCCGTCGCTCCGCAGCGTTGTGCTCGTAGGCTCGGCTGAGGCACGGCAGCCACCTGCAGCGCTGCATCGAAGCTTTTCCCCCCGCGCAGCTGCGAGAGGAAACCCGTTGGGACTGCGCAGAGGGGATGTGGCAGCCAGCTGGGTGCGGGAAGAGCTGCCTGCGGTGGGGAAAGGCCGGGGGTAGGAGGGGCTCAAACACCAGGCACCGCGTTCTGTCATTATGGAACAGGTTGCCCGAGGAGGCTGTGGATGCCCCATCCCTGGAGGCATTCAAGGCCAGGCTGGATGTGGCTCTGGGCAGCCTGGTCTGGTGGTTGGTGACCCTGCACGTAGTAGGGGGATGTACCAAGTTTATAGGACGTGAGATGCATTGTGCACAGAAGCCTGGGACTGAAGACCTCAAAGCTGGGACAACTCTTTTGAAGTACCTGTTATGTATTCTGCAAACAGCCTGTGTTTCTATCAGCATTCTGCTCCACGCACTGTGAGACAGACATTCAGCCTCAGAGTCAGCCAAGTCAACGCTGCCACACGTCTCTGCACAAAATACCTGTGGAGAAATCTTGACTGGAAGATCCTTTATGCAAGATTCACCCGTGAGACTCAAAAGTTAGAGTCCAGAGCCCCAGAGATGCCCAAAAGCCCAGAGCACTGGGGAGCCAGCATGGGGTCCTCCTCCAAGGCACTGTGGTTCATCCCCATATCCAGCTGCCCAGGTCTTGGGCTCGCTGCTGCTCCTCGGGGGTGATCCTGCTCCTTCACACATGCTTCAGGGGGTGGCTTGGCCCTGTAGGTTGGCCTGCTTTGGGACATTGTGATCCCCTGAAGCTGCCCAGGGAGGGCTTCAAACCTCCAGGCCTGTGTGGTTTCTTGTAGGTACCACCTCAACCACTCTGACCACTAACTTCAGGTGCTCTTGAGGGTTGATTCTTCTCTCCAGCCTTCTAGGCTGCTCAGGGATACCCCTGGCCTCACAAGTCCAGGGATCTCCCTCCTCAGGGGACCAACTCAAAGGTAATACCTTGGTTTCACCTCTGCCCACTCCCATGGGGGAGGCCATGTTCTCCTCCCCAGCTGGCCTCAAAGATGGCTTAACACCCCTCCACTATTAGAGTTTCCTCAGGGGAGGTCTGAGACTTTATCCACCCTATATGGTCTCAGGTCTTTGATCTCTTTCCCACCCTACAAAGCTTTTCAAGGAGCCCATGTTTTCAGCCCCCAAGCCTTGCTCCTAGCTAAGGAATGAGGTTCATGGATGGCTTCGTTATCCCACACTTGCCCACCCTATGCAGCTTGAACCTCATCCCAGCTTCCCACTGATAGTCAGCCCAAATCTCTTTTCACCAGACACCTAGCTCTCAAGCTTTTCAGAATCAGCCGAGACTCCCCCAGCCACCCCAGAGGAACACCAGGTACCATGCAGGGGTCACATAAGGGGAGACATAGGATGGAGAGTGTCCTTACCACCAGGGCGCAGTTCCCCAGGGTCTGAACAAAGGCCAAAGACCATCCCCCTTGAGGCGATGATTCAGGTGTAGATCTATCCTGGCAGTCCCATCAGGAGGAACAGCCAGAGACAGAACTGGAAGCAGACACAGCTACAACATAGCTCAAAACAAGACCAGCATTCAGCCCTAAGCTTAAATGGACCCTCAGCACCGAAGACAGAAGATGTGAGTGGAGGCCCCAGGTGAGGCTGGTCAGGGCCATCAAGACTTACTGCTGCACTGGGTGCCACAACACTTTAGTGAATATGTTTACTGCAGTGTGGGTTTGCCTGGGGAAACATGAAGGAGCTCTTACGTTGGCAGGGTGAGAGTTCTTTTGTCTTGGGGTTTGCATCTGATTTCCTCTAGACTGACAATTCAGATCAGAAACAGCTTCCAACTTTTTCACATCCTCAGGATGTTTAGAACTTATTGACAAGAGTGCGGTGGAAAAACTAGAAGAAAATAAGCATTGTCTGCCTTAGAGTTAACTGGATCCCCTACAAAGCATGTGGGATGCAAAGTAAAGGCTGGGAAGAAAAGTGATTTCCAGACCATTTAAGCAGTTTGTGAGATACAGCCCTAAATAACACCAGTAACCAAGGAGGATACGTGCACCTTTTGGAAAGGCCTCATACTTGGATGCGATTAAGGGATACTTTTTAATGATGTTTCTTATGATATTAGCATGGGAATCATAAGAGCTTTGACACTGCAGGGTGATGTCTCTGTGGGAATTGTGTTTCCTGTGATTTCATGGGCTGGAGGACTCTGCAAGGCTGCATCAAGGTGGCAGAGATCCAGACAACTGAGGAGAGTTCCTCAGGGAGGAAAGGAATGAGAATGTGAAATTCAGAGTTCAAAAAGAACAAAAATATATATACCAGTGTAGTCTGTAGGTAAGCAACAAGCCTAAAGTAGTATTAGAAGAGACTTGTGGGTTCAGGGGGGCTCAAACTACCCCAGTCTAAAGGTCTCACCACCTCCTTAAGGTGTTTGTTTTATGCCAGAGTCTAAGAGAAGGGTTTTCATGAAGCAGAGATTTCAGTCTATCACAGTCTAGCCTGGGTCATTACTGGATTACTTTATAAGGTTTCATACTTCCTTAGTGGTTTTACACAGCACATGCTTTGCAGTAATTGTGGCTGCTCACTAGAGCTGGGAAGAGGAGTCAAGGGAAAACAAATTCGGAGGTTATGTTAATGACTATGATTGCATTTTAACAGGCAGTTCTGACCTTTGGAGGGTGAATTCCTGTTCTGTGTGCTGAAAAAGCAAAGAAAGTACCAATTTTGTAAGCTAAAGATAAAGGAGTCCTAGCTAGGATTGCTGCTTGGCACCTGTATTGTGCTTTCAGAGTTTCTGCGTGACTGGAGAGTCATCTGCTCAGGGAGGTCCAAGGCATTTTCTGTACCTGAAAGTCATTGAGGAACTCTAGCACATGGGCAAAAAGTTTTCTGAGCCTCTTCTCTGTGGCATTGTCCACATGGAGTGACAGCAGCTTGACTACAAGTCTGAAATGTACTGCCTGCTTGTAATATGAATACAGTTTTAAAAAGCTCTCGATCCTTTCTAAATCATTAACCCCAAGGATTAACAAATTTGTAATTCCTTTGATTAAAAAAAATGTTGTCAGGGCTAACAAAGGTTTGTGCGATGGCTGTCTGGGCTGTCAAGCCTTGAGTCTTGGTGCATTCCCACTGTAATGTTTATTCCCTGGAGGTTCATTGCTCAGTAAACGAAGTAGTACATTTAAATGCAAGATTGCTTGTGGAATTTGCTATTCCTGAGTATGGACAAGCTAAAGGAGGAGATGGATTTCTGTAAAAGAGACAATAATTTTAGCAGAGCTAAATCATTAGTTTGGATTCCAGCCAGGGAGTGAAAGTCTGGGGCAGGGAGAGGCAACCCAGTTTGCTCAAGAGGAAAGGAGGCTTCGCACTTGGGTACATGGAGCAATCACCCTCCTGTGCGCAGTGATGGGAATGGAACACCGAGGGAGGAAAGGGGAGCGTGTCTGAGAGAAAAGATCTTCCCAGGTCTGTACCTGATGGTGGCACCCAGAACTGGCAATAGGAGCAGTCTCCAGTGAGTCACATCTTGCCTTGCTGTAACAGCTAAGAGTTGTGTTTGCACCCATTTCCTTCTGGATTCTGCTGGAAGCACTGTGAATGTCAGACTTGTGAAAAGGAATTCAAGAAGGCTGAATCTCAAGGTCAAGCAGCACATTAACTTTGTCACAGCTCTCTAACACAAGGGTGTCTCTGTTTCGTGAATAACTCCAACTCATTTTCCTCAGAATGATTAATGTCTTCTCCTGTATGTGGCATGACATAAAATACATGGGTGATAATCCTCATATCATCCACGAGGATACTCCTGACTGGTCCTCATTTTTTTGTGAAGGGCATTTAAGCTCTTTAAATCTTTCCAGCTTTGTTCTGGGATCAATTTCTTAGAGACCACAGTTTCATATTCCTCCTTGGATCCAGTGATGACAAGGGAGGGCTATGGATTCACCATATGGTGCTGGAAAGCACTAGATTTTGGTATTTCAAAGGGTGGTGGAATTAACAAAGACAAGATTTAAGGCATTGATTTCAGGAGTGCCTGAGCATAAGACATTAAGCACAGGGAGACAAGCACCGCCAGTACTACTTTCTCACTCTCTGCTGTCTCTGAGGGAAACAGAACTGCCATCCACTCAACCTGCAGCCCAGAGAGGGGTCTGAGGAAGGCTGTGCTTGGCTCTGAGTGCACCCATGTGCCCTAATTGCTCCGACCATCCTGCTTTTACCCACACCATCAGCTCATGGGCCCCATTTCAGCACAGCCAGGGTTCATTAGGCCTATTCAGAACTGCACCCTGGGTGTACCTCATCCTGATTTACTGTTCAGTTTTCCCAGAGTGACATCAGACGTGAATCATTACCTTGCATCTGCCTGATGATTCCCTACGTATCCACTTCCGAGTAAAGTAAGTTTTGGGCAAACACTGTGCTGTTTAGGGGAAGGTTTAACACCTCATTAACTGATGGAGCTACAGACCTGAGGAGCACTCCTGGGAACCACTTGGACTGGCCAAAATCAGAATCTGTTTCTGTTTCAGCAAGCACCCCCAAAACCCAAGGTGTTGTGAGGTGAGATGGGAGGGAAGGTTGTACCGGGCCCTAATTGCCGTGACACGGGACCTCAACTCACACCACTGCTCATGCTCAGGATCTCCATTTCAGCCCATTTACTGGCCTGAGCTATGTCATAAATGTGCCTGTGCCCAGTCCTGAATTGTTTGGATTTCCTCAAATGACCTCTAACCTGATGGCCTCTTAATGGGACCTGTTGCTGTCGCAACCCCTGCTCTTTTTTCCCTGCTCACTTACCTTGGGCCTGTGCCCTGCCAGTGAGGGCGCTGCCCTGTCTGTGCTGTGGTCACCTCAGCTCACCTTCCCTTGTGCCTGGGATTGAAAAAGACAGGGAAGTCCTGCAAGGGATGTCCGGAAAAGAAGGGAAGCAGGAGGGGGCTGGGGAAGTTGGCATTCTCCAGCCACCACCATTACTTCCTGTGTTTCTGACAGATGATCTCAGCTGTATGCTGATCACATGCTATCCAACCAATGCATCTGCCCAGTGAGTTCTGTTTCTCAAGCTCTTCAGGAGGAGCCCCGATGACTCCCACTCTTTTTGGAGGTAGCTACATTCCCATTCACCCGATTCCTGCTGGGAACTATCTACCTCAGAGAGATCTCTGATGCAGGATCAACCTCTATTAGCACTGAAGGAAGATTTGAAAGAGAATAATCTGCTAGCAGAATGATAATTAGAAGAATGTGTGCAAAGAGCAAGGATACTCATAGTTACACAGATAAAGGACGAATAACATAAATACAGGTAGAAGACACAAGTGCCAGCCAAAGACAGAGGAAAAAAGCAGCAGAACAGCCACTATTCACCAGGGAGCACATGCATCTGTTGAAGGTCCTTCTGAGCACGGCCGGGGCACCCATGTGTTTGGAGTTAAGTACGTACTTAGGCCCTTTCCTAAATAGAGGCCCAAAGGCAGGAAGGATTTGACCCGGATCACATAATGATTTAGTATGGCTGTAAGAAATAATCCCTGAGTACCCTGTCCCTTGCTCCAGCCCATGAATCACAGAGCCTCTTCAGGCAATTTGTCTGACATAATCCTGAGGGGAAGAGGAGGAAAATACAACGGGATTTCCATTTTATCAAGATAAAGCTGTAGCCAGAGCTGATAACAGGTTACTTGAAAAAATGCTGGTCATGTGCGCTTAGTGATTGTTGCTTAATTTGTTTAAGCTGAAAAAGCCTATTTCTACAGCGGAATACAAATTAGGGTAATTATGTTGTGATGGAGCACTGCGTGTTTAAGATGAAAGCCTTTCTTTACAAAAGCCTCTTCATCACTTGAGTAGAAGAAAATAAAATCCTACTTAAACAACATGTTGTTTTCTGTATTTCCATTTGAACAAAGGACTTTTTAATCTTTCTTTCCCCTGTAATATTGCATGGCTTGGTTTTCGAAAAGTACTTTTCTTTTTGACAGCCTCACAATTAAGCCCTTCAACATGCATTCTGATATGTAAACATAAAAGCATGAGGTAAATATAATAACACATAATTGATTCACAGCCTCAGTAGACTGATAGAAGCTGGACATACCCGTTATGTGTCTTTTGCCATCTCCTGGCTGTCGCAGTTGCTCATAAGCTAACTTGTGACTTAGTGCTGTATATATGCCATGAAAATGCAATGTTCAGTGTTTGTAGGAAGTTCAAGTAGAGCAGGTTAGGTACGAGACACAAACCTAATCCAACCACTCTGTATTTATTAGTACCTTTGATTCTCTGAAGAGTTGAAATAGGTGCAGCCAGATCGTCACATTAGGAATTACTCAGGCACAAATGAGAAGCATTACAGATAGGTGTGTATCCATGATAATTATTCCTTCCTGTACAAATCTTCGTTTCTGATTTCTGTACGGATTACCATTTTGTACAGGACATCTTCTAAAACATCAGTACAGAAATTCAGGTTGCATGGGCTCGTGTCTGCTCTTGGTGCACATGGACACTTGCGTGCTTACCCAAATGATCAGATCCAGAACATCCTTACCTGCATAAGCAAATCTTCCTGTAACTAGCTCCCACAAATTGCTGGGTGAATCAGACTTAATGGCAGAGATAAAAATTGGCTGGATTGTTCCCTTAGTTAACATGACAGGTGAGAAGCTGGTTTCCTTGCACGGGAAACAGAGACTGTTAAAGGGAATACATGGGGCATCATTATTCATTCTCTTCACACCAGAATTCAAAACCATCATTTGAAGTTTGGGGAAATTGTCTTAATTAGGATTACTATAAATGATAGCAATTTAAAAGCAGGCAATTTAATTACTGGAAAGACAGATCAAAGGAAATGCTTGAAATGGACATTTGCAATGACTTATCAAGGAAGGTGGAATTTAAAAATAAAGAGGAAAGGACGTAAATGTGCGGATCGTGGAGGTACTCTCCTCCCAGGGAAATAAGAAGACTCCCTCCTATGCTTTGTATGCTTGAGCCCACATCAAGGAGAAGAGACCAGTCATACCTGTAAGAAATAGGCATGTCAGACAAGGTACGTGTGCAGAGAAAGGGAGAGAACTGCTGCTGCCACCTCCAAAAGAGAATGGTATTTTCTAGACACAGTTTCTCAAATTATTTTTGCAAAAGCAAGGCTGGTGTTCAGACATTTAAGTTGCATTGCTGTATTTGTAATTAGGGTAAGGTAGCTGAGTTACAGTGTTTACAGCTATAGTTGACTGTGTATGAGGCAGGCACCTACAAATGATGTATGTAATCGTACCTGCAGCAGAGGTACTACTGACTCATAGGAATCTTGGCCTGGGCAGAGTGTGCCTGGTCCTGCCCACCACTGGCAGGGTGTGAGGATGCCCAGAGGCGCAGGAGGGGAAAGGCCAGGCCAAGTGAAACCCCAGCACAGCACTCAGGCCTCCATGGTGGGGAACTGACACCGTGCAGTGCTTACTGTTGGGACCTATCTCTGTCTGCCCATTCATGTTTTGTTCTCACAGGTTTGTGATGCTGAGTAACGAGAGTTAGAATGTATTCCTGGAGACTCTGCAATTATAGAATACAGTAAATACGAGAAGCAAAAGACACTGACTAGGTATCCATCCTTTCAGTAAGTAAATGTCTTTATCACACTGCTACTGTGATTGCTTTTGATGCATCCCATCAATTGAAGGCCACTAAACAAAAGGCATAACGTCATTAAAAACAAAATAAACCAGTGAAATTTTAGACCATGAAGTGGTGAGGAAAGGTGTTTGTGTCTCTATACAACATGTAGCTTTTCAGGCACCATGTTTTTATTGCATTCATTTTTTCTTCCCTAAATTTAGGGCTTGGTAATGCCAACAAGTCTACTACCATGCTATAAATAAAACATTTTGGTTATACTATTTGGTCAGTCTTTGCATTACTCTTACCTTGACGTTAGGGTGTGAAATGAGCTGAAGCCTACAAGATGACCACAGCATCCTGAGGTGCTGTGTTTTCCTATATTTTGAAATGAAGAGCGGGATTTCTCCACTTCAGTTCTCCAAAGGGAACTGCTGCAGTGCTTGTAGTTCATCAGAAAACGCCATCACTTCCTTAGTACGGAGGTGTCCCACCTTGCAGGAGAACACAAATGGGGAAGTAGTATTCAAACAGGTTACAGGGATGAAGCCCTTAGGTCAGAATTGACCAAGGATTGAGTGTGGGGTTTTATCTCTGTGGTCTGAAACAGGGCTGCTTACAGAGCTGGCTTGTCAGTGCTTCGGCTGGCTATTACCCCAGCGCAGAGTTGTGTTTCTGTAGGATTATTCTGCCCTCCAAGCCTTTGCTGACATCCCGTGGGAGTTGCCCCCGTGTATCTGACAGCTGAATTGGCCCTCGGTGAATTTTTAGCACATGGAGCTATGCACACAACTTCGGTTAACAATAACATGTTGCTATGGGAGCTCTGTGTGGGTAACTCCTTGCTTACTGTGCCGAAAATTGCGCTGGAAGGCAAATGTAAGGATGGCTGGTATTAGCCTAATTATTAAGTAGAATTAGAATATGGTGCTCTGTGAATACCAACCAGTGTAGGAGTGGAGCTGCAAGAGGATGCTCACCAGCAGTGGTGGAGGTGTGGCTTCTGCATGCCTTTAAACGGAAATCACATCCATAGCCGTGAGACTAATTATTTCGGAACCTAAGGGAAATGCTGCCTATATAAGAGAGAGAGCGAGCTGCAGTTAAGGATCAGTGAGCCAGCTAATGGCTGGTTAGTCAGGAGGGTACAACTCCAGAATGTTAATAAAACGTGTCTGAAGTCCAACACCTCAGGGAAGAGGCTGAGTGCTGCGGTAGATATATGGAGACAGAGGCTCCGTTGTTTTCTGCCACTGAAGTACTCCTCTAAAGCAGGTTTTAAGCCTGTTTTGAGACTTGTTTGTGAATTTCCAAATTCCAGCAGGAAAATAAAGCAAAACATGCTGTTGCTGAGGCAATTGCAGCTTATGAAAGTGTATAAAGCATGTTACACAGGTATAATGCTTGTTGCACAGGTG
This sequence comes from Gallus gallus, assembly GCF_016699485.2. Taxonomy (NCBI): domain Eukaryota; kingdom Metazoa; phylum Chordata; class Aves; order Galliformes; family Phasianidae; genus Gallus; species Gallus gallus. Next base: position 144,277,304 of record NC_052532.1, read on the forward strand.
CATACATAAAAGCAGAGTAGAGGCTTGGCTGCCTCTCACCATGCATTCACCAATAAAGATCGTGACTTGTTAACCAAAACAGCGTGGAGCATTTTAAAGCATTATATAAGTGCTAACTGTTTAATCCCCTTTCTCCCCCACCCCCACATAATAATAAAAAAAAATAAAGTCATACCTGTATTTTGTGGTTGGAGAGAATAAAGTAGAAATCTGGTAATGATTTCAACAAGAAAGCCTATAGCAAATACTAAATCGCTAATTACATAAAAAGGTTGCTATTTTATTTTGCTTGATATAGCTCATGCAGATGTGTAAGTAGTGTTGCAGAATAATATGTCAATAAACACAGGTGAACAGCCTGTTCCTTAAAATGTCCCATCAGAAGACCCACTCTACAAGCCACACATCCTTGTATCCACGGGGCTGAGGCCACAGGATGCATTTGACCCATGGACCCAGGCAAAAGGGAAACTCCAGGGACATCTCAGGGGAGGGTGACAGTGCAGCTCCTTGGGAGGTACACAGCAGTGTGGTGGCCCAGCCACAACAGCCTTCACTCCTCCTTCTCTTCATGCCGCAGCAGGACACCACATCTCACCTCCCGTCCTTTGCCCCAGCAGAGCTTCCTGTTTGGTATGGGGTCCTTTTGTAACGCTGGGAAGAGACAGAAATGTGATTTGCAACTCTTCTGCTTCTCAAACATCCGCACCAATGATTTTGCTGAAATACGTGTGCTGTTGGTGTAATCTTGACTGTTTCATGACTAACATGGGGAGGCATTTTCATCTGAAAAGCACAGTAATCAAATGGATACAGTCCCCAAGGCTTGCTGTAGCATCACCCTTACAGAAGCATTTCTCAAGGAAAATGAAACTTTTTACATCAAACCTATGTAGATGATTACAGCCATGCTAATGTTATGCTCCCAACAGCAGTCTTCGGCAAATATTTCTATCACAAGTAGACCTCTGTAGTCTAATCTCTTCTTCTGCAAGAGCTTACAGCACAGACTAAACCATCTGACTACTCCACTGCTCTACCAGTTGTAGCAATGGTAGTTTCTTTCCCAAAATGCAACATGGAAGGGAGGAAAAGTATACCAGTTGCAATGATACAAGAACTCAACTCTTATCAGCAGAGTTACTGCAAATTAAGACACCCTAATTAAATATTCTCCTGGGTTAACAAGTACACCCTCAGGAAAGATGCAGCAGCAGGTATATTTTGTAGATTACACTTTCTGAAAATTGAGGTATTTTACTATATTAATCTTTTTACTAGTAGTCTGTAACATTTATATAGGGTATTTTTTAGGAGTTGGGGACAGTTTGGAATATATATGTGTATATAAGTGAATAGTAGAAGTCATAAGTAATCCAGAGCCCAGAAGGACTTTTACTTCATTGAGAAATATTTAGTGGCCACTTGGGAAGACGTAACAGTTGTAAATATCAATCTAGAAAGGAAAGCGAAGCAGCCAGGCCGTAGCATCCACATCCATGTGGTGCTATAGCAGACCAGATGACGAATTTGCAGCTGCAGGGAGCAGGGCAGTACCAGCCTCTAATGATGGCTTTTGATGATGGCTGTACCATTAAGCGGTATCTTTGTCACCTGTTGAACGTGCGTAACTTGGATTGTTGCTAGTTTTCAATGTCAGCCACTTTATTTCACTCCTGTAGACATTTGAATTAAAAATATCCAGAATGTCCCATACAACCAGTAAGAGGTACAGGTACCAAATATAATACGTGAGCTTTAAGCAAAAATGCATCCTGATTTCCACTTTTCATTTTCTTTCGATAAACTCTGGTGTGTCTTTTGTATTTGTAAACCCATATTGGTAGAGACAGATGCAAACTCGAAACAACACTCTGGCGTCCTTCAAAAATATGAGGTCATACGATGAGAAATGGATTCATAACAGGGATTGCATGCTTTGCAGTTGTTTTGGAGTCTGCGAGAAAAAATACGGAATGTTTACAGTGAGACCCTTCCCAAAGTTCAGTCAGCGTGTTTGGTATTTGCAAACACATGACATCTCAGAATGAGAGGAAATCTGGACTGAATTTTCACAAAATGGAAAGTAGAGATTCACATACAAAATTGGGTGCTTGACTGCACAGCTGTTGACTGTCCCCTGACTGTGAGCTGGGGCAACTGGCCAAAAACATGCTGTTCTCGTGAGGAAACATTTCAGTGATGCCACGGTGTATTCATTATTTAGAGATGACGTATGAGTGCCTGCCTTCCTAAACATGGGGTAAATCAAAGGTCTATGTGCATTTTCCTTGCTCTCAGTCACCTATAATCTGTTTCTAGACCCCTTCTGGTCTGTGCTATCAAGGGCTGGAGTTGATTAGATGAGTATACTGTACATATTAAGTAACTGCCCCCAAAAAAGTGTCTTTGCAGAAAATACCTCAAGTTCCAGACCAGTCCAATGTTTCTGGTTTTGACTTCGGTCACTTTGGCTGACCAAGAGTGGGTACAGGTTACCTGGAGTGGCTGTGGGGTCTCTTCCCCAGAGCTCTCCAGAAGCCTCCTGGCCATGGGCCTTGGCACCTTGCTCTGGGTGGTGCTGCTGCAGCAGGGGCTGGGACACAGAGACACAGAGGGCCCTGCCGACCTCAGCTAGACTGGAATTTGGTGACCCGTGACTTCTCATTGGGGTCCTGAAGACACCTTCAAGCCCTACTCTCCCTAGGACCTCCATGCGTACCACTAAGGGGATCGGGGCCCTTTTTGTCCCACCTGTGCTCCACCCATTCCCCACCCCATATCTAGGCCTGTCTCTGGGCCTCAGCCTGGCACAATGTGGGGCTTGCATCCCACATCATCTAGTATAATTACCTGACCACTTTGAAGCTACCAAAAGTTAAAGCATATTATTGAGAGCATTGCCCAAACATCTCTTGAGCACTGGCAGGCACAGGGCATCAACCACCTCTCTAGGAAGCCTGTTCCAATCTTTGATCAACCTCATGGTAAAGAAATTCTTCCTAAGATGTGACTATGCTGATATTCTTGTGTGTCCAAGTAGATTTCTACCATACGGAGCCACAACTTGTTTTGATGTCTATTTTCTTTTTCACTTCTTTTTTCCTTCTCTATTCATAGAACCCTCCCTACTGATGTGATGTACATACTTTGTTATCTCTGAAATAGCAGTGCTCATAACCTCACAATCAAGTCCTCACAAGGGCTGAAGATCACATCCCACCTAGTTTCCATTCTTGAGCCCTAAGTTTTGCATGGATTCTGATGGCCTGAGAAGCTTCTGTCTGAGAAGTTGACTGAAATCTTTGACTGAAACTCTTTGACTTCTTCTTTTTTTTTTTTTTTTTAAGTACATTAAGTTTTCTGTACTCTTCTTTAAGCCTGGATGTTTGGCAGATTTTCTCCACTATTCTTGTTCTTATTACCTTGCTCCTTAGGAGTTTCTGTCTCTAGTCTTCACTGAACATGATTTCTGGTCCACTCTTATAGCCTGTAGCGAACAGTAAAATATGTTTTCAGAGAACATCAAGAAGAAGTTACTTCTACATACAGCTGATGTTGCAAAACGATAGCTTGTGTTATCCCTGTCTTTTTGCCCATACACTTCCTGGTCCATTCCATTCCAAAGTGTGCTAGCTTTCTCACACGCTGCTCAAAGTGTGTGAGAAATCTGGATTGTTGATAAGGATAATGCAACCACCTCTGAGCCTCAGGGTAGGGAAAAGTACTTCTTTATTTTTAAAGTAAAAAAAAAAAAAAAAAGTTGTGGGGTTTTTTTTGTTTGTTTCTTTCTTTCTTTCCCAATGGACAAAAGGAGACCACTCATCTCATCTGCATGGGGAATGGCCATGACTCCTGAAGACGGCATGTGTTACCTGCTGCTCAGCAGCGAGCAGGCTCTGAGTGTAGCCAGCCAGGTGCTTTCCACACTTGTCTGTGTCCATCTCTGCTAAGAACCTACTTTCATCAGCCAACTTATCTGCTATTCGTACTCCTTCTGAACCTAAATGGTGTTATGCCTGCTAACTTCACGTTGCTTCCACAAAGAAATGTCTCAACTCTGATTCCTTTAAAAACAGCATCTTCCTTCCAGTGATCTTCACATAGACTTGATTTAGAACCGCATAATTTGAGCCTTATACTTCTGTTAATCCACCATAATTCTCGTTATCTCCAGCGAGTGTGGCACACACAAAGAAATGTCAGGACACGGCACATGTCGGTGTTACTGTTCCAATATACTCACCGCTACTGCGCAGGTTGATATTCTACATCTTCAAGACACAATGTCATTTTGAGAAGAGACACGGTGTGCTTAGAAATAGATCACAAATGCGAACATTTGACTGCCTTTCAGTAAACATCTGGCTAAGGTCTGAAAACCACAGCTATTGACTCTTTGAAGCTGCCATTAAAACAAAATGATGGGGGTTTTTCCAACATTTCTGGGAAAAAAAAAAACTTAGTTTAGATGCATCAGCTTTCTCACCTGTCAGGAGGCAGATAGGAAATGATGGCATACATCTGTATTACTTCTAAAGAAGAAAGAATACACCACCATGCACAACTCCAGAATAACTTTTTTTTTTAGTGTTATGTTTGTGTTTCCCCTCTGCACAAACTACAGGGTACCCATGATATGGATTTTTGGGTACCTACAATCCTACAGGCTACTGCTCACCCCTAGCCAGGTGTTTATGCGCCAGAGTCTTAGCTGAGTAGGTTCTGTGCTTAACACTGTGTTCAGTCAAAGAAGGTAAAGATGCTGAATCTGAGAAATTTCCCAGTATGAAGGCTAAATGCACTCTCTCAACCCTGCTTCCTCAACTGTACATCGGCCTTACCTTGTCAGGTATGCTATGACAAAAGGCAAAACAGGGATGTATTACTGTACCGTTTCACTGGGAATAAAAACAATACCAGTATGATTTTAGGAAATAATTTTTCTTTGCCTGGGCTCCTGTACAAGGCATGGCTGGGATGGCTGGGGATACATCTTCTGCAGGGGGTGGCCAGAGCAGTTAACTCGCAGAGGGAGATGGCTTCAGCTCACAGCTTGGCTGTAGTCTCTGACTGTTTAGAGAGGTTACTGTAAGATGATTCCTGGTTCCTGGCAGAGGAGAGACCACAGCCTGGAATGTCACACAAGTTGTGATGTCAACAGCAGTGGATGAAAGTGGGAAATAGATGTCACATCATCCTCGCAGCCTGTTGACTGAGAGAGGGTCCTGATATACGTGTGTACGTGGACATATGAATACATGACATATGAATACATGACTCAGATGAGGCTAAGAACAGCACTTCAGCATAGGATTGAGATGTGATTAAAGTGCCTAAATCTAACAAGTTGTTTAGGAAAACCCTACACGGTAACTGCAAAAAAAGGTTATATGCTTCTTTTGATGTCATGAGCGTGTTAGGTGACCCCTGAACGCACTTAGTGTACAGCAAGAGCATGCAGTGCTGCACAAAAGCACCAGGTGGTGGAACACCAGGTTCTAGGTAATCCCTTGCCCCAGGAGATCATTTGGAGACTCTTTTAGCTGTAGGCTTGCAGGCACTGGGCAGCTACTGAGTTCTGCTCTGGCTTCCCAAGATTATTTACACATTTGGCCTGGAGTCTTCCCTCTTCTGGCTGAGTGCCCTACCGCCTAGGTTTTATTTGGTGTTTCTTCTTGCCTGCCTTCTCTCTGGCTCCATAACTCATGCATTTCTGCTTCTGCTGCAACCAAGGGGCTGAGAGCATGGCCCCAACAGCTTACAGGTCTCCCCAGGACTGCCACACTGTGCTCCTTGGCCCTACACCTGCTCTTATCCCCTCTGTTATCACTCAGGAAACTCTCTGGAAACAAACTCAGACTCATATTCAGGCCAAATGAGGCTGCCAAAGCCTTGGCAATGAGTTAGGGCTGAAGCCCAGCAGTTCCCTCCCAGCTGTGTTGAGCTCCCTGGCCAGTACTGGGGGCTGGTAATCACCTGTTGGATGTAAGCAGGCACTTAATTTGAAGCACTTTGCTCTGTTTCTCTGGAGTAAGCCTTTGTAGCTGGGCACCTCATTCAATTGCGAAACCTGCTGAGGAAGCACTGAGGCACTCTTTGGATCACATCAGGGCCATCCCAGACACACTGTGCTCAGAGGCATGACCGCCAGCTCACCCTGCTGCTGTGCCAGTGCTGCTGTCCAAGCCCAGTACAAGGCATGGTGTGGGGAGTGCCAGCACTTGGCACCAAGCAGTGCCTCATCCCGGGGACACCACTGCTTGGAAGGAGAGGAAACACTGACTCCTTAGAAAACTCCCCAAGAGGTGCATTTTTTTTAGTAAGGGTTGGAAGGGACCCAAAAAGATCATCGACTCCAACTCCTGGGAACCACCTTGCAGTGGACCCATTCCTATGCAGCACAGGGATTCCATCATTTTTAAGGTAACTTAAATCAGAAGACACTGATAAAATGTGTGAGCTGGAACAGCTGATCCCTAAGGAAGTTTTTCACCCAGAGGGTGGTGACGCACTGGAACAGGTTGCCCAAGGAGGTTGTGGATGCCCCATCCCTGGAGGCATTCAAGGCCAGGCTGGATGTGGCTCCGGGCAGCCCGGTCTGGTGGTTGGTGACCCTGCACAGAGCAGGGGGGCTGAAACTTGATGGTCATTGTTGTCCTCCTCAACCCAGGCCATTCTACGATTCTATGATCAGTGATGTATTCCAAGCTGCACTGTGTTTCATTTACCACTTCATAAAAAAATTAAGTTAATTTTCACTTAAAAACTGAGATGTGTATGGATTTTCCCACATGGGATACACTGCTTTTGCTTCAAATAATTAACTATGACTTTTCATTTACACTTTGCTAATTATTGAGGAAAGGAGAAAAATGATTAAAAAACAAAACACGCAGCCAAATGGGAAATCTGATTTCATTCAGATATTAGCAGAGGTGAGGGAGAACCAAATGCCTCTTCCTCTGTCCTTGCTAACGGTACCTGGAGAAATACATTCAAATACCACAGCGTTCTCCAGACTGCACGAGCTCTTCTGATAGATATGAAAAAAGCATTAGGCGGTTCTTGGAAGGTCTGGGTGATCGTGCTGGAAATGGTCAAAACCAGATAAAGAATGTCACAGTCCTGCAGCTACAGAGCAGGCAAATACAAAAATCCACATAGAAACGCTGCACTGATTTCTTTTTGAATAATATGGTTTCAGACAGAAAGAGGGGTGAATTAGATCGGACATAAGGAAGAAGTTTCTTACAGTGAGGATGGTGAGGCACTGGAACAGGCTGCCCAAAGGGGTTGCAGATGCCCCATCCCTGGAGACATTCAAAGTCAGGCTGGATGGGGCTCTGAGCAACTTGATTTAGCTGTGGTGTCTCTGTTCTTTGCAGGGAAGTGGGACTGTGTCATGTGAATGGTCCCTTCCAACTCAAATGATTCTGTGATTCTACGCTACTATGAAAACAGAAGACTTTATTTAAACTGAGAGCTGATTAGAGCAAACATCCTAGGCAGACATGCCCACAGAGAATCCAATATGATATGTGTTTCTGAAAAACAATTGTCCCTAATTTTAGATTAGCAGTTCAAGTTATTTCTTTAGAGAAAGGAGGATTTCTACCATGAAATGCTGGTACCTCTTTCACACTGCTGCTAATGACATGTGCCAGCATCACAGAGGGACACAGCCCCCACCTTCCCCAGCTTTGGCACAGGGTCAGCTTCTCATTGCCTGCTGCTGCTCTCCATGGGAGCTTTCTTGGACACACTGCAGCTTGGAACAGAGTTTAGTCCTCTTTTAAGGATGAGGAAACATGGAGCGATTTTATTTCTCAGATTCACCCCAAAATAAAATTTGATTTGATTGAGCTCTGCTTCATTTTTTCTTTTATTCACAACCACAGTGAGAATTTACCCACCCCAACCTTCACTTTCTTAAAAAATAAAGGCTAGAGAGAGAAACTGAGCTTAATCACATATTGAAACAGCTATTCTTCTGTTATAGGGTGATAGGGAAAATTAATGGATTCTTCACAGCTGGCCAGCTTTGCTGCCTGGGAGATGACAAAATGGAGAAGAGGGAAGGGAAGCCATCCTAACTGGGATGAGACACCATTCCAACGTGTACCGCTGGTGTGCAGCCTCAGATGAACTGAGCTGACCCGTAAAGACAAACTGAACTCAAAATGCATATATAGTAGTCATTGTTATGAGATGACATGATGGGATCTTTAGAGAAACCAGACCAAAGTGCTGAATCAAGTCCGCAGCGGTCCTTGATGTTATGTTCTTGATGTTGTGTCATTGGAGATCAACCTAGATCCCGAGATCTTGCTGTCATACCCCTTGGAGTCGACTGGCATTTGAATGCTTCATCTTTTGACTTTTGTGATGCATTAACATTTTCAGCGTATTTACCTCAACTTCTAAGGAAATGGCATCTCAAACTATGTGCAGAGGAGAAAAAGAAAGGAACAAAATCTGGAACCAATAATCTTGTGGAGCTTGTAAATTCCTCCCTTCCAAGTTATTCATCCTGAAGAGGATACAATCTCTGCATCTCAGGAACAAAAATGTAGATGGAAGAATGAGACTTAATGAGCACAACGTATCTGGAGGCTTAGTGCTGGGAACAACCTATGCTAAGTATCCACCTTCCCAGACAAGTTTCTTATATTCTGCTCCCAAAATGTAAAGTTTGTGCAGCAAAACAGTCTAAATTAATGCAGCTGAGAAGAAATGTGACTGGAGGACACTCATCTGTGATACGGACTGTGTCCATGATAACCTTGCTCTGACACTTCCATGGTTTGGGAGGTTTATTCCTTGTAGAAAACTATTGCTTTGTTTTAACCTTCACAACTTCAACAGAGAATGAAGGAACACTGTAAAAAGGACTTGGGGAAATCATTTTGGGGCAAAAACCACAGAGAGGAAATGTGAAGATGCAGAATATTCTTGATTTTGATCACATGAAAACAGAAGATTAAATTGAATATATTTGGCAATGGTAAGTGTGAAACAATGGCAGTCATCTGCTGCTGTATCTACTGTACGTAGTCAAGCATGCACAGCACATAGAATCATGGAATCATAGAATCACCAAGGTTGGAAAAGACCTCCAAGATCATGCAGCCCAACCGTCCCCCATCACCAATAGTTCTCACTAAACAGAATGTCAGATTTCAGGGACAAATTGGAATGTGAGCACAGTGCCATGCAGTTCACAACAACTCACCCTTTCAGATCGGTATTCCCTAAAACCTGTGAATGGCAGGGACTATGGGGTTAAGATGGAGACCTTAAAATTGAACTACTGCATCAGTAAAGTGGGGCAATCTCTTCTGCCCCTGCCTATGAGAAGCACTGTGGTGCCATCAGACATCTACGATGCTCTGAGTTAGTCTTAGGCTCTCTCACCAGAGCCTCTAGAAAACAAGCTCGGTCCTAGCACTGCTTGTAAGGTAAAGTAAGAGCACAACGTGTTTTCAACATCCATCTCCAGTTTTCCACATTGGACTTTAATTCCCAAGCTGTACGTTGGCAGTTGCAGTCAATGGCTGCGGAATTTTATATTGCATTAACTGTACCAAACTGAAATCTAATACCTCTGAAGGTGCAGAAAACATTCTGAGTGTTATAAAAAATAAAACAAATAGCTCAGAACGGAGCCCAGCAGCTGTCCTCTAATTACTTTAAATCTCAGTATACAGGAACTAAGCCGAGTAGCAAGTCCACTTATTTGCGTGCTGGAAAAGTTTGCATTCCAGCCCTGTGTTTAGATGATAACAGCTCCAAGCATATGCTTTCTATTTTTCCCGACTAGATGTACGATGCCTTTTTCTCAAGGCACACGAACTTTCTGCCCGTATGCTGCAGTTAGCAGCGTTTCTCCTGTATTTATAGTTTTGAGGGTGCGAATCTGCTGCTGGAAGATGCAGAAGGAACAGCCCTGAAAGGTGCTCCAGATTCCTCCTTCACCCCGACTTGGGGAACCCCAGTGGGGAGAGGCAGCAGTGCCCGGTACCCAGTGGGTTTCTGGTTGCCTTCAGCCACCTCTTGGTGCTTGGTGCCATCTGCACACCTGCTCGGAGGAACTGGGGGAACTTTCGTGTTTGTTGACCCATCTATACATTCTATAGGCACAGAAGCCTGGAATTCAGTTCCCAGGTGTTTTGCAGAAGGCAAACTGCCTCTCAGACATATGCAAAACCAACACGGGACCCGGGGCTGGAATGTGATGGGGTGCATCTTTGCACAATTGAGCCGTCAGAAGATGCGGGAATACCACCAGGAAATAAACAGCAATTGAGCATTCTGCTCTTTACTAACCCCATGCCCGTGGGATTTATAAAACCCAGCCTCTGTGGTATGAGCACGTCCCATGCCTTGGCTGCAGTTCAGATCAGTGGCAATGAACCTGAAGGTCTCATTTTGCCCAGGAGACAGCTCTCCACTCCATACGGAGGCCGGATATGAGGAGTGCAGGAGCGTGGCCACAGAGGTGCCTACGGGCAGCAGAGGGCAAGGAATCGGGATGGGCCAGCTGAGCAAACATCAGAGACTCTCAGATAACAAACAGAAAAGCAAAAACTTCTCAAGCAAATGGGGTATGCCCGTAACACCACTGAGATCTCATCGAACCCATTCCTTGAAAGCAGTTCTGCTGAGACATCTCTGTCTTTCCCATTTTGGAATGTTGAATCAAACCAGTTTGTTCACGCCCAAGAGTTCATCTGTTTTTTCCCTTCATCCTCTTGACATCACAGTTATCTCTTCCTAGCACCACACATGTGAGCGTCGTCCATCTGGAGACTCCTAACTCACCCCACCACGGGACACGCTTAGCAAAACGCAGGTAGGTACAGAGAGGAAGAGGTATTTATTTATCCATGGAGAGATGGCACGAGGTCTAGGAGTTATTTGAAATCCACTGAACCCTCGGAGGAGAGCAGGAATGCATATAAGGATTACGATTTAACTGCATGAAAGGAACATATTTTAAAGACAGAAGTCTCGACTTCCATAGCTGCGTCTCATTCATGCAGAATTTAGGGTAAAGGATTACGCTACCCATAAATTTCAGTGCTCAAGCCCATATCTCAGGCTAAAAGCAGAATTTTTGCTACCTCATCCTCCCACATCTCTTCCACTGGTTTGGATAGGAACAAAATTGATACAGCAATAGACGATGTACTCATGGCTTAATGGCACTGGATGGTCTTCGGCAGACATGGCTGTGATGCTGGTGGGCTCTGTATGGGACTCCACGAGGAGCCACCCCGGTGCCTGAATGAGTCCCTTTGTACCCAACGTGGCTTGTGGGATGGATGAGTTCTGCTGGGCAATAAATTTTAACAGCTGTAGCAGAGAGGAGGTTGCCAAAATCCCACGCTGCGGTCTGTGATTCCAGGTAGAACGCAGCAACTTTCTGGAAGCGTGGTGGGACAATAAAATGTGTTAAAGGCACAGCACTGGGAAAGGCAAACGAAATGCCTGAGATTTCTGTTGGCAGGTAACGGAGGTCAGTTGGTTTTGCTTGGGAAGTTCCTGAAGCTCTTCCTTTCCACCTCCACCTCATCTTCTGCGCTTCTAGTTGTTGCTGCCTGGGTAGGAAAGAAAATACTGCCATTGTATAAACAAAGAAAACGGGTTCTTCTGGGCAGCTGTCCCAATACCGGGTTGACACCACATCTTAGAGCACCTTTTGTGCAGTGAGGTATTAACTTTGTGCCTATTTATGCCTTCAGGTGTGGGTTGACGTGCGTAGGGCCCCGCGGCGCCTCAGAGCTGTGCGTGGGAGCCTTGAAAATAGAAGCAGTGGAAACAAAAACCAAAGGGCGTTAATGTGGAAAGGCTTGTGGGTGTTCTCTATTCCCTCCCCACCTCCCGGGACCGCGAGTCCAGCGCTCCCTCTATGCTCAGTGTTGGACAACGTGTGCCCACCCCCCCGCCGCCGCCACCCGTGCGTATCCGCACCCGTTGCCCGGCGGCAGCTGCCGACGTTCCCTTCCCTCTTCGGGAACGGAAGGTACGGACGGAGCTCACCCAGAGCTCCGATGCGTTTTCGGTGCTTCCTCCGAGGGGACCGAGCTCACCGTATTGCCATACGGGTCGCCCCGAGAATTGAAGCTCCTTCCCTCTCTGCAAAATTTGCGTCAATCGATTTTTGGGGGGCGAGAGCCGTCTCCGTGTTCCCGCATTCCCCTAAATAACGCAGGGCGCGGGGCCAGCCCGGCCTCAGCCCCAGAGCCCCCCTGCGAGCGGCGTTCCCATTGTTTCAGGGAACCCCATCGGGGTTTTAATTCAAGGTCGGCCCCGGGGTAGCGCGCAGGGAATGGACTCGGGGAAGGGGGGCCGCCCACCTTTCCCATACCCCTCTCTCCCCGACGGCTCTCGGAGGTCACGGCTCCTCACGCCCCGTCGGGGATCGCGGGGGCTCTGCGCTCCTGAGTGGGAGCTCCGCACCTGTCCGCGGGAGCCGGCAGCTTCCACACACGGAGAAAAAAAAAATTCCGCGGATTTACCAAGCCGCAGCCTCGGATATAAAAGCCGAAAACGGGAATCTTAGCCCCTCTTTTATTTATTTATTTATTTATTTATTTATTTATTTATTTATTTATTTATTCTTTTGACGGCTGCTGGGGGAAGAGCTGGAGACGGGCTGGAACCCGTGGCCCTCCGCCTCTATGCGAGCGCTGTTTGTCAAAATGGGAGCCACACAGCTGCGCCCCGACGGCAACCCCGCGGCCGCCGCACGTCCCGGCACTGCCTACGGCCGGACCCCGCAGGGAGAGCAGCGGGAGGGCAGGTTGAGCGCAGAGCAACGCCGAGGCAGCGGGCACGGGGCGCAGCCGTCGGGTCGGGCTCGGGCGGAGCGTTTCGGAAGGGGCTGACCCGGCCGTGGGCTCAGTCCGCGGACGCGGAACGGCTGTCGGGGATCGATATCGGCGGTGTATATATATATATATATATATACATTAATATAGGGTGTTATATATTAATATATATAACTTACATATATTAATGTAGGGTGTTGTTTGGTCTATTTCCTAAAGCGAATCCTTCGCTTTGGTTTTTCTATCCTCTCTTTCCGTATTTAATTTCTTTAGAGTATTTTCTTCTCAAATGCTCGAGTAACAAAGGGGGACAAACGCGGCCCCGCAACCCCCTCCCCCCCCCCCTTCCCCCCGCGCAGAGCAGCGCTCCGGGACGGGGCGGAGGGGGAGATAAGGGGGGGAGCACTGCGGCATCCGGGGTTTGCCCTCCCCCGGGGCGCACAACGGAGGTCGGGGAGGGCTGCGGAGGAGCCGGGGGGGGCAGCGGGATATGGGCGAGCAGGGAGCTGAAAGCCGCCTTCGCCGTACCCAAAATAACGGGAAAAAGAGGAGCGGCGTCCGTGCCGGTGACGAGAGAAGCCTCTCAAAGCCAAAGTGCCGGGGAGAAGTGAAGGGCGTTAAGCGGAACGGTGGAAACGTTTTCCTTATGTTGCAGCCTCGTAACGCCGGCACCAAAGAAATGGGGAAAGAGCGTTGGGGGAAACTGCGGGTACCGCTCTCGGCCCGACGTTCCCACCGGGAATTAAAACCACCGCCGCGATAACGCGGCAGTAAATAGCGGTCAGCGGAAGGACCGCTTCTGCTCCGGCCCGAGTCGGCTGCTCGGGCTCTGCCCCCGCGGGATTGTACCGAAGCGATCTACGCCTCTCCTCCCGAATTTTGTTTTATACTTTAAGCCCGTATTTAGTTTTCATTTCCCCGTGTCTTAAAACCGCCGCGCTCGCCGGGGGTCGTTTGATGTCGGCCGGGAGTCCGCGCTGTGAAGGAATGCGGAGCGGTGCGGAGCGGAGCGGTGCGGTGCGGTGTGGGCACACGGAGGTGTCAGCCCGGGCTGTTCGCCCCAATAAGTCACTCTGTTAACCGCGTCCTCCGACGTTACCTCCGCAGTAAATCATTCGTGGACTAAAAAACACCCTGGGAAGGGTAAAGGAGGAGAACAAACGACCATATTTTAGGAGATCCCTTCGTGAAAATCATTTGTAATGACGGGAATTCGAGCTGAGCGTCTCCTCGCTGTCTGACGCGTCGGCTCGACCCGCTTAATTGCCCCTTAAGTGCGCGGTCCGTGGGTCCCGGAGCAGCGGTGTGAGGGGGGAGGGGGTCCGGGCTGAGCCGTGCGCTGCTGGCTGAGCCGCGCAGCCCGAAGAGGAGCGGTGGGAGCGGCGCTGCGCTGCGCGGGGATGGGGCGAGGCACGGAGCGGAGCCGCTGTCCCCGGCGTCGGTGGGGAAATTCGAGGCGAGGTTCCGACGGGAGGAGTCGGGGGAAAAAGAAAAGAAACCAAAACGGGAGGAAGAAAGCTGAAGGAGAGCGAGCGAAGTGAAATAAAGACGGAGGGGGGAATCGCCACGCTGAGGGCGGCGAATGTTTGCGGTGGAAATAAGAAGTGAACAACAATTAAAATGCGGAAGGCGCGCGCATTAGCATTCAGGACACAGGGGCCGGCTTCGCTGTTTATCTTTCCCCCCGGATCAATACCGCAGCAGCGTGTGCCGGCAGCGCGCCGCGCCGCCCCGCCGTGGGGCCGACCTCTGCCTCTGCCCGCGGCCGGGCGGCTCCACGGGCACGGATCGGACCGGCTCCGTCGCTACCGGCCGGGCCGGCTCTATCGGCACGGGTCGGCCCGGGCCGCCCTCCTCTCCTCCGTCGCCCGGCGCGGTCGAGGCTCTCATTAAAACTGCAGTTCAATCTCGGGGATGAGGCTGAGAACCAAGGGAGAAGGGCTGTGCGCCCACACGGAGGAGTTAACGCTCTAGCGAAGGGGGAAAAAAAAAAAAAAGAAAGAAAGAAAGAAAGAAAGAAAAAGTTGGAATGAAAATTGCGCTTTTTTCCCCTTTCTTTTCCTTTTTTCTTTTCTTTTTTTTTTTTTTCCCCTTTCCGACCCCCACATCGAGCCCCGCACGGCACCGCTCCCCGGGGTTCCCCCGGCCGTGCCCACCCCGCACCTGAGCGGTTCGGGGCCGCCCCCGCTGCCCCGCGCTGCCCCCACGGCCCTCCCCCGCCTCTCCGAACCCTCCGCGCGAAGCACCCCTCGGCCATATACCGGCGCTTGGACCCCCATCCCCCATCCCCTCCCCCGGCTCCCGGGCAGACGATTTCTTGTGGACACCCACGGCTACGCCGGGACGCTCTGCCCCCACTCCTGGGGAGGCCTCAGCAGCGTTCGCCCCGCGCTGTTGCCGTTGCCGGGGCTTCTCCGTTACGGAGCGGTGGGGCCGCGGGAGCAGCGCTGGGGCAGCGCCCGAGAGGAGCGGGTTCGGCGGTGCGCTCCGCGCCTCTCTTCCTCCCCTCGGGACAGCGGAGCAGCGGCCGCTTTGAAGTAGAATTAAATAAAGACATGGAACCTCCGCAAAGGTCCTCTCGGCCCCTCCCGCTCTTCTCCTTCTTTCTTTTTTCTCTCCCCCCAGTGTTAGCCTCCCCCCAACCCCCCCATCCCCCCCCCCCCCCCCAGCCCGGCCGGGGTGAGAGGGAGGAAAGCCCGACGCCCTCGGGAGGAATGGCACTGTCGGAGGGAGGGGGTCACCGTGTCCCGCGGAGTGGTACAATGGGGTTTGCCCGCTCTGATGGGAAAGGGGGATCCGATCGGGAGAGGGGCTGCTGGGAGGGGGGGAGGGGGGGGTGGGAGAAACAACAAAAAAAGGGGGAAAAAGAGAAAGGAATAAAGAAAAAGAGATTGCAAAAAAAAAGAAAAAAGAAAAAAAGAAAAGAAAGAAAAATTTAAGAAATATATAGGGGGAAAAAAAGGAAAAAAAAAAAAGAAAGGAAGAAAAAAGATACCCGCGAGATCGAAACGCAAGCAACTGAACAGAAAGCTGACTGTGCACGGAGATGATGAAAAATCCACGTACCTCACTGTGCCCGCGCGGCCGGGAGAAGTGTGGGTGAGCCCGCTGAGTGTGCACGCAGGGCAGGAAACGTGTGCGGGTACTGAAAACAAAGGGGCGACAGAAAAGGCTCCGAGGGGCTCGGGGAGGTCGGGCCCGAAGCAGCCGGAGGGGTTCGACGGGGCCGGGCCGGGCTCGGGGAGAGCCGCGGTCGTTCCCCGCGTGGGTGCGGGTCGGGGCGCGGGCATCGCCGTGCGTGGGGTGGGCAGCTGTGGCGTTGGGTCGCGTTCTTTCCGCTGCCGAAACAAAGGCGGTGCGGCGGCGGAGCAGGTGGGGGAGACAGGACGGGGGCAGGTAGGGTCCCGCTGCTGGAGAGAGAGGTTCCTCTCGTGGGCCGAGCCGGGATTCGGCTCGGGAGGAGAGAGCCGGGAGAGAGCGGTTCTGGGGGAAATCGCTCTGGGTCTTCGGGGGGTCTCCGGGCAGAGTCGGGAGCGAATTTTATGATTAATAATAATACCAATAATAAACATTACGATGAAACCCACCGCTCCGTAGCGGCGGTGGCGGCAAGCGAGGGACCGCCGAAGGGAAGCGGCCGAGAGGCGATCCCGGGGCCGTCTCCCCCCACGGCCGCCGTCGGGGCCGCGCCGTCGAGGCGTGAGCTCGGCCGCCCGCCGCCCCTCGGGGCTGTCCCCAGGTCGCTTTCGGGGCCGGGCGGGGAGGTTTGGGAACGTCTGATGCGGCGTGAGAGAAGAAGAGAAACGGGAGCGGGAGGAGGAGAGGGGGCAAAGCGGGGCTCCGGCTCCCCGAGGCCGGGCCACCCTCGCACGGGGAGGAAGAAGGCTCCGGGCCGCACCCCCGCACCCCGAGCCCGATGAATTACTGCCCTGTGCCTTAATCGTGGCGAGGCCGGGCCGGGGTCAGGGCCTGAGGGAGGCGGGCGGAGAGAGGGGGCTGCAGGCGGGACTCGCCGGGGCCAAGTTCAAGTTCAGGGGCAGCCCGGAGAGGACGTGGCGGGGGGAGGCTCGTGTGGGTCCGCCCGCTCCGACCTCCGCTGGCACTGAGCGGGGATGAGCGGTGACCCCGGGCCCCGCGGCCGGCACTGCCCCGGCCCGGGGATGGAGCGGGGCAAGGCAAGGCCGTAGAGAGCGGGGCGAGGCCCGACGGGGCGGGGGGGGACGGAGGGAACCGGGAGCGAGCGGGAGCCGCGGCTCCGGGCCGGTAGAAGATCGGGGCGGCCCCCGGCCAGCAGCGGGACCCTGAGTGAATTTTCGGCCGCGGGGGCGAAGAGGGATCTTCGCAGCCGCGTTTCCCACGGACCCGTCCAAGGGGCGGGTGGCGTATGCCAATGATTTGAATATACCTTTTTCCTTAATGTCATTACAGAACGTAAACGGATGTTAACGGCCGTTTGATCGCTCGGGAGCCCGCGCTACGCGGGGGGATGGCCGAGGTGGGAGAGGCGCGGTTGCAGAGGACGCTGCGGTCCCGCTCCGCGCCCCAACCTTGCGGCGGCACCGAGATGAAGGGCCCCTCTTCTCCCTCCACCCCCTCCTCCCCTCGCCCAGCGTCTGGGGAACGAGCCCGAAGCGAGCAGGGCGCCGCGTACCCCCGCTTATCTTATTCTCGTGGCTCGGGACGCCTCTGCCTTTCCCTGAGCGCGGGGCGCAGAGCCCGAAAACCAAACCGAAGCCGGGACGGGGGAGGTCCGCGGGCGACGCCGGACACCGAAAGGCCCTCCCGTGCCCACCGCCTCCCCCCGTGGCGTTGCGGGCCCGGCGCGGGCGGCCCCGACGGCTCCCCGATACGCGGCGGCTCTGGGAACGCCGTGCGGGCGGGCGGCGGCTCCCGGCCCCGCACCGAGCGCATCCCGCACCTCGAGCCGCTCGCGGTTCAAAAAGCCAAACGATCGAAGAGAGAAGAGAGGAGGGAAATCGGAGCTCTCTCACGCGGCCTCTTTCTCCTCTCCGAGGCCCGAACCGCGGTTCCGGAGCGGTGCTCAGCGCCGGGGCAGCTCCCGACTTTCCTCCGGCCCGAAGCGGCCCCGTCGTCGCTTCCCTCGGAAGGCGGAGGACCGGGGACGGCGGAGGGCAGCGCGGCGTCTCCGTGCGAGGCCCTTCCCGAGGAGGGCTGTCCCCGGCGGGGTCGGAGGGTGCGGCGCTGCCCCCCCCACCCCCCCAGTGCCGCTCCTCGGCCGCCGTCGAAGGGCGTTCTGTTAAGCCGGGGCGCCGGGAGAGCCCTCGGCACAAAAAGGCGACGGACGGCCCGTGGTGCAGCTTCAACACGTTTTATTATAGTTCTGTACGCATTACTCTCCAAACATATCACGAGAAAGGATGAAACCACTTAAACCTCCAAATAAAAAAATCTGAAACAGTTTATGCTCACAATTGTACATATTTATAGTTAAGAAACATTCTTTATAAATACCGTTTCCTCTGTAGCAAGTTAATACCATAATTTAATTACAAATGGATAAATACGGTCACGGGTATTTACAGGAGGAGGGCGGTGGACGGGAAGCCTACGGCACGACGCTGATTTCCTCACAACCTTCCCACCAGGACTAAAGGGAGCGGACGGCAAAGCACTACGACAGCACACGGCACCCAGCTAACAGCGGACAGCGCGGGGCGGGACGGGACTTTGGCACGGCACTTCTTCCCCGGGTACGGTGAGAGATGCGGTTTTACAATCAAGTCGCCTCTTGGAAAGGAACACGATATTCAAGAGATCACGAGTACAAAAGAAACCATTTCTGGGGTTTTGTTTGCGCTTTTTTGTTTTGTTTTGTTTTGTTTTTTTTTCCCCCTTCCACGTTATTTAGTGGGGTTTTTTGTTGGTTTTTTTTTTGTTGTTTTTTTTTTTAAGGGCGATCTAAAAAAAAAATAAAAAGAGGGGGGGTGAGGAAGAAAAGAAACAAAGTCCTTCGCTTCTTCGGAGGGAAATCGAAGGAGGAGGGAGAGGAGGGCTCTGCAGGGCCGGCCGGGCCGCGGCGCTGCTTTGTCCGCCGCCCCGGGGCCTTCCGCCGGGCGCCGCGTCGCGTCGGTTTATCCCCCCTCTTCTTCTTCTTCTTCTTCTTCTTCTCCTTTCCGTTCCTCTCTTTCGTGAGTTGTTCCCTCGCGTTTCCCAGCACGCACTTACATAGGAATTTCTTTTTTTTTTTTTTTTTCCTTTTTTTTTTTTTTTTTTTTGGCCGGTTTAAAGCGTTCGTAAATAATAAGAGGAATTTAAAAAAAAAAAAAAAAAGAAAAAAAAAAAAAAACCAAAACCGAACAGAAACGATTCCGACAGACGGCCGCGGGCCGGCGGCGGCGCGGGGAGCTCCGTGCGGAGCGGGCTCCGGGAGCGCTTCCTCCGGCCCGGGATGGGCGGCGGCGGCGGCGGCGGCGGCGGCGGGGCCGCAGAGCAGTCCGGCGGCCCTACACGTACCACTCGTTGAAGTTGGAGGAGAGGCCGCCGTGGCCGCCGCCGCCGCCGCCGCCGCTCCCTCCTCCTCCTCCGCCGCCGCCGCTCCGGTGCGCGGCGGTCACGGCCGCCGCCGCCGCCGCCGCGGCCGCGGCCGCCGCCGCCGGGGAGAGATTGGTGGAGCTCTGCGGCTCGGCGCTGGGGGACACCAGCCCCGGGGGCGTGGAGGACTCGTAGCCGGAGCTGGCGGCCGGCGAGGACTCGGAGCCTTGCGGGGACGACTCGTGCACCTGGGGGGCAAAGGCAAGAGCGCCGGGTGGAGGGGGGACGGGGCGGCCCCCAGGCTCTGCCGCCCCCCGCCGCCGGCCCGGCCCGCCGCCCCCGGGCCCCGCGCCCGCCGCCCGCCGCCCCGACGGGGCGCCCGGAGCGGGGCGGCCGCCCCCCCGCCTCCCGCCGCCGGCTGCGGGGCCGGGTACCTTCATGTGCTTCCGCAGGGAGCTGGGGTGCGTGTAGGACTTGTCGCACATCTTGCACAGGTACGGCTTGTCCGACGTGTGCACGTGCATGTGCTTCTTGCGGTCGCTGCTGTTGGCGAAGCGCCGGTCGCAGCCCTCGAACTCGCACTGGAAGGGCTTCTCCCCTGCAAGACAGCAGCGGTCGGGCCGGGCCTCGGCCTCCGGCCCCCGACCCCCGGCCCACGCTCGTCCCGGCCGAGGAGACGGGGCGAAAAGCAGCGAGACGCCTTCGGCCCCGCGCGTCCCGCCGAGGAACCGCTACCGAGGGCGGCTTTCGGGCCGGGAGGCGCCCCGCGTTCGGACGGCGGCGAAGAGCGCCCGTCCGCCGGGAGAACGGCAGAGGCCGTCAAACGCTTCGTTTAATTCCCCCCCGCGTTTCTCAGGCGGCGTTACGGAGCCTCCAACTCCGCGGCGGCCGGAGGAAGCGCTCGGCGCTCGGCGCCGTCGGCACCCGAACGCCTCCTCGCAGCCGTCCGCGGAGCCGAAGCGCCGCGCGGAGGGCCTCGGAGCGCTCCGTGCCGCTGCCGGGGACCGCTCGGCCGTTCGCTCCGCACGCGGTGCGAGCGCGGCCCCGGCGGGCGCTCGCGGTCGGCGCCGCTCCCGGCCCGGCCCCGCGGCTCTCGCCGTTCCCCACCGGGGCAGCCCCGGCCTATCCGCCCTCGCCGTGCCCCTCTTCCCCCCGTCATCCAAGCGGCCGACCGGCCTGCAGCAGCTCGGCGACGCTTTAATAACACTTTTTGTTGTTGGATTTTTCTTTCTTTCTTTCTTTTTTTGGTGGCTTTGGCCGTTAGGTTGGGGTGGGCTTTTTTTTTTTCTGTTTTTCTGTGTTTCTTTTCTTTTTCTTTCTTTCTTTCTTTTTTTTTTTTTTTTCCCCCAACGAGAAAATTTTATTGCCTTGCTCACACCATTTAAATTTAATGGAAAGCATTCCCAGCGAGGGACGTGCCGCACTTCTACGGGGCTCGGGCGGCCGTACGGAGCCTCTCCCCGTCCTCCGGCACGGCACGGAGCGGGCGGTGCTCCCGCCGGCCGAGCTCTGTCCCAAAGAGGAGCCCCGAGTTGGGCTCGGGGACGCTGCGGCTCCCGCCCGGCCCGGGGTGTGCTGTGACCCTACAGCTCCGAGATGCTCCAACTCCGTGTTCCTACAGCCCTGGGACCCCACGGCTCCGTTATCCCACAGCTCCGTGACCCAACCGTTCTGTGACCCTAGAGCTCTAGCAGCACACGTCTCTGCGATCCTACAAGCCCGCGATCCTACTCTTCCGCGGCCCCATGGTTCCGTGACCCCACAGCTCCTACAGCTCTGCGATCCCCCGACTCCCGACACACACACACACACACACACACACACACACTCGCACCACCGCGTTTCACGCCCGCAGACCCCCACCCGCCCCTCCGTAGGGCCCGGCCGAGGCCCCGCTCCATCCGCGCCGCTCCCACGAACGCGAACTCCCGGCCGTGGGGAGGCGGTGCGGACGGAGCCCAACGCCCGCGGCCGTGTGCCGGGATTGGGGCTGCGGGCGGCGGCGCGGGAGTCCGTTTCCTCCTCGCTTTTCTCCCTTCTTCTATCTTTTCCTCCCCGCTTTTCTCCCTTCTTCTTTTCCTCCCCGCTTTTCTCCCTTCTTCTTTTCCTCCCCGCTTTTCTCCCTTCTTCTTTTCCTCCCCGCTTTTCTCCCTTCTTCTTTTCCTCCCCGCTTTTCTCCCTTCTTCTTTTCCTCCCCGCTTTTCTCCCCCGTTTATTTCCGCCCCGACTTTCTCCCCCGTTCGTTTCCTCGCCGCTTTTCTCTTTCATTCGTTTTCTCTCCGTTTTTCCCCGTTTATTTCCTCCCTCGTTTTCTCTCCTATTTATTTTCTCCCTAATTTTCTCCCCTATTTATTCCTTCCCCGATTCTCTCCCTTGCCCATTTCATCGCCGACTCGTTTTCCCCCCTATTTATTTCTTCGCCGTTTTTCTCCCTTTTTCATTTATCTCCCGATTTCCCCCCTATTTATTTCCTCGCTGTTTTTCTCTCTTCTTAATTCTCTCCCGATTCCCTCCCTCCTTTCTCTCCTCCGCGGTTTCTTCCCCCGTTTATTTCCTCGCCGACCTTCTCCCTCGCTTCTTCCCTCCCCGATTTTTCCCCTATTCGTCTCCTCGCCGTTTTTCTCCCGTATTTCTTTTTTCCCCTCCCGCATCCCCCCCTCCTCGGCTCCCGCCCCGCAGCGCTCCCCTCTCCGGTCCCGCACGGCTCCCCCCGTTACCTGTGTGCGTCCGTTTGTGGATCTTGAGGTTCTCCGACCTGGCGAAGACCTTCCCGCAGCCGGGGAAGGGGCAGGGGAAGGGCTTCTCGCCCGTGTGCACGCGGATGTGGTTGACCAGTTTGTACTTGGCCTTGAAGGGCTTGCCCTCGCGGGGACACTCCTCCCAGTAGCAGACGTGGTTGCTCTGCTCGGGCCCCCCGACGTGCTCCACCGAGACGTGGGTGACCAGCTCGTGCATGGTGCTGAAAGTTTTATTGCAACTTTTTTTGGGGTTGCTCAGCTGCTCGGGGTCGATCCACTTGCAGATCAGCTCCTGCTTGATGCACTGCTGCCGCATGTAGCGGAAAAAGGCACCGGGGTGGTGGTGGTGGTGGGCCGCCACGTTCATGCCCACGTTCATATTCATGGGGCCGTACTGGTTGTGCAGCTGCGCCGCCGCGTAGGGGTCAGTCCTGGGGCTGGCGACCTGGCGGTACTGCTCGGAGCGGGCGAACACCTCCCCGGGCAGCCCCAGCCGCATCTGCCCGTTGAGGACGTTCTGCGAGGCGTGCGGGCCGTGCTGCTCGTGGATGCCGGGGAACAGGAGGTGGCTCTGAGCGTCCGTGTGCGGGTGGTGCAGGCCGCCGGCCGCCGGCCCGAAGATGCCGTGCTGCCCGCCGCCCGCCGCCGCCTCCCCGAAGCCGCGGCTGCGAAACAAGAAGTCCCGGGTGGAGTTGAAGGGCGGCCCCGAGTACGAGCCGACGTGCGCGGCGTGCGGCCCCAGCGCGGCCGCGGGGTAGCCGGGCGCCTGCGAGGTGAACGCCGAGCTCTGCCCCGGGGACAGCTCGTGGGCTCCGGCGTTCAGCTTGAAGGCGCCCATGTGCGCCGAGTCCACGAAGCCGTTCTGCGCCGCCAGGCTCAGCTCCCGCTCCTGCATCTCGGCCGCGGCCGAGTGGTGGTGCCGGGCGAAGGTGCCCACGCCGAGCGCCGGGAACTGCGGGCCGGCGTCCAGCAGCATGGCCGTGCCGCGCCGCGCCGCGCCGCTCCGCCGCTCCGATCCGCCGCTCCGCCGCCCGCCCGGCGCGGGGCCGCCGCCGCCGCCGCCGCCGCCGCCGCCCGCGCCGCTTCCCCCCGGCAGCCGCGGCGTCCCCGCCTCCGCCCGCACGGCCGCGCCGCCGCCGCCGCCGGAGCCGGAGCCGGAGCCCGGGCAGCGCAGAGTCCAAAGGCGAGCGGAGAACCAAAGTGTATTAAAGGAGGCGAGGCGGGGGCGGGCAGGGGAGGGGAGGGGGAGCAGGGGAGGGACGGGGCTGGCGGCGGGGACGCGGGGGGGGGAGGCGGCCCCGCCGCTCCCTGCGGCACACACACACGGATACGCGCACACGGATACACACGCTCGCAAGCGCACACACACACACGCGCACACGCAGAAGCACGCGCGATACGCACACGCGTGCACACGCACACACACGCGGCCCCGCCGGGGCTCTCACGGCGCGGACTCGCGGCAGCCGCGGGTTCCCACGGAGGAAAGGAGCGCGGGGAGGGGCGTGGGAGGGGAGGGGGAAGGGGGGTCCGGGCCGGATTAAAAACAATGGGGGCGGGAGGGGGGAGCAGGAGCGGCGCGGGGCCGCCGAGCTTCAGCCGCTCTCCTCCCGCTCCCGCCGCCGCCGCCTCTGTTTATCCCGCCGGGTGCTGCCGAGGCGGCCGCGTTTTATTTTTCTCCCCTCCCCTCGCCCCCTCCTTCCCCCCCCCCCCCACCCCCCTTCTTTCTCTCCGCCCGGCCGCTCCCCCTCTCCCCGCCCGGACTGGCGGCCCCTCTCTCTCCCGCCGCCCCCTATAACAGCGCCCGGTCACTCTCCCGGCGCCCGCTCATTGGCCCGGGCCGCCCCGTCCATCCGGGCGTCCCCGGCCCCGGCTAATGGCAGCGCGACGGCCCCGCGCCCCGCCCGCCCCCGCCCGGCCCCCGCCGGCACAGCCCGGCACGGAGCGGAGCGGCAGCGCAGCCCCTTCCCCGCGGCTCAGCGCCCGGCAGCGGAGGGCCCGCCCGGGGCTTCTTCGGTCGCGCCCCCCCCCCCCCTCCGGCCCCCCCCCCCCCCCCTTCCCCGGCCGCCCCCTCGGATTTTAGGGCGGTGAAGGGAAGGGGCGGCGTTGCGGGGAGAGCCGCACGGCACGGGCGATGCCGCTGTGCCTGGGGAGCAAACAAACAAAGCGAGGGGCTTCGAGCATCGACGCGGGGGAGAGGTGTGGGGGGAGGGGGGGGGGGGAGGGGAGAGAATTTGTTTTTGAATGATTTTTTCATTTGTATTAATTTCTATCTTTTCAGGTGGTGACGGAGGGAGGGGCGCCCCCCCCACACCCCCACACCCCGCAGCCCCTTCCCCCTCTCGGCTCAGGCACACGAAGCTCACGAGAGACGCAGGGAGCGGGGCCGGGTTGGGGGGGGCGGGCGGGGGGGTGGGGGGATGCCGAGCTGAAGTCCTGCACCGAGATGGGAATGGACACAGAAGGGAACGCCGGAGAGGGCCGGGGCGGCCGTCGGACCCCGCACGGGGCGGGGCTGCTCCGCTGTGCTGCGTCCCGGGGCGGTGTTCCGGGAGCCCTCCGCTCTCGTTCCGTTCTTTAAAGAGAAACCCAAAAAACCCAAACAAACAAAACCAACCCAAACCGGCCTCCCCCCCCCCCCCCCCGCCCCTTCCCCCCCCGCCCCGCCATTGTTATTGGCAAACCGGATCCTCTCACGGCGGGAATAGAAAAGCGAGCAGGTCAGCTGCCCCCCTCCCCCACCATAAAAACACGGCTGGGCACGAGCTGTGCTGGGGGCACGGGTAGCACCGAACGGGGCTTCTCCAGCGTTAAAAAGCGATATGGTGTTGCGGTGGTACAGTGGGGCCATATCCCGCCGGCTCTCGGCTGCTCTGCACCCAGAGAGTGGATGGATGGATGGGTGGATGGATGGATGGATGGATGGATGGATACATGGATGGATAGGTAGATGGATGGAAAGGATGCGGGGAAGGAAGGAAGGATGGATAGATGGATGGAAAGGATGGAGGGAAGGAAGGAAGGAAAGAGAGAAAGACAGAAGGAAGGAAGGAAAGAGAGAAAAGGAAGGAAGGAAAGAGAGAAAAGGAAGGAAGGAAAGAAAGAGAGAAAGAAAAGGAAAGAAGGAAAGAGAAAGAAAAGGAAAGAAGGAAAGAGAAAGAAAAGGAAGGAAGGAAAGAGAAAGAAAAGGAAGGAAGGAAAGAGAAAGAAAAGGAAGGAAGGAAAGAGAGAAAGAAAAGGAAGGAAGGAAGGAAGGAAGGAAGGAAGGAAGGAGAGAAAGAAGGAAGGAAGGAAAGAAGGAAAAGGTAGCACTGTCTGCAGTGTAGGGTTGTTAGAGAAGGTTCCCCCACTGCTGCCACCAAACAGTTAAAACGTTCCAAGCCCTGTCCGAAATGCAGTGTCGCGCTGTTGCTCTCTGCCTGGGCCGAGGTTTCATCCTCCCCCCGCCCCGCCCCGCAGCCCTCAGCCCTCAGCCCCGCTCCATCCATGCCCGCTGACTGCCGGCCCCCGCACAGCCCGGGCTGCGGGCACGGAGGGCGGACAAACCGTTTCCTTTCCCCGGAACGTTTTGGAGGAGGAGGAGGGCCTGGAGGTGCCCCGGAGGTGAGGGAGAGGCCGGGGCTGTGCCTCCGCGCTGCGTGTGGACAACGCTCTGCAGGAGCCGGGACTTCACCGAGAGAGTAATGCAGAAAGTGCGGTTGCATCTCGGATCGGAGAGGAACCCCGAAAGGCTCAGAGAAAAACCCCAATGAAATATTGGTTTGGAGAAGGAAAAAAAAAAGAAAAAAAAGAATGTCCATACAAATATCTGTCTACCTTCTGGATTTACCCCTCGTTCTCCTTTCTTCCTTCTCTTTATTCTTTCCTTCCTTCTTTTCTTTCTTTTTTTTCTCCCCCTTTCTTTTATTTCTTTCTTTCCTTTATTTTTTTTCTCTCTTCCCTTTACTTTACCTCTCCCTTCCTTTCCTTCCTTTCCTTCCTTTCCTTCCTTTCCTTCCTTTCCTTCCTTTCCTTCCTTTCCTTCCTTCCTCTCTTCCTGTTCCCGTTCCCTCCCTGTTTCCCTTTTTACCCCTCTCCCTTCTCCCATCCCTCCCTTCCCTCCTGCCCCGTCCCCTCTCTCTCCTCCGGGGCACACAGGGACTATCGCAGCCCGGCCGCGCTCCGTTCCCCTCCCGGTGCCGCACCCCCAGGACGCAGCGGGGCCGTTCCAAGTTCAAAGTCGCACGGCCGTCCCCCGAGAGTCTCTTTACCCCTCCCCGCACCGCGGCCCCTTTTCCCCGGGCGCCGGAGAGCCCCTCTCCGGGTAGAATGTGATTCCGGAGCCGGGCCGGAGCTCTCCTCCGCGGACAGAACTTCAGGTCTGATTTGAATTTGAATTTTTATTATTATTATTTTTTCCCAGCAGGTTTCTGGCCGCTCCCGACCCGCAGATCCCTGCCGGGAGCACCCTCCTTCTGTAAGCGTTCCGAATTTCCCTTTAAAACAGCCCCTCCCGTTGCCGGCTGCTAACGTGGAGACAGCTGGGGCGGGGGCACCGTTCAGTGCCTCGCGTACCCCCGCCGTGCCCCCTCGCACCCCTACCTCTGCCCACGGGGCTGCGGCGGGGCCGGACAGCCGCAGCCGGGCCGGGCCGGAGAGGGGAGAGCCGGGCCGGGAGAAGCACTGCAGCGCCGTCCGCGCCGCAGCCGCCATCCGCCCGCCGCTCTCACGGAGAGATACGGAGCTGCGGTCGGCTTTGATGGGGCCGAGCTCCGCACTCCGGGGCCGTCCGACCTCTGACCCGCGAAGCCCACATGTGCGGTGCTGCAGCTCCCTCTGTGAAACGCACCTCGGGACAGCAGCTCTTTGTCGGCTCCAACGGCAGCGCCATGTGAAAAGGGAAAAGGGAAATCGTGAAAATCTCAGCCAAAGCCGCAACTTTTAAATGCCTTTTTTTTTTTCCCCCTCAAACCCGCTCTCGAGGCAGGAAGGAGCACCACTCTCTCACGCCAAACGTATTTATCGCTGTATTTACAGACCTATATATGCATGCGCGTGTGTATAGGTATAAAGTTGCCGCTGCCAGGCGAAGGGCAGCGCCCGCGGCCGCGCACTTTGCGCGCACTTTGCGCCCCCGGCCCCGCGGCACAGCGCTGGCGCAGCCCCCGCAGGAGCGCATCCGGCTCAGAGCCGCAGCGATGGGGGCACCGGGCGGCCGCTCTCGGAGCGGGGGTGGCCGCGGTCCGCGCCGGTGGCGGAGGAGCAGCGCGGCGACAGCGCGCGATGGGCGCTGTAATACAATTTCTGCTGTCATTCATAAATAACAATGCCATATGGTCCCCATATTGCGGGTACAAGAAAAGCCGTCAAAGTGTCACCGTTTGATTTATCTCAACAGCTTCTTCCGGGGGCGACGTACGGCTGCGAAGAGAGGAAGGAGGGGAGAGGGCACAACCAAAAACGCGCCCCGGGTTTCCCGAGGCCGCCCCTCTCCCTCCGTTCTCTTCCAACACATACAGACGCAAACGGAAGGAGGGATTCCTTTTTTCTTATTTTGCCCCCGTCTGAGCGAATCCCCAAAGGGGACGAGCCGGGAGAAACATGCCACGCTTTCCCCGTCAAAGCGCACGCTGAAAATGGCAACTGCGCGACTTCTGCCGCGGGTCTCTCTCCCGAAGGCTGTCCCCTCCCGCCCGAGCCCCGGCCCCGCTTGTCCTCCGCCGTGGGGAGGGCTCCCGGCCCTGCCCGCACCTCCCGGCCTCTCCCGGCAGCTGTGGGGCAGCCGCCAGCGCAGCCCCGCGCAGGATGCGCGCAACCCGAGGCAGGACGCGCACGGCCCCGCGCTGCCCGCGGAGGGCCCGGCCGCGCTTCCCAAGCACGGGGCGGCCCACACACGACGGGGGCCGCTCCGAGCAGCCGGGCAGGGCCGGGCCGGGCGGGGTGATGGATTTGGGCAGACCTGCGCGGGTTTGGAAGCTTTACCGAGGAGGGCTGTAACTGCCCTCTTTCGAGCGGTGCCCCGGCAGAACGCTTTCGCCGCTAATAAAATATCTCTCCCCGCTCCCTAACCATCCATAAGACGCGCAGTAAAGACGATTGTTTGTAAATGCTGCTCGTGAGCATTAGCATACATTTACATAGAGCAGCCCCAGCGCAACACGGTGGAAAACCCTCCGGAGCTGACGTCCCGAGCCCGGGTTTAAAGCGAAAGGGCCCGTGGGGACGACCCTCGGGGCCGGGTCTGGACCAGAGCCGGGAAGGCTCCGGCGGGGTTGCAGCACTCCGAGCGCCCCAGGGCGGCCCCCTCCCCGTCCCGTGCCTGCAGCGATGCGCGGAGCCGGGCTCGGTTCCACGTGGGGCCCGTCGGAGCCCCCCCGCTGCCGGCCGCGGGTCGGCCGCCTGTTATTCGGCTGTAAAATATTTTCTTTGTTTTATGGCCCCTCATAAAAAGAAATTGATCGGGGGGATAGATTTGAATTAAGCCATATTAAATCGATGACAGATCCCTATCACGCTGCGTTTAACGAGGGCCGGGTGAGGAGGCGTGCGCGGGGCCGCGCTCCCCTTCTGCGCGCTCCCGGCGCCCCGTGACACCGCCGTGCGTGCGTGGGGGGCGGTCAGGGTGTGCGTGCGTGGGACACGAGCCCAGGGACGTTGTCATATCGATGTACAGGGAGCCGGTGGGAAGCTTTACCGTGCCATAAAACCATCGAGAGTCCCCAGTAAAGGGCCGGCCGTCATTTACCCGCGTTCCGCACCACGTAGCTCCACCGGGGAGCGCGGCCGACCCCCGACGTGCACCGGCGGAGCCCGGCTTAGGAGATGGGGGGGGGGGAGAGGGGGATGGGGACGCGGTTCCCACGGGGACGGAGCCGAAGGACGCGGGGACACAACGAGGCGGGCACCGCTCCCGCAGTGGGCACCGTGGGGCGGCTCTCCCGGCGCCTCCCCGTGTCCTTTGCCCTCCCTCCTTGCCCCCCCCCCTACCGACGGCAGCACCCCCATGTCGAAGCTTTGCGGGTCATCGTTCCTCTGCGGCTGCGGCACCGCGGCCGCTTTGCGTCGGTTTCCCCGCGGCTGAAATAGGCCCTGGGGGGAAGTTGGGGAGGGCACCCGAGGACCCCTCCCCGCGACAGCGCCCGCCGCTTGGATAGGGCGGCCCGGGAAGTGCCGCGGGCTCCGGGCACGGGCTCCCCATCCTCCTCCTTCCCGTGCGCCGCGTGCCTCCCCGCCGCCGTGCGCTCAGCTCTTTTCTAAAGGAAAGGAAAGGAAAGGAAAGGAATCCCCCCCCCCCCTCCTCCTCCTCCCCCTCCTCCCGCCGCCTTCTTTTTAGGAAAACGTTGGCTGCCTTCCGCCGGCGGCGCCTTCAGCCACCGGCATCGGCCGCGACAACGCACGCGGCAGAAGGGACGGCGCGGCCGTACGGAGCCCGCCCCGCCCCCGGGAACCCGAGCCCGGAGCCCCCTCGGACGCTCCCCCTCTCCGTGCGGCGGGGTCCGGTGCGCCCCGTCGGGCCCCGCGCGAAGTTTTGCGAGCGCGGCTCCGGGGGGGGCGACGGGGGGCGGCGGGGGCGGATCCCCGCTGAGCCGCGGCCTGAAAGGGAGCCAATGGCGCGGCGGCGGCCGCTGCCAATCATCGGGAGCCGTCCAATCCCTCCGGTGCCATGTCCGAACCGTATTTCCCACTGTGCAGCTCAAATGTGGGGAGCGCTCTGCCAATCGCTGGAGGACGGAGCGGGGCCGGGGATACGCGGAGTTAGGAGCGCAGACAAAAGAAGTTAAAGAGCCGCTTAATATATACATGTTTTTGAAGGCGGGCAGAGGGAAAAAAATAACAACAGCCAACGTAGATGGGCCCGGCCGTGTCCTTATGGAGCCCCCTTTGAGCAAGAGGAACCCGACCCCGAGATTAGCGGATTTGGCAGCGGCTCAGCCCCATCCGCACCCGCACATGACGCGCTTCCCGGGGCCGGGGGCCCCGCACGGCCACCCCCCCCGCGCGGCCCACCCGCACCCCGGGGACGCGGAGCCCGGCGGCGCGCTGACGCCGCTCGGCCCCGAGCACATGGCGCAGCCCGCCGCGCTCCAGCTCGCCCCCGAGGCGCTCACCGCCGCCGCCGCCGCCGCAGCCTTCGCCGCGCCCGCAGCCGCCGCCGCCGCCGCCGCCGCCGCCGCCGCCGCCAGCACCGCCGTCGCCTACGCGCCGCCCGCCGCCGCGCTGCCGGGCTGCCCGACGGGGGGGGCGGCGGGACGCGACTTCCTCCCCCGCCGGGACCTGCCCTCCTCCGCCGCCGCCGCCGCCGCCGCCGCCGCCGCCGCGCACGGGGCCCCCCCGCGCCTCCCGCCCCCGCCGCCCCACGGCGTTTTCATCTCGGCCGCCGGCACCTACGGCCCCGCCGACGGCGCGCACCCCGCCGCCTTCCCGCCGCCGCCGCCGCCGCCGCTCAACGGGCAGATGCGGCCGGAGCCGTACGGCCGCGCCGAGCCGCACTACGGCCCCGCGGCGATGCAGGGCTACGGCCCCGGCGGGCTGGGCCTGGCCGCCGGCCGCGGGCAGCCGCCCCCCCCGGGAGGGCCCGTCGGGGCGGCGGGCGCTTTCCTGCGCTACATGCGGCCGCCCATCAAGCAGGAGCTCATCTGCAAGTGGATCGACGGCGAGCCGCCGCCGGGCGGAGGGACTCCCTGCTCCAAGACGTTCGGCACCATGCCGGAGCTGGTGGGCCATGTCACCGTGGAGCACGTCGGCG
Source organism: Gallus gallus (assembly GCF_016699485.2). Taxonomy (NCBI): domain Eukaryota; kingdom Metazoa; phylum Chordata; class Aves; order Galliformes; family Phasianidae; genus Gallus; species Gallus gallus. The sequence continues at coordinate 144,308,095 of NC_052532.1, forward strand.
GGCCCGAGCAGAGCAGCCACGTGTGCCACTGGGAGGAGTGTCCCCGCGAGGGCAAGCCCTTCAAGGCCAAGTACAAACTCATCAACCACATCCGCGTGCACACGGGCGAGAAGCCCTTCCCCTGCCCCTTCCCCGGCTGCGGCAAAGTCTTCGCAAGGTCGGAGAACCTCAAGATCCACAAACGGACTCACACAGGTGGGTGCGCCTCCGCCCCTCCCGGCCTCGCCTTTTGCTCCCTTTCCCGTCCTCTTTTTGTCGTTCTTGGTCCCCCCCCCCCCCTCCCCTCCACTTTCCCTTACGTGCCGTCGGACATGTGACTTTGTCATGAATAAGTAATCCGACGGCGCGCCCCGACACACAGACGCACGGACACACGGACGCGCACGTGCTCGCCCCCCACCCCCCCCCTCCCCAACCCCCCCACCCCCTCATACCCACCCCCCCTTCGGCAGCACCGCTCCGCCCGCAGCGGCAGCCCCGAGGCGGAGCGGGGAGAGGACGGACGGAGCCGTCGGGGCGCAACGGAGGCTCCGCTGCTCTCCGCCGGGACCGCCCCGTCGGGGCTCTCTGGGAGCGGCTCCCCGCTCTCGGAGGCAGCTTCGGTTCGGGGGACCTTTTGGGCCGCATGCGAGCAGCGTTCGGAGCTTTTTTTCTTTTTCCTTTTTTTTTATAGTTCTTTTTTTTTTCTCCGTTCTTTTTCGTTCCTTCTTTTTTTTTAATTATTATTATTGTTGTTATTGTTATTTCTCAACGGAGCCGGGGTTTACGGCGGCGGATAACTGCTATTCCTCGGAGGACACTTTGGGAAAGCAGAGTTTCATTGATTTATGTGGTGTTTATCTGATTCGGAGCGCGGGGGGGGGGGGGGGGGGGGGGGAGGGGAGGGGGTTTCAGCTCGCACTCAGTTCTCCGGGGGCTGTGCACCCCTCGAGGGGCCGGGGGAGAGGGGAACCCTCTCCCCCGGCCCCTCGAGGGGTGCACAGCCCCCGATGTGGCGGTGGGCAGCTGTGGGCCGTGTTCCTCTCGAAGCAGCACGGTGGCACCGATATAAATCCACTGCACCGTGGTGAGAGCATCCCCCGGTGCAAAGGGGAAGAAGGGGCCGCTGGCCGCCCTGCTGCGGGCCGGCGTGGGGTGGCACGGGGTGATGCCTCGACCTTTGTGCCCGGAGAGGTGCTACCCCGTGTTCCCAACCCGCGGCGTTGCGCTGGGGTTGGGTGGTGGGGGGCACTCGAGGAGGTAATGCTGCGATGCGTTGTGTGGGATCGGTCTTTAGAGCCTTAATGAAGGGTTTGCCACGAGGTGGAGGCCTGCCCGGAGGTCGGCGGTTGGATTTTACGTTTCTTTTGGTTTTGGTTTTTGGGCTCCACGGCCTCTGTGCCGTTTGCAGCCCCGGGGCTGCCGCCGGGTTGGGGGGGGGGGGGGACGCGGGGCCGGGCCGTAACCAGCAGCTTGCTGTTTGCCGGCAGGGGAGAAGCCCTTCAAATGCGAGTTCGACGGCTGCGACAGGAAGTTCGCCAACAGCAGCGACAGAAAGAAGCACTCCCATGTCCACACCAGCGACAAGCCGTACTACTGCAAGATCCGCGGCTGCGACAAGTCCTACACTCACCCCAGCTCCCTGCGCAAGCACATGAAGATCCACTGCAAATCGCCTCCTCCCTCTCCGCCTCCCGCCCCCCCGGGCTACGCCGCGCCGGGGCCCCCCGACGGCCCTCTGCCCCCCGGCTCCGAGCCCCAACCCGAGCCGCCCCGCGCCCGCGCCGCCGCCCTGTCCCCTCCGGTCACCGACCTCAGCGAGTGGTACGTCTGCCAGGCCGGGGGGGGTAGGCGGCCTCGCAGCCCCCCCAGCCGCGCCGCCTCGCCGGGCTCCGAGGGGGACGCGCCCCGCAGGACCTCGGGGGGCCGGGCCGCCCCTTAGGGCTGCGGGAAGGCCGTCAGGTTTGACTCGCGCTATTTATTCCGTGTACGAAACCCTATGGTGTTTGTACGGGCACTAATTTAATTAAAGAGACTCGGACGGTTGTGTCCCATTTCGGTACGGACGGATCACGCCGAGCCGTGCCGCCCACCGCGGGGGCGCGGGGCCAGGAGGTGCCCCGGGCCGAGGCGGCCGGGGGGGGGAATGGGGGGGGGGAGGTGACACGCAGGCTGCGAGCGGGCACGGCTCCCCCCCGTCCGCGAGCTCCCCCCCGTTTTCCGACCCGGACGAGACCCTCTCATCCCCCGAGCCCCCCCAGCCCTGCACCTCCTGAGCCCCCCCCCGGCCCTGGAGCTGCGCCCGCCCAGCCTCACCACAGCCGGGTAGGGGGGGGCGGGTTTGCGGCCGAATGCAGCAGCGCTGCCGGCCCCGCAGCCGGCCGGGGGAGATGCTCAGTGCCGCAAAATAAACGCCGTTTTTTTTGCCTCCTGCAGTGCAGCTCTGTGTAATTCTCTTTTCCCCTCTGAGCCGCCGGTTCCGGCCCGACCCGCTCGGTACCTTTCTCCCTCCGCTGTAGCACGGCCGTAGGGACAAAAGACGCGGTGCTTCGGTACCGCTCCTCCGCGTTCTGCGTGCCTACGGCTCCCGCAAAGCACCGGGGGAGTGAGAGGAGCTCTCGCTGCCGCCTCACGCCGGGGATGACGCCGCGATACGTTCGTCTCAATTGGGAAAAAATAGCAGCGAGGACGAGGGAGCCGATGGTGGCGATGCCCCGTCCCGCTGGGGCAGGTGCTGCTCCCACGGCTCAGCCGCCCCCCTCCTCCCCCCCCCTCCGTCCACCCCCCCGCCCCTCTCCCCGCGGCCCCGACGGCGCGCACCGGCGGCACTGGGGGGCACTTCTCATTTCGTTTCGTGTCTATGGGGGGGTTGCAGCCCCGCGCCGCTCCCGCACCCCTGCGGGGAGGGACCCGCGGGGGCCCGAAGAGCTCCATTCGTCCTCTGGGGCCGCCGGGGAAAGGGGAGGGAGGGGAGGGGGGGGGAGGGGATGAAGGGGGGGGGGCGGCTCTCCCCGCGTTACCCCCCGGGGCTTGTGGAAATGCGTTCGGTGCGTGAAATTTGTTTGGTTTTATCATTGTCAGTAACGTGTACGCAAACGCGATTCTTTTGTACGGCGGAATTAATTTATTTTCTGACATCAGCCCCCCCCCCCCCCGCCCGTCCGTCCCCCCCCCCCCTCCATCTCCTGTTTCCTTTTTATTATTATTATTATTATTGTTATTATTATTATTTATCTTTCCTGCCGGAGCGCGGAGCTGCGCGGCTCACACCGGCGCCGGGTGCGCTCTGCGGCGCTGCTCTCCGGATCCACCCATCACCTCCCCGTTCTCCTCCACCCGACCCGGCGCTGCGCCCCCCTCCCCTTCCCCCCCCCCCCCCTCCTCCCTCCCCCCCCCGCGCAGTGCGGTGTTGGCACCGCCGGGACAGAGCGCGGTGCTCCGCGACCTCCGCGTCGGCTCCGCGCTGCTGCGCCGCGCTGGGCTGAAAGGAGCGGGCGTCGCTTTAAGACAAACGGAAAAGCGGAAGAGAAAACCGGTTTTGCTCAATTGATACCGTTTGCTTTCTTTCTTTCTTTCTTTTTTTTTTAACCCCGCTTTTATATATATATATATAATAATTAGGATTATTTTCGAGAACCATTTGTTTCAAAGCCCGCTTGAGCCAATAGCAGCCGGCGAGGTGGGGCGCGGACCTTTCCTCTGTCGACCCCCCCGAGCTGTTTGCAAACGGAGCTCTCGGTGTCTGCGCATCTCCCCGCCGCTGAGCGGAGGGTCACGGCCCTGCCCCCGCTCCGTGCCACCGGCACCTCCCGAAGAAAAGAACGGCAATTAACAACAACAAAAAAAATAACAAAACCAAAACGAGAACCTCTCTCCGTAAGCCCCATTACGAGAAATGAAAGGCAGGAAAGGTCCCCGCGCGGTGACCGAGCGGCGCGTTCCCACGCGTCACGCACGGCTCGCTGACAGCCCGAGGTGCGGCTCTGCAGGTGGGCAGAGGAGCGGCGGGGGGGCTCAGAGGGGCAATGCTTTTCCTCCCCGGCCGTACCCCCACCCCCACTCTGCCCTCCCCCCCCCCCGCGGCTCCGTGTCCCGCTCCCACGAGGGACCCCGCGGGCGACCCGGGCTGCGTGGGTAACACGGGGGGAGGTCCGGCACCGATTCTCCTCCGTTATCCCCCGGAACAGCAAAATCGCGGCGTCACAGCGGTACACTCAACGTGAAGATTTCGACGGGGATGGTAACGAGAACGATAAGCATCGTCATAAATAGCGACGGTCCGAATAAATCCACATCTTCCCGGCCGTGCCCTCCCGCAGCCTCGGCGCCGTCCGCGGCTCAGTGCTACGCGGGGCCGAAGGGAGAGACTTTTTTTCCTTTCCTTTTTTTTTTTTTTTTTTTTTTTAATCTTTATATTTTAATACAAGAAACGAACGCAGCGAGCCCAGGATTTTGTTATTATTTCTATTCCTCTTTTTTCTGTTCTTTTCCCTCCCCATCGAATGCGTCGCTGCTCGAGGACGAGCGGTCAGAACGCCGCGGACGGCCGCACGGTGCAGCAGGTTGCGGGGAGCGGCCCCGACGACCGACGCGAGGAGCAGAAGAGCGCTCCCAAATGAGGCTCCCGTCAATGGGAAAACTTAGCGCTCCTAATGAAGTTTCTGGTGAAAGGAGCGCGACACAAAGCCACCGCGGCATGAATCATTCATGGGAAATATAAAAGATAAAAGCCGTCGGACAATGGGCAGCGCCCCGCATGGAGCGCGCAACGCGTTTCCCTTCCCCGCGTCCCCACGTCCCCGTGTCTGTCCTGCGCCGACCCGCGCCGTCCCCGGCCCCGCACCCAAAGGCGCTCGGCTCCCCCCTCCCCGGCACGTTGGGAGCGCTGCGGCGGCGGCCGGGCCCGGCCCGGAGCCGCTCGGTGGCACCGCGTGGGCCGGCAGCGTGGGAGGGACGCGCTCCCCTTCGGCAGGCAGCCCCGTGCCGGGCTGCGGGGCGCGGTGCTGCGAGGGGACGGACGGGGAGGACCGAGGGGTGTGGGAGACGGTATGGGGCGAGGGGACCGAGGCGAGGTGTTGCGAGGTGAGGTACGAGGACGCACGTACACACGTATACACGCATGCACGCGTGTCGCACGTGGACACGCGTAGATATACTCACGTAGGCGCGTACGTCCACGCGCCCGCGTAGCCGCGCTCGTCTATCCAACCACCCGCACAACCGCGCACCCGCCCGCACGCACACACCCGCACCCCCTCCCCACGTTCCCGCACGGCCCCGCCGCCGTCCCGCGCGTCCCCGCGGCTCCGGCATCGCCATGGCGATGGGCGCAGCGGAGCGGCCGCGTTCGGAGCGGCGCACCGCGATTCGCGACACTCTATTAAGATACAGTTGCGGCGACCTTTGGTGTCACGCCGCGTTAGCGCCGGCAGCTTTCGGCTCCATCGGAACCCCCCATATTTCTGCCCTCCTTCCCCCCCCCCCCCCCTCCCGTATTTTGTGCCGTAAACAAACACGCGCACGCGGGGCGATGCCGCCCCTCCCGCCCCTCTCCCCCCCCCGCTTATTTCCCACCTCAGCCCCGTTATTTGCAGAGCGATTGTCCCGTGTTTATTTAATACGAGCGCTGGGTGAATGGCGCAAAATAAACACGATGAAAAATAACCAAACAGATGATTCCGCCGCGTGAAAAAGCGCCGACTTCATAAAAGTGCGGCGCGGCCCCCGCTGAATGGGGGACCCTTTGAAGTGGAACTTATTATGGGGCGAATGCCCGCTGGTTGCCCTAACGACGGCGCTGGGCTGGAAGGGCCCTCCTTTGTCAGCGATTTGTTCTCCTTTGCCGGGCCGCCCGCGGGATCCCTTAGCATGCAGCCCGCACCCCGGCACCGCCCGCCCCAGACTCGCAGACGCCACAAAAAGCGGCGGCTCGGCCCGGCCCGCAGCCCCCGCTCCGGGGCCCCGACGGCGCGTACGGCTCGGGCCCGGCCCCTCGGCCCTCGGCTTTCCCAGGCGGGGACGCGTTTAATAAGGGCTGTTTATGACGGAGAGCTTTGAAGGCTCGCCCCCGTCCGTGAAAGACGTGGAGGTGACATTTAAACCTCGTTTTAAAGGATGAAAGGCGGACTCGTTTGTCTCGGGAGCCTGGAAACGAGCGCCCTCCCCTCTCCCTTTGACCGCGCGGCATCACTCGCAGACAATGGTTCCGGAGCGGAACGGCAGCGCCCGGCAGCGGGCGGCACCCACCGGGCGGGGAGCGGGCGACGGGAAGCGGGGGGAGCCGCGGCGCAACGCGCCTTTGCGCGGGGGGGCCGCTGCGCGCTTCGGGGCCGCGCCCGTCCTGCCGTCCCGGGTGCGCGCGTCTCACACGGGAGGTGGAAGCCGCCCCACCCCCCCTCGTCCCTCCCCCCGCAGCAAACGTTCGCTCGGCCCGGAGGGCTTTCCCTGCCCGTGGGCACCGCTGAGAAAGGAGCCCCCGCAGCCCGCCGTGAGGGCGCGGGGCGTCGGACGCCGAACGACGTGGCGAAAAGGGGCTTTTCGGAGACACGAGGCCCTTAACGAAACGCAGCGCCCGACGCCGTCCCGGAGCCCGGCTGGCAAACGAGGGGCAGGCGAGCTTCGTTTGTTTCGAATTAATCGTTTCCCGTCCCATCCCACCCACCTCCCCCCCTCCCAGAAAAAAAAAAAAAAAATCGAAAAATATATTAAAACAAAGAGGCGAAGCGGCCGTTCCCCGAAATCCTGCGAGCAAAAGGTGCCCCGCGCTGATTTTGCTGGGATAACGGGGCCGAATTCGGGCACGTCGGGACCCCGCCGTCGGGGGGGCTGCGTGCTGGGGCTGCCAGCTCCCACCCCTCCCCCCCTCCCAAGGGGCAATGGCTGCAGCGCTGCTCCTTCCCGGCTCGGGGGCTCCCCGTGCAGGTGGAGAGGGACTCACCCCACTCCCCCCCCCTCACCTCCAGGCAGCCCGGCCGGGACTGCCGGCCCCCCCGCTCGGGGCCGTGCCGGGGGCACCTGGCGGCGGCGGAGAGGGGGCCGAGGGGGGAGAGCCGGGCGCGGGGCCGGGAAATTCAATCGCCGGATTTTTTTTTTTTTTTTTTAGTTTAATTTTTTTCTTCTTCTTCTTCTTCTTCTTTTTAATGTCTGCGTTCCCCCCTCTCCTCCTCCTCCTCCTCCTCCTTTCACACAGCCCGTCCCGGGGCCCCGGCCGGCCTTTCAAACAAGAAAACCCTTCAAGTAGCAATGGGCACACATCCCCTTCCAGGCGCCCTGCCAAATCCTCCCAGCACCCTACCTGCGTCCCGGCTTCGGTTTCTCGAAGAAGTGCGGGCGGGCTGGCGGGCGGGGGGGGGGCCGGGCCCGGGGGGTGGAATTCCGGCCGCCCCGCAGCAGTAGGCACAAGTTCAGAGCTCCGCTCCCCCCCTCGTTAATCGGGCCGGGGACGGCCGAGGTGCGGGCGGCCGGCCGGGCCGAGCGAGTGAGTACCCAGCGCGGCCCCGACGGGACGGGACGGAAGGGAACGGGACGGGACGGGACGGGAAGGGGGGCGGCGGCCGCCCCAGGGCAGGGGATGGGGCTCGCGGGGTTGTGCCGGGGGTCCGCTCTCCCGGCCGTGTCCTCGGGCCGGGCTCGGGGAGGCCGCTGCTGCAAAAGTCAGCCGGAACAGCTGTGACTTCACCTATTAGCCCCGATGTCTTTCCGAGGAGATTGGCGGAGTTAAACATCCCTCAATGGGCGCTCTGGGGCGTCTCCGCGCTGACCTCTACCCGGTTTTAATAGTTTCATAGGAACTTCATTAAATCAATTACTTAGTGAGCACATCATCATTTATTTGTAATTAGCACTGAAGAGCTTGATTTTTGCAGCAGCCCGCAGCCCGGTTCCCAGCGGGGTTGGCCATGTACTACAAGCACTTTTGTTTGCCGTCTGTGTTGACTCGTGGTATTATTCGGCCGCCACAATAAAAGTGTAATCTTCACGTCTTAATCTAGAGATCGGCGTGGGGGGGTGGGGGGTGGAAGGAAAACAAACACGGCGCGGCCCCCCCGCCCCGAGCCGGCCGCGGAGGAGAGGGGCCGCCGGCGGCTCCCGGGGCGGAGGCGGGGGCGGAGGGGAGCGGGGAAGGGGAGAAGAGGAAGTGGGTCACCCGCCCCGGGATAGAGGGAGCGGCCGGGGGCTGCGGGGCGAGCGCCGCAGCTGCGGGGCGGCCGCTCGGAGCCGGGCTGAGCGTGGGGCGCGGGGGAGGGGGACAGCGGGCGGAGGGCTTCCCTCTGGGGAAGGGGGAAGTGAGATGGGAGCGGGGAGCCCCCCAGCAAACAGCCGGGACTCCCCGCTTGCCCCCCGCGCGTGGTGAGGCTCTCGGGAGCCGTGAGACGGCCGCCGCGGTCTGCGCGTCCCCAAACAGGCTGTAAGAACGGGGGGAAAATGTACAACAGGTGGCCGGGAATCGGCGCGGGGAGAACGGCGGCTGGAATCGATCGAGCTTTGCGACTTATTTTCAGTAGTTAAGCGGCCAGCCGGGAGGGTACGCGCAGCGCGTTGTTCCGACGGCAAACGCGTGCTGGTGGGCGCCAACGGCCCCGGCTGCTGCCTGAGGCCGAGGAGCGCGATGGGACGTCCCCACGCAGCCCGGAGCTGGGGGTGCGCCCGGGGGCTGCCGTCGGGGCGCGCTCCCTGCGCCCATCCCGTCCCGTCTCACCCGCATCGCCCCGCCCGGCGGGCTCTGGAGCTGGGCGAGGAGAGTGGGTTCGGCGGGACCCTCCTGGAACCGGAGGGGCTGCTGGGACCTCCCCGTCGCCACCCGGCTGGAGGATGGGGGCCGAAGGTTGGGGCCGCACGGCTGTCGGCAGTGAAGGTACTGCAAAATGTGGTACAGCAGCCGCTAACGTGTCCCTACCCAGGCATTAAACGCAAAGGGAGTGAAGTAAAACCGCAAAATAAGATGAAATAAAAGCCTCCCTTTCATTCCACTAAGAGACAACACCTAATTAAAGAATATTGGAATCCCACAAAAGTGCGGACTCTCCCCAGGGAATCAGAGCTCCCCTTTTAAGCCACAAACGAATGCAGACCGATTCAACTCAGCCTGTGTCCCGGCCCTGGGACAGGCTTGCTGCCTTCACTCCAAGCCTGACCCTCCTCCCTCCGGCCTTTGGGCTGTGGTGTCTTCCAGAGCAGCTTGTGGAAGCCCAGTGTCACTACCGCACTGCACAGCCCTGGGGTGGCCCTGGGAGCCTTTATCCCCCAAAGAAAATGTCTCCTTTAGAAGTGTGGTCAGTGGGAGCCTCGAGTTGCTTCCCGTGGAACCACCACCCAACCACCACCCAACCAGGAGGGTTTTACTGAGAGCTTTCTTCCCCCGTTCTCTTTGTCGGGACACGCGCTCCTTTCCTTAGGTTCAGGTGCTTGGCGTGTTTGTTGTTGGATTCACCCTTCACAGGATGCAGGCCATGCCAGCTCTCAGGTTGTGCATGGGGCATTCCCTGCCCATGACACCTGCTGGCAGTGCCCAGGGCTTGGCCCGCCAGCAGCACTGAGCTGGGGCCGGGCACGTGCAACCCTCATGGGGCTGCTCCTGGATGGCGAGCAGGGAATGGGAAGATCCTGAGGCCAACCACAGAGCTGTGGAGGGCACTGAGCGTTCACAGTGTTCAGCGAAGAAGGCAGGCGAGTGGGATTTAGCAGCATTTTGTAGCCTTTTCATTGGAGCCACATTCACTGTTTGCAAGCCACCATAAAGCAGTTTATTCTCGCCTTGACTGCTGCAGTTCTGCTTTGCGTCTGCCCCAGAGAAAGGCCACTGCTGCAATTGCAGCCAACAGACGCGCAGTGCCATACTCCCAGCTCTCCCTTCTGCATTGGCACCAGTCTCACTCACACCCTCAGATCGTGTCCCTGCAGCTCCCCAGGGACAGGAAGGCTGGGCTGTGGGGTACCAACAGTGTCTCTTTGGCAGGAGACGCACCGTCAAGGAGCAGCCTGCTTTGTGGTACCAACTTTATTTTCATCACCACATCAACTGGGCCTGCTCTGACCGAGGCTCCGCATCCTCTTTGTTACACTTGCCTATACGCCAGGAGCTAAGAACTGCACGGTGCTCATTTGTAGGGTCCATCAGATGAAAAGGAGGGGAGGGAGGCTATGGGAGGGAGCATCCTGTTAAAAACGTAACTCAGCTTCAGAAAAGTTAGGGTCAAATCACACTGCACCGCCCAGCCTGGGCCTACCTTGGGCTGCCAGAAGCATGGCTGCGGCCTGCACACTGCCCAGCGCTGTGACAGAGCAGGGCCAGGCCCAGGGCAGCCCAGATGTGGGCTGGAAAGGCCACAGGGTTGAGGGGAGCTCCATGGTGACACCGGGGACAGGTGTGTGGTGACAAGAGGGTATGACGACGTGAAGGATGACCGGGTTTACAGGTGCACTGTGCACCAGGAGCCACAGGGCTCCTTCACCTGCCACGTTAAAGAAATCCTTACAAGCATGAAGGAGTGCAGCACACATCTGTACAACCAAATTGTGCAGCGTGCTGCGTGGGTGTTCTTCTGCTTGAGGAAGGCTTGCAGGTTTTGCTGCAATGACAATCACACTTAACTAGTGGGTCTCGATGGTGAGGGTGGCACCCAGTTCCTTCTTGGTGATGTCGTTGTCTCCAAGTTGTTTAAATGATCCCTGGGGACATGCAATGCATTAGCAATCCCTTATGCACCCTGCGTGTATTCGTACACTGACTCCTGCGGACTCACAGTTCTGCCTTGCCGAGGGATGCTGTCTGCCTGCGGCTGTCATTGACTCAGAGGGTGCTGTGGCAGAGGCAGAGTGGTGGGGAATATTGTACGTAGCTGAGCAGGGCCAGAAACTGGTCACAGGCTACACTTCAGTGCAGCTGACACTCAGCTATCAGGATGGTATCTTTCAGCCAAGCATTATTGAAACTTCAGGTCTGTCTGCGAGCGCAGAAATTATAACATGATCTGCTACGCTGAAGAGCCAAATCTGTACTGCTGTATTCCAAGCTTGCATTTCTGCCGTGGCAAACTGTATCTCCGTGCACCTCGTTGCCTGTGGGGGAGTGATTTGTGAAACGGGGGCCCTGGAGGACTCAGGGGTGTATGGAGCCAATGTGGATAGGGACACCAGCACAAGAAGGGTGAGTGTGGGGTGTGTGGACTGAAGTGTTTTTGGGGGAGCTGTATGCGTGCAAATTGCTTGATGCATATGTCTACCCAAAGGCAAAAGCTGAGCAGGATCATTAAATGGACTCCTTCCTAAACGATGCTTCTGCTGCCGATCATCATTTTGCAAACCTAGTTATTCTTGCTTGTGAATCTTATTTTGGGTCTCTTTGGGACGACATTACATTTTAATTGACAATATGGATTGCTAACTCAGCTAATCCTAACAGCGCCCTCAAGACAAACCAACGTGGCTCTTGTAGGAAGAAATAATTCCCTTAGTGGAAGCTGAAAGGCCTTTTTTCTCCCACGTCTGAGAAATATCAGCCTTCCCTCCAATCTGTTGCAAGAGGCACTGTTGAATCACCCATGCGCTTGGCAGAGAACCGTACCTATAAGCACCCATCGTGACCCCAGCAGACCTACTGGTGGCAAGTGTCCCAGCCCACTGCCAACACCTGCAAAATGGAGGGGATGAGGAGGACGTCGTGCCTTCCTTGGGCCCAGCTGGCTGGCCTACACACTTGACGCTGCTGGCCACCCTGCCACCATGGCTGTGGCCACCAGAGCCAGTTACCACTGCTACGTCTGCTGCAAAACACCGAGCAGAGCAGCACCAATTGTGATGCTGCTGTCCTGCTGCACCACCTTGCAGAAATCACACTGTCCCTCTCTCTCTTTCCCCTACCGTGTTTTTAGGCCTGTATCGTTCTTGCTGGGTAGAACCAAGGGGCTCCCAGTTCATTGCGGTGGTGGTAGGAGCTGTGGTAGTAAAAACAGCAATTATAACGAGAGATTGGGCTGCAGCCAAAACAAAATCCCTTCTCACACATTTCTATTTAGATGTAACCTATAAAACTGCATTTTTATGTCAACACACTGGTAAAGCAATAACCTTGTAGTGGAGGCTGGGATAGGCACAGGCATAGACATCTGCATATTTATTCTATATCAGCTCATTTTATGTGCATGTGTGCGTAACGACGTGGCACATAAGAATTTATTCTCCCGGGTTTACTGGGGTATATTTACATAGCAGTGTGCCATCCGCACAGCGATGTTTAATGCCCTCAGCTGGTTACTCTGGGCTGTGTGTAGGTAGTCAAGCCTCTTCTGATCACCTGCGTGCTTCTAGGACCCTTTTACAGCATGAGAGGGGACTGCCAGGCTTATAACTTCACAGAGGCAAGGAATTGGCCCTTGCCACTTGTAGCTTCAAAAAAATTAGACTAATTACTTGAGGTGCTGCGTTTCCCTCCTCTATCTGGCATCTCCCATGGCAGCAGATTGTCTCTCTGTCTCATCGAGCCCCGGAGTCAGGCGGTTGTCAAGAAATGACTTTTTCCCCTCTGGTATTTTGGCTCTGGATCTCTCGTTTGGAGGACACATTTTTCAGCACCTGCTAATAATTTTTTTTAACAGATGCTAGAAAGGAAAGTTTCCAAATACAGCAGATACAGTCTGCTGTAGCCTGGGTCAAGCATGGACCACGAGCTTCACCTGCCCTAGGGCTGGGGAACTAGCAGTGTCCATTGCTGTAGAAATGTTATCTTCCTTGAATGGATGCTCAGGGCACCACTCAGGCTTCTCTCGCTGTCTTTTCCCAGTGTGTGTGTACATAACAACATAGTCATATACATATATGTATATATATAAAACATACAGTGTTAGTGTCTTCCTCCAAGGAGTCCTTGCTCATCCTCATCCCAGCCCACTGGTGATGGACACACATGCATTTTACCTATCTGAGGCTCAGAAGTTACCTCTAACCTTGCTTTCTGCCCACTGCAAACAAACAAAGAAACAAATAATAATAATAAAACAACAAAAAAGCCTAATGCCTTTCAAGTATACCCAAAACCACAGGGTTAGTGCCTTAGGGTAAAATCAGAGCATCCAGGTGACTGTTATTTCCCACCCCGCTTCTTATTTTTCCTGCTTGCACTACTCCTTTTCAAGTTTGGAAATTGAAGATATTTCCCTGCCAATGTTTTCTGCTTCCATGTGGCAAACGCTCCTCTCTCCAGCAGAGCAGGAGCCAGCACGGCTGCCTTGAGCGAGCACCAGTTCTGTGTATCCTGACAGCTCTTCTGTGGACAAAGTGAACAGTCCCGAGGTCTGTTCTGCTTCCCCCCCAGACCACTACTGTGGCACCCCAAGTGCATCCCACAGGAGGCAAAGTACTGGTTGCTTTTCCTCACAAGTAATCTTTTGAGGATGTTTGCCTCTTTTGTTTTTTGTAACTATGAAATATTTTCATAGACTTTAGACTTGGGTATACGAAAAGATGTGTCTTAGCTGAAACACAGACTTCAAAATTATTGTGTCTTAGTGGCTACTCATAGAGAAACGGATGTTTTGTCCTAATTGCTAGTTCGGCACACTTAACTTTGGATCTGAAGTCAAGCTTCCCATCGGACAAGTCCTCTTGGGCTTGGTTCATCACCACACATAGGAGGATGGTGACTTGAGAGGCAGGATGTCACGCTGTCAATTTTTAGCTGCTCTGTAAGGTGCTGTCAGTTGGCACTTCAGTGATGAACTGGAAAGAAACTGAGATTCTCCGAAATCATTTTCTTTGCCTCTATTCAGGGCACCTTGTGGGGTTAGGTCCCGAGGTAGCATGGCAGGCTGTTTTTCTCTCCCATCAGCTTTGTTTTCATATTCTGCACTTCGGAGAAGTCTACTGCTGTCCCTGTGCTGTTCCTTTTTCACATAGCATGAGCATCACAGTCTCTTCTGCTGTTGCTAGGGAGGTAGGAAAATACTCTCTTTTCCACATGTGAATGCATCTTGGAAAACTAGACTGTAAATGCAATTTGAGTTTTACACTTTGAAGGTGTATACTCAGTTAAAATAGATGTAAAATTCAACAAGATTTCAGCTCATAGTATAGGCTAAGTGCCAGCTCCCAAAATCTGTATTCCAGGGTGTTTTAGATTTTGTTTCAGTCTTCAGCTTGTTGTTTACTCTGCTGTCAGCAGACTTTTGCTTCTGCTACACTCCTGCCCTACGATGCATGCATTGATGGCTGCGTAACTCTTGCCAGAGCTCGTCTCCCATATTGTGAATAAGTTGCAGCTTGAAGTTGCCACTTTTTGCTCACACTGAGCTATTGCTGTTGTAATTATTGTGGTGTTACTGCGGTTCAGCCTTGACGGACTTGATTCTGTTCTCTGCAATTTGATAAAAAAAATGAAGGTGACATCTCTGACCTGCCACCTGTAAACACAATGTGATTCCAACTGTGTCATCCACAGCAAAGCCTCCAGCAAGTAGTTTTGGGGTGGTGTGAGCCGGTAAGAGAGATCCCACTGCACACTGCTCCGTTAGCAAATGGTGGGGCCTTAGCAGGAGGCAAGAGGTGGGGGTCAGGAGTGAGCACGAGCCATCCTACATGGCTTTAGAGCTCTGATTGAAGCCAGGTGGTCGTTCCTGCAGTCCTTGCTCAAGCAGGTTCCCCTTGGACCGGTGGGCTTTGTGTGAGGAGTGCAGGTTGTGGGCTCCTCAGAGTCCTGCAGAGCCACCAGGCCGGGCCCGGGCCAGGAGAGAGCGCTAGGGAAGGGACGCTTCCCAAGGGGGAATGGGATCTTTTTATTTCCTTTTTAAACGAACGATGTGTTGGCTTCAGGCAAATGGCAGAAGGTTTTACTGAAAAGGCTGCTTTATGGGCTTGTGGTTTTGCTTGGGGTAGCGCTGAGGAGTCTGTAAACCCCAGGAGCCCGGCAGTGTGACAGGCTGACAGGCCGTCCTGCCCCTGCGAGCAGGAGGCCGGGACGGGCGCACTGAGAGAGCTGCTCGGCTTTCCTTCAGCTGGCACGGCAGAGGCGGTGGGAAGCCGCTTTCCCCCTCTTGATCTGGCTTTAGACACCTGGTTATGGGCGCGACCAGGATTCCATTAACTCCTCCAAAGGCTGGCTCCTCGGAGCAGCCCCTTGCATGGACCCCAGCACCGCTGCACCTCTCCTGCTGCCTTCTGCAGCCTGCTACACGTGCTACCCAGGCAGATGGAAACCTTCAGCTGGGGTCACTGCCCTGTGTGTGTGGCACGGGGAAAGCCTGGAAAGAATCAGTAATTCGTGGAGAAAAGGGGAATTTCCCGTTTCTTTGAAAGATTGTAATTTAATTTAAAAGGAAATCCAGCGACAGCTTCCTGGGAAATAAATGCCTTTGTGTAAGCCTCTGTGGTGAGAAGCTGCTTAGCTGAAAATCAGCTGAATTCTTCTTGCTCAGCTTCTCATCTTGCCTTAGTTCCTAACCCAGAGCACAGCCTGGGGATCTGCAGTGAGCCCTGACAGTGTGCCAGGCTTCTGAGCATCCAGCAAGCTGAGGGAATGGGGCTAAGCCTGTGAGCCGAAGCAAGCCCCTGGCTCTATTGAACGCGTAAGCTGGAATAACACTGGGAGCCGATGCGATCCTGTTACTGCCTGAGAACCCACAGAGTCCTGTCACAAGGCACCCCTCAACCCTGGGGAAGTCCCTGTTTTTGGGGACTGACCCAGGCAGAGAGTTTGTGGGCATGCGTCTTTATTCAGTCCCTGCTACAAACATAGCAGTAGCCATCCCATAGGCAAAGGCACAGAAGAAAGCGTTTCAGATGTTTCATCCTCATATAAAGCTATCTGCTGGTTTCCTAGTCTTCTGTCATTTCCAAATATTCCCAAATATGGGGTAAGTGTTATTTTCTTCTTCTGTACAGATGGGAGAATTTGAGGCTTCCTCCAGCACACCTAGCCTGCCTGCTTCGTGCAAGCTGGTGATGTGGCCTCATCCCCCATGTATTGCTGTACTGTTAGAGTTGTGGCTACAAACCCTGAACGACCGTGCTAGGACTGTGCAGAGTCACAACTGATCAGTGTCCCTGAACAAATGACATAGATAGAAACAACAGGGGAAAGACAAATGTTCCAGTTATCTCCTAAGCTTTCTTGTATAGGTGCAGATCGACTGGGGGAATCATTACCCTGACTCACAGGTAGCTGCCGAGCTCTCCCTGCGTGCACCACAAATCTCAGCCACTCAGAGATGGCGTACCCATACGCAGCCCTCCTTCCTCCAGGTGCAAGAGGGTGCTGCCCTTGGTACCGGCTCAGCCCTGCCCCACAAGGCATCACCGGGTACCAGCGGAGCTGTGGCTTGGTAACTGACATTAAGAGGAACTTTTAACACCTCAACAGCAAATGGAGGAGAGTGTTTCCCATTAGCGGCTGAGGAAGTAGTGCTCCTGTAACGTCAGCCTTGAAGGCTAATGAAGCTCAGATTGTGGCCGTGGCCTTTGAAGTACAGATGCCTGAGGTCAGCGCGGTTTTCGGAGGTGCCAGTGCTATGCTCTGTCACCGCGTTTGTCTGGGCGAGGGCCCAGTAACTCTAATCCTGTAATCATGTTTCTGTAAGCAACTGCATTTATTGTGCAGATAGAGGGGGATAGCAGCAGAGGTAATTAAACCAGGGATATGCTGCGGAGGAGAAGCTGATCCAGTCCCGGAATATCACTTCCAGTAGAGGAAGGTACAGCCAACTACTCTGGTGAATAAATAGCAAAATATTGAAATCATTTTAGTGAGAGCACAGAGCAATTTAAAGGACCTCTTGGCCGCCTCCTCCATCCCCTGCCAGCACCCTGTGCTGGTTGTGCAGCAGCGGCAGTGCTGCAGCAGCCGTGGCTGAGAGCTGTGGCTGGGCACTGCAGCCTTGGCTATCACCAACGTACGGAGTAAAAGCACATAACGATGGATTTGGCATGGTTAGCTCTGGATTGAATTCCTTTTCTTGGGTTGTGCCACGACCTCAGATCATGTAATACAGCATTTTTTGTCTTCTAATGAAGACTGTAATCCACCAGGTGTATGCGGAGTGTCAGGAGGACACGGAGGCTTATTCCACTCCAGTGGGGGGAATATATGCCTATAAACGTGGCTCACCAAAGAGAGAAGGTGAGCCTCAAAAGCTGGTCTGCTCTACCAATCGCTATCTCTTTGGACATTTCTGTGGTTGTTTTATTTATTTATTTTTTTTACAATCTACTCCAATATCAATACATCTCTTCTTACGTGTATGTTTAGAAATGAGACCTCTGTTACATTATATAAGCACAAGACACACACGAAAACCCAACTATTTTTAATAGTAGAAACGGATAGGATTACGCTGTGCTCCCTTCTCATGCTGATATCTCTGACTTGTGAAATGGCCATAGGAGTGGTGGTGAAGCATCCCTTCTGAACACCAAGGAAGAATGGAAAATGCATGTTCGAAGCATTTCCGACCTGATGGCAAACTGCAGACTTCAGTTGCACTACACACACACACACACACACACACACACACATGCATATACACCTATACGTGTATGTATGTATGCGAGTGCGTATGCATATGTATATATACACCTATTTCCTTTTGCTCGGCGCCTGAAAGTTCATTTGTGGGAATCCTGATTCTTGATATATTATTTGTAAACAGAGGGTCGGGGGACTGGAGTGTTTCCTTGACTTCAATGGATGATGAGGCCTCAAGCTGTGCGCTCAGATTGGGACCTCTAAGCATCCCGCTGCTCCCTAACAGCTTGCTGAAAAATGACATAATTTGTGACATCAGCAATATGCTGCTTTAACAGAGGATTGTAAAACGGCTTCCACCCTTGTGTGCAGGACAGAAACACCCACGGCCCCTTCCCCATTCCCCCCATCACCTTGCATTCCTCGTACTTTCTCGGCACACGTTGCTGTAAAGCCCTGATATCTGCAGAGCAATAGGAAATTGCTTGGCGATGTCTGTGCGAGCTCCCAGCCCGCCGGTGCCAGGGAAGATGTCACCGTGCCGAACAGCGGCGGCTGCCAGCGGGAGGCTCAGAGATGCCGATTCTAATACAGACACTCAGTTTCGAGTACTGTTCACAGTTTGCTCGTGGCTGAAAAATGCCCCTTACCACCTGGGTGCTCAGGACGCTGTTTGGGGATGGAACACATTTCAGTTTGGACAATATCTTTTTGTTTCAATCGGTGCCTTTGCAGCATTTCACGGCTCAGCCAGCAAGATGTTTCATGTAAGAGCAACAGCAGAGAATAAACCTGATTAAAAATCATCCAAAATGATGCCAGGGCGGAACATTAGTCTCAAATTGAACCGAATGGCAGAGTTTGAATGCTTTTTGCAAATGCTCTGTGCCACACTGCAGGGCAAAAGGAATGATCTGCTTCCTGTGCTGCATGGAAGCAGTTGCATGCCGCGTGCAGTGATGATGCATCTGGGGTGGATTTATTATAAAATAAGATGCAAACTGGAAAAAAAAAAGAAAAAAAGAGTTTTAAAGGATATAAATACCATCATAAACTTAAGCCCGGTGAGAGGAATGTGCCTTAAGGTGAAAAGACTCATGGCTGTGTTTCTGCCACACTGGACAGGTGAATCCTGTGCCTGCCACCAAGAGGCAGCTGCCCACTGTGGCTGCAGCACCTGCTGGAGCTGCTGGTGAGTGGCAGAGGGCCCTGTACCCACTGCTCCTTGAGGCAGTGAGGGCAGAGGCTCGGGAGGCTCACCGAAACATAAGGCTAGAACATAACATGGGGCATGCCTAGTTCTACTCCCTCATCAAGGCTCTGTGTCAGATGCTGACATAGTCTGCTCCAAAGAAAGCTCATTGCTTTTCTTAAGTGACTTACGGTGCAACTGGTCTTCAAAGAGATGTTTTTTTTTATTATTATTTTTTATTTTGCTGGTTTGTTTTACAAATAGTTCAGGTGTTTGTACTTCCATCCTCTGCAAAGTCAGCTGAGCTCTGCCCACCCTTCTGCCCAGCACAGCCCCACTGGAGGGGACGGATGAACACTCATCCATCCCCATCCCTCAGCCTCTGCTCGTGGTCTGTGGGAAGAGGGGCTTTGCTGCGATTTTTGGGATGTCCAGGTGCGTGTGTGGAGGGGATGCTGGGAAACAGCAAGGTGGGGGTGTGGGGGCCAGCACTGCAACCAGACATGCCAGCAGCGCGCTTCGGGTACGTCCTCCCATCCGTGACAAGAAGAGCAAACTGCAGTACAGAAGCGCGAAACAAGCACTGTGTTTTGCCCGTAGCCCTTGCTGGTAACAACCAGCCCCAGACCTCTGTGGTGTCTGAATTTATGCACATTTGCTCAGGACGGAGGGAGAGCATGGCTCCTATTTTCGTACTTTGTTCTCACATGGAATAATGGGGGGAGAGGAGAGGAGGAGGGGGCAAGATGCAGCTGCAAAAACAGTCGGTGAGACATAAAAATCCCTATTGTTGTGTTGCGGCTCTCGGTGTCCTTCAACTTCTGGGCACAGCCACCCCCCTGGCTCAGGTTCAATGCACAGGGGAGCCGTGGGGCTCGAAGCCCCCTCTTGTTTTTCCCTAAGCCCCACTGTCAATTGTACTTTTGTTCAAGGAAAAAAAAATAGCCCAATGCATGACAATTTATAGCCGGGGAAGCAATTAAAAAAAAATTTATTATCCTTCCCTCCCACCCCTCCAATGGAGTGTTACAGCAGCGGGGGTTTTTGGTAGCAGAAATAGGAACAAAATCAGACGTGTGAGACCCAGCGTTGGTTTGCAGCGTTGATTTGGGAGTATCAGCCTTGCACTGGGAAGCGACAGCCCTGGAGCAGAGTGGGATGCTGATCTCCCTGCTAGGACACCCCATTCCTGTAGCGCAGGGAGCGCATTCCCTCCTCCCCCTGTCCCAGGGAGGGATGCTCAGGGCTGGGGGATGAAAGGGGCTTGAGGAGAAAAAGAAAACAAGGCAATGCCTCACCCCACAGGTTTACCCCCACGCCGCTCTTTAGAACAGGAGCTGATGACCCGCACTGCGTGGTTCTCCAAAATAGCCACGGAATGGATGAGATGTGCTCAAAAGCCGTGCTTGCTTTTCCTTTTTTTACCTCCCTCCTCCTACCCCAGTTCAAAATCAGGAATTGCTGCCTAGGAGCAGGTACTCCCTTTTTCCATCACACAGACAGAAAGTTTTCAGAGCCCATTTCTCCCGGGTTCATTGATTTCCGTTGGCGGCGGAATTGCAGCAGGGCGTGGGCGCAACATGGAGAGGCAGTGGGGAGAGAGTGTCGCCCCCAGAGCTGGGAGATCTGCCCTGGGGGGGTGAGGTGTTCCTCGTGACCCCAGGAGGAGACACAGCCCGGGGTCAGGCACTGCTCGGTGCTGCGGGAGCGCGGCGAGGGGCTGCGCTGGGAAACGCATCCCTGCCAGAGCGCCGTTTGATGCCGGCGTTGGAGAGGAAACCAAAACAATCTTTTCCTTTCAAGCCCCGATTTCAAAACAAAACCAAAGGAGAAAAAAAATATGTGAAAAAAACTCTCTAAATTTCTGAGCGCGGCTTTGAAGAACCCTTGGCTGCTGCTTTGCCCCCGCCACCGTGCCCCTGCCCTCTCCCTGCGCTGCCGCCCGGATGGCGGCTCGAGCAGTGCCCTGCTCAATAATTGCTAGAATCTGATAAGAAAAAAAAGGAAAGGAGAGAAAAAAAAAAAAAAAAAAAAAAAAAAAGAAGCAGCAGCAAAAGGGAAAATGCACACCAGCATTCAGGTGCTAACCTACTTATTTGAAAGTAATTTATTTTCCATTTTGCCCGTTTTCCCCCTTTAAAACAGAACGCTGAAAGAAAGAATAAGTGCTTTAACATTTCAATGTTGTGCTCTGGTAATTACTTTTTCACTTTTCCCCTAAGTTCCAATGTGAAAACCTCACAGGGGGGTCTTTGCTGCAGCAGGGCTACAGTTCCCAATCCCAAGCGCGAGATCTGCAATTACAAACCCATTCGGTGCCCTTCCCTATCATTAATATGCACAAAATCCCGCTGCTAATCTTATAATCTGTTTTGTTTCATCAATTGCCTGCCTGGCACCGGGCGGGAGAGAAGGAGAGGGAAAGAGAAGGGAAGAAAGAGGGACAGAATAAAGCCGGGAAGCACGTAGAGCTCCCAAAAGTAAACTGAGAAACAAATAAATGGGATTTTATTTGTTATAAAGTGCAGCTCGTTAGGGCTGGGAAATGAATGCGGGATTCTCCACCGGAGGGGATCTGAGGGACTTTGGGGGAAATGGGAGTGCCCCACTGCTGGGGTGAAGGCGCGGGATCGGGTCCCCTATTCCTCCGGAACGAAGTTTTTGGAGCCAGGGTCTGCCGGGACCCCCGGGGCGGTGGGGACAATGCAGGCGTTACGGGGGGATCCGCTCCCTCTCCCGACACGGCACGAAGGGAATAAAACAATCTGCACCACACGGATCCTATTGAGATTAATGAAAAAATTATGCAAAAGGAAAAAAAAAAAGATCCTGACCCTGTATCTCATTTTGCTTTCCCTGTGCCAGGCCTCGCCCCCGCGCTGCCCTGCACCTGATGATTTACAGACGTAATCTGTGGGGAGAGCTAGAAATGCGCCCAGCCCTGCCTGTCCCACATCATCTCCTAAGTAATTGTTTCTCATTAGTCCCGATAATGCTTTAACAGCGCTACCCGTAATTTAGTCATCCAAGAATTAATAACAAAGGGACTCACAGGGCTAGGGCTGGGGGGGCTACGAGATGCAATCTGGGCAGGTAGTCCTTCATTAATCTGATTAGCCTGGGGGTTCCCGTGCCATGGGGACAGCTCTCCCTGCTCTGGGACAGGTCACCCTACACCATCGGGATGGGTCACCCTGCAGCAGCACAGCTCGCCCCATACCACTTGGACCCTGGGGTCATCTCGTACGTACCCTAATGCTGTGGCCTGGCTGAGCCGCAGCTCTCCATGCACGGTGTGTTGGGTTGAGGCTGGGTTCTGTTCTCCTTATTTTTGTTTATTTTCCCCTTCCTCTCCCCTCCACCAGAACTAAGCAAAGCGTTCAGAAGGCGCTGATCAAGGTGCGGGGAGCACAAGATGCGAGCAGATGGGAGGGAGAAGGCGCCGTGACTCCCTACGTAAAACGGCCATGGAGGCGGCGAGAAATGAGACCCCAAAACAACTGTTTTCTATTTACAAATTTAAATAAACAGAACAGCCTTCCCCGCGGTGTTTGTCTAAGTGCAGCAGCATTGCTGCTGTGTAGGTCATGAAAAGGTTGGTGCATAGTTTAAAACTTCCCATTCTGTTAATTTCTTAAAGAACAGTCGTTCATAGTCTGAGCACAAAAGCTCATGATTTAATGAGGAACAGAAACAAAATCTCTGATTGTTGGTGTTTCAAACTTCATTGGAGTCCTCTGGCAACCACAAGTTGATCCTCTGCAGCTTCAATACCCTTTAGCCCTCCATATAAGAGTACATGCTGAATAGAGGACAATGCCCGGTTGTTATGTTTATTTACCCTTACTACAAGCTGGGTTAACCTCTTCAAAACAGCTTTACTAAGCCCGTTAACCACACGGCCCACATGACCTGTCGCTGTATCCCTAATGTGATGTAAATCTGACTCGCGACCATATGCACGAGTTCTGCTGCATTGTGCCGCCGAGAACCGCGCCTCGACCGCGGCTGCCGAAAGCAGAGCCGGAGCCTTGTGTAGGGGCAGTGTTTTAATGGCACAGATACACAGAGGGGGGAAGAGGGGGGCGTTGAGAAGCCCGTGCGGGGCAGTGAGTTTCATCACATTTATTTCAGCTGGTGTGTCATTACCCAGAACTTCGCCCTTCTGATGGACTTCAGCATGGGAACGGAGACTTCAGCATATGGAAGGCTGACCGGCGTCCACTCGTTATTTGAGGGGAGCTCACTGCTCACGTCCCACTGGTGTCCTCCCGTGAAGCCACGATCCCACAGCCATGATATCACTCAGCCCTGACATAGCAGTGGGAGCGAGCGGCACTTTGGGTCGGGAGCACTGTTAGTGACGAGCAGTTCTGGCAAGGAAATCATGGCAGATCTGCAAAACGTCCATGAATTTCTGCTTAAGCGTGATGCATTTGATATTCCCCCCCCCCCCCCAAAGTCTTACAGACATCTTTTAAAACAAGCTTCCGTGGCCCCATGGTGAGCGCTCCATTTACCACATCATTTTTTCTTGATGGCTGTGGCAAGCGTAACAATGTTCCGTGCCTGCTTCAGCAGCGGCATGTCGATCATGCTCCCGCGGAACGTGAACGCGCCCTGCAAGAGAGAGAGCAACCGTCCTGAGCAGGCATGGGAAGCTGCAGCCCGGCTCTCCCATCAGAACACATCTGCTGGCAGGGTGCAGAGATGGCTCCTAGCGGACAAGGTAACCAACACCTGGAATAAAGGTGTTTTTGGGGCAGGCAGAGGGAATCCCCACGTCTGGGCATAGCTGGCTGGGCCTCCCCACCAGGGCTGCCATGGTCAGAGCACAGGGCTGAGCTGGAGCCTGGGAAAAACAAATGGTTACTGTAATATTGTGTGTAAGAATCTAGCCCAAATCTCTGGAAGCAGCGGGAGGCACACCTGAATGCTGCTACAGGGGGTTTCCCAGCAGTGATCCCAACACACATCAGCAGCGATGGGAGAGCCAAGCAAAGCCTGGCCTCACTTTGCATTTCCAGGGACTCTGTGCTGGCACTGTGATGAGTTCAAAGCAATCAGCAATGTGTTGCAGCTACCACTCTGCAACAGAAACACGTACGAAGCAGAGCAAAACCTAAGTGTTACCTTGGGTGTTCTTACCAAGAGAGGACTCGATGATAAAGCTCTGTGCATTAGGATATGTCAAAAAACAAGGGGGAAAAATGTTATCTGTAGTTCTGACAGTACCTTGACACATTCTTGGATAAAGCGAACACAGAGGTGTAATTCTGTCCCCAGGGAGTTCAGAGCCAAGGGAGAAGGAGATGAGAGGGGCACCCTGTGCAGCATGGCACTGGCTCCAGGGACAGGTCCGGCAGTGAGTGAGGCAAGGATGGGGGGACAGGGATGGGAACGGGTTGCTGCGGGCGCATGGGTTGGGATAGGCATCTCGCTGCTGTCTGCTTGTCTGTGAGGGCTGGTAGGGGTTAAATGGAGGAATCTCATAAACAGAGGGAAAACACTGCCCATTGACAGAAATGGGAGTGAAATGTGCTGCTCTGGTGGTACACATCGGTTGACTGAAGGAGTACGAATTAAACACTAAATCACATCGTGGAACAAGTAAAACAAAAATCCACCTTGAACGGTAACATGACAAAAATCAGCATCGTTGCATATAAGAGCAGGCTCTGTAGGAGCCTTTAACAAAGCAACAGTTAAAGCTATGATTTTATTGTAAGCAGGATTTCATGCTAGAGCTTGCAATATTTTAGGGGGGTCGGAGAATAACGGGACTGACAGCACTCAGTTGCAGATGCTTCAGATTGAATGTCTTGTTTATGGAGCAACCGGTCAAGCCTACATTAATAGCAACAATGATATTAATAATAATAATAATAATAATACTTTCTGCCCTAGTGACATCCCAGCCAGCTTCATGTATAGTTTCAACATTAACAAAAGATGCAGCCTCAAATCACTCCATTTATTAACTGCTGTGAAAATACTGTAAAATTTAAGTAGACATTTTATGATGTTATTCTTTGGAATAATTCAAATCTATGATCTAAAGCTCCCGGTTAGCACAAGGCATATTTTTTCACAGTGAGAAAAATGCATTTTAATTGTGCCTGTTTTCCTATAATCATTCAGTTGCAGAACAGCTATTGTTTAAAAGAGAAATTCATGTGTGCACGATAAGCAGAGAGCTGTTAAGGTCTGCAATAGCCCTTCCCAGTCCTGAGAAGTGGCTGCATTGGGAGCAGCTCTCCCAAGTGCCCACAGTGTTGTGCAGAGAGGTGGGCACCCAGTGATGGTTGTGGGGTCAGGACATGGTCTGCAGGGCCCGTCCTGAAAGGAAAATGGGATAGCAGCAAGTGGAGGCATGAACATGGAAGCACGGCAGGTACGCAGAGCATTCTTCTGTCAGCATGCAGTTGCAGGTTTGGTTGTTATGAATTTGAATTCCCAAGGGGAAAAAAGGCAGCAATGAGTAGCACAAAGAATTTGGCTTCTCTGCCCATTCACTCAGAGGTTTAATTTCTCCCTGCTAATTTGCAGTGCTGAGCTAAAGTCCAGAAAAAGAAACCGACTTTAATTCCACTGAATATGCCCTATTCACTCCTCTCCTTCCACCCACAGGTTTCGGCAGATAGGAAATACCCATAATTACAGCTTTGTCCCCATGCTCTCTTTTCCGACTCTGGTAGATGAAATTTGCCCTTAACACTCTTTTGATTTTTACTCACATTAATACAAAGAAAACGCGACGTTCTGTAAACACCGTTTACTTTGATAGTGTTAATCTGGGGACTGGTGTAGCCATAGATCCAAATTTTCTTTTTGGCTGATGGTCTTCAATCATCTCACACTTTCAGCCCGTACTGCCAGTAGTTCAGCTGCTGATCGGATCCAGACTCAGCTCTGAAGGAAACAAGATGCAGGCCAAGCCCAAAGAGGTCCTGTCCCCTCTGTGATGAATTTCAGTATGTCCCAAAGTGCTCTGGGAACAGAACGTAGGGGGCTTTTGGCAAATACTGAAAACAGCTGGAAGAGAATTAAAATTAGAGAAAGTTGCTCCTTCTCTCTCTCTCTCTCTCTCTCTTTCTTTCTTTCTTTCTTTCTTTCTTTCTTCCTTTCTTTCTTCCTTTCTTTCTTCCTTTCCTTCTTCCTTTCCTTCTTCCTTTCCTTCTTCCTTTCCTTCTTCCTTTCCTTCTTCCTTTCCTTCTTCCTTTCCTTCTTCCTTTCCTTCTTCCTTTCCTTCTTCCTTTCCTTTCCTTTCCTTTCCTTCTTCCTTTCCTTTCCTTTCCTTTCCTTTCCTTTCCTTTCCTTTCCTTTCCTTTCCTTTCCTTTCCTTTCCTTTCCTTTCCTTTCCTTTCCTTTCCTTTCCTTTCCTTTCCTTTCCTTTCCTTTCCTTTCCTTTCCTTTCCTTTCCTTTCCTTTCCTTTCCTTTCCTTTCCTTTCCTTTCCTTTCCTTTCCTTTCCTTTCCTTTCCTTTCCTTTCCTTTCCTTTCCTTTCCTTTCCTTTCCTTTCCTTTCCTTTCCTTTCCTTTCCTTTCCTTTCCTTTCTTCTCTGTCTTCCTTTTTTTTTTTTTTTTTTTTTTTTTTTTTTTAGGAGGGAACTAACAAAGAATTGGAGTCTTGGAAAAAAGAGAACTGAGCCCAGTCAGTGTTAGTGCCACAGAGATCCAGCCTGCAGACATGGGAAGCAACAACAGAGAGCTGACAGAGATCAGTCACGTTCACAGGTTGGGAGCTGGAGAGGCAGCCTGAGAAAAAGGGGTAGCTCATCATAGCCACTGCCTAAACTAACTCAGATACAACAGAGTTCAGTGCATAACTGGGGGCCTTTCTTTGACAATGTACATGACACCCCTGGTCGAGCATTGCCACGGATCAGGCTCACAAATTTTGAATGTGTCACATCTGTACAACAAGCACCGAGTAACAGAAGGTTTTGGCATTGATCTTTTATATGCAAAGACCAAAGGCTGAATGTGTTAGTGCAGTGGTTCCTGGAATATGCGTGTGTTTGTATGAGGCAACATGCAGGAACTTCTGCTCTGTGAAACTGTTGGGGATGGTTAAGAGCTTGCTAAATCTATACTACCCTCTCACAAACATAGCATAAGTTTTTTATGGCAAGACGTATTTAATCTTCCTAGAAAGTAAATGGATGGGATTCAGAGTTAGCGATTTCTGTATCTGCTGCGGATCAATGTGTTTTGTGGGAGCCAGGAAAAGGGGGAAAACTCCACATCCAACTCTCTTGCTGGCATTTATTATGTGTGGAAGAGTTGTGTTGACTTTGGATGGACAGGAAAACCAGTGAGGCACCTGTCATGACTTTTCAGAAGATCATGGAAATTGAAGTCTCTAACTTCTTCATTTCTCCTGAAACATGTCCATGTAATGTGCAGTGTTATACAGGGTTTCACTCCATCCACTTTTGTTTCCTTATGCATCACTGGGTAAACTAAAGAAACAAGCTGCATAAAGCTATTGGGTTACTTCAGGGGACCTCATAGCTCTGTGGCACACTTGCCTCTGAGCGGTGGCTTGTATGAAAGACAATGAGTTAATTAAAGCAAAATAGTAATTGTTCTGGGACATGTGGGACAGCGATCAGACAAGCTAGGCCCCCTTGGTTGACAAGAGGGAGAAATTAGAGGAATTCCCACTCCTGGGAACACTTGGGGCAGTTTCCTCAGTATTTGCTCTTTCCTTGCCTCTACCCATGTCCATCTGGGTGGTTGCAATGAGCTCCTTGCAAACGCCACTGCAGGCCCTCTGTTCTTAAATGGAGGAAAATATCAATAACAGGATCGTTTTTCCTAAGGGCTGGCAAGTACATACATTTGAAAGTACTGAGAAAATAAAAAAAAAATTCCCCAAAATCTACTGGCTTCCCTTTTGGTTACAGATGTGACTCCAAATGGAAGCACTAGTCGTGAGGACTCTGCTTTCTGTTTTGGGAATCAACAATAGTTGTTACCAATTACCTTGACCTTTGCTAATAAATCTTGTTTGTGGCTTGTCTACTGTAGAAAAAGAGCCAACATTTATCTTGTATAGTGTGAAATAATATAGCCAATGGTGCTATGCTCAGTTGTGTGTCTACAAGTATGGACTGCATTGGGCAGTTCCGAGTGGGGACACCCAGCTCTCTCAAAGCAGTTTACTTGGGGATCCTATTCAGGAGATTTGGATGGCAGGCTTGGAGGTACCAGGAGATGTTCATGAGCAGATAGGGCCTTGGCGTCGGGTACTCTGGTCAGTGGTGGAAAAGGAGAAGAGAGCCACGGTCGTGTTCCATGGAATTGCAGTACTTATGAGAAAGCACCTGCTGCTGAATTTTGAATTAAACATAGGTCTGAGATGACAGTTATTGAATGCTTGTGAAATTGCCAGCAAATCTCTGCCGCTGGTTAGGTGATGTGCTCAGAAGACGAGCAAGCTCTTGAGTGAGGGGAAGTCCTTTGAAGGCACTCTGCTGTCACTAGGTTAGAAACACTGCCCCGTTGATGAAGGTGTGCTTTTCTTCAATTACTTTTATTCTCAGTTCAGCTAGAAATACTTTCCCTTGCAGGCCAAATCCCTGCACTCATGTAGACAAGCGTCTTCAATTCCACAGACTCAAGAAATGTCTTTGAGTCACAATTACCTGAGTAGCAATCTCTATTTTTCTTGTAATTCGGTGGATTATTTGGGGATAAATCCCAGAAGTCCACTTAGGACTTTTTGGTGACCACAAATATATGTGGAATAAACCCACTAAAATCCTCCCAGGTCTGAGAACATTATCTCTAATCCTGCACATTAACTTGTCCTAAGGAAATGGGAGTGCTGTGCCCTGGAAGAATGGCAGATTTGCTCTTCTGAGGAGGGGAGGAAGCAGGTGGATGGCAAAGGGTCCTCCTAAAAAGCATGGCATTCAGGAAGATAATTCCCTCAAGGATTAATGAAAACACACATTCTTTAAGCACCCCCCTGCAGAGGAAATGTGGAAATCTCTGCTTCAGGGCTTAAAAAGAACGCTTGGATTTGCTTACAGGTATATGAACAAAAGGGAGCCCAGCTCGCAGCACATGGAGCTGGGTCTGTGCCTGGGGGAGGAGTGATTAGCCTAACCACAAAGGAATGACTTTCCCTTCAAACAGAAGGTTGAAACCATATTTTTGGGGAAGTCAAGAGTAGGAAATAAGCTAACAGCTGTGATGGTGCTGAATGAAGGCTTAATTAATTTTCTTTTTCTTCTGCAAGTTGTCGCCAAAGAGCCATCACAGAGAGCTGGGTCACAATTCCACTTTTATTTTTGGTGAACTTCCAAAGGTCACTGAGCTGCTAGGAGCTGGTCAATAATATCTGGGTCAATTGAGCACGTTTTTCAGCTTATAACAAGAAAAAGTCTCCTGCTCCTCTCTGCTTTGGTCTGTCCTGCCTCCAAATTGACACACAACTCTCAGCCTTCTTTTAGCATCTTTGCAGTAGGAAATGACAAAAGAACCAGTGCAGTCACTTAGGACAAACTGAAGACTCCAAACACAGCAAGCTATACTACCAGAGCTTTTCTGGTTGCATATTTTCATATCCTCTGCTATGAACCCTTTGACATTTGCCTCTTTTGGTCACAATGTTACGTGAGGATAGGAAGGCACTTATAAACAAGATCTTTGGGAAAAATAAATGATCCCTGGAAAGACTTGTCAAAAATTTCCTTTTGGCAAGAGGAGATACATAGGGGTTCTCTGACACCCACAGAAGTCAGGGATGAATAGGGAGGGAATTCTGCAATGTATGCATGCACACCAGCGGGGCCCTGTCATCATCACATCTTGATGTGAATAAGACTTTAAATATCACTGCCTTTTGTTTCTTCTTGCCTGCGTAAACTTCCACCAGTACAGAAGCAGTTACTGGGTACAGAGGACGTATCGCTTTGTAATGCAAGATGTAGTCGGCAGCCTGTGTGTGTGAGATATGATTCTGCCTCTTGGAGACGATGGAAGGACACAAAAGGTCGAGAAAAAAAGAGCAACAGCAACATGAAATAGAGATTTTTTTTTCCCCTCAAATAAGCCCCTAGCAGCAGTACATGAACTCTGACAGGAAAGTCCTCTCTAAAGCTCAACAGGTGGAAAGGACTCTATGATCCCCCCAGTCCACAGTGGGGCAGGAGAGATGAAGAACAGGGACCCAGAAAATCTATTATTTCAGTCTTGAAGAGTGCCATCTCCTCCGCACAACGTTACTGTTCCCAGTCCTCGGATGAGGGTCCTGCCCTGCTGTGTGACCAGGAAAGTCGTGTTTCCATTTCACAGCTCCCCCAGACTGTCTGAACCAGTGGAGACAGCCACTTAGGCTGGGATGGGCCAGCAGATCCTGCTTGGTCCAGCCGCAGAAACCGCTTCAAGCTACCGAAGTCTCCACTTTGCACTGAGCCTGTGTAAGATCCCTGAATGAAAGGCTGGAACCAGGGTTTTTAATTGCTGTCTTTACGTTTTCACTAGATTCCTTCTCACTGTAGTTATTGCCTTCCTGTGTGCTCATGTAGAGTAGGAAAGAATAAAATTAAATAAACAAAGAGAGTCCTAGGAATATTCTTCCTTAGTTTCCAGCTGTCATCTATATAATGGATGGGGAACGGAAGAAGCCTAGAGAGCATACTGGTTTGGAGATGCTGCTGCCAAGGAAATCTTTACTTCATAGCACAAAAGCAGCTCCCTGGATAAACATCATATCCAACCAGTGAGCATGATGGTTATTATACAGAAAAATGAAAAGTAACTAACACTAAGATCAGTATCCTCAGATGCCCTTAATTAAGTCATTCAAAATTAACTTGAGGCTTACAGTTACTGAAGCAATTCGTTAAAATCTCGAAAATTGAATTTGGAAGTAGGTGCCTACAGGACACTCGGAAGGCATTTGATACTGAAAAGGAAGGTGGCCGTAAAGCAACACGGGCAAGAATAGTATTGACAGTGAAGTTTGTTCTGTCAACAAGAAAGGAATCACTATTATTTTTGTATTCTGTATTATTATCTCTGATTTCACATTAATTATCTGAATAGCATTGAGCAGCCATTCCTCACTGCGGTTCTCTATTCCAGTTGAGGGAGCTTTTGCAGAAAGCTTCTCTAGCCCTGTGAGAACGGCAACTAGCACAGAATGGAGCTGCAAGGCAGCAAGACTGCTGCTGCTGAAATTACCTGAAACAATATTTTGGCTGTAAGGGCCTCTGAATTTCCTTCAGTAAGCCTTACAAAGGGCTATCTGGTGAGAACATGACATGTCATGTCAGATCCTGCTTCGAAAAGTGAGCACTTGCTAGTACCTTGCAAGCAGGGCTGGGCACATCATTGCCTTCATGGTTTGCTCTGTGCTAAGTGTTTTTTGGCACTGCGCCTCCACATGGAGGTGTCCACATGGAGGGACAGGTTTGGCACCTGGACAGGTTTGGCACCTGGACCCCCGAGAGGTGACATCCTCTGTCCTCTGTGGGTGCACTTCCTGGAGGGCAGGGGCCACGTCCCTTGCTGGGCAGGCAATGAAGGTGTGCAGAGACTGTCCTCCTGAGCAGAGAAATGCAGTGTACAAGCACATCTTGTCTGTGGAGGCATTCAAGGCCAGGCTGGGAGGGGCCCTCGCAACCTGATTTACTGGGTTACAACCCCATGGCAGGGGGTTGTAACTGGATGGGCTTTAAGGTCCACCCCAGCCCAAGACATTCTATGATTCTATGATCCCAGACTCTCTGACCCCGTGCATTGGTCTTAAATGAGAGGAGGAAAACAGATTTAAGATGCAACGTGTGCTTGCTGGGGAGCAAGGAAGGGAGAATTAACAAGAAAATATTTTGTGTGAATTTCTGCCCTGCTTTAGGAGCCTTTGCAGCCCTGTGCAGTGAAATCTATCTCCTGCTTTCCCCACCTGGCACATCTCCCTCAGGACTGATTGTGCCAGTGTAGGAACAGGTAGAGCACAAGTAATTAGTTAAAACGTCCCCTTCTGCTCTGCTGAGGGGGCTCGAAATGTGCCCCCAGGTGGGTCTTCCTAAGAGAAAAGCCTTCAGCTGTGACACAATACACATTTTGTACGATTGTACCCACAAACTTGAAGCACGAATACTCTATTAGTCTCTATTGCTATATATGCATCAATTTGCACTTCTAAAAACAAGCAGCCTGACAGTGGCCCGTGCTTAAATCCCAGCAGCATTCTCTGTTTACACCCAGAGAAGCACCTGAGCCTGTACTTCCTAACACTAGCAATGCCACCCAAATCCCTGGATCCCCTGCCTGAGGAATACGCACCGCCCACTTCATGCAAACAACAGATCCTTGCAGATCGTACCCAAATGTAATGTACTGTCTATCAGTCTAACACACAACAAGGTACTCTGTGCTCCCCGTGGGGTCCTGACTGCCCCGTTAGCCCTGTGAGGGGTCTGCTCTCAGCGGGCAGAGCCCTCCTGGGCCCGGCGGGAGCTGGACAGGGCCCAAGTGTGAGGCGCATCGTCTCCAAGATACAGTGGCTTGGGGCAGCTTGTCCCAGACAAAGAGCATTATGAGGGAACCACTGCTGGAAATTTCCATCCCTTTGTTGGGTGGATGCTGTGTAAATAAATGCATTCCTAAGATTTTTCATAATCCCGGAAAGGCCCGTAAAAGAAGCTCTACAGCCTGTCAAATCGCTGGCGTTCATAAATATTATTCCTCTGCCGCTGAGCACACGATGTACAATGGCACAGAACTGAATGCAAGAAACGTATGCCAAAAGCTTTCTAAGGAGAAGTCTGTGTGTTTGGATACGGCGTGTACAGATATTTCTTCTGCTTTGTCCCCATTACAGCTCGGATTTGTGAATTGCTCACCTTCGTTCTAAACACTCCTCACCTGACAGGCAATGTTGGCAGCTGCATTTAGCTCCCTATGCCTGGTGTGATGCGCAGGTGCTTTGAAAACACTTATAAATTAGTATGCTGCTATAAACGTGTAAGCAACCTCTTAACTTGACTTTCCCGTTTTCCCTTCTGTCTGAATCGTATTTTAAACACAGACGATTCAGGAAGATCCTCTTACAGCAACAATGCCCCACTCACTCGTCATATACAAACGGATAGAGAAGGTATTCTGTTCACCCGGTGTGCTGGTAGCGTAGACACGGGACTTACTTGCACAGCAGAGAGCAGTAGCGGCAGTCACCAAACGGGAGATCTTCCCAAAAGAAGCCAGCAGCTTCTCCCTCTACCTCTGCCCTCTCACACTCGGTTAATCTGGATTTCTAAGCTGACTTCTCCGCTTAATGCAGCACAAATTCTATAAAATTTTAGAATAGAATCTGACTTTCAGTCTGCCACGACAACATTTATTGCCTCCCTCCTTCGTCTCTGAACAGGCTCTGACATTTATCTAACACTTAGGTTTTACCAACAGCTACCCCTGCTTTCTTTGGGATGAAGTTTTCAGTTTTGGAAATCGCATTCCCTACTAAAACAGATCTGGGAAAGCACTGAAACCACACAGAAATAACACGTTTCTTTTCAGTACTTCTCATTTCTAGGTCTCAAATTCCTAGACAATAGAGAACATTTAATACATAATTTGATAAAACATGAAATGTACTTTTTCAGTGTTTGTCTTTTATTTGCCCAGAATACTTTGTTACTGTTTACTTCCTACATATGCTATTTCTCAAGCTGAAAATATATTTTAAAAAAAGTACAATGAAACCAGCCTAGAAGCCAAACCAAAACAACACTCCAAACAGCACTATCTCGGTAATGTAAACCCGGTTTTGGCCAGCGAAGTCTTTAACACTCTCCTTTTTGGATGCTGTCACAGCATCTCCAGCTCTGCAGTACTCATCTGATAGGCAAATTTTGAGGAACCTCAGTACTCACAATTTGGGGGGCTGCTGTGCCCAAGCTTGTCAGCTTCCAGGACGAAGGAGCCTGCCTCAGCCTTTTCTCAAAGAAAGATTATTATGGTAATTGTCTCTCTCAAACTGGAACTGATTGTAAAAGCTTATTACTGTATTTTAATATAAAATACTGCTGACCAAGGGCAGCAAACTTTAAAACCAATGAATAATAAGCTGCGATCCCAGAGACCAAAGACCGGTAACTTATCTGCCGTGCAAACAACCACACAAATCCCTCACATTTATTTTTTCCAGGCTTTCAACTTTGATTAATAACATGGCAAAAGTACACAAGTCTCAACCATATTAACCACAGCTATATTTTCAGCCCCACTGACACGAACGCTTTAATAAAATAAAAGGAAAAGGAAAACAGAGGAGGTGTTTCATTAGGACATGAGGATTACTAAAACCACTGTGTGGAGCATTTGTCAGGAGGTGGCACGGGAAGAGTTATTACTTACATTTTAGCGTGTCTCTAGGACGCAGAGCCAGAGGCTCCCTCGGTGAGATATGTTTGCTTTGGAAAAATATGAAGTAATCAGGCTGCCCGAGCTCTTCTAGCTGACACGTTTTTAATACCAAAATGCAAACCCAGCTAAGAAGTTTGCAGGAAACACTACAGGGAAAACTGTTTTTCCAGTTTTGTTAGGAAGCCCAGCAACACTGAAGTGGTGCGAGGCCCAAAAGTTCTCAGATTAACCTGCCAGTTCTTTTTACAGACAGGCAGCTACGTGTAAAAATATATGAAGCGTACATATATGAAGTGTGGTTAAAATAAAGCACCAAGACGCAAACCCCCACAAATCTGTACTTGTGTCTGCTTACAGAAGCTTAAAACCTACATGAAAAGCGTTTATTAAAACACACACACACAAAAATGGCTGATGTGATAAGGAAACCAGTGTTGTGCCAATAAGATTGCAGCTTCGAAACAAATCCAAAGAGTAATGCTTGCTACTACAGAGTGCTTGCATTTTAACATCTGTAGCTTCATTGTTGTGCGATACTGGGACTGCAGTTACATCTCTCCCAGTCTCCTCACTGGCTGTACAAAGGACAGGGGTATTCCGTAGATGAGTTTCTAAATTCAGTGAATTAAAAGCATTTTACAAACAATAAAAAATAAGCAACAGCGGGCTGAGCGCGTCATTTGACTTTTCCGTTCTGCAGCTACCTGCCCACACTCTTGCTCCAGCAGCATATTTATAATGATGCCTTTGGCAACAGATCCAAGCTTTTAAAATCAGGATAACGTGCAATGCTGGTCACAGATTTTCTATTTCTAAACCACTAACAGGAAGACAGCCACCCTCCAAAATAGGGGAAGTAGAACAAAGAGATCCAGGCACGTAACACAGTAACAGTGACCCTGAAATAACTGCTCAGGATGGCACCCAAATATGATAGTAAAGGATGCATTAGAAACACCTCGGCACCGCAGACGGGATGCAGCAGCCTCGCAAAGCAAAGGGCAGACCAATAACAGATACCTTGTCACACTCTCATCCCGAGATGAAAGCACCATTTCTGCTTTGACCTTTTTTAGAATCCGTAACACACAACACCTGGGGCAGCCGAGATGCAAGGGAATGGGGAAGGGGCACGCTGCAGCTTATTCCTACCCACCAGCAAGTGACAAAACACACAGAAAATCTCTGAGCTGCGCCGGAGAAAGTGAGAATCTATGCACAGCCCAACATGTGAGCTTCATTAACAAAGATATTTTTTCCCACTTGAATTGCACACATGCGAGTGTAAAGCATTTCTGCACGCCCCCACTACCCGCTCTGACATCGAGATTTTGGCTGTCCCAGGCTTGGCTGTCACTAAGACAAACATATTTCACCACAACTTTTTTCATTCAAAAAGAGGCAAACTGGATTATAGCAAATAACCTTTAAGATAATTAACTGACAATGCTGCAACTAGCATAAAATCTTCCTTCAGGCGACCCCTAATTTAAGTATTACTGGCACAAAGTGGAGACAGATTGTGCATCACCACCGCAATATTTACATAGCAGAAACCCACAGAGCAGGAAACGTGAGACTCAATGATGCACTAAATTAGGAACAATCATATTCTAGTGTTAATTTGCTTTCCACTCTATCCAAATTTCAGGTCCAGCAATCGGTGTAAATGCACATAAAACATTCCCATTTCTAATGATTAAGAACCACAATCCGCAAGCAGCTCTGCTCAGAAGTAAATCTACTCACTGCTAGGGACGTTTGGAGGATCAACCCCTCAAAACTGAGGCAGTTTTACCAGCACAGAGATCTTCTGAAAACTGAGTCTTCCTCATCTGCTTATCCCTTTCCATCAATTATGCCTGCGCAAGCTGTTGGAGTCTCCTGCCCAGCTACCTGCCTTTTGCTTGCAAATATTTCCTTTTGGCTGATTCTGCGGCGCAACTCAGAAGCAGTTTAAATTCACCGATGCTGCAGATACATACGCGTGTACTCAGAAGGCTCTGTGCTCAAAGGATTAAAGTTAAAACGGGGAGAGAAAAAGACAACCAGGTTATTTGTTAACACACTGGTGCCACATTTACAATAAATACACACTCTACAGTCTCGATGCAGATACAGATTTCAGAAGCGTGACTCTCGAATGCAGCATGCTTTGTAAGACGAATGCAAACAGCCACCACCAACCTCTCTAAATTTTAAGCATTATTTAAATTTACTTTCCACAACATCGTATAACAAAATATTTACCTTTCCTAAACGCTGATGTTCTTCAAAAGCAGACATCAGTTCTTGCGCCCACTTTATTTTTTCAGGGCTGGGAGAGAACTGTTCCTGGACAACAGCAATTTGGTTAGGGTGAATCACCTGCTTACCTGCAAAGAAGATTAATAACACCAGAATCATGCATCGACAAACAGATGTTCAAGCAAAATGTTCCAACCACTTGAGGCTCTCCTATGCCTCGCAGACTTTCTGCTACCGAACTAATTATTTTACTTCTTTTCTTTTATTATTTAACTGGACTGTGTGCCAGATTTTTAAGAATAAAAATATCTTGCGCAATACTCGCATTTGGTGTGTTTGAAGGGACCCAGAATTCTTTTTCCTCCCTCCCCATTTCAGTCCATACATCTTCCATGGGTCATCTCAGGTGGAACTGTTGGTCTGGGGCAGTCAGCAGTGCTAGGGTGCAATGCTCCTCTGAATTTTACCTTTATAAATAGCACCTCCAGCCACTCGTACATAAATTGCGTTCAAATGCGTTCAGAAAATGAGATTTATCAAACTGAAAAGATTCCAGTCATGCAGGGATCGTTCCCTCAATTCTTAGCATTGGCTCTGCATCATGCAATGCTCAGCGCTGCTTATGTTTTTGTCGTGTTTCGCAGGTGCAGGTAGGCTGGGATATTTATTTAGCCACCGGTATATTAAACTGCTGCCAGAGGTGCCCCGAAGTGTTACGAAGCACTTTTTTTAATCCTTTCTTGTATGAACATACAGTAGGAAAATAAAAATAGGTGTAGCCTTTTTTTTTTTTTTTTTTACCAGAGATTTTCCAATGTGAATAGACAGCCACATAATCCGTTCTAATCTGTTATTGTACTTAGCCACATTAAAACAAATACATATCTAATTTGTTTGACAGTTTTCAAAGTGTGGCACTCGACGTTATTAGCCCGTTTCTAAGGGAATTTCACAGGCAACGTGACGGCTGCACGATCCCCCGCGCCGTGCCGTGGGAGCGCTTCAATAAAGCGGGGCTACTGCAGCTCCCGGCTCCTCAAACCTCGCCGTGACACAAATTAATCCCTCTATGCCACACGGCAGAACGGGTTGCAGCCACGAGCCCCGTCCCCAGGCCTTTCACGCCTCCCAGCCCTACAGCGGGGCACCTCGGGCTAGGCCGAGGGCCTGGGGCTGCTGCGGGGCTTGCCCCATGTTGGGCCCACACCTGCTCCGGGCCTTCTGCGGTGCCCAGGGACCCCTGGGGACCTCAGGAACCTGTGTGGCTCTGGGGTGACATGGTGGTCATCTGTGGAATCTGTGGTGGCATGGTGGGCATCTGCCCACGGCATGCCGTCTGGCCTGGGGAGGGAACAGGACCTTTCCATTGGGCTTGTGGATGTGAAAGTAGAAATAATCTCATCACTACGTGCAGTAAGTCCCATATCACAGCACACGCGTGCCACTGTTTTAAACAACAGAATGGGAAAAAGATTCCCATCACCGGGATTCCTTGTGTCAGCCTGCAATGGCTCTCTGATAAATGTGTGCCATGACAGGGTTGTGAGTGCTTTCTTTTGATAGAAAGCAATTGTAAGTCTTCAGTGCTGCCGCGTCTCTTTAAAATCCACAAGTCGTTCGATTTTATTTTAGTTCCCATTAAACAGTTGCTAGTTTAAGATCTTCAGGGTGGCCAGATATTCTGTCTGAAATTTTAATATGACAAATAATTAACAATAATCTGTTTTTTTTTTTTTTTTTTTTTAAAGAAAGAAATCATGGGCAGACAAATTCCCTGAGATAATGCTTTACATTTGTTCTAACCAAACGTACTTCAGTCACTTTAATTAAATGTCACTACTGATAAGCTTAGGATGCTCCTTCTTTTTAATGTGACTCATTCTAAACTAGTTCTAAAGATGGAGAGTGTACAAATAATTCCTGCAAAATGCTGGGAAACCTAACTTTCTGGAAGAAATATATAACAGATTTTAACTTATAATTAGAACTACAACAAAAATAAAAACACACATACGATTTGTTAACATGTGAAACATTTCTGTAAGAAGATTTTCTTTTGATACAAACATCCGTAGCAGGAAGCTATACTTCACACCATTAAAACATTACCGAACAGTTTACAGAGAAGAAAATCGAACCTTTGATTTATAGCACTCGGTGGATTTTTGTCACAGAATTATGTATCCAAATAACTGTATAATAGACGTAATGCCATGCAGGAATGAAGCAAATATTTTAAGCGGAATTGTTGTTATTGACAAGTTACTGAGAGAGTGCAAAATTGGAATACATTAAAATTTATGACCATGAAATCCTTTTTACAGTACCTCTTGATATATCGTGTTTTAAATCAATACCTGTCAAGTCTTTTAGGTAACTGTATGATGGTGTTGTTTTAGCCTTCTACAAAAGACTACAAAAAGAGAGGAAACCTATAGTGTTTCGTATTTATATCTGGCTTCTCAGCATGGAGCACGGGACTTTCTATAATGACTAAGTCGTCTGTTAAAGCTTATCATAAGTCTTCCTTAATTTTTTACATAAACTTTCCTAAAACTGATGACCATCTATATAGGCAGCACGCCGGCTTTCAGTCCACAGACTCAGGCATTGTAAAACATCCTGTTGTATGTGCATGTGCCTGTGTATGCATATATATTAATAAATATACAAAAGATGTATTGCATTAGCTAAACTACAATTGAAAGCAATCAATTTTATGGAAACACAGTAGCTGAAGAAAAAGCAGACTGTTTGAAAGCTAGCTGGAAAAAAACGTGGCACTGAGGGTCACGGCAGTAACCAAATAGATGGTAAATTCTTCGCTATATAATTTAACTTGCTAAATTGTCAGTGAACAAAACTTAATTATTTTAAGGACAATTCCGTTCTACTGGTTTCTGAATACAAGAAAATGTAAGGACATGTAACCTTGCTGAATGCACGGGGTTTATGATGATATTCGAGAGAGGTGAATGTGGCCCTACGTGCACACGCATTTTGCCAGTTACCAGGCAATTGGCGAGCTTTCCCTCATTTTAGTCCTGTTGATTCCAGTGATTTAGATTACACGTGAAAAAGCAGAAATATGTGATTGTAAATAGTTAAAAATAACAAGAATCACATGTTTAGACCTTGTTATTAAGGCAATGCTTCAGGATTTTATTATCGCATTATCCGACAACTGTCAGTGACAAATGTGATGTATTTTATAGAAGGTCATGGATTAAGCTAGGGCCCATTTGTAAATTTCTGTGGCGAAAATTAAATTGCAAATATTAAAATGTTTTTTATTTATATAGTTTTTGAAACAAATGTTTTTCCTTTCAGTTTGGAAGTGACATTTTAATTTAGCTAAACTAAGCAATAACAAAGATGAAGTGGACTGCAAGCAAAAGAAAGAAAAAGACAAGGGAAATATTTTTGATAGCCCTCAAATATTTTTTCTTTACCAAAAATATGAAAAAGTCTGTTTTGTTCTGAACTTTTTTTTTTTATTTTTTATTTTTTAAGAATTTTGGCCACAAAATTAGGACACTGACCCATCTCCCTTTATGATGGGAGCATTGGTCAGGCTGCTTGCTGCACTTCTGAGATGTGGTGATCAGAACTGCAGAGAGGCAGAAGGCAAAGAGCTGAGAGTTTCTGTTAGTGAAGCTGGTACCTTATACACAGCTTTATTCTTTATGGATGCGTTAGATACAGACTTGATGCCCTAAATTGCCACGCGTGACCTTTTTATTTGTCTCCTATCTGGACCCTATTCTCATGTGAGAAATCTTCCTACGGAAAGGCGATGGAGTCCAAAGCCCCATCGATGCTGTTTATGCTTTGCGATTTAAAATTTTCCAAACTGGCAGCCTGAGCAAAGTATTTAAAAGCACATTAAGCATTCAGAAAGATTGCTCTCAAAGGTGCTGGGCATCTGCAGCTCCATCTTCTGTCAACAGGAGGTTCAGATACTTAAATTTTTCAAAAATCCAGCCCTTCCCTAAACTAGAAAAGATTGGTCTCGATTACGTAGCCATCAGCAGGTGCTACCATTCAGGAGCTCCATTATTTTCCCCACTTCAATAGCGGACGAATCGAGGGTGGAAGTCCACACGGACACAGATAATGTAGTGTAGCTGTGAGGAGCTCCCCGCTCTGCCTCTGAAACGAGATCTGCTTTCGCAACTGCTGAAGCTCAGCAGACGGGAAGGCAGAGTTTGGGCTGAAGAGAATCAATGCCTTTTCTTTTTTTACTATCCAGTCCAGATCACTTGAAAGAACACTTTTAAAAGAACACTCGCTGTATTTGGTTACTTTGCTTAGTGCGTTAAGATGTCGTATGCCATTAACAGTAAAAATACAGCGTGCTAAACCACATCATCAGGATCTATTCCTTTGCTAACAAAACCCGAGCAGCTATACGATTGCTGTGCATACATCCTGAACGACGGTCGCAGACGAATAATGTAAAACGTCAGTGCTGAATCCTAGAATTCTATAACGCATGTGTCAAATGGCTGATTTCTATTGCAAAAACACAATCTTTGGTGGCTGCACTATCCCACCAGGGTGTCCAAGTGATCTGGTACACCAATCACAGGGTAACAGGCCGCATTACAGGGCTCTGTTGCAAAGAGCCTGCTGGTCTTGCTGTCTGCCAATACCCGTAGGTGTCACCAGCACTTACTGGGAGGGGAGCCAGGAGATGAAAAACAAATCAAAGAAAATAATAAGAAAAGAACTTTCCTGTAGCAATTAGCGTGCAAGGTTCGCTTATCAACTCCCTCACCTAGCAAGTGCTTCTTAAGCAATTGCTGCTTAAAAAATACTCAAAAGGGATCCGAATGACTTTAAAAAGCAACTGTGGATTGACCATTGCAATGTACAGCATTGCTTGTCCCATACTCTGTGACTGGAGGAATCGCATCCTGCACATCCTCTGCCCCAACCTCTCTTCAAAACACAGTCCTATGCTTCAAGGGGTGTAGTTTTAAAAAGCAGCCTGTGACTTTTCAGGCAAAATTTCCAGGCACAGCTGTAAAGGTGCTAATTAATGCAGATGAGCTTGGTGTCACTTAGTTTTTAGAAAGCTGACCTGAAATAAAAAAGCGAGTTATTTGTCAAAATAACAGTAAACATAGCGATATCTTGAAGCTGAAGAATATAGGCATTATTTTCAGACATTGGCAGAAACCCATACCAGTGAAGCCCATCGAGGCACCTTCCCTTGATTGCCTACGGAGACCATCTTCATCTCGGAAATCTATGTAAACCAGGTCTATTGCTTGAAGGCCAAATGCCTTTGCTGTGACTATTATTTTCTGCCTGGCATATAAAATATCGTGAGTTTCCTTATTGCTTGTTGCACCTATGAAAAGAAAGAAAACAAAGAAAAGATGACAGGAGCTCCTTAAATCTTTCTCTCTCAAATCTTGTGTAAGTTAAAAAAAAATACAATAATAATTAAAATAAAAATCTGAGATTTCATTTAACTGATTTGGAAAAAAAAAGTGGATTGCAAGGCTGTATTGTAAAACTGATACTCCCGGGGAAAAAATAAGCTGCTTTAGCAAAGGGAATAAATCTCTCTTTATAGAGTCACTTATAAAATTCAGATTTTGATTAAGTTCAAATCTGAAGTTGTAAGCATGAAGTCGATGGAAGTTTTGGCTGGTAAGGACAACAGAGTTGGGACTAATGTGCAGTAATTACCTTATTGTATTACTATAATGTGCAGCAAGAAACACTAC
This sequence comes from Gallus gallus, assembly GCF_016699485.2. Lineage (NCBI taxonomy): Eukaryota > Metazoa > Chordata > Aves > Galliformes > Phasianidae > Gallus > Gallus gallus. The sequence continues at coordinate 144,350,089 of NC_052532.1, forward strand.
AGCAAGGGAAGCTTTATGCAACGTGACACACCGGCTACAAGTAAATGGTTAAAAAATTCACACTGAGAGCAGAATTGCACTTTCCTTGGTTGTGATTCTTGTCACAACGGATGTCCTAAGCTGAATATTTAAGCTTTAGTATTTGGATGAAAAATGATGGTAGATGACTGAGGAGAACCAAAAGTATTCACAAGACCTGATGTGTTCACGGTGCACCAGCTAAGTAGCGTTCTCACACGAAGGCTGGTGCAAAAAAATAATAATGCATTCCTTTTCCTGTGGGTCACTGTTTAGATGCAGATTTCCAATTTGTTAGGAATAATTTAATGAATCAATGCTAATTTTTATATTAACATATTTATTTTTAATTTAAACATCTACAGCTGTGAGCTAATATCTTTAAACTGGATCAGACTAATGAGGAGATAAGTGGCTTCTCATAAAAAAAATTCAGAACTACTTTTCATTTTCAAGGAAGATTAATAGTGTTTTTACAGGAAAATATGCTCAGGATTACTGTATTGACACGGGGCATATTTAAAGCAAATTTATTATAGCAAAATGTGACATGAGAGTCTTTGCGGATGATGTCAAAATCCCGAGTGATAACTGACTCTAGATCAGAGATAAAGAAGACACCAGAATTTTAAGGTTTTCAACATAGTTCTTAAAAGCACATGCACGTTTCTTATGGGCACAGTATTTTTAAATAATTTCATTGACTCAACAGTTTGCTTTGATTTTTTTTTTAATTTTGGCTTATTAATTTTTGCACAGCAAAAAGCGTGAGGAAGTGTCAGTGCCCTGTAATACACAGGAACCACATTCTAATTTCTCAGTGATACATTCCACGTTGAAAAAAAATATGGAGAAAAGGGAATATGTAAAATGTAGAATCAAGAGTTTTTATTACGTTAATTATTGCTGTCGGTAATGCAATGGAGATAAATCGGGTTTCCCCAATGCAAATGCCATTAACCATTATAGAAAAGAGACAGGTAACAACCTATGCTGGCACGGAAATCCTCTCCTCCAAAGACGACTGCATCCAGATGAAAGCCAACCTGGGATCCTGTTCTCAATGCTTCTTCACAGACAGCCTACAAATGGGAGCATATTGTTAATTTCTACAGAAATGCAAGAAGCGGAGAGACTAAGAGGATATTACATCAACTCGGTATTACCAAAACCTGGTGATCCTCTGGCTAAAATCGCTCCTATTAAGTAAAACCACTGTAGGTACTCGAGTGTGCACAATGCTTTAAAATGACTCAGCAGAATAGAAAACATTATCTCGCCCTGAGCACCTATATGCCTCCGGTGTGGAGATGCAGGACATCGCAACAGCTTCTGCAGGCTGGAGCTTATCATAATGCCCTTGCGATCGCTGCCTCGGATATTCAGGCAGCAATAAGGAACGAAACACCCCTCAAAGGCTGCTTGAAAGCAAACAGTATTATGTTTGATCAGTTTGACATGTAGCAGCACTGCCCAAGAAAAAGAAAGATTGGGATCCTGGTTATAAAATTAACAATTTCAACTGTTTAAAATGGTTGTGGATTCCTTATGGGATAAATTATCAATTTAAAGGCTTCTGCTACATCTAACTAAAAAGTAGGTAAGGGAGTTAAAAATGCAACAAGTACCACAGAAAAGCATTAAAGTGAAAGTAAGCAGAATTTTGCTACCGTACCTATACATAAGGAAGTACATTCCCAGAATGTTACTGTTTTATATTGACCTTTGTAATATTAATATTTGTCAAGGATTAGGTATGCAGAGAGGGAGAGAAGTAATTACAAACCCTGCTAGTGGGTGTTCTTACATGGCCGCTGGTGGGACACAAAATTATTATTAAGCCGAATGCTTTAAAAGGCAACTCTGCTGCCAACATCAAGGGACACAGCATTAAAAATCCCCCTATAAAATACTGCAGGCGAATAAAAACCTCAGCCAGTTGCAAATGCAAGTTAGTTCCGTGTCCGTACCCTGAAACGGGAGCACGCTGCCTGGTGATGTTATGACGTGCAGGGAGGTACGTGGCTGCACCAGGCAGAGGCTGCCGGCAGCTCCTGAGCTGCTCCTGCCCCGCGTGCCCTCAGCTGGCCCCAAGCCTTCCCCATCCACTTTGGAGGAGCCCCAAGAGTGCTTCCTCTTCGTGCTGACTCCCCTTGCTGAAAACCTGCGCTGGGCGTGAGAGATGGTGGGGGGGACGACCCATGTTACAAAGAACTTCATATGTAAAGCTTGGTTGAATTTACCCTTTGGATATTTGATATTTTTAAAGGTAATTGTACTTTTAATCGTAGCATTAAACTCCCTGTTATATGCATGGAAAAAAAAAAAAAACCTGCAAAGTGAAATCTGGCTGAAACGGTGTCAGTAGAATAAGATACCTCTTTAGCAGCAATGAAATGAGGATTGTTCTTTTTTCTAATTAAATGCTATATCAAAGTCAAGCTCGACAGCTACTAAATAGTCGTTTATCGCAGCAGCGTGTGTGCTCCAGATCCTCAGAGAAGCGAGTTTCCTGTTAGAAATGCGGGTAGGAATGCAGATGGGTTTCCTCAGTTGGCAAGGAGCATCTAGAGCTGCTCCTCCACCAATATATTTTGGATTTATGAAGGCCTTTACCGTGTAAACACGAGAGTTAAGCATCCAAACATCTTAGCAAACTGAAAAACACGTTTAGCATTTTTTAGCCTCTCTTCCTTGGGAAAATCATGCCGGGACAACAGAGCTCTCTGCTTATCCAGGTGGCTGAGAGGGCAAAACACCAACATTTGGACCGCACCCAAACCTACTTACCTTAAAATTGAGCAACCCCACCGCGGTTTCCACAAATGGGATAAAATGCATTGGTTCTGCAAGTGTTCGGCCTTTTGAGTGATGTGCGAATTTGTCTGCAAACTAAAACCAGACAACGTGAGGCTTCGGCAAAAAAAAAAAGCACGCGCGGGCACGTGCAGCGCTTTAAATCTTTCACCTGGCTGCAACGCCGGCGCACAAAAAGCCCACAAACTCAGAAGACGTAATTAAAAACCACAGAGAGCGTTGGGGAAGGTCTGCACCGAGGCGTGGGCCTTGCACCTCGTGTCCCAGGGCCTGCTGGCGGGGCACAGCCTGCCCCAGCCATGGGGCACACACAGCGCTGCCCGGCCTGCCTCGGGTCGGGCACCGCACCGCCGCTGCGGTATCCGCATGGCTCATTACGGCACCGCTGCCCTTTGTTCGCCAGGCTTTTCTTCATAATTTTTAGCTTACCTAGGAAGGCCTCAAAAAGGAAGTTTAATTCTTTGAAGACCAAAGCTTTCCAATTTTTTCCATGAGACCAGTTCACAGCTAGCTCTGAGCTGCCAGTGGGGTAGCCCAAATTCCAAAATCTATCATCTGGAAACATACAAAAGCTCTCGCACAGATTTTTCCCCTTTCAAAAGGGGGGAATAAAAGGGGGGAAAAGAAACCCTCGGCCCTATATTGTAAATCTATTATGTCGGTCTAGATCTGGCAGTTTGCGCGGAGATAAACATACTGCAGGTATGGCAAAAATATCATAATAAATAAAGACAAAAATAACATATGCATATATTTTAAATTTAAGGAATATTCGACTATTAATGGATATCAAAGGAAAGGGAATTTTAATCATCTCTCCATTCAGTCTCAGTTGGGTAAATCATATCTAAGAGATTTGCATAAATATAAACCATCAAAGACTTTTCATCTTCAAAGGGGGTTTCAAGACCCTATAAGCTTTGTACTGTAATCATCGCAGGTCACAACCCTGCAGGAATAAGGCTGCTATGGCAACATAAAAAACTAATGCTTAAGGCTTAGCATAATATTCTGACTAATAGAAAGGAAACTCATTTTAAAAGCTGGCAGCCTATTTACCAGAAGCTGGATTAGAGGTGTTATTTCCCCTTTTAGCTTCCCCCCACCGCCCCTCCCCAAAAGAAGGAAAATCTAATCACCGAGATCTCTAAAAAGCTTTCGAGCAATTTGCAGTAACTTTACAATTAGGCCAAAATAAATCACAGCTTTCTCTGACAAAGAATTCTGCCCTTCCCGTCCCTGCTTTGCATCACCAGCGGGGCCCTCTCCGCAACTTTTTCTTGGAGAACGGACTTCCACCCGAAAATGGGCCAGCAAGAAAATATGAGTGCGATTCACACGTGCGAGCGTACGGCTGGGCAGGTACTGCAGCAGCACAACATGTAAACTCCGCGTAGGCAGGCACAGGGAATGAGGTAATCAAACCGCATCAGAGTATGCTCTTAAGGCTCCCAGCCACTTCTTAATTTTTTTCTGATTATTAAAAAAAAAAAAAAAAGAAGGAAAAAGTGCTACTGCGTTTATATTTCAGGTGTGAGTTAAAGCTGTGGAAGTCCTATTTTAAAATATTTTAAAAGTCACTCTCCGGGATCTTTGGCAGCTTGTGGTTTGTTGGCAGGTAAATGAGAAATAAAGAAGGTTTAATTAAACGGTGCCTCCCTTCCTCTCCCTTTAAAAAAAAATATGCAATAAGCACCGCTACAAAAGGTAACTAGTGGAGAAGTTTCAATTAATTTTTTTCAAAAGGAGACGATTAAATGTTTCCGGCCTGGTAAAGTGTTCATTTCAGGGAGAAGGGGGGAAAGGAGAAGGCGGAGGGAAGAAAACAAAGCTCGGGGAGGGGATGAAGTAGCAGGCCCCCGCAATTCTTTCAGTTCCCGTGCACACCCAATAGTGTGTTGGAAAGAATGCACACTGTTCGGGATTTGTGGGAGAATTGTCCCGCCACAAAGGAGGGAGAGTTACGCTTGTTATAGTCCAATAAGCCATGCCAGTCAAACAAGTACCCACACTAGGGACAAAAGGAGAGCAAGAGATTCTCACACAAAAGAAAACAAGTAAGCCCATCTTTTAGTTGTGCATCAGCCTCCAGGTTTTATGCTCCGCATAAATAAAAATGAGGGGGGAAAAATAAACAGCTTCTCTTAGGCTGGGAGCCTGGAAAAGAAGCGGGCAGGAGCGAAGCCGCGGGATTTCTGAAACGCGCCGGCGTCATTGAGCGGAGCACGCTCTTTGTGCTCCTGGGCTCGGCCGGGTGCGAGCCGGTGGCTGGGGCAGCAGGCCGGAGGAGAGGCGGAAGGGATGGGGAGCGAGGGGCCCTGGGCCTCACCCCTGCCCAGATCCCGCCTCGTGGCTGCGAAGGCCCGCCATTTTGGCAGCGCGAATGTTCACGTGTGACGAGCTACGCCCAGAGCTCGCAGGGCTGCTGGCGCTCGAGGGGCACACCCTCTGCCACAGAACCAAATGTGGCAGCACATCGGCCGCTGTGGGGCTGGGTGTGGGATGGATGCGCTTGCTATGTGTGCCCTTGCATGTCATCGGCAGCACGTGATGGAGGCTCAGCGTCAGGACCACAGTTGGCACAAGGGCACCTCCCAGTCTCCCAATGCAGCCGGCCTGCTGGCTCTGCCACAACGCCAGCCCGACTCACGGAACGGCTGGTCCTGCACTGGCACCGCACAGCAGTCATGGCATACCCAAACAAATGTCCCCCTTCTTGACAATTAAAACAATTATAGCGTAATTAGGCCTATTTCAAAGTTTTCTTAAGTAATCTGACATGCCAGCCATTTACATTTCAGGTTTTTATTGGCTGAAAAGTCAGTCATGAAACACAAACACACCTGTCAGCAATTAAAAAGGAAGAAATAGAGAACTGCTCAGGAAATAATATCTGTGCTAATTAAAAACAGTAGTTAAAAGCTTCCTGTTTGTTCCTCCAGTTGCCCCCAGGAGTGACCTTCCCCCCCCGGCCTACTTTTCACATGTTGCTAGCATGCTTTCCCCAACTCCCACTTATGGGGCATGCAACTATGGCACATGGCCACAGACAAGCATTTTGCATGGCAGAATGTTTAAATAAGAGTCAGATACCAATGCAGCTACTTTTCAGAACACACTCTGCCTCTTCACTGACTGCAGGAGAAATAAATCTAGCGTTCTTTACACAGGCAATCTGCTCCACATACTCTTTTCATGTAGTACATCGTACGCACATTTAAACAGAAGCATTTCCCAATTACCTTATTCAAACAACAACAGGACATGGCACTCGTGTCACATCAGAGTCCTTCACCTCTACACCTGGCTTAACTTGGCCCTATAGCTTCAGTAAAAAGCTACCATATTGTTGGTACACAGATAGCTACTCACCCATTTAACTTCTTCCACATTTTCAACCTTTGGCAGCATCAGACTTGAAGGAAGAGTCTTGGACTGCAAAAGCACCTCTAGATCTTCCTCCGCAAGGCCACTGGACACAGAGTTTATCCTAACGCATTTCTCAGCATGGCCGATGTCAAACTCTTCAAGCGTTTTCACAGCTGTCAGCCTTGCTTCTCTCTACAATATATATATACGTGTACATACATTCAAAGCCACAAAGAAAGAGAAAAAGAAAGCTTATTTTCTATTGATGTTTTTAAAAGCTGAACAGAAAACTCAGAGAAATTACATGGAGAAAAAGCTAGACAGACAGTGTATTTTTGTCCCCAACAAGTCTGTCACTCCTGGTTCTTTGTTAAAGCAGTCATCAGCAGCACCTTGCAATTCTGCCTTTCTCAGTTCTTTGTAACTAGCAAATAAAAGCTCAGTTTTCATGCCTAAATATTTCTCAACCACCACTTATGGAAAACATCAGTGCCTATTATTACTAAATACATCTAACAAATATGAATCTGTCTACTAACTATAATACGTTACGCTAAGTCCGCGCTCACAACAGTGGAGTGTTAATACCTTTGCTTAAAACAATTCATTTTTGTAATTCATCTCCGTATCACCTGTGCTCAAATATCAGGGATATCAGTAAGAACAGATGTACATCTCTTTCTTTGGTTTTGCTATGTAAATCTTCCTTTTCTCTGTGTATAAAAAGTGTATTAAGGCTCATAGCAGAGTTCAGAACTTGCCTTTGAAAACAATGCCACCATAATTTGTAGATTTTCAAGAACCTTGTGAAAAGATACTCTCCTGGTGGCACAAAATAAAATGTCCAAATACACTTTGCTTCTTGTGGCCACTCGCTATTTCTTGTGAATGCAAATTTATAAACCTGCTGAATATTTGATATACATGAAGAATACTTGGGCACTTTTCTGAAATGCAGTGCTTTTATTGGCCTCGAGAAGAGGAGAGGCAGTGGCAGAAGAGCACTGGGTCTCCCTCACTTTCTGTCCATTTCAGCTTTGGCAACAAATTCCTCCCGCTTGCCAACGTCCCCTAACAAATCCTCATTGTCAAAATGAAGGCTTATCAAAAGTAATTTCATTTGTGAAGAGCTTTTATGGTCCTAATAAAACTTTAAAGCTCCTGACTTGCAAATGTAAAGAAACAACTTCAACAATATGCAGTTGCTGGAGAGATACTTTGCACAACAGGCAAACAGGCAAACTTGAAGGGGAAAAAAAATCATGAAAGCTAATATCCAAGCTAATACCAAACAGTGAGATGGCACACAGTAGTAGAGTTAAACCAGACGGCTACAAATCTGTGCCTGTGCAGGGGCCTTAATTGGAGACACAGCGCACACACGTATGCATCTCTGTGCCGCAATACAGGGTCACTCTCAGAGGTAGTCTCTGTAAAATCCAGCCCAAAAGCTGTTGTGAGGGGCTCAGGAAATCTGTGCAAAGATGCAGGGAGTTCACTGCAGCCAAGGCCAGTTTGCCTGACTGTTGTGAAGCAGGCTGCACGATGCTGCCCAGCACACACCCACCTCCCTTGTCCTTCTCAAGGCGGGGTGGCTGGTGCCTATGGTGGGCCAAAGGTTTCTGGATGTGATGCAGAGCAGTATCTGAAATGCATTCTCCAAAACAATTTATGCTTTTAATTAAAGCCAGATTATCACCGTCTCAGCACACACTGATCCAATTTTCAAAATAAAGCTCTCCCAAAATTATCCACTAAGGCAGCATCCAATTCCAACTGAAGGCACATCTCTTGAAAACTTGTAGTCTAATTCATTACAATTTTTACAGATTATAATAATGAGCAGTAGAGCATCTCATTAGCTATTTTTCTCCTCAGGCTGCAGCTCCCTTCCCAAAAAAGACAGATCGTGTCTTTCTAGGTATATTTCCATACAAAACACTTATTAACAGGCTGTTGCTGTTATCAATTTACATAAACTAAATGTGCAGCCCTCTGGTACGTATCCCAAAAATAACCAACAACTTCACTGAATTTATACCAACCAACAAACATGGGGAGGGGGTTGTTGTTTTTTCCCATATTTTAATAGAAAATATGTTGCTATGTTAGTTAACACACCCATGCCATCTGTTGGGCTGAGAATCAATGCAGTTTCTTATAGCCACTACATTTTAGATCTGTCTGCCTAGATACCCCAGGAACAGAAACGTCTCCCTTCCATGATAAACCTTTAGTCACTGTAGTTTCCTAATCAGGATTCAATTGAAATTTTTATTTGTGGGATGGGCTGATGGAGCTGGTACCCCAAGTCAGAGACGTCTTGAGGGGACTGACCCTGAGCCTGCTCTTCCTACAATAGGGAAGATCCCGCTGATGTTAGTGGAGTATATCAAGGCCCTACTCGGGCTTCCAGGAAAACACATCATGGTTGAATTACAAAATGTACCAAAATCTCTGGGCAACATGAACAAAAATCATGGAGGAAAAGGAGATCCCCTTCTGCCTCATTATGCAGTGAAATGTAAATACAATTCTAATTGTAGGATGCACACAAAAGCCAAGATTTTAAGCTAGTTGATCTACTCCAGGGATGTAATAGTAGAGAAAAAAAAGTAGTAATTGATACAACATCTTTTTAGCAGTAGATGCAAGAATAAATGCATTTTCCAAACTGTATGTCAAGTCCTTGTCATGATTGGTCAAGCTAGAATATGTCAACAGCAGAGGAAGAAATTATTTACCTGTTCTTCACACTACAGCTCTGAACAACTCTCTGTTCTGAGCAGGTGAAGAAAAAACTTGGCCGTGAAACAAAGGGGTCCACCCTGGGACTGCGGTACCCCATTAGGGCCCATAGGTTGAGTTCTTATCAAGGTGAACAGGGGAAGATGACAACCGAGAGAGTCTGTGGTAAAAAGGGATGTTGTTAAATTACACTAATATTATTATATGCCGATATTACCAAAATATCCTAAATTTGCTACTTGTGCTGGAAAACTCATCGAGAAAAAATGTTGGTCAAGGTGGCTGTAGCTCCTTTTGTGTCTCTTCTGTCTGACTCAGAGGGGGACGAGGGGAGATTTCCAGTCCTGCATGCAGCTACACCAACTGGGGAGGATAAAGCCTTTGGTGATGCTGCATCACAGATGAATCAACTGCCAACAGGACACACAGACACTGAAATTAAAGACGGGAATACGCGAGTAGCCGTCTCAATTGGAACCCATTAAAGCTAATCACTACCCATCCTCACGAGTTGCTAGCTCTGAATTATCAAATCTGCAAAGAAAACAACATCCGTCCACTTTTACACTCCAGTGGAAGAGGTGGTCCCTCGCGGCAGGGCTGCGCAGTCTCGCCATCTGGAGAATAAATCGAGTGTGAAGTACAGTATAGTTTGGGACCAAGCTCCGTGGCGGCAGCCCAGCAGCGAGTTCATTAGTTCCAAACTTGCAGGGATTAGTGCGGTGTCGGGGCAACTGTCGGGTGGGATCAGGCAGGCAGAGCACAAGACTCAGGGAGGGAGGTGGTGGCAGGGAAGGAGCCCCTGGGCTTGCTAATGGAACCAAGTACAAGCACACCTAAATGGGAGCCCTAAGTTACAGCATGAACATCATCTCCTGGCATCTGAATCTGTACCTTTTCTTCTTTTTTTTAAATTTTTTGTTTGTTTCTTTAAATTGTATGTCAACACATACAGATTTCCATTATGAGACAGAGGGGATGGTACAGAAGTGGAAGCCCAGCCACCCACTCACCACGGACTCACTGTTAACAAAGAGGTAATGAAACGCAGGCATTGAAATTAACAGAATACTGGGGACAGAAACAGCAGAGAAAAATTACATTTTCTTCTTTCTTTTCAAACTGATACAACACCCCACAGACCAGTTTTCCAGCACTGTGGTTCCCAGAACTGCATGATCTGGGGAGTAGTGGGAAGGAGCATACGCACACATAAATTCATCTTATTCCTCTTGAGTTCTATCTGTTTTGCTCCATGTTTCTTGCACATTCTTACCCTTTAGTTTCTCAAGACCTTCAGATCTTAACACAAAGATAGTGGGTATACCTAAAGGTCTGTGTATGTAGAGCTCTCATCCTGTTAACATCCTTCTGTAATTATTCTTCATATAGAAACATAAATACACAATGCACGAAAATGGCAGTCCAGAATATATCATCCTCGCGGCCATAATGAGTTTGCATGTCTCAAATGGCAGACAAAAAATTAATTACTATAATCACAATTCAAGTTATTTTTTGTGACAGGCCTGACATGATAAAAACATACAATTATGTGTTAATGTTACTTCCCTGGAGTGGTTTGTTTACAGAGCTTGACATCGCGGAATCTTTTGTCACTTATATTAGTGCATACCCTACAAATGCAACACTCAAACACGATTCTGCAGCAGTGTATATTTGGATTTTTAGGCAAAATTGCGTTTTTGCAAAGAGAAAGCCTGACATTTTTTACATGCTTAGTCTCCATCAGTAAAGTATTGCCATATAGAATGGTACTTCATTTAGTTTCAAATTCTCGAATGAGTTTGGCAAGAGAACAGAAAGATCGTGTTCATTTTTAAGAAAACAAAGAAAAGTGTAACTGCAGAGCAGAGCATTTCTGAGCATGGGAGGTCCTTGCTTCATACCTGTTTTCTACTTCATATGTCTCAGTTGTTCGTGAGAAGAAATCCTTGAGATGGCAATTATTTTTTTCTAGCCAGCCTTGTTAGACAGGAAAACTGCTGCAAAAATTTTGTTTATTGCAAAGCCTTCAGGAAGCCTCTAAATCTGAATCAGGTCTTACAATTACCTTCTAGAACAGATTATAATTTGAGAAGCTTTTAAAGATTTATTAAGTTTGAAAATACATTTTCTTTTGTTTCAACAGAGAGCGTGCCAAAGCCAACATGTAATCCTAAAGGAAAGAAGAAGGGGCAGGAGTGGGGAGGGAGAATAAGGCCTCCAAGTATATGCCTGTATTTCTCCTCTGCACTTTAGGCAAACACACATTTTAGTACTCTGAAAGAGTCTGATTTTTCTGTTACTCTCTTGTAAAATCTTTGAAATCTTTCTTTAAGAACTATTTGGTCTACTCAATTCCTTTCTTTTTTACACAACCCTTTTCACTCTTCTGAACAAGAGATTCATCGTAACATAATGAGTCATCCAACTCGGTGCATCTCTAGCATCTGCTGCTTTTCTCTCTGCTAGGTCTAGGAAGGCATCACTGCACCCATCTCCAATATTTCTGCTGTATTTTCTGGAGGATAAGATCACTTTAAGATGTTTATGAGTATTTGGGAGCTGTTTGCAGCCGTGTAGCTTCAGCAAGCCTTTCCCCTCCTCCATCAGCACAGACAGTGTGGATCCCAAAGATCCATCATTTGATAGCCAACACCAACAGAGCTGGACAACTTCCATATATGATGACGGCATGCTGGCTTGGCTTGAGAACCCAGGAATGTGGGGAACCAGAGGAGCAGACCCTGAGGTCCCCCCAGCCAGCAGTCTAGGACCAGGGCTCATGATTCCCCATGTGGCTGCAGGGGTGCTCAGCTATGTGAGCAGATCGTTTCTGCTGAGCCAGGGTACCCAGAGACATGCATGCTAGTGCAAGAGCAAGATATTTTTACAAGTTATGTTTAAGATGTTTTTCAGACTTGCAGGTATCTCACAGAAATTTAATTAGAGGCTGCTAGAATGAATGTGTAGAAATATTCAACGTGATATAAGGACTTAGCATAAATTTGTTTGTAGTAAAAATAATACAGCATGCTGTGCGTGTGTGTGTATACATACAGAGACAGACTTATACCTTAAAACTAAGTGTACAGAAAAGGTTTTTTTAATGACAGTCTCATACACAACAGCTCCAATAAAAGAAAATTTTGTGCATGTACGTGGGCAGCTATTCTTCTGTCTGCCAACTTTTATAAACACTTACAAAAGAGATGTAAACAACCTTTCAATTAAGACAAATCAAGCTAACACTAATTTAAGCTGGCTGCAAGATGTAGTCTCTTTACTTTTTTCCCTGGCTTTCTGAGGATGCTTTTTGTTTTGTGACAGATTAGCATCACAAATGAAAATTCTTTAGAAGCATTAGTGTTAATTAGTCTTCCTGGACAGTCCGAATGAGCCACTGCATGATGAAATGAGACCACAAAATAACCAATCTGATGTAATCAATACAAAGAAGGCTCTATACGTTCCTTTCATCTGGCACATGAACTTAATTGTACGCTATGGCTATTTTGTATTTAAAAATATTCTAGCTTAAGATTTATTTTCTTGGCATGATGTAATAAATGATTGTGACAAATGTTTGCATTTAGATGTCCATTTTTTATCTTTTCTAATGCTGACAATGAAATATATAACCGTCCACCAGAACTATCTTTACTTTAGCAAATTATCAGTTCCTGTTCAGATGCTGAGTTGAGGTGTGATGAACAGCAAATGTGCATCATCAGAAGTGTTGTTTAATTACTGTTACAATTATTAAATAAATTATTTAGAAAGAAGAAAAGAAGGAAAGAAAGGAAGAATGATAGGAAGAAAGGAAGAAAGATGGAAGAAAGGAAGAAAGGAAGAGAGAAAGAGAGAAAGAAAGAGAGAAAGAGAGAAAGAGAGAAAGAGAGAAAGAAAGAGAGAGAGAAAGAGAGAAAGAGAGAAAGAGAGAAAGAGAGAAAGAAAGAAAGAAAGAAAGAAAGAAAGAAAGAAAGAAAGAAAGAAAGAAAGAAAGAAAGAAAGAAAGAAAGAAAGAAGAAAGAAAGAAAGAAAGAAAGAAAGAAAGAAAGAAGCCAAATAAAGTAAACATTAAAATAGCGTAAAGTTAAGGGGGGGAAAATATCAGAAAGAAAGTGACTGAGAGCCTGAATCTAGGATAAGGCGAGGAAAGGTCTTTAGATTAAAAACCACTTATAGTACTCCTAAAATTTTAAGAGTTATTGAATGGAAAGCAAGGAAGGACAAAGACTTTCACTGAAAGAGTCAGTACCACCCCCATGGTGCTCAGAGGCCCCTGGGAACACAGAATGCATTAAGAAAAATCAGGTAAACTGCTCCATGGCTTTCTCCATTCTTCTTTTACCTCTGCGTTGAGCAATGCACCCCCAGAAGTTCCTCCCCCCAGGTGGGTTCTTATGCCATCTAGGAGAAGAGTTCTTAAACCTTTTCATTTCATGGGCAGCTTTTTAAAGCAGAGATCATCTCACGCAATCCCACACTCCCTTGGAGATCATGAAATTTGTTGTAATTTCTGTGTATGGACCCTCTGAGAACATCAGCACCATCAGACAACTGAGCTCCCAAATCCACCCAAAAATCTTGGGCTCCAAGTGCCTGAGAGGCCTACCTCCTCATTTACATCCAGGCTCTCCTCTGGAGGAGGAAACCCTCTAGTTTTGCCAAACCAAAGCAATAGTGTGGTTTCAGAGATGGGTCACTTGGGATCATGCCCCAGAAGAAGTATGGGTAGGACTGCTCAGTGCTGTCCAGCGCTCCAGCAAGGCCTGCATGTCTTCAACTACTCACATATGTCACCTCAACATGAGAAACATATTCTCAGCTAAACATTAAACAAATGCCATGTTGATATGGCACACTGCTCATACTACTCCAGCTGCTGGAGCTGCAGAAAAACCACACAGAGCAGTTACACTGTAGGTCCCTAAGAACCCCACCTTCTTCACAGGGAGATGCCCAGCAACATGCTATGTACCTGTCACTGCTGTTAGTCTGCTCTGGAGGGCTGCCCCCATACAACATGGGCCCTCAGTCCCACTAGGCGAAGGCAGGGGCGATTGCTCCTTGGACCAGATGCATTTTAGCACTGTAAAGTAGCTTATAATTGCAGTAATTACTTTCACGGGAGAATAATGTTAGGAGACCATGAACACAGTTTTAGATATCTTTAAGTTTAGAAGCTTGAAAGAAAATGGCAGAAGCACTGAAGAGAGAGTGCTTCACAGGGTTGTTCAATGCAGGAGACTGATCTCACAAGCTTCATGCTAAATCAACACAACTCTTGCTTTCCTGCAGAGCAGGCTTTTTTATATGTGTATTTCTCCACCAGTACTTACCTTAATGTTAAGACTGCCTCACTGTGCTGGACTTTGCCAGAAATCCTTCTTTTTCCACTAGAAGAGCTTCCTTCTTACAGAGCTCCCACTTGGACAGGTGTCAGCAGTGAGTCAATGATCCCAGTCCACCCCAAATACAGATTAGCACCTCCTGTAGGCAGCGTTTTCTCAGCAGCTTACAGCTTGCTGTTCACTCTTGGCAGAATCCCTATGCAACTGCCCCCCTTCCTTCTCACCTACACCCCCGAAGAGGGAGCGGGGAAGCAGCACCAGAATGCCACATCCTGCACGTCCCTGCCTCTGCAGCGACTATCTGAGGCAGAGACTGAGACCTCATATATCAAATAAGATCAGCTCCGTGACTCATGTACTCATGGCAAGGAGAAAGGACCTCCTAGAAATGACTTCAGTTGTTTTCTGTGGTCTAAACCAAATCTGAGGATGTGAATTTGTTCCTGCCTAGACCTATGATCAGTGTTAAAGAAACTGTGATTTTTCTCCGGTTTGAAAGAGGCACCCGAGGAGGTGGTTATTTTCTAGGTCAAATCTCCCCTGTGCCAGCCCCACGGTCACCGTATTTGTACATCACTAATAGATGAACTGTACGTTAGTGGTACAATACAATACACATCTTTATAAACACGTAGAGAAGAAATCTTAATTATTTATCGGTGTTCTTCAACACCTTTTTAAGTTCCTCATTTAGATATTCCTGATTGCAGCAGAACAAATTACTGGAACTTGTGGCATTTCCTTCCCTAAGCTTTTCCTCAACTGTACTTTTTTTCTGATGAAATCAATTATTTTTAATGCTAAGGCTAAGGAGGTGCTTCACAGCGGGGCTTCCGGAAAATCTGAAGTAAGGTTGGTGCATATTTCCCAATCAAAGTATAAGATAAATCAAATCAGGTTTATTTCTGCAAGATCTAAGCAGTTCCTATCTTCCGCTTATTGCCACTCCATCCTTCTTTTTTCCCTTATGTAAGAGCTTCCAAAGCAGCTGTTTCTCAAGCCAAGATACAAACTGGATCACAGAGCACACACATTAGAAAAATTCAGGTTTATTGCACTTCTGGGTGGGGAAATTGGTTTATTTTTATTTTTATTTTTAAATCTAGACCGTTTCGGCATAGCCAAACAAAAAATTGCACCATATTAAGCAGGGGGACTGTAAAGGTTGACAATAAGCAGTCAGAAGGAGGAGTAAAAAAGGACTTTCTAAGCTGTTTTTTTGTTTGTTTGTTTGTTTTTGTTCTTTTTTTTCCAGCAGCACAGCTGCTCCTGGAGAACTGGAACCAGCCAGCTATGCACCCATGACTTCATTTCTTTCCTGCTAATGAAGAGGTAGCAGTGAGATTCAAGCAAGCATCTGAATCCCATCACAACCATCTCAAGAGTTCCCATTCTTATATCCACGCTTATTTACCCATACTGGTACCTCAGCATAGCTGATGGGGGCCTCTGGAAGCAGACAACCTTGCTAAATCTTTGATTACTTGACTACTGAAACTCTTGCCTCAAGTTAGGCCTTCAGAGCCTCTTTTCCAGGCTTGAGCATGGGGGCTCCTCCAGCCATGTCTCTATTATCTGCTGTTAGATATATCCAAGTCCAAGTCCAAGTCCAACAAAAATTTCATCTACTTCAAGCAGTCCATCAGGCTTTGAGCTCAAATTCTTTGTCTGGCTTATCATATATTTTCTTTCAATGAAAAATCAATACAAGACTAACAGGATGGGTTCAGACCACATCTTAATACACATACAAAATGTTGGGGCCAACCCAGACCCCTAATATTAATTTTAAGCCAGCTGTGATAAAATGGAATTTGGTATTAACAAATTTGGCACCCATGAAATTATCA
Organism: Gallus gallus; assembly: GCF_016699485.2. NCBI lineage: Eukaryota > Metazoa > Chordata > Aves > Galliformes > Phasianidae > Gallus > Gallus gallus. The sequence continues at coordinate 144,366,251 of NC_052532.1, forward strand.
TTTTTACCCACACTGTCTCAGCTTTCTTTGTGGTTGTGTAACTGCCTGCACTAAATATGTATTCAGTGATTCTTCTGCCCCTTTGATTTGATATGAATCTCCTCCTTGGTTTGAATGAAGGACTACCAAGACAGATCCATGAAAATGTGTCCTACTTACCTAACAAATATTTTTTTATGGAAACTGTTCTCTACTTGGTAAACCCACTCACTCTTTATGACTGCCCCAGTAATAATGCATCTCACATTATGAACAGCAGGTAACTTTTCCTCCAGAGTACTAAGAGAGGTCTTCTCCAGCCAGAATTCCCACTCCCATCACCCGTAGCAGGTACAGACTGACCCTGATGGGACACAGATCGTACTCCCATCCCTTTCCTTCCTTGTGTGCCTGCCACCAAGTATCACATTCCCTTGGCAGCAGCACCAGCCATCTCCAGAAGCACCCTGCTCCATTTGTTAATTCCAGCTGGGCTCTGCAACAGCATCCCCACCAGCATGTTTGCAGCCCTTGTGCTGTCCATTGGTAGTTAGGATGTCTTTGCTTTCGTTTGTGATGGGGCTGTGGCCAGCGTAGACCAGAGTGGTCCCTGAACCTTGTTTGCTCTACATCAAGAGAACTCCACTTATTTTCTGTCTCTCCCCACTCTTGCATGTAGCAGGTGATTGCCCAACTGACTTCCTAGGAAGTCTATTGTCCTTCATGAGCCCTCTGGACTATTCTAAAGCTGAGGGTGCCATATCAGGTACAACACTAGTGTTGCAAAATATGTACCCTAGCACACTTTCTTTCTTTTCTGGTTCCTCATTTGATACATCATGGCCTCAAGTGGGCTTCAGACCTCTGGCATTCTCTTCAACATTATTCATAAGATTTTAAATTCCCCTCTGCTATTTGTTGTACGTCTTTAGATATATTAAAGCTTTCCGCTTTTCTTTTCATTTCCTTGAAAATTAAGTCCATTAGAAAAAAATTACTAGTGTTCAACACTTACATACATTTATTAATATATATGTTTGAAATTCCTACGTCCCTTCATGCTCTCGGCATCACCTTTTCCAATAAAATTCTCATTTCCAACTGAGTGATTTGATCTTTGCTTTAAGATAATTTTTCATCTGTTGCTTATTTGGCTTAATTTCTTCTTGACCAGGTTTCGCAGCTTCAGATTCTGTGTTGGCAGTTTCTTGGCCAGTTTTCATTTCCTGTTGACCAGATAAGATCTCTGCCAGTATGGAAGCTAACTCCTCCATCGCTGCCCTAGCAAGAAGCAAGCACGCTGAATCATATCGATATAAATCTACCCTTCGTATAAGTCTAATCCTCTTTGGAAGTATCATCCACCCTAACATAAGCTTTGTCACTTTTTATGAGTGATGATGAATATTAATTAATTATTCTAGCCCACTTGCTTGCATGTTTGTAAATAGATGGCTATTACAGTAATTAAAATAGCAAGACAATAGTAGCAAAATGGCTTCAGTCTTCTCTGATCACTAAAATTGACATAAATACATATCTTTAAGAACACCGTTTCTGCCCGTGTTCCTCAGGACAGGTCACTGTTCGATTCCATATGCACATGGACCCACTTTCTGGCAGTTGAAGCTGAACACTTACATGCAGAGTCAGCACAGAGCCCCAGGCAGGCTGAGCCCCATTGCACTGCACACCATTCAGCTAACACAAATTCAGACCTAGTGACAAGGGCTTCCACTCAGCCAGTTCTGCGTTCCCAAAAGTTCAGCTTGGTGTTTTCATCCCGAATGATGGAGAAGCGAGGGGAGAGCTGAATATCGTATCCTCTTTTTTTTTGCCACTGACTACCAGCGGTTTGCAGCATTGGAGACAAACCCCTTGAGTGTAATTACTTGCACATAATCTTCCTCCTGTAGACAAGGCTATGATGAGTTCAAGGCACTGTGTGCTGATATCCTAATCTGTGTTTTAAATGGAGCTTTCTGTTGGGAGATGCCTATTCCATTGCCTGTATAACTGCTCCTGCTCCATCTCTCTGCACCTCCCTGTGCCATGGCATGCTCTCTGATGAACACAGGATAAAACACAGAAAACGTGCCCTGTAGTCCTGTCTCCCAAGGCCCACCTCCTGCCGTCAAGCTGTGGTGGCACTTTTTCCACCTCTACCAGTCAAACTAGTTATTGAAATGTTTTTGTTTGTTTTCTGCTGTTTCCCTCCCTCGCCTTCAGTCGATGTTTGTAAAGCATTTAACACTACACCAGGCGGGTTAATTTACTGCACTGGTAAAACAGGCTATTTGGAGTGTCTTGCAACACTGACATGTTTTCTGCTTGAAAATCAGATGTCTCCATCCCAAAGGAAAGAATTCCTGCCAAAGCTTTGTTTATATCGATGCCAGGTGCAATCTGGCCCAACAGTGGTAATGACATATGAACACTAAACAGTTTGTAAAAAGCGTGCTTCAAAATGAAATCTGAATCCTGTATATAAAGACCCAGGTAAGAGTCTTAGTATGAATTTGCCTGGTATAGGAACGTATTTCTTTGTAGAAACATTAATTTGGCTTCTGGGCTCCCTTTAGTGTTATTAGTGGCTTCTGATTTCAATTTTTTCATTACAGGTTGTTTTCCTTTTGCTTCTGGTAGAGTTTTCAAAGCCACAGGTTTACTGTGCAGAAATATTTGAACAAAAATGACTGTAATTACCGCGTTTAATAGTTTATTTTGTACGAGGCTCTGGTGTGTGTGATTAACAAAAGAAACCCTTCCTCTTTTTCCCTCTGTAGAGAGCAACCCCGATTTGGTGAAAATTAGAATCGCAGCGCGTACTGCAGCACCTCTTGAAGCAGATTTGCCAGAGCTGCATTGCATCCTCTCCTTTTTAGACAAGTTCAAAATGGGCTTTCATCCCCGAAGGAGATTTTTTGGTTACTGCTGGCTACACAGAGGGGAAAAAATTGTTAAACTTGTATGAGTCGTGACCCTGAGAATAAGCGACTCCCTGCCCATCATGTGAGAGCAGCAGAAGGCCGGGTAGGCCGTGCCTTGCATATGCTTGCCTGAGCTCTTCGATGCTAAGCATCCTTATCACACTTTTAAAACTTACGGATGGACAGAGCAGTGGAAAACAGCAGTGTGCAAGGAGCCATTTCACACCGAGGGGTTTGAAAAACGTGCCCGGATCTTTTTTGCAAATACGTGTAAAATTGACACTCCCCCCAGATCAGCAGCCATTTACACAAAGGTCTGGCCCTTAAAATCAGTGACATTTATGTAGCGATTGGATTCTCCATCCCTTTGGAGGAGCAGCGCTGCAGCGCTACAGGTCAGTACGTGTGGCACAGCAGTGCTCGTGGCAGCCCACATCTGAGACCGACGCAGAGCAAATCATTTGCCCATAGAGCATAAGAAACGTCACAGGCCATTTGAAAAATGCAGAGAGAAAAGAAGGGAGAACAACAGCAATAAGGGACTGTTTGACAAAAACCTATTCATGTGCGCAACCCATTACCTCACCACATACCTAAGCCGGAGCCACCGGGTTTTGCTTTTGTCTTAAGAAGAGATCTGAGGGAAATTTTCGGGATGCCTTTCCTATGTGTTCCAAGCAAAACTGCGAGACAAATATGCCTCTAAACGAGAGATAAACCACTTAATGCTGCAACTCCAACTTTAGAAATCATGAAATCTTGAATCGGTGCCTCAGCAGAAAAGGAAAGACTCAGATTTGCAGATGGCAAGTCGCTCGCTGCGAGCTGAAAGGGTCTATACTATAATGGTAAAAAACATGACTATACACACAGTCTTCCTCTGTCCATCTGCCACGGTTATAGTCTAGTGTGGGGGTGATTTTACTTAAATTGGGACTGTTTGCAGGCTGAGTTCTCATTTCTGCAATCAGTAGGCTTGTTACGAAAAGAGTAAATAGGTTTTAAACAACAACAACTGCTGTCTTGGTGCTGTGTGACGAAATCATTGCAATAGGTTCCCACTGAAGAAATCTACATATGTCTGCTGCTGGTCTGCATGGAATCTCATCCTGCAACTGTGAGTGTACATCTATGAATGGAGGACTTGGGAACCTTCACGACGCTTGCAAGTTGCAGAAGAGTGGTAACAACCAGAAAGACCAATAATGAAATAGGAGAAATAAATTAATAATAGGGAATGAGTAATGAAAATGGATAGATATTAATATTTAAAGGCCATGCGAAGAGTCATCTTGTTTTACTCACTTCTTATTCACCTTCATCCAGGCAAGCTGAATACGAGCTTGCCACGGTTTCCCCCACGCTCACTTTGCAAGAAAAAATGTCAATGGGCAGAAGTGTGTGTTTATCAAGGTACAGAAGCACTGAAAACTCATCATGAACCATGACTATAAACTCCAAATCATTCACTTTTCCCCTTACTTGAGACTCACCAAGAAGAAGACATACAGACGGAGAGCTGGTTTTGCAGAGGGACTTGCATGCGTCTGGAAGGAGCTCTTGTGCCTCCTGCCATCACCTTCCCCCTTCACGTCCCACGTCCTGCGTTGTGACACTGCTCCCGGGAGCTGTGCTCCTTACCAGCTGATCTCACATCTCCGGGTTGGTCCTGCACGCCGTCCCCACGCCTTTGGGCTCGCAGTGGCATTGACACACCAAGGAGATGTCCCTGCTGCTCTGCGGGTCCCTGCGCCATGCCCCCTTCCCAGAGGCGAGCTAGCGGCAGCAGGGAACAGAAGCAGCTGGCAGAAGAGGCAGCTCTGCCAGGCTGTCGGCGAAGGAATTAAACAGATCACAACAAATAAGGGAAATTGCCTCCTTAATATTTTACATTTTCAAAACGGCCTGTGGTGTTACAGAATGCACACAGTGGTTTTAGGGCCTGCGGGCCACAAGCTCAGAGGCTCTGAAAAATTGATAATCTGGAGGCAGACTTTTAAAGGGTTCACTTTAAAGCTTATTCTGTGAAAATTAGAAGATATCAAATAGAATTATTAGCTAATATGGATTCCTCTCTCTTTTGCTTTGTAGAAAACAAGATGTGTGCAAACTGGAAACTCGAGCTTATCTGGGCAATAAACAATTTCGATCCGTGCTTTCTGTGCACCGAAGAAGCAAAAAATAGGCAACTACCACGAAGGCTTAATTCTGCTTTTCATCGCACTATAACTGCATTGGTGAAGGGGGAAGAGAGCCTGGCTTATCGTTTGCCAGCACCCTGCAAGGCATACTTCTGGCTGTATGTCACCTGCCCAGCCTAAACACGAACAAGGCCTAGAAGCATATATGTATAGATGGATGGCCCATCACATATATACATATCTATATCCATCCTTTCTCCTTTAGAATTTAGTAGTGACTTTGATTTTGTCATAGTTCAACACTTTGCCTCCATCAAAATGTTATTGATATAATGCAATCCTGTTGTTCTGAAGTCACTGAAAATGGTGCTCAGAAGGACTGGAAAGAATTATTTGCTGTATACCTGCACATAAACATCACTGTATTTCTTTAACTGAAGAAAACGAATAGGTATGTGACAGTATTGTTGCATGGTTCTAAAGACAGACTCTTAGCCTAAAACTCATTGAAAAAAAATAAATGGGTTTTAAGCTCTGCAGGAGTTAAACGACCTAGCACCTTGGTCACTTTTTCCTGTGTCAGGTGGGTACAGGATACAGGGATTCTGACAAGGAGACCTTTCACATTAACTTCTACCAGTATTATCCCAAGGCTGGGGAGGATGAAGAGCAAGGCTCATACTTATAATCTGGAATGCTGTAAAATCTCTCTCTTCAGCTTTTCAGCTAAACTGAGATATTTATCTTAACGAGAACTAATTAGACCTAATTTCGATGGCATATCAGTTATTTTCTTCATTAGAGTAGCTAATGCCATGTTCAGATATCATGGTAATCAAGTTTGTGATTTCTGGAAAAACTGGTTAGAAGGCTTAGTATTAAGTGTATTTCCAACTGTGAAATTTATCCTTCTGAGCAATGCCTCCCAGTTTACTCACTTTGTTCCAGGATTCTCCACAGCATATGGCCACTGGAACCCATTAAATAACAAGAAGTAAGACAAAGTCAGCGATGAGTCAAAAATAGCTGCACTAGTGAACTGCCTTTCTAATTTCTGTCTTTAACAAGAAAAATAATGAAGAATAAGACATGCAATTAGAAGAAATTAAGGTCAATTTTCAAGCCGGGTTCCTTACATGGTGGTTTCCAAATCCACATTGGGCACCTCGAATAAAAGCGGTCTGATTGAACACCTGCAGCTCTTGGCAGTGCTCTCAGGCATATAAGGCAGCCAGGCAATTCTTGCACACAAAGTCCCCGCTTCTCATTTTTATTTTCTCGATTACCTAAACTCCTAAAACTCCAGGCCCTAATCACTAGGTTGGCGTGTTCCTTTCTCCTCCTAAGGAAGACACCCAGTGCTTGGCCATGTGTGTGCCATATAGGTGTTGGACAAGTCCCACGTGCTTAGCATGGGAGTGAAGGCGCTGTTTTAGTAAAGGAGCCTGGTACAACCAGCATATTTTGGCAAAACCCTCCCCTCTGCTTTTTAGCACTGCAGACTTCCCTAGACACGGAGGTGGGATTCCTCTCATTCAGCCCGAGTCATCTAAAGCCAGGAGTGTGCTCTGTGTTTTTTCTAGGCTAATTTTACAGTCAACAGAGATGGGCTGGTGTCTCTGAACGGAGATTCATCTTAACCCAGGACAGCTGCCTCAGACATGGAGATGGTTTGTTCATTAGAGGCGCCCAGCTCCCTCGCAGGAGGCTGGTTCAGACCAAGCGCCTTCCTCCTGCAGACCTACAAGAGGTTTCTCTTGTCTCCAACTCCCTTCATTTGCAAGTAAGAAGATGCTTCATCTGATCACCAAAAAAACATATTAACAAAATATCCGAGGAAATATATTGTTATGCTCTTCTGACCTGTGTCATGAACAATAAAATGTTATCTAGTTTCCACAGACTACATGTACTGTGATTACTTTGGCCCCTATAAAGTCCCCTTATACCAAAGCATTTCTCTTAATTTAATGGACATATTCAGGTATAACACAGCTCGGAATTTGGCCATGTAACTCTCAATTGATTAAAATTATGTGGATGGTAGTGGTGCCAGAAGACAATTTAGTTTGCTCTCATTCATACTGAGCTGAAGTTGTTTGGTTTTCTTAAAAGAAATAAAACTGATAATTGTCACTACAGTAAGTAAATATGTCTGAATACATGCAGAAAGCAGATCTATTGGGTAAGAAGGTTACAGAATCTCATTTTGTGGTCCATCTGCTCCTTCTTTGCTTCCCAAGCCAACAGACACTAATCTGGGATGAAGAAACTGACAGGACATGGGGGAGGAGTAGACCGTCACAATTATGATTAATTTCAGGCTTTTTGATGCATATTCTTGTGCCATTATGATATTACAAAATGAAATTAATGCGATGGAGTCAGGAGGACAATTCAAACAATTATGCACGATGACAGAATTTTATTGTTCAAGATTTTCTCATCATTTCAGTGCAATTTATCTATTATACCTCTGCTTCCCAATCACTCAAAATTCATGTTGAAGGGGAAAAAGGTACACTGCTGTAAAAGACTGTTAAGTACACGGTAAGCAGAAATAAGAAGTAAGATAATCAGATCGAGCTCAGAGAAGTGCCCAGGGTACTCCCCTCCTTTTTCGTTGTTATAATTTGCATCATGGTCTCGAAGAAAATGTGAGCATCACCCCAGTGAAAATTTTCTAGCGATCCTAATGTGGAAAAAAATGAAAAGCCGTGTGAGGGTATGAGAAATAATACAAAAGATCTAAAGATAAAAACGAAATTCAAAGCCACGGATCATCAGTGAGAAAGACAAAGCAGTAGCGGTGGTGTGGCTCACTGGGGATGGCAAATGGGAAAGGGGCACGCTGTGTGACATGGCACTCATAAGGAAACAGCCAGTGGAGCTCCCTGTGCAGCTCTGCCACTACAGCACTGCCAGTATCCAGTTATTTTTAATTCCAGGCTCTTTCTCATCAGAAAGATCATAATAAACAGAAATGTGTTCACAGGGAAGCAAAAAGGACCGAAGCGAAAAAAGGAGATGAAATGAGATAAATATGTATTGTTTGGCTTAACAGTAATTAAGATGTAAGGCATCTACAAATAATTTAAGCATGTTAACACTGTACAGAAAATGATAAATTACTGAATGTGTTTTTTTAAAAAAAAGCTCCACTAGCTTTTTTTTAGGATAGTTTTGGATAAGTACCAGAAGGAAGTTACAAAAAGTAAAAGCCTCTGCCGATGGGAAAGTGTGTCTCATTGTTAAAGCTCCTAATCCCAGACTAAAATCACTTTGCCCACATGATGCAGCGCACTGACATAGGATAAGGTCCATTGACCTGGAGCAAGCTATTCATACCTTCCAGAAGGGTAACTTTAGCCTAGCCTGAGCCTATGAACAGGCTTAAAAAAAAACGGGATTCAGCTATCCTGTGGTTTTGTCATTGCCTTTCCACACCTAGTCCCTGGACGTCCTCTGGACCTTACTAGAACGTCCATGATGATGCATGAAGAAGTTTGCCTAACTTTGATGCTTCGTTGTCTACCACAAAGCACCTGTTCTCAATCAGTGGCCCCACCACAGCCCAGATTACCCACACTAAACAGCAGCACGGCGGGCCTGGGCCAGCATCTCCAGCTGAGGCATGACAGACTGCATGTCAGCAGCAGTATTCTGGGGAACACCAGCGTTTAGCCAGGGCCTCAAATGTGCTTGGTCTGTGAAGGCAGCCTCCATGAGGGGACATCCAAGAGACGCTCCAGACATTGTCAAGCACATATCAAGTTCTCATAGAATCATAAAATCTTTACAGTTGGAAGAGACCTCTGAAAGCCATCTAGTCCAACTCCCCTGCAATGAACAAGGACATTCATAGATTAGGTTTCCCAGGGCCTTATCTAACCTTGCCTTGAAAGTCCACAGTGACGGGGTATCAACAACATCTCTGGGCAACCTGTTGCAGTGCCTCACCACCCTTGTTCTATCACCACAGACCCTGCTTAATACTCTGTCCCCTTCTTTCCTGTATGTAGCTCCCCTTTAGACACTGAAAGGCCACTATCAGGTCACCTCATAGCCTTCTCTTCTCCAGGCTGAACAGCCCCAGCTCTCTCAGCCTGTCCTCGTAGGAGAAGTGTTCCATTCCATGGATCATTTCTGTGGTCCTCCTCTGGACAGGTCCATGTCTCTCCTGTACTGAGGACTCCACATCTGGACGCAGTACTCCAGGTGAGGCCTCACCAGCACAGAGTAGAGGGGCAGGATCACCTCCCTCACCCTGCTGGTCATGTGGCTTTTGATGCAGCCCAGGATATGGTTGGCTTTCTGGGCTGTGAGGACACATTGCCGGCTCATGTCCATCAACCAATACTCCCAGGTCTTTCTTGGCAGGACTGCACTCAATCCTTGTTGGTTTCCCAAGATGTTCAGAAAGTGGCCTCACTCCCACCTTCCTCAGTGTGGGCACTTGCTATGTGGTGGGCCTTCATCCTCAATGCCTTGCTCTCCTTGAGGTTAATGGTCATGAATTTCTCCTTGAGGTTAATGGTCATGAATTACGTGGTGTTGATTTTGTCAGACTCAAGAATTTCATACAGCAAAACCTATATGTAATTACAGATCATCCTCTGACATTCACTTAATGTATCAGAATTGATATAATCAAACCTGAACCTGAAATAACAAAAGGGATTCCCAGCATAGCAAGCTCTTCTAGAGAAATCTGGACAGGTGTCTTATGGTTTAATACACCACAGGACAGTATGCAATAACAGAAGAAGGGTATGCATTGCATGAGTAAAGACACACATTTGTCAACTCAGAACATCATGAATCCAAGCTACAATCACAGATTTGTGTGGTGTCCTCAGCTGGTCAGAATAATCACCAAAAAGTCTATCTAAACTTCCTGTCCTTACTCTCTCATACTTTGTAAACTGGTCTGTATCCATTCATAATTGAGAGAAGCTGTCAAAAATCCACTTTTCCTAGAAGTTTGAAGAAATAAACTCCTCTCGTACCTACAACTCTGAGATTGCTGGAGTGAGAAGCAATATTTTTGTGTTTAATAGCCCTTGATTGGATTCCTCCATGAATATGCCCTACTGCTTTTTTTGGACTGATGCACATCTGCACAACAGAGGAAACATAGCCTAACTATGCATTGGGTTAATAAGAGCTTCTTCTATTTGCTTAGAATGTGCCACCTGATAGTTTTTCTTATTTGAAGCATCTTGGCATCTGCAGCCAAAGCCAAACATCTCAAGGACACAGCCAGTCCTTCAGGCTCTAGAGAAAGCTTGGGAGCAAAAACAGGGCTGCAGTGCTGAGAGAAGACTCGGCAGAGTGAATGTGTGAAATCAGACCTGGCAGAGAAAGCCACCATGAGCATGGAGCACAGCCAGGCTTCAGTGGGTGCCCCAGTGGAAAACCTGAGTGCCTTTGTCCAGGACACGACTACCACAGTAGTACAGCTGATGAATAACACGGGAACAACTTTCTCCTCCCACAAACCCCATGTCCAGTCATTACAGCCCACCTCTTGATGCATCTGGAAAGCCCAGTGCAAGCAGAAAACACTTGTATCGTTCACCTGCAGGAAGCAAAGGCCAGAAGCATTGTACCACACATCCTATCCTGCCTGGCAGATGTGCCTGATCCAGAGCCGCTTCCGTTGATTTGGCAGTGCATGAGACCCAACGCTGCTGGCCTAGCATTGGCTGCCTTGGGCAGAGTTTGTTACCCAAAGTGGTGAGGGCTGGCACTTGGCATGCCAATGGAAAGGGTTAAATGTCTGTCATTTGCTGTTCTTGGATTGACTGCAAATTCCTCCCTGGGGAAGGAAAAAAACTTCATGTCCTGGGCTAGATCAGAGCTTTGGAAGACCATGAAATGCTTTCTTCTTTAAGTGAGCACTAAACAAAAATAAAAGCCCTGGAAAAATGCAAATTATACTTCTCTGCATTTCCATCGCAGGACACTCCTTTTGATACAGCCAACCATTACAACTAAATATTAGGTGACACCTTCTAAGAAAGATATGCTGCTGAATATCTTTGTTAGACCCAGACGCCTATGCCAAATACAAGATTTTACGACTTCTAAAATCCAAACAGGCTAAAGCATTAGAAGCAATTACACCTCAAGGTAAATTAACAGATGCAGCAGCTTCTCAAGAAGGAAGTAATGCCAGCCAAAATAACATAGGAGGATGGGTAAGGAGCTAAGCAATCCATCCGGGCTGGGCAGACCATGAGGAAACTGCTGCCAAAAGCATACATGTAAGAGAAAATATTCACTGTTGTGAAACACACACAGAATACAGCAATAAGCAGAAGTAACATGCAAATACAGATGTTCAGATTGATGAGTTAAAAGTGATGACAATTTTGATTGGTTCATAACAAATGCAAGTTAAAAAAAATAAAGGGTTTTCTGCTGATAGATCAAGATATACAGTTCGTAAAGGGGTAACCAAGTAACCTTAAATGCTTTACAGGGTCCAGTGTATTTAGCGACAGGTTGGATTTAAGAGACTTAATGGTGCTATTCCCGCCTTGTACAAGTGTCAGAAAAGCAGCAGACTCCCTCGGTTCCAATCCCCATAGGGCAAGTGCCATCCCCTGCTCAGCACTGGACTTGCACCCTTCCCAAAACCAAAGTGTTTGCTTCTGAAAGGTGTAAACAGAGCCTCGCCTGAGCTTATCACACATTCAGTTTAATCTTTCATCTTCAGTAATTCAGAGATTTTTCTTCCCTACAGATAGTTTATGTGTTCCACTCGCTGCTATTCGATAGAGAAAGTCTCTTGGGCTTTTTGCCCTTTGTATTTCCTCTCTTCTTTCATGTGGAGAAGACTGCCAACATGGGATTTGCAAACTGCTGCCAATATGGGATTTGTGCTGCTGCGGCTGCCAATCTTTAATTTAGCATATGTATAAAGCTAATTTTTGGACACGATGCTAGTGCCTGGCATCTCTGCAGGAGTCAGCCAGGTTGTAATGTTTGTATTGTACTGCACTATAAAAAACAATAAAAAGAAAATATAAAAGAGAAAGCCTTCTATCTCTAGCTTTATAGACCCAGATACGGTCTAAATACTTGTATTTTCCCCCTGCATCTAAAATTCACTTCCTCCTTTCTGTGCTGCAGTCCTTTCTTTTACATTTGCAGTTTGTGTTGCCTGCAGTAAGAGCCAATGATAGGCTCTTGCTCCCCACTGAGCATATCTTCATATTAAAATGTATAAATGCAACTCTTTAACCAGAGAAAAAAAAAAGACTAGTTTTCCTTTAATTATATTTAAACTACACTACCACATGCACAAAGTAATACTTTCTTCTTTTTCTTATTTATTTTTTTTATTTTAATACAGAGAATTGGAGAGAAAATTCTAACTGCTCAGGAAGCATTTCTTACAGAAAGCATAAGCTTGAATACCCTCCTTTGGCAAGGACATCTGCTGTTCAGGAGGAGGTTCCTGCAGCAAATCCTCTGGCATACAGAAGGGCCATTTTGGCCCCCAGTCAGGATCTAGAGTGAGCTAGAGCTCAGCTCCTCGAGCCCCCCATGTGGAAGACCCACACCCACATTGGGGAGCCCCTTGGCAGAGCCTCAGAAGAAGGGACGGCTGCTGGGGCAGGGTGGGTGGTGGAGAAAAGCCCTGTAGGAGGACAAAAGCCATGACACCAGGCAGTCCCAGTGGTCCTAAGCATAACTGGGGCTATAGGAAAGCCTCTGGTGCCAGCTCACATCTCTTCCTTGCTGAGGGGATTTACTCAAGGCAGTACCCCTGGAGGATCATCTGAAGACGTGTAGGAGTGAAGGGAATTGTGACTGGGAGGAGTACGGCAGACCATGAAAATGGTGGACCAAACTAGCAATGTAGAGTAGGGCCCACTAAATGCACTGAGTTTGAGCATCTTTCTCCCAAAATTGGGGGGAAAAATCATCACAAACAGAGAAATACGAGAGCCGAACATCTGCTTTTTCTGCACACTTAACCTTCTGCCAGGATGTAGAAGATATCTTTACTACTTTATTGATAATGTCTCAGATTTTGAAATGTCTCAATTTCTCTTTCTATTAGACGTCTATTAGATGAAGGAAAACAGCATCACACTGTCCTGGCATCACCTTTTCATTTTAATTACTGTGATTTCAATAACCCCTTCTCCCTGAGCTCACAGTATAGCGTTGACTACCCCGTAACAGGAGGTAGGTTTTCCACACGGCTAGCTGGGTATTTTCTAAGGAGGAGATCCTCCAGCTTGCCTCCTAGCACAGCGGCAGTGCCGCATGCTGTAATGAGATGGGATTATTGTTGCAACTGCTCCCGAAGGCCTCTCTCCCCCGGCAGCTGGAGAATGACTGAGTCACGCAGGTGACGCATTCGCTGTAATGAGATGGACAAAATCACATGGCCCGCGGCCGGCCCTCTGCTCAGTGGAGTGCAGTCCCCCATGCCCACGCCTCTGGCGGAGGGGAAATGGAGGCCGAGAACAAAATAAAGAAAAAGGGAGACTATTGATGTGTTTAGCCATAAAAACTCAAGGGCCCCAAGAAGAAAAGCCAGAGTTTAGTTTCTAACCCTGCCCCCAGCCCCTGGCCGGGAGCATCACACAGCGGCAGCCCTGGCTGCCTCATGAAAGGGGCTGGCAGGCCTGGCGGGACACCCCTTGGCCTGCCTTGGCTGGAGGGACAGCGGCTTGGCACACAGCACCATGCCACAGGAGGGGACTTCTTCCCGGCTTTATGATCACTGTTCTGGGGGCCCTGTGCTGCTGCCAACTTCTTCTGCTAGTGAAGGGCTGCCTGGGTCTCCCCCCGGGGCTCATCCGCCGGGCAGAGAGGCCGTCATTGAGAAACTCAGGATGCAGAGTGCGCCGAGCCCGGACCACCCTCGCTGAGCCTCCTGCATCTGCTGGCCTGCAGACTGAGCATCGGGGCTGGGACTGGGCTCAAGAATAGCACCATTGACAAGGGGCAGAAGCACAAAGCATGTATTTATCTTGCCCTAGGAGCTTCCGATGGCAGTAACGTGCAAAGCCCTCTGTAAATGAGAAATTGGAAAACTGTGCTGGCAGGAACCTCAGGAGCAGCGCGGAAAGGCTCAGCGCTCTGGGCACAAGGATGCGCTTGGTGTCAGGCTACTGCCAGCTGCTGTGCTCCTGTCCCCTCACCTACTCCTGTGGTGGGGGGAGCAGGAGGAAATGTGAAATTTCTTGTGAGTGCCCAGGGTCACCAGGCAAACCTGGGACAAATTGTATAAAAAGAACCTCGGCGCAGCTGTAGGACTACAATGCAAACAATACTCTCAAATTTGTATAGGAGAAAGGGGAAGAGTTTCTGCGCCTCTGCATTATTTTCAAGCTCATTTCCTGGGCAGTGCTGATGATGGCCCCGTGGAGCACCTCCCACGGACATTGTTGTCATCTCCACCATGAATACCTGCTGCATTTAGGATCTGCTATCCGATTTCACAGCACACCAGACTGAGCCAGCGGCACCCAAAGCTATTGCCAAACAGAACACAGCAAAGGTCACTTCAGGCTCATCTACCAGGATAAAAAATACTCCATGTTTTGCTTTGCTCACATTTGGCCCTACCAAGAGAGGTACAAACTTAAGCAAGTTTCTCTATAGTGCCCTTTTCCTCCCTCAGCCAGAGCCGTTATCCCTGGGCTGAAGCCCAGGCCACTGCCTGTGTTCAATCAGCTACTGGCTGCCCTGCTAACTGCCAGAAAAAGGACTGCCACCGGGTATCACTGCCATTGCATAGTTAAAATATTTGACAGAACCAGCCTGAACCTTGGGACAAGCGCTGAAATGGTATGCCACGCCACAAAGCCTATTCAGAAGCCTTTACAAAACTCAACCAAACCAAAACAACAATAAAGAGCTGTTCAGGAGGTCTTGATATGACCTCATCATTGACCTGCTGATTCATCATTCAGTTAGGCAAAGGATTCATACGACAGTAGTCTCTCCCAATCATGTGAGAAGGGAACCACATAAAATGGAGTCACTGGTGTGAAACATGAAATTATCCTCTCACATTTCATCTGTCAATTATTTCACATCAGCAGTCAGGGAAAACAGATGTAATGAACAGCTCATCATTCAAAACAATCACCCACTAAACCCAATTCCCTAGCTAAATATGTTCAGAGAAACCTCGGAAATGGTTGGATTTACACACAGTGTGAGTCTAGACCCCTGGCCTATTTTCTATTCTGAGCTTCACCAGCCCACCTGCACATCAGTACAATGTGTCCTTGAGCCACACACCTTTCCCCCATTGCTGTCAGTACAAGGTAGCTCCATATTTGAGGATACACATCCATGTAGCCTTCTCCTCAGAAGCCATGGCACCTGGCAATAGTGTCCATTCAGAAGAGTCTGTACACGCTGAAACCACTCACCACTGCAGGTCCACCACTGGTCTGTGGCAGCCCATACACTGCTACTTTACCACACGGCATGTCCAAAGTCAACATCGCTTGCCATGCTTTGCATCACGGGCACCCACCTCTCCCAGCGTACCAATTCTCAAGAAGAACTGTGCAAGGCAATGACATAGCCAGGGGAGGAGGCAGCCACAGCACCATAATTATGTCGAGGTAAATTAAGATCAGCAGGGAAACTGAGGGCACATAAGACTTGAAGGATACAGCTTCACTTCAAAAATGATCAAGGTTCATAGAAACAACCCACATTTAAGAAGGAGGACACAAATTTTTTTCTGTTCATTTTATTTCAAGCCTCAGCTCATTACATCCTTACACGCTCACATCCTACCCATGTCTGACTTCAGGACTTCTACACTGATCTTATCCTTGATGCTGCTGGCTGTACCTCGGCACAAGGAATACCTTAGAAATTGCACAGATGAGCTAATTGTCACTGAAGATTGCTATTTAAGAATGTGTTACTGTGACTAACGGAGGAAGAAAAAAGGGCACGTCTTATGTCAGAAAATACGACACAGTTCTCTGTAAAAGGTACTGAAAAATTAAATGCAGAGCTTTTTTATATAGTCCAGTGCGAATATCAGAACAGCACACTACATTGTACAAGGAGGACAGCTTCAGAATGGGCAGTCACACAATAGTGACGTTTCCCATCTAATTACACAAACATGCCAACAAACTGTGGAGCCGCGGTGGTCTGATTCCTCGCTGATATTTCAGTTGTTCAGCTGCCACAGCCACAGACACAGCGAATCCTGAATTAAACACTAGTTCTCAGTGATTCTGACGACCGCAGTCAAGCATATCTTGATGAAATTAGAGATGCAGAAAATATTTTTTGACAAGAGAGCATGAACATAACAGCCAGAAGTGAAATCGGGTCTGTGAGAACGGCTCGTGCAGAGAGAGAGAGACTGGGGAGATGTTGAAAGTTGGACTCTCTGATTTTGGCAGGAAGAGGCGAATTTTATTAGCAATCTATGCTACAAACATAACTTTCCAACTATTAACAGTTTTTAGTTGCCAAAAGAAAATCACCATTTCTAATTGCTTCTCAGCCCTTACATTTTATAACGGGGAAAAAAAGAGGAAAGCGAGCAAACTTACATCTCCATTATGTGAAATATTACGTAGCGCAGAATACGGTGGCATTCCAGTTTAACAAAATCTTCATGAGTGCAAACACTTTACAGCATTCTGCCAAAACCAAGCCCTTGGAAATCCACAGCGCTTTGACAAACACATCTTAGAAATACGTAGGGGTATTTTGCAAAACTCTGTGAAGGACGAATTGGTGAAAATGATGGGATATTCTTCCTGGAGGTATTTATTATTGATCAGGTAGGGTATTAAAAGTCTAAATGCACTGTTTCCTTAGAGAAACACACCGTATTCTGATTTTCCTCTGAATTCAGCAGTGTGCAGACTTTAAACTAACAGTGAAGGAGACAGCAGGATTAGTCCCAATCTGCAAAGCACCGAGACTCACCTGATTTACTATGAGACACACTGCCGATACACCATTCACTGGTTTTACTGGATTTCTTCCTATGCCAGAAAGACGATACAGCCTTGCAAGGGAAGATCTGGCTACGTGAGTTAACATGACCACTGAGCAGAGGAAATTTCTGCAAAGCAATACTTGGAGTGCCCTAGAGGTAGAGGTTCAGACAGGCTAAATGAGAGTTTTAAAGCATCTGAACACCACTGGAAATACCCTCAGCTTTTTAGGAGATGCCCAAAGGCTCGCTATGACACAGTACAAAGAAGTAGCTCGCTCCTTTCCAGGGAAAGGCTGGCAGGCTCGGCAGGGAAATATCCATCAGCCATAGCAGAGAGCCCAGCCCCTGGGGAAGGGCCCAGATGGGCTTAGCTCCCATGGCCAGATACGTTGCACAGCCAGAAACATTGCGCTTGCCACTAACACCAAGCCAGCTGTTCTCAGCCACACAGTTCTATATCTAGCCATTGCAAAAGAGACTTTTTATTCAGGGCTCTGAATGTGCTAGCTAAGACGACCACACATTTCAGCTTTTCAATTGCATTAGAAAAGCATGGAGTAGGTGCTCCATCAGGTGAGCACAGATGTTTCCTTTGCTGGCTTGTCAGGACGTGGCTAGCATATAGACCATACGGACAAGCCTGCAGCTGATGGGGTTTGGAAATGGAAATAAAAGCTCTTCTACATGTCCTCACTAGAACCACGGGCACTGGAGAGAAGGTAACAGAAACCAGAGCCAGAGATGTAATGATCTGAAACTCTGCAGAGGACCCAGCCCCAATGGCTGACCCAGGCTCGAGTCCATGGCAGTTCCTGCATGCAGCCTGGCTCCCTGGAGGGTGCACAGAGGAGCAGGGAGGGACCAAAACCCAACCTTTGCCTCTTCCTTCTGTGGGATGGTGGAGCTGCCCCGCACGTGTATGAGAGCCCCCTGAAGGCCTTTGGGAGATGCGGTGACCATCATAGCCTTTTCATGCCATGCGCCGTCGGGCGCCTGCTGCACCCACCCCTACTGCTAGCCCCCTGGCAGTGCAACAATTTACTCTTGAATAAATTAGCAATAATTGGAAATCCACTTCACTGGACCTTACGCAGCATGACTAATGGGACTCACTTTTTAGCTCTGTTCCTTTTGTGTTGCTACTCACAGAAGAGGGTGCCTGAGAAAAAAGAAGGACCAGTAAAGTTTATGCTGTGGAAAAAGAAATGACAGTCTCTGAAGAGAGATATAAAGATTTAATGGGTGCTTTGGAAGTGCTGGAAGCAAGTCTTTTAAGAGTACTCCACTGATGGCTTTCTTGCCTTTATATCCTGGTTGTTACCTTTCAGATGGTGCCCGTTAACTTTGGTGGCGCAGGCACAAGGCTCAGAAAAGTACATCACCCGAACAAAGCAAATACAAATCTGCAGAGCACAAATAATATGGAAAAAACAGTGAGCCGGTAGGATTTACTGGGAACATTGCAGGGGTTGGGTGGGCAGAGGGTCATCTGGATCTCACCCTTTGCCTTTGCCTAGATCTCTTTTGAAATGTGGTTAACTACTTACACCCCTCCTTTGTGGAGACAAAACATTAGTACTAAGGGATATTTAGAACTGTAAATAGTTCCAGTGAAACTATAAATAAAAAGTTGCTATGTCAAAAATGCACTTTCTAATCAGTGAGAGTGTAAACACTACTAATTCTGGAGCACCACATAGACGTCAGTTTTCTCTCCTGACCCCATCCAAACTCACAGTATCAAGCTAATTGCCAGGCCATTTTTTTCTTCAAAAAATAAGAAGAGGAACATTCAGCATGTAAATCTCTCTGCAAGCCCTGCAATATAGCACAGCTTCAATATTTAAACAATCTGACACTCTGTGTACTTACTTCATGCAAACTGATGCATGAAGCAAGCACTACGGCTTACAGAGCTGGATTTGTGATGTAATAAGTGCAGGTACATTAATGTCACATGTAAGTACTGTGTTTAAATAAATACTTACCTTTTGGTACCTGCCAACAGGTGTTTTCCTTTCTAAGGGGAGTATTCTCTTGATTAATGCACTTATTTCCTATAACACGAAGCCATGACACGTATGTAGAGGGAGAGAAAAATCTGTCCCTATAACTATGATTTCTTCTAACACAAATAGTGAGACGAGTGTTTCCTAATTTCTGTGCAGGATTCTTAAGCAGAAATCATGGTGCATGAAACAACCCCGATTTCCAAGGAAAAAAAAAATTATAGCCTTTCATTCTCGTAGCAGCATGTAACTAAGGTTTAGATGAGTGAACAGATGCATGCAAAAATCAGCCATGAGAATGGCAAACATTCATTTTCACAATCTGCTAAATCTGCTAGGTATGCATGAAACAAAGCCAAAGAGATCTCCAGCAGAACGCAATGTCACAGTCTTGGCACAACAGGGAACTTTCTCAGATGCTCTCCGTGCCAATACTGGCACTTGTACTGTACAGCTGTGTTTGGAGATCGCTGAAATATACCAGAATACCAAAGAGTTAATAATAAGACTTCCATTAAAATATATTCTCTCCATTTCCCACTTTTCCAGGAAATTAGATACGATTTTTTTGGTACACATTATTGCAGCTCCAGCTTTACATGAACTAACCAGTTCAATAGAGAGTGCATTTACCCCTGCTACAATTTAAGTCCCTTATCAAACCCTTTCAATGAAAACTCCATGGTGTTGCCTTCACAGCACTTATGTGACCCAAGCTCAGTGACCTCATACAATGCTGAAAAAGATCCCAAATTTTGTATGACTTTTTATATTACTATTCTTTTAAAGTAGAGAAGAAATGAGCATGTAATTTGACTGGGTAGATTAGACTGAATTAGAGTATAGTCAAATCTTCTCTTAAGCAGTAGTTTGACAGAAATAAGGTTTCTGACTTTTCAAGGGTGAATTATATGTCTTATTCTGTTGAAATGTAGATCTTATCAATTTAATTTCACAGCTGGGGTCTGGTCTCCAGAAGCATGACCAAAGAAAGCGAGTGGATTGAGCACCACCCTGTCTCATTTTAGCACTTGGGAAACAAGGGAGGTGGGCCAGAAAGGATGTACCAAAAAGCATGAAGGGAGGCAACCGTTCCCTTGCGCAGCGGGCTTCGTGCACAGCTCCTTTGTGTAGCTCACAGTGTGGGAGGCTCAGACCTCCCCGTCCCCTCGGGCATAGGGGGGTTCCTCAAACCTGCACAGCAAAAGGGCTCCCAGCTTATTTAACGTGCCGGTTGCCCTCTCCTGCCAGAAGCAAGTAGGTGTCCTGCCATGCTGCCCTGTGCCCAAGTTAGTTTGGACAGTTATTTCTGCACCTTCAATCTCTTTCCCCCCAGACAATTGCGTGGGAGCGCTGTTTGGTTTCAGCAGCACCCTCAGGCTGGAGACCATTCTTCCTAAGTGATAGGAGAGGTTTCCTGCACGGGTAGCATTGTTTTCCGGTCCCTTCTTTCTCTTGGGGAAATCTGGCAGCTTCATGCATAAGGGGAATTTCGTCCCCTATTTTTTGGGATCTTGGATCAATTTTAATGGGAAAAAAAGCCCTGAAGGAACGGGTCACATGGCTTCTGGAACCACACGGACAGTCAAGGAAGTCTGCGCTCCAAGGCTGCCTCTCAAGCACTTGCATTTATATTTCTTGGCAAAAACTGCATTTATGCACTCAGTTGATTTCCATAACAGGGTGAAAACCAGATGCCCTTCTTTGCACCATGCAGCTTACTCACTGGGATGCCTACATGAAAGATACTGCGATGATGAGGTTTATTTTAAGGAGGTGGTTGATTGGTAGCCTACAGTGTTGCCCTTTTCATGCCACGCTCTGGAAGGAAAAAAAAAAATAATTATTAAAGGACGTGTGGGAGCGCCAAATAGCTCTATGAAGTGTACCTTCACTGTGATCTATGACCTGGAATTGGTCCCCAGAGGCAGGGAGGGAGATGCTGCCAGGACGGCGCTCGGACTGCTTACAAAACTCTGCTGGAGTCCTGCCATGAGGAGGAGGGAAATGAAAGGAGTCGTTTAGAAAAAAATACTTTTGTTTAGGCCAGATCTATGACCTGCAAAGCTGTCTCAAAAAGAGTACACAGCCGCTAACCTTCCTTCAGAGGCTCCATCAAAAGGAATGCCTGGAATCTGCAGCTCCTTGCAGAGTAATGTTTCACTGCATCCTCATTCCTCTTTGTTAAGCCCCCGTAACACACATTACTATTTGTGTGCGTGTGTGTGTGTCTTCTTCAGTGATTTATTTGCCCCTTATTGGGGTTTTTCTCTCTTTCCATTTAAGAAATGTCTTGGGTACTTACTCAGCACCAGAAGAATGGGGGATTTATTTGTATAAGTCAGATGCAACACCAGCATCCACTTTTCTGCCTCATCTTGTTGTTGACGATAATGATTTTTAACAGTGCTTTGGGGAACAAGTAGTCTGCATTAGAGAATCCCAGCAAATTCTGCAAGTTTTTCAATCCTGTAATGAAGGCATAGTACCTTATCTGGTTTTCCTTCCATGGTGAACAGAACGAAAAAAACAAGGATAAACAATCCTGCTACATTATTTAATTCCCATTCTATAATAGCCTATTGTAGCCACCTTAAGAAAGGCAACACAGAAATTTGAACAAGTTTCCTAAATAACTGCAAAGCAGGCTATTTTCTGCCCATGCCGTCTTGCTACCTTGGCATGCCTATTCGTCACTACCATGAGACTGACAAATGCTGGGGAGCAGTTTGCACGGTTCAGTAGGTGCGTAGGAGAGAATATAGCGAGCAACCTCGGTAAGCTTTGAGAGTGAGAGTCAAAGAGACATGTAAAGTGCCAAAAGGGAACCAGCAGAACATTACACTTGTATGAAATGGGAGTAATCTCATTACCAGAGGTGATAACCATTGCACCCCTGATGGAAATGTGTAATTACTGAAAACAGCTAATCAACTGCAAGAGCAGCAGGGTAGCCAGAAGCTCCTATCTATACCATCTACTGTGCTTAACCCAGTTGAGATGCTCCTCCTCCTACTACAAAAGGAATAGTAAAACACATCACACGTACAGACCCTTGTATGTGGGTCAACACAGCGAAGAAGTAATACAACACTTTGAAACTACAGTCCCAAATAAAGCATGTATCGCCTCTGTGAAGTTTCCTTCCTCATTCTACAGGATGGTCAATCATGCCATTCCTACAGCTGTTCATTTCACATGTACATTTGTAGATAATTGGGCTTTTGGAATAACAGTGTAATACCCAAATCCTGTTGAAATAAACACAGTGACAGCAAATTGCCTATCACCAGTCTATGACTTTCAGAAACCCGGCCTTTAATTTACCAACAATGTAGGGCTATGGGGGACAAGAAGTGGTAAATTCTAGGCTAATGGTAAGAGAAGACAAATTGTTAATGGGATCTGGGGCCAGATACTGGGTGGGCTACTTGAGTGTGTGTGTATACATGTACATGCACATACATGTATATGCATGTGCATGTTTAATGAAAAGTTTGATTTAAAGCAGCTGTGGTGGAGCCATGAACCTCCATGCTTTGCAGGTCCATATGACAGAAACTGAGGTAACTGGGGCCAGATCCAGGTTGTCTAAGGTCAGATATGGGAGGTCCGTATTATGTGTGTACATATATATATCATACACTGTGTGCATATGGATAATACTATATAGAGGGGGCATATGAAGGACTGGGAATAGAATTTGGCCACCATGCTGTTTATATCTGTAGGAGCACCGTGTTTATGTGGATGCTGGTAAAGTCACTGCTTTCTGACTGTACTGAGCTATGTGATGGGCCACATGTGACAACACCACCTGTAGAAGGGGATTGGAGCTAGGTGATCTTTGAGGTCCCCACCTCAAGTTACTCTGTAATTCTATGATTCTGTAATTCTATGATTCTATGTGTATTTGTATTCGTATGTGCATGTATACGTAACTATGTGTACACGTGCTTACTGGAGATGCTTGCTCACCCTCACTAACTACTCTTGCACTCTCACTACAAGAAAGACATTGAGGTTCTGGAGCGTGCTCAGAGAGGAGCAAAGGTGAGGGTCCTGGAGCACAAGTCTTATGAGGGGTGGCTGAGGGAACTGGGATTATTTAGTCTGAAGAAAAGGAGGCTCAGGGGAGGCCTCATTGCTCTCTACAACTACCTGAAAGAAGGTTGCGGTGAGGTGGGAGTCACCCTTTTCTGTGTAACTAGTGACAGGACTAGAGGGAATGGCCTCAAGTTGCACCAGGGGAGATTCAGGTTGGGCATTAGGAAAAATGCCTTCTCCAAAAGAGTGGTCAGATGCTGGAACGGACTGCCCAGGGAGGTGGTGGAGTCACTGACCTTGGAGGTGTTCAAGAAATGTTTAGATGTTGTACTGAGGGACATAGTTTAGTGGGAAATATTGGTGATAGGTGGATGGTTGAACTGGATGATCTTGGAGGACTTTTCCAACCTTGGTGATTCCATGATTCTATCATTCTAAGACCAGAAGCCCTCAGATAAGGTCTAAAGCCTAAGGTAAAGAACCTGCTAAACACTTAAGCCTTGTCCCGCAGCAAAGGTCACCCCTCAGCTAGACCCACCTTTTCCTTGGCCTTTCTTATATTGCTGCCGAAGGTATTGAAACCTTTATTGTTGCCCTCCAGGCCCCTTATCAATTCCAGCCAGGCTTTGATTTTCCTCATTTTGTCCTTACATGCCCAAGCAACACTACTGTATTCTTCCATGGTAGTCCATTCCTGCTTCTGTTCCCTGTATACAACCTTTCTGCATTTTAGCTGAATCAGAAGTGTCCTGTTCAGCCAGCTGGCCTCCTCCGGTGCCTGCCTGTTCTACTGCACTTAAGTTGTTTTTCTTGTAGTTTAAGGTGATTGTCATTGAAGTCTGACCAGCTCTAATGAGTTTCCTTGCCCTTCAGAGGCAACATATGATATCTGTCCTGCCTACTATCACACTGAACAAGCTGAAATCTTGTTTCCTTGCTGCCCTCACTTCCTTCAAGATCTTAAGCTCCAGCATCTCACAGCTCCTGTGGACAGAGCTGTCACTGATCAACAGTTCATTATCGCTCAGGAATTCACCTTCTCTACTTATCTTGCTCAGTGCTTGCATCAAAAATTGTTTCCCATGTACTCCAGAAATCTGTATTTTGTGTGTTCTATTATGTGATCCTCTCAGTGGACGATGGCATGGTTCAAGTCCTCCATGAAAACCAGAAAGAATTTCAGAGACTTCTTTCAGTTGTTTAAGGAAATTTTTGTCCACAGTCTCCTTCCTTGACTGGGCAACATCATTACACTCCACTATTCTGACTTCCTCTGTGACAGTCCACTATCCCGATTTCCTCTATGACTCTGATCAGTTAGCTTCGCATGTGTCTGTTACACATGCCACTATGTACAAGACCATTATTTCATAGAATCATAGAATCATAGAATAATAGAATCATAGAATGGCCTGGGTTGAATGATCATCTAGTTTCAGCCCCCCTGCTATGTGCAGGGTCACCAACCACCAGACCAGGCTGCCCAGAGCCACATCCAGCCTGGCCTTGAATGCCTCCAGGGATGGGGCATCCACAGCCTCCTTGGGCAACCTGTTCCAGTGCGTCACCACCCTCTGTGTGAAAAACTTCTTCCTAATATCCAACCTAAACCTCCCCTGTCTCAGTTTAAGACCATTCCCCCTTGTCCTATCACTATCCAACTTTTTCCTCTTTCCTTTCCTAGCCATTTTAAAATAAAAAGGCAATGGTTGCTGTTCTTTGTCTCCTGTCAGAATCTGCTAGGCAAGTTTTGATCTCATCTACTCAGGAGCCTTAGACAGAAGGCATTTTTCTGATAGCCTTGGCATTAGAGAGGCAACAAGCTGCCAAAAAAGGAGAGAGGCATTTATGAGCATGCACAAAAGCAGGCTTCTACACGCTTACAGCTACATTAGTATTGTAGCTAGGAATCACATTTTCAGATGTAGGCATCCACATTTAATTTGAGGCAACTAAAATTTTATTGCTCAGAAGGCACAGTATGCTGCAATCTAGGGGCACTTCAAAATATCTGAGACTGGGAAGTTATATAACAAAACAAGAACAAAGTCCCTTGCTTATTAAGACTATAAATTCTGGCTAGGTAGATAAGAAAAGAAGGCAGAACAGGTTACAATCATGGTATCATGATAAGCACAGACAACCAAACAAGGAGAAGATGGTCTGTGTGGGTTGGAGATAGGAGGAAGACATCTCAGCCCAATCAATCTGGCGACCTTTGATGATAAAATGATTATCTAGCTACATGAACAAAGAGAGAGCAGCAGGTGTAATATACTGTGACTTTAGAAGGCATGGCATTTAGAAGGCATGGCATGGCATTCTCTGACAGCAGAGAAAATATGGGTGGAAAGAATGAACTGTTAAATGGGCTGCTGACAGCTGAGTTTGAAGGATAGTTATCCATGGCTTATGCCTGGTTGGCAGCTGGTAAAAGGACTCCATTCTTTGACACTGGGGCCAATTTTATTGAGCATCTTCTGCATCAACATCAGTGATGACACTGAATGAACACTCAGTAAATTTTCCAATGATACCAAACTAGAGGGATGTCACTGGTAGAGCTTCAATCCAGAAGCACCGTGAGAAAGTGAAGGAATGGGCCAAATGGAACTCAAGAAAGCTCAGCAAGAAAAGAGAACGTGCTGTAGGAGTAGGATAATCTCATGTAGCTGCCTGGCCAGGGGGGACAGGCTGAAGAGACCGGCTACTGAAAAGACCACGGGACTTTAGTGAGTGGAAACCTGAATGAGGGCCAGGAAGGGAACAGTGTGCTCACACTGCAAACATGGCAAACAGAATACTGGACTACATTATGAGGAGGATGACCAAAAAAATAAGGAGGTTGCTGTTGTCTTATGCTCAGTGCCAGTGTGGTGAAACCTGAAGTAGAATATCCAGCTTAAGCAACCCACTTCAAGAGAGGAGTTGAAAAACTGGTCAGGGCTCAGCGGAGGGCATCCAAGATGTGAGAAAGCTTTTGACACTGATGCACACAACGACGTCAAAGGAAATACGACACTGTGGAAACCTGCCTTCAGAAACCAGCAACCAGCAGCTCCGTGGAGCAGCTGGCCCAGTGGGAGAATGGGCATGGTTTCAATATTTTCAGTAACAACTTGAAAAGTGCAAGAGTGATTAGATTTACAGCATCTTTGGAGATCTAGAATTTGGAGGAACATGCAAACACATTCTCAAACTTTGTCAAAAGTGAAATTAAAAAAAAAGAACAATATCATGTATGAGATGGAGACACAGAGGCAGAAACATAGCTGAAAATGCTAATTATGGTCAAGTTAATAGCCTGGGTTGAAAAGGACCACAATGACCACTGAGTTTCAACCCCCCTGCCATGGGCAGGGTTGCCAACCACTAGATCAGGCTGCCCAGAGCTGCATCCAGCCTGGCCTTGGATGCCGCCAGGGATGGGGCATCCACAAAAAAATCCCCAATTTAGAGAGAAGGATGTGGTGAGGGATCATGCCAAAGACTTTGGCATGGATAAGCTTCATCCTACTCCAGATCAGGGCACCAAAGTAGATGACGACAGCTGCTCCAGCTCAACACTCCTGTTACCCCAGAATGCCCTCCAACAAACGATCCCAAATGGAAGTCTTGGGCTCCCCTGCTGCATATATTTACTAGTAGAAGGAAAAAAGACAGAGCTAATAAATCTGATGCTTCTCTCAAGGAATTAAGCTCAATACCCACAGATTTACTACAAGTGCTGTTTTGGGTTTTTTTTACCCCAATCAGTATGGAAGGAGGCTGCTTGCCAAGACCATATGGCATAGAAAGGTGACCCTTGTGGGACTGCTCTCTCTTGGCAGCACAGGGAGAGCTCAGAGCTCCAACAGTGACAGAAAGGGAGATCTCTGGGAAAACTCTTTGACCCACTGAGTGTGCTTACGGCAAAGCATCGTCACTCTTCTTACAGGAAACATCACTCCTGGGAGGACGTGAGCCCTGCAGCGCTCTCCTTTTGACAACAATTATGCTGGTATGAAGGCGTGGACATAGGAAGAGGTGACGTCTGTTGACTGGGATTCAGATGGCTGTCACAGGCTAAAAGCCAGTTGTTCTTTCTGCTTATTTCTGTCAAGTCAAATCAAGTGCTGTTCAGAGGTTGCTCAGTATGTGAATTCCCATCAGCTAGAAAATCAAGCATGTGTGTGAAGGCAATGGAAAAATGCAGTGTTTTGAATGCAACAAACCAAGGATCAACCTGTAAAGCCATGCATTGGGTTTGTAAAGCCACAGTTCAACCTCTGATCACATAAATCCAGTCTAACGGTGACTTTACTTGAACTGAGAGGTTTGGATGTTAGAAGGTAAAGCCAGAAGAAATTTAGTGAATAAATATAGTTAATAAATAAATTTAGTTAATAAATACCTAAAAAAAGGTAGCGCAAGACAGCAAGTTCAGTGACTCATTCATCTCCTTTACAACCACCACTTACAGTAGTTGTTCCATAGCTGCCCTTCAAGGTAAAGAGAACTTCTTTAATGTCCCTGTGGAATAGCTTTATGGTCCTGTTTAATAAAGGGATGAGTGTTTCTTCTGCATTACTGTCAGCTCTTGTCTCCCACAGCACCTATCTGGAATGCAAAGATCTCAGACCTCAGGATAGCATAATGCCTTCATGGCTATGAGCACAGGATAGCCATGCCTTGTGTATAAATCAACACGTGGGCTAACATGTGAGCTATCAGTTGTGGAGCCTTTTCTTCCTCTGTGTATCTCTTTTGTATTTGATAAAGAACATGGTCACTCCCAGATTTCATTTCTCATGCATATTTCACTCCATTTTTTTTTCCTTACTGCAGTATTTACGCCGTTTATCTTGTCCTATATTCACTTTCCTTTTTTTCCCACTTTTGGGAAAAGCATCTAATATCCCTGTAGCATTAGTTTTTCTTTGTTAATGTCAAAAAATGTTAATCCGTGAAGACGTGCTTCCTAGATAATGTTAATTCAGCTGCCAGTTTTATAATAGGATTATGCTTTCCAGGATTTAAAAATCCCACTTGTTAGCTACAAAACAGACTTCTACTAACAGCTATAAAATCTAATTTAATCCCTATTGGCATTAACTTAAATAGCTGAGGTATAATTTCTGTCTAGCTACACTTAACACCCTGCTATTGCCATAAATATATAAAATTCCCTTTGAAGTTATGAAAGGAACTGTTCAGTAGGATAAACAGGGTCTCATGAGTCCAATCATATGCTATCTCCAAGGCATAACAAATGTTGTTTACATATTGTAAGGATTTTGTGGACAGTTTATTTAAATAGATTCACCCATGTTTACATGCATTAATCTGCCCTTTTTCTCAAGAAAATGTATGCTAAATTATTATCTGTATTTATTCTCTTTAAAAATGATTGGTTAATGAGTAGAAGACAGGGCCTGTGAGGAATCAAAGTTTGAAATATAACCGAATAACCTGACTAAGCAGGAAGAGAGTACCAACTTGTTCAACGTAACCGCTTACAATGCACAGTTTAATCAGGAAACCTTAGAAGATGAAGCTATCTCAAGTTTGGCCGTAGGAACAGCCATTCTGAGGCCATATTATAAGACACTGTAACAAGTAAGGAGGAAAGAATGAGCTAGCAATGTTTTACGATGATGCTAAAATGAACAGCCATCGTCTTTACAACCACTTGCTCTCAAATAAGGAACAATACAAGGATTTATGACCTTCTGGAGCCCAGCGATCAGAAATGAAGAAAAATATTTGCAGTTCTCTTCTAGCCTTGAAGAGATAATAACTGGCAAGTTTATTGTTCTGGAGAGGGTAGTCCTAATGCACCGCAGTGAAAGAAAGACAGCAGAAAGTACTATTACAATGATATAAAGCAGATACTAGGAGGTTATGCAGCCATTTAGAAGTTGAAACAGAAATCTCAGAGCAACCAAGCTCCTTTAAAGAAAGAAATTGCAGTCAAATGCGGAAGGCAGTATGAGTTTATTAATCCTTTCAGAAATTATGCAAAGTGCTAATCAGACTCCACAGTCAGCTTATCACTTTGTTTACTGATAAACAAGAAGAGAGATCATAATCTCCCTTGTGACATTTGTAGCCAAAAGGAAAGGTGGGCAACCTCAGCAGATTAGCCTACAACAACATCAAGATCTGTAGTATGCTGGATTTGTAGGTGTGTGTATTTGCCTTTGGAGAAAAAAAATACAATCGACTTCAGCCAACACACTTAGGTGCGCTAGCAAACACACAGGCAGCATACGTACATAAAAAGCAGTGCTAAAATAGTAGTTTTCAAATGCTGCTAGATATTTTGACTTAGTTGAAAGGATGAAAAAAAGGATACTTACTGCTTCTTTGCAGAAGAATTCCTTGGTTGAAAGCCCCAAATGTGGGCATGGCAATGGGCAATGCAGCGACACATTAAGAGCCTTCTTGCCACTGGAATCTGCTGCAGAACCAGCAGTGATGTGCAGGTTTAGATGTGAGTAAACTGTACTTGTGCTTCCCTAACTTTCTGTGCCCAATTAATTACGGCTTTTAAGACAGGGACAAGAAAAATCACCAGAATTGCATATCGTTTTTTCTATTCTGGTATGTTAGCACCAAATGAATTCATGGCTCTGGATGCTCTCTGGTTTCAGTAAGCCAGAAGTTTGGTCCTGTAGTTATTTCGGTTAGCAGCTCGTTCCACAGAAGTGTATTCTTCAGCTGTGTAAAGCACTCTTTAACATAAAGTCTATTCACAATTCAAAGAAGGAAGTCATTCACAGAATATGTAAAAAACAGAGCTTTAAGCAAATGTAATCCATGTGTTGTCTTCTGTTGAACAGAGATAAATTACTCCACTCTGAGTTGAAGAGATGTCATGGCATATGCTTAGCTTTTAGTGGAAATAAATGGCTGGTTTTAAG
Organism: Gallus gallus; assembly: GCF_016699485.2. Lineage (NCBI taxonomy): Eukaryota > Metazoa > Chordata > Aves > Galliformes > Phasianidae > Gallus > Gallus gallus. Next base: position 144,396,224 of record NC_052532.1, read on the forward strand.
ACGGTTCTTTCCTTACGTTGGGAACAGACTGTCCTGCACAACACACATGCATACCACCGCAGCAACCCTTGGTATGGCAGTTGGCTTTGATTTCACAGAACATTCATGGAATCGTCACCAGCTCAAAGAAAGGGGGTAGCTTTTGCAACTTGCTCAGAAAACGAGCTAGGCAAAAGTACACAGGGATATTGGGCAAGTTTAGGAGCTGGGAAGATCTTCAATTGTATATATAGCAGTGTATATTAGAAGGAAGCTCCAACTCCTGTTGGGATTTATCCTGAATTACACATTTAGACACAAATGTTCTTATTCAATGAGAAATGTTATTTGAATAAGATCTGCTGAATCTGCCTATGAAGATGGAGCATAGTAGGAATTGTAGACTCTTAATAATTAAGACACACAATGGGATGAAATGAGGGTTAGGTGTGTAATTTGCATAGGTATTGGGGGGTTTCTTTTTCACCAGAGAGAAACAGTATCATTGTCGCTGGTCTCCAGAAGAATAACTAAGGAAACCAAAGGTCCAGGGGTTAAATCTCATACTTTCAGCAATGTCCATGTTCCCAGGCTTAGCCAAGACCAGAGACATTGCTACTTTCATCTGCAACTTCCACGTGTACCGCTATGTTGTTCCACCATCTGACATCAAAAATTCCTTTTTCTTACCTAGTACCTCACCACACTGTTTTTGTTTCCTAATAATACCACTAATTCCCAGGTAAATGGGTAACGTTTAAGTAATTTGGTAAAATATACCACAGGTTTTGTCAGTAATCCACAGCCACCCAAGCCAATTTCCACCCAAGTCAATGGCAAGCTCAGTGTCACTGTGGCAGACAAATGTCTCTTCTGAGTGTTTCTAAGGTTCCCTCCTCTCTTCCTTATCCTGGGACAGGTCTAGCTGTGATGCAATGGGAAAAACTAATGCAATGGGAAAAGTACAATCAATTTCTGCCTTCTCTTACCTCACCTAAAATCAGAGCAAAGGTCCACTTAAGACCATTACCTTGACTGTAACTGTAGAGATACTTCGAAAAAATTCACAAAGGGCAAGTTCTATAGTCTCTGTGCCCTACCACCTTCTGTTTCATGCCATTGTTAATGGAGTCTGTGAGATTCCCAGCTCTTGGCTTGCCTCTCTGTTTTCAAAATGTGGTCTTTGCAACATGGAAGGATAAGCAGAGTGGACTGCTTGTTAAAATAATCATGAAGTCTTAGGCTCAAGGACAGATCTTGAGATCATTGCAAGAGAAATTTGGCTGGACAAACATATATCTCTGTTCATAATCAACAAAAAGGAGATGTGCAACAAATGTTATTGAATGCTGAGAACACCACTGACAGCCTTCTGGGCAGTACCTTTATATTTTGCTCTCTTCTGGTATTGTCACAGCCCTGGCCACATAACCCTGTGCATGTGCCTGTACACAGACACAAGTCTACCCAGATTTGATCCAATGGATTTCCAAGTTACATGTGTATACACAACTTTTTGTATTGGCTTGATACGCTATAGCACACTTGAAATTCAGTGATGCCCTTCAGAGTGCTAGATGCTCACTGGCTGTGCAGCCAAGTCCTTCTTCTAATGAGAACACGGGAAATATTGCAAAACAGTCCAGAAACGGTACAGAAATATGTAGCAGTAATGAGTTCTAGCCCTGCAATTAGCCTTCAGTACCCAGGTGTGTTGCTATGCCTGAAGATAGCTGACTACTCACAAAGACTTAAAGTGTCATGAATTCCAAACCCATATAAATATTAGCAGCGTGTTTTAAAGCATTTTCTCAGGTCTGTTAAAATACTTCTGCCTGAAATTCCTGTTTATACTGAGCCAAGACATTTTCACTAAGTTTCTAGCTGCCATTCTGTCAGTAGTAATTGTTATATCAGAATACGCACAAGTCAAACTTAATTGGATACATCTGAATCAGTGGAAAAGAAATAACTGTCATTTCAAAGGCTCTGCTTGAGGAGACACAAGCATTATTGAGATCATTAAGAAGAAAATTGCTGAATATTTTGACCGTACTTATGAATCTTCAAATCTTTCTATAAGGAAGATGATTGGCTTGTAGGATAAAACAATAGGAACAAGAACTTTTATTGTCACAGCTACCAGTAAGGAGTGGCAGTTCTTCAAGTACCATGGTGGGATTAATAAGAAAGTGAAAATACTTTACAACTTTCATAAAAATGTATATTCATCAGAACTCTTCAAGGATCAAAAAGGCCTTGCAGAGATTCACTGTACAGTTCAGCTTCCCTACAATATACCAGAGAGACTTTTGGACTCCCCAGCTCCTACAGAAGAAATTTCCCATGCTACTGAGACTTTTAATAATGGCAAGCCACCAGGGAGAGCAGCATTCCCATTTTAATTTTGTGCATCTTTTGAAGAGAAGTCACCCTACTATGCGCCTGTGTACATTTAATCATTCTCTACACACTTTATCAGCAAGCCTTCTCCCCGTAGGAGGAATACAATTAGGTACAGTACTAATTTATTATAAATAAAGCAAAGACCTGGTAAAATAACCTAGTTATCAATGTTTCATGCAACTGTGCCTATGAAGTACTAGCTAACATTCTCACTATGAGTCTAGAGAAATACCTGCAGCACTGATAAATCCCAACCATCTTGGCTTTAATAATTATATATATATATATATATATAATATATATAAGATTATCATAGCACAATACAGGAAAACTCTTGGTTTTAATTGAAGTAGCTCGAGATTTACGGAAACCAACTGCAGCTTTTTCCACTGATTCAGTTAAAGCCTTCAAAAAGATCAACAAGGAAATGCATTTCAATAAGGAAAGCCTGGGATTTTTTTGTATACCATGCTGACCCATTTTATGTATTCATCTCCACCCCAAAACTCAGCTGAAGTGTTACTCTGTATGCAAGAGCCTCTTTTCATCTGTGATAAGGAACAAAAAGGTCAGAAGGCCTCATATTAGGGGAAAAACGCTAGGATAGGATGCTCTCTCTCCAGAGTGCTGCTTGTTCTGACCCCAGGATCGGATCACTACAACGATGGAGGAGGCATTCTCATGGGGAGAAATCTCCATAAAATCAGCATGTATGTGGATGATCTGCTCTTAACTGTAATGAACCCTGAGTCATCTCTTACATATGCGTTATTCATAATGGAACAGTTTGAAAAGTGGTCAGGCTTTAATCCTATTTTTAAAAACAGATGATTCAAAAGAATTAATTGATTTTTTTTTTCTTCCATGGCACAGCACAGTGATGATCTTTTAAGTGGCTGCTATAAGATATTAAGTGGGAGTAAATTTATGCTCTGACCCAAAGAGGCCATGCTGCGGAGAAGCCAAAATAGGTCCTTCCCTACCCATCTTCCCAGCCAAACTGAACTTCCCCTCACTGCTGAGGAGCACAGGGAGAGCAGAAAGGCTCAGGGCCTGCTGTTTGGCCGCTGAAGGCAGAGATGAGAGGAAAGGATGGAGTGCAGCTTCCTCTTCCCCAGCTTCTACTGCTCAGGCGCTGGGGGAGAAAGCAGCTTCCTTCTACAAGACACAGAGTGATAGAATCCTGTCTCACAGCAAAAAGGGAACTTAAACTCTCATCAGTCCGACATCATTTTACAGTGCAGCCCTGAATATTAATAACCTTCACTGGATGAAGGAGATCTCTTCAGTTCCAGAGGAAAAACAGCAACACTTCTCAATCTCACATGAAGTGTTTCATGTTGGGGGATCCCACGGAAGTTTCCCAAACATATATTTAATCCAAGAGATTGCTTTTACCCCTGTATTGTAAAAAAACCATGAGTAACGTGAAGTTTTGTATGCCACATTTTTTTAATGACAAAGAGATAAGATAAATATTTGCATGTTGCTGGTAGGATCTAATTCCCTAGTATGAAAGGGCAATTAGGTCTAACACCACTACTGGGGTTAACATTCTGGCAAATCCGAACAAAAACTAACATTGAGGGAAGGCTATTTATTAAGTGATGAGACCAGAGGCTACTGAGCCATGACCAAAGGCTGGAGGAAGAGAAGACATTGGGAAGCAGAAGACACGGGCAAAGGTCCAGAGGAACCTGGAAGGGGACTCATGTTAGAGGATGAGGAAGAACTAAGCATAGGAAGTTACGGAGAAAATGCTATAATCAAAGGAGGATGTTTTCCTGCCAGCTGTTCCCTGATCACTGAACTGCTCATGATGCTACTGTTTCAAAACTAGCAAAGACTTGTATATGGCTTTACTTTCTGTGCAGACAATCAAGTACCTGTAATGACCTGCCCTCAACAGGGGTATCAGGTGCGGAGAAATAAAGACGTTCCTCCAAGAAATCTGAACTCTGCAGCCAATTAGTTTTTCTTTCTTCCAACACCTTTTTACCTGGTGAGGCAGAATACGCTCTCAGCTGCATACACAGCTGAATTATTGGGGTTCTGGGATGTTTCAGAAACATATTTGCAGAGACCATGAGATCAAGACTGCTGTTTAAGCAGGACAGAGAAAGGCACTGTCTTGTTAAGGAAAAAAAAAAAAAACAACAAACAATCAGGTTGGATACTACAGAAATATTGCAGTGCAACATATAGATGACTTTTAAAGGTTCCTTCCAACTCAAATGACTCTATGACTCTATGACTCTGTATTCAGACTGTCACATTTCTTATTTGGGAATGACTTCGTTTTAAAACAAATGGAATTGCTGATACTCCAGATCCTTGATCTATCTGAACCTAGCTTAACCTGAATGTGTACCACACAGAGTCTTGTAAAACAGACTTGGTGTTCCACAAATTGGCTGCTTGGATAGGATTAAAGCAAGGACCTTGTGTAAGCAGACAAAATTGGCCCAAAGCACTGTGAGCCTTCAGCCAGGTTCTGACTTTCCAAAACCCCAACATTTAATAGTAGTTTCAAGAAAATTCACAGGTGGAATTTTTACTGATATAAAACATGGCAGTAAACAGCAAAAATCATCAGTACTATTTATTTCAAGAATAATGAATCAAAAGGACAAACTCAGTGTTGCTGTGTTACCCAGTATTTTTTTCTCGGTTTTAGATGACCCATTTGCAATGGGCCACTGAACGTGGTAATTCAGTGCATAGTCTTGACATACCTTTCACACAAAGTCTCCAAACACCTCAGAAACATTAATATATTAAGCAGCAAGAGCAGCGATAATTTCAGCTTCACATTCACAGAACCTAATAATCAAAGTCTTCCTGAGTATCTGTGGCAGATCTAAAAATGAAATTCAATCCTCCAATCACTTTGAATTATGCTTTGCTACTAGGTAGTGCAGTCACACAGACCAATTCCGGTTGGAAGGGACCTCAGTAGAACACCTTCATCCTCCTGGTCAAAGTAGGGCCTCACCAAAGTCCCTTTCACTCTCTCCTCTCCGGGATGGATAAACTTCTCTACCTCAGCCTCTCCCACTGTGCCATGACCACCTTGGTGGCCCCTCACAGGCTCCCTCCTGTTTCTCAGTGCCTCTTTTGTCCTGGGGCCTCCTGTTGGGCACAGACTGCTCACCTCACCACCCCAATTGAAGGGGAGGCACCTGTTCCCTGCACCAGCTGCCTGCATCCCTGGCAGCATGGCTCCAAGGCAGTAGGTCACCTTTGCCACAGGGTTCGCTGCTGAAACCTCATCAGCTGCACTTAAAACAGTAGCTAGGGCCTCTTTGAAGATGTGCACCGGGGCAGTTGTGCCCCTAGCCTGTCCTTGGGATTACTCTAGCTCAGCACATGGTCTAGTTGTTGGCAACCCTGTCCATGGCAGGAGGGTTGGAACAAGATGATTTGAAGGCTACTTCCAACCTAAGCAATTCTATGATTCTGAGTTTACTTTTACTTTGGTTGGACTTCATTACATCTCTGCCAACCAATTCCTCTGAAGGCCAAGCCCCATAAGAACAACTGCCCCTTCCAGCTTATCAACTGCACCCTAATTTGCTATCATAATGAATCTGCTGAGAGCGCACTCCATCCCATCAACCAGGCTGTTGACGAAGAACTTAAATGGTATTGGCCCCACAAGAGGCAACTGCAAAATATACACAGCACACACCACCCATGTCCAGACAAACTGCCACCAACCACACAGTCTGTCCACACGGTCCCTTTCTTCTCAGGCTGACTACCAGGATACTATGTAAGGCCATGTCAAAGTCTTCGTAAAGTCAAGGTAGACCTCTATTCATCTCTCGTGCTAAAACATGATAATTTATTTAGAAAAGATTGGTTGGGCATGATTTGCTCTTGATCAATCCATTCTGGCTATGAAATAACTTCAATGAGAACCAGCACCACAGCTTTCACAACCACTAGCTTGAGCTCGATAGGCCTGTGGTTCCTCATTCTTACTCTTTCTGAAGATGGCTGTAGCATTTGCTTTGCTCCAGGCATCAGGAACCACCCCAGACACCATGACCTTCCAATGACAACTGACAGCAGCTTCAGGATGACACTAGCCAGCTCCCTCAGCAGCCTCCAGTATGCCCTGTCTGGTCCCACGGACCAGCTTTTACAGACTCTAACTTCATGTGGCTATGTCCTCCTGCCACAAGTTTTGCTTCTAAGAAATGCCCTAGGAGGACTGAGAGCAGGTCCTGACAGTAAAGCCTGAGGCTTCACGGAGCAGTGAGTCCACACTTCATCTGCTCTTCCTTCTCCTTTTTGCTACTGATCTACCTAGTATACCTAGTAGCCATTCTTGCTGACCTGCTCAAGCTTCACTGGTTTTGATTCCAGCCAAGCTTTGACCTTCCACCTTCTGTCCCTGTGTGCCCAGACAGCACTTCTGCGTTGCTCTCTGGTAGCTTGCCCCCGCTTTTACCTCCTATCTGCTTCTTGTTTGCATTTAAGCTCAGTCAGGGGCTTGTCTGTCACCTCCAGTCTGTATTACATAATTTTCTCCTAATTTCTTTGAAATCTTACAGCCAGTGGCGCAGCTCCCCTTCACTTCAACAAAGCTAGAATTTTATCACCCTTTAGAAATTGCTACCATCAAATTTGTCACCTTGATCATAAAATTTCGTTTTGCTGTCATCCCGTGTTACAAATTGATGCCTCTGCTATAAATGGTTTGTTTTACATAATTAAGCTGCACCTGAAAATGCAACTTTAACAGACAATTGTGTCTCGTGTCATCTTACAGTATCAGCCTTCCAAATATGAACTAAACAATACTAATTCACTGTGACAGCAGATATAATTTTAGCCTTCTACACAGAATTTTAGCAACTGGAAAATGTTTTCCATCTGTCTTCATCCGTACACGTGAGCATTCAGCAGCACTACTTTCAATTTTCAGAGCTAAAGTTATTCTGTGAAAACTCTGTTACATTTTTCTTTCCAACACATTTGTAAAGAAGACCTGGAAGTTGAAGGGAACACTATCAAATCGAGTCCTTCTGGAAAGTATTAACTCCCAAGGAGCTGAAAAGAATAAAATTTCGTCCACATTTTTGAAATTACATGGGAAAATTTTCAAGCCTATTTTCATAACTGTCTGGACAACAGATTAATACTCAAACCCTCAACAGTGCTTGCTATTGTTTGAGGTACTGTAGAATGAACAGTGACACTTAGAGATATGAAGGTGATGCTTTGGCATATTTATATTCCAGTTCCAAAATACCTTTCACTGCGAAAGATTCAAACCAGTTTCTGGTGTGCATTATTTGAGATGTGAAACATTTTAATGGTTCATTTGAGATACTGTAAAAAGATTGCTAGCAAGGATGTCTGAAAGCATGTTTGGATCATTCTCTCTCTCAAAATCGAACATCATCAAAAACTTAGCACTGGTTCTTCACACATCTACATTTATTTCTCACTCTGCCTGCTTTCTTGCATCTCCTTTGATCTAAAACGCCCTTCAGTCCCTGGTGGACTTGAGTTCTAACTTATTCACAAATAACCCTGCCAACATTTCCTCTGGAAATCTCAGTGAGTAAATCTTTCTAAATACCCCGAGGCTCAAGCCTGAACCCATACCCTTACCCACAATCTGAAGCTTTTGTTTCAAACAACAAAATCCCCACTTGATGCCTGTGAGCCAATTCTTCCATCCCCGCTTCTCTTCTAACAGTCTATTTCCTCAGTATTCCATCAGTATCGCTTTACTTTGTATATCTTAAGATTCATCTTTGTCTGTCTGACTGCCACTTCCCCAAGGCAAAGGCAATATTTGCCCACACATTCTAGTTCGCGCTGATTGTATTGCACAGATAATTCGTAATTACCTTTCTGTTCAGAGCCACGCCATCTTCACAGTCCAGCACCGCGCAATCGACATTTAGTGATGGGATTTTTTGTATCTTCTTTTCATCATCTGCAGGTACATACAGCACAGCTCTCCTGGGGATGTACTTGTGAGATGATGCAAAGCGATAGCTGAGCTTGGGAACGCCAGCTGGCAGAGGAGAAGAACTTAGCCTGTAAAGGGTAAAGTTGAAATTAGGCTCTTGAAAGAATACTCGACCGTATCTTAAAAACGAAACTTCCCTGTCTAGATAGTGGCCTTTTGGTTTTATTTCTCAGGAAGAAATAAGGTAGGGAGATATCAGTATTAAAGGTAATTATGGTATATAACCCCCAAAACACTATGTTCAACAGAAGTTGCAAACTATAACACTCAGAACAGAAGAAGTGTCAGGGCTGAGGTTATCCACCTGGCCTTAATTGCACTGCCTCTTTTGCGCCCCGTGACAAGTACTAAATACAGAAAGGTCTTTATTTTATCTTTCCTTTCTGCCACGGGACTCTTCCACAGGCTGTGCTGGGAGCACATCAGGGCTGCTTTGAGATAGGGGCCGCTCCCTGCCACATGTGCTGCAGGAGCTGGATGGCATGCTGTGAACCAAGATGGAAGGCTGGTTAAACAAACACCGTTTTGCAAGGTTGATTTTGCAACCTCAGTATTATTTCAACAAATGTGTTTTCATGCAAATTTTAAATAAGCAAAATGGATGGAGAGGGAAACGAGGAAAACCAGGAATGTCAGCAGAGCTCACAAGCCCACCAGCAGCATCAGCAGGCCAGCTGGCCACAGAGCCTCTTCATGCTTATAAAGGCATCATGCCCCACACTTCAGCACAGGTGTGAGCCTGCAGTGCCACAGGGCTTGAGTGGGTTTCATCTGAGTGGTTGTAGGTGTTGGGTTTGTGATGGTCTCTACTCCACGCTGATCATTCCTGGTGAGGCTGTGGCCTACCCACCCCACATCTGGGGCTGTGTGTTCAGAGGCAGCAGGGCTGCTGGGGGAGGCTGCCCTCGAGCTCAGCAGGGAGCTTGCCTTACTCCATAAATACAGGCACAGAGAAAAATTTTGCAGATAGCACTGCTGTGTTTCATGGCCTTTCAAGAAAAAGCCCTTGCTCTACCCTAGCCCTGCTTCTACCTATTTCAAGCTGTACCCCTCAGACATATTCTGCTACATCAAAACCGAGGGCAAAATAACACAGCTCATCTTCATAGCCAGTGCACAAGTCACTTATAAGTCACAAAATAATCCTACCATAATCCAACACCGTTATGCATTATCATGTATATTATTCAGCACTTTGAATAATGCAAAGCTTTTCTAGCAGCAGACTGAATATGTCATTATCACATCATGTCAGGGACCCATGCATTTTCCTATGTCCCTCTTAATAATATTTCCCAGGTCGCTACATCTGAATAACACACGGCTACATGCACACGAGGCTTTTCTCCAAAGCCTCTCAAACACCTGGAAATGAGTTCAGTCAATCTACACCAGAGCCAACGTGATGCCTTGCTGACAGACCACTTTCTAAACTAACCCTACCAATGCATTCTCCCTTCCCCCCAGACATGGCATCCTGAAAGACAGATCTTGAATTAAAAACACAAAGAAAGCTTTAATTACATTTTACCTCAGTGAACTAATCAGAGAAGGACAATTACTCTACCATCTCCTCAGCCAAGTCTCTGCCTCTCCTGGGTGGACTCACTGTACAAGCCCGCAAAAATCCCACACCAATCTCTTCCTTGTAATGTGTCTCAGCCTAAGCAACATGGCGGCCTTGCTGTTAAACAGAAATGCTTCACTATTTGTTAACAAACTGTGCTGCTACCCTCCCTAGTAAATCTTATCTCCAGCCGCAGCAGCTCCAAGATGTGAGTGCTGGAGATGTTGATCTCCAAATCAACATCTGGAGCTGAGTCTCTCCTGAGCACCTTCCTTGCTCCTCTCCCACAAACCATTCCACATTCCCAGCCTTGTGTCAAAGAGGAGATGATGACACAATTTGAGGCAGCTCAAGTGGCTGCTGGTTACATCCACTTAATCTCATTTTCTTGCAGTAGTACACTTTGGAAGTGCAAGGAGGAAGTGGGAGAGAGGAGGGTCTTTTTTCAGTGCGACACAGAGGTCAGTAAAGAAGTCTGCAGTCCTTCACTAGATATGTATGAGGGGATAAAAGTGATTCATTTACATTTTTAGTCTCTGATGGCTTCAACTCTGTAGTGCCCAAAGGCACAAAGAAGTCAAAGAGCTCGGACCATTAATAGTTCACTCTTGCAGACAAGCAGATACTGGAGCACCCTTACACTGCTTCCCACCCTACCCTGGTAGAAGTGGCTAAAACCATGATCTCAGAGCATACCAGGAGGAGACCAATCTCCTGTCGCACACTGGCACAGCTAAGCTCTCACTGCCCACAGAGCAGCATTAGCCACATATCCCCACTCAGGTCTGTGAACATCCCTCTAGATGGGGCAGCAAGGTGGATCCCCTTCAAGAAGCAGCAGAATTAATCCATGAACCTACTGGGCTCAGTGTTAGAAACCGTTGGTCTCTCCTCAGCTATTCAACTTGCAGCCCCAGGGGCTCAAAAAGCAGCCTTCTCAGGACACAAAATATTAGAAAAATATATTGACCATTTGTCAAATTAATAGCCTTATGAAACATGACGTAGCTTTTTCAGGACGTAATGTAATCAGGCTGAAACTGGAGTATATGGAAGGAGTTGCTGTTGGCTGACCAACACAACACCTTCTCCTCCCAAAACAAAGAGCTCTAGAAATGTGAGTGCAAAATAAGACTTTTTCTCAAGGCTACTTAGGTGTGACTGCAATAAATGTTTTCAGATGCTGTTATTTTGCCAAATATTCCTTAAAAAATCCCATTCTCACTGCACATTTGCGTTGCACAGCCAAATTTTATGTTCTGCAATAGAACCGATTGCCCAGGAAGAAGCAGCTCCACAACAAAATCCACTTGCCTACAGAACCTTGTAAATCTGACAGTGGCATGCATACTAACAGTTAGCTATTCCGGCAGCAGACACTATCTTGATCATCATCTTCTGTTATTTTGATGGAGTGAGAACTTCCCCGGTGCGGTTGGTTTTTTAAAGGGGAAACATAATTTGTCATAACCCCGTGCTGTAAAGAGGAAGAAAATCTTACACGTCTGCTGACTACAAGTATTTTAATGATTCAAACTAAGCTTGACTGTGTTTAAAACTAAATACACAGACATAAGCCAGGTGAATATACTAAGACAGTGTTTCTCCCATTAAGCACTCTAAGTTAAAACAAGGACTAGGCTACTGGGTAATGCTCAGTGCATAGTTTTACTGCAGCATATTTCCATCCATAGCATCCAGGAGCATGCTGAATGCTCGTGGGTCTTGGTGATCAAGGCACATTTCTTCTGCAAACATAACATGCTACTAAAGTCTACACCAAATATATAAAAGTAGCTGGCAAATTAAAGTTACTCTTGATCCTCTGAGAATGGTTTCACTGAAGAGCAAATAGCTCATCCTCAGGATGGAGAAAACAAAAGCACTTGGATTGCTAAGAGGCGCTGCACTTTGTGATGGTAGCCATACAGCAGGACAGCAACCAGTGAAATTACTGAAAAGCACAGCGATGCCCCTGAGGCACACTGTGTTGTCATATTCCACATACACGGAATGGTACACACCTGTGCCTTCTTACTGAAGCCAATAAATTGCAGCACAGGAAGAAAGAAAAGCACTCCTGCAAGTTGGCCTCAAGATCAGCACTTCAGCCTGCATCTCCGCTCTGTGTTTATTGGCCAGATCCAGTCATCCTAGAAGAGACTCTACAGCATCAGTGCTGTGCCCAACAGATGGGAAAATAGAGAATCATATCATAGAATCGTATCATAGAATGGCATGGGTTGAAAAGGACCACACTGATCATGTGGTTTCAACCCCCCTGCTATGTGCAGGGTCGCCAACCACCAGACCAGGCTGCCCAGAGCCACATCCAGCCTGGCCTTGAATGCCTCCAGGGATGGGGCATCCACACCCTCCTTGGGCAACCTGTTCCAGTGCGTCACCACCCTCTGTGTGAAAAACTTCTTCCTAATATCCAACCTAAACTTCCCCTGTCTCAGTTTAAGACCATTCCCCCTTGTCCTATCACTATCCACCTCATAAACGGTTGTTCCCCCTCCTGTTTATACGCTCCCTTCAGGTACTGGAAGGCCGCAATGAGGTCTCCCCGGAGCCTTCTCTTCTCCAAACTAAACAAGCCCAGTTCCCTCAACCTTTCCTCATAGGAGAAGTGCTCCAGCCCTCTGATCCCACGGCTTGGTAGGCCAGCCCTCTACTCCTACAGCACGGCGTTGGCAACAAGTTCCTAAAGATCATAAGAAGCGACCCTGAACGCAGCACAGCTACCATAGCGAAGTCTCCTCCAGCTCATTGTTCGACGTGTGAAAAACAAAACAAACAAAAAAAGCCCACCCAGATTAAATGCAGCGGTTTGGCTATGTCTGATTTGCAAGGGAGCAGCTCCCCAACACGCACAAACGATCCGCCGAAGACAAAGGCGAGTTGCGCGAAATTACAAAGCGCCCCAATTTGCATGGTAATTCTTTCTAATTAAGAAAAGAAGCGAGAAGTTGTTTGTTATAAACATCAGCAGGCCTTGTGCAAATACGAGCAGCTCGCAGCCAAGCCGGGCGTTCGTCGAATCAAAGCGACTTTCCCGAGAGTTTTATTGGTACAGCTGCGGCGCATGCATTTTATCACACATGCTAATAACGCCGGTTATGGCACTAACATTTTAATCATTTGTTCTGTGGGCTTGTTTCTCAAACAATTAGCGCTAATGAATGGCCAAAATTCCTCGGATCATATATGTCTAATTGCAGTCAAGAGCGGTTATTGTCTGCGCGTACATTTCAATTCACCTCTGGGGATAATGTTTGTTAATTGTATTTCTTTATATAGCAAGTGAAAAAAGGCTGTTCGCTCCAAAAGGGACTAAGTGTTCTCTTCTTTCCTTTTGTTCCCACAAGAAGCTAAAGTCACTTCAAGAGGCACTTAATCCCATCATCCATGGTTACAATTGCCTTACAGCATCAATCAAAAAGAATCTGAAGTAAAATGATGCAGCTATATTGTGTAATTAAAAGCAATTCAGGTAGTTATTGCTTGGGGCATTTTCCAGGTCCAAATACTTCAAATGGCACCGCGGGGATCCTAAATACTGTAGTGTTTTAAATTTGGTCACCGACAATATCTCACAGAGAAAGGGGAGGAATATGCAAGGGGGAAAAAATCTCCCAGCGCGTATTGTAAAGCAGAAGAAAAGAGGAGGACCAGCGAACGTTTGAAGTGACAAAACCTACAAGTCTCCATATAAAAGGGAAATAAAAATATCAAGAAGGGAGAAAAGGGAGGGAAGAGAAAAGGGCTGCACTTTGAAAGAAGGAAAAAAAAAAAACAAAAACAACAACAACAGCAAAAAAAAAAAAAAAAGAACCAATTGAGAAGTTAACACGGGGGGGGAAAAAAAAAGCGCACGGGCGGAAAACACGGCGCTCTTCGGGCGGCGCAGCGCGGGGCTCCGCCAGCCGAGTGCGGGCTGCGCTCTGCTGCGGGGGGGAGCGGGGCTTACGCGGAAAGAGAAGGCGTGGGATATCCGCTGCCGTGGAAGGCGCGGCTTCGGCCGGGCGCTTCGCCTAACAACTGCCGCTAACGGTGATCCAATTATGCTAAAATCAAAAGCGCGGCTGATCAACACATCAAACGCCCCGCTTTGCGTTCGGATTCCTGCTTTTTGTTCCGATCCCGCTGAGGCCGTTTCCCCGACGCTCCAAAAGAAAAAGAGAAAAAAATAAAATAAAAATAAAATAGGGAGAAAATTAAGAAAGCCTTCAAACCCCAAACTCGGCTTTCTCCCGTGGTTTGGGACTTTCGAAAAGCGGCTCTGCTGAGAAGTCGGGGTGTCCCGAAAGAGCCATTGGCCGCCGTTCAAGTCCCCAGTAAGGCTGGTGCGATCTCCCCAGCAACCCACCGCTACGATGAATGCTCCTGACACTGATGGAGCTGTACAGGTGTAAGAAGGCAGGAGCCGAGATGGGAGCGGGACCCCCTCTCTCGGCTCTTGAGAAGGCGAAAGAGTTACTCTGATAGCTCGCGCAGAGCCACGAGGGATCCCGCAATTGGGCAGAGGACGTGCCGAGGGAACCCAGGGGACGACGAACTGCAGGCTCTAGGAGGGGCAGAGAGAAACAAGGCAACGGGGTGGGGGGGTGAGGGCTGAGACCCCAGAGCAGTGCTGGCCAAGGCGGGTTGGGTACCGAAACCTTGTACCCCAAACCCAGCGGGAAATGACTCGGGGATGGAGAGCTCCGCTGGGAAAAGAAACGGTGGTGCAGAGAAGTGCGGAGAAGAAAGCAGCTCAGCGCTCAGATGCAAACGGAGTACTGCAGCAGAAGTTGCTGGCGAGTCACTTTAGGGAAAAAGTGTGCTGCCAGCTGCTGTTTGTAGTTATTTTCCTATCTCCAGTGAACCTACGTGAGTTGTATCGCTGGAAAACAGAGCCTGGCCACAGCACAGATCGAGCACAAACCAGTAACTCACTGACAAAGGCTTGAAACCACGGACCCCTAAGCCATAAAATGATGAAAGGCTATCACAGGTTAAATAGTTAACCAAACTTTCCCCTCCCACCAGCACTAAATGTTAAAAAAAAAAAAAAAAAAAAAAAAAAAAAGACCTTTTATTTACCCTCTCCGTGTTCTTTCAACCACGTTTGACCCCGTTGTTTTGGTTCACTCGGAGCCCCACCATGCCCTGAATCGCTGTGACTGAAGGTGGGCTCTCTCTTCTCCACTCAGAACGGTGAAATAAGGCCGGGGGCAGGAAGAGGACGGCGGGCTGCTCCCGTTCCCGATGCCTTGGATTTTTAAGGCAGCAAAAATAGTTCATTTTTGAGGAAGACGGCGGTGTGGCGCTTTCTTGGAGTTAATAGGGGGAATTTTTAAAAGATTTAAAGAGCGGGTCGTGGTGACAGGGCTGCTGGCCACTAACTGCGACGGGCTGCTCACATAGGAAAGCCTGTGTGCATACATAGCAGTGTGTGTGCGCTGCCGTCACCCGAGGTTAATTGGTGTCCTGTCTTGGGGAGCAGTAACATACTACGTGACACGTGGTGAATGGGCCGCTCCCCTCAATGGATGCCTCTCTGCAGCGTGTCACGCCAATAGGGCACTGCTGCATCGCTCGCTGCTTTCAAGTTTCAATTTCTGTGGGTAAATTTCAGATGATTTTCATTTAGCTAATGAATGCTGTTTGTTCTTCGCATTCTTAAGCCACAGCACTGCACAGAGATGACTAGCCATGCAATGTCTGAGCAGAAGCTCCTGCATGACGCATCTCTTACAGGATTGCAACGAAATGACAGCTCTTTTTAAGTCACAAAAACACCCCGCTGTAAAGACAGAGGTTCAGCAGTACCTCATCTCAGAAAGGACCGGCCATTAGAAGACACGTGTGGCAATGTAGAAGAAGAGATTACTTCGGGTATATGGCACTGATTTCTGATTTGGTTTGGTTTATCACTGTTGCGTACAAACCAAAGTGTGCTCAGGGCTGTGTGACAGCGAGGGACAAACAGGGCTTCTGAAGCCGAGCATCCTCCAGTTTGGGAGGAGGATGGGGCGCGCATTACCCACGAGCTGCTGGTGAGAACCCAGTATACAACTTTTCCCTTAAGAAGTGAGTACAAAACAAGCACAAATCAGTGCTTTTTTACAATCAGAGAGGTGGCCTCTGAGGAAAAGCAGAGTTTTGAGGAGATGCTCTCTTTGGGAAGTCGCACCCAAACACCCCTGTCTGGTCAGGGAACAATTCACATCCTTCTTCCTGGCTTGCCCTGGGACACTGCCCTTGCCTCCACCAAATGCACCCAACCACGACCCTATGCACACACACATACAAAAATGGGTAAGAGCATTTGGACAGAGCTTTTTTCCTCCTTGAAGATGCCTTTCATCCCTTTCCTTCACGGCTCCCCTCTCTACCTCGCACAGCCCTGCATGTGTGCCAAGCGCCGACACCAAGGCTGGGATTCGGAAATCGGTGCTAATGACCGTCATTACCATCCCAGGCCCGAACAGCCACAGCCAAAGACTACTAACGAATTCCATGTAAAACAAGAAGCCACACTTGGTGCAATCGGCCCTAATGAAGCACCGCGGTGCTGCGGCCAGAGCAGCTGCCTGCACCAGAGCTGCGGGGTCAGAAATGCACCGATGCGCAGCAAGAGATAACGGCAAACAGGGCCGGCCCTAAAAACAGCTCCGATTCAGGTTGCACTTACAATAAAGTTACACGAAAGACGCGCCCGGCAATATTTAAATGAAGCAGCTGGGTGAAGAAGAGTCAGTATCACTATCCCAGGGAAGTTGTCAGAAGGATGACATTTGCCCCACGCTTTGTGTCTTTCAGGATTTCGGACGTTTTATCACCAGTTCTATTCTCTCCGATTTCTGTTGTGGTGAGGCCATCTCACAGAATGAGGCCTCCTTCGTACTTCTGAGGATTTTTCACCAACTAGGCTGTATTTCATGTCCGTTTACAATTTACGGGCATGCTCCGCTTGCCGTGCACCAACAGCTCGGTGATTCCTTTGCACTTACTTAGAAGCGCGCGCAAATTGCACTACTAAATAAAGCGCAGACACTTTTACTACTCGGGGGAAACAAAACCGTATCGCAGTCTTCTCTGCACGTTGGGATTGCTCCTGTAAGCCTGCTCAAGCATGTGCTCTGCCCAGGCAAATCAAAAGGACTCGTCAAGCACCTACGGTTGCCCGTGCGCTGAAGCGCCTGCAGGACTGAGGATTCATTCATAGATTCAGTCATTCGGGGTGCTGAAACTCTTCTATAGGTGTTTGCAGGCTATTCGTAGGTCAGCCTCCTCTTTTACGTTTTCGGGACAGAGGCTGGTGCAAAATCGAGACTCGGAAGCTTGCAGATGCAATCCAGCTGGCGAACATCTTTTTAACGACATAAAGGCAGTCGTTCTCAAGCGGGAAATAACCTGCGTGGTATTTTCAGAATCTGACGAAAAGCAAAAATACGACTTATGTTTCGCCGAGCATTTCGGGTTGAAGCCTCATTCTGCATCAGTTCTGCTTTGTTTCTATGCCAAACAGCTGAGCGGTGAGGAAAAAATTCAGCCGGCAATGAGTAAATATGAAATTGCCAAGGAATGGTCTGTGCAACCATAAACTAAAATACGTTGTAATCACATTAAAAAAAAAAAAAGTAATTGCATCAAAGCTGATGTAATATGATAGGAGAGAGAAGGAACACACGCTGCCGTTAGTTCCCCAGCAAATGCAGCTATAATAATTGAAAAGCAATTACTCTCTGCTTTTGGATTTCAGTGTGGAGCAAATTCTAATTCCTAAAGAGATGATGAAGAACACTCCCAAACAGCCCAGTGTTCGGGGCAATGCTTACTTCAGAAATGTCTACAGGCAGAAATTCCATGCTGCAGTACGGCTCAGGATGGCACAAACAAGCAGCTGTGTTTATTTTTTAACTAGTCAGATTTATAAGAGCAATGAAATCCCTACATAAGCATTTTATATTGACCCGATATGGACTTACTGTTTTAACCAGCTTTTTAACTAACTCCACAAGTTAATAAAGGCAACTACATGAATCCTTATGGCCTATACATTAAGATAAGAAAAACATTCATTAAGCAATATCCAGACTGTTTTAATTACAGAAATATCACTCTTATTTGTAGTATAATGTTCGTTAAGTACAGTATAACGTTTTCTTAAAATGCCCCAGAGGTTGTTAAACTCTTGATTAGCTATAAAAGAAAAAAAATCTCACTTAACTTCAATCACAGGAGTTAATGTGTACTGCAATGAAATTCCAGTACTTTTAATCATACAAAAATGTCATACGTAAATCTTATTAACCATGAAAACATTATAAAAGATCAAATGAATTTTCTGTGCCTCTATCTCTATTTAATTTAAACGAAATGTGGGAACCTTTCTGTGACAGTTCTGGTAGTAGCAATAATACGCCCAGCTATACTACTTTAGGGCAGATCTTATTTTATTAATTTAAAAAGACAGCAGAGATCGCCCCCAAATTCTGACTTCTACATTTTCATGCCTTAAACTATGTCCCTGTTCGATTATCTACAGTTAAAACACACCAAATTAGTAGCAGTGGTGGGACTAAGCAATATTATGGAGACTGATCTCCAGTAAATAAGCATCTGGCAAAGCCTTATTACTCAATGTCTTTACTTATTCTTCTGCTTTTTTATTTTCTTTTGCTATGCTACAAGAATTAAAATTATGACTGCTTTTGTACAATTACAATGAAAACAGAAACACCTACATTTTCTTCCATTTGTTTATTTATTCCATATCTTCCCATTATTCTGCGTGCCTCTCAAAAAAAGCCATTCACTTTTTATCTGCTAACAATATGAGCGATTTAAAAAATCATGAAGAATGTGACGTCACATTGTGAGACTGCATTAAAAAATTCAACACTTGAAAATGCACCATGAAGCATTATTTGTTAGTTCTTGTGTCCCTGGTTTGTATTTTCAAACTTTCCCTTACGATTGAAGCCAGATGTTTTCTTTAAAAGAGAGAGAGAAAAAAAAAAGAGAGAGAGAGAGAGAGAGAGAGAGATTTTAGGATGTTGGGCTTGAAGGAAATGGCAAATATTGTGAAACTAAGGATAAAATAGTTGACAGCTATCAATTCCATTTGATCACCCCCACAGCCAGTCGAAGGATTTTTTTTATTATATGGAAACAGGCACACCAACCCCTAACACAGAGACATCCCTCCAAAATCACCTCCTTGGTTAAGTCAGGAAACTGGAAATGCTATATTTAGTGCCTACCCTCTTCTTCAGGCCCAGACCCCTCCAGTCACCAAACTCTCCAGCATGAGGGACAAGCTTTTCACAGAATGCACCAGTGCCACTTGAAAAGGGACGAAGCTCCCTTGCCCCACTGACCCCGGGGTCAGGTCCTGCCCCAAAAAGGGTGTGTATTTGGGGTGGTTAGGGCCCCAGGTTCACCCTTCAAGGGGGAACACATGTAGTCATAACCTTCCTCCCCATCTAGGCAGGTCGCTGAAGGCTCAAAGGAGGTGAGCCCACTTGGATGAGAGGGAGCTACTTTTATCATTTAGTTATCTCTAAACATTCTCACAGAGCTCTTCATATCAGCCTCACCACATCTTGGGAGACTTAAAGCCGCCATAAAAGCATGACCCCAGCCCCTCTGCAGATCCTCCACATGGTAAGCCCCATCCCGTTTGATGGTCAGTCAGTCACTGACCACGGCTCAGAGTTCCACAAATCATCATAAAGAACAGAAGAGAAACGGGTTGAAAACCTCTGCAAAACACAGTGGGCTTATTTTCATACACCAAAAAAAAAAAAAAAAAAAGAAGAAGTTCAGAGGGCAGCAGGAAGCCCCTCCTGGGCACTGGAAGTACCTGGAGAGCCTGGCTCTGTGCAGGCCCGAGAGCAAGGCCTCGCATTACAGGCTCTGTGGGGGCTTCTTATCTCTATTTCACAGGTGAGATGGCTTGTGTGGCTGAGGTTGCTACAGCATCTACTGACTATGGTCAGTCAGAATGCAAGAAGCCAGCCAAAACTCAGGCAACACTGGGAGTCAAAGCTGCTCTCGTCACCAATGGGCTTGATCCACCGGATGACCCCTCCCACAGAACACCGCCATTTTGTTAAGGGGGGATTTCCTGCATCTCAGTACGCACCACCATCACCATCGCCAGCCCTAAACCTAAATGTCAGAGATCAAGGGAAAGGACTGGCCAAAAGGAGAAGGGATCACTGCCCCATCAGCTAGAATTTTGCTCCCCAAAGTCTTGATGCAGTACTTATTTTGAGATTAGAAAAACATATTGCCTCCATTGCACAAATAAAGAAAATTGCTTTTGGTTTCTAACATTCACATACAGTAGATAAGCAAAAGTCCTGGATTACATAGAAATAAAACCTGTACGGAGAAACAGGATTAGGTCTACCTCCATTTAACTGTTTTTATGGCATTTTAAAAGAGCAGCTGTGTTTCTGTAAGTAAACATTATAACACTGAACATCTGTATAAGAACTAAACTACGCACAGACTCTTTGAACTCTCTGGTATATAACTCTGTGGAAAAAATTCCCCATGAAAACATGTAGAGACATCACGTTTTTTTTTTCCGCTAAAGGTCTTCTTTAATGACCTCCATCAGAAATATAGGCTCAGAATTACAGAAATTAGATAATTAGTTAACATATGCCTTCTATCCTGTACTAGAAAAAGAGGGAAAAAAGTACTCAATTCCCAAATCTGCCTAGTTTTTTTCTTTTCTTTTCTTTTTTTAATTGTATTTCAGTACAGAAAAAATGTGAAATTATATTGATAAACATTTTAATCCTACTATTCCTACTATATATATATAATCCTACTCAGCTATCCATACTAGCATTAAGAAACAAACAAAGGATTGAAAAGGAGGCGGAAAACAGTCGGACAAGTACTGAAGAGTGCTATGGATCAAATTGAAATGTTCTCACTAAGTATGACTCTCAAATCTGAGATTATATATATGTTCTTTGGATGGTTTCAGACACCAGTTTTAATCTCACGTCACCCCTTGCTCATCATCATCTGTTTCCTTGCTGATAGGAGGAATGTCAGGGACTTTCAACTTTTATCTCCCTGAATACCATTTTAGTTGAGCTAATGTCTCAGTGGCAGCGAGATTTGTAGTCAGAGATTAGCATCTGATACACTGAAAAAAAAAAAAAGAAAAGAAAAAAAAACACCTAACAACATGGCATATCCACTCTTTTCTCCAGAATATTTCTAGAAAGTAAAGGATTTCTTCCTTCTTTCAAGAATTTGAAACGGGGGAAAATGCAAAACAATAATCTCACTTGCTCTGGATGCAATCAAGAAAAAAAAAGCAACTTCTCAAGGGTCTTTAAAAACAATACAAATATGTAATTAACAATAAACCTAGAAACTGAATTACTGAAAATCTGAGACATGGGAAAGGCAGTAGGATATCCTGTCTTAAAGGTAAAGTCGTCTGTTAGCTTGCAACTACGACAGTCAGAAGTAAGCATTCATTTATTTGCATGCATGCTTATGTTTATGTATTGATTTACTTGCATATATATCTGCATTTACAGTGTATTTATTTATGCACACGTAAGTGTAGATATACGTATACTTGCATGCATATAAAACCATCCAATATGGCATAATACAACAATAGCATGTATCAGTGGAAAGCGGCAAAAAAAATTCCTCTTCTGCAAATCAGTATGTAATAAAAGTGCTCTTTCCCCCAGTTTTTAGTCTTCAATACTTTAATGGAAAAAACTGCCTTCTCCCACATCTCCTGCAATGTTATTAAACTGCGAATTCTACAAGGAATTATTCAGTCCCCCAGTGCTGCAGGAACCCTAGGTGGGAGGCTGTCCCACCACCAGTTCCAATGCCAATGGCTTTCCTTCACAGTGCTGCTGCTCTTTGCATTGCACACTGCAGGCATCCTACGTACCTTGCAAGTACAGGTATGACCCCGCAGGTTTATAGCTGCTGAATGCTGAAGACGTATCTCAAGAAGCCAAAGCAGCTCTGTCCTTAATGTTACTGCATTCTGTCTTCACCAAATCCCCACCAGAACAAAGCAAGCAACCAGGCATTTCGCACAAGTGACACTCCTTCATTTCTGTCTCTTAGAGCTTAGCATTTTGAGCCATTAAACAAGGAAGATGATGACCTCATATCCTCCCTTGTCCCTGCTCTGATTGTTTTGTAGGGCGAGGAAGGAATTTAGGGGCTGTTTGATCAACAGTATGCCACTATACATTAATAGTTGGGAAGATAACTTTTTAGCTAACATAGCCAGACGACGGTGCTCAGGCCCAATGAATGGTGGATTTTTTCTGTCTAAGCTCCTGCTTGGTGCTTGGGAAGTCCTGCTGGCAAGCTGTCCTCCTCCCCACAGTGTTGGCATCCCCCTGTACACAGGACAGAGCACTGAATGGATACGTGCTTAGGGTAAAGTTGACAGGTAATTACCACCACTACTGACACCGTATATAAACAATTTCCTTTGCCGCATCCTACAACCATTACTCCTTCAGAAGAAGAGTTTGGTTGCTAGATATTTTGCATGCTCTATAAGATAAGTCCAAGCACTCAGCACACTCAAAGAAAAAAATCTGGCACAATCTGGCCTTAAACAACGCTTTTCCTTTCAACAAACGCAGTTATGTCTTTTGGTCTTTCAAAGATATGTTGCCCCTGTCCCTGTCCCAAGCAGTTATAATGTAAACTGTTTTTCCACCATGGTAAGAGTCACATCAGCTAACTCGAACATTCCAGGAGTGCTGCTAGGTTTTGATCCACAAAAAGGATTTAATAAATGTTAGTAGGTGCTTTAAGAATTTATTCTTCTTTTAGTTTGAAAAATAATAACCACTTGGTAAATTTTATGGAATTGATATACCAGTCTTAAAATATTCTGCTTTATTATTTTCTAGTCTCTCTAAAAATGCAGTCTATTAGAAACAAACAAGCAGCAACAACAACAACAACAAAAAACCTCAAACAGAAGACAAGTTCTAGCCCTGGATGAACTGAGTTATGAAGAGTGAAGATATAAGAGTCTGGAGAGACATATGAGGGCTCTCAACACTGCTACGCCTTGATTCAAAACGTACTTTGATTACACTATTCCTATTGCTTTCAAGCAAGCAACTAGCACATCAATGTTTAACTGAGCACTAGGAGTATAAGGGTGGCTGTGGATACAGGGATGATGAAGGACTTTTTAAGACTGTTTATGTTTGAAGACCAGTAAAGAAGAAGACTAAAAAGCATCCACATGCTTTATTCTCTAAAAACAGAACAAAAGGCTGCAAGATACCTAGGTTTGGCAGAAGGATGAGGTGATGAAAACTGGGCAGCATAGACACATAGTCTGAAGCTGTCCACACACAGCCATGGCTCTAGAGGCAAGGCAAAGCAGAAGAGGTGGCCAGAGAGCCAGACTCTGGTCCAAGTGGAAAAGAGATGGGTGACAGATATGTAGGATCTCTGTGACGAACTCCAAGGGGAAGGATGGGTTTTGTGCAAGCAGGGAGGCAGATGGTGACAGGCCGTGGCCCCAGCTGAGCCACCAGGGTAGAAGGCCTGGGGGAACTGTAGAGGAGCACAGTAAGGTGAGAGGTGTGACTGAAATGAAGAAACCAAACCATCAGTCAGCAATGCAGGAGGGGAGCCAGGGTAGGGATGCACCTAGAGAGCCAGGAGGAACCAAGGTCAAAAGATATCTTAAAGGTGTGTGTGACAAGTCAGTGGAGATTATGGTGAGGGAAGCATCAGTGAAAAGCAGGGCCTGAGGAACCTCTTAACACAGAGACAAGAGGAAATGTTTTAACTCGGGGCAACCAGCTGCATCACTTAAGGAAAACATGGACAGCCTGGCAGAAATCTTGGAGGATGAAGCAGCAGAAGGGGGAAGCAAGAAAGGAGGGTAGAGGAGAGGAGGATGGAGGAAAAAGGAACCAGAACAGTCCTGGTTCAGCCAAGTAGCTGAACACAATAGGAATGGTCTGAGCACCCCGAAGATATCACCTGGCTAAGCACCCTTCTGCACGAGGGCCTGGCTCAGCAGCTTTGCAGTCAAAGATTAGGGACAAAGCTGTGCAAACCAGGCAGAACAAATGGCGGTTCAGTATGCAGGGTGGAAACAAAATGGGAACTTCAGTGCTGAGCCCAGAGGAAGTTCTTCTGAAACCTTCTAGCTGTGAGCTGTCACCTCATTCGGCAGAGAAAGAAGGAAAACATTTTTACTTGCCATGCATGCTGATCTCCTGCAAACAAGCCATCATTTCAACTGAGGCCTCTGATTGTTTTGCCAGCATTTAGCGTCGCATAGAAATAGAGTAACTTCAGCTCCCTGCGATGCGGTGCAAGTGACTGAACTGCCTTTGGTATCCAGAACTAGATCCATTAAATGTGTGAAATGCTAAAGGTAACGGTGTCCAACACTAGAAAATGAGGCACGAGGAATTTAGACTGTCCTCAGGAACCAGTTTGCCAAAATTATGGGTAGATGCAAGGGGAAAAGGACAATTAATAGAGGGACAGATGGCTAAGCAAAAACAAAAGCCATTATCTGAAAACCTGGCTAAGGAAAGCTTAGCAACTGATTGTTTAACAGAAGCAATTAAGGAACTCCATTAAATACAGTACTATCGATAGTTTGGATTCCAAGGAACAAGAAAATGGAGGGCCGGCCGCCATTTGTGGCAGCAGCAAACACTTGCTGTACTCACAGTAAATACCAGGGTGTACCCATTTTATACCCAATAGGCATTTACTGCTCCTGTTGGAAGGTGGATTAGAAAACGCAAGCAAGCCCCAGACCAACAAGAAGGGATGCAGTCACCGGAAGGTGGATGTGCAGGTGCCTGCAATGAGGACTGTCCCTGGTGGCTCAGGGCAGGCTGGCCGCTCCTGTGGCACGGTGGCACCGCAGAGCAGTGTGCAAGCACATCCCAGGAGCTGCCACATTCGCTGCTCCCCAATCCAGGCACTAAGTGCAAGAAACACCTGTGCTTCTGCTGCCAGCCCAGGCACTGCTCTCCCAACGTGAAGGAAGGAAACTGAGCCATCACCCAGCTCAACAAAGCGTTGGCTGAAGCCATCCCTGCTCCGAGCAGCAAGCCGAGCCAAGTGGCTCCGGCCCTATCGGCGAGCAATGCTTAGCTTTTTCCCCACTTTGCCTGTACTCTGTGTTAGCTACAGGCACGTGTTGTTTCAGCGTAGCGTATCTCTGTGGTGGCACCATCCGTTTGCAACGAGGGTTTCTTTAAGAACGGAAACAGCTTCTTAATTTTTGTATTAAAAAAAAAAAAAGATAATAATTACAGGAACACTGACAGGGTTGCTATAGTTACGACTGTATCAGCCTTTCAGTTACAACTCCCTGTTTTCAAGGGTCAATAACTCAGTTGTCAAAAACCCCACTGGGCAGAAGCCTGACACGCAGCTCAGACACACGTTAAAAAAAAAAAATTGCACAAACAAAAACTGGCTCCTTCGTACTCAGGGACGTTCCAATTTAAAACCGATGGTATTTCGAGCACCCAGGCCAGGCAGTAGGCCTGTTTCTCTTGTCACACCCCAGCTGGCAGGCCGCTGGCCTTGGTACACCCTGTGGTTTTGGCTGCGCCCAAAGGGAAGGGTGTAAGGCCGTCCCTCCAGCCTCTTGGCCCTGCTAGGAAGGCAGCGCCCCGTCCATGCCTACCCGCTCCCCGCAGAACTTCCCTGGGGTTTTTGGGCACAAAAGCTTCATGCGCATGTGCAGCAGCTGGATTACTACAATAGACCATAACGGCCCTAAGAGCCGTTACGGTATATCAAGTGAGTAAACCGAAAACTAAGAAGGATTTACACAATGACCATAGTGGCTCCCTGGGAGCCGTTACGGTCTATCAGGTCAAAAATCCACTTTTTAAAGAGCGCCTAAATATGTGTACACCCAACAGGGCCTGGAGTCTCCGGAGCGACTGGCGCACACGTTTTCAAAATGAGCCGGGAGAGAGAAAGGAGATTACACCAAGCAACGTGGAGAGAGAAAGTTTTACAATGAGTAAGTGACATATCATGCAAATTCTTAAGGCCCGAGTTTAAAGGGAAAAAATGTGCACGGCCGGTTGATAAACAGGACATAAGTCAATTTCGTCAGTGTCAGAACAAGTTACTTTAATTTTTTCTTTCTTTCTTTCTTTCTTTCTTTCTTTCTTTCTTTCTTTCTTTCTTTCTTTCTTTCTTTCTTTCTTTCTTTCTTTCTTTCTTTCTTTCTTTCTTTCTTTCTTTCTTTCTTTCTTTCTCTTTCTTTCTTTCTTTCTTTCTTTCTTTCCTTCTTTCCTTCTTTCCTTCTTTCCTTCTTTCCTTCTTTCCTTCTTTCTTTCTTTCCTTCTTTCTTTCTTTCCTTCTTTCTTTTTTAAGAGAATTGAACAAAGAAGGACATTTCCCACAACAACCAATCAGCATTTTAAATAAAACTTTGGTTTCACACAGTACAAAGGTAACAAAATCACAGCTGGCCTTTAAGTTGCAGTTCCGCCGCGTTTCGGCTTATGACGGTAACGCGGCTCAGCTTTGCATTTCTTTACCTCCATCGCATTGTGCCACAAAAGGAACGAGCTACTCACAACAGTGATTTTCTGCATAAAAGCCGACTCTACTTTCCAAAAACAAATCTGCAATAAATCATCAGCCTACTTACTTTTTATTCTTCCCCTTCCTTTACACGCAATATTTGTTCCTGCAGCAAACCTGTAAGAAAACACTTTCTCTCTATGACCTGAGATAACGGTAATGTTGAAAGAATGGCCTCACTTGTCAAAGATTAGAGGGCTGTCTGCAGCCTACACTCCTCTTTACTAGAGCCAAATAGGCCCAATAAATGCTAATACTCAGCATGACGCATCAAGAACGTTAAGCCTCAACACCGACTAAGAAGAAAGTATCACAAATTTACTGAAATTATCTATAGCACAATAGAGAAGAGAAGGAATTAATCAAAGTCTCTCTCTTAATGCAATGCTTGATTGAACTATCCCAATCCCTTTTTAAATAGGATAACCTAGTGGCAAGTGACCCCGATGACACATCCTAGAGAGGTACACAAGTACCACTTGTTCGATTTTTTTTCTTTTATGACCTCATTAAGAAGGATTTTGAAGATTGTTCCTGAATATGAGAACAAAGTATCTGGAGGTATCTCAAGCTTTTTGTGTCTTTAGCTTTTTTGCTGGTGAAGCAGCTTTTGAATGAGTGTTTATAAACTAAGTATAAGCACGGGCAAAAAAAAAAAAAACCCGACCCTTAAAAATCCAATCTACTAAAGCCACCTTCTTTTAAATGCAAAGACTTGCTGAGTCTCCAAGAAACAGGAAAGTTTTGCCAAGACCAACTCATGATCGCATCTCCCCCTCCCCGCTCCCTCTCCCCTTCTCTGTTACAGACCCCATTAATTAGATTTGGCGGCAGTTTTCCCTTCCTTATCGGGGAAGACGCGGTCTGCCAAATCTGCTAGTGTGAAAATACCCCACCGCCAGTAACGCTTTTTCCTAAGTGTTTGTTGATTCCACGCTTGGATTTAATATAGAGGATTATATTTTATAACCAGAAACAAACAAACAGATTTATAAGTGAAGACTGAAAAGCAAACAGAAAAAAAAAAAAAAAAAAAAAAAAAAAAAGCAAGCCAAGTACTGAACCTAAATGTAGCATTTTTATTGACTTCTTAGAAACCAAATAACCTGGCATATTAGTGTGTGCATTCTGCAACAGACATTCAGCCCCATTGTACTACTTAGAAGAGAATAAAAAGAAACCCTACTGTTTGAAATCCAGCGGAACATCCCCACAACAGAGCACAACTGTTCCCTCATGCATGAATGGGAAGGAGATGAAAGAAAAGATGGACTTCTGAGGTACAGCAAAAAACAAAGACAACAAAAGTGCTGATCATGAGGGAATGACACAACTCATTGCTGCAAAGAGGATGAGAGAAAGGAGCTCAAACAATGGTGCAGACAGCTAAGTGACATGTAGAAGAATTGAAAAATCTACAGAAGTGTCTTTTCTTTCCACACTTGACGAGAAACAATTAAATGTTGGTACATCTGTCATAAAAAAGATAATTGAAACCTGTTACCATCATTATAGATGGTAACTTAACTACCAAAACTGTAACTGTTCAATTAAATGTTGCCCCCTCTGTTATCTACACCACTTGTTAAAATGCAAAACAAAAAAAAACCAACAACTTTAATTCCTGCAAGGCTTTACCCTGCTCTATGAGCTGCAAGCCTCCCAGCTGAACAGGCCCATTTCCCAAGGCAGATATCCGGGCTGTGAGGTGCCGACCTGCATCCGCACGCACACAGATGGGGGCAGGCCCGGCCTCATGCATGTACACGGGCTCACGCACGTGGGCGCACACATTCACGCTACGGCCAGCGCGGGTGAATCGTGCATTGAGCTGAGGTTTGTGACACGGGATCCCAAGCCTGAAGCAACGGCCAGAAGCTGTGTTATGCGTTTGTTCCCCTGAATGCCCACCGGCCTGCAGGAATAACACCGTGCTGAGCCGGTCTGCCGACTGTTGCTACTTGCTTGGTAACACGCAACGTCCCACAAAACCGAAAAGCAGTTATTGACCCTGTCAGAACACCTGATTAATGGATAAACGCTGTAATTGATTAGCAGAGAAGTGTGAATTAAAACAGAGTACGGCATCAATAATGAGCCGCTGACAAAAGGTGGCCAACATAAAATGTAAAACGTTAGCCTGTGGCAATATCTCATCAAAGACATGCATTTCTTAAAAACAGAAGAAAACACCACCCCCGAAAAAAAGGACAAGTGCAGCGTCCTGTTCTCTGCATTCTTTAGCCTTTTCTCTCGGTAATGATTAAACCACCAGCAAAATGTTATGGGAACTCCTCGTGAATCTACCTTCATACATCAAGCGAGGCACGGCAGTTAAAAGGCTCCATTATCCCCGAAAGGAACCCGCTGCTCGCCGCTCCAGCCGGGAACGTGGGTGGAACACAGTGAGGCTCCCCTCCCTCAGCGGGCATGCAGGCACAGCCCATGGGCACAGGCAACTCCGCCAGGGCAGCGGGCCAGAGCTACAGACTCGTGCTGCTCAGTTTCTCCCCCTGCCCCTTAAGGGCCCTGGGAGGCCAAATGGTCCCTCTTTTGACCCTTCTTCATTCTAATTTTATCCTGCTTCGTGTCATACGAAATAGGTCGTATGGTCTTTACGCAGCCCGGGCAAACACATGGAGATGCGCACCCACATCCAGTGTATCTTCACTGTAGGAGAACAAGTTTAACAAAGCAGAGCAGGAAATATAAGAATGGTATTGCTGGCTTGTGATAATTCTCTTTAAAATCGTGTTCAATTAGATTTTGTCAATTTGATGTCAGTTCTCCATTCCTTTGCAATACATGCTGTACTTTTATTACAGCTCTACATACTCGAGGATCTGTGTTCAGAGATACATCCCTTTGGAAATCCACACCTGGGATCATTCTACTTTCTTCCCCATCAGTTAACCATGAGACTTATTTTGCCTGCTGATTTTTCTGCTTCCATAGCTACTGCAGATACCACTGCTTTTTTCAGTGGCAGCACCACTTCTTCAGTGTAAACCAGGTCATCTGTGCATGAGTAGATTTCATCCTACCTCACAGTGGTAATCTAAAACATTACTATCAACCAAGAGAACCACATGTTTCCAGAGAGCATCAATAAGCAAGCTTGGCACCTTTGGGTTGGAGGAACTGCTCCCCAGTTGTGCCTCTTTCCCTTGGCTGATTCTTTTGGGGAGGGCTGAGGTGTAGGTACATTTTGGCCTTACAAATGGTCATTGACAACTCTTTCTTACTCAGTTTCATCAGGAGGAACGGGGGATTCCCTGCCACCAAAAGTGCAAACGTCTGGATGATCAGAGCATCTTTGGAGTTGTATATCTGAACCCTTTCTGGCGGATGGTGGGGCTGAGCCCAGCTCTCACATACTGACAGGTGGGATAGCATCAGAACATTAAAAAGATGCTGGGCACCAAGCACCCCTACTGTAAGAAATAAACCAGGAGACTCACTGAAAGCTCAGTTATTCCCTGGAAAAGCAGCTTTACCTAACTGTCTTCAAAGAGCCTGCTGGAGCCGGAGGGCTGGGAGAGAGCTGCCAACAGTCCCAGCACAGAAGCTTGCAAACAAGAATAGGAGAGCTCATGCCATCTGCAGCCATGTAGTAATCACTGTAGAAATGTAGAAATGTAGAAATCTTCCTACTGCTTACTGTCAAACCAGAAGAGTTTTACAGAAACTAAATATCTTCTCCTTCCCTTAGATATTTTTATATTGTACTACAAAATATGAAACCTGTTTTTAACCTGAAAGCATAAAAAGCAGCTCCAAAGTAGAGCCAACCATAAAAATCTGGGAAGAGACAAAGTTACATCAGTCTCAATGGAAGCAGGATTAGGTCCTTTAGCATACTTTTTTTGGAGGGGGGAGGGACCAGAAGAGGCGACACTCCAGCAGCCGAACATGCAGCTTGATCCCCAGAACTTTTAAAGAAGACATTCTTCTTCACAGCTATTGTCGGAGTTGGAGACAAAACAAGTACCGGCCTTTTCAGCTGCTGAACTTAGCCAAAAAGCCATTTGTGACTCCTGCAGAGTGGTGCTTTTATAGGTCAGGGCTAACTCCATAAAGATTTTCTTTCTTTTTCACTCTCTTTTGGAAGATCTGGTTTGAATCCAGAATGTTTTCTCAGAAATAAGAAGAAGGTATTTTGGTGCAATATAAAACAGCCCTCCGTGGCAGCAGGATCTTTAAGCCTATTGTTTCAACTGCAGTTTTCTCACTCCGAGTTATATTTTACTAGCCACAGTGCTTTCAAATGGCAGTATGTCTAAAGACAGCTAAAACAAGCAAACAAAAAAATCCTCTAAGGTGTGCAAGTGTCAATAAGCTGTATCGGCAAGCAGAGACTTGGCTGATCTAACTCCAGCTAGAACAGGTTAGAAAGTTTTCTCAATAGCTTTACAAGGCAAAAAAATGTGCTTGTTTCACCCAAAGAAGAACTCCAGCTTTTGAGCAAACTATTTTCTGTCACCCTGAAATGTAACAGATTGCATTATAGATGACGTATACTGTAATTTCCTTGAAACACTTTGAATACTACCTAAAGATGTTGTCTAACAATTTACACAAACAATTGATGATGTGAAAAAATAGCCCCAGAGACATAAATTTATGGCCATTTCCAGCAAAAGGATGCTTCACAATATCTTTCTTTTTTTTTTTTTTTTTAATTATTATATATATTCTTAAATTTGGGATAGGTAAATTAGGATGGATAAATCCTTCAAAATGAGGTTTGTTTCCTTTGAAACTTCCAAAGCCCTCAATTCACCAACTTAAGTCAAGCAGAAGTGAAGATGACCTTTTGGAAGTCAGATTTTCTGCTCCTACAAAATGGCTGTGGGTGAAATGTTGCCCCTGCTGAAGCTGCCAATGAAACCTTCACTGCACTAGGGCAACCGTCAGCCTGTTTAAGAAGCAGAGAGCGTGCTTGTTAGTTAATCTAGAGTCACGCAAGGATGTTTTCCATGTAATATTAAGAAACACATTTTGAGGTAAAGTATATAACCTGAATTTACAAGATTAAACTGAGGAATACCTACAATGAGGCTACCTACAAAGTTTAGTCTTTGCCTTCCAAACATCCCCTGTAGTTGGGCCATAACCAACAAGCTTAATACAGCAGCTCTACCTTACCAATCTACACAGCTCGTCAATGCCAAACACCACAAACGCTGAACCCAGTCATTCACATACAAGTGAATGCAATGTGCAGTTTCTGAAATGAGTTCACTTTATTACAGATCTCAGCTCTTACCACACACAGTGTAATCTCAATAACATCACTGACTTTACCAGGCATTGCTCTGGCATTCTCAGGCCAAGCGGTCCAGCTACAGCACACGTCTAGCTGATAACACAAAGGTTTCTGAAAGCAGCAAAATGTTAGGAATGTCAAAAGACTGGGAAAGTAGAAAGGATTTTTACCATCAGCTGTGCCACCAATTTCACAGCACACAATTTGTTTCAAAAAACCACCTTTCTCCAGTACATGCACACACAAAGAATTAATAATCCCATTTCCAAAAACACTACAAGTTTGGATGTAACCCAGAATAATGACCAGTATCTTCACGGATTTTGTATTATACAGATGAGATGAAATTCTACCCAGTGGAATTTCTGGAAAACTCATATGTATTGATTCCATCCTGGCAAAACACATGTAGGCCAGGCATGTCCAACCCATGGCCCATGGACCACATGCACCCAGCACAACTTGCACTGCTGCTACCTCCTGCCCTGCACCATCGTGGCAGCAGCTCAGCCCCAGGCACTCACCAACAACAGAACCTCAGTGTCCTATTAACCCTGTCTAGGCTGAAACCGGGGCACAGGGAGCCGTGGAGTGCGAATTCAAGCTACAGCAAATAAGTTTCTGGATTTTGATACATTGGTTAAACACAGTCCTGTGAACAGCAAAAAATATGCAGCTGCGCTTTCTGCTTTTATAAAGGAAATTGAGAACAGGTTTCAAGACGGCCCCCAAAAATCATCAATTATTTTGTTTATTTCCAACTCCATTTTCAGTCAATTCAGACAATTTGCAAATATAGAATGTATACAGCTGCAATCAAAAATTTGATCACGTCCCTTTACATCCTTACCAGACTTCTATAAGCACCCTCTTACCAGAGAGAAATACCTCTTGCTTCACAATCACGTCTTATTTGTGCCATCACTTTTTGGCAGCAAGTGCATTTGTGAACAATTGTTTTCAAGGATGAAGTACAGGAAGAGTAAAATTTCATCAAAAATCTGACTAACACCTCGAGAGCGCATTGAGAACTGCAACCATTGCCATCAAACCAATCTGATGTGCTACTTTCACAAAAACAAGGTCACATATCCCACTAGTTTTATGGTTTTGTTGCTCTCCTTTTTACTTCTTAATTAAAAAATATGTAAGTTTTGTTACTTATATACATTAACTATATTATATATTTTATGAGGGCTGCTTTGAAAGTAGTGCCCCCTATTTTATGATGTTCAGGCATGACATCAGAGGTAGATGGTAGTGATATGGCAGCAGAGGTTGAACCTTTCCACCAGTATTCCATTCCATGTTGTTGTTGTGCAACAGATGGCAGCAGAGGGGCAGTCTGACAGAATGGCGTCTGACACGGAAGTGTGTATGAAGCAAAGGGGTGTCAGTGAATTCCTCCATGGGGAAACAATAGCACCCATTGACATTCATTGACATTTGCTGAACATTATGGAGTCCAACCAGTGTATGTGAGCACAGTGAGGTGGTGGTCGGTGTATTTCAGCAGTAGCAACAGCAACAGTGGGTCATCTTCACTGGTGCAGATCGCTAAGAGCACAGTATGCAGGCTCTTGTTCATTGCTGGTGAAAATGCACAGCTAACGGTGGTGACTACATTGAAAACACTGTTTTGTAGCTGAGGATTTGCTCTATTAAATAGTGTTCTTGTGATCTTTGTATTGGTTGTATTTTCCACGGAAATAATTAGGAGGGATTACTTTCAGAGCAACCCTTGTAGATGTGGCCCTAGACAATTCCTCTTCATTCTGTGCAGCCCAGGCAAGTCAAAAAGTTGAACACCCACCTCATGCCAGTACTGACATGAGCTGCAGTAAGATAAGAGGATTGTCCATGGTTGGTTTTGCTTGTTTTGATTTATTACTGCATACCTTTTACTTTTGTACATTAAGATTTATATCTGTATAAAGTCTACTTATAAAGCAAGTAAGTAGGAAACTTGATGACTTTGTTCTGCCTCCCTCAAAAAAGCTTATCGAAGAAGAGTCTTTCTCACCGTGTTACTTAGTTTACTGGTGTCAAACTTAATTCACTGTCACTTACTCACCTCTGAAGAAATGCCAAAGAAGAGAAACAGTTTAAAAAGCCTTCATAATAAATTCTCTGTTATTCAATTTGTCATAAGTAGAGTTGAAATGGCTTTCATATTCTGCTTGCAAATTGAAAATTCAAGCTTCCAGGGTGCACGGCAACTGTTCAGTCCTCATTCATACTCTCCTGCAGTACCAGGGTTAAGATCGGAGGGGTGTTATTCTCAGTGAACGCCATGTACTCCTTAACTTCTACACAGCGATATTGGCTTTGAGACTGAATACAGTGGGTTACTCTTACAGCCAGCTGCAAGTCAATAGTCTTTTTAATCTTGTATCTTCAGGACAGCATGCTTACATTTCTAGATGACTTTTGATCATCTATCTACTTTTCATGTTTAATATGGAAGAGCCAAGCATGAACAACACAAACCTTACCTGTGTTTCTATAGAGAAAATGAATCCGACAGCACTTGAAATAAAATCATGCTTTTAAAATTCTTCTATGTTTCAGGATAAAACAAAAATATCAAGCTGAAAAGAAATGCACAGATGTCGGTAAAAAGCACGGGGTCGCAGACTGTAAAATGAGGATGTGAAATGAGGGCCTGTTCACCCCCCTGAAAGTGTCGTATTTGAATTTGTGGCACAGGAATGACTTTTTTTTTTTTACCATCCTATCTGTTTCTACCCCAAATGTGCCAGGTTATGACCACATGTCATTGTACTCCTGTTTGTAACAGGCACTCCAAGCAGCGTTGGCCATGCGTGCCCCATTGCAGAACCAGCTTAGGCCTCAGGCTGGGCTGCTGTGAGGGACTCATGACAAGCCTCCTACTGCCACGTCATCCCTCAGCCAGGCAGGAACAGACCTTGGAGACCCTCACCAGCATCTACCCGGTGCTGGCGCTCAGGGCCCACAGCCAGCAGAGATGGGAGCTGCCGTCCTGGACGGGATGTGGGCCGCCTGCCCCGGCGCTCCGGCACGCTTATTTTCTTCCGCCTGCGTGCCTAGATGCCGGCTCCAGGATACATAAAACCGGGTTACATCAAACAGACCAACCGCCGTCTCCCTGCTATTACCCCAGCACAAGTTCCTACAAAAGGCTGCTGCTGAGGGCTCGGCTGACAGGCGGAACAATAGCGGCCACAAAGGCCTTTTCTGTCTCAGTCGATGACATAAATCTGGTGCTGTAGTGCCGGCGCTGCTTCGGCTTGCTTTTTCTTATTTATTTATTTAATAAGCCACTGTCATCCATCTCTGGAAGGTGGCTTCCAAACTCCAAATTAATCAAGCCACTGAATGCGAATTTCCATATTGCTCTGCCAAAGGTCTTCTCCACATCAATTGCGAGGAGAAGGCCCCTGTTGTGCTTTGGTGTATTGTGTGCGGTGCTACTGCTGCTGCTAAAAGCCACTCTGTTTTTAATAAACATGCATTGTTCTTTTTGTAGTAAATCCAGAAAATAATGCCCAACTGGGAGTTTTGGTGAAAGCTTTTTTGTAGTTTAAGTGGAGCAACGGATGAATTTTCATGTCTGTTAGCACCGTGATGGCTCCATTTGTTACTGCTCGGAATGCACTTTGTCTTTCAAAAACACAAATTAAAAAGGGGATGCTTGTTTCTCTTAGAAAACCCTACACAGAGGCCACTGTGGCACCTGCGCTGCCCATGTCACTCCAGCAGAGGTGGAGCTCGAGGTGCCCTATGCTCAGCGCTGCACCCAACAGCCACAATGCGCCATTTTACATTCTGCTCCCTTAGAAGCCAATGCCAGCATTTCCACCACATTTGGTTTCAATCAAGGCTGGGAGTTTCATGCCACAAACAGTGACCAGGTACGTCCTCAGATCTGACAACCTTCTTCACGTTTCACTGAGGTCCATGCCAAATCCTGGCTGCTGCAACACCCCTGAAGACGCCCCTTGCCCAGGATAAATGTGGGTATTTTGCATCAAGGTGATAATTTCCATTGCTTAAGTATCACTGACGAAACACAGAGGCCACGTGTGACTTTTTTAGTCTCTACAGTCCAGGTTGGGATTCACTTTTTTCAACTTTAGTCACCTAGAATTCAGGTCTCAAGCCCACGCAAATTACCTGTTTCATTTAAGCAGTTAGTGGAGACAGAGGCAGCTCCTCACAAGATGGTCCCATCACAGCTGCCTTACATCTCTACTTTAGGGATGAGCAGAACTACCTTCTTGAGGAAAATCTTTTTTCTTTTTTCTCTTATTAATGCATAATTATTACTCTGTATAATGTAAGCGATATCCCCTTTTCTACTGGCAGAGAGGACCAGCAGAAGGGTGGGAGCCCCAAGAGGGGAGATGCAGAATGAGAACATCTCCACAGAATGTGGACAGCTCCTGGGTGAGGTGGTGTCCAGACGGACTTCCTGCCCATGCAAATGCACTATGGCCCCACAGACGGATTTCTTCCAGAATCCAGACACCAGAGAAGCGCTCTTTGGTGGTGTAATGGGACAGGAAAACCAGAGAGGGGTCAGCATTACCGAAAGAGCAGAAGTGAGATGCTATGCCTGTTTGATTCGCTCTCCTTGAACAGTTATTCAGTGTTTCCCAAGGCGTGCAGGTGTGGGAACCGAGCCTATCTCCCCACAACAGGTTATTTCAACTCCTAAAGATGGGAGGAAGCCTCCTCTCAAAAAACTGCTATTTAGAAATGTTTATAGGAAGGTTTTGGTAGGAACTGGAGAGAACTAACACCTTTTCATCATGATTGATCGTTTTGAAACAAAGCCTGTGAAAAGCTTTAGGAAGTGCCATTGATGCACTCCTCACTCAGCCAGTCAACCTCCTCTTTTGCATAACATTTTAGTCATGTTTTTGACAATTAAAAAAACCTCTGATCAGCTGAGTCACAAGATAAAGAAAACTCATACGAATAGAGTTAGATGGACAATAATAAGCACAATAAAATCTACTGGTGAACCAAGAGATGAGATAATTGCATGTTCAGAACACAGAAAAGTGCTTTCCTTGTGCTCTACACATTCCTGTCACAGGAAATAGCACAGCAATTTGTCAGCCAGATATTCTTTCTCGACTAAACTTTTCACTCCAGAAATACTGCAGCTCTGCTGAGAACGGGCTGGAATTGCAGGCAGGGTGACAGAACACTGACAGATTGCTTGTTTCATATTTCAGAAACGCCTTCTCTCTCAAAAATAAAAAGAAACATTAAGAAAACAGTAAGTTGAGCTTCACAGCATAGCTTCAATGAAAAGCAGTCCTTTTCTAATTAGGGTTAATTATCTTCTTTCAGCACATAGTCCCTGCAGGAACCACCTAGCAGCTGCTGCCCAGAGAGAGATGAGGGTGCTTGTGCCAGCCTTGGGCTCCAGCACATGACCTGCGGGAGGGATTTCCCAGGTCCCTCATACACCAGCACGCCCAGAGCCGCTCTTGCACCTGCCTTCCCAGAATGGAAAACGGGTGGGAAAAGGAGCTACAGAGCAGCCTGAATTGGTGAACAAGGGCAGGGCTGGGAGAGGAACCACCTGAGTCCCACCTTCTGCCTTCAGGACTGCTTTTGCTTTTCATCCCATGACTTTTCTTCCGGAAGGAGCAACATTTCTGTGAAAGCAGCAGGAAGGGAAACTGCACAGCAACATCATGGTTGGGCTGCAAGTCCTGTGGGGAGAAAATGTTGGAGGTGGCAGAGCAGATCATAGGACGTGGAACGAAACGTGCTTTTAAGTACCAAGGGGCGCCTCCAGTTTGAACAACTGGAATTACAAAGATGCACCGAGTTGCACTTTTAAACCTCATCCAATTGCCTCGAGATGGACACATCAAAACGTTAACAACGAGCAAAAGCAGCAAACAAACAAAAACGAATTCCACATGAGAAAGGTGATTTCTTTTTCACATTAGCATTCAATTTTTAAACCACGTTGGCGACAGCCATGAAGCGCGCCTGAAAATACATCACCCGCCGTTCTGTTCTCAAAAGGGTAAAGCAGGAAAACGAAAAAGAAGTTAAAATGTTAATTGCCGCTGCTCACTGTGCTACAGCCTGACTGATGAAGGGAAAGGCGCTCAGGCTCCTAAAATGCCTGCCTCAAAGACCATCAGGGTTAGTTTCTGAGTGGCACGTTTTTAAAACATTTAATCAGTGATCTGAATATGTGTCAACACTTTCTGGTAGCGTGCTATAAAACGTGAACCTTGTCAACAGAAACATAAAAAGGCGACACACTTGGGACACGGAGCCTTTATGCTGACACACTGTAATAATATCATTTTAAAACTTATCATCTGTTTAGCCACCGGCAACAATTAATCTTTCTGACTAGCCGTACAATGTTTTAAGTAACACCTCCGAGAGAAAAAACATGTTCCATTTTTTACTTTCATTGCCTTCCCCATCCCTCCGCTTTAAAATACTTACAAAGCAACACGCAATAAATTTCGCCACGAGGATAAAAACGTTAGCAAATAACACGTTTCCCACTCCTCAGTTAATAAAATTACTTAACACCAAGCCTGCACGTGAAAAGAAAACCCCAGGAGTAATGCGAGCATCGGCAGGTTCATTTCTGTCACGTTTCTGTCACGTTAAATGACATTTTATTCCCAAATCACTTAACCTTTGACTTTTATAACTAAACACGCAGACCCTGGATCGCTACCTTGGCGGGTCCGGCCAGCAGCACCGCCACCAAGCCAGCAGCTGAGAAGGAAAGGGTTTGGGTCACAGAAACCAAAGCTTCTACGAAGAATTCCTCTGGAGAAAGATACAAAGAGCTAAAGGGGCTGCCCAGCGCTTCTGCTGCTGTTCCACCTCTGCCCCGCTGGCGCACGGGGCTGGCAAAGGTTAGGTTAATCGGCGGGCAGAGGTGGGACAAAGCGCTTTGTAATTAAGGCTAAACCTGTAGCAGTTTGTAATTGAGGCTACATCCTGCCACGGGACAGGCGGTGAGGGTGCAGCCAGTGGCCACCCTGGTCTGTCCGCATGAGGAACAGCCCCACTGGGAGTGATGCTCACCAGGGCAAGGGGACACCTGGCTGCTGGATACGGGGAGCTGCTGAGCCACAGCTGCCTTTAGTTTCCAAGTATGGTCCTTATAAATGTAATGATTTTGATTACAATGTTGAAAAAAAAAATAAAATATTGTATGCTAAATACCTACCATGCCACAAATACCTAAATACCTTCCTATCTTAAATTTTACAGGACATTTTTATTGGCTTCTTCTGAGAGTGTAAAGTGTGGGTATCCATTGACCACTGAGCAATGGAATCCAATCAATCTATAAAAACCATCCTAAACACAAGTTAAGAAAATCAGAGACAAATTACTTATGATTTATGTATTTTTAGAGGATGGCCCATCTTCCTGAATAGTAACTAACCCATCGAGCACACAGGAGCTTGCTCTGGGATTAGAGATGCTTTTCATCCCAGCAAAAAATACATTAAAGTTGTATCCTGAATTAATGCTTATCATGGAAGACAAAGAATTGGTTAAAACTATCATCAGCTCACCAGAAAAGGAAATGATAGTCAGCCAAAGACAAGGGCATAAAAAAAAAAAAACGGGTGTGGAAATGGAAGAAAAAGCATGCATAGATGTGATAATATTAGCAGAATGGTTGGGAGATGGATGGATGGATGGATGGACGGATAGGTGGGTGGGTGGAAAATGACATTTTTCCCCCTCATTTCATGGCCAAAGCATCAAAATACTACTGCCATCTGTTTTCCTAGCAGATACCCTCACATCTCACTGCTAGAAAAGACAGTGTTCAGCTGCAGCTGCGAAGGATACGCAGGGGACCATTTGCAACAAATACCTTCGAGACCATTGGCCCCAGACCATAGGAAGTCATTTGTTCCCCATGCCAGACTACAGTTTGCAGTTTACTTTACAAATTGCAGAAGCAGGGTAAGACTTCTGCAGAGCGGTGACTAATGTTAAAACAAATATAATTCCACTATGACAAGGAAGGTGTTCACAAACGGCAGGAAGCAGTTTGAAATAAATTGATGTAGGTTTTGAATTGTCCACAAGTTGGGTTTAGCTTCCTTCCATTTACCTTTTACTGCATTAACATTTCTTTTGTGATGGCTGCTGCTGGGAACCTATTGTAAGTTTGGGCAATTAGGATTTTTGTTCCATCTGTCCCTCCCCTCAGTCAATACTGTAGCATCAAAAGAGGCCAATTCAGTGTAGGCTGGCTCCGGCTCTAAAGCCAGCTAAAAGAGATGTTAGAATTCACTACTGCACTGTGTGGAGAGGATGGGGGAGAAAAAAGCTATAATCATAAAAATGCTGTTTCAGGCTTGTTGAGTTCTTAAAATAATCTGACTTAAACCTCCTACACAATGCTCACAAGTCAGAGCATGGTAATATACTTCAATGTAGGTTGGCTCTCTCTCTCTAAATCCAAACTAAAATAGATGTTCAAAATCATTTCTGCACTATGTCAAATACAGACTAGAACTGTAATCAGAGGGCTGAGGCTTCAGGTTTCAACGGTTCTTAAAATAATCGGCCTTAAACCTTCTGCACGAATCAAAGCCTGGTCATTTATATTTTTGTAAGGCTAAAGATTCCACAGCCTCAGGCTTTTCTCCACAATAAAAAGGGAGAAAAGGAGCTTTCGGGTTTTTTTTTTTTTTCCCCCACCGGGATAACGTGTGCATGGCAGATATCGGCAGGTAGGAAGGCAGTGGAACCCGGGCACTTGGTTTTTATCAGGAGGTTAACGCCACGCAGTTGGGTATGGCCTTGGAGCACAGCCTGAGTGCCCGCCTTCACTGGGCCTCACCTGTGCGCAGCAGATGTCTATTAGCTCCCCAGCTTCAAAACCGCGCTGCAAGGTGAAGGCAATCCTTCTATCACCTGGCAGAGCACGCTGCCAAAGCAGACAGGTTTGCTCCTTGCCTGAAGTGCAAACTTCTACTCTCCAATTTGTGCATGTGTAAACCGCGAGCTGTCCGATAAAATACAAAACAAACAGGGAGAACGGAGGCTGTACGAATGCGACGGGAAGTTTACTCTTCCACTCAGCCAGAAGCTTCTTCTGGGGGACTAATTAGTCCTTGCTCTCTCTAATCCCACTCTGCCTCCTCATTTAATGCAGGTTTTCTGAGAGTGCAGATTATCCAGAGACTTAGTTTCAAGTAGGAGCACTTCTGACAGGGCACAAGCTATCTGGGATGCAGGCTATAGACATGAAAATAAGGTAATCTTCCTATTCTTTTGCAAATGTCAAGGAAAGAATACGCTTAACATAGTGCAATAACATCCGAGCTGGGGGTGGGAGGGGTGGGAAGAGACAGGGAATTCTTGCTTCTGGTGCTCCTGGCACACTAGGCTGGGGCACGGACACCACCAAAAATTCAGAAACAATTCCATAGGAAACACAAGAATCACTCTGCCTGCCTGTTGCAAGGTCTTCTTCCATGGCCAAACACCAAGCCCAAGATATGGGCAGAGCTGCTGGGGAAAGACCAGCCTTATAGGAACTGCGGGGTGGCCAGGACAGACCCAACACCTTTTGCAGCTGGAAAGGGCTCTGAAAAAATCCACATCGCACCTCCGGTGCCTTTGGCACAGCCACCCACTGGCACAGACAGCCCACTGTCCTTCCCTCGATCCTTTCAGCGCATCCCCACCTTTCTCAGCTTTTGCATGCTCCAACTCAAGTTAGCAATCAGCGAAGGTATGGAAAAGAAGGTGCCATGAGGATAACGTTAGTTATGGGAATGAAATACCGTGGATCATGAGAAGTCACCGAAATGGAGTGGGAGATTTGTGCAGAGGCTCCAGAGGATACGTTTGAGACACCCAAGTTAGCCAACATTTATTAAGAGCTGAAGGATTCCCCTACCTTATTGTGTGCCCCTGCGGTGACAGGGCGAGGCATCTGGATGGAGGTGGTGTGAAGCCTGGCAATGGCCACAGGCTCACAAGGAAACAAGCAGTCTGTGGCTACCAAGCAGAGATGGGTTGTGTTAGCACAGCTGGGAGCCGGTGTAAAACTCCTGAACCGTAAATTCAGCTTTGGGGAAAAGTATGAGAAGAGGCCAGGCTCAAGGTAAGCGTGGTCATGGGACAAAGGAGAAAAGATGGTTCCGAGGCAGTTTGCACTGGCAGCCTCTGCTGGATCAAGCCATAGGCTGTGACTACTTGAAGGGAAAAAGAACAAATAAGAAAAAAAAAGGAAAGCTGTTAAGGAGTTAATTCTAAACAAAAAGTTCCAAGTGCTAGGGCAAAGCGGCCACTGGTTTTCAAGCGACTTGAAGTACTGCAGGGTATCTATACATACCTGCATGTACACGTGTTGCTTACTTTCAAAATGACTT
Organism: Gallus gallus; assembly: GCF_016699485.2. Classification (NCBI taxonomy): domain Eukaryota; kingdom Metazoa; phylum Chordata; class Aves; order Galliformes; family Phasianidae; genus Gallus; species Gallus gallus. Next base: position 144,438,460 of record NC_052532.1, read on the forward strand.
CCCTACAAAAAGGCAGTATGCACGTCTCAGTAAGATAAAAGGGTTTTAAACTTCAAAACCTGGCATTTTTTTTTCTGCAAGAAAGAAGTACAGAAAAGAACGTGCAGAGTTGAGTAGCATCCACCCACATAAACCAAGCAAGCCTGCACTGAAGAAATCATGCTGTAAACCTTGGAGTTTTACAAGCAAGTTTAATATTAATTCTTTGGAAACCTTTTGTGCTTATGGTTTCAGACAGAGTATTAAAGGACCATATAAATATCAGCACAATACAGGCAGCAGCTGTTAGGTACTTTAACCATTCCCAATCAATTATAATAAACAGGACTAGCGCACTGAATCACATCAGAGCCCAATGAAGTAACCTCCCATGTCTGTCTTCTCCTTTGTGCTCTATAAAATAAATTACAATAAATTATTTGTAAAATGACAGAATACCATTCTGGAAGATTTTAGGTAGGATGGGATGTATAGAGATACTAAAGGCACTGTCTTTAAACAACAATCAGCATCAACAACACGACTAGATTTTTGTTTAACCAGCTGCAGAGGAGCAGGGGAATAAACAACGATGCTCTATTTGTAGCAGTGGGGCACCTAAAATGTTTGTCATATGGAAACTATGGGAAGCTGCACACTTGTGACTAGCAGACAAGATTTGCTTATTTGGCTTACAACAACCAGAACCAAAAGAAGTCCAATCCTCTGAGCTTTCTGAGGTTGCAACAGGTAACAATGAAGCCAGGACCCTGCGCAGCCCACAGGCCTGGCTGCAGTTATACTTTTGTCCCTGGGTATTCTGGCTTGTGTCACAGTGCTCAAAGCCTTGGGAATGCTTTCACTTACTGCACTAAGACTTCCAGACACAAAAGTAGTAACCCAGTACAGGTATCACACTAGATATTGGAGTGCCTTCTACTTAGAAGGAAGGAAGTTCCAAAGAAATAACAAGAAGTACTTTTCCTGTAGCTTACCTCTTGGTAGGTTAGCTTTCGCTTAGCAGTGCTCTTTCGTTCCTTGTACGAAGAGGATGCTCTAGCAGAAGAGACACCAGTAATGCATTTATGTTTAAGGATACAGGAGCTTAGAATCGTAGAATCACAGAATGGCTTGGGTTGGAAGGTACCCAGCCCCAATCCTGTGCCGTGGGCAGGGCTGCCCCCCACCAGCTCAGGCTGCTCAGGGCCCATCCAACCTGGCCTTGAGCGCCTCCAGGGATGGGGCACCACAGCTTCTCTGGGCAGCTGTGCCAGTGCTTTGGCACTCTCATAGTGAAGAACTTCCTTCTGACATCTAATCTAAATCTCCTTTATTTTAGTTTAAAGCTATTCCCTCTTGTCCTATCACTAACGGGCAAACAGGCCATTCCAACAGGTTTTACTGCAAAATACTTGTCGCATGTCTGCATTTGACACTTGAACTCAAGGTTAGGTTAAAAAAAAAACAAACATAAGCATTTACCAGATGTTGGTATCTACCTTTATATGTATCTGCCTCTTATCTGAAGTGTGTGCTTGAGCCACATCACTCTCAGGTACAGAATTTAGCAAATACACAAAATCAACAGCGGTGAATTTACCAGTAAGTTTTCTCTCTCCCTCATAATATCCTGCCAGAACCCAGCAATATAGATGCCCCTTTCCCACTGGCATTTTTTCCTCACAACGAACACAGCAAATGCAATCAACATAAAGCATCGTTACATAAAGCAGCTGTAAGAGGGGAGCTACAATGGAAAGCCTTAAATGACCTGTGCTACTATTTCATTAGCATCTGAGCTAATAAAGCAACAATCTATTTCCAAATCACAGTATTTTAATGAAGTTATAAAGGAAAACGGAGGAATAGAAGCCTGAGCTTTATGAAACCCCCAAAAGGCAATGAAATGCTCTAAACAGGGCCGAATCGTTCTAGAAGCAAGCAAATTCTCATCTACTGGAGTTTACAACCAACTTCTGGTCATGCTTACGTATTACAGCACACCGATATCTACCTCCAGTACTTCTCATTTTGCCACCATTTTGCAGCAGGAGAATCCCAACAGCCTGAAATGCTGCCACAATGTATACAAGTAGCCTTCATCTGGGTTTTGAAAACAGCATGAGCCAAGAAGATTCCATAGATAATTTAAAGCAGGGAGCAGCAGAAGCAGTGTTTCCTAGTTTCCAGTTGCAAATAATTTTTTCCAGGAAAATTTACTTTAAAGCAGCCCTAACCGAAAATCTATATAATTAAGGAAAGGACCATTGCTTCAAACAGATTGACTGTCTTCAACAAATTTCTCTCTTTCTAGCTACTCAGATATGCTATATTTCCTAATTATCACCTTTTAAGGGCCATCTGGGCCCCATTCCTCACCATCAGGGGGCAATTCCATTTGCATTGTTCATAGGCTTAGTCATGATCAAGTAGTCTGGTGGTAAAGTTCATTAGAAATTAGAAGAAAAGCATTAAACCTCACACAGCAAACCAAGTATCTGATACCTACATACCCACAGGAGAGATAAGCATTTAATGCATATTCTCACACGACTTAACAAGTCTTCTATGAGCGTTTTTCTCTAAACTGCTTAAAGAATCATTTAGCCCGGTCCCTGAGCAGATACATAATGAACGCTTGATTCAGTCTCTGCACACTTCAAAATATTTCTCAATTAAAGAGAAACTAATAATAAAATCATAAGCTATTAGGCAAAATCACAATCTGTTTATATCCCTAAATCTGAGAAGTCTAATAAAGCCAATGCAACAATACCACTGCTCCCGTTGTTCAGACACGGCTCACTACATATCATACACATACAGATAGGCACGTACACACAATTGTGTTGTTAAAACTAAAGAAGCATCAGTTTGAATTAAGCGTATGAGAAAAGTTGCTCTACGGTCATACGACAGCGAAGATCCAACTCAATTTTCCTCCAGGTCAGTATAAATATGCACGAGGTAGCTGAGGAGAAAACGGAGCACGTACTTGGCCTTGCCCGTGAACCCTAAAGCACAGGTCAATATTTCGTAAATTTGGCCTTTTAAAAAGGCTTTAAAATGGCACTGAAAGGAATCAAAGCAGCTCCAGAAATCTAATTCATAGAAATGACTGCCCCAAGGAAGTCAGCGCTATGACTTCCAAATGCAGCTTGCTGTTTTAAAGCAGAGGTGCGGCGAAACACCTCTGCGATACCGGATTACATCCCCACTGCCTGCGCTCTGGGTCATGGAGGGGCAGCTCATACGCTGCAGCCCGTGGATCCTGGAAGCTACATACCCATATTAGAGATGAATTACCATTACTTTTCTCTGAAAACCCTGCGTAGTACTTGAGCTCCTGGCAAGCGGCACTGAGTCTCACACCAGCAAAATTTGGGGATTAAGGGTAGATTAGCCCGGGGACACTACCTGCTCTCTTTCCATGCTATTACATTCTGGATTTTTTTTTTTTTCAATCTATTTTCAGACAGCTTGAGGAAAACTGAAACAGTCTCGCTAATGATGTAACACTTGATGCTATAAAACTTGATATGCTATAACATGAACTCCATAAATATGCTTGCCTAGCTGCATAGAAGTTGCAGCTAGTTGAGGTAATGTGGCATATTACGCACAAGCCAGACTTCTCTCTGGTGAACAGGTAAGGGTCAGCATGTCACCAGCCATATCAAGAAACCGTAATCAGATATTAATTGCTGGATGTATCTTCTGAGTACTGTGGGCTTCTCAGCATGTCATGCCAAATAGGGATGAGCTCAGGCCACAGAATTATGGAGTAACTCATTTTGACTGTTCAGGGATGACTGTGGAACAGATGGGACAGCTCTACGTTGATTTCCTCAAGGACCTTTGGCAGCAGCACCAGGCACTCATGCCTTGCTGCACCAGGGAGCACAGCCTGGTACACGGCTCTGTGCATGGAGGCTTGCTGGTTTGTTGGGTGCCCTGGTGAAGTGCGAGGTCTGGAAGCTTTAAAGACTTGTTTTGATTTTAGGCAAGATGAATACCTGATTTTTGTTACAGATTATTGTAAATAAAACTTCATAGACATCTAACTACTTGAGTTTGTTGGGTCTTTTTTTAAAGGATGTTTTGGTTCCGGGCGGAAGGATGCAAAGGGACATGCTGGTTCCAAAGGTGCTTTGAGTTGGACAAAGGCCAGCATGGACAAAGCACGACTCAGAAGAGCTGAATAGAGCTTTGACTGCCAGCCCTTCTGAACTCTTGTTCTTCTCCTAAACAGTGCACAAAGGAAAGATGACCTGGTCAGGAAAACTTGCAATGGAGTTTTGCTTAAAGATTGTGATGGCATTGCCATCCAGTTTCCCAAACATTATCAACACTCCAGCCAGTTTCCCAAACATTATCAACACTCCAGGGTATTATAAATTATTTCTGTTTGGTCTGTGATATACAATAACCCTACAGATTTCTGCATGCAGCCCCACAGCCAAAAAGGATGGGGTTCTTTTGCATGAAAAAGGGAAATTATAGTTTAGGATCAAGCCTCTATGCAATTCATTGCATCTTCGGACATGACTGAGTGGAGATACCATTGCATTTTCCCCTCCATCAACATCACATACATCAGAATTGCTAAGAGTACTCTCAGCAAGTTTGCTGATGACAGTCAGCAAACAATAATACAATAGATGGAAGGGATACCATCCAAAGGGACCTGAACAAACTTGAAAAGTGGGCCCATGTGCATCTAATCAAGTTCAACAAGGCCAAGTACAAGGTGTTGCATTTGGGCCAGGGCAGTTTGTGGTATGTGTACAGATTGGAGCGGCCCTGCAGAGAAGGACTTGGAGTTCCTGGTGGATGAAATGCTGGACACGAGCCAGCAGTGAGCACTTTCAGCCCAGAAGTATCCTGGAAGTAACTTGGACCCAGTGGAATCGTGGGCTGCAACAAAAGAGGGGGGGCAGTAGGGAGAGGGGATGTGACTGTCACCCTCTACTCTGCCCTTGTGAGGCCTACTGCATCTAGGCCCAGAGCCTCCAGCCCCTCAGGGCCACAAGGATGATCAAAGGTCTGGGACACCTCTCCTGTGGAGACAGCCTGGATAAGCTGGGCTTGTTCAGCCTTGAGAAGGTTCTCAAGAGACCTCACTGTGGCCTTCCAGTACTTAAAGGGAGATTATAAGCAGGAGGACTGCTGTTTTACATGAATAGAAAATGAAAATGATGAGGAGGAATGGCTTAAAACTAAAATATGGGAAATTTAGGCTAGATGTTAGGATGAAATTCTTCATTCAGAGGGCAGTGAGGCACTGGCACAGGCTGCCCAGAGAAGCTGTGGATGCCTCGTCCCTGGGGGCACTCAAGGCCAGGTTGGATGGGGTCCTGGGAAGCCTGAGCTGGTAGGTGGCAGTCCTGCCCACAGCACAGGGTTGGGGTTGGCTGGTCTTTGAGGTCATAGAATCACAGCATCATAGAATCACCAAAGTTGGAGAAGATGAGAGAAGAGGCTGACCCCCAGCTCCCTACAGCCTCCCTACAGGTACTAACAGAGAACAATAAGGCCTCCCTTGCGCCTTCTCTTCTCCAGACTAAGCAATCCAGGTCCCTTCCAACCTAAGCCATTCTATGTGTCATTCTGTGATTCTATGAGTCTAGTCTTTCAGAAGACCTGATACACAAACTTTTCTGTCATTAAAAATAAATTAATTAGATGCCTGCAGAAAACATTTCATATTCTAAGCTTACTTATGTGGTATAAATTCAGTTGGACCAGAGGTTTTCTGTAAATCACGTCTATCCTCACTCAAAGGGGCACTACAGCTACAACATATCATACATACAGGCAACACATCTAGAGAAGCTGAACGTTCAGTAACGAGGATGAGCCTCTGCTTTTCTGGGGTGCCTTTGCTAGGAAAGACAAAGGGAAGACTATGATAGTCAACACAAAATAATGTAACACAGCTTTTGTGAGGGGTAAAATCATCTGCAGGAAGGCCTGGAGTGGGTGGTATACAATATATGGAGATCTATGACAGATAAAATGCAAAGTATCACAGAATCACAGAATGGCCTGGGTTAGAAGGGACCCCAAGGTTCATGAATCTCCAACTCCCCTGCCAGGCAGGGCCACCAACCTCCCCATTTACTAGACCAGGTTGCCCAGGGCCCCATCCAACCTGGCCTTGAACACCTCCAGGGACAGGGCATCCACAGTCCCTCTGGGCAGCCCGTGCCAGCACCTCACCACTCTCCTGGTAAAGAACTTCCCCCTAACATCCAACCTAAATCTTCCCTCTTTCAACTTAAAACCGTTCCCCCTTGTCCTGCTGTTATCTACCCTTCCAAAGAGTTGACTCCCTTCCTGTTTATAGGCTCCCTTCAGGTACTGAAAGGCTGCAATGAGGTCACTCCGCAGCCTTCTCTTCTCCAGGCTGAATAAGCCCAGCTCCCTCAGCCTGTCTTCGTAAAGTACTACAGCTTGAGCTGAAAGTGAAGACACACTGAAAACAGGTGATGATGCTTGACTGAGATGTTGCAATAGACTTCTTGGAGACCCACCTAGCACATCTCTTCATGGAGATCCCCCTGGCAAGGGCTGGCATTCCCACAGAAAGCCTTGCCCTCCTGGTCCATAGGAGAAACACTGCCCAGCAGAGTTTTGTCCTTCTGCAGGTGCCCACAGTCCTGACATGAAAACCCAGAACCACTCTATCTCTGCTGGGGGAAGGCAGCTGTAGATGGGAGTATGTCCCCATTCTCTGCCAGCACTGGTAGACACCGAGGGCTGAATTTGTTCCCATGCCAAGAGAATATGCAAAGCATTTTCGGGCATCTCTAAAAACTGCTACACATAGGAGAGCTAGGAGTCTGCAAAAGCAATTTCGCCATTTTACATTAAAAATTTATGTAAGGCATCAGCTTTACCCAACATCTGTGCCTGCTCCTAGACTAGCCTACACCTACTTTTAAATATTCCTTTATTATTCTCACCAAACAGTAAAACTCCAGTAAAAATACAAGCCCTGAATGGATCTATAAAGCCAGTAAATGCAGTAAAATGTCACTGCCATGTCACAGAATTGCCTAAATACTTAACACTGCACAAGGAGCGTGTTTTCATAGTTGTGTTGAGTTTTAGCTACCTGGCTCCTACTGACTTTAATGGGAATCACACAGCTAAAACTCCATGCACCACTTTGATACTTCAAAGTAATTTTTCAGTCCCCTGGAGAAGGTCATAGAAATATTAAAAACGAAAGCATTCTCCAAGGATCTCAGATTAAAGACTTGCATCAGACTTCATAAAAGTGATTGGTCAAACATATAATGTTCTCTTAATGTTCTAGCTCCTGGTTTGTTTTCTTTATAAAGAACCTTTGTGGAGCTTTTCACAGAAGGCAATAGAAGAGTAAAGAACAGCACAGCAAGGCATAGCGTGAGCAAGAAGACACACCGAAGAGTTACTTGATATACATTCACAGTAGTAAAGAATTACTTAGGTTGTTAGGTTTTTCAAGTATTATGACCAAATTAAGGGAACTTCTTAATTAAGATACTGCTACCACTCCAACTACACCATTTGACTACAAGCAATACTGCTACACTAGTATTTCTACTCCCTTTGACATGTCCCCTGCCCCTATTTGTCCCTCTAATATACAACCTAGCTTTAAAATTCCATTTGCCTACACATTTCCTAAAGTTGGTTGACGTAACTGCACACATCTCCTTTCCTCTGTAACTACCAGAGAACTGCAACCTTCGTGCTTCTCAGGGCTCTGATACCTTCATAATCCTACTGCTCTTGCCACTGCACTACCCACTAAGCGCACAGTGAGTAGAACAGTTGAAAAAGATGAGTTCAGGATTTTTGTATTAAATTTATTTGAGGGTTATTGAGGGCACAAGCCCTCAATATGACCAATGTCATAAACCAATCATTTATTTGGCGGTGTTATCCCCCCCAGATTGTACTTTTATATAAAACTGTCCAGTAGTATGATAACCTTAGTAAAGTCCTTAACAGAACATAACCAACATAAACTTGCTAGGATCCATCCTTTAGCTCTTGTTTCAATTTTAAGTCTGCAGAGGCCAAATTAGAAAGAAAAGCACATCTAAAAACGGACTGGCAGACCAGTCTACCCCATACACACATTTAAGCAGAACTCGTGTGAAGCCTGAACAGTTTTTGGCCTTCTCATCATCCCTGCACATGCTTGCCAAGCTATGGAACCACTCAGTGAAAGGCCTCTCACCAAAACCCCAAGCAGCAGCCAAAGGCTGATGCTAAGCAAGTGTAACCACCTCACGCACACCACACGCGAAGAGGGACTGTGGCAGTGCCATCACACGATAGGTGTCCGAACACAAAGCAAGGCGCATTTTGCTTTTTTTGTGTCACAGGAAAGGCAAATTGATGCATAATTAACAATTGGCTGACGCAAACCCTTTTACATCTTTTAATTGGCGTTAATTAGATTAGAACTAAATTTTCTTTTATCTTGCCATTGTAATGCGAACTAATCTTCTCAGCACCATGTCAAAATCTCCCTTTTAATTAAACTTTTCAGCTGGGAACTTCAGCAGTGCTCCGACAGCAAAGTATTTCATTTAAGGAATGTGAACGCTGCCAGTTTTTATGAATGGCGCATCAAAAATGTACAGCTGTGATGCCAAAGCATCAACGGAAGGTCAGAAGCGTGAATTTCCTGGAGGCAACAGTGAGCTCTTAGAGTTGGGCTGAGCACATGGCCGTGTGGATCTGCAGCTGCCGGTCCCAGCCCAAATACAAGCTTTTACAAAGGAAAACTACCCCAAAATGTAAAACACCTTCTGCAAATCAACCTCCCCCTTCATACTGCTTCCCCCCAAACATCGCAGCTCCTCTAAAATTGTTAACGTGAAGAATAAACCACAAAATACATTTAATATCTTTTATGGGAAGTTGACCCGAAATAAAATTTTACGTAGTTAAAGACTTCTGATAGTTCTTTGGCCAACTTTTTTCTCTCTCTATGGGGCAACAGTGATTGAAACCTGATGTCTGCTGCACAAAAAGGCCATAAAATGTTTTATGCAGATGTAAAACAGTAGCCATTAAGTTTTGCTATGATGTTGGAGTCGATATGCAGCATGAAAACATGATAAAACAACCATAAACTGAATCTGATCAAATGCAATTACAATGGCTCGTCTCAAATGAGCGACATGTACTAAATACAGTTACAGTTTCTTGCAAAATTACTTTGGGCAAAGAACCAAGAAAACACTATATCCTCTTTACGAAAGGCAGTTTGCCAGAGAAATCGCAAACACACAAGCTTTAATATCTCGGGCCAAAAAGCACTTGGGAACTCATTATAGAGAGGTTAAAAAGGCTCCCTGGGAAGGACAGCTTCGTTCTGATGACAGCAGCATCCCAAAGAGGCCGGCCTTGGGGCGTGAGGAAGATGGGGTGCAAGGATCCTGCAACAGTGATCACTGACTTTCCTCCTTGGGTTCTGCTCACACAACAAAGGTAAGTTGCAGAAGAAAACAACTTGTTCGTCAACTCCTGCATTAAAGTTTTATATGACATGAGGCAGAGTGCTGGTGAAAACTGGGATCCTAACCTGGCCACGCATATATAAATTTGTTAAGATGATCCTTCAGTGCTGGAAACAATAGTTAAAAGCTGATGTATTTCAAATCAGATGAAGTGAGCTCCTTTGTAAAGGTCAGTAGGAACTGAGATTCTGGGATTTTCATCCTTCAGGTTACGGTGTGTGGTTTGTTTTCTTTTTAAGCTTTATCAGGTAGCTTGATTTAGCTTCTACTCACCCAAAAGCTATATGCACTGTGAGCAGCCCGGCCAAACACCTGGATGTCACTACAGGCAGACACCAAGAAGACACCCTCTGATGTTTTAAAGTGTCAAAAGGCTGTGAACAGTGTCAGGTCATTCTGGGGCTAACAAGATTTAAGGAAGACCACGGAGAGAGATTCTGAGGAATTCAAGTGCCAACACCAAACACAGGATATCAGGGCGTCAACGGTGGTAATCTCCTCCTGAGAGAAACTGCCCTGAAGTTTTGTGAAAAGGGAAAACACTGCAGTGTAATGTTCTGTGTCTGCCTAGAAATGCTTCCAGTGCATTGAGTGCCTCCAGTGGGACATCAGGTATTTTGCTTCATATTCTAAGGACAAAACAAAGCTGGAGCTGCAGATGTGAAGTTGACTGTACTTTATTAAATAGAAGAGGAAAAAAAAAAGATAGACAAACTGACAGTTTGGGCTTAAGACCTCTCACTATTACATTTTACAGGGACTCTGGAGGTGCAGAAATGACTGTGGACACTTTACTGGGCTACCAAAACTTGCCAAGAGCAAGACAAGGAGAGGTGACCTTCCTTAGGTAGGGGACAGGCTCCTGCCCTTGCAATTCACCTGATGGGAAACCTGTGGCACTTGACACTAACTGCTGAGAGAGCTGCCACTAAATAGAATTATTTATCAAAGGAAACAAACAAACATTGAAATACTAACCAGGGTATTCTGATCCAATAGCAGCAATGTTAAGTGGCCAGTTTTTTTTCTTGTGGGACTCAGGTTAAGGGCTTATCAGTACTTTTTGAAAACCACTGCTGACTACAGCACTCTCAGCACATCCAAAAACATCTTGTTGGATATAAACATCACCAGTAAGGGAGATGTGGAACAAACAGTGCCTACCCCAAGCTCCCTGCCCCAGAAAGCCAATAAATCTCCCTCCTAAAAACCAGAACCCACTCCTGCCTTATTAAATCCTAAACCAAAAGCCAATGCCGTGACCTCCCAGAACTTCCTAGGCTGTGTTATGGCTAGGCAGGTGAACATGAAGGGGAAAGAGGTCGTGCCCACCAAGTCCAAAGGATGCAGGGCACAGAGTTTCCTGCAGCCAGGGGTAGCCAAGCCAGCACCTCCCGCCTCAGAGATGCTGCCTGAGATCTGCCTCATATTAACAATTAGGTTTGCAACCACCAGCACCAGTCAGCAATTGCTAGCAGTAATTAAATGCAACTGAAATGCAACAAGAGGAATGCCTACGCCAAGAGAGTACCCTCAGAATTAAAGATTTCTGCAGCGACGTGTTAAATGATGCAAGCCCCAGTATATAACAAAATGTGATAATTTGGGCTTACAACACACGTTTATCACTATGAATATCATACGCTGTCCTTATCTTAGAGAAAAAAGTCATCTTATACACGTCCATCTAAACTCAGTTTTTAATACCTACATACTCTATCACAATTTCTGAGACCATGTGCTCTGCTGGCAAGGCTCCTGCTTTCAAGGAAACAATAAAAGCTACATAAGCCTTACCTCTGGAGCATGCCTCCATGCGTTCAGCTGTGCCTGGCTAGCTGAGCCTCTGAATGCTGCCTGTGTTTCACAGTCAATGCATTTTCACTTTGGTATAAGGCATTCCTTAAAACCTTTGGCCAGGTGGTGTCCGATTATCTAATTAAGTATTACTTATCTGATTCTATACAGCTACTAGGAACTGGGGAGCAAAAATCCTCCCTTTGCTTTTCTAGAACCAGATTTTTTTCTTGAAAGTGCACTACCATGCTGAGGAATGGTTCTTGAAGTTTTTAAGAATAACCAAAAGAAAGCAATGCTAAACCTGTGCTCTTCAAGTAAGTGCACATCAGGCTGAACCAAACAGCCTGGGCTGTTCATTGCCCAAGAACTGGTCCTCAGTTAAGACAAAGCACCCTGAGTTGAGAGCTCCCATCCGTTGAGGGACCCTGCCTGGTCTGATAAACAATATGCATTGCTTCATCACATTGAGTCTCAGCAGCAGCAGCTACCACAGTTGTCCAGTGAACTGGACAGTGCCTCCTTGCAAACCTCATGCCTAAGAGAGACAGATTTCCTTTGCCACCAGGGACTGCGCAGCTTCCTACCGCATGGAAGGGAAGGCAATTTCAGCCTCTGACAAGAATAGTATCTCCCTTGCAAAAAGCAATATCCCTTGGTTGATATGGCATATGCTTATGCTGTTACATTCAACGTTGCAGGCTGTGTTTACTCGTGGAGTTAACAGGTAGGCCTGCACAAGGCACAAAGACCGTACGAGGAAGGAGGGATACAGCCTGCTGCTGTCCAGCATCCCCCATAACACAAGAAGCATCAGACATTTGCTTTGCCAGTGTTTAACATAGCGCGAGCATTACAATTCCTTTGCAAAGCAGAAAAAGCTCCAGGAACCCTGACAGACTTCAGGCACCCCAGAGGAAACTCCTTCTTGCACAGAGCGTTTTGAGCAGCAGCTCTACCTGCACACAGCTGACGTGTGCAAGCAGACAATATACGGTGACATCCCCAAACAACCCTCAGGTGGCTACCGGTGCTGAGCCGAAGGAAAGAGCAGCAGCACTTCAGGGGTTTCCCCGGGCTGCACTGATATCTGCAGGAAGGCTTTGCGACACCACACAGCACCACTTCTCGCCTCGTTTCCACAAACCAGGGAATTGATAGCAGCCCGCTGCCAACACGCAAATTAAAGCAAGCGTCAGACACAAACAATAATTGTATTTAAGGTCTTTAAAATGAAAATTGAAGAGAAACCACCAGAGAAGCGTCCAGTTCTGAATATGGTGATTTGATCGTTTCATTCCTGAAACCTCAGTAACCAGCTCTGCTTCTTGAAGTCTTCAGTCTTCGCTTCCTAAATAGCTGGCCATTACAACCTCAGATATTTCAGTAACACAAAAGCTTTAAAACTTAAGACCATTACTTCTTGTCCTAAGTTGCACCAGGGGAGGATATTCAGGTTGGGTATTAGGAAAAACTTCCTCTGTGAAAGAGTGGTGACGTGCTGGGATGGGCAGCCCGGGGAGGTGGTGGAGACACCATCCCTGGAGGTGTTCAAGAAACACATGGATGTGCCACGTAGATGTAAGTGGGCACGGTGGGGATGGGTTGGTGGTCGGACTGTATCATCTTAGAGGTCTTTTCCAACCTTAATGATTCTACTGACCAAAATACTGTTTTACAGGCAGAAACTTTTTTGCTAATGCCCTGCTGTCAGAGAAATAAGGCACAAACTGCCCTCTGTGGTACCTCCAGGAGAAGGGATCTGCTGGGGGGGTCTCTCACTGCCCACCCAGCCCTCTCCAAGCTAACTTCTCCAAACGAAATGATCTTTGGCACATGCAAGTACATCGCTTCAGCACAGACATATCTGGACAGTAATTAATCACTTAGAATGCTCAATGTGCTTGGATATAAAATTAAGAAAGTAGGGTTGTTAAAAAATGACAGATTTAAGCACCATCTGGGCTCTGTGGTCACAGTGGCGCGAATTCCAAAGGAAGGCTTAACAGTGCATGATCCGAGAATCCCATCTGTCTCAGCTGAAACGAAACAAATAAATAAATAAACCAGCATCCTCATTTACAAGGTTTTCCCAGGTTTCCCAATTTAAAAAAAATCAACTTGCGATGGAAAAGCATATGTAATTAAAACGGGCTACATCTTCAGAACGCTCCTTGCATCTTTCTCTATTGCATGAATGATTATCGCGTTATAACTCCACGGAAAGAAAACTGCACGTGAATATGTCTATATAGATGAAACTGTTAAAGACTGCATCACACAGCATGCATGCCTTCATAAAAATACTGCATTAGTAGAGCACTGATGTGCCTTAACTTGTTCACTGACCAGTCTGACGTAGGGAAATCCAAGCCCTTCTTTGTCACGCACATTAATTCTACTTCAGACTCTTCTCCGCACCTCCCCTTACCTGCACCAGAGATGAAACCCAGCCTCCCTGTGACTGAACAGGCCTCCACCCAGCCTCCTCACTTCACCTCCCTTCCAGGTTAAAAAAATAAAAGTCACCTGCAACAAGTGACTGCAACAACCCTCAGGATGTCTTCAATAAAGCTTGCTTAGCACAGAGCAGGTAAATAAATAAATCCGCTCAGACAAATGCCAAGTAGCACACGAGCACAACTAATGCATCAGAAAAGGGCAGCCAGGTGGGTCCTAAGCTCAGGGGTGAACCTCAGGGATATGCTGGTGAGGACCCAGGAGTCCCCCTCAGCCCAAACGAGCCCCAGATGAGCAGCAATCTCACATACCAACTTTGAAGATAGCGTCTAAAACATCTTCATAGCTGCTCAGGATGGTGCTTTACTGGGACAATGCAGCTCTTCTTTCTCTGCTCAAAAGATGGGTGCTCCATCTCCAGAAGCTTCTGCGATTGGCACATATACTCAGCATTACCCCCACGTGCTCTGCGTGCAGCTCACCCAGAGGAACAGTAAACCCAAACTCAGCACCCATCAAAGTCCTCCACTCTCCCCTTGCTCCCCAAAGCCACATGCTCGCTCTTCCTGCAGGTGAAGGCAATAAGAAGACAACCATGAGCACCTGCAGGCCTTTCCCCCGGTCTCAGCTGTGCCTTCTCCAAGCTGGGGCTCAATTGAACCTAAACAGACAAGCATATCAGTAATACAATCTCTCACTTGGAATCGCTCTCAAATCAGTGGCACTGAGCCTGCTTATTTTTGCAGAGTTTTTATGTATTTTTGCGTAGTTTTCAGGGCTCTCCTTTCAAGAAACTCCTGTAACTCTTTGCACGTGTTATTGAGAGCTCACCAACAAGGCACATTTCATGGGCATCCACACACAGCTCCGCATACAAAACTGCCACCTGTTAAGAGTAAACGGGCGGTACTTTTTTCACAGAGCATAAACTGTATAAAGGACTTTTTCTTATGTATTATAAAGAATAGAAAAGAGGAAAAAGCAATTGTTCTTAAATCTTCCCATCGGTGTGGCTCAGGGCAGATCTCAGCACCCCCTCCGGCCGGGCTCTTAGCAAACACTATACCTGCTTACCAATTGGGCAGGAATTAGACTGCAGATATCCCGACTCCCTCAAACAACGCTGCATAAAAATGAAAACACTTCCCCAAAACGAGCATTTATTTTCGTTATAAAATTCTATAAGGCAGCACCTAGTTACGAATTACTTCGTTCCTCATTCCAGAGGCTTACAGATGAAAATATCCCTTTTTAGCCGTGGAATTTCCATACGATGTAAGAAATCCGCACTGTAGAAATAGGCACAGAACGTTGAAAATAAGCTGAATTGCTGGAGGACTGCTGGGTACTCCATTGCGTGTGTTTTCACAACATAGTAAAAGAAGTGAGCCGTGCTATAAATAGCATAGTTGATCCCTCTATAATTTAGTCTTTATCAGCCTGGTTCTTTCATTATTACGAAATGCAGAGCAGATACTGATTTTTATCACTGTAAAACTGGCACGGGTTTCCCTGTGAGAAGCTCTTCGTACCAGCTAGGTGAGGGAATAATATTTGCAGCTCCATCCTCCTGCCTACACACCTTCTGCAGGATGTGACCCTCAGAAAGGTGAAATGTTTCCAACTTCTGTCATTGCAGCGAGGGCGAGCGGTGCTCAGCGGACACCACAGCAAAGCCAAATTGCCTGCAGGCCTTCTTGATTAGCTGGCATTTCTTTTTCTGTTCTTTTTTTTTCTAGTGCTTGTTTGTAATCTAATATTCTGTGCTTTCAAAATAGCTACGTGAACTGAAGTTGAAGAAAATTACTCGTGGATGGGCTTATTCTATCTCTAAAGACTAATAAACCGGTGGAACTGAAGCCACAGATGACCCCAAATGCAGACAAATGGGAGCGATACGCATAAAACCATCAGTGGATAAAATAGTGCCATGAGAAAGAAGCTGTTCAGCAGCAGCAAAAGCCAACTCTTCCGAGCGATGAGTTATAGAATGGGAAGCAGGGATGACAGCATGCGTTTACGATCACGCTGGAGAGACTCTCGCTGGGCTCTGTGGTGATGCTTCCAAGTGCCACAACTGAATAAAGCACAGCAGGGCTCTGTGGACAGTGAGCATGCCCACTTCCTAAAGCTGGATTTCCAGGTGCACGTCCAGCAGGTGCTTTCGCGTGCCACATCCCCTCATATCTCCTGCCAGCGGCTGAGGGGAACAGCAAGAGCAGGGAAGGATGCTGGGGTAGCAGTGGCTATAAACGGGACTACTTTGGCTTTTCTTAGCTTGCTGCTGTTCTGCAGTCCTCGGGCACAGTGCAGCCTGCCTGTGTGTGTAAGCTGTGTGCTGTCCTACAGCCGGGATGGAACACCCGCCCGCCTCGTGGTGCTATGCAGCCCTATGAGGAATTGTAAATACTCAGAGACCGTCGGATGAAAGGAGCAGAAATGGCATTATCATAGCTAAAGCACAACATATAAACACTTTTCTTATGGGGAATGCCTTTCGTTCCACATAAATTTTATATGCAAATTAACCCTGGGTGACTCTAACCACATGAAAAACATTACATCTCATTAAATGCTCTTTTTACGTTTGACGCTGCGATGTGACGGGTGACACTGCTTAAGGTTTCAGCTGGGCTGCAGGAGGGAAACTTGGGAGAGGAGAGCACGAAGAAGAAGTTTTCCTTTTGCACAGAAGCCCATTCCGGTGAAAGGGCCCTGAAGAGCAGCACGTGCTGCCGTTTGCTTCCCCTCTCGGAGGCGAGCAATCCTTGAAGTATCAAAACCTGGCTGTGGTTGGTGGGGGCTGCCTACACTTTGGCACGACGCTGTTCCAGAGGTAACCCTTCCTAAGAGCAGCGCAGCCCTGCGAGCGATAGGAAGGTTAACAGAAAGCGAACCCCAAATACATCTCGAGTAAACAAAAGCTTTCGTGGCGGCGCTGAGAGGACCATAAAAGTAAACTACAACATAGGAAAAGCCTTTCAAACCCCCATACCGGCAAGGCAGAGGTCACGCAGCCCGGCGGGTCAGCGGAGCCCTCCCCTTGGCCGGCCTGCCGCCGCGGCCCCGCAGAAAGGAGCGGGCTGCCCTTCTGCCTCGACAAAACTTTGGTTTGCTGATTGGGCCCGAAACAAAGGAAAGACAGCGGGACACGATTTATAAGGGGGCAGGGTAGGCTGACATGCTATTGTGCTCCCGAGGTATCCACAAGCTGTTAATTCCATTTTAACATTGTTAATAAGACTGTTAACACATCTGACTTTGTTTAGAGACTTTGAAAACATCAACAAACTATTAAAAAAGAAAGAAAGAAAGAAAGAAAGAAAGAAAAAAATCCGCCACCGCGCCGTAGAAGTAAAATGGGATCGAGCCGGACGGCGTCGCACACCTCCACGCTACGCTGCCGCCTGCTCAGAGCCAACGATGGAGGTGGACAGAGGCGGCCGCGGGCGGACGGCTGGGCAGAGGGACGTCTGTCTGCCCGCTGAATTCCTCGCAGGGCACCATCTGCATGATGGCATTTCCCAGGTTAAACCCCAAAGTGCCGGCCCTCAGCCTGCCGCTGCTGCGGGGGGGAAAGCAGAGCGCGGCCGCCGCCCCCCCCGCCGCACACCTCTCCGCGCCGCCCGCTCGCAGCCGGGCGCACGCACCGGCGAATGTGCAGATTTAATCAGCGCGGAATGTTTTAAATGAATAATTGGGTCTGACAGATTTATTGCAGTTAATTTCGCAACAGAATGGAAAAAAAAAATGTTTGGATCCCAGCCTTTAAAGTATTAGGGAAAACAATTAATCCATCACGTAACGGAAATTCCTGTATTACACCCTCACGTCCAATTAAATAATGTCAAGTAATTTTACGCTGCAAAAGGCTGAAAATCTGAGCCGAGAACGTTGGAGGGATATGCTTTAATTTTGCAGGAACCTCTACCAAATCACATCCAATTAAAATCAGACGCTCGGAGAAAAGCTTTTTTGGGTCTGTTTTGCTTTGTTGTGTTTTGTTTTGCTTTGTTTTGAGGGGGTTTAGTAGGGGGGGGGAAAGAAAAACAAAAATCCAATCCAAAACCAAAAACGAGCATCGCTCCAAAACCTCAGTTTCTCTTTTTCTCCTCACATCCCGACCAGCATCTTTGCGAGGCAATCCCACAGAGAATCAGAAAGTGCTGCAGGGAGAGCAGCTCAGCCCTTTCCCTGGGATGCAGGTACTGCATGTGGAGCAGGCAGAGGCTCTGGTCCCGCAGTACTTACTCAGGCACATCATCAGAGGCTTCAAGCCCTGTTTTCCTGCATAACGGCCCGTAGCATCAGCTCCACAGCTTATGAACAAATGACAGCAAACTTCCGAGGCTGAAAGTGATCGAGATTCATTTGTCTTTGTTTACAGCCCAAACCTGTAACGCTGTGAAAGTGCCCAACGTCACACTCGGTCTCCTTTTTATTAAACGTAAGCTAAGAAAGCCTGCAAGTCGAACAACTTTTCCAGAATAACAAAAAACACCGACTTAAAGATGGACTGCTGTGCCCCTGAAATTTGAAACTTGGCAAATTCATCCATGTCAGATGAGGGACAAAAGGTTCCCGAAGCGTGTTACGGTACGGCCAAATTTTGCTGCCGCTTCTAAAGCAGCGCGGGTTGCGAGGACGGGCTGCAGCTTAACGACTGGACCGGAGGCACAGGCAGCATTTTAACACTGCAAGGAGTTAAGGGGAGCACGCAAGGAGTTAAGGGGAGCACGTTCAGCTCTCTTTGCTCCCGACAGTCCTCCGGCAGGCAAGGTGGAGGGTGCAGGGACAAAAAGGGATCAGAGCACACAGCCCTGCAGCACGGCAGAAAAGAAGTCACAGGCTCTGGAAAAGGAAGAAATATAAACCAGCGCTAAATATCGCCGTGCCGGTGTGGCAACGGCAACGATGACAAACGTCAGCCTCAAGGCAATGAACAGTGCAGTGCCTCGCTCACACCTCCGGTGCAGCACCGTGGCGGCACTGGGCACACGAGAGCAGGACTGCAGCGTTCATCGCATGCTGCGAGCGAGGCCAGCAGATACGGGGCTGCCACTGCTCCCTTTGGTTTCCAACTACAGCACCGCGCTTCTTTCGCTGCTGTCTTAACAGTCCTACCGTTCTGGATACACGCATCACAACCCAACTATTTCTGTTGCCATAACAACATCGTAAATTTGGTCTTCGATGTCCTTTTTCAATAAGACCGTTTGGGAACCACGGCGCTTCGATATCGGTGCTGGCCCTCCACTTGGGCAGCTCGCACCTTTCACGAGGAGCCGATTTATTTGTGTTTCCCTAAAAATCTCATCGTCTGAAAACGGTGTGTGCCCCCCCCCCCCCGGTGTGTGCCCCCCCCCCCAACATCAGAAACAGGCCTGTTGCTACAAACGGCTCTTCCTGCGGGTTTTGGGGCGGATTTGAAGGGATCAGGCAGCCTAGAGCTGCAGCAGAGCACCTCCTCGGGCTGGCAGGAAGGAGCGAAGCGCCGCGCCTGCAGCCCCTCGCGGGAAGCACGGCAAAGTTTGCTGCGCGTATTGACACGCACAGCGCCTGGGCCAAAACGAGCCGGGAAAGCAGAGCAGTGCAGGGCAATACAGAGCCTCGCGAGGGGCCGGAGCAGCTCTGTGATGGAGCTGCACGTCGGCATCTCCGCTCTCCCTGCCGTTTGCGGCGCTCGCCCAGCTCATCTCGCCGGTCGCTGGAAGAAGAAACCACCCCGGCTCTTTACCATTAAATAAACGGGATTCGCACCACAAACAGCAAAACAATGGACAACAGGATGTGACTAACAAACGCCGGGGAACAGGCAGGCTGCGCTCCTTTGCATATGCAGCGCAACAGAAGTCATCGGGTGGGTTTTTGGTTGGTTCCCCCCCCCCCCACCCCCCCCTTCATTTAACATATCTGCGCATTTCAATAAGTTCTGAGAAACAATGAGCGGCTTTCAAAAGTTGCAAATGACTGCGAATCCATCGCAAAAGGACAAAATGGGGACGCGGCCAGCCCAGAACGTCGGGAGATGTTAAAAAGCATTTATCGTTTTGTTTTCTTCCTTAAGAACGGGGAGGAACGGCAACCCCGGCGGGAAGGCACCGTGCTGGCGGCACACGCAAGGCAGTGCCTGAGGAAAATGGTTCCCCTGCGTGTTTGTCAGAGCCCGGGTGCCCACGTACGGCCCCTCACTCGCTGCTCACATAGGAAATCAACGCTGGCACCGGTGCTCAGTGATATTCCGGCCAAATGTAGACACTTATTGTCTTCAGCGCACACCTACGCGTGTGTAATGACAGCGAAAGGGTGAAAAAAAAAAAAAAAAAGAAAAAAAGAAAGAAAGAAAGAAAGAAAAAGAAGTCGCTGTTCTGCTTTTACTCGCGGCATTTCCATGGTGTCTCGGCACGCGGGAGCGGATCGCTGCCCCACAGCCTGTCACCCTGCGGCGCAACGCCCGCCGCGGGCTGAGGGGGCTCGCCCTCCCCCACCAAAAAAACCCCCAAGAATAATGCCGCTACTCCCCCTCCTTATCCCCCAACACACACCGAACCCCCCTCTCACCCCCTCCCGTGCCCGCGGAGAGGCCTGGGACCGCCTCCTTTCCCCAAAAGCCCCGCGCTGGCTGCAGGGCCGGGCCCGGCCGGGCACACAGACGGGCCGGCAGCGACACCCGCCGGCTGGCGGTAGCGGGGCCCGGCCGGGAGGCAGCGGCGCGGGTAGGAGACCATCGGGGCAGCCCCTCCTGCCTTCACAGCTTCACTTTCGTCGCCCGTGAATCTTCCTTCCAAGGGGAGGCGAGCTGCCGTCTCCCCGCTCCCCCGACTACGATGGCTGTTAATATTTCAGCGCTCTTTTTTTGCCAGCTCGCTAATGAAGCTGTTGTTACGGCTGGGATGCCCGGCGAGGGAGGCACGCGTGCCGGTTGCTCCCATCCCAATTTGTTTTCCCCTGAAGAAAACAGAGGCACGTCTCTAGGAAGGAGCTGGGCAGCAGCTTTCTGCTCGCCCCGCGGGGTTCAGGGCCTGCTCGGCCCCAGGCAGCCTGCTGCACCTTCCAGCACCTTCTGTCAGAGGATTTCAGACGGCCGCACGGGCTCTAATTAATTACCCGGGCTCCACACGCGTGCACAGGGAGAGGCGGCATCCACCATACAGATGGGGAACGGCTTGCACGAGGTGACCGGCCAGCCATCCACACTAGCGAGCCAGGAATCAAAAGTACTAATATTCTGATGCTGGGTTCCCATGCTTTAAATATGAAAGCCAGCCAGTTGTGGGCAGATGACAAAATGAATGCCCCGTCGGCTCGCAGTCCGCCTGGAGGCACACAGATTCACAGAGATCCGCAGCGCACTGCCCTCCTTGTGTGCGCACACGGACCTGTTTGTACAGCCTCTCATCCTCAAACACAGAGTCCAACAACGCAAAGAAAGAATTAAAAGTCATTAGAAAAGAGAGGTGAGCTGGTTTGAAAAATACGAGCAGGTGCAGGGCTGCCTGACCAAGCCTTTGAAGAGCTGAGAGCCCGTTTGGTAGGCGGCTCGAAGAGGGATGTCCCTGAGTTAGGAACTACAAAGGAGAGGGCTCCGGCATCAGTGCAGGCCAGACAGGGGGCAGAGATGGGAGACAAATATTGATGTGAGCGGAGCGACCACAGGGATGGATGGCGACCAGATTTTCCAGGGCAACTGAAGATTCCCTGAGCACCTGGCAGGATCTTTGGGAGCAGGATAGGTACCTCAATCCCACCGATTTCGGTGGGTGATGCCATGTCTGACCTGCTTATGCTCTTTTCAAAATCCAATTACGTGCCAGCTGCATGTTTAGGAACCTGAACACATGTGAAAATCTGCTGTGAGGCTGCAAGACAGATCCATTGTAAGAGCACAGCACCGGTGTGCCAGCATCAGGAATTTAAAGAAGAGTCCGATTCCCTCCCTGCTCAGGAAGCAATTGGTTACTGACATCCAAAGAAATAACGGTGCGTTTGCCGAGCTGTGCACAACGCTGAGCATTCCTCCTTTCGGCTCCTCTCTTTGCCCTTTGCAACAAACCAGTCCATGTAAAAAGAGGACCCCAGTGAGTCTCCTGACCCACCGGAGCAAGCGGTGGTGCTGCTGGGGAACAAGAGGTGTGAAGCAAGCCCGCAGAGCTGGCTGGGGATGCTGCTGGGACAGCGGTGTGTCACTGTGTATGCTGGCAGGCAGGGGACAGGCAGCTGGCATGGCGGTGGGGCTGTCACCATGCTCAGGTGTGGCCAAAGACACCCCCGCTGCTTTCCAGGGAGCTCTGAGGCAACTCGGGAAAGATGTCATGCTATTCTGAAATAGTTATATATTACGTATACACCACTACGAATTACAGCGCTTGTGATAGGGGTGGTTTTTTCTGTATCGAGGCTGTTTCTCAAGGTTATTTTGCCAGTGTGTGTTTTCCTATAAGTTTTGATGCTTTCCTTTATGCACTTTTTTAGGCCGGTGTTAAAATAGGGCTGCTGAGGGGCTGCCAGGCTTTCCCAGGAGCTCACTTTAAATATGTAGGTAGCAGATGTCTCCTGATCACCGATGAACCCTAACATCCACAGAATAAAACCTCAACAAACAACAGCGTAATGAGAGTGAGCTTCTGGAATGCTCTAAGAAAAAAAAAAAACCAACAGCATTTCTTTAATGCTAAGATCTAAAGTGACACAGCAAACCCATTGTGTTTTCCACCAGTGTTGTTTTGCTATATACAGCTGTGTTTTCACAGATGCAAAACCATGTGTCTTCAGCAAAAGGGCTACTCTTCCCTTCAGATGTGAAGGAAGATCAAAGGTTCAGACACAGAAATACAAGATCCTTTTCCCTTCGGAACGTGCTTTTATTTTTTTCTGGTGGCTCCACACCAGAATTTCCATCTGCTGTCCTTATGCATCATACAGGTTAACCTTAGCGGTAGGGCTGGCGAGGCTGCTATCTCAGCTACGGAGTGCGGAGATGAATCACTCTTGCACGTACGCTGCGAACATCGCACCGAGCAGCAACAGCAGAGCTGCATCAGACAACAGCCGTCACTTCATGGCAACGGGGCTGGACTGGGCTCGTTTCTTCCTTCCTTCCCAGCAGAAAACAGGCATTTCCTGAACGGTCGACCACAAAATTCTTCGCGAATCAGTGCAATTCCTTCGGATTAAATGGCATTGGTTCAATTTACAGCACGAGGGATTTAGGCCGGCAGCTCTTAGACAATACTGTTTGATGCCGTGTCTGTTTCTTTCCTCATCATGCAGGCCGCAGACCATCCGTGCATTCACGTGCCTGCAGCGGGCTGTAAAGGCACAGATATCTTGATGGAGGCACTAAACCTAACCGCTGCCATTTCTACGACCGTCATCTGTGAACGATTCACCTGCGCGGAACAATAACGGCTCTTTAAACAGCCAAGTGTCCGAGGCGGTGGTACGCTAGGAAATGACGCCCAACTCGCGGCACACGCTTGCCGAACGCGAGAAAACCCAGCCGTGCGTGTATCGTATGACGGCAAACGAGGCAGCCGGGCCTGCCGAGGGCTCTCCCCGCCGCCGGGTTCTGCCCGCTCCGCTCCGCCGGGGCAGCGCTGCCACCTGGCGGCCGCGGCGGCCCCGCGCGGAGGGCGGCCGGGCAGGGCGAGGCCTCGAGGCCGGGCCTTCCCGCCGCTCCCTCCGGCCCCAGCCCCGCACGTCGGGCCTGTTGGCGGTGTTGTGAGCGGGTGCCCGTTTGCGGGTTGCCACCCTACATCCCTACGTGCAGCACGGATCTGCACGTTGTATGGGCCTGAAGCGAAGCCCCATCGGGCTGCGGATCAGACTTGCTCAGTACTTTAATGAGTATTAAATTAGCAGAAAACCCCGAAAGCACGCTATGCAGATTGCACTCTCCTTGAGAAAAACGCGTGGCGGTGTTGTTATTTGGAGAAGGCAGCGTGGCCATGGAAGAACAGCTCACCACACTGGGGGCTCTTCCATTGGAGATAGTATCCACTGGGCATAGTAGGGCTTAATTTCTACTTGAAAAATAATCAACGGCTAATAGGCTTTAACTTCACCAGAGATAACTGCTGAGAACAGCTTTTGTCAAGTCTGGCCTCTCTTTTTTCCTTCCTAAGTCCCTCTAAAAGTGCAAAGGCAGTGCCACGGTTCCAGAGCAGAAAGAGGCAGAAGGGAGTGCGTGCCAGAGATTCAGATGTACACCTGCATGGTTGCAATTTTCAGCATTTTATAAATCCTTCAAAATGATTATTATTCTTTTAAATCAGCGTTTACCACCGTTAGACAATTCAAATCAAACCCTTACAAGGCTAGCAGAAAAGAGATGGCAAAAGAAACGATCTTCCCTTGCTCCATACAACTTCATTTGTGGTTGCTTCTGCTCCTTACAGGAACAGCAGAAGCTGGGAGCAGCAATTGCACAGGGCACGGTTCAGCCCCATGTCTTCACATGACCTCTGAGCAAGCCAGAAGGACACCAGCCTGAGTTCTGTAGCTACAGCATTTTGTATTGCTGTTCAGAAACAATCACAAAGAGCACCGCAAAGGAAGCACTCGCTACAGCTCGTTGAATTTCTTGTTGTCGGAGCAGGCAAATGTCCTCCTCCGAACAGGACCTGTGCAGGCACCAACCTGGGGTGCTTGGGAGCACCCAGCAGCCGGATGCCATCAGCTTCCAGCCCTGCCAGTAGAAGGAGGTTGCACAAGTGCCCCCAACCCTGTTCCAGGCAAAATGAGACCCATTAGAGTGTATCAAGTATCTCTGAGGCAGATCCCCAGAAGCAATCACGTCTCCTGGAGAGGCAGTGGAGCCACTCTCAACCAGCACAGCTGGTTCCTAAATGTACATCTCCTGCCTTCCTCCAGCTGCCTGCTGCTGGTAAGAGCTAGCACACAGAGCCGTTTCGGGACAGCAGTTCCAGTTAACAAGCTAGAGCTACGCGTTACACTCCCGTGCCACGCTTTCGCGTTGTCCAACCATGGCTTTGCTTATTTACTCTGTAATTAGAATTCAGCTGTGAATTCCCTTCCCTTGCACTGATTAATTTTCATTTCCGATCCAATTAGTGAAGGCTAAACTTTAGGGCGCGTACAAGGGAAACTGTTGCACAGCCTCGCACCAGAAGAAATTATTCTATTTATTCTATTTCAAACAGAAAGCTTTAATGCCTCTTTGTTGTGAGAGCAACCTAGATCAGAGAAGTGACAACTCATCTTCACAACGGCAATAATGTGAGCGCCCACTATCTGAACACAGGGTTGTAATGTAACATGATTAAACAGCCTTTTTTTGTTGTAGAAAGATGTAAACAATTGCCACAATCGTGAGAGCTGACTTTTTCTGCAATTGCAGATTTCCTCTGCGCTAATTTGCTAGTCCAACACTTCTGGTGTTTCAATAGCAGGGGGTCTGCATTAGCAATGTTGGTCTTTTTGTTAACCAAAACCTCAAACCTCCACGTTTAGTTCAGTCTGCATCTGGGCACCGGAGAGGGATGTCTGTGCTACGTGGTTGCTTCAGGCTGAAGTTATGGGAACCATCAGCAGTAACAGGTGATTTCAAGGAAGGAGGCTCTTCACTGTATTAAAATTACCAGTACCTTTAAATACGTTCCTCTTCAAACTTCTTTAAGCTTAGCAAGGAAGGCTGGGAGTATTTGGATTGCATGTATGTTTTTGTCATGCTCATTAGGAGTCACCCAGATTTACCCAAGTTCAAAAACTCTGAAAACTCATGACTCCAATGGTCTGCTTGTACTAGGTGCTTATATCCTGATGGAAAGGCTGCAAGTGGCTCTAATGGCACTGTAACACCCACCTTCCTTCCACCTCCTCTGATCCTGTTTTCCTGTGTCCCTTGCTATGAGGACAAGGCTCCTGCCTGCTGCATGGAGCCAGAGGGTGCTGATACTGCATCAGTGCCCAACACCTTAGTGTGACACCACACATACCTGTGCATTGCTCAGCCCAGCTCTCCAGCTGCTGTGCCAGCAGACCACATGAAGTTCAGTGCCATTTCGTGCTAAAATGCCCTCTTAGCAAACCTAGCAACACCACCCTAAAATGCGTCACTGAGACTACGAAACAAATTAGGAAACAGCCGAGTTCACCTTTTGGTATAATATAAATTCAGCCCTTGGGGCACACAGCTTAGGAAATCGCCTTCAGTAATACGGTCAAAGATGTTTCAAGGGACTGATCTGACTCATGACTGGATGAAGAAGACTTCTGTAGAAAACGAAGGGAGGTTTTTTTGTTTGTCTCTTTACGTTTCCTTTTAAAAGTTTAAGGCTTTAGGATCTTTTTGTTTGTTTGTTTTTTGTTTTTTGAGGTTTTGACCTTAGCTGGGTACACACAGCAGAAGCAGTGCTAGCTGGTGTACCACTGTACGGTCATTGGATATGTAGGGGATGACACTAACAGGCCCAAACATAACTTTTGAGGCTAGACGATGAACTCATCTAAAATCTACCTTCTTACTTTAACCAGTACTTAGTTAACATAAATTATTTGGATAACTAACTGGAGCAAGGACAGGAGCTGGATCTGCCCTCCGCCAAGCAAATGCTTCTATCTTTTCATCCGGTAAGTCATGGTCAATACTAGTTAAGGCAGTGTTCTGGAAAGCAACAGGTTTGAATCCCTTCAGAAAGATGAACTGATGCCATTGCTTCTTACCACAGAGCAGTTCCTAAGTAAGAAAGCGCTCCCATCAGTGTTTTTGTATCTGCCTCTTCTGCTAGGCTCCTACCTAATTAAATAAAGTTCCCAGATGTTTCTGCGACTGCAATAAAAGGCTAAGTGAATCTCAAGTGAACAAAAGCACTTTCCTGAAACCTGAAGTAAGGCTGCTAGATTTAAGAAAAGCCTGTGATTTAAGGCATGGCATTTTTGCAGTATTTCTCTGGGCTGAGGTGGCTCCCTGCTCACTGCATATTCCACATATTGCCAGCCTTCCTCAAGTGTAGGGGAGCCGCAGCCACAATGCTCTGTGGGTCTCTAGCATTTTGTACTTGGCATAGAATTAGAATTATTTGGACATACAAAAGTAAAAGAGCGCGGGTGAAAAGGACTTGTGTGTCCAAAGCTTCTGGATTTTTTTTTTTTTGTGGTTGTTCTTTGCTTTTGTTTTGTCTTTGGGGTAGTGATTATTATTATTTTTTTTTAATACATAGAAACCATTAATGAAATAAATTGAGCTTTTACACAGCTCAACTCACCAATGCTTCTCGTAAGAGTAGAGGAAGCTTATTTCTCTAACCTGGCCTTGCTTTTCTGCTCTGATGGCAAGGTGCTGAGTGCTGAAATACACATCCCTCCTTTCACTGTAAGCTGACAACTGAGCACTCACGTCTGTGGGACAGTCACGATCCTCATCTCCCTGTGCCTCAGCTCCCTGTTCGTAAAACAGCAGTAATACCAGCCCTTTTCATCGCAAGGGTTTTCTGAAGATAAATTAATTAATGTTTGTTAAGCATTCAGATATTTATAGCAATAAGTGCCATAGAAAAGCTCATGAGGAAATTAACAATTCTGTCTTCACAGCAGGGTTTCAATAGTGTGCAGTAAATAAGGCCTAGGGCTACACATTGAAAAATTAGGAGAAAACAAAATATTGAATAACTGCTCATTAACTCAGCATCGTCCATCCTGTTCAGTAACTGAGACAGGAGTCCTGTGGAAAAAACTGTATGATCCTGAAATTAAAGACGACGCTATGACGGGAATCTGTAAGAGGCCTGAACTGCAATTGCACCAGCTATCATAATTCTGACATTTCCTAACTCCTGGGCATTTTACTTTGCAGCCTTAAGAAGGCTGTCTCGAGCTGCCTCATGTCTTTGCAGAGCCTCCCATTATGAGAAAAGAATTGTAAGAATGCAGCGTGTATGGAGATCTGCTGGCTGAATGAATGCCATTATCATAAAAGAAAACGAGCTTAATAACAAAAATGCATCAGAAGAGATCTTCAGCAAAATTTTGCTCCGGTTTTTTAAAAAATAGAATATTACCAGTGAATCAGTTTACATCAAGAATATGCAACTCATGGGAATTTCCAAAGGAAATGGGGCCAGAGAGTGTATTTACCCACTAAAGCAAGACGCGATCACCCACAACATGACAACACAGCCTTCAATTCATTTTATCTCTCCATCACAACATTTGGATGTGAAAGCTGGAAATCAAGTGCCTTAGAAAACACAAGGTGTTAAAAATAAAGCTGGCTCGGAACAAACACCCAGAGTATTTGGAGCTTAACAATTAACTCCTTGTTTGCAAAATTTCACTGAGAAGGAGAGCAGAATATTATGGACACGGTAAGAATGGAGCAAGAATGTTTGTCTGGGCAAGAGTGCCTCTGGGCAGCAGGAGGAGAGCACAAAACGGACTGTCTGCAAGTATCCCTTGACGCAGTCTTTCCCAGAGAGGGCAATTTATGAGGAAATGAAACAGCAAAGCTACCTGCCTGCCGGGACAGATGGTATCATTGAGTCTCATCTGCAGCATCTAGCACGGCACTGGATTTAAATGTGACATCTTCATAGTTAAAATTTACAAAACAAAGCAATTAATATATAACCTGCGGGAAAAAAAAAAAGAAAAAAAAAAAAAGAAGGAATATAATTACAAAAGTTACATGTGTTCACCTGCTTTGGAAGTCCTGTATACCTTTCTTCTGATGTTTACCCTCAGAATGAGTTACTTGTTCCAAAATTAAAAGGGGTAGTTTACAAAAAAACATCCAAAATCAAAACAAACAAAGAAATCAAAGAAAACCCAACAAAACAAGCAAAGGAAAAATCCACGTGCTGATTTGCATAGAAGAGATGAGGCTTAGAACTTATCTGGTTAAAATAAAACAAACTCTAAACAGCAAATTTGCAGTAAGAAATTAGAAGATAGAATGAGAAAGAACAACAGGAATCCTTTCCATCTCTCCTGCATTTCGCATCTAAATTCATCGCCTAAGATTTGATAGAATTCATTAACTAAGATTTGGTATTTTCTATTTCCTTCCATTGCAAAACAAAAGCAAAATGGTGGGAGAACCAAAACGTAGTTGATGTGGCTATAAAACACTGGTTCTGCCTGGAACACGCGCTCATTCTCTGAAGGGCAGCCTTCCACGCTGAAGATTTCCCCAGGGGACAAATCTCAAGGATATTATAACGGTGTGCAGCAATACTGACACTAACACCAGTCTGTTGGGCAGGTTTTTGCAGTGGAAAGTTTCTCTAGAAAGATTATTTACTGCGCTGATGTAAGGTCCTACTTTGTGACTCCTCCTGCTCAAAGAAATCAAATCCCATAGACTTCAGAGCAAGCAAATGGATTGCTAATGATTGGGTGACTGTAATGCAGAATCAAATGATACGCTTCTTCCCTGCGTTGTGCTCCTATTAAACTACCTCTGCAGAATTACTCTAATTACGTACTTAGTAAAATGCCTACTTTCAATTAATTAGCTCATATTCCTCATTTAAGATTAGCCCTTAAAAATAATTAGGTATTAAATTCAAGACCACAAACGGCAGATTCAGAAGTCAGGCCGCATGGGGCTGGAACTCGCGCTGCTCGCGTACGTACACAGCCTTGTGCTGACTGCGTGACTTGTGCCGTCCGTACCTTTTCAGGGCTTTTTTTCCCTTTGGTTAGAAGTATTTTAGTGGTGTGGCCACAAGCTTACCAGCTGTAACCGGGTTTGAAACCTGCGGGAACACCCCAAAGCGGCTGCGAGCAGTGGGAATTCTGCCTTGCCTTCAGCCAGCCGCAGTTCCACTCCGAGGCTTTTTGCTCCCCAGTACGCAGCTCCTGGTAGCACCAGGCACAGTTCACGACCACCCGACCGTCACAAAAGACAAGACAGCAAAAGCAATGTTAGAGATTTGTTCAGCCCGGCGGCAGCCCTAACTGGTGTGACCATCCAGCTTTTCTCTGCACATGCGCCCATTTATAGACCCCGCTCGGTGCTTTACAAACCTGCACCTGGGAGCAAACGTTTCCACAGCAGAGCGCTACTTTTCGGTCACACCATTGTCTGGAAGTGGTGGCAGGCTGGCGGCCGTGTCACATAAACGCTGTTAGCGGCACGGTGCGCGAGGGGAGAACTTGCCTTACGTTGCTTTAAAGCACATGCACGCGCACAGGCACGCACACAGCCTGCTCAGCGCCCAGAAAATGGACAGACT
The DNA here is from genome assembly GCF_016699485.2 of Gallus gallus. Taxonomy (NCBI): domain Eukaryota; kingdom Metazoa; phylum Chordata; class Aves; order Galliformes; family Phasianidae; genus Gallus; species Gallus gallus. Next base: position 144,468,419 of record NC_052532.1, read on the forward strand.
GAGGAGCATCTGTGCTGGGGGGGGGGGGACGTGGGACAAATAAGTAATTGCTGTTTTCACTAAGTAATGCAGAAAATTACAGCATATCAACAGCCAAGCATGTTTGTTGCCGGGGAAGAACCATTTGTGTTCCAGTTTGGGCTTTTTACTCATTTGAAGTCTGTGCCTCAAAGCACATTAAAAGCGTTTTAATTATTGTCATGAGTTTATGTCTCTGTATAGATTTAAAGCCTATAAACACTGTGTGCGTGTGCGTGTGAAAATAAATAAATCCAAGCAGAATTTCCACATTTTCAACAGGGAAATCTGGATGAAGATGCAGCCTTAAATGATCTCCATAGAAAATGTCTAATTCTTTTCAGCGAGCACACACTGCATTAAAAATCTGTCTTAGTTTACCAGAAAAGTGTGTGGCTCTATGTGTGTTTTCCTAACTACATTCAGCTCTCTTCAAAAAGATACCCTCCAGAATAGCACTCTTTAGGGACAGTGTTTCAGGGTTGACAAGAACATTAAACCATATTATAATTATCTCTTCAGTGAAAACACGGTTTTGTAGTGGAGGCAATGCACCGTTCTCAAGGCGAGTGTTATTAGGCTGGGTGTGTTTTCTTGGAAGGAGATTCATGGAAAGAAAAAAGCTTTATAATTTACTGCAAGGAAAAAAACACAGAGGACATGTCATGCATAGCAAAAGGGATTTTACAAAGAAGGTACTAAGTTGAGTGCCTCACTTATCTTCAAGAATGCTTGTCCATAGTAAGCGTGGGGATCGGTTTAACACAAGCTACAATATACACATAACACACACATTCAATTCTCTGTGACCATTCATATAGATAACTGCAAAAAAATTGGCTGTAAAGTAAGGAGAATCTAAAGCAATTACCTCCTGTGCCATAAATGGGTTCTGTCTCATTCTTTTAGAGGTCACCCCTGATCAGCACTCATTCTTATCGCGGTTCAGATAATAAAATCTGTTTTTCGTAATGCGAATACAAAGATTTCCTAACGCTTCTTCCACATTGTATATACTATTTTTCCTCGTTAACCTGGAGATTAGAAAGCACTGAAACGGTGAGCAAAGTTGCAAACTCCGCCGAGAAAATTCGAACACCTTCTTAAATAACCATATTTAACATGCGTATGTATACACATCTTCCTTGCGTGTGCACACTTGATTTATTTGTTTGTTCTAAAAAAGTTAGGGCTTTTCCAGCACCCTGAATTATTTTAAAACAGGAACTTTCCCCTTGCTTGCAAAAACAAGGTTGCAGCTTTTTTCTCCAGTGACGCTGGCGAATCGATGGCCATTTCTGATCTGAATCTCCAAAAGGAATGAACCACGGGAAAGAAACAAGTGCTGTTAACTGGCAGTTTAGGTACACCCTGACACGGCAAACATTGTCAGTGAGATGAAAAACATGTGCGCAACGTGCTAACAGAGAATTGCAAAGCTGCGGTGTTTCAGTTGTGCGCGTGCAAGTACAGGCACACACGGGCGTAATCACAAAAGACAACAGTCCCAATACACAGCTACCAAAAATATATCCCATTGGCCCGATACTAGACACAACAGCTTGAGCATTCTTATAAAAAAAAAAAAAAAAAAAAAGTCAGAAACTCACCAAATCCTGGTTTTAAAAGCAATGATAGGTATCCAGAGAGAGAGCATTCTGAACAGTCAATTACTTTCACATTTTGTCCCAGGACTTTAAAAGTTAAAGGCATAGTTCTGCCAATTGTGAGATGCCCCATCCAGCACAGACCACCCACAACTACTGATTTTCCATCTGGTGAACAAAACAGACATCTCCCTAATTATTTTTAAAAAGGTTTTTTTTCCTAACATACTTCCTTTATTTGTCTGTGACCTGGAACTTAATGGAAAACCTGGTAGATGCCAACCTCATTTCTTGTAATGAAGCATCTTATTTTCCTACTTTAAGCACGCTTATTTAGAGGCTGTTTAATAGAAACTTACTGCTGCAGCCGATCTTTGGTAGGACCTAAATTACAAAATAGTTTGAAATTAGAACAACTTTATATCTAACCCTAAACGTTCCAGTTAAGCATGAACCATTAGAAATTCTTTCCTTAAACCAGCATATTAAAACAGAATGCAACTGGGTTTACAGTCTCCTATGCTGGGCTCCCATATTGCCGGTGTCAAAATTTATGCCTTTTTTCAGCAATATGGTTGCCATTGCCAGCACCACACTTATAAATGCCAACTGTAATTAAAATCTGGCACCTCATATTAAACTCGCTTAAAGATTAAAAAAATATATTTTAAAATATTCCTTGCAGCGTATGCAGGCGTTAAAAAAAAAAAAAAAAAAAAAAGTTCTTCTTCTGCCAGTTTTAGAAACATTACAGAAAAAAATGGTCCAAGTCGTCCTGAAAATTGGTCTAGAAAAACCTGTATACAGCGCTAATCTTTCACGGCGGATGCGTGTGAGGGAGAGGTGGCAGAATCCGAGTTTTACTCAAAGAAGGACTACAAAGAGATAGCACATCCCTAAAGCCAGAATCCGGGCAGCCAGATGGGGCAGGTAACACACAGCCTTTTCACCAGCATTGCGTACATGTGCTGGTATTGTTCGGTTAGCACATAAAGCCTCAAGCCTAGCCCTGCAGGACAAGGCTGGAAGCACGGAGGGCCATTTTCACATTGATGGTCTTGCTGAGAAAAACATCTACCACCTTGCTTTTATGCTGCTTATATATCCTTCATCACTTCATCGCTATGTCCTAGCAGTGAGCAGGCTCACCCTTACAAAAATCCCCTGCTGCGCACACCATCAGGAGAGTAGTGACTGGGAGGAGGTTTCTGAAGGCTCAGGACATACAGGCAAGACATACAGTATTATTTCAGGAAGTAACTGTGGGGCAAAAGTGGGGAGCCAGAGAAACGGGCCTTAGCATCCAACAACATTTCCAGCCACATGTTCAGTCTATTTTCTAACGGCCTGTTTTCTAAGGTACGCAACTGGCTTACTGACACCTGCTGGAGATGAAGAACCTATGGTTGTGAGAAGTTGAAACTCATCAAAGCTACCAACAGCACCAGAGCACTGTAAGATCTACTTCTTGGCCCGGCAGCACCACAGCACACGGCTCCGTCACTCCGGTCACTGATCTTGTCAGGTCAGAAACAGAAAGCAACGGCTTTTCAGAGCTCTTTGATGAGAAGTGCTGAATTAGCACCTACAGGAAGAGCTTCACCACGTGGGAGGACACAGGGCGATGTCCACTCGAAAGCCTGGGCACCAGGGACCGGGTGCAGCAGGACTTGGCATCTCGGCAGCCAAGGGATGCTGACCGAGATACTCCTCGTCCCGGCTGCCCTCCCGAACTCATTCTGCTAGTGCCTGAAGCAGCCTTTTTCTCATGATCCCATTGGCAGAAAAGGTAATTAAATTTCATTGTGGGGTGTCCCATATGCCAAATGTTTAGAGACAGGACTGAAAAATTTATTTTCCCAATTCCCTTGGGATCACATTCCTGGCTGAATTTCCAGATCCTTATGTCAGGTTTGCACTTACTTACGTTCATTCCCCTTACAGGTACCTCGGTTATTGATGACTTGCAGCAGAATGAAATGTTTTAAGCCACTTATTTCAAAACAATGAGTTAAATAACCAACCAGGAAACCTTGAGTTAAATGATTAACTTGAATCTTGTTTTCCCATTTAAACATTTTAGTTATATTCTTGAAGAAAGGTTAATTCTCAGTTTGTATGTTGCTTTGTAACTAAATATAGCTTTTACACTAAATTTGGCACTCCTTACTGCTAGCCAGAAGGACGGAGTAGCTCTACTGATATCTATTTAAGCTTTTCTATACCTCGTTATATATTTTTTCACATTAATTTTATTTTTATTAGAAAATCATGTATGGCGCAATTCTTATTTACTAGCTGATCCCTTTGTGTGTACATATGATTTATGTTCCTTTGGATGGAAACTGGAATACAACAAAATTAGAGACACGGCTTATCAGCTGCACGGCACTGTTGTAAACAAGCTGGACTTAAAAATACATGTATAAATTGTGGTGTGATTTGATTAAAATTGGCCCATTAAAATAACTCAGTATTAGCTAGAATTAGCACCAATCTTGTATTTGGTCATAATATCCTTCAACATTGTAGTATTACAAAATTTAATCCTCTCATAATTACCTTTTATTCACAGATTGGTAGAGAACAAGCTTTTCCGCTTCTTTCAACTCCCAATTGGTCAGGTTTGAATAAATTAATCATTTAATTCAGTTAATTGAATGTATTGAAGAAAATATTCTCTTGGTACTTGCAGAAGAGACTGCTGATCTCAAAAGCCAGCTCAGTACTTCAAACAACTCAGGTTTCCACAGTTTAGTCAGTGTCTTCCATCCGTTCAATGGTCTGACTTGCAACTTGGAAGCAAGAATGCCTTGTTTCTGTTTTGTTTATTTTTATGATTTATGCAGATTGCAGTAAACTTAGGCCTTGGCACCATTTTAATATATTTAGTTTTAAGAATAAAACCATTATTTTAAAAACTGTTATTTATTTCTTGATCACTAAGTTTTGCCAATCTCACTGATCCTGGGTTCAGCTCTTTGCTTTTCCTTTAGTTCTAAACTATTTTTTTTATGGAGGAAGGTGCTGGCATCACAGCTACTAATGGTGTGAGCTAGCAAGACCTCGTCTCATATATTCTACACAAAAATGCTAGAAAACATTTTTACCAGTTGTAGAATCAGAAAGTGATCTGAAAAAAAGAAACTGGAAATGTCTAAAATGTTTAAAAATGTCAATATTTTTCTTTTCTGAACTAACATCCTTCATGGTTGTAGAGTGAAGATACTCTACAGCATGCCCTCCCAGCACAGCAGACCCTGTAATGCTTTGCAACAGATGCATCAGGAAGGTGGTCAAGACCTCCAAGCATCCTTGAGGTCTGTAATACCAGAGAGGCCCAAACTCTTGCTAATTCTTCCTAAAAGTTTACATTTGACTTGAAACCATTTAGTTTTGGCTCCTACATTCCTTAGTGAATAAGTGATTTTATACAGTCACACATTAGAGTACCAAACCTAAGCCCCGGTGCATTCCTTTTTCTCTTTAAGATTTTCCAACTTGTCGGTGGTGTTTGAAGGTTTGCAGATCATTTCCCAAATGAAAGTGGTCAAAGAAGCTGATTTTTAAAAAAGTCCTCACACGAAAGAAAAATAAGCCCTGCAGGTGCCCCAAGAAATGCATCCCTTTGACAGTATATTCATTTCCTGGTTTATCCTGTTCGGGAACGTGGAGCTGAGTTCATGATGGACAATCATCTGCCAATAACATGCATGTTAGACAACAATGCTGACCTTAAAGACACAGTTGACTTAAATGAAGTCTATCATTTCAGACACAGTCAAAGGAAATCTTTCTTGTCTGTGTTGGTGTACTGAACGCGTTTTTTATCCGTTCCAAAAGTTTTAAGTTGCTGAATCTAAACAAGCTTTTCCTTATTTTAAGATTCTGAATATGGTGAACGTGAGTCATGGCAGGAGCTCCAGGCTTGAGAACACTGACACGGGAAGGAAGGAGCACTATGTATGATCCTAGGTATTTGTCAGAAGAGGTACAGCATGTGGGTGGAAGGGAATGCTTTTAATTTTTAGCCCTAGAAGGCTCTCCGGTGTCAAAAGCTCAGAGTAAGGTTTTGGACCTTCAGACAGAAGTGATCATTTTCAAGCAAACTTCTAAAGAGCTGAAGAGTTTACGTGGTCTCATCCTTGCTGGGAAGAAAGAAGACTTCCTCTGAAAATGTGACTCTTCCTCTTTATGCAGGGAGAGGGAGAAGAACATAAATTCTACTAGTGAGCCCCCTGAGGAGAGTCACAGCCTTCACCTTGTGTTGGGCACAGTTTAGCACCTGCATGATGCCAAGCAGAACTTCATGTGCTGTAGATGTATGGAAAGAACTAGTGTAAACTGGTGAGCAGGAAAGTCAGATTCTCTTTTATGCTGAAAGATGTCGATATACTGAAGGCATCACAACCATAAATGATCACATAGCAAGAGAGGGACTCACAGATTACACGATTACCATGAGTGAGAAAATGTAGTTAAACAACAGCAAAAAAAAAACAAATGCAAGGGGGGAAAGAAAAGCATGAACAGAGGCCAACACCCTGCTGCAAACATAAGAAAGAGATGGCTGGAGATTTTTGGCATTGTTCTGCCCTTTGCAGAGCAGTGAGTGGCACTGCCAAAATTTGACAGACTGGCTTTTCTGAATGGCACATGAATGTACCTGCACAACAGCCCTACTGGGCAACAGACTTAAATTATATGAAAGAGATTAAGGGAAGAAAAGCCCAGAAAGAGAAACCTATTCCCCTGGAAGGTGAGGTTTGCTGATCTAACCCTATTAGCTTTCAGAAAAAAATCAAAATAGTAACTGCAATCATCTCCTGCAATGACAAAACTAAATGCCAAGGAAAGGACCAGCTTAGGAGGAAAGCCCGTGGTTATGCTATCTGTCTGTTACGAGTGATATCTGAATAGATCAGGCTAATCTGGATGCTGTGGTCTTTCTTCATCTTGAGATAATGTGTCTTGGAACAGGCCTCTAAAGGAGCTTATTCCCTTATCACTAAAAACTCCAGAGCCACAATACGTAGGAAAACAAAACCACATCATAAATATCACTGTACATTTTCAACATTTATGAGTATTATGCGACATAGCTACCTCAGGAAAAAAAGTCAAAGTACGGTATAGAAGGAACAAGTAGTTATGGAAAATAGTGTTGTGCTACCTCTTCTGTAGTAAACCTCCTGTGAAGCGATGGAGGAGCCATGCAGCTTGGCTCTTGGGCAAGGCTGGCACCTCAGGCATCCAGCACTCAGATGTTGAGCGTGACATCATATGTCTTTTCCTGTGAATTAAGCTAGAATAGTATTTACTTCACATTTTGAAACCTTGGTGAAGGAGAGAGGAACTCCAGATTACCAGCCATACATTGAGCTCCCCGTTTGGTTTGTTTTGCTGCAGGTAAGCAGCAACTGCAGTTTTTTTACCATTCAACAGATGTTTGTCGGTCACTGTGAAAGCCCCAGAAAGGTCAAAAAGCTGAATGTGCTTACAAATTAAACTGCCTTCTCGTACCCTTAATTATTACTCGTCTGGTTGAGATGGCTATGTGGAAAAAAATTATTGGATTTCCATTGTCACTGCAGCAGCTGTGCCATGAGCAGAAAACCTCAGAGTTCAGGAGCGCCCATCTGCAGCCTTTTACAAGCCATAAACACCTCACACTGTACGTAAGCTTTTCAGAAACTGAAAACGAATTGTACACTTTGTTTTGTGCAATGCCTGTTTGAAATACTTTTTACTCCTGATACTCCTTTAACGTTGCTTACATGAGTTTGTGAGGATTCTCACAATGTGGCACACCTAGAATGATTAAGATCTGAATAAATCTTGTTTGTTATGCTTCAGAATTTAGCTGTTTGTCTAAAACCACGTGTTCCTCTAGAAAGGAGAAACTGCCAGCATGATTGCTCCTTCTTGCCCAAGGAAAATACAAACGTTACTGCATCACATCGCATTATATCATAAACTTTGGTAACCAGTATCTCCCTTTGGAAAAAAAAAATGCACGTTGCCCTCCACCATTAAAGGGAGCACATGGATTCCAACTGGCTGCCATTGAATTTTACATACGAGTTGAGTTATGTAATACTTCCAAACTCGCTGCACGTACTCCATGTACAAAAGACAACGATGTTTTTCTGCTACATTTCATTTCTCCGTGCTTAACTACCTGTCAATACTAAGAACACTGCAACACTGCAACCCACCACGAATGTAAGTGAATGATATTAGTGAGATAAATCTTGGAACACAAAGCAACATGAGCCTTTCCTTTATGTTCTGAGCAATAAAGCTTCTGCGGGGTGAGGAGGGAGCAGGCAGAAAAGTGAGGGGGTGACAAGGGAACCGGCCATTAACTTATCAATTCCAGGCCTTGGCTTTCTAATTGACAACCTCGGAGCTACTTTCATCACTTGTCGACTTCAAACCCACACTCAATTTTTCCTTTAGATAATGATGCAACTATAACATACCGGTGTTTCTGACATATTGCAGCATGTAGCAGTAGGAAGATTTCCTCGGCAGCTTAGTTTAACAGGAAAGAAAAAAAAAAACAACAACTGTTAAACATTTTTCACATCTATCAACTTCCCGAAGAAACAGTTAGTGAGAAAGCAGATTTCATGCTTCCAGCCTACCAAAGTCAGTATTTTGTACTGACCCAACCCAAAGTGCCTTGGAGTGCTTCGGTAGTATTACAGATCCAACAACAAAAAAGCTGATGCTTGTTGCAATAAGCCCACAAAGCCTAAATAAACGAACACACAAAACTCTAGAAATGTACTATGGATTAGAGAGCTTAAATTAAAAATGCTGTGCAAAGAATGTCATTGAAAATATGTTACTGAAATGCCACCTAGTAAGTGTATACTTTTCATGAAGAAAATACAGAAGTAATGGTGTTGTGGTAGTGCTGTTAGACATGTCCTTACGGAGAGCTGGAAAACCCTGACTCGAATCCTCCTGCAGGAACCAAAGCGGCCCGCTGAAGGCAGCCAGTCCATTTGCAAAGAGTGAGGGGTAAATCTAAGTACAGTATGAACACTTCTCGTATTTTGATGACAAAGAAAAAAACCACCAGGTTTTGTCAAACAACAGCATGTCCACAGGCAACAAAGCACCTGGCTCTAACATAAACAGGCATATAACTGCCTTTTAATAGTGGATATAAAGGTTTGAGTCCTGCAGTCAACCCTGGAAGGGCCCCGGGGTCATACTAAACTCCGTGCTATGGGGCCCCAAGCACGTCAATCGTGGCAACAAAAGCAGAGTAAGAATGGCATAATAAACATGGGTCTCCAAATTGCTGCCACTTCTCTGATTCCTACATGAAATGCCTTCAGAAAGATGGCACTTTGGGTACGGTGCCATAGCCCGCTGTTGCTGAAAACAAGGTGCGTAAGCATGTAGATGCTGAATTCATGCCAATTAACAAAACAAAGATGCTGCAGGCAGACATGACGTGCAGTCAGCTCTTGTCTTCAATGGAATTTTGGTTCTGATTGTGCAAACTGACACCCAACTAATTGTAGTTAAGGGACTTTAACGAGACTGAACAGTTTAACTGGCTAAACTAGAAGTTATTTAAGATTATAGATACGGATGGCTAACTTTCTATCATACATTTGGGAAGTTCTCAGCCTTGAGCCTAACTGAGCAAATGACAAAATGAACCAGCCAAAGTCCTCTGCCACAACAGCCGACATCTCCAGGCATTAAGTGCTCCATTTCGATCATAAACAGTGGAAGCATACCAGGGAAAACAGGAACTGTTGTGAGAGCCAAGACTGGGCTTGTTTCCTGAGCTTCCAGCGTCTTTCCTGGTTTCTAGATCCATATAACCACAGCATGTTCTTTGTTTAGCAAAACACGTTGCCTGTTCGGCACCATAACAATTAGCTTTATGAAGATTTGATATGCCGGCGTGTCAGCCACTTTGTCGAAGCTCTCTCTTCACTTCAAGTGCCACTACGCCTCAAACAACAAGGAGGTGAGGGCTCTTCCTGCAGTGTGCTTGGCTCACATCATGCGCAAAGTTCACTGCAGAGTATTATTAAAAAGTCAGGAGAAGCACATTTTATGGCCAAATTAGCAGCTCGGCAAAACAGTGGGCTACAGTAGGAAAGACAACAAGCTCAACAGCTGGGCACAACAACTGATAGGGCTTTTACTAGGATCATTCCTCGTGATGTTCTGGGTTTTCCTTGGGAGGCAAAAGACACACCACCGCTAGAATCATGAAAACTCAGGCTATTAGTCCCTCTCTTAGAGGCAGGTGCTTTTCCAATTTTAAAACCAATACCAACCACCTTTGCAACGTTGACGCTCTACAGCCAGCAGTACAAACTGGTTACCTTTCGGAGTTTGGAGTCTAAGTTTTACAAGCCTGTTTTGCCTTCCCGCAGGCGCTTTGAGCTTATAAATGGCACCTTTCGGTGTCCTGAATTATGAAGGGCAGCTAGTCCTGAATTCTCCTGTCGCTTAATGATCTCACATAAAATGAGGTCCACAAAACTTTTATTACCGCTACAGTTCAAATTCACAGGTGAAGAACCACCAGGGAAAGGATGCGGACACGTCCCTTGCTTTTGCTCTCCTCATTTTCCAGGTGCAAGAAAGCTCCCTGCTCTGGCTTTAACAATCAGTTAACTCTCAACTTATAGCCTGATACAAATAAAAGGCCTGTGGCATGTTACCCTGATAAGCACTGCAGAATCTGAGGGGAAAACACTTGAGAGCAACACCGCCGGTGTCGAATTTGAGTTAAATATATGGATGTGAAAACTAATCTAAGCATTCACTTATTACCTTTCGCTTTCCATATAATTTTGCTCATTCATCACCATTAAGTATGTTTGACACTCAAGAATCGCACGTAACATTTAATTAAAACATGAATTGGTTCCTCCCCTGTTCTCGAATTAACACTTGGCGTTTGGAAAACACGCTGGACCTCAGCAGCCAGAACGAAAATTCAAAAGAAAGCCTTTCCAAAAAAAAAAATAAATAAAGGACTTTGTTTGCTACAAATTACTTCTGCATTTATATAAAGATTTAACGATTCAAGGCATGCCAAATTCTGTGCTAATGAGCTTTGGGTTGTGTTTTTCATTTTTGTTTGATTTTTTTTTTTCCCCCTGCTAAAAACAATTACTAGAGGCCATTGAAATGCCACTGTATAAACCAGGAAACCTAGTAAAACTGTAGGTAAAATTGGCATTTTGTTTCAAGCGTAGCTCAGGAGTCCGGTTCGCTTATTGACGAGCTGCGTATTTCAAATAGCACTTGCATCTCCTCCAAAAATGAGGCAGGGCAAGGTACTTTCAGAAAACACATCTGCAACATTCTTTAACTGGAAGCAAAGATTGAAAAGCAAAACCTCACCACTTAACTCCAGCACTCTGAGGGTGAAGCATCACAGCCTTTCTGCTTCCTTCTCCGCTTTCCAGTGAAAGGTAGGTAAATTAGCAGACGTGTAAGCTCTTCACTCTCAGAACCTCTTTAGAGAATACACACACCCACGGGAGCTTAAAAACCTTCCTGGAGAGAATTATTAATCTTGCTCCTAACAGTGTAGAATTTTTAAAGCCTATTAAAACACTATCTAGTCAGAGCAGTGCAAGCCTGGCTTTTTCATGACCTGGTTTCAAGAAACAAACAAACATATCAGTGCAAATTGCACACAACTGTGTTTCACTGATCAGTTATGCAGATCCCTGTCCACCTAAACTACAACATAGAGATCAAACATTTCACACCAGATCCTGCCATCTACCACAGGCTGATGCTTCAGTCTAAGGGAAGTCCTGGGTTTAGCCTGCATCATTCAGCCCCTCTCTCTCTGCCTATGGGCCTAATCACCCTTTCAGAAAGCTACAAATAATTCAAACCTGATTTTGCACTGGGTGTACTGCTCCTGCCCGGCTGGGGTGGAACTGCTCCCTATTGACACCACTGCGAGCAAAGTCACAATCAATTCCTTTGACTTCAGACTTCCAAGTAACACGTGCATTACTCCAAAGGCTTTCAGATGACTTTTTAAGTGAAAACATCCAGGATGTTGTGGGTTTGAACAGGTCGCCATAGCTATTTCCTAGCAGCTGATAAGACTAATGCTAATTATTATTGCCAGGAAATAGAAATCTCTCTGTGATGAGCTAGTCTTGTTGTGCATGTATGCTATGTTTCCCCTCCTTTCTTTGAATAGTATTTCACCAACTTAAAAGCAAAAAAAAAAAAAAAAAAAAGCAAAAAACAAACCAAACCATCACCCAACCAAACAAAAAAACCCAACAGCTTGACCAAATGAAAGATATTCACACTACCTTACACCACTCTCCAGTTCACCTCAGAAATCTCACTGACGACTCAAGAGTGGGGAATCAAACCCCTTTATTACCAAGTCCACACCAGATAAAGCAGTAATTGTAGTTATACAGTATTGGAAGTGTAGCTACAACATAGCGTGACAGCTTGTTAGTGTTGAAAATATATAAGCTCTTTGTAATTGTGCCTTTGGAATGCCATCTGTCTTGAATTAACATCCACCTGGGATCATGTTTCGATGACCAATATGGACAGATTACTGGAACTTTAAAACCTCGCTTGCTTTGTAATTGACATTTAAACTGTTTGAAGTTTCTCATTAAGTCCTTTTTTACAAATTAGGTGCAGATGTATAAAGCTAAATGTACAGTACTAAGGGAAATTAGGTCACCTGAAAGCTCAATAATAAAACGTATCTATTAACTGTTTAAATGCAACGAGTACATTAAAATTTAGAGATCAGCTTTATGCCCCAAATTCTTCAAAGTTTCATCATTTCCCTTTCATCGCTGCAGAGCCCCGATGCCAACCATTTTTAATTAAAATGGCAGAGAAGAAAGCAGGCTTGGTTGCTCTGCCCACGGCAGCAGAGGGAAGAAGGCAAGTCAGGCGGCCTCGGTGACATCCAGTAGCACGGGCATTTCCTGGCCTGAGCGACCCCTGAACACAGAGGCCTCCAGCCCAGCAGCTCGTTCTCCGCATAAGGCAGCAAAGCCCTGCAGAGCTCACTTGCATGGCTTTCATGACCAGCACAGGCAGACCGCACAGACGCACGCCAGGCAGCCCAGGCACAGGCCCGCTCCCCTCCCATCAAGGGGTGGCTTTGCGCCTTGAGGACAGCAGCCAGCAGTTGGCAGCACTTGAACCCAACGCTGTTGAGTACCTATGGCATAAGGCCCGTGAACCCTCTCTGCCAGTCACGAGCCTCTCAGGATAAATTAGGCCGCAGCCCACATGAAATGCACAACTGCAAATCCTTTTGGCACCACCGCTAGCGCATCGGTTCTTGAGATCGTGCCAAGCGGCGTAACCAGCCACGCTGGCTGCGTTGCAGGGTGAGCAAGTGTATCTCAAACGGTTCCAGAACAGGACCAAACCTGGTTCCCTTACACACAGCTCTTTTCTCCACGCTTGCCCACATCTTCTGTTCAAGAGAAAAACTGCTGCGTATTTCTAAAGGAAAGGAAAAATTGAGCCAGTCTGTATGTAAGCATACTGCAACACCTGCAAAAGAACAGGAGAAGACAGAGCAATGCACTGGAAAGGCAAACAAGGTCTAGGAGTAATTCACTTGTCACTCATACCTCGTGAGAAAGACCTCTAGCAAAAGTGTATCTGCAACAGTCCTGTTTTGCTCAAACACTTTATGACTGGCAGCTTCCACTTTGCTAACAGTTCCACAAAGGCAGGTGGAGGGCCAGGCAGGACCGCTGAGGACTGAGATAGCTTTAAGCTGACTTGCTGGGGTGCCAGGGGTGATCAGCTGTATACGCTTGGCTTTGCACCCTGCTTCTCATTAGCATTAATTAGCCAGCCTCGTACCTCTGCTGCTGCCAGGACAATAACTGGCTCAGGCAGTAGTTTCGCAGTCCCTAATACTGTGTACGGAATTGCCAGAGCACACACCAGGGAGCTGGCATCTTTCTGCCAACTGCAGAGGAGAGCAGAGATCGGCTCAGCATAACACTAGGCCAGCAGGAACACCTTAAGCACATCCAGGTACAGTGCACATATGACATATAGCCACCCCAAACCTTGATGTTAGAGAGCTCCACCAGGTTCATCCCCAGGCAGAGGGTCCCATCAGCGGTGTTCAAGCCGCCTCTCTCCTCCCCAGCACAGGAGCCATGATCAGGTGCTCACCTAGCCAGCAGTGTGACCACACTGGTTTCAGTGGGCCAAAGTGACTTGGGACAAAAACAGGTTTTGCAGGTGTTTCTCAACAGTCCTGCCTGACGAAGTGTTTTTATCACTAGAAAGTCATAATTTCAAGTAAAACTCATCCCAAGCCCATAATCTCGACAGACATACTTAAAAATGTGTAGAACTCAAAATGAGTGATTTTGTTTTGTTTTGTTTTTACAAAGGTTCAGGAAAGAAATCCCTCACAGACTTAATGCTTTATTGACATGTTTGGTTATAGCACTACACACATTGGGCAAGATCAGCTGCCGGTAAGCTTAGACCACAGATGATGCCTTCCCATTTAAATGTTGCAACAAAGAATAAAACTATTTCACAAGTAACAAAGGGGAACCCTTTAATTTGCTAAAACAATTTCAGCTCTCATTGCATTAGCACCCTCCAGCGTCCAATCCTTGAAAAGCATCATCAAGACTAATTCGCCAAGTAGAGTCCCGTGAAATACAAGATGAAACAGCAGCAGGATCCTGGGAGGGAAGATGACAACTGGAGACAACAGAAGAAACTCCCAGTGCTGCAAATATCTTCTGTTCCAAGGGCAGAAATTGTAGATGACATACGCACAGTCCCTGAGCAAGATGTGACGTGGAATTATCATTAATCCCGTATTATCTTCCAAGAAGACACTCGGTTGAGCCTCACCACACCACAGCAATCCATCACGCTCATTTAGTGGCACAGCAGCTGAAGCAGCACTCCTCCAGCAGCACTCCCAAAGCTGTACATATCCACGCTGCGCACTCCATGCTCTGCAGCACTCTGCCAAGATAGGAGGTTAGCAGTGTCACTTTTGACTGACCTGGTGCAGGCACGTGGGTATGCTTCTGGCCACAACATGCCACGTAAAGAAACAGATGTAAAAAGCCCTCTTGCTCATGGAGGAAGCACACATGCATTCAGGTAGCTGATGGCAACCAGCTGCAATGTTCCTTCTGCTAAGCACAGAGAGAACCCTCCACACAGATCTGCGGTGAAGGAAGTTTTCATATGCAATGCTTTACTGCAATATTGTTTGTAAAAGCACACTTGAAGCCTTCAGCAATTAGAAAAAAAAATGAAGAACAGCTGAATTTATTACTTCAAAACAGCTGGAAGGAGTTTTTTGGAACTTTTTCCAAGAAAAAAAGTCTTTCCAAAGTAGGGAAAGCCCAAAAGGCCTTGGAACATTACAAGTGAGCAAAGTGCTCTGAGCACTGTCAGTTTCATCTGCCTGCTAACAGCACAAATACTCCAACAGCATTCTCACAGCAGCACTGCAAGGACAGTAACATCTTCGTAAAGACACAAAAGTGGCAGCCATGGGACACATACTGATGTCCAGACCCAGGGTGCCTGCTAGCTCCTGCTACAGACCACAAAGCTGCTAATGAAATCCAACCAACAGCTGTATCAATTAACTGTCAAAGTTTGAAGTCATCCCTGCATTTTCTGTCCGCACTGCACACAGCTAAATGGTTGTCCAGCTGAAATGTGAGCAAGGACTCCTGGTTCTTCATCCAGCTCAGGTCATCAACCGCTCAGCTGCCCCAAATTCAGGTTCTGCAAGATCTGGTGGATTCCACCTGCGCGGCAGCCTTCTGGGCTCCAGAGCAGCACAGGTGATGAGGGACAGGCAGTTCCCACTGCTGACAGGCTGTGACATCTCCTGGGAATCAGGCAGGCCATCGAGTCCAAATCCAGGCTCCACACAGGATCACCGAAATTTAAACCCAGTGTCCAAAAGCAGTGTCCAGATGCTCCGTGAACTCCGGCACTGGGGGCCGTGCCCACAGCCCTGGGCAGCCCGTTCCATGCCCACCACCCTGTGGTGCAGCCCCTGTCCCTAACCCCCAGCTGCCCCTCCCCTCACAGCTCCACGCCGTTCCCTCGGGCCCTGTCGCTGTCACAGAGAGCGGAGCTCAGCGCTGCCCCTCCGCTCCCTGTGAGGAGCTGCAGCCGCCATCAGGCCTCCCCTCAGCTCCTCTGCTCTGCGCTGAGCACACCCAGGGACCTGAGCCGCTCCTCATATGTCTCGTCCTCCAGACCCTTCCACATCTTTGTTACCCTTCCTTGGACGCTAACAGTTTTATGTCCTTCTTAGTATATATGATCCTGTACAGGGGGAAAAGGAAAAGTATTTACATGCATGCAACCCCTCCAGCAGTGGGCTCAGTCAGGCAGCCGGAGGCTGGGAGGTGACTCCGGGTGCCCTGCAGGATGGCGATACGGAGGGCAGGAAAGCCTGACCCGGATCGTACGGCCCTAGCACAGCACAAAGAAGTCCGGCTGCCCCGGGGCTCCTCAGGAACACCAGGGTCAATACTGCCTGTACACAGCAACACCTACGTCGCGGTTATTACAGATTCCTCTGATTTATTACATGCTTTTCCGACAATCAGCTACGAAATGCTTACAGGATCCAGGCCCTTCAGGTGCCGCAAGTGGGGGCCCCACGAGGGCAGAGCACGGAGGGCACTCACCTCACCTCACCTCACCTCCCCGCCCCGCCGCCCGCGCCGCCTTCGGCCCCCCGAGCCGCCCCGCCGCCGACCCCGCACCGCCGCCGCGGCACAGCGCCCCCCTCAGGCGCCGCGTCCCGACCCCGCGCCCCCGCCGACCCCGATCCGCTCGTGCCGCGGGGCGGCGCCGCCTCACTCACAGCCGCCGCCAGCCCCGCGCCGCCATCGCCGCAGCCGCCGCCATCGTCGCCTCGCCCCGCCCCGCCGCTGCCCACTGGCTGCGGAACGCCGCCGCGCCCCTCCCCCGTGGGGCTGATTGGTGGGAAGGGGGGAGGAGGTGTGCCGCGCGCCACGTGGGGGTGGAGAGCCGCCCCCCACGTGCCCGGGCAGGAGGGGCGGGGCGCGGCGCTCCGCGCGGCCGTTAGCGGGGCGCCCCCTGGCTGCCGGCGGGAGCGCCCTCAGCGCGGGGCACTCTGGCAGCCCGTGTACCCCCAGCGCCGCCCTCAGGGCCCTGCCGGCCGCTCCTGGCCGCCGTCCCTGCGGCGAGGGTGCGGGTGCTGGGCGCGGGGCAGTGCCAGAGAGCCGGCAGCGGCCTGCCCTGCTCCCTGCCGCATGACCTGTGAATGCTCATGGGCACATCTCCACTTCATTTGTCATAGAATCATAGAATCACCAAGGTTGGAAAAGACCCACAGGATCATACAGTCCAACCATCCACCCATCACCAATACTTATCACTAAACCATGTCCCTCAACCCAACGTCCAAACATTCCTTGAACACCTCCAGGGTCGGTGACTCCACCACCTCCCTGGGCAGCCCATTCCAGTGCCTGACCACTCTTTCAGAGAAGCAGTATTTCCTAATGTCCACCCTCAATATCTCCAGGCTCAACTTGAAGCCATTCCCTCTAGTCCTATCACTAGTCACACGAGAGAAGAGGCCGACCCCCAGCTCACTACAACCTCCTTTACAGGTTGTTATAGAAGCAATAAGGTCTCCCCTGAGCCTCCTCTTCTCTAGACTGAACAATCCCAGCTCTTTCAGCCGCTCCTCATAAGGCCTGTGCTCCACACCCCTCACAGCTTCATTGCCCTCCTCTGGACACGCTCCAGGGCCTCAATGTCTTTCTTGCAGTGAGGGGCCCAAAACTGGACACAGTACTCGAGGTGCGGCCTCACCAGTGCTGAGTACAGGTTGACTGAAGGTTTTTGAAGTTATTAATGATTTCTTGATTATATGATTAGTGACTTAAACAAGTATTCTTGCACACACACACACACAAAGGAATAAGGAAGTATTGTAGAATGCCTGTAGAACTATTAATGAGCCTCCCTGATGGCAAGGGGGGTTGAAACTCGATGATCATTGTGGTCCTTTTCAACCCAGGCCATTCTATGATTCTTTGATTCTATATTGGAGTCTGTGTGGAACCCAAGTAGCGAAGAGCCCCGTGTTGCTGCCCGAAGCCATTGCGCGTCACTGTCCTCCTGACGCTCATTTACTGTGATCTGCGAGGGAGAAATGAGCATCGCAGCAGCGTAGGCACGGCGTGCCTTCCTGGTGGTGCTGTGAGCACAAAGGGTGTCCTCAGCTCAGTGTGGAAAAGTGGGGAATAAACATCTGTCAGCACCGATCTTGCGGAGGTTTCCATGACGCTTTCCGACAGGAGGCACTTCTGATGGCCGGCTGTGTCAGAGGGCCTCTGTGGTGCCAGAGCTGCTTTGGGCCTGCTCTGATAGCTCAGCGCAGTGACAGCTCCTCAGGGGCCTTGGCTGGGACTCACTGCTCTCCTGGAGGAGAGACAGGGTTGGCTTGGCCTGGGCGGTGGGTTAAGGTGGTGACAGGGTGATATAAATGTAGGTGGCTAAGCGAGGGCAAGGAGAGGGAGAGAAAGGGTTCTGAGCCAGAAGAAAGATGGGTGGGTGGGAAGGAGCAGGAAGTATTTACTTTTCTTCTCCCCAGCCTCCTCTCCAGACAATGGATTGAGAGCCATTCTCCTTGGAGCAGGTAGCCCCTGCTCAGCCCTCAGGCCTCCCAGGCAATTCTCTGCCTCCTCAAGGTTCCTTGAGGGATGGGAACCAGATCGGCACTCAGTGCCACAACAGAGGGAAGGTGAAAGCTAAAAAAGGGAGAAACATCTGGAAAAAATGAAGGGCCAGTAGCTGAGGTGGAGCTGCAGGAAGTAGAAACTACTAGAGCAGGTCCAGCAGTAAATCAAAGAAAACACTAGCTAGAAGGTATCAAGTTATAGAAGCCCTACTTCGTACGTCAAGAAGATTTTACAGTGAGTGCATATTGCTACCCAGTTCAGATAACGTTATACTTACTACACGGTTTTGGGGGAAAATTACTGAAAAGCATCTGCCTGGAACCACTGCAATTCAGGAAAGTCAAATATTGGCAAGCTGAAAGTGGCCCACAGCCTACATGCTCCATGTGCTGCCTGGAAACAGAGTTTGTAAGGGAGTTTGAAGTGGGGAGCTGTGCTTGCCAGTACTCCAGGTAGGAGCATGTGATACATTTCAAAAAGTGGTGTGGTTTCAGTATTGGTTTTCTTTCGCATTCCTTACACAGCCTCATGTTTTATTTGTTGTGATCCACTGAGCATATGTTTCCACTAGCTGGAAGCAGGTCTGTTTCCTGAGTGCCAAGTATTCATTTAGCAACGCACGAGGCTATGAGTTGTTTGGGACAAGGGTGGATAGTGATAGGGAGGGGTAATGGTCTTAAACTGAGACAGGGGGGGTTTAGGTTGGGTATTAGGAAGAAGTTTCTCACACAGAGGGTGGTGACACACTGGAACAGGTTGCCCAAGGAGGCTGTGGATGCCCCATCCCCGGAGGCATTCAAGGCCAGGCTGGATGTGGCTCTGGGCAGCCTGGTCTGGTGGTTGGCGACCCTGCACATAGCAGGGGGGTTGAAACTCAATGATCATTGTGGTCCTTTTCAACCCAGGCCATTCTGTCATTCTATGATGCTATGATTCTCTCCTCATGTGCATCATCTGGGCTTGCTAGAAGCAGGAGCTACAGGCAATACCCATGCTGCAGCCAGGGCACATGGCCTGAGAACCTCTGCTGCAGAGTGCCTTTGGTTTTGAGAGTGAGACAGGCAACAGGGCACGGTGATGACTGCTGCAGGGGGTGGCTGCAGAAGTGGGTACGTTATGCTTTTGTTCAGAAGGTAAAAAATATCAGGCGTAGAACTATTTGGAACAAATGCTCTTTTTTAAACAAACAAAAAAAATCCATGACGATAGGTTTTCCAGTGTGAAGTACTGTCAAGCTGTGGAGGATGCAAGGAGGAAAGTGTAATGCTTGCGTAGATGAGGAGGGGGACAAAAAAGTGGACTCTCCTTTTAATGATGTTATTTCGACAGGTTTCAAAACCCAAAATATGCTGTATATTTTATAGCAGATTATATGTGAATGCTTGTTAGTATTCATACGCCCTATTCTTTTATTTCAAAGTCCCCTCTCGCAGTACGTCCAGTAGAGTTTTCACCTCGAAGGAGGTTCCTTAAACTTGAATTGCTGCAGCATGCTTTGAACCCCACCAGATAATCTGCAGGCTGTTGACGCCGTAATGCTGTGATGGTTTGTATGCCATTAAAATGGATCACAGAAATGTCCGTCTATAGATCCTTAACTCAATACGTTGTGTCAGTGTACTGTATAGATCCTTTAATCCATAGACTATTATTAAAATAGTGGATTAAGGAGTTGTTTGGGATGAGAGCATGCTGTATATGTAACAAAACAGTTTAGCTGAGATTAGTATTTATTACTCAACAGAAAAATTGATTGAAGGATTCATAGATGCTGATAATAGCAGAGCCTGGGAGACACTAATGCATTTGATTGTTGTCTTTTTGCCACATGAGCCCTTGTTAAGCAAACCTGCTATGTGCAAAATATTGTAACTAAGTACTAATATAAAACACGGTGCTTGGATGGCTTAAAGCACTTTGCATGAGGATGTGTGTGGGAAGGACGTTCAGACTTGTGAAACAATAACTTTGAAAATATTTCTAAGAGGGTTCACAGGACGCTCTACAAATCCCTATCAACTTACTCTAACCCAAAGTGAACTGGAAAACATGTATTTTTCCATGCGATTTTCTTCTGCCAGCAGTCTTCCTGCATCTGTCAGAAAGGGGAGTTTTATTCAGCCATGTGTTAAAGTTTAACCGACTAAGACGGTCGCAGTTTTACAGACTTATCTTTAATGCAACAGAAGGTTGTCAACAAACCTTTTCAGTGACATCTCCACATTAGGATGGCAAGCAGATGATTTGAGGATTACCAGGCTGCTGGACAGGTCATCTGGGATCTTAAAAATCTCTTCTATAAAGGACCAAATCTGCAGCCAGAAGCTGTTTACTGTGGGGAAGGGGGAGGGAAATGGGTTTTGTTTAAAAGGCATAGCCCCACGGTTTTGTTTGCGTCTGCCACAGATCATTGTCTTTAAAGCTCTCTCTGTATAATGGAGAGCTGAACTTTGGTTGACACTTGTTCCTAATGAGCCACTGGGCAAAGTCAAATTTCAGTATCGAAGCTAAGATGAAGAGAAAAAATTGTTTATAAAATGTGTGATATTCACTGAGCGGTGAGTAGAACGAAGCATTTTTTTTTTTTCCCGAGGTGGAAATTGTTAATATCTAATTTCAGTTATACTGAGTGTCACCTTTTAAAAATATAGTTTCTAATCAGAGTTTTAGGAATTTTTTTAGAAAATCCTGTTGTTCAGGTCCATATTATATTGCAGAATAATTTGAGTGTTTCTGAAGGGAGGTGCAGACGTATCCCTATCAAGCAAGTAAAACTCTGCCTGTGGTTGTGCCAGTGCTGGAGATTTCTCAGGCTGGACGTTAGGAAATACTTCTTCTCCAAGAGAGTGGTCATGTGCTGGAATGGGCTTCCCAGGGAGGTGGTGGAGTCACCGACCCTGGAGGCGTTCAAGGAACATTGAGATGTTGTACTGAGGGGCATGGCTTAGTGGGAAATATTGGTGATAGGCAGACGGTTGGACTGTGTGATCTTAGAGGTCTTTTCCAACCTTGGGGATTCTATGATTCTAGGGTTCTCCTCCATGGTCATATCTGTTAGTTTCAGGACCAGTTCCTACCTCTTTGCAGACCCTGGGCACACAGTGGTATGGTTTGTAAGGAGCTTATGAAGCCCCATGCAGAAGGCCTCAGTGAATGAAGTTGGCACCAAGTGATGCCACAAAGGCATCACTTTGGGGGTGAGTGCTAGTTTTACTGAAGTCTTTTGTAATGTAGCCCTGTGGCACTAGCAGTTTGCTTTAAGTTGCTGACAGCTTCAGAAGGTATGCTCCACTTTGACATAATAACAGATGAAAGGAACATTTAAAGAACTCTTAGAGAAGTTACAACTAGCCTACATGTGACTCTGGTAAGTCTGGTAAGACTTCATGAATAGTTTTGATGTGAGAAACATGAAGTGAAATGATTTTGTTTTCATCGAATAACCCAGGTACCCATGCATCCCAGCAAGAAACAGAGACTTTCCATCAGGTGAGTGGTGGGAGACCAATTATGCTATAGCCCTGTCCTTAAGGACTGACCGTAACCACTGGCAGCAGAACACCATCAGACTCTCCACAGGTGATGAGGTTGGCTCCAAATCCTGACAAAAAAAAAACTGATGTCTAATAAACAAGCAGAAGTGCCATATTCTGTCTTGGTTAAAGTCTAAATTTTCCTATTTGTATGAATAATGCTAATTCTGCCACCAGGCACAGCTTTTTTTGTGTTCATTTGATTGGGCAGAGGATGTAGAATGCTGTGTAGCCCCTTCACTGAATGTCTCTGCTCAGTGCCAAGCACCATAGCAGAACTGAGCTGGAAGCTTTCAGAATACCCCATCCCAGACAGGGCAAATGTAAACTTAGTGCCGGTCCCACATCCCACATTGAAGCATTTGGTGACTTTCTTCAGCCACACCCGTCATGAACAACAGAGCCACCGCATCTCAGCGTGACAGTGACAAATGTTGAAGGAGTGCAATGGATATAGTCTTTCTGTTTCCATTTCACCCTCAGTTTTGTGACAGAGGTGGCATGAGAAGTAGTAGTTGTCCCAGTGACTTTGATGATGTGGAAAACTGACATTTTACATCTTGCATCACCAGTCATTTTTTGGAAATCATCACAGGACTGACAGAGGATAGGAAATGTGTTCACTTCAATTTAAGCTACTTCTGGATCATCCGAGTGCTGAAAAACTTCCTTCCTTAGAGGCCAGCTGTGGAGAGTGACTGCATCATATATGTGAGTAGAGGAAAGTTAGCTGACAGAAAATCATGCCAGCTAACCATCCTCCTGCAAGTGAAGGTCTTCTTTGCAGTGAAAAACGTTCTGCTTCAGTTCAGCTGCTGCTGAAGTCAGAAGAATCCACTGTAGATACAGAAGGACTGAACAAAAGGCATGAACATCCTTGTCTAAATTTTGACATCTTTTTATCACTCTGAAGCTCCTTCTGTGTGTCACATTAGCTCGATATGTCCTATTTCTATTTTTAGTTTCACTTTCCTAATTTCAATCCATTCGAGTAACTTCGTCTCAGACCTTGTTTTTTTTTTTTTCCTTTCAAAACCCACTGCCATATGGAGGAAACATTAAAATTATTGGATCCAAAGTAAAAACAAAAGCAGCTTAGTGTTAGTGCAAGAGGCTTAAATCGAGACAATTAAACCTAAGTTAAACTGAAAGTAAAAATTACACATCATTTTGGCCAGCAGATACACACCATGTGGCAAGCCATTCCCACTGATGAGGGCAGCACATATTCTTCAAAAGTATGATCTTGGGAGGTATTGATGCAGCAGCATAGCCCATGGATGACAGCTGGCATGACGAACCATCATGGTGTTTGGATATGTAGGAGCAGCCTAGACACATGTAAATGTGAAAGGCTGGAAAACTTCTCCACCAAGACTGAGACCTCTGGCTTGTGCTAGATCAAGTAGTAGATCAAATTGCCCAGGGCTCCATTCAGCCTGGCCTTGAATACCTCCAGGGACGGAGCATCCACAGCCTCTCTGGGCAGCCTGTGCCAGCACCTCACTGCTCTCTCAGTAAAAAATTTCCTCCTGATATCTAATTTAAATCTCCTTTCCTTTAGTTTAAAACCATTCTCCCTTGTCCTATCACTATCTACCCACATAAAAAGTTATCTCCCTCATATTTATCTACTCCCTTTAAATATTGGAAGGCTGCAATGAAGTTTCCCTGCAGCCTTCTCTTCTCCAGGCTGAACAAGCCCAGTTCCTTCAGCCTGTCTTCACAGGAGAGGTGCTCCAGCCCTTGGATCATCTTTGTGGCCCTCCTCTTGGACCCTCTCCAGCAGCTCCACATCTTTTCTGTGTTAGGGGCCCCATACTTGGACACAGTACTCCAGCTGGAGCCTCACTAGGGCAGAATAGAGGGGGACAATCATCTCTCTTTTGCTGCTGGCCACCCTTCGGATGGAACCGAGGATACCACTGGCCTTCCAGGCTGCAAGCACACGCTGCTGGCTTGTGTTAAGCTTTTCATCAACCAGGACCCCTTAGTCCTTCTCAACAAGGCTACTCCCAAGGAGTTCTTCTCCCAGTCCATATACGTATCTGGGATTACCTCAACCCAACTGCAAAACCTTGCACCTTGCTTTGTTGAGCCTCATTAGGTTCACAAGGGCCTACCTTTTGAATTTATGAGGGTCCCTCTGGATGGCATTCCTTCCTTGAATTAAAGCTTTGCATCACTTTTGAATTTTACTTCTTTTCCAGATCCTTCTCCCTTTCATTCCAGCCAGCTCAGACTTTGCCAGAGCTTAAGTTCTGTAAATAGACCTCTTCTATTACTCTGTGAACTTTTTAACAGTGTAATCATTTATTGTCCCGTGAGCATTTTTCAGTGCTATGACTGGCTGTGACTTACTTGGATTTCTGCAATATTCTGGGTAGGAGCCAGTAGTGTTGCTGCCTTCTCTGTACTCAGGCCATGAGATGCAAAGTTGATTAGGAATGTAAGAAAGTATTTTTCTTCACTTTCATCTACCTGCAGTCTTAGCACTCTAACATTTTTCGTGTAATTACCCCTTGCCAGTATTTTCAAGGACTCCAGGGCTACAATTCCCACTTCCTGGTCCTTCACAGCAATAGTCAGTGTCTCTGTAGAGGCTCCTACTGGATATTTGCTTGGACGTTGTGCGCATGGTGTTACAGCATGCAGAAGTGCATTCCTGCATCAAATTACGGGGTAGATGTCCTGCTCAGGTCATTTTACCAGCAGTCCTCCTGAGTGTCAGGTATGAAGTCAGCCCAGGAAACAGCTTCCTGTCCAACGAAACACAGGTTCAACTTCTGCCCCATTCTGTGCAAAAATTGCCTCCAAAAACCTCTGTCTGCAAACCTCTTTCAAAGACAAAAAGATAGATGTATTTCACCCTAAAATAATCCAGTGGTCAAGAAAATCTCTGGGGGATTTAGAAACACGTTTCTAATCTGCCTAAATTTGTCTGCCTGTCTTGCTTTCTTCTGAAATTCTGTTCTGGCTGTAAGAAACTTCTTACAGCCAGAACCTTAAGTGTAATAGAACAGACTTGGTTTTGACAAACCAGTATTTTCTGGGTACATGACTCAATTCTTTGTCTGGACCTTGCCTCAGGGGCTGGATACTGTCCCCCCTGACAAGAAGGAAACCCCTTTATTTCTCTCTACAGTTTCTATCCAGAGCTCCTGCCATCACTCTGCTTCCTGGGATAAATAGGAGATCTGAGTAGAGCCCTGTAGAAAAATAGAAAACAGGACTGGCATCTGTTTGCTCCATTTTATAGCTCCTAAGCAAAGCTAGAGAAGAAATGCCACAACTCCATGGCCTCTCGTGGCGTTGGGACAGAGAGAACGGGCCTCCACGCCAGCCCACCAGCTTCCTCGGTCACATCCCAGATTGGATAATAGGAAAAGTTTCTTCTCCAAATGAGTGGCGAGGCACTGGTGCAGGCTGCCCAGGGAGGTGGTGGAGTCACCTTCCCCGGAAGTGTTCAAGAAATGTTTACAAGTTGTACTGAAGGACACAGTTTAGTGAGGTTATATTGATGGTAGGCGGACTGGATGACCCTAGCGGTCTTTTCCAACCATGGTGATTCTATGGTTATACCTTCTGGTGCTCCAGGAATGACAAGCTTGCTCCTCGTGATGCTGCTGCAACAACAGTAGGGGTAAGCAGAGGCTGGACTTACATGTGCCCACCGTGTTGGGAGGTCATCGGTGCATATCTTCCTTAGTCAAGGGATTCAGTCAAGTTCTGTAAGTACGCCATTTCAGTAGTTAATTTTGAACAAATCAAAAGCTAGACATGAAAAGATAGGAAAAACAGAGGGTGTGTTTTCTCAAAAAATATTTTTTCCAAAAATAGAAAAAATAAATCAACTATCTTGATTTGATGGCCCTCTCTAAAGCACTCCGTTTTTAATGAACTTAAAAAAACCATCTGAAGACATCAAAGGTATCTGGGTGAGAAGAACCGATCCTTATAAAGAAAGGCTGCTATATATGGCTGAAATACAGTTTACTCTAAAGGACCCTTTCCAGGCATACGACCACAGTAGGTGCATGAGACACAGAATCACAGAATGGCTTGGGTTGGAAAGGGACCTCAAGGATCATGAAGCTCCAATCCCTCTGCCACAGGCAGGGCCACCAACCTCCACATTTAATACTAGACCAGGCTGCCCAGGGCCCCATCCAACCTGGCCTTGAACACCTCCAGGAATGGGGCATCCACAACCTCTCTGGGCAGCCCGTTCCAGCACCTCACCACTCTCATAGCCAAGAACTTCCCCCTAACATCCAACTTAAATCTGCCCTCCTTCAACTTAAAACCATTTCCCCTTGTCTTGCTGTTAGATACCTTTCCAAAGAGTTGACTCCCCTCCTGTTTATAGGCTCCCTTCAGGTACTGGAAGGCTGCAATGAGCTCACCCCACAGCCTTCTCTTCTCCAGGCTGAATAGGCCCAGCTCCCTCAGCCTGTCTTCATAGGGCAGGTGCTCCAGCCCCCTGATCATCTTTGTGGCCCTCCTCTGGACCCTCTCCAACAGCTCTCTGTCTTTCTTGCAATGGGGGCTCCAGACCTGGACACAGTACTCCAGATGGGGCCTTATGAGGGCAGATACCTATAACATCTTCACAGAAAACTTACATAAATGACTACTGTTAACTGCTCTTTATTCTTGATCGTTGATGAACTTGAAAACAGCACACATAGTTAACTATATGTCAATATATTTAATGTCTCCACTCCTCCAAGAGTGTGGTTTGGTAAAAGTTCCCATCCTACCCTTAACTCTGCTCCTGTACTTTAAGGTTATATGTGCTGTGGCCAGTAGGTGATGCTAAAATCCCTCTGAGGGAAGGATGAGTTTAGATTGCACTTTCAGAAGGGTTGGAAGCCCAGGAAGCTGCAGGAACGTGCTGTCATCCAAACATGACAAGTTCCATTTGTCATCTCCTGGCATATCTGATTTACAAGCAGTTCACTGCTCCCGTTTTACCAACAGGGAGTTCCAGATGTTTCAAATAAAAGCAAAGGAAATCCATGATGGCAGCCATACAGTAACCAAGCAATAAATTAAGCTTTCCTGTAGTCCCTGCAGATCTATGCTTTAAGTATCTGAAACTTGAAGCATCATACACTTAGGTACACGGGTGTACCCAAAGTTGATATATGAGGTCATAAGAGAATTATTTCAGCAGTCAGCTTTATGGAGATCCGTTAGATATTGGGAATAAGGAGAAAGAGCAGGACAGAGAATAAAGGTGACACTGGAGGTAACTTGTAGGAAGCAGTGTATTTGGGTGAAGACTGCACCATTTCTGCACAAGTAATCTTTTGTCCTGCAGAAAAATACTTAAGTTGTGATGTGCTCTGACAGGAAGAAGCGCTTCTGAAAGCCAAGACCAAATCCCCAGGTCTCCTAAGACATTTGAATCACAGATATGGTGCACAGCAGAGCATTTTAATACCCTGCTGTACACAAGAACACCAAACACTAGAAAGCTAACAAAATGTGAGGTACAGATGAGTTCCAAGGGAGGAGACAACTTTAGAGTAGCTCTGCTATAAAAGCTATGATGTAATAAACTTCCCAGATCATCTCTGCACACTGAAACTCAACCATTCCCAATTAGAATCATAGTATCACCAAGGTTGGAAAAGACCCACAGGATCACCCAGTCCAACCATCCACCCATCACCAATAGTTCTTAGTAAACCATGTCCCTCAACACAACGTCCAAACGTTCCTTGAACCAGTTATTATTATGCACCAGTTACCATTATTATAAGGCCAAGCTGCTTGGAAAAATTTGCTTGCACGTTTGGATTTCAGAAAACAATGAAATACCACAAAGGTAAGAATGCCACGGTCTGTCTGCTTGAGGGAAAAAATGGCAAAGCAGCAGTTGCAAACCCACATACATACCATAATGGCTACATCCTACCTCTGCTGATCTCACACAGCACTTGCAAACGTGTCTTCAAAATCTGTTTTCATAACACTACACTGAAATCACTGAGCACCTCCTGCATTTGTATTGCAGTAATGTGATTCACGTTTCTCAAACGAAACATTCACAGCTGCGTAACTATTGATGATCTGAACCATGGATATCCATAGAATGCAACCACGGAAGCGAGGATGTTAAGAATACTCAGCAATATACTTTCTAGAAATTCAAATCAAGTCACACTACAGCTCATGGCATTGGTGAAGAACAACCAATCAATCACCCTTTCCTGTTTTGAACATAAAACATGGAAGAGTTATCTGAAATCAGCATTTCCTAGGGGCTGCGTGCAGGGAGGGGCATGAAAACAATTCTGTCCACAACATCTGAACGCAGCTGTGGTTGGAGATGTGCAGAACACGAGAGGTGTGGTTCATGTAGCAGGGATGTGCAGCACAATAGTTCGGGAGATGTTATCTGAAATATTCTTACATGGCAGCTTCGCTTCGAGGAGGTTAATAATGACAAAGTACCTTAACCAAAGATATTTTTATTGGGTTCAGTATTCAAGCATCATTAGGTTAAGGTCTTTTTAGAAAAGCAAATCAAGGAGAATAAAAAAACCCCAACCTTACGAAGGACAAATGGTACATGAAGTTTAATTTGAAGTAAGATTTCACCAGGTTTGTAAAGAAAATTACCAAAAGCCAAATTGTGTTTTGAATCTAAATTACTGAACAACATATGAATGTAATACTCCATTTTCAAAAAAAAAGCAAGTATCAGTTACATGCTTAGCCACCTGAAATTGACAGTAGTCTCTTCATGTAAGGCAAAAATAGGAATTGGCTTTTTTTTTTTAATGTACATGAAGTACAATGGGCAGTAGTTGCCATATGCTTCGTCAAGGCCTTTCAAAAGCAGGAGTGGCAGAGAATGCTGACTCACGCGTTAAGGTCTTCTCAACACACTGACCATTCCATAGCAATTTCTGAACGAGAACCTGGGCTAAGGACTGGCTGAGCGCTGCAGAGGGTCTTTGCAAAGTGTGTGCATTATTTCATTCTCACACCACCAGCACATTGCAGTGCTACAGCCGTGTGACACAAGTAACACGTACCGCAGGCCTAAAGGTGTGTCAATATACACAACATTGCAGAAAATGCCATCAAATACTCTACGCAATCTCTCTGCATACCTCTCCTATCTAATTGTATTTACAGATTTGTATGAATTTTTAATAGGTAATGACCCACTGAAGACATTTTTACAATATTTATTAGATTATGAATTTATAAATTCAAGGACTCAGAGGCACATAGTTTAAAAGGCCGAGAACACTGAAACTAATGAAGTCACAGAAATCAGAATATTTGTGGACATAATACCAGTAAAAAATAAAAATCACATCCAAACTAAAAGCAACGCTTCTTAAGAGTCATCCTTCAAAGTTAGCATAATAAAAAGATCTCATTTCCCTCAAAGAAAAATAATTCATCCCACCTACCAAGCTAGAAAATCCTATTTACAATTGTACTTTAATCAGAAGTATCATTAAGTTGCGTAATACAGCCGGTTCTATTCTGCCATTAGAATTTAACATTTATTTTAAGGTATCGTTGTATTTACAAATGCATAAATATTGTAACTCTGATCTTCATTCAGATCTGCATGAAGACGGGCTGTTAAGTCACAATACAAACGTGTTAGTGGAAGAAAGTGTTTGGGGCAGCTGCATATTCAGTATCATTCTCAAAGAACAGAAAGCCAACACTTCTGATAAAGCTCAAGTTCATCACGTAGGCCAGCTCTTTAAAGTTATGTTCATGAAGATTTAACCTCTTCTGCGTTAGTTCTTTACATTGTCTTTTTTCAGTCAACTTTCACCACACTGTAGATTTTGGTTACAAACCAAAAGCATGCAAAGAATCCAATTGTCCCTAAAAAAATAAAAGAAAGGCGACATATTAGGAACATTTACACAGTAGACGTTAATTTCAATCTACGCATGCAATCTGCTATGCGTAGTCTTCAGTATACCCATCAGATCAGATACAGTTAGAGATGGAACCTGGCCTTTACAGCTAATCTGTACATCGCCAACTTTCACAATCAGAAAGATGTCATGCAGAACTCACTTCGAGTTGCATCATTTCTCTTCCTACCGCTTGCTTTTCTTTGTTGCTTTCACGATTCCCCAGGCCAGCTCCTTCGTGTTGTTCCATTACACCCTATCTCAGCAACTTTACCTGGTCTGCTCACGTATTAGAAAACTTTATTTAACAAATCAATCGGATTGATAGCGTCAAAAGCAGCTCACCTATCTTAGCTGTACTTTAAGGTCTCGGGAAATTAGAGCGCTACATTTATTCTAGCACAGTAAAAATAAATGCTTCTGAAATACATTCGGCAGTCAAAAGGCATTAACAGACCTGAGCTGAAATTTAAGGACAAGGACCGTTTCCCTTAAAAAAGGAGAATGTCTTTACGGAGCTCCAACAGACAGATTGGCAAAGCCCAAACGTATCGACTACTTCGCATGCAAAAGAATATTTTTGTTAAAACTGTTTTGCTTCAAAGCACAGCCTCAGTCAGAACGATACCGCGCTTAAAAGCAGCTCAGAACAGCTGTTACAGGAACCTTCACCTCCCACAAAAAGTAGGACAGGAAAAAAAACCGCGACCATTATCTGATTTTTGCCTGCATACCTCTTATAAAGCCACCTTTTGAAATATCACCTCTGTTTAAGATTTGCTAGGAGGCACGACGGAAGCGGTACGCTCCCTCATTCAGTACACAGGCTGGTAAAGAACCATGAATGATAGCCCAGTAATTTTTTTTCTTCACGCTTGCTAAGCTACTGATGTTTAACTGACTCATTGACTATGATACGTAGTTGCGGTCCCAGCTGCGAATCAAAGATTTGTCATGTAGCTCCCGGTATTCTGCCTGCTGAGTCTGATCAATGACCTGGAATGCAGTATGGAAGCAAGTGCCTGAAGCATGTGTTACACTGACATAGCAGCAGGGCACCATCAGAACCCTTCCTGATACTGACAATTTTTAACAGATGAGTAAGCAACGGCAGAATAGTTTTGATACAACAATTATGATTTTCTCTTTTTAGCTTCTTTATCACCCTGACACAGGAAGTCAGTTGCCTTTAGGAGCAGTTTTTGCTAAATTGCTAGTATGGTTTTACATCTAATAATCTGGAGAACTCGCTGCCCCCTTAACATGCATCTAATGTTTTCTATAAGACCTTATCTCAGAGTGCTTCAGTGAGTCTCAGAGAACTGCAAACGTCCGCCTTGGAATGCATATCAACCCTTACTCTTGTGGGAAGTCAAAAACAAATCATTAAGCATATGATGCTTCAAAGTTCTAATCCTACAGTTAATTTTGCTTATATTCTCCCCTAACTTCAACACACAAATGGAAGATGTTGAAGAACTAAAGCATACTAACTAACAGTTTAGCCTCAATTACAGAGCATGACTTGCATCTCCACTGTCTCAATTACATACAAATGACTACTACCCAAAGCATCTGAAGAGGTCTAAGAGTAAATCACTTACTCTTTGCAACCCTGTGAACATATCCTGAAAAGCATTTCCCAGACACACTGGCAGGCACTGCACAGCCAGTTGGTGATTGTGAACTGAAAGTGAATGTGTGAGCAAAGGAAAAGAGTGCACTGCACACATCATAAAGGCACCATGTGACGTGACTGGCTTGAGAGAACAAAGGTGAATGAGAGATGGAAATCATACGTTTAAGGTACAGAAAAGCAGCTAAATCAAAAGTCTCAGCACAGAAAATACGGTCCCATTTATTTTCTATGTAAACGCAGTTCTGGCTTTGGCCAAAACTGTCCACAACTGAAGACAAACATACCAAATATCCATTTAAAAAGGTAACGAAACTGAATTAACGGATCGTAGACTTACGTAAGGCCACTTTTTTATTTTTTTCCATGAGACTTTAAGCATACACCACTTTTAAACACTGATATATGTGAAATCATAGAATCATTAGGTTGGAAAAGAAGTCAGCAAGTTTAACTACCAACCTGACAAACCAAGTCCCATCACTAAGCCTTGCCCTTAGTGCCACATCTCATCAATACCCCCCCGAGGGATCAGGGCTCCACCACTTCCCTGGGCAGCCACTTCCAATGTTTGCCAACCCTTACATGAAGAAATTCTTCCAGATGTCCAACGTAATTCTCCCCTGGCACAACTAGAGGCCATTTCCACATGCCCTATCACTTGTTACCTGAGAAAAGAGACCAACACCCTCCTCAATGCAGCGTCCTTTCACGTAGCTGCAGAGAATGATGAGGTCTTCCCTCGGCCTCCTGTTCTTCAAACCTAACCACCCAAATTCTCTCAGTTGCTCCTCACAACTCTTGTTCTCCAGTCCCTTCATCAGCTTTACTACTCTTCTCTGCATATGCTCAAACAACTCAGTGTATGATCTCAGCAGTGCTGCATACAAGGGGACAATCACTTCCCTAAGTTCAGCTGGCTACGCAGTTTCTGATGCAGGCCAGGAGCACCAGCATTGTACAGTGGCATTGTACATTTGTTCCTAGTCAAACAACCATGCGTTCTTAAGTTCTGTGCTTCAATGAGACTATTAGGAAACCCAGATCAGAAATAAAATGTTAAGAGAAAGTCAGAGCAACAAGTAAAAGGGAGCGAGGAAGGAAAACAGAATCTGATCTGTGTCTTCGGAACAGCTTGCTGATCAGCACACAAAGTACAGATAAAAGTAGAGATGATATGCAACTTCCAAAACATGCTAGCAAGGCCCAAAGAAGTTAAATCGACTATTTAAAAGACATGGACGCAAACCCAATGCTCTTGGGACATAGCTTTTAAAAAGGTTTTTTGGTAACCTCACATTCTCTCTTGTCAACCATCAGTGACCCAAGAAACTCCTTGGAGGCTCTTGTTCCTGTTCCTCATCTACATTCAGTTGTAGACCACAAACTGCTTTGAAGTGACAAGGTCTCTGAAATTAATATGTGATGTTCATTTTAAGAATAAACATTCACAAATGTCAGTGCTCTTCTCCAGTTGAACATTTGTTTTTTCTTTGAGTGCAGTGGAAATGAAAATTCTAGTTATAGAAGAATCTCTATTAAAAGCTCAGATGGCAAGACATTTGTGCTCTAGGAGGCTGCAAAATATAGCCTTTATAGTTGTACGTATAAAGCTGTATCAAAGCTTTATCATTAGGTTTTCTTCATAAATGTGGAACCTGAAATCATTCTAAGCATCGATCAGTTCAAAATAGCTTAAAAATATACTGCTCTGCAGGGAATGCTACAACAGAATTAAATATTTTAAGTACTCTGAGGAACTGCCACGTGGTAACTTCTTGCATGAACATCTGAAAGGAGACTTCCTGCTTCCTCCACCCCAACCAATGGACGAGCATATCTGACTGGAAATTCCCTTCTAGTATTGAAGGTGACGACAAAGGGGAGATTGTCACCTCATCTCACTGATGAGCAAAGTGCAGTACAGCACTTACGACACGGCTTGTCCAGAAACTCACAATAAAGATGACAAGACTCTAATAATATTCTATCAAAAAAATGTTTCTCTGCCCTTTCTCTGCCACTTCTTCAGTGCAACAGGAAAAGAGGTACAAAGTTCCAGAAGAAATTAAATTAAAAAGTTTTGTCATCTTTTCTCTCTTTCTCCTATTCCACAAAACCTGCATTTTTTCCTTAATTGTCACTGTAACTTCAAACTTGATGATGTGTTAGAGGTGTGTTTCTCCAAGCTAAAGACAATTACTAAAAAAAAGATTTATATCACAGCTAATAAGGAATGATAATAGCTGAAGTATTTATTGTGTTTAAAGGCTTCTTGTTTCAAGATCTAATTGTAAGTCACAGCTCAACTCAGCAGCCCAGTATTGCCTCATCTTCTTCACTAGAATTTGTGATGATGTAGTTGGAAAATGAAACAAAACTAGTTGGGAAAAAAATCATAGACATATATTAAATTTG
Organism: Gallus gallus; assembly: GCF_016699485.2. Classification (NCBI taxonomy): domain Eukaryota; kingdom Metazoa; phylum Chordata; class Aves; order Galliformes; family Phasianidae; genus Gallus; species Gallus gallus. Next base: position 144,502,289 of record NC_052532.1, read on the forward strand.
CAATCTTGTATTAAGGTAAACTTTGCTAAGGCTTTTCCTACGGAGAGCTAAAGGTAAATTCAACATTTAAAATCAAGGCTCAAAAGTACTTACCTGTGAAAAGGAAGAAGATCAAAACCATAATCATGGTGTAACCAAAATATAAGATGGTGCTAGCTGTTCCTGTGATTTGCAGTTTAGAAAAAAAATAATGTATTGCATATATTAGGAAATAAACTGCAGTAAAACCACTAGTGAGAAATGAGCGCCACTGCCAGTGATAGTCCTAGAAGTGGGGGGGAAGAAAAGAAAGATGTATGAGGAAAATTGCATACAGCTCTAATGCTGATTCTGCTACTGAATGCAAAGCAACTAGCCATCTTTCTTCTACTATCACTCTATCTAAAAAGAAGCTTTCATAGTTTTGACCTACAGAAAAAGCTATATATAAAATCAGTATTACTTTAACTACACTATTCAGGGCTAGAGATAAACATCTGCATCAAGTAAGCAAAAAAAAACCCAAACAGCTCAAATAAGTACAACCTACTACTGTAAACCATGGAGGTTCTTAATTTCCCTCCTCACCCCCCCCCCCCCGCTTGAGCAGATGCAAGAATGCACTCTCATTAAGCAAAGTCAGTGGCTAAGTCTTCAGAAACCAGGAAGTGAGACTCTGAAAGATACATCTGACTCAGTGGCACTTGGTGCAAGGTTTTGTTTATTTATTATTTATTTATTTGCAAGTTGTGCCAGAAGCAGCATGCTTCACTTCTTAAAGTCTTGCTTTGAGGATATTTAATACCTGTATTTATGTCAAATTCGGTTAATACTTATTTCCAATTATAGAAGCCTTTAGCATTTTCTGAAGCATCCTTAAAGCAGTACTAAGTATGAATACTGATGAATATTTCTTACCTCTGCGCATAGATGGAAGTAACAGAGCAATATTGTGGCCTCAGAACATGTAATAACCAAAATAATGAATACCAGAAACAGGAAGCCAAACATGTAATACATCTGGTGAGACCTATTGAAGAGAGATTTCAAAAAATAAACAAAAAAATTGAAATGGACACCGTGCTGGTATTATTTCTTTGTACACAGTAATGTCACCTTCACCTTAAGGTATTTCCTTTCTCACTGGGTCACTATTAATTCCACGGCCATACAATTGACTAATTTGCTTTCTACATCAAGAGCCTTGACAGCTCAGTCTGAAAACATCGAGAAGGTGAGCGCCAAGCATGCTCCTGGTGTTTGGGATTTTAGGGAAGAAACTGACTACACATAATGACTGAAATTACAGTTCCAGTGAAGTCAACATGACCTCTTCCACTGAATTCAGCAGAACTTGAATTTCACCTCTCATTTCAATCAAAGGGGCAGAGCTGCAAAATAACAAGAAATGTCAAATGCTTCAGCTGTGTATGCTGGGTAGAAGCACCTATTCAAGGTTCAGAAACAGTTTAAAGATATCCAATAACTAAACTGTGCCAGGAGGAAGACAAAATCCTTACAGTAGATTAGTTTGTCAGCACGCTATGAACTCGCATCAAAATTCACTTGGAGTAGCTGCATTATTTTTGATATTTAACAGAATTACTCCCTGATGTCTTTGAAAGGATGACAACTTTTGTGAAGCCTTTGTAGTCATGTTTTCCACTCCAACAATAAAAAAAACCAAACCAAAACAAACACCCTCAGGTCAATTACAACATGCTTACTACTTTCAGGTTCATGCATATATGTCAACTTCAGAGCCACTTCCACAAGAAGGCAGAATGGTGTGACACACCCAGCTGTCTGAATACTATGGGCCAGCTGTGAATCGCTCTGCATATCACAGTCCCTTCTCCATATACCTCAACAAGCAACACAGGTACTGAGCATCTTCTAAAGCACAACATGCTAAAAAGATGTTAACATTTACATTTCTATTGGGCCAATATTCTCGTAATTCTGTATCCCCCAAAATCAGTCAATGCACCTTGAATAAACTTTCACATAGAAATTAGAACCTTTTGTGACACAGAAGGTTAAATTTAGGTTGTGGTTAACATACCAAATACTGTTCAGAATGAAGAACAACTGGATAAAGATGCACCCAAAAGGCAGAATCCCTCCCATGATAATTCCAGGTAATGGCTTTGTATAGAATGACTGCTCAGGAATCTGACGAGGAATTTGATTTGTGCGAACAGGGTGTTCAATAGCCTTCAAACAAAACAAAGAAATTGCTAAGTAAGTAACAAGTCAAACTACACCACTACTTATTTTGCTTTCTCTTTGACAGGAGAAGCCGGCAGAAGTCTATTAATATATTCTGAATATGCACAGGCTCATCTACCGTTACGTGTGCATTTTCTAACAGTTCAGCTAACAAAATTTGCAAGGCAAGCCAGCTGAAAGACAGCTCTTACTAAAAACACTGCAACTGATATTTTGAACCTCCTCTTCTATGATTACCTACAATCTGTTGCATAGCTGGAACGTATTTCTCGCTGTTCAGCTTGGTGGTGCTGCACTCTTGGTTTTTCCTTCTAGAAATCTCTGCATATTGTTTTTCAGGATTTACTCCAAGAATCACATTAGGGTAAACTTACAGAGTGAGGATTCAATTTATCTTAATCTTGAATTTAAATCTAGTTAAGCTACATGCACAAATCAGCATGGCGGAAAGGAAAAATTAAGGCAGATGAACGCATACTTTGCCATCTTCCCCCTTTCTTACAGATCACCTCAGGAAAATCAACAATTTCAGTTCAGTACTTGCTTTCCTGTTCTGATTTTAATGCATCTGTAACACCGTTCACACTGCCTTGTCAAACCCTCCTTTTTTTTCAAGGAACTGTCTCTGTACAGTACAAGGTTTTTCTGCTTGAACTTCCACCTGGTTATCAGGAGAAAAAAATCCACTGAATTTCAGTTAAGTAAAATAGGATAACTACAATTGACCAACAAAGCCTTCCAGTATGATAAATATTTTCTGAAGGCATTCCATGAGCTCTACTGAGAGCTGAAATGAAGGTTGCCTATACATGGGGAAAAATACAGAATTACCCAAACTTTAAGCTTGCGGGGCACAGTAAACCACTTTTCAAGCAAAGGAGAATCACTGATTTCAGTGTTTAGGGTTTGATCACCCATGTCACAAAGAACCCTCATGTAAATAAGAAAACTGGTCGGTTTAGGAGGAAACACCAATTAATTCAGTTAGTGTCTGCCAAGCAGCAATCATCATTTACAGAAGACTTAAGTGAAGAGATTTCACAGGAACTCGCAACTTGGTCAGAAGATGACAGCCCTCTCGTCTCAGACTCTGTAGACAGAGAACAGGAACAAAACACACAGGGGAAAACAAAACAAAACACCCACAAATGCATAAGCTGCTTTCCTTCACATTTGGCTGGGTCAACAGAATTTTCTGGTAATGAAAGTAATAGTAGTTAAAATCAAGAACGCCCAGATCGCTGCATTACCTGGAACAATCATTCAATCCAATACAACGATAACCCTTGATCGGTGCTCAGAAATATCACCACGACTCAACAACTTAATATCCAAGTCCTGGAATTTCAAGATCAGGTATATAATGTAGTCTTAAAGAAACAGAACGGGACTGGAGCTGACAACGTGAACTAGATTAGGTGCTACCTCAGTCATAGCCATATATATATATTAGAAAAAATTACTGCATATCAAGAAATACTTACATTTTTCTTAAAGCCAAAATAGGCACCAATAAATGTCAGTGGAACAGATATGCAAAACCAGAGTGCCAAAATAGCAACCAAAGTGCCGAACGGAATAGCTGCAGAAGAGCCTTCTCCCCACAGAATGAGATTCATGATAAAAAAATCCGCAAACACGATTCTGAAAAATACGTAACACACTTAGGGCATAGAAACACTCCTCAATATTTGAAGATCTTAACAAGACAATGAAACCATATAAGGATTTTAGTGCAAATCTCCTAAAATCAAGTGACACAAAAAATACCCAAATGAAGAGGTCAAGCTTAGCGATTCTTTTGTAATCCAGTGGGATTGAACTTCAGCAGGAGCTGACATTCCAACTAAGCAATTTCAAATATATGCTTGTCTTAACTACGCTTCAGGGTAAGACTGCTTGCTGTGATTAAGTAGAAAAATTTAACACAGTGGTTATACACTGTATGACACCACATAAGACCGACTGTAGTGTGGTCAGAAAGACAGCAGAGAGAGAAAAAGAAAGCACTGAAAAAGTGTGACTGAAACTTAATAGTATAATTGTGCTCTTTCTTAAATCAGCTTTTTCACGTGGTGAAAGTAAACATAAAACTTAGATAAAAAACAACTAAGTATGACATGCCATTAACACAGTTATCTTTGTCAAACGCACCTCCATGTTCTTATAGCTTCTGGAACAAAGGGCCAACGTAATAAGATTTACTTGTACAGCTGAAGCCGGAATATTAGCTATGCATGTCAGAGAAGCAATTTAATTCTTTTAATCATGGCTATATTCTCAACTCACCCAGGACAAAGGAATGATGTCAGCAGGACATTTGTTTTCCATTTCTCACCTCCAAATGCTATATTAAAACATTTGACAGTCATCAAAACGTGCATTAAGCTCACAACTATTAATTTTCCAGTCCATTTAGCTGTTACACTTAGCTTGCAAATACTCAAATAATGTGCTATCATGCTCAAATTTCAAACAGTAAAAGAAATCTCTAGGAATAAGAAGACAAACTCCCTCATCACATTGCTTGATCACAAAGATTCGGAGCAAAGAAAACTCTCAGTTCCACGAGAAAAATATTCAAGGAAATAAACCAGGCCTCTGACCACTTTATCTAAGGAAGAAGATTTGAAGTACTTTTAAGTCTTTAAAAAAACAGTTTAAACCTGCCATGATCAAGAACTTCAAGTTTTCTAGCCTTTCAACACAGGTTTCATTAGAAAAATGCATTTATATGAATATGTGAAATGAAAGCTAAGCTGTTTTCTTGAAATGACTCTCGTCTAAGAATGTTACAAGTTAGGACTAATGCTTAAAAGAACATCACTCCCTCCTGTAAATCTTACTGGCGTTAAGCACTGGTGATACCAAAAGACATAGGATAGCTTTACTGAAAAAAAAAATCCTTAGGAGTTTGTACTACACTGATAAAAATTCTAGTCAGAGTACTTCCAAATGAAAATGTCCCGCTGGAATTCCAGCTGACAATTTCATCTGAGCAGTGTCCTAATGACACTTTTTTTTTATTTTAAGACCCAGCAGTGATTATGGCTAGAAGGGTTTTAATTACGTTTCTGTTCCTTCAAAAAATCTTGGTAGAACGCAGCACTGGTAAGAAATATTAACCAGTGATTTTCAACTCAGGCTTCACTTTTTCAATGCAGCATTGAAAAAACCTTTTAAGATTGGAAAACTTTCAGTTGTATTTTGCTGTTTAAGCCTCTCAGTACTTTATTGGTACACTGCAAGGAAAAACATTTGCGTCGACGTGCTCTACACAGAGGGTATGGGCCACCATTTATTGTAACAAGAATATCTCCGGAGTAATCCTTCACTGTCTTAAATATTCAGTTAAACTGAATATTCAACTATCAACTGAACTCATGACGAATGTAATAGGAAATATAATTATTATCACTTCCACTAAAAACACAGAATTCAGTTTACCATCAAAAACTTCAAAATCTCTCTAAAAATACAGAACATCCAGCATGATATAAAAAGACCAAAAACGGTGTTGAATGTAGTAGCATTTAAGTCTCCTTCCATTTAAACAAAATTGCTTGGAAGAGAAGTTCAAAAATCACATCGCTAACATTGTGGGAAAGCTCCCTTCAAAATGAAGACTCTTTGTCCAGTCGCTGCCCCACAGGAAAACTATATAGTTTTAATTAAAGGTCAGAAGGAAGTGAAGAACTCCAATGTCAGCTTCTAGGTTCAAGTTCAGAAATAATTTCTCTAGCACTATATATTCAGAACTATAATAGGCCAAACAGTCAAAAAAAAACCCTGCAGCTTACTCAATCATAAACAATCTTCTACCTTACATAAGGTAATTAAGACAAGGTGAATAGAGAAGGGCACACTTAGCCATAAAATAAACCAGAAGGTACAGGTACGAACTAGCTATGGTCAGTGGACAGGCCCTGAAACGATGGCTAGTTAGAGCAAGGGGAGGAAATGCTATCAACTAACTCCTGTCTGGTGTCCAAATATCACTGGGATGCTGCACAGCTACAGAACACCTAATAATTCACCCCACATCCAGTCTGAAAAGCACCATTCTCCCAAAAATTGAACTAGCTAAGAAGACGTGACAAAAATCTCAGGCAAGAACAGAAGTTCATTGTTGGGGAAAAAAAAAAAGTTATCAAACAATGTCAACAGTTAAAACTAAAAGCAAGTTTAAGGTCTGCATTCCTCCAGCCACAGGAAAACATAAGTACAAAATTGTCAGAAGTAATTACTATTAGTAAAATTAATTTCCCTCCTAATTCCATAAGTACATAGCAGCAAAAGCAATTTAGGGTCTCTGAGCACGATCACATCAAAATCAGTTTAACCATGTCAGTATCCTGTATGTATTTTCAGTGGTTAAGATAAATACATTTTTCCATCTTGCCCTGAGGGAAACTACAAACCGTACAGTAAAATAAAAGTCAGTTCTATGACGATAATTTACTTTAATGAACTTAAGCCCTGTCATTTTAAATAACTTTTACTTACATTTGTAGAATCTGGCAGCAACATAACCTGCTGGAGTTCCAAGCAGTACCCACAGAACTACAGCACAGGTCATTAGAGCTCCCCGGTTAGCAGGTGACAAAAATCCCAGGCAAGCGAAAACTATGAAGGAGATGCACAATTTAAGAACTTAATTACACACTGGACTTAAAGCCACTAGACCACTTACTGTACCTAGACTCTAGAAACAGCTGAGCTGATACAGTAGATAGACAAGTTTTTATCTTAAGACTTTAAGACATTTCTAGACAAAACCATACTGCTACTTTTACATGCAATTAGCACTGAAAAGATGATTTCTACAGAACCAACTCCTTCCCATTTTATTACTTACACAGTGTAACAAAAGTCATGATTAAGATTTGCGTGCCAGAGCCTAGGAAAACAGACAACAGCATTCCTTTTCTTGGGGGCCTGAAGATATCACCGTGAACCAGCTTCCAGCCAAATTCCTCCTGCGCATCTTCCTGTAAAGGAAATCCATCTATTTTAATACAGCAGATCACCACTTAGGTAGCCTGTAACAAAACAGCTTCTTGTAGAAAGAAATTACATTCCACATATACTTGAGGAGGTACGTTTCAGACTTACAGTGGAATCCATCTGATTGTATCTTGCAATGTCTTTATGCAGCGTCCTCAACATAATCATAGCAACCATTCCAGACAGAAAAAGGACAATCACCAAGGAATTCATAATGCTGCATTGATAGAAAAACAGCAGTGAGTCATCATTCATATCACAATGTTAAAACATTTTTGTACAGTATGTTTGAAGCCAAACTTTCTTCTCACCTAAACCACTGAATATGAGTGTGAGGCATGGATTCCAAAATATAATCCCATCTTGATGCCCATCTTATATTTTTTTCTTCCTGAAAGAAGAAGCACCGGTTTCAGACACAACCAGAGTCCAACTTAAATTCAAGAGTTTATATTCATGCAAAGCCACCTTAAATCTCAGGATGAACTGAAATTTAATTCACAATGGCTTCAATGTAATATTTTAAGAATAACGACTTAAAACAGACTGAAGAGTTGACCATAGAATCTAAACTAAAACATTTTCTGAATAATATTAAGACCCAGGTCTTCCTAGAGCACGAAGTTTTCTATGAATTCACACAGAATTCAGATGATTAATGAACTAATCGAGAATGTGAACCTTTTTAGATATGCAAGTCAACACAAACTGTTTTCAGAGACAAAGCTGTGCTGTATAAACAGCCTTCAGCCTAAAGGTCCACTTTAGGTCCAACTATCAATCCAATTGCAGTCAGCTAATGCTGCAAGGCAGGTGGGAAGACACTACTACAAACTTATGTTGTTAATACAAGTAAACCTTTTTCCTTGATGTTTTTCAACTGATGATACTTATTCAGACTAAATATTCATTGACCGGAAACACTTCTAAAGGCAACACTTCCTTATTTTATGATTCACAGTTAACATGATAACAAGAATAAATAGTGCTAATCCACCCGAAGGTTACTATTAAACAAACCATCAATACTACTATCAATGAAAACAAAGGATCATGTGTTTTTCTCACAGGATGTTATTTCCTTAAGTTAAGCGAAAGCATTTTGTACTAAAGCTGTTTCTGAAGATAGAAAAAAACCCAACAGCAATGGATTACAGAACATAGTAGCCAAGATCAAGTATCTACCTCACAGAGACAGTAAAACCGCATCTCAGGGCAAGCAACAAGTTTCTCAACTTTATCAATAATTCCAGGATAGAATCACATTTTTTCTCCTACTTATACTGCTTATACTTATACTGCCCCGATTCCTGTCCTCCTGAGCTGACCTGATCCACTAATCTGGCAGAATTTCAGAGGAAGACCTCCAAGTCACATAACGTTATGCACAAGACAGTAAAACACACATGTAGCCGGGCATGCCATCTGTATCAGAGAAACAATACGGCTCTTGGACTAATACTTGGGCATTTTATTATTTTTTAAGGAAATTCCATTTTAAAAGATACATCTTGCTTGTTCATCCTAATGAGACACATTTAAGTATCACTGCTCCCTGCATTTTCCGGATGAACTGTTTTTGTGCCTTCAGCGAACAGAGGGATGAAGAATATCAGCTGCTTAGTTTTCTACAGATGTATATGGGAAGAAGACCTTGGGGAAAAAAATAAAGCTTTTCCTGTTGGACTGCTCACAGCATTGATTTGTCAAAATGCACAATTTCTCAGAGTTGGAGCTTAGAGTGAGAAAAAATCTGCCAGACAGCCCAGTCAGACATAGGAAGTGTGATTCTTTTCAAAACTGCATTTGCATTTTTCAGTGTGCGTGGGGAGGTATGCAAAACTGTAAGGCATATATTTAGGCCCCAAGTCACATTCCAGTTTAAGTTTTTAAACCACTAATTTACTGCTCTGAAATAATTTTAGCTGACTATCTTTATAATTCTGATTATTAACACAAAAGATTTTATCTTAAGTAACTGACATAAGAAAAACTTAGCACTCACTTGGAAAGAAACTGAGTACGTATAAGCAATTTTGACTTCTCCGTTAGCCTTATTGCTTATATCCATGGGCACTCCTGAGCAATCGGGGTTGTCTGGATGAGTATGCTTGTAACTGCGGGAAGAAAAAAACCACAGAATGAAGGCTGCTTCACTAACAACACTATTAAGATATCATTTGCTTATCAAGCATCAATTTCATCCATGACTCTTCCCTTAAATGTTATAGTACTTCTTAATGCTCCAACTTTCAGAACTCCTAAGGAGCACGTCACAAATGGAGGATATTTTGACACACAAACTGCTTACACAAAAGTTTATCTCCTAAAACATAACTACAGAAGAACACACTCTCTAAAACACTGCATTAATAATAATAAAAGCAGCTGTGGAAAGGCCGCACAGACACCAGAACAATTACCGGCTATACTTGTGATATCACTGCACTCAGATCCTGATTGCTGAAGACATCAAAACTTGCACTCTAATTACTCCTGCCTTGGGCACTGATGGTTTATTCAGTGATAATACGGAACATTCCCTACTAGGGTTGCTTCGCTTAATGCATGTTACTTCCACATTTCATTTTATCTTTTTTGGCATATATAGGCAATAGTGCACAAAGACCTACAGAATTCAGAGTAAGATCGCATCAATCCTCCAGCAATCAAGAGGAAAGCGAATGTCCACGTCATATGCCTGAAAAGATTTCTCCAAACCAAAGCAAGCATGCTGGGATAGATCACAGCTCAACAACAACTTATTTCTGAATACTGACCTTTTTGGTTCAAGTTTAGCAGCAACAAGTCTTGCTCCCAGAGCTTCATTTTCCACAACGTGGTAATATATTTTTATGTCAACGTGATTGAAGATATAAAAGGTATCTTTTTCATGAAATTCTGACTAAAATGATAAAAAAAAGTTAAAAAAAAATCAAGAAGATGAAGACACCTGAAAGCCTGACAAAGTTTAATTTTATACTGCATAGTTTTCTTGTCAAGAAGTTCTCCCAACAAGATGCATGCACAATTCTGGGAATACAAAGACAGTGAACTGCTTTATTGCATTAAAAAAAAACCCTTAGAACTACAGTTTGAGAGTAGCACTTCACCTGAGATGACAGAGAAACCGACCATGCTTCCATTTTATGCGACTTAAACAGCAAACTGAACTGACAGCTATGTGACAACTTTCATAACTAGATGTGTTTAATAAACAGTTGGTTCTTTTAAAACACAGTGTATATTTTTCATAGGTTAAACCAAACCTTTCAAGGTAAATAACGCAAACAACTGCTGTCTGTAACAGAACCACTTCTACATTTGAAACCAAAGATTCACTGTAAACAACAGCCAAGAGCACTGACTAGACATCTCAGGTGAAGGGATGTTTTAGATTGAAAATCAGTCAGTTCAACAAGTTGGTAAAAGCTTTACGTCTACCGCAGCTCTGTTAGTACTTCTTCAGGGTTCTGTCCCCACCCCTTTCTACAAAGGGCCCTCATGATAAGCCTGGTTTTTATTTTCATAAGGTGTTCTTCTACAGTCTTTCAATTACTCCTTCAAAAGTTATTCTCCCTACAGTAAAAAATAAAAATTCAAATGAGATGATTAAGAAATATTGCCAGATTGCATATTTGATCACAAATATGTTTCAACCATCCACTTATAAGGAGTCTGTGAAATCAATTCATTATGCAGGAAAGGAAACAAAATCAGAAGCTGGAAGGTAAAACAAAAAACCTGCTTCTTAGTTATCACTACTCCATGGAAAAGGTCTGGGGTAATCTGAAGACATTCTACATTTCCTAACACTCCACACCTACATCTCCTACCTCTCCATAACACTAACAATGCATTTATCTGGACTTCCACTAGTTAATCCAAAAGGATCCGTCTCTCATGGAAGAGAAGCTTCACTCAGTATTCTTATATACTGCCTTTATCCACTAGCCCACATCATTTTAAGAGAAGCACTCCTTCAAGAACTATTAGTTCCCACACAGAGAAAAAAATATGCCTGCAAAAAACTGTTTCCATGAAACACTTCTATCTCACAGTAATGTGAAACTCAAGCCCTTCAAAGTTAAGACATCATAGGCAATGAAGGACAACATCTTCCTTTTCCTACGTTCCTTATATTCTACACACTACCCATCTTCTTCTCTCTCCTCTATCTTTTTGAGCCTTCATGTATTACTCCACAATAGAGGAGACAGTTCTTAGACAAGCCGAGGTGAGACTCAGAGATTGTAGTACCTGCACATCTATCAAAACATTCAGTTTTAGAGGAACAAATGTTCTTAAGATAGTGAAGACTCACCATAGAAACAGGACACAGAAGAAATATAAGTCTTTAGAACAGTAAAAAAGGGGATATTAAAAAAAAAGTCAAACTCAAACGTACGTTAATAACACAGGCATCTTTTGGACGGCCATCTTCTGTAATGTAACAGCCAATGGGAAAGCCAGGATTGCAGAACCTCTGGCCATCTTCAACATCATAGCACCAGGTGACAGGCATGTTGTCCACAATCCTGTGAATTATACACTGACACTTCATCATCTTTCCAAATATACAGCATAATGCAAAAAGAAATACACAAATCCATAGGTAGGTGTGTTGGAAATAGGCGGCCTACTCTGTGACCACCAAAGCATTCTATTCACTGAACCAGTTTCTGAAGTGCCCTTTCAAACACAGATCAAACCACAAAGCTCTTCCACTCTGAAGAATTAACCGTTTCATTATTTTTTCTTTAAAAATAGCCCGACTCATCCATGATAGCAGCTAAAATGAACTACATCATTTCCAGTTTCTTCAAGACAAAAACACAAAAACTGTGCTCACACATTACATATGCATTATTAATCCTCCAACTTTCTAATTGCTCTTCAGTTGCAAAATACATGTTTCTTGACACTGCTTGAAGTATCTCCAAGTTCTTTACCATGCTGCTCTCCATCCACTCACCAACCAGCCTGTATCTATGTTTGGGATTGCCCCAACCCAGGCGTGGGACCTTGCACTTGGCCTTGTTCAGCTGCATGAGGTTTCCACAGGTCCACCTTTCAAGCCTGTCAAGCTCCTCCTGGATGGCATCTTTTCAGTCCAAAGTTTTGACTGCACCACACAGCTTGGTATCATCTGCAAACTCTCTGAGGGTATGCTCAATCCCAGCATCCATATAACCAATGAAAATATTAAACAGTCCCAGTATGGACCCCTGAAGGGCATCACATGGCTCAGTGTCCAGGTAGACATTAGTGACATCAACTGCCAGCCTTTGGATGTGGCCATCCAGCCAACTCCTTATCACTGAAATCCCTCAACACCTTCTCTGTCCCATGTAGAGACAAGGAAGTTGCATAGGACGACATCAAAAGCTTTCCACAAAAATAATGTGGGACAGTAAGATACTATCCAATATGCTGTAAATAGTAAATATATCAAAAAACAAACAACAAAACCCACTAAAAATATACTTTTAAATTGAGAGATACTCATCATGCTCAATTCTCCTTTTGCACAAAAAAAGCACTAAGAATGTGCTCCTTTATGTCATGAAATGTTTTAACTAGCTGGAAGATAAATCCCCAAAGCAATTTATTCGAAGATTTAAAATTCAGCAGCCACTCTTAAAGCACTGTTAATTGCTCCAAGATATATCTGTACAGTTCAATTAGTAAATGACACACATGAAGACATGAGACAACAGCCATCTCTCGGGCACAGCTAAACCAAAAGAAGACATCTCACAAACTTAACAAGACATGTTTTTGCAAAATGTATCAAGCTGCTGAATAGTCTTTACAATTAAGCATTCCAGGATTACAATCACTAAGCTGTTAATGTTAACAGATACCTGCTAAGGTCTCATTAGGTACTTCACACACAAGTAGGACTTCAGATAACAATAAAGAACTACTAAGTGGCACGTGGTGCCTTTGATAAAACAATGAGGTCTGCACCATCCCCACCACCAGCTACCATACAGAGCTAGGTACCAATATTGACTCATATCGACACAACAGAAGAAAGGTATAAAAGCCCCTTTCAAAAAGGCAATTTGCAAGTTCTCAGTCTCTAGCAGAGCTATGTAACAGCAGTAGAAACAACCCAATCTGACTTGCCTAGCCATGCTGTACAGGGCACAATTAAGTTACTGATTTGCAGCTATTCCAGGTGCAAGTCATTACACTTGGTTCTTATTTGAAATTCTGCCTCCATACATATGCAAGAGGCAGCTCTCCGTTTTGTTGGTACCTCCATTTCGTAAACCAAAACAACAGGTAACACATTAACCTACTGCAAACGACTTTGGTTGGGATAAAGGTTTTCCCCTGCATCTTCTGTAGCCAAGGCATACAAAGCTGCCTTCAAGCTGCAATGCTGGAACAAATTGATAATTTAAGAAGCAAATCATTTTTCCAAGTTAATCTTAACATTTGAAATGACTTGAAGAGATTATACATGAGGTGCAAATAAGCTATACAAGTATTCTTACACGTCTTCCAAGAACATCTGGGGATAAACATGGTCAGACAAGATATCACTGTTGCTTTTGAGTCCAATTCAGTACGTCAATTATTAATCTTATTTAGTGGTCTTTAAAACCTTAAAGTACTTCGCACCATCTGTGTTCCCCAGGAATTTCATGACACATTGAAGCCTGATAATAAACCTCCATCAAATCCTCACTTAGGCTACACCTTGCTGATCCCCATGTAGCAGAATCCTATAGCACTCCTGAATCATTAACCACAAAATGCAGCCACTTTCACTCTGTGGATCTGTGGTTGATGAGGGACTGTCATTACTGTAACAGACATAAACACGGATATTTCATGACCCACTGATTCCAAAGTTTTACAGCAGCAGAACTAGTGCTCCAATTGCTTAATTCTTTGCTCTTGAAGTAACTACAAATATAAGAATATAGAGTGTTCTAAATTTAAAGGGAAGTTTTCCCACTAAAAATTGAACATCGTACTTGAATTGAAACAGCTCCATCAAGTTTGTGGTACAGGCTAAAAAGCACTCTTAAATGTGTAAGTGTATTTGTGAACTGATGTCATCAGAGAAAAAAGTGTTTGTTTTGTGATAGGATCACAACTCTGGGAAATTTTTCATTTGATTTTTCGTGTACACACCAAAACACAGACAAACTTTAAAGGGTAAGCATTATGCCACACCAACACATACCGGTGAAATTCAAAGTGATGCAAATTTTATAAACATATGCAATATTTAATAGGAATATAGCCAAATGAAGTACCTTTGAAGATCTACTTATTTCAGCATTAGGCATATACACTACAAATCCCTGCAAAAACAGCTGCATCCTTCAGAACTCCTTTATTTACTCCCCTATTCACTTACATAAACACATAGCTGCTGCCTGCAAACCTCTCATCTAATTTATCAGCTTGCAACTCCACTAATTTTCAAGAGATTTCCAAGAAGATTCAGATCAGTGAGACAGTCTACCCCAAAACAGGACAACAACAGCTTCCAAGAACAGCAGAAAAAGCACTCACTGCCCATTCACTGTGGATGGCTGTGTTGAAACTGAACAAACAGAATTGGTATTAGAGGAAAAATATTTAATGACAAAGCAACATTCAACATTTCACCTGTTTTGTTTTTTTTTACTAATATATTCAGAATCTTTTAATTTAATTAGATGAAAACCAATTTTTGGTTCAGTGAAGCAGACAGTACGTATTTGGAATCATCTGGGCAATATTAATGATGCTTATTCCACAGACATGCCAAAATGAACAGCTCAGACAACTTAACTCCTAAGTTGTTCCTTCTACACTTGCACCTAAGGACTGCTGTTAGCACAGAACACCAACATACAAAGCACTACAGACAGAAATATCCACATACGCCATCTGTAACATCTACACAGAACCTGCAGATAAACATTTCCCATCTCCTGGATTTTGGTGCAGAGCACAGCTGAGCGCTAAGTAAAAAATCACTTCAGCATACACATCCCATACGGCCTCACCCTTATGGACCATCAGAAGAGAATCTCAACATCCAAGCAGAAACAGAGCCCCAGCACATTCCAAGATAATTTAGATGGTATTTTTTTTTTCCAGTTTTATTTTTTGTATCTGTCACACAGGGTCTCAGAGAACAGAAGAAGATTCAGTGTATACGTGTTCCTCCAGCTAATTAGCTCATTTTCACTGGCCACCCTTCATTTCCATATCCTATACAAAAAAAGAAACTTTGCATACCCAGAACTACTGATGCCATCTCTTGGGCACGACATTACAAAGAGAGTGCAAAGGCTTCTGAAGAGAGATGACCTAAAAGTAGACTGAAAGTTTCAATTCTTTCCTCAAACCAATCTCTATGCTTACAGGTGCAAAGAAATAGCAGTACTTTACAGTGAGCAGACAGCAGGAAAAAAAAACACCCAGACACTATGTTTGGAAACACACTTGTTTCCATGAAGCACTCATTCCTGTTGTGTGCTCTTAAGTAAAAATAAATAAATGAATATATTAAGGCAACATACAAAATAACTTTTGCAAAAACAGGATGGTAATGGATTTAGTACAAAAGCCTCACACTGAACCTGTATTAACATGCAAATACAAAACGACCAACTTCATTAATTATCAACAGTATATTAGACTTACCAATCCGTGAACTGATGTAAACTTACCAATGATGTTGATAATTCAGTAGCATACTTTTTTTCAAAAAATCTAATTTCTGCTTATCCTCTGGCTTTTTGGTATCATAGGTTTTTGTACAAACAGCTTTACATGTCTCCTTCTTGTTGAACGTGAACTACAAAAATGAAGTACATATGAAGAAAGATTGGTAAAAGCATGCTTCTGCAATTCCCGAATTTAACAAGTTTTCCCCCATACACTTATTACCGTGTATGCTAATATAATAAAAAGAATTATCAAGACTATATACATTGACATTACAGAGGAGCTTTTCATATTGGCATCTACTATAAAATCCCTTTGCGATCTTAAAGCACATTGTAAGATCTCTACTATCTGCTACTAAGAGCATCTTGTTACCAATTAACATCTGTTTTCTGTTGTGGCTTACCAGGCAAGTTATTTGATCTGACAGTAGCAATACTGTCCCATGCAGATTCAAGCAAGAATTTTGTCTCCCATAACATGTACTGTGGAAGGTGAAAGTTTTGGTCACCAGAAAGACCATTTCTGACTCTTCTACTCCATATCTGCACAATTTTTGGACCTGGTTGCAAGAGTAAGAATACTCCATTTCCTCTAACAAGAGAGAAATTTCAGCGGAGAAGTGAGGTTCCAAAGACTGAAGAAAACCTCCACAGAATTTCAGGCCACAAGCTTTATGAGCGGGGTTGGTCGCTTCTCACTGGTGACAGGATGAGGGGAAATGGCCTTAAGTTGCAGCAGGGTAAGTTTAGGTTGGATATCAGGAAACACTTCTTTACAGAAAGGGCTGTTAAACACTGGAATAGGTTCCCCAGTGAGGTGGTTGAGTCACCATCGCTGGATCTGTTGAAAAGCCATTTGGATGTGGTGCTCAGGGACATGATTTAGCAGAGGGTTGTTAGAGTTTGGGTAGTATGGTTAGGTTGTGGATGGACATGATGACCTTTAAGGTCTTTTCCAACCTGAGTGATTCTATGATTCTATGCAAAGTCAGGTTAAATTGACAGATTTCTATTATGTTATTATCCATTATTTCAGATATTGAAATCCTTTGAGATAAAGCCCTAATGAAAGGATCTTCAAGATTCTGACCTCTTTTGGTTACACTGGATTATAAGTATTAATAAAAGCCCTTTTCACAGAACAAACCCTGTAAGGAGACGGTTCTATCCTCTCTCCAAACAACACTTGGCCAAGGTTTTCAGATGGACGTTTCTTCCCTTCCGCTTGACAGAAATCAAACCTGAATTATAGAAAAGATAGCAAAATTAGGTAAGTTTTGTAGATGTACATGTCAGACCCAATACAGCACCCCAAATCAAAACCATCACCACAAGTAAAGGGGCTATATATACGACAGTTTCTTACTTGAATCTGCAAAGTGTGAAAATCACAGCCCAAACTGGGGGAAGTGATACAAGTTGGAGCTTGATAAATCCCTTAACAGATAACCTTGTAGTTTGTTTAGACAGTGGGAAGGGTCTGCTTCTTTGTACTGAACAGATAAGGGAGGTTCCCGAGACTTTGTATCTTATGGAATATGCAGGGAAGGCCTCTGAATGTATATAAACTGAAGATCTTTTTCATGCAAGACATGCATGACCGGTGGAGAGTATCCCCCACACATCCAGTGCTAATAATAAAGAATACCTACATTCTATCACTCCACCTTGAGTCTTAGACAGTTTCTTGATTCTTCTGGTATCAGAAGGGACAAGAAAAGCCCTACAGTCAAGCCGCTTAATTGGCTATTTCAGAACTCAGTTTATATTAAGTAGAGGAGAATAAATGTTTCCTTTAGCAATTGCAGGTTTCCTATTTGCACAGGAATTTTAGCCAGGAATTAAGTCTTCACATCGTGTCACGACAGTCAAAAGAAACGCATGCAAATCAGATTCTTGGGAGAAAATAATAAAACAAAACCATCAACGACTTGCTTCACAACAAATGCCATTAAATAAAAAAGTTACAACACTTTTAGTCACCGAATCTTTTAATAGCACACCTTCCACGTTCTTCCTAACTTCAAGCGTCCCATACTTGTATTCATTAAGATATGGATATAACGAGTGCTTAATCTCTTCAATATTAAATAGCAAAGTATTTTTCGAAGCAACAACTTTACAAGCTTGTACAGAGCACAGACATATTCTGTGTACTCCCACGATGAGTAACGAGAAAGCATTTAACACCTCATTAAGATAATTGATGGGAAGTTCACACCTCGTTACCACTTCAACTCATCTGGCTATAGGCTACCAAAGACTGCAGTAATACTTTATCCTATAAAATTACTATATATTATAAAATAAAATTACTATATATATATATATATATAAAATTACCCTATAAAATTTATATATATATATATATACACACACGCACACATATACATATATATATATACACATATATATGTAAAAACAGGGGTGGGGGGTGGAAGATGGGGAGAGAGCCTGCAAGGAAAACCAAGAAATAGGGAACAAAAAACCCATTTCCTGGAAATTCATTTGAGATTCGCAAATTGTTTAATTAAAAAATGGAAATAAAAAACGAAAATGGAAAAATAAATGGACACTCCTCGTTTGGAAACAGCTATATCAAAGCACTAATAACACTTAAATATAAATATAAATGTAATTCATCTTGTTGGAAGAAGTGCAAACTAGAACAATGCAGACAGTACAAGGTACTTACGCAGTATATTCATAGGGAAGGACAGACTCTACAGAGTCAAGCCTGTTCACAAACAGCTCGATTCCAGACTGAAAGAACCAGGATAGTCAGTGGTTATATTTCATCCATTCTCATATATATTATATATATACCCATAGATTGACTTGTGTCAATAAGGTAAACAAAAGTCTCACACTGGACAGATAAAAATTATGCAACCGTATATCTTGAAATGCAGATTCTCATATAAAGAATTATATCCGTTGGGAACATACCTTAAATGCTATCTGAGCATGAGGAAAACAGAGACCACATGACAAAACCACTTTAAGGCTAACATAAGCATACAGATGAGAAGATAGCAAGAAATCAGATACAAGAATAATACAGTTATCACAGTTGCTGGTTTTAGTTTAATGCAGCAGCTGGAGCTATCTTAGCCATCACCATAACTTCTGCATGAGAAGTCTTAAAAGGATATGGTGAAAAGCACGGATCAGATCAGTGCATGTATACTGGTCCACAATTTCATTTATGAAGCAACCAAAAACTCAGCTGTGGGGTTTAAATAACGTAATCAAATTGATACGCTATTTTAAGTTGGTACAGCAGTGTTTTCCAAAGACACGGATGGCAAGGATGTCCACATTCACCTTCTTATAAAAGTTTAGCAACAATTCCAACAAATTCTGAGGAAGAACCTGAAATTCAGCCTGCTGTGGTTTCAGATGAAAGTTTGGTCTACACAGTTAAGAGTAGCTCCAACTTACAGTTGGAGCAATCTGCTGCTAATGAGAGTTCTCTCTCTTCCCCCTTTAAGCTAGTCCCAAAGTCCTTCTGGATTTCAACTGTTTGACTTAAGCTGGTTTTGGCATTTATCTACTTGCAGAGTAAACCCATTTGAATGGTGAAAATAACAAGAAAAACAAAACCCAAGCCAAATCTTATCCAAGGAAACTTTTATAAAGGCATTTTCTAGCAGCAAAGCAAACCGACCCATCTTACTGCGCAGTTAGGCAAGAGCTGGAGACAGGAAAGGGAATGCATTAAAGAGCAAGACCCCTCTCTCAACAGCAAGCCATCTATTTTCGCACGTAAATCAACAGCAGAGCTTCTCCTGCTCATGCAAAGTCATTCTCAATTAGCCAAAACAAGAAATAGTGGACAAAAAACATGGAACTGTTCACATTCGTTGCTGCTCAGATACTTCAGCCGGGTACTGTGCCTGACTGATAACACCGTTCCTGTCCACAGGCTACTCAGGATGCAGTTCCAAGGGAGGAAGGCAGCTGTGAGCTGTTATATTGACTTACTAAGGGAAAGACACTGTAGCACTCCTTCTTCCAGTGCCCTAAGCCATGCAGCCTTGCTGCTCACCTCTGCCTTGTGCACCCTCGTCATATATATACGCCGGACTAGTTTTCTGCTATGTTAGTGAGTTACAGTGGCTTACAAAGGCATGACATAAAAGAAGAATTTAATACTCAGGGAAGCGTTACTACTTCAGTCTGCACACATCACATCCAACCTCTGACTATATTCCAATCGGAAATAAGGAAAAACAGCTGTACTGAATTTGACCAAGCAGATCAGATGACAGCTCAGAGGAAGGTGGAAAAGTGAGTCTCATCGTTCTTGTGCTCCTATAGGTGTGTGCCCCACTTAACAACATCACATCCCGCCTCACTAAGAGAGCAGGAGATCCACAGAGAGCAGAACAGACAAACAGGACTATTTAGAGATGCGGTCTGTAGACCTAAATTTCAAGCAAGGGAGAACTCAGTATTACTGAAATGATAATCAATGGTGGCAACTCTAAGAACTCAGCCAGAACACGTGAAAAATTAACGTTGTAGAAGGAAGCTCAATTTTACCCACTTACATAAATATTATGCTATGGCAATTATCTGACTGTGCACTATCTTCTCACCACACACTACACTAAATGGGGACAATTCAACTGAAAGAATGATTCAGACTTCCCACGTGCCTCTGTCTCACTAGGAAGGAATAACAAGAAGTGCCTTAACTCAGAAACAGATTTTCAGAATAATACAGCTGATGAGGATATCCTAAAATGTTCAGCTAGCCACTGCTGACAGATTCACATTAACTGCCTACTCGCATTTATAAAGGGATAAATATTCAGAATAAAGATTCAAACATGTTGTGGACACTGCATGGGGGGGGGAAGCAATGATGCCTGAGCAGGATCACTCCATAAGCATCTTAGGTATAACTCAAGGACAGCCAGCAACCTGCTTTGCTTAAAAATCTTCTAACACAATCCTAGCCTAGACCAGGAATCATTTAAAAACGGCAGTGTTTCTCAGGGATGCTCTGAAGAACTACAGACTGCAGCTTGAAAACTTCAGCCTGTAGTTGAAGAAAAATATTTCTTCAGGAGGGCAGCACAGCATTGTAACAGGTGGTGGATGCACTGTCCTTGGAAGTTTTCAAGTGTTGCCTAAACAAGGGCAGAGCTGATGAGGTGCTGGCAGCAGTCTTGCTTCTTGAATAAAGTTGTGCTCTGTGATCTCCTGAGGTCACTTTCAAACACTACTTCTATGATCCGATGGAAGAACATCCACAGAGCATTCCGGTGCTATGACAGAAGCGGTGTGGAAAGAAGACTGAAGGAATGCATGGTTAAGTGTTTAGAAGAGGACTTGACCAGTCAGAATTAAACAACACAGTTAAGAAAGAAGGGAAAAGTACAGCTGCTACCACTTCTGTCATGGCAGCAGCAAACAGCTCCTAAAGCTCACCCAAAGGAGCAAAAACTGCCTTAAGAACACACCCCCACTAACCAACATGCTCACAAATATGCTATTTAGTCACGTGAAGTTTTCTCACCAGTCCTGGAAGCATGAAAATAACTTTAAACGTCATTGAGAGTTTGGGATCAGGGTGTTTGGGGTGGGGAAGCTCTGTGCTGTCGACTCGTGACAGCCCGGAAGATACAGCTGTCACTTCACGCTCATCCTGGCTGGTTACCTGCCTGCAACCAGCAGCTGTTAACTCCTGACAAATGACCTGCTGGAAACTCTCACTTGGCACAGCACGTACAAGGGCCAGGAGATGGGCGGGCCGCTCCCGTCTGTAAGATGACAGTAACTCGGGAGAGGAGCCGGCAGCCGTACGACCTACTAACACGTTACCGTGAGCCGTCACGCTTCGAGCCGCAGCGCGCTCAAACTCCTCAAGGGCAGCAGCCCCCGGGCCGCCCCGCTCCTGCCAACAGTCAGGTAGGACGAGGAGAGAAAAAGATCGGACGGAGCCCAGCAGGACGCACGGCGGGTGCAGGCCGCGCAGCGAGCCGGGCCCCAGGAACGCGGGAGGCGACGAGGCCTCCCCACCTCAGCGCGGCCGCCCGGCCCCAGGCCGCTCCGGCGGGCTCACCTTGCACTCGGGCTTCTCCTTGGAGGGCTCGCAGAAGTTGACGGGCGCCAGGCCCGGCAGGTAGAAGCCGGCGGCGGGGGGAGGCGGCGCGGTGACCGCCAGAGCGGCGGCGATGAGGAGCGGCCGCAGGGCCATGGCGGGCGGCGGTGGAGGGGGGGCGGCTCCCTCGGCGCCTCTCGCGCGCGCCCGCGGCACCAACGGTCGCTGCTGCGTCGCCCCCCGCCTCGAGCGGCCGCCGCTTCCGGCTTCTCGCGCTCGGACACGTCACCCCACGCGGCCCGCCCGACGGGGGCCGAGAAGGAGGGGGCGGGGCCTGCGGGAGCCGCGGGGCCGCCCTGCGCGTTCGCTTCCGGGTTGCGTAGCGCCCGCTCCGGTTGCCATGGCAGCGCGGCCCGGCCCCGCTGCGCGCCGTGCCTCGTCACGGGTACGTGCGTACCTATGGGCGCACGCTGGTTTTAATTCTCTGTAGAATCTAGACAATTAAATAGAGCTGGCATATGAAACGCTGATGTATGAATGTGCGTATATCGTAGAATCACAGAACCCCGAGTCGGAGGGGAGCCGCAGGGATCGCGTGTATCACGTAGCCCGGCTCCCGGCTCCACACAGCACCACCCGCACCCTATGTCTGAGAGCGGTGTCCAAACGCTCCTTGCACTCCGGTAGCTCGGGGCTGTGCCCACTGCCCTGGGGGCCCCTTCCATGCCCACTGCCCTCTGGTGCAGAGCCTTTTCCTAACCCCCAGCCTGACCCTCACACGAAATATATGCATTTTGAGAATGCAGAGCGGGCATTGCTCAGATTTCTTGTTTGAGCTTTCCCGATTTCCTGCAGTTTTCCACCAGTTCGGGTTGATTGTGCAGCTTTAGAAGCTCCACACATCTAATGGAGAGCTGTATTTATAAATAGCGCAGCACTGCTGCTGATTTACGCTTGGTTCTCAGAGTATCTTTGAACTCCTAGTTCTTAAAGGGCTCGAGGCACGGTGGGGATGCCTATGTAGCTCACAACCTGATACATCACCATGATCCTGGGGCAGCTAAAGCAGTAGCTGGCAGAAGTTGCATGATGGCCAGCCCTTGTTCTCACAGGGGACTTCAACTTCCCTGATATATTCTGGAAATATAATACAGTACAGAAGAAGCAGTCTAAGAGGTTTCTAGAGTGTGTGGAAGTTAACTTCCTGATACTGCTGATAAGAGAGCCTACCAGGAGAGGTGCCCCACTAGACCTGCTGTTCACAACCAGAGAAGGACTGGTGGAGATGTGGAGGTTGGGAGCTGCCTCGGGCACAGCGACTACAAAATGGTAGAGTTGTGTATTCTTGGTGAAGTAAGGAGAGGGGTCAGCAAAACTGCTACCTTGGACTTCCAGAGGGTAGATTTTGAACTATTTGGGACACTGGTAGGGAGGGTCCCTTGAGATTCAGTCCTGAAGGGTGAAGGGGTCCAGGAAGGCTCATCACTCCTCAAGGGGGAAATCTTATAGGTGCAGGAGCAGGTTGTCCCCTTGTGCTGTAAGATGAACCAGCAGGGAAGAATACTGATGGGGATGAATGGGGAACTTTTGCTAAGACACCAGGAGAAAAAGAGAATCCACCTCCTGTGGAAGAAGGGACAGATAACGTGGGGACAGTACAAAGAATTTGCTAGGATATGCAGGGAGAAAATTAGAAAGTCAAGAGCCAAGCTTGAATTCAGCTTGGCCACTGTAGAAAAAGTCAACAAAATTTGTCTTACAAATACATTAACAGTAAGAGGAAGGCTGGGGACAACCTCCATCCTCTACTGGATGCAGTAAGGAACATGACCAGTTTGTCTGGGATGTCTGGGATGGGGAACCTACAATGAGACAATTAGAGATATTCTACTCCATCTAGACTGTCACATGTCCATTGGGCCAGATGATATCCACCTGAAGGTGCTTGAGAGAGCTGGCGGAGGTGATTGCCAGGCTACTTTCTACCATCTGTCCACATATCTGGTCAACGGGAGAGGTCAGGGGATTGGAGGTGTGCCAGTGTGACTCCTATCTACAAGAAGGGTTGGAATAAGGATGTAGGGAATGACAGGGATGTCAGCCTGACCTCAGTACCAGGGAAAATTATGGAACAGATCATCTTGAGTGAGATTATGCAGCATGTGCGGGACATCCAGGCCATCAGGGCAAGCTAGCATGGGTTAATGAAGGGCAGGTCTATTTGACCAATCTCATCTCCTTCTGTGACCAGGTGACTTGCCTGGCAGATGAGGGAAAGGCTGTTGAGGAAAGCCTTTGACACTGTCTCCCACAGTATCCTCCTGGAGAAGCTGGCAGCCTGTGACTTGGACAGGTACACTCTTTCCTGGGTAAAGAACTGGGTGGAGGACCAGGCCCAGAGAGTGGTGGTGAACAGAGTTAAATCCAGCTGGCCATGAGTGTTGCCCCCCAGGGATCAGTATTGTAGCCCATCCTGTTTAATATCCTTATTGATGATCTGGATTAGGGCATTGAGTGCACCCTCAATAAGTTTGCAGATGACACCAAGTTGGGAGGAAGTGTCGATCAGCCTGAGGGTAGGAAGGCCATAGAGAGTGATCTGGACGGGCTTTATAGCTGGTCTGAGGCCAATGAGATGGAGTTAACAAGACCAAATGCCGGGTCCTGCACTTTGGTCACCACAACCCCAGGCAACTCTACAGGCTTGGGCCAGAGTGGCTGGAAGACTATGCAGAGGAAAAGGACCTGGGAGTGTTGTTTGACGCTTGGCTGAACATGAGCCAGCAGTGTGCCCAGGTGGCCAAGAACGCCAGTAGGATTCTGGCTTGTATCAGAAATAGTGTTGCCAGCAGGAGCAGGGAGGTGATCATTCCCCTGTACTCAGCTCTGGTGAGGCCACATCTTCAGTATTGTGTTCAGTTTTGGGCCCCTCGCTACAAGAAAGACATCAAGAGCCTGGAGCGTGTTCAGAGAAGGGCAATGAAAGGGGTCTGGAGCACAAGTCTTATAAGGATTGGCTAAGGTAACAGGGATTGTTCAGTCTGGAGAAGAGGAGGCTCAGGGGAGACCTTATCGCTCTCTACAGCTACCTGAAAGGAGGTTGTGGTGTGGTAGGAGTTGGTCTCTTGTCCTGTGCAGCTAGAAGTAGGATGAGAGGGAATGGCCTCAAGTTGTGCCAGAGGTGGTACAGGTTGGATGTTAGGAAGAGCTTCTTCTCTGAAGGAGTAATCAGGCATTAGAACAGTCTGACGAGGGAGGTGACTGAGTTCCTGGAGGTGTTCAAGAAACATGTAGATGTAAGGAATACGGTTTACTGGGCAATACTGATGGTAGGTGGACAGTTGGACTTGATGATCTTGTAAGTCTTTTCCAACCTTAATGATTCTATGATTCTATGACTACTAATGGCATGGGTATGGAGCAGGCAAGTTGGACCTGCAGATGGGTCAGTTTACCCAGAGTCTGACCAGACACTGCATTGGGCACTTAGATCACATAATATACTTTTACTTTGGGTTATTTTAATTTATTTTTATAGATTTCTACATCACATATGCCATTTTTATTTAATATAAACATATGCTAATTTATAATGTAAATATTATGTGTTAGATATTTATAAACACAACATATTTGACATTTAAGTTGTTCATCTAGCTTTCTTATTCCTAAGTCTAATTCCTACTTGTCTCATCCTGTAGATATCCTAAGAGCACAATTATAAGATCAAGGCTTGTGACAAGCGCAGCTGGAGAAGAAATCCCAGTTCTCTCTTTTTATTTAAAATTACTCATGGTTAGGGTAATCAGGTTGTAAATGATCCAGGTTCAGTTTCTCTTCTGCCACAAGAGAGTTCAAACGTATCTCCCTTTTCCCAGGTTAATATTCCAAGCAAATTACTTTTGTGGGCCTTATTCCATTCCTTTACATGAGAGAATATTTAAAGGCCTTTGCCCATTTAATCCTCATCTTCCTTGAGAACTCTCCAAAAGCTTCATGATGAGCAGGAGTCATGGTGTGCTTTGTGATCTGCTTAAATCCCTCCTTTTACTCTACCTCCATGACTACAAAGCCTACTGATTCAAAGAAATTGTAGTGAGTGCTCTGTCTCTTGGTCCAAAGAACATCGGGATGCATATGATGCTGTATGCTATGATGCTCCTTCCTTTCTGAGCCTACAAAGGTGGTGTGGAAAAGCAGTTTGTAGGCTGCATTATTCATTCAGTATAGTGGCTCTTTTAGAACAGCTATAACCATGGGTTATATCCCAGAAGTAGCTGTGGTCCATGAGATCTGATTTTGGCCTGGGTGAGACCTCAAGGTTAACAAGAACTTCAGTGGGAATTTGGTTGAGTTTTTCCCTTCTTGGACTCCCCTACTGCAGGTTTCACAGCCATAGGTCACAACAGAGTTGGGTGTGTTTTTAGTACCGGAAGAACAAGTATCACAGGTTTTATCAGGGGAAATGCCAAGATTACACAAGACACCAGAGAATTACTATCCCACTGATTAATAAATCATCAGAAGTTAAAGAAGAACAGCCTATGTTATTTCACTCACAACTTCTTCTGATGAGATAACACAAATGAAAGAATATAGGGTCATCACAAACTGCTGCAAAGATAAGCATCAGTCACTGAAAAACATTATCCATTTTTTGTTATCAGGAACTCTTCAGAATAACTTTTATTACTATTGTGGTTGTTGTCAACTTTTGCTGCTTTATGTCTGGACCACAGGGAATGCTGCCTTCTTACAGGGATTCACAACTCTTACAGTTGAGTTGTTCATTTCAAAAACAAACTTTTAAAAGGCCTTTATATCCTACCTGTCATTGGCTAGTGCACTCTCCCAGTATATTCTCTCCTTTGCTTGGAGGCACTGAAACCCACTTTTCTCACAGTAATGTCTTATACGCCAAGCTGCAGGGAGGCTGTTCCACTTTGGAACAGATATATATTACCTGCAGTGGAGAGTGTGAGCACACAGTTAAGGATTACTCTCCTGCACAGTGTTTAGGGCACAAACATCTACTTTACTGCAAACATTATTTGCAACAGAAACTGGAACCCAAATTTCTCTTCTTGCAGATGAGTTCTGCTGTATAGAAATATATGAAATATACAAAGTGTCTTGTAAATGACTGCTCTCTTTTTCTCTCCTGAGAGAGTCAGCTCTAGCAACTTCATGATAAATTCATTTTTTAGGAAAATACCCTGCTAATAAGTAGCCCTTAGTGTGGTAGCTTCGTTATTTTTCTAGGAACTGAATGGTATGGGAGAGAACATCATGAGGTAAAGACAAAAATCTATTTAAAGTCTCTTGTGTTCCAGATGACAATATGGTGATAGAGATGACATTATCGTGGTCACTGTTGTAACCATTTGCCTTCCTTCCCCCAGCAGATATATCAAGTGTGCCTGAGAAGTTCTTGCAGATAGAACAGGTAAAGGATTATGGTTTGTGAAGCTTGATGCTACCTTGGCTTGAGAAGATCTGAGCAGTGCAGTCCTGCTGAGTGTTAGGTACTTCTGCAAATGATTGGAGGCCAATTTTTAGGGAACTCTGATCCTAAAAATGGAGGGGACTGTGTGCTTCCTCAGAGAGATGATAGCAGAGCAGGCTTGCAGCTGAGGAGGAAGATGAGCACATGAAGTGCCTTCTTCCTGTAGATCTAAAGCTACCTTGGCAATAAGGATGTGTCATTAACCATGTTACTTGTGGGTCTAGTGGGAACGGAGGCATGGCTTGAGCTCACTCCAGCAGATAACAATGGATAGCAGCATTGCCAGCAAGGTGCTGGGCAGAGATCCTGCTGGCTTTGTGCCCTTTTTCCCAAGGCACAGTTCTCTGGCAGGTAGGTTTTGGCCTGGGACCATTGCAGCAGCTGTGCTGCAACCCTGGAATACTCTACTGGGCTTGGTGGTGTGTGACGTATACTTCTTGTCTGGATCAGGGCATGACAGCTGCGTTCCAGGAAAAGCCTATCCTCCCCTGAAGTCAATTCACTACCTAACTATTTACCTACATAAACAGTCAATGCAGCGTTCAGACTAACTGCACAGGATGCGGAAACTTGTCTGGCTGTGACATTGCTCTGTTTATTTGGTTTTATAACTTGCACATCTGTTTCTTGCTTATTTTTTTTTTTTACTCTTTGCTCAGGAATTAACTTCAGCACCTTCTGTGTCTTTATGAATTGCCTCAGATTAATATTTAACACAAATGCATTCAGCTTTTGGTATGCTACCAGAAGACCTATGTCCTCTTTCACACTGTTTCAGATGATACAAGAAATGTGCTTGAACTCTGATATCTGACTCGACAAAGGAATGACTGAATTTAAAAAGAGATTTATCAGGTAAAGACTACCAGTAAATCTAAACAGAAAATGCTGAAAAGATTATGCAGCCATTGCTCCATATTAAGGCAAAATTCAGCCCAGCTCACCACTTTGCCTAGGCAACAGGGCAGAGCCTTTAGAGAAGGAAGTGTGCCAAAGGAGATGTGGCAATGCCTTGCAAACATAAAACAGGCTGCTCTGGGAGGAAGAGGAGGCACGTGGCATCGGCTAGCACAGACTGAGTGGTAATGGCCTTAGGAGCAGCTGAATTTATGACTGTTTTCAGCAGTTACTCTATGTAAGGTTTCTGTGGTGTCTCTGGTGAATTTTAAACCAGCACAAAAGAAAGTGTGGGAAGATTGCTGCCTGCGTGGCCCACGCCTGCCGTGTTTGGAGCAGGCCTATGCCAATTAGCCTGTTCAGCCCTCAGGGTGTAATAATGTAATTGTTGTTACCATTAGTACCAATTATAGGAATTAGAAAGAAACAAACCTTTATACAGGAGAAAGTAGAATATGTTTGCGGATAAACCAAAGGGGAGTGCTTTCTTTTACTAGCTCTATGACCCCCAAATCAATTAAGCTGGTTACGTGTTCAGCAGTCAGCATGGTCAGTAATTAGTAGTTTCTCCACAGTTTCAAGCTTAAATACCACTCCTGGTGATCACTGTCTTCTGAGAGACTTCAGATCTGGGTACTGACCTATCCTAGAGCATCTGGGAGTAGCCTTATATCAGTCAGTGAAGGAAGCTAGGGGGAGTTGAATGCTGTCCAGAGGCTGTCTATGAAGTAGCCACAGGAGAATCTGTGTTTTTGTTTTTCTCCTGAACAGTCTCTTCTTGGATCTTAGACAAGGCTTAAACGAGATTTTTGAAAAAAAGCTGCAAGAAAAATTTTGTGTAATAGTATGTATGCAATTATTCTCTTCCATAAGCAGAAACATGCAGAGTGACACCATTTGGTTATTACCAACTAATCTGTGGTCAAATTTCTGAAGTATTTTATCATTGCTCTTTGCACTTCTATAGCAGAACGTATTAACACATTCAGTCTCCACCTTCATGGACAAAGATTTACCCAAGTCCACATCCTGGTAGTGAGTTTTGCACCACTGTAAAACAAATCACGTTTGTGAAATTCAGATTATGGGAAACGTTCTGGAACATTGCTATAAGAGCTGCAGAGCCAATGTGGGCTACAACTGGTCTAGACAAGATCTGTGAACAAGTTGAAGCAGTTAAGTGCTTTTGAGACATGAGTTTTTCTGTGGATTTCAGTTGGGAATTATACGCCAAATTAGGAGCCAACTGTTCTGGTACACTGAGCAGCGTTGAGCTTTTAGGTCTTAATTTCATTCCTTGAATTTTGTAAATGGGCATTTTTTGACTCGCATAGAAGGTATTTATTAGAACAATTCCCCCTAGCCAGTACTACAGGGATTGCTCTACCAGATGCCTGATACTGTCTAGTCTTCTGTTTCCAACAAGGACTGTAGAGCACCCCATAGGGAGGGTTGCTTAGAAAGGGATTTTCTCAGAAATCTCTTTATTTCTGGAATTTTATGCTCTGGAGTATGAGAAAAATTATCTGTAATGGCTTTTTATTCTATCAGTGTGATCTAACTGCAATCATGACTGTTTCCAGTCAAGGTTTAAGCTTTCCTAGATTTCAAAATACTTTGATCTCAGGTATGAAATAGTGTACCTTAGATTGACAGATAAATTATATATGTATATATTTAATTGGATTATTTGTTTTAAATCTGGAGCTGTTTAAGATTCATCCCCTACTCTGAGTACTGGAAATGAGAGGAGGTGGCAGAGTCCAGTTTGCCTACTCTGTGTCACCAGGCCTCTCTCTCATGACCACTCCACACGCTTCCAGTCTGGGGAAAAAATCTCAGCCCCAGTGCCAAATCTGAGGAATATTCCCATCAAAATAAAAGAAAACAACTCAACTCTGTGTAAAGTTGTCCTCTAATACACCGCATTTTCCAACAGCAGAGGAAGCGGGATCAGGGCAAAGTGATGCTGGTGTGCATGGTGTTGTCCCTTCCTATCCATTGGGACCTAACGTGTGCTGCAAGAGCACTGCAGGGGCCACCATGTAAAATATGCATAGGTTGCCCTAAAGTATGCCAAGCATCAGGCTGGCACCCTCATGAGATGCTACAGAAATAGCTATGGGTCGTCTCTGTCCCATCCGGTAGCTGTGGTGGGTACAGCTCTGTGGCACTGGTGTGGCACTCGGAGAGACAGCTGGGCCGCAGACCTCCACAGGATGACAGTGGTGGGAAGGTGGCCTGGGGAGAGCTGCCACACGCGGCCGATTCAAGCCTCTCGCTATGGGGTCAGAACAACTGGTGCCTGGCAGGAAACGGGTGGAAAGATTGCAAAAGACACAGGTATCGGCCGGTGATCTGTGCTGGAAGGTGGCGAGCGAGTAACCTTGCTCCATTTTGTGGTAGTGCTTCACCTGCAAGTGCCTGCTGTGAGTGAAATTGTCTGAGCTGGTGCCGCACTTTATCAATTTCACTCTCAGCAGGCTCCGCAGGTGAAGTATTTCATTGCAGGAGTCAGACTCCGCTCTCCCCTTCGCAGTCTGAAATAGAAAGAGGGGACAGGAAAGAAGGTAATAAATGGCCAGAGAAGAGCAAAAGCAGGGCAGAGAGCAGCAAGAAGCAGCGTGCGTGTTAAATGGTACTGGTAATTCAGTGCACCTAACCCTCTAATTCTGGTGGAATCCAACACTTAAAAGGGCTTTACTTAACTTTTTTAAACCTTACGCTTGGAAATAAAAGAAGTAAGAGAACTTCACGGCTGGAAGTGAAAAATTATGGTGAGTTTTTATATTCCCATGTTTAAAATGCCGTGTAAGATGATGTGGGTAGAACTATAAGATAATATTCTCAGTCTTCACCCTAACAGTGGCAAATAGGGGCTTTTTTTTCTGAGAGAAATATAGGCCAGGCTTTTTTTGTTGTTTTTTTTTTCTTTCCTGAGTTCTGCATTTCAGAAATGATGTGCTGTGATTTCGTTGTTGCCCTTTCTTAAGAAAACCTGCATCTGATTTTCAGCGTTGCTGGTGCCGCTTCCCTTAACTTCAGAGAGAAGTTCAGCATTCAAGATGAGAACCAAGCAAAACTGGTAACCACATGGGATTGTTTCACTACTAGGATAAAGCTCATGTGATTCAGGGGTCAATGGGATGTCAACACAGCGTTAGAGCTCACAGGTCCATCTGCTTCCAGGCAGTTACATCCTATGTTTTACAGGAATAGAAGACAGCACAGAGCTAACGTGTTTAAGCTGGCTCTCAGTTCCTACAGGAGCTTCCTTCTTGAAAGTCCTTGCAAAGCTGTTAGCCCATCACTTCAGCTGCAGTGAGCCAATTCCCTGGGCTAGGTCCCAGCATGCAGCAGTCTTACACTCTGTGGCTTGGGGAATTGATGCACCCTTTTGCTGTAGGATACATCTGACAGCATTAGACTCTGTCCCAGTTACACGTTTGGGAAGGGACTGCACCATTCTCTGAAGTTCCAGGGAGAAAGAGTGGCTTTTTGTCACAGCGAGTGCCCAGTGACAGGAGGCTGTACCTGCTGGCTTTAAGCTTGCTGCTGTCTAATGTGGGAAAACTGGTTGAAGGGCTGTTGCTGGAGGAAGGCAGTCAGAGTGGAAGAGCTCAGCTCTTGTGCTTCAGGAGAGAAGGGAATGAATGCAATGCAATAATGAACTTAAAACAGAAGACTTCAACCCACTCCAAGAATTGCTAAATGCAGTCTTGTGGAAAGGAATTTTAATGGGAAAAGGTGCCCTGGAGAACTGCTGGTTCCTAAAAGAGACACTGAATATCGGATGAAAAGCTGCCATGATACAGGAGGCTCACAGCAAGTGTGGGGAGAGACAGCTATGGCTGCAAAGGAAGATCTTTAATGACCCGACGATGAAAATGACGGTGCAAAAGGTGGCTTCATTTCTGCATGCAGGCAATACAAGTAAAGCTTTTAGCAGTGTCCCAAGTGAATCTCATGGGCGTGCCAGGGAAATGTGGTCTTCATTAAACTACTGTAAAGTGGGAAAGAGAAGGCAAGGGATTGGGTAAGTGTGTGGGAGCAGAAGAGGAAGAATGAGAGGGAAGGCAGCACAAATCAGAGTACCTTTTTTTTTTACTATGGAAATAGTTATATGGCCCAAGTTAAAATGAACAAACAAACAGAGAAAAAAACCAATATAATACTACACATCTGGTGTTGTAGTGTCATGCACACACCTTTGTCTTCACAGCAATGCTATGCGATTGTATAGTGGAACCTGATTTGCAAGGCTGCTTAATACAGACCTGACCTTAGCTAATGAAAAGATTAAGATCCTTTGCATTAAGCTTTTTGTTGAGCCCTCATCTTCAGATGAGGGAGAAACCCCAGAAAAACTATTGCAACTGCTCCAATGATGACGTACACATTTACATTCTAAAGGGTGGGATCTCTGAGTGCCAACATTTGAATGATTAAATAAATCACGAGGTGCATTTAATGGGTGACCTGTAGGGGCTTCACAGCAAGTAGTTTTGTCTGCTCCCACCCTCAAACGGTTTTAATAATGTCTTTGACTCCATTTGCAACCAGACCTCTTTCGTAGGTGCAGCCTTTGTCCTTTGCAAAGCAGTTTGTGAGGAGTGCTTCGATGTCAGAAGGAGAGTGCCAGGAGCAGGTGGTCCTCCTATTTGCTTTTCTATGAGATCTCCTTAGTACAGGGCTCAGCCTTAACTTCGCATGCTTATAAGATTTTTGTCATTAAACCCCAACTAGAAATGAAACGGAGGCTACTCTAAAAGTGAATCAAAATATCAGTCCATGAGACTAGAATGTGAAAAAGTGGCGTGCAACATCACCGAGGAGAGTTATCTTTGTTGTGTGTAACAGGTTGGTTAGAGGAATTCTAGAATCTGCAAATGACACCCCAACTGCTGTATTCCGTACCCCAGCAAAGCTGGTAAGGTTACATGGATTACAGATAAACACCAAATTGCTGCTTTGGTTTTTATGATCGGTGGGACAAAGATGTGAAGAAAAGTCAGTATATGTAATATATGAGAGACACAAATGTTTGCAGTTTTCTTTTGGTGAACAGATGCAGGTGCTCTGAATGACCTTTTCTCTGGTAGCGGCAGTACATTTCCTGGGAGGGTCACCTGGCATACCCCACATGATCACCATATAAGAGCAGAAAATAGAGGCTGTTGTGAAAAGAATCTCACCTGATGTGTCCGTTTGCTAACAAGGCAAATCTCATGATACTTGCAAGAAAAAAATCATCAGTAAACAATCCTATGAGGTGGGTAGGTCTGTAAAGATTGCTTTGGGCTGCTCAGGAAGAGACATTTGTTTGCCACTTTTGGATTGGAACAAGAAGGGAATACAGGGCAGTGCCACCATGACGATGGAAGGTAGAACAATCCCAAAGTTTCCAGGGGCTTTGCAAGACAAAATAAGAGCAATCTGTGGTAGCTTGGCCTGCTAAGAATGGAGAATCCAGAAGCAATTACAACTGGGAACTGCCCTTTGAGCCCAGTGGTCTGGGCAATTTTCAAACCACTTGACAGCAACGGACATTCAGATCATCCAGCAGACATGCAGTCCAGACTTCTTCACTTCCAAATGTACGACCATGGCAGACAATGTCATACAGCTGTCTGCTGCTCATTCAGAGCTGCTTCTCATTTTTGGGTTGCCTTCTGATGCATGAGACGAGATGCAGAGACTGATGCTGCTGCTGTCATAAGAGTATGTGGTTCACAGGCTTGATCTTTTAATAATGTTTCACTTTTTTTTTTTTCACAGGATATTGCTGACATTATGACACAGCTCCAGGAACTACCAAGTCTTCTAATGGCTCCAGTAGTTTCTGAGCCTGTATCTCATCATACTATACCTACCTTGATCTGCTGGCAACATGGAAAAGCTCTATTCTGTTCTTTCTGTCTCGATTCCCCATACCCACCTTTGATTTTTAGCAGCCTCATATATGCATCTTCCTTCATTCCTCCTCTATCCACATATTCTTCCCTGAATGGTGCTCTCATCACGCACCACTGCTGGGAAGCCAACTCTGGCCCTCTCTCTGTCACTGATACGAAGCATTGGACTGGAGTTTCCAGGGAAGAGCAGCTCCCATGGGTGCAAAAATGCCTACAGGAAGGCATGGCCATGGCCCACTGCCCTCTCTCCTGCTCTTTGCTCCCGCATCGAGCCAAATAACAAAGCATTTGTTCTTGTCAAGCAGATGGGGAGGAATTGGCAAGGAGCCCGGAATCCTTATAAGTTAATCTCTGTCTATTCAGCTGTAAGTAAAGAGAATTTTATCTCAAAAGAACATCACTCCTTTGGCTTTGCCACCACATATTTGCTCACTGTATCTTTTTCTCTCATACCATTCACTCGGGGGAACAAATAGAGAGTTATATTTCCAACTATGGAGGAAAATTATCTGAGGGCAGAGGAGGATGAATGTGAGGCCATTCACTAAAAGGCAGATTACCTCTGATGCAGGTACTGTGCTACTTACATGCTTTTATGTCTCTATAATACACTGTGCTGCTTCAGGTATTGTAATAGAAGGCAAGCAAGTTACTCTACATGTAGGAAGTGGGATCTTACATTCACTCCAAGGAAATCTCATTGAGAAAGGTAGGCTGAGGAGCTCCTGAGCAGAGACGGCAAACTCTCATGGGAGACTTCTCCTCTGAGTAGTCTTGGAGACTATCCAGAGCTTTCATTGCATTGGAAAACTTTTGTTTGTTTGTTTGTTATTGATGGACAATGATTGAAATCAGCAATAAGTTGTCAAGTGGCGTTGTGTTTCAACAAGCAGGAGACCATAACCACATTCTTTTACCTAAGTATGATAAAAAATGTTCAAACATCCATTTCTTTGTTGGACCAGCTGCATGTAGCACCGCTTAAGTGCAAATTTACCCACCTTTTTTCAACTCTTGTGTAACTAGGAAGAGGGAAGGACTCGTGTAACTCCTGCAGGTGCCTTCCCTCTTTCCTGCTTGCCTACTATTTTGAATGAGGGAGGAAGTGTTGGTTGAGGACTGGTGAGGAGCTCCTGACAGACCCAGTCTGACAATGGGAGAGAGCAATTCCTGCTTAAGGATTCGGGCTTTGAAGTCCTGAGTTTACCCATGTTGGTGGCACCAAGAGACTGGTTTATCTGATGCCACCTGGGCAGGAGCCTGCATGTGAATGGTTGGGAGAGCTGCACAAAAACCCAGCCATCCCTTGCCTGCTCTTGTTGGAGCTATAATTAGACTATCCAGTTAATGAGTAAAAGATACCTCAGAAAATAGCTGCTTGTGCTGTGCCTTGTGCCTAAGGCTACCCCAAAACAATCAGGGGACTGTGGGTGCCCTAAGCACGGGGCTGTGCTGGTTTTCTGCTCCCGTGCTGCTCCAAGCAGAGCAGCCACACACATCCTTGCCATTCTGCCAAGCAAGAGGCTGCAAACTCACTCGGGACTCTGGGTCCCAAGGAGGGCTGCTAAGCTCTCCCCAGCTGTTTTCTGATAAGCTTTGGTGCTTTGCAATTCCCCTTTCCAATTACCAGCCCTGCTCCCTTCACTGGCCGGGTCTGATGTATACTGATGGCTCAGCAGCTACATAGGGGCTTTTGGGTTGAGTGATGGAGGAGGTGGGAGGCACGGCAATGCAAAGCAGGGACATGCACCAGGAATTCAGGTGGTGTCACCTCGCAGCTCTCTTTGGCAGAAGCCCCTAAAGTAGTCCTCGTGGCTGAGGATGGAGTCACCTGGGTGTATGGTGCAGCAATGGCCCTGATGAGAAACACCTGTCAGAAAAGACTTTAGCTGATAGAGGAGATTGAAGCATCGGAGTACTGAGGGTACTGCGGTGTGTCTGTCACCAAAGGCCAAATGGGAAAACAACATTTTGAAATGGCTTGGGTATAACTGACCTGTTTGGATACCCTTCGGTTCCCAAAGACCACATCCCCCAGAGCTGCTTTTTATAGCAATGCAGTCAAAGGGAACTCAAATTTAACACCAAAATCATGATTTTGGGAACGGTGGGCTTGACACTTTCCCTTACCATAGGCACATTCTGTTTTTTGCAACATCTCTACAAAATCATTTGCAGCCCCAGCATCGATGTCCATCATCTCCCAGCCACCGTGTAGCTGTCCTGGTCCTGCAGCCACTGGCAAGCTGCTGCCTCACCATGCTGCGGGGTGCCCCATGGGTGCTGAGTGGAAACCTGGCTTCCTCTTGATGCAGGCAGAGGACAACCAGGTGCCCTGCATCCCTACAGCAGGCTTTGTGCCTGAGACTGCTTTGCAAGTGAGACTGATTATGGCAGAGCTTGTGCTAAGCGTGTTGCGAGGGACGGATGAGCAACTGCGGAGGGCAGAGAACAAAAGTGGGGAGCTGTGGTCTTTGTTTTTCCCCTTCCTTAAATTCTCTCTTCCCAGGGCTGAGCTCTGACCCAGGCTGGTACCGAGGTTTTATTGGTGTGAGACTGGAGTCAGGCTCAGGCTGCTGCTTCAGGTAACACTCCACAATTAGCTCAGAAAAGAGATCTCTGGGGGACAGAGGGTTTCTCGCCAGGAGAAAGAGCTCTCTATTAGTGTCAGCTCCAAAGCAAATCTTATCTGAGTTGAGAACAAAGAGGCTACAGGCTGGGTTACAATTTTTAATATTCTAGATAACTGACTTTTTACATTTTATTTTATTCTTGGAAAGCATCAGAGCGAATGTGTGTGAATCGTGACGATCTAGCCTCAGTTTTGAAAGAAAAGAGGCAACAAGCTCGACCCAACAACTATCCTGAGACCCCTGTGGAAAGTAATAATCTTGAACAAGCCAGTGCAAGCTATGTTTTCAATTTATAAATTAAATGTATTTAAAATTTATGAACTTTGACTGCACGAGTAACTACTTCATTAGACTTTAAGGCTGCATGTTTCCTTGGCTTTTTGCGTGGTAAAGTGAAACACATTTCTAATAAACATGGAAGGAGATTTCAAGATAGAGTCACTACTTTTATGTAAAGCACCCTCCAGACTCATTAAAAAAGTTTACCACCTAAATAAAGCAAGCACGCTGTAATTCTTGAACCCATAAAATTGTTAATATATACATAATATTAGTCTACTCTTGCATGTACGCTGCTTGATATCAATGAACGACATACAGTAAGGGTTTTACTGTAAGGAAATTAGCATATAAAACTGTGTTTTGCTAAGTCTTACATTGTAACGTGAACTCGAGAAACAAGAGAATATAAGTTGGGTGCTGCTCTGGTTTACTGAGTAGGTATGGCTAATGGCATGAACGTCCTTAGGAGAGAGTGCTGCGGTGCTTTGACACCCAAGCTTCAGCTGTAACTGACACCGCCCTGTTTCTCCTAGTTTATATCAACCAGTTAGAACCCCTCTGATGGCCAGCGGCGGTGGCGTGGTGGTGGGCACCATGCATTGGCCTACTAAGCATGGCTGTGGCTCAAGGAGCTGGCACCATGCACTTCCCCTCCCCTGGCACTGGTATGTCCTCAGCTGCAGCACAGCACCCTGCTTTGGGATCTTCACTTCAAGGGGGATGTGGAAAACCTGGAAGGTTTCCACACTTGAGGTCTGTCACCACAGTCCATGTCCCGGAGCACAGCTCCTGGAAGGATCCAGCCCTGTTCTGTGTGGTGAAGAGGAGCCCAAAGGGTGGTCCGGCAGCAGTCTGGGGCTGCCTGAGGGGCAGATCCAAAGAGAGCAGGGCCACACTCTTCTTGGTGGTGCCGGAGGATGTAACAAGGGGCCACACATGGCAGATGGGGAGGTTCAGGCTGCACATTAGGAAATCCTTCTCCGCTGGGAGGGTTGTACGGCACAAGGACAGGTCCCACAGAGAGGTGGTGAAGGGTCCTTTCTTGGGGGCTTCACAGCTTGGCTAGATAAAGCCCCAGCTGACCTACTGTTGTAATATAGGTGGTACTCCTACTTCAAGTGTCCTTTGGACCAGGTGATCTCCAGCAGTCCCATCCCAGCAGCATTTCTGTGACTATGTAGTCCTTTTCTACAGAGCAAGGGAGAAGCAGGTCCTAAACCACATCAGTCTCTCTCATCAGAGAGAGAGAAAGCAGCTCAGCCAAACCCCTGCCCCTCAGGGCTAGTCCTAGCCCAGCACCTACTCAGTTGTCTGTTAGATTATGTTGGGGTTCAGAAACAAGTCGCGCTTAGCTAGCCAGTGTTTTACAGCCACCAGTTTCTGACTTCCATGTGGCTGCGCCTTGCAGTAGTCACATCTGAATGTACTTCAGCACTGCAAGGTAAAGTACAGGCAGCAAATCCCCTAAACCCATACACTTGCTGTAGGCTAAGTTGTAGGAAATAGTGAATGACACTGGAAGTTGTACTTTCAATGTCTGACCTTCATCCTTTCCTTGCAAATCCTTGGATTTTTCTCTCTGAGTCTTGGAGTAGAGAGAGGTGATTCCACCCCTCTGCTCTTGTGAGACCCCACCTGGAGTACTGCATCCAGGTCTGGGGCCCCCAGCACAAGAAGGACATAGAGCTGTTGGAGCAGGTCCAGAAGAGGGCTGCAAAGATAATCAGAGGGCTGGAGCACCTCCCCTATGAGGACAGGTTGAGAGAGCTGAGGCTCTTCAGCCTCGAGAAGAGAAGGTTCCAAGGAGACCTTATATAGGCCTTGGAGAACCTGAAGGGAGTCTACAGGAAAGCTGGGGAGGGACATTTTCAAAGGGCATGTAAGCAACAGGATGAGGAGAAATGGCTTTAAACTGGAGGAGGGTAGATTTAGACTAGATATTGAGAAGAAATTCTTCACTGTGAGGGTGGTGAGACACTGGAACAGGTTGCCCAGTGAGGCTGTGGATGCCGCCTCGCTGGAAGCGCTCAAGGCCAGGCTGGGTGGGGCTGTGAGCAACCTGGTCTAGAGGGAGGTGTTCCTGCCTATAGCAGGGGGTTGGAACTGGGTGATGTTACAGGTTCCTTCCAATCCAAACCGTTTTATGATTCTATGATCTTCTGATAACAAGACCTTGCTTTGTGATGGCCTGAACTAGGTTGGAGCTCAGTGATGGAGCTCTTTGTTAAGACAAATCTCTTTACAGGGCAAAAGTTTCCACGTACTGTAGTAAAACCCAATTCTGAGGATCAACCTGGATGCCCCTTGTTTGCCACCTTTCCTTTTCTTTTTCTGCCACTTACACGCTGCTGCATGACACAGTGCCGGCAAGGCTTTGCTTCATTTCTAAGTCTCACGGTGACAAATCCCTCGTCCTTTTCTGGCTCAGACATTACTTCTATGTCCTGTCTGCCAGACTGAGCCAGTCTGTGTGCGGAAACTTTTCCTCTGCCCAAACAAAGACATTTGTTGGAAGACAACCCCTGCCTTGGACTTTACGTGAAGTCTTGTCTGTTTGATTTGCAGCTGGTGCTAAATTCACATTCAGTTCTTCTCCTGCCTCAGGACTGGCGGTGTGAAAAGCACAGGATTTGCTTTTTCTAGCAAAATGCCTCCTCTGCACACACCCTTTCCCAGCTATCCTTGGGAAAGTGTCCTCAAACCCTTTCCTGGCTGTCTCCAGGCTTTCAACACCCCCAGGCTGCTGCTGCTACCCCTCTCCCAGCTCCCCACCTCCTGGGCCACAGCAGTGCTCCAAATAACACCATAAATCTCACTTCACAAGGCTCTTGTCTGACAGCAAGCCACACAAACCACCCAAACGAGAGCTTTCCTGAGCAACGTTTGCAGAAAGTATGGGGTCACGGAGCAAGCAGACCTGCTCCAACTCTGATTTCTTTGATATGGACACCATATGGGCCACCGAGCTGGTCCCCGCTCCCTAGAGCTCTTGTTTGTGTGTACTGTAAGCTCTTAAAAAAAAAGTAACGAAAGCCCCAATGAGTTCCCTAAGTGAAACAAGCAGGTAAGGTAGTGCTGCATATGGCGCTAGTAAAACTAACAGTGAAAGTTGGCAAGAGCCGAGCAGCCTTTGTATTAATTCTCTGGAGCTTCAGGTAGAGCCTAATGTAATTACTTGCTCTACTTTGTAGGTTTTTAAGAGCAAAGCGTGTGTCTTAAAAAGTTAAATTTCCAAATAAAACAGTCAGGCCTGGAGCAGACAAAGTGCCTGATTCTTGTCCCTCTGAAGTCAACAGCGCAACTCCCGTTGACTCAAATCAGAGCAGGATTACGTCTCACGTTTAAGAACTATAAGCCAACAGAGCTGCTCTCCTTTAAAATTCACTGACTAAGCCACAAGGCTGTACCCAATATTGCTCCCAGATTCAATTTTCCCTGCTTTCTTTTCCCCACCTGAGACTCCAGAAGATCTCGGCTCCACTGGTTGGGTCTCCATCAACAACATTAGAGTCTAAATTTGTTTCTCACACGAAGACAGCTGCTCCGCAGACATCTGAGCATAGGTGCTGCATCCAGAGACACCAACTCTCACTGGGCAAATGTCATGGTTTCATGCAAGAAACGCTCGTGCTGTACTTCTGTATCTCAAAACAGTCACTCTGTCAAAATATCATAAATTTCCCTTAACAAAACCAAGCGCCTGTGCTATCTCTTAGCCTTTTCCTGGCTTAGGTCTTGCCATGGTTATCAGCAGTCAGAAGCGAAGCAAAGCTGAACTGCACCAAGATCCTTGTGCTGTGTAAACGCTGGCTTAAGAAATACTCCCCAGACCTCACTGAATAGCAAAGGCGGTGTGGAAAGGCCCCTCTGTAGTCATCTGGTGCTGGGAGTAGTCTCCTGTCGGCCTGCAGTTCTTTGCAGTTCACCTTCCCGTACGGTTCCTAAGAGCGATGCGTGTTCCATCGCCTCAACTCACCCTGTGATTTCGCTTCAGGTGTTTATGGTCTCTAATCAGCACCTGCCTCCCCGTACTGGAGTTTGTTCCATACCCACAGTGGGTTTTTCATTCTGGCTTCTCCTGGCCTGCTTTCAATCAATCACTCTGGCCACGCACCTCCAAGGGTAGATGAGAAGCAGA
Organism: Gallus gallus; assembly: GCF_016699485.2. Classification (NCBI taxonomy): domain Eukaryota; kingdom Metazoa; phylum Chordata; class Aves; order Galliformes; family Phasianidae; genus Gallus; species Gallus gallus. Next base: position 144,543,623 of record NC_052532.1, read on the forward strand.
TTTTATCAAATTGGCATAAAATGCAGTAAAGCCGCGCTGGCTTTTGATAATTTCAGTCCTGTGCTTCACAGGGTTTATTAGCAACATTTTCCTATTGATTTCCCACAGCTGCTGCAGGAGATCTCCCTGTAGGCGCAAAGAGGGGAATACCACCTAGCCCAGCACTTGTGGTCTGCCCCTGCAATGCCCAGCAAAGGATGGAGCTGGGGCACCAGCACTGCAGCTTGCAGGAACCAGTCCTCAGCTGGGCTGTAAAGGTACGCACAAGCACCCTAGTGAGAAACAGGGGCTGCTGAGCTCACACTCAGCTGGACGAGAGGGACGCGTGAGCAGGGGGTGGCTCTGGACCTTCACCTCCCTCTGCTCGATGTGCCCCGCCTGCCAAGGAGATGCCCTGGGAAAGGCATCAGCATTTATCCTGGCTGTGGGTGTGGGGCAGCGTCGGCACCGCGTGGGCTCTGACAGCAGGAGGGGCTTTATGTGATGCACCGCGCACTGACTGTGCTGACCTTGTAGAGGTGTGCGTCGTCCTCTTGGCGTCCTTCCTCCTTCCTTCTCCACCTGTGTGACAATGACTATCCCTGACTATAAAATCAAACACAGCAGCTGCACCAGCGCCTTTTTATTTACCAGGAAGCAACGTTTGCTCTCACGATGACTAATGTTAACGGAGGTAAAGAGCAACAGCAGTGCAGCTGCTGCAGCCCAGCGCTGCTCCTGCTTGGCTGCTGGGGCCCACCTGGTGCCTGGGGACGTGGGCTCTGTGCCCAGGGTGGGAGACACGGCTGCCACTTTCCCCTTTGCAAATTCAGGTGGTGGCAAACCCTCTTCTACCTATCCCCTCCCACCACTGTTCCTGCCGTTCCCCCCGTGCACCCCAATGAGCTGCAGGGTGCCTGCATCAGCCCATCCCTTGGCCAGGTGCCCTCAGAGCAGCAGACACAGCACCTCCACGTGCCCTACAAGTCACGATGGAGGTGCCAGGCAGCCACGCATCCGCTGAAGAACCTGTGACTGCCTGTACAAATGCATGTGGTTAAGGTGTGCCTGCAAAGCTCAGGAGCGAGTTGGAATGCTCTGGGAACGCAGAAGCGCCCGTTGCAAGAGCAGTGGTTCCAAGGGGGGATGCTGGGCTCCCTGTAGGGCAGCCTAGCTAGGGCTGCACGGCCCCATGCATCCCCCTCCGCACACAGTGCTGGCACAGGGGTGCAGGCAGCACCAGCAGGGGAAGCAAGAGTGGGTTGCTTGATGTCAGCTGTGATTTGCTGACGGCGTTTCCGGCAGCAAGATGCAGAGCTAGCCACCGACTGCAAAACCCACTCTCAGTTTCACCCCAAAACTGAGGGTGTTGTGTCTGGTTTCTAAGAGGAGCGATGGCGAGGTGAAAGGGCTGCGAATGATTTCTCTCTTAGCAATAAGCAAAGGGGTGCAACAGTCCGAGGCTTCAGCTCATGAGTTAGCCCAAGGCTTTGTCTCAGTTTGGCTTTGAGGCAACCCAGCCATTCAAAGTGAAACCCGGCTCAGACCACGGCGGAGACTTTCAGACTTCACCCTACCCAGCAAGGTTTGAGGCATGCAAATGGGGGCTTGACAGGCTGAGGCCCGAACTCCACTGTGAGGGCGGTGAAAGCATCAAAGGAAGGAGGTTGGGGAAGCCCTGGGGCAGAGATAAAACCCTCCGATCCCCTCAAGGCCAGGTTGGATGGGGCCCTGGGCAGCCCGGTCTAGTATTACATGTGGAGGTTGGTGGCCCTGCCTGTGGCGGGGGGTCTGGAAACCCGTGATCCTTGGGGTCCCTTCCAACCCGGGCCATTCTGTGATCCTGTGAGCACCGCTGTGATTAGATTTCATTAAAACACTGAATCGTGATGCTAACGACTAACAGAAGTACATCGAGATCCGCTCCAAGGAAGCCGAGAACCCATCGCTCTTTGAGGACTTTCCCCTTCTTCGCATCAGGCAGCCGTTCCAGCCCCAGGAGCCCCTCGGAGCCCCTCGGAGCGCCCCCGAAGGCTCGAGGCGCTCCCGCAGTCGCCCGCGGCCTGCCCGCTACGTCGTACAAACGGTGACCTCTAGTGGGGAAGCTGCTCTTCCTCTCCGCAGCCCAGCGAAAGCCTTGCGAGGACGGCCGCTGTTCGTTCGCACCTCCGAGAGGGCGGAGGGAATCGGCGTTGGGGCGACGTGGGCTCTGCTGTTCGCATCCGGGAGCGCCCGCGGTTGGTGGCGGAGGCTTTGTGCCGAGCTGCTCCCCTGTGTTTTCCCTGTTAACCGATCTAGTTCTTTCGGTGAGCGGAGATTAAGCCAGCACTTAATCGCAGCTACTGCCTAATCCCAAACTGACGTTCCTCACGTTGCTGGGGAAGGAAGCCTACCGTCATTGGATCGTGAAGAGCCACAGATTGCACCTCTACAGATCCTAAAAGCAGCACCCGAGGATTTACGAATGCCTTTTGCTGTCTTCCCCTTTTTCTGCCTCCTCACCCATTTCTTCAGCATTCCCAGTTTTGCAGAGGATGTGGGTTGGGAGCCGGCATCCCCATCTCCCCCTGCATCCTCTCCCTGCTCCGGGTGGGTCCGGGGGGACGGGGAGGAGGAATAGGATGTCTCCCCTTACACTTCTTCCTACGACCTCCCAGCAGCCCGTCGGCCCTCTCACCCAAGACCAGAGTCCAGGGCAAACCCCGAGCACTTCAGCCAACGCAGGCTGATGTGCTCAGCCTTACTGGCTTGTCTCCTTTCTGCACCTGCTGGGGTATGGAGCCATACGCACCTCCCTCCTTGCCTATACAGGGCGAGTGCTGCTGCAGGGCTTTGCAATTGATGTGCAGCCCATCACCTGGAGATGAGAACAATCACTTTTTCCCCGCGACCCGTAGGAATCTGCACCAGGATGTGCTGACAGCTCTGTGTCACCCTCCTGAGCTCAAGCCTGGAGAAATGCCCACCAGAAAGCTAAGTCACCGAGAGCTTCTTTGGCTTAAGCAGGTGAAGAGGCACGTGCTCAGGATTCAGCTTGGATGGGTGTGCTCCTTGCTGCACTGTGGCTGAAGAGAGGAGAATCTGAGTGCCAGTCCCCCCCCTAGGCACTGGGCATCTTATGAGGGGACCAGCATCAGCATGGCTTTGGTGTGTCCACAACCCCCCTGGAAGCCCTGCAGGTGTTGACGTGTCACTGTGCCAAGGCCCATCCCAGCACTGGGTGCCTTTTGTCCTGTGCTGCAGGGGCAGAGCAGCACTGGAGGTGCCCAGTGGATCCACTCTGCACTTGTCTTGTGGAGAGCGTGGTCTCTGCTTGGGGATGCCTATTGTGAATATGAACCTCATCATGCTTTGTTCAGTGGACTTTGCTAAGGGACCTCAGTGTGAAACCTCTATTTTACCTCAGATTGCCTTGTGGCGTACTGCATCTAAGCACTGCACACTCTTTCCCTGTTCAGCGTAGTGCCTATTCAAAGACTTTCCCCTTTCACAGCAACCTTGTGTGGGCTCCTACACCCACCTGGCTGCATGGAATCTGCCCACAGACATGCTATATCCAAAAGAAAAAAGCAGGATGAAGATATCCACATCTCAAGAATAAAGCACATTTCTGAGCATAAAATCACCTTCACCCCAGTCTACACCAAATTACAAATATGAATTCCACCGTCAACATGAATCATACCAGAAAATACCCTGTGCTTGGGGAGGGTGGTGGGACCCACAGGCATCCCAGTTCTGCTGGTGGTGGCCAGAGTGGCCCAGTAGCCCTTATAACAGTGAGAAGGAGATGAATGCAGAAATTGCTTTATCAGAGACAGACAGTCTGACAGCCACGGCCAGGCTATTAATGTGTGAAACCAATGTGATCACCTTCCGATATCCCAGTATTTAAAGGGAGTTTATCAACAGGAGGGAAATGAACTTTTTACATGGGTAGATAGTGATAGGACAAGGGGGAATGGTTTTAAATGAAAGGAGGGGACATTTAGATTAGATGTCAGGAGGAAGTTTCTCATGGAGAGGGCAGTGAGGTGCTGGCACGGGCTGCCCAGAGAGGCTGTGGATGCCCCATCCCTGGAAGTGTTCAAGGCCAGGCTGAATGGGGCCCTGGGCAATCTGATCTAGTACTTAATCTAGCAGTTGGCTACCCTGCCTGTGGAAGGGGGTTGGAACTTGATGATCTTTGAGGTCTCTTCCAATCCAGTCCAATCCAATCCAATCCAATCCAACCCAAGCCATTCCATGATTATATGACTGATTCTATGATTCTATGCTTCTGTGATCCTTATCTGCACGTTCCAGAGAGTGGGTAAGGCTAGCTGCTGAAACAATATTATCTTCATTTCTAGCAAGTACTGATTTTATCCTTCCTAGAAGTTGGTGCTCATGTCAGATCAGGACAATGACTCTATTGTCACAGCCTGATTAGATGTGTGTTTAGAAAGTGCTAAACAGGCACATCGGTCATCTCATGTGAAGTTCCATGTTTAGTAATCAATGGTCAAGGCCAACCAAAGTAATCAGATGACTACAGCTCTGGAGAGATGGGAAATTACTGTCCCCTTCAAATTTCCCTCAGAAACCCCCTTTGTTTCTTGTCCTTTTCGAACTATTCTGTGTGATTCCTGTTTGTTGCCAGATCAGCTTCGGCCCATCATGATGCTGACCACCGGCACCCGGAGCGATCCCAGCTCCCCTCCAGCAGCACCGAGCTCATAGGCACGGGAGGGCTGTGATGGCAGAGCCTTCCATGCACAAGGGCACGGATGCTGCTGCCCTCTGCAGAGGTGCCAGCCCCAGGTGACGCTGCACCGGGCACGCGACAACGCTGGGCACTGCTAAAGAACACGTGGGATGCCATAACAGTGCAGGTACCGTAGCTGCGTGAGGATGGGGACCCGTTCCTTCATTAGAACATTATTTAAAAGTAACCACGATTTTAAACAACCTTGAGGTCAGGCTTTGATCGGGGGTGTGAAGAACCAAACGCTTCCCTCCAACTGAGTGTTTCAGAATGAGGCGTGCGACAGCAGCGCAGCGCAGCGCTGGTTGCTGCAGACAACCTCAGAGAGCCCAGTGCTTTCAGTAAGCGTTAGCAGCTAAAACATCAGTACACATGCAGAGAGTGAAAGGCCAGGAAGCTAAAATCCCACTATGAAAGGAATCATTCGGTAACCACACTCCCGGGAGCACGAGGCTGGAGACCAGCTGCAGTGTGGGCTCAGGAGATGAGCAGGGAGAAGGGAAGGTGTGTAATGAATGTGTGGAAATGACCAAATCCAGTGGTTGTTTAAAGTGGTAAGGTTTAAGATCTATCTGTCTGGTCTTACAAGTAAAGCCCTGAAGAGCATCATCTGCAGACTGCAAAATAAATCCTTCAATGTAATCCAGATGTTCAAGGCATTACCAAAAAAAAAAAAACAAAAAAAAAACCCACAATCTGATTAAATGTATAGATTTAAAATCAGTGTAGCTAAAATAGGATATTTTCTTGGGTAGATGCACAGAATCATGAGGGATAGAAGGGATGTGGTGGCTGCTGAATGAAGTACTCTGTCTGTTGGAGGTGGTCAGCAGGGCAACAGCCCAGCCAGGGAAGGGATCTGCAGAGAAATAAATGCTGGACCCACGCAGGACTTGGCATTGTTTAACTGGGGGAGGACTCTCACCTTGTTTTGCCACACAGCTTAAGATTGCCAGATCATCTCTGTTCTCTACCCCCAATGACTTTCAGCCTTTCTGAGGTTACAAAATAGTGTAGGTAAGAAAGACAACCCCCCCAGAGCCTTTGTCACCCATGAGAACTAACAGCCAATTTCTCTTGCAGCTTTCTACAATGTGTTAGTTGCATGAATATGGCCCTCCATGGAGAAATTTAAAAGCAAAGCTGAGGACACACCCAGAAATATTGGTCTCCATTTACTGTGGAGGGTTAAAAGTGCTTCTCCATTCCCACTTTCTCAGCTCCTTACGACATCTTCTGCTGTTTGGAGATCCCAGAACCCCGGGCTGGCTGAGGCGGGCAGGGCCTTCCTGCGTCCCTCTGTGTCCCTGTGTCCCAGCCCCTGCTCCAGCAGCACCACCCAGAGCAGGGTGCCCAGGCCCATGGCCAGGCGGCTTCTGGAGAGCTCCAGGGAGGAGACCCCACAGCCTCTGGGCAACCTGTGCCAGTGCTCCATCACCTGCTCCTGGTGTTCAGAGGGAGCCTCCTGGGCTACAGTTTGTGCCCACGGCCTCTTGTCCTGTCCTGGCACTGGGTACTGCTGGGAAGAGCTCCATCCTCTCTGCACCCTCCCTTCATGTATTAATTAATCATTAATATTAATACAATATTGTAATTAATGAAAGATAATTAATAGCATTCTCCTGAGGCTCCCCTGCTGCAGGCTGAGCAGTCCCGGCTCTCTCAGCCTTTTCGCATGGGGGAGACGCTTCAGCCCCTTCATCATCCTCATGGCTGTTTGCTGGACTCTCCAGTAACTCCGCATCTCTCCTGCACTGCAGAGCCCAGAACTGGGTACAAGCCTACGTGAGACGTGCACATACGCACGCACAAACAGGAGCATCCTCTGCTCTGGGAGCAGGGCAGGAGGTTGGGCTGCAGCACGCTCTGTGGTTACGCTTCCCCAGCACTTTCTGTTATGTGACGTCTTTCGGTTCTGTACAACTCGGCCCAGCAGGTATTGTTTGGGTTGGGGCTGTTGTGGAAACACAGCTAGGGGATGAATGCTGCTGGGAAATTCTACCAAAAAACAGATTAGCAATTTCTCCCACTGTAATTCAAGAGAAACATTCCATTTTCAGACATAAAAACAACAGGGCTGTGGTTTTGCAGGGAGGCACAGGCCCCTCAGGGAGAGCACCTTGGTGAGGCAGGGTGCTCAGAGGGACGTGGCCGCCAGCTCTGGGCCATTTGGGATCCACTGTGTAGCATAAGATTGGATATAAGGAAAAAGTTCTTTATGCCAAGGGTGGTGAGGCACTGGAACAGGTTGCCCAGAGAGGCGGTGGACGCCCCATCCCTGGAGACATTTAAGGTCAGGCTGGATGGGGCTCTGAGCAGCCAGATCTAGCTGTGGGCGTCCCTGTTCATTGCTGGGGGTTGGAATTGGTGACCCTTAAGGGTCCGTTCCAACTCAGACGATTCTATTATTCTACGAGGTGCCCCTCACCCGCAGCAAGGCACCAAGAAGCCATTTTCAAGCCGCGTTTCACAAGTTAGGACAGGCCATTGGCAAGCCCATGTGCCGTGCCACACCCAGGCAGCCAGGCCTCAGCCCAGTGCAGGCCGCTCCCCAGCAAGCGGAGCCCAGCTCTCCAGCACTGCGCTGCTCTCGCTGGTGCCACAGCTGCACCCTACAAGTGTGTGTGCACGCACAGCGTGTGCGGCCCTGCTGTAAGGAAAAACAGATAAAAATAGGACCTCTGATCTCCAAACCCGCCTCTTGATTGCTTTTTTTTTTTTTTTTTTTTTTTTTTTAACGCACGTTTATACATTGTTTTTAACCACAGAAATCAGATAGCCAGACAACTTTCATCTCATTCCTGCAGAATCAAAATGGAGCTTCTCAGCAGTGGGGCGGCGTGGGACCGGCCCCGCTCACACTCAGCAGAGGAAGTTGCCTCATAATGCGAATTTCCCGGGTATGTCTCAGGGAAACAGGCCCAGGGCTGAGCGCTGCTGGGCCTTGGGACACCTCCTGCAGCCAAGTGGACCTGAGCAGAGCTGTGTGCTGCCCCTCAGCGGTCCTCTACACTGTGTGGGGCTTCGGTGTCATCTCCCGAAGTACATTTCATCCCCCTGAAGCATGATTCGTGACGTGTTTATCCCGACAAAGGCTTAGGATGAGATCAAGCTTCAAGAATACCCAATTATTTTCTCGAGATTTTCTTCACAGAGCTGTAAGAATCTCAATGTAGGTTCTGCAGCTTCCATCGTCTGGAGTTGAAGCCTCCCATATGCCTTCCTCCCCCCACAGCTGCTGCCCTCAGTGGATGAGCTGCTGCCAAAACCAGCTGTTCTCTCTGTGGTCCTGCTCCCCACCAGGTGAACAGCCGGGCACCCAGAGGGGAAAATCCCTGCCTCTTGCGTTGAAACCAAAAGCACCTGGATGGGAGATTTTATGTCTAAAACCCCGAGCTTCCTGACAATGTTTTGCACCTGAAGGCAAAAGCAGCAGCCACAGCTTAAGTGGGGAGGAAGCCAGGAGAGGTGATGATACAATGGAAAGAAAGCACAAAGCTTCCTGCCACCCCTGGAAGGAGGGGACGCTGCCTGCTCAGCCTCGGGCCCTGGAACAGGCTCTGCCAGCACCACTGCTTTGGGTATGGGGATCACAAGTGCAGCAAGCTTGGTGCCCTCACATATGAGGCCTTTGTAAGCTCTCCCCAGTGATCCCATGGGCTCTGCACCTGAGGAGCAAGGCCCAGCATCCTGTGGGACAAGAGGGAGATAACGGTGGCTCTTGGTGGGACAGCACAGGGGCTCTAGTGTGAGTCAGCTGGATATTAGGAAAAGCTGCTTCTTAGAAAGAGTGGCGACGCACAGCCTGCCCCAGGGACATGGTGGAGTCACCGTGCCTGGATGCGTTCATGAACCGTGTGAATGGGGCACTGAGGGACGTGGTCAGTGGGCATGGTGGGGATGGGCTGGTGGTTGGGCTGGGTGATCTTAGAGGCCTCTTCCAACCTTAACAATTCAATGATTCTATGAAATCTACTGCAGTGACTGATGGAGCCAAACATGAGTGGAACAAACAGACCAGCCCTGAGGGGCTGAGTGATGGTGACATGTGTGACACTGGCCTGAGGAATCAGCTCCCAGAGGAGTCACTGGCAGTCCCTTCTACTGGGCAACACAAAGCTCATACGTAAAGGCCTCCAGGATTGAAGAGGGGGTCCAGGGAGCTCCAGAATACCTGGGCCAGCTTGCAGCCCTCATGGCATGCCCTCATGTCCAGAGCCTTGCATGACAGGGGGATTGGAGGGTGAGTAACACCAACATTGAACCATACTGAGCGGGCCGTACGCATGGTGTGCCCTGCATCTCTGGCTGCCCTGGAGCTGCCAGGCCCCATCAGCCCTACACCCTGTGAGTGCTTCAGAAGCAGGAGCTCCACCAGAGAGAGGTTTCTGGTCTGAAGGAGCTGTGGGTGCAGCATGGCGGGGCTTGGTGGGGCCATGCAGCGGGTGGGGCTGGGCTGCACGCCTGCAGGCTGCACCTGCTGCATGCAGGGCAGGAGCGTGTTTTGCACAGAAGCCACTTCCTTTCTTCTGCACTGAAAAGAAATAAAATCAGGTGGAGCTCGTTGCTTTCACCCTCCTTATTCCCAAGCATACGTGCACTGACCGTGGAAGAAACTGTGGGACCTTTGGGCTTCCTTGGTTGTGGTTGAGGCTGGTGGTGCCAGCAGAGCCCATCCCTCCTCTGGCTTCTCCTTCCCTCAGGAGATCTTTGGCCTCTGCCCACCATCCTGGTGTTGTGGTGCCTTCTTGCACCCATCAAGCAGCCCTGGGGATGGACGAGGGTAGCGGGTCTGGCCTGGGGGTGATGCTTTTAGGTTTTCCACAGAAACCTCTCCTGATAGGCGCACCAGGAATGCAGCCAGAAACCTCTCCTGGGCCAGGCAGCACTCACCCTGGTGACCTCGGTGGGAGCATGGGGTACCTCATAGCCCACTGTGCATTCCAGCAACATGCTGGGTAAAGGTCAGTCCCATATCTGCTCTTGGGTGTACACTCAAGAGAACCCTGGGCATTGCCATGATGGAGGAGCTCAAGGGCAGCTGAGAACCATGCAGGTTTGAGTGGCTTAACTATTGCCAGCTGCGCAGGTAGAAAGCCCCTGTCTTACTGAGGAATATTGTTTCCACAGCAGACCCTTCCCCTCAAGCAATATAGACCCCTGAGCAACAGAAGTATATCCATTCACAGATGGTTGCAAGCAATTTTTCATTATTAGTCTTTTAGTCATAGTGGTTCATGGCAATACCATTCACTGTGTAATTTCTATACGCATGACTCACCATCCACAACTACATAGATTAGTGCTGAGTTTAATGCCTCTCTGTTGTAGAGCATTACAAATATTATGCAATTAAAGAATTGGGTGAGCTTTACTGCAATGAAGGGTAATTTAAGTTTAACTGTGACCTTAACCTCGACTTTTCTTGGCCTCAGTGTTTTCCAGTAGCACCCTGAATGCCCCTTGGTGGGAATTTCCTAGCTAACTGGGAGTTTTTGGAAGGAAGAAAACAAAGAAAACAAGCCAGATCATCACCGCCACCAAGGAAAAACCCCAAACCACTGAGAATAAAATCCTCCTGGGATTTGAAAGCTCCAGCAGTCTCTAGTAAATGGTGCCCATGGGGAAGCCCATCCCACCAGCAGCAGCCTAAGAATAAAGATATTCTTCCACTCAGGGCAAATTATCTAACTTCCAGTCTGTGTCTCAAGAAGCAAAGCCTGATGGTTTCCCCATTCCTCAAAAGAGGGAGATTTGCCCCCAGAAATGCAGTGAGGGGCAGCCTGGGAAGTTCCACACTATAGGCTGCATTGGAGTTTGTCCAGGCTTTGTTGGGGTCCCATCGGGCTTCTGCGGCCAAGGGGCTGAGCATGTGAAGCAGGGCTGGAGCTGTTCTCCTGGCTCACTTGCATTTTGTGTCCTCACGGACGTTTTCAGAGTAAAACCCAAAGTCGGCTGAGATGTCAGGAGTGATTGCTGCGCAGGTACAGTCATTTATCTGCTTCTACTAAGAATAACCCCGCAGCAGCCAAATACCTCTCATACATCGAGAAAGGAAGAAAAAAAAAAAAAAAAAGCCTATCGAGAACACAGTTTTACTAAATCTAAGAAGGGGAAAAAAAAAAAAAAAAAAAAAAAAAAAAAAAGCCCAAACCTCCCGGTGCTTTTATAGCGTGAGCCAATACCGAGAGGCGCTCACTCACACAGCAGGAGCCCTGCAGGGAGGGTCTGCACTGAGCCAGGGCAGGAGGAAGGGGAGGAGGGGGAAGCGGGGCGGGTGTGCGCCCGTGTCTGTCAGCGTGTCTGCGTCTCTCTGTCTGTTCACACCTCAGCCATAAGGAGTGGGAGGTAGCGTGGGGCTGCGTGCCCACAGAGCAACAGGACACGGGACGCGAACTCACAACAGCGGCAGAAGGTGAGCGGTGGCTGCAGGGGATGGATAGGGTGGGGATGGATGGGGCTGGATAGGACAGGGAAGGGTGGGATGGGAATGGACAGGGATGGACGGAATGGAGAGGGGCGGGATTGGATAGGGATGGAGTGGAAGGGAACAGACTGGGATGGATGAGATGCGGATGGACTGGAAGGGAACAGACTGGGATGGATGGGCTGCGGATGGATTGGAAGGGAACAGACTGGGATGGATGGGCTGTGGATGGATTGGAAGGGAACAGACAGGGCTGGATGGGCTGCAGATGGATTGGAAGGGAACAGACAGGGCTGGATGGGCTGCAGATGGATTGGAAGGGAACAGACAGGGCTGGATGGGATGCGGATGGATTGGAAGGGAACAGACAGGGCTGGATGGGATGCGGATGGATGGGGCTGTTTGGAATGGAGCAGTGTGATGGAGGACTGAGGAGGCACTGACCCACAGCCCAAAGCACATCAAGGAGAAGGCAGGTGTGTCGTTTGGTAGCAGGGAGTGCTCCGCTCGCATCTTTGCATGGCGTGGGGCATTGTATGCATGAGGATGGCTGGAATTTCTCTTTTCTTTGAATATACTGTTTCTGCTTCTGCTCCCTGCCACTCATGCCTGCCCCCCAGAGCTCCCCCAGCCCCATCTCTGTCTGGCTGTTTCCTCAATGAATCTCCCCATTGCCCCTGTGGTGATGAATCAATGATCTCACCGCCACATAATGAGTTCGGGACCTTGTTTGCACAAGATGCAACTACTCTCCCCACACGCTGCCATCCTTTCTGGTATTGCTTGGATGTTTAAAAAAAAAAAAAAAAAAAGATGGTGACAAGAAGCAGAAAGAAGACAATGAGTCACAGCCTTTGTTGCGCTGCTTACACCGAAATCACGAGAGATGCATTTTTCCAAATGACTCGGGCTGTGTGCTGCTGGGGAGGGAACATGAGGGGCAGGCCGGCGGGTGGCAGGGAGCATGAAGAGACAACTCTGCGGGTGCTGCTCCCGCTGCTGGGGTTTTACATCTGTTCCTGTCCTCAGAGAGAAGGCTCACGAGACGCTCCAAAATGGCTGCAGTGGTGGCCACGCTCCCACCTGCCAACTTCACCTCCAACCAGAGCAGCTGCAACGTGCACAACCACCACTTCTCCGCCAAGGTCACCTTCTCCCTCTTCTACACTGTCCTGCTGGTGTTCGGCGCCTGCGGCAACATCCTGGCCCTCTGCATCACCTTCCAGCGCAGGAAGAAGAAACTCAACTCCACTGATCTCTACCTGGTGAACCTGGCTCTGTCCGATGCCCTCTTCACACTGGCGCTGCCTGGCAGGATCGCCTACTATGTCCTGGAGTTTAACTGGCCCTTCGGGGACTGGTTCTGCCGGGTCACCGCCTTCGTCTTCTACATGAACACCTACGTGAGCATCTACTTCATGACCTGTGTCAGCGTGGACCGCTACATTGCTGTGGTGCGCATCAGGCACCCTGGCAGGACCCGCAGGGTCAGCTGTGCCAGGGCTGTCTGCGCCCTCGTCTGGTTCCTGGTGTTCCTGCAGACGGCACCGCTGCTGCTGCGGCCCATGACGCGCCGGATGGGTGACAAGCTGACATGCATGGAGTACTTCAACTTCGAGGAGATTCCCAAGCTGCCCTACCTGCTCCTGGTGGCCTGCGTGCTTGGCTTCTTCCTGCCCGTGGGCATCATCTTGGTGTGCTATGTGCAGATCAACCTCAAGCTCTGCCAGACCGCCAAGGAGAACCCACTGACTGTGAGGAACGGGCACCACCACCGGGCCTTCACGGTCATCTTGGTGGTGCTGCTGGCTCTCTTGCTTTGTTTCAGCCCCTACCACATCAACATCGTCCAGTTCATGGTCAGGAAGATCCTCTACCAGCCATCTTGCCGTGAGCAGCAGGCCTTCAAGATGTCCCTGCAAGTCACCGTGGCATTCATGAACCTCAACTGCTGCATTGATCCCATCATCTACTTCTTCGCCTTCCGAGGCTATAAGAGGAGGCTTCTTCGCATCTTCAGGAACAGTGGCTCCATGGCCACCTCCTCCACCGCCAAGACCCCCTCTGAGAGCAACAGCAACAGCCAGCCACCCGGCTCCAGCTCTGTCTAACGGCATGACCCTCCTGTTCTCTCCATCTGGTAGTGCGTGGACCATTCCTTGCAGCAGCAGTGGGGCCGGGCTGCAGAGTAGGACCAGACCCCACCGCTCTCTGCCTGGAACCAGCGGCTCTTGCACAGCCAACACAGCACCAACCCAGCTGCTGCCTGCAACTCCTTCCCTGCGGGCATGAAGAGCAGCTTGCTGCTGTCCCTCCACCATGCACTGCATGGCATGGGTGGTAAGGGCACCGTGTGAGCAGACCCTGGTCCCCTCTGTGGCACTGGGAGGAGGAGCATGGTTCCCTGCAATGTTGTCCAGGAAATCTTCACCCCACCCTTCCCATAAAAGGGACTGATGGTAGTCTTCCACCACCTTGGATGACCTTGCCTGAAACCTGAGGACCTGGGACATGAGCCAAACCAGGCTGGTCCTGGGGCCTTGCTAAGGGCAGATCACACACGACCCTCACCGGAACCCTGAGGCATCTGGTTCCCATCAAAACCTGTGCAGCAAGGAGTAGGTTGGTGTGACCCAAGGAACTCCACGGCTCCGCTCTGAAGCTGCTGGACTACAGGGCTGGACACAAGTGAACCAAACTTCATGGTGCTTGGTCTTGTACTGGAGGCTGGAAGGGACAGAGATATGCACAGAGATATGAAGAGGAGGAAAAAACAGCTTTCTTTTGCTTAACTTTAAAGCAGTTTCATTAATGACACTTCTGATTAACAGAATTCGTTCTTGAAGGCAGTAACATTTCTTGCTTGAAGGTTAATAATACAGGCGTGTACAGCCCTTTAAGTGTGCATGAGTTATCTTTTGGATGACAATAGCTTCACCTGCGCACAGGTGACTGCAGGGATGTACCTGAGGTTGGAAGGGCCTCAGGTTGCAGGGTACCTGAGCCCTGCTCCCAGCAGTCTAACCTCGGTGCTGGCCTGAAAGGAGCCTGTGTCCAAAAAGCACATTACAGTGGACATGGAAGAGCTGATGGGCAGTAAGTGAGGGAAATTTATGGTCTGAGCACTGTGAAGGAGCCCGGTGTGGGCCCCAGCACACAGCCTGCTGGGAGCCGGGCCACCATGCACATGAGGTTGGTGGCTGTGAGTTTGTCCAGCAGAGGATCAGGGGTTGCAAGGAGGGGCTCCCTAGCAGAGGTGTTACTCCGCTCTGTCCGCTCCCATGGAGGCACTCCTGGTGCTCTGCTCCACAGCTGGTGCAGAAGTGTGAAAATGGGGCAATGAGACGATCACAGAAACCTCCCCCATGGGCACAGAGCACTTTCTCTACATTTCATTCATTGCATAATGCATTCATTGCATAAGGCAACCTCAGTCAGCACGTTTGTGTGGCAGCAGAGACATGTATGTTTCCTGCTGCTCACCTCATTCGTGTGAACTCACTGAGAACATTTCATCCCTCCTCTTATCAGCTCCTATCAGTAACTGCATTGCCACAGTTTTTGCTCCCTTCCTGACATCCTTCTCGGTGCAAATGTGCCTGCACCCAGCACCATGCTGCTGCCATCAGATGAGGGATGCCTGCAGCTGCAGGCACTCACCAAGATAACATCAGGGGAGTGGCTGCAGTGGGAGGGTGCTGCTGGCCTGCAGGGAGCACATGGCCACACCTGGCAGCACATCCTCTGCTGATAGGGGGAGCTGGGACCTGCCTGGGCTTTCCAGCAGTTCTATTTTCATACTAACTTTCTTCTTTAAATCATACCTGGAACTCCCCGTTTCACACCAGGATACCCATCCTCGTATGGCACCATGATGTTGCCATGTGAAAGTGCATGCATCAACTAAACCCAACAGCCTCTCATCAAGCAGCTCCTGCCTGCAGGTCTCCATCAGCTGCCATCAACACTCCATCACCTGCCGGGGTGACATCAGGCTCCACTTCACCACCGAGACTGGCTGTGACTGACCATGCTGTGCTCCTCCCTGGGTGAATGCAGCACCTCGTGCAAAAGCAACCAAGTGAAATGGGTGGATAACTTTAGCAGATGTCCCTACAACAAAAACCACGGTGGATTTTCTGTACAGGCTCAGCCACACCGCTGATCTGCTCATGTTATTCCATCTCTCTCTTGTTCCTCCGAGCACCACCTCGCTCAAGTCATCTTCATTAAACTTAAATGCCAGTTTTGCTTCCTACTTATCTCTGGCCAGAAAGCCAGATGCTGCCTTCAGTTCAGCTGTGCAGTCTGTCCCCACCACCACTCCCTGTCTCATGATTGGGCTGATGACACCCAGTGGTGCACACCCTCTTGAATTTCAGCGTAGAGCTGCGTGCCCTTTCTGCAGCCAAGGCCCCTTTTCCCAGCACAGGAGGAACAGAATACCATGAAGTGTTAAACCAAGCACTGTATGCTTTATAGAAACCCATACACACATATAATAAAACAGGTGTGTGTGTGCATATATATACACATATAGTGCTTGTATGCTCACGTGACTCTCCTAATAAAACAATGTTTATGCTCCTTTATATAAAACTCATTTCTATGACTACCTGCTTAAAGAAAGTCAATCTCATTTAGGAGAACACATACAAGAAATTAAATGCACCCATTCTGTGATACTACCTTGCACTGTGCTTGCTTGCTTGGCTCTTGTTTCAGACAGAAGCCAGGAGATGGCCATCACGCGCTCCTGGACCACACGGGAGGTAGCAGCCCTGGCACCCACCTGCTCACCTCAGCACCACGTGGTCTTGGCTATGGGAGAGGGAAAAGTTTGGGTGAGGTACAGAGCCCAAGCGATCTGTCTCAACAAAGAGCTCGGGCTTGAGAACTGCTCATCAGGCAGTTTTCCACAAATGCAAACAACTGTGGGTGTATTTCTAAGTCCCACAGCCATCTAGGAAAGTCCCCAGTAAATTGTTGTGATGTTGTCTCATGATGAACATTCCCAGGCTGTTAAAGAAGTCTGAAAAGCAGCTACCATTACTTAGGGACTTAAAATCCTCTCCGTAGAAAAGCATTCTGCGTTATCTCACTGCCTAAACATATCTTTGTGTCACACCTCAAAAAGGAACTGTGTGGTGACATTTAAAGCTGTACTGGGCACGCACTGTGAAGGCTGGAAGGACCACACTCCTCATGCTCACAGATGTGTCACAATCAAGAGGAGACTGAGGTCTTCCCCAGCTCTGGTGCACTCTTTCTTCTACGAAAGAGGAACTCTGCTCAGCTGCACCAGGGACCCCTCCTTTCACCACTTCTTTTTTTTTTTTTTTTTTTTTTTCCCCTGGTTGGAAATCACAACCCTGGGAGCATTCTGAGCAAAAGGCTCTTCCATAGAAGTCAGGTTTCCAGCTGACATCACCAAGACCTGATCTTCACCCCTCATGTTTGATCATGTGTTGTGAAATGGGGCTTTCCAAAGCGTGGCCTTCGGATACCTTCTGTATAGATAACAGCAGTCAAGGACTGAGACTTGGACAATATCCACCAATGTGCCCAGGATGCCTCTTCTATGCTTTAACATTTCATGTAAGAAATGCTTGTTGTGCCTGTCCCCAGAACAGGGCACGCGTCCATGCGTTCTGTTCAGCCCACCCAGAGAAGGTGAACCTTTATTTCTTTCAGGGAAGACTTTATATCTGAAAGAATGTATTAGTCTTTACTGCTGATTATAATAAAATACTTGTGGAGGAAGAGTCTGTATCTTTCCAACTTAAAACATGTTTGCCTACATGAATTACTGTATTGTTTTAAGAAGACATTCCAACACTTGCCCTTCCTAAGGCAGCCACTTGGGTACGGAAGCACCCCCAGCCTGCATACATACACATGACACTGACTTTATTACAGAAGTGTGTTATGTGATGAATAAGTTTGATGTTATGCCTGGGTAAGTACTTGGATGCCGGAAAGACCATTTTCAGCCTTATCAGTCAACTAAAAAAACCCCTCAAACAAACACCACCACCACCAAAAAACCAGCGTATCTCTGTCTCTAAATATTGTGCTGTAATTCCCCAGCAAATATTCCAGGCAAAGTGTGACTGCACAGATCGTACACTCACGTCCTCTTGGATTTCTGACATCCTTCTCTTTCCAGTGTTCTTTCACCTCATTCCCTTTTCACCCACTATGGCCTTTGTTATGCTCCTGAGGAGCTGTATCTTATTCTTAACAGATGTATGTGTTAAATATGCCCATACGTATATAAATAGACACATATATACCCAATATACCAACAAAAATACATACACAACAGACACTAAATGCCTGGGACACATATGGAGGGGGTCATGGAGCTGCAGTTTGGAATACCATACTACTTCAGCTTGGTGTCGTACCCACCTCCTAAAGCTCCTGAGGTGCTCACAATGAGCACTGCTGAGAGTCAAGCCACACGAGTTTATTTATCCATCTAAACTTCAAAGCCAGCATTATGCTACCTTGGCAGTAGTGTCCCGTTGACTCCTGCGTTACTCTGAACCACACGTATGGTTGCTACTCCATGTGCCATTAACTGCTCCAGACAGAGAGGATTCAGCAGATGAGGATCACCCACAACTCTGAAAGCACAAAACTGGAACTACGTAGAAAAGATAGCTTTATATATTTTTCCTTTAAGACGGTAAGTAGTCAGCTCAAAATACGAACGTGGCGCATCAGACACAGCACACACCCATTGATACAGAAGTCTGTCTGAATCAGACGTGGATGTCATTCAAATTATTGCAGTTCTGACCTCGCTGTATCATTCAATTCACCTTTATTGCTTCCAGTGAGTATCCTCATGCCCTGTGTCTGAACAGCAATTTGCTCCATTTGTAAAATTTAAGTGTACAGTGGTCACTTACCATTGCTTGTAATACGCCATATGAATTTTCTTGTATCCTATCTGTGCATTATTATGTGCTGAATGACAACTTTTATTTAAAAAGGATTTCAGGAAACAAAATATTACAGGCATTAATAGGAGTTTCTGGAGTGACATAATCATCTCATAACACTTTAGTGAGTTGAACATGAAGTGACCGTTGAACACCTTATTACTGCAGTCAGAAATCAAGTACTGTAACATAACATGTAAGCTAGAGAAGTCAGACGGGTAAACAAAGAAAACACAAAGTTCCTTGATGGGTAAATCAGGTTGTTGTGGTTGTGGGAGCATGTTTTCTTAGTCACTCAGTCCGATAGCATGTCTAATAATGATTTGCAAGGAAAAAAAAACACCTACTTTATTTAAAAAATAAATTTAGGTGATATCCAGTAATAAGTAGAAACTAAATTTACTTTGAAAAGGATAACCAGAATAGAAACCACCGGTTGAATCAAAGGCTTGGGAACAGCTCACGTCATTCACTAAGCAGTCACGCGGAGCCCACTTCTCCTTCCTGCCTGCGCGGCGGGGCCGACCTGCATCAGTCCGTCCAGCAGGTGGCTTTGTCCTCCTCAGGAGCACTCAAACCCATGGGGAGAGTCCCTTCATCACTCACATAATCATCAGTGCTGCAGTAGAAAATTAGTGGCTACATTTAAGTCATTATTTGAAGCCCTCAAAGCTTCCAGAGCGTCTCCCCTGGAAAATCCCATCTCCATGAGTCGTGCAACCTGTTAGAGAAATAACATAAAACTACTGAAACAACAGTTTTATTCAGACTACGCGTGCATTATCTATGTAACAGTGTTGGGGATCACTTTTTTTTCCACTGATCAGTCTGTTCAGAAGCTTATCTGTCTGAAGAGCGTGCAAGCACAGCTCTGCACCACCACAAGGACATATCTGAGACAGCATGCTTAAAACAGTGCCAAAGAGAGAGAATGAGATGAGTGCTTTGTGATCGCTTGTTCAGAACCAGCCTTTTGCTGTGTTTTCAGCCCTGGCCCAGTTTTGAAAGAAGACTGAAAGAGAAAGGAAGCTTTGTTGTCTGGCTGGTATTTTTTCTGTTTTTCACCTTGGCACCTTACATGACAAGGGCAGCCTGACTCCAGGGCTCACTGCTCTTGAGAAGAACATGCCCTCCAGAGCCCGACACTGACCCAAATGAGGAATCTTACAGCAGATGGGGAGACCTGTCCATTTACACTTAGCTGTGCTTTGCTTGAAAAACACCTGACTGCTCCAAAGGTCATTAAAAAGCCCAAAACATTTGCTCCGGGTGGTTTTTACAACCAACCTGAAAGCTACCCCTGAAACAGAGGCGGTGAGTTGCTTAAATTGGTTCAGTAAAATTCATGGAAGGATTCCAAATGTTTTCAAAACAGGGCAAGTCAATGACATGTGGTGGACGAATTACCTCGAAATGGGCACACTGAGAGAATCATTTTGGTGATCAGTAACCAATTATCATCATTCTTTGCAACATCACGTTCTTGACACCTAACCTTTTCCTCTGCACTAACAGATGCTCAAAGTACCACAAATTACTACATGTAAAAAAAAAAGAAAAAAAGTACATACATCAAATTTAACCTATGGTTAAATTTCAATTCACACTTGAAAACTGTGACTCTCCAATAGGTGTAACTGAAAGCCACAGTGTAACTAATTCACTTTTATATTTAATCATCCAGAGAGGGGGGCAGCATGCAGAATGAAGCATGGCCAGGGGCAGCAGGAGGCACTCTCCATCCTGCTCGTGCCTGCAGGTGGGCTGTGAGGTGGGCAGCTGCGGGCTCAGGAGCGGCCTGGTAGCCCTGGTGGCCCTCTGGCTCTCTCTATCTAAATACGCTGTTACAAAACGTTTGAAAGCTGCTACCTTGGCTGTCAGAATACCAAAAATGCTACCACCTTTTTTTGCGCTTCCCCTTCTCGCTCTATCACCCAGCCTCAGTTTCTCACCTTCTTGTAGAGAGAGAAACAAATCGTTACTTTCATAATCGCTGCAACATCAATCTGGATTTCATAACCACTGACTTCCTGCAGTTCCCTTTTTCTGATTGTTCACCTCAGATAATGATTTTTATGAGAAAGAGGCCAGGCAATGGAAATAGAAGCTAACCACACCAATACAATTCAGATGAAAGATTTTTATGGCAGCGGCCGTGAATTCTAACTTTGACTTTCAAGAAGCAGTGGATGGAGGTTCAATGTCCCCCATTTGCAGAAACATCCGGAGGGCATGATGGGAAATAAGTTTGAACAGCAGAAAGCGCTTTTTATCTGGGTATATTTTAACTACAGAAGTTGAATCCAGCACCAGGAAACTGAGCCGTATGCCGGTAGCAGTAATTGAAGGTACTAAAAAATCCACGAGATAAGCAGAGATTTTTCTACCAGACGTTGCCAACGCTTGCAAAATTGAATCTGAAGAAGAGGGACAAACCTTGCACTTCTGCCATTCTAAGACAATTTACAGATTTATTAGCACAAATCTGAAAAGTCAAAGGTGCTCGTCTAAGTCTCTACCTTGCAAGGCAACCAGAGAGCATTTCAGATGACAGCAACCAGGTGATCTCTACAACTTCAATGCATTACAACATGTAAGCATGTACTGAAGCGCTTTCATACAGCTGAGCCTGGGCCAGGTTTGGGGTCAGAAGACAACACAAGTTGGACTAACAACTGTTACATGAGTTCCAGCCCAACACTATGGTCTAGTCTTGGTGGAGTCACCAACCCTGGAGGTCTTCAAGGAACATTTGGACGTCGTGTTGAGGGACATGGTTTGGTGAGAACTACTGGTGATGAGTGAATTGTTGGACTGGGTGATCCTGTGGGTGTTTTCCAACCTTGGTGATTCTATGATTCTATGATTCTATACATACAGAATTGGTCACTTTATTCCTGGCACTGAATGGGCTTTTAGGCCGGTCAAGATTTTAGACTGCTCTCAGAAGGTGTTCTTTAGTGGGCAGGTTTCTTATCTTTCTTTCTTTCTTTTTTCTATTTTTTCTTTTTCATTGATTGATTTGTTTTTTATTTTTTTAATTTTATTTTTTTAACTTTTCTGATGCAGGCCAGCAAGTTTTCAATCAAAACCACCAGTGCAGTGTATTTGAAACACAATCTAACACTGAATCAAAACTAGAAACTGGATCATAGTAAGGATTTCTCCTTGGAACAATCTCATTTTAAACTAACTGGAAATAACAGCACGGCACTAGCAGGTATTGATTTGTCTCCTTAGAATAGGAAAAAGGGAAAGAGAAACACCCTTGGAATCTATTCTCATCGAGGAATAGAAAAGACCTTAGATAATAAAAAGGCCAACGCAGCTAAGTGCAGATGGGCTAAAACTCAGAGAACTTGACTGCACACAATAAATCCTGAATACAAAAAAAAAAAAAAAGATTAATATTCAGTTCTTAAATTTCCTAGTAATTCCTCTCTTCTGAGACAATAAACTATCTACAAAAGTCTACATCTACACTACAGGTCTAAACTTATACTAGGCAGAAAAGACAAACTTCTCTGTGGCAACAGTACATGAAATCAGTCAACCATATTATGTAGGGAAACACCCTACAAGTGTCTGCTGCAGCCCAAGGCTGGCAGAACATTTTTATTTCCAAACAGCCACATGACCAATTTGGAAACATAAGCCGGAGACCTCAGTGAAGGAAAAGCTGTATGTCTACAGGGAAAATGATGAAATCTATTTGCCATTCTTCCTTTTTCTGTGAAACATATATTAGCCCCACTCGTGAAACTGTCTAGCCTTTAAAAATATGGGATAAAAGGTCACACATAGAAGCAGTAATTCCCAAGTTGATACGCAACTCTGGTTTGAAAGATAATGACAAGTCACTGTCCCTTTATTGTGACTGTTAACTGAGATTTCTATTAATGCTGCTGCAGGGAACGATTAAGAAGTTGTGTCAACAGACAATACAAAAAAAACATTAAAAAAAATAATTACCTGTTCTTCAGAAACCTCAGTAGGTGGAGGTGTGTCTTGATCAGATGGGTGATGATCTTGATAATTCTCATTGTGTCTATGACGTAAAGGAGGAAACAGTCTATTCCAGTTAATCATCCCACCCTAAAACCAGACACTGCTGTCAGTCTTTTCAAAAAGAACTACAGGTACTTTTACACATAAAGACCATAAAAAGGCAAACATTTGAGCAAAACACTTATCTGAAACAACACGAGCTGCTGTAGCCTTTTGTGAAGTGAAAACTGGGACTTGTTACCTCTCTCCTTGCTACTGGAAGTAGTTGCTATAAGCTAAGGAAAAGTGCTAGTAAAAGGAAGAAAGGACTGTCTGACTTCTTGCTAATACTTCATGTTTCGCATACATTGTGGATGATATGGCTCATTACAGTGATGGGTTTCTGAGGCTGAAGAGCCTGTTCTCTTTGTGACTTTCTGCCAGACTTTGTGTCTGGCAAAGGATGCAACAGCACGTCCTGCACGTGCTTGCTTTACATGGGTAAGAGTGAAACAAAGAAGCAGGGAGAAAAAGCAAAAATGATGCTTTTCACTGCATCCACAAAAACACATCAGGAAACTCAGAGCACATGCTGCTGATCACAAGCCCAACTCGCAAGATACCCGTGATAAACTTTCCATGCCAGTGAATATTTCTGCGACACCAATATGACTGTAACAGACTTTCAGACTGACCTAACTTCAGTGCATTACTACCACTGCAAAACCTGGCTGTACTCCAGTGCCGAATCATTTTCTGACTACATGGTAATCACATAAATACACAGCAGTAATGTAAGTATGGCATAAATCACTGAACTGAAACTTCAACAATTCAGTTTGGAGCCTTAAAACAGTAAGACACACAGAATGCAAAGTTCAAGCTTTATCATTGCCCGGGAATGATCCATCTTCCTTTCATGAGCTTGCACAAACATTCTGGAAGGGATGTGGCATGACACCAGAACCTGCAAATGGGCAAGAGTAGCACCCCTTGCTCCCTCTGTTCTCTGCAATGCAGCTGATGTCCTTCTCCTCCTGACCCGCTCCCTCTGTTACCATGGAGAAGATCCCCCTCCCTTTCAGTATATATAGGACAAGGACTTCCTTCCTCTAGTTGCTCTGTTTTAGGTCTGTGCTGTCGTTTCTCAGAAGACCTTCCTCTTATGATAGTTTTTTCTTCTCTCAGCTGGGGCTCTTCCTGCCTTTATGTACTCCTGCAGCACTAAAAGCTCTCTTCTTGATCAGATCAGCAGCAGCTTAACCTGCTCCCAGACACACACACACACACAAAATCATGTATTTTGTTTTCCTGCCCTGTCCTTTGTTCTCTTCCACTGTCTCCCAGGGATACCCAGCCAGCCCAGACACCACAGGGGGCAGTGCAAGAGCACACTTGAAAAACCAGCTGGGGAGTCATGAGATGTGACCTGTTAGCTTGTAGAGTGTTCCAGTCCCTTATGGCACAGTGCATCTTCCCTAAGAAGATAAGCACCAGCTATGAGTCACCACTCATCTTCAGTACAAAGTTTCCACTACTAGCAATTCGGAATTTAAGACGCTATTACATACCCACATTTCTACTTTATATGCTGCATTAAGCATCTACTTCAAAGGTTTTATCTTGAAGGATTTCACATAAGCCTTGCGTTAGCCAAACAGTATAGTGCAGCAAAAAGGAGAACTGGTTTCTAGTTTAAACCTGGAGAGGGATCTCACACCTCCTTCTGACAAGCTGCACTCCTCTGTGGTCTTGGAAAATCACATGTCATGTACTTCCCCATCTCTAGTTTCCCCTAGCTCAGAATTATTTTGAGTTTTAATTCATTAATTTTGAATTTCTGGAAGCCTACTAAGCTCTATAGTACAGCAGGAACACGGAACTGGTGCTGCTTTGCCTGTGTGTGTCCTTTTCAAAGACCCGAGGGGGAGAAAGCAATGCTTCCAAGGGTCATTCATATAAAGCTGGTGGATTGAAAAATGCCAGCAGGATCATGGCGCGTTTTTTGTAGCACCACAATTCATAGACAATAATGCATATTAAATATCAAATCTACAGTAAATGCATTAATTTATCTGTATGCTGATGCATCCAAAGACTGAAATAAACGTACCTTCCCAGCTGTGCCCTCGGCTTCCTACTGCACCCTGTCCTGTGTGCTGACATACAACACTACAAAGACATCTGCCTTTTTATCTCAAACTTAACAGTACATTTTAAATTAATGTGCACCAAATGCATTACCTGCAGTAAGAAATCCAGATTCCCCAATGAAGCGTAGTTTCCCCAATGAAACTGCATAGTTTAGAAGGTTTATCATGGATAACTGGATGAACTACAGGTATGTATGGATGAATTCAGAACAGTTCCAGGCAAAGCTTGCTAACTCTCTCCCAGATATAACAAACAGACCAGGCAAACTGGATCAAAATTCCTATGAAAGGATCCTTTTCATTCGTCCTCAGAATATTTCAATTACTTTCGGAATTGTGACAAACATCAGCTCTTGACTATATTAATGATGAAAGAATATCTAAAGCATAACTAGAGAAGGCCAAAAGTCTTAGTGCTATGTGAGCACTGATGTTTAGGATTAGTTACAACTTACTTTGGATGGTCTATTTCTCAACCGTGTGTTATTTCCCAGACTGCACATAAACCATGTATGTTATGCTTCTTGATCTGTACATGCCAGGAAGTTGTTTCTCCTCATGGGCTTGCCTCTCATCACATGATGGACATGAACAAAGTCAGATTTAAAAGAGAAGAGGGAGGGAGTTGCAGCAGGAACTGCTACTGCGGACCATTCCCTAAATATAAGAAAACAGCAGGAACTGTTGCTAATGCCTCAGATCCATAGAAAGCGGAGATCAAGGCTAAGGACTTCCAGCGTGCATGGCAACTTCTGGACAATGTTACTATCACAGCAGAAATACACTAAGATCTGATTTTTAATTTGATTCAAAGCAAACAGCAAAAAATGTCTTAAATCAAACAAGCCTCTCAAATTCCAGTTAAAAATGTCCAGGGATTTCCTGATCGATATTCTGCTTTGTCTCCCAGACATTATTCAGCAGACGTTCTGTTCACAATCTTATGATACATTCTGTATTAGAGGGGTTTTTGACCATGCTAAGACACTTATTCTGAGAAAGGTCAGGAAGATTTCACATGAAGATATCCAATCTGTTGAATTTACTTAAGCAATGCTTCTGAACCATCAAAAAGTCCCTACTGAAGAATGGTAAATAAGTATACCTTTCACAGGAGACTTGAAAATAGCTAAAGCTATATTACCAGTGATGGTAACCACAGTCAGACAAAAGTCCAGATCACCAAGCAAATCCACAATGATGAGGCAGGTCTAAGATTAAGACCAGAAGTCAAATCAGTGGCTTAGGACCTGGACTTGTACTCAAAAGCAGCTAACTCCCAGATGAGGTGGATGAGGCCCCAAGATACCTCACAGACGTTTCTAACCACAGCTCTTTCTCACAAGGCTGCTCCGAGGCTGAAGAGCTGTACCGTGTCAGAGTTGGCCCTCAGCATGGGCAACACAACCCTCTGGAAAGCCTGTTGGTGCGCTCAGGTTCACAACTGATAAACCAACCGCTTTCCCCAGTCAGTGGT
The DNA here is from genome assembly GCF_016699485.2 of Gallus gallus. NCBI lineage: Eukaryota > Metazoa > Chordata > Aves > Galliformes > Phasianidae > Gallus > Gallus gallus. Next base: position 144,569,346 of record NC_052532.1, read on the forward strand.
CTGGGCAGAGAGAAACCATTCAACATGTTATCCACGCAAAGGTAAGACTTCATTCCTTCTTTCTTAGTCCAAATCTTTCATGGCCAACTTTGGGAAGATTTTCTGCTCCTCTGCTAGAGGAAGGCAGTCACTGAGAAAATCAGTCTACAAACTACCATTCATACAAATATTTTGTACAAACTGTTGGCTGGGCCCTCATTTCTGCCTGCAACATAGACTTCCACACATTATCAGAGAAAACTCATGTCAAAAAGACTGCTTCATTCAGTAGCCAAAGAGAAGGATGCTGGACACATTTAAGGAAAGGTCTGTAAGCCTTCCCCACTCTACAGTTGTAATTTTTTAACTAAAGAAATCAGCAGTTTCCTTCGATGCTAGCAGTGCAAAGACTGGGTGAATTGGTTGATGGCAAATTCCTTGTTACTATCTGACAGGAGACAAACAAACCAACAGGACCATCGATCTCTGTTACATCACCAATAAAAGTGGATTAGGAAAACATTGGTGATGTTGGAACTTCTCTTACAGGAAACAACAGATCAGTCACAAGCTTCAGGTGACCAAACAATGAGGTGGAGGAATGGGTTAGATTAAAGGAATGGGAAAATGGCATCTATCCATGATAGAAAACATTATAAGGAAATACTATATCGATGAGTAATTCTTGGTAACTGTCAGTACTTAACTTGTTAGGTCACATCCTTGATTTTTTTGTTCCTAAATAGTGTCTGAGATAATACTGTTTACAAGGAAAAGAGTATCCCCTTTTCCTACAGAACAAGACATTCATATCAGTCTACAGCTAGCGAATGTCTGACTATATAACTTGCTGAAATCCCTATTACACAACTATTTTTTCACACCATCTCCTTACTTTCTTTCAGAGAAGGCTGCTCTCCTTGCTTCCCGTTTACATACTTACCATAGCATATTCTGCAAAACAATTCTTACACAAACTCTGACAAATAAACATGTATTACAGACCACTAACAAACATTCACTGAAGTAGCTACCACATGTGCTTGTATTACAATTAAATTGATTTCACTAGAATTGAAAATGCCTTATAGAAGTCCTCTTGATGATTTTTCATGTGGTTAAGATTTTTTGATAGTATTATCACATGTATATGGTTAATGCCAACTTGCCATCTGTTTGCACAAACAGGAAACACCTCCTGATATCTGTCCTGTTCACCTTTTCTTAACACAACAACCACAGTTAGAAAAAAAAAAAAAAAAAGAAAGAAAGAAAAAAAAAGGAAATTGCTTTGCATTTCATCTTTTAAAGTGCAGGTGCACTTTTTCTTGGTGCAGGTATAAATGTTTCATTGATATAAAGATTTATTCCAAGAAACACTTGCCTTGCCCTTCAGACATAATCTTTTCGTTAAAAATATTGACCCCGCAGTGTATGCACTGATAATAGAAAGAAAAAAACGTAGCCACGAATTACACACTGATAGCAGCTGCCTCAGCATCTGAACACTGTAAAAAAGATCAATGGCAATGGTAAAATTTCCAGTGGACTTATTAAAATGTCTGGCCTGTCTCTTTTTGTGAGGTAAAAACTGTTCTGGGGGTTTATTTCCTCTAAAACCTTTTTCTTTCTTTCTTTTCTTTCTTTTTTAACCTTAATAACATTCTTTTTTGAAAGGAGGTAGAAATGTGATCATGTTGGTGCTGTGAGCATCACTTGCAACGATGGAAAGAATTTTTCACCATGGAAAGTAGTGCAGCAATTTCTAAACATATTCCAATTTCCTCTGGAAATTTATGCTACAGACAAGTCTCCTTAGCCCAGAGGCTTTGTCTCCAGCTCTTATTTGCTGTATCCTGAGCTTTGATGTCTGCATTCTCCCAGAGGAGCTCGTGTGTCACAAAAATTCACAAATCCACATGTGGTCTTTTCTGATGCCTGATCAGTTATTTCCTTTGAAATCCAGGAGGAACACCTCAGTCTGGCCTCTGAAGCAGCTAGAGAAACAATGGAAGGGACTTCAGCACAGGCACAAAGCATTCACAGTAGCAGATGCCAGAGATGCCAAACGGCAGGCCTATCTGTGCCTTGGGAGGCGAGTGGGCACAGCTGCTCTGCGACTGTGTTCAAGGGAGGTGTAGAGAGTTTTGAGTGCTTCTCAGTGTACTCATGCATGCCCAAGCATTTGGCCTTGTAGTCCGTTTGCCACACATTACAGGAAAGGGTGTTGTTATATGACTCAGGCACACAACTGGCTGGTAGTAAGTGAAAAGCTATGAAGGTGCTCCCCAAAACTGCAAGTTAGCTCAGGACAGTGGGAGAGTCAGATAGCTCTGCATTCAACTCATTACAGTACGGTTAAACACCTAATCTGCACCAAACTGCACGTCATTGTAACACTCACATTTCAGTACCGCTGTGATGCAATAGTTCAGCTGGAAAATGATGGACAGCTATACCAACAAGAAAGAAAGACATTTAATATCAGTCAGATGCTGAATTTTGGCATTTTTGAGAACACATGTTAACTCGTTCACCCAGCATTAGGAAAGTGTTGAGCAGGGCTCTCATACTTCGTTTCCACTAATGGGGATTTTGATCTTGTCTAGGCAGGAGAGGCAAGGCTTCAACCACCTTTTCAAAGCACCTCCATTTGTGGACTTTCCAACTTCGCTCTTGCATGCTTGCATCAGCTGCTCTTCACCCAAACTGGGCTCCGCAACATCACAGACGTGGCCACAGCTACATCAGCTATCAGTCATAATCACCTGAATTTTAAGTAATTGAACGATTTGGAGCTGTTCTTATGTTGGTCCTTTAATATTTGCTAAGTGAGATAACCAGGGCATGGCAGTCTGCTGTGCCAAATGCTGAAGGCAGGTCTACCTGCACGAACATCCTCTCTGGATTTAAGGAAACCATCTGTTGCTCCATTTTAGACATTTTAGACAAAACAAAGGCAGTTCTGACCCTTCTTATTTGGCTCTTTGGATGCAAACTGGTGACAAGTGACTTATTAAAGCATGATGGATGATTAGACAGATGATACCTCACTCACTTCCTGTGCACAAACATTTTCAAACATAAGTGAGAAATTAGAGTTTCAAAACTGTTTTGATTTGAGAAGCTTAGCTAGCAAACACTGGTTACAAAGAAACCTCAAAACCAGATTCTCCAATACACTGGCATAAACACATACTTGGGTACATAAGGGGCTAGTCAACCACATAGGAGGAAAAAAGAAAAGATTAGTATCCCATCCAAGGGAGCAAAGATTCAGTTGCAAATGGGAAGAGCTTCCATTTGTTGACATCCTAAAGTTAACACTCCAGGTGACATACTGGCAATACTGCTTGGCAAAACCTTCCCATCTATTGTGCTTCAGCAGGCTTTAGAAACAACCAGTGACACAGATCTGTAGTTGTTATGTGCTATTATCAGAGTTCCAATCAGAAAAACTGAATACCAAGGTGGACCACACACTATCTGAATTACACACTTCTCGTCTTCTACGAGCTATGAAAGAAGAGACTTAGGGGGCAGAAATGACTTCCAAACAGAACTCTCTCAGTGCAGATGAAGGGTAACAGAAAGAACTCCTGACTTCTCAGCCCCGATACTGGATGTCTAATTTGGCCCATGCTTGAAGCTGCAGATGGAAGAACACAAACTGCTAAAAAGAAACTTGCCTTCTGTGGACAGTGGTGGATCAGACAACAGAGAATTAAACGCTCTCAAAATACCTGGGGAGATTTTTATGCCGCGAGCTTTTTTAGTGGGGATTGCCTCAAATTAAATTGTCAGAGTAAGAGAGTATAGAACAATCACATAGGAGAACAAACATAATCTCTACCTCAAAAATTATCTGCTTCATTTTGCTTTAGGAAGCAGTCCAACCACTGCTTCTGTAGGGAAGTTGATTACAAACACTAACTCAAATTTAATCATTGTCTAAAGGCTATAGCTCAGAAGCCTAGTCAGACAGAAAGAGAACTGAATAACTGAGTTATTCAGTGAGTCAAGAAAAAAAAGATACTTCAACATGAGAGCAGGAGTGCTACTGAGGAGTAGGAGTCAGACACAGTTAGCCTTGCAACTCTGGCAACTGGCTGTTAATGAGATACATTCAGCTTATTCTAGTAGTACTGCTAATGTCTGTCAACTCATGGAACTGCTGGTTTCCATGAAAAAGACCAAAAATATAAAGTAGATACATAGAGGAAATAGTCATAAACTCATTGCCTGGATCAGCACCCTGGAAATTCAACATTTTTAATGACACCAAATCCATGAAAAAGTTTTTTGTTTTTTTTTTAAAGAAAAAAACAAAACAACACAGAAATATCTAAATAGTAGGGCTTATCAACTGCTGCAATGATGTTATCAAAATGAAGCAGTAAAAAAAAGAATTGAAGTATACCAGCATCAGCAGAATACACAGCTCTATAACTAACAATCTCTAAGCATAAAGCTCACCTTTTGAAGCAAAAATAAGCATTATTCTCAACACAGAGGAAACATTAAAACATTACTGAAAGAAAAAAAAGCAAGATATGAAAACACCAGAAGAATGTCAAAAAGCAAAGGATGAGTTAACAGCTCACCGAGGTCTGGAAAAATTATTATTTTCTTTGAAAAATGGAAAAAAAAAAAAAAAGGCTGATGGTATGTCCACAACAAACAAGGGAAGATGGATTCTCAATTTAGCCACAGTGATTATTGCTGCAGCATAAATGGGCTGGAATAAACCCCTAGATCACTTATGAACAGAATTCATAAAGATATGACGTCAAGTCTGTAGAAACATACCTCAGAGATCAGAGCTCAAGTAACTCATTTATTCTATGAGTACCCCACCTATAGTTGTGTTTAAAACTTATGGCAATGCTGTAAAAGGCACTTCCTATTAAATTATGCCACAAAATCCCGGAGTACCTATAGGCAACACACATTAGTTGGAATGGAAGCCTAGTTAGAGAAAAGGATTTTGTGTTACATGGGGCTGAAAACCTCCCTCGTTTATTCAGCTAAAGTTGTCTGGTACATTCTTCTCTAACAATGATACATCTATGGGTCAGCACAAACAAGCTCCTTCCATCTAAAGTTCCGTGAGAATTTCCAGGAGCCTGGCAACATGTAAAGGTTGCAAGACATCTTCAGGGCCCAAGAGGCCTCTTGAAGCATTTATTGTTGTTACTCAACCTTCTCAAGCAAGTGCAGAAGACTTTGCAGTCTTGCAGTCAGTAGCACCACTCTGCGTCAGTGTGAAAATGAAGTATGTTCAGATGTGGTTCTTCTTCAAGACGGCAGAATTAGACAGTTGGTAAGTTCACTGAGGGATTTGTTTCTAGCATCACGAGTAAGGACAACATTCTTAAGGAGGAATTCTTGTCTTAGGAAAGTCATTGCTCCATTAAATTCTGTTTTCCAAGGTCAGAAGTTTACTACTTAAATATAACAGAAAGGTAAATCAGTAATCTAGCCTCAGTCCTTAGCTCACCAAATAAGTAAGTTGCAAACTTCTCAGGATATGAGACGCCCTGTAACAATAAAGACACTCAATGCATCTCTCCACACAGCATCTCTCCAGCGTCCCAGGAGGAAGACATCCAGTGAATGAACAATTAGGGGAAGCAGCATTGTTACAGAAGAAGTCTGGTCTCTGCAAGCAGGAGAATCAGAGATATGAATCAAAGGGGGTCTGGCCTCACTAAAAAGTACCAGGAGTTGGAACAGAAAAACAAAGACAGGAGGGAAAAGACCCACCCCCCCAAAAAAAAGCTTAAAAGTAGAGGAAATGGTGGAAAAGATTTTCATATATTGCTGTAGGTTTATCACAGACCCTTGAACACCTCAGTGAAACTCTTTATTGAACCAAAAAGTTAAGAGAAACCAAGAGGCAGGCAACAGTGTCTTCAACATGTTCAACGTTGAATGAAGGATACTGAGAGCATGTTTTTAAGATGAACGGGCCAGGGTTCATTCTCCAACCCCATATACAGAATGGGCACAGGAACGAGCACTAAACGGAGAAGTGGTATCTAAGAGCCAACAGAAAGTGCTGACCACCTTTTCTGCAATCTTCCAGAACCTTCCTATAACCCAGTGACATCAGTACTGCCAGAAACACCTCGCACGCACTCCTCCCTCATCTATTTACAGTTTGGTTATCTGCAGCCTCCCTCCAAGCTTGTCAATGGGAAGTGAAAGTCAGGCTGGCTCCCAGCTAGCACCCTGGTGCACACATGCAGCAATTTCTTCCCCTTTCCCACCAGGGCTTTCATTTGGGTTACAGAAAGATAAACTTCAGAAAAGTGCTGGGAAATGAAACAGATTCAGAAATGTAAAAGTCAGGAGAGAAAGACCAAAAAGTCCCATTGGTATTACAGTATCAAAAGGATAAAACAGTGCCTGAAGATATAAACAACCACCTGTTTGGAGGGAGAGAAAGGGAAGTTGCATTGATGCCCTCAGGATGCATTGCAAATGTTGACTGATGGGTAAGATGTGATGGCAAAGAATCTTCTCCAAAGCAAAGAAGAATGTAGAGGAGGAAACACAAAGTATGGGAAATAACAGAAACAGAGGGGAAGAGATGAAAATTTGGGAGGAAAATGACATAGTTGGGAATGAAAATGTGAAAATGATACAAAGGAAAGAAAGAGATTTATGGAAAAAAGGGAAAACAAGAGGACACATTTCTAAAATGAGAAAAGAGGACTGACAAAAGAGAGAGAAAGAAAAGAATTAAGAAACTAGGGTTTAAAAAGGAAAAAATAGCAAGCTGATATTTTTTGAGGGTATGAATATATATATGGCACACATCTTATTTCGCTTCCTCAAAAGGCAGACAGAGGTGATGTTCAGTAATCCTCTGTGACAAGTTCAGAATTTGTCAGGATTATCAGTGGAAGGCAAAAAAGGAGAAAAAGTTTTCAACATGCACACCACCATCTGGTTAAGGACTGTATCCATAGCAACTAGAAAGCAAGACAAAAATCAGACACCGTGTAACCACACTCCCCTGTGAAACTAGCAACGTAAGGTAATTTTTCAGTTTCTAACAACACTTTCAGACACAGCACCACTGTACATCTCAGGGATAAATCAAAACGATGTACATCAAGTCACGAAGCCGGTGCCTTTATGTTCAAGCTGTGTCCCTCACTCAACCTGCTCCTGGAAGCTGTGAGTGTCTGGCAGCCCAGCACGCACACCTCTCCGCTTCGGCATCCTGCGGGCAGCGTTTCTGCAAGAGAAAGACTGGGCAAGGCAAAGCTCTAAGAACTGCCAGCAAGGAAACTCTGTGTTCTTTTTGGTTTTGTTTTTCTTTTCTTCCTATAGAAAACATGCAAAATTAATTCTGTTTCAGATAAAAGAGCTCAGTAAATGTAAAAAAAAGCAAAACAAAAAAACCCCTATATTTTACTATCTTAGAGATATAGTATAAACAACTAAAGAAAGTTTTTTTCCCCTATTTTTTCCCTGCTGTTTTTAAGCTTTTCCTCTTTTTTTTGTACCATCAGGCTCACGTTCTTCAGAAATTCTTGTAAAAACCTGAAGAATGAGCTTAGTACAGAAAGGGTCCATTTAAGAAAGGGGCTTCTTTACAGTTTGGCACATTCTGCAGGACAACAAAGCACTGTTAAAACCACACACTGTGTTCCTATGTTTTCCATATGCTAACAATACATAGGGAAAGTGCACTGTCTCTTCCCAAAGAGAAGAATTGAAGAGTAAAGGAAAAGGAGGAACAAACAGAATGCCTTCCCAAGGGATAACAAGAAAATAGTTGCACAATGACGTGCAGAGGAAAGTTCCCTTTCCTTGGCAAACAACATGGAATGCAGGAGAGAAAACATTAACTTATCTCGCCTACGGACAGCATATTGGGATGCCAAAAATCTGCACAATATTCTCTTGCAATATAACTCAAACTTGTATTTGATAACCTGATTGATATACTTCACAGCTTTTATTACTGTTAGTTTCACAACAAACCTCCCAGTGACACTGATTGGCACTCTTTACCAGCTTCACTCCCATAGGTAGCATTACCATCTAAATTCCATCTGCAGTGTGATGTGTTCAACTCCACTGTCTTCAAACCATACCTTTGTAAGCTTCTAAAAGCAAAAGAATTGCACAAGTACAACAATCTGGAAAACTGTTTTCAAGTTTTGAATATTGAGACTGAAATGATCCTTTTTGTCTCTTTGTACATCATTACATCTCAGCTTTTGTGAAGGGCGCTATTCATGATTTTGTTGATATCCAGTAAGTTCTGTGAGTCATAAACACATCTCTTCTGAAGAACCTTTCTGAAATGTTCGCACACTGAATCCTTTGCCCTCTGCTCACTGGTTTCACCATTTAGCACTATCAGATAACAAAATGCCGCACTAAAGTTAAAGACCAGTCCCGTAGGCGATTTGAAAGAGTTTCAGCAACTTTTAAGGTAAACCATGTCACCGCTGCTCAAGCAATGCTCAGTTATTGTACTTAAACTCCTCCATATCTTATAAAAAACCTCCATTTGAAGTCAACAGTGAAAAGACATTTTGCCAACTTCACTGTTTGTAATCCCAGGAAAGGAGAAGGATAAGAAGAAAACGTTATCAACTCTTATCATTTATAACTCTGAACTTATTTAATACTTCTTGCAGTTCAAAATATATGATAAAGATTGTCTTTATTAACTGGCAATCTTTTTCTCTTCTCATTTGAAGAAGCTTAGCTGAGTCTTCACAACAGCTTGTGGCCCAAAAGACACCTTCAAAGCACCTTCTAACAGAACAATGACGTTGAATTATTTCTAGTTCACTTCTTACATTAAAAATGGTAAATGTTCTAATGGGGACAGACATTAGAATCTTTCCACCTGAGGAACAATTTATTCAGGTCAAAATGTTAGGAAATGGAAGAAAACCAAATTCCGGGGAAACAAAGACACATACTCTGTTTGTTGGCCAAAGCCAAAGCTTTATACTATCCTACATCTAATTCTGTCAACATATTAATGGTAACACAGGTATATCTACAAGCGCTAAGCGCTACCATAAATGTAGTAAGAATTCATGTATCAGTACAGAGCAGCGTATTGAGTTTTCAGGCAGAGAAAACTCAATAAAGATCACAAATTGTCAGGATGTAACAAAACTATGAACATTGTATGCTCACATAGAGAAATCTAAGGCCCATACTCTCTGCTAAGTTTGATAGAGGAGCAACGTATATTTTTAAGGTATAGGAAGAAGTTAACTGAGACACTGCCTGCCTTGTTTTACTGCCCTAAAACAGAAAGTGTGTGAACGTCTTTCACTGCCTTGACTAAAACAGAGAACATAAAGGGCTCTGCTATTCCATTCGGTAAGGAAATAAAATGAACACTAAATGCAGCAAAGAGAAAGTTCCTGTGGTTGACCTCTGTAAGAGAGTTAGATGATTGAATTTCAGAACTTTCTCAAAGACATAAGCCTTATTCAAAGTAATTTGCCAATAGTTATCGTGTAGACAATTTTCTCTGAAAAGGATGCAAACAATACAAATACCCAGAACAGTCAGAGAACTTGCTAACTTTCACCAATGGCTCTTACTAAAGACTGTGGAAAGGCAGACACTTTACCTCTCAGGCTGACTTTTGGTGAAAGAAATATCAGAAGTACTGATATCCTCACAGGACTGTCCGACACTCTGCTTCTACCTTGAGAAGCACTTTTAACATGTAAAGTTATACAAACACCTACATGGCTATTGGCCAGTGTATGAAACACCAATGGAGAAGAATATATCGAGCAGGAAACATAAAATATACAAACTGAAAACATATGTTTCCCATAAACGTAATCTTTATGGAGCACATATCAGTACCTGCTGCTGCCTTTGTCTCCTCATTTGGGCAACCTGAGACATCATGATCTGTCGATCCAGTAGCTCCATTCTCTGCTGCCTCTGGATGTCGACTGTTGCTCCCATTCCCACTCGGATTTCATTCGTTGGTTCCGCAGATGAGAAGATTGGTTCAAGAGTCCAGGAAAATATCTTTGCTACCCAGCTGGGTACACAAAGAATTCGATGAACTTTTAATATACTGCTATTGTAGCAAATCCCAGAAATCTAAAAGCAAAAATGAAACGTTAAAAAAACAAAGCCTTTAAATACAGCAAATTAACTTTGTACTTAACTGCAGGTGGCCTTTCTATTTTAAACGCAGATTTTAATGTTTTTACCCAGAGTCTTCGGTCAAGAACCAAGAATAGGGGATTTCTTTACCTCCAACTTCCTCACAAGTACAGACTGTTACATTTCAAAATCTGTGTACCACACTGCCTGTGACTCAGAAAGTTGCTCTTTTTCTTTTTTTTCAGAATTTCAATCCAAATCAAGCGACTGTTTCTCAGTTAGGTTGAAAGGGTTCATTCTACCTGAAACCAGTTTTGTTTTCTTCAAAGAAAACTTTGATTTCTAGTAAAGGAACTGGTCAGAATATGCTGCACACTGACCTGAGAAGACTAAGGCTGCCCTTGAGGTTGCTGAAGCATTGTAAACAGTCCTTGACAAAGAACAACTCCCTCACAGCTTCTGTTACCACTCCCAGAATCACAGAATTCTGGAAATCACAGAATGGCCCAGGTTGGAAGGGACTTCAAGGGTCACGAATTTCCAACCCCCCTGCCACAGGCAGGGCCACCAATCTCCACATTTAATACCAGACCAGCCAGCCCAGGGCCCCATCCAACCTGGCCTTGAACACCTCCAGGAATGGGGCATCCACAACCTCTCTGGGCAGCCTGTTCCAGCACCTCACCACTCTCATAGCCAAGAACTTCCCCCTAACATCCAACTTAAATCTGCCCTCCTTCAACTTAAAACCATTTCCCCTTGTCCTGCTGTTATCTATCCTTCCAAAGAGTTGACTCCCCTCCTGTTTACAGGCTCCCTTTAGGTACTGAAAGGCTGCAATGAGGTCACCCCGCAGCCTTCTCTTCTCCAGGCTGAATAAGCCCAGCTCCCTCAGCCTGTCTTCGTAGGGAAGGTGCTCCAGCCCCCCGATCATCTTTGTGGCCCTCCTCTGGACCCTCTCCAATGGCTGTCTTTCTTGTATTGGGGGCTCCAGACCTGGACACGGTACTCCAGATGGGGACTCACGAGGGCAGAGTAGAGAAAGACAATCACCTCCCTGTCCCTGCTGGCCATCCCTCTTCTGATGGAGCCCAGGGTACCATTCGCAACTTTACTTTCGAGTAAAGACAAAAGTAAAATAGCTGATTTAAAGTTAAAACTTAGAATATGCACAGACTTTTTCCAGTCTGCCTTCTAGGAAAAAAAAAAAAAAAAAAAAAAAAAAGAACAGTTCATTAAAAACTGACATTGAAGAAAATCAGCCTCTGTGATGCCCTTCTCCCACCTATTATAGGTGGGAGAAGGGCACCACAAAACAAAAACATTCCTGCGTTCATGTTCACGCTTGCCTTGGGACTTGATTTCATTGCAGATTCAGAAGGAGCAACAGAAATCTCTGTGTTGCAGGATGATCTGCTGTGATCACTCAAGCATCATTTTTAATCCCATTGCAAAACTCTGAAGGCCAAAGTGGTACTCAGAAAGGTCAAGTTCTGTCATTCAGCTTTATGCTACGTTTCTGTATTTATGACTATTGAACATCTGCTATTCCTCAAGAATTACGCTAGACAACAGAGTGAAATGAACAGGAAGAAAAGTGATGTGAACCCTCCAAAATACATAAATGATACATATCGAGTTAGTGCAATTACATTAAAAATAATGTAGAAACTTCACATCTGGGCAATTTATTTATTTAAGGATACTTATTTTATCTCACTGACATTTGTATAAACATACAGAAAGCATTTCATTGCTGCAAATAGAAAGGGAGACAGTTTAGAAAAAAACAATATTTTTTGGAACAGGAATCTTTTCCAGATTACTTACAAGATTGTTATTAATAATCTAGTGAGAAAATGAGACTTTTTTAGAATAATAGTTTGAGTTCTGCTGTGGGAAAAACTGATTTTCTTTTTATTCTGTCATATTTTGTGACTTCTCATGGGGTTGGATGTAACACCAAACACAGGTCATAGTTCTAAAATGAGAAAGAAAAAACCTAGACTGCCTTTGACCCCTTATCTTTTCATGCAATGAAGGAGTTAAATGAGATTTGACAAGAGGAAGGCCATCAGCTATGGCATCTTAGTGAAGGCTGCCTTTAACAGAACACGTCTGTATTTAAAGAAAGGTTCTCGAACTCCAGGAATGACGGGGCACTGGAACAAAAGCTTCTTCATGACCTCATTTCTCTCCTCAGCTCTAGTGAAGACTGTAAACCCATGACTAAAACCTGGGCACATCAACTGGAAACTAAGATAAAACTCCAATGAATATGTAAGAGGAGCAGTATTCATATCACTTCTGTGATCACCTACTTTTGGCATGTAGTACTTTAGGTACCTACCCAACAAAGAAGGTACCTCAGAAGTTAGCCACCGACTACCGTGGGAGTCAGAGTATATAGGCTCCTTACTCAAAACCTAGATTGTCTGCCTACCAGGAAGGTCACTCTTTTGGGAGCAAGAACTACTGAAGTTGGTTGCAAATACTAGATAAAACTTCATCTGATGATTTCAGAGATCCTTCCTCCCACCCTGTATTATCAGGCTACAGAGCCAGGCTCTGTCTTTGGTCCCAGAGAGTTTGCAAGGAAAGGCAGAGGAGAAGAAGAGGACTCTGACTCAAAATACTTTGTCAGAAATCACACCAGTATTCCTTCAACTCTTTCAGATGTCCCTCCCAACTATTAATCTCTGCCCACTGATCACCTACAGTCCTTTATGAAGGTCTAAAGTTTTCAAGGCACCATAATCTATAGAGTTCAGAAAGTCACAAGAAGAAAACAATGCAAGCAGTGATAGGAAAATTTACATCTCCCTGAACGTATGACAAATCTTGACACGTGTCTGAACATGTTAATCACAAACTGTTCTCATAGCAACTGAACACAGAAAATGCAGCAAATAGAACAGCACTAGCATGTGTTTGTGCCAGTACTTTTGAGATTTGTCTCAGAAGCTGAAATGTACACTCTCATATTTTTCTATGTAGAAATAGCTAGTCAATCAAGAGAATTTAATCAGAAGAAAAAGCTTTATGAGCCTAAATTTTAGGGACAACACTAAGATGGAGCATGCTAACATGCTCACAGAGTAGAAGATCAAGAAATCTGACAATATAAAGTTCAGAGGAAAATCTGAAACAAAATGAACCTGGTGAAGGAAAAAGACAAATCTGTTTATCTGTATATCTTCTACATATAGTTGCCAAGAAACATACTGTAGGCTAAAAACTGTGCAGAGCAATCACAAAACTGCAATTCTTCTTAAGTAAAAACAGATGGAAGGACAGATTCAGCTGTGAAAGGCACTATGTGTACATGGCCTACATCCCATCTTGTTACCTTCATATTTGCTAGGACCTCAGTGCCACTCCCACTCCTCTTTCCCATGATTTACTACTCCAATTGTAAAGCTATTAGATGTAAATGTAAAAACTTCAAATGTTGTGCTCAGCTTCAAGAAATTTTCAAGAAGTTTCATGTAGTGACAAAGAGATATCTATTTGCCTATTTCCAATAAACCCTACACGGAGGCATGTGTAGTTAAAATACATCTTGTGATTCAGTCTGGTTTAGTGTCATATACTCATCTTAATGCCATGTATTTCCACGGAACTTCTTTTTTAGCTGATTCATATGCAAAACTTTGATTAAAAAAAAAAAAGAAAAGCTTTGATGAAGTGTAAAGTTCCTTCTTACGCCAGTTTTTCTCATGGATGTAGTGTATTTCTAGTATCTAAGGTCTAAATAAACAACTTTGTTTATTCAGTGAATATAAGATTATATCGTTATATCTTGATTTGAACACTGTACATCAGGTTAAAGGACTACTTTCCCCAAATAGATGATCTTCCAGAGTGTTTTAGGCTCTAGAAAGTTATCAAGGGAAGACATGGCAGTTAAGTTCACACTGATAAAACGGAGGATTTTTGGCTAGCAACATAAAATGCACCTTAGTCATTTTCTTTCTATCCCTATAAGAAAGGTCAACTTCCTCTCCCCTTCCCTCATGTCTCTCCAAAGAGACATTTTTAAGAGCAAGGAAGTAGCTGTAGTTTCTCTTTTTCATTAGGTAGACCAAACACAGAAGTTCTCCAAGATTTTACAAGACAAAGACACACATGCACCATTACTAAATGAGACATTTTAAATTCTTTACTTGATTGACCTTAAAGAGAAAATCAAGCAAAGAAAAGGAAGGCAGATTGGTATCAAAATTATGTGAAAAATTCTTTTGCATAATGGTTAGAGCTTGACAGAATTATTTACCTTCATGGCCAAGCACAATCACTGTAAGATCTCAAAACATTTTTTTCTGTATGTGCAAAGAGGTAATGTTGTTTCAGCACAGTATATCTATCCTAACTTGTATTTTTCTCCTTGTGTCGCTGCTACAGTTCTACAGGCAACCGAAAATACATATTCAGCTGAATAACTCTCATGGATTCCCTGTTAAATCAGTGAAGAAGTGGGTGCTTCCAGGACACAACTCACCTCATCCTAAGCTGACTGTAGCACTGTAGCCACAGTGGTGTAAGTGCACAGCTAACAAAGGTTCAGGAAGCAGTATGCCACTTCCTGAACCAACTGGTACCACTGGCCATGTGGACCAGACATCGTACACACAAATTCTTCCTCGGATCTTAGAGAGAAATTGAAAACTTCACACTGAAAGCTAAAATCCATTTTTCTACAGGATCTCAGAAGTCATGGATAAAATAGAGTATCTTATGACAGACACATCTTTACCTTCTCCTCTCCTTTCCCAATACTTTCTCATTCTTCCAGAACTGGAAGAATCTGCATGTCTGCCTCCACAAACAAATATGACCTCACTTTCACACTAAGATCCCCTGTATGACAGATGAATCAGTTATTTTTCTCTTCAGATGCTTTATCTGATGTAGGAGTACGTGTCAGCTAGCTGTGCAGCCATGAGCACGGTGTCTACGCTCGCTCCCACCACAAAGGAGATCAAGTCAAAGAAGTGAGCAGATCACATCTCAAAGTCAGTCACCTATGGTCATTCAACTGAATATCGACCACTGCCTAAATGCAGCCACCTCATGTTAGTTTTGGGTGGGATTCAGCGAATCTAGGTGGATATTTGGATATTTGTACCTGTCCAGAATTTAGCACAAACAAACAGACAACGCTTATTCCTCATTTCCTAATCCCTCTTACTCTAGTGCTGAACTTCCCGAACTGCTGCCAGCAGGTCAAGGGAAGCGATCTTTTCTCTCTCTTCTCAGCTCTGCTAAGAATGCATCTGGAATACTGTGCCCAGTATTGCACCCCAAAGTACAAGGAAGATACAGACTGGCTGGAGCAAGTCCAGCACGGGTCCAGGATGATGATTAGGAAATTAGAGTGCCTTTCACAGGATGAGAGGCTCAGAAAGCTGGGACAGATTGTCTTGGAGAAGAAAAGACACAGGAGATTTTATCAATATATACAAAAGCCTGAAGGTAGGGAATGAAGACAGGGAGCCATCTTCTTCTCAGTAGTGCTCAGTGATAGGGCAAGAACACAAATTAAAGGTCACAAATTAAAGTCCATGAAATTTCATCTGAACAAAGGAAAAAAACTTTTTTTTTTTTTACTGTGAAGACGGTAAAAAAACTAGAATAGTTTGCTTGGAAAAGCTGTGGAATTTTCCTCCTTGGAAATACTCAAAATCTAATGAGACATGGAGCTGAACGACCTGCTGTAGCTGCCTCTGTCTCATTTGGAGGGCTGGACCAGATGCCAACCTCAGTGCAACTTTTCAAACAATCTGAAAACTACAACCTGACAAAATACAATGTCATGTTTCACTCCTGCAAAATTACTCCAATGAGAAATGTGAGATGAGAACCTGGGAACCTTTTTTCCTTTTTTAAAGTTGAAAAGAGGGAGAGAGGATGGGTTGATGTATATATATATGTGTCCAGTACAACATTCAAATGGATGCTGTTTTCTAAGGTGTTTCGAGTGATTTAAGGAAAAAATAGGCAATTTTTTTTCTGAGCTTCACTAAACTAAATGTTACGCACTGCAAGGAAACACTTCTGTAATCAGCTAATCATTACAGAACTCCTGGTTTCAAGTAAAATGGAATTAGGCTGCATCTGACTTTCAAGATATACCTGCACTGAGGCTCCCTAATTTTATGACATTAAAAAAACTTGTTATAAGAAACGAATCTGGACCATATGTGCCAAGTATGGTATATACCTGGCAAAGCAAACTGCAAGAAACTAAATTAGAGTCATAAGCAATAAGAAGACTAACAGTACAGGTTACTTATTAGATATGTGAATATTCAAGATGTGTGCATTTGTTCACAGTATACTATTTTTTTTTTTTTTTTGTAAATAAACACTATGTATTTATACAGCATGCTTTAGACAACATACCAGCAGTGGAAACTACTAGGGCTGCACTGACATACTGAAAGAATGGAAATTAAGAGGTACTACAACTTCACCTGAGAGCAAAAAGTTGACTTGAACAATGTATTCATGTGCTGATTCAAAGTTAGTGACCTAGGAAGATAACATCTTATGTCAAAGACAGCCACAACATAACTTCTGTATTCTAATAACACAGAATATGTACTCTAAAATTCCCTATCACCAAGCATATGACAACAATGCCTACCTGTCATATGTCTACAGTCATATACATGTGCAAACACATACAAAAAGAGAAACATTTTTAAAATGTGATGTATGTATCCCTCAAAACCACAGAAAACATGAACTCATGACGTTCTTTTACATCCTGACATGTATAGAGAAGAGCATTAGCAAGGACGAATGCAGAAACCTGCAGTGCCACGTCTTGTAACTAAGAAGCCAGGTCTCACTTAAGGGTGTGTGTAAAAAATATACAAAGTGAGAATTTCAATAGACCTAAAATGGGAACGTCCTGAGGAGAAAGTGGGAAACTGAAAACAATTCAGAAATCATGCAGGCTCCGTCCATTTTAATATTGCAGGTAGGCAGAAGTGCAGTGAAAGCTAAAGGGCAGAACAGCACTGCATACATGCAGTCATACGCGTGTGTAAGTGGTCTTCGGAAAAACAGTGAAGTGCCTAACTAGCAGTGAAGTAGTGACTACATCTCACATCCAGCTGACTTGGTATTCGTGTATTTGCTAAGCCTGTTCTCCAATAACATGAAAATTTAATTCAGTAAAGTATAGTACGTTAGATAATGCCAACAGCACTAACAATTACAAAAATACACAGGTAGTTGGAATGACTTAACATTGATCTGACAACACAAGCAGTTCTGTAACTGTACACATATGTATGTTATTAAGAATCTACACTTACAGTGCTAGAAGGTGCCCTTATAGTGTTTCACATTCCTCTTCAGACTACTTAATGGACTAGGAAACATCACTCCTATATCTGTTTTCTCAAGAGACATCAAATTATCATCACTAACAGATGAGAAAATGAGACTTCCTATTCACAAAAATATGATATGCTGTGTAAAAATGGCTGAAATTCAAAACATTAACTATTTTTCCAAAGTGCAGCACTTGTTACTTATCTGCACTTACTACAGCAGAGTGCAGATATCTGCTCATTGCAGGAAAAAACGGAGACTGAAAAGAGCATGATGATGACTTAATTCATCCTGACTGAAGTAATATGAAACTTTAAATATCTTTTTTTTAAGCCTTCCTGTGACACATGGAAAGCTCGGTTTACTCCTGAGGGCTTACACCTATGTAGAACATACTGTCAACCTGCAATTAAAAAATGACCATTCATGAAAAAGAATCCTAAAAAGGCTGCATTATACATCTGACTAAAACTGTACATTAAAAGGCAATTAAAATAAGAACGGGAATGAAAAAGAAATGCTTGATGCATTCTTTCAAAGTCTGTATAACCAATTATACACACAGTTCCTACTACCAGGAAAGAGGGGGTTGAAATGCCTTTCCTTTTCTTTTCCTCTCCTTTCCTTTCCTTCATAGCAAACACCTGTTCAAAAGGAAGGGCTATTAAAAGAGCTAGAAGAGTAACAGGAAGGGCAGAGCGTTTGGAGGAAGTCACAGATTCTCAGTTGGGCTCAAAGGAATGTGATGGTCTCCAGGAGAGGAATTCTGGCTTGTTAGTTACACTGTTTTCATCTATATTTATGGTGAGACCAAACTGCTGAGCAGACTACACCATGTACAGCTCCATCACTCATGTCAGTCCTCCTTCTAGCTCACAGAGCATTTGGAGTACACAAAAATGGGAAGAGACCAAACCATTGAACTACAGCAGCAATATGCGACGTGTTCGCAGACATTTCACTCTGAGTTTACCTAAATTCTAATCAATAGGTTCTACAAACAAGGGTAGAATTTGAGTTATTTGTAAGATTGCATCAACCTAATAGTCAGAGAATCATAGAATGGTTTGGGTTGGAAGGGACCTTTAAGATCATCTAGTTCTAATCCCACTCCTATGGGCAGGGACACCTCCCTCTAGACCAGGTTGCTCACAGCCCTATCCAGCTTCCAGGGAAGGGGCATCCACAGCCTCGCTGGGCAACCTGTTCCAGTGTCTCACCATTCTCATGACAAAGAATTTCTTCCTAATGTCTAGTCTAAACCTACCCTCTTCCAGTTTAAAACCATTTCCCCTTATCCTGTCACTACACGTTCTTACAAAATGATCTACTTTGGAAGAGGAGGCACTTTCACTGTTTGATAAGCAAACAGTATTTTGAATCATTAAATCACAGGCAGAGCTCCTAATGTGTAAGTTTGTAATTTTTTTCAAAAAGCTTATCAGCATTTAGCAATCTCAAAAAATTAGTACAATGTGTTTTAGCACTAAGTGCTCTAATGCTAAGAATGGAGTCAGAAAGGAAAAAGATAGACTACATCAACTTTATCTGAATGACACAAATAAAGTGATTTCCCACTCTTACTGCCTCCGTCACAGTATGAAATGGATATATGCATGAGTCTAGGGGGAGAGCAAAACATGAAATCCCACCAGCAAAAAGTTAAAAGTTGCTTTCTGGAATAAACTTGAGGCTTGCTAAGAAAGGATAAAGACCAGGGTAAATAAAGCATACAAGCAAACAGTACTGTAATGGGTATTTATACCATAAAAGTTTATTTTATAGCTGTGGGTCTATGCCTGAGACAGTAAATTTAATTGCACGGGTCAGATAACACTGGCAAACTGCAAATATTACCCATCTCTTTTCTTGTATGTCAGTTTACCACCAGCCAGTCAGTGCTTCACACTTCTGAAGTTAAAGACAAACTTTCTATTTACTGTTACAATCAAAAACATCCCTTAGTAATTGCAGCTCTTTTTCTGAGTCCAAATGTACTGCACTGATTTTACATATAACACGGGGTTTTAGATGACACAATTTTTAAAACAGTAAGACTTACCAATCCACTTAAGGCTAAAATCCAGATGTAGGAACCAGAGGTTAAGAGCTAGAAGGTAAGAGAAGCAATTTAAAATTTCAATTTCACATAGCTGATGTTTCCTGAGCTACGACGTACAACATTATATAGGCTATATACCTACCATGACAATGGGGAAAGTCACACATTTATTTCTATGAAAATTATGTTTAACATTAACAAACATACATTCCAAAAGTAGAACTGGAAGAAAAAAAAAAAAACAGGGATTCGACAATTGTTCTTCTTCTACAGAACAATACATTTTATTTTCATACAGCATACTAAGTATAACAGGATGTCAGTTATAGGCTGCACAGAAAAACAAGTCTGAAAGACAGACTGAAGCAAAGGAAATGACTCAGCAGCAGAAGGAGAAGAGTTCCAAGCTGGGCAGTGCAAGTGAAGCTCTTAGACATACAGCCACAGAGAGATGAAGCACGAGCATCAGAATTAAAAGTTCTCACCCAGTGACATACTTGCAGGCATGGAATTGCAGAAATTGGTCAAAGTGAATTTAAAAAAAAAAAAAAAATCTGCATACGCCAACAGGGTGGCCCACCCTTTCTAGTAAAGCGTACGTGACTCATCACCTGGAGAAGGTTATTCTTAGTTGGGAAAACAGCCTGAAAATTAGACTGATACTGGTTACTAAAATAGCCCTGTGAGATGCTGCCTGAATTGTGAGAACACCTCTCTAGGCTTACTACGGAAAGAGTGACTTGAGATAAGGGCAGAGTTTACAAATGAGGAGAAGGCAAATGAGTTTCCTTTGACCTCTGTGTGACGGCAGTGGCAGTTCTGCATGCAAGAGGGAAAGACCCTGTGGAGATGCAGTGATGAGTACCTGGTCTTGCATGTGTGAGAGCAAGAGGCAAGGGACACAACGGAAAAGAGCTCAGACAGTATCATCGTTCTCACAAGGATTGGAGTAATGGTGATGTTGATGGTTTGGGGAGAGAGGCAACAATATTTCTAATGGATCAAGAAAACAGGGTGCTGGAGCAGAAATCAACAGAATCCAAACGTTGAACGGCAACGCAGATGAATGAAACGCTGAAGCAGAGCAGGAACCACAGTTCTGAAACTGACCGCTCATTCTACAATTCTCTGTACCACATCGTGTACTTATGGTGCTTTCCACTGCTAGTTTTAGAGCTATTTTTGAGTCCCTGGAATATATAAAAATGAGTCTAATTTCTCATAATTTCACACACCTCCTGATGCATAATTTCAGATTGTGACATTAGAGTCATTTCTGGGCCACTGGGGGCTTGCTACCGTATTTCTGAACCAGGTACCTGTATTTTTCCATTCACATTTCACAGAACACTACTTGAAAGTGCTGTGCAATATGTTACATTAAATTATCTGTTACACAGCAATGCTTGGTATAAAAAT
Source organism: Gallus gallus (assembly GCF_016699485.2). Lineage (NCBI taxonomy): Eukaryota > Metazoa > Chordata > Aves > Galliformes > Phasianidae > Gallus > Gallus gallus. Next base: position 144,590,275 of record NC_052532.1, read on the forward strand.
AACAAATTTATATGGAAGTGTAACTCAACCAAATCCTTGGTCATTTACTAACAGTCTTAACCATAGGAAAAGACTGTATTCTATCTACAGCTTTGCTTGAGCGACATCAGACAAGGCAAAAATGAACAAAAACAAAAATGCAAGCAGATTAGAAAGGTGAAAAATACATGTGTGTTTGTACCAGGTCCTGTTTTCATCTGGCTCATTTCGCTGAATCCCCCTCAAATTTACAGAACTTTAATATTATGTTTTCCTATGCATGACAATCGAGACTGAAGACAGTGGAATAGCAGATAATCTGCCCACTACTTCAGCCCCAAATATATATCAGAGTATATTGTTCAATACTGTAGTTCATGGGAAAGCACTAGCTAGACATAATCATGCACCTGGAAGCATCAAAATCGCACATCCAGAAATACTAACTGCTATTAAGTCACTAAAAGATGAACAAGTAAGTACATACCATACCTGTAAACCCAGTATATAGACCAATGTCTTGTTCGTAATAGAAAAATAGCCTAGTACTTGTGTCACCTGCACTCTTGGAATGGAGCAATAAAACGGTACAAACAGAGCAAACACAGGACCCAAGCTGCAAATAGAAAGACACAGATGGTTAACGATACTAGTAATAACAGTATGTAATTTGTAAGGTAACAAAATGTAATTAGCCCCATGCACATGATGAACAAAAATATAACACTGCCTCGCAAAAAAGGGTCTTCCTTGGGAACTGGTGACTTGGTAATCTGTGGCATTCAGGATAACACATTCACTACCAAATAACCTATTATTACTCTTTGTAAATAAGCTTTCCAAGAAGAAATAGGTGATGAAAAGCATCTTATTTCCAAGTATTCAGGAGAGAAGGCAGCGGAGAAGGCAACATTTTTGCTGTCATAGCTGTTTCCACAAAATACAACCTACAAAAAGGATAGCAGTGGTCTTCTGCATCAGAGCAAAACGTATTTGATCTGGACAAAAGGATTATATATATCCCCAAAGGTCAGGGAAATCACTTTGCATATGAAGTTGATCTCCCAGGTTTAAGGTGTTACAGTATTGAAAACAGAACGCAATATCTAAAATAGGATAATCAACAGTTTGATTTAACTTCCATTTTGCCAGAGACTCCTGTGGCCCTAGAAACATTGACGATGGAGATGGGAAAAAAAGGTCAGTGAAGGAAAATGCTTTTAGATTCTAATGGGGTGGCTGGCACACCTGTAAGCAAGACATTATCAGTCCTCATTTCAGGCTATGAAGAGAGACCTTTTCCCTACCTCCCACAGAGCTTAGCCCTTTGCTGTAACTAGACACCCTCCATCCCAAAGCACTGTTTGCACAGGTTTGACACAATACCGCTCTGCCCAGGCTGCTATATCCTAAAAACAAAGATCCCATCCGGTTGAATTCCCCCCATCCCCTCACATCTGAGCAGTCCTGGTAACATTCCCTGGTGCATCTTGCTGCAGTGCAGCAGGGAGCAGCACCGTGGGCATCGAGCTCCAGCCAACAGCCGTGCTGGGGGGCTCTGCAAAGCACACATCCACCCCAGCTGGCTCCTCACTGCTTCTTCTGACATAACTGGGATCAAAGCAGAATTTTAAATCATTTACCAGCTTATCAAAAGCTTCAAGACTTACAGTTTCCAAAGACCTTTACAGGACAGGGATCTTATTACTCCCAATGGGATTTCCGCACACAGCATAAATCAGGATACAAAAAACCTGAAGCGTTCACTCAGAAATACATTTCCCTTCCAGAGGAGCTACCAATAGGCATAATGCTATGTGAAATGATGGTCTGAATATTAAAACTTTCATTTCCTGGATAACTGCCAAATACAACACCCACAGCTATGAATAAAACCTAACGATTAAGTACACAGCTCAAATACGTTAGCTCATGTAATGGGCAGGGGCTTAAGAATATTTTGTTATCATTTTGATTGCTGTATTTTAAGTTTAGCTTGCTGGAAACCTCCCTCTCTGAGGACTTAAATGTTGTTTAGATAAAGGACATTAGAAACATTTTTAGTATCAGATAAGGTCAGGTGCACGTGGATGTATGGAGGACACAAACTCAGGAACTACTGAAAGGTGTTAATTTTACAGAGGATCCCCCTTATGTAAACTGAGAGCACCCATATAAGTACACACAACACATTCTTAAAATACATCCATGTTATTTAAGTTGTAGGGTTGATAGACACAGCTACACGACTGCCACGTAAAAAATAACTCTTCATTAGAACTGCTTCCATTGCCAACAAAATTCGCCGAAGTAAATCAGGATTCATAAGCAAAGAGAGAAGAAAAACAAAGAAAAAAGAACTCTTCTGCTCTTAGAGAAGTTAGTATAAATTATTTCAGTCCGCAGAATGTGATTCTTTCTATTCTTAACAAATTACCTGAAGGAGCACCAAAATCGTGGCATGCTTTTCAGGTTTTATTCTTCTTGTGATAAGTAGTGACTCAGATTAAGAGATTTTGCATGCAGGAGTGCACTCAATCATAGCACGGGAAAATACAAAAGGGAACTTCTCATGCCTATAATTGTATGTTAGAAAGAGATTACAAAATGTTGAAAGGTTCCCTCGATGTTAATATTCACCACTAATGTCAGCAGAAAACATAGAAAGCACCATCTCAGATTGGGGTACTGATCTGAGTAACTCGAAGTCCAATATTTGACACAGCACTGTACCAAATAATCTTGAGGAACTTGAAGAAACAATAACAGATCTTTTTTTCGAAAACAGTGAGTTAGTAGACACCGTAGACAGACAGATTTTTATAAAATTACTTATTTTTAGAAAGAGTTCTCATCTGCTATCAACGGGTATTACAAATATCCATTCAGGTATCCCACGAGTGCAGAGGGAGATGGCCAATGGTACTGCCAATTGTTCTCATTATCAGTGAAATGTCGTGGTGGTCAGGTCCTAATGACTGGAAAAATGCAAACGCCACCACCATCTTCAAGGAGGGAAGGAAGATGATTCAGGTAGCTACGTGCCTCAGTCCCTAGAAAAGTTACAGAGCAAGTTTCTTCACAGCCGTTTCCAGACATGTGGAGGACAAACTGATAGCTAACAGCCTGTATTGATTCACCAAGGTCAACTCATGTCCAATCAATCTGATTAGTTTCTATGATGAGGTGACTGGCACTATGGACAACAGTCAACACGCTGGAACACAAGGCTACATTCAGGTACATCTTGACAGAGAAACGGGCTGACAAGAATCTCATGGATTTCAACAAAAGTGACTGTAAAATCTTCCATTAGGGTTGGAATAACCCTGTGCAGCAGTATCAAATTTCTAGACAGTCACAAAAGAAGCTGGAAAATAATTATTAGTCAGGATTTCACCCTTGCAATGATGGTCTTGGGTTGTATTAGCAAGCATGTAGTCACCAGATCAAGACCAGTTCAATGCTTCTAAGTGACCTTAAAGCACTGTGCTCACTTCTGGGCTTCTCACTACAAGAAAGGCATTGATATACTGGATCATGTCCAGCAGAGGTTAATGATGGTCCAGTATTTTACCAGGCTGCTTGGACAACATCCTCAGAGATATTCAAGGCTCAAATGGACACAGACCTTTGTAACCTGTTCCAGATGGACATGCTCCAGATGTGAGATTGAACTAAATGACTGCCAGAGGTTTTATCTAGCACTAGCCTAAACAACTCGATTACTCTGTGAATAATCAAAGCCTTGCTCACGATGCTCTTAAATACTGGAGAGATTTCTGAATTGGGTTTACATAGCAGGATTGGTACTGGGGAGCTGGAGTGGTGGCTTCTGTGAGCAAAGCCCAGCATTGGCCCATGTCAGAGCTGAGCCATGAACAGCGCTGGGTGTGCTCTGGGAGAGCAGACTGAAGGAAGGGAAAAACTGCTGCACAACAGCAGCTGGGAGAGAGGAGTGAGAAATGAGAGGGAAGAGCCCTGCAGCCATCCAGGTCAGCACAGAAGGAGGGCAGGTGCAAAGCAGAAGCTCCCTGCAGCCCAGGAGAGGCCCATGAAGGAGCAGCCCATCCCCCCGCAGCCTGGGAAGAAGAGGGTTCAGGGCAGGTGCTTTTAATTTTGCTTTTATTATACGTTATCCTATATTATTTCTAATTGTTAATAAATTAAATTAATCTTCCTCAAACTGAGTTTGTTTTGCCTGAGACTGGATAGTAACTGATGAGTGACTTCCCCGTCCTGCAAGGTTTTCCATCTTATTATCCCCACCATCTTGCTGAGGAAACAGGGAGAGAGCGCAGCATGGTGGGTACCTGGTGACCAGCCAAAACTGACCCACCACACTTGCTGTAAAGCTAAGGGCTGGAACTTAACTACTTGCATTGAGTTAATTAACTGTTCGGCAACATATGGTCAGATTTGGTATCTACTCTTTTGAAGGACTATTTTAGTTCTCTCTGTTCCTTCATTTTCTTCTTCTCCTTTTCTCGTTGCTTTTCTCTTAGTCTCTTCTCATTTTCTTTCCCTTCCTTTCCTCTTTACTTTCAGAGATCCCGGTCCCAGCCTTTTGCTTCTTATGCTTACAACAATATCAGGGACAATATTAGCAGCTATATATTAGCGGCTGAAGGAGCTGGGATTGTTCGGTCTAGAGAAGAGGAGGCTCAGGGGAGATCGTATTGCTCTCTATAACTACCTGAAGGGAGGTTGTAGTGAGCTGGGGGTCAGCCTCTTCTCTTGGGTGACTAGTGATAGGACTAGAGGGAATGGCTTCAAGCTGCACCAGGGAAGATTCAGGCTGGACGTTAGGAAATACTACTTCTCTGAAAGGGTGGTCAGGCACTGGAATGGGCTGCCCAGAGAGGTGGTGGAGTCACCGAGCCTGGTGGTGTTCAAAGAGCGTTTGGATGTTGTGTTGAGGGACATGGTTTAGCGAGAACCATTGGTGAAGGGCGAATGGTTGGACTGGATGATCCTGTGGGTCTTTTCCAACCTTAGCGATTCTATGATTCTATGAATATGGTTAATTAACACCCTGCCAATTAGCTTCTACTAGAATGTGCAGAGAAGAGATGCAGACACAAACATCTGCCAACTCTAACTTCACTTTCTGCCCACCTCATGTTTAGGAAATTAGTTTCAGTCACATGGGTTAGAAAATAACATTTTCAAACAGAACAAAATGCTCTCAGTCCCAAAAGATTAAATTCTGAAGTCTGAACACTTTCTATGAACACAACGTCCATCTCAAAGGCCTACTGTAGGCTCTGGAATGATTATATCCTCATTTTGAAGCATGTTAGATGTCAACACGTGCAGTGAAAAAAAAAAGCAACACAGCAAAACAGAAGGGAACTTTTTCATGGAGGAAAAAAAATGAAGAAACAATAATGTTGGAAAGAAAGCGCCTTTATCCATTACTGTACAGACTACTGATGACGGAGAACAAAGACTCAAGGATAAGGATTCATCGCTAAGAGAAATGGGTTACTCAGAGTTTAAAAGGGTGAATATTAAAAGCAGATTAAAACATTTAATATGAGTAAGTATATGCACAAAATATAGGAAACAATGGTTCTAAACCGTAAGAACAGACGGGTAGCTACGTGTTACTTCTGCAAAAATATCTGCTGTTGTCAATGGAAGTTCTGTGGGATTCAAATTTGCAGAAACAACCTGTTATTTTATTCAGAATGACTCACTACATTTACTAACTGTGGTACCGTATTTTTCTTTAGTTCACATTATTTAAGTTCTTTATAAAAACATTAGCCTGACAAACCCACAACCACACAGCTTTTTGGAGACTGAAAATATCAGCTCTAAAAGCAGCTGCGCATAATACTGAGAGAGTACAAACAGTGTGCTTTATCAGTAACTCCAGTTACCAAGTTTATTGAGTGCTCTATATTCCTACAGGCTGTCCAGGCACTGCCAAACTATGACTTTCTTAATAACGTTTCTTAAAATTGGGTAGCTCCCTGTCATATGACAGCCCTTGACAGCTGTGATCCTCTCACTGATGGAGCCCAGTATGACAAGCACCACCTACTGCACCCAACCTTTCTGCCACACGTGAGCAAAAACGTAGGCTTTGTTACCCAATGCTGCATCTGATTGCCAATATTTTGTAGGAATGCAGGAAAATGGAGGAAAAAAAATACCCCAAACAAGACAACCAAATAAAAACATTAAGTGAAGTCATGCATCTTGAGGGGAAAAGAGAGTTTCCAGCACTCCGTGGATACCTCAGCAGAGTAACTGCAACTTTGGGTTCACTAAAATATGTGACCAATGAACCAACAGAATGCAGATATCTACTGCTCCTATGAAAAGCTTTAGTTTTTAAAGACTATGCAACAATTTATTCCATAAGCTGCTTGGTTCCATTTTAAACCAGTTGTGCTTTCTTTTCTCTCCCTTACCATCAGCAAGATGATTAATAAAGAACTTTCCTCTTCTGCTGGGAAGAGACTTTCTTCTAATTTCAGTTTTATTTATCATTAATAAGACTTTACCATTGTCCTTTATCACTTTCTATAAATGTCAGTTAGTGATATCTCCTCCTAACCTTTGTTGTGCTTAGCTCAAGACAGTATCTGCTACTCCTTCTCAAAACCCTTCTCCATCCCCCCGATAGTATGATAGTATCTGCTTGCTGACCTAGGGTAAGTGACTGTATCTATACTAGCAGTCTGCTACAATATGTTAACATCAAAATTCTTCAGTTAGGCATTCTTAATAGGCAGCCCTCACGCAAGCAATTTTTGCAGAGCATCACTTCTTCAGCTTATGGTACTATAAGGATTGAAAAAAAAAACACAGTCCCTGTTGTTTCTTTAATATGACTAGCATGCTGCCATTCACATGAAGACCAAAACCAACCAGTCTTGGGGAATACCAATGAAACCGAGAAGTACGAGAACAGCTAGCCAAACCATGCATCCCAACTGAGGACAGTATCACAGCAACAACTGGTAATGTCAACTAGGCGTTACATAGTCAACTACCTCTGCCTACCCACTGACAGTTGATGCTCTGCATTGGACATCTGCATCAAGTGGCTGGTAGTGACAGCTTAACAGGCAGCTCTGCTTTCGTGACTGATTGCATTAAATCAAGTTTGAGTTCAGCAAGCAAGAGGAGCCTGTACCCTAAAAGGCAGGCTCTCCCAATGAATCCCAGACTTAGGCAAGCCTGGCACAGAAACTGGAGCTAGACAGAAGGCATATGAAGGTATGAGAAACATCAAAGGGGTTCAGATGGCTATTTTGTTGAAGAAGTATGGTCAAATAGCTATACTGAAATTTTTTGTGTCACATGTTCATTTGGATTGGGTGTTTAACTACATCATCTTTATCCAGTTCAGCTTAACACATTTTCTTTGGCCTCTGGAGAGCAGACAGCAAGTAAGACCGTGACTCACTGAGGAGTCATCACTTGCTGTTCCTCAAACTCGTCACTTGAGAAACAGCGTTTGTCTGCAAAAGGACAGGATTCAGCTGCACATTAGTTTGAGACACCTTAACCTGCCTAGAAAAAAAAGTTGTTAATTTTGGAAGGAAAGGCAGATTTCCAGTAAAGAAACTGAACTGGGACTCAGGCTGGCTGGGTTCATTTTCTAGTTGATCCATGAACATCTTGTGTGATTTCAGAAGTCACTTCTTACCTTGCGTAGTAGCTGTCTAGATATAGAATAGTAAAGCTAAATCCAGTATCTTTTGTAAACTGCTCAAATACAGCATGGACTAAGCAAGCAGACCAAAAAATAAATTATCACAGGCACCATATCACAGCGGTCAAAATATTAACTGTACTGCTTTAATGTAACCATCTCCGAAAGTAACATCTTAGTGTATTACTTTATACGTTACTCTCCTTGCTTGACAAAAGCAAAACAGTAAACTTGTGCATTCCAATGGCAAAAACCAACAAATCACACTTTTTGACACATGCCACTTTTTGTTTTAGATTTTCACATTATGGGACAGTTGGATGGAGTGGAAGGATGCTGTTCACAAGGGTGGATAGTGATAGGACAAGGGGAATGGTTTTAAACTGAGACAGGGGAGGTTTAGGTTGGATATTAGGAGGAAGTTTTTCAGACAGAGGGTAGTGACACACTGGAACAGGTTGCCCAAGGAGGTTGTGGATGCCCCATCCCTGGAGACATTCAAGGCCAGGCTGGATGTGGCTCTGGACAGTCTGGTCCGGTGGTTGGCAACCCTGCACATAGCAGGGGGGTTGAAACTCAATGATCATTGTGGTCCTTTCCAACCCAGACCGTTCTATGATTCTATGATTCTATGATGCAATCTGTGCCATTTTGCTCAAGCAATTAACATGCCATAAGGCTAGATTGGTGGCTAATGTACATGCGTGGCTCCGTGGGCACAATCTAGTAATGCATCTTAACTAAAAAAAAGGTAGCATTTAATTTTATCTGATCAAAGCAGGAAACACATATTGGTATTATTTTTAAAATGCTAAAGCTATTATGAGATAAACATTTCCCTTAATGTGAAGTGGGGTTATTAATGTCAGTCCTTGCGCAAAGACTACTACATGTCTTGAGAAATTTCTTACTTCCACCACAAATTGTTGCCGCTGGACAGAGAACCACATTGCCGTATTACTTTATGACGTATAAAGCAAGTTCCCTATATGGTTGTTCTTGAATCAGTAGCTAATTCTCATTACTTCACTTAAAGAGATTTTACTCTGTGATGAAGGTAATATTTAAAATAATTGAAAAACAAGGAAAAAGTCTACGGTAAGCCCAGTAAGTTCTCCAAAAGACTTCCTGGACCTAGTTTTGGAAGAGGAGCGCCCCTCAACAACTGAGGAGCTGGAAGCACTTGAAGCAGTTCAGCTCCCTGGCATCTCAGGAGAATCAAGTCACGTCTGCAGTGGAGGGTTCAGCACTGAAAACCACGTTCTAGAGCCAACTAAATGTTCCAAGCATGCACAGAAGCATCTAGCGAGGCTCTATTTCATTTTCTATGGCAAGAACACTTCCCATAAGACAAGGTACATTTAAAAATGTTTAACTTTGTCACTAAATCTGCAGTTACTTAAGACTTCCTGATGAGACAGAGATGCTACTCGAGATCTGATCTCTGCGCACCTCTCGCACGGCAGTGGCAGCAGCAGTTTGTCCTATGAGCACAGCTGAGCCTTCCCAAAGCAGCGTTCCATCTCTGCATTGGCTGACGCCACCAACACCAGCATCATCGTGCCTGCTTGCTCATTTTTGAGAATCAGGATGCTAAATGAGGCCACATGAAACACAGACTGTCTTTTGCAGTCACGAATGATCAATATGAGTTCGTGGGGAAAATCCCAGGTAACTCCCAGCCACTGCCTCTAACAGCAAAGAGCAGGGTTTTCCATCTATCTCTGATCTATCTCAGCCTTCTTACCAAACACACCATTTCACTGACAGATCAAGGCTCCACATCCAGAAACAACGTTCTTCCAGGTACCAACAGGTTACCTCACAATTTGGCATTCCATTCCCTTCCCCATTCCCATCTATACGCATCAATATATTTTTATCAGAATCGGATTCTGTGTTTTAAAAGCCGTTTATTTATTTTAACAAGTTTGCCTTACTTGTGTATTACTACCATGATTATCTGTAACCTTGCTCAAAATGCAATCAAGTTACTCAGTCACACAGCCTCACTAACCTCTAGAATCACCCAAGTTCTTCAACTCCCTCATCTACTTCTAAAGGGCATTTCTGTAAAGCCTCATCATTACGATACTAAAACAGTGCTGGGAATGTACATGGGCTGTTGAGACGTCTGTTTTTACACAGCCTATCAATATGCCTGAAGTTTGACTTTTTTTGTGCTGTGTCAGATCTCATCAGGAGGGATTCATTTGAAAGTGTGTACTGATGATCCAACACCAAACTAAATTTAAGCCTTCTTTTAATTGAGATATAGTGTGTTTCAAGTCTGAGGTTTTCCTGGGCTGTGTCAGATGTTATCTGTAGTGACCAGTGTGAAAGTGTGCACTGATCATAGGACTCTGCTCCAGGATAAACGTAAGCCTTTTTTTAATGCAGACGTCATACAAACAAGGTTTTTCACTCAGGATTTTTCGTTGGTCAAATAAACTTCTGGGTAAAGTCCCTTCTGTGACAGTCAGTAATGTGCATCTTGTGGGTCGGGGGGAGGAGGGGAGGTGCTCCTAATTACTCTTTTTTGAGCAGACTAATTGTAAAAGACTTAAAAATAGACACTTTCACATCCCATGTGACAGTAGCCAGCAAATCAAGACCAGCACACAAACAAGTTTTTTTTGAAGCACATGAAAAAATCTACCCCTCCCACAAAAGGGACTCACGTAATCACTCTTGAAAACAATGTGCAGGGGTAAACTTTCACAGTCAGGCTATCCTGCTAATGCCCTTAACTAACTGCTCACAGGATCTACGAAGCTGCAGATATGTAAGTACAGAAAAGATATATATCTTCCTTTCTTTTTTTCATGCCAGCAAACAACTCCAGAAATATGCTTTCTTTTTGCATTATACTGAATGTTTTCATGTGGCAGGAGAGACAAGTCTTGTGGAGGAAATTCTGCCAGATTTTATAGTGCTATCTTAATATGCTTCTTGTTAATTTTCATTTAAAGACAGATGATCCATAACATCACGTTATTTCTAATGCTTTCTTATAATACTGATTTCTTATAAGAATATTTCTAAGTCTTTTGACAATCAGAAATGTTTGATACTTTATTCTCTCAGGGTTTTGCTTAGTGTAAGTAATTTAGATTATACTAATGCAAAAGAACTGCTGTTGAAGAAGTAAGTGGGACACTGAATTTCTCAAGTCATTCGCTGAACCCCGCAGAATACTTTAATATTAGGAGAGAGCCTTAAAACAAATCTGTACCATGGTATTGAATCCACAGCTTGCTCATTCATATGTGCTCCTTGTCTCTATTCTCAGCTCAAGAGCTCCGCAGTCGCTCTTCCCATGTCTGAATAGTGTAGCAGAGTATTTTAAGAATCCAAAACGTTAGCTAATTCCTTATTAGCTAATTAGCTAAGGAGCTAATTCCTCTTCTACCATTTCTTTCAAAGTTTTCAGAAGGCATTCTTTTTTTCTCAATCATAGTCCCCAAATAGCTTTCCCCTTATTACTGATCTTCATGCCACAAAACTAAATAAATATGACAAGCAATTTGACTGTTTTACATCTTCATGTTAAATAGGACACCTTTTCATGTTATACTGGTAAAACTAGACAGGCTGTTAAAAAAGCAAGAATTTACATGGAAAAAAATAGATGCACGCATGCCCTTCACCACAGAATAGAAGAGGTCTGAGATTTTCATGTTTCCTCCAGAATAGAGACAAAGGTACTGAAAACTGATCTGGCCACTCATCTTTAACAGCTCAAGTCGTCCCTTTTTGTTCAAAGACTGAGGAGTATGCATACATGCAATGAGTAATAAATTTAAGTGAAAATTTATGAAGTTTTAATCCCTGAGATTAATTAAAGCTGGCACCTGCACAGATTCCATATCACTCCTTCAGAATATAGATATATATATAATTGTACATATATTCAAGGTTTGCATCTTTCTGGTTTCTAAGATACAAAGTCTTTATTTGTATCTTATTAGACCATTTTTTCCTCTTCTACTTGCAGGAGTGCAATTGTTAGCGGCTTCTATTTATTTAGCATGTTTCAGACCCTCTCCTTCTCACACTGAGTAGACTTGAGTAGGTAAACTGAAGGGAGGTTAATCTTCTCAGCGCCAGCATTGCTGTAAAAATTAACATTCATCTTTGGTCAACGTGATTTAGGTCAGATAATTCTTACACTTTTCGTAGTTATCACAATTGGAAAGAAAGATCCAACAGATACGAGCTAGACACGTACATGTCTTCTACTTTGCCTTTAACTATTTATGTAGCATTTCAACTCAACTTCTTCATTTCCATTTCACTTATTTTACTGTAACTGCTATTATTTTAGAATACAAAATGCAGCTGTCATACAATTTGGTAAAGCAGGTAGATAGATAAAAGCTGAACCACAAAGGTCCCATGCAGCATGCAGCCAAAAATTGTCACAGAGTTCACTTAAAGAATATTGTAATTTTTCCTACTCATCATTACGAGAATGTAACTCATGAAACACATGCTTTGGATTCTCTGTAGTGTGGTTTACAAATTTTGCTTTAGTGTTCCAACAAATTTGGATTTATACTAAGAAGAAGTACGAGACTGGAACTATCTCACTAAAATCAGCCACGAGTAGTGAGTGACCTGAGGATTCAGTCATCAGGCTTGCTCGGAAAGCTGGACATGAAAGTCAACAGCTTTGAAAATTATGTACTAAAAGAATATGAGAATTACAGCACTAGAAAGAAACAGGAAGCTTTAGGAAACGCCTGTCTCTTGCCTCAGCTTTTATGAAGCCACGTGTAGTCCCAAGCCTAGATAAATGCAGCTTTCCCAGATAAATGTACCTTCCTCAATACTGACGAATCATTCTGCTATGCAACTTGGCATGCATACTTTTTAATATATGTAACACAGTTGGAAAAAGCCTCATTTCTCAAATACACAAAACATAACACAATGGGGATCACAACAATGGTAAATTAGAAGTTCAGACAGAAAATATTACTGGTCAACAGAAAAGAATTAATTCAACACACTACTGCAGCATTGCGTATTTCCCATCTTCCACTGTTTTTAAGTTCTCTAAAGTTTACACAGCTTTGATCCATAGAGGGCTGTAGAGCTCAATAAAGTCCTCAAGTTAGGCAATGTGAGGAAATAGCAGAAGTCTATTTCCCAACCATTTCTCCTAAATCATTTATACATACCCCCAAGTTTTATTCTCCAATACAGTTTGTTAAAGAAATAATGTTCATCCATCTCAAAGTGATTAAATCATGCTATGTGCAGAGCAAGGATAGATCTATGATCTGCCACGCCTTACCAAGAAGGTAATTATATCCCTCTTACACTAGACAGTGGACAGATAGACCAGGGATTTACCTCAAAGAGTAAAATATTAAAGAGACAGACAGACAAATCACACATTAGATTACAATACACAGTTAAGGCCTTTTGTAGTATTACCCACAGTGCAAAAAAAAACCCCCAAACCCCACAATAAAACAAAAAAGCAAACAAACAAACAAACAAATCCCACAGATGGTGCTCCTCTACCAAAAGCAGGAGATGAAAGCAAAGAGAAAACTCATTTAGCTCACAGAGAGAGCTTTTATCACTGCTTGCACATAATTTAAACCACGCAATCTAAGTTTGTAATACTATAATTGTAGGCTTACGGCTTAGGTTTACCACTTCCATAGTTCAGTAAATGCAACACAGTATTCTATGTTTAAGGACCGTCGCGGGTAAACATCTGAAGGAAGCCAGGCTTGGGGTGATGTGCATCCAGGCTGGAGCCACAGCCTTCACAGTGGGGAATCTACTCTGAGTTGGGCCCTTGCACGCTGCACTATAAACATGAAACAAATGAATAATGCCAGTCAAATGTTTTCACAAAAAATCCACCTCCTAGAACAACTAATTTTCTTCTTCAATGAGATTACGTATCTGGCTGATAAAGGCACCTGCACAGATGTAACACATTGGAGATTTTAGAAGGAGCACAACCTGTTTTCTTCTTTTTTTTCCTGAGTGGTTATCATTGCTATAAAATATCCATCAACCACATAGGACAGGTTAAAAGCAAGCTACCTAACAAATCTCATCAAGTCACTGGCTAAAGAAAAACCCACTACTGAGTGGGTGTATTTCAACAATTTTCCACTCGTGATCAGAAAGCAAATGCAACACTAAAACTGGAAGAGGGCAAGTGACAGAACACCAAGGAACAAATGGCACTGGTTGGAAGCCTGGGCATAACATTAACTTTATAGTCTCCCAGCTGCACGCTCCTCCCAGGTAGATGCAGAGAACAAGGGCCACGCCATAGACTGTAGTTATCTCAGGACCCAGTGAATCCAGGAAGCACTGAGGATCGCAGGTAGATCATGTCATAAGCTCTCTAGTAAATGCTGCCCAACTCTGCCTCAGACACATAGTCCACTGAGCAGAAAAGGGTCACAGTGGTGAGCATGCTTTGTGGAAGGTGAGATCCATCTGGAACCCCATTCTTCCTTATTGGAACTGAACTGGAATGGGAGCGTAAGTCCCAAGGCTATTCTGCTTCACTGTGAGACATTTGAGAAGCTCACCTCGAATTGTCAAAACAGTGAGACTGTGTAAACATTCCTGGGGGTGGACAGGGACTATTAAAGCAGTCTTTATTCCAAGAGGAAAGGCTCAACAAAAACAGCAACTGCAAACTGCTTTTGGAGAAATTTAAATAAGAGATGACCACGATTTAGGAGGGAGGTTGACTAAACACTAACACAGTACAAAGGGCTGATTCTCTTTCTCTCAAGTCCTCCAAACCAAGACCAAACACCCTTGAGGGAAATATGCTTTAAGTGAATAGCTAGTGGGATCTTTATACAAATAACTGAAACATTAACACTGACCTCTTGTGAGACCAATGAGGAAGTGGTCTTTCTGCACTACAGCTTTATCAGTGTCATTGAATCCTGCATCTCTGCAGACTCAGAAAAGAAGAGTATAAACCTAAACAACTTTCTCTACAGTACTAACAAAGGTACTGATGAAGAGACAAGAATTTTAAATACTTAATGCCTTAAAATCAGGTACCCCTATGGAAAAAAAAATGGCAATTTCTTACAAAATTATTAAATTGGTAAAAGTAAATTAACATATGTACTCATAAGGTACTACCAGGGCATATAATTCAGTTACACCGCTAAGAATCAAGCCAACGCACTGTTCAGTTGGTGTGAGGCTTGCAGCAATGAGGTAACATTCTCCAGCTTTGCTCTAAGACTCTCAGAACAAAAGTACCATCCAAACTGGGGCCACTGTTGTTTTTTTCAGATACGTTCTGTGGAAGACGGCATACGTTCCGTAAGTGTAACAGACAGATCACAAAGGATTGCTGCAAAGAAATACTGACTTGATAGAAAACATGAGACTCAAATTAGCTCTGTTTTACTTAATAGTCCAGACGCTCTTCATAAAGAAACTGTTCTAAGTGCAGCCCTGTTCAAGATTGACAGGACGAAAGCCTTGCTGACGTCAATAGAGTTCATCTAACAACAGTGAGAGCTCAGATGTACAAAGAAGCTCAGGTGATGTATATTAAATTTTCAGGTGGCAGCAAATTTATCACCTGTTTGAGCTCCAAGACGGATACAGAATCTCAAGGGTTTTTAAGAAATATTAAATATATTCAAGAAATGCAGCACTTAGACATTATGGTGACTGCTCAAAATGTCCATACATACCTATAGATAAACAGAGTACTACTGCTCATCTAGAGTATTGTAAAATGCGTACCCTACATTAACACACAAAATACTTTGGGAATAGTAGAAGACCAACTGAACCCCCTGCCCAGGGCTGACTCCCACAGCCAGCAGAAGAGCCTGCTGACATCCTCCTTTAAGCAGCACTGATGTGTGCATCTGGGAGGTACATTAGCTGTGGTTCTCCAGCGCTCTTCTCATCTGCTTGTGGCCAGTTTGTCCTACTGTGGAACTAGAGAACTTCATTAGGAATCAGGAACATAGCTCTGCTGGCCTTGTGTCAGAGGGTAAAGAGAAGGAAGAATTGCCTGAGATGGCTGCTCCCTGTGTGTGTCCATGCACCGGGGATGGACATGAGCACTCTCCTGGCTGCAACTCCTTTTCAACAGAGCCACGTTTCCATGCAAGGGTGAACATCCTACTCTGAGCACCAGTAAGTTCTAACATTAAAGTAGATGATCCTACTTTATCACGCAAAAGTAGATAAGGTTTTATAAAGTTCTACTGTTGATGTCAGAAGAAATCAATGAAATTACAGAATTTTGCCTAAACCATACAAACACTGACAGACAAAAGAATGGATGTGATATATATACAACATTATTTATGAACAAAAACTACCAGAACTTTACAGAGAACAGGAAATCAAATTATGCTGTGAATGTGCTGTAGTTAGCCATTGCAATAAAACAGTTTATCATACACCTTAAGCATATGAAAAGAGAAGCTGTGTAAGAAATGATTTTACTTAAATATCAAGGGAGACAGGTGGAAAATAGATGTCATTCTGGGAATTTGAATGAGTAATCAGAACCATTCAAGTAAGAGAAATAGAGCAAACTGAAATACTTCACTGACTCTTATCCAGATGCCTACACAAACCCAAATTACTTTCTATGAAAAGCAGCCTGTTGTATTTTAGTAAACCAAGCCATGCTACATGCTCCCACAAGAGACACTCTAAGGTATTCAGGATATTCTTAAATCTGCACAGCAGTCACAGAGCTGATAATTATCAATTCAATTTCTCTATTCAAGTCACAATACTCCCAGATCACATTTGATTTCCAACCCTGAAAGCAGTGTTCACATTTCTTGACGTGCTACTTATTTTCTTGAGATGTTTAAGAATCAGAACACCATACATTTATCCATCAGAAATCTTTCACCTGCCCACCCTACAGCCTGTGCAGGTATAGACTTTAGAGAGTATCTGCATGCTACATTTCTTCTTACCACATGCAACGTATCTTACTCATGTATCTTACTGCATTGAGTACACCATAAACATCAGGAATTTGACATCACCAGCTATCTGCAGGTTTACTCTTTACAGAGAACCTTGCATGCCCCTGCCAATCTAAGCCAAAGTCTGATCAAACTGTATGATTCAAAAAGCACTGCAGGTAAATCAATTGTGAACAACCTGAAATAAATAGGACAGTCTCATCAAAACATGAAAGAAGATACTAACCTTTTAATGCTTCCACAAGTTAGTAAAAAGGTAATGAACACTTCGTAAAAGGTGTAGCTTAAAACCCAAAAAACTAGAGGTATTTTACTGGAAGTCTTCTTTAAGGTACAGAACGTTGTAGTTGTTTGTAAATATTGACTGTTGAAAGGCAAATCCTTCAGAAATAGTCCAGACATTTTAATTAAAGATATCAGATGGAATTAAAATTCAGTTTAAAACAGCTCTTATCTCCAGTTAATATTTTGCATTAAAGTAGTAGAGGCAACGATGACTCCTATTTTAACCCATGTAACTGCAGATAAACAGGCTGACAGTTTTTATGAGTCATCCAGATGGAAAAGATGTCTGATATCAAAACTAGCACTAATATTTACTATCTCCAGAAACGTAGCCACCTCTCTCCATTACAGTCATAACAACACAAGCAGCCTGAAGAATTTGAAAGGCCTAGCAAGCGTGATTGCTGAGAGCATGCCAAGACTACACATAAGAATAATTTCTTTAGGGTTTGTTTTTCTTCTTTTTAAGTACATCAATAGAGCATCGTATAATTCTGAAGTTATGGTGCTTTCAACAGTGTCGAGAGACTTTTACGAGAATATTCCCCGGCAGTCACCTTCTTACAACTGGGTATGAACGCATACAAGAAGTCTAAGATTGCAATGTGCCTGGTTGGCTGTTGGAAGCTTTCCTGAAGTTTTTTTTAGAGGGTGCAGGTAATAAAATCATCACACTTCTTTTCACAAGCAGTCTCACCAACAAGAACTGAAAAACACAACCAGTCTTCACTGCTTCAGAGGAGAGGAGCACCTCTCCTGTGAAGAAAGGCTGAGGGAACTGGGCTTGTTCAGCTTGGAAAAGAGAAGGCTCCAGGGAGACCTCATTGTGGCCTTCCAGTACTTGAAGGGAGTGTATAAACAGGAGGGGGAACGGCTGTTTATGAGAGTGGATAGTGATAGGACAAGGGGGAATGGTTTTAAACTGAGACAGGGGAGGTTTAGGTTGGATATTAGGAAGAAGTTTTTCAGACAGAGGGTAGTGACGCACTGGAACAGGTTGCCCAAGGAAGTTGTGGATGCCCCATCCCTGGAGGCATTCAAGGCCAGGCTGGATGTGGCTCTGGGCAGCCTGGTCTGCTGGTTGGCGACCCTGCACATAGCAGGGGGGTTGAAACTCGATGATCATTGTGGTTCTTTTCAACCCAGGCCATTCTATGATTCTATGATTCTATGATTCACAGACAAAAGAGTGGGAAACATGCATTTTCTTTAAAAACTCACTGTGATCAAATATGTAGGTGACAATTAGAGTGAAGACCAACTAAGAAGGAATACCATGAAAATGACAGATACCTTAAGGATTGTACTCATCAACAATACATTTCTCACTTTGATTTATTAGCTAAAGTCTTCAGACTTTAGGTAATATTTTACAGAACAGCTGCTGAAGGAGTAACATCAGATGCCCCCACCCTTGCTGACATTTACACTTGCACTGTGCAACCGTTAGGTATAACATCACACTTAAAAGCATTCTGCACTGGAAGCAATATCAACAGGATGGGGTCCTCTCCACTTCTAAAATTCTGCTAAATCATTTTTTTATATTTTAAGATCCCCAAGTTACTGCCACTTTGCAGATCTTCCACGTCATTTCTCACTATGCAGGTTAAGCACTAAAATCTGCTGAATTACAATGTATGCGAAATACTGCAGGTAGGTTATATCTCTTCTGCAGCATCACTAAAAAGAGACTAAAGCAGTGGTCATAGAAATTTATGTATATAAACAATATCTGAATTAGATTTCCAAAGTCAGTTTGTAGTTGTAGTATTAAATAGGACGAATTATAATTATTCAAGCATTGGAACAGGCTGTCCAGTGATGTGGTGGAGTCACCATCCCCGGGAGGCGCTCAAGAAATGTAGAGATGTGGCACTGAGGGACAGGAGTTAGTGGACATATTAGGACATGGCAGGATGAACTGACAGTTGGACTTAATGATCTTAGAGGTCTCTTCCAAGTCTTTAATGACTCTATGACTCCATGATTATAATCATATAATTAAAATCATATGACTTTCGGTCTGAAGGAATTGTGGCTGTTCAGCCTAGAGAAGAGAAGGCTGTGAGGTGACTTGATAGTGGCCTTTCAGTATCTAAAGGGAAGCTGCAGGAAAGAAGAGGCAGACTCTTTCGCACTGTCTGTGGTGATAGAACAAGGGAAATGGCTTCAAGCTCAAGGAGGGTAGATTCAGGTTAGATATACGGAAAAGGTGTTTTACAGTGAGAACTGTACTCCAGTGAGTACTGGAACAGGTTGCCTAGAGATGTAGTTGATGATCTTTGAGGTCCTTTTCAACTCAGGCCATTCTGTGATTCTATGATTCCATGATTCTATGACGTCTCTGGTATATTATTTTGCACTTTGTATATACAAGCCGGAGAAAGTCATCTTCTTGTTTGTTTGTTTTTGGAAGCAGGCTTGAAAGAGTATTTCACCATACTGAAGTTTCATTTCAGCTTTTTAGAATCTTGCTTCTTTCTGATATAGGTTGGCCACTGTTATGCAGAAGTAGTTTATCTACATTTATTACAAAATGTCCCCTTTTGTTTTTTTCATGTAAGGTCCACCGAGCTTCCTGCAGAAACACCAGTTGCAGAAATGGACACTTTCACAACTTCTCAGACAAACAGTTCTACCTGTGACTTGTATGAACATAAGGATACAGCAAGGATAATCCTATCTGTGTTCTACAGCCTCATCTTAATCCTTGGAGTACTCGGAAACACAATTGCCCTCACTGTCATTTTTAAAAACAGAAAGAAGATAAACTCTACTACCCTCTATTCAACAAATCTCGTCTTCTCAGATCTACTGTTCTGTATTGCCCTGCCTACAAGGATAGCCTACTATGCCCTGGGATTCCACTGGCCATTCGGAGAAGCGTTATGTCGAATAACTGCTCTCTTGTTTTACATTAACACTTATGCAGGTGTGAACTTCATGACATGTCTGAGTATTGACAGATTTTTCGCCGTCGTCCATCCATTCCGATACAAGATCAGAAGGATTAAATATGCCAAGGGCATTTGTGTATTTATCTGGTTTCTTGTATTCAGCCAAACTTTCCCATTGCTTATACAGCCCATGACACATGAAGAAAATGAAAGGACTACATGTATGGAATATCCAAACTTTGAAAAAATAGCCCATTTACCATTTATACTTCTTGCCGCCTGTTTAGTAGGATACCTTATTCCCCTTGGAATTATACTATTTTGTTACTCTCAAATTAGCTGCAAACTTTTTCAAACGGCCAAGGAAAATCCACTGACTGAAAAATCAGGGATAAACAAAAAAGCTATCAATACAATCCTATTTGTAATTATAGTGTTCATCATCTGCTTTACCCCTTATCATGTTGCAATCATACAACACATGATTAAGAAGCTTCAGTATCAACCCTTATGCAATGAAAACCAGATTTTCCAGAAGTCACTCCATTATACTGTGTTTCTGATGAATTTTAATTGCTGTCTAGATCCTTTCATCTATTTCTTTGCATGCAAAGGATACAAAAGGACTGTACTAAAAATACTGAGGCGACAAGTGAGCGTATCAATTTCAAGTGCTGCCAGATCACACCATGAAGAAAGTTCACGCGATGTGGGAGAAACACAAATGATGGTACTCGCAAAGTCTGCCAATGGGAAGTTACCTGAAAAATCAAGTCTGTAGTGTACTGCAGTGAACTGGGCTTAAAAATCCTGGGTCCATGGTAAAAATTCTTAGCATTCCCTGTACAGTAGCTTCAGGAAGATTCTGTTTCTCAGGATGTCAGGAAATCAAGGACTGATGTTAGACCGAAAAAGAATTATCACACGACAGCAGGAAGACTCAAAATTACAACTTCCTAGCTACACCATTTTGACTGATCTCATTCCTTTTTCCAGGAAATGCACACCATTGTGAATGTCCAAATTCCATGCTGCACACACATACTCCTGGATGTCATTAACTCAAGCAAAGACTTGACTCAGTTTAACTGGATGCGCCAAAAATAGCTTGTAACTCAGAGTTAAAACAACTAGCACACCTGAAAATTGCAAGAGCTCTAGCTGAGCTACAAGTACATCTATGTACACAAGGCAAGCAATCAGATTTTTAGATAAAATGGACAGCTTCTACGCACAGTTTGACTACTGCAAGTGCTTAGTTTATAGTCATCTGGAGGTAAAAGTGCATTTTATAGTACTTAGAGATTATAGAGTACTATATAGATTACGTATGTCTTACTGGAAAATTCACAGAGATACTTTTGTCAAATATAATACATGAAAATTTAATGAACTCTTCAGTTCTCCCCAAAACTGACTGTGCTCCATACTTCAGTCACTCATCTTTTCAAGGTGTATTACCTCTTGAATCCTAAGGGAGAACTTTTCTTTCCAGTGTGTATTATAAAGAGACTCTAAGTTGTATATAAATTATTTATGAATGCAGAAATAAGTTGATGCTAGAGACTGAAACACAAAAAGTGCACTGTTTTGGTTAAAAGAACATGTATACAGGCTTCTTCTTCAGAACTTCTGCTGAGGTCTGAGTCTCAGACAAGACAAATGTTTTAGAAACAGGAATAAAAGTTCACTGTTGAAGCTACCAAAAAGTAATTTAACCGCTTATCTTTAATCGGATGAGCACTGTTTATCTGAGAGAGCTACAATGATGGTAAAGGGATTGTACATGAAGATGCATGAGGAGCATCTGAGGTCATCTGGTTTGCTCATCCCAGAGCAGAGGAGCTCAGGGGAGGCCTCATGGTGGCTGCAGCTCCTCACAGGGAGCAGAGAGGCAGCGCTGAGCTCTGCTCTCTGTGACAGCGACAGGGCCCGAGGGAACAGCGTGGAGCTGTCAGGGGAGGGGCAGCTGGGGGTTAGGGACAGGGGCTGCACCAGAGGGCGGTGGGCATGGAACGGGCTGCACAGGGCTGTGGGCACGGCCCCGAGTGCCGGAGTTCATGAAGCATCTGGATACTGCTTTTAGACAGAGGGGCTCATTTTTGTGTGGTCTGTGTGAAGCTGGGAGTTGGACTCGATGATCCATACGGGTCCCTTCTGACTTGGGATATTCTATGATTCTATGATCAATAAATGGAGTCAGCAGGATTGGCTGGGAAAGAACTAACTTTTCCACCGTGCCTTCACAGAGCACATCTGGAATGCATTTGGGCACACTGAAATGGTGCCCGAAGAGACCAAATGACATAAACACATCCTACTGGAACTGGCTGACTACCAGCATACATCCAGGATGTGGGTCTTGGGTTCCTGCTGTCATACCCTTCCGTAACATGTCAATTTCCTTCCCTGCTTTATTTCTGGCCCCCATGTCTTTTCTTTTGTCTTCTGTCTTATTAATATACCTTCACTTGCCAACACAACGTGGTAATTACACCAAGTGATGAAAAAGGAAATCTAAAGAACGCCTGATAATTACTGGCAAAAGGTAGGCCAGATGTCAGAATAAATTTTATTTACTGCAGCTATGTCTCTCCAGCATTGAGACTGTTGAGAAAAGTCGCCAAATAAACAGTTACATTTGCCATCTTTGCAATTTCTTCCTTCCTCACGTGTTGACCTCCTCCTACCAGCAAACACGGAAGGGTTGTAGCTGAAAAGCAGTATGGAAAAATTAATTAATAATTACTTTATTATGGGAAAGAAAAAGCAAGAGACCCTGTATTTCATACCACTTAGACTGTCAAAATGCAATTTCCAGTTCCAGAAGACACTATGTTGCCACAGTAAAGTGGAATATGAAAATTTGTTTTTAACATGAGAAGTTTCACTTAATTCTGTATATTATAGCAGTCCTGTTCTTGCCAGTTTTTTTAATAAACTATTTAAGAATTTGTTGCTGTAGGAGTCAGTAAATGAGAACTTGATAAAATCACAGACAGATTACTCATGATTGCCTAGAAGTTGTAAAAATAAACTACATATATGAACACCATAGCATTACAAGCTCTATTTACTCTACTAATGTCTGTTTTCTTTTATTTCTGGCAAGCATCTATTGTCATAAAGCCTTAAGGCTGGAAATCCGTAACATATAACTCAAGTATATATCACAATACCACATAATGCACACATTTACTCATTTTTAAGCAGAAATAAAGCGAAGGGCTGTACTGACAACTTCAGTTTCTCTGTTTCCTCATGTTAGCAATCCTGTTATTTTCAAGTCCAGACTTTGAGAATGCTGACGTGATTTTAAAAACAAACAGCTAACTTCATACAAAAATACTGCTTTTGCTCAACTAAGCCTTACAGCATTGGTCTAGTTGGATACTGGTTCAAAAAAAAGCTTATGTTCCCCTTATTTTAATATTTCTCAGATACTGAACAAAACAATAATAATTAAAACATTAAATAATAATAATAATAATAAAACTTAAACGATAAGCTCAGCTTCCTGACAAAAGTCCTAAAGAAAAAGTGACAATTTACAGCTGAGGTAGCTGATGCCACTGCTTCCCCTCAACACTCATCAGTACTTAAGAGATCACGCAAACTCATATATGAAATTTGAAACTGTCTATTTGAACCTGCCAAAAGTAGTGGTGGAGGTTTCAGCTGGCCTACAACGCTGTTTTAAAGGAGCTGTCTTTCTTCTACCTGTTGTGCCATGGAGCTGTCACCAGAGCGGTGCTAATAAGCTGCTGCATGGGAGCAAGGGAGGCCAGTAATTCTGAAAGCCTGCAGCTCTTCCCAAATGACTGATTTTCTTCAAGAAGTCTTTTCCCATTCATTCTGCAGGCACCCTTCCCCTGGTATTGTTTGTTGGAATATTTTCATAACAGAACTTTTACCCACCAAAGCACATCTCAAGTCCATCTCCTCCTGCATGCCTCACACACATGAATAAAGGGAGTAAAATTCTATCTGATATCTCTTCTCCTGTCTAACACTGAGTATATAACATGCTGAGGAAGTAGGAAGCGAAAGGGCTCTGAACACATAAACAGACTGTTGAAACAAAACAATTACAGTTAAGTATCCTGACTTTTTCTTTCGAAAGAAGGTTAGGCATTAACACTGAGGAAGTTCACACCAGCAAATTCCCGGAGCAAAATGAATACTGGCAGACAGTTATTCCAAAGGTAGCACATAACATTTAGCAAACATGACTGGCACTAGTAGATGTACAGGAAATATTGGCTGCCAGTGTTTCTCACGGGTAGGAGGAACTTCAAACTACTTCTGTATTTCTTGTCTGAGGTATCATGGAACATTGTCTTAAAGTAAACCAGAGTTCTTTCCTAATGAGCCAGATACATTAGTGCAAGACGCATCATAGAGTAAGACTCCCTTGGATCTTCGTACTTTTCACAAAGAGAAAGGAAAGATCTGATTCTGTTGGTCTGAAAAGAAAAGAGAATACCATGTTATGCAACACATGGCTGAAGCAGCAAGAACACTGCAAGAGAAAATCAGAATCCGTCTTTGGTAAAAGGTTTTGATGAGCTTTTTGGTATGAAAAGCTGAGAATTGGTTGTACAGATCTGGATCTTGTTCTCCCTTTCCACACATGAAGCAAGCAGCTGACAAGCAGCATTAGATTCAAGTAGCTTAACTCAAGAGGATCTGAATTAAGTTCTATGGACAAACAGGGTCCCCGTCTGGAGGGCAAAGTCCAGTCAGGACCTCAAGAACTGTTCATGACAAAATGATGGAACACCTTTCAATTCAAGACTTAGCAGGGTATGGCTAGGGCAGCTGCTAAAAGGACTAAAACGAGCTTGTATGAAAGGTTATTTTTCTTTAGTTCCACTAGATAATCAAGGGTAAATGGAAGAGTCAATGATTGGGAAGATAACTTCAAAGAACCATCATTTTCCAAGTCTCTTTGCTAAGTTAGAACAAGTGGTCCTTTTTGTTGTTTCTTCCTGGAACAGGACTTTCCTGAGATGCCTGGCATTCAGGTAGTGAAGACTTTTAGGCTTGGGTGGAGACCTGGAACCCTAGCAGAAAGCAGATCTGATAAGAGGAGAACAGGATTCTGGGTTTCCAAACAGACAGATTCACTAGATCATGAAACCAAACTACCCAAGTCGTATCAAGCTTTTCTGTTGGAGATTCAAAGCTCCTGGAAAGCTGACAGAAGGGACACAGTTATCTCCAAATGGGTACTGTTTCCTTTCAGGATTGAGATGATCTCACATGATGCAGTTTGTTGATATACGACACAGCAATGGTCTCTAAATAACAAAACTGAAAAAGCAGGGGAGCGAAAGGCAGGGTGTTTTGCCTTCCAAGGTGTCTGTTCAGAGACTGGCTGGACATCAGTACGCTTGGGGTGGGTGGTGAGCAACTGCTTTTGCACTGTCTCACTTATTAAATTGTCTTCACCTCCACCCATTAGTTTTCTCGCTTTTACTCTTCTTGTTTTCTTCACTATCCATCTGGGGAGGAAATAATGAGCCAGCAGCAGCATGGGCATTTAACTGCTGGCAAGCGTCAAGCTACTATGCAGGCTTACATGCAAGCCCTGCTGGAAGACACTGATATATAATCTGCACTTAACTTCCACAGACTATGTTAGTATGCTCACTAACCAAATGGACAGACCTGCAGTTGTCCTCCACATTCAAACTCCTTTCAAACACTGTTTGGGTGTTTCGATCCATTCGTGGATTTGGTTATCAATTTGGGGATAGACAACTACTCCAAGAAAAGGACTTGCAAGTTGACAAAGACAGTGCAATAGGTGAGAAAAAAAACAAGCAATGCAAAAGCAATTGGTCACCATTAGGGGAGATGCCTACGAGGAGGACCTAGCCATGATATCTGAATACTCAGTGGCTTTTTGGAACCCTGTCTGGAGACAAACTGACATTCAGCTTGGACAGAAATAGAGACATTAGAAAGACCTTAGTAAAGCCTACTGGGGGAAAACTTAAAAGACAACCAATTAAAAGAAAAGAAACAGCCATCAGAATTGTATCTGGCTAGCAACGCTATTTACGTTAGAGTTAGCCTAAAAGAAACTGGTCTTTGTCAAACAAGTTGTAATGGTTCCAGCAAAACCCTGTTGACTCAAAATGACAACTTCAGAATGGAAGAATGAGGGTAGGATGTCCATCAGTGATTGGAACAGCACTCAGGAGAACTCTGGGACACTAACTCCTACAGGAATTGCTGCCTGACTCCTGCTATCGTCCTGAAAGCTACACAGATGAGGAACTTGTCAGCTACACTCATCTCTTAGCAAAAGCCAGTAACAGCAGCTGTGTGAAATAGTAAACATGCTACCACAAATAACACAGTTCCTGAAGCTGCTTAGTGACTCCTCTTTTACCAGCCAGCTTATTAGTATGAAAAGGTTGCAGTAAAGACTAATCTAGTTCTGAAATTCAAAAGCTTTCAGGTAAGCAAGGAATGCATAGACTCCATGAAAACTATTAACCTCTAATTAAGTGAAAATGAATGTGGCACAGCTGAAGAGAATGAGGAGAGAAACTCTGCCTTATACAGTCAGTTTTGGAGGGAAAAACTGGACCTGAAAAGCAGGGATGTAGTCTGTCTCTTCTATCTCCATGCCTGTGATATAGAACAGAAGAAGAGCTCAAGACAAAGCTCAACAGTCTGTATTTTAGCAGCATCTCTCTATGCTGTCTCAGTACAGACAAGGTGAAGGGACATCAAGAATCTTGAAAAACATCAGATTAATTTTAGAGGAACATTTCCTGGCCCCACCTGCAGACTAAGGCTATGGCACAAAATGAACACAACCAAGCTGCAATTCTCCTCTGAAGAAAAACTAGGGCTTCTGTAATAAATGCTCAAACATATTTCCTCCTTTTTTTCTTTCTTTTTTTTTTTCCCCTCTCGAAATACTGCCTTGGTTTCCTGCAATGTCTAACTTTGGCCCTTTGAGACAGATATCTTATCTTTTCATACAACAGTCCACTATCAGTCTTTCTTCCATCAGTTTGTCTGGCCCCTTTTTGAACCCACATAAAACGTTGAAGTCTGAAGCAAGAAGTTCCACTCTGTGCATGGTGTGTAGGGCCATCTCGTTTCGTTTGTGACACCTGCAAGTTTCATCTGAAGTCCCCCATTTGCCATACTGGAAATGAGTGAACCTGCTGACTCTACGTTTACCCTGTCCACATCCCTCATGATTTCAGACACGTGATGAAACCCCTCCCTTCGAGTCATCTAATATCTTTTCCCACAAGACAAGTATTGGTCACTTCATACAAATTACAGAGAGAAGGAAAGAAGCCCAAAACACAGAAAAAAATGCAAATCTGAATGCGTTAGAGCCGGTGGCAGAAGAGAGCAGGGTATCTCTACACAAAGGAAACCAGCAGTGCACTATCTTACTTTTCCTACCACAGGAGCACATAGGTGACTCTCAAAACTGGGATGCCAACCCATTACTGGTAAATTTGGGTCACCTTGCTCAAACACATCAAATAAAGAAGAGCCGGACCTCAAATATCTGCAAAAACAGACTCAGAGGAATTTCAACAAATCAGAGAAGTCAAATGTGAAGTCCTGCACCTGACATGGAATCGTACAACAGAGCAGGCTGGGCACTGACTGGATGGAGGGCAGCTTGGCAAAAAGGGCTTGGGTCTTGGTGGACAGTAAGTTCAAAAGGAGCCAGTACTGTGGCCTCTTAGCCAAACACATACTGGACCATGCTAGAAAGAAAGTTAAGGGAAGAAATACTTCTCTATTCAGTAAGTGTGAAATCACACTTGCAGTACTGTGACCCTCCTTATGCTCCTGGGGAGCAAGGCTAAAGATGGAGACACACAGTTGCAGAAAGTAACAATCAGACCGGAGGCAGCACTTTTTCACCATGACATCAGCGGGTGGAAGAGGTGGCACAGAAAGGCTGCACAATTTCTGTCCTTAAGAGATTTTCAACATCTACTGGATACAGCTCTGAATACATCAGTACTACCAGGGCAAGACAATCTCCTGAAATTCCTTCCAACCTGCATCCTTCTATGACTGTAACAAAACATTAAGTCAGACAAGAAAGCAGCATGAAAATCACTGTTCTTGAGGTAAAACTAGTAAATAATTACTGAAAATGTTCTTCAAAGAACGTTTGGATGTTGTGTTGAGGGACATGGTTTAGTGAGAACCATTGGTGATGGGCGAATGGTTGGA
This sequence comes from Gallus gallus, assembly GCF_016699485.2. Taxonomy (NCBI): domain Eukaryota; kingdom Metazoa; phylum Chordata; class Aves; order Galliformes; family Phasianidae; genus Gallus; species Gallus gallus. The sequence continues at coordinate 144,618,330 of NC_052532.1, forward strand.
CTGGATGATCCTGTGGGTCTTTTCCAACCTTAGCGATTCTATGATTCTATGAAAATATTGTCTAGTGTTGTCCTCTAAGCTCACTGTCAGTGGCATCCTCCTAAAATAAATAACGGTCAAGACACAGCTCAGATTCCTTTCCAAAAGGCTGCATTCATGTTTTTTCTCAGTGCAAAAATATGAGTTTCTCCTCTTCCCCTTTTCTTTTCCTCACTTGTGACAGATGTTGTGCAAAGTGCTAAACTAAAAAAGCAAGCTTTGCACCTGTTCTGAACGCAGCAACATTTGTGGTTATCCTACCCTCTCCAGAAAAGTATGCAGTTTTATACCACGCACAAGGAGAAATATGTTCCTCACTCTAACAAGCTAGACATAGCAGTTTCATCCTTCCTGTGGCATGTAACTTTCGAGGGAAGTTGTGGTTAGTTAGCAGAAGGCACATCGAAGCAACCTGCTTTAAATAGAGATGCTGAAAACTGATTATTCTCAACTTATTAGGCTACTAAGCAGTCAGATCATGTTTTGGCAGCAGCTGATGATACCAAGCAGATAAGAATCTGATGAAACCTTCATTCTGCAATTTCTAAGCATGGAAAGTTACAATAATTCTGTCTAACTGTAAAAGCAACATAGATTAAGGAGATGGTGCTTAGGAACATGGCTTAGCAGTGGACTTGGTCTTTGTGTGGATGGTTGGACTGGGTTATATTAAGGATCTTTTCAAACCTAAATGATTCTATGTTTCTGTTTGTATATCTCTGATTCTTGACAACATCTCATTATCTCTCCTCATGGTTTTGTTCTAGACAAAAAACAATGTAATTTATCAGACAGGATATCTGGCTAGAGGTCTCTAAGAACACAACATATTGTGTATCACTAGCAAAAATGTGGCCTGGAAGAAAGTATCTCAGTTCTATGGAGAAAAAAAATATCAAGCCATCTGAATTTGTTGGCATAACAGATCGTGTTTGTATAAATATCACCAAAGAAGGATCTTTCATCTTTAACTCCTCCTTAACCCACAAGCTACAGCAGAATAAGAAGCAACATGCTCTGACACCACCACCACCAGTGGAACTAGTGACCGAAAACACTAGCGATGGCTACAAAATGAGCAGCTTTCAATTCTGGGCACAGCTAGGATACCTTTTCATCCTCTTCTGCTGCTTTTCTCCTGCACTAGCAAAGCCATTTAGCCAGTACCCTCATCCTTTGGCCTCAAGCAGCCTCTGCATACATGTGAGCACCAAGGAAGCTGCCCACAGCTAAGCAAACCTACACAGCTAGACAGACCACTCCATGGACAGAGAGTGAGTATGTAAGGTCAGGGAAATGCCTCCTGTTGCCCAAACTTGTTTTACTGCCTCCATTAAAGGCCTCAGCACGTTGCCTCCAGTCTTCTGCTGTGTGTGGAAGTTGAATTTGGAAAAATCAGTTCCTCTGGCTGCAGTTCTGCATTCCTAATAAAGTAAATTCATTGTTGGTGATGAGTGAGCGCTTCTTGTACAGCTCAGCATCTCCATTCAAGCAGCCAAGCGCCACCATCATCCTATAACCCTTTGCAGTGCTTCTTGTGCTACGGCTTGCAAATTCCTGCTGAAATTAAATGACTCATAACTAGAATTGTAATAAAAATATCCATTAAAATATTTTTGGAACAGAAATCAATTAAGAGTTAGTAACATCATGTATTTTGCACTGGAACAATCTGCCCAGAGAAGCTGTGGATGCCCCATCCCTGGAGGTGCTCGAGGCCAGGTTGGATGGGCTCTGATATAGCAGCAGGCAGTTCCACCCACAGCAGAGGGTTATGACTGAGTGGGCTTTAAGGTCCCTTCCAACCCAAGTCCTCCTGTGATTCTGTGCTTTTAACAACAGGTGAAGCCTCTTCAGCACAGAGCCTAAGATACGTTCTTCAGAACTACTTCTTTTTAAGTGGTGTTTGTCTTTACAGTTTGAATCAGTTCTCCAAGAGAGAGAGCAACGTTTGCAATTTATATCCTCTGTCAAAAGTGATGTGAATATCAGGGCAAAATGATGGGGTTTGAACTCTGAACTCTCTTCTCAGAAATCTGATTCTAATGCTCTTTCACAAGGTGTCATTTTCTATTTCCAAGCAAAAACAGGAAACAAGTGCACCTCATTGGCCACAGACACCCTCGGGTGGAAGAAATTTTTGGTACTCTCTTCAGAGTTTGCCAGCATCTCAAAAATCAAATCAAAACAAAAAAAGCTCAAAACAAGAACTATGATTTACGCTCCATCTAATTCACCTACTCACAGCAAACTCTTCCACGCAGATAACAATGACAGCAGTTGCAAAGAGGGGGAAAACAGCGGGGTGTATCAGTAAGATGCACCAAAAATTGCAGAGCAGTTAAGAAGTAAAGGTTAAGGTCTTGAGTGACCTTTGCTTGAACAGCTACACTTCTCTGATCCGTAAGATATCAAAACATGAGCACAACCTTGAATCAAATTGCAGAAGTAACTTCACCAATAATTACTTGCTTTACTGTGGTAGAAGCCAGCAGTAGACAACTGTTCCATAAAGAGTGAGTGAACCACACAACCACTAATCCAGGTGTATGCCTCACAGACACCACGGAACTACTACTTAATCAAGGCGTACCTAATCAATAGTATAATTAATCAGTGTGTGCATAGGCAGTGCATAATTCATCAATGTACATGTAGTCAATGCGTATTTAATCGTAAGTACGGGTATAATGTATTATCTCCTCCATATGAAATTCAGATTGTGCACATTTGTTCTAGGACTGTAGCTTTATTAACGAGACAAGAACAATGGAGCACATTGTCCAAGGGAGCCTGAAAAGCTAAGTCCTCACTCAAGGCTTGACTGATGCCAGTCACGGTAGAGTCTGCACCGTGAGAAAGACCCTGCAGAAACGTCGGTTATCTCGGAGCTGGTAAACCTCACCACAGAAAGGCTCTGACCAAAGGTCTACACAATGTTCTTATCAACTCAGAGCTCTCAGCATCAGAAGAGACATGAGGTTTCACCACTTGTTATCACCTTTTCTTGGCTAGTAATAAATAGCTACCTGCTTTTAGGTGTTTGTGCCTTCCTTACAAGGAAGCAGAAAGAACCAGCCTCTCCTTGATGCAAAATGCTTGGTATTTCATTGAACACTTTTCTAACTGTAACACCAGAATGATAATGATGATGACAATTCCTTCCCTCCAAAAATGAAACGTTTTTTTTTTTCAAATCCAAAAGACCAAAGTGACTACGTTAAAAAATTAAATGAATGATTTTTCGTTGCAAATAGAACCAAAGTTCTATTGAAAGCAAATGATAAAGCTATAAGAGAATAGAGGAAAAAATGCAAGCTGGTAATGGAGAGCATAACAGTGAGCTATCCTAAAATTTGAGAGAAAGTTTCAAGCAGTGCTGCCTCTGAGAGGAACTGGAATGAAGCAATGGTTGTAAGAGAACAAAAAGGTAATATCTGAATGTTAAAAATACTCCCATCTTTGAAGGTGATAAGGATGGCCAACAAATACACAGAAATATAGCAACAACTTAACATTTTAGAGAAAGTATCTATTTCCACTTCAGAAAGTTTAGTAGAAATATAAAATATAGTAACCACCCATTTATTTTTACTCTTTTTTTCAATCCCATATTCCTCTCTATCTGCTACTCTGATTCTGATAGACAATAAACCATTCGGAGAGATGGAAGTAGTCTCACAACAGTACACGTAGCGCAGTTTCTTTTAAACAATGATTGGCTCTTCTAATAATCTTTGTTTAAAACTATCTAGTACATAAGTCCAACTACAACTCATTTATTTTTAGAAAGGGTTAAGATAGCAGGCAATATTTAACCAAGTTGGCAAAAGCTCATGTAATGTTTACCTCCATAAGCTACTTAGAGAACGTTGACTGCAGCAATTAAACCTCTCGCAGTGCAGGCCAGCTTCTCTCCCCTTAAAAATAAAGTATTCCCAACTTGAATAACCACACTTATCTCACAGAGCTCTAATAATAACATCCTTGTCACTTGTGACTGATAAAAGTAACAAAAAAAGTAAGTGTGGAAGTGGTGACACCTACTTTTCTAAGTGTCTGCCTGCAGATACAAATGCCACTTAGTACTCTCTGCTTGCATCTGCCATCATCAGAAATAGCAGCCAGAAGTACCAGGGAAGTGATTGTCCCCTTGTACGCAGCATTGGTGAGACTGTGCTTCAAGTGCCGTGTTCAGTTTTGGGCCCCTCACTACAAAAACCATCCTTAGTTGCTTCAGTGTGTGCAAGAAGGGTATTGATGCTGGTCAAGGGACTGGACACGTGACTTGTGAGGAGTGGCTGCAGGAACAGGAGTTATTTAGTGTGGAGAAAAGGAGCTTGAGGGGAGACCTTATCACACTCTACAACTACCTGAAAGGAAGTTGTGGTGAGGAGGGTGTCCAACTCTTTCCTCAGGTGACAAATGAGAGAATGCAAGGAAATGGAGTCGTGCCACAGTAGGATTTGACTGAATACTATTACAAGGAATTTCTTCACATTTCTTCAAGCTTTGGGCCGGGAAAGTGATGGAGGCCCCACGCCTGGAGGTACTGAAGAGACCTGGGGATGTGGCACTAAGGGACACGGTTTAGTGATGGTGCTCAGTAGGTCTGGCAGATGGTTGGACTTGATGACCTCAAAGGTCATTTCCAAACAAAAGGAAAAATCTTTCAAAGGTGCACTACCTTCCTTCTAGACTTATTTTTTTTTTGGTCAAAAAATATCCTCCAGCTTCCTTTTTTTTAAATAATGTTATCCAACTGTCTATTTTGTGTGCATGCACGTGTGTCCATCTGAGAAGTGTAGTATCAGCAGCACAGAAGTAAGCCTAATATCTCACATGGCACAGCTTTGTATAGGGCTGAGATTTTGCCTGATAACAGTATTTTGGTCTCTTAATGCCATTGAACACAGGGCTTGTAGTGACAAAATGTGTAGAACCCTGTTGGGCAGGTTATAGGATTCTTCCTCATCTGTCTCCCTCCTCTGGCAAAGGTTGCTGGTGCTACAGCAACCAATGCTTTAACAACAAGCATCCCAGCAATCAAACCTGAATCCCGTGGTACAGTCACAGAGGGACAAAGTCCCTCCTCTGCCCTCCAGCTACATGCTCCCATTCCTTTCCTTGCTTTGGTCCTGGCATTCATCCATCCACAAGTGAGAAGGTTCAGAAACTTCAGGCAAAGCAGAATGATTCCTACCAGAATGTGTGTGTTTTTTTTTTTAACATTGTTTTATCTCCCTTTAACTACTGCCTGTATGAAGTCAGATGACTTGCACTGCAAATTGTAGATAGGAAAGTGCAGGCTGCATGGTTCCATAAGCAGCAGTGGGCACTTCAACAACTCACCCACATACTAAAACTGCATCTTCAGCAGGTGAGGAAAAGCCACGTGTTTATTCTTGTTGACTTTTAGCCTTTCACCAGACCTTTAGAAGGCTGTGGTAGAGGGATGGAGAACACAGCTGAGGAAGTGATATTTACGTTTTGAATTAACACAGCTCTTTCCAACAGCCAAATACGTCAGAACCCTCAGGTCAGAGCATGGGTGGCTAAGTTCACTTACACAGATAACGTGTCACTTTGCATCTATAACTACTTTTTGATGTATTGTTTTTTTTTTTCCCCCTTTCTTTTAAACCATTGTTCAGCCCCTTCTGCTCCATGTATTAAGGTCTTCATAGTTCTCCTAAGATAATAAAAAACATCAGCTCTCATTTTCTGATCTAGTCCCTTGACTCTAGTTCCTTTTCACTATGACTATTGCACTGAGCAGAAGTTATTTTAATGGAGTTTACTGGTATGTATTGCAGACTCAAGATTTTTTTGGAGATGGGATAAATTATTCATGGAAGTGCATAACTTAAGAACTTAAAGATTTTTAGCTTAAGAGTGCAAGCAGGTGGGTTCATTTTTAAACTAGGAAGGTTTTAAAAAGCTAAAAGCCATAACTTGCCTTTCTCATTTATCCATCCCACATTGCCAACACAAAAAAAGGGCTGAGAAGCAGACAAGAAGATGGAGGAAAGTATGCACAGAGGCATTAGCCAATAGTCTCTCCTTTCTTCTAAGTGAATGTTTGCATGAACATTCACTGAGATTACTGTAAACACTCATCTCTCTTAAATGCAGCCTAAAAGAAGTTAACTGAAGAAGGAATGTATACTTCTCAGCATAAGAGAGATTAGACTGCACAGAAGCTAGCTGTGTGACAGGCCAGATAGCTTCTTAATAATTATTCTTCTTATTATTAATTATTCTTAATTATTATAAATTGTGTTTTTTATTTCTGGAATGGAAACACTCCTTAATGACTCCACAGTGGACACAGAGGTTCAAGTCTGGTATTTACTGCTAGCTACAGTCTTCTCACAGTTTGCTGTTCACTGTGACAATCTGTCCAGTCCTGAGTCACTCAATACAAGAGAGACGTGGACATAGTGGAAGAAGTCCAACCAAAGTGATGATGACCCAAAGGCTGTGGGGTCTCCTCCTTGGAGATCTCCAGAAGCTGCTTGGCCATGGGCCTGGGCACCCTGCTCTGCCTGGGTTCAGAGCTCCCAATCTCAACAATCCCGAGATTCTCTGACACTGTGAAATATATGAACTTAGATGAAATATCAAGCAGGTTGATTTCTGAGAAGTGATGCAGGAATTTAGGTTGAAAAGCCATCCACAGAAAAGCACACATTTTGAGCAGCTCTTCATGGAGATGGCTTTGTTTTCTTAAGTTTACAAGACACTTAAATAAAAATGTATACACGTTTTTCTTTAAAACTGTATTTTTCTTCTTTTTAAAACACATGAAGTATTTTGTAATACATCAAGATAATACTGGACTATTTAAAGACCTGCAAAAAAAACAACTTCTTTTTTATTTACTGTTTCTTACCAGAGTGTAGTGGATGTGTTTTACCAATCTTAAAGTCTTTTCCTACACCAGAAAGCAGTGGCAAAAAAGAAAGAGGTAGATATGGAATGACTGCTTTGTTTGCTGAGATAGTCTTTGGAACAAAGCTGCCACTCAGGTAGAGTGGAGCCATCATAATTAATTCATTTGCATCTTGCCCCATCTTTCTGTATTGTCAGAAAATTGGAAAAGGTGACCTCAAGTCTGACTGGCTCTAGAACAGAAGATTATATGTTTTTAAAAACAGTTCTGAGAAATCATCTCTGATTATCTGCTCATGACACATTTGACTTAAGCACCCAAAATCCCACTCAACAATTTGCCAGTAAGTAAAGTATGTTCCATCTGGCAAAGAAAGAGGGTGATATGCCACTTGTCATGTGTATGTAACACATCATGGGATTGTCAGCTACCACTGAGCAATAACTGAATATTAACAGACAGAAGGATTACCTATCCCACCTAACCCGAACCTGCTGCAGTCTGGCACCTGGACTGAGAAACTCAATATCTGAGGTCAGTACTCCTTTTGAAGCTATCAGAGTAAACTCCCTAGATCAGGTAATAGAAATATGTGACTAGACATCTGAAAATGACTGAAAAGAAGAGGCTTTAATCGTGCAGATGTGTGAATTACCACTGCTGTACAGTCTTTGAAAGAATACAAACTGACAACTCCAGTGAGCAATACAGAAAGCATCATGGCAGCCATACTGCCATGTAGCTCACTAAAGCTACAGAAGTCCACAGGGATGTGCTGGCACACACTGGAGCCTGAGTAAAAAGTCTAGGGGGAAAAAACGAAGTAGAAAGTATAACCTGGTAACAATCAAAATCATGTTTCTATGAGAGTCAGCTGAGGCTTTTATATATTTTTTTAATGAATCTAAAGAGCAGACACCAGCCTAACAGTTGCTCAAGACCATGACACTTATTTTGGTAAGCTGCCCCTCATGGGCCACTCTACTGAACCAAAAAGAGTGGGCAACTTTTCTTCATTTAAGACGGCTACTTCAAGAGGTCCTTGAGAACCACATAGCCTTCAAAGTGTAACCTTCTATCAGGAATGGTCCAACTCGAAATGGGGATTGCTTTTTTCTCTGTATTGAACATCCACATTTTGTACGAATCTTTGGACCACACGTTTTGGACAACACTCTAAGACATATAGTTTGAATTTAAGTAGTTCTGTGTAGAGCTGGGAGAGGGACTCAATGATTCTCCCTTACGTTCACCTGTTTTGTGTTTCTATCATAATAGAAGGGCAGAGAAAGGCACAGAGTCACATCAACCTTCTAGAAGTATTTGCACAGGTAAGTTTGACAGCTGTGTGAGCTAGAAGCACGGGTGGGCACCACAAAGAAATGAGAACTTTGGACTTCCCTTTCAGCCTCTGACACCTGATCCCGGACTGCGCTACCAGGCCTCACATTCCAGCACAGACACATCAGTTCTCTGCACTCTGCCGATTCCATACAGCCAGCACATCACCTAGTCCACACCCAAGCAAAGCAAGGGAACACCCAGTTACCTTACACGATGAGCTGAAGAGGGTCTATACTCCCAGCTCCCCACTGAGTTCAGCACTAAACAACGATCTTTCATCAGATTCTGTATTTAGAATAAAGCTGAGTAGAGCGGAGCCACAGAGGACAGCAATTCACGATGACCATGCTGCCAAGCACAGAAGCTATTTTTGTATCATTTATTTTGGCACATTCTCATGGTAGCAATACGTTGGAGCTAACTACTGAGACACAATGCATACATCCTCCGTTCAAGGTTTTGAGCGCAATTTTGTAGAACAGTGCAGTAATTGGCTATTCCTTGATACCCTTCTACAGTAAATATATTTCATTATTCCTTGGATGAGACTTTTTAAAAACTCATTGGTCAGAAAGGAGATCAAATCTCATAACTTATCACATTATAATCAGAACATTGTAACAGATACCATAACATCTTTTCAAACCTCTTTTTACTAGTCCTTAATGGTCATCTTACACAGTTTGCTAGTTCATGCCAGTTCAGTACATGAAAATTAGTGTTTCCCGCATTTTTGGGGTGGTTTTGTTGTTGTTGTCAGAATTGTCTGGTGGGTTTGTTGTTGTTGTTAAGACTTTTCACACTTTGTTTTGGTCCCTGGCTTTAGCTCATATTTTCTTTTTACAAAGACAACTTTGGATATTCTAAGGCCCAAGTTGCTGGCAGGAAACTGTTTAGCTTGTTCATGACAAAACAGAAACAAAATAGAAAAGCTGTGGCAAAGAAGTGATTTCTTCGCAAAAATACTTCCCCATTAAGACCACCAAACAATCCTCTTGTTTTTTCTTTTTTTTCCCCCCCAACTACAGACCCAGGTGTCTGAAGCAAAAGTGATGACTACACACAACTAGTACACTTAGTAAGCATAAAATAAAAGCAAGGAGGAAAATTTAAAATAAACACACTGAAAAATTCTTGTTCTTTGCACATAGGGTCTGCAAAGTCCTTTAATTCTGAAAAAGACAGATTCTAATTTCTTAATACTTCAGTGGAGCAAGCACAGTAGTTTTCTTACTACACCTATGTGCACTGCCTTGCCTCACGCCTATTTGTTTAGTAGACTCAATCATACAACTGTGTCTTCTCAGAAAACCACTGAACTTAATGAGTCAACTTATTTTGTTCTTTTAAAGAATCCACCCATTTAAGACCTCTGCTGTGAAGTTACTCAATCATCCTCTCTGCCCAAAGACAGCAAACATATACACTTTATTATTACAAAAACATGTAACGGAATCACAGAACAGCCCAGGTTGGAAGGGACCTCAAGGATCATGAAGCTCCAACCCCCTTGCCACAGGCTGCCCGGATTTAAACCTCCACACTTAATCCTAGACCAGGCTGCCCAGGGCCCCATCCAACCCGGCCTTGAACACCTCCAGGGATAGGGCATCCACAACCTCTCTGGGCAGCCCGTTCCAGCACCTCACCACTCTCATAGCCAAGAACTTCCCCCTGACATCCAATCTAAACCTTCTCTCCTTCAACTTAAAACCATTACCCCTTGTCCTGCTATTAGCTACCCTTCCAAAGAGTTGATTCCCCTCCTGTTTGTAGGCTCCCTTTAGGTACTTAAAGGCTGCAATGAGGTCACCCCCAGCCTTCTTTTCTCCAGGCTGAACAAGCCCAGCTCCCTCAGCCTATTGTCGTAACACAGTATTCCCTAATACCAATACCATCTCCAACTGCTTTGAACAACTACCCATCCTTCTTTCCCTTCTTCCCCCTACCCCAATCAAATAACTGCCCTCCAGATCTGAGAAGAGGGAATGAAGAGTCACAGATCACCATCTGAATGAAGGCAGTTCATTTTGGAATAGTGAGGGATATTTTACCCGCTTTACAAAAGGATACCAGATCCTTAATACAAAAATGTCCTAGCAATCCAGGCCCATAGCAGAACTTGTACCAATATCAGACAACCGGTATTTTTAGAACATAATGACTACTACAAGACTGTTTTCAAAGTAACATGGGGCACTACCATCAGTAAGCCAAGTCACAAACAATAGCCAAAATTGTCATTTGTTCAGAATTGTCTGGCACAGACATCTACAATTAGCTACGGGATTTCCTTCTGAATTCCAAAGGGACTTCCACTTTCCTGTCTTCCTTTACTGGGGTTGAACATCAGGAACAAACAAGGTGCTGCTGCTTCCCGAAAGAGGAAGAGAAGGGGTAAAAAAAAAAAAACACCCAAAAAAACACCATGCTGACAGTAGGAAAAGAAAGAAAAGTCAATTTTCTTAGAACCAGCCATCCCCAGGTAGACTGAAAATAAACTTTAACTAGCAAGCTAAAAAGGAGGCCTCCTATTCGCATTAGTAAGAAAGAAAGCACCGTTCCTTTTCATGAAATAATTTAAGTGTTCAGAATGCAAACACTCTGTCTTCCAGAAAGACAAAGTGCTGCAGTAAGAATGTTGTTACCACATCTAATTTTGATAGAGACTTATTGGACAAACAGAATAAAATAAAGCCTGGGGGTGGCTGGCTTTAAAAGCTCAAGGTTGTTCAACTTATTAATCTGTATCCTTATGTTACATCATAACTCGAGAAAAATGACAAACACTGTTTCCCTTTCTTTTCCCCTTCCTCAACAAAGCGTCTTCTAATTCTCCACTTTTACAGGGTAAAATCAGACTGCAAGTAAGGCAGACTGCAAGTAAGACCTGCAATTCATTCTCAGGTCTGTATCTTATTGTTCAAAAAGAGAATGCAAGAAGGTGACTCGTTGCAAGATGACAAATGCAACTCTTTGAACAGTAAAAGAATTTGCAATTCCTCAACTGCAAATTCTAAGCCTACAAATAATGAGGTAGCTCACTTCCCCAGGAGGATCAAAATGGTTTTCAGTCTTTATAATTGGTTTTCCTGCATAATTGGCTAAGTGGAGGAGGTGCATAAAGGAATGACCTAGTTATACCTCTTCTCTGCTGTGCCAAAGATCTGTTGCTATACTAGCTTAAGATCCATAGATGGCAGCATTGACACAGTAATTAATCATCACCACACTGTATGTCAAAATGCATTTCACACCCTCTCTTATTGGATGCCAAACCTTGTTGCCAGCTGTCAAATACATTAGCACCAGGCAATATAAGCATCAAGCCATGAACTGCATGGCAGTAAAGAGAAGCCAGATTCAACACCACTACCAAAAGGAACTGTGTTAAATACTCAAGTAATTGTGACATTATCATCTTGGAAATAAAATACATCATTAGATAATATTAAGCACTATAGGTAACTGGCATATTTCTTGATTACCTACATATGCTTTCTAATTAGATAGAAGAAGGAACAGAGAGATATCCCACATCTCTTCACCTTTACTGCCCTTCCTTCCTTCCCTGCATCTAATTCAAAATACAATTCCTCCTGTTTCTGCTGCAGTCGTTTGAGCCCCACCACCACACAGTTCAGAGCTCAATTACAGGCAAGTAAAAACAACCACAGACTCACAGGATGGTTGAGGCTGGCAGGGAGCTCTGGACCCACCTGCTCCAGCAGCACCACCCAGAGCAGGGTGCCCAGGCCCACAGCCAGGTGGCTTCTAGAGAGCTCCAGGGAGGAGACCCCACAGCCTCTGGGCAGCCTGTGCCAGTGCTGCAGCACCCGCACAGCACAGCACTGCTCCTGGTGTTCAGAGGGAGCCTCCTGGGCTACAGCTTGTGCCCACAGCTTCTTGTCCTGGCAGGTGGTACCTCTGAACAGAGACTTTCTCTTTTTTGTGCAACCTCCCTTCAGGTGTTTATGAACATCAATGAGATCTCCCTGAGCCTCCTCCTCTCCAGGCTGGGCAGTTGCAGCTCTCACAGCCTGTTTAATGGATGTTCCAGTCCCCTGATTCCTTTGGCAGCCCTCTGCTGGGCTCCCTGCAATTATGCCCAAGTCTCTCTTGTGCTCTGGGGCTCAGAACTGGACACAACTCAGGATCTTCTCTTTAACAATATACCACATGTTCTAGGACAAAAACGAAAATGCATAGGATGAACGTGTTCAGAAAAGGACAGCTACACAAGCTTAGCTTTACCTGCCTTTCTTTTCTTATTGCCATCTTTACGAACACAATGTTTTCACAAAGAAACTCGATGCTTACATTACTGAACTTAAAATCCACGTCCTACCTTATTCTGCTAGGCTCCTTGCTGCAATAAACCTCAGGAGTTTCACCTCCTTTTCTCTCTCCCTCTCTCTTGGATCTGTAAATGAATACTTACTAAGACAGAATAGAGATACAGACTTAGGATATGATGGAAAAGGCGATAAGAGCCTTTATTTCTTGCCTAAAGCAGAAGTTCATTTCAAAGTGCCAAAAAGAATGGCACGCAAATAATCAGCCTTCATCATGCATTTGGGTAGCACACCTCCATTGGCACTTTTCATACAGCATTAACAGCAAAACGGGATAGACAGAATGGCACGTCTGCATGTCAGGTGCAATGACAGTGACTTCTCTGAAACGATATGCCAGCAGCCAACTCTGCTGTCTTGCACTGCCAGCTCTCAGCATCAGATGGACCTGTCCCAGCACCCAGGTGCCTGTTCTATGACCTGAGCACACTTGTGCTCACCTTATCCTCCACTCCTTTCCAAGAACAATGCTGAGGACACACCACGCAACCCTGCTCCGTGGAGACCCGCTGCTCCATGGCAGGACCCGAGCTGCTTTGGCCTGTCCATATGGTTAGCAACAACCCCTCCTCTCTTAAATACCTCTCTTCATATCAGTGCAACCTCACCCATTACAGCAAACCAAGCTTTGCAATCTCAACACATCTCTGTATTCATTAATCTGTGCCAGAGACAGGTGGCATGGACAGAATAGCACAGGAGTGACAGAAGACTGTCACTTCATGACAGCAAGCTACCTGCCAGGGCTGGGCACCATGCACAGGAATGCCACACGGAGAAAGGTGTCCTTGAACTTAAAGGACATTGCTTGTTCTAATTCTGCAGCTCGCTCTGATTTCTGGCACTTCACTGATGTGCTAAAGCATATGGAGCGCTTTTTAATTATTTAATTCATAATTATATAGCCTCCAGCTGGTAACTGAGCAGAGGTTGTCCAAGATCCTGAGCTCTGGAGTAGTCAAAATGATTTTCCCCACCTTCTGCACCAGACTTCATTGAAAATCTTGAATATAGAATCACAGTATCACCAAGGTTGGAAAAGACCCACAGGATCACCCAGTCCAAACATTTACCCATCACCAACAGTTCTCATCAAACCATGTCCCTCAACACAATGCCCAAACATTCCTTGAACACCTCCAGGGTCAGTGACTCCACCACCTCCCTGGGCAGCCCATTCCAGTGCCTGACCACCATTTCAGAGAAGTAGTATTTCCTAACGTCCAGCCTGAACCTTCCCTGGCACAGCTTGAAGCCATTCCCTCTAGTCCTATCACTGGTTACATGAGAGAAGAGGCCGATCCCCAGCTCACTACAACCTCCCTTCAGGTAGTTATAGAGAGCAATAAGGTCTCTCCTGAGCCTCCTCTTCTCTAGACTGAACAATCCCAGCTCCTTTAGCCACTCCTCATAAGGCCTCATAAGACCCCTCACCAGCTTTGTTGCCCTCCTCTGGACACGCTCCAGGGCCTCAATGTCTTTCTTACAGTGAGGGGCCCAAAAGTGGAAACTACTCAAGGTACAGCCTCACCAGTGCTGAGTACAGGAGGACAATTACTTCCCTGTTCCTGCTGACAACACTGTTTCTGATGCAAGCCAGGATGCCATTGGCCTTCTTGGCCACCTGGGCACACTGCTGGCTCACGTTCAGTTGAGCATCAGTCAATACCCCCAGGTCTATTTCCTCTACACAGTCTTCCAGCTACTTGCCCCAAACCTGTAGCGTTGCCTGGGGTTGTGGCCAAAGTGCAGGACCCGATATTTGGTCTCGTTGAACTTCATCTCATTGGCTTCAGCCCAGCTATCCAGCCTGCCCAGATCCCTCTGCAGGGCCTTGCTATCCCCAGGCAGATCAACACTTCCAGCCAACTTGGTGTCATCTGCAAACTTACTGAGGGTGCACTCAATGCCCTCATCCAGGTTATCAATAAAGATACTGAGGAGGACAGGCCCCAGCACCGAACCCTGAGGTATAACAGCTCCCAATAAAGACATTTCTTTTGAAACACTAACTCCAGGCCTGGAAGGCATATTGAGTTTTGAAACACTACTCCTACGCACCTGAGCAGTTCAACAGTAAAAATATCACACGCTGCATAATCAGTCCAGAAGGAATACTTGAAAATAGTCTCCTGGACAGTTCTTAACAGAAGCAACTACCTCATTGCATAGCATAGCCCTGACCATTTCACTCATACTTTCATATCGATTTTAAATAATTACAGAATATCTGTGATGGGAAATATGTACTTTTGGCAAAAGAAAAGCTGTTTCTCAACTTAACAAAACAAAGGTGGAGAGCAGAACACAGGCACAACATTTTAAGAAATCTGCCAAAGGCAATATGGATTTCATCAACAAGCATGGAGCTGTTTTGGTATTTGGCACGAAGTCCTTAGAGTTGGAAAGGACCCTTAAAGGCCACCTACCCCAACTCCCCTGCAATGAACAGAGACATCTACATAGATCAGGTAGCCCAGGGCCTGATTCAGCCTCACTTCGAAAGCCTGCAGGGATGAGGTATCAACCATACACAATTACACAGATGGTGAGATTGCTGCAGTGTAACAAACTGCTGTCTCTAGCCCACTACCAGACATCTCAGAGTCGCAAATTTCAATACATCTCAAATTTTTGAAACAGTACTTCTTTCAAAGGCTGACGCTGATGAGCAGAAGAACAGTCAGTCTGATGCACTGCGTACTTTTAAGGTATTTAGTGACATGGGATGTGTCCTGGCTGCATAGAAACAAACAAAATCTTAGGTGAAATATAGAAGGGCAATTTCACAATTGATTTTTTTTTTTCTCAAAAGGGAAAACCAGGAACTCCTTCCTCAACCTACACCAAATTTTAGCTAAACCCAGAATGGAAAGCAACACACGACAGCAAGCAGAACATACCAGGTACGGCTAGTGAGGCTGCAGCCCCCTTCTGCTGCTCTGTTTCCCATCCCATCAGCTCTGCTGCACACAGCATTTATATTTACTCCATGTTGTTGGACAAGAGAAGAGGGAGAGCTATGCGAGAACCCAGCCTCTGAGTAACATGCATATGCCAAAGCTGGAAAAAAACCTGAAAGAAATGTATGCACTTATTGCCACCACAACTTTTAACTGGTGGTCTATTCTTATTCATGGCCCTCACCATGGTACAACACAATACAAGCCTAGAAAGCAAGGCACAATTTCATCATAATTGAGAACTGTAATCCAAAATTGCATTTGTCAACTCACCCACAACAGCAGGCTGGTAAGTGAACAGGCTGGCTCATGGGGACAGCTGCTTCCTGTACCACTGGCTGTGCAAGAAGCTTCAGTTCATTCTTTCCAACCAGTCCAAACAATGCCAAGTTCAGAAAGAAACAGAACACAAGCTCAAGCCAAAGCAGAGGATAATTATTCTGCCCCTCCAGCACAGAACATTTCTGTATCAAATGGATAAAGCTTACATGGTGTGGTAAGAGAAGAGGCAAAATGCACTCTGCTGTATTATGAATAAATCACCGAGAAAGAAAACCAAGCACTACCTGTCTCCTGCAAGAACAACAGCATAAAGACAATCCCCTCAGTCATGCGCTTTGACGTTGTTGCAAGTGATCAGACTAATTTCTTTTAAGGCTTACCAGCTGCTAGTGAAGTTGGGACAGCAGACCACACGTGCACCCTGCCTTGCTCTCAGACATGAAGCACGTTGGCTTGGCTTTGAACTACTCAAACGTTGCTTTAACAGAAGCTAGCATTCTCCCTGAACATCAGAACAACATAAAACAAAAAACCAGCCCTGGATGGAACGGAGCATTCATTTCAGTAAACACTCCCTTCCGAGGAAAACCACTGTGAGACACTCATCTCTAGCTGACAAAACAGTACAGAATAAGAGGCAAACAGAAAGAGCAGCAGGTGCTTCCTACAACAGAAGCTGCAGCACCAGGGGAATGCAGCACAGCAGAGAGACAAGCTAGCTCTCTCAAACCGCAGCTAGTGCAAGTGTTCACACCCAGCATGCACCCAGAATTCATTCTGTGCTCTCTCTTTAGCTCTGGGGAACAGCATCTCTCTATTTGCTTATTCAAGTATGCCCATAGCACAGCTTAAGTTGAAGGCATCTCGGGAGTTCTGTAGATTGGTTACCGAAAAATAAAACACTCTTGTCCGCAGGAGCTGAAAAGTCTAAGTATTCTTTTGCAGGAGCTGCATACTCTTTTTTTTTAAACCTTTCAGCAATATCTGTGTCACTGGACTTCAGTGACCTTTCACTAAACTTGAAACAGCATGAGTGACTCATCCTTCTAGAGCATGCTCCAGAGTTCACAAAAATCACAGAATCATAGAACAGTCCGGGTTGGAAGGGACCACGAGGATCACAAATTTCCAACCCCCTGCCATAGGCAGGGCCACCAATCTCCACATTTAATACTAGACCAGGCTGCCCAGGGCCCCATCCAACCTGGCCTTACACACCTCCAGGGATGGGGCATCCACAACCTCTCTGGGCAGCCCGTTCCAGCACCTCACCACCCTCATAGTGAAGAACTTCCCCCTAACATCCAACCTAAATCTGCCCTCCTTCAACTTAAAACCATTTCCCCTTGTCCTGCTGTTAGCTACCCTTCCAAAGAGGCTCCAGAGAGCCTCCTGTTTATAGGCTCCCTTTAGGTACTGGAAGGCTGCAATGAGGTCACCCTGCAGCCTTCTCTTCTCCAGGCTGAATAAGCCCAGCTCCCTCAGCCTGTCTTCATAGGGAAGGTGCTTCAGCCCCCTGATCATCTTTGTGGCCCTCCTCTGGACCCTCTCCAACAGCTCTCTGTCTTTCTTGCAATGGGGCCTCCAGACCTGGACACAGTACTCCAGATGGGGCCTCAGAAGAGCAGAGTAGAGAGGAACAATCACCTCCCCGTCCCTGGCCACCCCTCTTCTGATGGAGCCCAGGGTACCATTTACTTTCCAAGCTGCAAGAGCACACTGTGGCTCATATTAAGTTTGTCATCCATCAAGACCCCCAGGTCCCTCTCTACAGGGCCACTCTCAAGGACTGCTCCTTCCAGTCTGTATATATGCTTGGGATTCCTCCAGTCCAAGTGCAAAACCTTGCACTTTGTTGTGTTGAACCTCATTAGGTTCACCCGGGCCCACCTTTCAAGTCTGTTGAGATCCCTCTGAATGTCCTTCCACCATGTCAACTGCACCACTCAGTTTGGTGTCATCAGCAAACTTGCTGAGGGTGCTCTCAACTCCTTCATGGATGCCATTGATAAAGAGGTTAAAGAGCACCGGTCCCAAGACAGACCCCTGGGGGATGCCACTCGTTACCAGCCTCCACTTGGACACAGAACCATTAATCACCACCCTTTGTCTGCAGTCTTTCAAACAATTCCTTATCCGTCAGGCGGCCCACCATCAAATTCACATCCCTCCAATTTGAAGATAAGGATGTGGTGAGGGACCATGTCAAAGGCCTTGCTCAACTCCAGGTACATGACATCGGTCACCTTCCCTTTGTCCACCAATGTCATCACTCCATCACAGAAGGCCACCAGATTGGTTAAGCATGACCTTCCCCTGGTGAAGCCGTGCTGGCTGTCTCAGATCACACACTCATTCCTCATGTGATCAAGCACGTCATCCAGGAGGATCTGTTCCATGATCTTCCCAGGCACAGAGGTGAGACTCACTGGCCTGTAGTTCCCCGGGTCCTCCACGCTCCCCTTCTTATAAATGGAATTGATATGACCCTTCCTCCAGTCATCCGGGACCCCACCTGACAGCCACGACTTTCCAAATGTGATGGAGAAATTGTTATGCTAAGGATAGAGCCACTTAGTCTTCAACATTATTTAGTTCTTCACATGTTCTTTTGTAAAACACATTTTTTTAAGATAGTCTTTAACCCAAAAATATTAAGCAGTGCTTAACTGCTGATATTTCTATAGGATGGACTGGGCAGGATTTATAGCTCGTTGCACCTGAAAGATCTTTGAAATGATTACAAAAATTAACTATCAGTTCATCTGAAAAGGGAAGTCCAAATGTTTAAAGTTACCACCAATCTACATACTGGAAACTCTAGCAAACCCCACCTTGCAGTTAGGTCATCTGTCACTGATGTGTGTAAAAATCTATGCACTAACACAAGCCCATCAAACAGAGATAGATTACATGTCTCCAGGACAGAGCATATTCTTCACAGAAGTTTCTTTTAGCACTAGGTGGGGATCACCTGTTGACGTTACTCTTACAGTCAGTGAAAAAAAGGTGTTCCCACAAACCTGATTCTGGCTATGCCTGAGCTGTAGGACTTTGTTGCTCCTGGAACCACGTGCAATCCTGGCAAATTCTTGACTGCATGTCAGGAGGAGGTTGAAATACTACTGCTCCCTTCCTCAACAAGTATCTCTTGTCACTTCATTGGCAGAGGAAAAAAATGGAGGCAAACAGAGGTAACAAGCTCTCTATGGCCTGCTTCAACATCCTAATGACAGTCTGAGAACTGCCACTGATGACCACTCTGCGGAGAATCTGGAATATCTCCTTCTCCAAATAGATCTTTTTAAGTTTGGCTCTTTTTTTGACTGATTTCTTGACTGGCTCCCTTAACTATTAGCTACTGAGAATATTCCCATCCCACCATAGGTTTCTGCTAGGACACAGTTGATAGATTTTCTTCTATTTCAACAATGGCTAAACACTCTCTACAAAACCTTTTTCTGCAAAGCTGTTAAATAGGAGAGCTATTATTTTTCAGACAGCAAGGCACTGCTGAGGCGTTAGTAAATTACAGTCAGTGCAGATATAAACCAAGTAGTATCTTCCAGTGAAACAAACTTCTCACTTCAAACACAGTGAGCTCCTGTCACTTTCAGGCTGAATACTACCCCAGCCAATTTAAATGAAACGGGGATTTCCATGAAAATGACTGCAGTCTACAGAGAGTACACTTTAGCATTGTGCTTATTAGAAACTTTTCCACAACCAAGATGTGTATTCTTGCCCTTACCCTTGTGTACAAATATCAATCCAATGCAGGCTTCTTTACAGTAGAATCAAAGAATGGTTTGCGTTGGAAAGGACCTTTAAGATCATCTAGTTCCAACCCCCTGCTATAGGCAGGGACACCTCCCACTAGACCAGGGTGCTCACAGCCCTATCCAGCCTGGCCTTTATCACAAACAATTCAAAATACATCTTGAAATCATCTATAGTACAAATGTCCAGCTTGGCCACACTGGAAATGTTATATAAGGTATGAGAACTACCAGGTCATAGATCCTGCAAGTTAACTTCTTCACGTACTAAATATTAACAAGACACTTTTAACTATGACCAATAGCAAGCTCAAAACTAGCTAGATTGCGTCACTGCTTCCTGCTGTGAAGAGCTATTTTATAGCATTGTGAGTCTGAGCAGAAAAGAGGAAGTCTAAAGCTTCTACAGACGAGGGACTATGAAACAAGCATCGCAGCAGACACTTTATACTGCACAAAACGTAAGTCACAAACCATTATTCTGCATCAGTAAAGTAACGTGGATGTATATACGTAGTGTTAAGATTTACTTCTTTCTTCAGAAGCTAAACAGACGTGTATAGTCAGGGACTAATGAACTGAAATGTAGTTCTTCAGTGCACTTAATACCTTCAAACCATAAGCAGCATTCTCTCAATAATGTTCAAAGCAAAATGAATGTGTTTGTATAAAAAAATAGTCCTACAATCACTGTTGTTCAGGATTTTTACAATGAATTTAAAAATAAGTAATAACCAAAACAATAAGTATGTTATCACTAAAGAAAAAAATACTTGTTTTCATTAAATGAAAAACACAAAACAATCTTGTTGCTTGGTCTCTCCATGATCCACTGAAGGCCATGTCCTCCTTGATGAAATGTGAGGGATAGAAAGAGACAAAAAAAGCAGGGGGAGAATTGAGGGTTTGGGAAGAGAGATATACAGAAAATCCTTTAGATGGGATTGCTGTTTCCTAACTCATAGTAAAACTCTAAAGGAAAATAACTCTAGTTTTGCCCTGAAAGTCTCTGTTCTTGCTCATTGAATCTAGATACGCTTTACAATTCTTGTTAGTTACTAAGAACCTCAGCCATAATTAAAATATAAAACATGTTGACATAACGTATGGACCGATGTCAGGTCAGTAATTCAAGATTAGCACAGACAGCTGGAAACCAGTAACTCCAGGAGCTATTCAGCAAGTATTCAGCCCAGAGAAGAGAAGGCTCCAGAGGGGACCTGAGAGTGGCTGTTCAGCAAAGGAGGGTGGTAAGAAAGAAACAGACAGACTCCTCAGCACGGTCTGCTGTGACAGTACAAGGGAAATAGCTTCAGACTTAAAGAGGGACGACTTCGATTGGGTACAAGGAAGATTTTTTTTTTTTTTTTTTTTTTACAGTGAGGGTGCTAAGGCACTGGAACAGGCTGCCCAGAGAGGTGGTGGACACCCCATTCTTGGAGACATTCAAGGATGGGGCCCTGAGCAACCTGATGTAGCTGTGCATGTCCCTGTTCATTGCAGGAGAGTTGGACTAGGTGACCTTTAAGGGTCCTATTCAACTCAAGTGATTTCATGATTTTAAGCACTTCTACAAACAGAAATAATTAAATGCTGCCATTATGAAAGTTAGCAACCCAAGCAAAACTGTTCAACCAGAGATACATGAAGACCAACTTGGGCTGATCTGTGAGATGTCAACCTGAAATCCAGGCAGACAAGTAGTGATGGGAGAAAAACACAAAAACAACTAAATCATTGTACCTGTGTATAAACGCAGAGAGGCTCTTTTTTCCTCAAACATAATAGATTCTTAAATATATAAATATCAAATTTTGGACTCTTAAAGTAAATTTACAATAAATACATAATGACAATGCTGACATGCACTTAAGCATGCAACATTTGGCAACACTGACTTCAACAAGTAAACTAAATTAAAAAAAAGCCACTTTCTGTTAGAGTACATCCATTCCCTGAAACAATTGGCACCACTTTGAAATAACCTGCAAATAAACCATGCAGCCCCAGTTTTCCTGTCACAAGCTCAAACCAGATTCAACTTCCTCTCTTCCCATCAACATCAACATACTAGTTATTACAGAAACAAGACCTGACTAGAAATGACTGCAGTCACTGCAAGTCCAAAGGGGAGAGCAAAACCAAAACTCGTGTCACTTACTAGCATTCATCTGTAAAAACTGAATTCTTCTACCTGTCTTATATGTTAGTACTCGGTTTACAGACTGGTGAGGATCTGGATACAGGTAGTAATGAACTATGTCATAAACAGCCGTCAGCAACAGAAAATGTAAGGGAGAAAAAATTGAATTTTTTGTTTAATTAAAGCTTATGAGGAATTTAATTCCACAATTGTAAGAACATTTTTAACATCACACATTAGCATGAGTATATGGCAAACAGGTGTACAGATTGTAAGGTAAAGAGGTATAGGACCAGAGAGACTATCGCATTTACAAAGGAGTAATGAAATAAAGAGCTTACCCATGTCCCGGGCTCACAGAAGGGCTCCAAGGGGAGTGATCTCCAGATAGAGACCCTTCTTCCTTGGGAGTCAGCCCTTAAATGGGGTCTAGGAGGGGTGGAGCCAGGCTCTTCAGGTGAAATTGCATTCACCTGTGCCCCTGCAGCTGACTCAGCACTCACCTCAGGTGGTCAATCAGAGGTTCAGGCCATGATTCAACAGTTCCCATACAATGAGTGTACACAGTCACAGAGCTCTGCTGAAAAACTGTTTTATAATAAGGTTTCTGAATCATTTCCAACAATGCAAAAAGAACTTATTTAAATGTGTGGGATTTTTTTTTCTAGCAGTATGTGGACAAATTTATGTAACAGTAATAAAACTGGGGCAGTACGATAAATATTACTTCAGATGTGCTACAAGCATGTGCTACAATATTTTCTGTCACACATATGCCATCTACCCAAAATAGACACTGCTTCAATCCAGTAGGGATGTTTCTATACCACTGTATAAAGTGCCTACTAAGCATCACAACGAAGGCATAAAACAGTGGAGCTGTACTAAAGAATTTTTATTTCAATGTATTCTCCACTTTGGGGGATAAGCACACAGGAACTCTGCCTCTCTCTTTTCTTGAGAAAGTTCTGCTGCCTCAGGACAAGGGGGAATGGCTTTAAACTAGAAGCGGGGAGATTCAGGTTAGATGTTAGGAGGAAATTCTTTACTCAAAGGGTGGTGAAGCGCTGGCACAGTTGCCCAGAGAAGCTGTGGTGCCCCATCCCTGGAGGGCCTCAAGGCCAGGTTGGATGGGTCCTGGGCAGCTGAGCTGGTGGGGGGCAGCCCTGCCCACGACAGGAGGACTGGGACTGGGTGGGCTTTAAGGTCCCTTCCAACCCACACCATTCCATGATTTTATGAAATTACACTGCTGGAGTTATTCAGATGCTTGTCACAAATAGGAAGATCAGACAAACAACTAACTCACTCTTTCCTCCTCCTCCTCCTCAGCAAGTTACCACAGGGTTGGGTAAAAGGCCAAACCAGAGAAGCTCCCCCATGCGAAGTCACAGTACAATAAAACAGAGAGCCAGGAAAGAGGGAGGAAGGGTGGGCTCACAAAAATATCCCTGCGAGTATCAGGTAACACCTGCCTTCTTCAAGTGGCTCCAGAATAAGATGGAGGACAATCTTATCAGTGGAGTCTGCACAGTGAAATTTGAGATTTCAGACTCCCAGCTGAAAGAAGGAACACTGGATGGTTCATTCTAAAGCTCTGGGAATAAAGACTTTATTCAACCTACAGAGCTATTAAGATAGATTTTTAATGTCTTTATGCACAACAGCATGCATGCACATATTCTTTTGAGATCTACATAGTTTCCACACAATTAAAATGTAGTGTAAATACCTCACTTAGCATATCCAAATGTCACTACATGTCACGCTCACTTCTTTCTTTTCATAACTAGTCATTAATCTTTTCAACAGGGACAAGTTGAAGAAATATTTTCTTTAGAAAACAGCTCTTTCACTTCAATTACAGCCATTTCTATCTAATTATCAGCTACTGGAACACATTCAAAAAATAGTTGAGCAATCCTGTCTTTCTCATTCCTCTTAAGTAATTCTATATTTAATTAATATGGCTTATCAAAACTATTTCTCGTAAGTCTGACAGCACACGTACCTTCCTCATGGCACAGTATGTATTCATAGCCAGAAAGAGCAACAAAAGTAGCACGTTTTCCCCCCCAGACAATGCAATCTGATTATTAAGCCTCATTCTACAAAAATTCTCATTTGTTTTTTAAAGAAAGCTTTTACTTGAAGGAGAATAATTTTCCTATGTCATCTATTTCCAGGGTTTTAATGGGGTGCAACAACTATTCCTAAAACCACTTACGATATGATGCCTGAGAATCACTACCCTGAAGAATACAGGATTTCATCACTGGTCTTCTACAGTTTTGTATTCATAGTAGGACTGGTAGTGAATGCCACGGCACTATGGGTTTTCAGCTGCAGTACCAAGAAGAGAACCACTATAACCATATACATGATGAATGTGGCATTACTTGACATAACTTTCATACTTTCCTTGCCTTTTCGGATAATCTACCATGGGAAAGAAATGTGGCCTTTTGGAGATATATTCTGTCGGATTATCGGTGCTTTCACTGTATTTTATCCAGCCATTGCTCTGTGGTTGCTTGCTTTCATAAGTGTAGACAGATTTATGGCTATTGTCCAGCCCAAACATGTCAAAGAACTGAAAAATACAAAAAAAGCTCTGCTGGCTTGTACAGGAATCTGGATAATGACCCTTGCAACAACTTCCCCCTTGCTCTTTCTACGTTCTGATCCAGACAAAGCCTTCAATTTCACCACCTGCATGAAAATGCTCGATATCATCCATTTAAAGGAAGTAAATATGTTGAACTTTTCTCGCTTGATATTTTTCTTTTTGATTCCTTTGCTTATCATGATGGGGTGCTACCTAGTCATTATTTACAATTTTATCCATGGCAGGACTTCCAAGTTGAAGCCTAAGGCCAAGGAGAGATCCATAAGAATCATAGTTACTTTGATTGCTCAAGTACTTGTGTGCTTTGTACCCTTCCACATTTGCTTCGCCCTCATGATGTTGAATGAAGGTACAAGTTACAATCCATGGGCAGCCTTTACCACCTTTCTCATGAACCTCAGTACTTGCTTGGACGTTATACTGTACTATATTGTTTCTAAACAATTTCAGGCTAGAGTCATCAGCGTCATCCTTTATCGCAATTACCTCCGAAGTGTGCGCAGGAAGAGTTTTCGAACTGCAAGTGTAAGATCACTCAATAATATCAACAGTGAAATGATATAAAGAAAGAGTAAAAACATTAGAGGGATTCTCTAATGAAACAAGTGATTACCCTTCCAGATTCCAGAATTTTGGCTACACTGAAAAACGTTCTATGCCCAGAAGTAACAGATGTTTGTTGCACTGTAACTATGAGAGACGTACAATGATAATGGCACCTCTTCATGTTTGCTCAACAGTCTTTGTAAATCTGAAATGAACTAAAACTTAGTATCAGCGTTAAACTGCCCACCACTTTTGTCACCTTAACAAATTGTAACTATCTCCAGAGAAGAAATAACCATTAGTGTAATAAAGCACTAACACTGAAAACCGTGATGCAAGGTATGATCTATTGTATATATTTGCACAGCCTAACAATCTTAAACTACTGTATATCCCACACTTCTAAAATCAGCTTCATTCTCTCCTGACCAGTATGTCAGTATGATTTAAAGTACAAATGTTTCACCTAAATAATTATTTGACAGATTTCTTTCTAACAGCTTATGCAGACATACATAAAAATGTCAGTAAAAAATTTAGTAGCTGAAGTGTTCATTAGTTCACTGTGAGTGTGATATGCACACTTATTACATTCTACACAAAGTATCTTTTTATACAGATGAAAATGTTATATTTGTTTAGATACTGCAGCAGCTTATGTGTGCCCTGCACAAAAACAGCAAAGTGTTATTCAAGCTTTAGACTCCTTTTGAATACTTGCACATCACAAGGAATGTATTCTTGTAAGAATAACACACATGCTTTATCTTTGTTATTAGATCAGGCTTTTGGTACTTTCAAGAGATACACTAAAAAAGTAGAACTCTGCAATCTTAGCATGGTGCTCAGCATTTAAAGTCTTGTCTCAAGAGCTTTTATTACTGCCTCAGAGCATGTGACACATGGAAACTCGAGTCTATATAAGGCTGATGCCTCTTAACCACAAAGGCTCTGCAAGCTCTACGGTTCTACCATGACAGATACACCTCCTATAATTAATGGCAGAAATGTTAAATACAGGTTACACAAAACTCAACCACTGAATACCTTAAAGCTTTAAGAACTTCAAATGCAAACTCTAAATTAAATAATATGCTCGATTTTTTGAAACACACACGTATGAAATACCAGAATGAACTGCAAATAACTGCATATGCATTTAAAAGTGAACATAAAGATATTAATTAGAGTTAAGCTATCTTAGGTATTCAAGAAAGAAATCAGCACCAGCCTGATTTCAGTTTACAAGTTTATTGAATAGAACAAGAATAAATACGGTGTTAATTTGTGCACTGTAAGCCACTTGTCAGTCATGCTGGCAATGGATCTGGTGCTAACAGAAAGGAAAATCATCATCAGATGGATAAATTTTAAGTACCTTAACCCCAGATCACAATTAGGAAATGCATGTTAGAAAATATAATATTTCAAACACAAAACATTTACACTGGAATTCAAAAGAGGGTTATGCTTAATTTGAAAGGTTACATGAAGAAAGGCTTTTAAATTCAAACGTACACAAAATATTCCCTTAAAACCATATCTAAAATAACCAATCTACCAGGAGCTACTTACAAACCAGAAGGCAAGCTGTTGATGGTGATGCCAAATACATACTGAGCAGCTTCTACAAGGAGAAGATCAAACAAAGCTGACAGCGTCCAAGCACCCAGTAAAAAGGACTAGAAAGAAAAGGTTTCGTTTGAATTAATTTAATTGTTTAAAAAAAAGATTCCAATATATCTCTTAATAAATAAGAAAATCACTACAATAGTTCAGTCAAGACAAATATAATATCTAGCACAGCATAAATTATATGTTATATTTATGTAAATATAACATATATATAATATATATGCTATATATATTATATTATATATAAATATACATAAATAAATGTCAATGTTTAGATAGCGAAGAATGAAAAAGAGTTTGATTTGTTACCAAAAATAAATTCTGTGGGTGTAGTAACTTTCAACTGATACAGATGCAAACTTAGAATAAGCCACTGATTGTAAGATGAATTTAAATTCTGACTTATGGAAACCCAATTCACTTCAGAACTCTTAAACATATATTTCGATATGGAATATTAGTAATAAAAACTACAATATTAATCCAAGGCTACAAAATTTGAAACAGTGCAGAAAGCAATTTCTGATAAAAGAAAAAAAGCAACTCTAGAACTTACTGAAAATTTTCTGCTGCCGTATCTTCTTTCAAATATTCTAAAGTTGTAAATGAGCAGACTGCTGCAGAATGTGTCTTTCAGATCGAGGCATATCACTCTCCCACATACAAGCCTCCAAATCTAGAAGGTTAAAGATTGTTACGTTAAGTCTCTCTATCCTCACAGAAATTCTTCAGAGAATTTGTGCTCAGAGTGAAGGAATACAAGACTGAAGTCAGACAGGAGGAAGGCAGTAAGGCATTAAAAGAGGGAATTAAAGAGCTAGAATGCTATAGAGATTTCAAGAAGTCTGTTTAAAAAATGCTTTCAAACAAGAAGTCTATCTACTAAAACAGATCAACAATTTAAATCAAGTCAACTCCGATTTTCATGATCCTAGTTTGCATTTACAAATAAAAATGGACACGCTAACCCTAGTAAATTGTATAGATTATCAAATAAATTATTTTTAAGTGACATCCAGATATCATCTAATCCAGTGTACTGCTCAAAGTAGGTTTAATCAATTCAGTCTGCTTGAAATCATGTCCAATCAAGACTTGAATACCCACAAAAATGAAAGCTCCACAACCTTCCTTGGCAACTTGTTTGCAGTACCTGGCCTTTCCATCATCCAGGTGGTTAATGAAGACACTAAACAGTACTGGTTCCAGTACTGAAGCCTGAGGAGCCCTCCCCTAATTACTACCTGCCAGGTGGACTTTGTACCAGTAACCACAACGCCAATTTTCCACCAAACTATTAATCCAGTTATTCAGTATATACCTCACCAATTTGGCTTCAAGTACACAATGGGAGACAGGGTTAAAAGCCTTGCTAAGGTCAAGGTATACAAAATCCATTGATTTCTCCTTATTCACAGTACCACTCGCCTCATAGAAAAGAAGTAATCATTTGGCCAGGCACTGCTTCATAGAAACAAAGAATGGTGGAGGTGAGACTGTCCAGTCCAACATACTTGTTCAAAGCAAAGTTGGCCATCTTCAGACTGGTTTTGAATACCTCCAAGGATAGAGATTATGCAACTTGCTTGGGAAACCTGTTCCTCCATTCTATCAGACTTACCGTAAAATATATTTCTCTTTAAGTGAAATTCATTATATTTCAATGAATCATCTCTTGTTATGTAAATAAACAGCACTGAGAAGAGTCTGGCACCCTCATCATTATCTCTCCTTCTTCCATTAGGTATTCCCACATACTGGAAAATCCACCCTGAGCCTCTTCTTCTTCAGGCTAAGCAATCCCAGCCTCTCCTTGTATGACAAATGATCCAACTCCTGACTGGATGTATCCAGTTCTATCTTACAATCACAAACCTAAAACAAAGGACACTCCAGATATGGCTTCACCAGGGCTGAGTAGAAGGGAAGGAGAGTCCCACTCAAACGCCTTGCGATGGACATTATACTCCGTAAGTCCCTTCCAAGTTTGCTCTCCTACAGTCCAGGGTTGCAACCCTGCACCTTGTCTTATTCCCCATTCTCATGACCCTGAATTCCATCAGGAAACTCATGGTCACGGCAACCAAGGCTGCACCTGGTCTTCACATCCCCAGTCAGATCTTCCTTGGTTTTAAGTAAGAGATCCAGTCAAAACATCTTCCCTCATCACCTCCTTGAATATCTGTGCTAGCAATTTGTCACCAGTGTACTTCAGAAACCTCCTTCAGAAACTCTGCTGTATTGCCCCCCCAAGCACATATCAGCATAGTTAAATCCCTCCATGAGGGCCAGGGCCTGAAAATGTAAGGCTTCTTTCAATTGTCTGAAGTCCTCACCTACTTCATAAGTCAGATGATCTGTAGCAAACACCACAAAGTTGCCTGTGCTGAGCTGCCCACTAATCCTGACCCACAAATTCTCAACTCCCCCCATCATCCATCCCAAGACAAAGTTCTGTGCAGTCCCACTCCTCTTTTGCACAAAGGGTGATTCCCCTTCTTGCCTACCTGGCCTATTCTTCCTAAGGAGCCTGTATCTGCCTGTTGCAGCACTCTTGTCACACCTCCAGGACTACAATGAGATTATGGCACATTAAGGGTAACACAGCTCCTGTACTTGACAAGAAAGATCACAGAGTGCAATGGCATGCAGCATCACTAGCTAGGTCTAATAATTGTAGATGTAGGTTGAGCTTGTAGATGAGGAACAGCAGCTCTCTTCAACAGAAAAATATCAGTTTCTCATAATTCACTATAGCAGAAGTTACAGTGTGAAAGTTATGTCCTCTGTCGTTAAAATAAATGGTAGGTTATCAAGAGTAGCTGATCATAATAGTCCTCTCCAGCCTCAAGAAAACTAAGCACAGGAAGATACTGACATTCATATACCTGTTCATATTCATATAACTGGCATATTCATATACCTCTATTGCTATTTGGGTTAAGTCACTCTTCACTCAAAGCAAGCTTCCCAACTACCACTGGCTGCAAGGAGAGATGACACAAACAATCATTTCCCAGACAAAAGAAAGAAGTGAAAGGCTTATGTTGACAGTTTCAGATCAGTTTTTCTCACTTCAAACAAAAGGCAGGTGATGGCCTGCTACATTCTGCGGCCTACTGAGATAACTTAAAAGCTAAGAACAAGCTGGTCTACAGCAGTAAACAAAGGTAAAGAAGCAGAAGAGAAAAAGAAAGCAAAAAAATGCATAGAAGAGAGTACTTTGCAGTCTCTTTCCACAGAAAATTAACTGATCCTTACCTGAAAATCCTCTTTTATAGCTTGTAGGTTATATGCAAAGAACTTCTGATAATGTTGGAAAAGCAGAGTCAACAGAATCGAGATGGCACTTGGGACTAATAACAGACTCTTTGACAAAGGTGCTTTATCTTAAAGAGAAAATAAACAGAAAAACACTTTAGAGGAAAATCTCTTCCATTTCTAAAGCGTCATAGTTAGACAGGTGATTAGATAACAATCATGCATCATCTCAGTTTTATCTGATCAACTTCCTTTGCAAATAGATAGTAAAAACACCTCGACCCAAGGAAGTCTTTGGAGATATTAATGACAATTAAATATTCATTAGACATTTTGCCTTCCACATCCTCTCATGAAATTAATTGTTTGGTTATAATTATTCAAAGTTCTCTATACCTATGGAGATCACGCTCTCCCACACAGCTCTCCTAACACACAGTGTTGTTTCAGGAAACAAAACAATTACTTGTTTTTGCTAGCAAAACAGTCGTGTAAATGGAGTTCAGACAAATACAGTTGTTTCTTTTGTCTTCGACATTAACCTTTGTTCTCAAGGCTATGAATAAATGTTGTGAATAAATATCCTTTCTCTTCACCGTGTTTGGATCCACCACTCAAGGAAGAATGCTTAAGTTAGCTTACACAACACTTGTCCTCCTTCCATTCAAACACTGTAACTACTAATAAAGAAATTAATAAAATTGCATGTGTGACATCCTAACTTCTTTCCCTCTAAGAGCAGGACTTTTGAAAGAACATTCCAAAGAAAGCATGCAGACAACAGAGAACACCTGCAGTGCACACTTACTAAAATCCATCAAGTGGAACATCCAGCACAAGTATATGCAGCAATTCATCCTAAGCACTTGGTGTAGCTGCTGCAAAAAATCAGGCATCTCATACAGCCATTCAAGCCAGTATAAAATCTCTGAAATACCATTCTATGACTTTTCCCTTTTTCACAAATGCAAGTTTTATCATATTTACTTCTTTCCCAACACCCCAGTTATAGCACAGAACCTACTCATCTACGGACATCTGCTTTTTTGCAGGGTATTATGACAAAACATGTAGCTCTGCTGTCGCTATTCTCAGATAACAAAAGGAATAACACAATGACTTTAAAATTATTAAAGGGAAGTAAAGAGCGGGAGCTGAGGAAGAACAGAACTGCATTAGAAGTGTAACACAGTGATCACTTAGCACATATCCAGACAAACCATCATAAATGATTCAGTCAACAACATCTGCCACATACCAGAAGACTGAACTGCTAGAAAAGGAAGATGGTAATAGGCACCAAAGCCAAGATTTTAATCTTAGCACAATCTCACTACCATCAGAAATAGGTTATTGCTGAGTAATTGAAGCAGGATCCTCATCCAAGTGCTAACTGATGGCTTCAAGAACTTTCCCTGTTGTCTGTCTGCAGTTCACACCACCTTGAGATTCTCAGTCTTCTGTCACTCCCGGGAGGGGGGGGGGAGCATCTTCCTATGCACATCACAACATCTACTTGGGCTTAAAATTACTATTTCAGATCCTGGCCGTACTTCTGAGCTCAGCATTTACAGACTCACTTTCCTTACTCTATTTAAATAACCAATGCCTTTGAAGTACTATCCTTTTGGAGAAATTAGGCAGTGATTCGGAACAACTCAGGCTCTACTACTACAAGCAGATTTTCTTTGGGAATCGTATCAGGAGAGTGGCAAGTCTGCTTGTTGTTTTTCAGGTTTTTATAATGTAGGAAAATTATCCACCTTTCAAATTACTCTCTGCCCACTTTTTTCCCCCTCTAGTAATAATGTTTTCTGTAATCTTTAGATGTCCCTTTTTCAATTATTCATTCAACTGATTCACTTTAATGCTTAAAAAAAAGAAAGAAAAAAGAAGCCTGTGTTCAACTAGCATATTTAACTGAGATAATACTTCTTAATGTGAAAAGGTCAGTTTTATAATCAGAATACAACACAAAGTTGAAATCAAAGACTAATCAGACACATTAGAGTAGTCACAGTGGTAGACAATCCTGAACCAAAGTTTGATAACGCATGGCATTTCACATCATTGAATGAGTTTAAATTCATTTTACAAGAACTCACCAATCCTATAACGTACCCATAACAATCCTGTTACCATAAAAAACACAGCAAGCAAATCACAAGACATCCATCCATAGCTTTATATTCCTACGCAGGTTTTATACCTGTTTCTAGATTTCACTGTAATTTTCCATGCCATTAGATCATTATTAGAATCATAGAATCCCCAAGGTTGGAAGAGACCTCCAAGATCATCCAGTCCAATTGCCCACCGACTACCAACGTTGCCCACTAAACCACGTCAGTACAACATCTCAATGTTTCTTGAACACTTCCAGGGACAGTGACTCAACCACCTCCCTGGGCAGCCCATTCCAGTGCCTAACATTACATTACAGTTAATACACAATTACAATACTTTATCATATCAAGTTTATTTCTAACTTGCACGTGTTCAAAAATCACCCTCAGAACCCTATCTAAAAGTGCGAACACGTCACTTTAACACAATCTCCCTCTCAGCTTTCAGGTGAGACACTTTAAACCCTATCATAGAGGATAGTATGTAAGTTTTCAGCACATCACCAAGTGAAAAACCACATAAAGTAACCAAGCCATTACTGTGACAGCCCCCCACAGACAAAGTCACATGAGTAATGGAAACTTCTACTCTCAGGCTTCTCAAAAATGTCATCCTGCTTGAGAAGTGTATTCCTGTCCAGTTAAATGAAGAAAGATGAACTTTTCCAGATAAACAACACAACTTCCGAAATATTTTTTTCAAGTGTTTCTGGGTGTAAGCCAGTAATTTGCTTTACCATTCAACGCCATACAGATCTTTACCAAGGACTGCTGCTGTGAGGTCACCAGTGAGAGAACATCCCTGCTGCTTCACAGTACCATCTGCCTCTACCTGTAAGACCAAAAATGACTCAAGAGGCCAGATGCTGCACGACTAGGCATTCTGACATCCAAACTAAATGCCTTGATTAGAATGGAAAGGTAACACTCAGGAAGCAAAATTCTGGTCTGATAGATCTGCAACAGCATGAGGGATGCAAACATGTCCTGCCAGCCCCTGTGGTACTGCTGTCTACAGGCAGCACTAACATATATGTGCACACGGAGGAAAACACACAGGGTCTCTGTGTCACGTAATGAATGTAGAATGAAAAGATAAACTCTCATTTTGACCCTGAAAAGCTAAAATGTGCCAAATATTATCTTCAAAGACCTTGGAATACATTCGCAGTCCCAAAGCACCTTCTAAGTGACAATTCATCCAAGCAACAGGCAATAACAGCACTGATGCTGCAATAGACAGACAGATCAGTGAACAGAGCAATTTTCTAACACTAGTGAAGCGTGCCAATACCACAATGAAGAGAGTAAAACCAGTTCTCACTACACATCTTTGCTTCTGGAGAAGTTCTCCCCAGAATTACCCTCATAATCTCCCAGGCAAGCATCACAGCTTACCACTTTCTTGGCTGACACTGCCACTTTCAAAGGACAGAACTGAGGAAAAAGAGGTGTCCCTGGAGACTTTCAAGACAAGGCTGGATCAAGCCCTGGGCTACTTGACCTAGCTGTGGCGTCCCTGTTCATTGCAAGGGAGTTGAACTAGATGGCCTTTAAAGACCCCTTCCAACTCTCAGGATTCTATGACCTGTCACAGAGGGGAAGGCTGATGGCACAAGTTGTTGCGGCTTCAGAAGCCACCGCTGCATTAAGAACAACATGACAACTGCAGTAGCAGTAACAGTTACAGCTTTTGATATGTTTTTCTGTTCCCTGCCTGTTCAGCACTCATCGGTGAGGTGATGCAGCAGCTGAGAATACCAAAAGAAGCAGCAAGACTAAGCTGCTGTTCCAGAATCGCTCTTTAGGGAACAGCTTTGCCCCTTAGGCTGCTATTCTGGGCCCAAGACTCAAGTGTTGACTTGTTCAAGGACGTCACTGCCAACACCAGCTGATGGGCTGTGGCTGCAGAAGCTCAGGTTAGCTCAGGACATTTCTCTGCAGATCCCAAGTGAACACGCACCAGAGCTGCAGAGGAAACATGATGAGAGTTTTAAAAGCCATTACACATCTGGAAACTTCCCCAAACGAGCTGGTTGAGGCAGCCACATCACTTCCATACAGACAAATTAACTGCTGGAAAACACGACAGTGATATGAAATACACATGAAATATCTGTTAATGCCTATACACGAGATATGTGAGTCTTTCAAACCATGACTGATGGATACCTGAATGCACGGTTTCTCCCACATCAAGTGCACTGGCAGAGTCTACAGCCTATGGGGCTTTTTTCATTCTTTCCTGCCTTCAACTGCTGTTCAGCTATTCATCCACTGCATTCCACGATCTGAACAACAACCAGCAGCATGTCCAGAGGTGGCATTTCAAAATAGAGTTTTCAAGGACTCTTACTTTTCTCCTTTCAGACACAAGTCTGCTAGCACACAAGACAGAAATACCACTAAGAGCACAAACAACTCATTTTGAGTACTAGGAAACCTTGCTTATCCTCTATCGTAATGGTTGTTGAAACTCACTATCTGAATTCATATCTAAATAACTTGTAAGTGTTTACCAGACACCACGTGCTTCTGGGAAACTGGAGTAATCCCATCAGATCCGAGGAGTAAAGCCTGTCTTTGCTGTCATCGTGCACTGGGTCCTGAACAGCAGCTGAGAGCAAATCAGAGCATGCTACGGAGGGAGGACAGCACGAGATACTGACACGTGTAATACTGCTGGAGGAAGGTGGAAGATGTCACAAGACGGCACACCAGCTGTGAGGATTGAACTTTCCCCGAGTGATCACTTTTTAGGTTAGTTGATCCACTGTAATTATTTTCCCAGTGCCTCACCCTTTGGAACAGAACGTGCAACATGAGAGGACCCTGCAAAAATACTGAAGTTATTGCTGCCAGCAAGGATGATATGACTGAATGAAATATCCTGGCTCACAAAAGCAACTCCTGCCCATAGGCACACAGTGCAGGCACAGGAAGGGGATGTTCAGCTCAGACTGCCACGTCACAGCGTACTCTGGTGGTTAATCATCATCATGGCTGCAAGTGAATGCAGTCCTAAGTGTCACTACAGGAATGGATTTTCACCAGAAGCTTACGAACTTAGTGCAGAACCTTAACATACATCCACTTAACATGACAAGGAAAATCTAGCCTGCGCTCCTGGTTTGCTCTTATGCTCCAAAAGACCAAATGATTTCAGTCCTGCAGCAGGAACACATTTGGCAGAAAGAAAGTCAGAAAAGAGACCAACGGTGACCACATTTTAAATGTTTTCACAAGACGTTGGTAGGACCATAATCAAACCTGTAAGCTATACACTTACTGTCTGAGGAGCAGTTGGTTCCAGCCTAGGTCACAAACTACAAGAGGAGGGAAGGAGGGAAGGAGGGAAGGAGGGAAGGAGGGAAGGAGGGAAGGAGGGAAGGAGGGAAGGAGGGAAGGAGGGAAGGAGGGAAGGAGGGAAGGAGGGAAGGAGGGAAGGAGGGAAGGAGGGAAGGAGGGAAGGAGGGAAGGAGGGAAGGAGGGAAGGAGGGAAGGAGGGAAGGAGGGAAGGAGATCTTTGCTTTAAATGGAACATTTGAAAAAAAAAAATAGAAAGTGAAACGGTGCTTATCTGAGCAGTCTCTTCTTCCTCCCAGCCACAGAGCATATTACCCTACAACTATTAATATACAATGCTGGAGACATCAGGTACAGCTACAGCACTGTGCTGCACAGATCCCCAAGATGGTCTGAAATTAGCTAGCTCTGTGGCAGAAGTGCAACAGCCACATTTGTGCAGCACGCAATGACTGGCTAATTGAGCTCCTGTGGCTGCACAGTTCCCAGGACTCAAGCTCATGTTTTGAACCATGTTGCACTCTAGCATGCTGTTGTACAAGCTAAATTGTTTTCCCAGATACCACTAGACTGCCTAATACTTATGCACACAAGCCTGATATATTCAATACATACTCCATTTTTCTTTTAGTCACATTACAGAGCATCAGCTTATGTACCTTAATTATTTTCCTAATGCCTGCACACAGCATGCTTCAGGGTATACAAGCTGAGGAGCACATTACTGTGCTTTTGCCTTGGGGACATTCAACCAACTGTGAGCATTACACCACAAGGTTCACAGAGAGGTAAATGCCCAAGTTGTGTTAGAGGAAACCCTTACATGTAAGTTCAAAGAGTTCATCTCCCTGCTGCTGCACAAAGTACTTTGTGCACAGTAGGCAAAGTAGTCAAACAATTTTCAGGTGTAGCAAGTGGACACGCTTTAAACTTAGACTTCAGTTTTACCTTAAAACCAAAGATGAGCTCAGGCTGACTCTCCTACTATACATACCCCACGGACAGCACTGAACATAGCAGTGCTACAGCACCAAGCAGCTCACCCCACTCCAGTGCTGATACACTCATGCTGGCCTTTGCTGAGCTGCTGCAGTGCTTCAGTAGCATTATTCATGGGACGTGGGCACCTGGCAAAATGTGACAGATAGAATCACAGAATGGTTTCCGTTGGAAGGGACCTTTAAAATCATCTGGTTCCAACCCCTTGCTATAGGCATGGACGCCTCTCTCTAGACCAGGTTGCTCAAAGCCCCATCCAGCCTGGCCTTGAATGCCTCCACGGAGGGAGCATCCACAGCCTCTCTGGGCAACCTGTTCCAGTGCCTCACCATCCTCACAGTGAAGAATTTCTTCCTAATATCTAGCCTAAATCTACCTTCTTCCACTTTAAAGCCGTAAAGACGGAGCCAGCCCAGGTCTAGCACCACAGCCCACCCCTAAAGCCCCTCCTGAAGGCCAGCTGTCACAACATGCTTCTGAAACACAGTGCAGGGGTTCCTTACAAGTGAGCTCAGCTCCAGCCAGGATGCTGTCCTGCTGAGTTGTTCTCGTATGTCTGTGCAGGGCCTTCTATGACCCAGAGTAATGGGCTTTTTCATTTCCCAGGGCTATACCAGTCCTTCCAATATTCCAATATTCCTTCCAACAATTCCAGAAAATAGCAAGTTTCTGCTAATGTGTGCAAACAGTCCTTGTCCTTTTAAATGGTGTTCTCCCTTTTCCCCCGATTTCCATCCCTTGTAGCTGTAACACATACCAATCGTGTTTATTTTTACATCTCCCCGAGCAAAAACACGTGTCATGCACTGAGTAGGTGTGCTATTGGCTCCCAGCAGAGTCATACCTGATATTGCCTGGTAGGCATTCAGCAAATCTCTCCTAGCAAAGGACCTACTTGTTTGAACTGGCTTGCAGGCATCTGGGATCGGATTCCTTTGCTGGTGGGGCTTGCTTTTATCCATGTCTCTTTTCTTTCATTTTTCAAGAACATCTCTATCTATATACGTGATTTTAAAAAGCACTGAGCTATGATACCATGTGTTAGAGAAATACTCTATATAACTAATTTAAACCACACTGCTCAAAGCCACCAGACAGCTCCATAGGAAACGCGTGGGTAAGGTCGAGGACTCCATTACACAGGTTCAGTTGTTCAAGCACTATTTATGAGAAAGTCAAAGTTCACCAAATGTGGTCAAGTGTAATATCTGAGGCCGAATCTGTGATGAAGTACTTACAAGTTTTGAATGCTCCTTCCATGTAGATAGCACTCTTCACTTCACTGAACTACAGAGCCAGGCCATGAAAGGAACTTCTCTGCATGGCCACCTACCATAGTGCAGCATCTGCTGGCACCCATAGCACAGGGATCATCCATAAAGTTATCTCAGGGCAAATAACACAGAAACAGTTTGCACTTACCAATAAGTTTGAAAAATATTGCTCCGCATAGCAGCAGTACATTAACACAAATAAAAGTTGGTCATTAACCAAGTGAAGATTGAGTAAACAGGAAGAGCCAATGGCTCTGTCCATGCCTAGATACAGATGATATTTTTTAGGACCATTTTAACAGCTGACTCTAAATAATGGAACAACTGCCTCAACAATCAGGACAGCTATGGGATATAAGTAGGCTTCAGAAGAGCTTAGCTGAGCTAACCTTGCTTGTAAAGTCAATAGTAGTATTCCCAATCACCTTACAGTACAAAAGCAAAATGTGTTCAGATTTCCATATTATGTTTGGAATGTTAAACAATAACTTAATTCTAACAAGCACATAGGCTTTTTATTGGATTTACAAGCTGTCTTCTCTGAAACACCCACAGTTGTCACGTCTGGGATAAAACAAAAGATAGAACCAACTATAACATTAATTTAAGGCTCAATAATTTTTACACCATGCGGATGAAAAATGCCTCCTCACCCTAAACTCAACATTCTAATTAAGTTCATTCCACACAGTGAGGGTGAAAAATAAGGCCAGTTTACAACTCTTACTTAACAAGCAATTTGAAAGTATCCTAATGGTGTCAGAGTCTCCCTGTAGTTCAAAAGAGTTTAGTTTCCATCAAAACATGAACACCAAAACATGAGAAGATGGGATGCAAGAAGGGGAAGAGAGTAATGGAGTATCAGCTGAAAGGAGACGGGCTTTGTCAGAAGCTGATCCTGAATTTGATCTATGGGCTGCACTAAACTCAATGTAACAATTATCAAATTGTTTCTCTCCTGGCAACACCAACTATTAAACCCATCTTTGCATCTCTGTAATGCTCCCAGAGCCTGCAGTAGTCCACAGTTACTCACTTTGCTTTATTCCAAAATCAGCAAAGTGAATAATAAACTAAGAATTCAAAGAACAAGGACTATAACATCTCAGTCCAAGATGCTACCAACCCTCTTTAGATCATTATTACCAGATGGAGTAAAAAGTTTAAAGCCGGCTGCAATTGCAGCCACCGGGAATCAACGGTCATTCTCCTGTCCCTTTCAGACGAGGATTAAACGTGATGTACAAGAACCAAAGAACTTCGGATGAGTTAAGAGAACTATTTAAGTTCTGATAAAAAAAAGTTTCAGAATCTAAAAGAAGCTTTTAAAAAAGGTGGCTGGGCCAAACCACCACACACCTGGAAAGCTGCCTCTGGCACTACTGGTGGAATGCTTTGCCTAAGGAGCCCATTCAGACTCACATCACCAACACCCAGCGGAGCTCTGGGGTCACTGGCTGTGCATTTCGGCATGGTGAGAACTCTGTTGGAAAGTGTGACAACAAGGCAGTGGGATAGAACGCAGCAGCCACTCGCATTTCTGACACATCAGAAGACGTTAAAACCCTTACTCTGAGACAGATAAAACCAACAGCTACGTCAACTTCTAAATGACCTAAGTAGGCATTGAAGGCCAGGCTGGATGTGGCTCTGGGCAGCCTGGTCTGGTGGTTGGCGACCCTGCACATAGCAGGGGGGTTGGAACTCAATGATCACTGTGGTCCTTTCCAACCCAGGCCATTCTATGATGCTAATGATATATGACTGAAGAAAATGAAACGACCAAGATTTGCCAAACTGTACCATTATGTGGCTCAAACCGCACACTACAGGTGTTATAAAGGCACTCAGAGGGCTATGGGAGCCCTCAGCCTGACCCGCCACGATCACTGTACTGCAGTCTGCCTGCTGTCTGCTTGCCCTGTCTGGGGTGAGTTCGTTAGGAGCGCACTTTGTACCAGTTTACTGGAGAAAAGAACACGGAGGTCGAACCACGTACACCGTACCAGCAGAACGGCACCTCGGCGGGGCCCTTCTCCCAGCGCGGATGTTTCCGATGACCACAGCTCTCTGTGCGGCACAGACCCCTCTGAGAAGCCGCTAAGCGCTGACCGCGGCTTTCCACCCACTCAGCCAAACCAGGCACCTTCTCACGCCGCGTTCTTTCTCACAGCTTCACACATCGACTCGCACCTCTAAAGGGCCGTTCCTCTACGGCACGGAAACAATCGCTCACCGGGAGCCGTGACTCCAGCACGGCGTTACCGGATCTCCCCCTTCAGTCCCCCCCCCGACACAGGCAGGACCCGCCGCAGCAGGCGGCTCTCGGCCCGCGCCTCGCGCGGCACCGCGCTGTCAGCCCCCGGCCGGGTCGCGCCGCTCGCCGCGGAGGTCACGACGCCGCCATAGGGAAGCGTCCCGCCGGCAGCGCGGCCCCGTCCCGCCCCGTCCCGTCCCCCGGCGGAGGGGCCGTCCGCCCGCCGCGGCGAGACGCCGGCACACCCCTCGCCGCCGCCCGCCCCCGGCCCCTTCCTCCCGGGCGGCGGCGGCGGCGGCGGGGCCGGTACTCACAGAGCCCGTTGGAGCCGGTGCTCGTGAACATGGCGGCGGCCCGGCGGGGCCCAGCCGCGGCGGGCGCCGCTAGCGGAACCCCCGGAGGCCGGGCAAACCCCGAGGAGCCGCGGCGGGCCCGAAGACGCGCGAGTAAGGCGGCCGCGACGGGCCAAACGGCGCCGCCAGCGAGCGGGCAGCGCCCCCTACCGGGCCCGCCGGGAGGGAGAGGCGGCGGCGGGTGCGGGGAGCCGGGCGAGGGCGCGCTGGAGCGGGCGCCGTGGTCAGGATCGGGGAGGAAGGGGGTCCATAAGGCGCAGGGGAAGCCGAGGCCGCGGGAGTGGTGGTGGTCAGGCGATTGGATCGCTTGCACGGTCTGGCTGCCACCCACCAGCTCAGCTGCCCGGGCCCCATCCAACCCAGCCTTGAGCGCCTCCAGGGATGGGGCACCACAGCTTCTCTGTGCCAGCGCCTCACCGCCCTATGAGCAAAGAACGACTTCTTCCTAACATTTAACCTAAATCTCCTCTCCTGTAGTTTGAAGCCATGCTCCACTGTCCTATCGCTACATTGCCTGACAGAGAGTACCTCTCCAGCTTTCCTGTAGGCCCCTTCAGGTACTGGAAGGCTGCAATGAGGTCTCCTCAGAGCCTTTCTTCTCCAGGCTGAACTAGCCCAGCCCTCAGCCTGTCTCCATAGAGGAGGTGCTCCGGTCTTCTGATCATTCTCATGGCCCTCCTATGGACCCACGAACGGCTCCACGTCCTTCTGGTGCTGGAAGCCCCAGAGCTTTGCCTTTCTATCTTGATGCATCTTCCATTTAGTGAAAAGGGGATATACAGTAACCAAAACAGGCAAAGTACACGGTGTTAATTAACCCGCAGCCCAGACAGTGGGCAGATTCAGAAGGCAGGTGGAGGCCAAACCCACAAGCAGCAGCACGGGACATCTTGAGGCCACAGCAGAAGACCACCTTGTTTGCATGGGGCTTTAGAGGTAGCTCATCACTGCCCCTGTGAGAGTGCACAGTGAGCACTCGGACATTCCAGGCATGGGGAAGGCCAAGCAGTGCTAGGCTGATATAACATGTGTGAGTCCAGGTATTTCTATCTAATTACTTGCCTCTTTCTAAAGATGAATTAAAGTTGAAATCTGTAGTTACTCTGCAGGCACTTCAATCTGTAAGTTTTGGAAAATTACGCCTGTCTCATCCCAGGAGCCCACAGTGTGTCTGCACAACAGCCACATGTATGTGCTCATTACAGCTAACGGAGGCACAGTCCATACATTCAGTGGGGACTGGAGAGCATTTCAGATGATCAGAGGAATGTGTCTATTTGGGGACGAAATGAACTACTCCCTAGAGGCCAGCAACTATTGATCAGAGAGCCTCTAGCTGTAACAGTATGCTATGAACCTTGCTCATATATAGGTATCAACATCTAAGGTAGGATGAGGCAAAATCCACCCTGAATTTCATTCAGAGCCTGAATCCTCCCTCAGTTTCATTCAAACATGGTATAATAAGGCAGAAACTAGCGGGGCACCAAATTTCAGTGAAATGTTCAAGTCTACACAAGAAACCCGAGCTTACTGAAATAAGTTATACAAGGCATTTGGAAAGGGACAGTGCTCTGCTCTGTGTCACAGATGTGATTGCCAGGAAGAAGGAGGATGATGTCTGTGAACTTAGAACCGAGAGCCCCAAAGTCCCATTTTCTAGCACACTGAACTGTGAGCCTCAACTTTGATGATTTCCCTTGATTTATGTTCCCATATCGTGTCATATTAGAGAGATTCTTCTCCGTTCAGCACTGGTAAAGGATGGAGGTCCGAATCATTAAACATCCAAGAGTCTTAAACATTTTCTGCTGAGTAAGGCTGAATTTGGGCAAACACTTAAGCTCCCTTTTGAAAGCAGCTCTGTGGACTTTGCTATCACAAACAGATATTGAATGAGTAGCAAGCAGTAGTGCAGCATCATATCATAATACATACTGGCAGATTTATCAGTACTGCTGGGATATTGGGAGCTGGCTCTGGATTTCTGTGCTATTGTACATAAGTCTACAAATATACTACTGAGTCTATAAAGCATCTAAGGATCTAGCATCTAATGTCTCTGTTTCAAAACCAGATTATTTTTTTCTGATATTAGATCAGATGAGATGCATAATGTGTTTCTGAGAAAACTGTGTACCCAGTGCTAATAATTATGCTTTCATGTACCAATTGAATGGTACAGGAAATGTAGCTTTTGCCTTCAGACACAGTGGCAACCAGAGACTTCATTAAAGAAGAGAGCTTTCCTGCTGGCGTTGGCAGCACCAGCTGATAGCTTGTCATAAGAATTATGTAAATGCTTTGCATTATTTAAATATGAAGTGTTGTCCACTTTGGAGTTAAATGAAATCGTCAGTCCTCGTGCCTGCCTTGGAACATATCCCAGAATAGGAAAGCTAGCACTTATCTGCTAATCTACTCAGAACAAGCTTAGAAGGCTTTGACACTGCTCAAATGTCAGCTTAAATATCTGCATTTGT
Source organism: Gallus gallus (assembly GCF_016699485.2). NCBI lineage: Eukaryota > Metazoa > Chordata > Aves > Galliformes > Phasianidae > Gallus > Gallus gallus. The sequence goes on from NC_052532.1 coordinate 144,660,999, forward strand.
TTTTTACATCTAGTTAGTGAGGTCAGTTTGGTATGTTCAAAATAAACTTATTTAGATAGCCTGCTCAAAAATCAAATCAAATCAAATCCCAGGAGAACAGAAATTATATTTCTCTTTTTCTAACATGATTAGATTTCTTTCTTCTTCGAACTTGCAGTGTTTTTAAACCAACTCTTAATTACTAATTAATCTCCAAGAGTCAGGTGCTCCCCTGCCATGAAGAATGAAGGATAGCGGCAGAGTAGAGCAGGATGGAAATGCAACACCTCGCACAGGAATCTGCTGTCTTAACTCAGTGCTATCAGAATTCTGCAGGTTCATGGGAGATCGTCCCTCATGTCTGAGGTTTCTGTGGCTTTCACCCAGCGTAGCACATGCAGCTATTACAGCTACTGGAAATATCAGCAGATGCCTGGAAATAGGTTGATGTTAAACTTAATGATTTCAATAACTTCTTCAACAACTAACAGTTCCCAACCCTTGTCTTCAGCTGCAGAGGAATGTAAAGAAGAAAGCTGTACGCCATATATACTCTGCAGAGGAGATGTGAGTGGAGGAGAATGGGAAGAAGGTAGAAAGATACAGTGGGCTGAAATCAGCTTAATTGATCCCGTGCCTTTCCAAGACTGCAAAATTTCTCTTACTCCCTTGGAAGTGAATAATGTTTTGTAGCACAGCCGTCCCGCCTGTCCTCTTAAACTGTAGTGGGTTCATTCTGTTGCACTGACAGTTTTTTTTTTTTACTATAAATTGAAGATGTGGAACATTTTCTAGATGTGTTCTTTCCATGTAGAGATTAGAATTAGCGTGAGCAGAAATGGAGTAGCTAAAGGAGAAACTTTTAGGTGTTTCTTGAGGAGCATGCAAAGTAAAGGAAAATAGAAAAAAAAAGGCAAGAATATTGTTTTTTTCCCATCACACTATTGTGAAAAATTAAAGGGTGCTCAAATGTTTTCTACCTGCTAAGGATTTAGCCACTTGAATGAGATGTTCTGCAAAATTTCAAATACAGGGATGAACTTGAGCTCCATATCGATGTATAATGATAGTAATATGTGGGTAACTGTTCTTTCAATTACTCAAACATAATTCAAACACCACCTTCCTGTTTTCCAGCTAGAACCCCAGAATGGGATGCAGTCATACTACAGAGTGTGTAAGGGACTGGCTTACTTGGAGCAGAGCCAAGTCACCAGCTGGTGGTCACCAGCAGCCACAACCTCCCACTCCTTGCATTGCTCACTTCCATCCCCAGCTGCTTTCCAACAATTATCCCTATTTTGTCCCAGCAAATCACCAGAAATGCGTCGCACCTGCTTCCTCTTAGGTTTATGCTGCGCCCTCCAAATGTGGACAAGAGAAGAACAGCCATGCGGTACGTTCTGCAGGATGTCCGCACGGGAGGCACAAAAATAAGTAAATAAATAAAAGTTGAGAACAAGTGCCCAACTGGACTTGTGGAGGCAACCTTGATTTCTTCCTCACGTTTTATCTTTGTGGGTTGAATGTACCTACCGATAGTTTTACGCTGACTCTTAATCATCACTTCTGTTTTAACAGTTGGCCATCAACTCCTAAGCACTGAAATACCTGCAGCCAGGTGTTGGCATCTCTGCATTCCAATACCCATTCAGGGGCAGCGCCAAGCGTTTGATCAGCAGCTTTGTCTTTGAACACCAGTTTGTCATCCTCACATTCTCTGTCACAGGAGTTGGGTTATTTGTTTCAAAGAAGGCTGGGATCCTGTAAACAACAAGAGCATATGGTAGGTAGCATAACCTGGAACTAGATCCTAATGCAAACATATTAAAAGAGAACTAGGCAAATTGATTCTGATATTTCTTAACTGATGACGTTGATCCCAGCTTTTATGTTTAATGTTCTATGTTAGTGTTTTATTTGACTTAGGCAAGACTTCGTTCTTGTATTACAAATACACACTTCCAACTGTCTTCGGCTGAGCAGCTCACTGGATTTTAGCTCACTCAACTGAAGGACATTAATTTGCTACAAGGAAAATTGGGAAAGATCAGTAAGCATCAGCGAAATGATCAGATTTAAGCACAGTGCAGAGGAGACAATTATGGAGTCCATTAGAAGGGCAAAATATTATGTGTAGCACTGTATAGCATACGTAAGAGGAAGTATAGCAACATACTCTGCATATCTATACCCCATAGCGCACACTAGAGTTCGTGCACAAGCCATGTTTTTCAGATTGGATTTATGCCAAATAGTACCTTTGTGATCTGGAGTACGATGCTTAATTACCCAAAACAACTAACTGGGATTGCAAAAGGTTTTTTTCCCTCCCTGATACCTATCAGTATTTCCCAGACATCCTCCTCCTCTTGCTCTGCATCATACTGCTATCTGTGTTTCAGCACATGGCGTAAAGGTTATTAATCTCCCATGTTTACACTCAGAGGCAAATCTGTGTTTAAGAGAACACGTGGCCACCCACATCATGATTTTATCAGGCCGGTAGCTTAACACTAGTAATAGAGCCAAAGAAATGATAAAGCCTTAAGAAGTTCTTCTCCCCAGTAGCATTACTTTGCATGCATTTACTTCAATTTGCACACGAAGGGATAGAGCATCTTTTTCCCCTCGGCTATAATTACCCATTATATAATATAATTACCAAAGGATACTTGTGTGCATGTGATTTCATTGCAATACAATGACCCCTCAGAAGAACTCAGATGAAGTTAAAGAATGTTCACCCCAGAAATGTACTTGCATGATATTTGCAATAGAAGTCAGTATGCCTCCAGGATATAGGCCTTCCTGGAGCTTCGTTTTTCTTTTTTTGTTAATAATGGCCAAATTTGATGCTAAAGAAATCTGTATCCTATAAAGTATAATATTTTGCCCAGCTAGAGCCTTTAAATTGCAACAAAAACAAAAACAAAAAACAAAAAAACCTACTCTTCTCAAAAGACAAACTATTGGAAAACACAAAAACAAAACAAAACCCCCAAACGACAGTTCATTGATAAATCACACTTAGATTCAGCAGAGCTATTATAAACACGATTACAATTCTTCTTGCTGCTACGTTACACTTGTCCCGGCATGGACCGTTTTCTGTTTCCTGCTACAAACCCCTCATAGCCAGTGAGATGTCTAAAACTGGGGATTAGATCTTGCCTAAACCTGAAATACAGAAGTAATTAAATGCAAGAAATAGTCTGAGGCGGCAGTGTCACCACAGAGAGCTCTGCTGCTGGGGAGGCAGCTGCAGCAGGCACCACCTCTGGGCAAAGCAGGCCTTCCTGATGCAGGGGACTTCCTAGGCCTGCCCTCACCACATTGCCATCTGGGGCTTTTTCTCTTCTCCCTGAGACCTCTCCCCACACCACGAGGGGGAGATGATGCTATTTTCTACTTACTATCCACAAAAAATAAAAAAAGTAATTAAAAAAAGGAAGGCACTGTAAGCTCTTTACAGTAAGCTACAGTGAAAGAATTTACCAGGGTGTTAAACCAGAGAAACAAGTGCTGAATTTCAAGCTGTCATGATTATGGAAGCAAAAACCTCCAATGTCTGGGCAGTGAAGGCTCGCAGATGTGTCAATGTGCTGCCTGCGGCCAGCCCACAGAGCACTGGTTTCACATCTCAGCTCTCAGGAAGATGTTTGCTTGCCAGGGAGTGTTCCAGCACCAACAAGAGTATTGGACAAGACACTCTGATTCATTTGATATCTGCGAGTATCTTGAGAAGAAGGTGTTCTCAGCCATTTACCTATGGCTTTGATCCCCAAATTCCGTGCAGTTCTATCCTTCCATGATAGTGTGGTTGGGGTCTCAATAGCTAATGATTTCAACATATTATCCAGTCAGTGTGAGTGAGAACCTGTGTCTTTGTATGTGCAGGAAAAGCAGCTCGGGGACTGAATTCTGCATCAGGGATCTTGCTGGCAATGTGTAGGCAAAAATCAATCCTTTGCCTCCTAGGCTGTACTTGGATGTCATACAAAGCCCAGAGGATATGTTTCCTTGTAGGTAAACTATTTTGCCTGTGGGTCACAGCATAAAAAGATAAACAGTATGGCCAGAAAAAGCACCCCTTTGGAACAAATGCTGTGGGAATTTGGGGCTTAATACTCAAGTACTTGCACTTAAGATCAGTAAATAACCCTATAAATTAAAAAATAAATATTAAAAATTAAAAAGTAAAAAAGAGAGAGTTTGCCCCAACCGTTTTGTGACCTGAGTCATAGAATATCCCACATTGGAAGGGACCCACAAGGACCATCAAGTCCAACTCCTTGGCTCCACAGGACGACTGAAGCTGAGGGGGGACGCGTCAGGGCGGCCTGAGGCAGCCACAGCTGTGTGTCACTGGGGAACAACATGGCGGGGCACCCTGAGGCGGCCATGGCTATGTGGTCAAAGCCCTCTCAATTCAAAAGACAAGAGTCCTGTTGGTTTCTGTGGAGTTTGGTGCACTCTGAACTTTAAAACTGCAACTAGTGCAAGGCTAAACTGAGGCAGATGGAAAGTGCTCATTATAGACGGGATGATTCACGGCACAGATGGGCTCTGCAGCATTTTTGGTTTGTTTTGAAACAGGAATGTGGGGGGGGATACGTAGTTAACATGAAGTGGGAGGCTGTGTTTGCTCTGTGTGTATGGTAATGGCATGAAAGAAGATATTAACTTGAGGAAAAAAAAAAAGAGGAGGGAGTGGTGATAGAAGGCTGGGTGGAATGTGAGGAATTAGCACGGGGTGGAGCAAGAGACGAGGGGAAAAACAGAGCACAGTTGGAGTTACACAACTTGTCAGGCCTTGAATGTGTTACTGGCAGAAGAAGAACCCATAAAAAGCTCAGAGGATGAGACATGGCAAGAGCGGTTGGCAAAAATGATAACACCAGTGGGATCGAGGCCAGCTGGTGTGCGTGCAGTGGAACAATAACTAAAAAACAGAGGAAATGAGATAAAGAAAAATAGCAAAAGAATAGCTGGTGAATGATCTTGAAGAATCCCCGTTGCCTTGTATGTTGTATCCACAGTCTCTTTTTCTGTAAGTTCATGCAACTAAGTGATTTGTGCTACCTGACTAGGCTGTCCTGTATCATCAATACCCTCGTGCTTCACACAAGGCACAAAAGGTACAGAAATGAACCTCTGCAAAACCTTAATTGTACAGGACCTTCTGTGTTCGTGCTTGTGTGTGTGGGCAACACGTGCCCAAACCCTTCAATTAATGTGCAGAGAAGTAGAGTTTCTTGGAGAACGCTTGTCGATTAACGCTGTGTACGTGTACATACATAGCCATAACTGACCCCATCTGTCTTTGATGACTCACAATCTGTGGGCGAAACCAAGGAGGTGTTTGGAGGTGAGCTGAAGAGGTCGTTGTACCGCTTTGACCAAGAAAAAAAAGAAAAGGAAAATAATGATAATAATAATTGTCTACTACTGGTGCTTCTGTGGTGGAAAGTGCTTAATGGAAATCTGGACTGATGATCATATGGCTATTTCATAGCAATCAGAAGTAATGATATATGCAAACAAACCACATCAGCAGCTGCAGCCTAATAGAATGAACCCCTACCTGTTACAAGCAGAAAATGGGAACAGATCTAATTGTGCTGTCAGAACTAATCCTAATATAGTTCAAAACTGAATTACATACACTTTGAACTCAAAGTCGATAAATCACCGGGATGGCGATAACGATAAGCAATCTTAAGGAAGTATCAAAGTTCTTTGCAAATACAAGGCTGATACTTTCTAAATACTCAGACTATGCAACCTGACTTCTCCCTCCTCTGAAAGACACTCAAAGAAGAAAAATCAATCAGTGGGTCATCGGATTCAAATGAAATCACGTAACCACCTATGGTAAGAATTCAGGGTGAGGCCTGAGAAACACTTCACCACGGTGGAAAATTATAAAGGGAGTGTCTCTCATCACATAGTGTATTTCTTCATTTTGTCTGGCTGATACAGCCACAACCAAGATGATCTTCTCAGACACAGGCATAATTAATAAGGCATTGGCCTGGATTCAAGATAAGAGTGTTTTAGACCTTTAAGGACAGAACTGAGATGCAAACAGAAATTAGATTACTCACTGCTGAATGAAGACCTTCAAGAATTTAATCAGAGTGTGGGAAGAAATCAGAAAGCTTTTCACAGTGGACGGAGATAAAGGTGCAAGTGCGGTATTCTTTTTCTGTGCTGTCAAATCCAACAGGAAAGTCAGTAAGTGTGAGAAACCAACTGACAGTGTTAGGAAAACCCAGGTACTGACGTTGCCTTGGTGAGAAAGCAGTAATTATGATCCCTCTATCAGCATCCTGCCTGACTTTCCCAAGGACCCGAGCAATTAAGGGCATTTGAATATATTTACAAAAAATGATTTAATCAAGCAAAAAATGTAAGTACGTTTGGAAGGGATTCTAGATGTTGGCCTATTTAAGGGGTGATTAAACAACAGCTGGTCTTGTCTCCTAGAAAGGTTTATTGACAACTGACCCTTTTCCCTTAAATCACAGCATACAAATGAGTGTTTAGAATTTTATTTACGGTATGATAGAAATACAGGGCAATCTATCTGTTAGATCAGTTCCGTGCCTACGAATGTTTGCTGACAGATGAACTCCTTGCATAACCAAACTGTCTCCTGACCCAGAAGGGATTATTTTGTCTCTTCCTTGCTGTGAGGGTGCTCATAATTTAATTGGCTCACTCTGCATATTCCCATTTCCCAAGCATGAAGGACCTGGCTGCTGCTGCTATGGATGTGCCATAATTTCTTTGCAAGGATATTTAGCCTTTCAACCGGTCACGCTACCTTATGGCAGGAGAGGAGCCTAATTAAATGATTAAATGGTTAATGATTAAATGGTTAATGATTAAATGACTTAATGATTTAATCATTAAATGATTAATGATTAAATGATGTAGTTTCCAAAGACTGTAAATGAAGATCTGGCCTCATATACTGTGTGACAAGAGTGCCAGGGGCCAAATGCCTCATCTTCCTATGTCAAGTGACCTAAGGTTTGTCTTCATGGAGAAACTCTTGTGTCACAGGTATGGGACACATTTAGAGTTTAATAACTATTTTATAACTTCCCTCTGCACAGGCTTCCCTGTTTTGCAAGAGAAGCTATCTTGAGGTTAACATAATCTTACACAGAATACATACAAAACACCAGCAAGAGTGTCTAAGCCATCATTTTGTACACAACAACTTTCTAGCAGCGGTTATTTCAGGCTTTTCCTTTGTGAAAACAGGTTTGGTGGAATTTTTCGTAACTTCTATTTACCAGCCAGCAATATTTAGTTTAGTGACTTGCTGTCAAATCTAATTAGAATGGATGCGGAGTGGTGGAAGACCAGTCTCACACAAAAGGTTTATAATTTACTAGACCACTCATAAAAAGAGAAGGGTTTACACAGGGATCCAGGAAAAAAATAAGCTCAAGAGTGAATGAATCAGGATTCTCTCTGGCTGGTCACATCCATTTTAGGAAGGATTTTGAGGCCTTACATCCACTGGGGGTTTGGTATTCTCTGATTATAAAAAGAGATCCAGAATGACCACTGTTTCCAAGAATTCTTCCTTAGAAGAAGTACATGAACCTCAGACAGCTGGAGTCATGTATAAAAAAAGGAAAGCTGTAGAGTCTGAAGACATGGATGCCAGCCACTGCTATGTTGCAGCCACAAGGGACAAAAGAAAACAAGGCATCTGAACATCTCTGTTCTGATCACAGGAACATGCTGGGAACAAGCTTTGCAGATAAGTGATGGTAAAAAGACTGCTCCAAAGTTCAGATTCACAAGCGAGAATCAGATGTCCCTCTAGCTGGGGATTGGTCCAGAGGGGCTGAAGTGCTCATTCGTCTACACCACTGTTACCTCCACTGTTTCCTTCCCGAGGACTGTGGCCTTACACTGTGCCTCTGAGACCATGGAGTTCTGCTGTTTCATCTCACTCACACAGACCCAAGCAACACCTGACCTGTGACCACTGAGCTCAGTAGGGACTCCTTCTGTGCTGTAGGTCAACAGTTCAGATGACGATCTGAATTTTCCCCTGCCTGTAAACCACGTGGTTATGTGCTGGCTCCACTTCTTTTTTCTTTCTCTTTCTCTTTCTTTTTCTATCTCTTTTTTCCCCTCTCTTCCCCTCTCCTCCCCTCTCCTCTCCTCTTGTTTTCCTTTTCAGTTTCGACTTTGTGTAGACAACAACTCAAAAATTATGCAAACATAAAGGTTTGAGTCTCCTTTCACAGTCATATGAACTCCAATTCAGATTCAAATGTATAATACATATACACATGCATATATTTTGCTCATCATGACTTACAGCCCTGGAGCATGGAATTACGTGTCCGCAGTGCAAGTGCAAACAGGCCAGCAACAGTCATTTCTCAGCACCAGCCTTTGCCATTCTGCCTCAGCACTGCAGAGACTGAATGATGAGAAAGCAGCACGGATGTATTACAATATCACATAATTCTACTGTGAGACTTAATATCTTTTGTAGTTTCCTTTTAAAAATGAGAGCTTGCAAGTGATGCAAGTTTGCCACAGAGATTCAGAAAGAAAACACCAAAAATTACAAAAGGTGCTTCTGGAATGTCCATAAGCCAGTTTTATTATCCGAGGAGGCTGACTCATGCTTTTTGAGAAATTGAATTGGCTGTGCTATGCGGGGCCACCCTCTGCGCTACTTCATCTATGCAACAACCCGTATCAATAAAAACAGCTATAAAGCATTGCTGTCTTTATTTAGTAACGCACTCTGCCCACTGGTCCATACCAGTGACACTCGTGGCACGGCGACGGTCTTGAACATTTTGTGCAGGCCTCCTGGTGATCCTGTAACACAGCTCTTTGTGAAGAGGATCAGAAGAGGTCTGATGAGAAAGCAATTGATTTTAAGAAACGTATTATGCCTATACACATTCATAATAGTTGAGAGCACACAGAAACTCTGAGTTCAGACTTCACGCATACATCTCTAGATAGCTTGAGGGATATTATCTAGCCATTGCCTTGGTGCAAGTGGCTGACATCCCTTTGATATTCCCTTCTCCAACAGAGACAGGGACAACATCTTTTCAGAAACGTGCAATTTACCTTGGATAAAATGTCAGAAGGATGAGGCATTTTTAAACAACAGCAACAAAAAATCAGCCCCAAGTGATAAAATGCTGCATGACCAGAATGGAGGGCAGACTTGTCCAATAACACAGAAATGAAATAATACAACAAATCTAAGAGAACTGAATCATAGAATCACAAAAGTTGGAAAAGACCCACAGGATCATCCAGTCCGACCATTCACCCATCACCAATGGTTCTCACTAAACCATGTCCCTCAACACAACGTCCAAATTGGCCAACAGTTTCCTCCATGTGTAAGGAAGATTGCCTTCAATACAGCCATTTTCTCTCCATCTGTCAAAATGACTTTCAGATGGTTATAATAACGTTGGATACAGATCTTTAGATGGATAAAGTTGATCTAGCTGCATCCATTCATTGCCTTGAACTGAAATACCTTTTTTGCCGTTGAGGTTCTGGCTTGTTTTTCCTGCACAACTGAGCACAGACACAGCTTCTTCTTAACACTTTATGTAAAAGCAACTCCCTTAGAAAATGAGTTTATTTTAACTGTGTTTAAGTTAGTTTTGCTTAAGCATGCAGCTCTCTTGCCTGAACACACACAATATAGGCACCTATAATTTTCTTGTGACTAATTTGCCCTCATAGTTGTGGGTGATTAAACGGCTTTGCCATTTTTGGTCTGCAAAGAGCTAAGCACCATTTAAGTATATTATAACAGAGCTCTTTTTTTGACTAGCCTTGTGGGAGTCTTGGTTAACACCTTTCTTGGCACAGACTTCAGGGACATGCAAATGTAAAATTCCTCTGATTTTTGTTTTGCTTTGTAAAGCAAAGCTAATTAATACTTGGAGCGTAACCGAGTTAAGTAGGAGAATCACAGCTCATAAATGAAGATAAGAAAATTATAACAGGTGTGACTGATATATATGTAATTACCTGCTGAGGTGGCAGCCTCACCTGGAAGAACCAGAGTATATTTGGGGGGCAGGAAATCCTGTGTTGTAATCCTCATTGCACCACTGACTCCTGTTACTGTAGGCAAACTACCCCACCTTTTCTTTACTAAAGTGTAGTCACTCAACAAGAGTCAGGTAATGATTTATTAATAGAAGTGACAAAGCACCTGCAACACTTAAGGTATGACTTAAGTACCTATGAATATCACATATAAGCAGTGTAGAATCACAGAATCTTTGAGGTTGGAAAATATATTCAAGATCAGTAAATACAACCATCAGCCTGAGCTGAGTCTTCATCACTAAGTCACATCCCTTCGTGCCACATCCATATGTCTTTTAAGTGCCTCCAGGAATGAGGCCTGCACCATTTCCCTGGGCAGCCCCTTCCAATGCTTGACCACCTCTCAATGAAGTTTTTCATATCATTCAGCCTAAGCATAACTTAGCGTTCACCCCTAGCGTAACTTCAGACCATTTCCTCAAATCCCAACACTTGTCACCTGAGAAAAGAAAATGAGTCTGAAATTAAAATTTTCTTTCCATCATTACCCATATCCTATTCAGAAGTGAGTGGCACGGGTGAGGAAACGGGTATTCATAGTGCTCAGTGATTGTTCTTTGAAAGTTCAACAAATCTGATGCACTCAAATGGAAGAGGAAGATTCCTTCATACCTCCTCAGCCCTCCTCAGCGTTCAGACCTCTTGTGTGAAGTGTGTTATGAGTACAGCTGGAGCATCTGTGGTTTTACAGGCGTTACGTGACTGGTTTATATTGCCTCATTCAGCAATATATAAACCATACATCTGAAGTTATTTACCCACCTAGAGCCTGAGCAAATCACCCTTCTCATTTATTACAGGTTAGCACGGAGCTAGTGAGCGGATTCCTGCCCCGTTTCCTTCCAGGTTATTGCCACTAATGCACTGGCTTTTAGGTTACCAGAAAAGGAAGAAATCCTTTTCAGATCACTCCTAGGGCAGCCTGTAAGTGCTTTTTCTTTTCAGAACAATTAGTTCAAGGAAGATCCTTACCTTCACTAAATTAATTCAATTAATTCAGGTCAAGTCGCCTCTCATACGTGATAGCCCAAGGCTCTGTGGCTATTGTAACCTCTATCCCTCAATAGCATCCATTCTGAAGGAAGTCCTGTATTTCCTGTTGGGGTGGATAACTGCACCCTTTCCAGGCTGTGGACCTGAAATAGGTTGACCTCTTTCACACTCTTCTGTTCTGAGTCATTGCTGAGCAAACGCTGTCACGTACAGAAGAAACTGAGAAAATGTCTGAGCAGAGTAGCGGGGCTGTACTTTATTCCACTAACGCCAGGAAACCCTGGAAGTGTAGAGAAGTGGAGAAGTTTTTGATCTGTGTCTGCGAGAAGAAATCAAGAGAAGCGCCAGTAAAGGCTAAGGAAAGATACCTTGCCTAATTACAAAGTTCTTCTTGCCTGGGTACTTGGGCAGGACTACAGCAATACTACAGCTACGGCAAAATGGAAAATGGCCAGGTCATAGCCTTGTTTCTGGCAAGGAGCCAAAGCACTTAAATACCTCCGAGAGCAGGCAGATGAGTTATGGAAGAGTATTACAAAATGTCAAAATGTTAAAATAAACCGAAGCGTATTTAAGGGAGATGTTTCAATCAGTGGGGAAATAAAGGGAGTGAAATGCTGGAGCGGGCTGCCTGCTCTGGGGCTGAATATCCACTCTTACTGTTTGGAGCAGTTGAAAGAGGCGAGGCTGCTTGGATTTCGAACAAAAGATTCCGAGTTGGAAAGCTGGAAGACGGGTTAAATGTTAACAAAACAACGAGAATCTGTGAAACAAAGGAAGTTACCTAGCCCAGCCGGAACAGGGAGGAATAGGGAGGACAATGGTCTTGCAGAGGCCAACGCGGGGCTCTCAGATAGAAAGGACCAGAAGCAGAAAGAAGAGAGTGGATCGCATTTCAAATCCTTTAGAAAAATAAATGAAGGAGCTCTACACGCTGTAACAAACAACACAGGGCAACACAATGCCTGGCATCTGAGTGGTGGTGTAAGGTCTTGAACAAGATGACATCACCCGCGCAGGGTTTGCCAGCAGGAGCAGGTTGTGCACAGCAGGCTCAGAGGGAATGACAACAGCCCTGCCCGCTCAGAGGAATGCTTTGTAAAAGAATGGCTCCAGCACAACAGGGAGCGAACGAACGAGCCAGGGAAACAAGGAAGGGAAGAACGAAGCATTGTCCTGAAAACAAACGAAGAATTTGCACTCAGGTGTTCGAGCCGCTGCGATGCCAGGGGCAGTGACACCGTACTTAGGGAAATCTCCAGCTATAAATGGCTGGCAAGGGAAAATCTGGCTTGGCCGATTGCCAGTAAAGGAGGTGAACTTCCTTACGGAAAGTCATGTGGCGGAGGATGAGGCAGGACCACGGGAGGGCCGCGGGGAATCTGAGGTCCCTATCAGTGCAACGGGGACAGCAAACACTAAAACCCTTCAGGCAGGAGAATAATGGCATGCCTTTTTATTTTTTCTCATCGCTCTATCTGGAGGTGAGTTGACAGCCTAGCTAGCTGCTAAGTTCAGAGTCACTTCAGTAAGGCTCTGGTCACAGATTCCTAGAGAGAAATATTCACCGGCTGCAGATGGCCTTGGAAGCTGACACATCAGCAAAGCTGGGGGCGGGGGAGAGGGCTGACATGTAGGGACTGAATCCAAAATGGTGAAACTACAGGATTACCTCCAGAGAGAGGGGAATGTAGAAAAACCTGCCAGGAGAAAAGGACTGGGAGGCTACAGAAACTGCAAACTCAGTGTGAGGCTGATCAGCCAAGGCTGAGATTGCTGTGCACTTTAGAGGACCTCTGGTACTGTCCTAGGCCAGATGTGGATTTTCCTGTGTTTTCCTGGTAGCTGCCCACTTTTGGGCATTGTCATTGAACAGCCTATGCACCTAAATGTAAACTGTATACAAGCCATACCCCCAGTACTACATTCACCCAACCTAATGTGCGTGCATTGCCTACCTGATCCATATAGGTGCTGCAGGTGCCTATAGCCACACTGACCGGCTCTCCATCCCACAGCATTCAGCTGACCAAACTCCATTTCAGCATACGTTGATGTCTCCCTTTCTGAAGCTTTGATTCACCCCAGAAAAGGAAGAATTTGACTGTAACAATCTTCAGCTGGGATAGAAGTAAAGTCATTTGAAGGGTACGCCAGAATTCAGAGAAGAAAAGGAGAAGCTTTGGGTAGTTATCCACGATAACCCACTTAGAAGACCTCACTCCTTAGCAAAGCCTTTTTATGGCAAAGAGCAGCGTTTCGGGAACATCTTGCAGTCCTTATGTATGTTATCTGTTACTCAGCTCCAAGCCATTAGATAATTATGTTACCAGGAAGAACAGAACATTTCTGTTAATGTTTCTTCTTAACGGAGAAAAAAAGTAATGGTAACGAGAAGTGGCACCCACACAAAACTGACAGTCCTATTTCTTTCCTGGTGCCGTAGGTTCCTGCAGGTCCATCACCGCAGAGGAAGCTAGGTGGTGATTCCTGCCTGCTCTGTGCACGTCTATTATTTAGGGTGGGAATATCAACCTCAGCTGATGCTGCTGTTGAGTTCACTTGCACCCAGTATCTGTGCAGGGAGTTTTTAAAAGGACCACAGTTCTTGCGAGAAAAACAAAGCAACTTCTTTTTCCTGACCACCTCTGGACGTGGATGTGGTCAGCCCCAGCTCCCACCCTAGTGTTGCCTGACACAGAACAATGGTTTTAGGCATGAAGCCCCGGCTAAACTCATGCTATCTCAAGTATGACAGCAAAAACATCTTAAACCATGGTTATTTGCATTTTCGTGATGTGCCCTTGGACTCCATTGGATGAACTGCTGACAGGGTCAAGGACATGACACGAACCTGAAGGTGGGCTTGTCTAGCTTTTTTTCCCCTTTTCTTTTCACTATTTTAGTCTCCTAATAGTATCTGAGGCGCAAACCAAAGCAGATGTGATTATCTCAGCTGTCACTGGGATGGAAGTAGCATTGTAAATAGATATGATCCAGACCACACAGCACTTTAAAGATCCAATTGCAACACTCTGATATGCAAACAGTGACAAATAGGAAACCACTGCAGTCTTTCAAACATCAATGCAAAGCTTTCACAGGGACTATCAACATTGTCAGCTATTTCATTCATACCTCTGAGTACCATGTAGAGCATGCTGCAAAAGCTCCTTCTCAAAGCTGCATATGCAGCTTTAATGAGAAAAGGAAACGGTAGGCAGGAAATAAAGTAATTGAACTGCCACAGTTATGGCAACCCTGACAGTCTATGGCAACCCTAACAGCTGCTGAATCAATGAGAACTGAAATGTATATTTTGGTGATGCAGCCTTTCAAAAGGAAGAATGCTATTGAGAAGGGCAAGATTAGAAAATCAGCATTAAAACTTGATTTAAAGGTGTAAGCAAAGACTTGGCTTAGAATCATAGAATCGTAGAATCATAGAATGGCCTGTGTTGAAAAGGACCACAATGATCATCGAGTTTCAACCCCCCTGCTATGTGCAGGGTCGCCAACCACCAGACCAGGCTGCCCAGAGCCACATCCAGCCTGGCCTTGAATGCCTCCAGGGATGGGGCATCCACAACCTCCTTGGGCAACCTGTTCCAGTGCTTCACCACCCTCTGTGTGAAAAACTTCTTCCTAATATCCAACCTAAGCCTCCCCTGTCTCAGTTTAAAACCACTCCCCCTTGTCCTATCACTATCCACCTTGTAAACAAGCATTCTCCCTCCTGTTTATATGCTCACTTCATGTACTGGAGGGCCGCAATGAGGGAATGATCTTCACACAGCAAACACATATTTCGCTTCTTACATGACTTAGTTTACACTCAAACAGTTTTCCAACATTAGTAGTAGCTGCTCTCATCACAGCAGTTGTTCTCAGAAATTCTGTGCCAGTGTCCGCTGCAGTAAAGGCAATCTTCATGTGGAAAATAATTCTTTTTACAAAATTCACTTACAAAATCTCAAACAACTTAAAAAAAACACATATATTTTTGCCCATTTTGTATCTATGGGCGACTGATAGCAACAGCACATCACCTGTCAGCAAATCACTGCTTGAACAGTTAATTCATGTTACATTTGGAGATATATTTACTGTTAAGTCAACCCTGATTCTGCTAGCAGTTCTAATAACGTAACTTTAAAACGTTGCAGGATTATTACCGTATTTTCCAACAATATTTTTGTTTCAAGAGGAGTTTTCACTGAGTAAGGTACATCTTCCTATGAGTAGAATGAGCAACACTTTTAAGGTAGATCTTAATAGCAACCGAATGACCGAATTTGCAAGATTTCTCTGACTATTTTATGATGTGTGTGGTGTTAGATTTATTTACGTAATGACTCGTGGAGGGTTATCTTAACATATTATATCCAAATCAGGGTGTTTAAGTTCTGCCAAGTCTTTGACATATTTACTAGAACCAGAACTAGTTAGAAATAGGGATAAATCATTCTATTACAATTCCATTGAATGCTAATCTACAACAATCTCAAGCTGTATTATATAAACTCCTAAGATTCATTTAATAGTTAAACTTCAATGTGTAATGTACTTTAGAGTTTAATGTCACTAAACCATAAAAATAATCCACAGAATTCTATTAATGCACATAATAAATGCTATCATAGGTAATTTTCCTTCCTTCCCCCCCCCCTCCCCGTTTCTGTTGGATTTTCTTGTGGAGACACATCTGTTGAAAACTCACAGAAAGATTAAAAGCCATCCTGATTTTAGAGAGTTCTAAGATTAATTTTGATTGTGGTGCAAACACATTCCATCGGTATCGTTGATGAAGTTCCACTTCTATATTTTCATCCTCCCTCAGCCTGCTGCTTAAGACTCACACAGTACAACAGCAGGAAGGAAAGTCTCTAACAGGTAGATAGCTGTATGCACTACTTGCATTGTACCTCCTTTAGTGCTGATGGTCATAAGGAGACACCTCCAGGGAGCAATCCTCTCATGCTAAGCTAAATGGCTAAAGAAGAGCAAGTGAACAGCCCTCTGGAGATTCTTGATAACAGGAGACCATTCTGCCAACCCTGTGCCACCTGAACAGTACTTCATAGAATCATAGAATCCTTAGGAGTTGCAAGGGACCTTTAGAGGCCATCAAGTTCAGCTCCCCTGCAATGAACAGAGACACCACAGCTAGGTCAGGTTGCACAGGGCCTGATCCAGCCTCACCTTGAAAGTCTCCAGGGATGGGCCATCAACCACGTCTCTGGACAACCTGTTCCAGTGCCTCACCACCCTTACTGTGAAAGATCTTTTTCCTTATATCCAACCTAAATCTACCCTCTTTAAGGTTGAAGCCATTTCCCCTTGTTCTATCACCACAGACCCTGCTAAAGAGTCTGTCCCCTTCTTTCTTGTAGCTCCCCTTTAAATGCTGAAAGGCTGCTATCAGGTCATCTCACAGCCTTCTCTTCTCCAGGCTGATCAGCCCCAGTACTCTCAGCCTGTCCTCGCAGGAGAGGTGTTCCATTCCTTGGATCATTTTTCTGGCCCTCCTCTGGACACACTCCAACAGGTCCGTGTCTCTCCTGTACTGAGGATTCCACATCTGGACACAGTATTCCAGGTGAGGCCTCACCACTGCAGAGTAGAGGGGCAGGATCACCTTCCTTACCCTGCTGGCCACACTGCTTTTGATGCAGACCATCATATGGTTGGCTTTCTGGGCTGTTGCTCATTGCTGGCTCATATCCAGCTTGCCATTCACCAGTACTCCCAGGACTTTTTCGGCAGGGCTGCACTCAATCCTTTTATCCTCCAGTTTGTATTGGTAATGGGGGTTGCCTCGACCCAGGTGCAAGAACTTGAATTTGGATTTGTTGAACCTCATGAAGTTCTCCTGAACACACTGTTCAAACCTCCATAGGTTGCTCTGAATGGCGTCCCATGTCTCTGGTGTGTCAACCGCTCCTCACAGCTATTTCTGGCTGTGGTAGAAGCTACTTCCTGAAGTTCAGATTTTCCAACATCCAGTCATTACAGTAGGCTTTTCCTTAACATTTTGCATCAGTATATTACCTCAGGCACAGTATGGTGCCTCTTCCATGGGGTGCTGCAGCCCTGATCAACTTTTCTACACTTGAGCTTTATACACTGCTAGAGTTTTATACCACAGCTGGAGCTGAAACAAGGTGCAGCTTAAGGGAAGCTATGCAATGGCTACAGAGACTGAAAGTGGTGTGTCAGTCAGCAGCTTCCAGGGAGAGCTGGTGGGTATGACGCTGAGATGGGGCAGCACCAGGAGCAGCCCTTACACCCAAATTCAGGGAGCTGACTGTTGTGTTCCATAGTTCCTCTGGTGGATAGAACAAAATATTCTTTCTTCTTTCTTCTCTGAAATGGTGGTCAGGCACTGGAATGGGCTGCCCAGGGAAGTGGTGGAGCCACTGACCCTGGAGGTGTTCAAGGAACATTTGGATGTTGTGTTGAGGGACATGGTTTAGTGAGAACTATTGGTGATGGGTGAATGGTTGGACTGGATGATCCTGTGGGTCTTTTCCAACCTTAGCGATTCTATGATTCTATGAAAATACTCTTTTGAGCAAAAAGGCAGAGTCTCACTTTTCTGGGACGCTTACTTGTACTCCCCATTAAATCAGAGTTATTCATTCTTTTCTAAACTCATACAGACTTGTGGACAGGGAATAGTTAACTTCTGAAGGACAAGGTGACGCAGTGCTTCTTCCTGAAAGAAAATTATGTCCATATATTTTTTTCTGATTGAAGAATTTGTTTATTTTTAAGCTAACAGTTGCAAGTACTGTAACCATTTAGCTTAGTTCACTATAGCTCTACAAAGCCCAATGAAATACACTAGAAAAAAAAATGGAATAAATTCAGATTTTTAGTTCACTTTAGCAGTATGTAGAAGGCTGGCTTGAAAAACTTGCCTTTCAATAGGCTGAATGTGTTTCCGCTATGAGTTTCCAGGAAACTATTAGGTTACAATTACAAGAAGTTAAAACTGCTGCAGCAGAATTGTTAACTGGAAGTCAGAATTTCCTTTACCCCATTCCTTTTATGCTTAGTCCTAACTGGATATCACAGAACTAGTTGGCTTAAATACTTTGTTCCTTTTATTTTTTTGGTACAAAGTTCTGGCCTCTCCTCTCCTCTCCTCTCCTCTCCTCTCCTCTCCTCTCCTCTCCTCTCCTCTCCTCTCCTCTCCTCTCCTCTCCTCTCCTCTCCTCTCCTCTCCTTCGCACCCCTCCCTTCCCCTCTCTTTTCTGTTTGTAACCTTTAATTATTTGTTCTTCGGTCTGTTTCTTTTACCTTATATTGGGTAATCTACTTATAGCAGCATTCTCTATCCATCCTTCCTGTTTATGGGAGTCTCTCCTTTAAATTTCCTATAGATATACCCAATTTTTAAATCAGGTTACAGGCAGCTTTTATATTCATTTCTAGCTAACTAATGAAATGGTCCGTAGTCCAAAGAAGAATGTAAGCAGGAAAGTCTGTGATAAGACCAATAAAAACAATATTTGCTCTAAGGAGCAAAGCTGAAGCAGACTTTACAAACTAAAGTAAGAGAAGAAGGCAATGGGTGGATTCACTTGGAAGGAAGACATCAGGATTTTTCCTACAATAATAACTTAGACAATGAGAAAGTCTGACTGCAAATTTATATGCATTTTGCTCCAATAATGGGAGCAAAATGCAAATCTGAACAAGGAAATGGAAGCACGATTTGAAAAGGCTCAGTAAATAATGACTGTAGGAATGATACCGCAAGGCAGACAGTATCCCAAACTGATCTGTAATCCACAAACTCTGATGACTCCTTTTCTTAAGATTAAGATGCAAGGAGATGACCTTGAGAAAGTGAGAAAGTGAGAAGGAACGTGCCTGGAATGCTGGCTGAGCTAGCAACAGACAGTGGACAATTTGATTGCATAGATCTGAAAGATGGTAAGGACTGAGGACCTATTTTTCACCACTCAACAGACTACAAAGTTCTTTCCAAGGGAAAAGCAAAGTCTGTTTGAATCAGGTGCATTTACGAAATTTGCATCAGAAGAAATGACACAAAGTTTTATATGTTTGGTAACACAAATATTTATATGTAATATAAAAGTTACGTTTACATAGTTGTTTGTATAGCAAATATGAGGTTTACAGGCAGTTAAGCACATTTGTAGCCACTGAAACATACCAGTAAATCTGTGGCCTTGAATCTCCTTACAGCTGCACTTCTATTTGGGGTATCAGCCATGATAGCTTCTGAAGGATTTATCAGTTCAGCGGACAGCTGTGGCTGAGTTTAGAAGAGAACCTGAGGACAAAATTCTCCCAAATAAAACAGCTTGGCTGTTCTGTCCTCCAAGAGATGAGATTTTTCTACGAGGAGCGGACTTCCAGTGGAGGAGACGGGACCTTCCAGGCACATCCTGGAATGATCTCCCCCGCTCTACAGCACCGCCTCATTTTCCACAGGATACAAAGTCTTCTTTCTTTGAATTTTTCTGGTCTAACTTAAGAAAAATAAGAATGGATGGAAAGATTAATGGGATATGTAGTAAAAAATATTCAAAACTTTCCAGCAAACACGCTTCTTTTTTCCATGTGAAAAAAATACAGGCTCTTAGATGGAGAGGCTGCTGCAGATAACTACACAGAACAGAATAGCTGTAGTCGCATGTAGACAAAAACTTGGTCATTTATTTGCCGACTTATTTTGTTCACAGATGCAATTAAAACTAAATTTATCAAAAGTGAGGATTATTTGGTAATCTTTGGAATAGAGAGGAGCAGAATGTAAGAGATGTAAATACCCTGTGGCATGTGAGAACAGGTCTCCATGCAAATTCCTTTTCCTTTTTTTTGTTGTAATGTACGTTTTTTGAAACAATATAAATATATACTAGACAGCACGTCAGCAAGACCTGGGAAATGAAGTCTAAAATTACATCTTTCCTTTCGTTATGCAAAGGCAGGGTGAGCAATGCTCAGGAACTTCCATTTGTCATGTTTCATAGGAAAAACAGAGACAGACAGTAGGCATCCCGAGCTGTTCTATATTGATTCACACGCAGGGATCCTCCTCCAGTGTCACTGTGCTAACAGCTTAGCAAATTCTAACTGCTAAGAAATCTGTGTTTTATCCTGACACTCAATAAGACCACTTTGATTGAGAGGTGTTGCCTTTAGGTAGTATCACACCCAGTTACAAATGCAAAAGCAGAATAGTCCAGGATTGATTATGAAGCGCTTCTTTCTTGGAAATAATTTTCCTTTCCTTTCTGTATTATGCACAGTAACTTTAGCATTCCATTTTATGATTTTCCCACTCACACCACATCCACAAATTCACTCTTGCAGCTGTTCCTCATGTGATTATTTCTAGTTGTTTCATTGTGGTTACCCATCTGAATGAGGCTTATTGTTATGGTATACCATCATGGTCTACAAATATGCAAAAATTATAAAGGGACAGGAAACTTTCAAACCCTTCATATCATTTCTTTTTCTTCTGTTTCTGGATATGTATTCTTTTGTTGCTGTTGTTGTTTTGCATTTCTTTTCAGATTATTCTGCAGCTATTTAAGAATAACTTTAAAAACTGCCTTCACTGACTGACTTTAAGTCAACCAAAGGACAGCAAGCAGTTTAGATAACTGTCAAAGCTTTAGCCAGTAAAACTAGCATTTATGCAGCTAATAAAAATAAAAATGTATGGTACGGATTGCTTTACTGCTAAGTTTTATTTATGACAGTACAACTGCTATGATTATTTTACACGACAGCCAGATGAATCGGTAAGGAAAAAAGCATAGTTCCAATTAAGAAGTCTATTACTTTGGAGTATATATTTACACTGGAGTAACAAGCTTCTAAATACAGTACTGTAGTGGGCAAGTATGCGCTGCTCAAAGAATTCTGTTCTCCTTTTCTCGTGAACAGCATATGGTGAGAACTGTTTCCTTGTGCCAGCAAAGATCTCTGCTGCATCAGTTATTCTGCCATGGAGATAAGAACTATGAGCTTTCAGACTCGCATACACTGTGAACAATCACTGCTTGAACGTTTCAGCTGAATACAGCTCACATCATATTACTTATTCTCTGTGCACGCCTTGGAATTGCATATAAACTGGCCTTGAAACAAGGAACATTTATCCAAATTACAAGTGTATCAAGAAGTTACCTACTCAGCATGAAAGAAATGGAAGCTGTGCCAAATTAAAAGAATGAACAGCCAAGTCTATAATGGAGGATTTGTAGTCATAAAGACTACTTTGAATTAAAGTGTCTACAGGAGACTTCATCAGTACTTTTATGTCTTAGGTGGATACCAGCCATCTTTTCACACTCTTTTTAGTTTAAACTGGGTGGAGAGTCACAGAGATTTGCATTTCAAAAAACACATTACTGGTTTGTGTAGTAAGGGATGTAGTCTTTTTAGTAATTAATATTGTACGTGAACCTTGAAAAATTAAAGTAACAGAATCATTCCATTCTGCAGTTTCAATGGAATGCTTGACAACATCAAGAGAGATACCTTTTAGCAGAGGAAGAAGAGAAGCAGGTGATGGATCTCTTCTTTCTGGTGACAGCAACAGGGCCTGAGAGAATGGCATGGAGCTGTCAGGGAAGGGTCAGTTTGGGGACGAGGAAAACGTTCTACACCAGTGGGCGGTGGGCACGGTGCCCAGGGCAGTGGGCACAGCCTCGAGCTGCTGGAGTTCAAGGAGAGTTTGGACAGCACTTTCAGACATACAGTTTGAATTTTGGGTGGTCCTGTGTGGCGCCAGCAGATGGACTCAGTCATCCCCATCCCTGGAGGCATTCAAGGCCAGGCTGGATGTGGCTCTGGGCAGCCTGGTCTGGTGGTTGGCGACCCTGCACATAGCAGGGGGTTGAAACTCGATGGTCATTGTGGTCCTTTTCAACCCAGGCCATTCTATGATCCTACGATCTTATGATCCTTGGGGGTCTCTTCCAACTCAGGATATTCTACAATTCTAGATAAAAAGTCCAGAAATTGGCATACAGTCCAGCTTACCTAGAAATCTCCACCGCTACCGAGCAGTTTTTTCTGTGTTGTACTGAACTTGCATAGGAATTTTTTTTATATAGAACTATAATTACACAGTTGGAAGTCAGACAGGGCATGAGAGTTAACACCACCTTACTTTTAAGAAAAAGAGGCTGTACGTATGTAGTGTATCATTGTAGAGAAAGATTTAGTCACCTCTATTAATCCTTCAGTACTGCCACTGAACATTAGAAGTATAACTGGAAAAAAAATGAGCTTCTAGAGTTGCACCTGGATGGGCAGAATGTTCAGTGAGCACTTACTTGATCCTTCCTCAAGTTTCTGTTGGCAGGGTTGCAATAGTCAAGTTGGAAACACAAAGTTCCACTGAAACAGGTGACGTTTCACAAAGCAGGTAATGATGCATATAACTTTAGGAACTGTAACATACCACCACCATTTTACTGAGAAACTTCCACTAAGTCTTCTTGCCCTTTGCCACGCAATATACCCACCTTTCCAGGTAAGGCCTAACGCTTCTGTTTACAAGCAACAGAGGTACACAAACACATATTTATGCTCTTTCTCATGAATACAATCAAAGAAAATATGGAAGACGATTTATGATATCGTCTACGATATGAAAGACATTCACGATAGAAAGTTCCAGGCATTTGAAATTAAGATGAATAAAAGATTTTGTAGACCTGAGGAGATCGCCTGATAAAAATTATCTTAATTACCTGATAAAAAGCTATCTTAAGAACAGCTCTTCTGTGTTCCATGGGTTTATCAGTATTCCATAACCAAAGTAACATCAACATGTATGTGTCTATACATTTCTGTACACACTCTTTAGCACACTTATGTTTCACAGGACAAAAGAGGGACTAGAAGTTGCTATTCAGAATTATCTGTGTGAGCTGCCTACATACCAGTTGGGAATGATAGATTAGCCGTATGTAGCAGAAAGTCAGCCTTAGCCAGATGCAGAAGAAAAACCCACCTCACTTTGCCTTTCAGGCACAGGGAGAATTTTAAAAAGGAGCTCAAATGAACACACTCGAGCACACGGTTGAATGGGTTAGTATGTTTGAAGATGCTAAGAAAGGCATCCATTAGCAGCATTGTCTTACTTTAATTTTACAAGTATACAGAACTAGTAGCTCATTTAAAGCAAAATGCTGACAAAATGCAGCTTTTCATGCTTTTGCCTTTGAGAGCATAAAAAAAGAAGAAATCTAGAGATTTACGATCCAGTCCTAAGTTGTTTATTATCTGTAAAACATCCAGACTGTGTATATCTAACGTTTACTGAGTACTCCCATACCTCCTCTTTTCTTTTAGCACTTTCTCTGACTACATCATTTGTTATGATTTGGTGGCCATTAGCTTGTCAGCTCTTTTCTTTTCCTAATTGAATGGATGTGAAGACAAGGAAGGCTATTATGATCGTCTAGCTCAACCTCCATAGCAATTTAAGCCAAGAAATTTCATAAAGTGAACTTTGCTTTGAGTCCATAATTTGAGGGATGATGATGAGCCCAGGATTTAGAAAAGACACTGCATCTTAATTTAGAATTTGGAAGATAGAGTTTAGTGGGTCCTTAGGGATACTGTACCAAACTATTCTCCTTGAGGGTAAAATAAAAGGATCTTATGCTTATGTTAAATTAGTATAATTTCATCTGCCAGTTACTGGTTCTCACTGTCATCTCATCTGACAGATTTAAGAGTCTCTTAATATTCAAAATCTTCTTCTCCTGCAAATCCTAGTACATTATGAACAAGCTTTTGTAAGCTAAGCAGATGCTTCTTCAGTCTCTCACTGCAAGGCAGATTTTCATGGCTTTTACAGTTTGTCACTTATTTGTATTGAAATGTGGTGCCAGTGGATCTGAAATAGTTTGAGGAATGCCACGTTTGACAGTGTTACTACTACTTCGTAATATTCCTCTGCTTCTATAGCCAAGTATTGTGCATTAAACTTTTTGAGCAGATCGTAACCGTACAAAAGCAGCATTATCATTTGATTTAAAATATTATTTGTACTCCAATGCCTTTTGCTCATTTGTATTAAAATAAACAATCTGTTAAGACCTATTTCCACCAAACTTCCTCCCCTCCAACTGCAGGCTCTGTTTCAAAAGTAACATCTCACTATATATGTTTACTGCTCCATCTATGTTATTGCATCTACAAACTTCTACTAAGGAATATTTTGTGTTTTCTCTACATAAGCTAATGAAGACAATGAATAGCACTATAACAAAGTCAAAGCCTAAAAAGGTCTGCATTCAGTTATTATTGTCAAGATATAATTACTTTAGAGAGATCCGCTGGCTAATTTTGTTTATTCAGATAAATAACTGTTGTACAGAATCATAGGATCATTAAAATCGGAAAAGACCTGTAAGACCATCAAGTCCAACCATCAGTCCATCCCCACTATGCCTACTAACCCACGTCCCTCAGTGTCACATCTCCGTGTTTCATGGGCAGCTTGTTCCAGTGCTTGACCTACTTGTAGATTTTGTATAAAAGTGTTTTTAAATGGAATATTGTATGGCATAACGTCTTCATAGCAGCTCAAAATCTGTATTTACTTTGCAAGGCAAAATACTGATCACAGTAAGAGACTAAAGCCCAGTAAATCCTGCTGGTAGAAGATACTCAACAATTCTTGAATTCTTACATGCGAATCACACATTTGACTTTCCAAAATTTGGCCAAAGATCCTCATTATGTTATTTTAGCTCTAATAATCTCTTACTTTACACTTTCAATAGGCACAAAATAAGTTTATTTCTCTGCTTTCTGAAACTAACCCAGATTATCAGTTTGAATGTCTCAGAATCTTTGTATAATTACGGAACATTGTTTAGTTGGTCATGAAAGTTTAAATTGTTTTACCTTTATCTGCTGCTACATAGCATCCTTCTTAGACAATGATTAAGGAACGTGCAATTAGATCCACAAGGTATAGCTGCAATATTATATAAAGAAAATAAATGCTTTTCATAGAATCATAGAATCACAGAATGGCCTGGGTTGAAAAGGAGCACACTGGCCATCGAGTTTCAACCCCCTGCTATGTGCAGGGTCGCCAACCACCAGACCAGGCTGCCCAGAGCCACATCCAGCCTGGCCTTGAATGCCTCCAGGGATGGGGCATCCACAGCCTCCTTGGGCAACCTGTTCCAGTGCGTCACCACCCTCTGGGTGAAGAACTTCCTCCTAACATCTAACGCAAACATCCCCTGTCTCATTTTAAGACCATTCTCCCTTGTCCTATCACTGTGTAAACAAGTCTTTCCACTTTCTATCTTCAACAAAATGCATTCAACTGAAAAAAAAACCCAACCTGATGACTGTGGTAATGTCATCTTTGGGTATCCTGTACACTGTTCCTGAATAACTTACCAATCTTTTATTTATTTATCTTACCTATATTTACACATACAACTATCATATAAAGTTCTCTGTAGATTTGGAAAACCATCTCTCTTCTACCAAAGCTGTGCTATATATATTTATATATAGGAAATACATACAAAATTGCGATTCAATTATGCCATGTTACATTCAAGCAACCGTAAGTTCAGTAGATGAGTCATCCTTTTTTTATTTATTTATTTATTTTTTTTGTCAGAATTGGGGCTTATCCGATTGCTTTGACAGTAACATATCTTATTTTGGAAAAAGGTCATCTATTATTTATATCAGACCCAAGGCACGTTTACTTGTGGGGGTTTGAAATCTAGAGCCCGAGGCGGACTGAGACAGAGGCAGAAAACAAAGCCCGATGATCCTAAGCTAGCTCAGTCCTGTTACCTCAGGTAAACCTTCGCAGAGCTGCTCACCCACAGCCGCCTTCAGACCGTGTCCCACCACTACCCGACCCCCCGATGTACCAGCTTAAACACCGCCTCACAAACACAGCAGCTCGTGGATCTGTGAAACGAGGGCAGTCGAACATCGTTAATTAGGAGGCTGCGTTTAAGGCGATTGACCGACCCGCCCCTCCGCGCCGCCTGCCTGCCTGCCTGCCTTTCAGAAGCGCCCGCAGTAATACCGAGCGGTGACAGACAGCCTGCACACAGCAGGGCGCAGGCGTTGGGACACAGCGGCCCGAGGTACGGCTGGAAGGGGAAGCCGGGGAAGGCCCTTCACCTCCACAGCGCTGAGAAGCGGCCTGAGCTCCTGTTAAAAGGCGCTCGCAAAGCCGCCGCTGTGCGGGCCGTAGCAGCCGCGGGACTGCGCGCATCTGAACCAACTCATGAGGTGCGCAACGTCCGCACACGCTCTGAGCGCAGCAGTCCCGGAGAAGGAGCCCGGTAGCTACAGGAGAACGTATCTGCGCGCTTCTGTACCGCGCAGCGCACACAAGCGACCGCACTGCGGTGGGCTCCCTTAACCCAACCGAGACCCGACTGCGCGCACACGGCCGCCTCCAACCCGACGGGACCCCCGCCGCCGCCGCCGTTACGCGGCACCGCCCGCCCACAGGGGCGGGGCCCGCTCACATGGACGGCAACTTCCGCCTCCCGTCGGCCCCGCCCCTCACCTCGGCCTCGGCTCCGCGCTGAGCCAATGAGGGTGGGGAGTCTCGGCGGGCAGGTAACCGGCCGCCCAATCGCAAAGCCGCCCCGGGGACAGGTGGGGGCGGGGCCCGGGCGCGCCGCGCCAATCGGCCTCGGCGGCGGCGGCGCCCCGTCGCCCCCGCCCGGCGGGCTCGGAGGTGGGAGCGCGGCGCGCGCCGGCCCGGCCGGGGGGCGGGGCTACCTGACAGGAGCGGAGACACCCCCCGGCGGGGCTCGCGCGCCCCAACCGCCGCCGCACGCGGGGCCGCCCGGCGGCCGGGCCGTGAGGGGAGCGGAGAGGAGCGGGACGGGCCGGCGGCAGCAGCAGCCATGGCACTGGCGGCGCCGGAGACTCGCAAGTTCACGCGGGCGCTGAGCAAGCCCGGCACGGCGGCCGAGCTGCGGCAGAGCGTCTCGGAGGTGGTGCGCGGCTCCGTCCTGGTGGTGAGCGCGGCGCGGCACCGGTGGCTGAGGGCGGGGGGAGCCGCGGCGCGGCCTCGCGCGGCCGCCGGGAAAGAGCCGGGCGGCGGCCCCGGGGCGGGGACGGGGCCTCGGGTCCCTGCGGGGCGCGGGGGGGACCGCGGCCGCGGGAGGAGGCGCCGGCGGCGGCGGGGCCCGGCGGGCACGGCCGGACGCTGCCTTCCCGCCGGCTCTTCCCCGGGCAGAGCCGGAGGGGAGGGGGGCCGCCCGGTAACCCGCCGCCCGCCCCGCTCCTTCCCGTTGTTATTCTGTGCCTTTTGTTTCGCGAGGGACGGGGCTGCGTCCGAGGTGCGGACGGAGGCCTCCTGCCGTCCTCCACCTGCGGGACGGCTGCGGCTCGCACCTCGCCTTGCTCCGAGCGCTCCAGCGGCCGGGCGAATGGTGCGAAAGTCGTTCTTTCCGTCCTAACGCCGTCTGCGCGCCTTGCGATTAGAGCACTTCTGTCGTTTGTTGTTGTGTTTGGTGCCTCGCCTCGTGCGGAAGGATGGACGAGCGCTGGCAGGAACAGTGCTCGAGTGTGTGCCGGGCGTCCCTCCCGCCTGCGCCGCGCTCACTGCTGCGCGCTTTGCTGCATTGATTGAAGCTGAAGTGCTGAGTGTTTGTGCCGAGCGGGGCTGTGACACACGGGTACG
Organism: Gallus gallus; assembly: GCF_016699485.2. Classification (NCBI taxonomy): domain Eukaryota; kingdom Metazoa; phylum Chordata; class Aves; order Galliformes; family Phasianidae; genus Gallus; species Gallus gallus. The sequence goes on from NC_052532.1 coordinate 144,688,819, forward strand.
GCTTCTGGCCTGCCTGCGCTCAGGTGGTGACGTCTCAGGCGGCCTCGCGAGGTTGGTCAGAGCTTCTGGTAAGGGTTCTTCTTCACGGTGTGCGTTTGCGCTCCGTGTGGTTCTGTTATCTCCCAGGGGGATGTTTCAGGAAGCTCTTAACCCGTGCGTCAGTAGAGAGATTTCGGTGTTGGGATTCCCCACGCTGGAAAGCTGTTCTGCCTTGTTTGCTTTTGGTCTTGTTAATGCCAAGTGTGGTCCTCCCTTCTCTATGCTGCTTGTCAGAACGTACGGCTTCTCCTCTCACGTGTACCGGTCTATGACAGGACTGCATGCTGCGGCTGCAATTTAAAGACATGCTTTATGAAAATGATGGCTCTGAAATTAAATTACTCTCTGTATAACTGTGGTTCGAGGACTATATAACACAAGCGCTAATAGGAGCAGTTCAGTGCCTGCCTGAGCCACAGCTTTCCGCAAGACGCCAGCATGTGTACGTGCACTGAACATCTACTTGACATTAACACTTCTCCAGGGATCAACTCTGTCCTGGAGAGATAGGAGTAAGGGAAGGGAGCGTGAAGGGGATTCAGGTATGAGGTTTGTCACAATAGAAGTAAAGTTGCTTTTGCAATAATCAGCAACCTTTTCCTGCCTTCCCTCCCCCAACAAAGCAGCCCTTTTGCCCCTATCCTTTGGATGTATTTTCCTGAGTTCACTTATAACTGATGTCATTGAGATGAGTTGGAAAACGTTTTCCTCGTTCTTTTATTTCCTCAACTCGATCAAATACGTAAAGTGATGTTATTCATTAATATTCAAAGTATTTTGGCCACAACAGATTATGAACCTTACAATTCTAAAGAGCTGAAAGAAGCGATGCGAAATGGAGTACTGGCTCAGTCTTACTTTGTAGAAGGTCTTCCCTCCCTGGTTTTGAAAGCAAAACTAATGACTTACCAATCAGGACTGCTTTGTGATCCTTTCTGTTAGCTTGGCACGCAAAGCCACATCCCCGTCTCTCTCAGCCTTGTGCTGAAGTTCACCCTCTTGTGCCAGCGATGTCTCCCCTGCTGTTACGTCCTCCCTACTATCACTCCCTTTACTTTATTACTGAACTCCTTTGTCCTCCTCACATGATGCTTAAATCCTGTAATAAAAGTCCAGTGATCCCAACTGTTCCTTTAGGAGTTAATTTTTGAATTTGCTGTCACTTTTTATAAAGCATTGTGATGTTTAGAGTGAAACTGTACTTCTTTGGAAAGGAGTTTAGGATAGTACCATTCTATACTTTGAAAGTATTAAAAATAAGAAATATTTACTTCTCTAAGTTGACTGGCTTCTGGGCTGACAGAGTCCCTGGGTTTTATTACCAGAGAAGTTTCTTAGGCTGATATGATAGACACGGGATTTTTATCAGCATTGAAGTAGTTGTAGAAGGTTCTGTTCAGATCTGTTGCTTTAAAGACCCACTTTTTTTTTTTTCTTTCCCTAATCTGCCTCAAAAGCTCTTTGACAGAGCACCCCCCAAGGATTTGCTGAACTGGGTTGTCTACAGAGCATTGCTCAGCATTGGTAACTGATGTGATCTTACTGTCATCACTTGGTTTGTGGACAAATTCCGAAGCTTTCCAATACTGAAAAAATACTGAAACTCTTTTCCCTTGGCTGGGCTTGCAGTGGGGGTTCTGGAGGTAGGAGGGAATGAGTTCAAGCTTGCAGTTCTTGGTGGATCATCTGCCCAGATGTATACAACTGAATATTGCTTCAGACCATACATCTCTGCAGCAGTGGATGTGCTGAGAAGTGACACAAGTCATGCCGTTATTATTTGCAGCAGAGGGCAGAAAAGAATTGCTAATACTTGTGAAGTTGTGTCGATTCTTTGGCTGTTTATTGTAGCTTCTAGTTAACAAGCCCATCCATCTTTACCATCAACGCAATACAATACAGTCCATCTTGCACTGTTTTAAATAAAAAGCATCTCCCATGTTTAAATGATGCTTATCAAGTAGCATTTCTAAAACATGCTTATCTTTTCTGCTCTATAAATGTCCCTAGAATCATATTCATGAAAGAGGATTGAAAACAGCATTATCAGTAGGACAGTATGATGTATCTTTGGAGCTGAATGTCAGTGAATTTCAGCCAACTGATAGACTAAATAGCCTGGCCCAATAGTAAGCACATGTGGTTGGCCAAGCTAGTTTTAATCACAGTGAAACAAACTATCTTGGCAGCTTTTGAGATCTCATTCGTTCTTTTTATTTGCTTTATTTTTCTGAACCAACAGGTGTGGTTTAGTTGGCACAGTTGCAAATGTTATGATTTGTCTTTCAACTTTTCATTGTCTATGGTACATGAGATATATATACTGATTGTTTGGATTCAGTTTTTGCTGTTTCTGCATGACACTAGCATGCTTGCCTAACATGATTTTCTTGTATATTGCCCCTATTTTGACTTCAGACTTATTTTGACTCACTCTGTGTGACTTCATGTTGGTGCCTTTGGCCATCCAAACACATTTATGTCTGGGGAGGAGGGCTATGAGGGTCGCAAGCCTGTTTTGAAAACCAGCAATCTTATCAAGAGCAGATTTGAATGCAGTGTTAGCCTCATGCAATACTGGCAGTGATCCCTTTAAGTGATAGTACGTTACCTAAAACATAGTAGAGAGATGGAAGTGTTGTACCTTATCCTGAATTAACCTCACATCTGAAGATGGGTGAACAAGCAACTAGGAGAATGGCATGCCGGGTTGGCTCTTCTTTTGCCATGTTAACAATAAAATGCCATTATCACGTATGCAGATAATTAAAAGATTTACGTGTACCAAATACCTTGGCAGATGTCGTTTCCTCTGTGTAAAAATCAGCATTGGACACACTGGAGATAGGGGAAAATGGTATGAAATCTAAGCGATCCCCAGATTATCTTCTGCAGTTGTCCTTTTTGACTTAAAGTAGGTTGGAGTGTTTGAAGGCTGAAATAGTCATTTTAGGGCTTAGTGTGTAACTTTAAGTACATGGTAGGGGTCTTAAGTTCTACAGGTCTTGCAGAAATTCAGCTTCTCAGATGTGGAGGAAAGTCGGTATATCATAAAAACAGTGCTTGGATCTCCAAAACAACACTTGAATCAACAATCAGAGGAGTTTGGCTGTTGTTTGATTGGTTGCTTTTTGTATTAAGGAGGCTTATGCTGCACCTGAACACAGTGTCAACTCTGTCTTTGCAATCCTGGTCAGTACTACATTATTACTATGCTTTAACACACTGCTTCTCCAAGAGCACTATTACTTGGAGGATTGTGCAGTATTCATTTTTGGCTTGGTATTTTTTGTCTGATTTGTGTATCCTTTCATGTGTCCTCTACACAGAGAGGGTCTGTGTGCTCTTCTGCAGTGTTTGCTCTGTGTGTGGTGAATGGAGTATTTGAAACCTCATCAATGGTGAGATTTTTAGCTGCTGTTGTATAGAAAGAAATAGTTCTCTCTTGCCCTCCAGTAAGCCAGCAACTGAGAAAGTGATATGTAATGCTGCAGGGATGCTGAGGTAGAGAGCAGGGACTGGAACAGTTGATGGATGCTGTGAAGGTGGAAACATGGATAAAGCTTTGAGCTTTCTATAAATGGAACGTGGAATTAAATACGTAACGATCTTGCAAGAAGTACATTGTTATGAATGGGTGGATGAAAGCAAAGAGATGAGAGCTGACACTAAGGATTTTCAAAGGAAAACAGTTGCTGCCAGTTGAGCATCATCCCAAGGCATCTCAGCCTGGAGGAGCTGGATGTGAATTGTAGTGCTTAGTTGGTATCTGAACTGTTGAACTTCAGGGTGGGGGAAGGGAGGGGAAGATGATGCTCAAACCTGAAGAGGTGGTTTTAGTTTATGGCGTGCACCACTTACGTTTCCTAAAGGAAATAAAAATGGGCAGAGTATGTGATCTTTGTGATAAATATGCTAGTCTTACTTCAGCAAAGTGCATGCGGAAACCTTTTGAATTGGATGCAAAACCCCAGTAATGGAATGGTTGTTTCTGGCAAGTCTGGTACTGCTAAGAGGACTTGTTGGGTACGAGACATTTTTGTGGTTGGGAAGACTCAGAGGCTGGGTTATAGCACTAAAGTTTCTATTAATAAATACCTTAAGACTTGCATAAATTCTAAATGTCAGTACGCTTGTTCAGAAAGAGATTGGGTGAGTGGGGGGGATTCTTGTATGAACAGGAATATATTTAACCCATTCAGCAGCAGTGGATCGTTCTTGTTAGCTTCATCTGATTTCTTTTCTTTTTTTTTTTTTCCTAGAGCTTTTCCTAGCCCAGAGATAGGGGTGATTGTTTGAAATAGGAGTAAATGCTTTAAAAACTATTGTTTCTAATACAGCAAGCGTCACATGTATGGTGGTGGTGGACTGAGCTATGGTTGCAACAGCTCATGCAGCACAGAATGCTGCAGGGTTTTCTTCTCCCCCTCCTATTAATGCCCTTAAAAGCCCAGACAAGATTATGTTTGTATCTCAGTAGCAGTGTAACTTCTCACACCTGAAGTGAAACTTGGGAATTCCACAACTCTGATTATTTTTCCCCATATTAAACATCTTATGCAATAAACTTTATATCCAGCTTAAAGCCACATGTTTGCTTATGCTGCATTGTGACCTATGCCAACGTTTCAATAAGGTCTGTAATTACCAGTTCTGAAAACTACACCTTTAATATCAACTGTTTATTGTTATTCCATAGGTGTCATTGCTCAAATTGCTGTTAAGTGTATATGGCTATTGAGGTGAGTGATCACTTGCCTCTGAGTAGTGCCTGAGATTAGACAGCCATCACACGTATGCACTTGTATGCAAAACTCAGCAAGTGGTGAATTTGACCATGTAACCTGACGTTGTATTTTTGAAGTAGATTTAAGACTGCAAAATTCACACATTTGCTTTAAAATTTATTAGTAACAAGGTACTGGTAACTCATTGAAGCTAATAAAGGGTATTGTTTTTCAGATAGCAGAAAGCTTGGGTGCATCGTTCTTCGAAATGCATTGCACGTGTTGCTCTTACTTTGAATTGCTTCAAGTAGTTGAGAGGGGGTTTGGTGCCAGTGGCTCACTATGGAGGAGATGATAGTGTCTCATCTTCATCACTGGGATCTAAGAAACTGAAATTTGTGATGGAGTTTGAAGAACTTACCTAATGTACTCAAGTTGAAAGTATAAAAAAAGTCCAGAAATCCCCCTTCCTTAGCTGGTATTTAGCTCTGGTTTTGAGGTCAAATGATGTCGAGTGCATTACTTGATGTGGGTACAGAAGGCAAAGCTTCATTTGAGAGAAGGAAAAGATAGATTCATTCCTCTTTGTCTCTCCACATTCCCCTTAGACCATCTGTGTCCATCAAAAGCATTAATTATGCAAGGCGTAAAATGCATAAAGCTGCATAAGTGATCTGTGGATTACACAATGCTCTCCTCATTGAAAGATTTTGGAAACAGCATAGCTAAAGATGAGAAGATACTCTAATTATTCTGAGCGTGTAAACTTATCTGAGACCTTCGTACAGAGGATAGGCAGGTATGTGGGGGAAGGTTTGCATTCTGTCTTACTCTGCAGGCACTGATGTATGTAGACGATTATGATTCTATGATTAAGTTTAAGATACTGTGAAATAATCTTAGGTATCGTGGGAGTGCTGTGGGCTTTGTTTTTGCCTGTAGAAGTACTTCAACTTATTCTGGTGAGAATGAAAGTGAGCGTGTATTAACTCAGAATAGAAATTTCCTGTGCTATTAAGACCAAAACAAACAAATGAAAAACAGTCTTAAGGGCCATGAAAACAATTTGTTTTACTTCATGTGTTAAATAATGACCAGAATTTCGTTGGTACAATGGACTCTGCTTTGGAAAAAGGTATATGAGGCGCCCAGAAGTCTTCAGAAAGTTGAGCAGAAGCTCTGAAGGGGATTTTTATGAAGAAAACCCGCTTGGAGAGCAAACATTTGGTACAAAGAAATCCAACATCTGTAGCAGATACTATTACTGCTTGTTGAAAGAACTACCAGCTTTGCTGGAGACACATTAAGAGAATAAAGAACTTAATCTGACTGCAGGGGTGGGGAATGGGATTCTTTGTTGGTGTAAAGATGAGCTAGTGCATCTGGTAGAGCACTGTGTCATCCGCTCCCCTCTGACTGATGATTCAGGTATGAAAGGAGGAATGGGGAATTAAGATTATTGTCTTGTGCATTCTGCTGCTGTCTCCAAAGATTGCTTCCTGTCCTGGAAACTCTGGCAGTTAAAATGGGAAAAACTGGAAAGACGTGACTCAGGACCTTGGTTGGAAACTTTGTGGATCTCACACCTCAGACTGGTGAGACTAACGTGGCCCTGCTTGGGCAGGATTTGGAGCAGGTGACTTCAGGCAGCCTGTTCCAACTTCAGCCATCTCACATCTCTGTTCTGTAAGCTTGTGCTTTATTTCAGGTGGTGCTTTCAACCTGGAGCTACCGATGGGTATCCAGAGCAAAAAGAAGGCAGCAAGAAAGATAACTCCAGGGGTGCTTGGGGGAGCGATGCCGTTCTTCTCTCACACTTTTGTGTACTCAGTCTAAGATGTTAGATTGCTTTTTAAGAACAAATTAACCTTAGCTCTGCATCCCAAGGAAGCAAGCAAATTGCAGACTGATTCAGACTGGTGTATGTGGTGGTGTCAGTGTGTATCCGAACCTCAGCTGGAATTCTACTTCCCAGACGCTGGGCCCAGGCCAGCCTTTGGTTTGGGGCCTTCTCCGAAGGGGGAAAAAAAAGCCATTCATGTTCCACGACCAACTGGAATTTCTTTCTGCTCACCATCAGAAGGGCAGGATATCAAGTGTTTTCAGAGGGAAATTTGTTATTTAGCCCCTTGAATGTTGTTGTGTTCAAAAAGAGCAGTTCTGGATAATTTTGCTATCTGAGACAACATTGTCGATACCAGTAGTTCAAGAAATGTCAACTTCATAATTATGTGAAAATCAAGGAAAAATAGTTTACATTTTTTTCTCTTTTTTTTTCTTCTCCAGGCTTGGTAGTATTCTGGAAGAGTTTCTTCTGATAATCTTAGGAAAGAATACTAGAAAATAAAAAGCATGAGATAAAAACACCAATAATACTGACACCCCATTCTTCCAAAGGTTTGAAACCCTCAGGGATCAAGTTTGTGCATAAACAATGTTACAGTCCCTACCAGCTGAAATTAAATAGTCCCTTTTGTAGTTTCTTCTACTAAGAAACATAGTTATTCACACAGTGGGAGTATTGAGTGACTTGACATGGAGTTGTTGGAGGAGGGCCACAAAGATAATCAGAGGGCTGGAGCACGTCCCCTGTGAGGACAGGCTGAGAGAGCTGGGGCTCTTCAGCCTGGAGAAGAGAAGGCTGTGAGGAGATCTTATAGTGGCCTTCCAGTACCTGAAGGGGCCTACAGGAATGCTGGGGACGGACTTTTTTTAAGGGCAGGTAATGACAGGACAAGGAGAAATGGCTTTAAAGTGGAAGAGAGTAGATATAGACTAGATATTAGGAAGAAATTCTTTACTGTGAGGGTGGTGAGGCACTGGAACAGGTTGCCCAGTGAGGCTGTGGATGCCCCCTCCATGGAGCATTCAAGGCCAGGCTGGATGGGGCTGTGAGCAACCTGGTCTAGAGGGAGGTGTCCCTGCCTATAGCAGAGCGTTTGGAACTAGGTGATGTTACAGATCCCTTCCATCCCAAACCATTCTATGACATAGAATTTACCGAATAACCAAAATATATTTAAAAAACCTTAAAGATTTAAGGTTAGTTGCAACAAAACTGAGGAGGAGTAATGGTGATTCCGAGCAGCTAGAATACAGGAAGGCCTGTAATATAGAGCCATCGCTTAAATAAATAATCCTTAGCTGCTGCTTTGTGTACTTGTGGTTGCTTTTTGATACTGAGCTGTAGCTGTGGACTTCAAAAGAGATAGCATGGTGACAGATGCTGCTCTAGCTTTGGAAATTTGAGTCACAGGCTAAACTGCTTTTACTACATTCGGGTGCTCTGTGGTTGGGAAAGAGTTATTTTGTGAATTCAGAGTAGTTTATGTTTTTACTGCTATAAAGTTAATCCTCCAACAAGGAGTGACTACATGTTATACTGAGAACAGGTAATGCTTTCGTATTATTAAGTAGGGAAAGAATTTCAATATCCATTTACATCAGTGTGTAATGTAATATCTTACAATTTGTGTGTTATCAGAGGTGAAATCCTAAGTGTAGTTGATTTCAGGGGCCTAGGATTCAATGCATGTGAATATGTAGAAATGTAAGTTGTCTGCTTGTGCATACAGAGCCTGTGCTCATGTGTTCATGTTAAGTTCTTTACTTTGAGGGTGGTGAGGTGCTGGCACAGGCTGCCCAGGGAGGCTGTGGATGCCCCATCCCTGCAGGTGTTCAAGGCCAGGTTGGATGGGGACCTGGGCAGCCTGGTCTTGTATTAAATGGGGAGGTTGGTGGCCCTGCCTATGGCAGAGGGATTGGAGATTTGTGATCCTTGAGGTCCCTTCCAACCCGGGCCATTCTGTGGTTCTGTGATGTGCTTGTGTTTTGACACGTGCTCCAAAGGAAGAGTTCAGTGGGAGGAAAGGATAGTGAGATAGCTCTTGGTCTCATTTAACAGATTTGTGAAGAAATTTGAAGCTAAATGGGAATACTAGCATTGTAGGCTTAAAGCAAAGTAATTTAAAAAGGCTGTGTTTTTGAAATGTTTGAAAGGTACTCATCCAATTTCCAGTTTGAAGGCATTGCCAGTGCCCCGGTGCAGTGATGCTAAGTGGTGCTTCCAACCTCATTTTGTTAAGCACATTTGCACCTTCTTGCACTGATTGGCACTAATATTTTTGCAACTGATTCAGTAGGTGATTTAGCTGAAAGTTGTCGTATGTTTGCCATTAAGAATGTTCAAGGAGGCTTCACTCTTAGTGTTTGCTAGTCCACAGGGGATCTTGAGTCCTTGTTGAGTCTCTGACTTGAACCAGTCTAAAAAGAGCATTCGGGTTAATGAAGAGACGACACACTTCATAATTGTTTGGAGGGTGCTGTTCTAGTTTCCTTCAAAATTCTCCTGGGAGTCTTGCTTGCCAGGCCTGTTATTGCCATGGAGTTATCTGTCTGGTATTGTGCATGGCCTCAGGCGGCCCAAGGACACTGTTTATGAACTTCTTCCTGGCCGTAGCATAGAGCATGATCCAGAAAGCTTTCCCTTGTGAAATGTGAGGTTTCTAATAAGGAAGAGAAGAATTCTCACTGTGTACAGTCTGACTGGTAAATTTCAAGGGCCAGTACTTCCAGCAGAGTTTCTGGCAGCTAATGATATGCTGGAGGGAACTTGGAACTTGTTCCTTAATAAACCAGTAACAAAGGAAAGGAGAATAACCTGAATCTGAATAACCTTTGTAGGGGGAATAAAAGTGTATGTGAGCTCTGAGTTTCTGATACTCTTCCCTGAACGCAGTACGATTGTTCAGAAACTGGGCTATAACTATTTTTTCTAGTCTGCTGTATTCTGACTGTACTTCAGTATGGTTTCATCAGTATTCCTGAAAATAATATCCTATCAATAGTGACACGTTCTGCACTTGATTATAAGAAGTGTATGTTGTGGCTATCACGTCAGTTGTTTAAAGAGCCCGGAGTAAAAAGGTCAACTTGAGAAAGCTGGAAGTTTTGTAACCACTAGATGGAGTCATGTGAGCATATTTCGTACCAGAATCCTATGCTACCGTTTGAAACATAAAACAGTCAAAGGAGCTATAGGTGCCTTATGTCTCATGCTTACTAATGGAAGTTCATTTGCTCAGTGTAGTCTAACTTGGGCAACTTCCTGAAGTTCTCTGGGTTATTCTTAGTATGGCTGCCCTCAAGATATACTTGAGTTAAGTGTGAACTTAAGGTGTGTGCCTTACTGGTTACTCCCCATGCTCACTTCTGGATGAGAATGTGTTATTACGTGTCTAGAATGGACTTGTGAGAAGGCTGACCTTTCTGCAGCTCTCAGTTATGCAACATGAAAGTACTTGCTATGGCATTTGGTGTTTTGTAATTAGTGGGGTTTTAAATGCGCGTATCTCTCCATCAGCACATATGTGATACTGTGTATGCAAGATGCAAATCTCTGAATTAGCATTCCATGGGTTGCATCATTTAGGCTTCCTTCCCCTTTGCCCAGATATAAAAAAAGGCATAATAGGTATAAACATTCCCTTGTATGTAGATTAAAATCAACTTATGAGCTGGCTACGACAAGCTTCCATGGCTAATGCTCCAGTCTTCATAAGCCTTATTTTTGACTTTCTGACGCATCGTAGCGATGACAAACTTGCTTCTGGTCTTCAGCTGGGTCATACAGTTAGGGTTTCTAATGTTACAGTAGCTTTTTTCATTTCTCTTTGATGTGTATCTCTTCTTAGGGCCTTGCTGAGCGTGCGGATTCTCATTCAAAATTACATACTATTGTCAAGATTATCTCCTGGAGGAAGCATAGCTGGCCTTCTTCTCAAGTACACAATTCTCTTGGATCTTTTCTCTGTTTCAGTGGTTGGTGTGTGGTGACCTGATACAGTGCCAAGGAATCATGCGAGGGCACAAACTGAAGGACAAATGTGAGTTACTTGGTCCAATTCCCTGCTCAAAGTAGGTCTGGTTGCTTAGAGACTATGCCAGCCTAGTTATACTATCCGCATGGGGAGATTGACTATTCTCATGGTTAAAAATATATATACACATCAAAAACTCCTTGTATATAAATTAAATGTTGCATGCATTATATCTTGCCGTGTGACTGCCACCAAGAAGAGCCTGGTTCCATTCTCTCTTAACCTTCCTGTTAGGTGGTGGTAGTGATAAGGTCTCCTTTGAGCATTTGCTTCAGGCAGAATTATCCAAGATCTCAGCAGTCCGTTTATCAGGAACCAAAACCTGCATTTTCTTCTCCTCTAGGAACATACTGGTAAATAGGAACTGTTGTTTATTCTTCTCCCTCTTGCAGGGCTTGTGGATCTCAGTTCTTTCCTGCAGCTTTATCCGACAAAAACCAGTTCCTTGGGCTGGATACACTATTATCTGGTTATTAAGGCACTCCAAAGGCGCACCATAACCGGTGTTTGTTTTAACCCTTCTGGGCTGAGGTGGCTTTGGGCCCACTTTTGTAGCATTCTGAGCTGATCCACAGACAGCTGCCAGATGGAAGGAAGGTAGTGCTCCACCTACAGATGCTGTCAGGTTTTGTGAAGAGCTGAGTTCAGTCAGTATGTGTTAAAATCAGTAAGGAACCAGATGCTCACTGTTGTCAAGATGGCATCAGTTTGGGTATGTTAAGTGTCAAGGACAATTTCTTTGGTAAAATTTTATGTACTTGAAATGTTTTAAGGGATTAATCGTATTTTTGTGCCTTAAATGCCTGGGTGCTTGAATCTTGACTGAATTACAAGGCCATATCTGCAGGAGAATGTGTCTTTGTGAAATACTTTCCTATAACGGTGGCATGTCTGAAGGCAGAATGTTGGTATTGTTTTGTGGTAGCATACTTGATGGGAAGCTCTCCTTAGTTTCATTTCTATCTAGTTACACCTAATAAACTCTTGTTACTGAGATGATTTTAAATCAATTCAAGTAGCTTTTCCTTAAAGACTTCTATCTTTGTAGGGTGCCAACCAGCATCAAACTGAAACTTGCAAGCACTAGTTAAAATGGCCTGATTTCTGGCATGTGTTTACTTTTTACCTATGAGATTCTGCTTGCTGGAACTCACCTGGTTGTTGTAGGGCTGCTTAATATTTTGAAGCCCTGCGGTATTGTAGTGAAAAGTGATCATTAGGCGTTTGCTATAGTAAGGGGATGACTGGTGGTTAGGCTTTTAAAGTAATTGTGGAACATCTGTTAAGCAGCTCCAGACAATTATGTTGGAGAGTGGCTAGAGCTTCTTCTGTATTACCTGCCCATGTCTTAGAAGGACATGTCCTTCTGAAGAACCAACTTGGAGCAGCTGTTTCATCTTTTTAACTTCAGGGGTCTTGTAGCACAGTCAGTACTGGTTCACTACACTGCATGGCAAGGAGAAGCTTGTTGCATCCCATATAAACCAGGCAGTCTAATCTAGGAATGACATTGGCAACATGTGCTAATTTGAATAACTCTGGAAATCTGTATGCAGGCCTTTTTTTCCCAAAGAGCAATAACATTAGTCATGTCCCCTCTCCACAGCCCTCATTTCCTTCCCTCCTAAGGGAGAAAGGTCTTCTCATAAACCAGGTGCAGCTAAAGGCAGTTGGCAATGTCCAGCTTGCTGCTCATACCACAAACAATACTATCTTGTTCATCTGTTTTCTTTGTTTTGTTTACTTTTTAACCATTGGATTAAAATGTTTGGCTACCTCAGGCTGTCCCTTAGCTTTCATCTCTTGGTAGAGAAAGTTCTGTTTGAGTTTGACCCTCACAAGAATTTTTCCATCATCCTGGTTTCACTTTGAGATGTAATTCTGTTAATGGATAGTATCGCAGTTGTGTCACATTACTGTCTGCACGTTCACTGCTTGGTGCAGCGTGGGGTGCTCATCACAGTTGCAGGAATTTCCGTTGTAAAGCTGGGAATCTCCATTTTGCTCCACAATAGTGGCATAGGAAAAGGTCAGCTTGTTGGCACTCTGCTTTATGTATTCACATTTCTCACAGTATTAATATTTAAGCACCTGGTAACGCTCCTCCTCAATCTGGATTCTTCCCATCCCTTACAACCTTATATTTACCTGCCTTTCAGGCTCAATTTGGAATGCTTGTTATGTCGTTGTTATCACCACTGTATTGATCCGAGTCAGTTTCAGCTGCCTTTTCTAAAATACTGTAGGAACATGATGCTAAATTTATTCACGATGCAGTTAGAATTAAATTTGCTCTTTATCAGTGTTGAATGAGAGCGCCTCCTGAGGCCTCATCCAACCTGTGTCATTCTGTGATTCTGTCATCTTGTTTGCCTTCCTCAATGAACTCTCTTTGCCTTTGTGTGTTTCCACATCCGACGTGGTGCTTTAAAAGTGAGGCCATTTTCTCACCATTTGAAAGAACTGTCTGATGCACAATAACTGCTGTAAAATGAGTAGAATTTGTGCTAAATACTTCATCCTCACCTTCTTTTTCCTCTGCCCGAAACGACTCCTTATTGACAAACTGCTGTAACACAATTTATACTTCTTACAATGTGTGGAACATAACGACTGCCCTGGAGAATATGGGACTGGAAGGAACTACTTGGATTGCTGTCAAGTATTGATTCTTTTCCCTTTTTAATCAATGTTTCTACGTATTATTATACCGTATTTGAGTTAGAAATGTAATCCTGAGATGTGTTAACTAGCTAGATGTAAGGGAAAAATGCTAATAACTCTTGAATATTTCTTCTGAATCATTCATTACAGCATCCAAGCATTTCCCTAAGTTAGTTTGTATGGGGACAAATGTGTAGTTGACGTCATTGATCTGTTTTTCCCCTCCATTCATGCTTCCCTGAAGTCCCTTTAATTAAGAATAGTCAAATAGTCATTAAAATAATAGAAGAGAGCACTGCTATTTCCTATCAGTGACTTCATGAAGTCAGTTCTGGCAGATGGAAACTCACTACTCCAAGTGGTTACTTTTGTGTGTGAGGGAGAGGAGAAGAAATAAGGACAGTTGTCAGCATCCAGCTCCCTTGTGGTTTGCCTGAACTGAGAGCAGCACGCTGATAACATGTAGGTTAGATTGAAGGGTTTTATTTCTCACTAACTTAATTTCCCTTCATTTTTGAGTCCTTGCATGTGACATTTCTGCTTTTAAACATTAAAAAGCACAAATAGGTCAAGGAAAGAAATGTTTGCTAGTACGAACTCTGTGCTAGGCATTCTGGGAGAGAGCTTTCTTGCAGCAGATGAGGATTCTTTGTGGCTGGCAGCAGAAACTGCAGCAGTATCTTTGCAGTTTCCTTTCATCTTTGATTATGTTCTGAGGATCTTTGAAACCTGGGAGCTGTTTCCCAGACCCTCCGGAATATCTTTTCATCTCTCTTGTGGAGTACAGCGCGTGCTGAAAGCCTCTTATCTTCTTCAGCTGAGCTATCCTTTGCTTTTTATCACCCTCTGATTTTTCGGCAGCTGGATTTTTGGCAGCATTTGGCTTAAACAAATAGGATTACATTTCAGTAGCTGATGGCTCCTAGTTGAGGAACGTACTGAATGTCGGACATAATGAAGATTGTACAAAGAAATATTTCTGGAAAGCACAGGGAAATTATCCGAGCCGAGCAAAGGAAGACGACATTCTGCAAATGCAATCAGGGCTGCTAGAAATGCAAAATTCACCGGATTTGGAATGGGTTGCACTACAAGTGTGGTTCTGTTTAAAGGCATCCGAACAGTTTTTGAGAGAAACTGTGGTTATATTTGCAAACAGCAAGGGGAAAACAATGCCCTTGAATATACAGCATTCAGCTTGCCAGATGAAGATTCAGGAATATTGATTCATTCGTCTCTGGTAAATACAAACTTGTTTCAGTAATAATTTTATCTGCTAATTGAAAGCTGAACTGAATACCATGCTTATTTAATGTCTACGGTGTACAGACTCTGTATGCCTTGCCTTGATAGTATAGCATGCTAGTGCATGTATGTGACATGTAATACATGTGTGCATGCAGCTGTAACATCAAAGCTTAGGCTTCATACTCATTATGTTATCTAGATTTGTATTAATAGTGTGAACAATTTGCATAAACAGGATTGGTATAGAAGATCGTATGTTAAATCTTTCTTAACATGCTCTCAGAATGCATTTGGCACTTCACGTGGAGCACAGATAATTACATTATTTGGAAAAACTGAGGAATGCATTGCTGGGAAAATGGTAACCCGGGATTTAAGGTTTATTTTTCAGATATATTTGAATAATTTTTTCTTCTCTGGAAACATTCTGTTTCCATTTAAGTTTCTGGAATGTGTACAAGAGCATTCTAGAAGGGGAAAAAAAAAGGTTAAAGGAAGCAATAACTGTTTTCTGCACCTTCTGTGCTTTCAAAGGCTTTTTTAGGTGTTGCTTGATGCAAAGAAAACCTACTTTAAAGTGAGACTATCTTCACTGTACCCCGCAGGTTAATGACGCAGATATGCGTCATATATATTACATTTAGGCTTGAGGGGGTGGAATTGCAATAGCTAACGAGCACTGCTTGCTTCAGAATTGGATGAATTAAGGAGTTAATTATTTATTTCGATTAATTTTAGGTCACTTGTTAATTGCTAACTCACCAACAAGGTGGTTGGAATAAGAGGGGTGTGGTACCTTGAAATTTGGGCAAGCTTGTAGTGCCTGCTGGAATACCCATGCTGTACAACTGCAGTTATGGAAAGCCTTCAGAAATATCATAAAGCTGTTGCCTTTGTGCTGGTCAGCTTCGTTCTTGTTGAACTGAAAGATGAGAAAAAAGGGAGGTGTGTGTGCATGTATGCAAGTAAAACTTCGGGAAAGAATATGTGTATGTACACAGATATATACACTGCACATACACATGTGGATACATACATGTATGTACATGTTTTTGTGTGTGTGCATTTATATACATACATATATACACGCGCACACACACATTACTTAGTTTCCAGGAATGAACCTGAACTGGCTTTGGATGCTTAAAATAACCGACAGTATGTGTATTGCCTTTCATGATAGTATTCCTTTTCATAAATCCTTAATATTGTTTGCTATTACACATAAAATGGCTTCTTCTAGGTATTAGAAGCCTCTTTATGCTGTTAGACATGTTAAAGTTGGCCTCATACAGATGTCTATTAGACATTTAAGCGCTGGACAGCGACTACTTCTAATAACTTTTGCAGTCCTTTGAATTCAGGACCCAGCACCTTTATTGGCCTTCCGTTATCCAAATAGATGAGAATTTGAGAATATGATATAGAACATTGTAGTTTGGAAGTTGGAGTGAAAAATTATTTGTATTGTATAACTTTTTGGGATTTTTTTTTTTCATCTTTGTTTTGTTTGCTATTTTCTTCCAGGATTAATTTCTCTTTAATTTGGGCCTGCAGACTTGGTTTGCAAAGTAGCAAGATTAACGTTAAATATCCTTAGTCGTCCAAGTACTATTGAAGTTCCAGATCTGTTAATTGGGCTTTTTTCCTACTCCAAAAGTTATAAATGCTTTTAAATAACATAACCGGGGTCTATTTTTGATGTTTATTTGATTATATTTTTCATATAAATATTTGTATGGCTTTGTCACCTTGGTTTAGCTGAAAGTAGTTAGTGAAGATAAGTGTCTTTCCAGGATAAATAATTGAAGGGTTAGTATAGAGGATTGTGGAATTGAGGGGTCAGAATGACTTCTTGCTCACTGTACTGGATTACCGTAGTTTGTGAAAACGAAAGGTGAGTTGACAAGAAAAACTCTGGCCCTTCATTGAAAGGTGGTAGTCTTGCCAGTCACAGCTGACCCTCGCTATGGCTTCTGGTGACTCAGACTGGGAACTGTTGCTCCTGATTTACCCCTGAAGAGTGGAAAGCAGGAAAGGTACTGCAATCTTGGCAATAGTGACAAGTTATTTTACAAAGCTTATCTAAATGTATACAAATGACTCTAAAAACTTTTTTTTTACACTTTGCTGTTAGAACCTGATTTTGCCATTTTCCCCTTCCTCTAAAGACTGGTTTTCAGCAATAGAAAAGACATTGCTTCTCCCTAAGAAGCCATTCAGGGAGGTGAAGACTTGAGGAATGCAGTTCCTCAGGAGAGAAGCTGCACTCAGTGTGAAAAGGGAATGACAGTGTGTGTCACCTTCCTGTGTTTTCCTTCATTGTGGTGTTTGTTGCAACAGATGCATGTGTGGGTGTATGACTTCACCTATTTATTTGTTTGTGCTGTAGCATATATTACAGCTGCAATTTATTAACTCTGCCTTTTTGGCTGTTCCTGCTATCTGCTCTGTTTAGCTAGTTTGGATCAAATATCTCCTGATACACAGTTGTTGTCAAAACGCCAGTGAATTTCAGGGAGTTCTGTACTGTAACTACACATTGACCCTCTTGCAAAACCGGTGTTGAAGATCTGTGCAAATTTCCTGTGAGCAGAAAGTACTCAGGCAGTTCTCCTGGGAGGAAAAAAGCTCCATCCTGTGAAGAAACAAGAAGGCAGCAATAGTTCGTGTAGTGTATGCTATATGGGTTTTTTCCTATTTAACTTCTAATTCCGAGGTCAGGAAGCTGTATCTAAAGTCTTAAGTCTAATTAAAGTTTTATCTTAAGCAGTTGTGCTCTTTTGATTGCTTGAAGGAAATAAAAGATAAAATGAAGTCTGAGAATGTCCTTCTTGGGAATACAGTTTATTTTTATCCATATGAGATTACTTGAGCCTGCAATGAAAATCCCATATCATTCATACAGCAACAATTCTACCCTGTCATACACACTTTATCTTATTCTACATCACAGAGTTTGAAGGACCTCACAGGATCTCTATGTTCGTTGGGGTATAAACCAATGTTTTTGTAAGATTATAAATTTAGGCTGAGATTATGTGACTTTTAACAAGAAAATTAATGGAACTGTATTTTCTTCAAATGACCTCCCAGGCCATACTTATTTTCTGTAAATGCTGAGGAAAATACTCTCATCTGCTTAGTTTTATGGGAGGTTGAAGGGCATGAAACTTGCAAGGAATGGCTGAGGGAGTTGTGACTGCTGAGTCTGGAGAAGAAGAAGCCGAGGAGAGATTTCATTGCTCTCTAGAACTGCCTGGAAGGAAGTTGCATCTAGGAGGAGGTCTGACTCTTTTCTCAGGTGACAAGGCACAAGGAAATGGCTGCAAGTTGAGTCAGAGGAGGATTGGGTTGAACATCAGGAAGAATTTCTTCATGGAGAGGTGTCAAGCACTGGGAGAGGCTGGCCAAGAAAGTGGTGGAGTCGCCATCCATGGAGGCATTTAAGAAACGCCTAGATGTGGCACTAAGGGATGTAGTTTAGTGGTTGGGACTCAGTAGGTCAAGTTGATGGCTGAACTTGATGGTCTTGAAGGTTTTTTCCAATGTAAAAATGATTCTATGATTGTATGGCAATCAATTAAAATATATAATTCCCGTGATTTTTGTCAAATTTCAAAATTACAGTACTTAGTTTTGATTTTCCTGTGACTTTTTTTAGTCCATTCTTAGCACGATATTATGTGTTATTTCTGATGTGTTGCAGTAACTTGAAGGTAGGAGGGTGTTATTTTCTCATGACCTTTATTCTTGTAGTTGGACTGCATTTTATTTGCAATCATGGTATGATCAACAAATATCTAGGAGGGATATGTTATTCTACTGTTTAGGGCCTAAACAACTGTTTACAATGGTAGATAAAGATGAAAAACGAGCATGGGTGAATGGTGATGTGGGTGTAAGAAAACCAACAAGAATTAGAAGTAGCTTTGCTAATAAGCTGTTGACATGTTGAGTGAGCTAAGAGGGTAGCTGGCTGTACTGGTTAGGCCAACGGAGAAGACATAACTTCTGAAGTGACACAGGCTGAGCTGATGGGCTGTAATTTTCTTTTATATGTCTGAATATTGCAGAAAGCACCTCTATTTATGCTTGAGGTTTTTTTTTTTTTTTACTGAGTTTCCTTTCCATGTCATACTCAACACTGCTGTTTCTCCCCTGAAATTTTACAAAATGTTAGTTAAAGCTATTTAGTAACTAAGTGTGTGCAGGATGTGGCCTAATAATTTAAATAGTTTTAAAATTTTATTAAACCTGTTGTGGAAAAAAACCATTAATTTGAATAACAGTCATTACATTTGTACTTAGAAAATTTCCAAGAAGAAATGCAGGGCATTTTGGAATAGTGTCCAGCTTTAAAACAGAGAGATTTGGGTGTTTTCTGGAAACAGAACCAGCAACCTCCTGTTAGAGTAACTGTAGTTTCTTAGTCCATGTAACCTGTTGGCTTTACAGCAGCAGCATCATTAGGCCTTATTGAATTTCTGTGGGGCTGCAGTTTCTGAGCTGCTCATGAGTCATTTTGTTGATAATGAACCGGGACATCTTTGAAGTATACCCAAGTCTGCACATTGGAAGATTGATTAATGACAGCAGACAGCTGTGTCATTCTGGAAATAATCTCCACAGTAGTCATTTAAATTGGAAATATTTTGATTTCAGACTAATATTAAATTACTTTTCGGAAGTGATTGTTTTCTTAATTTAACATACAATGTGCTTATAAGGTTCATTACTAAAAGGTCTGATGTGTTTGCTGGCTGACTTAACAAATGAGTACCAACTTTTTCCTTTAGAGTGGAAAAGTTCAATGGAAACAAAGTAGGAATATAGAAAAGAGGAGGCTGTAGGGAAGTGAGACTGAGTGAGTGGAATTTTTTTTTGTTTCTTTTTTTGTGTGTTTGTTTTTTATGTGCTTGAACAGCTTAAGCAGCAATTCCCTTGTGGTGTGCAGGTAATTTGTGTGGCTGAGTCTGTTAGGCTGCTGTCATATCATGCTTAAGCTTGCAATTGTATTAAAATTAGCTTTTATCCATCAGCACTCAGAGCACTAGACCTCATTAGACCTCTTAATAAGGAAGAAACAGACCTGTCTGATTGCAACATCTTAACTGCTCCATAGCTTTTCTTGTGTCCCTTCTATGAGAACACTTTTTAATCTCCTTTCATCTTTCTGCTTTAGGTAATGAAAATCTAGTATCTCATGTGTTAACACGTAGTTTTGGCTAAATCTTGTGAATGGATCTTGTAGAATTTTTCAGGTTTTTTTTTTTTTTCCTCATAGAATCACTCAGGTTGGAAAAGACCTTAAAGATCATCAAGTCCAACCACAACCTAACCATAGTACCCTAACTAACAACCCTCCACTAAGTCATGTCCCTGAGCACCACATCCAAACGGTTTTTAAACACATCCAGGGATGGTGACTCAACCACCTCCCTGGGGAGCCTATTCCAGTGCTTAACAACCCTTTCTGTAAAGAAGTGTTTCCTAATATCCAACCTGAACTTACCCTGGCACAACTTGAGGCCATTTCCCCATGTTCTGTCACTACTGGGAAGAGACCAACCCTGCTCTCTCTGTAAGCACCTTTCAGATATTGGAAGAGAGCAATAATGTCTTCCCTCAGCCTCCTTTTCCCCTGGCTAAACAGCCCCAGTTCCTTCAGTCTCTCCTCATAGGGTATATTCTCCAAGCCCTTCACAAGTCTTGTTGCCCTTCTTTGGACCTGCTCCAGCACTGCAATGCTTTTTCTGTACTGAGGTGCCCAAAACTGAACACAGTACTTGAGGTGAGGCCTCACCAATGCCAAGTACGGGGGGATAATTACTTCCCTGTTCCTGCTGGCCACACTATTTCTGACACAAGCCAGGATGCCATTGGCCTTCTTGGCTGCCTGGGCACACTGCTGGCTCATATTCGGCTGACTGTCCATCAGTACACCAAGGTCCCTTTCCATCAGGCAGCTTTCCAGCCACTCCTCCACAAGCCTGTAGGGTTGCCTGGGGTTGTTGTGACCAAAATGCAGGACCTGACACTTGGCCCTATTGAAACTCATACAGTTTGCTTTGGTCCATCGATCCAGTCTATCCAGGTCCCTCTGTAGTGCCCTTCTCTCCTCTCCCCTTTTTAAAAACCTTTCTTTAGACTCTTAAGAGAATACTTGAATTTCCAAATGTAGTATTTCTAGCCTTTCAGCAGGAACAAATTCATTGAACGCATCGTTCCTGAAACAAATGAAAGTGTTTAAAAGATGTCTGTGAGAAGTTTGTTAGACATAGGTTAGCCAGCACTCAGCGCTTGTTGGCATGCAGAAGCTTAAACACTGTATAATCAGGAAAAGGTATTGAAGACTGAGGATGAAATCTGGGGATAGTTGTTCAGAGTCTATATATGTAAGTTATTGTTCGTCCATAACGAGATAGATGCTTTTATCTGCTTGTTCAGCCTGAGCCAAAAAAAAAAAAAAAAAAAGTTTGATTTGAAAGCAGCATCAGGAGATCTTGGGAGAGCTGAATATCCTGCTTTTAAAGCTGGAGTTAAACAAACAAACTCCACAAAAACTTTAAAGCATGAGTGTCGAACCTTTTGGCTTGCTTGAGATGCATGGAGTGATGGAGTGAAGAGGAATTGTCTCAGTGCACAAATAAAATCACAGAATGGCCTGGGTTGAAAAGGACCACAGTGATCACTGAGTTTCAACCCTCCTGCTATGTGCAGGGTCACCAACCACCAGACCAGGCTGCCCAGAGCCACATCCAACCTAGGTGAAAAAATATATATAGTTAATGTATACAAGTAACACAACTTCTTAAAAATATATATTTTTAGTTAAAATGCAGGAGGCCAATGGAAATTCAAAACTAGTGGGATATTTAACCTTGTTGTTGTGAAACTAATAAATGTGTTAAGTTATTTTATGGAATAACAGAAGCCAAAGTTAAATAATTAAATTGGAAAACTTACATGTCTGCTTAATAACAAAAAACGTCTTCACGGGCACACCACATGCAGGTAGGTTGGAATATTAATAACAGTCACCGTGTTTTACTTGCCGTGAGGTACAAGCACATGGAACGTATAGCACGTATAAGCTGCAATTCAGCTGAGTGTGTGGTGGGCATGAGAGACAGTACTGCATTGTACCCTTCCCCTCTGCAGCATTCTGTTGTCACTTTTGCAGTCCACACTCAAGCTACATGCTAACAACTTGTGAAAAATATTGCTAAAAAATCACATAGTAATGTTACAAGTATACATTCTTGTGGGGCCACCTGTGTCTCACAGGCCATAGGTTGGACACGTATGCTTTAAAGCCTTATATGAACTTGAGTAATAGGAATGAGACTTCTGCAGTGGAAACAATGCAATTTTGTTTTTGAAATCAGAGTCTAGAGCTAGTGAACACTGAAAAGGAGTTAACGTTTCTGTTTTTTGTTGTTGTTTTAACCAATTAATACTACCATGTGCTTTAGGAACAGCCTGAAATATGCATTTCAGCCATCTACAAATGCAGTTGTCCTCTTCTGGCATGAAATTAGATGCGTTTACGGTCAAGTTGGGAGGAAGCTAAGAAACATAAGGAGCATAAGAAACAATCAAGTTTTCCCTGAAAAAAGAAGGAGCTCTGCTAAGATGACATAAAGTGAATCTGCCACTGGCAAATTGAGCAAGTGCACCTTAAATTGATACTTCACAGACTATTAATAGTGTGCAAAAGTACAACATAAATAAGACTTTTATTAATAAAACTTACTTCTGATGGAGATGTTTCCTTTGTGGTATCTCAGCATCTTTGTCCTGTCAAGGCTATGTGAATATCTTCTCGAAAATAGTGTTTTGAGAGTAACTTTAACTGTAATCTAAAATTTGAGATTTGTGTGACTCATATTGGTGTACAGATGCTTCCCTAAAAAGGTACTGGAAGGACTGTGATACTAGTTAATCCAGAATGGGCTTAATTCTTGCTTTACTGAGTGTGACCTAACCATAGAAAATCAGTGAATTTGGATTATTTTAATTAGAAGGTCGACTACTTGAAAAGTTACATAGAATCTTACTATGTAACATACATAGATATATTACGTAGCATACACATATTTTACAGAATGTAATGAGGGCTATGGAACTTGATATGCTGAGGGAGACCCAGGGAACTTGAAGCCAGTCAGTCTCTCCTCTATGCCCTATATCTATCATGGAGCAGATCTTGCTAAAACTGTGTTCGAGCTCATGAAAAACAGAGACAATTTTCCACAGCCAACATAGCTTCAGTAAGGGCAGTTCATGTCTGATAAATCTGGTGGCCTTCTACAGTGAGATTACAGCAGTGAGTCATAGAATCACCAAGGTTGGAAAAGACCTCCAAGATCATCTAGCCCAGCTGTTCACCTACAACTAATATTGCCCACTAAACCATGCCCCTTACTAGGCATTTCTTGAACATCTCCAGGGGCAGCGAATCAACTGTTTCCCTGGGCAGCTCATTCCAGCACCTGACCACTCTTAGTAGAGCAGAAATTTTTCCTAATATCTAACCTAAATGTCCCCTGGCACAACTTGAGGCCTTTTCCTGTTATTCTATTGCTAGTCACCTGGGAGAAGAAGCTGGCCCCCACCTTGCCACAACCTTCTTTCAGGTCATTGTAGAGAGTGATAAGGTCTCCCCTGAGCCTCCTCTACTCCAGACTGAAAAATTCCAGTTCCTTCAATTGCTTCTTATAAAACTTGTTCTTCAGTCACTTCACCAGCCTTGTTGCCCTTCTCTGAACACACTCCAGTGCCTCGATGTCTTTCTTATAGTGAGAGGCCCAAGACTGAATATAGTAGTCAATGTGTGGCCTCTCCATAGCTGAGTACAGGGAGATGGTCACCTTTGTGCTCCTGCTGGCTATGCTATTTCTTATACAAGCCAGGATGCCATTGGCCTTCTTGGCCATCTGGGCCCACTGCTGGCTCACGTTCAGCCGGCTGCCTACCGGCTCCATGTCCATTTCCCCTGCGCAGTCTTTCAGCCACACTGGCACAAGCCTGTAGCATTACCTGGGGTCACTGTGACCAAAGTGCAGGACCCAGCATTTGGTCTTGTTAACTCTATCTCATTGGCCTCAGTCTAGTAATCCAGCCTGTCCAGATCTTTCTGAAGGGCCTTCCTAACCCCAGGCAGATCAACTCTTTCTCTCAGCCTGGTGTCATTTGCAAACTTACTGGGGGTGCACTCAATCCCTTGATCCAGGTCATCAATAAAGATATTAAACAGGACAGACCCCAGTACTGACCCCTGAGGAACACCAATTGTAACCGGTCATAGCTGGATTTAACTCCATTCACCACCATTCTCTGGGCCCGGCCCTCCAGCCAGTTCTTTACCCAGCAAAGAGTGTACCTGTCCAAGTCATGGGCTGCCAGCTTCTGCAGGAGGATACTGTGGGAGGCGGTGTCTAAGGCTTTGCTGAAGTCTGGGTAGAGTACGTCAACAGCCTTTCCCTCATCTACCAGATATGTCACTTGATCAAAGGAGGAGATCAGTAGTGAATGAGGGAAGTGCAACTGACATCGTTTACCTGGATTTGCACAAAGCATTTGATGCTGTCTCACGTGACATCCTTGTCCCTGAATTGAAGAGATGTGGATTTGATGGATGAACTATTTGGTAGATAAGAAATTGACTGGATAATCGCACTCAGAGTTGTGCTCAATGTTGAAGTGAACTAGTGACAAATGTTCTTTGTTGGTTGGTATTGGCACTATTTAGCATCTTTGTCAGTGATATGAATGGTGGGATTGACTGAAAGGAGCAAGTTTGTGGACAACACCAAGCCGTGTGGTGTGGTTGACGTACTGGAGGGAAGGAAAGACATTCAAGGGGACCTTGATAGGCTTGAGAGGTAGGCCCATTTGAACATGTTGAGGTTCAACAAGGCCAAGTGCAAGGTCCTAAGCTGGAGCAATCCTGAGCACAGTTATAGAGTGGGCAATGAGTGGATTGAGAGCAGTCCTACAGAGAAGGACTTGGGATATTGGCAGACAAAAAACAGAACGTGGGCTGGCAACATGCATTTGCAGCCCAGAAAGATGACTGTATCCTGGGCTGCATCAAAAGACAAGTGGCCAGCAGGGTAGGGGAGATGATTGTCCCTCCTGTTCCACTCTCATGAGAACCCACGGCCTGTACTGTGTTCAGCTCTGGATCCCCCAGCACAAGAAAGATGTGGAACTGTTGGAGAGCATCCAGAGGAGTTCACAAGGGTGATCAGAGGACTGAAGCGTCTCTCCTACAAAGACAGGCTGAAGGAGCTGGGGTTTTTTAGCCTGTAGAAGAGAAGTCTTCAGGGAGATCACATCGTGGCCTTCTAGTACGTAAAGGGTGTCTACAGGAAAACTGGAGAAGGCCCCTATAAGGAAGAATAGTGATAGGACAAGGAATAGCTTTAAACTAAAAGATGGTAGTTTTAGGTTTAAGGAGAAAATTCTTCACTATCGAGGAAGGTGAGGAACTGGAACTGGCTGCCTGAAGAAGCTGAGCAACTTCATCTAGTGGATGATGCCCCTGTGTATGACAGGGAGGTTGGAACTAGATGGTTTTTAAATCCCTCCCAACCCAAACCATTCTTTGGCCATTCCTGGAAGGAATGAGTCTTTCTTACTGACTTTTTTGTGACCTTTTTTATTTCATCTGAATGTAATGTGTATGGCAAGGAACTGCCGGGTGAACTGTGAGCTATATTCCATCTGCTGTCAGCTTACTGAGCCTTTCTCTTGAACGTTTCAGTATATTTTTCCAGGACAAATACATATCTGTTAATCATTTAAGAAACTTCGCAGCTCTCAGATGCATATAGTTACAAGACTGAATCTTCCACTGACTTGCAAAATGCTATGCTTTTAACACAGCTGCAAGGCAGGATGCCAAGTGGGGGAGGGCAGTGCTAGTGTATCTCTTACTGATACAGATGACAGCTAGAAAGATTGGCTTTTAATAGTGATAATCATTCTACTTCAGTGGATCTGATTTTCATATGAACTAGTGTCCTAAAACCAGATCTAACCAACCAACCAAAAGCCCCCATACAAGAAAACTACAGGAGAATGAAGCATCAAAACATCATTAGCAGTCCATCCTTCCTTCTGTTTTTTGGAAGTTATTTGTTAAGAGGTTATATATATTATATTGTTAAGAGGTGCTGTGAGCTATGGGGGCTTTTAAAGATCCCCAAAAGAGTGGAGGGGAGATATGGAGTTCTGGTGAATTCTCTTATTTTCAAATGGATAGGATCTACAAACTTAAAGCAGGATTATTCTTTCCCCTTCTCCCCTCGGTCCTCTGTTGCTACAGGTTAAGCAACAGTTCTTTCCTTAAAGGAGCTGACAGAGATGAGTTTGACTGTAATGATAACTGGTGGATATAGTGAACGCTGATGTTGGCCACAAAGTGGGAATTATTAGAATCTGAATTAGAGTAGTTCAGTTGAAAGGCACCTACACTGAGTTCAGTTTAGTCATCTTGATACAGATTGTAAATGGGACCTAAAGCTAAAGAAGTGTCCCTAAGCTACTCCATTTTTTATCTGTTTTTGCAGTGACACTGCATAGGCATCCTTTCTTCCATCGAAGTTCAGAGAAAATGCCCATTCTCTTCATTACTGTCTCTTCATTAAGTGATATTTTACATTAGAAAAGTCAGCGCTTGGAATGAAAAGTGGTTGAAAGAATTAGAGTGTGTATGTAGAAAACTTGTCTTTTGAGCAGTAACTTTGCTGGATGAAACACTGAGATATCTTGGGAATACTGAGGACTCCTTTTACCCATGTAATTTTGTCATTACGTGAGTAACTCCTTCAGGGAAAGTGATGCAAGAAGGGAGCCAAATATTCGACACTTGAAAGTAATATGAAAAGTACTGTTGGTAAAACCACCATGGAAGGTAAAGTTCTTCAAGCGACTGTGTTTTTAAAGGGATGAAATGCATTGTTTCCATAGCAGTCTGGATTATTTTTCAGGTAGGTCTCTATTAGCTAGTAATTTCCTACAATTCTGGGAGTTGCTTTGGAAATGCAGTGAAATAACTTTTGTACAGTGACAATCTCTTTGTATTTGTGTTGTTGTGTTAACCAGAAGAAACTCTTTTTAGAGGCACGGTGTTTTTAACTCTTTATTAGTGAGGTTTTGGAAGTGCCTTGTGCATAATAAGGCTGTGCATTTCTGGTCTCAGTGAAGTATAATCACAACACATCTCAATGAAACAAATTCCTGTTCGGCA
This sequence comes from Gallus gallus, assembly GCF_016699485.2. NCBI lineage: Eukaryota > Metazoa > Chordata > Aves > Galliformes > Phasianidae > Gallus > Gallus gallus. Next base: position 144,715,638 of record NC_052532.1, read on the forward strand.
GCTGCATCCTCAAGTAGTGGTATAATTTAGTCTAAGCTGTGCTGTACTTCCGTTTTCTGAGAACAAAAGGAGCTGGTGCAATATAAAAGTGTAACTAAGTGTTCTGGAGCTATTGTCTAACTTGACTTAGTCAGGAAGATCTGTTTTTGTAAATTGAAGTAAACTGCTCATTTCCTTCTTTTAACTCTTAAATGAGCTCTGTAGAGCGTTGATGTCTAGGGTGCCTAAGTGTTAAAAAGGCTGCTTAAAAAGAAAGTGTGTTGGCCTTAATTCTAGAGAATTACTAATTAATTAAAGAAGAAGAGTTACAGGAAATCATGATTATCTTGATTAATATTAAGTTAACTGTACTGTCTCTTTCTGTAGACTCGTTGGAAATGCGCAAGTGTTGTGGATGGGGTGGGCAGACTGTTGGTCAGACTCTTGGTCACAACTGCTGTAAGCTGAAGTAAGAATATCTTACTCAGGTGTGAGAGCTGAGAGAATGGCAGTGGAGAAGAGGAAGAGAAGGGAATAACAGCATTTTAAGTTAGGCCTTAAGAGTAAGAAATGTGTTCCTGAAGCTGTGCCTTCCTACAAATACTAGTCAAAAAAGAGAGTATTTGAGCTTCCCTACAGGTTGATCTGCTTTCTTCATATTAAGGTGACTTTTTTTTTCTGTAAGAGATAAAAATTGATGTCAAGTTAAATTTAGGATGTCACTTGTACTGAAGTGACATAATTAATTGCACAAGGAAGTGGAGCAGAGGTAAGAACTGAATGAAAGTAGTGGCTTAGTTTCCAAAACTGTCTTGTTGCATAAATGGACAGGGAATCTAAATTAGGGGCGTACTTCACTTTGAAACTGAATCATCTCTCAGATGTGTTCTTTGTAGGTAAATACAGCCACTGAGGTTTGCACATTTGGAGTTTGTAACTTGTCAGTGTTGAAAAGGAGCAAAACGAAAACCAAAATGTCTCTTTCAACCCAAAGAACATAGTTCATCAGTTCACACTGCTTCAGGAGGAGTTTAGCGTACAATGGTGCATTAAAACTACTACATGAGGGTGCTTTGTTAGTTGAACCTTCAGAATTACCAAAACAGTTAACTAAGCTGCTTACAAAATTGCTTTGCTTTTTGACTAAAGAGCTGTGCAACAGTGGTCCTGATAAATCACTGCCTCTTACTTTGGGAGTGTGCGTCTGCTGAGCAGTAGAACCATAGAATGGCCTGGGTTGAAAAGGACCACAATGATCATCAAGTTTCAACCCCCCTGCTATGTGCAGGGTCACCAACCACCAGACCAGGCTGCCCAGAGCCATTACCTATGAGTAGTGGTAAAGCACGAGATTGTGTTGGTACACAAAAGCGAAAGTGAAGCACGACTTGAGTTCATATTACAGTTAAGTCTGGAGTTGGAAGATACCGACCACTACGTGCTGTCTGGTCTTGAGTCATGAGGCCAAGAGATGCTTCTGCAAACCTTATGGGACAGGGAAGATCCTCTGCTCCATATTCTTGTGTCTTCAAAAACAACGAGGAGGCCACACAGGAGGCAAAGCCAGTAAGTGCTGGCTGACTGCTTCTCCTGGCTGCAGAGCTGAGGTTTTCTCAAGTGACCTCATTCAAGATGTGTAAAGATTTTGTTGCATTGTCTTCTCAGTGTTTTCTTGGCAATTGGTGATCAACATCTGAAATGCCGGAGGGTTCCAAAGAGGGAGGAATGAACTGACAGAGCACAAGTGTGTGAGATAGGAACGAACTAACTGGCCTGAATGAGTGGAGGGACTGAAGGAGCCCCCACCCCCCTCAGAAATCAACTTTTCTCTTTGGGGCATTGGTCCTAAGGTGCGTACCTGATCAGAGGCTGGCTGGTGATAGTACCTCCGTAAGTGACGCTAGTATCAAAAAACAAAAGCAAAACAACTTTACACTTCTAAAGTGTAGAAGGAAATTTTACAATAAATATATTTCAAATTACCACGTCCTTCATTTTATAAGCGCTGTATAAGGCTTGGACTGTTTCACACGGTCATTTTAGAAATGGACGTTCTCTTTTGTGTTTGATTCAGAACTGTAAGGCATGAAAACGGATCCACCTTCTTTTTTTTTCCCCCCGGAGGAATACAACGTGCTTGGGGGCTGGCCTTTGTCTGTCATGCATTCCCACCATGACAGATTTAGCAAACTGCAGCCGAGAAGTTAGACTAGTTCATACTTTCTGCTGCTTGTGTTGGGAGAAAGCTATTGTTTTCACTGGATCACTGGCATGGTAATTATTTTGATGCCAAAACGCGGACAGTTTTGCTATTCTTCCTATTTCCAATCAAAGAATGCAGGCAAGGACAAACAGAAATCCTAAAAAAGACCTTATTATAGAGTCTCCGCAGCAGCGCAAGGATGCAGGTCTTTGTGAAGCAGAAGCGGACAGTCCTGTGGTTGTACTGGTAAGAGCTGTTTGAAAGAGCTGTCTCTACCCTCCAGTAATTTCAGCTCTGTTGGAAAAGCTGCTTAATTTGCTATCGATGAGAAGTTGCAGTGCGCTTACTTGTGTAGGTGCATTTCAGTTTTGTATTCTGTACTTTGTGTATTGCTTGCCTTCATTAATTTTCACAGTTCTGGTTCAACGCTCTGGTTTCCTCACAGTGTGATTTTGGACTTGTATTTTCTTCCTAGCTGCTTTTCAGTGTCTATTGTGCCTAGTGCAGCTGTAGAGTACTTCAAACCTAGTGTGAATACTACTCGCATTTCAAAATCCATTCCAGCAGTTGAAGTATACCTGAACTCTCTAAAGACTGTGCATGTAATGGTTAAATTTTATTTAAACTTTCCAAGTTCTGTGTCAATTCAGGTGCACTTAAGCTAAGGGTGTATTTCTCAGTGTCTTCAGTGCACATTGTTTGGGAATTTAAAGTAACTGCAAGTGAGGGGGAAGGGGATATTCCTGTATGTAAAGGAGATAATCAAATGAAATCTATATATATGTATTGCTACACTAGTTCTGTTGGAGTTGTAATAGTACAGCAAGAGAATGTAGTAAGCAAACAGTAATGTATCCACCAGCTGACTGCAGCGGGGGCAATAAACCTCTTCAACCAACAGAGGAGGGTTGTTAAACATGCATCGGTAGAAAGAGGCACGTAAATCATTCTTACTAAAATTCCAATTTTACTTAATGGTATCTCATACCTAATTGGTGTGTAAAAGGCTGAAAGTCTCCTCTTTCTGTGTCTGACTGTAGTCGAATTTAGTGGGAGCTGTGATCCCAACCCATGTCCCCCAGCCCTGATTTAAGTTCCATACTATGTGCATTTAAAGCTCAAGCATTTTGGCATACGTACTGATGTACATCTGCAGCTTTATGGGAATTGTTACTGTACATAGCTGGAAGCTTACATGTGCGTTTGTAAGACAAAGTTTCTTTTCCTTTGCACTTTTTTTAGTGTCCCTCTACTCAGAGCAGTTGTTAGTAAAACATGTTTTTTCTGCATGGGTGTGTTCTGATTTCTGGGCCAGATTTTCATCAGTACAATATGAGCTAATCTTGTGTGCGCTTTCCTGGCTTTGGAATGTTTAACTTTATTTAGAACTGTTTTTATTCCCCCATGAATACTCTGAGAGGATATTTAGTGTTTCTGCAGATACGTAGAGTACTGCAGTTGTTCAGTGACTGTACGCACTTAAAAACAAGAAGAAAGAATAAGAGGTTACTGTATTTAATCATAACCGTTTACAAAGGTTATCCTTTTAACTTCCCAGATACTGCTTAATTTTAGTATTCATGGGTTCATCTACCACCAGTGTTTCACCTCTTTTTTGCTGTTTTATCAGATAGAGTGGATGCATTGGAAACAAAGGTCAATATTTTAAGGGAGAGCACTTAGTTTCCGCATAGGTCACATAAAAAATGTCTTTGCTTTTCTTCCAGTTGCTAATTTTGTCTTAATCTGTTATATATATAGACAAGTGTATACATGGCGTATAATTACAGAAGGTATGATATCCATTTTTGCTTTTTTGGGGGGAGGGTTGTAGATGAAATGGTACGAGGACACGCTGCACTGCGTGCACTGCCCTCGTACATCAGACATCCTGCGATTCTCTACCTATTGCTCTGCTGTCCTTCCTGCATCGATGCTCAATAGCAAGGTGAATTAAGTCAGCCTTCTATGAAAAGTGTTTATAAAGAAAAAAAAAAAAGCCTTAAGTTTTTAACCAAAACTTTTCATTCCCTGGTTAAGTCTCCTCTAAAATATTAATCTTCTTACTGTGTTTTTTCCCCCAAGAATGATAGAGAACACACTAAGTTCAGATAGTGGAATCATATGCTATTTTCAGTGAGCTGAAGTGTGTCTGCACTCTTGTTTTCCTGTGGTTTGAGTTAGATCATGTCATGTATTTACTTTTGAGGTGCACAAGCAAGAAGAGCCTATGGAAAAAGCATGTAGATTTTCTGGGTGGTGCCCTTTCTTGGGCTGAGCTATTGTTCCACTGCCTGTTGTAGAAGTCACCAGATTAGTATGCCTGCTGCCGAGCTGCACTTTGATAGTAATTCACAAGCAGTAGCTGCTTATCAAATCAGGAGATGTTTCTGGGAAGCCTGAACCACTTCTTGGAAATAAACTGGAAGTACAAAGTGTAAGGTGTGTGAGTCTCACAGAGCAGCGCCTAAGTGTAAATCCATTGTTAGAAGTTTCTGTGCTGATTGGAGAACTTAACAGGGCACAACACGCTTATGTTGTGTCTGAAGGTAAACAAAATTACAGAGGAGGCTAGAAATCAAATAACTGGAACTGGATCTGTATTAAAAATGTGACATAAATACTGGCAATTCAGAAGCTCTGATCAAAATGGTTGGATTCTGAAAGATGTTCTTGGTTTTAAATGGACCCAAACCATCAGCTGAGTACATCTGATGGATGAAACACAGTAATTTAGACTATGCTCATTGCATTTTGGAAAAGCTCACTGTTTTCTGTGACAGCTCTCTTATGACAATAGAATGAGAGTTTTTAGACTTTCTATTTAAACAAACAAGAAGAAACATTTTTTGCACAGTGTTTCCTTAAAAAAACAATGATTAAAGCTTGTACAACTGTCTATTCTTTGTATGGGTGGTTCTTTGTAGCTCGAGTAAATACTTCTGGTCCATTTACGTCAGCATGAGAACAGGTGACTGGAAGAGTGCATTTTGTTCTTTCACATCTCACAGGCATGATGTTCGAGCAGATTAGATTTTTTTAATGTGGCTTTTGTGACAGCTGTTCTAAAATGCTTCCTATTTCTGATAAATTTCCATGCCAGTAGGACACTGGCAAAAACGGAGTGATGCAGTGCAGATCCTTTCCTCTGTTTTGTCGTCGTCAAACACGTCAATGGCTGGCTCGAGCTGTGGACACCATGAAACCTTGTGCTCCTAGCATTATCTTAGATGACTGAAATAAAACCATTGCTCGTTGCAAATCAATAGGAAAAATTAAGTCTGGTTTGTGAGACGTGGTTTTGCAGTCTTGACCAGGCTGTTCTGTGTGTGTCAGCAGGTCCGTAAGTCTTATTCAGTAACACTGCACAAGCCTAGTATCTTATATATTACGTGCAGTAACAGACTAGGCAAATCTTTTTTTTTCTGAAAGAGAGCTTGAGAGAGAATCTGCTTCCTTATGATGTTTTATGTCTGGCTAAACGCCAAGTTAGTGTGCTGTTTATTGTTTTCTTTTTCGTATCTGCTTTAAGCTGATAAAACATCCTCTTCCTTTTGAATCTGACAAATGACTAAGAAAGAAACGCGTGGCTCTGGAGAAACTTGGAGAAGGAAAGTCTTCAAGAGGTTTTATGGAAACAATTATTTCTGTGTCAAGTGCTTTGCTGTTTAAATGGGGAGGTGGTGGAGCTACATCAGTGTCCCATTGACTTAGAGGAGAGATGTGTGTTCAGGACATCAGCTGCAGAGAGTTTTAGGTTCTTTAAAAGCTTGTATTAAAGTAGGAATTTGTTTCTCATCTTGCGTTTGCTTCACATAAGCAAAATGGGAGCAAAGCTAATTTATTTCTGAAGGTAAAGCAAACTACGGAGGAGGCAAGAAGTCAAGTAACTGGAACTGTGTCTGTATTAGAAACCTAACATAAATACTGGCAATTCAGAAAGTCTGGTCAAAAATGTTTGGGCTCGAAATGTGTTCTTGTTTTTAATGGACCTGAACCATCAACTTAACATCTGATGAATAATGCAATGCTTTGTGATTTAGACTGTTCAAGTTTTTTTGAAAACTCTACATCATCTTTGAATTTTCCTTTTAAATTGTACTTTTTATTTTTAAATTCACACTTTGGCATTTTGTTTTGATGCTGTGAAGCAGGGAATTGTGAGTGGGATTCCTCACTACAACAAAGACATTGGGCTACTGAAGCATGTAGAAAGAAGGGCAGTGAAGGTGGTGAAGGGTCTGGACCAAAAGTCTTAAGAGGAGTGGCTGGGGGAACTGAGTGGGGGTTGACCTCTTCTCCTGTGTAAGTATCATAGAATCGCTAAGGTTGGAAAAGACCCACAGGATCATCCAGTCCAACCATTCGCCCTTCACCAATGGTTCTCGCTAAACCATGTCTCTCAACACAACATCTGAACGCTCTTTGAACACCACCAGGCTCGGTGACTCCACCACCTCTCTGGGCAGCCCATTCCAGTGTCTGACCACCCTTTCAGAGAAGTAGTATTTCCTAACGTCCAGCCTGAATCTTCCCTGGTGCAGCTTGAAGCCATAAGTAGTTACAGGGTGAGTGGTAAAGGCCTCAGGTTGCACTAAGAGGGGTTCAGTTTGGACATTAGGAAAAATTCCTTCTCTGAAGGAGTGGTCAGGTGCTGGAATGGGCTGCCCAGGGAAGTGGTGGATTCATCGACCCTGGAGGTGTTCAAGGAACGTTTAGATGTTGCTCTAAGGGACATGGTTTAGTGGGAAATATTGGTAGTAGGTGGGCGGTTGGACTGGACAATCCTGGAGGTCTTTTCCAACCTCTTTCTGTGACAGGCAGAGACCTGATTTCAAGACGGAGTAACGTTTCTGAGGCATTATGTGAAACTGTTTCAGCTCAATTTTTCAGTTTACAGTATTGATCTGCACCAAAATGTAGATAAAGTTTTAACAGCTGTTGCCATAATGCGTAGTATATGTGTGTTTTTATCATGTAATTCTTCATAAATACAAAGAATTTGGTGATTTATATTCACAACTATTTAAAGCTGTTCTAAGTTTAGTTAGTAAAAATAATGAGGCTCACCTTCCTCTGAGTTTCTGTAGTTTTTACTTTGGAACGTGTTTAAAATGTGAAGTCAGTGCAGAAAGAATAAAATTGTGTGATCAAAAAGGCCTCCATTGCTGGAGAATTCATTCTAAAAATAAATAAAGGTTTTGGAGTGCATAGAATTCAGAATTCTATCTAAGCCTTTGTTACCATCTGACCAGTGAACAGAATGCTTGGCAGGGTAAGCAAAGATTTTTCTCTGTGCACAGCCAGCTGTAGTGCCTTGACAGCTGTACGGTGTTTAAATGTTGTATTGGTGTATGGTAACTGAAGAGAGGTACTCAGGCAACTAAGAGGAAGAAAAATTACTTATGGGGATTCTGGAAAAAAACCTATTGAGAAGGAAGAAAGTGAATTAGCCTATCCCTACTGCAGGTTATTGAATTAAAACAAACCTCAAAGCTAAGACTGTTTTAGTCTCTGCTGGACCCAGATCAGGGTCCTCTGGACAGTATGAAGCAAAATTTAAATATTTTTGTTAATAGTGGAAAATATACAGATGTTTATTGTGCACCTTACTGTGTTTGGGGGAAATAATGATTACTTCTCTGGGGCAAATAGCTTGCTTTTCTGTGTAAGGGTTGCTGTTACCCATATGATATCATGTGACTACATTTCTGAATACTCTCAGGTTTTGGTGTAGAAGAAATCAAGTTTTGCCAGTATTTTAAGAGCTATTTCTTACAATGGCCAACAGTTTGTAATTTATCTTCATTGTATACCTGAATTTCTTATATTTTTTTTCTTCTTCTTCTAGGCAAAACCAAAACTCATAGAACCAATAGACTACGAAAATGTCATTGTTCAGAGGAAAACACAGATTTTGAATGATGCTTTACGTGAGATGCTACTGTTCCCCTACGATGACTTTCAGGTAATTTAATACCCTGTCCTCCACCTTTTAAAAATCAGATTTTTAGCAGCAGTAGTCATGAGAATTTCGTATCTCTTTGTTATTTAATATTCTCTAGCTTTAAAAAAAAAAGGAAGAAGTATTTACCATTAGTCCCTTTATACTGCTCAATTATTCTGTCAGGTTATAGTTGAAGAAATAGCACACTTTCTTCATCTATTCAGATTATAACTCAGCAATCTTAACTGCTTTTTGAAGTAGGCGATCAATCACTTCTAGATGGTTTCACCCCTTTCTGGAGTAGGAAATCGTGTGGTGTTTGTTCAAAAAAAGGATCTGCTTTTTGTCATGGTTTAACTTTTGAAGAGATTTTTTTCCCTTCATAGCAGTGAAGAGCAGGAGTCTGTTAATGCATGTTAATCCACCCAAAAAAATCCATCTTAATGCAACCCCCCCCACACCAAAAAAAAAAAAAAAAAAAAAAAAAGAATGTGGCCAGCAGGTCAAGGGAGGTGATCCTCCCCCTCTGCTCTGCTCTGGTGAGACCACATTTAGACTACTATGTCGAATTCTGGGCTTCCCAGTTCAAAAAAGATGGGGATCTGCTAGAAGGAATCCAGTGGAGGGCCATAAGGATGGTAAATGGCCTGGAGCATCTCCTGTATGAGGAGAGGCTGAGTAAACGGGGTCTGTTCAGGCTGGGGAAAAGAAGACTGGGAGGGGATCTGATAAATATGTATAAATATCTGAAGGGAGGTGGGAGGCAAATGGATGAGGCCAGGCTCTTCTCCGTGGTGTGCAGTGATAGGACAAGGAGTAATGGCCTAAAACTTGAACATAGGAAGTTCTGTGCTAACAAGTAGAACAGTAAAGATGATGGAGCACTGGAACAGGTTGCCCAGAGATGTTGTGAAGTCTCCTTCTCTGGAGATATTCAAGACGCAGCTGGATGCCTACCTCTGCAATGTATTGTAGAGCACCTGCTTTAACAGGGGGGTTGAAATCGATGATGTCTTGTGGACCCTTCCAACACCTGAGATTGTGTGATGAGCCAGCATGTGCCCTTGCAGCCCAGAAAGCCAACCATATCCTGGGCTGCATCAAAAGCAGCATGGCCAGCAGGGTGAGGGAGGTGATCCTGCCCCTCTACTCTGTGCTGATGAGGCCTCACCTGGAGTACTGCGTCCAGATGTGAAGTCCTCAGTACAGGAGAGAAATAGACCTGTTGGAGTGTGTTCAGAGGAGGGACACAAAAATGATCTAAGAGGTCTAATGACCTAATACCTCCCCTAAGAGGACAAGCTGGAAGAGCTGGGGCTGTTCAGCCTGGAGGAGAGAAGGCTCTAGGGAGACCTGAGAGCAGCCTTTCAGTATCTGAAGGGGGGCTGTAAGAAAGAAGGGGACAGACTATTTAGCAGGGTCTGTTATGCTAGGACAAGGTGAAACAGTTTCATACTAAAAGAGAGGAGATTTAGATTGGATAGGAGGAAGTATTTTTACACTACAGGTAGTTAAGCACTGGACCAGGTTGCCCAGAGGGGCGATGAATGCCCCATCCCTGACGACATTCAAGGCCAGGCTGGACGAGGCTCTGAGCAACCTGATGTAGCTGTAGGTGTCCCTGTGGATTGCATGGGAGTTGAACTAGATGACCTCCAAAGGTCCTTTCCAACTTAAACAATTCTATTCTATGGTTAAGAAGTTATTATTGTCAGAGAACAGAAACTTCTTATATTATTTATGCTTTAGCAATTTAAGCCTTTTAACCCTTTTTTGCACAATCATTTATAGTTTTGAAACCTTAAATCTTGATATGGTTGCCAGTACCTTTTGAGTCATTTAAAGAATGGCGTATTTTCTGTAGTTGCCATTGTGCTTCACATCTGTTTTCTTAATTTCCTTTTTCCTAACATGTTGCTGTTACACAATGCAGGGGCAGTTCTTGGTAAACCTCTGCTCACGTGCTTTGTGTTGCCCTCATCCCCCATAAGATCAATTTAAAACAATGAGTTACAATATTTAGAACTGCCTGTATACATGCTTTGAACAGTTTATAGGTGGAAGCCATTGTTTAAAAACCTGTTCAAGCCATTTCCTCTTAACAGCATTCTGATTTTATTTTCATGAAGTTTTTCCTCATGCTTAGGTTAAACTGTTTACAGTCTAAAAAGCATTTGCCTAAAAAGGAAGCCAAGCCCTGATAATTTCTCAGGACATTAGGAGTAAGGTTAATTTGTTACCAATATGGTCATAAAACTAGCACTTAGAAGAGCTTTTCAGTGCTCTTCTATTATTTGCTCTGCAGCAGCAAAATAGCACTTCTTCAATCATCTAATAAAAACATGGAAGTTATTTAGTTCATAGAGGCAGAGCAGTAACACTACTGAGTTTGTCTTAAAGTTGAAATTATTTTGGGAGAACTTGGAAGCGTTTGTCATTAATGTAGGTAACATTTTTTCAGGTAGTCCTCCTAGTTAACTGAAATGTAATTTTGTGGGCATGTTTTTCATACAGTCAGTAACAAAAAAGTACTTCTTAATTGGAACAGGTTGCCCAAGGAGGCTGTGGATGCCCCATCCCTGGAGGCATTCAAGGCCAGGCTGGATGTGGCTCTGGGCAGCCTGGTCTGGTGGTTGGCGACCCTGCACGTAGCAGGGGGGTTGAAACTCGATGATCATTGTGGTCCTTTTCAACCCAGGCCATTCTCTGTTTCTATGATATGATTCTATGGATTGTTATTCATATTTGATTACAAATAACATTTTTAGAAAATGTTTTTATAATGTATCTGCAATTTTCAAATATATTTGGGATTTGTGTAACGTACTGAAATGTGTTAAGTACATTGACATTGCTATTGTGATTCTAATTGCCAAGTGATTATGTAACTGACTTGTAACTTAGTTCTGCTCAAGTAAGCTACAGAACGTAGTTTTCTAATTTTCTATTAGCTAAGGGTTGAGATTGTGACAGTGCAGACTTGTACTGATTCTAGCAGCTTCTGGTTGCTTTGCCATTTTGATTTTTGCTCCAGAATTTTCCCACCATTCTGTTAGATTCATTTAATGTCTTGTTATGAATTCACTGTTAATGCCAAATTCAGTTTGTAAACTCTTACTGCATCAGAGTTGCTAGGTAGTAAAGAAGCACTAATGAGTACTTGAAGCCTGTATCAGAAAATAGAAAGCTTGCACAGCAGCTGGCTTCTCTAACAGTCTGTTGCTTGCTTTCCCCACTGAATTTATTTCCCTAGGAAAGGGGGGGAGGAAAAAATACAGAACCAGTAATTCACTTTTTTTCTGATAATCACAGAATCATAGGATGGCCTGGGTTGAAAAGGAGCACAGTGATCATTGAGTTTCAACCCCTCTGCTATGTGCAGGGTCGCCAACCACCAGACCAGGCTGCCCAGAGCCACATCCAGCCTGGCCTTGAATGCCTCCAGGGATGGGGCATCCACAACCTCCTTGGGCAACCTGTTCCAGTGCATCACCACCCTCTTTGTGAAGAGCTTCCTCCTAATATCTAACCTAAACCTCCCCTGTCCTGATAATCTCTGACTGTTCTCCAAATGTGCAGTCAGAAGTAGCTGTAGCCCTCAAAATTACTAAAGAAAGATGTCAGCAGGGATGGAGCAGAAAGCGCTCTTCAACCTTTGTCAGTTTTCCCAGAGCAGTCCTGTTTTGCTTTTCTCTGGTTTCCAGAACACCTCTTTATCAGCATCTTTACCTACTTACTGTTTTTTTCAGTTGCTTTTCACAAGCTTGAGTTCTGAATTTTCTCTATGACTTCACTCTAACCGGTTTACTTCCCAACTTGTTCTCATCAAACTTGTGAGGACAGTCATTGTATGTTTGGAGGTCTTTTATGCTGTTTACTTTGTGGAGCTCGATTTCATTCCTGGTAGTTGGAGGTTCCTGGAAGTTGTCTGAACTTCCAGCACCCGTGTGGTTGGCAGGCTGTTATGTTGTTGCTGTCTGGTTTTGTTTCATTTTCACTACAGTCCCTACATAATGTGTTTGTTTTATTACTGTCACAGAGGTACTTTTCCCCCACTTGGAGCTTCACCCATTAATCTTGCTAATCTCAGTTAAAGTTCTGTCAGTCTTGATCATTTGAGGTTATGACTCTTCTATTCTCTTGCCTCCCAGTAATACTCTTTCTCCTGTCCTTTGGGTACTCTTGTATGGAATTTTGTGTCTCTTCATAACTTACTTTATTATTCCAAATCACTTGCATTTCATTTACTAAACAGTGAAATGGCCCCTTAACAATCTTCATGAATCAAATTGTTACCATGAGCTCAACAGCTGAAATGAGCGATGCTTATGTTAATTGCACAGCAGGTAACTTATTAAAAGAAACCTTAACTTAAAACTCTACTAATGGTCATTTTGCAATGAGATACCTCGTGTCTAGTTTTTCAGAATACCTAACCTCTGAGTACTATCTCTATTCTTACAGTGAAACCTTTTCTCAGTACAGAATAGATTTGCCTGGAGCAAAGATTACATAGGTGCATTCCTACTGAAGTTAAACATACCATTACAAAGTTACTCTGTTTTTATGTTGAAGGCGTTTTGGTGCTTAGCTTCAGCTTTCTTCCTTTTGACTTTCAGTTGAGTGGATTTAGAACACTTTCACTTAAAACTTTTGAGTTTTAGTTAATGCAAGTTAAGTACCTCTGGAAATAAACAGCATGCCAGCTTTATGGAAATAGAAATAAACCTAGGATTCTTCAAGAAGCCCCCTCATGGGTAGAAGGAACAAGCCAAAAAGTCCAAGCATTTCAAAGGACAAAGTAAACTGATGAAATACAATTTTTTTTAAATGCCATTAACTTCTTTTTCTTTGAAATCTGTTTCATGTTTTTCTTTGAGTCCTTTGCTGAGTTATCGAAATCTGGGATTCAGTTTATCTTAGAAATTACCGTATAACGCAGCTTCTGACATTTCCCATAGAACCGGCAGGTCTCCTCTGACACCTAGTAGCCCAAAAGGCATCATTTAGCATGCATCATACCATCTTTTCCACAATTTGTCACTGCTTCCTGTTGATTTGCATCCATAAATCAGCATCCAAAATGTGTGATAATGTGGGTAAAAGACCATTGAATTTTTACTCTGTGGTCTTCTCCCAGTTTTTTGTGTCCTTGTTTTTTCAGTCCTTATTTTACTGTCAAGATGCAACACATTTACATCCTCCTGTGCTTTCTCTCTCTACTTTGCAGCTTCATGGCTTTTTGTTTGTTTGTTTGTTTTTAACTCCTTACCCATTATTTTGAATAACCATCTTTCAGTAACCATAATGTCAGAGGTTTTAAAGGGATGTGTAGGGTAAAGTGCGCTTTGCAGGAAATTTTAATAGCTCCTATTTAACAACCATCACTAGGAAGAAGCTGTGAAGAGAAGGAAAAAAAAGAATCAACAATCCAACAGGTGTGGGCAAGGGGTATGTGGTGTTGCAGTGATGCTTTATGTTTTTATGCCAGTGTAGAATAACAGTACTGTCACTAGGCAGACAATTTACAGAGAACATTTTCAAGTAGCTCCCAATACTTAGTCACCTTCAAAGCGTAGAGAAAAATATGTTACAGCCCTGTTTAAAAACATAAGAGGAGGAAAAACAAAAGCTGAAGATTAACAAAACAGAACTAGGGCTCTCAGGCATGCCTGATTGGCCTCCAGACAAACCAGATGGACTTGAAGAATGTTGTATGTTGGCCAACTTCGGTCTCTCACCTACATCCACTGTATTCCTTTCCTCTGAAATACCTGCATGTGGATCCTGTTGTTCAGTGCAGAATTGCTCAGGAACACTTCATATGTGTACTCAAGGTGGCTGAAGTGCTGCCTTTATTTTTTTGCTATAGATATGTTGGCGTTGTCACCATATTTCCTAGAATGAAGTGAATAATTTCAACAACTACTTTGGTGTATGATTTATTAAAAAAACCAACAAAATAAAAGTTGAAGTTCAAATTAAGTACTTTGTGTATGAAAAACTTGCATATCCTTTTTACTGTGATAAAACTAAAGACTGTCTGCAGTTGATATATACTTGGCAGCAATGACTTGCGAATAAGCTGTGACCTGGAAATAGGGTCAGCAACCGTTGCAGCACGATTGTGCTTGTTTTAAATATGTAAGTATGCATTGTGTTAAGACACCCCAGAACCAAGTCCTTGACTGGTCCTTAGTTCCACATGAAAGCAGGTTTGTCTTGAAAAGAAGCCTGGTCATCTTGCTGTTATTTTGCCAGATTAAAGAATCTGGAAGGAGGACTAAAATGAATCAGAAGATTCAAGGGGGAATGGTTTTAAACTGAGATGGAAGGTTTAGGTTAGATATTAGAAGGAAGTTCTTCACAAAGAGGGTGGTGACACACTGGAACAGGTTGCCCAAGGAGGTTGTGGATGCCCCATCCCTGGAGGCATTCAAGGCCAGGCTGGATGTGGCTCTGGGCAGCCTGGTCTGGTGGTTGGTGACCCTGCACATAGCAGGGGGTTGAAACTCGATGGTCATTGTGGTCCTTTTCAACCCAAGCCATCCTATGATTCTGTGATAAGACTGCACACCATGGGCAAGTACTCCTGGGCTGTGTGAGTCAGTAAAAAGTATTTTCTGCCCTGGCCTTCCTGTGAAACCTAAGTGCATTTTGGTGCTGTCCTAAATCTCTCAAAACTGCTTAGAAAGCGTTGTCAGTGAGAGCTGGGTTATGTGCCTCAGCAGGGCATGGGAATCCTAGGCAATGTTAGAAGTTGTCTTCCTTAGTTTGCTAATATAGTAGCTGAAAGGTTTTGATCTTCTTGAAGAGCATGAGACAAACGTCCTGTAGTTCCTGATGCTTCCGCAAATCAAATGGCAATTGGAGCCCAAATTGCTGTACAACACATAATTTGTACAAAACAGTTCAGCCAATGTAGATATCAGGAAAAGAAATTTAGAAAAAAGAGTTTTTTCTTCCTGCTTTTTCTTCTGGACTTACACTCCTTATGTATACAGATGCTTGCATTTTGAAGTATTGTTGTTCTGGTGCTTTAAGAATTACTTTTAAGGATTTGTTCTAAATAAAGTGATTGCTTCTTGCTGCATTTCCTGTCTCACTAAGAACTGTTGCAGCTGAAGGACAACTTGACAAAGAGGCAGTATGCATTATATCAGTTAATGTGTACAAATTTGATAAATTCTGGTTTGTAACTGATCTTGCCACAGATAAAAAGATAACAAGCTTTTTATGTGAAAAAGCTAGAAAAAATCCTTAAGTATTGTGTTGGTAGTTGTGTAGCAGGAGAACAGCAGTAGAATTTGCACAGGTATGTACCACCAGCTCAGTTCCACTGAGTTCCACTATAGTGCAGGACTGGGCAATTAAGTTCATGGCTTTCCCATGAAAAATACCTGGTAAGATGCTATTCTAGTCTCTGCTCTGTAAAACAACAAATATAAAGTAAATAGCCTATTCTACCTGTATTGTGATGAATAAAATGGAAATAATTTTCTATCAACTGTCAGACTGCTTCAGGATGAAACAAGGACCATTCTGTCATTTTCCTCTTAGCGCTGCTAATACTCTTCTTCCCCTCCCCCCCCCCCCCCATTGCTTGTGCTTCTTCAATGCAGGAGAATAGGTGTATTTTACTCATTGCAAAAAATGACCTGTGATGAATCTAGTGAATTTATAATGTGAAGAAACAGAATTTGAAAGAGGAGAGGCTCCTTAAGTTTTCTAGCTTTACTTATTTATTTATTTATATCTTCCCCATTATTACTTTTACTCAGTGATTGTTGTGCTCAGCCCTCCTGAGTAGGAGAGAGAGGACTGGAAGGGTAAAAGTGCAAGAACTCATGAGTTGAGATAAAGACAATCCACGAGGTAAAGGAAAAGCTGCATGCACAAGCAAAGCGAAACAAGGGATTCATTCACTGCTCCCCATCTGCAGGCAGATGTTCAGCCATTTCCAGGAAAGCAGGGCTCATCACACATAACAGTTCATTGGGAAGACAAATGCCATCACTCCAAACATCAGCACGTCCCTCCCTTCCTCTTTCTGCAGTTTGGACGTTCAGCCTCACTTCTGTAGCTTTACAATGATACGTAGAATGTTTACATCTCTCAGATTTGATTCAATTTAGTGAACGGTGCTAAAAGCGTCTTGAGATTAAAAGTGATATGTGTGTATATATATATTCTCATGTTTTCAGATGGATTGCAAATGGAAAAAAAATAGCCTATATATTCATGCTGTGGGTGTATGACAGTCACAGATATTCACCTTTTTCTCACCATCGCTGGTGTTTCCTAAGAGAAACAGCAAATTGGTTTTCTGACTGCCAGCAAATTGAGCTTCACCTTCAAACTTCTGCTAACGGTGATAGATAATGAAATGTATTGAATCACTCTTTGATTGCTGAAAAGCAAAAGAACCATGTTTGATTATAGACGTGGAGTTCATGGATATTCAATATGGCGAACACCTGCTAATATAAAATGAACGAGATTTTTCTATTTGATTAAAAAATTGAGAAAGAAAATTGAGGTTAAAATCAAAATGACCATTGAGACTGACCATTACTAAAGCAGCAGTGTGATTCATGTCGGTTCCAAACTGTATGCAGAAATCATGCTAGGTAACCAGGTATATTTTTTGCATTTTTCAACACTTCTTTTTATAAATGTTTTACACTTCAGGCTGTTGTTGAAAACAAGTATTGTAAAGTCGCTATGGTTGTAAAGCGGCACATTTTCTTAATAAGGAACATGTTTTGAGAATTCAGAGAACTTAAGCATGCAGTAATAGTGTTTAGCAGTTACCCTATTGCAGGTGTTTTCAACTGTGTATTTTAAGATTTATTGGTCCCATAATGTTGTGTTTCTTTTTTATGTGTGCGTGTTTGGTTTTGTTGCTTTACCTCTCGTACTCAAGCAGTTAGCGCTGTCACTTTTCAGTAGTGCTGGAGCAGATGACTGACTTGACCGTGAATGCAGGCTACATTTTGTTTCCTTAAACCTTTACTCTATTTGAATATTTCAACTTCAAAAGCCATCCCCAGATAACGGGAAGGAACTTTGATAACAACAAAACCATCACCTCATGGATCAGTCTCTCAGCAGGGACGATTTAAGATGATATACTGATGGATATCCCTTCTTCTTGACCATTAGTATGTGGAGATTTGGGTTTTTTTTTTTATCTTTTCACATTTTTCTCTAATGGTTTGTGGTACTGTGATGCTTGAAGTGAGGGATCACAGCCCCATTCTAAACACAGACCATGGGAGCTCACTTGTCCATCTCTGATGACATAAGCTGTGATTTTTTTTAATGTTTTCTGAGCTGTATACAATCATTTCTGTTTGCGATCACTTACTTGTGGGCCAGAAGATACTGTAAAGTTTTCATCTTTTACACTTCCTAGTTTAAAGTGCCTAAGGCTTAGCACAGTGTTAGGTTTTGAAGCAGAAATTCATAGTCACAGTAACGTTTCCTGTTCTCTGTCAGCTGTTCTTCTCTGAACTCTGGCATAGACTGCGAGTAAGTTCTGGTTTGGTAAGCATGCTTTGGCTGACAGAAGGGCATAACAGGGGTCAAGTCTTTCTTTCTCACCTTCAGTTTAATAGCATAAGTCTCTTTTTTTGCCAGCTGAGATCTGCAATTGAGCTGTTTTTATTTTGGTATGAAGTTGCTATTTTCTCGAGCAGTAGTTTTTATATGTAGCAATAACACTACCCTAATGTCTGTGTTAGAAGTATTGAAGTTACATTGTCCTGGTGGAATTGTTTTTACCAGTATTTTCTTGTCACTGTTGTCATAGGAGAGGAAAACACTTCTTTATGGCATCTAATTCTTCCTGATTCCAATCTTGTCACCTTAATCTGGCTGTGAGGAAAAGAACAAGTTGCTAATGTTTAAATTGAACTAAATTGTTGTTAAGTGGATGCTCTCCTTTCCTGTATTCATAGGATGTTTGCTGCTGAGCTTCTCTACTGTCTATAGCAATATAACTTGAGTGTTGTCATACTGTATTGTCTTTCCTTTACTTGCAAGTGTCATTGATCTTGTTGTTGTTATTTATCAGACAGCATTATTGAAACGACAGAGTCGATACATTCACTCAACAGTTCCTGAAAATGCAGAGAAGGAAGCTCAGAGCTTGTTTGTTACTGAGGTAAAATTGGAACCTTATGTGTATGTGCCTAATAGCAATATTATATCTGACCTGTATTTCTTCTGCTTCATTTATTGTTTAAAAAAAAACCAGAAAAAAAATACCCTGAAAAAAAAAAATGTCGCAATTTATCTCTCAATATTTTGTTTTGAAAACTAGTTCTCTAGTTTTGTCAAGGGAAAATTTCCAGGAAGAAAAGCATTTTCTCCTTCAGTGGCTAGAAAAGGATTACAGGATAGCTGTGAATAGTGTTGCTTGTATCACTGACTTTTGAGGATGGTTCTCCTCCCACCTTCCCTTACTCTTCATGCTTTTGACTTTGCCCGTTGAATATGGGTGATGTACATGCATAATATTGATGGAGGTATTGAACCTGAATGAATCAATGTTACTTACTTTTTTTAATGATAAACTATTTAATTCCAGATACTCTCTGTTTATTCACAGTAATTCTGTTGTTTTCTGGAACAGAGGTATTCATAGTATTAATGCTTAGTACAGGCCAAAATTAATCCTTCGTCCTCAGTTTCTATACTACGTGTAAAAGAAGCACATTCTCAAACTTAGTTTCTCTTAACCATTTTTTGTGTTGGCATTCCCTTGGTTCTGACTGTTACACAAGACATTTTGTGTCTTGTTGAGGCCTCTTAGGAACAAAAGGCTTAACATTTTTGTCTTTTTTTATATTATCTACTGTTTTTTCTACTAATATACTTCAAGCTTGTATTTTAACACCTGAAACAACAAGTGCTTGTCTGTTGTAATTTTGGGAAAGCTGATAGTTTCAAACATCTTAATCCATTTTAAACCTTAAAGTGATTTCTCCACAGCGATAGCTACCGTTAATATTTAATCCAAATAATTCTAAGATAAATCTGAAGGTGATACACAAAGAGGGAGGAGTGCTCCCTCTTTGTAGGGAATACAATACTCCAAATAGGAGTGCTTCCCTCTGTAGGGAATACAAGAATTTCAATGATTTTCTGCAGAACAAACTGCTTTACAAATTTTAATGTTATATTTTGAAATAGAAAGAAAATGTTTTTGAACTGTTAGGTGCAGTATTTGCATGCATGTAAATCTGTTAATGGAACACAAAATTTTGTACCGCATGCCTTCTAACAACAGATTTTGTCAGTTTTATGGTACTTCATTCAAAGCCAAGATAAATCAGTACTTTTATGTTTTAGCAACATGGGTGGAGTAAGACGGTATTTCCTGTGTCCTGGTCCAGGGCGCTTGCTTTTCAACAGCTGAAAGCATGTTAAGCATAAGTCTAAGAGAAAGGAGTTTTTAGTTTCTCCATCAAAGTGCATGCAAAATTCAATATTCTGTTTTAGTAATTCATCTGTCTTGTAATGCTGAGCTTTCTGGTTTTATGTGATACACATCTAAATGATCATATCCTATTGAAACATCACTTATTACAAAAAGCTGCATTGCAAAAGAAAGGAAGTGTACAGAATTTTCAGAGATCACTGCGTAATCATAATAGTGCATAAACAGCCATATCTGAGAAGGTTTTTTTGTGTATGTGTGTCTAGGGAATGCTGTTACAGAGTTGATTGTTTTCCAATTAATACTGATATTTGGTTTCCTTTAACATAGTGCATCAAAACCTACAATTCAGACTGGCACGTTGTTAACTATAAATATGAAGATTACTCAGCAGAGTTTCGACAGCTTCCAAAGTAAGTATGTTAGCCACTGGTATAATACAGACTTGATGGATGTAACCATTTATATGCTATACCAATGTTTAGTAAAGACAATAAAGATTTCTAGGATGGAATTAATATGGAACGTGAACTTTTAAGATCTTATTAAACCATTTTCTGGGAAGATACCATGTAGCGTTGCCTTATTCATAGGGAGGTCATTACAAGAATTTCTTTCATTGACAGCTTAGAAGTAAATATGAGATTAAAAACAAACTCATTTAATAGATGAAACTTAATGGTAAAATGGTGATTTATTGTTTTTATAGTTTCGGAGGTCGCTTTTAGAACTCTCCTTAAGAGCTTAAGGAATAGAACCTAGACTAGACAAATAATTATAGGCTATTAAATCAGTGAGGTAGACACTTGTATTTTCAAATGTTGTGCTAATACTCTCTATATATACCCTTAACAGGCAGACAGTGTGTTAAGGGTTGTCTAGAAATCCAAGAAGAAATATGAGCATTGCTTTTCTGAAATCATACTCATTTTTTCCATATTTAAACCCGTATTCAATGAAAAATAGTTTAAAATGGACTAGTTTTTTGTGTGTGTGTATGCTCATCCTTGATACAGGCATGCAGTAAATATCGCATCAACTCACAGCTGCTTAGATGCAATTAACTGTGATGTTATGTGCCTCTTTGAGAGACATTCTTGGATAAAAATAGAATTGCAGATTTAAATATGCTTTCAGTGCAAAGGAAAAATTACTGATTTAGTTCTCAGTACATATTTGATCAAATTCAGATTTGATTTTAATGATTGATATTCATTTTTATGTTTGCATTAATCATTAATAGAAGCTGTAGAAATTGCTGGAACAAAGGTTTTATTTAAAGTTTATTTGAAGGTGATTTGATTTCACTAGGAGATATTCCCATTAATGAAAAGTTTTGCTATATTTATGGCACGTGGATGGACCTTCTGATGACTTCCTTCACATTCCAGAAAGCATTTTGACAGAGGGAGTAGTTTTTTGACAGAGAGATGGAGAAGGGGGAACTTCCACTGTTCTTTTTTTAAATTTATTTCCAATACATCCCTTTTAAATTGACAAACACAGCAACAGCATTGCTTTTGCTCTCATTTGTTCTTCCCTTCCTAAGTCCAGATGACCTTTTGCATTGCAGTTTGTTACAGATGATAATTATCTACCTAAGATATTAAGATTGCAGCAAACAAGAAGGCATTTGTTTCTCCTCAGTTATACAAAGGGACAATGACTAGCAGAACAATAGAAAGAGTGTGGCCAGATGTGCGAGTGAGGAAAATTGCAGGATAAGAGAGAGATTGTGAAAAAGTATGTTTTTAGCCAGACATTCTTGTACTTTTTCCTCTTCAGCTAGGGAAATAACATCTTTTTTTTTGCCATATGGAATATATAACCAATCGCCAAATTGCTGGTATCATAGAAACTTTTTCTTTCCTAGTAAAGTGACAAAACCGGAGAAGCTTCCAGTGCATTTATATGAAGTGGATGAAGAAGCAGATAAAGACGAGGTAAGATAATAATAATTCCTTTATTCTGCTTTCAGTAAAGAATGTTGAGATAGGGTAAGCAGAGGTTATCAGTTAAGTGTTGATGTCAGTAAGACCAGATAGTGCATTGAACAGCCTGATTTAAGAGGGGGGGGGGGGTAGTTACTGTACCTCCTTTCAAATAGCCTTTTATTCCTGAGATCTTGGTATGAGTAAAACAAGTTTTGACAGATGCTGAAAATGTAGCATTTCAACAGTCGTGAAGAATCATCTTGGAGCTTTCATAAAGTCTGCTTATATTGTTTCTGTGCAGAGTTGAGTAAAATCATAGGTGAACCTGTTCCAACCTGAAAGTACATGCTGAAGAATGCCTAACAACATAGAATACGTGACAGTATAGTCTGAATTTAAATTAGATTGATAGAAATTTGGATGCAGGGTAAGTCCTGAAAATATGTGGTGAAAATGGAAGCTAATAAAGTTTAATTAAAGCCTTTATTAGTCTTTATTAAAGTCTTATGCGTTTTCATTTTTTGTCATTGGTGTAGGGAAGCCAGAGGTACCCATATTCTCAAGTAGTTTTCCACTATGTTTTGAATGTGAAAGACTTTGTTCGATAATGGTTTCTGTTATTTGTATGATTTGTTTAGTTTTTCCACACCCTATTTCAGAACACAAGCTGGTTAGAAGCCAGTTCTCTCTTAAGAGTACTTGAACTCTTGCATCACAGAAAAAAAGAATCAAAATCAAAATAAAATGATTTTTGCATTTTATATCCTTGATAATTACTTTGTTTGTAAGTTTCTTGTGTTCAGAACTTCTGCTTGTGAAATAAAGATGTCTCCTTACAAGTTTTCCTAGATGAAATGTGAAAATGTAGTTGAGGGAGTGTGTCTGAACATGCAGATTTCCAAAGAGTCTCAGGATACCATTCATTTCTCTATTGTTACTGTTAATGTGCACTGTAATATTTGGATGGGCAGATAATTTCATGTATCTGTATCCCAAGTTTTCCGGTTTGTAAGATGAGAGTAGTAATGCTCTCTGTTATGCTGAATTGAAGACTTGTCAGAAATACTACCACATTAGTGCTAACAGAAACGTATTATAAAACAGCGAGTAAAACATGGAAAAAAAAAACATAGATGAAGGTAGGATTTACTGTGATTGTTAATGGCAAATATAGTTGTGGCTAGTACTTGTTAAGTATTGAAAAAATGGATAGCATGGGTATTGCCAGGTAGTACATTTCTTCCGTGTAATGTAAATGTAAGCAGGGGGGACTTCCTGTTTCATTCTGCCCAATTTCCTGTTACAGCAGGCAGTAACATCATAGCTCTTACAGAGTTAATAGTTGCTAGAGGACAGATCAGTTGCTCTTTGTGGAGGAACTTAAAGTGTAATCAGAAGAAAAGAGAGATTAATGGGAATAGGATGGGGAAACAGATTGTTTCCTCCGGGGAAGAATATCTTGCTGGTTAAAAAGCGATGCATTTTTTTTATATGCCAATAATTTCAAAAGCTGAACAGTCCTTTCTTTCAAATGCTTACGTATTCGTTTGCCAAAAAGCAGATGTGCAAATCTTAAATTGAAAGGTGTTTTGTCTTTTTTTCTATCTACAGGTTTTTTGAAAGGTGATTTATTACGGGAATGATAGAAAAAGACAGAGCTGTAGGTGATTAGAATTGGAGGAAAAACAGATAAAGATTTAGTTTAAGCTTACCCTGTTAAAACGGGAGAATTACCTTTGCAAATGTAATTCATGCTATAGAGCCATCAAGTTAATGTTTATAAATGGAATTTTTTAAATCAGCCAGGGATATGGGGGCCAGACAAGGAGTTGTTTTTGTTGAAACAGTCGCTGTTGGAATAAATTTTGGAGCAGTGTTAGTGGGAAAGATCATTAAAAAAGTGAAGCATAATGTCCAGCAGTAATAATAAAAATAAGGAAATTAACTTATCAGCTGGAAACAGGAAGTGTGTTTTCATTGTGAAAGAGATGTGTTAATGACTATGAGCTTTGTGTTATTTTGTATTAACAGATGGTAGCCTGGAAAAATTTGGTAGCTTTTTGGCTCTGTAGGCAAGGATTCTACTTAATAGTAAAGGTGTAACTAGAGAGGCCCAAGTAATGGTCAGTTTTGCTGTTAGGAAGTATCATGCAGTTCAACAGAGCTGGGAAACAGTGTGTCTCAGAGTCTTTGAACCAGGAAGTCTTAATAGAGACAAATCTGAACTTTTAGTACCACAGGTAATGAAGAAATTCTTGTCAAATCAGGCGGTCCTTTTGTGTCTTATGAAAGTACAGAAAAGATGTAATTTCATTATTATGTGACATGCTGTACAGAACCAAGTTCTGACGATCTCATAATCACTTCATCTTCTTGACCTTGTGGTTTTAAACCATCCTTTCTGAGGGGACAACTCCCAGCAGTGTAGCAGGAGAAGCACAGTTGTAAACCCAGTGTCTTCATTTGTCTTCTTTGTATCTGGATTGTGGTGCAAGAATTAGGTAATGAAGAACAGAGTGAAGAAGGGCTAATGAACTGAAGATATAAAACAAGTAGGCTGCACTGCTTAAAGAGTGAGATTCATGGAGGCATGTGAACATTTAGTATTTTTAGTCCTTGCTTGTGGAGTACCTTTCAGGTGTTATGAAAGTTGGGAACCGTGTCATCCTTGCTGGACCTGATTTCCTTTCAGGAAGACTATAATTTTTGCAGGAATGGCTTGACACGACTTTTGCCTTCTGTTAGCAGTTTTTTGAAGTTCAATTGTGCATATGCCTATAAATATGCAAGCTAGGCAGAATAAATAAGCTGTAAATAAATTAACTAGGGACGTCTTACAGAATGTTTCTTGATTTAGTTCTAGAAACTAATGAATATTACTCAAAATTTGGTTCAGCTGTTGAACTAATGACTGTGCCACTCATATGTTACTACTTTCTGTGCTACTTACACTTAATAACTGAGGAAAGGAGTTAGAAGAAGTAGATGATGGCAGTTGAGGAAGTTTTTGTGGTTTTGTTTTCAGTTGGACACTTGGCTGATTTTGAATGATTGGTTGTGATGAGAGTTTTTTCTGTAGATGGTTGGAACTTTACAAGTCTAACTAATTAATGTTTTTGTTGTGTTAGAATGTATTACGTCAGCTAGAAACCATGGTGAAGTGTCTGCTTGGTACTGCCTTTAATGGTTGCTTGAATTGATGATTTAATATTTATTATGTGGAAGTTGTAAATCTTTCATTTTGATCGGTTTCAATAGTAGAGTACTACTTTTCAGTAGTTAGTAACATCCTGTGGGTTTGGATGTAGCTGCAGATTCCATGAACTGGCAGATGTAAGTGGTTTACAGGCAGTAGGGGTACTGTCCGATACATGCACTGGATCTGCTGTTTTTGTACTTGCCATTACTGACAAATTTGGTCTTATTTGTCTTAGAAAGCTTGGGTTCTGAAATGTCAATGACCAGAATTAATTAAAAAATACAAGAACTTAGTTCTCTGTAAATTATTAAAAACAAAATGTCTTTGAAGTAATATGTACTAAAGCAAATGGTTTGAGAAATCTTTTTTGAAGTTTTGGGTAAGCCCAATCTTATATTGTTCTTTCTGATAATAGAAATTGCTAATATTTCTTGCAACGTGAGATTAGAATACGTAAAGAAAGCTTATAGAGTAAATTCTATTGAGCTTTTTATCTTTAGCCCTTCTAAGGGTAATTTATCTTGTCTAATATTTGGCTATCTAAAGATCTAATCAGCTGTCTATTGGGATCATCCTGCTGGCCATAGAGAAAACCTATGTATATAAGTGGCTGTGTTGCATATCAAAAGTTAGATGAGGTCAGTCTCATCCCTCTTCTTTAATTAAAATAGTTAGAATTAGAGAGATACATAATTTTATAGAGCATTTTTATCATTATGTTTTGAACATAGCTATTCCATCTTTAAAAAAATAACTTCTGAATTTTGCTGATGTATGTCAATTTCAGTCTGTGATGCCAAACTTTTTTTCCTTCCTTCCTTCATCTGCAGGATGCAGCATCTCTTGGGTCTCAGAAAGGTGGAATAACAAAACAAGGATGGCTGTACAAAGGCAACATGAATAGTGCAATCAGTGTGACAATGAGAGTAAGTTTATGAATGTCCTATGCGTGATGAGGAATGAACACCCTTATTAAATACCGCTGTGCCCTTGTGAAGTCCACTCTCATGTGCTTTACTTGTAACAAAAATAGCATTGGATGAATGAGAGATGCCTATATGTGAAGTCTTTCTTTTTAATATACCTAAATAAAAAAGCTGCATTAAAAATTAAGTATGTGAGAGGTGAGAGAAGCGTAGTGTTTTAAAAACCTTTCTCACCTGTGCCCAAGAATATTATAGTAGAGAAGGGGCAATGTAGTACAAATTCTTGTTTGTATTGCATCTTTATTTAGAAACCAATGGTAATCACAATAAATACCTATTTTACATCTAATGCTGTACAGCCAGTTATAAATACCAAGAGGTAGAAAAAAGTTTCAGATAATGCAGTAAAATCTTACTGCAGACTTTTCAGTTAAAAATGTTTCTTATGCGTTACTGATTTCAGCCTTGTTTTCTAATGACACTGATTAGGTTATGTGCAAGTAAAAGCTTTTCTTCTGTAACTGGCTGTGTAAGTAGCACTTCTGTGTTTTATTACATGAAACTGGTTAATACCAGTCTTACAATTCTTTTTCTTTACACCTTTCTTTTCACTAGTCATTTAAAAGAAGATTTTTCCACTTAATCCAACTTGGTGATGGATCGTATAATCTCAATTTCTACAAAGATGAAAAAATATCAAAAGAACCGAAGGGATCTATATTCCTAGATTCATGCATGGGAGTGGTTCAGGTAACTATAACTATTCTGCCTGCTTTTAAGTTAATTCTGCATGTTATATGAAATTAATTTAGAAAAGTAAAAAAATACAGACAACTTTGGTCATAGATAAGCATCTGCTGTGCAGACGAACAACTGAATATGCTGCAAAATCAGTGAACTAGATTTTAAATTGAAAGAGGTTGAATTTGAAAAATGTTACTGAAAGCAGTAGAAGCTACTGGTTGATGTCAAATATTTCTCAATAATTTCAAACAGAATTTTAAGGCAAAGACATAAAATAACACCCTGAAATTATGGCAAAGTAATGACTGCTAAGAAATTAGTGTTAAGTTCAGTTACATTTTGTTCTTACATGGGCTGTAAAATGTTTTACATAGCTTCTTGTGTGGGATTTCTGTTGTGGGAATTGTATTAAATTCAGTCATCCTTCCAGATCCTTTCATTTGACCTTTATAACATTACTTGTATGTGCTTCTCTTTATTAAAAAAAGTTACGGGCTTTGGTAAAAAATATTTGTCTCTAGCAAGTGCCAAAGAAAAGAGGTGGGTTTTTTGTGATTCTGTTATGTGTTTACAGTACATTATGTAACTGTTTTGTTGGGCACAGCATACCTGGAAAAAAAGCATTGGGTTTTAGAGTTCTGTTAACTTTAATAGAAATTTAGTTTAATAGAAACATATTTTTAAAGTATTTTTTTCTTAGCATGAAGTTGTTTGAAGATTTATGCAAAGAGATACAGCAGCTCTAGAGAGGATTTTCTTGTGTAAATATTGTAATAGTATTTTTGGATAAGTATTTAACAGGCACTTCACATAAAAAGTCCTGTAACTACACTAAATTCATTCATATTGCAAGTTGTATATATAGGTTTACACAAGTAATTTTACTTTACAGTTTTGGCCAGTTCTACTACAGCTACTTTCATTCATGTTTTTGAAACATTCTAACAAAAAACCCAGTTCCTAAACACATTTGTAGTCTTTGTTTTCCAGTTCTTACAGTGCATCTTTCCTTCTGCTTTTCTGATAAAACTTCTTTTGCTTTGGTGCATTATAGTAATGCACTTGTCCAGAATACTGCCTGTTTTTGTTAAAATGTCTGAAATGCAGAATTGTTGGACAAAATAGCTTAATTTGATTTGTGAGTAGATAGAATGTAGAGATGTCATCATTAGGTCTTCTCTTTTATTGTAGAACAATAAAGTCAGACGTTTTGCATTTGAACTCAAGATGCAAGACAAGAGTAGTTACCTTTTAGCTGCAGACAGTGAACTTGAAATGGAAGAATGGATAAACACTCTGAACAAAATCCTTCAGCTTAACTTTGAGGCTGCAATGCAAGAAAAGAGAAATGGAGAATCTCATGAAGGTAAGCAGGGTTTCATGCAGCACTGGCAACAATGACTACGCATTCAAAAATAGAGGCTGCTGAAACTTACTTCCTTTTGATCACAAAAAATTGTATGTCTTTTCTTTGTTTGTCGTAATGATAAGAATTTTGGTCGTTTGGCATCAGTATAGCACAGTTCTCTATTAATTTGGCCTGTGTTAAGTCCAGGAGAGAATATTGAGACTGACAGAAGTCTAGATAACAGAACCCATGGGAAAGAATCATCACAAAGGTAGCTTAAGGAAGAGAGAAAACTGAGGCGGCACTTGTTTTAAAAAGCATAAAATACTGTTGAAAATGGATAATCTATTCTGTGTCCACTCTAGACAGAAGATCAGGGCATTGTGGTAACAGTGAGGTACTTAAATGTAACTTTCATTACCACATTACACAGTCCATAAAGATTGCTTGGGTATAGCTTATTTTCTATTGGAACCCTTTAAGTATGGATAAGCCAGACATCTGTAAGGACTGTGGTGTAGTTACAGTTAATAGTTGGGTGACCAAAGATAGTCCGTATGTCCTCTTGTGCGTTTTTTGTTCTGAGAGTTGACGGGGAAGGAAAATTGGTGTTAAACTAAGGGCATGCCTGTCCATAGGAATCCTGAAGAGGTAACAGAAAGTTGATCTGCTTATAGATGTCACTATACACCAAAGGAAAATTTAGAATTTAAAATTAGATGTCATGTATTTTAGTGAAGATCACCAGAACTTAACATGATACATTTGCAACAAAATCAACTAAAAAAAGGGAAGCCCGCAGCTTTGTGAAGGACATTTTGGTCAGTGATCACCAACTGACCTTAGAATCAGAAGATGCTTATAGCTAACAGAATGATTGCTTTGTATCTCCAGTAACCATTGAAAAGTAGACTTAGAAATCTGTACAGAGGGAACTTGTTTTGAGATCAAGTAACAGTTCATGGTGGAAAAAGTGACATAAACTTGTTCATTGAGCATCTTCTTTCACCACACAGCTATCAAAATTAGTATTAAAGCTGATTTTCTAGGTAAGATTAGGAATAACTGCTGGTTTACCAATTTACTTAACTGATTACATCTTCTAACAAGTCATTGCATAGAAGTGAAATGACAGAGTCAACAACTACAACCTGTTTCTGTTAGTTGTTATTTTGAGAGGATATGAGTTACAAACAAACTACTCAGAAATAGCTTTGCTTCAGAATTTTAGAAGTTTTTTTTAATGTGTTTTTTAATTGCAGATGATGAACAAAGCAAAATGGAAAGCTCATCAAGTAGTTTTGACAGTTATTATCCTGAAATAACAAAGGTAATTTATATAGTAAATGATTACTCAGGATATAAAGTACTAAACATAATACTTAGTCATTTGAACTTCCAGTAAAGGAGAGTTGTTTCCTTCCAGTTTCTTTGTGGTAGTTTAAAAGCTCTTGTCAATTGGAATAGTTATTGAGCTTCCCTTTTTTTTTTTTCTATTGGAAGCAACCTGGCTGGTGTCTTCAAAATTTATTTAAAGCAACTCTATATGTTGTCTAAAAGCAACATTTTTATTATTTCATTAGTGTATTATATTTTGCATAATTTGTATTGTTTTATTACATACAGGTAAGTGCTGGAGCACTTCTGAAGAAGCAATGTAGTTATGCTGAAGTAAAGTTTTATTTTTAGTTAAAACTATAGAGGAGCTTAATAACAGTGATGATGTGAATGTGTTCTAAAGTACTTGTGCTTGTAATCATAGACTCATAGAATCATAGAATCACCGAGGTTGGAAAAGACCCACAGGATCACCCAGTCCAACCATCCATCCATCACCAATAGTTCTCAATAAACCATGTCCCTCAACACAACGTCCAAACATTCCTTGAGCACGATGAGGTGCAAAATCATGGATACTTCCTGTATTGGCATAGTTCTTGTATTTTAATTTTGTTTTTATAGAAGTGTTGTAGAGTCCTCAATTACCTTTGAGATGAAACTCTTTAGACCTTTCCATTATTAAATATCCACAAAAAATAAAACTGGAAAAGATTATTCAGCTAATGCTTTATGAGAATATGAACATTTTTCCATAGTGACAATGTCTAATAAGTAAGATGAAATAGAAAAAGAAGGTAACTGAGTAGAAATACACAGAAAATAATTGTTACTCTCCCATAGCCAATTTGCAGACTTGATTATATCAGTGGCTTGTGTGACACAGTAAGCTTTGTGAATACTCCATGGGAGAAATCTTTATTGAAATATGAAGGGACTGGAGCTGGTAACATTCTTCTATTGTAGTTGTACAATACTCTATTGTACAGTGTTCTATTGTAGTTGTACAAGACCTGCAGAATCCAGGCTTCTTACTACTTTTTCACAGAAGCCTGCAATATACATGTCACACAACCTGCAATTTTGAAGCTTTTCTCATTGCCCATGCTTTAGAATGCTCTGCCATTCTTTCCAGAGGGTCTGCCTGACCTAGTCACTCCTCCAGGAGTACAGCATGTAAACCAAGCAGTAAAACAAATACTCACTATTTGCCAGAACATCAAAAAAAACTCAGGATACACTAACAGGCTTTTAGCCCCCAAGCTGGTTCTCTGACAATTATTAATATAACCATACTGTAATCAACTTAGTACATACATACATACAGAAAGCTATTATGCTAACTCCAGTGATAGCTGCATTAGGAAATTAATTGGGATTTTGGTGCATACAGTCAAGTTTACCTTGGAGGAGCTGTAAGCATCAAACAGCATGGTTATGTGAGGCTATGGAAAAATAATTTCAGTTACAAATATAAAAGGATGTTCTTATTGTATGCAAGACTTTTCTTTCTTTTTTGTTGGAGCTATCAGAATACTTAGGTTCCACATAACCTCTGGTGTGAACTCCTACTCAGGGCTGTAGCACCTGCATATGGTTTTAGTAAAACAAATGCTGCTTCCTGTTTCCATAACCTTTCCATACCCTCTAAGCTAGATATTTTTCTAGCATGTTATTTTCCTCAGCTCTTTAAGCACTGGCTTTTTTTTATTTTTTTATTTTTTCCTGTGGGTAGAACCTGTTTAAATTTCTGTTTCCTTCAAAATAAACTATTTGGTTTTCCCATTCAAGGTCACATCTACTATTTGCTCTAATGCATTTTTTCTAGCCCTTTTTTCCCTGAGAAGAACAGGGGAACTTCTGCCTGCTTCCTTTTGTATGTTACGTCTTAACTTGATTATTTTATATAAATGCTGTTTGTTTTGAGGATTTTTGTCCTCTATTCTTTCTTGCATTGTCTTTTCAACTATTATATTTGGCTTGTTGGTTTTTTTTTTTTGCCCAGTGGAAAACTTTTAAGGCATTGAGCCTTCTTTTAGATAAGTTGTTCTATTATTGTTGGTGGTTCTGAGAGGAGATTCTCACAATAATTGACCCCGTATCCTTATGAGGAAAGAGAAATTCCTTCAAGGGTGATTTTAGAGCACCTGACAGTAAGGAAAAACAGTCTTCATAGAAAACGTTTTACTCCTGTGAGTAAATCTCTGAAACTTCCTTTTTCAAGTCAACAGCTGTTATTTTATAACATTAGATAAGATTGTTTTGTACACTTCAACGTGCAGATGTGCATACACGTAGCTGAATCTCTGTCCTACCTACTTCATGTTCCTTTTATCTGCAATTTAGGTACCAAGAGTGAATATAGATTTTTTTTTTTTTCCCAAATCTTCATTAAATATTAAAAAACAAAACAAAAACAACTACAATTGAGCCCTTGGTCTTAAATGCATGTGTTGCTGTCATAATCAGTGTGACCAGTCACCTGCTTAACTGTTACATTTCTCAGTATTTCTTGAGGCAGGAGAGCACTGTCCCTGTTATGCTGATGAGGAAATGGAATTATGCACTGCCAAGCTGTAGAGAGAGTTGATGATTGTATTTGTAGTACATTTTCATTTCTTGATTTCTGACCAACTCCATATGAATCTGCCCATCAAAAACATATGGTTTTGTCTCATCCTTTGTGGGTAAAGCACTTAACAAATCTAAAACCACTTAATATGCTTTAGCTGAAGAAATTTCTGTCTTGTTCTTATGACTAGGTCATCTTTCTCTTCAGCTCTTGTCATTGACTATTCTTTTTCCAAGACATACTCATTAACTTCTTGTCATCTTTAAACTTCATCACAGTTTAGTCTTGTATATCTTGACCAGCTGCTCAACAAGCAAAATCTGCCAGTACTCTGCTGGAATTGAGTGTATTATTTGTGTCTTCCACAGCAACTGTTGCCTTTATCTCCTGTGTCCACTAAAGATCATAGTAAATTGAATCCATTGAGCCATCCATATTCAAAATCGCACCTCAAAAGTTCCTCTGCTGTTAAACATCCTTTAGGTTGTTTTTTTTTTTTTTTAATTATTATTATTATTATTGGCCTGTAGTAAGATTTGAGCTATTAGAACTGGTAGTTTGTTGTTTGTTTTCTTGAGGAATATTAGGAGTTTCTTCAACCTCTGACAAAGCAGATGTAGGTATTCCTGCTGATGGTCAGTGATGAGCATTTTGGTTTGGTAAAACCTTTTAAACTGGTACAGGATGATCCAAAGATAGACACCTGCCTGTAAAGTATTACTTTGTATCCCTTTTTAGCTATGCTCTGGGAATGGCGGCTCTACAGCCCTGTTAATTTTGGCTCAGGGAAATGTCCACTTCTAATCTCTTCTGACTTTAAAAATCATACAAGACCTTTTTATGGAAAAGAAGCCTATGTATAACACCAGTTTTCACTTTCTATTTTGTTCCACTTCCTTTATTTTCATGTTAATAGGTAGGTATCCACAAATCCTGGGCAAGATACCTCCTAGCTCTGCACAGTAACTTTTCTGTGTGGGAGTTTTGTCTTTTGGAAGGTTTGGATTTGCTTTTGTTTTTGTTTTCATCTACCCACAGGAAAACCACTTATTTGGCAGTGAAGCTCAAGGAAAAAAAGAAAAACAACAACAAAAAACTGTTGAGGGGGGAAGCCTCTGATTACATTTCTTAATTTAGCTAACTTGCTGCTTACTGAGAAATATTATGGTGTCGTTGCAGCTCTGAGTAATGGGTAACCTCCACTCATACTTTGTTTTTTACAATTAAATCACTTTCTGAAAATTATTTATGGTTTAAGGAAAGACTGTGCTACATAAGCTGCACTAGAGTATACTTTCCATGAATTTGGAAACTTACATGTTTCTGGTGTTGGTGGGTCTTTCTGTTTGTTTGTTTTTATATTTTGATGACTGGGAGAGATGTAAGAGGAAAGAAGCCATCTCTCACTTTTTACTTGGGTGTGATGGAGCAATTTAAACTAAGGAGGAGTTTAGGACTAGAGGGAATGGCCTCAAGTTGCACCAGGGGAGATTCAGGCTGGACATTAGGAAATATTTCTCTGAAAGGGCTGTCAGGCACTGGAATGGGTTGCCCAGGGAGGTGGAGGAGTCAGTGACCTTGGAGATGTGTAAGGAATGTGTAGACATTGTGGTGAGAGACATGGTTTAGTGAGAACTATTGGTGATAGGCAGCCAGTTGGACTGGATGATCTTGTAGGTCTTTTCCAACCTTGGTGATTCTATGAGTTTCATAGTTCAGAGAGAGAAGAGTGCCTGAATTAAAAACATTTAAAGCTTTGAACATCACAGGAAAAAAGAAAAAAGGAATGTCATTGCAAAGTATTTTCATTTAATATATGATACTAAGATCTTTTTTCTTGTTTTGGACAGAGTACCAGAGAAGCAGAAATCAAGCTCAAAAGTGAAAGCAGAGTTAAACTTTTTGCCTTGGATCCAGATGCACAGGTTAGACTCTTTACAAGGAAGCATTTTATTTTCTTTTCTGTTGATCCTTTTGGGATGAAAACCAACATACTTAGATTTCCTTTTCTTTTGTCTTTTTAAAGAAACTTGACTTTTCTGGTATTGAACCAGAAGTGAAGCCATTTGAAGAGAAATTTGGAAAAAAAATACTTGTGAAGTGTAATGATTTATCTTTCAATTTGCAAAGCTGCATTGCTGAAAATGAAGAAGGACCAACAACAAATGTAAATAATTATTTTCTGTTAATATTGTCTTTACTGCTTTCTTGACACTGTTCCCAATGGCAAAATTTCTTACTCTAACTCAGGAACTTGGACTGTTTTTTCCAACTCTTAAATCAAAATAAGCGCCTAAATCATACAATAAGTAGCTTTGTTACGAATCTCCTTGTGGTGTAGAAAGTTAAATTTTTCTTTTACTGTCTTTTATACCTTGTCAGTACTATCTAGAGTGGCCCTTTGTTTATAGAAATAATACTTACCTTATTTTCATGCATGTTTTTTACGGTAATATAGATGCCTGCAATGACACGTCACTGTTTTTTAAATGTCTAGGTAGAGCCTTTCTTTGTCACATTATCACTGTTTGATATTAAAATCAATCGGAAGATTTCAGCAGATTTCCATGTTGATTTGAACCACCACTCAGTGCGGCACATGATAAGTAGTGCACCTCAACAAATGATGAATGGCAGCGGTGATGGTTCACATAGGATTCAGGACACTTATGAAACCATGTTACAGTATCCAAAGCAGGTAAGAGTTACTGAGACCTGGCTTGAATTCTGTCTAGGAGGGGAGAGTTTTCCTTAATACTTCACACAGCTTTCCATTATGTGATGTCAAGATTGTATGCATTTTCCTTTTATATTTATCTCATGTTTTATTTTTAGGGAATATTCTCAGTCACTTGTCCTCATCCAGACATTTTCCTTGTGGCTAGAATAGAAAAAGTATTACAGGGAAGTATTACACATTGTGCTGAACCATACATGAAAAGTTCAGATTCTGCAAAGGTATGTTATCTTCTTTCATGGCATTGAAAAAATACTGAGACAAGATGGATTGATTTGAAATTAATAAGTATTAGTCAGAAACCCACTTCATCCATAGGTGGTGATGATTTGATATAGTAAGTTCTGATTAACAGTAGCAACTATTATTAATTGAAACTTTACTTCTAGCATATTTTATGACAATTATTCAGCTTTTTATAACAACGATGATATATTTTTAATGTCTTTGAATAGACTGATTTGATTAAATAAATATTTATCTTCAGTGTGAAAACTGAGTTGAAAACTATTGAATAATGAAATATTAAATATAGGTCAGAAATTAACTGTATGCCTCTCCTAGTTAATGCATCTCATCTACTATAATAACTGTTTCTGACTTTGGCTTGGTTTTTGGTGACCACACAATACTGTAGCTTTCCTGTCTACACTCTTCCTTATTTTTCTTCAGAACCATTGGGATCATTCAACCACTGCTTCTACATTTAAAGTGCTTTGTAGGTTTGAAAGAACTCCACATCACCTTTGGAAATAAACCACTGAAACATTTTAAGTTTGCAGAGGTCTAGGGTGTACCATTTTAATGCTTTTTTTGAAACATCCTAACAAGTAGCTTTGTCAGTTGCTGCTTATTGCCTCTCACTGCACCAACGCTGTTTTAATTTTCTTGACTAAGATAAATTCTTAAATAATTGGATCAGGATGTTAAGAGAAAAGGTTCTTGTGGGCAACATTGGGTACTATTTACATTTTTCCTGTTTTCAGCTAGTGAAAAAAATGAAGGAAGGGTTAACTTTCAGTCTCTATAGGGGAGCGTTGCTCTTTCCTGCTGATTTAATTCTGGCTAAGCTACAGCTAAAAAACTGTATTTTTCACTTGATCTTAATATAGAGCAGGCTACTGATTTGCTTTTCCAGGAATACTCGAGACTTTTTGTAGCTGTCGTTAGAAAACAGCAGCATTGTATTTTAGGAGTCTGATTTTGAAGCACATGCTGTTACTGAGTTAAAACAAAACTGCTACTGCTTTTTGGTGGTCCTGGGCCTGAGCCACACGGGAGGGTTAATTAAGCCCAAGTGTTTCCAAAATTTGATGCTGAGTGCTAGAATTACGTTGCCCTGTGTTACAGGAATGACCAAATAAGAACATTCATTGTTATGCTAACTTGAGCTGTGCATTTCTGGTTTTCATTTGCTTATAACTTTATACAATTGAACATTTAGTTTGAATTAATTAATTAGAAACAAAAGCAGAACAGTACTGAGCAGCAGTGCCAGCCTCCCCCATATGTCAGTGCAATGAGCAGAATTACTACTCCAGTCAAGAAGGGAAATGGAAGCAAAACAATCTGTAGCTAAGAAATCATTTGTTCTTCTCTTAAATGCTTAGTGTTGATAATTAATAATTATTTATCAAGGTTCTGTACTTCTAAGTGTAATTTCCCCCTTTTATAGAAGAAGATAATTGACAGTGGACCCTAAGGGCATAGCAGTAGAAGCAATTATTCATTATGTCAATAACATAGGTCAGGGCTTGTTTTTCTGCATCTAGCAAATATTTTGCTCTGTATTGCACATGTGGGAATCTGATTTCTAGAAAAGAGAAACTTACTGCTCTGTCAGAAGGTTCAGCTGAAACGTTTCAGCTCTGCTGAACATCTCCAACGAGTGGGTTTCTAGCTCTGCTTGTTGGTTCAGCACAACAGTAGTTTGTTCACTTAACAGTTCACAAAAACAAAACTTGAAAATTTTAATGAGGGCAATTTTACAGTGTACTTGATTCAAACTGTCCATGTGATCTTCATACAACTCCTCTCTTATAAGCTCTATGTACTCATAATACAAATATTGCATCATATGGCATTGAATCATAGAATGGCCTAGGTTGAAAGGGACCTTAAGGATCATGGAGCTCCAACCCCTCCAGCAGCGGGCAGAGTATTTTAATACTTAATCTTCAGGAATGTGTTCTGGTGCACTGAGTGGGTAGTGAATAGGGGAGCAAGTGGGTGAAAAATAATCATTTTTGTCTGGAGCTGCATTTCTGTCTTAAAAAGCAGTTGAACTCTGTTCTAGCTTTTATATGACTTTTGAATAAAATCAGATACACTCTTCTTTTTAGTCATTTTTTTCCATAATGATGTTAGTTCTGTCACTGCAAAATAGAATGTTAATTTGTTGATTTAAATATTCTGTTAGTGTAGTTGCTGTTTAAAATATGTTCTAAAATCAAAAGATTTGCCTCAGATGTTGATTTGCTATAAATGAATACGTATAGTGGTTTTATAATTGGGGTTAGTCGTTTTGGTGGTTTGTTCCCTTTTTCCCAACTCACCCTCTTTTCTGATTATCGATCACTGAAAATTTACATATTAAAGAAGGCTGAAATCAAATCACTTGAAATGTGAGATCAGCAGGCAATGCTTAACCTGAAATGAATAGTTAAGAGGTATTTTAATTCATGTGATTTATATCACTTTTGATATGTGGGTTTTTCTGGTACACTAATGGTGAAAAAAACATCTCTTTCAAAACGTGGCTGTTTCTTATGTCACTTGCAGGTTGCACAGAAAGTTTTGAAAAATGCTAAGCAGGCATGCCAGAGATTAGGTCAATACAGAATGCCTTTCGCCTGGGCAGCTAGGTAAGGACAGACCTTGCCAATCTATTTTTTCCCCTACCTTTTCCTTAACATTATCGTCTGCACGTCCCCTTAAAACGTAATCTGCTATAAACATTATTTTTGTTTTACTTGGAAGTAAGCAAAGATTTCTTAAAAGCAAACAAACAAAAAAGCTTTGTAATAGGAAAAGAGGTAAAAGTTCATCACGTTATTGTTCAAACTATTGAATATTGAGAACTGCTTTTCATTGTCAACATTTTAATTTTACTGAGAATTAAAAGGTTATGTTAAAACCCCCTTACAGTGAAAGGAGTATTAAATACTTAGTACAAAGGGAGGTACAACGTGTTCTAATTTGTAGTAAAGACGTTTCTTCAAGAGAATTGCAACACTTGTGTTAACACGTCTGAAAGCAAATTTTGACTTTCAGGACATTATTTAAAGATGCCTCAGGAATGCTGGACAAAAATGCAAGATTTTCTCCTCTGTTCAGACAAGACAGTAATAAACTTTCCAATGAAGACATGCTGAAGTTGTTAGCAGATTTCAGGAAGTAAGTTTCATTTTCTTGCTTTGTCTTATAAATAAATGTTTTGGTTATTAGATGCTTCAGTTGAAGATCATCTTCTGATGTATATATTTATGTTTTCACTTCAAATATGGAAGTTGTGCAAACATTCAAGGCCTCCATACCTTCCCTGTGTTGGAGTTGTGGCTGCACAATACAGTGTTCAGCTTCTCAAAGAAAGAAAGATGAACACGTGTCGTGTTCACTGAGCTTTGAAAGGATGCTGGCTCTCATGGAAAGTAGTTTAAGTCAGTATCTCCAGTCTCTTTGGGAGTGCAGATTGGTCATCCTTTTTTTCTTCTTTTCTTTTTTTTTTTTTTAAACAAAGTTTTCCTAATGACTGCATTTTGTGTGCAAGGCTTAATTCCATGCTGACAAATGACCATATTAAACAAACTAAAATATTTAGGTTTATTAGAGCAATATTAGAGCATTTCCACTTCCATTGTGCAACAGTTAGCTAGTATTGTATTGATTTGAACAATCTCAAAAGGCAACAAACACAGATCTCAGAAGCCATTTCCTACAGCTTAGTTCATGTTTACTTATCAAATCTGATAAGAAGGTGAGGTTCATAACAAGTATTTTAACTCCATTTTAGCAAGCTTCTCAAGGTTTCATTGAAGTTTACATAGCATTGAAATTGCTTGCAGTGATATTATTGATTTTGAAATTAATGCGGTAAATCTGCCCACTGCAGCACTTCACTTTGTGGATGAAGGAAATACCTTTGGTTATTTTAGTGTCTTGTTTGTGCGGTTGTGTGCAGGATTTTTGGTAAGAGATGGTAACATCTAAGGCTTGAGCTATTGGAGTAAGGATCAAGACTCTCAACAGAGCAAGTGATTTTATAGCACAGGCCAGTCTTTTGGGAAAATTTAGCAGCTGCTTCCTCTGCAGTAGTTTCAGGATGTTACTTTTGCTTGTTTCCTATTATCTTTTTTTTTCCTGGCATTTCTGAAAGCTTTGCATATTTAGCCCAACTTTGTTTTTTTGTGTGTGGTTTTTTTTTTTCTGCTTTTCTCCGTTCCTATAGACCTGAAAAGATGGCCAAGCTTCCTGTTATTTTAGGAAATCTGGATGTTACAATTGATAACGTGTCACCAGATTTTCCAAGTAAGTATTAATAAACGCTGTTAAATAGACATTCCATTTTTTTCACTTCAGCTTTATATTGACTTTTGATATACTTTCAGATTATGTAAATTCGTCATACATTCCCATGAAACAGTTTGAAAACAGTACCAAGACACTAATAACATTTGAAATAGAGGAATTTGTTCCCTGTATACCAAAACACACTCAGCCGTTCACCATCTACAACAATCATCTTTATGTTTATCCAAAGCACTTGAAATATGACAGTCAAAAGTCTTTTGCAAAGGTGAGTATTGGCAAACAGTGTATTATTTTTTCTAGTTTAAGATAGTTTATGTAATGTATTTCTCTGATGATCCTTCCAATTAAGTTTTTGAGTTCTTGTTTTTTAAATACTTCCTTAGGCTAGAAATATTGCAATATGCATTGAATTCAAGGATTCTGATGAAGAGGATTCTTTGCCCTTAAAGGTTAGTCTTTGATTTTTGTGACTGATTAAATAAAATATAGAGGACTTAGCTAAGCAGAATGATAACACTTGATTGATTTATCTAGTTTGAGATGACAGCTTTCTGTCTTTCTTTTGCATTTGGCATAGAAGTAACTTCTACATGACTTGCCTGTTTTTGAAATAAATGAATACTAAAGAGCATTTACTTATTTATATCAACAAAAACTGCAAGAATAAATTATCGTGAACAAGCGGTTTTTGCCTATTCCAATACAAAACAATAAAGCTTTATATGAAATACAGAAACAAACTCTCTATTTGTTACTGAGCTACCACAGTGTATAGAAGGAGGTGCCTAAAAGAAAGGAAGTAGGAAAAACATAGGAGTCCTGAGGTGAAACCCCTGTGTTCATTCTGCTGCACAGCAAGCAGGCTACAGGACACGTAATCTCATGCCTTTGCAAAGGGAACAAGAATGAAAGGCAGGACCATATAAGCTCTGGTAATAGCAACACACAGATAACTTCTGGAGACCTTTCTGAAGTATCTTTGTTAACTTTCCCTAAATACTCTTTTTCAAATGACCTGCCTTCTCTTTTGTCAGCCAGATCAGGAGTGCTTCAATCCTTCATATTGTCAACTTCATAGCGATTTAATTTAATGTTTAATACAATAAATTCCTCTAAATTTCACAGTTGA
The DNA here is from genome assembly GCF_016699485.2 of Gallus gallus. NCBI lineage: Eukaryota > Metazoa > Chordata > Aves > Galliformes > Phasianidae > Gallus > Gallus gallus. The sequence goes on from NC_052532.1 coordinate 144,755,670, forward strand.
AAAGAGAGAAACTAGACTCAATGAGTTATCTGTTTTTAATTACTGCTAATACGTGCCCATGTTAAACCCGTGATTATTTTTTTAAAGATCAGCACTTTTGATAGATAAAAATCACATTACATTCTTATTTAAGATTGCAGTGCAAGGTACAATATTTCAAAGTCTAGGTGAAACATTTATCTGAGTTTTTCCTTTTTTTCTATTATTAGTGTATCTATGGTAGACCAGGCGGACCAATATTTACTAGAAGTGCATTTGCTGCTGTTTTGCATCATCACCAAAATCCAGAGTTTTATGATGAGGTAAATTACCTTTCTCAAGTCATTTCTACTGTGTTATGTAAGTTTCAAAAATACTAGAAAAGGTTTGAGCATTATGAAGGTCTTGCTAATGATTTCAGAGCCCCCCATCACCTCTCACCCTCCCCCCATCTTTTACTGCAATAAAAATTTGCAAGTTTTATATGTGTAACTTCTGAATCTTGCTTCAAATAACATAGAAACTGGAAATTCTTTTATGGTGGACCGTGCAACCAATATGACCTGTCACTGTTCTAGACTTACATAAAGGTTGTGATTCTTTGCGTTTCAGATTAAAATAGAGTTGCCCACTCAGTTGCATGAAAAGCATCATTTGTTGTTTACCTTCTACCATGTCAGCTGTGACAATTCAAGCAAAGGGAGTACAAAGAAGAAAGATGTTGTTGAAACACAAGGTTTGTCTGCTAATGGTTTACTTTCTGCTGATGGTTTACTTTCAGTACTTACTGGGGAGATTTTATGCAATATGTTTATCTGGTAAGCTATGATTTTGTTACCTTGATCTACGTGATATTTTCTGATTATATTCTACTGACTGAAAGATTTCTTTAAGTATTTCTTCTAATTTAAATGTTTTAGAATGCCTACAACAGGAAAATATTTTGAAACTCATACTGACAATTTATTTGCCTTCTCAGTTATTTCTGATGGTGTGAGTTCAGTTCATTTGGCTATTTGACTAACTTTTTCTGGTTTGTGAATTGCATATCAGAGGTATAGATATGTAAGCATTTACATAATAGATTCACAACATATTTAAAATGATTTTTCATTCGTGTTCCATAGTTGGTTATTCCTGGCTTCCACTAATAAAGGATGGAAGAGTGGTGACAAATGACCAACACATTCCAGTGTCAGCAAATCTTCCATCAGGCTATCTTAGTTATCAAGAAGTGGGGGTTGGAAAGGTATGGTATATAAAATTGCCCTAATTTAAAAAACGCAACAAAAACAACATGGTGAGAAGGATTAACTGTAGTTCCAGAGTCTGATAATATTTTAATTCACTTTCTAGTGGAAGTCTCTTTCTTTTACAGTTGAAATTTTATAGTTGAAATGGAGTGTTTTGCAAAGTTACACATCTGACTTCAACAACAAAAAAAAAACCTAACTCCTCAAACATGAGTTGGAGACAAAACTTGTGTCTAAATTCTGACTCTTAAAAGAATTTGAATCCACCTGCCCTAATGTAATTTTTAATTTAAAGTGATAAGTGATTACGTGTGTTATTGTTTAGCTGGCATATTCAAGAAATGGGCTAGTTTCATTTTTGTAGTAATAATGAAAGTTAGTAATTTTTAAGTATATTAAACTATTTTCAGTGTATGAAGATATGCAAATAATCTGAAGTCCTTTACTAAATTTTTTTTAGCATTTCATGCTGTCTCCTTTCAGTAAGTCCTTTATTCCTGAAAAAGTATTATTCTCACATCTTAATTTTTGTGATTCTTATGCTTCACTAGTAAAACTTATGGTCGTATTTTTCAAAGCAGAAAGCTTGCAAAATTAATAGTAATAAAAATAAAACAAAGAAGAATACAAAATGTAAAATGTGGTAGGAGATTTGATTAAGTGAATGAAGTGCAGATAGAAAATTGACTTATTATGGAGGAAGAGGCTTAAAATCAACAGCAAGAGGTGCTACTCTCCTCCTATTCTGTCACCTTTTCTTTTTTAAACTTTACTGTAAGCTTTCCAGCCATTGATGTCTTCACATCTTTCATCTTTTCATATTGTAGGTATATTTATTCTTTATGCCTCTGCTGTTCATCTCTGTTCACGTCCATGTGTAGGAGGTTAGGACATAGATGATTAGCTGTAATTTTAGCAGTAAAGTCTCTCTCTGATTATTGGGTTGACAGCTCAGCCTTCCCCTTCTCAGTTCTATGCAAGTGGAATGGGAAGGAAGCACTGCCTGCTACCTGTCAGTGACCTGTATTAAACCATGTCAGTAATTAATTATTTTTAAGTTACTTTCTCAGAAAACTAGTAGCTATTTCTCTGTAGCCAAAAATTTCTCTGCACAATTTTAGGAGAAACATGAATTCTGGGACTTAAAAGTAATTTTGTTGGCCAGTAGGGAAACCACAGTGGGACTTGAAATAAACAAGATAAAACACCAAAACAAACAAAATAACATTTGAGTTTCATAAATGCTTTAGGGTAATGTTGCCTGCATAATTTTCCTTTCTTTTTTTTTTAAATGACTTTATTCATTGTACGCATTTCAACCTGTATAGAAAAAAAATTGTTTGTGGCACTGTAAGAAAGCACTGTCTTACTCTAGTAATACTGCTACTTTTTTTTTTTTTTTTTTTTACTTTTCTTCTACACGTCTATGTTCAGCATTCTGGTCCTGAAATTAAATGGGTAGATGGAGGCAAACAACTGTTAAAAATATCCACTCATCTAGTGTCAACTGTCTATACTCAGGTGAGTTACAAAACAAATTAGAGTTCTAGGAATAATGTATGATTGTTAAATTCAACATGCTGTTGTCTTACTGTTTTTGCCTCTTGGACAGCCTGTATGGTTTCTTCCTTTCGCATCAGTTGTGAAAAGCAGCAAATGTTAAACTGAAGCTATTTTTAAAAAGTGTGAGTCAGTTGTCTAACATCATCCATTCCAATATGAGTCTTCTGGTTAGATGAGGTAGTTGTCTGCAAGATACTTAGTGGCATGTCTGCAAAGCAATGAGTCCTGTTATGACTACTCATAAAATAGATCATAAATTGGGATAACTAATATTAAGTATCCTAGGTTCTGCGTGTCAGTCATAATAGATTTTCAAAATTGAGGGAAATATGTGTTAAAAACATGCATAGAATGGCTTGGATTGAGGGGACCTTAAAGATCACCCAGTTGGAACTGCTCTTCCCTGGGCAGGACTGCCAGCACCTAGATCAGGCTGCCTACAGCCCCATCCAACTTAGCCTTGAACACCACCAGGGATGGGGCACCCATAGTTTCTCAGAGCAACCTGTTTCAGTGCCTCACGACCCTCATAGTGAGGAATTTCTTCCTGTTATCTAATCTAAATCTCTCCTTTTTCAGTTTAAAGTCATTCCCCCTTGTCCCATCACTACCTGCCCATGTACAAAGTTGGTCTCCCTCTGGTTAAGTACTCAAAGGCCACAATGAGGTTCCCCCTAGAACCTTCTCTTCTCCAGGCTGAACAAGCCCAGCTCTCTCATCTTTTCTTCATAGGAGTAGTGCTCCAATCAATGTTATATGGAGACAAAGTTAGTCTTCAGAGTAGCATGCTTAAATGCAGCTTCCAAGATTATATACACCTATATGGATTTATATATATCCACATTTTAATGTGTTCTGTTATGAATTGCGGAAAGCAATATTAGATATTGTTTTATTTGTATTTCTTTTTTGTCTTTCTCAGGACCAGCACTTGCATAATTTTTTTCAGTACTGCCAGAAAACTGAATCTGGAGCTCGTGCACTAGGAACCGAACTTGTAAAATATCTTAAGGTATAAAATGGCAGTGAATAACAGATTATACTATTGATTTATACCTTTATAAAATCTAGGAGCCTCAGACATTATCTATATTATATTCATATATTTCATTTATGAAATATGCAAGTATGGGCAGAACAAAAGATGCTTTCTACACCAGGTAAATGTGTACTATAAGATGAAACCATAAGGAAATGAGATGGCATTGGTTAGCATTATGACTGATAATTTCAGAACACCAACGGCATAGAATGTTGAATTAATCAATTCAAACATGAGAATGAAGAGGGATTGGTAACCTGTGTTTTTTAAAGTTTTGTTTAGGAGGTCATGAGCATCATGTCTATAGTTCTCTAAACATTAGATCAACAGAATACATGGTTCCCAGAGCAATTTTATCTTAACCAAGTAGGCCATATTTTTAGTGTGGAATCCCATTTGAAGACTAACAGCTGCTTAACAATAAATGAAATTGCTTGAGATTTGTCCATATGCATGTTCAGCAAATGTACCTCCGCCTTGCCCCCAACAGACTTTTAACTCTAGAAAATTTTGTCACATAAAACTGTATAGGATGAATTGCCATATACTGTCTTTTATATTGTAGACAAACGTGCAGACATAGGTTGCATGTGATATAAAGCAGAGGATTTGCAAGTGAAATCTTCTTCTGTAGGTACTGCAAAGAGTCTGTGCTCTCACTGATGAGAGGTGTTTCATAATCAAGTCTGTGTATATGCAAGATGGACAACATATCTTGAAGAAGTTGAATTGTTAGTAATTACCAGTCTCTAGTTTCAGAATTAGGTAGTTTGGGACTTTAGAGCAAGACAAATTAGAACAACTAACAAGTCTAACTTCTACTGCAGTTAGCACTGCAGGTAATGCAGTGACAGGTAAGCGATATGTATGTTTTTGAGGAATTTCTGTTTGCTAAGTATCTGCATTCATGGATGAAACAGCAAAGCATGTTAGAGCGTAGGTTCAACCTTGCTGTGCTATGCAATTATTCATTTCAATAGAACATTAGGTAGTATGCATGCAAACAGAGAAGTTGACATAACATTTCTAAAAAAGTTTTTAATGAAACTCAATTTAAGTTACTTGAACATTGAAAATATTTACTGAACATTTATGTTGAAAACTCTTCTCAACTGTCTTCTATGTAATTGTATTTCAAGTAATCAACACTAAGTAACAAATTTTTGGAAGACTTACAGTAAATTTTCTGGTTTCAGAGCTTGTGATTTAGTGTCCCTGTTACAAGGTAGTGACAGTACTACTGCTTTCTTTCAGAGTCTTCATGCTATGGAAGGCCATGTGATGATAGCTTTCCTACCAACTGTTCTCAACCAGTTGTTCAGGGTTCTTACGAGAGCAACCCAAGAGGAAGTTGCAGTCAACGTGACAAGGTAAAGAATCTGAAGTGCATCACAGAGTTTAAATGGTGACTGGCTTATCACAAGTTTAAAACTGAATAACATTTTCGCTACTGCAATCACAGTTTTTCCATGAGATTTTACTAGGTTTTTGTTTCTGACTTCCATTTAGGGTCATTATCCACATTGTTGCTCAGTGTCATGAAGAAGGCTTGGATAGCTACTTGAGGTCTTATGTCAAGGTAGGTGAAGTTTTAAAAGTCAGTTAAAAGTAAATAAACTCTAAAAGGAGCATATATAGATGCACCTGTTTAACTTCAATTGTTTCCTATTATGTCACAGTTTCCTATTATGTCACAGTTTCCTATTATGTCCTGTTTTTCCTCCTAAAGTATGCTTATAAAGCTGAACCTTATGTCGCTTCTGAATATAAGACAGTACATGAAGAACTGACAAAGTCAATGACAACAATTCTAAAGCCATCTGCTGACTTCCTTACAAGCAACAAGCTACTTAAGGTATATATTGAACTATACTTTTTGCTGTATGATCTCATCTGATCATAACTGAAGATGAGGAACAAATTGTGTTGAAGTAATTGTTCAATGCATATGGCAACTTTACAGAATATTTTCTTTTCTCTGCAGTATTCATGGTTTTTCTTTGAAGTTCTGATAAAATCAATGGCTCAGCATTTGATAGAAAACTCTAAAGTGAAGGTATGTCAACTTCTGCAAGATGAAGTTATTCTAATAGCAACTTATGCAGTGTCTTTTTTCTTGATCACATTTTTACTACATATTAGATGAAAAAGTCTTTTAAAATATAATTTCTACTGTAAGGAAAGGAGAGAGACAGAGCAAAGCAGGAGGAGACAACAGGAAAAATTTATAGGGCTATGTAGAAAACTGTTCTAAAAGGATAGGAGTCCTTTATTCTATACATTAGAGGGATCTTCATAAATCACTAGACCCTTTAGTAAGATCATTTAATATTTATGGTGCAGTGACTTTGGAAGCAATAGTCAACACTAATAACTTTGATGTAAGTTGTGCTGTTCTGCTCCCGAAGAAGTGAAATTGCTTCTGATAGGTTCTTGGTGATACCAAGCAATGTATTTCACTGGTAGGCCAATAGCCATATACAGAAAGAACAGCTGAACTCACCTAACTGATGAAGGGACTCTCTGGCTATGCAATACCCCTTCTCAGGAAGCACCCTAGGTCCAAAAGCTGCTCTCCCTTCTGTGGCTGGCCCTTATATGAGCCAAGGGTGGCTCCTGAGTCCACACTTTCTGGTCCCTGGAGAGCATAGATGCAAACAATTTGCCTTTGCTCCCTGAGCTAGCCACACCTCTTCACCAGGTGCTCAATCACCAGTTCAAGTTCCCCTGCAACTACCCAAAAATATGTGGTAATTTTTGTGAGCTGCATTGTAGCTGTGGTATTAAATGACTCCAAGCACAGTGGAAAATGCAGTTTACAGGCCATAAACCTTGTATTTGTAGGCTGTTTAATCTAGATATAGGTCTTTAGCTGAGTAGGGGAGTGAGACATTTACATGGTGCTAGTGCTACAGGTTGACATATCTTTTGACAGAGTAAGCCTTTATCACTGGCTTCTTAAAAATTTAACTCTCTAGGGAACTATGACAAGTATCTTGTTTAGGATTTTTTAGAATACAAATATTTGCACAAGAGGGCTTCTATGCATGTAGTGTAGTGAATCCTTCTGGATTTAAGATATCAGACTTCTTGCTCATGTGTTAACTGAACAACTGTTAGGAAATTCCTCACAATTTCTAGCAAAAAGACAAAACTTCTCAACTACTAGTCAACAGAATTGCTGTTAATTTAAACCAAAGTGAGCAAATTATTCAGATATTATTCTTTTTTTTCTGCTTCAGTGGTATCTGTTCAGAGAATTTAGGAAAAGACAGCGGAATCTACAAATTTATATTACCTTTACTGATCTGATGTTCCTTCAGGAAGGAGTTTTTGCCTCTGTTCATTCTGTGAATTGAGTATTATTTCACTGCAGTGTATTTTGAGTTTATTATAATTACTTAAATTAATTATATTATTTAATTAATAAATTAAATGGAAATGAATAATTGATAAAGCAGAAAACATTCATTTTATTTAAAGGTGAAAATTTCCAGAGATGTCTGGTAGAGAATTAGAATTGTATAATTTAAAAAATGATATTGGAACTAAAATCATAGAATCATAGAATATTCGGAGTTGGAAGGGACCCATGGAGTCACAGAGTCCAACTCCCAGCTCTGCGCAGGACCACACAAAATTAGACCAAGTGTCCGAAAGCAGTGTCCAGATGCTCCATGAATTCCAGCACTGGAGGCCGTGCCCACAGCCCTGTGCAGCCCGTTCCACGCCCACCGCCCTGTGGTGCAGCCCCTGTCCCTAACCCCCAGCTGCCCCTCCCCAACAGCTCCACGCCGTTCCCTCGGGCCCTGTCGCTGTCACAGGGAGCAGAGCTCAGCGCTGCCCCTCCGCTCCCTGTGAGGAGCTGCAGCCACTATTAGGCCTCCCCTCAGCTCCTCTGCTCTGCACTGAACAAACCAAGGAATTTTAGCTGCTCCTCATATGTCTTTCCCTCTATAGGCCCTTCACCATCTTCATAGCCTTCCTTTGGACACTAATAGTTTTATGTCCTTTTTATACTGTGGCACCTAAGATTGCACACAGTACTTGAGGTGAGGCTGTACCAGAGCAGTATAGAGCAGGACAGTCACATCGCTCTACCTGCTAGCAATCCATGCTTGTTGCACCCCAGCATACACTTGGCCTTCCTGGCTGCCTGGGCACACTTGCTGTTGATAGTCACTCCCAGATCCCTTTCAGCAGCACTGCTCTCTCCAGTGTTGCATCCACCATATCACTGTGTATAGCCAGGTTTGTTCCTTCCGAGGTGCAGAATCCAGCACTTGCTCTTGTTAAACCTTATATGGTTTGTAATTGCCCATCTCTCTAATTTGTCTAAATCTCACTTTAAGGCCTCTCCGCTCTTGACAGTAAACAGCTCCTCTCAATTTATTATCATCATCAAACTTGCTCAGAATACCTACTTCTAAAATGGAGCCCTGGGGAACCCTACTAGTGTCTAGCCACCAGCTTGATGTAAACTCATTTACTCTTAACTGTTTGAGCCCATCAGCCAATTGCTCATTCATCTTACTATGTTTTTGTCTATCTGTATGCTGGACAGTTTCTCCAGAAGGATACTGTAAGAAACAATATCACAAGCTTTACTGAAATCCAAAAAGATAACATCAACTGGCTTCCCTTAATCAACTAGATGGATGACTTTGTCATAAAATGAACTTTAACTTGTTAAACAGGACTTTCCTCTCATGAACTCATGTTGGCTGTGACCACTGTCCTTCAGGTGTTTTTCAATAACTCCCAGAGCAGTTTTCTCCATAATTTTACCAGACACTGAAGTGAGACTGGTAGGCCTATAATTACTAGGATCATCTTCTCTTTCTTGAAAATTGGAACAGGATTTGCCGGCTTCCAGTCAGCTGGGACCTCTCCAGATTTGCAAGACTGCTGGAAAACAGCTGAGAGGTCTCACAGTGACATCGGTTAGCTCTGTCTGTGTCGCTGTTTATAAAGTGACCATTCTCATCAAGTAACAGACGAATGTTCTCTTTGGTCCTCCTTTTGTTCATGTTTTTCCTTTTTTTAAAAAAACACCCTTTTTTATGGTCTGCTATTGGCCAGCTTCAACTATAACAGAGCTTTAGCCACACAAATTTTCTCCGTACAAAAGTGAACATTATCCTTGTAGTCTTCCTAAAAAATGAAATGAAAAATGGAAGGTTTTTTGTTGGTTTCAGTACTTACCTGACAATCCTGTCAGTAGTTTTTGTATTCATCTCTGAGCAGATGTGATTTTTCTAATTATGTAATGTGGTGTAGCTAGGAAAGCTTTTCAAAACATGACGTGCGAAGCTTGTATATCTAGAGGATGTATGCTGGGTTTGGTACATAATATTCTGGAAAAACAATGACATGGTGTACTAGACAGAATTTATATATTTTTTTCTGATATTGACAAACCTACACAAATCCTCTCAAGTTTGAAAACAGCGTACTGCTTTGAAAAAAGCTACAGAGAAACCAACTTGTTCTCATTCAAACCCATTCCCTCAATCTAATTACAAATTTCTTTCAACAATGATTATTGAAATCAGATGGTAGATAAAATAAGTATGGTAGAATATAATCTTTTTTAAAGCAGGAGTCTGTGTAAACAAACAGAAGACAAATGCAACTCACTTCTCAGAATGACTCAACCGATATCCATGGTTTTAGTATTCTCTCCAGTAATCTGCATCTCTCCATTAATCTGCATCTCTTACATGGTGAGCTACCATGGCTACCATTGATGAGCATTCACATTACTAAAAGTTTTATTATTATTTATTTCTTCCACAAGTGACTCATCTGCTCAAAGCTGATGAACCTTTTCTGACCCATGTGATCCTACAAACAAATTGTATTTGGAGAGCACCAGCACATGCGTCTGAGGAACAAATTCAATTTAACAAGATTTTCATTTTGGGGAAAACAAATTGGTAAAGGAACAGTATGTCAGCAACAGATACCAGAGATACATAGATTTGATTACTTGGTAGAGCATGATTATAAATAAGGCAGACTGAGCAAATATTGTTTGTGAAAAAAACATGAATTTTCAAAGTACTGACTGCTAATTCATTTTATTTATGATTCCAAGTTGCCTGAAAGAATTAGGTAGACCACAAAAATGTGATCCAAGTACTGATGGCACTTTTCACTTTAAGGGTCTTCATTCTATAAAGAAACACGGTGATTTCATAGATTTCAGTAGGTTCTATAGATGTATATCTAAGATGGTACTAGCCTATATAAAGATTTTCTTATACAGCACTGAAACTACCAAAATGTTGCTGCATTTTTTAATTAGGACTTATAGACATTGCTGTAGAAGTGTGTAGTAATCATACTTAATTTAAAACAAATTAACTAAACTGGATACTGGAAAATATTTTTCCATTTTATATTTGTTTACATTCCTTGCTGTATCAGTTTATAATTGAACTTCACTTAGGTTCAAATTGTTTCTATTCTGTATCATAGAATCACAGTATGGCTTGGAAAGGGACCTTAAGAAATCATGAAGGTCCAACTCCCTCACTATGGCAGGGTTGCCGCACACTGGGCAACCGGATTGACTCCTCTGCATTACCACACTCATAGTGAAGAATTTCTTCTAAATATTTAATCTAATTCTCTCCATTTGTTTAAAACCATTTCAGTTGTCCTATCTCTACCTGCTTGTGTAAGAAGTTGGTCTCCCTCCTGTTTATAAGCTCTCTTTAAATACTGGAAGGTCGCAATGAGATCTCCTTAGAACCTGCTCTTCTCCAAGCTAAATAAGCCCAACTTCATAAGACTTTTTTCATAGGAGAGATGCTTCAGCCACAGTGATCATCTAGTTTCAACCCCCCTGCTATGTGCAGGGTCGCCAACCACTAGACCAGGCTGCCCAGAGCCACGTCCAGCCTGGCCTTGAATGCCTCCAGGGATAGGGCATCCACAACCTCCTTGGGCAACCTGTTCCAGTGTGTCACCACTCTCTGTGTGAAAAACTTCCTCCTAATATCCAACCTAAGCTTCCCCTGTCTCAGTTTAAAACCATTCCCCTGTGTCCTGTCACTATCCACCCTTGTAAACAGCCGTTCCCCCTCCTGTTTATATGCCCACTACAAGTACTGGAAGGCTGCAATGAGGTCTCCCCGGAGCCTTCTCTTCTCCAAGCTAAAGAGCCTTTAGACAAAATACAGTTTAGTGAAGACTATAAGATGTGGAGAAAAAAAGAGGCTCTACAGTGGCAAAATGCTGAAGAGAACTCAGTGACCAACACCAGTTGATAAAATCATTGATTAAGATCACAGTCGCCAGAAACAAGTAAATCATGAATGTAGAGGTAATCTGGTAAGCTAATTGACAAAGAGCTTAAAAGCAAGAGAAAACAATTCTGACTGGAAACTTGAAAACATAGGGTGTAAGATGTTGAAGCCTGAAAGAGCTGAGATTTGAAGTGGCTGATGAGCAAGAGAAAGAAAAAAACATGAACGAGGATTTCCACAGTGGCTGAAGTTGCGAAAAACATAGTTGCAGAGCAGCAAAGTCTGGTTTTCAAGACAGAAAATTGAGTGTTAAAATGCAGCTACTATGCATGAGTAGGCTGGTACTGCTTTGGAAAGGAAAACAGGCAAAATTCTAAGATTCCCATTTATTCTTAGCTTCTTTTGTCAGAAGTATTTTAGAATAGAACAGTATTAATACTTTACGCTTACAAACTTGTATGCATATGATTTTTCCATCAAACAGAAAAGATTTGCTTGTTTGAATTTTTAATAACACAATATTTTCTTTCAACCAAATGCACTTTTTTCCTCCTCAGTTTAAAATGGCTCAGGAAAATCTTGAATTTAATGAAAATGTTATTTTAAATTATAATGAGAAAAAATTGCAAACTTTCATTCTCCCTTCCCTGTTAGGTTATTTTTTATCTTACCTTAAATAAGTTTTCTGATGTATTTTATCAGTATAAGCCATACTAAGTGCATATCTGAATTTTTTCTACTAGCTGTTGCGAAACCAAAGATTTTCAGCTTCCTTCCATCATGCAGTTGAAACAGTTGTCAATATGTTAATGCCACACATCACTCAGAAGTACAGAGACAATCCAGAGGCTTCAAAAAATGCAAACCATAGCCTTGCTGCCTTCATAAAAGTAGGTACATGAGTGACTTGGGTTTTGAGTTTACTTTTTCTGTAATACTGTTTCGTCATAAATTTTAAAGAATTTTGAAGTCAACTTCCATCAGTTTTATATAACTGAGTGTGCATAATGCTTTTGAAGTTTAATTTCACGGCCAGGTTAAAATGCACTGAAGTATGATTTATCTTCTGCATTGAAACGCCCATCTGTTCAGAAGTTTGATTTTAATGAGTTTGTATTTTATGAAAATTTTATTTCTTGTTTTGTTTTCCCCATTCAAATATCATCTTGTTACTCTCTAATCCAACAAAAACTTCATGCTCTGGGTTGTGTTTTATTTACACATATTTTATATGGACAGGCTTACAGTATCTTTCTTATTTGAACCAATAAAAACCAGTAGGGAGAAAAAAGGATGGGAAATATAATGATAGATAAAGCTGCTAGTGGCATGTCATTTTTGTTTATGCCAAGATTTCTTATCTCCTAACAGCTCTTCTATTTTTAATATGTTTACATTCTGAATTCTAAGGAAAAATTTGGTATGTGTATTATATATACTTAGTTTGTTTTGTTTTTATATCCAAACTGACTGAAATATCAATAGAGTGTTCAGAAAATTAACTATTAAAATACAGAAATATAATAAGTAGATACTGAAGCAATATTAATAATTTCTATCTTGTTTTCTTTTTTGTTTGTTTGTTTGCTTTTTTTTCCCCAGAGGTGTTTTACTTTTATGGATAGAGGTTTTGTTTTCAAGCAAATCAATAACTACATCAGCTGCTTTGCACCAGGAGATCCAAAGGTATTCTGTTTTTAAACAAAATAGTTTTAGGAATTTCTTGTTGCATATTCGTAGAGTCCTACATTAAGATTTCAGATTCATGTCTAGCTACATTTAAGCATGTTTCTTAGAAGTCTCTATGCTATACCTATACAGTTTTTTTTTCATGGAATTACTTTTTCATATCTTGATTCCTGTCTCCAGGTACAACTTGACCACCATAGAGCATGTATGCTACTCTAGAATATGTACTGCCCTCTAGAAAAAGGGAGAGGAGAGTGCACAACACTAAGCAGGAATTTCTAGCATGGATGCAAAAGGCTGAAGCTGGAAGCATTTAATGGGATCTTTGATTTCTGATAAGTTTCTATCAGTTTACTGTAGTGGGATGAACATGTGCCAGTGGTACAAAGGATTTCTTCTGTGAATCCAAACTTCTTTTAAATCAGTATATAATATGCTATAGTATGCTATATGTCCAAGTAAATTTGGACGTAGTAGGATGTAATTAAAACATACCCAACTGTGAAGAATGAGTTGTTCTGAAAGTACATTTTGATGAGATACAGAACATTGACAGGTCTCTAATCCCTCCCACTGCAGGATTGCAAGAAATCACTCTTACGTGTAAGAAAGCTATAATGTTAATCAATTTACTGCATCAGTTGTTTAATTTATACTTTTTTTGTTGCAGACACTTTTTGAATTCAAATTTGAATTTCTCCGTGTAGTCTGTAATCATGAGCACTACATACCTCTGAATCTACCAATGCCATTTGGAAAAGGCAGAGTTCAGAGGTACCAAGGTAAATTCTTTCAAAGATGTGTATGTTGTGTTTCTTAGGCGTCACTATTTTAAATGGAAGCCTAAGGTTTAACCTCTTCCTTTAAACTGAGAGAATAGTTTAGGTAGAATAATCTGTACAAAGTACCTACTCATTAAAAGATTTGGTAAAGTATGTTTTTGACTCTTATCTCCCTTTCCTGTTCTGATATTAAGTTTTGAGTAGTAATTAAACTTTCATCAAGGTGATAGAATAAGATTTGGGAGTAAGAGCCAGACAGCAGCATGGAGCTTGTGTTTGTCTTTTTCCTTTTATTCCTAAAGGGGCACAGTAAAGAATGATGTAAAATCCTGTTCCCTAGTGACCTAGGATTTTAGCCAGAATAAAAGGCCTTTATCTGAAATCTTTCTGGCCCGGTTTTGGTATCCCAAGCAAAAGAACTCTCAGGTGATGTGAATGGTTCTTGTGTGCATTTCAAGGAGTGTAGAAAGCCTGTGCTTTCTGATTTCTTGGATTCCTATATTGGGAGAGTTTCTCTTAAGTTCTGTATTTACTACATAAAATAGATGGATTATTTTATTTCATAAAATACTTCTAAAGTCTAGCAGTTTGACTTTACTCTGTCAGATCTGCTTTGTTGGTTTTTTTGTATATGCATATGTGTCTCTATGACATATATTTATCTCCATATGTGACTTAGCATAGATTTATAGTTACTAACAGATATTAAATACTTTGTGATATAAAATTGCATTGTAATGATTTGAGTAAAGAAATTCTTTAATGAAATGTTCCTTAGTCTCAATTTTGTTGCAAACAAAATTAAATATGTAAATATTTCTGGAAAATGTAGTACTTCTGATTGAACTTGGGGAAAAAAAGTGTACTATATTAATGCACTTCTAATTTCCATATTTCTAAGCTAATTTATTTAAATATTTTCATGTTCTTCTGTGTAAACTGAGAAGAAATTGCTTCAGTTGAAATGTATGAGGCACGTGTTGTCTCTTACGCTTTTAGTATCTACAGCAAATTTGGGCGATTATTTTCTTAGAAAATATGAATTAACTAAGATCACAGATGTCGGTAGGCTTTATTGTCTATATTCATAATCAGTATTTTTGGAAGATAGATAATGAGGAAGGAACTCAAAACTGCAGTACAGAAATCTAAAACTGCTTAATCCATGTTTGGCTTGCAGCATTTCAAGCTTACTAACTTGGGACTGAACTGCAGAATAAAATCTAAATTCTTCTTCTACCCCACAAAGAAATTCCTAAAGGATAGGACGTTCATAGCCTTTATGCCCTGTGTGCCTTTTCACTGCAGAAATGTAGATTGAAATTTAATATGTAGCTATAAGGCTCTGGTCATGGTAAGCTTAGAAGGGAGACTCTTGCATGTTGAACAGTATTTTAAGAATACGTAATTTGAATATATATATTCTCTATATACATTTCTCTATTTTCTACTGATTGAATATAAATTGCAGTTGTTTAATGCATAATTATGTGGTTAACTGGGTGTATGTGAATATTTATGATATATACAAATGTCTGAACATGAATTTCTCAATAACCTCTGTGCTCAGCCTTAAGGTAATTGATAAATTGTTTAAATTATACAATTTCTTACATGGAAGTTCTGCTTTATTTTCAGACCTTCAGCTGGATTATTCATTAACAGATGAGTTCTGTAAGAATCACTTCTTAGTGGGGCTGCTTCTAAGGGAGGTGGGAAATGCACTGCAAGAGTTCAGAGAAGTGCGACAGATTGCTATTAGTGTGCTCAAGAATTTGATGATAAAGCACTCTTTTGATGATAGATATGCTTCCAGGGTAAGTGTGTTTCTGTGTTAGTAGTACAAAATGCTAAATACTGTGTGCACACTTTCAGAAAGTTTTTTCTTCTTTCACAAAACCTATTAGTTTGCAGCCATGCTGATTGAGTTCAGACTGCATCTGTGATGAAAATGTGTGGTGACTGTAGCAAAAACAATTTGCAGGTCCTAGTACTTTTACCAGAGAAGACTACAAGGCATCTTTTTAGAATAATTACATTTATTTATTATATTTTGATAGCCGTTTTTGATATGTTCTGGTAACCATTGTGTTTAGATATATATAATGACTATTTTTAAAGCTCTTAATTTCATTAAGTGCTAGCTCTTAATATTTGACAACTGTCTATACATCATCTACTACTGGTAAAGTGAATATAAGAAAAATGCTGTCATGAGTTTATCAAGCTGACATAAGATGACTTTACTTGGTTAGTCTTAGCTGAAATCATATTACTGTAGGTTTTTTTCTGTGTTATATTGAAACAATAAATAAAATGTGTTGACCAATTTATAGTGAATACAGAGATGACCACTACTTTTTCCACTCTGGAACTTATAGGCGTGAACTCTGGCTTAACAAATATTTATTAAATGTTCTTTTCAAACTCTGCTTAGGTCCATCAAGCACGAATAGCCACTATGTACTTGCCACTCTTTGGATTGCTTATAGAAAACGTCCAACGAATCAATGTTAAAGATGTGTCTCCGTTTCCCATTAATCCTTCCAGCAACGTGAGTGACCATTTCTATTTAATATTCTGATTATTTTTATCATAATTTCTTGGTAACATATATATAAAATAATACATACTTTCAGAAGAAAAGTTCCATAAGTTTCAGAATTCTTGGAGTTTGTTTTCTTTGCTTTATACTAGATTAAAATTTTTAGTTACATTTTATGATTTTGATTGCCCTTCCTCTGGTCCAGCTAAGTTATGCCTGACATCATAGTTGGCTGCATTCAATAAATGCATCATAACATGCTCTTCAGTTGAACCTTTGAAGATTTTTGGGGAATGTCAGGCCACAGACTAACACAGTACGTTTCTAGTGTCATTTGATTACAATACTATGGAGCATCTTGCTATTTCTGTATCTCTGGTGTATGCTTCTATCATTCTATTCACAACTAGCTTGCACAGGATTGGACCTGGTGCGTCTTTTTGTTTGCTCTAACAAGGCCCTACAGAGGGATCTGGACAGGCTGGAGCAATGGTCTGAGTCCATTTATATGAGATTCAACTAGACCAAGTGATGGGTCCTCTACTTTGGTCACAGTGACCCCAGGCAATACTACAGGATTAGGGTAGAGTGTCAGGAAAGATGTGCATAGGAAAAGGATCTGGAGGTGTTAGTTGACAGTCAGCTGAATGTGAACCAGCAGTGTGCCCAAGTGGCCAAGAAGGCCAATTTTGTCCTGATTTGTATCAGAAATAGTGCAGTCAGCAGGAGCAGGGAGGTGGTAGTTTCCCTGTCGTTGGCACTGGTGAGGCTGCACCTAGAGTATTGTACTCAGTTTTGGGCCCCTCACTACAAGAAGGACAATGCAGCACTGGAACATGTCCAGAGAAGGGCAGCAAAGCTGGTGAGGGTCTGGAACACAAGTGTTATGAGGAGCTGCTGAGGGAACTGGGGGTGTTTAGTCTGGAGAAGGGAAGGCTCAGGGGAGACCTTATCGCTCTCTGCAATGACCTGAAAGTAGGTTGTGGCGACGTGGGGGTTGGCCTCTTCTCCCTAGTAACTGTGGTAGGCTGTGAGATAATGGCCTCAAGTTGTGCCAGGGGAGGTTCAATTTGAATATTAGGAAGCATTTCTTGTCTGAAAGAGTGGTGAGGCATTGGAACAGGCTGCCCAAGGGAAGTGGTGAAGTCACCATCCCTGGAGGTGTTCATGAAACGTGGAGGTGCAGAACCTGGGTATGTGGTTTAGTGGGAATGGTGATGATGTGTTGACAGTTGGACTAGGTGATCTTAGAGGTCTTTTCCAGCTGTAATTATTCTGTCATTCTATATAATAAATTCTGCATTAGAAAATAAAGTATGTATTACTAACTAAACCCATAATGTTGAAAAACAATAATCGTATTTTCCTTCATTCTTTTTTTTTTTCCAAGCAGAGTGCAAAGGATGATGGGCTTAATTTGCCAACTGCGAATCAGCTAGTAACACCACAAAAAACAGTAAACACATTGGATAATAACCTTCCTAAAGATCTGTTTGGGGTTATCTCTGGCATTGGTAAGCACTTAAAACATTATACCAAAAAAGGAAGAAGTTTTCTTTTGTTACTAGTAGTAATTGTCCTGCTTTTTGAGTATGCACTTGTATGGAACCCTAATGCAGTCAGTTATTCTGTGTGGTCCAGAGTTCAGTCTGCAAATGAGATATGTGTTTTTTATTTTATTTTATTTTTCTGTTTGAAAGTAAAGCTGGTTTTTGGAAAGAACTACTTTTTTTCTTAAATTTTCCCCTCATTAAAGTTGGTAGTTCTCCACAGGCTGCAGGGAAATAGAAGAAAAGACTAGCCTTAGTCACTTACAGCATGAGCGCCAGGATACATGGTTTTGTAAATGACCATCTCTGTGTGGAATGCTCATTGTGCATACTTGTGGCTATCCTCTTTTTCTTCTTGCTTTTCTGTTTATTGTTATCTGTTATGATTACTTGCATCAGTTACTAGTCAATTAGAAAATGATGAGGAAAAGAAAGTTTCTGCGAATGTGTCTTTCATGTAAGTGTGTATATATTGATAGATCTTCTTTTAGATACCTCTGCATGTATTTCTACATAGATCTGTAAGTGTGTATACACATATATGTACATATTCTACTGAAAATTGGTCTTCATTAAAAGTATTTAAATAGAATTCTTTGTCTTCTTAAGAAATATATACATATATAGGGGGCTTAGGTGTCTGATTATAGAGTGACTTTTTGTAGTATATGCATTGCTTGAGATTTTTCCATTTTCTTTGTTTAGCTTCTCCATATACCACTTCGACTCCAAATATTAATTGTGTGAGGAATGCTGACTCAAGAGGCTCTCTTATAAGTACAGACTCAGGAAACAGTCTTCCTGAAAGACACAGTGACAAAAGCAATTCCCTTGACAAGGTAAACAAGCAAACAAAAAAAACCCCTCAGAAACAACAACAAAATGCCCACTGAAGTGTGGTCCTGAAATTTCAAGTTAACGTTTGTTATACCCACTGGGAGTGGGTTTTCAAGAATAACTTCAGAGCAGGGTTTTCATAAGTTTTTATTTTATCTTTTTTCGTTTGAGAAACATGCGTCATATGAGCTCTTCTAACAGTATTTTTATTGAGCTGTTCTGCAGGAAATGCAGTCTGATTTTCAATTTAGAAACATAAGCAAGCACTTGTTTTTTTCCCTTTAGATAAGGGCATGAGGTTAAGAGCATTAAATATTGCCTGTGAGAACTGAACTCTGGTTACGCGAGATTTTGTGGAGATCATCGCTCTATCTGTTCAACACACAGTATATGTAATATATGTATTTCTTAAAGCAATTACTGTGAATTCTCTAAGTGACTTATATTAGTTTGACTTTTCTAAACCATTTCACTTGGAACCTGTTACAAAGTAGGAGTTTTGGTTCTGGTAGCCATGAGTTATTCAGTTATGTCTTTCTAAAGCTTGTATTTATGCTGATCACATTTCATTTTCTTAGATCTTGTTGTGCATGTCACAACACGATAACTTTTTCCCTTGACCCTGACATGCCTTCGTGTGGCAGAGAGAGAAGCTTCTCAGAAGGCACTCTGCTCATGCTATGCGTCCTAATGGAGGAGAAGAAGAAAATTCTCACCCTGCAAAGAAAAACCGTGTTACTATGGATTTTTCGCTTCTGACAATTCCAGTTTTGCCAGAGAAAATTATGCATGCTGCTTTCTCTCTTCAGTTACAAGAAGTATTTGTTTTTTGTGCTTGGTATAGTTAAGCTTCTGAGTGAAGTGTGATCAATAGTTTTGCCACTTCTTTTGCAACAGTTGAATCTCAAGGCAAATATGTACAAAGCAACCATGTAAATTACCAGTGAGTTCCAAACCTGTAATAGTTCACGTACGTAATTAAGTCAGAACTATCCAGTCAGCTTAACTATTACCAGAATTTAAGTCATATTTCTTAATATAAATATGTCTAAATATTAATATAAATACATCTTCTTTGACATTCTTTGACAGAAATGCCTTGGGCACATGCTGTTGCTAAATGGCAATACTGTCATCTATTAATTAGTTTTTATGTTGTTAATTGCTAACGTGCAGTGTTTTCACTTAAAGGGTTTTCAAAGGAGTCAGAATCCTTTGAAAATTCTACTCTGGTCTGCCAATTTAGGTAATAGAGTTCATGTTTTGCATGCTGTTGATATCTTGCGTGAATAATACTTAATTCTGGCTTCTTAGTCATTGCTTCCCAAACTTTCTGTTAGATCAGTTGTTCACTGCACATATCTTCAAATTTTTGTTCGTTGCTTGGTTTTATCCTAATTTTCATTCAGAATAACCTGTAGAACTACCTTGGGAAAAAAGAATTTTCTAGAAACTATTTCCATTTTAATATGGTCTTTCTTTATATGCCACTGAGATTATTTAAACTAAACTTGTAGGTAGCTATAATAATGGTTTTATCTGTGTACATTTTCAACTTTTACTGAGAGTTCTATCTCTAAACAGCATCAAAATTACAGAAAACTTGAAAATCAGTTTCTGTTCTGTCACCCATTACTTGCCTGCTCTATTTCAGTTTGCATAACACTGTATAGTAGTCCTTCCTTATTCACTAGAGATACTGTATTTATTTAAAATGAACAGTTTGTGGGACCTTTAGAATCAGAAGTGATCAGGTTTATGGAGGTGTCGATTTCCTCCTAAATTAAAGTGATTTCTGTCTAGTATTATTAAATATCACGTAGTTTCACTGCATACAATGGCTAGTATGTGAGAGACTGCATAGATTGTTTTAGGAACATGGAATATCACAAAGGGCTCAGTAGTCAATTGATGCGTGTGCTGAAGTGCCATGGATTAGCATTTCTCTTACTTTCAGTGAGGAGTGTTCCTGGAAGGACTATTCCACCCTTGAGGTATTGGAACTCAGTTTGAGAAACCAAGTGCTTTTATCCCTCAAGTCTATGTTTTTTTCATTTTTTATTTTTGTTTTTGTTTTTCTAACGTTGGTATAAAGGATTTCCTCTTATGCTGGTATGTGTCCTTAAAAAGTTAATGAGTCCAATGTTATCAAGCTTCTATGTAGAAACTGTTGCACAGATCAATTATACCAGAACGTTAACTTTCCAGAAAATAGTTAATGACTGGTTCATCTTCCACTGGGACAAGTAGCCTCATATTGGAAGGGAGGAATTAGGCAATGAAAAGGGCAGAATATATCCTTTAGACAAACATTCAGCTTCATACTGAGGATTTTATAACACTTGATTGTGTAAAAATGATTGTTTTACAAATAGGTAATTGCCTAAAGCTCTATTTCTATATTCTCAGTTCTAGTTTTTTTTTTCTTTTTGTAGCTGTTTATGGTGTAAATATTTTGAAAGTTGGCGAGCTGGCATGTGTTTTTTTCTTCTTTTTGGACAGATTTTCTGATTTTCTTCAGTACTGAGAATTGTAGATTAGCTTCTCACAAGTGTAGGGACTTTATAAAGGGAGGAAAGGGCTTTTTGTTGTTTTTTTTTTAAGGCAAAGGCAGATTATTTGTCAGTAGAGGTCTCCCAGAATGCACATTATTCCCATACATGTATGTTTCCCTTGGGATTCTTCGTTTTTCAGTAGAATTCTGTGGAGTCAGGTCTGCCTGCAGTTCAGTGTAAGATCCTCAAAAGCAAAGAAGCATGTGTGTGTTGCCTAACAGCGTGTATTTTTGAAGTATTTCCACTAAGTGAAAAGGGCATGCCTCAGTATACAGTCACTTTTTAGGTAACTTTTCTTATTCGTCTTCCTTGGAGGAAAATTTATGCAAACAAGGAAAAGAAAATAAACAAAAGTAAAGAGGTTTAATTTCTATACTTCATGCGTACAGTGTGTTTTTTAGAGGCCTTTCTCTACCTAAAACATTTTTGTCTCCATTCTGAGATCCTTTTTCTGTTGCAGGAATTAATAAGGCACTTTAAAACATTTTAGCCCATTATGAGTTTAGGAACCTTTCAGCCAAACTGTTTATTTTCTTTTTCAGAACCAACAGAGCAGCACTTTAGGAAGTTCTGTAGTTCGATATGACAAACTCGACCAAGCAGAGATCAAGAGTCTGCTCATGTGTTTCCTTCATATCTTGAGAAGTATGTCAGAAGGTAGGTAATTCCACCTATTCTTCAAAAATATGTAATGGTGTACTGGATTTATGCACATGACTTAATACCTTTTGTAAACTCACAAGCCATTTTTAGATTATTGAGGTCCTAATTATCTGAAAACCCAGAACAGCTTTCTAACTCTGTACTTAATGCTTTTTTGTGCTTACTGCCTTTGTCTTATTTTTCATATTTTTCATTTTCCTAGATGCATTGTTTACTTATTGGAACAAGGCTACAAAATCTGAACTCATGGACTTCTTCACAATTACAGAGTAAGATTTTTTTGAGTTTATCATAAAATCATACATTTCGCTATGCTGTTAAAATCTTGAGTATGGACATAAATGTGTATGTGTTACTCTGCATTGTTTGAAAAGCAATACCATAGTAAGTCTTGATTAGAAATCCTTAACTTGATGTGCACAGTTGCATGTCTGTGCAGCTCCATAATAGTTTCTGGAATGAGGCTATGCAGAAATGACCTCAGAAGGTTCCTAAACAGTAAGTGGTACTCAGAATTTCATTGCTTGTGCAAGAGGAATGGACTGTCTTGTTGACTTGCCTGCATTCAAATGCATCTTGTAATGCGAACTTGTGGAATGATAGGGCTGCATATGAAAATTATTTGAATCAAATAACTTTGGAAACAAAGGGATATTAATTGTCTTCCTAGCTTTCCTCTTTCATCTTGGAAACAAAATACATGATGAATCCATTATTTCTTTTCAGCTGCTGCATTTCAGCCTATCCACATTTAGTATTACTTATTCATGAGAACTGACTGATAAATAGGAAACAAGGAGGGTACTAATGGCTGGAAGCAGTGGAACACAGAAGCCTTTCTGCATGTCTTGTTGTTTCATTGATCTGTTTTTCTTCACTTCAGTTGTTACAGGCCCAGTCACTGTAATATCAGTAATTAATTGTTTTGTAATGTGATACTCAAAGTTCATTTTAGAAATATGTTACAAATACTGTTTTAATTCAACCACTGAGTACAGATGGCGTTATATTGATTGTACTGGAAACAGAACTGAGCAGGTAAATGAGCACAGGTAGTAGACTGAAGCATGAGTTATAAACTGTCTGAAATCAGTGAACATTGTTTTTCCCTTAATGACCTCTTGTTTAAGGACAAGATAGAATTAGTTTTTGATCTAATCAGTAATCTCAGATTACCATCACAGTATCAGTTTAAGGAATACAGAACAAAATACAGTTCCCATCTTAGAATCATACAATTTAGGTTTGAAAAGACCCTTAAGATCAAATGATGCAAATGGTGTCCCTACATGCCACATCTGCACAGAAATTAGAGCAGATGGCCTCCAAATGTCCCTTCCAACCTCAACCGTTCTCTAATGCTGTGACGTAACATTTGCACTTGGTGTTAATGATTTTCTAATGTGCTCTGTTTTTTCATTATTTGACTCTTCTAGCTTGTCGTTGCAAGACTCGTACTAGCTGTTTTGATGCAGAAAAGTTGAGATTGGCGTGTTCTTTTTATACTATCCGCAATTTGACTAAAGCAGCAACCATTCATGATTGATTTCAGAGGACCTATGTCCAGTTATTCTTGGCTGGGGACTGGAAACTAATTTTAAGGGTTGGAGAGATAAAGTTTCATGGCATAAAAGTTTAAAGTTAAACAAGGCAAAAAAGTTGAGTAATTTCAATGAACATAAACTTATAAAGGATTTTTTGTGTTATTTTTCTGACTTTTTATGTGTTCTCTGTAGAGTATGCTTACACCAGTTCCAGTACATGGGAAAACGATACATAGCCAGGTACTGTGTGGAATTTAAATGTTACTGTCTTGTCCACTAAGAATAATAGCCTGTGCAGTACTGTATTCACTAAAAGTAATAATGGGTGCAAAACTCTGCTACAAATAAATCATATGGGAGTAGAAATGTTATTGTAAAATTATGCATAACAGTTCGAAGTAACTGGTTACTATATTAGCAATTGGGAAGCAGATACCAGACTTCTAGATAGGATACAGAATGGTGTGTGCTGTGTTTATTATAAATTACTTTGCAATTCACCCACCCCTCCTACTATCTTTTTACTGAAGACTTTTTTCCTTGAATTAATGTATCTTGGGGAAGAAGTTCTATCATTTTAATATTTCATTTTCACTTGGCCATAAAAACATTTCAGTTGAAATGTTATAGAAATTTAATAAAGTGTCTTCAACGAAAGGTGAGTAGTAGACATTTCTACTCTGCTGTTTTTCAGTTCAAAGTCCAGAGTACTTCTAGGTATCTGTATGGTTCCCATTGGCTGCTGTTTAAGGGAAAATCTCATAAATATGTATATAGTATGTATTTATTTCAAAGTAATGCCTCCTATTTATTCCATAGAAACGACAATAGATACAAAAAGCACAAAAGCACTGTTTGATAGAGCAAATTCTCAGCTACAAAACACTATTTTTCAACGTAGTCACCACCATTAACTGTGCATTTTCACCAGCAATAAACAAGAGCCTGCATGCTGCACTCATGCACCAGTGCAGGTGACCCACTGCAGAAATCTGCACCAGTGCAGGTGACCCACTGTCCCCATTGCTGAAACTCATCACCACTGCCTCAGTGTACCCACATCGACCATTTGGTCTCCAGAATTGTTCAGCAAGCATCAGTGATTGTCAGTGGGTGCCATTTTTTCTGCATGGAGGAATTCAGTGACACCCCTTTGCTTCATATGCGCTTCCATGTCAGATGTCATTCTGTCAGACTGCCATCTGTTGCCATCTGTCACACGGTTGCCGCATGTAATGGAACATTAGTGGGAAGGTTCAGCCTCTGCTGCCATGCAACCACCCTGTATCTCTGATGTTGTGGGCTAACATCATAAAATGGGAGGCATTACTTTTGGAGCAGCCCTTGTACTCAAGTATTTGACTGTATTTGCATTAGTGTGTTCTTTCATGCAAAGTACTTTTTTAAGAGAGTAAAATGTAGTCATCTGTTCAGGCTTCACACTGTGGTATACACGGTGGTCCTGTTATAACTAAGTTTGTGGGGTTCACATACTGGTCCTCTTCAGCTTGGTGGGAGGGTAATTGCAGACCTTGGATGGTAAGGTTTTCTAAGATGTTTAGCTTTTTGGTTTAAGTTCAATGGTACGTGAATGTGTTTCCACAAACAACAAACATGATTACCTTGCTGGAATTTTTTCAGGAAAAGATCTCATCCATGTTTACATAACTTAGAAAAGATAAATGATAATCAGCAACCAAAACAAACCTGTCTTTCCTAAGGCTTTGATTTTAACCTTTGTGCTCTAATATACTCGAAACTCTGGATTTACAGAAGTCTGTAATTTTTAGTCTTTTTGTAAAAAATGGTAAAAATAGTTAAAAATATATTAAAAAAAAAGAACATCAAAACCAACCAACCAAAAAAAATGTTTAATTCCTTTGACTGGTTTTTAGAAAAGAACTATCCCCCTTCCTTTTTGTTTACTGATCGCTTAGTTTGTGTAGTGCATGTCATGCTAAAAAAAGACTTAAGCTATAGAAATCATTTGTGTTCTGCAGAAGTACTGAATTTCCCCAGTGAATGTAGCTTTCCAGTCTTTCATGTTGTTACACTAAAGTATATGACAGTCAATGCACATGCTCTTAAAAAACACAAATGACACGGAGCGAAAAGGAACAGGGAAATATTCAGGCACTGGTTTTCATTTCCCATTAGCTCTGGTGGTGGTACACAATAGGAGTTTAGCCTGTACTGATTGCTAACACAGATCACCTTTCTGTTCTCTTCACTTGATTGCTGCAAGTTTAACAAAGTGTATGGCTCTTCTCCCTTCCTGCTTGGGTAAGATGTCCACAATAATACCTCAGTTAATTCCTCCTCCCTGTTGCATGTATGCCTTCTAATTTTACCACCGTGTGTCTTCTACCTTTTCTTCTAAAATGTTTACATAAGGTTTTGGGTTCTGAATATCTTTGGAATCCTTGTATTCTCAAGTGTTTATGTGCGGAAGAGCTCTGAAGTAAATCTAACATTTTCAGAGCAACTACTTGTGTGCTTTTGCTGTTGTGCTTTGAGATTTTTAGGAAAGCATTTGCTGTGATGCTTTTTTTAAAGCTACCTATTTTTGTTTTGTAAGTAAAACATTAAATAGGTTGCATTATGACTCTTTCTGTAAAACTTCTTGTGCTGTAGCTGCTTAACTAACACTTCCTATCTCGCTGCTGATTGACATGTCTAACTTTTGCTTCTATCCCATTTCACCCATCTTGCAGGAACCAGGAGGGGTTGGGATCCATAGTTCATGATCGAAAATCTCAGACATTGCCTGTTTCCCGTAACAGAACAGGAATGATGCATGCCAGATTACAGCAGCTGAGCAGCCTGGATAACTCTCTCACTTTTAACCACAGTAAGTCTCATGACATGGTAACATTCATCATCTTCAACCAGTACCACAACACCAGACAGGTCCCAGAGCCACACCAGTGCATTTCAATGACTTTTATTATTCTAGGTCAAACGAATAACTGGAAAAAGTCGATGGTCTGTTCCCTGCATTGTGATAAAACAATTAATGCTGGCTGATGCCATAACATGGAGCATGGTTAACAATACTATATTTTAAATTTTTTTCTTTTTTTTTTCGTTTCAATTACATGCACTTCTACTCTGTTGGACACATAGTTACGGAGTTTAGTTGTTCTCTGCTTGCTTCATAAAGCTTCATTTTTTCCCCCAACTTGGTCTTATGATTAATCTGAAAATAAAAATTAACACTATGACCATATCTCCATGTTTTGACATCTCCTAAGGAGAAATAAGTTTCTTTAGAATTTCTACAGAGAATGTGAAGCCCATGATTTAGTTTGTCTGGCAGTGAAAAAGCGTCCAATAATGAAGTGATTTTTCTGTTTTCAGTGTGAGAAAGATATCAAGTATTCTTGGAATTTCTGTAGACAATGGTAAGATTTAATCAGGTTGAAGTCAGCTTCTATAAGACTGCTGTATTGAAAACTAAATCTGCTTATGTCCTATCTTTTTAAATATGCTGCTCTTAAATTGCAAGTTATGCTGTATATAAAGTATTCTGAAGCACCATTTTGCAACCTTCAGCTTCAAAAACAATTAAACTGGTTGACTAATCCAGTAAAATAAACACAGGGTCTGAAAAGAATGGTCCGCACTATATCAGTTACTTGACTTTCACTATGCTCATTTCTTGATTTCCCAAAGCATATCTAACTGTCCCCTACAGATACTTAAAACCTTTTAGCTCATTATTTGTAACATAAAGCTACGGTTACCGTAATTACACAAGACTTACCACACAGTTTAGTGGAAAACTACCAATACAAAACAAAAGAAACAACCCTGTCTATAAATGCACTTTCATATCATTTTAAGTATAAATCATACAATTCTTTGAATTGAATACTTCATGAAACTATATAGCTGTGGAAAATATTTTTTCGTGTAAGCAGTCTACTGCTGCTGTGTTAATGCTGTATCAGTTCTGCTTCTACAAATTTTTACATGTTTTTTGATACACAAAAGAGCTTTCACACTGTATGACTACATGTTCTATATGGTAAAATATTCTGTATAGGAATATTGATTTAAAAAAATTCTCTGGGAAATAAATCACCTGGTTGCTTCTGGACTTTATGTGCAAAACTCAACGAAGTTGACTGATTTTAAGGACAGTGAGCTGAAAGATTTTAATAAGTGCATGCTTATGTAAGAATAAACTTTCTGTTCTTTTCCAACTAGTTTGAAGGAATTATCAAAAATAGTGTCTCATTCAGTTAGTTTTGAGTTAAGTGACAGCAGTGTTTTTAATGCTGTACATTTAATAAATATAAGGATGTGAGACTTTGTATTGACCTTGGTTTTGTAAGGTGAAAACATGTTGCTATGAAAGCCATGTCAAATGTTAAATTGATTTTTATGTCTTTCCTGTCTTGTTTTCTGACTTATAGTTTTGTGTTGTTGTCACTCCATCTATACTATTTACATAGAATAGAATAGAGTCATAGAGTCATTACAGTTGGAGAAGACCTCTAAGATCATCCAGTCCAACTTCCACCTACCACCAATATTTCCCACTAAACCATGTCCCAGAATACTACCTCTACGCTTTCCTTAAACATGTCCAGGGACAGTAACTCCACCAGTTCCCTGGGCATCCTGTTCCAGTGCCTGACCACTCTTTCAGAGAAGAAATGCTTCCTAATTTCCAAAATGAACCTCTCCTGGTGCAACTTGAGGCCATTACCTCCCAGCCTATCAGTGTTACCTGGGAGAAGAGACCAACATCCACCCTGCCACAACCTCCTTTCAGGTCATTGTAGAGAGTGATAAGATCTCCCCTGAGCCTCCACTTCTCCAGATTAAACAATCCCAGTTCTCTCAGCAGCTCCTCTTAAGACTTGTGCTCCAGACCCTCACCAGCTTTGCTGCCTTTCTCTGATATACTCGAGTGCTGCAGTGTCTTGTAGTGAGAGGCTCAAAACTGAACACAGTACTCAAGGTGCAGCCTCACCATAGATGGCTCATTTCACTCATCCTGCTAGCTACACTATTTCTGATACAAGTCAGGTTGCTGTTGGCCTTCTGGGCAGTCTGGGCACACTGCTAGCTGTTCAGAACTTTAATAAATCTTTTGGATAACATGTATGCTCACATAGTTAGGATGTATATGATGGAAATCATTGTTCTCGTGCCAAAGGATAATGATTTTAGAAACAATACTGTCTGTAAATGTAATTTATAAACTTAATTTCTCCCTTTCTAATTGTTAATCTAAGGAAAAGAGCTGATATCATAGTATAGGTGATATTTCAGATCTCTGGGGAATTTCAGTATAATTTTGTGACTAAGTGTGAAAGCAATTATGACATTGAAATTTCTGAAGCTTCAGAAGAAACAGCAAGAAGATGGATGTATGTGTGTCATCTGTGTTGGAGGAGAGGAGGAAGCTCTGTATGACACAATGACATACAAATGTACATAAGAAGAGATATACCTTCATCTGTAAAAGCAGTTTACAGTTACTGTCAAGCTCAGTCATTAAAGATTATTCTATTTTCAGAGTTGTTAGATAGTTTTAAATGCATGTTCGTATGCATGTCCAGGTAGATCTCCATATCATATATGGTAAATCAGTCCTGTAATGAAGCCCAGCTGAGTTTTACTTTCTTTGCATCCTGCCCAAAATTTCTGCAATAATGCAGTGTAATCAAAGGCTAATTTATTGTAAATTATTTATGGAAAGAAAAAAATTGAACTGTTTGGAATGTTGTGGATTGGCTACTACAGCTTCTGGTCAGAAGAGCTGAATATAATAAGTTGGAAGGGACCAACAAGAATCATCAAGCCCAACTCCCAGCTTCTCATAGCACCACCCAAAATCCAAATGTCTGATAGTGTTGTCCAAACATTCCTTGACCTCCAGCAGCTTGGGGATGTGACCACTGCCTGGGGCACCTGTTCCATGCCTGACCACCCTCTTGTGCAGAACCTCTTCCTAACACCAAACCTGGCCCTCCCCTGATGCAGCTCTGTGCCATCCCCTCGGGTCCTGTCGCTGTTACCAGACAGCAGAGATCAGTTTCTTTCCCTCTGGACCCTTTGTGGGGAAGCTGTAGGCCTCCGTTAGGCCTCTTAGTCTTCTTGTCCCTGAGCTGAACAAACCAAGAGACCTTAACTGCTCCTTCTACATCTTGCTGTCTAGAACCTTTGTCATCTTCACAGCTCTTTTTTGGATGCTGTCTAGTAGTTGTATGTCCATCTTATGTGCCCTGAAGTGCACCCAGCATGCTGTGGTGAAGCCACACCAGTGCTGAGCAGAGCAGGACAATCCCTTCTCTCATCTGGCGTGCAGTGCTGTGTCTGATGCACCCCAGGATGCAGTTGGCCCTTCTGGCTGCCAGAGCACAATGTGTACTCAATGTGTATTCATCTTGCCATTGATCTGAATCCTCAGGTCCTGCTCTGTGGAGCCGATCTCCAGCTTCTCATCTCCTATTCTGTACATATATCCAGGATTGCCCTATCCCAGATGGAGAATCTGTCACTTGCTCTTGTTGAACTTCATACAGTTGGTGATTGCCCAGCTTGCTATTTCATCTAGATGTCTCTGCAAGACCTTTCTACCCTTGAGGGAGTCAACAGTTCCATGCAATTTAGTATCATTTGCATGCTTTCTTAGTCTACATTCAGTTCCTGTGTTGAGTTCACTTAT
The DNA here is from genome assembly GCF_016699485.2 of Gallus gallus. Taxonomy (NCBI): domain Eukaryota; kingdom Metazoa; phylum Chordata; class Aves; order Galliformes; family Phasianidae; genus Gallus; species Gallus gallus. Next base: position 144,785,613 of record NC_052532.1, read on the forward strand.
TAAAGCATTAACAAGAACTGGCTCTAAAATGGGGTGGTGTTGAATCCCCACTTGTGGCTGACTGCCAGCCTGATGTAACCCCACTTATTACAGCAGTTTGAGTCCAACCTGTCAACTAATTTTCTCCCATCCTACTGTGTACTTGTCTAGCTGTATGCTGGACATTTTGTCCAGAAGGATACTGTGAGAGTATTGAAAACTTTTATAAAATCCAAAAAAAAATCACATCAGCTGGCTTCTCTTGGTCAACTAGATGGGTGATTTTGTCATAAAAGGAAAGGCAGTTAATCAGGATTTTCCTCTTGTGAACCCTTTTTGGCTTAGACCAATGGCTGCATTATCTTTCAAGTGTATTTCAATAGCTTCCGGGATAATTTTCCTTGATTTTAGCAGGCACTGGAGTGAGACTGATTGGCTTGTAATTACCAGAGTTGTCTTTTTAACTCTTCCTGAAAACTTAAACAACTCTGGAACATAGGATTTATAATAACCTTTCTTTATATCTAGAAGAGCAGACAGATTATTTCTTTAAACAGTGTTTTTCCTGTCCTCAATGGAGTTTTCAAAATAGCCATCATCTCTTGATATCTTCAATGGTACCAAAACTGTAGGACTACTGGTCACCTAAAGGTGACTGCTGTGAAAGAGGATTTTTCTTGAATTTATTTAAGGAAAAGAATACTTTAGCAAAAATGAAAATATTGGTAAGTGGCTGTTATGATAAAACTTGCTTCAAAATATTGGTTGTTCCTTTCTGTCATTACAGAGGTGAAGGAGGTAATGGAACTGAAATTGTAGAGAAAATACACAGGAAAAGGATGATGTAGAGGCATGGAGAATATCACATATATATATATGTATATGTATATGTATAGGAAAGAGATGTATACTTTCTAACAGAAAGCATGTAAATCTGCAGAAACTGGTGGTATTCTGGCTCCTTTCCATGCAGAATACGCTAGGGCAGGTTCAACCAATCTTTTTTCCTACACTTTGTAGCTTTTTTACTTGCTTGTTTCAAGTTCATTCTTCATAGTTTTGTTCTTAAAAACAAATGCCATGACTTTTCTCTTAAAGCTATGCCTAATGGTAGGTCTACTTAGTCTGGATAAAGAAAGAGGAAAAAAATAACATCTGCAGTTGCATAGTTCAGCTAGGGTAACAAAGGGTACTGAAAAAATGGCTATGTGACAGCCTAAAAGAACCTCATCTCTTCTTGTCTTAGACTCAAGTTCAAGTGAGTTCAAGTTACACTTCTCATTGATTTAGAGATGCTAAGTTGACTGAGTTGATCTAACATTTTAACATGATCCACACCAAATTTGTGTAAAGCAACCAGAACACATCTGTCAATCCCGTTCTGAAAGATCAGTGTTAGGAAACATAAACAACATATTTTAACCATTGCTGAAGCCTGCTATGTTTTTTAAATTATTTGATTGCATTATAGAATCAAAGGCAGTAAAATATTTTGCTTAAATATGGAGTTGTTGCATGCTATTCCTACAGAGCATAATTACTTCCTTGGGTCTTCAACTGTATATAACTCCATGTACTCCTTTGGTGTTTTGTATTTTTATAACAATTGAATTCAGTATCATTATAACATCACTAAATCACCAATGCATATTTTCAGCTGTAACTCCATGCTACTGAGGCATTTATTTTATGAATATATGTATGTATGTATACATATATATGTATAAGTATATATTTTTATACATACATTTGTGCATATACATACATATATATGAAACATCAAACATTTTAATGTTTTCATTGCTATTTATTGCTTCTGTTGTTGACATTTGTACTTTATTCTATAATCTTGTGCAAATTATGCTAAAATAATTATTTGCACATATTTGACAAATACTTGGATGGATATTAATTATTTTTCTGTATTGAATATTAACTCCTGTCAGGCTTCATATTTGTTTCATATTTCATATCTTTTCATAGTTCATCAAGTCTTTTGGAAATAAAATACATTTAAATTTGTGCACTAAGTACTTACACTTAATTTTTGTAGGCTATGGCCATTCAGATGCAGATGTTCTTCACCAGTCTTTACTGGAAGCGAATACTGCCACAGAAGTTTGCCTTACAATTCTGGATACTCTATCATTATTCACAATGGCTTTTAAGGTTTGTCCTTGAATTTATGTTAACATCTCCTATAATTATACTGGATTTTTTTTTTTTTTTTTTTTTTGCAAAACTGTTTTTAAAATTTAATTTTAAATTGCATAGCATACACTGTAGTACTGTAACTTGGCACTTTTTAGCATTTCTGGTATTGTATTTCATTGTTGTGGCATTTGACAGCTCATAACCTGTTGCAGCAAAATGCATTGGCTTCAGTTACCCATTGTGCACAGATCCCTTATTGATCATCAGTGTTCTGTTGGAAAAGCTCCTTCCTCATCCTAACTTTCTAAAAATATTTCTGGAAACCATAGTGTGTACTTAATATGAGTGGTAACACTGTATTTTCTGTGTCAGTACCATAATTGGTATTTGGACGTGCTCAGGCTTAGGCTTGTATATTAAACTCGATCTCTTCTTGTATGAAATAATTCATCAGTTAACAGCACTTTCTTTATAAGCGAGATCAATGAAATGGTAGAAATATCTCATTAAACCTCAGTTATTCTTCTATTATTAAATGTCTCAGTAATACTGTGCAGATTTTTTTAATTAATGTCCTGCTTTTTAAAAAATATGTGTGTTTTTAGAATGGTATAAATGTATTGCAGTACAAAATTCCTAAATTCTCACTATTACTTTAAAGAATCAGCTACTGACAGATCATGGACATAATCCACTAATGAAGAAAGTATTTGATGTGTACCTCTGCTTCCTTCAAAAGAATCAGTCTGAAACAGCACTGAAAAATGTTTTCATTGCTTTAAGGGCACTTATTTTTAAGGTAAGGAGTTTTAAAATAATTTATCTCCAAGCACTTATCCAGATTTATGGCTAGAAATATACTATCTAGAAGTTTGAGAACTAAAAATTCCAAATTAAAATTTATAAAAGAGCCTGGAATAATTATCCTTTGAATTGCTATAAAAATTATTTTGTTTCATGAACTACTATATCTGTTTTTCAATAGTTTGGGACTATTACTATACCTGTATTTTTCTTAACATGCTTATTTTGTCAGGAATAGAGTGTTAATGAATACCTTCTTTCTTTTCTGCTTTTTTCCTCAGTTTCCTTCTACGTTTTATGAGGGTAGAGCTGATATGTGTTCTGCCCTGTGCTATGAGATTCTGAAGTACTGTAATTCCAAATTGAGTTCAATTCGTACTGAAGCTTCGCAGTTACTGTACTTCTTAATGAGAAATAATTTTGATTACACGGGAAAGAAGTCTTTTGTTAGAACACATCTGCAAGTTAGTATACTTTCTTTATTTTTGGGGTTTTTTTTCATGTTTTAAAGTATTGTGTGGTCAGTACTTGTAGGTGGGCAATTATGTGCTAGAGTGCAAAGTCCTGTTGGATAAAGACAGAAGTATTGTTTTTATTTGAGCAAGTTCAGTACAATTCCAAGAGTCAGAAGAGTATACCTGGCACAAGGAAATAATTTGAAGTAATTCAGTGGCCCAGTGTTATGTAGGAAATTACTATTTGTGAGAAGGAAGTGTGTTATTTAGACATTATTTTGATTAAGTAGCATACAGTGCTGTGTCTCAAGGAGAAAAGAATGAAGCAGCAAGCACCTAGAAGTCTAAAATAAAACAGAAGTATATTAAGAAAAGGCTAAGAAAAAAATTGTTCTGACAAGGCTGGGAACAATAGTTCATTACTTTTATGAGCTCTACCTAGTTCACCCAGCTGCCAGTCTTTAGACCAGAGGATGCTTGTGCATTAAATTCAGATAAGGCTCTTTTTTCTTGCTTGTCTTGCTGTACAAATGTATGGTTTTTTGGGGGGGGCGGGGGAAGAAAAAGAAGTCTGTCCAATAGCATTTTACTTCAAGGAATAGTCTTTCTATTTAAAAGAACCAAACTTTCTTTGTAGTTGCATCATAGGTACATTTCAAAGGTATTTCATGAAGTATGCACTAACCAGACATCTGTTTCTGTCAAGGTTATTATTTCGGTAAGCCAGTTAATTGCTGACGTTGTTGGAATTGGAGGAACCAGATTTCAGCAGTCCCTGTCCATCATCAATAATTGTGCCAATCATGACAAAATTATTAAGGTCTGGCTTTATTCTTCTTTCTATACCGTAGAAAGGCTGCTTGAAAACTTTGTCACAGCACCTTTTGCAATGACATTTTAACTTTTTCTATTATGTGAGTAATAGATAAAGGTAGTAGTTAAACAAACTTCTCTGTGTTTTAGCACACTACGTTCCCTTCTGATGTAAAGGATTTAACAAAACGTATTCGTACAGTACTGATGGCTACAGCTCAGATGAAGGAGCATGAGAATGATCCAGAAATGCTTGTAGACCTCCAGTACAGCTTGGCAAAGTCTTATGCTAGTACACCTGAGCTAAGGAAGACGTGGCTAGACAGCATGGCAAGGATCCATGTTAAAAATGGGGATCTTTCAGAGGTGAGAGAAAGATCAGACTGTTTCTAGCTTCTTAATAAATTTAAACTTGAAACTTTCTTGAAATTGAAAATACATTGTGTGAATGTTACTGTATAATAATGATTTTTAATTTTGAATGGTTGATTAATTCATTAATCAACTCATCAACCATTAATTAATGGTTGATGAGATATTTTCCTAAGTACATCTTTAAGTCGGTTCTGATTATTAAGGTACAGAATATGTTTAAATGCTCTAGCTGTTAAGCTACTTCTGCTCAGTATAAACAGTAGAAGAATCAAGCCTTCTGCCCACTAATACTCTTCAGTTATCAGTTGCCTAAAACACTTGAAGCTATTCCTTGAATTCCTCTCTGGTTGCCTTTACGTTCCACATGGCTTACCAGAAAACTACTGATATTCTTAACGTTGGTGAATAGCAATTTTGTTGCTAGAAAACAGAAAGCTAACTGAGTTCTCCATGCTGTTTAAATATTTAATTCTGGCAAAAGGGAGAAGTGGGAGTGTGGATTTTTGTATGTCTTGATGTGTAACTATTACATCAGCTTAGAGAATTAATGTTGTTTCTTTCTGGAAGTTTATTCCATCTGAAAACAAATCATGTTGCATCGTATCACCAAATTTCATAAATGTGTCTATTTCACTTAACATGTAAGCAAGTAAGTACCTCCAAGAAATCACTGCTGGTGACTTGCATCTTACTGCTGTAATTCTTTTATTCTGCATTGTAGCTATGCAGAAGACATATACAGTCCTCTGTCACTAGTTTACATTTTGATGGAAGCATGTCCAGCTCTCTCAATCTAGAGAGGAAATGACTAATTTTTATTAAAAATATGGAATATTTGACTGTACAGCTAGACAAAAACCTCTGTAAATCAAGTCCAATGCCATGTGAAGTATGATTTAGAGAGAATTCCTGACAGTTACTTACATTTTTTCTTCAGCTCCAGAGTCTGAGATTCTTCAGCCTCCGTATGTAAGCATTTTGCTGCATCTTGAATCTTTTTTGTCCTTTCTCTGAAGAAAAGTGATGAGTGTCAACTTAATAAAAACATCTCATGTTTGTAGACTACTGTGCCCCTTTTATTTTATTTTCTAGATTGTACCAAGCAAATTCCTTCCAGTTCTGTGCACAGATCACATCTCTCTTTTTTTCTACTGTACAGTCTGTATCCAGTTTTTTCCTTCATTTTGTTTTCTCTATAGCCAAAAGGCAGACAAAGAAGTTCATCAGAAGAGCCATCCAATCTGAAGTAATTAGTAGCTCTTTTGCTTCACATGATTCTTGAAATACATCCCTGAAAGAAATTTGCCTGTTGTTATTATAGCATGAGGTCATTAGCTTGTGAGCAGCGGGCAGTCCCCAACTGAGCGCTACTCAGTACTCTGGTGATAAGGGAGTGCTCCTTCACTGTTACTGTTTTGTGTAAGGTGAAGAGTTGTTACACAAGTATTTTCCTTCAAAGCAGCAAACAAGGCAAACCTAAGAAATCATCCCAGTCTAGAGTTCTTCATATATACTTCATTTTCAGCTTTACATTATGATTGTAATTTACAAAACTGTTACTGTTTTTGCTTTTAGGCAGCAATGTGCTATGTCCACGTAGCAGCACTGGTTGCAGAATATCTCACACGGAAAGGTACGATTTTGAAATCCTACTTAAATGTGGGTTGGTTTTTTTTCATTATGTTTAGGAATAGCAACAGTTTCCCTGAGGAAGTTGTAGGCAAAAAATTCTGACTTAAGTGGATAGCGTACTTACAGCAGCATATCTGCATGTTTAAGAACCAGCATTTTAGCTGAAGGTGCAGTCAGATTTTTAGGAAGGGAAAAAATTTTAATTTAATACAACAGTTGCTAATAACTGATTAGACCTTTTCTAATCAGCAACTTTATCAGTGAGTATTCTTGTTCGTTAGGTAATTTCTCAGGTCTACAGAATGTATTTCTCTCACTATTTTTTTGCCTCTTACAGGATAGCGCATAGGCTATTCCCCCTTCTCCACTGATTTGAGAAGCTCCTCTGTGATCAAATCAGAAGCTGTGTTGTCTTAAGTTACAGTACCAAGTACTGCAAGTCTAACAAAACCCAATAACAAGTGATAATCTGTATATATCTGTATATATCTTTGGGTGACTTGCTATTCTTGTCTCCTGTCATATGGAAATTACTTCCTGTTAATAATTTGGAGTCAAAGTTCTACCTATGGTATTTCCAGGAGCAAGACATAAACATGCATTTGAGGCAGTCATTCAATAAAGGCACTGGTGTTCCAACTCCCATGAGTGCGGAGAAAGAATCCTTCTAGGAAGGAGTGGTGAAGTAAATATGTACAAGTCCTTGTGCTTCTGTACATGTCATTGGTTGCTCTTGAGGCTTTTACAACACAGATTTCAGCCATATAGCCTGACTTCTTAATTCAGCAATCTGATATAATAAAAACTACTTAATCAGAATGGGTAAAAGAGGTAGGTTTCACGTTAGAATATTCTAAAACCAATTCTTGGCAAATACATATGTCAGTAAAGGAAGTTAGATTGATTTTTTTTTTTTTTGCATATTTCTAGACTTACTTTCTGTATCTACCACTGAATAATCTGTATAGCCATCCTCTGACTATCTTGTATAGCTCACATCAGTCTATCCATATTGTTCAGACTGGAGACTTGGATATGTCAGGGCTTGTTCTTGTTCTTGTACAGTTCTTGCATGATCAGTGTTACGAAATGCTGTAACAGTGACCTTAGTTACCTTAGGCCTGGGGTGGGATAGATTAGACACAATTTTAAGGTAAAATAGGAACATTCATACACTACGTATTTTTGTAGGTCAGAATCCAAACGTTAATGTGCTTTTTTAAAAAACCTATTTGTACTTAAGATGAGCTCTGCTCTTTTAATCATACGGTGAGAAGCTGTGTTTTCCTTTATTATTTTGGTGGTAAGTATACTTAAATACAGCTTCTGACTTACCCAGCATCACAAAATGGCCTAATGTTACTCTGCAAGAGGAGGGTATTTTGGCAGTGTTTTAGTGAATTTGTCTGTTTTTCTTTTTCAATGATAGGGATGTTTAGGCAAGGCTGTATTGCTTTCAGAGTAATCACACCTAATATAGATGAAGAAGCTTCAATGATGGAGGATGTCGGAATGCAAGATGTTCACTTCAATGAAGTAAGTAAACATTAGCACATTAGGACTGATGAACATTAAAGTGCCATTTATTTTTCCAGGTTTTGTGGTTCTGAGACAGACTACTGTCACTTTCTTTGCCACTATTCTTATCCTAATAGAGAAATAAAAAAAAATTATTCTCTGAGCTGTCCAGGCTCTAGGGAACTTACTACATGTATACATTATACATAAAGCACCAGCATAAAAATTGCTGTGACCATGCTGTGTATTTGCTAGTATAGTTGAGGGAGTGAGAGACAGACAACTAGTTGCAGTAACTGAGTTGAAAAAAAAATCAGTGTCATATATGCATAATTGTACCAACAAAAAGTATTTTGTGTTCTCATTTGTATATGGTGAAGGTGTATGACAAAATTATTTGTCTGCATATGGAACATATTCTAACAGATTGAGGAGGAATAGACATAGTGGTTTTAAGCCTTGAACTTTTACTCCCAAGTTCTGGTACTACTTTGCTCTATTGTTTTAAGACAAAAATTGTAGACTTGCCTTTTTCTGTGAAGGCAGGAGTTGTAATTATTTGAAATGAGAAATATAGTGCTTTTTGTTTCCAAAAACATACAGGAACAGATTTGGGATTTTTTATTATTATTATGTGTTATATTCTTTAAAACACAGATTCTCCTCAACTAGCATGGATGTGGCATGTTACTCAAAGAAAAATGTAAGCTATTCTAACTGAGCCAAGAGTTGGATTTTTGTTGAGAACGGTCGATGGAAACTTTTGTTGGAAGCTCTTGACAGTGTCTACCTAGCAAACCATTTATCAGAGCTTAATTCTTTTGTGTTTTTCAACTGGAATGTCTTTATTCTTTTTCTGATTAGTCACTCAGTGCATAAAGAATTTACAGCTTTGTCTGAGTCATTGAACCCTGCCCAGATTTATTTCTATCTCTCTCAGTATTTCCATGGAGCAAAAATATGCCAAGGCTGAAATTACAAGCCTGTGGCTCTTGCAAAGAGTTCAAACCTTGCCAAATTTCATTTTCCCTCCATGGAGTCCTTTTTTAAACTTAGCTGTGTATAAGTGTAACTGGTTAAATATTGGAAAAAAAGAAAAAAAAAAAGTTAGCATTTTTCAAATAACTTCTTATAGTTTACCCTGAGCAGAATAGTGGTATGAAAGAAGTCTTCAGTCTCTTCTTAAGAGACTAAAAATCGTGGATAAATTAAGGTGCCTAGTACTTTACAGAAGTTCTTCAAGTATTCTGTTTGCTTCTTGAATAGGAATATATCACATGTAGAGTGTTACCTCAGCATGTTCTTATAAAAGGGACTCTGTATTAGTATAAGGAAGAGAAATTATATAAGAGATCAGTGGGGTGGAGTACTGGGAAGATACAAATGTATATTTCAAGCTATACTTTACTACTACTGAGCTAAATGAATCTGTGCTTGGAGTTTTTCCTCTATCCGATAACTGCTATTCAGGATTAAATCTCCAAAATAGTAATTGGTGGGATGGAGGTGGAGTGGGGGAGGACCTGTTTTTTAACAGTTACTGTATGTATTTCATTAAAACAGTTGTGTAGCCAGACAGGCCTATTCATCAGCACGAGTCAGATTCTCCCTGTAGAATTACAATCTTGTGGATGTCACAAATTGCACAGCAAAAGCCTGGAAGCTATTATCCTTTCCATTCTAGGCTTTGCTGTAAACAGTTCATCTGTCAGAGTTCTGAGCTATGGCTGACAGACTGCTGTCCAGTGCCAGATTCCGTGAAGAACAAAGCTTGGAAAAAGTTAATTCAGATTTGTTGGTTTTTTTTTTGCAAAATAAAATTTGCCAAAATACTGTTCCAACATGAATATTAAGTCAACATATACCTTTTTCCTTTCTTTTTTCTTTTTTCTTTGTTCTGATGCCTTGTTAACAGTGGCTGTCCATGTGAAAAATTATTCCAACTTCAGATCAGTAAATGAAAGTTAATGCTTCACAGCATGCCTTACATAAGGAGACTGTCCTGTGACCCTGCAGCCCTTTCCAAATAGGAAAACTAACCTAGATTCTCAAATGCCAGAAAATTTCCCTGTCACCTTTGTGTTACAGCTATGTAATGAAAACTGTAGCACAACCCAAAGCAAGACGAGTGCCTTTTATTCTTACTAAACAGAATCCATAAATTTAAAAATCTGACAAATAAATTTGTAGTGCAGTATTACTCCAGGGGAAGCCTTTCCACAGCCAGCAAATGCTTTCATATTGTTTCACTTACACATTCTCAGATGTATAACCTTTTCATGGACAAGAATTTTTTTTTCCCTAGTGATTTGGTAGTTTAAGAAAAATGATCATTAGACTTTCATTCATCTGTATGCAGTGGAGTGAAATCATCTACTATTTATCTTGCTTTTTCTCACTCTGGGCGGTTTCTCAGAGTCAAGGATAGTTATGCAGATAACTATTGAGTGCAGGCTATTCATCAGGCAGTAGGTTCCAGCACAAAGGGAGGTTTAAATTAGTGAATGTCTGGAGCCATTCTTGGAACTGAAATACAGGAGGCTCCCTCTGAACACCGGAAGCAAGTGATGGAACATTAGCGCAGGCTGCCCAGAGGCTGTGGGGCCTCCTCCCTGGAGCTCTCCAGAAGCCGCCTGGCCGTGGGCCTGGGCACCCTGCTCTGGGTGGTGCTGCTGGAGCAGGGGCTGGGACACAGGGACACAGAGGGCCCTGCTTGCCTCAGCCAGCCTGGGGTCCTGGGTGTTTGTTTCTTCATTAGCAATCTGCGTCACAAGGTGCAGCATTTCCCATATGCAGCTTGTGATCTTTATATTCTTTCCTGTGGGCAAATTAAATTTTGCTGTACTTGAATGCCCTCTTGTGTCTGAGTTAAGACTTGTGGATTGCTCTTGTAATCCAGCAGTGGCATAAATTTTCAGTTTTCACCACGTGGCTGTTAAGAGTGAAAATAGTGGAGAGTGTGTACAGTCCCATAAGGACTGGGGGAGAGGAAGAGAATTTTAGGGATCATTTGAGCACATGAATAAGGGTAGTATTTTTCAGTCTTTTTTTTAACTCTTCTTAGAATTAAAGATGGCTTTTCTTGGTGATGTGTTTATGCTGTCTCAGTTCTCTACCAAAGGGAAGAGAGATATACAGTAGCATTGGATCTATTCAGAGAGTAAAATGATTTACTTCCAGCTTCTGGCTTGACTACCATGGCAACGGTGGTACCAGAAGGTCTGTCTGTCTCACACTTGGATTCTAGTGAAGGATATTGGATCCCCAAGCATTTTTTAAGAGTTCTGAGATTGCCACAATAATTTTAATTTACAAAATTTTCCTTTGAGGCAGAATCTCTATTTCTGATTGAAAGGAATTCTGGTGTAACATCTTAACGTGCTTTTAACGACCGCCAAATTGTTTTTTCTTTTCCAAATGCGTACCCCATTCTAGGATGTGCTGATGGAACTGTTGGAGCAGTGTGCTGATGGACTCTGGAAGGCAGAACGCTATGAACTGATTGCTGATATATATAAACTTATAATTCCCATTTATGAAAAAAGGAGAGATTTTGAGGTACTACATTGATTAGAATGAAACTTGAATGAGAAAAACCTGATTTTTTAGTTTAATTACATGAAGCAGTGCATGTCATAGAACGGAAGGAAATTCTAACTGCTGTAACTGGAATGTGAACGTGTTGAAATGTTTGTGGTTTTATTTTAAATAATTCTAATTTTTTCAAATAAATATAAATCATTGGAATTTAACCTTGCATATAGCCAAGTTGTAAAGGTGCTAAACATATTACTACTGTTCAATAGAACAGTCTTTTTGGTTGTTATTAACTACAGGAAAGTCATTCCTACCTGTTGCAAGATAGGAGTGTTCTATGTTATCCTGTTACCCCATTATTATTTTCTTTGATTTTTAGCGGCTTGCTCATTTATATGACACTCTTCATCGTGCGTACAGTAAAGTAACAGAAGTTATGCATACAGGCAAGAGACTGCTGGGAACTTACTTCAGGGTAGCATTCTTTGGACAGGTGAGTATAACTTAACTTATCATTACTGCAGTACGCAATAAGAAAAACCTTTTTTTATTTTACAAGATGCACTGTTTCATTATTTTTGCTGATACCATGACATAAAAAGCACAAGAAATGTGTTCTGAAATAAGTAGTTAAACACTGTCAGTAACTTACTTTGAACTATTTATCAATTCCAATACAATTCTTTCTTATTTTCCTCAGTAAATTTTTTGCTTTTTTTTCTTTCTTCTTTTATTTACTACCTTAAGGCAGCGGTAAGTTTTCTGTAATGTCAGTTCTCAGCAATGCATTGACTTAATGTCTGTAGTGCTACAGTGTGGTTGGCAAGGCTGCTTCTTAGATTGGTATGCATTCAGAGCCACTGCAATTAAGAAAAATAATAACATTAAGTTCCATTTGGAGAACAAATCATTCTTGTCTATACATCGGTATGCATGCTTCAAACAAAAGTTCTGGCTGTGTATTGAGCAGCTTCACATCCTCTAGTATGTGTTTACACTGCATATGTATCAGTATGGTAGCACGCAGTATCAAATAATACACTTTCTACATGCATAGCCCAGTCGTTAGTTGTTCAGCTGAGCATGGAGAATTGTAACATACTCTGAGCGGTATAACTTTACATGTATTCTGTTGTCTTTTATAACTTTATAGCAATACCAGTTTACAGACAGTGAAACAGATGTTGAGGTAATTATAGTAACTGCTTACAAAGCAAGCAATGCAGTAAGAACTACTGCATTTCACTGTAGTTTGATGTGGGTATTTTTGTCAATCTAGCCTGTGTTTACATATGATATGTTGCGCTTTTCTCTTTTGTCTGTTACATTTTATGACAAAAATATTTATTTTCTGATTTCAAACATGAATTCAGACATGGCTTTTTGTTTTAAATCAGTCACCTGTTTCACTTTCCACGAACTCTATTTAACATTTGGTTATGGTTTCAAAAAAAAAGCTCTATGTAGTGACAATAAAGAAGTATACGCCAAAATGGTACAACACAGAATTAAGATGTTTTCATAAATCAGATTCCAAAATACTGTCAAAATCCTTGCTTGTGAATCAGATAGTTGTACAAGGCAACAAAACCTCTGTTTTGGCAAGTGAAACAGTGCTGAAAGTTCACTTTTTAAGTAAAAGTGAAGAAAATACTTGTATATCAAGGGCTTGGCACACCATAAAATTGCAACAAACCTTACAATTTTAACTTCGTGTGTTTCCATTATCTTTCACTCATTCTGTAGTAGATGATTATTTTTCTCTTTTTTCTGGTTTGTTTTTGTTTTTGTTTTTTAGTTTTCTTAGGAAACCTCTTTTTACTTAGATTTAATTTGTTTATTTACATGTGCTTGAAACCTGATGTTTGATGTTGGTTTCCTTTGAACCACGAACACGTTCATCTTAATCATTGTTCAGTGTTGCTTTTTATTTTTTTTTCCAATATTTATTTATTTATTTATTTATTTATTTGCAGGGATTCTTTGAGGATGAAGATGGAAAGGAATATATTTATAAAGAGCCTAAACTCACACCTCTTTCAGAAATTTCTCAAAGACTCCAAAAACTCTACTCTGACAAATTTGGATCTGAAAATGTCAAAATGATTCAGGATTCTGGCAAAGTATGTTTTTTATTCTCTCTAAAGGATTCCAATATATCACTTCTTCCCATTAATCCACTTGAAATAATGTGGGATCGCTGTCATGTACTCATTTGGTACACAGCATGCACGTATAAAAACTGCTGGTTGAAGGTCATGGGAGAATCGTCTCCTTCCAACCTCATCCATTCTGTAATTCTGTTATGCTGTAGGAGACCCTGCTTCAGCAGGGAGCTGGGAGTAGATGATCTCCAGAGATCCTCTCCAACCTCAACCGTTCTGTGATTAAGGACAGCCATATTATTACCATGTTCATATTATTATTGTTGTTGCCAGTGTGTTATTAAACTGTGGGTCTCCCAAGATGCTCATCTGTTATCATCTTTACCTGCAACATGCTCTTAGTAAAAAATTAAGGATCTAATAAAGTTTGGTGCTGTAAAAGTGTTTCCTTTCGCCACCACTGCCTTGCCAAAGCATGGTTAAATATTTTTCTGAGATAAAATTTGCCATTTATCTCTTTAGGACAGAATAGTTCTGTTGGAGGAGACCATCAGAGATCATCAAGTCCAACTACTTTGGCCTCTGTAGTCTTCTCTTGCTGCTTTTAAGTTAAGATTTGTCATAGGAATAGCTGGAACCTTTAAATGAAAGAGCATTATGGTAACCCGTAGGCTGAGAAAGCACAAGATGCCTTTCTGCATTCCTTTCATTCCCTTCCTCAGCCAGTTCAAGTCTTCAGACTCTACATTGATTTTCTCATAGTATAACTTCTTGTCTCTTCTGTTCATTGATCATATAAGATCACAAAGTGCTGTGCTTCTCGACCATTTACATTCAGCAATGGTGGGCTTTTCAATACTTTTACTCAAACTGGAACTTTAAAGGAAGGGAGATCTTTTGCAAGGGTTTAATTTCATGTGTTGGAAGACAAGATTTATATTGTACTCTGTTTTTCACAGCTCTTCCGTTATACTCTAAATAAAGGCTTTAAATGTACCGAATTTTTACAGATAATTATAATCTCTCTGTTTGTCAGCATTTGTAGGGAACATTTCTATCAATTATGCTGGAATGAATACATAAATTACTAGTTAAGTTCCAGTCTAGTAATAGGAAAATATTGCAGATTTTTCTATCAAGCAGTATGTCCCATTAAAAACTGATAACAGGTGGGCGACTTAAGTTCTATTCACATTTGCTCCAGCATTTAAATGCTGACTTCACATGTATATTTGCATCACTGTTTTTCACAGTTTATAAAAGTAAAATGGCTCAGAATCAGGCAGAGATAACAAATATTAGACAGGGGACTAAAATGGCAAGCAACAACATTTTGAAGGGTGCACAAGTTTTGGGTCCCCTCTTTGTCTAATGATGTGGGGAAATTGCTAGAAAAAATAGTATCGGTCCATTTATGGACCCTGTTGGGCAGTGATTTTAGGAAGCCTCAGCTACTGGTACTGGAGATAAGTAGCCACTTTTACCAAACTGAAAATTTGCCACTCCAAACTGAACATGAAGCCTACAGTGTGCCCCCCAGTTAACTCTTTGGAACCACTATAGGGTGTCACAGCTGGGACAGCCAGGTTGGTAGAAGTGCCTTCTGAGGGTAATATCTGTACTGCCTAAAACATACATTTTTATTTTCAGCTATTAACTTTTTACGTATTGCTTGTTTTGGTCTCCAGTCTCGTATCAGCCATCATGGAGGACAGTATTTGTTTCTACATTTGTTTTTCTTCTTTGACTTCTCCTGAAATGCAATATTTACTCTTAAGCATGAATAAAACTATTTTTATTACAGTTTTGCATATGGCAAATAATTATAGTGTTAAAAAACAGATACGTAATGACCATATCAAGCTTCGTAACAATTAGAAACTGAAGTCACAGAAGCCCATGAGAGCATTAACATTTTCTATGTTTGCGGCAAACCAAATATAGTATCTGAAATTTGTGAAACTGCGATTAAATCTATTCACAATTTAACTCTTTGGGTTTTGTTTTTCTTTTAATGTTTTTAAGGTAAATCCAAAGGATTTAGATTCAAAATATGCATATATTCAGGTTACGCATGTAGTTCCTTACTTTGAAGAAAAAGAGTTGCAAGAAAGAAAGACAGATTTTGAAAGAACTCATAACATTCGTCGTTTTATGTTTGAGATGCCTTTTACTCAAGCTGGTAAAAGACAAGGAGGAGTAGAAGAACAGTGTAAACGACGGACTATCTTGACAGGTACTCAATGGATGGAAATTTCCTTTAAAAGCAAACTGCTCTTTGAAAACCGTATTTACTTCTTGATGCTAGGCTTTTCTGTATGTTTTGTATCTTGTCTGAAAAAGTCCTTTAGGAGATTTCACACGTGGCTGTTGGAGTTTACAAGAATTGCAAAGCATATCAGAATGTTTTAAACAGTGTCTTGTAAACAATTCTTAAAGTGAGTATGCACTTCAAATTAATACTCAAAATTTTTGTACAAAAGCATGCAGAGTAAAATATGTCAGTTAAAATATTTTCCATATTTTAACCCAAACTAGGCTTTCCATTGGTTTCTTCAAGTGGTAATTATCAGATAGCTTTTTCTTTAAACTTCAAGAACCACAAACCTGGAATTGTTTCAACTTTTCTTTGAAAAAGGCTATTTTCTGTTTTGTATCTGTTGAACGTGTGAGCTTGTGTATTGCTGCCCTAATGTAAATGGTAAATTGAGCTTACGTCAGTTAGTAGAATCAGTTATAGAGTCATAAAATCCTTAGAGTTGGAAGGGACCTTTAAAGGCCATCAAGACCAACTCTGCTGCAATGAACAGGAACATCCATAGATAGATCAGGTTGCTCCGGGCCTGATCCAGCCTGGCCTTGAAAGTCTCCGGGAACATCAACCACATCACTGGGCAACCTGTTCCAGTGCCTCACCACCCTCACTGTAGATTTTTTCCTTCCATCTAAAAAGAAAAAAGATTTTTTCCTTCCATCTAAAATAATACATGAACTTTTTTTTGCATATATATATATATATATATAAGTTCATAGTATCAGCTTTACATAGCTAATACTTAAGAGGAAATTGATAATATAGTCTTGTCATTTTTTAGTTCTTCTCTTCTTTGAGCTATGTGGATGATAAGCAATTCTTTTTACAATTCTCCTATGAATTAAGTTCTAATGTTTTGTTTCTTGGTTATTGTTATAGTAATAACGAGACTTCTGTGCTTTAATGCATGTAGAGCTATGCATATTTAAATTTTCAGGATGTTGTTTCCCTGTGCAAGCAGTATTTTAAATTATATAATGTTTCATTAAAGTGGATGACAAGTTTTCAGTCTATCGAAGTTCACCTTATTCAAACACCTTTTAAAAACTTTATTGAACTCATTTTTGTCCATAGCTATACACTGTTTCCCATATGTGAAGAAGCGCATTCCAGTAATGTACCAGCACCACACTGATTTGAACCCCATCGAAGTAGCCATTGATGAAATGAGTAAGAAGGTTGCAGAACTCAGGCAGCTTTGTTCTTCAGCTGAAGTAGATATGATCAAATTGCAGTTGAAGCTACAGGGGAGTGTCAGTGTTCAGGTAAGACCATTCACTTTGCCGTTCGGTTATTTTCCTTGTTTCTGTCACTGAAAAAGTATCAAAATAGCATTTTACCAGTAATTTCCATTCTGCGTATTCAAGAATGTCCTAAGTCAGTAACGTACCTGCTGCTGGCAGTTTTTCCCAGAACAGGAAAAGCAATACGAATATTCCATATAAACACTGATCACACTGACATTTGTTTCTATGGAAGGGTTAAGATTGTGTTTCTGGAATCTATGGTGGTCTGAAACTAGAATAAAACAGTGACTTCCCATCTGAGTCAAAATTCACACCATT
Source organism: Gallus gallus (assembly GCF_016699485.2). Lineage (NCBI taxonomy): Eukaryota > Metazoa > Chordata > Aves > Galliformes > Phasianidae > Gallus > Gallus gallus. The sequence goes on from NC_052532.1 coordinate 144,802,864, forward strand.
TACCTAGCTGTAGGTCTGCTTGCATTAGGTTCAGCATGCTTGTTGCTGGTTTTGTGTTTTGGGTTACTTAAGGGGACAAAGGGGGAGCTGAAATACAGGAGAAGGATAATAGAAGAGCATCTCGGGGTGTGATGTTTGGAGTTTTTGTTTTTCTTTTATCATTATTACCTAAGGCAAGCAAGAATTGAATGTAGTAAAAAGAAATGATCAGACCTACCAAAATAGGATACATTGTGTGTGAATTTTAGCAAATAGAAATCAATATGGTACAGGTCTTACTGGTTATTTCCTAGGAAGAAAGTGCAGGATTTCTTGTTTTGTTTTATTTTTTATTTGGTTGTGTTTTTGTTTGATTGGTTCAGTTTTATATACTTTTCTAAAAATAATTGTGTTCTCCTAAGAAAGGCAGGACACTTGTGGTATCTGTTACTGCTAAGTCAGTAAGTCAGAGAACTAACCATATTCTGTAATACTTGTTCTTAGGTTAATGCTGGTCCATTAGCATACGCACGAGCTTTCTTAGACGACACAAACACCAAAAGATATCCAGACAATAAAGTGAAGCTACTGAAGGAAGTGTTTAGGTATGTTTGCATGCTTGTTTGTTTTTTAATAAAATTAATAAAATTCAAGGCTGACAAAAGATTTTTAAAACCACTTTTAAACAGCATTTTTAATTACTTGTCTGGGATTTGTATTCCTGTTTGAGATCTTTGTTATTATTTTATCTAAATCAGGCAATTTGTTGAAGCTTGCGGGCATGCTCTTGGTGTAAACGAGCGACTTATAAAGGAAGATCAGTTGGAATATCAAGAAGAAATGAAAGCCAACTACAGAGAAATGGCAAAAGAGCTTTCTGAAATAATGCATGAGCAAGTAGGTGCTGAGATGAATTTATGCATTCCACTATTCAAAATGTAGCTGAAATGCGTAGGAAAAGCACGTATTATGCTTTGCTTCAGGGAACTGTGCTCATTTTCCTTTTATTTCTCTCAGAGTGTAAGCATAGCATGGAATTTTGGAACTGCATCAGTTTTTCTGTTTGTGAGTTTTCTGCACGTGCTTTCTTGACCTTCAGAATTAAGTCCTACTCATTAAGAAAATTAATCTCATTGGCACCAGAAATTTTCATGGAGAGTAAGACTACAGTAAAGATAACAAACAAATTTTATAACGTGAAATCTTATGCCAAGAATAATTAATGTGTCTACAGAGACCTTCATTCAGTGTCCCAGAAACCTAATTTCAGTCTATGGCAATTTTTTTGCATTCAACAATTTGTCAGTGGGATGAAGTTCTGTTCATATGCTTCTCTGTTTCCCATTCCTCATCTTTTCTTCTCAAATACTGTGCTCTGAGTAGCTCTGTGCTATAGAATACAGCATGTACACAGGATTTGTTTTCATTCTCTTATTCTTTTGTTACACCACAACAGAGAAAAGCTCACCACAAAAACAGATTTATTTGTAACCACTGATAATGGAAAATATGGTGAGACGAGGTTTGTAGGGAGTGGTACCATTTTGTCAGAATATGCTTTTTTATTTTTTTAGGGAAAAAAAGGTTATCTCAAATATGCAGTCTTGAATGATCCCTCAGACAGGAAAAGAGCTAATAAAAAACAGGATAGTTTGACTATACTGTAATGTAACGTATTGAAAAGCAGAAGGCAGTGGTGTTTTTTAGGAAGGAGAACAACTGATTGGACAGCTGATCAAAATGAATGAGGAGTATGGGAGAATTAGACAACTGTACAGAAGATCCCTTCAGAAAAGAGAGGAAAATGTTTTGGGCAGATAGTGATAAGGAAAGAAAAATTGATCTTCCCCTGGTGCAGAAAAAGAAGTATAAGGATATAACAGTGGTTTGAATAATTTGAACTCAATGAAAAACGCTGATGTTTAAAAAATGCTCATGTGTGAGTTCCCAGAGATGGAGGATAGGAGAAAAGATGTCAACTTTAGGAGTAGATCAAATTGGATGAAAGTGAACAAAGAGAAGGGGCAAAAAATTGACACTGCAAGGCAGTGTGAACAGAATATGAATGTATAGCATTGGTGTATGCTGTTAGCCTACTATTGTGGGTTTTATACAAATGTAATAATTAAAACATTTATATAAAAAATAAAGAAAAAATAGATTCATTGCATCTTGAAGGCTTAGGGTAACAAAGGCCTTCACCCAAATCTTTAAGAATATTACCCTTATATGCCTGCCTGTTGCTGTATTTGGAGAAAAGAAAAAAAAAACATCTTGTGTGTTTGTTCTGTCATTGAAAAAAGCAACAACTATTAGCTGTCTTACAGTAGTGTGGTTTATAAAGGGTTGCAGAAGCTTTGTATGGAAAATTTTACAAAAGAATCTTAACTTATTTTTCTTTTTTTTCCCCTTTGCTTGCAAATATCAGATGGGATGGTAATTAGTTTTCTTTACTTTTGCTCTTAGTTAGTCTAATTTTTATGTAACTCCTTTAAGCTAAGGATGAACCTTCACATTCATCATAAAAAGTGTACCTTGTTCAGAACAAGTTTGCTCTCTCTCTCTTTATTCATCCTCTAGGTGAGTAGGCGTTATTAGATGACCCTGCTTGAGCCAAGAATGTTGGTCAAGGGGGTTTCCAACCTAACCAGTCTGTGATTCTGTGATGCTAGAAATGAAGTCCTTTCAGTGAACTATTGAAAGCTGTATTTTAATAGCTGTTTTGTAAATGCTTATGTCATTTTGGAACATTTTGATGAATATACGTTTTCCATTTTAAGATTACTCCGGTTGAAGAAAAGGCCAATGTTATGCCCAATTCGTTACACATTTTCAACGCCATAAGTGGAACTCCAACAAGCACAACAGTTCATGGGATGCCCAGTTCTTCTTCAATTGCATGATTGTTTTGTAAAGTATGGTGGGGCTTTTCTGTTGGATTTAGTTTTTTCTTAGGTATGTGGATTTACTTCATTGTGTGCAGACTCAGGATGATTTTGAAGCTAAATGTTGGGCACGTGCAAGCTGCATAATACGTAAAAAAGTCTGAGCACACTTAGATATCAAGGCAGACAGTGATAAACAAATAGCAATTACTGGTGATAGTCCTTTAGAGTAAGTAAAGGAGGCGCACATATGTTTTTTAATCTTTCTGGTAACACTTAAAAGTATTCACAGTGTCATCACAGAAGTGCGTGTTGAGAAATTATAAAGTTGAAGTTAATTTCTGTTTTTCATTTAGAAAGTATTATTAAGATGAATTGCACATTACAAAAAGTGTTGTGGGATGTAATTTTGCAAATATGTAACATTCCGGTGTTCTTTTTTTGTGTATGGCACATAGAGATTGATTCCAAGTACAGGACTTATTTTGGGACTAGACAGAGACACTAGTTTTTTGGGTTTAATGGAACTGACAGTAGTAGTTTTTGTACCATTTGGCAAATTGTTGTGCTTTATTTTATACCTTGTTGCATTTTGGAAGTATGTGAGCTTGGATCTTGAACAACTGAATACAACCAAAGGTCTGTATTAATGAACACGGAGTTATACTAAACTATCAATAGTAGTAAACTGTTATGTACATATTGTTTGTTAATACAGTCCATACAGTCTGTACATAAATGTATTACATTTCTAAGCATTTTTAATATTCATACCAGCTCTTATCCTGCTTTCAAGTTATTGTGAAAATTTGCTCATTCCAAGTATATGCAGACTTTACTGTTCATTTATTCATGTATATAAATAAGTGCAATATAAAGATGTATACAGTCTTTGCTATGTTAGGTTTATATGCAGTTATTAAAAGAAAAAATACTTTTTTGCCAAAGCAATGGAGTATGTAATTGGTGATCATGGTTACTGTGGTAAATGGTGGTATAATTTAAAGCTTTTTCCATATTCTTATTCTTTTAAGACATTAATTTAGTAATTTTATATTTGGGGGAAATAAAGGTTTTTAATTTTATTTAACTGGAAGCACTGTCCTGCTGTAATTAAACATTCTGTACTACATCTATATTAAAAGGAAAAAAGTAGTTACTTTTCTCACTGTGTGCTCTGGTTTTTATTTCAGATTTACCCATAAAACTGGTGAAAGATGGAACTTGGTTAAAATAAAAAAACTTCCTGCAGCTTAAGTCGGAGATTAGATGAAGATGCTGCTGGGGTATATTTCCTATTTCTTGGTGCTAAAGGGATTGTAGGTCGTTAGTTAAAACAACAGTTTGGGATCCATCTTGTTTGATCCAAGTGACGTGTTATGACAACTAACGGATATTTTCACCATTACAGTTAATATTAGGAAGTCTTCAAAACTCTTCATCAAATGACAGTAGCAATCATTTTGCCTTCTGATATTAAGTTTATTGTCATTTTCTATAGCACGACATCAAATTCTTATAAGGTTTTTCCCAACAGCTCATCCTGGCTTACTCAGCTTTACGCCAATAATTTTCATGTTAATGAAAGTGAGAGATCAGATGTTTTTTCAAGTGCGTGAGGAAGAACAGATGTCTGTCTGGAAGAGTTATCTATCTGTCTACAAGAAAATGCTTCAAACAGCTGAATGGGTACATTTGAGTAGGCATTGAATGTTTAAAAAATTGAATTTGAGGCCTGGAAGAAGTCTGGTCGGAAATTGGCTTCATCCTTTTGCACTAGTCAACATTGTTAGAACAACAACTACGGAGGGAGCTGAAACTTCTGACAGAGCTATTAAGTAATGAGTCATTTTTTTTTTCAATTGTACGAGTTGTAAATGAAACAGATAAGTTCTCAAGGGCATACAGATAACTGCAAGAAAGAGCCTTAGTTAAGCAAAACTGTTCACTTCATTGCTCATTCCACTACTCTGAGAAGTCTCTGAACGTTGTGTAGTGAGAGATAAGTTCAGAGCTATATTTGATTTAGTGAAGCTTTAGTAGCCACTTTAACCATAATAATCAGTATCAAGGAATGTAATGATCAGAGGGCTGGAGCACCTCTCCTGTGAGGAAAGGTTGAGGGAACTGGGCTTGTTTAGCTTGGAGAAGAGAAGGCTCCAGGGAGACCTCATTGCGGCCTTCCAGTACTTGAAGGGAGCATATAAAAAGGAGGAGGAATGGCTGTCTATGAGGATGGATAGTGATAGGACAAGGGGGAATGGTTTTAAACTGAGACAGGGGAGGTTTAGGTTAGATATTAGGAGGAAGTTTTTCACACAGAGGGTGGTGATGCATTGAAACAGTTTGCCCAAGGAGGTTGTGGATGCCCCATCCCTGGAGGCATTCAAGGCCAGGCTGGATGTGGCTCTGGGCAGCCTGGTCTGGTGGTTGGTGACCCTGTACATAGCAGGGGGGTTGAAGCTCAATGATCATTGTGGTCCTTTTCAACCCAGGCTGTTCTATGATTCTATGAAACACCTTTTATAAGTTTAATAAGTGGAAGAATTGTCAGCATAACTATTTAGCCTGTGACAAAAACAAAAAAAAGAAAACTTCAATTCATCCATTAGCAGTCTCTTGAGGGCTGGGTTTGGGTTTTTTTTTTCTGTTTGCTTAAAACTCTCTCGCCACAGTTGATGGACCCTTCTTCTGCATGGATAATTTGAAGCATTATCATCTTCTCATCCCAGTGTGCTAGTCAACTGTAAAAACAGATAATAAAGCTTGGAAACAAACAATTTAAATGTGCCTGGAGTGGTTATATGTCTTGGTTTTATGTATGTTTGTTTTTTAAACCACTTACAATTTGCTTGAGAAAGACAAAATGGAGAACGTCACACCCTACACTAAAATATAGTATCTGTTTTGGAGATGGATACTGCTGACTCAGAACCACTCGGAACTGGAAAAGAAATGAAGTCATGTGCTAACAAATAAAGCACAACGTAGCAATCTATTAGCAAATGTGTGTGTTGTTAAACTGGATAATTTAACTTGCTGTGCGTACTGCGGGATGAGTGAGGGGAGAAGCTGACTCATTCTGAGAGACATGCTTGAGGTAGTGAAGCCAGTAGTGAAATAAACTTGCTTAGTGCCATTAGAAAACCGCTGTATCTTAACATTTTGGAATATAGATTATTATTATTAAATAATTACTATGCACGCATAGAAACCTGTGATCGGATTGGTATTTGTTAACGAGTGGCTGCAATAACCACAAAATGAGATTTTTGCTTGGTTTCAACGAAGTCTAAATCTCAACTGCTTGTTGATCAAGGTAATTGGTACAAATGAGATTTTAAAACATTGACTGGACTAGAAGAAGTGTTACAGATCAATGCCTTTTTAAAAAAAAGAAAAAAGTGGAACATTTAAGTGGAAAGAAGAGGAAATAGAAACTAAAGTACAGAATATTAAGGAATGTAAGACGGTCATTAGAAAAATCTGTCTTGCGCAACTGAAGATAATCAGGCGCTTGTCTGAAATCAGGCTAGCTTTGAAATAGCCTCATTACTAGGCAGGTGGTTAAGCGTGGAGATAGGCTGAAAATGCTGGTATTCTGTCTTTAGAAACAGTCAAGAAAACATGCTTTTCATGTGAAGGTGACAAAATATTTCATAGATCCCACATGGTCCAAAAGGAGCTTTATTTCTGTGAGGTATTCAGTATCTACGGGCATAAAAAATGAAACCAAGTGTAATGAGAGTTGGCTGGAAGATTCTGGTCTGCTAATAATGTTCTTTTGAAAGAGGTCTGAGAGTACAAAAATTGAAGAATTTTCTTTGCATTGTCCCAATATTCAGAAAAGGCCATGTGGGAGGATTATGTTCTTGTTGCCATGGTACTGGTGGGAACTGAGACACTGGGAGATCTATTATGAGATTCAAATGAAGAGGAACTAAAGATAGGCTTATACAGAACACAGGTCTGGTCAAACAGCTGTCTCTATTTGCAGAAACTCTGAATTTAGGGGATGTTTTGTAATTCACATTGACGGTGTAGTTGGGAGTTAACAAAATTTAATTCAAGAGCACAAGGAAAGGGAAGATGGCATTTAATCTCTGTCACTCAGGTTTCCTGATTTCACCTAGTGCTATTCTCAAACCACTTGCTTGTGAGCTCCGAGATGGGAATTCAGCCTGGCTGAAGAGCCATATGGGAGACAAAGAATGCTGACTACTGAGCAATTGCCTCGCCACGTGAGTACTTCATTGGCAATGACAAACTTTTTCAGCCTGATGGCGAGTATCCTTCAGTTGTTACTGTGTGATCTTCCACCTCATCCCCCATAAGCCTCAGGGGAGGTTGCTATCTGTTGCCTATGTTTCCTCATATCTTTATGGCTGCAGCCTTTCCGCCTGCTGGGACAGCAGGAAGTGTTCTGCCACGTGCTGCAACCTCACCACCGTCCTCCTGTTATCAGAGCTCAGGTCTCCTGCTGACAAGTCACCAAGCTGTAGCCCTATTGGAGCTCAAGCCTGCTGCTCTTGATGCAGACAGCACATTCCTCAGCATTTACCAGTTTGATTGCTGTTATCAATACATGCTTCAACCCTTGCTACTTCTTGTGCTTCCGTATTGGTTTTTTTTACAGCCCCCTACAGTAGACCTTTCTAATTGAGGATGTGTCCAGGTGCAGAAGAACAGTCTGGCAAACATTTTCAGAGACGGTCGCTGGAAAATCACACGTGAAATTCTGCTAGTAAATATTGGTGTGGTGATACTATTCAACACTTTAACTGGTAGTACAGAAACTACCAAAAAGTACAAAAATCACACCAACTTAAAGCGTGTAAAAATAAAGGTTGCGGTCTCTCAGATTCGAACTGTTCCTGATGTGGACCTGTAAGTATTTTGGTTCTACCATCTGCAAAGTCACATTTCTAGAAACAAGAAAATCAAACGTACGAGTTGCCTCTTGTAACAGTGACAAGGATTTAAGGATTGTTCGGAATACACAGCTTGCCATAAGCAAACTCTTAGTGTCGTTCTGTGGTGAAGAGCACTGGTGCAACAAGTGAATACAAATGGAATGTGTTATGGTGGGTTTGCCGCCTGCCATAGAGCTCTGGTGAAAAGAGTATGAGAATGCTGTGCTACTGGGAAGACACTGGGGCTGAGGTTTTAAGGTGTTGAAATCAGGAATTTCTGACCATAAGGAGAAAAAGCAGCGTTCTGAGGGATAAAGAAAATCCTTTACGGTGTGGGATCCAGGGGAGATCGCTTTGATTGCCAAGCAGAAAACTGAGAAGTGTAAAACACAAGAAGTAACCATGCCGAAAAGCATAGTGGATACTGTGGGGCTTTTAAAATCCGGGTAAAGAAGACAACACCAATTGGATGCTGAAGCCAAGCAAATTCAGATTAGAAATAAAAGAGAGAAAGACTCTTAATCCCCTTCAACCACTTCTCAATCCCACTTCAACCACTGCGTTCACTACCTGTGCTCAGTCCCAAAGGTCTTAATATCTTCTGTCTGATATTCATTACGGTTAGCAGATGTATTCACTGAATTACTTCTTTGTGTCAGCTGTGGTAACGTGTGGTACCAAGCTGAGGCTGCATGCAATAACTCACAGCTAACGGTCTTTTTTAGGTCCACGTTTAGCTGAAGCTAAAGCTTGTTAAATGAATCAAGGTCCTGCAAAGAAATTCTCAGAACCTGGAGTTCCCAAATCCGGTTTCATATACAAGGAGTCTTCTCTTGGAGATTGGAAGGCTCCAGGGAGACCTCACTGCAACCTTCCAGTACTTGAAGGGAGCTTATAAACAGGAAAGGGCCCAACTTTTAAAACCATCTGATAGTGATAGGACAAGGGGGGATGGCTTTAAACTAAAGGAGGGGAGATTAAGGTTAGATGTCAGGAAGAAATTCTTTACTCAGAGAGTGTTGAGGTGCTGGCACAGCTGCTCAGAGAAGCTGTGGTGCCCCATTTCTGGAGGCGCTCAAGGCCAGGTTGGATGGGCCCTGAGCAGCTGAGCTGGTGGAGGACAGCTCTGCCCATGGCACAGGCTGGGCAGGGTGGGCTTTGGGGTCCCTTTCAGCATGCCTCTGTGATTCTATGGTATCTCATAAAAAGCATTTCAATTCAACTTATTTCAACTCCCTTTTTTAAAGTTTACTTCTTTGTTTCTACATTTCAGTTAAGTTTTATCCCTTTGAGTTTAGGTATTAATACACATCATCTTGACTATATGCTTAGCTATTTGTCATATGTAAACTAAGACACGAACAAATCTCTCACTTTTCCTACCAGGATGCATTATACTGCCTTGAAGCTTACAAATTCTTGACCAAAAACTCCACTAAAATTTCCTTTCTTGTTTTTTTTCATGCAGTGCATGCAGCTAATATGCACAGCTGTCATCAGAACAACTTTCCAGTTCCTAGATTTAACAGTAACTGATCGATATCTTATTTAAAATATCTGTGGGTGATATAAGAGGATGAAAGTTTATAGTTTCAGTCACAGTGCCATCCAGCTTCCTCACCATCCCTCACGCTCAGCTTCCCCCTCACTAAAGCTGTGGCTCCCAGGAACCTCTTAGCTACAAAGAACAGAGCCGCAGAATGCATAAGTGTCTAATTTTATCATTTCTGTTCCTTCTGTCTCTCAACTGTAAAATTATGTCAGACTGATGTAAACAATAAAATGCAGATACTACCATGAAAGCTAAATGGCAGTTTAATAGCACTCCATAATCCCAAGTCATTCTAAAAGCAATCCATGTGACTCCAACTTCACCCTGATACAAAATGCAGCATTGCCTGTTGGCAGAGTGTGGCAATAGTTTCATAAAGTATACAACTGCATTGCATAACAGCAGAAGTTAGAAGGCATGTTCCACCCCGTGAAGGAAAAGAGATAAGTGAGGAGCAGCATATCCCTTCTGCCAGGATTAACCTTTCAGCTTTACAATCTCACTCACGTGCTGGGTCGTTCTCAGACGTTGTCTTCCGAGCTACTGCTTGATCCTTGGTCCTGCCCACCCCTGCCACAGCTTCCTGTGGATAAAACCTTCCTTTAGGCAGACTGCCTGCAGGCCCTTCTGCTCACCAGTCCATCTGCAAGGCCCCATCTCTGAAGGCTCTTTTTTCACACTTCTCCATTTCCTTGGTCTGGCCAAAAAGTAGTTGTTCTCCCCACAGATAAGCCATTTAGCCAAAGCCTTTGCCATGTTCAGCTCCTCTTTCAACACATGTGCCGGCAGTGCTCAGGCTGGGGAAAAAGCCATCAGACAGAACATTTCCCGGTTGTTACCGTGATGTGGTTCGGATCATCATGCTTAAGGTGAGCCAGACACCAAGATTTTGAACCTATCTGCACATTTGTACTATAGCAGTGTCCTAAATCTCCTCTCGGCCCTTCCCTACCAGAGTCATCTTGCAACTAGAGTTTGCTAGGACCCGCACCAGGGCTGCATTAGAAAAGGGGTGGCCAGCAGGAGAGAGAGGTGATTGTGCCCCTCTACTCAGCTCTTGTGAGGCCCCATCTGGAGTACTGCATCCAGGCCTGGGGCCCCCAGTACAGGAAGGACGTGGAGCTCTTGGAGCGGGTCCAGAGGAGGGCCACTAAGATGATCAGAGGGCTGGAGCACCTCTCCTATGAGGAAAGGTTGAGGGAACTGGGATTGTTTAGCTTGGAGAAGAGAAGGCTCCAGGGAGACCTCATTGCAGCCTTCCAGTACTTGAAGGGAGCATATAAACAGGAGGGGGAACAGCTGTTTACGAGGATGGATAGTGATAGGACAAGGGGGAATGGTTTTAAACTGAGACAGGGGATGTTTAGGTTAGATATTAGGAGGAAGTTTTTCACTCAGGGTGGTGACGCACTGCAACAGGTTGCCCAAGGAAGTTGTGGATGCCCCATCCCTGGAGGCATTCAAGGCCAGGCTGGATGTGGCTCAGGGCAGCCTGGTCTGGTGGTTGGCGACCCTGCACATAGCAGGGGGGTTGAAACTCAATGATCATTGTGGTCCTTTTCAATCCAAGCTATTCTATGATTTATGATTCTCTGAGGATACTACAGAAAAACAAAACAGTCAGCAATGTTTGCCTGTGAAAAAGCTATGGTCCCAGCTGAGCATGAGGTGCAGCGCTCCACAGAAGCCAGCCCAGGGCTACTGGTTGGGGTGTTCCCAATGGCAAGTGTGTACCCACTGTCAGCTGCTCCTAAGTGAAACAAAGAGGAAAGTTCAAACTGTGCACCACAGAAAATAAAACAAACCAAACCCAGCAATAGCCAAGAGGTCTCATTAGGAGTTTGTGCGATCTGATGACAGTAGGAAAAGGAACTGGATTTAGCAGGACCCACGACGAACAGGAATGGCAGAGTTTCTCCAGGAACAATACATAAGCAGAAAAGGAGGATAAAAATGGTACCTTGTCTTGTGGCCATGTTTTCTGATCCGCTTTTAGAGACTTCTCAAAGAGAGGGTAGGGTTAATCTTTCTCTACAGGAGGATGAACATGTCCATGGATGCCTCCTACATCCAGTAGGATGTATATACACTGCCTTACACCAGTAAGTAGAGGAAAGGTTGGAGTTTGGGGAAACAAGAATAAATAGGTAACCCAATTGTATCAGAAAGGAGGTCAGTATGTACAGGCCCATTCTATAGATACAACATAATGAAATGTAACTGCACCTCAAGAAGAGGAGGCAGCCAAACATTCCTGTTCGATTGGACGTATTTAACTCCAGTATTTTGTATATTCTAGTATAACTACTCCAATATTAAGCCAGATAGAAGTGGGCTCTGTACTGGTACTTGCTCCATCTGAAACATCTGCAGTTTTGCAGGGATAAATCCGAATTAACTTCTGATGCACAGATTGATTTTCAACCCCTCCAGCCCAAGTGAGCCGTGCAGCTTACACCATCCTGCTTTGCTGGGTGGTGATTGCAGAGCCCGCTACTGAAGTGCCCAGGTGTCCTATGGCCTTTCCATAACAACTTGCCTTTCCGTTCTCGGCTGCCTATTTTTAGAGCTTTATCAATATCTTGCTAGGAGTGTGTTAAAGAGCTTTGCTCAGGGCCAGCTGTAATCACTTGTTTGTGTAAGAGAGCACTACAGGGCTGGTCTGCTCTACAGCAGTTCCCAAACAAACGAAACCAGCACCGTTTATTCTGCTTGCATGCCTTTTCCCCGCCTTCTCTTTACTTTTCAACATAAACTGTTGGGAATTGTTGCTTTGCATTGATTTTGTGTCATGAGGGGTTGTTTCCACTTTTAGAAAATATTTCTGTATACACTGGTTGAGCAATCTGAGATCTTAGACTATCTTTCCATAGCCTGGATGTGAGACCACCAGGCTCACCGCAGCCCGTTCTGTAAAGCTCACTCCTTAGGAGAAAGCTGTAGAAGAGAGTGAGCTACAAACTCAGTGAACTCTGACAATTAGAAGAGAAACCATGCATGAGGTGAGATAGAGCCCAGGGGTGGGCAGCTGCACGTGTCTCAGTAACTTCCAAAGGCTCTCAAATCTTTAGTTGTACCTTCAGATGTCTTATGTGGCACTGGATAATAAGAATTCTCAAAAAGAGGTGTCTGCTATGACACCACAATTTATATGCTGTTTCCTTGGTAATATTTGGTGTTTCCATTTGATCCATTGGCCATTTTTGCCACCATGACTTGCTGACATGCAGGACTGGTTTATGAAATATTGTACGCAAACATGATGTAATTTTAGGTTGTTTATGTACTGTTATATCCTAACCTTGCCTTTGTATTTGAAGTGTTTAACTTAGAAGCCTTTGCAAGGAGCAAAAAGCTGTTGCTGGTCTTGTTTTTTTCTTCAAAGTAACACCTTCCCTTAATTGGGAATACTGCTTGAGCAATTAGCAGGAAGTGTAAATAAGCTCCAATAAGTGCAAACCCTGGGCTTTGCAACTGTGGGAAGGTGAAGGGGCATCCCATCCCTATTACTTGCTCAAGGGAAATTACTTGCCCAAGGGAGTACAAAAAACAAAGAAAAAAAGAATATAACCACTGAGATCAACAGTAATGTATTATTTTCTAAGTAAACCCCCATCCCAAGAATGATGTACAGTGTAACAGGATGTTTTCCCTTGAAAATGTGAGCATCCAGTCTTATAAGATTTAAGAGGAAAAAAATATCTTTAGCAGAGTGTGTACCACATGAACCATAATCTCCACAACTCTAAGATAGATCACACCAGTTCCTAAATATTGGGTCACTTTAAGCCACTGGGAAGAAATTGTTCACACAGAGGGCAGTGAGGCACTGGCATAGGCTGCCCAGAGAAGCTGTGGATGCCCCATCCCTGGAGATGTTCAAGGCCAGGCTGATTGGACTCCTGGGCAGTCTGATCTAGAGGTTGGCAACCCTGCCCATGATGGGGGGCTGGAACTAGATGACCTTTGAGGTCCCTTCCATCCCAAGCCACGCTCTGACTCTATAAGTCTATAACATGTTCTCGAGTCAAAACACGGGTTGGTCAAGAGATGACATTTGTACTCGCAGTTTTCTGTCAACACCATGATTCATTTTGTAGGACTGGTTGCATAAGTTTACAAGATTGTTCATCCTGTCTTTGTATCTGTTGCCCTGGTAGGACTCCAATGTGCCATCCTTAGAAAAAAAAAATCTAAGTACACTTTGCTTAAAAACATGCTGAAGATAACACTTTAAAAGATGTGATGCATTGAAAAGCCCAAACGTTCACTCAGGGATATCAGGTCTCAATGTGAATCTGATGTTTCAGAAGAACAATATCATTGTGGAAGTACAAAGTAAACAAACTCTTCAGTGAAGAGCTGCATTAGAGATTTTGGTATGCTTCAAATGACACTCAGCAAACCTGCATTGCCCTTGGTGACACACTGCACAGGGAAAGGCTTGAATTCCAAGTGAGTGCAGTATAGTTTTGTTTGTCTTTTTTTCTTAAATATACTACCAGGTTTCAAAGTTGCCTGTTTCTCTCCAGTAGGAAGGACCCCATCGCGGCTTGGAGTTAGGAATTCCCCTGCTGTGCCCTACTTCCCTCACCAGCCACCCTTCATACTCAGCCAGCACTCCTGTTTGCCTGCCCCACGCTACTGTTGGGAGTGCCCTCACCGGCACACCGGGCTCCACTGGCCCAGCAGGGCATTGCCCAAGGGCTGGCTGGGGCTCAGCAGCAGCTTTGGGGTCACTGCATTTCTGCTTGCCCAGCCACTCTGCTGGTGCACCACTCAAACACAGCACAGTGTGTGCTCTCCGTGTCTGCTGGTTGTGGTGTGCTTTGGACGCTGAGGGCCAGGCTGCAGGGGTATTTCAAGGCTAGAAGAGATGGACTCACCTCCAAGCCTGAAATCAAGGCCTTCAGCACCTCCTTGCAATGGTTTTTCCACACAGCTCTGCACTTCCACTTCCCCTTTTCAGTCACGGCTTTGCACAGAACAGCTTCCCCTCACATTCCCCCAGGAAGGGAACACCAGCGGAGGTGCCGTCATGATGCAAGATGGCTATGAGGAGGAAGTGGGAGAGGGGCAAACCCTGGCAGAGCAGGGACAGTCCTTGGTCCTGAGGAGGGCACCCATTTCCCACAGGTGCTCACGTGGGGCTGCTCATCCACCCTCCTTAGCAGTAAATTATGGAGGAACATGACAGGCGCTGCAGGGAAGACAATGTTATTGGAGAGTAAACAAGCTGAAAATAAACACTCTTAACGATGAGCTATTAACCTCAAGTTGTGTTTTGAGGAAAAATACAAAAACACTTTTGACAGAAGTGATTTTACAATGTATCATGTATCATTAACTCACTGGGTCTGCACCCGTCTGGTTAACTACCTCTTGCCACAGGCACTGCTAATGAGCCACAGATTTTTGGCATCAGACCAGGGCGGCTCCAGGTAAATAAAGCTTACTTTAGTTGCTTTATTTATATAAAGGTCTAGGCCCTCCTTCCCACTTTCCTCTCTGCCCTGCACCCACACAGTGTGAGCACGGGCAACCTGCCAGAGGAGCTGCCTCCGCTCTGGGCTGCAGATGACAGCGGGCCTGCTCCTGAAGGGAGAGCCCTGCCCGACACAGCTCAGCTCTTTCTGCACACACCCCTGATCTGGTTTGATGTGCTCCTGAGGTAGCAGATCTGTATGCTATGGGGGCAAAGTTTATACTCATTGGGCACCCCAGGTTCAGAGCTTAGCACGTACAGCACCTAGCTGCTGGGGCTGGCTGGGCCTGATCATGGTTGCACACAGCTGAGCTGCTGCAGGCCCGTCGTGGTGTCCCCAGGCCCAAAATCATTGAACGTTTTGAGTTGGAAGGGTCCCACAAGGATCATGGAGTCCAACCCCTGGCTCCACACAGCACCACCCAAAATCAAATGCTACATCTGAGGGCAGTGTCCAAATGCTTCCTGAACTCCGGCACTGGGGGCCGTGCCCACAGCCCTGTGCAGCCCGTTCCATGCCCACCGCCCTCTGGTGCAGCCCCTGTCCGTAACCCCCAGCTGCCCCTCCCCTGACAGCTCCACGCCGTTCCTTCGGGCCCTGTCGCTGTCACAGAGAGTAGAGCTCAGTGCTGTCCTCCCTTCCCTGTGAGGAGCTGCAGCTGCCATCGGGCCTCCCCTCAGCCTCGTGATCCCTTTTCTGCCATCCAACCAGGCATTCACCCTAGCAGCACGCCCTATCTTCAAGAAATGAAATGATACTGTATTATGGGAAAGGTCACGGTGAGCTCGTGTTATTTCCTTCCTTATCTGAATGTTCATGGTTTTAGTAGGATGCCTCAGTTACATCAGAAAGGGCAGGTACGCTCTGAAAAGCTTTTGTATGCACCATCTGATTACTAATTACTAATAATTCCCTCGGATTCACAACCTAGAATGTGATGATAAACTTTTCATGGGAGGAGTAGTTACCGATAAGCAACCAATGCTTGCCTACTGTCACTGTGAAGCCCAAAGAAAGCGTGGATATGGAAGGAAAACCATTCATTTCTGTTCATATCGCAATTAATGCATTACCTGAATCAGCTTTCACTTTTCTGCACAGTAATAGCTACTCAGTGACCAGCTGCACATGTGCAGTTTCTTCATGCTTACTACTGTTCTTCCAGTTTGAAATACTGAGCCAAAAGCATCTGCCAAGATGTTTTAAATACACAGATCTAAACAAACATTAATTTGTTTTTTTTTTTTAATCTTCACACCTAGCTCAGGTTCTGAGTCATTAATAATCAATAGTTGTTATCTCTTTTTCATTTGATCAAAGTCTCCTCATCACCTTTCTCTGCCAGGGCCTCAAGAAAACAATTGTACCAACTTCCCCCAGACCTTTAGCTGAGCTCTTCTTTGTGGCACTTAATTAATGACAGAGTGAGATACCCATCAATTAAAATGTCCGCCCATACAGCCAAGATGTTTGTGCTGGAACACATTCTTGGAATAATTCATAGTTTTAACCTGCCCAGTTTACAGAAGTCAGAAGTCACATACCGTACTTTCTAATCACCACATGTAGCTTAACTGTTTGAAGTGAGGCTCCCCACGTTTTCTGTTATGCCTTGAAAACACATCGTGCTTCCTCCAAGTACAAAGCTTTACAGAAAGAAGGTGAAGCTCTATCTCTGAGGAGCATTTGCTGTTAGTAGCCCTGCTGTCTTATCAGCTCTCCTATGACATGGGCCCAAAAAGGAACTCCAAACCCTCTGAGCTGAGCTTCTGTTCTTGACACTGGGATGGTGACAAAAAGCTCCCTCAAAGATCATCCTTAATACATCAGCTTTGTGGATGCAAACAGACCAGTGCAGAAGCTCCTGTGAAGCAACTGTTTGGAACTCCGTCTTTGTGGGGTGAATTGAAACATTTGTACTCACCACAATGAATTCTCTGTTTTCATTTTTTAGGGTATTTGTGTGACAGTTTTTGTCATGTTTGGCTTAAGGGAGGCCTTGAATTCTGAGATAACAGGAGTGGAAGCCAATGGGACCCACGTAGCATACCTATCTTGAACTGCTAGGAAAGCTTGCAGTCTCTCTCATTCTGCACTTCTCACTTGGATGTCTCCTTCTAGGAAGAGACATTTGAGGCCTGTTGTTTACTATTGTACACAAAAGGCACACAGTTCATATAGGATGTGCTTGGCCAACAAGGTCAGGCCAGTGTCCCCCCAGTAGGGACACACTGCCTGCTGTGCTGCTGGGTGTGCACTGCAGGGCAGGCACATCCTGTATGCTTCTCTTTCTACAGCGTAAGCTATATTTCTTACAAGTGTGGCTATAACCATATGCTCTTTCTTCACTTAAAGGAAAGAAAGGATGGAAGACAGGGAGGTGATACAGGAGAAGCAGCATGGCTTCAAGGGCAAATCCTTGACCAACACAATGGCCTTTTACGATGCTGTAAAGGGAAGAGACACCGGTGTCATCTATCTGGACTTCAGTAAGGCCTCTGACACAGTACCACGCGACATTCTTCTCTCCAAATTGGAGAGATATGGATTTGATGGGTGGACTGTTCAATGAACAAAGAACCAGCTGCAGGATCGAGTCCAGAGCGTGGTGGTCAATGGCCGGGGCAAGCTGATCTAGCTGTGCACATCCTTGTTCACTGTAGGGGAATTGGACTAGATGGCCTTTTAAGGTCCCTTCTAATGCTAATGATTCCATGATGTCAAAAACTTTAAGAGTCAACAGTAACTGATGGGGGGCAGTGCTCCTCTAAGCAAACTACCCTCATGTAAAGCAACATCAGCAATCCACGTTCAGCTCTCCATCAGGGTCAGAGAAGCCTTCTGTATGTCTGAATTAAATGTAGGCTACAGGTGCTCCTCATTATGACCCGAGAAGAAACCAACCTGCCCAGCAGCAGCCAGGTAATCATTAAGTGCATGCTGCAGGAGGCCAGCAGAGCGATTGCATAAAGCCGTGTCGTGTAACAGCAGCAAGCATCAAAGGGTTCCATGCTTCCTGCAGGAGGAATTTCTCTTTTGGCACCACCGACTGATATTTTGCTGTTTCTGAGCTCTGAGCGCGTTCAAACCTCGGCACTGTGCAGCTTTCCTAACCCACCCCAAAACCCGACAAAACAAAATCAACAGCAAGGAAGCTGTTGCAAATAAACAAAGTCCCCAAACCCTCGCCCGGACAAACCCGGCAGTAAGCACAGAACTGCCTCCACCTCGGAACCCCGTCGGGCAGCGCCGGGCCGAGGGCGGATACCCTCCCGCAGCCGCCCCGCGCCCCTCCCGCACCTGCGCGGCTGCGGGCGGCGCCGGGACCGGCCGGGGCGGGGGCCCTGCAGAGCCGCCTTAAATCCCGGCCGCCCCCGTCTCCCTCCTTCCCTCTCGCTGTCCGCTCTCTGTCCGTCCCTCGGTCCCTCCGTCCCCGCGCGGCCGCCAGCAGCGCGCCGGCCCCATGGGTAGGTGCGGGGATGGGCGTGCGGGCGGGTCGAGCGCGGTGTTCATCCCGCTGTTGTGTAGCGTCTGTTTTTTTTCAGAGGGAGTTTGCCAGGGGTTGAGCTGTTCGGTGGTTTGAGGTGCACGGGAGAAGCCATCCGTGCGGTCGGTCCTCCAGGCTGGAGAGCTGCCTGAGTTCCCAACCTGAGATGCCTCACAAAACCAAAGTCGGGTGCTCAACGTGGGGTGCCCAGACGAGACCAGTGTGGGGTACCCGATACAGGGTGCCCAACAAGACCAACGTGGGATGCCTGACAAGTCCAACGCGAGTCCCATAGTGTGAGGCACCCAATATGGAGTGCCCAACGAGACCAACGCAGGGCACCTAATGCAGGGTGCCCAACACAACCAGTGTCACTGCAGCCCAGATGGGTTGACCGCCTCTGGTAGTGGTGGAGATGAGCAGGCAGAGCTTGCCCCAAGGGCACCTGGGTCCTGCTGTCTTGCTGGGGAAGATGGTGGGACCCCTGTGAGGGAGAAACCCTCTGTGCCCATGTAGCATCAGGCTCGCTATGCTATAGGTTTGAGTGCTTGTTGTGTTGGCCTCTTTCTGGAAGGGCGTCTGCAGCCTCTGGTCCTGGGGACAGTAGCATCCTTGTGAGGCTGCTCCAGGAGGAGGCAGAGGGTCAGCCACGTGAGAGCAGCTGGCTGTGAAGTAGGAACATCCCTTGTGAGATCACAAGCTGGTAAAAAATACCTCGATATCTCGAGGAAATACAGCATGCAGCTGCTTAGAGTGAAAAAGAATAGTTCTAGGGCTTGTTTTCTGTGGGGAGAGGACGCACTACTGAGGCTTGCCCTGAAGAGGGAGCGCACTGACATGCCACCCACAAACCCCAGATTTGTCACTGAAATTGGTGCAGAATGCCAAGTGTTCTGTTCTTTTGGAGGCTTATCCCTGAGGCTGAATGATACTGGAGTTGCTTGGGCAGTTTAGGTTCCTACGTTGAAATGTTGGCTATCTGAATGACATTGCTTATATAGTACATCGTGTTTTTATATATGATGTTGTATTCTTTATAGAATTGTGGGTTTGTATGTGTGCGTATGTATGTATTACAGCACATCAGTGCTGAATGGAGGAATAAAGTCAAAATAGGGACATAGGTGTCCCAAAAATGAATTCATTCAGTATTCTCTGGAAAATGCTTCTGAAAAATTTCTTGCAGAGGTGAAAAAACAAAACCAGCCACCTGCAAGTTCTATGGTTATTATTGTAATTATTATTTAGTTTTTACCCAAGGCTTA
Source organism: Gallus gallus (assembly GCF_016699485.2). NCBI lineage: Eukaryota > Metazoa > Chordata > Aves > Galliformes > Phasianidae > Gallus > Gallus gallus. Next base: position 144,822,431 of record NC_052532.1, read on the forward strand.
GGTAGCAGATTGGAACAGACTGCTCGGGCTGGTATTCCCTGTGTGTTATGGCACGTGTGTTCTGGAAACGCCAGAAAGCAGAAATGATCAAGGAGTTAGGAAAGCTATCGCTGATGCTCATCTACCTTCCATACATCTATCTGCTCACAGGAGTTGTGTGGGGGACGTTGCCAATACCTTTAATGATCTGGTATTTGCATGTGCCCTGAAGTTGGTGAGATAGCGCTTTCAGGATGTTAGCTGAGTGTTAGGAAATCCATTCTCAAGTTACCTTCGTAATACATTCTGTCGTTCCCATAAAGACGTTCCCATAAAGACTATCCAGTGAAGGAAAGAATCAATTAATTGATTTTTCTTGAGTTTTCAAAAAAGGCTTTATTAAAGTATCATGCCAAACACCGTAGTGTTGCCGTCAGCTGTTTTCATCTGTTCTGAACTATGGACTAACTGCTAGCAAACATATTTTTTCTTATAGGGATCTATATGGGCTCACTTATTTTGCAGGCAGGGATTTCAAAGTTCACGTCTTGTTCTTGGCCTTATCTTAATGATAATGAACTTGTTCATGTGGTGCTCTAGGAAATGCTGACATCCACTTTGTGGGTGCTGGCCTTCCTCTGGTGCAGTGCAAGCTCAGCCGAGCGTGTCCTGATGGGCAGCGCTTGCAGGACCCTCCAGATCAGCCTCCAGATGACATAAATGTGTGGCGATGTGCATCGCCAGCTGGGCTGTGTGCTCAGCGCTTGTTAGGTCTGAGTGACGGACAGGACTCAGCACCCATCTCTGCAGGACACTTCAGCTGTGTTCCTCACTGCCAACTTGTCCTGAAGGCAACGACCCTGTGAGTGAGCTGGAACGGGGTGCGTCTCCAGAGATGAACTGCATGTGCAGTGCAGCTGTGGCAGTGCTCGCCACAGCGAAGGCAGCACTTTGCCTCGTCAGTCCTATTCCATGTTTCCCTGGCAGCTTATGTGAATCTAAGCTTTAGCTACATTTTAGTCTGAAAAACAAAAGGAAATCAAGCTTTCTGGTAGTCTTTTTGCACTATAAGTCCCTCTGTCTGAAAATTTACTTAAGTGCATGTGTGGTTTATGAACAAGACTTGATTTGAAGGTGAGCTTTTTCCCATGTTTCCCTTTGGCTTTAAAGAAGTCTGACTCAGTTTCCATTAACATGTGTGTTGTTTTTTTTCTCTTCCCCCCCACAGCTGCAAAAAGTAAGAGTAAGGGCCGATCAGTGGTAAGTATTGCTCTCTCTTATGCTACAGTGAGTTGCTGTGCTTGCTCTTTGGGTTACTTTGGATAAACTTAGCTGTGCAAAAAAAAAAAAAAAAAATCCCAAATCAGAACACCAGAAAAAAACACCAACACCCTGTAAACATAAGATAAACATACTTTACATGTAAAGTAATGAGTTACCAGCCAACACAAACACCAGATAGCCTGGCAGCTTCCTACACCCCAGCTAAACACTGGCATGCTCACCACCCTGATAAGAGGTCTGAAGAGCCTTTGGCCACAAAGATACCAGCTGGGATGGGAGGGTCCCCGGAGCTCATCCTCACTGTCACTGAGCTGCCAGCACCTGCTGGCTCTCCTTGTGGCATTCTTCCTCGTGAATCTTCCTCGTGACCTAACTGCTAACAGTATCTCTTGGCAGTCCTACATCTGTCTGCAGCCTTGAGTTCCTTATCTTTCAAGACTTTACTCTGCTGACTTTCCCTGAAGACTTTCCCATAGCTTCCTCAGTAGCTGAAGCCAAGGGTGTGCAGTTGGGTGTTGCCAGTCCCGAGCCTGGGATCCCCAGGGCAGAGGAATGTTATGCAGTGTTATAAATAAGATGCAGCTTCTGGGTTCGTACCTCTTCTGCAGTGGATTGAGTGCTTTCTGGACATGGGGATCACAACGGTTGTGTCAGTAAACGTATGCATGCACATCTGTAATGCATGAAGGCCCATCTAATAGGTGCTGAAACAAACCTTCATGATGGTTCCCCATTGGCTGACTCTGGAGCAGTGTTCATGCTCCACTCCTAATTTTTTTCCTGACAGCTTGTTCATCCTGTGATCTCAAACTAGGCTTCTTCTCTTCCCTGGCTTATAGGGAGTGTGTGTATAGCCAGTGTGGCTGCACAGATGTTTGCATGCTTAATGATCATATCCTGGTTTGTGCTCTCTCTTCTGTGTGACCTCCAGGCTGCTAAAAGTGGTGCCCAGGTTGGGGGTGGTCATCTGGAGCAGCTTGTACGTTCAGCTGAGAGAGACTGGCACTTATAAGTGACTCCTATCTGTTTTTCATGGAATGGTTTGGGTTGAAAGAGACCTTAAAGCCCACCCAGTTCTAACCCCTCTGCTTGTGGGCAGGGCTGCCACCCACCAGCTCAGGCTGCCCAGCGCCCCATCCAACCTGGCCATGAATGCTTCTGGGGATGGAGCATCCACAGCTTCTCTGGGCAGCCTGTGCCAATGAAAATTTGGGATAAATGTGGATGGTCTTCCTCTAGAGACACCTCTTTCAGTCCATGGAGGACATGAGTAATCAAGAGCAACAGATATGTTTAGACTTCTGGTTTCTGTTGCTCTAAAGCTGAATGAGTCCCACCCAGTGCTCACTTTGGCTGAAGTCAGATTCTTCGGATGAAAATTGTTTGCCAAACCATAGATAAGACATGCACAGCAATAGCCAAGGAGACAGCAGTTGGGGCTGCTTGGTCATCCCCATGGCCGAGTCATTCTAAAGCCAGTGACACTCTCACCACTTCTACTTTATTTTCCCTTTTATTATTTACAAAATCTTATTGCAGCACACCGGTTTTGTTACGTGCTGCACTGCTCATTAAGGCTTTGTCCAGAGTCTACTGGTGATGTGAGCTCTCTGATATACCCACTCCAGGCAGGATTTCCCTGTGTCACCTTTCTTTCCTTTCAAATATGAGGTAAACTAATTTCTAAATCCTCACAGCATAAAGACAAATAATGCCATACTTGTCCACGCTGCTTAAATTTCATCAGTTTCACCTATGAAATGTCTTATACCCCTCAACTAAATCAATCCTTTAAATATGCATTGCTTTTTCTTTCCTTTGCAGACAGCTCACATATACACATTTCTTTATTCTTAAGATCCAAAGTAAGAAACATTTAAATATCTGCTTTACTTGGCTCTTGGATGCTGTGTTCAGATGGCTCCTGGACTCTCATGCCCTTGTAAAACTATATTATTCTATTGTTTCTATCTGTCATTCTGATGATACCCAGATACAATAAAGTTTCTTAGAACTTAACCTACAGGTAAAAATGGTTTTAATTTCCTTATACAGGAAATAGTTTTGTACATAATTTTAAAAATATTAGAGCTGAAAGATCTTTACAGTCTGGATGGATCACTGAAGTGAATGGGGATTGGTGTAGCTTTGGCTACGAGGTCCTAAGGTTTATTAAAAATCTAATTCTTGCAACTTGCAGAATTAAACCCTTAAGAAGTAAGATAGGAAGGATGATGTCAACATGCATTTCTAGTAATTTTAATAGAAATTTTATCATACAGAATCATAGAGCATCCCAAGTTGGAAAGGCTCCATAAGGACCGTTGAATGCCACCCCTGGCTCTGCATGGGACCACCCAGAAATCAGACCATACCAGGAGATCAGACCATACGCTCACCCACTAAGAAAAGCATATGGTCTGAAATTTAATTTCTAATTCCAGTGATTAGGGTAACTTTGCAACCGATGGATGGCTTTCTCCTCTGTCACAATGGGCAAGAACTGTGTCATAAGCTGTGCTGCAGCAGCCATGCAGTTGCCCATCACAACAGTTGAAGGATCAGGAAATCTGGCAATTAGGGCCATGCAATTTTAGCTTAGGAGTTGAGTCCGTTTTATTGGCAAGAAATGAAGGATTCTTTGCAAAGCAGAGAATTTGTAAGGATAATGAGCTTTCCTGTGATTTGTTTGAAGGAAATGGTTAATTAAATGTTTGTCCCAACTGGTAGTATTTATCTGTACAGCCAGGCTTCTAATTTCCTTGTGCTGCTGGGGCTTGGGGTTTCTTTTCCAAAAATGGTGGCTTTTTGCTTCTTTGATTGCCAGTCAAAATGAGTGCTTAAGGTTTCAGATGTGCGAAGCACAATAGCTGAGTATCAAATAAAGCCTTGCTAAGGATATCATGTGAAAGGAATATGGGAAGTCTGAGATCTGAGAACCAGGAGAGAAAAGTGGGAATTGATTCTTGATTCAGGCAAATGGCATCCTCCCACACAGCCTCCTCACCCTGAGCACTCAGCTGCTCCGCCAGAGGCTGGATGGAGCTTGCTCAAGCAGCGAGGCACAGCACACCGTGGTAGCCTGTGCTGCACAGCTCTGAGCTCCTGCTGTCTTTTGTTTCCAGCCGAACTGCTTTGGCTACCCCTTGAGCATCTTCTTCATCGTCATCAATGAGTTCTGCGAGAGGTTCTCCTACTATGGCATGCGAGGTACATCCCAAATCCTGCATCTCCCTGTCTCTGCTGCTACCCAGCTCTGACTCTGATTTGTAACCTGCTATTTTGTTCTTCCTACAGCTGTGCTCGTATTGTATTTCAAGTACTTCCTGCGGTGGGATGACAACTTTTCTACAGCCATCTACCACACGTTTGTTGCTCTGTGCTACTTGACGCCCATCCTGGGAGCGCTCATTGCAGACTCATGGCTGGGAAAGTTTAAGTCAGTGCTTATTCTTCCCTCAAAAAAAAAAAAGCAAACGAACAACAAACCCAAACCAATATACTTCAGGATCTTGTTTCTCCCCCAGATCTGAAGCTGCACCAGGGATTACCAAAATTACAGATCTGCTCATCTGTTAAGCTTAACACCTGCAAGTAGCCATTGAAATGGTGAAATACTATGTCACCTGGTATTAATTGAGACTTTTAGAATATATTCTAAAACATTTTGTAATTTCAGTATTGACTTGAGTCAGTGGGAGGTCTTACTGAACTGCAACATTCTTAAGTTATGAACTATTTTTGCCTGCATGCAGTTGCTCAGAGAAGTAATGCTGAATGAAGTGCTTTAAGTGCTTTAAAATATAGCCAAATTACTTTTAACAGCCTGATCTTGCTCTTCTTTATAAACGTCATGGTTCTAATAGTGTTTACTTTCCCAGAAAAAGCCCAATAAAGAGTTTTATTGATGGCTATGAGCGATGAATGCTGTCAAAGGTCTCCTAGAGATCAGAGATGAGGCTGTCCTTGGAGCTGGTTGTCTGCAGGTTGTGCGGTCTTCTACCAGGCTGATGGCCTCTGGGAGACCAGCTCTGTAATCAGTGCCAGGTGTTCTCTTTGTAGCTGGTCTGATCAGTGACATCTCTTTGCAAACAGTTTGATGCCTTGCAGGTTGAATGTATGTGTACCCATTAGTTTAGATGGCATACTTTAAAGAAGAACCTGATCACCGAGTGTGTGCTTCCTCTGCTGCTCTTGTACCAGGGAGCTCCAAGCTTGCTGTGAGGCTTTCATCAAACAGATCTGGGTTGTCCTAGATCTCTGAGCTTGGCCCTTTATTACTGTGGGCTGCTTTGCCCTTGGGGCTGCTGCTTCTGAATGTCGAACTACAGCCAATTACTTAATTTCCAACAGAGTTTGAATGGAGCCTGTTCTTCCGTACGAGGAAGAAGAATGGGCGTTAAAGCCATGGGAGACATGGTGATTTTGTAATACTGCCTTCACAACAGTATCTCTAGTGGAGCTTTTGTCTTTAAAATATATTTAAGCTGCATGGAGGAAAAAAATAAAAGAACGTAGAGAATATTTAAGCGATATTAAAATAAGCATAAGTTGCATTCCTTGGTAGAGTAGTCAATTTGTACTTCACTGTATGTGAAATATGATCATGGCATTTTCTTGAGCTGGTGATCAAACAGCAACCACTGAAGATTTAAATATCTCACATGACATTGTGATGTCTAGAGAGCCTATTTGTCATCTTGCCTTGCTTAGTTAAATAGCGTTACATGATTAAGCAGAAGTCAGCATCAACTATGTGTACATATAAACTTTTAGTTGTCAACGTATGTGTACGTATAAACTTTTAGTTGTCAATGTATGTAAAAGTTTCTCTCCTCTCTTTATAACAGGACCATTGTCTCCCTGTCCATTGTCTATACAATTGGGCAGGCAGTCATGGCTGTAAGCTCCATAAACGACATGACAGATCAAAACAGAGATGGCAATCCTGATAATATTGCGGTGCACATGTGAGTTGCCTTGTACATGCATGTTCTCCAGGTTGGTGGTTGGACAACTTAAGACTTAAAATGATGCTATTTGCATTTCAACTGCCTTGTAGTCAACCTTTTACATAAAACTTCAACTTAGATAGCAGAATGATTTCTTTTTTCATTTGTTTCTACTTTATCCCAGTGCCCTGTCTATGACTGGCTTGATTCTCATCGCGCTTGGAACTGGTGGGATCAAACCTTGTGTCTCAGCATTTGGTGGGGATCAGTTTGAAGAACATCAGGTATCTTCCAGATTTTCAGCCTTACATGTATTTTTACTAATGCTTGGCTATTACAGTAATACAATGAAGTACATATTTAGAAAAGTGCCTTATTGTAGCGCTTCATGAGTAAGGAAGATAGATAACAATTTGTCTTGAACTGTGCAAACTAAGTTCAATCTAGGCTAAATAAAATGGCTCTGGCTAGCCCTTTCTAAAACCATTTTTGAAAAGCATTTTTGTTCTTACTGTAGGAAAAACAAAGAAGTAGATTCTTCTCTATCTTTTATTTGTCCATTAATGCTGGAAGTCTCATATCCACTATAATCACCCCAATTCTCAGAGGTAAGTCCACACATTTGTTCATGAAGTACTTAAATAGCAATAAAGGATGAGTGTTGGAACACAAGTCATACAGGATAAAATTAACAGGAAATTTAGTTCTCAAGTTTTCTTGTATGTCATCCAACTTGTCAAGGATGAAGTACTACCAAAGAGAGTTTCCGGTCTGGATTGCTTTCAGATCTAGTATTTCTGATCCTGAAGAGGTATGCTCAAGCCATCACAAATTCTGAGACTAAAGCATATTTTAATTCCATAGAGATACAAATACTGCATCTCTTCCAAAGCCTTTAAAACAGTTACTCAATGTTGTGTTGTTTGGTGAAAAGGGAAAGTGAGAGTGCTCTGCTCTGGAACTGGTGGAGATTCATTCTGAAGTGTGTCCACACGAAATATAAAAGCAATTATGAATGTGCAAACACACTGATCCATGTGACAAATCATGTTTTTATATGGCACAAGGTTGGTTTCTCTTCTGCTTATAATGAGCTTATACAGCTGGTGTAGGGGTGTGATGACATGAGTTTGAGGAAGACCGCTTTGTCTCAAAAGTAAGGAAATATAATGCAATCTCTGGAATAATCCCAATGCTCTGGACCAAAATTCTAGACCTTAAATTCTTTGATGGCAGCTGACTGGAACTGACTGTGTGGAAACGTTTTAGGGGTCTGCTTTATGCAAATTTCCCAAAACAGGAGACGTGCAGATGCCACAACATGCAGTTTGCTTCCATGATGATACAGGGTGAAAACTACCTTGGAAAAACTAACAAATTTGATTGAGGAAAGCTGTACCATTACTTTCACCATTACTTTCTCTAATTGCTTAAATAAAAAATAACTTTAAAAAATCAAAATGTTAATTAGCTGCAAGCTGCATTTTTCCTAATGAAAATGCACTGGCACAGATTGCACAGAGATTGTCCCAGAGAGAGTCTCCCTTCTTGGAGACCTCCAAAAGTCACCTGAACGTGGCCCTGGGCAACCTGCCCTGGGTGGTCCTGATTGAGCAGAGAGTGGGACCAGAGGACCTTTCCAAACTACCATTCTAAGGTTCCTGTGATGCATTATTCCCCTTTGCAGTAACATAAGCCAAACTGCATAGCGATCATCCACCTTGTCAGTGATCAGCAGAGACTTTTTCTTTCCGTTGAGTCAACAGTGAATGCAAGGAATAGAAACTCGATGTGAAACATTGGCAGCAGTCTCTGGGATTTGTATCCAACATTACTTTATATTTCAGCTCAAGAATGTGGCATTCACAGCAGACAGCAGTGCTACCCGCTGGCATTTGGAGTTCCCGCTGCCCTCATGGCTGTTTCATTAGGTAAGTTGAACTGTTTCCATATTGCTTTCTTGCTGTGCTTAGGTGATAATGATTTCTGAATCATGAGAAAGTAGTTGAAATCTGCAAGTATGAGTCTCTAGAAATACCTGATTATTTCTGCAATATATGACCTTTGAAAGTTTTTTGGAGGGAGGGCAGATAGATCCAAAGTGTTCCCTCTTAAAGGAGAGACTGGTGGAGCTGAGGCACAATTAAGCTGAAAGACTGTATATATGAGTGGATAGTGATAGGACAAGGGGGAATGGTTTTAAACTGAGACAGGGGAGGTTTAGGTTAGATATTAGGAAGAAGTTTTTCACCCAGAGGGTGGTGACGCACTGCAACAGGTTGCCCAAGGAGGGTGTGGATGCCCCATCCCTGGAGGCATTCAAGGCCAAGCTGGATGTGGCTCTGGGCAGCCTGGTCTGGTGGTTGGTGACCCTGCACATAGCAGGGGGTTGAAACTCGATGATCATTGTGGTCCTTTTCAACCCAGGCCATTCTATGATTCTATGATATGAAAGAGTCATGTAATATACTGTCTAAGTTGCTTGGTGTGCTAGGTTATATAAATGTCTTCTAAATGTAGGATGAGAACTCAGAAAATGCAGTTTTCAGATATTGTTTGTAGTTCAGGATAGTGAACTGAGCAGGGTAATTGTCCTTTTACTAGTGAAATACAACACTGGTATGCCAGTGTTTATCAGAATGGTGTATTTTTACTAGCTGCACTGCAGATTGCTCCTTGAGCCTTTCAGCAGTCATACAAAGACCAAGAAACTGATGCTCACATCAGCAGATTTTGGAGGTTGTATTTTATTATCTTATTTTTTTCCTAATGGTTTGGCTGGTGTATGCTGTAGTGTTTCTCCTGGTCATGTCCCCTCCTGGACCTGGTACCCAGGTGGGCCACCAGCTCTGCTGTCACTGTCTTATCAGTGCACCCAGCCCAGGGTGACGGTGGCTGCTTGTGTTAGCCCACGCCTTGCCAACACGTGGGAGGGCGAGGCTGGGGAACGTGTCTTCGCGTGGGAGCTGAGGGAATGCTGACAAATGCTGTGGCTCAGGTGACGCCTCACGTGTACCTGCATGATGTGACATGCAGTGACCTGGGCTATTGAGTTCCTACTGAAGTGCAGCAAGGCCAAAGAGCAGATCCAGAGTGGCTCTTGCTTTGACTATAACTCATATCCCACCGAGAATGGCCGCTAACCCCAAGAGTATCAGGGTTTAGTCCTGCATCTTTAATAGTAATATTTACTGATAGTTATTAATTTGATTTGTTTTACTGTATAATAACATGGCAATAGTGATGCACTGGAACAGGTTGCCCAAAGAGGTTGTGGATGCCCCATCCCTGGAGGCATTCAAGGCCAGGCTGGATGTGGCTCTGGGCAGCCTGGTCTGGTGGTTGGCGACCCTGCACATAGCAGGGGGGTTGAAACTCGATGATCATTGCAATCCTTTTCAACCCAGGCCATTCTATGATTCTATGAATAGTCATGCTCATTACTTCTTACAGAGTTTACTCCCAACTTGAGGCAACTACTTAACTATGTTTTTCACACTAAATTCTTTGCCACTGTTTTCAATTAACCACAGGTTCCTTTCTGTTTGCTTACTGCAGTTGTGTTCATAGCTGGAAGTGGAATGTACAAAAAAGTTCAACCGCAAGGCAATATAATGGTTCGAGTTTGTAAATGCATTGGAGTAAGTAGTGCTTGTATTCCCAAAAAGCTTGACAGGAGCCTTCAAAGCTACTCAGTACTCACACCTAGTGCAGAATTCTTATATCGTATGAGGAAAACTCTTTTCTTCCCAGAAGACTTCTTACTGACACCTCCAAATTTAGACTGCCTTTTTATTTGTCCTTATTCGTATCTCAATTTATACTCACAGAGAACAAATCCAGATGTTAACAATGTGTGAAAGCTTATCTGATCTTCTGGGAATTATCCTTTTGCTCACTCATGTACTTTTATACAGTCTTGTAGGGAGTCAGGCAAGTATGCACTGACCTGAATCAAGAGGCAGTAGTTACCACAAAAACTTATTGGCTATTGAAAGAATTCATTGTTTACAGTGCAGAGGATATTGATCTACACTGTACTAAGGAGGCTGGGGCATTAAATATCAGTGCAAACCTGTGAGGAAGGGAGTTAAATTTGCTTTCTTAACTCTGCATATCCCAAACTTGGCAGTGTCTCAACGTTGAGATCAGGGCACTTCTCTCCTTCACGGGCTTCTCCATTCTCCATGCAGACCTGTGAGGCTGTTATAGCCCAGACCGTTGCTTGTCCTATAAATGCTACCCAAACCAAATCTCTATATGTGCCTCTGGCCATCTCTTAGACTACTGCCCCTAGAGCCCTGCCCAGCTTGGCTTTGCATGCTGTCACACTCAGAAAGTTTGTAGAGTCCTTCAGGATTATGTTTTGTGCATATTCAGTGCCAATAAATTTCTACAAATTGCAGTTCCTAATAGTGAAACGTGCTCTTACAGCTATTCAGCTCTGAGGAACAGTGCATTTGAGATATTCTCGTGCTATATGTAAGTTAGTCTTAAGTATGCAGGTCTTCCAGTTCCTAACGCCAATCCACTTTAGAGCTGCCCAGAGCAGCTCTGCTTGGTTTACCTGATCCCAGGTACACACTTGGCTGGATAGGCAGTATGAAGCCTTAAATGCACTATTACTTCTAGTGCTTGCAGCACGTAAAAGAGGTCACCCCTGGCACCCTCTAAAGAGGAGTGCTAGAAGCAGGAGTGTAACTTTTAACTATAAAACAGCTTATATTATTACAAATATTTTAACATTATTAAACAAAATTCTATTGCATTCTCTCCAGTTTGCCATTAAAAACAGGTTTCGGCATCGCAGCAAAGAGTATCCCAAAAGAGAGCACTGGCTAGACTGGGCAAGCGAGAAGTATGATGTAAGTACTGTGTGAGCACTGCTGTCCCTCAGCATCCCTTGGCCCCAGTTCCCGTGCTGTCTGCTTCGATCCATTGCCCTGGGAGCTGGGTTAATAGCTTTTGCGCCTCTTGATAGTATACAAGTAAATGGCTTATGTCCCATAGTCCCCTAGCTATGTCCTTTGTACCCTGCACCCTACACACCCTGCACTTCTGTCAGTGTCAGCACAAACCTCAGCCCCTTCCCTTTATTTTACTTCTGCCTATGTGAAATTCTCATGCATAAAATACATTCCACAGTTCCTCATCATTCAAATTCCCCCTAAGCAGTGCTGCTAAAACCTACCAGGAAAACAGTGCAGTGTAGAGCTAAATCTGCTGCCATTGCAGTGTGGGCATGCCAAGAAGCAGACTTTTCTGCTGTCAGTGTCCCCTTTAACTGGCACCCCACCCTGGTGGGTTTTTTTTAAGAGAAATCAGCAGAAGTTCTGGCACCATCCAAAGTTCAGGATATGGGTAAACACTGCATGAGAGGTCTCGTGTCTCCACCTGCTGCTGTGCTGCGAATTGCAGTGGAAGTGTTGGGTTATTCACTGAGTTATTTTTTTGTATTTCCCCTTATCTACAGAAACGACTGATTGCTCAGACCAAGATGGTGTTGAAGGTGCTTTTCCTTTACATCCCTCTCCCGATGTTCTGGGCACTTTTTGACCAGCAGGTAAAGTAGAAATGCTTTGCTTTGCAGTTCTAAATGTGCCCTGTTGCTACAAGTTCTGAAGGCACTGCATCTAAAAAGATCTTTGTGTAAGGGTGGGAAGTACTCCTCAGCAAATTCTTCAGCCCAATTATGATGCACAGTGGTTACTCTGAATCAGTGCTCACACAATGTCCTGTGGTCCAAGAGCAGTCAGCTGACTTATCTGGGCATTCCCAGGAGTGATCTGGTGACTGAGACCTCTCTAGATCTTACCAGCCAGGGTATGGAAGATGAAACAGTAACCTACAGCTTTTTAGTTCCAACTCTTCTTCGCTGTCAGTTGAGGTGCAGCATGGAATCCTTGTGTAAGTGCTCTGGAGAACCTGGGAGAAGAGATGCATGTCATCTTGCTTCATCCCTTATTTGCAACAAACACCTCACATCTTGAAGTATGACCCTGTAATTCTCATTGATTTGGACGGAGTACACAGGACCCGGGAGAGCAGGCTTTCATAGTTAATCACTGCAGTATGAATTTAGGGGGGTATCTGAGAGAATCAGCTCTCTGTAAGGCAGAGTGCGTTACATTCTGTAGTCTTCCACCATCATGCTTTAGTACCCGTGAGCTGTAATTATGAACGTGACCCGCTGTAACATTCCTTGGTATTCCTCCTGCTCCTATCCCAGACAGTGGTGCAGCACAAGTGCAGAGGCTGCAGATGCAGCGATACAAGTTGTCTCCCTCTGGGTTGGGGAGCATGGGCAGAGGGATGGAAGGCAGTGGAGTCCAGTGCTGCAGTAAGGAGCAGCAGGTCGGGGCCATGGGCTGCAAGCATTCAGCTGACAGCCATGTGCCAGCTCTGCACAGCCTCTCTGACTCATCTCCTGCAGTGCCAGCTGAGAGAAGCACGTGCTGGAAACCATGGTGAAGCTCCAAGTGAGGCATCTGTGCTTGTTTCCTCTCTTGAGTGTTGTTTTTTTCATGATTTCTTGAAGCTAGTAAATAAAGTGAAATGGACCATGAAGATCACTTTGTTCAAATGCTTATGTTCCTGTAGCAAGCTATCTTTGTTTTTATTATACTGTCCACCTTTAGAAACACTTTGCTTATGAAAACGATTCAAGAGGAAATTTGGGAGACTTATTAACCATTGGATTTAACTCTCTCTTCTTCTGTCAAGGGATCGAGATGGACACTGCAAGCCACAACTATGGATGGGGACTTTGTAGGTTCCTTTTTTTTCCCCCTAAAATTTACCTTTCATACGAGTTTTATTTGTTGTCATAATACTAACATCTATTTTATTTTATTCTTTTTCCCCCACTAGGGAGCTATGCAGATTCAGCCAGACCAAATGCAGGTATAGTAATCTACTTGACAATCCTAAGTACTTCCCAAAGATGATATACGTATATAATTGCCTTTTGTAAAAAAGGATTTTGAAAAATACTTAGTTCTTTCTCTTTTTATGTTCATCTTTAACAGACTGTCAATCCAATCCTGATTATAATAATGGTCCCAGTTGTAGATGCTGTGATTTATCCTTTAATCCAGAAATGCAAGATCAATTTTACGTAAGTTAATGTATTTACCTAAGTTCAGCAGAGGTTCATTTTAGTGGTTTCTTTAAGATGCTCTTCTTGCCCTAAACAAAAGCAAGCTTCCAGCCAAGGGGAAAAAAATTTGATATTAAAAATGGGGCTAATATTTATAACATAATAATAATAAAAGAACTCTGAGTGGTAAACAGAGGCACTACAGGCCACAGGAGCAGAATTTAATAGGAAAGTGATAACGTGGTTTCTCTTCAAGGTGAGGTCAAAGTGCTTTGACTGCAGAATAGATGCTATCTACCATTAATGTTTTCTACTTCCCCATGTCTAACGCTCCCCTCCCCTACCAAGTATCATAAGTAGAAACAGAAGTATCATAAGTAGAAACACAACATAATCTTTAGCATCTGAGGTCTTCTGGGCTTAAAACTACCCGGGACCAGATGTATTTTCCCCTCAGTCCCAGCGAGGTGTTTTCACACAGAAGTATTCAGTCAGCCAGTTTTAGAGGGTATTGTGTGTTACTTTTAATATTGCCAATGAACTGGCCAGCATTTGCAAGCAGGAGGGGTGGAAGAGGCTCACCAAACTGAACAAGACAAAGGAAAGCTACTGGTTTCTAGGCTTCTGTCAGTACCAGTGATGCTTCTGGACTTGGCTTACCTTGAGCTCAGGTAGATCTGTTACAGGAGTGGCTCCAGCTCCCAGCAACCAGCTCCTCAGCATATTGCCCCGTGTTCCTGAAACACAAGCTTTCTCATTCCCTGGGTTATCCCAACCTGTAACAAAGCCTGTTGTATCATCACATGTATCATCTTATTTCTTTATGCGCAGAATACCTTTCTTAGAATAAAGTCTATGGAGCAAGATGCAATCCTTTTTTTCCATCCAGTTATGAAAAACTGGTGGGAGGGTGCTGTCCTGGAAGCACCTCTGTTCGTTAGTGGATGTTCTGCATCAGGCAATTGATGTCATAAATAAAATAGCTACCTTACATTCACCCTTACAACTTAACTGAATGTCAGTAGCTGCCTCCTAATTCAATATATTTCCCTGACTTACTCCTTTCAATATTTGATTTAAACATACCGATATAGACACAAGTTATTACTATTTTGTACAAGGTACAAATTCACCTTTTCATGGTTTTCTAAGCTATCAATGATACTAGATGTTGTTTTTATTTCCTTCTGTTGACTTTTTCAGTTCAGATGCAGAAACCCCAGAACAATTTTGTTTAGATGATGGTTAACCCTAGGAATGAGCCCAGCAGATGCAAAGCAACAGGTTAAGATACTGCAGGAAACTTTATTTCCCAGCAGTGTAACTCTGAACTCTACATAGGATAGCTAAATGCTGACACTATCAACTCTTCGAATGGTGATAATCTGCTATTTGTAGCCCTGTTAATTTCCCACTATGGAAAAGAAAAGTAACAATTGAAGCTTTGAGTCAAATGTTTGTCTTAACTTGTATATTTTGTTGCTGCATTAGGCCCCTGAGGAGGATCACTGTTGGCATGTTCCTTGCTGGTCTGGCTTTCGTTGCTGCTGCTCTTTTGCAAGTGCAAATAGATGTAAGTTCAGCCAGGTGCACGTACTGATTTCTAATACTTTGTTGTTAGTGCAGAACAGTCTTTTTAAGGTGAAAATGAGTCAAACACTGTGTGTAAAACACTTGTAAATCAGGAATAAGTATGTGAGCACAGAAGTAGAGGGAGTGGAAAATATAAAAGTATATTGCAATCCAATGCGTTCATAGGTAGTGATATTAGAGTGCTAATCACCATCCCGCAAAACATCTCATCTGCTGTCATGATAAATCATGCATTAAAGGCAGCCTCAGGTCTTTAAACTGAGATTAAAAGCTGAAAACCAGAGACTTTCCCTAACAGAGAGCTGCTTTGCATCTCTGATCTCTTCTGACATCTAAACTGGAGGTGAAGTGTGATTCGCCGCAGCCTGGGAAGCATCATCATACCATGAGTAAAGATGATTTTATGACACCTATTTGAGGCAAGACTCGGCACATCTACATTTTCTTGCTTCAAAGGGAGGTGTCATGTTTAATACATGTAAAAGATGTAGGTTTTCCTTGTAGCTGGGGAGTCAGTGACACCTCTGGGTGGTAATGACTGCATCCCAAATTGCTATCCCAATGTGCCCACCTTTCTTAGTGCACTGTCAAGATAAGCTGCTCACCTCTTAAATACCTTTTGTGAGGAATGAGGAGATCACTACTTGATGTCTGGACTCAAACCTTATTTTGCCTCTGTCTTCGAATGGAGAGCAAAGCATCTGGCCTTCAACAGGACACATCCTCAATGCCTGCTCAAAGGATTAGAGCTGTATATCAACATGTACTCACACTGGGCAGAAGCTTGGTCACAGCTGGTAAATCTCAAGGCTGTTGCATGGGAGCATCCTGCAGAAAGGAAGATTTAGGTCTATTTTAGTTGTGTGATTGTACCTAATGAGAATGAAAAAGACCAAAGTACAGGAGGACTGAGGCAGAATTGAAATAAGTGCAGCTCTTGAGGCTCCACAAGAGCAGAAGCCACTTACTGTTAGATCGGGTGGAAAGTGGAGTCTCCAGAAGTTGTTCATTTTCTTTGGGCTCTCACACAGCACAGTGCATGTGTATGCTTCTGAGCAGCACGAGGGCTGGAAAAACAAGTCGGAACATGGCATAGAGAAATGTAGAAACCTGTACTCCCCTAGGATCTGGGAGAAAGCCTGTCCCCTGAACTGCTGAGTGGTGTTGGGAGTGGCAGCACCTTGCCAGAAGAGGAACATGGAAGCATTGTGAAGGAGAAACATGCTCTCTGAGGGAGCAGTTGGAAACTAAAACATGAGGCTAAACTAAAACATGATTAAAATTGCATTCTTATGACTGACTACCACAAATCGTCAGGCAAATGCTAATCTTCAACATGAGATAAATAACACTGTAGTTATTACAGTACATCCTTCAAGTGACTTAGGATAGAGCACTGATTTACTTCTTTCTTTCCTACAGAAAACTCTTCCAGTTTTCCCTGCAGCTGGACAGGCCCAAATCAAAATAATAAATCTAGGTGATAGCAATGCGAATGTTACATTTCTGCCTAATCTTCAGAACGTGACTGTCCTTCCCATGGAGTCAGTAAGTAAGGGGAGATGGGGAATAGAAAATCAAATTTGAATGGAGCAAGTCAAAGTGGTTATCAACTAATGGTTGAAAATTGAGTATTTTCCATGTTTGGGTTTTTTTTCCTCTATTCATTTTAAACACTTCCTTATGTTGTGGAATGATTTGTTACTAAAAACACACAGCAAATAAAGAAGTAGTACTTATTTCAACACTCTATGAAGTATTAGCTAATATACTAGCAATATACCAAATACTGGCTTTCAATTATTTGACAATTTCACTCTTGCTAAAAAGATGCCATCTCTTAACAGCAAGGACTGCTAGTCCTTTAAATAATAATAAAAAAATCCATCCAGGCCTAGAAAGTCACTGCTTTTACTGTAAGTGATCACTTATGTGACCTGGGGTATGTTTCTGTGGCTACCTCACTTGACCTCCAGGTTTTGCTGTTGAAGATCCCTTTCAGGGTCTTTTACAGTACAATTTTGATTGTTAGCTCTACTGACAGCAAAACACAGTGGAGCAGATGGATCTTTTTAATAATGAATGCAAGGAAGTCTTACCAGCACATTCTGTGGTAGTCTGCTGTCCTGTTTCCATAAAAGAAGAGAAGCCCTCTTCCACTCTCCTCCAGATATAGCTCACATGGAAACTGAGCTGTGGGGAGAAGGTAAGGGTGCCCAAGCTGAATCCTGAAGTGGAGTTGATATAACCATGATGCACACCTGAAAACAAAGGGTGTAAAAATACTCCATTCTCTACTATAGACATAATCCTGACGTTTTGAATTGTACTATGCATCTATAAAGCAAAGATATATGTATTTTAAATAAACGTGTTAATTTATTATTCAAGTTGTGTTACATTCCATGCTTGTGATGTGTAGTTGGAATATCTAAACCATGCATCCTGGCAATAGTAACTTGTGTTATGCTGAAACGCGAAAGATGTGGTTTGGATCAGCATCTTGAAGCAAGTGTTGCCATTTGGAAAATGGTTTATACTAGTGCTGTCTCTCTTGCTAAACAGAATTTTGCTGGGTAACGGCAAGCCTGATTTTTCTGGAGAAAGAAATACACAGCAAAATGTACAGTTTTTTTCCCATAATGCTTGTAGGAAGCTTGTGTTGCTTTGAGGTTTGTGTAAAGGAAGAAATCACCGATCAAACAAAATTAGTGTCTGGTGTAGAACAGACAACAAGAATTGAAGTCAGGAGTTGCTCACGATCTCTGCTACTTTGGATATAACATCTCTGTAAAATTTTGATCCCCCAGAACTTGGCATTTCCTCAGAGGTGGAGACAAATGCTATCACATGGGAATTCACAGCTATTTATTTTCTTTGTAGACAGGCTACAGGATGTTTGAGTCTTCCCAGCTAAAATCTGTAATGGTAAATTTTGGGAGTGAGAGTAGAAGTGAAAATATCGACTCAATAAGCAGCAATACGCATACTGTCACCATCAAGAATGCAGCAGCCGGCATTGTTTCTAGCTTGGTAAGTCCCCCTAAATCCTAAGAAATACATTAGTGCCATAGTAACTGTCTATGTGGAGTGTGGGAAGCTTGGAGGACGAGCTCTGGGTAGTTTTTTCTTCTTTGTTTTCTCTCTTATTCTCTCTGCTGCCTGAGGCAAAATTGTACCTGAATTGTAAAGAGCAGGGCAGGATACTGGGGAAAAAAAAAACCCAAAGCAAAGAAAACAACAAAAAAAAATTCACCAATATCTGACCAAGCTAACTTGACAGTTACTGTTTTGCTGAATTTACATGCGTGGTCTTGAATAATTTTCTAGTAGATGTTTCTTAGCAGGAACCTAAAGATAAGGTCTGGAATCTTGCTCTGAAACCTCTGTGAATTCTCAGTTGTATGTAATAGTGCACACTTAAGCTGTTCATGGATGCTAATGAGGTGTCTTGATTAATGGTCTCTTCCACCAGCGGTCTGATAATTTCACATCAAAACCAGAAGAAGGAAAGAATCTAGTCAGGTAAAACTGATTTTGTTCCTCAGCTTTTCAGTGGCGTGACTACTTCAGTCTCCCTCTTCTGGGGATTCTTCTTGTTTAATGTCATTTTCTATACTGAAAGGAGATTTCTACTTGCTGGATGCCTCAGTTAGAGGTTTAGGGGGTATAGGAATTTCCAGAACTAAATTTATCTGAGCTATCTTACACATCTGTTTTGGGTATACCTTAGCTAAATCTTGGAAGTAGGTTTCACACTGCCTAGAATTTTTTGTTGTAGACAGCATGTGTGCTTTCTTTTGAATTGTTGGTAAGAAACGTCCTACCAATTATATGGGATTTTTTTCCACATCTTCCACTTGTAGATGTGTTTGTTACTGACAGAAGTAAATACTCACTTTTTCATTTCCCTATGGAAGCAATAGGATGATGTAGGTCTGCCTTGCTTCTTACATTAGCTACGTCTTTGGGGATTTACATTTCTTTCAAAAATGTTCATTTTCAAAAGTAAAAGGAGAAGGCTTAATACTCATACTGCCAAAACATGAAGTAAAACTTGCATTCTTTGAAATACTAATCGAGATATTAATCGTTCTTATATGTTAAAGGTTTGTAAATAATTTGCCTCAGACAGTCAACATCACTATGGGTGACACGACTTTTGGAATACTGGAAGAGACAAGTATCAGTAATTACAGTCCGTTCTCAGGAGGAAGGTAAGTGTGTCCCTTACCTTAATCTAACCACTTAAAGAAATAGACATACTTGACCCTGGGAAAAAGACATAGGACATTTTCTTTTACACAAAATTGTCTATACATATGGGCTGAGTTGTTTTTTTCTTCCTTCAGAACATATGATATAGTGATAACTGCAGGTTCAACTAATTGCAAACCAACTTCAGAGAAATTAGGATATGGTGGTGCTTATACGATCGTAATTAATGAGGTGAGTTGCTGTTGAATGGACAATAGTTTTCCATTTTCATGTTCTTTAATTGAAAAACACTTGAACAATTATGTCTCTTGCCCTTAATTAAACATATAATTCTTCTGTTAAACTGTCTGAATGTAAACACTAATAAAGATAACGATGAGCATGATAATGATATACTGCAAAAAAATCCATATGAATCACCAATGGCTTTCAATCCTTAGCCCTGCTTGACACTAAGTATTTGCATGGATTCTGCTGTGAAATAATTGCATTTCTTTACATGCTGTATGGTGCTTTGTACACAATACGTTTTACTCTCACAGAACTTCGTGTGATTATATAGATGATATAGCACTGTTTAGAATTCCTCTGCTGTACAGAATCTTTACCACTGTTCCTAATGCATCTTTTTTTTTTCTTTTTTCTTTTTTTTTTTACTTTCAGTGTTCTGGAGATGTGACTCAATTAAGATACATTGAAGATATCCAACCCAATACAGTCCATATGGCTTGGCAGATCCCTCAGTATTTCATACTTACATGTGGAGAAGTAGTCTTCTCTGTCACTG
This sequence comes from Gallus gallus, assembly GCF_016699485.2. Classification (NCBI taxonomy): domain Eukaryota; kingdom Metazoa; phylum Chordata; class Aves; order Galliformes; family Phasianidae; genus Gallus; species Gallus gallus. The sequence goes on from NC_052532.1 coordinate 144,842,343, forward strand.
GGCTGGAGTTTTCATACTCACAGGTAGGCTTTGCTCTTCAGATCATTCACGTGTTAGCTCAGGGCTCTTAAGGCCCTAACCTGTACAAATGCAGATCTCCTGAGGCTTCTTGTTCTTAAAAGATGGTTCCATATCACTGCTTTGTTTGAACAGTATTCTCTAGAGCACCCTAGCAGGACTATAGGCAGGTGCAAAATGGGCTTGTTTCACTAGCATTCTGTTTTCCATGGAGCTGCGTTGTGTCACTTGAAGATTTGGTGACCGGTTTTCAAATCACCGCATATATGACTTTGCACTGAAAATAAATGGAACAGTACTGTTGCTGTAAAACCAAACTGGTGACCCCTCAACTACAAACTGAGCCACTACTGACACTTCTACATCAAAGTTGCACCTGTTTATTTTTTTTTTCCCTTGCAATCTTTGACAGCAATTTGTACACTTTAAATTCCTTTGTATTCTAACTTCAATTTGTATTACTAGCTCTGTGTTTCTCCCCTTAATTCTGAATATCTTCTGCAATTCCGAGAACAGAAGTTGCGGCTTGCTTTGCTATGAAGCACTCCTTTTCTTCATTCAGTGTGCACAAAGTGAGACAGCAGGCATATTTTACATTTGGCTACTTAGTGAACACGATGTAAAAAGTGTTTTAGCAGTAATTAGAAAGCTCTTGTTCCTCAAAGCCTTCTTGAGATCTGTTGAGTTCTAACAATTAAAATAAGCAGGTAAATAATTCCCCTTCTTCCCATGGAGAACCAGTGTCTGTTATAATGTGAAAAATGCTGTAAACATCAGAAGGTGTTAACGGTGTGACTAAAAATTAAGTGCTTTCCTTCTATAGGCACCATCTAATATGAAGTCAGTGCTGCAAGCAGGATGGCTGCTAACAGTGGCTGTCGGTAACATAATTGTCCTTATCGTGGCTGGAGCATCCAAACTCAGTGAGCAGGTAAGTGCACAGGCAATCAGCGTGCCTTTGTATTGCACTATTAGAAAGCAGCTCTAACATGAGGGGAGTCATGGCTGATAATTCTCAGCCGTAACTTTAGAACATCGGGTATTACAGTGGATTTGTATTTACGACTGGGATGCATGAGGCTTAGGTAGAAGAATCTTCCAGTCTGTTGTAGAATTTGTGCTTGACTAAACAATCCCTTAAGAGTACATAAGCAACTGAGTTATGAATCTTTATAATCTATTTTGATAGATTATAAAGACAAAAGAAACAAACAAAAGAAAAGCTTTAACAAATATTACTTTAACAAAGGTTTCTACCCTTCGCACCAATTGTTTGCCAATCCTAGCTCTTGCTCTGTTGGGCTCTTTCACTTGGCAAACAGCAGAGCCAAATGTCTGTGCAATAGACTGTTTCTCATGATGTAGAAAGCCTGGGTGAGAACTTCTGAACTGATTTGGACTAAATTCTGAAACTTCTGCTCAATGCTAATCAGGCCTCACCTATGTATCTCAGCCTTGCCACATCCCTTCTTTCTTCTGGCTCCATTGGTTTCAAACCTCCTTCCTTAAGGCATGAAAGCAGTCGTTCTTCTGATGAAGAACATTTAGACAAATCTTCTTCAGACCTACTTATGGCACTCCTTGGTGAATCAAAAAGGGTGATGTTTCAGAGAGGGAAGAGCCTGTCTTAGAAACAGGTCTGTCAGTCCTGGTTTCAGCTGACGTAACCAGAGGGAGCGTGAAACACAGCTGTTGAGGGTTTTCAGATGGAGAGAGAGAGCGCTTTGAAACTAGAGTTACTAGTCTCACTCTCCACTGTGGTCCGTAGAAACATAACTAATATTTAGTCCTTCAAGACACGCAGTATTTGTGTGTGCTGAGTTCCACATTTGGAATTGACCTCATTGCTTGCAAACAGCAAAATGGTGTAATTCATTGGAAGAATAACTGTTGATGGCTAAATTATACCTTCTTTTTCTTTTTTTTTTTTTCCAGTGGGCAGAATATGTTCTCTTTGCTGCCTTGCTTTTTGCAGTTTGCATTATTTTTGCTGTCATGGCATATTTTTATACATATACTGATCCAAATGAGGTTGAAGCCCAACTTGATGAAGAAGAAAAGAAGAAACAAATAAAACAGGATCCAGACTTGCACGGAAAAGAATCTGAAGCTGTGTCTCAGATGTAGAAGGTGTATTCAAGGGCATTTGTAAATCATGGTAGCCTGTTAACTGTCCCTGCAATAACAGGAATCAGGGTATTGCTGACATCACTGGGTAATATACCTTGTGGGAGAGACTAAGAAACACTGTTCTGACTTAACATACAGCCTCTTGGGAAGCAAGACGAAATGATTAATCTCTTGTACAGAAGATGGCATCCTGAGGAAACTCCTGCAGAATTTGCACTCTTAAAATGTACCTCAAGCTCAATACCATAGCATTAAAATATTGAAATTGCACTTGGCACTATTAGACACTCTAAAAAGATGTATTTTTATACTGTATTTCAATTTTATAATGTGGAGGGGTGGGGGAAAAGGTGTTGCCAAGAAATAGTAATTGAAGCCAAACTGTCTGCGTGACCCTTCTAGCCTCACTGTTACTTGAAAGCAGGTCACATGTGCCTTAAATTCTTTTCTATGTCCTTAAGAATAATAGGAGAAAGGTTCTTAGATTTCTCAGATTAAAATGTCTCTGCTCCACATAGCAGGAACTTGGACATGCACTGTGATGTGCTTTATGTGCCTATTATTAACTGCCCATTGGTATGTTCTTAATTAATTGTGTTAATGGGATGTCCACTGAGGTGAACAGACAATGGCAAATTATATTTTGAATAACCACCAAGAATAAAACTTGTGTTGTAACAAAATATTGAAAGCAGTGTAAGAGTATGACTTGCACGGATCTCCATCCACACACACATGTGGAATAGTGTGTGCGTCACCCAGGAAAACGTTTAGATATTGAACTTAAAAAGGTGGGAGAGACTGTGCTGGCCAGGCCCAGAGCATGGCCAGGCAAGCACACTAACCAGCAACTTTTTTACATGTAGCTGGCACTTTCTATCCTGTCACCTCTCTATTTACCCATGCTTCTTCCTCTCCAAACCATACTGACTTCTCCCTTTTCCCCATCTCTGGTCTCATAATAAGTCTTGCACAAGGTGCTCTTCTGCATCTCTCCGTGAGTCCTGTGACCCCACTGGGCTGTAAGGTGATCCTGGAGAGCCTTTTCCATGGACGCAAAGTGGTGGGGCTGCCTCCTACTCCTGGGACAGCCCCAAGGCTCCATCTCCCAGAAGTCCTCTGAGGACATCAGAACAGCTCATTCAGAAGCCTGGGCAGCCTTCGTTAGCATTGCTCTGACTGTGTGTCTTGAAGCTGTGCAAAAGGAATCATCCATTGGGCTGGAATCAAGTGTTTTGGTTTTGAGGATTAGAGAGGTGTAAGATTTATCTCTAAATCTGTCACTGTTTAGCTTTGCATGCTGCTGTCCAGACTACGAGGCTGCTTGGAGGCTCATCTTCTGTTACAGAGAAGATACGCTGGAATCAATCCAATTAAAAGTCGATCATTCTAACTTCAGCTCTTGTAGTCAGACAGCAGTGTGGTTCTGCATTTCATACTTAATTCACCACTCTTGCATTTTTTTTTTTAAATGAAAATCTGTTCCAGCAGTCAGATTTGTGCTTTGTGTGGATAGAGGGATGTGTATGCCTGCATCTTTGCTAATACTGCATACATACTGCACAGCTTTGAGGTTGTCTTCTACTACTTGTTATGACCTCTGGGGTCATCTCCCTGGATTCACTCAGGTTCTTCCAAACAGACTGCATTGCTCAGGTTAGCAGATGGGGAAAAAGACACCAGAAAAAGCTAACATAGAGTTAAAGCTCTGAGTTTAAATGAAACAGACTGTGCAAAGTAATGAGCGAAACTTTCAGAAGATTACAGTATGTGATCGGGGACCTCCCTCTGCTGGGAGGATCGCCTGGAGGCTCTCAGCACCATCATGGCCACAAGGACCCAGCAGGAGAGCTGGGGGGTGGGGGCTGTTGTTGGGGAGGAAAGGTTGGAGTAGCTGTTTGATCAGTGCAGGGCTGGAGGAGCTGGGAGCAGTATGAGCTTGGATGAAAGGAAGGACATTGGCAGTGTGGCATCATGGATGAGGCCAGTGCAGAAGCAGGTGCAGTTTTTTGCCATGTGGTCTTCATTGTTGCTTTCTTGGGCAGCAGATGTGGCCCAACCACTTATGCTTTTGTGAAGGGTCATCTTCAGTGAGATGCAGATCCCAGAGCTTTTCTGCTATGGGACAGCTCGTAGAAAATAGATGGTATTATTTTTATCACAGTGACGTACAAAACACTGAACTGACATCCCTCTGTGGTGCTACAGTAAGCGCATCTTTAAGGGAACCTGCCTAGCACAGAGCTCAAAAACATAGCCTTGCCTTGGCAGCAAATGTATGGGAAAGAAAAGGCTGGCTTTCCCTGAAACGCCAAAATGGCTGCAAGACCCGAAACAGTCATAAGGAGACTTGTCTGGTGAAAGTGGCTGTCTTGGGTGACGACAGGCTGCATTTCAGAAGTGAGGAGGAAATACAGTGTGGAGCTGGGAAGCTGCGTAGCTGAATAAAAAATGCATAAACATGATGCAAGAGCCAGGAGCAAAGCTGAGCAGGGCCCTTTTGCAGCACTTGCTCTCTGTCTGCTGTTGCCACTCTTCATCTGCCCTGCGTCTGCTGTGAGCAGCAGATAAAACCCTGATGAGATTAAGGTGAAATCTCAGCTGCCTGCCCATGTGAAACTGCATCTGTCCTCCCCCCTCTGAGATTCAGCCGATGGCAGTGCATGTCCCAGACAGTTTCTTTCTGTTATAGCCCACACAGACCTTTTTTTTTTTTTTACTTCATAGTGAACATTCACTCCTTACAGCTGAGAAAATAACTCAATTTGATTATGATGAGATTTTTTAAAATCAGGAGTCCCGGAGCTATGTTGTGCTCCTCAGTATTAACAATTGGAAATGTCTCTACTTAGATGGGAGTCCTATTTCCTAAAGGTCTTATCTTGCAAAAGCATTTCCAGTAAAGGTTAATTCAATTGGCACAGCTGCTTCGGGCCCGTGCTGTACCTCAGCAGGGTGCTGGGATCAGTGCTGTGAGCACCAAACTGAATTAAGGACACTGAGCACATCTTGTGCTGCAATCTGTTCCCACATGTGGGCGGGCAGGGCTGTGACTGCTGCAGCAGTTCACCAAAGTCAGAGCCCTCAGTGGCCTGGATGAGCATGAAAATGAGGGCTGTGTTTAGTCCAGGTTGGGTTTTTGGCCACAAGGCTACGCTCTGGGACCACTCATTCTCTTTAGTACTAATAGGAAGTGAAAACACAAGCATTTCCTCCTTTTGTTTAATGTTTTTTGTAAGCTCCAGACCCCTTGCACCCCTTTCCTAATTTTATGGCCCACACATTGGATTCTAGCCCGGAGGGCATTGTATCCGGGAGCACATTTCCCCTGCCGACACCCACTCGTCGTTTCCAGCCACCAGATGGCAGAAGACGACACACAAGTGGCTGGAAAAGCGCAGCGGCACTGGGCCTGGTGCAGCGAAGGCCCTCTTCGTTGTTCCCTAATGATCTTCCCACTGGTTATCCCAAATTCTAGGTTATCCTCCAAAAAACACCTGGTGAATATATCACTATTGCTTTTCATAGAATCCAAGAATCACCAAGGTTGGAAAAGATCTCCAAGACCATCCAGTCCAACCATCCACCTAGCACCACTATTTCCCCAGTAAACCATGTCCCTCAATACAACGTCTAAATATTTCTTGAACACTTCCAGGGACTCTGACTCCACCACCTCCCTGGGCAGCCCATTCCAGCACTTGACCACCTTTTTGGAGAAGAAATTTTTCCTAATGTTCAACCTGAACCTTCCCTGGTGCAACTTGAAGCCATTCCTTCTAGTCCTATCACAAGTTATGCAGGAGTAGAGGCTGACCCCCATCTCACCACAACCTCCTTTCAGGTCATTTTAGAGAGTAATAAGGTCCTCCCCTGAGCCAGAAACAATCCCGTTTCCCTCAGCTGCTCTTCATAAGGCCTGTGCTCTGAAGACTTGTGCTTTGAAGATGACGGGACAGTTGTGTGGTTAGAAAAATAAAGATATCCTGATTTAGTCAAGCGATGGCCCCCTCGTGGCACTGTCAGAAGTTGCATCTGCAGTCTTCTTAAAACTTTTGGAAACCTGTTAAAACTGCTGAAATCCTGGATGGAATTATATAAAGAGAGTTTTGTGCTGTTGTATAAATCTGGTCATGCCACAAGAGCCAATACTCCTATTCAAAATGATGACAAGAATCACCAGAACTAATCACTGGACGTTAATCCCACCAAGAAACTCAGCCAGCCACAAGCAGCTTTGGTAGGAGCAGCCATTCTGTGACCAAGCAAAATGTCAGTCAGACACAGAACAGTTCACTCCTATGGGAGCAACAGACTCACCTGAGAGAAATGCCACCCCATACAGGTGCGTATGGCTGCACCACCAACAGATTGCAGACTCTTTTCACAAGGATTCAGAATTTAGGTTGAATCTACACTCAGCCCAGACAAAGGGTGAATCTGTGTTGGGTTCCTACCTCCCAGGATGCTTCCCATGCTGTTGGCCCATTGTACAACATCCCAGCCCAGCCCCTTTCTTTAAAAAGAAAGCCGTGATGCACTTTGTAGAGATTCAGCTTCCCTTAATAGCAGCTGGTGTGGCCCTGCTAGCTAGAAAGGAAGCTAGAAGCTGCTCTCAGGAAGGGAGGCTGCTGGAAGAGCACCTCGTTCCCAAACAGTCAGTTTTGTACTTCTAAACACTGAGTTTTTCACAATGAAGCCTTCTCAAGTATCTGCAGGAGAAAATTTTTGAGCTAAATCCTGTGATCTTAGGGTCAAACTTGGATGTGCTCAGGAATGGACTCTGGGTGTGGGGCTGTAGCAGCCTTGGGAGAGCAGCAAGGGGCCTGCACAAGCTGGGGGGCTGCAGCTGCTGCAAGGGCTGGAAGGGCTGTGGACAAAGCCTGGAGTGGCTAGCCTTGTGGAGGGGTCTTCAAAGCAGAAGAGATTTGCAGCAGGTTGTGTCATAGAATCACCACAGAATATTTGCTTAAGTTGGAAGAGACCTCAAAGCCCACCCAGCCCCAACCCTGTGCTATGGCAGGGCCGCCACCCACCAATTCAGGCAGCCCAGGGCCCATCCAACCTGGCCTTGAGTACCTCCAAGTATGAGAAAGCCCTGGAAGGCAGAGCTGCTAGGAGGAGAGATTTGGATAGCCTTGGTATTGCAGTCTGAAGTAGCAAGGGAAGGGCTGATGTGTGTGACTTCGGGACACTGCCCCAAAGCTTTGGGATGGGAGGAGTTAGGGAGAGTCTGGATGGGAACTCCTGGGGCACCTCTAGCCAGGCCTTTGCTAGGAGCGAGAACTGAGGTGCTAAAGGAGATGGACACTGGGTTTAGCATGCTCTGCCTGAGTCCTTGAGCACATGTAACAGCAGCTTTTCCTCATCTGCTGGAGACGGGTGGCAAGTTGGCACTGGAGAGCTTCTCAAGAGAAGGGAGCAGAAGGCCATGGCCAAGGGAGTGTGGGACAGGAGGGGGCAGCTGGGAGCAGGAGGTTCTTCCAGGCACAAGAAGTAGAATGAGCAGGACTGAGAGTAGGTGCGTAATACAGTCGCAGTATTAAGATGAGGAACTAGAACCCGATCCAGGAAGAACAGACCGTCTGTGTATTTCTCACTTAAGCCTCCTCAGAAGCTAAGAGCAGCCATTTTGTTTTGCACCCCGCAGTTCCCTCTGACCATTTCTACAGGCAGCTGTGGCGCTGAGGTGAATCCCCCTGCTGCCAGGAGACAGCAGGATGGAAGAATGCCAGAGCAGATGTGCTGCAGAAATACTTGCTCTTCTTTGCAAGCAAAGCCCCAGGTACTCATTCTCAGCTGAAAGAAGAGCTATGCTCAGTTCAAAGTCCCCAGGAAACCTGCTCCCTTGAAAAAGACAGGAGGAAAACTGAGTCAGTGACAGCAAAAGCCAAAGGAGCACGAGGCTGCTTTGGGATCTTGCTGAAGGTCTGATGCAAGTGGGAGGCTGCGGCAGACTTCTGTGAATGAAAGGAGGTCTACAGGAGGAGGTGGAAGATTGCAGGAGATTGTCAGAGTACACTGAGTGCTACAGGAGCTTACCGGGTACCTAGTTTTAGAAGGCTGTGGGTTGGGAGCGATGGGAAGGGCTCAGAGCACACACTCAGAGCATTCTTGTGGGGGCAGGAACAGTCCTTGCTGCAAGCTGAGAAGGTGGTTTGGTGGTGTCAGAGCTGGAGCCATCAGCCCACCCCACTAAGGACATCCTGGGTGGATGATCCCTTCATATCTCAGCCAAGTTCACTGCAGGCTCCCACTGAACAGTGTGACCTCCCTCTGTCCCCAATCGTGGTATCCTGTCCCTGCTGTGGGACAGCCAGGCTCAGCTCAGCGATGCACAGAGGGCTCACCCAGCCAGCTGTGGATGCATTTCCCATGGGATCATAGATTAAAATCGCCATGCAGACACGTGATTGCTAAAGCATGGAAGAGAGCCAGGGCTGGGAAAAGGGAAGAGCAGGATCTGCACTTTGGCAGCAGACAGCAGTTAGACTGGATTAAGCATAACATGAAACCGGTTCTTAAAAGAATCCACCACTCTGTAATGATTTTCTCTTGTTACCGACACTCCTGAGTTTAGACTGACAATTGAAACTTGCAGGAATCCCTGAATTTCTGTGCTGGGTGGATGGAAAGAATACATTTCTGCCAACACAATATTTTACAGGTAGCTTCTGGTGCAGCATGAGATTAATACAAGGCTAAAATGTGACAAACCCTGAACAAAAATACTGCAGTTGATTGTAAGACAATCTCTTATAAGGTAGCAAGATACAGAGCAACTTCTTCTCCAGGGAATGCAGCAGCCTGTAAGCAAACATTTGAAATCTGGGATGAAATGTAGTGTATAGGGACATAGTCATGGTTTAGAGCATCTCATCATGACCATGGGGTCATCCTTAATGCATCCATTTAGCTTGGAGATTGTGCTAGTCGGTTGTGTACACAGACACTAACCTGAGATAAGAACTGATGTCTCCATTACAAAATGTGGAATAAGAGAAGAGGATACAGAAGGTACATCTTCTGTTTGTGTACATGTGGTTTCTGTAACAAGGGGGCAAGAGAAAGGTCTATAAAAAGCAAGATTTAATGAAATGATGCTCTTTGGGGGCAGTGGCACAGCACAGTACAATCAGTCTCATGTTTCTTAATGAGCTCTTGGTCCCCATGTAATTTTAATTGCCTGTCTGGAATACTAAGATACTTTCCGGCACTTATATTCTGCTCAATATTAATAAAGGCCATGCAACACTCAGGATGTTTCTTCCCTTTCCTGCTTCATGCCCACTTATCCATTATGATTCTCAGGACTGTGAGAAGGTGGATTTTCTCCTACTCATAAGAATCTCAAACAATGCAATTGGATATGAAAGATATGAGGTATACCACTGCAGGAAGCCAAATATATGTAGAACAGCATGCTTTACACAATTTTAGCAAAATACTGGAATTTTTCTTTGGGGAACACGGAAACTTAATAACCTTTTTTTTTTTTTTTCCTCCAATCAGCATTCATGAGGCTTGAAGAAGATGGCCTTTTTTTAATGTCAAGCTGTGCTTCTGCAATAAACAAAATCATTTCCTGACAAGATGGATCGTTGTGCCATAACCTAAATGCACGTCCTTGCATAGCCGCAGAAGGCATCTGTGTGCTTCTGAAGCTACGTATGCTTCCTCTGCTGCCATAAATACATGGCTACAGGGTTACTGTTGGCATGTTGTCAGAGAGGATGAGAGATTCTAGCATAAGCTTTGTAGAAGGGATCCTCTTTCCACCAACAGTTGAAAAGTGGCATGCAGACACAGCTCACCAGCAGACCGTCCGCCCCACCTGAGAGCTCTAACAAGTTCAAATGAAGTCCCTTGCTGCTGAGCAAAATCCCTTGTTTATCCAAGGGCAAATCAGGTCCTGAACACAAATCTTTGATGTCAGACATGTGACATTTCTACCCAGCCTCCAGTTCAGAAACGCCTAACTGGTTTTGTTTGTGATTTGTAGGTAAATCAACCTTTAACATGCAAATATTGCATTTTGTGGCAGTGAGTTCCATTGTTCATTCCTGCTTTTCTCTGTTTTAAAGTTTTCCGTGGATGGCTCTTGTTATGAGAGAATGTGTATGGTCACTCCCTTGTTATCTTCTCCATGTCATTCATGAGGTCACAAAGTGCTACCACCTCCATGAAAAGTCTCCTTCCTGCACCTAGGAGATGTAACATATTTAATGTCTCCATATGGAGAAGGTTTTTGTTCAATTTCTGGTTTCTATGCTACGGTATCATTTGGAAAATAGAAGATACAGAGCAGTCTATAGGAAAAGTATGGATTTATATGGAGATATAACTGTGTTGTTTCCCTTATTCTTCATTACTTTCCTTATAACTTCTAACGTAGTTTTATCTATTGACTGTTTCGAAATCAGTGACAACCAAGATTTCTTTCTTGGCTGATAGGAACTACAGTGTGTAAATGTAAATTGTTTTCCTGCATACTTTTTCCCTTACAGTTTTCAACACTGAGCTCCCATCTGCTGGTAACGTCATTCAGCAGTCACTCTGAGATTTTTTTGCAACTCCTTGCATTTCATTTCGATTTTATCTGATGATACTTGACAATGTGAGATGATTTTGCCATTCCTCACTGGTCCCTTTTCTATTCCATCCATGGAAATGCTGAGCAAGACTGGTCCCAGATGGATTCCTGGGACAGTGTACTGGTAGCACCCTCCATCATGAGATGTTTTTATTTCTTCTTTCCTATCGACCATCAGTTATACATCCATGCGACGACTTCTTCTTTAATCCTGGGACAACTTGGGTTCTTTCAGATCTGTTTAGGAAGAACCTTGGAAAAGCTACTTTGCATTATTAGATACAGACAAATTAAAGAATAAGAATTCAAGAGGAAGCCTTACTGACAAACTACTGAGAATCTCATTCTGAGAACACAGGCCCATCAGGATACTAGCAGAGCAATGGAAAACCAAAAAGAATAAGGTTGGGAACCTAGCCTATATGGTTAAGAGAAGAAATAACATTTTTATACAGGTTGTAATCAGAGTTTGCTAACAAACTGATCAGTAAAGGAAGTGGAGAAAAAGAGAACAGGAAACTCAAAAGATAGGACATAAAAATGATAATGAAGAGAGAAAAAAAAACAACAAAACAGCAGCAAGCTTAGCAGTAACCAGAATGGTGCTGTGGTCCCGATAACAGCTCTGCACACAAGTCAAGAATGGCAGGATACTGCTGCTGCCCTACAAGATGGACAACTCTATGCTATCAGCTTGGGAGTCATAGCTATACCTTACTATAAGCAATGTTATCACCTGTTCAGCCCCTTTATTTTCCTCTCTTCCCCAGGCAAGCTTCTGCCTGCTTCTTATTCACTGCTATATTTCTGATGTGCAATTTATGTAGACAAATGCTCCATCTGTTAGAATCCACAGTGCTTTTTTTCTACAGTGTGTTTATTTCAAAATAGGGATAGTTATTTATTGATGCTATATTACAAATGTTGAAAGAGCTAAGTTTTTGGTACATCTTACTTTTTGGAAAACATCTAAGGTTCTCCACTGCTCATTTGAGAGCTTTTGGTCGCTGTGGTCTTGGTCAGAAATGATAAACCCTCCCCCCCCCCAAAAAAAAAAACCCTTTTTCTTCATATGTAGCTTATAAAAGGAAGTTCAGTCACTGCCAGATGTAATTATCATAGAATCATAGAATGGCCTGGGTTGAAAAGGACCACAATGATCATTGAGTTTCAACCCCCTGCTATGTGCAGGGTCACCAACCACCAGACCAGGCTGCTCAGAGCCACATCCAGCCTGGCCTTGAATGCCTCCAGGGATGGGGCATCTACAACCTCCTTGGGCAACCTGTTCCAGTGTGTGGAACCCTCTGAGTGAAAAACTTCTTCCTAATATCCAACCTAAACCTCCCCTGTCTCAGATTAAGACCATTCCCCCTTGTCCTATCATTATCAACCCTCATAAACAACTGTTCCCCCTCCTGTTTATATGCTCTTTTGTAACATTCTTCTTATGTAAGCAGTATAGCAGAAATTCTTTGCATATTCAAACTGTTGTTCTAAGATAAAAGCAAACCAGGTATTCAGACATCAACACATGAATTGATTGAATCTTTGCATGTTGGGTACACTTGTCTTCAAAAACATACAAGGAACCATTTTACTAATAAGTGCTGTTTATTTTTGAAGTCTCTGCTACCGTATCGGAATGGTGATTTGTCATAACATGGTATCATCCTATTTTTAATAAAAATCCCTGCCACACCAACCTTTCTTTGGAGTAGAATATAGCAAACTTCTTTTTGTGTCAGTCAGGTAAGGTTGAGAAAATGAGCGAAAATTCTAAATGTTCAGTCTGTGAAGAAAGAGCTTACATTTAAACTTGAAGACCAGCATTTACAAACTAACAGCAAACAGAAACATGTTCATTATTTTAAGATTATATCCAAAAGTATTTTGGTTAAAATTCTCCAAGCCCCGGAGAAGTACTTGGAATTGTGTCAGAACATAAGATACTGTATATGTAATGTGGAAACTGGCAGCAATTTGACATTTAATATCTCCTACTCCACCAGAATTTAACTTAGACCACTATATGGCTTAGGATGTAAAATTTGTATTTTGAATCCTCTCAACTGTTTCTGAGTGCTTAACGAGTAAAACTGATTGCTCCCTCAAAGTACCATTCTTCAGGCACAGCCTCTTGTTCAGCATGTACTGAAGGACTGTGAATTAAATGTGCTACAACCAGTGGAACAATCATGAATCATGGTCCTTTATAATACTAAAGCTTTACTTAAAAAAAAAAAAAAAAAAAAAAAAAAGTAAAAATAATAAAGATTGCAAAAAGGCTTTGAGGTGGAAATCAATGTAGTAGAAAGTTTTCAAACAAAATCTTATAGTGCATTTGATCTTGAGGCAAAACTGAAATGAAGGCTTTTACTTTCCTTAGGAAATTACATACTAGTAAATTGTATTTTTTGAAGCTAAAAGAAGCATAATTCAAAATCCATTTTAGCATTAAGGAAACTATCAAGTCCTTCATGAACAACTGATAAAATAACTCCAGTAGCTCACGTTGCTACACAACTCCTAACCATCATCCTTTCCATGTTTCCCTGTCCTCAAGAGTGAGTATATTCAGTTGTATTTCTGAGGTAAGTATGCACACACATGTGCCATTAGGAGGCAGATAGCTAATTTCATTCAAGCTCAGATGAGGGGTTATGTTTCTAACAAGTTTCAAGAAAACAAGATTGTGTAGCATTAGCTCAGCCCTTGTAGACAACAAGAATATCTTAGCTACAGGAAAAACCTTCAGTGGGAGTTTGTCTAACCAAGTATCAAAGAAACCTTTTTATATGATAAAGCTTTTCTTGCAGTTCAGATATTTGTATGAATGCTCTCTAGTGCATTACCTACTGAAAGGCAATATATGGTGAGGTGCTGGCACAGCTGCTCAGAGAAGCTGTGGTGCCCCATCCCTGGAGGCACTCACAGCCAGGTTGAATGGGCCCTGGGCAGCTGAGCTGGTGAGAGGCAGCCCTGCCCATGGCATGAGTTTGGGGTGGGTGGGCTTTGATGTCCCTTCCAACCTAAGCCATTCTATGACTCTATGACTCTGCTATGATGGATGCTCACTCCTTCCTTTGATTCAGCTGCAAAGATAGTTAACCTCTGTCTTGGGAATCACAGACCCATCAGCCACCAGGCATCAGTGATTTCAGTCCTTACTAATTTGTGGGGACAAAAGGAGAGCACCTTTCAGCATAACAAGTGTACTGAGGAATGTATGATGGAACTCTTGAATCCTAGCTTCAGCAGGCCAAGTAAAGGCAACACCACACCATCAAACTGATAGCAGCCTTTCAGTATCTAGAGGGGAGCCACAGGAAAGAAGGGGACAACTCTTTGGCAGGGTCTGTGGTGATTGAACAAGGGGAAATGGCGTCAAGCTCAAAGTGGGTAGATTTAGGTTGGATATAAGGAAAAAGTCTTTTACAGTGAGGGTGGTGAGGCACTGGGACGGGTTTCCCAGTGATGTGGTTGATGTCCCCGGAGACGTTCAAGGTGAGGCTGGATCAGGCACTGGGCAACCTGATCTACCTATGGATGTCCCTGTTCATTGCAGGGGATTTGGACTTGATGGCCTTTGAAGGTTCCTTCCAATGCTAAGGATTTTATGATTCTGTGAAACTCTTAGAACCTTTACTCAGACCCAGGATTTCTCCTGCCTAGGGGAGAGCTGGACTATCTCGTATCCCATTTACAACTGCTGTGAAAACATCAACACTGCCATTTGGCTGTACTGCTTTTGCTCCTTCTGACAGGAAGTCAGGCACTTCCTGAAACCATACGCCTCGCAAGAGCTATAGCGTTACCCTGACCTTTCTTAAAGCCTCCGGGAGGAGGGGAGAGGCAGGAAAAGGACATAACGCGAAATGTCTAGGGTTTCTGCCATCCCGACGTACCGCCTCACCGGGCGGAGAGAGCCCCGGAGGAGGGGAGACGAGAGGAGGGCCGGGGAGCGATGAGGCCGCATCCGTGACGGGGCCCGCGGAGCCCGCGCTTGGGCCGGCCCCTCCGCCGCCGCCCGCGCACGGGCACTGCCGGCTCGGGGGAAGGGAGAGGAGGAGGAGTGTGGGAGCGCGGCGATGAGCTCAGCTCCGTCCCCCGGCGCCGCCTGAGGAGAGCCGGTCCCTCCCGCAGGCCGCCGCCGCCGCCATGGCTCACTCCCCCGTGCAGCCGGGCCTGCCGGGGATGCAGGTGAGGAGCGGCCGCCCCCACGGCGGGCTTCGCGGCCCGGCGGCGGCTCGGGGCCGGGGGAAGGGCGGGCTGCCCCGGGCGCCGGGGGCCGTGGCACGGCGTAACCGCCGGGAGCCGAGCGCGCTGGCCGGGCGAGGGCTGCGCGAGGCTCTCTCCATCTTCGGCCCGCGGGGCGGGGGAGGACGTGGTGTTTTTCCCCCCCCTCGGTGTTCTCATTTTAACGCGACGAGTGAAAACCCGCGGTCCGGAGGGAACAGGGCCCGGCTGTTGACCTTCAGCGCGCTGCAGTGCCCATCCGTAGGGTTAGCGCGGCGGGGCCGCGGCTGGAGCCTGCCGCTGGCGCAGGGGGCTGCCGGCCTCGCCGATGCGATCTGCAGGCCGTGCGATAAAGCCGTGGTTTTTAAACAGCCGGAGTGGCTTTCTGCCGGCTGAACTCCTTGCAGCCGCGAGCTGGTGGCAAAAAAGCCCTAAGGTCATTGGTATCTGTGGGTTACTTAAGGTTTCCTGCTGCTTATGAGACGCTGGCCTGCCCCAGCCTCCCAGAGAATAACTTCTGGGTGGGAGGTAAAGTTTGTTGCAATTTATCTCCTGGATTGAAAGGTTTTGTGCTTTGTCTGGCTGATTTGCTCTGGGTTGTGTTATTTTTGCAAACCAGGTTCTAAGTCCTGAATCCAAAATCTGTGCATGACCGAAGGATGTGAATTAGCAGGGTAGATGCTTAGGCAGTGTGAATGGCACCGCTGGATGCCAAACAGGGTATGTAGGCCCTCTCTCTCCATGAATTCACCACGCTGTATGGACTGCAGTTGGGCATCCAAGTTCACCTTCCGTGCACAGCACTTTGCTGATTGCCCAAGGCACAAAAGTACTCCTTTCTCCCTCCCTTTGGATGGGACTGTGTTAGTGCTACACCTTGGGGACTTGCTGAAACATTTGAGAACCAGAACCACTCTCTGAACCTACTTAAAGAGAATCTCCGGTATTTTAGAATGGAAAAAGTCTGAGCTGGAGCTGCTGGGGAGTAAGAGAATGAGGGTTGCTCCAGCAGTATGCGTGTCCTGCTGATGCATGTCATTTTTAGCATCTCTGATGACCTGTTTTTTTACTAGCTTGCTTGGTTTGTTATTTAGCTTGTGATACTGTTAGCTGTATTGTATGTATATGTATGGTAAGCTTTCAGGATTAATAAGCTTTCAGGATTTTGTTAGCCCCTGTAATTTGGGGTTTTACTCCAAATCTTTTTGTTCAGGACTGTTATTTTTTCTCATGTTTCTTTGCTGTGAGAGTTTCTGGAATGTTTGGGAACTTTAACAACGGTGTAAAATAACAAAGCAAAGCTGGTAGGTAGGGGCATCAAGTCTGTGAGCAAGGCGAAAGCTACGTGCTCATTTTCTGTACCCACTTCAAGGTGCCTGGATCTGTTTCCATTCTGTCTGAGCTTGCTGCAGTCTTAGTGGTCTGTTCTCAGTACACAGTTCTCTCTGACTTTACTTACAGATAAATGCTCAGACAGTGAGGTACATCCTTGCTTGAAGAAGACAAAGGTTTGTGACTTATGTAAAGGAGAGAAATAGAGCTCAGCTCTCTGCAGTATGATTAAATTGCTGAAATCATGGGACTGTGTTTTCTTTTTCTGTAGTGTGATCCTTTCTGCCCACCTACAGCTTCTGTAACAAATGCTGTAAGCAATGTCAGAGGGAACGTTATGCAGCTCTCCCTTACGTCTTTTGCTGTGCTTATGGAAGAGATGGGCGTCCTAGCGTGGACAAAAGCAACTTCTTGACCCCCAGAAATCACATGTGGGAACAATGCTTTATTGTGGTGTTTGGTGTGAGCAGGGTGGTGTGTAAACAGTGAGAGGAATGAGGGATTAATGTGTTTCTCTCTGAACAACATATCTGATTGATGGTTGAAGAGTGATGCATAAAAAGCGAGTGGGTAGAGCAAGCCAAAGGAATGAGAAACTGTGGAGGAAATGTAGGATGGTGCTGGAAGGCTGTCAAAACCTGAGATTCACTGTCTGCTGGGAAGCGGGCATGTTCCAGCCCGAATGAAAACAGAGCTCAGTTTTGACCTAAATTTCTGTGTGTGCATATAGGTTGGCGCTCAGTGTTTTTACTGCCCTTAGTTTTAGTGCTCTGTGCAGATAGGAGTCGGAGCGTGTGGCGTGAAGGGGCATCACTACTAACCCGACAGTAAGTTGTCTTCATTCTTTGTGCTTTGGGCAGCTGACATAGGAAAAAATGCTTGCTTGCCTGTGGTGTGTGATATTTTGGCAAGGCTGGCTCAGAAAGGTGTACGTGACCTGTAAAAGTGACTTTCAGGCTGGCCTGCAGTTCGAGGCTGTGGTAAGCTTCTGTAGTTCCCTTATGGAACCATTTCAAATAATAAAATACTCTCTTTGTAAGTTAATGATATGGGTGCTCGGTGAACCGTAATGCGTTTTGAAGTTCCTTAAGAATGTCTTGAACCAAAAAGCTCAGGAAATGTAGACTTGCAAATAAAAGCTTAAAGGATGAATGCAGAACACAGCACTGCAGTACATCAGGCTGTCGGATATCTGGCAGCAAGCAGTTTTAATGTAATCTTTAGCAATAAAATGCTGAAATTAATAGGGATTAAAAGACTTTCTTTCTTTCTCCGCTTAAAGTGGTTTTAGGTTTAAGCCGTATGTGATCTGTTTGCATTTTTCATTGTTTGTGAAGTTTGAGAACCAGAAAAGCAGTTGGGCTTTTTTATCCCAACTTTCTGCGCAACGCTGACTGTGTGAAATTCCTTTTGAATTCAACCTTATGGCATTAACAACAAGCATGCTTTTGAGAACTCCTTCTGAGGAAAGACTAATGGCTCCATCAACCACAGATCCTGGAGAAGTGAGGAGAGTCCATAGGAGGTGCCTTTCTGGCAGCTAGCAGTGTTCAGGCAGTGAAATGCCAGTTAAAGTGGTTATTACAGGCACTGAGAGGCTGTGTAGCCTCTGCTGCTTTGCGTCCGCAGCTTGTATGTAAGAGACTATTTTTCCCAGATTTTAATTGTTTGAAGTTATAGCTTGATAAATACTCTGCAATAATCTATAGCAGTTATTTGAATGATCCTCAGACTGTTATGATCATGGTTTGCCTGATCTAAAATATCCAGGGCACAGATGCTGGGACTCTGTGGCACGTTATGAGCCTCGTCCTTCAGCACAAGGACAAAAGAGTTTTCATTCTGCAGAAACAGTGCTGGCATCTTCTGGCTCTGGAGGTCAAAAGCTGTGTCAAGGCTGTGCAGCACATGGCTGGAGTTTTTCTGGAGAAGTCAACTCTTACCAACAGTGGGGCTGTTGATAATGGAAAGTCATGTGTAGCAGCTTCTAGTGAACGAATGGCTGCTGAGCAGTTTTCCTCCTGCATTCCCAAACTCTTTCTAGCAAGTGTACATAGAGGAGCAAGAGTTGGTTTCCTTTGGACATGCTAGGTATGACTCATTGGTGAAGCTTCATAGCAAGCCTCTGATGGCAGGGCAAAACTTCAGTTTGGATGTTATTAAACCATAGAGCTGTTAACTCAGACTGTGCAGCTAAAATGACAGCAGTTAGACTTACGCTTTCTCCATCATTAGTCTTCTTTGTCCTTTCCTTCCTGTGGTCTTTGCATGTTCTTTCTGTTAGCTGGGCAATAAGTGGTAATAATCCCAACGTAGAGACTGCTCTATCGTTGGGGAGCAGTTTGAGGTATTCAGTCTGTCACCTTTTTGGGTTGACTGCATCACATCATAAATAGCTGAAGGATTGAGTTGGACAGCTCTTGCACCCAGGAGGGCTTGACAACAGTGTCCTGAATCTCTGCTCCCTTGTTTCAGCCGCTCAGCCTTTGGAAACTGTTCCTTACCCCCTTACCTCTGCATAAACACCACGCTCTGCTGTTACATTAACATTTATAGTTAAATAGGAATCTGGAAAGCATGTCTGAAATTGAGAGCTCCAAAACCACAGGAGGGCCGAAACAACGGAGCAGAGATTCAGGACACTGTTGTCAAGCCCTACTGGGTGCAAGAGCTGTCCAATGCAATCCTTCAGCTATTCATGATGTGATGCAGTCAACCCAAAAAGGTGACAGACTGAATACCTCAAACTGCTCCCCAAAGATAGTGCATCCAAGATGCTTTGTCAGCGTTGTCACTTCCTGTGTCCACCTTTTTATCTTACTGTTGTCTTGACGTTAGTGTCAACAGCCTCAGAGCAGTAAAATCAGGTTTCCATCAGGTGGGCTTCCAGAACAGGTAGACAGATACTTCTTATAGCGGATCTGGTTCAGATATCCCTGTTACAGATCTTGGACTCAGCCTAGTCAGATGTCACAGTAGGTTCTGTGTCCCGGTCTCGTGTGTGGGTAAGGTGCCAGCTGTCATCTTGGTTCCTAAGGAGACAGAAGAATACAGATATAGCCAATATATTTAAATGTTGAGACTTGTGTTATGAGTGATATGCAAGGTTTCTATGATGACTTACGTAATGGCATCTTTTGTGATCCTGAGATAGGAAATGAACATACTTATCTTGTCTACATCTCAAATGTTGGTATTTTTTTATGTTCCTCATCTTTGGCAGGGAAGCATCAAACGCTGATGAACAGAGGCGGCCTGGCACCTAGTGCAAAATACTGCATCGTATCATGATTTGATCTCATTACTACTTTGATGTTATACCTACATGCACTGGGGGAGTCCCATTTAATTAATGTGTGTATTGTGTGTGGATAAAAGCGATCGCTTGTGTCGATGCAGTTCTACAGTCACAATGCCTTTTACTGGTAAGCTTTTTAAATTGAGGACCTCGAGTTTGTCCGTATGTTTCTCTTCATTTGGGATAAGTTTCCTTGTGCATGTGTGCCTGTGGCAATTAATGACAGAGATGACACGCAGGGAAGCATCACTTCAGCATGTACTGAATTTGGGATGCGGAGTGAGAAATTCTATAATGAGAATATCTTTCTCTCATAAGAGTAAATAAGAAATGGACTGATTTGTCAACTGATAGGTCTCCCCTCACATTATGAGATTGCTGTAGACTCTAAAACTCATTCTTTTTTCTTCTTTTCCTCAGTTAGCATCAGTATTGCATACATTCTACTCTAACATGGTTCTATTACTGTAATTTCTTCAGCCATTCATCATAAGGGTAGGAATTTCCACAGTGATATTTCCATGTTATCGATAAAGAACCAAATGTTTTGTATTTTGACCCCCAAATGTGTTTTCCTTGAAAGTAGATGAGAAGTGGTTGTGCAATGGATGAGAAATACTTTTATGGTAAGCTGAGTTCAGGCAACTTCTCCCCCCCCAACATGCTTAAAACGTGTTCCAGTCTAATTAGAAAGCAGAGTAATGGAGTTAAACTGTGAAAAAGATGTCAGCATTAGTAAGGCCACTGTGACGCATGCTATAGATACTTTCATTTCTGTTCAACATCTGAAGCCTTTGAGAGGTGCAAGGTTTTTCAGCTCCTGTCCGCTCTTTGGTTGTGAGCTGCTGAAGTTTCATGGCAGAATTTATGGCATCTTGGCTGTGTCTTATTTCAGTTTCCCACCAACAACAGGAAATGATCTTGTGTGTTGTATCAGCTACTCATGTACAGCGTATTTATATCACTGAAAGCAAAAGCTGTGACCAGCTTCCGAGAAAGGTAGAATGCTGAGCAACAAAATTTGAGGCTTCTCTTTCCTGGAAGCAGTTCTTCCTGATACTGTGAAACCATTGAAGGATATGATTGTATTTATTTATTTGTTGCTGTTTTCTTGTTGATTTTTAAAAAAATTATTATTAGAATCCTTAGAGTTGGAAAGGACCTTTAAAGCCACCGAGTCCAGCTTCCCTGCAATGAACAGGGGCGTCCACAGCTACATCAGGTTGCTCAGAGCCCCCCTCAGCCTGGCCTTGGACATCCCCAGGGATGGGGCCTCCACCACAACTCTGGGCAGCCTATGCCAGTGCCTCACCACCCTTACTGTAAAATACTTTCTCTGTAAATCCAGCCTAAATCTCCCCTCCTTTAGCTTGAAACCATTTCCCCTTGTTCTGTCACCACAGACCCTGCTAGAGAGTCTGTCCCCTTCCTTCTTATAGCCCCCCTTCAGATACTGAAAGGCTGCTTTTGGGTCATCTCTCAGCCTTCTCTTCTCCAGGCTGAACAGCCCCATCTCTCTCATTCTATTCTTGTAGAAGAGGTGTTCCATCCCTTGGATGATTTTGTGGCCCTCCTCTGGACACACTCCAACAGGTCTATGTCTCTCCTGTACTGTGGACTCCACATCTGGATGCAGTACTCCAGGTGGAGCCTCACCAGCACAGAGGAGAGGGGCAGGATCACCTCCCTCACCTTGCTGGCCAAACTGCTTTTGATGCAGCCCAGGATAGGGTTGGCTTTCTAGGCTGCAAGGGCACATTGCTGGCTCGTGTCCAGCTTGCCATCCACCATTATCGCCAGGCCTTTTTTGGCAGGGCAGTGCTCAATCCTTTACACCCCCCAGCCTGTATTGGTAGTGAGGGTTGCCTCGATCCAGGTACGAGACCTCATGAGGTTCTCGTGGGCAAATATAAATATATGTCTTCAGCTGTCGCTTCTGCAGCTGGCTCTGGGAGGGTAAAAGTATAAAATCAACACTGCTTAATATTGATGCGTGCTGAGGTGAGTAAGTTTGGAAAGACTGTGAATAGTGCTTCAGGAAAACTTGTATGGCTGCTTCTGAAATGGAAAGCTGTGTGAAGGGGGACCTGACATGTACCAGCTGTGTACTGTGAATGGTTTTCTGGCTTGGAGTTCCCCTCTTACTTGCGAGAAGTGCCTGCTTGAGCTTGTCCACTAGATTGGCTTGCTGGTCTTTGTGGGAGTTAATTTAAAATAAGCAGTGTACCACAACAGTGTCTCTTGAAAAGAAACTCATGTCTTTGCACACTTTTTTTGTGTGGTTGAAAATAGAGATGAAGTATTCTTATTTGGACAACATTGTTGCTCACGTTAAACACTGTTTTGCTATTCAGAAAGAAATAACGGGTATGCTATGTCGCTTCTATTTCTGTACAGAAGTGCTAAAATACTCCAGGCTGCTCTTTCTTCCTATCAGTCAGTGAGACGAGGATAATTAATGGCACAGTTCAAACAAACTAGTCCTTGCAAAGAGGAGATTTGGTACAAAAAATCCAAGGTGTGAAAGACTGAAGCACAGATTCAAGCATTTTTTGCCCGCCACCTATTCCAACTCATAAGCCTTGGTGAGTTAGCACAGGAAAGAGCTTTCATCTTCTGTGCATCTGTTGTGATCTTCTGATGCTCACATTTGTAGGAAGTTGGTGATTTTATTTTGATGAATGTAACAACAGACAGTCATTGTTAACTTGTATGGTGACTAACCTGTAATGGTGTCCTCAGAAGCCAAGTTGTGCCTTTTTCTTCCCTTTTATCTTTTGCTCTTGTCAGCTGAAAGAAGTGACAGTGTCGTGTTTAGACTGTGAGAGCGTGGTGACTTGCAGTTACAGGGCAGAGGAGGAGACTGGGAAAATAATTCCTGAAGTGGCTGTGGCCTTAAAATCTCCCTGTCTGACTTCACGGGTTCTTAATTTTGTACTGTAACATACATTGGCTGTGCTATAAACTGTAATTTGTTCTTTGGAGGTCTGACTTGGATGCAGATGCTTTTAGAATGTATCAGCTGGATGCAGCCCATCTGGTCCAGTGCTTTGTCTTTAATGGTGTTATGAGTTGATGTCTGAGAAAGAAAGTGTAGGAATGTGGTAATTTGCAGTATTTCCATGGCATCCTTCCACAAATTAAGGTAAATTTTACTGCTCGAAGTATTTTCCAAGCCAGAAATTATCTTGATGGCTTTCTTTTATGTCAGGTTTTATTTTGATCCATTAGTTTCTCCAATCCTTAATGGTTTTATAGGGTCCACTGTCTGCAACATCATATTACAGTGTCTGTCCAGGTTTATATCTGCATTTATATAAACAAGGCTCAAAACGTATTGTTTTTATCTCCAAATGTGGTAGCAGAGGCAGTAATCAGCAGCAGTCACAAGGCAATTCACCATGTGGTACCTGATATTCACCAGAGATCTCTGAACCTGCTCAGGTGATGGCATTTTGGGCTTGGGCTCAGTAGGGAGTGGAGGTTGGACTGACAAATTGGAATTTGATTTGGTAAAATGAGAAGTATACAGAAGAGGTATTGAAAGATCGTTGTCTATTTCAAAAGAGCAGGCATAGAGAAATCAGATCTGCAATTGAAATCAGTTACTCAAATAATTAGAGAACTTGAACATGGAGATGGCTTGGGATTCTTGCTGGTGAAAGAGAAAAATAGTTTTGTTCATCCCATTTATGCCATATCCAGGTAAGTAAGCCTTCATAAAGGGAGATTAGAAATGAGAACTGGAATGAAATCATAGAATTGTAGAATTCTTAGAGTTGGAAGGGACCTTAAAAAAAAAATCTTGTCCCACTCCCTTGCAATGAACAGGGACATGCACAGCTGGATCAGGTTGCTCAGAGCCTTGTCCAGCCTGACCTTGCCTCTGACTCCAGGGACGGGGCATCCATCACCTCTCTGGACAACCTGTTCTAGTGCCTCACCACCCTTATTGAGAACAACTTCTTCCTTATATCCAGTCTAAATCTCCCTCCTTTTAGTTTGAAACCATTTCCCCTCGTCCTGTCACAAAAGACCGTGCTAAAGAGCCTGTTCCCTTCCTTCTTAGAGCCACCCTTTAGGTGCTGAAAGGCTGCTATCAGAAAGGGACTCTGTTAAAGCTTTGTCTTAGTTCAGAATGGTTTTGAATAAAGCTAGAAGTGTGTGCATGATCTAAGAAATTTGAATTTTGGTTAACATTTTCTATTAGGCTACAGGAGTCGTTTGCTCAGATGAGAATTCGAGACTTCAAAATAAGCACACTGTGAGTTGTGTATAGTGCTGACTATGAGGGAGGCACTGGGCAGGTGATGTCAGTGGAGAAACTGCAGGTTTCTCCAAATCTCAGTTGTTGGTGACTGAGAATTGACTCTAGCATTGGAAAAAAAAACAACCAAATGTTTACATGCAGGTAAAATGTGCTGATGATACAATATTGAAGGGCAACCATTATACTTAAGAGGGTCAGGCCATTGCTGAAGAACTCTGTGACCTTGAGGATTTGAATTGATGAACAAAATAGTGTGAAGTGCTAGGTGCAGTAAGTGTGAGTTATTATAAAGAACCTTTCCTATAGGTTGGACACAGCTGAGTGTGAGGCATGAGGCCAAGTTGAACAAATACGATCTCGGGATATTTTGTACTGTCTTTTCTTCCCGTAGAAGTGGGCAACACTGACGACTGAGTGGAGTATTGAGAAGAGTTCATTTTAAGGGCAGTATATTGCCCTGGCTGATGAAGGTCAGGAGTAATGAGAGCAACGTGGAACAGACTACAGAGAAGTTGCTTACCACTAGGAGAATGATGACTCTGCTTATGATGGATAGGTAAAGGACTTTGAGCAATCCAAGAGAGAGATGCCTGTGATTGATGTTTAGGAGTGTGAGAAGCCATCTAACACACCGCCCTAACTAACATATGGGCCTCGGATTTTCTATAATCGTTAGATGCAGGTGTTCCTTATTTATTTTGTTCTACTGCAGGATGGAGACTGTGGCATACTTTGAAAGAAATGCATTGGCAGAGTGCTTAGCTCCTTGCCAAACAAGATGACTGACTTTATCCTTTTGCAGCACACATTGCAGTCGTGTTCTGTGGTTCCTCACAATATATGTATATATTAATATATAACTGAGCCTGCTCAGTTGTGTTGAGGTTCTTAGATTGGTGCCCTTCATTTTGTATTATAACATTAGTAGAAAAATGCAACGCGAAAACTTCAGGAGCAGAGTCAGCAAAAAGAAGTGACTGAATCTATGGGAAGCATTTTTCTCTATTCAGTCACATGTATATTTTGGCTGTGTTGGAAGGCTTTGCAGAAACAAAACAAAAATTGGCGAGAATCCTTCCCAGATGTTATCTTGGGGAAATTAATGGGAATTGGCCACTCGTGTAATTGCAAATCCAAGCAGCTCGCTATATACCTGGAGGCCTGATCTGTCCATTTCTGAAATAGAGCAGATTATTAAAGAGAGACCAACGGGTAGTTTTCCATGCAGACAAACCACCAGTAGATTACAGTTCTGCCTTCGAGCACTTGATCTCCTGGGAGGAAAATTTGGACCTTCTCACAGAAGGGATAAAGAGATTTCTTTGAAGAGCTGCTGCCTCCCGTGGCTCAGAACAAAGTTCAGGAGCAGTAACTTTTAAGTTCTAAAATTAAGATATGTGTTCACTGATTTGGGAAGGAAAAGGGCTTTTAATAATAAATCTTTTCACCGGACACTTGGGTTGTGTGGATGAACTGAGCGTGAAGAGATCCCTGTGTCCGTGTCAACTCAAGGCTTAACGCAGCGTGTATGAAAAGACAGACCAAGAATTGTTTTCCAAAAGAGAAAGTATTCGATGCAAGTACTGGGATTTTTGTAAATGATCTATTCAGAGACATGTCTGTTTTGGATATTGGTAAAGGAGCATTCTGTGGCACGTGAGGAGAACCACTTCAGTACGAATTGATTTAGTGCTTGGTTTTGTGATTTCTTGGCGGTGGAAGTGCTGGTAGGTGTCACTATGGGGCTGGCTGATAACTACGTGTGCTGGAAATTGTGAAGTGCTCTGGTTGGGTTTCCAGGTGGCAGATAGATTAACATGTTATGTATGTAGGATGTAATAGTATGTAATTCTCATTACATTGAAATTCAAGCTCGTTCCGGTGGAAGCGAATTGGATATATAGCTCTATTGGGTCACAGAAGTCCTTTTCCTTCTGTTTGTTTCCCTAAGCTGACTTTAGTAGGAAGGTCACAAAGATGCCTGGGGGGACTTCTTGGGGCTACTGAAGTCTCACAGCATGCATTGATAAGTGACTTTTGTAGGAATGATCTCACTGGCCATCTGTTCCTGGAATCATCTTCTGAAAACCATGATGTCTCGTAGCTTACTTTAAAGTATTAGACATTGTAGTATACTTACATTTTTTGACACCATGCTGCTCCACAAACATACTCCCTGCTTTAGCTCTGGACTCAAACAGTCACATCTCTCTGGTCCTCAAAAGACCTTATTCAGATATTAAACTTGTGTGATTTATAGCTTTACATGAACTAAAACATCTTCTTGGTGATCTTCTTGGGGCTGCAAGGATCAGTTCTGCAACCTTTGAGATCCGAGCAGAAATAGACGTTAAGTATAGGTGGGAGGTGCTTTATAGGCTAAATTTAATTGCTGAAGAGGATGTGTTGTCTCAGTGCTTGTCTGTGGTAACTTAGAAACTTGTATTGCCCCATTATTCTGCAGTTTGTCTAAGTATAAACCATTTGGCTTAATGCTTATGTAGGCATTACTGATCTTTTTTCTCATATGAACCTTTTCCTATACCAACAATGTTCACTTCAGTTGATATAACCTCATCCTTTTAAGAACATTAATGCCTCTTTTCAGGTGTTTGATTTATTTCTTAAGGGACTAAGTAATGCCGTTCTGTTTTTCTTCCTATCATGCCTATTCCCTCTAGCTATAGCTTTTCCAATTAGTTGTAACACATATTTTGATTAGCTGTAAAGACTCTTTGCTGCCAGATGGAAAAGGTGCACACCGGAACTCAGCATCTGCACAGTGCAAGTGTGAAGTTGAAGAGCAGCAGCAGTGAGCTGAATACTTGGTAGTGAAGAAAAAACAACTGTAGCAAAATAGTTCACATACATCTTGCGTTCTTTCTTAAGGTGACGTGTTTAGGTGTGCACTCAGTTTTCACTTGACTGTTCAAATCAAGGCAGCTTTTTTTTTCAAGGAGTGAATGACTTTACCCAACTGAGAGAAGAAGAAAAAGAAATCCTGTTCCAAGAAGAACTTGGGGGCAGGAATATGAAGGAAGTATGACAGTTTGTGCAGGTGGTCTTTAGTAGAAGATAGTTAAAGAGAATTGCTTGCACATCAAGCAGTGTTAGTAGTCAGTGCACTGAAGAGTGGGAACAAAATCCATATAGGATGAGGTATGTGAAAAATTCAAGGGAGTAAGACAGCATTCTGGGGAAGAAGCAATTTAAAGAGCAAGGAACAGCAAAACGAAAACAAACCCACATTACTTTTATATTTGATCCATGTTAATTTTAATAGAAACCAGATCTTTGTGAGGGTTTTTCATTCTCAGTGCCTAGGTACAGTTTATTGGCCAAGAAAAATGAATTGAGGCAGTAGCACTTTCTCATGCTGGATAGGAGAAATCCTGGTTATAGGGACTGTGACAAATTTGTACTTTATATACAGGGAAGCATAAATGTTGCAATATGTGCACGTAGGGGAGGTAGGAAGAACATATTAATTATAGAGATAGAAAAAGGGTAGCTGGATAAATAGGACTCTGTACAATTTGAAGGGTGTGCAGCCTTTCAAAATGCCAGATTTCATTTTAATGTTACAAATACTGAGCAACTTTTCTCTTATTTTTAACAGACTCTGAAGGCAGATCCAGAAGAACTGTTTACAAAACTGGAGAAAATTGGTAAGGGCTCTTTTGGTGAAGTTTTTAAAGGAATTGACAATCGGACTCAGAAAGTGGTTGCTATAAAAATCATTGACCTAGAAGAAGCAGAAGATGAAATAGAAGACATCCAGCAGGAAATCACAGTGCTGAGTCAGTGTGACAGTCCCTATGTAACTAAATATTATGGATCCTATTTAAAGGTAAGATGCTCACATTTGATGGTCATTTGATTTTTACCAGTAATTCTTTCCCAAGTTATCCAATCCTGCTTGTCTTCAAGGGCAAAGTTTCAGTCAAACCTCAGCTAAAGAAAGATCTATTTTTACTCTTTCAGTTCTAAAGAAGGAATGTGTTACTGTATTTTTGTGACATGTGGCAGAACTTAATGGGAAAAAATGCGTGTCTTGCTGTCTCTGTACAAAAGGAATTAATTTAAATCACATTAATTTGTTAAGCTCTTGCTAAGTAACATAAGTAGATTCTCCAAATGTTAGGAGAATGTAACATTAACTGTTGGTCACTTTCAGAAAACTAAAGCTAAATCTGCATTTTTATTGTCAGAACATTAAAAGTGATGCAGTATCAGCTGTTTTGCAATTTTTGTCAAGGTTTGATTAGTAACAAAATGTACGTTGATTTTCTAAAGAGAGACTGAACCTAGTCTTGATCAGAATTATTTTAAAATAGAGTTTAAAGAAAGTTAATCTACGAGCATTAGCCAACAGTACATTAGCTGTAAGTGAAGCTAATGGAAGGGTTTTCCGTTAGTTGCTTTTTGGATCTGCTTCCCTTCCCTCCCCTGAAATCCCCATGAGAAATTTAGATTTCAGGTTTCAGTTTTAAGCGTGCCAGATACAAGTTTGCTTGTTTGTTTGTTTATTTAATTGGCTGGATAGAATGGCTTATTGCCTCTAGCAGGCATGGAAAGTATTTGGAAGTTTTTTGTACTGTATCTCTTTGTCCCTTATTTGGGTAGCTCCTAATTTTCTGGCAATTAGATGACAATCTGGGTGAGTGGTTGTACACTTGAAAGGGTTTGGAGTTATGAGTAGGCAGAAAATACTTCTAAACTGACTTCCAGTCTCTCTCTGTTTTTGTGTAAACATTCTACTTCATCAGCAAAAATATGAAGGTTCTGGAAGGCGGACCCCTTCTTATCTCTGGATTTTATCTGAATGCAGGAGATGTGTAACTGAAGGGTAGATAGGGAGTCCTTTCCTCTTGTGCTCTGAACCAGTTTGCTTGGACAGCTTATCACTGAAGGCATTGTAAATGGTTTCTAACCCAATACCCTGTCAGCAGTGCTGTACTTAAGTTATGTATCCTTTAGATCTCAGATGCTTTGTGTTGTGGTTTAACCTCCGTAAGCATCTAGGCACCATGCATTGCTAACTTCCCACCATTAGGGCAGGGAAGAGAATCAGAAGGGAAAAGTGTTATTATATCTTGGGACACAAGTGAAAGAATTCATTTTCTGCTTTCCATTGACGGGCAAATGTCAAGCCACTTCCAGGGGAGCAGGGCTCATTACGCATGATGGTCTCTTGGTAAGATGGTCATCCTGAGCATCCTCCCCTTCCTCCTTCTTCACTCTAGCTCTTATTGTTGATCGGGGTGTTGTGTGGTATAGAATATCCCTTTGGCCAGTTGAGATGAGCTGTACCCTCCCAGCTCCTTGTGTACTGCGAGCCTGCCAGAAAGGGCAGCACAAGAAGCAGAAAAGACTTTGGCACTGCGTAAGCAGTGCTGAGCATCAACTGAAACATTGGTGTGTGTTCAACACTATTTTCATCGTATATCCAAAACAACACCATGCAAGCTGCTTTGAAGAAAATTAACTCTATCCCAGCCAAAACAGGGGCACATCAGGAGGCACACAATTCAGTATAGTAAGTTGGATAAATTTCTTAGCCTAGGTTTTGTAATAAAATATGTCTTGTAGGAAGGGCAGAAGTGGGATTAGTCTCCCTACTTCAGATCTTTTGTAGGAGAAAAAGCAAAATGTTAGAGGATAGGTGACATAGAACGCAAGAAACATAGAAGTTTGATGGGAATGCTACTAGATAGTTTTTACGAAGTCTAGTAGTGGTGTGGCTGAGAGCCTGGTGTTCGATTTTTGACCTGAGTAAATGTCAACATCTAGTGAAAATAGTGGGGTATCTGTTGTTTTTGCAAAGTGAAGGAGGGAGGAGAGCATAGGGCATGGTAGCGTGGTAAGTGTTGGCTGGAAGGAGGTTTTCTGAGTAATGCTTGTGCTTATTCTTGTGAAGAGGACCTTCTGAAAATACTTGTGCCTTCAGTGTCCCTTCAGTTAAGTGCAGCAATCTGATTTTTCCATCTTGATGTGTCACTTTTCTAAGATACTGAACTAACAGTGGCTGTATTAAGATTCAGCTACTCCTAGAAGAAAGCATATCTTTCTTGTACTTGCACGTATCTTCAGTCCTGTACAAATAATAATGCTAATTCATTATTTCAGTTCTTTCTGAATTTATATCATTTTGCAGACACTTTGTACTACAGAACTTATGGTCTTCAAAACAAAAAACTCCTTCATGCTGTTAAAAATTAATATGTGGTAATTAGATGATGTTGATGTGATAGAATCTTTCAAAGAAAATGTTATGCAATTGTATTAGCTTATTAAAGAAATCTATTATTGGATAGTAATGATGTGTCATATTAATGTAGATAATACTTAAGGAAAGTATTAATGTTTAAATTAATTGATTCATAATCTTGGCTGGGAATCTTGGTTTCTTTGTTGCAGATCTTTGTTGCCTTTGCAAGTTAAGGTTGTTGTATTGAGGGAACTGAGTCTGACCATCTTCTAACTGTGTTTCTGATAATGTGATATCCATCACCAGAAATGTTCTGTACATTGATATTCCATGTCTTGAGTGATTAGGAGGCATTATTTCTTCCATGACTGCTCATTTTAGCACTAATTACAAGAAAGTTACTATTTTTTTTCTTCCTTGCAGAATGAGATGGGATCAAGTAGGGAAATGATAAGATCTTATGGTGTGTTGCCATATCGTCCAGCACTGCATTAATTATTCTCTCAAGCCCACACTGTATGATGAGTACTGGCCACTGCTGGATCAGTCCCACCTAGGACTCTGCAGACTATTTCATGTCCCTTTCTAGAAAAAACTCACAGAACTGTGGAAGACCTGTTCTCATGTCCTTTAAAATGTTTGACAGATTTGAAGAGGCATTCTGTATGTCCACCAAGGGTGGTTAATGAACAACGCCATGAAAATAGGTGATATTTTTGAAGGTTCTATAGGTAGCCAGAATATTTGGGTATTTGTTAGGTTCAGCTGAATCATCGATCTATGAGAGTTTTTTCTTGTATTGTTCTTCCTTCTCTGTTGGCCCATACCTGCTTCAGTTATGCTGCATGACATCAGCTGTGCTAAGGGAGCTGTTCCTTGAAGTTTTAGAAAGTTTCCACAGAACAGCTGTACTTGCCTGAGACCTCTTTCTTTTGGTGTGTAATTGCTGAGTTTGTTGGAACACGATATCACAATATCACAGTAATGATGGATTCTGATTTAGGTTTCGCTATGAATATAAGCTAACGTGAGGAACATGTCTTTGTCAGAAACCCCAACGTCTTTATCTAAAAGAGAAATGCATGGACTCCTTGCTAAGGCCTCATTTTAAATACGGTATGTTCATGTTCACATTGTGTTAGGACAAAAGATTTTTTGTCTGCCACAGGAGGTAGTAAATAATTAGGTGGTTGTTCTTTGAGCTGATCACGACAGCGTGTTTCATTTGGGCATGTATATCTAAGAGGGACTGACTTCCTTTCCACCTTTGCCAGTGTGTTAAAAACCTGTATCAGTAATAGACTTAATAGGCAGTGGCTCCATTCTCTGTTTTGTGGAAACCATATCTACTCCTTAATGTCTTCCAAATGAGAGGTTTGTCTCTTCTTGCAGCCATCCACTCTTTAAAAGAGGATTATAAAAAGAAGGGGAATCAACTTTTTACGTGGGTAGATAGTGATAGGACAAGGGGGAATGGTTTTAAGCTCAAGGAGGGAAGGTTTAGTTTGGATGTCAGGGGGAAGCTCTTTACAGAGAGTGGTGAGGTGCTGGCACAGGCTGCCCAGAGAGGTTGTGGATACCCCATCCCTGGTGATGTCCAAGGTCAAGTTGGATGGGGCCCTGGGCAGCCTGGTCTAGTGTCAGATGTGGAGACTGGTGGCCCTGCCTGTGGCCGGGGGTTGGAACTTGATAATCCTTGGGGTCCCTTCCAACCCTAGCTATTCTGTGATTCTGTCTGTGATCTGATTTAAATGTTGTATGGACACAAGTATAGCTCTTTTTAGATCCTTATACGATTAATTTATGAAACCTCTGCGACTGTTGCCATCTTTAGGTTTCAGGTGAGAGCACCCACTGCCTTCTTTGTAATGGAATAAGGTTTCTCTGTGTTTCGTTGTCAGATTTTTAAAAATAATATTCTCCAACGTTGTTTGCTGTTTCTCCTGAGTTTTGCTGAGTTCTCCTGTTTCTCCTGTGCTATACCTTTTGAAGAGTACTGCTGTTAATTCAAAACCTTTCTCTGTCTAGGAGCCCGGCAATTCTGCCTTGTGCATCTTACTCTGTTTTACCAATTTTTCAGTAGCTTAGATTTGGTTCTAAAGTTATTTCCCTTGTCCAATTTTAGACCACGTTGTTTGGAATCTGTTTTAATTCCAAGGTAGAGATGCCTCACTAATAAGGTTTATTCAGTTTTGTAGTAACTTAAATCACTGTTTTATTATAAGTTCATAATAATTTCATATTTCTTTTATCTTGGATTATTGTTTAGAAATATGTGAGAATTACTTTGTCTTATTTTTTCTTTAGTTCCATAATATACATTAATAATAATAATTAAAAAAGCAAACAACAGTGTCTCCAGGCTCATGGGCTTTTACCACTCAGATATGTATTTCTAGCATAATTGTTTGAACTTCTTGATCCGATGAAGACCAGAGTTCTGGTTAATTTCTCCCCTTTATGTAAAATACAGAATGCTTAAAAATATATATAAAAATCTATAGGAAGAGCTGTCATTAAGGATAGCTGCTGATAATTTTTGTTTTGGTATTTGTAGCTGTATCAATAGTTACTTCTTTGTCTAGGATATACTATACGTGTAGCTCTAAGTCAAGCTGTTGTTCACATATATACTGCAAGAAAACAGAAAACAACTTATGGTTAAACATTATGATTGACACAGTATAGCCTCATGAAACAAAACATGCTGCTTCCTGTGAAATTTGATTAATGGGGCTCTCCAGAACAACTCCCTCATGCAAATGAAGTCTAGAAATAAACCTATTGTTGACAAATGGTGATTCTGAAAGTAACAAGTGGTTGGTTTTAGGCTGTCAGGTGAATGTGAGCTCTGTAAGTAGTGCTGTGGCTGTGGCTGAACCAAAGTAAATCATGTACTAGCTGGGGCTTTGGTGTAGGTGGCATCAGCGAGGCCATTCCTGAAATAGCAATGGCCAGTTTGATGTGGCTGGAAAACTGGCATGTGTTCAGTGAAGAGCTTCACAAACAGGTTGAGTTTGGAATGCTGGTATCCCAGGAAAAGATGTGGTCTTGGATTTTGTTTATCTAAGAGGAGGTTAGGGAGTGACTTGGTCTGTATAGGTGGAAGCTTTTCATTGTTTAAGTACCAATCATTCAGTGCTTTCTAATCTCTTATGCCAAAATAGAACCGTAGAATCATTAAGCTCGGAAAAGACCACTAAGATCATCTAGTCCAACCATCACCACCATACTCACTAACCATGTCCCTCATTGCCACATCTGCACCTTTCTTGAACACCTCCAGGAACAGTGACTCCATCACCTCCTTGAGCAGCCTCTTCCAACTCATCACCACTCTTTCTGAGAAGAATTTTTTCCTAATATCCAACCCGAATAGGACAAGATGTCATGGGTGACTGGCCAAGCAAAGCTAATTCTATATGGTAATGATACATATTTTTAAGGGGAAGATAGCTTAAATATGTATGAGGTGGATTTTATGTCGCTTGTACTTATTTCTACACCCATACTTGCTGAACTTAGAAACCTAAGCTTTCATGCTTTAGGCAACTCAAGGACATTATAGTGGGTATGTTGGGTATTCTTGCCACAGCAATCTAGAGAATGTAATTTTGAATGTGTTTACATGTGACCTCAGTATGTTTTAGGTCAACATCCTTTGGCTTTATAGCTTTAACTGTTTTTCTTCAACATTTATAAGCATCTTTGAACTCCTGTGACCTTAAATATGTGCTGTGGGTCTGAAGTTAATGTAGTCCAAACGTAAGGAACTTGATGCACTGTGATCTTGCAGAGAGCAGACAGCCAGTGGCAGGTGACATCCTGCTTGTCAGGGTGGGAGAACAGTGTAGGGCTTTCCCCCTTGGATGTAGGTCTGTGGAATCCACAGCACTCGGCTGTGTCAGTAGTTTCTTGATGTTCTATTGTCTGTGTTGGGAGCCTTTTGGAAAGCACTCGCTCTGAATATTGGCTGGGGATTGAGCTCTCAAATAATTTTTAAAAGCGAGCTGTAACTGCATCTCTGATTTCTGATGTTGCAGTTACAGCAGCACTGTCATTACTGCATTTTGGGAGGGGTTAAGGAGACTGTGCCTTCTCTGTTCCTTTGACCAAAGCCAGATGGAATTGTCTTATCCTGTAGGAATGCCTAGAGCTGTGACTGCATTCTTTCTCCTTACTTACTGGAGCAGTGTTAGGAACAGATTAAGACACAACTTCAGTAAGACAGTTCCTATACAGGTATGCCTACTTTTCTTCTGAAGCCCCTCATAAGCCCTCAGTTATTTCCAGGCAGCAGCAGGCTAGAAGATGTGTCTGCCTTTATTTGTCTGCTTTGAGTGAGAAGCTGACATCTGGACAGCCTGAAAGAGGCAGCAAGAGTTTCTGAGGTGGTTTGTTGGGCTTCAAGGCCTAGTAGGATTGCCAATTTAAAGAAAAGTTGAAAGTTTCCATTAATGCAGCCCATAAAGGTAATAAATGAAAGCAAAGCAAAAGTGCACAGAAGAACTTGTGAACTCTGTCTCTGTCTCACGTGGTTTTGCTGTGATGCCCTATTTTCATTCTTAAAATAGTTTGGTCCCTTCTTATTTCAGAGATGATTACGTTGCAACTCTAAACCTTTGTTGTCTGTAGTTTGCTTGGAGTTGTTCATCTGCACTGCCTTTGATCATAGATACTGTTTTTAATTCTAACTCCAGAAACTTTTTGTTTCACTATTTCCCTTCAGCAGTCCAAGAGATTCTTACCAGTTTCTGAAATCTGCATTAGATTCATCAGTGTAATCAGTTCTGAATTGTTTCTCTTTCAAGGGTAAATAATCCTTACAGAACTCACATATCAAGATTGGAAGCATCACTGATCTTTCTTGGGAAAACTGAAGGTTTATAATTAACTATGTTTAGAATTATCTGACATTTAGATGCTGAGCCATGTCATGCCGTTCTGATCCTGTTCTAAATCAATTTTCAAAAGCTCAATGAAAAATAGTGTTTCTTGGAAGTAACGTATCTATGTTGTTGTGAAGCCTTTGAAAGCTGCCTCTATGCTGCTCTGCCTCCTGGCTTCTGTGTGCTGTGAAATATTCCTGTGCATAGCTTCACACCTTGCTACCTGTTTTCAGTTAGATCTCAGACAGGCAGCAACAGCATCTCGTCCCCATCCTGCCTTCAGGAATTCTGCCACTGTACTTGGGTGTGTTGGCTGCAGAATGACTTGGTTCACATGGGAAACTACTTTCCCAGTGAATTCCTCCCGCTCCTTCCAAAGACAAGCCATCTTTCCAATAAAGCAGACCCCGATGCTCACAGATTAACCAGTTAAGCAGAAATTGGTGGGGGAGAAAAGGACCATGCTTTCCGGTAACAACTTGTTTGGCTGTACAGATGATGCAGTATTGTTTGTTAACAGTATATAATATTGTTTGTCATATGTCCTTTAATACCATTATGTTACTGTAGGCCCGTGAGGTATCTGAAAAGGGAGGATGAGTATGGCATCACAGTGGAAGCCTCTTTCAGCTGCTGCTGAAGGGGGAAATCCAATTCTGCCTTGTGACTCACTTCCTTACCTCAGCACCATGGCCCATATACACTTCCAGTGAAGCCGTTCAGCTCAGTGGATAGGCAAAACTAACTGGTTTCTCTAATTTAAAAATAGAATAAGAGGGCAGTGGGGAATTTCATACACTGATGGTATAAAGTTGGTGAAAGATGGTGTAAAGTACAATTGGTGTAAAGTTTTATGGGCGTGCACTGCCACATCATTATCTAGTAAATCTTTTTATTGTGCCAATAGTAGTGCTGGGGTGTGTGTGTATATTTGTGCCCAGCTGTAAGTGGATTAGTTCCATGGACTGATTGCCCAGACAGTTCTCCTGGCAGATGAGGAGAAGAAGGCTTTCCAGCTACCTGGAACGTGACCCAAGGCAATAGCAGATGGCTGCCCACCTGGTGATCTGGAGTACTTGGGAACCTCCACAATATTTGCCAGTGACACCTTTCCACCATAATATTGTGCCATGTTTGTGACATATCTTTAATATTAACATTAGGTAGATCTTATTGCTCGGTTATTTTTCTTTTACTTCAATATATTTGGGCACTTACACAGTTCTTTGGATCAATTGAATTCTAGATCTTCGTTTGAAAAGTTGGTTAGAGACAAAATATATGCTGAACTTCTAAATATATACTAAAGTTCTAAATGTATATCTAAATGTATATTAAACTTCTAAAGGAAGATTCCACAGTGAATAGGTTTGTGTGGTGAATTAGTTCTGATGAAAAGAGCAGTGATGGAGGCCGTGTTTTTGAGTAAGTTCTTAAGGTTTGTTTCTCTGTCTTTTTTCCCCATCTTTTTCACTATACTACAAAATGTTTAAGTGACTACAGGACAGCTGGAGTAAAAAATGAGACTGGAGTTGGTGAGGCTTTCTCCTCTTTTTTTAAATAGTTCCTCGAGACAGCAATTTGTAGGAGGGCAATGAAAACATAGAGGACGAAGGCCAAATGGAAACAGGGGATGGAAACAGGAGGTGTCTGTAGCAGTAATAAGAGATCAAGAGTGGAGTTTGGAAGAAGGATAGGCCTATGAAGTTTATGTGAAGAAAACAGTAGGAAATGAGAACAATGTGAACATGAGTTAAAGGGAAAAGATAAGTGAAGACTTACAGGCTGCAGAGCAGTTATGCAAAAGTTGGGAGCTGTGTATGCAAATGGTAAAAAGGGTTGAATGGCTGGGTGGATTGGTGTCTGTGCAAAGGAGAAGTAAACTTGAGTTATACCTTTCATTCTGAAGTTAATTTGATGTAGTGGTAAAGAGGAAAAGTGTAAGCATTAGAGCAGTTGTATTTTGGACAGTGGAGGTGAAAGGGTTCTTGTGCCTCACTTATTAGAAGTTTGACTCTGGTATAGAACAGGGAGTAATTTATAAAAGCCGAGTGTAATTAATATGAACTGTTCCAGTGAAATAGGTTTAAGATATTTAGGTGCAAGCAGGGTGATGTCTTGGTGGAAAAAAAAATGTACTAATTTCTGTGTTAATTGGATGCTAAATTCACTTGATAGTTCTGCTTTTGTTGTATTATAATTCATCTGGAAAATGAATGCTGTAAACTCTTGCTGATTTACTTTGGCTTTCACTTTCTTATTTCGTGACTTCATAGAGTTTATGAATAACCATTTGGCGCACTTAGCAGTAAAATTCAACTGCATAGAGAGCTTTGATTATGGGTTACCTTTTTGTTTCTTGTACTTTTGGTAAATGGAAGGAATGTTGGGATTGCAGTGTAACTACGTTGCTCACTCGTTATTCTTTGACTGTCTCTTTAGATGGAATTTCTGGGAAAAGATCTGCTGCAGGTTGGAATTAATTCTTTCCCATGGAGCATGGACTGGATAGACGTGGTTATAAAGTAGTTCTTTGCCTGATGAACAGGGAGGAGGGGAATCACTAACTGCCACCTCCATTAGGTGATTAAAAAAAGCTTACCTTCACCTTATGGTTGTAAGTGACATTATTATTTTTTTTAATCTTCCATCCTGTTATTTGAAGAGAGAGAAACTGGTCTTAAATCAATGGGAAATGGAAGAGTATGGACTCGTGTTCACTTAGCATCCCAAATAAATGAGTGCCCACTCCTTGAGAACGCGAAATGTGTGTAGATCTTTAATTGCTGTATAAGTTTCTTGTGGTTAATAGCTAGGAACTGGTTTTGCAGCCAATACAGGAAATATATGTGTCTGCTTTTGCTATAACATATTCTAATGGAAGAGTTATAAACCAGGGTTGCCCATTAGCTTGGAGCTTTGGGAAGTCATGGGCTTAATGTGACATGTCTAGGCTTGTGACAGCTGAGCTGAATGGGTTCTTTTCTATGATGAAGGGGCGTGTGTCCAGGAAACGTGCCAAAGGGCCTGAGAATATGGGCACTGTTAGAGATGACTCATGCTAAGGAAAACACGAGGCTTGTGGCTCCAGCGTGTTGTGATGCAAACACAAGTCTGATGAATGTTCTGCAGAAAGATTCTTCCATTGGTGCTGCGGCAGAACTTGCGTTATTGCATTAGTGTTTTTGTTGTTTTTTCTCCCCTCCCAGCAAGTGGCTCTGCAAGCTCTGTTCCAAGTAGTCTGTGGCAAAAGGAATGCATTTAAGGATTAACTGTATACTGCTGAAGTAATTGAAGAGGTAATGGTTGGAAGGTGACTGCTGTATTAGGTCGTAGAATGCATTGACTAGTACACGTATTTAGGAATGAAAACACGTTTTTCCTTGTGATCTGAAAAAGGCAGAAATTTCAGTGTGTTGGAAAATGATTCCAAAGACAAATAATTTTTTATACATCTGTACATGCATAATAATGTACACTGAAGATGTTCTGCTGAGTCTGAAAAATCTCGTTGCCTATGTTTTTCATGGAGTACACGATGTCCAAACTGGAATGAGCAGCTTGTCTCTCCTTAGCCTCTG
This sequence comes from Gallus gallus, assembly GCF_016699485.2. Classification (NCBI taxonomy): domain Eukaryota; kingdom Metazoa; phylum Chordata; class Aves; order Galliformes; family Phasianidae; genus Gallus; species Gallus gallus. The sequence goes on from NC_052532.1 coordinate 144,880,904, forward strand.
TGCTGCATTGGCTAGCTGGCAGATGCTTTTTTTTTTTTTTCCCAATTTTTTTTTTTCCTTTGTGGTTGAACGTTAGATGGCTGACAAACCTTGATTAAAGGACGTAAATGCGCCACATGCAAAACCACAATGATTTCTTTGATTGCAGGGACCTTTTGGCCAGCTTGCATAAGGACTTGTGTTTAGAAGAGAACCTTTGGGCTCATCTGTATCTCCCTCCCCTCAAAGGGATGGCAGCCCGAGGACAGCTAGCATTCATCCTGACGCCAAGAGACTTCAAAGGAGGTAAGCGCCTCAGAAATGCTCCCAGACAAAATGCACTCATCAGTCCTGCACCCCGGTGTGGTAATATTCTTCAGTGCAGCATTACCATCTCCTAAACGTTTTTGTTCTTCATGAAAATCTTTTGAGAGCTCTGTAAGGCCTTATGAGCTGGTTGCAGTCCTCATGGAGATTTGCATCTCTGTCAGTACCCCTTGTACTTTTGCTTAAGAATGTGCCCTTAGTGTGAGGCAAAAGGTGCTGGCTACACTTCCTGGCTTTGTGCTCGGACATATGCTCCCCTCCATCCCTTGGTTTGTCTTTCATAGTTTGGATGAGACTTAAAACTTGAACTTTTCTCAATTCATGTTTCTTTAAGATCAAGGGGGAAAAAACCATACTTGCTATTCACAGTTTTAAAGTTCCCTTTTTTCTTTCTTGTTTTTTTAAATTATTTTTCAAGTGGATCTCCTTTCATATCCAGCTAATTTCTGCCCAATTCTTTGTATGTTTAGGTTTTTAGAGAGTATTGTCCCAGGAGATGCATTTAATTCTCCTGGAGGGAAATACGTCTTTAGGAATCTTTTTATCCCATCAGAGGTGCCACCTAGATGCAGCACAGCTGTTTGTGTCTCCTAAATGCCTATAGAATAATTACTTAGTAGAAAGATAAATTAAGAACAAACAGTTGTTTGCCGTGGAAACAGAAATGAAAAAACAACAATCCCATATTAACTTATTTGTAAAACAAAAGCAGAGCTGTCGGGTGATTTCTGACTCTCTCCAACCTCCTTTTAGGTCAGTCATTGGAAAGCTGAGCTATAGATCTTCTTTTTCTTATTCTAATTACAGTAAACGTTATGTAAAACCCACTAAGAACATATCTGAAGACATAGGGAAGAATTTTCTTGCCTTTTTTTTTTTTTCCCCAACTTATGAGAATATTTGAAAGTAGACCAGTAGTAAATATTAATTATATGTTTGCTGAGCAGATCTTTTTCTAGGGGTGTGGATTTGGAGAGGATTCAGTTGACAGTGGGTGCTCTCAGACCACATAAGCTCTATCTGTTCCTAAGTCCCGTATGACTGCAGATACCCTGAGTAACAACTTTTGCCTTATTTTTCCTTTTATGATTTCACTGTGGTTGGTTTGTTTTTTTTTTTTTTGTTTTTTTTTCCCCCACTATTAGTTTGACTTTATAAAACCTAGGCAAGAGCTTTCTGTCTACTTTGACCACCACCTAGCTGACCTTCTTATTGGACTCTACTGTATGAGAGTAAAGCTGCTGTAGATTGTAGCTTAAATATGTTAAGGGCATCGTATAAAATAATATACCACCTAATTCTCTTCCAAAGTTATTTATGTTCAGATTTACCTATGGATATTATGATCAACTTGTATCTCCTCCAGGCTTAAAGTTTTTACAAGTTCTGGTAATGCTGATAGGTTAAATTAGCTTGATTTTTGTTTGTTCAACAAATTTCTTGCTGTTTTTTGTTGCTATTATTGTTTTATTTCACCAGTGTTCTTTTTTTTAATTTTCCCAATGCTGAGATTTCTGTTACAGTAATCAACTGTCATGGTTTTGTATGTACATATCTAATGTACAATGCTGTTCAACTGTAACAATTTTGATTTATTACATAATATGTAGTCTTTCCAAAATGCATTATTTCTATATGCCTTCATCTGGTATTGAAAGAGGCAAAATATTCGAATAGTTTTCAAATTAAAAAAATAATAACATTAAATGAATGAATCTTTCACAAAACTGGAAATCTTTTTGGGGGGGAATTATTCTACCACTTCTTTTTATCTTTGCAAGATATTACCACATATGCCCCAATAAGAAGAGCACACTGAAGCTATGTAAAGCTTAGCAAGTTCATTTTGTTTCCGTGGGACAAACTAAAGAGGATCACAAATGTATTTTACCTCTATTGATGAGTTGCTATCTCCCGGGAGTAAATCATAAGGAAACAGAGGCAGTTTTTATTTCTTCCATTTGAGTATCCTTCTAGTGTCAGTGACAGAATGTATTATGTTCTTTTTTTAGAGTTGAGAGTTGCTAGACTGCTTTTTAGTCTGTTGGAGGATGTACATTATAATAAAAAGGGCCCTAGCAATAAATGGGAAGTGTTATATTATTTGGAGTCTCTGGAATACATGAAATACTCGAATTCATGTCAAAGGTAAATCGAGATACTGCTTTGTCAGTGTTTCCTGGAGGGAACTGATATTCAAAGCAATATTATTTCTCTTTGCAGCCTTTCAAACTGACAGTAAAATTCAATCATTCATTTAAGAGGACAAATCAATTTTAACTGTATTCTTTAATTGTATACCAGTTTATGTACTTCAGCATGACATTTTCACATATTTTCTTGATGAATAGTTATCTTCATCTGCTTTTCATAGAAATCTTCTTTTACTGCATTTATAGTTCCAAACATAGAAGCAGGATATTAATGTCTAAGCTTAAAGGTGGCTAACTCATTGAAGCTCTTGGCATTTCAGTTACCCTTCACCTTTTTGAGAACACTGGGCAGTACTTGAAGACACTGCTCTAAAAAAAGCATGGACCATTAGTTTTGACAGCATAGCGGGGGGAGAAAAGGCGGGAGAGGACAATTATCCAGTGGTTATCTTTGATGTCTAAGGCAATCCATGTGTCATTAGCCTTGTTCTCTCATGAAATTGTTTCTTCTGTTCTTCTAAGTCAACTTCTAATGTTTTGCATGGCATCTTCATTCAGGTTCTTTAGGTATTGGTACCTTTAGGTAATATGACGGGTAGTGGTTGTTGGTTGTTTTATTGTTTTATATTAAATGAAATCCGACGACACAAACAAGCAACATTCCCTTTGATAAAACAGTACACCAACCTGTACAAGCCTGTGTTGCGATGTGAGGTGGAATTAGATGGAAGAAGTTGAGCAGAAGAGTAGATTGTCAAAGGAGAATTTTGGTGAAGGATTAAGTGCAAGATGAAACTCAGTATGCTTCTTAGGGAGCATTGGAATGATGGTGGAATTCCTTATTCCATAGTGAGGCTGGAGAACTTTTTGTTCACCAGATACGCAAGAAAACCAATAGTATGTACTGTTGTGTTTAAGAACAGGCTGTGTTGTCTTAGGAATGTGGTGTGAATAGGCACTGAAAGATTTTTGTCTGGTTTTGTCTCCTGTAAAGATGTTGCAAAAGCCTGTAAAAATGAAAGTATATAGATCCCTACTTAACAGCATTGTACAGTCATAGGATATTGGTCTGGAGTGGTAGAACTGAATTGTCCACTCACACTGGGAAGAACTTGGTTATTATCCCTTGCACTGGGGAGCCCAGCTCTGGGCCCAGAGCTCCAGCTGTGGCCTCCTCAGAGCTGAGCAGAGGGGCAGGATGACTGCCCTTCACCTGCCGGTAGCACCCGGCCTCATGCAGCCCAGGACACCATTCACCAAGGCAACCTGGGCTCCTTGCTGGTTGAGCCTGGTGTCCAGCAGGAGCCCTAGATCTGCTTTAGCTGGCTAACCCAAGCTGTAGCGTGTCCTGGGGATGTTCCTCCCCAGGTGCAGAAATTTTGCCCTTCCCTCTCTGAGGCCTGCAGTGCAACAGTGCCAGCAGTGGCATGTCAGCAGGAAAAAGGGGAGAAAGCATCAAGGATGGGGAAGCAACAGATGCTGTGCTGTTAACAATAATACCAGCACTTTTTTTTTTTTTTTCCAGTCTTTCTATTTTATTTCCACGTTGGAATTGGACACTGATGACAAGGGTCCGTTGGGGCCAGTGTGCGTCCCAGGTGCTGCCTGGCCCCAGCCTCATCAGCTCCACCACTCTTCTATTCCTGGCGACGAGGAGGCCTCTTCTTTGGTGTTGCTGAGTCCTGAGAGTCGCAGGCCTTCCTTTTTGGGGCTCGCCGGGTCCCCCCAGGTGGGCTGGTGCCAGAGGGCCCTGCCTCGGGCTCTTCTGGCTCCTCATGAGGCGCTGCCTGCTCTATGGGGACAGTTGCAGGGCTGGAATGTGGGCGACTGGGATGCCCACTGAACTCTTCTCTTGTCCTGCCCAGCATTTCGTCCCTGTTAGAGCTGGCAGGGCTGCTGGAGGGTGCTGGGCCAGAGGCAGGTGCCTGCTGTTGTGTGGCAGCTCTGGGCTCTGATGTGGTGGCCCCCTGTGCCCCAGCAGCAGGGGGGATGTTGAGGCCCAGCAAGCGGTGAGCCACCCGGCTGTACCTCTGCACTGTGAAGGTGATGAACCGCCGTACAAAGGTCACCGTGTGGCCGTGCAGGTCAGGATGCAGCATTTCTATCAAGATCCCCTCCGCCAAGCCTACGAGAAGCAGGGCCCAGATGACACTGTGCACCACTGTACTTGCTCGTGGCTCCTCGGGGCCCTGGATGAGGCGCAGCATGTGGTGCAGCCAGAAGTGCAGGGGCCGCAGCAGGGCCGGGTGCTCCCTGAAGAAGGAAGCCCAGGTGGCAGGGGAGAGGCCGCCCACAGGATGCGTGGGCACTGCAGGCCATGGTCGGGCTGCGTGGTGGACTGCAGGGCTCCGTGTGGCAATGGATGCCTCTGCTGCCGGTCTCACTGGCAGCTCCTTATAGTTGTCGTCCGCTTGCACGCTGTGAATGATGGACTTCACATTCTGCTTGCAAAGCGGACACTGGGGCCTGGTGCTTGTCCACCGCTGGATGCAGTGGAAGCAGAATTGGTGGCAGCACGGCATGGCGTATGCCGCGCTGTCCCAGTTCTCCAGGCACACGGGGCAGCGGGTCTCTAATTCTGCCTCCTCCATGCTTCCAACAGTTGTGTTGGGCTAGGGAGAGCGGGAGATGGCAACACGCTTCCCAGCACTGACGCTACAGCAGCAGGTGTCACACTGGAAGAGGATAAGAGGCATTAGTCACACACAGGCCTGGCAGGGGTCCCTCAAGACATCCCCCCACCTGCCGCCAGTCCCCGTGCTGCCTACCAAAGCTGTTGCACGCGCCTCTCTAGGATGTCCCGTCTGCCTGCTCCAAGCAGGGTCGGGGTAAAGAACAGATGGCTCTGAGACAGCCTCTGGGAGCTGCGCTAACAGCACCCAGAGCACGTTCAGCACCGAAGTTCGCCCTGTCCACACTCCAGTCCTCGCACGCACGCTCGGTCGGAGGCCAGGCACGAACTGCTGGGCTGCGCTGCTGCAGCCACATGAAAGCCAGCGTGGGCTATGGAGTCACAATCTGTTGCCTGGAGATGCCTCAAACGATGGCTTGGCCAAGCTGCTGGTCATCACCCTCACTTGGGGACGTCACTGCCCATCCCACAGCGATGCTACAGTCCACTTCTGGGTCGTCACAATGAGCCGTCCTCACTTGCAGCACGTGCTCCAGCCCAGGCACAAGTTTCTGGGCTTTTCCCAGTGCCACTTCCTACTCCCTACCCCACATCTCATGTGCTTGGCATTGGTGTTTCATAGCAATATCAGGGGCCTTAGCCAGCTCATCCCATGAGCCCCACCAGGTCACTCTGGCCATGGCACACAAAGGTTTATTCAATAAAAGTTCATGCTTATCTCTCATAGTTGGAGTTGATGGTCTTTGAGTTCTTTTCCAATGTGAATGATTCTATGATTTAACGTGTCACAGAAATGAGTGCCCACGGTGTTCATACTGCACTGCAAGTAAGTTTCTTTCACGATAAATGAGTTCTGTCTTTTGTCATATGCATTTCATTTGTCAGAAGAGTTATTAATCCCATTGAGCGATCTAACTGATGCGTGGATATGCTGTTTGAAGTTTAGTGGTGCATTTCTTACCTTCCTTGTCCAAAGACTGTGTACCGAAACGGACGGCATGAAAGCAAATGTCCCAATTTTATACTGTTTACATATACTGTATGAAGTTCTGGTTAGATTTAAACGGAACCAATAGTATATGTGGATAATATTTATAACTGCTCTAGATACCACATGAATTGAGGCTGTGAAGTAGAGCTGCATGTATTTGTTGCCAAAACCATGTATTTGCTGAATAGTGTTAATATCCATCTTGTACTGCTAAAGAGCTCACTGTTTACAAATGGTACCTGTTCTACTGCTGTTCTGAGGATCTAGAAATGGAAGTCAGCTAACAACTGGAAAGATTGCATATACTGAGGTGTTATATGGATTGAATTCTGATACTTTAATGTAGTAGGTGCTTTCTGTCTGACAGCCTAGAACAATTTTCTTGAATATATGTGTCATCTTCCTTCCTGAGAGTTTAAGCTCTAGGGTACAATGTTTTGGCGGTCTTGATGCTGTTTGATACACACCTTCGGATTTGAGAGGGTTGTCGACATTTATTGTTTGTGAAATGGTTTGAGCTTTTCTGAGAGAATCAAGTGCCACAAATAGGTAAATACTATTTCCTGTTACTGACTCAGTGCAACATTTATGGCATCATATATATTTTTTTAATTTATTTTTTCTAATTTCCTGATTGATCTGTACATTATTACTGCGTATGAGCTCACAGATGAGATAACAGGTGATGAGGACTCTATTGCCAGGCAGGGCATGTCTGCTCTTCATCTTGTGTAACAAAACAGGGGCTGCTACTTGTGACCTGATATTCAAAGGATACGGTGAATGAATAAAAAGATGCCTGAAGTTGAACCCAACGATTGTGAGGAAATAGAATGTATTTGTTTGGTTAATCATCTTTTCCTCCTTTTATGAAGCGTATTGGTTTGCCACATGTTTTCAGATTCATTTCAGATAAGTGATTTTGTGCTTCTGTCATTTGGTGGGTTGACTGCGCAGCTTGTTTTGGGGCAGTGCCTTTGCTGAGGAATGGTGAGAGAAACTGCCTCTGGCACTGTGTGTTTGTGCCACCTGGTGGCTTTGCTGAGCAGCATGGGCTTCATATATATAGTTAAAAACACAGGTGTGAAATGTCTGTAAAATCCTTCTTTCCTTCCAAAATGGGGAGTCAGAGACAAGGTAGCATACAGTTGGTGCAGAACATGAGATTCACGGTCACTGAATCCTGCTTGTTCAATCAGGCATCTCAGAAACAGCAAGTGTTTGAGAATACTCTACTTGGTACGGATGTCAGACTTATCTTGGTGGTTTTAAATGGCAAGTTAACAAAAAGCAAATCTCCACGAGGAGTATAACAACCTGTAGGAGGAATGCAATTTAGAGAGGTTATCCTATTGTATGGGTTGTATGTCTTAAGGTACTTCTAATCTGGTTTCTTTTGCTAGAGAATCGGTACGAAAATAAATACTGAATTTGTACCTGTGTTGAAATATGGCTGTTGTTCTGACCTGGTATCACTTTAGCACACAGAAGTTAAACTGAATTTTTTATTGAACAAAACATCTGTTGGTCAGTGCATACCAGTTTTGTACCTAGTTTGTTTTTCCCAGGTTAGTTGAGGTCCTTCTGTTCAGGCTGTTTCGTCTCTGCATTCCAGTACTGTAGTTTTTTCTACTAATCCGTTAGGAGTTAAACTTTAAGTATATGTAGATTGACTTGAGATAGTTCTTATTTTTGTTAACAATTTCTAGCTTGTGATTCTTTTGATCTGTGATCAATGACATAAATTAGAACATTTGTAAATACAGATTCTGAGCAGAATGTACAGATGGTTTGTCTCCAGAACAAAACAAGCCTTCAGTAAAAGGATTTTGTTGGTATTTATAGATAACTATTATCCTCTTGCTAATTACATACTGTGAGTTTAAAGTGGAAAATATTCTTTCTTGTCTCACTTTTAGAATACAAGGAGGTGCTCGCTGTTGTGCTGTTTTCCAACTGCATTGACTTTTTTTTTTTTTCCTAGGGGTCAGTATTGGGGTAGGTCCTGTTTGATATCTTTATTGATGATCTGGATGGGGGGATTGAGTGCACCCTCAGTGAGTTTGCAGATGACATCACATTGGGAGGAAGCGTTGATCTGCCTAAGAGTAGGAAGTCCTTATAGAGGGATCTGGATGGGCTGGGTCAATGGTTGAAGCCAATTGTGTGAGCTTCAACAAAGCCAAGTGCCAGCTACTGCACTTTGGTCACAACTTCATGCCACTCCATGCTGCAGGCTTGGAACAGAGTGGCTGGAAAACTGTAGCAAAGGAAAAGGTTCTGGTGGTGTTAGTTGACAGCCAGATGAATGTGAGCCAGCAGTGTGCCTGGGTAGCCTAGAAGTCCTGGCTTGTATCAGAACTAGTGTTGCCAGCAGGAGCAGGAAGGTGATCATCCCTCAGTACTTGGCACTGGTGAGGCCACACCTTGAGTACTGTGGTCAGTTTTGGGCCCCTCACTACAAGAAAGACATTGAGGCCCTGGAGTGTGTTCAGAGAAGGGCGGCAAAGCTGGTGAAGGGTCTGGAGCACAAGTCTTGTGAGGAGCAGCTGAGGGAGCTGGGATTGTTCAGTCTGGAGAAGAGGAGGCTCAGGGGAGACCTCATTGCTCTCTACAACTTCCTGAAAGGAGGCTGTGGTGAGGTGAGGTTCAGCCTCTTTTCCTGTGTAACTAGTGATAGGACAAGAGGGAATGGCTTAGAGTTGTGCCAGGGGAGATTCTGGTGGATATTAGGAGAAACAACTTCTCAAAAAGAGTGATCAGGTATTGGAAAGGGCTGCCGAGGGTGGTGGTGGAATCACCATCCCTGGAAGTGTCCAAGAAAGATGTAGATGTGGCACTGCAGGACATGGTTAGTGGGCATGGTGGGGATGGGTTGATGGTTGAACTAGATGATAATAAGTGGTCTTTTCCAACCGTAAGTCACAGAATCATAGAACCACAGAGTCATTCTTTCTTCTAAGAATCAGCTAAATTCTGAAATGCTATATGGGTCAGTTGGTGCTGTCACTTCCAGTCCTTCTTAGGCTTCTCATTTGTGGCTCTGTATTATCTTTTCCTCAGTGATCCTGCCTTCCCTCAAGAAAGGTGATTTAGATACTTCTGTTATACCTGGGCTTGACTGTATAAAGTCAATCTCTTTTGTTTAATATCACACTCCAGAGAAATGTGTGTACATTCTTCCACCTAGATAAATAAATAAAAACACAAAGCATCTCTGAAGCTAGGCCTCGCCGTGTTTATTAAATGTTTTATTAACTTCATAATGACTCACAAAGAAACATTTTAATCTTGATTGTGTGTTTCTGTCTATTTATGCTCTGATTTCTGTTAAAATCAGCTTTTGGATCTCTAGAGGGAGATTTTTTTTTGGTGAATAACCGTGTGTGTTCAGGACAGGAATGGATGGTCCTTAATTTCACATGGTAGGAGATGTTCTTTACCTACTGTGACTGCACTCATTGTACAAATCATTTCATGCTGTAACAGTAAATGAATGGTGAATTCTTCATCAGAGATACAGCTGCTATTGTAAGGTCTTTGGTTTCAGAGTTAAAGTCAGAAATCAAACTAAAAGAAGAACATACTAGTTTGATAAGGATTTATAGAAATTCTGCCTTTCTGTAACAGAGCTTCTTTTAGATTCCAAAGTGGTTCCATTCCTCAGTTTCATGTAATCAGAGGAAAACCACTTTTGCTAATGTGAAGAAGGAAATGTACTGTATGCCTTCATTAGTGTGCTCATCTAGTGAAACAGTAATCCTAAATTTGGATTGCTGACTCACCATGGCTCCACTGTACCTGTGAGTCAAATGAATGCTTTGTTGGGACTGAGGCTTAAAATAAGAAAATGAATCTTCAGATCTTAAAATTGAACGATTAGCGTTCTTAGTCTGAGTATAAAAGTGTAGTTTCTTTTTGAAAATGAAGTGATTTTGTGTAATACATAATTATTAATCTAGGCTATAGAAGAAAACGTAGTGATGTTGGTGTTTTGCAAGAGGAAAAATGGGGAATATATACTAAACAATGAAAGAAGTACATGCAAAAAAGGGAATTTCTGCATCTTTAAAAAGGAAAGTGACAGTAGGATAAGGAATGTGAAGTATGCAAGAGATGCTTTGAAAGGAAGGACCAGAAGGAGGGAGACTGTTGCTCTAGTCATGTCAAAGTGAATTGACAGTGGTGCTCAACTTGGGGGTTGCCATTGGTGCATAGCACAAAATAAGTGTATTCAGGTTACTGGCTCTAGAATTAAAATATGTATTAAGACATTGATTAAAACTGTTTAACAGAAAGTGATTTTTTTTTGTGTTTCCTTTGTTAAGCGATGTGTGTAGATTAAAGATTTTCAGCTGGGACTAGTCAAAAGGGGTAGTAAGATTTCTTACAACAATTTCATCTATTTGAATATATTACATGAGCAATGAAGAGTTGAAAAATAGATAAATAAAATCCTTGAATTTGAGCAGTATTCCTTTGGCAAGGGGGAGGTTGAACTACAGGGAATCAAAGGTCCCTTTTAGAGCTACAAAAATAAAAAGATGCCATTATTGTAATAATTTGCTATTACTGAACTTCAAATTGGGAGATTGGTACAGTTGTGGAAATGCAATTAGGAGAAACGTACACTTTCTTGAGTTTTAGATATATTTTACTACATAGTATTCCCGACTTTTCTGGATTCATGGCTACTGTACTGTAAATTCAGACATGTAACCCCAAGCAGTTGGTGATGGTTTCAGTAACAATGGCTGAGCAGACTAGGAAGAAAAGTGAAAAGGATGAACAGTGATTAGAAGACTGATATTTGTAGTTTATGGTTGTATAACTTTACGCGACTGTGTAACTACATAATTCAAATTATATTCAATTTTTTATCCTACCACTATTATTCATTTTATCCTACATGTAGATTTCTGATCATAGAATCATGGAATCATAGAATGGCCTGGGTTGAAAAGGACCACAATGATCATCGAGTTTCAACCCCCTGCTATGTGCAGGGTCACCAACCACCAGACCAGGCTGCCCAGAGCAACATCCAGCCTGGCCTTGAATGCCTCCAAGGGTGGGGCATCCACAACCTCCTTGGGCAACCTGTTCTAGTGCATCACCACCCTCTGTGTGAAAAACGTCTTTCTAATATCCAGCCTAAACCTCCCCTGTCTCAGATTAAGACCGTTCCCCCTTGTCCTATCATTATCCATCCTTGTAAACAGCCGTTCCCACTCCTGTTTATACACTCCCTTCAAGGGAAGCCGCAATGAGGTTTCCCTGGAGCCTTCTCTTCTCCAAACTAAACAAGCTCAGTTCCCTCAACCTTTCCTCATAGGAGAGGTGCTCCAGCCCTCTGATCATCTTAGTGGCCCTCCTCTGGACCCACTCCAAGAGCGCCATGTCCTTCCTGTACTGGGAGCCCCAGGCCTGGATGCAGGACTCCAGATGGGGCCTCAGCTCTACTCCAGATGGGGCCTCACAAGAGCTGAGTAGAGGGGCACAATCACCTCCCTCTCCCTGCTGGCCACCCCTTTTTTAATGCAGCCCAGAACATAGTTGGCCTTCCAGGCTGCAAGCACACACTGCTGTGATTTGCAGCCTAAGTAACTGTTCTGAGGCTGGAGATCTTACTGTCCAATTTTGTGAACAATTAACAGAAATTGTCATATCTTCATGAGAGTTGTTATTTCTCTAAATCCACAGCGTAACTGAGAGAGTAGAAAAAGAGTAATGTATCTTGTTTTGACTTCTTGTTTTCCTTTTTTGAGAGGATTATGGAGTTCCTTTGCCCTACCTTCTTCTTTCCCACACCAGCATTTCTGTTGAAATATAGAACAGTAACACAGCTGATGTGTTTTTGCTTTAATTATTATTACATGTGCATTTGCAGGCTCATAAAACTGAAATATTCAAAGCATTTCGCACTGCTTTAGAAAGCAAGTTTTCAGATGGAAACATACATGTGTATATAATATATGTAATTTTGTATATGTAATAATTTTGATTGGGCTTAGGAAGATTTCTGAAGGTAAAGTGGCTTACTGGAAGGCACCTCTCAGATGCATGCTTGTTCTGGAACTGTCACAGCATGAAGTATTTAAGGCAAAATCTGAAAAACTTCTAGTAGCAGAGTGAGTATTTCAGGACTGTTAAGGGACGCTTTCAAGGTGGGCAGTAATTCTCTGGATATCTGTGGTATCTGCAGAAAGTAAGCATTATCAAAATGCTTTATGTAGATAAGATAGATTGTATTTTAAAGTTACCTCTCCCTCCCCCCCCCCCAAAAAAAAAATCTGTTTCAGTTCTTTTAGAATATTTTTAACGAGATCGTATGCTAGTCAAAAAGTATTAGTTGACTCCTGAAGAGCAAGTATCTGAATTGAGTTGGATCTGTGTTGAAGATAGTAGATGATGTTGGAACTCTAATTCAACGTCTTATCTAATAATGGTACAATTTAAGGCACTGGAGAGAAGGGGTGAGAGCTGTGTACCTTTATCTACAGAAGATGCATTTCTGTAAGCTGGATGAACTTGATGCTTTTCGTAGTGTACCTGGGAATAAGGTGCTGCAAACTGTGGGAAAAAGTGATTGGGTCCAGTGTCTTTTACTCTGTATTGTATATATTGCATTAAACATTCCCACATGTTAAGTTTTTCCTTCAGAACATAGAAGCTTCACTTTTTAAAATTCCTTCACTTTTCTGTCTAAAACTATTAAATTGTAATAGTCATCTTGAATAATCCTTATTTTGCATCTTATTAGATTGCTTCATCTTTCTTAAACATAGTCGTTCAAAATTCTATACCATATATTAGATGCAGGAACACTAGTGGAGAAAACTTGCCTGTATTCTTTGTTGGGTCAGAGACAGCAAAGTTAAGAATTACCTTTCCAAAAAATGAAGCAATGTAGGGAAGTGAAGAATGAGTCTTACGTGAGATTCAACCTAGGCAGCAGTCAAATTATTAAAGAAAATGATTAGCAGTATCTGTATGAATAAAGATAGTCAATAAAATCAAGACATTTCATGCTGAGGAAAGGAAATATAATTTATATGATGTAATTTTGAATCTGAATGTCTGTAATGAGAATTTTTAAATGTAGGAGTTCATTCTGCTCCATTTTCATTGAGAGTCCCACGTCTTTTTCCTGTCTCAGCAACTACTTTGCTGTCTGTAGTAAGGAGGGTGATAAGAACAACTGGGTGGGCAGCCCTTGGGAGTTAACAGTGTACTCAGAGCTTCAGAATAGTTGTTCAGTCTTGATTCTAGTCTTTCATTTCCCAGTTCTGAGGTTTTGACCATTGGATTAGATGCTCAGGACGTTCTTGTATGCTTTCAGCATAAAGGCAAGAGTTGTTATGCTACATCACTCCTTGGCAGGGATTAAAGAGAAATTTCTTCTTACGTTGATACAAGCCATATTAGAATAGTATTAGTAGCAGGCAAGAGAGGTACCATGAAAAGAACTTGAGTTTGACATTAAAGAGCATGCATTAGTTATTTAGAAGAAATTAACTTGTAATGTCTGCGTTCTTACCTAGTGGTAAATGTGAATTAGCCTTCCTTGTGTTGATTTAGATTAACAAGATGAAGAGTTTTAATGTTTTTATTATTATTTTAGCACACACAGTTATGTCAACAGCTTGTGGTAGGCTAGGTTAATTCCTCAGCAGATAGGACTAAAAATTTTATGATTTATTAAAGAATGATCTATAAGTGTTTTAGACGAACAGCTAAATGTTATTGGTGTTATAAAACTTCAGATTCTTTTGCAAGAAGACTAGAATGATTCTCATTTTGACTTAGATTTTAAAAGAAATGGTAATATGTTTTTTATTGTTTTCTGTTTTGCAGGATACAAAGTTATGGATAATAATGGAATATCTGGGTGGAGGCTCTGCCCTCGATCTAGTGAGTAAATAATATATGATTTTTGTTACCTTACCTACATAATTATTTTCTTCAGTTATAACTCTCAGTGCTGTAGCGTATCATTTGTCTGTGAGACTGTTTGTTGTAATAATAACAGAAAGTTTGTGGTCTTACAACAGTGAGATTGTAACTTTTTAAGTTGGAAGGTAGTGTAACCAGATGCCTTAAATAAAATCTTTTAGTTTGGATGTTTCAGTAAAGAAGAAAAAGCATTTGTCAATCTTGGGAAAACATTATTTTCCATGTGACACAATGGATTATTTCTAGAGATGGAAGTAAAGTAAGAAACAGCATTGGAATCATGACCTAGACATCTTAGAATGCTGGTCTTCAGTTAGCTAGGGAATGTAAGAGGCTGAAAAGAGTATTTTCTGTCTCTTTATTCTGCTAGCACAACTCCTCATGGTCATGTTAAGAAGGAAAAGAAAAAAAAAGACAACACTTCAAGTTGTACATTTCAGTGAGCCAAATCCTTTACATTTCTCTTCCCCCAAGGAGTTTTATATATAATCCTGCAAGGGAATCTGCTTAACGAAGAGAGGTTATTTGAAAGAGATATTTGAAAGACTAGATTGATTGCACCATCTAAATAAAAAAACAAAAACAAAACAAAACGAAAAAAACAAAAAACAATTTTGAATGATAATTCAAAAAGTTTAGTTCAGATTACATTTTATTTGGCTAGATTCTGACAATTCACTTCAACCATTAAAAAAGGGTATATGAAAATTGCACACCATCTTGTGTTTATTGTAGACTTTAAAAATAGCATTATAAAAATAAGAATGCATGTATTAGGTATGTGAAAATTGTTATTCCTGCTTAGATTGGCTGTCCCTCTAGCATAGTTTGTTGTCATCCGAGGCAACTAATAAATGGGGTAAAAGAATAAGGGCTTGTGAGAAGGAATTCCACTTGTGACATCCTGAAAACAGGAGGAGGGTCTACTAAATGCAGACTTCCTGCAATTGAGCTGCCATGTTTTAACTGTGATTACCTTTCTGAACTCATTTCTACCTTTAGTTTCCACATCCTCTAAGTAGGAATTCTGTGGTGAAGTAGAAATGGATAACGTTCCTGATAAAGATACACTGAAAGAAAAATAAAACTGTTTGTTGTCTGGACAGAAAAGTAACTAGACACTGCTTTTGTAACTTGCTGTTATAAAAAGGTGTAGAAGAGTAGAAAGAAAGAAAACGTTCTCAATTTTTCTTTACATTTTTTTAATCCTACTCATTCACCTGTGTGATGACCAGTTACTTTTCAGTAACTCGTTGCCTAGGATAGTACAAAGTCTTTGATCAGATCTTGAAATGTTAATGAAGAAATTTTGCCACAGAACTGACATCATCATATAAGGGTTTGTACATAAAGCATCTTGTGTGTGCTTCATCCATCCTGAATTCATGTTCTGCTGCATGTTTTCCTAGCTCTAACATGTACATCATGGTTCTCAGCTGAAATCTGGTATGAGAACTGGTACGCTTTATCATGTTTCTGAGCATGAGGTAAAATTGAATGGGAACCTTGAATTCCATGGTTGAGGTGTACACGTGAAATGTTAACTTTGTGCCTTTTTTGCTTGAATATCACAGAATGGTTTGCGTTGGATGGGACCTCAAAGCCCACCCATCTCCAACCCCGTGGTGTGGGCAGGGCTGCCACCCACCAGGTCAGGCTGCCAGGGGCCCCATCCAACCCGGCCTTGAGTGCCTCCAAGGATGGGGCATCCACAACTTCTTTGGGCAATGAGGTCTCCCTGGAGACTTCTTCAGGCTGAACAAGACCAGCTCACAGTGGCATTTTTCAAAGTCACACCTCACAAGAGAAAGTGCATGTTATGGAATTATGCATACATTGGATTTCAGTTTTGATACGTTTGTGGCAAGAGGACAAGCACTAATACTCTCAGTCACAGTCTGTTTTCACAACTTCTGCCCACTATCCTAAGAGGGATAACCTCTTCTGTCAGATGTTCGCTTACCACTTTTAGATGTGCTGTATCATGTTGCCAACTCCTGGACTGGCATTTACAGCCTAGTGGAAGCAAAGCCTTGAGAATATCTTCGTGGGCCATGGGGAGTGGCATTATATATGCTTGTTTGTTGCTCTCTTAAGAACAAAATCTTCCGCTATAAATGTTAGGTTTGCTGAGGTAATATCGACGCTGAGATGAATAATTTATAAGGATGAAGTTTTCAAAGCTAAACGAAAGCAAGAAAGATTGAAAGTAAGGCTGCCAAAATACAACAAACATGTTGTCAGCACCACATGAAATCTTACCTCTTTTCCTACCTACCAGCTGAGATTTGTAGTAATATTTTTTGTATTAATCTTTTTCTGAAATGCTTTTCAGTGGCTCCTCTTGTTGGGTAGATTATAATACTGGAGTAGAAGCATAGAATATCCCCAGTTGGAAGGAACCCATAGGGATCATGGAATCCAACTCGTGGCTTCACACAGGACCACCCAAAATGAAAACCCTCTGTCTGAAAGTGTTGCCCAAACTCTCCTTGAACTCTGGCAGCCCATTCCATGCCCACCGCCGTCTGGTGCATACCCTTTCCCTAACCCCCAGCTGCGCCTCTCCTGACAGCTCCATGCTGTTCCCTCAGGCCCTGTTGCTGTCACAGAGAGCAGGGCTCAGCGCTGCCCACTCCCCATTTTGAGTATTTGCAAATTATCAGAGTTTCAGTTTTGTTCTCTCAAAATGCCCCTACTAGCTAAGAAGCTTCTTTTAGGTAGTGACCTTTCCGATGATTTGCAGATCTATACCTTCTGATTTGTATGAAAAAAGAACTTATAAAATATGCAGTGCTTTGTCAGCATAGTGATTTGAGTGGCATTTTGGACAGCTTCATAAAATCTCATCTGACATATAGTGACATGATATTTGATTGATGTGGCATCTTCAGTGCCTTTGTTTCCTTCTCAGGCTTTTGAGATTTGGATCCATATAGGGCCCGTAGACTTGCACATCTAAGATCCAGTGATCTTAAGAAAGAATTTACAATGTTGATGCTTTTCAAACCACATATATCTATGACGTGACCACAACAAAGCAACACCTTTTAACCATGTCTTTATGGAGCCTCTTGCAAGCTTTTAAAAGCATTTTAGAGAAGTATTTCTTTATTGGTCATAAGACAACTTAGTTTAGAACTGTAGTGGATTTATTTTTTTTTTTTTGTTTGCAGATAATCTTTGTTGTATCTCATGTTACAAAGTTAGCAAATGGGAAGTTTTAAGGTATGCCAGAATGAGTAATTTCTTTTATACTCAGTTCTATTTCTGGTCTCTTCATTTCTCCTTTCATAAATGCATACGCACACACATAAATATTTCTTTTGTCTCCTAGTTAGAACCTGGCTCACTTGATGAAACCCAGATCGCCACAATACTGAGGGAGATACTCAAAGGTCTTGATTACCTACATTCGGAAAAGAAAATCCACAGAGATATTAAAGGTAAACTGTTTTTGTTTTCTAATAGTGTTTGAAGAGCTCATGAAATATAAACAAAGACTCTTGCAGAATCAAATATATTAATTTCAGCTGTTCCCTCTTCCTTACTCTAGCGGCTAATGTATTGCTATCTGAACAAGGAGAAGTCAAACTAGCAGATTTTGGAGTAGCAGGACAACTAACAGATACACAAATAAAGAGGAATACCTTTGTGGGAACACCATTTTGGATGGCACCTGAAGTAATAAAGCAATCTGCCTATGATTCAAAGGTGAGAGATATATTTCGGTTTTGCTGGTCATTGTAATAAAGATGAAGGTATTTGATCTGGCCTTTTTATCATTCCTTTTAGTATTACGGGCAGTTGGTGGATTATATAAATATGTGAGTCTTGACAATTCGTCTCGCAGTTTATGTTCCCAGTATTGTAGGTGGGGCTTTTGGACTGCATTAGGCATATTCTGATATGCTATGTGTTTCTCACACAGGATTTGCTCATTCCATTCTTACTCTGTTCAGTCCCATTTTCAAACTGTTTGTGTCCTCAGGATAGTTGTATTATTTTTATCCCAGACTGTGTATTACTAATTAATTTTATATTTACGAGGCATTTTCTAATACTTATTTTTAGTAGCAGAAGATAATAGTTTTGAAATGGATAGTGAAGTTTCAGCACCTCCTACTGGACTTCAGCAAATAATGATTCACACCTGTATATTTGAGAACATATTTCCAGATGTGTTCTATAAGTTAGCTATAATATTTGCACTTCAACATGTTAAGTAGCTAGTCTGAGGGAAACTTTTTTTACCTGATGGGAAAAAATTAATTTTCATTTTTCATTTTTTCTTGTAGTTTACTTTTAAGGCCCAAGTAATCCGTAGAGATAATAAAAATCTGGCTGCTATGGGAAATCAGCCATGGGAAAAGTAATGAAAAGTCAAACCATGACTGTAATAGTTCTGTTAAAATTACGACCTGTTTCATTATTTTGTTTCCTGTTCCGTATTTATCTTTCCCCATATCATGTATTTCATTTTCTCCAACTTATTTGCTTTTTAGGTCAACGTCCACATAAGATCCTTCCTTCCTGTCTAATTTCTTGTTTTGTCAATGGCTATTTCTTCATGTTTTTAATGCCTTTCTTCACCTGAAAGTCATCTTCTTTTACTTGCTTTAGTTTTCCCGTAGATAGTTGTCTGCCCTTTCTACTATGTTATTTCTAATAGAAGAATTAAATATTTAATTTTTAACTTTTGTTTTCTTGCACTAAACCCGTTTCTTTCAACTATAGGAGTTTCAAAGTCAGACTAAACTTTACTCATTAGAACAAGGAAGGGAAGTTCTTTCTGTCAGTACTGCAGTGAACAAATAACCAACTCCCATTTGAACTTCGAAGAGTAATTTTTGTTCAGGATTTAAAACTGTAAACATCTTAATATGGGGTAAATGTAACGGTGTAAGGTTGTTTGAATGATGTCTGCTGGGATGATGAATCCAAAGAAGACCAGTTGGTGTTGTCCCTCCCCATTTGGAGAAGTGATTTGCACCTGTTGTGCTTGAAGTTTGCTCGTCACAGACAAGCAGGTCCTGGAAATGTATAGATGGATACACATTTAGTCAGTACTTGCATCTGTTGCATCTATTTTGATATCCTTTTTTAAGGAGACAATGCAGTTCCAGAGGGAATTTGTTTTAATAATCTTGGTGCTTCCCACAGGAAGCTGCAACTTCAAAGAGCTATTGTGTGGCCCAGGTTTGTTGGGCTTTGTTGTTCATTTTCAATGGAGAAAGGTCACTACAAGTAGAAGGCAGTAGATACCCAAGAGACAAGAAAGAAAGAAGTATGCACATATGTACACACACATATATGAACTTGATTTTTTATAAATATATGCATGTATTTACATGCTCCCCCCTGTGACTGAAAGTGTGACAGAAGAAAGTTATCTATTTTTATGACTTTAACACATTTCTTTTGAGAAACTGTGGAAATAATGCTCAGTTGCTAACCTGAGGAATTCTCTTTGCAGGTGACATTTTTCTTCCATAACCAAGATAAGATTTCCTGTCTGAGGAAGGTTATTCACAATTAGACTCAGGCTTGAGGAGAACTTAGCTGATAATGCTGTTATTAAGAAAAATGGAACTTGGAGCTTATTTACAGATGTAATTCTCTGTGTTCAATTTGAGATTTTTTATTATTTATGAAATACATGATTAATGTATATATGCAGCCCTAGACAGTTCCTCTTCACTCACTACAACGTGGGCAAGCCATAAGGTTGGATACCTGTGAGTTAAAGGGGACCTGCTCTGATGGAGAAGCAGCAGTTTAGTGATCTTGGAGGTCTTTTCCAAAATTAACAATTCTGTGATTGGGTGAGTGTGTATGGTGTTGATGGTTGGACTAGATAACTTCGGAGGTCTTTTCCAGCCTTAGTGATGTTATGATTCAATGAGTAGGCATGATGGGATGGATTGATGGTTGGACGAGATGATCATAGAGATCTTTTACAATCTTAATGATTCTGTGACTCTGTAACAGTACTGATAAATGAAGACTCTATCTAACACCTGGAAATAAACCTGTTTATGGCACAGCAATGTTCCAGATGTACTGTTTGGAAATCAAGTCAGGCAGTTCACTTCAGGTCTCTACCTGAGGATAAGTCTGTTCTGCTTTTGCTTCAGAAGAAACAAGAAAAACAAAACATGAATATTTTTAAATGATACCTTGTCATTGGTTGGAAGAGCGATTTGTGATTTGTTTTTTCTATCCTGTTTTTCTGAGGAGTTTATTCACCTGTTCTTTTGATTTTTGTGTCTGTTTTGTTCATAGAATCATATAATCCTTAGAGTCAGAAGGGACCTTTAAAGGTCATCTAGTCCAACTCCCCTGCTATGAATATGAGTCTATGTTCCCTGGAACAAATAGACCATTTTAACAATGAAAACTTGTAAAACAAAAACATGTAAATAGTCCTTCCTAAAAAAACAGTATGCATATGTTCACATCCAGTAACAATATGAATCCAACTCGTCACTGAAATTAAATGCTAAGAGTCTTAACACTGGTCTCAGCAGTGTGATTTGATTTACCTTTCTAACATGACACTGAGCCTTTGGATTTGCATTGTCTACCTGCATGACTTACTTAGAGGAGTTTTATTCAGGTGAGGCCATCTTGGCTCTCAGAAACTTCACCATGCACATCAGGTAGAAAAGTGCTTCCCATGTTTCAGAAGCTAGGACCAAGTACTTGGACTGTGTATTTAACTGGTTGAAATCTTGAGTTGAAAAAAGTTGAATAATACTGTTCTAGACCATGTTTCTCTAGTCCATGAATAAGAATGATATATAAGATGATGTTAAACCCCAGAAAGAAATACGTTCTAATTTATTCCGTTTCTTAAAGTTGTACTAGTTGATGCTTATTGAAGAAAAATCTTTTCTGCATGTTTTAACATCTTTTATTCCAGTATCATTTCCTGTCTTGCACTTGAAGAGTAAACTTCAGTATGATTAAGTGCTGGTTTGTTACAACTTTACCACTATATTTAAAAAGATTTGTGTTTCAAAGTCAGTTGTAACTGATTTAAGTTTGTAAGCTCTAATAGTCAGAACTGCTTTATGCTATAGCATAAAAACAACTGATGAGCTCCACGTCGATTACTTTATGTGGTTAACCACATAATCAGACCACTTTTACAAAAACAATTTAATGAAGTGATTTACAATAAAGATTTTAAATCTGACTTGGAAATCAATATTGTTTCCTCTTTCTCTGACTAAATCATAACAGCATTGTTTCTTACAGGCAGATATCTGGTCATTAGGCATAACAGCCATAGAACTTGCGAAAGGAGAGCCACCTCATTCAGAATTACATCCAATGAAAGTTTTGTTCCTCATCCCTAAGAACAATCCACCAACGCTGGAAGGAAACTTCAGTAAATCCCTCAAAGAGTTTGTTGAAGCCTGCTTGAACAAGGACCCAAGCTTTGTGAGTTTCAGCCATTTTTCAGCCTGTTGTTGGGAACCTGTCTGGTTTACGTGAATTCCTTATGGGAAAACTTGTTTACAGGAGTTTAAAGGAAGCAGTTGTATCAGTGATTTGTAGGGAAAAGTCTAACTAGAAGTTTCAATGTGCTCTTTTAAGATTCAATTACTTTCTTCTTTATTGGTAACAATAATATTTATTTACAATTCTGGTTTTTTAAAAATAAGCAAACTGTAAGCTTACTTCATTATCGTTCCTGGGATGAACAGTATTGATCATAACCAGTGTGTAGGCAATTTTTTGTGTGTGCTCTTTCAATTTGACAAATTACGTCCAGAAGTCTCTACATGATTGGATCACTGGAATCCATTATACAAGCACAACACCTCCACGTTTTTAAATTATTTTTTCCTTTGCTTTTTTTGGGTCTATTTCATTTTAAAATATCCTTTACCTTTATTTTTTCTAGAGAAGAGATCTGTCTGATTTCTGGTGGTTGAATGTTTTTCAGTTATTTCTTTAAACATGGGTAACTATATGTTACTTGTGGAGACTTTCCAAGGTCCAGGTGCTTCTTTTTTAGGTTTTATAAATAGATTATCACATTTAATTTTTTTTAACCCGTTAAGTTTTTTTTTTTTTACTTGAAGAGATTTTTGCTGTGTCTCACCTTAATGCAGAAACTGGTTTAAAAGGGAGTTATTTTCTTGTGGACTTTTTTTTTAATGTATGACCCTTAAGAGGTAGGTCTATAAAGGTAGGTCTGTACAACCTAGTCAGAAAGCTTTCAGGTGGAGGCAACAATTCTCATAACCACGAGTATGTTAGAAAATTCTGCCGTGAGTGAAGCCCCAGGCTCCCCATTATTTAAGTATCAAAGGAAGACAAGTTAATGTATTGTTTCATACTTAGGAAAAGTTTTATCATTTAGTGTCTACGTAAGAATAGACGTAGTTCCACTTCTCTAGAATATCAGGTAGAGATCTTATTTGTAGACAGTGTATGTCTTTGTTAGTACTCATTTGCATCAAGTCTGGTCTGGTTTTCTTAACCTTCTTATTGTGAGTCATCTTAACACTTTCAAATGAAGTATTTTTTTATTTTTTTTTAAGAGACCTACTGCAAAGGAACTCTTAAAACACAAATTCATTTTACGAAACGCGAAGAAAACTTCCTACCTGACTGAGCTTATTGATAGACACAAGAGGTGGAAGTCTGAACAAAGTCACGATGACTCCAGCTCAGATGACTCAGATACGTAAGTCTAATGAATCTGTAGATTTTTTATTTTGGCACATTATTTTTAGCATGTATATTCCTGTGTTCTGTTGTTTAATTGCAGCTTTTCAAGATAGCAGCCATAGTAAGCTAATTAAATCTTAATTTAAATATTGCAAGGGATTTTATATGAAAAACTTAATCACTGCAAACAATTCTTCTGGTTCATTCTGTACAATATTCTCTTCTATGTAGAGTCTAGGGTCCTTCTGAGACATAAAGCCAACTATGCTTCTGTCAGGTGAGCAAAAGCTGGATCACCCTGCACAGCCAGGTAGCAGTGTACGTATACACTGTGCAATGTGTGCATAGGGCCATCTGAGGAGGGGAGCTGTCTCCTTCATGGCAGGTTTTGGCGTCTGCAGTAAGCAAGCAGAAGCATATCCTTGTATATAGAAAGGGGTTAGTGGAATAATGCTTCCATGGTAACGGGGTTTTGAGAGTACAAGGCCTATTGTATTTATGAGATATATATCTGTGCCCATCCTTCTAGGAAGGTTAGGCCACTATAGCATGATAGTCATTAAATTTCAGATTTTTAGAGAGCTGTAAATACATGATTTTCCCCATTCTATTTTTAACTTCTATCTGTGAAATTTGATGGAACTGCTTAATACATTTAAGAATTAGTTTCCTTAGGAAATCAAGTTAAAAATAGTTATGACTGAGTTAAGAAGTTAACTTTGTTATTCTCAAATACTTAGGCATCATCAGATTGCAGATCTTCTAAAATGAAATGAAGGGATTGCTACTGTTTATTCATGAACTGGTTCAATTCCTAATTATAATATAAAAAGCAAGCTATTCTCTGTAGTTCCAGTCTCTGTGCTGATGGCAAGCATCAGGTTGATTGAAATATCTTGGCCAACACGTCAGCTATAGGTTTGTCCTGTATTATTAATGTCTTGATTCCTTCCAGTGATTAAAGTTCCGGTCCTGATATGGAAGCTGAATTACTGGTGCTAAAACTGATCTGAGATCAGTTGCTAACTGAAGCAGCAGGTTGTAGTTCATTTCTCCTGTGGAATATGAGAGCAACTTTGATGGCTTGGCATAGAAACTAAAGTGGTTCTTGAGTGCTTATGAGATGATTGAATTCAACGTCTAAGCTTGTTTTCCTTTCTGCTTTCACAGCAGCCCTTACAATAGAGGTGATAAGACGATGAATTGATTTGGCATGCTGATCCAGTGGAATGCTAACTTTCCAAATTGATCAACTCTCTAGAGCTAATGCATACACAGAAAGTAGATTTGCTTCATTCAGTGACAGCCAGAAGTTCTATGTGACTTCAAGCAGAAATGTTGAACATTTTTATTATAATAATTACATTGTTTTTGGCTTGGTATGGTACTTGGAATACTTTTTGTACAGTGGCCAAAAGATACTCTTTTCATTGGTAGTGGTTTTCTTGTAGATCACTCTTAATTCATAGATCATAAAGAAACAAACTTAGAGATCTATTACAGGGAGAAATGAAATGTAATTCTGTGACTGATCAGCATAAATATTTTTGTTCTTTCAACTTATCAGGAATTAGAGAGTATAGTTTCCTTTAATATGCCATCCACAAAAAGTGGGACAGGGGATTTTTTCATGGTGATGTAGTTTGTTAAATCCCCCACATGGTTAGCCATTTTTTTAAACTGGGAAGAAATTTGCTTCATTGTGGGAATGAACTGACTTTCACAAAGGTATTCTAAGCTAGAGTCTTAACTATTTTAATAGGCAAAAAAAAAAAAAAAAAAAAAAAAAAGGTGGATTATTTTTCTTCCATTCACTAATAATTTGAGATAATTTACTGAAGCCAGTTTTTGGATAGAAATAATACATTTCACGTTACTTGTTTACATAACTTGGGAGGTTCTTTTCAATCTTTAATGCTTCTCTTTTTCTTTCTTTCTTTCTTTTTTTTTTTTTTTTTTTGAAGTTCCTTTAACTTCTACTGAAGTACCTTAGTTTCACTTTCTAAATAAAAGCCTTTAAATTCCCAGAAAATAGTTGCATTATCTTTCACACTTGTCTTGATGCTCGTTGGCTCATACAAGAGAATCCTGATTTTGGTCTTCAGTGGAAGTTTTGTGACCAACATGTATGTTGAATGAACATAGGAAATGAGGTGTAAGTAATAAAACTTTTTTTTCCTTTCCTCAAAGTGAACCAGATGGCCAGGCTTCAGGTGGGAGTGACTCAGGAGAATGGATCTTCACAATAAGAGAAAAAGATCCCAAGAATCTAGAGAATGGAGCAGCCCAGCCTTTGGAGTTACAAAGAAATAAGGTGCTTGAAGTGTTGATTGTATTATACAAGGACTCTTGCTTTAGTAATTTAGAGACATGATTCAGTATTTTTCACAGGTCTATTTATTATATATCTTTGACAGCATTTGAATTGTAAAGTTTGCATAACTTCTGTTGAAAACGTGTGTTTCACAGTTGCTTTGCCAAAACATTTTGGGTAAATCTTAAAGTTTGGGTATTCTGTAAATGTGTCTTTTTTCTGTAGTTTGTGACGTGTATAAACACTATTGCCAAAATAGTGGGGGAAGACCAGATAGCATTTTATTTTCCAAATTTTCTTTTGGCTAGGTGAACTTAAACCTGTTGTGTGAGAGGCACCCAGTGAATATTGGAGTGTGTAGGATTTGGTGAATTTGGCTTCATAGGATTGGTAGGAAGAGCAAGTGTAGAGTCCTACACCTGAGGAGGAGTAACTGCATGCATTAGTACAGGTTAGGGGCTGACCTGCTGGAGAGGAGCTCTGCAGAGAAGGACCTGAGTGTCCTGGTAGACAACAGGTTGGCCGTGAGCCAGAAGTGTGCCCTTGTGGCCAAGAAGCCCAGTGGTATCAGGGGGTGGATTATAAAGAGTGTGGCCAGCAGGTCGAGGGAGGTGATCTTCCCCCTCTACTCTGCCCTGGTGGAATCGCATCTGGAATGCCGTGTCTAGTTCTGGCTTCCCAGAACTTCTTTACTGTGAGGGTGACAGAGCACTGGAGTAGGCTGCCCAGAGAACTTGTCGAGTCTCCTTCTCTGGAAATACTCAGAACCCACCTGGGTGCTTTCCTGTGTAACCTAATCTAGGGAGCCTGCTGTAGCAGTAGTCCATAAGAGGGCCACTAAGATGATCAGAGGGCTGGAGCACCTCTCCTATGAGGAAAGGTTGAGGGAACTGGGCTTGTTTAGCTTGGAGAAGAGAAGGCTCCGGGGAGACCTCATTGCGGCCTTCCAATACTTGAAGGGAGCATATAAACAGGAGGGGGAAGGACTGTTTACAAGGGTGGATAGTAATAGGACAAGGGGGAATGATTTTAAATTGAGACAGGGGAGGTTTAGGTTGGATATTAGGAGGAAGTTTTTCAAACAGAGGGTGGTGATGCACTGGAACAGGTTGCCCAAGGAGGTTGTGGATGCCCCATCCCCGGAGGCATTGAAGGCCAGGCTGGATGTGGCTCTGGGCAGCCTGGTCTGGTGGTTGGCGACCCTGCACACAGCAGGGGGGTTGAAACTTGATGATCATTGTGGTCCTTTTCAACCCAGGCCACTCTATGATTCTATGATTCTATGACTAGATGGTCTCCAGAGGTGCCTCCCAACCCAAGGTTGGGTGATTCCGTGATATATATATATATATATATATATATATATATATATTTTTTTTCCCTTGTAACTTGAAGTTTGCATGTATTTGAGGGGCCACACCCTCAAACTTTAGTTCAACCTCCGGTCTCCACAGTGCTTTAGAACAGTCTGTTGCAAGATATTCTACATATTTGTCTATGCACAGAAACATTTTTCATGAAGTGTAGCATGTTTGAGCTATTTTCATTTGTTTAATTAGAAACAGGAAGCAATGAAAATGCTTCTTTTTGGAAATAAGATTCTTAAGAATCTTTTTTTTTTTTTCTTTTAAGGAAAAGAACATCCCCAAAAGGCCTCTATCCCAATGCCTGTCTACAGTTATATCCCCTTTATTTGCAGAGGTAAGTTATTGCTTTAGATCTTACTCAGCTCTAGGATTTATGTCTTTGTAAAACAGAAAAATATGAGGAAAGATAACAAGTTTCTACAACCTGTTTGGAACTTGATTTGTTACACTTTTAGTTGCAGCTAAATGGATTTTATGTCATCAGAGCTCCCTCTTATCATTTTCTGTGTCATTCCATCTGTTACAAGGTTTAAATTCTTCTGTGTTGCAGTTTTCTCTTCACTATGCCCATTGATATATGCCTCCCAGAAATCTCTGGGTTCTTATTATTTGTGTTTGCATACTGAAGTGAATGTGTAAGCAACGCATCTTGAAACCAAACAGCTGCAGCTAAGTAGTGCATCTTTCTTGGGACAATGTCACAATACTTGAATGAAAAGGATGTGTGAATGATTGAAGTCTTGTGAAGACAAATGACATCCAGATAACTGCTGCACAGGCCAACTTCAGGAAGAAAAAGGTCTTTAGAATGCAAGAATGAATAACAAAAGTCAAACCCTAACATTCTGAACACTGACAGACACCTTATAGCAAGTTTTTTGCATTATACTGTTTATGGAAATATTATGAGTATTTTATTAATGTATCAATTCCATTTTTTATTTCAGTTGAAAGAGAAAAGTGAAGTGTGTGGTGGTAACACAGATTCCATAGAAGAACTGAAGAAGGCTATTTATTTAGCTGAAGAGGCTTGTCCAGGCATCACAGATAACATGGTATCTCACCTTGTGCAGAGGCTTCAGAGGTAATGGAACAATTCACTAAGGATTACAGAAAATTACAGATTTTAATCTACAAACAAATTGAAATAATGATTTTTTTTTTATATAATAAATGAAAAAAACAGTTTTCTGCTTTCCATTGTGTAAAAAACCCCAAGCACCTCACTGTATCAGCAGTTCTGATTTCTAGCTTCAGGTGATAGTCCATATGAACATTGATACTGTTGGTGTGCATATTTTGTATCGCATGAGACTGGACAGCATTTTCTGTTTGCAGTTCTTGCAGGGGACTCTGACACTTTCCTTAGTGCAGAGGATATCATGTGGCACTTCTCTGGTGCTGGAGATGATCCTACAGTCATTACTTTTGTCATAGCAAATACTTTCTTAGCATTTTATTTTCCTTGTGTTTCTGATTATGTGGACTACTGCTGTTTTTCTCGGCTATAATATCTTATTGTCACAATGGAGGCAAATGCTTCCTCTTCTTTGAAAGAGAGAAACATTCATAGACGATGTCTGTTGATGGATCATGCGTAGGTGAAGTTTCTCTTATGCCAGAGAATAAGCCAGTATATCAGCATGTTAGTGTTCCTTCCATAAGGTAAAGAAATGAGTGGCAGGATCCTCCTCAAAAATGAATTTGAACCATTCCACAGCTTAGTGGGTATTTTAGGAGCTTAGTCAACTTCTGAAAATATAGTTTGTCCTTATAGTTCTTGTAGTTTTCATACTACAAGAAACTTGATGCTCTGCTGCATCATTCAGTCATTTCTTGTATCCACTTACAATATCCTATCCACCTGTAAGTAAACTATTGAAAATGACTCTTCAACAACACATTTCTGTTGAGATTTTCATTCCTCCTATGATTGATAAACCTGTATTTCCTACGTTGGACTGTGTGGATTTATTGGGACCCTCAGAAGAACTGCCCAATAACTTTAGTTGAGTCCGTTTACCTTTTCTCTTCAATTCTGATCTGTGATGTTTTATAAAGTTGATTGAAAGTTTAATATGATTAAAAGGATGATTTAAGAATCTGTTTAGATTAAGAAATACAAGTTTCCTGCCCCAGCAATATTTTGGAGTGATTATGATGTAAATGTGCCAAGTAAGAAGGCTAGAACTGCTAAATTTTGCCCACGTTATACAAAAATATACCATATCATATACTTCTCACTAACGTACTTGAATAAGAGTTGTTGCTGCTGTTAGAAAAGCAGCAGCGTTCTGATGAAGTGTATTTTATATATTGTTCAGATCTATGGCTTTTCTCTTTCAAGTGTTGCAGTACTGATGGATGTCATTCTGGAAGGAGAAAGACCAGAACTTCAACAACATATAACAGAATTATAACTTTTAATTGCTGCTTGTTACATAAAGTGATCTGAAAGTCATAATAATAAGTGTTTCTTATGCTCTTCTTCAGATATTCATTAGCTGGAGGAAGTACTTCATCCTACTAAAGTACTCTTCTTCTGAGACAACAGAGATCCCATGGTGTCTGCACTGAAGAAGTGAATCCTGATGTTGTTCTGCCCCTTAATCACCGAAATATCCTCCGGTGAAAGGACATTCTTCAACGTGCAAGAGTGACAGCGAAGTCTCTCAGATGGAGGCAGTCTTTTTCAGCTCCTTAAAGCTATAGTTTTTTTTAATGATAATGCACATATTCCAGGGAGGTGTCTTTTTGTAAAATCTGAGATGTATATTTAGGTTTGTGATAGAGAAATTGAAGATATTGAGAAACCTCAGGTATCTTGCTTTAAGAATTCCACTGGGAGATGAAATATGTTTGTTGGAATTGTGTACAGATATGTATATAATGTCTTTTTTTAACTGAAAGCCTTTCGACGTGCATAAGGAATCACTGTGTACAAAATGGTAAAGTGCTTCTGTAGATAATGTTAGTGGGGTAAATATTTGACAGGCCATAACTTGAGTATTGCCTTGCCTTTATTACATGTAAATCTTGAACCATGTGATAAGTGAATCTTGGGTTGATTTTTTTTGTATGTGAAGGATTTGCCATTGGAAGATAGGTAATCCTGTACAATGGACCCTTCTATTCGTACCTCAGCAAAGACACAATTTTGCTCTGTTTCTCTGGTATTTCTTCCTTTTTATCTATTTTCAGAGTGTGATTTTCCAATTATGGTACTACTTCTGGTTGTTTTAAATTTAATACACCTTCTCTCTCAAAGCTTTAAATTTAAATTGTTTTTCCTGTAGGATGAGCTCTTTCATGACTTCAGTTTTAAATTGTGCCAATGCAAGTTCTGAACCTTATGTGTTCTTCAGTTTTAGTAATAGGTATTTGTGAAGCTTGTCGTGAAATTCAGGTACAATCTTTTTTTCCACCTAAAACATGTTTGAATGCTCACACAAATAAATTTTTATTACTTGCATTTATTCTGAAATATTAAGGTGTTGGCTCTGAGACAGAGAGGCAAATGTTTCTCCTTTATGCCTGTTTTTATCATTTACAATCAGTGTCTCACAGTGTAAAAGAAAAATTATCCATCTATTCAGTGTTGGGTCTTGCTGTCTAAAGCTGTGAATTCCTTTACTGATAGACGTTGGACACAGAGGCAGCAAAACTGAGTCAGGAGGGCTGTATGCTGTCCTGTTACCTCCCAGATAAAAGAAAATTTGGAACTCTAAAATTTCCAGTGTTATCCTCTAGGATAGCTGGCGTTAAGCTCAAATTTCCTTGGAAATAGTACCACCAGTTACACAGTTGAATAGGTGGCTTATTTTTTTTTTAACCTACCAATATGACATTGAGTTTTGCCTTGGTTTGATTCACCGAGGCTGTTCAGGTGCTTGTGATTCTGTTTGCCTAGTTTTGATGAGGGGAAAAAAAGAGGTGATTTTAGGTTTTGGACAGTTAGGCATCTTATCTGTTTAAATGTTTTATTATTATTATTTTTAATAAAGATACAAGCTTTGAAAGAAAGGATTAAAGTAAGTATGGGCATATTGACCTGGCTTCATACAAAAAGAACCCAGTCTCTAGAACTACTCTGGGAGCTGGTGAGGGACTTGTCAGCACCAAGCTAGCCCTTACTGTATGCATATTAGTAGCCTTAATTATTAATGTAATGATTTAATGGTGTTAGAAGATGCTGCTAGGCTAACAGAGCTATGAAACTTCTGATTAAGTTGAAACAACTGTTAAAAGAAATGGCTATCTGTGCTCTCATTCTTGTAGCCGTGTTCTTAGACACAATACATCTGCCAGCATAACGATGGCCTGGTTTTCCTTTCAGGCCAAGATAAATTGAACAATGCATACATCTGAGCAATGGTTTGTAGCTCTTCTTTGATTGAGATCATTATATATGTTGTTTTGTGTGCCCCTGAACATGAAGGGTACACTTATGCTTGAGGAGATGAGTTCAGCTCTGTGAAATGTGCAGCTGAATACAGGGCAATGGGAAATGCATCTTCTTGCATCTCGATGTTCAGCCACTTGGTAGATACATGCCATTATAGCATATGGAAATAAAGTGTTGTATTGACATTCAAAATATAAATAGAAAAATGGAAGCATGTTAAGTACTTAAGATTGAAGTGAGCTTACTTGGAGATGCATGGTACTCAAGGATTCAGCAGGGGTGTTAAATCCATGGTGGAAGTTCAAGAGTTTCTCAATCAGAAAATTGTACGAAGCTCTATGATACGCTCTTATTTTTTTTAAGAAGTAATAAATGCATATATTTTTAAGTTGCATTTTTCTTGCATTCCAGGATTGTATGTTGAGGAAGTACTTCTCCATTTGAGTAGATTGCGGTGGAGTTTGCTGGGTGGGTGTCCCAGCTGGCTGAGGAGCCTAAGGAAAGGGAGGCACGCAGCAAGGCCTGCTGCCCAAAGGGGGCAGGGCGTTTGGGTACAGATGAGACCTTGTTTATGGTACAGATGTGTATTTTTTTATGTAATATATAGATTATTTAAATATAACATATCTTAAACTGGGATTCACTGAAAAAGTATGCTGTATCTTGAATGTAAAATTACAATCATTTGCTATGACAAAGTATCAATGCTTTAAAAATAGGGTCTGTATTGGTAACAGAAGAGCTTTGTTTGAAAGAAGCGTGGCCTCAGTTTCTGGAGGAAAAAATAGGTGTGCTGATATTCCTGAGATGATTGTCTCATGCTAAAAACATGTCTGTGTCACAACGTTGCACTGATGATTTCTCTGTGCGGGTAACACATCTTCACTCGGTCTCGAATATCCTGGGCACCAACCTGTTATCCCTGTTTATGCAAACATTTACATTGGTGGATCTGCTTACTTGTCAGGGACTTCAGGATTAGGCAGTAAACAAACTCGCTGTTTAAAAGAATAAATAAAGTCGGTCGTTTGCACTGAACGCTTGCTCTTTGTAATTACCAGATGCGTAATCTATTGTTTTAACTTGATCTTCCTTGCAGTTGCACTTTGTAGTGGACCACCAGTTTACTGAAGTCTGATGGCACGACTGCTACAGCACAGAACGCTTTCGGTATAGTGACAAAGCGGTGCCTTCTTTGAGGGGCTGTGCTTACCCTGCAGCCCCCGCCATGTTGTCTGTGTGTGTCCATGTAGGTAAGGACAGATGGGCCAATGGCTGTGGGGGGCTGAGCACTCTTGCTTTCCCTGTAGAGGTCGGGTGGATGGAGGGGTATGGTAGGAGCATGCACGTTGGCCGGCACTCTGTATGTTCACACCCTGTTTGTTTGTCCACTGTACTTTCCCCATCCTCCTGTGTTTTGATGCACTTGTGTAGCCCCTGCTGTAGCTCTTACTCCTTCATATGGCAGCACGTATTATTTTAGCAGATACAGTACCAGTCTGTAATGGCTTTACATTATCCTTACTTGTAAGGAAACACATTTCTGCTTCCAAACTATCACCACGGGAAGACTATCAGAAGTGTTAATAAGCACAGGCACAACGCACGGATCAGTACAATCACTAATTATTTTTGTAAGTTGCTGGGAGGAGCTCAGAGCATAGCACAAATCTGCAGGCTTGCTCTTTTCAGCCGTACTGTGCAGATGTGCCGGTGACTGCCCTGAGCCTACGCAGCAGACAACTTCTATGTAATGGTTTTCTGCCTTTCTTTAAAGCATGATTACAGAGAACAACCGAAGTGTGTACCTTGTTTTCTGTAACGTTGCTGCCTGTTGATAACCATGTGTTTAAATCTTAGTTTCGTCACTCAACACCAGCGTGATAAAGCTCCATGTAAACTACTTGACCTAGAAAGGAAAAGTGTAATGAAATCCTGCCGTCTGAGTGGTCAGTGAGATGAGGTTCTGGGGTCTCTTCCCCCAAGGGATGCTCTGGTGGGGTCCTAGATTCAGGGCAGTGCTGGTAAGCAGAAAGCTTCTAAAATGGTGTGGTTTTTAATTGTAATAATCTCAGAATCTGTACAAGACATCTCTTCCTTCGTTGGCAATGATTTCCATGCAAGAATGTTGAGAATATCTTGGGCTGGGGAATTCAGTCTGCTTAGTGCTCACAGATGGCCGGGCCATGTGGGGAGCTCAGGGTATTGCTGTTTCATTGTTAATTCACACACAGAAGTGATTGATAGAGGTCTGTTTGGGTTTAATCTATGCAGCTTTGCATGACAGCTTGTCCTACAGTAAGACAATGTGCCAACTTCCAAATGGCAGTGATTTAAAACTGCTCTGTATTTTGTGTCCTGCCCCGGGAAGCTGAAGAACTGCTCTGATCGAGTTGCACGAGCTTAACCCAAATAGTGCATCTCTAATTACCCATATGATTGAATGGTTTCGTTTCTGAAATGAGTTTTTTCTTGCGAGGGCTTTTTTTCAGAGACCTTTATTGAGATGTCCACAGTGCCAGTGCGTGTCCCTCCCCGCTAGCTTGTCTGTCTGTCTCTATCATCTTCTGACAGATTTCAGCTCAGTTTTACAAGGATTGTGGTCTTAACAGTCCTTAATTAAAATTTAGTGAAAATAAGTAAGCCTGAGTCTGTAAATATGACTTGTCCCTTAATGAATGGCTGCTAGCTGACAAATGATGGAGCTGCTCAGCCTTGTGGAAAAAAGCTCCCGCTTTGCTCCAGTGCCTTCATTACTTGAAACCTGTGACTGGTCATTCATGGCAGGCAATGGCAGAGAACAGAGTAAATCACTCGAGTGGTCAGTATGCGTTTGTTCCACAGCTGGCCCCGGAGTGTTGGGTTAGGGGCCCAACCGGGAGCATCTCCAAGCCCCACTGATTCCATGGACAATGCTATGACATCACTCGGGGCCAACATAAGTGGTTGTGTAGTACAGCTTTCCAGTACACCACAAGCTTAGTCCCACACGTAGACTTCAACCAATTGGAAGAGCTGACTGTTCAGATAGCCACTTTTATGGTTATTTCAGTTCTGGGTTAACCTTAGAAATAAAAAACTGGAAAAATGATGACAAATGTACTCCCATTTAAATAATAAAAAAAAAAAGGTTTGACTAATTACATTAAAAAAAACCAAACAAACACAAAACCTGGAAAAGCCAGTATCTGACTTCCTTCTTTAGAAAGCTCCTCTGGAGGATAGAATTGATGTATCTCACAAGCCTCTGTAATCTAAACCAAAATTCACTTTATCTCAAATTAGTGCATGGTCCTCCATAGAATTTGTATTAAAAATTTTAAAAAATAATTATATTAATTAAAGGGCAATGAAGGTGTGAGGGGTCAGGAGCACAAGTCTTCTGAGGAGCGGCTGAGGGAACTGGGATTGTTCAGTCTGGAGAGGAGAAGGCTCAGGGGGGACCTCATTGCACTCTACAATGACCTGAAAGGAGGTTGTGGTGGTGAGGTGAGGGTCAGCCTCTTCTCCTGCCTAACTAACTATTAATGGGACAAGAGGGAATGGCCTCAAGTTGCATCACGGGACATTCAGGTTGGATATTAGGATATTATAGGATATTCCTTCTCAGAAACTAGTGAGGCAGTGGCACAGGCTGCCCAGGGAGGTGGTGGAGTCACTGTCTCTGGAGGTGTTCAAGGAATGTGTAGATGTGGCACTGAGAGACATGGTTAGTGGGCGTGGTGGTGATGAGTTGATGGCCAGACCGGATGATCTTAGTGGTCTTTTCCAACCTTAGGGATTCTACAAGTCTACGAAATAGCTGCAGTGCTTGTTTCCCTGTGTCAGAGGCACAGATTGGGCCACAGGAAGCCATCCTGTTCCTTGAAACTATACAGATACACACATCCATCCTGCTCCTCACTTGGAGCTCTGATGTTGCTAAGGATTCACTGGGGGGAGGGAATAGAAAGAAGGCTCTACTGTCTTGAAACAGCAAGATGTGTGATAGTATTGTGAGGTATTTTATTCCCTTTTGTTGTGAGCAAAGCTGTAAGCCATTTTATACATCGCATATAGGTAAGCATTTAACACAGTGAATAGCCAGAAGAAGAAAAGTTGGGGGCAGCATCGTCCCAGCTTCATCTCCCACGCTGACATTCAGGCCCCTCTGCCTAGCACTGGGTTTCCCCAAAGGCCCTGAGTGGTGACAGATGGGTTTCCAGCATGCCGTTCTACTAATGGACATTTGATACTGATTTCACGATGAAGTGTTTCTTAAAGCATAAGGGAAAGCATCTCATCAGAGCAGGTTTTGTGCTGACACCCTTCTGAATGGGCCAACAGCTCATCCAAGAACGGTGCTATGTGGTGTTAGGGTCGGGTATACAAAACAAGCCCAGGGCTCAGCAGCTGCCCCATGTGCAGTGCTTTAGTCCACGTGTCACCAGAACACCCCACAGATCAATTACACAAAGCTGTGGTTCTTGGAGCGTACAGGTTGGATTTTTTTTTTTTCAAGTTTGTAAAACAAACAGCAGAACGTCACCACAGCCTTTAATTTCTCCTTGTACAAACCACTCACAGAACATTAACAGCCCAAACAATATTGCACTGGATTATTTTAATTTTGTTTCACCTTGCAAGTAGTATTCACTTTCCCAAGCCAACAGATGATCAATTTGGTCAACTTGCACTGAGAAAATGGTTCAATGGGAATCCTGTAACTTGTTTATACCACGTGGATCTGTAACCTCGATGGGAAATGAGAGTGAGCTGTAAACTGTTCCTTTGTTAAAGATAGAAAATTAGTAATTCCTTGTTGAGTACATTTAGAAAGACTTGAGGAGAAAAAAAAAATCTGAAAGTTACTTTGTTCCTGCTAGACTGCTCGCTGTATGTAGAGTTAGAGTCTGTACTGTGGAAGTCCATCTACATTTAAAACTCCAGCAGTCTACAGGTTAACATGGTAAAAAAAAATAATATATTTTTATGTAAAGAGAAGAAATAGTGTTTGCCTCACAAGATCTCAGATCGTGGAGTCGGCTTTTTAGGTGCAATCTCTGAGGCAACAAAACGTCTTTTGGCATTTGGCACTCTAATAAGGACAATATTTTAATACTGGCACAAGCTAAAAACAGCACAGAATGACGAAATACAAGACATGAACGAACTGCAGCCACGGGGATGGTGTCAGCTATTTTCAACATATGGAAAACTGAAACAGTTTTGCTGAGGAATTGCGGATGTTTCTGCAGAACCTTACTGGTTGGTTTTTCTCTTTCCTTTTACCAAACTTCAGTTTTACTAAGCTCTGGGGGGAGAGGGGAGGGAGAGTTTCCAATGTCCGGTAGAAAACCAGCAGCTGCTGTGGCGCTCAGTAGGTGTGGGGCTCCCGGTGGCTCAGGGCGCGAGTGCGCAGGGCCGAGCTGGTGGCACTTCGGATCACCTCCATCCATCTGCGAGAAGGGAGAGAAAAGCAGAAGGGTGACAAGGTCATAAGGAAGGATTTCTACAACCAATAGCCCAGACATTGACCAGGAGGAGAAGATCTTCCCAGTATGAGGAAGCTCAAACCATAACTGAGGAGGAACGGTGCCCATTTCCCAGCTCTCCATCTACCTGGAATTCCGTGGGATGTGCAAGAGCTACACGCTGCAGTGGCAGAACAGAGTATGAGCAGCAGCTTCTGTGAAAAAGCTGTGTTTTGTTTCAGGTATGGGTGTTGCAGGGAGTTGAACATGAGGGAGAGAAGTGGCTCTGCTAGTAGGAAGTCTGCTTACACGCTTCCTTGAGCCTGGCATACAGTGTGCCCCATGCAGGCAGCCTCAGTAATTCAGAAGGGAGATTTTTTGCACACAACAACTCATCTCTGCAGTCATTACTAGCACAGTTGCTATAGCTTTTGGCACTACCAACCTTAAAATTTCTGTAAGCACTTTGAAGGGCACTGCCTTTCATTCTGTTGAGCTACAAACCTGCGTTACTGAATCAACTCAGTAGACGCTGTACCAGCTGGCTTTGGGAACAAACCCAGGAACTTAAAAAATGCCGTCTTCCAGAAGAGTGACTGACTTACCTTTCAAACGTGTATTCACTTTCAGCCCTAAAGTAGTACACGTGGGATTTGAAATGCAGCTTGAAGACATAATCTTTGTGAATGTTTTCAGATTCGGAAGGAATGGTGAGAGAATATCCCAAAAGAGGGAGGCTGGCTAAGGGATGATTGTCCTGAAAAGCAATGGTGAAAGGTGCCGTGAGATCAACTGCTCTCAAGCAAAGGCAGCACGTAAGTGAAATGGAGAACAGATATGCAGTCATTTAAAGGCTCTCCATTAGAAATGCCACGAAACAACCACCGTGGCTTCAGTGGAGAGGGGCAGTCAGAACTGCTCTGTGCCCCAAGGGGGCAGCACCCACCACTGATGATGGCTGCTCTCCCTGCTCCCATGCTGGAAACAGAAAGCCCTGCCCAGCCGTGTTACCTGGTGCGATTTGTAGAAGAACATGCAGAAGTTGGTGAACACCACCCAAAGCTTCTGCCACCCGTTGCTGTTCTTGAATTTCCTTAGGAGGTTTCCGGACAGCTGATTCTGAAACAGATCAGAAGTAGTCAAATAATAAAGCAGTGAAATGCACACTGCAGAGATGTAAGAGCAGATGCAAAGCAGCCAAGCCCCACGGAAAGGATGTTTGCATTTCTGCTTAACTTACTGAATGCCATCACTTTGGCAGGAAGCATAGAACCAGAAGTACCCACCACTCCTTAAGTGAGGGCTGGCCACAGTTTAATCACCGTAAGAACAACGATCTGCTTTTAGCATATGTGGCCTTGCCACACGTGAAGGTGTTCTGACTGAATGAATGGGTTTTTCTACAACTAAGCAGTACTTTGTGTTTCTAGATGGGTACTTCCAAAAACGTCCAACTACTACGTTTGTGTTTTTTGAATTACGGTGGCCATCAATAATGTATCAGCAACCATCAGTCAGTCTCGTTATCCTCATCTGTGTTCTTTTCAAATGATACTTAAATAGAACAATGGAAACAGAAAGGCTGACATGAATTTGGGATGTAAAGGAAAATCATGACGTACTTCAGCACCGCAGACAGAGATTAAGCTCTCAGTACACAGCAAGTTAACATGGGAACTCGTCAAATGCACTGACTATTTGCCTTATTCTGAGCTGGATCTGGGGTATTTTACAGCAAGGAGGAGGAATACCAAGTATTTAACTATCATCTGGATCAAAACAACTGTTCATGTAACAGCACAGAAACTAATAATTTAATCTGTCATGCTTAATGCTCCAAGCCTGGTGGTCCCAATTCACCTACTACAAACTAAGTATTCACCAGCCTGGGGTGTGCATTAAGGCCTTTGCATTGGGTAATGCCATGCTTTGCTGACACTGTGACCTAAGTTACAGGCACACTCCTTCATTTTCTGTTACCTCGTCACTCTGGAGGATATCATAAAAGGACAGGCTTTGCATTCGGTACCAGCAGATACATGAAATGGAAACAGGTCGCTGGTCACTGATCAGTCCAGCAGGTAGGGAAGTACAGTCACTGACAGAGAGAGGATCTTCTACCACGGGAGAGACAGAGAGGAGGGAGAGACACAAAGAAAATGAACGGTAATGCTGAAGTGAAAGGCACCAAGAGGATGACGTGAGCATGAGCGTGAGCTGCAGACACCGAGCAGCGGTGGAGCTGGAGATGCTTTCACAGAACAATGAATGGCTCCAGGGTGCTCCATGATCCTCACTGCTGTGCCTGCACTCGGCTGAGTCACGGGGAGGAACAAAAATGAAGAGCAACGAGCCCTGATGCTGGGAAGGGAGGTTTCCCTAACTAAACACTTCAACTGTTTGAACTAATCGCCAGTTTAAAATTATTCGATATCCATATATAATAAGACCTACACTTTATGGAAAAATGTGAGACCTGGCTCCACGCCGAGCTCTTCCACCTTTGCAGGACTTGAAGGCAGAAAGAGCAGAAAATGCACCTGCGTGGGAGCACCGTGAGGTTCTGCAGTTAGCGTTTTCTTATAGGTGATCATTTTTTGGATTAAGTTTCAGCAACTCTTTTGCTAAAATCAGAGGCAGTTTCACAAACCGAACACTATCTGTCCTTAGCTCTGAGTCAGGGTGTCCCCTCCAGAGCAGTAAGGATTTGGGACATCTGGACTGCCCGGGAGGAGAGGTCAATGGAGTTTTAAGGTCCCTTGCACCACCTCCGTTGAGCACACACTTCCATGTGATGCTTTCACCTCTTCCATTGAGTGCACACTTCCACATGATGAGGACCATGACAAAGCAGTCAGAGCTCCCTGCGGTGTCCCTCTGATGCAGGAGGAACACCCAAACACCTCACCCTGAAACCAACAGGGCCCTAAGAGTCTTTCCCTTCAGTATGGGAGAAGTCCAAGACTGGCTCTCATCCACTGAGCACAGGGTTAAGGAACGTGTATCAGATGGACTCAGCTGTGATCAGGGAAACAAGAAAGGTATTTATTTTGAGGTGAAAAATGCAAAAAAAAAAAAAAAAAAAAAAAAGGAAAAGCAGATGAGACTGAGCAATGAGAGAAGGTTCCAGAAAGGATGGCTGGGTAAAGAAACACAAGTTAGTACTACACATAACCAGACCTGGCTGCAGCAGATAGAGACAATATCCTTTCAGCTCGAGCAATGACTTAATGCCTCTGTAAATGACAGCATTAAGGCAATTTGATCCACTTCAAGTTTTAAAGACCATCAGCACTTTTTGGACAGTTCTTTATAAAATTACTGCTCTAAGTGATTTTAACAAGCTGCACTAAGGCAGTGAAGCTGTGTGCCTGGACTGACAACTCGTGCTGCCGTTTGAGGTACGGGAGCAGTTTAGCGGTGTGCCTGAAACGTCCCCGAGAGGAAACCGAGGAACACTGCACTTCTTAAGGAGGAGCAGAAAGGAAATTGTCATTGGAGAGCGTGTCTGGAGCTGCAGCGCAGATGGTTCTGAGGCCGATACCTCCACAGCAATACTAAAGTCGATCATTGAAACGCTGGTATTTCTGTGCCAGCAGACGTGCACCGTAGTGTTGCCACGGTGTGGTGACTGACGTTCGAGTGAGGTGCGGGATGCACTGAGGTCGTCCTCAGATTCCTGGTCTACAGTAGTTTCATCAGGAGACTCTATGAAATGCAGGGAAAAAGCATCTTTCTTCTTCTATGCAACAACATATATCATCGGAAAAATCAAACAAATCAGATCTGGTCACCACGTGGTGAACCAGTTTTAAAGTACACTTTTAGAAACAGCTTTGCAGAGATGCTAACTAGGTTATTTTTACGTGTTTCTGCCAAGGAATGCCGTGCTTGGTTGGTGCTTTTAATGCCTTTCAAGGACAGGCACTGCCGAGTCTTGTAAGACACTTCCTGACATCATTATGCTTAACTCACTTTTCAATTCAGGGAAACTTTCTGCTGTCATCAGCAAGCACACTACAGTGGCAGACATACAAATACACATCTCTCTCAACTTCAGATGTATCAATCTGACTTGTGGCCAGCACATTTCACCACTCTGCTTAGAGGCAGTAACCAACTGTAGCGACTGAAATTAACCAAACCTCCTCTCCAGCATTTACTTACTGTTGTCGGGGGGGCTGCTGGCCAGCAGCTCGGGGACAGGGTCGCTGCTTTTCTCTGCCAGGTCTATTGCCATCTGAATGTCCTCAATCCACTTGTCTATTTCAGCGCGGGTACTGATAATGAAAACTCAGGTTTTAATTGCTCTCATCCAGGCTGAAAGCAAGCTCTAAGAAACAAGTGCTAAGTTGAACTTCCTTTTAACTCAAAGAAACAAACGAAGACCTGAGACGCTAGTTGCTTTTCAAATAATTTAGTTTTGGTTCTGCCTTGCACAACTGCCACTCTTATTTTGTCTCATTTGCTTTTTGGCAAGTGGCTTCATAGAAGAGTATGCCGTGGAAATTGTTTTAGGAGCAGATCCCAACAAAACAACATCTACTGGCTCATCTACCTGTCCCACTCTGAAAGACACAGAGAAGGACAGTTTACAGTTCAACAGTAACGGTGTAGGCTGTCTCCATCAAATTACCTTGCCGCAACGATTATGGACTGCTGTTGACCTCGTAGTGTTAGACAATGAGGAACCCCCCATTCCTCTTCACTGTCTTCAATCTGAGAGAGAAAAGTCAACATGCAATCAGACTGCAGCAATTAATTACCACCCAAGCAGGAACAGTAAACTGGGCAAACTCTTACCGCTGGGGGGCAGCAAGAGGTGTTGAGAGAAAATCAGTTACTTGTGGTATTGATTATCATACTAACAGCATGAAATAGATACAAGAACATGAGAAGTTCCAGTGAAAATAGAGAGGGAAATTGAAGTTTTGAAACTAGAAAATAATATTTCCTAAATCATCCTGCAAGAAGGGGGTAGTGCTAACTAGGTGCTACTGAGCCTGAATTGTCTGCTTTGCAGGAGAACTGCAAAAGGGCTCAGAATGACATACGGCTGCCTGCAGTCTCCCACTACCTCAGCTTTAAGATATATGGACAGAAATATTAGGAAACACTTTTTCCAGAGAAATGAAATCGTTGCTAATGATTATTTGCCTCCAACAGTGTGCCTATGAGCAATTGGTGATTAATTACTTGTAAGAGTCATGGTTCAATTTGTGGTTTAAAAAAATAAAGATCCAACCTCATGAGAACTATTCTGCATTACGGGGAAGTTGTCCCCCCTGATGTTCTTTTTCATTTTTGCCATGCAACCACCATTGCATAGAAGGCTTCAAGACCACATGCTGAACCCAGCACAGACCCACCAAGCAGTGTGCTTTGCCTCTGCTGAAACTGCAGAACAAACCCACAACTTGTCTGAACCTTGCTTGAGAACAACCCCTTGCTACTGCTCTCGCTCCAGAAGCAATTGAGCAAGCAATTAAGATTGGACCTTAAATGACCAAGTAAGCATGAATCCAGGCTCTTACAATACTTACTGTCATGCCATACAGTGGCAGATGCCCATGGACTTTAAACTGATTTGATGCTGTCAGGCCTCTACTTGTGTACAACAAAATATCATTAAACTAAAAAGCAAGAAAAAACATTATTAGAACTATGTAAGCATACATGTAGAAAAAATAATAATCAAAATAGTAAATGCCAGAAAACTAACCAGTACTGGCTGTCCTAATGCAAGAATCCAAAACTGTAGAATCATAGAATAGCCCAGGTTGGAAGGGACGCCAAGGATCATCAAGTTCCAACCCCACTGCCAAAGGCAGGGCCACCAACTTCCAGATCTAGTACTAGATCAGGTTGCCCAGGTCCCCATCCAACCTGGTCTTGAACACCTCCAGGGATGGGGCATCCACAACCTCTCTGGGCAGCCCGTGCCAACACCTCACCACTCTCTCTGTGAAGAACTTCCCTCTGACATCTAATCTAAACCGTCCCTCCTTGAGCTTAAAAACATTCTCCCTTGTCCTATCACTATCAGAATAAAATGTTGATTCCCCTTCTGTTTATAATCCCCTTTTAAATACTGGAAGGCTGCAACAAGGTCTCCTCACACCCTTCTCTTCTCCAGGCTGAACAAGCCCAGCTCCCTCAGCCTGTCTTCACAAGAGAGGTGCTCCAGCCCCCTGATCATCTTTGTGGCCCTCCTCTGCACCCTCTCCAAAAGTTCCACATCCTTCCTGTACTGGGGGCCTCAGACCTGGATGCAGTACTCCAGATGGGGCCTCACGAGGGCAGAGTAGAGAGGGACAATCACCTCCCTGTCCCTGCTGGCCACCCCTCTTCTGATGGAGCCCAGCAGCTTGGGAAGGCCCAAGCTGCTCCTGCAGCTTGGCCTTCCAAGCTGCAGGAGCACACTGCTGGCTCATGTTCAGTTCTTTATCCACCAGAAGCCCCCAGGTCCTTCTCCGCAGGGTTACTCTCAAGGAGCTCTTCTCCCAGTCTTTACATGTATCTGGAGTTACTCTGACCCAAGTGCAAAACCTTGCACTTTGCTATGTTGAACCTCATGAGGTTCACAAGGGCCCACCTTTCGAGTTTGCCGAGGTCCCTCTGGATGGCTTCACTTCCTTCTAATGTGTCAACCACACCACTCAGCTTGGTGTCATTGGCAAACTTGCTGAGGGTGCACTCGAGCCCATCAATGATGTCGTTGATGTTGAAAATACTGGCTTCCACACTATCCCAGTATTACCTGTTGCTATCCCTGCCTTCCTTCCCAGCTAATCTCAGGCATATTCCGATAATTTTCCATTTCATGTCTTCTAATATTTCATTTTTTTTAATCTCCGGGTCAAAACTAACAAGGCACAGCAGGAAAACCAAATGAGACATTTCACACTCTGTGGCACTTTGAAGTAGAGGAAGATCAGCCTGTTTCATCACTGATTTTTTTTCTAATTGGTGTGGGAAGATAAGAAAGCATGCCCCGAGACAGGCGTGTCCAACTTTACTCTTCAGTTGGCTGTCTCGCACTCCACATACTCAGAAAGAAGCTGTGAAACCTGCTTTAAAGTAGATGACTTTAGGCAATTGTCAAATGTTGAGCTGCATTATGTTGTGTGCTGTTGTCATACAAATGGTCTGTCATCACTGGCCATGGGTCAAAAGACGTTCTTCTCAAACATGACAGCTCCATCAAGAGGATCATTCTTTGTGGTGGGAAGCATAACTCTCACTACAGAGATGTACAACCCAACTGCAGTAATTCATGTAGTGATACAGACTGGCCACTAGAGGGGGATTTAATTTTGCCAATAATTACACACGAAGTTGGAGTCGGTGAATACTGATTCGGGCTTCTATCTCTAAAAAAGATTCCAGTGATTAAGGCAGATGAAAGAGTTTTTTTGACAGTGTGAGCAACTGCCAAAAACTAAGACTGACCTAAGAGTCTGGTCTTGATCTATTAACATTTTATACAATATCAAGGAATCATTTGGTAAGAACAACAGTGGTATGTAAGAAAATAAGTGCCACATTCACTAAGCTCTCATTTTAGTGCCTTTAAAGCTAGGGCAAAAACCCACCAAGATAGAACGGCTGGTTTTATGTTGGGCTCACCTGGGGGAGTAAATACTGAATGTCCCATAAAATCTAGCATGCTCTATAGCTTTTCTACACACAGTCTTCGTCTTTTGCCCACGAGAAGCCAAGGAAGAATCTTCCTCTCCTGCTGCACTGACACTATCATATCCTACCCCATACCACTGGACTGTAAAATCCATTAACTCTGCTGGGCATCCCAGTCCCCCCGCACCAATGGCTGAGCTACAGCAGTGCTGGGTTCCGGGGAGCTAGTCAGTTTCCAGAAGAGAAGAGAGGAGACACCATCCTGAAAATGGGGTGAGGAAAATGTCTCTGAAAGAGTGGTAAGGCACTGGAATAGGCCACCCAGGGAGGTGGTGGAGTAACTGTGCCTGGAGGTGTTCAAGAAATGTGTAGATGTAGTACTAAGAAACATGGCTTAGTAGGCAATATTGGTGGTAGATGGATAATTGGACTAGATGATCTTAAAGCCTTAACGATTGTATTCTATCCTATGCTCTTTCCTAGTGCAGGAATTTCTCAGTCTATCTCCAGGTAAATGGGCTGGAACTGGACAGTTTGCGGAGAAACATGGCTCTGTAATGTTTCCTGGGAGCATTAATGGGGATTAGTTTTTACATCAGCAGGAGTTACTCTTCATCTTCATTTTGGGATATGATCACTAACCCTGGTGCCACTTTCTTTTTTTTTTTTTAATGACTATGCTTTTATTTAAGACCATGTTGCCAGGAAGTATTATTTTAACATGGTATTCACAGTGGCATATGAAAAT
The DNA here is from genome assembly GCF_016699485.2 of Gallus gallus. Taxonomy (NCBI): domain Eukaryota; kingdom Metazoa; phylum Chordata; class Aves; order Galliformes; family Phasianidae; genus Gallus; species Gallus gallus. The sequence continues at coordinate 144,925,555 of NC_052532.1, forward strand.
AATAGTGTTACCTTTGTAAGAAGCAGCCACAAAGAGAATATTGGTTTTGGACAGAAACATGTTCTTAACAACCAGTGAGGTCATGTATTATTTTGATAAACGACCATTTAAAAATACTATAAACCACAATTCAAGTTTAACAGTTTGCTTAACAGTTGCCTATAGCTGCATTTCAATACATTAATAAAAAAATGCCTTCTTGCTTACCAGGAAAAACATGCGTTGCTGTAAACCTTTTCCAGACAACTTACTAAGACTGCCCAGTCTAATGAACTCCTGTGGGAAGAAAATACAAAACAAACAGGCATACTTTTTTTTTTTTTTTTTGCAAAAATGATTATGATTTGTTAGTATGCAAAATTAAACACGACTACTTGATGAACAAATCAACGTCAGCAGCATAAAAAGAGGGAAACGGATCAGGCAGCATGTGTTATCCTAGTACAGTCCATGTCAAGTTATAGAGTACACTCATCAAATTGTTAAATAATGTTTAGGGATGAAAGTATGGGAAGAATAGCCCAATCAGAATTTTCAAAGGTTTACCTGGATTACCTGGATTTGTTGTGAACTGTAATGTAACCCACCTTCCCATGTATCTGAAACCCATCACAATATCATTTTTCAGTCACTCCCTCCAGCCAAGAGGTTTATATTTATTTATTATAGTCTTCTGAGGGTTGTTTTACTCCTATTGTGCATGTAAAAGGCAGATAAAGCACCAGAATTGCCTGCAGCTTAGCAACAAACTGGCCGTTGAAGATTAATCTATTCAGAGAGATGCTCCTTAGCCTTAAGGTTGCTATGACGTGTCCAGTCTGTCTTAAGTGAAGGTTACTTTAAGTAGAGGTGCCTAGAGAAGGTTGTCCCTTCTGTCATGGTGAGCTCATGGTGCCAGAGAGGCCACTGGAAGCCTTTGCTGACCACTGAAGTATACCAAACACAATTGCTATTTATGTTGCACTACCTAATGGTCACCAATGGGCTCAGCTTCACCACAGCTAAGCACTGCACGAACTCACAGAAGAGCTGCAGGCCATTGCTATCTGCAAGCAGAACCGACTGTGGGATGCTTTACCACACAGCACAGGAACCAGGATGGCAGCAGCAGGCTGGGGCACTGTAAGGACAATGGCTCCCTGAAGCCATGTTGAGGGCAGCTGATCACTGGCCTGGCAAGCACTTCTCCCCAGAGGCATGGCATGGGGCCTCCACTGGGCAACCCAGCCAACGGCAGCAGTGGCTCAGCAGCACTGCAGCCAGCCCGGCCTGCATCTGGCCCAGCAGCACAAAGCCCAGAGAGCAGCAACCCATGGGCATCTGCCAGGGCCTGCTAGCCAAAATACCTGTGTGCAGCTCCCTTAAATATATAAATTCTTCCATGAACACGAGCACAGGTGTGTCAGGAGCAGCCTCATGTATGAGCCCACAGTAGCACGAGGCAAGGAAATGGCACTGTGAGCAGACCCCAGGTCACAGGGTGCCTTAAAGCACCGCTGTATTTGCAGTTCAACACAAAACTCATCTGTTTTTTCCATCTATTTCACAAAACGCACGAGGGGCAAGAACAGACTAGCAATGCGTTGTCAGTTGCTGCACGTAGTGTTTCTGTGTATTACACACAGAAGTCAGGGGACTGGGGAGAAAAACACTTTGACAACAGGCAACTCTCAAGCTTGAATGCACAGATATATGTGCACAGAAAAGCAGAAAAGGCTACAAATTCTGCAGAAGGCCACTTATACTGAAATAAGCCTCTGTTTCTAAAGAAGCACGGCAGGAAGAACGGAAACGACGTCCGTATTTTTATAACACAATTAAAAGTGTTTACTTAAGGCAACACTGTCTCAAAAATCATTGCCTAACATTACATGTAGACTAAAGAGACTGCTTGTCCTCGGGGCCATGAGTTTCAGAGCCAGGCATCGTGACCAGGCTGAAGGTCCTCCAGCACAAATGTCTTGCTTCTCTTTAATCTGCTATGCTCCAGCACTGATGATTGGGGGAAAAAAAATGAAAGAGAGAGGAAAAAAGGGCAGAAAGAAATGAGGAAATGCTCAAGCTCTGAACGCTGTGATAAATATCACATTTTTACTGCCTCCTGTAATAGACATTTGGAATTGCCTACAGCCATCCAAATCTATATATAAGGCAAATCTAATAAAATCTGTAAAAGATAATAAAGATGATAGCTTCTTCCTGCTTTGAAGGCTGCTGTTTTCTATGGTATTATTATGTTTACATACAACAGTTTTTGGTGAGAGAAGAACGTTCATAGGAGGAAAGGCAGCTTCACAGATGCTCCTAAGAACCAGATTTCTAAAATACATCTAATGCTTTGAAATGGTACCAAACCTCGATCACCATTCTGCTACTTACCCTTCCTGGGATCACCAGATTGTCAATGCCTATCAAGTCTTTCTTGAGTTCATGCAGCTTCTGGAAGTTTTCCATCTTTATCATATTGCCGTGGAGCTGAGCCACCATTTCTGTAATCTCAGCCAAAGCAGCTAGATAAACAAAACCATAAAATGCTTTTTATGAACTTACAAAGAACTTTCAAAAAGAAAGGCTTCTGTCTGCAGAAAGCAACTCATGAGCACCACTCCTCCTTGTGATACCCTTTTCCTTCAGAGTGTAAACCTATTCAGGCAGACTAAAAGCCTTACAAACTCTGGGCATCATCGTGTTGAGGGTGGAGAGTTGTAGTGAAGAGACAATTTATCCACCTGAAAGTTCGCTCTACTTTAGCTACAGAAACTTTGAAGGGGTACTCAAGTCAATTTACAGCACCAATGTAGAGGTTGTACTATCTAATCAACTTAGGGAATTGGGCACAAAATCGCTTCATCACTTTATCTTTTCCAGGGGATCAGCTCATAGACTGGCTCCCGGCGCCATTATGTACATGAGCACAACCTGGATACATCCAAATGGATAGGCTATTTTTAAATAAACATTAAAGAAGAAAAAGTCTCTGTATCATTGAGAAGACACCTGGGGTTGCTGTCCCTACCCAGACTGGTTCCTCCCTCTTCTGTCCTGGGAGAAGCCACAGAATCACGAGTTTATTTCCAAGATCAGACGTGAGCCAGTTATGACAATGCTTATAAAACAAGTGTGGGCCCCAACAGACTGGACTTTTCAAACTCCATTTTAAGCAGATGTTTTCCACACTTCAGTATTTTGATGATTGTTCTATGATTACTTTCCAGATTTTCATATATATATGCTGCTGGGAGCAGCCACGCTGAGCACAGCTCCCTGTCCACATCCTGCACTGAGTGGCAACCATGCAGGTAACAGTTATCTTCAAATGGAGACAGAGTACAGTGGGATGGGAAACCAACATACAGAAAGAGGAAAGCAAATAAAAAGAAACAGCAGTGACCTCAGACTACAGGATGAACATTTATTCACATTTAGAAAAAAAAACACACCACCACCAAAAAAACCCACCCCAATACGTTGGCAGCTTTTAGTTCCTGAAACAAATCATGGAAGTGGTAATAGAACAAAGCGTCTATCTGGAAAAATAATATTCTCCTTAAGACTGTGTTAAAGACATAACAACAAGCAGCCACGTGGGGTCAGATCAAGGGTTCACCTGGGCCAATACCCTCTGTTACCAGCGGATATCTAGGGAAAGCTGAGAATAAGATAAGCACATCTGGCATGTCCTCCATGTTCTCTCCCAACTATTTTCAGCTCGAGGGACTTCCTGAACTGCATGTCATTTCTGTGTACTTAATAACCCCCGGCAGATTTCTCTTCCAAGTGTTTGTCCACAGTGTGCCATAATGTGTATACAACAGCAACTCTAATCCTACTGTTTCTGGTCTTCTGAGTGATTGATTTTGCAACTCAATCCTCTCTTAATTATGCTGTAAGGAAAAAAAAGTGTTTGTACATGCACCACTAATGTTCCCCAGCTCTGGGAATTGATGTCTTTTGCCCTGCTTACCTCTTGAATCCCTGAAGTCTACGTGGTTTGGTGGGTAGTGTTTGCAAAGTCTCTCCATTATCTGCTTGTAGTGCATAAGCCTATGTAAAGGCCTGAGCAGGAAGGTATTGAGAGGCAAGTAGCAAACTTTCTGTAGCTCGAAGTCCCTGCAAAAGGTCTCCAGCTTGCGAGAGTTCTTGATTCCATTCTCCAACTCAGTTAAAATCTCATTGTGCTTCCACAGGTGAATTGTCAGTTGCTTAATAGGCATAAAGAAAGTAAAAGCATGTGGTAGAGCTATTAGCAAACACTGAGATGTGACTCACAACCATTCACTCCAAACCCATACCAGTAAAAAATCTAGCTATCACAGCCATTGGGATTTTGCAAACAATATTGCTGTGCAACACAGTGGCTCTGATATGTACTTGAAAAGAAGAAATGTCATGACTAGTGTGAAGTACACCCCTCATCCCCTCTGCATTCCCTGTAAGACAAAGTACATGAGTGAACAAAGCTAACTGTCTCACATCAATGAGAAATCCAAAGGCAAAGAGATGACGTGAACACAGCTCATACAAGCAGGAGCAGCAGGGAGAGAGACAGCATGGATGCAGTAGCAGGAAATAAAATTGGATTTCACAGAAGATGAAGGTAATTAGGTGCATTTGCAGCATCTCTTTGGTGCCTTTGGAAAACTGAGATGCAGGCAACTGGATCTCTAGCTTCTGTCCCCCTGTTCTTAATGAGATGTTGCATTTCCTGGGATTCTGAACAAAATATATAGGAGGTGTCGGCAGTAATGGCTAAGTGAGAGTGCTCCATCCTTGGTTTACATCCTATACTGCTTAGTGCAGTTCATAGGCACTGGAATGGGCTGCCCAGAGAGGTGGTGGAGTCACTGACCCTGGAGGTGTTCAAGGAACGTTTGGACGTTGTGTTGAGAGACATGGTTTAGTGAGAACTATTGGTGATGGGTGGATGGTTGGATTGGGTGATCCTGTGGGTCTTTTCCAACCTTGGTGATTCTATGACTCTAATAACATGATCCCACTGGCAGTGGTAGTTATGCACCAGTGAGTGACCGAAGTTGGCAAGGCATACACAATTCCACTTAGGTTACAGTACCACTGACACTGCTGGGTCCCATCTAAAAGGATTTAGCAGTATTTTTTCTTCTTTAACAACTAACCCAAGGGTTTTCTTTGTGTTTTGCAAAAGCTAAATAGATTCTTCAGGCAGCACAGAGCTTTCCCGAGCAGCTAGATAAGGTTCTCCAACACTTGGTAAAATATCATCCAGCAACAAAACAAAATCAAATGGGTGTACTGAACGGACGTCAGAAAACAGTTTGGTTTAATTTAAAACTCCTGATTTTTGACCCATCAACTCCCTCTCCCTTTGATATGTGATATCTTTCCCAGAAACATCACATCCCTGCAGGCAAGCTGTTTCCCTCATACACACTGCAACACCCTACAAAGACACTGCAGATCCTCGGGACAACTACAGAGGCTGCCCATTAATTATTTGTTCCTGATTTTCCTCCTATGTTAATTAAACAAAGATTGTCAGTTTTCAGGTCTTCTGACAGGTCTCGTGATAAAGATGGAAAGTTTTAACTAGCTGTATTGCTTCCTATGCAGTTCCTAAGGTCAAACTGGGTTTTGCCCCTTTACTCCACGTATCTGTGCTTATCAGCAATAGGTCTCAAAGCAAATGGAACAAAATCCTCTAATGGGAAAGGGAGAACAGTGAAGGCGAAAGCAAGCCAGCGGGTCTATATTACAGTGTATAGCATCCTTAGACCAGTTGCAGAAGGACCAGATCAGACAACCAAGGACAACATTTAACACTACGGGGTACTGAGAGCAGGAGGATAATTTGTCGAAAGCTCCCTGAGATTCCAAAAGCTGCTTGCATAAAGGTGTGCCCCCCTTGAGAGGAGGGGTGGGGGGTAGGAAAGCCCCCTGTGTTTCTTCTGAGGCATCTGAATTGTGCCTTGATGGGAAAAAGCTGTTGCTACTTTATTAGTGGCAAAGCCGTCTGTGTGTCGGGGGCTGTAAATCAGGATTTCTGTGCTCCCTTTTTTTCCCACTCATTCTGTAACGGCTTCCACGTCACTTAACCTCCCTGCACACCCAACTGTACTTCTTAGCGTCAAGCTACATTTACATATACTGCTCACACACGTGCTCTGGCTTTCAGCTTTAAAGAGAGGAGAACTAATTATTCTCATTCATTCAATCTTTCATCTCGCTTGGTGCTGCGGTGCACCAGCAGAAGTTCTCAAAATCAAACCAGCACCCAGGTTAAGGTCACTGCTCCTGCAATGCTTTAATACTTTTATTTGCATACAGAAGTGGGAACAGTTGGCTTCTGAAGAACCTCTTCAGACATACCAATTCTGATGTGTTATTTGCAAGAATAAAGAACTGGGAATTATGTGCTTCTCAACTTCTGTGTTTATCGTTCCAGTAATTAAAAGGAGCTTATAAACAGGAGGGAAATCAACATTTTACATGGGCAGATAGTGAGAATACAAGGGGGAATGGTTTTAAACTAAATGAGCGGAGATTTAGGTTAGATGTCAGGGGGAAATTTTTCAGTCTGAGGGCAGTGAAGCACTGGCACAGGCCGCCCAGAGAAACTGTGAGTGCCCCATCCCTGGAGATGCTCAAGGCCAGGTTGGATGGGACCTTGATCTAGTGCCTGATTTTGTGGTTGGCAACCCTGCCCATGGCAGGGACTTGGAACTAGGTGACCTTGGAGGTCCCTCCCAGCCCAAGCCATACTGTGATTTTGGTTGCTCCTAAATTTGGAGAAGGAGTTGAGGAAGAGGGCTGAGAAGTTTAGTCAGCTTGCAATTCTGCAATCCCAGTGCTCCCCAAACACATGATATTTCATTGAAGGAAACTTGTATAGCATAAGCTTTGATTACAACTGGCAAAACCCAGCACAGCAGGCAACATCACATGAAAATGAAATGCAGGCTCAACTCTAATCCATGCGAAAGCTTAATAGTTATGAGATCATTCCTACCTTCATACCCTGAATGTTCTTTAGCATAACATCCCCGATTCTTTGGTGACCTCCTTTAATGTGAGCGTTAGAGCGGCCTTCCCTGTCAGCAACAGAAAGAGCACACAGGTTAGTCAAGCAATATAACCACTTGTATAATCACCTACAGGCACAGAAAGGACCCCAGCAGCTCATTTCTTTCTGGCCCTAACCCTGTGCTCAGCAGCACGTGAGGTGTCTTCCAAATGGGACTCCTGGGGCCAAGCAGGCCTGGCAGCAGCACGGCCGTCACTTCACAGGATCGGACTTCTACAGAGAATCGCCAAGGTTTTTAAACGTACGAGAGGAGACTGGAAATGCCTCAAGGAAAAGGAAGGCATCAAAACGTCATTGTGACACATGGGCTTACAGCAGAAGGACACCGCTGTTATGAATACCAAAAGCAAGTTAAGAGTACCCAGAAACAAGCGGATCCCACTCTGAATATCTTTCTGCTTGTGCAAGGGACAGTGGGACAAAACAATCTGCCCAGCACCCGGGTTTGACTCATCAGCATTACATACTGGCAGGGGAATTAATTTTCAGTATGTCACTTTTGGTATTAGAACTGCAAACCACTCCCTCCCGGCCAGCTGTGCCTGGGTGGGTGCTGCCTCTGGGAGAAGCTCAGCTCCTGATGAAAAAGACATTTCTGCTTCAAACCCATGTGCGAGACAGGCAGGGACGCCACAGGCTGAATGGATCCAAACACATCTCTGAGAGAACACAGGAGGAAAAAGCATGAGTATAAGAACCAAACTGTTCCAATTAAGTTAGATTTTCCAAAGGAAACCAGCTGGGGGGGGTGGGGAAGGGGAGAACCACTGCCTCCTTCCCTTTCCAACTGCTAATACTGCTTCCAAGTTTCCTGCAGGGTGGCTTTTTTTCATGCTGTCCTCAATGTTTTAAATCCAGTGCAGTTCCCACATCTGCATATTGGGAGATCGATCTGCAGGCAGGGCAACTGCAATTCAGCCAAAGCAACGCGCTACCATGGGAGAGGGCAGGAATACAAGCAAGTTCTCAATGAACCCAGGAATAAAAGGACCTCTTTTTTGTGCTATTGCTAGTGGATATATTGGCTTTCCCCAGTTTATGGCTCTATGTGTGCAATGAAGGAAGAAAAGGAAAACCAGATGGTAAAACCCTGCATTCCTCAGTACCATCATTAGCCAGAGAGGTCCCACACTCACCACATGATAGAAGGTACAGCTGTTATTAGGAACACACTGTTCACTGGTAAGACACTTAAAAAAACCCATACAATGTGTATATTTTAAATCTCTGCATTATTGCATGAGTATATTCTGACACACATCTTGTTCTGTAAAGATAGACGTGGTTATATCCATGGTGGATAACCTCTCTGCGAGCCCTTCTAACCAGGAAATGCGGAGGGCACGGCTTGTGGACGCTGTGTGGTAACATCCCCCTCTTCATCCTCCCATAGACAAAGGGTCTCAGCTGATAAACAAGGGATTGCTCCATGTTCATCTAAACAATATCCAGTTTCATCAGCTGTCTTTAATTATGTCCCATTGTGCTAAGCCCCTCAGGCACTCACACGCGTACGTAAACAAGAAAAATACAGTTCTCTACAGGACACTTCATGTTTTTTCTGAAACCAAAAGCTATGCTGGGGTAGGAAGTTGGGTTGTGTTAGTGGTGACTGTAAGTAGCATTTCCAGTTCTGCAAAAACACTACGTTAAATAAACACTGCCATCGTCAAAACAGGCTGAAGAAGTTATCTATAGTGCAAAGAACAACAGAGGTACGTATGGGTGTTACAAGATTACTGTTTCTGAATTCTTTGAGGACATAAGTCTGGTCTATAGAAAATTGCTGTTCTGATCTCAAGGCTACACATTAGCTGGTTAGAACACTCCTTGCCAAGTCCGTATCTACCAGACAACTGCTCAAAGGCCGACCCCAATCCTACCAAAGTCACAGTGAATGCGTCCCCTGACTTTGTGAACTCAGCTTGTATTTAGTTCAGTTGTTCCTTCAGCAGTCAGGTCCTTATGTCCTAAAAGCTGGCCCTCTGGCCCCTCTTCAGCTCAGCCACCACTGACTGCTGGCACAGCATCTCATCGCATCAGCCACACACATGGCATCAGGAACATTCCCCTTTGTTAGCTTTTGTCCAATGCTTCTTTTTTTCTAACAGTATGGGCTTTCATCTTGCTCAGCATCTTGCCAGAGAGAGAAAGAGGGAGGCAACAGCCTTTCTCTAGCTACTGGCTAATCAAACGAGAGAGGTAACCTGTGCTGCAGGCAGACAAGTACTTCTGGAAGATATAAAACTCTAAGAAAATCCAGAAACTTGATGACTGCATCAGCAGGGCTGGGACAGGATGGCTGCACATCTGTCTTCTGCCTCCTAAATCACAGAATCATAGAATGGACCAGGTTGAAAAGGACCACAATGATCATAGACTTTCAATCCCCCTGCTATGTGCAGGGTCACCAACCACCAGACCAGGCTGCCCAGAGCCACATCCAGCCTGGCCTTCAATGCCTCCAGGGATGGGGCATCCACAGCCTCCTTGGGCAACCTGTTCCAGTGCGTCACCACCCTCTGAATGAAAAACTTCCTCCTAATATCCAACCTAAACCTCCCCTGTCCTATCACTATCCACCCTTGTAAACAGCCGTTCCCCCTCCTGTTTATAAGCTCCACTAAAGTACTGGAAGGACCCCTAAAACTCCTTCTCTACTCCTTAGCTCTCTCCCTGGACTCCACCGCAACTCCTGCACTACAGAGCCCTCATCCCAGCTCCTGTGTTCAAATCATGGACAATTTAAAAAAGCACCCAACCTATCAGGTGGTGTCTGACTGCTTCAGCAGACCAAAGCTCAGCAGCAAAAGACAGAACTCTCCCTGTGGTGTATGTTTTGAATAACAACACAGCGTGCTGAGGGAGAAGCTGCTCATTTGCTATGCGTTGATGGCTGTATTGTTCTTACCCCTCATCTTCACAGGTCACTGTCTGAACACGGTATCTATCTGAGGGACACAGCTCAGGGATGAGGCTGCTACCAATCTTCACTGTGAGCTGATTTACGACTCCCAGATCTATAGAAAATACTGGAGATGGCTTCCTCAAAAATAATGCGCCCTCACTCTGCTATGGGGAGGTCTAATGCTGCTGAAAGTCATGGTGAGCGGTGGAGATACCATCTATAAGAAGTTCATTTCCCATTTGTCTCCAAAAAGCCCCTTCTTTCTTACACAAGCAAGTATATAACTACAAGTAAAGAAAAGGTGATCCATTTTTTTTTACCTGATAAGAGACTCAAAAACTACCTTATACAACACTACAAAAGGCCACCAGCTCGACTTACAGGGATTACACAAGTAGCCGTACTGAGTTTTCCAATTAAATTTCTAGCTTCTCAGTGCACATCACTGAAAAATGAATTAAAGGAAACCCCAGGAAAGCCCATGCTACCCTCAGTCCTCCAGGATGGCCAACAGAAGGAACGAAAGTCTGGTGATGATGGGAAGGCAAAGAAGGAAGCAAAGGCATCTCATCTCATTACAGATCTCTTTCCAGGTCAACATAACAATTGAAATTGCAGGCCCTTAACTGCAGCAAAAAATTTAAATGGCTGCAAATTGTATTTGCAGTGCATGACCTTCTGCTACAGGCTTAGGAACAGCATATCCTCCTGGGTAGTAGAGCTCATCTTTAAGCACTTATACGCTTTAGGCTTTCCAAGAGTACCACTAACTAAAGTTCTATCATTAAGCCATGTCTTTAACGTTCACCATCAAAGCTAGTTTTTACACTAGCTGACTTGTTGGCACTTGAGCATGTAAGAAGGCAGATAAGGATTGCAGCCTTGTTTATATAAACTGTTTATCAGGACGTTTTTCCAGACCACAAGTACTACTTCCCCAACAAAAAAATGGTTAATAAATCACCATTTAGCTCATCTGTCTAACACCTCTCTGAGTGCTTTTTATTACAGGTTTTCAAACTGGCTCCCATGAATCCTGATTGAGCCCTTTCCTTTCATATGCTAAGATCTAAGAGCCTTCTTGCAAATTACCAGCCACATATTTCTCAGCCACATCTGGTAGAACCCAGCAGCAGCTTTCCTCAGAAGTGCCTTTGAACAGGAACTCAAATTACTGGCTTCCTTGGGAGAGGATGAGTCTGCCTACGCTTCTTGAAAGCACATAAGGCTTTTTCTTTCCAGCATATGATAAGGGCCCAAACACCAATTCACACTTCTTAACAGGGCTTCACAGGGGAGATGTGGCTATTCTGGCTTGCCCTGGCATTGCTCTCTGCAGAGCCTAGCAGTCAACCAAGGGGGAAATGTATGGTTTTCCATTTGCCACGTTCTGTCAGAATTAACAGAAATCAGTTTGGAAACCTTCAATACAAACACTTGAATGGGTGTGGGAAGATGAGCTCAACTTTTTGGCAGGCAAATACTGCGTGTGGCCCAAATGAGTGGCCCTTTAAGCAGCTTACATAAATGAAGGAGTAGAGTCCAAGTGACTTCTCAGAGTCAGCTGGCTAATGGAGCACATCACACTGCATTGTCCACATCTCTTCCTCCTCAACATAAAACCTCCAGGCCCCAGGCAGTAAGAGCCAGCTTTAAGACACTGAGATACTTCTCATCCAGAGAAGCAAAAAGGGCTGGGGACTCCTTTGATGGAAAATACTGACCAGACCACGGTACTGCTGATCTGGTGATGCCACACAGTAAAAAGCACTGGGAATCTGCTCAGCATCATGGCCAGAATGAAGCTCTGGCTGCAAAAAATGCAGCAAGTTCCAATTTTCTGCAGTTGGCTATTGGTGTCAGCATCAGTTCACATCTTGTTAAAGACATCCTCACCAGGATCTTCTGCTTTTAGTACGAAAAATGGGTGAGTTGCATAAAGAAACAAATCAGTCCTGCCAGAATCCATAACTGGGTCAAAAGGATACCAGCCCTTTAGATGCTCAGTAGCAGATTCAAACAGTTCAGAAGCTATCCAGCAAGCCAGGAATGCTTTTAGTAATATGCATAACTTGAGTTTCTTTGAGCCAAACACTAAAAAATCTATCGATGTTTAAATAAATTAAAAGCACAGAGTTATCTAACAATTGTTATGAGCGATCTTCCCTTGGCCTTAGTCCCTACACGGCCTTTTTCCAGAGCATCAGTTTCAATATGACCCAAGGTATGAGCAGGGACAGCTTTCTGCAGGAGCTTCCAACACACAGCGCAAAGGCTTGGAGCACACCTTCGACAAGCAAACCGACGCCTGGGCTGCACTGCCTACACACAGCATCCCAGGAGCTCCCATAGCACACCTGAGGAGTGGGGGCTGTTGGGAGCTTGATAAAGTCCCTTACACTTTTATCCAAAGACCCATTATTTCTGATGAATGCAGAGCACGTCTGTGTCTCACCTTCCTTCCCCACTCTCTGGTAAAAGAGCTGATGGAGATAAATCAGATATAAATGAGCTCGCTTGTATCCTGCAGTGGTGTCATGGAGCTCAGTGGCAGCCAGACTCACAAGGATCTGCATATCTGCTTTAGAGGCTGGTCAGTGCTCTGTGTTGAAACCACTGGCTTAAAATACCCAGGGCCAAAGGTACTGGGACAATCACAACAGCATGGGCGTTGAGCTAAATGACCTTGACCACGCTGCTGGAGAAATTCCTCACCGTGTTGCTCTTTTACACACTGAGAGAGAGCTTATTTTTGCTACTCACCATTTAATTAAACAGCAGTCTCTACAGGATAAGAGTTTATTGCTTGCGACTTACTTCAGCATCTGTGGCATATAAAAACACCAACACCTCCAAAACAACACCTGCCAGCTAGTCTGCCTCCCCCCACAATGGGGCATATTCAGATCCTCCAGAACTTTAAAAAGCAAACATTTACACGAGGTAAACCCAAGCTGTCAGCTGCCAGCTGGGTCCAGATCGGGAGCAGGAACGTGACTGCTTTTCTGTCACGTGAATCAGAGCAGCTGATAGAGAATTCACAGCGGCCCTGCACTGACCACGGAAGGACGTGCAAGAGCTGATCTGCCAAAGTCAGATTGAGGTGCCCAGCTGGAGCAAAGTTACCTCATCAGAGTATTTTTGAATTGCAAACCAAGTTCACAGCAGATCAGCGCTCCGTGTCATAGAAAAGCTACAGTTTTAATATGGCATTAGGAGCCTTAAAGTGAGGTTCGCTGTTCTATGAAACCACAGCGTCTGGACACAAGGATAAGTTAGAAAACAAAAGGCTAACTCAGCTCTAAAAGCAGCTAACTGAAGAGGAGGGAAAGATAAAGCCACAGAAAATCAAAAAGCCTAAATATTCATTAGGAGTTTCCTCTTCCAGCTGAATTTCCCAGATACCGCATTTTCACTTCAGTGCCCATGTCTGGGGACCTCCAATGGGGCTGCAGAGTTTTGTCCCTGATATGTACAAAATGGAAAACACAAGGTCTTATTTGCAGTCTTTGAACCTCTTGTGGAGTTCAAAAGAGATTTGCTTTCTACTTTCTCTATTCTCTAAACCCAATAGCCTTGGGTTAGGCAGTTATTGCAACACAATTCAGTTTTCAAAAGCATCACATCTGAGCAGGAGGTTGGCATACACCTGTAGTAACACAAGCAACCAGAGGATACAGGTTGATCCTAGGTCAACGCGTGCCCGAGGAATTAGCACACATAAAGCTCACTATATGAGAATGGTTTGGTAGAGAGCAGAACTTGGCACTTCCTGAACTACAGATCTTCCTTTTCTCACCACACATCCTTCAACCCCATTTCAAGTGCAGTTAATCCTAGGGTGTGGGTGGAGAAGCAGTCACAACTTCACAGCATTTGAAAAAGCCCTCTCAGCGTACCTGTCATAAGTATTCCTTATTGAAAAGCAATTAGCACCAGCAAGTAGGTATCCTGACTCAATTAAAACAGCAGCAGCTGCCCAATGAAGAAAAGGACACGGAGGCAGGGTTGCTGTGCAGTAAGCTTATGTCAAGCATCAACCACAGAGCGATAGCTGAGGATTTCAGCTCCAAGAGGCAATACCACATTCCTTTCCCCAAAAGTATACGTTAATTACGGAACTGCAAAGTGTGTTTGGAGAATATTAGTCTGCAGTGGGCTGTGCTCTCATTCAGTGACCTCGCTCATCACAACACAAGAGCTAAACTCAGGCACTCTTAAGATTGTGTCTTGCTTTTGCTTTCATTCATTAGTTGCACGGGCATCAAACTGATCGGCACTCCTCCGCTCTGCCTGCAAGGTACACATTCACTGCTTTCACAGCGTTTTCCACGGTCACTTTTCTAACTGAGTAGGAAAAGTTGGCTCCCAGGACCTAAGATAACCCACCAGAGATGTCTACACAGAAAATAACAGTCCAGTCCAGACAAGTCTAATCACAGCAAGGAGAGGGCTTCTGTGTGCCGTGTCTGCTCTGACGTCGCTGATTAAACGCACTGAGCTAAAGCACTGCCAGGGAAGAACTACTGAATTCACAGCTATTCCACACACATGCCGTGTTTTGTTGCCGCTATTAAACTAAGGATAGATAAATTTTAAGCCCGGTGTAATATTCTGATAGTCCGTTCTTCTCTGTCCGTTGTAGGGTGCACTCTGAGAGTGCCAAGTATGAGGTGCTGCGGAATAGGCTGCTGCTCTCTGAAATTTCTCTCAGCTTAGCCCTGTTAAACAGAAACAGGATTTGGTCCTTCACCTCCCCCTCTTTATGACTCATAAGCCTTGCCTGCAGAAGGGCAGCCGCACAGAAACACTGACATTTGCAATAGAAAGCTTCATCCAGTGTTACGATCTCATTTACATGTGTCTGTACCTGACTGAGACATCTGAGCAACAGAGTTTGTCAAGTAAACACGAACAAAGCATGACTCAGCATCTGCAGCCCGATAACAACCGACATCTGTAGCTTCACAAATGAATCACAACCATCAAATCACAGAGAGTGAGCAAAAAAAAGAGAGTGCAAAAGTGCTAGGCCGCGTGAAATAACACTGCTAAATAACAAAAAATCAGTCTTACCACAGAGCAAGTCTCTGCTCAATTTCCTTGAGAAAACCAGTGTGAAATTTGTGCAAAGGTTCGAAGTTGGAGAATATGAGGTTTTTCAGAGTCTCGGGCATGCAATCCTCTTTACTCACTGCACTCTGAAACCACTACAAACAGAAAAGAAGGACGATTACCAAGGGGGTGGCATGCAGCAAGTATGACCATTGCTGGCCTCACCCAACACCCACAGACCTAACCCAGTAGGGAGCTTTCCAGCTGGCACTGGGGACGTCATTCCAGCTACCCCAACACTCCCACCTGCTGAACTGGTGCTCTTAGCAGTGGTCAGCCACTGCACGGGTGAAAAAGGAACTCCCTTCCTCTTCGCCATCACTGATCAAATCTCAAGAATTCTTTTCAAGCCCAAATTGGATTTGCAGATCCTGTAGGTGCAGGAGGATTTTCTCCAGAGAATACTTGGAAGTGTCCCAGTAAAACCACAAAATACCCCCTGCATTTTACTTTGCTGAGTTCTGTCTGAAATCCCACTGACAGGAGTTAGGATAGCAAACACTTAAGCCCACGGTGCTGCAAAGTGAACCAGTAGCACGGCATGTTGCACTCTCAAGACAAGTTGCTGGCAGCAGGAAACAGGAGGGTCAGGCCCAACACTCTTAAGGCTGCAACAGGCTCCTGCTCAGTTTTCCTCGTTATTTTGCTCTGGGAGACACATGGGTGATGTAAAACCAGAGGACTATGGGGCTTGCCGAGGCTTACTGTTCTCTTTAACATGGTAACTGCTCCCTCTCCTTGCTGCCCTGAGGGGCTCTAGCTATCTATGGTTGCCTTCCAGCAATACACACAAGGCTGTTGGGATCCTATAAAAGACACAGTAGGCTTGACACTGCATCAGCTGACCCAGACCTAGGTTACACGGTGGCAATCCTAAGCCTCCCCCTCTGCCATTTTATTCCTGCACTGAGCACAGCTAAGACCAAAGAACTGCAGGCCTACCAAGTCTTGTGCTTCACTCATGAAACTTGCTCTTGTCTTTTCTAATGACACTGACTGCTCATTCTCTCCCAGTGGCCTCCTGGGCCAGAGACCTGCACGGTCTCTGATGGGTCTCATCATTATATGCTAAGATCCTTTCTATGGCTCTCTTCAAATTTGCCTGCTACAAGGATAAAGGGCTCGGTGTTGGTTGGACCTAAGGCAGAAACTGGCAGGGAGCTATGAAGAGGTCAAACTTGCTGCTTCTGCAGCTGCTGAGTGAAATGAAAAACAAAAGCAGCACATCTGTTGATAGGACTGAAGCAATGATCACTGTCCCACACAGCCTGGCATCTCTGCAAAGCCAGGATCAGTAGGCAGAGAAGCCACAGCTATCCTGCTGGCTCTAACAACCATGCTGCTCCAGCTTACATCAGCTGTGTCTAATTTGGTGTCAGATCAACTTCATCTGCCACGTGGTATCCTGCAGTAGAAGAGAAACTGGGGAGGTGTCTCTTCCTGGTTCCCCACTGGTAGCAACAGACTCTTCCCTGCAGCATGTCCTCTTTAACCACAACATTTGATGCACAACGTGGGAATGCACCCTTAATGCACAGCCTCATAGAGGTTCGCCCACTGGGCAATTAAACATCTGTGAAGTCTAGAACTGACAGAACTGCTGAAATACCTTCAGATGGTTTGGACCCAGCTCCTTCTCACAGATAACTATTGTTTAAGGCCAAATCTTGCGTACATTACTCTTGAAAATTAAATAGGACAGTTGTGTGTGCAAAGTAGGCACCTGTCTGAGTGATTTTAACAATCACACACCGATAAGATGCTACAAAATAGAAAGTTATTTAACAGTGAATTCTACTTACTGAAAAGTCAGAAACATTCCAATAGGTGCTCTACCATACTTGACGTTAAATGGAAGGCATTTAAGCCAGAAAGAAACATCAGTACGACCCCCGAGGGAGCAACTTCACTTTTAAGAGAAATCATTGTAATTGCTAAAAATGCCTGTGGGTTTTCAACCACAAAGCGTGAGAGCAAGAAAGAATAACTGAACTGTGTTCCAAGTTCCTCAACCTGAAGGAGTTTCATAGCGTATGTTACTAACCACAGGGCAATCCCTCACTTTCTGCTGCTTGCGTTACCTCCTCCCTAGAGTTGTACTCCTGTGCACCGCAGAGAATACCTACAGTGCAGCACATAAAAGCAGTGTGGAACGGTTACGATGTTAAATGGAGCGGGTGAAATCCTCCTGCTGGCTGCAGCTTCACATGTTCCACCGGTAACGCTAAAGTAAACATACCGATGTGATGACTTCAAGGTCCTTCAGGTACGTTCGTTCTGTGGTTGCTACTTCTTTAGCAATGAAGTAAGCCTTCTCAGTTGGGAATCTCTGCAAATTGCAAACACATTAGGTTTTTGTCTGCTTTTATGGAGCTGCTTACTGTAGAAAAGAAACTGCAGACAACAATCACCAAGAGAGTGACAAACTAGTGACCCTTGCTTGTGGTTACTGTGACTCATGCTTGACTTTTCATAAGCCCTGAAGCCCTGGAAACAATTCTGCCATGCCAACACAAGAGAACAAACACCTTCTATGGGCTCTTCAGAGATTTCTTTCTCCCACGAGGTTTTCAAAGCTGATGTTCTTTTTGGCTTATTGCACACCTGTGGAACAGGACATATTCTGGAGTTCGCAAAAAAATCCTTTGTAGGTTAAGACAACCACTTGAACCACATCTGACAAATGCTGCAAAAAACTAGTGCCTAATTGTTACAGGTTTCATTGTCAGAGTACGAATCTATAGCAAAATACTCAACAAAACAACCAAATCTGGATGATTTTCTCAGTGCAGCTGGACAACCTAGCAGTGGGAGAGAGGAAGGATTTTAGGGTATTCTATAAAGCTCTAATTTACCCAACTCTCATTTTCCTGTGTTATCCAAGAGGCAAAAGTGGTTCTGACCTCTCAGTTCTTGCCCTGTGCTGCTCATGGAGCTAAAAGGAAGATCCATAAATCTTTTGCTCTGTGCTTCCTTCCTGAAGAGCAGCAATGTACAGCATGCACCAGAAAGGGATGTGAGGCAAGACCGTGCGGGCATTTCCCAGTCACAGTATAATGCCATGGGAACCATCATCAGCTGGTATAAACTAGAACAGTCTGCTGCTGTACCTTGGGCTGGCAGAGAGAATTGTGAGCCTATTAATAGCTTTTTGGCTTTTCTGATTTCTTTCACGTGTCTTCCATACACACGCCGCCACTTTCACCAGAGCCAGCTGAGTTCCTACCTTCTTCCTCCTGAGATGCTCCCAGCTCAGGAAAAAAAGCAGGCAACAGAAGCACGAGCACAGCCCGCCTCTTCCTGCAGCACAGGAGGGATGAGCTGGCAGACACTGAGAATACCCTGGCTCACACAGAATCACTTCTGTCACTGAAGAGAGTTTTGGATGCGATGCTCCCTTATGGTTTTGCTGCAATGATGGGGCTGAGCCAAACACTTCCAGCTGAGCACTGCAGGCTGGAGTTCAAAGAGAGTATTTTCCACTCCCAAATGGTCCCAGTGTTGCTCTCTGAAGGGACAGACTGGGTTGTATGCTTCCGCACAGGCCCTACACTGCCCCTTTTCCGTCTGTTACCTGGAAATTCTCCCTCCAATACCACACTGGATCTAACTGCTTTGTTACACCAAACTACTAAACTCCTCCCCCTAAAAACAAGCCAGACTTATAAGGGACCCTATGACAAAAACCTCAGAATTAACACTGTCGCCCAAAGGATTGGCCCAGATTTATCCCACCTTAGGGGCATGGAGCCCTTCTTCCTTCTGCTGCTTAAAGAGGAACTAACTCCCTAACTCCTGCACCTCTGTTCGGGAGGATGAATCCAGGCCTCTGAGCTCTCAGTGGCAGCCCCTCTGTGGTTCTGGCAAGACCCACTCTAAACTGGGTGCTCAGCCTCAGAAGCACAGAGAGCCCTTGGACACATCATGACTGAGGGCAGCAGACACCAAGTGGCCCAACTCAAATTATTTATGTGGATCTATGATGAGAAAGCTGCAAGGGGCGTAGATATTAGTAGCTTTGACAACAGCAGACACAATGCAATGCAGACAGGAGGGCCAAAACCCACTGCCTTACCTTTTTTTTGACTTCTTCCTCTTCCTCAGTCCTGATGCACGATGGGTCATTCAGCAAAGGGCTTATCAAGGGAGATGACTGCTTGGCATCAGGGCTCAAGTTTGGAGATAATGACATGTTTGCCACTGATGGTCCTCCTTGGGAATTGATGGAAAGCTCTGACAGATGAGGGCTGCCAGTCAGAGAACCTGCTAAAAAAATGGTACAACAGAAACCAGTTAGGACACGCTCACTCTATAAAGTACAAAAAAATCACCACCTTACGTTGCAGCATGTGAAATTACACTACAATATAAAGCCACCGGGGTCCTCAAACTTGTCCAAATGGACCTGAAGTCGGAGGAGCTGAGTCCACTTGCATTAGCCAAGGGACTGGAGTGTTTTTTCTTAGCTGATGAAACTGGCTGAAATTAGTGTCTCTGTAAGGAAGGGATGAGGGCATACATGACTGAGCTGCAAGATTTACAGCTATACATCAAATTAATACCAAATTTTTCACCATTGTCACCTATTCTATAAAAGAGAATAAATAAAACAATAAGGGAGTCACCCTAGAAGTGCCATTCCTTCTAGCAAACTGACTCAAATCAGTACTCCATAGGGAGCTATAGGACACAGGTTTATCTAGTGGAAGTCTAGAGAAAAAGAAACAAAGACTTTCTACAGTAGTATTTCTGCTCAGTATCACCAGGTATATCTAACACGAAGGGAGAAAACTACTAGTTCCCCAATTGCTACACACAACACAAGTATGTATATTATACCTTGTAGGTCTTTCCATGCTCCTCTGATTGTTTGGGATGGAAATGCTAGTATTATATTTACATAAGAAAAGCAATATTTTTAATGCACACAGCATGACAACTTTTGATTAGCACAGATATAGAATCTCGTTTAATTTTGGATTTAAAATAGTAAAGAGTTAGACAATTAATTACACTTTCATGGATTCACGTACGCTACATTAAGTATTACTGAAATGAGCATTCTGTCTTCTGGGAAGCAGTTAGACTGCCGACTGCACAAAGGAGAGTTTGCCAAAAATGCCCACTGTTCTCCCAGTCATCCCCTCCTCCAAGCCTCTGCAAATCTAAACCTGTTTTAGAAGATGGATCTTTCATGTGGAAGAACATGATTTACAATCTGTACAGTTTTGGCATCATACCTTAAAGTCCAACCAGCTCTTGATTACCACAGCTAACAGACTGTCTAGGATTAAAGGTAAAATATACATCGCCACGTAAACTTAAGGGCAGATACATTATGCTGTCATGGGATGGGCTTTTAACCCTCTCTAGATTACGACAGGTAAATGCTCTTGCTAGTACAACACAGGTGAGACACTCCAGTAAACAGAGGCACCAATAAATATAATTAGGCCAGTAGTAAAACCTATTTATTTTCTGGAAGAACTTAGATTTATTGCTAGAACATGAATGTTTTCCAGTTCCAAAGCAGTTCATGTTTATATATCATTCCTTTGAAAAGAGAAGGAAAAACACAATACAGTCATCAGTTTACGTAATCTTGACAGTTATGTAGCCTATTATAAATCAAAGTCAAAGCAGTATTTGTCTGATATGAAATAAAGTTCTGTATTATTACAGCTAGAAAGAAAGATTTTATCAACAGTTTCACACTAAATCAGTGTTCAGTGAAATTGGAGAAAATGCCACAGCTTGTTACACAAATGTCAATTTTATTGACTCTAGCACACAACTGTATACAGTGTTTTCAAAAGAAATGGAATTCATCAATGAGAAGTAGTGAAACAGATTAATAGCAAGGTTGTAAGGTTAAGAGTGCTACACTCTACATTACAAAAGACATAAGAAAAGTGATATCACCTCAAACATGGAAACAAAGAAATTCTGGCACTATGCCTGTCATATGACAGCATAATAAATGATTTGCACCTCTGTGAGAAGTTCACAGGCATTATATTCTAGATGTTAAATAGCACCTATCTGTGATAGATAGATATAGATAAATCAACATATCTATCTACCTATTTGTAACTCTACATCTAACTTCAGGAGTACTGGAATTTTAATCAGTACAAGTAGAGTATTTAAAACTATAAAATAGCAGATGTACAGTGAATTAAAAAGACTTCCTAATCCACACTTGGAAGACACGACTTCAGAAAAGTATTATAAAAGTATCAAGAAAAACTGTGCCTGGTGGCTCACAGCATGGTTGTGTACCCTCACTGATTACAGACTTGCACACCAATACATCACTGCCACTCCAAGAGCTATCCTGCAGCAAGGTAAAATGCTACATTCTCTTCTTTTTTTGGTATGAAAGTGGATGTGAGCCATGTTCAAACACCAGCACCTACAAGCAAGAAGCGAGACCCCATTCGCCAATATGCCGAACAACTGAAAACTAAAGCTAGGTGTAAGAAATTGACCATATTGAAAAAGGGCCTCAAAATGTTGATCCTTTAGCACGTTCTGGGGCCTAATTACAACCAACATGGCCATAAAGATGAACACATCACATGTTGTTCTGGTAAAAAGTGGGAAAACAACTTGCTTGGCTGTGAGAATGTCAATAAATCACGAAGAAATGAAAACTGAAGGTCTTCTCCCCACCATCACCAGTCAGGACATGTGTCACGCTGATGGGTCAAGGCAATGCTGCAAAGTGATTTTCTCTTCTCTACGGAGGTGAGGAACAAATAATCTACATTAACCAAATGGTCTTTTCCTCCTTGTTTCATCTGACCTCCTGCCACAGAAGTGTATATCCATATATGCTTTACTCAGCAACTACATTCTGCAGAATATAAACAGAAGCAGAGGGAAGACCGAACTTATTTACAAGGTTCTGAAATTCCTCCCATTTTACCCAAAAGAATTCCTTGATTGACAACAAATTATTAGCATGTCAGTTGTCAGATAAGAAATGGAACTGCTCAGCGCCTTAGAGGCCTGAAAGGTTTGCAGCTGGTAACACAGAATCCTCTTCGCTCCTACTTCAAATCATCTTTATTTAGATTGAGACTTCAACTTGAGGGCCATCTGTCAAATATAATGGAGCTAGCTCTATATACACACAAACCAGAAGACAGATACAAAAGGATTGTTTATCTCCAGATGGCTTGAGAACATACTAAAAGGATATCCTTGGTGGAGTCGACAGGAATTAAACAAGTGCTTAAATACTTTTCTTGGGTTTAGGAACTTTGTTTTATGACCCTGGAAGAGAGAAGCAGGCTGGCTGGCTGCAATTCATCCTACCAGCAGTATCTGCTTTGCTCTAAGCTCCTATCATGCATAGATATTAAGCCAAAGGTACCGGCGTTGAGTTTGGCACCCAAGGAGACTTGGGCTAGCTGAGCTATGCTGCTTTAAAATATATCCAGTACCAGGGGAAAAAAGTTCATCATCAATGCTTTTCAGCTGATGAAGAAAGTCCCTCCCACAGGTCAATTCAAATCAAAGGTGTGCTGAACTGCGTGCTGCCTCTATGCTGGCAATAGACAAAATAAAATGACCGAAAATCTCAAGTTAGAGGCTTTAGCCTAACGAGGGAATGCTTATCTCTTTCTGAGGAAGATGGAGCCCAATATATCCTTCCTCCTTTATTCCCTTTTTCCTGAAAGTGATGAGTAACCAATTTATGCCATTTAGCATTCTGCTTCTACTTCAAATGAAATGATTCCCATCTCTACAAACGGTGTTTCAGCAGCAACGGAAACTACAGGAGTATGAAGATGTTTTTGTTTATGTTCCTCTGTGCAGTACCACAAAGTGAAAAGTATTCAATTGGAAGTATCAGCCATAACTGAAAATGCCTGGAATTCTGATGGAAAGTTTTATGTACAGCTACAGCCCCCATTCAAACTCAACTGAAAGGGTTATACACTTCTCAAGGCTTATAGGGTCATTATTAGAAATTTAAATATGTTAAGAATTAGGATAGTGCCTTCCTCAATACCTGGCATGTTGCTGGATTCCATGGTTATTACCTGTTAGACTTGCTCCATAGCTACTTAAGTTGGGAGATGTGACATCCAGATCCTAACTACTCAGCCTTAAGGGCAGATGAGTTTCTTCTACACTCCAGTTTGGTAAATGAAACCTAAGCTGGTGCCCCTCTGCCCTTGCATTACTGAATGTACTACTTACAGAAGCTCCTCAGTAAGAAAGCATCTGACAAAACTGCTGCTACTTCAGCCACGGTTGAGGCTAGCTTAACTTTCCCTTGTCACAGTGGTCGCTTACCTCTAGCTTCTAACTTAAAGTCTGGTCAGAGAAAGACACGTAATTCCAAATGACATGGGGGCAGAGAGCTCCAGAGGAATGGGCAAGAGTTTTCCCATGTCTTTTGCTGACAACTGGGGAGTACCTTAGAATGGAGAAGACTTTAAGAAGAGTGTCCACCTGTTCTCTCCCCAGCTCCCAGGGGGACCAGTACTTCAGTCAGTCCTTCTCCATTAAACAAAACAAGCAGGAGTGCTGGATACAGTTTGTTAGAATTAAAAATCTTGAAAAGTAGTTAAACATCAATCAGAAATTCATGTACAAACATCCCTGAATGCAGTACTACAAAAACTGAGCAGGAACGGGAAGAAAAAGACATCTCAGGAAGAGATGCGATGCCACACAAAACCAATAACCCTGCCTGGCATGAAGGGAACACGGCAGGGTGAAGGGTTTGCTGACTTCACACCTTCGAAACTCCACCATGTGCCCATGGCAGGAGTGGCAGTGAGAGGTCTGGGAGAACGGTGTGCCTCCTCAATGAACCAATTTCCTCAGATACAGGACAAAGCATCAGCCGGCAAATGGACAGAACAATTAAATCAGTGATAGTTTTACAGCAAAATACCAGTCAGAATGAGTAAAAGCCTTCAATACAGGTAAAACTTAAAAAAAAAAAAAAAAAGAAAAAAAAAAAAAGAAAATTAATCCCATGCATACACAGTTACATGGCTTGACATGCTTATATTCTCATTAAGCTTGGTGTTGTTTTAGTAGCCAGCAACCTCCACAGTTGGTAAAGGTCCATGCTTTACGGGTGTAGTGCAGTATTAGACAGTGGTGAGTGTGAAATCAGACAGTAGCTGCTGGAGGCCTACATCAGGGTATGCTCAGATCTTAAGAACAAGGAGTGAACGCTGCAGCCTGGGAAGAACACAGGGCCAGTGGGCACCAGTCCTTTGTCTGGCCCTGATCCTCCCAGACAGAAGTAAGAGTGAAGAACAGAAGGATCTCCCCTACTGTACGCAGGGTTATGGTTAGTTTGCTTTTGTTTGTCTTTAAGTCAACGTGACCTGGTGCTACAATCAAACTGAAAATATTCTGATATGTTCAGCCCCCATGTAAGCTTAAGCCACAGATACTGTCCATTTCAACAAGGCACCTCCCCATGACTGCAGTGATCCTGCTTACAGACTATGGCAGTGGAGTTCACCACCGGTAGGTGCAGCCTTCATTAAGAAATGAAAGGCGGTACAATCGTGCTCAATGGAGCCGTAACGCCCTGGAAAACAGACGTTCTTCCCCCCTCCCTCCGCTCTTCTGCATCTCAACATGAAACTCACAGCCCGGGGGTGGAGGGGTTGTTTTCTCCAGTTCTGAGATGAGGAGTGCTCTATGAGACAAGATCACTGTAATAAGAGGAATTAGGTACTCCCAATACAAATAGGTATTTCAGCAGTAAAAGGACATTGAGACAGCGCTCCAAACAATGCAAGGAACAGAAGATACACCATGCTTTGAGGATAAAGACAGAACATTGAAAAGGCTTTTTCTCCCAGAGAGGTACATGCTGACAAAACAGTGCATACAATGAAACAAAAAAATGTTTCTCTTTAAACGGTATTAAACAAATGACAAAAATGAGAATGAAGTCCCCAGCATTTTCAATTGTAAAAATTAAGTCTGACTATTGAGACTTGCTTATTAAAAAAAAGCTATGCATGTGCACACAGAAATCAGGAAAGGGCCAAATAGGTGAAACACAGCCAAGCTTACGGACTTTTGTTAGTGGATTCAGGTGAGTTTCTTAGCAGGAAAGGGGAAAAATAAGGAATTCAGCTAACCAAAGGTTTGAAGTGCCTCACAGAAAAGCAACAGGCATGAGCGCTAATGCTCACTGCACTAAACACAGACCTACCTCTGATCTTGCTGTAAAAATCAAAGGCAAACTGTTTTCTTCTCGAAACAAGATTTGCAGCATCTTAAAGAAAGCATCTAATCTAATTTTAACAAGCTGAAAAGCTCTCGAATTAGAAAACATTCATCTTCCTCCAGTTTTCTTTGTTCAGCCACTGACAGCTACATCATTACTGGCCTTACGAGTTCATTTCTATGAGTAAAACTTTGATTTTTATGGTTCTCAGGGGCCAAAACTCTACCAAAAAATCATAAATTAAATTACACCTTAAAACAAGTAATTCTAGAGCAAACTAAGTATTTACCTTCATATCATGCAAATTTAAGATCTTTACCTCCTTCACTGTTATAATATCATTATTTACACTCACGCTTGTGGAGAACACGCCTGTGAATACACAGCTCAGCCAGGCACACAGGTTTCCCCAATTTCATAGCATGTAAAAGAAAGTGCTCACTGCTTTTTATATCAAACAACAGAAAACAAGCATCTTGCTTACTCTACGTGCTCTTTACAGACCACAGAAGCAGAACAGAATACAAAATACTCTACAGAACTGCAACATGCCACCCAACCTAGGCTTTTTATTCACACTGAGCCTTTGATTTTTAAGCAGTGTTAAGTATTTTAAAATATCAATGGCAGCTCAACAGCCTAACTGTAGGGAATGACACGGAAGACGGTTTCGTTCAGGATCTACACGCAGCACATGAGCTGCTTCCCTTATATATAATAACATACATGCCCTTGTCTGGGCATGATGCAGCAAGTAGAGAAATTATTGAAATAGAGTAAGAAAGATTCCGTTCATTTTTATTTCTTGGAACTTGTATTCCTTTCCTTTCCAGAGCCTGACGGCACCAGCAGAAATCGTCCCTGATGTAGCTTGACTGAAGCCAGCCAGGTGCCATCCCCATTTAAGAGAAGTTACACATCAGCCTAATCTTTGGGACCTTCTGATAGGAACGTTCTGCATCAGTCCCTTACAATCAGAAAAGCTCAAACCAAACCATCATCATCCAGTAGGAGACAGCAACAGTCTGCTGGGTTTCTGACAAAAGGAGTGTTCTACCACTTGTCTTTGACAGCAGCTAACAAAGAAAGGTGTATATATACTGTTCCAAGACATTCGGTTTTCTCTCATATACATAGGGTCTTTCTTATTTCGTATGGAGAACAGGACCGAACCCCTATATACTGAGAGCAAAGAAATATGCTAAAATACACAGAAGCTGCCTTAAGAAACTACATCACTCAGAGAGATACACATTACTGAAAGACTGAAAAGGACTTTGGCTTCCTTCACTTTACGCATGCCTGAACACAGATCCTCCTTTCCTCACACTCACTGCCCTTTTCCAGCTGGATCTCTGGCACTCCACATCCTTACCCCACAAAGGTAAGCAACACCCAACTGTGACTGCTTCACACACACGTGAAAGTTGAGAAAAACTTGCATCATTAATTTACTTTTCATCATTAGAAGTTAAATTGGTGCAATTAAAATATCATTCTAAAGTCACCTCTGACAGCAGCCTAGTGCCTCATTATGACAAATGAGTAGTTAAACAAACATGGTGTGTGACACGATTTATGGGCCAGACATCTTTCTTGTGCTGAAGAGCTGCTCCAGAAATAGCCACACTTGAGGCTAATTGCATATAAATCACATTGGTGAGATCTGAATCACTGGTTTTCAATATTCAAAATCAGTTTCATCAGTTGAACTAACTGACACAATTCCTGCCCTCTGAGTACCCTGAGAAACCAGTGGGACTTTAAAGTCATGAATACTAAAGAGCATCGTATTCCAAAGGGGACTGTAAATAAATAAGGCTAGATCTTTAGTGTAAGTAAAGTATCTCCTATTCTTCTCCTTCCCTTTGTCTTCTTATCCCTGAAATCCTCAAGAAGTTGACAATGGAGACTCTGCAAGTGTGTGTGTTTACTGTGGGACAGAAGAAGACCATTTGAAACATCTCTGCTTTCAAATGAAGCAGAGAAGCTGTAAACGGGTTTTAGATCAGTCTATCCCGTTTTCCATTTGACTTTTTCCAGTCCCCACCAAGTAATTGCATGTCCAGATAAGCGGGCCAGACAGGAACTTCTGGCATGAAAGGTACTGCTTCAGAGTGAATACCGCTGCTTCTACTAATAAAAGCTGTTCCACAAACATCTGTGCAAACAGAACCCAGCAGCACCAATATTCAGGGAGGAAACAAATGGGTCCTGAAGCAGTCCGGGCTAATGAGCCCCATTTAGGGAACTAATTCACAAAACATTGTTTTTTCACCCTTCGCTGGGTTCTGATGATTATGTTCAGCATTGCTGCTGCTGCTGCTTGAGAAAATTCCGCCTAATTCTGCCTTCCCCTCAGTCTTAAACTGGTAGATTGATTTGATTTTTCAGATTATTAACACGCAACTCTTTCACTGTGATAATTCATCTACTCTAACCGATCTCAACTCCATATAACTCATGAAATATATATGCAAATGTAACAAAAACAATTTTCAGTTACACAGTATTTTTCATGTGTGGAAAATTCTCTTAGAGCATTTATTTGGTGTAATTTATATTTAGCATGCACTACAATGGCTAATGGGGTGTACGTGTTAGGCTATGAGTGATGTGAGACAGTGGCAGCAGCAGGCATCAATCCTCTTCAGAGAACGCCACTCTCTCTCCATGCACAAGGAATATTCTTGCTAGGGGATGTAGACTTAAACCCAAAACAGTGCAGTCTGGTCTACTCAGATAACAACTATTCAGAGCTCTGCCCCGTGTAGATCCTGTCTCCTACATCAATTCGCCACTATTAAATTTTCCTAAATCTAGAAATTTATCTTCAAATTTTATATCCCGGATCACTGAGGTAAACCAGATTCCAGGAAAGGCTGATAGGAGAAGAAACTCCAGAAGATCCCAAGAGGACACAGTATGTTTGAACTGCTGGTGGGATGGAGAAAACTTGAAGCTGTCTGACATGACTTTTCTCATTCAAATTACAGCAAATTACTATACGTGGTCAAGTACTTGGAATAGCAAGAAAGAACAGGGTTGCATAGATTAAAGTTCTATCTACATCTGCACATTATTTTGTGAGAAACCCCTAAACTGCTTTTGCAACTATGTTCATCCATGTTCATCCAAATTTGTGGGCAGAGTTGGCTCAGCAGTCTGGACAGCCCAACCACAGGCTTCCCCCGTGTCCTTTGGAAGGACAGGAGAGGGATGGCACAGCACAACTCACTCAGACAAGAAGTAGTCGCTAGATCTTGCTGTGATTCATTTGTAGCAACTGTCAGAGGGTATCTGGACACCCTAAGAGTACTGAATTAGAAAGTTAACTGTTGTGAACAAAAAATTTAGAAATGTGGATCAACGGTACCCGTCAGCTGCATTCCAAAATCTACTGGAATTGGTGAGAGAATTACATCTTTTGCTTAGCCAACAAATACCTTCCAAACAGTTGAGACACAGGTGTGCTTAAGACCACTGCCATTGATTAGGGTATGCACATTAATCGATCCCTGCAAGGATTAACTTGAAGCGACAGGCTCCTCTTCTGATCTGTATGTTGTGAACTAGCACAAGAACTCCCCCATGTCAACTGCAGTCTTGCCCCAAAGGTTTCTGTTCTCACCTCTAAGGTCTCTGTCCCACAGAAACAAACTCCCAGATGCATTCTGAAGGACCTGATCCTATGTGGAAACAGCAGTTTAAAACTGCTCTCTTGCTTACCATTCTTGGCAAGCACCCAGAGGTCAACCACATGTCTGGTGGAAATATTTGGCCTACAGATTGTTTTTAATTAAATGCTCGTCTAGTGATATTAAACTGAGCCTCAGCAACATAAGAATGCTGCAAAATGTTTAATCCTAAGCTAAATGATTTCCTATGTAATTTACAAACTTCATTCCTTCAAACTGGAAAAATTCCACATGTCGAAATGACAGCCACAAACATCTAAAATTGAAAAACATGTCAGATGAGAGAAAAAAGTTGTAAAAAAAATCCTTATATTTCATCTTTTGAGGATAGTATTCAAAAGGAAAAAATAAAAAGCTGATGAAATACTTTATCAGCAACCAAGCTAACTCCAGCTACTAGCAGGTCTGCTCTTGTTTATATCCATTACCTCTGTAGGCATGTGAGAGAAGAAAAACAGGCCAGAAAATAGTATTTGAAAGGATGCAAAATAGTAAACATCACTTAGAAAATCTGATATTCACTGAAATCCAAACATTAGGAAATCTCTTCACTTTCCTGTGGAGTACCAGAAACAAGACTGCAAATCCTTCCAGTGGAAATCCATTACTTAAGCTCTAATTTTACTGGCTAACAAAGCAATTAATGGATATGTCCAGGCTGCTATTACTTTACTGTATAATACAACTCCTGGTTCTTTTGCTGTACAGGCACAAAAAAAAACCAACAGGAGACCCATGCACGTACTCCCCATGCTCACACCATCTGTTAACATAAGCTTCAACTATCTACATTTCTTCTTAAATATTGCAAAGTTCAAGGCAATTATTTAGCACTATTCTAAATCCAAAACACAAATCACCTTCTCTTAGTATAATATACAAGCAAGCTTTCCCCTAATTAGCAATCTCCCTGTTTCTAGAGTCATGCTTTTTAACTAGAGAAAGAAAGGACCGTGCTCACTGTGGCCAGAACACCACGGTCTGAAGAGATGGTTTAAAATCATTCCTGTTCCAAAAATGAGTTATCTAATCTTTAAAAACAAGCACTTTAAAGTAGATGAGCAGATCAAAAGTTATATTTACACAGACATATTTTACTGCAAAAAAGTAAAGCACGTCTAAACAAACTAATGTATCCTTTTAAATGTCACTCGCTCAGACTAAACTCTTAAAATGTGCATAGACCAAGGCATTAGAAAAATTAAAAAGACTTCATATTTTATTACATTTGTAAAAATGATCTCAAAAATTGCATGTTGTCTAGATTTACAAAGTCCTCTAGCTTGTTCATCAGTGGGTGGATCCACCATTGATGTACGCCATGTGCTGCATGACGCACATCACTGCAAGAGACCTGCAGTCCAGTAAGTGCTGTTTGTCACTTAACATTCTCAACTCTAATTCCCTTCCCTCCCCCCCCCAAAAATGTGTGACAGTTAAAAGTAAGCCTAGTGTTAGAGAGCACATCTTTCTCCCAGTTTCTCCCAGTTCTAATAACTGCTTGGTAGTTTTCATATAGGACACCTTTCCTCTGGATTTTCTTTATTATCTCGGAGAAACTATAACACATTTTATTAGGAAACAGCCTAATTCTCAATACTTACAGCTTCTGAAAAGAAGTTTACAGGGAATTAGTCTGTCTTTCTAACCCTGTGTGTTAGAATCTTGCTACTCTATACACACTACTGAAAGCAATTGGCCTGAACCACAGTCAGTCCCATCGTTCTCTGTGTCAGGGAATGAAAAATTTATGAGGTGGCAAAATGAAAAAGAATAGCCTACAACAGACTAATTGGGTCCTGTACAGAGAGTACAGATAAAGATTTTCCATGATCAAAGAGAAAAAAAGAAATAATAAAACACCCCAACAGCCACCATCTCTGAACCTCCCACCAAAAATCACCCACAACAGCACTTTGATGTCTCTGAATAATACCACTGAAAGAATAAGGGGGAAAATACAGACCAACTTTCTTGCAATTAATCTTTCTACCACACTGATAATGGATAGAAAGGATTGCCTTGCAAATAACATTCGTACCACTCGTAATTAGAGCCGATTCAATCTATGTCTTTTTCTTTCATTTGAGTTTTATCTTTCATCTTGCTCTCCTTCCTGCTTAAGGAGGAGTTTGGAGTTTCAAAATCTCCATCAACAGATCAGCCTGTTGAATTCACTAAATAAGAAGCCAACAGTGTCACTGTTCCTCAACTCATCAGTTAAGATTATAAAATGGGTTATGGAGATGAGCAGACCAAACACACTCTTACTGTGAAAAGATTTGCCAGCATTTTTCAAGATTTCAGCAAGCCTTGGTCTTGAGTATCAAGCTGCCTGTATTTGGCTGTAAGGTTATTTTTTTCCCCTAACTCTATTGAGGCACTCTTAAGTAGCTCTCCTTATACAAGAGAGAAAAAGAATTGTACTAGATATCCGAAAGAGTACAACGTACCTATGTAACAACATTTCTGTCTGTTTTGCAAAAATAACTAGTCAAGTGTCAAAGAAGCTACAACATACACCTAAAACATGACTTCGTACAAAGAAGAGGCGAGTGTACAGAGTCTTACAAAGGTACCTATACCAGTAATAATTTTCCTCTCCTCTTGCCTTTCAGAGCAGTTAAATTACTGTTAAGATGAACTGAAACTTAGCCTTATTATTCTATTTTCAGCACCTCTTTCATCTGGCTGGTCAGTACAAGGACAATATGTAAAACAGCCCAAGCTCTGAGTTTAACACCAGCCACTCTTCACAAGCCCCAAAGATGCCATCACTCTAATGAGCAATTGCTTTATTTGCTCGTCTCAAACGCCCTGCTCCCTAGCAGCTGAAGACCTGCACACCATCTTCATCACTGAGGCCCACAGACACATCCTCTTCTACCTCCTCATCAAGCTGAAGGCTTCCAAAGGAGTACTTATTTCTTGGCATAGGAGAGGAACTCAGCACAACGGGATTTCCAAACACCAGGGGGTGAGTGAAGGGGTTAATGATTTCCGAGTCAGAATCGCTAGATTCTGTCCCACTGCTGGTGGAGCCCTCCATCACCTGGATTGCAGCCATATGATCCATCACGCCACTGGCATGCAGTGACTGTATGACTGGGCTCTGCTTCGATTGCCCCCCAGCTGGCATACCATTGGCCATCATTTTGCCTTCTGGAGAAGACATCTTAGCCAACCCACCCCCTTTGCAATGTCTCTCAGATCTATACTCCTGCCCAGGGGTTGAGGATATCTGGCTCAAGATGAACGGGTCTGTAGCTGATTTATTGCAGAGATTTAGGATTTTTTGTGCATGAGGCCGCTGAGAACCTGGAGAATATCTGCCATACCCATGGCAGCTGCTGGCATAGCTGTCTTCCTCCCCAGTCCTCGTCCTGCTGTCATGCCCATTTTCTGAGATATAACCCTGAGAGCCAGTTCTACTCAGACTCATGTTGGGGCTTGATCCTTTGCTACTGGGTGGCAAAGGAGTGGCCAGTGGACTACGGCTCCCTGACCCTCTAAACATTTCATCAACCAGTGAGCTGTGCCTTGGCATCCTGGGGCTTCCCCCAGTGTAGAAGGAGAGATTAGCTGGGTTATCATCAAGGTACTCTTCAGAGAGATACTGGGAAGATTTTATAGAAGCTGAGGAATCCCTGTATCTACTTCTATTCAGATTTTCATCTCTATAGTGAATATAGGCACCACTGGTCAAATCACCCTCATAATTGTCATTTGTTTGGGAATATGACCGGGTTATTTGTCCTCTGAGGAGATCATACTCGCTATCTACATCACTGCAGTCAATGAAAGGAATGGAGGTGCTGCTGCCATGAGCAGCCCTGGATGCTGGACCTGTGCTTGGTTGCTGTGACTGAGGTCTGTTCTGCTGCATCCTGTCCGTAGCAGCCTCCTCTTCCTCCTCCACTGCTGATACCACTGCTCCATCCACCTTTCTGCCTTCTTTTGGGCTCTTCTTTAAGGAAGGGCTCTTGTGCTGTCCAGTGTCTTCTGTTGAAGCTTTCAATTCCTTTCCTTGCTGGCAGCTCTGCACTGCTGCAGCATCACTGTCATCTCCATAGGCAAAGCTGGAGCTCTGGAAAGACAAAGGAGGAAAGGGAAGGGGTAGACAAAGGGGAGAGGGGGTTGAGAGGGAAGGGAGTCAGAGGGAAAAGGCTAGGTGTAATTACGCACTACAATTTTACAATACATCCTTCAGCAACATAGGAATCTCTTGAAAGCAGAAGAGGTAAGCCAAGCTTCAAGGTGAATTAGAAGGAAAAAAAAAAAAAGAGGTCTCTGATTCTGAAGAACAGATGATGGGGGAAAATACATAAGCTAAACAAGGAAAGAAAGGGAAGATAGAACACAGCAATACGTAAAAAGGAGGATTTCAGGTACTCCCATGTTCTAAGGTAGCCAACACTGAGAACATCGAACTGTTTATACTACTCTGAAGCTGGAGGGATAAAAAGACAAGCATGTGAAGACAAATTCTGCATGGCCTACTTCCAAACTCTAAAAAAGCCCAAAAGATCATGCATAGGCTTTTGAAGACCATGCACTCAATTCCTGGGGCATATCTGCCTCTAGTTCGGGGACTGGCTTTTCTGCCAACAAATATGCCAGCTCTGACCAGTAGCTATGCGCTATCTACTTGAGCTTGTCTTTGCAATATTAAAATGCTAACAGACATTTGAAATAGGCTGCATTTATAGCAGAATTATCTGAATTTCCTGGATTTGCAGGAATGAAAAAGCTTGTGAATACCAAAAGGAAGCAACGTGAAAGTCTGGGTAACATTCTTGAATATATTAACTGAGTAGTTTGCACCTGCTGTTTAAGCTCTACCACATGTAAGGTTATGGGATAAAACACAGATGAGCACAAAGAAACACTAGTAAGGAGGGGATAATAACCTCAACAACCTTCTCAGAGAAGCAGAGCTCCTCTGGAGACTGTCCTGGGACAATCATCAGCTTGTGGCTGGGTCTCTCTGGGATGCCAAAGACTAAAGTATGTGCATATTGGTTGCATGAGCAGGTCAATGCATACATACTAGAAATCATCAAACTGGACTAGTTGGTGAGTAGGATAAGTGAGTAACCAAATATAGGAGCAGCCATACATCTGGGCCAAGCACTGGAAAAATAGAGGGGATGTGGCTACTGGAGAAGCCAAGACGTCCAAGCCAGCTACTGGACAGACAAAAGGGCCTAAGGACTGTGTGCTGGTAATGTCCTAAGTCTGGGAGCAGCTAGCTACTGGACAAGCACATTTGCATGCTCATGTCTCTGTCTGTGAAGTAGCTGGGAACCAGGGGAACCAGGCTTCAGCTATGGGGCAGACTGAGTATCTAAGATGAGTTACTGCAGAAAGACTGTGTGTGTGTACACGTGTATAGATCTGAATAGTGGCAACTGGAGCAGGGCTGTTAGCCTTGGGGGCTTATGTGTCCAGGTGACATCAACAGAAGAAATTTAAGGACCCATTAATAGACAGATTTCATGTTTAAGATCAGTAACTGGAGGGATTCCATACTGTATACATGTTTAAATATTTTCCACTAACAGACTTTCATCCTGATCAGTCTGAGTGGAACACGATGAGGCTGCTGGTGCTATCTGTGTTTGTGTGAGTATTGTTTTCTGTTTGTTTCCACCTGTATGGCTGGCTGTGTGCATATTTGCACATGTATGCATATGTGTGTGAATGAGTCTGCATGCTTGTGTGGCTGCCAGTTGTAAATACATGCTCAGTCACTGGCTGGACCTGGAAACACACAGCTGCTGCAGCTTCACCTCTACTGGACTACTGGATTTGCAAACTCCTAACATATAGTCACTATTAACATAAGCCAAATATTTTTGGTATCTACCAGAGACAATGACTTAAAAGGCCACAGCTGAAATTTCTCTGAGGAAATTAATAAAATGTTAATATAATGGGGTATCTTGTCCTGGGCAGCCAATACTCCTCAGTGAAGGAAAATAATTACATTTTCCCAAGTGCAGTCACCTGCAACAACTTGGAACCCCAGCAGTAACGCTGTGGATTGCAGTTTTTCAGGTGGCCATCAGCACAGTTCAGACAAGCTCACTATTTACGCCTGTGCTGCTGTCTGGAAACAGTTCTGTTCCATAGTGGAAATGAACACATTCCACATCAAAAAGCTGAACTTTATAACAGCCACGGTTCCTGAGCTCACACTTAAATGGAAAGTGAGCAGAAACCTATGTTCCTAACGTTTCCAAAGACCAATCGGAGGTGGGTAATGTAATAAGAGATGTTTAAAAGGTATGATGCGGGCTTTCATCAACATCACTGACTTGTTTTGGCACCTCTGCATGCTGTTCTGAAGGCTGTGCTGTCAGACTCCTGATGGAACGAATCTTGCTGTGTTTCCTGGAGATAAAAGCAAAATCACAGTAAGAGGCCACTTCAGTTTTACAGCAAAGAGGAATCAAGAGACATGCCTCCTTGAAAACAAGAACTTTGAATAGCAGCATTCACAAAGGTTTGCTCCAAAACAGATCCTCCTTTCTGTAATGCTTAAATGTGCTACGTGTTGGAAAAGTACTATCGTAAGAAAAAAAGAGAGGCACTGAAGCAAAAAATGGTCCATTGGCAGAACATGAGTCATTAGCCATAAATTGTCATAATCCTTGTGGCAGTTCGTCCATGAATTTCAGCTCACTGGAAATAAGATGAGTTCCAATAGAATGCACTCTAGCAAAGTTACATGTCTTCCCTGGAAACCTCTCCCTTGAGCATGTTTGTACCTACTCCTGTTACCTTCTCTTTTATTCTTGGATGCATATGTTCACTTAAAACCCATTTAAACCCCTTTCTGCTCACATATATTAATCACATTCTACTGAAGAGGGTGCAAATCAATATGAGAAGAGTTTACCTGTAACAGTAGGGCATTCACTGCTGAAAAACAAATTGAAGACTATTGATTTTAAATAAGCTATAGATTGGTTATGCAAACTTCTGCCAGAACATTCAGGACCAAGAGGATATTATACAAGTGATAAACTGTCAAACCAACGAAGAAGGAATTTTTTACTTCGAATAATGCTAAGCTCTTACACGTAAATGGAAACCACTGCTTTAATTAAAAATATTTCAGTAGCTCATTGATTTTCCTCTCACCTTTCAAACTGTACTTTTTTGTGCCCTCCTTCTTTAACATAGTCAAGAACTTGCTTCTGAGTCCGGCCACTGAAAGAAAGAAAACAATTACACTACTAATCTGAGGTACTGAATTTCTCACATTTAATGCTACATATCACCTGGCCATCATAAACATGTATGCGGCCTGCAAATGAAGTCATGGTAGCCAGAAGAATATTTGTCAGTATCAGCAGAAACTCACGTAAAATCAGAAAGAAGGTCTCTTTCTCTATGACCACATACTCACAAGTTGTTACCTTTTGGCATATTACCACATTTGTTTTTTATTATTATGGAGATACCTTATGATGTGATTTCAGAACTAATTAAATTCAGCTATGTGCCCTTTACAGAGTGAAATATTACTGGGAAATCACCCAGCATAAAGCAAAGTAGAGGTTAAGTTTTACTCTCATGAACAAAAAACATTCCTGAGTCTTTTCAAGACTCAAATCCCAGCCTGACCTCCTATGCTGGAACCAAAAAGACAGCTGCTAAAAAGCATTTCAGTCGTGACACAATTCAGTTACATCAGCTAAACATACATACAGCTTCTGCAGAGACTTAGGCTGGAATTTGCACACTTCCCTTATGCTACAGGCCATAAAACTGTAATGAGAAAGCCCAACATTTCCTATTGCACAAAGATGAAAACTCCACAGGGAACTGGGAGCAGCAAAGGAAACCTGCACCTCAAGATTGTTCGCTAACAGAAAAATCCCAACACCCTCCTATTTAGTATAGGCTTTCAAGTGAATTACTGAAAGGCCTGAAAAATGTAACCACGTGTATGTGTATGCAGCACAGCTCACGGTGAATGCAGGGTGTAGGCAGAATCTGTTCTCCAAAGCAAGAGATAAGCTGAATGCATCTACATTTTACTACTTATTGTCAGAAACTCAAAAATTAATAGCTTGTTTACCATAGTTCTTTCTATCTTAATTAATTTATTTTGCCAGTAGGAAAGAAAGTGGGAAGATAGTTAGAACAGCCATATCTACAAGGTACCTGCTCAAGGCAGCTATAGCATACCAACAGCATTATCTCAACAAAGAAGGTGTTTCTGGTTGTTCAATTTCTATCAACTTCCCAAGCAAAATTTTACCCCTGACATACACAATACCATATCTACAAAAAGAAAACAACAACAAAACATCGAGAACTGAAAAATCCCACAGTCTAACTCTTCAAAGCCTTCTTACAGCTCGTCAATACTGCAGGTAGACCTGGTCTTAGCGTAAGGTGTCATCTCATATAAGCCATTTGAAAGCATAGTGGGCTAAGCATAGACAAAAGACATCTCTTAAACTGTATAGGGATGGGTTTACCCCAGGGCCACACAATAAAAATGCAAATCTCTACTCTGGCATCTAGAAAAGATCTTCTCCTAGAACCAGAGAGTCCAAGGATTGCTGAAGAACTGTTAGCTGGTGTTACTTGGGACACATTTTCTTGTGTGAAATCAGCTGGAACCAATACACCTCATACCTTACCTCTAGACAGTTACTTTGCAACAGCTACTACGAAATGAAGGCAGGCTTTTTCCCCCAGTGTTCTCTGCACTATTCTGGCTGAGAAGATAGAATTAAGAATATAAAGGAGCAAACTACAGACAGGGAGCCGAAAATGGTGGGTTTAATCCTAAGGATATCCTAATGATCCTAAGGATCATTAAGGATACGGATGTGGTTTTGAAATATGAGGTTAACAAAGGTGGAAAGAAGAAAGACGGTCTCACCTGAACCTAAATGATGAACCTCTAGAAAAAAGAACAGGTTTGGGCTTTGGTTTAGGTTCCTCAAACAGCCTGAAAAAGGCATGATGCTCCACACAGATCTTCCAGAACGATTTGCAAAAATCTCGACTGGCCATAAGGAATTCCAGAGTGTCCTGGAACGAACTCTGAAAGTAGAGAGAACATTCACAATGTGAGTTCATGTCATTCACAATGACAGAGATAAAGAAAGGGACTCACATACTCAAAGAGTAACGCATGAAGAGGTGGCTTACATCCTACAACTTAAGAACCAATGATATAGCTCCAGAGGCACTGTCAGAAGAAGACTCTGTGACATTCACTTTACGTTTCCTTTGGTTGGGTTGCTCACCTGAGATGCTTTGGTTTGGTGTGATGCACACACCAACAGTGAACAAAAGCAATTAAAAAACTCTCAGGAGGTGATAAAAACATGTTTAATCTGGGAGTAGAAATTTACCAAATAACATTTTGTCAGCTTCACCAGTCTCTCACAAGGACTTACATTCACATCAGGCCGTAGTTTGATAAGAAAGCGTTTCCTCTTGAAGCTCAGCTTTCGAACCTTAGCCCAATTGAAGGCATTGATCTTGGTGTGACCCTACAAAGGACACAGCCAGCAGAATATATGCATTACAGATCTGAACGGAGAAACTCAAATCACTACGAAAAGTCTGCCAGATATTAATCATCTATTCTCTTCATTTGCAATTATGGTATTTCTTCTCATTCATCCCCCAGTACTGCAAACATCAACATACATTCTTAACCATAAGCACCCAGCAGTGTGACTAAAGGCAGGCACTTAAGGCTCTTGCACTTTTGTAGGATTAGGTACACTGACTAGATGTGAAACTATAGAATCCAGTACCACTGTACAAAGCAGAGCAGTCTATTTTGTCTCTTCATAGGGAGCAACTGAAGTAAAAGGAATCTAAATAGTTTACCTGTTTCCAAAATGTAGGAAAACATTAAAAACAACAACAACAACAAATAAAACCAAACAGTAAGCCTGAGAGAAATCCCTCTGAAATACCATTATTCCCAACAATGGCATCATTAGCCCTTTGCCCCAGTATCACTGTGCAAGGGGTCATATAAACCATTCAGTTCCAATTCCCTTGCTGTAGGCAGTGACAAATTGCACTAGCCTTGTTGCCCATGGCCACACACAGCCTGGCCTCAAACACCTCCAGGGATGGGGCATCCACAACCTCTCTGGGCAGCCTGTGCCAGTGCCTCATTTTCCCTCTGAGTACAGAGCATCCTCCTAACCTCTAAT
The DNA here is from genome assembly GCF_016699485.2 of Gallus gallus. Taxonomy (NCBI): domain Eukaryota; kingdom Metazoa; phylum Chordata; class Aves; order Galliformes; family Phasianidae; genus Gallus; species Gallus gallus. Next base: position 144,964,766 of record NC_052532.1, read on the forward strand.
CTGAATCGACTCTCTTTTACTTTAAAACTATTATCCCTCACTCTATCCCTACACTCCATGATAAAGAGTCCTCCTTTCGTGTAGCTTTCCTGTAGGCCCCCTTTACAGCACTCTCAGCCTCCTTGTAGATGAGGTGCCTTTCTGTTAGAAGTGGGGACACTGTTTTAGTACATTCATTACACCAGCTTGCTCAGTGAAGATTTCAAGACACACATGCCTACAGCGCATCACAGAGGTTTCAAAGAACAGCAACTCGAGGATGGCTGAATGCAGAAACTCACATTGATTTGGGCTCATCACCACACGGATGTAGGAGTAGTGACAGCGTGATGATCTCTGCTAAGTCAGTCTGCTGTCTAAGAATCACATAATTAACCTCCTTTAGAGTACACAGAAGCACTGACACTAACTTCTTAATAAATGGCAGACTTCAAAGTAAGTCTGAATGGGTACTGTTTAAGCCATTTTTCAGTGAACCTTTATTTTGATTTTATACTGATGTCATCCTCATGTGGTCTTTACATTTCAATTTCTCTCAGCTATATCCATAATAAATAGATGAACTGAAGGCTCCAATTGCTGCGCAGACTCCAGCAGGTCAGAGCCTGACCTCAGCTTCCCTCTCAGCTCTCATTCTTGGAGCTGACTCCAGCAAAAATTCCAAGCTTTTCTGAAAGTTCAAAAACAACCCACCTCTCTTTGAAAGTCTTAAGACTCTACAACAAGGGGAGATGACTGAGTTTTAGAGCTGTACAAAGCAGACCTTGGGCCTTCAGCTGGCAGCTGCATTGATACGGAAAGAACCCAGCAGTCTGCTGGGATTCAGTGATGCCCATGATATTTTGGATATGTTCCTTCAATTGTAAGACAGTCTTAATTATAAAGCCTTGCAATTCATTAATTCAACTGATGAAAGTGCTGTGGGGGAGCAGGGAAGGGTCTGTAAATACAACTGTGGTACTGTTGTGTACATTTCTCACAATGACTTTATGTTCTCCTGCTTCAATCTATGCTTCAGTTTTGTAGCTGTACTGTCAACCCATTTAACTGCCCAGAGTTTTTATTTTTTATTATTTTATTTTTTTAATTTAGAGCTTTGGATTAGGCATTTCTGAGTTCATTTGCTGCTGCTGGTTTTTGTTGTTTTCTCTTAATAAAAAGACAAAGTACTCTTCAGGGTTGGAAGCGCTGTACTATTTTAACTGAAGTCGAACGGTGGTAAATACTTGTAAATGGACATTTTAAAGAATAGTTTACATACTGCTTTTGACATTGTGCAGAAAGAGGCATTTGGGATGCTAGTAGACATAAACTCAACTGAAGTGAAACCAGCTTATGCAAGCTGACTATCCGTACTTTCATATCTATAAAATTCCAATTTATTATTTCCCTAAGGGGAACGGGAGAACAAAAATTCAATAAATTTGCTAATAATGCTTCATGAAGAAGGCTGACTGAGGCAGTAGAGCAACGAAATCTAAGGAAAACGCTTTCTAACTTCTGGTGAAACAGGTAGGATCCACGGACTCAGCAAAGGTAGAATGGCCAGGGTTGGTCAAGGATACTGCAACACTATGGCGAGCTTGCATTCACTTCCTGTATTCTTCACCTTGTACTCCAGGTGTCTCTTATTTGTCCCTGTTTCATAACCATTTAGTATGCACCATGCCTACGAGACCTCCTTGCTCCTTTATGCAGAAGGTGTCAGCATGACCAACTTGCAAATTGAGAGCTGCACATCAGTTTGCATTTTGAACAGCGCACTGTAGTTGAAGATTCAGTTCTAGCCTGTGTGTGCAAACAAGGTATGAATCCCTGGAAGTAAAGGACATAGTGGAGCTATATTAGGTTTGAGGTTATTGTTAGAAAAGATTAGGAAATTCCTAAATTTTCTTAAACAAATTTGTTTCGATATGGTTGAGGTCTTGGATTCTTATTGCTCTAAGAGATCTCTCGGCTTTATAAAGAGCAAAGTCACATGCTGAGCAGCTCTAACCTGAAACACCAGAATGCCTGTGTTGGCAACAGCCAGGTTGATTTTTGTCCCTTCCCTATCCTTGGCTGGATGCAAGCGTATTCCATACATCTCCAGCCGACGGGCAATCTCCAAAAGCTGGAAATCAGACTCTGCTGGTGTCTGTCCCCTTGAGAAACAAAACAGAGAAGACACACAAATTATTCACACCGATTAATAGAAAACAACAGGTCCTCTAGTGAATAAAGAGACATTTTACCAGAGAGTAAAAGCATTCAGGGCTATTACATCTGATTGCTTTGTCTACTTCCACAGAATTTTTTTTTTATCAGATAAAAAAAATATTTCATCTTAACAGAGACCAATGCCAAAGTCTTCACAGTTTTGACAATCTACTGGAAATCTTGATCATTCCAGTACTGAGACACCTGAAACTTGGATTTTGAGCGGTTAACTTTAACAAAGGTAGCTCTAGTTTTTTTCCACTGAAAAAACATATTATATTCCTACAGAATAAAAATAAATAAATGGAAGTTTGTAATGGTGCTGTTCATTGTAAAAGTGCATGCAATGCAGAAATGAAACGAAGCAGAAGATACGACCATCTTAACATAAATGTTGGGAACCCACAAGCACTAAATGTCTTACAACTAAATTAAGCAAAAGTTCTGATTATCAGTGCAGCAGAGCTCCCTACACTCATCTCCAGTTCCAGTTAGTTCAAAATGAAACTGTTCAAGTCTTGGAGTGTTTTCATAGGAAAAAAAAAACCAAAACCCTTTTTATGTCTTATTCCACATTTTTTTCCACAATTGTACTTTTTTTCTCAGGACTTTAGGAGACCAAGGCACTAATGTGCACCATCACCTTGAGTGCTGATCTCCCCAAATCCCTAATTCTGCAAGCACTCTCTGCTTTTCCCAAAACTATCATTAGGTCTCTTCTTTAACCATCTCTAAATACAGAATGGAAACATGAAAAAGCAACATTCAGTGTCCTTGAAATCAGAAAGTGCATTGTCACAAGTTCCTGACTGATCAGCTATCATTTGCAATCATATCTGCATGCATGGAATCAGCAGTGAAGCATTTTGGATGAAATAGACTGTAAAATAAGGACGTGCTTGAATGAATATCAAAATCAATTGCTCTTTAAACATCTTGTTATGATGATGGGAGAAAGGCAACTGTAACTTCCAGGAAATTCATAGGCTTGGATGTTTTTTGACAAGTAAACTTTGAGAAACTCAGAGACCCAAAGCTCTTCTGCATATACAACACAGCATGTATTAATAAAACTACACTAAATTAAAAGACTAAAAAGGGAAAAAAAAGAAGTCTTACGTGTGTTTACGGTGAAATTCCATGATTTTGTCTTCTAGTGCATCTTGCTGAGGTATATACTTGTTCTTTGCTAAGTGTTCACGGTCTATGGTTTCATCAAAATCCCCAATCTCAGCTATGGAGAATTTTAAGAAAAGTCTATTAAAACACTGAATTAAAACTGAGTTATTCAGGCAGTCCAAAAGGTACAGATAGCTGGGAAGAGGGTAGAGAAGCAATCACAGCAAGCCATGACTCAGACTCCCACTATTTTATCTTCCATACGTTCCTCCCTTCTCATCTGTATGAGTATCTGCAACCTAAGGGCTCCTCCCACCCACAACCACACACGTAGATGTCAGATGTTAACTGAACAAACGAAATCATCACAGTGCTGCTTTGACTTATGTGCAGAATAAAGTGGGGGTAACTGGGAGCACAGCATTAATTCAGCAGAACACATCCATCTCTTAGATAGGGAAAGGTACCTTTCCCCAGAGAAGACAAGCACAAGCTTCCTCCCCAGGCCCATGCCCCACACTCTCATCTCAGGGGAAACCTGAGTTGAGATGGTTTTGTTTGTGTGTTTGAACACAGGCATGTACTCAGCAGGTTATGAAACATTCATCTTCCACTAATTTTGCAGCAGTTTGAGACACATTCTGTCTCCCTCCTCCTCAAAGTTGCTCCCATCTGCTGCAGTTACTCAGTAACGTGTGTGCAACAGTATGCCACACCCACCTTCCATTTTGCAGCCCATTCAGTGAGATTTCCTCTCCTTCTGAGGGGTCAGAGGGTCAGGCAGTCTATGTGTGGGTGCCAGATTACTATCTTGTTGCCTGCTATTCTTAGAATGCTTCTTAAAAGCCTTGCTATTTGGTTTTTCACAGAATGAGGTAGCAACCTCTGCCTGCAGATCCGCCAGAACACTGCAAATGATGCTGCAACAAAAGGCTGCTATCTCATTAATGTGAGTGAAATTAAAATGCAGCTCCCCCGTATTAAATCCAGGCTGCAGTCAGACTGCAGGCTCAGACCCTTGCCTCACCCTCACCTCAGTTCTGCCCATGTAAATGATCTCTTAAACATGTTCTGTCCAAAACGAGACGGTTTTTGATGAAAGAAAGGTTTAAGGAGGTGCTTATAACGCTGCAGAGTGATTTCTGGCAAAGGTTTGCCTGTTAGCAAACATACCTGCAAACGTGAGAATCAATAAACTCACGCTGACAGGGAAGATGAGGACCAAAGCATCTACAATGGCAGAGAAGTAACCTTTCAACCCAATCAGGCTGCAGAGGTGGAAAAGAGTCGCTAACACTGTCTGATTTCCATCCCCTTCCTCATTTCATCTGCTCTGAGTCATTCCTTGAGATGTGTGGCTACGTGCACATCCCAAATTATTTGAGAATTCTCCTTTGCAAAAAAAGTCTCTTTCATTCCCATATCTGAAGCAGGTCCATCACTCCCATTTCACTTGCTTCTAGTGATTCAAATCTCCGGGGTACATTTTTAACCCTAACTCAAATGAAAAGTAAGCTTTTCCTCTTTACTGGGGCCATGAGCCTGCCTAAGTCTGCAGCACCTCTAAAGGCATGGGCTAGACTCTTTAAAATGCTGTTCATATCCTGTAGACCTCTGTACATAGAAGCACTTAACCACTTCATGTAGGGCTTTCTCCAGAGCCCAGAGAACATATGACTTATTCTATTGCTACATGATTCTTATAATGGTCTCTGTCAACTGCAAATTCGTTATCAAAATTGTCCTCCAAGCTTTCTAATTGCTTCTGTTCTCTCTGACCTGGGACCAAGCATCTTTTCTCTCTTCTCACCCCAGCCCTCCTTCTCCAGCTCTGCTATCACTCCCTCTACAAAGGAGCTGCATTTTGAATATTATCAGCCTTGCATATAGGTCTTCTTTACAGTCTTCTGTTTTAGCTAAAGATTGATTTCCATTGAGGCTTCCTTTCTCTTAGCTTGCAAGTGCATTACACCACTCTCTGTATTCCACCTGCATTAGTACTTCTGATAGGTCTCATGCTTTGTATTTCAGCTTTTTTTGTTTAATCAGACCGTCTTCTTACTTTACACATTTGCTTTACTGCATCATCTGTTGTATCAGCGTCCTCTCATTCAACACTTTCTACAATGCTTTTGAGGTGTTTTTAAATGGCATGTTCCAAATATAAATTCTGTTCTGTAACATACATGCTAATTTAACATCAATCTATTTGCTAGCATATTGGATTTCATAAAAAAAACCCCACAACAGTCCACAACACTGGCATAAGCTTGCATACATAATATAAAGGCACTTGGAATCAGATATCCCCCATGGAAACCGCTGGTAGGCACAGCATCGATAAGACATACAATACCTAAACTCCTATGTTCTCAATCTTTCCACTTGGATACCATTACTCTTATCAGCTGTCAGGTTTTATTTTTGTAGCAGGCAAATATGGAATATTTTTTTAGCTACTGAGTAATAAGGCAGAGAGAAAATAAACACAAAGGACAGTCACGTGGGTAAGATACAGTCATAGCTTCTTATCAGATTCAATTTTCACATAAAGAACGTTCACGAGACTAAGGTGGAAGAACAAATGAGACAGCCACAAAGCTTTAGCTGAGTAATTGCATTCAGCAGCCCAGGCATCAGAGCTGCGGAGGGCTCAGTGAAGAATTTAATTGAGTAATCAATAAGGGATGAGTAGGACATCAACTAAGATCTACGCAGAAGTCATAAGAAAGTAACGTAGAGGCAACAGAAGAGTTCAAGAGGAGATGATCATGAAGCAGCATCTCTACAACAGAAACATGCACCAAGGTATTCTCTCCCCAACATTTTTATTTGCTGCAAAGGCATCTAGTAGGAAGACCCACTCTCCTAGAATGCAGTGTAACAAATGATACTCAATTTCCCCAAAATTATCAAGACATTTTTATCAGAGAAGACAGAAAATTAGAACTAGCTTAAAGAGGGAAAGAACTACAATTTGTGTACTGAATACTGTTAATAGGGAACACTAAAATATACAAAAAGCTTGCTAGCTAAGGACTTATTTGTTAAGCCTGTGCTGCAAAAATACTCAGTTTTGAAATGGTTTGAAAAATAAAGACTTTTCCAAAGGCTGCTGTACTTTACTGCTACTCAGTCATATTGGGCAATGATGTCCATGGCAGATAGAAGACCATTCAATATCCGCCCTTCCAGTAACTCAAACAGACTATGAGAAAGACTTGTGATATTTATGTACTCAACACTGAAGAACTTCTGAATGCTTCTGTTGACTGCAATTTCCACACAACAGCATTTAGAACAATGGTCTAGTTGACCATCATATATGCGAATTAAGTACTTTTTCCTACTCTTACTCTCAACAAGAGTATCCACAGTCTTGAAGTGGAAAACATACATTACTTTTGAAGTGATTTTGAAGTCGAAAAAAGCTATGATATGATAAGTAAGTCCACTGAACAGTCTTCTTGTACAGACACTGCAATTAAAAAAAAAACAGCTTGAAATCCATTGGGTTTTCTTCTTCCCTATCAGTTTCCTCCTAGGAACGTGACTTAGTCTGGCATTCTAAGCATGTTTATTTACTACATTCTCTAGACAGCATCCAGATCTCCAGGAATTTGAATACTCTGCTGACATTATACAATGCTAAATATAAATAATGAAGCAAAAATTCAGGAGAATTCAACCTGTTTGCCTGCAAAGTTTGCTTTTTAAAGGATCCTACATAGACCATCAAATGAGTGCTTTAAAAAATGCAAATCCGGTGGCTGAGAACTCATTTTTATTTAAAAGAGTAAATCTCTGCATTTTAATGGTATTATACAGAAATATAATAAATTGTCAACATGACTCAAGCCATCTCCTACTAGCTTGTAACAGGTAACCCAGCAAAGCATGTCTAATCCTCCCAGAAGGAGGGAACTTACACTGTACTATGTGTGAGATTAAGAGGGCAGTGCTGGTATCATTACACGTTAGCCTTCCCTGTGCCAGGTCCTGCTTCACTTGCAATGCAAATAGGTACCTGCAAAACAAACACAGAGTTACGCAAAGCAAGAGGGAAAGATGGAGAAGTATTAAACTTCAGGTCCATTTTTTTGCAATACATTCCTTTTACTTTTTGGCATCTACAGAAGTGATCTGAATATCCTAAGTTAGGAGGCTAAGTAAAACATAACAAGCACTATATTACAGCCATAACTGTCTTACACAGCGGCTGGTTGCTCGGCAGAACCAAAATATATCTCTTTTTCTTTCTCTGTTTCTATCTCTCTTAACCAGATCAATGAGATATGGAAGCAATGTGACAGTAAAAGCAAATGTGACAGCTATTACACACTCAGCAACTGCACCTCAAGATAACGGACCTACTTGCAACTACGAAGAAATGCCAGAAGAGAAGGGGAACTTTAGTTTCCACCTTGGCAGTCACTTGGAAATAAGGAGCGAGGTCTTTAATGCATGACTTTATATAGCTCCAATACTTCTGCAGCACATAATCCTGCACTATTAGCAGCCGTTTTTAACACATTCACTTACAAACCAGTCATCGAGGGCAATTCTACATTCACAGCTTATGTGCACGGACATCACAGGTCCATAGCACTATTTCAACGTTTAAACTTATTTCAGCTTCAACAGAAATTGAAATAGGTTAGTTTCACTCAGCATCAAATTCTTACCTAGAAAAAAAATGACCTAATAGCAGGCGTTTCTCCTACGCTTGGAATGTAACCCAAATTGGACAGGCACCTTAACAAGCCTTGCAGCGACCACAGTTCCTCTGGGGAATTCATACAAGAATCTCAACGCTTTTTACTAAGACTGGATTTTAATATATTCAGTGAGAACTCGCATTTGAACAGTGAGTTTCTGAATGAGATGTAGGTGAATTAAATGAAAACTGCAAACTGAGCAGAAGAGTACGGGTGCCAACATACAGAGTACATGAAATAATAGTGCAGATCTGAATAATGTCCTTTTGAAACCTGCAGACATCTGCTTTGCCATACAAAATTCACCCTACTAGAAGCAAAAAGCACAGAAGTATTATATTCTCTGCTTCTCCAAGTGATAAAACTGTTCCCTGTGGATATGCTTTCACATCCTACACACTGCTGTGTACATACATTCAAGATCCCCAGCACACACGTTTAAAATCTAACAAAAAAAAAAAGTCATTAAGATTCAGAGATATGTCTCCAGGCACGGAAAGAGATCACCAAAAATCAATTTACAGTGCACATACTAAGCAACTGCTATGCAGAATATCTACTCAGAAACAGGTTCCACATAATGCTGTGAGCTGTCTATTAATATTTTCACTCTGTCTTTCAAGTAAATATTCCTTCTTCCTATTGCATTTTTCCACTTTTCTCTGTCCAAGTCATTAACAGTTATCAATCGTTCTTCTTACATTCCATTGCTCTGCTATCAAACCAAGACAGAGAAACACAGAACACCACAAAGGTGAACTTGTTCTTTATAAAGCCGTTTATGCAGATACAAAAGCCCTTTGTAAAAGAGAATGTCATCTTATGGGAGGATTAAAAGTAAAAACTAATAATAAAAATACAGAATCAGAACAGAAAAAATGTAATTACAAAGAATAGTAACTCTAGACCAGGAGTTGAAAAGTTTCAGTGAAGAAGTACTGCCATGAAGCAGTATGTTTTTTCCCCTCACATACACATCCACCTACAGAGAAATACAACTCATGTCTTTACGCCAACAGAGTGAAATTTAGAGCTTAAATCAAGTTTTTAAAGAGCACTGAAAACAAACCCACCCTTTAGGTACTCTTTCTACATACATGTCTACCCTTCCATTCTTCTGTCCCTTCCTCTTTGTTTAATTCCCCCTTCTGTCCATTTCTCCATCTGTAAATGGAGCTGTGCAGACCTTTGGCATTTGCACTGGCTGCATGAATGAATAGGGTCCCCCAACTGCTGCAACTTGGCAATTCCTGCAGAGCAGCTTTGTCCCAAATGTCTATGCAGTCACACGTGTTCCTTAGTGTAGAGGAGTGCCCCAGGGCACTCAGTGGTGGGGGAAATAACTTCAAGTTAACATTGAGTGGAAGTCATCGATTCTCACCCAATCATCTCAAATCCCACATTCTCCACTCTGTTCACCAGAGGTTTCAGATTAAAAAAAAACAACAGTAGGACAACTACTAACCTTGTCAGTTCCTCCTGCAGCTGAGCATGGTCAGGTGGGAAGAATTTTACCACGAATTTTACAACAACATGCTTCGGTCCTAGGGAAAAGGTCAAAGGAAGTTAGTGATATGTCGGTAACAAGTAGGCCAAATGTTATGTCACAGAACGATGCACGAGGGGTATGTGGGATCTGCAGTGCATACATATAAACCGATCTCCCATCCTTTGCCATTAATTTTTATGCTCTTCAGGTTACTGACAAATGACAAAATAAAACATATGCACCATGAAATAGAACAGTCACTTGGTGGAGGGATATTCTGCCAAAATAAAGTCTGTTTTTGGTAATTACATCGGTTGTTCCAATAAAATATACTATGTGTGTCTATTACATTTGCTTCAGAACAGGAGGGAGCTAGAATACAGTCTGTTTTTCAAGTCCACCAGCAAATTATTATTTCTGTTTTAATAGCAGCACATTTGTTCTGACAAATACAACCAGTGACAAAAGGAGCAACGTATCTCTCACATGAGAGGGAGTGTTTCCAGAGAAGAGACTCATACGATCAGAAGAACATCTAGGAAAAATTAATCTCAGTGGTAAAGCTCAGTAAATGAAGACTTCTACTGATTTGACAGAGAAACAAAACCACTGAAACCTTTCCTGTTCACTTCTACTCTCACCGAAGCTGATTGCTATTGACTGTACATCAATTCCCTTCTCTCTCCCACCACCCACCACAATATTCCCTGACTTCCCTAACCTGACTGCTCTAGGTCTAAGACACTTTCAAGTTCTTCACCAACGTCCCTGACAGCTATAACAAATCTGCTAGCTCCTTCCCATTACTAACTTCTTCTAGTTTTTTTTTTTTTTTTCCCCACCCTGTTCTTTTTATTTCACCTTTCACTACAGCTACCTTTCAGGAATGTATGTTCCTTCATAGCCTTCCTCTGTTGCACAATTTTTTTCTCAACAAAAAGGTACAACAATGAGGCAGTAGTAGCCTTCGTTGCTACCGCTGCCTCAGCGCTTCTGGGGCCTGACTAAACCTTCTCAGTTTGCTGCTGGTTCAGTCTCTTCCGCATAGAGAGTGAAACCACAGGTGTTCAACGCCTGTGTGCTTAGTAGAATTTGCTGCTGGGACACGAGTTCACAGAATACACCGTAAATCTTCAAAGGCCAGAACAGAAATAATAATAATAAAAAAAAAAAACAACAATCCAAACAAAACTCAGTGGAGGAGATAGAGAAGATAAAGATACCAGCTGGCAGATTCCTCGTTTACTCAGCCACTTGTGGACTGGCACAAGAAACAACAGCAAGGAAGTACTTACTTCTAATCTGTTTCATAACAGGCTTCAAAAGATCGAGCCACACCTGAAAATAAAAAGAGGTGGTGTTATCAGCTCTGAACAAACTACTGCTTGCAAAAGAGCACCATTTAGATTTCCATTTATTTATCTGGTTTTCCAGCTGTGGGTCTTCTCCCCAGAACTCTTGAAGATGCTCAGGAAACAGTGTTGCTAATAAAGCCATTGCTGTTGTACTGCTTTTGAAGCAATACAAACTCAGGGAGCTGGGAAACTGAAGTTTTTTATCATACTTGCTTTAGAAAGCAACAATCACAGCAAGTTTGGTCAGTAGCCATTCAGTTTGTGGATAAGTGAAACAAGGAATTGAGGAAGAGACAGTCCTGTGCTGTCACTTGTAGTTCTCACTGCAGTAATCGACAGAAATGCAAGTGAAAGGGCCTGATACTTGCCTTTGAGTTGTGAATATTGGGCAAAGAGAGAAATGACAACACAACCGCCTGGACCTGGGGACTCAGCAGGAAGGCCACCGTGAGGCCCAGCCATAATTGCAGAGCTCCCTGTCAGGTCCCCTGGTGATACGTTACCTTCACCACCACCATCTTAAGGAGGAACATTCTTTCAGATCAAGACCATGAGGCAAACACAGCTCCAAGCATGACTAAAAGCAAGCTTACTTTCTGACTGCGTGATATTTTCTCTGTTCCACAAATCTGGGAAGCTCAGGCTGAGGCTTTCCTTAATTGAGTTATTTTTAACAACCTTGCCTGTGTCTTTCCTTTAGATTTCAAAAGAGAAGCAATGGACTGAAGTAACATCTTCAAAACCTAAAAGCCTACTCTGTAGTCTCAACTAAAAAGGTTGGACAAATCACCTATCCTCCTTCATCGGGTTGTAGAAGATAAAAGCCAAACGACTCACAGAAACTAGGGAAGTGTGACAGCTCACCATCTCCAGCTGATAACTGTGCCCAAGATTTGTATTTTGTTATCTCAATTGCATGCAGCCTTCCTTGGAGACTTCTAGAACTCATGGAGGAACATCCTACAGCCTTCACAAAGGTTAAAGGCAGTAAAAAACAAATTAACTGAAGTCTTCCTTCGGGGAAAAAATACATACTGAAAAGAATACACCTTTGACCTTGAATAATTTCAGGTCATGTAGATACTGAAACATCCTAAAAATACCAGTTTTCGAAGATCACCTGAGAAACCAGACAGAAACAGGCCTGTCTGGCTGCTGTAGCTGTGCCAGTGTTGTTTGCTATTTTTCTAATTACTTTATGAGTTCTTCCCATTAGCAAAGTCCTCACATTCTTGCTCTTTTAAACTCACTAATGTTTCTCAATGGAATTCTTTTTATGTTTTTCAGCCTGGGAAAGTTCTTTTCTTTGGAAGGGCTAAAGAAAGTTGGTGACACAAGAATAGGAAAATAACGTTTATTGCCTGTTAAACTGGTTCTGACACTTTTTGGCATTTCAGTAACTTCAACTGTTTTGTTTCAGAAAGTTGGCATGTACATAATCTGCTCTGAAGGGTCAGGGACCTTGCCAGTTTTCGTGGAGGAAAAAAAAAGGCAGAATATGAAAAAGCTAATTTACAAGAATACGGGAGGCATATATTTTACTTGATACAAAACAAAGTCTCTTTCTTTCCAGAGGAAATCTAAGCTTTCAGCATGAGCACAGCAAGCATGTCATTTCTTTCTCCATTTTTCCAATCACCCTACAAGTTACAGCATCCTCTACCAGACTGCTGAATGCCAGCGTACACTGAATGTACGTAGGGAGGGATGAGAAAGATGGGGCAAGACAAAGACTTTGTCACCGTCACCAAACCCAGGCAATCAAAACTTACACGCCATGCAGCTCTCACACTGTTATCACTACACAGCCAATCTAAGATTGATTCATAAGCTGGAAAGGAAGAATAACGTGAGGATTGATTTAGGATCCCTGTTTTCCCTTTTCTTTGGAACTACAAAGAGTAGACTATTTATTCTTGAAACAACGTCTGGCATTCTGCAGTAGTGACTGGACTGGAGCAGCTGGAGAACTGGGGCAGACATCAAGTATGATGAAACTCTGTAAAATCCCAGGCTTAGCAATAACACCTCATTTCTCTTCATGCTGGGGGAAAGTGCAGCCCTCAGACCCTCCATGTTCATCTCTCGTGCATGTCTTCTCTCCTGCATACACAGCACACTTGAACATATGCAGCTGCTGGGCATCATGACATACAACTGTCAACATGTAACACATGAAGTCTGGAGCCCTGCACGTTGAAACAAACACAGCTGAACTGTGAATGTAACTTCACATACATATGATTACGTCCAAACGTACACTGCAAATATTTATTTTTCCTTTGCCACTGCCCTCTCCTCTGACAAGCAATTAATTATCTTCAGATGATGCGAATGTAAAATATGTATGTGTGTTTTATTTCTTAGATACAGAACTAACCACAATTTATTTGGTTGCGCAGTGCTTGAATTCTCCATTGTAGCCATTACAAAGCTCAAAAAATTTTAAATCCCACAGGAACATTTGTCTCAATTGCATCATAGAAACTGAGGGTTACAATTTAAATGTAAGTATCACTCTCGTCCAGAAAGCTGCTGCACACTAAAGCAATGATTCATAATCGAATCTGCTGCTGCAACAGCTTCTGCAAGTTGCTTTTAGAATACAATAGGACACAGAATAGAATAGTTCTGTTGGAAGGGAACAACAAAGATCAAGTCCAACTGCCTGACCACTCCAGGACTAATCAAAAGTTAAAATATATTAATGAGGGTATTATCCAAGTCTCTCTTGAACACTTACAGGCATGAGGCATCAACCTCTTTGCTAGGAACCTTGATCCAGTGTTTGACCAGCCTCATGGTAAATTTTTTCATCACATCCAGTCTGAACATCCTGTGGCACAGCTTTGTGCCATTCCCATGCATCCTTAGAATCACAGAATCATTAAGGTTGGAAAAGACCGCTAAGATCACCTAGTCCAACCATCGAACAGGAGCCTAGCAGAGGATCCTGTCACCAGGGAGCAGCAACCAGCAACTCCCTTTGCTACCCCTTCTCAGGACGTTGCAGAGCGCAATGAAGTCACATCTGCACCTTCCTTTCTCCAGAATGGACGAATCAGGTGTACTCAGTCTCTCCCCATAGGACATGTCTCCCAGCTCCATTATCATCTTCACTGATTTCCTCTCAATGCTTTCAAGGACTTTAACATCCTTTTTATTATCATGGAGCCCACCTCAAGATATTAATTCCACTAAATTTCACAGCTGAGGCACACCTGTCTAGACACAGGCTAGATTTGGGGACCTCCTCCTTTTTGAAAAGCAAATACTGAAACAACTGGTGGATACACTGACCAGCACTGTCAGATACTTGGCTAATGCTTCCTTTTGCCTGAGTAGGAGCTATACGAGTTACCATCCTTGATGCACGGAGGCATTTTCCTTTAGGTCAAACTGGGAACAGCCTTGGAGTTTTCTTTCTACCTTCCTCTTCATCAGAGCCCTAGATCCCCCACTGAGATCATCTGGATGTATTTCCAGCCTGCCACTGCAACGGCCTCAGGCACTGGCAGCACTTCAATCCCTCCCGTGTTCTGCCTCAAGCAAATAAACCATTTTGTTTTCACAAGACTGAAAACTGTTAGTTTACTTCAGGTCTCTGAGCAAAACACAGAGGGTCATCTATTTGAAACTTAATGACCTGTGAAGTAGAGAAGGTTGATCAAGTGACCTTCACTATTTTTCAGAAAACTAAAAAGCAACTGTACATGCTCTAGACAGTAGGATTTGTTTCAGCTTTACCTACATATATAAGGAATGTCAGTATGTCATTATTAACATGGCTACAGGGACCCCCTGTTGTAATAGCAGCATACAGTTGCACTGTTTTGAAGAGTGACGTTAATCTCCCAAGGTACCTAAAGCATTAGCCAAGGATATCTGGCAGAATATGAAACTCTGTAGTAAACCGCGTATCCTGTAAATCCAGGAGCAAACCGTGAAGTGCATCAGTTTGAAAGGTCAACATCCATTTGTCCAAAATTTCCTCTTAAATATAGTTAAGCCTAAAGCTTTATGACCTATACCGGTCAGTTCTAGTGCTTACGTAAGCCTGCACTACGGCATGACAACAGGTTACTGCAGAAGCAGCAGCTAAATCCTCCCTGGCCTTTGGTTAAGAAATACTGCTCCTTAGAGAAAATTTGTGTATGGATAAAAACAGATCTTTCTGAAATTGCCTTAAGTCACCTCCTTTAGATCAGCCTGGTTACCGATGCAGAATTCAGTGAACAGACAGCAGATCCAGCACGCACCACAACGTACCCAGTCAAACAACCCAGATACCGGGCATACATGTCAAGAGGTCACACCTGAAAATCTAAAGTGAAATCTCAGAAGGAAAGCCATTACAGACTGGGAAGTCACTTGCCTTTAGCTTTTTTTTTTTGGCTACAGGATACCGTTCCCACCCTGGAAGCATTAGTGCAATGTCTGATTGTTGCCAGCAGCTGTTCTCAGAGTCTGAAGTGTCAGGACCAGCACACCTACTTGTGCCACACGGCTCCACATACAGGACTTTCAACAGCTTATTTGTGGGTTGGTTTTTTTTTTCCTTTTTTTTTTTTTTATTAGCCTCGTTATATTTTATCTAACCGTCTCCTTGTCCCAAGATGTTTTTCACTGAGCTCCGTCACAATCTCCGCAACTTTTGTCTGCAGAATCCACACTCCAAATTACTCCTGACTGTAAAATCAGAGCTGAGACTCTCCAGCAGTCCTGCTGCAACTGATAAAAATCTACTGCAACTGATAAAAATAAAATGCTTTTCCAACTCGTGTTTGAATTGGCTGCTACCTCCAACACAGATGAAACCTGACAGGAGTAATCAGGTTTTAAGAACGTTTCTTCAAATCCAGCAGGCAAGAGTTTTTTTAAATAAAGTATTTTTTTCTCTTTTGAAATCCAGGATTAAACATACCTTGTAAGTAAGGAGCTGGAAGAAAGAATAAAGTGCAGATGTAGATGAAAATCAGGTGAAAATTAACTTTCTACATACCATCATCTTTTTATGATCTGGAAACTCAAGGCCAAAATAGTCGCCTTCAACAAGGTTCAGGTGGTTGCAAACGGCGTCATGCAAAACCTTCCCTGGAGCTCTTTGCTGTAAGAAGAAAACAAAGCCTCGGGTTAAATGCTGCAGATTAACAAAGATGCTTTTAATTAGTGGCAGAAAAATTACTGCGCTAAGAAGTCGTCTTGCAAACAACGCTGTCAATGCAGCTAACAAAATCAGCAGTTGTTCCAGCCATACCCACAGGGCAGTTGAAAATAATTACACTAGTTTTAAAGCCATGGAAAATATCTATTCATCTCTGGATGGCAGCTCTCGATCAACCTTCAGTACATTTTTGGTTTTGAGAGGAAAATACGATAAAACAGAAAAGAACTATGAAGCACTGAAGCTGGTCAAGGCTCCTCTGTGCTACTCTCATGACAGTTAATGAGTAAATCAGAGGATTTGAGAGCTAATGTTTCCCTCCACGCTGTAAACATCTTCCCACTACAAAGACCAGATGTTCAGCCCAATATTAGCTCCCAGAGACACAGTTTTGCTGATTGTGAGGATTCTTCTTCTCAGCACATCAGTTAAATCCACACCTGCAGCCAATACCGCAAATTGCAGCTCACCAGCAGTTCTATGGCAATAATAAAAAAAAACAACAAAAAATGCAACGCTTTCTCAGAATAAAAAGGCCAATCACTGAAATCAAATATTTTGTTCTCTGCAGAAATGGATGTATCCTAAATCAAAGGTCCCTGAAAAAGAGATTCCTAGTCACTTGAGAATAAACAATAGCCCACCACTAGATAGCACAAACTCCTCCATTACAAGAGACCCATGGTCCTGATCACGCCCCAGCCGAGCACCCTTGTGCTCAGCTTACAGATTTGCCCTTTTCCTTTCTGTCCAGTAAATAATTATGAGATCAGAATGAAACAGCAGTAAAAGAGTGAACAAAACAAAACCATTAGGGCAGCCAACCCAGTCAGCTGAATCAGAAAGGACATACCTAAGCCCAGGTTCCTGCATCTCCAGCTAGCTTATTGCTGTTAAAATCCAAAATTTGTCATGATGTGGTTTGGTCTCTGTTTCACCATACCAAAAAAAACCAAGTCCACACATTTTTCCATCTAATTCCACCAGGATAATTCCCGATTTCCAGCCACAACTCTAAGTACAAAATATCTTTCCAAAGGAAATTTATCCAGCATTGTCTAATATGAGTTGTGAAGTCAATACTCAGTAACAAAGCTTGCAAATTATGGATACCCATTTCCTGAGGCAGGAACACGCCACCACAGTGGCACTGCCACCCAGGTGACGCAGGAGGACACAGTGACACAATCCATCATGGTTGGCCAATTTTGAGAGTGAAGTTACAAGGGAAAAGCCAAGTCCACCTCTGAAGGAACTTGCAGAGCAGGTTTCTGCTCAAGGTTTCTGCCTCTTAACAGACCTCTGCAAGCAGGAAGCAATGTTCCCTTACAGTGCTTTATTAACTGTTTGTTAATGTTAGCACCTGCGCTACCCCACCACACAAGGTCAGTGGAGGAGAGCAAGCCTGTCCGATCTCAGACCATGAGTAAAAGCAGCAGATTAAAACCTGCTGGGTGTTTTCATACAGTTTTTTGTTGTTGTTGTTGTTTTTCCTTCTGTGCATTTAGACAACAAAACAGCAGTCTTGTAGTATTTGCATCACTTGGCATCTTCTCTGAAGTATGCCCCAGTAACGTGAAATGCTTCTTACTCAAGTATGTGGAAATACAATAATTATTCTAAACCCATCTTAGCTTTGATCAGCCTAAGTCAAAATAAAATCCGACAGTTTATTCAAGGGGAAACACTGCACATATAAATAAGATTTAGAGCCTGATGACACTCCCAGGCCTTGCAGGACCAGAAGGAAAAGGAACATCCAAACATGCAGGAACTCTCTGGTCTTACAGAGATGTTGATTCAGCGCTGTTCCATGACATCCTTACTAAAAAATTTAAACACAATAAATTAAAATCTCAGTCTGCTGGGTAGGGAACAGAAAAAGCAGTCACTGGGGTTGCAGCAAACACTGACTGACAGAGGAAGCATTCAGAAACGAGTGTGCCGCACCAGTGACAGCATCTGCAGCCTGCAGTAGTGTCTGACTTCAATGTGCTTACAAGGCCTGTGGGACAACACAAGTTTTCTCCAGAACATGGAAGGCATTTTCCAGCTGTCAGATGTGAGCTTGCTGTCACGTCTGTCTCAGCCATGAGGCAAAACTTCTTGGCTCTGTGACTGCACCCACATCTCACAAGCCACAGCTTGGCCATTTTCCCTGCTCCATCCTGGTGTGGGCTGCAGGCCTGACTCATGAGGCCCTATCAGCTCCCAGTAATTCTGTATGCATGTAAGGGTGTGGAGTAGAGAAAGGCTATGCCATATGAGGGCCTTTCCTTGCCACACAAGCCATTTCCCGATAGATGACCATCATGAAAGCCTCAAACACTGAGATGAGGAAGGGCTCAGAAGGTTGTTGATGTGGCCAGATGCCAAGGGCGGGAGAAGAGGAGCCAGGAGACCCACCTCCTGCTCTCTTGAGCCTCATCAAGTGGGAGTTCACACCAAGGACAGAAAGAGCTGACCTGAAAGTGATGATAAAGAGGAAGACAACGCACACATTGGTATGTTGAAATGGAGGCTGCCACGATTAAGGCTTGTGGCAAGACAATACCTCCAGACCATCATGGTAGGTTGAAATGGAGGCTGCTGCAATTAAGGCCTGTGGCAAGACCATACCTCCAGACCAGCAGCCACCATGGATGTCCCACAGCTGAAAGGCAATGAGAGAAAAACAGCAGAATAGTATGGTATGTTGGTGGCATGTAAGTGGGAGAAGCTCACATGCAACAGCCTGGAGCGGAGACGCAGCTGCAGAAGGTGGCAGTCCCCTGTTCCTATTTTTGTTGACAGCCAGATTCCTGTAGAATCACAGAATCATTGAGGTTGGGAAAGACCTTCAGGATCAGCAAGTCCAACTATCAACCTGACCAAGACCCATCACTGAACCATTTCTTTTGGTGGCACATCTACATGTCTCTTAAACGCTTCCAGGGATGGAGACTCCATCACTTCCCTGGGCAGACTGTCCCAATGACTGACCACCTTTCCATGAAGAAATTCTTCCTAATATCCAATCTAATCCTACCCTGGCACAGCTTGAGACTGTCAAACGATGAAGAAAGACTGCAACTCCAAAGGGCAATGCCTCCTACCAAAATACCTATCTATGAACATTGGCAGTGAACTTTTCCTAGGCAAAACAGTTGTACTCTTTCACTCTTGGTAACAAGTAGTCCAGACACCTGTTTAATAGGGTTCAGTTTAGAGGTGAATCTCAGCCACACTGACAGCAAGGAATTGCCATTATTCTCGAGGTGGCACTTAGCTACACTAAAGTAACACTCTAATTTACTGCAGTGAAAAGAAGCTCACTGACTTCAAGCTACACATTCTTATTGCTTAATGTATTTTGAACTGGCCTTTCATTCCATTCTGAGAAATTACATTTTAAAAGTCACTTTACATTTTCAGGGAATGTCAGGCCACTAACTTCTAAATTATAAATAATGTACATCATCACATTTAGCTGCAAGCTATGAAGGCACCCAAAGTAGCCTACCTTAAGCATCGTGCATTCAGCATGTGCTGTCTGCTTATTATTTCAATCTTATTCAATTCAGCTTCCCTCTATTTCCACAAAGATCCCAAACACTAAGTTTTTTATGATCTTCCACTGGTTAAAATCTTAATAGATTTAACAATTCTTTAACATTCCAGAGACTTCCAATCATCAAAAAAAGCCCACTACACGCAGGTTTAGACCATTCCAAAATGTCTGGAAAATTGGAATTGGAAAATGTCCAAAACCTTAAAAGAAGGGGTTTGGGGCATGTTTTTCTCACCCTCCCAACAATTAATTTAGCGGTCATTTCACTGACCATCTACCAAACCAACGTGTCAGCTTAGGACCAAGCAGTGATGAACTATTTTTATCTGTCTAGCCAAATTTCATGGAAAGCTTTTTTGTTTGTTTTTACATTACTGAGCAGTAAAATCAGGTTAAAACAACAACAAAAATCTCTATAAAAACACAAATAAAATGACCAGTGTATCTGGAACATCTAAAAATACGTCTCATCAATCTTCTGGTCGAAACAAGAGACAGCTTCATGAGGAAGCACTTTCTGTTTGCTTCTTCCTTCTTTCCTTAAGGCCCTGCTCCTGTCATGTTTTGAGTGCTCAGAACCAAAATGGGGCATTTCGGTAAAGCTAAATACTTCAGGTTACTGTGATTTCCAAAGTATTTTATACTTCAGTTTAACAACTGTCTTGAAATGATAATGAAAACTTCACCCAGTATTGTCCTAAGCATTTCTGAAGCTGTATCGAGTCACAGTCAAGACTAAAAATAACAACTCCATGTTCTCAACAGTATGAATTTTCTCAGTTATTCAAAATTGTTAAAAATTATATGTGTATCTACAACTCTGAAAGGAAAAAAAAAAACAAGAAGTGTTCGTGATAAGCAAACAGTATAAAAACAACCTCAAAGATGAAACTGAGCAATAGGGTTCTTAAATAACTGGCAAAAATTTATACTTCAAAGTAGGCTTGAAAACTACTTGTAATAGAACAATTCTGACAGCATCTGAAGACAATTTTCATATTTTATCTAGTTCTCTTTTCTGGCATAAAATGAAATGCTTATTTCATGTTTAACAAAAGTCTACTACTCAAAGGGTGGGTTAAAAGCAATAAGCACTGGTCTGGATATCATTGCTTTGGATCTAACGCTGCCAAGGTACCTGGAGATGCTCTGCCCTTTTTCTCCTCTCCTCGCTTTCAAAGTGTAGGTGTTAATCCTATAGGAAGGATTAGATGACTACAAAAATAGCTTTAGATCATACAGATAGCTCTTAAACCTGAGCTTACTAGTTTTTAGTTTACTGTTCAGCATAGGCTGGGAAGTCTTGAAGAAATGGGCTTTGCCACCTTTGGTGCAGCAGGACCAAGCAGCAGCCTGTTCCTGCTGGGACACAAGAATCAGGGTGTAAGAAAAACACCACAGCTGGTCACATTTTTTACTGCAAAAGATGGTGCCTCAGGGTCCTCAGGGTGTACACCCTACACACCCTTATGTGCTGGCAGAGAAGTTAAGTCCTACCTTTCAAGGGACTACTTCTAGGCATGTAGACCCTCACTTGGCACTACAGTCAAGGGATCAACCCCATTAGGAGGGATGGAGCAGAAGGAGCACATTTTCATTGTAAACCAAAGGCACCTCATTCCTCTTAAGAGACTTCCACTCTAACATTGCTGAAGGCTCCACTCCTGGAACGTATCCCACATGTTTTTGCACAGACTGTGCACATACACTCAAAGGCGGGATTGAGGCCAAATGGAGTAACAAAATAAGTCTCTTATACTACACTAAAAAAGGCAATTGATCATCTACCATGCGTGTACAATACGACCATTTAGCATTCCTTTCTTTGTAGATTTCAGTGGACTGCTTCCCTGCTTTACACTCACCACATCAGCTGAACTCCCTTTAGTAGTGCTTGCCTTTCAAAGTCTGATGTACAATTACTGAGGCAAAAATACAAGGAGCAGGAGTTTAGTAAACATCGAATTCACTCGCATTTTTAGCACCTTCCTCAAAAGATACACATCATTTTCTGCTTTTGAATATACGTAGATTTGTAACTGCAGCCATGCTCTTGGATTTCTGCCTATGATAACCTGGCTTATGTCAAAAGCAGAAGCATTGCTCTGACTGGACTTTAAACTCTCTCTTCTGATTCTCCAAATCAATGTTACTACAAATAACCAACTGCAAAATTCAGGTGAAAATTAAACACTTAACAGGAAAAGAAGCAAAATATTATTGCTGATTCTAAATACTCTTCTTTAATAGTTAAATATCGCTGGAGTAAAAAGGAAAAGATGATTTAGCAATGCTAATGTAAAGTAGCACGATGAGGGTATTTTCACTTGTTTTTGTTGAAATTTTTTCTTACGGCAGAGTCAGACCAATACAAAATTCAGCTACAGTAAACTCTCCAATGTCTCTGGACCTCTATAATTATAGTACAGTAAAGCTGCTGGGACTGGAGGCTCTGTTTGGTCTCTTTTTACTTGGCTCATAAAATCATTGCTTTATAACTTCATGGGCAGATACAACCCACTTCGTATTATATGTGCTATTTCTTAATGCAAGTGAGGAGACATAAAAAAAGAGAAGAGACGGACAGCTTCTGAACTGAGCCTTTTGTGCCACAGGCTAACCTGTCATCTCCAGGTATAGCAATCCAATCGCTTTACTTCTTTGCAGTTCTAACCAATGCAGACTGATAATAATTTTGAATTTATTTCCTGCTGTCAAATTACTCTAATTTGTACTTGATGAGGAGCTTGTTAATGTAGAACCAGCAACAACTACTGTGATACATAGGAAGTTCTCCTTGAAAATAGGAAGTTCCATACTCATAACATATGGAGTGACTTCTTTATAATAAGGGTGACAGAGCACTGGAACAGGCTGCCCAGAGGGGCTGCAGAGTCTCCTTCTACGGAGATATTGAAGACCCCTCTGGACTTCAGTAGGCCAATACCGCCAATACCGCCAATACCTGTGTGACTTACTGTAGGGAACCTGCTTTAGCAGGGGGGTTGGACTTGGTGATCTCTCGAGGTTCCTTCCAACCCCTGTAATTCTGTGATTCTGTGAAACAAGTGGAGCCCTTTGTGAAGAAGAGCCTGGAAAGAGAGGGTCAAACTATTGCATCCTGGAGAGCTTCCTTGTCAGGCAGCTTTAGGAACACAGTCCCACAGAAGAACTCATTTTGCAACAATCCCAAAATCTGGAACTTCTCAGCTACACACCACAAACTCATCAGGCCAAAAACTATCCATCCTTTAGTCACTGTAGTCTAAGTACACATGTGCTCATTCCAAAACAAGATCTGTGGTGAAAAGCAGAAACAAAATACTTCATGAGCAGATCGCGTTCCACAGTTCCTTTAAGTGCATTACAGCATTCAAATGGTTGAAATCTAGCCCTCAGTTAACAAGTACAAATGACTTCATCTTAAATTCTCTGTACTGATCTATAAAAACTGCATGTTACACATACGTGCCTAAGAATTATTAATTGGCCCACCTGCAGAACCCCAAACTTTGCTTCTGGTAGTACAACTGTAATTGCTAGCTTCTGAAGATAAGTATAAAATATCTGTGGGATTTCAGCAAATGCAGAACAAGTCTTCTAAACAACAGTTTCAAGCTGCAGAATTTCTCACAGAGACCATTTCATTTTTGGAGACTTACAGTGGGAGACTTTTACCACAGCCACAGCTACTAAAACCAAATTGTTTTTCTTTAGCATCATTTCAGAAGCACACTCTGGACAGGGAAAACGAGGCATTAAAAAAACATTGAAAAGGCTTACTAAAAATACGTCATCGTATTCCCTAAAATTAGCTCTGGCAATTGCTGAGTCATCTCTGCCTAATTCTACTAGCAAAGCTAAATCGTGGTTTGTGGCTGCGCTTTCTGCCATTAGCAAGGCAAACATCCACTGCTGGAAGAGGCTATTTTCCTTTCTGCAGAGCTGACACAGAATGGGGATGACTTGCAAGAGCCAGAGCCAGTCCATCGTGAATTTCAGATCTTGAAGTGAGTTGCAGGGCATGCGCACAAAACATACGATCTGAAACAAATAACTCTGCAGAAAATGGAAGGCGTCACTAAATGGCTTTTATAAGCCAGGTCCACACTAACAAAGCTTGCCTGAAAAGGGACTTCGGCTAAGGGGAAGCTTGCTGAGGGGTGTGACAAGCAAGGAGGCCACCCCAAAGCCATCCCAACCACAAGAGCAAAACCCTTAGCGGAGACCAAGGGATGCCAAGCGGTCCCTCTCTGACAGAGACTGCCTCTGCATCATCTATACTTCATTGAGGCCGGGAGGTGTGACTGAGCAGATGTCTCCAGCAGGACGGGATTGGCTGTGTCCCACAGCTACGGGCACAGCCTGCTGCAGCACGAGGATGCCCGCAGCCCAACCACAGCGTGTTGCTTTGGCTTTGGAAAACACACATCACAAGCCCTGTTTTCAGAGAGAATTTGATGTGAAGCTGATACAACCTCATTTTTCATAAAGTTTGCTTTATGGAAAGTTGCTTTCCTGAAGCTGAGCTCTGGAAGTAAGTATATACCTGTCAAATAAATGTTGATATTGCTTTTCCTCCCTGCAAGCAAAAAACTGAATGAATTTAACCCTTGGCCTCAGCGCTATTTAGCAGCACACTGTGCTCCTTGTTTCTTCGGAAGAGCTGAAACTGAGGTTCAGAACACTCATTAAAAATACCTCAGATTGAATTTCATAGCCCAGAACTTTTGAAAAGGAATATAATGGTACCATTCAGTGCTCTCAGTGTAATTCAGCAGTGTGGCAGCCAGCATGTAATTGGGGATAGAAACCCCCATCTCTGTGACACCCCCTCTACCCTGTGCCTCCTAATTTTCCACTCCTCTGTGTTTCAAGGCAAAAAAAACATGCAGATCACCTTCCAGGGTTCTCTTCTTTAAGAAACATTAATTAGTGTTTTGAGATGAAAATAAAATCATTCTATTATTCAGACCCCTTTCTTCTCTGGTCTGTTTTCTTTTTTCTTTTTCCTCACTTTGTTGAGCTACAAATAAACACTTTACTCAATTGAAGGAATAGGCGATTTTGAAGTCAATCCATGTGAAAAGCAAAACTGTTACATGTAGACCTGAAATGTGAGATTACAGAAAATTCTGACTATATTGGAGTTATTAACTACAAAAACAGAGTGAGGTGCAAGAGGCTATCTACTATTCTTATTTGGATGCACTTTATTTTAGCCATGGTGCTAAAAAAAGCCCTTTGAAGAAATCGTTTCAGTGTGAGAACTCAGGCCTAGAAAAAAAATAACAGGCAAAATATGAGATCGAAAATCGAAAGCAAAGTCAAACCTAACAGCCAAAGCTTCTGATAATCCCTCTTCAGTACTGCAGCGCTCTCAACATGACCATTAATTAATCTGAGCAAGACCTGACACCACCCAAAGCAGCACACATTTTACTTTTTGCTCTCTTAGGGCAAGGAAAGCACATTTTAACAACAGGGCACAGAATTTTTCATGACCAGATTGCTAACTCGAAAGTGCAACCTTAGATGAAGCCTCCAGGCTATGGTTGCAGGTAACCTTAACGCATTCATCCTAGTTCTTGCCTTCAGTGAGGCTACTGCTCCAACAGGATCTCGTGCTCCTCCAGCCACAATGTGATACAGAGCAAGGAAGGTAGTCCTGAATGAAACACTTAGGACTTTCTGTATGATCTGCTTGGTCCTGTCTTACAAAACTGACATAGATGGGCTAAGGAAAAGCTTGGCCGTAGCACACTGTGATTCCTCCGGATTATATGTGTAGCCATAGAGTATTCTATTTATCAACATAAAAATGAAATGGTCCTGAGTTTGTTTCTAATGAACCAAACATAGCCACAAAATGTTTCTGAGGAACCGAAACTCCTATGTGCAAAATATAAGCCTCAAAAACTACCCAATCATTAGGGACCCAAAAGGCAGAAGTTCTGGGTTGTTTTTTATCAGTCAGGTTCCCCATACTCAAGGGTTTCTTGTCTGGTCTTGAAGATCAGCCACCAACCAGACAGACTCAAACAGCTCAGTAACCTTTACACCATGGATGATAGGAAACATTCAGCATTTCTCTAAACAGCCTCAAGAGATTGATGAATACATGAGGAATCTAAATGGTCTTCTTAACATGTAAAGAAAACAACTTTAGAATGCACCAGACAATGGGAGGACAGGGACAACTGCCTGTATGTTACTGGATTGCAGTAGAAGACACAATCTCTGTGTTGGGTGCATTGCTGGTTGGTGCATAAACCAGAGAGAAAAGAATAAGGAGTGGAATGGGTGTAATGGGTGGTAGAGCAATGCCTTCTTATACTAGCAGATTTCAGAGGCACCTCACAACGATACAGCTTAAATCATGTTTTCAAGGGAGAACAAAAAATAACCACCTCCCTTTTTAATACAGCAACACAGTTCTTCAGAAACATCCTCAGACCGAAAGACGCTGGCACTGAACCCATCCAGCACTAAACAGGAATAGCACAGAGCACAGACCCGCTTATGTATTTGAGGTACATTAGAGAAAGAAGGCTTCTGCAGACGTGGACGGCTGGGAAAGGAAGGCCAGCAGGACTTCCGAGCTGCGCATGAGTTTGGCTGAGAACAGCAGACAAAAGCTGGGCAGAAAGCCTCTGAGCAATCTTCAGGGTGCTTCCCCTGACTAGGTTTTATTCTAGAGCTCAGATGAACTCAGGACAGGCAACTTTCATCTGATTTCCCACCCCTCCTTCTGCATACATGCGTGTGCACGCGCACGCCTTGCAGAATTACCTGTGCCTGCAGTTAATGTGCAACACTTGAGAAAGAGCTCACACGCTCCCACTTCACTGCTCATTTAACTATGTTCCAGCCTGGAGATTCCTAAGATATCTGCTTTCTGTCGCTCAGATAGAGGCTTCAAATATCAAAGGAAAGTGGCACCGTGTTATTATCACGAGTACATTAACACCGTCTCTGCAGCAGCTTTTATGGCCTCTATTTTGTATTTAAAGTGCTATCCTGTTGTGTGCTTTTTTTTCACGCTCTGTTTAAAAACATGTGTTGTACAGGCTTAGGTGCTGCCATTTGGGCTTTGGACACAATACTTAAAATCAATCTTCAGGTGCAGCAGATTTACAAAGGCAAAGGAGCATCTTAACCATTTTTCAGGCCTTAATACAGTGCTACGGTATTAGATAATGCTCTGATATAAATGAGCTTCATCAGAAACAACAGGCTTCATTGGGAAACAAGCATCTTCTGTTTGGGATACGTCAAAGAGAACTCTTTGGGGATGTGCTATTAAAAGCCAAACGCCAGGCTGACACTACACCACTATTTTGAATACATTTGCAGTCTTAGGTTGAGTTCCTCCAGAGACAAGAGTTTTAATTCATTGGGTCTTAAGGATAACGTGTGAAACTGGGAAAGGTTTTGATTTCATCTTCTTCGTTTTCTTTTTCTTAGAGATAAAAACCAAATGCGCTTGAAGATGCCATACATCTCATTTTACATTCATATTTACAAACATGTTTATTCATTGTTAATATTCATGTAATTTCCAAATTCCTAGGCTATGGAAGAGTGATAATTTTATTTGCAGCATAACAATGTAATTGGATGTTACAAGTGATTACTTCAAGGATGCCATCTGAGTATATCAATTAAGACTGTCACAGAATTGTTAACTGTCAGGGTTTAAGCATCCACCAGAAACAAACTTCTTCATCTCATGTTTTTTTATTTATAGGGTAAATCGAGATTAATCCCACATAACTCTAAGCACTTAATTGAGTTGCCTAAGGCAGAAGAGTAATTCTCTTAGAATCCTTCCTAATCAACAGAGGGGAAACAGGCACTTTCAGACTAAGAGCCAGTCAACCTAAAATCCGGATCACTTGAGAGGTGGTCTCTCTTTGTCCACTTTTTTATAGACTAGAGAGACTACAGTTGATACAAATGTTCTAATTGAAAGGCAATTTTCCATGGAGATGTATTCTTTGCAGTTGCTGCTAAGAAGCAAGGAACTGCCTGCTTAGTGCTGTTTCTGCCACGCACTGCTGAGACTGGTATTGCCAAAGCACTGAAAAGAATAACACTGTTTTTCCCTATGAACAGCTTTAACAATACAGAAACCTTGTGTTAAACTACAGGTACATCCCCTCCTGTTAAATGCTAATTGTTCAGATGATCATGGATATCTGAAGATAAAGGGCAGCAGAATGTTGCTTAAAATTTAACACTGATCATTTGCTACATTAACTGGCTCATCGTAAGATTGGTCCAGGCTTGTTTGCTTCCTTTTTTCTAAATGGAAAGGCACTTTGGTCCCTATGATGAGATTTAATAAATATCCTCCATCCTTGCCATGTTCTCATCAGCCCCCTAGTGAAGTTTTGGGTTAGTATATACACTCACTTTAGTCCTCTACACTGAGCACTGTCTCATTACCAACTTCAGAAATTATCCTTCCTCATCCTAATTTACTCAGAGAAGTCAGACTACCCTACCCTACCCTACCCTACCCTGCCCTGCCCTGCCCTGCCCTGCCCTGCCCTACCCTACCCTACCCTACCCTACCCTACCCTACCCTACCCTACCCTATCCTATCCTATCCTATCCTATCCTATCCTATCCTATCCTATCCTATCCTATCCTATCCTATCCTATCCTATCCTATCCTATCCTATCCTATCCTATCCTATCCTTTTAGGAGGAAGTTCTTCACCCAGAGGGTGGTGACATACTGGAAGAGATTGCCCAAAGAGGCTTTGGATACCCCATCCCTGGAGGCATTCAAGGCCAGGCTGGATGTGGCTCTGGGCAGCCTGGTCTGGTGGTTGTCTAGCCTGCACATAGCAGGGGGGTTGAAACTCAATGATCATTGTGGTCCTTTTCAACCCAGGCCATTCTATGATTCTGTGATTCTACCAGACTAAGGATAGATCACCACAAGACAAGAATTTCTGCATACAGAAAAGACTGCAATGGCATTCAACTACAATCACTGCTTGCGTACCTCTTGGTGTGTCTTTTTACACATTTCTAATCAAAACGCCTCCTAATGCTTGACAAAGAACATCGAGTGACTGAAACAGAGAGAACTGTACCCCTGACGCAGAACTATTATCAGTGTGGTTTATTTAGTGAAAATATTACCGAGATTAGGCCAATACTGGGTGCAATGGGTAGTTCTCACCTGTTTTTGCCTCAGAGAGGACAGGTACCTGCTATGAAGGAAGTGTGCAAGTGCCAGCTGCCAGTACTTGCTGCTCCTCCCATGAGCTGCCACGAGCCTACAGCCACAAGCTGCTTCTAATCGCTCTCTGCAGCCTACTGGGAAATGAAAAGGGGCTGAAAACCAAGATGTGATCCAAAACAATAATTCGATACCCTCCTGGATAATTCATTCCATCCAACATATTCTAACTGCCAGCAGACTGCAAATAATTAAAGCCAAGGAAAGGTGAATTATGATATCACAGTCAGAAACTGCTCCTTTACAGGGCACACGCTCCCATCTTGAGAGGAAAGTAGCATGGTTCTCCAGCACTGCAACTGTGGTGCTAATCACTATACATGCAGATGCTGTTTGATAAGCCTGATGTTTCTCCGTGACCTACTGAGCTTCATTTGGGTTGAGATTTGCTCCCTTTTTGACTACAGTTGCACTGGATTTTCTCTGCAGTAAAATGAAAGAAAGGGTACAAAGGGCACCAGAGAAAAACTCAGAATGGCCAAAATTGAGCTTGGCCTTCATCTCATTGCTGCTTTTGTTTCCCCCCTGGACTGCACTATCTTTAACCGCTTGGTATGCTTATTTCTTGTTAACATTTGTGAGGTATTTTGTCTACTACACTGCTAGGAACCAGATAACTGCTTACACAAAAGATATTACGCATAGCTGACATCATCAGGATATTTTAAACTGCCTCCCAAAACCGAATTAAAATCACTGAGCTACTAAAGACAAACATTGCCAATAAAAAACGTAATTCATACCCGTTAAACTACTCTCACCACCAGCCATTGCAGGATATCCTGATATTAAATCAAATATTTGAGGAAAGGCTTATGTTTATTTTTGAGTGATGCTGGATTGATCTGGATATGTGTCCTTGCTGGAGATTTATTATTAGGGTTAGCATTACACCGAGTAATTTTAAAAGCTTGAGAGATCAAAAGATCTGCTGAGGTCACTTCTCTGACATCACATGTGGATTCAATACACTAGATAAAAATTCACGAGACCAGATGGCTGCTGATGTGCAAAAAGTCATTCATCTGGAAAGCAGCGGAGATGTGAACTTGCCCCATCAACTATATGTCTTCAACAAAAGCATAACAGGATCTCTTCCACTTCCAGTAATTACTATTAAAATCCATTACACTCCTCCTAACTGCTTCCAGCAGCGTCTGCAAATGCTCCTAAGTACGGTTTTAACTAAGGCAAGAAGGGCACTAAAAGCAATGGATTCCTCTTGAGGTAAATTGTGAGCTGAGTACTTGGCTCATGCAAAGCACTCACCCGGCTGTGCTGGGGGGCCGAGGTAGAGCTCAAGGCACTGTACTCAGGCTGCCTAGAAGTTACATTCTTAGTATGAGCTCACCATCCATCCTGTCTCTCTTTAGCTGCACAAGAGAAAATACATCCCACCTAAAGACAGATGTATTGCACACTTGAGGTGAAATGCCCAGTAGGACACCTCTCCCTTCTCACTGAAGGGAGTCAGCCTTCTCTTCTCTTGAATCAGACATCCAAATAGCAAAAAAAAATCAAGTGAAACTGATCTCACTTTGGAACTTCACAGGTAAGATTTCACATTCTGACACACTTTTTGCTTGCAATTTTTTCCACCTGCCTAAGAGAGGATGCACATGAAATTTTCTTCTGAGTGAGGAGGGAGGAAGAAAAAGAAGATTCTTACAAAGCTGTTTCTTTCAAGCAAAACAATTGTCACAAAAGGGCTTCAGTGCAACAGCAAAGAAAGCAGAAATAAAGAAGGTAGCATTGAGAAGATGTGTCTATAAAACATGGGAGAAGTCCCCAGAACTGAGCTACGGTACAGGCTGTGAGCAACAGCAGAGTCCTCTATTTTCTAAATGCATCGTACCCTTACAAATTAGGACTAAAAGCCAAATGTAGGTGTCACATCTGAGTAAAAATAACTGATTCTGTTCAGTGTTGTCTTGCAGCCCATACTGAAGGTAAGTTTGTTACATAAAACACAAACAATGAGCAGTTTTCTACTAAGCATCCAGAGCACTGGTGAAAGGAACCCCAAGACCCAACAGCATAATATTCAGCAGCAGTACTCTGATCATATGAGGGACTTCCATATTCTTTTAGCCTTCAGATAACGGCTTTCAGGAGACTCACAACCCAATATGACCCTACTGAATAAGAATCAAATGCTGACTTTGCAGACCTGTCCTGCAAGGAGCTGAGCCCTCAGCACTGCAATGCTGCTCTTCAGGAACTGAGCGGCTCGCGAGGCCAGCCGGCTTGAATGGCTCACAGGACTTCCCAGAGTTCGTGTGGCCCCCTGGGCCAAATTTTGCTAGCAGAAAATTGCTCAGCAGTGGTCTTCAAGAACAAAGAGGAAATTCAACCCTGAAAAATGGAGATAATAGTGTTTGCTGTGTAAGCCGCTGCTTAAGATCTGGAAATAGATGCCAAATAATGGAAAAATATGCTCGTCTAATAGCAATACTTTTCCAGTCATGAAGAACAGGTATTATGAATTAAAAGAAACACTTAAGTAACTGATATGCTGAGTCTCTCACTCCAGTATCTCCACATGGACATCAATGAGCAATCTGGAAAAGTACACCTTCTGAAATCCATTAGAAAGCTACACAATAATAACAATTATATTGAAAATATATGTTTATGTCTGCATAGCTTTTCCTTCACCTCTTAAAAGTAACAGACTGAAAAATAGCCATGGCTTGTACAATGCATGCAATTACACAGGGGGCGATTCACAGCCATGTTTTAATGACTGCGTTTGCCAAAGGCAAAAATCTGCTTGCTGTTATTTCTAGAAATAGTATACTTTGCTATAAACAGCCAGTTCTGTGTTAAAAAAAAAAGAAAAAAAAAGAAAAAAAAAAGAACATAAAACATGCACTGATCTTTTATGTTGCAGCCAAGTGATTTGTGAAGATTGTTATTGTGTACTGCATCTAAAACGTTTTGTGCAGTCACTATTAGCCAAGTAATCTCTGCAGGGACAGGAGCATTTCTGAAGTATCCACAATAGGTTGGAAATGCTACACTGCAAATCACGATTCCTACCATCAAAGAAACCATCCAGTATAAATAAATAGATAAATAAATTAAGCAAACAAACAAGGCTTTCCTTTCTTTGTTGAGAATGTCTGAAGCTGCTTAAAGCTGACAACAAAATTAGTCTATCCAAATCCTACAGCACCATGCCATTAGCAAAGCTGTAACTCTAAGCCCTATATGTTCACAGAAAGAACAGCCTAACGATGCGATAGCACAGTTACGTGCTAGGATACCAAGAACCATGCTTGAGAAAGGAAAGTATTGCTTAATAAGTTTTCCACAGGTGTCAAAGAGCGGTGACTTGATACTGCAGTTAGATCAGCCAATGCATGCATGATGTGCTATTATTTCCGATGGCTTCTACAGGGAAATAATGGGCACTATTCATTTGGAATCACAAGCCACTCCTACAGCATTAAGTATTACAGGTTCAAAGTGTCAGTCATCCATACAAGATTAACAGACATTTTCAAACCAAATTTGGTATTCCAAAGCCCCTTTCAATACTCAGTATATTCCGTTTTACGGATCTGATGAGTTTCACTACCCACTGAAGAAATAAAATCATAGACCTCAGTCCCTGTCAACCATGCACCCTGAAACAGAAACTCTTAATGTGTCCTAACTCGAGGACGTCACTATGTCTGAGCTATGTTGTGACCATACTTCTCACAAAGCAGTGGACTTCTCAGACTCAACAGCATGCTCAGCCCTACTGAAACTGTACGTTCCTCTCTGACTTCTCCTCTTCTCTCCTAACCTTGCAATGATTGTGCTACTCACCACATAGCTGGTCTTGAAGCACACAGTTTACAGTCACAAAGGCATGAGGTCACTTAGTCCACACCTGTAATGTTAAGTGACAGTAACAGGCAGAACAGCTGCAAAAACACCAGCTTGATGTTCTTCCAGCACTTCATCAACAAGGCTGCACATATTTCTGTGCACCAGTCCAGTTAGGCACAGTCTGGAGGGCAGCAGCAGTGTGAGAAGCACCACAGTTGACACTGAAACACTGCTAGATGTATTTACACCCTGCTTCAAAACTGGCCTCTCTCCTGACATCAAGAATGAGCAGGGAAGAGGAAAGTGAGGGAGGCTCCTACGGTCCACCAGAACTTATGGAGAACAACAGGTGAATTGAGGAACACCACAAAATATTCCCCTACACTCTCAAAGGGGCAGTGAAAGGACCAAAGGCTTGTTCAGCAATGGCTGCTTCCAGTTCACCTCTGATGTGTGTACATTTGTACGGGGACTGCTCTGAAAGTAATGCCTCCCATTTTATTGCATTGGTCACGACATCAGAGGTAGATGGTGGTGGTGTGGCAGTAGAGGTTGAACCTTCCCACCAATACCCCATTACATTTTGTTGCTGTGTGACAGACGGCAGCAGAGGGGCAGTCTGACAGAATGGCATCTGACATGGAAGAGTGTATGAAGCAAAGGGGCGTCACTGAATTCCTCCATGCAGAAAAAATGGCACCCACTGACGTTCATCAACACTTGCTGAACATTTGTGGAGACCAAACAGTGGATGTGAGCACAGTGAGGCCGGGAGTGGTACATTTCAGCAATGGTGACAGCAACGTGAAAGGCAAGCCACGTTCCTGTCGCACCACGAAATGAAGTGTCTCAGCTCATCTGCACCTATCAGCTAATGGTGGCGACTATGTTGAAAAACAGCCTTTTGTAACTGAGAATTTGCTCAACCAAATAGTGTTATTGTGCTCTTTGTATCTGTCAGAGTTTCCATGGAAATAAATAGCAACCTGCAGTATTTTAGCTGAAATCGGTGTCATTAGAGAAATGCACGCACTATCGAAGCCCAGAAAATTTCAGAACTGTATAAAGACCAGCTTCTCCCACTGTACAGCCCTTTAGTCACAGTTTAAAGCTCGCAGCCAGTGGAAGAAAATTTCATCTCTGATTACGTCAGGACTGAAACCATAAATATCATGTTTTTCCAGGAAATACACCTTCTTGCTTCCTTGACAGCTGTTCATATGGTTAAAGCAAGCTAACAAAAAACTCACCAGCCTTGTAGCCAAGTACCCCAATGAATAGAATGAACAGCTAAAGCATCATCTTGAGTTTGCCTAGCATTTTCACCTGAAAAATCTGGATGCCTGAAACAACCAAAATAAAGCAACCTACTGTAGATTCCCCAAGAGGTGAACAGGAGTCCAAACTGGAGCTCTGACAGGAGATATGTGTCAATTTATCGTTGTCATTTTCTGAGCTACATTTTCATTTTTCATCTCACAAGAAGGTGAAGACTAAAAGCAGACCCTGCCACAGAACTTACAATAAGCCTCTTAACTAATTCCAGGCGTGCAGACTTGTGTAGGCAATACGTTTCTTCTGGGACTGCTGAGCTGTGAGCAGAAGGGCAAGGAGGGGACACCTGCCATCCTCCCCAGATAGGGCCGGCAAGCATCAACCGCAGAATCATCATTTTTCCCTATAAGGTTTAGCATCTCACAGCCAAAGCAGTATGACAGTAATGGTATTCCTTTGCTGAAGGTGGAAAGGAAAGAAAGACAGATAAACACATTTCAGAGAAGACTTTTTGTGTTGAGCAGGAACAGAGCTGCAGATCAAACAAGCTGTATTTGAGGTTGGAAGGAAACAAAAAAGTGAAAAACAAGCACGCACAATATATTTTCATTATTCCTCAGCCTGTCACTTTATCTTCAAAGAAGTATATATTTTCCCAAAGAGACTGATGCCCAAAAAAAGAAATTAAAAAAACTCTTAGGCCTTCTTGAACAAGATTTCCAGACTGTTACCATCATCTATGTGTCATTCAAAATAGAATCTCCTCCAAAGTAAAACAAATCCTTTGGAGAAGTAATTAAAAAAATAGTAGCCACTATGACCAAAATATCCCAAACAAACATGTTTTTGATAAAGGCAAAAGTATTCTTCCACAAAGAATACGTGAAATCAATCATGTCTGATCACATAGAATCATAGAATCATAGAATTGCTTAGGTTGGAAAAGACCTTAAAGATCATTGAGTCCAATCACAACCTAACCATACCACCCTAACTAAACAACCCTCTATTAAATCATGGCCCTGAGCACCACATCCAAACGGCTTGTAAACACATCCAGGGATGGTGACTCAACCACCCACCTGGGGAGCCTCTTCCAGTGCTTAACAACCCCTTCTGTAAAGAAGGGTTTCCTAATATCCAACCTAAACTTACCCTTGTGGAACTTGATAACTATCCCAACTCCAACAAAAAAAAAACAAAAACAACCAAACCAACCATACCAACCAACCAGAAAAATGTCACCTTTTTATTATTGTTTAAGATTTCTGTAAAACTCAGCAAATCGACAGCAGAAAATCTGGCACAGCGAACTGCCATGCAATTAACCTAGTTCAAATACTCCAGGCTGTTGAGATTGCAATAACATTCATTTATACGACAAATTTTTTTGTGGAGAACATTAGAAGGGCACTAAAAGACAATTAAAAGTGCTTTTATAAATATATCAGCAAAAAATGAGGATTGAGAAGAATCATCATCCTTTAGAGGATACGAGGGGAAACACAGCAATGGAAGATGAGGAAAAGACTGAAGTACTTAATGTCTTTTTTGCCTCAGTGTTTATTAGTAAGGCCAATTGTTCTCAGGATACCTGGCCTTTGAGCTGTAAGACAGGAAGAAAGATGAAGCCCCTATAATCCAACAGAAAACTGCAAGCGATCTCCTCCAATGTTCGTAAGTCTATAGGGCTGTGCAGGATTCATCCAAAGGTACAGAAGGAGGTGGCAGAAGTGACCAAGCCACTTTCAGTAATTTACCAGCAGCCTTGGCCAACCAGAAAGGTCCCACATGACAGGAGGTTAACAAACGTGTCTCTAATCTAGTGTTAGGAAGGAGGATCCAAGGAACTACAGGACTGCCAGTCTGACCTTAGTACCAGGGAAGGTCACAGAGTAGACCATTCTGAATGCCACTGCAAGGCACATAAGGGACAATCAAATGATCAGATGCAGTCAGCAAGGGTTCATGAATGGCAAGTCCTGCCTGACTAATCTGATTTCCCACTGTGACAAGATGACCTGCTTAGTAAATGAGGAAAGGCTTTGGACGTTGTTTACCTGTTCTATAAATTCTTTGATTCTATTTCCCATACTATTCTCCTGGAGAAACTGGCTACTCATGGCTTGGACAGGTGTACAGCTCACTGGGTGGCCAGGCTCAAAGAGTCACAGTGAATGGAATTAAATCCAGTTGGCAGCACGTCACCAGGATTGTGGTGTTATCCTGAGCTGTGTATTGAGGCCAGTTCTGCTTAACGTTTTTATGAATGAACTGGATGGGAAGACTGAGTGAACCCCCATTAAGTTTGTTTTGATCAGACATTAAAAAGAATTTCCCTGTGGAAAAGTGGCCAAGCATTGGTAAAGGCTGCCCAGGGAAGTGGTGGAGTCCCCAGCTCTGGAGGCATTTAAGAGACATATGGATGTGGCACTAAAGCATGTAGCTTAGTGATGGGACTTGGCTGAGCTGACGGTTGGACTTAATGACCTTGAAGGTCTTTTCCAACTTAATGATTTTATCATTCCATTATTCTCCTATGTTCTCAAAGAAAGACTGAAATATGAAGTAAAACAATACGATGATCAGCTCTGACAATCCCCAGAGAACATGCATTCTGCCTGAATGTTTACATTATTTCCACGTTAGCTTCCCATATATCACCAGTTAAGACTAGTTACATACTGGGCTAGACTACACTATCTGGGAGGCAAGCAGCAGGCTTTCCTCACTTCATTCTCATACTGCAATTCAATCACTTTACATATTAACTTGATATTTAAGACCAACTGTTAAATAAAAGCAGATGTATATTTTTGATTACATTACTTCTTAGGGGCAGTATAACTTCACTGAGGTAACATTACATTTACAGTAACTGAATGAGTCAACAATTGAGCATTATATTCAAATGCACAAAATACCTAACATCTGCTCATAGCACAGTTGCTATTACCAGAAATGTGTATTCCTAACGACAATTTTAGAACTGATTGGGTAGATATGTAGGTAAACAAATGGAGTATAGGAAATGGAGAGTTAAAAAAAGCCCTGTAGGCAGCCATGTACCTAAGAGGCAAAGCAAGAATGGTCAAATCACAGTGGAGTTACACAGTGAACAGTAAAACAAGTACAAATTTGTTTAAACCCATGGGCAGAAAAGATGAGCCACTACGCCCTGGAAATGGTCTACAATCTTAAGATAGTTGTAGACTACACCGATATAGATAAATCCTTCTCATAGCTTTGCAACAATGAAGATGATGTTGACCACAGCTGAACCAAGCTAGGCATCAGGAAAGACAGCACATGTGGAAATAAAACTCAAGGAATGTTATACATTCACATCAGCCAAGGCATGGTGTTAATAAAAGAACATATGGGTTTTAACCTGTTAATCAGTACGTTTAGACTAGAAACTTGAAGAGATGTTTTAACTGGTTGATTATTGAGGCTCTGGAAGAGTTTTCCGCAGAGAAGATATGGGGCAGTAAACGTAAGTATATTTAAGATGGAGACAGAATAAATTTCAGATGGGATTATATAACACGGCTGCTTGTAATGAGAGAGGCTACGCTCAGTAACCCAGAAAATCAAATCTCACCCCACGTTCCCAAAGACAACCTCAAAGAACCAAGCAACGCCAACTTGTGATTCTGTCACTAGCATGGAATTTTTCTTCTTTAAGTCCCCATTACTGAAGCTGAGGGAAGAATCTGTTTTGAATTTAAAGAGAGAATAAATAAAGTGTTAGTCTGGGGATTGAGGAGAAAAACTTTTAAAATATGAACTCAGCAAGCTCAAAAACCAGAAAGCAAATAAAAAGAACAAAACATCTGTTACTTCTTAAAATCTCATGGTTTCTAAGCCACTGGGGGCAAAGAGAGGCTGATTCATGATTTCTAAATGCTGAGGCTGACAATTCAAAGAAGCAGAGTAAAGTGTGAAGGAGTCCAAAACTCAACATACAAGAGCGCTAGAATGCCTAAAAATGGAAGAGGATAGATGCCTAATTTAAACATCCAACTTTCAAATGAGACTTCTTGAACTTCTTTGTTGTTGCTGCTGCTGCTGCTTTGGAGCAGCAAGCAGCTATGAGCTTCAACCACAGCCCTCTGGTTGCTCATGATCTCTCTGTCATCCCGGCTAGAATGCTTTCTGTTTTGCAGCTGCACTGAGGTCTTCTCCCTTAGTTTTGTTTCACTGCCAGCCACAGTCCCTTCCCCTCTAAAAGCTGGCTGTTTCTGAGCAAAATTCAATGGACTTAGTAAGAAAAAAAATTGTAAAACTAGACTGATAAATGAAGAAAATCACTGACTCAATCCTGTTAGTAAGGGATTCATAAACTATAGCCAGTTTAATGCACTTTTCAGATATAGGATTGCTTCTTCATCTCTCTTTTAAAGAGACAACATAGCTCTCAAATAGTATCCGCCTCCATTCATTCTGCATATCTGCACTGAAATGATGCCAATGCACCGCAGCAATATTAAAAATAATGATTTGTTATAATTCAAAAATTAATTTCCATTTATTATTCCCAGCAGACTCCTGGGAACTGTTGTTCAGCGTCTGAGGCAGAATCAAAAGACAGGAATTTGGTAACGAGTATTATTCAGATTTGTGTTATTTTTCAAGGAGTGGGCAGACACAGCTTTCAAGCATCACTGTGGGGTCACTGAAGAACTCCCTCTTCCACTTGCTGACCTGCTTGCAGTACTTCTGCAGCTACTCTGGCTCTTTAGTCTCATCCCTTCAAACTTTCCTGATACTATTTCCAGTCTTAACTGCTCTGTCTCTTTATGCCTCTCATCTACTAATTTTGACCTGACGCATCACAGAAGCAGGAATCTTTTCATACGTTACAAGATCAGGGCACAGTAAGACCTTACCACCACTTCTAACTGCCTGAACAAGTGGCAGCTACAGAAATATATCATTACAAATAACAATAATAAAAATAAAAATATAAGAAACAGCAGTTCAATCTGCCACACTATCAGCAGTAAACCCTAGATTACTTACAGAATGAAATTGCTTTGACAGGTGATTAGGTTTTTGAAGGGTCAACCAAACCTCCAAACCTCTCATTCTCTTGTGACAAACAGTTGCATTTTATTCTGGATTTCATGCAATACAGGTACTACACTGTAGGCTTTGCACACAAATCAGATTTGATTCATTTGAAGGCATCTGGACTTGTATGACATTGGGTAGCTATCCCATTACTATCCAATGAGCATGGTCATCTAAATGAAGAGAGTACAAAGGAAACTGACACCAAGCATAGGGACATACTCTTACATACTCTGAAGTTTTAAAAGGTATTTCAAGCAGCTCTGAAAATCAGAGGGCACTGGAAAATTCCCTTACAAATTAGGCTACAAAATAGGTAACACTTCAGTGTGTCAGTAGTAAAACAGTAACCTACTGTTCTATGCTTCTTTTCTTTTTTGAAGATGCCAAGTCATACTCAAACTTTTCCACTCTCATCCCACCTTATGGGCAACGAGAGTCAAGAAATAATGGACATCTGCCTCTAAATCCCTTCACAAATACAGCTCACTCAGGCTTTGGTCTTCTCTATCCCAACACCAAGCACGCTTCCTATCAAATTTAAGTTTAATTAGAAAATACATCCATGACCTCTGGACTTGGGGAGAAGTGCTCATGCTTGCAACTGAAACATTTCCAACAAGAAGGTGGCAAGAACACAGATCAGCATCTAAAACTTTCCTCGCTCCTTCTGCTGGCTGGGTTCAGGATCACCTCTGTGCAAGGAATGACAGTTACTTAAGACGCTCTACTCTTGTTGGTCAACACTGTCTAGGTGGGAGTGGTGACACACTGGAACTGGTCGCCCGGAGAAATTGTGGATGCTCCCACCCTGGAGGCATTCAAGGCTGGGCTGGATGGGGCTTTGAGCAACCTGCTCTAGAGGAAGGTGTCCCTGCCTATATCTGGGGGGTATGTAAGTCGATGATCCTGCAGGTCCCTTTCAATCCAAACCATTCTATGAGTTATATATTTGTTTTCACCTTCCAGTTCCCATCTGTATTTTAGAGGATGATGATAATGAAAGTAGAAAATGAGGTTATTTTAAAAATTCTTGTTAGCTGCTATTTGCTGCTTACTGCTCGTGAACAAGTGAAAGAAGGCTACTAGTACGGCATTGTCAGCCATCAGCTTCCCTAAAGCACTGTTACTGCTACAGCGGATTTGATGCTTTGAACCTTGGATGCAGTTGCTGTCCTTGAATTTGCGTGAAAAGGTTAAACACTTTAGTGGTAAAAAAAAAAAGAAAAAAGAAAGAAAAAAAAAACGATCAAAAACTGTCCAGTGAGTAATAGTTTTATATTATCCCAAGGGTCATGATTTTGTTTATAAATTACTCAGAAATTACTTTTCCATAACATAAACTCTCTTACTCGAGCAGATCTCTACAGCTGCATTAGCTTATTATGCCTGCAGTCCAGAAAATGAGAATTCAAATCTATTTCCATATTTTTTAAACACTGTTTCTGAATGCACTGTTGCAAGAAAGTTGCACAAGTGTAATCCTGCCTGTCCTTTCCAATCTGAAAAGCAAACTGCAATATAGCTAACAGAAGAAAAATCTGCTAATGTCTTTAAGAAGTCCTTAATCTATAATTAATGTCAACAACCTTTAAAGTCTGTAATTCTTGCATCTCACATTCATATTTTAAAGGTACAACAGTTATGAGTTATGCTGGGTATGTAGACAGTTGAAAAATGAATGGAATAGCACAACATTTAACAGATAACAAAATAAATAGCAGTATTTTTTTGTCAGTTTGGAACTTACTTTTTCTTTAAAATCAGAAAAAAAATGGTTGAGCCATTTGTTAAGGTTACCATCTTTAGCTTCTTGTTCTACTTTGCTTATCTATGCCCATCAATCATAATATCCAGCAATGCATTGATTTGCTGTGAATTTTTAATATGTACAATGACTTTTTGAGTCATGCCCACTTACTTTAAAATACACATTGAAAAAGTAGTCAGTTAAGTGCATCTCAACAAATATTCAATTCATCACTGACTACTCTTTCTGTAACTAGAGCCCACAGGTCACAATTCCATTACTTTGATTCTCATTCTTTCTCCATCTCATTGTCTTCTTACTTAACTCTGTTTTCTTCAAAATTATGCTTTATGTAAAATCTTTACAAGCAATCCATCCCAAATGCTCTTCCATAAAACAATCTATTTCTCTCTATATTGATATGCATGCTTTTAATGGAGGCACTCATATTTATTGCTCATGCTTACAGGACCTAAAGTCCACACAAGACTGTTCTACCATGGAGCCCAGGACTCTTCTGCCACTGTTTAAGAGGAAGCCTGCATTTCAACTGTTAAGGAGAGGGATACTCAAAATTCCAGTTAAATGCAGCTTCCTCTACTGCCTACTCGAGGTAGGCAGTACTACAGAAGGAGACTGGAAACAGATGGAAAGAGTCAAGTGTTAGACTTTCAAT
This sequence comes from Gallus gallus, assembly GCF_016699485.2. Taxonomy (NCBI): domain Eukaryota; kingdom Metazoa; phylum Chordata; class Aves; order Galliformes; family Phasianidae; genus Gallus; species Gallus gallus. The sequence goes on from NC_052532.1 coordinate 145,006,218, forward strand.
TTGGATTCAGACTGGATGCAGTGATTCTTATAAGCAAAAGCAGAATTGGCAGATGTTAAATACATGTAAGCAAAGCCTACAAAAGCTACTACATTTATTTTGATAGTTTATCTTAAGTAGTCAATACTGGAAAAACCTGCTACATGCCATGGGAGAAGTAGGTAGTGCAACCTACAGTTGGGCTGGTCAAGTATTTTCCATTACTAAACACAGTTTTTAGTTACTTTCAAATTTTTGCTACTTCACATTCTACACCAAGCAGACGTTCTTACTGAAGTTTCATCCACATCAGTCAAGGCAAACCACTGGACAGGAGAAAAGCAAAACACTGTTTCCTCATTTAATGGCTGTGCTTGTATTTCTTTGCAAAGGTTCAGTTGATGCTGCGCCGCTAAGAAGAGGCTAAAAATCTTGACATGGTACAGTCTAAAGTCAGAACTATTCCAGGAAGAGCTATTGAGAAAGTCCAGTTCATGGCATAATAAATCTGTATCACTGCCCAGAACATGGCTGCAGCTTTAATCCCGCAGTGCATTTATGTTTGAATTTAGGAAAGGAAAGATTCTTTTAGACGTCTTAATCCAATTATCTAAGATTATTTTTCTAATTAATCACCTTTGTGAAAGCTCGAGCCCAGTGAACCAAAGTGCTTCTCAATAAGAGTTAACACAGACATGAATGCACTCCCTACCACCAGATAACATCCAAAAAATGATTGAGAGCTTCAGACAGTGAACAGAGAAAAAATGATTATCATATGATCATTTTCCCTTCGAGTCCTATATTGTCTTCTAGAAGGACTTAATGACTTCAGTATCCTATAGTCTGAAACTAATGTATGATTTAGCTTTGTGACTGTGGAATCTGCTGCAGCATCAGATATTTTGGCAGTAGAAAAGAGCACACACTGAAATTATTTTGAAGCTGTCATTTGCATATACCCAGGCAAGCATGCAAAATCAAACTGAGACATTGTTCAAAATCCCTTAGGAGATACCCGTATTACAAACTCTCCCTCCTCCTGCAACGACACTGCTGCATCCCATTAAAAGCCACTTCAGTCACAGAGAAGCCTGCATTAGTAATTCCCCAAAGGGACTGCGGCTTGTTGGTATACCATCTCTTGAATACCCAGGGGAGCTGTGCTGGAATGCCAGGCACCTCAATGTCCCACACTTGCAGCAAAACAGAAGGTCTTTGCATTTGACAGTTGCCCTGAAATCAGCCTAGCAACAGAAAGGGGTCAGAGTTGAAATTTTCCTTACCCAACCTCAACCCGAAGAACACAGTAACAACAGTTCCTTTAGCAGGAGGATGACCAGCATTGATTTTACATGCACTGCAGATTAGAGTTAAGAGATGTTGTTGTACCGGTATCTCCCAAGCCTGAAGGCGCTGCCTCTACCAGTTGGCTTGCCCAAAGTCCTGAGGTTTGCCTTCCCAGATCTTTAGCTCCTCAGAAGGACAGTGAGAACATTAACTAGAATGCTCCTTTCCTGATAGATTACATCCCGCCCTCAATGAACTTGCAGAAATGTTAATGCTCATATGGGTGGGATTAAACAGCCTGGTCTCTTCTGAGGTACAAAATCTACACAAAGTACAGCACCATGATTTTTATCAGACAAACACTACTGCATATTCAGTTGCAAAAATGTGTTATGCTTCTGGAGCACTACAAAAATGCAGATGTATTTTCCTATGAAGATCCTACTCGTAACAGAGTTCCCAAGTCTTCCTTCCCCTCTTCTCTACCTTCCCAAAAAAGCGAACAAAAAAAAAGAAAAGAAATGTGCAAAATCTTTATCAACACAAACTTGGCTAATAGGGACTGCAAACTGCTAATGAATTGCAGGGCTATGCCTTCTTTTCCTATTGCAGAACAACCACAAGCAGCCTAGCGTTTGTCTGCGCATCTATTAACTCACGAAGAAAGCTACAGCACACAAAAAACAAAATTCTCGTGTTAAGCAGCTTTGTCCTCCCTATTCTGCACTTAAAAGGAGGAGGGAAACTGGCACAGAGCCACGTTTTATAATTCTTTGGGCACCAAGCCCTTACATTTGCACTAGCGAGCTTTGTGATGTTCAGAACTGCCACCAATGAAGCGACACTCCCAGCTGTGTCTTGCTCCTCTGACCTCACAAGGAGCCCAGCTGATGTGCTGGGGGGAAACTGTTCACACCTCATTATTATGGGTTTATTTTCCTTTCTCTTTTAAGCATTCATAAGAACCCACGATGCCAAGGACTGAACTGGGCACAATATTCATCTTGACCAGTATCAGGTTAATCTCTCTAATGCTAAATTTAACATAAAGAATGACATAACCTTATTCCTCATTCAACTGTCAAGAGAAAATACTTATTTTTACTGTTAAGTATCTCACTAAGATAGAATCACAGAATCATGAAGGTTGGAAAAGATCACTAAACTCATCTAGTCCAACCGTCGACCCATCACCACCATGCCCACTAACCATGTTCCCAGTGCCACATCTATGGGTTTCTTGACCACCTTCAGCGACAGTGACTCCACCACTTTGTTGGACAGGAGGTTCCAACTCCTCACCACTCTCCATGAAAAGAAATTATTCCCAAAATCCAATCCAAACTTCTCCTGGTGCATCTTCAGGTCATCACCTCCCATTCTATTGCTTGTTACCTGGAAGAGACCAACCCCCACCTTGCTACAATCTCCACCTGGATAGGGTGCAAAGAGGCTTATATGCCATGTTATGCAAGTAGAAATGGGAACATTTCTGAGGCTGGATATGCTAAACTTTTCCCTAGAAGTACTCAGTATTCTGAATGGTCAACTAAAAGGTAGACAAATATTTACAAACATTTTGTGAATGGCATATTGGGAACACTGAAATCTCACCTTCCTTTTCCTATGGAAAAAGAAAAGTAGCCATGTGTTCTATGAGGTCACTTGACCTAAATTCCTCATAATCTGAAAAATTAAAAAGAATTCTGATGTATCAAATACAAAATTGAGATTTCAGACATACCCAGAATAACCACTTTTTCTCCATGCTTCTGTTACTTTATTTTAGGAGCATACTGCCAAGCATCTTTATTGCTGGCACCCTGGTTCCCTGGTTCTCCCCCTTCTACCTTGCCACCTGGTTTCATCACAGCTCATTGGAGAGCCCTCATCTACATTCCCTGACACAGACCAGGAAGAGAGACTCAAACACTATGAAATTCTCTTTTACTATAGTTTAAACAGATTGTTTATGGAGATGTTTTGAAACCTACACAATATCAGCCAGATTAAAGAACGAAGGAGAAATCTAAGAAGAGCATTTTTTAGCAAATCTAGATTTATACATTCTACAACGTGAAGCAGACAAGGCTCTCTCAAGTAAGCTCCAGGGACAAAAAGGAAAGCATGTCTTACATCTGCAGAAAACACTTTCTCTCTCTGTGCTTTGATCAGTCTATCGGCTCTCCCTGCATCCTAGTAGCTACTGTATTCCCCCCCCAACAAGTCATTTGGGGACAGCTGCCAGGGCTAGTTACACTTCTCCAACCCAGGAGAAGTGTAGCCACTTCCAGTCTCACATTTCTCTGGACACATCTGCCCACCAAACATGCAAAACGGTAGACACATGCACTGGCACCCACTGTTTTACTTCTGCTGGGTTGTGTGCTACTGATTCCAAACAGGTCAATCAGCTTTCTCCCCAGTCCCAAGCCCTACACATTCTTTTCTCCTGTAATAGAACAAAGAACCAGGTCTGCTGCTCCACCCCAAACCTCTGCAACCCCCTTTATAAGCATTCTGTAAGATCTTCCCTTTCCACCTCGGCTGCCCGTTGCACATCCCGGCAGGTAAGCACTTGGCACCACAACCAGTGTGCAGGAGCTCCACTTCAAGGTCAACTTATACTTCTTGCAACAGCAAATTAGCAGAGATCAAAAGAGATGATAAAGAACTTAACTTCGCCATGATGGCACTGGTTCACTAAAGCTCTTAAGAGGTTACTGAATAATTTATTGAAGAACAAAAAAAGAAAAAAAGAAAAAAATCCCTTTACATTTGAAAGTGGTGAATAGTCTCATTTCCAATGCTGTTAATTCACTCTTCATCGGAGTGCGTTCTTTTTCCTTCCTGGTTTTACTACGTATATATTCTCTTTAGCTTCTGTATCATATTTCTGGATGGCTTCACATTTTCTTCTCCTCCTATCCTCCTTTGCTGCCTCCTCTTCTCCCCACTGGTGAATCCTATCCCACTCTGACATCTCTCACACATCTTGAGGATCTTCCTGGAACTATGGGATCTGGAATCCCATGTACAATACATTGACATTTCATTCAAAGTAAGAACAAATCCCAGAGTCTGGAGTTCTGTATGGAAGATTAAAACTCCAGATTGATATGCAACCCAAAAATGTCTGAAAAGAGAGACACAAGGAGAATGACTTTTTTCTTTTTAAGTGTCTAAACCTTTCTTTCTGGTGTTTGAGAATGGCAACATCCTGTCCTTTGATACCTACCCCATGCCATCTGCCGCTCACAGGCTCCTCTAGTGCTCAACCATCCCACAGGCTCTCTGAAGAAAGAAAGGTCACTCTTTCCACACTTGGCTCTAACTCACTCTAGATCTGCCTTTTCATAGAATGAAAGAATGGCTTGGGTTGGAAGGGACCTCAAGGATCATGAAGCTCCAACCTCTCCACCACAGGCAGGGCCACCAACCTCCACATTTAATACTAGACCAGGCTGCCCAGGGCCCCATCCAACCTGGCCTTGAACACCTCCAGGCACGGGGCATCCACAACCTCTCTGGGCAGCTTGTGCCAGCACCTCACCACTCTCATAGTAAAGAACTTCCCCCTGACATCCAACCTAAATCTGCCCTCCTTCAACTTAAAACCATTTCCCCTTGTCCTACTATTATCTACCCTTTCAATGAGTTGACTCCCCTCCTGTTTGTAGGCTCCCTTTAGGTACTGAAAGGCTGCTATGATGTCATCCCACAGCCTTCTCTTCTCCAGGCTGAACAAACCCAGCTCCCTCAGCCTGTCTTCATAAGGGAGGTGCTCCAGCCCTCTAATCATCCCCGTGGCCCTTTTGAAAGGGATAAGAGTAGTAATGCATGATTTGCTGAGCTCTTTTCTACACTAACCCCTCAGCAACTTATTTTATTTGTCTTCATCTGTAATCAGATGTTCCTCTATGCCACTCTGGGTAGGATCTTACATTTTGGAAAAGGCAGCAAGAAATTATGACATGGTGAAGTAGAAGATAACTGTTACCCCAGCCCTTCTCAAATACTGGTTTAATCTGGATGCTTTCAAACATTCCTAGATTTCCGTTCCCCATATAACACGAGTCAGGTGCAGGTCAGCAGACTGGGAAAGTCCCACAGGAAGGAGATTATTAGTTTTCCCAGAATAACTGCACCAGCCCCGTAACTTTACAGCACGATTAAATCTGACTTGAGCATCTAGATTAATTTTTTTTTGTTTGCTTCCTCTAGCACTTGACTGAGATTTGTGCACAGGCTGAGCGTGATGACACCTCTTCATTAGACTCAGACTTTGATTGACCCTATAGACAGGAGTTGGGCTCCAGCAGTCCAGGAGCTGCACAGCATGGCTGAGGCACAATGGCAGTACAGTGGACTGCGGGTCCTTCAGCTCCAGCATGCAAACTATACTGCAGCCATTTTATTACCACTTTGATTCCAAAAAGGAATTTAAAAGCACAAGTACATGACGAGCACAACAGTTTATCACATATAATACCCCACACAATATACTGCATAGTATAACATTAGAAATCACCGTCAACTATAGTGGTGAAGTTCCTGCATTAAGTCACCGGGTATACACTGATTTCCATCCAATAAAGGAGAAGTTGTTAAATAGCCGGGCTGAAGAAAAACGAGGAAGACCAAACAACACATCATAAAATAAACAGTTACCAAGTCAAACAGTCACTGCAAAGATATGGCTGGGAGGGGAAGGTAGCAGGGTTTGTTCTTTCTTAAAAAAAAAAAAAAAAAAAGAAAAACAACAAGTAAAGAAAAAAAACTGCTTAGGAAACTGACACCTACATGCAAACGCTGCTTCAAAGCTTTAGCACAATCTCACAGGGCAGAACAATAGAAGCTCTGTACTCCTAAGCAGCTCAATCTGTTCCAGTCAGGAAGAGGGTGCCCTCGCCTTTTACAGCAAATGTATTGCTCCCTGATGCTTAGGTCTGGCAAATTTGGCTTAAGCTCTTGAAAATTCATCATTTTCAAAGCAGGACGACGTGCAGCAAGTAGGTACTCCAGTGACAGAGGGTGCAGTTAATGCCTGATACTTCTAGCAGCGTTTGCCTACCCTGCTCTTGCTCAGTTCCCACAGCTCTCAGGCTGGAAAAGAGGCAGAGCTGCAGTTAGAGATAAGGTTGCACTGCAAAGCACCCCTTGTTCCTCCAAAGTCCTTACAGTACTTGTGAGCAAGCAAAGGGTAATTGTGTGCAACAGGAGGTAGTCTTTATCTTGCTAAGAAGGAGGAAAGCATGGATTTAGCATGAGAGCCGTCTGCTCATTAAAGAAAAAATCATCTGTCTGCTGCCAGGCCTACTAAAAAACTCTTAAATTAGGCTGTTCACAGAGGGTTGGCTTACTCTGCTCAGAGAGCTGGATTATGTTACAGCTACATCAGGATCTAAGATGCTGCCCTCTGTGGGTTACCATACTTCTTCTCTGAAAGGGTGGTCAGGCACTGGAATGGGCTGCCCAGGGAGGTGGTGGAGTCACCGATCCTGGAGGTGTTCAAGGAATGTTTAGATGTTGTACTGAGAGATATGGTTTAGTGAGAACCATTGGTGATGGGTGGATGGTTGGACTGGATGATCCTGTGGGTCTTTTCCAACCTTTGTGATTCTATGGTTCTATGATTCTAAGGAGGTCTAACCTAAATAAGAGTTCATCAGGTGGCCCATGATCGGCACTGATCCACTCAGGGCTTTAAATACCACTCCAGCTCTGGGCTCATTTCAGCAACAGAAGGCAAAAATATCCAGTGTTCTGTGAAAGCCAACACCTGTCTGGTGGAAAAAGCCCTGAGAAGGTTGCAGGAGTACACAGTGCCACAGCTCCATCCCTGCAGAGCTGTGCTGAGGAGAGGGCAGACGGAGGCACGTTCCTAGCAGAAAGGCATTTCGGATGACTGCTTTAGTTGGGCATCCAGTGAGGCATACATACAAGTTCACCACGCCGTTACTTCAATCAAAAGCACGTCTTATGTTCTCATCCAGATTCATGTGCTATTTGCACACACTCTGTCCACACCCAGAATGATTAACCGCTTGCAGGTAACATACAGGCTTTAATTCCAAATGTGGCTTTATCTTCTGGGAGGACACTTGGTGACCTCCTACAGTCTCTAATGTAACGGTAATGTTCTTCCAGCCCTTTAAGAGTATGGCGAAAGAACAAAGCAATACAGCAAAGTTATCCCTATTAGATGTAGCGGTTGCATACAACCATCCCGTCTGCTACGATCTCCAAATCTAAGAGCACTGTGCTTGAAGTACTCCATAATATTGGAAAGGCAGCTTTCTCTAATTAAACTTACACAAGCTTTTTTCCCCTGAGAACAGTACAGATATCAGTATAATAACAGTGCTGTAAAAGAGGAAACTACTAACACTGCTTCTGCACTGCAGCGTAACAAGAACTGGTGACAGTCAGAAGATTTTATGCAAGTTTTGCACCATTGTACAAGTAAAAAATCTGTAACAATTAATTCAGAAGGGTCCACGACTTGCACATCAAAAGGGAAAAAACTGCTGACAGCACAAAAGTATCACTAAAATCCTCAAATCTAAAAGCCTTAGGGGAATGAAAAATGCGTAGCAAATAAGCTATTCTAGACACATACTTCTGAGTCTTGCAGCATGAGTGGAGACTACGGTGTGATACTGTCTACAGTAAGTGCTCCATAAGGGAGCACAAAAGGACTTTTGCCTATTACTTACAGAACGTATATATGATACGAAAACAAAACAATAACAACAAAACCTTTTCAAAAATCTTCTGATCTTATTTTAGAGTAAAGACAGTGGCATTCACTGAATTTGTCATTGAACTTTAAGCGTTCGTTTGCTTCTGACTTACGTTTGTACTGTGATGCTCTCAGCCTCCCTATCTGAACAGGAGCAACCAGCAAAGAATGAAGTGACTCAAGTTAACATGTTACTGGAAACAACCACAGGCTGGGTTTCTGCCAAATGCCCTGGGCTTCTCAGGACAATTAAGCAAGGAGCTTTCTTTCTGTTAGGACACCTGACCCAGCAGAAAGCTCCGTAAAGTCACTGACCTGCCAGAACAAACGCTGTAACACAAAATGAACGCCCATCACCGAGTTGAAAGGATTTCTGAGAGAGCTTTACAATGGCAGCCAACCTACAGCTAAGAGGGGCAGGCCCCAATCAGCAGCACGCTGTAGCAGCTGATCCAGCACAGCACAGCCCTTGCGGGGCTTAATGGCATGGGGAATGTGTCCCAGGGAGAACAACTCCCAGCTCTGTTAGCCTGTGCAGACGCCCACTCAGAGCTCAACTTCAAAGAGCAGCTTGCCTTTCCTTGGAATGGAAAGCCGAGCGACTTCCCTTCAGCCTTATTCATCTGCTGTGACTTTCACCATCAGCAACTGCAAGCAGCCATCTATAAAAGCTGGGGGTGGAAGAGAGAACGAGAGATGTGTCCTTATTTCTCATGAGGTAAGGAGAGCGCTGGGGATTTTCCAAGCCCCAAGAAACAGGAGAAGAGCAATCAAAGACTTCTGATTGTACATTTTTCCAATAGGTACCTGGATCCCCACGCATATACGTACACGTACACGGTGCGTTACCACCTTAAACACTAATAGGGAATTACTAGATCAAGATGACCTTCTGTTCTGAACATAGCAGCCCTCTTGGCACCAGAGGCATCTCGTAACGATGCCATCTGAGCTCAGCTCTTTCTTGGTCTATTCACACAGGCAAGATCAGCTAGCAGATAAAACATCAGAGAGATGCTTATCGTGGGGACTCACTACTCCACCACTTCGACTGAAAGTCAGTTCTTTGGGAGTGCAGCAGTGTAGGAAGCAAGGTTTCCTTCTCCCACTGAAATAAGAAGCACCTTATCACTGGTAAACAGCAGCCCCCTGTCAAAAGCTGATCTCTCCTATTTGGCCAGCACAGAAGCCTGTAAGGGAAAATGTAAGCAGGTAGTTGGTAGCTCTAAAATGACAAAAAATAGATTACAACCCAGAGAGTATTTCAAGATTAAGTGATTACTCAGACATTCCCAAGACATGCATTATACCTTCACAGCAAAAGCTGCAAAATGGAGGTTGTGAAGTTTAAATGAAAGAAATGAAAACAGTTCAGAATAGAAGGTATATAAAAATGTGAGATACAAATTGAAAAGGTATTGACATTTTTTAAGGAAATAAAAACATTGATGGAAATGCATCATGAAAACTATAAAAACATTGTATTTCAACAAGTGCTTTCTCTGAGCACAGAAATTTTTACATAGAATAATAGAATCACCAAGGTTGGAAAAGACCTCCAAGATCACCCAGTCCAACGGTCTGCCTATCACCAATAGTTCTCACTAAACCATGTCCCTCAACACAACATCCAAATGTTCCTTGAACACCTCCAGGGTCAGTGACTCCACCATCTCCCTGGGCAGCCCATTTCAGTGCCTGACCACCCTTTCAGAGAAGCAGTATTTCCTTATGTCCAACCTCAATATCCCCAGGCTCAACTTGAAGCCATTCCCTCTAGTCCTATCACTAGCTACACGAGAGAAGAGGCTGACCCCCAGCTCACTACAACCTCCTTTACAGGTTGTTATAGAAGCAATAAGGTCTCTCCTGAGACTCCTCTGCTCCAGACTGAACAATCCCAGCTCCCTCAGCTGCTCCTCATAAGGCCTGTGCTCCACACCCCTCACAGCTTCGTTGCCCTTCTCTGGACACACTCCAGGGCCTCGATGTCTTTCTTGAGTGAGGGGTCCAAAACTGAACTCAAGGTGCGGCCTCACCAGAGCAGAGTACAGACAATCACGCCCCTGCTCCTGCTAGCAACACTATTTCTGATACAAGCCAGGACGTCATTGGTCTTCTTGGCCACCTGGGCCAGGTTGTATATGATCCATCAAGCAAACACTGAGTCACACAGATTTCTCCAGACTGACTAGAAAAGTACATGCTTGTTTGAGGATAATCTGTACAAAAAAAGATATTCAGGCACATCTATTTGATCCCCTGCACATTTAGAGAAAAAGAAGAAACCCTAAAGCCATCAAAAAGCTGAAAATACCTTTATTTTGAAAAATCAAAAAAAACCTACTAGAGTTCACAATATATTTTCAGTGTCCAATAGTGACAACACACTTCATAAAGGCAGAGTAGATGATTTAAACAGTTTACCACATATAAACTTCCATAGCATCACAAGAGAAGGAAGGAGAATAAGTGAATCGCTAAGATTTTCTTTTACGGTACCAGCCAAGAGCTTTTGATTTCTCTTTTTGCCCCACAAAGAACTTTTCTAAAAGAAAATGCAGAAGTGCTACCAAAACAGAAAGATTAGGGGTATTGGCAGAAGTGTAGGCAAACGGAAGAAAATCTCAGGGGCAGGTAAGAAGCAATTGTTGTGAACTGGGTGTCTTTCTTACCAGCATCTCACTTGAAAAGGCCGATCACATATAATTCAGAAGTATGTGAAAAACATTTCTGGGAGAGGTGGTATGTTGCTCCATATACACTGCTTCCTTGCCATCTTTTTACATCTAATCTGCCTTCTGTACAAACTAAGCAAGTGTTATCTGTAGCCCCCCAACCTTACTTCCTATCAAGGAGTCTAGAAAGGACCAAGTAAAACATCCTTGAAAATGAACACAGAAATCTGGGTCTTATCCAAGATCTGCAGTAACTGAGAGATCAAAAGAAAATACCTCAGTGTAAAACATGGTTTGCAGACTGCCGTGAAGGCATATTTACGTAATTACTTATTCTGTGTAGTTTAAATACACAGAACAAGCACCTCTTGTCAAAAGAAGTGTTTCATGGTAACTATATACACAAACTCCTTCGCAAATTCTAAGTTGGAAGTGAGCAAGGTGAGGGAATAAATTCAAACAGAAGTGAAAGAGACACCAAAATCTCCTCAGTTCTCAAAAAACAAACAAAATTAGCTGAAGTCTGAAAACAGGGGAGGAGGGAAAATATTAAAACATGGTACACTGTGCTGGGAAGAGTTTAAAAATCCCTGCCTGTTAAGGCCAGGCCCTTTGCAGAGGGCAGTGCAGCTCCTGTCCTCTCTCACAACCATGTGAAGCACTCCTGCTATGAGGAGAATGTTTTCTGCATCCCATTCCTGTTCTCACAGGCTCTGGGCAGTTGAGCAAACACTTATCTACCGCAGGTAAATAAAAAATCAGTCTTACTATGGGTTCATATGTTCTTTTTCTGACCAGCAGCACCGATTGCCACTGAAGCACTAAAATAGCTGGGCCACCTCTGTTTAACTCTCTGTGTTCCTGAGCGGTAGAGGTCAACGCAAGGAATCTTTTGATAAGGATTCAAGAACACGTGCTCTGACCCACAGTGGGTGTAGTTGCACATATGCCTCCACTGGTGAAGGAAAACTGTTCTCACAGAGGGAGGTCATAGAATCATAGAATCATCAACATTGGAAAAGACCACTGCGAATATCTAGTACAACTGTTAACCCAACATCACCATGCCCAATAACCGTATCCCTCAGTGCCACAAAAGGTTTCCCTCAGGTGTTACTCAGGTCTCCCAAAAGGAGCAGGCCCCAGTCCACACAGAGAGCAGGGAGCTCACCCTGACGCTGGCATGAAAGGTGGGGACAAATGAGAGGGGAAGACAAGTGGAAAGGAGCCGGAGTAGTGCCAATAGGCTGTGGCAACAAATGTTGCAAGCCAGAAAGTCTATGGCATACTTTCCTCAAGATGCATATCTGTGGGAAGGAGAAGAGGTGTCTGTTTGGAACTAGATGGAGTGACACACATGGTGAGGGCCAGGAGCCCATAGGTTGCCAGTCCCCATCAGGGCAGGACAGCCATGACAGTGGAAGAGACGTGGTTCTTGCAGGAGAACCAGGGAGGCCATGGCCTCACCCAGGTCGCATGTCCCTACAATCCAAGGCCTCGTATCAAAAGCAGAAAAGGCCCTTTCTGTGTATTCTCTGCGCAGACAGAACTGCCAAAAGCATGCTGTTTTGAGTTTAACGTGACCATGCAGGACACTATGACAGGGCTACGTGCCGTTGAGGGGCACTGTGCCTGCCTCTACAAACCAAACCTTCAGCGTGGGGAAGCTCAAGGCTGTGGCCCTTGGCTCTTCCAGAGCATGGCTAAAAAGAGCTGGGCTCCCTTGCTCCACTGATCCTGGGAAGCGGAATGCTGGAGGTGCCAGTAACCCTTCCACTCACCAGATCAGAGCCAGCACACTGAGCACAAGCAGACACTGGGACCGCTCTCCCTGTCCACAGCAGAGTGAGTATTATTACCTGGTCACGCACATCTCCATAGGGCTTGCAGGGGAGGAGGCATGCCCGGTGCTCAAGTAGACTCCAACACCATGATTCTCAAACACACAACTCCTGAAGGCCAAAAAATCTTTCTTGCAAATGTAATCATGTGGCTTCCCAGCAGGGAGGAAAGTGCTTTCAAGCTTAAAAGGCTTATCAGTCGAGCTTACTTCTCTGACCTCTGGGATAAAGTCATAACCACGAGGCTATGGGGCTGCATAACAGCAAAGTCATCTGGAAACGCTTTAAGGAAGTACAGAAGGGGGAGAGGTCTTCACAAACCCCCAGTTAAACGTCAGCACTAGAAAGGGAGCATGCAGCATACTGCACTGTCATTAATCCAGGGAGATCAAACGTGTGAGAGGGAGACATAATACATATTTAGATGGTGCTTAAAATGTACGTATCAATATCTCGAATCCTCCACCAAGACTGCAAATCAAGAGAGTAATTTGCTCAATATTTTTAAACTCACCAGGCAACTACAGCACTTGGGGATAGCAGCAATATGAATCATATTCAATCTAATGACCATGTGATGAATGGACTCCCACACTATTATTATTGTGTGCAGCCTTCGTTAGGTCTTTGGACAATTTTTAGCAGCAGAGAAATCCAGAAACTAACCTATGAGTTTTGATTCATGCTGTTTACTGCTCTACAACTTCCACAGTATTACGAAGGCGTAACTTTCTTCACCTGCTGTAAAATTACAACCACATATTATTCTTTTATAGAGTAATCTTTAGACTTACTCTAAGCACATTTTGTTTGTGATTGAAAGGTTAGTAAGCAGCTGAGCTAGCAGAAGATAAATCAAACAAACTGCATGAACTGATCCAATGGCTGAGCTCAAATGAAAGTTCTGCCTTTCACTTAGAACAATATAAGAGATGGAAAAAAACACTTGTAAGTGTGCAGCAGAGTAGAAATGATCTAAATGCCAACTACATGAGACTACCTGTACTACCACAGTTATTTTCTGCTGAACAGTGTTTGCATGACCAGTTTTTACTGTTGCAGATCACACTGGCATTGCTCCGACGACAATCACTCAAGGGGCACGGAAATTCAGATCACCAGTGCCAAGTGGGAGTTCTGCATGCTGTGTGAGTTGACCTAACGCCCTCATTTCTACAGAACCTAGGATTGTTCTTGGCTTCTCATGGCTGCAAAAATACCTTCAAAGATACTCAACCAAGCACATACCAATGCAGTGGCATATTTCAGACTATGAGATAATTTCTGTGCTGCGATGCTTCTGTCATTTTTGTTAGAGAGTTATAGTATGGAATTATCAATACATCAAGTAACATATCTGTTGCTATACATACTGACCGCTTGGTCAGAAATGAACCAGTTGGGAACTATGTCAGTTTAACACTGATAGCTGCATGACTGAAGCAAGAGCAGCCACAGTAGGTGGCAAGACAGTGCTGTGGGGGGAAGGACCTAGCATCAAAGTGAGAAGTAAACGAGAAGTCCTGCAGCACCCTTTCTTGCAAGAACAAGGAAACAGAGACAGAACAGCAGCTAGAGGGGAGTAGTGTTTCAAATGTACAAAAAACCTACAAGAAGAAAAGGACGGTGGCATTTCACCATCATCTTCCAAATGAATCAGTCTCTAACATTTTCACTCTATGAAGAAATCACATAAAAAGAATTGCTGCTTTACGGTATGTTAAGTATGCATATAGTAGTATTAAAGCTGCTTTGCAAAACACAGTTTATAGAAGGGTGGGGAGCCTCTGTGAAACCATTCGATCATTAGGTTAAATTATACAAGAGTTGAGTGGCATTAAACAGTATGCTTTTGGGAAGTTCAGAAGCGTGTTTGAAATGACTTAACTTGCACTTACAGCAATACAGTACTACTTTTAATGAATCAAGTAATTATCGACTATAAAAAGAAACGTACCCCTAAGCACTCAACATCAGAAGCACTGCATTCATTTCCAATTAAAGGCCAGAAATTGCAAGATCCTGTGTTCTCTGCGCTCCCACTTGGAGTCAATTGAAATTAATGGTGCTCAACATCTTTCAGGGCCAAACCCAAAGGCAGAAGCATTCATCTGACTTATGCTGCCACTTCACTTGGAAAATACTGAAACTTCGGAAATGAGAGAAGTGAAAATAATACTGAATTCATGTGCAGAACTGTTTTTTATTTTTATTTTTTTCTGGAGAAGTGTTCTACGAGCAGAAAAACTCCTCCATGTTTCCAACACACTGATGTAAAGTGAAAATCCTAATGGAAATCAATGGAAATCTTGAAAGCCCTTAAGAAACCAGAAGGATTCTCTGCGGAAGGCCCACAGTGCCAGACAAATCACGTACCTTATTATTGACACAGGTCCCTTATTATCTGGAGCACAAGTCTTATGAGGAGCGGCTGAGGGAGCAGGGATTGTTCAGTCTGGAGAAGAGGAGGCTCAGAGAAGACCTCATTGCACTCTACAACTTCCTGAAGGGAGGTTGTGATGAGGAGGAGTTTGATCTCTTCTCCCAGGCAACAAACAGGACCCAAGGAAATGGCCACAAGTTGTACCAGAGGAGGTTTAGATTAGACATTAGGAAAAACTTTTTCTCTCAGAGAGTGGTCAGGCACTGGAACGGCCTGCCCAGGGAGGGAGTAGAGTCGCTGTCCCTGGCAGTGTTCAAGGGGTGTCTGGGTAAGGAGCTATGAGATATGGTTTGGTGGCTTGTGGTAGCAAGGGTAGCGAGAGGATGGTTGGACTGGATGATCTTCTAGGTCCTTCCCAACCTTGTGATTCTATGATCCTATGATTCTAATTCCATCTATAACATCCCATATGTCAATTTCTCTCAACTTCTCCTTTACCTTCTTACTCTCTTTCTTCTAGACAGTGCCAACCTTGCCAAAGTCTGGAATGTCAATTTTTACCACAATAGCCATAATAGAAGAGTCAGTCATCTATTTTTCATTTATTATTATTCTAAAAATCTACACAAGCGAGTCAGGACACTTCCTCTGTTCTCATTCCATATTTGATATCTTACCTGTTTTAACTATGGCTAAAATCAGACTGCGAAGCTTTATTTGTTCTAGGGGTGCTTGGCACACCTTGGCGCCGGATAAAAGGTGGCAAAAATGAGTTAGTGCGTTGTATATCAACTCAGACTGCAGTGCTGTGGAATTACCACTTCTTCAATGACCTTAGCAAAGCAGATACAACCAGAGAAAAGTCAAGAGTATCAAAGAAGCAATTCAACCTCTGTACAAGCTCATGAGACAGCAAAAGGGAAGAGCCAGCATGGTGTAGGTCACCAGGTTCTCCATTATACCTTCCACACTGCAGGGAAGAACAAACCAAACAGCAGGAATTTTATATTAGAATTTTTTTTTTCAACAATCAGGCTGTGTTATCTATTCCAAAAGCAAAAGGTCTAGTTTTTCAAAGAGTCAATTTGCCAGAAAGGGAACCCAATAACATCTCAGCTGCGAAAAGGGATTTGTCCTGTTTCTACCATTAGTATTTCACTCCTTCTTTCGAAGACCTCAGCGATGGCAGAACAACCTGCTGCTCTTGCAGCCTGCCAATGAACTGCTAGGTTTGGATTCATGCATTAGAAGCTCGGGACTGGCATAAATAAACCCTCAAATTTATATTTAGCTGCAAAATGAAATTCAGTTGCAAACACAGAATGTGAAATGACCTACACAGAGTCTCCAAATTTCCCCCTCCTTGCGGTCTTTACCTTTACATCAGTGGTTATTGTTGCACGGGTAGGAGCAATGATCAAAAAAGCTTACAGAACAAGGCTGTGACATCAGTTATTTCTGTTATTGATAGATTATTTGCCCCTTCTCTTTCATAGCAATTTAAATGCCAAACTAGCTTGGCACTAATGCTGTGATCTCGTACATCAGGTTGCCTGTCAGAGCTAATAGGAAAAAAAGCGACTTGTCTCCTGTTGTGCAAACCTCAGCGATTCCTCTCTGTTTCTCATAGAACATCTGGAAAGTAACACCATCCAAGAGGACTGCTTGAGGGTAGGAGGGCATGAGAAGAGAAGAACCCTTCTGAATATTTGTGCTATATTTAAACACCAGACCAAAGCTTACGCTTGGAGTGAATGTCTCTCTGCTGTAGGAATGCAGTGAACAAGGAGGTGCTAAGCTTTCTACAGCATGCCCCAAAGCAATGGCATTACTGCACACTTGCAAAAATGAAAAGCACAGTGCCTCTATCTTCCACTGCAAGGACAGAAAAGAGAAATGTGACAGTGCACTGGGGGAAAAATAATCTCAATTTTCATTCTGGATAGATCACCTATTTTGCAGGAGTATCTTCTGCAAGGAAGATTCGAGTAGAACAAGGAACAACTCAGACAAAGTTCCAGAACAAAACATCTCAGATTGGAATTCAAAACGCATGCAGATCTGAGAATCAATTGTCACTGAAAGCAATGACAGTAACAGATACTCAGTAAATTTGGGAAAGAACAATCAGAACGTGCTGTTATACTCACACTATTGCTCGGGTGCACAAATCTAGGCAACTCTCTTTTAAGAACAAACTGACTTCACTGCCACTGCCACTAACCTCAGCAGGTTAGTTGTGCATGATTCTGTTCCCCACTGTCATACATATACTGTCATATGCAGCATAAAGGTGCTCCTCTTCGTACTGAGACGACTATCCTTACAGGAAGTATTGAACAATGACAAGCATCCTGCATGCAGCAGAATTCAGGCCATGGAGAATGAGAACAGCAGTTTCTTCAGCTTTCTTTTGTCTCTGTAATTTTCCAGTTTCTCAAACAGTGCCTAGTCAGCCATAGCACTGAGGTCACGGGGTTTAGCATGCGTGTTCATTAGTAAAGGCAGCACTTCCAGTATGTGCAACAGATAAAGGAAGAATTCCAGGATAAAGCTGACCATTTGAAACTCTGCATTTTAGTCTTCTTTTACTCATTTCAATATCAGCAAACAATTATGACACAATTCTGGTAACATTCTGTGCTCGATGCATGTGAGTTATGGCTCACAATTATTTTAACAATTCATTATCTTCTTAATTTACGGGACTTTAGCCAAACTCGTAACATCTGATTATCTTTCAAATCAAAAAGCCAGCTTGCCACCATGTGCCTTGGGGTGTCTACACTTGCTCATCTTCCTTTGCTGGACTTAAGCTTGTCTGTTTTTACTGAAAATGGAAAGGGAGGAGAATAAAAAAGAAGTCAGTTTTGCACGCATTCTAGTCCAGGTGGAAAAGATTTACTGGACAGAAAGGTTGGGCCTCATGTTAAATTTGGGGGGCTTAGAGCAGGAATTTGTTTTCGAATGAGCTCCGCAAGTTTTCTCAGCTTGAAACATGAGCTATCATTAAAGACACATCCTGCTGGCTTAGCTCACTTCAACAGTTGGTTGAATAAACCCTTTCAGTGGTTCTCAGATTGCATTTTTCCAATATATACAAAGCATGCGACAAGGTTGCCTTTTCCCAATCTCTAGATGCACTGCACACACAAATACTACTTTTCATCTTACATCCAGTTATACTGGCACATAAATGTCCATCAATCTTGATTACACCGTACAGGGCTTGTACAATGCTATCTAACTTCTGCTTGTGTAATATAGGTGAACCACAGCTTTCAGAGTATTCCTAGATAAGGCAGCGTTGCTTTCTGGTGTGCTTGTTTTCACATTAAGCCTTTTCTGTGCTGGATGCTGAACTATTAGAGATGTAACTTTCCCTGAAGCAACGGGGAATTTTAACCAAAATCTGCCTTTCTACTCCTTACTCTACTAAAGTATATGCCATTGTTCTGTAAAATCCAGGATCAATCAGTGCCAAAACCTTCCATTTACTTTCTGCATTAATAAAACAATCGCAGATAAGCTACAATTGCTATTCATTATTACGACTGCAATAACAGGAGGCAATTAATAAGGCTGGTCACACCTTGTCCATTCCTAGAAAGCCACACCATTTGCAAAGAATTACCACATAGAAAACTAAATTACACAATTACCATATTTAGTAATGAAAGCAGCTGAACATATTGAGTCGTTCATATCTGGATTTCACGCAACTTAGGAGGTTAAGGAAAGGACTCATCCGTACTTAGAAGGTTAATTTGCACTGATAGGGCATGAGTTCAAAACACACCGGTTGCTGAGTATTGAGTAAAAAAATTACAAGAATTCCTAAAATGTTACCAAATTAACAGGTAGGAGCTAAGGAAAAAGCAGTGCAAGATAGAGTTATCTGTTATTTCATTAAAGTTCTTCTCTACAGTTAACTTCTTCAGATTCAGAGAGGCTTATGAATGATGGAAGTGAACATGCCCTTGAAATCCTCCTTGACAATGTCTGTAAAAACAGCATACCAGAGCAGAAGCATCACATTCTGCTTCAGAGGTGCTTTTAACTTAGACCTTTGTACAGATAGCCTACAACATTTACATCTCAGACGCAGGAAGAAAAATAAGTTTAACTTGTTAAATGCTGCCGTTGTACGTTCTCAGGGGAGGTGTCAATAAAACACAGCCTTCTCCCCATCTCCTCTGGCAACATATAGAAAGTTAAACAAAACAAAAATGTATCAGCAATTCAATGTCAAGCTATTTGGGAACTGCACAAATCAGAAAGAAATCTGGAATGGCTGCACTCAAGCATCTGCTTCCCCTTGCCCTTGGATTTAAGTGCCCTTATCGTTTTACACAGATGTTTCTTTCATGAACAAACTGCATAGGCGACAGGAGATTGCCACAGGACTACGAATTTCATAGCAAGGTGTGATGTGACAATATGCCAATAAGCTCACTGCAGTGTGAGTAGGAGAGAGGAGTTCACCAAACCATTCTCAGATGAAAAAAGCCAACAGACTTGGCAGCCAAGAAAAGTCTCCAAAAGCAACATCCAGAAGCAGATTTCAGAGGGACAATCACCGTCTGCTTCCAGCCAATATGGCCAACAGCAATTTATAGTGTTAAGCAAACCTTGTAAATTCAATCACTTGTACAGAATTATGGGTTCTTCTGTGGGTTTTTTTGGGGGGTGTTCTTCTTTTAAAGTGCCAGATTTTTACTTCGTTTGTTCCTCCGGTTTATCTTCTCTTTAGTGTGGAAAATCTTACAAAGAAAGGATGTTAAAAAGGACTCATACGCATGGAAGAATGAAATTGAGAAGAAATACCACCAAGAAGGCTTCAGCTGCCAATCCCCTTCAGCTGCTAAGCTTTTACCTTAGTACTTTCTTCTGTTTCTCCTCTGTATGGTGAGCAGATGGATTCGCACTTCGGTATGTAGTGGTATCACAAATCACTGAATTTCAGCATGACTGAAGTCTTGGAAGCAAGAAACCAATTAATTATTTTAAGCTTGCAGAAGCCAGACAACCCGGAGGAGTTCTGCCAAGCAAAGATGGAATACAATTTATGAATGTAATTGTGAACTCCTGCTACAGTGACACTGGTTGGAAAAGGCCTGGTTCGTTTCAGAGTGATGGGAACAGGTTTCTAACAAGCGTAATGAGAAATTGTGATGGATTGCTGGAATAACATCATCTTCTTTCTGCAGGTGTCTCAAATCCTCATTACTACCTCTGATCTTGATGTTGAGTAATCCCTGTGCAACTTTTCACATAGGTCCACCTGCTGCTTACAGTTCAGCTGCGTGCCAACACTTTCTCTCCTTCACTGCAGAATAATGCTTCACACTTTGTTTCTTCTTTTACCACAACCCAAACATCACTTCAAACCTTGTCTGCTAGACAACCCCGTTTTCCACAGTGAGCTTTTCCTTCTCTGCCCTTTATTCACTCTTGCAGCAATCCCCCAAAGTCTTTGCAAATTAATCAGCTCTCTTCTTTAACATTGAATAACAAAACTGTCCGCAACACTCCAGCTGGAGTTCTCTAAAACATAATGCAGATGCAGTGCAGCCTGGCAGATCTGCCTGGTGTTTTCCTGCTGACAGAGCATAGAAGATGTCATGATGGAAGAACCACACCTGCAGTTTCTCTTCATCTATCAGCCACGATTCTACATCACATCTTGTGGGCTTTTGGTCTTCTGTTGGCTGTACTGGTGAGGGTAACTTAGCACAGAAAAAATACAGCAGCAAAAAGCATACAGAAAAGCTGTGAGCAGTTTTTTCCAACTATTTTCTTGACTTCAATTAATACTAAGATTGACTAAGCAAACAGATCTTCACGTTGGTCAGCGAACTGCCATTTCTCTCTCTCCTCTCAGTACACAGGTACACACATAAGTTCATCCTTCATCCATTTAAAAGACATTTAGCAGCTCAAGCACCACAGCACGCATCTGTGAAATGAGACCGAAGGTTGCTGAGAAACATCAGGCCAACCACTCTGTGTTTTCTGTGCGACAGTTGGGATGACTGACCAGCTGGTAGACAAAGCTGAAGATAAGACCGGTTTGATGATTTACAGGTTCCCAAACTCAAACCTGATAAGAGTCCATAATGATTAGCAGCCTGCTGCTGAACACAACTGCAGCACTCCTCAGGCTGTGAGGACTCACAGCCTGCTTCAGCGGCAGATCAGAGCGGCCCACAACATTCACCATGCTCAGCTTACAGCATCTCGTATCGAGGCAGGAAACAGAAGTCCTACCTCAATGGAACCGGCTAATGACACTTCACTTCTACAGCTTCTGCTGTTACATTCTCTGGTAATCAGTTTGCTAAAATCAAGGGTCTGAAATGCACTTTTTTTCTCTCTTCCATAATTTAATTTCCATTGTCTATTAGCTTGCCCTTCACTAAAGCCTGGAAATGCAAAAGGCTGTTCCAAAGAAAAAGTGAGCAGACTGAGCCGTGGTTTTAATATTTAATTATATTATTAGTAAACAAAAAGGCCAGTGAACTCTCATTTATACCCTTCAAACTTTGTTTTGTGGAGAAGGATCTTTCTCAGATTGTTTCTATGTCTTCCCAACAGGTGACTGAACCAATATTTACAGCAAATGTGCTGTAGACTAAAATTCACACCCAGCCAGATGGCCCCCAACACTACTTAGGCTCATCTGGAGCAGCTTAATGGCATTGCTTCTCAGGGGGAAGGTATCAAAGGAAAGACTTCACCTTTTACATGTGCAAATTTCATACCTGTCATCAAAACAGCCACTGTAAAAGCCTACTCATACAAGATAAAGACCTCCTGAATGTATATGCAGTTTACACAGAGATAAGATGCGTGAGCAGTTATGGGATGAAAGAAGAGCGTCACAGCATGCATTACTTACAGCTCTTAATAGATATAATTCAAACCAAAAGTACTGTTAGTAATACGGAGGATTGTTTCCCCCCTGTACATTAACAGCACATACCGTGGGTTTGCTGCAACATTAGTTTTAAAATTCTAAGGCCCCACTGCCAAACTGTTCCTCTGCCCAGCAGTTCAGTTCCCGATGACAGCCTAAAAAATCCCTGCATATTACTTGCAATAAAATCATTTCCCTTGAAGCTATGTAAAACACCAATTTGTCCCTGTGGAAAAATACCTGCAACTTCTGTCCCGTAACTCTGCATACCTACCAGGGTGCTGGCTGGCTCTACATACCGTCCCCTGAACAGTATGAGTGTCGTGTTTAAATGGCTGTGGCAGTGCTCCTGAAGAATGCTAGAACGGATGCCTGCTTTACATGGAGAAGTTGATGGGAACAGGTATTGAAAAATAAACTACTTTGGAACAGCTCCATTCTCCCTGCAGACACGCTGATCTGAAATAAAAGTCACTTTATTCTGAAAATAATTATTTCCCTCACAGAGCTCAGCGGTGAATCTGGCCTTGAAACACCCGGCTCTCTTTTCGGCACATAACACAAAGAACCACAGAATATGAACTTCATGCAAATAACTTGTTCAAGGAAGTCTAAAAGGTTGCTTGTCTTGATAGTCGTGAACAAAAAGAACCACAAACAACAACAAAAAAGATCTGTTTTATGTCAGAATGTTAACCCAGACTGCAACATGTCTTTTTACAAGTAATGAACAACACAACCCTTTCAAGACTGATTTTGATGCGGCGGGCTTCTGAGCAAGAGGCCTAAGTAGCCCCTTCTGCTCCCTGTAGGAACACAAGAGCATGGGGTTGACGGGTCCTCATTTGCTTCTCCTAGGATAGGTAGCTAGAGAACAACTAAGGTTTAGAATTGGGCAAGCTTTCAGGAAAAAAATGCTAAGTAGAAGTAGTTACTGGCAACAGATTGCTAAAACTCTTGGAAAAAAAAAAAACAGTAAATGGTGGCTTCCTAAGCACACTTCGTTCCTTGGGACTCCTGTGAGGTTGCTGAGCAACATCCCACAATTACTGGGGGTCAAGTCCTTGGGACATAATCTAGCCTATTGACTTTAATTCAGCTACCTCTGGCATAAGGTACTGCCAAAAGCAAGTGAGAAATAAACAGAAGCAATGCAAACTGGATAGTTCTCAGAAGATGTTGGGGGGAAAATTAAGTTTCTAAATGTGTTTCATCTTGTTTCATCCTTTTTTTTTTTTTTCTCATCTGCTCAATTTGAACCCTGTGTTCTATGGTCATGATTTGAAAGAAATAGTCCAGAGGCAAATTTTTATCTGTATATCATAGGAAATCAGGAACCAAGTCCACTAACGCAGTGAAACATTTTTGGGTTAATCCATTTTTCAGCATTTTGGACTCCTGCTATAGATACTCCCTAAAAAACAATGCCCAATCTTGGTGAAGAATTCTTAATAAAAATACTTTCCACTCTATCAAGCGCAGTTGTTTATAACAAGCTTACAAGCTTGACCAGAAAGTTACCCTTCTGTCTTATGGATAACTTCACCCTTCTGAAACCCATCCAGCTAATGTATTATCAGGGAATTTCACTGGAATTCACAGTCTGAATATATCACACAACTCTCCAACCTCTCAGAACAGTGCCACTTTGTGATGCATATATGTGCTTTTTTAGGAAAGGACAGCTATAGTTTGGAGATGGGATCTCGAGATGACATGAAATTCCACCAAGCATTTGGCAGCCAGTTTGCCTGTTTGGGTGCTCATACTGAAGCCCTAAAAATACTAGTAATATTATCAAAGAGGAGCTCAAATGAGTTGGAGGAAAAGAAGTTTCTTCAGAAACATTTTCTCTCTCACAGGAATAGTAGCACAGCTCTCAAGCCCATACTTAGAAAGAATTTCATTCCACCTACTGAAATCCAAGTATCGTTGAGGGCTGGGGTGGGGAGTGTTCCCACTCAGGGAAACAACAGTTAGACTAAATTCTAAACCAATTACTTCTATTACAAATTAGCTTTCAAATACACACATTTTGATAGATTACCTTTCTTTGGGATGAAACTTGGGTTGGAAGCTCTTGAATATTAAAACCATTGACGAGAACAGTGATAACAGGAAAACCAACCCTCCACGTTACTGCTTTAAACAAAGAGGTTCGAGCATAAATGTTACTTCAAACATGTAGTTGTGGGTATCGGGTTTTGATAGCGACACGTTTAAAACTGATGGTACGGAAACTTGTACAGTCCTATACCCTGTTATTTTACACTGGTAAATGTGACAAAGACACTAAACACAGTCCCCTGGACCTGGCCACCACACCCCAGCCTTCTTATCAGCAGCATATTACCGTATGGCCGCAGTCAACCAAACCTCAGTTAATTACTAAACGATACTTGTTTCCTTAACTGATATGTTCCAGAAGAAACCGACAGGAACTGTACAGAAAACTTGGAGTACAAACTCACATCAGGAGGCACAGACACACGACTGGCGATGCACATACAACTGTAAATGCACACTTATTTCAGCGTTAGCCCTCACAGAAGAACCATGAACACGTGAAATACAAGCTCTGAACCGCAGATCAAGTACAGAAAACAAGATTTTGTTTGTGCCACCACTAATACACATATGTAAATATCTCAACCTGAGGGGCTAGCTTGTGGTTTTACGTACGTTCCTTTCAAAGTGTATCCCTGGTCTTTCTGTGAAGGCTAATGATAATTTTATCTCTTCTGAGCCTTGCAGTAATAAATGTTGACAGCCCCAGATGCCAGGTCCTTGGTGGGAGCATCTGTTTGTTTATTCAGGATTAAGTTAAACTACTTAGCTGCCATCACAGCAAATCCACCTCTCCTACAGACCTTCTGAAATGTACCGATGAAATAATGAAAAACCACATACAGTTGTGAGATCAATAGCCTTCACAGGGCTGAGAAACCTTTTAAAATTTATTCTTAGAGTTGTAATGGTGAGGAATAGACTGCACTTAACATTGTGCTACTCCAGCCACAATGAATCCCAAGGAAAAGATGGAAAGAAAAAGGTAGTGTGAGATGTTCTTTGTCTTGATTTCATCACACTGCACCTTGATACTGCAGTAGAGTTTCAGATGCATAAAGCTTGATCCTGCAGTCTTTATCCAACGAGGAGTGGGTTTAGGTATTGAAATAATTATGTTCAGGTAGATTAAAAAAGGACTGGATGCCTTTCTTTTTTTTTTTCTCTCGAGGAAATTCACAGTAGACCTTTACCATACTTCAATATTAGAAATGTAAAGACTTGGAGATTTCATTTCCTCTTTGTAAAGGGAGTGAAGGAATGCTACGCTCTTGCTGACAGGAACACAATTTGAGACTCCAAATTAGCAGACTTGCAACACAGCTGCCATTGCTTCACACTGGCAAAATATTCGCACGCATCATATAAAGGTCTAAAGCTGTCAGTGCATCAACATGTAGTGAGCCGATGGGATACATATTAAGCAGTCAAACAGCAGAGAACACAATTGAAAAGGGGATTTTCAAGGCATGCCACACTGCAATTCAACGTCATTTAAAAAACAATGTTTATAGACAGCAGAGCTAGCTTCCATTTTGCCACTTAATGCAGCTGTAAGATTGGCTTTTAACTACTGAAAGATGGCCAAAAAGCATGACAGGGCTGCTGCTCAGGAGTTTCTGCAGTACCAACCGAAGCTCTCTGCAATTGTCCCCCCAAAACCACGAGGCCTGGCCTGCCAGCACTCTGTATCCCCACCTGACAGTCTCCAGGGGCAGGGCGGCAGCCAGGAGGGGACATCAGAACATGATGAGGACAGGCTGCCAGGAGACGTGCTGGGGCGGCCTCCATCACTGGAGGCACCAGCTGGCCCCACAGCCTGCAAGGCCACAGAGCAGTAAAATGGCAGCAGAAAAGACACACGGCCAGTGGTGACAGAAATTGGCAGGTTCTCGACAGGGACAAAACTATTTTCCCCGCTTTCTATCTTTACATAAACAGTGTTTGATTTTTAACGTGTAAAAGGCTGACGGCGCACGAAGCATAAAGCAGATAGCGATCTCCGTCAAGCAGGATGGCCGTTATCAGATGGGCGACGTGGGAGCCCTTTGTTTGAGCTAAAATTACCTCACCATATCTCCTCCATGCTTCCCCAAAGGACACCGTGTCCCTCAGCAGACAAACGTGGCCTCAAGAGATGCCCACTAAGGCTCTGGCTTGCTATGAGAGGCCAGGGGATCAGGATGGGGAGAAGCAAAGGTTGCACCGCTCCAGGTATGGTTTCTCCTCAAAAAACCGTACCCGCACTCACAACGTGCCACAAACATTCTTTCATTCCCCCAGTATGACTCATTTTTCTGCAGCTACCAAGGGACACGAGGTAGTGTGAGTGCTGCCTGTGGATGGGCTCTCACACCCTGAACACCATAAGCAGAAGGATAAACAGGATTCTAGGCCCAGGTAGAATTTACTGCATAAATCTCACGTGCAGCAAAGGGCATGTTCCTTACATTGGGATCTTAAGCACATGTTATGCCCCTTAGGGAGGCATAAAGCAGACAGAAATACATTGAGGGTCTCTTCTTGTGGCAGTGTAATTGGATAAGTGCATATTTGTTGCCAGAATTAGCATTAGAATTCCCACAGTTTGAACAATGAGGAAGAGGGAAAGGTTTGTACCAAGGTTGTCACTCATCACAATCTCTCGTGCATTACTTGTCTGGGGTTATGTCACAACACAGTATCTAAATACATCACTGTGCATGTTTTATTTTTTGTTACACAGAATCCATGGAGCTTTGGCAGCAGGAAACTACATAAGGAAAGTCAGTAAGTTTTTTATTTAAGATAGTGTCTTGCCATGTGGGAAGTGACTTGTTTTTTCTAAAATAACAGAGCTGATTAGTAGCAGACAGTAGTGATCACGGGAGTCACTGATTTCTTTTTAATTGTCTTTATTTGAGAGTCATACAGCATTCATTTTTCCACACATGAAGTGCAAGTGTTTTCACTCACCAAGGTTTAATTCTGGTATCAATTATATCTGTATTTATGGCAGCACAGCTTTGGTAATTAAGTCTCTTAAACTTCCCTTTGTTCTGCTACAGATGTGAAATAGTTCTCATTGAAGAGGTATGGGGGAGGTGAGTAGTGGAGAAGAAAGACAACGTTTTCCTTAAGGTCACAGGGAGGATTATACAAAAATGGATCAGGAGGAAGTCAGACACTGACTCAGATCAATTGAAAGGTACCCGAGTGGGCCTCCTAGCACAGAAAGCACTGTGCAACAACAGCAAACAGCCTCCAGAACCCCACTCCCTCCCACAACCCCTGTGAAATGGAGAAGGAAAACGATAACGGCTCTTCCATCGGCACTCTGGAGATCTGGAAATGAGAAATGGCTGGAAAAAACAGGAGGTGATGCTGTAAAGGGCACACCAAGGAGCAGCCAGCCCCACTGTCTCACCACGAGCTGTGCACGATGGAGGGGCTGAACAAAGGGGCAACAAGCTGGTGTTCTCAGTGCTCACCAGCAATGAGAACACAGACAAGGTTTGCCGTGCGTGTTGGTTTGCTGAGGGTTATGGGGGCAGCTGCAGCCAACGCACGCAAACCCAACTACCTTACTCTTCAGCTTTCCACCAAAGAAAATGGCAATGCGATTTTCTTCAGTAAGAATCATTTGCAATTATTTCAGGGCTAATGGACAATCTGCTCCACAGTCCCAATTCAACAGCTCCTCTGCATTTTGTGCAGTGACTTAGTGTGGCTGAATCGATGCACGTGCTTTCGTACATGCTGCCCACCTGCAGTTTAGAAAACCTATGATATCAGTACTACACTACATAATTATTTAAATACGTAGTAAAATATGTCTTACATATTCAATGAAACGCTGTAGATGAAATATACTTCCCTCCTGTCCAAAGTACCAATTTTAATGACTTGTTTTAAACAATGCACTTAAAAAATGTTGTTTCCTGTGTAAGCAGGGAGCCATGAGAGCTCAATTTTTAACTGTTAGAGATCTCTCAGCTAGCAGCAACTGGATGGACAAACTTTCCTGACTGTTAATGATGAGAAAAACTAACACACACTGTCCTGCCTCAAGACATCCTCTCCTCCAGCTGGCCATAAACCAGCCGGAAATTCCAGATCAGGAGGCAATTATTTATATTTCTGTCTCCTTCCAACCTCCCAAAGAAACTCAGATTTGCTTCTAAGTGGGAATTCATCCTGCCTGGAACACTTTAAATACCGCTGTATCTTTACACTAAGACTAATGTCAGTTTTTGCATCAGCAAGACTGAGATTTTTGTCCGTGTTACTAGTAAATGTAATTTTACTGAGCTCGAGAATAAATAATTCACCAGCTTTGGAGTATCCCTTTTTTTTTTTAAACCTACCATCACACTGAAACCAGAGTCGCATTCCTGCCTACTACAACCTGCTATTGCAAATTTAATTAAATTCTTTCATGTTTGAGAAGACATTTTGTTACTAAGCACTGAAAAAACAAATTCACAAGTACAGGAAAATAATGGTTTTAGTTTCTGCTTTGGCTCAGCTCTACTCCAAGAGAAAGGGATCTCACCAACAAACACTATCACACTTTTCCCTCAAGTCTTTTCATGGATAAACAACAACAAAAATCATATAATCTACAGACCTGATCTTATGCTTTTGGGCTACAATAAGTGTTCTTGTATAATGGATTAAGAGACTGAAAGAGAATTTCTCCTCTTCCTCTGCTTTCCCCTTGTCGATGAAGAACAATTCTTCATTTCATGCAGAAAAGGTTTTTGCCAAGTGATCCAAATTCAGATCAGAACAAAATGGCATCTTTTCGTTTAGCTCCTGAGAAAGGCTTCAGTACATGCGGTAACATCTGAAACAAATGATACTTCTCCAGCAGTGGGTACGGTTCAATGTAAGTTTAGAAAGAAACCTAATCGGGCTCTGAATCTGAAAGTAACTCTTCTCTCCTGGTGGCTTCTTGAAAGCAAAATACCTCTCAAGCCAGTAAACGTAAGGCATTCAAATGCAATTAAATGATCTATACGTAACATCAGGATGCTGTAAGTCACTGAGGTAATGTGTAATTATTGCAGCTGAATCCCTCAGAAGCTGTAACACACACTGTGCAGACAACAAAAGAGGGCTCTTCGAAAGAGTGCCGTATATCTTACTTGCATTGAGCAGAGCTCCCAGAGGTACCCTCAAGTGGAGACAAACCCACAGCTCAGCCATTAAGTGAATCTAAATAATCAAGAGCTACGGTCTGAGCAGGAGATAACAGGTGAGCAGTGCCAAACCTCTCTGGATAACCATTTTTCAAAGGACGGGCTACAGAGAAAGAAAGTTCTCCCTGTGCTCAGCCCAGCAAAGCTGTGAATGTTTACAGTGTAAACGGACATGGATGAATGATTTCCTGAGGCTGTACGATCAAGCTGGACAAGAAATGGCTCACCAGCAAGAGAATCTGCCCCAAGGACAGCAGGGGTCATTCCTGGCAGCAGCTGTAGGCAGCTGAGAGATGACTGACACGACGCAGGAGCTAGCAGAGACACAAACTTCAAATACCACGCTGGATCTGAAAAGGAACCTCAAAGCAACACCAAGGAAACAGCTCGTAGCTATCTAGTGGCACCAGCCACCTCAGGTAACAAATTATTTCTGTGGGGGAAAAAAAAAAGTTCTTTGTTTTTTCTTAGATTATCTGAAACAAATGCACATACAGAATCACATATGTGGGACAATTCACTCACAGTGACAACTGTAACGTTCCTGTGCTTATACATGCCTTCTTCACAGCGTAGGAGCAGCGAGCAGATTTCTTCCCTTACAAAAGGGAGCTTTCCTCTAACACAAGAAGAAGCATCACTGCAGATTTCACCCTTCTTCCCAAAACCATCCATCCTATGAGCCATGACCCGTGTCTCATTTACTGTGTCTGCAGCTGGTAAATCTATTCAACCAACTCCACCTGCTAGAAAAATTATCATGGTTACCCGAACAGCTTTGTCTTGGCATACAACTGCCACCCCCTTTTCTTCAGCAGAAAACAACTCAGCCATTGCCTCGACCACACGTGAGTATTCCTCCATCAGTGAATATAAGTTAACAGCACACACAAAAGTCTTTCCAGTGTTTCAAGATGAGATCTACTGTCTTAAAATAAATCAAAACTAGACCAAGAAGTAATTTAAGGGAAATGGAACAGTTTGGAAGGTTCAATTTCAATGAACTAAAGTTAGAACAAAGGCCCAGCACACAGACTGCAGGATGCATGTGAGCTTTGAACAGAATAAGCTAATAAATTGATAGAAATACACAAAATGGTGAGAACGTGACTAAAGAAAACCTGCAAGGAAATTTAGGGAAAGAAGATGGTAAACAGAACCTGCTTATTGCAGTGGGGTTTTTTTTGTCCAGGCTCAGAAAATTCAGCATTCTGTAAGGCATTTAGGCAGAGGGAGTTACTAATCAACGCAGAAGGGAGTTACCAATGTTTTCATCTTTGTCATCTACACCACTAACATTTCGTTCTCCTAAAAACAAGCACACAGAAAATCTGCCACTTTAACACAAGCACACAAGAGATTTGGTTTTTCCTTCTCAGGAATGAGCTGTGATGTTCTCAGAAACCTGGCCTTTAAATGCTCCTTGACTGAAAGTAATTTGCTTGGCTTTGTCACCTCCTCCTCCAGTAAGGTAAGTGACAAGCAGACAAGAAGACAATGCTGAGTAATCAAAGAATTCAGGGTTGCTGCATGCAATCCTTTCCTTTCCAAGATGCCCTCTGCCTCTTGATTTTATCTTTACGTTCTTCTTGATGTGCTACAGACTGCCTCTTCCTCTTTCCGTGACTACGTGTAACAAGAGCAACTGCTGGAAGCCTGTTATCCAATTACCTTGTTAGATCCCACAAGAACTGTGGTGCTCGTATAAGCAGATCACACACATTTTGGCCTCTCATGAAGCTATTTCGGCCTCTCATTCTCTAAAATGTGCCCCGTGTTTACGCAAACTGTCAGAAAAGCCTTTTCATTGTTGCTGTAATTCCTCAGAATGTTTTCAGCCAGAAGAATCTCCCTATTTAGTGAGAGCTGTAAGGTTAGAGCTTCCAGCCAGATTAGGGCCAGGAGGCAGCCCCATACCCCACGTGTCCGGCCACTGACAGTTGTGCCTCCTTCTACTGGTGGTCATTTGCTCCTGCATCTTTATCTTTGGTTCTTGCCTTGAGCCTCAAAAGGCTGAACACATCCGGATCACCATCAAATTATTTCCAATGACTATTTTGAAAAGCATGTCTGAATGTGGTCTCTGGACATCTGTTGGAACACTGTAGAATTATAAGGTACCACAAAAATGCAGCCAGGATGCGGTGTGTGGCGGGGAGAAGGGGGAGCTGCATGCATGGGCAGAAAACAGATAAATGTGACCTGTGGAAAAGTTGTCCTGTCAAAAGAACTTAACTACGCTGAGGAGCTCCACCACTGAAGCGCTGATGAGACAGGCAGTAGGAATACAGCAGCTCCATTCAAAATCTCAAAGTCCTTCCCAAACCAACGCGCTCTCCCATTGCTCTGCTGAGTCCTTGTTTTGCCATGCTGATATTCCTTCAATTGCTGAACTTGATGAAGCTGACCAGCAATTTAAGGCAAGCATATGAATTCTGTCATCTCTAAAGTTCTTGGAAGGACTGGGTCCTTGATTTGCTTTTAAAGTAAATCCAAAAATGCTCTGAAAAGTACTACATTCTATCAGTTTTTAAAGCTACAACCAGCATCTCATATTCTCTCCAGGAAGAACAACTAGGGGATGGTGAGGTTTTTTTTCAGGAAACAATACAACGTGCTATTATTTTCTCCCTCCCATGTAACCTCATCTACTCTCCAGTGCAATGGAATGAGCTTCAAATGCTTGAAATGTGTCTATTCAACCTTTGGATTTATGTTGATGCTATTCTTAATTTTCAGAAATACCTGGAAACCCCCTCACAAAACGCCTCAACATGAAGCCTGAAGCAATCTTTGTTGCAGATGACAATAAAAACCCTACCTTCCAACTGTACATCTCATGAAAGGGAGGCTGCTCCTAACCATTGTACTATATATAAGCTAACCTATATTTCAGCACAGCCTTTGTGTCCAGTCTGCCTGCCTGTAATAGGCGGGCTTGAAAAGAAGCACACAGCTGACAGCGTGATCCAGTATGGCAAATCCTATCAACAGTCAATCCATTTCACCACCCTGCCTCTGATGTGATCCTGCAAAAGCTCCAGTTGCCTCCCAGCCGCTTGTGATTTACAGAGCTTGGGGTCCAACAGAACACAGATTTCTTCTCGGCCTCCTTAACAAGCCTACTTTATGCCTTGGCTCATTTTGATTAAATTTTGATTAAAATTACCATAGCTACTGATAGAGTCAAAATTACCTAGCTCTTAAAAAATCAGCAAAGTATTTGATTTCTTATCTTCCTCTAGCAGTGAAGTGTTACAATAGGAAAAATACAATTAATTTTGCCAGACGAGCTTTCTGAAGGGCTTTTTTAAAGCCCAGAAGGGAGGGCGAAGATTTGAATAATGGTATTAAATGTAAGTAGTGGCTATTGAAACCTTTAAAACTTCTTGCTTATATTGCACTGCTCTGCTAAGTGCCTCTCCAGCTTCAGAGCAGAAAACAGCATGAAATTGTATCAGAAATAGTGTGGCCAGCAGGAACAGGGAAGTAATTATTCCCCTGTACTCAGCACTGGTGAGGCCGCACCTCGAGTACTGTGTCCAGTTTTGGGCCCCTCACTGTAAGAAAGACATTGAGGCCCTGGAGCGTGTCCAGAGGAGGGCAACGAAGCTGTGAGGGGTCTGGAGCACAGACCTTATGAAGAGCAGCTGAAGGAGCTGGGATTGTTCAGTCTAGAGAAGAGGAGGCTCAGGGGAGACCTTATTGCTCTCTATAACTACCTGAAGGGAGGTTGTAGTGAGCTGAGGGTCAGCCTCTTCTCTCGTGTGACTAGTGATAGGACTAGAGGGAATGGCTTCGAGCTGTGCCAAGGAAGATTCAGGCTGGACGTTAGGAAATACTACTTCTCTGAAAGGGTGGTCAGGCACTGGAATGGGCTGCCCAGAGAAGTGGTGGAGACACCGACCCTGGTGGTGTTTAAAGAGCGTTTGGATGTTGTGTTAAGGAACATGGTTTAGCAAGAACCATTGGTGAAGAGTGAACGGTTGGACTGGATGATCCTGTGGGTCTTTTCCAACCTTAGCAATTCTATGATTCTATGATTCTATGAAAGAACTGTAAAGGCGTACGGCATATAAGATGTATTTGATATAGAAATGCAATTCACTTTTAGGTGGTTTTAGATTTGCAGATTTGAGTAGCAGTGGCCTTCAAATATAAATTCTGGGCCAAATTACGTTTTCAGTGAATGTATCAACAGAAGCTCAGTGCAATGGATTTGACGCCTATCAAATACTGCAAACACAGCTTGTGAAACAAAGCAATGACGGCATGCTTAGAGATTCACTAACAAGGAAATGCTGAGCGAAGACCATAAAGCTTTCCTACCTGTCATCCTTGTTTCTCCTCATTTTTGTGTTAACTGCTAGTATTTACAGCCCGTATGCACTGCTAATGCGATTTTGTGGCAAACACACTGCTACTATTAGCACACATTTAGCACTTGCTTCTCAACCTATCTTTAAACATTACTTTCTGCTTGTGCACCTGCAAGTCACTACCCATCTATAATTACATGGAACTGCCAACGTGTTTGCACATAAGTTTTTTTTTTTTTCCTTTTGTTGTAATATTTACCCGACAAAAATGAGGAAAATGTTTTTCTAAGTTCTTCATGTAACCAAGCAGACCTGAAAATGGGTGTGTTTTCTGTATATTCGATTTTCTATATAAAAATGAAGTTGGTACACAGGGGATTTGGTCAATGAACTCTCAAATAGGAATTCAAATATAATTCAGTCAACTAAGTTTTTACAACACAACAATGGGAGAAGTTATTAATACACAGCAGAATTTTTTAATACTTGCTGATAAGGAAAGTGTCTGAAAATGGTGCAAGGCAAAAGCAAAAATCCCACCCCCTCCAGGCTACGGTGTCTCCTACATACAGAAAGCCACTTCTGTGGAGCAGAAGTACACCTGACATCAGTGTGCAAGAACCAACAGTTCTCACACTTAACACTTTGCCCATTCCCAGCCTTCCTTTTCCTCCACATCACTCCTGTTTGGTGTCCTCATTCCTTTTGCTGCTTTTGGTATCTTCAGGACCTGCAGTGTGACTGTGCCTGAAAATAACAGTCAGGAATAAGTTTAGCGATATGGCATCATTTCTTTTCTGAGCTTACAAAATTGAATGAGATAGAATTGTAAACACGGCGCACTCTAGTTTTAAGACGGGAAAAAGAAGGAATAGAAGAAATAAATCAATAAATATCTTTCTATTCTTCTCCTTATTATGTTCCATAGCTGAGCTCTTCATCCATCCAAGCAGTGAAGATCCTCAGCCTCTTCCCTTGCCAAACAGCTGCTTGTCCTTCACCTCTACTGCATTCTGCCAGCCTCCCGACCACAGCAGAACAGGGAACCACAGTACACAGATAAGTGCTCTGCACCATGACAGTTGCTTGAGCCTGTAAAGCCTTGAGCATAGCCCCACTTCATGCCACACAGTTCAGCATCTCTGCTTCCCTTCCTTTCCTCCAAAAAAGCAGCTTCCCACTTCCAAGGCAGGCAGCTGCAGACAGTATTCTGATTCAGTGTGGTGCTACTCAAAGCCCTGCAGGCTTAATGCCACACTTCACTCCTTTCAGCTCCTGCTGCTCTACCCACAGCTCTGCATTCCCAGAAAAGTAAATATCAACTCCAGTAGAAGGACGGTTAGATGTTCTCCTCAAAAAGCTATCTTCTAGCAAGAGCTCACTCAACAAATCAGGCCGTGCAATGGCAGAACAAGCTCAGCAATCACACGCACAGCTCCCAGGCTCTTGGAGTTCACTCACATGAAATTTCACCACTTCAGATCAGGCTCGCAGCTCTGCTAGCACAACAGAATAGCTACCAACTCTAGGATTTGGCACACTGACAACACAGCTCCCAATATACTGTCACTACCAAAAATGAAATGCTCTTCCAAAGGACAAGCTCACAAATGACTGCAGGCAGATCTGTACAGGAGATCGATTTGTTAATGCTTTACAGAATCTGTGTTTGCACATTAGGTATACGTAAAGGTCAATTAGGATAAACACGCCAAATGTGACTGCAGAAATAAACAATAAAATACAAGAAGTAAAAAACTCTGAGCACTTGAAACTGTACATGCCATTGGTTCTACTAAAGCAGTTAAGTGATACCACAGGGGAATGCAGAATCAACTGCGGGTCAAAAAAACAGGGCCCCATTTTCTGCATTCCAGCTGACTGCTGCAAGATCTCCAAGTTTCCGTTAGAAATGACCCAGCTCTCCATCAAGTTTAATGGATACACAAGCTGACTTAAGGCTTATAAAGAAGGGTTTTGTTTTGGATTCTGAAAATTGAGGAGCTAATCAGCTTTAAAGAAGAGAAATTGAAACCTAAGGTTGTTCTGAATTTCTGGTTTGTTGTAAATAGTACCTGTTGGTTTTAGTGTTTGTTTTTTTTTTTCCCTGAGAAATGACTTGTGTAAGGCAAAAGAAAATTTAGCAAACCAAGCTGAAACAGAGAGCGGCTACCTGTAACAGAAATTTCTCTACAGGCTTATCTCTAATTAGACAGATAAATACATGCTTTTGTTTGCAGGAATTCACTGAACTAGTAGGCACTGCAAAATCCAAGAAAGACTATCTGCGATTTAAAGCTGAACTGATAATGCTGATAAAACAGCTTATGAAACACACTATCACAATTGACGGGCATTTCAGTGTAACTCAAATCCTATCTTTCACTATGAGCACAATTACAGAAGGCCATGTGATAATTCTTAGTGTTAATCCTCCCTCTATAAGAGCATGTGGAACTTATTTAATTTGTTTCTCCATGCAGAGGAAATGTTCTTCCTTTAACAAGAAGTAACTGAGGATCATTATCTAACTGTGGTATGAACTCCATGATTAGTATTACTAAATCAGCGGTCCTGATCAACCGGAGAGGTTCCAGATGACTGGAGACTCGCTAACATGGTGCCCATCTTTAAGAAGGATTGTCAAGAGGAACCTGTCAGCCTGACCTTGGTGCCAGGGAAGGTTATGGAATGGATCATCTTGAGTGCAATCACACGTCATGTGCAGGACAAGGGGGGGATCAGGCCCAGTCAGCGTGGGTTCACAAAGGGCAGGTCCTGCCTTACCAACTTCATCTCCTTCTATGACCAGGTGACCCACTTGGTGGATGAGGGAAAGGCTGCTGATGCACTCTACCTAGAATTCAGCAAAGCCTTTGATGCTGTCTCCCACAGCATTATCCTGGAGCAACTGGAAGCACATGGCTTGGACAGGTACACTCTAATGCGTAAAGAACTGGCTGGAGGGCCGGGCCCAGAGAGTGGTGGTGAATGGTGTTAAATCCAGCTATGACCGGTCACGAGTGGTGTTCCCCAGGGGTCATTACTGAGAACCTTTCCTGTTTAATATCTTTATTGATAGCCTGGATGAGAGAATTGAGTGCACCCTCAGTAAGTTTGTAGATCACACCAAGCTGGCCAGAAGTGTCGATCTGCCTGGGGGTAGGAAGGCCATACAGAGCAACCTGGACAGGTTAGATAGCTGGGCTGAGGCCAGTGGGATGGGATTCAACAAGACCAAATGCCGGGTCCTGCACTTTGGCCACAACAACCCCAGGCAACGCTACAGGCTTGGGGCAGAGTGGCTAGTAAGATGCTTGGAGGAAATGAACCTGGGGATGTTGGTGAACATTCAAGTAAACATGTACCAGCAGTGTTTCCAGGTGGCCAAAAACACCGATGGTATCCTAGCTTGTATCAGAAATAGTGTTGCCAGCAGGAGCAGGGAGGTGATCATTCCTCTGCACTCAGTTCTGGTGAGGCTGCACCTCGAGTATTTTGTTCAGTTTTGGGCCCCTCACTATAAGAAAGACATTGGAGAGTGTCCAGAGAAGGGCAACCAAACTGGTGAGGTGTCCAGAGCACAACTCTTATGAGGAGTGGCTAAGGAAACTGGGATTGTTTACTCTGGAGGAGGCTCAGGGGAGACCTTATCACTCTCTACAATGACTTGAAAGGAGGCTGAGGCAAGGTGGGAGTCAACCTCTTCCCAGGTAACTAGTAGTAGGATAAGAGGTAATGGCCTCATGTTGCACCAGGGGAGGTTTGAGTTGGTTAGTTCGATATTAGGAAGAAAGGTATTATTGCAACAGGTTTCCAAGAGAGGTAGTGGAGTCACCATCCCTGGAGGTGTTTAAGGTCAGGATAGATGTTGTACTGAGGGACATGGTTCAGTGGGCAATACTGGTGGCAGGTTGACGGTTGGACTGCATGATCTTAGTGGTCTTTTCCAACCATAATGATTCTGTGATTCAGATCTCTTGGTATTAAAACACACTCGCAACACATGACTCAGCGCTTGCATGCAACCGTACAGAACCACAGAATACCCTAAGCAGCGCATGGCAACCTGCTGAAGTACCTGTGGACTGTGCCTACTTATCTTCCCATGATCTGTCTCTACTAGAACCACCACTTTCTTTTCCTGAACCTGTAGACTTTGACAGCTTCATGGAGATGAGCATTTCAGTTCCTTCATATCTGAGGCTTGCAGTTTACAAACTCCACTTAGTTCCTGAAGCCCAGGGAAAAATCTAAAACCAATCTAAGGTGTTTACAAAGCTCTTCCCACTCTCTGCACCACAGTGCTAAATTTGGGAGACTAAAGAACAAGCAATCCCATCTACTTGAATCACAGACATTGATTTGTCTGACACTGAACTTCCCAAGAAGTGTTTAAATACCAAAGAGAATAATGCAAACCAAACTCATTCTGAAAAATTAAAATCTTTGCTTTACTTCAGTATAATAGTTTATAGTCAGTTCTTTGTATCAGTGAGTGATCTTCAGACAGTAAACTATATTGACACAACCTCTGCTAGGATACTTACCTTTTTCTTCTCAATTATCACTAGGCACAGTGTCTTTCAGAGATGACTTTAGGAGCTCAGCTCAGAAGTTATTTTCCACAATCATGTTAACATTTGTAACCCAAATTCTGGATCTTATTTCTTCCCTTGTTCCCAGTTTCCCCAAGAGAAATAAACCTTAAAATCATTCATATAGGGGCTTAGAAGAAACAAAGCCCAACTTGTTTCTATAAGATCCTGAGACAATTTGTTTTCTAGGTGCAAATTCCCCACATGAAACCCTGTCTGCTATGTCCAGGAACCCTATCCTGACACCAAAATTTAGCTGTATGTTTTGCAGACCTCCAAGAATCTGCTCGTATTCATATAATAGCTTCCTTTGTTTAAGGCAAGGCGTTTTCTGAGCAGCAAAAATTATTTCCCAGACTTCTTGCTACATCCTCGCGCATTTTCCTCACCACAGTAACACTGGCTCCTTGTTGATCATCTCCACACATCCCCAATTGCGACAAGCCACGGTCCCATGTCTGGCACCTCCAATACTTTCAGGTGCCCCCCAACCGCAGCAACCTTGTCTCTCATCATCTCATTACCTGGTGAGTGAGAAGCACCACTAAGCTGTGGCTGCCAAACCATACACAACACAACTGCTGGACACATCTTAAACATTTTATTCTTCAATGGGGTAGTCATCTGCATATTTCTTCTCTGCCAAACCAAGGCTATAAATGAAACTTTCCAGAGCTTTGTATCACTGACACCTCCTTCTCAACTAACCAACATTGGCTTCAAAAACCTCTGTGGGAGATGGATAGATACAGCCATCCTATAAACTCCAGTTCCTCAGGAAACCATAATAAAAATAGCTGATCGCAAAACCGCAGGGAACGATTTGAACTCAAATTAATATAAATACCAACTGGAATGTTAGAATGTGTTGGCTCTTAAAACATTATCTAAAAAAAAAAACGGTGTGTCAAAGGGTCAGAAATAAAACAGCATTTATATACACCAACAGAAGAGTATTAATTAACTTAGAAGGTCCACAGCCTGAACTGGTTACTGTCTAGGGTGACATCAGTGTAGATGAACAGGTAGGAGATGATAAATGACATGACTGAGCAGTGAAGCTTAGCATGCCTCCTGTTCATTCTACAAATCATTAGCTTGTCAGGGGGGTACAAGAAACATCCAGACTTCAGTTACCTTTAAACAAAAGTAAGTACCTTCTTCATCAACACTTATTCCTTAGGTTTACAAAAGACTCTAAAATTCCTTTCTGTCCGAAATGTTAGAACCTACTGGCTTCAACTGTGACATTTTGGCCCAGGGCCTTCAAAGGGTTATGCACAAGGTTGAATTGATATTAAAACAAAACTTTTCACAGCCAAAGATAGAATCTCTGAGTTAATATTTGCAAAACCCAGGACTTAGTTTTCTTATTGACAGTGGCTGACTCCCAGCAACCCTTGAGATTCACAGTTTTGGGAATATTAAACATATTTTACACAAACTTATTCTTCTCACAGTGAGCTAGCACCTACTGCATCCCAAACATCCTTATTCCAACTCTTCCACTAGAATAATTTCAGACAAACTACTTCTAGAATCCACATGGCAACACCTCCTTCCATCCTCTTCTTCTTTATAATAAATATAATTCTAGATTAAATTAGTAATAAGTTAGTAATAAATAAAACAGAGCAAGTCTATGCAAACTCCTTACACCCCATTCCTCAGACATCTCAGGAATTCTGATGTTATTTCCTGTCAAAAGCAAAATAATAGGCATATTGGCCTAAGTCCAATCAAATGCTAGTGATTTTAAAATAAGATCAATAGGAAAACCAGAATCTTAAATACTTTTTTCTATCTTAGTCATTTACATCCAGCCCTCAGACAGACCAAGATATCAGTAGATCAGTAGACCAGTAGATCTAGACTCACTACAAATCTGGCAGATCTGGGATTTTCTAGATTAAAACAAACACAGCTTAGTTCTGACTCAATAAATACAGTGCTTCCAAACAGTATTTCTTCTCT
Source organism: Gallus gallus (assembly GCF_016699485.2). NCBI lineage: Eukaryota > Metazoa > Chordata > Aves > Galliformes > Phasianidae > Gallus > Gallus gallus. The sequence goes on from NC_052532.1 coordinate 145,046,194, forward strand.
GTAAAACTTCTTAGCTACTTAAATATCTAGAAAACCAAGGGTGAGAATCACACTTCAGCAAAATCTAATATTACTAAGACTTTGCAGATTCAGAAAACAACGTTATGGAGGACTGAGACTAACTCTATTCAATATTAGAAGTACATCCCTGCACACAAGAATAAGTATGTACCCTTTATCTGTTTCAGACTCAAGTCAGCTGAATGTCAACTTATTATCTAGAATTCATTTTCCCAAGCTGGACAGTAAAAATAGGATAAAAACAGTAACTTCAATGAGTGGGGGGAAAAAAAATTGTCCAAGATCAGCATGAGAGAAAATTTTGTAGTCTGCTATACTTCCCCATTAAAGTTAAGTCACAACAAAAACTGAGGGGAGCATGGTTTACAACGCATTTAGCAGAGAAAAGTACAGTGGTGCCTTTGAACCTATTGAGAAGTACCTGTAATAATAACTCAAGCAACTGTGTCATGGAGAACCATAAAACCGAATTCTTTCAAAAAGAATAATGTACAGACGAGAAGTGAAGAGCGCGTTGACCATGAGAAAGGAAGAAAGTGACCTGGACAGCATTTGGCACAGCTTAAACACAGAAAGCAACAAAGAAGCTGTATAAGACTGAAGATGACACTGAAGTAAAGTGTATGTTTTTAGTTTGAATACTTCCAGCACGTGGGAAAATCCTTGTTAAACTATAAGCCACAGAAACATATGTTTTGATTTAGTTTATGTTGCAGCAAACAAACATGAAAGATAATTGCCTGTGTTTTCCCCCAGGACCTTTTAGGGGAGAAAGGAGTGCTATTTAAAATATTTCTGTTATGATCAAAGAATTATCAGATAGAAGCTCTGAAGATCTTCTGGTTTGGCCTCCCTCCCATCCCATGAAAGCAAGGCCAACTTCCAAGTTAAATCCAATTTCAGAGTTTGGTCAGGATCCTCAGGGCTCCGCTCAATTAAAGCTTTGAGTATCTATCTCCTCCACATGTGAGATGCCACAGCCTCTCTGGGAAATCTGTTCTACTGTTTGACTGCACTCATAGGAAAATGTGATTTTTCTCTGCCACAGTGACATATTGCTGACCCATGTTCAGCCTGTTGGCCATGACCCCTTGGGCCTTTTTTGCAAACTGCTTTCCAGGCAGACAGCCCTCAGCTTGTACTGGTGTATGGAATAATTCCTTTCCAGGAGCAGGACTTTGCCTCTGCTGAACTTCCTGAGCTTTCTGTTGGCCCATCTCTTCATCCTGTCAAGGTACAACTGAATAGCAGCTCAAGAAGCCAGTGTATTGACCACTTCTCCCAGTCCTGCATGATCTGCAGACTCCTTGAGAGTAAGTTCCATCCCATCATCCAGATGGTTAAAAAGGATGTTCAGCAGTATTGCTCCCTATTAAGTATTACTCACTATTAAGTAGCGAGTTGCCTGAAGAAGATTGGACAGGTTTCAGACCTTTCAGTTCATCCTACCATCCACTTACCTAGCTTGTACTTCATTGGTCTGTCTTTGAGGAAGTTATGGGAGACAGTATCAAAAGCCTTGCTAAAGCTGAGATAAACATCATTCTCTACTTTCCCCTCATCACCATGCCTATCAATTCACTCTAGCAAGTTATCAGGTTGGTCAAGCCCAATACGTTCTTTATAAATCCATGCTGACTATGTCAAATCACCTTCCTGCCCTTCACATCTGCAGAAAGGTTTCCAGAATGACATACTCCATCACCTTTCCAGGATCTTTGGTCAGGATGATTAGCATGTAGTTCTTCAGAACTCCCTTTTTATTCTTCTCAAGTACAGAAGAAACATTTGCTTTCTTCCATTCCCCAGTTTGCCATGAGTTTTCAAGGGCAGTCTTGCAGCGATAATGGCCTTCTCCTTCAGCACCCATGGGTACGTACCATCTGGTGCCACGAACACACTGCATATTCAGTATGCTTATTTGCACCCTAACTTCATCCTTCATCAGTAAGGGTGCATCTTCCTCACTCCTGATTTTCCCAGACTTTCCCACTCGCTTCATGGACTTCCCAAAGGCGAGCCTTACACCAAGGAAAATGGATGCAAAGTCACTGAGTACCTCAGCCTTCTCCATGCCTGTTGTTATCAAGACTTCATATCCATTCAGCAGCAGGCCCAGATTTTCCGTGGTCCTACTTTTGCTGCTGATACACCTGGAGATTAACATCTTCTTTTTATGTCCCTTGCCAGATTAAGTTTCAGGTTTGTCTTTATTAAGCCCATCCCTGCATACTTGGATCACATCTCTGTATTTCTCCTAAGTCTACTGCATCTATCCCTGCTTTCACCTCCAATGTGCTTCCTTTTTACGCCTGAATTTAGTAAGAAGCTTCTTGTCCATCCATGTATGCTTCTTGCTTAACACTGCTTGATACTGAGATAGATGGTTCTTGAGCTTGGAGGAAGAGATCTTGATTTTCTCCAAACAAAAGCAACCAGGAGGTCCTACTCCAAGCACAAGAACAGTCAATCCAAATGCGTGGGAAATTGAGGTCATAATAATTCAGAGACATTAAAATCACAATATTCAATTTCTGATATACAACTAAATGTTTAGAAACATTAATTCAGATTTAGGATTTTGTCCAGATAGTGTTTAAGAAAAACTCTGTTTTGAGTGAAGGAACCAAAATCCCCTTCTCTCGGTTAATTAATTGATTTTAGGGATTGATTTTCTTGTTGTTTTAAATACCGCACAGAGCTTGAATATTTTCCTAGTGCTCCCTTTCCTATCCTGTCCTTTGCCTGAGGTTGAGAGCAGCTGTCCTGAGAATACCGAGATGGTTTTCTACTGTACGAAAAGTCTGTTCAGTTAAGACCAAAACTGAGAGAGCTTGCTTTTGTGTGGTGCTCTCATATAGTTCTCGAGCCACATAATAGAAAGAACAACCACATACCAGTTAGGCAACATGAGGATGCATGAGCTAGTGCTTGAGAAGCAGCTGAGACAACCCTTTCCCAAATCAGGTGCCTTCCATTCACAAGTTCCAAGATGATACGCAGAACCTCATTACTTAAGTGATTTTATGTGACTTCATGAACTATTATTGCTGAAAACATTCAGGGATGATTCCAGGGTCAGGAAAACAGTAAAAAGTAGTGTGCATATGTGAACAAGCAGGTTGTAGTGACAAGGGCATGAAAAGGGTACTGTTGTAGGAAAATTTCAGGAGACTTCAAAAATAAGTAAACTTTCTATACCACCAGAAATCATCACTCTGTGCAAGCACTCTTTTTAAGGTACAAGTTAATTTTCTTTGCTCTAGTTTACAGCATCAGACATGGGACTGATGAAAGAAAAAGCAAAACACGGTTTACATCGTAGAGTAGAACTGTGTTCAGTGTGCCTGGAAGTTACCAGAGTAAAGCGTTCCTGTGCAACCAGGACAGGCTTCCATGCTGACCGCTTCCAAAGTAGGCCCAGTTCTGAGTGTGGTGGCAATAAACTGAACTGCTCCTCACTCACCACACTGGAGGAGACAAGTCCCAGTAGCAACCCATCCTTTCACAGGCAAGAGCCAGGCGGGTGTCACCACATTAGGACCCATGACAGCACAGGGAAGGCACCTAAGAAAGAATAATCTGTATGCACTGCAGGTGGAGTTTTTCAATTTACAACTGTCATATATGCCTGCCAGGAAGGTCAGAGAAAGTTTAAAAGCTTCAAGAAAAAAGATTTTTAGGAACATAGGAACTACCAATGCGATTAAACACTTGGGTTTGGCACATCTAAGAACACATCTGTGATGGCTTTTTTTTTTTTTAATAAAAAACAAAAAACTTGCCAGTTGAAAACGCAGCAAAAACACTTTTTTTTTTTTTTTTTTTTTAATACTGTGGCTTCCATTTGCCTTTCCTTGTTTCCTTCTGCATGTGATTGTAATATTAGAGCGGTTTTAATGAATCTTCAGTCCCAGTCCCACAAGCTGCTCTGTGAGTGCAGAATACCACGGGCATCTGCCTGGACAGATCAGCTGCTGAGCTCAAGCTGTGCCTAAATGACACCCAGATGTATTTCCTTAGAGGGAGGTTCCTGAAGTGGTTAATACACACTTCATGGATAGAAATTCTCGAAGTTTTCTTCTTTCTTCTTCTTGTTTTTGAGCAGTGCAAACCAGGTGAACCTCTGGAACAATACACTACATAGCACAAATCAAGGCAAATTGAGGAATGAAATCCTTCACACAGTATGGGAAGGGGAAGTGACAGGCTGTACTGCTGATGTGCCCACTGTCGCAGTGAGAGCTTATAACTTTAATGATACAAACCTGACAAACAAAAACTAGGTTACACTGCTCATGACTATTCTGAATTAATCTTTGGAGCTGGGTGTCCTGGACATGGCCTAAAATGTAGAAGGTCTGGAAGCCTCTAGTTAGTAAGTAGTTACACAAGCGCACAGAAACGTGGGCTGTAGGCCTGCAGTTGTAGTTCACCATGTAGAAGTTTCCTTTTCCACATTTAGTTGGTCGGCTCAGCAAACAAGAAATGCAATGTGCTGTTGCGTTGTTGACATTACCAATGTGGTGTTTAAGGCAGGCGGCCCACTGGCAGGCCGGTGAGCCCCGGTGCAAGGACTGCATCAGCTTCAAGTTCTGCTGGTGGTGAAACCAGAGACAAAAAGACAACACAAAGGCGTGTGTGAGCAGTGATAGAATTCCTTCTGCTTCACGGAGTGTAAGATACCAAGCACTGTTTTTTTGCTTGAGCTCCAACTCTCAGGTGAGTTCACTGCCTCCATTCCTGAAGGCCATTCAGACCCCACTACATGTACCAACTGGAGGGTTCAGAAGACAACTCACCCTCAGTGTCTGCTGCAACTCACTTCTTTACCAGTACCAAAAAGATGTAAAGGCAAAGAAGCAAGATCTCCCTATGAAGCATCACCCCTTCATGCAGCTTTAGAAGGAGAGTGAGGTGCAGTAACACTCCATGAGCATGTGGTAACTTACAACTCTCTAAGCTACAACTGCTTCCACTGAATAACCTTTTTCACTTCTTTTTTCTTTCTCTTATGAGTTGTTAATTTAAATGTGATCACTTTTTTTGCTGAGGGTTGAGAAAGCCTCGCAACACACCAAAATAAGGCCTCACTGTGTGCAGCATCTTGGTAGCTCATTGCAGTAACACTTCCCCAGATGCTGGTTACACGTGCAGCCTGAAGATCAAACGCCTAACATGTGGCAGAAAAGAAACCAAAAATGACTAATCAGAATATTCAGACAGGTTTGCTTCAGACAGGATAAAGTTTACACATACATTTTTGAGATGAGAGATTACGCGTATACTTAAGAGCCCTTTCTGATGACAAGCTGTGAGCGCACCATTTTAGTTTGTATTTTTAAAGCAAACCCCATGGGAATGACATTCTGGCCTTCAGGCACTGTAGTGAGTTCAGCTAATTAATAAGCTAAATCGATTTTTCTTCTTAAAGCACGCTTGATTTGATTGATTTAGAAGAAAAAAAAAAAGTGACGTCGTTGATAGCATTTGTAGCGTGAGATTTTCACTTTGGGGGAGAGATGCAGCACAGACGTGCACTGAAAAGAGTAAGGCTTTTCCTATCGCTACACTGAATGTTTTCTTAGTACATCTGCTGAACATTAGTCAGAAGTTAAAAGCTCTAAATCACAGTGGTAACACAGGAAAGAAGACTGACTCCAACAACAACAGCAGCATTCAGAACTGCTCCACTCATCTGTTGTTTCCAACACAGGTGTGCTGAAGTGAAATGGTTATATAACAGCCCCTTAAAAATTCAGCATATCTTTCCATGCTGATATTTAGTTTCCTGATTAGAAACAAAATTAGACTTAACTAATTTGTGTGCAAACAATTAAGGCCTTTTTAACAGAGCTGCTGAGGGTCCTTCATCAATTAGCATAAACACACATTTTTTCCCTTCCCAAAGTATATGGATTAGCCAAAAAGCAGTAAGAATAAAAAACCTTATGCAGATACCTATTACAGCATATTTGCATTTATTTTTCTGCACTTACAAAATTCTGTCTTCAATTCTATATACAATTAAGCCTAACAAACCACTGTGGAGGCCTTCCCATGGCCCTCCCCCAGATACATATTTTATAATTTGGGAGAAAACCCAAACTGACTTCTCAGAATAACCTAATTTTGATCTGTGTATGTTCTACATTGTACTGCACTTCCAGGCAAAGGGTTACTATGTCCTGCTCACACTCTCTCATGCATGAAATGTGAATATGGGAATGCCTAGTGGCATTCCTGCAGAGGCCAGGAAATTCTGAGTGAAGCTCAGGAGTTACTGAGAACTTCTTTATTTATTTAAACACATATAATCTCAGTGAAGTTGCTGCATTAAATATGACAGCAGAAAGAGAAGATGGCTACGGAACCACTTAAGACAGTGTATCGCTTTACCGAGCTTGCTGTTCAACCTTGAGCCGTGAGTGCTTTTGCAGCTTTACAAGGGGAAAGTTGGACCAGACCCAAGCAAGGAGCTCCCAACCAACCTTTGGACTCAGAAGCAGCGTGCCAATAGCACAGTTTTCCTGAGGGAAGGCAATGAAGCCCATGGTCAGACAACCACTTCCGCCTCCAAACCAGCTTTCTGATCTGTATCTTTCTCCATCCCTTCTGCCCTACATCAGCCCAGAGCTTTGGTCTCATTACCGTTGGTCTGTCTCGTGTACCATAACTAACACAGCTTTCACGACAGCAGCCCTCCTTACATACAAAGGCAGCACCAGGAAAATACAAAGAACAACTTCCCCATGCTCTTTTGCATCTTACAGTTTTTCCAGGGCTGCTGTCAATGCAGCTGCACTGCACTGGTGGCAGAGTCCAGAGGGATGTCAACGTTTGTGCCTCTCAATTTCATGTTGTCATGGGAAGGGAACCTGGTAGCTACCTTCTGCGTTCCCACCAAGGGAGCTGAACCTCAACAAGGGCAGAGAGAGGCTCCTCCTGGAGTGAAGACTGAGGGAGGCCAACGATCAGCCCCAAAATGATTCGCTAGCGCTTGGTTGCTGCTCAAAGTATCTATAAACTAAATGTCAAAACAGTTTTATCTGTCAGTTTTATTTCTCTCCATTGCCACAAAGCATAGAGGGATTATTTACTACTGAACTAACAGAATAATGAATTATCCTCAATAAAATAAGTTTGTTCTAAAGTACCCTCTCTGTTCAGTGTTATTTGCCGTGGCATAAAATCAAACACACGTCAGAAGTTTTCTGTGAGATTACAGACATCCTGACTGATATTCTCAGAATAATTTTAACTGACAGGTATCTTGTACAAATGTAGCAGGAAAAAAAAGTCATCCCAACGCTCCCATAAGAAAACAATCAGAGCTTCCTTTCTCTTTACCACTTACAAAATACAGCTGTGTGTGTTTTCCTCTTTGTACATGGACTCAAGATAGGAGAAAATATTCTGACTGAGACTGATCTGGGAAACGTTCATACAGAGAGGCTGCCCCTCAGACACAAGGGATTACACAGGTACTCCTCATGCATATGTTAGTCACTGGATAAAAAGAATTTGTAAAACCAATATACAGAAAAAGAAACCAACGGAACACTTCCTAAAACAGACATTTTCCAATCCTTTAGCTATGCACACTCTAATTTCCAAAACTGCTGATCTGCATGTATTTAAATTCACTGCCTGCATACTTCTCTGCAAACAAACTCTGCAATTATTTACTAACACTTCAGAAAGTTTTGATTCTAGGCATTTTGTCATCTCGAGAAAGGCAGGCTGTGTTCAAAGACTGCTATAATACATCATAAATAAATAGTGAATTTATAGCCTCAAGTCCTCAAGAAGAAAGCAAGACCAGTTTTGATGGAACCTTTGGAAAAAAAAAAAAAAAACAACAGCTGAACATCTGAAATCCTTTTTTTGTCCAAAGAACAGAAACTACTCATTGGTAGGAAGCACGTCACTCACATCTGTCTTCTTGTGGCAAACTTTGGGAGTCACTGATGCCCAGTTGGCACAGCCAGTCACCGCAAAAACGACTGAAGACCAATATAACGGGCACACACATGACCAGGACTCAATATAACGTTATGTAATTTACCAGTGGGGTTTCTACTTGCCTTCACAACATTGTTTCTCTAGTTTTTGCTACGAAATTCTCTCAAAAGGCACAAAAACAAGGACTGAGAGAAAAAACCTTTCAGTGCTTCCCTTCTGTTATCTCCAGTCTCAGTGAAATAGGGTAGAGGTGATAATCGTTACAGACGGAAGTTGCATATTAAGCCAGCTTCCTCCTAAAAGAAACAACCCTGAAGAAAATCAATGGGGTAATTCAAGTGCTTAATATCCAACAGAAGAAAAATCAGATCCTTTTGCTTTCTCTGTTCAATGTAAAATGCAGTTCAGGACTAAGCCCATTTCTTTTTTGAGCCAACGATTTTGAATATTCATGGGAGAAGAAAGACATAAAAAGCACAACCCTGCTGAGTATGAATTTGCAGCTTGGTAACAGGCTTTGCAAGTTACCTTACGAAGTCTCTTCTCTCCTTCAGAAGAGGTTGTCTCAGACGTTGCCTGGATATTCTGTGATTATTTCACTGCTGGACCACAGGACAAAAAGGCCCCATACTTCATCAGATTTTCATCTTCAGTGAAATTTTAAAATGAGTCAGGTCTAAAAACTGTACACAGCATGCCTTTCTTAACATAATCTAGTTATTATACACAGTATACTTCTATTCCTTGACCCCGATCACGCCTGAAGTCATAGACAGGAATTAGAGAAATGTAAGCTTGAGTTTTCAGCCATACAATGCTGCATTTCCCAACTGCATTTACTGCGTTTTCCCATCCTTCAGTTGCATTCTGCTAGCTTTTCACATAGAACGGATAATAAAAGATGTAACCACAACCAGCTGGTTACATATTCAAATTAATTCAATCCAGATATAAATAGCCTCAACATAAAAACATGAATTCACAAACTGCCGAGGATTCAGCATCTCAGTTCACTGCTGGGATTAATTTCTTTTCAACAGACTGGTTGTCTAGAGAATACCCGTAATGCAGTAAATGAAAACACGTGTGTTACTGCCAGCAGTGAGAATTCATCAAACTGGAACTGATAGATATTCAGAAAACAGAAACGTGGTGGGAAACCAATGGCCTGGCAGACACTGGAACAGAGAACAAGAAAGATAAGGATTCTTGTTTACGGCCATATTTTCCTCTCGCTTAAAAATGAAATAAACATTGTTTCATATGGAGCTTAATCTGTGGGGTATTTCTAGATAGAAGCACTTCAAAAACAGAAGATCCAGATGTGAGAAAATAAAAGGGGCCATGCATGAATTGTAAGAGAAAGACCTGCCTGTCTCCTCAGAATACAGAAGAAGTATATAGCTGAGTGTTAAGAACAGAAACGTTTGTGGGCATTTTTAAAAGCCACAGAAGCAGCCTGGTAGTTTTATACTTTTCTGTTGTGCAGATATCCAAAAATAACTGTATTTTGATTTTCTTAATACTTCTAACAGCAAACTATTCGGGTAGAGGGCTGCATGGTGCTCTATAAGCATCTAACTTTTAATCATTTCTCTGACAGAAGTTGACAACAGCTGCTAACAGTATCAAATTCTAGAGATAATCTGCCTGGTGCTTGCATTTTTGGTTCTCTTCCTTTGTAGGGCATATAAGTACGATTCCCAGTTCCTAAGTCTGGATGTGCATATTTTTGACAGTCACAGTGCACCTGCCATTCCAGAATTTAGGTCTGTAAACACCGTCATGTACCAATGTGGAACAGAAGAATCTGACTACAGCCCGGGAATGTAAAACAGCACATTAGCTGCTGATGCCAGCTGTATTTCTACTTGCATTCAAAACAGCAACTACTGACTGAGTTAGTGGTTCAAGGTTAATGCGTCGATACCAATCGATGCAGTTAGTAACCCAGCACTTCTGACTTACTAAAAAACATTATTCAAAGGGTTTGCAACAAAAAATCTTGGAGCTGGGCAACTTCAGGCTCTTAGAACAGAATTTCTGCAGTCAAGAGGCACTTACATTCCTGCACAGCACTTTGTTCTTGCTAGCTGGGGGAAAAAAAACACCACAAAGGCACATTAAACAGAGTGGGTCTGAGTAAATGTTATGATTAATCAGAGACAGTTTATTGAATAAAAACATCCCAAACAAAGGGCACATGAGATAAACCCACAGCGTGGATCTAGGGGACAAAGTACTAACTGAGCCTAAATAAGTATTTGACAGATGGTTTTGTAGAGTACGAAGCCTCATCCCATGGGATTACAGCAGTGCTTCCAGATAACTCGAACTGTTAGAAGTGGATGTAAACGCTTAATCTTTTTCCAAGGAGCAGTGCTGAAGTATCCTTAATTCTCACATTAAAGGATATGGTTATTTTGTGATTACTGCACTCAGCTGAGCCCCAAGGAACTACTCCTTCTCTGCTGCTTCGGTACAAAAATCTGTGTCACCTTTCAAACCACATCCCTTAGTCTCTTTTGTTTCGCTAACGGTGAATGAAAGCAAAGAGAGAACAACTCCCTCTTCTCTGTATGGATTGGATTGCAAATCTGAAGATTAAGCAGGAACTTTCTGTCCCTGGCCGTACCTGCTGTGTCTAAAATCACAAATCAGTGCAGTTCAGGTGTTTTATGGCACGCTTTGTTGATAACACCAAAATGCAAATAAGCATTCTCAAGGCTAACACTTCAGTGCTGAAAAGCATTTCGTAAAATGGTGGTGTTGTAATGTTTCTGCTGGTTTAATTCATCCCTTGTTTTTCTAATGGCGCGGTATCAAAAAAGAAAAAAAATCACCACTCAGAACTAAAAAGACACCTATAGATGTGCTAGCCCTGAAGCCTTCTGCTGGCAATTCTGTTTTGTCTCAGAACAGGTGCATGGCAACCAGCCCACCTGGTTCTACGCAGGAACTGGCTCAAGTGTCAAAGGTTTCAACGCAGTCGATGACAGCTCCCTTTGAAGCCTTCCTGGTAAGAGATCCTGATCTCCCAATTCACCTCTATCTTTATGTACCACATGTGGCAGGAGTTCAAATGCAGCTCCATCCCTTAGCTCTTGGCTCACAGGAGTGGATTGTCCACTCCTGAGAATTTACTGGCAGAGCAATAGAAGTAGCTTCATGCATTCGGGGAGATTTTCATTCCAATACAGCAGCCCTCATGCCATGAAGTGAGAGCGTGCATGCGGGGCCCTGCAGAAGAATCATCAGTACAACCAGCAGTGATGCAGAAATTGGTAAATTCCTTAGAGCACGCATTTCCATCTCTCTGAATAGAGCTGGTCACCCACACAGGAGCCTTAAATCATGCAGGAGTCTGTCTCGCACAGCTTCACAAGGAATACCACCTCTCCTATTACCATATATGTAACAACTGGATTTGGCATGACAGAATATTCACCAGAATCGCAGTAAAAATCTTGGAAGATGGTACAGGACAGCAACTACCATCATAGAGCAGGTCAGCTGTGTGAAATGAGCCGTAACTACAACGTATGCGTGAAAGCAGTAAATGGAAGCAATTAATGGGAAAACATTCTGTGAAGCAATTTAGGCACTGTTTTATAGCAGAAGCAGTGTCACGAATGACATTTGTAACACTGTTTTACTTGTTATCAACGCAGATACAAAGGTGTTCTCCCAGTTCCTCGGAACATCATAGTTGAATAACCCCTTCAGCAAAAAGGATGTGTGTTAGGCTCAGAGGGATCTCATTAACGTCTATAAATACCTGAAGGCAGGGTGAAGAGAGTATGGAGACAGGCTCTGCCCAGCGGTGCCCAGTGCCAGGCCAAGAGGCCGTGGGCACAAACTGTAGCCCAGGAGGCTCCCTCTGAACATCAGTAGCACGTGATGGAGCACTGGCACAGGCTGCCCAGAGGCTGTGGGGTCTCCTCACTGGAGCTCTCCAGAAGCCGCCCAGCCATGGGCCTGGGCACCCTGCTCTGGGTGGTGCTGCTGGAGCAGGGGCTGGGACACAGGGACACAGAGGGACGCAGAAGGCCCTGCCTGCCTCAGCCAGCCTGCATTCCGTTAATATTATACACTAACATACACATGCTCGCTCTCTCTCCTTAAATAGTATATTTATATAGTACTACTGTTTGATTGCTATCAAATCTGCCTACTTCTGCTCAGTGATCTGGAATTTGAAACAGATTACTAGACTGCAGGAAAGAAATGAGATATTTTCATCATCACCAGGTTTATTTTGCCTATTAAAAGTATTTCTTCAACCTAATCTGCAAAACTAGATTTGTTACAGAAGTCCATAGCAGAGCTACGCTGCCCTCAGAAACAAGCAGCCATTTTTGTTCCCATTCCCAGCGACCGGTGCTTCTTGAGGCTTGTGAATTTGCCTGCTCCCATGAAAAACAGGGATGTTGTAGTAGGCGCTTGACGGGGATACGTGCTGTACGGGATAGGCCTCTCCCTAAGCACAGTGAAAGGGTGCTGTTGTGCTCAGACAGACTGTCCTTGCTAAAGAAGTAAACAAGATAAGAAGGCGAAGGAATGAGGAGACAATAGGAGCCAAATAAGGAATTGTAGTAAGGGGCTAAGATCCAGTACGGACGCATCAGGACAGGGCACGATAGCTCAAGTAAAGGTATATAAGCTGTGCTTAGTAGTGAATAGACGCCATTTTGCTGCTCATCATATTGGTGTGCGTCTGCAGTCATTTGGCCCTGATCAGGTTATTGGTCAGTGTGCGCAGAGGGCTAACACAGGTGGCTAACTTCATAGTTGCTGAAGGCAACACAGGGATAAAACAGACCAAGATTTTCTTGCTGCTCTTGAGCTTTTCCCATGTGGCTAGCAAGAGCTGGAGACAAACTGGCAGCGCATTCCTGCTTTAAGTAGCTGCCCTGTTGTGAGAAAGTGCTGCTGCACAAAAGAACAGACGGAACTGGGATTCCAGCTGAATTTCCTTTTCCAGCAGGAGACATGAGAAGTCTGACAACACTCAGCAACAAACAGGAGAGAGAGAGATGCTTAAGCACTCTCAGCACTCGGATCAGAAGTGAAAAAAAAAAAGAAAAGCTATTAAGTTTCTTATTTTCTTCCTTCAAAGGGCAGCACAGGTAATTTTTTTTTTAATGTCAACCTCCTTCCTCATACCTGATTCTTAAATCTAGAACAAACTCTTTAAAATGCTATTCTTATCGCCTCCTTACTGCATGCACATTATTCGGATACAAAATAGATGGCCAAGTTTTGAAATAAGTAAATAACAGATAAATAAACCACCCAAAGCCCAACACCCTACCTTTTCTTAGAAGGAAAATGGATAGAATACCCACAGGTTTTATAAGGCTGAATATGCAATGAATATCCTGCCTAACAGGATACCAAGGTCTTTGTGATGCGGTACCTGTTTCTGAGAGGACTGAATGCATGTGTTTTGAATATCCTCTCTGCTACCACAGATGTTTTCCTACAGCTGGAGCTCCAACCCTTACACTTACTTTAAAGTAAGATTAGCCCTGCTGTGTATTCCTCCTTCCCCTCTTTCACACATAGATGGCTTTGAAGCCTCAAGCAGTCGGAAGTCTGAAAACAAGGGCTGAAATTCCTTCAACTTGCTAAGAGAAAGCTGAGCTGTATTATTTCCCTCCTTTCTAAGCAACTGAAAACAGCTGAAGAAGCACCGTAAGTTCCCAGCCCTTCTCACAACCTTTGTCCACTGAGCTCTACAAGTAGCTGAAGCACATCTGCAAGCTGCAAAACAAATTCGCAAGCAAAGAAATCACGCCTGACAGTTTCTTTGTTTCTTTCATTATCTCAGCTGATAGCTACATCTACATTATACACATAAGGTACTTCTATATGTTTAATTGCTTCCAGTGTGACACTGCTCGCTCCCTATGGAAATAAAGGAAAAACAGACTTCAGGTGGACGAGCAAAAGGCTCACCCACCTCTGTATATAGATCTGCTATTTTGAGGCACGTTGGTTATTTGCATCTAACACTGACAGATAATCTTTAATCTTGTGAAGTAGACGAACAGCAACTAAGGTAGTGCTAAAAACAGCAGCCATTATAACAACTTATAATCTTAAAGCAGTGCTGTAATCAGTTCACATAGGGGTCAAAAGCATCATTTTAATTAGCAGGTTTGATTCACGGTGGATGAACACACAAATATCAGAGCTTACTTCACTTCTGCCAGCTTGGGAAGGGAGAGTAAACTGATACCAGCATTCAAGTTTGTTTTCTTTCTGAACTCTTCACGAGAAGTCAATTAAAAAAACAAACAGGGAAAGCAATTCACAGCAGTATTTCCTGCCTACCTTCTAAAAGCTCAAGCTAGACCACACAGATACTTAGCCATCTTCATAATCAGAGACACGGGTCTTGGATGGTCTTGGGCATGGAGATTTACTACAACTACACATTCAAGCAACTATAAATACATGGTGACAGAGCACTGGAAGAGTTTGCCCAGAGAAGTTCTGTTGCGTTCAGAAGCCACCTGGACATGGTCCTGGGCAACCTGCTCTGGGTGGCCCTGCTTGAGCAGCGCTGTGTGACAAGATGACCTCCAGAAGAAGCTCCTTTCCAAGCTCAACCATTCTGTGATGACGTGAATGTATGATAGGTGTAACAGCTGAAACTCCATAACATATATGTTTCAGACACCTGTGGAGTACCCAAAACTACACCTCCAAAAACCCATAGGGGCCTCAGCACTTATCTTTAATATCATCTTTACCTTCAGTACTTATGATACACCTGGGAGAAGGTCTATTATAAAATATAGCAGAGGTCACTGAACAGCAGAACTCAAATCTGGGTTGTACTTCGAGTCTATGCAAGCCAGTAAGATTCCTTCATTACATTACTGAAAACTTCTTCTCTTGGACTGTCAACTCCTGCATGTAAATGAGGAGCATCCCTTTATCAGTTAATGGAGCATCCACACATAGTTTCTTCCAAGAGTTCATTCCAGGAAGCACACAGGGGATAACAGGCTGGAAAACAATGGCCTCAGGACTGGCTTGGTTGAGATACTTGTAGTTCAGCATGTGTATCTGTTCCTGCACTAATTGGTTGTGGAGGGAAAAACCTCTGAAGCTGTTTTCACCTGCTAGCTTCCTTTGAAATGGATGATCAACTGGATAGGATCTCGTGTTGTTTCAAAACTTGGCATAATGAAACGGTGAGCCCTATCCTAGTGCTCTCCCTCTGGTGCGCTCCCCAATTATAATGTGAATTCCTTTTCAATTATCTTCCTTGGTAGGCCACGCTGTCGTCTGGACTTGAACTGTGCTCACTGGAGGAGGAAAGGATAATGAAAGAATATCCAAACTCTAAATCTTGTTACATCACTATTTTCAACAGCGGAACACCTCCCCTGTGCGTGCCATTCCAAGCAAGACAAATACCACTGTAATCATTTTACTTGCTTGCAGCCCTTCAGCAGGCAGATTCTTAAGCTATCCAAAACCATGGAGTCTTTTAGGTGGTAATTACCCGTACTAAAGTCAGTCCTTTGCCACTTTCCAGTTGGTGGCCCGGGCAGACTTGAAAAGTGTGCTTTCTCCTTTATTTTTCTGGTTAAGGGCCCACCTAGTTAAAATACTGCAGGAGTCTGTGCCTTCCCTCTCCCCCTGCGAGCGCAGCAGGCGTGCTGCCAGCTCCTTTTCCTCGGCTGTGAGGCAGAATAAGAACATCCTGCTGCAGCAGCCAGCTGGCTACCTTCTCCTGTCAGGGACTTAATATACTTCCATAAAGTATTCAACTGTTGCTGGATGAGAGACAGAGTGCTCCACAGTGCCTTCTTCAAACAGTCCTCTTTCTTTACTAGCACAGACTAAATGGATGAAAGAACCATATGCAGAGGGGATACACCAACACAGCCTTCATTCTTTGGAAAATCGAAAGTCACCTCCTTCATCTTAACCTTCATGCTAAACATTTTCTACCCAGGACAAAGGCTCACGTGATAGAAGTTCATGCAAACTGGAACAACTTGCAAGCTACTTACAACTTTTATTGACTTCTCATTATACTTAGCTCAACCTTGGCTCAATAGAAGCTTTCTTGCACCGACGAGGGAAAATTTTCCACTCTCTCATAACGAACACAAGAAAACCCACATATTTCCAATTTGGTTTTAAACACGAACATTCCCTTCCAACATCTCTATCTCAAACACTGCTTCACTGAGAAACTGAAAATGAAAGCAAAGAAGAAGCAGGGCCGGCCTCACCAATTCTGTGTTTATCTTTTCCAAGAATCACAAATCAGTCAGGGCTGGAATTTCTGCTGCCAATGCAGCAAGAAGCTTATCTTTCTGGTAATTTGGAATTACGTTTTTGGTCAGCTCAGCTGGATGCTGGGAAGCGTGCTTCAGCTGCTTTTCCCACTCTCTCTGCCTGCCTGGAGAAGACAGCTGGTCCTGCAGGAGTCAATGGGTCAGCGCTCACCGCACCACAGCATCGTATACATGGCAGCTCTGCCCTGGAAGAGCTAAAAGAGGGCTGTATTCTAGGAAATGAGAAGCTGAACCATGCACAATAGGCTAAATGGGCTAGGGAAGTCATAGGGCTCCAGTATGAAAACTGGAGCAGCAGAGAATAGCAGTGAGCAGAAGCAAAGCCAAGCAGCAAACTCCCTCTAGCCACATAGGTCAGACAGATCCTGGTTAGGGACAAAATCCTACATCCTGACATCTCAAAACATTACACCGCCTCTCTGACAAACAGGTTCAAAAAACCAGAAAAAATAAATCTGAACTATTCTTCTTTTCTTTATCACTTCTTTTTTCAGAAGCCTGTTGGTTTTTTGTTTTTTTTATACCCCTGCAGCTTGCAGCCTTTCAAAAGTGTGGAGCTGGCTTAAGCTGATCTGCATCACCTTAGCGTTAAATTCATCACTTAGGTTCAGTTTTGAAAGTTAAGCATCCGTTGTTCCAGGATACCTGTAAATGCCTGTGTTGATTTGCTGATACAGACTGAGCAGAGAATGGCCTGAGAGCAGCTCTGAAGAGAAGGACTTGGGGGTGCCAGTTGATCAAAGAAGACTCCACATGAGCTGACAATGCACGCTTGCAGGCCAGAAGGCCAACTGCATCCTGGGTAGCATCAAAAGAAGCATGACAAGCAGGTCAAGGAAAGTGATTCTGCCCCTTTGCTCTTGTGAGACTCCACCTGGAGTACTGCATCCAGGTCTGGGGCCCCCAACACAAGAAGGATATGGAGCTGTTGGAACGGGTCCAGAGGAGAGCTATGAAGATGATCAGAGGGCTGGAGCACCTCCCCTATGAGGACAGGCTGTGAGATCTGGGGCTCCTCAGCCTGAAGAAGAGAAGGTTCCGGGGGCACCTTATAGTGGCCTTCCAGTACCTGAAGGGGGCCCACAGGAAAGCTGGGGATGGACTTTTTGTAAGGGCACGTAACAACAGGATGAGAAAAAATGGCTTTAAACTGGAAGAGGGTAGATTTAGACTAGATATTAGGAAGAAATTCTTTACAGTGAGGATGATGAGACACTGGAACAGGTTGCCCAATTAGACTGTGGATGCCCCCTTCATGGAAGCACTCAAGGCCAGGCTGGGTGGGGCTGTGAGCAACCTGGTCTAGAGGGGGGTGTTCCTGCCTATAGCAGGGGGTTGGAACTAGGTGATCTTAAAGGTGCCTAAGTATCTGACAGGAGGCTACTGAACATGGGAATGAAGGAGGGATGCCTCCTCTAGTTCCGGCACTTGATTGCGCTGTGCAGTTACCACTGCTTTGCAGTGCTTCTCCTTGAAGGGACTGTGTCATGCTGTGCAGTTTAAGGCGTGGATGCATTAGATCACCAGTGCATCAAATACATGGAAAAATAAACAAATCTGGAAAGTTACATTTTCATAAACGTATCTCTTTATTTGGTTTCTCAAGATGCCCTTTTTTCCCAACTCTTCCCCTCCCATAAACAGACTCACCTTTTTCACAAACCACTTTGCTACTCAGACAGTGACTGAAGAGATTATTATTCACTAAAGCACAGTCATTCCCAATAATAACAACTGGCTCATTTTTGTGACGTAATTTAAGTAGAACAGCTCAACCCGTACAAAACAGAGATTAAGGAAACAAATGGATCAGTTTAGAGTAAGTAGGTGAAAGAAAGTGAAATGAAAAATGAAAACCGAAGCCACTGGTAACTTCTGTTCACCTGAGAAAGACCAATGAGTGGATCTAATATCTATAAAGGACAAATAAGTTTCCTGTGAGTGGTGCTCAGATGTTTGTGGGAGAGACGCTTAAGTTATTTATCAACTGGAAATGACCACAATTCACTGTCAAACTAGCCAAGCAAACTCAATGCAAGCATCTTCTGTTAAAACAGCTGCCTCATCAGGAATGGAAAATTTAAATGTTAACATGATTAGACATGAAGAGAATCAAAAGTATTAGTTTATGTTGTTTATTTAGTCCCTTCATACTACTTTATGGTCAGACTGACAAGCTCAATTTCATCAAAAATCTTCAAGTAACTAAGAGGCCACTCCTGGTGAATTAATGAACTTCTTAAGAGTGTCGAAGGAGTTAATTTTCAGTTTAACTCTCAGTAAAATACTAGGGAGGTCTCAAGCTCTGTTTTCTTTTTTTTTCTTATTGTATAATCATAACATCACAGAATCATTAAGGTTGTAAAAGACCTCTAAGACCATCTAGTGCAACCATCCACCTACCACCAATATTGCCCACTAACCACATACCTAAATGCTACATCTACCCTTTCCTTCAACACTTACAGGGACGGTGACTCCAGCACCTCCCTGGGCAGCCTGTTCCAGTGCCTCTCCACTCTTTCAGAGAAGAAATTCTTCTTAACATTCAACTTGAATCTCCCGTTACAACTTGAGGCCATTCCCTTTTGTCCTATCACTGTTACCTGGGAGAAGAGGCCAACTCCCACCTTGCCACAACCTCCTTTCAGGTTATTGTAGAGAGTGATGATGTCTCCCCTGAGCCTCCTCCTGACGAAAAAGGCATGTTCCTGTGTTCCCATGACAAATAGCAATGTGAGATGTTGAAAACAGTAACACAGCCCAAAGGTTCAAAGATGTTCATAAAAAGTCAGTATCACACTGGAAAAACACCTGTGTGTGTACTAGCCTATTTAATAGTGTTAATGCAATGGCAGATGGGCAGCATGTTATAAGGCTTTATTTATGCAGTCTGAAAGTAAGCATCAGCCTAGCCACACAGACACAAACCTTATTCTACCAACTCTGCAGATGTGCAGCACATAGTAAATGGCATAAACCAACAGAGTGACAAAATTAGAGCTACAACAACACTCGCTAGAACCAAAGTGTGAGAACACTGTTTCATCAGTGCTCATCTACAGAATGCTGTGCACTGTAGACAAACTGAGGTTGCGGGTTTAGAACAATGTTAACCGTAAAAGAGGACTGTCTTTTCTGTCTTACCAAATGACGAGAAATTCCATCCTACATTAAAGAAGTTCAGAGTGGGAAAAATAAAAAATAAATCAAAATACATACAACCATTTACTTCGGAAGAAACTCTTTGCGCTACACATCTTAATCTGCCATCACTTCGCCGTTCAACTATTCTCTAATCTCAATCTTTTTCAAACCTTTTTGCAGGTCCAAATACATCACGTACGTAGCTGATTGCCATTTATTTTTTTTTGTAGGAAATGTGATGAAATCTTCTGAGTCCATATTGCAAGAGATCTCTGACTTTGAAACAAGCCCTTCTCGTTTTCAACGTGACACCGCATTTACGTTTGAAACACAGCCATATCTATACAGGAACTAAGGCAGTCCAGTACAGCAAAGCTGTTAACTGACCCATCAAAGGATCATTCCCTCGGCCCAGGAAAATGCTGAACTGTTTCCTCTGTAACCTTTTCTACTTCTCCTGGCTCAACTGTGTATATGTGATCTCCCCTGTAACGAAACATAAGCAGTGCAGATAGGAAATGCTCTGCAGAGAGGTGACCTTTCCTCTGAAAGGTATATACCTGTTCAAAGTTATTTCATGGAACAGACATGCAAGACTCAGCTTATGTTAAGCGAAACAAGACTATCCTCTCTTAATTCTGTTTCACTATTAACAGCAATCCAGTTTGACTTGGTTCAAAAAGTTTGAAAATCCACCTGTTCCACATCTGGTGTGCATCTAGAAGGATTTCATGACATTTTCAGCATTGGATTTTTTTGCTGTTGTTGGCTTCTTTTAAGCAGCTACAGTTATGAAGCCTCCCCCTGCTCACAAATCCTGCTTTCCTGCAGCCTGATGTTTCTATCTTGCTCTTCTTCAGACTGCCAGAATTACCAAGTTAAACGTTCTATTCCAATCATCTCCATTCCGCTTGCATTTTAGTTATAGAAGTTTCCACAGACTTTCAAAGGACGCAAACACAAAATAATCCTTTGACGTGAAGTAAAAAATTAAAAACCTGAATGGTTTGACAAACTCTAGAACAGAAGCAAGCTTAGGACGTCTCGTTTATGAACGACAGTTCATCTAACGTGGGTTAGATGAAATGGGATCTAGATGACAGAAGGGAATAAAACAGAGTCAGTACTGTGTAACGAAGCACTAAAATACCAAGAGCCCTTTAAAAGCAAAAGATGTCCCCTTTATTCATGAAGAACAAGCTTCTGAAAACTACACAACATCCAAACACAAATACTGTCCACCATCTACTAAATGGAGATTATTACAAATAAGCTCATTGAGAACCACATGAAGGTATTATGGTACGAGAGCAGCACCAGACTTAGAAAAGCAAAGCAAACTGAAGATCAGAAGAAGAAAGGACTCCGGGATCAATCAGAAAACTAGGTAAGAAGGTAACAGTGAAAGAAATAAGGAGAAAACCTGCCTGCTGCTGTGTATTGCATGAATATTTCACCCATGTACAGCCAAAAAAGCCAAGGGCATTCTGGCTTGTATCAGAAATAGTGCTGCCAGTAGTACTCAGCTCCATACTCAGCTCTGGTGAGGCTGCACCTTGAGTGCTGTCTTCAGTTTTGAGCTCCTCACTAACAAGAAAGACATTGAGGCCCTGGAGCGCGTCCACAGAAGGGCAGCAAAGGTGGTGAGAGGCCTACACAAACCTTATGAGGAGCAGCTGAGGGAACTGAGATTGTTTAGTTTGGAGAAGAGGAGGCCCTGGGGAGACCTGACTGCCCTCTACAATTATCTGAAAGGAGGCTGTGGCAAGGTGGGGGCCAGCCTCTTTTCCCACATAACTAGTGATAGGATGAGAGGGAATGGCCTCACGTTCTGCCAGGGGAGATTCAGGTTGGATATTAGGAAAAATTTCTTCTCCAGAAGAGGGGTGAGGCGCTGGAACAGGCTGTCCAGGGAGGTGGTGGAATCACCATCCCTGAAGGTGTTCAAGAAACATGGAGATGTTGTACTGAGGGATGTGGTTTAGTGGGGAAATACTGGTGGTAGGTGGACGGTTGGACTGGATGATCTTGGAGGTCTTTCCCAATCTTGGTGATTCTATGATTCCAAGAGTATTTGCATCTGCCAACAGGCCATCAAAAAGCAAATTGGCACTAAGTCATAATCCGTCATTTGCTATTTATATTCTGGCAGTGTTATGCTTGCACAATTTCTATCAGTTAAAGCCTCCTTTTAAGGGGTGAGAATAAGAAAAAGAGATATTGTAATCTACTTCTGCTACTGTTGTTTGTATTTGTTATCAGACATTTCATGTGTGTCTCATGCATCACTTTTTATTCAAAACTGACATATTTATCCAGAAATGACTTTAACATACTAGCCTTATTCAGATAGCTACAAAGACCTTGGCAGTCATATCCAGCCATGCATTTTATGTGATTTATGCATTGTCATGTAAAATGCAATATTTAATTGCGTGTACGTGCTGTAATCACAGCCTTGTCAAGGCATCCCATTGGAGCAATGGAGACAAGTTGACAGCTAAGCAGCCTACTACTAAGCCTTCTAAATTTTTTTTAAACCTGGGAACTGCTTGGAACCCCTTTAGAGAGTATCAGATTCGTCTTACAGATGAATGTGGATGAGAATTTAACTATCTCATTACAAAGAGATTCTTAACTTTTGTGCAGATCTAAAGTGGTGGACTCTTGCTCCCCCATACAGCCTAACGTGTAATTTGTAGTAACAGCATCCTAACACTGCGCTAAGGAAGGAAGTCACTATCACAGTGAAGGTGGATGAAGACCTAGAAGGAGATATGCTCAGGACTCAAGAATCTTTCTGTACTGCTATCTCCCATTGGTCTGGAGAATATCAATAACAAGGAATTGAACCACTAGCTGCAAAGGAGCTGCAGAAAGGCAAAGAGGACAAGGATAAGAAATAAAAGGTATGTTTAAGTGCCAAGCAAGAAAGCACTAGAATGCAAACCAATATAAAGTCAGATATTTATGCATTATAATGGTTGGAGTACCATAGCACACTTGTTCTCTCTTCCAGCTTTGCAGCTTTGTATGACTACAGCAGCTTCGCTCAGATCTGAAGCACTGCCAGGACAATCCTGCACCTTTCCTCCCCGCTGTTGTACCAACACGGGCATCAACTTCATCTTGTAGTAAGCTGCTGGTTCCAGCTAAGCTGATGAAAATGAAGCTTTTTATGCAGGATTGGCCCTGTGAGCTGCTTTACCACAGGGCCAGACAAGCATCTCTGCCAGTGCAGCAGGGAGACGGGTCAACACCACCTCCAGCAGCTGCTGAGGCTGCGGCTCCATCAGCTCAGCAGCCCAGGCATCCTGCAGACAGTGAGCTAGAGAGAGCTTGTGGCAGAGACTGTGGTCTGAGGAAAGAAAAGGTGCAGGATGATGCCTGATGATCATACGGGCATAAAGCCCAAAGACTATTATCCCAAGCTAAATGGCACAGAAAGACTGCATGCAGAGCAAGGAACCAAGAGCAGACAAATAAACCTGGGGAGAGGCACTTCAACAGCTTGTGTTATTACCAGGCAAAAATTGTTAACACATGACCGTATCCAATAGACAATGCACTGAAAGGGAAAGGAATGGACAATTTATAAAATTTTGCTACTTTTTTATTTGTACTGCTCAAGCCTTTGTTTATACAAACTGCTTTCCACTCTGTTCAAAATAAGGGAAGACAGCAACTGAAAAGGGATTCTGTGATAAAAGTTCCTTCATCTCTCAAACAGGTGAGAGAGTAAGTTACAGGGAGATTTGCTTTTACCTGAAAGTCAAGTTACTGAAATTCAGTGCTCTGAATGGCCATTCATCGAGCTGTGTGATATAATCACATACCAGTAATGCTTCACATCTGATCCCAAGTTCCTTGGTCTTTTGCTTAAGTTTTAGTGCAAGAGCATAAGCTGGGTGTGCTTTGAAATGCCTGAAGTCTAACGTGAGATTGTACTCTTGCAACACTGCCATTCCTTAGCTGCAGACAACACAGCTATTTAAACAATCACACTCATGGGAGGGAGGGTGGGGAGAAGGAGGAAGGCAGCTATTTTCACCCAAAAGCTTATCTAGCTCATTTATTATGTCCCTGCCGAGCACACGGCTGGAAGCAAAGACAACTGCTTTTCATACACAGCTTATGGAAAATAACCTAAGCTTGACCATCTTTTCCAGCAAAGAATGGGCTTAAGTAAATTAATGATGGCATGCATCTGCACCACTGCAGCACAGCATTAATGCATCATTCCTCCAAAGCACGCTTTGCTTTGCAGCTTCCCTGGTACAACCAGGAAAGAGAAAAGCAGCACTATGGAAGGTATTATTACCCACCAGCATAGCTGGCCACTTACCAGACACAGAGAAGACTTACCACTTCCCACGGATGGGAGCTAAAAGGAAACAACAGAAGGTGGGCAATAACTTAGGTGCCTAGAAGGTAAATGAAGATCAAGCTGTCGCCCTGTGCTGCCCTCACAGGGATATACAACCAACTCCAGGGAGCAATTAATCTTGTCCTAAAACACAAATCTGAGTCAGGGATGATGAACAGCCTGTTGAAGGTACAATGTTTTCACCCTTAACTAGGAAGCAAAGAGTGATTAGTTGAGAGTGTGACACCAAGTTTTAAAATCTTTAGAGCCAGAACAGACAACTCTCACTCTCAGAGGGGAGGAAGGAAGCAGACAACAGCTCAGCTCCCCTCCTTCCTTTGACCCAAGTCAGAACATCCCTCCCAATACACCCTAAGCAGAAAATCAGAGAATCATAAAATCACCAAGGTTGAAAAAGACCTCCAAGATCATCCAGTCCAACCGTCCACCTAACCAGTATTTCCCACTAAACCACGTCCCTCAGTACAACATCTCAATGTTTCTTGAACACCTTCAGGGTCTGTGACTCCACGACCTCCCTGGGCAGCCCATTCCAGAACCTGACCACTCTTTTGGAGAAGAAATTTTTCCTAATATCCAACCTGAACCTCCCCTCATGCAACTTGAGGTCATTCTCTCTCACCCTATCACTAGTTACGAGGGAGAAGAGGCCAACCCCCACCTAGACACAACCTCCTTTCAGGTAGTTGTAGAGAGCAATAAGGACTCTTTGCTGCATTGGTCTCTGCTTCTTCCAGTAGTGACCTGCTCACCCACTCAATCTGAAAATGCACTGGATTTGTTAGCAATTACAATTACATTTCCACTCATCCTGTTCATTCTACAGAATACTACAACAATCAAACCAGCAAAATACAAAAAACAAACATTTCAAAAAGCAGCATTTTAAAACAGTCTGCTTCTTCAGGCTATAGAATTTTGTTTCCAAATAATTTTCTTTTCCATTTTCAAAAGCATGTAAATTATTATGCTAATATTACAAGATCATCTAGTCCAACCGTTCTCCAACTACCATTGCTACCAAAAGCTTCTAAACCATATCTCGTAGCTCCTCATCCAGACAATCCTCACCCCATTCCTGCCTTTCTACAAGGACATTCTAATCATCTTTTGAAAAAAATCAGTTTACTGGGTGTTCCCTAATACTCTTCTATGAGAAACGTAACTGATGTGTTTCAGGATTAGAAAACAAATGTTTTTCTTACAATTTCAGAACATCCAGTGGGGTTGATGTGACAATCAGTTAATATTCAAATGCTTGATTTCCACTGGAAATAGTCTGATAGTGATAGCCAAATAATTTCAGTCATGTGAAGAAAAGAAAGTCTCGGGGTGATGAATAACTGACATCTGACCTGCTGTTCATTTCCTAAGCTGGAAAAAAATGCAGTTCATATAACAGTTGAAGCTGCCTAAGAAAGCATAAAACACTGCTTCATGCTTCTGCACTGCCTTATTGTCTGACGTTCTTTCTAAATCACTGCTTTATTCTGAGCAACTTTAATGGTTATAATATGCGTATTGAGAGAGAGGTAAATATCTAGGACAGAGCAATTACCACAGCCCATAAATGTTACGGAAAATAATGTATGCATTTATAAAACGTAGTCAAAATTTCTTAATAGAGTAACACGATGCCTGTGCAAATTTTAAGACAGCACACATAATGTTTGTTGCATTGGGACCTTTTAATATAAAGCTCTTCCTGACATATTTACACCAGCCTGAAGCTGGCTGGGAGTACCCTTCATAGAAGGTGCTTTCCCCACAAAGGGAACATGAGCCACCTTTATATGGTTGCACAAACAAACAAAACCAACCAACCAAAATCCCCACACCAGACCGTGAGCCTTAAGAAATACAGCCCAAGCAGGATTACGAGGTCTTTTTTTTCCTTCAGAAGTCTGAGCATGAGGCACAGAAATTCCCTGCCAACGCACAACATCTGAACTCCAGGGGAAGATAAATACTTGTAGACCAAGACCGTTCAGTCTTTATTCTCAGATCTTCTAAAGGAAGTCTTTCTCTTCTTCTGAGAAAGCAAACAGAAATGAAATGTTTACAGCTGATGTTTACTAAGGATTATACCCTCACCCCGCTTTCTATTAAGAGACTCCTTTTGCTTAATAAACCAGGTGTTAATCCCTCAAAGTAAATGACATTTTCCAAGCCTGCGTATTTCGCTAAGCTTGAACACATTCAGAGGGAAAGACAGTTTACATACGACAGAAAACAGATGTTTAATAAACTGCGGTAATCTGACAGGCAAGCATGGTTTGGTCTTTCCAAAAGACAGCCACAACAAGGCAGCAACTATTTTCTTTCAGACACAATAAAGAGGAGTGTGGTTTGGTTTTGATTAAAGAGACCAGAGCTTTACTGAGAGAAGAACCCTCACCTCCTGTGATATACTTTGATCTCACCTTTGATGCTAAAGGGAAAGAAACAGCTCTGACTTTCTGTTTAGCTCCGATAGTATCATTCCAGTCAAATCAGCACCGTTCACCCTCAGACTCTGATATGGCCAGTGACAGGCATCACTTCAGTCATGGTTAAACATGGTCTGAGTCACTGACTCATCACAGCAGCTTCACATGAGAATCAGTAACGCCTTCGGCACCACCTGGAAAGGAACAGCACTGATTCTTTCTGCTTAGGAGTAGTTTTCAAGCAGATTCTGTTTATTTTCATAATTGCTTCAGTGCCAGAAATAATATAAATGTCACAGTGGCATAAACATTAAGGTGTTTTTTTTTCTCTTCCAGAAGGATCTCCAGTAAATACAACCCTCAGCTATTTTTGCTGTCCTTAAAAACTCGATTTCTTACTGATATAAACTCGTTTGAACCTACAGGAGAGACCAGGTTAAAAAAAGAAATAGGAAAATACCTTATTTTTGCTGTTTTAATAACATCAACCCCATTCTCTTCAAACTAACTAGATATGAAACTGAACACAATACAAGCAGAACTGTACATTCCTATATCTCTTGTATAATACACAGCCTCTGTTGTGTTTCATAAGCCATAGAGTCGAAGTGTCAACCTTTCAAAAACGCCCTAGATCTACCTAAATAGGATTATCATTATGTGTACAAATGTGTGAAAAAATGTACTTCCTCCTTCGTGTTGGTCATGTTGGTGAAAGCATGCAGTCCATTCACAGAGCCACCACCATGGCCAACAGCTCCAAGCACTGTGCGGGCATTAGCCTTGAGCAAGCAGCCTGACCTTCAGGCACTGACCACCTATTACTGCAGCTGAAGCCAGCTCTTGTCTAAGAGTCAGGACAGATCAACAGGCCCATACTAATACAAGTTGGTCATGGTATAATTAGCACCAAAACACTCATACCAAAAGCTGGTCAAGGCTTCTCCTTGGTGAAGGAGAAACAACAGTAGTTACTTCACTTTTGACCAGCAGCACTGGTGAGAGGCATGGAAGTGGGTCATGTTTTTCTGCTGTTATATACAGAGCAGACAAATCTCAAAGATTCTGCTCTAATAAAACAGGTTATTTGCATATGGTGGGAGGAACGGTATTGTCTAAGTGCAATGAGATTGAATCTTGTCCACTAGAAGATAACTGAAACACAACACCCACAAAACAAGACATGAAAAAGATCACATGGACTAAGACTGTTCCAGTTTTAGCTAATGGGTAGGCTGATGATACAACAAAAATTCTAGGAGTAGCAAGAAAGGAGAACCAGGCAGACGGATAGTCCCAATTATTTCACTTCTGTCTCAGAGGTCAGGAAGGAAAAGCACCGGTGGTAGTTTCTGTTTTTACGGAGTTCACAAACTAACAGTAAAGTGGCATAACAAAATTCATGCCGTCCTACAAAGTACAGAGTAAGCAGCCATAAAACCAGTCAAAGTTTGGTCTATTTGCTAACAGAGAACATAACGTCCAGCAAAACTCCTGAAGCTGTGAGAAACACGACAGCTTATCAGTTTATCCTCAGACTGTATTTGGAAGGTTCAGCCAGGAGCTGAAGTTTTGGAAGAAGCAGTTCAGACCCTCAGTTGTGTAGGAAGCTCTTACTTCACTAAAAAGCAAACACACAGATGTGCTCAGGTATACGCATTTGACATCTCCTGCTCACAGCCATACTTGCTGCTCCAAAAATATTGTATTGAAATGGCATCACTTTCTTTTTTCTCTATACTCTGCACCAATCTGGTAATAAAAAGAAAGCATGCTAATGAACGAGAACATGGCTTTACCAAAGTGAATAAACAATTCGCATGTATTGGAAAAAAAATGCACTTCTATGAGATGAGACTAAAAAATGAATGCCTTTTAGAGTAGACTGAAAATCATGTTTATAGTTCCTTTTGGCTACGCATAACTTGGAGACAAAAAGCTTCAGGAATCTGCTCCAAATATTCTGCAAATTTCAGAAGTTTTGATTTTAAAACCAATTGGACTCTCATTGAATGGACGTAGTTACGAAGTAAATGCCTGAGGAAATATTCACGCTGAAGCGATCTGAATGGTTGTTACCAACTAGGTCTTCCAGAAGCCACTCAAGTTTATAAACAGAAAGTAATCTGGAGTCTTCTAATACTGAAGGTGGAAAAAAATGTTTTCTCAAACTGCCAGAAGCAAAGCTTCTAGAGTTATACAGCTGTACTGCAGCCACCTGTTATTCATGTTTGCTTCTACACAATTTAATGAATGGGGTTTGATCTGAAAATAGCTCCTACTAAATGTTTGTTAAAGAGCGTTATAAACTTTAATTAACTGTGTTATTTCCCAAGAGTTTATGCAAGCTTTTAACAGCTAGGAAAATAAAATCATCATCTCTCATGTGTCATCTCTGGGAATTTGAACTACATACATCAAGCAGCAAAATTCTCATCAGAATGTGGCATTTCAAACTAGCTCTGTATTTTTGGACGGCAATGTGTACTCCAAAACTACTGATTTTATTCTGCTCACTGTAGATATGCAACAGGCATTCTGAAGGATGCAAAACCATAACAAGCTGCTATATAGGTGAGCCTTCCACTTTATGACAACACCGTTTACAAATACGTGTCCGGAGAGCTTTCTTTCTACTGCAAGAAATTCTAAGACTGCCTATGCAGTTCTAGTCAGGTGACAAATAGCAGCAGAAAGCAGACTAAAAAGCACGTGCACGTACACACCTACAAAACAAAGAACACCTCACAAGCAAGTAGAACTTAATTTTTATGTGGATTTTCCCAACCATAACTCTTCCAACTTTAATACAGGGATAACATTTCACCAGTGAGCATAAGCAATTCTATACAGCAGTACACATGCGAGCTCTACACATCTTGCTGCTTACCCCCTATTTCATAGAAGGGAAAATTGAGCCAAAGAAGGCATGGAGGTTACTATGGCAACATAAAATGCACGTAACAAAGGATGAAATTTGAACTCAGGTTTCCAGTTTCCTATTCACTGAACGTTGAGAACTTTGGAACACATACATTCCAGTACTCTTTCATAACAGCAGCAGTGTTTGACAATCTTACCATGTTTACCACCTGAGTGCAGCATGTTCAAGTCATTAGTGGCTGCTAACAGACAGTATAAGACATCACTGTTACCAGGTTACTGTATCAAAACTAATTCAATCTAATTCTTCTGATCACACACACGCACAGAAAAGCAGCAGTAACTGTGCATTTGGCAAGTACAAACCTAGATTAGCATCAGTGTGCAGTGACCGTAAAGAGAAACTTTAGATGGGGTAGCTTTGATTCTTTCCCTGCCCTCATTGCATGTATGAGCACTTGGTGCCTGTATGAGTGATAAATCAGTAATAACTTCTTTGACTTCAAGTTACCACTGTTAGGAATTGCCGGGGGGTGGGGAGGAATAAATAAAAGTCACCTAGTGCTATAGTTTACTAGATCAAGGGCACGAGAGCACCAAGGAAACACATCCAATGTTCAGAAAGTAGGGGAAACCAGTGATGTAATAAGCGAAGGGAGAAAAAAGCACCAAAGACAGTCACTTCCTTTGAAGCTGTTCAAGCAGAAACCAAATACTAACTGTAATTTACAATTCACTTAACTGTTTAATGTTATTCTTTTGCATCATCATATATATTTAACACTGATATAACTGCCATTTTCTCTGCAACAAGAATCTATTAACCAAAAAACTGCAAAGCTGAAATAAAAAGAGATTAAACCATATATTTTGAGAAACGTTTCAACAACCGTTAGCCACCCAACCCTCATATCCTTACCGGAACTTCAAAAGTTTCTTGTGTGTCATCCAGCATCTGAATTTTGATGGAGATGAGTTTTCCTGGTGGCGTCAGTGGTGGTTTCTGTCCATGCTCCAAGGTACTGATCCCAGCATTCTCCTGAGCTCCTAACCGGGATCCTGCTGTTGGCCTCTGCTCTGTTTCACCCATGTTTAGAGAGAAGTGTTTCTTATATCTGATAAGGGAATAAAGACAAAGATGACTGTATCACTTGCAAGTAACAGCTGTTGCATGTAAGCATTATGATATACGTACTTAAAACTGATACACCACCACGCGACCCTTAGCATGAAGCAATACTGTCATAAATATATTTTTATATATGATATGAGGACAGGAAAACCAGGCAGACTTCACACTTTTCAAAATACAGAGGTTAATCACCTGCTGGGGTAAGGAAGACAGATCGGCTGTGGTACCACATAGTGAGAAAAGATAAATATTCCTTCCCTCTTGGAAAATGCAACAAGGCCACACTGGAAACAAATACTGTGATACAACTTATATCACAATGAGTTATGCTAATTTTACATACTTGCAAATCAGGCTGTTAGCAGCCAAACCCAAGGCTCCCAGAACTGGGTGGAAGATGAGGAGCAGATGAGCAGCTCACCACCCGTTGAGCACCCTTCCCTCCCGGCCATATCAGCACTTTCTCTTTTGCTCCTTCCAGTCTCCCCCAGCCCTTTTGCACTTTCACCTTGCTTAGGGCTCAGTGAAGCAGGGAAGAAGAAACAGTACAAGATGACCCCAATTATATGGCCTCAATTTCGTGTTTTCTTCAGGGACCAGTTCTGCTCTAGAATGTGAAGCCTACTGTGATCCCAGTGGTAGGTCAAGGACTGTGAGAATAGGCCATGGAAAGTCTGGAAAAAGCCAGAGCAATGTCACTAGTTGGGAAAAACAAGGTTCCCCAGCCTTGCTATGGTCCCTCACAGAGCCCTGTAAGAAGCAAGGGAACCTCAAAGAACATTCCATGCTGACGGAAGGTTCTACCATTACCAGTTCACCAGCACAGCTCACTGAAAAGGGATGCCTTCATGGTATCCATAGAAAGAAACCTCAGGAACTGGCTCGCTAATTTTGTTTCCATGCAGCTTTTGCACTACATTA
This sequence comes from Gallus gallus, assembly GCF_016699485.2. Taxonomy (NCBI): domain Eukaryota; kingdom Metazoa; phylum Chordata; class Aves; order Galliformes; family Phasianidae; genus Gallus; species Gallus gallus. Next base: position 145,077,406 of record NC_052532.1, read on the forward strand.
CGCAGTGCATCTCTGCCAAATAAATATTCTATCCTAGAAAGGGAGCTGACCTCCAGCAATGATTCAGCGTGATTTTTCATTAACTGGCACAGTTTTCAACCTTCCTTTTTAATTCAAGGATCATCAGTTTTACTTGTCAAGTCTTGCACATCACACCAGAATTTTATTTCAGTTTTTCCCGTCATTAGACATTCTGGCCAAGTTTCTGATGTAACGTGCTGCTACTGTCTATTTGTCTTTCTCAGTAATTACATTTCCATTCCCTGTGACTTTTATGTGCTGATCAATGACCACTAAAGAAAAACAACCAAAACAGAGCACACACAAAGGACAGAAACGTAACTTTCCAGCCAAACAGAGGCACAAGAAGAGTACTGCCGTTCATAGCCTGATTTTACTCTGAGGTTAAAATTATTGAGAAACCTATGGGGAAAAAAAGCACAATATAGTCTTACGTAGTGAAATGTCTCACCAGTTCTACAGTATACTATAAAGAACAGTGGTATAAAGTGCCACGTAATAAGATACCATAAGGAGGGAATAAAAACAAGCTTGTCTTCAGCAGGATATACTATTTACTGCACATCACTCTTCCACTTCCTGAATAATCTGTTCCCACAGACTTCACCCAGCAAGCAGTTGGGGGTAGAAGGTTTTTAAACAGTGCTTTAATGAACAGAGAAGAAGAAATGCACAAGGCACGGAATGACAAATTAGGGACCACACACCTCTCCTTCTCAACTCAATAGGCACAAGTGAAGGAGAACCAAAAGCCAGCGGGAAGCATAGAAGTTTGCCCACAGCCAGTACATCTGAGTGCCACAAACTGGTGGCTTCTGCAATGAGACAGCACCATCCTACCGCCAGGCTGAACGCAATGCTACTGCAACCAACCAAGTGCAAGCCAAACAGCAATGAAGCAAATGCAATTCAATTTTCATCAACTGGCACTACGATCTAAACCATAAATTGAATCGATTCAATTGATTCCGTTCTTTAAAATTAATTAAATTAAAACCTTGTCTGAGACAAGAAGCGTCAACAAGAAAGCTGCAGTTGGAGGCAGGAATTGCAGGAAGACAAAAGACAAAGCTATAGAGCAACATTCCAGGTGTACTTGCAAATAAATCTGATTTTCCTGCATCTAACTATGGGGGCTGTGTTATTACAGCGGTCTTTGACTAGTTATATTTCATAGAGGCAAAGGAAAACTGTTCTATTTATCAAATCCAAACTGGGGGAATCAATCCACTGCAATTCAAGTGATACCATTAAGCAATCAACATCAGGACATATTCCAGAGCTCGCACCTTTCTGTAAATGTTCTTCTGACTGGATGATCCAGTGGCCCACACACATTCAGAAAGGCAAATAAACTTGGTGAAATATGGAAAAAGGATCCGAGGTTAGGAGCCAAAAGAAACGTGGAGGAAAAGTATAAGCCAAACCATCTCACATAGATAGCTGAGAGGGCTTTTATTATTACTATTAGCAGTTCATAATATAAAAACTCTCTTAATAGAAGAGGGCTGCTCTGAAAGTCATGCCTCCCATTTTAATACATTGGTCCATGACATCAGAGGCGGATGGTGGTGGTATACAGCATAGGTTGAACCTTCCCACCAGTACCCCATTACACGCTGTTGCTGTGTGACAGATGGCAGCAGAAGGGCAGTCTGACAGAATAGCATTTGACATGGAAGAGTGTATGAAGTGAAGGGGTGTCACTGAATTCCACCACGTGGAAAAAATGGCACCTACTGACACTCATCGACACTTGCTGAATATTATGGAGACCAAATAGTTGATGTGAGCGCAGTGAAATAGTGGATAGTACGTTTCAGCAGTGGCAAGAGTGACGTGAATGACAAGCCATGTTCCGGGCAGCCACATACAGCTGTCATACCACAAAATGAAGAGTGTCTCGATCAGCTTATCTGCATCAACTGGCTAATGGGTGTCACTATATTGAACAAACAGAGTTTCATAGCTCCAAAGGTGTTACTGTGCTCCTTTTAACTCTAGCAGTTTCCATGAAAACAAACAGGACGCATTACTTTCAGAGCAACCTCTGCAAGTTACAACCATTCAGTTACATATGCACACTTCACTTTGGAAGTAAAGATCATTAAGTATCAGCCATCATGATCATAGGCATCTGCTACTTGCCAATTAAAAGCAGACCTTTTCCCTTTTTCAATCTCTGCCTCACATACATACACATATAAATATCAGCGTGATACATTGGACATTATTAACGCTCTGCTTATGTACGATGCTAGTCTCACTCACTATGGCACTTTCAAGTTTGGCTCAATATATTTATTACGCCTTTATATAAAAAGGGCCTTAAAGATGGCAATTACCCACTCTAAAATGATACAGCACACTGCCAGGCTGCATACTTGTCTCTAAATCACTTTGATCTACATGACCAAGAAGGTCACAGAATGCAGCAGAATAGTCATGAGCAAATATTAAGCAAGCCCAAGGGGATTAGGCTACCTAACATCTGTCACAATGAGAACGATCAAGTTTGGACACTGGATGGAGAATTTTAAAGACACTCTCACCCTCCTCAGACCCTTCACTGAGCCAATGAACCTTGATAATCCAAAAGAAAATAATTTAGAGTTTTGTTCTTTGCTGGGTTAACAAATTAAATTGGCTTCTGGCAGTTCTTGCAGCTGCTGGCAGACCGCTAGCTCAACTCAAGCCACCCCACACAACGTTACCTACAGCACCAGGAGGATAGCCACTACAGAAAGCTGCATGTGTCATCAGATAAATTAGTAAATGTGTTTTTGTCCTAAGCACATGTTAACAATCCATTTACACAGACACTACATCTACGTGCTCGGACAAAAACTTCAAGTTCTGTGCGCACACTTCTGCAGTAGCTGGACAAAGGCCAAAATGGGCCTTACCGCAGTGCCACTGGGGTTCTCAGTGCTCAAACCCATCCCTCAACAGGTGCATTTTATAGCACTTGAAAGGTTCAGGTCAAATGAAGTTTCCATGTATTTTACTTCGCCAGAAGGAAAAACAATTAAAGTGACCTAGCAGTAGTCTAAAGTAGAAGTAACATCTTTTTTTGTTTTGGTGGGGAGAACAAAAGGTCAAAAAATAAAATAGAAAATACTGAGGAAAAAAGAAGAATTAAGACAATATTTGAAATACCAGCAGAATGCCTGTTGGAATACATGCTCATCTAATCCATGAATCACTCAGCTTTCCTAGGAGACAAGGAGGTTTAGACACTTGAGGCAAGCAGTTCATGAAGCCTGGAGGTTCCTCCTGCTGAGGCAGCATGTCACTGGGAACAGAGGCCTTTCCCACTTTTGTTTAAGCACACTTTCAAAGCACACAGAGAAACACACGGTACACTATTCATCTCCTAAAGGTGGGGGGAAATGGGTGCAGTGGAGTGGCATGGCCATCCTTGCAACTCATGGAGCAAAGCAGCCCCAAGGCTGGGGCTGCAGTCCAGGCCTTTCAGCTGCTGGCCTACCCCTGTATCCCGTATCACGCAGCAACCAGACATCTGAAAGAGATCAATACAGTGAACGTGACACCAGGCAAAACGACTCAAACCATCTCAGTGACTTATAAACCGATAGGAAGAACTACGGCAGCACTGTAGGACTAACAAATAGACAAAATCCAGACCTTCCAAGGGATAATGAATGTGGAGCAGCAATCCAGGCAGACTACCAGCAAGTACTTGTCATGCTCAGCTTCTTGTAAAACCTCTGGAAAGCCTCAGCTGCAGAGAATTACAAGGAATACTAGCTTGAAAACACTCCTGTAAAGAGTACTCATCTTCAGTTCTAAGCACCTCTATATTTGCAGAAAAACAAAGAACTCGACAAACTGGAGTAGGATTAAAAAAATCATAATAAATAAGCTATGAGGAAGGAAAGGATGCCTGGCATAGACTGAACACAAAGAGCTCAGAGAGAAAAGCTGTGGCAAGTCTGTGAGGCAGAAGATGCCACTGTCTCCAAGGTCCATCCAGAGCTGCACCAGAGGTATCCAGAGGCCTATGCCTCTGCCACTCTACTGCACAGAGGCCAAGACATCAGCCATGAGACCTCTTCATATGATGTGCTGATTCTTTGTGTTTCCTTTTTCTGCCTTCCCCTTGGACAACGCTAAGGTAGGCATAAATGTACAGCCCTGCCAAAATCAAGTCATAGATTTGTGCTGTCCGCAGTAAGGGAAAATTCTGTACAGTCTGCAAACTGCTAACAAACTGCTAATAAAGGCACGTTTTCATTAATATACCAGAATGACCATAATCATGACATGGGAAAGCAAACTGCTTGAAGTCATATGGAAAAAAATAATAATGAAATGAAACAGCATGCAAAGAGGAACAGGAAGACAAAAAGCAAATTTAATCCGAAGCGATGAAGAACAGACACAGGGCCAATATGGCTCAGCTATTTATCTTCTGTGAAATGTGAAGATGATCCAAGGGCTAATGCACCTCTCCTACGAAGACAGGCTGAAGGAACTGTAGCAAGGAGATTGGAACTTGGTCGTCCTTGGGGTCCCCTTCCAAGCCAAACCGTTGTATGTTGAAATGTTATCCCAGTTACCCTCCACAGTGCCATGGCAGACTCATATCAAGCAAATACAATGACAAAAATATGTCTGTAAAATCTACAGTTTTGAAATAATGATGAACCAATGCCAAACAAATAAACCACCTTCAACTCTTGCTCCACTATGAAGAGCAGCTGAGAGTTTGCACACGCCATGAGTACTAATGATGAAAGGCAGCCAATGAGTCAGAATTGTAGACTGACAACTAGCCAGAGGGCAGTGGTCAGTGGTGCAAAGCCTGGCTGCAGCCTAGTAATGAGCAGACCCCAGGGGTCAGTCCTGGGCCTGTCCTGTTCAACATCTTCATTAAAGGTCATGACGATAGGGTAGAGTGCACCCTCAGTAAATTCATGGACGACACAAAAGTGGCGGGAGTGGCTGACTCACCAGAGGGCCACACTGCCACTCAGGGGGTCCATGAAAAGCTGGAGAAGTGGGCTAACAAGGAACCTCATGGAGTTCAACAAGGAGAAGTGCAGTCCTGCACTAGGGAAAGAACAGCCAACTGCAGGTACCACAACGTGCTCCATCCCAATCAGCTGCAAAGCAGCTCTGCAGAAAATGATCTAGAATCCTGGTGGACACCAAGTTGGATGTGAGTCAGTAACGTGCATTTGCTGCTAGGAGGGCTAACAATATTCTCAGCTGCATTAGGCAAAGTATCACCAGGAGGTCAAGAGAGGTGATCCTTCCCCTGAAGTCAGCGCTGGGGAAGCTGCACTTGGAATACCGTGTGCAGTCCTGGGGAGCTCAGTAGAAAAGAAACATGGGCATAGTGGAGAGAGTCCAACATCAGGCCACAAAGATGATTAAGAAACTGGAGCGTCTCCCCCGTGAGGAAAGGCTGAGAGACCTAGGGACTGTTAAGCCTAAAGAGGAGGCTAAAGAGGATCTTACCAATGCCTATGAACACCTGAAGGGAGTGTGCAAAGCGAACAGAGCCTGGCTCTCTGCAGTGGTGCACCGTGCCAGACCAAAATGCCATGGGCACAAACTGTAGCCCAGGAGGCTCCCTCTGAACACCAGGAGCAGGTGATGGAGCACTGGCACAGGCTGCCCAGAGGCTGTGGGGTCTCCTCAGTGGAGCTCTCCAGAAGCTGCCTGGCCATGGGCCTGGGCACCCTGCTCTGGGTGGTGCTGCTGGAGCTGGGGCTGGGACACAGGGACACAGAGGGCCCTGTCCACCTCAGCCAGCCTGGAGCCACAATGCCCATGGGCTGGACACCACAGCAAAAAGCAGTGCATTTTAGACATGCCAGAAAGAAGCATCTGTATCAGCTACTTTCCAAGCAAAAAACAACCACTGAAATTGGTTTCTTGAGCGAGAGTTTCCAGTCTTCAAGCAGGACATCTGTGTCGGAATACCTGGACATGACAGATTTATCCTTTTTAAAAATACAGAACACATTCAGTAGGAAGGAACAGTACATAGAACCAAAGAGAGGATTTTTGCAAGACCTTTGAAGTCATCGTATTACGAAACTTTGGCAGTTTCACATGGGAGTACATCAAAGATTTCTCAGAAAATCTTATCTTTAAAGTCCAATTTTCTTAAGCAACTACTGAAAGCTACAAACAACTGCCTCATTAACAAAATGTTCATGCTTCACATTATTCCGCACAGATCACACATACCTGAAATTCTGAAAAGATTCTTACCAAGAAAAACATACATTAAAAAATCTGACATAAATCCAGAACGTTTTCATTAGGCTAATGGATCAGCATTTCTGTGGAAGAGGAGAAATGAGGCATCAAAAGCTCGTAACAGAAAAATAGCTCAAGCCTGAAGGTCAGCAGTACAGATACACGCACAGAGTAAGTTTGGTTGCTCAGCTTATAAAGGAAGTGCTGCAAACAGAAGGCCTCTGGATTGCTGGTAAGACTGCAGTCTGCTCCCACTCGTATCCACAGTGTTCCGATAGAGAAGGAAGTATCACGTGAAGCTGGTTCTTCTGTACCATCGGGCTATCTCTGGGGATTAAAAAATAACAATCTATATTTTTTTTAATCAATTCAGAAGTAGGAAGGCTCTAGGTGTGGTATGGTCAAGCACTAGAGGCTCATGTATTGTCCCTGTGCATAGCCAGTGGAGAACAGGATGGAGAGGGAGCTCCTAAACTGGGTTTAGTTTCTAAAAACAGATTTAATATGTTTTTTTTTATGGCTGCCTACTTTTTGCTTGCCTCAGAACAGGCCAATCCAGCATTCTGCACACTTTGTAAAAACTGCAGCAAAAAGAAATGGCCTTAAATAAAGCAGAGCAACCATAAGAACGTACAATTCATCACCTGTCATGAAAATAAACATAGGCCACAAAGTTGCCTATCTTAGTTGGACACTGAAACCTCTAAATCCCACAGCTTTGCTTGATAACACCAAATTAGCTAGAATGTGAAACCAATGTAAAATTCTCAGACTGTCACACACTGGCACATAGCTGCTGGCAGGCCATTAGTGACTGTGTTACTTGTCCCTGAATTTGACATTGGCTTCTTATTCCAGCTAATTTGGTGCTACCAAGTAAGCAGACTGCACTTCAATACAACTCTGAGCCCTCAGTCTGTCCATCAGCGTGACTGTACCATAGAAATCGGGTCAAGCGCCACAGCAGCTTTACAGAAATTCAAACTAATCAGCGTACCAGTAAGGTAGGCTGAAATCTGGAATAATGAACGTGTATGTACGTAAAGGACAAGACATGACATTAAAAACACGTCTTGCAAGCCTGCCCGTACAGCATTCAGAATAACCGCGCTCATTACTACTTCTACCTTTAGGGCCATTCAGCTTCCAGCTTGAGCTCATTTATCTTCATTACGCTCAGGTCCTCAAGCTGTTTGTGATTCTGTGGCGCTAGCAGCTGTCCCAGATTCCAGATCTTCTGCCAGATGTCAGCAAAGAGCAGTCCCACCCTGCACAAGTCTAATGCACACTATCTTTCTCCTCAACCACACACCTGCCAGTAGATCTATCAACGAGTGCAATAATATATTCCCGTACACTTTTGCAATTGCCTCTGTGAAAAATCTCATCTCTGAAGCAGTAGTACAGATTGCTCTGTGAATCAAGCCAGTCTAGTCTGCAAATAGTATTAAAACAACACCACCACCACCACCAAGCTGAAATTACTTTTGATGACTGTCAACAGTATCAACAAGGCAGTAAACAGACTAGTTCTCTGTGTGCTATGCTTTCCAGACAACTCTGCATTAGAAATTTCTGGCAGGCATGGAACCCTTCTTTTTTCTTCCTTCTCTGAATCTCATGCAAACGAAGTCATCACAAATACATACATACACACACACACACAAATATATATCTATACACACATACATGCCTACATACAAATGCAGCAATTGTACATCCATATGAGCCATTACATTAAGTGAAGCCTTTGCATGTTTCCTTCTGAAAGGAACACCCCCCCCCTCCAAGGAGGCTCTTCATGCAAGGTTTCCTTGGACAAGTTGTGACTGCTCCCCAAGCCCTGGGGACTTGTTTCCACTCTTTATTCTTCACTATGTTCCCTTGTGCCAATGATTGATGCTACTTGCTCAAGTCAGGAATGCCAATACCACAGTCAAACCAACAGAGCCAATTTTTAAGTTTTTCTTCAGCTTTTACACCAGCCAACCCCGACAGCACTGTACAAACAGGTAAGATTTGGCTATTCCTGGAAGGGAAATTAGTATTTCATCTGCAAAGCAATGGGAACGGTCAGTTCCAACTGCTCAGATTGTGACCCTCCCCAAACAACTGTGTTTCCCCTTCAAAAATCAAGGACAGAGTCTGAGCCAAATATCTTTCTGAGGGAAGAAGATTTCAGTAGTTTACTTGATCCCTGGAGAAGAAGAGGCTCAGGGGAGACAGTATCACTCTCTACAACAACCCGAAAAGAGGTTGTGGTGAGGTTGGGGCTGGCCTCTTCTCCCAAATAACTAGCAATAGGACTAGAGGGAATGGCCTGAAGTTGCACCAGGGGAGGTTCAGACTGGACATTAGGAAAAAATTCTTCTCCAAAAGAGTGGTCAGGTGCTGGAACAGGCTGCCCAGGGAGGTGGTGCTGTAACTGTCCCTGGAGGCGTTCAAGAAACATTGAGATGTTGTACTGAGGGGCGTGGTTTAGCGGGAAATATTGGTAGTAGGTGGACAGTTGGGACTGGATGGTCTTGGAGGTCTTTTCCAACCTTTTCCAACCGACTCTATGATTCTATGAAATGGAGAGCTCCAGTCAAGGTTGTATAGCCACAAACCCCTTAACAGCTCAGCAGCAGATACTGCTGCACAAATGCTTGCTTTACTATCAGACGTGCTAAAATCTGAATGGACAGAAAGGCTGTGGAAAGTCTACTGCTATGTAGTACATGCTAGGAACATACAAAGGGAGATTAAGAAAGCCCCTCATTCTTGTGTTCCCAAGACACAAGAATGTGGGCAAGTTTCTCAATCAACTGGATCCCCCCAGAGCCCAGGGTTTGTCACTGAAAACACAAGTGAAGTGGGTAAGAAGTTAAAGCAGCTTGGTGGTTCAGCAGTAATATGAAGCCCTCCTGAAACCATTAAAAGCATTTTCCAAAACCCTTTCATGCCATCAGTCTGCATAAATAAAGCTGTTGCACCAGCTGGAGTGCTCTGGGCTCACTCACCCATACAACACCTCATGTGAAAGCCAAGCTGAATATGCTCATAGTAGAAGAAAGTAATCTGATTTGCTTCCAGATTGAACAGAATTCTGAAAGGGATCCAGCAACTCATACCCGGCCTCGAGTTAACATATACGTTTTCCATGAAATAAAAACATGTCGAAAGAATTAATAACACACGATGATAATACCACTGTTCAGCAGTTGGGGGAAAAATCTGAGACAGACCTGCTTTTGAGAAATAAACAGCTTGCGGGATATATTATTTCTCTGAACCAAATGCAAATACATAGCTGAGGTATTCGTGCTGACTCCTCCAGAGAGCTGACAGAAGCCGGATTTCAATCTTGGTGTTTCAGCAGCCCCTCAAGGAACCTCTCCCATCCCTGAGCGTGCAGGCACCCAGCACAAGATGCTGCAGCCAGCATGCACAGATCCCACTCTCTATCCTGTTAAGACAGAGACCACGTACATACAATTTGATGGTACACAGCACAGGAACGGAGCAGCAGCTCATGAGCTGACCAGCACACGCTGCACAAAAGCAGCTGTGCGTGAGCTCACACCACTCTCATGGCCCCGAAGCTTGTAACCACAGAGGACGACATCTACACTCAGCATTATGCACCCAGGGACGATGCCTATCCAAACATGTTAAATTGAAGGCATAGTGGTCTTGACTAGCTTCCTTCTTGCCCAGACCTTGTGATCAGAATCCCACAAAATTATTACATATGCACAGTATATGGTCTTCCACCAGGAAAAACGTATTTATGGTCATGATTGTATACTCAGTACATAACCCACTATAAAAACAGAAAAAAAAAATAATCTTGCAGGCTTTAAATATTTAAACACTTGCTCCTGAAAGAGACTTTTTATAAGTTTGTAAAACTGCTCAATGTGATTGAAGACAGATTTTTTTTTTAATATTAATTCTTTTACCAGAAGCCTTCATTATGCTTGGCCAAAGAACCACCATGTTGGTAATGACACAGCTCTCAGCGAGAAATGCTTGGGCCATCAGCACAACTTAATAGACTCATTGGCATCCTGGTGGACATGCAACGATCAGGTTGGTAGGCGAGACTACACAGAACCCAGATTGAAATATCCTACAGAGTTTAAGAACTGTCTTTTTTTTTTCCCCTTGCGAAATAGCTGTAAAACTTACAGCAAAATCTTCAAACTTGCTTAGGTTTCTGTCTCATTTCTCTTAGTGCGAACAGTAGAAGCATTAAAAGAGCTACGGAGAAACTCTACCTGAGCTGAGCTGTGCAGTCTAGACACTGTCTGTCCCTTTTTGTCTGACGACAGCTCTCCCAATCTTCTAAGATACAATACCTCTCTGTCTTGAGATAACTGATAACACCACGTCTCTTTTGTGAACAGCTATCAGAGGCGTTCTGCTGCTACAGGTAAGTCTTCATTTTATTTCCAGCTAAACTATAAGTGTTTGATATGCTACATGGAGACAGACTTGGGTTGTTTTTCACAGAAGGCATGGACAGACCAAAAAACCTGTTAGTTGCCATTATGTCTGCAAAATAAAACTGCTTTCCCCACTATAACTTACTTCACAATGAAAGCTGGCATAAGTTACTCCAAACCACAGCACTGCTATTGCAAGCCTTACAGAGTGGATCTGGAGACAGGCTTGCCTGACCAACCACACCACTGTACCTCTATCAGCAAACCTGTTTCAGTACAGATTACATCTCCCTGGATTCTAATGCATTTCAAAGCTAATTACTCACTATCTTACAAGTGTGAAAAAGCATTATCTGCAGAACCTGTACTTTTTACCATCGAAGGGGCCAGTGGAAAGCATCGGTTTTCTTGTTCTATTCTCCTCCTTGCAGTGTTTGAAAGCAGAGAAAGCAGAAATATGGCCAAATCTGCCCACTGGCCTGCACCATTCCCCTTACAATATCCTCGGAAATAGCACCCAAAAACAGTATTTACAATCTAAATGGAACAAAGAAGTGATTCATATTTATTTATTTGTTTTTTAATTAGGATATCACAACTTAGAAGTTGCCAGAGAAAGATCATGAAGAAAGAGGGCCACCGCAAGTAACACAGGACTTCAAAGGGAACACTGCCTGGATGATTTTGATGGATGCTCTCCCTAAATAAAAAACTTCCACTACCACCATGGTGCACCCACCGTAAGGCATCACAGCAGGTCATACTGGTGTGCTAGGTCAACAGGAAGTTTGGGTATTAGATTGCTCCCCCTGTGAGGACATTATAGACTCATCTTCTTTTCTTGGCTCCTGACTCTCAAGTAACTTTAGATTACGCTGAACATGGAAAGAAGCTTTTATGACTGCATCCGATAGTAGCATAGAGCAGGCAGAGACTTCTGAAGTGTGAATAACTAATCTCTCCCGAGAGCCCTCCCTTGCTGAGCATGCTTAAACTTTGCATGCTTACCCAATGTCAAGTGGACCATGCCTTTCTGTCAGAGGAGAGAGGAGTCCAACAGGCCTTGCATCTTCATGGCTGCCCATGACAGAGCAGGTCCAGGCTCCACAGGGTGAGCAGAGTGTCTGACCTCCCCATGGGTCTCACAAGGCAGAAAGGAAGGGGAAATCACACCTGGAGCCATGCTGGATGAATGCCAGGCCCAAGGTGGGTGAAGGGATGGGCCAGGACGAGAACATGAAATGGAAGAAAGCAAGCAAGATGGGAAGAGGAGGAAGATGGAGATAGGGGCCCATGCACAGACTGAGAAAGGCAAAGGAGAAAAGGCTATAGCATGGGAGAGAGTAGAGAAAGCCGGGCATGGGCAATGGAACTAGGGCTCTGATCAGGAGTTCGCAAGGAAGGAGAAACTGCAGGTGAAAGAAGCCCAAGAACTGGAGACAGGCCCCAAAAGTGCAAAAGGAAGACCAAGACAAGAGGGGAAAAACAAAAACAAGAAACCCAAGAACAAAAATTCCCCTTGGAAGGAGGACCAAATTTGCTGGCTTCTAGAGCCAGGAACTGATGTGAACACTACCATCCCACACATGCCCAACAATACTCATGCCTCAAGTCTTCATTTCTAACCAACATGGATTTTTCATCTTTTTTTTTTTAATTTAAATAAGAGAAGAGGTAAGTACTAGGAGCTGTTTGAGTTAAAGCACACCAGCAGACTCTAAGGTACCCCTTCCCGTTCTTGCACACCAAAAGGGCGAATTACAGCTTCTAACTGTGGACTTTTACTTTCAAACATTAATCATGATCTTTAAAGAGTATCTAATCTGTAGTTATATTGGAAATATTAAGATGCTCTGAACTCCTAAGTGAACATTAAAGAAAGCAAATAACATAACTGACGCTACCTTGAGAGTCCAGAAAAGAGTATCCTCAACTTTCATGCTTCCTGAAGATGGATACTTTGATTTCTACGTGGGCTACAAATAAGTAAAGCACCTGTCTTTACACAGCACCTTATTATCCAGACAAAAAAGCATAGTTTGATGTGTTTGGCACTGCCCTTACCCCACCCTCAACCTCTCTACCCCTACAGATGCCCACAGCAAATTTCTCCCTGTTTTAGGTCCTCCCCTGTTTCTCCCCATCCCATTTCCAGCCATCCACCTTGTACATGCACAGATACACAGACCCACACTAGTGGGAGCATGCCCACATTCCCTGTGAAACGCACTGGTGCACTGCGAGCAATGTCTGGGAGCAAAGAAGTGGTTGGAAGGGCTGGAGGGAGCACAAGTGGATGTAAAACAACAGTGTGTTAAACACAAGAGTTGAACAGATGGGAGGGGAAAGAGGTGATCGCCTTCCGTGCACTGATGTAATATTATGCAGGTTGCTTTATTTAAGGAAAATTCTTGCATACGGTATTTCCAGGTGATAAAATCATTATAGCAGAAGAAGAGAGGTCCTCTTAAAAGACATGAAAGTTTCCAGCAGGTATGGAAACTTTTCTCCTCTAGCATCAGCCACGACTACAGTTTCAAAGGGTCACTAACATGGCCCAGCTCTGCAATTTGGACTGGTCTGTGCAAAGCAGTCTGCACGTGGCTGGAAGACCCATGCTTCATGGAAATCGCAGCGTGCATCCTTTGAAATAATGGCAAACTCTCCTCCACTCCAAGAGGAGAAGGACAGTTCTTCAAAACATCACCAGCACAACAGCCACCTTGTGTCCAGTCCCAAACCTCCTGCCCTTGTGCTGGTGAGGGAGCGGCCAGCACAGGCCCCTCTCCAGGCAGTGCTGATAATGCATGTTTCTCTCACCTGCTGTGGGGGCTGCTTTTCTCCAGCTACCAAAGTCAGGCATAAATACTGCCGAATAACCACACAGAGGTGTAGGAAAGCACAAGCACGCATTGCCACTACTGTGCACAATGGACCTGGCAAGAAGCAGAAAGATCCTGTAGCAGAACATCAAGAATTCAGCTACTAGGCTACTCCTGACCCTTCTACCCCTATGTGTAGACACATTTCTGGATGAGGTTTAACATCTTCTCAACAGCAGTCTTCCTGTAAGTTGCCCCAGGTACCTTCATACTGTCCAGTACTGCAGAAGAAGCGCTATCCACAATCCTATCTTACCTCTATCATCTTCTTCCTAATTAAACAGATGTTTTCCCCCAATATGCTCTACAGGAAAAGAAGTCATAACTCTGATCAATTCAGAAACATGGGAAAACTCAAAAATTTTTATGCCAAAAATGAAGGAAATAGGAATGCTCTGCAGCCATTCAAGAACATACTTGTGCTCTGACATCTCATAGGCCCTTCTCTATTTAGACTCCACAGGGAAGGGTTAGGCCACCCTGACCACACAAGCAACAGCAGGAAGAAAGAAAATGCACAGGATCAGTAGGAACACAAACGAATCATCAAACTTACTGCAGTTTCTATTGGATGAAGTCAAAGCCCTGGCCAGGAAAACGAGATCAGCAGAACCAACACCTTATTTGCCATACAATCTGCTAAGAGATCACACAGGATTTCCCAAGTCAAACACCTTCCCCTCTGCCCCAAAACCTGTCACTGGAAGACACAAGTTGGTAAGTTTGCCATAGGGCTGTTTACTTACTTTCCAACATACAAAGGCACGCAGTGAACCTCAAGAACTGCATACTGAACACAGGCCCTGTGACACAGTATCTCCCACCGTCACTTTTGGCCCATGAATTCAACAGGAAGCAATGCAGGAAATCCAAGGCATCGATGCAATTCCAGACCATGCCCTTCCTGTCTGGGGAGAGAGATCTAAAAGCACCTGGGACTCCTGCTAACAGAAACAGTCAACACCTCTTCTGAAGAGGAAAAAAAACCCACAACAACAAAACCCAACCATCAGCTACCCAACCCAAAGATAAAAATAGTTTAGTTGGCGCACATCAGAAGGGACCACGGTGAGTACCAGTCAGCATTCTACATCCATTTTTCTGATGTGCATAGACAAAGAGCAGCCAGTCCGAGTGCTGGCTGAAGTGACAGCTCAAAGCTTGCTCTGCTGCAGCCACAGCCATGATCCCAAGCCCCCTGGCCAGACCGCAGCTCCAGGGAGAGCTGCTGTGTGCACCTGCAGCTTGCTCAACATGCTTTGTTTCAACATGCAGCAGCACAGGCTGTGCGGGCAGCACCCTCACATGCTCAGTGCATTCCCCTGCTGAGTACGGTTTGCCACTGACAGTGTTGTCTCCAAAGGTGTCCCCAGCATGGTCCCCTCGCACCAGCTGAACTGTGTGAGGCAGAGCAAGCAGCATGGCACACAGCCATGTGGCTGCTCCCCAGCACCTCAGGTACTGTGGGGAGTTCTCCTCGTTCACACAGGACATTGGACAAATTTGCTTGACCTCTGAGTCACTAAATCCACAACTAAAATATACAAACAGAAAAGGAAATTCCAATTAGTGAGAGAGCTTGGGGGAAGGGAGATAAGGGAAGAGAATATTCTTTCCTGTATCTATTTTTAGGCTACGCAAGGCTGTCTGAAACCATGGCAATGAACCTGCTATAAATCCCCTCAGCAGCTCCATGTTTCGTTCCTTAAAGACAAGGATAAATGAGCGTGTACTATGGACTTAATGGCCTAAATCAGAAGTGAATAAACTAGCAGGACGCTGGGATGCACTTGTGAGTTCAGAAGACTGCCAGCTGTGTGAGGTAGGAGACCAACCACTCAACTGAACGCCTAGGGAAGAAGTACCACCACCACCCACCTCAGGGCAGGCTGTGACAGCAGCCATTGCACCCTCAGCACCCAGCTTCCCCCTTCAGGCTTGGCCTGGCTGACTCAGGTGTGCCCTGGGCCCATCGCTGCCCGTCCTCCAGTCTGACAGCTGAGCTGTTCACCAGGCTGCACTCTAAGATGCTTTGGGTAGTTAAATAAATATTTCCAATCTAGGAATTTCCATTCACATTCTTCACTAAAGGAAAAAAAAAAAAAAAACAATAAGAAACAACCACTTTATGGTGGTAACAACACTAAAACCAGTGGAAAACACCAGGATTTTTTCCCTGCATGGGCCACAGAGGACAAGTAGGCTCTTTTGCTCAGCCCAGTTGCAGCACTCACATCACCCAAGCGGTGCGGTATCAGCTTCCCCGCATTGCTAAGCAACACTGCTCCACATTACCTCAATTGATTCAAGGGAGGGAAGTTGATTCAGAAGCCATTGAAAAAGGGAGAAGCTAGATAAAAACGGCTGCGCCAAGCTCACACACACAAGCCAGGATCCTGCACGGTCAGAGCAAAAAGCAATTAAAGGGAAAGAGGGGCTCAGGAAGGCCCAAACTGAAGCAGAATAGAAAACATCCAGGCACAAACAAGGCAGAAGGGGGAAAACAAAGGTAGGAAAGGGAGAAACAGCACTAGTGCATCACCTCAGATACCCATGGAACAATGCACTGTGTCTTCCTTTCCAGAGTGAAAAGCAGAAAAGCACTGTATTAGAGAGAAAGCAGATAGGAAGTCATGCCCCAGAACGTGTGAATTAAGCAGCATAAAATGAAGTTCATCAGGCAGCTCGTTTAAAAACAAGAGGAAAAGGAGGTACTTTTTCCACACCACGATTAATTACAGAACTCATTCTCAGAGGATGCCATGAAAGCAAAAATGTAAAACAGATTAGTGCATGATTTGATGTATTGATATAACCAAGTCTGCCCGGGGCTGTTAAACAAAGGTGCAGACATGACTTCCTTGCTCAAAGCTCTTGAACTGAAGTCTGCCAAAAGGCTGGGAGGGATCACTATCTTCTCCCTCAGAACATTACTACTGGCCATTAGTTAAGGTAGGATGCCGGGGCTAAACCAGATCTCTGGCTGGAACCATCGGGACAAATTCCTGTGTTCAGAAGCCGCACAGCTTCTGAAAAGCAGTAGAAGGCAATGAGGAAGAAGAAGGAGGAAGAACCAAAGAGGGTGCTCTTCTGCAGGACTGAGAAGCTGACTGGCAAGGGAAGACACAACATACAGTGCAAAACCATGTTCTTCCTTCACATCCCCTACCACTCACATAGCTCTCCTCACAAGGATCTCCTAAAATACATGGCAGGCAGACTACAAACCTGGAAGACGTCAAGAAAAAGGCCTGAGATTTATGAGGTACTAACAGATTTAGGCTGCCATTTGCCAGGTGAGACACATACCAACTTGCACAGCCCCAGCACTACGCTAGAAATACAATTATATTCTGTGCCTAGCTGTTAGCCTGAAGGATTTCTTATCTGTCGTTAAAAACATGCTTAAAGTGCCCTAAAGAAAGCCTATGTAGTTTGGCTTCCATTCAGAAACGCTAACTGTGCTTCCAGAGAGCAATGAATTAGCATTTTGCAATATCATCCATTTATAGCTAAAGTATCTAGAAAATATTAAGAGCTGAGGTATGTTATTCCTCTTGAGAGAAACCAAGTGAGCTGAAACACGCAGGAAGCCCTTCCCCTGAAACACGCTGGGAATCAATCATGAGGAAACTTCCAACTTGAAATCTCTTTCCAGATAACAGCTTGGCCTGCCAGGCCTCTCTTGCCCCTTGCCCTCTCTCTCTGGCATAAAATACCACCTTTCACGCTTTCCCATTGTGCTCTGCATGCAGAGTTTTGCCACAATAGCAACAAACCAATCTGTTCTAACACTGCCTTGGGCTCAGCTGCTATTTCAGTCACCCTCGAACTCCTGCAGTGGGTGGTGGTTTTCCTGCTCTGCACAAACCGCCAGGGAGCCTGGAGGAGACTGCCTTCACCCACTGTCCAAGCTCTCAGCTGATCAACGCTGACCACAGAAACCTCTGCATAAAACCACAGTTGGTTCCTACTGGTTGCTATGACAGGCTGGCAACAGAACAGTTGCCCACCAGCAGATAACAGTAACAGTAACTCTGAACACAATTTGAAACACAACTGAGCAGCCTGCTGAACACCAAAGCTCAGCCTCTGATGTGCCTTCTGCTGTTGCATGAAAAGGTCACCTCTTCCTTGAGATGCTGGCAGCATTTGTCAGATGGCAGTCCATCTGTTAGCTCCTCTCGGATCATCTTCTTAGGTCTTGTTGCCTTGGCTCAGTGATTAACCCACAAACACCAATACAGACACCAACACGACCTTTACAGTGACTCCCTCTGATTCCCAAAGAGCAGCTCTGCACTTCAACAACGTGCAGCTCCATCCAGAGCACCAACACCAGGTAACTGCTGTCCCACCTCTTGTGGTAACACCGCATTACCACAACGCACCGTCTCCAAGCAAAGCTGTAGAAGCACCTAGGACTACATCTCTAGTCTAGTTCTTGGTACCTCCTCTTTCTCTCTTTCTACATGTCCGTGAGTTCTGCTAACTCTAAGAACACTTACTGAGGAAAAGCACCACTGCTTTGATTCCAAATACACAAAATGAAGCGTGTCTCCATGAAGGTTTCAACAGAACTATTCAGTAACTTAATGGTGCTAGAAGAGATCAGAACACGACTCCAGACCATTCAACATCAGATAATGTATTATTCCAAGGCCACTTTTGGCCAACTAGTTCAACTGGACAGAGAATGGCCGTTGAAAGTCCTGATTTACAGTTTCCTATAAACACTCAGAATCGTGCTATTTCACTCACGGGATCTACCACCAGCAATGTGCATGCCAGGTATAACAAATTTCAGAAGAACAGCTTTCTTCAGTATGGTCATACATTTAGTTGAAACAGAAAATATCTGAAAACTCTCTTACAAAAGGAAGAATAGGCCAGTTTTTCCCTCAGGCCAATAAGCAGATCGGTTCTTACCCTATTCAGTGCTTCTGTGCTTTCAACACCAGCTCTTCCCAGTTTAGTACAAACCTATAGTCAAACTCAGCCTTAACAACTTCCTCTGTATTACAGACCCTTTGAAGTTAATGTCAAGATATATTTGTCTGCACTGGGTTTTTTTTTTTTTTTCAGCCCCTGAAATTCCTTTCATGTTTCCCATTTCAGCAGCTTATGATCCTGGCAGTTTTCAAACAAACCCTATGAAGGAATGGAATGCTGCACCAAGCTTCACAGCCCTCGGCAAGACCTACTCACCAGCAGGAAACTTTGCCATGGTAGTTCACATTTTGCCTAACAGCAGACACGGGCTTGAAATGGAGTTTTTAGGTACCACTGCCTAAAAGGTTATTTCAGAGGTAGTGACTCTTGCTCTATTTGCTTCTGTATACAGCCTCTAGATTTTGCTCCGCTTATGTTGTTATATGCTCAACAAAGAGCATCTACCAGGTGTTTCTGCAATCAAGTCCTTTTTTTTCCCCTGTATTCAGGTTCAATGGGCAAGTCAAAGTGCTGTAACAAAGATGTTTTGTAGGGGAATTTGCTAAACCCTCCTGGTAACAGTATCAGAACAATTACCGTCATAAAATGACACGATTTTTAAACATGCTTCTTTGTGTGCTTCAGAATTCATTCAGCCAAGGAGTGAGACAATGAAGCCAACCACCAGCAGCGTTCCAACTGCTCAGCACAAGCCCACAGTCTCCTAAGAGCTTTGTTAAGAAAAACATCTTTCAGAGACTATTGTCTCACCTAAACAAAAGGCTATTTAACTGCACTCTCATTTAACCCAAATGGGAAGCTACTGTCACACCAGGCGTGTTTGAGAGGGCCTGTGACTAGCCATAAATCATGGATGAATATTCTGGGAACCAATGCCACAACTATGACAATCCCTTCTAGACCCTACCACAAAAAGAGAAAGTGCTGAAATCTTTGAACTGTTAAAGGAGGTCAGCAGGCACATCTTTGCTAAGCTGCCCAACTTCTGGTATCAAATAGTATGCAAGCAAAAATTTAGAAGTCTCGTTATTGTAAAATTAAAGCTTGGATGGAACCACAAGGGAGAAAAGCTGGAGAAAGGGAGGTGAAGAAGAGCATGGGAAAAACTCTGCAGAACTACATGACTACCCATCAGATGACCAAGAGCATTCCTTCATTGTCCAACTTCACTCAGACCAGAGGGCAAAACAGCCCTGGACTACAAGGACAAACAGAGACTGACTGAAACAAGCTCCTGACAACTCTGTAAAAGAAAGTTCAAGCAGAGCACTTTTCAATTTAAGTGTACATGAGATTCTTAACAGTTTGTTTCCCATCTTGCCTTGCTGAAGAAACCTCTAAAAATCACAGGGTAGAATCGATCTAGACTCCAGACATAGTTTAGTCAGACTCACAAAAAGCCTTCCTAGTCTCTATAAAGGAAACTTGAGCTCAGGACTATGAAGGAATCTGCTGTTGCTTATGTAAATGGCATTTTGCTCTAACAGGTTTTAAAATAAACTGTCTGTTCCCTTCCTCAAAAAGTTGAGGTTATCACAGCAAGGAGACGAGTAAAAAATAAACATGCCCACAACAGCCTACAGTTTCCAGGAATTGTGCTTGGAAGGATCTGCATCTAGGTTATTTTACTCACCCCCCAAGAAGTGAAGTGGCAGGAAATTCAAGTTCACATGTATAGGGGAAAGAAATCTCATCTGAATACACAGTCAGCCACGCACCCAGTAGTCTGCAGAGAAAAATGAGATGGAAGTCAAAAATAGGCACAGATGAGCACAGGCTCGTGCCTCCCATGATATTGAGCTTCCCAGACTAGGACTAGTAGGAGAATCATCACAGGCCTTGCTTGGAAACAAATGGGAGTATGAGTAAGAACAACAAAAAGAGTCCTTCTATCCAGCTGCCCTTCAACATTTAAGAAATATAATGTGATGTCACAGTCTGCACCTTGACAATGTTCTTTTGCCTCACCTCTCTAAATACCCAATATATGCTCTACTGCTACGTTACATTCGGGAAAGTGGGAATAAAAGACTGTTTTTGAAGAATTTTTAATAAATTTTATGGTCCAAAGGGGAGAAAAATAACACTCATTAGCAAGCACAAAAACTCACGTTAAGATTGCTTCTGCCATCTTCCTCTAGAGGTTCGCGTCTATCAACTGACATATCCTGTAAATATTTATCTGCCATTAGGTAACTCTCCCCATTTACTTTAATGCCTCTTCTCTCCATAACCAACCAGTTACACAGTATTTACACACATTTCTAAGTTCTATGTAGTTGCATTTAAATGTATGCCTTTTACAGCTATTGTGTTGGAGATGAGCAGATGATCCTCTCTTCATGCTGCAGTGCTGATTTTACTGTGGCATTCAGCACACTTCATTTGGAAGGAACTACAATTTCAAACACTACAGTGTCCAAAACATCATCTTAAAAATGCATCAGAAAATGAAAAATATATATATATGCCCCAAACATGATAACTATTTAAAACAAAATGATTTATTATGCAATGGAAAGATTAAGGTTTGGCGATCATAAATGATTTTTTATGACCCATTAGCTGTCAAATTTATTGAGACATTGAGAAAATCTATTAGGTGTCTAAAAAAACCACCAGCCCTGTGACATACCTGATTTACACAATGCCTTCAGTTACACAGCTGTGGTTCTTCACATATCTCAAGTGTTAATGCACATAATCCTAATTTTCTCCCACCTGATTATCTTGTTCATAGATTAAAAAAGGATAAAGGAAGAAGTAAAAGCTCTCCTGCTTTCCGAGCTCCCAAATGAGTTTTCAGCCCTGAGTTTATTCCAAAAGAGAACGTTCTCCCTGCATCTGGTAGCCAAACTGAAATCAAGTTTATAACTCAGAACCTCTTCTGTACCTCAAAACATGAATATACCTGCACTTCCAAAAATGTAAAAACCAGGACTTTATCCAATGTAAAGATACCAGAACAGAGACCTGAACAATTTAAGGGCAGCTCTCCTTTAGACCCTATATATTTTAAATGATTTTATGCAATAAAAAGGTGCATCTTTTGACCTACTTAGTTCGACTGTCACTCACCCAAAGCTTTTTATTTAAGTGAAACTAACAGGTACAGGTAATGCCCCTGCAGCAGTAATTACAATGGTTCAAATCTAATTTGCCAGCTTTATTCTTAACGGGAAGTTTTTAAGGAAAGATGTTTAAATTATTTTTTTATCTGCCCTGGAGTCAACCTGCTTACCTTCCAACAGCTGTGCTTCTTCCCAACCCTGTATTAAACTTTGCAGCCATCTCATATTGCTCATTTGAACTTAACGTTTCCAAGCTGCTGCCTCCATACTGAAATAATTTTACTGGAAATCCTGGTGAAACACTAGAAAAATGCTGCCAGCAATTGCAATCCGACCTCCCATTACAATTTAAACATCCAAAAAGCTCCAACATTTCTCTTCCAGTTTTCTGATGCTTCGAAAAAATCCTCATTCCAGCTGTCTTCACAGCTGGGATAACACAGAATAAGACAACAGATGAACGTTTTGCATTACAACCAGGAGATTCCCAATCAGTTTATGCACAAATAGTCCGTAAGAATGCAGGAACCCTTCAGAAAGGGGGATGTTTCCCCACTGTTTTGGAAAGAAATCTTAATGGTTTTCGTGCTTCTGCATCTGGTTCTGTGGAAACATGCTTCAGTTTCTCCTTCTTCGGCCAGCAGAGACTGAAGGTGAAGTTGCGTGCTGCAGCATGAGCACCAGCCTTTCTGGATGATGGTGCAGATAATCACAGAATCACACAGAATCACAGAATGGTCTGGGTTGAAAGAGACCTCAAGGATCATGAATCTCCAACCCCCCTGCCAGGCAAGGTCACCAACCTCCCCATTTACTAGACCAGGTTGCCCAGGGCCCCAACCAACCTGGCCCTGAACACCTCCAGGAATGGGGCATCCACAACCTTTCTGGGCAGCCCGTTCCAGCACCTCACCACTCCCATGGTAAAGAACTTCCCCCTGACATCCAACCTAAATCTTCCCTCTTTCAACTTAAAACCATTTCCCTTTGTCCTGCTGTTTTCTACCCTTCCAAAGAGTTGACTCCCCTCCTGTTTATAGGCTCCCTTCAGGTACTGAAAAGCCGCAGTGAGGCCACCCCGCAGCCTTCTCTTCTCCAGGCTGAATAAGCCCAGCTCCCTCAGCCTGTCTTCGTAAGGGAGGTGCTCCAGCTCCCTGTCCATCTTCGTGGCCCTCCTCTGGACCCTCTCCAACAGCTCTCTGTCTTTCTTGTACTGGGGGCTCCATACCTGGACACAGTACTCCAGATGGGGCCTCACAAGAGCAGAGTAGAGAGGGACAATCACCTCCCTGTCCCTGCTGGCCACCCCTCTCATAAGCAATGTCTCAGAGGAGATATGATCATCCAGAATAAAACACAGAAAAAATAGGTGTTGGAAGACAGCTTGCTTACCTAGAGAGGGGCATGGAATTCTTCCCTCTCTGCTGCCCCTTCAGAAAAGACCACACAAAACATTTCTGCCTGTAGAAAGCGATGTTTTTCACAGACATCAAGAGAAGGCCCTACAATGCAACGTTACCTTTTCAAGTACTTACACCGTGAAAGAGAAGATGATGCCTGCGGTACCACCTGCAAGGGAACACTTTGGGGAAGTATGAGCAATCCCTGGGTAGCAAGCAAGCAGCCTGTTTACACACAGCAACTCATACACAGAATGAAAGCTCCACACCAGGAAGTATGTTAAGTCCTAGCTATGCTAAAGCAAACTCTAAATAAGAGCCAGTTTATTTTCTAGCCTTGCAATAATTTTTATAAGCTCTACTTGATATTAGGGATTACAGAAAGAGAACTCACTTTCATCAGTCACCACGCTACAATCAGTGCTGAACAGCTACCAACACACTTAAATCCTTGCAATACAGGGCAGCGGGGAGAAAAAACAACAAAAGGCCACATGCAATACACATGCTGCTGACTAGCTTGCCCCAACTCCCCCTTCTGCCAACGCGATGTCCCCACTTCACCTTCAGCATGCCAGAAGAGATAGCACTATCCTCAGCCCACGCAGTGCAGCCAGGTTAGCAGGAGCATCCTATGGAGTCAAAACAAAACAGTCCCACCCTTCAGTAATCAGCCAAAAGCCAAATGCCAGTATTTTGCCATCCACATCTCTCCTGCGTTTCCTCCAACGAATCTTTTGTTTCATTCCCATTTAGCAGACCTACACGGTGTTCTCTGTATCACTGCCTCAGAAAGTTCAGCTTCCAAGTGAATTACACTTCTCTTTCAGTGAGTCAAGTTTAAATGAAACTGCTAGAAAAACCACTGAGGTTATTACTAAACAAAGCAGACACAGTCATCGCCGTGGCATTTGCATCCTTCTTGCAACCAAGCACGAGTCTTGTAACTATTGCTATGAGCAGTTAGTCAGAGTTAGGGAACACTACGTGTGCAGCTTGGGAGAGCCATGGCTTGGTTCACATCTGTCTAAAGTGCTTAAAATAGGGAAACCTATAAACAGCAGCTACCTATCTATGAAGTTGTTAGATATTTTAAGTTAAAGAATCAGGATTATTTTTACTAATGCAAGATAATTTTAAAAATGAAAAGTACAATTAGTCATTCCATGTAAAGTCTCTTCTCCTCAGTTAGTAAATCCCAAGCAAGAAAGACCTGCAGAACAGCCAGACGCAATGTAGCTTTAAGGAGAAATAAATAATGCGTTGTCACAGCCCTCAGCTTGCAAAGTTACTCCAACTTCTTGCGTGCTCTGCAAAAACAAGCTGTCCTTCAGGCAGCTCTCTTAATGGATCCGTTCAGTAAGGAGCATTCAAAGTTGCATCTATCTAACAAGGGAAAATGAGTGGCCATCTCAGTCAGTGAGGAGCACATACTGCCAGGCAGCAAAGAACCTCTGATAATGGATTCAGGGAACAGCGGCACCTTCCTCAATTCCTCTAGCAAGGTCAAGCTTGCTTGAAGGCTCTTCAACTGCTCAGAGGTATGTAAATGAACTCCTTGTTAGAGGCAGCTTTTTAAGAACAAGTTTGATGCTTTAAATTTTTCATAATCTTAACACATCTCTAATGTCATGCAGAACGGTATCTGTGCTCCACTTTGGTATGCTGTTCCCCTTTTTATCTCCAGCACACCCAAGAAATAACAAGATGCACTTCTGCCATCAACCTTCAGCCCAGAAAACAGAGACATGCTAACCAAAATAGGTCACCGTGGATCTATGCCTCACTAACACAGATAAAATGACTACGTCTGTGCTAACAAAAGGGAACCTTGAGGTTATTAATCACAGACCGCTTTAGCTCAGCGTAAAAACAACACGTAACTCCATTTTGAGGAGGAAAAGCAGCACAGATTGTTTTCTATATAAAGAAAAATAGTTGCTCGAGCAGAAATATTAACATCCAGAAGCCAGGAGAGAGACTGACAGATCTAATGATCCAGTAACTAGGTTACACGTGATCTTTCTGAAAGCCAATTAGCAGAAAGCCCCAGCAGTGCCCAGGCAGCACTCCTTCTGCAGGTAGCAACCCCTGTGCCAGGGCTGGGCAACCCTGAGCAGAGCAAAAGGGCACAGGAGCAGCAAGGAACCAAGCACTGAAAGGGGCAAAGGATGTGGTCTGCAAGTTGAGTAGGAAGTTTAAAGATGCAGGAAGAATCAGAGCAGTTTTACAAAGGCCGGTTTACCAGGAGGAAAAATCCCCAACAATATGATTGTAAACTACACGGAGTGGAGTGTTTGGGTTTGGTGGGTTTTTTTTTTCTCCTTTTAATGGAAGCAGTGATATTTATGACATCTGAAAGAAGCCTGTATAAAAATATCAGCCCTTATAGGGAGCAACCTTGAATCAGATTGTGGATACATGAAAGACAATTCAGGACAACGGCCAAAATCCCAACGAACGCTGGCTCAAGTTTGCAGTTCCCCAAAACTTCAGTTCAGTGCTGAAATACAGCTCTGCAGGCAGTGGGAAGGAGAAGCAGGAACTTCACTCTATAGATTGCTGAACAAAAACTTAAATAGATAATATCAGCGGTAATTGGCAGTCAGAATATATCTTTTACTCTGTGGTAGGCTGGATGTTATGGAGGAGGCTCAGGGGAGACCTTACTGCTCTCTGTAACTACCTGAAGGGAGGTTGTAGTGAGCTGGGGGTCGGCCTCTTCTCTCGTGTAACCAGTGATAGGACTAGAGGGAATGGCTTCAAGCTGCACCAGGGGAGGTTCAGGCTGGATGTTAGGAAATACTACTTCTCTGAAAGGGTGGTCAGGCACTGGAATGGGCTGCCCAGGGAGGCGGTGGAGTCACCGACCCTGGAGGTGTTCAAGGAACGTTGGACGTTGTGTTGAGGGACATGGTTTAGTGAGAACCATTGGTGATGGGCGGATGGTTGGACTGCGTGATCCCGTGGGTCTTTTCCAACCTTGGTGATTCTATGATTCTGTGTGTTTACTCTTCAAGGTTAAGCAATAGGAAAAAATATTGAGTTGTGAATCCACGGAAAAATGAGATTGATTTCTCTCAGTGGAAAAATCAGCCGTGATCAGAGACTTCAACAGCCAACTTCTCTTGATAGCTAGTAACCACTCCATAATCAGTGCATGCCTTCTTAGAGTTTTTCTTCCTTAATCACACAGTACAGAACAAGGTGTGTTTAGAGCTTGCATGATAATATATAGCATTGGGCCATCAAAACCCCGGACAAGCCTCTGAAGATTTGCATTCCTTACTCACTGTTAAGAAAGCAGGAAGAATAACAGAAGGGGAGAAGAGTTCAAAACTCACAGAGCTACATTTGTTGAAGATGTAGAAGAACAGCTAACAAGTTCCAGGGCTCTACACCAACAGCTGCTTTGGCTATCAGCTTACTGAAGCTTTACAAAAAATTAACAGTGTGTCTTTCCACCTCGTTTGTCTTACCAATGAAAAAGGTCGATACAGATTGTTATGGACAAGCACTACAAAATCTAAATTATCGAGGGTTAGACCTCTTTGCCTTGTATTTCAAGCAGAAAAGCCGTATACTTGTTAATTCCCAGAGATCGAATACATCTCCCTAATCACAGCGTTGCAATGACAATGGTATCATTGGGTGTATTTCTGCTGACAAATTGTCATTAAAACTAAGACAAGGTAATGGCTCTTCTCAGGCCTTCTGGCAGCAGCACACGTGATGGGCAGAAGGACAGAACCTCAATTTACCTTATGCTCTTCCTTCACCCTCAAAGAAATTCAACTTCATTACCAGATCAGAAAAAAAGAAAGATGCTACTAAACCAGAGAGTACAGACACCTGAGAATTCTGAGGAGGGGAAAGAAGGGAGAAATAAAGGGGAGACGGAAAAAAAACAAGGGCAAAGTAATGGGCTCAAACACCCTGTGGCATATATTGCCATGCAACTTTAATACATAAGCAGAGCTCCCTTCCAGTGATGCCCTAAGCACCTCGCTGCAGCCAGGTGAGGCTGCAGGGAAAGCAGGCAGCCAACAGGCAGCCTTTGGCCCCAGCCTGGCAGAGAACTGCTCCAGCACAAACACCCAACTTTACAACTCCCTGCCCACCACCACACGACACACATACAAGGCAAGGTCCTCCAGGAGAGCACCCTCGGTGCTGCCATTCCTTGCCTTGTCCCTGCAGCACGAGGAATTTGATTAAATTTCCCCAACAGGAGAGCGCTAAACACACACTGTAAATTAAACAAAACTATGCTGATGATCTCGGTGCAATTACTTCCGATTGGTTTGAGTCTTTATTGTCCCCTCGAGCTCTGAGCTTCCCAGATAAAAAGGATCCGGCCCTACTGGAGGAATACCAAAGAACGAGTTACGAAACCTTCCTTAAATGCTTCCAAAGTGACCCAACTAGCTTTTCTTCCTGACGAGGTTCCAATTAAATTTAGCCTGGAAGTCTAATGAAAAGACAGCCTTTTCCAGGACTTATCATAAACAAGCTAGCTAATGCTTAGAATAAACGCAGCCATTGGTTAACACGCACACACGAATTACAAATTGCTGCAGTGTATTTTATTTCACAAGAATCAGGCAGTGCCAAGAGTCTTTAGGAAACTTTTCCCCGGCTGATATCATATAATCCAACTCTCCAGCATTTCAGCCTTTCCAAACTTGAGCCAAGCTGTTGCTTGATTGCAAAAGGAAACACGCACACGAGCACAGCAGGGTTGCTTGCTGCGATTTGGATATCGTATGGGAAACGAAAAGCAGATATTCTTAATCTGCTCCTGGGAATGCCTCTACAAAAAAAAGAAAACAAACAAACAAACAAACAACACCTGGAGTTACTCACAAATATCCTCTAAGTCCTATTAAATGTTATCAGGTTGATTTTATAATTAATTTCCAGATATTAATTTAATCAGGCTCAACCTACTTGCGAGGGCCAGACTTATGATTCTGATTAATTTTCTCTTCCATGTCTCCAAATCACATTTTCCTTGCCAAGCTGGAACTCTTCTCCGATCCCATTCTCTAAAGGACACCCTGCTCCGAGGCTAACCCAGAACAGCCGATAATACCAGGCTCTACAACTTCTAGAAGCAGTTAGCATCTTCCTGCAGATAACTGTGTGGATGTGGAGCTACCATTTTCACTTCCCTTTGGTCTTATTGAAGGACAGGCTCTCATTTCTTTATATTACAGTGAGAAGGAAAACAGAAGTAGTTCTGTTATTTACATCCACTCATCCACACTCAAACAGACTCATCATCCCTCCAGTTAGCTACTTTGGCTTTCATCAGGTTATGCTTTGTCCATCTATTAGCTGGTCTGTCCTCATCCCTTTGCATATTGTCTGGCTTGTGTAGCTTAAGTAATAACAAAATACGATTTTCAAGCATTACTCTTGCTTTTAAGTAAAGGAAAACTGAAGGTAGATTTTGTAGTTCAATCCACTGTCCCCTGAAATTTTATCAACAACCCTACGAGTCAAAGCAATCTCAGCAAATACATGATTAAGAAGAATACTACGTTTGGTTTTCATTCTTTTCCATGTATGCCTGAATTTACTTGAATATATAGACTGAGTGGGGAGCTTGCTGTTGGTTTTTTTTTGCTTTTATAATTGGAGGAAAATGAAAAGTCTACCGCTTGGCTGCAGAAAAAGAAAAGGCTTCTGAATTCACCCTTCTCATTGTATGCACAAACAGATAGACTTATCCCACTCCGTAAGGGCAATGATCTAATTTTTTAGTCATACGCTCGTCGTGTGCTGCTATTAGTCCCTGGCTCTCCTCCATCACGTACTCTCTCTTCATTCAGGAAGACAGGACTGGCTTCCCCGGGTCTGGTTCTCTCAAGCAGAGAGCTGCCATCA
The DNA here is from genome assembly GCF_016699485.2 of Gallus gallus. Taxonomy (NCBI): domain Eukaryota; kingdom Metazoa; phylum Chordata; class Aves; order Galliformes; family Phasianidae; genus Gallus; species Gallus gallus. Next base: position 145,106,292 of record NC_052532.1, read on the forward strand.
AGTGTCATTTGCTCGTCCATTGCTTCACATGATCCTTGAAGCGTTATTACAACCAGAGACTGCTCCAGTGATTTCTCTGGTGCCTTAGCACGCAGTCACTGCACACACCATTACAGGAGGAATGCTCACATTCAAGGTATTGCCTGATGGACATTTTCTTAGTTTGGGCTCTGAAACCTTCCTTGATGCACACTTCAGACGGTGGACAATCGGGCATGAATTCCACACGGACTCTCTGCCCATACCCCACAGCTCTGCTGCTTAATGGAATAAAAGTGCCGTTACACAACATGCTCACAGTCAACGAACACCAGAGCTAGGAAAGGTTAGTTTCTACCAACCCAATGCTCTTCCCACAGCTGCTGCTGCTGCACCACCAGCCCTTTCTCACCCCTCTCCTGACACCGTCCCCTCTTCTTCTTGCACATTTAGGGGATGAGCAATTGCCACCTACATGCCTACCGGGAAACTCTTCTCTTCCAAGTTCACTTCTGACTCACTCATTTAGGCAAACTGACCCCATGTCATTGGAACCGTTCCATTTGCTACTTATTTCGCAATTCAAATATTATTAGCAAACGCAGAGCTGTGAGCAGGACTTCATTATAGTGCCTTCTAAAACCCTTTTGATATTCACATGGCAGAGCTGCTTGCCCTTCTCTCCACCAGAATACTATCACGCCATCTGCTCTCTCTTATTTATTTATTTACTACTGAGACACTACTAGGATATTTTCTTCTACCTTTAGGTTCAATATTTATTGAATCATACGATCATTATTGATCATATATTTTAGGAACCCTCTCCTTTCTGCTCATTTTCTATCTCTCTTCATGGGTTCTAGTAGTTTTATTTCCTGGTACTGACAATTACACTCAACATTTCAAAGGACACCAGGGGAAGAAACGGCTCTGCATCAGAACATGAAACAATTTTGTTTTACACATTGCTTCAATTAATTTAGCTAAAGTGTAAAAAAAAAAAGAAAGCTAATGAACACGGGTTACAACTGCACAGTTGTAGCAGTTACCACAGTTAGCTTTCTGCCGTGCATACAGCGATGCCTCAGTTCAAAAATGCAACAAAAACATTGAACGTTTAACATCTTCAAGGTAAATATGGTCTTACAAGTACAGTGCTAAACAGATTTTCAGGATGATTTCCATGAAGATGGGAGCTGAAACCTCCAAACAGAGGCTCCCGATTGCCTCCATGGAGGTTATCCTTGCAGGTTCACATGAAGAAGGTAACTTCTACAATGCACTCCAACTACTCGGTGCATGAAGTTACACACACTCCTTAACCTCTGAAAGGTCCAAGAACTGAAACTCCCTTCCATGCTTTCCCAGTAATATTTGTCACATTGTTAAGGGGCTAAACACTAACTGGAAAACAAGAAAACTCTTCTGAGCGGGGGAAAAAAAGAAGAAAAAAAACACAGTGATTTCTACAGACTCTTGCTTTTACAACATCTTTACCTTCCCTTTTAGCCTTGATGTTTGAGAAAACAACCTCAGGCAGGACAAACTAAACAAATCATGCTTTTCCTTAATCTGAAAAAGACACCGCTATTATACACCACAGTAAGAGCCGGCCTGACCCTTCCCAGTTGTAACCACTGTTATTGCAATCGTAAGACTGCAGAGAATTAACAAAATAAAGCCAAGCCAAAAATCATTTCACCCTGAGGGCGTGCCACAAGCGGCAGCGAACTCCTGGATAATTCATGGCAGGCTGAAAGAGAAATGAGAAAGAGGAAGGAAAGAACGGAAAGCAGCCGATCTCCTCCACCCCAAACACACCTGTGTTGCCTTCCCACCACCAGGAAGAGCACAGCGGCAGGGAGAGGCTCCAGATACCCGCTGTGTTCCAAGCGGTGGGAAGCCTGGCTCCAACAGGGCAGGGAGAGGTACCCCCACAGCCTCTCTTGTCCTCTTTAAAAGAGGTTTATTTTTACAATTCATTTTCACTTACATATTAATGTCAGGGAAAATAACTCCCATACTGCTCAGCTTTAAAGCCTGCTCAGAATTCCTACCCCTCTTTGTGTAAGACCGCTTGAAACTCACCTCAGAAGGGAAAAAGGCCATTACCAAAGTCATACTCACCATTTCATACTATTTAATAGCAGCCTTCCCCTCCCCTGAACTTTCAGGCCAGATTCACCACCACACAAACCTGCTGAACAGGACGCCTCATTATTCCAACATGTGCAAGCAAAGCGATAGGGAGTTTCACAGTAAAACTGATAAGGAGAGACATAAAAGACTAATGAGCAGGCTGCCTGCTCCACTGCTGGGCTAGCCAAGGTCCCCCAGAGCACCTTTGGTATTGTTCCATCGGGAGACAGACGTTGGGACACGACCAAAAATAACATTTAGAGATGTATGGGAGAAATGAACACAAGGTCTGCAGCTCGACCGTTTAATCCAGGCATGGAAAGAAATTATATGAGAGAGGATAATCAGCAGAAAAAAAAAACACGTGATGTAGAGCAGAAAGAGCCAATTAAATATACACAGGTTACTGAGCAGCACGACCCTCCGTGTGCTGTTTGATCACCAGCCCAGTGCCACATCTGCTGCTGAAATAAATTGACAAATCTCTTTGTGACCTGTGCCTGTGGTACAGGTGACTGGAAATAAGGGTCCCTGGATAAGGAGACACAGTGCTGAAGCATCTAGAGAGGAAGGACACATATGAAGAGCTGCTCAGGTCCCTGGGTGTGCTCAGCACAGAGCAGAGGAGCTGAGGGGAGGCCTGATGGCGGCTGCAGCTCCTCACAGGGAGCGGAGGGGCAGCGCTGAGCTCTGCTCTCTGTGACAGCGACAGGGCCCGAGGGAACGGCGTGGAGCCGTCAGGGGAGGGGCAGCTGGGGGTTAGGGACAGGGGCTGCTCCAGAGGGCGGTGGGCACGGAACGGGCTGCCCAGGGCTGTGGGCACGGCCCCCAGTGCAGGAGTTCACAGAGCACTTGGACATTGCTTTTGGACACTGGGTTTGGATTTTGGGTGGTGCTGTGTGGAGCCAGGAATTGGACTCCAGGACCCTTATGGATCCCTTCTGACTAGAGATATTCTGTGATTCTATGAATGACCACTGTCAGTGGGCATCAGTCAGCCAGCAGGGCCCACTGTACATTGGGAGCGGAGGTGCAGAAAGCCCACCAGTGGCTAGCAGGAGCAGCAGCCTCTGGGAGGGAGAAGGGAGCACCTGAGACTTGCTGGTGTTTGCACTCCTGATAGGTTCTCCAGCTTACCAGTAAGTCATCTTTTGACCCAGACAAGCCAGCTACCCCAACAGCCTGTCCTAGAGGCGCTGATCCTATTTACTGCACGTTATACTTAATGGCAAGCATCAGAGCAGTGCATAGGCAATGGGTAAGGAAAGCAGCAAGTCTTGCAGCGGGCTTCAGCACAACACCCACTCTGTAACCTGGGATAGAAAACCCAGGCAGCAAACACATTGCCTTACGCTAACATAGCAGCCAGCCCTGCACCAGTTCCTCACACCCAGCAACAAACATGCATTGTACGGCCACCTTCTGCCATGAATCTCAGTATCCAAACTCCATGATTTGAGATCGATGCTCTTTGTTCCACTCTACGTAAGAGCACCAAAACAGATGCCTAACTTCCAAGGGCTTGTTATAAAAATCACAATTCCCTATGAGATGAACAGAAAACAGCCCGCTGGCACCTCCACGAACGTCACCGACAAGGCTTCATTTTATCTGAATAGCAACTAACAGAGCCACCATTCTTTTTCACTAAGCCCTTTGTGAAACACCCAAACATTAAAAATGATCTCCACAACTTATACATCCAGATTCAAAAAGTCATTTCACACACCGTGCCTCAAATCCCCCCAAAAGGCGCCTCATGTTTTCCTCTCTCCTAATATTTCATCAACTTCATTTCATTACAGACAAGCCTAAATAGCTCACAATGCTGCAATTGATTACCAACAAGATAGCGCCCACATCTGACGAAGGCTGACCTAATTGTCTGTCTCGTCTACATTTCTGCAGGGCAAATTTACTGACATTTGGTGCAAATTCAAAGCTGGCTGAGCCTGATGACCTTTTATACCTCTGTAATTAGTCTTCTTCGCCTTTACAACCAGAAAAGCAGTCGCCCCTTTCCCCCCCCCTAAGTCAGCAGTCCAGCTGTAAACTACAAACTTCACAGCCTACTCAGCACCTACAGTCAGTCAAGCATTTGCAAAAACAACAAAACCCACTGTAGAAAGTACACAAACTGTGACCTTTCAAGGTCACGGAATCAAGTCTGGAAAGGCCCTTTTCAGACACGCACACCAGTTTCCAAAAGAAGAAACAGAACTAGTGAGGCAAGTTGGTGGACAAAGTCAATAAACAGGATTTTTATCATGCTTTCCTAAAAAAACCAAACCAAAACAAAAACCAACCACAGCGTACTGAGGTAGTTCCAAAAGTAATGTCTCCTACTTATCCCCAAGGAAACTACAGCAGATACAAAGAGTGTGTAACACTCTTCAACAGAGCAAATTATCCACTATGAAACACTACTTTTCAACACAGCACCATTAGCTGAGTATGCCACGCTCGTAAACATCTGCACCAGTGGAGGTGACCCACTGTCACTGTCCCCACTGCTGACACGCACCACCCACCGCCTCACTGTGCTCACATCCACTGGTTGGGCTCCAGAAACATTCAGCAACCGTCAGTGAAAGTCAGCAGGTGCCACTTTTTCCACCATGGAGGAATTAATGACGTCCCTTTGCTTCATATGCACTTGGAGGTACTCAAGGCCAGGTTGGATGGGCCCTGGGCAGCCTGATCTGGACGGTGGCAGCCCTGCCCACAGGAGGGTGTCGGAACTGGTTGAGCTTTGAGGTCCCTTCCAATCTAAGCCATTCTATGCTTCTAGGAACAACGAGGCAACAGGCACAGGCAGCTGGCAACTTAGAGGGAATTCCTCAGCCCACTGCCAGCCCTCAAGTTTCTCTGCCCACTGGCCACATTTTCACTGCAAGCACTGAGAACAAGATGGTCCAGTGGCCCCCCTTCCTCAGTTTCCTGCTCCAGCAGATTCCAGCCTGGGAGTCAGTGCATTTCACAGAACTGTAGTGGTTGGAAGGGAGGACCTCTGTAACGCACTGAGTCCAGCCCCGTGCTAAAGCAGTTCCCTACAGCAGGTTGCACAGGAGAGCGTTCAGGTGGGTCTTGAATATCACCAGAGAAGGAGACTCCAAAAGTCCCCTGGGAGGCTTGTTCCAGAGGGTAAACTGTTAGAAATCTCAGCCCAAGAGGAAACCAATGACTAAATGCAAAAGATTTTTCGAGGCAAGGAGTGCAGCTCCATCACAGAACATATATAAGCTAAAAAGCTGCCAGCACTGGCAGCCTCATGTTCAGCAGCATCAAGAATTTTTGTGGTTTCTTTTTTTAATTAAATGCTGGTTCTCATCATATATGAATTTCTTAAGCAAAAGCTTTCATTTTTTCTTATGTTAATCTCAATTCAGCAGGGAAAATTTACTGAACAGTTCTATACATTTACAATTCTCTGTCTGAATTTTAATGCCGAAGTACATCTCCTAGAGCAAGTCTTTTCTTACTTAAACCATCACATTAAAATGGCAGTTCCCCTTCTCTCGTTCATCATCCATGATTTTCCTTCACAAAATTTGGTTACAAGTACCCAGTTTTAGGACACCGATTACACAATGACTGATGAACTGTGTCAGCTTTGGAAATAAAGGGATTTCTGACCTGAAATGCAGCCACTGAGCAGAAGTCAGGCTCTGGTGCTACACTTTCAGTCTCCCACCAACTCCTGACATCCTGAAGTTGCGTGCTGCTGCCCTTGTTAATAAACTCTTCTCGTTCATTTGGCTTGTTCAAGAAAACAGTGCAGAAGAAGAAGGCAATTTCAGTGGCCATTCGTAAGGCTGTGCAAAAAGCAAGCAGAGAAATGCAGTTTCCTGACCCCTTCCCATGAAGATGGCAGCAGCCCCGCTGCCAACTCCTTCCATAGCTAAATCTGAGCTTCAGTCTGCAGGGAAAAGAAGAACTCAGTGTTTGGGTGGACGCAGCATCATTTAAACTTTCAGAAATAGCAGTCAGAAGTCGACGTGTCACATATAAGCCCTGACCCTTGCTATTTCCAAAGGAAAGCAAGAGGCTGCACCATCCCTGTGGGAGAGCCGAGCAGGAAGGCCGTGGGGATCCCGGCCCATAGCCACGTCCCTGCAGGGGGAACTCAGTGCCTGGAACATGCACTCACACACTCACACACACACACACACACACACAGAGAGAGTGGATTTACTGCTTTCCTTCTGGCTTCTGGACGGCTCCAGCCCGCTCACGAGCCGGACACCACATCCATCAGTACAGAAGGGAGGGAAGAACGAAATAATTATTGAGAAAGAAGGGAAAAAAAAAAAAAAAAAAGATTAAGATCTTAATTCAGAAGAACGTTTGGGACTTTGCTTATGCTCGGGGCTTTGCTTAACCGGGCTGCTGGAGAGCGTTATTGTGGTTGGCCCGGCTCCAGGATCAACTGCTCGCTGTGCTCGCAGGCTGGAAGCAGCACCCGGAGCGAGAGTCAAAGTATCCGGGGGACAGCAACAGCCAGGGCCGAGCCGCTCTGCTCCTCTGCAGCGATCGCTTCCCACCCTGCAGGGACGGACACGCTGCTCTGCAGGAAAGCCCACGAGGAGTGCTGGGACTGAGGAGGGATAGGCAGCGCGTTTCATTTATTTCATGCCAGCAAGCGAGCAAATCCGACTACGTGGGGAGGGGGGAGGAAAAAAAGGCTCCACAGAGTTTGCGTATGCTTTAAGAAAGAAAAAAAAAAGTGGAGGCATAAAAGATAAGGCCTACTACGGGCAAGCTGCCGCTCTGGAAATAAACTTCTGCCTGCTCGCAACTCTCCTGTCGGCTCCTCAGCCCGCACACGAGGCTACGGCGGAGGCGTCGCGGAGCCGGGCTGTGACCCGCGGAGGGCAGCGGCCCCCAGGCGGCCGCTACCGGCCCCGCCGCTCGGGGAAGCGGGGCAGCGGCTCCGGACCGGAGAGCACTCGCGCTGCCCCCCGCCCCGAGGGGGCTCCGGCGGCGGAGCCGCCTCTCCGCTCCTCTCGGCCAGGAAGCCGGCCGCCGGGAGCGGAGGAGCGGCCAGAGGGAAGCGCAGGCTGCCCCCGGGGCTCCGGCTCCCGGCTCAGGGGCCGACAAAAGGCACCGCGCCGCCCGCCCGCCCGCCCGCCCCCGCTGCCCCGAGGCCGGGCGCAGTCCGGACAGCGGGCGGCTGCCTCTCGGCGCGGTGCCGCCCCGCGGCTTACGGCGCTAATGGGATTACGCCGGGCCGAGCGGTGCCCGCCGCTGTCACCGCCCGGGGAGGGTCGCTCCCCGCCGCCCGCCCCGCAGCCCCCGCCGCGCTGCCCGCCCGGCCCCATTGTTCGCCGTGCCGTCCTTACCGTGCGCGGGGCTGGGGCTGCCGGCTCTCCTCGCTGCGGCTGTTGCAGGGGCAGTGGCGCTCGGCCGCCGGAGGTCCGAGCCATTAAAAGCTCCGCGGGGAGGAGAAGGAGAAGAAGGCGGCGGCGGCGGCGGGTGAAGGAGGGCGGCGGAGGGCTGCAGGGAGCAGGGTCGCCATGTCCGGCTTCCAGCGCGGGGAGCCCACCCGGCCGGGCGCGGAGGAAGGAGGCGGCTGCCGCCCGCGGACCGGGGAAGCGGGAACTGGACGCCGGGCAGCGCGGCCGCGCCTCCTCTAACCCTGCCCCCTCCCAGAGGGGGAGCCGCGGGCGGGAGGAGGCGGCCGACAGCCCCCTCCAGCGTTCACACGCGGCGGATCGCCGTGGCCGCCCGTCTCTGCGCTACCCGCGGCGGAGGTAGCGGAGCGCCGCCGTCCGGGTACCTGACGGCCGTCGGGGGCGGGAGCAGCGCCGACCGCTGCGCGGGGCACCTCCCGCCTAGGGGCGGCTGTGAGAGGCGGGCGGTCCGGGTCCGCCTTCCCGCCCCATGGAAGCGGGGGATGTCGCTGCCCCTTTCTGTGGCTTGGGGGACCGTGCTGTTACGGGGCCTGCGGGGACACGGTACCCGGTAGGAAGGTTGCTCCTATTGCTCTGAGAGCCGGCTCGCTTCGTTCATCGTTGGGTGACGGCCATTCCTCGGACAGAATTCAACAAGTGGCGGCAGGCTGGGTGTCAAGGGCTGCCTCTCAAAAACGTCTCCTGTATGTGGGCTGGGAGAGCAAGCTGAGGACCATGCCTCTCTCAGAGCATGAGCACCTCTGTGCTGTGCATTCATTTCCTTGGAGAAGTTCTAGAGCTATGGCAAAAAGGCTCCCAGATATACTTAGGAGAAGCTCTTGAAACACCACTGTCCATATGTTTAACGTAAGCCTTAGGAAGTGCTTTTGTTTTTGGCCCTTTCCTGTCTTTTACCCAGCATTATTTTCCTAAAGAAGTCTGGTGGGACTGAGCACAGCAATGAGCGGCACAGGGGAAACACTTCAGGCCTTATAGGTTCTCTCACTGACTTGGGAGGGAGCAGTGAACTGAATGTGTATTTATAAAGTAACCCTTCTCAGCACTCAGCTTCTATATGCTGTTAGAGGAACCCAGTATGAGAACACCGCAAGCACCTTCTCCTTTAAGCTGTGCCTTTGCTTAATCCTCCAAAGACAAACTCCTCTATTGTCAACAGTAGTGCCTCTGTGCACAAACACCTCACTACACACACCTCGGTGTATCTGCAGGGATGCACCAACCAACCTCCTGAGAGCCATTTCTTTGGTCAGCTCCCAGACCTTAACTGAAGCACACAGGGAACTGACTGAAAGGCTGGAAATTGTCCTTAGCTGTCAACACTTGATAAGAGAGTAACTGTTGTTATTCTCAAAACTTTTCTCAGTATTAAACAGAAGTAATAAGCTGCCGTGCAGCTAGTGATCATTCATTACTGAGCTCCAAATGGCAACAGTGACATATTTTATTGAATGGTAATCTTACTGAGGCATCAAAGATGGTTACACGTTGGCCACTTCTCCAGGGGACACAGACAAGCTCATATCTATCTGGTTGATTCCATTGACTCTCAATTCTGGAGTCTTCTGGAAGAATGGAGCTCAACTAGTGGCCGACATCTAACTGTCTAAAGATGTCAAGAATTTACTCTCTCTCACTGTTTATGCAGTCAGTCATAAAGTCATCTTTCACCCATCTGTTCCCATTGATGATCTCTACAATTCTAAGCAGCACTTTTTCTCTAAAAAGGATTTCTCTTTTGTAAATGACACATGGCCAGCAGCTTGTGTACTTCCGAAAAACATTAATTGCTGCTGTTAGAGTCCTGTAGTACTTAGGGTCACATTTTTTCCACGTTGAATGAGACATGGAATTTGTTGGGACACCAAATAAACAGGACCATTTGAGAGAGGCGGCATGTGTTCTTTTTGAAAAACAGCTGAATTTAGAAAAATTATTCTAGTTAGGTCATGTTTTTGAAAAAAATAAAAATAAAAAAGCTCTGTCTGCATCCACTGACACCGAAGAACTGGAACTGATTTTCAGATTAACCAAAACCAAATGGGCACCACTGTTCAAGTCTGCTTCACCCAAGGAGCGGAAAGGAAGACATGGGTTGAAAGGGTTCCGTCGTCTTGAGTGCCTGCCTCTGTGCCTCCTGCCTGTTTCCCTGTTAAGGAAGAAATAGCAACAGCTGTGATGGAATGCAGGTAACTGCTCTTGGGAAAGCTTTCACATCTTACAGTTTTCTTTCATTGAAATTTTCTCCTATTTGCTGCAAAGTTCTAGAAGGCATCTGCGTACATAGTCAATTATGGCAGAGTACCTTCCATAATCTCACTTTTTTTCCTGCCATATGATAACTTGTTTGCCTTTCTGTGTACTTTGTCAGATCAAATTACTGGACTTGAAGCCTGAGTATGTGGATTAAGTTCTTTGGTATGGTTTACACTGAAGTCAGAGAATGGTCCTTCTGGCCTTAATCAATATCTGTTTTGTAAACTACTTCAAAAATGTGTTGAGTTCAGATATTTTTCTCTGTTTTATTAAGGAGAGAAGCTGAGATGCTGCCCTACTAGTAATGTATTTCAGTACATCTTTTGTCTATGTAATTCTTTTTTTTCATAAACAGATGTTTTCCCTGGAGCTTGAAATTTTGTTTCAAAGACCCTTTCAGCAAATACTTTTGCCCTAGATTTATCAGTATGTTCTGGTGTAAGTGTGGTTTGTGGCTCAATCTTGCAAACTTAAGGCACTAATCAGTCTGTTTTAGGCCTTCTCTCATATGTCTTAATGTTAGTTCTCATAACGTTGTTGGCATGTATCTGTGTCAGCAAGTTGTGATAGTTCACATGTCTTTGCTAATTTAGTTGAAGAGCATGGCAGAGTTCTCCATGCAAGTCTTTCAGTATTATTTCACCATTATCTTTAAGTTTCCCCCGCCTCACTGTTTTTTGTTTACGATGTATTTGTGCTACAGTCTTCAGTTAAGGTGATCGTACCACTTGATTTTCTGGTAGGGTTAGTAGTGTTGGACTGACACATCTTCTTGCTTCTGCATCAGGATTTAACACCTAACTACAGCTAGAAGCAGTGATAATTAACAAGTATATAGTCCTAGCAGTAGAACATATCTTAACTTTGGGGGAAAAACAAGGGGAAAAAGAAAACCCACACACAAAAAGACCCACTGCCAAATAGTAAAGGAATCCACTACCATTCTCAAACGTTAGGAATTTCATTAGGTGAAATACTCAACCATTAAATAGAAGTGACTGAAGTACTAACAAACAGCCCACTAATTACCACAGTTTGTTTACTTCCTGCTCCTACAGGACTGTGAACTAAAAGAGAGCTTTTTGAGGCTAAATGCAAAAGTTTCCCAAGACCTCAAGAATTTACACAAGAGAACCTTTGCCTATCAAGCTAATAGAACAAGTCCCACTTCCTAACTTCATTATTATTGTACAACATCACCTTTGTTACACGTCGTTATATTTACCTTGCGTTGTCCAGTGCGTTTGTGTTTCAGGATGAACGCGTTTGTTACATTAGCTGCTTCTGTGTGCTAAGGTTATCATCAGTGAGTCAATAGATGAATCATCCCTGAAGCTTCAGAGCTAAAAAGTTCACTGGAAATTAATGAACAACTTGTACTCCTCAAAACAACATAAGACTGCATCACTTCTGCTTACTTCACGCTTGCTTTTTCACTTCTGTGCATACACGAAGAAAAGAAAGGCTTATTTTTTCAGTAACACTGAAAATTCTGAAGCATTTCATGGAATCATAGAACCATAGAATAGCTCAGGTTGGAAAAGACCTTAAAGATCATCAAGTCCAACCACAACCTAACCATAGTACCCTAACAACACTCCACTAAATCATGTCCCTGAGCACCACATCCAGACGGTTTTTAAACACGTCCAGGGATGGTGACTCAACCACCTCCCTGGGGAGCCTATTCCAGTGCTTAACAACCCTTTCTGTGAAGAAGTGTTTCCTGATATCCAACCCAAGCTTATCCTGGCACAACTTAAGGCCATTTCCCCTCATCCTGTCACCTGTCACCAGTGAGAAGAGACCAGCCCCGCTCTCTCCGTAAGCACCTTTCAGATATTGGAAGAGAGCAATAAGGTCTCCCCTCAGCCTCCTCTTCCCCTGACTAAACAGCCTCAGTTCCTTCAGTCTCTCCTCATAGGGTATATTCTCCAAGCCCTTCACCAGCCTTGTTGCCCTTCTTTGGACCTGCTCCAGCACTTCAATGCTTTTTCTGTACTGAGGTGCCCAAAACTGAACACAGTACTCGAGGTGAGGCCTCACCAGTGCCAAGTATAGGGGCAGGAGTACTTCCCTGGTCCTGCTCACCACACCATTCCTGATACAAGCCAGGATGACAAAGATGTCAAAGTACTACAATGTAAATAAAAACATTATTGAGAAAATAATAGATTATATTTGCCTGTAAAGTTATATTTTTCAAGTGACGTGTATCAGAATATTTAAGAAAACAGAAGCCAAGAAAATGCAAATTCAATAAAGTAACTGAAGATCCTTTTGCTATTTGTATTCAGGTTTCCTCTCCTAAAATCCATTTTCACCCTTTCTCCCAAAAGAAGGGAAAGAGAACACTGTATTTCAGGACAAAATATGTCTCTCTCCCCTTCAACGATTCCCATCAGAAGCAACATACCTCTTCTATCGTGGTGAGGAGAGAGATAATGAAAGAGAAAACATTTGCAGGTAGGAAATGATTTCATGTGTTAAATAAAAATACTACTGAAGAAGAGCTGGCCTCTTCACCCAGTGCTTTGAGCCCACACTGCAAGGTGCCGTGTTCGGCAGGAGCAATCCTGCTTCTGGACATGGCTTTTAGATACCAACCAACCTCATCCGTCTTTCAGTTCTTTTTTTTTTTTTTTTTTTTGGAGAAGAAAACCAAATCCATTTGAGAACAGAATGTCTCTTAATAACTCAGAGTCTGAGGTAGAACTCCCTGTATCGTGGCTCATTTCCTTCCAGCGCTTTTGTCATTTTGGACAGAGCAAACTTTATAAAAGGTTTGTGTGTGGGAAGGTGATGGTTTCCAGAAAGACTCATACAACTACATTCATTAAATGATTCTGAGACCTTTTAGTACTGTGATGAAGAAGAACCATCTCAGTATCTGGGCTGATATAAGCAAACATAGTTCTAAAACAGGGAAAACAGTGCTGTTTCTACAGCCCCTCAGAACTTATGCCATGAGTAATCACAGCTGAAGAGTACTCTCATATGTATAAAAACTGGAAGAACACAGAACAACGTGGCTCATAGCTTTATCAGACTTAAAGGTTCCCATGACAGTAATATCCCTCTTACTCTCCACTTCCCCCTCCATCCCTCTGCCAATATTTTTACTGTGACTTTCTGCAGGTGAATACATCTGGAACACTGCAGTACCTCCGAATAAATCCTCCTGGGACAGTTTGGGAACCTTATCTCATGCACCATCACATCCAGGATTTCTCATGGCTCTTTTCTAGCTTCATATTGGACAACAGGCATTTCATTTTTACATCAGCTACTCAGAACAGGTGACTTAATTACCATCTTATCCATCGTCCTATTCTTCTGCTTTCACTTTTAGAACACCGAAATTTGGCTGGAGGGAGCAACTGCGAAACCTGTCAGGGCAAACATCCGCTCGCTGTCTGATTTTGCTATCTCAGAATGCAGGCTTTGGGATTAGCCAATTCCTCCAAATGTCAGAGCAGACACCGCGTCTGCTGAGGGCGGTAATGTATTTGCTTCTCATCTGAGACGTGCACCGGAATGAAGAGAAACAAGAGCATTAGCTTCTATTTGGGTTTAATTTCGTTAACGAAATTCCTTCTTCAAAAGGAATCCTTGAGACTTTCTGTGCAGAAAATGAAAGGTACTCAATAATTTACAGAAACAATATTTTACTGCAGAAAGCTTAGCAAGGTCTGCATAATTTACGTTTAATAAAATCAAGTAATCAAATGATTACAGACTTGGAAAGCATTTATTTTCCTGCTTTTTTCTCTTATCCGTTGCACTCATTTTCTTTGTAAGTAGAATTTCAACAGACCACAGAATCACAGAATTGCAGAATTGCAGAATTGGGGCTTGAAGGGACCTCTGGAGATCATGGAGTCCAACCTTCCCTGCTAGAGCACCCTAGGGAAGGGTGTAAAAAAAGCAGAATTAAGACTAAAAGCTATGAAGCATCAATTCCACCACCAAGGAAAAATCTCAACGGCTGTCTACTTTCTGCTGTAGTGTACTTTTGATACGGGAAGGAAAAGTTTCCTTAATGGTCGAGTGGGTTAAGTCTCTCCTTTTTCTCCTATGAGCTCCCATCAGTTTGCAGGCAATGATACGCAGAATTGTTTTCCGTGTTCTTCCCTTTGCAAATGTCCCCACTGGTCAATCACTGCAAAGACTGCACTTCACCTGTTCAGCATGCATGGCAGCGTGGACTCTTCCCGTGAGCTGGAAATGTCTGTGATGATTGCTGTCCTATTCCCGAGGTTGTGATGCTGGCAGACAGACAGGGATGCTCTCTGTACGATCTCTTAGTTTTCTGAGATGCCGAGTGCAGGTGAGGGTGGTATGTGTTTTTCCCATGCCCAACTGTTTCACCCAATTTACATATTTGTAATTCGTGACCACGGCTTCCAATTATTTTCCTGCAATATTTCAGAGAAAAAAATCCCTTATGTCTATTGTATTTTTGCAGTTTCCTCAGTGAGTGGTCTGTATATGCTATGTCTTCATTCCTTCCACTGTTATGGTGCTCCATATCCTTTCATTTCATTGTAAAGTTTTCCATTTTGTGATTATTTTAAATATGAGATTCACTATTTGCTGGGACAGTGAAGTACAGGAGCTTATCATTTTTGCTTTATTGATCTTTAGGGCAAATTTGATCTCAAATAATAATAAAAATAATAATAATCTTAATTTCCTGTGGTGATTTTTTGCTATTTTCAGTAGAATTAAGAAGATAATTAAAAAAAAGAAAATCTCATTCTTTTAGATACTACGTTTCAAAATGAGTTGAATACATAACTGGATTGAATTTACTGCTGAAATAGTGCAGGCTTAACCAGAATAGTTCCCAGGAAATGTCTTAATGTGCCAGGAGTTTTAATAATAGCCTGTACTAAATTTAACCGGTTCTTTATACTAAAGATGCCTATCATCTCATGCCTTTACATTCCAAAGCACATTCTTTCCTTTGATATTTCTAATTGCTTCACCACTGTCTGGTTAGCTCGTTCCCTCCGCAGACTCCCTGTGGTTGCTGACAGCTCTGGCACTGCACATCTGCACTGTGCCATATCTCCCTCTGGCACTGGAGAGGAAACCCTAATCCCTGCTTCCTGCTGTAATGTCTCCTCCTGAAGAGGCAGGCCAGTAACAGAGGGGCTGTGGTTCTCATAAAACTGCACTATTAAAGCTGTTTAATCTTCTACCAGGGGAAAGCAGAGAGCCTCGCTGCATGCCTTGCTTTCTGCTGCACTTTGATCCCTGTGCAGGTTACTTACTAAAATTCAGCATTTCACATTTGCCACTCTCGAATGCCTGAAAAAAGCCTGCATATGAGCTCCTCGAGAAGAGTGCAGGGGGAAAAAGGTCAGAATGTTTCATTATGCTTTTATTCCACTAAGTATTTCTCCTTTGTCTTTTGTTCAGAAGCCATGTAACGCTCAGCACTGCCAAGATGAGAAAGCATTTTTTCCTTTCCAGGCCCCATAGCAAGTGTCTACATGGACATCAGCACTGAAATTGCTTTACGTAAAGCGATTTCTACCCTAGCTGATCCTATATGACCCGTTTGAAGATGTGTTCCCTATATCAGAAAGTTCTGCAGACACAGGGAAGAGCTTTGGAGGTGCACAGAGATTCTGTGCAAACAAAACTATAGGGGGTAAAAAAGTGAGGACAGGAATGCAGTAATGATGGATGAGTGCAAATGGCTGTGGGAGCCTGAGGGAGAAAACATGGGGCATGGGATAAGTGTAGAGCAAGCCTCCCCCTGGTGTGCTTACCCTGCTCCATGATTTATGGACTTGTTGAGGAAGGAGTTTCCTTGAGATGCCTTGCTTAATGAGCACCAACAAGCCTACGCTGACAGAGCTGCCCCAGTTCTCCAGTTTAATTTCTAGACACACCCATCAGAAATTACTTTCACACATTAATTGCAGCACTTGAAAACATCCTCATACATCATTTGGGTACCCAGTTGCGGAGAAATGTTGAATTCCCTATTCACCCACTTCCATACGTTCATGAGTGTGTAGATGCACACACCGTATCCCTCAAGGTTGTCGCCTTTTCAACGTGAAGAGCCCTTATTTTTTTTTCAGGGCCACTTCAGGTGGGTGGCACTGTGAATGGATGAAACTTCTCCCCTCTTTCTTAACCTTTGTCTCCTTTTCCATGCACCGGCATTAGGATCATGCTCAAACACAGGGCCAAGTTGCACAGTCACTCATACAGCACGGTCTGCAACGGGAGAGAAAGAGGAGTTCTTATGAGGAAAATCAGCCTAAAGCCTTTCAGTGGTGCTCTTTTTCCAATCAAAGCAATCATTTTTTTCCACCATCATTATGGTATTATCAGAGAAATTTAGGATTCAGGGGAAAACTAATCTTGATTCTTTTTTAGATGACCCAATAACTGCCCCTGGTTGTGTTTTGAAGTTAGAGAAGATATTTAGGTTCCTAAACCTCTCAGTTTGCCCACAAAGTTCAGGTGATTTGATGTTAGGAAGCCAATTCTTAAGGAAGTTGTTTGAATTTTTAGTACCTGTTTCATAAGGGAAAACATCGGCAACTGTGTTGGAGAAGAATAAAAGACCTACAAAACACAGCTGGAAACAGAGCATCTTTTCTATTGGAATAGCAGGGGCTTGGGCCTAGCAGGCCAAACACCGCAGACGAGATGGCTTTTGTCTTGCCCTCACTTTTCAGCCATCTGCTGCTCCTATGTCAGAACCTACAAAACATTATTGAATGTTTATCTTAGGAAAAAAGAAGTTACAGTGGGCAACCACTCAGAGCTCTGTTTTACATTCATCACGAGTGATGAAGGGAGCACAGGTCCTGCTGGTTTGGGCTAGGCCATTTCAGTGCTGATTTGGGTGTTTATTTGTTTCTGTTTTTTTTTTTTTTTTTTTTTTTTTCAGAGCTATAAATATTAGTTATCTCTTTCTACCTTTCCACTTGAAATGTACCTTCTTATTACAGCCTGCTACCCCCAGCAATGTCTGCAAGCTTTTGCTCTTTATAAGGACAGGAATCCACACTTCAGATGTTAATACGGAGCCCCAGGAGCCCAGCCATGAGCCACAGTTCCTTTCTTTCTCTAATTTTCCTTCTCCATGTCTGCTAATACCACCTGAGACAAACCACCTGTGCTGTGCACACACCGTCAGTAAACAGCAGTTACCGTTAACACCTTCCTGTAGAACAGCCCTGGTAAGAGACACCTTCCCCAACCAGAGACTAAGGAGCAATAAACTCCCCTAGCACAGTGCACGGCACTCTGATACTCAGCTGCATCGTCTCCATCTGCTGGCCAGAAGAAACTCCAGCTGGAGCACGGAACACACTTCAAGCTAACTGTTGATACGGCCTCATTTTAGGAAATTTTGGTGTGCCATCTTTTCCTATGTTTTTTTTCCCCATTTAGGAATACCTAAACAGACAACTTTTTGGTGATATTTTTTACCCAAAGTAACGATGACTACACGTCTCCACAGTAAAAACATCTCTTGGTGTTTTATTCTCAGTAGGTACTTTTAAATGGCGATATTGCACAATTAAAGTAATTCTGGCAAGGTCAGCTTCCCCATTTCAAGGTACTGTGTTATGATCACATTTTTCATGTCGGAATCCAAACTGTGGGTTTTACCTAAAACTTTATTTATTTACTTATTTATTTATTCCTGGAAAATTACCATTTGTTTTTTAAGTAGTGTATGAACTGAATATTAAACGTCTGTTAATTTACATCAATCCTATCGCCTCGGGATAGGACCCTACTGTTATTAAAGAACAATGTTTTAACAGCATGCATTGCACATGAGGAACGTACTTCAGACATATTAAAAAAAACATGAAACCAAACCTTTCTGTTGCTACTTCAAAAATAAGCAGTCTCACAATCAATGCAGAAATACTGTGTTAGAGAGATACCCTCCTCCCTTCTACCCCCCACAGAAGCTGGTGAGTAGTGCTGACAGTGTGTACAAAACAAGAGATGGGCAAGGACCTCCTGTGTCACCCTGACTGAAGACAAACCCAGTTTCCTGCACTCACTACTCACTCAGGAATTCTTCAGCTTTCACCCATGGGCAGTACTCCCCTTGGGAGCGTCTGCCAGCACATATTCATCCATCCTTTTCTGGAAGATGCAGGGGTGGTTTGTTGTGACAATCCAGCATACCATTTTAGCATTTAGCATTGAACCTCCTTTGCTAGGAGCAACATACAGCACCACGTACTTCAAGAAAAACTCAAAACCCAGCCCAACCAACCAATTAAAAAAAAACAACAAGCCCCTAAACCAACCAACCAAAAATCCTTAAGGCATTAACTACTGTTAAATTTTCATTAGCTAACGTTAAGCAAGCAAAACTCTGTTACAAATGTAAGTTATCCTTAAAACAAGAGTGGTTCCAGTACCAAACTCAAAGGATCCACTGATTTCATGGTTTAGCAGCTGCAAAAATTTGCTGGACCTGCAGAAAGGTCACAGACAACGTCTTGAGTGGGAATGAGAAATCACAAACCAAGCAGACTGAAACGTACTGGTCCTCTCTTCGCTTCTTGAAAACATATGGAGGAAATTACCTTACGGGCCTGAGCGAGTGACAGAACAGCTCCGGCAGCGGCTGTAGGAGCAGTCTCCTCAGGCAGAAATTGTCATTTTTTGTCTCCAGATCAGAGGTGAATTACACACGAACTCCAGCCTTACAGCGCTCTGGGATCACGGTGCCAGGTCACCACTCCTTGCCTGGATTTCCAATGGAGCAGCCATTAGAGGACATTTGGTTTCTTCTCTATCGCGTGATTGGAAAGATTGGTGTTGATTTTGAAGGCAAGATCTGCGAACACATAAATCAAACCCAAGCATTGGGCCCCACGGGCCATGAAGGGACAAGATGCTGCCTTTGAAAAGCAAACACACTGATGGAGAAAGGCATTCTAAAACTTGTGTGACAAACCAATAGACAAGCTGTGCTGTCACCAAGTTTAGCATTTTGTATTTAGAGGTATGAAACGTCATGTCCCAGGTGGTTCCTCAGTCCTCACATCTCTTCTGCATCAGAAACAAATATGTGGAAACCTCTTCCTGAGATAAGAAAGAAGCAACTTCATGGCTTCTGGGGTAGTCTGCATTTCCCTCTCTCTCGTGAGAGAGAATGAATTCAGTAGAGGCAGAGGCACACACATGGTTTGTATCTGTTACCAGAGGCTAAATGCGATGAAGCAGAAGACAGAAATCTGACTCTATGACAGAAGGAGATGCCAATGGAGGTAACTTATACCCTCCAGAAATAAGAGTGTCATCTAAAGCTTACAAGTGAATGAGAATTAATTAGCAGATAATTTACCTGTCAATGTGAAACACCTCAGTGGGTTGAGGAATCTCCATGAGAGCTGACTCAATGAGGCAGCAAGGGGATGGCTGAGACTGCTGGGGAGACAATATTTTGTACTTATTGAACCCAGGAGTAGGGAAATAAGAGGTTCCAGGAAATCCATTTCCAAGCGGTTGCACTGCAGTACAACCGTGGATGTTACTCAGTGCCATTGTACTGCTAATTATAAACACCATCTGAAGGATGACTGGAGGTACTAACCACATATAGTCTACCAGCACCAACTTGGAGAGCAACGAAACATTTCCTTACGATTAAGCATTAGATGATCTAGATACATCTGTGTTCCTTCACTGAGTTGATTGAGCTGCAGATTATTTACACACCAACATCATCACAGATACCTTATATCAGGTGAGATCAACCCCATGACCATTATCCAGTGCTTATCCCAGACTCCTGACATCCCAATAGATGCTGAACTGTCTTGAGAGATGTTCTTTAAAGCAAAGCAACGCAAACACCTTTGTGGCCATCACCTCTACCAGACAGAAGCATAGGTCATGTTCCCTGAAGTCAACAAATGCGTTTCTTAGAACTTAAGAGCTTCTTGTGATCCATGCAAGTACAGCTAGGAGAGAATCGAATGATTAAGAAGCAAAGGCTGATTGCTCCCCACAGTAAAATACATCAAAGTTGGAAAAAAAAATACAGGGTGGCAGCCACTTGACTTCATGATTTTTCACACTACTCCTACTGGATGTGGAAGACTCTGTACACACACACACCCCCATGGAAAGCACTAGGGCAGAAATAAAGCTCCAGATCACGAGCCCAGGTGGATGCATACCCAGGACATAGATGCATACACAGAGCCGTTAGGAAATTCACCTTCCTTAATTCTTTATTTCATCAAAAATTCCAGCTGTGCAACACATTGTACTCTCACGCCTTACTCCATACATGAGACTGAAAGATTCAGACTTGTAGAAAATAGCAGACAACATTTGGCATAGCTGCTCTGTGCTGTGGAGCACCAGCCCTTGTACTCCGCATTACACTGAAGTCTCTGCAGAGAGAAAGTGATGACAATGGGTCCCGACTGTACACAAACGCTGCGTCAAGACCATACATCTACCAAGTCATTTTCTTACACAGATGAGAGTTTTGATGGGAACTCACCTAGGCTTTGGACAGTGAACTGCTTCTAAAAACAAGGAACCCTTCTGTTTAGCTGTCTGGGAGGGTTTGGGACACCTCTTTGCTCTGGCAATGCAGATCACGGCTGCCATTTGCAGTGCTCTTTGTGCTACATGAGGTACTTCAACCAAATTCAGTGGCAGAGTATTCCAAGTGAAGCGTAACCTGAAAGTGGTTGAAATAAAACTATGTCCCTTCCCATATCAGTAACCACTGCTAGATTCCTTCCTAAGAGCAGCTTTTTATTTTTTGCTTATGGCAGATAAAGCTACTGTTGACACTACATGTTTTTTGGGCAACCACACCTCGCTGCTCAAGGAAGATCAAGAACGATTGATGGCAAAGGAAGGTTTGTACTCATATAAACATTAAGTAAGGAACTTGAAAAGCTAAAACTAGCACTGAGAGTTTTTTAAATGGTGAAAACAATTCAGCCTTTAAAGCTCACGAGTTAAGAAAATGCTACAGGTTTGGCTTTTCTCTGACAAATTCACGGGGAACCTCTGTGTACTTCAAGGAACTGATCTGCACTGACTTATTCAGTGCTCTTTCCTTTGATAAAAGGATTATTAACAAGGTAGAAGCAACTGCACGGTGCTGTTCGGTGCTCCTCTGGCACACAGAGCAACCTGCATTCTCAGTTCTACTTGGTCCAAATTATTTGGGCTGAAAGAAAGATAAAAGTCGGTCCGCTGGGACTGCAACTTCAATGTTACTCTCAGAAAGCCAAAGTCAATGTTGTTTTTGGGATCGTAACAGAAGTTCAACTACCTTTTCCCAAACACTGGCATTCCAAAGAATGGGAATGAAATTTTGAGGGAAAAGGTAAAAAAAAAAAAAAAAGGAAGCTGTGGGGAACAACTTAAGTGTTTTAGACTGAAGGGAAATTCACATAAAGACAACTGAAACTTAAACAGGAAACAACAAAGATTTAAATAACTAATCAGCGATTGAGGTAACTGTGCTGACTTGCAGTTCTCTCACAGTACTGCTACCTAATCCTTACCAATTCATGTCACAATGTACGAGTGCTTCAATTTTGCAAATGCAAGATTAAAAACAATTAACAAAATGGGACCTGGAAATTATTCTATTATTACTATTATTTCAGCTGCTTCTGAATGAACTACAGTGTCAGTCCATACGGTTAAGGCATTTCATGTCACAAATATTAGGATATAACAGTCCTGGACAGCCTCTGATATACCTTAGTCTGTACTATTTTATTCAAACAATTTTCAGAGGCAAAACTAAGCTTACTCTTGACAGTGAATTCATTACATGTAAATTTCCACCTTTCCTTGTTTATAAAGGAAGAAAACTTGCACCTTCTTTCAAAAGACATGCATGTTTTGAGGGTCTACTGAGATTGCATTTGACTTGGAAAGACACTCCAGTGAAGAAGTTAAAAAAACCCATCGATATATATTCCAGCATCTTGAAAGTAATAAAAGCACAAACTTCACACTGACCTTTGTTAGAACTCCAACACTCTACATGTTTATTTTAGCTTTAGGTTAGCCAGGAAATGGTGTACTGCTCTTACTGTACTAAAAAAAACCACCTGAAACAGTTCTTGATTCTTTCAGGTCAGGGAACCAATTACATAAAAAAAAAACCCAAAAACATACTACCAGTTAACACTGGCTGCCGGATCATGTCACACATTTGCAGCTGGAATGACACTCCATTTTATAAGTTACGAAATGCAATTACACCTGAACATAAAACATTTTTAAGATACGTAAATTTACTGTCTTAAGAGGAATGCAGTTAAGTTTCCATTCTACACACTTGGGTGAAAAATTTGTTAAAAAGTCAAGCGAAAATGCATAAAATCTGTAATAGGCAACAATATACAAAGTTTCAAATATAAAATCATGACTTGTATAGCTTGGTACTTGCATCTTTTCACAAGAGGGAATTAAAAGAACCACACATCACTGGACTTCTACACAAGCTTCTTGTGTTTCAATGTCATTTATTGAGGAGTGAATGAGATACTGTCAGACATGCCAAAAAGACTTCACATTCAAGGGCTGGAAGCTGAACAGCTTTCCTCATTGAGTCACTGTACAAGTTGTTTTTGGGAATCTGGAAGTGCGATCAATGAGGTCTTCATGCTCGATGTTTTTGTCTTCGGTTTTGCATCTTTTGATCTACTAACTTGTCGGGCAGAAGGACACTTTCTACCCTACAAAAGACTCACACTCCAATTAATACAATTAACACTAGATGTAGAGAAATGTTTATCTGTTATAACATACATCTACTGCTGAATACAAGGTCTTAAAGCTGTTTCTTAATTCATTATGTCTAATGAGAAAATTCAACTTGTTTCCCTTTCGCCATCGTATGGATGGCTAATACCGTTAGAAAAATACTCTTCAGTGCTATTGTAGGGTTTACAGGAAACTTCTTCAGTGTTGTGGGACAGATACCGACTTAAACACCATTCTGAAAGAATGCTTCTTCCTGTTGCCACTGCCTGTAGGTTGCAGAAGAATGGCCTACACGCACTACAGTTCTGTTTTACTCAAAAAAAGAAACAAAAGAAACCTAAACAATAGGGTAAACGTTTATTTGGAGTTAGTTTTCTTGCAGATGATGCTTAAGGCCCTTCAAGCAGAGTTCAGGAGCTCCTGTATGGCTGCCTGTTGATCTGCATTGAGCTGTGATATGCATTCTGTCCACAGTCCTCCGGATGTCTAGAAAAAACAGAGAAGTTGGGTTTATAGGGGCTCACAAGCTTTTAAGGCACATACTGCAATCTTATATGTTTAGAAAGCTCAGCATTCACCGGATTTTTGTAATACATATGCTAAAGGACAGACTGAAATCTTCACGTATACACGATTCTGCATTCAGAGAGATGCCCCGAAATACTCAAAGGCAAACTGTGGTTAAATAGCACCACAGTCACTTGATTTGAAATTCCTGGGAACTCCCCATAACTAAGTGGGTCAAACCAAAAACTGACTCTTCATTCCTTAGTTGACAGTGCCTAACCATTTGCACTGAAGCTGAAAGATCAACATCCAGGCAAAAACAATTGGTGCTAAAATAAATAGGTTATCTTTTGGGCACTCAGGCATCAGTAATGTCTTCAGAGGAACTGAGCGCTGCGATTATAGCACAACTACAGTGAGTGAATGAGGCTGTAACTCTGCTGCAGATGCACAGGATTACTCTTTAGATAGAAGAACAGTAAGCTTCCTTCTACAGAGAAGGCATTCAGCTGTTTACTGGTAAATGTAAACCCACATCCACCTTTGCCTCACTATACCTCATGTGTGCTACCATTTTCAAGTTAAGAGTAGAAAATCCTGAAAATGAAAAAAAGTTTTGGAAAAAGCATTGATTTGGCTACAAAAAGATGGAAGCAACTTGCACCTTGTCTTATGTGACTAGCTTTGACATCGGATTTGTAACAGCAGTGTACTTTAAGTACATTTAGAAGACTGTTTTACTCCAAGTTTTTATTTTCAGCTTTATTATAAATGCCCTTTTCTCACACTTTGTTTCTAAAGCATTAAAAATGGATTCAGACTTTGGAAACAAAGAACTCAAGTGTTGCTTTTTGGTTTGTTTTAAGTAAGATCAGATATTTTATACTCTCGACGTATTGTGGAATGTTGCAGAACTACGTGTGCTCTGCCAGCATTTATGACATTTGAATTGATACTACACTGAAATATTCCTGGCATGAGAACATCTAAGCACGAGGGAAAAAAAGTTTATATGAGATTCCAGCTCTGACCGTAACGCTACTCATGTCAGATGCTGGCAGTGGAACAGCTCACTCAGAAAACTGCAAAAGAAAGTCCTTCTGCCTGCTGCTGCTTCCCAGATTCCAGGAAACTGCTAGCACTTACGCAGCCTCCAAAGTTCCTTCTATGGGCTAAAATACTTGCAATGCTCTACTAAAGTCAAATTACTATATGTGGAGAGATGCAAGGTTGGCAACAGTAAGCTACAATTATTAATCAACAAAAAAGCCACCAACAGCAAAAACAGACAAACAAAATCCCTAACAAATAAACCCACGTCATGAGCTTCAAGATTTCCCCCCCCCCCCCCCCCCCCAGTCTTAAACTATTTGAGACAAAACTAGTTTCCACCCTATCTATGCCTACCAGTCTTGGTCAAAACAGAACTTCGAAAAGCAAGACAAAACAATACACAACTAGTCTATACAGGTACATACGAGCTAGACTGAACAAACGTATTGGCAAATCCTAAGTTCCATACCCAGACTTTAAATACTAACAGCAACGAATTCATATCTGTAAATGAGAATCCACAGTGGCCACCCTTGCATGAGTTTCATTCCTAATTTTTGGTTGATTTAAGTCCCTCATTTGGCATTTCAGCAAAGGAAGTTATTTTCTACCAGACATACTAGATCTCACAGGCTGACAGAGTCATCCAAGTAAATCCTTCCCAAAATCCAGTATTCCTACAACTCTTGAACCCAAGTTTTCCCAAAGGATGACAGGTACAAGGGGCAATGATTGAATAGCTGCTGCTCCAAATCCCATACACATTTTATAGGCCGTACGCTTGCCAGGCACATTACTTTCTATCACAGAACAGCCTGGGTTGAAAAGGACTACAATGATCATCGAGTTTCAACCCCCCTGCAATGTGCAGGGTCACCAACCATTAGACCAGGCTGCCCAGAGCCACATGCAGCCATACTGTCCTTCTATCATTAGATGCTGTAACTGTCAAGTAAACCTGATGCTAACAGGTGGGCTATGCATCTTAGGACTTTAATTAACAAGCATCTGAGAAACTTGGATATAAAAACAGACTTGACTCCTTTATTCAAGTGCAAACATTACCAAGTTCTAACAGAAATGGCTCTAGGAACGTCCCACAATCTCCATCATCATTGGTTGAAGCGCCACTGTTTAAGGAGACAAGGCTCTCAGAACTAGTCTGACAGTTTTGATGCTTCTGAAAGCAAATCCTAAGTGTTCCCCTTTATGTATAAGAAAGAAAGTGTTTACCTGCACTTGGCGAACAACATTAGCCAATCGCTTGGTACATGGATCTTCATGTTTAATAGCTTCATGGATTTCACCATCCGCAATTATACTGAATATTCTGGGAAGGTTAGAGTTGTTGGGACCAAGGACAACTGGATTGTTGCTGTTACGATAAAAATACACATTACAAATAAAGCAATGTTTAACTAAAGAACTTAATGTAAACATTTCACATTTAAGCTGAGTGATTTTGAAATATCTTATTCTTAAGCTGCTTGTTTACATCCAAGTTTCACTCAGCTTAGCAAGTATGCATAGCTTTGTTGCTTGCTGACAGAATGTTCCTCCTCCTGTTAATATTTAACCAGCTGATTTTTAATCCACCTACACTTTATCAGAAAGAAGTTCTGTCCTTTATGGAAATGCTGAGTTCCATGCAGATGAAACTGTAAATAAAGTGACAGAAATACCCTGCCTGAAAGGGCTTCTTTCTCTCTCTCAGTGCTCTAAGGGGGAAGAGGTTGTATTACTGGTGTCAATAGAGCACCAGTGACCTCAGCTCTCTGCCAGCACTCTCGCTGACACCACCAGTAAACAGTTTTGCTCTCTCTTTCCCAGCCAAGTTCTGGAGCAAAGGAGTGCTGGCAGCCAGCAACTGAGAAGGAAAACACATTCTGCTTCCAGCCCTGCCACCTACCACTGCTGTAACACGGGGACTGTGAATGTGGGACAGACAGAGCTCTAGAGAAGAGCATGGCAAGGCTGAGCACTGTGCGCACAGCTGGGGACAAGAGAAGTGTGCTGGTATACAGAAGTGAAGAGTTCTAATAAGTGTGTATGTACATACAGGTCAGTATTGCCATGTTGTCTCCCTACAACTGTCTCCTTTTTCAACTTACAGATGTGAATTAGGATGATAATAGTGACTGTTTGTAGATTAGCAATACCATTCCGGAAGACACTGCTGTGACTTTCCAAATTATCTTCTTCAAAGCATAAGGGAATTAACCTGACAGCTTCTCAGTTTTAGAAAATGAATGCAAAGAAATGATCTGCAAACGAGCTCACTTTCTGCATAACATCGATAACATCACCTTACCTCTCAATTAAGTCACACAAATAATTGAAAGTATGAACAGCTTCTTCTTTATCTTCATGAAGTGGAAGCCATGATAACCAGTGTGGCAGGACTTCTTCAACATTTACACAGTCTGGCTTGAACTTCATTATCTTCCCTACAGCTGAAATGCAGTTCTCTGTTGCATTGACATTCTCTTTGGTTTTGGCATCTGGCGACTGAATGACTCTCACCAGCAATGGAAGCGCCTCTGATAGAGAAAACAACAGAAGAATAAAATTTAATGCACAATCAGGTTGTATTTTACTAACATCACAAATTCTACAAGAGATGACTACTTAAACTAAAGAAGTCTGTAAACTATATTGTGGTGTTTGTGTTTGTTCACCCATGCAGCAAAATCCAGCCATCCCACTCCACTACTGCCCCACTACTCTGGCTGTCCCAGCGTCCCACTGCTTTTGGGTTCTTCCTTGCTCAATAACCCATAAAATACATAGATAGAGGAAAGAAGAAGACAGCTAACACACAAGTTTGAGTTTGCTTTACAAGGGCAGAAGAGGAAAAATAGTTATCATCTGCTGTCTCTCAACTGAAGTTACACGACCTACAATATACAACTCCTAATTTATGGGAAAAAGGAAGTAGACAACTAACGTTATCTATCAGCTTCTATAAACGTTGATGATTAAAAACACCACTTTAATTTGGACAGCGGCGCATGTCAACAGTGCCTGCCTGCTGCGTATCTATTGCATGTCTGCATACACATGTATATAGACAAACATATTCCTGGCCTGCTAAAAGGTGCATTAGCAAAAGCTCATAGAAGTAAATTCATATGGTGATCCCATCTGGTATAGTTTGCATAGCAAAAATCAAACTTCAAGGAAAAATGCCAACTTTCTTGCTGCATTAACAACAATTTATTTTAAATGGTCATGTGGGCAACCACGTGCATACATACTTCTTATGAATATTGATGTCACACTTCTAACCCATAGAATCTCCAAGGTTGGAAAAGACCTCTAAGATCGTCTACCTATTGCCCAACCATCCACCTGCCACCAATACTGCCCACTAAGCCACGACTTTCAGTACCACATCTACATGTTTCATGCACACTTCCAGATTCAGTGACTCCACCACCTCCCGGAAAGTCCATTCCAGTGCCTGACCACCCTTTTGGAGAAGTTTTTTCTAATATCCAACCTGAACCTCCCTTAGTGCTTCTCAAGGCCATTCCCTCTCATCCTACTGCTTGTTACCCAGGAGAAGAGGCTGACCTCCATCTCACCACTTGTGTCCATGCAGACTTCAGAAACACGGGAACAACTGACCTTGTGTTCCACTAAAAATATAATCCCAAATCTGTAAAATTCCATACCAGCATAAAAACAGGCTGTGGAATTGTACAGAAAGCACACTTCAAAGCAACTCCTATTACTGAAGAGTGAAATCTCACACCACAATTTCCATCAGTAAGCATTGCAGTTAACTGATGCACAATTACACTTGCTATACACAGAGTTTGATTTCTGAAGAATTCAGTAGCTGGGATTAGGATTAACCCTAAAATAAAGAGGATACTTTTATGTATCTGATAACATTAAAGAACCACAGAAATATTCAGAAACATTGGTCAGTAGAACCACCAGCCTATGTAATGAATGCATGTAACCAAAGGTGAGCAATACTTCTTTTGAGAGACAGTGTGGATATGGCTGTGGCAGGGAGCAGCACATGCAGGACCACCCATTGAAGAAGTTTTACCTGGTGAACACATACCTGTGCAAAAGGGACGATAGTTGTCCCCACCAAATTGTGCCATCACTCCAACACCATAGGCAGCTGCTTGCCTCACCTCTGGGCTGTTATCACATATTGACTGCAGCATCGGCCTCAGGAAGTACTCGGCATACTTGAATGAGGAGGGGCTGCAGTGCTCTATGATGTCATCAAAAATACAAAGTCCCCACTGCCTATCCGGCCATGGCCTCTGTGGACACTGCAGCAAAACCAGGTAATATTTAAGCCACCTTAAACTAGGTAATTTTGTGCAGTCAATGATTATATTAACAGTAACAGCGGTCCAGTATTTCTGTTAAATTCTTATATTAAATTTAATCCTACAAATCATCGGTTTCAATAGTGATAGTTGCAGCATTATCAAACAAAATACAGGAGAATTTCTCATTAATTAAGAGAATGATGATTTTAGGTTAAGTCCTTCACCTCTCTTTCATGCTCCTTTACCTGTTCCATTATCAATTTATCCCCACTAGTCTGCAACACCTCTTCTTTTGCTCTCTCCTTGCAGAGAGCATTGGGCTGCCCCACACAAACTACACTCCTCAAAAGGCTTGTGTGGATCAATGGTCCTGAGTATGGCAACACTGACATTAAAATTAGCTTAGCAGTGCAATTTGCAAAGAGCATGGCTTAACCTCCAATCAGACCTGGAACCAAACCTGGACATGACCGTTCTGTACAACAACTACTGCTACATTTTATCTACCAAATTCTCCCAGATGCCTGTGTAGGAGACCTATCAGACATACAGGGAAACAGAACAAGAAGGAAAAACACAATAAAAAGAGAATAGGGTACTTACAATTAAGTTGACAATTAGTGGAAGTAGCCTTTCAAACCATGGCAACACCTTCTCCTTATAACTGCTGAATATTGAGTGCAAAATGTCGGATACTTTAGTCAAAATATAAACGTCACTGTCATCCTGATAGGAAAGATACAACTCACACTGAGACTAATGATCCTTAACATATAGGAAATCACATGAAACACTATCATTTCTAAACTATTTACCATGCAACAAAGCTTGCTACAACACAGCACTTAAGTTTCTACACTGTCAGGTGTAATCTTAGCAGTGACTCTGGAATATATATGCACACATGAAAATAAGAGGTCCATCTGGCTTGGCATGGCTTTTTTTTTCTTTTAAATAACCAATAACAGATGTGTAGGGGTAGGAAGTAACACATGTACAACATACACCTCCTCCTACGCTGCATCAAATCATCAGAACAAAGTTACTACTCAAGGCAGGGCTGTATCCAGATATTTGACTGACATTACTCTTCGATTATCTTCCTCGACTCCTGTCCTTGCCTTTATGTATCCCATAACATTTCCGCTGTCTTGAGGTAAGGGCTACATACACAATTATGGGACCAAAGGTGTACAATCAGATGTTGCTCGTTATCATATCTTAATTCTGTTCGTATGGCAAGGTGACATTCCAGTCCTACTCTTACTTTCACAAGACAATGCATACAAGTCTTCCTTTCAGTCTTCAAAAACAAAAAATCAACAACAAATACGAATGGAAGTATTTAAGAATGCCTTGAAACTCTGTTGCAGAGAGTGGATACAGCCTCTCTGAAATTGTTCTGTTTGCCAGCATTTTCTCTCATTATCACTCTACAGCAACAGTTATAAACAAGCTTAAATATGGCAAATAAGAACAGAAAAAACAGTCAGGAGGGGCTTTTGACTCAAAACTTTTGCATTTTTTTTGTAGTTGGTTTTGATCCCAAGACACTGCCATTATGCAGGTGCCCAAGTTTACCCTTTTGAATGTTAGCCTGATGTTCCCAAAAGGAAAGGGGCACAGAAAACGCACTGTAATTTAATAAAGCATTTACATATATGTGCATAGTCTGTTAAGATGAATTCTGGTCTGAAAACAGCTTAAATTCAAGTAGACGAGCTTTAATTACTCATCATGTGGCAGAAATTTCTTATTTCTTAAATTCATTGAGTATCCTCTCTTTCATTATAAGCAGCAGTGACTTATTCTTTATCACTCTTCCCATAACACTGATGATTTAATGGAACTATTCTATTTCTTTCGCAGTCACCTCTACTTCAAACTAAAGACAGCTCAGTATCTTAGCAAAGTCACTTGGGTACTCTCTCACCAGCAAACACATTATACCAGCTGTTCATTCTGTTGTCCTACTTTGATACTCATGATACTATTTTAGGCCTGTCCTTTTTGAGACAGGCTCTTGATCTCACATGTCTGCAGTACAGGTATCAGAGGTCTGCTCCAAGTTTAAAATGGGCCACGTAGGTCATAAGGTACAAAGAAAAAGCCAGTCAGCAAAGACGTGCCTCGGACTATCACAAAAGCATTTGACAGCAGACTATTAAAAAAAAATACTATCTAAGAACTGTTTGAGAAGACACAGTAAGTGAAAAGCTAGATCTCAAAATTTGTCCTTTAGTATATTGGGCAAGGAAACCTCTGGTATTTTCCAATTCATGCAAGTATTGTGACTCATTTAGTGAAGAAATATGGCAACAGTGCATTCTTCCAGGAAGAAACAATTGTGAGAAGGTGCATGATGTTTTAACTTAGTCATCTCTTTGTCATGTACTTCCACCTCAGTGCTTTATGAAGGGAAAAGCTTCCCAAGCCAACTTACTTCATCTTGTAATGACTCCTCAACTTGTTCATCATAGTCTTCATCTTGTCTTTTCACTAAAGAAAGAAAAAACCAAAACATTTTAAACCATTATATTGCCTCAGCAGCAATGTAACAGATTCAGAAAGAAACTTCCAAACACTATCTTGACTTCTGCCCTTGCCTTTATGTATCCCATAATATTTCTGCTGCCTTGAGGTAAGGGCTACATACACAATTATGGGACCAAAGGTGTACAATCAGGTGTTGCTCGTTATCATATCTTAATTCTGTTCATATGGCAAGGTGACAGTCCAACAAAACACTATCCAAAGATGGAAGCTTAAAGACAAATTCTTCTTGCAAGACCTTTCACAGAAAAACAAATATGACAGCTCAGACCAAGAATATGTAAAACAGCACGAAATCTATCCATAACCACAAAAAAGTGCATATAAATAAGGCATTATTATTGCTTTAAAACTGCAAAGACTTCAGAGGTGAAAAAACACAGAAGCGACAACACTATGGACATAAGAGCTGTCAAGTAATCTGTACATAAAACTCTGACTAAATGACACTATTTCAGCAAATCATGACATCTCCACCCTCCCAGAGCTTGCAAACACTCATCAGCTTACGCTGTCTCCAAGTCCAACTGGTGGAATATGAAAATTAAAGAAATCCCAACTAGGCATTCTTGTATTCAGAAACAATTAAATTCTGTTTGAAGAACTATCACATTAACAGGACTTTTTGCTGACCTACCCTGTCTTAATTCTTGGTTTTTAAAGTGCTCTTCTAGTTTTCCTTTTAATATTCCTCCGAGCTCTTCAAAGTGTTCGTTGTTAAGGCATCCGTCGCCCATTACCTCGATGCACTAGTGAAAGAAAATGATCTGTTTTTCAGACTTAAGGTACCCGGAGCAGTCTCAATGAAAACCAAAACGTGCACAGAGTCTTTTAATTCATGCTTCAAGTGACCACTAGCAGAAATAACTAACAGAACTTTCATGCGGTGATCAATTCTCACGTTAATCAAGTAAAGTGCAACTTCACTGTACATTTCACCCACGTTGTTCGAGTGGTTTGTGATTAAAACAAGCCTGGTGTTTATTTTAGCTTAATATTTATTCCACCCCCCCCCAGAGATTCAAAATGCCTACGTACAATCAGAAAACTCAGAGCAGACATGTATAAGCAACTTTGGTATTAATTTAAACAGCTGAAAGAAGAAAGAACGTTAAGAACGTTCAGAAAGAACGTTTTTAAGAAAAAAGAACGTTACCTTTGCAAAAGAATGCATTATTTCTGAAAGAACATCTGAATCTGGTTCCGTCCCAATGGCTTTGATGAGCGCATCGCACATGAAGTGCCACATCTGTGTGAGGTACTCAGGCCCGCGCACTCTGGCACATTCAAGAAGGAGAGGCATCGACTCTGCTGCCGCCACTCGAACACGTTTTGTTATTAAGGAAACAAAATGACCCAGGCCAACGAAAGAGTGCTTCAAATGTCAGTATTAGTGACTATAATGACATTTGTTTCCTACCCAAAGTTGACTCTTCATTATGCTTTGATTTCTTAGATGAGCGGTAAGATTATATTTAAAGGGGGATTATAAACAGGAGGGAAATCGACTTTCTACATGAGTAGTGATAGGACAGACAGTTCTAAACTAAAGGAAGGGAGATTTAGATTAGATGTCAAGAGGAAGTCTTTCACAGAGAGAGCGGTGAGGTGCTGGCACAGGCTGCTCAGAGAGGCTGGGAGTGCCCCATCCCTGGAGGTGTTCAACACCAGGTTGGATGGGGCCCTGGGCAGCCTGGTCTAGTGCCTGATTAAGCAGCTGGGAACCCCGCCTGCAGCAGGGGGGGTGGAATTTGATGATCTCTGAGGTTCCTTCCAACACAAGCCGTTCTATGATTCTATGATTAAGAATAAGAAAATTAAACTGTTTGCTATTCAGAAGTTGCTTCAAGCCCATTTCAAGCAAGAAACACATCGAGTTGCCTGAATTTGTCGATGCAAACAAAACTTTCTGCACAGCTTGCTTACTATGTTACAGGTGAGCTTATTTAAGAGAAGCTAAAGGGAAAACTAGGATTTATTGACTAAAGATGTGTAAAAAAAACATTCTCAGAAAAAGACTTCCATAAAGCAGTAGGACAATACAACATCAGTACTTTCTATTCACCGAGCCTGGTGGTGTTCAAAGAGCGTTTGGATGTTGTGTTGAGGGACATGGTTTAGTGAGAACCATTGGTGAAGGGCGAATGGTTGGGCTGGATGATCCTGTGGGTCTTTTCCAACCTTAGCGATTCTATGATTGATTCTATTCATTTAGGGAAACATTGTAAGCATGACTGACTTTTCCTAAACTAAGCTTCCATTTTTCACAGTAGGATTTGTTAGCAGGATATCATCATGGAAGTAGAACTTCAACAATGGAACCATCAGCTTTACAACTTGTTCAGTGTACTCCACAAACCCTTCCTTTAGCTCTTTCGCATAGCAAACCTGAAACACAAAACATGGAAGTGCCATGTTAACATGCCACGTTATGTGCAATATTTAATGGAAAAAATCAGCAGTCACAAAAAAAGTTAGAATTCTTCAACATCTCCAATGCTGCAGAAGTTCTGCAAACGAAGATCAGCTCTGTTCACCTTAAAAATTTAAGGTTCTAAAAAAATTATCTTCAAACAATAGGAAAATAAGTTGCCTGAATCCTAAACTCAATGCTATCACCAAAAGAAAAACAAAGCTATTTAACTCGGTACTATAAAGAATGGCTTTGTTATGGATTTTGGCCTTGGACTTCATTGTCCAGCAATACACACATCACCAAGGTTGCCTTATTACTCACCAGCATTTGGCATGCAGTTGCTTTCTCTTCAAGACCTGCAGTTTTGATTCCGAAACTTTGCTGATCTCCTAGGTTTACAAACTCCCAACCATCATCATCACTCATATTCTCCATATCTTGTGCTGTTTTCAAAACAAAACAAAAAAAAAACCATTTACTTCAAATACAACCATTTACTTCAGCGTTTTTCAAGCAAAGCATCAGCTTAAAACCTACTGTCTAAAAGAGCTACTTCAGGTTTAATGGATGCAGTTTTCATTAGAGGGCCCATGACAACAGGAAGGTACTGCTGAAATTCCTTTCCAAGAATTTTGCACATTCTGGCCCACGCTGAGATCATGTAAGAAATCTGTAAGAGAGGACAGTCAAAGTTTTCACGTCTCACATTTCCTTCTAGTGCATATTTATAATGATATCATAAAGAAAGAACACTTTACAATAGATTTTTTTTTTCCCCCTCAAAGAAAGTCAGTAGGGCATAAGATAGATTTAAAAAGAGAAGACTGAGAAAAACCCAAATCTGATATGCACATTATGTACAAATGAAGCTTGAGAAGACCTCTCCCCCAAGCCTTTATATGAAACAATGCATTGACATCTCTTATCAAAGGTGTGGTAGTATAAGATATACACGTAAGGCAATCACAACACTCTTCAAAAGAGAATTTCTTTCTGAAATGAATGATTTCCTGAATTCAAGTGATACTATTGACTGAGTCTCATTCCTTTCCTTGCAGAACCAAAGACTAATGTAGTGTTTTATGAGGAATGTCTCAGTTGCACAAGTCAAAATAGTTCTTTACTCACTAGAACAGCTGCCTAATAGAACTCATGGAACTATTTATAAGAAGATGACAGCAAAGGAATAGTCACACAATGCCAAATAAAGTAGCAGCTATGAGACAAGGGATGAATGTCCATACAGCAAATATAGATTCTGGATGTCAGATCTCCTAACCAGGGACATCTCAGGGCAGTCAATCCCTTATAAACGATGTGGTTAACTGTTAGCCTAACTGCAACTACTTTTTTTTTTTTCCCCTCTTTAAGGAATGTCACATGCACAACGAACATTTTAAATCCTAACAAGCAAGACAGAAATAAGTTTAACATACTTGTGGATCATCGTCTTCTAGATCACTGAAGTCTGTCTGTGTCTTCAATAACAGCTGCATTACATCTGATGCGTCCTGCATAAACTAAATGTAGGAAAACGTGCTTTTAAAGGCAAATCAAAGGAGTACTTTGCTGAAACTCTTAACACCAAACAATGTAAGTGTTTATGTCCAACACGTTATCAAGACAGAAGTTAAAGCTTCAGAAAGCCTGATATGTAGATCCAAAGAAAGAATGTGTTTTCACTTGTAAGAGTCACTGAAGGATTCTGGCCTTCAGCCTCACAGCACGTCTATTCACATACTTGAAAGCATGAAGAGAGCTGTTTAAAAACAAATCACCAAAACCTACTTAAGTACCTTTTACTCCTGCAGACCAGGAATAAACCAAGAGCATAAGCTACTAATGAGATAGCAATATTTTAAGTCATATCAGATGCTTCAGTGTAGTTACTCACACCCTCTTTTCACTTCCTGCATTCCTATTAGTCCTCCAAGAAGAATTTACTGAAGGTTAGTCTTTTCTTAATCCGTACATCATGTTATTCTACTTTAAGTATGATTTTGTCTTCCTCACTCAATAAAATGAAAATCTGTGTCCATAATTCAAACTTGCTATCAGAACATCACATCTTAGACAGTCCTTCACACTTGCTTATTGGCACTTTTACAATATGCACTCTAACCAACACATAATCAACTAAAAAAAATCCCTGCCAAATGCACTGAAGCTCGTTACAAGTGACTGCTTTCAGTTCTATAGCAAAAGCACACTCAAACATTTCCAAGCATCTGACCATAAAAAAAACTACAACCAAACAAGATCACCTATGCTAAGCTTCCTTTTAACTATTTAAATCTTAGCCACCATTATGACACTGCTTAAATGAGATGCTCCAGTATTTCTCTTTTAAAAAAAAAAAGAAAAACCCACTCACTATCAACATGAGAATAACTTAAGTTGATGTATTTTAGTAATATTCCATTCTGAATTTGTGAATCTAAACAGAAAGACGGTGAATACAGTTACCAGAGAAGAAAACAGAAGTGCAAACATTGAAACCTGCAACATAACTATATGTTTAAAAAGTGATCATGTCAATTCATTGTAAGCATCACAAGAAACAAGCCTGCTTGAAAATACGTTCAGATAGACAGATAAGATTATAGTATGAATCACAGAATGGCTTGGAAGAGACCTTAAAGCCCATCCAGTTCTGCCATGGGCAGAGCTGCTACCCACTAAATCAGGCTCCCCAAGGCCCCATCCAACCTGGCCTTGAACACCTCCACAGCCTCTCTGGGCAACTTGTTCCCAGCCCCACCACCATCTGCATTAAAAAAAAAACTTCCCCCTAAAATCTAACCTAAATCTCCCCTCTTCTAGTTTAAAACAACCATTTCCCCTTGTCCTATCACTACCAGACACCGTAAAAAGTCTGTCTCCTTCCTGCTTATAAGCTACCTTCAAGTACTCGAAGGCCACAATCGTGCCTCCCTGGAGCCTTCTATTTTCCAAGTTGAGATCTTACCTTTTCTTTACCAACAGCAAGACCAATTAGGCTGATGCATTCAATAGTTTTTCCTCGCAGAAGCCTCAGTTCCTTCTGGACAGCATTCTCAACAATGTGTTTTAAAGAGGTCATAAATAAGTCATAGTATGGAACAAACTTCTCCTCTGCTGTATCTGCAACCGATGCTATTGAAGTCACAACTTGCTCCAAAACCAGCTTAGTGCCTTTCTGTATCAACTTGAAGAGAGGAAAATAAAGTGTTATATTTCCAAAGCAAGTATTTTAATGAACAGCATTCAAAAATCGAAAAACATGCTCATGGGCATATCCTCATTCTTGTCTGTTTGTAATGACAGTA
Source organism: Gallus gallus (assembly GCF_016699485.2). NCBI lineage: Eukaryota > Metazoa > Chordata > Aves > Galliformes > Phasianidae > Gallus > Gallus gallus. The sequence goes on from NC_052532.1 coordinate 145,142,983, forward strand.
GATCTGTCTACTGGTTTGTAGTTCACAGTTCAGCTACACTTAGTTGTACACATGCAAGAGATCACGCGCTGTGAAGCTGTTCATCCAGTACATTATACCTCTTGTAGTTTTATCACCATAGTGGAATGAAGATGCTTCACTAGGTTATCCAGATATGGAATTAGCAGTGACTTTGGACAGTCTTCAGTGAAGTTTATGAGCGCTGCGGCAGCATGGGCTTGAACACGCTGGTTGTCTTGATCCTCCATGGTCTGCAGAAGAGCTGCTATCACCTGAAATAGAAATGAACATTTACAGAAAAGCAAGTTTCTGAATGGAACATCTTTTGTTTGTTTGTTTTGTGCTGTTTTACTACTTACTTTCTCATGAAATTTCTTTTGGAAGCCAGGTGCAAAGTCAGTCGCCATTTGTCCGATAGCATTACAAGCAGCGTATCTCACTCTTGGATGCTGAAAAATTAATTGCCCTCAAATGATTAAGAAGTAGTCACAAGAGCAGAAATGAAAACGTTTTGAAATAACGAACTGTATTACACTCACCGGGTCCTGAAGGAATAGCAGAACAAAATTAACTATCTCATTTAAAATTCCTTCCATCTGTTGGTGGCAACCTTCTCCGATGGCTGAGAGAGCCATCAAGCCTGCGTGTCTGTACTTCCAGTCAGCTACAGAAGATTAAAGAAACATAGACATTAAGAAGACAAACCACTTCTATTTGAGGGGTGGGGCAGCGGCAGGAAGAATAGGTGAGGGAAGGGAAATAAATGCAACTGGTTTACTTTGCAAATACGTTTTTGATCTTTCTCATCTGTACTTTCAGTGATACACGAAAACTGGAGTGCCTAATCCAGGCCAAATCCACACCTAACCAAAATCTAAGCAGCAGATACAATTATGTACACAGTACTAACATCCGGGAATAGCATTTTAATTAAATGAGCTAACCAGGGAAACATTTTTTTCCTGTGTTAGAGCAGCCTACATTATACTCTCTAGGTCAGGGGGGAAAAGAAAGGTCTACGGAATCAAATATATGAATTTAAAACAAAGAAATAGTCAGAACTAAAACATTCAGAAGTGGCATCAGAACTGTTTAACAACAGTGATATTTCACTTAGGGCTAATGAGGCTTTCTCCCCATCGAGTCCTATTAGTCTCATCTTAGAGAAGTGGGTATTGTGGCATTTGATCTTTCACCATCTCCTTTTTCAGGAAGAGATGGAGTATCATCTCGATAGAGGATACAGTGAAGCAGTTTATTTTTTGTTATTTACACTAATTGGATGTTCTTAGTTAAGAACTTCCTATCAATGAGTATCTCTGAATCAAATGGTACCTACTGCATCTCCCTTTCCCAAAGAAGGAAAGATACCTGCTAGGTACTGCTCTAACCCAACAGAAAGATAGCTGATAAGTCTGATGCTACGTGACCTCCTACAGGAGTAAAGGTCTTACAACCATTAAACTCTACTCTTCTCTGTGGGCTCTACAGAACACAGCATTTGCCGGTCTGAAAGCTATTAATATCAGAAGAGAAACACTAAAGGGAGTTTTTGGGAACAGATTTCTGAAGAAAATTCCCAAGGAGACCTTATCAATTTTCATGCTCTGCAGGTGATACCTTGAATGGCCCTCTATTCCCCATCCTAGAGGGTAACAGCCTCTTTTCATCTGAGTTTTAAATTATTGAAGGAGGATATGCATAGAGAAATATTATCTTCTTTGCATTATTTTCTATATTGACAGCTCAACTCACAAGTCAACTGAAAGTAAGCATACTTTTTCTGTTTTGGAAGGCTGCCTGAGCTAGCATTACAGGTCTTTGCAAGAAGAAAAGCGGCATTCAAAGGGATTGATAAATGATATATGTAACTATCTCATGGAACCAATACTTAAATCATCATAATCAAACACAGACAGCCTACCACAGACTTCTGTGTTTTGATGCATCAAATTCGGGAGTAGGGGGTGTGACAGAGACAAATTCTTGTTTCAGGACTGTAATGTATTAGAAATTCACTTAAATGCAGCACTTCCAAAGAGATCCGAGCTTCAGATCACCAGGGCACACTTAAGGTATCCTATGACACTGCACACTGACTGAGAACAGCAGAAAACAAGACAAAAATCAGTCTGTTGTGTTTTTGACATCTGCTCAGCTGTTTGGGGTCCAGTCTTAATGCACTCTATATAAGTCTTAATAAATCCCAGTATAAAGGGAAGCGTTGCATTTCAAAGTACACAGCACTTGCATTTTTTGCTGCTGAAATCAAAAGAAGCGTATGAAACGCATCGCTTAGCTCAGCAGAAAGACTTCAGAGGTATCAAAGTTCCTGGAAAGTTAACAAGTGCAAAAAAATTTGCATTGACTTACGATTCTGAAGCATCTGCATAATATGTTCTTTAATCATAGGTAAAACAAGCTTTCCTCCGAGGCCACACGCCATCCTGTCCAGCGCACTCTCACCAGCCACTGCATTGCTAAACAACAAAAAAGAGCAAACGTTTGACATCTACAACAAAACAAACAGTTTGGGTTTTTTGTGTAGTTCTACTCCTCAAGCTTTTGCCACCTGAATACAGACCAGACTCCATCAGTAAATAAGGTAAGCCCAAGTCTAAAAGCACACATGATGGATGCTTTGGCCATAGAATAGCTACTTAACCTCCACAAAAAGCTTACTATCTGTAGAACTAATAATAGTGGCCAGCATATTTTTGTATAAATCGTCCAGCAAGGCTGCCATATCAGTACTACAGCAGCACACCCCCTGGCCAATGACTCAGGCAGGAAACATCCATTCCAGGTGAGAAATGTGTGACTTGCAGTCAGAACTGACAATAGCCAAACATTACCTAAATACAATGACTTGTTTTACCCAGTAGAATTAATCCTTACAGACAAATGAATGAAGTTTTCAGGACACAGCTAGATGCTGTTGCAGTCTGGGTATGGCTTCCCCTCTAATAACTCAAGGTTATTATAGTACCTTCTAGACACTACGCTGACCGAAAAGCTGAACAATGGTCCAGAATAGGATGAATCTCTTTCCTCTGTCAAATATCAGTTGGCTGGGCCATAAATAGAGGTCTTCAAACTATCATGCTTGAATCCCCAGGTCTCTTTAGAAAAGTATATACAGTCTAAAAATTCACATGCTGCAAGCAAAACTGCTCGCACAAAGACATCGACAACGTCGTATGTTCCTCTTCAGATTAATCATGTTCTGATAGAAGCATCACCAGCCAGAGCATGGCCACATAGATTCAGACTGGAGCAAACTCACTGGAGTTTTTGGCTCCTTTCATCTGCAATGACGCCCCTCGAGTTCCTTCCTTCCACCATTAATTCGTACATTCAATTTGAGGAAATAAAGGTAGTATTAGCTCACAAAAATGACCACACATCTCTGTGCAACATTTGCAAAGCTTTTGCCAGGGAACAAGGAAGTCGGATTAGAGTCTTCCTTCTTTTTAGAATTTCACTGCTGTGTGAAGCCAAAGGGACAAAGAGACTGGAAATGCTAAATAATCCCTGATGCTTTTGAGTACACTGACTCACATCCCCCTTAGTCAGATCCGAACACACCCTAAGTAGGCTGCAGCCTGATTACTATTAGCCAGTTTCTTGGACTGCAAATAAATTCCAGGCATCTTACATAGCTAGAAAGTACTCAAGCACAAGAAGCTAGAAAACATATCATGCTCATTAACAACTCTCTACAAAGACGAACTTCGGTGGTGGGAAATGCACAGTAACATGAGTGAATGTGCTGAAAGAATAAGCAAATACAATCTCCACAAGCTAGCTGATTTCTAGGATTTTCTATCAAACTCTCCAGCTCTCCTACTATTTTGACAACCAGAACAGCTGAGTTTCTCCTTTAGGAAAAGTCTAAATTGTTCTTTTACCTTTGCTTACTACTTTTAACAGAAGGAATTTCACACTAGAATCCACACTTGTGTTGAGAAGAACTACTCTGCTGAGAGTAAAGAGAAATTGGCATGCCTCAAGGGGATGATTCAGAGTACTTACTAAGCTGCCTAAAGCAGGTCGTCGGAATGAAACCCCACACCCTAAACGACCTGATAAGGATTTCAACTTTAACTTTCAGTATTCTATTTACCCTTGAAATTTAACAGAATGAAAAGGCTCTCATACTTGACAAACTTGAATGCCAGTATGGCAAACTGCAATAGTTGAAGAAGCAGGATGAGCTAAAATGCTCTAATTACCATGAGGAGGAAGGGGGGTGGAGGAAGGTAGTTTAGTTCCCATTCCATAATCAAGAGGAACCAAAAGAAGTGTCCCAACTTGAGCATAAGAGTATACAGGTTGTTCCATAAATTCCTGTGCATCAGTTCTGCAAGCAGCTTGTATGCCTGGATATCTAGTACAAGTTGCTATGTAGATCAGTAGTAACACAGTATCTCCTCTACTGTTTATCTTCCTATGAGTATTTCCAACTAGTTTGCTAATTTATGAGATGGGGGAAAAGATCTGTAAGACAGAAGTAAGTATTTCCAGGCTAAACTACAAAATTACTATATATAAAAACTGCAAGAACGAGTTTGGAAAGCTGCTTCAGAGAAGGAAAAGTTGCATAACTAATACAACTGAGGCTCTACTAAGAACACATTGATTAAAGAAAGTGATTTTCTCCTCATGACTCTTTAAGGGCTTCCTCCTCTTTTGTGCATGTGGTAAAATTTGTACTCTGTCACAAACTGTTCTGAAACACCCATTACATCAGAGGACTCAAGGAAGAGACAGATGTTGCAAAAAGCACCTAGCCCTTTTTTTTACCAAAGGACACCGTGTCTTTGCAGATGTGTGGACATAACCATCTCACTGCACATATTTCTGCTTTCTTCTACTTCATTCTACCTCTATTTGGACAGGGGCAGACATGGGAGCCCGTAGACATACCACTGCCTAGAGTGAAAAGTTGGAGGAAGCTACAAAGCACGCAGGAATTCAGGAAGACTGGACATGTTTAGCAGGCCTCCCTTCCTTACCGTAAGACAAGACAAGCTGCTAGTAGCCATACCAAGAGATATATAATAATAGCAAAACAAACAACTTTTTGAGCCAGACAGAGGCCAGCATGGAATCCCACAACACATACTACCATCTCTTCAAAATAAAGCATTTCTTTTTTCTTTATCACCACCTTTTCAAGGGCCCGGATCATGAAAAATACGTAGCAAATGGTTGGAGGTGACTAAAATCAGTGTCGCTCAGCTTTGGTTCCAGCTGATTTCAGGAAAAGCTCAATTTAATAGATCAGAACTGAATTCTAAACTGAGTAAATAACATAAAAAAAACAGAAGGTGTAAAAGTGAAAAGTTAAAACAGTGCAAAACAGCAGGCAAGACAACAGGCAACTTACAGATGTGCATTACAGCAATAAGCAAATACTGACAGAATTTATTTACTTGCCAAACAGTACCTAAATAATCTACAGATAAACTGTTCTTGCAACCAAGTGTGGCTATTTACAATTACAGATCTCCTACATTTATCTTTTGTTACTTGAAGTTATCAGTTCATGCTACAGTTTTAATTTTTCCTCTTCAGTGTCTATGAACGTTCTTATATACCGCTCATGACTGGGAAAACAATTTAAGAGTTGACTGAGCAAAGAGAAAGTAATGCATTGCAGTCATCTGTATCCTGTATTTACAAGCTACCGTTAGCTATGCAATCTTGACAGTATATTGAAACAACGAGTTGCACAATTACCTGTCAAAATCATCATCTTCAAGCTCATCTGCATTTGCCCAATCTTCATCTTCTTCCAAGTCAACCATCATTGCTAACATCTGAGGAACTGAAATGGTAAGTTTTTAAACTCAGGTTGTTTCATTAAAATAGATTCTCAAAGAACAAGTCTAAGTTGTAAGTTTCCCTTTAGAAATCGTTGAAGGAAAAGGCCTCTTCTTCCCATAGCAGACAGCCAAGTCTGTCTGTCAAACTGCAGCAGCAAAAAAATTCAGAACAGATTTTCAGAACGTTAAAATCCAGACGAATGAAAAAAAAGCTGAGAGCTTTTCATATCAAAAAAATCATACTGCCTGTGCTGCTGCTCAGATTTACTGCCTGATTGGGTATACTGTAACTGATGAATTTCATAATACTTCTACTACTGTTAGCTACAAAAAAGGCACAGTCCTAAGCAAGCTCACCTCCCTGCACAGCTGGACAGATGAGAAACTCCTGCTGAACTGACTGATGACAGATGAAAATATCAGTATCGCGTAACAAGTACAAAAAAAGATCAAATCATGGATTGATTTGCTTGACGTGGCTACGCGGCTTCAGCCAGACATATCAAGATAGCTTAATGGACATTATCATGTCTCTAGTGTGATGCTTAAGTGTCAGAATTCTCTGTACTTACTACTCACCGAAAATCATTTCTTCAAGAAAAATCTATTAGAGCCCAGAAGCATTTCAGACACAGACACTCATAAGCACATGTGAAAATGATCTATTGACATAACTCAGACAGGTGGAAGTCAATCGTTATCTGCCACCAGTGCTATAAAGTCCCAACAACTCACATCAATCTTAATTACTGCTAACAAGTACGGCTGAGAACACACCACCACCCTAAGCTGTTTGGCTGTCATTGTATCTAAAAGCCTGCAAGCATTGAATATGTGAAGCATGTTCATTGAATATGAACTTGGTTGCAAGTGAGTACAACTTTACAGAGAATTTTTGTTTTTTTAACATAGAGTTGTACAGTACAGTTTCATTGTTGTCCCAACAGGCCCTCAAAATTTAACTACTGCCAGTGTGTGGGTTATTCGTTTATAATGAAGACAACTGAGCTTTGCTTACTGCCAAAGCATGCCAAGACTTCCCACTTCTGAGGCAAAACTACCACCAAAGCTAGGCTGCATCTTTGATTTCTAGGCAATAAGCAAATAAAAAAACCCCTCATCTTGAAGATGGAGCTCAGAGGGGGAAACGTGAACCCAAGTGAATCCCTGAGCAGAAAACTCAGGGAACAGGACACTTCTTGCTCCTAAATCAGGGTCACGTTCCACAAACCCAACATAAGGTGACAGTTTTACCTAAGATCAGATTCCAGCTGTGGAAAAATTAAGTGATTCAGCAACTTTTTAGTTGAATGAAAACAGAAAGTCCTTTAAACTAAAACACAAAACCAACACAAAAGCAATCCGTCTTTGTTACCCTTTTAGCATTCTCTGAACATAACTGCTTTATGAGCTCTGCAAAAGGATTTTTTTGTTTTGTTTTAAATCTTAGTGATTCATTAAGAGTGATTTTACAGCAGGTTGCAAACCAAAGGCATTTCACTTCCATGTGGTGTCTTATCCTAAGAAAGTATCTTGATACAAACGTTTCATCCCAAAGTAGCAATTACCTCTCCAATATAAAAGTAAAGCATTCTAAAGGGATATGGCTTCTCTGCTATGCTGCCTGACTAGCTAAGAAGCTTACAGTGATTTGGAGACATTCAGCAAGTTTCAAGTTAATATTCTCAGCAAGCTACAGGATGGAGAGAACACAGCATTCTGAACAGTTTGTAAAACATCTCAAATATGAAAATTCTCATTCTTTAGAAAGCTATTCTATAAGTATACAAAATGTCTAGTCAATAGCTTCAATAATGCTGATCAGATTCAGCTGTAACATTTTCCAGAAGTTTTATGATTGCTTTAGAGATCTATAGATCCATAACTTGCCTAAGCTTATGATTAAAAAGAATGTGTGGCAGAGTGAGGAAAAAAATACCCTTCCAAAGAATAGGCCACTCTGCTGTGTCAGTGTCCTCATCTGCTCGCAAGAAGGGTTTAAAAGGCAGAGAAATACCAGTGTGTCTGCTCATTTAAAAGCACTGCTGCTTGGACCATCCAGAAGGGTTATTTTTAGTACCTCAAATAATCCATGACTAAAAAAGCACCTCTCCAAAGAATTTACCATTTGCATGTTTAATAGACTAATTAGTTCAAGTGTTTACACGAGCATCTGATTTCTAAACTCATAGCTTTAAGTCAACACTGAAGCCCAACACTCATGCCGAATTCCTTCAGCCTTCAATTGCCAGCACCACAGAGTATCTGGCCTACATACCAAACTCCAAACGTAGGACTTCAGAACTGAACACATCCACTTTTTTTAAACATTACAAGTTCCTCAAGCCAGCAGAACAGCACGAAAGCTGTATTTTCCTTGGAAACACCTAATGAGAGTCCGCTGTGGCTCTATACAAATTTCTGGTGGCTGCATAAGCAGATTAGTTGATGAAGAGTCATAATAAAAAAGCATAAGAAAATTCTCCACAAGAAAATTCAACTCTGTCACTTCAAGTCACCAGCAGCAGCAAAAAAAAAAGACATTTGATACATTTTTGCTACCTGAACATCTGCAAAGTCAGTTTAATAAAGTAAAAGGCAAGTTATTTCAGAGAAAATGAATAAAATACTTACTGGCTTGTGCAACAATGTTTGTATGCCTCCTCAGCATAGCAGCAGCAGTTTCTGACAAGGTCACAATCACTTCGAGCGCCAACTGACGCTGCATGTTACTGAGATTGGTGTCTGCACACAACTACAATCCAGGAGATTGGAGCCAACAGTTAGAACAGATATTTCAAAGGAACAAAGATAGCAGTTTAAAAAGGTTCCTAGCTTTACCCTCAGGCTTAGCTGCAGCGTGGGTTCTAAGTGTGGTCGCAAATACTTTGGAACAGAATCTGCAATTTCTACGAGGGACTTCAGGACAGAGTCGTCATTTTGATAGCAGGAATCATTTACGGCCTATAAAGGGTAAGATGAAAATAAGATGATTAAATAAAAAGCAAACAGCATATCACAGGGACTGCAAAGAATCACAGAATCACCAAGGTTGGAAAAGACCTTCAAGATAATATAGCCCAACCATCCACCTGTCACCAATATTGCCTGCCAAACCATGTCCCTCAGTACAACATCTAAGTGTTCCTTGAACACCCCCAGAGATGGTGACTCCATCACCTCCCTGGGCAGCCCATTCCAGTGCCTGACCACTCAGAGAGAGAGTTCAGCCAGAATCTCCCCTGTGTCAACTTGAGGCCATTCCCTTCAGTCCTACCACTAGCTACACAGGAAAAGAGGCCGACACCCACCTCACCACAACCTCCCTTCAGGTATTTATAGAGAGCAATAAGGTCTCCCGAGTCTCCTCTTCTCCAGAGGAAACAATCTCAGCTCCTTCAGCTGTTTCTCATAAGACTTGTGCTCCAGACCCCTCATAGCTTCACTGCCCTCCTCTGGACACGCTCCAGGGCCTCAATGTCTTTCTTGTAGTGAGGGGCCCAAAACTGAACACCATATTCAAGATGTGGCCACAAGCCAGGATGCCATTGGCCTTTTTGGCCATCTGGGCACACTGCTGGCTCACGTTCAGAAATCACATACCGGGTCCAAAACCTACAAGCTTTCTGTAAATAAGAAGTATTTTTGCGTCTTCCCTTCTTGCAGCTCTCCCTCATTCTGATTCTGAAGAGGTACAACGCAGTATTTTCTGGAAGTCTCTTCAGAACTCCAGATTCTACAGTCATTTTATCACTGACAGTGTATGAGACAAGACCAGGTTGCTGAACTTGCAGAACAAGTTCAAAACATATGTCGAGTCCTAAAACACAGAGGCAGTTATCAGTAGTATAGAACACCAGCAATTAGACTCAACTGAAGTCCCAGTCACTTTTTACCACTGCTACAAGTTCAATCTCTTTGATAGAAGATTCAACACTCATTTCTGGAAGTTCAGCTTCCAACAGAACTGCTGCAGAAATCTGACAAAGGACTGAATTGCTAAGTCAGATTTTTAGTTTTACACAATTTAAAAAAATCACTGCAATACTTCAACAACAACAACAACAAGCATCCAACTGTCTCCAAAGGTCACTCACCGCTATTCTAACACATCCCATCTCCTATTTATAAACTGGGATTTTCATACCCATCTTGTGTTACCACAGCCAGAGAATCAAGTCCTCCTCACAATAAGGTATTTTAAAACACGGCCTCTGTAGCGTAGCCCTGTGATCAACAGTTGCAAAATAGTTGAAAATTCAAGCCAGGTGCTGCAGCACAATGGTTAACGTGAACTTTTAGAAGGTAAAATAGCTTATATAGATAGTTATATCACACAAAGTGGGATATTAATCTGTAGCCTAAGAACAGCTTACTATTTAATTGCTGAACATCAAGACAAATGGAATGCCTACCCAAATCCTGCCCTGCTCCCACTCATGCAGTACTTAGTAGCCAAGGTCCTCTTAATTCCAATTTGAACAATACAGTTGCCACTGCCAAAATCAAAGGCTAAACCACCAAATAGTGAACTCCATATCCAAATATGCACCTCACACAGTCTAGTGCACATTTTCAACATCAGCTTATACAAAAAAACCTTCCTCTCCCTTTCCATTTAAGATCAAGCAGAATGCCAACAGTTGCAGTAGACAGAAAACTTGGCATAACTTATTTTTTTTAGCTTGCCACAATGCTCACGTGGGCCAGGTTTACAGCTTACACTGTCAGAAACAGCCTCCTGTACTGACTGCAAGCAAGAAGTCTCTCTTTATCCTCAACTTAGCCTAATTCAAAACACGTTCACTACAGTTCTTATCACGCGTAGCCAGCAACTTCCACTTCTGTACTGCTACAGACAGTGAGCAGACCCAAGACATAGCAGCCCCTCATAGCTGAAATCATTTGTTTCCACTTTTGCTTACAATAGGCTTCCCCACAAAAGTAAACTTACACCAACTTATGAACTTACAGAATACCAACCTTTGCTCAACTGTTTCCCTCCTAAAATGGTCCTAATCAAGTCTCAGACATCATATGAAGCACAGTAAGTCATTCTGCTTGCAAATTCAATTTAGGAAACAGTAAAGATCATTTTATCCAGACTGCTGTTCTGACTTTGAGATCTTTGATCAGAATAATTCTGTGCTTTCCTCTACACTGACGAGGTATGGCATATCACAGGTAAATGATTTCATTGTCTACCAGAAACCTCCAGATAGCCTATATTTAAAGTATATTTCAATATCAAGGTTAATTAAAAAGTGGTACAATTCTCACTTGAATGCCTTACGAACAATTTAAACTCATTTATCTACACAGTGCCCGTTGACCAGCATTTAACTATTCTCCTTCAACTTGTCAATTACCTTTATTTACAAAATCCCGTTTTGGTTTCCATCTTGCTGGTGACCGATGTCAGGTTAATTAACACATTTAATTAATCCAGGTCTCAGCAAAGATTTATACACTACATCAGTTTGCAGGCTGATAATTTCTCCTTGGATCCAGTCAACACAGACACATTAACAGCACATTACTGCTTACTTGTGTGGTTTCTTACCTGCAAGATTCCAGGTAACAAGTCTGCAAAATGTTTAAGAAGGGGAATATTGTGCTCATTAGCAAGCACAAATGCAGCTGCAGCTCTAGCAGACAGAGTCTTGATCTAGAAGGTGGGATTAGAGAAATAAACGTGAGGAACTGGTAACAAAACACATATTTGTTTTCTTCTAACACTATGCCCACTGTAAGACTCAGCTGGATTATCATTTTCTTTTTACATTTTCCTAATAGATGTAGAAACCAGTTGTTAACATGGACTTTTGCATCTTGCTTTAAATTAAGGTAAAACGGTAAGATTCTCAGCACCTCTGTCCTCTGAGATACCAGGAAGTTTATCACATTATTCTTCTGAGTTAGCATGTATTTCCCATTTTTTTCTGTTTTCATCTCAAAAAAAAGCTACCTTCCCCAGCTTCCTTTCCAACCTCAAAGTCCCATTATTCAAAAAGTGTGATTTAAGTTCTTAAAACATGCTTCTGTGTAAAGGCATGATTTGTGGTACTTTTAAAATTGTTACTCAGTTGACTTTCAAAGGTCAGACAAAGTAACCCGCGGAGGAACAGAAAACTGAGCCCATATATCACAGCAGGGTTTCCTACACTTGCCCAGCATTTTCCTGAACAAGAGAAACACTTTCAAAGTACAATTCTCTGAACAAATCAATAAATCTGAAGCCTTCCAGAAAAGCAAGGCTTGCTACATGCCCATAGAGCAAACCATGCATGACCAGTACAGAATGTATCTATTCTGTTAAACATGAGGGCCAGAAAGTGGGCTTAACAATGAGTTTCTGATCACTCACACTGCCAATTAAAACCCCTGGCTCTGTGTTTAGTCACTACAAATACGTTTCTCCGTGCATAACTGCCAGGCAAGAGTTTTGGCCAATGCAGTGATATGAGCCAGTAAGCCCACCTTAGGACCATGAGAACATCTGACCCTTTTGTTTTACTGTAGGCATAGTTAAAACTCCTCCAGATGTACACTGACTTCAGGTACCACGATCCTCTGGTTGGAATCTTAATGTTTGAAACCACTACAATAAACTCGGAGTGAGAAAAACAATCAAAAACAACAGTCTTACTGATGGATGCTCCTGATCTTGCATACACTGAACCAGCATCCTTTTAATAACCTCCAAATAATGTTGCTGCTGATTTCCAAAAATGCCAGGAAAATTCCTGAAAAGATAAAGACAAGAACATTAACACAACTTCCCACAGTTCAACTGTAACTGCTACCTTAAACTTACCTATTGTTTTAGATATAGGTTGCAACCATACACGCATTGGCATTTATTGAACTCTTAGAACAAAATAAACGCAACTTATGATTACTTGTTAATTAAGTAGTGACAGTGTTTACTATATTTTTACATATATGACTTGGATCACCTGTGAAAATGTGTCAAAGCCTGAAAGCTTACCAGAAAATATGCAGAGCAGCTTCACGAAGTCCAACGTTTTGAGAACTGACAGAATCAAATAAGAATTTCAGAACATCTGGCCACTGGTTGTTTCCATCTTCATCTAGATGAAACACGACAAGGGTTGTCAGGGAAGCAAGGATGAGATAAGCATAAGCAAGATAAGAGTGGATCTCTCTCAATTAAGTCGGGCAAATAGTCATCAATACTGAAGTTCAGAACAACTGATGTGAGGAAGCATCCAAATCACAGCATAAGATACGGCTAAAATGGTAGATCCAAAGGCACAACGTGATCTCTATTTACTGCTATAACAGTATTCAAGAGTAACTGCTCAGCATAACATTCATTAGAATTGAAATGTAATGTCTTTCTAAAACTTCATTCAATTTCACCTCCGGAAATTTAAAAAGCAGAACTAAGGAATCTTATTTTTGTCTGATCAAGAATAATGTAAGCAAACATCACATTTTATTTGAAATCCCCAAATCAATTAACACACAATGTGCTGAAGCATACACAACACATGAGAAAAAACCAAAACTATCAACACGATATTAGCTGAAATAAAGTACCTATCAAGTTCCTGGCCAGCTCAGCAACAATGTCACAGATTTTTTTCCTCATACTGGACTGTGCTTCCAACTGAATAATCAACAGCAGCCCAGTTTTGAGTGAGGTCTGATCATCAGGTGAGAGAGCAGGATAAACTTCTTCAAAAGCGGAAGACAAAAGGCGTCGTAGAAGGACAGCTGCCATCTGTCGTGCCTGTTGGATGAGACAGCATGTATGTTAAAAGAGTTCTGACGTGAAACTCAAAGGAAGAAGAGAGAACCCCCTCCATGAGTAACTGTAGCGCTCCATAAACCAATCGGTTTTTAAAAAGGAACAACATAGAGGCAGAACTAGTAGGCAAGTCAACGACAAGAACTAGAAATTTAGCACCTATCTTGTTTTGAGGGTCCCTATACAATTTTCTTTCTGTGTTATCTGCCTCTGAACTGCATTGAAAAAGAAAAGCCATGTGCTCATGATTAAAGATGGCAGGTATAATGCTTTCTAATGTTTGGCTTTCACTGTATAGACTTGTTTGGTAGACAAAATACCTCTCAGGTAACAGGTGACAACTAAAATAACTGGTAAAACCATCGCTAGAGATGTCAGTAAGTTGATGCTCCTTTACTATCACAGCTATTATTTGAAGAAATGGCTTCAAGCTCAAGGAGGGTAGACTTAGGTTGGGTACAATGAAAAATCTTTTACAGTGAGGGTGGTGAAGCACTAGAACAAGTTGCCCAGCGATGTGGTTGATGTCTCATCCTTGGAGACTTTCAAGGCGAGGCTGGATCAGGCCCTGGGCAACCCGATCTAGCTGTGGTGTCCCTGTTCAATGCAGGGGAGTTGGACTATATGGCCTTCAGAAGTTCTTTCCAACTCTATGGATTCTATAATTCTATGAAACCCTCAAAGGTATTAAGCTCTTCTGGAGTTGAACTTTGGATATAATGTTTTGTGACAAGTTAAAAAGCTTAGCTGCATTACTGAAAGATGTTTATAGAGCATCTCTTTGCTATTTGGTCCGCTGTGATAGTTATTATCCAAAAAGAGGTATTCTGAATTAAGAGTTGACTTCACGGGGGAGCTTTGTCAGACAATCTGTAAGCCCCTTCCAAGCAAGAAAGTTTCACCCCAAATATACAGGAACCTAGAGGAAGACTTGGACAAGTAAGCATGAATCCTGAACAAAAAGAAGCCAAAGCTTTCAGCCTCTCTCAGGCCTATAATGAACTGCTTCACTTTAAACGTGAACTTGAGTATAGAAACCTCAAATAGTACATATTATAATTCTCTATGCTTCCTGTTTGCATACAGCAATTCCACGAGTGTGTCGTTACACAGTTGTATTTATGTACAGCTGTAAAAGAATTGGAAACAAGAAGCATAGCCAAGTAATTCTGAATGAATAGAACAAAACCTACAGAGATGATGTGCGAAGCACTCTGAATAACTTAATACGTTGTCCACTAACTACTAATTCTACAGCACATAGAACAAAATGTTGAGTGGAACCACAAAATATAAGACATTATTTTCAAATTTCAAATACAAACTTCATATGTATGGAACTCGAATGTACTCTGTTTTCCCTAACATATTCTTAGATTAACATGTACTTGAATGGAAAACAGTTTCACTAGTGAGAGCCCTTGGCATTCCAAAGCATTCAATGAGCAGCAGAACTAATAAAGCCAGACTTCTAGCAGATCTTTCAGCAATATTGCTACAGCATAAGCTATACATGAGAAACACCAACACTGCTGCAAATGTTAACATGGTGGGTATTGCTGTAACATCAAAGATGCTGTCATGCTGTGTTTTGCAGCCTGCAGACTCAACGTGTATTTTTATTGTCTAGCTCTCCTCTACACGAAGAGTGCACACCAAATGTCTCTATATTTGCAGAAGGGAAGGACTAGAATGGGGCCTTACTCTCCTCCTCCACATCAGCACAGGCCAAAGCCACCACACATGTAGGATTAGTAGATCTGCCTTATTAGATCTACTGAAGGCAGCAAGTCAATGAAGAGGGTCACAGTATCTGCCTGTGTTGTAGCTCTCATAATAAGCCAAGGCCTTCAACCAACGTATCACAATACAGGAACGTGAGTTAGTAAGGAAAAAGATTCTTTCATCACTACTTCTGCGAATCCCCCTTACAACTCGCCCCCAGAATTTAATGGTACTGCAGCATTAGTAGTACCTTCCCTTTTCCCATTCCTAGAGAAACTAAGACTGAGAAAGATTCCACCGCTACTCACTCGTAGTGTGAACTTGCATAGAAGCCTCGATCGAGGAGCAAATTTCATAGGACTAAACAGGAAGGCAAAAACTCCCATTCAACATCCTCCCATACACAGCATTGTGTTTCTGCACATATTCTCTGACAACTGATAATGCCTGGACTCGCACTGCATTCATTCCTTGACTGAATCAATACTACATAGCTAAACAGGGAATAGAGCTCACCTCCTTAAACCATATAGGCTAAGAGATCCTACTTTCCACTACTGAAGGATTTAATTTAAAATACTGGAGGACAAATACAGATGAACTGTAAAGTTAAAGACAAGCACCGAGGCAGGCCGAACATGAAGATCTGCACTACAGGAACTAGCTCCTGGCTATTGTTACTAGCTTAGAAAAAAGTATCCCTAGTTCCCTAAAGTAAAGCCAAACACCTCAAGGAGTGTCAGAAGCAACTGACTTCTAGAAATAAATGGCAAATTTTCCTCAGCAAACATCCATCTGTGTGTAAACTACTGTTATGAATTTAATTATGACGTACAGGGTCAATCAGCAGCAGCTCTGGTAATGTTTTCTGCTTTAAGGAAACAAGCATGTGTCTTTCCACGTACACCAAAGACCCTTTTTTATTCAAGCATTACAAGACATACATCCAAAACAAGTATTTCAAAGCATCACAGCTTAGCAGCAATAGCTTCGGATGAGACGATGAGTATAATGAACTCTACCTTCAAGAAAGACTATCTTCCCACGAAGCACAAATAGCAAAATTCACTCACAGAAATAGATTCTTCTGCACGTGTATGTTACTGAGAGGCTCACACACAAGGGAAACGTGAAAGGTATAGCATAAATAGTAATGCCAGTAGCAATGAACCGAGGCATAAGAAGCAAACCAATGTGTAGAGCAGGGCAGCACAAGAACTATGGAAAGATATTTGGGATACTGTGTTCTTCACTGGCAAAGCATCTACTTAATCACAGACTTTCTGTAAGAAAAGACTGACCATCTCGTGCTGCGCTGGTGCAGCACAGTCACTGTGCTTTGCGTTTCTCTTTGCTTTTGTTTTACTGTTCCTCTTAGTTCCTCAAAGAAAACACGCATAGGTGGAAGCAATCAATACTTGGGATGTAATCCAAAGAGGAACTTGCAGAACTTCATTCAAAGATCCAGGCCTACATGGAATTCAAAGTGCACAGTGCTAAAGGTTCCCATACAACCCAAAGGGAGAACTGCGGTGCATCAGCAGCCTGCAGACTGCCCGCCTTCCCCCACAGATACTGAGGAGGAAGCTGCCCACAGCAGTTTTCAGATTAAGGAACGCAGTTTCTGCGTGACAATATGGAGAGGAGAGAAAGAACACTCACAAATGTTAAGAGGGCTGTCAGAACAGCAGAAACTCTGGTTTTGCACAGCTTGTTCCTGTATTTCACAGCGCTTGGAAGTTCTCAACTGTAAATTAGGACAAAAATCAAAAACTGTCTGGAGTTAACCAGTAAGAAAACAAACACATGAGAATATGCACTTCTGTTCCTCTCTCAGATTGAGGTGGTAAATCAAAACTGCAAAGGAACAGCCTCGAACACATCAAGCACATCCTGAGAGTTAAAAGCCCACCAAGTAAACTGTGAATATATACCACTCTTCCGTTCAACACCAGAGTCCTAATTTTGTAACAGAGGACTCAGGGTTCAGGATATCAAGGAACTGCAGTTCAAGCCCTGCCCCAGCTCAAGGTGTACAGCCTCACCGATCACCTGGTAGAGAAACATTCTCACTACTCAGTTGGGTGCTTCACTCCACTTCTGGGAACAGTGTTACTCCGCTACCAGGAAAGCAGGATATGAGAACAGAGGGAAAAGATGATCATTTTGCCCAAGGAGGTTGTGGATGCCCCATCCCTGGAGGCATTCAAGGCCAGGCTGGATGTGGCTCTGGGCAGCCTGGTCTGGTGGTTGGTGACCCTGCACATAGCAGGGGGTTGAAACTCGATGATCACTGTGGTCCTTTCCAACCCAGGCCATTCTATGATTCTATGATTTCCACAGCTTAGGCATTTGCTCAGAATGAGAAAACCCACTGTACAGATAGTTCTTAAAAGTTATTTCTAGTCTGCCTTAACATTTTTTTTCCATGTCAAATACAAGCTGTCCTTAGAGCAGGATCTAAATCCCTGTTTCACCATCTAAACACTAAAAGTGACCAGGTTACCAGCAGGATCCCCCTCAACCACTGCCAAAATAGTCCTATGAATCTTGCAGTCTCTACAACAGAGCAGCCGAGCTCCAAAAAAGAGGATGGAGAATTTTCTTTGGCCTAGTTTTCAGGGGGTGGGGAAAAGAAATGCAGAGAGAGGCTTCAGGATGAACGTGGATCTGAATACAGCTTCCCTGTAGCCTCAGCAGGGCTTTAAGTCTTCTTCCAGCAGCCCATGATCATTGGTGCTGGCACGTCTACATAACGTCTACTTAAGTTAGGAGCAAACATTTAAACCTTTCTTTGGTTTGTCCAGTTATTCTACAACTGCTAATCTCAGTCATCTCCAGTAAAAGTTACCTTTACAGGTAGAAAGAACTTACTTTGCACTTGAGCAAGTTGGAATCCAAGTCATTAGCAAGATTCTGAATAAGTTTTAGACTCTGGGCTATTTGCTTAGTTGACATAAAAGGAGTAAAAAAAAAAATCAGTAACAGTACAGATCATGCATTTATCTACACAAGCATGACTTCATAGCTGTCAACTCAGACTTATCATAAGCGTTCAATAAAAAAACAGGAGCGTGTGCATACAGCTATGACTTCCAGGGCACAGTATCACCTTTAGAAGAAAAAGGAGCAGCAGTAGATCTTATTTTCCATGCAAATTGAAATACAGGACAGGTCACTCTACAACTTTGTCATCAGAAACATCTCAGAGAAGCGGGAGGGAAAACTAGCCAGCTTTTCTGCAGCCAGTTGCTAGTGTAATGCTGAAGGACTGTCAGATGAATATGGCTTTGTGTGTAGATAAGCATCAGTATTAGTAAGCTGATACCCTCTGAGCATCAAAAAGCCCAAATACCGTCTACCTTGAAACTGATGGCTATCTACCAGAAACGATCATTATCCAGAAAGGAACAGTGCTGTTACAGTCTCCTTACAATAACACTCAGAAATTCTACACGGCACATCCTTCTGCTGTCCAGTACAGTTCTACACGTGAAGAAAAAGTAGAAATGAATTAAAAATCTTGGACTAAGTGACTCTGAAGTTTGCAATATCTTAAAAGCTTAGCGGTGCTTCACTCTGTTTATCTACAAGTGAATAATGCTTTCACCACAGGGACTACCCGATCACAGCAGCACGTGAGCCTTCACAGAATTAAGGAATAATCAAAAGCCACAGTTGGTATATTACTATTAAAAAACTTAGGATTCTGTTAGTGCTGGCACTGCTAGCCATTCGTTCTCTAACACTGCTGGATGACTTAACGAGCACATCCTCTTCAGATAAGGCAAAATACAGAAGTCATCTGAATAAAACATACAAAAATCAGCTGCTACCTTATCTCCCCCTGTTCTAATTTAAGAAGCACAAGACGTTTCAGACGGTACGTAAGCAAAGTTTAGCACATTTAGGCACAGAACCTGAAAATGGAAAGTGTTTCTCAACTGTAACTCAAAGGAGCACCACAGCGACGCTCAGGTATTTGTTACATGTTTCTAAGGAAAGAACTCATTTATTAAACAAAACACAAAACCAGAAAACAACGGAGATCTAAGCAGTCACTTAATGAAACACTACTTCTCAAACTAAATATCCAACACCATGAAATTTGAGCTAGTGAACTCTGTTTGTTTAGAAATGTGCAGTAAATTAAGTTGATTCAACTAATGCCAAACTTGTTCATTTACCCCCACATGACCACCATGGATGTCTTCCCTCCGTCTCCTCCTCCTCCAAGTTCCTTTGAAGAACTGCAGAACTCAAAGATTGAGACATACCTCCTCAGCAGCAGCAGTATTCCTGATTGCTTGTAGGAGGAAGGTGATCTTGGATTGACCCGGAATATTCTCATACGTCTCCTGCACGAAAAAGGATGCAGCTTATTGTAAGCAATTACTAGAAAACATGTGTTAAGCATTAATTACTATGAGCTGACTTTCTTTCTTAAACAACTGTGTGGATGCTGCAGTTAGGTTAATAGACCAATAACCTTCTGGTCCAGTTTAAAACCATAAGTGAAGTTTTAATGACCTAAGAAGGCCTGGCGTTTTGGAATAACCTACTTGAGTATTATTGGCCACTTAAAAGATGAGCTAAGAAGCAACAGAAGGGGAACACACTCTCCCGGCAACCCATCCTAGCTTTTATCATATCAAAGAACTTCAGAAGCATGGAACTGAGCTACGAACAAGAAGTTAATAACCACTGACCAACCTGCAGTCCATGTATTTGTTTCAGTTCTTTTCCTGAACTTTTTCTTTTTTGGCCTTTACAGTGTCACACGGCAGCGACTTACACAACTCAGCTACAATGAGTTGAATAAGCACTTTTGGTTTTACAACTCCTAGCTGGACTGCATACTGTCCACTTCTAAGGCATACTGTCCACTTCTAAGGCATACCTTCTTACATATCTTTCTCAAAGCACAATTTGCCAGGGAAGGAGACCACTCAAAGCCTCCCCTCTTCAGGAAAGCCCCTTAATAAAAGGTGAAGCTGAATAAGAAGTTCAGTTACACTGTCTTACACACTCCAGGGATGCACTTTCTGGATCCATCATGGCTCTCTTAGGTTGTCACTAAGCGCTCCAGCCAGTGCAATAACATTGTATACGCCAGCATTTTAGAAGTGTAAATTCTGGTTTCTAAAACACTAAATACTGAGTGTGCTGTGTTTCATGGGCGTGATATTTAAGACAAATGACCCCCTGCTTTCCAAATATCCACTACTCCATCCTGAACTCAGTGCACAAGCCTACTATACAAGTCGCGGTTTGCTTCACACGGTTCCCTGCCTGCTTCCCCACGTTCACCACTGCCCCAGTTCTTACCAACACTCCCCTGAGTTTGCAGCACCTTAGCATTACACCTGCTGCTTTCAATGAAGCAGCTTGTCACATTTCACATCAGACATCATCCGCCTCCACTTTCTGTACCCGTTTCCTAGTAGGCCTCATTCACAGGCCCGCTTCCTAGCAGGCCTCATTCACAGAGCCCGCTCGCACATCGTGCTCTCTCTCTAGATGCCAGCATACACTTGCAATCAATGAGATGAATCCCTTATGAATGCCTGCATTTAATCTCATCGTTTCATGGAGACTGCAAAATTAAATGAGGTTTAGGGTCGAGACAAAGTCTTCTCAGGTTAACCATTTCCACCAACGTGCATGTTCACGTCACGCTACTGTTTGTAAACAACTTAACAAGAAATACTTCAACAAGAAGGCTTCCTATGCACGAGCCCGGCCTGGATCTGAAGCCACACTTTGACAGACACCTGAATCACACCCATTCTGTGAAATATGTCCTTTCTGGAGTTACTTTAACTTGCTATGAATGGTGGCAACCCACCCAGCGGCCAACTGGGATCACCCTGCCAGTTCAGCAAAGTGATTTCAGAGTATGCCCTTTAGAGCACAAGTGATAGGTAGGTAAGAGCAGCCCACGGCCCAAAGCAGAACTTGCTGCCTGTGCTGGTAGATACAGGACAAGTAGCACACACAGAGCTGGATATACATAAGTATTTAACTCATAGTTCAGATTGGATTTTCCTCCCAGCTCTGATTCTTACAGCTTTCCCTATGCTCCGGCCCATTAAACAGGGAATGACACATCTCCATCTCGAGTCCAATCTTCCACATATTGCAGCCCTCACCTACACCAACGAACAGCCCAAGCATGCGCCCTTCAATTGGCCCACCCATCCATTTCTCATCTTGTTGCTTCCCAGTGGGCACAAATACCAGCTATTCCATTTACCTCCAATTATATGACTCCCCATACCATCCGATACTGCTTTCCAACAGCATAGTGCAGAAAACTGACTGCATTACACAGATGGTTAACATCAAAGAATAAGAGTTCCATATGATTTTAGCAAGTAGGTATTCTAGTTTGGATGCAATAGTCTCCTTTTGCCTTTTGTTGACTTCTTTATTGGGCTTAGCAGGCATGAACTGAAATCATAGAATCAAACTCCTTAAGAGTCGGAAGGGACCTCTGAGGGCCATCTAGTCCAACTCCCCTGCAATGAGCAGGGACACCACAGCTAGACCAAGCTGCCCAGGGCCTGATCCGCTGGCACTTCTTTAGGGACATGGTTAGCGGGCACGGTGGTGATGGGTTGATGGCTGAACTAAATGACCTTAGCGGTCTTTTCCAGGCTTAAGGCTTCTATGATTCTGGGCGGTACGGAGCAGTCAGGCAGGCAGGCTGCTCAGGGACCCTGCACCGTCTCACCCTTCTAGGAGGCTTTCAGGACCCAAATGGGCAGAGCCCTCTACCTCGGAGGATCTAACAAATTCCAGTGCGGTTCCAAGCAAGTTTCTGGTGGAAAACACCAGTGATAAAGGTCAACACTTCAGCCTCATTTCCCAACAGCACTCGTTATCTCACAGGCCTTACGGCACAGGAATCTGCTTCGGTTTACCTAAGGTACCACACGCTAGCATAGTTCAGAAAGTCTTGAGAGATGCTGAATCGCACACTGAGAGCCAAAAACAAAAAACAAAAAAAAAGGAAAAGTGAAAATCCGGGTGCTGTGGAGTGCCCCCTGTTCCACCCCAACGCCCAGGGTTGAGGGAATACCACTTGCTGCTCCTCTACGGAACGTCTGCAGCAATCCAGATGGAAGCTCGGCGGCTCGCACGCCGTGCCCTCTCCTCCGCCCCACACGCTGAGGGTCGGGCAGGGCGGACCTCAGCCCTCCCTTTGTCACGGCGCGGGCCCCGCTGACCGCCCCGGGCAGGGCGCACCGATTCGATCCGGCGGGCACGATTCGCCGCCTCGCTCCACAATGGAGAGCCTTAAGCGTGACACACACACAGAGAATTAACGTGGCTTAGCACCACAAAGCATCCCGGCCGGAATCGCGCGTCGGAAAACTTTCTGCTGATAGCTGAAAACGCCGCTCCGGGTGGAATATTTCCCCGCTGACGGAACGCCGGGGCTTTACCCGAGTTAACCCCCGAGTCCTCGGCTCGAGGCGCCCGGAGGTCCCGCTCCCAAGCCGGGCCGGGCCGGGCCGGGAGCCGGCGGCCGCCTGGCGGCGGTCAGGGAAGCCCGGGGGCCTCCGGGCGGCGGAAAACGAAGCCCGGCCGCGGCCCTCGAGCGCGCCGGCCCGATCGCCTCCGCCCTCCGGCCGCGAGGCCGCCGGCAGCTGTGCCGCCGCTCACACGTGGGGCTCGGCCGGCCCCGCCGCCTCCCTGCCCCCTCCCGGCTCCCCCCGGGGAGCTGACAGCCGGCGCGGGGCCCGGCAGCGGGGCGGGGCGGCGCCGTTACCTCGGCCTGCTTGCGGACCGCATTGTCCGGGCTGAGCAGGTTGCCCAGCAGGAGGTAGAACTGCTGCTGCTCCTGCTCTGCCGCCGTCGCCGCCATTGCTGCGAAAGGGAAAGAGAGGGAGGCCGGGCGGGCGGGGACAGGGAGGCGGGCGGGGAGGGGCGGGGGAAGCCGGCCGCGCTGCCAGCCCAGCCGGGGAAGGGGAGGAGGAGGAGGAGCCGCCGGCGCGCTTTCTCCCGGCTCCCCTCCGGGGCCGGCCGTGCTCTCCTGCGCTCCCATTGGCTGGAACGCGCGGGGCTTCGCCTCCCATTGGTTTGCTCTTCTATGACGTCCTGACCGTGACTCGGGCGGCGGGGGAAGAGCGGCCGGACGACGTCCCAGGACGGGGGCGTGTCTCCTCGGCTCTAATTGCTGCGTCTTCGGGCCGGGGGCGGGAGGCACGGGCGGGAAAACGCCCCGAGCGGCGTTCTGATTGGCGGGCGGCTCTGACGGCCTCGGCAGGATTGGCCAGAGGCGCGGTCGGGCGGCGCGGGCAGGGAGGGGCCGTGCCGGAGAAAGGGGGGGGGGGGTTGGGAAAGCGCGGGAGATTGCGAGGCGTCTGCTAGCCTGCTCCGTGACGTCACGTGACCCCACCCCCGCCTGCTGGGCGCGTCTCGGCCCTGTGTGCTGCCAGGGCGGGAATGAGGCGGGTGTGAGTCTCTGTCTGGAGTGATTAGGAGGTGATTGAGTAAAGCCGCTGCTCTGAAACAGTGGCGTAAATGACGTGTTTGAAGCACTTGAGGAAATTTTTATCTCCTCGGGTCTGAGCTGCGGGTAGGACGTATTTGTGTCGCCGTCACATCCAACCCGCTTGCCTGCTTCCTATATGTGTGTTCGTTTGGGTCCCGCTCGGATACTCCCGTGGGCGTGCTGATGGTCTGGTGGTTAGGCCAGAGTTACAGCTCATCTCAAGTAACAGGCTGAGTTCCTGAATCCCTGCTATCATCGAATCAGGGTTGGAAGGGACCTAGATGATGATGTGGGTCCTTTCCAACCCTATGATTCTATGATACATCATGGCCTGGGTTAGGAGGGACCTCAATCATGCAGTTCCAGCCACCCCACTGGGCTGCCCCCCACCAGCTGGGCTGCCCAGGGCCCATCCAGCATGGCCTTGAGTGCCTCCAGGGATGGGGCACCACAGCTTCTCTGGGCAGCTGTGCCAGCGCCTCACCGCCCTCTGAGTTACAAATGTTTTCCTTAACATCTAATCTAAACGGCCCCTCTTTCAGTTTGAAACTTTTAGTTTAGGCTAGATATTAGGAGGAAGTTTTTCACATGGAGGGTGGTGACGCACTGGAACAGGTTGCCCAAGGAGGTTGTGGATGCCCCATCCCTGGAGGCATTCAAGGCCAGGCTGGATGTGGCTCTGGGCAGCCTGGTCTGGTGGTTGGTGACCCTGCACATAGCAGGGGGGTTGAAACTCGATAATCATTGTGGTCCTTTTCAACCCAGGCCATTCTGTGATGATTCTATGAGATAGGAACTTCTTCGTGACATAATTAAGGAAGAATTGTGGGCAGGGCTGGAGAACAAGCTGACCGAAAGCTCAGACAGACACAAAGTGAACAAGAATTAGTACAGCAAGCATGCATTTTGCTATGAAGTATTCTTCTGCCAACCTCCTCAGACCCTGGCTGTGTGATTAGGTGCTTACAGGTTGTCATGTCCTGAAGGGCCTGTTGGATTTGACAAGCATGGCTTTCCAGCCTTTTTATCACTTGTATTTTTCAACGAGTTTCTAATTCCATTCCTGTCAGCTTCCTCAATGTAAATAAAGATATCTGCTTTCATCTTAACTTGTCTTTATTGTGATTTTATCCTAAATCTGGGGTAGATTTGCTAGCTAAAGAATTCAGCATTGGATAGGGATTGGAGAGTGAATGTAAAATGCACGATAAGTTTTATTTTTTTCTTGCCTGTTCTGTTTTTCCATCTGTAGATGTGGGGAGTGGGTTGTTACACAGAAATGGTCTGATTGTCTTTGAGAAACGACTGTGCAAAACACAGTTGCCAAATCATCTTTGGTGGGCCGGTGCTGAAAGACAGGGTCAGTCAGAGCTCCCTCAGAAGGGAAAGGTAGGAGCAACTCAATGCAATCTGTAAGAGTAAGCTGAGGAAGGGGATCTCGCTACATGTGTGTATGATAAATCAATGAGGTCAGGTAGAACGGTGCCCTTGAAATGCATTTGAATGCATTTCTCCATAGTATCCAAAACACAGAAGGGGGAATCACCACCGAGTTGAGAATAAGCTGAGGAGAACCCAACAGATCATTGCTGTTCAGCTGAAAATACTATCAGAATTTGGTGATATCTGATTGAAAGCTTCGCAGGGGTAGAAAGTAGCTCAGGTGTTGGAAGGCATCTCAAGGAGTTTGAAATGTCAGTAGTGCAGTGTAATCAGAGAGTCTGCCAAGTCGCTTGCTCCTTCTCACATGGGGCAAGTTCAAAGCTGAAGTGCAAGAAGCTGCCAGAAACTGTGCTAACAAAGCAGGTATCAGCTCCAAAGATGGTTTGAAATCGCACTTGAGAAGAGCCACGAAACACAGCAGTGCTGGTGCTCTTGGACGTTGCCCAGCTTCTGCAGTCTGTCTCAATTAAACCAAGGAAAAAGACAGTACAACTACTGAAAAGTATTTCACGTTTTGGAAGCAAGGAGGGTGTTCATTAAATAGCAGAAGTCAGGGTGCACTGACCTCTTGTAACAGCCTCGTCTGAAGAAGCGTGTAGCTTATCCAAAGAAACTTCACTGGTGTTTTAAAACTCTGCAGGCAGATGAAGAAATTGGAAATTCACATCCTCGGAAAGCAATAACTTTATGGAACTGTCTGTTAAACTTCACTTCTCTGCTAACAAATGGATTACAAAGAGAGGGAGAGCTGGGAGACAATGGTTTTATTATACCTGAGGAATGCTGTAAGATTTATGCCAGAGTAATAGGAGGTGTGGGATAACAGGCAATATAAGGAAAGGTGTCTCTGGCTGTTGCAAAACATTTTCTGATGCTGATTTATATGTGAAGTGTTTGATGAGTGCTTGATATGCTGTGATTTTCAGAAGCAAAGAATGAGATTAAGGGGAAATAGATACATGTCTGAAAGGAAGACAAAGCAAAATAAATCCAAACCTAGTTACTGGGTATAGTAACGGGCCAACAATGTCTAGAATCCTTAAGATGTTCATCCATATCAGATCTACTATCTATGTAAAGTGCCTGTTGATGGTCCATATGGACCATGAATCACAGAAAAAGCACAGCCTTGATATCCTGAGAGGCCCAGGGAGAGATTGAAAAGTTCGTGAAGGCAGATTTTCAACAAAAGTCAAACAGAGTGAGTTGACGTCAGTAGCAAGCTATGTTCCAGTGGGGGCTGGCTGAAGCTATCTTGGCACAGAGCAAGCTGTCCGTTAAGAGGACACAGCATCTGAGTGTTGTGCTGGCCAAAATGCAGGGTAAGGTAAGGAACTACAAGCCTGTCTGTAATGGGACGACAGGAGTCACATCCTTCATTCATCTATTTCTTGTACTCAGAGCACGGGGAAGGGAGGAATTCCTGTTCAGTAATAGACTTGGCTTTGGGCACTGGGTGTACTGCTGTCGCTGTTGTGGGTGCTAAACGAGTGTTGGCAGTGTTTCTGTGAGAAAACTGCTCTCATCTGTTTTAGTGTGTGTGACTTTTTTTTTTTTCTTTTTTTTTTTTGTGGTAGGAGTTATAGATCATGTAAAGCATGTGATGACAGGGATTATATTCTTTCAACTCTTTATAGAATCATAGAATGGCTTGGGTTGGAAGGGACCCCAAGGATTGTCAAGTTCCAACCCCCCTGCTACAGGCAGGGCCACCAACCTCCAGATCTGATACTAGACCAGGTTGCCCAGGGCTCAATCCAATTATTGTATCCAATTATATTGTATATGTATATATTTATATTATATCCCTTAACTCTTACAAGGTACTCCAAGAAGCCCTGACACATGGCTTCTGCTGATTCGCTGTGTTGGAAAGATGCAGCTGGGCTTGATGACGATGATACAGCCATGCCTAGAGGAGAGCTGATAGGAGTACCAGGTGATGAGTGTGTTGAGTGTCTGGAAGAGTGCCATCAGCCTCTAATGAGATCCAGAATTCTTGGGTGGGAACTTTCAAGAGTCATTGGGATGGTTAACAAGCATAATGACAAGATAGAGAGACTTCACAAGCAAGTTACACTGCAGATCCTATACATTAAGGATTTAAAATGCTGTTGTATTTATCAAGAAGATTTGAGCATTATGTAGAGCTGGCAACTCAGACTTCTCTGCCAGATGTAGTCTCTGAAAGTCAAATGTCCCTCAAAAAACATCTGACTGGGAGACTTTTGCTCCACTCAGCAGAATTCGTGGAGATTTCAGTGAGTATCAGGTGTCATTTTCTGGTAGACCATATGCAACTGATAAAGCAGTACATGCTAACCTTGCCAAAGACCACCAGGGTGTACAGAATGAAGTGTACTTGGCTGGGATAACCTGTGGATATGAGTGACTACTCAAACAGGGGTTTACTCACTGACCATTTTAAGAGCAATAGAGTGGAAGAAGTGGAAGACTTCTTTTTTGGGGGGTGTGGATTTCATAAAACCCCACACCGAGGCTATTCTTTTCATAAGGAAAGATGGATGTCTTAATGAACAACTTGAGCAGTACCAAGTGCTGCTGACCTGCTGAACTTGCAAATCTCACAGGAGAAAAATATGTTTGCATTAATCAAAACGTGGGCTTTTATGTTCAATGCAAGGCCATCTGATTTTATCAATGTAGGAGACACCTTTCCAGCATTTATGAACTGAGTGTTCATAGGACCACATGATTTGATGCATTAACAATAGTGAGGTGGGGAAAAATGCAAAAATAACCCGTGATGTTCGAATTGGAAAAAAAAATGAGAAGATATTCAATTATAATTCAATATTAGCTTATAATGGCGAGGGATGGTAAGGAGAGACATAGCTACTCTCTGAGACACTAAAACATAGGGGATCTGCTTTCACCAAAAACAAAGAAAAACCTGGTTAATTGTAGGATTCCTGTCTTATAATTAAATCAGATATTCAATAATTCAATGATTATAATGAAGACTTCTAGATGAATTCAGTCATATTGTTGCTGTTATTACAACAGTTTGTCAAAAGTGTCAGTCTAACAAGCTGATCTGCACAAAGCCTTTTCATAGAACCATAGAATCATAGAATCACTAAGGTTGGAAAAGACCCACAGGATCATCCAGTCCAACCAATCGCCCTTCACCAATGGTTCTTGCTAAACTATGTCCCTCAGCACAACATCCCAACGCTCTTTGAACACCACCAGGCTCAGTGTCTCCACCACCTCTCTGGGCAGCGCATTCCAGTGCCTGACCACCCTTTCAGAGAAGTAGTATTTCCTAACGTCCAGCCTGAATCTTCCCTGGTACAGCTTGAAGCCATTCCCTCTAGTCCTATCACTAGTCACCTGAGAGAAGCGGCTGACCCCCAGCTCACTACAGCCTCCCCTCAGGTAGTTATAGAGAGCAATAAGGTCTCCCCTGAGCCTCCTCTTCTCTAGACTGAACAATCCCAGCTCCTTCAGCCGCTCTTCATAAGGTCTGTGCTCCAGACCCCTCACCAGCTTTGTTGCCCTCCTCTGGACACGCTCCAGGGCCTCGATGTCTTTCTTACAGTGAGGGGCGAGATTACAGCTTTTCACAGAAGCTTTGAGCAGTGTAAATAAACTTTCTGACCCTCCCTATGTTAGCCTAGACTACTGGAAACATGTGCCAGTGCTAGGCATGCACATTCTGGATGTGGCTCTGGGCAGCCTGGTGTAGTGGTTGGCGACCCTGTACATAGCAGGGGGGTTGAAACTCGATGATAATTGTGGTCCTTTTCAACCCAGGCCATTCTATGATCCTATGCAGGTCTGTGGATGATGCTTTTCCTGACATGGAAAGGGAGCATTGCTCTTAAAATCAAGAAATGATCATGAAGAGAATTACTCCAAAATGAGAGCATTGCCGTTGTGTGGGCTATTAGATGAAATGCAGTTTCCTCAATCACAAATTCAGGCTCCTCAGGGAATGAATAGCAGTGAGATTTTTGTCAATGTCTCATAATACCCACCATAAGTGCCCTTTATCCCTTCAGGGCAAAGCTTGACAATCTTAAAATTAATTCAGTATGAAAGAGTGTAGTTTTGAATGAGTGAATGTTGGCAGGTCTTATTACGTTTTTATTTACTTGGCAACCCTTTGTGCTTGAAGCATCTTGCCAGGCTGCATGGGAACAGGCAGATCCACAACCATTTTCATACATTTCTGTTAGTTACCCACTATCCTTCTTACTGTATAGCATATTTCATAAGTAAGCAGAATGAAAATAGAGATTTCTTTTCTGAGATAATGAGCAAGATATTGTGGAGTACCTGCTTAGCTCCTGCCAAAATTTTCCTACAGAAAAAAAAGTGGAAGCTCTGCAATGTACCAAGACTACCTTAGCTTTATGCACTGCTTTATGTGTGGCATTTTATCAGGTATTATTCAGAAGCCAGGACAGATAATGGAAATCACTGTGAAAAGACATCACTACTGTATTTATGCTGCTTTGTCAGAACTGAAGATTTGGCTGATTCTGATTTAGTGCTGTACAACTTCTTCCAGCTTCTCTATGTGTGGGAGAAAAGAGATTGCTAAACAGTAAAAATTCAGCCTTTTTGCTGTATTGATAGAAAAACAGACCTCTCTGGAGAACTCGATTTTGTAATTGTTTGTGCATTAGGCAGAACATTAATTGGTTTGGCATATTAGTTGACTTATAATTGGGAAATCTATTGGAAGGAAGCGTATTCTGTAAGCACATAATTACACACAGTGCCTTCCAAATTACTAAGATTTACATGCCCCAGGCATGCCTTGAATGTTAAATTTCATTTATTCTATGCTTTATATTGTAAACCTCTTGCTTTTTCTTTATTTTTGTGTGTGTGTGTGTAAAATATTGCATTTGTCAGAACTTTTTGGAGTTGATCGACTGCTCTCTGATGACAGTGACTGGACCCAAGGGAACAGCATGGGGCTGTGCCAGGGGAGGATCGGGTTGGGGTTAGGAAGAGGGTGATTGGACCCTGAAACAGGCTCCCCAGGGCAGTGGGCATGGCCCCAAGCTGCCTGAGGTCAAGGAACATGTGGAAAATGCTCTCAGACATAGGGTTTGGATTTTGAGTGTTCCTGTGTGGAGCCAGGAGTTCAACTTGATGATCCTTATGGGTCCCTTCCAACTCAGGATATTCTGCGATTCTAACCTGTTTCAATTCACCTCTGGAAGAACACTTGTAGATCTTTAGATTAAAGAAGACATTAATTAATGAATTGAAGTTTTAAACTGCCAATATTTACGAGAGATTAAGCAAAACATGAGAGCGTGAGTCACCGTAAAAAAGCACTAAGTAACCCAGAAGAATAAAAGAAAGAAGGGAGATTCAATCCGTTGGTTAAAATCTCTGGCAATCAGGTGGAAGGATGTATGTACACAATATAGGCAGAAAATCAGTTATGATGCTGTAAAGTGATAGAGTAGCAAAAATAGCAGTGTAATTTTGGGTTGCTGCAACAGGAGCTTGAGTGGAGAGATGATCGTTGCTGGGGAAGCATCACCTCCTGTGATGGAAGAGGAAAGTAGTGAACATAAGCACAAATTACAGGAGGTGTATATGGTACTTCCATTCCCTTTGATGAAAATTGAATGTGCTTATCACAGTAAAGACTCTAGCTTACAATTAGGGGGTCAAGAGCAAGCAGTTAAGAGGAAAAGCTAAAAGAGATAATCGGTAATTACCATGGTATGTATGAAAAACATGAATTACACTGTTGCACTTGAGCTTTACATCTTCCTTGAACGTCCTTGGTGATATGAGGCCGTGCATGCAGGTAACTGTACTGTAATCACAGAATCACAGAATTGTAGGGGCTGGAAGGAATCTCTAGAGATCATGGAGTCCAGCCCCTCTGCTAAAACAGGCCCCCCCAGCAGGCTGCACAGATAGGTGTCCAGGTGGGTCTTGAATGTCTCTAGAGGAGAATCCACAACCTCCCTGGGCAGCCTGTTCCAGTGCTCCGTCACTCTCACTGTGAAGAAGTTCCTTTGCATATTGGTGAGGAACTTCCCATGCTCCAGTTTATGGCCATTTTCCTTTGTCCTGTCCCCACAGACAGCTGAAAAGAGGTTGGCCACGTCTCCTTGGCTCCCACACTTAAGATACTTATAAACATTAACCAGATCCCCTCCGAGTCTTCTGTTCTCAAGGCTGAACAAACCCAGGTCTCTCAGTCTTTCCTCACAGGGCAGATGCACCAGGCCCTTTATCATCTTTGTGGCCCTCCACTGGACTCTCTCCAGGAGATCCCTGTCTTTTTTGTACTGGGGAGCCCAGAACTGGACACAATACTCCAGTGAGGCCTCACCAGGGCAGAGTAGAGGGGGAGGATAACCTCCCTTGACCAGCTGGCCATGCTCCTGATGTTGATAAATAATAAAATAATAATAAATATTAATAATAATTGATAATAGTGATAATAAATAAGAATGTTGATAAAAAATCTGAGATTTGTTTGCACAGAGAACCTTAACTTCAGCATTTTCAAAATCCTGAGTGCCTGACTTTGTGAACTTGAATCATTTGCTAAACTACTATTAAAAAAAAAAGTGAAAATATCTGTTCTGTGACGTTCGGACAGAATATGGTAACGGTATGGCCTTGTCTTTGACTTGGTTTTCCAGTGAGTAAGTATCTCTGTGTTCTCCAGGTACTAGGGATTAGTTCCAGCTGCCTGGCCAAAGCCAGCTCAGGCGTTCTATTGCAGAGCAAAAATCCTGCCCAGTAGAGCGCTATAGGATTATCACTCTTATCAGCATTTTCAGGATATTTTCTTATAGAAGTTGTAACAAGTCTTTAGTCAGCATTCATATTGTGGCTTATTTTTAAGGTTGACCAATATTTTGGAAGCTAAACTAATTTTTTTTATTATTATTATTTTCCAGAGACAGTTTACGCCATACGATTGCATTAAAAATTTCCCCAGCTGAAATTTCAAGCCCTTCCAAACAGGCATGCCTCAAAGGAAAACTGGTAAGAACCTGTTGAGGTCAAAGCAAAATGTCCTTTAGTCACGTTCTTGGAAAAACCAAACTGTTCTGTATGAAATCAACCCATGTGGTTGAAACGAAGATGGAAAATGTTGGTATACAGAGTGTGATGAAGCTGAAAAACTGGTAGGTGTGCCACCATGCTTGTATCGTGCTTTAATTACCTTTTTGCTTAGAAGATACTTAGCTATGACATGTCATATAGTGTTGTCATCTTCCACCTATCTTCCACCTATGGCATGCCATTCTTGCCTGTGGCTCTTGGGTCTCTTAGACACAGAGTATGAGATAGCACTGGTTCCAGTCACTTACTTCTCATTATCCCTTAGAAACTAAAAGTGGCTCCCAAAGAAGAATGAAGGTCAAATCTTTTAATTAAAAGATTTGATTTTCTTTTCTTTTTTTTTTTTTTTTGTTTTTAAACAGGGATGGAGAACAGTCTGCAAGACATATTGAGCTCCAAAGAATTTCAGTCTAATCTAGTTCAGATTTAATTTAGTTCTAATTGCCCTGAATACTAAACTTATCTTAGAAGGCTAGAAAGTACTTTATTTTTCTTGTCGCTTTTAGCTTTCCAATATTGTGTTTTTCTACCTCTTTATAATCAAATAAAGCTCACGTATGCTATCTATAGTATATGTATCTGTATTCTTTGCTCTTTTGTTGAGTTTATTTGTTTGGAGTCTGTAATATTCTATTTTATGCCAAAGATAGGGCACAATATTTGTCATTTCACTCACAGTGAAAAGGTGATATTGAAATGTGAGCAAAATAATGCTAGATCATGCCTGCTATTTGGGAAGAAATGTACAGTATCTCTTCTCCCTGTGCTGATGTGCTGTTTCTGCCCTTATCCTTTTTAACAACTTTAAAACATTTATGTGTCTTTCTTGAGAAAAGCATTTCAAATATCTTTTTGTTGTGCCTTAAACATTAATTAGCCCAGAACCATAGGGTACCAATGTTTTAGTTTGTATAGCTGTTGCTTCTTACCAGTGTGGCCGAAAAAAAATCAAGCTTAATTTCTGGAGCGATAGGAGCATGTTTCAAATGGTTTTATCTTGTTATAGGAGCCAGTGGTTCTAATATTTATTTTAATATCATATGTAAATAGATGTAACGAATACAGTTTGTTGGTTTACATATTTATTTATTACTGCTATGTTCCTGAGAGTCTATATTGGATTTTTCTTAGGATGAATTGGTGAAACGTATTACCTTTTTCTTGCTTTCTCTTTCAGGAGATTGGAAAACGTAATGTAAAATATAAGCAAGTTTTACACAGTATCATCATTTTAAAGGATGTCAACAGTAATTTACTGTGGGGATGAAAGACAGATGTTTAATGAAACAGTCAGTGAAAAAGAATGACTCTTGGAAGAGTGGATAAAACAACGGCAAGAATGGCAGGTCCTATTGATAGATGGTTTCTATCAATAAACAGATCTGTTTCAAGTGAGCTACATGGCAGGTAATATGAGGTCTGCTCTGAAAGTAACGCCTCCTATTTTTATTATGTTGTTTCATGATGTCAGAGGTGAATGTTGGTAGGGCAGTAGAGGTTGAACCTTCCCACTAATATTCTGCTCCATGTTGTTGCTGTGTGACAGATGGCAGCAGAGGGGCAGTCTGACAGAATGGAGTCTGACATGGAAGTGCATGTGAAGGAAAGGTGTGTCACTGAATTTCTCTGGGCAGAAAACATGGCACCCACTGATATTCATAGATGCTTGTTGAGTGTTTTTGGAGGCCAACCAGTAGATGTGAGTACAGTGAGGTTGTGGATGATGCATCACAGCAGTGGGGACAGCAACAGTGGGTCAAATAAAATGGTAGGAAAAAATTGAATCAACATCTGTGGGTTTTTTTGTTTAGTGAAAGAAAATGGAATAAAGGTTATCTGTAGGAAAGCGTGACCAATTCGCAGAAGAGTCAAATGCAAGGTTTTTCCTATTTTTTCTTTCAACATTTCCTGAGTCTACTTTTTTTTTTTTCCTGCTTGCTGATACAGATACTTCAAAAATGTAGGGACAGACATATTCTGTTGTTCTCAAAAATTCTCAAGGGCAGCTAATGACACACTGAATCATCAGGAAACTGCCCCAGAATTTTCCCCTTAGGCGTATGATGTAATATATAGTAAAAGTGGCTGTGGGATGTTTTACCTCTGTGGTTTCTGTACTTGTTATTCAGAAGCTGAGCTTGCTTCTGTTACTTTTTTTCTGGTACAATCCAAGTTTCAGGTCTTGGATGTGCTATAATTACAGAAGTCTTTCTAGGCATCCCATGCATGACTTGAAAAGGTGGTTGTTTGGTAAAAGGGGGCAGAAAGAGTGCTATTTTCGTGACCTTTTTTATGTACTGGGACTCGTTGGAACCACAGTCTTGAGCAAACATACTCTTCTTGTGAGCATAGAATCATTAAGGTTGGAAAAGACCTCTAAGATCATCCAGTCCTACCGTCAACCCATCACCACTATGCCCACCATGTTTTATAAAATCAGACTATTCAAATAACAACAAAGTTCCAAAAGGAAAACAGAAATGATGCACCCTTGGGAAAATTCAGTGGTGGAGGTGGCAACTTACTGTATTAGGATTCCCCCTGAGAATCCAAAGATCCTCCCTCTTCTGTTCTCCCCAGCGTGCCTTGCTCTTCTATGGTAAGGCATGCCTCCTTATCCAGAGCATAGCCTCTTCTTATACCAAGCATCTGCCACAAAAAAAAAACAAACCATTAGGAATATCCATCAAAGTGGGATGACAAAGTAAGATACTAAACTGGAGGCATCCAGGCAGAAGCCTTTCTCTAGCAACTAAAAGTACAAAAATGAAAGTTCCTTCCAACTACGGACTTCTTCTGATTTCCCATGACATAGACCTAGAATAGTGTGAAGGTTCAGCGGGAGCACATTGTTTTGCTGCTAGATCTAAGACTGCCAAGATTTTTGTGGCAGAAAATAGTTTGATTTCCTAGGAAAGCACAATCTGATTTCTATGGTAGCAGGAAGGAACTTTGAGGATATGACAGGCGAGGTGTGGTTGCTTTGACTAAAAGCATACATCTTGATGCTTTAGGCATGAGAATGCTTGGCACTGATTCACCTGGTGCATTAGCCCACTTTAAGAAACATGCACAGCTTCCAGAGTCCCTACCTATCTGGATGCAGATGATGAGGCTCTAAGGCATCAGCACTGCTTCTCAGACACACACCTCATAACCAGCAGTAGCTCCGGCACTGTGGTTGCCTTGGTTGATCTCTGCTTCTAGATGTCTTATGCCACATGATATGTATCTCCGTGTCAAAGCCTCAGATCCCATATAGCAGGCTCATTCTTCCGTTCCTGGAAGCACCTGTGGTTACCAGCAGTCTTCCCACTACTTCTTTGTGGTGTCTATCTGGGCTGATGACAACTGCTCTCCTTCACAACAGGCTTTTGGAGCTCCTACATGGTAGTTCTCCATGAGCCTGGAAGTGCCCAGCACCTTCACCAGCAGAGGGTCTGTGCTATCTGTGGGAGTTACTACACCTGGCTGGAGAGCTGGAGCCTGAGGGTCTTTCTGACTGGGGCAGACACCTTTCCTTCTAAGAGGAACAAAAGGCAGGAGAGGCCTTGGAGGAGACACAGGATGAACGTGGAGCGCAGCTGGATCAGATCAATCACGCTTCATGGCCAAGGTAAGTCATGGCAGGACATGTTTCAGTCACTCTTTGTGTCTGGTGCAATCCAAGTTTCAGATCCTGGATGAGCTATAATTGAAAAAGTTTGTCTATGGAACACTGGGAATGTCGCAGCTGAATGAAGGTTGTCCAGGAGTGCTGAGCTCCGGGGATTCTCAGCATTCTCAGACAACGTGTGCTTCTTTACCTAACTGGACACTCCCAGAGGAAGGAAATGGCACAAATAGGTTTGCAGAAGGATCAGAAAAAGAATTTTCTTACAGAAATGCTACAAAAAATATAAGGCTAAGCCAGATTATGCGGTTGCTTAATTAGGCTCCTAGATTATGAACAAATTCAATTACACTTATTTCCTTTTAATGATTCTCGGCTGAGAAAGGGCCTTTACCTCAAGGACTTGCCCCATCCTTGGAGACATTCAAGGTCAGAGTGGATGGGGCTCTGAGCAACCTGATTTAACTGTAGGTGTCCCTGTTCATTGCAGGGGAGTTGAACCAGGCGACCTTTAAGGGTTCCTTCCAACTCAAATGACTTCGTGATTCTGTGTTTCTATGACTGCATTTGACATTAGCTGGATTTTCCAAGGGAACATACTTTTGAGTACGGCTACCATTTCTTATTTCTTTGCAATTAAATGAAAGACAGCTAGCGATTAAATAAAGAGTGTCATTAATCCTATACATCTATGCTAAGGCAAAATTTACTATCAGTGAGCTGGAGATGGCTGGTTCTTAACAAAAGGGAAATTAGCTGTTTTAATTATCAAAATGCTACCTGAAAAATCAAAGTAAAAACAAATGCAGGCAGCTGTAATGGCAGAAATACTGGCTGCTTGCAGTGTCTCTCTCATTTCCTCTCCTTTTTGATCCCTTTTTGTACTTCTGCAGAAGCTCTCCCCACCAGGCTTCTGCTTGATGTTTAGTTACCATAGGCTCCCTGTTTATTCGGAGTAGAGAAGTAGTTGCCACTCAAGGGCAATTCAGTTCATCTGGCTCTGAAATTATCCCAGGGAGTACCTCACTTTATCCTTCGGTTGATGAAGACTATGATGACAGAATTCCCAGTCAAGGCACACCATTTGGAAGGAGCTGAGAGAAGGAGGACTGCTCTCCTCCATACCTGCTGGCTCTTGCCAGCTCCCTGCCTTGGACAGTGGACTGGGAAACACAAGAGTGTGAGCAATCTGGCAGCTCCTCCTCTGGCTGGGCAGCTAGCTGGAGCAGTTGCCATATGCAGTCATATTCCCTTGTCTTTGTGCTTAGAATTATGGAAAACCTCCAGAGAGGTTCATTGTTGCAGAAATCATCGTGTAGACTTCAGATACAGCCCGCAGTGTCCGTCACTTGGTGCTTGTCTTGAGGAAATGCTGCAGAGGAGCCTGTTTGGATATCAGCTGGAGAATTAACCTGGTCAAGTTGGCTCTGCTGAGGTAATCACGTTAAATGCTAAGAACGTGGTATGCGTGACATCAGTTTTTGGTGCCACTTCTAGAAAGGAAGAGGGATCTTGCTAAGATCTTGCTAAGCAGGCTATGCTGGTTTCTCTGTGGGCCAAGGTGCAGTAATTACAGCTGCATGCTAAGGACCTTTTACAGAATTCTCCTCTGCCTTCCTCCTTCTGTGAAGCAGATCTGGAAGAAACAGCATCATGGAAGCCAGTGGGTTTCATGTGTACTACACTGCTGGGCAAAGGATAAGAGGAAGAGTGGTCACTGATAAATCATCTGTGTCATTATCATTTATATGTATCTATGTGGGATGAAAGGATTAGAGTCATAAATATACTTCCTTCTCTGATATCCAAGCCACGAAAATGTAGAAAAAAATGTTTTCTCGGCTGTCAGGGGTTACAGAAGTGGTGAAAAAAACACCACCACCTCCAAAAGCTTTACTAAATCCTGTGAGGTAGCAGGAGCAGTGCCCAGGACATGGCATGAGGTGCCAACAACAACAACCAGCATAAACAAGCTCACTGCCAGTGGGTGAGGCTCCTTCAGGGTAGGCCGTATTACCTCTGCCATTTACTCAGTGCAGCCAAATCCCACAGAAGAAAGAATGGGCCAGGCACACATTTGTTTCTGACAGAAAGCTGTGCATCTTTTGTACACATCAGCTGTGCTAAGCCATCTCATTCTGCCAATGCATTACTGTTGCACTGGCTGATCTGTGATCAGGTTCCTCCCTTTTCCGTCTGCCTGCACCCATCTCCTTCTGCAACCCTCTGGTGTGTATATTCACTCTTTCATGGCTCTGATTCATGAGAGTTTCTCTGTTCTGTTCAGAAGAATAGTAGTAACTCATGGCTGCCTTCTGGTTGGCAACTGTAAAGAAAATCTTCTTGGCGCATACAGAAAATTGCAAGTTGTATTGTCTATGGAAGAGTCACCCCCACCGATGTGTAAAAGGTATTACAAACTCATGTGGGAGCTAGCAAGTCCTTCCAACATGCTTTCAGGTCAACTGTTTCCCCTGAGTTTTATATCATTCCATTCGATGACAAGGAAAGTTTCTTTCATTGTGTTCTGTTGTACTTGTAAAACATAAAAATGAAATGTGTAAGCCCACGAAGTTCATATAAATCCTCTTGCTCTGTTTATTCTAGCTTGGTTCTTGTGTACACTTATCTATGGGTAAAAAAAATCATCTAAATTTTTCTTTATATTGTATCTCTGTTTATTGTCATAATGGAAATTCTCAAAACCACAAGTCACCAGAAGCACCTCAGTTCTGAACTTTTAAGCTAGTAAGTCCTGGAAGCTTTTCTCTCCAGAGCTATTTCAAAATGTCAAGAGAAGAATTATTCCATCGCTTTAGCTATAGCAGTCACTATCTTCGATAAAATATATGATTCTATTTCCCTGTCATTTGGATCATTTGATTGGATATATTTTCCAATTTTCCTCTTAATTGGAATTTTTGCTTATTCTTCTTGAGAATTATCGTGCACCTAACCCCATAATTTCCAAGCAAATGTGTATCAGCGTTTTGTCGGCTGACATTATGATATTAAAAATCTTTCACATTCTTCCTTTAGTGGTAGTTGAATCATTACCAGGGGACATTTACTCTGAGTGCAAAAATGGAATTACTCACCAAACGCAGCAAAGGTTAAAAAATGCAAATAGTATTAAAAATGAATGAAGTTTCACTGCATGAAAGTCATATCCATAAATAGAGTATTCTAGCTGTTCACTAAGAGTTTTTTCCTTCTCTGCTTTCTTTCCATATGAAATAACTGAGAGCCAGGGTCTGTGAGATGAAGTGCAGTTCAGGTTACTTCTAGCTGTTAAAAAAGGAAGATAGGTCAAATGATAGGCAGCTGTCATCCCTATGGAGATGACAGCCCCTGATCCTGCCCTGTGCTCTGATTAGACAGACCCAGCCAAAATAAAGGGGGTGTGAGCTGACGTGTCAGAGTTGGTGAAATGCCCACAGCATGCTTTTAACTGCTTTGCGTTACATGTGAGTCATTTAGAAGGGTGAACTACTATTACTGAAAGCAAAGCTGTTGGATATGATAGCATTAACTGTTTAGGATATACAAGGGCTGCTCTGAAAGTAATGCCTCCTATCTTACTATGTTGGCCCACAGTGTCAGAGGCAGATGTTGGTGGTTTGGCAGTTGGATGAGGCCAGACTCTTTCCAGTGGTGTGTAGTAATAGGACAAGGAGCAATGGCCAAAAACTGGGACACAAGAAGTTCCACCAAAATGTGTGGAAGAAATTCTTTACAGTGAGGGTGGTGGAACACTGGAACAGGTTGCCCAGAGAAGCTGTGGAGTCTCCTTCTCTGAAGATATTCAAGACCTTTCTGGATGCCTACCCGTGCAACCTATTGTAGGGAGACTGCTTCGGCAGGGGGGTTGGACTTGGTGATCGTTGACATCCCTTCCAACCCCTACAATTCTATGATTCTGTGATCAATTTCCAAGTTAGGTCGTGCGGTTGAAATATGGATAAATATGTATAAATATAGATCGAAGGAGAACTAGCTTTAGTTGGGTTGATTCAAGCCTCTTGGTGTGAACGAGAAAAATATATTTTTCTTATGAGCTAATATGAGCACTTAAAGCTCTTGTGGTAAAAACTGCCTTGTTTTAGTGCAGGACTGTATACTGGTTATATGCTGATACGACCTGGCTACCCCACACCAGAGTAACACTACCTCCTCTAATGAAACACATCCCGGTGAAGGAGCTTCCTCTGGGACACTGCCAGCATGCACTGCATTCTCTGTCCTACTAACTGTCCTCCTCTGTCCCCCAGCATGCCTGGGCCTCTGTCAATCACCCTGATTACAAATTTGAACTCTGCTGCACAGAAGTTGTAATGTCCCAGAAGCAGTCGCTTCTGCTCTTAAAAGTTGCTAATTATGGAAGTGTCCTTTTTCCCATTAGCTCACAGCTGCA
Source organism: Gallus gallus (assembly GCF_016699485.2). Classification (NCBI taxonomy): domain Eukaryota; kingdom Metazoa; phylum Chordata; class Aves; order Galliformes; family Phasianidae; genus Gallus; species Gallus gallus. The sequence goes on from NC_052532.1 coordinate 145,183,375, forward strand.
AGCAGTAGCACACCTAAAATTAGGCTAAAATGTATCGCAGGAAAGGGGACACTGAATCCTTCCTTGGAAAAAAAGGAAGAGGGGTGGGGAGGAGAAGAGACTGGAAATCATAGAACCACAGATGGGTTTGGGTTGGAATGGACCTCACAGCCCACCCAGTGTCACTGTAGCCAGTGTATCCAACCTATCAATGTATCATGATTTGAAACTCTTCTTCTTCTGATTTCATTAACAGCATTTTAGGCCAAAATTTTTAACAATCTAAATGTGATGCAGGGGTCCAGATGATCCCAGAGCTCATAGGAGGTACTTGAGCAGCTTTATCTTAGGCTTCATCCTGATCTCTGTGTAAACCATTTTCTCACGTAACCAAAGTTTCAATGACATCTTGCTAGGGACCCCTGACTGAAAGTGGAACTGATTTTGCACCTCAGAAAGTTCTGTATTACCAAACTTTGTATGGCATTGCCATGCATTTGCATGGCATTGCATGAACCAAAATTTGTATGGCAAAACATGAGGAAGGAGAATCCCCTTTTGACATTGGGCTGGCAGGACAGCTCTGTATACACTTGTCGCAGGCCTGCTGTCATGGATATGCCAGTCAGGGAGGTGAGGAGAGCAAGCTGTGCGTCATCCCTACTATTTTTGACTGCAGAAGTACTGCTAGTGGCCCAGGGTGTCTAAATTTATGTTAGAACTGCCTGGAGAAGGCATGTGGTTTAAGCACTGTGTTGTTTTACCTAGGTATGAAATCCTACAGGAAAAGCAGAGATGAGGAGTAGCTCAGCAGCGCAGAGCAGAGAGACTGAGTCTTCCCAGTGTGCCTGATGCCTTCCAGGCCAGGAAAAGCTCCTTAGGGGTCTTATCAGAGTGATGAGTGCCCTAAAGCTTGGTAACTCATTAAATTCCAGCTATCTTTTGTGTGCATTCAATGAGAAATGGCTGCTTTGTGTGTTCCCTTCTAAGCCGTGTCCATCTTGCTTGCAGAGCCTCTTTGCTCATGGTAAAACTGGCTGAATAGGATGACCCTGAGAGAGAAGGGCTACACCCTAAACAATGACAGTAAGATTCCCTGAATACGTGTGAAAGCAGATACGCTTTAGCATTTGCTCCCAGATGAGCCTGTAGCCAACAAATAGTGAGACACAAACCTGTGCTGCCTTGGACGTGGTTAGCCCCAGAGGAAAGCACTGACGTTTTTACCACTGGCACCATGCCTCTTTTGTGCCACTGGGGAGCTGTCCCCAAAGCACGGCTGGATTTTAAGGTTCAAAAAGGAACAAGAACAGAGATACTCCTAAAAATAAGGGGGAAAAGCAGAAGAATAGAACTACGCTCCTTCACCTTGTACCAGTTCCAGTATAGTTGTTGCATCTTGGCCATTGCTTTTAACACTTTTGGGCACCCCAAGACAAAACCTAACAGATACATTCTTCAGGAGTCTGCTTTACTAGTCATGCGTCTTATCAGTTTTTTTGAATTCATTATATGTTAGCTTCATTGCAGCCCCTAACTCTGTGTTCAACAGTTCACACATTAAGTGAGAAGATGCTTCCTCTAGCTTGTTTAAATCAGCTCCTTACTAACTCCACTGGAATGCCCCATAACTCCTGCACTGAGAAAGGCAGTGTGAAATCCTTCAGTCTTCACCTTCCTTACACCACTCATCATGCCAGAAACCTCCAGTGTATTTCTTTTAACATATGCTTTAACTTTATATTTTTCCAGAAGTAGTAAAAACAAAGTGAAACTGTAACAATTACTTTTTATTTTCTTAATGTTTTCCTTTCTAAAGAAGAATGAGCTGTAACTCATGTTTGCAATCCTTTCTTTGATAATCCATATATAGTTTAATGTGATAACTACTGCTAACTACTAATGAGAGACTAAGATACTGCAAGGATATCAGTTTCAAGTCAAGTAGAGTCATAAGAAGAAAGGAGTGTTAGGAAAAGGTATTTTATTGCATAACAACTCCAGTCTGGAGGCTTTCAAAACTGGTTTTAAAACTTGTAAGAAAACACAAGAGGACCTTGTATGATAAAAAGAAGCACGTGTGTATAAACTGTTGTGAAATGTGTCTGAATCACAGTGTTCTCACCACTGGCAGAAGAAACAAACGTTAACAACAGGCAATAGGGCTGAGCACTATTGTGTGAGTCGAGGCACTTCCTTGAAAATACACCAGCTGGGTACGTACCTTACAGAAAAAGAAGTAGATCTTCCAATTCCAGTTCTTACTGTTGGCTAAAAAGCAGTTTAAAAAACTGTGTTCTGATTAGGAGGCAAAGCGCCTTCTTTTGAGTTATAATTACTTTATGAAATAGTTAAATAAAAGTTAAGTGTTGCTCCCATAGCTTGTTCTAGACATGGTGAAGCAATTCTCTACTGACAGAATGATTCTTTAGTATTCAGCTGAGAAACTGTACTTTTTAACATTATCAATGCTATTAAAGATCAGCTAGAAGATTATGTTCCACTCCCATCTAGTGGTGAATACAACATGCACGCCATGTTAACTGTTGTTAAAGGACTGTTGTTAAAGAGTAAACGGATTTGAATCAGTAAAGATGAGAAACAAAGCTGTGATACTGTGAATGCAACTGTGCTGTTTAGGTACAAAATAAAATTAAGATAATTTTCTGCTGGAGTTTTAAGATAACTTTTTTTTTTTTTTTTCACTTTTAACACATGCAGTTCATAGCAGGATGAGACTGTAAGATGACAGGCCGTGTACTCAAAAACATGTGAGTAGCAATTTGTTTGGCTTTCAAATAGCTGAGATAGAGTGAGTCCCACCAGCAGCACTTTGCTGGAGCTTCCAGTAGCTGCTCTTACCCTTTGACTCCTTATGCCTCCATGTTGGAGTCTATGATTTTGCCATTTGCCTGTAGACTTGGCATAGACTAGTGCTACAGTATCAGCTTTCACTAAAGACCGTTCCTTATGTTACGACTGCAAAACAAATCTACTGGAGCTGTTTATCTAGAAGTAGAGCGATGCAAATCTGAGGCTAGAATTAAGATGTATAAAGTTGTGTTAATTAACTTGCTTCATTACCCAAATCATCTTTTGAAGCACAGGATCATGAAACAAGATTGTCGGGAGAGACTCCGAGAGGCCATACAGTCTATTCCTGTGCCAAAAGATGGCATTGCCTCTATGAGCATCGTTCCTTGACAAGCAGTAATGCAACCTATTTTTAAATGCCTCTTCAGATGGATCTTCCACATTCCTGCTATGGCTTACTTTGTACTTCTATGTCCTCAGTGTTAGATTTATTTTTAACCATGACGTCCAATCTGAATCTTTTCTATTACAGTTAAGCCCCTTCATGCTTGCATTCCCTGTAGACAGCCCTCTTCCCAGTTTGGGATTTTCTTGAGTTCAGGTTGTCTTTTTCAGTCTTCTCTCCAGTCTGAGCAACATTTGCTTGTTCAGTTTTTCCTTCCTAGATCTCTGATCATTCTGATTTCTCTGCTCTGTACTTTCTTCATTATTTGTCTTGAAAAGCAGACTTAGATATGCAAGTCATTATTCCTGCTTGTAACTAACAAGCATGGGCAGCCCAGATGGATAGCTTATTGTTTTTATGGGCTATACTCCTATAGTTATGACCTGGTAGGATATATAATTTTTGGCAGCAGCACTGGACGTTATTGACTCTTGTTCTCCTGCTCATGATTCACTGAAACTCAAAGTCTTTTTTTTTGCAGTTCTGCTCTCTCATTCATTATTTCCCATCCCTTACTGATACACTTAATTCTTTCCGCATAGAGGTAAACTGTTTTTAACTTGACCCTGCTGAATCTTTACTTTAGAAATAATTTCTTCTGATTGTCAATTACTTTGAAATCTAACCCTGTTCTAAATTTTCAGACTTTTTTTTAACCCTTTTATTTTATTTTTAATATTTGCAGATTCAGTAGGAATATTTCCTTTTCCTCCTTCCTTCAGTACTTGATAGTGCTAGGTCTAGGACAGTCCTGCAGGACTGTAAGTCTGTGACAGTACTTATTGTAGTTTAGCTTTAGTTTTTTTTAGTTTTATATCTCCCTGTTTTATAGATTCTTGAAGATCTTTATTTGTCTTAGTGTTCTGGGGGAACTGAAAACTACTAGCTATACTTAGTCTTGTTTCTATCACCTTTTAAAGCGAGGTGCCATAGTTTCCCTTTTCACAGTAAGTATTCCACCCTCCAAGTGTGCTCAAAGAATGCTAATGTCACTACTTATGTTCTATTAGCATAATATACATGAGGCCTGGCTGATTTAAAGAAAACATACTACCTTCTTGATTTAAATACTTTTCAACTCATCTTATGCTAGCCTCATCAGAGGCCTAACCCTTTTGTCACTCTTGTTTGGTTCATTAACCAATTGATTTCTGGTTTAGTGTGGAGACAAATACAGGAGGGCATTTGGTCCTTGCTGATGCCATCTGTCAATAGATTTTCTTTTCAATCAAGCAACAGATTATCATTTTTCTTTATCATCTTGTTACTTGGTACCCACTGTTGCCTTTGAAATCTCTTATTTACTCAAATCTCTTTGGCCTGGACATTTCTGAGTTTTTCCCCAGTTGTTTATGCAATTGCTATATTTTATATACACCCTAATCACTCTGACCTAGTTTCCATGGGTGTGTACTTATTTTCTGCATTTGATATAATCAGAAAGACCATGAGTTAACTAAACTCAATTCTCACTGTGGATTCTGACCTTCCTCTGCCTTGGTAAAGCTATCACCCGCAAACTCACATCTGTAGCCTCACAAGGTTTCTAAGAGCCCTTAAAAGCTCTTCTAAGAGCATTTTCTTCTCTTTATATTTGTGACCCGAGAGATTTTACTTACGAATTCTCTGTGCTTTTTGAAGTTTGTCTTCCTGATATCCATTTTTATTACCTTTTTCAACCTCCTCCTTTCCTAGGGAATGGGAATGTTATCTTTACACAAACTGTATCCCATTCTCAATTGCTTTCTGATTCTGGTGAGGATAAAATCTACCAGAGCATTCTCTAGCTTCTTCTTACACTCTCTGTTAAAAATCAGCATCTCAACAGGTACATGCAGCTGTGTCCTTTTTCAAACATTTTTGGGTTGACTGAATGGCTTTACTAACACTAACTCTTCAATAATTGCAAGCAATTGTGGCACATATTCAAAGAAAATTGCACTGACCAAGAGTCCCCCAATTCCTGATGCTAGCATGCATGTTCTTTCTGTTTCTTCACCAAAGGTTGTTAAGCCATTCTCCCTCAGCAGTTTGGACATACAAGCATCAGTGATGCACAAAGCTGTGCTCTCACTCTATTTTTTTTTCCCTAGAAAAAGTTACGCTACCTACATTAACATCTGGATTATTCCATAAATATGATAATGGGTGATGATATTGGCATAGCCCACAATGGGAGATAATTGAATGTATATAAAGATTCCCTCAATTGGTGAGGCTGAACAACTATAAGTCTGCATTTGTTGCTAAAGGTAGGAAAATCAGTCATGTTTATAAGGCCTGCGCTTCCTTCATATGTTTTCAGAGCAACAAAAATACGACGTAACCAATTCCCACAGGCTACAGTTTAGTTTTACATCCACAGTTCTACAGCAGAGCAATGGAAATTCTAAAGGCACCATCTCATTAATTGAAGCTAGTACAATGAATGGAGTGAGACTGTCATGGCATTGATCAATGGTGTATTCAGTAAAAACCTCTATTCATTGAGTTCTGAAGAAGCTCAGATCTACTTCTTCACACTTCTGAGAGTCTAGATGCTTTGAGGCACAGTTTACAGTGATTTTGCATTGGAGTACAAGAGCATTGGCTGTAATTAATTTTCCCTGGCGTATGTTCCCAGCATATACTTTGGCAAGGCATTACAAAACAGATAATACCATCCAAATAACCAATGTCCTTGAAGATAAGATACTCTGCCTTTTAAAATTATATTCCATTCCTCATCTAAAATGTTAAACTGAAGCTTCACTTTGAAATGTTTGGTTAGTGAGATGAAAGGGAAAGACACACTGGTAGATGGAGGGACAGTAATTCTTAGCCTTCCTGAATCAGTCGTTTTTTTTAATTATTATTATTTTTTAGATGATTCTATGTATTATTCAGAATATCATAGGATCGTAGAATGACTTGGGTTGGAGGAGACCTTATAAAGTTCATTCAGTTCTAACCCCCTGCCAGGGACAGGGTTGCCACCCACTAGATCTGAGGATTAAGTTAAATAAAGGCATCAGCTCTCAAAAAAAGATATTGTAAAGCATTTCTAAATCCTCTTTTGGGTATGCAAATAGATGTGGAGAGTGCAAGTGAGGAGAGAATCTAAGTTTTGGCTTGAAGGCATTGGCTTTCTAGTATTTTAATAGGCAAGCTGTTCAGTAAACAGAAGGGAGATCTGTAATTCCTCAAGGAATCTCTGGAGGGATTTAAGCCACGTATATTCTGTTTACAAATATTTCTCATCATGTGGATATGTCGTGATATTTTTGCTTCTTAAATTGTTAGAAATATGAAAGCCAACTATCTAATGCTTAAAATGCCTTTGCTTCCCTCAGAGTATTCCTCCCATGAAATTTTATTCTTCTTGACATCATGCTGTACAGTAAATACCATTTTCAAATGTTTGCAATCTATTTCATTAAGAGAAGAAGAAGGAAAACAAATGAATTTCTGAGTCTGATCATCCATTTGTCTCCAATTTTGATCAAGAAAAGGAGAAATAAGAAAAAAGTCAGAAAGAAAAAAAGAGAGACCTTATATGAAGAAAATTGACTCTGTGTGTCAGTAGGACCGTCTACATTTTCTTGTTGACTGCAATTATCAGATAGTCTAAAAAGAAAAATCCAGTGCACTATAGAAATGCAGAATTGCAGAAGCTACCAGTACTCCTCTAGAGATTCATTTAATGCAGCAGAACCTTTGGGCTCAAGCTGTCTCTCTACAGTCTTTCCAAAAGCTGAGTATTTGATTTAGGACACAGGTTTAGTGTAAAAAAAAAATCGGCATACCAGGGGTTGCCATATTTCAAAGCCACAATATATTTTTCCATACTTGAGATCCGCTTTCATTAGATTTGCTGGTGGATCCTGGAAGGTCCTCTTCAGCTCCTCTCCTTTTTGTCTCATATCTAAGCTCTGTCAAATGTTGTTGTCCCTCTGTACCACTACTGTGGTAGCAGAACACCTTGGCTTCAGGCACATACTTGGTGTGAAGGCCTCCAGACCCCAGAGTCCTGGGAAAAGGACCTGAGTGTTATTTTTCCTTATTTGAAACATCTGATTTAACAAAAGTGCAGAATTTACCTGCAGGTGAAGAGGGACCAAAGCTAACTCTAAAACGTAAACGAGCAGCAGCACACATCCTTCCCAGCATTGTGCATCTGCTTTCAGATCTGCTGTTTCTAACAGAGCACATCAGCGAATGCATTAAGTGAGTTCTGTTATGCACTGCTGGTCGTCTGGAGCAGCAAGAATATTAAATGATGAAAAGCAGGTGTGAAATATGTTCTGTGAATACACTGGAGATGTGTCTCGATTTGAAAACAGACTGGGAGGTATACCAGCCTTTCTTAGGAGAAAAAAACTATCTGAGGGTAGTGATAATTAGACGAAATGGTTTGTTTCTCCAGTTCTGCACATGGTATCAATTGTGAGAGACATTTTTAAAATCCTGAAAAAATACATTCTTGTAATGCGTAAATGTGGAAATTAATGATGAAGAACCTCTGTCACCAGACATGGGAGCTGTATGCGCTGCATGCAGAAGGATTTCAGGGTGTGTAAAAGAACTTGCTCTTTTGTAGAACACTTGCAGTTAGCATTCAGAAATAAAATGAAACATATGTATATATATTTTCTACCTTATGGAGTCTGTGGAAGAAAGGTAGATTTCCCATAGCCAAGTCCATTAGGTTCTCCAGAAAGATGAGGAATGCAGCTGGTTCCTACTTAGCTCCACACAGCGAAATGCAAGAACCACAGTGGTTCATTCTGGATGCTGCTTGAGAGGCAGATTATGTCAGACTATAGCAGATATTTCCAGTTCTCCCTGGGTGCTTTGGTGACTGTTAGATCTTGAAGACAGGAAAGAAACCTGTGCTTCCTCTGCCTTCACAACAGACAAATACAAGGTAGACAGAAGGAAGAAAACAAACCATTTCTTTCATAAAAATAACGTATTCTGTTATTCCATTGGATCATCTAGGGTGGATATGCACTGTATAATGAAATGGGATGCAGAGATGCCCCAAGTAGCATTGGCTGACCTGACTCCAGACTTGCCAATGAGTCAGATTTGCTGAGGCTGGTGACAGGTAGTACACACAAGGCTGCAAATGATATCCTGATCCAAGGATGAGAAATCCTTTTGGATTTATTCCATCAAATAGGTGTTGAATAAAGGCCATATAAGTGAGGGATCTTTTTCCAGCATGAAACCAGAGGGATCGAAATCACATGTCTGAAATACCCATTACTTCTATGTAATGGACAGGATCCATGGATGTGGCTCTACTAGTAGTTTGTGTAGGACTGTTATTATCATTGTTTAAACTATTAATGATGCAAACTGTGTAAAGAGATGAAGATTTCTAGTGTGGCATGAAGGTTCCAGCTTCCTCAGGGTCAGTAAGAGCAGGCCATGTTGCAACATGGAGAGTAGTTACTTATTGCTGATGAAATGCTTTTTAAAGCTAGATGTAGAGCAGTTACACTGAGGGTGAAAAAAAGGCTGCATTTAAAAATAAAAAAGTGGATTGAAGGGAGTTTGTCGGTATTTTAGATGTCTGTAGTATGCAAACAAAATTTACTGTTGACTTGAAAGTGAGAGGCATTCTGAATACAGAGGAGAATTAGAATAGACGGTGTTTCTTTTTGTATTCCCAAACAGCAGTAAAAAGAGAATAAAGTGGGACAGTGGAGGTCACTTACTGAATGGAAACTGTTATTATCTCTGCCTATAAACTGTGAATGCATCAGTCAGACATGGCAGAACTGAAGAAAAACTGCCTGTATTCTTTGATTGCAAGCTGTATGTGAAGGCGACGGGAAAACACAGAGACAGTGAAGAAGCAGATGAGATCTTGGAGCCTGCTATAAAGAGCATTTCCAGCAGTGATGAAGTAGGCTGAACTGCTAGTAGTAATCCCATGGCACCTCTTCCGCACTCTGCAATTCTGGTTATCCTTGCTCAAGAGAGTTTTGAAGGACCATACTCAATAAAGATGAACAGGACTTGCTATCGAAACCATTATCTTGTGGTTCATAAGAAGAAATGGAAGAGCTTCACTCGCTTAATCTGCTTAAAGAACCTGAAAGAGAACAGGAAAAACACTGGTTTGAAAAATGGTATTTGGAGAATGTTCTGCTTGTTACATTGCTGGCAGAAAAGGGGCAGTGCTGAGGTCCAGCAGCCTCCCCCCTTGGTGTGCACTGACTCGGTGTTTTACTAATGACTTGGAGGAGGAAATAGGATATGCTTATTAAATTTGCCAGTGACCGAAACCTGAGAGAAATTGCAGTGCTGGTGATGGGAGAAACAATTTGGAATCAAGCCAGTTCACGGAGGTGTGGATTTATTTCCCATTTCTGTGTTTGCAGTGTGAGATGCATGAACATGCCCTCTCCTCGTCTACTCTGTCCTCCCTGTAAGGTGCTGTTTCCCATCACCACATGTTTTTTCCCTGTCTCTGCTCTGTGCTACCAGCCAGACGAAATAAACACACCGTGCACTCATACTGCAACCTTATCCTCCATCTTGGATGTAGTTTTCATCTTTTTCCTCTATCCGGTCATTGATTTTCACGCAGCTTGAAAGAACTTAATGCCTATGCAGCTTTTCAGCTAAATCAGATAGAGAAGCAAATGAGTTCCAAGAAAATTGGAGAGAATTAGAAAGTATCAGGTAAACAGATAAAGCAACTGCCTAAATGCGTGTGTTTTGTTTTCTGAGGAATTGGGTGGAAAATAAGATTCAGTTCCATTTGTAGTAACCCTCAAACTGAGATAGGGAATAATAGCCGTATAGCAGCTCTTCAGAAAACAATATGGCAGCCAAAGTGGATCCCAAGATAATCACGATTCAAAAATTCAAAGGTCATATTAGTACATATATGAAAAGGAACAGATATTTCAAACTTTGCAACATAGAGATATCTTATTTGCAATACTACCTCCATTCCTAGACAGAACAGTTTGCTGTAATGGGGACCAACTGGAAGCTGCCCAGAATGGCTGGATGTCTAGAAAGCATGTTTTATGTGAAAAGGTTGGGATAATTTGTATAGCTTCCACTATTAAACTGAGAGAGGGAAAAGTGCTAACAGTTTTCCAATACTGCTTTGTAAAATGAAGTTCTCTGTGTCGGTTTCCATGTATGTTGTGGATGGGACAAGGAGAAACAGACCAAGTTCTTCAAGAAGGGAAGATGCAGATTAGGCATTAAGAAAAAAAATCCCTAACTAGAGTTTGGAATGTGTTACCTAATTGATTTTAATATTTACCATAAGTGAAGGCCTTTAGTTGCTGGTAATACATGAATTTGTCAGGGGTGGTATGAATATATTACTAATGATCCTACCTTGGAACAGTGGAATGGCTTGTAGGGCTCTTTGAATTTATTCCATCTTCATTATTCAAAGAATCAAAGAATGAGTTTGAGATCAACAAATGCATAGGAAAGAAGAACTATCATTTCTATTTAGGAAAAATATTGATAAAAAGAGCCTGTGATTTCTGGCTATGCGCCAACTGTTCTGGAAATTAGAAGAAAGCTTCAAGCCATCAGTGACAGTTTTCCATGTGAAATGCATATCCAACTGGCTCTAACCTGGAATATGAGCAGTTTGGAAGGTCTGCTACACATTGTCTTCTGATTCCAGGGGACTCAGCTCAAGGATCCAGAATGTCTCTTCTGGAAATCCTACATGTGCATGACCTTGGCTTTCCAAAAGAAGGCAACACAATGCTTAAAGCCCACAGGTCTCCTGCTATGGAATTAGGCTTGTGAATAAGGGAGGAGAATCTGACTCATAACGGTGTGCAAAATCACCATCTCTCCTTTTAAAGTGCATTTTGGAACATACTCGAAGTTTTATTTTCTCAGCCTCTACCCTCTTCTGAAATGTTCAGCTACATTCCAGTTCAATACGTAGGGTTTTAGACTCAGCACAATGACAGTGAAGCATCGCTAACACTGGATGGTGGCATTGCAGAATGAATCAGGCATGCAAAACAAGCAGCGTCTACTTATACATACAGATATCCCAGTAATCAAGGAAAAGATTTGCAGAGTAAAATGTGTTGTAGAATAATTCACATACAATTTGCTTTTGGAAAAAAAGAGCTATAGCAACCATGTAAGCTCTCCCAGCAGTTCAGATTTTCTCCAAAGTAAAAAACAGTCCTGGGGAAATAAAAGTGGTATAATTTATGGCATTTGTTCTTACAGAATAATCCTTGAATACTTAGTTTTAAGAATACAGCCCATGCAACAAATAGGATGGAACAGAGGTTTTTTAAGGAGGTTAATCCTGAAGGAAGGAAAAGCAGAAATATATCTGTGGCAGGTTTCTTTCGTTTTCTTTTGTTTTACTGCAGTGGTTCTACTTCTGCTCTGCAAGTCAAGGAGTAATATGAGCTCCTAGATGTTCAGATGGATATATCCATTCTTGTTGGCCTTATCTGAGTCTAGGAGGTAGAAAGACACCTGCAAATTAAAGGCAAGTAAGATATGTGGCTGTTCTTTCAAAGAGCATCTCTGTTATGTTGTTTTCTACTTTTTTCTTTCCTTTATTTTTTTTTCTGAAAAAAGAAAAAGAGCAAGAGTCCCTTACTGTGAACCAGAGCCAAAGCTGTCAACAGCTGCCATATTTTGCTTTGCATTATCCATTTTGTACCTGTGGGTAAACCTTCAGGTCCTGCAGGATGGTCCTCAATAGCTGGATATAGCAATTGTGCCTCTCGCTGCAGATAAAAGTTGTTACTCCCTCCAAAACCAGCTTCGCAGCTCACTCCTAGGAAACCACTTCTCTCCAGAATAAGATGTGGGAAGGCCTGGTTCAGGTCAGGATCGGTTCCAAAAGTCAGCATGGACCTGGCCACACCAGCTCTCTCTGTCCACCTCTGCTGCAGAGCATGATCCCCCAGCACTGACCCCAGTCTCCAGCTGCCTCCTCCCAGGCAGGACTCCCACCTGCCCTCCCGCTGCATCTCGGGGTCTGCAGCTCCCTCCTCAGCTTCATCCTGTGAAAACACTGGTCAGGACAGCATCACCCTTTCCTCCTCTTATCTAAGGTACTTTGAACCAAAAGCAATTATTGGTTGCTCATCGGGGGCATTGCTCTGACTCTGCAATGAGAGCCAGGGACAAGAGTGGCACCGGACGGATGTGGCCTCCTGATTTCCAGGGGGATGAGAGCTGAGCAGGATGGACATAGCTCATCTGCAATGCTTGACTTGACATGTGTGTTGATGGATTTAGCACTGCAAGGACGACAACAAGGTATAGTTGGGGTCTCAGTGGTTTTTCAGAGATCTGATCCTTTGCCAAAGGCATCCACAGAAGCAATTAGACTAGATTTAGACTGTTCAGTCCTGTTATAGGTCCAACTCTACTGTCCATTTTATTATTTCTGAAACTGTCTCTTTTTCCATTGTGGGACAGCAAATGACTATATTTTTCCACTTCATAAATGAAATCAAACACCTCAGGACAGAAATTTGTTACCAATTTGCAAGTCTATATTTCACATTCCATCCTTTTAAAAAAATAAAAGAGAAAGAGAGTAATTGTTTATAATGATTTTAAATTGTTTAATGCAGAGGAACCAATGGATCCCACTCAATGGATCCCACTCCTGGACATCCATACCTTCCAGTAAGTTCAGACACAGACTTTGGAGAAGTATAGCACAGAGTAAAGGGAAACAGAGGACTTACAAGCCTTGGATTGCTTAAACTTGCCTGCATCGAAGTGCCTGTGCGTCCTGAAGATCAGTTTTGTGTTTGTTGATGAGAAAGTAGACATGAAATGCGCGGAATGAATGATTTCCCTTTTTGGTTTAGGATACAGCTCAGAGACACTAGGTGGCACCTTTTGTTTGCTACGTGCGTGGGGCCTGAAATAGGGCTGGTGAAAGCTGACAATTATTTTTGAAGCAACTGGTGCATCCATATGGATCCTTGCTGACGGAGGAGACAAAAATATCCCAGTGCTCCTTATCCAGAAAAAACAGGAGGACAGAGCACCTATTAACTACGTTGTTTCTTCTCTTTTTATATTTTCTGCACAGTAGCTAGTGTGGCACTGAAACACTCCCACTCAGTTAAACAGCAGGCTAAGATTGGTTCTGTTCCTGATTCCTACTAGGGTACCGGGTTGGATGAAAGCTGAACATAACGCAGGGAGATCAGATGCGATTTAGGTCAGTAAGATGTAACATATTACACAGTGGAAGAGCAATGTATGGTCATGTGAGTCTGCAGCACTGCTTAGCTGCCTCATTGCAGGTATCTAGTGTCATTCAGGGTGCCATAAAAGAAGGTGCATCATGTCCAGGAGATGCTCCCGGAAGGCATGGATTATACCTACCCAGCCTCACCTGTGGCACCTTGGCTGGCCCTGCCTCAGGTGAATGACTGCCATGGAGACCGGCCACGCTGACTCAGCAGAGTTACCTTACAAGAGCCCATGAGCCCAAACTCTATTCATCCTCTTCTGATTGTATGTGTGAAACCACTGTTGGTCAGGCACCCGACCTGTAGGTGTACATCTAAACCTGCTGTCTGCAGCCCCACCCTTAATGAGCAAATGTGTTTGTTGTATGTTTGTCTCCTGCTGATCTTAGACCCGTGCAGCTCAGTGGCACCCACACTGTCAGTAAAGTAAGGAAGTTGTAGACTCATAACTCCAACAAAGGATCATGAGGAGTCAGCCAGGAATCACTAATGTTGTTTGCCAGTGACATGGTTGAATGTAAAGGCAACACTACAGTAACACCCTGATATGAAGAAAAATTCAACTGAGTCAAACTTATTTTTTGTCTGTTCAGAGCTGAGAAATCTCTGACTCTTCCCCTTAACGTGTTTCTACAAGCATGTACTTTTTTTAGAAAAAAAATTGTCCTAAGATAACTGTACAGCTTCTGCTCTGTGGTTATCATGGTACAAGCCCTCCTTCTCAGCACACACAAGCGGGAGGATTATGACTGTGCTGCTATTTTGTAGGAATTAATGGGTATGAAACATGAGGGCCTCTAGATCATCAGTCAAGTGCTCTGACATTAAAAGCCCTCATACAGTAGACGTTTAATCCACAAGGGTCAGCAGATCCCCCATTCCACACCGATACTGCAGGCCCCTTGCAAATGTGCCTTACCTTCAGTACAAAAGCCAAAGACCTAGAAGTTCAATGAAAGGTCACAGTAAAGAGCCAGTGACTTGGATTGCTACAGTGGGAGCAGGTTTGTAAGGAACAAAGGCCCATATGATGCTGGGACTTGGACTGTATCAGTGTTGCAGAGAGGAACAAGCAATGACCCTCTCTCCCACTTTGACTTGGTAGGATGTTCCTTCCTACCTCTGCATTTGCCGATCCATTCAAAGTTGAGCTTGTCATCGAAACACATAAACATGCTTTTAAAATATTTTCAGTGTTACCACCATACCCTGCCTATCATTCCATTTCTGGAGCTAGCCTGTTTTTCCAACATTCAAGGGAGGAAGAAAAACCTAAGAGGTCAAAGTTACACATTAATAAGACAAAAACCACCTTCCTGCCTACTGTAAGGAACTTGTAGAAACCCTGAAACAAGGATCTAATTAAAAACAGTGTAAAAATAATGCAAATTTACCCTGTCAAAAATAGCCATTCAATCTCCTTCTAGAGACCTTGCAACTCATTATTCACTCCTACAACCTCCAGCTGATGTGCATTGATTAATCTACATAGAATAAATCTACTACATTACCTTTACATAAGAAGATGGCTTTAAAAAATAATAATTATACACTTAAAGTTACACAATTAAAACAAATAAACTGTTTCTTATTAAGAGAGGGACCCAGACTTCTTCAAGCACTTACTTTCAGTGTATATGAGTCTGCACGTGAAGCAGGAGCATCAAAGCCCATTATAGTCAATCAAAAGCAAGAGCTGGGTTCAGGTACCCTCATACAGGCGTCTGGTGGCAGTTGGGTTGCCCTTTGGTGAAGACAGATACAGCTGAAGACCTTCCAGATAAGGATTTCCAGGCCATTCAGGACACTTTAAATGGCACTAGACTGACTATCTTTAGGCAGCTTAGTCACGGACTCAATTCAGTGGAGGCTGGAGAGCTATTCAGCTCACTCAGTCTCTCAAATATTTCCTTAGCTTGACCGCTCTCCAGGCTCCACCGACTCTTTCGTCTGTCTGTGACAGAACTGTAGACATTACTCTACCCATGGAGCCCACTCCAGCTGGTGTGTACTTCATGGATCAGGTCACGAAATGGCATAGTGGCTGTAGGTGCACTTGTCCATGAAAAGGGGAGTAACCTGCCCTGCCCTGCTCTTGGTGTGACCAGTACACAGGCCCATCTGCAATCTATCATTAGAATTAGGTTCATACTTAACAAGAAAAAAGAGAGTTGAATCCATGATCTATTGCAGGTCTGAGCACATGCTAATGATTGCAGTGAATATTGCTGCAGTATGAGGGTGACTGGTAGGATATCTCAAGCCAAACCACTTGCATTTGTAAAACCCAATGAGACAGATACAGATGCTTGATAGTCAGCTGTCTTACTGAAGCACAAGCCTGTGCATCCTCTGTTGCAGATGGGACTCCAGATATACTGTTGCACACTGACGATAAGCGATGTGACAGACACTTCAATCACTATATTTTGGATCATAGTTTTGATCGCATGGGAAAGAATGACTCCCTTCATGTCCTATGATCCTCTCTTACCTCACAGAACCTTTTAAATCTCTCCATCCACACATCTGTACCTTGTACTTTCTGCTTTTTCTCTGCCTTTTAATCTTTTGCTACCTGTATTAGCGCACACAGATGGAGGACACGGAGCAAAATGTGCTGCTGCATAGTGAAGTAAGTACATGGAGAAATCTTGTCACTCCCATCTGTTAAAAAAAAAAAGGCAAAAAAAGTTACCATCCCAACAGACCCAGAGCCCACACATTCTGGCTCGGTAGCAGAGGGGAAGTAACTGGGGGCAGAGGACCATGCTCAGGGGATATATTTGCCTGCCTCAAAATAGCCTGGCCTGAGAAATGGTTTCAGTGCAGGGAAGCATGTAAGTCACAGGGCAGCAAGCAGAGAGACCTGTGCATAGGGCACAGGACCTCCTTTGCTAATGGTAAGCTGAAATGACTTGGCTTTGACTCAACATATCTTCATGCCTTTTCAGCTGGGACTAACCTGACCGCGGCCCTCTGGACCTACTCCAGCACACATTGAATACTGTCATGCTCAGGGCAGCCCCCTCCCATTACAGGCCTAGCAGGGCTGCGTGGTGCAGCGGCCATAGGACACACCTTTGTTCACCCTGCTAGAGATTTAACTGAGCACTGAAACCACAGCAAACCCTTTCCTTTTAGGTGACAAGATGTGGGCATGAGGCATTTTGGTACACATTTCTTGCACAGCAAGATTTGCATTAACGTTTTTATTGCAATATTTCACAAGGAGCCTTTCACTGGTGCAGTACAGTACCATCAATTACTAGGTTTCTGGTCTTCTGTTTGTTGTTGATCTTAGACGCTTTTACACATATAAGCAAATAACCCAGAATATTCTCCCTGAATGGGACATGGTTGCAACATTTGGCTGCAATGAAGTGGAAAAGGCAACGGTTTTGTGGCTGGAGCATGATCATTTGTGAGAGTAAGACAAGATCTTCATTACTTCTCATCAGCTGTAACCTAAAATAAATTTCTCTAACTACAGCAAAGAAATTTCATCAAGCAAAAAAGATGGACTTCTGCTGTTATTTTCTGCGCACGGGATGCAAATACACCTGTATTGCATCTCCCATTCCATACAGACACACCAGGCAGAAGCCTTTCCCTGCCACAGCCCTTGGCATCCTCCCTTCAGTGAGTAAATATGGCTGAAGAGCTCACTGAATAATTTATCATGGTTTTGAACCTCACTAGCAAGGCCAATTAATGTGTAGTAAAAAGCTATTTCTTTGAAAGGCAAGAAAATGACAGGGAATGAATGACTGCAGCCAGCATGGACCACAGGCCTCTGACAGGTGCTTAACTGATGGGTCAGCAGAAGTAGGCCTTCCAAGGGCTTGCACCAGTGGGAAACTGTTTTTGGTAGAAGCCAAGAGAAGTCCTTAGATTTCAACCCTTTTAGCACATTTAATGGAATCTCCAGAGTAGGACCCAAGGCATGCTGCAGGACTTCTCCACAGCAAAGGCAGGACAAATAGGGTATCTCTGGCCAGACAAACTGCTGCGTCTTTCACGCCTTATGCACTCATTTGCCTTTTCATTGGTGAAGAAAAGCAAAAAAAAAGATGAAATAGTTCTACCTAAGGGAGAAGACCAATGCAAATGTGTCGGCACTGCTGAGCCTGATTGGGTTCTGGAAGCCATCCGATGACCTCACTTTCAGTGATGATACTTCTCTGTAGTTTTTTATATTTCTCCTTGCTTTTCATTTAGCACTTCATGTTGAAAATATTTTCTACCTGGGTACCTGTGTGAGAGACTAAAACATGTAGTTTGAGTGGAGGCTGAGTTAGCAGAATTGGGTTGCACTGCAGTTTAGTATTCAAAAAATTTGATTAATCAACTTGCAGGCAGCAGATGAACCTAGCAAAGAGTGCCAGAATAACATGGCAATGAGATATCAAAGGCTGGCCTGGAGTTGCCTCATCTCTACCTAATATTCTCAGACTTCTCCTGCTGAAAATTATAATAATAGCTTTTGCAATCATGTCTCATACCTCCAAAAAAAAAAAAAAAAAAAAAAAAGCATTAAGAAAAAGATATTGAAAAGGAGGTGTTAGGGGAAAAGGCAATCCACCAATTTTTGTAATGGGAAACTGTGTCTCACTGATATATTAGAATATTTTGAATCTGTCAGTAAAGCAATGTAAAAATGTAAGGTAGCATAAAAAATCAGAAAGTAAAAACAATTCATTTTAACTTTTGAAAGGTGAGAGAAAGGTTCCTTAGAAGAAGGCGTAAAAACATCAGCAGTTTCTGTGCAGAGAAACAATGCGTTATCTAGGAGCAAAAGCCAAGAAATAGGAAATGAAGAATTAGATGAATCCATTTCCAAGAAAGCAAAGGACTAAGAGTACTCAAACCCTGATCTGTTGAAAAATATTTTCTGAATCTGTAATGAGTGGAGAATGTTGAGTGGAACTCCAGAGAACCTAACAAGGTGAACAAAATTACAGGTGGAGCTCTGTGTCAGCTATTGTAACATAATACTATTTGAAAGGGAAAGCATGATTTACTCATTAGCCTTGCGCTGCTCTGTCTGTATTTGATTAGGAAGGGGACTTGGATGTGATGGTGAACAGCAACATACAGCCTCTGTCCTTAAACCGATCATAGAATGGCCTGGGTTGAAAAGGACCACAGTCATCGAGTTTCAACCCCCCTGCTATGTGCAGGGTCGCCAACCACCAGACCAGGCTGCCCAGAGCCACATCCAGCCTGGCCTTGAACGCCTCCAGGGATGGGGCATCCACAGCCTCCTTGGGCAACCTGTTCTAGTGTATCACCACCCTCTGTGTGAAAAACTTCCTCCTAATGTCTAACCTAACCTTCCCCTGTCTTAGTTTAACACCATTCCCCCTTGTCCTATCACTAATTAATCCTATCAGATTAATAGATGATAAAGGTATGACATGGAGAATGCATAGGAAAAAAACCAAGGCATTGCTCTCATGTGATCAGGGATGTGACTCCCTCAGGACATGGATGTGCAGGACTGGGTGCTCATGCTTCCAAGTGATGGTCTGGAATCACATCATCATCAAGTGATTCATCATCACGTGAACTGGAATCACAGTTTCATCATCAAGTGATGGGCATACAGAAATGTTCAGCAGTAAGAATGTTTTACAAGATCTATATCATTGCCTTTGAAACAAGAAGTGGGAGCACGATAGCAGGATAGAAAACAGCAGATGACCTGGAGAAATGAGTTTGGGAGGGCAAGAATAAGGGAAAATCAATGGTTTAGACAAAGGTAAATGCAGGTAATTGGAATTAGCTTGCTTCTGATTTGGGTAATGTAGTATGTGTCTAGATTCAGTGCCTCACTCTGGGATGCCAAACATCTGGGCTTACTTACTTACTCACACAGCAACAAAAAACACTTTCTGACTTTCTGGGGTGTGCTTGGTATGTCTCAAACACTTGCAGTGCAAGGCCATCACCATGACAACAAGTCAGAGGAGGTTATCAGTGACATATGCGATCCTGTTCTCTCACGGGATAGTTCTGCTTTGCTGACAAACCAGCATACCTTTCCCACAATAAAGTTTTGCTATAGACTTACTTTTGACAATCTTGTTATTGTGAACTTGCTTGTTTCTGACCTTGGGATAATGCACCTGCAAACCCAGCAGGCACAAAAGAATGCCTGAGAGGGACCCTGGAGAATCATCTTTGACTTCGTCTTCTTGGTGGTCACCACTGCGGTTTGTTGGTTCAAGACTACGACCATTGAATGAGTGCGCTCACCACTCCATCCATTCTCCAGTGCTGCAGGTTGACACTGGAACTCCTAAAAACAGACCTTCAAAATAGACCAGTGATCCATCTTCTCCCATCTGTCTCTTTGACTCTTGTTCTTTCTATTTGAGTATCTGAACTCTAAGATGCTTCTATCCTAAATATGAAATCCTTCTGAAGGAGGTCAAAAGCCTTAAAATCCATGCAAAAAGAGCAGGCAAGCATAGCTAACAGGTATACACCTACCTCTAAAATAGAGAAAAAATTACAAAAACATACCCTATAGTTTTCAGCATCTGCTGTCCTAGATGTGAAATCCCTCCAGAAGAGGCCCAGAACCTTCGAACTCCATGACCAAGAAGTAAAAAACGTAGCTCAGGGGAATGGATCTACTTCAAAAACATACAGAAGTTCTTCACTACTAAACTGATGGAATCTGGAGGCAGCTATCCTAAATTGAAAATTCCTCTGGAAGAGACCAAAAGCAAGCACAGAAAGAGTGAAGGGAAACTACCAGCCATGAACCTAATCCCAACAAGGGAGAAAAATGCACACAGATATACCTTGTGCTTTTCTGGGGTGAGTATCCTAAATTTGACCTCTTAAATGAGGAGGCCTTACAAGAATGCTTGGTGGGAGATAAGAGCTGTCACCAGGCAAAGATTTATTTCAAAAATAGACGTAATTCTTGTGTACTTACCCTGGTGGAACCTGCAGCTGCTATCCAGAATCTGAACTCTCTTAGAAGGTGGCCAAGAGCTCTAAATCCATGCCCAGAAGGAGGCTCAGGTTGCTACCGCGTAAGGCTCTACCTACCGTGAGTTGCATTATTGGTGACAGTCGATGAGTCTCACAGAGAGAAAATTACAAAGTGATAGAAGGGAATTTTGTTGCCACAGAAAAAATAATTAGACCGTAAAAATCATTAACCCAGAGTTGTGTTTACCATTTATACTCTATCAAATGCTGCTTGTGTGACTAAACTGCAAAGCAGAAGAGCAAAGGAAACAATATAAACAAGGTCATCGTTGCTGTGAAAAAAAAAACATGAGATGGATGAAAAGGGCCCTGAAGATACTACCATCTATAAATGGTGAAGCTGAGCAGATTTTTTGACATAAATCACTGAATACTTCTTTTTCTAATATTCTGATATGAAAATGATTTTTATTAAATGGCGTCTTTTTAAAGAATTATGCAGAGGGAGACACAAAGACTGAGAAGCTGCTCGTACGCATTGGATTTGAACTCACCTTAGCATATTTTGTAAGCAGCAGCATGTCTGCCAAGTACATCCACGTGAAATATCTGCTTTCTGCTATCCAGTAGCCTCCATTCAACTTTCTTCATTGTTGTCATGGCAATAAGACTGTTTTTGACACTGTCATTAATGAACTCTGAGGGTGAGAAAGGTCCTTCCCCAACAAAGAGTGACACCACCACAAAGCAAATTAAATTGCTCTGACAACATATCTATTGAGAGTGAGTTCACATGTCACTGGAGCTTTTAGGATCTTATTGATGACTTTGAGGCTGCCAAAAGTCATAAAGTACTGCTGTTGTAACAGGTTTATGTTTATAGACTATATTTGCCTGCATTGTTTGATCACCCTAATGCTGATGTATTCTGTCATTGTACCTTGACAGTTGTATTCACTCTCACTCCTCTGTCAGTGAATTAGTGAAGGTGTGTGTGTCAGTAATCTTTTCTTATCTCCAAAATGGTATAATGTATATGCCATAAACACATAACTAGGTGACAACTGATTATTCTACAGTTAAGTGATAAGAGCACTTGACAGGAGCAGTTGCAGATCACAGCACAGACATAGGCCAGCGCATTCTTATGGGTGGAAAAAGCTGAACGAAAGGTAGTCCAAGCCCTACGTGTACATGGCCTTTAATGGAGATTTTGCTGCCCATTCAAAAATGGATCTATCATCTGTAAAGGTTATAGAAGATAAGGAAAAATGTTATTTTGAATACCATCCATTAATGTGCATAGTGCTTTACCTCAATATAAGGTCACCACCTTGGTGCAAGAGGCTTAGTGATTCAGCAGAAATCTAGAGAAACAGTTTCTAAGCCTTCAGTACTGCCAGCAAAGATCTTCTCTGCTGCATAGAAACACAAGAATTTTGCTTCCCTAGATTTACGGGGCTGAAATTAGGCCAGGGATTTATCATTTCTGGAAAACAGAAGGGATAGGGTGAACTGTGACAGCCTGATTTGCAGGATGGAGGTGGTGTATGCTGTAGGTTTGGTTAAGGCCTCCTATCCCATGCTCTCCCTAAAGGACTGAAGGAGTGACTGGATTTCCAGGTCACTGTATAGGTTTTCTTATACAGAATAGGCAGCTGGGTCTGCTTGCTTTTACATGTTTTTACACTCTTCTGCCTTAGCAAGTGCTCACCCCTACTGAGGGCCAGCCTGTCCTGTAGGCAGTCACCTTTCCTGCAAGAAACTCTCCTGTACCTACAAGCTGAAAAGAGAAACCTTATCCTGCCCTAACAGAGCTCCTAAGGACTGTGCATTAACTACTGTGCAGTAGTGTAAGAGCTTCATGACTTTGTGTCTTTAGATCTTGTCTGTTATAACCCAGCTTGACCAAAAACATCACCACGCAAATTCTTTTTTTCTGATAAAGCCACAGGACAGTGTAATTCTGGCGGTATCTCTGAGGAGATTACTAGAAAGTAGGGTACATGGTGCCATACCTGGCATACATGCCTTTTGGCAGCCACAAAGTCACGAATAAGATTCTAAAAGCTCCAGAAACTTGTGAACTCATTCTCAGTGGATATGCTGACCCAGCAAGTCCGGGTGTCCTGAAGTCTCTACTGTTTGGTGGCTCTGAAACAATTGACATGGCACAGGCTGGCATGGGCTTACTTCCATGAATGCTGGAGCTAAGCTACAGTGCACATTTGCAGACTGGGCAGGTCTGAGGTACTTTGAATAGGGCAGTAGGAAGGATCTACTACTGTGTGGGATTCATCATCACCGCAGACCAGGACAGGCAGTAGAGTGATGTGTGTGTGCTGGGGTGTAAGAATAACCCAAAGGGCTGAGGATGTACATGGGAGACATGAACAATTTGGGTAAATGCCAGTGATATACAATGCGAATTGCCTGGCTGCATAACCAGTTATGCAATGCTGGACAGTGTGGACAACAGGTATCCACAGTAGATTGACCTGAGAGAGGTCACAAATATTAAAATCTCCTCCACCAGCAAACAAACTTTTCTATTTTCTTTTCTAGCATGTTTCTGCCATCTACTCCCACACAATGATGACCCATTTGGAGTCCTCACTAGTCTCTGATGAGAACCAGCTCACCCACACCTGCCAAAGGCTGCTGAAGGAAGGCCAGATGTGTAGGCGTCTTACTGCTCTATCTTTCTTCAGTCATATTGTGCAGAGCCTCCAAAAGTTTCCATGCTCTGCCTTAAAGCAGCTTCATGATATGGTGACTAGTGCTGGGAAAAAAAAAAAATTAAAAGCAGTTGAGCCATGGCTTCAAGGTGCTATGTAATGAACTGAAAGCTTTACTGAGCTTCACTCAGCCTGGCTAAAAATCTGGGCAGAAAGCAATTCTGCCCTGATACAATCTTGATGCTGCACCTGAAAATTCATTTTATTAGAATAGTTAATGCAGAGTACCTTATGTGGGCTCATGGTTGGATCTCAAATTAAAGGAATTTAAATACCCTTCAGCACATTTCTGTAAATTTATCTTCACAGAAAAGAAAAAGAAAAAAAAATGATACAGAAAGTCTCACGCATTAAAGATTGAACAGCATCTAACTAAACAATGTTATTGCAGGCATCGAGAATAAAATCTCATTGTTAAAGAAATATCATGACTCATAACCAGAGTTGCTTTTCATTATTTACTTAAGGACTAGAGAGTACAAAGGATATATTCATTACATACTTCAGATCTGTGTTGCTTATTCATTTTATTTTTGACTGACCAATCTCAGCAAAACTATGCTAATCTTTCCCACAGGAGCTGATCTGCCCTTGGTTCTCATGTGCGTCTGACACTGACAGTAACCTCCATTCCAAACAGTAAACATATTATCAACACATGCAGGAAGGGGCACCTGAAAGCTCATCTTTGCCTTTCTGCTTGGTCTTCCTGTCAGACTGCTTTAAGCATGCAGAGGCTCACTCATTTTAACATCCTTGCAGGAGCTGCTAACATGCTCTGCCACGTGCTTCTTATATAAGGCTCCATTGAACAACTTTGTTCCACCCTAAGTGCAAGGATAGTGAAATTCAGCATGAAAAATGGTGGGAGAAGACAAAACACATTCTGCAGCTCTTACAGCAAAATGTGGATTTGCTCTCAGGTCCATTATATCAGCAAGCCCACCCGTATGCTAATTTGCTGTTTCTTTGGCATTTGAAAAAGTATTTGAGTTGAAAAGAAAATAATAAATGCGCTGCCTGTTTTCTGTTTTCTTCATGGGGACTATATTTGTTCTCTCTGACAGAAATGGCTTTTTGTACAGCAAATTTAAATTTCTGAATTGTGGAGGAAAAATGAAAAGAAAGCTCACGGAAGAAAACATGACATTGTTTCTTGAAGCCTCGAGTGTTACACAGGCTTTTATTTTTATAGAATGATGAAGCAAATAAAATGATGCGTTAGGTGTTCTATGTGTTATCTATCACCAGGACTTCAGTAGTGGTGGTTTAAGCCAGCAACAGAGGTTAACAATCCTGTGGGCGAAGATTTGGGTTTGCTGGAGGTGAAAAGATGGACGTTAGGTGCCAATGTACTGCTGCTAAGGGGTAAGTAGCCTACCCAGTTATCTAACCAGGAGTGCAGCCTGAAAGACATGTGAAATAATCTTATCCCGAGGACTGAAAAGCCTCAAAGGTATCCAGCTAATGTGGTGCACAGGTTATATGAGAGCTGCATATCTAGAACGACTGTGATCTCACAAACCCAGAGTAAGCACTACAGAGGTAAGGAATGGGCACCATTCCTCAGAATTTTGGAAAACATAACACAGTATCATTAAGCTCAGAGCTGAAAAGGCTGTGGGAACACTATAGACCCTTGAGCTATGCATAAAGTTATACAAAGAAGAAAAGATTCACGACCCAGGGCAGATTTTGAGCCAATCCTCTCCCCTAAGAGTAGGAGAGGGACATGATTTGCTCAGGGACATGACTTAGTGGTGGGTTGTTAGAGTTAGGGTGGTATGGTTAGGTTGCAGTTGGACTTGATGATCTTTAAGGTCTTTTCCAACTGACCAGTTCTATGATTCGAAGCTGAAGGGACCAAGGGAGAAGGCTCTGTGGCCTGCAGCCTGCTGCATATTCCTTGTCATATAGACGTCTGGGTGTTCAAAGCATGGAACATGCCTGAGAAAGTGACAGAAAGTGACAGTGGGGCAGAAGCCCCCTCTTTTTGTGGCTTGTCTGTCCTCAGGCCCAACTGGAAACCAATGATACACAGTTCAATTTTTCAAGGTGCATCTGCCATGCCTATACCCACCTCCTCCTCCTGCACAACCTGTCTCAGATATGCTGCCTACTTGACTCAAGCCTTCCTTGACAGCAGCTTAAAAATCCCAAGAGCTCTGAAGTAACACACTGAGGCTCTTTCGGTTTTCAAGTGTTGTGGGCAATGTCTACACAGTCAGCTCACGCAATGGAAGCCAACCAGAGACAGGTTTCCATTTGGATACCAGTTCTTTTGGCTTTAATCCATCATCATGAGAACACTGTTTGGTCCGTTTTTCGAAGGTAACCAGGAGTCACCTGTCTCTGGTGCAGACCTCAAATCTCTAGTTTCATGACTTGGAAATTCTGTACCTGAAGTTACCAAGTGCTGTGTCCCGCCCTGCGTACTTTAAGCTCTCCCACTGACTTCAACCTGAACAGCACAGACTTTCAACTCAGTAAATTAAACACTCATAAGCTCAGGTTCATTCTTATTCGACAGAAGTTTCACCCTAAGCTGAACTACATCCCATGTTTGAGAACTTGCTTGAATACAGAGAAATTTTGGCGCTGACATCTTGTCAGAAACAGCCTCCTGGCTACAAAGAAACAAATTGCTTTCCGTGTTGACTGTATTTTTTCCCCTCATTTAACCTTTGGTTTATTTCTTTGTCTGCCTTAGGCTTGTGCCTTTCGGAGCTGAGATCATCTTTGATGGAAGGTGCCTTGCATGGGGCTATGAACAGTGAGCAAAAGTATAAGCGCAGCAGCGGCGGCGGCTTAACTAAGGGCAGTGAAAGAAGTTCTTATCCTGCTTTAAAAACATGTCTTAGAAATAGAAAAAATGAAAGACCGGCCCATTAATGAGAAAGGGCAAACCATTAATCACATATTTAAAATTATTCTAATACTTCCAGAAAAACCTGTCTTGAATAAGAAAGCTTGAGTATGTGCAATTAGGAAGTAGTGTAAATCTCCTAAGTAAAAACCTAGGTTGAAAGAAACAGGTATGATATGAGTCAGGAAGATTTAATTTATGCAAATCAGCAAGACCAGATTATAGCATCCTAAATTGCAAATGGAAGTAGTTAATGAGTTTATTGAATCCCTAAATTATTTCTGAGCTCTTCTGGTGAGCCGGGAAAGTAATGAGCACTGGGCAAAATGTGGGAGTTGCCTTTGTACAATTTATAGCTGTTGATATACCTGATGGTGTTGTGTCGCTGGTAGTCAGACAGCTAATGGATATGCTAATTTCTTTGAAGTTTATCTTCCTTAAGTGGAGTCTCTTTTTCCCATACATAGGGATAAAATCACAGACACCGAGGCAGGAGCTCTCTAAGAAGAAAGCCTGAAGCTCTTAAAAGCCAAACTTCAGAAGGGACATGAGGAAGCTGGTTGCAGCCGTGTTCCCATGGAGCTGCAGAGGAGCTGGCACCCATGGAGCAAGGGCTCTGCTGGCACGGCTGGCCCACCTCAAAACGTTAAAAAGCCCTCTCAAACTCCGTCCCCAAACCAGCATCTGATTTCGAGCAAACCCACCAGTTTGAATGAGTGCACCAGCACTGAAGGTTGGTTGTGTCTGTGAGGCAATGTGTTGCACCCTCCACTCCCATGTGCAGTGTACCACCAGCACAGGCTTTGTAAGGTGGAGAGATGAGTGCAACGGGCCACAGAGCTGAAACAAAGCCTCGGTGCTAAGGTGTAAGGGCAGGAGCTCTTGTGAGGTTCCAGTTGTCTTGAGAAAACTCCTCTAAAGGAAGGGCAGTAAGAAAGAGGGAAAAGCACTCACCTCTTCTCCATCACAGCTGGGAATGACCTTCATTTAGACTGCATGTTGTTCTTTGTTGCCAGAGTCTGTGCTCATGGAGGGTGAGTCTGTAATGATATATTTGTGATTCATTATATAAGTGATAGTGACTAATGTCGTTCTGCATGTCATCGGGGGATTAAACACAATCCACTTAATGCACAAGGAACTCCACTATAAAAATGTATTTGTGATTGTTGCTGATGACAAATGTTGGCTTCTGAAGTCTGAGCTAGTGTCAGACAAATCCGAGGACTTCCTGGAGGCCTGCCTATTCCCTTGAAATACCTTATTAATTAACATTTTGCCTACAATAAGCAGTTCACAAAAGCAAGCCTCAGACAGACATTACTGTCTGCATTAAATAAATTGCTCTTCCTCCCTTGTACCTCACTGCGCTATGAGAATACATCTGCACGCGCCTCTTGTCAGTGTGGCAGTCTTTCTAAATTCTATTAGTGAGACTCTTCTTAAAATCAAGGGGAAAGGCAGTCAGAAGTGGAGGCGATGGATACAGCAAAATGCAGCGGTGGCATCGGAGTGTGGTGTTTATTCTGGTATTGATTGGTGTCAAAGGCTGGGAGCCCTTGGGGAGAGTTGCTGTTCTTTGGAATTAACCATGGCTTAGTTTGCATTTGTTTGTTTGTTTTCATACACTCACAACTAGATATTTACAGCATTACGATGCATTTTTAACTCCATTGCACTACTAACCAATTCTGGGGGCGGGCTAGCGTGGAGCATCTTCTCAAAGCCCAGTGTGGGACCCCAGCAGGACAACTTCCCTACCTGCTGCCCTACTGCCAGCCAGGAAGCAGTAGTCATTTCTGAGCTGTTTGCTCCAAACAGAGGACCTTATTTCTGCCCCACGTCAGAGTTAGCCTGAAGGAATACGCTTCACTTGGGTCATCAGAGAATCAGACCAAAAGGTTTCTGGAAAAAAAATAGGTATTTTCTGGTCTTATTAAAACGGGGCCTGCTGTGGAAGGGTAGGAACTGTAACTATGGCCTCATCTGTAACTATCTAATATGAGCGGAGGGATCAAACAGGAGACAGAATCTGCTAGCTTGGTTCCTGTCAAGGAAAATGCCTTCTCAATGAGAAGATCTGGAGGTTACAGACAAGCCATGAAAGATAAAAAAAAAGAGAAAGGGAGCACATCCTCAGCACTGTACTCTGGGTTTGGAGCGCCTAACAAGAACATCTGAGCCATGCTCTCTCTTATGGGGATCTCAGAGAGAAACATTTGCTTCCCAGAAGACCGCGTGGCTGAGGGATGGCCCACTCCTCTAGCTGAGCTCCTGCCCTGCTCCCTTGAAGCATGGAAGCTCAGAGAGCTCCTGGGAGGCTTCTGGGACAAGGGGATCCCACCCCACCTTCAAAGCCTACTGAGTTACGAGGGCCATTAAAACATTGTTTTGAGTTCAGAAGAGTACGGTTTGAACAGCAAGAGCTCTAGACTATGTTTCTGCAAAAAGGTAGATGAAGGTTTGCCTATTCTATGACTGTTACCAGCTACTGGGCCCCAGGGGAGGGGCCCAGTACACTAAGAAGCACCTAGCAGTCAGACACCTCAAGGCAGAAGCTCATGTTCTGCTTTGGTTCCAACAAGGACTGACAGACAATGCTAAGGGAGAAATCAGCCAGATAAATACAGTCAGACTGTTCTCTTCGTTATTCTTCTTATTCACTAGTTCGAATGAATGATTATATATAATCTGTATATTAATTTGCTCATTGTAAATCATTCAAGGCAAGACGTTAAATATACCTATTTTCCATGATGAAAACAAACCCAATATAGAAATTAACATTTTGCATTTCAGAGTCTTCCTTCATCCTTCCCCCTCGGGACTTATTAAATCATAGAATCACAGAATGGCCTGGGTTGAAAAGGACCACAATGATCATGTAGTTTCAACCCCCCTGCTATGTGCAGGGTCACCAACCACTAGACCAGGCTGCCCAGAGCCACATCCATCCACATTAAAGAGCTGCTTTCTCCTGATACTTGTAAATGCCCTTTTTTGTTTCCCTCTCCTCTCCTTTGGACATAGCTAACCAGGCCTTCTGGGGCTTTTTTGTACCCTGGCATATTTACAACTGACTCTGCACATTCTGCACATGCTGCTTCCTCCCTCACCCCATCTACTTTCATTACAGTGTTTTCTTCTAAGCTAAAGTTAAAGGTAAAGGTTCTAGGTTAAAAGTTAAAGGTAAAGGTTCTAAGGGTAGAGGTAGGGTAGGGTAGCTAATGTTAAAGGTAAAGTTTCTAAGTTAAAGTTAAAGGTAACCTCTGGGCAGCTACCTGTGCTGCACATTAACAACTCGCTGCCCTTTAGCAGGGTTGCTGTAGGGCCAAGCTCACGCGTGCCTCCTCATTCTAAAAATCCTATTTTACATTCTCCTTCTGTTCTTCTCCATCATTGGGAATTTTAGTTGCAAGGAAAGTTTTGTTGGAGCCTGGGCAGCTGCCTCCTGGAAGGGGGAGCGTTTGGAGCAGCTGACCTGCCTGTGCTTGTTGCTCTGCTAAAAACGTCCATTTTCATAGGGGTGGAACCTGATGGAAAACAACTGTGGCTCTCAAAGCATACTCGAATCCAGAATGTTTCTTCACCTACTGTAGGGAACCAAAGATCCAGGTGTTGGACCAAATGATCTCCACAGGTCCTTTCCAACCCCTATAGTTCTGTGATTCTATGATTCACCCGGATGAGAAAATAAAGCAAAACCACAATCCCAAAGCTTTTTCAGATGTAAATCCTCTACTACTCAGTACACCCAGAGCAGTGCTCTTCCTCTTGTAAAACACACTGATAGACTGGCTATCACACACAACAGTTGCAGCCTGGGAGGGTTTCACCCCAGCTCAAGCTGTAGTATGGCAGGACCCTTGAGTGAGGGGGTCATCTCCCCAGTCCTGGGGAACAGGGGGCCCAATGGTGGCCTGCCCAGGAAGCCTTTGGTCCCCTGTACCAGCTGGTCTTGCAACAACAATGTGGTAGCAAATCCTCTCAAGGAGCATTTTTGAAACAAGATGATTCATTTTTTTTTTTCCTATTGGTTCAGCTGTTCAGTCTTCCTGAACAGACCCACAGTGCTCTTCTACTCTTATCCTTCTATCTGGATGGCCTATGAGAAATGGAAGGAGACATCTGTAAGCTTTCCTCCCTGGAGACACATCAGAAAGCACATCTTGTATCTGCACAATGATTTTCCTAAAATTAGACCAATGTGAAAATATTGCCACCAGTAGGCATCTCAAAATGGTATCTAACAGCCCAGAATAGATAAAAAAGTACTGCTATAGTGCAGTAAAAAAAAAAAAAAGAAAAAAAGCCAACAAAACACCTTGTCCTTGGTAGTTCTGTGTATTGTGTGCATGCTTGGTTTCCTTGGAGCCCAGAAATCTGATGTTAAAAAGACGTCACACAGGCAAGCGTGTGCTGTTGTTTCAAACCACTTATTCATATCAGAAAGAAAATGTGCTTTGGAAAGATTTATTCTCATTAAAGGAAATAAGTTTTATTGGGGAAAAAATTGTGTTTGGCAGCATGCACCATTTGATTGCTGTAATGTTAGTGACGGCAGTTATCTATCTTTTTGCCTTGCTGGTAAATGGAAGTATCCAGCAAAGATAAAAGGTTACCAGCTGGGATAACTATCCTCTAATTAGTCCTGCAGATTTTTTAAATTTATTTTTTATTTTTTAGGAATTTAGGAATAATGCAATGCAGCCCCTTACGTTTGTTATAAATAAGACCAAAGAGGAACAAGCGAAGTACTCAACATGTGAACAGCAGCACCTGTTTTGAGAGGACTAATCAGCCATTTAGAGCAAAATGCTGTTGGATTTTGTTGCAACAGAAAGAGAAGAAGCTTAGTCTGGGAGCGACCATTCAGAAAAGACAACCCAGTCTTGAGCTTTTTGCTCATATCGGGTGCTCCTGAACTCATTAGTTGGGGTACATGGCCAGTATAATCCTGTAGCGCAGAGAGACCAAAGCTGATTTCACTTTGGTAACTCAAGGACAAGTAGCAGTGTAGGTTTAGGAAGACAGAGAACCAACAACTCTTGTTGACTCTCCCAAATATTGCTTCATTTTTTCAAGAGTTTCACTTAGAAACTGGATATTTTGAACTATGAGGAGGAAGAAAAATGCCCACAGGGGAACATCACTACTCTGGGAGAGATGATAAGGAAAAATGAAGCAGTTTAACTTAATTCTGGACTGGAAACTGTGGCAGCTCAGGAGCTGGTACACAGCAGATCAGATGCCTCTGCCTTGGGGGAGCAATGTCCAGCAATGGGTGAATGACAGCTTTTTGATTTTATTGGCTGTGCGAGCCCACCTTGGCTATTGGTGCTAATAAATCAAACAATTGCCTCAGTCCATACCCCTGGTGAGTTGTTGCCAATATTTTATTAGCGAGTGCTTACAACTTGCACAATGCAATCAGCTGGCGACAAAAGCCAGGAGCCCAAGGGTATTTGTTCCCTAAGAGGAGACATGGGACAATGGAGAAATTTTTCTTTGTTTTTTTTTTTTTGTATGCTGTCATCGAGCAGCTTGCTTGGGCAGACAAACTTCTGGGAAACCAAAAAGCCATGTTCCTGAAATCCCCTGGCCTACCAGAGGTAGGATAAAAAGGAGTAGGGTTTCAGAATGTTCTGCACTCATCCCTTCCTTTCCCCCAACCTCTGCTCTTTTTGGAGCCAAGCATTCAGACCTCTCAAGCCTATACTACTCCCATCCCTCTTCCTGCTCTCTCTCCACATCCTGCTACTGTGAATGCTGCAAAGTCATTGTTCTTCATAGGTATCTGGGAGGAAAAGGTCAGTTTGGACTACACTGCAAAGAAACCTTGAGCCTGCTTGTTGTCAGCTGTCAAACCCGAGTGCTCATGACAGAGAAGGGGATTCTTGGCCCCTTGTCTGGGCTGATGGTTCTCAAAGCTTTGTCCAGGATGACCAAGCAGCAAGTGGGACAGCAGGCTGGAAGCCAGGTTATGAGATGTGCTGTCCTTGCAGGACAGAGAGCAGAAAGGTGTTCAATTTGTGGGTGTCCCACAATGGTCCTAACAGAGGGACTGCCCGGCACTGACGTGGCTTCCACACCAAAGCTATGAAATAGCCAAGGCTTTAGTTCTTGAGACATTCTGAGTATTTATTCACCCATACTCAGTTTTTACAACATCCTACTTCAAAACAGACAGAGAACATCTGTCCACAGCACGTTTGCTTCTTACTTTGACCTCAGCATGACATTTACAACCCTGCTTTGGTATCTCTGGCTTTCAGGGACTGAATTTAGCAAAGCAGAAGCCGTATGTTTTGAAGACCCTCCGTACTGCAAGGTTTGTAAGGCTAGCCCCATATGAAAAGCCTGTAGTCCATCCAGAACTAAACATCTTTTTGTAGAAGAAAAAAAAATGTGCTGGGAAAAACCAATGTGGGGATTTATGAGATTTTTTTCTGTGGTTTGTTAGGAAATTCCTGGCACTGTGCTTTCTAAAACGTAACATTGCTGGGATGGTGGCTATTAGCATCTCTACAAACAAGGATGTGTCTCTGTATATTTCAATCAAACCCCGTGCTGCAATTCCAGGTCCAGCCTGTGCTCTGTGTCTGACGTGAGTCAGGTTACTGCTGGCATTCTAAATACGCTTCCCTCTTACAAAGTTAAACAGATGCACGTAATTTTAATAATACATCGTTACATTTATTTACATAACCCACTGGAACAATAGTTTGACTGACACGTAGCATATTTTGGAACTCGGTATTTATAGCTGAAAGTAAACAAGTGAGAGCACTCGCCAGAAGTGAGAAACGCTTTTCTTTAAATAAGGAAAGTTAGTTTTGCTCAGGATTTTCTGAGCTATCCCCCGTTCTAGAAAAGTCAAGGTTTCTTCCCTTCTTTATCACTGTCTGCATTAATTACCTTGTTAAATACGTCATCTCGTGTACAGTGTCACCACTGAAAGTGACTCCGTATGAACAAATCAACTGCGAGGATTTTAAAAGTCTATCATTACCACTGTTAAACTGAAGTGTTCATTAGGATCCCAAGGCAGAACACTGGTTATAACTTCTCTATATCCAGAAAAACAGAATCGGAATTCTAGCCACTTCAATCCTGATTGCTTCTTGCCTTTTGTTATTAACCTGAAGAAACTCGAGGACTGGGGATTTGATCTGGACTTCAGGCAAATCCACTGCTCAGATTCCCAGGGTTTGGGGATACTTTTGGCAGTGCTCCAGTAAGCTTACCACAGTAAGTTTCGTCTGCTCTGGCAACTGCAAACTAAGAAAGTAATTAAGTAGTTCACATATCTTGATTTACAGAAAAAGTTTTCATGTGACACTGTACTGTCAATTAATCTACATCTTTCTCTATTGCATCCACATATATTTCTTATTCTGTCCTTCGTCTTGTGTGCTGGAGTGCCTCACAAGCCATGCATTTTATTACCTTCATGCAACATGTCTCTCATTCACTGCCAATGTGGACTTGTTTGTCCATTCAGAATCAATTCTCACCTGATCAATAGCAGATTAACCAAAGTTAGATGTTTATTTCACCACTGGAAGAGACGTCTGAGATCTAATTTCTTGCTGTAATTGTTTAAACTGACATGATTGTTTTAAATGACACAGAGGTGATTCTGTTCTCCAAGACATTCAGCAGAAGTGGATGAGGAAAGGCTGGGAAACCTGGGTCTGTTCAGCCTGGGGAAAAGAAGGCTGAGAGGGATCTGATAAATGTTTATAAGTATCTAAAGGGAGGTGGGAGGCAAATGGATGAGGCCAGGCTCTTCTCGGTGGTGTGTAGCGATAGGACAAGGAGTAATGGCCTAAAACTTGAACTCAGGAAGTTCCGTACTAACATGTGGAAGAATTTCTTTACGGTAAGGGTGATGTAGCACTGGAATGGGTTGTCCAGAGAGGTTGTGAAGTCTCCTCTATGGCAATATTCAAGACCCATCTGGATGCCTACCTGTGTGACCTATTGTAGGGTACGTGCTTTGGCAGGGTGGTTGGACTTGATGGTCTCTTGAGGTCCCTTCCAACCCCTGCAATTCTGTGAAGTGCTCATGCTTGTTTCCCAGCTCCAGTTAGAGACCAGAGAGCAATACATTTTGTTTCTTGCTAAGGTTCTGCCAGAAAGGAACATCACAAAGTGGGCTGAAATGCAGCATTTAAAATGGCACAGTGTTGGCACAGCAGAGGAAGGAGTTGTGAGACTGAGTGCAGCAGTGCCTGCCAAGGGGCTGTGCTCCTTTACACATGGGCATGTGCGCAGGTGGACATTTTCACATACGTATGTACTGATGCCCAGATATCCCTAATGCAACGTGCACTACAGCTTCTGCGTCACAAACAAATGGGAAGCACAGTATGAGTGCCAGGTTGCTGCACGTATTTTTGGCATGCCAACTTTGTGATTTTCTTTTGGCTGCTATTTTTAATTGGAGGGTCAGGGTGGGGACCGCATACTTACATACAATAGCACCTTTTCCCCCAGAAGAACCCTACAGCTCATCACACTGTCATAAGGAAAGGAAAGATTTTGTGCACTGCTGGAATGCAGCCAGCCTCTGACTTAAGATTAACATCCTGGAAATAGCAAATACTGGCAACTGCATGCTGCTGGAACTGGGCGCTCCATGCAAAGCTGGCGGTAGCCTCGTAGGCTCCATTTACATCCCTGAGCCAAGCAGACTGGGGCTCACACACTCGCCTTGAAGTCAAACTGTGTGTCCCTGCTGCTGATGGAAAACCTCCATGGCATATGCTTTTTCTTGTGCTGTACCTGGGCAGCATCTGTGAAAGTGCTGTTTGCACAGCAGCTGCAAAGGGAGTTAGCAAGCAGTATGGGTGATGGAAAGTCGGTGTTCAGCCCATGCCCTCCCCTAATTTGTTATTAGTGCACAGCAGCAGTACAAAGCTCTGTGGAGGAGATGCTGAGCTAACATGCAGCACAGCTCCCATGGAGACTGCAAACTTAAGAGCCACCTAATAGGCTATTTATTGCAGAAGTGAGTCCTAAGCTTAGGAAACAACATAAAGAGAAGAGTAAGGGTAAAGGTTTCCTTCAGAGCAAGGGAAAATATCTGGTGATAGGTGGTCACTGTCAAATTAAATGCTCCTTAACAAAAGCCTATGTACTATGCTGTCCCCTGTGTATTATATTCAGCCTGTCTTGTCAAACTCACTTAACTGCTATATTTTATCAGCCCAAACAGGAGCCAGGATTTCTAAAGACTTTACATTCAGACTTTGACTTTACCAGCTGAACATTGATTGCACTTCCTCAGACTTATATGAAAGAATATATAATGCACGGAGTTTGTGATTGATCAGCAGAACAACAGTGACATGGCAATGAAGAGGAAGCCTTTCCTACTTGTCCAGATAGAGGCCACCATTTTTTTTTTTTTTTAAATGGATCCTTGCTATGATAACAGAATGAGGCAGAAATTAGGAACAGCTGTGAGGAAAAATAAAGGGCACAAAATGCTCAGAAGAGCAGCCCCACTCATTTCTTCTCCACACAGAAACAAAAGTGCAGAGAGGGGAAACGTATGGGGCTACCAAGCAGAGACTTTGGAGAGGCCCAGCCTTGGCCAACTGATGGCATGGAGAAGGAGGAGAAACTCCTTGTGAAAAACCAGCTGGCCCATGAAAATTTGCTAGGAGAAGACATGACGCTTCTCAGAAATGGGGAAAATGTGCTTTCACTCTCAGGCTCTGAATGCAAGGAAAATCATTCTGTTTTCTTGACTCATCTGCACTTCCCTCTGCAGCAGAATGAAGCTTTCAGTGGGAAAAAGCAAATCTGCCTTTATGAAATGCTAACTTTTTAAAGTGTTATTGCCTTCACAAAAGCCTTCAGCCTATTATGCTTTATGCCTTGCAAAGCCTAGCATTTGTGCTGAAAAAGAGCCACTGATCCCAGACAAATGCACTGAATGGTAAAGCTTGTTATAAGTCTCAGGTTAACAACTGAAGAAAATAAACAGATCTGCAGCCTACATCCAGACTATCTCTAAACATAATTTAAACATTGTAAGTAGTATATTTTCAGGAATGTATTTTATTATAAAAAAAACTACTAGT
This sequence comes from Gallus gallus, assembly GCF_016699485.2. Taxonomy (NCBI): domain Eukaryota; kingdom Metazoa; phylum Chordata; class Aves; order Galliformes; family Phasianidae; genus Gallus; species Gallus gallus. Next base: position 145,219,497 of record NC_052532.1, read on the forward strand.
ATGTAATTCTATTACTCAAATAGCAGAACAGAGGTTATTAATATCCATCATCACAGCAAAGAGACGGAATTTAACACCAGCTTCATTCCACATGAAATTTAAACCTTTCCCCTAATTTATAGAATGAGACTCTTGTGTTTTCAAAATAGATTTTGGAATACACTACAAGGGAACCTGTGCATTCATCCATAGAGGGGAAAGAAAGGGAAGTCATCTTTCTGTACATGACAGCACTATTTTCTGGATGATTAGTGGCTGCTGTGCTTTGAAATGGCTGCCTATGCCAACTGAGAGCTGCTCTGGAGCCCTGCATGGATGCATAGCTGGCTTAGTATGTCTAGATTACTCTACATTTTGATCACAGTTCACAAATAATGCTAAATTACTCTTTTCCAAAATAGGAAGACATTATCTGAGTTAAATGGCAACTGCATAGACAACTGAGTGACTCAGAGTTTTTCTGAAAACTATCAAAGCATTTATGTCGTCTTTACTGCTTCAAACTTGATTCCAGCCAATAGAAAACCCCATTGCTCCCAGTCAGTATGGGAAGAGAGGTTATAGCAGGTATCTCCAGTCTGGTCAGCAGGAAGGAGGAGACCAGCAGGCAGCCACCATTACAGGAGTCACGGAGTCAATCTGCACCTCCTGATCAGAAAGTGCTTTGCACCCGGTGCCATTTAGGATGACAACAGGTGGTTTGTGAAATTTCAGGTGAGATTTTTCCCCTACGAAATATTGCCAAAATCCCACATGCACTGAAAAGAAGGCATAGACAAAAGAGAGGGCATAGACAAAAGAGAGTTGTCGCTGATTCATACGCTGGGAAAATCAGCATAATGTAAATTTGAAAACTAGATACTCTGCTATCAAAGACTATAATTTAAAACATTATTAAATTCATTGATGTGACTTTTTTAGTACAAAATTGCAGTCTGGTTTATATCAGATTGGAAATTTAATACATCTGCTGTTAAGTATCTAGAAAGCATTGCATAACTTTCATCCATGGAGAACAGAGCTAGAGTAGAAGCGCTGAAAGATGAAGGGAGACCTGCGACAGGAGTGTTGCATAGCAACTGAAAGCTTGGTGCTGCAATTTGGTGGCAGTTCTTTGTACTTTAAACTCTATGGTAGGGAAATTAGTCATTAAGTCAGATCTCACACAGACGACTCTTAATTTCTGAGATACAGCTGAAGCACCGCTGTACACAAAAAGCTGGCTTATGAAAAATATCTCTTTTTGAACATAAATGCACTTTGCGAAGGGCTGGGGATTAAAAAGGAAAAAAAAACCTACAAAGAAATGCCTGGTGCACTTTACCCAGAGAAGATGACCCATGGCTCTTTTCCTTAACTACAGCTGATCAAATGTTCAGTCCTGTGCTGACCTCACATAGCACCCAATCTGCCATTCATTTCTGAGAATCAACGTGTTCTGTTTGGAAAACAGAATATACCAAATAACGTTGATTGGCCCTAAACTGGTGGCTATTTTGCTGGTTCTGGTAATTAGCTGGTAATAGCAAAGGAGAAAGGTTAGTTACATATGTATTTACTTGGATTTTCCATAAAAGTTGAACGGTCTGCAATGCGCTACGGCTTCCTTGTAAACATCTTTCCCAGTGGCTGATCTGTATTCACAAAAGGAGGAGATAAGCAACAGAGAAATGTCTTTTCAACGACTTGCTACTTATCCCTTTTGCAGCTAAAAATAAAACCTGGGCACCGCATAACGTTTTGCACACATGCCTGGCCTGTGGCTGTGGCTGCAGGTGGGTTGGGACCTACTGGGCTGGGAAAAGCCTGTCTGTGGGTGGTGGGCTTCTACAGTAAGAACCTGTCCCTAACCCCCAGCTGCCCGTCCCCTGACAGCTCCATGCTGTTCCCTTGGGCCCTGAGCAGAGCTGAGCCCTGCCCCTTCGCTCCCTGTGAGGAGCTGCAGCCACCATGAGGCCTCCCCTCAGCTCCTCTGCTCTGCGCTGAGCACGCCCAAGGTTCTTGGCTGCTCCACACCACTCTTCAGACCCTCCACCATCTTCATAGCCCTCATTTGATAACTACCTAACAGCTTTGTGTCCTTCTCATACTGTGGAGCTCCAAGCTGCACACAGTGCTCAAGGTGAGGCTGCACCAGCACTGAGGAGAGTGGGACAATCCCTTCCCTCAACTGGTTAGCAGTGTTAATGTGTTGGCTCATAGCTTCCCCGCAGTGAACACTGCATCCAGCAGGCTGCTGCATGAAAAAAAAATCCTGCTTTCTTCCTCTGTAGCAGCCCATCTTAAGGAGTAGTGACTGCCAGCACCTGCACAGGTACAGACAACTGAGTGCACTGGTTAGGTGGATCCATCAACAGATCCAGTCCCTCCGGACATAGTACTGGAAGAACATCATTTTCGTGGGTCCTAATAGTATTGGAGAGGAGTTAATACCACATATCCAAAGTTAAACCTGTGGGTACCTCAAGAATGGAACTGTGAACAGTGATTGTAGGCCTCTGCTTTAATCACATACACAAAGGTGCTATTTCAGGCATGTAGCCCTCTACATATTAATTCAAAAACCTTTGCTGAGCTTGCAAAGCTGAAGTTGGTGGCTAGAACTGAGGAAGTTGAGTTCAGAGAGAGGCCCGGGGAGGTGGTCTGGGGATGCTGGCCCAGGGAAGGCAGGAAGGTGGTGGCAGAGGAACTAAGAAGAGGCTAGGTGGTTAAGGTGTGAATGCACTAAGGGGGACAAAAATGATTTGTAAAATAATTAAATAGAATTTACTGTTTAAGCTCTCTGCAAGTTGGAACGTCTCTAAATGTTCACAGTGCATCACCTTAAATTTAAGATGTGGAGACCTGTGACAACATTTTCAGTTTTTTTTTCCCCTAACGCCTCCTGAGCTTTCACATTTCACATAAAAAAAATGCCTTTGCTCCTGGAAATCTCCAACTTAAAATGCTCACAGTTGCTCTGAAAGGAGAGAGACTGGGTCTATGCCAAAGCTTCACAGACATCCTTACTGTAAGAAAGCAATACATCTCCGCAAAAAAATAAGCAGAAAAGTAGAAGGCAAGTGCTTGCAAAGAAGGCCAACTGTGGATGCATTGCATCTCCCCACCTAGGAAGAATGAGACATCATGCTCCATGCTGCAGGGGAAACTGGGTGGGACCGGGGCTCTCAAGTTATTGAGGAGCCTTCAGGATTCCTTCCTTAGAGATGATGCTTAGATATGTGTATAGGAAACCAGCTCGGTTTGGATCTTGGCCACCTTTTGGAACAAAAGTGATCTGCATTGATTGTGTGTGTAGAAATTAATCTAAGCGGTTCTTGCTCACTCAAACTGTTAAGTTTGAGCGGTTCTTGCACAATCAAACTGTTAAGTTTCTGCCTCTAAAAGCTGTTTTAAAGTAAAAAGTAAGCAGTAGTCTCCAGTGCTGCATACTTGTTTGCACATGCTTAAGTTTAATGCCAAATATAGTATTGGAGCTTAGAGGGAATATTATCCAGGTAAAGATGTGTGTTTTACTCACTAGTGCTTTTACCTGTAACTATTCCCTCAATTAAAGACAAGGCACTTGACTAGCTATGGTGCAGTTCATAATGAATTTACATTTCATTTTGAATTTAAAAAAACTATTCTGTTATCAATTTGAAACAGTGTACATTTTTAAGATTTTAAGTAAATAGTTCCAATCAGGCATTTGCAAAGCCCTGAGAGAAATTTTAGCACTGGAAATAAAGAAAAAAAAATCTTCACCATAAGGTGGTAAAGCACTGAAACAGGTTGCCCATAGAGGTGGTGGGTGCCCATCCCTGGAGATGATCAAGGTCAGGGTGTAGAGAACTCTGAGCAACCCAATCTAACTGTAGGTGTCCCTATTCATTGCAGAGGAGTTGGATGAGATGGCCTCCAAGGGTCCCTTCCAACTCAAATGAAGTTACAGTTCTATGAAACATTTTGTATGATTGAAGTCCTTTGCATTTCTACAGATGTAAGAGCCAAGCCATTCCCCAATCACTAGAATTACCTACAGGCTTGTGTCTCCTCTCATCTAAGCTATCCCTTTTCAATTTCTTTAACTCTCCTCTGAGTCCCCTGTGATACCCCTGCTCACAAGTATTGTCAACACTTCAGAGTGCGGTATGCCTATGACTTGGCCTACCAGATGCCACATGACACATGCATTTAGCCTGCTTATCTGTCAGTGGAAACACCAAGTTATGCCTGGCTTCCTTTCAGCCATGGGCTTCCTCAGAACCTGTGGGAATTCACTTGTCCCAGGCTTTAAAACGAGTGAGTTCAAGATACGTTAGGGAAAACTGGCAGACATAGTGTAACTGCTTGCAGTGCAATGGAAAGCACAGCAATGATAGCAGAGCAGCGAGGTCCTAGGCTGCAGAAAGTGAGGATTTGCTCAAACACAACAGCCATAGGCACACAAACAAAGGAAAGAATATGCTTACCTTTGGAAGGCCTCAAGCACACAGGGATGTCCACCAAAATACCCCTTTATCCACTGCCAACCCTTAAATGAGGTCTGGAAAGGGGTGGAGCCACGATCCACCCCCTCTGGTCACTCAGGAGCATTGCATGCACCTGAGCTCACCTGGGTTGGCCCTGCCTTCCCACCAGGTGCTCAATCACTGGTTCAGGCCTTCACTTACCATTTCCACTACACCACTGAAAACTCTTTCAAGACAGGAAGCTAATAAAATCTAGTGGATCAAGCTGTTTCTTTTGAAGCAGGGGGTACTGATCATAGTAGACAAAAAATACTCCCTGTTACATCTTGCATTGCCAATTGGCATGGAAAGAAAAGGTGGAAGATGAGGTCATGCTGGAAATGAAGCAAACCTGAAGGACTGTGGATGTGCATAGTGAAATGGAGATGGGGCATCTGAAAGTATAGAAAGCTGGCAATAAGAAATAGTGAAGTGGAAAGAACAAAGTCCTGCATCTAGCACTGAATACATGGGAGAGGTCTGGTTGATCCTCCATCTCCTCTGGGGCTTTCTCTTATCAGCAGTCAGAGAAACCCTTCAAGTCTTGCTCATCATGGAGAGAGATGAGTAGTATGGACAGAAAAAAAACAGATTGCTGTCATGCAGCCTCAGGCAGGGGCAAGTCTAGCTGATGACCTCTGAACTGCACAACCGCATCATTTGATTCCCCTTATATTCCTTTTTCTTCTTCCCCCACAATAAAAAAGACTGCTGTCTACCTTATTTTTTTCCCCACTGGCCCTGGTTTTGGGGATTGTACACTTTTATTTATTAGTTCTGGCCTTAGTCAGTGGCACTGGTAAGCTTGGAAATCTCTGTTCTCACTATCTTTTGATATCCTTCATCCAAGGGGATTTCCCAAAGCTCTCCTTTCACTGCATGTGATATCCAGCAGTTTCTCCTGTTGTTTTATTAGTTTAGCTGCAGGTTGGAGTTGTCCACCCAGTTTTGCCCTTCCATTGCTTGCAACATCAGGCAATTTCTCACATTGCTATCATACTGTCATATTGCTAGAGCACATGACGTGCAGGAGATGAGCAAGGGAGCATCTAAATGCTGCCCTCCACTATGGGAAGGGGAATTGTAGAGAAAATGGATCCCAGCTCGCTTGGTAGTTGCACAACAAGAGAAATACAGGAAATGTCATGAGTTGCACCAGAGAAAGTGCTGATCGGAGATAAGGAAAAAATTCTTATCAGGAAGTTAGTCAAACACTGAAATGGGCTGCCCACAGTAGTGGTGGAGACTCCTTCTGTGGAGATACTCAGAACTTGAAGGGTCTGGGCTCTAAGCAAGCAGAGTTAATTTTCAAGTGGCTTTTCCTGCCCTTTTTAGCTAGCCAGCTAGCCAGGCTAATGGTCTTCCTCTTGACTTGCAACAAGCAGATTGGCCTGTCCTCTGTAATTAAAATTTGAAAAGCAATTTCACCTTGGGGAGTATGATAGCAGTCAGTTGTCATCTCCACAAGCACGTTGTTTAAAGGAGGCCTCTGTAATGAACAGAGAACCACTGGCTTTTAACACCGCCTGTATCGCAACCTTTTGTAGCTCCAGTCACCACCGGGTACAAAAAGGCAAATCACTGCCAATTTACAGTGGAGTTTTTCACCTAGCAAACACAGAATAAATATCAGATCTCCTAATGTCCAAAATATCACACAGAGCCCACGGTGTGAGTCCCGGGAGGCTGCACAACTTGTCACACATGACAAGGGGATCAGGCAGGTGAAGGCTTAGGATTCAGCCGAGCAGTGAGCGGGGCGAGATGGGCTCCGCAGTGGGTGGGAAAATTGATTCAGGAATGAATCACTTAAGGAGACAGTTGTGCAATTAAACTGATAAATTTGTCAGCAAAAAAAAAAAAAAAAAAAAAAAAAAAAAAAAGCAGAAACAGAGAGCGACTGCAGCAATCAATCAGTAAGGTAGTGAATCAATTGTGTAGTTAATAAGATAGTTAATTATGCAGGACAGAGCAGACAAAGCAATGTACTTGGTCAGCTTGGCTCAGACAAATCTCCCCAGCATAATTTAAGTCGCTGCATCTTCTTTGTTGGCTAATTTTTGTTAATCCCAAACATGTGAACTCCATTTTAAAATTCTTCCTGTGGTAATCTTTAAAGACAGTAGCTGCTTCTACACTGTTATGTTCTACTTCTTTTCATTGTTTCAGAAAGGCAATAATCAGCTTATGATCTCAGAGAAGGAGTGTTCTCTTCCATTTGAAAAAGCAATAATTAGCTAATAGCTAACTCTTCTTTCTCTTATTTTAGTATGCTACATTCTCTTGTATTGTTTCTCATTAGGGGAACTGTACATTTTCTTTTATGTTACTGTGGTATCTATCCACCTTTCCACTGTCAACATAAATATCTAATTACTTCCCAGGCTGAAATATAAAAATCTTTCCTCAAATTAATTTCTATTCTAAATTACTCACTTTCACAACACTTTGTGTTTGATTTCATGTTTTTGAAACAACCCTCTTTGTTTTCTCTGGGTTATATACATCGGTGGCAAAGTAATGGCAATTCACTGTCCTTGCATCCTACCTAGTGATACAATTAAATATAATACAGTAAACAAAGAGATACATGAATAAGTTGCCTTGTAAATGATGGAGGTGGCAGATTTGCAGAACATGTCTGAAGGTGGGAGCACACCCATGCAGATAACACTCTATGACTGTCTGCATTATTTCTCAAGAGCACCTTCAGTGTACGCACTGTTATGAGCAGCCCCCACATAGTATAGCTGCAAGTCTGGGCAGCATCTGCCTACTACTTGAAAGAGCTAAGCTAGCTACCTGATATCTAACTAACACCTGAGCCCAAGAGTTACCCATAATTGAGCTCTTCTTGTTGAAGCCTACAGAGGTCCTGGTCCCAGGCCAGTTGCTTAGCTCAGAAGCCAGGTCTGCAGACAGTGCAATTCAAGCAGTTGCTCTCTTTTATGATTGGCAGTTGTGGTGTGGTGCCCATCCACACCCAGTAAGCGTTCAGTGTGAAATACAGACATAACCCCATCAGCAAGCATCTGTGGAAGGATTAACCAGAGTCTGAAGTGTTGTAAAAAGCATTGTTGGCCTCAAGGTAATGATTTTAGAACTACTTGAGTTATGAATAGCAGTTTCCAGGGCTGTTCTTCAACTGGATTTTGTAGACATTCCTTAAGGATGAAGACCAAGAAGTTGAGGATGGGATGGCTCTTTTGTGAAACACTGCTGTTGGCAAATGGATAGTCCTGTTTTTGTGTATTTGAATTCATTCTATCTTGCAGGAATTGTTTGGGTTCTCTACGGCTACCACAGATATTGGATGACATGTACACACAGAGAGATCCTTGGATTGGGATGGCTCTGTTCTAAGGAACGTTTATATACTGGTGGCTCTGAAATTGCATTGACAAGTTTTACATTTACTGCTCTGGTCTGACACTGCTCCATCCAGGAAAATGATGTTTAGTTGTCCTTCGCCCCACTAATATCATAGACAAAGAACATCATCTTGTCACGTAGTTTTCTCTGACTTCTGATCTGTTTAGAGACTAAATATGGTGATACCTTCCTGAAATTTAAGACATCTGTTAACATGTAGTAATTTGTCCATTACTTCTGAATTACTACTTTCCATCAGCTGTGGACAGAAATAATTTTGAGCAGCTCATCTGGTTTTGCTGAAGATTTCCCTTTGCCTTTTTATGTAGTCTGACATTGTTTTGACAGAAAGACCTCATGACTAACTTTTTGGGGGGAAGATGGGGTAGAAAAGGTGCAGCAAACCAAATAATCTCTTCTACTCTAATTCTTGTTAACTCATCCGGCTCTTGTGCGAGAGGCCTCTTTACTTACAAAGTGTCAAACACTTTGAAAGTATTAAGTAGATCTTGCATAAAAATTCCCATGACTGTACTTGAATCCTTCCAGTATTGCATGTGACAGGTCGGAGCCTGCCTAGAGCATGCTGTCAGATGCTTACACATGTGGAACGTGCAGGCTAAGTGTTTCATTTCTCCTTCCATGAGCAGATGTACATAAAGGGAAAAGTGTTATTACTCAGAGCAGACGGAGTATTCATTTTTCTAGCTCAGGAAGTCAGTGTTTAGGGCTTGAAGTTTTATTGTGGCTAATTCATCCTAGTCATATTTTGAGCACTGAGAGACTTGTAAGATTTGCAAACAGCCAGTAAGCTCAGTTTGTCATGCATAGTAGAAATACTGTGAAGAGGATCTTGAAAAAGCCAACAAATATCTTGTGCGAAACAGAAAGGAGCATTATGGGCTTTATCTGGGCCATACACAATATCCTCTTCAGTCAGTGTTACTTTTCAGAAGCATATGAAAATATGAAAGAGCATAAAAGCACAGTGGCAGCTTAATCAGAACAAGGCTTATTGCAGTAGAATGCCAATCTATGAAGACCTACATGGTAATATCAGCTTCCTGTTAATTCCATAACAATCAGCTAATGGCGAAATGTTGATTTATTCACTGATTTACTCTTAGCTAGATTGAAATAATGGAATAAAATGAGCCCATTTAGACTGGTTCTTAAATTGAATGCTCCTAATTGTGTTTGAAAGAATAGACCGTAATGCATTTGAGTATCCCAGTGACCCTGCTAATCTGTGCAATTAGTTAACTATTTTGGAAAGGAGACTACCTTCCATCTAGAATGCGTTTTTCATGTATTCTGTTCACGATTCTGTACTAAAGTCATTGCCCATATAAAATCTTCCATTTTATTCCAATGCTAGTAGCTGTCTTTGTAAGTTTGCAATAGAACAGCTCAAATACTTCATTATATTTTCATTTAATTATTGAAGTAGAATTCTGAAATTTGCACATATTCATTCTGGGTCATGGAGTTCAGCATGGAAGGGAATCCCAGATTACACATTCCATTAGAAGTTATCAAAAGGCCATCTGTCTTTCTTAGAGGGCTTCAATCTTTCAAGAGCCTGAGGGTATTTAGCCAGGGAAAGAGAAGGAAGAAAGAAAAACTCCTGCAGTAAAAATCTGAGCAGGTCACTTGCAAGTTTTGAATGCTTCCAGGAGGTAGAAGCTGCCTAAGTAAAATGTATGCCAGTGAAAGGGAAAGGTGTGAGCACATAAACAAAACTGTTGGAAGTAGCTTTGTTTCATGAAGGTTAAAGTGAATGCCTTTTCCTTTGTAGCAGGTGAAGGTTAAAGAGCATCTGAATGGTCAGATGCTATGGATTAACAGCATGTAAGTTGCTGGCTGGTATCTGCTATGACACAACACTTGGCTAGTTTTGGTCATGGGCTTCCAGCATTATGGCAGAAGGTCACACTCAGTCTTTACTTTTCTACAATGTTCATTTCCATTAATTCCCAAGCAGCTTTAACTGCCCTTATTCTTTACAAGGAACTGATTCAGAATATATATGGAATTCCCTAATGCGGTTTATTTTCCGGGAGTAATTGCTGGTGTACAACATACTCTACATCTGCATTTTTTCCACATCAGAGAACCTCAACCTGTTGTGTATGACACTGAACATAAATCTCAACAAATACTTGTAAAAAACATCCAAGAAATACATGCTGAAAGTAAGAACTTATGTCATGGACTTGTATCAGAAATATGTTCGGTATACTGAGGAAATATTGGCTGCCAAAGCATACTGAAATGCCATAAAGAAAATTTTATCCAAGGGACATATTCTAAAGAATACAGAGATTTTTATATTTGAGACACAGAGTGCTTCAGAAATCCTAAATCTGTTTCTAGGAAATTTTCCAAAACATATTGGATTCAAAGTTCTGCTGATGTTGATGTTTTAAAGTGGGTGCAACCGATATGCAACATTTTGATGAGGAAGATCTCTGTGTTTCTGCAACAAGCTTTAACAGAGATGATGATAAACTTGCAATATTTTTCTGCTCCACTCTTTTTTTTTTTTTTTAACCCTTCTATTTTTACATAATTACCTTTCAAGAGATGTCTCAGCATTGGCTTGGTGACCTCCTAGCTATTGAAGCTCCTAGCTGTACTGCTGGCTATAGACATAAAGCAAATGAAGATGACAGGCTAGTGCCGGGGATTTGAGCACTGCAGCCAGTTAGCTATTCACCTCCTTACCTTCATTTCTAGATGACCATATTGCCAAGCAGGAACCATTTTAAATAAGATATCTATGTTAAACTTTTCTGTGTATATTTACATCAGTGTCGATTTTTGCATACAGCTGGACATTACCATATTGATAATGTGTGCAGCTGCAAAAGAGTTTAATTGAGAGCGTGAGTCTGTGCATCCCAACAGCCTGAAGCTGTAAAAAGTTCAGTCACCAGTCCTATCTATCTGGGTGTTCCTGAAGCTAAAAGCAACAAATCACCCCAGTTCTTTCTCTGTGAGGATGTTACTGGAGACAGTGCTGAAAGCCTTACAGAAATTTAGATAGACAATACCCACTGCTCTCCCCTCATCTACCAGTGCCAGGTCGTTTCATCATAGAAGGTCATCAAGTTGGTCAAGCATTGTTTGTCTTTGTGAATTTATGCTGACTACTTCTAATCACCTTCTTGTCCTTCAGAAGCCTAGAAATGTTTTTCAGAATTACCTGTTCCTTTGCTTCCGCGAGGATGAAGGTGAAGTGAAGCAGACCGTAGTTCCCTGGATCCTTCTTTTTGTTCTTTCTGAAGATAGGAGGGATAACAACAAAGAGAAAGAGGAATATGTCCATATACGTCCATAAGACAGATGGTCTCAGGTTCCTAGGATCTGATGAAGTTCATTATCATTTATTTAGTAAACTCAAACAGTTCGGAGTCTGCTGGTGCTATAGCTGAGAACTCTGGAAAATGTAGGAGGCCGTTGATAATTGGGAAGATGGAACCGCTGTAATTAATTTTCAAGGAGAAAAGATAGAGCCAGTCAGCTTAACTTAGATTGCTAAAAACTACTGGAAGAAATTATACAGCTACTGTTGAACAACTGAAAGGTAAAACCAAAGGGAATTTGTCAAGAACAACTCATGTGGAACCAATCTAATCTTTTTGGACGAGGTTGGCTGACAGGAGAAAATCGGTGCCTGTCATCTGTTGACTTTTGTAGAGTTATTACTCCTGACATCCTCATATGGAAACTAGATAACTCAGTTCTGGAAAAAATCTAGTGGAGAAATGTGCAGAAATGCACTGCTTTAAGAAGAGATGCAAGTAGTTTGCTATAAAAATAGGTATTCACAATCAGTTGAAGTACCCTCACTGCAAAAACCTAGGACAATGTCCTAACCTCCTCTCAGTTGCAGACTTCCTTTTCCTGTCTAAACTAACATCTCAGGCTTTTTCCTGCCCTTTAGCTATTTGATCAAGATCAAGACAACCAGAAAGAACCCTTACATGCCTCAAAACTGGAAAATGCAACTAAGTTGCTTGCAGGGCAGGCTCTTATCATGGACATCAGTTCTGTTCTAACCATTTTTTAGATCTTTCTGAGTAAAATGTCTGCACTGTACTCATTCTGTTTATTTGCTTCCTTAAAATGTTGGCCACGCACTGTTGAGGTTAAATGCACGTCTTGATTCCTGAATCACCACCTCTCTTTGGCAAATACAAGTGTCTTGTCTTCCAGGTGTTCATCTGAAAAGCTGTTGCAAAAGTAATTCCACAGAATCTCAGAGTCACAGGATGGTTGAGGTTGGAAGGCATCTCTGAAGGCCCAGGTGGGAAAGGAGTGTGGGATCTCAGCTGAAAGCATGATTTGAGGAGCTCTGAGACACACGTGAGTCACTCAGTCCCCCTTTGACCACTTACTCTCTCAAACTGTTCTTCTGCCTCAGGATTGATGTTTGCTCCCCAAATGTACATGAAAAACTGAAACTCAGTACAAGCTTTAGAGATACGTGTCATAGCTTTTCCAGTACGCCGTCATCTCTCCTCTCTGAATGCTCTGTCCTGCCACTGTCGAAAATATTTATAGTGAGCTTGCTTGTGTGATGAAACCACTGCCTGTCAGGCACATCAATATGCGCTGCACTGAAAAGCAGATATGAACTAAATTTTTTGGACAATAGTCTTGAGACTTCATAGGGACACAGATAAATATATCTTGTCACAAGGCCTGTTTGAGCCAAGGGTGAGATGATGGAAAGGATTATGATTTTAATATGGAAAGGTAAGGACTGGGAATAATAGCGGTACTGCATATTGTGATATTTTTCCATTCCATAAAGAAGCCCCTTTCGGATAATATATAGCCATTGGAAGGCTATACCAGAAAATTTACACTGGGCACCAGTTGCCAAGGGCCTGGGGTCTGTACTGCCTTAGCAGCTATTGAAGGATCTGCAAACTTACTGAGGGTGCACTCAATTCTCTCATCCAGATTATCAATAAAGATATTAAACAGGAAGGGTTCTCAGTAATGAACCCTGCCCCTCCAAACCCTCCGCTTTGTCTGAGCCCATATCCCAGGCTCAGACATGGCTGACTTGTCTCATTTTCCCCATGGGAAACCTTATGAGGAAGATATCCTCCCCCTGGGGTTAGCTTTCCAGGGATATATGGAGCCACCCTCCAAAGCATCTGCTTCCTGACTCCAAGGATGTCCCTTGGATTGCCCACAGCACCCTAATATCCCACAACATGACACTCCAACCACTGTCCCAGCCACCTGGTGCGTGCAGTCCAGGACAGCATATGATTACTTTGTCCATGGGATCTCATCTGCCTGAAAATGGGCCTGGAGTCACTTCTAAGGACACTTTTCCTTCAAGATCTCTCCTTGCTGAGCCCAATCTCAAAGGCCTAATTCCTTCAGCCTTTGCGACTCAGCCCTATCTCACCCCTCCTTAAGAAACAGCTTTTGAATCATATACCTAGCCATAGTATATGGCTCCTCTTTTTGGCTCCTTTGAGACATGTCTCCTTCAAATATTATTTCTGACCCTCCTGAGCTTTTCTGTTCCTCAAGCCTTGGCCTGAGCACAGCCTGTGTCTTGCCTCTATCACCTGCTGCAGAACTACAGAGGTCCTGGCTTTCTGCCCAGGAATTTTGTAGTCTCTTTGCAAAGTTTTTGGGGTGCAGAGAACTTGAATGCCATTGGAAAGTGGACCCCAGTGACAGACAACTGGAATAGCCATTTGGTATCAGAGGAAGGAATCTGTGGGAATCTTTCTGGATGTGATGGCTGAACCAAGTAGAATACCTTTTATCTTCTGTGTGAAAGAATCCTGTCCTGGCTCACACAGAGCTTTGGGCTTTCTCTTATCTAATCCAGTTATGAAGCTGAAGAGTATTATTGGGAAACAGAAACAGGAGGATTAGCACTGTGGCCACTCAGTGAAGAAATGGGATAAACATGGAAAGGTTTTGTAGAGCATAACCTAATGCAAGAGTAGGACTTTTGTAGAGTTTGAGTGTAAGGTGCATGGTGAGAGTATTTATTACTTTAGGAATTGTTTTCCAAAATTCGGCTTTTTGAGATGAAGGCGGAACTGACCCCTGTGTCTTTTCCTATCTTAAACTTATCATTGTCACAGCCCAGATCTGGGTAAAACCGGTATATATGACTTCATACACTGGCCAGCAGTGTTCAGTTCCCTAACCCTTGCTGAGGTAGCCCCCTTTAGTTTAATAATAAATTGCAGTGTTTATTGGAGCAAGACGTGGCTGGCTGCTGGTAATGTCATATCCAGTTTATACAAATCTGCCAAAGAAGCGTGGAAGCTGCTAGGAGCTCTCCTCATGTAAATTCATGTCTACACTTCCACAGCTGCATGCCAGATAGGGAAGCGTTGTTCAAAAGAAGAGTAGATGACAGAGGCTTACATCTGGTAGCCCAGGGATGAGGGAAGAGGCATTCAAAGAGCTGATTTCCTATAAAAGTTTGGTTGTCCTTCCACTGATCTTTTGTGTTTCTTCTTCTTTCCTCTGAATTCCCATGTGGTGTGTTTGTTGTTGTTGTTGTTTTTGTTTCTTCTTTTTCTTTTTTTTTTTCCCAAGAAGATGCAGGGAATCCTGTTCTACAGCAGAGAGGACACCAGAGAAGTACACTGCACTGCTGAAAGCACGTTAAACTGTAGGTATGGAGTGGGGTGACAGTTACATATGTTGTATGTCGCTGGAGATGTATAGACTGCCCATGGAACCGCTCTCTTCTGCAGCATCCTGCTCCTCCCGTGCCTTACAGTCCTTTTCGACCTTATCTGTCCTTACAGGGCAGTCTCTTCTTTGCTGCTCCTACAGACTGTAGAATCCCTCAGGGATGAGGAGAAATGTATTGGCTTTTTTAGAACAAACATCTCTGAAAAGCTTTCTGCAGATCATCACTGCCTGTCTAGTGTCAATTAATTATTAATCTGTTTAGAGTTGTAGGTATGTGTGAGTAACATATTTAAGCATGGAAATTTGGACAGGCTCCATTTTTAAGAAGATCGTAGAATCACGGAATCATCTGAGTTTGAAGGGACCCTTAAAGGCCATCTAGTCCAATCCCCAGCAGTAAACAGGGAGACCTACAGCTCAATCAGGTTGCTCAGAGCCCCATCCAGCCTGACCGTGAATGTCTCCAGGAATGGGGTTTCTACCACCTCTATGAGTAACTTGTTCCATTGCTTCCCTTCCTTTATAGTAAAAGATTAATAAAACAATCAACACAGACCAAATGCCTGGCATCCACCAAAACCTTTACCCTCACTGCTCCCTTCGGGTTGAGAAATGGGGCAGTGTTGAGACCCCAGGGTCAGCCAGATCCTCCTGATGGGTGCTGTAGCATGGGCAGAGTTGCACTACTATCAGGGTCACCAACAGCCTCTCTGTGTTGTGTAACAATTAAAAGGGTCTGAGAAAAAGGCTTCAGTCTCATCTGAGCAATTTTGCACAGAGACAGTGTGCTGTCTGTACAGTTTCCAGCAGTTTTTGTGTACATCAGCTTCCTGTGTCCAGCTCCTCTACTTTGCCTCCCCTGTTTCGGCCCAAGATGGTGGCAGTTGAGGAGGGGTGACACAAGGGAATGTTTTAGGCATCTGAAACTTCTGCCCTTCACTTACTTGAGTGGCTCCCGGGGGCGATTATTTCAACCAGGACCTTGGAGCATCAACTGCCAAGTGCAAATCCTTTTTCTTAGGCTTAATTGAATTGAAAATTAAAAATGGACCAGCTCTGGCACTTGGCTGGAGTTTTATTGCCAGTGTTCAAAAAGGAAACAGATAGCTGCTAAAGGACAAATAGGTTTCTCATCTCTTTGATATTTCTTGGAGCCATGTCACCAGATGGAAGAAGTGGCAGTGCTCTATGGTTGAGGAATCACGAGCACTCAATGTAGATCAAGATATGGTCAGGATGGTCTCCGGATCTAGCACTAGGATGCCTTGTTCTAGCATACCACAGAAACCTACAAGCTTGCCAGAGAATGAAATACCGAGGTGGAGGAGCAGGGGGAAACCACATTTCCACCAAAGCTGTCCAGAAGGAGAGAGTGCCTGGGAACAATGTGTTATAGAGAGCTCACATCCATGAGGAAGCCGCGCTAATGATGTCCCAGTGGGTGGAAATGTAGAGGAAGTCTTATCTCCAGCCTCCTCAGAGATAGTCAGTGGGAAACCACCGGCTCCAAAGCTAATTTTTCTGACTGACTAATAGGAGTGCAGAAGTCACAGATATGGTATGCAGTGTATGTCAAAGTTAGAGGAGTTTTTGCCAAGCCTGAATCATAATTTCATTCGGTCTAGTTGAAAACTTTATAGGGAATCTAGGGATAATGACAAAAAATAATAGCAACAGAAATAAAAGATGCAATCCTAGGAGTCATTCAACTGCCTGAAATCCTACCATATGTAATTTTCTTCTGGAAGAAGTGTTCTACTATGGCAGGCAGAGAGGGATACATCTTTGGTTGAACTAAGTCAGAACGGCTCTTCTGAAGCCAGAAAAATGGTATTGATTTACATTGCTTCATGGTCTCTGCTTGAGAATTCATCATTATAATAAATACTATAAAACTCCAGGTTTGTCACTGGAGGAGTGCCTGTAGGGACGACAGAAAGGAATCATCCTTCCTGCTTGAACAAAAAGATGACTCAAATGGGAAGCCGTCTTGCAGCAGCCTTCCTTCAGGATATGATGCCACACTGTTAGGAGGAACAGCAGTATGGGCAACAATCCTGAAAACAGCTGAGAGGCCAAAAAAACAGGAATGTCTGGCAGCTGGGAATGTCAAACAGGAAGGAATATGAAAAAAAAGGGTGCTTGTAAACAGGACACGTATATGAGTGTTTCACTGGCTGCCACATGGATGGATGCCTAACACAGGGCTAACAAAGGCAGACGCGGTCTTCACAGAGCCTATATGAGCAGCATGGGACTCATCTGGAGAAGGAGGTGAAGGGCTGAATAATTTTGCCAAGGTCTGTTCCAGGCTGGAAGAAGCAGGTTGGTTGGAAGTTCGGGCTTTGTATGGATGAAGGGCTGACCTCTGTCTACAGCTTGTTTTTGCAGGTAGCATATCTCCAGAGGATGGAGTCTGGGAAGGACGCATGCTTGGTCCAAGTAGGAGCATGTCATGCTTCAGAGCCCTGTACGTTATCAGAAATCAAGTACACATGGCCCATCTCGTACATGTCCTGTTTCTGTTAATAGGCCCTTTCTTTTCACAAACTGGGTTCAGTTCTTCCTTTATCTCATTGTCTGAGTGGTGGCTGTTGCAAACATCGTCTTTATGCATTTACTCTCTGCCACAGAAGGCTGCTTTGTGAAGCACAATTATATGCAACAGAGGTAGTATAGAATCTGCAAGCAAAGTCATACAGGAATCCACAGGGCCTACCTTTTCTGTGGTGAACACTATCTAAAACCAGCAAATTCGTGATCAACATTATTTGTTATTCAAAAGATCTCCCAAGCCACTTCCATCGGCTACACAATGCTGGGGGAGGAGAACCCGCTCTTCTCTCCTGAGATATATAGCAGATGGCTCATGTTTTATGAATGGGTGAGACACCACACACACTTATGTGTGTACACACATCAACGTGAGTGCACTTAGACAGAGCAGGTCTTCATCCAGCACATGTGGGTTGCTCCGAAAGTAATGCCTCCTATTTATTTCCATGCAAACAACAGATACAAAGAGCACAGTAACACTGACGCAGCAATTTTTTCAGCTGAAATACAGCACCCATCAACCCACTGTACTAATATCCACTGTTTGGGCTCCATAAATCTTTAGCAAGCATTGATGGATGTCACTGGATACCATTTTTTTCTGGATGGAGGAATTCAGTGACACACCTTCACTTCATATGCACTTCCATGTCAGACTTACTCTGTCAGGCTACCCCTCTGCTGCCATCTCTCACACAGCAACAAAATGGAATGGAATATTGGTGGGAAGGTTCAACCTCCACTGTCATACCACCAACATCCACGTTGTGGGCCAACATAATAAAATAGGAGGCATTACGTTTGGAGTGGGCCTCACATAATCGCATCAGGTGTGTTTTCACTAGGAATTCGCTTTGCTGTGAGGCCCAATTTCTCAGCTTTGATTAAGCACTGGGAATGTGAGAGTTCTCCAAAGTGTACAGAGAGGTAAATTAGCCTGATCAAAAGTATGCTTTAATATGGCCGGAATAATTGAAGTAGCTGAGGTTGCACAGCTGTTTTTAGGCAGTGCTGGGCTTTGCAGCCAGACCCTTAGTCCTAAAGGATTTTCCCTGAAACAAAGAAATATCAGCTGGTGAGGTGCTGGCACAGGCTGCCCAGAGAAGCTGTGGATGCCCCATCCCTGGAAGTGTTCAAAGCCAGATTGGATGTGGCCCTAGGCAGCCTGAGCTGGTGGGTGGCAATCTTGCCCGCAGCAGGGGCTTGGAACTAGGTGATCTTTGAGGTTCCTTCCAACCCGAACCATTCCATGATTCTATGATCATCTTCTCTGCCAACTAACTACCAGGCTTCACTGAACACACGCTTTGGCTTAATTGCTATTGGTGCAGCACTCGCTTCACTAAAAGCAGAAATACAGTGTTTTCAGAGAGTTGTGTATCCCCAGAGGTAGAATTACCCCTTGTCATTAACTAAACAAACACGCATTCAAAATTCTTGCACGCATTTTTTGGGACAGCACTGTTATAACATGTTGTACATTCAAGTCTGAAGACAAAGC
Source organism: Gallus gallus (assembly GCF_016699485.2). Classification (NCBI taxonomy): domain Eukaryota; kingdom Metazoa; phylum Chordata; class Aves; order Galliformes; family Phasianidae; genus Gallus; species Gallus gallus. The sequence goes on from NC_052532.1 coordinate 145,238,115, forward strand.
TGGAATCCTTGGAGAGCCAGCGAGTGACTCAGCCAGTGCACAGGCTTTGCCACACTGTCTGGAGGATGTGACAGTATTTATACCGATACGGGTGTGATGACAGTGAGCAATGTCCCTCAGATCTTACAGGGACAACACGCCTCTTTTGCCAGAGGAGGTCTGCAAGAGATATAATGATAGCCCTGACATGTGGCTCCGCAGCTAGCTGACATAAGCCCAAAACAAATCCATAGATGCTTGCTTCCTTTACAACCCCTTGTATCAAATCAAATCTGTGGGTCGAAGAGAGTGATGGGGTGAGACTGAGATCTGAAAGCTGTGACCGTGGCTGCCCCAGAAGCTGCTTTGGACTCTCCGGGCCTTGGGGCTCTTCCCATGTGGCAAGGCAGAGCTTGGCCTGTGGCTGGAAGTGCCTCTGGGACTGTCACTCTGCAGCACTGCTGGTGGCCAGCCCCTTGGGAGCCTCAGCCTGGCAGCAGCTCCTATCTTGCCCCAGTTTTCCCATTTTGCAACATCCTCACCCTTCCATGGAAATGTCTGGAACAGCTTTCCTCCCCACCAGCCCACTTGTTGGTCCTGCTCCTCTGTAGGGCTTCTTTCAGGAGCTTCCCAGCAAGACTGCAAGAAACTCCCAAGCAGACTGCATTTATATTTAAGGGATTTCTTACTCACAGACCTCAAAGCCACATTTTGGGCATTCACTTACACAGCAGTCTGGCCATGGCCACAGTTCCAAACTGAAGGGCTTCACAGTCAGCAATTAGGGTTCATATACCATCTGGTAAACCTTCCTCTGTGCTGTTCACAACCCCACAGTGTGCATGTGTGTTATACAGTCAGGGAATACAAAACAAATCGAGTGGTTCTACAACATTTGGACCCCCCAAACTCCTTTCCTGGCTTAATGCTTTGTAACTTAATTCAGGTGCACATTCATCCTGACTGACCCTGTGGTAAGATTTGGGCATCACTGGAAGGAAAGAAAAGGAATCCACGTGCTGTTGCAGAGCCCTCATTGTGCAGAATGGTGGAGAAGGCAGTGGAATTTGATCCAAGTTGGACAAAGGTACCAATGTTTATTATCCAGGAAAGTGGTGCTTGGACGCATTATCTCTTTCTTCGTGTTTACAGTTCTGATAGTTTCTTTCCCATTCATTATTAGACACAACAGACTGATCTGTGCAATGTGACCAAGGTCCCTGCCACCCACACCTGCAGATGGACAGTGTGCCTCCTCCCTTGTATTTCTGTGATTTAGCTTCCTCTGTATTTCTGTAATTTAGCTCCCTGTCAGGGGCTTGGGTAGCCCTGTCAGGAGGGCTGTCAGAGCTAACCCTCAGCACAGCTCTCTGGGTCACTGAAATGCACAAGCTTTCCCATCACCCCATATGCTCTCTCCTGGGAAGTGTCATCCTATATGTGTGTGTATATATAGTATGCATTTATAAAACTTGGGAACTCTGGGAAGGCAGTGGACTCCATGACCTTACAGGAACAGATCATGTGTTGCAACTGGGAACTTCCCCTGAAGGATCACCACAAGATTTGTCCCGTGGGATTACATGCTATGATTATATACATTAAAGTGTTCAAGAGCTTTAAATACACTCCAGATGCTCTTTCCTCCTGCCCTTTCCTCCCACTTAGCTTGGCTTTTCCCCAGGTCATTGATTCTCACAGTTTATATTCAGAGATGCAGTATTTTGCTTACTTGTCAGATCAGCCTCTGACAGCACACCAGAACCGGCAGTGGGGAAATGCAGCATCAGACTCTGGGAAGCTGTGGTGCATCAGAGCAGGGAGAGCAACTTAAGCACGAGTGCTCAGCTGAACTCAGTGCTGGCAGCTGATGGGCTTGGTGGGTAGCAGGAGATCTCCCAACAGCCATTAAGTACGGGATCTGGTCAGTGTAGGGTAGCACTGACAAATGCAATCTATTGTTCCTTCCATTATGATTTTGACTTCTGTTTCTTTCTCTCTCTCTCTTTTTTTTCCCCTTTGTATTTTTTTCACATTTCCTAAATAATGAGCATTTTAGGCTGGTTTTGGTCCCAGGCCACCTGCTTGATTTGCCTCTCACTTCTCATTTTTGACTGGTGAGTTGTAGGCAAGCATCCCAATGACATCCCCTCACTCTTTGCTTTTTGACTCTGCGCTGCAGCTCCTCGAGCACTGTGGCCTCATTCTGTAGCAAAGAGGCCACCAAGAAAGATTGTTCTCTGTGCATCTATTCTGTGTATGGCACGTAAATAGGAATGTGAGAAACAAACACTCCTGAGGTGTGACCTGAAGATGGAAATAATTAAAGACAGCAGAGGCAGAACAAACTCTAATCCCCCAGGACTGTAAATTGCAGCTTTGTTCTCCTCCAGTGGGAGTGTTATCTTTCAGGGCCAGTGAAATACCAGACAAATTTGGGGATCTTTTGACTCCATTCAGCTCTGAGATCTAAAAATTCTGAGGGCAATTTTTTGGGATCTGCCTCACACATGCAGCACAGAGGAAAGTACCAAAATATTCTGGAAGGTGTGGAGGGAGACACTGATGTGAGGAAGGGAGGGCTAACAGGCAGATCCCTTCTCACAGTGGCTGCAAATAATCCACCACAGACCCCCACCTGTTTGGTCTGATCCATTCAAATACTTCTTCATGCATCTAGTCATTCACCTATGAAGATAAATGCAATGGATAATGCCAGTGGTATGTGTAATTACTTGACCAATACATGACAAAAGAGCATTTCTTCTGAATCTTTATAATAAGGGCTCTCTATCTATCCATCCAACCTTAAACATAGTTGATTGCAGATACCACATAAAACAGCCTTCAAGGGCCGGCATGCGTTACAGAGCTGTGTTTGCCTGCCTTCTCCTGCCTTGCTGTGCCTTTCCTCCCCTCTCACCAGCTAGCAGAAACCACTTCTCTCAGCTCTGCTGCAACATTGGCCTTTCAAATTGATTCTCCACAACTCTGTAAGCAGAGAAGTCTGTTTAGTGCCCTGTGAAGTCACTGGTGAGATCAACACTCAAGATCCCTCGAGATCTACTAAGTGTCTCATGTTGGATCTCAGAAATTTCTTGCACAGGTCCCACCCCACCTACAGGACAGCTGCATGTTCCCCACATCCCTATATCCACATGTTCTCTAGAACCACTTCTGACATTTAGTGACCTGTATTCACTAATGCTCTTCTTTGTTTTGTGACGTCAATTTTTCTTTCGTTTACAAGAACAGCTTTAATTGTTCATGGGCCAGATGAAGTGTCACAACTCCACTGAAAACAGCCAGCTTGCTGGCACTGTAGGCCAAAGTCAATACAATGTGCAGTGAATAGGACAAAGGGAAATCCAAAATCATCAGGCCAGGTCTTCAGTTGTTATAAGCCCCACGTTTCTCGTCTCTGTGCTAGCCCCACTTATTTTCTACTCCCCTTCTGAGTTCTTTGCTTCTGCACAGAGCACATCCCTAACCCCAGCCTTCAGAGCAAACCATGGTATTAACAACTGCAATTATAACACTCTTTATTCTCTTTACCTTCACAGTCTTTCAGCTCACTTTCATCTTTACTCATGTCTCCTACTGTACATAGTAGTACAGATGATATCTCATTGATGACTAATGCAGTGGCATTAATACTTCTCCATTTCTGCTACTTATACCAAGGTTTAAGGATTGCATTTGCCTTTTTTACAGCCTCATCAAATTAGTAACTTACCACAATCAAGGTGATTACAAATACCACTGGGTCCTTTTCTTCCTTTGTCCTTTATAGGTACTACCATTGTTTTATAGCAGAAATCTTGCTATGTGTCTGGATGTCCATTACTCCTCTTTCTCATGATTCTTCATGTAATTCCATTTCTATTATGGGAGTCTGCAAAATCACTCTTTTTTTTTCTGTTATATTTAAAACCTTGCACCTAAGTGTCTTTAGCGTATTTCACTAGCACATTGGCTTTGCATCAAGTTCATTAGTGAAAACATTAATTAAGATTAATCTTGAGACTGAACCTTGAAGAACTCTGTTCATAACCTCTCTTCATCCAGGAGTTCTCTCTTCTACTTATGTGCTCTCTTCTGCCTCACATTTCTTATCCCAGTGTCAGTCTTTACTGATGGTTCCCAATGCAGCACAATATAAGGTATTACTTATATAAGGTCTTACAGAGCAGTAGATACATCTCCTTTGTCTGAAAAATCAATCCTATCAAGGAAAGATATCAGGTACACACTTTTGATAAATCTGTGAGTTTTAAATCTTTTTTTCATTCTTCTCCATATTTTTAATTGTCCTTGCCTTTAAAGTCTATTCTAACACCTTGTACACCACTGACACTGCAACAACAATCCACCAGAATTACTGAGACGACAGCAATGACCCAGCATAGCACTGACTGTTTTTCCATTTTCTCAGAAAATGGGACATGTGCTCTACTCCGATAGCACCACCTCTGAATGTGAAGATGTCCTGAATACCCTTGCTGCAGATCCTGTATTTGCACACCCCACTTGTCCTTTTGACTTGAGCATCCTTAGATCTCTGCATGCTTCTTGTCTTGTTTTTGTTGCAACAACTCTCAGTTCAATTGGTGGTACTTCCTTCACCTCTTTGGTTTGCATCAACTTTCTTCTCGAAGGCACACTGAAAACATCTACTGAGTTATGCATGGAGCCAACAGCCTCTTGCTCACGCCTTCTCCTTCCCTGCAGAAGTCTTTCCAGGGATTGGTAATGATAAGACTCGGGACTCACCTGAATTACCTCAACACTCTGACTCTAGTGGTATTTCAGATGGCCATGGGGTCTCATGTAGCCCCCAACTGGTGGTCACAGAACTGTGGTCAAGGAATCTGTATTGAACTATTACAGATGTTGTGCAATTCAAAGGAGAAACAACAGGAGAAAGGAATAAACACTGTGTAAGTATACAAATATTAAAATTTATAGAATGTTTCTCTGCTGTCAAGTGAAGTGAATGTTACACCTTTCTTCTACCCAGTCTTTTTTCTTTTTTTAAGCCCACAGATGATTATTCCTGAAGCCAGTCAGGTCCCTCCAAGAATACGAATGATTTGTGATGCTTCCACGCAGTCATACCAAAATATGCTCATGTGCTTGCTTCTCTTACCATAAAGTCCAGGACACCATACATCTGATCACTGAGATGCTTAGAGTCACTATTCATATGCATTTGTATCTCCCATCCATACAGCATCAGGAGATGATGAAATAATGAATGCTAGGTCTTGAAACGCAGCTAGTAGAGCAGAACCATTTATCCTTATTTTCCACAATTTATACTACTTCTTTTTAAAATTGTTTTCATCCTAGATTTTTACACAGGTTTGTGTATCACTTTTCTCAGCAACATCAGGACAATAGATGTTCACGGAAGTAAGATACTCCTGACTGCCAGGTTTTGGCAAATGTATGTTTTGGCCCAAACAGCAAGGACCTTCTCTACCTGGACTCTCATGTTATGCTGTGATAGCACACCCCAGAGAAAGCAGGCACTCATTCAGCCTGTTGGTAAGGGTGTCAATGTGCATTTTGTTAGCCATTCCCTGCTGGGGTGCAGGCAGTGGGGTCAGTCAGGAGTCGTTTTGCGAGTACAGAAGACATAGCGGGACGTGGAGAAAGCATAGGGTTTGGATTCTCTAAAAATGCAAAGGGCCTTCCCTCTACCATCTGTGAAGACAGTATAAAGTGCTAACTCTGCCCTCTAAGCACTTAATACATCAATTAAAGAGTATTACAGCATGAGGACAGATCTGAAGAAATAGCAGGCCTATCTGGTTACTAAATAGGGGTATAATTACAGTGTTCTTGCATTTTATCCAGAAAATTGCAAGATTTCCTTTCAGATGATGTGCACCTTTTTGCTCTGGTGGTAAATATATATTAAAGTCAGTGATGAGGAGAAACAGAAAATAATATCAAGATAACCTTTGTACGTAGATGTCATACTTTATGCTGTGGTAATTAATATTTGCTCCAGCTGCCAACCTCTCCTTCCTTGTATCCTCATGCTATCACATCTACAAGAACATCTCAGAAAAAAAAAATACCAGAGTATACATGATTACACATATTTTTGATGTTTCTTACGTTTATATTTTCTAGATGTGAGACAGAAGAGTGTTTTCTTCTGCTTCACTTTTAGAGGAAATTTACAGCAGCCCAGACTCCATACAGGAAATCTGATTTCCTTTTGCTGTACTTTATGAATACATTTTGCTGTATTTTATGAAGTGACGAAATCTTCATAACAGCATTTTGGTATCTTTTCAAGTTGAAAACCATTCTACTTCTGATTAATTCATACTGCCATGTTGAGTCCTAAAGCTATGCAGATAAGCTGAATACACCACACTACAGTATCTGTGTTGTAAACCTAAGGGTATTCATGGGCTTTTCAAGTGAATGCACATTCATACGTGAAGTGGGCAACACACAGTGAATGAGCTACATTATGTGAATGTGCACAACAGCTGAAAAATGAACTATGTCATGGGTTTCAGCTTCATAGAGTGAACAGCTGAATCTGGTGGTGACACTGAAAGATTGTTAGTGAGTTTGATTCACTGGTCTGACAATGCCCTCTTCTCTGCGAATCCTTCACACCTGTAGATGCCCAGCACCAACAAAGGTCTAATTCTGACAGCTGGCAAAGCCCAAACTATTAGCATGCTGAAGTGAGCGCAGCAGTTTTTCTGATGTCAGTGTTGTTTGCAACACTTGTTATATACTGAAGAACAGCATTAGAGCGATGCGTTCTTTGAAAGATCCGTACCAAGATTTTATGTCAGAAAAATATTCAGATTGAGTTCAACAACCTCTCAGGAAAATTACAGAAAATGTACCATTCCTAGACTGTAACACTGCAAAATTCAGTCTGAGCCAAACAGAATGGCAACTGCTTTTCCCCTTAGGATCCTTTGTACTAAATTCATTGCAAAATAAATAACAGCAAGCCACTAAATAAATACTACAGATTTCTCAGGAAATGTAAAGTGACATTCTGAAGTGAAAACACAGGAAATCTCTGCAGACCTGGATGATAGATTTTCTAATTGATGTACCCCCAAATAAACATTAAAACCAAAACCACAAATGATATTCTCCTTGCTGCTTGAGATCTACACCGAGCTGTCAGAATATTAAAGCAGTCTATGCCCTGGTTGTTTATGAAAAGCATAGTGGCTGTCACTGCACTAAAGGAAGAAGGTATATAACTGCCTACCTGAAAGCAAAAGGCTTGTTGCTAACTAACCAGCATCTGCCGTGATCCCTAGTACAGCTGTAAATCAGAGTTTCAAAATGGAGGGGAAATAAATCATTCCACATAGAAGAAAAACCAGGCTGAGTTTATATTGCAGTAGAAATGCCAACACCGTCTTGGAATTAATTTTTAGCAATAATTCTACATGAAAACGCCACTGAAAACCCGTAAATCTTCAGAACCTCCTGCACATCCCCAGAAATGTGCAAAAAATTCTTGAAAGCCTTCAGACGCTGTGTGTGAACAGTGTGGTCAAAATACCAACAACTGAGATACTGAAGCATGCTTCTGGATATGTGTTGATAAAGCACGTGTTCTACATTCTTGTTTGAGACTGGCTTAAGCAGTTCAAATGCAAAAAAACAACAGAGATCTGGTGATTCAGTGTACACCACTATCTTAGGTAGAAACCAAGCCTGGAAGCTAGATTGTTGAATTCCTTGGTATGTGATCAATGATGCAGCACAAGACCAAAAATGTCAAATGAAATAACACATGATTCAGAAATGCTTTCAGAAGGGCTCAGCCAGAAAGAGCAGAGAAGCTGGAAGAGACAGTGCAAGGACAAAAGAGAAGGGAAGAGAGTTTAATTTCTAAGTGCTGTGTGAGCAGGCAAATCTAATTTTAGGGACTGAAGGTTTCTTGAAGTAATGTGGATTTGTTTTTCTACCAAAATATTCCATTAAGTACACAAATTCAGAGAGAAAATGTGTTGAGTGAATTGAATGTGTAGGATGGGGTTGGTTGTACTGGAGGTACCATCTTAGATACGTTGTGGAAGACTTCAGCTGTCTTTAGTCCACCTAATGCAGGTATCCTTACATGGATGCTACGTAGGTTTCTAAAGATATGTTCCAAAAGAGGCAATTCATATAGCAGGAGTGGTTTGTGAGGTACCAACATTTTGGAGTTTAAAATAATCCTTTTCAAGAATAAACACAACTTTATACTACAGTCTTTACTGGTAACTGCCCGTTACTCACTGGTGGATCAGAAATGGGGCTGCAAATGAAGATTAAGTTTGCAAACACCTGAGAAATTTGAACATCCATTAAGTCTGTGGATCCCAATGGGATGTATCCCAGAGTCCTGAAGGAACTGGCTGATTTGCGTGCCAAGACATTCTCAATGATATCTGAAAAGTCATGGTGGTCAGGTGAAGTCCCTAGTGACTGGAAAAAAGGTAACGTCACACCCATTTTTATGAAGAGTAGAAAGGATGACGCAGGGAACTACCGACCTGTTAACCACACCTCAGTGCTGAGGAAGATCATGAAGTAGTTCCTCCTGGAAGCTATGCTAAGACACATGGAAGACAGGGAGGTCATAGAGGATAACCAGTATGGCTTCACCAAGGGCAGGTCCTGCCTGACCAACCTAGTGGCCTTCTATGGTGGCATAACTGTGTCAGTGGACAAGGGGAAAGCCACTGATGTAATCCATCTGGACATCAATACGGCCCTTGACACTGTTCCCCACAACATTCTTCTCTCCATATTGGAAAGATATGGATTTGATGAGTGGACTGTTCAGTGGATGACAAACTGGTTGTGAGATTCTATACAGAGAGTGGTGGTCAGTGGCTCAATGTCCATCTTCAGCAGTGACAGTGGGATTGACTGCACCTTCAGCAAGTTTGTGGATTACACTCAGCTGCTGGTGTGGTCAGTATATCCAAGGGAGAGAGCTAGAACGGAGCACAGCTATGACAAAATGACCTTGGGGGTACTGGTGGATGGCAAGCTGGACGTGAGTCAGCAATGTGCCCTCATAGCCCAGAAAGCCAAACATAACCTGGGCTGCATCAAAAGCAGCATGGCCAGCAGGGTGAGGGAGGTGATCCTGCCCCTCTACTCAGTGCTGGTGAGACCTCACCTGGAGTACTGTGTTGAGATGTGGAGTCCTCAGTACAGGAGAGACATAGACCTGTTGGAGCGCGTCCAGAAGAGTGTCACAAAAATGATTCAAGGAACGGTACAACTCCCCTATGAGGACAGGCTGAGAGAGCTGGGACTGTTCAGCCTGGAAAAGAGAAGGCTCTGGAGAGACCTGAGAGGGGCCTTTCAGTTTCTGAAGAGGGGATGTAAGAAAGAAGGAGACAGACACTTTAGAGAAGTCTGTTGTAGGACAGCAGAAATGGTTTCAAACTAGAGGAGGAGAGATTTGGAATGGATATAAGGAAAATGTTTTTTACAGTAAAGGTAGTGAGGTGCTGGAACAGGTTGCCCAGAGAAGTGATGGAAGTCTCATCCCTGCAGACAGTCAAGGTCAGGCTGGATGGGGCTCTGAGCAACCTGATCTAGCTGTAGGTGTTCCTGTTCATTGCTGGGAAGTTGGACTAGATGACCATCAAAAGTCTCTTCCAACTCAAAGACTATACGATTCTATGATATGGTTGGCATAAATATTAAAAATATTAATCCTGTGATTCCTAACAGCAAAGATGCAGAACTGTGAAAGATGGACTGGGAAGCAAAGGGAAATGTTCAGGTTTTGAAAAACTGAGAGGCTGCTCTTAGCATATCTGCTTGGAGTGAGGCGTGTAGGTGGGAAGGCATGAGACGTGCAGTCCTCAAGAGCTTCCAAGATACTGTATGAGTAACCTCACTCAACAGGACTTCTTCTAAGCATCTGCTTTAATGCTCCACTATATTGCTCCAGGGCATCAGGCCATCAGTTTCCAGCTGAAGTGAGAGTTCTTAAAATGAAAAATAAAAAGACTTCTGAGTCCTGTATGCTCCACATGACACCAGACCTGCTAGGAGAAGCTCATGGTCACGAGGGCACGCACAGCTCAGAGACATAGCCAGACTGGCAGCATGATGCATTCACTAGGGCTGCCAATGAGTTACCTGAAAAAAAGACTGATAGAAGGTTTGCTAAGAAGGTGTGCTAAGAAGTCTTTCCAGATTAAATAGTAGTGATTTTTAGTCCTTCATTTTTGCAGAGTTGAAGGGAAAGGAAAGAAGAGCAGGAGTGAAAAAACCTCAAAGAGGCAAAACTCACAGCATCTGTACAAGGTGTGGGACAGGGCAGACTCCCCTGTTTCAGTTCCACCTCCTTCTTCCTTTCAGGTGCTCCAGCAGTAACATAAGGCAGCATGGGCACAAGCATAGAGGCAGACTAGCAAAAATCATAAGCAAGAACTAAGGTGGCCCAACTTGTGTAAATGCTGGCAGTCTTCAGGAACATTACATATTCAGCTTATTGTTAGCTTTTTGTTCGGCAGCCAATTTTGCCTTGATGAAAATAAAGAAAGCGCTGAAGTTTAGAGGATATGCAAATGGAGATTAATACAGACTTTGAAAAAGGTTATTTAACATTTTTACTGCTTCAGAGCTAGAATGCTTTTTGATTTTGAACGTTTTCAGGATTATTAACTTTACTCAGATTTAATGCAAGAAATGTATACTTATGAAATGGAAAGACAAGCATACAAAATTATTACATGAAGTGCATTGCAGATTGAAGACGGTACGTGGATTCTGAAAGACTCCGTATATTTAAAGACAGAGTCATTTTGGGAGTAATGATGACTGAGTCATCATCATACACTGTGTGTCTGTGTGTGTCAAAATAGGAGTAATAAATGTAGTTGTAAGGCAAATCTTTGTGAGTGAGTAATGAAGAGGCTGAAGAAGACCTAATAGCAGGAACAGTGATGGCTAGGAGGGTTGCTTGTTATGATAATGTGTGATTTGCTTAATGGGGAATGAGCACAATAAAGGAGTTGAGATATTGCATTGTGTATTATAAACCAAGGGACTAATCAAAGATGGCCGAAGATGGCACTCTAGTGAATTTCGAGTAACTTACAGTTTATTCTTAGTGCATAAGACAGCCAGTGAGGTGATAGGGTGTCCTTCCTACTGCAGTGTGAGCACCTGCGGCTTCTGCTAAGCATGGTCAGCACACTTCATCCCCAGTGTTGGGAAGGGAATGGACCTTGGTGCACTGCACTTGAGAAGTTAACAGTGGACAGAGGCAAGTTGTCTTGCTCAAGGGAAAGAGAGACAAGTGCCTCTGTGGTGTGACCATTGTGGTTCCCACATCCAGAGAGAACTGGGGAAGATGGCAAGCTTCCAGTTCCAAAATGCAAAATGGTATCAGGAGGTGGTACCTCATTTGCAGGAATTTTGTGACAGCTTTGTTGTTAGGTCAAAAGATTAAGAATTTCTTCTACAGAGGTTTGTGAACCAAAAATGATATAATGTTGCACAATGACTTAGCATGAATATCCCAATACGTCACTTGTGAAATAAATTATCTGCCTTGAAGTCCTTTGTTAATAAAGGCAATGAACCATGCTATGAGTTCATTGGTAATTTTTCCTATGTAGATAAATAATTTCCCTCCAGGTTTCAATCAGGTCTTTATTTTGGACCCATGATAACAGTATCATGATTGATTTAGTGATTTTTCTCAAGTTGGCTATATTAATAACTGAAGTATTAGCTTTTTCTGAAAGTACTATAATTTAATCAACATGAAACGCATAAAAATTCCTCAAGATCAATACCCAGAAATAGACTGGCATTATACATTAGTTATCAGTCTGCTATCAAAAGTAAGCAGTGAAGAATATTAATGTTTCAGAACAACTCATCCACGATGAAGGTACTCAGTTTTCCAGACCACGCAAGTCAAATACAACATCAGAGATCACTTTGAGCAATGCTGGACTATCCACAGGGTCTGCACTGCTGAAGGATCAAATTTTGGAGCAGCTCATTATCCACATCAAGTTCCCCTTCACGTTTCTCACATGGGGATGGGGTGAATAGCTGGAAGCTCTGGTTGGGAGCTGGTGTGGGCATCCTCACCGCTTCATCCTCCATCCGACGTCTCTCACAGCTATGAATGGATAATGGCACCCAGGAGTCTGATTTTGTGCAAGCTTACATCTAACTGCGTACCCTTTAGTGGCCGTGTTTACTTGAATGGGGCTGTTAATGAAAATGAAGATATGCTGGGGTATCTGCAGGGCTGGGCGCCTAACACACAGAATTCTTAATCGGCCATAAATCCAATCAAGACCTTCACAAAGAGCAAGACGGTGGTGTGGCTGGTGAAAAACAAGAGCCTCTCTGAAAGGTACTGTTATGCAAATATAATAACACTCAGGGCATACATTAAAACAGCCCTCGACTGGCAGCCTTTTGGCTTTAAACAGGAAATAAAGTAAGATCAAAACAGGAGGGAATAATACCAGTCGATTTGCAAGATAAAGATTAATAAAGGAACTCATTGTATGCTTTGCACAGAAATTTTACGGTTATTGCGCTGTAATTTTTTTTTTTAAGGCCTTTTTTTTTTTTTTTTTTTTAAACTTTCTGCACCAGAACTATGATTCATTCATACGAGAAAAGGTTATATGAGCGGCACCGTTTTTTCCTTCATTCAGGCTCTTCTATTCAAAGGAGAGACGTCTTTGTGAGATCCGCGGTTGTTCGGAGAGGGAATTAGTTGTATTAGCAGTGTGTCACTCACTGAGTGCCTTGCACATCCACCAGTATCCTCGCTTCATTTTTGTCAATTTGTTAGCGCTGGAGAGGTTTAGGATTCTCGGTATGAATAAAACCCATTGTATGCTTCCATTCTGGGGTGGCATTTCCTTCTGACCAAGGACACAGGATTCTTATGGGAGAAAAAAAACAACAACAACAAAAACCAACGTACAAAAAGCCCTGTGGTGCTTCCAGGATGTCAGCATTACCAACAGATGTAACCACAAAATCATACCTCATCCCTTCCTGTGTCTCTACTTGTTGTTCTTTGCACCACGCTGGCTCAGGAGCACTTTGTAGACCTCATTTTGTTTGCTAGAAGCCGTGTGCAAGTCACTAGAATTAACGCTAGCATTGCACGCTGCAATGCAAACCTCAATTATTCCCAAATCCTGGTGCAATGGTGTGAAACATGGGCTGCCTGGTCCCTGGCAAGCCAACATGTGCAGCCTCAGCCAAAGAGGAGCTAGGACAGCTGTGGTGGGAGGACAAGGGGACCATGCCTCCTTGACAGGATGCTGCCATTGTATCACTGCTGCCCAAAACAGCAGCAGTGACATAATGGCGCTATACTGTGAGCAGAATGCGGGTATCATGGTTTAAGCAAGTGAGAAAGCCAGCCCTGCTGTAGCAGCTGTAAATCCATCAGGGGCATAATTATATCAGCACTTACACATAGGTGACAGAGTTCTGTGTTGCATCAAATATAAATCAACTGCATGTAACAATTCAGTTTTTATTCTTGTAAGTTATAAGTCCGGGGGGAACTGTTAGTGACCGTCTTTCTGACTATCTGCATATGGCAGACCATAAGTTTTCTTCAAATTAATTGGAGCAAGAGCATCTGTTCCAGAAAAAATTAGATTGATTTCAAAATTTCCAGCACTGTAGAAACCAACGAGCTAAGCAAACTTGGAGAACTACATACTTAATGATTTGCGTCCTGTTTCTCATCTAACCTTTCTATTTTCAACACCAAGCCACCGACTGCTGTTACGTTTTTCTATGCAGAATAAAGAGGCTTCAAAATCCTGTTCCATAGGTTGGTGGTTACAGACTGCAATCATACTCTTCCTCCCGCTGAGGAAAACAGGAGGAGCTCCTGGATTGTTATATTATTTAGGGTTTGGGGTTTTTTTTGCATCCTCCCTCCTTCCCCCCCTCCCTTCCTTCCTTCCCTTCCCTTCCTCCCTCCCTCCCTCCCTCTCTTCCTTTCTTCTTCCTTCCTTCCTTCCTTCCTTCCTTCCTTCCTTCCTTCCTTCCTTCCTTCCTTCCTTCCTTCCTTCCTTCCTTCCTTCCTTCCTTCCTTCCTTCCTCCCTTCCTCCCTTCCTCCCTTCCTCCCTTCCTCCCTTCCTCCCTTCCTCCCTTCCTCCCTTCCTCCCTCCCCTCCTTCCTCCCTCTCTCCCTCCCTTCCTTTCATTTTTTCAGAACTCTCCTGGTATTCTCAATGCCTTTCCAACCAGGGTGCAGGTGAAGGACTGTGCACTGAGGCTGGTGTATGTTAAGATGCTGAAGTCTTTTTTGGAGCCTCAGCAAATCTAGGAGACTGAGTTCTAAAATTCAACCTACAATCTGCAGTTGCAGGTTCACAGTCTCACATTTGGCCATGTTAAAACACCTATGGGTTTCTCATGTCCATGCTAGCAAGTGTTTTTTTTTTTTTTTTTTTGCCTCCTTGAGTTTCTCACTCATGATTTCTCTTTTATTGCAAATCAGTGATTAAAATGTTTGGTAGAAAAAGAGTCAGGAATTGATCTTAGTGGGACCTCCTTAGAAACCAATCTATTCCTGAGTAATTCCTCATTTACAAATGCCTTTACAGAACTGCCAAGCAGCTTTTAATCCATAGTGCTAAAAGAGCAGCATTAATTTTGACACTATTCATGCCCCAGTGGAATGGAGCACATTCCAGGACTGCTGTATTTGACCAGAACAAAGTTGAATCTGCAGCTGTATTTGAGTTTTCATGAGATTCAAATAGCAGACAGCTGGCTGGCCATCTCAGCCTGCTCCAGCTTGTTATTTCCATGGTTTTTCTTGAAAAAGGAAGGCAGACCTCTGTGGTGATGTGCTGCCAATGCTTTAAGTCAGAGGTCCTATAAAATGTTCCCAGCTTAGTGTCATAAATCTAAATCAGCGTTTGTAAAAAAGATAGAAAAAGGGCTGTGGAATCTTTCAATGTTTTTTTAACTCTTTACGTGCTTTCTTGCGATACCAGAGAAGAACAGCACAGTGAAGAAGCCTGTGTTAGTCAGATATAGTGCAACCAGATACAATGGTAAAAGTGCTCCAGATTTTCATATAGCCCAGCTTGCGCAGTGGTGGACTGGGCTTTGGGGAGAAGTTAGTAGGCAGGAGGGGCAATGCCTTAGGCATCACCCAGCTCTTCTTAGCACAGGTCCTTTCTCAGCACTGGGAGAAAGTGACTATGTGACTTTGTTAGTGTTGTCCAATGGCATCATGCAACGCGCCACAGGGTTAGCCAACCCCGTGGTCAGGAGTGAGGGGGAAGATGCCTGGTATGAGAAGAACCAGATGGTTCTCACGGCCCCTTCAGCCCATAAATATTGTGGTTGAGGCTGTATTTGCTAAAACAAGCACTTCTTTTCTGGAAGGTAACACTAATAGATGGAAGCAGGAGGTAGGTCTGTATGCCCAGCCCGAGGGTCCTGTGCTTAACGGAGCGGCTCCAAAGCCGTTTGAGTGGAAAAAGATGTCTCTCTGACTAAGAAAGGCTGGCTGTCATACATGAGAATAATTCCTACCTTGAAGCATAATAATCCATGAATCTTTTATATAGCATAAAATCAGATGTTCTCTGAGAATGGACGATACAGGGGCACTATCAACTTATTGAGAACAAGTGAAGAAAACACAGACAAACCACGCTGCGTGGTTCAGTGCCCAGACCTGGATGGGTGAAATCTGGGCAGGCATCTCCTTGTAGCCTTGCTCACTACTTAAAGTCATTTCTCTTAATTTGATGATCATAAGGCTCACAGTCACTGACCCGTGTGCACTAGAACCATTTCATAAGAGGAAAATGAATCCTCTCCACATTTGAGGGAAGCAGTGAAGGAAGTTCCCTATCAAAGGCCCAATTATCAGGAAAGACGACCAAACAAAGTACATGAGGTAGGGTAGATGAACATGCCTCACTTTCTAGATCTTTCCAAAAAAGAAAATGTCCATGCTCCTTCCCATTAGAACACACTCTGATTCATTTGTGGCACAGATTTCTGTGCAACTGCCACCACCAAAAAAAACCCAACACCTAGCCAACCAACCCTATTGCTCACCTGTGACAGACAGCACTGCTCTTTGCAGCAGACACAAACAGATCACTCACTCACAGAACATTTTTCTGCTGCTCACCCATCCCACGTGCTGGCTGCGTGCATGACAGTTGTGCTGGCGTCACCTCTGTGAGCCCCGATGACTGACTCATTCCTGCACGGTGTGTGGTGAGTGTAGGCTGGACTTCTGTGGTCTTACAGAGCTGGGGAACTGGAGGCAAACGAGCTGTTGTGGGAAGCAGGTGCCAGGAGGGCTGTGGGACTCAAGGTTCTGCCTCAAGATCGTTCTTGGGTTCTCTGGGGCAGGGCAACACCTCCCCGCCATGCTTCCGCCAGCAAATGGGAAGGCACCACAGCTGGCATGGCCGCATCTGCAGGACAACATTGGTCCATGTCCCCATTCTCCAGCATGTCCTTATGGAAAGCTATTGACTGCTTTTGGGAGTTTAGCCAGCACTCCATTTCCCAAGCGGAGTGAGGTCCACTTTCTTATCCTGGTCATACTTAATACCATCCTGACTTCAGCAGCTGATCAACAATAATCACAGCTGTTCTTTTTACTCTGAAGTCCACATCTGACAAGCTGTGCCAGAGTCATTATCTCCCAAAGGCAAACTCAGAGTTCCACAAAAAGGAGTACTCAGAAGGACAGGTGGGAACAGCAGCAATGCCTGGCTCAGTTCTGTGAGTACAGGTCAGGCAGATCAAATCAGTTCATAAGCATGGCTCTCTCTGGATGGGCTGTAAAGAAATCAGCATAAGGTACCGATTTCCTGCCTTTCATATACCTGTTGCGTGGCTGCCATGACACTGCCATGGGACTGCCCTGTTCTGGTGGCCAAAGGGAGCGTGGCTGCGAGCATCCTCTGTGGGTCTGCATCCTCCGTGGGACCTTCGTGGGATCACATCCTCTGCACTGCTGTGCAGCAGAAGCCATCAGGCAGACGCTGGCACTGCCACATCTCACCTTTTTGCTAACACACCTCAGCTTATGTCTTGGGATGCTCATATTGGGGAAGAGGAGACAGACGCTTCTGATCAGCTTCTGGCTTCTCTCTTGCAACAGCAGCGGTATCAACTAATATCGGTAAAATTATCAGTTAATTAGTGGTGGCAAGCTGGAGGTTGCCTGAACCTTTGCTTTGTGTGTCCATTTGAGAACCTATTAACTCTGGGCAGGCCAACCAACTGTGCGGCAGATGGCTGCAGCTTCCCTTGATGCTCACCTTGGTGGGGGCTGACCTGGCTGCGAGGAGCTCAGCTCTGCCCACCCTGATGTCCAGCACCACCCTCCTGGTCCTGCAGAATTTGGGGGCAAGATGTCCCTTTTATCAGCCTGGTTTTGGAGATGCATAGAACAACCAGTAGCGTTCACGCTACATCTATATTTTGCTGAAAAACAATCTGCAGGGGAGTGAAGTCTTTCAAGCAAAATTTCTGAACAGCTGAGTAGATCAATTTAAAGTCATTATATACTGGTGCTGCTGCAATAGCCCGTGCACTGTTCTGCTTTATGATGCTCAAATGTTATTTCAAGTCAGGCTGATCTAGCATGTCATTTGTCCATATTCATTACAAGATTAAGGCACTGAGTGCAGTCTGAGAACACCTGTGGCCAGCTCCAGGCTTTGCCCTAGACTTGGCCACGCCATTCTCTTCATGCGTTCACCTTGCCTCTAGACTCAGATGTCTTCTAGTCTGAGTTGGCAGTGCTGGCTCCTCCTAAGCTGCTTGGCAGGGCAATGCCCTCACCTCTCACGTGAGCAGACTTCTACAAGAGGACAAACTGCCAACAAGGCGGAGACAAGAAGACCAAAGGACATATGATGCGATGAACCATAGCCTAACAAGCTTTAGCTGCTGCTGCTCTACTTCTCAGAGCAGGAAATCATGAAACTCCTTTTATTTGTGTCTCTGAGAACAAGGACTTACTGTAACGCACAACTTTTGTATTTTGGTAATAGCTCTCCGCCCATCTTTCACCCAGAAGAGGGCGGCATTTTTGTGGGTTTTGTTTCTATGTTTTGTGAGACTATGGGGGCACAGGTAGGTGCTGTGGGGGCACAACACTTTCCAGCTGAGGTTGGCATGCTGATCTCACCAGGCTGGTGGCTTTCATTGCTTTAGAAATCTAACAAGGGGAGAAATCCAGCTAATTGTGTGCTGGAGGCACATACACCAGTTATAACTTGCTTGTTAATTCATGTTCTCAGAGGAAAGTCCTTTATCTGGATAATATGTATTCAACTGTTCTCTCAGATGTGAGCTGAGAACTCCCTGGCAGTTAGGCCCCAGTGTAGGCTCTCCAGCCTTGATGTTCTTCAGACCATCCTTGGCTTATTACCTCTCATCTGTTCTGAACTACTTGATCCAGGTGATGTCCAAGAGCAATGTAAGCATGCCGAGGCTCCCTCTCTTTCTGCATGCTTGCTTATTCAAAGGTACAATGAGTTTGGAGTGGTAAGGTTGGAATGAAATAGGTGCTGCTGAAATTGTGAACCCAACCAGCAATTCCCTGGTATTGCAAACCAAGAAGGCTCCACTCTTTGCTCAGAGCACAGCACAGAGGCTGTCAGGACAAAACATCACTGAAACTGTGTGGGCAATGGCCATAGTCTGCTGCAATTTACCTAGGACCGTTGTAAAGGAACAACCACTCACTTCTGTTAAATGACTGCAGGCTCCCAGACAAGTCCTAGGAGCTTGTGACAGCCCTGGCCACCCTCTCCTTGCCAAGACCCTCCAGACATGAGTTGTGTGGGAGAGGGGACCTTTGCTGGGTGCTTTTGAAGAACAGGAGAAGCAGATTCCCCATGAAGGAAGGAAGGAAAAAAAAGAAGGATGGGCACACTGCACAGAAACAGAGGAACTCCAAAAGCAGCTGAAAGAAAATGAGGTTTTGTTCTTGACATGGGCTGGGAGGTAGGTGCAGGGTGGCTGTTTCTGAGGTACAGATCCTTCAGTGATTATTGAAAAAAGACATCATGAATGAATACAGTTAAGACAGAAGGACTGATTTTAATTCTCACCATCTTCAGCAATATGCAACAGAATTAAACTTGAACTGCTTGGCTTATGTGTTTACTGCATTTGTCCCTTAGCTTAAAGCAGATATGAAGTTTCTGCCTCTGCTTTCCAGTGTGCCTATACCTTCCAGTTTTCGATAACCTCTTGAAAAAGTGGTCCACGTGTGAAAGTCAGCAGCACTGTTAGCTCTCCTGATGGGCAGAGCAAAAGGACAATCCCCTGTGGTTTTGTTAGAGCCATCAGTGCATTGCACCCTGTCTGGGTCATCTCTGGCCTCTCGTGGCTGGGCCAGCAGCAAGCTCAGCTTCCTCAGCACCTCTGGGTCCTGCTCAAGACATGAATTCAGAAAACTAGTGAGTGCCAGAAGAAAAAGGACAAATTGGTGCATAAGGAGCCCTGCTTGCTGCAGCGATTAAGATAAAGGCGAATGGTGGTAAGATCACACAAACTTAGGAGTGGGAGCTTGAGACAAGTTTAAAATGACCAGGAAGACACTGTCCAAACAGAGCTGTTCTGCCCTGGTGCAGGAGGTGGAAAAGCTCTGCTGCTTCTGCTCTTTCCTGCTCTTTGCTCACTTTTGAGTGCACCGAGAGCAAGAATTGCATACTGGCCATGAGCAACAAATACACTTAGAAAGCCCTATCCGAGTCTGCATCCAGCCACTTCTCTCTGTCCCAAGGCCTCCTAATTGCAAAAATTCTCCTACAGCTGGAAAGCTGATACAGATGAAGTGCTGCTGAGTGGATAATGGTATTTGCCTCTGAGCTGTTGGGAGCCAAATTATCACTTGACCCCAAGTACCTGAAAAGATCATGCCAAGTTTTCCTTTTACTTGCATGCGAATGCAGCTTCATGGTTGCAGAAAAATTTAATTAATGAAGGCAGAAGCAGCACAAAATGTGCCATGTACAATCAGATTCAGTTGCTGTCAGAAAGGAAGCAGTGGTGGGAATCACTGCTTTTACAACATTGTGATGACACTAAATGCAAAATCTCATTTTGGATCCACCTCAAATCAAAATATTTCCAGATTATAGATAAATATTAAATATTTCTTGAGTCAAATTAAGTATTATGACCAGCTCCCAAATGATTCAGGTAATGTGTTTTCTTACTCAGAGCAATTGGGGTAGCACCAGTAGGGAGTGATGGGGCATCGTATCCAGCAGTGTGGAAACAGGAGGAGGATACAGGCTGAGGTTTGGGTCAGAGCTCAGAAAAACATAAAAGGAGGAGATTTAAGTCACGTCACATCTCAGAAGCAGGCCCTGACCACTGGGAATACCTCCTATCCTGCGTGGTTTTCTGACTGGCAGTTACACCTCTCCAACTTTCTCCCAGGCAGTGAGTATTCCCCAGAATTCAAGGATAGTTTTCATTGCCATAAACCTTGTTCCAGGCAAGATACAATTCAGAAGCGACACCAGGTATGAAGCAGACCCGTGCCTGACTGTGCCATGGGGAGGTAATGGAGGCTCTATGATAGCCCCAAAGAGAAAGCCTGCGCACTGCTCTTTGTGCCTTCCCCCATGCTGTGACTGGGACCAGCTGCTGTCCCATCCTATAGCATATTCATATGAACACTGCACAGCCCCTTTGTAACAAAGACAAATGTATATTGTATTTCTCCAACAAAAAGGAGATGAAGCTGGCCATTTATAATGTCGAACTGCAGCTTCAGCCAAGTTTGCTGGTTTGCAGTGCTTAATCCTCTTTATTTAAGGTTTTACTCAGTGTGGTTGCTTCATTCTGAGCAGATTTTTACAATGGCCCTCAGAAGATGTGGAATCATTTTTAGCCTTTGACTGATCTGATCTCTTATCATTTTCGAACTAGGGCTTTGGAGATGTAATTATTTTAATGTTTTTTTAATTTGGAAATTAAACTTGTATTTATTTTATCAATAAAAACGACTAATGAGTTCCCCAGAGGGAAAGATGTACAATGAAATAATAGAAATGTACAGTAGGAACACAGCTTTAGAGCTGGTTTTGGAGGAGCTGTCTTTGAGCCAACTCCAAGATTAAGATTGTTGCCATGTTCATTTTTGGAAACCTCCTCCATTGATTTTTCATTTGTGTATTCATTAGACTGAAAGCCCACAAAGTGCACTTGTTAATTACCATCAGTGGTCTGTTTTTGAATCTTTTCTTTTTCAGACTAAGTTGATAATTCAGCTTAGCATCTGAAAAGCTCAGGCTGGCTGATGCTAGCAGGCTGCAGTTCCTTCCATGTCATCTGGTGACCCTGCACATAGCAAGGGGATTGAAACTAGTTGATCATTATGGTCCTTTTCAACCCAGGCCGTTCTATGATTCTATGATCTCTTGCTGGCCTTTGTGAAGTGCAGCTTCCCTTGGTGACTAGGTGCCAGGTTCCCCACTGACAGCTACCATATTTTCACAATAGAACGTTTGGCACAACCAAATCGTTTTAACATGAATTTGCAACGCTACATTTTATGCTGAAGTAGATTTTGGGTTGTTTGGGGCAGCTGTTTAAAATGGTTTTTCCTGTCCATGTAATGCAGGCATGTCTTCTATAGTTTGGTGTTCAGGAATCTGTCATGAGGGTTCCTGTTTTTCCAAAGGCCTCTCCCTGCTAAAGGAAAGTGAGAGCTGATATAAAGTTATTTTAATGTCATGGCTTGTAGTTCTTAAACACTGTTGAATGGCAGTCATAGCACTTGCTGTTATCTTTTTTAACTTTCTTTTTTCTTTTTTCTCTTTATTTCTTGAAGATAGCAGGGAGCTCCAGATGTATAACAGAGCATTTTGTGACAAAACCACAGAATAGATTGGGGTGGAAGGGGCCTTAAAGATCATCTAGTTCCAACCTGCGGCCATAAGCAGGGACACCTTCCACCAAACCACACTGCCTAGGGCCCCATGCAACCCGGCCTTGAATGCCTCTGGGGATGGGGCAGCCACAGCTGCTCTGGGCAGCCTGTGCCAGTGCCTCATCATTCTCCATGTAATAAATTTCCTTCTAATATCTAATCTAAATCTCCCCTCTTTTAGTTTAAAATATTGCCCCTTGTCCTGTCACTACACTCCCTGATAAAAGAGTCCCTCTCCAGCTTTCCTGTAGGCTCCTTTAGGTACAGAAAGGCAGCAATGAGGTCTCCTCTCTCAGCCTTCTCTTCTCCAGGCTGAACAACCCCAACTCTCTCAGCCTCTCTTCGCAGGAGAGGTGCTCCAGGTCTCAGATCATCCTCATGGCCTCCTCTGGACTCACTTCAATGGCTCCACATATTTCTTGTCTTGGGGGCATCAGGCCTGGATACAGTATGCCAGCTGGGACCCCACAAGGGCAGAGCAGAGGGGGACAATCACCTCCCTTGCCCAGCTGGCCACCTCTCTTTTGATGCAGCCCAGGATATGGTTGGCTTTCTGAGCTGCAGGTGCATGCTGGTGGTTCCATCTTCAGTTTTTCATCTACCGGTACTACAAAGTCCTCCACAGGGCTGCTCTCAATCCAGTCATTGCCAAGTCTGTATTTGTGCTTGGGATTGCCCCAACCCAGATGCAGGACCTTGCATGTTGAACTTCATGTTTGCACAGGCCAACTTCTCAAACCTACATGACCATAACCAGCTCTTCATAGTTGGCCCCTCACGCAAGGAGTCACAAAGAGGTGCTGGGAGTGAATGGGATTTAACCCAGCGATGTGCTCAAAACAGCTGGCATCTTCATCCCTCTCTCACACATCACACAGACAAATGACTGTTGATTTACATCCAAATAAAGACCTCAGAGACTGCAGGTTCCATCCTGGCTCTAGCACATCCCAAAGTAGGGCACTGGTGTGTGGAGACGCACCACTTCAGCCATCTATGCGGCATTCTGAAGGTGGCACAACACTTTAATTCCCTCATTCTTATCCAATCTCAGCGCTTGCATTTTGGCTGGAGGTCACTAGCCTTCTTTTCTTTCTTTCTTTTTTTCCCCCATAAAAGCCGCAGGTGCAACCTTCAGTCTGTAATGGCCCTCCTGCCATGGTGGCTGCTTTGTGTAGGTGGAAGAAATGGTTTCTGAGTACGTGGAGCTCTGAAGTGTGCTCCTGGCGGAGATATACAACAAGCTTGTTGTTTGTGCACTCTGCCATGTAATTGCCCATATTGGATATTTTTCAAATGACTACTTGAAAGCTTCACAAAATTAAAATAAAATCGGCTTGCTAATGAAAGTCAGAACGATGCGAGAACTGTGACCTTGATGAAGTTTTCCATCTTTAAATATATCTGGAGCTGGGTACTTACGCGTAGTTGCAAAGAGTGCCTGGAGAAGGGTGCTATGAAACTGTCAGGCATCAGCAAACAGACAGAGCAACATTACAATAATCTGTGCCCACAATACCCACAACACTGCGAACTTCAAACCACTGTTGTCCCACAGGATATCAGTGAAAGGGGACAGCTCTGGTAATAGGCTAAAAGTGAGTGAGAGCATCTCCCTTGCATGGTTCTATCATGCATTATATCTGCATGGTGGTCTTTGTTTTCTACACAGTGCTGTAATTCAGGTTGATTTCTGTACTGGCAGCCAGAACACAAAAGTTACAGAGGAAGCCATGGTGCTTCTTTAGTATAAGAGATATCACGCCCAAACACACCAGTGGTTATTTGCAGTGTCTCAGAACACTCGTAGTAAGGCAAATCCCACTATGGACTCTGCACCTGACTGGCAGAGTGATCTTTGGAGCTCTGCAGCTACATGAGCGCAGCCATCCTGGGCTGAAATGGGGTAAGAAAAGGAGCTTGGGACAGTCAGAGCAGGCTGTGCATGCTTCAGCAATGCCATACTGGCTGCCTCTGAGGGGGAAAGCAGGGTTGGTACATGCTCCAGATGAGTAAGGGAGGCAGCCTAGAGGAGCAGTCTGTTTGCACTGGGGTCAGTGATGGTGAGAAACAGCAACACGCACTGTCCTGATTTCTAGCACATAATTGCAAGTATTTCCAACTGTGTGCATGTGTCTGTGGGCAAGCTATAATCATATATGTATATATATATACACACATATATATATTTTTTCTGAATAGAAAGGAAATCTCACAAGGCATTGCCTTTTGCTACCACAGTTATCCCTCCAACACAGGTCATCAGCAAACCACTGCATCATCATCTACATGCCCAAAACATTTTGTTTGTTTCTTGAATTCTGATTGGCTGATTCTGACATGCCAGAAAACTGAAGATGTGCCTGGATCTCTGCTTTAAGAGCAGAATTAAGTCATACTCTTGAGGCTGAGGTGCTTTAGCTTCTGCTTACTCCTGCTCATGCCTTGCAGTCCTTGGAGTCACCTTGCTGCTGTACTCTACAGATTTTTTCAAGTGCTGCAGTGCTGTTTCTTACGGAGTGGAGAGCACGGCTGACGACTGCTTTAAGGAGAGGCTGTTTCAGCTCCAGAGTGGCAGCATCCAGACTCTGTTTAGATTTTTCTTCTGATGTCTTGTCTTTGGCTGCAGCTATGCAGAGAGGAGCTGTTTACTTATTTTGCATGGCTCCCAAATGTCATTTAAGCTTTATTAACAGGAGGGTTACTACCTCCCAAATTTCTAATTAAGGTCTTCCCTTCAGTTTATTAGCAGTGCTTTTGTGGACATATTCTTTAATTAGTTCTGACTCTCTGACTCCAGCGCAAAGTAGTTTTTAACTACTGTCTGCAATGCCCATGAGTGTTGAGTCAACCTATTAAAAATTAAAAATCAATTTTAAATTCCACCTATAGAACTTCACCAAATGAACCCAGCTCTATTTCATCTTATTTTCATTATTGCAGCATCTGATAGCCCAAGCAGTGACAGGAGTTATACAAACAGAGTGCAAAGGCAACTGAGGTGGGGAGGGGAAGTGTGGCAGGAGGAGCTGTGAGGTGGGCACCATGTACTTGGTAGGACAGGGATGCTGGAGGTCTCAGGTTGTGTTGCCCACCCTGATGGGGGCCCACTAGCCAGCATCTCTGTGGGAAGAAGAACCCCACAGATACCATGTTTTAGCTACGCTGCCCCACAGAAGCATCCTGTTTGTTCACAGCCCTTGGAAAACACATCTTCTATAGGACAGGACAGCAAAACCTCCTAGATAATTTTTCACCTGAAACTCAGGCCACCTGTGGCTGTGTCATATTTACCTTCTGAGAGCACAATCATGGCTTCAGAGCACCCAGTCTAGGTCCAGTGCATGCTATGGCCCCTGTTCTGGGTGTAGACAGCAATGGGGAGTCACGCTCCATCTAATGGCTACCAGACACCAAAATCTGCGCATGCTTTTTCCTCCGCATCTTGCTGATGCCCTTGCAGAAAAATCTCCTTGTACTGCCTAGGGACTGTGGCAAAGACACAGCTGAGCATGGGCCAGGGTAAGGAGAGAAAGGTGGGGCTACGCAGGACCATCATCCTCCCTCACAGCAGCCATAAACATTTGTAGAGCAAAGCCACTCCTTTGCATGGGCATGCACAGAGAATGTGAGACACTTGGAATGAGGAAGAGGATGGCTCCATTAAAAAGCTGATGGAGGTTCATCCTCCCATTAGGAAAATTTTGAGGCACAAAGCTGTGGTTGGGCTCTTTGTTCATGCTGCCACAACTGGCCCTACACTGGTTCAGGAATCTGCTCAAAGCCACTTGCAAGATCAAGGCCTTCCTTTGTAACCTGCTGCGACCAAACACAGCCTTCTTTTATAAAATGCTTCACATCCTTGTAGCCATGGCAGGCAGAATAGATTACTGCAGTCCACTGAAAGATTCATGTGAAAACTTTGTTGTCCCAATATTCACCTCAGTGATCAGTCTTGGTTTTCCGAGTGCATAATTATTAATGTAGTCATTAGGAGTATTTCCTGCTGTGTCAAAGCAAAGGAACATTTTAGAACAGAGAGTCAAAAAAAAAAAAAACCCAACAAAAAAACAATATGAGTAAAAGGTGCAAAAACGCCTGTAAAAAATAGGTCAAGAGAAGTCTAATTACAGGGAGTTTTTTTGAAAGAGATTCATTTATCATTTTGGTATTTATTTTTAATTAAAAAAAACCTCACAGTCTATTGATTCTACGTTAACTATGAGTCAAGTGTAGTTTTCATAGTCTGAAATATAAGGATTGTATTGTGCATATCATTTTAAACATCCTAAAGCATGTCAGATGCTCTTTAAAAATGGTAAGCTACTCACAGATATTGACACCGTTTGTCAAGACGTAATACTTAACTGGATAGATGGTCTGCTGCAAGAGCGACAAAAATATATGGTCTAAAATGCCTTCTGGACCATGGCAATATTCCCCAAGTATTTTTGCTATCAACAAGTAGAGTCTGAGAGGTAAAAATTATGCAGTACCAAATTATGAAATGCTGGGAAAGAAGGCTTAATTCCAGGGCCCTTACTGTAATTTTGGTGGAATGCTTTCAGCTCTAGGATCAGGGCCAGAAAGGATGGAGGACTTTCAGAGCTCTATTAATGGATTTGAAAAGGGCATAAGGAGGAAGAGTTTAAGTGCATTTGCGTCCCGATTTCAACTGGGATGAGTTGATTTTCTTCATAACGCCTGGTATGATGCTATGTTCTGGTTTTAGGAGAAAAAACAACGTTGATAACATACCAACATATTAGCTGTTGCTGAGCACAGCTGCACAGATGCAAGGATGTTTCAGTTTTTCAACTTCTTGTACTGTCCTGCCAGCAAGGGGGTTGGGGGGGCACAGAACCAGAACAGCTGACCTAAACTGAGCAAAGGAATATTCCACACCATGTGACATCCTGTGAAAAAAAAAGCTTTAAAACTGAGCAGAGTTGGCCAGGGTAGTGAGCAATTGCTTTGTGCATCACTTGTTTTGTAAATACATCTCTCTATATAATTATTACTAATGTTATTTCTCTCTTCCTTCTCTGTTTTAGTAAATGGTTTTTAACCTACAAGTACTACCTGTTTTTTTTTTTTTTCTTTATCTGATTCTTTCCCCTGTCTTACCATGGCGGGGAGAGTGAGCGAAAGGCTTTGTGGTGTTAAGCTATTTGCCACAACAATTTGACACTGGAAAATATTTTAGGTGAAAGAGCGTGAGGCCGTGGCTGACTGGGTATAAGGCAAAAAAAAAACTATACTGTGAGGATAATAAAGCAATGGGGATGGGTTGCACCAAAAGGGCAAGCAGTCTCCAACCAAGGAGGCTCCCAGCACCCAATGGGACAAAACAACCAGGTCCAACACCAGTACTGACCTCAGCAGAAGGCTGGATGAGAGGTAAGAAGGGATGTCCGAAGGCTGAAGTGACTCAGTGCTTCTGCATGGATTGGTCCACAGCCTGCAGTGGACACGGCCAAGCACAGAGACCCCCTGTACACTCCAGCGCTATTAGTTTGGGGTTCTTCAATTCCAGTCATCTCAGAACAAGCTGGAAATCCCAGCAAGGACTGAAGAGCTCCATCCTGTACCAAGGCAGGGCTAGGCATGGCTGACACCACACTTAGTGGCCACTACCACGTCACCTCACACATTAAATAAGCTAGGTGAAAGAGGAAAGCCCACCCATCACCTCACACCTTCCAGCCACCCCAAACGGTGCTGACAATTACTCCAGCATAGGTGCCAGGAAGGTTCTATTGGCAGCCCCATTTCCCAGCATCTATGGCAGAGCATCCCACCCAGCCAGTGGCATTCGTCACTGGTGGATATCAGCTGTGCTTTCCAAGGCCTTCCCTTACAGGAGAAAAAAACATGCCATTAACGGAAATGGTTTGTGTTTCTAAATCACAAACATCAGTGCTGAGTTATGCTAACAGCTATCATCTTTATTTTTAGGATATGTAATCAATTGGGATGGTTTCAGATATATTTTAGTCAGACTGGCTTGCTCCAACTTACCTCCCAGATCTGGTTGCCATGGCATAACAATGATTTCTCTTCTGGCTAAAAATAAACCTTCAGCTACAAATGTATTAGCCACGTACACAAACCAAAAGAAACCCCCCACAGAACAATAAAAACAACCAAACAAGCCAGAAACAAAACAAAAACAACAACCCAAGGACCTTCCCAGACACTGGTTTGTGTTCTGCCCAACAAGGCATGCTTGGGCACCAGCCGTACTAACCCCTAGGCAGGTGCTCCACCTCCCCTCCCTCCTCACACATCTTTATGTTGTCTTACATAAAGGAGTCAAAAGCCTGAAACAGTACAAACAGAATTAAAACTTAGAGACGTAAAGTGGGCTTCCATCTTTCCTCAGCTAAGCAGAGCACCCTGCCCTCCAAGCCTGCGCTGCTCCAAGGCTTTGCCTGGAGACCACCTACATCTGTTGGTACAAACACAAGCACAGAAGACACCCTCCATCCCCTACCCAAATCTAGTGATAGAGAAAGCCAGGGCTTGGGTACCCTGTATCAAATACCAACCTAGTGAGGAGAGGGACAGACCCTACTACACTGCTCACCTCCTGGGGAGGTGTAGCCACAGTCACAGCTGTGCTATAAAATTAAGCTAATGGAACCGAAAGAGAAATGGAGTCACCTGTACGCATCCTCACCTGATTTGAAGGTGGTAATTTAGAGGTATAGCAGGCCACCAGGATGTTCAGCTTGCATAAACAGCGCTGGTACATTCAGAGAGGCATTTTCATTACTTTGGAGTACCAACACCTCTTCCTGCTCCTAGCAGTGCTGCTATGGGCTCTCTGCGGCATGGAAAGGGCAAGTCTGGCCAGGCCTGCCCTGCCCTGCTGCCTCCCAGCCCAAATGCATCTGCATGCCACTCACCGAGGCCTGGTGGGCCCTGCACCTGCACCAGGGCATGGAAGAGAGCAGGCAGCTCACTCCACTCTATCAAAATGGGGCAGAACATAACACAGAAATCTCCAACATTCGATTAAAAGAGCAAGGCAGAAGCAAGGGCTCCTTTTTCTCCCTGTGCCTTTGTGGAAGCCTGCTCTCTCAGCCAGACAGCCCGTGCTTGCTGAGGCTCTGCATGGCTTGTTCTCAGGCTCCTGTTTGCAACACCTGCCAGGCCAAGCCTTTCAAGGATCTCTGCCTGATTTTGTAAACACAGCCTCTCAGTTAACTCCACTAAATAAAGGAGGGGCAAAAGGGCTTCTGCCTGCAAACCTGATTGGGGCTGGCTGGCTCCTGTCTGTGCAGGAGAGCTATGTGGTCTTATGCACTGCACTGCTCCCAATGGTACTGTGCTGATATATGTTTGCAAAGGAAAAAATCTGTGTGTATATATAGAGAGACAAAACTATGTATATGAAGTTGCTGTCTTCTTTTGTGGCTGCTTTCATGACAAAAAGGTTGGTGGTGGTGTGCCTACTCACTGATGACCCTGTGCCCTCAGCTCTCATGGTGGCAGCCAGCAGGTGACCATGGTTAAAGAACCAAGGTTTTTAGGCAGCCACCTAATTTCTAAGTTGCAGGTTTTAGGTAGCCTTTGGGCATCTGGTTCCAAAGGAAGCCTTGCTGCACTTCTTGTACCAGCCAGACACCAGTGCCGCTCCCCCTTGAAGAGTTGGGCCCATCCACACAGCCTCTGCCTTCTCCAGTCTCTCAACACCAGGAAGGATGTTTGCCATGCCCAGGTGTTTGCAGATCTTTGCTGAACATGTGCAAGAGGGGCTGTGGGGGGGCTGCCTCATCCCTTCGTGGATCCTGCGGAGCCTGGGCAGCAGCCCAGCAGCAGGGGAATTTCTGGCAGGGCTGGCTAGTCTTGAAATTGCTTTAGGGAAAGGCAACAGAAAAATGCAGATCCATTTTCTGCCCATGCTCAGCAAAACCATCTGTGCTGGGCTTACAGAAATGCTCCTCTGCCGCCCCACTTCAGTTTCTGTTTTCCTCCAGAGCTCACATTTTTTCCTTTTGCTTTACCAGGTCAGCCTGCAATTTAACATGAGCTTTAAAACCCCTAGTGCTGCTTTTAATGGCTTTCCCAGATCGTCTCTCCTATCTTGTGTTCTGTTCTTCCCTTTGCTCATCATATCCATGGTCTTTCCCAGAGTATCTGCCTCCCATCCACTGCAGAGCTCCCTTCCCCATTGCGGTTGTTTATCCCTGGCTCCTCATCTGGGAAGCCAACTGTTTTCAGGACCTGCTTTCAATGGATGAGGTCATCTCTCTTCGCAGCGCTCCAAACCTGAGTTTGTGAAGAGAAAAACCTTTCTGTTGATTGTCAGATCAGCACTGCCATTGTTCGGGCTTTATTTTTATTGTTTCTTTCCACCTTTCTGCACAAAGAGAGGCTAAACCCGCTCTGATGCGCTGCCTGCTGCTGCTGTCAACCGCTGGCACAGTCATGAGTTTCAGTGCAGCCAGAGGGATTTCTCTGCATTCAGCTAAATGCAAGTGCACACATTTGCAGGCTTGAGAACAGAAAAAAATGACGATCTCTGAGAACTCCTGATAACTTATGGGTATAGATGTATGCTCCAAAACATAATCCCTCTGGAAGGTGAAGCAAATTCCAATGGGTCTGAAATGGGGTCATGGAAGCTAAGAGCCCTGTCCTGCCCCACTCTGAGCTGCCCATTGGTTTTTGCTGTGTATCCAACCAGCAGGCCCAAAACAACAGGAGCACCTCAAAAAGCAGCATGTGAATGGTTAAAAGATCCCTCAAAGCTGTTTTGTGAACCTTCCACTTGGTGAGCATTTATTCAATCTCTGTTGCCTTCCAAGCTTTACAGTTATTCCATGGGAAAAATAAATCTCAAGAGGAAAAAATAGAATAGAGTAGAGTAGAGTAGAGTAGAATAGAACAGAATGGCCTGGGTTGAAAAGAACCACAGTGATCATCAAGTTTCAACCCCCCTGCTATGTGCAGGGTCACCAACCACCAGACCAGGCTGCCCAGAGCCACATCCAGCCTGGCCTTGAATGCCTCCAGGGATGGGGCATCCACAACCTCCTTGGGCAACCTGTTCCAGTGTGTCACCACCCTCTGGGTGAAAAACTTCCTCCTAATATCTAACCTAAACCTCCCCTGTCTCAGTTTAAAACTATTCCCCCTTGTCCTGTCACTATCCATCCTCGTAAACAGCTGTTCTCCCTCCTGTTTATATGCTCCCTTCAAGTACTGGAAGGCCACAATGAGGTCTCCCCGGAGCCTTCTCTTCTCCAAACTAAACAGTCCCAGTTCCCTCAACCTTTCCTCATAGGAGAGGTGCTCCAGCCCTCTGATCATCTTAGTGGCCCTCCTCTGGACCTGCTCTAAGAGTTCCATGTCCTTCCTGTACTGGGGGCCCCAGGCCTGGATGCAGTACTCCAAATGGGGCCTCACAAGAGCTGAGTAGAGGGGCACAATCACCTCCCCTTCCTCTCACTGCTGGCCACCCCTTTTTTTAATGCAGCCCAGAACACAGTTGGCCTTCCTGGCTGCAGGTGCACACTGCTGGCTCATGTCCAGCTTCTCGTCCACCAGGACCCCCAAGTCCTTCTCCGCAGGGCTGCTCTCAAGGAGATCTTCTCCCAGTTTGTATAAATACCTGGGATTGCCCCGACCCAAGTGCAGCACCCTGCACTTGGCTTTGTTGAACCTCATTAGGTTTTCATGGGCCCACTTCTCCAGCCTGTCCAGGTCCCTCTGGATGGCTTCCCTTCTTTCCAGTGTATTGACTGCACCGCTCAGCTTGGTGTCATCTGCAAAAAAAGAATGGAAGCATACATATTCAGTGCTTTGCTGTAGCACTGGGAAACAGGAATAGAAGGACACAGAAATGCTCAGACAAAGTCAAAGAAAATAAAGTGTTAAAAAAAAACCCAAGAAATATGTTTATCTGAGTTCATTTTCGAAAACCATCATGGTTGGATTTTCTGTGAGCATGGCAGTGAATGAAAAGCCATAAGCTGGTGCATGCTTGGAGATCCCACTTTGCCAGCAATAACCACATTAAAAAAATCCACTGTGTCAGGTCAGAAAGACAGCAAATGTAGAAGAGTCTCGCATCAGCCTCTCCAGGGCAAACCCATGGCATGTGAGTAACTTCTTCCATGAGCCACTTGCTTAGTCATGCAGTTACACTCCCACTCCCCATCCATCGTCCAAGGAACGCTCAGCCCCTGGTATGTCCTCAGGACAAGGTTGCCCGTTGGTCAGCATGATGTTGCTGCTTGGACGGGCCAGACATCACCCGGGCTGCCAGGCAAGCACTGCACCTCTGCGCGAAATACCCCATTTTGGTGTTTTTGCCAGTGGCCTAAATAGTCACAGATAGATCTGGTTGCTTGTATTATTCTTTTTCCTTTGGTTTCACTCAAAGGCTGTATTTCTGTTCAAGGCTGCAAGGGATGTGCTTTCTTTAGCCTAGCAGTGTCCTTTGTAAAATCATTTCCAGAATAGGTATCTAATGAGGTCAGGCAAAATACAAGTGTATTCATGTGCTTCAATGTCTGTGACTCACCATGATCATTAGTGAGACAGCGCTTGCTATGGGTGTGACTACACTTAAACAGAAGGTAACAGGCATTGAATATATATATGTATATATAGGTAAATATAAGTAAGCATATTTATATATATGCTTATGTGTGTATATATATACATGTATAAAATACACAAATGCATATTTACATAAAACAAATGTATACGAGGCAGGAGTTTGATAGCATCGCAGTCAAAGGGATTAGAGCTCAGCTGCAAAAGCATTCATTGCTGACTGCTGGTATTGTGAGTAGCATGGCTATCAGTCGGACTTTTTTGTGTATTGACATAGCTGCCAAATTAAGAAAATTGCTGCTTTCCCCTGCATAAGTTTGTGCAAAAAAATACATAATAGGATGTTCTGATGACCTTCATCAGATAGAAGTGAACCGCACCTGTCTGATGACACTTGCGCAGAAGACCTGGTGCCCAGGGCTCCTGAGTCAGCCATACTCACTCTACTGCACCACTAAATGTTATTTCTGAAGGACAGATGAACTCCAGGAGACCTCAGCTCTGCCCATTTGTCTACCTTCATTCCTTGGAGGTGGCAGAAGGGAACAGGGCAGCCCCCTCCAGCAAAGCCCATGGCTGTAGATGCCATTGGTATGGTGGGATGGCAATGCCATCAGCCAGTTTGGAAATCTCAGACATCATTAGCACATCTGGTAGGTTAGGGAGGGCTCCCGGCCAAGGCTGATGTCTCCAGTCCTTTTATCAGGAGGTGATGTTTTTGAGCCTGTCTTTTTCTGTCTGCTGTAGTGTAGAAGCCTGCTGCAGAGCAGAGCAACCCTACGTGGCCTACTGAAATATCCTTTCTACACAGGCATCTTGATGAACATCGTCCTGGCTTCAGCAAGTGTTCAGGTGAGCACAAACATTTTCCTGAGCTCTCTTGAGATTGGGTGTAACAAAGACTCTACTGTTAAAGTATGAAATGTACAAAAAGCCCTCAAGAGCAATGGTGGTGATTCTGAAAAATGCTGTGTCTGGAGCAAGGAGAAGAAGTGAGGGGACATGGGAAAGCAATCCCATAAAAAGCTTTCTTCCAGCTGTCCAGATCTACTTGAGTAAGTCTTGTGTATGTTTATGGATATTGGGATGGAGACGTCTGTACATTTTTTTCTATCCTGAGATCATGCGTCATTCCAGAAAAAAAAGGGGGTTTGGAGAAATTGCCACAACAATATCTATCTATCTATCTATTTATTTTTTTGGATGTGTGTGTGTGTACTGTTCTTCCTTGATCTTGCAGTATCTTGTCTTCATTAGTAAATGTAATGCAAGACTGAAACCTTAATTCTCTGTATACTTATTGGCTACAGTAATGCTGCCCGAGAAGGAGTTATGGCCACGTTAGGAGGGAGCTACAGAGCTCAGAAATAATTGAGTGATGTAGCAGCAAAAGATCACACATTTTTGCCTGCGCTTTGCTAAAAGAGGGCCAAAGTATTTTGGCAGTAATGTTCAATGAGGTGTGGGACAGTCAGGACAATCAGCGCCACAGAATTGCTGTGGCATACTGACAGTCTCTGTGCTGGAAGTCCCATTTTCAGTCAAGGTTTTCCTGCAAAGAGTTACGAAATGTGGAAAATCTTTTGTTCAGACTGAGACTGTATTGGGCAATTACCAAAAAACCCCAAATTTCTGCCTGGCACTCTGCATGCAGGAGTGGGGTGTCTGGGTAGCCAGCGTAGGTAAGGACAGAGCAGTTGGACACCATTTTGCTCCTCTCCTTTCCATCACCTCCAGCATCGATAGCTGTGTGGCCCTACCATACCATTGCTCTCACAGAAGACCAACCACGGAAAGAAGTGCTTATAAAGGTGCAATAGTCAAATGAAGCAAAATTTCCACGTTAAAAAAAACAAAAAATCAGATTCCTTAAATGTTGTCTGCCAATGGCTTCCAAAAAAAGCAAGAAAAGAAAAATCACTCTTCATGAGCTACAGTAAGAGGGAGGAAAGAGTTGCTAAAATTTATGCTAGCCTTGCATTTGAGATCCAAATTTTTTATGCTGGCAAACAGCAAGACTGTGTATGTCAACATAGCCATGCAAAGTTGAGTTGTTGAGCACCAGAAATAAAGATAGGCTCTGTCAACAGAGCTGAGCTCAGCCCTTCCTCCATAAACTCAAGGCTATGCAGTTGCTCAGGGCAGCGCACTTGCCACCAATACCCTCCTTCCTTGTCCCCAGGGTGTAGTAATCCAGGGAGAGGCAACAGCTTTGCTCCCAGTTTTACAACCAGTAACCTGCATCTATCCCACAGGACATCAGCTGCTAGAGCCAGTAGGTTGGTCTTTGGCCGTCCCTTGGTTGGCACAAGCTATCGTTTAGCCCTACTTTCTGCCAAGTCTTCAGCTAGTGGGTGGAGCACTGGGCAACTTCATCCAGTGAGAGGCAACCCTGCACATGGCAGGAAGTTGGAACTGGATGGCCTTTTAAGGTTCCTTTCAGTGCAAGCCTTTCTATGATTCTGCTGGTTCCTTCAAAATTTGTTTTAGGTGGTTGTAAACCTCTGAGGATGGATTAACTAGTGTGTAAACAGCTTGAATTGCTCTCTGCCTCCCATTTCCTACAGTTGCTGGATTCCCGTCTTACACTGTCTATCTCTGATTTGATAGATCAGAAATCCTTACTATTAGACTGGCAATTTCATGGACCAGTTCCCTCAGCATTGGGAATTGAGATTATCTGGTGTTTTTAGCTGGAATATATTAAACTCTGAGTTTAGCTTCAATCTGCGGCAGGGTAATTTCCATTTCTCTAAACATTTCCATTAGTCATCCTGGCTCTGACCCTGCAGTCTAGATAATTATTCTTATTGAATTGCACAGGCAAGCTAGTCTCTTATTTTTTGAGACCTAAATAAATTGTTACTCCTTTTAACCTGAGCAGGAAACTGAATGTCAGGATCTCACAGATAATTTCATTTAGGAGGGGAAATCAACAGGAGAAATTGAGTGGCTTCGATGCAGTTGCTCTTGTCTGCTTGCAGGGACGTAGTAAGTCCAAGATAGGTTCCAAGTAAGTCCAAGAAAGCCTCAGACAGGTTAGGGGCTGGAGGCTGCTGTCACTGCAACCCCCTTAACCCAACAACTACAAAGCCCAAGCACTCAACATCCCACACAACTTTTTGTTTGTCTCTGAGAAAATGTGCTTTTCTTAGCATCTTCTTTCCAGCCTCTTAGATGAGAGCTTTAGCTTCTAGTTTCAGCATAGCTTAAGCAACCCTATAACCTTAGCTTTCCTCTGGTCCTCCCCCTTGCTGCAAGAGCAGCCCACTTCTTGCCCTGGCTGTACATGGTGTTTTAGCGCTGTTAGATTGTTCTGGGTGTATATGACAGCTCCTGAGGGCTCTGCTGTTTCTTTTTGATCCTTGCAGGGTTTCACTAGGCCTGATGCAAGACTTCTCTCACATTAACCATGAACAGCGTGACCTCAAATTAAATGGGTGTGTAGACACCGTGGTTGTGTCTCCCTGGTCTTGTCTGTGTACCTGCCTGCAGCAGGACCGGTCCTTCATTCTCTTCATTCCTGATCATGCTAAAACTTTTTTCAGTAGTAGAATTTTAATTTCTGTCCTTTTTTTTTTTTTTTTTTTCTCCCTCTGTTCTTTTATCCACTGACATCTCTTTTTTACATTATTTTCTCTCTCTCTCTCTGTGGTAAAACCAAACACGCTGAGTGAGAGTGGGAAAACAAAACGCGTGGCTCCCCCAAGTCTCACCTCCTCCTCTTGTTCTGAAAGCTCTTCTGTTTCCATGAACAGAACTTATCCCACTAGACTGGTGGCTCAAGCATGCAGGTAGAGCCCCTTTGCTCCTGGAATAAGCCCTCTTCCTGGAAATATCTGCTCTTTCATCAAGGCCTTGGTGGTGTTCAGTTTGTGCCCTACTGCTAGGAGGGATGATCCATGTGTTTTCTTTCTCCTGCCTCCCTGAAGAAGTGCAACCGCTTCTTTCCAGTGTTATTATTAATAACTTATAAGAAAATGCTGATTATCTGGGGCGAGCTAATCAAGCTGAAAAGTAGATCAACTATGTTAATCCACTTTCATTTAGTTTTTATTGGAGTTTACTTCTGCTTCAGCAGTTAGCTGCTGAACTTGAATATTGCCTACTTCAGCCTGTGAGCAAACTGCAGTGAATTTGCCACTGGTGCCCATGGGTTTTCAAGTTGAAGGCCATGAGGCAGGTGAAGGTGTAGGTGTAGAGGGATCAGCATCTCGGCTGGGGTCAGCTAAATACACTTGTCTAAAAGTGGGCGACTACTGATGAAGCAAATATCCACACCCTCACTGCAGTTAATGGAGCCTGGAGGATGGTTCAGATGGCCAGACTGAAGTGTCCACCAGAAGGTGAGAAGAGCAAATTTAGGAGTCCACCATCTGGAACTGAATCTTGCTGTTGGTGGTCGATAAAAACTTCGTTGTCTCCAAGGGTATTCCAGTGGGTAGAGCTGCAGGCTGGAAAGCATTTGCTATTTCCTTTCTTTTAATCATGCAGTTCAATATTTGGGGAGAAAGCCTGTGTGTTAGGGGTGGGGGTGGCATCTCTGTAGGTGTGTGGTCCTGTCCCTACCTCCATGAGCCAGGGCAGAGTGGCTTCATGCTGCTGCTCCTCCTGTTCAGGTGAGAGCTAAGCCACGAGGAAGGTGCATGTTCCTTGCATTACTACCCTTCCACTCTATCTCTGTCTGAAAACCAGCCTCTGAACCATGAGAGCACAGGCAGGAGAGTTGCAGTAGACTGCTTTTCTGCACTGCAGTGCCAGCAAGGGTGTCTCACAGGGACATTTATCCCTGGTTCTGACATTCAGACATCCATTTACTTGGAGATACGAACAGAGAGACTTTGATTTCCACAGTTTAACCTTTTTTAACCTTGATTGTCTACTAACAAATCCCATTTAAGTGCTGTTCTTTTTATTTTAGTTGCTGCTGCACAGGAAAAAGTTCCTCAGCAGAGAAGACTCTCTGCTTGTGCCAGACCTTACTGAAGAAAAACAGACTCAGAGCGTGGGTTCCATTTTTTTGTTGTTGTTGTAAAGAGGCTGGATCTGCATGCAGTGAGTCTCCGTGGGACACGTCCACCCCATGGGGAAGCTGTGACTGGCACACTGCCATTTTTGTGTGCACATTAAACAGCCCTGACTGCGGATCAGCCATCCCATAGAGGATTCTCATCGAATACCTATGCATGGTGTGGAAATTTCCACTGATGGCAGGGCAATTTGAGTCGGAAAAGAGGTGTCCTTTGGAGTAGGATGTTCACAGCCACGTCTTCTGTTTCGATGGTTTGCCCAGGGCAGCCCAACATGGGCATGTTGACCACAGACCAGCCAAAATGCTTTCACTGGCAGCACCCAGTGTTGTAGGAAGAGACCTGGCTCCATGCTGAGCACCAGGGCAGAGGGCCTTGGGTGCATGATGTTCCTCAGCAGGCACGCTTACATACGCAAAGCAAGACAAGGGGTGGTTGAGGAGGCAGGGGGAAAAGGAGCCAGCTGCCTCGCTTATGAAAAGGTTTGCCAAGCTCCCATGGTTAGATTTAATAGCTGGGTACTCCATGCCCTGGAGAACAATGTAATATCTGTCATTACTTCTAGCGGGATGGTTTGATGGCCAGGGCTTCGTTTGAGTTGCCTAAAACATTAACAAAGGGGAACATGAAAACAAACATGAACGTTGTAATAAAAATGATGAGGATTTTTGGGGAGGCTGCCAGGCACATTCTTCCAGTGGTGCAAAGTTCTCTCAATTAAAAGCAGCTCGTTTTGCCTATTCTACGTCTGAGACATGAGGCTGGAGTTAGAGGTAGAAGGAGATAATTGGGTTCTGCTCGAACTACACAAGTTGCTGGAACATGAATCAAGTCATCCTGTTGTTTCTGAACAGCAGAAGTGATAGCACTTTTTTTTAATTCAAAGTTAATTTCCTGCTCTTGAAAAATGACTTCTTAGGTATCTTTTTGAGGCATTTTGGGGATGGGAATGGGAGGGCACAGAACAGGATCAAAGAAACCTGTTCCTCTCACAACCTCAATGAATGCAGCTGTGCTTTGCAGAGGGATGCTCTGTTCAGGGATGCTGCATCCCCAGGCCAATTCAGCAACAGGCTGCAGTGAGGTGGAGGGACAGCTGGTTGAGCAAGGAGCAACAATCTAGAGAAACTATCTTATTTGCCTGAGAGCACAGAAGCCCAATGTAAGGCTCAGATGAACCATTTTTTTTTTTGGCAGGCAAGGTCAGTGATATCTTTTGCATGTGGCATATATCAGAACAACTCCCAGCCAAGCACAGCATCTCTTTACCAAGGTGCTGCTTTTGAAACTTTAGATGCATTTTGCTACTCTTGTCAGAGATCATGTCTATTCTGTGGCTGCCCCTTCGGTGGAGACCTCTGAGGGGAAGGAGGCTGCAATGTTAGGGCCACCACAGAGCAGGCACTACATGGGGATCTCTGACTCAGCTACCCACCAACTGGCAGGAGGATTTGGTCATTAATAAGCACAGCATTAAGCACAAAGCAGCACCATGCTCCCAGAATGAGATGGAGCTCTTGGCCTTTCCTTAAAGGATTCAGGCCAGTGCTTGGTGGTGCTTCCAGAAGGGGTGCAGTCCTCCTTCAGAGAGTTTGACCATGTATCTCTGCTGTTGCTGGGCAAGAAAGGAGATTCAGATTGAATATAAGGAAAACATTTCTTACTATGAGGCTAGTGAGGCACTGGAACATGTTGCCTGAAGAGGTGATGGAATCTCCATCCCTGGAAACAAATGTCAGGCTGGAGGGGGCTCTGTTCAACTTGGTCTAGCTGTAGGTATCCCTGTTCATTGCAGGGTAGTTGGACAGGATATCCTTTAAGGGTCCCTTCCAACTCAAACAAATATATGATTCTACAATTCTAAGGTGGTCAGACAGGGCCCAGCACTGCTCCTTCCCTCAGCATCTTCCCTCACCATCTGTTCATCTGCCTGCACAGGGCCACTGCACCACGGGCAGAGCACTTGGGTCTTCTGCCCTGTTTCCAGCAGCAGTTGTGCTGCAACTTCTCAGAAAACGTCAGTCTGTGCATCTCGAGAGTACCTGCATGTTGCTATGCCCTTCCTTCAGCTTTCTCAGCTGTACCATTCTCTGACGCGCTATGTATTTTACCAAATACCTGTGTTCTCACTGTCCATTTAAGTGTTATCTTCAATTCAGTGTTATCAGTTCCTTGACTGTGGTTACTGAGTGGAATAAACACCACCACCTTGTATTTGCTTGGCCAGGTTACCAAACACAGTAGACAACAGTGATAGCTGGATCCAAGCGACTCAAATTAATCTGGAACATATGGTTCGTGTGTGATGGGCACTTTCAAGTCATCCCTTTCCATGTGCATTTTGAAGAGTTTTGCTTGCTGTTGTGCTATTTGTCTGGCTTCCCCAGCTGGCACCTGACTGTCCTCCTTCCCGTGGTTTTTGTGGAGCTAACAGCGTGGAGCTGCATCAGGGGAGGGTCAGGCTGGGGGGTAGGGAAAGGTTCCTTAACAGAGGACAGTGGGCATGGAACAGGCAGTGGGCACGGCCCCAAGTGCTGGAGTTCAAGGAGCATTTGAACACTGCTCTCAGACATAGGGTTTGACTTTGGGTGGTCCTGTGTGGAGTCTGGAGTTGGACTCAGTGATCTTTGTGGATCCCTTCTGACTTGGAATGTTCTAGGATTTTATCCTATGATTCTTGTTTTATTTTTTGCTGCCAGCCAGCTCTTCCCCAGTGCTGCCCTGCTCCAGGTCATTGACAACTCTGTTAATCACTGCCGCCAGTCCAGATGCAGAGCCTACCCAATTCCTCACCTCTTGCTGCATTAAAATGAATCATTTCCCCACCTCCATTGTCTCCTGCTTATTTTAGTTGGTAATCAGAAGCGTCTTTTGCCTGCTCTTGCAGTTCCAGCGCCTTGAGTACCTTCACCCAGTGAATGAGGCTGACAGGTCTGGCAGTGCCAGCAGCTCTCTGCCAGCAGGCTTCTGCTGACTCAGTCACAGTGCTGGCAGTGCTGAGGAGGGCACACAGCCTGGCACAGGGCAGTGGGCAGTGGCAGGAGGATGAGCTCCTCAGCATCTGTCACCTTGAACATGTCCCCCATTCAGCTCTAGAGGCAATATTTCCTGTTCACAGCCGGGTAAATAACCCAACCGCTGTCTTCAAAGGCTCGGTGACCTCTTTGTCTGTGTTGATGAAGGTGAAGGGCAGCTTGAGTTGGCATAGAGACGAGAGCACCCCAAGAAGACAACAACACAAGATAACCCACAAGAGAGAGAGAGCTCACAGACAGGTGAATTTTAAATGTATGCACAATACACGCTGGAAGTGAATTTCAAATCCATGCCAAGCGTTGGCACAAGGAAGTTCTTTCTAAAAGCCGTGCTCAGTCAGGGAATAGATATACTCTGCAACCTCACTTCCCATCAGCACCACTGGGGTGACGTGAATCTCAATGAGCCACAGCAAAGCTCGCAGC
The DNA here is from genome assembly GCF_016699485.2 of Gallus gallus. Taxonomy (NCBI): domain Eukaryota; kingdom Metazoa; phylum Chordata; class Aves; order Galliformes; family Phasianidae; genus Gallus; species Gallus gallus. The sequence goes on from NC_052532.1 coordinate 145,279,130, forward strand.
AAACAGTGAGAGAGCATGGGCTGGCCTGGGCTGCTCACTCAAAACCCATGATGTGAAGGAATGGATGACAGCATTGTCACCAGAACTTCTCACTCGTCTAAATAGGAGATAAACAAACCTCCCTTCTTCCCCATGACCAGGCCCATTTAATGACCTGCTGGTGCTGCTGAGAGCAAGACAGCGTGGTTTGTTGGAGCATGCCTGGCTCTGCATTTCTCTAACTTGCTTCCCAGGTCTCAGTTTGCTCCATATCAGTGCTGCAGACACAGTACACCTGGGACGCAGTCACAGCCAAAGCCATAGTGCTTATGGGTCTGCTCAGCAGTCATAGCCAGTTGATGATAATGATTACTTAACTAATCGGTAGCATCCACCAATGCTACCAATTAATTATGGTAATGTAATGGTAAGTACCAGTCAAAGCCCAGCTGGGTTTCTACTCCACAGGATCCCTGGGGTGTGCTGCAGCACTGACCACTAGTGATGACACTTGGTCTGACTCTTTTCTTCATCAGCTTCAAGGCAGGTGGGTATGGAACAAGATGGAGTTTTTTTCTATTTCTTTTTCTTGGAGGCCATTTCAGGCACAGTGATTTTACCAGGGGATGTCAGCTAGCGTCAGCCTGAATTTTTATTTTTAAATGTTTTTAGCAACTTTACAAAGTGTTTGCCTATAGGTACATAGAGGCCAACGGAAACTGCCTGCTTGAATCACCTCAGCAGGACCTTCAGAGGAGCTCTTAGAACCAGACAGCCCAGATGGTGAGAACAGCCATCTCTGCTATTGCCTCTTCGTTTTCCTTTAGGAAAGAGAAAGCATTTAGAGCTTTACTTTTTTTTTTTTCTTCTCCTTTTGGGTTTAAAATGTGTTCTCCCCCCCCCTTTTTTTTTAATTTCTCCCTGTCACTGAAACTTCCAGCATGTAGGATCAAAATGCATGCAAGGAATGTGTCCCCTCTTTGCTTCCTCTTTTCCCATTCACCAAGCCTGAATGTCAAACCAAAACCAAGTATTTGTATTTCTCAGCCATGACTGTTGTGAGCAGAAGCGTGCTGGTGCACACAGTCATGCCATTCTCCACTTTTAACAGCTGCTCTTGAATAATCCTAGCCAGTTTATTGAGCCCGGGCCCCTGTTTTCCTGGAATCATAAGAACTGGCTCTAATAAAGCTATCCCTTTCCAGAAGACTCCTGTCCCCATTTGGGCATTCAAAATGCTTTGTGTCTTTTGCCACAGACAGCACTAAAAGGACTGGAATACAGCTGATGTTCACCCGGACTATTTTCACAAGTACGAATCTTAAAGAGCTGATTCTTAAATCACTGGGATTTCTAAACAAGGAATAATGAAGATTGAAGCTGAAAGTCTTTTTTGCTGCAGTTTTGCTTGCAACAAACTTAATTTCTCACCTTGTTGCCGTACATTCTCCCCATGCTAATAACTGTTTCTAGAGCTGGTTCTTAACCTGGCATTTTTTCAAGCCCCTTCAGTTTCAGTTTAATTCTTATCATTGCCACATCTGTGCTGATTGCAGGACGAAATATCTCTCAGAGATGTGAGGTAGGGCTCTTTTGGGTGAGTAACTCTCTCTGAGACTTCCCACAGGCATAAAAAGAGGCTGTAACTCACTTCTCTTACTCAAGAGTTTAAGGATCGTTGCCTGACACCATACCAACATAGTCCATAAGCTCAGAAGCCAAAAGCCATATGTTTTCAGATAAATTTCCCTTCTAGAAGTTGCTGGGCCATTAAAACAAAAAGCTGGTGGTGATAAAGGTTACATGCATGCCCGGATAAATTACTGATGGATCAAAGCATCAGCAGAGAGCAAGATTTCTTATTTCCCAGGCCTGAGCACCACAGGTATGCAGAGGTCTCCCTGCCCTAGCAGGGAAGAGAGGTTTAAAGCATGAGCCATTTGAGATGCTTTGACCCAGGGCCCCGAATTTAGCTCACCTTGGAGACACTCAGCTGACTGCTCGTTTTTTTCCAAAGACGTTTTACAACAGCGGTACAGAAGAAAAAAGTTGGAAAAAAAAAAAAAAACCCATCAGAACAATCTTCTTGGCTGGAAACTAACCTCACTTTAGCTGCAGATCAACTACTACCTACTTAAAATTGTTCAGCAGACGTTACCAGGGTGTTTTACTTTTTGTCAGGCTTTCAAGATAGGCCTTCAAAAGCCTGCTTTTACCATCAGCAGCTCACTGGTCCTGGCAGAGTGAGTTAAATGCTGCTGCACTGCAATCACCAGGCAGGGAGCAGAGCCAAGTTCTGCTCAATTTTAATTTGGCTCTTTAGGAGTTTCAGAAAACCTTCCAGTCCTCGTGGTCCTTCAGTTAGCTGCAGGAAAAACTCCGGTCCCATGTTGGAACAGCCAACACTGATCCGCAAGTGATGGCGTTGCATTTGTGCGTGTTGAGGGAAATACCCTGTCCTCTGGATGACGTGAGATAGATATGTTGGTAGAGAGGTGTAGAGAGAGGGAAAACAGCCTGCATGCTACCCTAACACAAGGTTTGCTGTCATGAGGAGGCTGAGGGGAGGCCTGATGGCGGCTGCAGCTCTTCACAGGGAGCGGAGGGACAGCGCTGAGCTCTGCTCTGTGTGACAGCGACAGGGCCCGAGGGAACGGCATCAGGGGAAGGGAAGCTGGTGGTTAGGGAAAGGTTCCGCACCAGAGGGCGGTGGGCATGGTATCAAGTTTGCTGGAGCTCAGGAAGCATTTGAACAATGCTCTCGGTCATAGGGTTTGATTTTGGGTGGTGCTGTGTGGAGCCAGGAGTTGGACTCCATGATCCTTTTGTGGGTCCCTTCTGATTCGGGATATTTCACAGTGCTATGAAATGCTTCCACAGTGCAAAGTCAGTTGCTCTGCATAGCACTAAAGGCCCAACAGAAGCAGAACATTACACTCCTGGTCATCAAGGCACTTTGCTCTTGGTGCAATTAGGCAAAATTACTGCACCAAGATTCTAACACATCTGACAGGACATCCCACGGATACAGCTTCAGCAGCACGTTTGACTCAGCCAGTGTGTGGTTGCTTCATCAATCACATAATGGACAGAACTGTTACAGAGTCTGTCCACACAAAGCCAGGGCAAAGGGAGGTCTAAGGGGATTAGAGGGGGAATCTCTGCTTAACTAGTTTAAGAGGGCCAATCTCAAACATTATTTATCACATGGACTGAAAAGAGTGACCTGGTGATCTTTGGATCAGTCAATTACCACGCATACCAGGTGGTGTGACAGAGATGGCTCTGGTTAAGGCCTTCTACCTAGAAGAGATCATAGAAATCATAGAATGGCCTGGGTTGAAAAGGGATCACAATGATCGTCAAGTTTCAACCCCCTGCTATGTGCAGGATTGCCAACCACCAGACCAGGCTGCCCAGAGCCACATCCAGCCTGGCCTTGAATGCCTCCAGGGATGGGGCATCCACAACCTCCTTGGGCAACCTGTTCCAGTGCGTCACCACCCTCTGGGTGAAAAACTTCCTCCTAGTATCCAACCTAAACCTCCCTCATCTCAGTTTAAAGCCATTCCCTCTTGTCCTATCACTATCCGCCCTCAAAAACAGCCAAATGTGAGATGTACATGTGAGAATGGGACCTGCTTTCAGAATCTTTATTTGCTGGCTCAGAGATCTTTATGGATTATTTTGATATTGCCACCTGAAGTCAGTGAGCTGTCAGAACCCCTTGTTTTTCCCCCTGTAAGCCTTCCCTCTCCTTTCCTTTTTATTCACATTCATAGGTGAGCAGCAGAAACCTTATTTGTGGCAATTACTCAGATAAGGAAACCAGAATTGGACCTGGATTATTTTCTGTCTAATTTTCTGGTTTGTTTTAGGTGGTGTTGGTTTTTAAAACTTTAGACCAAATGCCAAAATGCAGAACAAATGGAATATTTTAATGAGGATACAGCATTACAAATATTTCTGAAGTGCTGTCTTCATTTCATGGAAAACTTTGCCATTTATAAACAAGCAAGCAACATGTATAGTTTTAGCGAGGCATAGGCTCTCTGTGCATTTCTGAGAGCAGATTAAGTGGCTTCTGCCATCAGCTATTGCTTCCAGAACAGTTTGCCAAATAATGGCTGCAAAGTGCAAAGTCAAGAAAGAAAAAATTAAAGGGTGAGATGGGAGAGGAATCTCTTTCCTCTTAACTGAATGAAGTTGCTTTTCACCTAATAAAAATGAAATGTGGGAACAGGATGCCCATCCAATGGCAAAGGTAACTTGCCCAGGGTGAAGAACTGCGTAACCTTGATTATAAGCCTTCCTTATCACTATTCTTTTTTCCATACTGACAAATCTGAAGTCTTTTGCCAATATTTTCTTGACAAACCTCTGTGAGACAAAGCTCTGACACTGGAACTTCGATCTCTGGATGGGGAGAAAACAATACTTGTTGCTCTTCAGACTGTTTGTAAATGGGAGAAGTGACACAGAAAATGAGAAATTTGCTTTAGATCTAAAGCAGTGTTGAGGGCCTCCTCCCCACTCATCTCATAAAACCCAGCTCTTGGTGGATGGTGTCCTCCTGGATGAAGGATACCCACCTGATGGGTTTACTCTCACTTTAATGATAGAGATTAGGGATAATCTGAGTAAATTATCATGCGCAGTGGAGCAAGTAAATAACATGCTGGGCACCCACTCTTAACGTTCTCTTAAGTATTTGAGTAAGCAACTTCCCAGAAATGGCTACAGTTATCACCTTCATCAAGAAAGGGTCCTTGAGTTCATTTTGTGGGAAGGTGTCAACTCTTCAGAAGACTTCTGGAAAGCCTTGAAATCTTCACAGCTGTATCTTTGTCTGATAAATTAAGCAGAACCGGCAGAGTCTTCAGTTATTTCCTTCCATCTTAAAACACAAAACTAAATATAAAATCAGTACTGCATTGGACTCACTGTGAGTGTTGTCTTCCCCAGAACAAATTTACAACAGAGCCAGGAAAAGGAAAAACATAAGCTTTAGCTAAAAATGACTAGAGAAACACACAGGTCTTTACAGCATCCTGCCCCCATCACAGCAATGTCGGTGCATTCCTTGGGTGTTCATGGAGAATTTGAGAAGTGTTTTGCATTGAAAGTCATCATCCATTCACTTGCTACCACTTGGACACTTGTCTTCCATTTTGCTTTGCAGAATCCTATCTTCTTTGGGTTGATCAATTAGTAGTGTTCCTGTAATTAATATCTCACACTTCAATACTGTAGAAGTTAATTTATCATTGCCTTACTGTAAGAAAGCAAGATTTCCCAAGTAAAATTATCCTAATGCCGTTTGAAAGCTTTCCTAGAGCCATCAGGCAGCTTATGATGTTCCTGCATTCAGACCAGTCCCCTACTGCTGGTGTTGGTGAAGTCCTGCTCTGAATCTCTTCCTGGGGACTTCAGTGTCAGCAAACCTAATTTCTGCTTCTTGAGCAAGATAACATTAAGATGCATGGTTGGGAATCCTCCCTGCTGAACAATCTCATCCTACTCTTTCCCACTCTATTTCTCAGCTCCCACCCACTATATACAAATATATATTGCCCTCCCTAGCAGCTTCTCTGCAAATTCTTCATCCCAGCTAGTATGAGGCTGCCTGCACCTGGCCTTCAACCTCTTCTCATTCTTCCCTCTTCCTTCAAGGAAGATCAGCGTTATGCTACCAGCAGCAGCAACGCTGAGGGCACAGCAAAGGCTTTCTACATGACTTGTTCAAAGCACTGAAAGAGAGTGGGAAAAAATTGTTTTGCTCAGCAGTTTCCATTCCAGGATGAACACTGTCATGCACTGTGCAAGGTGCCTTGTTCCCAGAAGTTTCTAAATATGAACTACAAAGGGCCAAAAGCATAGCCTGTAGCAGCTGAAGAATTTGGATGCCAGCTCAATCCTGTTTTATACTTTAACCACTTTTTTTCCAGAGGCTTACAACACGGCTATGTTAAGACATACATCCTGAGACAGCGTTCTTCAGGGCAATTTCCTTATGGTTGAAACCAGAAAGGTGCCAAGTCTTAACAGACCATTCTCAAGAATTTCACACATGCAGAATGATGCATTTTCCTTTGGTTTATCGTGAGAAAGAGCTGAACCATTTTACTTTAAATATAAAGACACAAAACCCAAACCAATAAACCACCCACAGTAAAGATAACCTTGAGAAAACAGGAGCCCTGTTAGTTTGTGGAACAACAACAAAGTGAACACATTTTCTCATGCTTGAGAAGTATGAGTCCATCAGTTGGACTGTATTCTATTATCTATTTCATCTGCAAGAACAGGGGGTGAACAGTAAAAAGAAGCATAGGCAGTAAGCCACAGGCAGGGTTGCCATCAAGCCATAGACCGAGTTGCCCAGGGCAACATCCAACCTGGCATTAAATACCTCCAGGGACAGGGAATCCACAACATCTCTGGGCAGCCTGTTCCAGCACCTCACCACTCTCAGTAAAAAATTTCCCCGACATCTTATCTAATTCTACTATCTTCCTTTAGTTTTAAACCATTCTCCCTTATCCTATCACTCTCTGTCTGTGTTAAAAGTTGATTTCCCTCATGTATATAAATTCCCTTTAAATTTTGGAAGGATGCAGTGAGGTTTCCCTACAGCCTTCTCATTTCCAGGCTGAACAAGCCCAGTTCCTTCAGCCTGTCTTCACAGGAGAGAGTGCTCCAGCCTTTGGATCATCTTCATTGCCCTCTTCTGGGCCCTCTCCAACAGTTCCACATCTTTTCTGTGTTAGAGGCCCCATACTTGGATACAGTACTCCAGCTGGGGCCTCACTAGGGCAGAATAGAGGGGGACAATCACCTCTCTTTCCCCATCAGCCACCCCTCTTCTGATGAAACCGAGGATACCACTGGCTTTCTGGGCTGCAAGAACACAGTGATGGCTCGTGTTAAGCTTTTCATCAATCTAGCGTACATTCTTAGCTGCAGGACCAAAGAGTTTTGTTTTTCTAAACTGTGTTGTACAGCTGAAAAGATAAGGTGGCATGTCTCAACTACTTGAGGATAACATTGGTCTTTTGGTTATTAAACTGTATATGGACTCCAAAAGAAGTAAAAATCCAAGTATTTAGAATCTTTCCCATCAATGTCTCAAGAGGCAGCTTTATACTTCTTTCAGATAGAAGAAATTTTGCACAGAAGGCTGCTTTTATGATCCGGTTCTCAAATATACTTATCTTGAAGTTAATACATATTTAACGTAGGAATACCGAGTCTTGGTCTGTGATAAAGGCTGTACTCTCATTCAACACAATGCTTTTAATCTACTTTCGTAATTTTTCCTGGGCAATCTTTCAGTTTTGAGTTTTTACCTCCAGCAAGATGCATCTCCACTCTTGCCAACCGCCTACCTCACTTCTCCATCCTTCAGTGAGGTTCTTCTGTGGCTGCCTGACCTTGCTCCCACTCCTTAGAAGAGCAGGCAGGCATGTTATCCAGTTGCCTTCAAACGTGGGCATCATACCGTGAAAACTTTGAAATAAATTCTCACTGATCCCCAAACTGTTTCACATTCAAGTCAAACCAAAACGTGCTTGAAAGTATACAGAGAAATCATTTCTACCAGAGTAGGATGAAGACTTGCTGTTAGTGATTGCGGTACTATGTGGTTGCCTGGTTTGCAGGAATATCTTTTCCCTGCCACCCACTTGCAATCCAGCTTCTGTATGCAACCTCCTGTCTGAAAGTCAGTGTGAGCTCTGCCTGCTCTGGGCCTCAGAGCTCAAAGAACACCCGTTCCTGCTTCCATGCTGTGTTGGTGTCACTAGGCAAACAGGCACTAGGTCTGGTTAAGTTTGCACAGATACAACTCTGAATTATGTCAGGTAGCCCAGCCCTTTATACAGGGCTTTTATGGTCACATTTCAAGCAGGAGTGCCACTTAAAAATGTTAAAAGGTCATGTGATCTTTAAGGTCCTTCCAACTCAAGCCATTCTAAGATTGTATTATGAACATAATGTAGGAGATGGAGGCTAAAAAAAAAAAAAAATCATAGCATAGAATCATAGAATGGGATCTTAAAGCTGATTCAGTTCTAACCCCTCTGCTGTGGGCAGGTTGTCACCCACCGGATCAGGATGCTCAGGAACCTAAAAAACCCTGCCCTGAATGCCTCCAGGGATATGGCAGCCACAGCTTCTCTGGGCAGTCTGTGCCAGTGCCCTACCACTCTCCCACGCTCAAAGTAAAAAATTTCCTTCTAATATCTAATCTAAATCTCTTCTCTTTAAGATATCCTTTGTCCAATCACTATGCTTTCTGATAAGAGTCTTACTCCAGCTTTTCTGTAGGCCCTTTTAGGTACTGAAAGGCTGCAATGAGGTCTCCCCCCTTAGCATTTTCTTCTCCAGGCTGAACAACCCCCACTCCCTCAGGCTCTCTTCATAAGAAAGGTGTTTCAGCCCCCTAATCATTCTCATGGCTTCCTCCAGGTCTGCTTCAACAGCTCCACATCTTTCTTGTGCTGAGGGCATCAGGTCTGGACATAGTACTACAGATGGGGCCTCATGATGGCAGAATAGAGGGAGGCAATCATATCCCTCACCCTGCTGGTCACACTTCTTTTAATGCAGCCCAAGGTATAGTTGGCTTTCCAGGCTGCAATTGCACATTGCTAGCTCACATTGAGTCTCTCATCCACCAAGACCGTCTAGTCCTTCACCTCAGGGCTGCTCTCAATCCACTCTCTGCCCAGCCTGTATTTATTGTCCTGACCTAGGTGCAAGACTTGGCCTCATTTAACTTTGTGCATATCATGTGGGCCCAACTCTCAAGACTGTCATGGTCCCTTCAGCACATAGAATCATAGAATCACCAAGGTTGGAAAAGACCCACAGGATCACCCAGCCCAACCATTCACCCATCACCAGCAGTTGTCACTAAACCATGTCCCTCAACACAACGTCCAAATGTTCCTTGAACACCTCCAGGGTCAGTGACTCCACCACCTCTCTGGGCAGCCCACTCCAGTGCCTGACCACCCTTTCAGAGAATTAATATTTCCTAACATCCAGCCTGAACCTCCCCTGGTGCAACTTGAAGCCATTCCCTCTAGTCCTATCACTGGTAACGCGAGAGAAGCGGCTGACCCCCAGCCCACTACAACCTCCCTTCAGGTAGTTATAGAGAGCAATAAGGTCTCCCCTGAGCCTCCTCTTCTCCAGACTGAACAATCCCAGCTCCTTCAGCCACTCCTCATAAGGCCTGTGCTCCAGACCCCTCACCAGCTTTGTTGCTCCTCTCTGAAGACGCTCCAGGGCCTCAATGTCTTTCTTGCAGCGAGGGGCCCAACCACATCACACAGCTTAGCATCACTTGTAAACTTGCTGAGGCTGCACTCAATCCCACCACTCTTATTGCCAACAAAGATGTTAAATACTGGTCCCATTGCCAGCCCTTGAGGGACATCACTTGTCACTGGCTCCCGCTTGGACACTGAGCCATGGACTGAAACTCTGAGTGTGACCATCCATCCAATTCTTTATGTAGCACTAAGTTAGCACAGAAGTACTGTGCATATAGCACTATGTTAAACTAATACCCCCAGTGTGAGAAGATAGACAATATTACATCTACATCCTGTAAGACAGATATTAATCAGGGATAGATAGCAAGACATCAATTTCCATTTAAAATACTTTATGAAGCTTTCTCAGAGCCAACTAGCTTCCTGCAGTAACTAAAAAAAAATAATTACTATAATTAAAGGGCTCAAGGAATACATTTGTTAAATGAGACACCCAGGTTTCTAGTTACTGAGTATTTGAGAAGTGCATATTTTGCAGACTCTTCTGGAACTCTTTAGAAGAGCCCAATGAGTTCCTGCTGCCCCTGTACACACATCTTCCTGGGCACAAAGACCTTTACGTTAACGGGACTGCAAGAATCCACCCACACAAGCTCCACTAAAACCATTTTACAGAATGAACCAGCAAATCAAAAGCACGAGATTAACACTATTCTATACTACCCATAGAATTAAGAACTTTTAAGATGTCCCAGCCTCAGAGGTCAGGTTCCTTATGGCACGCACAACGTGGAACCAAGAGACCACCAAGCACCCACCACTACTGAAAACAGTGTATTTCAGTGATACTGGCATGACTAAAACGTAACTGCTGATCACTGCCAATTAGCTAGAATAATCCTGTTAGCATTAGCTCAACTGTTCAATTATAAATCTCTTCAACGCTAATTGTATTTGAAGTTCTTTCTAACACTAACTCCTTTTGTACCACGATGAAAGCCTGCAAAAACGCTCATCAATTAAAAAGCTGATATAACAAACAATCCCCTTTTAACCCTTTACAACCTCACTGCTATAAAAAGAGCACTGGATATTAATCATCATATATTGAGCAAGGTCATACATCATTTCATCGTTTTATGGTAAACATTCTTTTGCCATGGCAAGATGCACATCTTAAACAATACCAAGCCTTACTGGCAGTTACCAGCATAAACCCATCTGAGAAAGCAGGAAAACAAAACCTTTGTTGTGGTTCTTTGTCAAGCATATAACTTAAATCAACGTGCGCGCCCATCTGTTAACATGAAACTATGCTCACTTCTTTCTTATTGCTATTTAATCTGTAAAAGAAGAGCACGTTGGCAAGAAATGCTCAGCTGAACCCAACAGAACAGGCAGCGCGTTCAAAGTTACTGGGTTGCTTCAATAAGCTTTGGGTGAACCCTGGGTGACCAAATCGAAACGGACAACACAGGGAATCCAAGGGAGTTTTCATTAAATAAATTTATTTGTTAAAATAATTTAACTCCAAATACAACTGCTGAGTTTGCATTGAGTTCTATGTACAATTCTTGTTTTATTTGAAACATCAAGGTTTTAACAACTGACATTGTTACAAAACAAACTGTTGCCCCATTTTTTAAGTTGCCAGTTGTATTAGAGCTCAACAGTTATCTGTGAAATACATTAATTCACCTCTGGGAAACTCCAAATCAACAGCGTTAAGCCTGGTTCCAGCACCCACTTCAGTCTTTCTTCAAACCCTGATCAAGAATCAACAGATGCACAACAATGCAGATAAAAGCCTCCTGCAGTCGTCAAACGTTGGCTTTTGTTGCGGAGTTTCACAATTAAAGCCTAACCAGTGCTTTGACGGCACACTGGCCAAAAAATAAAATAAAGTAAAATAAAATAAAAATCAAAGTAAAAAACAAACATGCACAAAACCCCCCCAACCAAATGGCTGACATCTTTAGGCAACATTCTATACAGGAAAGCAAATACCAGTAGTTTTCCCACAGAAAAGTAATGGCAACTGTAGCACTGGGGTTAGGGAGAGGCTAGAACCAGAACAGAAAAAGCCACCAAGTCCTTTTGATGCTCTGAAGGGGCAGAGGGAGAACAAAAACAACAGTAAGAAGCAACTATGTGTAATGCTCCTGATTTGATTCCCTTTGTTTGGACCAGTTCTCGCGTGCACTTCTAAGGGAAAGAGGAAACAGTCGCTATCACTACCATAGCTTAAAAGAATAAAAGTTGCGACATTAAAAAAGAAAAAAGCATAATAAAACAAAAAAAAAGGAGAAAGGCCATTCTTGTAGAAAAGGACAAAGCTCTACAAGAACAGGCAAAGGAAAAAGCGGGTCTTTGGAACAAATCATAATATTTTAAGGCATGTTATAAGAAATTTTCAAAGACTGTAATTGGTAATCCTTTCAGGGTACAAATGAAACAACGAGCGTGACTCCCACGGGGCAGCCACAGAAGCGCTGCGTGGCTCGCTCACCTACCTTCCTGCTACCCATGGATTTTGGAGAAAGTCTCTGTCAAGTGCAACCGTCATTGAATCAAGCTCCACTATCTTCACATTAGTGGAAGTACAAATAGTGCATAACTACTTCCTCAGAATTATACGAAAAAGCAATGCTTACCCTCCCCTCCCCCCCTCCACAAGTATTGCATGACAGCGTACACAGATCTAAGTTCCAGAAAATGTGAAAGGGTAACGCAAAACCAAGACCGGGGTGTATTTTCATTAGTATCTTCTGTTAGGAACTTCACTGTGCGATTCTTCTTATATTAGAAGCCCATCTGTTTTATATTATCAACTCCATGGTAGGCCATTCATATTGTACTTCATGCCATTTTCTTGGCTGATGAACGATCTACGAGGTGAGATTTTAACACCCCTGTAAATAACGTTGCATAACATGCACTTCTAAGTTTCACAGGGCTTTTAATTCTTTTTTGAGTGCGCTTATGCAGTGGATCTTGCACTGACAAGCTATTTTACAGATGGGTTGTGCTGCTCAATAACTGGATATCTGAAAAATTACAGTATCACCAATTCAGTATCTGAAACCTTGCTTAAGTATGGTAGGTGAAACGGGCGGATGGGGGGGGGGGGAAGAGAACATTCATACCATCTAGTTTAGGCATAGAAGTTGCGTGACTCAGAGGACCGAAGATAAAAGCCTAAGCTTTGCTATATAGTGAATGGAAAGAGGTAGGTGCCTCTAGGAGGGCAATTCAGAGCACCCGAAGTGGGCATTCAGATGCCAAAATAAATGGTGTGAATATCTCTAGGAGAACAAAGTACAGTAACAAAAGTTCCAAAAGGTAGATGGGAAGAAGGGCTATATTAACGTTTGAGTAAGGCGTGATGTTTTGTGACATCCAATGCCCTTCAAAACATTGGTTGTAGAAAGGTTTTGAAAGATGAAGGGCAGAGATGGTCTGTTCTCTTCGATTAATATGATTTCCTTTGCTTACCATCCACTGAACTACAATTTAAACGTTAAGAATGTATATGAAAATCTGCAAAGTGTGCTGTACAAAGTTTCCTTTGTAGAAGATGAGAGCATTATTTTTAGGCAGTTCTGCAGATGAAGGCAAAACTCTCAAACCTAACTCCAATTACAGCATTTCTAAGGGCCATATACACACACACATACACACTCAACACACACACACACAGCCCAGCACCCCTGTTGTCACTCATTTAAACACAAGGAACTACACTGTTACTGCACAAGATTGAAAAACTAATGAACGCATGGTGTTATTTAGACCACAGGCTCAGTGACTCTGTATTTTTATGGCCAATTTTACCTATAAGAGATCCAACTCAAGACAATCTCTCCAGCATGTAAAATCTAAACATTGTGATTGAAAACTTCTCTATACTTTGATTGTAAGACTTCAGAATAGGTATTTTTGTGCCATTAGTCATGCAAATGATAAATACTTCACTGCTATGAAACTAGCAAGCCAGAGCTCGAGCATCCTTTCAAAATAAAATATTTGCTCCCACCATTTTAACACTCAAATAATTGGGGCAACCTTTGAATAGTGTGTCGCAGGCAACTAAAGAGCCATTTCCACACTCACTTAAGGAATCGTAACTGTAACTATTTCAGCTCTGAACTGAATGATTTTACATGGTTATCCAATTTAAGTTTTCGTCATTAAAGCTATGAAATAGCAAGCTTGATTTTCAAAGGTTAGTTAGGGATCCCACCAGAGAACGTAGCCCTTAAAGGCAAGAAAGAACTGTTGTCTTCAACAAACTTAAAAATGCAGGATGTTCGTACTGTCCCATGAGGTTTCTGCAGAAGGGAACATATGGATGCAACATGGCTTAATTTTCCTTACAAGATGGTACTAGTTAATCTATTAAAGTGTTCCTTGTTAGTAAGGCTCAGCAATTTTTTCATCACAGTTGCTTCCTCCTGGTTCAGTAAAGTGATAAATAAAGATGCTTCCTGCTTTGTAAACAGAGGGTTTGTTTGGCTTTTTGCAGACCAAAACCTGAAGTGATCCTCCATTTTTGAGCAGCAAAACGAAAGATTTAAACATTCCAATGCCATACTGTTTCTTCACCTGTCGCCTGTTTGCAGATCTTGCCTCTCGCTTCACTCACTGATGCAATGTACTCTATTTCAAGACGTGGGATAAAGTGTAGAAATAATAGCATCGATTTTGAAAAAAATCCAAACAATACAGGTCTCTGGTAACCTCTTCCTCTAACACTGTCAGAAGTTCAGGTGAAATCAACACAGTTGAACAAACTTGGCCACAAGTGATAGCGCACGTCCCAAAGCACAGCAATTAGACGCTCAAAGACTTAGCTCTCCTTCTGCACTCATGCTAGCTGCAGATGGTCTTCAAGGACATTCTCTCCACTGCTTTAGTTTCCATCTCCAAGGTTTTCCAACTTCTTTGCAAAAAGTTGCTGTCGTTGCTGTTGGACATGATAACACGTACGCTCAAATGGAATGACCCTGTAGATCGACTGGCTATGCCATAACATCGCAGGTGCTCAATGGGAAAAACGGGTGAGATGTGGTCATTGAACCCAATTATATTCAGAGTCAGTGATTGACTTTCAATGCTCAGCTCTGAGTTAATGTTGCTACTTCACTACAGATGTATTTCAAGTGACCCACAAACCAGGAAGTGAAGTAGACAGTTTTACCACCTTACAAAATTTCTGCAAATTTAAGTCCAGGTTAGGTCATTTTTAATGCTATTGTATATTACATGCAGAACAGCATGGATCATCTTTGTCTGGCTGTGCTGCATAGTTCATTTGTCTAACAATTTCGGCGAAGAGCTCATCCACCATTGTTTTACTTTTAGCAGAGGTCTCCATAAAAGGGCAGCCCCACTCTTCAGCTAAGGCTCTGCCTTCATTTGATGACACTTCTCTCTCACTTTCCAGGTCCACTTTATTACCAACCAGAATTACGGGCACCTTTTCATACCTGCAGTTAAAAAACAAAAACAAAAAACCCACAGTGATAGTTATATTTCAGAGAAGAACATATTCAAATGTGTAAGCATCTATTTGCAAACAGTACCCAAGGTGCAATCTGTTTGGGCATGAAATTTTTACACTGAAGAAAATGCTTTACATGTCCTGCATTCTAGTGATTTATTACACATCTTTTCTCCCAGAGTATTCTTAAAGTTCAGGTGAATACCTCCCTCACTGAAGTTTGCCTTCCACCTTCCTGGAGCACTTCCACACTGCAAAAACAAGTACTATATTCACATTTTCCTTGTTGTTCATCTCAGTTAGGGTGCAAGAACAAGACTGAAGTTCAAGTCTCTCTCCAACGTTACATCCTCCTGCTCTGTGAACAGGCAGCACACTGCATTTCTTGCTTGCAACAGGGGAGATGCATCACTCTCCCTTTCAAAGGTACATCTACCATTGGCTAATATAAACCAGAACTATCAGATGAACAATAAATGAGAGAAAACCAAACTGTCAGTAAAATTCATTTGAAATTTCAGGCAGTCCACTTCAAGTACTTTCTACATACATAAGTAGTGATATATAAAAACGCGCATTAGCTAATAGAGAAGATACAGCTTTTCCTTGCAACATTCATACCATTGTGCCAGTTATACAAGCTGAAAAGAAAAAGAAATACCAGGCAACACTATCACAGTTCCTTGGAGTTTATTACTTTGCACCTCCTTGTGAGGGGATCCTTGGCTTTTCCTCCTAATTAAAATGCCTGTCTTCTACTATTTTGCCCCTCCATCCTCACGTGCATAAAACCCTTCTTTGAACACAGAGCTAAGCAAATGTTTAGTCAGGTTTTAAATTTACATATTTGACATAACAGAGAAGACAACACTGGGCCCATTTCCAAAATGCTCTCAACGCCGGTTTTCTCAAAAAAGCAACAAGGACTGAGAGAAAAACTGATTACAGTTCTTAACATTTAAACCAAATGAAGATCCAAAAGAAACAAGATGGCTCTCTCTTAACATAAGTCCAACTTTCTACTTTGTATTAGCTTCGTAGCACTGTTTTCAGTCAAATGATTTGAGCAAGACCAAGCTGTGGACAGACAACACTCATCGCTACTACCTACAGCAGTTTATGATGTTACATATGCCACCAATATATCAACTATTTACCTCTTTCTTCCTTCTTCCCAGGCAGGGCAGCAGCAGAGCTGGTACAGGTATCCCTGCAGCTTGTGCTAACCCACCAGGGACGAGGGAATTAAGCTGTCAATGCTCTGCACGGAAACAGAACCTCTGCGCTCCTGCTGACTCCATCACAAGGCTTGTGGGCTCCGAGTCAAAGAGTGTGAGGACAGTGACTTCTCACACCATTCAGTATCCAAAATTGACCCACGTACGTCACAAGATGAAAGTGAAATTTTAAGCTTTCTTATGTCACTCTGCCATCTCTGAGGACATCACTCAATCCAGAGTCAAAGACCCTGGTCAGTAACTGTAGAGGAATCCCCTCACTTTTTCACCATTTATCCTGTCCTCGTTTACCACCTGAACAGACCCAATCCATTTCTTACTCTCTAGATACACAGTATTTAGCACAATGATACCTTTGGAACTCTTAGGAGAGCTAAGTTGCCATTAAGTAACAAAACACACAAAAGCATCTTGAAAATCTGTCCTCCCGCATTTAAACACGTGATAGCACAGTCTTTAATTACACGGATGGTGTTCAACAGATAAGACAGCAATGGAGTACTTCTTAATCTTTATTATCCAGGTGCGTGCATTTCATTTTATTTGCTGTACAGTATTAAAATCCTTCAGTGGAAGTGGGATCAGCTTCACTGCATGTCGTGATATCTAAGGGCCCCAAAGCATAAACTTCCTTCTACTTCTTCTAGGTTTTCTCTATTGTCTCAATTTTACAAGTGAGAAAAAGGAAGAAATTCAAAGCAGTCACTTGAGAAGCATTCTGCAAAGTGGATGAGCCAGACTTAAAACAACATCACTTCTTCTCATGTTGCACAATCACTCCGATCTACTGAGAAAGGTGAGGAAAAAAAAAGCGCACACACTTGGTGCAGATTTACAGACAGCTCCACTAAAATATTAAAGTGCTCAAAAAGGTTTAAGAACCCTAGAAAAGCTGGGCAACTAACTAAGGACCTAAGGCACTATTTGCTATGAGTGCTCAGCATCTGAGAAGTGAAGGGATGGAGATACAGATTTTGTACTGGAAGACACAAAGAGGAATTGATGAGCTGACAGAACAGATATATAAACAAAATAATTGAATTTACTTGCACAGGATCATCTAGGAGCTACTACACAGAACAGACAGAATCACTTTTCAGTATTGGTTTTTCCTGCCTTTACAGCTTTTGTTTGCGTTGTTCATTGCCTACCTTCACCACTTAAAAAGAGATTGAAATCCTACAGTCAATAGTCTTATGTACCTTATAATCCACATTCATCCAATGACCACTTCATAACATTAAATTGTGTAAAAGAAAAAAGTTTCTGCAAAATCCTCATGTTGCCTTGTCAAATTCCTCCTCAAAGGGCAAAAATAAGGTTGGCTCTTGTAAAATACATCCTGTATTACTTCATTTTTGAGTAGTCAAATTTACAAAGCAAATACTATAAAGTACATGTAAATTCAGCGTGCCTTTTAAAATTTGTATGAATTCAGAACATATACTATGAAAAATATATACACACACATTTTATATGACTCTTCATACGGTATACAAAGAAAAGCCATTATTCATAATCTAGATGAATGCAGACTGGAACATCACAATATTCCAGTCCATGAATACTGAGCAGAAGACTTGCTGCTGTATGGGTTTATTAGCTCCATTTCAGTACCAGTCCTGCCAGACCAGATGTCTGTGCGTTATGTTTTCCATATAGCAAGATGATGGCAGACGGACTGTGTTGGATGGTGCCATCTCAGACGTAGCAGGCCCTAGCAGAAGCTACGGGGCTCTACATCAGCCCCTGCTGACCTTCATTCAAAGGCTCTATGGCCGCAGCTTTTGATAACACCACACAAACCCTCAAGCTTCCAGAACTTCCTACCTCACTCCAGATCCTGGGCAAATCTATGTCTGCTGAGCACAGATGAGCTCCTTGGCTCAAGGCTGTCTTTACTGCTGCTCCTTCTGTGCCAGGAGGTCAAAGAATCGCAGGGGTTGAAAGGGACTTCTGGAGATATCTAGCTCAGTCCCACTGTCAAAGCAGGTTCCCTAGAGTAAGTTGGGCAGGTGAGTTTTGAATATCTCCAGAAGAGACTACACAACCACCCTGGGCAGCCTGTTCCAGTGCTCTGTCACTTACGCAGTAAAGAAGTTTTGCCTTGTGTTCAGATGGAGTTTCTTGCGTTTCAGTTTGTGCCCACTGGCCCTTACCCTGTCTCTGGGCACCACCATCCTCTTACCAATAGTCCCAGGTAGCTCAGCCTTTCCTCTTACGGAAGATGTTCCAGACCCCTCATCACCAAGCCGCTCTCTGCCATCCAGCAGCGCTCCTGGTTATCTGGAGAGGTCCCAAAGTATTGGAGGCTTGCCAATGTGACTCCCATCTACAAGAAGGGCCATAAGGAGGATCCAGGGAACTACAGGCCTGTCAGCCTGACCTCAGTACCAGGGAAAGTTATGGAGCAAATCATCTTGGGTGAGATCAATCACACAGCACGTACATGGCATCCATGGGATCAGGCCCAGCCAGCACGGGTTCATGAAAGGCAGGTCGTGCTTGACCAACCTCATCTCCTTCTATGACTGGGTGACCAGACTGGTAGACAAGGGAAAGGCTGTTGGTGTAGACTGTCTAGACTTCAGCAAAGCCTTTGACGTGATCTCTCACAGTATTCTCCTGGGGAAAGTGGCTGCCCATGGCCTGGACAGGTATATCCTTCTTTGGGTAAGGAACTGGCTAGAGGGCTGTGCCCAACAGGTAGTAGTTAATGGAGTTAAGTCCAGCTGGTGACCCATTACAAGTGGCATCCCCCCAGGGGTCGGTACTGGGGTCCATCTTGTTTAATATCTTTATTGATGACCTAGATGAGGGGATTGAGTGTACCCTCAGTAACTCTGCAGATGACAACAAGTTGGGAGGTAGTGTCGATCTCTGCCTGAGGGTAGGGAGGCCCTTCAGAGTGAATGGGATGAGGTTCAACAAGGCCAAGTGCCAGGTCCTGCACTTTGACCACAGTAACCCCATTCAGCTCTCTAGGCTTGGGGATGAGTGGCTGGATGACTGTGAAGAGGAAAGGGACCTGGGGCTGTTGGCTGATGCTCAGCTGAACGTGAGCCAGCAGTGTGCCCAGGTGGCCAAGAGAGCCAATGCCATCCTGGCCTGCATTAGAAATAGTGTGGCCAGCAGGAGCAGGAGGTCATCACCCCCCTGTACTCAGCACTGGTGAGGCCGCACCTCGAGTACTGTGTTCAGTTTTGGGCCCCTCACTACAAGACATTGAAGCCCTAGAATGCATCCAGAGAAGGGCAACAAAGCTGTGAGGGGTCTGGAGCACAAGTCTTATGAGGAGCGGCTGAGGGAGCTGGAATTATTCAGTCTGAAGAAGGGGAGGCTCGACGGAGACCTCATTGCACTCTACAACTTCCTGAAGGGAGGTTGTGATGAG
The DNA here is from genome assembly GCF_016699485.2 of Gallus gallus. NCBI lineage: Eukaryota > Metazoa > Chordata > Aves > Galliformes > Phasianidae > Gallus > Gallus gallus. Next base: position 145,298,528 of record NC_052532.1, read on the forward strand.
GAGGGGTTTGGCCTCTTCTCCCAGGCAACAAACAGAACCTGAGGAAATGGCCACAAGTTATGCCAGAGGAGATTTAGTTTAGACATAAGGAAATGGTCTGCCCAGGGAGGTGGTGGAGTTGCCATTCCTAGCAGTGCTCATGAAGCATCTGGATGAGGAGCTACGAGATATGGTTTAGTAGCTTGTGGTAGCAAGAGTAGTGGGAGGACAGTTGGACTAGATGATCTTGTAGGTCCTTTCCAACCTTGTGATTTTATGATTCTATGATCTTTGTAGCCCTCCGCAGGACTATTTCTAGAACAAGTTCCCTGTCTTTTTGAATAGAAGCCAGAACTGGACACAGTACTGCAGCTGTGGCCTCATCAGGGCAGAGTAGAGGGGAGGATCATCTCCCTTGACCTGCGGGACATGCTCGTTTTAATGCACCCCAGGATACCATTGGCCTTCTTGGCCACAAGAGCACAATGACGGCTCATGGCCAACCTGTTGCCCACTAGAACATCCAGGTCTTCTCTGCAGCAGGTCAGCTCCTAACCTGTACTGATGCCTGCAGTTATTCCTCCCCAGGTGCAGGACCCTAACTTTGCCGTTGCTGAACCTCATTAGGCTCCTCTCTGCCCAAATTGAGGGAAGGTACCACTTGCCATTCTCATTACTTTGCAGTGCCTAGGTTTCAGCGTGCCACCAGGATGGTGTACGGCCACATGGCCCGCAACGAGAAAGGGTTATTTTGTCAAATGCAGCAGAACTACATGATTCTAATGAAATCTGAAGGGAAGAAGAACATCTCTTCCCCACAGGCTTTTTTCCCTGTGGATTTTAGTGACCCAACACGAAAATTGCTTCTTTATGAAAGGAAAAAGAATAAGAAAGAACTGTCCTGCAACACTCAAACAGCAATGCAGAACCTTCTTGTATAATTACAAAAAAATAAAAAAATAAAAAAATCAAGCCCAGGAATTCACAAATCCTTCCAAAAGCTTCAAGCTGGATCCAACCTACTGACAAACGCAGTCCCAAAACAGACAGCATGCTCTTTATTCTATTCAATTCTGTATCAGCATACAGCAAATTCCATCTCAGTATATACCTACCAGATTTTGTACAAGCAGGATAAAAAAGGCTAAAATCCCATTACCTAAACTAGAGCCCTGAAAAACACAAAAATTGCTGCTGCTGCCACCCTGGGGTGTGCAATAGGGCAGCTGTCCCCAGCAGGAGTTGTGTACCTCTCACCTTTCAGGGCAGCCCCTTCCCCCACCTGTCCCCTTCACGTCAGAGAAGCAGAGCATTGCTGCCTCTCATTCCTGGAACAGAAAAATCCAATTTTCTCAGCGCTGCTGTAAAGCTTTGAGCAGCACTGATCTTTCCTAATGAAAAGGATGAGGGCCATGTGAAAACGAGAACTGCTGCCTGTTCCTCTATATCAGTGCAGTGAAGTATGTATTCTAGGGCAAACATCACAGTGGAACTTAGAAGAAATATACTCAGATGTAGCATGGGAAGATTTGACTTTTCAAGACCTCCTCGGGAACAAATTCTTGCAATTACATGCATTTGCAGAACGTGCTTTAAGAACAAGGTACTTCAACCTGCTTAAATGACTTTGCCAGCTTAGGCTCCGATATGATGGATGCCAAGCAGCATCAATTCCTGAAGGTAGAACCCAGCTGAGATCACCTGCAGCCCCATGTAAGACACTGGAACAGTCAAATACCATCAGATCTAGAATGTCACTACTGGCAACATTCAGTCCTTGCTCCACAGAACACAGCCAATATGTACTTATCATTCCCAGATAACTTAATCCAGTGCTTTAAAAAACCCTACCCTGGTGGTATCCATCTTCATGAGCTTCTGGGACTGAGGCCAGAGCAAATACCTCGGTTTTCCCAATGATGGACACTGCAGTCACATGGAGCCAGGAAATAGATAGACTTTAAATGTTTAATGCAGCTCAGCTACGCACCACTGACCATGCAGCCTCACACGCCACAGTGATAAACAGTTTTTATATTTTATCTCAGCTTACATGGCACGCACACCCACGTTTCTGTTTAGATTAATATGTATACTTTGAGTAACGGCTTAATTAACTTGTTAAACATTTAGAACGTCTCCAGATGAATGGTATGTAAATGACCCGCATAGATTTTTACCTTGCATTTTTCTACCTCCAGCTTTATTCAGAGAGGGAAAAACATAGGCAGTACCCAACAGCATATCTGAATTGCTTTCACATTTACAAGGTGCTTCTCACATTTCTGGTTAGAGCTGTCGCAGGATAAAGATGAAAAAGATGGTGTGAAGTGAAAACATAATAAAATGAGGAACAGAAAATAAGAATTGAAAAGTGTACACCGAGCTAATAGATCTCATTCCCTTAAACCGAGATTGCCCAGTACCCCTAGAACTGTAAAGTAAATAAATATGGCACTGGACCAGTATAGGAGAAGACAAAAGCTCAGTGGGGTTCCTGCTTTTTAATTGCATCTTCAGGAGACACTGCACCTTTTCTAGGACTTTTGCCTGCGCTTCACACGAGAGCCAAACACCTTCAACCAAGATGCAGAAATGTTCTGTATAATAAGAACAAATACAAAGAAAAAATGCCTCCTTGAAGACTGTTTTTATGAGTACCTTAATTCCCACTGAACGTTACAGAAAGGTGTATGGACTTCTAGCTTTACACGTTAAATGCCAAGACCACCGAAATATAAAAGATATCTATCCATGGTAACATTTCCTAATCATCAAAAGGAGTCTTCAGTTTGAAACCACATTTGTTATCTTCATAGGCATTAAGTGCTTTTTTCCCTCTCCTCCTTTTTTGAGGGTGTTTGTGGCACCTCTTATATCATTTCAAAAAGAAAAGCCATGGAAGTGGTAAAGATACTACAGAAAATGACACAAAATCAGAAAGTCAGAAAAAAAATAATTATTCTTCAGGCTGATAGAAAAAATGTGACAAGAATCTTGCCAAAAGACAGAGTAAAATAGTTCTGGGCACTATGAAATGAAGTACTATAAATAGCAGTTTAATTTATTATACTGTTTACAAATTCATATGTATCTATTACTAAACATTATTTTGTAATGTAGCTTGCAAATTTTGCCTGCCTGCAATAAATCTGTCATAACTTGAACTTTCCTTGTCAAGAGAAAGAATTTATTCCAAGACATTTTCTTACCCCTTCTGCAAAACTCCTTGGATGTTTCATGTAAAATCCTCAACAGTTAAAAATACATCTGCTTACCTTAAGGAATGTAGCCACAGAGCACATTTCCCTTTTTCCAGAACCTGATTCCTTGTATTTTGATAGTTTTAAGAATTTTAACATCATAGGTTAAATCAACAGCACACGCCCAGTCTACAGAACTCTTTTCTCCATGGATTTCTACAAATACATGCCAATGAAGATGTGCCTGTACCTGTATACATAAATCAAGAGTGTCAGGACATTACATATATATAAATCTAGAAGTAGGTAGGTTTCTGCAGAGTTTGAGCTCTCTACAATACAGGAGTTACTACAGATTCTCAGGTAAATCTGAAACTGACAGCTGTAAAAACCCAAGTCTTACACAAACAAGTAATTCCAGTCTGCCAATTAATTGCATTTAACATCCAGCTTCACAAGCTATATTGTGTAAGGATTTAATTACTTCAGCAACAACTCGCACCTAAAAAAAAAGTCTTAAAATTGTTTCTTAAAATCATTTCTATAAAAGAGGAGATGTTTATTGGAAGTCCCACTGCAATTAGGTGGCTGAGTCATGAATTATTTTGCTATACAGAACAGCGTATGGCCTAATTGCAGGAACAGGGATCTAACATTTCATTCTAGGCTTTGACATGAACTCCATGCATAGCCTTCGGGAAACAAACTCTGCAGATGGGTAGACTGAGGATAACTGTATACAGTCAGGATAATTGTACTTACTCACTGGACATCAAATTAAATAATAATTGTAAAATGACTTAAAGAGCAATATTAGCATAACAAATAACCACCACACCACAGTGCTTTTGAGAAGACTTCAGAAACTGTTCTTGGACATGAAACGTCCTGGAAATAATCAACTCAACTTCAATTAAATACTTTAAAAAGCCAATTCAGTTCACTGGTTGTTATAGACTGCATACATTTCCCAGTCTGGTTTCAAAGTCTAACAAAAGAGTTCAGCCAACTCTAGTTTTGCTGGAACTGTCTGACAGGCTCACAACTGGTATAGAGTCTAGTTAGTATTAGAGGAACAGTCGTCTTCCAACCAACAGCCAAAGAAACAAAAGCCAATGTAATGAAGCACTCTATTTGCTTACCAATTGTTCCAAAGTGCATCTGAACCAAAGTTCACTATTTTCTTGGCAGCTACCAGCTGAGAACTTGCAAGGGACATGAACAGTAGATGATATTACCCTTCACCACGTACTCAAAGTGCACCTAATAAACCAACGTTCTTTTGCTGCAACAGAAGCAACAGGATGATGCACATCATCTACATATGTACGGTTGGCACTGAGGAATTTTCCAAGCCATTTCCAACCACCTCAGAGAGAAATTCTTATTCTCAGAGCATTGATACATCTAAGATCTCACATGGGAACAGAGCAATAACAACCTCCTTCCAGACGTTCAGCTTGCTCCCACAACTCACCACAGATATCACTGTCTGTAGCTCGCTTGCTCTCTTATACTGTAGAGTCTAGAGTTTAAGCAAGAGTGCAAGAGTTCTCACAGCAAGAAAGCCTGGAAATTCAATGGCCTGCCAATACACCCCAATTGGAGAAGAATTCAACATTCACCTAAAGTATTGAACCCGTTCTAAAGAAAAATCACTGATCAAGATCTTTGGAAGGCTTCCTCCTCAACAAGTTCACGCAAGCCCACATATGTTTTTAATTACATTCAATGACATCCAGTTCCCTCCAGGTAAGGCTCCAGCATAGGAAGGGGCAGGCCAGCAGCCGTTTTAGTATTGGGGTTGGCAACTATGAGCCTATGCCACAAGTAACACCAGTTCTCATCCACTGGCAGTTCAGGTGCCTGACAACCTTAGCAAGCAAGAGGTTAGCTTTCACCTTAAAGGAGTGTACTTTTTCCTAGTGTCTATCACTGCAATTCATATCTAACACTGCAATCAACTATCAACACTGAAAAGACTCTAAGTGATATACAACACCTACGTGCTTAGCAGCAGGCTTGCTCTGAGCATATGCATACAGTATTTTAATCCTTGTGTTCCCTCTTTACGCCGAAGTTCTTGTCTTATACAACCCAACATCAACATCATCTTACTGAAATCCTGAAGTGCAGTCATATTTAACAACTCAAACTCTGGAATTTTCAAGTAAGAATTTTCTATTTCTTGGTAGAACTTAAGCAGCAATAGCCACAAGTACAAAACGTAAAGCAAATGTTTTTACCTGACTTTCCATCATGACTAGTCCTCTTGTTTCTGACATACTTCCAAAGCAGCAAGGAAAAAATTAGAATCAGAATATCCTACAAACTGGAGATTCTCACAGGTACATCAGTTCCATTTAGTTACTGTCCCATACTTTAAGAGACAGGTTTATGTGGAAAGAAGTCTATTTACCTCAAAAACTAGGAGTATGAGAGGCACAGTATGGATACTTAAATACAAAGCTCTTGCTTAAAATTTCCAGATACAATAATTCTAAGCACCTAATTTTTCAAACACCACCACAACTACCTGTAGCAATGGCCCAACACCTTGAAAATTAGGCTGCATATTTAAGTATTTTGAACTTTGGATCCATAACTGAAAATTATTCTTAATGACTGTGTTAGTGTTCTGACCTTGAATGTTTTTAAGCCATCTACTATGGTTTTGTAATAACGTCTATTGCAATGAGCATGACTGGGTATGTCAAGGGTTTTGGTAGCTATCAAATGTACAACATGAAGATACTACAATTAAACAGAAAATCCTACAATTAAAGAGACTAGAGCCTATTTTTGATTTGTACTTTAATCTCTTAAAAAAGGCAGTTCTTCAAGATGACCATTTCTTCACTTTCCAGACATAACCACTTAGAATTACATTTTACCCTCTGACCCTTAGCAGAAAACACATTAGCGTCAAGTGAGAGGAGTGCTGATGTGATGTAAGAGATGTGGGCTCAGTGCTGTACCCTGCTACAGGCTTTCCCACTCGACTTCTAGCAAGTCCCTTGAACTTGGTACCTCTGACCTCCACCTGGAAAACCAGTCTTAGCCTCCTAATACCCACAGCACATAACTACTGTTGAAGCCTTCCATCCTTGGTGACAGAGGTCATCCAAGCTTCCTAATGAACACGCTGGCGAGTTTGTTCTCTCCAAGAGAAGAACATTCTGCATCCTTGCTATTCTCAGCAGCTTGCTATATAACAGCACAAATCTTCAGGTTCTTTACAAGTACTGAGCACAGACACTTTAGATTCTGCGCATACATTCAGCTTGCCAGCAGAAACAGAAAAGCCACTAGATGAGGCACACATCATGGCAAGAGCAAAGAACTTCAGCATAAAGTTTAGTAATGCATTGGAACAGGCTGACCAGGAAAGCAGCAAACACCTCCAGGAACAGTGACTCCAAGAAACAAGGAGACATGGCACTGAGGGACATGGTCAGTGGGCATGGTGGTGATGGGTGATGGGTGGACGTGATGATCTTAGTGGTGTTTTCCAACCTTAATGATTCTGTGGGGGAGAATGCCAAGGATGTTGTCTCACTTCAGCTACATAGCCTGGAGTGGAAGCCGCAGAGCTCATGGTATCTTAAAACACATACAGACACAGAGACATCTCCTCTCCCCTGGTTTCCCATACAAAACTTTCACAAGGTCAAGAAGTCAGCTTGCTCTGAGGGTATGGGATTGCATACAACCCTTTGCAAAGGCAAGGAAAATAATGCAGATAACTATTAAAATACCTCTTTCACATCATAAAGCAAATCTGCCGAGTCCAACTGTTCCATACTTTCAGTTTATTAAATTGCCATGTTCATAAAACTTAAGTGACCCTAGCATGCATTACCATTTATCTAGCAATCCACACTTTGTCACAAGATGTTTCTCTCTGAACTGTATTCCTTGAAATGCAAACCTTCTTAAGAATTACGGTGGGATTTAAAACGTACTATAAACTTACTGCATAACATAGCACTGACAAAGAGGGGGACAGAAAGTCACCAAACTGATTTCTACCAATTCAGATATATCAAAGTGCATGCCTGTAGATGGGTTAGAGAAAAAGCTTTGAGACAAAAAAAATATTGGTAGTATTTGAACTGGGAGAGCTGAAGCAGCATCTTACCCTTATGTAAAGCATGGAAACTAGCAAAAGTAGGTCTACTTTCCTATAGATTTGGTCAATGCTAATATGGAAAGCTACAGTTTTTCCTTTTGCTCAGTACAGTCTCGACTATTTTCCTCTCCAGTTTCTAATTAGGGTTGAGCACATGCCACAGCTTTTTCCCCACAGGCTGAGCACTAACAGGATCTCTCTCCCACCTACAGCTCAGCAAGAACTTAAATTATTATTTGGATCCCTAATTCTTCAGACTTCGAACTGCAGCATCAGCGGGGTGAAAGGGACCTCAGGCAGTCTCCAGTCCAACTCGCTGCCCAAAGGAAGGTCTGCTAGCAGATTTTGACCAGCCCACATGGGGTACATATACAGTTGGGTGCTGCAAGCCTTTAGCAAGAGACCTTCCACAACCTCTTCTGGAACTTGTCTCAGCACTTAATTTAGTTCAAAATTCATCAGAATTCCAAATTTATAGGCTGGTAATGGAGGAAGATGAGAGAAGCAGACAACTCAGCTGCATAATGCTGGTTTCCAGAGACTAAGAGTTGAGAAACAAATGCCAAAGCTATACAGCTATTAGTTTATGTTGAGGGATTGACAACCATACCTACGGAACTCAAGGTGGGTATATATCCTATCACTACGAAAGCAAAGTGACTTAACTAGGTTTTACAAAAATTAACTGGAGCTCCGTGCATAAGTTAACAGCAACTTCAATCTCCTTTCCTTATTACATCTGTATAATTTATTAGCAAATAGACAAAGTGAAAATTGTGGCTAGCATAAATCATCAAATGCATAAGCCCTTCCAAAGGGCCAGATGATCACAATCCCATAAAGCATTATTTCACCCTCCAAAATAAATACACTTATGCTACTTTAAACAATTTATAACCACTGATAAAAAGTCTCACTGCAAAACTTATTTAAACTATTCTAATAGGATTTTTTCTAGCTCATTAGAATTACACTTTTACAGTCTTTAAGAATAGGCCTAACAATTAATTCTTAACCTTCTTAGTAGCATCACCTGCTCCCAAAGGATTAGAATTCAGGAACATCGTGCCATTCCATCCAACTAGATCACACGGCTTCTCGGTATCAAGGCAACAGACTTCTTACTCCAGTAAGTCAGAGCTGCCGATTTTTACCACTGCCCAGGTATAGACCTCTGGGAACAGATACAAGCCTGGATCACAGAACTCACAGATTGGAGAACAGCCCAAGCTGGAAAGGGCCTCAGAAGATCATCAAGCCTGACCTTAAATATCTTACAGCTCATATCTAAACGGATGTAAACTGCATTTCCACAGTGCCTTTTGCTTTTTGAAGAATTTGACCTATTGCAGTCACCTAGCTTCAAGTCACTTAAAACTTAAGGAAAAGATAAATAAATAATGGGATGAAGAGGCAAACAACCTGAACTTCTGCTCTCTCATCAATCCTCATGTTCATCCTCAGGCAGATGAATACCACAGTGTATGCGATGTGACACAGCCTGAAGAGAATACGAGCGTCTAGTATGAAGCAGAGGCTTCCTTGTTACCCTAGTAACCACAGAATAATACAGCTTAATGTCCTTCAAGCTAATAAAAATATCCTACAACGCTTATAAGGAAACTTTGCAAAAAAAATGCTCTGTTGAGACAGATCTCCTTCACAACAATACAATCATGTCACAACTCTGGGTACTGTTTGTAAGATAGACAATTTTAAGACGACTCTAAGCGAGTGGCAACACCAGAACAGAGAACCAATTTAGGAGATAATTTAACTTTTACCTATTTGTCTTTTACTTCAGAAGCAGCACTACGTTGTCATATCATTTTGATTATAATCAAGCTTTCTTTAATGATATAATGTTTGCCACCAAGGAAAGCTCACCAGGAACTTATGGGTTACAGATCCAGTTATTTCATTAGCAGATATTCTGGAAGCCTCTTCACTCCTGCTGAGTGTCTACCATTTACCTTCTAACTTGAAGAAAAAAAAACCAACACCAACATCTTGCCATGACCACAGAAAGTCGGTGTGACTTACCTTATATAATAATTTATTTGAATACTATAAGCTTGGTTTGGATAACTTGAATGTTCTGAAGGACTACTTAGGATGAACTGAACAGCTTATTAGGATGAATTATCCACAGTTTTTGGAAGCGACCTCTATCTTAAGCAACTCAGTATTTGATCCAGAGAAAACTGATCAGCCCATTAACTGAAGTTGTTTCTTTATCTAAGCATCAATACACAAATTAAAAACTTCTAAAATCTTGAGAGTTTATTTTTTAAGTTTCGGTTCATCTTCAAGTATTGAGTAGCTTCTCCCAACATACTACTTCTATGCTGAGAATATGAAGTACAATTTACTCATAATCTCCCATCTATTTTGATCATAAACTTCTGATGTAATTTTCTTAGGAAGTTATTTTGCTCTTTCTACAATAAGACAAGTTTCAATTACAGAAAAAATATCTCACAAACTATTTCCTTCTAAATCAACATCCAGAATATACTGGACTATTCCAGTGTTCAGAACTCTCCTAGTAAGATATCAATGTCTATGAGATTACATCAGATGTAGGATATCTAGTACATAACATGGCAAAAAAAAAAATCTTCCTTATGTGCATTTCAAATCTCATATTTGTGCAACTATTAAAATGAAGTCAGCTAGAATGAGGAACTTGGGTATGCTCAGCATCCCAGATGTTCAGCTATTTATATTTTAATTCATGCACAAATGTTAATTTCTTTGTGTTTTGTCTAGGTTAAAGAAAAATAAAGCTTTTCCCAGATGAGTTTCACTAACATGACTGACAGCCATTTTATTTGCTACAAAGACACTCTGTGGTACCTAAACCGCCTTGAAGGTGGCTTTATTCTGCACACGTTCCATCCTATTGGGCCATGTCTCCAGCAAGAAGGCTGGCTGCCAGGCCTTTGTCATCCCTCAGCTGCCCATGAGGCCACACCACTGGGGCTCTATCTGCTTGGCTGCTCAGGCTGGTGTCACAACCATCGGCACTGCTATGGCTTCTACCAGGCAAACAGGTGGGGGCTCAGCTGGCAGGAAGGGTGGGCTTTGCTACGTTACAGTGAGAACATGTGCAAGAGATGGGAAAATAAGAAAACTTCCACAACAAAAGGCTACATCTTTCAGTGACAGCTTCTCTTCAGAGAGAGGGGAAAAGGAATAAGCCAGGCCCCAGCCAAAGTCACTTCTTTAAGACACTGTAAATTCCCATACAGACACCAAGTTTGTACTGCTTGAATTAGTGAGGAAAATGGTTAGGTTTATCTGAAGTGAGATCAAACAACGTGGCTTTACTGAACTCGTTCAGAAAGTTACCTAGTGATGAAATTCTCATCCAGAAAGGATGGTAATTTGTAGACCTAACCCTCAAGAGTAGTAGTCATAATGGTAAGAAACTACTTGAGAAAAGGCTGGATTCCTTTTGAGAAAGCCTGTATTTAAAGAACCACACACCCAGTGTCCATAACACCTTTCTTGTTGAATCACTAATCGGTAACCAGAATTTCTGGAAAACAGTCCACTAATTATTTTTCCCCACATTAAGTTGCCCTATGCAGAAAGGCCACTTCAATTAACATGAAGGTGTGTGGGGTTTGAAGCCCAGACTTTTCCCAGTCCTTTTAATCTAACCACGTTTATTGCTGACAGACAAAGTCTTTCAAAGGAAGGTGTTTTGATCATCTTGGAGAGGAGAATGTAGACTTCAATTACCGGCCCAATTATCCCAGCAAGGAAGGCGACACAACTTCTTAAATTTTAGAGTAATAAGTGACTTCCAAGGTTTACCTTTTCAGCTTTCAGCCAAGACAGATCTTCCCATTGTACCTCTCCAGAAAGCTGAGCTAACAGGACAGAAGCCACTATTTCTGAATAAAAGCTATCTGCAGGAGTTCAACGTACACCAAGATCAGTGATTTACCACCTATGGGCAGTATGTTTTACTCTTGAATATGCATAGCTCTAATTTGAAAAAAAAAAAAAAAAAGCTTTTTTTGCTTACATTATCGAGATAGAGTTGCTAGAAGTTGGAATGGGATAAAGAAAAAAAGAAACCAGAACGTCCTGCAATAAACAACAAATCATTAGATGAACAAGTTCCTAAGAACCCACGTACAGAGTACTGGGTAACTGATTTAAAACATGTATACCCTACTTTCTCTCCTATGGTGAGTTCACAAGGTAGCATTCCTTTTTAGAGATGAACACTTTGTAACCACAGCCTTTCACCTGATGAGCCCACTTCAGGCATAGGGCTGCACCACTACAGGCCACAGGTTACCCGCCTTCCCTCTTCTTCATTGTGTTCCAGAGCAATTCAGACCTAGAAGATCGAGTATCCTGACCTCAGCTTTCCCTACAACTCATTTGTCTTTTCAGAACAGAGTCACGTTGCATGCTTTGGTAGGAAAACTGAATAATGTGGAATTGTTTGATCAAAGAGTTACGGAAGTAGAAAGAGGCAGCAACCAAGAGGAGCTACTTTTCCATCCTCAGATCAGACACCACAATGCTAACCATGAGCTTCTTGTGATAGAATTCTTCAGCATATAAAGGTATTTTGAACATGCTTTTCAGGAGAATGCTTGTAGGTTCACATTGTCTTCCAGTGTCACACATCATCTTTCCTTGAAAAAGGGCCCTACGGTTAGTTACATATTCACATTATGTGTCCCATCTATAAAGCATTATCACTGACCTGTAGATGAACACAAGGGAACTACAAGCACAACAGTGCAAACCAAGAAGGTGGAAAGAGCAGCACCAGTCCATCGGGAGATTGTCCAAGGACAGCATTTGCTCACTGCGGTTCTTGAAAACCACCCTATTGCACAGGTGCAGAGCAAGTCCAGCAATTCCTCCATTTGCTGAATCAGAGGTCAATGCAGAGCAAAGCATAAGGCCTGGAGGCAGCAGGGCGATTTCCACAATAGCTGCAGACCTTTAAATAAAAACCAGTACTTGGAGTGGTAATAGGAACAGCACTTCTCACCAACAGCTGCTGACAGACTCATCTGATGAACAGATTTAGCATCTGAATGTGGTTGCTATGAAATCTGGTTACAGAGAAGCTAGAAGTGTTAGAAGAGGTTTGACTAAAAACTGCTCAGTGGTAAACAGATTCTTCAGAGGTTTGCAGCAGCTACGTAAAAAAAAACCAGCAATACTTCAGTAGGCAACAGAGGGTACACAGATGCTGATGGGAAAGATTTTAACACACCAGATTAAAGACCATTAGGTATCCAAACAGTAGAGGAACAATTCTAATGTGATCCATGATGTTACCTGTAAAGGCAGAGAGTTCTTCACACCTAATCTCATCACGATCGAACCAGATGTTCACCCTATCAAGAAGCAGCTGAATGGCTTCTCCACAACCTCAACAGAATTTGGGAATATCTGGATCCAGTCAGATTCCAGAACATGCAGACACGTCTACATTTTCTGCACCATGGTCAAGGACCAAAGACCAGCAGGCTACCACTTATCTTCCCCAGCCAACCTTTAACAACTACTGTAGAAGCAGATGATACTGAGGTAGTCTGCTAAGAGTCCACAGCTTTAGTGTTAAGTAAGGCTGCAGATAACCAGGCTGGGGAAATACAGCAGAGATGGACGTGAAGACTAACCTAACAAGTTTCCTCAAGCTTGATACTTGACATTAAAAGCTGTGGCCTCTCAACAGGCTAACTCAGTATCACCTGCTACCCAGTTTTTTTCCTACAAGAGTCTATAATTCCTCAGACAGTATTTGTACAAGGACAGCCACACAAGTAGATTCTACTCCAAATATAATTTTATAATCAGCAATGTAACCTATGCATAGAACTTGATTTTAGGGAAGGAAGACATCTGAACACCGGTAAATATAGTCTTGTGGAGGATGTAAAGCTTCAGTGTATCTGTGGGACTGACAACAAATCTCAGAAGAAACAGTTTCCAAAGGACAAAGAGAACAGTGTGAACTTCATAATCAAGTCTCTGTTCTACTCACTATTCTGTACTGATAAAATTCATGCAAACAGTGTTTAGGAGTTACCTCGCTCAGAACATAATGAATGAAACTGATCTGAAAAATCATGAGGCAGAGCAGGAGGTTCAGCCTGGAGAAGAGAAGGCTCCGGGGAGACCTGACAGCGGCCCTTCGGTATCTGAAGGGGGTGTATAATAAAGAAGGGGACAGACTCCTTAGCAGGGACTGTTGTGATAGCACAAGGTGAAATAGTTCCAAAGTAAAGGAGGGGAGAATCCCTGAAGACATTCAAGGTCAGGCTGGATGGGGCTCTGAGAAACCTGACTGGGCTGTTAGGTATTCCAGTTCATTGCAGGGAGTTGGACTAGGTGGTCTTCAAAGGTTCCTTTCAACTCACATGATTCTATGATGAAGAGAGAAAAGCATACTGCTAGCGAATATTCCAAGGCCTGAACATGAATTTGAGGTAGGTGAGACTCCAGAAGAATTTAAGTAGTTGCATCTGAGAAACTACTCCACAGGATTCCTGCTTATCCACTTCAGTTCCTGCAAACCTATATCTAAGATTTTGTCCAAATGGCCTAGCTGCTTGAAGGCTTACAGCTGGCAAGCCCCATGAGCCACATCCTGGAACCACAACGGGGCCACTTACCTGAGCTCTCCTGGGATCTACAGATCAGGCCAGCAAGCAGCTCAGTCCCTCAGGAGGCCTGATTGACTAAGCACCCCTCCGTGAATCCAGTAATGCAACAACATGGAAGTGCTCAGTAAGAACAACGGCAGATAACACTTCCACACAAAACCATGGAGTAGCAGGAAGCCGTAGCAGTGCAGTTTCTCTCATCTCACAGCAGTGCAGCAGCTGCAGCACTGATGAAGGACAGGCACCTTCTTTAGTCTCAGGAACTTCTCAATTGCCTTTTCCAAGAGAAAGCTACAAGCAAGGATAAGAAAATGCTCTGATCTTCCTGTTATACAAATACATAAGAGCAAATTCACAATTTCTGAGGGAACAACAGAAAAAGATTAAGTGTACAGTATGGACAGTAATATAAAGAAAAATAGCAGGGACTGAAACAGAGATTTCCCAGTACTGTTTATTCACTTCATATTAAAATGTCACTGCAAAAACCACAAAACCAACACTGTGAACACCAAACAGATACCAAAGGACTCCTCTCATCCGAGGACCACAGCATTTCAAGTAAAGGTCTACTGCTGCTCCGGGATGGTATATGGGTTCCCATTTTCCTCCCATACAGTTAGAACTTCTGTGTTTTAACTGGTGAGAGGGCCTCCCTTTGAGGAGCTGGCATTCTACCTAAGTAAGGAGATGGGTGCTTGCTGCAGTAAGGCTGCACACTTCTGTGTACAGCAGGTTCCTAAAGAACCAGCACACAAAGACACCGAGCTCTTTTGCAATACATATTTCTCATGTAAGTTCCTCCACATCTCCTAATGAAAGGGCCAGAAAAGGGAAGGCCAAAACTGGGGAAGATATAAAAACACATCCTCTCCAGTGCATAGCATGTTCAGTAAAATCAACATCAGGAATCACTGTATCCATTCTGTTTTGGACAACCTCCTGCACATTCAGTACAATAAAGAAACTACTCTCATCCTTGCCCCCAAATCCCCTGCTGCATAGTGAGGAGGTTATCTGTTAAAAGAAGCAGATGGAAGAGGTTTAAGTGGTACCACACCGATCCTCTCTCCTCCCAAAACCTAACAACATGCCAGCAAAAGCAATGGAAGAATTTGTTCCAAATCACTGCTTGGATTTCAGTTGTGGATCACAGCATTACCCCAGCAGAAGGTGACTCATACTTCTCTCTTTCAGGCATTGTAGGGAGTAACCTGCATGTCAGCTACAAAGAATCTCGCTGTTTCTGAGACTAGCAGAGCAGATGCCTTCCTCAAGCAGTGAGATGCAGGGCCTGGATTTGATCAGGCTCAGGAGCACTCTGACCAGCTAGATTTTTTTTTTCCTGAGGCTATGAAAGGCATCTGAGAGAATGCTCCAGAAGAAACATTTCAAGGTGATCATCTTCAGCCCCCAAATTCTTTTCAAAAAGAGACTGAGACAGGGGAGGTTTAGGTTACATATTAGGAGGAAGTTTTTCACACAGAGGGTGGTGATGCACCCATAGGCTGCCCAAGGAGGAATAGGTTGCCCAAGGAGGCTGTGGATGCCCCATTCCTGGAGGCATTCAAGGCCAGACTGGATGTGGCTCTGGGCAGCCTGGTCTGGTGGTTGGCAACCCTGCACATAGCAGGGGGGTTGAAACTTGATGGTCATTGTGGTCCTTTTCAACCCAGGCCATTCAATGATTCCATTAAATCCTAAAGCTAAAAACAACAATCCCCCCACTTTTGACCGTTTTGCAGCAAAAGAGGAGCAAAATTTGGAACCTGGAGATAGAAGATGACTACCAGGAAAGCCCTTAGTGACATTAAGTCCTTTGGGCAACAGAATAATACACAGGATGAAAACACACCTTCAAAAAGAAGTAAAAAACACAGCAAGAAAACCCCTCAGTGTACAAGTAAGGACTGCTGTCTGGTAGCTCACAAGACACACCTGCAGGATTCTGTACTATGTCCAAATGCAATAAAACACACAGGTGGGTGGAGGAAAAAAAAAGATTCTGCCCCCCCCCACATGTAAGTTTTGCATAAAAGCAAAACCTTTCAGATTCATTGTTTTATTCTGACAAACCCAGCGAGCTTCTAAAATTTAACACTGAAAATACTGAAAGGAAATTTCAGACGAAAAGCAGTTCTTGAGAACAGACTCCGTTTATGCATTTCTAAAGGGATCTTATCAAGTTCACGTCTTATTTTTGAAAGAAAAAAAAGCCTACTGATTTTCTTGCATATTTATAAAATGTTTCAAGTAAGACTTTGTGAAGCAGTTAAAAAGATGTTATAGCAATGTGAGAAACTGCAAGCAGATCTCATCAGAAGAAAGTAGGTTGATTAGTCTTGGCTTGTGCTCTACCCTGTGAAATACACTAAGAGTGAGAGGGCAAATGGCACCCACAGCCTCCTACCAAAATGCAAACTAGCTTGTCACGGCAAGCTCACACACCGCCCAGAGGAGATCTATGTGGCTATTTCTTGAAAGCACCTTTTCTTGCAGCTCATCTGGAAACCGGGCCCGACTTTTTCTTCACAACATGCAGGGCACTTCAAGTTCAGTGCCCTCATCCAATTCAGTGGGATCCAATTCATTTCCAGCTCAAATTAAATTGCAGTTGAGTCGATACTCACATGGGAATCTTCAACACTATTAATCTTTGGTTAAGGTGGCTCCCTGCCAACAGGAACCACAACGGGAACTCGAGAAAGAAATACAAATCTTACTTTAAAGAACTATTTCACCATAGACCACTATAGTAATTGATCACTGTACTTTAAAATGCTTTGATAGTGTTCGCCTCATCATCCAGATTTTTTGCATATGGTAGCCACTGTATCTTAGAAGATGTTGAAGGTCTATCCATGTGACTTGAGCAATCACAGAATCATGGAATGGCCTGGGTTGAAAAGGACCACAGTGATCATCAAGTTTCAACCCCCCTGCTATGTGCAGGGTCGCCAACCACCAGACCAGGCTGCCCAGAGCCACATCCAGCCTGGTCTTAAATGCCTCCAGGGATGGGGCATCCACAACCTCCTTGGGCAACCTATTCCAGTGCGTCACCACCCTCTGTGTGAAAAAATTCCTCCTAATATCCAACCTAAACCTTCCCCTGTCTCAGTTTAAAACCATTCCCCCTTGTCCTATCACTATCCATCCCCCTCCTGTTTACATGCTGGTAAACAGCCATTCCCCCTCCTGTTTACATGCTCCCTTCAAATACTGGAAGGCCACAATGAGGTCCTCCCAGAGCCTTCTCTTCTCCAAGCTAAACGTGCAATATTTCAAGAGAAGCTAGTCAACAATAAATACATTTTTTATACCTTTTTGCTCTTCACCTGATATTTCATCAGCCTTCACCTAACCAAGGTGATTAAGCATCACCAGCATCACATTTAAAGAGCACAGCACCAACTAATCAAGCTAGCTCCATGACATCAACATTAGGAAAGGATAACATGCTCCTATCACACCTATAATTCTCTCGTCTAGACTAGGATTTAAGACAACACAGCTGCTGAAACACAGCCCATTGACAACGAAAAGCATTGGAGTTGCAGCCATTATTGTAACTGTACCTAGACTGCACTGTTTGCCTTAGTGCAGCAGAAACTGGGGACTAGTCCCATATTGGAAACTTTCAAGGAAGAAAAAAGAAAGCAGGAAGCTAATGATTAAAAGAACATGAAGATGCCACAGTTCTTGCTGCCTTAATCATGTAAATCTTTGTACAAGTCACTACGTGCCAAGATAAATTAGCACTGCAATCCCATTTGCTTCCCCCTGTTCCCTCTCAAAACGTTATCATCGCATCCCACCTACACAATTTACAAGGGGGTGAGAAAAAAAGATGTTTGAACAACACTTGCAATATTCCCGAAATTTAATAACCAGTAACTGCAGGTGTGCTCTTAGCTGCACAAAAAACCTTAAACTGAATTAAAGGGAAAATAAGAAAAGGAATGGATTTAACGATTCCGGGGCAGACACTTACTCAGGCATTTCAAATTGTATTCATCTAAAAAACTCTCAATTGTCACAGAAAACCTATTTTGAAAGTTTCAGTCTGAAGAGAATGCCTGCTAACAGAAGAGATTCAGCTGAACGAACGGGTACTCAGAATGTTTTATTTATGACCAAAACAACAAAATTCGTTCCTTCCACATACTAGCCAACTGAAGAGCAGACAATCATGGTTATTCTGAAAGAAAAGATGCAAGTTACTGCCAACTGTGTTGGCTATATGAAAAACAGTACTTAGAGAATTACTGTTGTCTACATATCAAAGGCAAAACAGAAACTCTGGTAAGCAATGATTTTTTTTTGATAGAATTTTCCAAGCTCTCGCTGCAAAATCTGTCAAAACAGCTTAATGAAGAGCAAGACAGAAGATAGTCAGCCCCAAGCATTAATGCTGTATTACTGCACTAAACTACAAAAGCCATTAAAGCCACTGTTGCACTCCTTAACACGTTACATAGCACTTTTACAACACAGACACAATCAAGTAACACTGCATGACTGAAGACAAATCTTGCCACATACTGTTCTACTACTTGACCATTTTAGCTATCCATATGTATTCACACACCTCCACAGCGCCATAAGCTACAGCAGCAATTAAGACCTGAAAAGAGAAAATGATGCTAAATGATAGAAGCATCATTAAGAGATTTAAAAAAAAAGATAACGATATGTTGTAATCTAAGCAAGCATCATCTAAACTTAACACATATAGAAAAGGAGTTGGCCTACCTGGCATTCTCAATAGAAGTCCAAAGGAACACCCAAAAGGAGGAGGAGATAAGATTTGATTTCAGTGCCCACATACGCGAACTATCATGTCATTTTACCTTGCAAAGGAAAATAAATCACTCTCAGAAGATATTGATGAGCCGGGGAAGGGGGAAGTAGCCAAAAATTAAAACAAGAAGACTAGTTAAAGGCACTCACTCAGTTTTTCATCATTTCAAAGTAGTAACTCAAAGTATCATGGAAGCAAGTGGGGAAAAAGTGAACCAAGGGAACACGAAGTATGAAACTCAGTTAAAAAGCTTTAGCAGGAAAACAGTAAAGGCAGTACGTTCCAAAGATGCACGAGTACTTTAAACAAAGGCTTTCAGACTAAGTTGAGCAACTTTAAAATAATCTTCTATAGCTTAAAATCGTGAGCTGTCAGATGTTTTTTTAGAGGACCGTCTATGTATGAATTCCCAACTTGGATCAGGAAACCTATAATTTTGTCTGACAGAATCATTTCATTAATTTCAACTTAAAACAAAGGCAGATTGACTTAAAAAAAGATCTAAATTCTACAGAGCAAGAAAGAAGTCTGGCAGTTATTTAACAAAAACACAAAGAAAAACTAAAAATTGGAGTTTAAGACTAAGTAAATTGCAGAGCGATGTCCTGTGTCCTGCAGTTGGGTACTCCTCCCACTGCAGACAGTTGTGATGTCCCTTCAAAGGGAAAAATAAAAGAAGAAAAAAGGACTATTATGGGTCTTCTATTATACTTAAAATACTTCAAAAGCAATGTCTGAGGCTCACATCATGTCAGAATTCCATCCCATTTCCCATGTTTTCTCAGAAATAGGTACACTCATTTCCCTGGAGGCACTCAAGGCTGGGCTGGATGTGGCTCTGGGCAGCCTGGTCTAATGGTTGGCGACCCTGCACATAGCAGGGGGGCTGAAACTCGATGATCATTGTGGTCCTTTTCAACCCAGGCCATTCCATGATTCTATGACTCATTTAAAATCCATTAATCTGTTCTTGCAATAAAGTGGTAAGTTTCACCCGACAAGCACATAAGAGGGTGACAGCTTGGCCTGGCAGGCCATGGAAGATGTGGACCACGCTTATTACCTGCTCTGCCTTTTCCACTTAAAGATGAGTAATCACTACACCAAGATTACTGCACGGGGGAAAGAAAAAAAAAGCCCACTTGCTAGAAAGACTTCAGGATTTCAGCCTATTCTTACTTCTACCATCTATGCATGGAAAGCATCTGTGAAAATCTCTATATACTCGCTTTGTTCTTTTGCAAACACTGCTTCAGAAGAGCAGTATTTTCCAAGTTTAACTCCCACTGGGTGTTTAGCTATTTCTTCCCGGAAGGCCAGAGCCTGTTTGCTGTCAAATATGTTATAGCACTGCTTCTTGAATACTGGTCTAAATGGTTCCCAAAAACAGAAAAAATACTTTCTTCGGTCAAAAAGAAATGAAAAATACATAGACCTTCCGAATATCTGGGGTTGAATCAGATGGTTATTTCCAGAACCTGAGGTTGGACCAGAAGATCTCCAGGTCTCCTCCAGCCTTAACCATTCTGGGGTTCTGTGAATGCTGGTAAATTCAACCTAGTCTGAGAAGTACTGATTAAGTGAAGGGCTAAAGAACAAAATTCAAAACTCTATAGTGATTGACAGACATTTTTATCATCATATTATCTAGTTTTAACAAGAATATGGTCCCCAATGTGCTAAATGATCTTTGAGTAGAAAGCATTTAATCTTTATAGCATTTGGAAAACAACGTTTTTCAACCAGACATTTGAGCAATTTGTAATTCCAAGTATAGTTTTCCAGCCTTAATCACCATTAAGTCACTTAAATACATCAATTATCATTGACTCAAGATGCTGATTTCACAATTAATAAATTTCAATAATTACTTCTCTCATATGTTTTAAATTGCCACACGGAATCTCTAGACTGGGAGGCAGATTTTCATCCTGATGACAAACACTGCCACACAGAACATCCAGTTTAGACATGTCCTTGTGATATTTCTTCTTAATATACCTATGCTGTTTAGCTCGCATCTTCAGTCAATCTAAATTAATGTCTCCTGGTCTTTGTTTCCTACTGAAAAAAAAGCAGTAGATTAATTAATATTTAATATTCACTGGTTTTCCCACTCCTCGAAATAAAGCATTTCCCAAGAGTATTGCTGCAAGTATTATCTGGTAGATTCTCCAAGACACGAACACAACAGTCCTGTCTTCGTAGCACTGGTCAGATGTCTAGAGCAACTACAGCAATGGAAGAACTGCAAACTGAATTGGTAAGATTGTTATTTCTGTGCTTCTACTTGAACAGAAATGAGGATACTTTTCTACTTCATGGGGTTCTACTAAAAATGGACATACTAAGCTACCACATGAAAAATATTATGCTAGGGTACATCCCATCTTCCCAATGCTACCACCTCTCAGCATTTGGAAGTACTTATCTGTAAGAATTGGAAGAGCCAAGGGTTAAGAGACATATTTGGCACAAGTGGGATCCAGAAGCTGGTATTAGGTGCCTGAACACGTGGGGTTTGAACAATGCATTTCAAATTGTGTTGCGAGTAGGAGTTCCCAAACTAAGCTTATCTATCATCACCAGTGATAACTGCTTCAAACAAGCACAGGAGTGCCCTCAAGTTCCCAAATCCAGACAGCAACCCTACACCTTTGACTCACTCTGCACAACCCAACGCCTCACACTGAGCCACCACATGTCCTTCATCCTCCTCTTCTGATTACATTCCTCAACCTGCAAAACAAGGCCGCCACTGCTTCACTTACTCTTTCAACAGTTTCTTTCTCTCCACATACTCATGCTAAAGCACATCTCCTGATAAGCATGGCTGGCTGGCAGCACTGCAAGATCAGCTCACTGCGAAGGTGATTGCTTTGTACATCACAAGCTATGGCCAAGTCTCTTGTTGGGTAGGAACTCCTGTGAGAGGCAGCACCTGAAGGAGGAAGGCTACCAACTGTGATTCTGTACCACCACAATCTTTCATCCAACACTGGTGGCACGCTTAGCTACTGAAAACTCCATCCTACAGCACAGGAAGCACTTCTAAAACCTTTCCCTTCTACTCGTCTTATGTATGGTCAGAAAGGGCCGGCAGTGCACCCATCCACTCAGCACTGACAGGACTTCTGCACCGAAGGCACGGTGTTCTGCACCGAAGGCACGGCTTTGATTCCCAGGAAGATCTAGACAAAAATGTTCTATTTGGAAAAGGCAGTTTACACTTAAACCAAAATTTCCTACTAAAGAACTTTAATTACCTGTTAAAGGCTATGGAGACATCCTTCGCTCTTCTTGCTAAAGCTGTGCACCACGCCTGAAAGGGATGCAAGGCTCCCACACTGAGCAGCACAAAAGAAAGCTAGACTTCTCGTTTTGCCATTAGGAGACTTCTCTGGGAACTGGGAGACCTGGATTTAAGTCCTGTTTAAGCCTATTTATGCATTTTTTTTTTCAATATTAAATAACCATTTAGTAGAAACGATGTTGTTAACAGCTACCTTAACTGCTTCTAACAATTCGCTTCAGAGTTGAGTGAAGGTCTACTCCCCTTTCCTTTCCCTGCTGGCTCTGTAAACACATTATTCGTTCCTGTAAAGTAAAACAACTTCATTGGGTGGAATGAAGGCCTTCCTTCGCTTAGTTTGGTCTGGTATGTGGTTAGACCAGGGAGGCAGAAAATTGAAGCCTGTATCTCAACTCGAAGAGGAAATTTCACCCGGCTTTTCTACTTCTTGTCAAAAGCAACTCTCTACTTATATAAGAGCACAAGGATACCCTCATCAGAAAATAACAGCAGGGACAACATGTAAAATGTAAAGATACCCACAGGTTACGAGACCTCATTGATCCGTTTTCAGGTACAACAATAATTCAGAGATGGCTTTGTATCAATATAAGCATATACCTGTTTTGTCTAGGTACGCATCCTCCAGAACCCCTAGGTATATCAGACTGTGATTATCTGTCCCTCAGTAAGGACTGAATGCCTTTGTGCAGCTGTATGTTATACACAAGAACTACTTGCACAGATGCATATCTGTGCATATGCATTCTTCCAGTTCAGCCTGCACCCCTATTACTGGTTACACTGACAGCACCTCACGTCTTATAGACTGCCTGCTAGCTCCGGCAAGCCCTGAAACAAAGCATCAACAAACCCACAAACACACCGTGAGGTAAGTTGGCTAGGGAGCATCTGGTACACTTTCAATGTTAAAAAGTGAATTAGAAGACGTGGTTTCAGCAAGCCAACAGCATCTCTCTCTCAACTGCAGCTTGCTTACAGACACCAGGACTGGCTAGAAGCAGGATTTCAGCCGCTTTTAGGTTACTTTGCATACAGGAAATCTAGAATTAAAGCGTTGCTGGTATGTCTTTCACTAGGAACCTCACTGAGAGCCAGAAGTTGAAGCCTTGCGGCACAAGACACGGCAGAGGAAGAACAAGAGTGGCATTCAGACCTACCCGAGCAGTGCTGAGTCAATGTAAGTATGGAAGTGGCAGTCACTTTCTATTCTGCTTCAGCATCTACAGATGTCAGCTCGGGTCTGAGCGCAGCCGCCCCGCCGCCAGGCACGGCGTGAGAGCCACGGCACTCAGACGCCGACTGAGCTCGCAGCCCTGACTAAGCACGGGGAAACCAAAGGCTAACGAGCGGATAACGCCAGCCTTCACTACTTGCAGAAAAACCTCCTCATCTGTAACGCGTGCGTGCACGGCAAGGATCGCAGGGGTAAAGAAAACGAAGTTATTTTGCACTCAACGCAGAAAATACGTTACATCAGTCTCGATACCCCCTACGTAAAAGTTCGGGCGCGTATCAAGAAAGCAGAAAGTTGCAATCCTTCCGAAGGCCCGGGCCCTGCCTGCCCTTTCCCTGCCCGCTTTCACCACAGCACGGCCGGACGCACGGTGCCGGCCCTACGCGGGCCACGAGAGCCCGGCGGCCGCGGTGCCGAACGGGCTCCGGAACGGGAAACCCAGGCCGGCGCCCCATCCCCACGCGCAGCCGGCTCCCGCACCGCTCCCTCCCCGGGGGCGGCGGCAGCGCCGTGCCCGCGGCGGTGCGCCCGGCGGCGTTCCCTCGTCGCGCTCCCGGCCCTCCGCCCGCCCGGCAGCGCGGCGTCGGCGGCTCCGCCGCGGGCCCGCGGCCGGCGCGGCGGCCGCGGGGAAGCGAGGAGAGCGCGGGCCCCGCCTGCGGGCAGCCCTCCCCGGCCGCGGGGGGCACGGCGGCCCCCGACCCCCGCCCGGCCCCGCGGGGACACGGCACCTCTTGACGCGGATGATCTGGTCGCGCATGGGGCGGATGTCCTGGAAGCTCTGCTGGTTGACCAGGCTGTAGACCAGGATGAAGCCCTGCCCGTTCTTGATGTAGAGGTCCCGCATGGAGGCGAACTGCTCGGTGCCCGCCGTGTCCAGGATCTCCAGCACGGAAGGCGACGCGTCCACCTCGATCTCCTTGCGGTAGAAGTCCTCGATGGTGGGGTCGTACTTCTCGATGAACGTGCCGGTCACGAACTGCACCGTGAGCGCCGACTTCCCCACCCCGCCCGAGCCCAGCACCACCACCTTGTACTCGCGCATCCTCCCGGCGAGGCGCGGACCGCCCGCCGCCGCCCGACCCGCACCTGCCGCCGGCCCCTCCTCACCCCCCCGCCATCGGCCGCCCCCGCCCGCTCCGCGCCGCTCCCGCCGGGTGCTGCCGGCCGCGGGGCCGCGCTCCCGGGCTGCGGCGCGGGTGAGGTGGGGCGCCCGCCCCGCCCCCTCCTTCCCCGGTCGCCACGGCAACAGCCAACCGGGCGGCGCGCGCCGCCGCGCGCGGAGGGGCGGGGCGGGGTGGAAGAAAGAGCGGGGAGGAGGGCGTCACGTGGCGCGCCCCGCCGCCTCCCCCGCCCGGCGGCGCCGGCCAACGGGCGAGCGGGGCGGCGGCACGTGACGCCGAGGAGCGGCGGCGACTCGGCGGGCGACGGTTTCCTCCCGGCCCCTCGCCCTGCGCTGTCGCCTTGGAGACAGCGGCCCCGCCCGCGCCCCCCGAGCCGCTCCGCGGGCCGGCTCCGCGACACGCGCTTCCCGCGGGGCCAATCGGCGGCCGCGCCGCCGTCACGCGGCGGGCGGCGTGAGCCAATGGCAGCGCGGGATGGGGGCGAGCGGGGCGGGGTCGGCGCTGGGCGGGGGCGCGGCCGGAAGTGCTGCTCGGGGGCGCGTGGCGGTGGGGCCGGGGTCGGTTGCTCTCTCGCCTCTCCTCTGTGAGGCTCCAATACCGTGCGGCTCTTGGAGCTTTTATTTTTGTTTTCTTAACCATCTCTGGTTGCGATCGGGTATAGAGAGGAGGGACTTTGTTCCCGTTAGGGGCTTGTGGCTCAGCCAGAGCCGCTGGTCTGCTGCTCTGAACCTTGTCAGAAAAGGGCTGTCGTGGGGCTGCGCTTCTCATCGAGCTCCTCTGCTTTCGCCTTGTCGCCTTTGTGCCTATTCCCCCCTGCTTTTCTTTTGGATCTGCGGAGCTTCCAAACGAACTTACCTCAGTAGGGTGCCCACGGATTTGGTCTGCCCGGAAGAGAGAAGTGCCCATAGAACCATAGGATGGCCTGGGTTGAAAAGGACCACGATGATCATCGAGTTTCAACCCCCCTGCTGTGTGCAGGGTCGCCAACCACCAGACCCTGTGCCCGTGTATTACACTGCCAAAGCAAAACCACAACGGCACGCATCCGTGTGATGTAAATACATGCAATAACGCAGGCACGAAGAGTTCCTACAGCGCTCTTGGGATCCATTTGGAAATGGCACTGAACCTGGCCAGGAGTTAGTAATATTTTCAGTGAATAATCTCGTTTCTGTTAGCGACCTGAGAGCTTCGGGTGATAAAACAGCCCACACAAGAACATGCAGAAGCAGAAAATGCAAGATAATGCGTGTGTGGGGTAATGAGTACTTGCACCATAAATCAAGGAGCTCTCTGGCAGAGGACTGCGAAAATACCCAGGCTTGTTAGTCAATGGGGAAAGGAAGCTAACAGTTTAAAATGCAGTTGCGAAGAGAGCCCCGCAAATGTGACTGATGTGTGTGAGGTCAAACCTCTGAGTTGCCTGTGAGACATTATTGTGTCCTGGACTGACGAACCGTGTCCAGGAGAAGGAACCTGTACAGAAATACACCCAGGAGGGTTACTGGAGCAGAGCAAAGCTTATCTACAAGAATACACTTGGAATATTTGTCTGGCTAATGCGGCAAAAGCAAACGTGGAGGAGGGAGTATGGCTGCTGGTAACAAAAAAGCAAGGGCAGAATCAAGGAGTGGCCATTCAAGCTAATAAACAAGGTTGATAGAACAGTGTAGATCTAAATTGTAAATGTAAGTGGAAAATGAAGGTGTTATCGGACTGGGGGTTTGGCCTTGCATTCAGAATAGTGAAAGATGAACGTGTCTAACAGGCTTTGTAGTGGGTAGTGTTTCAGTATAGGAAGATGATGTGCCATCATACAAAAAAAAAAAAAAAAAAAAAAGGATTTACATATCTGTGTAGAAGGAGGAGATTTGGCCCTCCCTTCTTACACATCCTTTAGACTACAGCACTTTCATAGAATCATAGAATGGCCTGGGTTGAAAAGGACCACAATGATCATCGAGTTTCAACCCCCTGCTACATGTAGGGTCGCCAACCACCAGACCAGGCTGCCCAGAGCCACATCCAGCCTGGCCTTGAATGCCTCCAGGGATGGGGCATCCACAGCCTCCTTGGCCAACCTGTTCCAGTGTGTCACCACCCTCTGTGTGAAAAACTCCCTCCTAATATCTAACCTAAACCTCCCCTGTCTCAGTTTAAGACCGTACCCTGTTGTCCTATCATCCACCCTCGTAAACCCCCCTGTTCCCCTTCCTGTTTATATGCTCCCATCAAGTATTGGAAGGCCATGATGAGGTCTACGCAGAGCCTTCTCTTCTCCAAGCTAACTTTCCTGATGTTCGCTGTTTCTCAGAGAGAAGCTGCTGACGGCTGGTTTCTGGTGAGGAGGGTGATCGGAATGAAGATGCAACAGGAGTGTTCACACAGAACAGATTCACGCCAGCTGGTCAGTGTGGAGATGGTCAAGTTTCATAGGCAGTGAAGCCTTTTGTCACTTAATGATAGTGGGATGATGCGTGCAGGGACAAAGGGAACAGAAAAATGGGATGCACGGGGACAGCTTTTATGGCTTGGAAGATGGTAAAGGAAGGGCAGAATGGGCAGTGGCTGGAGGTGCTGGATGCCCAGAATGGGTGACTATTCCCGAGGATCTGTCACTTCACTGATGAGGCTAAAAGCCTTACCATTGCCCTACTTTTCTAGCCTTCTCCCTTAGCTGTTTCTAATTCACCTGGGGAAGGTGACAACGTGGAAAATTCAGCTGGTAAGTGCTGGAATTTCTGTGCTAAAAACAAATGCAGGAATTAGTTATGTGTAGTTATTTTTAGTGAGCTTGAGAACGTGGGGCTGCTTTGGTACTGCCAGTTCTTTCTTTTATGCACACTGCTTATACTTGCACTATTCTCTACCAAGCAGTTGGGAGGAGAAAGAAAAAAACTACATTTCAAGGAAAGAGAAACTTCCTGCCACCAAAGATTGAGCTAGACAAGGCTTGTCTGGGCAGATATCTCCATCCACATCTGATGAGCAGACAGGCCGTCTCCTTTCCCAACACGACCTCCTTTGCATCTTCTCAGGGCACTCTCAGGAGTTATCCATTCCCTCTGTGCCGTGCGGCTGGAATTTTGCTGCCTTCACAGAGTTTAGAAACTTTAGGCTTCAGACAGTCTTATTGCTCACTTCTCAAGTCTTTTATATCGAGCTATCATATTTCAGGCTTCAGCAGCCTGTGGCTAACCACACCGTCTTATGATAGGATGGAGTTTCTCTATAAATATTTTCTATTTTTATGCAGGAAACAACATACAGTAGCATAAGTTTTGTGCTAGCTGCTGTGGCCTCTGAGTGCATGTTAGTGTACAAGAGATGGACAGGGCCTTTAGATCTATTTTTGTTCATTGCAGGGTAGTAGAACAACGATGACTTCCTGTTCTTGATTACAGCCATATTTTTGCACTTGAGCTGGCAGTGCTGTCTCCACATGGATTGCATCTAGCCATGCATAATTTCAGTATTTTAGGAAGTGTAGTCAGCATTAACTGTTAAGGATTGAGATCATATTTCGTTTTCCATCTAATACTTCTTGAGCTGTCCATTCAGCTGTTACCAAACTCACGACACAACTATCTGAAGTGAAAGGTGGCTCACTTTTCTTATCTCTAGCACTTCTAGGTGATCACACTATTAATTTCCCTTTCTTCCCTGTGGTGACGTTATCTCTTTTTTTACCAACTACAAAATCGTGTTTGTCGTCTTCATGAGAACAGCAACTTTCCAGATGAGAGCAGGAACCACATCAGGGCACTCGTGAAGGGACGGAACACTGGACCTGAGCTTGGCTGAGGTCATTGGCAGCGCTGGATGCACAGGAGCTAGGCTAGTAGGGAGCCAGGAGGGCACAGGGTAAGATTTGATGTACTGCTGGAAGACTGTGTGATAGAGCTATGCTGCTTGTTTGTTTGTTTGTTCTTAAGGAAATCAAAGCATTTAAGTTTTAAGGTTGTAGTGCTTATGTTTTGCAGTAGTAGAGCCTAAGTCTTATGAGGAGTGGCTGAGGGAACTGAGATTGTTTAGTCTGGAGAAGAAGAGGCTCAGGGAAGACCTTACCACTCTCCAACTACCTGAAAGAGAGTTGTGGTGAGGGGTTGGTCTCTTCCTCCATGTAACTAATGATAGGACTAGAGGGAATGGCAGGCAAGCACACTGTAAAGGGAGATCATAAACCACCAGATAAAATGTGCTGGCAGTTCTTTTTCCCTCGTGTTAAACTGTGTATAGTCTTCATTTAAGTATCTTTGCAATCAGGGAGACAAAATTTGAACAGGTGCCTGGTGTATGATGCAGATCCATGGGGTGTACACAGACCCAGCCTACTTGCTTAGTCTCCCCACTCCTCCCAAATCCACACTGCCTCTCTGCTACACCACTGTTGTAGTCTGCGTGGCCCCGTGCTGAGCCACTGCGGCCCCGTGAATCTGTAGAAAGCTAACCCAGCCTAGAAAAGCAAATTGTGAAATAGTTGCTAGCGGTCAGGGATTCAGACAGGACAGAGGAACAGAGTTAACTCCATCCACAGCTCAAAATGGTTTCAACTCACACCTGTTGCTTCTCACGAGGTGGTTTTAGTTTTGAGAAGTAAAGCAAACTAGATTACATTCTGGCAGAACTAGATTGAATTAATGAGTTTTACCGTGCAAGTAGAGGGGACAACAAGCGTGAACGCAATTAACTGTGGCTCTGCCAGCAGATACTCATTAAGTTGCTGTAGCTGTCACTTCCAATTGTGTGCTCCCGTCCCCAGGGATTGTACTTTATTTTTTTAAACAATTTGAAAGACATGGAGACAATAGAAGTAGGAATACCAAAGTCTCCTCTCGGCCATAATTTAATTTTCTAATCAGAAAGGAGCATTCAGGCTTCAGTCCCGTGGGCTTGTTTCAGAGGATGACCACTTTGGTAGCTCTGCACATGGGGACAGCTTTCTGTTGTTACCTTCTCATTAATGCTCTTTCCTGACACCACAGATTAACTGTGTGGAGGAAGGGGGATCACTCACCAAGGGGTGGGGCTGATGATTTTTAACTACTTTGTGAAGCCCTGTATCCATCCCTGTCACGTAATAAGGTCGTTGTGTTTAATTGAAGATGGTGGTTAAATGTAAAAAGAGTAATTGCTCCTGGCCTGTTTTTATTAGGAGTGAAAATTTGATCGACCATTCCCAAAGCACTGAGAAATCTAAATGGAAATATCCTGGCTTGGCTTGTGACCTCATTTTTCTTGTTCTTAGTGGAGTTTCGGTGGACTTCTGCTGATGCGTTACGCGTCTTACAGCAAAGAGTTCTTTTACTTACCACAAAAGCAAACAGGAAACCTCGGTGATATTATTAATGTTAATGAAAAGCTTCCACTATGTGCCTTAAGTTTTGTAAGAAATACTCATCTGCCAATGAAGTTAAGTTAAATGGCTGTCATCCATACGTAGATTCAAAACAGGGGAGTCAGCTTCAGGATATAAAAAACCCCCGTGAAATAAATTAACAACAGCTAATTTATTATTCCATTTGACTCTCTCTTTCTCCTTATGATGTTTAAAAATAATTCAATCACAAGATTTAAGAGGAAGTGGAAATAATGATGATCTGTTTTTATTAAGGTACAAAACTCTTGGAGTATCTATGGCAAACAGAGTAGACATTGCTGTCTGAGTCAGACTTGAAAGGAAATGTTTAATCCCCTATTTTAATAACCAGCATATGAGCAACAGGACCTTGTATTTCACAAGCATTAGATTTTTGTATGTGTCAATAAAAAAATCAGTACTACAGTTACAGTAGTATTATATTTTTATATGGTTACTTTGAGTGAAACATTCAATCTTTAAGATGCCTTAATTGCTGCGAGTTACACTGGAAATTAAAATAAGCTTTCCAATCTACTCTTCCTGTATTTATTTCTTAAATGCGCATTTTCTTAAATGGGGCAGTACTTAATCACCTCAGATGTGATCAAATCATAGCTGAGATAATTTTGTACATGTGCTGAAACTGGTTTAGTACTATGGGTGCATGTCAGAGTAGAGGCGTTTGTTCTGGATGTTTGGATCTGTGTTGCCTGTTCTAGGCAGGGAAGAGCAAATGGCATGCGACCCCTGCCCCGGGTCCCTGAATAGGGGCAGTTTTAAGGGCACACCAGGTCCAGCTCCTGGCTCCACACAGGACCACCCAAAATCAAACCCTATGTCTGAGAGCAGTGTCCAAATGCTCCGTGAACCCTGACACTCGGGGCCATGCCCACAGCCCTGGGCAGCCGGTTCCATGCCCACCACCTTCTGGTGCAGCCCCTTTCCCTAACTCCCAGCTGCCCCTCCCCTGACAACTCCATGCCGTTCCCTCAGGCCCTGTCGCTGTCAGAGAGCAGAGCTCAGTCTCTCATATCTGCCTCTCCACTCCTCTCAAGTGGATAGGAAGTAGTTTGGGATGTGATATGAGGAGGTAGTTGTCATCTGTAAAGCAACTTGTCTCTTTCTAGCTGCAGGTCTTCTTCAGGAGTTCCTGCCTTGGGAGACTGTTGAGCCAATCCTCTGGTTGGTGAAGTAGGAAGTTCTAATTTAATCCTTTGAAATCAGGAATTTTAGTTATAATCTTGATCAACATAGGAATTGCTTCAAAGCCAAGCATTAAAAGGCTGAAAATCATTAGGATTTGGATGTTTTTTAGTGATAACTGTTGAATTTGCCTTTTAATTTCTAGATACTCTTGCTTCATCACTTCGCCATACAGTGGGGAGTGGACTCTTCTCGCAGGTAACTAGCAGTAGGACCAGAGGTAATGGCATCAAGTTCCTCCAGGAGATGTTATGTTTGTGGATGTTAGAGAAAATTTATTCTCCGAAAGAGCAGCAAAGCATTGGAACTGGAAGTGTTCAAGTCACCATCTCTGAACGTGGTCAAGAAGTGTGTAGATGTGGCACCGGGGAGCATAGGTTAGTGGGTGTGGTGGTGATGGGTTGGCGATTGGACTTCATGATCGTTGAGGTCTTCTCCAACCTTAATGATTCCGTGATTCTAACATGATTTTTTTAAACAGGAGCCAGAAGTCTCATGCTCTTGATTCAATTGCTGTTTCTTTAAGCGGACTCTGTATAAAATCAGAAGTTGTGGCAAGAGGGACTATGAATGGGGTAAAAATAGCTTACTAACCATTGAGTGTGGTTAGTTTCTTGCAGAGGAAAAACAAAAAGGAAGTGGCTTTGTGAGGTGTACAAAGTCCACATCCTCTTCTGAAAGTCTTCAGTGCTTTACAAGAATGCAACCCTGTGACTACCGCTTTCTAGCAAATTTTCAGAGCTGTGGTATACTGGGAGGCCCATCCTACAAGTGGGAGATACACATATGCTACTTTAACAAAGAATCATAGTTAGTCTCCTTGAGGAAAATAGCATTAAGATGTATATAACTTCAGCCTCTTTTTGCATTTCCTCTTCGGACTTTGTTGTGGTCTGGTATATTTGCAGTTAAATTACTGCATAATGATGGGGGAGCAACTTAGAAAACACACAAAAAAATCCAAAGAATTAGATTTTTCAATAACATTTGGGACCTTTTATACAGATCTGGTGTCTGAACAGAGCTGAATCTTATCAGGCTTTTTTGGATGGATTTTTTCCTAGTGGGTTTGGGATGCTTATGATCATTGCAGATGAATGATGAATCTGCTGGAACTGCCCCTTAACAGCCTTCTCAAGGCAGTCAGTGTCTGCTCGTTTTCCCTTTTCTCTGGTTCTGCCATCATCTTCCAAGTCAGTGTTTTTCTCATACTCATATATCTTGTCCAGTTTCTCAGCAATGGCAGAGAAATACGTAAGCCTTTGTATTTACTTAAGTAAAGAGACTGATGCAACAGTTCAACAAGAGGGTTCTTCCTCAATTGTTTTTGTCATGATGTCATACTTTTTGGTTTTACAGTTTGGTTCAAACTTCTTTTCCTCATCAGGCTTCATTGTGTCTTCCGTCTCTTTTTAATGTAGTGTCCTCACAACTGATCTTCCCTTAGGCTGCATTTTTGTAGTATTTAGCTCTGACAGACAAACTAAATTACAGAATTCCTACTCTTCCTCCTTGCTTCTCACCATATACGCTCCCATTGCTTTCTCATCCAGTCAGCACAGAGCCTTTGGGTTCCAGCACAGCATTGCTCCTCCTCTTTCAGTCTCTGCCTGTAGGGTTATTGATACAGATTGAGGAGTTGTAGACAGGAAAAAATCGATAATTCTATTTTTCTGTTGTGATGGCACTTACCAAAAAAACATCCAAAAAACCCAACTGCTTTGATTGGAAGCTCAGTGTTTGCAAAATTTTTTTGCTTTATCAAATCCCGATGTCTCAGCCTTATAAACATTTACTGCTTGGCATAGCTGTTGGTTTTCAGAATCACCTATGAAGGGTACTGCCTCGACCCCTACAGAGAGACAGCTCTGTAGATCTTGCTTAGAAATGTCACGATCGCTACCATGAAGACCTGCAACTGAAACTTGCTGGAATTTCCTTACAACCAACCACTGAGAAGGCTGAAGAGTGGATTCTAAGAGCTGGTAAGGTTCACGCTGTGCAGTGAGGCAGTTTGAGTACATCAGGGTCAGTCCTGATGGACATCTGCACAACTGGTTCTGAAAGACCTCAAACGGTCCCATGGCCACCCAGAGTGTGTTGTTGCCTTCGCTGTTAGTTTAAATTTCAACTTGAATCTTATTTTGTGTATTTTAAACCTGTTACACCTCATCCAATGCATTCACCAGACTTTTGTGCGCTGTAACATAATCTCATTTTCCCCTTGGTCTTCTCCAGAATGTCTGATCAAATTTCCACCTTCCCTGGAATTTTTCTTACTAAAGCATCTCTTTCCTGAAGCACAGCATCCAAAACTGGACTTGCTATCTGAGCTGAGGCAGAGCTGGGCAGAAAGAACTCATCTCCTAGGGAGGGTGGGAGATTTGTACCTACCAGTGTAACCTGAAGCTTTTCTTCACAGCAAAACCATGGCCGAGTTGGTTGGTGCTAAGTTTGTGATCTGTAATAAGCCTCTCCCACTCACCTCTTTCATGAAAAAGTTTTGCTCAGCTAATGATACCTCACCCCAATTTTGAGAAACTGATTGTTCATATCTAAGGGCAGTACCTTGCACGTGTCTTCACTGAATTGCATCACAGATCTTGTGCTATTTTTTCCTACTCTTGTCAGGTTCTAATTTTGACTTCCAACATACTTGCGGGCCCTTGTCAGCTTTGTAGCATTCTCAAATCTAGTAAGCATCGTCTTTTCCCTGTAATACACCAATAAATGACTAGTTGCTGGTCAATGCCCTAATAAAATAAGTATTCATTATGTTTGCTCTTATTGCATAAGAAACTACATTTATTTTATGGAGTCCAGTGCATATTGGAGCTCTGTGACCACGGAAATTATGGCAGAGCAGAGAACTGAGTTAGCTAGCATAGATAGCACACAAATACCCTCTTAACTTGAAATTCTAATTAGCGTGTAATTGGGACTGCCTCAACTGATTCTCTAGGTAGCGTTTTCTTTTTTTCCTGAGAAGCTCCTATCTGCAGGCACTGACTGCCTTTAGATATGGCTGCACCATTGATCATTCCTCCACTGAAAAAATTATAGTTCAGGTAAAACTTGTGATGGCTCAGCCCTTCTGTGGGCTGAGACACGATTCACCTCACTGGCCATATCTCATGCCAGGCAGCTGTTAGCAAAATCTAATTGTTTAATAAAAAAGCCTAATGAATAATACACGTTGCCATATAATTCTATTGCGCTTACTTTTGCTTCCTAGAATGTGCATTGCTGTGACATCAAATGTGCTCCTTCATCAAAGCTACCAAATGCTTAAAAATCAAACACCGGCGTTCCTGTAAGATAAAAAAAGTTTTAATTTGCCATTCTCACCCGGTTTCATCTGGGAAAGCATTATATAATATGCAGGGAGTAGATAACCTCAGAGAGCACATAAATATCCAGAGAGGAATTGCACAAAGCGGTGGTCCAGAAAGATGTTGTCATGCATGTAGCATGCACCAGATGGGAGCTATGCAGTAAATCAATACCAGATTGAACTGGGAAATCACACTGAGCACAGGCTAAGAGCCATTTCTTTCCACGCAACCTTGATGGGCATCTGCTGAAACACCATCTCAGTGGCTCGTGGTCTTCAGTGCGTAAGCCAGCTGTGGAGGTGGCTGGTGAACCCGCAACTCGTCCACATGTTTGAAAGATGTGATCCATTATCTTTTCAGCTATGGTCTAATATAGCAGGAAAATTGTGCCCCTGAAGTAATTTAAAAGTTGTTGGGAACAAAACCCAGAAAATAACCGTCTTGGTCTCCAAGACCCAGAAGAACAACTATCTGCAGTTTAATGTGGGAGGAGGAAAAGCCAACAGTAACTTCAAATCAACCATGAGCAAATGACCTCCCTGTCAGAGTGTGATAGATCCAGAACAGTGCTATACATACACATCTCCACTGTGCTGAGGTATGCCTGCTTGCTGGTTTGGGGTCTGTAGGGATGTATGTCTCAAGGGGACATAGGTGCAACTCCGTACCAACTGCTCTGTGGTAGTTTAATGAGGAGGGGTAGCTGTGGTTACGTGTGTCACTGCTGTGCCTTCTTCAGGAATAATGCACTCCTCTCTTTTAACCTTACCATAGTTTTCTTTACCCAGAGGGAGGTAGGAGCAGGAAGTTACTGGTCACTGCAGCCCTCAACATTTCTCTTAATGGTACAGATCAACCACCACAATTGGAGAGAGAGGCCTATCTGTGCCTGTTTGAGCAGGAAATATTATGTCTCACCTTCTAAGTCAGCCTCTGTGCAGATGACAGTGATGATAGTCAACACCTCCCCCCATCTATTTAGAAAGACAAGACCAAGCAGCATGTTTTGGTTAAACCAGACTATTTACAACTCTCTTTGCACTTTCTGATTTCTTTTATTTCCATATTTCAGCTAGTGCCTATGGACCGGACTGTCTCTGAGCCTGATATATAGTTATACAGTACAATTTGATTAGAAGATGAAACATCTATTTAAAAACACATAAAGGAAATAAAAGTGCAGGAGCAATCTGAGCTGCAGTATATTCCATGGCCTTGAAAGCCTTCAACTGGAGTCTCAGCTGCTATAAATTGGCATGAACTCCAGTCTCTTAAAGCTGCACTGGTTTGTGTGACCTGAGGAGGTGACCTCCGAGACTACTGTATAAATATCAGAGCTTTCAACCTGCCAAGGTCAAAATAAATAATATTTTTGGTCCAGCCCTGGCTACATGTATCCATGTCGCTCCTTGATTTAAGCAGCGCTTTACGAAGCAGCTGAGGGGAGCGCGCAGCCTACGTGGTTCCATCTCTGAGAAGACTAAATCCAGGTGCTGCAGAAACCAGATCTTAGCAGAGACATTTTCTTTTATCAGCTTTATGGTGAATTGGCTCAAGTGTGCAGGCTCCTGGAGCGTGAAACCACATCCTGTGAGACAGCTGTTTCTGTGAGTATTCGTGAAGTAATATGTAGGTTGCTCTGAAAATGATGCCTCCTCTTTCTTTCTATGGAAACTACAGCAGATACACAGTAACACTCTGATAGAGCAAATTCTCAGCTACGAAACACTATTTTTCAACACAGCACCATTAGCTAAGTGTGCCACACTTGTAGAAGTCTGCACTGGTGGACGTGTCCCACTGTTGGCTGTCTGCACTGCTGAAATGTATCACCCACTGCCTCACTGTGCTCACATCCACTGGTTGGGCTCTGGAAACATTCAGCAAGCGTCAATGATTGTCAAGGGGTGCTCTTTTTTTCTGCATGGAGGAATTCAGTGACACCCCTTTGCTTCATACACTCTTCCATGTCAGATGCCATTCTGTCAGACTGCCCCTCTGCTGCCATCTGTTGTATAGCAACCACACGGAATGGGATACTGGTGAGAAGTCACACGGCAACCTCTACTGCCATACCATCACCATTCACCTCTGACATCGTGGGCCAACATAATAAAAAGGAGGCATTACTTTTGGAGCAGGTCTTGTAATAGCAACAATAAAGGAAAGTAAAATAGAATGCTTTGATTGTGCTATTTATAAAACTAAGGATTCAATTGACTATGAAATGATGGTTGATTTTGGGCACTTTGTGTGACTAACGTTTGATTCTGACCGAGTCATTTTCTGAGAGGAGAAGAAAACAAGCTGTGCTCTGAGGAAAGAACTCTGGATTTATATAGAGAGGTGCTGCTGAGTAGCACTGCCGGCGTCCTTTATTTAAATAGGAATAATTGTACTGCACAGGAAACTTGGACTTGAAAGCAGCTCCTGTGATAATTATTCCTACAGAGGAATTCACCAAAACTTGAAGGCTGGTCTCATGTCACAGCAGATCATCAGCATTTGGGCTAAAATTACAGCAAAGGGAGAGGAAACAGGCGAATAAGAAAGAACGTAAGCTCCGAAAAAAACAGGTCCTTTCAAGAAAATGGTTCATTTCAGCAAGAAGGGGCAAAATGTCTCTTAGAGTGATCATCTGATGCAGACGGATGTAAGAGGCAAGTAAGAGAACAACAGTGCTGTGCCTGCGTTTCTGTTCAAGTGTCCCTGCTGGGTTCTTGTTGTACAGTGTCCCCTCACTGCGCTTTCCATTGGGTTTCCACAATACCTGGATAGCTCTCATCAAAACCTGCCCCGTGGGGTGCATTCGCTGTGAAACACCAGCAAATTTATCTCACCCAGTAGCTGCAACGCTTCTCAAAGTGGGCTTATTTACAGCCAGCCTGGAATGAAGCCTTCGCCATCTTCTCCTTGGTCTCAAAACATTGCATGGAGCAGGCAGGACACTGTCTGCAAAAAGTCCTCTCCAGGAATGTCCTGGCCACTCTACCATCAACACAAAGCGAATCCCTAATTAAGCAGTGCTTTAAATACTCAGACCCTTGTGGCTTTCTGCTTTAGTTACGAGAATGAAGACTGTCTGGTCAGTCTAACTGGAAATAGCTCCCACAGGCTTTTTTTACAGCAAGGGGGTTGGAACCAGATGATCTTTAAGTTCCCTTCCAACCCAAGCTATTTTGTGATTCTTACGATTCGTAAGCTTGCAGGAAATATCTCCATTTTGCATAAGATGCTTTAAGAACCCCACAACCTCAGACAGAAGTGAAGGAGCAGAAGTTGGCAGTCAGCACGGGGTTCCCGTGGTGCACATATGTTCAGAAGAGAAGCTGAGGTGAAAGTCAGAGCAAGGAGGAGTTGGCTGCTGGGGGTGGGTGGGGAGATGCACAGCACCGTGAGCCCTAGAACTGCCTGGCAGGGGTCACCCAGGCTCTTCTGCTGGTTCCAGCCTCCCCTTCTCACTCCATTTGCTCACACAGGAAGTCTGGGGCTGAATGCAGAAGGCCTAACTTTCATGCAGTAAAAATATGTTTCTGTTATTACTCTAATTCATCTTCCACCTGACTTGAGTGGGCCAGTACAGAGAAAAAGATGGTTAGAAGAAAACTATTGCCACTGTTTAGGCAATCCATATAAATACTGTACTACATCTGGAAAATAGAGTGGTTGCAAGTGAGAAAGTGCAGAGTTAGCTGACAATTTGATGTAACTAATTCAGCTGCATTTGCCTTATAGGCTCTCCGTATGTTGCAAATTATTTTTGGATTGTACTTCATACAGAGGAATATTTGAATTACCTCGCTGGAGAGGCCGTTCTGTGAGGGATAAGAGGAACTGATCTAGAAGACAAATGGGCGCATCTGAAATGTGCATTTAAAGAGGACTGAAGCAAACTGGAAATTAAGGAGCCTGACCTTTGAAAGCTGCAAAGGGTGTGCATGCCATCTAACCCCCAAGTAGACTGGGGAGAAAAACACCAACCAGAAGTTCCCATACGTAGAACTAGATCAGAGTTTGGTACAGTGGGTCTACCCCAACCATTTAGAATAAAACAATTTATTTGCACATGAGAATGGTCCTTTGCATTGGTTTTAAACTGAGACAGGGGAGGTTTAGGTTAGATATTAGGAGGAAGTTCTTCACCTAGAGGGTGGTGACGCACTGGAACAGGTTGCCCAAGGAGGCTGTGGATGCCCCATCCCTGGAGGCATTCAAGGCCAGGCTGGATGTGGCTCAGGGCAGCCTGGTCTGGTGGTTGGCGACCCTGCACATAGCAGGGAGGTTGAAAGTCTATGATCATTGTGGTCCTTTTCAATCCAGACCATTCTGTGATTCTGTGATTCTATGATTACAACTGCATTCACACTAAGTTATCATACTTGCATTGATACAATCACAATGATGGAATAAAGCCCGTGTGAAGATTATGCCTGATGCTACATGTCAGAGGGGTACAGTAATCCTAAATTCCTCCCTATAACCTGGTAAGGGATACCAACATCTCAAAGTCACCAAACGTGGAATCAGTGTTGGTGATTTATATGACTTGCTGAAAATGAGGAACTAAACGTGTCTCCCCTGTCTAACACCCCATGAAATGAGAGGCCCTCACAGCAAACCTCACCGCCACCACCGGCACCTCCACCCTGAGCACCAACAATGTAGCCAAGGAGGATGATCAGCGAAGCTTGTTTTCCTTCGGAGCAGTATCCAAATGCAGCTCTTTGAAGATGAGAGGAGCGAGGTGTCTTTCCTGCACTGATTTTCCCACATCATAAAGCCACGTTTATTTTCCTCACTGGGAAAGATACTTTGATGGAAATGATGCAACTGCAGCACCACGCTGCTTGTATGAGCAGTTCGTACCATTATCCTATTTGTAAGGTTTTTCCCCCTCTTGTAGCAGAAGGTATTTTCATAAAACAACGTGTAATTTATTTCCTGCAGTTTCTGAGGGTTCTCTAACCACTGAACTGGACGAATGAGAACTTAGCAGACATTTGTATAATTTATTCATTCACAGATAATCTAACTATATCATCTATACCCATCACAATTTGCTCAAATACATTACATACCAGGAACAGCGACTGCTTTGATGCAGAAGCTGAGATGGTATTTCCCCCACCACCTCCCACAAAAGCAACAGAATCACTGTGGTCCCTCTGAAAAGCCTTCTGAACTGTCAATTATATGACATTAAAAAGGGAGGTTACTTGAAAAGTAGGGCTTGGTAAGGGCTTGGCTAGAGAAATGATTGCAGGCATAGGGAGCATGGTATGCATGTGATCGGATGCCAAGGAAGGTTTTCAGCAGTTCCAGTCAAGGTGTATTTTTGGATCCCGTCAGCTCATGCAATGAATACCTCCATCAGAAGATCCAGTACAGAGTCCACACTGCCTGACTGCCATGCCCACAAGTCCCTTCTCCTTCATCAGCCACAATTCAGAAGGGCTGGGTTGTTGCTAGACTCTGCTGGAACGAAACAGCTCTTTCTGAAACCAACCCCAGCTGCTGTTTTGGTAACTTGCTCAGCAGACACTCCCAAAGCGCAGCACGGACATGGCTGAACCAGTTTTGGTTTCCTCCACTGTGTACAAACGTGCAAAGCTATCCCAGCAGGTACTGACCCCTCAGATGTCACATATCCTTTTGTTTCACGCTATTAATTTCAGTGGGCCTGCAAGAAACAGCCCTCAGATTGCTTCAGACCTCTGAACTGCAAAACAAACAGAACCATGCTGGAAGTATGAATCATGCCTTACGGCCACGGCTGTGCTGCGTGAGGCCTGAGGAGATGGAGCTGGCCAGGCTGATGTGAAGCAATGTGATGTTCCTGGGGCAAGGGACTGTTCCCCGGGGGGACAGCATTTGATACCGAAGCAGTGACGCCAGCCTGTGTGTGAGGGCTCACGTGGATGTTGAGCCACAGCCCACGGCCAGCTGCCCTGTGGAGAAGGCCAAAGGCTTCCAAAATCTCCTCTCTGGAAACACCTTATTTTGGAAACCCTGAAATTATCTCTGCACACGGAGATGTACAAAGATCACTGGCTTGGTGGGCTCCCAAAAGCTCTCGTCTCCCAGAAGAGCTTCTCCATTGCTATGCAGGAAACATTTTTAGATGAGAAAATGAACACATCCTGACCCTGACAACTCGCCAGAAGGTCACTGCAGGCTGACGTTTAACTCAAAAGAGCGTAAACAGAGAAAGTTTCACCTCCTCGATCTTTAAGTGAATTTGAATTGTTTGCTGCTCCTGCTTCACAGTGCCCTTGCAGCCCTCTAATTCTCCAGCCCTCTCTCTGCAAGGCAGCCCTGTGTCTCTCCTCCAACCCACGTGCTCGTTCCCAGCAGGCTCCTGGCTCCACACGCTCATGATGCATCCAAACGCATCATGACTGACTGGTTGACCTGGTGGTTTTCCACATCACTTGTGACCTTGGACTCCTTTCAAACCAGTCCCATGCTGATGCAATGCGTACAACCTTATGACACAAATTCTTTTTGATTCCGCGTGTTCCTAAGGGAGCAGAAATTGTTATTTTTTTTTTAAACATTTAAACAATGGATCGGAGGAGATGTTGTGAGTAAACTGTGGATTTGCAAACCAGTGGTTTTAATCCCTCCTCTGCCAGTGAGCTCGTTGTCTGATCTCTGCATGGGCAATGATGCTCTCCCAGAGGAACTGTGAGATGATGGGGACAAGTTGATGGCATAAAGCTCTGTGAGATGTGGGCAACGCAAGAGGAAGGAGCATGACAAACCCTGCAGTGGTTACCCATCTGTGAGCTGCTCCACTAAGCACGAGCAGGTGGGAGGAGCACAGAATGACTTTTGGGGGGGCTAAATCCATGCAGTCCAGTGTCACAGAATCATAGAATGGCCCGGGTTGAAAAGGACCACAATGACCATTGAGTTTCAACCCCCCTGCTATGTGCAGGGTCACCAACCACCAGACCAGGCTGCCCAGAGCCACATCCAGCCTGGCCTTGAATGCCTCCAGGGATGGGGCATCCACAGCCTCCTTGGGCAACCTGTTCCAGTGCGTCACCGCCCTCTGAGTGAAAAACTTCCTTCTTGGCACAGGGACATCACACCACTGCCCAAAGCTCTGCTCTGTGCAGGACGCAGGCAGCAGGCAGGGATGCTCCTATGGCAGGCAGCAGGCGTGTGCTGTTCAGCAAGGCAAAGACCACGTGTGTCCGGGAGCAGGGGGCCACACGTAACAATTTGTTCCTTGAATATGCAATCAAGAAAAAACAGTAAGCTTTTAAAAGACAACCTGTGCTTTCTTTGGTCCATATTTGTTGCCCCTACCCCCTCTTCTCAGCCACCACTTGATAAAGGAAGGGTCCGACTCGGCCGCCACTTTAAAATGCTTCTTTTTATTTCAGTGGTTGTACATTGGGTGAATGAATCGAACGTCACAACAGAAATAGAATGGCTATTTAACAGACCACTAGTAGTTATATGCCGGAATCGAGCGAATGGAGGGGCTTCTCGAACTGTTACCGAGGTGTTCGTGTGAGCGCTGTCAGTTATAGTGGATGAGAGAGGCAAACAAAAGGGTATTTTGGTGAGGAGCTGTATCGCTCGAAGGAAATTACGCTGAGGCATCTCAAGTGGCTTGAAACTATGCCTCAGCTGCAGTGTGCACTGCCTCTGTGTTGGCCCATCTCATGGTTCCTTTAGGGGGTTTTATTTGTGTGTTTTTTGTTGGATTTTTTTTTTTTTTAATTAAACAAAGCATTTAAAATTTAATCATCTCCGTTAGACTTTTTTTCTTTTTTTTTTAAATATAAACAAAGTTTTGGCAAATAATATTTATACAGAAAAATAGTTTTAGATCTTCCCAAATTTTGAAATAGTCTATAAAATTACTTTATAAATAAATAAAATGCAGAATCTGTTGTACACGTATTTGCACATCTCTGTAATTGCCTCCTTACCGTTAGCATAGGTTTGTACTCGTACAGTTATTAGGAATATTACAAAGTCGTCAAGTCGGAAAGTGGATCTCTTATTAAAAATACATTTTCTCTTTTTGTCTGTCAGTTTATCTGGATGAAAGACCTGATGTATCTGAAGCTTCGTCATCCATGGGCAAAAAAATAGTCGTATTGGATTACTTGTAGAAAACATAGAATAACAGTTGTTTCGAAACATAAAAAGGTCACACAAAACGATGCCTCGAAGAGTTATCTACAGAAAATATTTAAACAACATGGATAATTTACCATTTAGTATTATACAATAAGCTACCCAAATGCCTAAATTAACTATTATAAAAAAATAAAAACAACTTTGACGGATATAGGCAAGTTGCAGTGTCAACTACCTAGTTATAATGACTGAGAAAGTCTACAAATATTAGTGTTTTAATAGTATATAATGGTGATACCTTAACTGCTAGAGTAACAAGTTAAGATACGTTATTTTCCCACAAATTAAAACTAACGCAACGTTACAAGCACTATGTTAATTTTACAGTCGAATTGCGATCCTTTCTTTTCCTGTCAGGTGATCAAATCTCCAGCTTTATATATAAATAGATAGTAATCAGACATTGGACGAACAAGATTTAGCCCGGAAATCGTTTCCTAGACAAACAGTTCCACGCTTAGTGCCTTCAGTCGTTCCCAACGGGCAGTGCTGCCAAAGTTCAAAGTAGTTTACAATCAATCTGAAGAGGTTAAGTTAAAATACTGCAATCACTAATAATGTCCACATAGAAAACTTATGCTGCAAACAATTATACATAATATCCACTTATAACAGCTGTCTTGTTTTTCAAACAATAATTTAAAAACTATGTCATTTCCGTGATACGTGTGCAACATATAAAATGTGAAAATATGAAATATTTGGTACAATAGTGCTTGAAACAAATCTCAAATCAAACAAACGAAATTTTAATTATACATATATAATTACCTTGTAAATCAACAAAGTATTTAAAAAAGTAAACAACATTAAAATCTGCTTCATCCATATATATGTATGTATGTATATATAATATGTATATAATTGTATTAAAGATATCTTCATACTTTCGTGACATAAAATATGTTTTTAAACAAAAACAATTAAAAGAACTATTTTTTCTCCATTCTAATCTGGTTACAATCTCATAACCCAATTAAAAAAAAATGCAAATACAGTAATGATTTATTAAACTGAATCTCGTTCTACATTCTTAGTGTTCAGTTAATAACCTAGATTAAAGTCACTCGCGAAGTCTCAGTGACTAAACTGGATTTTAATTAAATTAGAGTACTGTACGCTTCTCTTCATCTACAGCTCTCTTTTTCTCCTTTCCTTTTGTCAGTCTGGTCTTTTCGTTTGATTTTACGTCGGCCGAGGTGACCTCCCTAAGAGCTCGGATCCTTTGGGTAACCCGACCATGAGTCTGAGAGAGATTCGCTTCTGCTAGGATTGACTGTTGGCATCAGGCTCGCTTTCACCAAGTCTGATGTGACAAAATTTAGGCACTTCTGCAAAGTCTCTTTTAAAAACATTATAAATATACTCGTAAAATAATATTTTCAAGACTTTGTTCTTTTGGGGACTGAAAGGGGTATGAAGCTCATACTGTGCAAAATTTCTCACTTTTTTTTTTTTTCTTTTTTCTCTCCTATTCTGCTATGACTCAAATGCAACTTCTCCATACATGTCAAACACCAACCATGTGCATCTAAAGAATTTGTGCTTTACTTTGGGTTTCTGGCTAAAAATTTTGGACTGGCAGGGTGACGTGCAGCACGCCGGGCTTTGTTGCACTTCCTCCCTCTCGGAGTCAGATCACTCGGGGAGCAAAACCAGGAGTTTTTTTAACCAAGAAGAAAACCCCCAATTATAGTTCGGGTTAAAACTAAACGTGCAACCGGGATATGTTTTTAGCCAATACAAATTAATTATTGCTGAGCTTGAAAGATTCATGAACAGCGAATCTCCCAAGGCTAACTCAATTGGACCATTTCCATTAGGTATAGTTATGGAGAAAAGACAACGTTTGCAAGAATTAAACTATGTTTAGAAAATCTTCGAAACTAAATG
Organism: Gallus gallus; assembly: GCF_016699485.2. Lineage (NCBI taxonomy): Eukaryota > Metazoa > Chordata > Aves > Galliformes > Phasianidae > Gallus > Gallus gallus. The sequence continues at coordinate 145,342,926 of NC_052532.1, forward strand.
TTACCCTTTATGTCTTGAAACATCACAGCTGGTATCAGGTAGTTAACTATTTTAGGTCGGAGTATAGTAAGCATACCATATTTAATATTCATATATGACATAGCAGCACTAGCTTTTTAGAGTTTGTGATTTGTCCGTAAGAACAAATTCTTTACTTAGCATGCAGTTTGTGGCAATTCTAGAGAGGAGGAGACAGGATAGTATGTACAGTAGCCGTGCTTGGCCATCCGCAGGGAGGCTTCGTGGCACTCCGTCCCGTTCCTGCTGATTACTTCAGGATTATCTGTGGAGAGAAAGGAAAGCGTGATCGTGCCGCTGGGTGAGGCCGCCGAGTCCCCAAAATGGGCGGCACTGCTCTGACTACATCCAGCCTCTACAGGACAGCCTCTCATGCCCTGAATGCTGGGTGGGAGCCCGTGAGTCTCACAGACCTGCTCAGTGCACCCTCCACTGGTTTAGGTAACAAAACATGAGAGGGAACCATGCTGGCAGGAGGCTGACCCAGCAAGGTGCCCCAACTCTGGACTTTTCCAGGGGGCTGGGGAAGCCCCCAGTGCCCACCTCCTTGTGACAGCCAAATGGGGAAGAGCATGGGGCAGAGGTGGAGGCAGGGCTGCTCACCACTACCAAGCCAAAAAAAAAAGGTGTACTGGGCTGGATGTTTGTGACAAGCTAAAGTGTTGGGTTCTTTTAATGCATTTCTAGCAACTGCTAATTTTCTAACACATTATCTGCAGGTCAGTGAGTTGAGAGCTCCTTCACGCTTCCTCACACCAGCAGGTCTGTGGGATTGTCCTAAAGGCACCCCTGTGCGTCCAGCTGGTCGCTGACCTGCCAGCTTGCCTCCGAAGGCTGAAGCAACCATTCTGCAGATGCAAGCTCTTGTGCCTCCAATACTGCAATGGTATTGGGCAGGATGTGAGCTTCCAAAACACGAAGGCAATTGGCTCAACCAGCACGCAGTAGTGGGACGTGATCTGGATTTCCATCCTCTGCCACATAAAGGGCTGTCGGTGAATGGGATATCAAAAGCATGGGGTCTGATGTTTTACCACGCTGTTGCTAATCTGTACTCCAGACCGAAGCACAAGTCAAGGAACTGTAGTGCATCGCTTGCTCTTCCTGTTTGATTTGGCACTCTGTGTATTTTTAAGCTGTGTTTGTAGGTAGTCTGCAAGACAGGCATGACAGCACTTTGACCTACTTGTGTAGTAAGCAGACAGACCGCTGCTTAATGCAATATTTATTTTAAAAGGGGAAGAAAAAAGGTGTTTTGAAAACGACTTCAGCAACATACTACCTCTGACATACAGAAAAGAAACACGCTCAGCACTGTGTGGAAAGCACTTGCCCAAGGCACCCTGAGACCATGCTGAACACGCCTCGCAACCCCGCACTGTCCTATTCCCAGTGCACCAAGGAGGGCTTTAGGAACAGCACAGCATGCCACAAGGACTGCCAGTGAGTAGACTGCCCTGTCTAACTTGCCGGCATGCCTGAAAGTTATCTCTTATCATCACTGATAACTTGGTGACTCCCACTCCAAAGGGCTGGACGTCTAAATACATCATAGTTACAACAAGGACATATATTTGTAATGACTTCCACTCATTGTGAGTTTGTGGGCTTATCGTCTATCTGCTGTTTCCTATTGAAATAACAGAGATATACCTTTGCTGAAATAATAAAGCCTTGCCTGTGATAATCCTGGTCCATCTACAGCACTGTAACTTGGCAGTTAGTACAAAGAACAAAGCCGTGCTGAAAATAAGAAGTGGCCGAGATTATCAGCACTGGTATTTTTAGCATGTTACGACCCAACATGTCAATGTAATTAATAAAGCAGCTTTAGCTATACTGGGTTAGCCATAGTCACGCAAATGTATTTAAGGGATCCTAAAGTCTGGCTTAATGGAACGTAACCTGAAATCTACACAGTTTAAAAATTAGGATTTCAGATACTGCAGCTGCCTATCTCCCCTGGCAACTTTTGAAGGGACAGAACTTGCTTTTTGCTCTCACTTTTTTCTCCCTGCACCACTGTTTCAGAAACACACAAAGAGGCAGAGAGATCACTGCCACTTCTAGATGTCCCGAGAGACCAAACTGGACCGATGCTCCCGGCTCCTCCAAAACACGGGACAGCTGTGGGCAACGTGAAAGAGCTGGGCCCCCCTCCCTTCACCACTCAGGTGAGCAGCAGGGTCCAGGTGAGGACCTCCGCCATCCCAGCCCCATCCTGCCATCTGTCCCCCACTCTCAGCACTCAGGAAGAAGCGAAGACAATGCGGACGCTTCCCCTTTGTGTGCACGTCCTGTTTACGTGGTGCTGGGTGCAGGGGAGCAGACAGCAGCTGGAGTTCTCCCCCCCATGTTTGACTCCACTGCATCTTCCTCCTCCCAGCTCGTCCCTAGCACATCTTCCTTGCAAACCCAACGCTCGTGCAGTGTGTAACTAGGGCATGTTGCACCCTGGCTATTCCTAGCACACGTAGGAGTCCTCTGAGGAAAAAACCTCAAGTCTCTCCTTCAGAAGCAGCTTCTCCAGCGCAGAGGCGCAGAACTGAGGATCTACATTTCTTTTCTAACCTGAGCCACAAAGTGTAAAATGCATCCCATAGCCTTTAATTATGTCTTCACACCCTATTTCTCCCAAGATATCACAACTCACCACAGCTCCGTACACGTGTAGCAGCTTCTGCAACTGTTTTTTTTCACCGTGTCTGACAGAGGAACACAAAACGGTAAACTACTTTACGTGGAAAATACGCAGTGAACCTCTCCCATTTAACCTACAAACAAAGCAATAAGCTCTGATGGAACATGGAAGCTATCTAAGTCTGCATCGCTGCTAATTGCTCCACTGCCTGCACGCTGAACAAGGAGAAGTTGTACAGACCGTAGTGACCAAGGAACATCCCTGCAAACACTTACTGCAGTCTCCACTCCCCCATTACTTGTAAAGAGGTCTAACAACCAGAAATCCTGTTGGAAGGATTACATCTCCTTATGTACATGCACATGACTCATCCCATGTGCTGTGATACTATTACATTCATTAAACTTCCCAACAACTCGATGTAATGTATCGACACCACGGTACATGTGAGCATAACAAATGGAAAAATACAACTACACAATGAGCGTGCATTCGTGTGTGGTTATGCACACGCTCCCATGTGCAATGGTCTACGGCTCAAGCATGGGAAAGCACTTTGTCATGCTCTGTAAGGATAATACCACATCCATATCTGCAGGACTGGGTACAGACATGAAGGAAAAGAGACTTTCTGCTGCTGCAGAAACAGATCGAATATGAACACTATTTCTAGCAAAAGCACTATGGCCTGGCACTTGCAGACTGAGACAGTAATGCACAGAAGATTTAATAACAGCAAAAAGCATTGTTCTGAGCCACAGATGTCACTGCCTTCTTACTCAGTGCCTGTATCAAGTGCTGGAGACTGCCACTCTCTAGACTAAAATCACTGACACAGTGCTGGTGTTAGTTACTACACCTCATGAAACTGGTAGTACATGGAGGGGATCTGAATTTCTGCCATTGAGAGTTTGATTGTTTTTCTTTTTTTGCAAAAGCTGGCTTTTCAGCTCCCAACAACTCAGCGTTAGCCTGCAGTTCCCTCAGACCCAGCAGAGAAGGCTGTGAGTGCTTACTGTCTCAAGACTTAAGTGTAAAACAGACAGCTTCTTTCAGATGAAGGTGGAAATTCCACATTTGCGAACCTTTTCTGACCTCTAGATTACCCTGTGCACTCTTTTATAGAATCACAGACTCATGGAATGGCCTGGATTGAAAAGGACCGCAATGATCATCGAGTTTCAACCCCCCTGCTATGTGCAGGGTCGCCAACCACCAGACCAGGCTGCCCAAAGTCACATCCAGCCTGGCCTTGAATGCCTCCAGGGATGGGGCATCCACAGCCTCCTTGGGCAACCTGTTCCAGTGCGTCACCACCCTGTGTGTGAAAAACTTCCTAATGTCCAACCTAAACCTTCCTGTCCCAGTTTAAAACCATTCCCCCTTGTCCTACCACTATCCACCCTTGTAAACAGCCGTTCCCCCTCCTGTCTATATGCTCCCTTCAAGTATTGGAAGGCCGCAATGAGGTCTCCGCGGAGCCTTCTCTTCTCCAAGCTAAACAAGCCCAGTTCCCTCAACCTTTCCTCATAGGAGAGGTGCTCCAGCCCTCTGATCATCTTAGTGGCCCTCCTCTGGATCCGCTCCAAGAGCTCCACGTCCTTCCTGTACTGGGGGCCCCAGGCCTGGACGCAGTACTCAATTTTTACTTAATGCCATTCACATAATTACCTGAATTCCCAAGGATCATGACTGGCTACTACCGATTTCAGGCCTGCAACTCATGAAACTTCTGTGTGTGTGCTTTATTCTGCTTCTGGTTCCAGACTTATTATGCAATGATGAACACAGAAAATGCACCATGCTGCATGAACTCAGTGCGTATGAACTCTTGTTCAACTCAGAGATCTGTCACAGTGGATATGCTGGAAAACATGACTTTGCATCTAGCCAGGAGACGTTTCTCTTTACCAAGTTCTCAATTCTCCAAATTACACTTTATGAGTGTTAATACTTTCTCAGGTGGGATTAAAACCATTCTTGACCTCCACACTGCAAAGCATTTATCCCTTCAAAAATGAACTTGTATGCAGTAAACATCTCAGCCTTTCAACTTCAGAGCAATGTACTAATAGGAGTTCTCTTCAGACATGTCAGATGGTTTCAGACATGCAAGCCGCAGCCGGTCACCCTGTTTCACATCTTACTACCCTACCTCAGGCAACTTATCTTACCATGAGACAAATTACAAACTCATGATGCTTTTCTCCCTCCACCCAACGTCAGAGTCTGTGGCAAGCAGTTCACACTGAGGTACTTAACTCATAGCCATCTGCGTCAGGGCAGATGCCTCCTACCACAGTGACATTTTCCATTTTCATGTTTTTCACACTAGGAGCAGGATGGTCAGACGTAAGGAGGGATATACATTAAAACCGACAGATATTTTCAGGCAGCCTGCTCATATCAGGCTGTCTCATAACTTCTCCCACTCTCTAAAAATAAAACCAACACCAAGCATTTCTTCCCTTTGACATGAAACCCAGGACTATTTATATTCCCCAGAGCCTTTGGGAAGTGCCTTCATCTCTTTATTTTTCATTTTCTCTTAGAATGCTCTTTTATGGCATGTGGCTTGTTCTTTGTCTTCACAGTGAATCAGCCTCCCTTTTTTCTCAATCAAAAATGGAAAAGGATGAGTTTCGGGCAATGTCTGAAAATATTCAGACATCTACTGAGAGTGCTCACCATCATATCAGTTCTACTTGGTCATAGGTGATGACCAAGTCTTGCAGATTGATTTCTTTTACCTCTGATTTCTCCCTGGTCAATCAGTGCCCCACTCCAGGACTCCCACCAATGCTGCTTCAAGGCATGGGACCCAACCCTGTCCTCAGCCACCTGCACAAAAAGCAGCCTGCCTGCTCCAAACACTCTGCTGGAGGGCTGCTTGGGTATACTCCACATCTCACCCACCTTAGTTATTGCCCTGTCCCCCACCAGCACTGCTGATTGCTTCATCATTGTTCATAAACACACCTAACCCCACTTTGTGTCCCTGGCTGCTTCCCTTTGCAGCCCCTGCTCTCGAGATGGCCAGAAGGCCTGTCTTCCTTTCCAGACTATTTAACGTTTGCTTACTTTGTTTTTCTAACTGTGCACCTCTCTTTAATTCAGGAGTGAAGAGGATTTTATTTTATTGCTTCTCCATTTATCCAGTGCGTTCCCAATGCATTTGTCTACTTTGCCCATCAATGAGGCGACCTCTGCTTTTATGTGAGGTCTGCAGGCCACAGATGATCTTCTGGGTTGTCTTCCCACACAGTCACTAACACAGGGTTCATCATGTGTTTCCTGAGGAGCTGAGGTCCTATTTGCTTGTTTTTGTTGTTTTTTTTTTTTGTTTTTTGTTTTTTTTTTTCCCCCACAGGCCATCCCCTGACATGGTAATTCTGGTGCCCTGGTCCATCCTTTTCTTCCTTAAATCTGAGTGCTCCCAGTTGTGTCTGCCCCAGTCCCACTCTGCTTCAAGGGCCATCGGTCCTTCTGGCCACTTGCCAAAGACTGCTGAGGTAAAACACCTGCCCCCTTACTTTGATTATTTGCATCTTTGGGGTCTGCTAACAAGTCTGTGTATTCTACCCAGTGGGAGGTTTAGCAGCCAACATAACCAAAACTGCACATCATCACCGCCAGAATGAAACATGTAGCCATGTACCAATGCAAGCTAATTCAGTCTAGTTTCTTTGGGCAAGATATAGCAATGCTTTTTCAGTATGAATCCAAAGGGTCAGATAAAGGGACAAACATAGGCTTTGTTCTTGAGTGGTAAGGAAAACGTTACGAGTTTCTCAAATACACTTTCAAGGCCAGGTTGGATGGGGCCCTGGGCAGCCTGGTCTAGTATTAAATGCGGAAGTTGGCAGCCCTGCCTGTGGCAGGGGGGGTTGGAGATTCATGATCCTTGAGGTCCCTTCCAACCCAAGCCATTCTGTGATTCTGTGACTTTGGTATGTTTAGTTCCCTTTATAAGAATAAACAGTAGTGGTTTATTATAAATAGTAAAGATCAAGTTCTCATTAAATCAAGATTACAGCTTTTCACTCTTTTATCCCTGATCTATGCAGTTTGGGCTTCTTCAAACTTGTGTTTCGACCACTGCCTTCATCCATTATCTTTTTTACTTCACATTTTTACAAAACCTATTTTGTTTTCCTCCTACACTTCAGTTGAGCCCATGCTCAAGATGAGCCCGCATTCCAAATGAGCCTTCCACTACAAGGCAAACACAAATCGATGCTCCACTACTGCATCCAAAACTTCTCTTGAACACAGAAATGCACCACATTTACATTTTCCTCACCAAGGTTACTCATCAGACATCGCACTTACAATAGGACAGATCTCAGTTAATGAACTCTGTTAGTTTTATGAAACTTACTGCATTTATAACTTTTCTAAGGAAAACTTACTGATCCTCACAATGACCTACCTACCACTTCCTTGTTTTTATTCTTATCTGAATACTTTCGTATCTCCCTGCCCATGGCAGGGGTTGGGAACTAGATGAACCTTAGAGGTCCCTTCCGACTCAGACCATTCCATGGTTCATTCTATGTAAACACATCTACGTAAGCTTGTGTGGCACTGCACATAATACTGTGCTGAAAGTGAAAGCTGTAAAAGTTAACAAACCTCTGCCTCAAGCTGAAAGACACGGCAGGTACAACAAATAAATAAGTCAATATTTCCACTGCAGTTCTGTGGGCAGATTCCTTCACGCTCAGGGCCAAAGAATGGCATTTCTGGTGGGCAGAATGCTCATCCAATAAATCATATACAAAGATAAAAAATATGGTATTAGTTCATTTCAAGGGCAAATAGCTGAAGCAGCTAGAGATGTACAGACACAACTACTTCAAAGAGCAGAATCCCAAGCAAATACATCTGGAGCTCTGCATAGCGCTGTCTTGTTAAAATTTTATGATGGAAAAAAACAGGCTGATACGAGCTGTGTGCACATGCTAAGAACAAGGGGACTAACTCACTTTTTCCCCCCAAATGCCTACAAAATCACTTGACCTCGGAAAAATTTTCCTACATTTAAATAATAAATAGAGGCCCCAAGAGACTTTTACTCAACTTGTCAAAGTACCATTTGTTGAATAATTGAACAAAAGAGCATAAAGGAAAGCTATCATATCAAACAACTCCATTATACTAACCGTGATGCTATGAAAGTTAACATAGTCTATGACAGGGAAGGGAAATACGCCTGGATATTTGTTACACAAAAGAAATGTGTTTGCCTTTGCTACGCGCTCAGGTTATGTGATGCTGCCATCTAGCAGGCAACCAGGGGAAGTCAGGTTCAGTTTGCAGTCCCTACAGGACTGGTGGGGGTGGGAGTAGGAATTACCAATATCTGAGCTGAAGAGACCAAAAAAATGTTATTACGATAAAGACATAGTTAAAGTTCGCATAAGATTTAAAATAGACTTCCTTCAAATTCCCCAAGGTAGACTTCAGTGTTCTCTTCTTTGCTGCCTTACAGTTTAAGAAAACAAAGTTTTGCCACACAATTTGTAATGCCAGCTGTTTCAAGGCAATTCAGAAGGTCTTTTCGTGACACTGCTTGACATTTGCTGTGGCCTTTGAGTCTGAAAACGTAATTCTCAAAGTTATGGCTACTTACATGTGACTCAGTGTCTTCAGACTTTATTACTGGTTTGAGTTGAGGCTTCTGATTCTGAGGTATCTAGCAAGAAATAGGCAGCAAACAGTTTCAATTTGCCTTTCACATCACGAAGTACTGTTGCTATTCCAGATATGTTCTCTGGAGGGTACTCTTCACAATCAAGGATAGTTGATGATAAAACAAACCTCCCAGCAAACCGAGAACTCCACCTTTTGCTGCTACACAGAAAGGAAAGAAATCTTTAAATCCTTCCCCCGAAATAGATAAGTGATGAGGAGTTGTTCCTATGCCTTTCCAGACTCCGCCAACCCGGTCAGGATAATTGTTGGCCTTCACCAGTTTGATGTCAGCAGCTGCTTGGGGCACTGTCCAGTTAAAATGGAAATACTTGGAGCAGCACTTTGAGGCATGCAACCACCATCAGACTTTATGACTTTTTTGGGGGGACCCGGTGCTTTATGTGCAAGAGGGAGCAAGTGTAGAGGAAGAAATTCACTTGCCTGGGGCTCAGTAGGTGCCACAGGATGTTTCAGCCTAATGGCAACCTGCCTTTTGGGCAGCCCCACACCTTTCCTGGCCAAGAGAGGTGTTTTCATGCTGCACTTCCCCGCTCCCCTCACACCAGAGGGAGCTGCCACACGTGGCTTCTCAAATCCCTACCAAGAATTTGGCAAATTTGTATTTTATGCAATGTTAATGACTTGGTGAATTCCGAGGCAAGTATTTGGATTGTTCCCTTGTTTGTGCTACTGCAATGTAACACATCATTTTTATTTTCACTTCTTTGTATTTTTACAGATTTTCACAAAACTGAAGGCTAACAAATGATTTCATAATTAATATCTGCATAATTACCACCTCATTTAGTGTGAACACTGATACATAATTTAAAACAGCTGTGCTAGATAATCACAAGCCTTAGCATGAGAGAGACTGTTGATCTTATAATTCTTTTCAGACACAGCCTGTAAGTAGTTCATTTTTCTACTAGATCTGCCCTTTAATTTCTGTTCCTTGGCTAAAGGTCACATAACCAGCAGAATAAAGTTGTGTTAGCATCTCTAACCAATATTTTCTGTAATACTCCTTTGACATAGTCAGTCTCTGGCCCACCTGCATTGCTATAGAAAATAAAGGCATGTACTGTTCTGTACTGAAATGATACGAACAAGACTGTCTTCTTTAAAGCAATCTGGAATTTGTTAATCACTCTGTAGCGACCAACAATTAAGGAAGCACACACTGAGCTTGAAGATACACTAAAACACATCAACGGTGGCGTTTGAACTCCAATGGCAGTCAACAGTGTGGTACAATCTCATCAGGAGGTCAGTGGAGTCTGGAGATCCCTTAGTGGGATTGGCTGCCACAGGCGCACCAGGCTTCACTACTGCTTGGGCTCAGGTCTCTTCCCTGCCATCCAGCTGCATATTCAGAAGTGTGCCTGTTTGCCCAGCAGGTCCTGTGCTGTATCTGTGTCTTGGATAACCTAGACGTTCAAGGTTATCGTGGGACAATCTGAAATGTCAGCCAACACACATTTAGGCAACGCAATCAACTATGCTGGCATCACTGAAAATCGTAATTCAGCACCAGAATTCAGAGTAACACCGAATCTTTCAAGTGATGGCAGGGCAGACTGTCCTATTTGATGTCTCACAAATAGCTCTGAGCGAAGCTGAGTAGGGAACAACTGATCTGCTTGCTTAGGTGCACTGAGTTACACAGTGCACCTAGTTCACTATTTGAATATGAATAAAAATTACACGTTTTATTAAAGGTACCTGAAGTATGTATTTACACACAATGATACTCTATTAATGCTTTAAATGAGATGTTGGCATATGCCTGCCCACTCGCATGCACTAGAGGGAGCCCGTGCCAAGTCCTCCATTCTCCCTGACGCTTCTCCCAGTTACTCCACGCTTCGTGGGACTTTGTTGGTTCCACCCTGCAAGACTATGTTCACAACCCTGAACACCTAACATTAAGGCAAAAGGCAGGCTAAGCAGCTGCAGCTTTCAGCACCATTCCAGTGGGCATGACTGGAGCAGTCGTGAATGAGTTAAGGGGAAAAGGGGAAGGAGTTAGTTAGTTACAAAGGGCTCCTCTCATCTCTTTAATTTATGTAATCAGGAAAAGCAAGAGACTCCTAATCTTCCTCATGTCCTTAATTGAGTCCCCCTGCATGTATGCACTAAGGCATAGTTTTTAATCCAACACAGTCTTCCTTTGGGCTTCAACCCCACGCATGCTGAGCAGAAAACACTGAGAGCTGCTACCTGAGCATGAATGGTTACGAGTGGGTCAACGCAGGCATGTTTTGCACCCAGTTATTACTTTCAGAGAAGAAATGTATAGAGAGGGTACAAGACACATCATCTTTCAAAGTACAGTTTGCACATGCTGAATAATTTTCTGGACCCTACAGAATTATTAGGGTTTTTTTCAGCCATAAGCTGAGACTCCTTGGCTTTTGGGATGTTGATGTTCCCTCCCACTGGTGCTCCTAGGATCCCAAAGGAAGTAGAGCAGTCTTTCCCCCAGGCTCGAACATTAAGCCAAAAGATACTGAGCCAGACAATTAAGCACTGCTATGACTTTCCTTTCATGCCTGGCATTGTGAGAAGAAGCTGTAGGAGCAGAAACAGGACAGTCTGAAGGCTGCAGGTTGATTTAAAAAAATGCAGTAGATACACTGGAAAGAAGAAACTGGATCCCACAGAGAAGCACTCAGTCTGTGGTTTGGCACAGGTCAGAAAAGGAAAATTTACCTAGATGGGAAAAAAAGATATCCTTTTCTGAAATACACAGGAGAGTGTAAATGTATACAAAGGGACACAAACAAAGGACACGATGACCATGAGCTAAGTCTTAACAGGTGAACTCAAGTTAATGACCTGCTACTTCTGTGTTTCTTGGGCTAGAGAAATACCAAGGGCTAGGAGCACAGAGTTACCATGGGGCCCTTTCCAGCATAGCTTGGTCTCCAACTCTAGGAGGTTATAAATAAGCAGCAAAGTTGGGAGATTTGCCTCTTGTAAGGATAACTGCTTTTACTTTACCTACTTTTAAATGCAGCTCTTTTTTAAAGTAGCTTTTAGAGCTACTTAAAGCCATCAGAAAGAGGCAGGACCCTCCAGGGCAAGTCATGTTACCCCTGCACAGACTTACAGAAAAGCAGATGAACTGGATGCTGAGCCGCCAAGTGGCTGAAGTTAAACAAGTGGAAACCTATCCCTGTGTTAAACCATCCTTTAATTTCAGCGTGGAATTATGTATACACACACACAGAGATGTAACCAAATAAGTACCAACAGACACTTGTACAACTACTGTAAATTCAAACTGCTCTAATCCTCCAATGCAAATAAAATCCGCACCGGGAATGGAAGGGCTCTGCCTGCTGTCCTCCGAGATGAGAAAATGCATTAAGACACACCACTGTCTCCCCACTGGTTCTAGTTACTCGTGTGAAATATTCCCTGTTAAAAAAACCCTGAATGTTTGCCAGTCCTTTTCTTGGGTGCGTTCCCTGGGCACCTTTCGCAGCATTGTGCAGGGAGGGTCTCAGCTGAGCCGCTCCCCAAAACGGTCCCATTTTCTCATTTTCCATTCCCAAACCCCTCTGTCACCACTTTGGGACCCCAGAACTGCCCTGGGTACCACCAGGCCACCCTCTGGCAGACATTTTCTTCCATGCTCACTACCAGGCACCTAGCACCCCACAGGCCCTTCAGCCCACCCAACCAGCACCCGCCCGCTGCACTACCACAGCTAAAATGCCAAAAGGAAGGACAGTTAAATGCAGCACCTGCCTGGTACACCTCCCTCCCTGTACACACCATGTGTTTCTTCATTAAAACAAGCCAGCCCTTAGGAAGGAGTGCACAAAATGAATACTCTCTTTTGATGAAAACACCTATAGAAGCAGAAAGCACTGCAACGCTGGCAAATGGACCTTTCAAAAACTGAAGAGAAAACGGACTAGGCTGTGTTTCTTTATAAAGTGGGGTGTATTTCAGAGGTAGTATATTTTCCCTAGGTTATTATAAATAAACTCTCAGAGCAAATTCTGTTTTTCCATGGGATACTTAAAACTGTTTTGTGACTCTGAAAAATGTAGAACATATCAGTCTGCTGGTACAGCATCATTAAGTGAAAGATTTTCACTGATTTCCTCATAACTCATTGGCAGGGGGAGAGGATTGCCTGGCCTGCAGCCTGGCCAGGAGCAACACTGGGAGATGTGACCAAGTCCTGGCCCTTTCCTTGCTTCTGGGAAGCAAACCTGTTTCCTGCTTGCTTTGCAGTTTGACCTCTCCAGACCTGAGGGAAAACGGGGCATCCCAGTCCTCTCGTGGAACTCACAAAGTAAGAAAAAAGCCAGCGCTGAGCCTCCAAAAATTGAATGGAGGAATCAATGCTGCTCATGGGGAGCCGTGATAGATATGGCTTCCCTACAGACCAGTCCTAATGGAAGAGGGGGATACCGTAGCAGAATCAAAACTCCCATTAACATAACAAACCGCAGCGGAAAGGTAGAAAGGCTCATCTCGCCTACTGTGTTTACGCCAATAATCCTGGGGAATTGCTGTAACAATGTGCTTCCTGAGGGAAACATTATTTCCAGGTTGAAGATGCGCTTTCAAACATACAGCAGACACAGTCATAAACACCCCCAGGGCTGTTTAGATCACTCGCATTTACAGGAAACATTCCGTTTGGTTTCTCTCCGTCTTATTTTCAGCTGCCTTCTCCCGCTTGTTATTTCGGACAGCTTCCATGCTTACACATTAGTGACTTCCACACACCTCATGGAGAAGGTTACATTAACCTGTGATGTCTTCCTTTTGAATTTAGGAGTTAATAACAGACTATCGTAAGCAGTCCAGTACTACCGTGATTGTAATTCCAGCTGGGTTAATTACACAATTAATTAGGTACAAACATCGCAACACAAAACACAGCTACATCATTATTTGCAACAAATGCTAACTCTAAATAAGTGCAACCTGTCCCACAAACACTTGCTATAAACGACTTAAAAAATAAAATTTGATGGGGTAAACACAGAAAAAAAAAAAAAAATTCTCCGGGAGAATTTTTTTTGTTAAAAAATAAAAAGAAATAAAATCTCAGCACTCATTTAGAGTTCGGGATCTTGTGAAAGAAAGCTTTAAAAGGAGCAAACCTGATTTGCTGTGGCTGTTGCGGCGAAGGGAACACTTGTTGCAGGAGTTGTTGCTGCAGAGACAGTGGCGGCCGTAGCGTTGTGCATCATGGGTACTTTCAGGAGGGGAACCATGGAAGCAATGAACAGGAGGGTGCAGCATTATGGTAAGAGAAGTGGTATTTTTGGCATGGTGAATATCAAGAGCGGCAAGCCATCGTCATGGGTTAAACCAGCAGATGGCATGCAATCACAGTGCAAAGCGAGAAAGCGTGGCGGAGAAATAAAAAAAAAAAAAAAAAAAAAAAAAAAGGGAAAATAGCTTATTACAAGTACAATTAAAGGAAGGTTGTCAACACGATCGGCGATTCCCAGAAAAAAAGAGCAGAGACCACTGCAAATGCGGGCGTTATCTCTAAGAGTAGGGCTCTACCAAAACAACCCGTTACCTGAGAACTGCTACACCATTTTCTTTTCCCCCCAGTATCGCTCCAAAATAAAACTCTACTGAAAATAACCTTTTGAACTGGGAAGGAAAATGGTAACTGTTTATCTTAATTTTTGAACAGCATTAAAAACAAGTTATTATCGTGCGTCTTCATTTTGAAGTAAGCCAGATACTCGTCGTCTTCCTATATAATCCAATTTGTGTGGGTTTTTTTTTCTACTAGCACTGCATGACTGCTAGACTTTATCAGAGTTAAACTGCCCTCTGCTTTGAGGCAAGAATCAGAAGGACGATAACCATTTTCCTGATTTAAATTCTACTTTGTTTGGTCTAAAAAAGCAAGATCAATTGTGTGAAAGCTGCTGCTTTTGCTCATTTTAAGAATGAATATTGCTCAGCACCCTTGTACGAGAATACTAACCTTACCTTTAAAAATCTTTTAACCATTTATTGAGCAGCCTCCCCTGCCACAAAAAGAAATCACTGGGATGAAGCTACAGAACAGGAGAAATCTTACTTTCCTGTCTTAGAGTCTGCCACGTTGGGCTTTAATTTGGCATGCCCAAAATGTTCGTTCCAAGATGTAAACATATTGAAAGGAGGAGTGAGATTTATATCACGGGTTTCAACCAAACTTTTGTGGATCAAAGTAGGTATTTCTGGGAAACGCTGATAAAACTTTCTAACACACAGCAAAAAGGAGAAATAGGCACACCACTATGAAACTTTAAAACACTGATGAAACTTGCTGGCTTTTCCAGTATTTTATGATTTTATAGTACTAGACAATATAAAGGGAAATAAAACGTTGAAAACTGAAAAGCAGACTGGAATTCATGGTATTATGCTTTTGCAGTATAGTTGTTATAGCAGGTGACATCACATCTGAGCTGCAGCTTTCGTCTACAAATCTAAACACTGCGCAAAGTCAACCAGAAGGACAAGTGAGCCTTTAGTTCTAGTCATTGCCTAAATCTCACCTACAAGTTTTGAAACAAGTGAATATACATCATATACAGTATAAAAGAGATCAATAAAGAAATTTGGAACCTACCAATACTGGTAGCGGGTGTCATGCACAAAACTGACCCTGCGTGTCATGCAATGATAGGTGAAAAAAGTGGATAAAGGGAAGAAACAGGTTAGCTGTTTAGAGTTAACATTCAAAGTGAGATTCAAGCATAACCACAGATAAGTTAGTTAAATGAAAGTTTAAGGTCATTCATAGTTTTGCTTTAATGCTAAAGATGTGATTAGGTTCATATTAAGTTCCTACCCGAGCATATGACTTTTGGCGTGTTTCTGTGTACATAAATCTGCAGCAACAGGTTTTTGTTTACAGAAACATCTTAGATTAAATGTCACATTGTTTTGCAATTTTAGAGCTCGCTGCATGATTCGGACAGCTTAACGCTGAGCAGATCAACGCTCACCAAAAAAGCTGAAATGGAAGTATCCAACACTACTCTGCAGGGGCTTCGTCAAATTGATGCTCAATGTTAACCTACGCACTTTTAACGCAAGGCATGAAGCAGGGAGGTGTTTCTGACCAAAACAAAAGACTAGTGGGACAACTCCCAATCTAAACATCTGAAAGTGTGCAAACTCGGCAGCAAAAAGGCCGCTGGGTCTTGGTGCTGAATGGCTTTAGCCTTCCTGAGAAGACCAGGAAAAAAACCAAACAAACAACAAACCAGTGTGCTTTCGACACAGAGCATAAAGCAAGCTGGTGAAGGTGAGGAGGCAGGGAGACTGGTACCACACACACACGCACATATTTGATACTAAGTCAAATATGCTTCCTATACTCCTGCTTACAGCTGTCCCAGCAGCAGTGTAACTATGAATGACCTTACGGAGAACAACCCCTGGAAAATACACACAGTTCCTAGGCTAGCGGCCATAAAAATGCTAACGAACAGCAGTGAGAGGAGAGAAAAGATCTGTTGTTCTTGAGATCATTCACCAAACAAGAAGGAGAGGTGACGAAGCAATCAAACTGATGGAAAACACGTGAAGTGCAAAAATCTGGAAATGAGCCATGCTAAGTGAAGCCCCACACTTGTCATTAGGGGAGCCAAGTGGTTAAGAAAGCAGAGAGGTTATATAAAACAATTAAGTTTTATATATATTCCAGCAGCAAAACTTGTCTTAAAATTTAACTTTTATAACACACGCACAAATACACACACACACACACACAGGGAACACATTTGAAAATTATACCAGTTCAGAAAATATCGCATCATCATTTTAAATCCCATAGATAATGTCATGCATTGCTCCTGAGGGCTGGGTGATGTGACAGGCCTCACACCTACCGGATCCAACCTTCTCTGGGACTTCCCAGGAAACATGTGACTATCGGGGGAACTATCTGTAATGAAACTCATCTCACACCCATTCATATAGAGTGGGTTCTCCCTTTCTAGCCTTCTTCCGTATCCCATTCATCTCTCTAACATCCTTTTTAGGTGCTGATGGCATTCACAAGAGCAGGATGTTCAGCACCTTGAGAAAGGCCTTCCACCATGGGCATTCACCTGTGTTATCCCCCCCTCTCTTCTTTTTTTGTGCACTTGCTTTGGACTTGCCAACAATCTGGCTTTTAGGACTTAGTTCCAAGAGCCACCCTCTCTATCATCTGAAATTTATAAGATAAAACTGCAACGATAACCAACAGTTGGAAAGAGGGATGGACAATAAATGGTATAAAGAATGAGCTACTTCAGGAAGCGTGATTACTCCAAAAGTCTGGAAAATTCCAAGTGTTCTTTCACTGAAAAAGGTTTAAGCTACTCTTATTTTCCAGAGTTAATTTAAAGTCTATGGCAGTTGCTTACAGCAGTGATAAGCCCCGAAAGGGAGTGCTTAAGAGAAGGAATAATGCAAATCACAGTGCAAATTCTTAGGACTATTGTACACAATAAATTTGTGGAGATTTCTGTACATTGGTGAGCATAGGGCGGTCTTCCATTCACATCCATATAGGCAGTCCCACTGTTTTTTTCGTACACTCCCATAAATGTCGGTGTGTTTTCTGCCACAGATATTCTACTGCAAGAATGTGCTAAAAATACAGCATTCTATAGCTTGCTATTATCAACAGAGGGGCAGGCTCCAAGGTTGTTACTCAGGCCTTATAGCAAAATCACATGAAGTCAATGCCATCTGTGTTTATTTTCATCTTTAAAGACATATGGGGATGCTGATAGATCGGGCAATCCTTGCATGCTGTGTCTCATACCCCGTTATAACCAGCATTATTTCTATAAGCAAAAATAACATAGCTGAAATGTCAAGTGTGTTTGCAAACAAGAAGTTTTAAAGGATTCTGGATGTTCACCCTTGATAATGTTCTGATACCAGAACATGACACTTGTCAGTCACAGACCAAAACACTTCACTCTGTAGAGGGGAAGTTCACCAGCAGAAAGTTTGGAGTGAAGGTGTCTAATGTGATTTAAAGGATCCTGGTGTTACTGTCTGTGCAAATACCGTGTGCTCCTTCTTTCATGGTGTTAGAAAGGAGTCCCAACACCAGCACTGTGGTGCAGCTCGAGCTGCAGTAGCCCTCTGGATGACTGGATCTCCCAGGCTTCTGTGCGGACACGCAGAGCACATCCCCTAAGGTTTGGCTCACCTGGATGGCTCAGCCCCAGCTCTTAGCTGCAAATGCTCGGAAAAGCACTGGTTGCGTGCCAAAAGGAAAGCCATGAAAACCAATCTGACACCTCTAAGCCCCTTTAGCATCAAGGTGGGGAGCAATTTGTTCCGGGGTTGCTTCTGCGTGGGTATAAGCAGAAGGCGCACTGTTGCAGAGCAGCAACAGAGAGGCCATGAAGGGACACCCCTGGCATCTCCAAAGCCATACACTTTTCCCAGACTTTTCCTAGCAGTGTTTCGTCCTCTCATTCCCTAGGAAAGCTCCAGCAGGTGAAGTCAAAATACAGCCAATTCAATGTAGGAAAAAAGGGCAAACTGTGGGCGATAATGGAGGCTATGAAAATGACAAGCAGTCTAACGGCATGTTGGAGTTTCAGCCTGACCCCTCACGCTTTGCGGAAGGAATTAAATCAGCATGGAAATTATCTGTGCAGGCCTCATCTGAAGCAGGGCGGGGAGCGTAACCCTTCGGTAAGCACAACTGCTCGCTGCGGAGGCTACCTAGCACAAGGTGGGTTCGGTGCGGGTGCGACATACCTGTCGGGATGAACGCTGCATGTTGCTGCAACTGAGCATTGGCAAGAGCCTGTTGATAGTGCAAGACACTGGGATTGAAAACGGCACTGGCACCATTGCTTTTTTCAAGTGCTTGTCTCTTTGGTAAAGGGTGAAGAACACCGGGAGGAAAGGCCTGTGAATAAGAGAGTTAGTTAAAAGGGAGTCGTTTTTAAGGCGTTGTCTGCAAACATATACAAAAATACAAAAACTTATTATTTTTAAAGCGGCTAAAGATGCCTCGCCATGCATATTAACTCAAAGCACAGCAATGTAAAATGAGTGAAATTTTGTTATTGATAGCAAAAGCATGGTACTATTAACCTAAAACTGTAGCAGCACAACTACTGAAAAGAAAGGCCTTTAAAGCAACGAAAATGGCATTTCCTTGAAAGAGGTTTTCAGATACCATAGGGAGAAAAAACCACTTGTGTTTCATTGCCAAGTATGGGTTGTTTTTTGGTTTTTTTAATTGAAATACTGTTTCCTATTATTACACAGATTAATGGATTATGTTAAGCGTTTTCAATTACAAAAGCAGTTTTATCTCAATTCGACTTTTTTATGAGGAGGTATTTAAAAATGAAACTGTGTTAGGAACCAAACTAAATTGTCTGCGTTTATTACGTATGAGAATGAGATGGATAAATACGGTACTGAGTTTCCGGTAAATTAAGAGTATGTGAAATCATTTCCGGTTGATGTTTAAAAGAAAGCGATACAAATTTCATTAGTTGCTTCTCTGAAAAGCTACATGCAAAGCAAAAGGTGAAAGGTCAAAGTACCAGGTCTACAGTTGCTTCGAGAGGTCGCTTCATTGCTTTGGCAGTCGACTGAGTCTTTTAATAACAGGCAGCGAGCACATGATGGCAGTGGGCCAATGGGATTCAAGCGAATTAACATACAGGTAAACAGCAAGCAGAGGTGCATCATGGGAACGGCATTGCATTGTGGATAGGTGAGAAGGAAAAAAATATTCTGAATGCAATATACAACATACAAAACACTAGGCATGCACAACAACAAAAATGTCTTCTAAAGAAATGAATATTACATTTCGAATTAGTACTGAAGCAAAAATGCATCTACTATACCTTAGTTAAAAGCATATAAGAGAGTAAAATATAGATGTTTGAAATTCAGGAAAGTTGAGTAAAACAGCAGCTTGCAGACACTATAAAGCATTTTATCAACACTTCACAGAGATGCGGAAAGTTTTAAGGATACTCCTACAAGAATTTCTGATAAGTTAGCCAAACCAGATTCCCAAGTGTGCAATTCAATTTGGAATGCTGCACGTCCCAATCAAAAGCACTACTGAAAGACGTAACGCATCACAAGCGCTCCCAATATTCGTGCTTCCAAGGAGAGGGGCTTAGGCAACAGAAGTGCGTAACCCAACAGATCTGGGGTTCCAAATGAGACAGGTTCTCCTTTTCCAATGCGGAATAGATAACACGTCCCGTTGCACTAACTTATCATTAATTCCTTATAGATTTCCCTAAAGGCGGGTCATTTTTGTAGTTTGTTTGTTTTTTTTTTTCCCTTGCAACTTACCACATTACATTGTGAGGAAAAAAACCAACAGCCTATCAGAATTTGAAACACGTTCTCTAAATTTCACTACGACTTACAGTACCAGCTTTGGGAGCAGGGAGTAAAAATACCGCTCCTAGCAGTATTAAACACTGAAATATGACTCATAATACCGGTTTAGCATCATAAAAATTTTAAAGAAAATATGTAGGCATAGTACATAGACATATATATTGTTGTATATTTTCACTGTAAGATTAAACCTGTGGTTGATATGATGATATTCTTTTAAAAAAAAAAAAAAAAGATCACATATTTCTTTCAAATTTTGTACTGTAAATTATTCTTGCAAACCTTTAGACAGCAAGGATGATTTACTCATAAATCAGAATTTTCCCCTTTTTTTTTTCAAAGCATTCACTGATATTTAACCTTTCTTTCCAGATACGCAGATTATGTCTCTCTTGACATCAGTATGTGGAAATAGGGAACAAAAGTCTAAAAAAGAGGACAAGGTACAAAATGCCTTACGAACAGCTTGTAGTCATGGTATTAGCTAACGCCAACAGGGTATTTTGCAGGACAGCCTTTGCTGTCTTCGTTCCCAGTCCTTTTGCAGCTACCTTGCATGAGGCTTCCCAGCATACTCCCCATCTATCCTGCAGCACACTTCTGGATTATTTTCCCTGATGTGTAGTCTGACTCAACTATAAGAAAAAGAGGGTCAAGACTCAGCTATAAGAAAAAACATCTGGTGCAGTGTGAGGATGTGGATAGCCTTCCTGCATTCACACAGAGTGCTGCGCAGCTGATGTTATGGTACCTTGGCTACGCTAACAGAACCTCAGACCCTCTGCATCCACCACTGATGGAAGTCTATGTGTAGGTTAAGTATTACAACTGAATTCAGCATTATGTGATGACGAAGCCCATAAATTTAAACCAACATCAATAAGAGTGAAGCATTTCAGTTAATTGCCTCTATAATCCAGTACCTGTATTATTTGTCCTCACTCGTTATCTCTGTAATGACTACCTTTCTCCACATCCTCTCTACGGTCTTCTGACCCTTACCTCCCCACTTGGAAGTATTTGCTGGCTTTCCTTTTGCCTTCCAGACAAAGTTTAACCTAGAGGCATTAGAGAAGTTATGGAGTCTCTATTCTTGGAGAAATTCAAAAGCCAACCAGGCACAATCCTGGGCTGTCTGCTTGAGCCATCCAACCAGAGCAGGGAGGTAGACTAGACAATCTCAAGGTCCCTTCCAATCTCAACTATCAATTCACATTTTAGTTTAGGTGTCTGTACATTCCTCTGTGACTTTCTATGTTTTTTGATGCAGTACATGAATAGCTGGGGCTCCCTGAATATAATGACCGCTGACTGTCTTCTAATGTATTTAGGATATAAGCTATATATGGTTCGTACCTTATTCAGTGTTTTTCCCCTTTCTTTTTACTTCAAAGTATGAGGTCACTTAGGACATCTGAGTAAATGTTCCTGATTGTTAGTGTATGAAAATACAGGCAGGGCATTTTATGGTCCCAGATGGTAGTCTCCATTGACCTTCAATGGTCCTCCAAGGTCTAACTACAATGTCTCCTACAATACAATGTCTACTACAATAAAGTCCACAACGCTTGCCTAGAAAAAAAACCCTCTGGGCCAAAGCAGTGCAGATATTTCCCTCAGGAAGGAAGACCTCTTACAATTCAACCTGGCAACAACCTCTAAGTGAGCCCTACAGGTAAGTGTTTGTATTACTGCTTTACGTTTGATCTCTAGATCCAACTGCTTTTTCTTGTTCATTCTTGGGTAGCTTGCAGGAGTGCATCTTTTCTACCACTTTTTTGTTGCTGTTGTCATTCTGGTGATTTTTCATTCACTTTATCTTATTCTTTCAAATCTACGTTAAGTAAAAAATAGTTAGATTGAAAATAACCTCTTCTGTTTGATAGCCTAAATATTAAAGTATTTTCTATATTTTTCTGTAAAAAGTTACCTAGAATTATAGCTCCCAGACTTCTTCCCTTGTGACATTAGAATTTCAATTTGGTGTTCCCAAAGATTCCTCATCTCGCTTCAAGGCTAACATGGTTTATTTAAAATGACAGGATATATGCCCAACCATTACTGAAGTGCAAAAAAAAAAAACTAAAATTTTTCTTCTGTTAGAGATTTATTTACTTGCATAACTTACCCTTTGTTCCTCAGAAAGTCTGCTCTTTGCTAATTTGCTAAATACAATAGCATGGGGTAGTTATATACTGTATTGTATTGTGGTTCTGGTAGGCTCCTTACTCAAAGAATAACTATATTGTCTATAACTATTGTATGCACTGCCCACAAGTCCACAAACTGCATCTGCTTAATTATTCACCCAGCGCCAGCAATGAGGACAACGATTCTTTGATTTTCTGCCAGCAGTTTTGTCTCCCAAGTCAAATCCTGCACGCTTGATTTCTTTAACTGTATCAATACCACTTCTTTAAATTTAACAACTTTCCTGGTAGCAACCATAAGAGATAACCAACATTGGTAAATGGATGGGCTGCCTTGTTCGAACAGCTTTCAAATTTCTGAAAATAGAAATTATGACCAAACTTACTCTGCTTTTTCTTAATTATTCCCATTTTGGTTTACTACTTTTAAACCCTGTTGTGCTAAAATAAAAAAAAATGGTAGCACAGAGATTCAATGGACTTGCCCTGTCAGTAGGAGGGGAAAGAAAGGCCTCTTAGTATGAGACTCATTGGCCTTAGCCAAAGTTCAAGAAGATACAGTCAGCATTTCTTAGGCAGTGAGGAAAGCCATCTATCTCCAGAGGATAATTCTTCCTCCCCCTCAGACAGGCACCAATGGTGATGAATCAGATAAACAGTGTAGATGAACGTGCTGGGTTTTCTCCACTGTCCATAGAGTGAAACGAAGGTGGCTGGGTTAGGCTCTACTTAACTGAAGGGCATTTAAAGTGGGGTGAACTGAATCTTAACATGTTTCACTTCTAGTACTAACCTGAAGCAAAAACCACCTCTTTGCTTTTCTTACTTTTCTTCCACATTTCCACATGTCTAACTGTTGTCAGAGAGTTAAACCAGCGTATCGACCCCTATTTTCCAGGGGACACTGAACAGTTTTATTTCTGTTTGGAAATACTAGGGGCAAATTTAACACATAATCAAGGCAGAGAACAGAAGTGGTATAGAGTGTCATTTGCTTCACTGTCTTGGATAGAAATACAGCATTAAAATAAGAGAATAATGAAAAAGAGTGCTTCCTCCCATCAAGCAACAGTAGTAATTTTAAAAATTCTTATCTTTTACCAAAAAAAAAGAAAAAAAAGAAAAAAATAGCAAAAGGGAAAATAAAGTATAAGCAAATAGCATTATATCGAAGCAAAATAGGCATCAAAGAGCTTCTGTCAAGAAAAGCAGCCATATATGCCAGCACTTACCATCACAGTCGCAGCTGCCGCAGCTGCCTGGGCTGCCACTGCAGCCTGGTTAGCTTGATGTTGCGCCGCTTTGATTTTGGCCTGCAAATGTGCAGGAGGGTGAAAATACTTGCATTTCTCCCTCATGCAACGACCTTTTATGTAATCCATACACACGGTTACGGTGTTGTCGTTTGTGTCAATCATTGTGCTGTCTGCCGGATGTGCAAAGCGGCAATCAGTCTCTCCACGCGCACAGTTTCCCCTCTGGAACTCCCTGCACACCTACGTGCAAAACAACACTGGTTGCAACCCGAAACGGCAGGGAGAGCCCACGCCTCCCAAGATGGACCTTCCCCCTCCCCCAGTTAGCTCAGCGAATCCAACTTAATGAACTCGCTATCTTCTTCTGGGAGAGGGAAAATGCATCTATTTTACCACTCCTTGGGTAGCTCTGTGGTATGGTGGCTAAATGGACATGAAACAGAAACAATCCAAAACGTCCTTCCCTTTTCGTATCTAGACAACACCTGGGAAGGATTCTTACTGAAGTAACTGCCCCTGCAAAACTAGCTGAGACTCACAATGCTCAGTCCCTTTTAACTGTATTCTAAGTTCTTTCAACTCCACTGGTAGGGAAGGTGCTCCTCTTGTTGACACTCAAGGAAGATACAAAGAACTGTATAGAGTCTTAAAGCAAAACGGAGAGCCTCCAAAACACAATTTTTAAAAATGGACAGAACCAGGTTGAATTTATTGAGGAGCAATGTGCTCTAGATATTGGGCTTTTGGGAAAGGGTGTTCATCTCTGTAAGCAGCATTTGGCCCTCCTGTGTGCTTGGACCATAGATTCCACCAAGCTTGGCCATGTGGGGATCCACCAACTCCATGGAGGCCCTACACGAAACTGGGGGCTTTCCTGCCCAGTCTGCTCTGAGGTTTGTGACATGCAACTCCTACAGTGGAAGCTCAAGGCTGAAGGCCTGTAAAATTACCCTAATACTGATTAATTAAAATCAGGAGAGAATTAACACTGCAATAAGAATATGCTTGTTAGATATTTCACCAAAGCATTCCTTTACAGGCACGTAAACCTGAGGGACATTTGAAGAGACAAAGAAAGATGAAACTTCATGCTGACTTCTACGTATTAAACTTGAGTAAACTACCTCCAAATAAGTGTTTAATTGCTATTGGCTGCAAGCGTAGGAACTGTGGCTAGTTATGATATCTGCACTTTTAGCAACTATATTTTAAGTACAGTTTCTAAAATAGTGGAGTTTTTCCTCCAGAGTTTCCTCCTACAGCGTGTCAGAGAACTGCATTTCTAGCCATGGTTGTGTCTACAGTACCTCCAGTTTATCAGTCCTGAGGAGTTTCTGAGTAGCAGTAGAACCAGGGACTGAAACCGGTGGGCTTCCAGGAACAATGACGGGTGGCGTGGGCAGGATCTCAGTCGGGACTAAGCCAACTCCTGGTGTTACTGGCGTTAGGTACGGAGCAAAGCTAATAGCCGTGTTCGTTCCTATTGTGGGACCCACTGGAAATGTGGGCTGCAAAATGAAAACACAGACCAAGATGAAAAAAATCTTAATCAAATGCTTATTAGATGTCTTTTGCATGTTCTCCCTGATGCCAATTCATTTTCTTAATCAAAAAATTTCAAGCAGCTGGCAAAATACAGAGCATATTCTCTTCTTTTAATCATGTAACACATTCCAGCTGCATGCTAGGAACCACACACTTTGTAGCTCTGCTATTGCAAAAGAGGCTGCCAATGCAAAGGGAATCCTGCTCTGAACCTGAATCTCTGTGGAGGTCCAGCTTATACTGCAGGCTTACTTACACACCTAAAAGTAGAAATAACATAGACTTTATTGCTTTTTCTCAATACCTGCATTCCTTGGGAGAACAGGCTATTTTTCAAAGTACCAGATTTCATAGGTGAAGCATTATTAACTGTATTAAAGCCATATTTCTAATAAGACTATAAATAATGAGCTCTTTGGCTCGACTTCATCTGTTTGCATGCTATATTTTGCCACCTCCTGCAATTATATGTTGCTATAGCTCACACATGGGAAAGCCTCACCTTTGAGAATGTTTGTGTGCCCAGCTGTCACCAGTGGCAAGCAGAATAAATATTATAATCTCTGATGGACATAATATTTAGAAAAGGATTACTCAGGCTTAGCTTGAGTTCATCTTACAAAAAAGGTTGATTGGAAGAAATGATATGGTTTTAAAAATCTGTTTCATACCTTCCTAGAAAAAGTCAGTGAAGTCATGATCAGAAGAAAGAGCACTTGTGTGATGCTAAAATCCAGCCCTACCACAGCAGAATAGTGGTTTTGTTATTACCAGCTCCAGTGGGGATGGAAGCAGAACATAGCCATGGCCTGACCATGGTCATAACTGGAACTGGGAAGTGATTTAGTTCTGCAGAGCTGATTTTTACTCCAGAGTGAAGCTATAATTATAAATAATTATAATGATAAATGAAAAAATCAGATGAAATAGGACAATTCTGAGATCAGCTTTGTCACAAATTAAGTTCCTAGATAAGCCAGCAACTAGAAATGAACCCTGCAATAACAGAACACTGTAAAAAGACTTACTGAGATCTAAAAATGGTTAATGAAAAAGGAAATTCTGTCTCATTGAGGTGACTTGCATGGCCCGTGTTGGAGATGAGAAGCTCGCAAGAAACGTTATGTAGAAAATAAATAAGAAAAATCAAGAAGTTATGTTTATTTTGGATAGGTTTTTTGTTTGCTCCCCTTCTCCTTTTTTTTTTTTTTTTCTTCTTTTTTATGTGTTTGGAACCAATTACTATATTATACACAAGTTTGAGTCAGTACCAGCAAGATGCTTAAGGCAGCACACTAGACAGGATACCCAACTATATGGAAATGGCATCTATGTAGGTTGCTCCAACTGTAATTCCTCCTCTTTCTTTCCATGGAAACTACAGCAGATACAAAGAGCAGAACAACACTGAGCATATTCTCAGCTGCAAAACGCTCTTTATCAACACAGTCACTACCACTAGCTGTGCATTTTCACCAGCAATGAACAAGAGCCTGCATGCCGTGCTTGTCAAAATCTGCCCCACTGGAGGTGACTCACTGTTGCCACTACTGAAATGCACCACCCACCGCCTCACTGTGCTCACATCCACTGGTTGGGCTCTGGAAACATTCACCAGGTGTCAACGAATGTCAATGAGTGCCATTTTTTTGGAGGAATTCAGTGACACCCCTTTGCTTCATACACCCTTCCATGTCAGACGTCATTCTGTCACGCTGCCTCTCTGCTGCCATCTGTCACACGGCAACAAAATACAACGGGATATTGGTGGGAAGGTTTAAACTCTACTGCTGCCCCACCACCATCTGCCTCTGCTATCTTGGACCAACAGAATAAAATAGGAGGCATTACTTTTAAAGTTGTCTTTGTATTTGACCTACAGAGCTAAAGTGAATATCGCTCTGTTTTTTCAGACCAGAACTGCTCAATATCAAATACCACTGTCTGTATGCCAAGTGTGAACTAAGTTCTTTACAGCATAATAATGAAGATTCATATGAAAAAGCATTTCAACTATTTTGCGAACAACGTGTGTCATGTTTAATATAAATACCATCTTTGTTTCAGATATACTTTTAAGAATAAATCTACATGTCAAATGACTTGTATGGAGTTCTCTTCTACTTTTTATCCACTTGGTCAAGGCTGAGTCATCTTCATTTGGCAATTTACGTGAGACTGAAAAATAAAACTCCCCGCTTTTATCACAGCCCTCAGTACAGAAGGCATTATGTCAATGAAAATGTAAAGTTCAAGTGATGAAATGAGTGAACAGAAAAAAGTATGATTCTGCCACTTCAATTTTCCATTATGAGACCAAAAAGTGGAATCGTTTAATTATTTCATGGAAAAAAAAAAAAAAGAAAGAAAGAAATGGTGAAAACTTAAGCAGTATAAAATCAGGAAATAGCAAAACACATTCTGACAAAATACCAAGATACATCTTACATGCATACTGAAAGCTGGTAAACGTGTACTGAGACTCAGGGACTCCCGACCCCCAGTTTTTGCTCATGCGTCCCACCTTACAGCAGATACTTCGAGTGTAAAATCACTTTTGGAAAATTAATCTGGAGTGAGCTATGTGGCCAAGCATAGATTCTTCATCTGAGATGTTTATAGTTATCTCCTTTGACAGACCACGGAAAGACAACAGCAATTAAAAGAAACCGAACCATATAATTTGAATACCAATTTCTGAAACAAGCCAAGCAAATGGTAATTAAAAGTGCCTATTCCTTTTGATTAACTATAAATGGACCTAGGAAGTCTAGTGTGGAAGTTGATGCCAGTGCTCCAGATGCCTCAAGTTAGAGGAATTAATCTCACTCCTGTGCCTTGCATAGGCGTTTCAACTGAGAAAACATCATTAACCATCAAATGTCTCTTTCAGACTACTTATCTAACCATGCTTTCCAAGTCTGGTACAAGGAGCTGAACTGCAAAGGCAGCCCAGAGCAATTGATCATTCCTGTATATATCCCAAAGTTACTGTTCATGCCTGCAAGACTCTAGTTTTATGCCACCTCCTGGATTTCAAGTGTGTCACCTTAAGATGCTGAGTTTGCAAGTGGACACATCTCAACTCTATGCCTGTGTTAATGTGAGACACTTCAGATTTCAAGAGAGAAAGAAATCACTACCCAGCATAATATCACTCCTTTTTTTTTCCCCAGGATTAAATATTGTTTGAAGCCACTCAAACTCACAGACTGCTGAGAGGGGCACTTTGTAGTCCTACTCAAATAACTTACTAAGGAATTACTGTACAGCTTTTCGCCTCCAGAAGCATCATGGGTAAAACCCTTGTGAATCTAGACAAAACTTAACAAGAACTGAATGAGGAAAAAAAAGAAAAGAAAGAGGGGGGGGGGGGGGAAAGCAAGTGAGTCTGGGATAAAAATGAAATATCAAATCTCCAGCAACACTCTTTCGTCTTTTACAATGCAAATATAGAAGAAGGCATTTCTAGCACCTCAGTAGGGTTCCCTAAGTCAACAGATGAGGTTTATTTTTATTAAGACTACTTTAGAAACCTTTTGCAGGTCAATATAGTCTTCTACCTCAACATATTTACCAGCAACACCATCAGAGAAATATACTTACCACTGGCTGTAGTGGGGTTCCTGGAAACATGAACTGCATTTGCTGTGCAAGCATAGCTGCTGCAGTTTTTTGTTGGATTAAGTTGTTCCTGCCATTGATTTCCAGTTGAGTTTTTAAATGCGTTGGTGGGTGAAGGTACTTGCAGTTCTCCCTTGTACAACGACCCTGGAAAAAGAAGTCACACTAATTGGTCTATTGCTTTTGATGATAGCTTCACACCTTGGGGCAAAATATTACGCCATAAGCTAAAGCAAGAACTAATGAAATGCAGGGTGTTTCCTGGGAATGGTGTAGCGGGCTGGGAGGAGATGACAGCTTTGAGTTCTGCCTCAGCCCACTACATCTGACTGACTGTTACAGCTGGTAGCCATGAACCAAGGAGAAAGGCTTTGAAAACAGTTGATGGCACTTTCATTGTTAAGTACAAATCACTGCAATACAATTAACAGTCTGAGTATTATCCAGGCTGCCTGAATTGCCTCTCTTGGATCTTGGCTGGAGTATCACGTTACCATTAAGATACCACGCTTTTATAAATCACATCATGAATAACAAATTTAAATATTCCTTAAGAGAAATACAGCTTCTAAGCACATTACACATAAAAAACATCCCATCGTGTGACAACTCTCTGCTTGTGTCTTCCTGCACGTCCATGCTGAATTACAGATCCCTGCCTTCTTGCCTTCTGTTTTTATTACATCAAGTACAACTTTGAACTATTTCCAGCCAAGTATAAAGGAACAGAAGTTGGTACTTCTGGAGCCAGGGCTTTAGAGATATAAGATAGATAGTAGAGGCAACAGAAATATGGCAGGCAGCCACCTTCGAGATGGCTTGAAGATGGACATGGAGCACACCTCTACTGACCACATGCGGGTCAAAATGTAGGCAGAGCAATGTAAGAAACTGACACATTCTCCCCAGAAAAGGAAACGATGGGGTGCAGCAGGGAGGCAGGACGTGCTCAGCTCAGAGGCTCCTTGATGGCACAGCTCATAAACAGCCACAAAGCTGTAGGAGCTGTGAGCAGATGACCCAAAGTGTTAGTCAAACTGGATGTGACACACTCAACTTGTTGAAGACAAGTTTCCAAATGGAGATCTTTTTTTTTTTTTTTTTTCTAAAGTGCTCCTTTAAAGTTTCCGTTCTCTGCTTCGAATGTTTTATAATCCTTAGCCAAAAGGAATATCCTCCTATAGCCACAGGAACATTTAGATCCCTGCAAGAGAACATTACACAGTACACACGTACTCTGACACTGCGTAT
Organism: Gallus gallus; assembly: GCF_016699485.2. Taxonomy (NCBI): domain Eukaryota; kingdom Metazoa; phylum Chordata; class Aves; order Galliformes; family Phasianidae; genus Gallus; species Gallus gallus. The sequence continues at coordinate 145,372,499 of NC_052532.1, forward strand.
GCACACACACTTTCCTACCAAACCACCAGCATGCTCTGGATGTCCCAGAACATCAGTATTAAGAGCTCAAGGAAGCTACGACTGCAGAATGCAGACGGCCAGGCCTCGGTGCCAAGGAACATCTTTAGGCACTGTGTTAGCATGCTGGTGTAGCTGAGGCCGTTCTGAGTATGGCGTGCTCTTTCTTCTTACTTCTACAGGTCACTAATTGTTGCTTTTAATCCAGCACGCAAAAGGGAAGTTACTTTGTCTGCAGGCTGAAGCAGAAACGGAATAGTCACAATTTGCCTCGGACACAGAAAAAGGCGCTTCCATTCATGGAGAAATAAGGCCGTCGCCTTTCTCATGTTAAACAGGAGCATGTTTAACGTGGGCAATGAGCATCTGCTTTTTTTTTGTTGGCTGATGAGGATTTCCTGATGAAGGCATTTTTAAAGGAGACCTATTTAACTTTAATCTAATTTGCATGTAAACGGTTCACACGGCAAATCTGAAAATGAAAACAGCAAAACAAAATCAAGTAACTCCATCTGACGGAAATACCTACCTATGCAAATGAAAGTGATCCTCAATTAAGGAGCATAAGTAACTCTCAACTAGAGTGGCTTTTGAAGTACCTCGGTTGTGAAGAGAGCCTAAAGCCAGCCCTCTGCTATTGCTTCCAAAAGCACATAGCTAGCTTATGCTAGCACTTCCAGTTCAGCAAAGCAGCCCACAGTGCACAAAGGACTGGTTATGTCAGAAAACTTTCCAAAATAATCCACACACATAAAAATGTGCTCTATTCTCTGAACTTACCCATGTTTGTGCCTCATTTACTAGTTAGTGTTTTTTTTTGTTGGCTTTCTTTGAGCTCCTGGTTAGCAATGAACTTACTATAAAAGAGTTATGTGGCCCTGTCAGGCTGCTATAGAAAGCACTGTAAACAGATCGAGCCTTGTTAAAGTGAAATGACCCAAAATAAACTGCAACTGAATGAACACTGAAAATAGTGTGCAGATGAATCCAGTCCTAGCAACCCAAACCAAATGAATTCTGAGACCAACTTTCATGTGTTGGACCTTCAGTGGCTGGGGAAAAATGCCTATAAGAGACTTTTCATTTCTTTGCTGAGAAATGGCCCATGTCCCTACGATTTTGGGATGCATTGGTATCAAGCCTCTGGAGTGAGGCTTGGTTCATCACTCTTAAAATGTAGCAATGTAGGAGCTGCTCCAGACTTGGTGGTGCAGAGCAGCACAACCTCTGTTCAAAGGACAGGGCAGGCAGAAGGGAAAATAATTGCTTCATACAACTTCTAACCTACTCCCACATATGAGTCAGAGTCCTGACACAGGGTGCAGACAGACTGGCTTGAAACTTAGTCCCTAAAACTCCTTCCACCTATGAAATGAAGGTTATCAAAACGCACATCACAAGCTGTTGTTCACTTTCCATGTGATTTCTGTACCAAAACTCGCTCTCAATGAGCTGTCTCCTTATCTGTAACTGAGAGAAACGATGAATGGAGACTGGATGAAGTTCCCAGCACTCCGCCCTGGAAGCCTGGTACTCTGACCTCTCATTTCTCTTGCTTTGCTCTCTACAGCTGGCCTAACCTAAAGCATTGGGCCATATTTCAGGCAGGTAATGGAAAGTTTTAGCAGAAAAACCGCTTTTTCTACTGCTGATTATCCAGATTGGGGACATGCTGTGGCCTGTACCTGGGGCGTGCCACAGGTTTCATTCCAGTAGGAGGTGGGAGGCAGAAGGAATGCATGCAATGAGCTGGGAACTCAAATGGCCCACTGTGTTCTGGGCTGCATTAAAAAAGGGGTGGCCAACAGGGAGAGGGAGGCAATTGTCCCCCTCTCAGCTCTTGTGAGATCCCATCTGGAGTACTGCATCCAGGCCTGGGGCCCCTGGTACAAGAAAAACGTGAAGCCCTTGGAGGAGGTCCAGAGGAGGGCCACTAAGATGATCAGAGGGTTGGAGCACCTCTCCTATAAGGAAAGGTTGAGGGAACTGGGCTTGTTTAGCTTGGAGAAGAGGAGGCTCCAGGGAGACCTCATTGCAGCCTTCCAGTAGTTGAAGGGAGCATATGAGCAGGGAGGGGAAATGGCTGTTTATGAGGGTGGATAGTGATAGGACAAGGGGGAATGGTTTTAAATTGACACAGGGGAGGTTTAGGTTAGACATTAGGAGGAAGTTTTTCACACAGAGGGTGGTGACGCACTGGAACAGGTTGGCCAGGGAGGTTGTGGATGCCCCATCCCTGGAGGCATTCAAGGCCAGGCTGGATGTGGCTCTGGGCAGCCTGGTCTGGTGGTTGGTGACCCTGCACATAGCAGGGGGGTTGAAACTTGGTGATCACTGTGCTCCTTTTCAACTCAGGCCATTCTGTGATTCTATGATATGATTCTATGATGCCCAGTACCCAGGTGCTGCAACAAGGGGCCCTGTTTTCATATGGGCAATGCTCTTGTGAACTGCTGACTAGCCTGGCATCAAAACCATGTCCCTTTGTGAGCTGTGTCACACCACTGAATTATGGTATCAATAGATAACCCTACTAAGAGCAATAGGTAGCTTGCCTAAAACCAGTGGCATAAGACAGCTCAAAGACTGGAATGTTGAGCTGCTGGAGTGGGTCCAGAAGAGATCCATGAAGATGACCAGAAGGCTGAAGCACCTCCTCTACGAGGACAGGCTGAGAGAGCTGGGGCTCTTCAGCCTGCAGGAGAAGGCTCAGAGGAGACCTTACAGAAGCCTTCCAGTACCTGAAAGGGCCTATGGAAAAGCTGGGAAGGGACTTTTTAAAAGGGCATGCAGCAACAGGACAAGGGGAAATGGTTTTAAACTGGAAGAGGGTAGATTTAGACTAGATATTGGGAAGAAATTATTTACTGTGAGGTTGGTGAGACACTGGAACAGGTTGTCCAGCAAGGTTGTGGATGGCCCCTCCCTGGAAGCATTCAAAGCCAGGCTGGATGGGGCTTTGAGCAACCTGGTCCAGTGGGAGGTGTCCCTGCCTATAGCAGGGGGTTGGAACTAGGTAATCTTAAAGGTCCCTTGCAACCCAAACCGTTCTATGACTATGATAAATTAAAAAACTAGGAATGATAAAAAAGTACGAATAAAGAAGTGAGAATTAAAATGCCTTAACTGTACACATTAAAATACCAAGAACCCATTTCCTGCCTGCAAGTTGTAAAGACACATCTCTTTACTGAATGTCTTATGAATCCACAGCTTTCCTCAATTTTTTACTATTGTCCTAATAGGAACAACAACAAAAATTAACCCAGGCCCTGGCAGGGAATCGCCCATGCATAATAATGAATTAGCTTTTACTTAATAAAATCACCTTTAATTCTCATAAAAATAAGCTTCTGAATTTTTTTTATTAAAAAACAAACAAACAACAACAACAAAATAATGTTTCTTTTACCTTTTTAAGCTGAGGTTCAAGTAATTCATCCACAAGAATTTAGCTCATCTACCAAAGGCTGCTTTTAAGGCAGGAGTCAGCAGTACATACTCTTAGTATGCTTATTGTAAAGGCCCAGTAGTAATTGGACCACCTAGTCCAACCCGTCTGCAACAAACAGGGACAGCACAGTTAGATTGGGTTGCTCAGAGCCCCATCCAGCCAGACCTTGAATGTCTCCAGGGACAGGGCATCCACCACCTCTCTGAGCAATCTGTTCCAGTGCCTCATCACCCTCACTGTAAAAAACTTCTCCCTTACATCCAATCTAAATCTCTCCTTTTTTAGTTTGAAACCCTTCTCCCTTGACAACAAATGCTGCTGAAGAGTCTGTCCTTTCTTAATGCTCCCCTTTAGATATTTGAAAGGCTGCTCTCAGGTCTTCTCAGAGGTCTCAGGTCTCCTGTTCTCCAGGCTGAACAGCCCCAGCTCTCTCAGCCTATCTTCATAGGAGAGGTGTTCCGTCCCTTGGATCATTTTTGTGACACTCTTCTGGACGTGCTCCAACAGGTCCGTGTCTCTCCTGTACTGAGGACTCCACATCTGGACGCAGTACTCCAGGTGAGGCCTCACCAGCGCAGAGCAGAGGGGCAGGATCACCTCCTTTGCCCTGCTGACCACACTGCTTTTGATGCAGCCCAAGATATGGTTGGCTTTCTGGGCTGCGAGAGCACATTGCTGGCTCACGTTCAGCTTGCTATTCACCAGCACCCTCAAATCCCTTTTGGCAGGGCTGTACTCCAGTCCTGTATCCCCCAGCTTATATTGGTGGTGGGGGCTGCTGCAACTTGGATTTTTTGAACCTCATGAGATTCACCAGAGTTCACTGCCTGAGTGATTTTGTATACAAATACAAAGTCAGTGAAGGCAATTTATTGGCAATATTAGTGGGAACTACCAAGCAGGCCTCCCTTACCTCACACCACAATGTAACATCTGACTGAGACATCACGTTACATTCAGAAAACAGGCCATCTTGATGAAGAGCAGGAAGAAAGAAACCTACTTCTTTACTGAAGTCTGTCCTTCATTCCTATCCCTTTCCCTGAGGTAGGCCCAGTCATGCCTGCACCTTCCATCACTCCCTAAGCTCCCAGATTCCTCCTGTACCCCATATCCCTCTTCTCTCTTTCTCCTTCCCAGAGCACCCTCCCACATCTCCTAACTATAGACCAGCAAACAAGTCACATAATAAATATAACTTGCTTGATCTGTGCATGTCCTCAACAGCCAGCCAACAAGCGCAAGTGGTTGGCAGACCACACTCAGGAGTGGCTCAGTTCAGGCTGCAGTCTTTTCCTTAACTGGGCAGTAATTTGGATCTTTCTCTTCTACTCAGCACTGATTTTTGCATAAATAGCAAGATTTTTTTTTTATTTTCAAGTCATATGTCTTTGAGACATCTACTTTCAGCAAAATTGTCTGGAATTGGCTAGGGTGTTCAAAGTTATTATGGTGGCAAGGCTGGTATTGACACAAGTATGGATAGCGTAGTTACACAAAATCTCCTACCTTAAGAAAACAAGTTATAACTAACAGATGCAGATAAAATTGTATGATCTCTCAGGATTAAACATGCAATTTTAAGAAAAAAAAAAAAAACATTTATGACTTTTAAGGCTTGAATGGCTTTAGAAGACATTTGAGCAACTGGTTCTACAAAGGCAAAAAGATTTGCTGGTCTTTGGCCAGACACCCAGAGAGCCCAACATTCTGGAGTCAGAGTAACACCTGAAAAACCCCACCAAACATCAACGAAGCACCTGATGCTACAACTACCTCTCCAACTGTAAATATATATATATATTTGTAATTCTGTGTCATAAAGCGTCAGCAAACTTTGTAAAGATCAGATCACATTCTAATAAACCATATGCATTTGCAACTGTGGGCATGCTAGTCAGCCAGATATCACCTGCTCCATATTGATATTAGATACCTGAAGATATTACATGCTGTTCAGAGCTTGCATGAGTAAGAGCTATCACCAGCCCCTGTTTGGGACAGAGGCAGCACACAGCAAGAATAGCCACAGAGACAGCAATGTCAGCAGTTGTGGAGGTACCGAAGCCATAAATACTCTGGAAGAGTTTCTGATGACAGTTTCTTCTCCTTTGGGATTCTTCCTCAGCAGCCCCTTAGCAAATTCTGGTTGGGAATGAGTATGATCTCTCCCAATTAATTTAACAATTTCACCATTGCATACATAAGGAAATTCTCAATACCAACAAGCTTGGGCTCCGTAGGACCAAAAAACAGACACAGTCAATAGAAAGGCAAGAACTCTGAGACACTTAAGCTTGTGCTCCTCTCCTCTTCACTCCAAAACATCCAGTTCAAATGTTGTTTTTCAAATGCAAAAATACCAAAAAGGAAAAACACAAAAAAAGAGAACAGTGACTGTACATTCATTGAGGTACGCAGAGAAAGATGATTCCCCTTGTTCTACAGGACTTGCATTTCTTATTCCTCCTATTTATTTTTGTACATGAGCGCTGAAATGCCAACAGCTAATTCAACACTCAAAATCAAGCCCAAATACTAGATTCCAGTTAGGACTGGGATAAAAAGTCTTTTCCATCTAGCATTCCAACATTGTTATTCAGTTCTCCTTTACAGGTCTATCTGCTTCGTAAGTTCTCTGAGAAAGTAAAAAAGAAGAGACCTCAATAAAGTCTTTCATTTTTATCTGCTATGGATACTTAGCATCTCACACCATCTGTAAGACTATACATGCCTGCAGAGTTAAGCACATATGCAAGGACTTAAGGGATTTAGTTAAGCCTTGAGAGAGACTAGTCATTGATTTTTAAAAATATATCTTATTACTTTATTTCTTCCTTAATGTATATAAAAAAGCTTCAAAGGGTTTTTGAATTTTGCATAATTTCATATAAAGAGTATGTTGACTTGCAAATATACATACATATGAAAACAGGATTCCTGTAGCCTAAGTAGAATTGTATCTCATTTTATATATATATTTAAAAAAAAGTGGAGATCAGTGTAAGATCTTGTATCTTGAAAATGAGACATAGCTGAACTATTTGAGAGAAAGAAAAAAAATAAAATTAAAAGGCCAAACAGTAATAGAAATATTAAGCTCTTAATGGAGAGTTCAAAGATCTGAAAATTCACTTGTTGCCAATACACCTTAGGACAAGAACAAAATGTATTTCAAATAGCCAAGAACGTCTCATACATCACACTTGAAATATTTCAGCTGTTGGATCTGTTTTTCTAAAAAAAAGAAAAAAAAACTTGGAAATTTTGTAGATAAATTAATTCCTTATTTCTAAAGCTACCTCACAAGTCCACCCACCAAAGTTAGTGAGTGTGCATACATATTTATATGCACCTACACATATCTGTTTTAAGAAAAAGAAGAAGCAAATTCACCTTCCCGCTTTAAAGTAGGAGAGGAAAATGAATGCAAAAAAAATTCTCAGGTGACTTTAGCTTGATTTGGTTTCCAGCAAGCTAAGAAAACCCATTAGCTACTCTTCTAATTATTTCAACTATTTGCTAGAAACTAGAAACTGGTAGAGTAAAAATGTCATTTTATTCATAAATTTAGAAAACAGGAGCTACCAGTAACATTACTTTATGCCTGTAGCTGGCATTAAAAAAAAAGAAAAAAGAAAAATATTGAAGAAAAATGGAAGTCTTACAAAAAGATGGGATGCCTAAATGATGTGAGAGTCTTAACACTAAAGGCTTAATAGGAGATATTTATTTAAATGGAAAAAGACAAAATGTTCTATTGGAGAGCACATTTGCAGTGCACAAAGAGCTCTGAATCTCTCAAGATGCTCTTTCAAACAAATGTGGAGAAGGATCGCTACAGAGAATGGTTTAATAATTTGCCTTGCAATATCAGGGGAAGCGCACTCGATATTAAATTGCTCAGATGCATATGAAATTGCAAGTCATTTGACAAACATCCTTGAGATTAACAAATAAGACAAAGAAAATTCAAAGAAATAATAGTTTACACTAATACCAATTTATTTTGTTTCTATGTTTACCGACTCAGACATGAATTGAGAATAATCAGGAAATAAAGTTTATTTCTTCTCCAATCACGCAGCCTCTTTTTTCTTTTTTTTTTTTATCCCCTTCATTTTCACACTGGCACTCAAAATCTAAACCAGTTATTTTTACCTCAGCTTCATGCTTGGCTACCAGCACTGATGAATATATCACAAACAACTGTGGACAACCCTTGAAATACATCTTCACTCCAATGCACGTAGGCAATTTCCATGAAATAAAAGGCAGCCAACGTGGAGCTAAGGGAAAACTGCTATGGGATTAACATAAAGGAAGCAGAGGGAAGGGTAACTGTTGAGTTACATTTCCCAAACCTATTACTTCTGTTGTCCTAGCAGCGAGGCTCTCCACTGGATGCGAAGGTGCATTATGTGGGGCTTTTACGCATGATGCAGGCTGCTGAGGGACTCAGGAGGGCTGCAGGAACACAGAGCAGTGCCTTAGGTGCTCCAGCACCATTCATTCTTGTCAAGTCAAAGGGTCTGCAGATTCCTGCATGAATTACAGAAAACACACCCATGGCCTTCACAGCGGCTTGGTATCTGCTGAGCTGAGAGCACTACGCACACTGAACTGATGACTGGGCAGCTCCCAGTGCTCATTACAAAGATCAACTGTTTTTAAGACAGAACAGAACTGTGTAAATCCTGGGTGGGACCACATGGTAACTCAGGGCAACACGGATGTTTTGCTGGTAAACAACATACTTCACTACTGAGTTTAACTTGATTGGATTGAAAAAAAAGAAGATAAAAGCTGAAAATCTCAGTCAGAGGAAATTTTTTTCCACTTTTCTCACTATCTCAAGAGCAGACAAAAATAGCCGCTGCAGAAGTAGAGCCAGTAAAGAAAGACAACTTGCGTGACTGCAGATCAGCTGACACAAGAAAATGCAACAGTGGCATAGAGAAGAACAGCACAAACCAAGCTGTGACCAAAAAAGAGAATGAGCACAGCATGGTGCCCATCCCTGACAGACCTCCTTCCTCACCTCCTTTACAACTCCTATAAAAACCTTCAAGCAGATGTATGGTTTTAATACAAGCTTGCTCACATGAACAAGAGTGAGTTTAAACTCCGAGTTGTGCTTTACGTGCGTGTGGAAACACCACTTGGCAGTCAAAACGTAGGCAAAAGTAACTGCAGTACTGACAGTCTGGGCCCCGAGACACCTTATTTTCCTCTCAGTGGCTGTGGAAGAAAGCTAAACTGTCCTCAGTGTTGATACAGCACACCTGCCATTATCAGGATAGAAAAGAAAGAGTGAGTTGTTGGTAGTGAGGATAGGGCTTTGCTATCAGGATGCCTCAACAACGGTTCCCTCAACAGGACAGTTGGAATCTTAACATGCTTCAGAAGAAGTCATAAAATCAATTACACAGCACCACAATGGAGCAGGAAAGGCACCTTGGCAGTGTGGAGCTATCTGTGCCCAGATAACAACAAAATGGAGGGACAGTGCTGTAAAATCAAGCACCTCAATGGTGGTCAGCTAGTCACCCATCCAAAGGAAACCTGAGGAGACACTGTGGTCATCGCAGTGAATCACAGCTTTGGAAAAGGCACATCAGTGTGATTTGGTAAGTGCCCTATGTACCAAGGTACTCTGCCACCACGAAGAAGAGAAGGATGAACAAAATGTCATTGGAGCCAGCCATAGCCTTGGCCACAAAGGTCTCATAACACTCATTTCTCAAACCAGGTAACTCCACCGGGTCCAGCAGAGTGAAGGACGAGGCTGGTGACTGCTGCATGGCCACTGATTATAGAATCAAATAATCACAGAATAATAGAATGGATTGGGTTAGAAGGTGCCTAAAAGATTATCTAGTTCCAATGCTCCTGCTGTGGGCAGGGCTGCCACTCACTAGATCAGACTGCGTAGGGCCCATCCAACCTGGGCTTGAGTGCTTACAGGGATGGGGCACCCACAGCTTCTCTGGGCCTCCCAGTAAAAAAATTTCCTTCTAATGTCTAATCTAAATCTCCCCTCTTTTAGTTTAAAATCATATCCCCTTGTCCTACCCTTGTAAAAAGTCAGTCTCTTTCCTGATTATAAGCTCCCTTCAAGTACTGGAAGGTCACAATGACCTCTTCCTGAGGCCATCTCCAGACTAAGCAAGCCCAGCTTCCTCAACTTTTCCTCATAAGAGAGGCGCTTCAGCCCTCTGATCATCTTTGCAGCCCTCTTCTAGACTCACTCCAACAGTTCCACATCTTTCTTGTGCTGGGGTCCCCAGACCTGGCCTGGATGCCAGACTAGGCCACACAAGGGCAGAGTAGAGGGGAACCATCACCTCCCTCTCCCTGATGGCCGCCCCTCTTTTGATGCAGCCCAGGATACAGTTGGCCTTCCAGGCTTCAAGCATACACTGCTGGCTTATGTCCACCAGAACCCCTAAGTCCTTATCTGCAGGGCTGCTCACAAGTTCTTCTCCCGGTCTGTACATGTATCTGGGATCACCCTGACACAAGTGCAACATCTTGCATTTGGCCTTGTTGAATCTCATTCGGTTCACCTGGGCCCACTTTTCAAGCCTGTCCATGCCCACCTGGATGACATCCCTTCCTTCTACTGTATCAACTGCACCACTAAGTTTGGTGTCATCACCAAACTTGCTGAGGGTGAACTCAATTCCACAATCCAGGTCACTGATAAAGATGTTAAGGAGTATCAGTACCAGTGCAGAGTCCTGGGGGACACCACTCATCACCAATCTTTACCCGGACATAGAGCCGTTGAGCACAACCTTTTGGCTGTGACCATCCAACCAATTCTTTATCCACTGAATAGACCACGCTTCAACTCCATATCTTTCTGATTTACAGATAAAAATGTGACGAGGAGCACACCAAAGGCCCTGCAGAAGTCCAAGTAGGTGACAGCAGTTGCCCTCTCTTTGTCCACCAGTACTGTCACTTCATCATGGAAGGCCATCAGACTGGTCAGGCACAATCTGCCCTTACTGGCTATCTCTGATGACCTTCTCATCTCTCTTACATATGCCTTAACATAGCTTCTACGAGGATCTGTTGTTGAGCCTCATATCAGATATGAGGCTCAACAGCCTGTAGCTCCCTGGATCTTCCTTTCTCCCTTTCTTAAAAGAGATCTCCTGATGGTGAGTTCTTCTATTACTCCTTACACTGACCAACATTTTCCCCAGCTTTGTCACCGCATGTCAGCAGTTTCCACAGCTTCCCAAGTGCATGTGAACCTCATAGCTGGCTCCACATCCAGCTGGGGTTTGCTAGGCACTATCAAGACACAAATAACACACAAAGCTTCTCTTCTTTTGTGGATTTCACACTTTCTTAGCTGATCACCCTACAAACAAAAGGAAAAAGCAACATCCTAGTTAAATATACAAATAGCCTAGGACGCATTACATAATTGCAGAGGTGAAAAGTACACTATCTTTTCCCTCTGCAGAAGGAAGAGTGTTTACCAGCCCTTAATGACAGTGCAGGAACCACAGCTGTGTTATTAATAAATCATAGGCTTCGCTCCCGGGGTGTACCAGCAAAGCTGGAACCTGACACAAGTTTCTAGTTCATTGGAAAGCTGCTGAAAACATATTGGAATGTCTTAGTGTTTTAGAATAGCCATGTTTTTTTATTAAAAAGCAAATATTAAAGAAAAAAGATCCTAAAACATGAGAAGAAAATATACTTGCAATTCTGTAAAGAAACGCAAATAAAATCCCCCATAGTACCCATCACCACATGAGAAGCATCAAATACTCAAATGAGATTAATAGACATTGTTCCACTGTAGGGCCACCTATAGAGAACAATGTCCAACAAGTGTACTTGACCTGAAAAGCAGAAGATAAGCAGACACCTTTCCTAGCCACTTCCATACCAGTCCATACTTCTTTTCTGGGAATTGGCTACTTAATAACATCAGGGATAAATTTCAATTCCTAGCTTTTCTTGCAGTTTGGCACACCTCAGATTTCCCTGCTTAGGGGATAGGGAAAACAGAACTACTAGCAGGAAGGGTAATAAGACATCTTCTCAGAAGCAGTAGGATGTGAGAGTTATTAGTGTGAACTACCTAGAAAATCAACAATCCAGACCAGCTTAAGAAACTCGAGCAAGAGGCAAGAAAGAACTTCTGACACCTCAGTAACTGAAGAAAAATCCTACCTTTTGTTGCTGGTGTTGAATAATTCTTTGTCCCCTCTATTCTGTATTAGGAAACTTCCAGAAGTAACAAAAAATAGCAAGAAGCCGAAAGTGGTTACATTTATCTCAAATAGTAGCTTACAGAATTAGGAGCTAAATCATGGTTATGAGAAAAGATAAGACACGTTAGGATGTCTTATTACCTTATTTGAATGCTATATTCATCTAAGTACTAGAACATGAGATTGTGGTCTTGAGAGTGCTTATACCTTCTCAATGCTCTACTGAAGGAGCAGATAATTACTCTTTTCCTTAAAACAGATCTGGTGACAACTAAATAAAATTCTAGGTTAATCTCACGTTAAAATATTGCCTATAGGTTTTCAAAGGCATATACCCATGGCTTTCACACACATCAGGCTCCCTCGCAATTGTTATACTGCATCTGCATTTTTAGTATACACTGAGGTCCACGGCACCTTACTTCATCAGTGTCATGAGTAGATGTGTTGATCCCAACCTCTATTACATGATTTTTTACCCAACTCTCTTTCCCAGACGGAATAGGCGGTCAAACAGTACTTCTTGTAACCGTGACAGTCAACAGATAGTAATACTCTAATGCATATTCATCTCTCCCATCCTGAATGCAACTTATTCATTTTCTTTTGGGCCTATCCACAGGAGTCATTCCATAGGATCAGATCATGAATGGTTCCATTAAAATTATTAATGGATTTCTCAGTCTCCTTGTGAGATTACATTGCATTACTCCCACTCTACACAGAACAAAACAAGTCCAAATATGGTTAAAACAAGTGCCTGCAGCTTTTGACTGCAGATCTTGGTCCTCCTTTCCCTTTGCAGTTGTGCCCATTTGGCACACACAGACGCTTCCTGTACGACTCCTCCCAGTCTTCATTTTTTGGGAGTACGGCCACTTAAGGGCTAATGGTGAGGTCACCAGTTTCAGGGACTTGCTCACAGTCCTCCATAGGAGCCATGAAGGTCTGACCAAGAGACCACCTCTTCCCATCCTGCCCCTGCCAGTCTCATCTGGATGCAGGCCTCATCCCACCACAGGTTAGCCCCTCTCCAGAAAGTCATGTATGCCATGCATGCACTGAGGCAAAAGAAAATGTATGCTCTCAGTACCTGAAAAACACACTGCCAGCATGTTTTCCTCAATTCTCACGGTGGCAGAGTGCCACCATGCCTCAGCATTTCCCTTCCTCTGCCTTTCCTCACCACCAGTCTCCCCTAGCTTTACTCCATCCCTTCCCTCTTGTACATGTGTTTTACAACATCTGCATGAGGAGGGCAACAAAGGGCACTGCTGAGAACCATGGCGAGCTGCTACCTGCTGCCTAGTGCCTGACCCCACATGGAGCAAGTGCAGGGACAGTGGTACTTAGTCCTCGAAGCCCACATGTCTGATCTGGGTGAAAACCAGTACAAAGCCTCTGCTAGGCATAAAGAGCAAGTTCTCACGCTCTACAAAATGACCAAATTTGGGTGAAATTTCACAGAAATGGCATAAGGCAAATAACTGATATCAGAGCAACCCTTATTCTGTGGGGATCTGAAATTTCAGCTGTGAACAATGAGAAATCAAGTTTATCATTGAAGCAATTTTAAGAAACACTTAAGAAACAAAATCAAGGTATTCACCTCTCAGCTGTTTCTCAAAAATGGTTGAAGTGTTTCACCAAAACTGCAAATAAACATCCTGAGTCATCTATTCATATGTTTCAGTCCAAATGACTGCATTTTGAGAGACTTACAAGATACAGAAAAGGAGGTTTCTATATGGAAAGTTGAGGGCAAGGCAAATGGTATCCTGGGCTCCATCATGAGAGGGGTGGCCAGCAGGGACAGGGAGGTGATTGTCCCTCTCTACACTGCTCTTGTAAGGCCCCATCTGGAGTACTGTGTCCAGGTATGGAGCCCCCAGTACAAGAAAGACAGAGAGCTGTTGGAGAGGGTCCAGAGAAGGGCCACGAAGATGATCAGGGGGCTGGAGCACCTCCCCTACGAAGACAGGCTGAGGGAGCTGGGCTTATTCAGCCTGGAGAAGAGAAGGCTGCGGGGTGACCTCATTGCAGCCTTTCAGTACCTGAAGGGAGCCTATAAACAGGAAGGGAGTAAACTCTTTGAAAGGGTAGATAACAGAAGGACAAGGGGGAACGGTTTTAAGTTGAAAGAGGGAAGATTTAGGTTGGATGTTAGGGGGAAGTTTTTTACCAGGAGAGTGGTGAGGTGCTGGCACAGGCTGCCCAGAGAGGTTGTGGATGCCCCATCCCTGGAGGTGTTCAAGGCCAGGTTGGATAGGGCCCTGGGCAGCCTGGTCTAGTATTAAATGTGGAGGTTGGTGGCCCTGCCTGTGGCAGAGGGATTGGAGATTCATGATCCTTGAGTTCCCTTCAAACCCAGGCCATTCTGTGATTCTGTGATGACAACAGCACACCACTGGTAATAAATCCCTCACAAGAGCTTCACTAACAAACCCAACCAAAAGCTGATGACTGCACGCACTCCAAGCACTCACTGAGAAATAAAATTATTTAAATACAACCGTAAACAAGTCATTTTAAAAATGAAATCTGCCGGACTATTTGTCCAGAAATACTGTAATACAAATAGTCATTCTATGAGCGCAGCTCCAAAAGTAATGCCTTCTATTTTATTCTGTTGGCCTATGACATGCGAGACGGATGTTGGTGATATACACCAACAGCAGTAGAGGTTGAACCTTGCCACCAATATTCCATTACATGTTGCTGCTATGTGACAGATGGCAGCAGAGGGGCAGTCTGACAGAATGGTGGCTGACGTGGAAAGGCATGTGAAGCAAAGGTGTGTAAATGAATTGCTCAATTCAGGAAAAGAGTGGCACCCACTAACATTCACTGAGACTTGGTGAATGTTTCTGGAGACCAACCAGTGGATGTGAGCACAGTGAGGTGGCGGGTGGTACATTCCAGCCGAAGCAAGAGAGGGTTACCTCCACTAGCACAGATTTTGACGAGCATGGCATGTAGGCTCTTGTTCACTGCTGCAAAAAAGCACAGCTAATGACTGTTGAAAAAGAGTGTTTTGTAGCTGGGAATTTGCTCTATCAAATAGTGTTATCACGCTCTTTGTATCTGTTGTAGTTTCCACGGAAAGAAATAGGAGGCATTACTTTCAGAGCGACCTACATATATCTCAGCTGACACACTCCACTGACGCAGTAAGGAGTTACCACATGACGCTTTGAAGAACATAATGCCTATAAGCATGCAAGTGCCATTCCAAGGCAAACTCTTTGTTATATTTTAAGATCCATCAAAATGGTTGTGTACTGGCGTACAAAGTCTTTCCAGTGCCAAAACAAACGATCTATGCAAAAAGAAAGTCATGTCCATTTGACTTAAACAAGGCCTTCACTGAGTTTTCTTCACACCCGAACCCTGAAGCAGTAAAAGCAGTCCAACAAGTACCAAGAGGCTATTACGAGACCTGCCAGGAAATGTGCAAACCCACTTGGGTCAATGAATCACCGTGGTGATCGGTTATCCCATCCCTTCCAAGCTTCTGCAGGAGACAAGCAGGTTCTCCCTGTGCAGGTGGCAAGCTGATGGTTTGCAGTGCTTTTCTTCTGGAAGCCTTCACTGTTCTGTAGCACTCTCATCTATTTCTCAGGAGAAAATGACACTGGGTCCTAAGCACCGTTCTCCAAACAGGAATCAGAGTAGCACATAATTTATGACTTTCCTTTCTGATAAAGTGCTCCCACTGTCTGCACTGCATCTGAGCAGCAATCACAAGGCAAAGATTCCCTTCAAACATCTCTGTGTCAAAATGCTTTCCTATGGGTGCCGAGGAAGAAGAGAGAGGATGCAAGCAGAACCAGGGTGCAGCCAAGGTCTCTGTCACTGCTGTTTATGTCAAAGCGACAACAGTTAACAAATGAGAAACTCTAGGTGATGATTACACCGCCTGTGGCTGACAGACCTTCTTCTCTGCTCTTGAGCAGGGAGAACCAGAGACTGGAAAACCTTCCTTTCTGGATGAGGAGGAGGGCAGCAACAACCAAGGCTGTAAAACTGTACACAGTATGCGACAAGTTATCTGTCACTACCCGGCCTGGTGGCATGGCCAAACCATGTTTTTCTCATTTGCTAGAGAATCATTCACCACAGCTACACTGCGGTCAGAAAGGAGCTCCATTTAAATACTCTTTATAAATTTCAAAAGACCTAAGAACATACTAAACTGATCCTCCACAAATCAAAACAAAGTTTTATGGAAAAAAAAAAATACATAGTGATCTCATGCTTTTCACAAGAGTGGTTCTTTCAGAGCCAGGAAACATTCAGTACTTGTTCCTGTATTCTATTTTTATTTGTCTGATACGCACATCATAACATGATTAAGATCACTATGGCACTTCAATTTTGATCTGAAGAGCATCCAAGTTATAATGTAGTATGGTATGAAATGTTAATCACAATTGAAACAATCACGATTCAGAATTTTCACAAAGCTTTTGTAATTGCAAACAGTCGGCAAAAGAAGTTTTTAGGTGGCCAAATCAGTGCTGGTTTTTGGTGGTTTTTTGTTTTTTTTTCCCCATCCTGCTGCTTTCTGGTGAAGAAAAACTGTGATGGATGAGTACCATTCATCAGGGGAAATAGTCAAAATATGAGATCATTTGAGATCATTAACCAGAAGCTAGACAGGGTTTAACCACCTCCCTTGTTTAATCATCAGGGATTCAGTGTCTGGGTGGAGAGAAGGGAGTCTGGACAATTCCATGAATTCAGTGCTAACGTATCAAATAAAGGAAAGGTTTTAACCAGGCCTGCTGGACTCAGCAACACCTACTGTGGGTTTTCTGCACAGCACAGAGAAGCTCTCTCAACAAATAATGACTGTTGGAAGCATGGCATATGTAGCACTACAAGCTATCTTGCCATGTTAAGAAGACAAAGACGACAGTCAGGCTTTCTTTAACAAATGTAATGTAGAACCATGCTCAGAAGATATAGCTCTTGATACAAACAGTCATTTACCAACTACCAGCCATTTACAAGGCAGCCTACAAAATCTTATTCCTCAGGCTATTAAACTCTTATGTTACAGTACTCAGTAATAAAACAATGAAAGCAAAAAAGAAAAATCAACTTTCACATATATTTTCACATCTTCAAGCCAGCTGCGATGACACATAAGTTGATTTATAGAGCTAAGTGTCATGATATCCACAAACACAGTATAGAAACTTAAAACTCATTAGGGACCTTCTGGAAGACCTAAGAGCCAGAAGGAGCATATTCATACAGGAAGGGTAAAACTCTGTTCCCAACTGCTGACAAATAGATAGCAAGCACACAGAGAAAAGACGTGGGTGTTTGGAAGGACTGCACTCATCTCATCTGTAGGCATGTCACATACTAAAGGGTGTGTGGATTATATATAGTTTACTCTGAAAGTAATGCCTTCTGTTTCTTTCCATGGAAACCACAGCAGATAGAGAACACAATAACACTCTTTGATAGAGCAAAGTCTCAGCGACAACACACCCTTTTTCAACACAGTCACACCATTAGCTGTGCATTTTTTGCCAGCAGTGAACAAGAACTTGCATGCCACTCTTGTCAAAATCTGCGCCAGCAGAGGTGACCCACTGTTGCTGTTGCCACTGCTGAAATGCACTACCCACCGCCTCACTGTGCTCACATCCACCGGTTGGTCTCCGTAACAGTTCAGCAAGCATTGATGAGTGTCAGTGGGTGCACTGCACTGAGGAATTCAGTGACATCCCTTTGCTTCATACGCACTTCCACGTCAGATGCCGCTCTCTCAGGCAGCCATCTGTCACACAGCAACAAACTGTAATGCGATACTGGTGGGAAGGTTCAACCTGTACTCCAATACCAGCAACATCTGCCTCTGACACTGTGGGCCAACGTAACAAAATAGGAGGCATTATTTTTTTTAGGACTTTATTATTTTTAGGACTAGAGGGAATGGCTCCAAGCTGTGCCAAGGAAGATTCAGGCTGGATGTTAGGAAATACTACTTCTCTGAAAGGGTGGTCAGGCACTGGAATGGGCTGCCCAGGGAGGTGGTGGAGTCACCGACCCTGGTGGTGTTCAAAGAGCGTTTGGATGTTGTGTTGAGGGACATGGTTTAGCGGGAACCATTGGTGAAGGGCAAATGGTTGGACTGGATGATCCTGTGGGTCTTTTCCAACCTTAGCGATTCTATGATTCTAGGATTCTATGATTCTATGATTCTATGATTTTCAGAGCAGCCCTCGTATGCAGACAGAGCAGCTACATATGTAAAGCAAGATTCTTATGAGTGTCTCCATACCTTTACGGATGTGACCTTCGACACAGAGATGCTTGGGAGATGCACCCCAGGCACATTGTCACTAGCTTTACAGTTACTAAGCTCTACTTGTTTTTGTAGCTATTTAGACACCTTGTAGCAGGCCGATTAGAGGTAACTTGCTTTCCTACAGCAAGTCAAGTGGAATCCAGCAACTGATCACCATTCTCCTTCAGCAGAAAGGAACAGACTGCCAATGGGTAAAGCGTCTTCTGATGAATTTTCAACTGACATTAAGAATATAGCAGCACTGTTAATATTTTTAAAGGAAATTGTCTCCTCCAGTAGATGTCACTTTGTCTTCTAATGTATTCTGCTTTACCATCGCACACCAAAACCCATGTTTTATCAGTATTCATCTGAGTTCTCCTCATCGATGTTATTCCCGGACTCAAAGTTTCAGTGAACAGAGAATACCAAATTAGCTTTAAATGTCAACTCTGCCTTCAGAAGGAGAAACATTCCGAATTTTAAAGGTTCTAAGGTCTCAATAGAAGGTTCATGGGATGCGCAGCCGCCCACCGTACTGTAGACCACACTTGGTTTTCCCATGCTGTGATCCTGAGAACAATGAAGTAGAGACAGCAAAACATGGGGATGCATGCCTGAAGGACTTCCTTGGCCAGCTGCATTTAACAAATAAGCATTCAGTTTTAACTAGTTAAGGAACATTTGATTAGCATATCACAGCAAAGCCAAAGGAAAGGTAAGAATCATGAAAAAAACCTTTCCAAACATCAAACAGAAATGAAACAAGTTTAAAAATAGCATTGCCTGCAAGCAAACCGTTTCTGGAATGCACTGGGGAAAGCAAAGAAGAATCCCACAACAAAAGAGATTGCAAAAGCCAACCCACTTTGACAAGTGGAATGACCAGTTTGGAGACTACACTGAAACAATACAAAAACACCACAAAGTCTGATACAAAGGATTTTTCTCTGCATTCACCAAACAAAACCCCAACATAAAGGCCAACTGCCAGGTAATTAAATATGGCTCTTGAGAAACAGAAGCCTTAGAGAGTTGTTAACTCCTCATGGACTACTAGAATTAATGAGAAATTGAAGGTCTCTCAGAGTAAAGCTGAACAATCTCAGATACATTTTAATACACTCAATTTGCTGTGAGCAAGCAAGTGATATCAGAACAGAATCCTATGCAAACCATGCTGGATTGCAGCTGGGAAATGTTATGCTACTTGAGTACCAGACAACATGTCACATACCATCAAACAGCTGTCTGCCAATTTATCATGTACCTACGAAGACCTCTAAAAACACGGCTCTAATGCTTTAATCTACCTTTTATGACTGCTATTAAAAACAAACTCATGCAAACACTAGACCCTAGATTAATAATGAAGTGTTTTTCTGATCTCTCTGACTGCAGCTAAGAGGATGACAACAACAGCCTCGCTATGGCAGAAATGTGATCGTTATCCATGCTCTCCAACGGTCTAAAAAGCCCCATAAGATCCTTAATGCTGGTAAAGGAATAAGGGTAATCGAGCATTTGTCTGTCTGGGAATGAGAAATTCATTTCAGGACATTTCTCTGTGCCCATGCATGGCCCAAGTATACAGCACGGCTCATTGATCCAAGCAGTGAGTTGTCTACAAGGGACGCATGAAAGCCAAAGCTACTGGCTGACACTCTACAGCAATACTCAGTGCCTCCAGTTTCCATTTCCTCTTCTCAAAGTAGCTGCATTGTTGACGCTGCCTAAAGCCCAGCGCCCATCTCCAAGGTCCTAATGGAAAAGACAGCAAAAACCCCAACTCAACCCAATCCCCTCCACCTTAGCACTGGCAGATCCCACAGAACATGGGGTGAGGCAGCCCGAGCTTGTGTGTTTAAATAATTAGCTACATGTAAGGACCTATTCAATGCTCTTCAGATAAACATCATCTTCCATTTGGCAAGGCAATTTATATACAAAGCAAACTGCATCCAATCTTTTCTTTTGCCCACATTCACTAATAGATTAAGGGCAAACACTAACGTTCATACATCTCTTTAGCTGTTCTAGAAGTTTAAATTTTTCACTGTTTAAAGCTAAAGCAAACACACATGCAAGCATTCCTTAAGATCAAAGTCCTTCAAGGAGAGTGGAGTCAGATAAAAATATACTGCTTGTTGGCTAGTTCACCATCACTGGCAAAAGGAAAACTAGTGTTCCAAGTACCACTGCTAGAAAATATTTAGGACAGATATTCAGCCAACTTTAACTCCTGAGCAACAAGTCAGCAAAGCCCAGTAGCTGTAAATGCTCCACCAGCTTTACATTTAAAAATGTGGGTCAAGGTTTTCGAACTTTCCAGCTGCTTTTAAAGATCTAACCAAGAGCGTGCAGTTAGATGGTAAGAATTCAGAAAGCAGTGTGTGAAAAACAACTGACTGTGGAGAAAGCAATTCAATCAGATGACAGTGTGCTCAACTGTATCATCAGTTCTGATAACTAAATGGTTAGAAGTACAGTAAAGGTAAATTAAAAGTCTAGCTGATGTCCAGATGTAGAATTTGGTTGAAAATTCTGTGAATTCAAATCCTAATCCCAAGAAAGCATATGGCCACATAAGCAGATAGAGATGTTGAGGAACCTTCAAAGACCTCAGCGCAAAGTGAACAGCGTAAGACCGTCTTCCAAAGTCCGGTGTCTGGGCTTCCTGCAACACACCCCAGCATGACTTCAGGGGCATTTTAAGTAGGAGAACAACAACAAAAAAAGGGCATTATAAGGTAAGAGATTCCATATTTCTGTGTCTACACCTTAGAAAAACAACAACAAAACCAATACAGTAATTTTTTATTATGTTAGATATTAAAAGGAACAAAACAGTCACGGATTGACGTTAATTACTGTAAAAATATAGATATTTCAAAAGGAATGTATGAAGGGTTACGGATGGTCTCTTAAAGTTTTGCTGACTATCTACTAAAGCATTTAACATCCAGAGTTTAGGATATTTATGCATTCTGGAAACCTCCCCAGTTCTCCCCTATTTACTTTCCTCAGCAGCGGCACCAACAGCTACCAAGTCCCAGGCAGGTTTTGTTCCCATCTGGCACCTTTCTCTCTGCAGTACGACCTGGGACATTTCCCTCCATCCCTGCTGCTGGAGTCTTCTGGCTGTTCTCCTCAAACACGGAGGCTTTCTGCATGTTGCACACTTCAGTGCAACACACGGTGACTGACTGCGCTCTGCAGAAGGTCACCATTAGAAACACGTGGGTAATTACCTAGACGAGCTGTTGTACACCTCTGAATTTGCCTTTTATATTCTCAAGAACAAACCGCAGACTCCAATTCTTGAGAGCCACTGCAGCTGCACAGAAGTGAATAAATAAAAATCACTTTTTCTGACAAATGATTCAGCGTTTAAGAAAATAAAAACAGCTGCACTGTGTTAGACCAAGGGCCATCCAGCCCAGTATCCTGTTTCCAAAAGCAGTCAGCAGCGGATGCCTGGGGAGTAGTATAAGAACAAGGAAACCATTTAATGATATATATTGAAAATATTTTTCACGTATCCTTGATGGAAAACAGAGATGGAATTTTGACAGAAGAGGGGGAAAAAAACCTAAAGAAAACAAAGTCTGACACACACACCCTTTGCGAAAGCATGGAGCACTCCTTTCAAAATAAAAAGATAATTGAACAGAAGATAAATCTTATGATTTGCCTTCCCTTCCTTTTTTTTTGCCCACAGAAGCAAGAGAAAAGCAGAATCCTGCTTGCTGTCCACAGAAACAGTGTATGCACATATTGGTGCACCTCACTGACCAGATAGTTTTTAAGAACCTTTGACTATGAGCGTTAATGGCTTTTCTCTTGGGAAATGGTCCCTGCAGAAACGTACAGCTAGGTGTTTACATCGTGATATCACAGCTGAGAGCTCTCAGGCGACTTAAATGAATGGATTTTTTGTTTTAAAGTGCTCCATAAGGTATGTGCATCAGATAGAGGGGAAGCCTGTCCCACTTAATTCCGCAGGTAGTGGAACAACCATTTAGTCTGCACGCTAGAAACATCTAAACTGGGCTGAATTTACAAAGGTGCAGAAAATGTGGGGACAGTGAAATGCCCCATGAAATCAACTGGAGGTTTATTACAGGCTTAGTTGGACACAGGATCAGTCTCAGGAGAAGTCCTTTATGGGGACACAGGCTGGAGGGGCTGTAAAGTCAGGGATGCAGAAAGCAACTGCTTTGATTACACTGTTAAGCTTCATCTGTCTGGGACACCACATTTGTGTCTTTCAGAAGCTCCAGCTAAGCTAACGAAATGTGACGATGACTTTTAGTCTCATGGTGAATCTCCGCTTGCGATGCTGTGTGTGTTTCTGGCCACCGGCATTCAAGAAAGACGGATTTGGTCTGGAGCAGGCAGAGGCGAGGGCTGCCAAGGTGACTCAAGGAAAGGGAAGACTGTCTTACAAGCGGGGAAATAGAGCATAGCGGTTTTTTGGCTTAGTAAAACAAGGTCTGAGGAGAGATTTGACTGTCTGCAGTTGAATGTCCTCAGAGGAGCTGGGATGATGGCAGGGATAATGGGAAGGGGCAATGCAATCGCCTAAGCTACAAAATAACAGAGGCATTCAATTAAACAGAGGTTAATAGAGGAGTAAATAAATCCACACTGGAAATGAGAAGGTGGCATATTGAGGAGAGAAGTTATAGGAAAAGCTTGTGATGGAAGCAGAAAAATGCCCTCCAAAACCCGCACTCATTTTTAGGATGGAAATCAGTGACTGATGTACTGAAGAGGCAACATGGTTGTCAATGATGAAAAATGGCACAGGAAGGTCTGACTTACACAGCTCCCTCAAAACCATATTTCCGACCTGTCATTAACACAGTAAGTATTTGTAGGAATGGTGTCAGGGATCCAGAAGCAGGAGCCATTGCTCAATAGAGAGATAAGCAAAGCACTGGTCATGAAACACTGTACCAGGATGTTTGAGGGAAAACTTTGGCTGAGAAGCAGGTGAGGCCAGGTAAACTGAATGTTATACCACAGTAGTTGATATCTATTAAAAATATAAATAAACTATTCACCTTAATGGATTTTTGAGCCTCTGATTTCACACTGAAAAGCTACAGCGGAGATAAAGATTAAAAATGGCAAGGAAAGAGCCCACTCGGATGTTGTTTTCTGTCTTTCAAGTGATAGAATTTACAGCTATAGGAAACCTCAACAAAGGATTACACTTCTCCACACAGAAGCTAAGACAAGATTGCATCAAGCTTCAGCAGATACCCTAATACGAAAACAAAAATACAGCATGCTTGACAGGTTTTGAGAATCTCTGGCTTGCCACGCTTTTAAAAAAGCTGGAAACAGCTCCCTGTGGGAACCTCTTGCAGAGCAAGTCGGGGTACGTGGCCATTTGTGCAGCACCAGGCTGTCAGCGTGGTTATGGGGCTGCTGGGCAGCCCCCTCACACCAGGGGCTCCGCAGGCTGCCTGCCTCCATTTTGGGAAGCCTGAATCTAAACACCCAGGTCAACCACACAGAAGGAAGAGACCTTAGGTACTACGTCTAGGGGATATCCCCCGTCAACATCAGCATCCCAACTTCCACTTCAACTACCGCATGCCTAGAGGTAGACAAAGGTCCCTCTGTGGTTTCAGGTGCAAACCTCTTCTCTGAGCTGCAGAAGCAACCAGCAGTGCTCTTAATTCCTCTTAATTCTATTGCTCCAAACTAATTTAATGTTTATTTGGAGTGTCAGGAACCCACAGGGAAACTGCTTTTGTGCTGCAGGAGTGGCTCGCGTTCTAGACCTACCAACTCTAATGCACAGAACGTGCTAATGGTTCTGCATGTGTGTGTATATCTACCTGTCTATCTAGTTGTTCTACACATCCACAGACTCCCATGTGACCAATAAGTTGCACCACAGACGTAACCACTCCTAGATATTTCAAAATGTTATATTTTCACCGCCGAGTATTGACAGCTGTGATCTGTATTTCCAAGACTTGTAACTATTTATGACTCCATACTTACAACGCCTCTTATGTGAACAAAAAAGTCTGTGGTTTTTCCAGCTACGTCCATTGTTATTATCGCTCCCTTCTAACCTTGAACAGCTTATTTATTCCTACTTCTAAAAGCCAAAGAGGTGAGTAAAAAAAATCGACGCAGCTACATCTCTTTTACAAAGGGGAAAACAAAGGCATGAAGGTATTAAACAATTTGCGTCAAACAACAGCACATCACGTCAAAAGCTGCCATTTAAAGAAACATCTTATAATTCCCAAGGTTATCTGTTACCCAGAAGAGATCTGCTATGAAGTGAGTGGCTCCTGTGAACTGTAGATCCACGACTGTCCCTATCCCAGCTCAAAAAAGGCAGACACACATATTCTGTACACAGACGTTTGCTTAAATATAAAGAGCAATGTCTTAAAAAGATTCTGATTCCTCATTCGCTGATTTTAAGATCAGTGTAAAACACGGCCATACCAACAGCAGATCTGAAACTAAGCAAAGGCTTTCAAATACTGTAAATTTTACACAGACATTAACAGAGGTCTGCAATGCATCGTCAGACAAATGCTGCCATGTAAAGAAAATAGAAGAAGAAGTCACTTTAGGAAATTACAATCAAATATAATGTTTATAAATACAAAGTTACTGCATTTATACTGATAAATTATGGCTATCTCTTTAAACCGGGATCTTAACTGCAGTCAGTATGCACATAAAAATGCAAAATCATATTGAAGTACATATCAAAGTAATCAGTTTTTATAGTGATCCTGCAGATACCGTATCAGAAAGCTTCAGCCCTGCCTTCAAATCATTTCAGGTCTGTTTTAATTTTTCTTTGTCTAAACAGCAAATTTTTTTAATTCTGCATAATGCTGTTCTCCCAGTTGGTCTGAATTAAGCACCTGAACCAGAGAACACACAATAGCATCACAACACACTCTTAACTTCAGCATTCCTGTGCTCCCCCACGTCTGTCTTACCCTCATAACAAAAAGCAAACAGCTGAGGGGAAAGTTCTTTCCCTCCTCATGCAACGGCAGCACACAGTTCTGCCCACAGCTTTCCCCTTTCTACATACTTCTGTTGTTCTTACAAATGCTGCTGAGAAACCAGCAGTGTTTTGCACAAGGGTTGTCCCTTCTGTGTACCCTCATGGAACATACAGCGATGCGGCACACCGGGGTTAGGGCTCAGCACAGCCTAAGCTGGGGCAGAGCTGCTTTGGCCATGTCACTCTCCTACTCAGGGCTGCTCTGCTCAGATCTCATCTCAGGTGATAAAGCTGTCTGCAATCACAAGCACGCTGGGATCAACAAAACATGCTAGGTGTATCACTTAATTAACTTCCATTGAACTGAGGTAAAAATCAATTTACCATCAATTCTCTATGGCCTCTAAAGAAGCAACGTATTTATTAACTTACTGCACCACCTTTCCATTTGATATTTCCAAGTCTATACCAATTAGTAAACACACTAAACAGAATCTGGCCGCATATATTTTATGAATTATCTTGCTACCTAATTAGCTAATGACAGCATTTCTTACTTCATATAACAAACCTGCTGCCTACTTTTGCACCCCCCCATTTTCATGCGGATCACCCAATCAAAGCACACCATGATACCATTGACTCAGTTCACAGCAGACCTTTTGGCAACATCCAGGGTTGAAAGCAAAATATCTATATAGAAAGAAGAGCCATATTCAAATAACTAATAATAAACTCCCTTGCTCATTAAACACATCACATATATCGTAACAGCTGGCATGCTGAAATATCCAATAAAGGAAAACCTGCTTATAGCATTGTCGGTGCTTCAGGGAAAGCTGGCTAAATGTATTTTTTATAATAGTACTTGTTTAAAAGACCATCTGTGCATGGAACAGTAAGCACTTAGCTGTACTGCAAAAATATCAAGTTTGAGGGAAGAAAAAGGACGCACAAATAGTTCTTAGGTCAGTCCTAAGTAATGCCGAAGACCAACTTATTCCCGCTCTGGGACATAGGAAAAGATGCGGGGATCGAAAAATGAGATGCAAAGAGCTCAGGACAAAATGGCATACTTGGTCCTTCTATGGTTCTACGACATATGATATACGGTTCTTCTATGAAGCGCTGTCACCTCTGTTCCCAGGACATTCCATTTGTTTTTGCATCCAGTGGCTGCCTAAAGTGAAGGTGCACAAAGAAATCAAGCAGTAGAGATGGTCACCGCAAACCCCCTCCTTCCAGAAAAGCTCTAACCATGAAGTTAGAGCACCTCACCTTGCTTTCTCTTGCTGCCTTTTATGAATTTCTTCTTCCTGCACAACAGCCAGCTTCAGAAAGGTGTGCTGATGCTGACCCCCACCTACCATTTGGGATCCTCTTGTTGCCTTGTACACCCAACTAAAATAAGACCTAAGCCTGCACTCCTAATGGAAATTTCCTTCTTGCTGAAGAATAAGAAGTAATGGCAAGTCCCGATGACTCAATAAGATAAATCTGATATTTCCAAAGGTCAAGAAAGGAAAATACCATGAGAACTATGCTTGAAAAATAAGTTGAGGCTAAAGATTAGAGGGAGTGACTGCAAGCAGTCCTCTGCAACAGCTGCTTCCCAGTAAAAAGTCTGTGCTTAAACAGCCAGCTCTGTGAGCACTGGGACAAACCAAGGTGGGGATTTCACACATTTGATTGCAAATCCCCAAACCTGACTTCCCTGTGGTGAACTGAGTTTTA
Source organism: Gallus gallus (assembly GCF_016699485.2). NCBI lineage: Eukaryota > Metazoa > Chordata > Aves > Galliformes > Phasianidae > Gallus > Gallus gallus. The sequence continues at coordinate 145,399,258 of NC_052532.1, forward strand.
AGAGTCTCCTGTACTCTCTGGGAACAAGAAGCAAGCTCCAACCAACACCTTTTCTTTCATTTGGGAGGGTCTGTAGGTCTTTCTCTTTTTCTCCCCCCTTCTATTTGGCTCCCAACTTTCACAAAACTTGTAGGACCAAAACTTAATTATCCTTGAGACTACAATCTCTTTGTCAAACTTGGCTGAATTTGGCCAGTGGGTTCAAAAGTGAAGGGGGAGGAGGGAAAGAGAGGCAGTTTGATTGCATAAGCCTCATTTCCTCAAGAATCCAGGCTACAAACAATTATAGCCAGAAGGTTCAATTAAAGAAAGGGAACCGCAGAGTTTCCCTGCACTTCTAACACAGACCGGTTCATGCATACTAATCAGCCAGCGCCGCTCTCACTGAAGTAATGAGTGCTTTGCAGCAAATTAATGTTTGTATTGATTTATACTGTAGACTGTTGCAGGCTGGAACTTCAACAGTATAAACGCGTTCGATACACAGCACAAAATCACCTTCATACAAATGAGTGACCTTTACAGATGCACGCAGATGCTGCATCTCCGTACCTATACCCACATACCTCCATCTCTGCACGTGCAAATCCCATGTCTTCATTTTTACTAACACTGGCACACATCATATTGACTAGCACTACGAAGCACAAAGGTAAGATACATTTTAGGGAGTAGTATGCATTCTCGTGACACTATCAAATCCCCTAACTTAGGAAAATCGTCACTAACGTGGTCTTCGTAAAGCAAATAGCTTCCCTTTGTTTTGTATTACAAGTCAGCTATGTGGTGCTACATCTGATGGTACTTGACACATGGTCACATCTGTGATAAATGTGAAGTGATGGAGAACTATGCTCCCAGGGAGTGGGGTTTGGTTTTTCAAACTTTCTTGGTTTTTCAAATGCACAGACCGTGTTCCAGTTAATTTCTAGTTTTAAAATCTTCATTAAGGAGAAGTCAATTTAAATTTGCAAAAGATTGCCCATCTTATTTTTAAACCGACCGAGTTCACTGTCTTAACATCCCCGTGCCTAGAAAGATTTTCCCTCTTGTCATAGATAGTAGGAGAGCCTGGTTACATGGATTGCATTTATTTCAAGTTAATGAGTTTCAATTAGCTGATAACATTACTAATGGTGAACTGGAAGTATGTGCTGAATTTTTTCCTCCCCTGCTTGCTCTACCTGCCAGCATTTGTCTGCTGCAGAACACATTTTCCTTCTAGGCTTAGCCTATACCCCAGCTTTCCTTTCAGCCAGTCCTTTCTTACTCAAGGCAGTCAGCATCATAGTCTCAAGTTAGTAGAGCAGCTAATGCTGCCTCCTGAGAAGGGTTTCGGTCAGTTGCCATAGAGAAGTCAGCAGAACCATTTGGAGCACACTGAGACATTCCAGACTTCTGCGCAGTGCCAACAGATATGACACACTCTTCTGACATGTCACTGGAAAGCCATCAAGAACACTGTAGGGCACCTCAAACAGCATGAGGTTCCCCTGTTGTGGCCAAAAACTTAAACCCAAAGAATTAGCCCTTCCCATTGCAAATAAGTAGCATTAATTTTATAGCGATGGCCTAATCTAGAAAGGGATCTTAGAATAAAGGGCATTATATGTCTCTAAACATTCACATTTAGCTAGGAAAGCTGCTTTTGTGAAGTTGTTTACTTGGCTGAGGGTGGGTGCTGGAGGAACTGTTCAAGAGCAGCCACTGTGGCTTAGTCTAGCATCTGACATGCTGGATTTTTCTTTTTGGCTCGCTTTGAACCAACAGCGGAGGTCCTAGCAGCTCAGTTCGCAGCCTAGCCTAGCAGTTCTTCTGGCTATTACTTATCTACACAGTTGCCACCAGACTGACAGAAAGACAACACATAAAATGGTACATGAACCTAATAAGAGATGCATCTTTGCAGAATGCTCAACTCGAGGTCCCAGCTAAATTTCAAATAAAAGTAAATAAATTAGTGTTTTACAGAGTTTAGAAGCTGTCTGGCCTATGGCACATGGAAGTGAGGTAGGAACAGCACAGCTGATGGGCTGCTAGCCCAAGCCATCCATCCAGCTGCAAGGATGGAGCACACGGATTCCCTCTCATTTAAGTCACTTGAATCTGAGAGGAAGTAAGGACTGAAAAGTTGCAGCGCCTCATGAAAAAGGGTGTAACTCCAATACAGTGATGCTACAAAGTCCTTTCTCAGTAAGCAGCATGGCACTGCGCAGGGTACTGGTGTATAGCACTGCATGAGCTTGTAGGTTCACAGCTGCCAACAGGAAGCAGCACGGCCCCATTGGCATGTTGAGCCATTGGTACTTCACTGATGCAGCTACCTCTGTCATGCATGATGCTGTTCTCCATCGGACATCTACTTCCTTCTCTTCACTGCTCAATGATTTGTCTTTTTAAGCACTGGGGCCTTCCGACTTTGAGAAAATTGTTCGTAACACCTTGCCCTATGGCTCATGGACAAAGTGGATGATAAGACTGTCTTTTTTCACCATTACTATTCTTTCCCTTGCTTTGGCCAGGACCTTGCAGGAATCTAATCCCAGGTGGCACAATATGCTCTCAGCCACTGGAAACAACATATTGTTGTAGAAGAAAGCAGACACACATGATTTCCTCTTGAATTTTAGTTGCGGGACTGATACCTCACACCAGCCTTTCAACACTAAGTTCCAACATCTCTAAAATGATAACGGCTTTCCTTTTTTTTTTTTTTGGAGCGGGTTTCCAGTGCAATCCACCTCCTCAGAAACAAGGTGCCAGTCTTTGTGTGAGATGCGAGTTGGGAGAGCAGGATGGCTGTCAAGTGGACTTGCAGATAAATAGAGTTTTGTCTGACCATTTGCTACGAAACTTATCTTTCCAGTCTTGTAGAAGTCTTTAACAGGAACACAGGTCTGGACTCTACCAGGCTTCTACATCAGGAAGCTCCCTGCATCTGAACACAACCCCCTGTTTTGTATTGATAACGCACTCCAAGTATAACAGCTTGGGAAGAACAGCTGACTCCTGAGCTGAGAGAAAGCTGCATACCGTGGGCCATAAGAAAAAAAAAAAACACAACAAAAACAACAAAACCAAGCCTGGAAAGAAAAGACCACCTGCCAGAAAAAAAGAAAAAAAAAGAAAAAAAGAGAGTAGGTGGGAAGACCTGGAGAGAGCAAGCCTGTAGGAACAGTGACCTGAGTTAATAAGGAGCGTGGGGGAGGAGTGGGCAGTGAGCAATTGCTCTTGTGTTCAAAATCCTAGTGATGGGATGAGTCAGAGACTGATTGAATTATGCCTTCACTACACCCACAGACCAGTTATTATAAAGCTTAGGGGAGTATGGGTTGGTGCAGCAACAATAACTGCACGGAGAATTAGTGGATATATGAAGGACCCCCAAGAGCATGAGAATCTGAAGAACATCTGCCCTTCCACAAAATGTTGCCTGCAGCTCTATCCAGTCTGCCTAGTTGCTCCTCATCATGCAGATTGAGATTGAAAACTGCGTGGCAGCTGCACCTGAGATAAAGGGGTATGGCAAACTACCTGGGAATATTCTTTGTCAGCCTTTGCAGGGGCTTCTGGAAGCAGCAAGTTCCAGGAATTAACTCAAGCCAGCACGGTCAGTGACCAGGAACTACAAAAAGAGTAATGCGGGTCCCTCAGGAAAACGTGATTCACTGAACAAGAAGATATATTTGTACTACATCCTTCAGCTACCGTTCTTTAAGTGCCTTTTCCTTCAACCTTTACTGCTTCTGTTGCTCATTCTCCTCCTCAGGCCATAGGACCTGCTCAGCAAGTTCTACCACAGTGAAAGCTGCCAGTAAACACTCACTAGCTCATGCGGGTGGCCATAATGGGCCCAAGGAGGCACAAGCAACTGGTCTCCCAGCCATGAAAGGCTTCTGCTCTGATCACAGCAAAGCTCAATGATGACCAGGCTGTTCCCCACACTCTCAGAGCAAAGGAGGGTCTGGGTGGCTCAGTTATCAAGCAGCCCAACTGGGTTGATATCAACTGATATTAAATTAAAGCGAAGTGCTGGACTTTATCAGCTCTGCTAGTAACACAGGGTAATAGTGATGGTCTGGATAACTTCATGCTCACAGTACTGTTGCTATGAGAGACAAACAAAGAAACAAAACAAGGCCCGAAGGAAACACCTGCTCTTTCTACAAGGCAGAAACACTGCCTACACAGTGAACTGGTTCAGCTTCTGTGTTTTTCACAGCTCCAGTTTGAGGGCAAAACTCTCACTCCAGAGGTGCTGGTAACAGGTCAGGACTCGCTCCACCATAGTCATGGTGCTGCTGCTGCGCCTGCACTGCAGCCCTACTCATGCAGGCCTGGGCTTTGGCCTGTACAGGCCTTGTGGTTAGCCATGGGCGGCAGCAGTGTGGGGTTGCGCCTCTGGACTGCTCTGAAGCAGAGGAGAAATGTTCTTCAAGAGGCAAAATCTAGCAAAGGACAGGGCCTGTGCTGCAGTGAATGTTTGTCCAGCCAACTTCAGGGGTTTTTAAGTGTGTCTGCATAGTGCTTCAACTTGTTGGTTTTTAACCATACCTTTAGGTAAGCCAGCACAGCTTTCATGGAGACAGCTAGGTGAATGTAGGGGAGGGAGGCAAACAGAAAAAAAAGAAGGTGTCAAGGAACTTGCAGGTGCTGGGAGGAGTACAGGAATTAAAACTGGAATATAAAAACTGAGGGTTTTGCAGAAAACAAACAAGAACAGTGACTGACAAGGCAGGAATAACTGCAAGTCCCTGAACTCAGAGAGAGGGAGAACCTTCAGAAAGAGATTTTCCTTTCTTAAACTCCATTAAACCTTAATTTCCACTAGATTTGAATGCAGTTCTTTTCCTTCCCTTTGGATCATCTCGAACAAGTTGTGTGGATGAGTGACTGATGACTTGAACAAAGACAAAAAACAACACAGTTAGGTGTAGCAGAATATAGGACCGGATGCAACTACCTCCTTCAGCAGCAGCTCTCAGTTACGTGGGTTGGGTGCAACACGAAGCCATACCTGCATTCTCAGGAAAAACAGCCACGTAATTACATGCAACATCTGAACTTTATTCTGAGCCACAAAATTCCCAGGGCTCAAAAAGAAAAAAAAGCAGGGCCTTCGCATCCCAGAAACTGTATTTTCAAGGACAAGATTTTAAGTTATGTATTTACTCTCAAAAGACTTCCTTTGAGTTCACTGGAGAGAAGCATACCCTCTCCAGAGGAAGCTGGGGGAAAAAAATAAAATAGATTTATCCCGAGGATAATTCCTAGCAAGTTCTCTTCTGCTGCTGCAGTATAAGGCCTAGGAGGTATCAAATGAAACCAAGAGGTTTGCAATGAACGGCAGCTCATTTGCTGCAGCTCTGTGTAATGAAGTTGTGGAAGCCTTTGCTGCAGCATGTTGTGTGTGCAGCAGGACAAATCCAGGGGAAAGATGTTCAGCAAGAATTATTAAGTACAGTCAGATCATATCTGGCTCTCAAAGTCCCTGAGCAGCAGACCAATGGCAGCTACAAGAGCACTCCAGGAGGCCATTACATGCTTGTACGCCTCTTCTTAAACATACACTACAGGCCCTTCTGCATCACTAAACGAGGCCCTGGTCTGACCCAAGGTGGCCACAGCTATTCTGAACACAGAGGGAGCCCACAGAGTTACTTCTCAGTGAGCTAAAACTGGCCTTGATTTACAATTTCACTTCATGCTCACACTTCTCTGCAATTCAGAGACAGGAAAGCTTCAACCAGGTGCTGCCAGCCTACCTGTAACTTGTTCACGTGTGATTTTACTTTTCAAAAGTGTAATAAGAAGTGACAAGACCGAACCCATTGCTTTGCTTTTTACATGGATAATGCATGAAGAGGAGACCAGGATTCTGAGTTCTCACCTGAACAGTTTTGGGCTGCAAATTGCACATGCCCAGATCCTAAACTTACTCCATCCAACTGAAATTAGGTCACTGTGCAGCAAAGCTGGCTGAATCCACCGGGCCCAGAAAGAACAAACAATGCTGTCACCCAGGAGAAATGAGTTTGCTCGTTTCAGTCACTCTTCCCTTGTTCCCATCAGCTGTAGGCACAGCCCTTGAACTCACCTTGTCTTTGAACAGTGTCACACCGCATAACTGTGAGTTTTAATGGTGCCAGTTAAAACACTATGAATGCTCATTTACATGCTCTCTGGTACGGACAAAACCAGCCGGTCACTTCTGTCTATGGCTCACACCTACAATCTGTCCAGATTGCTTCAACTGCAAAGTGAGAATAGGTATCACCTACCCCACCGTGTGATAAGATCCCGATTCCTTAACATTTATAAAGCATTTAGAGATCCCTAAAAGAATTGCATAAATGCAAACGGCTAGCTGGCTCATCCTAACTGTGAGATCACCCCCTTGCAGACAGCCTGCTCAGTTTACAAAGACTTTTTCCCTCCTTTTTCTAAATAAAACCAAAGTCCTTCTGACACAGATTCTTTTCAGTTTCAGATATTTCAACAAAGTGGATGTTCCTAAAATTTCTTTTTTTCCTGGAACCCTTTTAACTTGGTAAACAGGTCTACTGTGTACAGCGTTCAATTACCTTTTATTCTGGAGTGCCAAATGAGACCAGATAGGCGTGTTCTTAAAAGGCTTTCATGAAAATGCAAATGAACAGTTCACACTAGTCTGCTGGCTCAGTAAATAGAACAGTTCAATGTATTTAGACACTAGTAAATAGCTTAGGAAAAAAAAAATACAGAAAATCCAACTCCAGCCGTAAAAATGCTTTCATTTTCTTGTCGCCACCATAAAATTTGCAGTGACAGTATCTTTAAGATATCTCCTCTGTTGTCTGTACCAGCTTAGACAGTGTATCCTTCTAGTAGTTGACTGGCAGAAAAGGTCAAGAGTATTCAGACTGTAATTTAAAAGCCTGAGAACACGAGAGTCAGCTCCTGCTGAAATGCTCATGAACATATGTTTACCTGCCAAGCTTCTCCCCTCTTCCTCTCATAGGCATTACTACTCATTTTAATGTGTTTTCTTATATATTTGTTTTAAATACAGCAAAGTTCTGCATGTTCTTGTCCCTAGAGATTATATAGTAGTATTCCTTTTAAAGGATTTTGTTCTTTACCTCTAGCAGGACAAGTAAGTCTTGAAAACAGGTTTGCTTGCTTGCAGTGTTGAACTTGGAGGACTCTGCATGCAATATATGAAGTGCTTTATATCCAGGTCCTTCACTTTTGAAGAATTAAGCTACTTGAACTGAGCAAGAAGGACGAAAACATAAACAGAGGAGTTCCTGAAATTGAAACTTCCCTTAAATAGGCCTCATCACAAGACCCAAAATCACTGCAGCATCCAAAGGGAACCTTCTAAGGGGAAGCAGTCCCAGTGAGGCTTCAGTATGGTAATAAGCCAACACAGAGGGCTCTGACTGGCAGTGCTTCTTCAGTAGCTCGCTGCTTTCCTGTCCACCGACAAAGACTCTGGGCTTCGTCATGTAAATACGCCTTAATCCATGTCAGCCACAGGCAACTGGATTAGCTGGAAGCCACTTTCATCCTGGCGCTAAGCTAGTGGGAGCCACTTGCCTGGTTCAATTTCAGGTGCTGCACTGGCTGGCAGAGCAGCAAAGGGCTCCTGCTAGAAGGAGCCCAGATGCTGGAGGCATCGCTATCTCTGAAGGGTTAATGGGTGCTTATCTACTGACTGCTGCACCAGTGCCTACAGGAGTAACAGGAATGATCCCCTACACTCTTAACCCCCGAAGTAATCTCTGTAGTTCAGACCAGGCTCCTTCTTCAACCAAACAAAAAACGCCAAACCCTATCTCAGAAGCCCATGTGGCAGGAGCTGGCATCAGCAAGTTTCTGGCCTGCAATTGAACTAGGCTCATTAGTCCTGAGCTATTTCTGTCTAGCCTGGAGCATTTCACAGATGAAGGATATTCAGAGCCTAGACAGTGAGCATTTTGGATCTGAAAAACTGCAAGCAGTCCGAGGGGCGGTTGTTGCAAATTTTGGGGGGTTTAAAGCCAAGTGTTACTAGGACAGGTATTCAGAGTCAAAAATGCTTTCTGAGTTAAAAGCAAACAACATTCATTACATTCTACTGACCTTTTACTTTACTGGAACCAGCAGACCTACAAATAGATCCCTTTAATACGGGAAAACTTGGATTCTGATGCAATCCCATGACTCCAGAAGCCTGGGCCTAAGGCCATGGCACGATCCCTGCAGAAGCAGCAGAGCTCTGCTGGTCCCCACAGTCGCTCCCTTCTGTCAGCAGCAACAACAACTTTGTTTCAACCACCATTTCCCAGCCTGGTGTACTGCACAACCACAAGACAGCAATGGGGGCACAAAGAAGGATGTGGTGCAGCCCAGAGTTGAGCATCCCTTCGCTGTGATTATTTCCTTTCTTAACATCAGCTTTTACTACCTTTAACCAATCACGAGGCTACAGGCAAAGACAGTGAAAATGCTTCTGGTCACAAAATCACAGAGCTGTTGAGGTGAAAAGGCCACCTGCTCCAGCAGCACCACCCAGAGCAGGGTGCCCAGGCCCATGGCCAGGCAGCTTCTGGAGAGCTCCAAGGAGGAGACCCCACAGCCTCTGGGCAGCCTGTGCCAGTGCTCCATCACCTGCTCCTGGTGTTTAGATGGAGCCTCTTGGGCTACCGTTTGTGATCATGGCCTCTTGTCCTGGCACTGGGTGCCACCGAACAGAGCCTGGCTCTGTAGTCTTTGCACCCTCTCTTTGGGTACTTATAGACATGGGTAAAATCCCCCTGAGCCTTCACTCCATTCTGAGCTCTCCCAGGCTTCCTTGGCCTCTTGTCACAGGAGAGGTGCTCCAGTCCTCTTGCCATCTCTGTGGGCTTCTGCTGAACTGTCCACTGGCTCCACACAGGTTCTTCACCAGTCTTCTCCAGCTGCCACATACAGATACCACACTGCTCCCTCTCCTGTCCCAGATAACCAGAAGGAAGAACACATCTGGAGGGTGCAAGTTCCTTCTCTGAAGTTGCTTAGGATTTGTGGTTCAAGGACAGCCACAGCCTGAGTGCTCTATCCTGTGTCTGACTGATTTCTTTCAGAGGTGCTGTAGCTGCTAGGCACCACGTAAATGTAATACATACCTCAATCTTAGACTAAAATATCCTTATTATAGGAAGATATTTATCCAAAGACACTCCTCTTACTCACTGTAATTTATTTTTACAGCAGAAGCACCAAACCAAGACAGCAAAAATGCTAAGTCTCCAAAGCTCTGGCTCTTATACAAATAAACTCTAAATAATTGCCCGCATTAAAGTATGGTTCAATGCTCAGAAAAGAAAACAGCTTCTGTTTTTTTTTTTTTTTTTTTTTAATTAAATTCTGATTTTATCTATAACTCCGGACTGTTTATTTACATAAAATGTTATCCCGCCTGTTGAATTCCAAAGCGTTACTCCGAAGCCATACGATTAACGCCAGCATTTCGGAGAGCATCAGCGCCATCAGATAGATTTATGTGGCGAACAACAGAAGCCTCTCCACCAACAGCATAAACAAATCGAGCTATCCGGACACATTCTTGCCATACGTGCATCAATTTGCAAACACCCTTTGGAGTCATGCAGATAACGGGTGCGGGATACTCGCTGATACCGCCCCGAGCCATGCACTCTCAGCGATTCCTGAAAGCCCTCCATGTACTGAAGGTTGGGCTCTGACTGATGCTGAGCTGCGCGGACATTATCAGTGACTGCAGACATTAGCAGCCAGCTTGCAGCGGCCAGCGGGAGGAAACCTGAGCCTCTGCCTCTGTGGCTTCAGGCCGCAATTGGGCTTCTCGTTCTGATCCCATCTTTACCGGCAATTTGATCAAATGAGCTTGACAAACACAGCACGGGAGGCACGGGTGCCCACTCCCTTCTGCCAGCTGCCTGCGGGCAGAGCTACGGCGCAAGGGACAGGGCAGGGCAGCTCAGCTTTGGCCCCCAGTGCCAGGTTTGGAAGTGCCAGCCCATCAGAGCTGGTGCCCTACTGCACAAGGACAAAACGCACTTGTTTGCTTTGACTTTGTTTTTAAAATGGTTTCGGACTTCTTCCCATTGAGCAACGATGCCGGTTGTCAGCAAGTTAGCCGCAGCAATCCCTCGCTGCATTATTAACTCTGGCTGCAACACAAGTTCCATTTCTCGGGTGGTGATCATCCCAGAACAAAAGCCTCCAGCTCAAATAACTGGTGTCGGAGCCTCGGGCACCCTGCACTGTCAGGGCAGGTGAGCAGCACAAGCACGCTTTAGCTCTGAAGATGCAGCAGCCTCTTGCCCTGCCAGCCCTGCTGTTACAGGATGAACAGAGCCCTTTGCCCCACATCAGGCCTCCTGCCCAGCAAGGGCAGTCATGGAGAAAGCAACAAAGCCCATTGTGACCACTTGCAGCTTCATAACAGCAATTCCTTCTTTATTCCAGAAAAAGAAGGAGAGCACACACTCAGAGCACTGGGTTTTAGGTCAACTGAGGTTCTTCCCAGATTTGCTTTCATCTATATAGCTACTAAGGTTGTACTTCCAAACTCTGAAATTAAGACTATTGCTTCGGCACTCATTTGCCTCATGGCCAAGGCTTCTGTTGTTTAAAAACTCCTTTGGTCAGGGAACCAGAAGAACGTAAGAACGATTCTCCTCTCACACTAATCCCCAGGGTTATAGGGATGAAATACGGATTCAGGTTTGATGTTAGAAATGAAGAATTAAGCTACGGCCTGACCAATTCAAAATCTTACAGTTCTACAAACATACAAACACTCAAAATAAATAAATAAAAGCCTTAGTTTTACATTAAACTTCTTTGGCAGTCTGTAAAATGTTTCCTGAGTCTCTACAACAGGGAAAACTTTGTATGTGAAATAATTCCACCGCCTTGCATATTTTCTATGAAGGCTACTTATTGCCCCTTTGCTGGCCTGTCCATTTAAGAAAAAGAAATCATCCCACTGGCAAGTGACCAACGTACTGGAACATCTACAAAGACGCTGCTGCAGTTTATCGTGCAGTAATCCATGGATTAAGGTCATTAATAGCACTCGATGTGATGGCTCCAAAGGTGCTGTTCTGGTTTACAGGACAGACAGAACATAAACACTTCCACCAAGTTACCTTCTTCTGAGTCTTCAAAAGAAGAGGGGGAAAAAAATCAGAACACCCAGAAAAAGAAGTGAGTAGTAGAGCGTTTTGTATTGTAACTACAAATTTTCAACAGTATAATGGAATTAAACCAATGTCTTCAAATAACATGTGATTTTCTCCTCGTTCGCACTGATACTGTCATAGCAAGAGCTCTCAGTAGGCAACTGAAAGTCCCATCTCCGGAACTGAATTTACAAAGCAGCCCAATACATTCCCCACTCCCAAAAGACAAAGTAATTGCCCAAGCTTTCAAAATAAAATTTCTAATGGTTAACTTTTCCAGGTCATTATTATACACATACATTACTATACACACTCACACACAAAAAAGGTTGTTTTCCTTCTGTTTACGTGAGTATACAAACGCATCCTCACAGAAAACATCGTGTACTCCTCAAACCCCATGGGGTTATCCACAGTCTTTTCAGCAGAGCCAAATATTTTTGCAGAACTTTTAAAATAGCTTTCTGAAGCATGCGTGATGCCATTTGCGGGTCACACAGAGCTCGCGGTCCACCCGTATAAGCGCTAGGTTTCCTCCGCAGGAGAGAATCCCTTCGCTCCGTTCTAAACTTAGATGGCTATCTATGCTAATATGTACATAAAGAGCAACGTTATTCGTTTCTCTTGGAGTCTGCAATACAAAGGGTAAACAACCCGCTGTGTCAAAATTGAAGCAACGGATAGACTGTTCTTACTTTTGTTGATTTAAATGAAAATGCACTTTTTTTTTCTAATGGCATTTGACTCACTTGCACTCTGACAATGGCCCAGTCCTCTGCCACCACCTATTTTCATTTGCAGTGAAACAATGGTAATTTATAAAATGTAAGTACAGTTGTCACACCAGCTGAAAGCAACCCTGTATCCCAGAGTCATATGACATTCCAGTAAACAACATATTGACGTTGGAAAAGAAAAATCCTTAGAGAGAAATCTTTTCAGAGCTTCAATAAACAAAAATTAAGACAAGTAACACTTGTATTAACGTACATCTTACCAAGAACAAACCACACGATTACTTTCTGATCAGCTGTAATTCAATTTCAATTTTTGCTTTCAGTACAATATATCAGCAACTACGTTGCACATGCAATTTTCTTCCTTACCTTTAAGGAATCAAAGCAGGCAATAACTCTTCCATTTTCAACCTGGCAACTTTTAGGGGGATGTGCAAATTTGCATTCTTCATCAGAGCGTGAACAAGTTCCCCTCTGAAACTGTCTGCACACTTCTAACGTTAGCCATTTTGTATCTCTTACAGGAGCAACATTCAAAGCCATGATGAAAGGCTGATGTAGAACTTGTGAATGGCCGTCAAGTGAATTAGGCCAAAGAAATTTCCAAACTTACTGGTGAAGGAAAAAAAAAAAAAAAACACCAGAAAAAAATAATTCCAATTTAAAAGAAGGTCTTTAAAAAAAAAAAAAAAAAGTGGGGGAGGACGATTAACGATGTCCAACTCACACAACACTGAATAAACAGAGAAAGTTTATCAGCGAGCAGTTACTCATCAATCATTAAGTCCCGCTTGTAGACTTTTGGCTGAAGAAGATCATGCTCAGGAGCATTTCTGTCTGTAAAACGTGTGGGTCTGCTGACTGTATCACTGCCGCACCAGGTTCAAGCACACGTCCTTCAATGCAATGGCACTCTTGGATGGAATATTAGTCCGCCGCAGGTCGCTTGCTGGTACTGATTACACAAGAAAAGCAATGCGTTCATTTGTTCGTGTCCCAGTAATAATAATTCCTTCTTCCCGCTCTTACGGTGAGTTCAGTTTCCCATCAATTAATTGGCAAATCAAGACAGTTGAGGTATCTTCCGCCACGGGTAAGGTCAAGGCAACGTCTAGCTGGCAAAGACAGTGTTTTGAAAACACAGGCGTAGCAGTCCTCTCCCATAAAAGTGACTTCACAAAGGCACTTTTTAAATCACTGACCTGACAAAACAAATATAATATCAGTTCACATTCAGCTCGTTCGCATCAACATTATGAAACCTATCATTGCTTCTTATCAGGTGCTCTAAATACCCTACCAATACTTGCTTCTGTTTCTTTTTCCAAACCCAATCAGCCTCCTCCGTGAAGTAGTGCACGACAAGGGAATAGCCAGCTGAAACACGTACTGCAATAATATTCTAGGCAGCAATCCAAAAGTTGGGAATGATTTAAATAGATGAATGTGGCAGACACAATAATTAGGCATGCTGGTTGTGAAACAATTCAATCTAATGTGCTTAGTCTCCAAAACAATATACAAGAACCAGTTTTCATTAATTTATCATTTGGCCCTTTAGATTGTGTTATTTCATTAGAAACTGCTGCTTTTTACTTGTTCTTCCTTAGAAATGAGGACGGTAGCATACTGTTTAGATTTCTCAATTCCCAAAGAAATCCCAAAGAACCACCTTCACAAAATTACAGGAAAAGAAGTTCATGTTTCCAGAAAATAGAATGGTTCCCTGGTAAGCCAAAGGTTGTTTCAAAAAGGCTTCACAAAAGATCCTCTGGTTAGCTCTTTCTAATACAAAGCAGCCCTTATCTGATTTCTTCTTTTATTAAATTGGCTTTCATGTACCTATACAAATACATGGTTCAACACCAAAGCCTAAGAGTTTTAAATACAGAACTTAAGCTATTTCAGGACCACAAAATACCTAGGGTATTTTATAGATAAACAAGTCTGAAAAACAAAGGGTCAGATGTGATAAACAGTTTTTAATAAATGACTATATTATATGCAGACAGTGAAATCACGGTCATGATGTTTCCTTCTGTTCAGCTTCAAAGGAACACACAAACTTCACTTTGCAGATAACAGCCAGAAACAGTTGATGGATTATTTTTATGCGAGATGAATAAAGAAAGGGGGAAGATTGGAATAAGTGATGTTTTAAAATGCGGCAATAAAAATAGCTCTGAAAACACTGTCAGCTTTCCCATGCCAAAATAATTACCATTCTGTGCTTAGATTCATTTGATTTAATCGAAGCCAGGATTGTTAGTAATGCGAGTAAGAATTACTCACACACTGTTTCAGGAACAGATCGTAGTTCTGACTTCCAAGTCTTTGCATGCAAAGGTTCTTCTATAACTTAGTAACACTATCAAAAAGGATTCTGCCATGATTAATACCTAAAGCAAAATTTGCTACTACTAGCATGAATACAGGTAATGAAATGCTAATTGCTCAAAAATTCAGTTTCAAATCAAACATGCAGTAATGCGTCCAGAAGATGCCTATCAAGTCTTAGTACAATTTAATTTAGTACGTTTAGAGTGAGTATATTTTAAAATAATTCTACTCAATCGTGGCACGATACGGTATAATAATTGAACATTTATTTAATTAAACATTCTACCAACGTTGTCCCACAGCATCAGTGAAGAGTGGGGTGAAGTTGAAAACGTACAAAGAGGTGAGAAAATACTTGGAAATGATTAAAAGGAAAGAGGGGGGGAAAGAGAGCAGAGGGCCTCCCCAAAAAGCCTGTTGAGTTGATAGTTTGTCAGGCTGATGGTTTAGCTGGATAAATGCAAAGCAGGAAATATTCTCTCTAGAGCCATGTGCTCAAATTCAGAAGTGCCAGTAATGGTTTTAAGTAATACATGTAGGAGACAGGCCGAAATTTTAGGAAAAGGGTGAATATTACACTGCATGCAGCTCCAAGTCACAAGTAGCAATACTCAGCTGTGCTGCACACTACTACAAAAGACTAGGCTACCTTTCAAGTAGTAGGTGTGAAGACTGAAGAAAAACAGGCGTTACACGTGGTGGCAAAGCAAACACGTTATATAAATGGCTGTAGCCATGGTTTTTACAAAAATATGCCCAACAGAATCACATACAAGATTCGTGAGACTGCAGCAAGAACCACCCAGTGTGTGGGGTGGGAGAGCAGAGTAGAAGAGGAATGAAGCACAGCTTCACTGTACTTCTCATTTTCCTATATATCAACATCCTAGTAGAGACTTGCTGAAGGAAGGGGAGCATGAAAAATCTCAGAAATCTTCTCAAAAATATCACAATGTGATTTCTCAGTATGTGTTGAGGATGTAGCATTTTCTACTGAAACAGGCTTCGGAAGAGACAGCACTGAGACCTTCCTGAAGGAGGACGTGCCTTCCCTAGGAAGCAGGCACCAACACAGCAGGGCACATGGGGACCACTTCTGTGTCCAGTGTATTCATGGCCACATCCCAGGCAGCAGCCATACCTCACCTGTTGTAGAATCATAGAATCGCTAAGGTTGGAAAAGACCCACAGGATCATCCAGTCCAACCATTCGCCCTTCACCAATGGTTCCCGCTAAACCATGTCCCTCAACACAACGTCCAAACGCTCTTTGAACACCACCAGGCTCGGTGACTCCACCACCTCTCTGGGCAGCCCATTCCAGTGCCTGACCACCCTTTCAGAGAAGTAGTATTTCCTAACATCCAGCCTGAACCTTCCCTGGTGCAGCTTGAGGCCATAAGTCCATCACCTATCCCAGGAATGTGACGGAGTACTGTTTGGAAAGATACAGTTTGAGTGGGAAGTAATACAAGGATAAGGGAGAGGACAGAAGCTGGGGAAAAAAATACAGGAGGAACCAAGGAACATAGGAGTTCAAGATCTTGAAGCAAGAGCTCAAGAGAAGGAAAATGTGGGAACAGAAAGAAGGAAAGTGAAATGGCTCACTATGGAAATGGCTCATTATGGAAATGGAGGGAAGGAGGAAGGATAGAAGGGTCATCATGGGGAATAACAAAAAATGATGGGCGTGAAAGAAAGTCAAAAGGGAGAAAGAGAACACAGAGGAAAAAGGGAGAAGGAATTTTAGAAGGAGAGCAGAAGAGAATATGGTTACAAGGTGAATAGATTGAAGAAAAGAAGGGAAAGAAACATAGGATTTATGAAAGAAAACACAAATAAAATGTTCATAATAAAAAAGCCTCAATAAAATGCCTGTCACGCTACAGGCCGTTACTAACACCACAGTCCACTCTGACCACTTGCTGCAGAGCACATCCATATAGAGAACACTGGGACCCTCCAGCAAGTGTAAACTCTGTCCCTCCAACTTCAGTTTCTGTTCCAAAGTACCAGACAAGCTGCCCTGCTAAAATCAACAGGATCTCACCAGCCTACAGCATTTGGCACCAATTGGGTTTCTTATCCAGGCAGAAAGCTTTGCTTTTTGGTTTGCTCAGGGGGTTCAATTTGTTGTTCAGTTGTTGTTAAATGAAATAAATTCAAGGACATTTACTTGGAAAAGATATTTAGCTCCAGATCTCTTCTTTCAGATAAGCATTACTTCCTTTTTGCAGAAAGGCAGCAAGACATGGAGGAGTGGGAGCCTTTTGCCAATTTCATATTCTCCTGAGATAGCAGGAAAGAGCCTGTCAGACTCCAGATCTGCCTTCTGTTTTACATCATTTCTCCTTTTCCAAGTTGGCAAATAAACCTTCCCGGTAAAAATTACAACAATAATTAAAAAATCCTTTTATGTACCAAATAATGCAAAGCATACAGGTGCTAGAAGAACCACAAAATCCTGCCCTGATATAAACCAGTGAATTGTTCAGCTGGAAAACAGGAGCTTTTTATTTTCACTTCCTAGAAACAAAAAAATATGCTAGTCTGACTTTACTTATAATATTGCGTAGTATCTGTGTAATGGAGAAGCTGAGGCTTCCTGGGCATGGTATATTTATGCTTCTATAGATAAAACATATAAAGATCTAAGATCTCATCTTCAAGAAGTCATGTCTGCAGTAAAGTCACCTTCTTGTAAAGAAGCAGAGTCACATCCACAGTCCACCCTATGTGGTCCCAACACAGATCTCCAAAAGAACTACTAAATTAACTCAAAAGGAGTTAGAAGTTTTCTACTTAACTCTTTGAGAATTAACCACCCCATAGTATTCAAAGCTCTTCAATAAGAGAGATATCAAGAACGGGACTTAATTTATTGCTGCTATTGTCTATGTTCATAAACATGATCCACATATTTTTCTATATATGCAATGGCAAGTACTAAAAAGTCAGGAAACCCTCAGTTACACCAAAGCAAAATTGCAAAGTACACAAACTCTACTTTCCCAGCAAGTCAGTATTTCCCAGCAAGTCAGTAGAGGTTTGCTAAATATACTTAGTTTTATGAGTTCAACTGTTTACAACAGTCTGCTTAAGAAAAAACAAAAAGTAAGAAGATAAAAAAGAATCAGGAAAAAAAAAATCCTCCTTGAGGCATGAGGCAGTTGAAGATCCTCCTTCAGGTCGCTAATAGGGCAGAAGTCTTACTAAATGTCAGAAAATATGAACCTCCCCAAATTCAGTTAAATGCAAGAAATCAGGTGGGATAAAACTCACTTTCAGGACCTACCTACATAGTCCCCAAAAATGACCTGTTGGATGCTTCATGCCAACGGAACATCTTGAGAAGTTAGTTTTCAAAATCAACATGCAAAATTTTGCAACTCTGCAGAGACAGCTAATTTAGCCAACCATAGAAGCATATTCAAGTAGACCAAACTCTCTAAGCCCAGAGAAATACTACCGCCAAATTTTAAGCCCTTGATCCAAAGCAGATTGCTACTATAAATTTATACACTTATACACAAGCACAAAATCATTTTGATTACTTCTGGAGACCCTGCAACAGACACCAGGCATGAAGAACTTCAAGCTGAAGTTTCAAGCTCTGGATGGGAGTAGTAGGAAATTGAGAACAGCTGCCTCAAAACATTAGGCATTGTTAACCATAACCATCACAAGCTTCACTCTCAACGACACAAGTCCACAAACCAGCAACCATGTCTTAACCATGTATTGGTCTCACTCGGATTCTCATGATATTCACCGAGTTCCAGCTATTTGTCCAGGAGGTAAACTTATCTGTAAGAAATATGACCATCAGCTTAGCCATCCCCTTTGATCTGGACTTATTAGTTTCAAACCAATGATTTCAGCAGGGACAGGCAATATGGGACAAAGCAAAACCATACCCAGAAGTGCAGGATATTCCATTAAACTCAAACACAAGAGTTAACGATGTGTCCTGTTCTGTGGATGCATCTTCAGTGCTAGTGACATTTGCCAAGGAAACTCGCTTTGCTCTTTGCTGTGGTGAGCCAAAACCTTGTGGAGAGATTCCCTGTACAAATCTAATATGTAAGGGATTTTTCCATATGAAGCAGAATCATGCTGAGTTACATATTTTACATATTCATCATGGAAATACAGATATTCAAAGACTGACAGCTATTGAACATGACACCTCACCCTCAAAGCCAGAAACAAGTATGCAAACCCCACGAAGCCCTACCTCTGAGTTGCAGCTGCATAGTGGACTCCAGTTTTAAGGCACCCAGGACACGGCTGTACAACCAGGTTGCACATCAGTCCAACCTTTGGTTGGAAGATGGTGCGCCTTTACTTCAGCTTTTCACCTACTCCTCACTGTTACATTCCTTTATATGTCATTTTTCCCACTATTTGTGCTTTAAATAGCACCCCAGGCCTTCAAAACAAATAGGAGCTGCATATCAAATGACTGCCACAAACCCACAAGCACACTCCAGCACCATTTAAATGCCACATACCTGCTGTTTCCTTGACTCCCAGTACCGCTTTCTGTATTTCTCCCTCAGGTTCTCTGCCAAGAGGCTCAGGAAAGTGAGGCTGCAGTTTAATCCTGGGCTAAAGGCGGGCATAAAGCTCCACATGGCAGCGTGCTGATCCTGCGTACTCTCTATCGGTTCACGTTTGTTAACAGTCTTTCTAACGTTGACTTTGTGCCAGCAGATTTTCTGACAGCTCACAAACTGTTCATTCATAGCACCTCACGTTACCTGCTGGATCAGCTACAGCCCGCATTCCCAGATGAGGAATAGAGTCAAAACAGCAGTAAAAAGCAGGCACAAGCCCTGCATCAGGCACGCCGGCTACCTCAGCAGAGCCAGGCCCACACCTCCATACTTGCTGGGCCTGGCACCACAGTCTGCGTCCTGCTCCCTTCCCGGCCCTCCATCTTCCTGCTGCAGCCTGCCTGGCTCCCAGATGCAAGGCCCTACATTTATAATGCCGTATCAGACAGAATAGGCTCCCCGTCCCTGGAAAGTAAGGCTGACCAAGCTGGGTTAAGCCTCTCTGTGAAAAATCCCCCGCTAACCAACAGAGAGAGGATATTATTTCGAAAGACGCTACTGTGAATGGATGAAAATTATTCTACCAACAAGCAATATGACAGTGGGCATGCTTGTTAATCACGTCTGAATATATCATATTCTTAAAGATTTCTGTTTGGTAGATAAGCTTCTCTCACTCCACTGGCCCACCAGATTAGGGGACAAGACTAGAAAGCGATAAGCAACGTAGGCATATCCCTCATCAGTGAGTACAGGGTCAGTTTTATACTCTTCTTGTGAACCAGTTTCTAAAGTCTCATTCATATTTTTGATACGTAACCTAATATTAGAGCATCTACTAAGATTGTGCAGCGTATCAAGTTCAGTAACGTCCTAGCCTATTTCAGGAGAATTAAAGTCATAAAAAGCATCAGGCAGGCTGCTGGTTCATTTCTCAGCTGTTGTGAAGTCACAAAAATAATATTCTCAGCCTACAGGAAACAGCAGAAAACAAGAAAGACCTTATGAAACAACATCTGTTCTTTGATGGGAAATACGAATGGAAAACCTTCCTGCCATTTTTAAGAAAAAAAAAAAGAAACAAAAACATTCAATTGTTGTAGAAAGTGATAAATCCATTTTTTCCTACAAATTTCAAATGGCATTTTGAATGTTTCTTTAATCATTTAGACAGTTCCTCCCCCCAACGCTTCTTTGAAAAGACAGTAAGCGGCTTCCATTTCTCATTGAATAAACCATTATTGCTCAAATGAAGAAGGAAACACAACTCTCCTATCAGGGAGGAAGGCTGATACTTTGAGCAAGTGGCTAAGAGCCAAAAACACTAAAAATCTAATCCCAGTTCCTGTATTAATTTGACTTGAACTCTACTGAAGTCAACCGTGTTCTAACTTACAAAAGAACCATTATTTATGTCATTTGCTTGAGTTGCAGATAACTTTTTCTACACCTCTCTGTCTGTTATACAACTACAGGCGAACACTCGTCACATGCAACACAAATGGAAAATTTGCCAAGAGCCAATTCTAACCATTTCAGTTAAGCTGACAGAAATCCAGGGACAGGTTAGAAAATGCCCGTCTGTTTCATTTGAACTGTGCATAACCTCCAAATATCAGTTTTGATGAATGAGCCACGTTCTCCTTGCTAAGATCGCTAATGCGCCACGTTGCTCCTTCTGGTGCTCTGAGCTTCAGGTTTCTCAGTACGCTCCATACCACTTACAGCATAATGCGGGGCCTCTTATAAAAACCTGCTGCGTGCTTTGGAGCTGGCAGTACAACATAACACCACCAGTGTCCTCTGTCCCCTGGGAAAGAGGTGAGGAAAGTGTGCTGCCAGCTGTGAAACAACAGCCACAGCTCAGGACCTCTTCAGCCATCCCTTGCGCTACCTTGGTAATGGACCGTGAAGTATTTCTGCTGAGGCTCGAGTCTCCAGGTGACTGGAAGCCATAGGAGTACTTTCTAACATCACAGTGTTCAAGAAGTCAAGCCGATTAAACCGATACTTATTGTGCTTCCGTTAAAATGCAGTTGTAGAAAATAGTTATTCTTCTAACAAACACTTGGTTTTTATAATGATTTTAAACCTGCTCCACTGAACCTTCACATTCTTTCTTGGTCCTCATCTTCTTTCGCGGTCCGTAACTTAAACGCTTCTTGTTTTCAAGCCCAATGAAAACAGTTTTCGTCCTCAAGCTGCACGAATTCGTACATAACATTCTGCTCCCACCTTGACAAGGGGCTAAAGCAAATCCTGTTTCTGTGCCTCTGGGAGCAGAGTTAATCATCCCTGGCAGCAATGACGTTATCACTTGGCCTCTGGTGGACACGGGTGTTTTGCTTTTGGCTGAGTGCACCACGCAGCAGTTATTAATCAAACCTGGTTCCCCAGGGAAGGGTACCCCAGAACGTTAGGAGGTCCTACGCACACCCAGCTGCAGAAGTACATCGATGTTTTTAGGACTGTAAACATATTTATAGAAGAGCGTGTATATATGCTCTGAAATTTTTATAGTCCTGGACTGGCGTGGAGCGAGTCCATGATCAAGTGACTGCTCTCACCTGCCAAAGGATCGGCAACACGCTGTTACAAAGGAGTGCAGTTTTAAAGAGCTCAGGCTGCTGTCAGTTTTCTGTTTTCTCTTCTCCAGTTTCACACTAAGCCCAGAAGACAGAACTCTTACAAAGATATTTCTTGATGTCACAGGCAGTATCCCCCTCCAAGGAGAGACGGGGCAGCTCTGAACGAACTGAGAACTCCATGTAAATTAAGGAATGTTGAGCTTGCAAGCTAGAAATACACTTAAGACAGCCAATAGCATTATTAATAATATATTCCAACAAATTACCCAGCTCTAGAAAGCTGCATGGCACAGCCAAAAAAGCTCTGGAGGAGAGTGTAGCAAGAGCACCATCTAATACTGTTAACCTCGACCGTCTCTTAGGCAGTAAATCCATTCTGACAAACAGATTCCCTGCACAAGCTCCAAGAAACATCACCATCCAGAGGTATCTGCATCTCCACGCCACTTTCTCCATTCCCATTTTAACTGAGGATACTAAGGTATGTAAGGATGACCTTTGCAGATCAGTTGAAAACATCCATCTAGCCCAATATCCCATCTCCAACCATGAAATTGGGCCAGCAGAGCATGGCAACTGCAGGAATATATTCCTACCTCTTACTGATGCCTTTGTGTCTAGCAGATCTTATTGGATTTTTCTTCCATGGATTTGCCTACTCCCTTATTGAATGCTGCCCTGTCAGAAGTGTCTTTCAGCATCACGTACACAAAAAGTGGGATACCGAGAGGGAATCTGACTGGTTTCCAATTGTTGACAAAAGATTGGCCTCTCTGAAGGAGAGAGCTGATATGGAAGGAAACCCATTAAGATTTCAGAGATGCACGCATGTTCTAAAACAAAATACATTGCTGTGAAGTAAGGTGACTAACAAAAAAACAACCCTTAACTAAATCTGTGTTATTACTGCCTTTTTACTGCTCCTGAATGTGTTAAATCT
The DNA here is from genome assembly GCF_016699485.2 of Gallus gallus. NCBI lineage: Eukaryota > Metazoa > Chordata > Aves > Galliformes > Phasianidae > Gallus > Gallus gallus. The sequence continues at coordinate 145,421,596 of NC_052532.1, forward strand.
TTTCCTTTCACTCTCAGTGGAACTTTGAGAAGTGCTTTTAAGAACTATCAGCACGGGAAGAAACACCAAGATCCCTTCTGCATCTCCAGATGCATTATCTAAAAGCAATGCTGTGTTTGTAAGCCAATGGGGGATCAGAGAGAATAAGGAATACCCAAGAGCACATCTGAAAGATCCAAAGTTTGGCACACTGATTGTGCCCTGCCAGACCATTTCCTAACAGCCTCAGGCACATTTTGGAGGCAACTCACTGCAATAGGGAAGCCCCTACAACAGGAAAAATAAATAATATGTATATTGTATTTGCTTCTCAAAGGGCTATGCAGGCAATCTTTTACCAGTGCCCATTTAAAAACAAATATTCAATTACCCTTTCTCTCTCCATTAGTGGTGAGCATGTAACATACAAACACAGTTTTATTTACTTCCAGAACTAAAGAAATCATCATGAGGTTGAACGTATGCAAGCCTTTTACTTCTTACATATCTCATGGGACGTACTGCATAGCTGGATTAAATGTATATGTCAGAGTACTTTATATCTTACAGCAGTTAAAAAGATGGAACAGACCTAACTTCAGCGTCACCTATGGAGTATGAGACTGTTTCCAAGTACCTTCAAAAGCAATTCTATTATATCTTCATAAAATAATTAATGCTTTTATGCCAACATTCAGACAAACAGCAAAGGTTTTAAATAACCTAAGCTGAAACCTTTCACTGAAAGCCATTACTCAAAGAGCCTTACTCATCATGAAGAAATGTTGGTTTCTTCAAAGAACGTTTGCTTGTTTGCTTCCACACAGCACCAAAGAGAGGGAGAAAAAGAAGGTTCACTTGGTCTGTTCTGAAGATAGCGTTGTCAGTGAATCATGAGTTCAGAAAGAGAAGGCTTTTTCTCAAAGATTACTTTTGCAACTGACAGTAAAGCAACAACAAAGTGCTCTCCTCAGAGTACTTGCAAATCTGGTGAATTTCTGTTTTCCAGGAAATCCCGAAAACCTCTATTTCATCCTGAACCAAAAGGAAGCATTTACAACTGGAAGAAGTGCACATGAAACCCTTGTTTTTTTCTGATCTGATGAAATTGGGATTTGATCTGCAGCACTGACCTTTCTTTTTGCCTGAGCACTGATTAGGAAGTGCTGACCCAATAAAAATGGGTCACATTGATCTTGGACCAAAAAGCTCCCCACCTATTGGCACTTCAAGAAAGTTACTTTTTAACCCAGTTTTAGAGAATAATTCATTTTTTTAAAGTAAGTAATGGAAAACAAAGCATTTATACAGTGGGTAAAGAGGATACACGGGAACAAGCTCAAGAAGTTTATCAGCCCATAGTGACAACACCAGGTAAATTTATACTCACTTTTCCTGCCACGTGCTAAGTTCAGCTGTTCACAATAGTGAAACGGGACACAAATGACTTCCAGATTTGTGAAAGGAAAAAACTTGTTAGGCTGTTGTAAAACCAACTTTCATATGGAGTATTAATACTCCTTAGTATTAATAGTCTTTATATACTGAAGAGTATTAATACTCTTTAGCACAGAGCCTTCTTTTTTCATTTCTGCTGGCTTTGGAGCTGAGGTGAGCGTGGAGCAGGTAACAGTACTGACTGGGTATGCAGCAACAGTCCAAGGTTATTTGGACAGTCCAAGGTTATAAAGAAAGACCCACAACACACCCTTGCTTCAAATCAATAGACTCTTATGAAAACAAAAATCTCAATGCATCCCAATGCTTCTGCCAACTGAAGGGTGAAACTATCAGAGAAAGAAGTATTTTAGCAACACTGAAACAATTCCACCTGTGTATTTTATTTTCATATGGTAGAACCATTATATTGTAACTGAAATATCATCACGGATAAGCACACAGCTCTTCAGGAATACATTATAAATCGTTTCTTGATATGGAAGTTGTGAAAGTTCTTTCATCCTAGGGAAACGAGGAATTGCAGCATTTTTTTTCCATGAAAATTTCCACTAAACTCATTTCCCAGAAATGTTTTGATAGAGCACTTTTCCAGCCCTTTGCCTACTATACATCTGCTTACCTGTAACTACAGAGATTTCTCTCTCCTGCTGAGACTGCTAAGCACAGCCTGGTGTTGGTGAGCACTTCCAAAGCAATGGATACACTCATGACACCGAGTGCAAACAACCGGCTTTTGGCAAGAGAATGTTTTCTGCTCAAATTGCAGCACAAGATTTGGACTGTTTAATATAAGTCTCAGCAGTCTCGTCCTTTTCAAAGGTCTAATTTGTTTGTTGTATTTCAAGCTTAGTCCCAAATGGGTATCTGAATGAACATTTGGTTTTGCGTTCTATGGTTTGCATTGCCCTGTGTAACTTCCCTGTTAAACTGTAACACAAAAAAAATCCCCTTAAACTTGCATAAGTCTCACTTTGATAGACAGTACTGTTCTTGAAAGCACTTTTTATTTTGCCTTAAAGAATTTTTTCTGTGTTACAAGGTCAACAAACAGGACAAAAACATTTTAGATTTGGTCAAACAAACAACACCAAAACCATCATTCTGAGATAAAACATCGCCTGTTTATAAACATTAAGAAAATGGACTGCTGTGATTTTACTTCTACTTCAGAAAACAAGTCTGCAAAAAAATGACTTAATAGATTTCTGTGCTGAGTGGACTTAATTTTTATGTGGTATTTGCTTAGCTTGTAAAGAAGAGATTATATCTCATCTGACCTCCAGCCTGTATACATGTACTGATCCATGACACTTAATGTATGAAAAGAGAAGAACTCCTAACACACTTCCAGGACAAAGCAAGCAGGACACGAAATATAAAACCAGACTAGAAAATAAAATAAAATGTAAATCTACTAACTTCCTCTCAGTCAGAATTACGCCCTCAAGTAATACTGTGCAACTTCATGGGCTGCAAAGTATACATCACCAATATTTGGATTTCACAGAGACATTCAATCTATTACAACGTGTAAACTCTGGAAATCCTGAAAAACTATTCATAAGGTTCTTCTACATGTTTATCCCTTTGTCTATCATCTGAAATAGTAGTAACCATGATACCACTTTAATGGAACTGAATAGAATTGCCTGTCCACTACCGAAAAAGCACTATTATACTCTGAGAGAAATGAGAGAAAGTTTTTGGCTACAGTGGTATTCTAGTTTCACACGTTTGGGATGTGTTAGAAACATAGTTCACTCCATTTACATCTTAAAATGTTTTTACTTAAGTTTAATTATTATAGTTGTGTCATGTTAGATGGAAATCCTCAATTTAAGATCCCCCCCCTTCTTTTTCTTGACTTCATTATTGTCTCACTTGATGAGAAAGGAAAAATCTGAAGAACAATCCTGCCACAGCATAAGGCACAGCACAATCTGTGTGTATGAAAACAAATTTCATAACTAAAGCACTGGAGTCAATGAGGGAACATAAATCAAAGAAGTTCACCATTTCTAAATCAGTGAAGCAGAAACTTGTCTGCTGTCTCTGTTCTGTTCAGTACTTCTTTCAGGTAATTATTTTTACCTTCCAGATGAAGTGTTCCCAAGATGAAAAACACCGTATTTACCTTTCCCCTAAGTAAAAAGTTATGTTAACTTTTTAGTGTTTGATGACCAAGAAGAACGAGATACGGTTGTCTATCTTTACCAAAGCAGATCATTACTAATAAGTCAGTTTTAATATCCTTTATTTTCAAGAAAATAACCTATACTGATTCCTTTCATGAGAATCCTTAAGTGCACAGATCTACTGCAGAATTCTCCGGCAGTACAGCTAATTCTCACCCACATCAATGGAAGCCTTAAAACTTCAAGTGCACATCATAAAGCCTTAACATCTACAAATATGTTTACAGGAAACTATCAGTTTCTATTAAAAGTTACAAATCTGACAACCGTGGCAAAGAACTGAAAAAAAACACCAATCCCCAAAAGCTCAGAATTAAGCAAAATGAAAGCAAATGATTCAGTTATCTTTATAATCGGATGATTATTGTGGGACTTAGCTCTCATGACGATAAGAATCTTACAGATGTCAAAAGGAATTTAATTAAAAGAAGTAAGTAAAAAAGCAAAGTACTTGCAGATGGCACGAAGGCTGAAGTCAGAGCAGAAGTTCTGGGTCAGTGAACTCTATGAGGCTCCCCACCTCAGCAAGCTCACGTGGCTAAATAGCATACTTCTCATAATGAGCTCTGATATTTGTAATGATGGAGTTTACCAACAGAGTATCCTCCGCTCAGAAACCAGTGACCAAAAACTGAAGTCACATGCCAATCAAGATCTATATTCCTGTCCTCAGCTTACCCTTTTGCCTTCTCCATACTGGGACTGCAACTCCTTACAAGCAGCCTAGTTCTGAAACTAGGCCTAAAGCTGATCCTCAAGGCCTCCCATGAGAAAGTCAGCACTCATCTCTTATTTCAAACAGATTTCAGAGTCCACAGGCTCGCACAACCTATGTTGAGGCACATAAACGTGATCCTGGTGACTGAAAAGCACCATCTCCTCAGTCGCCCTCAATGCCAAAAGAGAAATGGGCACCTCCAAGGAACAATTCAGGGCCTAAAGGCATGAATGTACATCCTGCAGGCCCCACAGAGCTGCAGACCACTCTCTGCAGAAAAATCCCCATGGAGAAAGGCAGCGTGCCACTGCCCTGCTCTGCAAGGGGAGCAGTAATCGGCTTGGGAAGGCAAACTGGCAGAAATAGGCACTGGTTCTCAGGCTGCAGCCCCTCATCTTTGGTTGTTGGGTCATGCTCCCCAAGAGACTGGAGAGAGAAGGAAGGATAGAAAGTAGGAAAACAACAGGAAGGTGAAAGGGAACTGTATCCCTCTTGTTCTACAAGAGTCCAGCCACTCCCAGCTCTGTGGATGAAGTCCATGTCTGTGAGACGGATGTAATTCCAGGTGTGGCCCTCCAGCTCCTCCCCCTGGGATGGATGCGGTGGCTTCTTACCACTTCGGACATTTTATACCAAGGATTAAGCTGCCAGCTTGTCCCCTGCTGGCATTTCTACTTCAAAGAGTTGCTGCCGTAGATTGCAAAGCCTTTGAAAGTAGCCCCATCACAAAACATCCCCAGCATTAAATGAGGTCTTAAAAAAAAAAAAAATAGAAGAAAAGGTACTGGCTTCCTAAACATTCCAGGACAGTCACTTTGAAAGGCCTTCACGCTTTGCTTTTAAGTATTTCCCCTTCCCTATCCTTCAAAATTATCTCAATAAAGCAATCCAGAGAGCAACTGAAATACAAGGGAACTGAAAAAAAAAAACACCCGTGAAAAGTTTTCTAACACATGTGCTATGGCTTCAGGAGAGCACTGCACTGTGCTGCTGCTGCATGCCTAGCATCTCAATGAGGACTGCAGCTCTGCCGTCGGCGGCACCAGCAGCCCACACACAAGTGTCCTCTGGCACAGATACCTCACCACAGATAAAAGTCTGCTCAAAAACACCGCACAACAAGCTTCTGTGTTCCTTGTGACTGTCTGCCTCACTCCCCGGGCCTCCCATCTGCTCTGTGATGGAGGTGGCCTTCAGCCCACCTCCATCAGCCTGAGGGTCTCTGCCTCATAGCACTGGGCCTTGCACTTGCTGGCTACAGTAGGAAAACCAGCACAGCACTTCTCACAGCAATACAAGGCAGGGTCCGAGCCATCAGCGAATACAGCTGTCAGGAAAAAAACCCATAATTGTCACCACAACGTTTCAAATAAATAAAACGCAGGGCTGTGCTAAAACCTTGAATCATTAATGGGGCACTACCTGCACGTGTGCCAGCTACCCATGTGAGAGGGAGGGACAGACAGAGGTGTCTGTTTACAAAGCAGCACAGATGTAGGAGTGAAATATTTATGTTGCTGATAATAACAGCACCAAAAAAACACCTAGAAAGGGGGAATGGGTAAGGAAAAAAAATGGACTAAGGCTAGGCTTTGATGTCCGACGGCACAATCACTTCCCCCACCTCAGTGTCAAGCAGTTTCCTGTTGAGAGCTTCCAGGTGAAACTGTTAAAAGCAAAAAGCAAAACAAAACAAAACAACCCACAACCAACAACAACAACAAAAAAAAAACACCACCATACATATCCATTTCTTGAAAGTTTTATTCCAAGTTCTTGAAAATAAGTGGAAATCTTGCCACTTTGCAAACTAAGGGTTAGGCTAAGTTCAAAAACACTGTCCCAAATAAATACTGTAGAAAATATTTTGTGTAAAATAGAAAAGAACCATGACAGGTTCAGGAAATGGGTGCTGAGGAGTAGGACTTCGAGCCATCTGGTGTACATCCCCAAAGCTCGAAAACCACATTTGAGAAAGCAAAAAAAAAAAAATTCTTAGAAAACCAGGGGAAATAAATTCCATCTGGATAGGAGAAAATCTTAGATGGGGGAGAAAATTATTTGCTTAGCCTATTTCTTGAAAGCAATCACCAAAAATAAATAAATAATAAATTGAGAATTTGCCTTCAGAATCCACAAAAAGAGGGGAAAAAAAAAATAAGCACTTTTCTGAGTTCCAACTTCATTCCATAAGTCTCCACAGGAAAAACATTTCTGTATTTTTCCTTCTGCGTATTCTCTAATTCTGCCCATTGCTCGGCCTGCTGTACTCTCTGCAGGAGGAAAGATTTCACCAGCATATGAGCCTCTCTACCGATTGTTGGCTTACAATTCAACAAGGCGTGATACTCTAATAGTCGTGAAATGGTGTGTAACATGCACTCACAAATACAGTGTTTTTATTACACGTATGTGTGTGTGCATACATCTACACCCAAACAGAAAAAGAGAAAAAAAAAGAAAAGCACTGTGCAGGTTTGTGCATCATTTGCATTTAACCAGAACTACAGCCAAGCTCTTCTAACTTGCATCGTTGCTGGTACCACAAGCCAGCCAAGCAGCTCCTGGGCCAGGCTTATCGCTCCAGGAATCCTACAGGTCTTCTGCTACAGCAGCCAGCTGAACACTGGCATCTCTCAATAGCTTTGAGAACAGCAAAAAAAAGTCCTCCACACGCTATTTCTTTGCATAATTACAACATATACTCTTTGTATTAGTTATATATGCCTCTAATCTCCTGTTGGGCATGCTCATGAATTTCCACGGTCTCAAACTCCTTTTTTAGTGCGCCCAAAACATTGAACTAAGAACTTTACATCCCTTATTTAATGCAGTTATTTACTCACGTGGAGTTTAAGACATCGGTAAATTCTAGGAAGGCAACATATGATTTTTAACCTCGAGCACCCTCTACCCCCAAACAGAGCTGAAATGTTTGTTTTTAAAGGAGACTTTGGACCCCGTATATCAATGACCAACAACTGTCATTGCATTTGCTAATAATGGATAAGACGATTAGTTTAATTAGTCAAGCAGTTAATGCTACTATTATTTGAACTAGTTTTCAGCTTTGACGCCCTCTTAAAATGAGTTTTATATTCCCCAGGCTGTAATTTCAGCCTGTTTACAGAAGGTTACGTAGCACTGGTTCGCACTAGTTGACCACAACACACTGTGCTAAAGATATCAAATTAGCTTCACAATCAAAGGCTGTAAAATGGTTTTAAACAGCAAACGTACTAACAAAATCTAAAGCAGGAAATTATATTCTCATTTGGTACAATCTTGTGAACAGTTGTGTGTTTGTACAAAAAAGAGGAAAAAAAATCTTTGGGCTTTAAAAAGCATTTATTCCCTGAAAGATAGAAGAGAATATTCATAGTCTGAGAAATTTCTAGTAACGTTGGAGATTAAGGTATCATTAATAGTTATTATCTGAAAATTTTGTTAGACACATCGCTAATGTTTCTGATTTAGGAAATAAAACGATACCTGGAACTGGAAATGAGGAATTCCATTTGAACCCTAAGTCTTTTTCTCACCTCTCAATGGCATAAAAGAGAGAACATTCACAGCTTCTTACAGATAAATACAGTACAGATAATTGCTGACATACTGGTGAGCTACAGAGAAGAACACTCATCCACAGCAGAGATGACTTAGCAGACCTGAGTGCCTGAAATCCCATGCAATATTAATAGCTACTTTTCTTGCACAGAAAAAAAATCCTTGCAGCATATGACTACTGCAGATTTCTGTAAAATGCATGTGCACAAATGGAGAACTTTATTTCCTTTCATAAACATTCTGCAAACGCTACGCTACATCATTAGTAGATTTTATCTTAGGAAAATGAAGAAACGAATCCAATACTGAATAACTGTTCTTTGAGAGCAGGCAGACTGAGGGATGAATGCAAGTTTTCACCTTGGCATTAAAGCCAATTCTATACAATGTCACCTCAAAGATATGAGAAAACAGTCATCTAAGTTATTTGACAGTCTCAAAATGTGAGACTGAAAAGATTTCCGTGCAAGTTATGCACGCAAACAGTTTCATCTGCAAAAAAATAAGAAAGTAGCTCGCACTCTATGTCTTGCATAAGATTATTTGACTTCTAATTATCAGTCCTTGCTTCACTTGCCTAACATACTGTGCGCACAAACATTACATTTGAACATCGATAGCAATCAACTGTGAAACGTACATATTCATATCCTATTAATAATAATGCTCTACATCCTGACACGTTTCACTTGTTAGCAGTTGGAAATTCTCGGAAGATCCATGCAGCTGCTACGACTTACACGAGCGCAGGGTTTGTGTGTTACTGGTTCATAAACTGGAGATGTATCGACATCCCAGCCCCAGGTCTACAGCGAGCACTGAGCCAGATAACGGGGAATCTGAATCAGCCTCTTCTGAACAAAGTCTGCTGTGAGGAGCTGGGCCGTGACATAGGGAGTTTTGCACCCATGCCCTGTACTTCTCCTTGAAGGAGTGGGGGTGAAGGAGACGGGATGGGGGCACTGTTGGTCTAGCAGGGTCTAACACAACACTTTTTAAATTAGCTGAAGTTAAAAGATTTTTTAGATTACTGGAAGTTTTTCTAGGCAGTAAAGAGTTCTTATACGCCGTTTCTACTTTGAGACATTGATCTTCATTCCTCCTCAAATCACACGCTTAAATTTTTCTACCCACATCTTATCTGAACAAAAATATTGATATATAACTAACGTTCACGGGTATTAGAAGAGAAATAAGATTATAGCATTTTCTTGCTGTTTCACCATCTGCCGATCTTTTATTTAAAGTTATGTATTGTATATACAAACTTGATGCTGCTACAAGCACACCTGAAGACAGCATGCTACATCAGGTAGCTAACTGGGTGGGATCCTGATAGGTACTGAGCTCTGCCAGCACAAATGGCAGTCTAGGAAAGTCCAAGAGGCTTCAGCATGTCACGTCACAGGATGAGGCAATGTTCTCAGACCCTTCCAACAATACAGCGGCAAAGTTTGCTTCCAACATCTAACAAATAACAATGATGAATAATACTACTAATTCCTCAACCCTTCCAAAATTGAACAGACTTCTGCCTAAATAATCATTCTCTCCAGAGTGCTTAACGTAAATCTTCTCCACTGCTTCCCGAGGCTCCTCCTCACCAAGAAAGTTGACGCATCTCAGCACAGTGAAATCATTGCTGCGAAAGCCAGCCTGCTCATTAAATTATTCTGCTAGCTGTGTCTCCTCTCATTAAAAATGCACACAGATCAGATAATTGCAGCACGTATTAGTAACCTTGTTTTCACATAAAGATCCCGTTCTGTTGCCAAGACAAAGACCTGGAAATAGCAGGGGAAATACTCAACTGAACTACGTTACCAGAAACTAACAGCTTGCCTTCAGGAACACAAGGAATCACTGCGCAGCCCAAAACGCCTGGACTTCTTTAATGGAGTGAAACGCTGTAAGCTTACCTTACCGCTCCTTCACGTCCCAGGCAGACCATCCTGGCTTTAGTTAAAGCCTCTGATCAGGAATTATTTAGATGAGCCATCCTAATTCACATAAATCTTCAAACGTATCTGCTATAAACTTCACAGATTTCCAGGTTGACTCATTCTCTTTATTAAGGCTAGGAAGCACTGCTAGGCGACAGCCCGGCTAAAAATCCAATTAGGGTACAGCACTTCTGAAACACACTGACCTATTTCTGTTATTTGCTCGTGTTATTTTTAATATGCATCTACTCACTAGCTGCTCCTGAAGAGAGCTGTTTATGGCGTAAACGAAGTCCCTCTGAAAGCAAGTTGGCATAACACCCGCATATTGCTCCCTGACAGCAGGTATTCACCGGTGAAATCTCGCCTGCCCGACTGCCCCAGGCAGCACAGCCGGTATGCAGCACACTGCAGCAAACTCTTTGAACACTCGACAACAGACGACAGCCCTCCTACCTTGTTCAGCTCCGTCTATTCGGCACGTTTCCAATGTGAACAGAAACATCTGACATCCACAAACAGCCGCGCCTTTCCCATCGCATCATTGTGATGAATGGATGTCACACCAAGCGATTAACCGTCCATTTTTTTTTTTTTCTTCTATTTTTTTTATTTTCCTTGCGCTCAGAAAGCCCTGAGCCTTATCGGGGGATTTTTCCTCAGATGATGAAGCAAAGACACAGCCTAAACTCTGTTGCTGGAGGACTGCAGCCCTTCCTTCTCCCAGAGCCCTCCCAGCATATGGCAGCCAATCACGCCCCGCATCGTCAGCCCTGCCGCTCTCGAACCCACTGGATCGGGGTGATTGACACGGCAGCACGGCGCTCCCAACGTGGAAAAACAACACGTCCATGCTGATGAACCAGGAATCTCCCTCGCGCAGGAGAGGGCTTCTGCTGGCGAGGTAAAGCTATACCTCCATGAAGCACCACATGCGGCAAAAGCAAACAATTCCCCTTCCCTGCATCACAACGGTAGATCGGTGCCGGCTTGAACGAGGATTTTAAAAGCTTCTGCTGATCATAAAGGCATGCACAAACAGTATTACTGCAACTGCAGAACTGCAGCGATGCTGTTTCGTTTGGAAAGGTTTGCCATGCACCAGAAACCAAACAATCTCCTTTTTATTTCAACATACAGCAAAACCGCACTCCCCTTCAGCTCGCAGTGTTCTCACTCAAATACTGCATGATCCCACTGTGCAGCGCGCTCATTTAGCAGCAACACACACAGGCAGCATCTTTTGGAACATCTGAGACCAGGTGCTAAGGACTCCAGGTATGGGATGCTCCCTGATGAGGACACGACCTATTTGGTGGTGTTTTAATACCCCTGGCAGACGGATCACACAAGCAGCGCCCACGCCCCAGTAGGGTGAGCGGCTCCCCACCGATGCCCATCAGTACTGAGGTTGCGATACCAGTTGCCACTTATTTGGCCACGGCCAGGGCAGATCAGTATGCTTGGGACAGAGGGTCTGGTGTTTTCTCACACATTTGGCTTTAGTCTTAAACCAAAAGTGCAATGCAGCAAAGGATTACTGAACATGAGTTGCAATTAAGAAAGAATACAAAAAGGAGCTTAACCGGGAAAGTCAATCTTCATCCAAAAAGGGATAAAGATTGCAGTGCAATACTACTTCAGACAGTAGTTAATGTAGTTCAATCCCTTACATAAAAAAATGTGTAAAATGTATCTAAAATTCCACTGAAAGTTTAAAAATATGAATAGACAAGAGGAAAACAAAGCCCTCATTCAACTGGCAGCTCTGTCCCAAGGCCCCATTGTTTCCTATCGCCTGTTTTGCATATTATAAACGAAGCTTTCCAAAATCCATTACCCTGCCATCCCGCAAGCAAAAACTCTCCTTCAGGCTTCATCGTTTCCCCTCCAATTTGTCAAGGTCTGCCCCTTCCAGCACTGCAGGCCCCCCTACCGCAGCCCCCTGCCGGCTGCCCCTCGCGTCCCCGCCATCTGACCATGACACACTCCTCCTCTCCCTCCCCTCCTCCACTCCAGCAAGTTCAGGCTTCTGCTGGCTCCTGCTGCTGGCTTCTGCCTAGAGACTCCTACAGGGCAGCCCTCCCTCTCTGCTGAATCACCCCCTCCATTCCACTCTAATATACAAAAACAGACAAAAATAACCCTAAACAGTTGGTTCCAGCAGGCCTCGAGAGACTTGGAGCTGGGTCGCGCTGCTGGCAAGACTGGCGACTCCGTCTGTGATCGAGGTGGCCCAGTGCGTCTCGTTGGGATTTTCCACAGTCTTCTGACTTTGCCAGACTCGAGCTGCCTGTGTTAAAATTTTCCATGCTGGACATCTGCTGCAGGATTTATTTATTTTTCTGCCAAAACGCAGTTTGCCCGTTTCTGAGACAGGGCTAGACAGAAACACGTTGCTCTGCCATTCCTATAACCCACTGACCGGAGAACTCTGCCCCCTCCCCTCGAAGGGCAGTCCTGAAAATTGGCAGTACTCTCTTCACTTTTTCTTTTATTTTTCAAGGCTACACCTTTTGCTATTCTTACGAAAATATTTTCCTATCTGATAAAGCTATGGGACCTGCCAAAATGGTGCTGATATATCATCGTATTTTTCCTTTTGAGCTCCGCAATGTAAATCCACCACCTCCTCTGAATGGCCGTATGTGGCTGGAAAGGCACCAGGCCCACAGTGCGACCGAGCGTGTAACGGGCTCAAGTTACAGGAGATTAGCAGGATTTCCCCTGTAACTGCTGCTCCCATCTGCCAAAGACCAGACATTGGAAGTGACAGCAGGAAGACAACCTCGTCTGTTGCTTGTGTGACCCTTTGGCTCGTGCCCCACGGATGTGCAGGAGACAGAGCCTTGAGACAGCACTGCAGTAGGGTGTGAGAAAGGCCAAGGGGACCAAGATATGGCATAAAGCTTGGCAGTAGAGGTGGGATGGCAATTAGAGTAAAGGGAGAAAGAGAAGCGAGAGACTGAGTCTGGAAATCCTGGGTCTGGTTGAGCAAAAGGTTACCACAAGGAAGCAAAAAGTGATTGAGCTGGGTGAGAAACAGAGCAGCCAGCACCAACCACCAGCAATTCCAGCACAGCCAGGAGATGAAAGATGACATTGAAGCAGGGACAAAGCGGTGATGTGGAGCCTGGTGGCCCCAGAGCACTCCAACGGGTCCAAAGAGGAGGATGAGCAGCACAGACACAACCACTCCACCCACAGAGGAACTAGCCCTGCACAGGGGAGATGCAGGCCAGTCATGGCGCCCAGCCCAGGCCCAGGAAGGCCGCAGCTCTCTCCTTTCCAGCAGCACACACTGCCATGGTTCTCCTTTCCCTATGAACTGATGTGGCAGCACACAAAAAGAACTTCCATGGGTAGTTAGTTTCCTTCTAAGAAGCTTGCAAGTTAACTGCAAAAAGGAAGTTAAATAAATCCAGACAAGTTTGCTGCAAGCTTGGGGCTTCAGGTGAAGTCAAAGCGTGGTTCAGGTTCTCCAAAATCTTACACCTAGGCCTCTACAATTACATATGCAAAACCAACAGCCACATGCTCACCTGGATTCTTGTGTGGATGATTACATTCTAGTTCTTCCCTTGTCAAGGGATCAGAAGCCTCTCAAATCACACGCTGTACATGTCAGCCCCTCAGCCAGACTCTGTCAGAAAGCTCAAGAGAAAATATGTAATCTTCCTTAAAAATGGTGTTTGAATAGCATGCAGCAAGGCATGAGTTCACAGGCTGGGGAAAAAAAATGTGTATTTAAAAATACAGTCTTCTGTACATTGAGCAAAGAGTTCCAAGTGATTGATCTGAATTTGAGATGTAGCCATCCAATCATGCATTTTTCACATCAGTTACAAATAAAAAGGACAGGATTTCAATTTTCAGATCTACTTATGCAATTGTGTTATATATTTAATTGCAATATGACAAAAATCTTAGAGAAGCAAAGAAATTCTAATGTCAACTCAAAAAAGTTGAACAAATAAAGGTACATTCTGAACAAAGAAAATACCATCTGCTCTGTTTCACAGCCTCCTGTATTTAATGATTCAATGTAAACACACTGCTAAAGGTGACTCTTACAACTTTCTGAAGGGTACAGACGTAGCATTCCCAGAAAACCGGACTATTTTGGAAGTAATAAAGTTGTAGTAAAATGGATCAAGCAAAAACTGCACTTTTTTTTTTTTTTTTTTTCCTTTTTTGCTCTTCATTGATAGCTATTAGAGCTAATAGTAAAAACCAACAAAAGTTGATTTAAGCAGAGTTGTGCAAAAAGAGTGGACTATAGATATCACTAACATTTAACACGACAAGTAACTTACGCGATACTGACCACAGCACAAAGAAGATTTTGAGCCGAGCATAGATGACCTACAGCAATGGTGACATTTAGGTAAGTTCAGCAACGGCAGGAACAACTTCAAAACTTTCTTGTGTCAGTAATACTCTTCCTACAACAGCTAGCACCAGCAAAATTCAATCTTAGTAGCTATGATCTGAACGACAGCAGAGAAGAAAATTCAAGGCAGCTGCCAAGAGTTTAAATCTAGACACCTAGACCTATTCACAGGCAATGTCATTGATGCCAGTCTTTGCAAAATACCTCACTATTTCTGAGGCACTGGGGCTGAAGTGATGGCAGGAATCATACTAAGTTACAAAAACAAGATCTCTAGTACTGCCAAAACCAAAGATAGTGACAAGAAGCAAGTATGCTTTCAATAGGACATTGCTAAGTCAATTGTTATTACTATTTTCTAAGTATGCTTATTATAAGAACTCAGAGTCCAGGATTTCAACTGCTTTAACATTCAAGTACCCGGACTTCCCAACACCTCCCTAACCCAGAAAACCTTGAAACGGATTGTACACAGACATGAAAACAGACTGTTCTAGTCTCACCATCTACACTGAGAGAAATATGAAACAGTAAGATATCACATAAGCGAGCACAAATTCAAGTCAGAGGTTAGGATTCACCTTACCAAACTTGAGGTGGCTTCTGGAGGCCTTCCAAATCCCCTCCTTCCTCTCACTGGTTGTGCAGGCAATTTAAGCCATGTCCAAACTACGAGCTCCAAATGCACGGGTTCAGGCATACACCCTGGCTGTATCCTGACTTTATTCTGGGGTGACACCAATTCCCCACCGGCATGAAAACTGAGTATACGTGCACTCTCCCCTCTTGTGGCAGTTGCAGTTGGGAAGGGTAACGAACATGCCAGACAGAAGAGAGCTGCAGAACACCGCAACCAGGTTTCATAGCTGAATGTTTGAGAGACATGGCCTGGGTGCACCAGAGGACTTAGCTGCTTCTGAATGTAGCCTTATGCACTTGGCTTGAAATATACATGACCAAATATAAACAACCACATCTCAATGAGTCACTCTACTCCTCCTTTCTCTTTATAGTCACTGAGGAGAAATAGGCATTTGTAGGCTGTGATTCATCATATACTAAAGTAGATCTTCTAAGTGATTCTTCCCTATCCTCGAAACGTTCTGTCTCTGTTACCTGAGGTGGCCACCCTCCTATTAACTCCTTTGTTACACAAATAAAAGGTGAAATCATACCACAGAAGAAGCTTTATTAAGAACCTAAGAACTTAAGGCACTGAAGTTACATGCTCTAGATAGCACTTTACATTTTCAAATTAATTTCAAGTAATTAAATACATAATCATATGTCTTAAGAACACGTGTATGTTGACAATGCACAGTTACAGCTTTGGTGTAAATCCTCAGCTTCCTATAAGCACGTTCCAGTTATGCTGCTATATAAGCTACACAAGCTTGTTCTCTAAGCTATGCTGAATGTGTTCCAGGTTTTCTTTCCCTGACTGAACATCAATCCCTACACTCCCCCATGCCTTCTTCCTCTGAACAACTGATTGACATCAAATTAACCTAAAAGGAGTTAGACTGAGTTAGACTAAATTCTTTATGATTTTCTTTTAGGTTCTCAAGGGAAATGTTTTGGGAGGGAAGGTTGGTAAAACAAATGATTTCTTGCTGTTTCTCACTGTATAAGCACAGTAATATACACTGGCAAAGTACCAAACTAGGCAAAACAAACTGGCAAACCACCTATATTAACTAGCTCTTTGAATGCCAACTTACACTGAAAACAGTGATTCTGTTTTTCTTCATGACACCTAAAAGAAAGCTGAGGATTTTGAAGTCCACTGATCTGAAATATCAAATCATAGAAGCGTTAAAATAGAATCACAAAGATTGGAAAAGACCGCTAAGATCATCAAGTCCAACTGTCAACCCATCACCACCATGCCCACTAAATACTAACATTACAAACATTTGGTGCCATCTTAGCTTCCCAAGTGAGAGCCTGAGTGGCCACTGTTGAAAAACAGGGCCACTGGTACACCCTGGGTTGTAGCTGCCAGCCTCGTACAGTTATCTCGGACATAAAATGGTCTGTTGTCATTTTAGAGAAATCCTATATTTGAGTATTTGAACCCGCCCAAAAACCTAAACAATTTCCTCAATATGCATCAGAATCACAGAATTGTAAAGGCTGGAAGGGACCTCTAGGGATCATCGAGTCCAACCCCCCTCCCAAAGCAGGCTCCCTAGACCAGGTTTCACAGGTCGGCATCCAGGCATCTCTTGAATATATCCAGAGAAGGAGACTCCACAATCCCCCTGGGCAGCCCATTCCATCCAACTCTTTCAGAAAGATTTAAGAGTTGCACCTTCATCAAGAGCTGCTGAACTCTACTCAGAAGAGCAGTTCTATGAGTCAGAAGAAATCGCATGGTAAAAGCATTGACACTGCAAGCAAGATGTATCTTCCTCCTTGCTAATTGGCTTCATGTCCTTCATTTTGTACAGCATCTACCACAACCAGGGAATTAGCTGGTGAAAGTCTTGCACTGTGCCTGTATGTCTTCAGCATCCAGTTGGAAACAATGCCAAGGTGCAAGTCACCACTATTCAGTATTCCTTAGCAAGACCATTGTGTATTGAGAAGTTCTTCCATTGCTGATAAAAACACGCTCCTTCCTCCTCAGTTCCCGCCATGACTAACTTCCTCCACAGCTATTGTTCTAGCCTCATATTTGGAGTTGCTCCCGTTCAAACCTACAGCAAGAGGAAACCACTTGATAAATCACCTTGTCAGAGAACCTAATAGCCTCATCCCCAGGGTCACATAGGAGAAGTCTCTCGTATTTCAGAGCACAGAGGTGAAGGCTGCATAAAAGAAACTTCTGCCCCTTATTTGGAGAAGCTAGAATTTGGTGGCTTCCCGTAACAGCCAACCTCTCAGGAAGAAACAGAACTAAGATTCGTCCTCTAAAAAGTTCCTAAATTACCAGAAATAATCCTTCACATAACTACCTGAAAAAACAAGCCGATTCCAATTATGTTTTTTTTTTATAGGTAAACCAAGTATTTTTTTAATCTGCTATGAAGATTCAATTATCAGCCTCTAACGTCGTCTAGATCCTGCATGTAATTCAAGCAATGGCTGCAAATAATACAACTTTTGACCAGTGATGTAATGAGGACTCTCTAATTATCCTTTAAATCCACAAGCTCTATTTTATTTCTCCACATTAAACCCAAAGGGGAAAATACGTCACTGAACAAAGCTGCATTTTGAATCTCCCCATCTTAAATTAATACAATAATAATTCAGCTTAGTCTAACTGCCTAAAATTAGTCTATTGTTTTTAAACACTGCTAGAAGGTAGGTGCAAAATGTCCCATTGCTAGTTAGCAGGTGATGCTAGCTGCCATTTCCCTGCAAGCTGCCACTTAACAGCATGAGCCTGTAGGGTAGATGCTCAGGGGCATGCAGCAAAATCAGCAAGCAATCTCCACTGTAAGCAGAAAAAACAGGTGCCAGGAGACTTCAGGAAAAAAAAAAAAGAGAGAGAGAAGCAATTGAATAATTTTTGCTTTTTAAGATCAATAAGAGCAGGATTGAATCCCTCACCCTTTCACAGCAATTAACGACCCGCACATGTAAAAGTAGAGGACTCCATGTAATTAACAAAGCATTACATTGGCAAGGAGGATAGGCCTGGAGTATGTAAGTACAGGGTTTTATTTCTTTCTGTGAAGTACGGATGACAGGTAGGAGAAAGCTATGCCAGGAGAACCGCTGGCAAGCAACTAGTCTTTTGGTTAGCAGGCAGCTCTGTTTTGTGAGGTCTATCAGTTTGTGTTCACATAGGCAAGCTTTTCTTTAAACATCAGAATTACATGCATTCAAGCAGTCGTGAGTTTTACATCAAATTTCAATTTTCACCTCAAAAAGGTTGATTTGTTACAGCTTGCTGTATGGTTACTATGAAGCTTTTATGTGGACAATGTTTTAAAACACTGCACGTGGTTCTTCGCCTGGTTATTCTGCCATATAACACTATGTAAATATACACGGTTGTGGATCTTTATTTTTCCTGATGTCGTACTACATTAACAGAAACCAGGAAAATGAATATCTGTTCACAGAGAAAGAAACAAGAATGGCTTTCATTTGGGATAAACGGGCAAACAAGGAGTGACGAAGGGCAAGAAAGAAGGTCCTTTAGCAGAAGCACGAGGTGGGGATAAAATGGCACCCGAAAACCCTGATCTCCAATGACAGTACAGCTCCAGCAGCAAATTCCAAGATTTAACCCAGCCACCTGAAGAATGAAGTAAATTACAAAAAGAGTGCCTCAAAATCAAAATGCACGCACTGTTTCATTGACTAGAGGTCCAAAGAGAGAATGGACAGTTTATTTGTAGGAAAAACTCTGTAAATAGTTAGCCTCCCTCCAGCTAATGCTGTGCACTTTACCTTCTGTATTTTTCTCCAACTTACTACTCTTCCTCTCACTTAAAAAAAAAAAAGTAAAATAAAATATTGACATAGCCATTAATTTGGCTATTCCCCCTAGCACCAAATCTAATAATAATTATTAGAACTAATAGATATTAGTAGAGGCAAAATAATATTAGAAGGTATCTTGCCTGCTACCTTTGGCTTAAAGGTAGTACTAGGCAAAGGAGACTGCAGAAGAACAGTGCAGGGTGAAGTCCATATAGATCCTCTGCATGTATACAGTCCACCAACCAAAAATCTTAAGGCCAGTCTCACCAGTCTCCCCGCCCTCTTGGTGATCACCATGGCACCTCAACCTGTGAGCCTGACTTTGGCAGGCCCACAATTAGGGGTTGCCTATGTGGACAATGCCCAACCTGAATTTCCAAAGCAAAAACTTGTTGCCGCTGTCCTCTTGCTGTCATCTGGCACTACTCAGGAGAGCTTGGCTTCAATATCCTTCACTAGCTGCACGGGATTTTCCCTCAGCCTCCTTTCATCTGATTGGGAACAGCCAGCTCCCTCAGCACAGTCCCGTGCCTGTAATGGTAGCTTCGCACTGGGTCCAGACCTGGCAACAGCACTTCACTGGAGCCAGACATACTGCCCGTGACAAAAGCTGTGAATGTGTGCTCAGTTCCCAGTGGATGAACTAGAGAGACTTCTGCCTTTATCCCTTTCCTCTGCTTTTGGCAGCATATGCAAGGGAATATCAGTCAAGTGTTTTGCATTTGCTTCTTTTGATTCTTCTTTCAAATACTGACAGAAGAGAGAGGTTAAAATCCCTGGATTCTCCACAGAAACGTCCACAGAAATTTGGGCCCTATTATTTCTGTCCCCTCAGACATTTCATGTATTGAGTGCAGTTGCATTTTAGAGAGATATCTACTACCAAGCCACACGATGTCTCATCAAAACCCTTCCAGCTACTGAAGGACACCTGAACTACAAAGGAACGAAGTAACCAGAGCTAACCTTCTGGTAAAGATCTTGATATATCCCTTCAGAAACCAAAATCTGATGCAGACTCTCCAATTACGGCCATGGCCAAATACTTCTTCTTGAGACAACATAACTTGAAGCGCATTGGCAGCTCTTAAAAAAAAAAAAAAAACAACCCTTTAAGAATATCCCATTTATTTTACTCCTTTTTTTCCCCAGTCTTTTAAGTGGAAAACAAAAAATAATTACAATCCCCCTGACAAAATCCTGCTGATGTAAACATAGTAGAACTACAGCAGTTTTAGTGATTCCTCCAGTTGAGAAAACCCATTGTCTCAATCCTAAAACTCTCCAAAACAGCACCTCAAAGTGACATCATCCCCGTTTCCAGTTTGCTTCCAGCAGCAGCTGGGACCAACCCTAGCAGGTTTGGCATTGCTGGCATCACTGTAAGAAAAAGTGCATCAATCATCTGAAATTTCTAAAGAAGCATGAGGTAAGCTTTCTAGAAAGCGACAACAATGCTGCAATAATCCTCCTGTCAGCCCTAGGGTCATCATCACAACTCAGACAACCAAACCGCTCTGCTGCTTTACAAGGGAGGAGTGCTGAGCTGCACCCAGCCTTGGCCTCCAGTTATTATCACACTGTTGATCAAGATGCTGCTTTACAGCTCAGGAAGGGTATTGATTTTTCCTCCCCTTCCTCTAATTTACAGCAGTGAGGACAGGTAATTTCAAGTGAATGACTGACTGAAGCCACTGACAACACCTTGTTCTGCTGGACTGTGCCCTAATGTTGCCATTGCAGCCAATTACGCCTTGCTGCTCCCACAGGATGCATTTTCAGGCCTAACTAATCCCAGGACTCAACACTTAAAGCTCCAAAAAGAATATCAGGGTATACAAGTCCATCCCATGGCATCTAGCAATCCACATGGCACCCATCTACCGCAGTGTAAACTGAAATGGACTGTTCAAGAAACTAGGGAAAGAACCAGAGAAATCAGATACCATCTAAAAGCTGTAAGTAGCACAAGAAATATACTCCAACACAAGCAGGAAGCTAAGAGCATAAAGTATTATGAAACTAAGTGAATGAATTGAGTAACACAAGACCCATCTCCAACTGCCAACAGGCAATGCAGAATGCTAAGAGTGAAATACCTGATATGAATTGCATCACACAGTGCTGTCTAGAGGAGATCTAAGCCTATATCTTTTTTTTCCCCCCCTCACACTGTTAAGGCAAAGACTCAAGCACAAGCAGGAGGCAGGAAACACTCTATATACCTGTTCTGCAGACGTGAAATCCAAGACACTTCTAGTAAGGCATTATTATTATATTTCACTAATCAGAAAAGCTAAAGTTAACATTTATTCACTTAAAGGCTACAAGGCTGTAAGTAAGTGAACACTTACTTACAAGCCCTGACAACCACTGCTCCAGAAGCGTGTCCAAAAATCACCTTGATATATTGACAATTCATTATATACAGACAAAAAACAGAAGTTCCAGAGTTGAGGACAGCAAATAAAGGTTAGATAACTAACTCATCAAAGCCATCCATCAAGGCCATCAATGCTCAGAGCCTACAACATCCATATAAACGGAGAGCACCACAGGGATGCATTCTACTTCATGGAAACCTTGTGCCTACCTGGAAACCCCTCTCAGCTAACAAGAACACCCTTCACCCAAATCCACTAACTGCTCACTTACAACCCAAGTAGAGAACATTTAGACATCCCTGTACTTCTTAACAGTTTTTACTCCCAGACCTCCAAATTCAACCCATACTTTTTTACAGTCTTAAATCACTAACAAAACACTCGTAAATTTTCTTGAGCATTTCATCCTTGAAAAAGTAACAGTCCTACCATCACTGAAGAAACTTGCCATGGATCTACTGAACGACCATGCCCTACTGTCAAATCTCCCATTCCTGAGAAAGATCAGTAACAGAGCCAACTGTTGGCTCATTTGATTGAACCTAAAGCTATGGACCGGGGACACCAAGCTAAACAGAAGGCATGGGCTCTCCTCAACAACACATGATTTCCAGTCAAAAGAGATGCAGGTTCATGCAAACTCAGCCTCCCAGACCTCCTTTTGATACCATTAGGCATGAAATTTGTCTGTCAGCAGAGAGTGCATGAAGTAAGAAGGTGTTCCATCACCCCTTGTTACTTCCCAAGCAGAGATCCACAAAGCAGAATACTCTCTGCCCTATTTCCAATATCAGCAGAATTCTCTCTGCCCTATTTCCAATATCAGCATCAAACCAGCACGTGAAGGAGTCAGAAATGGGCTCCAATTCTCTCAATATGAAGACGACAGAGCTATTTATCCTTCAGCACAAACAGCTGCAGCATGATCAAAACAACCTGCTGCTGAAGAGCAGTGCAAGTTAAGTTGAATTGAACTTAAACCTAAACCTGGAATTCACCACTAAGCAACAAACAAACAAAAACAACACACTTTTAAAAGAGTCTGCAGCCACCTACAGACTGGCTTTGTTGCTTTAAGATATGTGATCTCAACCGGTCATAGGTCAGAAGTATTTCTGGACTTTACACTGACATTATACTTTCATACTGAAACATTACTCAATGACAGTGTTGCTGTCTCAGCCCCATCTAGGCAAAGAGTGGCCTGTGTAATACGCCACAGAAGGTCATGAAAATTCCCACTCTAGAATTTTACTGCTCCAGAACATGCCAGTAACACAGCTACATACCATCACCACACCAACCCTCCTGCCATCCAGACTGCATTCTTGTAGTGCTCAAAACCCTACTTGCTGTCTTAAAGCACTCTGTGGCCTAGGTGCTGGATAGCAACGGGCCTATCTTGCGCTCCACAGAAGGCCCTGACAATGGGCATCTTCATCAGTCACTGAAACATTGGTCTGCAAGACAAGGATAAGCTGTTGCATTATTGGATACTTCCAGCTCTTTGAAGAAGCCTGCTCTTTCTTCAGACTCGGGTCTCTCTGAGCCATACTCAACCGTGTTTTTATTCCGTATTTAGCTGAGTGTTTCAGTATTGCAGTCAGGAAGGTGTAGAACCCAGTTAGCGCAAATCATTCATCCCTAATGATAAAGACTACACTAAAAGAGCAGGGGAAATATCACCAGTAGAAAAAGGAGATTGTTTTTGATTTTAAAGGTTTATTTGTCAGAAATGAGTGACTAGAAAATGAAAAGTATTTTTGATTAACACTTTTCCTGACTTTCACTTCAGTGACATCTTAATGAACGCTCTCTAACTTAACTATACTTCCATCAAGTTGCAAATGAACGTGGGGGAATGTTGAAGAAAGGCAAAAGGGAAAAAAAAATAATCAAGAAAGAAAATTACATCAAGCATTTTAATTTCTTGGATGCCTATAAGAAAATGAATAATAATGCACGTGAGGAAAAGTGATCCAGCAAAGATTTGATTAGTACACGGCATCTGGAAAGCAGTAATGAGTAGACAGAGTTTGAAATATGATAGAGGGGCATGAGATCTGGAAGCCAATTAGGTTACTTTACAGTTCTGCAAAGATGAAGGTAGTGTGTTTGTATCTGCCTTGAGTACCACAGCACCATACGGCCAACAATAAACTGCCAGAAAAAAATATATATAGAAGGGCAGTAAATGTGATTGAAAGACTGGATGGAGCCCTCTGAAGTGAGATTTCTACCCTGATGGCCATCAATATTAAAATACCTTCCTCAATAACAGGTTTAATGCTGTTGGTGGTTCTCTGTTTCTGTTTTTATTGGCAGGTTAGACCAAATTCTGAAACCTTCTAGTAGTACCACAGCAATACCTACAGGGGCCTATTAAAAGGGGGAGGGAAGGTGGTATAAACAAGCAGGCTGTTCATTCACCTGGTATGGCATCAGTTTCAGTGAGAACATGCCAAACCTAAATAAATTAGGCTCTATAATTTTACTCCGTCAGCGTAAAGAGTAAAATAATCATTAAAAATTGCTGAAATTCCAAGAGCTGCCCAGAGGACCTAACACCATCAAGCAGCACGGGGAATACCGATTTTGTGTGCTTCTTCTTCCTGCCATAAACTGTTAACAGCAATTTTTCTGCTGTCTTGTAGTTGAGCTTTCAAGCTCAGAGAAAACAAGACCAGGAAGGTTCTCAAACTTGGAGGAGTCGTATGTCATTGGTGGCAGAACCCATGTACTGTTTCTGCACGGCACACACGCCACAGTTCGAGAATCCCTAGGTTAGTAGCAAATCTATTTGATGCTGCATCCTACAGCTCTGGAGACTCTGCAACCAGCAGAGAAACTGCAGAGCAGATGTAGTAGACAAGATGAAAATTTCGCCCACCAAGTGTTAACAGCAAGTAGACTTTATTTTTAATCTTCTTATGACAACTGTTATTCTGCAAAAGCCAAATTTAAGAAAATGATGCTCAAATGAAGATTTCAGCATCACAATCCTAAACAGCCCAACTCCAAGGATTTGAGATTTTGGTAGGTCTGCCGAGCTCTAAAAATATGCTATTTATTCAGAGAGGGCCATAAATGATTAAGGAGAGAAGTTCCCGAGGAAAAATGTGTTGAGGTGCCATGCATCATGGAGCCCACCCTCATATCTACACAGCGCAGAGGTATCGCTACACAGCCAACCTCTTCTGCTATAGAAAAACATCACTATACAGCGACTGTACTGTAGGCTACCTTGGAAAGACAGACAGACCTTTATGCTACTGCATACCCCTGCCGGAGACAAACACCACTCCAAATCTCACCTGCAAAAGACAAGCCGTAGCATATGGCAGCAACCATGGCAGTGCCACAGACTGACGTGCCCTATCCTGCGGGATGAGCAGCACCATCTCCTCCTCACAGAGAAAGGCCGCAGGACCCATCCTGGCTTCACGCACCCCTGGAGCCCACAGCTACACAAAAGGGCCTTGTCTGCAGGGGAAGAGCAGCATGCCTTCTGGCGGCGGTACCAGCTGCAGTGCATGTACACAAACAGCCAAGCACGCCGCACATTACTAACTGGCATCACCCACCCTGAAGCAACCGGTTTGGGGTTGGTTTTTTTTTTTTGAACGTAGCCCAAAACTATATTGAAGGAGCTTTCCATCAGTCCTTGATAGTAACTTCGGGGCACTTCCCAGGAGAGTTCAAACACATTTTAGCCCCAAAGCCTCCTACAGGTACACTTCTCATCTGTGTACACACGCACGCTGCGGTATGCACACACAAGGCAGGAGAAGGCAGGACAGATGGCTCAACCTGTGCCTATTTACCAAGGTACGAACACCATGTTAAGATGATAAGCGCGGGGCCAAGTCACGTGCTGAACATTAATTGCACTTCCGTCACTGCTTGCCCACGGCACTGGAAACCCACGGGTTGGGACACGGCACAGCGTGGCCATGAGGGAGCCGTGGGCTCACAGACGCTCCGCTGCTCCCGTCTGCAGTACCCAGGGAGCATCCTCGCTCCCAGCAGAAGGGAAACGTGTCCGGGAGAAACAGAAAGGAAAACATCTGGAAGCAGAAGCCTGCAGGCAATGTCGTCATGGCTTGGAAAATCTATCGGCGTGCATATATCTCCCACGTGCGCGCCTAGGTGCGCGTTCCCCGTAGGTACACACGCACACAGGGCTCCGCACGCAACTCGGCGCGGCACAACATCGACTTTCCACACGGAGTTCCTCGGGGCGCGCCGGCCCTCTGCGGCGGCCACGCTCACGGCCGCGGGTGGGGGCGACACGGGGCACGGAGCCGCCGCCGGGAGGAAACCGCGGCTCCCCGAGGCCGCCGCTCCACGGCAGCGCGCGGAGCCCTCGGCGGCCGCGGGACGGGAGGCGCCGCCGCGCCGCAGCCGCTCCCACGGGAAACACGAGGGGAAAATGGCGGGGGGGGCACCCACGCGGGAGCAGCGGGAGGAGAGGCCGGGGAGCGGCCGCCGCCCGTCCAGGTACCGCGGGTCGGGGGCGGCGGAGCCGAGCTCTCCGCGGGGACCGTGGCTCGGGGTTGCCTTACCTCGCGGAGAAGCCGGGCCGGGAAGCGGCCGTTCGCAACCGGGCGGCGGCGCCTCCACGCAGCTGCTTGTCACCTCTCCCGCCGCGGCGGCGGCTGCGGGCGGAGGGGCGGGACGGCACGGCCCGCTCCGCCCCGTCCCGCCCCGCTCCGCACCGCCCTCAGCCCGAGCGCTTCCTCCCGCGGGCAGTGCGGGGCGGGTGAGCCGTCTGCGCTGCCGGGTTGGAGCTGAGGCGGGCAGGGCCCTGTGTCCCTGTGTCCCAGCCCCAGCTCCAGCAGCACCACCCAGAGCAGGGTGCCCAGGCCCATGGCCAGGCGGCTTCTGGAGAGCTCCAGTGAGGAGACCCCACAGCCTCTGGGCAGCCTGTGCCAGTGCTCCGGCACCCGCACAGCACAGCACTGCTCCTGCTGTTCAGAGGGAGCCTCTCGGGCTACAGTTTGTGCCCATGGCCTCCTGTCCTGGCACTGGGCACTGCTTAAAAGCATCCCATGAGTGTTACCCTCTCTTAGTTGGTAGGAGAGAATGGCGTTGAAAAGGAGAAGAGCGACAGCAAAAAAAGCTCATCCCTTGCTGAGCACTGCCGGCCCCAGGCACCAAGCAGTAGCACTGTCTCTGCCTGTCCCTCGCCTCTGTTTGCCCAGTTCTGCCCCCGGTGAATGGCAGTTCTGTGGCGGAAAGTAAGCAAGACTGTGAAACATTTTCCTGGCACAGTTTATTTTTTAATCGTCATTATATGAGATGAGAGAGAACTGGACATTATTAAATATGCAAAAAGCCTGGGCAGGATGTTCCATCAATAAGGTTTTAGTGCAGGGCTGATATCATAAAAGGCAGAATCTCAAGAGGCCTTCTATTAGGCATCTGCTCAGAGGGAAGCAGGATTAAATATATTTCGGGTCGAGTCCAACATATTTTTCTGCCATGCTTTTAAAAACCTCAAGTGAAGAACACATAATCTCCAGACCACTTGTTGTGTCCATTAACTGTTTCTGCCTGGGCTTCTTTTTCTGAAAATTAACCCAATTCAATTTTGCCTTTCTCTTCTGACCGTGGAGCACAGTGGGTATTACCCTGCTTACGGCAATATTCCACATGTGCATCTAAGGGGCATCATGAGGTAATGTGCTTTTTAGATCTCTCAATTCAAATTGCCATGTTTTTAAAGCATTTATCAATTTTTTGTTGAATCTTGAATGCGATGCCCTCAGTAGACGTAGTAGACCAGCTGAGCCTCATCAGTAATGACAAAAGTAGAACTCTACAAAGCCTATGTGATAATGTATCCTGTGACGGGGCCATTCTGGGGCAAAGGCAGCTTTGTGTTGACTTCCTAAGAGTCATGGCTTCCTAAGAGCCCACTGAGCACTCCATACAGTCACAGAATGTCTTGGTTTGGTAGGGATCTTAGACACTATTCAGTTCCAGCCCCTTGCCATGGGCAGGGCTGCTACCCACCAACTCAGGCTGCCCAGGGCCCATCCAACCTGGCCTTGAGTGCCTCCAGGGATGGGGCATCCACAGCTTCTCTGGGGCCCTCTGAGTAAAAAATTTCTTCCTAACATCTAACCTGAATCTCCTCTCTTTTAGTTTAAAACTGTTCCCTCTTGTCCTATCGCTATCTGCCTGTGTGCAAAATCGGTCTCCTCCTGTTAATGAGCTCCCCTCAAGCAATGGAAGGCTGCAATAAGTTCTTGCCCTGACCTTGCTAATTTCAGATCATCTCTTCACCAACTTCAAGAGTTGGTGGAGAGAGAGTATCTTTTCATAGCAATAGTTGAGCAATGTACATTCTGAAGAGGCTTATTGATATTAGAACATGGTTCATTAATTTTGCATGTTTCTTAAAAAAAAAAAAAAAAAATCCCTGAATCAGTTTAATGAGGCTTAGTCAATATTGTCTCGCTTTGAGAGATTCAGCCCAGAAAAATTATGAGAAAACAAGTCAACGTTAAATGCCATTAACTCTTTAATCTTTGCAGGTTCGTTTTGTCTCATTTGTCATGTTGTTTTTATTAACAACCTACCAAGGAACCGTACCATTAAAAGAAGGGAGGAGGTGCCCGCAGCTGCCCACTCCCACCCAGCCTCCATCCTCCGCCCAGTGGTGCCCCCATGTGTCTCCGCTCGTGAAGTTCAAACATTGGGATCCTGCTAATTTACTCTACTTTTAGACGACGCTGGAAATCTGGCTCTACGCTGCATGCCCCTTTCTCCGAAGCCTCACATTGCCTTGGCAATTTCATATAAGGGAGGATGTATGAAGTGAAATAGCTTCTGCCCATGCTTTTAGCTGAATTACAGTAAATAACTGTGAAAATCCAACAACCTCTTCTGCATCGTAACAAACTTGTAAGTACAGACACTAATTCCTTTTCTTCCTCAATCCCAGACCTCCAGTTTAAAGAAACTTTACAATTTCTGGGTACCTATATGTTCACATGCTGCAGCTAGGGGAAGTTGGCATGCTTTCATTGAAATTATGCCTGTCTGCACATGTTGGGATGACATTGCTGTTTTAAAGGCAGCAAAGTCGGTCCAAGAATATCTGTTCTTTTTTTAAGGACAAATAAATTCACCTGAGTGTGTTTTCCTTTATGTGGGCACTTATATGTACACACACACATAGCTGTGTCATTAGGATTTGTAGTCTGTGCTGTACCTTCCTTTCTCCCTTCCTTCCTTTCTTTTTCCTTCTTTCTCTCTTTCCTCCCTCCCTCCCTCCCTCCTTCCTTCCTCCCTCCTTCCTCCCTTCCTCCCTCCCTTCCTTCCTTCCTTCCTTCCTTCCTTCCTTCCTTCCTTCCTTCCTTCCTTCCTTCCTTCCTTCCTTCCTTCCTTCCTTCCTTCCTTCCTTCCTTCCTTCCTTCCTTCCTTCCTTCCTTCCTTCCTTCCTTCCTTCCTTCCTTCCTTCCTTCTTTCCTTCCTCCCTTCCTCCCTTCCTCCCTTCCGTCCTTCCTCCCTTCCTCCCTTCCTCCCTTCCTCCCTTCCTCCCTTCCTCCCTTCCTTCCGTCCTTCCTTCCTTCCTTTCGTCCTTCCTTCCTTCCGTCCTTCTGCCCTTCCTTCCTTTTCTTCCTTCCTTCTCTCTTCCTCTCTTTCTTTCCTAATGAGAACACACATGAAACTTCCCTATGAACTCATAAATTAACATATTAAACTTAATATTGCTTAGAGTTGGAGCATCACATTTCCATGAAGGATTCACTTCAAGTTTGTGAAAAGCAATCATTGAAGGAAATTAAGTTTGCATATTTCTTCTTTACAAGTTTTGAGATGCCCTTTATTTTCAGGAATTTGTCATTAAATTTGTTCATATGACAATTAGACCATCTGCCCCATCTGTTTGGGATGCTTTTTGGAAATAATACTTCAAATACCTTGGCAATACATTTATTAGTAAGTTTCACAGACCTTCAGTATTTCAGCTCTTAAACCCATGGAGGACAAAGTAATTTCAGAAACCGTATGCCTTTTGCTCTTAAAGCAGAAACTAAGGTTGACCAAAGGCCTGGCAGAGTTTGGCTTCTTTAACAAGGAGTGGTGCCACATCTCCAGATGATCCTAACGGAAAATACAAGGGCCTTTGCCCCCAAACTACAATTGGGTTATTGTCTATCAGAGAGGAGCCTTCCCCTACTATGGCAGCCAACCAGCTGAAGTCCAGACACACAAGATTTTAATACATTCATTGTCTTAATGAAGAGCTACAAATGTAATGGACATGTGGAGGGCAATACAGTACGAGCATTCTGCAGCAGGCCTGCAAAGGGACATCTCCGTGCTGCTGAACAAGACAGGCATCAGCTTCTTCTTTGACCCTGTGGACAAGGGCAGCAGTGAGCACTGCATGCACATGGCTAAAACATCTTCTGTGCCCAATAAGGCTGGCCACATCTGTACTGCCTCGTGTACAGTACAGAACTGTTCCCTGATCTTGAAGGATTAAACAGGCTATTACCTGTTTATGTGCTCAGTATTGTCAGAAGGGGTGTTAGTTGCTGCGTGTTATGTAATTGTTAAACAGTAGGGACTGATGCCAATAGCAACGCTGGGCCTCCAGACCATTGCTACATGCCATTTACTTGCATCTCAGACTCCCCAGCCAAAAGAAACAGGTAGCAGTATGAACACCCCTTCTGAAATGAGGCTGTTACTTGTGCTGAGAATTCTGATGAGGTTTTCACACATCCAGTAAGTGCCAGTCCTCTGTTGTCCTCAGTAACCTATCCCATCCACTATGCTGGTTGATAGCAGGATGTTGGTTTTTATCCATCTTCCAGACATCTTGAAGTGTTTTGCCTTCAACACCTGGGTTGAAAAGTGGGCTGTGACTGAGGTCTCTCATTTGCTTGTTGCTGTACCAAGTGGTCAGTGAGGTTCTCTTTGGTCTCATATAAGCTGAACGCACTGCATTTTTCAAAACTCACACTGCAAAAACTCCTCTCTGGCCCAGAGTATCTGATCCTACAGATATGGCAGATGCTGTCAGATCCCATGCGTAATACATTGTATTTGTCCCCTTTAATTTGTCTCTTGTTGGATCGTAACTCTCAATCCGATGACTCAGCCCCACTGGCAAAAGTAATATACACTCTTCAATATTTACAATCGTCTGCAAACTTTATCATAATATTTTATGGTGTCTACATCATTGATAATAGTACTGGACAAAAAAAAATCAATCTCTGGGTAAAAAAACTCCTCACAATAATGGTCTTTGTTTATGCCTTTTCATTAGCAGTGACATCTGGAGATCCACCAGTGAGTCAGTTTTTAATCCATGCAGTGCTAATTGCATATAATAGAAGTTCTTTTAAATCAAAGTGTTATTGTGGGATTGACTAAAATGCTTGGAAGAAATCAATGGCTGTTATGTGAACACAGTTGTCTTCACACTCAGAGTTATATAAACTTTCAAAGCACACTGAAGGGCACAGACAGCCCCCTGGCGAAAGAAGCTTGGTAAGGCCTACCTTCTGAGATGCCACAGTGAATGGTTTTAATGATATTTTAACCTCCAGTTTTTATTGGCAAGAGCCCGCATTAGCTATCTCTTTGCTATGGTTCCAAATGTCATCTGATAATTATTCAATATGTCCTTTCAAGCTTTTGCACACTGAGAAAATTTTGACATTACTCCTCCAGAATTTCCCCTGATCGAAACTATACATTGTTAATTAACAGCTGAAGGCAGGCAGGCACTCATCTAACCATGCTGAAGGATGAGGCTGGGTTTGAACTGATACTCCCTGCTTTCTCTCGTGCTGGTGATATTTGTTCTTTTTTCCCACTTTCTCATGTTGGTACAGAACTCCAAACAGAAATCTATGAAACATTTTTTTTACTGTTTTCATACTGTTTACTCACCACACGTCATGAATATTTAATAGAAGACTCTTCTTTTCTCCCCCTCCTAATACTTACTAAAAGAGTCCTTTTACTGTGTTTAATTCAGTTGCCTACTCATATGCCAGCAAGTAGCTTCTTTCTTCTCTCTGCCTTGTTACTTTTAATCCCTGTCATTAATCTCTTTTTTCCCACCTGAGTCTTAACAGATCGATTTTATATTTCCTCATTTCGTTTTTTAACCAGGATGACTTTGTGCCCAGTAAAAGCTTCACATGTTAATGAAATTGTGACTTTCTGCATACCCAACTGGATGTCTTTGAACAACTGGCAGCTTCTGTTAACACTTCCTTCTTCCCAGTCATGTTCTCTGTCCATTATGCTGACAATTACTCTAAGCTTTGGGTAATTAGCTCCTTTCTAGTTTCATAGATGAATATTGGTGGCAACATTACGTGTTTACGCAAATGGGGTGTAATCAGATTCTAATCAGAAATACATAAACAACAGAGCAGTGTTCGGAGTGACAATTAACTATTCTTTGTCTGTCAAGAGAAGATCTGTTGATGAGTCATTCCCTTAGGGAGCAGAGCATGCTGGATTGAGAAACTCTTGAAAAAATAACCCTTCTCATTATATACTAATATATATAGAATCATAGAATGGCCTGGGTTGAAAAGGACCACAGTGATCATCGGGTTTCATATATAGCTTATACACTATTTTTTTCCATACGTGCTGTCCAGGAAATGTTTCCTAGGTGGAATTAACTAATGTTACGTATTTTCTCTTCGGTGTTTTATATATAATCCATAAGATTCAGCGTGAAACAACTTGTCATAAAGCAAGATCCAAATGTTTTGACAATTTATTTATAGAAGAACCTGTTTCACACATTTTACCCCTTCGCTTTTTGATGGTAGTGAAGACCGCAGCAGTAATCCAATCAGACCTGCATTAAAACAGGACCTACACTGAGGCCATATCCCCTAGAACTCAGAGCACTGAGAGATGAGGTGTTGCACCAGTTATTCCTACTGCTGTGACATAGTGCCAGTTTGTGCAGAATTTATTGCTGCAGATGCTCACCTACTAGAGAAGCTGTATTTTTAAAATCATATTTAGCCGTTTTAATACAAAACTCCATGTCTGTATATACCTAGACATGCTTTTTTAAAATATAACTTTTGTACTTAAATTTAATCAAACTGTGTTACTCTATAGAAAGACAGCACACGTGTTTTTAACTATCGTTAGCGCACTACCAGAGGAATTTTCTCAGTTTCATTATTAAGGTTGCCAAAGCTCACACCTCGCAGTTTCACCTACATCTATTTAATAATTTACAGGGTGAGAATTACATCACTGAATTCAGTTTCAACAAAGCACTTAACTGTAAGGATTTGTTTAAGTTTGTCACTGTTTGTCGGACCACTTAAGTATATCTTGAAGTTCCAGCATAGCTCTGGTATGTTTAAATGGCTTTCTGAACAGAGATGAATGGAAGTCTACACTTAACAGGTTTGGATTTTTTCTTCTGGGATAGAGAGTTATTCTGCAATTTAATATAGATTTGCAGCGTTTCTCCTATTAAATGTCTGGGAATGATGGCTGTTTAAGAGCTTTAGTTTTAAAATTACCTAGGAAAAATATGCAAATATTTTTTTATTTTTTTAGAATGAGTCCTTTGAAATGTAGAACAAAGCACTGAAATATCCAGTGGTTTATACACTGCAGTGGATTTTTAAAATGTGCAAATGACTCTTAGAGTGATACGCTCAGTGAATACTTAACAAATACCTAAAGCTACTGGCACACCTTCCTAGAAGTTAAGGCAGAGTTTCATACCTATGCAGAGCTGCTGCAAATGGATAATGTTTCAATAATTCATGTCCTTATACATGCAATGCATTGGTAAGCGTGGATCCCCTACTATCTATATGAATCTCAGCTGTGTGGTGAAGAAACAGCTGAGAATTTCTGGAAACCTGGAGGTGCAAAAGTATCATAAACCAAGAGTGCATTTGTGCAGATTCTGACATGAACTGAAAAAAATAGGCAGCTAATCCACCTCCATGAAAAAAAAAATCTAGAAAAAAAAAAAAGGCATGATATACCTTTCACAACAGAAATGAAGCAAGTTTGCAGCCAGTCAATACATAGAAGGACGTTGTTAGTGGGCATGGCGGTGATGGTTTAATGGTTGGACTAGATGATCTTAGTGGTCTTCTCCAACCTTAATAATTCCATGATTCTATGATCACCATCTGAATTAGCACACAGACATGGCAATTGGGGAGCGAGGGCTCGAGTGGGCCAGCTGGGAGCAAGAAACAATATGATAAAGTTCCATGACTTCAGCAGGACATGGAACTGGAACTGAGCAACAACTAAGTACTACGAAGAAGCAGTGCATCCATAGGTCAGCTAATAGGCTATCTGGCTCTGAGCAGAAAATCTTATAGTTGATATGTTGTATAGTGATTAGAACTCTGATTTGGCATCATGCTATCTCTAATTGTGTTTTTGCTGGTCTGGACCAAATTTACAGCATGTAGAGTGTGAATTCTGACTTAAGTATGTGAAATACATGCTTTCACCCTTAAATGGATATCTAAACTTAAATGAAGGCCTACATTGTGTTCTACAAATCTGAACAGGTGCATATGTTAGGTGCAAACCCTGTTATTTTGTCTTTGGCTTTTCTCTCCTACAGCTTATGGTGCATCACCCCTCCCCCCTCTTTCTTTTATAAACATAACCCCAAAGAAGTTAACAGTGGAAGTCCTCAACCTATCCAGGTCAAAGTCTTCTTTATTTCAAAAACTTAAATAAAGCTTTGTGTGGGAGGAAGAAAAAAAAACAACAAGAACAACCAACCAAACAAAAACCTTTCAAAATGAAGCTGTGAAGCATGTTTTACCTTGGAGCACTTTAGAAATGCAGTAGTTCATCAGTGAAAGATCAGCTGTGGTTTGTGATGTTCGAAAATGTATGTTCGATAGTATATAAATACGTAACATAAATTCGTCTCAACCAGCCTTATGGATAAAGCATTTACCTTAACGTGTCTGCAGTGCGGGTGTGGGACTGAACATCAGATAAATGTGTGTGTCCTTAAATAAGACAGATAGATACAGAGAGCAAGGAAATAATGCCATCGGAGCCTGGGAAGCCATGTAGCTGCTTACTGAGCTCAGAGCTCTGTTGTCTGTGTCAACTAGAGATTAATTGACTACAACACAAGCTCATCCACAAGTTCACATAGAGACACCTAGGTTGTGGGCTTGGAATACTGAGTCGTCCTGATATGTGTACTGTAGAAATCTGCTTGAGTTAATTTACCAATTTTAGACTCTTATGCTAAGAATAGTCAAATTATGTCTTAGAATTATGTCCCTCTGTTGGCTGGAAAAGAAACCTAGACTGTTGATATATAGACAATTGTGCTGTAGCTATATGAAATATAGGGAGCTGAAAACTGTTCGTGTCCTTCTGAAATGTGTTTTCTGACTGTAGTCTTCCTTCTCAGGGACCAGCACAGTGCTTGCTTTGCAATAGAATCATCGAATCATAGAATGGCTTGGGTTGGAAAGGACCACAGTGATCACTGAGTTTCAACCCCCCTGCTATGCGCAGGGTCGCCAACCACCAGACCAGGCTGCCCAGAGCCACATCCAGCCTGGCCTTGAATGCCTCCAGGGATGGGGCATCCACAACCTCCTTAATAATACCATGGCAGTAAATTTTAAATAATTAGCTGAATTTAGTGCCACAGTATTTATATCTATTTCAAAGTATTTAACCTTAGAAACATAATTAGAATGAGACTGACACTTTTGGTGGGTAGGAGAATCTGTAAATCTCATGAGGAGGCCACAGGAGCTTTCAAAGTCCATGGTGATGTGCTGTTAGCCTGGGAGGTAAGCAACTCTGTATCTGTACTTGTACATGGACAGGCTGGTCTCTGCTATTCTAAACCCTCGTGTCTCCAGATGTGATCCCAGAGCACTTGCAGTATGTAAGGTCCTTTGTTCATTTTGGGATTTTGCACATCACCACTTCAGAGCTTCAAAGTATGGTTACATTATGGCGACACACCTCAGTGGAGCTGAGTAGGGCTCAGATTATATGAGTGCCTCTTTTCCTTTTGGACAATTTTCAAACTGAATTGGGAAAACCAGTTGCAGATACAAATTGCAGCTGTGTGAATTTCTACTTAATGACGAATGTCAGCAGGATTTAGCCCTTCTTATTCAGCTACTTTACCTACCATTATCTACCTTTATAGGTATCATTGCCGGAAAAGTTGAGTTCTGCACAAAACACATTCAACTCAGTGGAACAATAATACAAAGGAAGAATGGCACCATAGAGAAAATGAGTCAGGTCTGTGAAATCACTGGATAATAAAAAAGTGCATCGTATATAAATTGCAGGCATTGTGGCAGAACTATTTTTGTCACTGATCTTTCTAATAAATTTGGGGGGGGGAATGGAGAATTACAGGGAATAATTAAGTCAATGGAATCTCAGTTTAAGGCTTCAGTTTCTCCTTGCCAAAAACAAGAGCTGGGAAATGGACACAATCTTTCCTACCCCGAAGTAAAACCACATGCTAGCCCTGTCTTTTCGAATACTCCCTAGCAGCCCTTTGCTGTATGATCAATACATTATAGCACTTTGCCTTTTCAAAGTGCAACATAAGTGCTAAGAATTCAATATAATGTTACACTGAACTTTAATAGGCTAAGGGTTTTATTTGTTTAGGAGAACGCTGGGAAGTCAGAAATTACGTTAAAAGTCATCTTATTTGTGTTGTTGATTTGAAGTACTTAAGTTTTCTTTTAAGGTTTAGTGCTATGCCCATCCACACTGGTCCTATCTGCTTGAACACATGACCAACACCAGTCCTAAAAGACCTTGCTTCTTTTGCTCTCTCTCTGCCTGAGCCATCATTGGGTTTGCTTACTTTGTACCAATACCACAACACAGACAAAGTCCCCATAACTTTGGAGAGGCAAAGGCTCATGTCAATAATTTACTTTGTATGGAATTTAATTATTTGTATGGAATATATGTTAACAGATTCAGAAAAATCTTCTGTTACTTTTCTTTTTCTTGTCTTGTAGGCATAACCTTTCAGTACCAGAGGACTTGACTATTCACTCCCATTGCACCTGCAGTATAACCAGTAAAGGCTCGTGGAAGATATTACTGTTTTCAAAACACATCTTGTGTACAGGTATCTTGAGATAGTACCTCATATGTCAGGGAGAAAATGCAGCAGTAGTGCATTTCGCCAATGCACAGGACGTAAAGGCTGACTGGACCACGGCCAAACAGCCTTGGCACAAATGTCACAGGTATATATTCTTAGATCAAGCTGCCTGGGCTTAAAAGCAGTCTGGAGCCAGAGGAAGATTTTATTTCTAGGCTCTGCAACAATGCTAACAAGAAATATGCTATACCAGAACCAGAAACCATGAGGAAGATATTGCTTTCAGGAAAGTACAGCTTCGCCAGGGGAGAAATGAGTGTCAGTGACAGAGGTACTGGAAGAAAAGCAGACTAATCCAGATTCCTGTCCAAAGGAAGTGAACTGGATCTGTTCTTTTTCTGTATCCGAAGAAGGACAC
Source organism: Gallus gallus (assembly GCF_016699485.2). Classification (NCBI taxonomy): domain Eukaryota; kingdom Metazoa; phylum Chordata; class Aves; order Galliformes; family Phasianidae; genus Gallus; species Gallus gallus. The sequence goes on from NC_052532.1 coordinate 145,458,221, forward strand.
CCAACAATGATCAGAGGAGATGAAAATGTGCATTTGTTGTTTGCTAAAGAAAAGAATTCCAAAGCAGCGTTTTATTCAATTCAATTACAGTTTTCAAAATGTTTTCAGAAGACGCTTTTCTCATCCTTGACAGAGTTAGTCCAAGGCTCCTCAGTGTCAGTAAAAATTAAGAGTCATGACAGTGAAGGATTGGCCCGGGAGCTGCAGTACCATCTGATTCCAGTCAAAGGGGAGGAACACAATGAAATTCCACACCTACCCATGACAGAGACGAAGACCTAATGCTTAAAGGCACACACCCATTTGCTGTTCCAAATCGCGCACTGCAGTTATTCTGTATCTTATAAAACCATTGTGCACCGTATGGAATTAAAATAGCATATGGATATTAGATCAAAACTCGAAGTTTACATTCAATCCTCAGCCATGTCTTTCTAATTCACACATTTATCTTGGATATCTTCTGAATTATCTATAATACCCGTTTTCTAGATGACAAAAATTACCACCTAAATGGTTCTTCAGTAACTTCTTGTTCTGCTGTATATTTTATTCCAACACAACATTGGAAACATGCATGCCTTTTAACTTACAACAGTCTCTAGATAATCATCAGTGTCATTTTGTCTTTGTGCTTAAGTCCCTATTAAAAAAAATAAGTCATATAAACTTACTAACCATACAGGAACCAGCATCCATGTACCTGTATGTTTCCACTCTTCTAGGTAATCCTGAAGACCCTGGCACAAGTTTTGCAGCCACGTGTCAGTACTGCAGTGTTACCAGCATATTCTTCAACAGTCAGCATACAAACACATACAGAGCCTTATTAATATTCTTGATCCTTTATAACAATGTTGTTTTGGACAAACAGGAGTGGATGTCTGTGTGCATTTCAGCATCCCAAAGAGATGCATAAATGAAGCCTGCTCTACAAGTTCTTATTTCTCATCAGGTAGATCCAGAGGGAAACAACAGAGGAAGGGACAGACTTGACCCCCTCATTTTATGATGCTGGAATTTCTTACAAGAGGAACTGTGATACTACAATCTTCTTCAAATTGTGTTCTGGAGCATGCGACTTGGCGATGAGCACTGACTGATATTACACTTGCATTATTTACAACTCCTTAAAAGGCTGGTTTCAATTATTCTTTTAGTTACTATGGCAATCTAGGAGACCTTTTCAGCCTCCAGCTTTTCTGAGTGAGGAATGAACTGTTGCTTCAAAGCAATTTCAATATTGCTACAGGAGATTATTCATGATTTTTTTAAAAATCTTTCCTTCTAATACTCACTTGGCTGGTAACACATTAGATTGCTCTCATCAGGAGTGGTAACTTCAACATGATAATTCTGGCATCAGTTCTGCAGACAGCATGTGTTAAAGATGCTCAGACAACTTTCACCCTCCTGTGTAATGATGTAAATCTAGATGTCTTCCATATCAGACCATGAAGGTACTCCTGGTGAATAAAATATGAGGATAAAAGTCGATTTTATTTTAATACTGTAAGGTTACCATAGGGTTGGTTGGTTGTTTTAACACGTTCACGTCTTTGTTGGAGGACTTACACTGGAAGGAACATTTGCAGATGCCTTTTTTTCTGTTGAGGCTTTTGACAAGTGCTTACAATTACTACCACGGAACTTCACTGAATAGTACTCAACATTGGTACGTAGTGTTAAAATATTACCCTATGAGTCAGTACAACCTGAATGCAAGTCATATATACATATATATATCTAGTGAGGCTTAAGAAGGTTCTTCTGTCTCTATGCTCTTCCACTTGCCTGCTGTTCAGATATTTCAGTTCTTTACTGGGTCTGGTGGAATTTTGTGATCCATCCACAAGTCTTCAGGGAAACCAGATTGAACTACTTCTTTTCTTACGTGAATGCCAGTGGATATAAGCAGACAGACATGACTCTCAGCGTTGATTAGAAACCATGATGTTAATTAAAATACTTATCTTGGTTTCCCCAAGTTTGTAAAGGTAGAGGCACTTAAGTACACAGGGGATTTAGAAAGGTTTTGCAATCAAATCATTTCTCTTTGTCCAGTCTTCTGTATATACTGCACGGAAAATGTCACAATAACATAACATGAAGTTTGTGCATACAGTCATGTTGTAGTGGTACCCTCCACCTCAGAGTTTCAGTTGGGTGAATATATTTCCCCAGCTTTTAAATCTACTTACTGTGTAACAACATAATGTAAGTAAAATTCCAGTTGACAAAACCCATGGTTGGTTTTTTTTTTTTTCCCCCAGAAGAAGCCATTGAAACAAAACATTAGGATTTTTCCACCACTTGATAACACATTCTTCCATTTCAAGATACTTTTAAGTGCTCCTTCCAGAGAATGCATGTGTAATGATTTTAAGTTACATGAACTGTTCACGTCTTGTTGATCTAAAGAAAACATTGAGGGAGTGAAGAAATATAATTAGAAAATGAATTCAGCTCTGTCTATATTCGCATTTTGGCTTGGACTATTAAAGCAGTTTTGAACCAGATTCCCCAGTCGTTCACACTTGCTGCACATTGTTGCATAAAAGGAATGGCTATCATACACTCAAACTACATTTCTTTCAGAGAAGCTGAATCTCAAGCACCATACCAGGTGCTCCCCAAATGTGCTCCATCCCCAGGAGGGGTCCAAACCACAGTGCCCAGGCCAAACTGCAGACAGTTTCTAACCACATGTGTGCCAGAGACATTTGGTCCAGAATATCAGATTAGACCAAGACTGAGTCAAAACTCCAGACTGCATTTATTGAAGATGAAGGAGGCTTGACATCTAACAGTAGATCTATTGATCCACTCCTAATACATCATAATCTTGGCTGACACATGCACAGCCTCAGTTTTCTGTGTGTATGTAGACCTGGTACAGCTGGGAGGGACATGTCTGCATGTTTTTGCAAACCATTGTGCAAACCCATGCACTGAGGCAGCAATTGCTGTGGCTGCCTGAACCACAGCTACTGAACCTTGCTGCGAGATGTGCTGATCACCGCACTAACATTGCTGCATGGCTTCTGTGAGGCTCCGCATGCAGACCAGTTTGTGTTTGCCCACCAAACCCATTCTCAGGGCACTGCTCCCCGTGTGCTGGGTGTGATTCTGCATGAAGCTTCCCTACCAGCAGGAAGACTCTCTAGGGAGATAACCCAAACACACTGCTCCCAGACGCGGGGCCTGTTCCGGTGCCCCTCACAAGAATGTTCTAACGATGGCATGTGAAATTACACAACGCTATCAGATTTCAGCCAAATCAGGACTGTAGGTCACGTACGACACAGAGAGGTCTGGAAAACAGATGCTCCTCATAGCTCTGGTTATCTAAATGTATGTGGCTGATTGCCTTTTTCATGTTCATAAGCCAGAAATCATGGGAAATCTTCAGAGAAGGGATTAAAGTAATCATGACTGCTGTGGGTCCACGAGGCCCAAAGATGTTTTGCAAACATACTTAAAAATGCAGCAGCTCTGAAGCTACAGTGAATACTTGACACAAAGAGTCGTTTCTGTCAATACACATAATGTTCCCCTTACTATTCTTGATGAGATACTCACAATAAAAATCTGAAGCTTATTTTTAAGCCTATTTGTGGATTACTTTCAGCAACTCGGCTTTACAAAAGAAATCCTAACAAGAAGCACACAGTGCAGCTCTTCACAACAATGTATTTCCTATCCTTCTTTCTCATAGGTACTCCATAGTCCACCCTTTTTATTGCATAAAGGGAAAAACATCTTCATTACTAGAACTGACTTTCATATGTAGTAGCATGACTCAATACTTTTCCGCTAGGTAGGAAAATGAATCATCCCTTGTTAAATAAATCTGTTTTCATTTCACTCTTTTCTTTTTACCAACCAAACTAAATATGAGCAAATTTCAAACATATGTTCAGCATTTCATCGAAATATCCACCAGTGTTTGAAAAAGAGAAGTTCCAAACAGGCAGGAGGACAGTTTTTCTCTCTTGACACAGCTTTGAAAGACTTACTATAAGATGTATTCATTTGACCAGAGAACATTTTAGAAATGACAGTTCAAGCACACTTTTAAGCCCTAAATTCTAATGCCCGGCATTAAATACTCTGACATTTCTACAGCCAGCCCTCCAAAGAGCTCTGCTTCTCTTCTTCCAGTTAGTTCAGCTGCTTGCATGTATTCATCTCTTCCTTTCTTATCTGACTAAGAGACATCATAAGGCTAATTTCTGCAACAACTTGTTCAAAAAGTAGTATTATTCCTGCAGAGTAGAGATGACTGGACGACCAAGCAGTGAAATCTGCTTCTGCAAGAAGATTTATTCCTATAAAGCAAATGAAGGAGAAGCCAAGAAACTACTAATCTCTCTTAAAAGATAAATACTGAATGCAACCTTGAAATGTATTTTAGCTACATCTTAGCTAGAAGAATCGTGCAAATAAAAGAAAGGAAAAGCTTAAGTTAATAACTCTGGACTGTCCTAGACCGAGACAAGTCATCTTCATGGCTCTAGAGAGACTTACTGAAGCTACTGTCACTAGCCAGAGATTCAAAGTCATCATATGGCTCAGTGCATTTTAAGGGGATGTACAAAAGCAGAAATGTCACTGTCAAGGTAGTTTGCTCCACTGCAACTCAGCGGGTGAAAAAAAAATGTTAGTTGTGGATATAAAAGGGATGTCTGCCCTCAGCAATTCTTCAAACATGTTTGGCACACAAACGTAAGCCTCTTCTTGCTCTTTTTGAGAATGTGTCTGTGTATTATAGCCATAATATTCCTAATGAAATAGAGCAAAAATTAATATCACCCAGTCCTTATGTGACCTCAGCTGGATCTCTATGTTCAATTCTGCCCACCCATGGTTAAGAGAGAGAGGAGTTTAGATTCCGATTGTTGCAAATGATATTCAGATAATCCAGGGAATGTAGAGCTTGCCTCACAACAGGAAGCTAAAAGGCTTCGGATTGCTTAGTGTAGCAAAAGGGTGACTATGGAGGAACATGATTCATGTCATATGCCTGGGTTTGTTCCAAACAGTGTTAATTCTGACCAGCCAGTCAGTACACATATGCTAGCTGGCTATCGGGCAAGCCAAACAGATCAAAGTCATGCTGGAGCCTTTCCAACAGTGGCCTCTCTTGCCTACCTAGCGAAACTTTTAGTTCTGTGAAACTCATAAAAACTTCATAACTCAGCTCTCAATCCCTCTCTCAAAGCCAGCTGAAATGGAGCGATGGCTTCAGAAGGTACTGAGGTGAGAGCAGGCTGACATGGACTAACTGATGGGCACAAAGACAGAGTCAATAGGTTCTTAGTAAAACAGGCGAAAAGAACAGCTGTGGACAACTTATTAAACATGAACTATGATAGTAATCATTACTTAAACAAGAAAGCAATGATACACAGAAGTAAGGGAAGAACTAGAGATATTTGCATGCCTTGAATAAGCCAAGAGAGAAAACAGCTCTTTTGCTACTTTGATCTGCAGTAGCAGTGTATTATATTTTGAGCATCGCTAACACATACAGACTGCAAGTAGGATCACCTACATAAAAGATACAATAAACAGAATACTTAAATACTATTTCAGATTACAACAATCATAGTTTAAGTAAATGCACTGAGAAAAAAAGAAAACACACCACTATGGTCTGTGAATCTGGTTACAACACCGTCTGCAATTGTGGGCATCATTTCTTAGCATTTAAACGCTTATTCTAAGAAGATTGGCTCACTAAGATACTGGTACAGAGGTGAAGGTGCTTGTGAAGACCTCCAGCCCTTCACTTCTTAAAGGACTTAGGCCGTTACTTTGGAAATAGTGACTCAACAGGCATCTAAAATTGAAGTGCAAGTGAAATATTCAAGATGTGTGGATTGAAAATCATCCTTTCAATGAGACTTGCTCTCAAGCTCTCAAGCTCTTTTTTTTCCTTTGAATCAATTCCCCACTGATTGCAAGAAATCACTTACTTTCATTATTTTTACACTGTGAACAACACTGTTTCCTGGTCTCCCGCTTTGTACAGCGTAGATCCCTCCCACGTACATTCAACATTTCAACATCCCTTTGCTACATTTCAATCTAGTTAAGAGGTTTTCTTGGAAAGTTTATAGAATGATCAAAGATACTAAAGTTTCAGCTTCTGTCATTCATGGCTTTCCACAAGAAAATGTTGCCTTTTCCTCTGTTGGATGTCAGGAGGATGTTGAATTCTTTTTCAGCAATGTTTATATCCAAGGAGAAGTCAGAAGGCTCCACAGACCACCAGACTGGAAAGTCTCGTAGCCCAGAATTAAAATGTATTTGAAATATTCAAGCATTGTTGCTTTTTACTTACGGCTTTTAATCAGCAAGAACCATTTGTGCAACTTTCTGCTAGTGACCGGCGCTTGATTAGCACTAGGTATTGATTGCAACGGGCTGTCAAGCAGTAGTGGACAGACATTTTTTTCTGGAGGAGGTGAAGGCAATGTGAAATGGTAAAGAAACTTTTTGTGAGGGGGACAGAGGGATCCTGCGCTACCTGCAATAGGAGGACTGACGGATGGGTGGCTTCTGTAACATCTGCTTGGAGCAGTATGGCTTTAAAGACACACACGATATGAGAGAAGAATCCCAGGTGTTAGGAACTCTCTAGTGGCACATACCATCTGGACTTGCACAAGAAAACATGAGAGTTGCAGTGAAAAAATTACATTTGTTTGACAAGTGTGTCCCCGTGAAGAAATCATCTGGACACTCAGAATTGCAGCTTGACAGAATTTTTACAGACGTGGGACTTCTTTTCCACAAAATCTTAACTCCTCAAAGGAAAGAGAAAGAAAATGAATAGGAAAAAAAATCCCCACAACCAAACCCCCAGCCCAAACCCTAGCTTAGTCGCTCCTCTTTTTGTTCAGCCCATGGGTACAGAGATGAGCATAGCTTTTTGTTCTGCACTTTATTTGTAATTTAGTTCTCCTCGGGAAGACTGCCTACTCTAACAGCTCCAGGCCAGTACACGGACCTGAGCAGGAAGATCACTGCATTGCTATCCATTGATCTGGACCACATTTCAAGATCAGGTCTGCCTAGCACCATAAATATGAAACAGTTTTTCAAGGGAACACAGTATTTTTCAAGGTATATCATACATTTAATACCTACCGCATCCTGGCTCTTATGTGAAATGTTAGAGCATGTGCAAAAGTGGTCTTGCCAGATGAACTGGATGACCCAATAAAATGAATAGCTTTAGCTTCTAGAATCCATAACAATGTTTCCATTTCAGGCATTTGTGACAATGACCTTTACCTGCTGCATTCTGGATTAGTCATCCGAGTGGTATCCTTTCCAAGTATTAGCAGACAGAATAATAACAGCTCATCGTTGTAGATGTCAGCAGGCATAAACAGCAGGAGACATTAATTATCACTCTTTTGGTTTACAGCAGCAGAAACCGTCACTGAGAAAAAGAAAGACAGAAAGACAGGAAGACAGAAAGAAAGAAAGAAGGAAAGAAAGGAAGGAAGGAAGGAAAGAAGGGAGGAACGGAGGGAGGGAGGGAGGGAGGGAGGAGGGAGGGAGGGAGGAGGGAAGGAAGGAAGGAGGGAAGGAGGGAAGGAGGGAAGGAAGGAAGGAAGGAAGGAAGGAAGGAAGGAAGGAAGGAAGGAAGGAAGGAAGGAAGGAAGGAAGGAAGGAAGGAAGGAAGGAAGGAAGGAAGGAAGGAAGGAAGGAAGGAAGGAAGGAAGGAAGGAAGGAAGGAAGGAAGGAAGGAAGGAAGGAAGGAAGGAAGGAAGGAAGGAAGGAAGGAAGAGCTTTGCTATCAAAGCAACATTTCCTATCCAAAAGTGATCTAATAAAGACAATAACGTTGAGATTCTGCTGCACTTTTTTCCTTTTTTTTTTTTCTTTTTTAATGAAGTACAGAGGCAATATGAGAAGAAGGGGAAAAAAAAGATTAGATTTGAAAATCTGATGTGCAATATGTGGAGTACAAAAGAGAAGTAGAGCAGAGCACAGGAAGGAAGAAAGGACTTACTCAGGTTAAACGCTGTACTCTCTAATAGCAGCAACAAGACCAGGGTAAACCCGACAAAAGAATAAATGGCACAAAATGTATAATATCACTTCCACCTCTCTTAAAACCACAAAAGAAAGTAGCCATATTATCTTTTTGCTTGGTGTAGATTGGCTTCAATTCTTCTTTGCTTTAATTGCATTTTATTATTTTCATTATTGCATTAATAAGTCGGATGATCGCATTACAAATATTTCACACATTACTGCAGGGAAGGCTTTCGTAATCAATTCGGTTCATAGCAGCTGAAGTACTGTTACAGTCATTAAAAGAATAAGGTTCTCTAGCTTTATCATACTTCCCAACTTTATTACTCTGCCTCTGATTAGACAATTTTAGTCAAGATTTTAGAAGAGGTAATAAGATCATGTTAGCTCTGAAGTCTCTCTCCAAAAGATATGGATTAGGGAATCCTTCCTCAGAAGGAGATGTGATTAAAGCTGGGGTTATAAGAATGAACTAGAAATATTTCAAAGTGACTGGGGAACAATTCAACTTAAATCATGTAATGCAACTTTATTGTGAGAATTTTCAACGCTAAGTCTGCATCTCGAAATAATCTTGCAACAATTCTACTTCAGCAGTTTTGCCTATTTTACATATTCTATTTGTAATCCCAAAGTAGACCAGAGGTGTTTGATATAATAAAGCTGCAGAGAAGCTGTTCAGGAAAGAACGTATATGAGAAGCAAAATCTTTTACCCCACAGAAGATCTGACGCTGATCCAATTGGCCCGTCAGAGTAAAAACAAATTGATGCTATAGTACATCAGCTTTTCCAAAACCATCCCATGTGATTAATTGGATTGTGTGTTTGTGATCTCACCCTCTAGGTTTTCAAGGCTAATGATTCTTCATATGCCTGTTGTTGGAAGCCTCTAATAGCCTCAGCTATATATCTGACATTTGATATATATCAAACCAATTTAATTTAACTTTTAATGCAGCATCCCAACTCTGCTTTTCAACAACATCTAGTGTCAACTTGGATCCAGCCCAGTTTGGATGAAAGTTCTTGAAATTCCTTTCCTGACTGCACTGCAGAATGAAGAATCCCATGGTGCGGAGGGGCATGGACAGCAATGGGGTGTCACTCTGGGGGTGGTGGGGTCCATGTGAGGTGCTCATCTCAAGTGTCGTCAATGTGTTCATTTATAGCAGAGAGAAACTTCTGCACAAAGCTTGTTCTACCAAAACCACAGTCTGCCATTCTTAAAAGCTGCTGTAATTCATCAAGTGCTTCTTAATGAGACAATACTGCAAATGCAAGAAAGAGCCTCCAAACTCCTCCGTGCTCTACAGCTCATTCCCTTCCCTACCCTGCTGCCACTCTTTTGTGGACACAGCTGTTTCCACAGCTACATACTCAGGCAGATCAGGTCGATCAGTGTGTTAGCCTATAGATCAATCTGTTCCAAAACTTGGTTCATGGCATAGCCACACAAATATGTACGACTCTATAAAGCAGAGAATGAGCAGCTGGGGAATAGTGAAAGCTTATGCTGGTTTAAAGAGTTCCTCAAATTACAAACTTGGCTATAAGCCACATACAGTGATGGCCACTCAGGCTACTCAAGTCCTGAAAAGACCCTTAGGAACATTATCCCAGCCAGGTAAATAAATAACATAATGACAGACTCAGCTCAACATCACTAGATAATGCGTGTGTGAGAGAAAACTGAATTTTTTCAGGATTCTTACTCAGGAAAGGCACCCATTCACCAGAAGGGACAACTCAGTCTTTCTTAGTACACAGCTATAGTCAGAAGCAAAACCTGACTTTGTGATGCATGAGAGTGGGAGAGAGAAAAATGCCCCCCCAGAAATTACTATGGACTCATTATCTAGACAAGAGCTTCGTATCCTGTGTAATACGTGTTGCAAATGTGATTGTGTCATGGCAAACAGTGGGTTATTGAGAGGAAAACAACAAAAATGTTAGGAGTAAAGAAAAAACACGCACAAATAGATTGAAATGATTGGGATCGTTCATTTTACAAAGCAGACATTTAAAAGAGAGCACGATAATAGTATTTAAAGCAAAGAACGGTACAAGTGAAGGTAGATAAAAAGCTTTGTTGAGACAGCTTTGTTTCTTGGCTCAACACAATACTAGGGAGACATCCAGTGAAATTGCAAGGTAGCAAATTAAAAACGGATAAAAAGTAGCACTTCTTAGCACAATATGCAATTAGAGGATCTGGTGCTGAGGCCAGGAGTTGAGCTGTAGTGTGGATGGGGTAATTTGAGGTTGCTTACCCCTCAGTGAAAGGATAAGCTGCTACACATGGCAGGGTACGGTAGGAAAGCAGTTAGCACAATGTGACCTACTGCCATCAGCTAGCTGCTGACTGTGCTAGCTTGCTATGTGTCCAGGCTCGTAACCACCCATCTTTCAACATGCTGAGGGGTTGGCTCTTAATTAGAAAAGCAGCAAGACTCCTGTTTTTAACACTGTGCCAGAGGAGTCTATTCAAAGGAAGTCAAACGTGTTCCCTTTACAGGATTAAGCGTACACAAATACACAGTGATGTGGAAGGAGGTTTCCTAAGAAAGAAGGGTGTACGAAGGGACTTGCACTGCATGGAGATACCACAGAAAATGCCCATTGTGCTTCCAAGAGGAAAAGTGATTACGTATGAAGATTTAGCTTGGAGAAGAGAAGGCTCCAGGGAGACCTCATTGTGGCCTTCCAGTACGTGAAGAGAGCATATAAACAGGAGGGGGAATGGCTGTTTATGAGGGTGGATAGTGATAGGACAAGGGGGAATGGCCTTAAATTGAGGCAGGGGAGGTTTAGGTTGGATATTAGGAAGAAGTTTTTCACACAGAGGGTGGTGATGCACTGGAACAGGTTGCCCAAGGAGGCTGTGGATGCCCCATCCCTGGAGGCATTCAAGGCCAGGCTGGATGTGGCTCTGGGCAGCCTGGTCTGGTGGTTGGCGACCCTGCACATAGCAGGGGGGTTGAAACTCGATGATCATTGTGGTCCTTTTCAGCCCAGGCCATTCTATGATTCAATAATTTCCAAGCAGGCCACCAGCTGGAGAAGGCAGGGCAGGGAGGGGGCGGTTTCTCCGCGGAGGGATGCGGGCGCCGTCCCGTCCCCGGGCTCAGGCCGCGCCATTTCCCTTTCCTGCGGGGCCGGCCGTGCCGCTGCCCTGCGCTTCCCCCCTCAGCCACGCTGCTCGCGCCCCCCCTCCTGCGCGGGCGGTTGGCGCCTGGCGCCGCGCCCGGGGGCAACATGGCGCCCGCCTCGCTCCCTGCGGCCCGCGGCGATGAGGGCACGCCGTGATTGTGTTTTTCCCTTCCGCGAGAACAGCGTTGGCTGGTTCCCTGTGAAAGGACGTTGGTGGCAAGCGGTGGGAAGTGTGTCCCCGAGCTCTGACCGCAGTCAGTGCCGTCACCGCTCCTCGGCACCGCGATCTTTCAGGCTCTCTCTGGCTCAGCGTTAATAAATCCTGCAGATGGTGCGAGGAAAATAACAGTGTGGTGTGTGGTTTTCGTGCGTGAATTGTATCCTGCCCAACAAATCTGAGTAAAATCTTCACGCTGCATTTGCAGTAAGGGATGAGAAGCAGCAGCCATGTAATAGTCAGGGGCTACATAACAGTGAGGGGTGGGCCTGTTTCAGTTTCTTGGAGCCAGCAGGTCGATGAAGAAACAAAAACCTGAGCAGTTGCCATGATTTTAGTCACAAATTTATAAGTAGGGACCTCAGAACCACTTAGAACTGCATGGATTTCTCCCATTTGATGGTCTTTCTCTGCCCTGTCAGCTCCCATCAGCTCACAGAATCAGGATATCCCAAGTTGGAAGGGAAACCATGAGGGTCACAGAACAATTAAAGGTGAAAAAGACCACAGAGATCATCTACTCCAACCATCAACCCAGTCAGCTGTCTCTCAGTCCATTCCTGTTGCTTCCTCTTCAGTCCCCACCAGAGAGTCCTCCCACAGCCACCATAGCTCTTTCTTACCCCACTGTCTTGTACAAAACCAAATGGTGGCAGCAGCTCCATTTGTTTCATTTTGGAAATGTCTTCTGCTAACTGTTCGGCCGAGACATACACATACTGCTGTTATCTGCTTTCTTCCTCAGCCTGGTTTTTCCTCATCTTTAATAATATTTTTTATTTCTACAAAAGTGTTACACTTTTGTTTGGTGACTTAGGAAGGACCAGAGTTATTCAGTTTAGTTATGGTCAGATTTTTGTCTTCTGGTAATACAAGTGTGAATATTTATTTCCTGACTTCTTCCTTCCATCCCATTCTTGCAAGGGACACAGCCAGTCTGTGGTGATTTGTATGTATGGCATGCAGTGTGGATCCAGACTTTTGTAATTATCTGGGCATCTATTTTTGATAGGACTTCAGTAAGGTTGAAAACATTTGAGGATATGGGCTTGATTATTAGCAGAGTTACAGCAGATTATATTGCTTTAGTTTGTTTGCAGTGTGTTGACTTTGCATCATAAAAGAAGCAGAAGACAGGACAGTCATTTAGGAAAGTCCTTGTAGTTTGGTATCAAGCACAGAAGCTCTCCATAGAAGGTTAGGTCCTATTCATCGAAGAGCTTACCAAATCATTTTTGACTAGCAAGGTCAAAAACTCTAGGAAATGAACCAGAAAACAATTTAAATTGACAAGGACGTTTTTCTACTGAGATCTGGGAAGTTATTTGCACCGAACAAGCATCTGCCTGGAAGGCTGCAGAAGATGGGAAGAATATGTTCTGGGGGTTTTATGATGGCAGAGCTTTGCCAAGCTAGATACCCATATAGTCCTTGTAGTGCTTGGGAAATGGCTAATCCTTTTAATTTTATCTTGACTGTTGAATTCTGCTTTCTTCTCTGGACAGCATTTTGATAAAAAGATCATGTTCACATGTTCACACATTTACAGACTACTAAAGGAGAGAGTTCTACCTAATCTGAGTGTGTTTGGTATACAGGGTAGAGGAGAACTGCAGACATTGCACTTCAGAGTTAATCAAACCTCACACTTGAGGGGATGCAGTCAGGAGGAGAGACAGCTCACTTGGTCCTAATGGCGTCTGCGCCAAGAACTGTTAAGTTGTCTTGAGTTCACGGAAATATTGGCAGTAGCACTGAACAGTGCCTCTATTTTTACTGAGTGAAGAGACAGGAGGGAGAGCAAGGCGGTTGTAAATCCAAGTGACCTATTTGTAAGAGTGGAGGTCATCTCATTCATTTTGTAACAGCCTTTGTTAAGTAATATGAGCTACACAGAAGTGCTCAAAGTTGATGTTTTTCTGGGCACATTCTTCTCTCAAGAAAGTTGAAGACTTTTTTGGCTCAGTATATATCTTGTCACTGTTTTTTTGAAGGAGAGCTACAGTAAGCCAGTGAATTCAAGCAGAAAGTACCGGTGAGGAATATATAAGGAAATCCAGTGTTTCTACATATAGCGAAAACAGACTGGTGCTGTTTGGTAGCTGGGAAAAAAAAAAAAAAAAGCTTCTTGTTATATCACCAGAAGGACAAGGTTCAGAATTTACTAAGAGTACCAAAGCAGAGACAAATATTAAGCTACCTAGCTTTTTGATGTCGAAAAACAACTTAAATTCAATCATTAAGTATGAGACTGACCTAATGAGGTGGGTGACACTTGTATTTCAGGTTCAGTGGTTCTCAAGTTGGTAACAGCACTGGAAGAATGCAGCTAAGGCTGGAGACAACAAAGTTGTTTTTGGAAACACTAGTATTAGGGCAGTGATTAGAAGTAAGGATGCTTTTCTTGGTTAATGAGTGTCTTAACTCACTAGTGTAATTCCCAGGATTTTGAGACAAGTCTGTGCATCAGAAGTTATGTCCAAAAGCGTATATAGGAGCATGCCTATACTAAGCAAGAAACAAAGAGAAACAGCTTTCCTGATAGAGGAAAGAGAAAAAGTAATGTCCACTACAGCTAAATAGGAGCTAGCAGTCTGCTCCTTTGGATGTGTTAAAAAAGTAAGAAAGGGCCAGAGAAGCAGGGTAGAAAACAGAAAACAGGGCAAAGAAAGGAACAAACCAGTGCAGTAACTGGGAAAAGGCCAAGGCCAACCAGTGTCTAGGGGATACAGAAACTTCTCAACCTTGACTTTAGTGCCAAGCATGGCTGCAAGAAAAGGGAAACAAGTCCACGCTATCAGCAGTCTAGCAGTTCATTATACAAACCTGAACTTAAGGTTAAGCCAAGAGATAGAGCTGTGCCTGGTGGATAACATGGTCAAGGTCCATGCATGGGATTGAGGCCACTTTTTGTGGCAAGAAAATGCTAGCTGTAGGTTCTGTTTGGAGGAGTGTGAACACAGTACCATACTGTCACCTTAACCCTCAGAAAGAAATCCCATGGAATGAAGGATTATTTCTGTATGGCATTTTCTTCTGCATCAAACTTGCAGTCAACATTTAATCTGTGAATCTGTAGGTGTTTTGGTCTCGCTGACAACTTTATAAAAAATTAGCAATACAATGATCAATATTTTTGAAGGGACGTTAAGACTAACGTCTTGATAGGTTTGGCATCCTTGGTTTATTGAACTTATGATGAGTTTTAAACGAATCTATTGGTATTTAGTAATCTGCAATTTACAGCTATTAAACCCTTGATGCATTCATCAGTGGAACGTTAATGCTGTCTAGTACTGCTAAAAACAGTATTGCAGTGGCAGTACACGTAACAAATTCTCTTGACCCCAGTGAATGTGAGATATTGCTGGGGTTTTAGTAATACCCAGCGGGATTCAGGAAACATTTTTGCAGGTATACTAAACTGTTCTGTGATCAATAAAAACTGTATAAGAACATGAGGCTAAATAAATAAAACTGTCCATGTAATGAATGTATTCTCTCCTGGAATACTGCATTGCTCTTCTGTAGCTCTGAACTTCAGTGCTTCCACTGCTCTGCTGTAGTCATTTCACATTTTCACTGTGTGCTGTTTTGTTTTCTCTTCTCCCTTGTCAGTGCTTTGTGATTGACATGGGGAAGGGGAAAAGCATTTTTGTCAAATGGCTACAACTGGGATGAAAATACCCCAAACCACAAACAGCAACAAACAAACTAGCTCCAGTGATCTGCTGTGATAGCAGTGATAGCAGTGGAATGAGAAGGAGAACTTGAGCTACCAGTAGCGTGTTATTCTCTGCACCTGCTTACTCCAGCTGTTCAGCTCACTGAAATCCAAAGCTCTTTTGCTACAAAGTCCTAAGTCTGCCAAGACCCCGTTCTGTGCAAAAGGTTGCTTGCCAACCAAAATATTCATGTGCTTTCTCTTTTCTCTTGCTTTTCCACCATCACTGCTTTGCCAGCCATATTTCCTCTTCTATGCGCTAAAGAGTGAAGGACACCGTGCTCTCACTGCTTGATACGTCTGCTCCAGAAAATGATGTCCTTTAATGACATTTTACCTCTGCGCTTTTGAATGCAAACGTTTGTGGAGTATCAGACCAATATCGTCTCCAAAACAGGTGATTTCCAGTGCCAGTTTAACCAGGCCATGCTGTAATGGAGATGAAATGGCCATGTCCAATGAGACCACTGGTGCTCACGAATGTAACAGCTGGATGCTGGCTTAGTGTGGCCCAAGCAGCAGCTAGCTAGGGAAAAGTTTGAGCAGCAGGGTGTGCAACCAGAAGCAGAGTATACAAACCTGCAATTCTAGAGGCAGCAGCAGGTTTTCCGTACTTCCCTACTGAAATTCCTTACATTTCAGAATCATAGTAGAATTAATATGGTATTTGTCCATCATTCGTAGCAGCTGAAAACTCTCTTACGTATCTCTAAATGAGTGCATATCCTGTTAAATATGGAAGTATTTATTAATGTCTGAAACAAAGGCTACTTAAGAGCCGAAAACACAGTTAATTTACGCTTGAAAATAGTTTGTCAAATCCTAGTGTAAGGTCTTCAAAGGTTAAATAGCTATATTTAAAGTAATTTGAACAGATTCTTGATTGCTGTGATTATTCTGGATGCCCTGGGCATGGTGAAAGCTAAATTTTTGCCTTCTTAGAATGAAAAAAAAACTGAATTCAGTCCATCATTAGCTATGTATTTATTTTTGTAGTTATTGTATCACATAAATAGATTCTCTGGGGAGGAAGAGCTGCTGTTTTGAAAAGATTTATATCTCTGGCAAACTGAGAGCAAGGGTGGGGAAACAGGGATGTTTCTGTTAGAGAGACTGCAGATTGTTGGGACTTGCTGAATGGATGACAACAAATACAACTTGAGAAGATGGAAAATGTGTATGAATTGTACATTAGATAGTAAATTACACAGTTCCTTTATCCAGTGAACCATAAAACCAAAAAAACCCCACCCCAATAACAAAAACCCATCCAACCCCCCAAATCCCTCCACTCCCAACAATAACAAAAGCAATAGAAACAGCATAGATGCCAAATGGGTTTTGCTTTGCTTCTGAACCACTGTGTTCTCCGAGCACAAATGTTATGCCACTTTTCCTGCAAGAACATAAAGCAGTCAGCACACATGTATCTGTGTATATAGTATGTACTCAAGTGTGAAAGCAATCCCTACCTCTTTCCCAACAGGTTCTCTCAACACAATTTCTATCCTACTGAGCAGTGTGGCAGTTGTTGTGAAAGCCCTTATGTGCAAAAGATTGCGGAATACACATAATCAGACCTGTGTTCATGTACTATATGGTCTGTGTCCTCTGCTGGGTTGTTACTTATCTCCCTCACCAAAGGGAATGGGTGAAGGAAACTCCGTACTTCTCTCTGCTTGAAGACACTGGCTTCCTGAAAGAGAGCAAAAGTTTATTCTAGATCTACAAACTCTAGTTCAACATCTAGATCACCTCCTGCACATACAAAACATAGGAAAGTTTATGCCATCTGCTTGAAAACATCTACATCATGTTCCTCCATTGAAAGCTGAGTCACTCACTCATGGTCCCTGCGGGGAAAGTGAAGGGAGACAGCCCTCTAGAGGTGTCTGTTTTGCCCTGTTGAGATTTTATGTTTCTGGAGATACAACTAAAACGAACATTACAAATTCGCAATATCATTTAAGTATTTCAATTAAGAACTGAAACTGAAAATAAGAAAAAGTGAAATTTTCCCAAAGCTCTCCAATGGAAATTCCCTCACTGGGATTTCTGTTCTCCAAGTCTTTGAACTATTGCTCCAAGACATCTTCAGCCACTTCATAGACTCCTTTTAGAATCTCTTGCAAGGAGGGGATTTACATGTGCCTTTGCCAGTATCCCTAGTCCTAGTTCACAACTTCAGGACTTCCAAATACACGAAGAGTCTTTTAGTGCCCAGATCAGGGTACGATATAAACAAAGGTGCTGTTAGGGAACCAGCAAGTCTCAGTATAATGTTTTCCAGTGCCCAGGGTGGGGAATGAGGTGTGCATTATTCTGTAATTATTTTTTCTTTTCTGTACTTTCTATGATCAGATCCTCAAATACTCTCAGTATAAATCTTGGTGCCTGAACTTCTACCAGTATCTACCTTAGATACTGGATCATGGTTGCCTCTGTATACCACGGCCTGTGGACACTAAGTTCAGGGATATAAAAAGCTTTTAACCTATTTATGAAAGGCTGTATTTACAGACATGTAAATAGCACCAATAAATTTTATTCAATAATAAGGATAAATTTTAGTTCTGTTTCCCATGTTAACGGTCAGTAACTGATCTTTGGTATTCCCTAAGCAAACGCTAGTGCAAACAGTGGATCTCACAGAGCAAGTGAGATCATAAAAAGCTGGATTAAATTAATTTGACATTCATCTTGCACTGATGGAATGGTACAAGATGGCAAGAGTGTGACTTGTGTCTAGGAAAAGGCTGAAAAGAAAGAGAGGTATGACAAAATGTGTAAATCTTACTTCAGAAGCACAGTAAGTTTTTTCCTCCTGCATCAACCTGACTTGAGAATTCAATTGACTTGTAATGAATGTTAGGCTTCAAGACGTGTGTGGTGTCTTGAAAAATGTAACTTATGTTCTTAAAGTTTTGGTAAAGTATTAAAAACATTTAAGAAACGTAGAGGGACAAAACATGGCCAGATAATTGCTTAGCCTGGGAAGGAAAAAGTGATTCAGCGTATTGCCACAGCCTGACTAGATCTAAGTCCTTGCTTTAATGTGGCGTACAGCAGAAGAGTGCTGAGGACTAATGCAGTTCTCATTCAGGTCACAGAATCACAGTATCAGAAAAACATTCCACTGCCTCCAGTGAAGACTGGAGAGAGGCCTTGATTTTGACATAAGAGGACAGACTTTCTCACTGATGGTAAAAAGACAGGATGAGTTGTAGTCAACTTGACTTGCTTCTTTCTTCTTCGTGGTTTTTCACATTGTAGGTGCCCTTGTAGGCTTTTTTCCCCCTATTCTAGGAGTCCCATAAGACAAGAATGTTCATACTGATTTCTTGGAATGGACTGAGAAGTTTCAAGAGACTCTCTAAGAAGCTCTTTGTGCCTCTGGCTAAAATCTTAAATACAAATCTACAGGAGAATAGGGAATTAAACTAAGAAAAAAAAAATGATACAGGAAACAAAAATATGACAAGAGCAACAAAAACACCTAAATCTCTGAAGCCGTGGGCTATTACCTTTTATTATCTGCAGAGAGAAGAAATAGTTTTACTTAGACATCTCCAATTGAAAGGTATGGAAGTGGATTGGAATCAGATATTGATGACTCCCAATAATCACTTTTCTAGGGAGGAAATAGGAAGTTCATCCTGTTTGTACTCAGGAAACTGCTTACTCAAAGTAATCATCACCCTAAGAAAAACCTCATTACGTGTTTATTACTTGAGGAAGAAACCCCATACATACAACATTTAAACAACAAAAATGGTGATAGATAAATATCAGTTTTATCTGCCCACTCATTTCTGAAGGCTCCCATCACAGCAAGATCTGAGCATCTGTGTATCTGAACCAGTCCTTCAAAAGCTCCACAGAACATGCTAAAGTTTCTCCTATTTACTCCTAACAGATATTGTCACACGCTGTTTCAGACTGAAGCTTAGCCTCTTCTGTGAGGTGCTTTGTGGGGTTGTGGGCTTTTTCTTGTTTCTGTTGTTTTGAAAAGCTCTGGCTGTACATGAACTATATCAGTATGTTGAGAGTTCTGTGGAAGGAGAAGTGGTACTATAAAAATGAATGTTTTTTTTATTTTCTTTGATTAGATCAAACAACAAACAGTGTGAATCTGGGTAGACAAAAAGAGGCCTGTTATTCCAATTTTGGGTGAGATGAACTGCTAAGTAACACAAGCTTGCACAATGGTCTAGAAAACTGCCATCAGACTAAAAGGATAATAAAGTGTTTTGGACAGAAATGCAAACAATGGTGAATAATGAATATCTGGAGATCTATAATTTTGACAAAAGATTTTCTGCGGGGCTATGTGCTAGTATTACATGCACATACACATGCTGAAAATACTGCAGTACTTGGCATGATTTATGTACTTTGTAAAATGCCGCATAGTACTACAAAAATAGATGTACACCAGGTGCATGACAAACAGACATGCTACTTTTAAAAACTCAAGTGAGCCAACTGGAGTGGGAGCCAATGGCAGCAGATGATCGACATATTTATTTTGAAAGCAGCCAGAATGCCTCAACCTTCTCCAGTCACAACGATCTAAACAATGTCATGGTAGTCCCAGATTCAGCTAATCCAGGTTATGACTCTCTTAAGAGAGTCAGAGTCAGCTTTCTCATTTGCCAGGACCGTCAGCATCGCTTGCTGTCACTGTCTGTGGGCAGATAAACCTGGGCCTTCCTAAAACTGTGGCCTAAATTCAAATACACTGCTATTTTAATTAACTCTGATAAATCCACAAATTCTGCCCCTATGGCCAGGGGGACCAGGACCAAGGATGTGAACCAGTTGACACAAAAATGTGAGTCAATACAAAGTCCAAGAGCTGGGGACATCATCTTTTTGGCGGGGTTGAAAGATGAATGACTCCTGTCAGTAGAGTGGGATCTTTAAAAGAGGCAGGCTGCACCTCTGAATTAAAACTGGTCGTTCCTTCTCAGTAATTTACTCCAAGGAAAGGAAAATATCTTTGAATACTTAGATTCAAATTTTAAGGTAAATTTTCAAGAAATGGATGCAAAACTCCAGAAATTTTTATTGTCAGAGGGAAGTTATTTTACAGAACAGCTGAAAAAAAAAGTAATTTCAGTGGCAAGGAGAATCATCAATATGCTATCAAGGCACAGCCAATGGTGGAAAACAGGGAACAGGGTAGTCATATGCCTAGCAAAAAACAATTTCCTGCATTCTATTTCTAGCCTCAGTAACTAAGAGTCAGCAAAATGGAAATTGTGCTGATGTAAAGCTGTCGTTATGTAAAGGTTTTAAGGGGTAATGTAAGTGTCCTGTCTGCCACCAGCTACAAGCACAACGTACTGTTTGATCAGCTTGATATCTTGTCTTTCAGAATTTATGGGTGATAAAGGCACTTGCTGATAAAAAACTTAGGTGACTGGAGAAGTACTTTGTAGTGAATCAAATAACTGTGTAGGACAGGATTGGGGAAGAGAGTCAGATAGATGGAGAGAATGCCACAACAAGCAGGTAGGCACAGAAGTGACATAGCCAGGTTTTGTGTGGGCAAACAAAGAAGTGTAATTGTGACAGGTAGATGAAATACAGAATTCAGGCAACAGAGGAGACAGCTGTCATGAAAAGGTCTTAAGCACGAGACTGTAGTTTACCTCAAGAGCAAGCAAGCACAGAGAGAAAAAAGGTAGAAAACTGGAAAGATATCAGGAGGAGGAGACTTCACAAAACAGCCAGAGACCCAGAAGTACAGAGAGTACTTAAAGCTAACTGACCTTGCTGAGAAACTCAGAAGCGAGATGCTGATGCGGTTTTCACTTGGTGTGTTGTGTTGGCTAAGAAAAAGTAAATGTAGACCAAAATGTAGACCCTTCAATGATGTGGATCTATGCTGGTATTGTGATCGCATACTGTTGTCGATTAGCATTTTAATGAGTCATACTAAAATATAATGTGCGGATGTAATCTGTGCACAAATGCTTGAGGAAATGAGAGACTGACTAACAACCATTGCATAATTTCAGCAAGGAGAAGTTATTGCACAATTCAGATGTCAAAATCAGGCACATAGAGATGCCTTGGTCCTACTAGGTTAATGTTCAATTTGTTCCATTACCATTTCAACCATCAGGGAACGCAGGCAATAATACTTCTGATTTGGATATTTAACATTTATTCCAGTAATTTCTCTTCTGGATGAAATGAAGCCCAGAACTAAAGCAGCCTAAGCAATGGTATGGATCTTCATCTACTTCTGTGACTAGGCAAGGGTCTTCACATAATATATTTGCCAATACTTTCCCTTAAGTCTATATTTCCAGAGCTTTCCATGGGCCTTCAATTTCTAATTTATCAAACACAACCATTTGCAAATCTTGAATTCCTTACGAACAACAAATAGTAAAACCGTGAATAGTATTTCTTTTTGTATTTTTTTTTTTCCCATTAAGAAAATGCAGTTTACTGAAACCAAAGGATTCCTCAGAGACGTCTGCATTCTGATGCTGGCACAGGGACCTCTAGATGAAGTTATCTCAGGTCAACTCCCCAAAAGAACAAAAAT
The DNA here is from genome assembly GCF_016699485.2 of Gallus gallus. NCBI lineage: Eukaryota > Metazoa > Chordata > Aves > Galliformes > Phasianidae > Gallus > Gallus gallus. Next base: position 145,479,937 of record NC_052532.1, read on the forward strand.
ATCCCAACTGAAAAAGAAATAGTGAAATAATCCCATTTATTTCTTTTCCACTATATTTGATTTCCATGCTTCATCAGAGTAGAAATGGATTTTTAAATCAGTTTTCCATACAGTTGGCAAAGGTTCTTTCTTAAATGTCTCTTCTTGCACAATGATATTTATTGTTCCCAAGAATAGCGTGAAAAGAAGAGAGTATAAAATATCAAATCAAGGAAGAGATAGTTGGATAAAGAGGGAATTTGAGGCAAGCAGACATTAAGCACATTCCTCTTACTTTAGAAGTGAGCCCTTGTCAAGGACAAGGGAAAACAAAATGTACAATTTAGCTCCATGGCGGTAGGTGTAACATTTTAATAGCTGGCAGGCTGCCTGTATCTGATGCACTTGTTCAAGCAGGCAGATGCTGGACTGGATAAATGGAAGGGCATTTGAGGACACGGAGTGTAGCTCCTCGCTGCATTTATTAGCACAGTACCTCACCAACTGCAGAACGTGGGAAGAAAGTTCTCTGGATGTTAAGAGAGGCTTTATATTGACAACCGAGGTGGAGGCTTTTGTCATGATTAATGGAAACTAAAATAATAGAATAACTGAAGCTATTCTCCGTCAAACTCAAGTACTGCTTTTAACATTCACTGATGTAAAAGCCTCTGTCCCCCAAATACCATCTCATACTTAACTTGCACGATTTGTATTCTCACATGGGTAATCTTATACTACCAAATTCTTTATTAGCAGGGCACGTGAAAAGCCAGCTTTGTACGCACACTTCCAGTTTTATACAGAAGCCAAATACTTCTTCTTTAACCAGGCATGTTGGATGACAAGGATGACGAGAGCTCCGGGTCTGTATTTCTGCACTCCCCATTACCATGTGGCAGCCAGCTGGCAAAGCCTGGCAGCCAGCAGGCTGGCAACGAGAAAGCTCTCAATTTTAGAGCAGAAATAAGTTAAGTTTTTGTTTAGGGCTGACATTAACTTTCCTCTCACCCTAGCCACCAGCGCTATGGTTTCCCTTAAAAAAAAAAGGAAGGCTCTCTATTTCTCTGCGGATGATTCTTTTACGCTTTGATGATAGCACGGCACATATATTAGTAATTAGGATATTACTGTTATTGAACAATATCTCAAGAGAGAAGCTCTACCCGAATAACCATGTTCCTGAGGAAAGATGCTTTGATTTGAGGAGTTGCAGAGCACCTGCTTACACCGCAGTGAATTGCTGTCAGGAGGGTGCAGTGCCAGATGCACAGGTACGAGAAATGTCTTAGAAAGTACATCCTGAGGTATCTGTTGCTGCCATGGACCACGTCACAGGTGCCCATGAGTCAGCACTGCAGTTCGTGGTGTTTCAGCACAGAGACCAAAGCAAGAAGTTCTGCAAGAAAATATCGCAATGTGCATCTGTGGCTGTAACATGTGCAGGGATCCTCCCGCTGGGTCCCAAAATGAATTAAAAACAGAAGAGAGTGTGTATTTGCCCATGCAGCCCTCCTTTTCTTTTTTTTTTTTTTTTTTGGAGGAGGAGGAGGAGAGGCGGTGAGTAATGACTGCTCTCTGCTTCTTGATAGCAGAGGCTGGCAGCGCTATGGCAACCGGCTGCAAAAAGGGCGGAGGGGAAAAGTCGCTTAGCAACGGGAAGCTTCAGACAGGCAGAGTCTGATGAGAGCACAGCAGTATGAAAAAAATTAAATTAAATTAAATTTTGAAAAATAAAAAAAAAACAACCCACCACACAATAACAATGTCAACAAAGCATCCCTAAACCAAACCCACAGCTGCTACCATCAGAAAATGGGGCGTGATTAATATACGGATAACAAACGTGGAAGATTTAGAGGAAAGAAAAAAATTAACGCAATAATAAGACGTGGCAAAGCTGATTAAAAAAGAGAAATAAAATCAGATATCATCTGCAACAGCTTAATAAAAATGTAGAGATGTTTTGCACTGATACCACCTGAGATGCAAGCTTCTTGCTCATCAATGAAGCCAACAAGCCTCAACTTGGGCCCCAGCACCACTGGGTGCAGTTCCCTATTAGGGATGTTGGGAGTGCGCTGTTGGTGCTCTGAGCCCCCACTCTTTGGGAGGTGGAGGGCACAGCACTTGCGTGGTCCTGCTCTGCTGGTTGGTATTCGTAGCCGTCCCCTGGCACGATGAGGGCTCTACGGGCAGGGAAAAAAGATAATGGGAAAGGTTATCCAATACGCCAATTCAGATTTTTCGTAATAATTTTCCAAAGATGTTTTTGCAGTGCTGCAGGCACCCCTAACACTTCATTAATAATGCAGTAAAATCCCAGCAGCATTACATTAATCACGCCAGTGGGAACCCAGCCAGTCAGGCACCTCTTTTCCAGCCTTCCGTCCTCAGCTTGCTCCGAGCACTGTCTCAAACAGACGTCTTTCACTGCATGCTTGGAAAGTTGCCCGATTTGAGCTATTTTGGACTAACAAAGGGACAATTTCACAGAACCCCCACAGAGCTGCTGCCCTCCCCCTCTCTGGTGTGATGGATGCCGCCATCACTGGGGGGCTGGGTGTTTCTGCTGACCATTGCCCAGCAGTAAAACAAGAAAGCAGAGATGAAGCTGGTCTTCCCTTCCTGTTTCAAGTCCGCCTAGAAACAGATGAGGAGCTAGCTCAGATCTGCAGGAACAAGGAGCTGTAAACTCCTTGTAGAGTGCTAGGTCCAGCAGCGGAGCTGTTATGTTCTGTGCATGACACGCAGAGAAGCGAGTTCACTATTGGAAAAGACTGATGAAGCAAAAATCAAAGTAGGCTTTGGGAATATGTCAGTGATGTCATATGTCAGTGTAGTCAAGTAGAAGAGATGCTGGCAGGCAGGTCTGGATGGTGTAGCTCTTTTCCCAACAAGCAACCCAGCCAGTGGCCAGAATGGAGATGCTCCCTGAGTTGCCCCTATGCTGTGCTGGCCAGTCCGTCCCTTGCATGGGCAGCACCTTTCTCACCACCTCCCATGTTTCAGCCCTCCTGGCCAGACCACTGCTTTTAGGGCTTATGATGTTACAGGATTTTGTGTTCCTGCGTACCAGAGCCATTGTCTCCCTAGTAGATAATGCTGACTAAATTGATACTTTACAAAGACACAAAGGAGTCAGCTTGTGACTGATACACAATACTGGTTAACAAGGCGCACACAATGGTGGTATTAGTGGGAGGAAAGAAAAGCTCAACTTTCTGTCAGTCATAGGTTCATTAGAAAGTAAAGAATTGCTAGCAGGCAGAAAATCTCTTTATAGATATATAAAAATGGTACCAGTTCTTAAAAAAAAAAAAAAGAAACTAATAAAAAAGGAGAAATTAATCTCACTTTAATGCTGGTGGAACCAACTCCAACTGTCTTCCCCCACGTAGCCTTTAATAGAATTCTGATATGTGTACATTAAAAGAGGAAAATCTATGAAAATCCCATTTTTCATTAGAAGTGCTCTCAAATCATCTTACACACACTTTGGCCAGAGATTGATGCTGTCAACCTGAAACTTCCTGAGGAATGTCATACTGTAACATTAATGACCAATGAAAACTTATAGAATTATAAGCAATAAATAACGTGGAGGGTACATTATCTTTTACTTTTGTCTCTTCTGGTGTTTTTCTAGAGTTCAAGGAGGTCTTACAGCCATAGGACGTGAAAAGGAGATATACCAAATGCTTTAAATCCTCCAGTCACACACACAGAGAAAATGAAGAAAAATGAATTATCATGTATAGATATCCAACAGTTAAAATGAAGGTGATGCAGAAGTAGTGGATAAGCATTCAAGACTTAGCCCAAGTTTGAAGTGGTTTTAAATGAAAATTATTGTGGCTCATTGTTGCAGAGAGTCTATACATTTTACTTCCAAAGAAGTTGAGTGATTCTTTGATTTAGAAGTCTGAGAGACATACGAGAGTGGCCAACATGCCCTAATAGCTAAGTGTTTATTTCATCCTTTTTCTTTTTTTCCCTTTCAGACAGCTTTGCACTTGTCTCGTGAGCTGACAGAGCTTCCAGCACAGAGGGAGAGGCTTGTTCCTTTATTGCTGTACAGCATTTTTGGCTGACAAGTTGTACAAACTTTATTACAGTTCTGTCTGTCTTGAAGCGGAATGGCAGAATCCATCGCATTCACACGAGCCTACAACTCAAATAGCCAAAGATGTTCACCATCCTCCTCATGGAGGAATTTGCTGTGCTCTACGTAGGACCTAAGAACCACAGTACTGCCATGAACATAGAATCATAGAACCATTAAGGTTGGAAAGGACTTCTAAGATCAACTACTCCAACCATCAACCCAGCACCACCATGCACACCAACCAGCTCCTTCAGTACCATGTCTTCACAGTTCTTGAACACCTTCAGGGACAGTGACTCCACCTGCTTCTTCCTCCAGTGCCTTACCACTCTTTTAGGGAGTAATTTTTTCTTAACATCCAGCCTGATTGCAGATTCACTCCTCTCTATATGTTCACTCACTCCTCCACTTGAAAAAACCTCAAACATATGGAAGTCCATGTATTAAAAACATCACTGTAAAACATATGAATATTGTGAAGTCATAGATATTACTGTTTACTGAACTGATGGCTGCCAGCAACATTAGCAAACTACCAGGATTAGTTTTGCCATGCTTTGAATGCCATACGTCGCAGCAAGCAATGCATGTATTGGTGAGGACAGGAAAATGAATTAATCTTTCATTAAATGGCAACTTTGAGAAAGAAGGCTGTAGTCAGACCTAACTGCAACATAATTCTTACCATGTGTTTTCTGTAACAGTATTCTACCTTATATATGCCCTTAGAGAAGAAATGAATAAAAATTCTGAATAAAGAAACATGATATATGCATCTGAACATTGTTGTAATAGGTGTGACAGCAAACTAGGATTGCTCAGGCCACCTGTTTTGTGGCCTTTACTAAATTCTGAGTTTTTCACCTTGGAAGTTTAATGGTCTTTGCCAGAAGTTTCTTGTAGTCAGAAAAGCCTGACCATTCGCTGTTTCTATATGCAGGATATTTTTATGTTTACAATAGCTGGGAAAGCCTGTCAAGTCAAATATGTTGCCCTAGTACCATCTAGTGGAGGGAATGCATGAGGGAGGTTTAACTGGACATGCAGACCTGCAGATGATGGGGTCCTGCACCCCTGGATCACCCACATCGCTCCTTAGGCTTTCCTCACCTTCCTCTTGCGCCCACTTCACCAATGCCATCTGCACTACTGCAGCGACATCCATTGTTGGGCACCTGCTCTAGAAATGAATGCTGAATTTTCTGAAAGGAGATGAAAATACAGGAGCTGAGAGCCAAATGTGAAAGGGCAATCAGCTGTTTGGGGAAAGAATGTACAAATCACAGAAATAGTTGTCTTTAAGTTGCCCACAGGTGTTTTTAAGGCTCTGTCTCCCCAAGTCCCACAGACATTAGTAAGCTATCTATCTATGATGAAATGGCTTTTAATAATACAGACCATCCAGCTTAAGAATGTTTTGCAGTTTTATGCTGTTTTGTGAAGAAATTTATAGGCAAACCACATGTCAGTGCTGCCACCTGTTTCTTGTTTGACAGCAACCATCTGGACAGCAAATACTCTAAAGTCAAAAAAGTCTCTGCAGTCTGCAAGGCAAGATAGAGAGCTGTAATTTAGATGCCCAAATGTCAGCCACAATATGAAGAATTATGTGCAGCCCAAGGGAGGGATGCATAAAATGGAAAGCATGCCTACAGCAATAAGCCTTACATTAGAGGAAACAATGATTAAATATGTAATGTATGGGTTTGAATGGCCTCCTACTCACCCTGTTTCTGTTTGCAGTGGCTACTAGACAACGGAGAACTCCTTTCCAGAGACTAAGCTGACTTCTTTCATACACCCTAAACAGCAGTATATAGCTCATGTATACAGCTTGACTTCAGCTGACTTCCGGCCACTATCTGCTAATACAACTCTCTTCTTCCCCTAACCTTACTCCTCTGTATCCCATTGATCTCACTTTAACCTTCTCTTCTTCTTTATTTCTTTCTACCTATGTCTTAGTTTATTTGGTTCCTATTTTTATTTATTATTATTATTATTTTTTTAAGAATGAAGAAAAGCACAGGAGCACTAGGAGAACTGGGGTCTGTATTTCATGGTAGCAGTGCAATGCTCTCCACAACTAAGACTAAAATTCCATAGACAGTATAGGGCAGTAAAGCAAGTATAGGGAAAACATTGGAAATTGAAGCATATAATTTGCTTTTGAAAGGTGGAGTACTGAGCCAGGCAGATTAAAAAAGCAATGATTTTTAGTGCTGCTTGACTAGCTGGCAGTCCTCCCATCTCCAGACTGACTGCTAATTTTTAAACTATGCAAAATGTTTCCTGGGGCCACAGAGCTTATCTGGAAATGAGACCCAGGGGAGGGAGGGCATGCTTTAATGATGGGCAATAAGTACAAGAGAAATGCCTGAGGCAACAGTGAGGCAAACAAACAAGCAACCCTTTATTAGCATTTTATAAGTTCCTTACAACAGTAATGACCACTCAGCTGCAATCAGGAGAATAATTTACAGTGACAAAAAGAGGTGGGAACTGCTATCAGAATACAAGGTAACAGAATTCACTGTATCTTTGTCCATAGCCACAGCACACGCAGCTTATGCTTAGTAAGACAGATCCAAGATATTTGGGAACCAGACTTGAGTATGTGATGGTTTCATCAGGTAGCATGGAAGGTCTTTCTCATTTAACTCTCTTGATGGTCGCTCTGTCTCAGCTCTACTCTAAGCCTGTCCCTAACACAGACAATTTCATGTATCACGCAGGGCCTGAGAGGAACCCTATGGCAGATAGATGTGGAATAATAAAGGCTGAGAGGAGATCATCACAAACATAAGGTTTTAAGCACCATTGTCCTTTTGCTTGGATATGCCGTAATTATAAGTTGAGAAGTTATCCTGGAGATCTGAAGTTACTCTGACTCCCACCTTTCTCAGCTAAGTGCTCACACCTGTAATGGTGGGGGGAAAGGCCACCTTCTGTGTCCTATAGGTACCTGTTCTCACGTACCTCCAGGCTGATATTTTTCCTAACTTTAGCCCTAGGAGGCTGTTTCCTTAACTCTGCTGAACAAATTACCTTTGAACCGTCACAGCTGATTTGTCTTACTTCACCTCAGGTGCTCCAAGCTAACTGAATTAAAAGGATGGCATGTAGAGGGCCCTAGGCACCACATTAGTCATCAGGAACAGTCATAAAAGCTCTTTTCCTCTTTCTCTTCTCACTGGCTATTCCTTCACCTGTTTCAGCAGACATTAGTATCGTTAAGTATGAGAGTATTATCTCCATAGCTGTGACCCATGCTCCTTCCCACTGAGAGAGATAGCCCTGCCTGACAGTTGGAGTCTCTCAGAAGGTTTAAGTGGGCTTTGACCTCCTTCAGCAACAAGGAGAGGGAAGGTGCCTTCAGCAGACAGCTGTGTGGTAGAGGACCTTCAGGGACAAGTCCAGCACCGACATCCCTTGTAGTGTCTTGGTGGTATGTGGAGATGTTTAAATCCTCGTGTGGTTATCTGGTTATCTAGGTTGATATTCTTGCAGCACATCGGTCTTGCCTCTAAACTGTGTGACTTTGTATGAGAACGTTCAGCTAGACTGATGCTTCTGTAAACCGTTCCCCAAGACCTGCTTAGAGAAAAGATTTGGACAGGATGATATGGCAACTCCTCAGAACACGAGTGCAGATTAGACAGCACAGTCGTAGGTATCAGCGCTGTTAACTGTACAGCTAACCAATATCCCTTGAGCTTAGCCTGCAGGGGAAGGGGAGGACAGCATTTAAGTAAGCACAGGCAATGGGAGAAGGTAAAGAGCAGGAAGAACCCATCTGTCTCTGCCACGTGATGAGTCCCACAACACTTCCCTGCTGTGTCCGTAGGCTGCTCTGCCAAGTAAATGGAGAACCTTATGCTATTTCCAGCGCCTTGCTGGGAAAAGGAGAGGACATTTGAGATCAATAACAGAGCTTTGGCTAGGTTTTGCTGAGTGACTGCTGGTATGTGCCATGCAGCTCATTGGCAATATCTGGGAATGATACCAAATGAGCTCTGCTCACTGGGAATTGCCTTCACTGGTCTGGAGCTGGTTGCAGAGCATCCTACGCGAGGTTTGCTTTCATCTCCTAACATGAGTGACTGAATGTAGCAGATGCAAAACTTTAATATTCCTGTTGGAATGTGAAATCCCAGGGAATCCTGCACAGTGTTGGTGTAAAGATTCTCCTCAGTCTTGATATTTTTCCTGTCTCTATTCATCTGTTATGAGAAGAGCAGTGTGCACCTCTTGTCTCAGACTGCATATAAGTCTCCTCAGCCAAACCAGTTTCATTAGGATCCTGTCCTACACATGCCACATCTGACTGCAAAAGCACCTGAAAGGTTCTCCATGCTTGAAAGTACCATGTTTGAAAGTGCATGACATGCAATCTTTCAGTGTCTTCCCCTTGCCTTATGGAAGTTGCAGGATGTTTAGGCTTGCCTCTGTAGATAGTTGCTTTCAGCTACTCATTCCCCAGCATTATAAACACTGAACTTCTGGGCTGTCAGACTATAGTATTCCAGAAGCAGAAACAGTGATAGAAATGGAGGAATGTTTTGCTCCTTCTTAAGCTCCTTGGACACCAAAACCAGATTAAATCTCAAGATGAACTATGGAGAATTGTAAACCACAGTAAATCACATTTAACCCTAATTCAGGTCACCACAGGGTGAACTTCTCTGCTTAGCTACCCCTGAAGGTTGCCTCCTGTCTTCCACCAATGCCAGGGCTCAGTTCTTCAAACTAGTTCACTTCAGGAGGGCATGGATGAGGCTGCTCGAAGTCTGAGTCTTTCCACTCTACACAATTTCCCAATACTATCTCAAAAGGTTTTATAGTCTCAGATATGACATACATGTATGCAGCTTCATATTACAAAGACCCCACATCGGAAAGCTGCAGAACAAGTTATACAACACTTCCAACAGCTTGAACTGACAAAAAGCTCATGAAAATAAGTATGTTCCTTTGGGTTGTGTAGGCATATGGGAGGAAAGGAGTCCCAGAGACCCAGAGCATGAGTCTGTCTGTGTTTATCACTTGGCCTCAGCAGCTCATCTCACTTCTATATAGTAGTATAGCCACAGGATCTAAGTAACTTCCTCCAGTCCTATCACAGTTAGGTTTACAATAACGTAATCAAACTATTCTTCATAAAGTTCAGGTTTCAGAAATCATTCTTAAATTCAGCCATCTTCATAGGCACACTTTCAAACTCCTGGAAGAAAAAGGTTTAGCAATTCTGTAGAATAATTTCATGTTTGTTTAGTTCCATATCTTGGATCAATAAATACAGTCAATGCCAAAGAACACGTGTACAGAGGTGAAGCTCTTTATTTCTTCTAGTTTCTCTTTTATTTGAAAGGACTGGAGGCTGGGTTTTATCTTTCTTGAAAAGACGTAATGTGGCGTTCATATGTCTCTGATACACATGCAGTGTTAGGAACTACCAGAAAGATCAAATTTACTAGATGTTTCGAGAGCTCTTCAAATGAAATAATAAATAGAATATCATTGACCCAGCACTCTATATATTGTGAATGTACAGCAGACTGAATTCCATGAAATTAATTCCTGAGAGTAGAACCAAAAGCATTTGGTCAAACACCTATTTACCTCATGGAAACGTTAGGAAAAAAAATGGTGTTATGGAGAAGATGTCGGATTGATTGCATGAAATGTCCATATCCAATACTAAAAATCTACTCTGTTAAATGGACGCCATCTGTGGATTTTGGCATTTGGCAATATAAACAGCTTTTGATATATTTGGAGTCAGAAACAAAATTTAAAACTGCAAAGCTTCCAGTAAACACAAAGAAGAATAAAAAAAAGCATGAATTCGCATGCTTCAGCATCTCATATTTCACAGTGGTAAATCAAACTTTCAATGAACTTTTGACAGAAGTAAGAAGAGTGAGTACAGTTAGCAGAGCCAGAAAAATTCTTTGTCGTTGACTAGGATTAAGGGAAGAAATGGGAGAAAGAAGCCCAGTGCCGGAAGAGATGGCTGTGATAAGCATTTGGCCTACCACAGGTTTGCCTAAGTCTGAGCTATCTCTATTACAGCTGTACAGTAGCATTGCAACATTAAAAAAAAATTAAAGACATTCTTTCATCATAGCTGCTTGCATTTGAAATGTGAGCTTTTAGTAACTTGATTTACCCATGAATCAAATACAGGTTGGTATGATCTGTTGTAGGAAAACCCATCTAACTTACATGCCCATTTAAAAGTGTGTGTTTACCTTACTTGAAGTCTTTTAAAATTCCTTTTGATAAGTGGAAGCAATCAAAAACTCATTATTTTGAAGCAAATTTGTTTGGAAAAAGTAATGAGACAATGGTGTGGAGTAGCATTTCTGGAAGGAAGATTATATTGGATGAAAGATGGTACTATTTACAGCTTTAACTCAAGCAAAACGCTATCCACGCACTACTGAAGTACAGCAAGTGTTCAGAGGAAGATTGGTAAAGATTTATACAATCTAGCAACAACATGTAATGGTTTTAAACTTGTCACAGAACCAAGGGAATGCCACCAGTGTTTGAAACTGCAGGAGTAATACGCCTATCGCCTACTTCTGCTCAATTTGATCTGGAATGATGAAGTTAATGTGGCTACTCTGGGGGAAAAATAGGCTTTGACATAAAGAGAAGTGAGGAATTTGGATTCTCTTTCTCCCCAGCTGATTGATATCCAAGAACACTTCCCTTCTCTAATGTCCACACAAGGGACCCAAAAAGTGACAGTGCCTAAAGCCTCCCTGTATCTCAGTGCTGTCTGAATCCCTAGCTGGTTCTTTCGTTTGGTCTTGTGGCAGTCATTTGGTCTTGTGGCTGGTTGGTGGTGATGCACAGGAGTAGACCCAGCTATAATCAAACAGGCGCTGCAGAGCACTGGAGTCAGACTGCATAAAGTGATGAAAGCAGAGGGATGCCACATCAGTAGATATTAATGAAGAAGGGGTACAGCTTTCTCACATCCTTACATCTCCCTAATCTCCTAGGAATATCTGTTGCTGACAAGGAATTACTGTTTTCTAACCAACATTCAGTATATGAAACAATTTCATACTTTTGCCAATACTAGTCTCTATGGTATTTGTCAGGGTATTTGGGGTTTTATTTGTAGTGGTTGAGAAATAACGTATAACTGCAGGGTATCTTTTTCGATAATTACTAATTGCAGATAAATAGATAGACTTCTGGTTGTGCTCAGCTAGCTCTTTCCAGCCCGGGAGTACAGTTTTGAAATGTTCTCATTGACTATGGGTCGTACTGTTTGCCTTGGCTGTCAGTTGGATTCTAGTATCCAGTGCCCATTGGAAAGCGCTGCTTATCCTAAGTGCCATTCCCTGTCATTGTCTGCTATCTGGGAAGGTAGGCTGGCAGGCAGTGCCTCCCCTCATCTGGAGGGGAATTCGGCATGCCTGAATGAGGCTGATCCATGTGAGTGCCTAATGCTCTTAGCTCAGCCGGAATGATTATTTTATGTCTGTCTCCTTTTCACTTAAAGCACAAGGTCAGCAGATCCCCATTTATTTTAGAAGTGGGAGGGCTGGTGCAAGCAGCTGATGATCCCGTAGGGGTGAAAGCTGCCAGCTAGCTCCCTTTACTGACTTTTTGCAAGGCATGAGGGGAAGCCAAACAGCATGGCCATCGTGTCTCTTCAAGTATCCTTTTGCTGCCCTGGGCTACTGTTCCATCACAGGGCTTTCAGCTGCAGGCTTAGGTATCATCTGCAGATGATTTAAGTATTATGTCAGAATCTTTAGATGAGGAAAAACTGAATATGTCTTTCATAAGCAAAACATAGGAGCAATTGTTTTTTGCATGCAATCTACAGATCTTTGTACTATCTCTTTCTAGACTGTTTTACAAAGAACAGCCACTGAAAAAATGTTACCATGGCTAAAACTTCGCCACTGAACACTGCATATGGATCTTTTCCTACTATCTGTTCAACATTCACTTTAAGCAGGGAGAAACCAAATGATGTTCAAGTACAAAGCCTCAATTTTCAGGATACTTAAATAATTTAGTGTGAAATGTGACCACTGAACTGGCAATTAACAACTAGGTGAATCATGTTTGTGCATCAGCTAGATACTTCTGTCCTACAGGAATCAAACCCATACACATTCCCAGTTAATTTAAATGTGACATAGTGGCCCTACACATTAAAATGGTTGTTTTCGTACTCTGGTTTCCACAAAGGATCTTTGTCAGAATAGAATTTACAACATACGGTGTATTGTGTACAATGTATTTTAATAGGCTCGGGGAGGTGGTGGAGTCGATGTCCCTGGCAGTGTTCAAGAGGCATCTGGCTGAGGAGCTATGAGATATGATTTAGTAGCTTGTGGTAGCAAGGGTAGTGGGAGGATGGTTGGACTGGATGATCTTGTAGGTCCTTTCCAACCTCGTGATTCTATGACTCTATGAATTCAATAGACTATAGTCATTGTTCCTCTAAATCTATTGGGCCCCACCAGCATCATCATAAACACTGTATTTCTTTAGATGTATGGCAGGCTTTTAAGGTCACCTCTTGTAAATTTGAAAATGGTTGCCCACATTCAAGTCTTCCTGCCGGGAGGACTCAGTTCATTAACTTGCACTTATACGGATGGCTATTTTACTGTTTCTTTAACCGAACTTTTATGTTGGCTGCCTGCTGTGTGCTGAGTGCTGCGAGCATTTCAGAAAGTAGGTGCATGCTGTGTAGGCAGCCCTCTCTGTAAATAATGTTCCAATTAATATAATAATTATTCAGAGCTGCAGCACTTTATTGGTGTGCTCTGTTACCGTGGCGTTGGTCGTAGCACAAAAGCTAAGATAGCATCAATATTTGCTTCTAAGTCCTTATCTCCAGAAGCTTAGACATAGAAATTCATGCGCCACTCACGTAGCAGAGAAGCAGAAGGACATGTCTTTTAAAGTGATTTTATGAAGATGGTTTATAGATTATTTCAGTTTAATTAAAAGGAGAAGAGATTCGTTTTAGACTCTTTTTGTATGGAATGCTCTCTACTCTAAGAGTTGTAATAGAAAAAACAAAATGGAAATGTACTCTCAGTTACATTTTCAATGTTTACTATAACTCTCCAAAGGCATTTCAAACTGAAACTTTATAGGTCGTTAGTCTGTTATATGAATGGGTTTGGAACCACTGCAGATGGAAATTTGTAAGGTCCAGACACAGCCTATAAAGACCTGAACAGGGTTTAGCTGCCTGACACAGAAGATCCTGTATGCTCCCTGCTGCACTGTTACAGATCCCTGATGCATAGGAACTTTGCTTTTTTAGTTTAAAAATCCCCAAATGCCTAGGTTTAGGCTTCTGGGCATTGGAAGTGTTTCTACTTCAACCACTTGGTACCTATCTCATGTCTGACCTCACAGGATCTGCCGGAGGTGATGGTTCCTTTGTTCTCTGGGCTCTGACACTGTAAGAAAGGCTTGAACTGTGCCCTCCCAAGTGGTTGTGCTCTGAAGGGCTGACAAAATCCCACAACTGCTTTCTTCTATGGTAAGTGAGAAAATGATGTCTTTTCCCCATCAGACAGCTTCCTCCTAATACTGTTAGAAAGCTAATGGAAAGGGGAGGGCATTCAAGGTGAGGCCAAGTAACGGATGGAAAAAGAAAGCAGGAAGGACAGACCTTACAGCCCAGTGGCAGTGCTCTTACATGGAGGGGACAGTCCTGGGTCTGCACACCATACCAAGACGGTCTTCCACCAGCTTCACCTATAAGTAAGGTTTGTATTTATGCATTATTTCATTTTTAAACAGAATCTGTATGAAACAGACAAACAAACAAAAAAATCTACAGAGCAAAAGAGAACTCTACATTTATTGCAGGTACAAAACAGAAATTGAAGAACTAGCAGATAAAAAAAAAAAAATCCAGCTACAAACTCCTACTGGGCTACATAGCAAGACAGGTCCAGAAGAGTGAAAACCACCAACCATTCCTTCCTCATCTGGCCAATGTTTTTCTTATCAGCCACAGTGCATCTCTCTTTAGTTGGTCACCTTTGAGTAGCTGGATGCCCAGCTCAGGGTATCCATGCTAGGACACATATGGGCTATGCTATATTTGTTTGAAGGTTCCTAGCAGTACTTAGGTCTGAATAAGAGGTTTATATCATGTTCTAGAGAGGCCAGCACATGATACTGGCACAGCACAAATAAGAATACAAGAAAAAGCAGAAACCATTTTCATAGCCTGGGCAGAGTAGCAGTGCTAAGGATAACACAGCTAATCTGCTTGTGGAATATTTCAGGGGCTGCCTTTTGTCTCAGTTTCTGCAGGGCTGCTGTCAGTGCAGCATGGAGCTCCCACTTAGCAGCTATGCCCTTTCTCACTTGAATCGGGTTGACTCAACTGCACAATAACATCATGTGCAAGAAGATGAGTTGTTTTAATTGAAACATTAGTTTGTCAGGCTACATAGGAAGATCTGTCAGTGGAGAATAGGAAATACTAGCATAAGACTACAGGAAAATACAGGCAATTTACAAATTATTGAGCTTTCTGAGGATGCAGACGTTCCTTCTGTCATGTGCCCAATATAGCACAAAGGCAGCACATTGGCTTCACTGGCTTCACTAGGGCATGGACCAGAGGACAGGGGAGTAGGAACAGGAAACAGTACAACAGAAGACACACAGACCTCAGAGTGAGTTTTCTGCAGTAGAAGCATTTATCATCTTAATACCTTGCCTCTACTAATAATATTGCTGTTGATGCTTCTGTCAGAAGCTGAGTTCCCCTTGTTCACTGTTGTGACATGATGCGAAGGAAACAAAGAGGGAGCATTTCTGTATGTGTATGGCCATGGGGAAGAGGACAGCAGGGAGGGAGACCTGTCCAGGAGCCAGAGTGTCCTGCAGGCCCTCAGGAGAGACAAATGTCCTTGCTCTAGGGTTTGGGTAAAAAAAGTATTGCAGCAGGGAAGGTAGAGTTGAATGAGTCAGCTTCCAGCACCCATCTCTCCAGCTGCTGTCAATGGGGAGCAAAGAAGCCCCACTGTCCTGCAGGGAGGGCACTGTGGACTAACAAGGACTAACCCTGGCAGCCAAGGCTCAAACACTATTTTGGGTGCCAGCCATCACGTCATGCAGTAATTTTATGCAGTGGTGTCACGCACAGATCCCAGCGCCTGTTATGGAGATCGATGTGGCTGAAAGCATTGAACAGAACAGCTATTTCTGTGCTGTTCCTGTTACAGAGATGAACAGCTGGCTCTGCACTCTGACAACCACCAAGGAATTTCCCGCATGGCTTAAGAGCGAGACGGCACTGCACAACAGAAATGCTGTGTGGGTTATTGTGATGCCATGATCAGGTTGCCAAGATCCCCGAACTTCTGTTAGTAGTGGAGAAGAGAAGCAACAGAACGAGGAGAAACAGTAAGAGAACCAAGACTTGTACATCTACTTCATAAAAGTACATACAATAAATGCTTGATGGCTAGGTTGCCCCAGGAACCTGGCTTCGGGTTTGTCTGTGACGTTATTTTCCATTTCAGTGTTACGGTATTATTCGGGAAGCACTCAGTATGAAATCTGCAAAGTTTTTAAGAAAATCCCAGTCTACTGATGAGCTTTATGAAGGGAAACTGTTGCATTAGGTCATGCGTGCTTATTCTCCAGCATTTTCCCTTGCACAGCTTTACTGTGAGCCAAAAGCATCGCCAAGAAAGTAAGCCTAAATAAGAGAGGAGTGATTACAATAAAGTTATTTATAATGACCACAAGATTAAGTCTTATCAAGTGACAGCGTTTCCTCATGGTAACAGACAAATTCTTCTTTGTTCAGAAAAGCTAACTGTATATAAAAAATTGAGACTGACAGCTGAAGCACAACATTTAATAGGAGAAAGACAATTTGCTTTCCAAGGCTTAGAGCACTTATCGCAGCTCTGAAAGCTCAGTAGGACCATTTGCATGCCTAACCAGTGGCCCAAAACATAACATATTTGCAAACCTCATAATGCTTTCAGCACTCCATTTCAGGCTGTTGAAAACCATTAGTAATGCACCACAACAACTAGTTAAAAGAAAAACATACTGTTCAAACAAATCCCCATTAAACTGTCATCTTCATTTTTATACTTCTTTTATTGCTATTATGGTGATATGTTTGTTGTTGGGTTTTTTGTCTCCATTTTTTCCATTTCTCCATTACCAAGAAGTAGAAAGCAACTGTATAAGCAAACTTTTTCGTCGTCTAAATTGTGCACAAGTTGAGAACTGTGTGCAGAACATGGAAATAATGCATAGTGGTGCCATTTCTGATTGCAATTAAGCAATGCAGAGAGGTGAAGCAAGCTCAGCTACAGGTCATGCAAATATCAAAGCAGCTTATGTCTGCTTCTTGCTTATAGGCAAATAACCTGGGCCAGATAAACCATGATGATTGTGGCCTATACATTAACAGCAAATAAATGATGAGGTGGATGTTGTGGAGATTGACTTCAGCAAGGCTTTTGACACAGTCTCACACAGCATCCTCATAATGAAGCTTAGAAAGTGTGGGATAGATGAGTGGATGTTGAGGTGGATTGAGAACTGGCTTACTGGCAGAGCTTGGGAAGTTGTGATCAGTGGCATAGAATCTAGCTGGAGGCCTGTAACTAGTGGTGCTTCCCAGCGGTTGGTGCTGGATCTGGTCTTGTTCAACATCTTCATGAATGACCTGGTTGATGGGATAGAGTCCACTTGCAGCAAGTTTGCTGATGACACGAAGCTGGGAGGAGTGGCTGACATAGAAGGTTGTGCTGCCACTCAGCGGGACCTGGATAGACTGGAGAATTGGGCAGGGAGAGACCTGATGAGGTTTAACAAGAACAAATGAAGAGTCTTGCACCTGGAGAGAAATAACTGCATGCATCGGTGCAGGTTATGGGCTGACCTGCTGGAGAGGAGCTCTGCAGAGAAGGACCTGAGTGTCCTGGTGGGCAACAGAATGGCCATGAGCCAGCAGTGTGCCCTTGTGGCCAAGAAAGTCAACAGTATCCTGGGCTGCATTAAAAAGAGTGTGGCCTGCAGGTCAAGGGAGGTGATCCTCCACCTCTACTCTACCCTGGTGAGGCCACATCTGGAGTACTGTGTCCAGTTCTGGATTCCTCAGTTCAAAAAAGACAGTGATCTCCTAGAAAGAGTCCAGCAGAGGGCCACAAATGTGGTGAGGGGCCAGGAGTACCTCATGTATGAGGAAATGCTGAGAGACCTGGGACTGTTCAGCCTGGAGAAGATAAGATTGAGATGGGATCTGATCAATGATTATAAATGTCTAAAGTGAAGGAAGCAATTGGATGGGCCAGACCCTTTTCTGTGGTATGCAGTGTTAGGACAAGGAGCAATGGCCAAGAACTGGAACATAGGGAGTTCCACACAAATATGCAGAAGAACTTCTTGACTGTGAGGGTGACGGAACACTGAAACAGGTTGCACAGAGAGGTTGTGGAGTCTTCTTTGAAGACATTCAAGACTCATCTGGACACCTACCTGTGTGGCCTATTGTGGTACCTTCTTTAACAAGGGGATTGGACTTGATGATCTCTCCAGGTCCCCTCCAATCCCTGCAATTCTGTGATTCTGTGAGATGGAAGACTATGAAGTCTATTAAACTGAAATAATGAATGGCATCGTAATGCAGCTTTTCATATTTAAACCACAGATACAAACAAAATGATGCCAAAATGCAGAGCAGGCTGCTGGAGCAGGAACATTTTAAAGGCTGGGAAAGGAGACCTTTCTGTCTTCCCCTGCAGTGGTGACAGCCTCCCTGGGGTCCCCAGACAGTGCTAGCATACAGATGATGATTAAAAATACCATGCCTCACAGCGGCATGACACTGGAAAATATTTCTGATGCTGAGCTTCCTCAGCCACCAGTCCTGTGCAGAGCATGAAGGTCAGAATACCCCATGCTCTGCACAGCACACATCCTGTGTTTAGCTGCTGCCAAGGCTCTTGCTCGTGACTGAAGTGGGAAGCAAATGAACGCCCTTGGCGGTTAGTTGTCTTCTGCTATGATAAAGTTCCTAATCACATGCTGGGCATATCATCTGATACAACAGGCTTCTCCTTCCTCACTCTTTTAGCTTTCTATTCTATGGCTCTCTTTAACATCACTTCAGTGTTTATTTCACTTCAGGAAATCTTTAGCACAGCATTAAATCTACCGTTTGATGTTCTGCCTTGATACCTTAGATGAACATTTTAACGGATAAATAATTTATATAATAGTAGCAGTTTCAAGGGTATTTTTTTTTTTTGGTATTTCTTTCTAAGAGAAGCCAAACGTCTGCACTGGGACGGTTTTCCATCATAGCCACTTTTCTGAAAACACTTTTGATGCTTTCTGTGTAAGCTCAAGTTGAGTGAACAAGGCCATAGCTTAAAACCAACTGATGAGATCGTTTTGGTAAGCATTGAAAACATTACAGTTTAAGTAATCCATTAGCAACTATTTTAAAACATGATACCTAAAGCTCACAAAGTATAAGAAAGAAATTAAACCATAATGTCAGAAATGACAATTGCTGTTGAAGGATATGAAGCTCATCAGCAATTTACTCAGTGATTTGAAAGCACTGTTTAAAAATATTCAGCCTCAGCATTAGAAGATCATCTACGCCATAAAAGAAAGCAAATAACCAAAGACCTTTCCAGCTATAGCTAACTCAATTCTAACTGCACATTTGGAACATTTTCTTGACTTGCATTGAAAGTTCCAGTTTGGGTCCCTTCCAGAAGGCAATGTGTCTGAATGTTAGGCAGAAATGTTAGATAAGCTTTGAGCAGTGGGAGTGCAGGAAAAATAACCTCTTCTGATAGAAGTATGTATATATATATATGTACACTTATCATAGAATCATAGAACATCCTGGGTTGGAAGAGACCCTTAAGATCACTGAGGTCCCCAGGGCCACCCAAAAATCAGACCAGATGACTGATAGAGAGTTGTTCAGACACTCTGTGAACTCTGACATATCAGCGTCACTGCCAGTGTCCTGGGGCAGTGCCTGACCAGACTGGTGAAGGGCCTTTTCCTGATATCCAGCCTGAATCTAGAAATCTAGACATATATATGTATATACATAGACCTCGTTGATTTTTCTAAACTACTATTAGGTAAAGTGCCTGGAGAAATATGCATTCTGGTGCACGCTGTCTTCATAGTTATCCTTTGAAAAGTCATTTATTTTTTTTCAACACAATACACACTTTGCTTTGTCTAATCTAGCCATGCCCTAACCATGAAGGGCTGAAGTGCATAGGCACATAGCTAACGGTATTGCTTACCGTCAGCTGCTACACACTCAGCAAGGTGCAGAGCAGACTTTTGTAGATGACAGCAGGTAGGCCAGACTGGTTACAAACATAAGGGTAAGCATCCACGTTCATATCAACAGGAGCACAAACAGGTTCAAAGAAAGGGGGGAAAAATCCTTCCAGCAATGATTTTAATGTTCACATTTGCAGCTTGGGGAGCTTTCTCTTTGAGCTTCTCGCTGTGAATGTTGATACTATAGGAATTATAATTACCATTGTTAGATTTGGGTAACATTTTCTGAGAAAATGGTTAACATGGCAAAAATAGTGTTTTTGTTTTTTTTTCTTCCCCAAACCAGTACCAATTTTATTCTGCTCTGTCTGGAATCAAGACTGGGGGTGGAATGGGGAGCTGAATTCAAAAACCTGTGGGTGGGTTCTGACAACCCCTGACCTGGTGGCCAGCTGGCTACAACTCTTCCTCAGGAAGTGAGGAAGCTACTTTTAGCTTTTGGGTTTTAAACTGAATATCCTGTGCCTCAGGAGCATACTCTGCCATCCATGTTACAAGATACAGAGCATGGGAAAAGCTCTTAAACCTTTTGCTGATGGCACTTGACCTTGAGTTATTGGGCTTTTATTGGAGCAAGGAATAGACTCGGTTATCCCTGTTCCCCAGTGAGCAGCCAGGCCTCTCAGGTAAGCAACTGCAATCATTCTTACGTGGTTTCCCAAAGATATTTTAACAACATGGAGCTGTGCCATGGGAAAGGCTGATAAGCAGCCAACCTTAGAAAATGCCATGTTCTGCAGATGAGCATCTGTCCTGACTGGTGTGGCTTCAAATATCATTCATATAGCTGGGGAAATCAAATATACCTTTTCCTTAGGAACAGAAACTTTGCTATGGCCAAGCCATTGGATAAAAGAAAGGAAGACTGAATCCATTTTGCTGGGATTTTGGCACTGTATTATAACATCTGTTTTCTTTTGCTTATCCTAAAGATCAAACATTTAACTTAGCATTTTCCTATACAATACAATCTAGTTCTTATTTATTATATTCCTGAGAATACAGTCCCTGTAGAGTGTGCAGAATGGAAGGTAAAAGATGACAGAATTACTCTGCTTCCTGCACTTGTTCAGAGCTCCTGACAGCACGTGATTTAGACTTGGGCATTTTGGGTAACACGGTGGAGAGAAATACAGGAATCCCATGTGCCTGGTGTCAGCACCAGCAATAGATTCCCAAAACCAGGAAAGGGAATAGAAGTCAGTGGAAGAACACCTGAAGAGCAGCACAAAGGACAGAGGACTGGAACAGGCTGCCCAGAGAGGCTGTGAAGTCTTCTTTTCTGGAGATACTCAAAATCCACCTCGACACTTTCCTGTACCACCTGCTGTACAGAACCTGCTTCAGCAGGGAGGTGGACTAGATGATCTCCAGAGTTCCCTTGCAATCTGTGTCTCTGTGCAGAGAGCAGATAGAGCAGGGCTCACTCAGCGTACCAGGAAGATGGAAGAACATGCCTGGCAAACCCTGTGCTGTAGGAACAGCCCTGCTGGGCTGCCTAAACCATCCCCAAATCCAGCAGCCTACCCTGCCTAGCCGGTGCCTTACACCAGGGGTACACTTCAAAGGAGTACAAGCTACCCTAAGGGCACTCCAGGCTGTGGGGCTTCATCTTGAGATGGCCCATATGTATTGGGTCCCATCAGAGACCAAGTAGGAGACCTTTCAATTTTAGTGAATGAGAGATGTTATAAAATTACAGTTCTTCCTCAGTGGTGTATGCTTATCAATAAGGAGAGCACTGTCATAAAAAATTCCACAGAAGATCAAAAAATCAAACCAGTGCAGAAAATTAAGACTTGCTACATCTACAGTTATTAAAAAGTCCGAGCAAGGAATGTGATGATCAACATTCTCTTTGGCTTTGGCATGTTTGTTTGGGCAACAGAACTGGAAAACACATAATCTGCGGCCCTCCTCTGTGCAATTGGGGTTGACTGGTGGTGACTGTATCTTCAACCAATTGCTGAGTGGCAATGGTGTTGGTTCTTACACATCTGAGTCCTGCATGCACTCTTCAGTGCTGCACAGCTGCCAACAGTGCTGATATAATTTCCCATGGTAATTCTCACTAGTTTCTCAGCTTTTTCTAGTGGAGCTGGGTTTTCGCTTCTCCTTCCATGGCCAGCTTCACCTAGCACTGCTTCCCTGCAACAAAAAGAAGGGGTTTTAGAAAAGAGTCCAAATTTGTATGACTTAACAGATAAATGCCACAGAAATCTCTCCACAGAAATCTTAGCAGAGGGCTGCCCACAGCTCACTGTGCTCTGGGATGCTCTCACTGCAAGTACTTCCATGCACAGAGCAGCCATCCAGCAAAGACTGCTGGAGAAACAATTCACTCTTGTCTCTTCTTCAGCAGCCATTTTGCCAGGTAACCCAAAGCTTCCAGAATGAACACAGTCAACAGGATGGCAAGCACCACAGTTGCAGAGTGATCTTCTCTCCTTTTATAATCCACACCCTCTGAAGTTCTCTCAGCAGCAGCGCCTGGAGAAAATGAGACAGTTCAATGCATTCACGAGTTAGTTTTGCGCTACCGATGGAATCACAGTGTCTTGGATGAGTGCAAGTAATTATATTATTCCCTCAATTCCTGTCCCTCGTTCTCCTGTCTTAGCAGCAGAGGATGAGGATGATCTCTTACAGTCCTGCTGAGCAAGAGCCCGCTTGCAAGGGAGAGGCTGAACAGTCACTACCTCCAGCTGTGTCTCAGGGAATGAATAGGAGTTCATTGCCCATGCCTTACTTCCAAGGACCCAAACCAGGATCCTGCTGGGAAGTTGACAACCATCCTCTATGGCCAGCTCTGCCACTGCAGGCAGAACAGTTCCCATTGTGTATTTGAATGCACCTCATCAGCTTTGAATGGCAGTAAATGCGGAGTTTGACAGTAGCTTCCTCTCAAGAAGGAAGTGTTTCTTCCTTCTGCTAAGCAGACATTGACAACATACCCCTGGGATGCTCCTGTGGCTCAAAAGCAGGATCTGCCTGAGAAGCCAGAGAAGCCATCTTCACTGCAACAGCTATAAGTAAAAACAGAGGAGGAACTTTTGCATTACGTATGGTGATACACCGCTTCGTAAGCAACAGCTGCAGAGGGATCAAGTTGGCCTTCTGGATGCAGCTTGGCAGCTCTCAAACGAAGTCTAGACGCACTTTGTACCCATGCGATTCCTCCAAGGCTCAAAATCAGGATCCCACTGCAAAGTTGCAGAGCCAGCACTTGAGGCCACATCTGCTGTAGGCAGAAGATCACAGCTTCTCTCATACACTGCAGTTAAACTCTTCAGCTTTGAATGGCAGCAAACAATCTTACTGACAGACACTTATCTCCCTCTTCCACTACAAGTATGGGGTAAATAGGTGCCGGATGCTAAAAGAAGCACTGTACTGTCATAAAACAAACCACGTATGGGTTTGCTGAGGGAAAGGACCCCCAGGAAGCTCTACACTCTGCCCCAAATGCTTCTGCCTTTGCTGTCAGCACTGGAAGAGGCACACGGCTGAGGCTGCTGGCAAACATAGCTTTGCAGGGCAAAGAATCCCAGGGCACAACTCTGTGCTCTCCTGATTCCTACTCTGCTCTTCTCCACATCTCAGCAACAGCGAAGAACATTGTAAGGTAAGTTCCAGAGGAGGACAAGGCTGAAAGTACGTGCTGACACTGTGAGATGAACAAAGACAGACCACTCACCCCTGGAGTATCCTTGAGGCTGACGAAAACGGTGCAGCCCAGATGTGTTGCATGCAGGCAGGTCTGTAAACAAACAGAAGAAAGTTTTCCTTTCCACACTGTGGCAGGCTTCTCTATAAGGGGACTGCAGAGCCTGGCAGGGGAACACATAGTACTGTGAGAGCCACACATAGGTCCAGAGTCTGCCAGGTGAACCGAGGCCTGGGTGAGCCATGACCAGGGAACCACATGCATCTCGAAGGAAAAATATACCCCAGCGATCCTTGTGGTGCTCCCTAATGGCTTCCATGGCATAAACTGGATATGCATCGCCAACACAGTCATTTGCAATGGAGAACGAAGCACAAAAGCTTTCAAGATGTGTTGCAATATACCTCATCATAAGGGATCTTCAGGGACTGGAGAGGGGTTGTGGGGTCCATGTGCAGGATCTGTACACAGGTCCAGATTCTTTCAAGCTGCGGCGAAACCCACTTGAGCTGTGTGTAGGGATTTTGCATCTCCCCACATACTGCCTTGAGGAAATAGGCACCAGAACTAAGGGAATCCCGTTGGACAGACAGACTGTGCTTACTCACTGGGCAGCCTGTCACATCCCCTAAGCATCAAAAACTACAAGAGGAGCACCTGAGGACAAAGGAGTGCATTTGCATTGCTTGTGGACCCCATTCATGCACCAATGGGAGTGCTTGGTGAGCTTGTTGTCTTCTACCTCCCCCATGTCCCTGCAGGGCAGGGTCATTCCTGCACACTACCCACAGGTCACAGAATGACAGAATGACTTATGTTGGAGGGGACCATGACATATCATCTAGGTCCAAGCTCCTTGCCATAGGCAGGGTTGCCAACCACTCCATCAAGCTGCCCAGAATCCCATCCAACCTGGCCTTTTAAAGAAAGAATGAATGAATGAAAGAGAGAAAGAAAAGATACAGACCATACAGCTGTATGGGGGTGATTGCTGGAGGACACCCATGGCCCTTGGCCCACAGTGCCTAACACTGTTAACAAAGGGCAACATCACAACATGAACCAGCCTGGTTTTGTGCCTGACCATCCTGTGCCACTAGCAATTTCCTTGCTGGGAAGGGACAGCCAGACCTTATGACCACAGCACTAGGACGGCAAAGGAGTAGATGCTCCAGATAATCAGGTGGGGCTAACCTGCCATCCTTCTGGTCCTTAAATAAGCCCCAGTGCTCTGCAAGCTCTCTCTTACTGTGACAGCTTGTTTCCAAATGATATTTTTCAGAAAAATAAAATTCCCAAATAGTGTAAGTGGATGGATCCATGAGGTTTCCCTTGGCATTATGTGGACCCCTTGGTTTAATTAGACTCATGCATTTGCCAACAATCTATTTTCTCCTGATGCACTGTTCTCTTCTTGCAGAATCTCTGGGGTGGATGCGGCTTGCTGTTATGAAGGAAGCTGTGAGCTGCTTCCTTCCTCTGGAGAAATTAAAGAACTGCCAAACTGACATTCATCCTTGTCACCATCTTCACTAGGATTACTAATAATGCCACTAATTTGATTAATCTTATGTTTTCAAAGGTTCTTTTAAAAACAAGCATTTTAATGCTTGGCTGAGATCAACAAAGATCTCTAAGTGAGTACAGGGTGGGATTAGGAAAGAAAGGAGTATGTACCAGACGTGCAATGTGAAATGTCTTGCCTAAGCATCTCCCCCTCAAGTAATGTCCCCATTGTACAGTTCCCCCATTCTGTCTCCTTCTTGAAACTGCATATCCTCAGAAGACAAAAGCAACAAAGAAAACTGGTATCTCTTTCTGTAAACACCTTCTGGTCCTGTATGGTGAAATTGAGTTTCTAGGGATCCAGGCACAACTGCAAGGATTTATAGAGTTGGTATGCCAGATCAGTGGGTTTTTTTTTTCTGATAGGAAAACTGATCTTATGTACAAACTCTTTAAAATGGTCACTATGTAAGGAAGCACAACTTCTGTAAGAAACCACCAGCCCAAATTCCAACAGATGTTAGAAATGACTACAAATTCCACATATCTCTAAAAAGTGACATTTTCTGTGACGTACACCAACAGTTGTTGCCTCTCTGAGAGCATCTGATGTTTCTGGAGGTGTTTAAGGAACATTTGGATGTTGTGTTGAGGGACATGGTTTAATGAGAACCATTGGTGATGGGTGGATGGTTGGACTGGATGATCCTGTGGGTCTTTTCCAACCTTAGCAATTCTATGATTCTGTTTGGGGAATGTGGTTCTTAATTAGTAAGAAAAAGAGAAGATGAAATAGCACATGTGCTCATGTAGGTTGCCACTTTACAGGCATTTTACTCCTGTCTCAGCACCAGTCCAGCCTCCCAAGACACTCAAGAGGACTCTGAACAAGTTATTCCAAAACAAGTCAGGTGTAGCAACATAAACAATGGTAGTACAAAGCTCTCTCTTTTACAAACTACAGCCCTTGGTGCTTGAGGGATTACTGCAGTGAGTCCTTAGAGATGTTGTGTAGAGAGGAGAGCAGAATTTGGCCTCACAGCCCAGGCTGGAGCCTTTCCACCATCACAGGTAGTGGAGCAGCACTGTTTTGCTCTTCACATGTAACACAGATGTCCAAGCATTTCTCCTCCAGCCCTTTAGTATCCAAATTTACTGCTATATTCTCACTGGTTTATGTTTCAAAATGGCAAAATGTTGAGAAGATGGGTGGTTCTGTGCAACTCGGCAGTCCCCCAACATACATTTCAAAGGTTGTGCTCAGGGTAATCATAATAGTAACAGTAATAATAACAATAACAAAAGAATTGAATAAAAAAGGGCCCTGAAACATATCTTTCTTTAGAAATTCAGAACAAGTCCTGAACTCAACAGAAAACCACAGGTTTTTCAAAGTAGACAATTTCCTACTTGAAAATAAACTTTTCACTCAGTAGTATTTACGACCAACGCTCAAAATTCTTTATTTTTTCCCTCCTCTTAAACTCTTTCACCAAGGATTCTTTCTTCCAGTGGAGAAACTGCTCTCTATACGTTAGGCAAGAGTGACATCTGCTGTTCGTTATGAAGAGCAGAGCTGATGCACACTGACCTCTACAAGTCGCACTCTACAACTTCCTGAAGGGGGGCTGTGATGAGGAGGGGTTTGGCCTCTTCTCCCAGGCAACAAACAGGACCCAAGGAAATAGCCTTAAGTTGTGCCAGAGGAGGTTTAGATTAGACACTAGGAGAAACTTTTTCTCTCAGAGAGTGGTCAGGCACTGGAACGGCCTGCCCAGGGAGGTGGTGGGGTTGCTGTCCCTGGCAGTGTTCAAGGGGCGTCTGGATAAGGAGCTACAAGATATTGTTTAGTGGCTTGTGGTAGCAAGGGTAGTGGGAGGATGGTTGGACTGGATGATCTTGTAGGTCCTTTCCAACCTTGTGATTCTATGATTCTATGACCTCCTGGCTTATAAGGACACGGATGCAGGTGGGCTTTGGCCATTTCTGCTCTCAGCTCTTCAGTTGACACTATCAACTGCAATGAGTGAGAGTCAGCATTAGTATAATAAGTAGCAGTAAATCACCCACACTTCAGATTGGCTGACAAAAATAAAACCTGGAGCCGTTAGTACCGAAGTCACAAAATCATTAAGGTTAGAAAAGATCACTAAGGTCATTTAGTCCAACCGTCAGCCCACAAGTCCCCACCATGCCCACTGTGTCCTTCAGTGCCACATCCACACGGTTCTTGAATACCTCCAGGAACAGTGACTCCACCACCTCCCTGGGCAGCCTATGCCAGCACTTCATCCCTCTTTCTGTCAGGACAGAAGTCGGGACATTTATGAAGAAAGCAACACTACTAACATTTAAAAATCAACAAATCAAGAAGACAGGAGCTCTCTGGAATTGGGGATGAGCAACCAGCCCAATTCTCCTTCCTTTTGAGGAGAGATCTACAAGGTGTGGGATTCTGGGTTGAGAAAGATCAGATCAAATACAGAGTTTGTACAGTGAGGCACTTTGTTACTGAAAACAGAGTTCTTGCCCTTCTGCACTTGTCTTTGTTTTGCCTAAACTGGACCTCTGTAGCTAAAGAAAAGCAGAAGGGTTCATCCCTAACTGCTGAGAACAGGACATGTAAATAGCTCAACCTGCAAACCCACACGGGGAAAGGGAATGAGGAAATAACTTGCAATGAGCAGCTGAACGATCTGTCAGCAACACCCACCCTTGACAAAGCACATCCTGAGAGATAAGAGGAACCCTCAGCAGGGTGTAGCACAATAATGAAGGAGAGAGATTTCCTCAATGCCATGCCAGAGACAGCTTGAAAAAACATCAAAGTCACGAACACTGATATGAAAGCAGAGAATTAAAGTAGGAAGCATGAACTCCTAGCTCAGACACAGCCCTTAAGTGTGATATATGAGATAACCCATCCTTGAAATATATATTCTGCAGCAGTTGCCTAACTTATCATAGCGCTGCAATCTCACTGAACTTAAATAAAGAAAAAGTGCTGCAAATAAAGCATACCAAAGACTAATGTACCAATTACTCATCCTGCTGTTCAAGCTTCCACAGGTATTTCTGGCATTCTTATTTGTTTATTTATTTGTTTGTTTATTTATTGCTTCACCCCAGCAAACAGCTACAGTATGTGGGGAAGTTGTTTGGAAACAGGTGTACTTCTTTGGACTATGTCTGACTGCTATGACACTCCCATGTGCCTCTGTCTGTATTTCTAGGTCCTGCAGGCGCACTGCTCCTCTCTTGGGGACAAACGTGTTATACCAAGAGAATAACAGGGGCATTAACATCACATTTTGGCAGTCTGGGCTTTCCACTGAGCACAGGAAGGAAGTACTTGGCACAGGAAAGGGGAGTGAATGGCTGGAAGAATGAGTGGTGTAGGTGCTGTAGCAGAAAAACTGCCATGCTGCAGAGCTCCTACAGGACATCTGCAATTCGGGGACATCATGTCAAATTGGAGACAAAGGAAAAGGAAAGTTATTCCCAAGGGAAAAACTGAGGGTTATCAAGAAGACAGGGATACAGTGGTCATCTCTCCTTTCCTTTGTCCCTCTGGGATGTTGCCCACAGTAATCACCTGATGCATCGGTCATGTAGAGAAGAAAAACCTATGAGATTGGTGGGTGAAAGGACAGAGAGCCCCAAAGCATGTAGGATTCCAACCACCGCAGGAGCAAATTAGGGTTCAGGGGGGTCAGGTGTGCAGAAGACACCACCTCTGGTGCCCCTCAGCAGTGTCACATGGGGTAGATGGACAGAGCTGACTTGTGTACACACACTGGGGATGCGTGGGATTTCTATGAGCCTGATGTCATTGGCTCTGACCACACTGTCCAAGATGCAGAAATGTGAGATGGAGTCTGGAGGACCTCATGTTCTACCTAACAAGGCTGATGGGAGGAAAGAGAGAATAGGTTGTAGAAGCTCAGGCATACAATGGGATGTCCTAAAGCTACCAACCTAATAGAATCATAGAATCATAGAATTGCTCAGGTTGGAAAAGACCTTGAAGATCATCAAGTCCAACTGCAACCTAACCATACTACCCTAACTCTAACAAACCTCACCTAAATCATGTTCTTGAGCACCACATTCAAATGGATTTTGAACACATCCAGGGATGGTGACTCAACCACCTCCCAGTAAGGAAGAAATATGAAGGGTGATTGGATTATAATGTTTAAATACTTTAACAAATAAACATTGCTAAACAGGCTTCTTCTTATAGCAGGGACAGGTATGAAGAAGGTGGGAGTCTGGAAGCAGAAGCCAGAGAGAGTCATATAAAAATCTAAGCACATGATTTCAGCTGTGGGCAGAATTCACCTTCAGAACAAACTATCAAAGGAATGGGAGGACTCTCACTCTCTTTTCAAATCTTTATTAAAAACAACAACAAAAAATCAAGAAAACACACACTGCCAAACAATAGTTACTGGGAATTCTGAGCAAAACCTTGTAGTGATGAGTATACAAGAATCAAATTAAGTTTTCTAGAATTTCTTCTAGCCTTTGAAACTTTTGAATCTCTCCTATGAAGCTGCATGATGGCATCATCTCACGCTGCTCTGCCACTGTACCAGTGTTCATGCAAAAGACTCTCATGTGTTGACTTAAAAAAGTCAGTAGTTGAAGAATCTACTGCTTTACTAAAGGGATTTGTTTCAGTAGCTACCCGTTCCCACCAAGAAATACTCATGCTTTGCTGTCAGCCTGGATTGACACTACTCTCACTGTACTGATGCCAGCCATCTCTTCCCATGAGTGCAAGCATGGCTATCACCATTCCTGTTTAAATTTGCTCTCAAATAAACTAACAAATTTATCCCACACAAAATTGAACTAAAATGCCCTTTGGAAAATAGCTTCCATGAGGTATAGTAATGAAAGTACTGCTCTGTAGTAGCTAGTCACATGATAAAAAGTGGTTTCAACTGTTTTCAATGACATAAAAACAGTGGTTCATATCAATTGTGTCTCAGGGACATGTTGACAATCACACTGCCACTGCTGAAATGCATCACCACAGTCTCATGTGCTCAGACCTACCATTTGGTCTCCATAACCATTCAGCAAACATCCATGAATGTCAGTGGGTGCCATTTTGTCCGTGTGGAGGAATCCAGTGACACCCCTTTGCTTCATACACACTTCCATGTCTGATGTCATTCTGTCAGACCGTCCTTCTGCTGCCATCTGTCACACAGAAACAAAATAAAATGGGATATTGGTGGGAAGGTTCAACCTCTACTGCCATACCACCAACATCCATCTCTGGTGCTTTGGGCCAACATAATAAAATAGGAGGCATGACTTTCAGAGCAGCCCTTGTATGAAGGTAAGGAAATGGGACAGTTATGTATTAATTTAAATTGCACTGTTTGCAAACTAATTTGAGGCCCGATTCACCATTACATCATGCAGTACATAATTGCCTGTATTACCAAATTCACATCTCTTATCATGATGAGGAAGTAAATAAGAGCTTCAGACGAGCAGTGATGCCAGATCTGAAATTAAGCTCAGCGTTGGAAAACACTCGAGTTCCTTTCAGCCTCAACCAAACATTTTCCTCTAAAGATAATAACTTTCCCACCTGTCTGCAGATATTTGATTCAAAATAAATCTGGTACTTATGCTTTTGAAAAAGTTTCATGGGGGAGAAAAAAAAGAAAAGAAAAGAAAAAGAAAACAAGAAAAAAGGAAGAGAAACCTGAAACTAGAGCAATGATTGCTGCTTTTAAACAAGATGACTGTCTACAGTGGAGCACAGCTATCCCAAGAAACAAAACAACTGGAAAAGATAGGGGGAGAGATCAGTCAATAAGTATAAACACTGTTCCTGCAGGAAATCTCAGCAGTGTCATAGTCTCAGGTAGCACCACACCAGAAAGCAAAGTCATCCCATAAAATCTTTAACTGTCTCCTCCCACGTAATTATCTCAGCACTTCTGGGCAAGCCCATACTCCTTGCAGGTCAACGTGCAAGGGAAGTAAAACATTTGTCCCAGAGCACCCGAAAAGGTCCCTGTGCCCTTCCTTCCTCTCAGAAGAGAGAGAGACAGATGTGAGAGAGGGATAGAGAAGAGAGAGGTAGATGTGGCATTGAGGGACAAGGTTGGTGGGCATGGTGGTGGTGGGTTGATGATTGGACTGGATGATCTTAGAGGTCTTTTCAAACCCTAATGATTCTAGGATTCTCTGACTTCTTTCCAAGTTCCTCCCCACAGGAGAGGCAGTGGTCCCACTGCTCACAGTGCGGGCAGCAAGGGCACCCTCCTGGAAAGGCCAGGGCCTGGTTCTGCCCTCAGCATCCACCCAGCCCTCTGCAGGGCAGCTCCCCACAGCTCACAGCCTGCTCCTTCTCCATAACACCCACATCTCCCACTTCCCCCGTGCTGGGACCAGGTGAGCTGGTGCTCCTTCACTTAGACTCTGCCTCAGTGCTGCTTCTCTCTGCCCAGATTGCTTCCCTCCAGGAGGCCGGAAGCAGCCAAAAAATACTGCCTCAGCCAAACCAGACAGGTTACAGGCAGTCCTGACCCATGTTGTGATGGACTCTGGGCCAGTCCCTGCATCCTGTGCAAGAGGCTGAGGCCAGCCAGGGGACAGCTGGCACGCCAGTCTACATGCAGGTGTGAGGGGCTGGGGCTGCCCACGCTGCCTTCACCTGGCATAGAGTTGCAGAGACAGAGCCTTCTCACGGCCTGCCTTCAGCTGGGAGATTTGCTGCAGCCTCTCAGATCACCCCACTGCACCAGCAGCGGGATATTTAAGGGTCCAGCTATGAGGAGGAGAGGAGATTGTGCTGAGGATTTACAGGTAACATGTCTATTATGCTTTAACAGTGTGAATGCAGAGAGAGGGCAGAATGGGGAGAGATGAGCAAAGAGTTAAAGGGCAATGAAGGCATGGAGCAGATTAACAACAGATTTATCTTCTCTGGAATGCATCCACTGCTCAGGTTAAATCCACATACTCCATCTGCATGGAGATATCTCATAGAATTCTACAGACTAAGGAAAGTCAGACTCATATCTTCATCCTCAAATATATCATTTGTGGTTCTTAGAACTGAGTCAATGGAGGAGTCAGACGTGTGAGCCAAATCCTCTTTAATTTATTCAGCAACACATCTGTGCGAAATACAGTCCAATTACGGGCATTAGGTTACTTTGCCACGGCTGCAGACATTTGGCTTTTATTTCCAGCAGGTTCTAATTAAATTATCACAATGCAGGAGCAGATACTTTTCCTTTATACGTGACTGCAATTAAAGTCATGCAATCACAACATTTTTTAAAGGGACTCCAATCAATTGGTTACAGTAAAGAACACCATGTAATGGAGCAGTGGCTCTACTGCTAAGACTAAGAGAGGGTTCCTATTTCAATAATCTAGTTCCCTTTTATTTTGAGTTCTGCTCTTGGATAATTTATTTAAAGTTCATTATGTGTCTACAGCATATATCACTTGCCCTGAGCTCAGGCTGCAGAAGTCCCATTATGGCCAATTACTTAGCGTGATAAAATCTGCCACAGCACAAACTGTTGCTTAATTAGATTTAAGTTTTGTCTACATTCTATTTGTAATTCTGACTGTGAAATAATAAGGCCAACAGCAAAGATTTGCTGTCTGCTCTCTCTGGTCACTGGCAACCTGTTATACTGGGTGTAATCTTAGGGCAGGTTGGAAGGGAGACTCCTAGACTCAGTGCTCTTCTTGCAGTGCTTGTCCCCACACCAGGTGTCCCTAACTGGCCTGGAACCCAAACCCAGCCCTGCCAGATACCTTATCCATAATGTAGGGGACCACTGGGAGACTGTGGTGGTCCTCATGGATTGCAGCAGCCGAGTGCTGCTGCTGCCACCATACTTTTTGATGGTTGTAGGTATTTGCCCTACAGCCCCTATAGGTTTGCTCTATAGTCCCATTGGATTTGTTGCAGCAGCACACCGGTAGGCAGGAATAAATGCTGTTGACAAAATCATAGCCCTAGAAAGGCCATGAAGGAAGTGCAGGAAGCAGCACCCAGCCATGCCCTTCAGCTCAGTTAACAGGTGCACACTGTAAACACCTCTCTGTGAGCAGGGCTGTGCTCCCAGTGCAGACAGTGTGCTGCTGTGGAACAGGGCCTTTGCTGTTTGGATGGTTAAACATTAGCCATATGGGTGGCTTCAGGTTGGTTTGGGTACAACAGTGTAGCTGCATTTCTTCTGACCAGCCATCTTTCCACATCATCTTCTCTTTGCCCACATCCGCGTGCATCTCTCTATATGGCATGAAATAGAGGCTCACAGACAGCACTGGCTTTTCTCAGGCGATCCTGTCCTTCTCACACAGGGTGGGATGCTAGCCTGGAAAGCACTACTGTGTATATTGCTGTACTCCTGTATTCAAGCCACTGATTTATCCACACAGTAAGTGTTTCAAATACGTTTGAACTGTATGTTCCACAAAAATTGGAGTTAAAATCCTGGAACCTGTCTTTGTGAGATCCCAAAAGTGACTGAGGGTGGGAGCCACATAAAGAAAATTCGAGGTGGAACAACAAATGGAAGTGATGATTCGGTAGGATTCTCCTTAGCAGATACAGACCACAATAATTTGAGGATGGACACCACCCTGCAAGAGGTTGCCTACCTCAGGAAATAATTACATTTGAGATGTCCTCGATTTTTTTTTCCCATCAAAACAGCCATAAAAGAAAACCAGCATCCACAAAACTGCTCTTACTGGGCGTGACCTTGGCGGTTATTTCCTATGAACTTCAGTGGCCCCATATTTCCTACTGGAGATTCTATGTACTGGAGATCCTATCTACTTTGCTCAGATTTAGTGGAGGGTTGTTAGAGTTAGGGTAGTATGGTTAGGTTGCAGTTGGACTTGATGATCTTGAAGGTCTTTTCCAACCTGAGCAATTCTATGATTCTATGACTATCTTTAAGTCCATTGAATCATGGTCAAGTCCCAGAATATATCTAGAGAATGGCTGCTTTGCAAAGTTGGCCGCATTTATTCAGATGTTTCAGAGAACTCTGGAGGCCACTGTCTAAAAGAAAACCACCATTTAATTTTTTTTTAAGGAATAGACATTTACATAGCAGCTAATGGAAAATCTAGAAATAGCCTGTTTCTTTGCAACATTAATCTCGTTAATGAACTAAAAAAAATTAAATATTCGTGTATCAGGTTTTTTTTTTTTTAAGAAGCAGGAATAAAAATGCTACCGAAGTCCGGTGTTAAAAAGAATATGCAAACATTTCAACATCTGCTCTGTTTTCCAGTTAATTAGCAATGATGTGAATAGCTTTTATGTAGCAGCAACATTCTGGACATCCCTCTCTGTGCCTTTGGTCAGTGGCACAACACAACCAATCTGTCTTTCCGCTGCACTTGAGCCCTGATGAGAGCAGAAGGTGACCTCTATGTACTGGGGGACACACATCACCCACCGCGGTGCTGGGAGTCCCTTACATTCTGCTTGCGGAGACCCCTCTCTGAAGATACATACGTGGGAATACAATTTTTACTGTATCTGTATAAATATGAACAAAAGGCCCGTAGATCAGGATTAATTCTCACCAAAGCAGCAAGGCCTTTTCTTATTTAATAAAGGCACTTTAACATAGGCGGTGGTGGGAACTTGAAATAAGACCTGACTATTCATTGTTTTTAACAGGCTAGTACAGGGTCTTTTCTGTTAGAGAACACTAAGTATTTCTCTCTTCCTTAAGCATTAAGGAAGAAACATGAATGCAACTAGTGGTGATTTAGCCGACCCCACGACCTGGCAAGACATCAGAGGTCATTTTCCCAACTGCACCGATGTAGAAGTCAGTCTGAAGACTTTATATCTCCCTGTTATGTACAGCCTCATCTTTCTGGTGGGCTTCCCAGGAAACGTCATTGCAATCTGTGTTTACAGCTTCAAGATGAGGCCTTGGAAGAGCAGCACCATCATCATGCTGAACCTGGCGCTCACAGACCTGCTCTACCTCACCAGCCTTCCGTTCCTGATACACTATTATGCCAGCGGGGAGCACTGGGTCTTTGGAGGATTCTTGTGCAAGTTCATTCGTTTTGGCTTCCACTTCAACTTGTACAGCAGCATCCTCTTCCTCACTTGCTTCAGTGCCTTCCGCTACATGGTGATTGTCCACCCTATGAAGTTTTTCCATGTCCAAAGGAGGCGGTGGACAGCAGTGGCGTGTGCAGCCATTTGGGTGATCTCCCTGGCAGCTGTCAGTCCCATCAACTTCTTGATCTCCTCAAAAGAGGAGCAAAACAGATCTTTATGCCTTGACTTCACCAGCTCTGAAAACCTGGGTGCAATCAGGTGGTATAACTGGCTGCTCACCAGCCTGGCCTTCTTCTTGCCCCTGGTGACAGTGACTCTGTGCTATGCACTTATTATTTGTGCCTTGGCCACTGGGCCCCAGACACGGGCTAGCTACAAACAGAAGGCTCGCAGGCTTGCCATCGTCCTCTTGGTGGTCTTCTATGTGTGCTTCCTCCCCTTCCACGTTTTTCGGGTAGCTCGGATTGAACTGCAGTTGTGTCCCATCAGCTGTCATGTTGAGAAGCAGATTCACACCATCTATATAATTTCTCGGCCTCTGGCTGCGCTCAACACCTGTGGTAACCTTCTGCTGTACGTTGTGATGGGAGATAACTTCCAGCAGGCCATCCTCTCGCTCTCATGGTGCAAGTGGAGCAAATGCATCCAGCCACCTGTGAGCAGTAATTATGTGAACAAGTCAGAAATCACCTTAAGGATATAGAAGAGTCCCTTGAAGATAATTCCAGCAAACCTAGGATTGCTTTCTTGCCACATAGGCAGGTGTATGGATATGGCAGTGAGAACAGCTGTTGGATTCTCGCTCTCTCTGTAGTAGAGTGCATGTCCAAAAAGCCATCTCAGGAGCAGGCTTGTACATACCTCTCTTAGCAACCAAAAATTAAAATAAAATAAATTAAAGTAAAATAAAGTAAAATAAAATAAAATAAAATAAAATAAAATAAAATAAAATAAAATAAAATAAAGGAATGAAGAGAAAAAAATTGTAAACCTCCTTGAAGGCAGAATTTTAACTTACCCAATCAGACTGTTTCCAAAGATATTTGGGAAATGCTGGATTCTCTTCCTTCATTCTTGGAGGCTGGCTACAGAAACACAGGGAGATGGGTTTGGACAAGAGAAAAACTTCCATCGAGTTCAGTGCTGCTGCTGACGTACTGTTTTGTTAATTACAGCTGGAATGAGTTGCAAAGGATTGTCATGGTTGCTGAAGCCTCTGAAATACATAAATTACATACTTAGAAAGCACCAAGATCAATAAGGTCTTTTCAAATTCTCCTCTACTCAGCTCTTGTGAGACCCCATCTGGAGTACTGTGTCCAGGCCTGGTGCCCCCAGCACGAGAAAGATGTGGAGCTCTTGGAACTGGTCCAGAGGAGGGCCACTAAGATGATCAGAGGGCTGGAGCACCTCTCCTACGGAGAAAGGTCGAGGGAACTGGGGTTGTATAGCTTGGAAAAGAGAAGGCTCTGCGAAGACCTCACTGTGGCCTCCCAGTACTTGAAGGGAGCATATGAACAGGAGGGGGAATGGCTGTTTATGAGGGTTGGTAGTGATTGAACAAGGGGGAGTGGTTTTAAACCAAGGCAGGGTGGTGAAGCACTGGAACAGGTTGCCCAAGGAGGTTGTGGATGTCCCATCCCTGGAGGCATTCAAGGCCAGGCTGGATGTGGCTCTGGGCAGCCTGGTCTGGTGGTTGGCGACCCTGCACATAGCAGGGGGGTTGAAACTCGATGATCACTGTGGTTCTTTTCAACCCAGGCCATTCTATGATTCTATGAAATTAGATTGGCCTGATGAACTTCACCATAGGACACTGAAGAACTGGATCACAAAATCTCAGATCTGGCCCAGGGAAAGATGAGAGAGAAGTACCAAAGGAAGAGAATGTGGTGAACAAAGGGAAATATGTGTAAGAAGGTACATGTATTGAAAAAAAGTTAGGAACAAGGAATTAAAAAAGAGTTTTGTTAATATCCATCTCAGAAAAGTACTGGAACAAATGATCAGATGATAAATCTACATGGAATGAGTACATGTGAGTACCAGGCACTTTATCAGGGTTTATTGGGTATGTACAATCCCATATTAATCTGATTTTCTACTGCAACACATTAGCAAGTCTATATGTGGAGGAAAAGAAGCATGTGTCATAAAGCTTGACTCCTGAAATAATTTTTACTCTGAGATGATTCTTTTAAGTATAAACTAAAGAAACTGTCTAGATGAAACCATTAGCTACTGTAATCCTGCTGGTTACAGAGCTATGTTCAGAACAGCCATATCAGTGATTTTCTGTCAAAGTAGAGGGAGCTATGCAGTGGGGATTTGACCGATCTGTCCTGGGCTTGGGGATAGTTGGTGTTTTCATTAACAAATTGGATGATGAAATGAAGTCTGGTTATTGTACTTGCAGATGACACGAAGCTGAGAGGACAAAATTACATTGACAAATTGCAACCGTGTTCTGAAAAACCACAGGGTGCTATTAGGCAGTGACAGGTGCAAAGTACTGAGTTTAAGTAGAAATAATGAACTGTACAAACACAAAAGGAAAAATAAAAGCCTAGGAAGAAGCGATGAGTGGAGCATGGTAAGAGTATTCTCAAGGGAATGACCAAAGGGAAAAGGAACTGGACAGAAAAACAAATGGCCCAAAAGTACCTCAAGGGGGGACATCAGGAAGAGCTTTCTATTGTGGAGGTAATGATGCACTGGACAAGAGGAGCCCATGCCACTGAGTGTCTCCAGGAGCAGATATCAAGGCATACGACAAGAAGGATACAAGGCCACCCGACCTCTGGAGATCCATTTTGGCCACCGGGCTCTGCAATTAGGTGTGCACTGCTGGTAACATCAGTGCCAGTGAAAGAAGTAGTGCCCAGGGATATCCCTGGGGCTGGAGGCTGTCCCACCATCCTGCCACAGCACTGCGGCACCTGGGGCATGTGGAGGGCCAGCAGCAGACGCCTGCTTCTCGACAACGGCTGGTTCCCACTATGGATTAGTGGTACCACTCCAAAGATACTTGGGAAATGTAAGATTCCCTCGTTTTGGGGCTTTATGGTTGAT
Source organism: Gallus gallus (assembly GCF_016699485.2). Lineage (NCBI taxonomy): Eukaryota > Metazoa > Chordata > Aves > Galliformes > Phasianidae > Gallus > Gallus gallus. The sequence goes on from NC_052532.1 coordinate 145,517,740, forward strand.
TACAGAACAGATGGTGCTGCACAAGTACCATGTGCGTGACATTACAATGTTTTTACATGCCTCGTGTTGCCACTAGATGGTGATCATTCATGCTCAAGCTGCCTGGTTTCACATATGCATGTTTGATCCACGTCCAGAACTTAAACAAATACGCAAGATGATTCGCAGGAGATAAGACTTGTCTGACATCATAAATTCATTACATCTTAACTTTCCAATGTGGAAAAAAAACCACAAACACACAGTATTCCTCTTTTGTGAAAGCACAAGATGTGTCTCCTACTGCTTATACATACAGACCCAAAGCCTCTCAGTGGGTTAAAAATGCCTTTTTTCCTCTCTCAAAGCAAGGACCATCATTACATTTTTAATCCTTGTTCTCAGAAGCTCTTCTTTCTCAAGCCCAAGCTGAGCTTATCACACATGAACAGAAGTACAGCCACACATACAACATAAAACGAAGGGACTAAAGGTAAAAAAAGTGTATAACGGAAGTGTTCAAGTCTTTCCATCTCTGATAGGAGCAAGAGTGACAGTCTCACAGTTCCAGTGACTTGGAAAGGGGCCTTTCCACCTCCTCCTCTTCTCCTCCCTTTAACTTAGCCGTAGTTTGGTTGCCTACTTTCCATCTCCCCTGCTTGCCTACTGTTTCTCTTCACTCAGTTTGGGCTGAACTGGCTGTTTACAAAGTGCTGAACCACAGAATGACAGAACATCTTGTGTTGGAAGGGACCCACAATGATCATGGTGTCCAACTCCAGACTCCACGCAGGATGACCCACATTCAAACCCCATATCTGAGAGCAGTGTCCAAATGCTTCATGAACTCTGGCATCTCAGCACCACGACCACTGCCCTGAGCAGCCTGTTCCATGCCCACCACCCTCTGGTGAAGACTTTTCCTGATATCCAACCTGAATCTCTCCTGTATTTAGGGAACACTCCCGGGAGCCACGGTTCACTGGTGGGAAGGCAGTCTCCATCAGAAAGGCAGTCATTTTTTCTGTTAGTGTGGCTGAATCTGAAGGACGAAAACTCAGTCCTACTGCAGGCATTTTTAAAGGATGTAAGGTCTGCTCAGGTGCCCTGTGGGACCGGGAGATCACAATCTCATGTGACTCATTCCTTCTGCTTACTGTGAAGGGTGAGATTTGATAGCTTCTATTTTTAGCAGCTGTAAGCTTACTGCTGAAACAAGGACAAGTGTTTCAATTGCAGTAAACAGGAAACACTATCCAAGCTCTGCATACAGTATGACAACAAAGTTAAGTAAATTACTATGATATTGCAGGCTGATTCACAAAGTAGTTATGCTCCGCTAACCAGGTTTCTGTTAGAAGTTTGTCTGCAAAGACAGTCGTGTCAACTCCAGCGCATGCCAACCATCTGCTCTCTGCCTGGGACTGCGTAGAGTCCAAATAAGAAACTTTGCAAGGTAAACTGGGTTCACACCTCTTAGAGAGATGTCAGTTCTGATGATAGTAATGAAGAGATTGTGGAATTGCTGACTGCTTTCATAGACACGTTGAACCTTATTCTTCACAGTGACTTACGTAGTGTCAGAGACTGCAGCAGAGTTATTTTTTACCATTATTTGTCAGGAAAGGCAATCAGCAGTTTTTACCTTTTCTGCCAACACTGTGTGTTCCCCTTAGAAATGAAAGCAAAACTCAACCCATACTCAGACCTCTCAGAAAAAAATACTGACTGCAATGGCATAGAATCATAGAACCGTTTGAGTTGGGAGGGACCCTTAAAGGTAGTCTACTTCAACCACCCTGCAATGAAATCAGGTTGCTCAGAGCCCCATCCAGCCTCACCTTGAATGTCTCTAGGGATGGGGCTTCCACTACCTCACCAGACAACCTCTCCTCTTTTATTGAAACCATTTCCCTTGTTCTATCATAACAGACTCTGCTAAAGAGTTTTTTTTCTTATAGCCACCGCTCTCAGGTCTTCCTGGACCCTCCTCTTCTTGAGGCTGAACAGCCTCAGCTCTCTCTGTTCTTGTAGAAGAGGTGTTCCATCCCTTGGATCATTTTTGTGGCCCTCCTCTGGATGCGCTCCAACAGGTCTATGTCTCTCCTGTACTGAGGACTCCACATCTGGACGCAGTACTCCAGGTGAGGCCTCACCAGTGCAGAGCAGAGGGGCAGGATCACCTCCCTTGCCCTGCTGACCACGCTGCTTTTGATGCAGCCCAGGGTAGTGTTGGCTTTCTGGGCTGTGAGGGCACACTGCTGGCTCATGTGCCCCCAACTCCCCTTTGACAGGGCTGTGCTCTATCCTTATATCCCTCAGCTTGTACTGATAGCAGGAGTTCCCATGACCAGGTGCAAGACCTCGCACTTGGATTTGTTGAATCTCATGAGGTTCTCCTAGGCCCACTGTTTGAGCCTTTATAGGTCTCTCTGAATGGCATCCCATCCCTCAGGTGTGTTGACTGCACCCCACAGCTTCGTGTCATCTACAATCTTGCCGAGGGTGCACTCAATCCCACTGTGGATGTCATTGATGAAGATGTTAAAGAGTGTCTGTTCCAATACTGCCTCCCAAGGGAAACCACTAATCATGTTCTGCACAACAAAAACAACAAGACAGTATCTTGCAAAATCTGTCCTTGTCCTAATCTAGCTGCCTTTCAAACAATTCCAGTGCTCTCAGTCTGACTGAATGCTTCTAAAGAGCCTAAACTGCGCATATAATGAAAATGAATACCGTGGTTAACATCTAGTAGAGTGAAAGCTTGGCAGTGGTTGACTACTGAAAGCTCTGTGTTGGATCCTGATCTGAGACAAAGCCACAGTTTCATTCAGGTGTAACTGTGTGTGCAGTTGGGTTGCTGTGGCATTGGCTGTGTAGTTTAACTCCTCAGCAGAGATCCACCACGTGAAGGAAGGACAGTGCCAGCTCCACCATGGAGTCATTTAGACCCCAGACAGATGTTGCCATTTTGCTGGGAGGATAAACATGGGATGGCTGCTCCCCTCCGTCACTCTTCTGTCATCTGCAAATGCAGGTTGAATGATCCTAAACTCTAAAACAACAAACAAGCAATGAACACATTGCTATTCAACTGCATCGAGCCCCGAAATGTATTCACCTTTCCCTGCCAGAACAAAATGAGATGAGATTTTAAAAAATACTTATTCTGTTCCTTTACAGTTCCCTTATGTTTTGTGAGAGTAGAGGCATTAGTGGTATCAGATGATGCCACTTTAACAGAAAAGCCACAAATTATGTCCTGGGAGGGGGGGAAGAAGTGTGCCCTGAAGAAGGTGTATTTCAAGGCTTGTTTTCAGGCTCATAACTGGAAGAGAGCAGTGCTTTTTACTGATGTGTCTTGCAGCCTCGGTGCCTGGGATGCCTGAGTGCTGCAATGGAGCACAGAGACAGTGAGATGATTTCTAACACGAGAGAGAAAATATATTCCTGCTTTGAGTCAGGGCTGTACTCCGGGACCCAGAGGGAGAAGGGGCAAAGTCAGTAAACACTGAGCCGAGTCTCTTTCCAAAACAAAATTTAAAACTCAAACACTGACTTCTCAAAAACACACAGAGGGATCATGGTTTTTCTGGGTTGCTGCAGGAAAGTGTAATGCAGAGTGTGTTTGATTCATCACCTCTGGAATCTTGAAAGGCATTTGATCTAAAGGGTATTTTATCTCCTAAGATCTCCCCTCAGTTCCTTTGCTCTCCCGCAGTGGATGATATCACTGATATCTAAACCAAGAGAGAGGTGGTTGCCTGGAAGCTACAGTCACAGTGACACTCTGCTCTTGTAAGGAAAACAGAGCTTTGAGGTGTTTTTCTATACTTATGCTTTTTCTGTGATCAAATTATGTCATGGATTTACTTTAAGTTTGTAAAATAGTAATGGAATATAAGGCGGAGAAGAAAGAAGTGCAGTACTGGGAGCAGACAGCCAATGCTGTACTGAATCTTAATGAAACAAGGTAGGAAGTACCAGCTCCCAGAGACACGTGTTCCTTCACATCTTTTCATTAAGCACGCCGGTGTTTCCAGCACTCTCCCTTGTCAGCAAGGTGAGCAAACCCGCTGTCACATTGCTCTGACCTTCCCTCTCCCTTCACCACCTGCTCCTCAGGAGCCATCAGCTCTCTGGGAGATGTATTAGGAAATTCCTCTATGCCTTCTGCTAAAATCGTGGTTTGGGTTGCCCTGACCAGCAGCTGGCAGTCTCCCAGGCCACTTTCAAGACAATTCCCCTGCATCTGAGCCAGGCACAAAGGAGACGGTTTGGCACAGAACAGAGGAGCATTAAGAGTGGATTTACTTCAGACCAGAATGATCCCAGAGGGGCTATTTTCAACTGAATGAACCAGGCTTGTCCGATTGTTTATGATCTCAGAAGTAATGAAGAAGACCTGGCAGAAAAAGAGATACAAACATACTGTGCGACAACTTAAAGCAGTATATCCCTTTGAAAGCTCCTATTTCCTCTTGGTTCATGAGGCTTTTTAGCAACAGGAAGTTATCTGAGCAGACAAGGCAGCAGCCCCTGCCCACAGGAGTGTTCTCACCTCTATCCTTCTGTGGGTAAATTGCACAGCGATTCTTGCACATCACTCCCTCTTAACAGGTGATGGAGCTGAGGCACAGTTCAGATAAGTGACTTGCCTTTGGTCACAAAGCAAATGAGCAGCAAGAAAAGATCATTTCCCAGCCCCGGGCTTTTCAGAGTGCATTAAAGTCTTAAGGCAAGGTTTTCAAGGGAGTCTTGATTGCTCTGTGGTGGTATGTCAGCAATGAAGGCCAAGTTAGAGCAGAGCTCAGCCCACGTGCACTCCCAGCACTGCACTCTGCACCTTTATGGCTGACAAACATCAGTAGAAATCATCTGTACCAGAACAAAATCATAGAATCATAGAATCATAGAATCATAGAATGGCCTGGGTTGAAAAGGACCACAATGATCATAGACTTTCAACCCCCCTGCTATGTGCAGGGTCGCCAACCACCAGACCAGGCTGCCCAGAGCCACATCCAGCCTGGCCTTGAATGCCTCCAGGGATGGGGCATCCACAACCTCCTTGGGCAACCTGTTCCCCCTCCTGTTTATATGCTCCCTTCAAGTACTGGGAGGCCACAGTGAGGTCTCCCCGGAGCCTTCTCTTCTCCGAGCTAAACAATCCCATTTCCCTCAACCTTTCCTCATAGGAGAGGTGCTCCAGCTATCTGATCATCTTAGTGGCCCTCCTCTGGACCAGTTCCAAGAGCTCCACGTCCTTTTCCCCAAAATGCAGACTTGAAGGAAGAGAAATGGGGCATCATATTGCTGGAAGCACCACGAAGAGCAGTTGCTGCAGCAGTTCCTGGCTCTGCGTTAGGGGCTTCGAGACGTTGCTGTTCCCTTCAAGTGCTATAATCCAAATTCCCAGTAGAGGGCAGACAAAACACTTCTAGAGAAGGGATCTCCGTGCTAAAGCCGTACGTGTGTGGGATAACTGTGTGTAATTTGGAACAGGAGGTCTGCGCTGGGGAAGCACCAGGGCACAGACAGAGGAACAAAATGATGTTTGTATCACCCACAAGAGCAAGGCTGGAGCGTCGGTTCAACTTCTTCCAGAGAAGCACAAGCTGGTTTATACTTTTAAATTGAGTATAGCTAGAGTGGCTACGTGGTAAATAATGTGAATTAGCATAAGCAAAGTACCTCTCATCTTGTGCCTATGGATATTGCCTTACAAACAGTGATGGGGCCATGCAAGTACAGCGAACAGTGAGAAAGGTTAAGCAGAGAGTTAGCATATCCTCTCTGGGCAACAACTTCAGCCCCTCCTGACTGCCACAACCAATGGTGGGATTTTCCCTCCCTTGTGGTGTTGACCACTCTGCGGCTGCAGGCAGTAACAGCTTGTGCTTCATCCTCACCCATTTTTCCACAGCAAGGCAGACAGGTTTCTTTGTACCTTATTGCACACGGGAGAAGTGTGGCTGTAGGCATCAGCACATCTTTCTTCTCCTTCTTTCTCTCCCCACAAGATCCCTCTCCAGGTGAGCCTGCCTGAGGTAAGGGTGCTGGGAACAGATCTCCCTCACCACCCATTCTGCTTCTCCGAAGCAGGCTTCCACACTGATTCACTATAACCCAGACTAGGAAAAGTAGATTTAATCAGAGTTTATTTTCTGCTTCCTTCCTGGTGCAGAACCAGGAGCAGAGCTCTGGGGGACAGGCAGCAGGAAAATGACTCCCACCCTGAAGGCCCTAGGGCTGGGACAGTGCCTATCGCTGGGGTTATTCCTCTCAGTTTCCCAACCTTAGAGTTGGAATTCACTGAACTCAGGAAGACAGGCGCAGCGGTGTTCCCTACTGCAAGAGCCGTGGATTTTGAAAGGCACGTGTCCCCTCTGTTCTGGAAGGGTCATACCTGCTGGCACAGCCCGGTGGGTGGCAGTGAATCTCCCTCCATCTCCCTCTAGTCAAACGAGCTGATGAAATTGGTGGAGACGTGACACTACAGGCAGTAGTCTCCACAGTTATCACATCAAAGGCTAAAGAGGAGGTGTGCCTGGAAATGAATTACATCGGTGGCCCTAATGAGCCAGAGAGGAGCCCTTTGGGCAGCAGCGTGTGTTTTCACCACACTGAGGCAAGTGAATACCTTGCAAAGAGATTTTCACAGCACATTATTGGGAGAGAAGGAAGAAGCATTAATCCTGAAGTGCAGTCCTGACAAATGAGGTTAAATTACATATTCTCTATCTGGCTTGTACTGTAATGTGTGAATGTAGCGCTGCTGGATACCGGCACTTGCTGGGGAGAGGTATGTGGAATTCAGCACAGGGCTGTATTTGATGTCTTCCAGACTCTTCCAAGGGATCAGATTTCTCTACCCAGAGGTTATCAATGCCTCTACCAACATTCCTTGCCCTGGTAACTGTGAGAACTACTTCAGGTGATGTGGTTCTCATGCACAAATCTTCATTGCTCCAGAGAAAATATTCTCTTGTATGAAAGAAAGACTGTTCTACACAAGTCTGTGGCAGTGGGTGGAAACTCAACTCAACTCAGGGACTCAACAAGGTGACTTTGGCAAGGATCAGATGGATCTCAGCACCTGTTCTCTCTCACCATGAAGTTGCCTCGGGGGAGCATTTGATGATAAATTTTGTACAAAATTTCCTTGTCTTGCCTTAAATAAAGATACTGTAATATAGAGAGATGGCCTTTATTCTGCACAGTCTTATGAATTCTTTTTTGAGGCCTCCTGGAGAATTTCAAGGCTGTACCATTGATTCCACAAAGCCCAAAACATGCATTGGCTAGAGCTGTAAAGTAGGCCCTACTTGTTGCTGGTGTTCTGGGGTGCATGAAAAGCGTCATCTTGGGAGCACAAGTTCTCAGCCTAAACATTTCTGCTCCTAGGCAGACGATGGAGGTTTTTTGTACTCTTCTTCTTGAGCTAGAGATATCAGAGGGTGAAAAGCCACAATAAGCAATGTGAATCAAATCTGTGAAGAAAGGATTAACTATACGACTGCTGGACCCCTCTTCCTATCATGTGTAGAGTCCTCTCTGGTTGACAGTTTATTGTCCCCTACCCTGGCACGCAGAGGCAACATGATATTTCACTGCCAGTGGCAAAGAGACCAGCAATTTGCTATCCAGGAGACTTCAGCTCAATCCAGCCACTGCCACGGTTGCAGTGAGGATTATCTCCACACACCAACCGTTGAGGATGAGAATTAGGAAAAATTGCCCAACCCGAGATAAGAGAGAGCCATTTGCTCTCAGAATGAGGGCTGACTTCCCTGTATTCGTTTATCTGGGAAGAATTCATATATGCTGATTGCAGCTAATCGAAAAATTTCCTACAGGGTACTTTTCCCCCAGAAAATGCTGAGTCAGGAGAATCAAAATGCTTCACGTGAATGTCTTCAATCTATCAAAAATGTTGGCAGAAACCAGGTAGCAGCATCCAGGATTCTCAGCTACCCAGCCAGAGAAGCAGACCCAAACAGGGAATGGGATGGAGCACAACAGTAGGATGGAGAGGACTGCTGGCCTCAGAAGTTGCTTGGTCTGGCATCATCCAGATCCCATCCTGGGATGGAACTCGTTTCTCTCTGAAACGCTCTGGGAGGGGACCACAAGAGGTACAAAACCTGATATGTTGCTGCTTCTCTCAGATTTTTCACAAAAGCCTGCGCTGCTGGAGCTGTGGTTGAGCTGCTGCTCCAGACATAAATAACACTGTTGGGAGTTTCTGGGAGAGAAGTGCAAGACCCAGCTCCAGGATGTTTAGTATCACAGGATTTTCCATGCAAGTCCAGATTACGCAGTGAGCTCACCCTTACTATATTCACTAGTGATTTGGGCAATGGAGTAGAAAGTATACCCTTTAAGCATGCAGATGACAAGATGACTGTCGGCGTGCTTGAGGATAGCATTCAATTCAAAGCAATTTACAGAAATTGGGGAAATGGTCTGAAAACACAGGATGCATTTCAGTGAGGACAAGTGCAAAATTTATGCTTATAGGAATATAACCAAAATTGCAAAAATTGGGTCTGCCTGCTTAGGCAGCATTACTGCAGTAAAGAATCAAAGGTCTTCGCAGATCACAAGCTGGGTATCAGACAAATATGCTGTGAAAAGGGCAAACAGCAGAATGGGACGTGGAGATGAGAGTACAGACTGCAGGCATCAGACTCCTGAGGCACTTGCTTCCACCACACCTCCTGCAGTGCAAGTGGACAAAACATCTTGGAATCAGGACACAGGATTTCAGGAGAGACAGGCAACTTGCTGCCTGCACCCAAGGCAATCCCACAGAACGGAGGAGCCTGCACTTGGCTTGTTGCACTGACTGCCATGAAAGCCAGTGGGTTAGACAGCTAGATGCCTTGCTAGTGCAATTTAATTTGGCTTCAAAGCTAGTGCAATACACCAATTTACACTTCCTTAGAAATGATGTGTAAAATCTGATGCAGAAGTTCAGTTAGTCATTCCCTCTTCAGGTTCTCTAGCATACCAATATGTAGCAGGAGAGTGGTATGTTGTGAAAACGCAGTGTAGTGGCTAAAACACCTGGCCTGACCCCAAAGAGCATGTGAAAGGCATGATATTTCTGACATCCTTCATCAGATTTTACCATCTCATTTTATTGCCAACAATCAAACAGTGCCTTTTGGAAAGAAAGAAAGCAAATAAACAAAAAGATAAGGTTGAGAGCACAGAGCTTTTCCAATTCATAAAATCATATGAATCATAGAATGACTTGGGTTGGAAGGGGCCTTTAAGGTCATCTAGTTCCAGCCCCCTGCTATAGGCAGGGACACCTCCCTCTAGACCAGGTTGCTCACAGTCCCATCCAGCCTGGCCTTGAAGGCCTCCAGGGAGGGGGCATTCACAGCCTCACTGGGTGACCTGTTCCAGTATCACACCACCCTCATAACTGTCTTTTATTCTTTTTTTTACTTCTCTTGAGGAATTTAATCTTCTGTTATATTGTGCTGTGATTTCTTCACCATCTCCCTAATACTGCAAACCTGAATGGATAACATCACAGTATCTGTAATAGATAGGGACAGCTTTGAGAGCAATGACAAAAACGCGCTGCAAAATTACTCTGTACCATAGGGTACCTGCAGCACTTGCTGGTGAAGTTATCTCAGGGGAACTGCTTTCTGCCAACTCTTTGCTTGGATAGAGAGAGCAATGTGTGCACTCATATATTTACTAGGTATTATCCTTCAACGATTCTCCTTCAGCAGGAACCAGTCGCAGCACAGACCAGCAGCAAAACGTTACTTTCTGTATTACGCTATTGATTTTCCAGTGCTCCAGGTTTAGCATTTGGCCTACATTTGGTGCTGCGTTCATTTAAGTCCCGCAGATCTGAAAGAGGGTGTGGAAGAACTGACCAAAGCTCAGTAGTAGCCCCAAAGCTCTGGGCAAAAGCTGGTGTGGAAAAGGAAAGCAACAGAAAGCTTCAGCAGAGAAGAACACCTTTCTTTCGTGTATTTGATGCAGAAGAGCGCAAAATAACCAGAGGTTAAAGTTTAGATAGAAATAATAATAATGAAAGCATGCATTCCACAGGCTCTGCTTGCATGAATTATCTCCTTGAAGGCTATTTTGATCTACTCCTCTACCTAGACTGAATTGTTGGAGAGCCATTTAATTGCACAAGGATAATAATGTTTAGCACTTCAGCATTATTTGAAGAGAACCAGACTGCCCAAGACCTTGAATCCTTGCTGCGTGACTCTCAGGAGGATGCCAGCAGAGCACCCCATAAACAGGGGAGCACAGGGAGCTGCCTTCCAACATAGCTTAAGAGGATACATGCGGCATGTCTGTGATGGCAAAGGGCATGAATGGCCCCAGGTACTTGGTGTGTCAGCCTTAGGGGCAGCGGGAGGCTCAGAGAAGGCAGGCATCTTTAGCAGCTTTCTGCTTAATACTTTATGATACTAAAATTCTACCTCATCATTACCTGATCAGAAACAAACAGTAGTAATGCAAACAACTGGCTTACTCATTTATAACTTTAATGATCAGGAAAAGAAAGGAATTAAAAGAGGTGACCTTGGAAGTGAAATAATGCTTTTCAAATATGAAATGTATACCACATGGCTGAGCTCCTTTCACTGCCCACACAGTATTGCCCATGACACCAGTCCTGCTGGGAAAGGCTCACTTCCAAAGTGGGTGGGAGCAGGACCCATAGAATCATAGAATGGCCTGGGTTGAAAAGGACCATAATGATCATCAAATTTCAACCCCCCTGCTATGTGCAGGATCACCAACCACCAGACCAGGCTGCACAGAGCCACATCCAGCCTGGCCTTGAATGCCTCCGGGGATGGGGCATCCACAACTTCCTTGGGCAACCTGTTCCAGTGCGTCACCACCCTCTGGGTGAAAAACTTCCTCCTAATATCTAACATAAACCTCCCTTGTCTCAGTTTAAGACCATTCCCCCTTGTCCTATCACTATCGACCCTTGTAAACAGCCATTCCCCCTCCTGTTTATATGCTCCCTTCAAGTACTGGGAGGCCACAGTGAGGTCTCCCCGGAGCCTTCTCTTCTCCGAGCTAAACAATGCCAGTCCCCTCAACCTTTCCTCATAGGAGAGGTGCTCCAGCCCTCTGATCATCTTAGTGGCCCTACTCTGGACCTTCTCTAAGAGCTCCACGTACTTTTTGTGCTGGAGGCCCCAGGCCTGGACACAGTACTCCAGATGGGGCTTCACAAGAGCTGAGTACAGGGGGACAATCGCCTCCCTCTCCCTGCTGGACACTCCTCTTCTAATGCAGCCCAGAACACAGTTGGCCTTCCAGGCTGCAAGCACATGCTGCTGGCTCACATCCAGCTTCTGGTCTGCCAAGACCCCCAAGTCCTTCTCCGCAGGGCTGCTCTCAAGGAGATCTTCCCCCAGTTTGTATAAAAACATGGGATTGTCCCAGCCCAAGTGCAGCGCCTTGCGTAGCAGTGATTGGTGTGGGAAGGAGGCAGCATGAGGATGGTGGTAGTAGGGCTGCTGAGACTTGTGCAGTGAGACAGCAATGTAGTGGTCCTCTGCATAGTTGGGGGCTCCTGTCTGCTGAGGGAACTGCACCGAGATAACACCAAGATTCATTTCTGCGTATATTAAATTCATGCGTAGGTGGCTGCCATGGGACAAATTATCTGACGACAAACTTTGTTAGAGTGGCCTGAGGCAAAGGGCAGACATTCCTTCATTTGCCATAGTGCTCTGCAGAAAAAGGTACAGCAGCAGTGGCAACACAACAGAGTATAGTGACTACAAGCTTGCTTGTATGCTGGAGGCCACATTATCAGCACCCTGAGATGAATCCCTTACTGACACATCACTGGAAGTCAAGGATGCCCATTTTATCCCACAAGAGTTTAGAGTCTGTTCATCTCTAAATTAAAAACCAGAATAACAACCAGCAAATTGGTCCTCTCCATTTTCATATCAACTAAGTTTGGTCATTTTCAGGAAACGCCCCATTACTTTAAACAATTACAACCATTGTCACATCTCCAATGAGTTTAGTTTGGCTTTTAGTGTCTGGTGGGAAAACCAGCAAGCACAGCTGCTACGTTTAAGACTGCTTCGTAGCTGGGTGCTCCTGAAACATTTTTGATTCACCGCTTTATGGATTTGCCCAAGCTGTACCAAGATATCTGAGCACATACTGGCTTCAAGCAGGCAAATTGTCCCATTGCCTTTCTTCTGCCCACTCCCCATGGAGCGGCTCACCTTCCGAAAGTTCGGTGCCTCAGTAGATTTTTTTCATTCTTCTATGCACCGTAGCCAATGAGCACTGATTCACTTCAAGGACTAATATTAGCCATAAAATAGCACCTCAGATCCATGCAGACTATTTTTGGAACTGTATCGAACTACTTCTGCTGAGTTGATGTGGTAGCACTGCTTATATTCCAGATTATACATGCAGTTTTCTGAGGGTAAAATATTCCTTTCCAGAAGTTTTCATTAACAGTCTCTATTACCTACATAATTGGATGGCAGCATTTAGCAGTGATTAATTGAAACTTAACATGCGTTTGGGGATTAAAAAATGCTGCCCTTACCAGCCTGTCCCAGAGGAGAAATGTGAAGGGAAAGCAGGAGCTGGCTTTCCTGTGTGATGAAGACGCATGGTACCATTCTCAACAGAACAGAGCATTTCTCGACAGTGTTCTGATAACAACTATAATTAGGTATTCAATCACATACAGGGTAAGACCAGACAAACAAATGCATGTCTGCTAAGGGAAATAGCCCATGGAAAGATTATATGTTTGCTGAACTAAAAGTAAAACGTATAATGGAAGCTCTTAATGCTCTGGAGCCTAGCACTTGCCCAACAAACTGCCTATTTTCCTATACAGGCATCAATCAGAGCTATCCTTGTGATTCCTACTGCGCTACACCATGCATGTCCATGTCTGGAGGTGTGACCCTAAGCCTAGTACCACTAACAGAAATCTTTCACTTACACTCATCAATTTTAGGTCAGATTTCATGATATGAGAGTGGCCTCTGAGCCTGAAGGACAGCTTGTTGTCCCTCACATCTACAAGTTGTAATAACAGTCAAACTTGCTGAGGGACCACAAAAACCCCTGTATGATCTCCTCTGCCCCTGTGCCTGCAGAAGTTAATGGCCATCCCACGTGGAGGAAAGGGGCATTGTTTGCAATTAGCCACAAGTGATTTAACATGACAAAGCAAAATAAAGGCATTGGAATTTATTCTCTACTTCTGTATTCTAGACTACAACCTTCTGTAGCGGACTGTGCGCTTCAAATACGTGAAACCATGCCGTGTGTGTCCTCTTCGCTCTGCCTTCACTGAAGGAGAAACACCATATGAAAAGATGATCCTCCTTATGTCATGTGCTCTGTGATAGCTGACCCTGCCAAGAGTATAAAGTTTTAAGAGGAAGTGTTTAATTAGAAATCCTACTGCCAAATCATTCTCGTTTCCTTTCTCTGCAATAATCCACAGCAGTACTTACATGTACACATGAACTCTGCAGGATTTTGTAGTGGTTATTTCAGGGAAGATGCATATAGCTTCCTCTTTGCTCTTATATGGTCTTTTAATTCCTATAAATGGTCATCAAATTGGAGAAAAATGGCAGCTCATCTGACAAAACTACCTGCCACATGGTCTCACCGCTATGCCTCTGCATGAGCTGCTCTTCTGCTGCCCTCTTCTTGCCCTAGCCAGTCCCTGCCACTGGAGTGAATGCACACACAGGAGGAGCCATGGCTATTCACCAGCATGCCAGAAATAAGAATAAAAGTGGTTTTCTTTCAGCCAGCTCAATTAGCTGATGTATCTCATGACTGTAGAAACATTAGAACCACTGCTACCAAGTGGTTTAAGAAGAGAGGAGGGAGGTGGTGCTGCCAATGTTTCTGCAGCAGCCTGCAATTAGAGTGATTGAAGCCAACTGTGAAACCAGAAGGTGTTCTGATTTCTCTCCTGCTTGTAGAGGGGAACTGGGCAAGCATAGCCTGAAAGCACAAAAAAGGACCTAGTTTCTAGGTAAGGATCAAACTGGTCTACCTATAGGCCAACTTAAAAGATATATGGAGACAAGGTGGGAAAAGTACTGGTAAAGAGATAATGCCACAGACTGAAGAGCTGCAAGTCGCACTGAAGAATCATCTTTCCTTCATAGTGATCCTGCATGACACCATGCAAGTAATTTAAATCAGCTATTCACAAGTAGCACTTGTTAGTTTGTCCATAGTTTCCCAGGTGTCTGATACAAGGCTCTGGACCAATGAATGGCTGCAAATTAAAGCAATGTTTCAAAAAGTTTATTTGCAAAGAGGAGCTCATTGATCTCTGGTGAAGGGTCAGGCAAGGTCTGAGGCAGGTAGGAACTAACACGGTCTCTTAAACCTAAAGATGAGAAAGGATTTGGGTAGACTATGGAGTCCTGCTTGGTTTTCATGCAGAGATGCTCTGAATGGCCATGCGTTACCCCCTTCTTGAAACAAGCCTGAAAATAGAGGTTTTGTTCTCTTTTCCCACCCAAGTCAGATACCTGGAGGTGACCCCAGTTTGAAACCACAGTGCCCTGGATCCCTGACAGTTACAGACATGGTGCTGGGAAAGCTCATTTTTGGTTCCTGTAAGGCAGTGCCACCACCAAGGTGGGATAAATACCAGCCCCTGCTGCACAGGCGTGTAATGGATTAAGTAGCAGATACATTAAATGATCCCTAACTATAATTAGCTCCCTCTGTGCTTCTAACACTACAGCCTCATACAAATGATTTCTAATGACACATGCAGCGACTGGGAACAGGGTAATAGCTATTTAAACAGTTGCTGATCCCTGAGCTGGTACATGACAATGTATTTTACAATGATTGAGAAACTCTGGATATTTTTTAAAAGTGCTGGAGCCATTGACCTAGAGAAATGCTCTGTTCGGATAAGAACAGAAATGATGCCCTTCCCCTAGTGGTAACAGATTGTTAGACACTTCCAGTCTCAATTGTGCCCATTACCACTCTTACCCTACAGCATGATTAGCAAAACAAATAACCTTCTCCCAACTCATGCCTATGGTGTAGGCATCCAAGCAGAGTTACGATGGTCTTCCTGAAAACATTCTTATCTAAGTGGTTCTCTGCAGCTACATTAACATACCTACTGCTGAGAACTGGAATCTTGCTCTCCTAATACTAAAGCATAGACCTCATCGCTGAATAGGACCTATAAGGTGTATCAAGGCCATGAGGCTGCTGGCCGTGCTGGTCATGTGGGGCATCTATGCATGAACCAGGCTGCAAAATCAGGGACTGTAGCCTGCAGTTTCAAAATGCGAGGTACTATGATTTGGGTTTTTTTTTTAACAATCTCTTTTGATCTTGTTCCTCAAGCTAAGGATGATAATGAGGTTTTTATTCAAGAACAGTCTTTTGGTTCAAGGAGCATGGAAAATTGCAGCTTTTGGGAATCATGAAGCCTGAAAGCAAAGACTCAAAAGAAAGCAAGTTTGCAACTTCAGCTATCTTGTTAATAACGAGCCAGTGCTAATTACATATAATCTACTCACCAAAAATAAGCAGAAAGTGCCACAGTTCTTGAAAAGCACATAATTCCTAAAGAAAACTTCATTTCTTACGTGAGCTGAAAATTTGACTTCGTTAGATGTTTGCTTTTAATGAAGAAACGATGTCATAATATGTTTCACCTGACCTTGAAATGGCAACACGCCTTATTCTGTTTGGCGATTGGGTTTCACTTCACAGGAAATGGAGAATAAATTTAATTTTCTCTTCTATAAACACGTACATACTGATTTAAATGTGATCTGCTGCTATTTGAATACTACAGGGCTACCTCAGCACAAAGAACTGCTGCCAGCAAACCATGATATGCACTCAGAAGGCAGAACATCATGAGTGACAGGGGGCAGAAGATAGCTCCTACAACTGCCCAGGTCTGAGAGCTGATACCTAAGCCGGTGACTGATGCCATACTATAGCCTGCACTGACTGTGCCATACTTAAAACTGCTTCACTGTAAGGAAGACGAAAATACATTTCATCTGTAGTGCTCTTTGTTTGCAGCAATAAAAGCTAGAAGCAGAATTGCAGCTTTTCAGGTAAGCAGTATTTCTCCATTTTCAGTTTGGAGGGTTCAAGATTGCAGTGAAGTACAGATCAGGAGTACAAAGAAACCAAACTGAGGGTGAACCAAGTATTCTAGGAAATTTTACCTAGCTTTATTTAAAATGTACCTTATTGTTAAAGACATGAGTCTGTGTGACAGTGGTATCACCAAGCAGCAGAAGAGAGAGAAAACTTTTATATCTATCTTTTGTCTGAACGTTAATCTGCATTTGTTTAAAACAAGCTTGGTAGTCTTTACCAAATTCATTTGACAGTGAAGCTGCTATACCCTGAGATACCCTGGAGAGGTAGGGGATGCCCCATTGAAACACTCAAGGTCAGGCTGGATGGGGCTCTGAGCACCCTGATCTAGCTGTAGGTGTCCCTGTTCATTGAAGACGCCCAGAGGCATGCCTCTTGCCTCACCTGAGACATCTAAAGGTTAGATGTTCAGGTCTGAACTAGTCTCCTTGGGCTGCCTTTGTCATCAATGGAGAAAAACTGGTGTGTCAAAAGAGTTAATCATTTATCTTTGAAACTTCTCTTATGGGAAGACATTATGCCCTGGAGGAAACTAGATCTCTCCCCTGATGGCAAAGGGGGCATAGGATGACTGGCTCCAGTTTAGACATCTAACGTTTCTATGTCTGAAGTTAGATGAGGTTAATTTCATCCTTGGTTACCATTCTCTCAGGTTAAAACAGTATCAAGAAAGGTTATATCTTGAATTCACTGTGAAGAGATCCAAACTGCCCATGGCAGATGAGAAACCATTTCAGAGACAAGTCTATCTAGTTCCAATTTGCACTAAATGGGAAGCAAGATCAGAGCCTTTAACAGTATCTGTGCTTTCCACCTTTCTTCTGCTCTTTGAGAAACAGTCTTTAGTCATTTAAATCAGTTTTATGCCACTATCAAACTTCTTTTTTCTTTTTTATTTTCTTGAAAAGCATTTCTACCAGTTTTGTACTCTGATGACTCCAGGAGAATATGACCATATTAAAGGGAACAAACCATGACTGTCAGGTCACAGGAGCATTGGATCCTGAGATCTGTGTCTGCACTGAGCATTTTTTTGGCTTCCATGAAAGCAGAACACTCTCTCTGATTTCATGGCTACAGTCTACTGAGTTCAAATTAATGAATATAAGACAGAGGTATAGTTTTACTTTCTGAAAGGCTAAGACTAATGCACAGTCTCTCTGAACTCTCTCTAGTTTCCTATAAGTGTGTTTGCTGCCCTTGTAGGTTTGCACATAAGCAGCAATTGTCATCTTTAGTGTAGGAGGTTAAATAAAGCAAAGGTAAAATTAATCATTATCAAAATTCAACAGAAGGTGGGTGGAAGGGTGAAATCAAACTTAGGAGTGGAGGGGATCTAGTCAGATCTGGGTATGTTAACAAAACCTTATTCTTCCCCTTTACTAAACCCTATTGTAAAGACGTTTGCTGCAATGACAAGAGATGTAATCGAATGCATTTATCCTAACGATAAGTTAAAAATAAACATCTGATTTTTGTAAAGCTTAAAGAAGATTTCTGCAAACATGGCACCTGAACACCCAGACAATGTTACTGCTCTGTCAGACCCTTCGACAAATTGCAAGGATGAAAATTTCTTACAGGTGAAATCCTACCTCTCTGCCTTTTACGGCCTAATCTTCCTGGTGTGCTTCCCAGGGAACATTGTGACCATTTTTGTTTACTTTGTCAAGATGAGGCCCTGGAAAGGCAGCACCATCATTATGCTAAACCTGGCTGTCACTGACCTACTGTATGTA
Source organism: Gallus gallus (assembly GCF_016699485.2). Taxonomy (NCBI): domain Eukaryota; kingdom Metazoa; phylum Chordata; class Aves; order Galliformes; family Phasianidae; genus Gallus; species Gallus gallus. The sequence continues at coordinate 145,535,649 of NC_052532.1, forward strand.
GCCACACTTCCTTTCTTTATACACTACTCTGCTAATGGAAATAACTGGATTTTTGGAAACTTCATGTGCAAGTTTATTCACTTTGGCTTCTACTTCAACATGTACAGTGGTATTATCTTCCTTAGCTGCTTCAGCATCTTCCGCTTTCTTGTAGTCGTCCACCCAGTTAGATGCTTTTTTATTCAGAAGAAGAGATGGGCAGTGGTGACTTGCACAGTAATTTGGATGATTTCCCTGGCAACGATCAGCCCCTTGGGCACCTTGATCTCCATAAAGCATTCACAGAACAGGACGATCTGCCCAGACTTGTCTTCTGCAGAGGACCTTGGCGCGACTCGATGGTATAACTGGCTGCTGACGATATTTGCCTTCTTCTTGCCCCTGGTGACAGTAACTCTGTGCTATGCACTCATTATTCATGCCTTGGCCACAGGGCCCCATACGCAGGCTTGCTACAAACAGAAGGCTCGCAGGCTTGCCATCGTCCTCTTGGTGGTCTTCTATGTGTGCTTCCTCCCCTTCCATGTCTTTCAGGTGATTCGGATTGAGCTTCGTGTGCGAGTGGCTAGCTGCAATCTCAAGAATACGATCCTTTTTATATTTATTCTAACTAAACCTTTAGCAGCATTAAATACGTTTGGAAACTTGTTGCTCTACGTAGTGGCAGGAGATAGCTTCCAGCACGCGATCTTCTCACTCCTCAAGTTTTGGACACACAAGAACTTGAAATAGAAAAGACTGATGCCACAAAAGAGCTACTCAGAGAGAGTCCAAACCTGCCCATAACCAGGCAGGCAGAACCTCTCCTCAGTCAGAGTACTCAGGCTCGCACTGCCAATGCCAAAGGAGAATTTATCTGTTTTGTGTTTTGGAGTTACACATCATCATAGCAAATAAGCAACCCCCCCTTAAAAATTACAATAAAAAATGTGAAATAAAATACTGAAAAAAAAAAAGTAAATTTCTCAGACTTTTTTTCTGCATTTATCTCTTGAGTCCTTATTGTCTCTTTTGGAGAACAGCTGATCAACTTCAGCAAAAAGTAGTTGCTTGTTAGTGGCAGATACGCATTCGGGATGGGAGTAATTTCTTTTAATTTTAGTAACTTAGAAGTAAAGTGCCCATTCTAAGTTAGGTGCCTGGATTTGACTTCTTTTCTAATTAAAGAAGAGGGATCAGATACTCCAGAGGACAATTCATCACACCTACTTTAGACCTGCAGAAAGGCTCATCTCACCTCCCTGGAGACCTTGACAGAGTAGATCTCTATATATAAGCTAATCACCTTGGCCTCCTGTTATAAATTTCTACTATGGTGGAGAGAAATAAGCAGTTTTTAGAGTGTGATTCACCTAATTATTCTTGATGCATGCATTTAGACAAGATGAATCATGACCTAGAAGTGCCTGTTTCTCACCGTTGCCCATAAAAGGTAAATAGATCAGGCACAGACCCAAATGTAGGTGCTTTACTTTTATACTGGTCCAGTACAGAGTGGGATGGATTGCTCTCCAGAGGTGGTTAAGAGGGGGCTTATACAACAAGACCCTATTCAGTGCCTTCAGTAATCTCCTGAGCATTAATGGTGCATGCAGTAATACAAGACTACACTTATAAGGATTTTCTGTAGTATTAACTACTATCTGTGGATTCATTTTAGTCCAGGAGTGAGAAACAGGGAGAGACTCTCCATCATGGAGTTTTAGTGACAGGACAAGGGGTAGTGGTTTTAAACTAAAAGAAGGAAGATTTAGGTTAGATGTTAGGGGAAAATTCTTTGGGGGTTGTAAGGCTCTGGAACAGGCTGCCCAGAGGAGATGTGAATATCACATCCGTGAGGTGTCCAAGGTCAGGTTGGTTGTGGCCCTGGGCTGACTGATCTAGTGGATGGCAACCTGGCTCATATCAGGGGATTAGAACTGGATGGGCTTTTAAGTCCCTTCCAACTCAAGCCATTCTATGATTCTATGAGTTTGTAATTCTGTGTAAGTGGATGGATGTATAAGTGGCCCAGATCCATAGAAAACAGAGATTCATATTTGTCTCTTTCTTTACTCACTGGAGCTCTACTTGTTCACACCAAATAAAGAGACAGTTGGACTTGATAATCTCAGAAGTCTTTTTCCAATCTACATCTATCTATGATTTTATGATTCTAAGGAACAGCTTTGGGTAATAACACATCTGACAAGTAATATGGGCCATTTCACAAGAAAAAAAAACCCTATAGGCTCACAGCAAAATAGAAGTCTAATACTCGCAGATACCATCTAGAGAGGTCCCAGCATCAGCTGAGGTATCCCAGCCATCATCAGTACAAAACTATTTTCAACATAGTATTTTGAGACTAGAAGTATGACCACAGAGTGATTCATCTAATGTTTTTGTAGCATCTCTGTTTTATGTTTCATTACTGTCACTCACCAATCTAGAACGTCCATTCATCACTGACAACACATGTTTATATTACAGTGTGAAATATCTCACACTCTACACACTTTGCTGGGTTTGCAGCCTCCCCACTTCCAGTGCTACTCACAAATGCTTGTCCTAGAGACATGAGAGGCAGCTGATACATCACCAGAAGGCAAAGCTGAGAATGACATTTTTTCAGGTTTGAGCATATTGTTAAAAAACCCTTTTTCCTTTTCCCTTTCCTTTTCCTTTTCCTTTTCCTTTTCCTTTTCCTTTTCCTTTTCCTTTTCCTTTTCCTCTCCATCTCCCTCTCCCTTTGCTTTTCCCTTTTCCTTTTTTTTTTTTCTTTTTCCTTTCTGCACCATTTTAAAATGCTAGATGCCTGGAACATCTTCAGTGCTAGCATCATCACCTTGTATAATTTGGCTAGGAATCATTTCGATGAACCAGATCTTGGTTTCTCTGCAACCTAAGAAAAGCAAATATGTAAGTGACTTGATTATAAACTGTAGTTTTACCATTTCAATAGTAGTCATAAAAAAGGAGGAGGTCTATATAAGAGTCTTTTCTGGCTCCTATCCCCTCAGTCAGTGCTGGCATGTAGCTTCTACATCGCTCCATGCTGTGATACCTTCCCCCCTTGAATGTACTCTGTGCAGACGTACTCCCACTTTTCCCCTTCCCTTCTCGCCTCCCATTGCTCCAGCTGCATGCCTGGCATGCTGATTGCTGTAGGGCTGTAGGTCTCAGGAGGCTCCTTCCTGACCCAGTATCCTATGGTGTGACAACAGCCAACTAAAGGCGGTAGTCACACAGTCACAGCTGCTGTGCAGTTGTCAGCATCATTCAGCACCCCACTGTAGTTCATCCTTAGCCTGAGCCAGGGGAGAGAAAGGGAAGGACTACCACAGTGTTATCAAGAAACTGCAAGCATCTGCCATGACAATCACGTCTAATAGCAGAACACAGTCCAGAATTACATCACCACAGATAGGAAGGACAGTTTAGCCATATTAGTATTTTATTAATTTCTGGTTTTACACCTGTATGGGTTTCATGGTTTCTTAGCTTTAATTTTTAACATACTCCTAAGTTTGTCAGAATTGCTGCAATGCAAAAGGTCGAGATTCCTTCCAACGATCTCTAATACATTTGTGTTAGGGGAAAAGAGGAAATAAACTAACCAAGTTCGAGGAATAAAGTGGGCCTGTAACTCAGTCTACTATGGGTAGGGCACCAATCCTTAAAATAAGTAGCATTCTACAGTCATTTACTGCTCATGTTTGTGATGCTCTCACTGCACTGGGTCATACCTGCATTCACACACAAGCCAGAGAGACATAAAGTCAAAACAGATGTTTTGTGGTTCTCAGTAAAGTCCCAGATCTCTTAGCCTGCCTGTGCAAGTAACTGCACAGGCAGAAGGAGAGTACTCACAGAGGACAAGGATGAGTTTTTCTCAGAAAGTACAGGATTTCTCTGGTATCTGATTCCCAGCAGTAGTTGATCCAAAAATGGTGTTTCATTATATAATGATTCCTTATATAATGAAAGCAGCAGCAATCACTCTTGTAAAGCAAATAGTAAGTGTTAGGAATGCTACTGTGTATACAGTGTAATGTTCTGCTCTCATCTCCAGGCTGCCCTTTGGGATTGTTGGGAGGGCTCCCCTGGAGATTTTCCACTGGTCTGTTGGAGGCAACAGATCCATCTCTAGAAGTATAGGAGGCAATGTTCTCATCCCTCAAGCAGCTCTATCAGCCTCATCTCCAGCAAAAGGAGGCTGTGGACTCAAGAAAACATCAGGGAGTGAAACGCTGCTCTCCAGTTGTCTCTACTAAATCACCTTCCAATGGAAAGGAAGGACAGTGAGGATTCTTTTTACACAGGCATAGGAGAAACCCAGCTGGTACCAGCAGCAGTGATGGTGGCAGATTGTCAAGCCTGTTCCCCACACCTGCCTGCTAGCAGTGTGGGGCTTGGAGACCTAGTGACTGACGGTGAAGCAGGGGACAAGGTGAGTCGCACCAGGTGTAACGCATATATACCTGGCTTGTCCTCCACCTCTAAGAAAACAGAAATATCACTATTTTTAAAATGGTGAAAGAGCCCAGCAGATAGTCCAAGCCTACCTGAGCAAGTGCCTTGGATGGGCTCCAGACCCGTATGTGTGCTACGCATGGTAAAGCTTGAGGGACAGTGGAATAGAAGCGGAGAAAAAACCTGCCTCCAGTTTGCTGAGACTCTGTGAGTGAATATGACCCCCGTTTTCCTTTTTCTTCTTTCATAATGTTTTCTCTTTCTCCAGCAGCCTGTGCTCTGGGATGTCTCTGCTGACCCTCCAAGGAGCAGGATGTGTGGATTGACATGCTCAGCACAGCTGTGAGGAGGGAAGGCATCGCACAAAACCACAAAAGTAACCCACAAAACCAAGTCAGCTGGTCACGTGTTGTGTAGAAGTGTGACCACACAGGGCTGGACATACAAAATGCTCTTTGGTCCCGGGACCGTATGGGAAAGAAGAAGCTTCTGCTAATTCATCAGAAGTCTTCATTCTGAAGGAGTAAACCTGACCCTCAGTTAAAGGTATCAGTATTTAAGCACTGTATTTAATACGACGACTGTCAGTAACCTTTCTTTTCTGTATATGTACCAATCCTATGCAAATAGCCACGTAGTGCATCCCCACAGATCCTCAACAGATTTCCCCTTCGTTAAACCACTAACCTAAACATTCACCTCAGTGGCTGTGCATCAGTTTGCATATGCAAACCCTGAGGAAAGGTGACCAGGATGGCTTCACTTAAAATCACATGCAATGGTCTGAGAATCTGAAACACAAACTGTGCTGAGAAGCTGTACCTGTTCTCTAAAGCCTGAACTCCTACAGCACCTTGGGCCAGCACCACAATGATGAAGGCAACGTCAAAATATATCATGGTTTTGCGTAGAAGGAAACAAAGGCTTTGTGGAGGGCTCTGAATTTTACCTAAATCTGACAGTGCACGGGACAACATCGCTGTGTGCTGTGGCCAAGTCATCCACCAGCAAAGAAGGAGGGACAGTCTGGCCAGGAGCTCAGTGGAACGCCAGGCTCTGGTCCTAGAGCTGGCCGACCCTCCCATCCAGCAACACAGAACTACTTTATCTTCCCTTAATTATTTCCCCTGCCACATTTTATCCGCTTAGAGTTATAAGCTCTTTGGGGCAGATGCCTTAGTGAGCGTTTGCACAGCAGGATCAGAATCCCAAATGGACCCTCCTGGCATTATGAAAATTCAATCAAGGGCTTGTGCCATAAAAATGTAAATGATGCAGCTACTCAAGCATTTGTGCTTATAGAGACACAGAAACACAGACGTGCGGATACAGATACACAGGGAAGTGGTACCTAATGTGAAAATGTAATTCTTTCAAAATAACAGTGCTACATTATGTTTAAACCTCTTCCTTGGGTTATGAACGCATATTTCACTTGTTCCTTTTCTCTTCTGTAATACCAGAGCAGCATGATGCTGAGGGCAGAGGTTGGCTGAAAAGAATTCACCTTTTCAGAACAAAAAGAAATGACTACAAAATAATTGTGGCAGTGGGCAAAATCTTCGGGAGCAGTTCTCAAAGCAATGTGGTGACGTTCTGGGTTAAATAAACATGATCACCTCTCAGATACAATTTTCTGCCATGCACAAATTAGTAAGGTTTTACTACTGGTTCCGAAGCCAATCTCTAGCTATTCTGCTTTGTTTATATTTAATATAGGTGGCACCTGGCTATTGAGCTTATTTTTTGTGCCACGGAAACAAGCTCTATTTGCCTATGTGATAAACAGTAATGTTCTGTACTAAAATGGATTTGGCTGTGCATCCAGGGGGAGGCTATTCAAGTGTGGGGCATTTGCTTGTGTAAATTTTGATGTAAATTTTGCTGTTAAGATGTTGATGTTTCAAGACGATTGCGTGGCTCATTTCAGCACTGCACAATTGAGTGTGTCTCACTGTCCAAGTTGTTTACATTTATTCACGTACTTAGAATACAAAGAGCATCCTTATCTGACCTGTTTTGTATGCATATCTAGCATTACATCACCCTCTTATGGTGACTACTTTTGCTTTCTGTAAAGCATCTGTTTCTTTCTCCTCTGGGGGAAAAGATAAATAGAAGCATATCTCTGGCATGCCTTTTTATTTTAAGTTTTCTTTTCTCTTAGCAGTCATCCTAGGTAAGACTCCTTCAACTGACTTCAGATAAAATGGAGGCCTATCTTTGAGTTATCTATGGGTAGTTTTACAGCCAGCAGGGAGGAATGGCAGCTTGGAGGGCCCAGTCAGTCCCTCCTAGGGCAGATGAACTGTATAGGCAGTCAGTGGTGTCCACAGTTCTGACTTCAGTGCCTCTGGCATGATGAACCTGGCCCGCTGTGTCTCATCCATATGATGATCATTATTTCTGTACTGAAAAGTTTGCCAAAAACAAAAACAAAACAAAACAAAACAAAACAAAAAAACCCCCAAACAACTCAACAGATTCAGGTTTTGATGTTATGTTTTAAAGTATAATGTGAACTTTTGCCACACCTTCTGGCTAATCAGTATCTTTAGACAGCGTACTTTAGGAAATTTGTGTTATATTTGTTTGCCTTGCTAAATGAGAAGATGTGGTTATGTGGAACAGAATACAGAACAGAATATAGAATATCCTGTGTGTGTTCTCAGTATTAGTTTTATAGAAAGATTATATATAGATTCATAGAATCATTTGAGTTAGAAGGGACCTTTAAAGATCATCTATTCCAAGCCCCTGCAAAGTATAGGGCCACCTACAGCTAGATTAGGTTGCTCAGAGCCCAGTCCAGCTTGACCATGAATGTCTTCAGGGATGGAGCATCCACCTCCTCTCTGGGCAATCTGTTCCAGTGCTTCACTAGAGCTAGAACACCATATGGATGAGATACAGGAGAATATAATAAAACAGAAAATAATCATAGAATCACCAAGGTTGGAAAAGACCCACAGGATCACCCAGTCCAACCATCCACCCATCACCAATAGTTTAATAATAATGACTGAGCAACAGAACAATAATAGCAGAACAATATAAACAGAAAAAATACAATAGAGCATGTGGAATTGTGACGAAATAATAATAATAATGAAGTATAAAATCATTCAAAAATATATCAAAAACATTTAAAGTCAAGACTCAGATCAAATATTTGGCACACAAGAGCTGAGGCACTCCAGGCTCTTTCTCTATCCCCAGTTCTGCATCAGGAAGTATCCCACCCTCCCTGCACACGCCCGAGTGGCAATATACTCAATTTAAGATATATATTTACTTTACTGGCTATTTATCTATGACGATGAGACCATTTTGTATAGGGGACTGCAGGGCATGCCAAGGGTGGGGCTGGCTGCTGTGTAGATTCGTGCTAGGATTTGGATTTGGGCTTCAGAAAGTAGTGAGAATGGTGTTTGGAAGGATGGTACCAGCACTGAAGAACCAAGAGCTTGGCAGTTACAAGAAAAAACAAAAACCATGAGAGAATTTGTGCTTTCAGCATTCAGAAAAGGGATGAAGAGTGTTGAGAAAACATGAATGAAATGAACAGGAAGGAAGCCATCACAAGGGAAGAAGAGAAGACTACAGCGTGTAAACAGTGCGGGTAGACACACGCACACGTGAGTTTAAGAGCCTGAGAAGCCATTCAGTGGGGTGGTTTATTGTGCCCAAGTCCTGGTTGTGCACACCTGAACTATCACTGCTCTGTACCTCTGCAAACTCACTGAGTTTGCTGAAGAACTTTTCGAAGCCCTTAGAGGAGCTTGTCAGAAAAGGGCTTCTCATTAGGCCCCTCTAATTTGCCATAGCACTGAGATGGGACACGCTCCAACTAACACCCAAGATGGCGTATAAGAAAATGCTATGGAAATTCAGAAGCACAACTTATGGGAGATTCCTTCCTGCGATGTAACCAAACTATTAAATTTCTTCATGAGACTTCTGAAGCACATAATTTTCAGCAGTAAAATCGAGGGGCTGCCAAGTGCCTGAGAAATATAGGTGCTGGGGAGATTAAAATGAGTGGCAGCCTGCAGGGTGACAGCTGCTGGAGAGATATCTTCCCCACCTGTGGAATGGGAGCCTGCACTGACAAGCATTAACACTCATTCCTAATGCTCAGCAATCTCTAAGCTACACTTCTAGTTAAAAACTGATGCAACTGGAAATTTGTCTCAGTTGCACCCAAGCAACACCCACATCAAAGGATGTGATATAAAAATGTCTCCCACTTGCACGAAGACAATTCAACATGATGGCTGAAACAAACACTGTGAGAAGAACAGGGAGGGGAGAGCTGAGAGAGGGATGTATGTGATTTATTCCTTATGTTATACAGCCCTCACCATATCATGTTGATGCAGCTGTTTGTACATTGTCCACTCCATGTTACTTTTGTCTTTTAAAGAGGCATACCTACCAATCACAGCAACAAGTTAGGAGAGCTGTCTGCAAATACTGTGCCCAGGCTCTCCTTTATCTAAGTTTATTCAGATGCCCCAAAAGGCTCACAAATAATACACATCTTTCTGATAAACCTTCCCACTTGCTTACAGCGCTGTTCCCTAAAAGAACGGTGCCTTTCCTCTGCCCTGGGGATCCCTGTGAGATCACAAGTTGGAGATAGCCCACTGCAACCCAGCCCAACAGACTGTGGGGTTTTCTGCAACCACACACCAAAATCCACGCTCTCAGGTGGGACCTAATGTGTATAGCAGCTCAGATGGTCAGAAACGGGTCACCAAAACATTAAATCATAGAACCATAGAATTGTTTGTGTTGGAAGCGACCCTTAAATTTCATCTAGACCGACATCCTGCAGTGAACAGCGACAACTATCAGGTTGCTCAGAGCTCCATCCATCCTGACCCTGAATGTCTCCAGAGATGGGGCTTCCACTAGCTTTCTGGTCAACCTGCTCCAGTGCCTCATCACCCTTCTCATAAAAAGTTGATAGAAATGTAGCAAAGAGGTCCAGGGACATCTTCTTTTTCCTTGGAGCCACTTGTTTTCTGTTTTACCTTTATGGTTCTCTTGCATACCTGTGCAATCCCCATAAATTCTATACAGATACAGATATTCGATACAGATTTACTTATTACTCAGCTTTAATTTCCAAGACAGTGCTCTTTTGTCACAAAGTAGATATCTCTCTAAATATTGTCATCTGGCTGCCACCCTCATGTATCTTGTAGAACGTTTTCTGACACAGGCTAAGGTCATGGGTGCTGTCTGGGACCACCAATGCCAGCTCATGCCTTGCCACTGAGAGAGCAATATGAGCATAGATATTGTCTCAGTGGCAAGGTCAGTGGAAAAAAAGACCAGAGCAGTGACAAACACAAAGTAAGGACAGGTCCCAGCTCACACGAACATCTTCTTTCACCCCTTTCAAACAGCTTGACCAGGTCTTGCTCCTTGCACATGTTTTGCATGCACCAGTGGTGTCCATTATCAGAGGTGCTTCTCAGATATGTGGAAGCCCCTCAGAGAGGGAAAATTTATTTATATTATTCTAGGCTGAGAAATGTTTTATCAAATCTGGCTGCAGCTGTCATGGGATAATTAATGTATGTATCTTTGAACCATGACTATTATTTGAATAAGCACCTCTGTCTGCCCCCCAAACTGCACATCAATTAAATAGATTTGTCACCAAGAGATAAATGAATCCAATCTTCAAACTCATGATTCATGTGCTACCCAAGAAAGCCAAATGCCAAGTTTAATTGGCTCTTGGACTAATTGCTTAATTCAAAAAGAACCCCACAAAATTCCTCTAAAATGTTCCTAGCCAAGCATTTGGGTGACTGCTGCTTGGCTGAAAGGTCCTAATGAGCCACCAAGAGGAGACCTGGTGCCCATGCACAGTGCTTTGCTGCTATCAGGTCTTTTTTCAGTAAGAAACTGAATGTGGGGTTTGGCCCAAAGGGTCACAGGAAACATTAGGATAGACTTATATTCGTTTTGCTGGTATAGACACAAATATTCAGGTAAGTACGAGTGAGTATGCTGACCAAACAAGAAAATCTCTTGTGTAAACAAAAGCCACAACTAATCTGTCATACATACGGAAGGCAGCTCATATTTAAACCTGTACTTATTCCCACAGTCAGCGAGATTTATTTAAATGCTTTGCAGGACTGGGATTTAGGTAAATACCTCCATGTGTAATACACAGGTAAGAATTTTAACATAAAGCTTTTTCAGCCAGTAATGCTTTACTGATTGATAATTCTGATAAATAATATTAGATGATGCCTAAAGAATAAAGGCAGTACATTTATTGAATGCTTTTTTCAGATCAACCCCAGTGGGACCTAAGAATTGTCAGGGATCAGTGAGCCTGAACACCTCAGTTGTCCAGTGCAAAAAGGGAGGACAAATTCACATCTGCATGCTCAGATCAAGAGTGAGTATCCAAGTATGTGGGAAGATGTAGAATTTGTCTGTTATTTTAGTTAGTTGTAATGTAATGTAGTGTCCAAAGGAGGGCTACAAAGATGGGGAAGGGTCTGGAGGACAAGGTGCATGAGGAGCAGCTGAGGTCCCTGGGTTTGTTCAGCTCAGAGCAGAGGAGGCTGAGGGGACACTGTTTTCAGACATAGGGTTTGGATTTTGAGTGATGCTGTGTGGAGCCGGGAGTTGGCCTTGTGGGCCCTTCTGATTTGGGATGTTGTGTGAATCTGTGATTTTATCCTCCACTGGTGCTGTGAAATAAGCTGACTTGAAGATAGAATCTATGCCAGCTATTCAATGCTTAAGGTAAGCTGTCACTTATATGCCTAAGCCAAATTAGCTCTTATAGGCTGTGCACAAACATTGCTGGTGGAGATGTGCTAAGCCTTGTAGTGAGACATGAAGCCTAACAGCTGTCAGCAGTGTCTTTCTTGCATCTGTAGCACAAAGAGCCAGTGAATTCACATGTACACTGCAAAATGTGCAAATCAAACAGACCTGAGTACTGTTGGTGTGCATAGGGTGCAGGAACAGCCCCAGAACTGAGCTGTACCCCATTGCACCTCAATGGTATGAGGGTCTGCAAAGTTCACATTCCACCCGTAGCCTCTCGGTAGACATTTCTTTGCTGCATATTGCACAGTGTACAACCAGTGCGTTTAGACCAAAGCCTAATATTTAAAACAGAAGAATCAGTTTTAGACCTCTTTCAAGAGCAAGCAGGACAAGGAAGCACAGTAGAGAAAAATGCAGAGTCACCCTGTTGCACACTGAGTGCAGGGAGCCCTGAGCCTACTCTATGTGAGCACTGCCACAACCTTCATCCTGCAGAGATGCAGCTGCAGATTAGACTCTGCAAGTTGTGTGCAGTCTTCACTTTTCAGCTCTGTGGGCCCGTGCAAATGATTTAGCTGACAGCTCACCCAGGGCCAAGGGTCTTCAGCTGAAGACAGGGGATATCCTCAAGAAATTATTGAAATAATTAAGAAGCAAACAATGAAGTATCCCCAGCTCCCGCCCCTCCTCCAGTCTGCTCCTCATGGCCATCCCCATCCTCTCCCTGTGCTCTTCCCTGTATTATTTCTTCCTTTGAACACACTGAACATCTATTTAGCACAAATACTGAAGAACTGGAGCATAACAACATGAGCAGGAACACCACCATTTTTCTGGTCAGTAATTCAGTTCTTTGGATTGTCAGAAGAAACTGTGTGGCCTTGGAGAGTATTCATCCACTTGGGAATTGGATTACAGCCTCATAAAGCAGCATCGCGCTCCTATTATCACCTAAATAAAGCTGCCATCATTCTGGAACAAATAGGTAGAAGTAGTCAGTCACCGAGGAGCTGCAACTGAAGCGAGAAATAATAAACTGACATACAGTTCTTAAGAAATTCCTCACAAGGAGGCAGATTTAAAGCCGTGGAAGCTGGGGTTTTACACACACACAAACACACACTCTTCTTTTTTATCACCACCCTACTGAAGCATGGAGTGTTCTGTGAAGGCAGGACCCAGGTGCTGCGCTCTCTGAATGGCTGCCGATTACGATGCACACACAACAAACACTCTGTCACAAGAGGATGTCCAAGAAGTTTCTCAGCACTTCCAGGCTAGAAAAGGAGATGGTTTTGTTGTGGTTGCCCTTGGCTGTAGCTGGCTCGGTACAAACCCTGGCTGATTTAAAACAGCTCACTGCAGGCTTCTCACAGGCTTCTGCGGCCTGTGGTGTAAAAGTACCCACTGGGCAGTAAGCTCTCCCACAGCGCTGTCTGGGCCCTGTTCTGGCTGCGCTGCTGGGCCCACCATGAGCTCTGAGCAGGTTGGCTTAACTTCTTTGCCTGTGGATAGAATGGGGCAGGTTCCTCTTGGAAAAAATACTGGGCGAGTCCCTACAGATAGTGATTTGTGAACACGATGTGTTGTCACTATTTTTTCTCCTTTGGGTATGGGGACAGAACCATTTATCCTACAGTTGCCATGGGGACCATGCATTTGCAAAATAAGGATGCAGAACCCATTTAAAATGCTTTTTAGCTAAAAGGCCAGCTCTTTTTCTGTTCTGTAAGTGCTCACATAGCTGTTTCTCAGAGGTTGTTAGAGCAGACAAGACCACATCACTTTGGATGAAGTATTTAAGGCCTAGCATCGCTGAAGTCTCCTCCCATCAGCACTGAAAGGCAACAAGGGCCCATGGTGTCAGTCCCTCTGCCTGCAGAGTGGGATATGAGTGGGTTTGGACAGCCCGTGAGCAAAGAACGGGTGTTTCTGCAGCACACAAGGAGATGCCATCACTCCTGCAAAGTGCTGTTGGCATCAGTACAAGGCAGTGATTACCACTATAGATGCCCACGCTTCACACAGGTGTTCAACACAGGTTTCACAGCACAATTACAGCAGTGAGCATGCTGTCAAGCCCCTGAAGTTCGATCTGTTTGGCTTAACAAAGAAGAGGTTGGGTTGGTTCTGCCTTGTTTTCAGTGTAGCTTTGTGGAGAAATCACTGTTAATAGAAACTTCTTGAATCCAGTCAACAAATGCATAAGAAGCACAGCCCCTGGGCAGGAAGTAGTAGCAAAATTAATTGAGGTTCAAAATGATGTGTGCAGTACTGGGAGTGCTTAAATCAAGGCTGGATGTATCTTTACAGACTATGCCACAGCTTGCCATGAAGTTACAGGTTTGATGCCGCAATCCCTTAATGCGATGTTACGGCTTTAATACACAGTCTCTCCTTGCTTTTAAAATCCCAGGAGGACCAAAATCAGTCACAAAAAGTGGCTGGTGGTGTTGCATTTCTGTTTCCTCTGTGTGTCACTGGGCTCCTACAAGCCAATCCCACTGGCACCAGTGTGCCTGGCTGTGCTCTGCAGCAGAGTGAGGGAATGAAATACTCTCTAATCTGCTAAAGCTAAGGAGCTGCCTGGACACCCATGTGCTGCAGCAGCAATGTGTATTGCTGATTTTGGCACCTTTACTTAGGGCCTTTTTTTTTTTTCAGCTATAGAAGAAATCATTGCTTAGAGTCCTGTTGGCATAGATGAGGTCTGAACCTATTCTTTCTGATGTTAAAGAGACATTTTAGGTGTTTGAGCAAGCAGATGGAGCTGACAGGACAGGCAGACACCCCTGCCATGTGCAGCAGGGGTGGAAGTGACCTCTGGTGCAAGTGGCTGGCCTGCTGTCCTCTGCCAGAGGGGACAAAGGAGAGATGGAGCAAATCCACCCCTGGGGAGTGGGGAGAAGATCCTGACAGGGAGCACCATTCAACACAAAGCTTATAGAATCACAGAGTTGTTTGAGTTGGAAGGGACCTTTAAAGGTCCAACCCCTCCACAATGAACGGGGACACCTACAGCTAGTTCAGGTTGCTCAGAGCCCCATCCAGCCTGACAGTGAATGTCTCCAGGGATGGGGCATCCAGGCTTCCTCTTCCCTTGGGAAAATGTGGGTCAACAACTGCACCCCCAGCCTAGAGGCAATCCTGCCCTCCCTACTATCACTGTCCAAAGAAAAAATAGCCCAAGCCACTTGTTTTTTTTTTTTTAATCCAGATCTCTATTCACATTTCTCTAGACTTACCCACATCCTATCAGCAGCCCCATCAGTATGTTTAGTCAGCAAGGGAACAACTCATTGAGGAAGACAGCTACTTGTTGATCATGTCATGGGAGATGGAGATGCCAGGAAGAACACCAGCAGCCATCACCCAGTGTGTCCTGAGGATGCTTGGGCACACATCAGCCTGCTCTGTGGCCCCAGGACCCAGCCCCAATGGACCCAGTTCCAGGTGGCATCAGCGAGGGGGACATGGTTTAGTGGCCATTGTGGTGATGGGTTGACAGTAGGACTAGATATGTTGAGTGATCTTTTCCAACCTTAATGAGTCTATGATTCTACAGTTCTAAGTGGGACCCAGTGCAGCTCCCTGCTAGAGGAACTGGACTCATCCATTTCCACAGTTGGTTCTGAAGAAGACTTCAGGGCTTTATTGGATATAAATGCAAGAACTGAAGAGCTAATTTGCAAGCAATGATAGAACTGATAGGGATATTTTTAATTTTCCCCAAGGACAGCTCTGGTATAGTTAGAATTATTATTCACTCTTATTATTGGGTGAACTGTGAGGTGGTGGATGCTTTCTTGAGTGCTGAATTCAGTCTACTCCCACTCGTGTCCCCAGCTTGACTTGCAGCTGATTCCAAGTCTTTTAGCCAAAATTGCCTTTCTTCCCCCTCACAAGTGCTCTCATCAGGGGGCCTTCCTGCAAAGCACAGCAAGAATGATATTATTCAGATATTCACAAACTGGGGGAAACAGAGCTGGAACAACAAGGCAGCTGCTCCCAATCAAGTGTTGTGGTAAGGACCTGCCTGGCCAGGACACCTGACTTTCTTAGCTCCTTGAGATAGTGGGGACTTCCTGGAACTGAAATAATTCTGCAGTTATCAGTCTTAGGGAATGGTCTTTGGTTTTTATGTGCATTTCATTCAAAAACTGATACTGAAGAATAGTGTAATTCTACAAGGAGCTGGTAAAATACTCACAGACAGATTTCTCATCTGAACAGGGTTCCCTGATTTGGATACAAAACTAGTATTTCTCTGTGCTACAAGGATGGCGCTATGAAGTTATCACTTCTGTATGTCTGTATATCATATGTCTATATGGCTCATCATTGAGTCCAAGATATTGCTTTATCTTACTGGCTGTCTGTGAGTTTGGGCATCACCTCCAAACTGTACAAAGCCCTAAGCACAAGGCTTGAAGCCCTCAGGGTCTCTGACATCCAAGGGGGTACTTGGCAAGAGTAAACTGCCTCTTATCCACCCTAAGCAAAAGCAATGGTGTGCACAACAGCAAGCCCTAAGTGGAGAGGTCTTGGGGTTACCAAGAGAGTAACCAGACTGCATTGGAGTGAACACACTTGGCACATAAGCCTGAAGGGAAAGGTGTGGTGCCTGGGAGCGTGGCTGGGAGCAGCATGGGATGGGCAGGGACGCATGGGCTGCTCACTGCAGGCAGCAGCATCCCTCCATGTGGATGTGCTTAGAAGATATCTCCTGAGCTCATTTTCTTCTGGCATATTATCTCCCCCTGTAATGACACGCTTGCTTATCAAAACCATAAACGGCTTTCTAAACCCTTCCTAGCTCCCTGCAAACAGCTTCACCTGATGGCTGCTCTTCACCCACCAGCTGCACACAATCTTTCCCTCCTCAGCTTCTAGCCAGCTCCCTCAGAGGATAGAAGGGCTTGTTGTTTTTCTTTCCATTTAAGTAAGCTTTTGCTAAGAAGAGGTATCTGAGGCAGGCATATACTGTTCTTTAATCCTCTACCTCCCACACTTCCCCCTTTTCTTAAACCAAGCTGTTAATAAGAATGCAGATTACTGGAGCCAGAATTTATAGCAAGAATGTGCAGTAGCCAACTATAAATTTTACAAACAGTGGTAACAGCATGACCAAACTACAGCTCTGCTCATAAACATTTCTTACAGTACGTATTTCCCACAGCTTACCTATCCCGGGTTATAGACAAAGATACTTCTGTGAACAAGTAGGCCTATATTTAAGAGTTTTCTTTTTTACACTCCATATCTTGTTGCCTTTAAATCTACATCAATGGAGGGGTCCTAGTGCCCCACACCTGCAGACTTCTAGTGTGGTCTCTCCACAGCTCATCCAAAGGGGCACATCCATGTCTGCTGTTGTATGAAGCAGTACTGAAGGTCTGTATGCATTTTTCATAGAATCATCATAGAATCATAGAATCTGAAGGCCACCTAGTCCAACTCCCTTGCAATGAACAGGGACACCACAGCTAGATCAGGTTGCCCAGGGCCTGATCCGGCCTTGCCTTGGAAGTCTCCAGGGATGGGACATCAACCACATCACTGGGCAACCTGTTTCGGTCCCTCACCACTCTCGCTGCAATAGATTTTTTCCTTATATCTTGGCAAATATTTTGTGGTTTGTGATCAAGGTAAAAACTTGCAGTTAGAAACATTTTAAAGGCGTCGTTTAGCCTGAAGACATTTGTCTCAGCTGATTGCAACGCCACTACTTCAAAAAGCAGCAACCCATCACTGAAAGGCTTCTCCATTAGTAGCACTTAATGTTACTTGTGCATATGCAACATGGAATTGCCGGTGAACGAAATGGCCATTACAACTCCCAATTAAATTGACATATACACATTATGCAGCTCTGTAACTCTTCTGGCTGCTTCCTCCAAACCTTGGCGACAAACAGCTTCTCATGGTGGCTTCCCCTGCAAGAGGTGATGGGGCTGGACACCTCCGGCACTGGTGGGCATTGACGTGGCATTCAGCTCAGTGTCCCTGAGTAGACAGAGAGAGCTGTGGTCCATGTAAGTGACATCAAATGGAAGTAAAGGCTTATTAGCCATGTTGCTTTCTTTTTACATTGTTTCATTCCCACGCTTCCTAGCTAAAACACAAGACGTGATGGCACATTCATTATTTAAAGATCCACTTCAGTCAGAGGATGACAGTGCTTGCAAAGGGATGGAGGATTAAGCAGGTTGTGTTGCTGAGTTCACACTGAGTTCACAAATGACAGTATTCAGGTGCCTGCAGCTCCCAGCCCCACAAGATGGACCTCAGCAGCGTGTGCAGGTGCAGGGGGAGTCCCATGAAGCAGAGAAGCAGCAGAAGAGTGCGTCCAGTGACAGAGTGCAGCTCCACTGATGGCCTGAACATCTTGAGCGCTTTTCAGGTTTTCTGCTTTATCAGCCTGCTGCAAGGAAATCTGAACCGCTGAAGTGCATGCTGGTGTGCTCCAGGCAAGCTTATTTTGCTTCTGGTCAGGGAGATCTCTGGCAGCTAAAGGCATCTGGATTCACCCTCATTTTCCTTATCAAACTCTCTTAGAATCATAGAATCACTAAGGTTGGAAAAGACCCACAGGATCACTCAGTCCAACCATTCGCCCATCAGCAATGGTTCTCATTAAACCATGTCCCTCAACACAACCTCCAAACGTTCTTTGAACACCTCCGGGGTCAGTGACTCTTATGAGGTTCTGACCCAGACTACTCAATAATTGCTGCTCTTTGTGCCTGCTGATAGGACGTAAGTGAGAAACTCCAGGACAGGAGGGACATCTTTGCTCTTAAGCACTGTCCTCATCACAACAGATGGTTGATGGGTGTAATTTTTTACTGGGGTTCATCCCCCAGCTGCCTGAGCCCTTGGGCAAGCACCTCTGGTGCCTCCTAGCCTCCCTGCCTGCCTGCCCTGCTCAGCTCAGACTGGGTGAATGTACAAAATATTCACTGCAGGGGAACAGAGGATGCAGCTGGCCACCTCTGCACTTGTGAGATAATGTAATCTGGGTCCTTGTCCCCATGTTATTATGCTGCTCCTGGGCACAGGTTTGACCTTCACAATCTCCTTTCTCCCAGGAGGAGATGGAGATGGAGATAGGATGTTGCTCTGAACAACCCATGGACAGCAACAGAAAAGTTGCTCAGGAATAGCCATCCTGGTGGAAATGATCTGACCACATCTAGCTGCAAGGAAGCTCCAACCTGCCGGGCTGGGTCCTGTCTTTACCAGTCTACATCTGGCCTTCCTATGCTCAATGGTTGTAGCAATTCCTCAATGCACCCCCACAAAACAGTTGCTGCAGAGGCATATATGTGAGGCACATTCAAGATCTGGCCACAGAAGAAGATCTATGAGCAGAAATGAGTACATAACTACAGTGCAAATGAAAACAGTAATAGCCCATTTCTATGCCTTGGGCATCCTAAACTACCTCTCAGACAAAATGCTTTCATCAGATGAGTGTACATCAAGCCCCAAAACAGGGGTTTGAAGCTTGGATAAGTAGCAGTGCTTACGGGAAAGGAGAGCACCCTTTCTCTCACCTTGTCAGGAATCATCAGCTAAAAGTGCCACAATGCTCTCTTGCTGTCAGTTATTCCAGCAGCAGGAGAACAAACTGAACAGCAAGGCTAGAAATCATCATGGGCCAGGCTGGGGCACCAGGAAAGGCCTTTCTCCCTCCTGGGAGACATCTGTTCAACAACAGCATTGTCTGTGTGCATGTTGAACAAAGTATTGACCAGCTAATGACATAAAAAGCACATCATAAATTTTAGCTTGCTATTCTGCTGCTGTCCCCTGCATGGTTCTCTTCCAAAGGGCATTTATGTCCTCAGACTTCTGCTCCATAAAAGCATGATGTTTATTATATTTTAAGACAGGCCTTATCAATTACAGTAGCTAAAGAATTCAACTTGCCATAGTTTTCCTGGAAACCTCCTTGATATTCATTACTTTCTTGGCAGATTGCATGAATTTGAATACTGATTTACAGAATGGAACTTAAAACCAGTGTGATATACCTTGCCAGTTGGAGGACGTGGAGCCCCATTTCTGGTTATACTGAAAGGAAATATTAAATGCTCTGTTTTATTACAGCAGTTCTGATAGGGGCTGTGTTCTGCTAAGTAACAGCTTCTGTATTAACCCATGCATAGGTTCAGAAGGTCCTAAGCCTAATGTGGCTTTCACTTTTAATGAAACAGAAATTGGAAAAATCTATACAGATTTTAAAAAGTATATTTTACTTTATTTTCCTTTCCTGACGCCCGGAACCCTTTCAGTTTCCCTCAGTCAAATTCCTACAAATCCTTAAATTTTCTCATTGCATAGTTCTCCCAAGCACCCTGTCAGTAGTCAGCAGGACCTCTCCAAGCAGGAGGCTCAGTGCCATTGAACTGGACCTGCCTGGCCAAGACCAGCTTGTGACCTTCCTCAGTATCAACAATGGACTTGTATATTCCTTCAAAATCATTACTTAGCTGGTGGCTTATGCTTATGTTTCACAACTACAGCCTCATGTGTATTTTCTGTGCCTCAGCAGGGCCCCCAGAGATGGTGACTACAACAGATGGTGTAATGTAGTAAGTCAGCACCTAGGGTATAGTTTGCAAACATGACAAATTGAGTCAGCTCTTAATGTTTGGTAGGAGAGGGAGAATCAAGCCTCATCATGTTCAAGCTGATCCTTGTGGAAAAGAATGGCAATGGTTTCCCTTCCACTTTTGAGGTCTGTCTCACATTAGACTAATCCAGCTGAGGGCCTCGGTGTTGTATTTGCTAGTGTGCAGGGTACAACCGTGGAGACCAAATGAGGTCTCCAAAACAAAGTTGAAGTACGAGACCACATAATAAACACGGACTTTCAAACAGTAGCTCATGTGTAAGAAAACATGGAGATTGAGTGCACCCTCAGTAATTTTGCAGATGATACCAAGTTTGGAGGAAGTGTCAATTTGCCTGGGGATAGGAAGGTCCTTCAGGGGGATCTGGACAGACTAAATTGCTAGACTGAGGCCAATGGGATGAAGTTCAACAAGACAAAGTGCTGAATCCTGCACTTTGTCCACAACAACCCCACAAAACACTAAAGGCTTGGGGCAGAGTGGCTGGAAGACTGTGTGGAAGAAATGGACCTGCGTCCAACAGTCAACACTTAGCTAAACTTGGCTAAACATGAGCCAGCAGTGTGCTGAAGGTTGTGGCAAAGTGGGGGTTGGCCTCTTCTGCCAGGTAACAGCAATAGGATGGGAGGGAATGGCCTCAAGTTGCAGTAGGGGAGATTCAGGTTGGATATTAAGAAAAATTTCTTCTCCAAAAGAGTGGTCAGGTATTGGAATGGACTGCCCAGAGAGGTGATGGAGTCACCGTTCCTGGAGGAGTTCAAGAAATGTCTTGTTCTCCCATCATGTTTGCAAGCAAGAGAGGAGCAGATTATCCAGACCCACCCACATGTTCACTGTCAATATCAGAGCATAAGGAGCAACACAGCCTAATTTGGCAGAGATGCAGCCAGGTAGGCAGTAGGAGCTGAGTTGATTTGGAAACTGACTTCTTTGGGTGCTCGCTGGGATGGGTGTCACCAGCCCCTATCTCAGCACTGTAACATCCACTCCAGGGGCTGGCTGCCTGCTTATACACATTTCAATATGAATATCATGAAACACGTTGTGACAGTAGCCAGCATTTATGGAAATGTTCTGCATTTGACCTTGTGTATTGCTTTGATGTTATCCTTTGCAGCAAAAGGATACTCCTCTAAGATTAGGGAACAGAAGTCTACAGAGATTTATTTCTCACCCACATGACCATAGCCATCAAAAATCCTACAACAAAAGTATTGATTTTCATTTCCCTTACAGATGAGATTTTATTTAAAAAAAAAGATTAAAAAAAAAGATAGAAAGATAGATAGAAAGAAAAAAAGGAAAGGGAAGGAAGGAAGGAAGGAAGGAAGGAAGGAAGGAAGGAAGGAAGGAAGGAAGGAAGGAAGGAAGGAAGGAAGGAAGGAAGGAAGGAAGGAAGGAAGGAAGGAAGGAAGGAAGGAAGGAAGGAAGGAAGGAAGGAAGGAAGGAAGGAAGGAGAAAATCAGAAAGATAATTCTGTTTCACTTGTCTCAGGAAATCCAACAAGGATAGCACGTGACATCCCTGATGGAGAGCATATCCACTTCTTGGAGGTAGGAGAAGGGAGAACCAGGATAGGTTCTCTGGAGCCTAGTGTCAAAAGAAGTTCTGGAGGCCCCAGGGGAACTAAGCAGTGAGCCCCTTGCAGCCCTCTGACCGCTCACAACTGCTGCTGCTATCTTCTGCACAGCATTTGCCCAGCTGGCAGCAGCTGCACTGGGATGGATTTGCTTGTGTTTGCAGCTCTCCTTGGCCCTCTCTGTACCTTCCTACAAACAGAATGGGGAATCAGAGAATCCCAGAATGGTTTGGCTTGGTAGGGACCTTAAAGTCCACCCAGTCCCAACTCCCTGCCGTGGGCAGGGCTACCACCTACCAGATCAGGCTGCCTAGGGCCCCATCCAACCTGGCCTTGAATGCCTCCAAGGATGAGATTTGCTTAAAAAGAACGTGTTTCTTGTATATCTTTTCCCACAAACTTCCACTAGTACAGCTGTGATGACAAATGCACCCTGGTGGCCTTCTCCGTGCCAGGTTAATTTGTCTCCTGTGTGAGATGTTGTGGCCATGCTGTGTGGCTGAGGCTCTGTCAGTGTTGGAGAGTCCCCTCTGTCTGTACAAATGCAAAACATTATCATTACCCAAACAGAAAAGATAAACTGGGAGTTTGCCAAAGACTTAAGCAATTATTAAGCTGAATTTCTTTCCCTCCTCACTGAGGTCCCAGTGTTGTCAGAAGGGCATCAAGGACTTCTCTTTGTTTATTGGAATTAATTTACTTCTTTCCCCAAATGACAACTGTAGCTTGGTTAAAGTAGTCACTCTCACGCTAATTTATTTGTTCAGTGAGTGCCATTCAGCTTCCTGCAAAAGACACCAAATTAAAAATTGTCAGTTTCTGTAGTGGCCTGACCTTTTCAAGCTGAAAAAGTTCCAAGTTTGGCCCACTGGGTCCAAAAGGAAAGCTGCCAAGAGCAGCCGCCTGCACTGCAGCATCACTGTGAATGCTCCAACAGGTAAACAGCCACTCGGAGAGCTGGGGAAAATACCTTGCAAGTTGAGGAAGGAGACAAGGTGCTACGCAGAGAGTAAATTAAAAAGGAAATAGTTTTAGTGATGGATTTGAGGGAAAAAGCAGAGCTCAGGTGTCTATCGAATCAAACCTAGATGCCAGAAGTTTACATGTTTTTATATTCTGAATTCAAAACAATGGAAATAACCAAA
Organism: Gallus gallus; assembly: GCF_016699485.2. NCBI lineage: Eukaryota > Metazoa > Chordata > Aves > Galliformes > Phasianidae > Gallus > Gallus gallus. The sequence goes on from NC_052532.1 coordinate 145,558,283, forward strand.
AATCCAAGCTTTCTTGTGCAGAAACTATTAACCTTCCGTTGCCTGCTTTTCATTTTTAATTAGTCTCCTTATTCACTAATTCTGTTGAGTAACTTTAGGCTTCAGTAGCACTCAGAGCCACTGTTATGCTCATTGTGAGCTTGAGTGAACTTGAATGCTTTCTCCAGGTCTTCCCATTGGTGCCACACACCCTGTGGCACTGCAGTCACTGGCTGTGGTCTGGGGAATGCCACAGGCTTGGGGCTCCTGTAGCCTCTGCTGGGGGGAGATCCAGCACAGTGCTACACTACAGCCCTTCTGTTTCTCCTGACCTATGTGAGCCACTCTGCACTGTGCTAGGGGCAGGACAGGCACCCCTAATCCTGTGCACGGGTGGGATTAAGGATGGTGTGTTGCACAGATGCAATAAATTAATGCAGGGGAAGACAAGGACTAGCAAAAGTAGAGTATTAGCATGCAGACTGTGGGCTGCTTGCTGTCACTTGCTCTAATGTGGGTTTATTAGAAGGGCTTGGGATTTTGTTCTGTTTGTTTGTAGTCCTTGTGCTGTGTGGGACTCCTGTGACTCCCACAGACAGATGACTTCGAATACAAACTTACCAACACATTACAGTGTGTAATTTGCTAATGATCTTCCCACTAATGATGCAGATTAAAACCAACAGCTGACAAATCCTTGTCCAGAGGAAAGGTTACAGTTCTTGAAGCCGGCAGGGCACAGGGAACAAATCTGAGGGAGGAACTCATACAGCTGCTTCTGCCTCCCATACAGCTGCAGCAGCAACAGTGTTAACGCACACAGCTTCCTGGGGCTTATCTCACACCTTTGATGAGAAGTAAGAAAGAGATGGGGCTCTCTTCCTTTTTCAAAGTCCCTCATAAATTTCTCAGGGACTACAGATTTTCTTCTGGCCTCCTGGTAGGGCACCTACCACAGAGTTTAAATGGTAATTGCTCCATGGGATGCTCTCCACATTGACAGAGCAACTGCAGTCTCTTGGATTTTGGTTTCTTTTTAATCAGAGATTAAGCAATTTTACTAATATCTAAGAGGCAAAGTTGAAAGCTGCGGGGCCATGCACACTAATTACACTATTTCTAATAACAGTGGGGATCTTTGGAGATTTAAGAATTTGAAGAAAGACTTTGGTTGTTTATTTTTTTTTGGTAATCTTTGCCATAAAGAAGAGAGCATTGAGAAGGAAGAATCAGCAGAGAGCCTGCTGACTAATTATACCCTAGAAAACACCATTTCTAGTCCCTGAGATTACTCTATTTTGATTACTGCACTTCAAGACCACATCTTGGGCTCTACAGACCTCTCTGAAAACATTTTTCCAGTGGAATTAGGAAGTCGATAATTGATGTCACCAGGCCTTCAGCAATTCCTGCTGTCTACCTAGCTTTCTTTCTCCAAGTAGTTCAAAGTATAGAGGAGGGTTAAGTTTTGATTACTGCAAATGCATTGTTTGCAGAGTCTGAACTTGCCTGCCTCCCACGCCTCTGATCCAGTGTCTACCTCCTTGCTGCCTTGTGCTGCTAGAACTTCCTCCCCAAAAACGTGTCCAGACCCCTCCAGGTCCCTCCTTTGGGCCTGTTTCTCTGTGATAAACTGTAAAGTCAAACTATGAACTGAGTACCTTGCTTGCTGAGAAAGTAATCTCATGTATAGATCTTTATAATCAATAACATATAGTTTAGAGAAGTTTTTTAGTGAACAGGGAAGAGCATGGAAGAACATACCAGGAACAAACTTCCATAAGAGAAGCTGCATGAGGATAAACATTGACTGGTTTCACATCTGCCGAGTTGAGGTTCCTTCCTTGGGTTTTGCCAAACCAATGCACTGAGTGTAAGAGATGACCAGACCTGAGAATTCCCACTTGGCAGAAGAACCTTTTCATCTCATTAACCCCACACCACAGCCAACCAGTGCCCATGGGCAGGCAGCTTTTCCCACTTATTTTAGCAGACTGTATATCAATATTCAATATATATTTACAGCCTTGGCATGGAAATGCATCTTCTGTGCTGTTATATTATTTATAGGCTAGGCCAAACACTGGGATATTGGAGTGAGACTATGAGATGTTTTCAGTATCAGAAGCAGCTCATAAATAAGAAGTCTTAAGAATTTTAAGAAGAAATGCTAAGGTTCTTGTCCTTGAGTCCTACAGGAAAAAGCTGAAGAAAATAAACTCCGCAGTACCGCCAAAATCTATTAATCTGTTTCTTCTCCAGATCGCCTCTGCTGTAAACCAGCCTGATCCCAGGGCCATCCTGCCTGCAGAGGGGAGCCGGGTGGCTGCTGCCTCTGTACTGAAAAGACCAAAGCAAGAGGGAGGGATTCACCCAGTGGGTTTCCCTACACACTCTGCAGCAGCTCCCGTCTCTGGTCATCTCCCACTCACCTGTATTTCCTGCCATGCTCTAGTAACTCATCTCGACTTCAGATGCTACTTTTCTCCTTGTAATCTGGGACATTTTGGGGACTTGTTTATTAAACTGGCTTTTGTTCACAAGGAATACTGAAGTTAGAAATCAGGGTTATTTGCCTCAAAATGGCTTTGATATCCTTGGGCACCAACCGTGGGTCACCTATACACTCCTGGAGAAAATAACTACACATACAGATGGGACTGTAGGAAGGTGTACTTCAGACCCTACTTTTAGTCCCTTCTAAAGTGGGCATCTCCTCCCTCACATCTCCCTATTGCCCACACCCAGAGAAGTACATGAGCCCAAATTCTTGTGTACTGTTGAAATATAAGAATAACATCATTGTAATTATACTTCTCCAGCAGTTGCGAGGGTGGCAAGTTAGACCTTTGAGCTTCCAAACCAAAACAGTATTAATGAGATTTTTTGCAGAACTAAAGCACTCCCCTTTTTTTTCTTGTCAGTCTCTGAATGTGGCTCAGCCTTGCTTCCCACTGCGTGTAAATAATAATGTGCCTATCAATGCATTTTTTGCAATAATTCCTAAATGCAGTTGTATCGAATTAAATCAGAAGAGGAAGTTTGTAGCACTTCACATTTTTCCATACACGTTTTCAAGCTGTTATACACAGTGTTCATCACATTTTCTGCGTCTTATTTGCTGTGAGACATCTGAAATTCTTTGTCTTATCTGATCCATAATTTAAGATTCTGACCTTTTCAGCTTTCTGTAATTTGACGGCCAGCTCACTCAATAGACCCTTGTTTATAGCCATACAGCAGAGAGAAGCGAAAATGAGAGCTGCTCGTGTGCTCGGAAGACACAAAATCCTATTTGCCAAAATGTGTGTGAGAAAGAGGGGGACAGTTATAATTCCAAAAGTTTTAAAGGAATTCGAGAATACAGATGAGAAAGGGGATTAAACACATTTTCGGTATGACTCTCTGCTAAAAGAATGAACCAGAAAGCAATACCTTTCTGTTTATGGCAACCTGTGTGAAAAGCAATTTCAACACTAATAAAAACTGATTTTTCACCTCCACGGCGAGAGCTGCAGAATGGGAGCGTACATCTCAGCACTTTTTCATCAAAATGGTTGGGATGGTAAATGAAGCCTTTATATCTGCTACCGGGATGCTGTGTCGGCTTGCCTCAAGTTCTGCTCCCCTGCTGCCTCGTCAGCTTGCAGAATGAGCCCTGGGGACACCGATCTCTGCTGGAGAATAGCTGCTAAATTATTCAGGGTACTAAAGACAAGGGCTGAGTGCGAATTGCAGAAGGCCCTGATGACAAGGAGTGACAGTGATAGAGTGACAGATGAAATTCAGCTTAGATGAATTCAAAGTGGGAGACATGGGAAAAAATAATCCTAATTTTTCATGCACTGTGCAGACTTCTGAGTTGAATATTACTACTTGGAAATAAGACCTTCCCATTATAATAGATAATTTGATGGAAATGTAGTTTTGTGCTCATAACTGGTCAGAAAAAAATATCAAAACTGAATTCTAGGAAATACTGTGGAAAAAAAAACCCACTGCAACAATAAACAACCTGCAGCACGTCATTCTGTCAGCATACAAATCCCTAGTGAGCTTGTACCTTGAGTTCTGTGGGCTGATTTTTCCCCCGCAGCTCCAATGGAGGGTGAAGCAGACCAAGAAATGGTGAAGAAGAAATGTTTCAGGAGACGAATCACCTTCTCCCACTGCCTACATTTCCCAAACCTGGGACCATTATGACTCAACAGGAGTGCATATTTTGCCCAGGAGTACCAAAAATGCACATTTCTTACCTATTTGTTCCTTCAGATTCTTATTCCATTTTGTGATTTATTTAAATTGGTTTAAATGTAGCATAAATTCTGCTCTGAGTTTATAAATAAAGATGCTTCTTTAAAATAAAATCTGGCAAAGACAAGCCTGGCTCAGACCCAAGAGAAGTTTACATTCAGCCCATGATCTGCTGAGCTAGCTTCCTGACTGATCCAACAGGAGATGAAACATCCCACAACTGTTTATCTAAACCACTGATAAACTGTAACTCATTTATTTGCTATTTAATTCTCATAAGCATACAGGTGAGTATATCTACAGTTGTGTAATTTATATATCCAGTGACAAGCCCACATCCCGCAGCCTTCATCATTGGAGGACTCCCTACAACTGGGGTGGCCATAGATCCCATCTAACCCATTGTTTTTTGTTTTCTTTGCATGGAGAGCAAGGTACTTGGTTAGGGCAAGGGTATCCTTATGGAGCTGGGGCCCAATATCAAACTAAGATTCGGAAGATGAGAAGAGCTCCCAGTTCATGGCTAGCCAGGGGAACTAAGTGAGTGTGCGAGCATATCAGATGGCAAAGCAAAGGAGAGAAAGCAAGGAAAGCTGCAAGAAAAGTAAGGTCCACAGAAGGTAACTTGCTCCATGGTTCATAAAGGCAGTTTGATGGAGAGGAAGAGATTCACTGTAAGAAGAGTACTGACACAAATCTTACAGTGTGCCCCAAAATGGTGAGGAGCTGGGGAAGGGAATTAGTATTTACTATTTTACCTTCATTTCTGAAATCAGATGTGTTCTGCATAACCACTTGCTATCACTAGTAAGTATTTAAACAGTAGAGAAAGAATATAAATTTGATGAGACTTCAACTTCTGGATGGACACTCTCGTGCTACCAAAGATGACATAGCTTTTGGCAATACACCTTCAGGTGACAAGACCTCCTGCTCTAGCAGTTGTGTTGGTTGGAGGACCATTTCCCTGTATCTGGTCCTTACATAGTAGCTTCCCCCAAATCAAAGCCAGGTGCATGGCTGGTCTCTATCTGTCTGGCAGTCCAAAACATATGAGTCCAACATGCAGGAATCAAAACAAATAGTAAGCAAGTGGCCAGCAGTGACATTTTGACAAATGCACTGTATGCATGTGCATGTATACTTGGACATGAGGACACACACATCCATCCACACGCATTAACCTTCAATCACTCATGAGAATTAACCCCACAACTCCCTAGCAGTAACCGGAGCCGTGCAGCATTCATGTCTTCCAAAATGTTAATGCTTTCTCTTCAGTATTTATTTTCATTTGATTCTTTGCTGAAACCCTGTCCTGACTGGGACAGCATGCGTCTACAGACTAGTCAGATTGTATTGTTACTTAAAATAATGATATGGTTTTATTTTGTTCTATTGCTGATGTATTTCAACTATTTCGACTTCTTATTTAATATCCAGCCACTTATTGGCATTCATGTTCTAGCATTCTGTTAGAAACATTTGAAGTTCTGAAGCTGTTATATTGTCATTACTGCTTATCATAAGCATCCCCGGGCACAGATTCACAGTCCCACAGCTGGAGCAGCAATTCAGACTCTACACTCACTATAGACAAAGGGAGACTTCTTAGGCTCCACATGTGTGTGTGGTAATGCGAGGCTGCTTATTTGTCACTTGGATGTCACATCACAGCAGTGGAATCCCAGAGGGACTGCTGGGTAACCTGCCTACTTTTGGCAGAGCATATGTGCTTTGATGTGACCCCATCAGATCCTGTCTCTTTGGCTCTCTGATGCTTGTACTCCTCCCCACTTATCTTCTATTTCTCAGCTAGAAAACTCATTCTAGTCGTTTTGAGAATTATCTTTGCACAGAGGGTCCCGAGGTCAGCTCTTTCCATCCTTGATCCTACCTCTCTGGTCTTTAGATCATCCTTGATCCTACCTCAAATATCTCTAGTTCTGTCACCCTGGGAGCCTTACTTTCATTTGAGAGACACAGTTAGTGGGCATGGCGGTGATGGATTGATGGCTGGACTAGAAGACCTTAACAGTCTTTTCCAACCTTAATGATTCTGTGATTCGTTTCCAGTGCAGGCTTTCCAAAGGTGAAGCGCTGCTCTCTCGTTATCTGTCATGGAGCCTCTACCTCCTCTAAAGTACGTTTGGGGATTTTTTTCTCCTGTTTGCAAACAGTGGGGGGAAGGAGCCATTTCTGGGACAAGAACCTTCTTACTCCACAGCAAATGTCTAAAGCAGACCAGATGCTTATGCCCAGTCCGGGGTTCCCCAAGGGCTGCATGACAAAGTTGTGTGCCAGTTGACCTCTCACAGTGTGAAGGGACTCTCACCCTATGTGTATCATAGTGAAGTTGCAAGCTGTTCACACAGTGGACAAAATCCTGCAGTAGACCTCTTGTAGGAGCAGGGCAGGCCTTATTTATTCTCACTATTACGCATTTTTAGCACTCTGTGCTTTCATGTAACAATAGGATTTATAACAGTCATTTACTTACCTCCATGGTGTCTAATTGCATTTGCTCATATTCCAAATTTTAGGGGCATAATCACAAATTTCTTAGCAAATGCTGAAAGGCGTCACACCTTGTATAACCTCTGTAGCTAAAACAGAAATAAGTGCGAATGAAACCTTAAAAATGAAAGCCTTTCTCCAGCTGTGTGTAATATAGTCCAGAAATGCCAATTCTCACACTTGCTTATAACTGTGCCATAACTGTGCATTACAGTACAATTTTCTGACACATTTCTTGAAATGTAACTATGTACGTGGAAAAAAGTTATCTGTCTTCTGGTGGCAAAATCCATTTCTACTTTTGCTATATAGTAATATTTATCAGTAATACAGACATTTATTTCATTTACCGTCTTTCAGCCCCTGCTCATAACTGCTTTCACTAGAGTGCAGGACTCAGAAACATAATAACATTCATTTTGCTTTTCTATCACTCACACTGTCCTGCAGTGCATTTGATTTTGTGCTCACTACTGGCAGTGATGATGGACTCTCACCTTGCAGACTGTCTCAATTGATGGCCTCAAATGATACAAGCAATGGGGCAGCAATCTGGGTTTCTAAATATAGGTCTCCAGTAGAAAGAGGCTGTTTTTTGGAGACCTGAGGGTATCTGAGACATTTGTACTGGGCTTACAAATACAAGACAGCATCTATGCTGAGACTGACATCCTTCTGGAGCAGGAGTTGGAGGCCAGGCAGGCAAACAGCACTGGATGACTCTGTTTAGCAGTCTGAAATGTTCCGCAGTAGAATGAGCTCCCTATGCCATCTGGTCTTTGCTGTCAGGGTCCACTCTCTTTGCTCATTCAGCCATCGGTTTCTGGGGGTCTGGTTTCAAAAAACACTGTGTTGCTAGAGGCTGACATCTACCTCCCAGGAGTTAAGCTTAATTCACATCAACCACCAAGCAAGCAATGAGATGTTGCCACACGTATAATTTAGAGAAATCTGGAGATTACAAAGTCCTCCAATCCTTTCACTTCTCCAAAACCTTACACACTAAAATTGGTACAGGTGACGTGAAAATTGAAATTTGCAGTACAGACTTCACCAAAAATACTGAAAGAGGTACAAAAGCTTATCAAACAGTCCTTTTGCAAGGCACTAGCACCATTTTACCTTGTTCTTCATGATGCTTTTTGATATATTTAGACTCCAGGTGCTTATCCATACACATAGACAAATATTTCAAGAGAAGACCAGAAGTACAGTTAAACTGAGAAAAAATACAAAAGCAGGTAGGATGACATGAGGATAAATACCAGAGAGGAGCTCATTCCTATAGAGTCAGTCAGCCTCCCCTTACAATGGTAGCGTTTTTTACGCGCTATCTTACTGAGTGTAAAGTTCTGTGACGAACGATTTAGAAAACAAAACTAATCTGAACTTTTGAGAACTTCCTTTCTTCTGCTGCCCTAAACAACTGCTGTTTTCACTGTATCTCAAGAGTAATTTCTCATGCTGACTGTAATTTTTACCTTTAATAAGGCTTTCCGTAGCACTTAGCAGAGGTCAGTTGGCTTTGATGAAAAGGATGTAGGTCAAGGCCATACACTCTTAATTTGTCACAACATGGCCTTCTCATTAAACCAGACTCACCTCTAGGGATGTGGCACGTTTACTTATTGTTGGAACCAAGAGCTGTGAGGAAGTTTTGGTCTGATAAAATAGTCATGGAACAGAGGCCCAAACTACTCTCTGAAGGAGCTAATGTAAAAGTGATCCTCAGTTACTTTGTAAAAGAGTTCAGAGTTTCCTCCTTATTTAAACCTATTCATGCTCCCCCATGTTTCCATCCCAGTCCTAGTTCATTGTATTCACCCATTTATAGGAGATATTAAGGCTGAAATCCATCACCTCCTCTCAAGGCCCATGCACTCAAAGAAGATGTGGATGAGCCTAAAGGTGCAGCGGCATGCTGAAACTTCTCATCCTTCCCTGTGGTAGCTCTCTAAATTACTCCAACTGTTGGGACTGGTAGAAATGAAGTCCAACAAATTCATTAGCTCTATTTCAATCATTTCCATACTTAAATCTTAATTCAATCCAAGCATGGAAATTCTGACACTGAGGTCACTTGAATTAGTGCTACTGACTATGCAAGACTCAGGTTTCCTGTCTGAATTTAATCTGAAATGAAGCCCACTAAAGTCAATTGCAATCATAAGATTTGGGATTGGGTCCTGACATAATTAAAGAGTAAATTATGTCAACATGCTTTTCCTCCATGTACATTTTACTAAAAAAATATAACTATGATCATGGTGAATTTGTATGAATGCTGGAAACCAGTCCAACAGGAATATTTTTAGCCATTTTTATGGCTGTGTAGATAAGACGGAACCTTTAGTATTTCAAAGATGCAATCAATGTTTATTTGTTGCTCATAAGTAGTTCATGGACCCAACAATATTCAACAAAACATTTTTAACAGATTTCTTAATGAGTATCAATTTACAGAAAACCACCAACTAATAAATATATGAAAACAATTGCTTTTGACATCACAATGGTTAAACACATTAAATAATTCATTAAATTGTGCTTTACATCAATGAAAACCCCTAGGTCTACAAACTACCCTTTAAATAGGAATAAAAGTAGATATGGTTACTCACAATACAATCTCTTAGTAGCAGAGTTCACACACATTATTGCACATAAACAGAAGGAAAAATCCTAAAGAATAAGATAATTTACAGCCTATTAATTTACTCTTTTATCTCAAATATGGCAACTAATGGGAACTCTTGATTTTTCCAACATTTCTTTGAAATCACAGAGCTATTGATATGGCCAAGAAGAAAGCCAAGGTCCTTGTAGGCTATGGAACCCATTTCCCTCCATGAAACATAAATAAAGTATTACAAACTGAATGGAGCATTTCAGTGCTAACTGAGTACCTTTTCTGAATATCCTTTTGCCATATGAAGGAAGGATACAGCAATCTATTATATGAGAATGATTTCATTGTGGTCATCTCAATGCCTCATACAGGGTAATCTCCACTAGCCTGGAAAACAGATATTCCCTATCCCATACCAAAAAAGAATAATTTCATATGCATCAGGGGAACAGCAATGGAGGAAAAATGTAGCGGCAAGAAAACAAATTTTATAGCATCAGTGCTCAGTTCTGGCAAGGACTGTGGTGGAAAACAACCTACTAGGACAGAACGAAATGTGTTATCTGGAAGGTCAGTCTGAGAAACGTCCCTAACAGCACACTCAGTCATAGTTACTGATACTCGAACCTCTTGAAAATGTGTAGGAAACAAGACCCTCCCAGCTAGAAGTGGATGCCAACTCTGAAACACTGTCAGATTCAAGGGTGATGTGACCCACCATTTGGACAGGTTGAACAGAGACACTAAAGTTAGGAATTTGGCTGTGGATCTGATTTCCTTCAAATTTTTTACCCTCTATTTCTGTTTCTAGCAAACTGCAGGTAACTACCACATGCTGGGCAGAAGTCCTAGCAAGGCTATTACAGCCTCATTGCTAATGCAATTGCAATGAATAATACCAAACATGATAAAGTGTATTATTTTTTTCATTTCCCCATGGTGAAAAAGCATTTTATTGTTAGCACTGACGAGTGAGGAAGAGAGGAAAAAATTCCACTCCTTAATAAAGCACAGCCCATAGGCAATAGGCTGAATTCTTGGACTAGACATCAAATTACCAGGAACCCGTTTCAACAACACAGCATGTTTCTCTGTCCGCTCCAAGCCTACAGCAAATTATAACTGGAAAAGGCAGCCAGTGCTGAAGATGTGATGGGGGATATTAGTAAGTACATCTCCGTTAGAAAAGAATACGATTTGTTTCAGCACCACAGTAGCAGAAGCCAAATTAACTTGTTTAAACAACAAAATAAAGCCACTACCATGGACAGAAGTTCTACAGTGCTGCTGCTCACAAATGTTTTGAAAGGAACACACTGCTCTCTGATCTTACACAAGCGGATGTAGTTACAGTGAAGCCTGCACTGCCAGAGCAATGAAAACTGGAACAAAAGAGAAATGAACCATGGCCTTTATTCTTCTTCTGTTTTACGTTATTTTAGGTGCTGTCCTACAGAAGAAAAAGCTGCATGCTTGTGTCTTAAGAGAAGTCCACCTGAAAGTATTTCAGAACTGCCTTATTACGGATGTGTCAAGAATATCTGCTAAGGATAGCAGCAGTGTTGGCACTGGGGGTTCACTGGACTTACTGCTGTAGCTGTAGGGAGCTGATGGGGCTATGGGCTCTGGTGACAGCAAGATGTCAGCCTCTTGCCTCCAATTCCACAAAACCAGTGCTATGTGACATACAGGCTCCAGGAAAAAGAAAAAACAACAAAACCCTTAAATTTTAACAAAGTCCCAAGCGTTAAGGCAAATCCCATTAACGTAGATTCTACAGCGCATTAGCAGCTCTTCAGTACCCTAACTTGTCTCCTGGGGAATGACTGACAAAAAGGTTAGGCATCGCATTAAGGTATTGCCAAACCATTAAAGTTAATGTAAACTGCCCAAAGACTGCTTTGATTTTCCTCATTAGGTTTTGTTTTGCGTTGTGCAGAAGTCTGGAGAGCTGTTGGTGTGCCTAGAGAACTGAAGCTGATGCTTTGAGCAACTGGTGGGGCTGCAGGGAACAATTTCTGCTATCACTCTCTCCTTTCCCCTGAAAGATAATACCGCCTTTCCGAAATGAAAAACGAGGCCCCTGTTGCTGTGAGCTGTGTGGAGAGGCAGTCTGCTGGAGAGAGAGGCAGGGATGAGACAAAGGGGACCCTTTTGGTGCTGAGGGACACTTTACAAATGGGACTGATTCTGTTTTCTTGTTTATCTTTCTCTTTAATACAAATTTGTCCTTGCATCTTTCCTTCCATGCACTCACCTTCTCTCCCGCACACCCACCAGCAGCCCTGCTCCTGCCCATCTCTGCCTTTGCCACGGGGCCCTTCGGGGTCCCCCTGGCACCCCAAATCCCTGTGCTCACAGAGACAAGAAGAGCAGTCGCAGACCCTGGACATGGTGTATGGAGTGCCACAGGCACCTTCCCTTCTCTTGCATGCACAGTGAGAGTTGGTCCCAGACTGTAAATGCTTCAATTCAAACCCCTGAACACAGGTACTTCTGTGTGAGTGAGGAGTCTGAGAGCCTCTTCAGGGAGATGGGGATCCATTCACGACATCAGGTAGTCTTCTCTAAGATGGACATCCCAAGCTCAGGCAGGAGAATGACCGCAGTCCCATCATTTCCCTTCTGAAGGCAGAGGTGGGAGGAGGTGTATGACATCCACCAGTAGAACAGGTGTTATGGACCAACAGCCCTGCTGCTTACCACAAAAATAGCACACTGATGTAAAGAAGCATATTGCCAATAAGCTACATCGATACTGAGGTGTCACCCCAGTAACCTCCTTCACTTCTTAGTGTTCTTTATGACATTCCAAGTTGAACATATTGTTGTATGCATTAACTCTCAACAGAATTGTTAGATCATATTTTTGTTATTGTGCATAGATAAGCAGCAATAACACCGTTGGAACTAAAAAAGATACAGCATGCATTGAAAACAACATTTGGAAATAAGGGATAAATTTTCAAACTTGACTTCTTTTCCTGCAGCACATTTAACTTTTAATGAGTGGCTAAAAACTTCAATTCTGAAAATAAGTGAGAAATGTGCATCCACATCAGGTACTCCACTATCTCTAATTAGTAAATGTGTAAGGTAAAAGCCATTCATGCATGCAATAATATACTTTCAGCATCTCGATTTAGCAGCCACGTTGAGGCACTTAGAGAAATTTCCTCCTAATGCTTTAGATTTATGCTAGAAGAAGGAAAAAAACTTCCTCAAAAGATCTATGATGCACAGGATCCTCTTTTTAAAGTTCCACCATTATAAATAGAATCAAGAAAAAAATATCAGAATAAATAGGTGCAGTTAAGAACGTAATGTGTGGATGAAGAATCCATTGAATCTTTTCGTAGATGAGGAATTAAGCCAGATACAGATTTCTCTTCATGAAAACAATTAATTTACAAGGAATCTTCATACAGAGTAATAAATATCAAGCCTTCCCACATATCCATTATGTATCTTATAAAAATGAAAGCTGAGGGTTTTTTTTGTAGATACTACCATAGTTAGAGAGAAAACCAATTTAAATTGTATTCACTTGGCATTAATGTATTTTAACAGACAATATCATAAACCTGCCTATCTTCACAGATAATATATCTCCAGGCTTTTGCAGCAAACCTAGAAAACGTCACACTAATATTTAAGCTTTTCCTGTTCTCTCTTTCTTTTTTCCTGTAGTTCGCTTGGCCCCTCTTCACCTTTTGTGAATGTGAAGGCTGATTTCACTGCCTACAGCCAGATGATCTTGGCAGCGTGTGGCCAGCTGCAGCGAGGTCCTCATTTCCCAGTTTCTGCATTCCAGCTTTCCCTTTGCCACACACACTCCAAAAGACGGCTGCTACCTGGCTGAGTCTGATACTCTTAACATCTGCAGAGAAATAAGCTAACCCCCCATCAATTCACTTACAAATGATCTCTGACTGCGGGTTTACAGAAAAGAACAAGCACTGCACCAATCCCACATTTCCTACATCTTTTTTTAATCACCTCAGCAAATTCTTTCCTTAATCAAAACCCAGCATGTAGAAGTTTGAAGGGCAATATGCTTACCTCCGTTTCATTCACTAGGAAGCTACATACTACAGTTGCAAAGGACAATATGAAATAAACCAGCTCTCACAACACAGAGGAATCAAAACTTTTTTTTTTTTTTTTTTTCAATTTTGATTCATGTCTGCACAAGTTTTGGTAGCTCAGATTGTAGAGGGTACGTCTGTTAATGTCATAGACACAGCTCTCTCTTCAACCCATTCTCACAGCTTAGGGTTTGGAAGGAAGTCTGTTTGGATAGGAATCTCTTCTACTGCTATTAATAACACTAATGAATGTACACGGAGAAAAAAAAATATATTCTTCTTACTGACAGAAAGCAAGAAAAACTGATACAAGGAAGGTTAGCTGTCAGATGCTGTATCATTCACTATGGTGATTGGCCTTCCTTGGCTGACGTCCAGGCAGCCGAGCTGCACAAAGAATCAGCCTCTCTGATCCTCCCATGGGTTAGACAAGATGGAGGAGCGTTACCACCGTGCAACCTGGCTATTATAATCTTCAGTAACAGCTACTTCTGCTGCCTCTTCCCTTGGCCACTGGTGAGCTCTCTGCTCCCGCAGCAGCCTCCGCTCCTCTCGCCTCTTTAGGCGGTTCAGCTGATGCTCCTCTTGCTTGGAGTACTGGAAGCGCTGCAAGAACAGGTCCTTGGCGTAGTCGTAAAGCTGCACGTCCAAGAAGTTCAGCTCCTCTATCCGTCGCCGCACATCCGCACCGATGTCCACATTGGAGGCCCGTGTGACGTTGAACTGGGTGAATGGGGAAATGAATTTCAGGTTGAATGTCCTCTCAAAGAGATACTGTGTTTTCCTCTGAAATTCTGTCAGCCCAAAGAAGGCCATATTTTTCAGATTGTTCTTGGCGCTTTGGAGAAGAATCACGTTTCTCTCAGTCTCGTTCATAAAAGTCAAGTTGTAGCATCCCACCAGGCTGAGATCTGCCAGCATGCGCACCTGGCGGTTGTTGGCTAAGTTGTAGCTACAGTCCATGAACTCCTGTAAACTGACTCCAGACCAGTCATCTCCTTCGTAACAGGTTGGTAGCTCGTCTGGTGTTGGGCTTCTTCCATCACACATATGAAGGGAAGTTTTCCACGTTGCGCCCCTCTGGACATGCTTCCATTCACTCAAGTATCGTGATACTGGATCCCTCAGCATGGTGATGTAATAGAAGTTCCTGAAACATATCATTAAACATAGTTTTAAGATTCAGTGGGTTTTTCTTTTTTTATTCTCCAACAAAATGATTCCCAGCGGACATCACCACACACCCCCTTCACTTTTTCAGTGTAAGGCAGACGCTTAAAGTGACTATTTCTGAGATATTAAAAAGCTTAGAGCTTCACAAGCATTGAGAATAAAACACAAGGTGCATTGGAAGAAAGAGAGAAATGAAAGGAAGTAAGCAGTTACCAGAGAAAAGGAGTTGCTTTGACTTATCAGCTGTTCAGTGGTAGTTATTTTATGTAGAAGCCAATTAACTGAAGACTACTCCCCTCTACTTAAAATATTAACATTCACCAATGTCAGAAAATGTGGAAAAAGAGATTTCTATAATCCTGTCACCACCCTTCTGGACTGAGACATGCAAGTATGAGTCGATAACCCATACAGCACTTGGTCAGAATATATGAGAAGCACTGGCAATGCAATGTGGATGCTGCAAGTGCTAAAAATAATACCACGTGGAAGACCAGCATAAGACTTACTTAGAAAGCGCCCTATTATTAAATGGGTTGGAGTGATGATAATGAGAGGCCCCAGACCTATTCACATGACTTAATTTTAGACAAGTGCTTGATTGAAATTTGCTATAATCACATAGTATAAAAGCATTTGTTGATATAAAGATTATCATTATTCAACTTCATCTGTCAAGAATACAAAAGAGATGCTAAGAAGTATTGATCTGAAATAGAGCAAATAAATGTAGCACTCATATTGTCAATTCACCTTTTAGCTACTGGATTGAGTTTGAACATCTATTTGCAGCAATCTGAGATGGACTGCAATTGAGTATGGTTCCAAAAGGATTTCACATGTAGTTTTCTACAGATAAATGTTTTATACAATAACTACTAACCTAAGTTACAGGGTGGTATTATAAAGACAAAACAAAACCAAAATACTTATGATTTCTGTCAGCTAGAATAATTAGCAGAAGATTCATGACTAAAATTAACACTCAGAGTGGTACAAAAATAGGCTTATGAGTTTGCATGACTCATCTGACTGCAAATAATACATTAATAAATCATGAGTCCTAAGATAAGTTTTCTTAGGAAAACTCTTATCTAAATATTCTTCCTCGAACCTAAACAAGGATGAAGCAAGTAAGGAGACAAGCTTGCTGGAGACAAGTTACCCTGTAAACAAACCAACATAGAGTCACAGAATCACAGAACTGCAGGAGTTTGGAGGGACCTCCAGAGATCATCGAGTCCAACCTCCCTGCTAAAGCAGGTGCCCTACAATAAGTCACACAGTTAGGCATCCAAATGGGTCTTGAATATCTCCATAGAAGCAGACTCCACAGCCTCTCCGGGAAACCTGTTTCAGTGCTCCGTCATCCTTACCATAAGGAAGTTCTTCCACATGTTAGCACAGAACTGCCTGTTTTCAAGTTTCAGGTCATTACTCCTTGTCCTATTGCTACACACCACCCAGAAGAGCCTGGCCTCATCCATTTGCCTCCCACCTCCCTTTAGATATTTGTAAACATTTTTCAGATCCCCTATCAGTCTTCTTTCAACAGGCCCAGGTTACTCAGCCTTTCCTCATACCGGAGACACTCCAAGCCCTTTATCATCTTAGTAGCCCTCCGCTGGACACCTTCTGGGGCCGTCTTATACAAGAGCTAACCAGTTGAATTCGTGACACTACTAACTATCTTCAAGACTGACACCCTTATTTTTCAGATATCACTGATATTCTACCACTAAAGACTCCTGTAGCTTCTCCGTAAACCTTGGGTTTGTCATAAAGGCAGGCATGCACCACATTTTCCTAAAATGCAGATATATTTCCTAATTCAGATAAAGCAAAAGGAAACAGTAGTGAACACACTGTCCTTATTCATTCTGAGTTCTCCACCAAGAGGATTTATGGTACAGTTTTTGGAATGAGGTTATGAGACCAAACTTTAGACTATGGTCTGCTGCAGGGTAACATCTTGAATTACTATCTAACGACAATGGCTGTTTCAAATATTATTTCACAGCAGAAGAGTTACAGGTGGAAGAGTATAAATTAAGGAGTACCACCATGAAAAGCACTGTATTTAAGTATTTCAGGCATGGCTTTCACTTCTCAAACTAAATGTTCATCTCACCTTGGCTTTACTTTGCATGTATGACAGCACATTTGGAATTGCTTTCCTACGAATAGAACAAGTGGATATTTCACTGGTGTTGCACAGATAAAGTGGCCAAACTCTCAGACACCTGTAAGCTCTGAGCATAAGACACTGTTATTGCAACATGCAACAGGCAGCAGACATGAGAAAAAATGGACCAAGGTACAGGGACATTCGCCAACATCTGTATCAATGAAGACCAAGATTGACTTAGACCTTGTATTGCTGCCTCTCCTATCTATGGATCTTTTTAGACGTGACTAAGTGGTAAAAGGTGGGTTTAAAAGTTGCTCTCAATAATTATTTATGCCTCTAACAGTTCTGTCTTTCCTCACTCATCTCTAACAGTCCCATTCAGGCATGCTTCAGAGCATCAGCAATTAACAAAGATACCTCCTTTGCATCCATCATTTCCATTTCATCTCTGGATATGTAAATATGCTTGCTGTGCAATAAACAGGAATACGAAGCAAATGCAGGGAAATGAGAAGTGCATGTCTTTGTGTAACTTCCGTAGCTTCCCTTACACAGAATGAGCAAGGAACTTCCACCTGTCCATTACTGTTCCTCCTTGTGACTCACTGACTTCTGCAACTTGTTTTGCTATCCTGATTAATTTGCTTCTGATTTGGGCACCTTGCAGAGTTGCTTCCTTGTGTTAAGACTGAAAGGCTTCTTCATCTGAAAGACAATCTTTTGCAGCAGCCTGATATACATTTAGATCCCAAGGCACTAAGAGTGCAGCTATCTGCACCTCATTCACACTTCACAACCTTCTGAAATGCTGCTATTTACAGTGGAATTAGAAACTACCTGGAAATTCAGAAAGCTCTAGTCCCACCAGCATGAAATCTAGTCTCTTCGTTAGCATTAGGCAAAAGAAACCCTAACTTTAATTAATAAACCAGATAAAATGAACATCTAGTTATGTCCCAAAAACATTTCTTTCACATTATAAGGTATTACAATATAAATACTGTAATCTTACATTAATCCCTCAGTAGCATTGCCCTGATTTAGAAATCTATTTCAGAGGAGGAGATTATTGAGGGTGAACCCAAACCAGGGCATTTTTTTTTGCCTTCTATCATCACAAAACAGACATCCAGGCCGAGGAAGATTTACTATCCAAATGAAGGATCCCCATGCATGGAGAACAAAACATGCCTCCTCAGGAAGAAGGATGAATGACAGCTTCTCTGGCACTCCTGCTCTTGCATGGAGCAGCCAGCATAAGGAGAACTCTCACAGCACTTCTGGAGGCTGAGTGGTGAAAAAGCAAGAAGGAAGCAAGCAGAGATCTTTTCATTCAAAGAGTGAGGCAGGACCTTATTGCAGGGATTGATGAGCTTCATAAAAGGAGAAGAGCGCACTCACAGCAGCTGGTGCAGAGATGGAGAAATATCTGAGGTGGAAGAGAAGGCAGTCATAGGAGAATATTTTCTGAGGCACTAACAGCCAAATGAAAGCAGAACCAAAATGACTGAAAAGCGCAAGTGCATCGTAAAAATACCCACACTGTAGCTCTTCCTGGTAGAAGAGAAAATAAGACCTATTCAAGTTTATGTCCCAAGCTGTGACAGAATGTTAGCAGCTTTAGCCCTGGAAATGAGTATGCTCCCCTGGCAGGTTCTGAAATGCCCATCCTGGCAGTACACTTGTGCTAAGGATAGAGGCTGTCTTTACAAGATGAAATGTTAGGAAGGATCTGCAGTACATGAGCAAAAACTGTGTGCTTCCCAGTTTTGTCCTCAAGCCTACATTCTCAATGGCAATAACCGAGCAAACCAGTGGTCAGCTACCCCTCTTCACTCATCTTTGAGTGACATGGTCTAGAGTGGTCACAGGTGTGGACTGATGATTGGACTAGATGATCTTAGTGGTCTTTCCAATCAATGATTCTGTGATTCAGGCTGTAAGTATTATCAGCCTGGTAACAGTGCATAGAGCAGGATAAACAGGTGAAACAAACTATGAGTAGTGCAATATATGAATAATTAGGGCATGTGAACGCACAACAAGAACGGTGGGGGGAGGCAGAAAGTGAAGTGGCACTGTTAGGCTGGTGCTAGTGAAAACTGGTGAACTAAACTGGTGAAGTCATACTAGCATAATGCAGATGTTTCAGCCCATGGCTAGCAGCACTGCGGTGCTGAGTGTAGATGCATCTATGTCATGCTTAATTTACAGATAATCTGCCCGATGTGACAAAAGCTGGCTGTATACTTCTCCTGAATAACTGTACTACCAAGAAAATGCTATGAAGTGGCACATAGCTTCAGCTTAACCACCAGGTTGGATAAACACCAGCTAGCAAGCAGACTTTTGTGTAGGTGTAGCCAACAGCACATAGGTTTCTTAAGCTTAGCATCTGCTAGAGGATGCTAAACTGCTGTGATGGGAATGGTTTTCTAAGCCATCCCTTAAAAAAGTTTGTGATCTTAATACTGTTAGCTGTACTCTCAGGTTGCCATGGATTTCTTTATATATGTCCTTTACTGAAAGTGTCAGTAGGACATCAGACACCACTAAGAAGTCAACATTTATCTACATAAAAGCTATACAACTAAGCAACATCAAAAGCCACTCGGAGCTGCCCAAACTCAGTCAGTGGTGCCTGGAGAGTTATGCAGCTGGCCAAAGGTAGGCGCTGACACTAGAATGAGCTACATCACTTTAGAGACACCCTATAATGTTGTACTACGCACACTGGCCACAGTGGGATCTCAGGTATCTGTAACTTCAATATGTCTACATTGTAGACATCTACACAGGAGTCTCAATCTGCAAGGTGGATCCCATGCCTGGAGTCAAGGAATCCCTGCCTGCACAGCATACAGACCTCAAGCCAACCTTGAAAACCAACTAGACATGTAACGTTATGTAGTGAGTGAGAAGCAACTACTGATTGTGTTTATTATATGCACACCAGTCATATTAGGATATCTCCTTATAAGCAAATTTTTAGGGCTGGAGCATTCCCAAAAAAAAAAAAGAAGCTTTAAGTAAGCTTGGTATTATTCCACATGCATCTTTGGACCAAGATTAAGTCTACCATAATTTTGTTGTCCTTGCTGATCTAAGTAAGATGAGGGAAGGGCTTAGAGTCAGACAGACAGACTTACAGACAGAGTCAGTATATTAGATTTCTAGCCCTGGATTGCAAGGGAGATTGCTCAGGAACTAAACTGCAACAACAGCTTGTTACAGCCAAGAGAAATTTGATGTTTGGCACTGGGAAGCACTTACAAAATGTGAAACCTCCCATTTCTTTGCATTTTAAGAAGAGTACTCCCTGTCAGCAGTTTCAGTTTCTGTTTCATTAATCTGTTGCTTTAGCACTCGTTATAAAAGTCCAGATTTTTTGTTTAGAAATTGCAAACTTTTTTTTTCTTTCTTTCTTTTTTTTTTTTTTTTTTTCAAAAAAAAAAACTTCTGGAACACCAAATTAACTTCTGTATCTGTGCCAGCAGAGAAAACTCACAAAAGCCTTATAGCACCATTTCACATTTTTTGCATGGCTGCTGATGAGAAGATTAGTGTCCTACAGCTGATTAAAGAGTGTCAGATAACAGAGAATGTCTTTAGAGATCACTCACTCTCTGACATCAAACAACTCTTAACAGCAGTGATTTAGGCTAATCCAGAAGGGGAAAAAGAAGAAAGTGAACCTGTGGCAACACAAATGCTGCATGTACAACATTAGGAATTTTTCCACCCAAGGAGTCTAATTTGCCTTCAAGTAAAGATAGGGCAAATTCAGTAATGGTATATAAAGGAATGTTATCACATGAAAGTAAGAAGATGCTAGTTAAGCTATTTTGAAAATAGTTTCAATTTTGTATTAAATAGAAAATATGTGACTTTAAAAGTCCAGCAGTATGTCTGTCACCATCAGTAGTAACAAACACATTTATGTGGATTGTATGTATTTTTCTTCTTAAGTATGCCACAAATGAACAGGCCCAGGACTATGCAAACCGATTGTTTCCTTTTAAAAGACTGTAGGCTTTTGGAATTAGGAACTGTGATTTTCTACATGCATCTTTTGTATGTAACAGATTTTGTAATTAAGGAATTGTAATTAAGTAATTGTAAGGAATAACGATTTTAAATAGGAATCATGTTTCCTACATATCATGTTGTCATAAGCCCTTCAAAATCATTTCTGAACATGGTTCTCAAGATCTGCTCCAAACAAAGGAAGCTGTGAGTGCTGTGACTCTTTTTTCCTGACACAGGAGAATACCTACTTGTGAAGATGCAGACTTTAGCAAAGCATTTTAAGCACATCAAAGATGTTAGGTGGGTACCAAACTTCCAGTATTAGAGGTTACCGAGAAGATAGAGTCAGGTTCTTTGCTGACATACGCAACAGGACAATGAAAGAAAAAGGTCAAAAAGTGAAAAAGAGGATGATACATGGAAAATAACTTTCACTAGGAGAACAACTAAGTATTCAGAAAGCTGAATACTGAAGCTTTTGTGTAGATACACAACATCTACACAACATCTGAAGATGTTGTGCACCTTCATCCTTGGGGGTTTTGAAGATCTGACTGGAGAGAGCCATGAGCGATCCCGCCTACCTTCAGGATCAGCCTTGCCCAGGGAAGGGTGTTGGGTTAGGAACCTTCCAGGGTCTCTTCCCATCCCAGTGCTTTCACGGTTCTGTGTGACCATGCACAGTCTGATACCAAGTGTACAGACCTGTCAGAAAATACATCAAAACATAAAAAACCTGCCAATCAGATCGTATCTATCATCCCCTGTTCCTTCCAGGCTACCCAAGACAGAAGACAGAGTACAGGGAACGTGCTTTGCCTTTCACAAGATTGATTTTATATATTGTTTTAAGTAGGGATATAACACTCTGGATGACTGAGGATTAATGAAATATCTACCCGTGGTTTTGGTCTCAGCATTTCAGAAAATGCACACAGACAGATATCAATAAGCATGAGTTTAGTTTGAGTTTGGAGAAGAGAAGGCTCTGGGGAGACCTCATTGCGGCCTTCCAGTACTTGAAGGGAGCGTATAAACAGGAAGGGGAATGGCTGTTTATGAGGGTGGATAGTGATAGGACAAGGGCAAATGGTTTTAAACTGAGAGAGGGGAGGTTTAGGTTAGATATTAGGAGGAAGGGGTGTGACACACAGAGGGTGGTGATGCACTGGAACAGGTTGCCCAAGGAGGTTGTGGATGCCCCATCCCTGGAGGCATTCAAGGCCAGGTTGGATGTGGCTCTGGGCAGCCTGGTCTGGTGGTTGGTGACCCTGCACATAGCAGGGGGTTGAAACTTGATGATCACCGTGGTTCTTTTCAACCCAGGCCATTCTATGATTCTATGAGTTATCTGAGCTACTGCACAATTTTCTTGTGTGCTGTATTGAGGCTCAAATTTTCAAAAAGGGCACATAAAGTTAAGCAAAGTTAGTGAAGAAAGTCTAGAGTGTAATGAGCTAAGGATGCTCAAGCTCATGGAAAACACAGTCTGCTGTTTTATTTAGCTACAGGAGGCTCCCAAGATTATCAGTCTCCTCCCCTGCCAGCACTCTGCTATCCCCTTCATGAAACAGCCTTTTGAAGAATTCTTTTCACTCCATCACTCTGCCTGAGTTGCTTCTTACGGTTAGGAACATGATTTTTGTTCCTAGACTAAATCCTGTCCTGGCCTAGTTACATCCAGTTGTTCTTGAGTTTGCACTGCAAACACATCAAGAGGATTTAATAATGGAACATCAAAGGAGGAGAGAAGGCCTCTAAGCCTTCATTATTCAAAGTTACTGGTTGTTATTGTAACTTGTGATAGGAAAAGCCAGAAGTGACCATGCTGCATTCCCCCAGTACACTCTGGTCACACTTAGACTGCTTCAGCATTTGATATGAGTCTCATAGAAGTAAGTCATACTGAAAGCACCTGAGACCAGCTCTGGATTTTGACCATGCAAGCAGTCCATCTTTGCATTTAACCTTGCACTATCTCACATTTCACTGCACACAACTGGAATTAGGCAAATTTCACATGAGGCTTCACAAGCAGTTTGTATAATAAATACTTAAACCCACTAGCAGTGTATTATCTGACACACCTTCCCATTGCATTTGTTTGGGTTCTTTTGTGCATCACTCTGGAAACTCCTACTCACTGCATTACTGGGATACACATATAGAATCCTTCTGCTCCTTCCATTTCAGCACTCAGTTTATAGAGGAAATCCATTTCAGCAGAGCTGCAAATGCATGACCTTGCAGTTTGTGCTACCAAACCTCATTCCACCTCTTTCACTGATATCCTCAAGGTCATTAAGCAAATTCCATTAACATACTTCAGCTTTTTGTGCTAACATCATTAACGAAAACATGTAATAGGATCAGAGCTAAGACCAGCCCTGAGGAAATTCATTAATAACTTTCCTTTAAACAGAAATTTCCTCTTTCAGCACATCCCAGTTTGTTAACTTCCATCTACCAGCTTCTTGTCCACCAGAAAGTTCTTACGCTTTTCTTCATGCTATTCTGCCTTCTAGATGACCCTTCATCAAATTCTTCACTGAAGGTTAATTTGCCATCTCCTACCAGAGAAAGATGCTGGCTATTTACACATCTCAGCCCAAAGCATGGTAACAGTTGCCCAAGCATTGCTGCGCGTAAGAACATGGAGAAAGGTTAAGATGAGGAAATGACAATTTATTTGAGAACGAAGCAGAATGGAATAGAAATGCACAGATTAGGCAATTGGAAGGAAAAACAAAACCGCCATTTTCCATGGAACAACCTTGATACAAATTGTAAATCATTTCTTGATGAGACACAAATCTAATGAAGTTCCCTCTAGAGATTTTTCTTCCTTGCCTAAACTGTATCGAGAATAGTTGTGCTAAGTGCTCTTCAAAGTGCTGAAAAGATGGAAGTAGCAAGTGCCTTGCTGAAACAAATACAAATATAAAATGCAACAATGAAATCAAATAAGAAGAATTTGATTCAAGTAGATGCATAGTAAAAACCTCATACTTTGTAGGAGGCTGCGTGTGAACACACACAGGATGAAAGGCTATTAAAAAGCAAGAAATACAGAGCGTCCATAAGATTCTTTAAAGGTACTGTACGCAAGACCATGCATTCCTTTGTGCCAGGGAGAATAAAGTCCCCTGTGGCCAGGAGTGGAAAAGGAGGAATCTGTTCCTCACATCACCCTCATTCCATTTCATCCCCATTGTGCACAGATCATTGCTAGGTCTCACAAGGACCATGAAAATCTGGAGCACACGTGATGCCTTTACTCCAGAATGTTGCTCCTCCCACCTCTGCCTTTGCCATGCCACTACACAGAGAGGAAAAAAAAAAAAAGAAATACAGATGTATTTGCACTACTTTCCTTCCTGCCTCCTCAGAGGTCTGCCTCTAGCCCCAGCGTGGGGAAGGAGCACCGACCTGCCTCCTTCAGAAAGAGGTTACAAGTACAGGAAAGAACAAGCAACGGAGATCACCCATAGGCCTCGTGTGGTAGCAGAAAGCAAGGGCTGGGCAGAGAAGAGAATGTTGACAGGCAAGGGACAAGACAAGAGCAGACTTGGAGACAGTTCAGCAAGAGGGACTCACAGCTGAAGCTTGTTCTGCCAGCTTGACTTCCAATGTTTACAAAAACTGTATTGGATATGGACCCCTCCAGTGTGATACCCACAACCACAGGTAATGGTTTAGCACAACAAAATACCCCTTATTCCATAGGACAAGCCACAGAGCCTCCTTCATGGTCAGATCCCAGCCTCTCAGCAGCTTCTGGAGGACATCCTTGCTTTGGGAGCAGTCTCCCT
Organism: Gallus gallus; assembly: GCF_016699485.2. Taxonomy (NCBI): domain Eukaryota; kingdom Metazoa; phylum Chordata; class Aves; order Galliformes; family Phasianidae; genus Gallus; species Gallus gallus. Next base: position 145,582,895 of record NC_052532.1, read on the forward strand.
CCTGTGGGGACTGCCTGGGCATTCAGCACTCGCTCAGCTCCAACGCAGAGAGCTGGGGACACGAAATTCCCACCTGTTCAATAGCTTAACATAAGGTCTTCCGTAATGGCTATAAAGAAAAATCCCCGCACTTCATCTGACTTCAACAGCAACCAAGTGTGTGCCACAGGTGGCAGGCATCCAGGCCCCATCTCTAATTTCCAGCTCACAGTTCAGTTGTAGATGCTCTCATCCAAATCTGGGACACTTAAATGAAAATTCCGTGGGATTTTTCACTTCAACACGTTTTGAATCAGTACAGTACTGCCGCTCAATTAATAAAGTAATTAACAATAAAAAGGCCCAGTAATTGAAATCCCTTTGAAAGTACATCAATTTATTCTAAGCTTTGCCTCAAGTCTTTATTAATTCTGACATCAAGCATAATGACCTCAAATTATAAATGATCATCACAAAATCCAGACATCATAAGCATTTTCCTGTCTGCATGCTGAGTTGTTAAAACATCTGAGTTTGGTCACCACAAGTGGTGTAAACAAAATGATCTGTGTTTGTTTACCTAGAAGGGCACTGCTTGCCTATAATGCAAACAATATGGATATTACAGAACTTCAGGTGATTCTACCAAAGAAAACATTGTAAGAGCAGTCTTCCCTATTAACTCAATGAAGCAATTTGAAAAAAAAAACAAGGAAACCACTCAGCTGTAAGATGAAATGCACATTTGGCTTCTCTTAACGTTCCTCTGCCTGCGATGTAACTACCTTTCTTTTTTCCTACAAAGCCTTAAGTAAGCAGATGAGGAGGCGCCTAATAATTACAAGCCTGCTTCTTTTTCACATTGCGCTTCGTGTTTTCACTGAAATCTTCCTAGCCTCTAATTGAATCCAAAAACGCTTCCTGAGAATACCACAACTCACAGCTATAAGCAAGGTCGCTGCCTTCCCTTCTGTTGAGCGAACATTTCTACCTGCGGCAGACGCTATATACAAAATGTCCACTAGGGGGCGCTCTTATCCTCCCCAAATCTTAGTAGGAAGCTGAACGAGCTTTCCAACGCAGCGTGTTATACTACAGAGCCTTTGTCTATCGATATTGCGGTAGCATAGAACTTTCTTTTTTAAACTTCGTTAAATTATATAATTTATTTTTTAAAACGCCGTAATTTGAAAGTGAGTCATTTTTATATATAAAATTTCCACCGCGTATTTGGCGCGCAGAGAACTTTGATGAAACTTTTCCGAGTTTACCAGCTGCAGTTACCATTTAAAATAGGACCTTACGTGCAACTCCCCCATCCCAAACACACACAGACACACACACACACACAGATGCACACAGTCAGCTCAAAGAGCCACGGCAAGGCAGCCTCCAAGATGCCAGGTGATGGTACTTCATTGTAATTTCCAGGGTGAGTTCCAAGTAAGCACTACGTGTGGTTCCAGCTCTGTGTGAATGCACCCTCGAGGCAAAACAGTCAAGGTACAAATGGCATTAAACTTATTTACATGGTCCTCTCAACTCCCAGCAGATACGGAAAACAAATATTGCTCAGGATAACATGTTATTTGCCTTAATGTTATAGAATCATAGCTTTGTTTGAGTTGGAAGAGGCACTTAAAGGTCATCTAGTCCAACTCCTCTGCTAGATCAGGGTGCTGAGACCTGGTACAGCCTGGCCTTGAATGTCTCCAGGGATGGAGCATCCACCACCTCTCTGGACAACCTGTTCCATCACCTCACCACCCTTATGGTAAAAAACGTCTTATGTCCAATCTAAATTTCCCCTCTTTTAGTTTGAAACCACCTCCCCTTATCCTAATGTTCCCAATGCCTTACAGAGAGTGTTACATATCCTCATCTTCCTAACCCATGAGGTTTTTATTATTCACCATCCATACCCAACAGAAATCAAACCACCTCCTTCTTCTGATCTCACGTCTTCATGAAGGCAGCTTGTGAACATGCCAGGCTGTATCCTGTGCTGTGCCATCAGCCATGGAATCATAGAATCATGGAATCACAGAATGGCCTGGGTTGAAAAGGACCACAGTGATCATCAAGTTTCAACCCCCCTGCTATGTGCAGGGTCGCCAACCACCAGACCAGGCTGCCCAGAGCCACATCCAGCCTGGCCTTGAATGCCTCCAGGGATGGGGCATCCACAGCCTCCTTGGGCAACCTGTTCCAGTGCGTCACCAAATCCACGCACTAAGAAACAAACAAAAAGGACTTAGATGAAATAAGGATACCTGGGCTCATAACTTTTATATGGGATGTTCTGCCTTTCAGGGGGACTAGCAGGCATGCAACTATGTGAATTCAGCCTTGCTGGTACAGCACAAACCCACCAATGTGCTATCTTGTCTGAGTAAATGCCTGTACACTGATCTCAGAGCAAACTGAAAGCAAACTATTCATGACCGTTCATCAATACTGACATATGATATGGTCACATTAAACCAGTGTCAATGATGGAATTCAGTTTGCAGCACCCAGGTAAAGTAAAATAGCCAAGTTGCTGATGGGATGCAGCATGAGTTCCTGTCTGCAGTGAGCCATCAGAGGCATCTCTAGCTCAGCAGCCCTCCTCTGGAATGGGCAAATCCTAATCAATGAAGCACATCTGTCCAGTGGAGGGAAAGCACTTCCTAATCCCTTCAGGCCATGAACTGACTACTTGAAGCATGACATTTGATTAAACTTATTATCACAACTCATTTATATAAAAATGCTGTTAGGGACCACGAAGCAATCCTCTGTGGGATTGCTTATTGATGAAACCCTCAATAAAATGCAGCCAACAGTCTCTTAGCTGATGTTCCCACTCTTCTTCTTTTCTGCCTATAAAAACAAGGAGGAATTTATCCTTTGTCTAGTGCAGCAGACTGATGCTGTACCTCACATATGCAAATAGATCAGTCTTCCTAGTCTTTCCCCGTAGAGATCTTTGACATTGAGACTCAACAGGATCTGGCATCCTTCTGAAACAGAGGCCAGGGGAATAGTTTGCAAGAGTGTACTTTCAAATGTATCTTTCCCCCAAATTAATGAACATTTGTGCAGATGCTGAATACGAATTCAGGCAGTAGAAACAAAACCCATCTAAAATGAAGCCTAGAGCTACAAATATGCCGTGTTAAGCTTCTTTGTCTTGGCAAGTCTAGGATTTCTCCCTTCCACTTTGAAGAGCCGGAGTACTTTTCTGGTCACAAACGTATCTTGCTTTAAAGGAAACAGAATGATAACATACTTATGAAAGATAATGACACATTAACAAGGAGCAAAGTAGCTGACATGGATCCCAAGTAACACAAACATTCAAATATGAAACACTCATTCAGATTCTGTTTTAGATTCTATACCACTTTCTTCTTCATAACACGATATTAGTGTTACTACAATCCAACAGTGATGCAGACGCCAAACTTCAGGTTAAAACACCGCAATGTCACGACCACTTCCCTACAGATGTAATGATTTCAATGTTCGTATGAATGAATGGATTACATTACACAGACTGGGTCAATCTTATGTACACTGAATATTGGCGGCCCTACCCGCGGCAGGGGGGTGGGAGCTTGATGATCCTGGAGGTCCCTTACAACCCATGATTCTATGAATATTACATGATTTTACGTAAGTGAACAGCTGGACATATCAAAAAGAAACCTCATTATATTTACCTGAGAAACGTGCCCTGTCAGCAAACAAACAAGCAAACAAAAACTCCAACAAATAACTGAAAAGGAAACAAACTGATCAGCTTTTGTGTATTTGCCTTGAAGACGTCCCTTTCCAACTGACTTTTCCTAAGGCAAAATTTTTGTTTACAGTTGTACCGTTTTTTCACATATGCTAAAACTGTGCATCGCAGCGTTCCTACTAAATAATGTTTAGCGTCTGTGTTTCCTCTTTCCACCTTGAGATTGCAGCTGTTACACGTTCAGCTTTAGCAGTGGTTCTGCTTAGCTGAGAAGGAAGTTTGCATGCACACAGACCTCTGTTTGTGACACTCTAATTTGCTGCACGGCCGTAATAAACACGCCAGCATTAAGCACACTCATGCAAACCACAGCTCTAAAAATAACTCACTTGAGACTTCCAGACGTTCTTCCATGTTGTTTCCTGTAACAGCACTCTTGCTGCTAGGAACAATGATTAACACAGGCAGGGCTTTCCCATCAAGAAACCACCTCTGGAAGAGCAGCAGGAGCCCTCAGAGGTGTAGCAAGGGATGAACTGAAGGGCCACATCAGTGTTCTCCGAGCACTAATGGAAAAAGCCTGGCAACAGCCATGCCACTGTGCTGACCTGGGTAAGCAGGCATGGCCAATCCTTATTCCTCCTCCTCATGTCCAACCACCATCCCAAAGTCTGCCGACCACCGGACTACCGACGCACAGACTGGTGGTAGCCTGGAGAGAACAGATGCTGGTGGGAAGGGAAGGCACAGGCTCTCCTTCCTAACTTCATAAAGACAGGCACAGCTTTGCCCTAATCTGATTCCCTTCCCTTTTTCCCCGGTGTTCTCCACATAACAAGAAGTGTTTACGACAGATGCTGTGCAAACAGTAAGAAAGCAAGCAATGAGGGATGAGTACACAGGCTGAGCTCTCTTTAAAGATTTTTTTCTCTCTTAAAGGTAATGCTCTTATCTCATCCCAAAACGTGGCTGCATTTATTGTGAAACAGCAACCAAACCGAACAAACCAGCCTTCAAACATATGTAACCCAGAGGCTGAACCCTGAATTAGAAGAAAATCATTTGATATGAATAAAGAACCCATGCTAAATGCTTTGGAACAAAGGATCTGGGGGTGAAATCCTTAAATCGCTGCGCCCCGAGCACAATCTCAACACTCAAACTGAGAAGGCAACTGAGATTCCTCAGCATTATGAGGACTGCAAGATTCCTGGCTTACTCCATGTACATTTACTTTTATGTTTTCTTTCTCTCCCAGCCTCTCTCTCACTCTTTGGCATCATCATTTTTTACTTTTTTTCTCTAGTTGCAGAATTTCCAAGGAAAGTTGTTCTAAACAAGAGAGGGAAGCACTCAAAAGTGTGGAAAAATATTATAATAGTCAGAAGCTGTATAATAGGCAAAACTCATTACCCCCCAGCAGCACTTCGCCATACTATGCCCATTCAGCCTGGCTTTATGGCTGCACACTGGGGATGCACAGCACTGGGGTAAGAGGTGTGTTGGCTTAGAATCACAGAATTGTTTGAGTTGGAAGAGACCCTTAATGGTCACCTAGACCAACCCCCTCGTAATGAACAGGGACACCAACAGCAAGATCAGGTTGCTCAGAGCTCTGTCCAGCCTGACCTTGAGTGTCTCCAGGGATGGGGCATCCACCACCTCACTGGGCAACCTGTTCCAGTGCTTCCAGTTTAGGCACATGGCTGCATGGAAAATATCTTATTAAAAAGAAGTTCAAGGAGCTACTCAACTAGTTCATGGGAGACAAGCTCAGCAAAAGCTGTTAAGTACATAGACGTCTCCACCAAGCAAGTAATTCTGAAGCCTTGAGCTTTTAGATGAGCGACTATATTTAGGGGTAGCAATGTGATGTGCTTACCCAGTTGGAGACGAGGTGCTGGGTGAGATGAATCTTCCATTTGACTCAGCTTGGCTGCCCCTGTGCTACTACGTTCCTCTGTCAAGCCACCATACAATCTTACTTTCTTTTAATCAACTGTGATGAGGGAAATGTCTCACATGCTGATGAGTTAATTCAAAGCAAAAAAAAAAAAAAACAAACCCAAAAAACAACAACAAAAAAAACACCCAACAAAAAAAAAAAGACAAAAGATTTCTACAGTTTTAGTCGTAAGTGTAAAGAAGACTTTGGATGTCATAAAAAATGTTCTCTCACCTACATTAAGAAATCTGTTTTCTGTTTTCTTAAAACCAGATCTTGCAATGCAGGTGTTGCAAATTGCAGTTCTTTCTCTTCCGCTTGTGAAAACGAACACATTCCATTCATTTACAGAAACACTATCAGGAAATATATTATTACTGCTGGTTGGTAGGAGGCAACATCAAACAGCATGTCAGCTCTGAGAGAGAAATGAGCCATAGAAATAGGCTGTGTGTGGGAACAGTGCACGGGTGTCCCGCACACAGGAGAGGAACATCACAATCCCTCCACAGTGCAGGAGGAGCAGCTGAGGAGACCTGCAGGTAGGCTGGAAAATGGCTCACCACTTCCAACACCACTCTATAGCAGTGTCTGCGTGTGGATAGGTGACCTGGCAATACCAACACGGCCCACAGCAAATGTTGGCATACGACTGCCTTTCTGTTGAATTGGCCAGAGTACATGACATGGTGCTTTGTGCTGCTTTTATGCTTTCACATGCGCCAGAATTGAGAGGATAGCTGATATCAGATGGGACACAAGGGCTGTGCAGACTGAAAACACCCATTCTGGCACAAAGTCTTCTAGCAAAAAATAATCTATTGACTTCTCCCGAACAGTAGTTGATGCTGGAGAAGTACTTTGCATCATTTTTTCATACCACTTTTGAGCAACTACTAGGAGATCTAAAACCATAGAATCATAGAATGGCTGGGATTGAAAGGGACCTCAAAGGTGATCTAGTTCCTATCCCCTGCCACAGGCAGGGTTGCCATCCACTAAATCAGGCACTAGATCAGGCTGCCCAGGGCCCCATCCAACCTGACTTTGTCAAAGTCCAGCTTTGAACTCTAATCCACTGAAACTGTGCAGGAGTTACTCTGCATTTATAATTATGCATCCACACCAGGATGGCCTGCTCAGCTTTGCTGTCCCGAACACTTCTGCGTGCCATTCCTAATATAGGCTATGCAATTCTTTCTACACAGTATACGCTGTTTTCTTTTATTTGTTTGTTTGCTTGTTTGTTTGTTTGTTTCCTGGTGTACTACAACTATATGAATGAGAAGAAAGTAAATGACAGAACTGAAATATTAACTTCCTTAAATGTTGAATATCGCATATAAGATACAAAGGAGTACAATATAGTTAATAACAAAACTGTGGTAGTTTCATGAGAAAATGAATGCATAAAAGCCTCTATTACGAAGTGAAATATTGTCCTCAGAGTTAGAAAATGACAGAAATAACATTATTTGTGTGGTTTTATTTTGCCATTATGATACCATATTTAGTTGCAATTAAAATTATTATTTTTTCCACAGAACCCCTGCTTTGCTCAGAACAGGCAGTGCTCAGCAAGTGAGATGACTGTTCAGTATTTCTTTTTATCATCATCTTAGTGCATGTAGTTCAAAGTTCTATTTACTGCACGTCACACAGACTCTGCTCAGACTACAGGATTTCTCATCTCCTTATGGCCGTTGCTATCATAACCACCCTTGAAATATACTACACTTTTTTTTTCCTGCCTCATACTGTTTCCTACTCCTCCTATTAAAAATGTATAGAAGCAAACAAACAAACAAACAAACAAAAAGGACAACTTTCAGCATGTTGGGAGAGGCAATGCAAAAGGAAGCAGTGTTGCTCTCCTGCTTTCAGGAGAGCATCTTCTTGATTTATTAGGGCAGAGCTCACTGGGTACCGAACAGTCATACTGCCACATCTTGCACATTGAATTTGATTTCTTTTGGGGTCAAAATGAAACAGGATCAAACCTAAGACTGGGGACAGATCCTTTCCTCAAAGAGGCAGGAGCCGCAGCAACTTTGTGTGCAATAGGAGAGGAAGGCTTAACATTCCTCAAGTGGTGAAAGAATATGAAGAAACACCTCTTGCTTGCTACACACCTCCAGTAGCTGCTGGCAGAAGCAGTCGTGGGTACTGCTTTTTGTGACATTCCCATCTACCTGCAGGTGCTCAGTGTGCTGTACAGCTGCTGAAGCAAGGCATCCCCCACTTGTGCTCCCCAAAAGGTTCTCACAGGGCTTCGCAGATGCCCCAAAGTAGTCACATCCACGGAATCAAAACTGAAAGATCCTAAGAAACCTTACCAACCACATCTGATGTTTCATGGGCTCCATGTGGGATCAGGCAGGCTTTGAGTACAAGTCTCCCAGACTTGTTACTCACTCCTTAGGCCCTGAGGTCTCAGACTACTGAATTCCTCATTAACACCAATTTTGCTGGAAATCAGTCCATCTCTTTTCATTTCCAACTGGAATCCTGAACTTGGGCAACGAGGTATTAAAATATCAGCATCTTCAGGATGTAGTAATTAATCTATGTTACAGTCTTGTTGCGTGCACTGATTAGAAGTTTGCATGGCCTAGGAAGATGAAATGCTTCCAGAAATAGTATAAAATACTATTGCTACTAAGTGACCCATTGCCTCTCTCTCACTTTTGGTTTGGAAATGCTTGTCTCTTATTTTTCATCGCACCTTCCACACGGTACAAATCAAAATAAAGCAACAATTGTCATTAATAAGGCAGTAATGTGCTTTCAGACTCACCCCTCAAGCGGTAGTCACTAGGAATAGCTAAGACACAGATAATGGACAATTAAAAGAAAGATGATCGTATGACACAGCTTATTTTTGTCCATATATTTCTCAGCAAGAATCATATTTTTGAGTGTAAGGACTGCCCAAATAGTTGATAGAGAAAAAACAAAACCATAATGCAAAAGGAGTATCTTGTGTGGGAGCCCCATCCCTGGAGACATTCAAGGTCAGGCGGGACGTGGCTCTGAGCACCCTGATCTACCTGTACATATCCCTGTTAGTTGCAGGGGTTGGACTAGGTGGCCTTTAAAGGTCCCTTCCAACACAAACAATTCTAGGATTCTATTTGATACACTCACAGGAAATATAACTTTCTTTTCTAATCCAATAGGATATAGGCCAATATAGTGTCAGTCCAGCAACAAGTAATATTAATATACTTTATAAAGAAGTCTATCCAGGCTACATAGAAAAGTTCATTTTAAAATTAGCCTACCACTTTATACTCACAAATAATGAGCATGGTTTTGCAAGCAAAGTTGCTCGCAAACAAAAATAGTTTGATGAGATATCATAGAAACACAGAATCGTAGAATGACCTGGGTTGAAAAGAACCACAATGATCATCGAGTTTCAACCCCCCTGCTATGTGCAGGATCACCAACCACCAGACCAGGCTGCCCAGAGTCGCATCCAGCCTGGCCTTGAATGCCTCCAGGGATGAGGTATCCACAGCCTCCTTGGGCAACCTGTTCCAGTGTGTCACCACCCTCTGTGTGTCACACCCCTTCCTCCTAATATCTAACCTAAACCTCCCCTGTCTCAGTTTAAGACCATTTCCCCTTGTCCTATCACTATCCACCCTTGTAAACAGTCTGAGGGACCAGTTGGATACCTTTTCACCATTGTTAACTTGTATAAAGTTAAAGATGGGCCTGTGTACTTTGCTGAATAAAGACTTAAAGGCTTTAAGCGTCTTGCTGAACCAAGGTTTCAATTATTTCTGCAAATTTAAAGAAGTTATTATCTAATTCATTACACAGAGAGACAGTTCTGAGCACAATAAATTAGCTGGATGATAGGTGGACTGCACATGCTCTGAATTAAAGTAATTACAGTTTTATTTTCTCTGACAGGGATTTATTCAGTCAAAGCACAAATAAATGGTGTAAATATGGGGAAGCAAATAATTGGTGTAGTATTGCTTCAGTTCTGGAGATGTTTTGAATTCATTTGTGCTCGAAACTTGAGTGCTTCAGCCCACAAGCGTCTGTGAGAAGACATCACAGCTGACAGGAACAGAGAACTGATACGGGAGCGCAGCTCCTGCTTGAGTGCCTGCAAAGGTTGAAGGGTTGAAATGCACCCAGAGGGTGAGAGGCTGGGTAAAGCCACTGAGACCTCGCGTCCCTGACTCAACAAGTGGCACAGCCACTCAAGGAAAACCCTTAGAAGGCAAACCAACGCGCTTCAAAGAAAATAGACTCTTCCAGTTTAATTTTTCAGACAAAATGGATGTTCTCCATTTTTAGAATATGCCCAGAATACAATGATACGACTCTCTGTGGGATAAAATATCAATGATTATAAACAAGATTATATCTGATGTTTGATTTCCTCTTTTCCAATGACTAGGTATCTTTTTTCAGACAATCAAAGCTTTAGAGATCCTTTGGAGTTAATACATCCATAAAATCTTTGCCTTCCTGTACTTCCTCTGGTCAATGACCAAACATCAGAACATTTTTTCTTTTGCTTGAACCTAAAGTAAACTGAAATACTGATTTTCGTGAGATCTCTTCTTACCAACCGCTGTCCTGACCTAGAGACTCTGTTAACCAAATTGCCTCTCACTCCTTTCAGCTGTGTCCTCAGAACTGCAGTGTGTGTGTTTCTCCACAGAGCACTGAAATAACTGGCCCCTGCAAACTGTCTATGGCTTGTATTCCCATGCCTTGGAAATGTATTCTCCCAGTGCATTACTGGAATCTCGATGAGACCATTGTGTCAGGTCTTCCTGTGTGAACCTGTGTGAAGGTGTGATCCAACTGAACTCCATAGAGTTGCATTCAATTTTGGTTACAACCCCTTGTTGCTGCCTCTGTCACCACCACCACCACCCTGCTGATGTCAAAGATGTTAAAAGAAATGCAACTCAGTGACTGACAGTCATCATACTGCATTTGGTGGTGGCTGTTTCTTTTCAGCAATTGGAAAGCAACGTGGTAAAGAGTAAGTGTCTTTAATGAACAGCTAGCAAAGAGATTTTCCCCAAGTGACTTGCCTTACATTATTGGAAAAACAATATGGTTGTATCACTTCTTTTATAAAACACGGACTTTTAAAAGATGGCTCTCTCTGGCATTTAAAAAGTTGAGTGCTGCTTGTTTTGTTTCACTGTTGCACTGAGATCTCTAGTTTCATAAGTGTAGCTGCTCAGTCATCCATTGAGTTATTGGTTTATTGCCATATAATTTAAACTAAATGATGGTCCAATCCATTTATAAACTTCTTCTGCCTCTGAGCTCTTGCCAAGACCTGCTCATTGCTGTCACTTGGTAGAGGAAATTATGATGCACTTTGGAATGTGCATGGTATATGTGGGGCTATTTAGTCCCTTCTGTTTCTGATAAGAACCAGTAACACTGAGGGATTTCATTAAGGAATGCAGTGACTAGTTGCCTGAGCTCAGAGCTTGACAAGTGATAGCAATTTTGCCCATAAATTGTAAACTCAGGCACTAAGATTTCTAGAAATGGGAGGTGGAAATTAAGCTTTTAAAGCTGTATCTAGATTCCAGTTCAAGAAGGATGACTTCTAGAAGTGTGCAGCATGAAGCTGCAAGTGATTGCAATCACCACAGTGAAGGTATTAGAGGAGTGCAATCAATGTATACAAACTGCTGTAAAATGTAATGGTGTTCCATAAATCCATGAAGAAAATGATACCATTTCTCAGCACTTGACATGGTCTTATAGCCTGGTAATTAAATCATGGGGAAAAACAGAAATTAATGTCAAGTCTGGAAATACTGCAAACAGAAATTTATAATAGGTGCTACTTTGATCAATGCTGTTGGATGCAATGTTATCTAGTGTAATATACAATGATTAAACACTTTTAGTGAAAAGATATCAAGTGAACTAATTAATTGTGAAGATGATAGTAACTTGGAAGATGCCAACTAACTGGATGACCTGAAAACAAGACAAAGATACTTTGAGAATTTAATAAAAAGAATAGTCTTTAAAAATGTACGAGAACACATGAAGAAAAATATAACCTGAAACTTGAATTTTGGGGGATGGAAACACTAGGAATTAGAATTATGGAATGATATAGGGAATGCTTTTTACATATACAAAAACACCCAAAAAACAAAAACAAAAACAAAAACAAACAAACAAACAAAGGAAATCCGACGTTTCACACTCCAAACTACTCAATTTTATGGTACAGCTCTGCTGACTTACAGCAAATTGTCCTGAATATCTTGGGATAAGAAAAAATACAGACAACCTGGAGGAAATGGCAGCAAACTGATTCCAGGACAGGAGCAAACCTATGTAGCTGGGCTGTATTACCTCCTGCTTCATGAGCCCTGAGACAGTGACAGTCAACTATAAAAACTTGCTCAGGACTGTTTCCATTTGGCTTCTGGGTATCTCCAGAGATTGAAACTCCACAACCTCTCTGTTCCAGTGTCTGGACTCCATCCTTCACAGTAAAAATGGTTTTCTTTCTTATGTTTAAATGGTATTTCCTGCAGTTTAGTTTGTGCCCATGGCCTCTTGTCCTCCTGCTGGACACCAATGGGAAAGCATAACTCTGTAAGTATACCGCTCAGGTATTTATCCATGTTTCTATGATCCCTTCTGAGCCTTCTCTGCCAAACAGTGCCAGTCCTCTCAAGCTGCTCCTCACATGTCCAGTACTCCTGCCTTTTCATCATCTGTGTGTCCCTTCACTGGATATGCTCCAGTATTCCCATGTCTGATTCTGGAAGCCCACAACTGAACACACCATTCCAGGAGTGGTCTCACCAGGTGTAGTTCCACCAGGTCAGAGAAGAAACAAAGAACCGCATACCTTCACGTCAACAGCTGTAGGACTCACGAATGATGCAATTTAAAACAATGTAATTTAAAGCATGAAAAAAACAGCAGAGAAAGAATCCCAAAGGTAAATGGCTAAACAGTAAGGAAAGTTGAAAAAAGCCATATGTAAATTAATCAGAATAACCGATACCTGAATGGTAGAGGCGTAATTTCCCTGAGACATTATGACTTTAGTAACTTGGAGTAGTACTAATCCTTCCAGACTTAGCACAGGGAACAAACATGCACAGGCAGAGAGAAAAGCAATGTTAGAAAATGCAATATGCCTCTTCCATTTTTAACTTCTAGGAACACGTGTTGCATCTTTTCTGAATGCTGGAAGATGTCAGCGTCCTGCCGACTGGCTTCTTGCTGGAGGAGGAATCAGACTGTATATACTCCAAAGGCAAATGGAGTAATTTACATTTAGACACTCACCCTGAAGCAGAGATTGTCATAAATAACACGCAGGCAATCCCTTCTTTCAAGACACTCAGCTGAACCCCAATGCTCTGCTCTTAGGGAGCACCTTCAATCAAAGATATCAGCTGACAGCACACTTTCTGGCCTCTCACACAGCGATGCTCTCATCAGAAAGGTGTATTAAAATGTCAGCAGGAAAGAGATGCCAATCTCTGCGTTTCTTAGTGCACAATGACATTTTGGAAGTAGTGCCACTTGGTGACATCTGCCAAACAACACTCTGCTGCTCACCAGAGGGTACACTGCCTTGGAAATATCTTGAAGGAGGGTACAGAGTTGAATGGAACACACACACACGAAAAAACCAACCCTGGATTTTTTCTGCATTTCTTTTTATTACTCCTCGCCAGGTTTCCAAATGCAAAAATCAGTTTTATTTTTATCTGCAAAGTGGTGAAAACAGGCGATGGGTTTAATCGCTGGCATCAGTTCCTGCCTGCTGGTACCGTAATTTATCTCAGCGGCATGCCGCCGTCCCCTGCCATAAGATGCCGTGCCACCACCAGTTATGAATTCTCTTGCCAGCAGTGAGCCTGACCCCATAACCAATGGTATCCATGCTTAGTTCAAAGCAGGTTTCGAAGCACAGTTAAGCTGATGTAGGAGTGATCACACCGCCTTTAAATGCTGCAAATGTCCAAATACAGTCTGGAGCAGCTTCTTCTCATAGTGCTGACACAAAGATTTTATGATGTTGGCAAGTGCATCAGGAATGGACCCTGAACAAACCTGTACATTGGGGATTGATTAGAGGAGCTCTCTTCTGCTTTGGATGTTACTGTGTCAGAGGGAAACCCCATCCCCATTCAGTGGTATTCATCCGTCTCTCTAAAAATAACTTTGTTTTTCCAGATTCAGTTCCACATCAAGCTGTAAGTGTAAGGAAGCCAAGTACTTGCAGGCTGAGAGGCAAGCCAAAGCAATACCTCTTCCATAAGCATCTCAAACATGGCAGGGTTGTTACATGAACCAAAAAGCTATTGCTTTAAACTGTCATATCCTTTGCCAGGAGTAGAAGTAGTCTTTTATCTGTCCTCTGGATCCATTTTTACTTTCCTACTCCCAAGGATCAGCATTCAGCCAGCAGAGAGAAATCTGCTGCCACCGAAGGTCTGTGCAGCTAAAATTCCCCTTAGGCCCTACGCATGCCATTCTCTCTGTCCACTGAATGACTGACATTAATTACTTCAATCACAGCACGGATGCTAGCTCTGGTGAAAGGGATTAAAGTAGGAGTAAATGGAGAAAATTTTCTGTGGGAGGATGCAACACCTACAGACTCAATAGCAGTTTCTGGTGCACTGTGAGCTGCCTAATATCAATCCCCATGCTAGGTCTATTCGGATATTTGCATACATCCTGCCATCACAGCACTTCAAGCCCAAGGAATGAATGTGTCACCCCATCCACGAAGGAATATATTATCATCCCTGCCTTTGGAGAAAGAGATCAAGTAATCTCAGTCATGCAAGCTGCTTGTGGGAGGGAAAATATAAGGCATCCAGATGCCCTGTGTCCCTGGTTGGTCACTCCTGATCCATCAGCTGGCCTTTCTAGAATTGAATCATCAACTATCTATTGTCAGAAAAGCTGTTTCGACTTCATAATTCTCTGACGGAAGAAGAGACAGTGAACGGGTGGATACTGAATATTCATAGGCAGCATATTTCGTTTACACCATTCATGGCTGGCATGAAGACAAGCAGTCAGGCAGCAGCCCATCTACTCATGTTCATACTGCTTGCCATGGCCTATCACATCCAATCAACGCACATGCCAAGTTCAAAACACAAGAGAAAACGTAAGTAGCCTAACCTATTTCTCCCTGCCCACTAAGGACAAAACTGAAAATAACTTGGTTGTAAAAGGATTAAGAGCAGACTCTGAAAGCTGGAACACCCAGTACACGTGCAAATAATAAAAACATCAGAAGGGAAAAATCACTTGTCAAATTTCCTTCAGACTTCTGTTTTCCTTCAGAAACAAATGTTCACTGAATTGGATCTGGGAGGTGTTTTTGATATGTGGAACCATCTTGCCTGCGAAGATGAGGGTAAGCAAGGAGAAGCCGGAATACCTCTAGGAGAGGTTTAAAGCTCTTTTTCTTGTTTCCTTTTAAAATGGGGATTTTTCTTCCCATTAAGGAGCTTCTAAAACAGAATCAGTCGTTGTCAATCCACACTTCAGATCTAAATATTTTAAAAGGCAACAGTAACAATGAAAATATCTAGATGCATATATTCCACTGTGAGTCATTATACTGCAATATTACAGTGTCTGGCAAATCACTGAGCGTACCCAATATCTACCCTTTGAGATAATTAAGTTTAAAGATCCTAACAAATGTAAAATAACACATAATGAAACAATTCAGAAGTTATGTGTTCGTATTTTTCTTGGAATATTTTCTGATTACCCCCTTGCAAACTGTCTGCTACCCAGAGATTGTAAAATTGTTTGAATAATTCTAAGAGAAAAATCAAACACATTAAGTTTTAATAATATTTTATGAGACACATAATTCTTTGGCATGTAATAACCTCTTATCCTACTGCGATTAGTCACTTGGATCCATCATGCTGGTCCCCTGGTATTCAAGACAATCTACATTTTGAGTAATACTGGAAAAGGTAATGGAAATCCAAAATTAATACAGTTCTTCGTGCTTTTAATGGTGTCCCTAATGGAAGCGTTTTCTTTAAAAAAAACTTCTTTATACAATGGGGAAGCAAATGGTGAAGTGCCAAAGAATGACATAATTTGCAGGAGACAAGACTGTGATGGCATCCTAGTACGAGGATTTAATTATTATCTTGAATAATCACCGTTGTAATGATGGCTGTTTGAAATGATACTGAACACCAAAAATCCCTGCTGTCAAGGCCAGAAGCAAGAGGCGGGAAGGCAGTAAATCCCTTTACAACAGGGAAATATCGTGTTAACATTAGAGGCCCACAACTCACCAACTCCACTGTCTCTTTCTGTGGGAGGTATTTGGTGTTTTGCAGAACACTGTTGTATGTCTTCTGCTTTCTTGTCACTGGCCGGGTTTGCAATCGTGTTTATCAATTTAATACCTTGGCTAATTTCACCCCAGAATAATGTTTGTTTACATAAATCTATTCCCCGCGGTAAAATAGCTAATGCTTGAGCATTTTGAACGTTACCCTATTAATGGAAGACAGGATGGTGAGAGCAGACGTCCTATAGAAAATTACCACACTCTCCAATTGCCTGTGTTAGTCCTGACTGTCGGTAAGTGGTGATTAACACCCCGCTGGCTGCAGCTGTACTTCTCAATATAGCTTCTCTGAGTAGGAGGATGCACAGAGAGTACCTCATTACTATGTCTTTAAAGCTGTAAAGCAAGGAATAATGCAAAATAAATCCTTTAAAGTAAAGGTCATAGACCAGAATAAGTCAGCATGAACACCTGCTTGCACTTTTCCCTGATAAAATCACAAAGATAAGTGATTTATCTCCTTTTATTCCATTCCCTTTCATTGCAGGTATGCAGAGGCCACACAACTGGATGTTAGCACTCCTCAGCCATAGCAGTGTGGTTTATATATAATGCCAGAAGAAAGGCTTAGGAGCTTAGCTAACAGTCTGCTCTGCAGGCTGCTGGCTGAGATGGTAGTGCTGGCATCAGCTGTTTCTCTGCCTTGCCCCATGAACTTTGCTCAAGACAGACTGAGGGGCAATAGACCAGTTATCTTGTTCCCCCTTACATTTCTAACAATGAAAAGTTGGATCCAATTCAAGCCCTCTTTTTGTGTGTGTGCACATTTAATGTGTAAGCTGACAGGTAAAAGTCAGCCACGATGTAAAACCACAAAACCCTAGACTTCTATAGAATGAAATTGCCTGGCAGTGTGAAGAAGTCTGAGTGCCCACCACCATGATCAATCTGGGGTTCCTTATGGGCCACACTTCTAACCACAGAGGAGGTCTGTGGCTGTCCTCAGTCTTCATCTCTCTCTCAAGTAACTTCAGAGGCCAAGCAGCAGCACAGACAAGTGCAGACTGTCAGGGATGTACATAAAATGTGACATCCCTCTCATGTGACATCTCCATCTAGCTGAAAATAAACTCTTTGCTTTTTGTCCAGCACAACACGGCTCTCTGTCCTGGACACTGATGGGTGTTGCAGGAGTCCAGCACAGCAGACCCCGAGCCCCCTCCAAAGGACCCAGCACCCCAACAGCTTTTAGACCTGAAACACACACAGAGAACGGCGAAGTATTTGCAGCAAGTGCAGAGTCTTCTGTAAACCTGTGTGAAAAGGATGCTCTTGTGGAAAATCTAGTCCCAAATATGAGCAGTGAAGATATTGAGAAATGCACTCATAGAGAAGAGAGGTTTTAATGGAGGAAGTCAGCCTTGGGCAGAAAGTGACAAAGAAAAACAATTAAAAGGGAGGACAGAAACCCAGCCACTGCTGGAGAGAGAAGTGCAGGCTGATTCAGAAGTATTTGTATGTGGAAGATTTTCAGCCAGGTGAGTCCCGCAAAGCAAGGCAGTGTTATCATGTCTCATAGAATCATAGAATCCTTAACGTTGGAAGAGACCTCTGAAGGCCGTATAGTCCAACTCCCCTGCAATGAACAGGGACACCACAGCTAGATCAGGCTGTCCAGGGCGTGATCCAGCCTTGCCTTGAAAGTCTCCAGGGATGGTCCATCCACCACATCACTAGTCTCTTGCTGCCAGAGGAGCTTGCCACAGCTCCCTGCAGACCGCAAGGGCCTCCTCAGGCAGATGTACAAACTGAGCTGTTCCCAGAAGACACCGCCCCTCACTGCACAGAAATACCTCCCCCCCCGCCCCGCCCATGTGCAGGGTGCACCCACATCCAGTATGGCCACACAGCCTGCCAAGAGCCACACCAGAAGGAGAAAGGAGAAAACATCCACCTCATGTTCCACTGACTGAAAGAAACAGTACAGCAGAGGCTGAGCAACGCCCTGAGGCCTCTGTGGCGCTGCGAGATGGTTTCCAAAGTACTGGCTAGAGTGCTGCAATTTTTAAGAGGTGTGAGTAGATTTTCTCAGGTTCCCTGCTGTCCTGCTGAACAATCAAAAGGACGTCAATGATACTTGTCCTGATGGGCTCTCTGACCAACCAACATCCGCCATAAAACACGTAGTATTACTGTACCTTCAGAAATTATCATCTTCCTGTAAAATTCTCAAACGTATTTTGACTGTTCAACTTGCCTCTCTTGTTGGTTTCTGAGCTGGCTTGTCTGGAAATTGGGCACTGCTGGAACTCAGGGTTTTTCTTGGTCAGCTCCCAGGCTGAAGGCTTTACCCGAAAGATCTCCTTTACACAGCTCAGGAAAATACACCCTGCTGGACCTCTGAAAGACCGGATTCTGCCATTTGTGCAGGGTGGTGCTGGTGGTGCATAAAGAACAGCCAGCAAAAGACAAATACAAGTAAGACCAGGGTATGGGCTAAAAGAAAATAGGCACTCTCAAGAATTTGAAAACCTGTAACAATGCCCACGGAGGACATGCCATGGAGATTTACTGGCAGATTCAGGAATTCTGGAACCCTTAGAATCATAGAATCGTAGAATCACCAAGGTTGGAAAAGACCCACGGGATCACCCAGTCCAACCATCCACCCATCACCAATAGTTCTCACTAAACCATGTGCCTCAACACAACGTCCAAACGTTCCTTGAATTCCTCCAGGGTCGGTGACTCCACCACCTCCCTGGGCAGCCCATTACAGTGCCTGACCACCCTTTCAGAGAAGTAGTATTTCCTAACGTCCAGCCTGAACCTTCCCTGGCACAGCTTGGGCTGGCCCAGAGACCAAGGGCTCCGAGTCCCACTGGAGGCAGGCAAACAACCCTCTGCTTCCTGCCTGTGCTGTATCTGCTGCCTCTGAGCAGGTTAATGCAGTTCTCCTGCAGGTAAGGTCTGCAGTTCCCTGATGTAAAACAGAGAGAAGACTCAAGTCTAAGAAGTCAGAGGATACCACAGAACCACCGCTTAGGTAAGTCCTCTGCCCTGGCAAGTCATTTTATGCACAGCATAATTCAAGCTTTCTAAATTGACGTTTAATATTTGCTTCTCTCTCTAATGCACATGGGATTATGCTGGGTACCTGACAAGTCACCTTGCACTCCATAATCACAACTGCCCGTTAGGATAATTAAACTGTCACCTAACAAGAAGAAGCTTATGAGTGCAGGGGGCAAAGTTGATGTAAGAATTACACTTGGACTACAAATATTTATTTTTCTACCTACTAGTCAGGAATAAGAGTCATGTGATACATGCCAAATTGCAAACATTTAGCACAGCTCAATATGTCATCTACAGATAGAAGCATAGGAAAATAAATGTATTTTAGAACTCATCACACTGTTTCATCTACAGAATTATAGGAAACAGATTGTTTGCTCTTAAATACTTGGGAAACACTCAGATAACCTGGTTATGTCAGAAGACTTTGGATTAGATTGATAATGCAAATATGTCAGGGCTGCCCACCTGGAGAGATGCAGTGCATCTAAGATTAATAAAGATGTCACCAGGAAAGGCTTACATACCAGAGCTGAGCTGCAGATTTGCAACTCAAATCGTTGAGGCATTCTTGAAAAACAAACCGTTGTAGAACAAAAACGTGCTACAAGGGAGCCTTTTCTTCTCTCAGGAAGAGAGTCCTGACTGCAGCAGTCCTTACTGACACTCAGAAACTATTCTGTGAGGTGACAAAACCCTGTTGCCCTGCATTATTTTAAAGGTGAAGATACCTCTGGGCTGTTCCCAGGCAACAGAGTTTACCTTCACTGAAAACCTCTGCCTGTCTCTTGGAGTGCAGAAATCTGCAGGAAAAACTTGAAATGCACACACTTGGCTGAAATTTTAAGTGATCAAAGCCATAGGGCAGCAGCAAAGCCCTCCCCTCATGACAGAACACCCTGAGAGGTAATCCATACCTCTGTGTAATCCATACCATCCATATGTGGCCAACGTTGTGAGATGGTCCCAAAAAGAACTTATCACCACTTGAGACAACCAGAGGAACATCGTAATAATCAGTCCCATATCAAGGCAATCCCCTTCAAAGTCTCTGGGACCTGCTTCACAAACAGGCTGTTCTGCTCACTCCTCAGTTCAGGACTCTGCCAGGGGAGGGAGGACAGACCTTCAGTTCCGTAAAGAATGACTGCACCCTATTGCTCTGATAATGTCATTTGCCAAGAGCCACCAAAAGTCATTACTAAGGCTACTTCTTACCCAAAGATCAGCAGAAACACTTGACTCACATCAGCCATAATTGCTGCTTTCCTCAACAATGAGAAAAGTATGTAATCATTTAAAAATTTTTTAAGTCAATTGGCCAATCACATTTACTGCTTCAAAAATTATTTTTTTACTGAAATCCCCGATTATATTTTTAAATTAAATCAGAGAAAAGTGTACAATTTTTTGAGTGCTTCCACAATTTCACTTAGACTCCCAAATAATGAGCAATACTGCAGTAAGTTACCTTGAAGTATGAATACAAGCAGTTCGAGACAGTTTAATTCTTTTTGAGAAAGTCTTTTTGATACTTCCATAGTCATTAACTATGACTTGGTAGTGAGAACTATTGGTGATGTGTGGATGGTTGGACTGGGTGATCCTATGGGTCTCTTCGAACCTTGGAGATTCTTTGATTCTATGTATTAATAGACGTATCTTGTGTAATTTGTGGTGGCTGATCCATGTATTAGAATGAAGACTACCAAAATTATGAAATAAAGAAATAATCTGACATTCTTCTTTAAAAGAGCTGCTTCCAGAAAACATGCATAGTTAATATTCTACGTATGTACCACTCGACTGCAAGATTTCTAGAAACAGCCACATTCTACATCATGGGAAGAAAAAAAACAATTCAAAACATATTGGTTACCAAACTGCTGGCATGAATTTTTGCTGCAACTAAAGAAGCATTAAACTGCAGTATACGAGTTTCCCAGCTGCCTTAACAAGAAGAAGTCCATACGATCACACTGTTTTCATCCCACAATACGGATTCTTCATGAAGCCATTCTGCATAGTGTTTATTCGTGCCTTATGAAACACAGAACTTCCCCCTGATGAAAGGAAATCGCTGTTTAGAAGTAATTATGGCTTACAAAGTTTAAAATATCCTTTAATCAAATTGTATTTAATGACTCCAGATTTTAAAATAGATGTCTGTGGTCTGTTTGACAGATTTTGCATGGTGCTCTCATTGGTGGTTGCCTTCATTGCCATAGCTGCTCCCTCTCAAGCATTCAAACCTGCCTTTATCAGTCCAGCTGATCGATAAAGCCATAATCCTAATGTTAGTTTTGCAGAATGTCCTGCTTAACAAACATAAGGAGAATGCATGTATTCCAGGAAACCAATTCTACAGAAAGAGCAAGCTGCTTTCCTACTTCGTTCTAACTGAACTGCAGAAGACTTACCCAGTTACCGGAGCAGATCAATCAGTCCTAGCAAAGATTTAAGAAAACAAAGAGAAGCTCGGTGTAAGTGAATTTCAGCAGGAATTGCTTACTGACTAGAGCAGAGAGCAGCCTTCTGCCTAAGAGCCTGAAGGGAGCGGGAAGCGCTGGGCAGCAGATCGGTAGTGCGTGATTTATCACCACATGGCTACGGGCTACGATGTATGGCACTCTCAGTGAAGCACCTGAAGGCAGCTTGGTAGGGCTGTATGAAGATCAATGACACACCAAAGAATACCATTAAAAGACACATTCATCTTCCGCTAATCAATAATGGCCTTAAAATGATCTCCGTGACACACTATTCTTACAGGCGTTGCTGCTGGGCTGCTGCAGCCCACTTGTCATCCTCTGGTTCAGATCTTATTACTGGCAACTCCTTCACACATTCCCCTCAGCGCAGGAATTTGGCTCCAACTGAAACTTAAAAAACAGAACATGGAAACATAAAACTGGTTAAGTGATATTTTTGTGTCTCTCATCAGACCAATGCAGCCTATTGTTGTTTTGCTGCTCATGGATTTTAACAAGCCATTGTCAGGGGGATTCAGGAGTAATGAAAAGCATCCTCAGATCTGAACGAACAGCCATTAGAGAGAAAGAAGCACCAGACCACAAATGAAAAGCTTGATCTATTGTTTTGTGCAGGGAAAGTGTTAGTGTGAAGTTGCATTCCTACTGGGATTCTTGTCCTCCTGAGGTGAGCTTTATCCTCTGTGTGGGAAGCCGAGGGACCGTGCTGATGTGACAATGTACCAAAATCAGCAACTCCAGGCAGCAAGAAATCTGCATGTTTCTTGGTCAGCTTGGATAGTATCAAGTCCTCTGCATAAAGGTCTGGTCTGTATGGTGGCAGCCTGTGTCTTCAGCTCAGCTGCCAGTGGGATTTTCCTAGTAAGCCCCTTGAACCATCCATGAGAGGTCTCTCTTGCTGGGGGACCACAGAGAATGGCAATGCTTGCTGGAAGACCTGACTCACTTTTTGGAGAGCTATATATACAATTTCTCCTTGTGCATACAGTCATTACTGAGGCACAGAAGATGCCTGTGGGTCCCCAAACCTCCCACCAGGAAATGATCCTTCTAGGTGATGCAGTATTTGCTCCCTGAAAAAAAAATCATTATAATTTTGCTTTGGCTGAGACAAACATATGCTGCTGTTGGTAGGGGGGAGGAAGCTAACACAGGAGTTAATGAATGCTAGATAAAACCCTTTTATCTTAGTTGGTCCTTCTACTTTTGCTTGACCAAGCTGCTAAGTCAAGATATCTAGTGACATTGCTCATCTGCCTTGTAATGTGCTTGGTTAGCACTGTTAAGCAGAGTTACCACTGCAGTTGTGAGGGCAGAAAGCATCCAGGAAGGGCCTCTCACAGTCAGTGCCCATCAGTAACAATTCCTCCACCTCTGACACACAATTATCTGTGTGCTCACAATCCCACTGCGCTCGATTTTCTCTAGCACTGTTGAGCATGCATAGGGAGTCCTCGCCTTTACTACCTCCTGAACCCTTGAGGCAGCTGAAGTTTAGTTCTGCTCCATTAAAAACATCACTCTACTTAAATGAATGAGATTTCATTAAGACCTTGATAGATACCTAACTGGTAGGGGCTGCAATCATGATGTTATATGAACATTTTTCCTGCACCTAAAACATAGTTCAACCTAAGATGAAAAAGGTCCGATCTGAACCCAATTTGCTGGAAAATCCCAGAAGGATATACACATTTGAATTCAAAACTGTGGTTGAGAACTGTTCTGTTATGGACCAAACTGGGAGGATGCATCCCTACAGAATCCAGAATTAGTATCTTTGCAACTGAGCCTATGCCTGACATCGTTCTCTCATCTCATGCTGAAACTTGCAACGGTGATAAGGCTTATATATACTTAAGAAACAATTACAGCTCGCGAGGCAGAAATAATTCCCATACCAAAAATATTTCAGAAATTAGGAGAAAATATAACTCAATTTTGATTGTAATTAGGTTTCCTGTGGTTAGTTAAATGTTTTCTCATTTACCCTTTCCTTCTACCAGTGTAATCAGTCACCTGGTTCTTTATGAGCTACACCATGGTGCACACGTAAAAATAACTGGAGATTGTCTCAGGACCAGCTTCTGTAAATGTGATGCCCCAGGCTGGAAATAAACATGGGGCACATACATATTAAGAAAAATAATAATAATAGTAATTAAAGAACAAAGCTTATCTCCACTTTATTGCTTAAAACTAATGCAGTTATTATACCAAGCAACAGGACTTTTAATTTCTAATTACAATATTTATTTTCCTGAACAGATTTCAAAGTTGTTACAAAATAAAGGAAAATTGTTTCATATGAGCAATTAAATATTAAGGCTAAACAAACAGTATTTATTGGATAATTATGTTGAACTATGTAATTATTTAGGAAAACAAAAATGAATCATCGTTGACTTTCTCTAGCCTTTGGGAAAGAAACCATTTCTGGAGATTCCTATTAATAGTGGAAGGATTATTCATATCTAGTAAAATTCAGACTTGAGCCAGCTCAGAAAACTGCTTGTAAATTGAATCTATATTTGCCTACAAAGGCAAAAACTCCAAACAACATTTTTCATTGCTTAAAACAATCTGCTTCTGAGTAGAAAGCAGGGATGCTGAAACAGGATACAACAAAACAGAACTTCTCAAAATCTTCCTATATTTGGTTTCATGCATTCCAGCTTTCATGCTTTGCAGGACAAAGCAATAAAACACATTCATGATTTTAAAGGAACAGAGAAGTGGAGCAAGTTCCTGTTTACTACCAGCAGGTGCATTAACATGGGTGTTTGGGTCAAGATGAGTTGCATGAATTCTCCTTAAGGTCTACCAGCTTCTGGCTTCATTAGAGCTGCTTTAATTCCCAGACCACTACCTGCATTCCCACTGAAATGCATGGCTTTGGTGTGGATTTTTGCTGGAAGTTGCACAGAGTGGGTAGGATAGCGACTACCCCCCGCTGCTACTGTAGGGAACATACTGCAGTACTTTCTCCTACGCTGACTTTAAGCATTCAAATAGCATTTTAGCCTGAAGTGTTTGCTAGACCAAAACAGTGATCTTTCATTGTGTTTTATCACTCTGAGGCTAAAAACAAATGACATTTTTTAATTTTTTTTTTTTTTTTTACCTTTTAACTGTTATCTGGTAAGAGAATAGCATCAGAAAGTCATGCCAAGTCTTCCCTAGATATTTATGTGTATTTGTGTATCCATATGTGCTTGCTTCAACATATTATCAGTATTAACCAGCTGTTCTCTTTAATAAGTAAAGGGAATACAAGCAATACTCTACATGTTGATGTTGTCACTTCTAATTGCCCAAAATAAACCCGAAAATCTTCCAGGGAAATGCACTGCAGATACCACCACATATGCTTAGTGAATGATGAGGGCAGTCAAAATGGAGCTTGGAAACATCAACAAGAAAACATCAGTGCTGCTGCCTCGATTTTAACTGCAATGAACTTTATCAAAAGTACCGATGGCAAAATTTTGAGCTGACAGAGATATTCCTCCCTCTTGGCTGCACATGGAGCTGTGGATCCATGTGAGCATAGTTGAGCTACCAGTCTGGGATTGGAGATCATTCATTTTGATGAGGAAAAGAATTTCAAGCCATCCAAAACACTACAGAAAAGGAAAAAAATTATTTGGGGAGCACGCACGATGAAGCAACTCATCCGCTAGAAATCCAGACATGTCTTATAACACAGATTTGTACAAAGGAGGCAAATTTCAGAGCCAGAAACCCATGAGCACAAACAGTCCCAGACAATTTATAATTCTGTACCATAAATAGCTAGTCCATAATTCATTGACGGAGAGTTAATGAGAATATTTGTAACTAATACCCATAAGAAAGATAAGGGGTGGTGTAACGTAGTTTATATGTTCCTGAAACACTTTTCAAGGACAGCTGGGGAAGCTTTCTGACAGCAAAAAGCAACAAGAAATATTGCACTGACCTACTGATTTCCTACATTCCCATCAAAGTAATCCATGTGTAGAGACATTAAAGAACAATTTGTCCCATCTGACAGTTTCCAAATAACTAGATGCCTTTTAATTGCTGGCATCATTAACCTTAATAGTATAACTGTGTAGCTCCAAATAATAATAATAGTAATATAATTTCCCCTCGCTTCCAGATCATTCAGCAAAACTGGAAAAAAAAATAAATAGATGCACAGAAAAAAAAATTCTAAGAAGGAAGAGAAGAGGGGAAAAGTTCTCAACAGATGAGAACAAGAACTTTATCAGTTTTATTAGCCACAATTACCAACCTGTAAGGAATAAGTATATGCATAAGAACTTTTTAGACAAGCAATAAATATTAATATTTACCAGTGCCTATAGGTTTTAAGTGACCTTTTCAAAGAATATGTCAGCTCCCTCCCTTCTTATAATGTGCTGTTTTGAATGATTCATTCTTGTATATGCCCAGGCTTCACAAAGAAGTGTTACTACCTGACAGAGTAACCTCTACTGAAGATCTATTGACATATTCTTTCATTGACAAGTTTAATCACGCCTACAAAGAAAGGAGATGTTTTCTCTTCCTTTAGACTAAGGGGAATATGTGATCACATGTTCCCTCTCCCTAAACACACAGAAAGACCTCTGCCTGAAGTCCCTGAGACCCGCAGACAAGGCTGGTACTGTTCACCACAACCTGCCAATGCTCAGCATGGAGAAAAAGACATCTCTTAAAGGCAGTTCACATTCAGTGACTTTCTGAAGGAGGTAGAGGGTTTGGTCTCCACCTAGTTGTAAATGAGGTGCATTCAGATTATAAACACCCAATGTGTTTTAAACAGAACTGCATACGCCAAGGGAAAGGACAATTCATTTTGCCAGACAAATCTGACTCAATAGCTGCCATTGGCATAAATAACCAAACTATTGTATTTCCCTCAGTCATCTTTGTGGAAAGAAAAAACCTAGTTGATAGTTTTGTTCCTCTGCACTAGGGAGCGTAACATAGCAAATGTCTGATTCGGCACAAAAACATCCTGTTAAAGAGCCCTGGACTTCATGCAGAGACAGTTGCTTAATGTTCAAGTATATGCATAAGTGCTGTTTTAAATATGAAACCCTTGTTACGTAGTTCTCTGTCAGTGAAAAAATGCAGAACTGAACAATACAACGTGAATAACAGTGGTTGGGAGAAAACGTCATTAGGGAGCAAAGACTCAGGACAAATGGCCTTCTGGAAAACACATGAGGTTGATCTCTGGTTCTGTTCCCATTTTGGCCATTGTTATACTCTTCCAGTTGTCCTTTATCAGTCTCTCCATTCTCTCATGACTCTTTCCTCACAGGCAAACCAGGGATAATGACTATTAGCTCCTTTAGCGCTTTGAGACCCATTGATAAAAAGCTAATCACTACAATGAGGTTTTATACAGTAATTATAATTGTCCTAAAAGACAAAACAGTATACAAAGAAGATAATCCTTGGGATTTAAACTGTAAAGTATGCTTTGCAAAAATAATTATTTAATGAAAGTGCTATTTAATAACTGTTAAAAATTAACAAAGCAAGAAGAAGAATGAAATGCTTTAAATACACTGCTTTTTCAGTGAGGAACCATATCTAACAGCATACCCAACTTTCTTTTGAATCTATATTCTTTCAGGAGCAACGCTAATGTATTTCAAGGGAGGAGCTTATTTTGCTTGAAGCACTGATCAATTTCTGTAACATTCTTATACTGTTATTCTTGACTTTGGTCTCACCCAAGCCAGAGTTATTAAAAACAGTCTATCCCATTCTTCTGTACCATAGTAGGGAATAGATACTCTACAAAACACTTTCTTCCCTGGAGCAGGGTATAATGTGGACTGTAAAAAACAACAACATAGGCACTCAGATGTGTTATTTTAATTCTCAGGACAAAGGTGCTAAGTTTCAAGCCTAGCTTAGCTAGTTAATTTCCTAACTTGAAAAGACATGGAATGGCCTGTGGACAGGAGTTTGCATTATCTCAAGTGCTTTGATATTTAGCACTTGCACTGAATATTGTATCTTCTTCCCCACTCCACATTCAGAGATGACGCTTACATAAGAATATCATGTTGAGGGACAGATCTACCAAATATCAAGAGGATCCGATTCTTTGCTGTGTTACTTTCTAACTTATGTATATATACGTATATATATATATATATGCACACATACACAGTTTGATTTAAAAACAAGCAAACAGACAAAAATTTGATGAACAGATGTTTACATAAAGGCTCAGACTCAGCAAAGTTATCTCTAGTGCACTATGAATATTCTTGTTAAAAGAGACATTTAAACACTGTGGCTCTCAAGAGCTGCCTTGCTGAGATGTATGTAGCAGGAGTATTACACACAGAACTCCCAGCAGAAAAGCTGAAGGCTTGAGACGTCCCACAGACAACTGGTAGCAATCATGTCATCAATCATCTCCAAATTTTATCCAATTCTGTCTCATAAACTGTTATTTAATATGGCTTTGTCTGGCTAGAGCTCCTACGAGAACTGCTTCTAAATAGGAAAAAAAAAAAATAAAAATCAGTTGTTAATCTTTCATGCTAAGAAAACAAGATTGAACTAATAAAATACAATTAGCAAATCTGTTCAATGTTGTGAAATCCAGCCAAGTCTTCTGCTTTAAAACTTGCTGTATTTTTGTTAGTGCTACTCTTTTCTCTTTCTCTTGTATTTGTGTAAATTCCATATCATACACAGAATCATGGAGAATGATTGAGGTTGGAAGACACCTCTGGGTGTCCTCCCGTGCTCAAGGAGGGCTACGCTACAACACATTGCACAACATCATGGCCAGGTGGCTTCTGGAGAGCTCCAGGGAGGAGATCCCACAGCCTCTGGGCAGCCTGTGCCAGTGCTCCGGCACCCGCACAGCGCAGCACTGCTCCTGGTGTTGAGAGGGAGCCTCCTGGGCTACAGTTTGTGCCCATGGCCTCTTGTCCTGGCACGGGGCACCTCTGAACAGAGTCTTACAGTATTCTTACATTCTTTTGCTGTGCAGTTTTAGTTATTTTATTATGATGATTGGACATCAGCACAGGGGCAAAAGTTTTCTTTTGTGAAAGACTGGAAAGGTGGGGTAAATTGCATTTTTGCAGTGCCACTAAAAACCCCTTTTGTATTCATCTTTTCTGTAGACATTCCTACGGCTACGAGAAGAAAATCATCAAAAAGAAATATCCAGGTTGGCTCCTATAAAATGCTGATATCAGCAGAGCGCAACATTTTTTGTACGTGGAGGTGATATCTTCATCCATTAATACGCCAACCAAATATTATTGCTTTCTGTCACCTATAAAAGTTATGTCTTACTTTCAGGCTGCAGACTAGCAGTTACACGTTGGGAGACAGCTGTATGTAAGTTGTACATTTGCTACATGCTGCACAGCAAAATAGTTGGCATTTCCTGAGAACAACAACAACCACACTCACAGAGTTGAGTGTTACTTTGATAGCCAGAGATGTTGTTCGTTAGGCTGTGACAGCTGTTGCCAAGTCTTCCCTTCAGCATGCACCATAACAGTGAAAGCATATCAAGATCAATTGTAAGTTTCTTAAAAAAAATAAATAAATACTGCTGCATTAGAGTTAGAAGAGAAAAAGTTGGGCTACTGATATCACATAAGACTCCAGGATAACTGAATCCCACCTTAAAGATCTCTCCTCAGATGCACGTGAACCATAGATGAAACTTTTGTGACTTCTGAACTAAAAAAGATTCTCAAGTTTAATCAAATATTCAGTTTGAGAAGCTCTTGCTTAGTATGATAAAAGCTCAAGAGCTGCCTTTGAGGAGCACAACAACAGATCGATTCATAGGGACAAGAGTAATTCCAAGAGTCATCTCTCCTGCCTTTGGGTCTTCCATTTGCTCATCCAGGCTAGTAAGGGTGATGATGCTGATGCATAACTCTTCACACAGGCCTAAATAATTGTCCATTTCTGTTTAGTCTTAACCAGGAAACTAGTGCAAATTTTCAGACTGAGTCACATGCAGTAGTTCAATCAGCGTGTTACACTGATACTTCTCATGACTTTTGCCATTGTTGACTACTTTTTCCCCCTTCTTTTCACATTTGGGCACATGATTTTTCTATACTGGTTTATACATACATTTAATTATACGCAAAGAAGAAATACAGTTTGCATTTTGATGCTGATGGATCAAAGCATTCTGCAAGGACACGGTATATGTGTTGTTGGCTTCTTTATTCTAGCTTTCTGATGTTCACATTACCCAACAGGGCAAACTGTTCCTAGGTGACACGGAAAGAAAAGACTGATGAAAATGTAATATAGAAAATATGATGAAAAAGGAGTTAGAGAAAAGAAAGAATGAGTTACTGTTTCAAGTTGTGTCCAAATGAATTAAACCCATTTGCCTGCAATCACTTACAGTATAAAACTACACTGCTGTGATGTGATCTGCTAGTCTTATTCTCTTTTATCACCCCTGTGCTGATTGGAATTTCCTCAGGGAAGTCCCACCACTCCCCATCTGAGTTAGTGGGCCAGTAAATAGCAAATAGCTCACAGTCCCAAGAGGAAGGCTTTCATTTTTTAAAGCAGCAGCTCTATTCCTACAGAAATACTGGAACATGATTTCCCAAAAGACTTATTAACCAATCACAGCCGGCTTACTATATTCAGCTAAAAGCATATTATATTGAGGCCAAAGGTTCCTTCTGCCTCTGAATTTCAGCAATTCAATGCCTCCTCTCCTCACAGCGTTTCTAAAACAACAAGCTGTTGTGCTGCAAAAGAGAACGTCCTTCCAACCTCAGCCCCTTCAAAGGGCCGTTCAGCTCTCAAAATCACTCAAGGTGAACAGAATGCAGTTAGCAGTTAGGAAATTTGGCATTCCGCAACTATGTTGTGAGAGGTTTCTTTCTCTTAAGAAGCAGCAGCTCACTAACACGATAAATTCTACAGTTGAGCAAGAATTAATTGCACTGAAAATCATGGCTCAAAAACCTTAGTAGATCTAGCAGCATGCAGGAAATGCTGTCTGTCCAACATACGAAGGACTCCTATAAACACATCTGTCAGTCTTTGGAGCATGGATCGTACAGAGAAGTAATGTAAGGAGAATTAAGTGGATATGCTCTTTTCAAATTCAATTTGCACATTCACTCCAGTCTTCTGCCCATGATTCCATTCATCATCTAGGAAATATTTGAAACAAAATGGTAAGAATTCACTTTTATGGTGTAGTGTGAACTGGTTTGATGTAAAAGCTTTTGATCTGTAAAAAGTATGCTAACAAAACATACGGTATGGCTCCTATTTACTTAATGTGCCATTTCCCCAGGAATTCTGGCACTGTCATAAATACCATTTCTCACTTTTATTACATTGGAGATACTTACCTTTTTCAATAATTGTAACAGAACTAAATTGTTTACATAAATTTTGCCTTCTTTCCAGTAACGTTACCAATCAAGACTACGTGATGGGAAGTAATGTCAACATTTTTATGAACGCTGTTCCTCCAATAACTCAGTGCATGTGGCACTTTGTTCCTGTGATATAGCCAAAAGTTAGACTGTTCAGAGGAGAAATTTTAAGAAAGTTTTGTGTATAAGGAATAATAGGCCTCTTTTCATGGCTGCTGTCATCCTGACAGATGGAGCAGAGAAACAGACAGCTCCTGTGCACCTACACCCACAGTAACGGTCCTCAGGTTCTCCTGTTTGCAAGGCTGCAGCACTGGGAATGGAGATAGCTTGAGATGCACAAATGAGAAACTGTAGTTTTTGGAGTAGTTGGGCCAAATTCCTTTTCTAGAAGTATTGCTCCTTCTGAAGCTGGAGCGGGAAAGCACACATCTCCATCTGTCCTCCTCTTTAGAGGTAAACCTTCATCAAGAAGCCCTTATGGCTTCTGGAATGCCTTGTCCACTATCCTTCTGAAGGAAACCTTATCTCTGGTACAAGACTAGACTGAGTTCTCCAACAGCATCATTAACTTTCATGCCTCTGACTGCTCTATAATAAAGGACAAGGCACTATCTTTTTCTACCAGGATGAAACATATTGAAAGGATTAAATCAAACTAGATGGAGAAATATCAGTTTCGAGAGTGCACTACCAGGACATTGGCACCATCTGAGCTATGGCCCCGCAGCAGCACTTAGGTGGATGGTACGCTTGCACCACTAAAAAGGAGCAAAGAAGGGTTGGAAGGCAGCAACAAATGAACAGGAGCTTAGCACCACAGAAGAGCCACGCTAAAGCTGCCTGGTAGAGCAGTTACATCCAACACAAATTTAGTAAATAGCATTGTCACAGCTACACATTCCGTTTTCAGTTGGAGAGTAAAGAATAAAGAGGACAGGAGTAAACAAGAACAACTGCAACTTACTTTTTAAAGTATGTCCAGAGGTCACACTGCTGCTATATTAGCTTTTCCTGACTTTTACACAAAGTATTTATCTGAGACCTGCACAACAGTTCCAATTTACTTGGATGAAAAGCTGAAAAATATTACGTTGTTTATTGACCTTTTTCTAGGGGGGGAGGAGCAGAGTGGGGATAATTTTTTATATTTCTTCAGTATATTTACACCACTTTCTATCTTTCTATCAAAGGAAAAAATCCTTAAATGTTATGTCAGCGTGCTCAAATCCAGGCATACTTAAGGTTTCCCCTGTGGCTATGCAATGTCTTAATTTAAGCAGTTTGTTTCCCTGTAGCAGGAAGTAGTAAAGACCTGTTGTAAGGAGTACATCCACTACTTCTAAAGAATATTTGTAAGTAGCAGTTCAGACATTTATCCTCACTGATTGGCTAACCACAGATTAGTGCTTCTTTACGTGTCTTCCTCAGTTTCAAAAAAGATGCAGGAATGATGCTCCTACTGCAGATGGGGCAGAGGGAGACAGGAGACAGAGACATTAAACTCCAGATGAGTTTAATAGCTCCAAAGAGGACACAAGGAAAAATGGTTTCTCCTCCAGCTCACAGGTTGAAATACTACCACCAGTGTGGTGTGAACACAGAGCTTGAAATTCTCATTTAGTTCCCTACATGATGTCTGCTTATCCTTGACTTGAGAAGAGCAAGATGAATATCACTGATGGAGAATTTCAGGACCCTGCTTGATGCATACTGGCTTTATAATTAAAAATACACAACTGAAGAAAAGATGGTCATAAAGCATTGCCTAGGGCTGTACCTAATACATGATGTTGTTTTAGTCTCCTTCTTACATTATATTTTAATCATCAATCCAGGGAGTTCATTAAATCTGTAAAGTTGCTGAAGTTATCTAATGGTGGATTGTATTATAGAGAGAACTATTGATCCAAGCTACTCAATCCTATTACAACACTCTTCCATAAAGCTTGAGAGAGGCAACAATCTGTTGCCTCTGCACTGACTACACTTATTTGTCATGGATGGAATAATGAAATATTTTCTGATGTATAATCATGACAGATTTTATCTGGAATGAGTAAAACAAGTAAAAGTCTGTCATAAAATATAGCTCGGCTAAAGTAAAAGGAAGGAAACTCATCTGCTCTTCCATCAGACTGACAAATAACTAGCACATTGAGCAGCTCTTTGTATATGACATTAAAACTCCATCAGTTGTTTTCCTACTGTGAGATTAAAATAGACTTATTTATCTGGAATATAAGAAGGAGCACTACATCATGAACTCTAAACTTTTTGTTTTGGTCCAATATCTTCCCCAATAAAACCTAAACAATATCAAATGGACTTCTCTGAAGATGCAAACTATAAAATCTTTACGAGTACAGCAAGCCACTGCTTAATCTTAAACAGGATTTATGTTCTACGTAATTCTTATATCTGGAACTCACTAGACTGAAATTCACTGGAAGGAACTCAGGGGATCACAGAATGTCTGAGCCCAGAACCATATCCAGGTGGCTTCTGGAGAGCTCCAGGGTAGAGACCCCAAAGCCTCTGGGCAGCCTGTGCCAGTGCTCCTGGTGTTAGAGGGAGCCTCCTGGGTTCCCATTTGTGCCCATGGTCCCATGTCCTGACATGAGGCACTCCTGGGAAGAACCTGGCTTCATTCCTGAGGAACTCAAGCAAATTCACAGTATGAAGGACTCAGAGGAACACTTTCTGAAGGCTTTCTGTAATTTAAGGTCAAACTCCAGAAAGTTTATGTTACTAAATTGACAGCTAGAAGAATTATATCCCATGACAGTGGTATATTATTTCATAAAATAATTTTTAGTACTTACAATAGAATAAAATTTGAATATTAGAGGCTGAAATTTTCAAAGACTAGTATGTGTAAAAATGTTCTTAGTTTTCATTAGTTTTTCTCCTGGAAAGTCAGTATCAGAGAAGAAAAAAATCTGTGTTTTTCCCACCAATCTGCTCACATGAATGGATTCAGAACAAACGTTATGGAAAAGCCTGACCATCATTGTGCCTTGGAGCAACAATTCAAAATACAGGTTAGCTGCTGCTCTAGTGTCAAAAACACATGAACTCTGAGGTGCTATCCAACTTCTGTAATAGAGTTGATACATGACAACACAGACAGGACTGATGACCTGGAAAAAGGGAAGGGAGGGCAGTGACAGAAAAAGAAGTGCGAAGAAAGACTGGGAATGCAGCAAGACTGCTTCCACTAAGAATGCATAATTTAGGTAACTCTCAGCAATGTTCTGCTGGCAAGAGAGATACCTGGCTAAGTTTTGTACGCCACAGTTCTTTGGTCAGGTCCACTCCCAAGAACTGTTATCTTCTGCTTCATGAATTGAAAAGGTCCAGTCCCTGCTGTTGATTCAGGGAGTTGTCTTCTTCACATGGCTTATGTAGGATGGCTTGTGTCAAGTACTGTATTGGGGAATCCAGCCCTACCTTCTCCCTGCACACTTCTTTAAACATACATTTAATAAATACACAAACCACACAGTACAAATGGTGAATGAAGAATTCTGTATGCAATAGCTTGCCTTGTAACACAGATTAGGTCCTTGTGCACTGTCTCATCACAGCCACAAAATAAGCTGAGGTGAATATACATAATAGGTGTCTCTCAGCTATTATAAGCTATGCATGTACACGTACACACTGGGCAACCTGATCTAGCTGTGGATGTCCCTATTCATTGCAGGGGAGTGGGACTAGATGACCTTTAAAGGTCCCTTCCAACTCTAAGGATTCTATGATTCTATGAAAGAACTAAACTAAGACAGCATGAAACAGCTTTATCTCTGACATTTCTTGACTTCTGTGAGCTTGATTCAGCACTGTAACAGTTTTCTGAAAGCCTTTTTCTGTATATATGCATACCTACCTCCTATATTATTACAAAGTACATTGTACTTTCATTGCATTCTACAAATGTTTGTTCACTATTGCAGTACTTAGAAGTGTGATAAAATGTAATTTAATGTGTAAAAGGGTGTCTATAAATGCATTGTATGAAAGTAATCAAAACACAGTAGAATGTGCATGGCGTGATCCGTGGCATCAATAAGCAAGTAGGAACAGAAGTTGTGCATCTGGACTAAGCCTTGAGCTCCAATTGTATCAATTCCTCATGGATAGAACAGGCAAAACCTTTCCTCTATTCCTTGCTGGGGACCTCCTGCTAGAGACCTTCCAAGCAGAGCTCCTCCATCCAGCTACTTAACTCTATGAAATGCACGAGGATAATCATCTTGGAGACCTTTCTACCTCTACCAAATGTGCCCACCGCATTTACTGAGGAGAAATAGGCAAGCAAACACAGGATACACGCGTAACCTGGAAATACTATTAGTATCTGTAAAATGACCTTGATAAAGTACTGTTGAGAGCTGAACAGAACCAGCAATCAATAACCCAAACAATACAGCTTGACAAGCAAAAGACAAGCAAATTTGGCTTGAAAGACAGCTGGCTTCAGACAGTTCATGTATATTGTATAGCATGGTCAGTTCCTTAATTAGAAACACATAGAAATCTTCTTTACAAGTGCATCCTTAGATGTTAGCAAATTATTTCACAAACGGCTTCTTGATACTTTTGCACAGAGTGGCTTCAGAGTTTAGATCACTATATCAGAGCTTTATTTCTGAAAATCTGAACTCAAACTGAGTAGCTGCTCCTGTCTGAGCTTAAGAATTACGTGAAAATGAAGCACAAACAATTCTAGCAGCTCTCCTAGAAGCAATAAAGCAAGACTATAGAACACAGTAGATATTTTCCTGCTGTTAAAAGTGCCCTATCCTTCCACAGTCTCTGGACTGCCACATCATATTTTTATTTTCTATGTTAGAATGCAGTTTCTTTGTTTATTAGAGACCATATGGATCTTTTACCACGATAGGTAAAATAAAACAATTAATGATATTGTGTCTCTTCTCTATCAGAAATGACAAATAAGCTAGGCTGAGGGTGTGTGACTCAGATGATGTAGCAAAGATATCAAATGTAGCCCTTGTTGGATAAATGGAGCAACAATTAGAATAAAGATTAGTTTACCTCTAAACACCACATTGATTGGAGCAATACTAGATTATTACAATACTAGATTATGACACAGCCTTCTGAAATTCTCCTTTTAAAAGAAGAAAATAACACTGGAGAACCTACATAACACTTAACTGAAAGTCGGGAAAAATTGTAAATGTGTTATAGTGAGGGACTTACATTAGAACTGTTTAGTTTTTCAAAACAAGATGGAAAAAACATGTGGTTACAGCAAAGCTGTACCTATAGGAGAAATGTCAATATTAAAGGACTATTTAATCTAATATGGAATGAAATAACAAGAACCAATGACTAGAAGCTGAAGCTAGATCAATTTAAATGAGAATTAATGTCTCTACTTCTAGCGGAGAGAGTCATTAACCTTTGAAACAAACTACTACAGGAAGTGCCAGATACTCCA
The DNA here is from genome assembly GCF_016699485.2 of Gallus gallus. NCBI lineage: Eukaryota > Metazoa > Chordata > Aves > Galliformes > Phasianidae > Gallus > Gallus gallus. The sequence continues at coordinate 145,619,332 of NC_052532.1, forward strand.
TTTATTTGTAATTTCAAATGAAGACTATGACTTTCTGGAAAACATCCTTTAGTTAAACACATCAGTGGGGTCCACAAGGGTAGATTTTCTGTGATTCCTTTAATAGTGGAACCTACTTTACTTCTTGACTGGTATTGCACATTAAATACAGCCTTACACATTAACACCTCCAATTTTAAATTCCCCAGCTATCTCAGAAGTACAAACACTTCAGTGCATTTGATAAAGACATGAAAGATGCTGAGACTAAATTGGTCCTCTTCCCTTTTTTCTCCACAAGCTTGTTAAGACAAGGCAGGATATATCTCTCACTTCGCATTTCCACTGGAGTGCTTACTATTGGATTCCCAGCAGAAGAATAAATATTCTTGGTGGATCCCATAATGCTCTTTGTTTCTGTACAGCACAGAGACCCACCAGCAACAGGACCACCAGATGCCCATAATGCAGAATGGCCTTGTCCCTCAGGACTGCTCTCAGTGAGTTCTTCGCATATCTGGGATTGCCTTGATCCAAGTGTATCACCTTGCACTTGGTCTTGTTCAATCTCATTAGGTCCTCAGGGGCCCAATTTGAAAGCCTTTCCATGTTCCTTTGGATGGTATCCCTTCCTACTGTTGTTTCATATCAACTGCAACACTCAGCTTGGAATCACCTGCAAACTGCTGAAGGTGCACTCAATCCTACTATCCAGGTCACTGACAAAGATGTTAAAGAGCACCCATACCAGGAAAGGTCCCTGAGGACACCACTCATTACTGCCCTCCACCTGGACTTGGAGCCATTGACCACAACCCTATGGCCGAGACCATCCAGCCAATTCCTTATCTACCACATTGTCCACCCTTTGTATCCACATCTCTCCAACTTAGAGATTTATTTAGAAAGTATTTATTTTTTTTAAGGTGTTCTTGATCACTAGTGACATTTCCTGCATGTATAACATAGGACATCATTGGAAGAAAAACCAAGATTGAATATTTAAATGTATTCATTTACAAAGCCTTCTTTGGTTTGGCTGAAAAAGTCGAAATAACACTTGCCTTGTTGTCAAGGCTAATATATTTCAAACTGAGAGCATAACCAAAGAGTCAGCACCAAGTATATATAACCAAAGAGTCACCATCGGAAACTGACTGCTGAGTAAGGGACAGCTCACCAAAAACAGCTCCTTTCTCAGCCACACACACAACTGGATGTATAACCAGAAACCAATTTTTTCTGTGGTTTCATCACATCCTTCAAAACCATGACTTGAAAAGTTAACTGAAAATTCTCCAATGGGAGAATTCCACTCAAAACTTCCACTTAATGATTTTATGAAGCTGTCAGCTTTAATGAGGCTCCTGAAGGAAATGAGGCGTGTTTCCTGTAGAGCCAAATGTATCTCTTGACTGTTTCCCTTGCGACTCTGTAATCGCTCAGTAGAAATTGAAAAACACCAAAATATTCCTTATTCCTTCTAAAACAAAGTAAATCTTTTGACACTTGATGCTTTATTCACTGCATTGCACAGTCACTCAGACACGGGATTTGTTAAAAAGCCCTAATTTTAGGGATCTTTGCACAGGGTAATGCTCACATGAGGAATCAAACTCCTATGCAGGATGGTTGCTTACTGTACAGATAGGGTTCTTACAATTATGTCTTCAGCTTGCTAGGTGAGACTTGTCCTCTTATACTTAGCTGGCTGACAGTAATAGAATCATAGAATCATAGAATTGCTCAGGTTGGAAAAGACCTTAAAGATCAAGTCCAATCACAACCTAACCACACTACCCTAAATCTAACAACCCACTGATAAATCATGTCCTACATGACCAACCCAGCATATGCATGGTCCTTTGCTATACATCATCTTAAGCTACCTACAAAACATACTTATTTAAAGACAAAAAAAAAATAGTCCTAAATTACCATTTGGGCATCTGCGGGAATATTTCACACTGCCCATGGACAAGTATTTTGTCTATGTAGTATCTGGCCAGCTCTGCATGGGTAGTCTCAAATGACCAGGTTTACTACCCAGGATGTCAATCACCACACGGGGCCACATGAGTAGTGCCAGCCAATCAGTGCAGACATGGCAAGCACTGCCTTGTGGATGTCTAGCCCTGTTTGAAATTCCCAGCTATCACCAATTAGTCAAATACTGTTGCTGTGAAGGTGACTCACAGTGGAGTCCATTGCCTTGTCTCAAGTAGGGCCACTGTCTCAATGAAGCCTGTTGTCTCATCTATGCATATGACTAACTGGGAAGCTCGCTTCCACATAGGAAATTTCTGATTTAAGTGCACTAGGTGTGTACACAGACACAGCTCTGATACTCATCTACTACAGGACATGCTTGCATTTAATCCTTCTATTTCTCTTGTAAAAACACTTCAGAGCTCTCGCCATAATGAATATCTCCCCAAAACGCAGTATTTTTCATCTAATGGAATCCGAACAATACGTAGCTTTTTCAGAATATGTTTCACCAACAGAAATCAAAGGATTAACATTATTATTCCCATTTTACAAACTCTATTTCACAGCTAGCTGTGTAAAAAGGGAAAAGTGACTTTCTCATAAAACTCCTCAGCCCAGCACTGACACAGAATAGAGAACACACGTAACAGAATAGGCAGTTGGCTTAATTTCTGTCCTCCCAGATCTCTTCTCAAAAATCATGAAAAAAAGAACTTGCCTGAAAGGTTTGTATCATCACCTCAATTCAGTACCAGTGTAATAGATCCAGGAGATGTCAAGAGAGCCCACTAGCAAACTTGCAACAGAGACACAAAGAAAAGCCACATTTTTACCGACTTTGTGTTATATGCTTTAATTCATTAGGCATTTTTTCTACATACATTATCAGAAAATACACTGAGGATATACGTTCTTTCAGCCTCAGTATAAAACAAAGCAGAAGCCAGCTTCTCAGATTTATAATCTTGTCATCATCTGATAAAGTAACCTAGAGACAGAATACACAAGAAGAAAACACAGTTTTCCTTAAAGCAAAATGTGCCTCCTCACTTTCCAACTACACCTTTTAGGATGCTCCTCTCCTTTTTAAGTACCGAAAAAAAACAAGGAAAAACCCATAGTGATTTAGAGGAGCCATTAATAAATAAATTATACTTTGGCACTACAATTTTTAGGATACATGGCTCTTTTATTAAAATCAGCCTTCAAGCACTAAAATGAGAAGTCACAGGAAATTAGACCTATGTTTCCGCTGCACTGCAACAGCTCTGAAAATACAGAGCACTCGCTGATTTACAACACTGACACTGCAGATTCTACAAACTGATGACTACCTACAGCCTTTTCTGTTTGTTTGAAATAGTGCTGAACTTTAGCCAGTGCAGGAGTGTGATTATGGAGGCAATTTCTCCTTGCCCTATTTATTATGCTGATAAAACAGCAGCTTGCTTTGTACATTAGCTGGAACTTCTGCTTTAATTTCAGGATTTTACTAAAGCTCCTCTTTCAGCGACATTTCAGCAAATGTGCAGTCTGCATGTGTGATGTAAAAACAACTAATTGTTTCTGTATCACTGTGCCTGCATTTAATACTTGCAACAGATTATGGCTCTTAAGTATTTAAAGTGTGGAGAAGTAATACAGCGATATGCACTTGCTACCCAAATAAATATTCTCTATGAAGAAAGACCTTTTCCCAGCTGGATGTTAATGCAAGCATAGAACTAAGTTCTTTCATTGAATCAGATTAAAGTTTATAGTAAATATAAGAAGGTTTGATTTCAAGAATATTTAGAAAAATGGTTATCTACTGATGGTGACAGATTACTCAAATTTAAAAACTGAGTTAAGCGTTGGATTTAATCAATATGTGATTGCGATGGCAAAGTCAGATTCATGAACAATGTTAGGAGAAAACCTGCTAGGAATAAAAAACAATTCCTTATTAGGAACAAGGGGCACCTCATATGAATGTCGACCCTTCCAGCTTTATCAGCGATCAGAAAGAAATACAGTTGGCCACAGAGCACTGCAGTAAGCTCCTGCATGAGCCACTGCTTTCCTACAAGTCTCAGTGAAGGTCACAGGCTGTGGGATGTTACAAAGACTTCCAAAATTATGTGGTTTTTGTTTCCTTTCCAGGAATCAGAACTTCTGAGGAATCAGTTTTAGTCTCTCTCATCAGGCACTCAAGGATTTATCTTCCCTATTAAGAACATCTGCAGATGCATCCGCCTACAGCCAACAGAAGTTGCTAGAAACTGGCACTATAGGGTAAAAAATAGCTAACCCTTTTAAATGCCTAATGGGATGCAGTGAAACACCCCAAAAGTGTGTATTTCCATCCATAGACTATAAAAAGAATCCAGACAACTAACTCCAGTGCAAACATTTACAACTCATCAGATGAATCCCACTCTTAGTATCACCAAATGGACTCAAACCCAGCAACTTAGATGCACACTTTCAATACAAAGAGGGTCAATATTTTCAAGTGTAAAAGGAGAACTGCTTTCCTTATCTCACTGTTTCCACTGTAACATAGGTAACAAGTGACCTACCACAGCAAAATACACTTGACAGCCAGGAGGAACCTCTATGTCACAGAGATACTATCTTTCTCCTCTGGTGAAAAGGTGTAAATACACTGAAGAGAACAGAAACCTGAGGTCCTTTACCCCTGGGCTACACCATATTACCTATTCACTGCCTTAAAAGCACAACCACTTACCAAACCTAAGATAGCTCTCTGTACTACTGTAATTATAAACATGTTGAATTCAGCCACCATTCCCCATTCCAAGAGGCATGGTGATTACACCACCCAACAATTCCAATAGAAAAAAAGATACAAATTATTCCAGAAAATTACTGATCTAAGCATACTTTTCATAACCTGACAGTTCTGTTTTCATAACCGACCTGCCAGTCACAACCTAAATATAGATACTGAATGCCCTGACATCACTAGCAACACTGAGCACCACTATAATAAGTGAGGCCTGATACAGTTCTCCCTTTTCTAAGTGTGACCCAGGTCTGCCCTGGGTCACACCTGCCATGAGCTAAACTGCAATTGTCCAAGAAACTCAATATAGAATGGCTTGCTTGCAGGAAGGGAGGTCTATTAGACACTAATTTAAAAAGCAAAGCAAAGCAAAGCAAAGCAAAGCAAAGCAAAGCAAAACAAAACAAAACAAAACAAAACAAAACAAAACAGAAGAATATTGAATATTTTTGCAAAATCTTCCATAAAAATGGAATAAAAAGATAAAAGGCAATACAATTGATTTAAGATCAGCATTTATCTGCCCTCCCCACCTCGTCCCCTCCACCCTACAGCTTGTCCCATGCTTCAGTAGGCTCAGTGGCGGCTGCTACATCACCAGCATGCAGCATGCTGGATCATCACTTGAATGGGAGCCAGCCAGCCATGGCGAGGATAGACTCATGGGCACTAAAAAGAAAAAAGTCAATTTTGAGGTAATTATGTGTTGAATGCCCTTCTTAACCTGCAGCTGTCGGGGGCATTCAGCACATATGGTTAAGGTTGATGGAATTTTTAAAGTCACTGAAATTTATAAGGTTACCTTGGCAGGTCACCCAGCTTGATTTTTTTTTTTTTTTCTCACTAGTGTACAGAAACAACAGAGAGCAAGACCACACCATTTACTGACTGCAAAAGGGGAATGCTGTTGTGATGCATGAGAAGGTGCTCAAGGACCAAAACTGAACCAGAAGGGCTCAGTGATCCAGGGAAAATGACTGGGATGGGGGGAGGGTAGGGCAGAAGGAGAAGGAAGGCAGAAACTATTATCCATCATCTCGTTTACCAAGTGCAGTATCACCATCTGACTCTATCCATTTCTCTTCCTCACCCTCAGAAGAGGACTGCTGCATGCCTTCAGACGTGCGTAGCTCCAGCAATGGGAGTGAGAGCTCCTTATGGCCCTCAGAATATTCACTAGCACAGTAAGGGACTTTGACAATATTTTTGGATGGAAAATTCCTTAAGCAAAAAACATTTTCTTACTTTTTTCAAAGAAACACATTGACAGGAAGGGATTGTTGTACAGAATGTTGACCAACTGCCATTCCCACAAATTTATGCAACACATCTCAGGACACGAGGTGTGTGGCTTCACATACGGCTGGAGTAGACTTAAAATTCATTATTACCTGAAACAGACCGAAATCAGTTGGGGTTCCTATGTCTACTCAGGTCTTTGCACCATTACTCACTGTCACAGTGCTGAACTCTTGACTTTAAGAGAACCAAAAGACTGAAGAGCTGTCAAGACCCAATGAGCTTTTGTGGCCTTGACTGTGCCAGGAGAATTCCCTTCACTTACTTACCAATCCCTGTTCAGCTCTCCTTTGATAACTGCAGGGCCTCCACTACAGCCTGCAATTAAAGTAACCATGACTGCTCCAAAAAGTTGACCCTTGGAAGAAAAAACACACTCTACAAATTTTCTTGGGTTTTGTTTTCTGAATCAATCTTTAAAACTGCTTCTGTTGTTTGTCTACAAACATGTCTTACAAGCAACTGCACAAAATAATATGAGGCAACAAGATCTTAGCTGAGATGTAAGTAAAGCACAAAAAATATTCTCCTTTGCTTTTCAGTCAGTTAATTCACGTACATAAAAGAGGTTAGCAGGTTTGGAGGTCCTGAAGTGTTCTATCGCTAACAAGATGACGTGGCTCCTTTGCCATCACCACTCTGTAAGAAGGTTCATGTCTTTACTCATATACTGCTCAAGTTCAGTGTTAGTATGGAGTATTTCCATGCAAGTTACTTTGAAATTGTGTTGGAATTTTCAGAGAACTAATCATGATAAATGTGCTGCAGGATTCTTTATGGATCTTTAATGAGTAAAAATCTAGTGCTTGGTGATTTATAGATGATGCAAGCTTTGAATGTTCAAAGCTTATGTTATAGTAAGTCATAACAGGACAGCATCACTAAGTCCTTGCCACTCCTTCATGACCTACTATAACAATATGTAAAAAGAACTGCCCTTTGCAAATCTTCATTTTTATTGACACTGGTTGAAAATCCATCATTAAATTAAATGATGAGATGCAGTGAATAACAACAGCATGCATGTTGAAAGTCTGGCTAAAGTACATAAAATCTTCACTAGAAGCCAGAATGACCTATCCCTGAAAGCGTTTGTTCAAGGCCTGTTTGGATGGGGCCCTGGGCAACCTGATCCAGTGACTAATTTAGTGGATGGCAACCCTGACCACAGCAGAGGGGTTGGAACTAAGTTATCTTTAAGGTCCCTTCCAATCCAAGTCATTATATGATTCTATGACCATTGAATGGAATAAAGGGAAAAAAAGTCTGGGTATATGTATGACACTAATATAGGAATACTTAGAGAAGACAAACATTCACATTTATATGCATTGAGTTCCACTGAATAGTTCCGTGGTGTTGTGGACAGTTAAAAAGCCACACACTGGTCAGATAACTGATAAAATTAGGTGAATGGAACACAATTAAACTGATATGTATACACACTGTAATTTCAACAATCTGCGTATTTCGATGTAGCATAGAACTTGAAAGAATTAAGCAAAGCTTTAAAGATGTTAAGTAGAAAATTATCTACGGAATTGTCCCTTTTAGAAAAACAGACTTATTTGTAGTGCTGATTTGCCCTTTGTTAGTGGAAGAACAGAAGCCAACCACAGTGACAAAGGCAGTCAAGTAACAGCCATTTGAAAGGAGGCAAAAAGGAGATCTTCAGCCTTAGGTACAGAGACTGAATTAGAACTTCTGCATACGAAAAAATTAATACTATGATAAATACAGGCAATCCTCATAGGATAACATGCCCAATCACCAAACGATAACTAGAAAGGGAATGGGAATCACCCTATGTCAATATGTTGACATACTGACATATGTTTTCTGGGCAGCCTGGTCTAGTGGTTGGCAATCCTGCACATAGCAGGGGGTTGAAACTAGATGATCATTGTGGTCCTTTTCAACCCAGGCCATTCTATGATTCTACGATTCTGTGTTCCAGGCAAAAATTATGAGAAACCCCTCATCTTGTAACCTAGCTGTCAAGAAAGCATACTGATACAAATAAATTTGAAAAGAATGTATCAGATTCCAGATGTGTAAACTGACTGAGAGGGGTTAACCATTATGGTTATACTGCTGATTATAGACTTATTGCCGCTGTTCAGTTTTAAGGGAAAAAAAAAAAAAAGAAGAAGACAAGCAATCCATTACTGAGACAAAAAAATGTCATATAGAGATTTCAAGAGACTTTCCCTGATAAAGTCCACTGTTCAAAGCAGTTTCTTGTACAACGGCTTAACAGGAACAGTACTTTACATAACTACCCAAGTGTAATGTTTCTTAACACCCCATCCTGAAACACTCTGTGAGGTATAAATCAGGCTGAACTATGGAAAGAGTCTAGCTGGGGATGCTGGAAGCAATTAGAAAGTAGAGTATTGCCTACTGATGTGTTGTTATTACTGTATATGACTAACAGCATCTAAAAATTCAACCAACATATTCAATCTTAATTTGGACAATTCAAAAGGATTTCCTGACTCAACACTACAAATAGTTATGAGGGACCTGCTCTCACCTCCAAAGCCAGTACAGGTCTCCTGACTGGAGGACAATAGACCTGTTTGATATTCCAAACCCTCTGATGGATATGGGTGTTACATTCCTATAACTTGCTGACCCAAAAGACGAGAGGAAAATTAACCTTTCCTTTTCTGCAACCTCCTAGCCAACCTCCTTTCTTCCTTTTGTAATGGCTTTTGGTATCTCTCACTTTGGAAGCGAAAGGGAGAATGAAGCTGAAGAGCCTCCTCTGCCCTCCTGACAGAATGGGGCAGAGAGTAATGACACATCTGTGCGGAGAAAAATTAACCTAACTACATTAGTAATGGGCAGTCTTTCCCTGGAAAACATACTGTCTTATGCAATGAGAGATTACAGAGATTTTCCCAACCCAGGCCTGAAACAGGAGGAAACTGAACATGCACCAGAGAAAGTCTTGTCTAAAAAAAGGATGAAGATGGCAGAAACTGTAAATGGGGCAGTAGGCTTGAAAGAAGTCTGCCAAATTTTTTGTCTGAGAGAGCAATGACCTTGGGAAAATTCGGGACAGAAATGACAGAAATTGAAAAATGAAAAAGAGAGCTTCATTCTGACATTCTGGAGAGGACTAGAGCAAGTAAGTGTCATGACTCAATCCTGTCTGACTTTTGTAGTGCTATCACTCAATGTCAAGCTGTTGTGCCCACTTAGCTTCAGTGCTGTGCCCACTGTTCAGTATCTTTTTTCACCCACAGAAAAGTCAGACTGCAGTGAGTAGTGATTTCTGCATAGGAAACAGTTAACACCAACAGCAAATCTAGTTTGAGTTGAAGTTCTCCTGCTGTCTACAGGAGCTAATTGCAATCATAGGCTTCTTCCTTTCCCAAAGCACTAGCAATAGGTAATGGAAGCATTTGTCATAATTATCCTTTCTGGAGGAGAGCAAATCAAATAAAATCACCACAACACTAGCTGTCTTGAAAAGGTATCAAGATGATCTATTTATAAATGTTGATATATGGCTAGAGAACAAGAGCAAGCATTGCCTGCTCCCACAGTACAGTCCTATTTACTAATCAGACTGGGACAGCAGCATTAGCACCTTTTCCTTTGAAGAAATAGGAAGAAGGGAATCAGAAGAAAAGCAAAGCTGAAAAACCCTCCTTACAGTGATTATGTGTAGAGGCACTATATTTGTGTCCCATGTGAGACACTTCAGCAGATCCATAGATTGCTATCATTCCTTTAACCATCCTCTAAGTGTTTAGGCCTCACACTAGTATGGGAAGTATGTTTGCATTTCCAGTAATGATGCAAATGAATGTCACTCTATTCAAATTGTTTAGACAACAGTGATACAGATTTTAGAAAGTATAATAGAAAAGAAAGGCAAGAGGGGACAAAAATCTACCTGTATCTTGAGTGGACATAGGAATAATTTTAAGGGTGCTATTAGAGCAGCTGAAGTTTGAAACTAATGTGCCCCAATCCCTTTGATCGAAACATTTCTTAGTATTTTGCATATGAGGGAGAGATTTCAGTTATTTAAGAAAGCGTGGTAAAACCTATTACAGCACATCGCATTTGCAAAGTGTTAAAAAGTAAAGGCAGCAAGCAAAAAAAAGTAAAGGCAGCAAAAGCAGCAAGTAGTGCAACAGCTGTTTAGAAAGATCTCTTCTGAAAGTTGTAAAGGAAGATCACATACAGCCAAAGCTGCAAAAATCTTTTTCAAAGATAACACAGGTTAGTGATGCCACTTCAGGGTGCACTTCAGTGATCCTCCAGTGATGCAGAAAGAACAAAGCTAGCATCCCAACCAGCATTTTATCATTTTGGCGATTGTCGGGAGCATCCCAGGTTTCCAACCCAACACATACAAGTTCTCAATTTGATGCTTAGAGTAAACCAATGGGAGGAATTACCTGCAAACAGTCTGAAAAGCAGAACAGGTGGGCAGAAAGAAGGAACCGACCGGATGAGTCAAAAACAACAACAAAAAAAAAGGGCCAGACAAATTTGCTGCCTGTGTAGCATTCACATCCTATCATTTCCCTGGAAACCTAAACACCAGAGTGGAAAAAAAAACACCACATACTTCCTCTGAGGCTGCCTAGAGTCTGAGTCTCAAATCCCATGATTGTGAGTCTCAAGATTCAGGGGTTGATTAGCAAACCTGTTACCTAGAAATTGGATGCTAGTGAAGATACCTCAGGCACTCATTCTCTGCATACATGCTCCTGTCCCCTGAAGCTCAGCAATGCCTACACTACTCCTGGCAGATGTTTATCCAGCCTATTCCTAAAGAGCTCTACAAGCTCCATATATTTCTTCATTATCCCTACTGTTGAAAAGTTTACCTAGTATAACCCACAGCTGCCACAACATACAAATTTCTTCCCCCAAACAGAGACTAAGCTCGCTGAAAACCTCCACAGGTGCACTTAGATATCTGTGTTTACTTGTATTTTTAGACACATGCATACTGCTTGTTATGTGTGGATAAACTAAAATGAGCAACAAGTTAACCATGACTTCCATTTTAAGACTCTCTAAGTAACGACTCAGGCTGCCAGAGAACCTCAAGTTGCACTTTAACTACCTGTATAGAAAAATCACTTCATCCACAAGCAGTAAGCAGACGCCATTGGGACAGAATGCACCATCTGCTTAACAGAATACCATGACACTATACAACAGTTTATGATAAAAGTGAGATGCCGGAAGGAAAGCAAACTGATTTTAAAAGATCCTATATCTATTACACAATGGCTCTCCTTCCTGTGCATAAATCTAGTAACACCTGCTTTCCTCAGTGCCTCCTTTTGTTCCCTTTAGTTCTGTCTGACTCGGAGAGCTATGGCAGCAATAGCTCCAGCACTGGCCAGCACATTATCAACAGAACTGTTAATTAAATTGCAGGGTCAAATTGCACCCTCACTGCTCCAGTGCAACAAAGTGACAGATTAATGTTATCTCTGGAGGCTGACAAAGCAGACCTCAAAGCAATGGAAATAAAAAATACTATTATACTATTTTTTTTAAGTGTATAAACATAATCTTGAGCTATCTGTGAGTGTTTTAGCATCAGCTTGAAAAAAAATGTAGGTTTTGGGTCATGAACGCTCTATTATTCAGGATACAAATTTGGCAAAGGTATGGGGACTAATAGTAATAACGAGATTTGTAGCAAGGCCACAGTTAATGGCTTCAGAAAACGGAATTGAACCAACTTTGGTTTGACCACACATGAAGATGTAGCAGTAAAATTAAGGCAATAAATTCCCACTGTATGGGTGCTATTCTGTATACATCTGGTGGTTTCACACTGATGACCATCTAAACTCCAGCACATTGCTCTCTCCCTCCTCTCTCCTTAAAGGAAGAGGGGGAGAAAATATGACGAAAAAGGGCACAAGGGCTGAGATAAGGACAGGGAGATAACTCACCAGCTACAGTCATGGGCAAAACAGGCTCAGTGTAGAGAGATAAATATAATTTATTTACTATTTACTAACAGACTAAAGCAGTGAGAAACTAAAAGCAAACTAAATCTTCATGCCTTCATGGTCCCTCTGCCTTTCCTCCACATGGGGTCCCTCCTGTAATGCTGTCCTTCCTGAACTGATCCTGTGTGAGCTTCCCACGGGTTGCAGCTCTGCCAGCACTGCTCAAACATGGCTCCATGCCACAGGGCTCCATATCACAGAGCTCAGCACCACAGGGCTCCATACCACAGGGCCTACCCTTCAAGTACTTCTCCACATGGGTCCCCACAGACTGCAGCTCCCCCAGCCCTCCTGCCCTACTGTGGGCTGCTCTCAATAGGCTGCAGCTCTGGCCTGAGCTGCTCCTGTGGGAGTATCCATGGGCTGTGAGCTCCTTCAGGACCCATCCACTGCTGCCCCATGGGCTCCTCCATGGCTACACAGGGAGATCTGCTCCGTGTGGTGACCATGGGCTGCAAGGGGACGGCCTGCTCCTCCATGGCCCTCTCCTGGGCTGCAGGGAGCTGCCGCTCTGCACCTGGAACACCTCCTGCCCTCCTTCTGCACTGACCTGGATGGCTGCAGGGCGGTTCTCTCACGTTTCTCACTCCTCTCTCCCAGCTGCTGTTGTGCAGCAGTTTTTCCCTTCCTTCAGTCTGCTTTCCCAAAGCACACCCAGCGCTGTTCACGGCTCAGCTCCGACATGGGGCAGGGCGCCCACAAAGGGCACCCCTGCAGCCCCACCTCTACCAAAACCCTGCCATGTAAACCCAACTAAGCACATCAAGCTATTTGTCTAGAAAAGAAGAAAAACAAACTTCAGTCTGTGTCAGACGCAGAAACTAGCAGTCATGCTGAAAAGACGTACTGGTTTACACAGTATCACTAACTGACAAAGCTACATCAGTACAAAAATGTCATTAGACTACAGTATGTAAGGAGATGCTTTTTCAGTTCTCCACACCACTGAAATTTCATAAGTTTCACAACTGGGCACATCTCTAACAGGAAAGATTGAGAAAAAAAAAAACATGCAGTGGTTGTACACTATAGTAGGTAAGGCCATACTTGAAATAACAGTTTGCAGAGGAAAATACTTATTTTTATGAGTAAACATTTTCTGATATTTCGCTTACCAGCATATTCTCAGTCTCATTTTGGATGGAATCATGTCACATTCTGAACAGCCATTACATTCTCAGAACCCCCTCAGACATTTTCCCATCTAAACGCTAACTAGAGGTGATGCTGCCTACTTAGAAAAGTCAAATGAAGTCACAGCCCACGTTCCTATAACAGCAATAAAAGGGCAAGAAAATGAGGAACTGTGCTATTAAAGATGATGAAAATAATAAATGTTTTAGACTTTGCAAATGGGCTGGGAAATATTCTGAAGTGCAAGCATTTTTATTCCAAGTCTAGAACAGAGCTTCATAATTAGGAGCAAGATGCCAGGAACAGACACGCTGCACTGAGACGCACTGCAGCTTGTGGACCCCTCCTGTCTGCTTACTGCAGATGAAACAAAAAGTGTAATGCACTGTTCACAGCGTACTCAAGCTTAAAGAACTACTACCTGCTAGAGGACAAGACAGATTTCAAGGAGATCCTGGCACTTTATAAGGAAGACATTGGGATTCTGCTATATCTTTCACTCGTATAAGAACCATGAAAAGTGGGCTGAAAGTTCTTTTATAGTCAGGTAATAAAACTATGGAACTTTGTGGGAAAATCTTCTCCATAGCTGTAAAATGCATCTGAAGACAGGGGAAAAAAATTAAAAATATATATCTTTTAAAAATAGAACAAATATGTTACCAATCTGGGGGGGAGAGGAGAATTTATATATCTTTTAAAAAACAAAGAAAGAAAGAAAAGGAAAGGAAAGAAAAAAAAAAAGGAAAAGATAAAATAAATACAGAAAGAAGCTTTCTCAGTTTTAATACTGTCCTTGCTTAGGTACATCCTTACAGTTTAGATTTACCTCCCACAACAGACTGCTAGCAGGTATCTGGTGCCAGGCTGGTCAAGTATCATTTCCATCCTGGCCTTGCTGCTGAGTTGTGCTGAGCTAATCCACTTACTACACAGCTATCCATCTGCTGGCCTCAATCTGCACCTTTATCTCTTCCTCAAAGGATGAGATGAAACCCTCTTATGCTCAGGCTAATTCCACATTAACCATGGAAGCTCTGGTAGGTTCTGGGTGCTATTTCCCTCCTTACACCTTAAAAATGTGCAGCGTTATAGGTGAGAAATAATGGGTCCCTGAGCGTGAAAAGACTTTATTGTTCTGATACACCAATGGCAGACATTGTCAGGCTTTCACAGTGGGGACCATACTGAGGAAATATCTCCTGCTGAGGCAGTTTGGTCCCTGGATGGAGGAGAAGACTGCACAATATGCAAAATAAAGGCCAGTGTGTATGTCACATTTTTATCCATTTAACTAACATAAAAAAAAAAAAAAAAGATTTAGCTACAACAGTGCAAGCTTCTATGTAGACAAGCCTTAACACTGATATAGTCAAAAAGGAGCAGAGGAGCAGCCATTTGCAATGAGAATAACAACGAGCTACTCTTTCCGCCCCATTTTCCACAGTTACTCTTGGCTAATTTGCTCACAAACCATAATTACCCATCTTGCCATGGCAGACTTTAAATTCATTTAAACATTTACAGAGGTTAATGCAGCTACTCAAACGTTTCAGCTTAGAGAAGCAGCGCAGCCATCTATAGGCAGGATAAAGCCGACTGATGTAAGCCCCTGAACTTCCTCCAGAAGCAGGTCAAAGGCTGGGAAATAAACTCCAGGAACATCCACACATCAATACATTCCCCAGCACTCTCTGTTCCAGGAGCAGAGCACATATCACTGACACTGTCCACAGCAGCAGACACACAAAGCCAGAGCATATGGAATTATTGAAGAAAACCAAGCCACAGCTGCAGTAGTTTTTCCTCTAAAAAAAAAAAAAAAAAGGAAAGGAAAGGGCTAAGTATGGTATAGACAGTCTATTGTACTATGGGAAGTACTACAGTGCTGAAATTAAGATGCTACACCTTTGTAATAAGAACATCAAACCTGGCTTCTCAATCTTCACTCCTTACACATATACTCCTCATTTACCTGTTATCTACATCAGTTTTCAAGAGGTTCATACTGATATTCCACATGCTTTGGTGTCTCCTACAAATTTGTCTGGTCTCTATGTTTCTTCCTCAGTGGATCTGATGAACAGCGGCTTTGTATCCACCCTCCCTAAAGCCCTTCCAATGAAAGGAGTCAGTTCTTATTGCCCACCCCTCTGAACACCATTCCTGCATCTTGTCCTCTTTACAGCTCTCACAACTTTGGCTTCGTGTTGCTAACTCAAATATTTGGTGCGAGGCTGAAATGCTTTCTTGTGCTCTTCTAAGACCAACAAAGGAAGCCTTTTTTGGCTTTCTGTGACAGTAGGACTGTGCAGACAGATGATCTCAGGCAATGTGCACCAAGACTACAGAGCTTTGCATGTGTCACTGGAACTTAACAACCATCTTGCCTTGTGGCATCTCTGGACCCCTTCACCTCAACCCCTCTACTTATTTTAACTGAAAGAAGCTTCACTTCCAATTAGCTGTGATCCACTTCATAAAAAATCAGAATTAATGAAGGCTAAGGAAGCCAAAGAAAATCAGAAATGAATTTCCAGCATCCCGACATATAACCTCTAGGGAATTTATTGGGCTTGGTCTCCAAAATTGCTACAAGCCGTTAAGACCTTAGTGGACAAAATGCCATGACCACAACTAGAAGGAAATAAAAGAACAGGAGTAGCCTGCTATGATTTAGGTTTAAACGAGGACATAAATATTAGAGAAGGGTTTGATTTGTGATAAACATGAAAATAAATAAAATTAAGAGTATGTGTGTGTGTTGCTATTTCACGACCCACTGTGCAAATGTTGCTGTAGGCACTGTGGGTTTTATTGCTCATTAGTAAATAGTCAAGTTAAAATAAGATGGTTGGGAAACTGCTGATTGATGAGGAATAAAATAACATGACATAAACATCTGTCTCTCAGTGTAATATGTGTTGGTAGAGGAAGACATTTCCAAGGCACTTGAATGCTCAATGCACTGATGTAATTGTGATTACACTGGAAAAGTGTAAGGCAACTACAGCTGCCATTCTCTTTTCCACAAGGGGAACATTACAGAAATGTGGATCCTGATTGTTTACTTCCAGAAAGTCTTAAATCCCAAAAGACTGCCACATGGTTCAAACTTTCTTTCCAGATATAATTCTGTTCCCAAGTTCCACAGCTCTCAGGCTCTTGCTTGCAATGGTATTCACAGAGGAAACAGAAGCAGCATTTTCAGAATTTAGTCAGAGCGTGTTGCATTACAACACAAAACTCCACCTGAAAAATAAATACATTCACACTGAAAGCACTTCCAGAGAATGTAAATGAAGATAGTAGAAGTGGAATAAGCATGAAACAAGGGGCAAATAAAGAACAGTCCAGAATGATGCTGATGCCTGGGATTTATCTAATATACATCTTAAGAAGAATAAATACTTCAGTAATTCTTAACTAGGTCTTTTGACAACCTCACATCCAGCAGCAGCACATTCTGCTGCCAGGCCTCCTTCCAACCTAGGTGAGAGCTCTGGGGTGGACCCACCCAGACACTCAGTCAGTTCCTCTCCTCAGCAGGATGTTGGAGAAAAAAAAAAGGATGAGAAAGCTCACGTGTCAAGATAAAGACACGGAATCTGTTTAGCGGCTACCATCCTGAGCAAAATAGATGTAGGAAAATATTTTAATCTGTTGCCAATTGAAATACATACAGCTAGTGAGGAAAGAACCCCACCTTTCTTCCCTACTTTCCCCTATTCAACTTCCCTCCAGACTCCTCCATCTGCCTTGAGGACTGGGGAGGTTGAAGAAGGAGGGACATGAGCATACCCAGCAGTTTCTCTCTGCTGCTCCTTCTCTCTCACATTTCCCCTTCTCCAGCATTGGTTTTCCACAGTCTGCATGGGATATCTACTCCAACACAGAGCACTTCTCATTCTCTAACCTGGTGTTCCCTCTACTATTTTTCACCTTTCTTCCACCTCCTCTTCTGTCTGTTCAGCGTTCTGCCCTTTTGTAAGTACATTTTCTCAGAAATACCACTGTCTTGGCTGCTGGGCTCAGCTGTGTTCTCTGGTGGAACCATTGGAGCTGACAGGAGCCAGCACTATCAGGCACCATGGACTTTAACACTGCTTGCTGCCTCCAGGTCGCTCACACAAAAAGAAAAAGAAATTGAGATTGAAGGTTTTCCACTTGCTCAAAATCTACAGAAGTTAATAGCAAATGCTGAATCGGGCCATAGTAACAGACGGGTCATAGGAGACACAGGTGGATTCTCCAGAGAGATGAAAAGAGTGTGAGAGAGATGGGAAACTCATCTCACTGGAAAGTTTCTGCAAGTGCTTCCTTTTCATCCTTCAGGGCTTTTTTAGACAGTTCTGCCCTCTGCCACCTTCATGCCTGCTGCATTCACTCTTCCTTCCCCCCAACAAGCTGCAGCTGCTACTTTCACAGCCTTATGAAGTTGCCCTTCCCTCACCCTATCTCTTGTTAGCTTCTTCATAGTCACAGATAACTAACAGGTAGTGTTCTCCTGATCATCACAGAATCACGCACACATCTTCCTTTGCTTTTCCCCTACACTGAATGCACCAGGACTGGTCAGCCATTGAGCGGTCTCTGGAAAGTGGCTGCATCTGAAGATAAACGTGGGGAGTGCTTTCATGAGGGTGCTGGGATTTGTGTCAATGTCACACACCAAATACTGTGCATAGAGGGCTGGGAAAGGTTTCCCATCAGTAGGCATTCTGGTCAGGAGGGGCTGAGGATCCAGGCCACCAGAGCGTGGACAGATGAAGCAAAGAATACATAGGGGGTGCAACAATGCCCCACACAACAACAGAAGTTGCACAGGCTCCAGAAAACACCCATGGATTTGGGGAGAATAGGTAACAGTGGCCTCAAATCACACCTTGAACATCTCTATAATCACTTTTCCAGCAGTGGGTTTGGGCCCCCCTGTGCAGGTCAGCCATTGACTTGTAAGAACTGGGAAGGTATAAGACCATAAAGGGGAGATAAAAGTCTAGCACTAACTCTCTAGAGTAGACCTTGACAACAAGCCTCCTTCATCTAGATGTTTTCAGAGCATCAGTGGTCATTTCATTTCTCAACACTGGATGATATAGCCTCAATAATTCCAGCTCACTGCAAGGTAAAGTTCCTGAGTTATCTGGGGACAAAACTGCCATGTTAGCAAGGACTGGAATAACAGCTGTCATAACCGTCTTCTTCTCCAGAGGAAAAACCACCATGGCTGAGACAATAACAGAACACTCAGAGGTCTCCTGACACACTTGCTGCAGCCACAGACTTAGTTATGCCACTGAAGAGACTTGCAGTGCATTTTGGAAATAGAAGGGATGCATTGGATCCAGAAAGTACCAGGAAATCACTCAGAAACATGAGCAGTAAGCATTGTTTGGGGTGCACTGCTTTATATGAGCAATGCTGGTGTACGTACACAGGTACTGCATCATGTTCATGCCATCTGCATTATAATCATCCCACTGTATAGTAATTTCCATAATGAAGACAGAGTAAAAATTCTCTCACCAGCTGCCTCAGAATTAAGAGATGTGGAAGGTCTCAAATCAACTGCCCAGGTACATACATTCATTACCACTCCATTTAAAAGTCTAGATTTACTAAAGCAAAGTGACTGCAGTCTTGGGAACCCTTTTGTCAGCATTCTTTCCTTCTGAGATTGCCATTTGCCTCTAGTGAATAAAGTCAAACTACCAGAAACAGAGCTGAGTTCTGCTATTAGTGGTGGTTGTGCATATGCTTTGTATTAATAGAATCAGTTGCCCCAAGGAATTAGCCATCTATATTCATGAACTAAATGAAATAGTATTCATTGAGCTGTTGATGAAGGAACAGCTGCAGAACAGGTCAGCTCCTGTATTTAGTAAGAAATCTTTGCTTCCTGTTGCAGATGACATTCTCTATAGGAACAACGGTGTTCCACACAGTTCCCTTTCTCCTTTTACCAATGATTCAGTCACCTCAGTATAACTCAGTGCAACCAGTGTCATTAGATTGAAGAACGTTTCATGGTGACACAACAGAGCCCAAAGAGAAGCTATTTAGGAAACATGTTCTAACCACTACTAAGGCAAACATATCTTAGATGCTTTTCTTATCTTCTAGCTAAACTACAACAAGGGGCTCAGCAGTTGTTCTTTTCTCAGCTAGAAGGTTCAATGTCCATTTATAGATCCATTTAAGAAAATTAACACTGGATGTATACAGAACTGATCTGAGACAATAAAAGAAGGATGCAGCACTGCATGGTCAGGTGCTAAGTACAGTCTTTCATTAATTCACTTTTTAAGGTTTAAATCATCTAAGTTCCATTTTTATCTTTGCACTACACCTTTTTCCCCTTTTTGATAACTCTGTTGCAACAGATGTGGAGCATCTTCTACTGCGAAAGGTGTTCAGAAATTGCCTTTGCTTTACTCTGGCTTCAGGAGAAAACCTTGCAGCAGATTGGAGAGACCACAGAAAGGCAGAATAAGAACAGACTTTTCATTTCCAGCACACAGGCATATGGTCACTGGATGTCATAACCATGTAAGTAGCCTTGTTAGAAGTACTTCACCTGATTTCATGCTGCAGCTCACTGGGAGAATGGGCTCAAAAGACTTTCTTGGTACAGATATACTCTAGAATTTCGTCATCCCGTGATTCTCTGTGTATCTCTTCGGAGCAGGCCCCGATTCTATGATTACAAAACATGAACCCATACCTTATCCAGTTTGTACCCTCAGGACTTGTTCTCTTTGTTTGCCCTATACCCAACAATTCCAACAAGCACATCTCTTCTTGAATGTGAACATCTCTGTGTTTCTTCCTTGACTGAATAACTCCCAGAGTGTCATATAAAATTCACTGCATCTACAGTCATGGTGCACATTCTATAACATACGCCACTTTCACATTTTCTTATTACTTGGGCATACTGTCCATTAAGCTCTGTGCTCACTGCACAGCTTTCTGCAAGTTATGATGGAGGCTGACTCCATTTTCTGGTGAGGACAGCACATTCTGGTCTTGACTTGTGCCTTGGTGTAAGAGATTATTCTTTTATATCATTGACTCAAAGTTTGCTGAGGAACAAATCCAGGCAAGTCCTGGGCAAAGGTAGAGAAATCTTCTGTCTGGAGGACATTGATGGACAGGCCCTGGCTAAGGGTTGTGAAATCCTTTAAGGAGCACAGATGGACAAGGCCAGGGGCAACAAGAGAGGGATAAGCTGCTGATAATGGCTGGGAAATGGTCTTTTATGTGGACTTATCTCGAGGAAGATGGCCATCTCAGGAGGTATGCACATGACTCTTGCTCAAGCACGCAGGGATGTCACATAGGCAGGAAAAAAAAGGAGGATAAAAGAGGATCCAACAACCATGAGGATAGGTGTCTGCCATCAGATCTCTCACTACGGACTGCATGCTGACGGACTTCCCTGGGCCTGCTACCTGAGACCTGCTGCTTCCTCCCAGGCTTACTCTGTGGTTTCTTCCTGGACCCACCCGGTACCTGCACCCTCTTGTTGCCCAAGACTGGCCTCGCTGCTCCTGCCCTTCAGCCTCGGACCATCAGAATGTCGTGCAACGGGACTACTGCCGGATCCTGGTGGTGACTCTCCCCGCTTTACACAATTCTTGCTTCTTTCTATCTTTTCTACCGCTTTCCTTCCCTTCCCCATCACCCCAATCCGTAATAGTGTCCGTCCTCTCCTTTCTTCATCTCCCTTATTAACATTTGTAATAAACTGGTCGGACCAACATTTGAACCGTTGTTTCTTAATCTCACGCCGGGCATACTTATTTCAAAGAACCTCCTCTCCCTCCTATAAATTGGAGCGAGACACTTAGTTAAGCTCATCTCTTCTCATCAGTTCTGCCCAGAGGAAATACACTCCTGTGTTATTGTCTCTTGCTCAAACCTCCTGCACATTCTGTGCAAGTCTCAAGAGCTCTTATTCCCAGACACTAGTTCTCTTGTTTTGCAACTAGATACTTACAGTGCTCCCATCACCATAATTTGCCCGTTCTCCTAACATGTCTGCTGCTTAGTCATCACTAACATCATTAAGCTTAACATCTCATCAGTATTCCTCATCTGCTAGCACATATGGACGAACTGACAGGCAATTCACATTTCACTCTCTGAAAAAACAATCTCTAGAACTCAAGAATTTTGCACAGTTGGTATCTCAGAGCTTATGTTTACAAATGCACAAAGGATGCAAGATGACACAAAAGAGTATCTGTGGCATTAGTCAAGAAATACCACAGCCTTCTCTGTTCCCTCAGCCCATGGAGATATTTTTTTGTATGTCCACAGTACACTTTTTTTCTGCTTCGCTGGAGGTGATACATACTTTTTTGTTGTTGTCTATCAAGACATTTTTAACCTTTGCATTAAAATTTTAAACAAAATAGAGTATAATAAAATCCTCTACAATGACTGTGCCTGACAATTAGTTGGGGAGTATATGTTTTTGCTCTGCATCCAACTAACATCACTTTCATTTGGTGTTTCTTATTGGACATTTTGATAAATCTATAACATCACTTATTATTTTGTCTGGATTCAAATCACCTACCCTAGTAGGATGGGAAGTCATGTATTCCATTTGTTATCCAGTTCTCCAGATAAGCACTTCTGCCTCAAAGTCATCAGTTTTGGACATGGAAGTCACAGTTGATCACTGGGAGAAACAGCGTTCACTGAAGTGTTGCTGATGTGCTCCTGACTCTGACTAATTGTACATAATCAACTGATTCTCTAACATCAGGTTGCTGAGTGTTGCCTTAAATCACTCCTGACTGATGGGAAACTTTCTATTGCCTGAAGAGTTGAAAATAGTTGTTAGTAATGAAAGTCAGATCCAACACTTCAGGAGTAATCTCTTAAATGTAGCTACATAGAAATGTAATCCCCCCCTACTATCTTGCAGAAAATTACCTGAGTTAGCATTTTTCTTTCCTACAAAACAGAATAAATACATTAAACACATTAAAATGTGTGCAGTATAAGTATTGTTAAAACTCATAACTGACTGAATTTGTATGGTAAGAAACTGGTGATACACTGACTGGAAAACAGAAGTTCTGGCTTTTAATACAGAGACATGATTCACATAGAATTTGATGTGCTACTGAGTAGGATTAAGACATTCATGAGCATTCCACAAGGACCAAAATCTAAAAATCAACCATAGCCTTCCATCTGGATCCAACCAATTCCACTCTTATTTAGAGTTCTCCATTTCATGTTTGAATTAGAAAAAATATTGCTGGTCAAAATATACCTTAAAAATCCAACCATAACTAATATAGAGGAATCTTGCAGAGGAAGATTTTTTCTGTGTTTGTAAATTCCCAGAGATATGCAACAGCTACAGAAATATCAAGACCACAAGGCTATGGAATACAGTAGATTGACACTGTTTCCTAAAACAGTTTGCAACCATCAACTCATCAGCTTCATTTCACAAATACTAAATGTAAAATGTATTTAGGTGTAACAGCTCTACATAATTAGAGTATTGACTTACATCTGTCAGTATGGTCTCCAAATATTTAAATCTGAGGAACACGGAAAAGAGAAACGTACTCAGAGTGAGGCATGTCAGTGCTTGACTGCCTTCCTTTCAGGTGCACACTCATCCATGCCCTGATGGATGGGTGTCCATCATAATGTCTCAGTAGAACACATCCAGACTGCCTTAGTGCCCGCGCCTTCCCTTCTGCACCTTGACAATGGCCTCACAAAAAGATTAAAGCATCTCTAGCTGGATTTCTGGGTAGGTCAGCTACCTACATCTAAGTCAGCTCCTCAAAATACCCACGTCTTCATATTATATCCTGTTTACACAAAGCACCCAGTTTGATACCAGACGTGTCTCAGAATTTTGAGTGGGTAACCTGACCACTAAGGTTCCAAGTAGTGATTGTTCCCTCATTTGTTCTGATCCTTTCACATGGCTTTATTTTGAAATATTTCAGGTTTTTTTTTTAACCAAAGAAAAGAAGCAGAACAAAGAGCCCCTACAGTCAAACAAGTCAATTACCCTTAAATTAAAACAAAAACAAAATCAGTTTGTACTATTCATCTGTTTTCAAAGAACAGCATCTGCATAAGGACTCCAGGAGAGGATCCTGGTGAACATTTTGAAGTTTTGAAGTAGGCGAATAGGTCTGGAAAGGCTCAGAATTCAAGATACAGCCTGAACTGCATCACTTACATCTCTTAATTTAGGGCACCTCTGCGTATTGTGAATCTTTCTGTGTGCATCAGGTCTGTGTGTAAGCTTTCTCCGTGGGATAAGTGGAAGCTAAGTTCCAAGATCATAGCTGTGGATGGGGGCCTGGAAATGCTGAGTACCATCAAAAAGAGGTACTTTGCAGATGCAGTGCAAATGCAAATGGCATCTTCCATGTGTGTGCGGGATCTGGATTTTTTTTATTCCCAGCTATCCTGAAATAAAAATAATAATAAAATACATCTGTAACTGCCATTCCTACAAGAAGCAGACATTCCCCTTGGAAAACAAATCTATTGAAAGACTCTGATCTCAGCTAAACCAGCTGAAGTTAGGAGCAACTACACATAAATCATACCTGCAAGATAAATTTTTTATGGCAGCTTTGCATCACTGTACCTGGAAACAGAACTACAGCTTTGTATTTTAAAGGCCAAATCCTCTTCTTCAAAATTATTATTACTGATGTTATTACTAATACTACTTTCTCCTTTCTTCCTTTTCCTTTTCGTTTCCCTTCCTCTTTCTTCAAATTAACATTTGAAATACTTGACAATGCTAATTGGGTTTCACTTCATTCAGACAGGAAATAATGACCTCAAGCTAATAAGACAAGTTAATAGTCCCCTGCAGGTAAATTAACACAATACCAAATGCTTGAAGACCTTGAGGATCACGACTGTTAAACTTAAGGATGCATTCAAAGCAACTCTGAGCATGTAACAAAGCAGGTCACAGTTCATAAATCAGAGCTACTGGGGAAAAAAAACAACTCAAAAAGCATGGGTACTGCAGAACACACAAAGTTAACTTTCTACTGTAACGCAGCCAATGGAATGAAGACTTTAAGTAAACAAACAAACAAAAACAACCAAATACTCAATGCATGCCGAAAGGAGTGTTTAATGAAGACAGCAGCTTACTCCAAAATCAAATTAATATGTTTCAGTAAGCCATTTATCACAGACAGCTGCCTTTCTATTGCAATAATAGAGCCTTTTCTTCTTGTAATCACCTTACAGGCTTCAAAATACAGATTTGATTATATTATAACCATGAAGATAAAATACTTACAGAAATCATAGCGCTGTTTAAAGTCACTAAACAAACACTGCCAGAGCCTGTAAACTAAAAAGTGCTATAAAAGTGCCCAAAGCATAACAGGCACTCCACAGATCATCTCGATGTCAGAATGGACAAAGATGCCTGACTTAGGGAAGCTCACAGAAAAATAACCTCCATTTAAAATACATTTTTGATAATTAAATAGACTTTGACAAACTACTCAGATTTAAACTCAAAGCCCTCTATTAAAAACAATGGACACGTATTTTAAAAGTTAAAACTGACAGGTGTCAAGAGCAGATTTTTTTTTGCCTGTACAACTTCATCCAAAGTTAGGAAACCAGCTCTGAATGGGAAAAGCTTAAAAGTTTATTCTCTTCCAACATACGAATACAAAGTATGTGTGAAAAAGGGAGTAAATAAAACAAATAGAAGGAGATGCACAAGTATTCATCTCATGATGGGTGCGCAGTGCTACAGACAGGTGATGGACTGACTTTTCTGATCCTTCTCAGCAGGCTTTGAGCTTTAAAATGGCTTTAAAGCCATTGTAGAGTGTGGCTTCTTTAGGGCTATATGTCAGGGCTGGTCCAGGAAAAGAAGGAAAAACATTGGATAGGAAGGCTCGAGCAGTCAGTGGCTCCAAGAGGCTAAGCTCTGCCTGCTAGCTGGTTTTAGTAGCTCTCCTGGTAACAACAGCCACAACATTAAGGCTACCAAAGACATAACAGTTAGAACATATTGCTTCCTTGGAATGGCTGCAAGCATAACCCTGACACTTCACCTGCTGGGGCAGTATACTGAAATCTCTACATTGATAGCTGCTTAGATATCCAGAAAAATCAGTCCCACAGCGACTAGAAGCAGCAATGAAATTTGGTAAATCTGTTGCTTGGAAAGACATTGATAAAAGAATAGTAATAACGATAAAACAAATGCAATCATTAAAAATCTGATAAATTCTAGCATTTTTTAAGCGCCTGTTTCCATCCAAATGGAAAGGGCACAAAACACGAGTGAAATAATAAGCAAATAGGAAATATATCAAACATTTTCTGCACAATAAAAATTAAACAGTATAATTTGATTAGAGCTTGCTAATGATTACACTGCTAAAATTGATGTTCTGCATAAATAGTATTCTGCGTTTGCAAAGAGGGGACTCAAAATTGAGCATGAAGGATTTTCTCAATTAGAAACAGCTAGATATGGGTGGCTACAGCCTTTCCTCTTCTTTGGTCTTTCTTCTGGAAACAAATGCCAAGCAAGATTGTGATAAACTACTTAAAGCATACATGAGTATTTTATCGTAACTGGCATCACATTACGCTATCATTAAAGACATTAAATCTCTTCTATTTAAGCCAGCTCATCTTTCTCATTTCCCTGCTATTCCCTGCACGACTCAGTTGCGTTTTGCAATGATTTGGATTTTTATCATCATCATCATGGAATGGTTTGTGTTGGAAGTGACCTTTAAGATCATTCAGTTCCAACCCCCTGCTATAGGCAGGGACACCTCCCTATAGACCAGATTGCTCAAAGCCCCATCCAGCCTTGCCTATCCCTTCTGAACATGGTGAAAAAAACACATTCTGAACAAGCTGCTATACAGTTCTGGCTGTGGAGGTTATATACATCAGAAAAGTACTTTTCCAAATGATGCTGATATTATTTTGTGGATTCCAGAAAGAAGTTTGCAATCAAAAGGCTCCACCATGCAAGTTGAAGGTGAGCCCTGAGGACCTATAGTGACTGGAACAGAGCTAAGAGAAAAAAGTACTTGAAAAAAAGAGATGATATTTATCCCAATTTTGCTGCCAGTGTCCCAACCAAACATGAGAAGCAATCAAAGCACCTTCATGCTTGTAACTGTATCCCACACCATTACAGCAGCACTGGGACTAGTCCACACATCATTCCAGCTCTAAATAGTTTGGGTGCCTTCTCCTTGAACGTTTCACTTTCATTTTCAATATGAACAGTTCCCCAAAGCCGTCTGCAGCATCACATTGATATATTGCCTTGAAACTAAAGCAGAGTTCTGAGTTTTCACAAGAAGCGTTATGGTTGACACCAGCCTGGCAGTAGAGTGAGAGGGGTGACAGTCTATCCTGGCAAAAGAACGGTTAATCACAGTAGGAATAATGCAGATTGGCCTAATTAGGTTCCTTTTCTACTAACCCAAATGTATATCTTGATTACTTTTTTTTTTTTCTTTTTCACACAGAGGGTGGTGGCACACTGGAACAGGTTGACCAAGAAGGTTGTGGAGGTTGTGGAATGTGGAAGGTTGTGGAATGCCCCATCCCTGGAGGCATTCAAGGCCAGGCTGGATGTGGCTCTGGGCAGCCTGGTCTGGTGGTTGGCGACCCTGCACGTAACAGGGGGGTTGAAACTTGATGATCACTGTGGTCCTTTTCAACCCAAGCCATTCTATGATTCTATGATATTTTTCCATCAGTTTAATACAGTTATCTAAATAGAACAAGCCTTATTCACCTTTAAAATGAGGCCATCATCAACCATAAACTTTGAGAAACCTAAATCCTTGCATTCTGAGATTCCACAGCATTGCCCTGAATGCTACTGAATTCCATCTCGTTTCCTAAATATGAATACCAAAAAATCAGGGTAGTTTTTGCAGTACGTTATACTGCCACGTAGAGCATGCTTCCTAGAAGCACCTTCATACATAAATAAAATATAACAGAAAACCCCAGTTTCATTAGTATGACTTATACACAATTCCATTCCAGATGTGGTATTTAAATGAGTCCTTATTTTTCACCCTGAGGCATCGCAGCCAGAGTTGCTCTGATTTACAGATTTATGCCAGAAGATTACAGGTGATGCAGTGCCTTGTTTAGTGAGAGAGGAGTAAACGGTACAGCAATTCCATACAAAGTTCTGAGGAATTATGCATGACAGCTGAAATTTAATACAGACTCATATTGCCCTTGTTTAGATGCACATATGTAATAGCCAAATTTAATAATATCAGAGATCTGCCTAAAGAATTTCAATGCTCAATAGGCTCAGTAGACTTGAAAAATTGATAAAGCTGTGTGGAAATACTAGACGCTGTTACAACTAAAATTTTACATGACAATGATTGAAACAAGGTAGTGAAAAAGACAGTTAATTTCAGTATTTCCTTATGTTGCTTGTCAGTTCATCTTCTGTGGTTATAAATATTCAGAGGAGAGCAGAGAAAAATTATAAAAATGGTACAAAGATTTTCTGTTTGCTAAAATTAAAGAAGTATCTATTTTGTATTGGTACCGCTAGCTCTCCTCTTCTTCCTGTTATCACCAATATTAGCTACTTTTTGAGTTTTTTTTTTAATCTTTTCTTTCTTTCTTCTTCCCTTCTCAGGCTTGGGAAGACCTCAGCACTAAGGAAATCACCTGCTCCTAGTCTCTTTCAGTTCCTGCTTTAACAGTAATTATTTTGTTGTGATGCACATGCATTACTAATTATGCGTACTTTGACTTTTATGAAAATTCTGTTCTTGTTTTTTATGCCTCTATCTACATTCTGTCCTTTTAACTCATCTGTTGCATAGTGAAAATTACATCAACTTGAGCCCTTGAGCCAGTCTGTGTATTGTTCTACTGAGCATGCCTGACTGAGGCCCTAAGCTCTAACTGAGATTCAAAGACACCGTCCCTTATAGAACTGTAAATAAACATTCTAAATAGAAGCTGGATTGGGTAAAACATATCCTCTTACCACGCAGTCTTAATGTCTAGGGATCAGACAAGCACTGTGCTTTTTCCTATGCGTCTGCAAACACACTGTCCCAATTAGCAGTGATGGCCCCACTTGCAAGTGGTCATGAGCTTGTAAGAAAGTGGTAGTGGTTTCAGTTGTAATCCTCACTGGAGTGAGATCTACAAATGGAAATCAGGTATCACAGAGACATTTTGGAACAGCAGGTACACGACCTTTCCAGATCCCTGTTGCATCATTCTGTACTGCAACCAAACCACCTTCTGTGCAATTGGCCACTTTCTATCTCCAGCTCGCAGCCCACACAGCACAAATGCTCTTCATCCAGCATATTTTCAAGTTGGCCACCGAAGACCAAGTATACAACAGTTCTAAAATTTTTATACATACGGCTGTTGTATCAAAGTTTGCCTTATCTCTCTCACTAGCATGAAGCTGTCACCGCCAGTGAGCATCAGCATGACTGAAGACTTCCTCTAAATACTTCAAAATGCTGGAAGTGCATTTAATTACTATTTTTACATTAGTTTTTACATTTGCTGCCTTCCAGCCTTAGATGAGCAAATATCAGTATTTTAAGAAACAGAAGGGTTGAATCCAATTCGTATTAATTATGTGCCTGAGTCATGTGGACTGGAGTGGGGGAGCAGGGAGCATCCTATCTGCCCACTATGACTAATTATATTTATTCTTTGGAGCAAAAAAATCCTCCTAAAAGTCCACATAACTGGAATACCTTCTTACCTCTACTAACTCATAAAGAATTTGTGCTCTTCCAATTGAGAAACTCTAGGAACTGGAAATGTGAAGCACCGTCAGTCATTCAAATCCAAGGCTGGATTTAGCTTTTATCAGCAACGGTGCAATGTAAAGTGCATCCATAGTCTGGAGATCTCTGAGTAGGGAAGATCAGTTCTGCAGCCTACCAGTCCACTAAACCAGCATTCCCCTTCCTGCACTCTTCCTGGGCCCAACTTCCTCAGTGCAGGAGATGTAAACCCTTGCAGACAACAGCTCAGTACCCAACGGTCAGAACAACTTTCTTGCATTCTCTTCTGGGTTGATGAGTTACCTGTGTCCCCTGCTTCCTGACTGATGGCTCTAACTGTGAACAAAAATGTAAAGGCCTAACATCAAGATTTCTTTCAGATATGATCCTATCTTGTTTTCTAGGCATCTCTTAAAGATAATAGTATTCCCTAAATTGATCTGATACCACTTCAGGCCCTAAACTTTCCCAGACTAGTAGAATTAACCATGTGCAGACTTTCACAATAAGTAATGAGATCAAGCGTGCAATCAGGCAGGCCTAGAAAGTCATCAGACTGAGCATGTGCCTGGACTTAAACTGTAGGAATTAACGTCTTGACACAGCAGGATTTTGAAGTGAAACCTCATACTGACTACAGACCACAGAAACAGCATCAGGAACAGCTCATGATCCAAACCTCAGTTGAATATGAGTCAGACTTTCTACAAAAGTTATAACGCTCTGAAATCTGTGGCTTGGCATTTCTCTCTAGCCCTGAACTACCTGTATACATGAACTGTAGTGAATAAATTTGTCATATCAAAAGGTTGCCTTAGTCATGACAATGCATAAATGCCTTCTTAACATATATTCTTAAAAACCTTCATCGCTACCCAAGGAGTCACTTAATGCATCCCAATGCTTCATTACCCTCACCAGTAAAAGATATTCCTAACATATGAACTGAATCTTTTTGGTTTGTAACCAAGTCCATACTTTTGCTATCCTAACCCTTCTATGCAGCAGCACTTCGGTAATAAAGACTACATATTAGGTAAAAAATATCCTTATTCATTGAAAGCCTCTGCATAAGTTTCTCAAGTATTACCAATGTCAAAATCTAAAATCTCTGCTCTTAAACTGTAATAGTTTCTTCATTAACTCAGTCAGTGTAACTACAGCAATTTGAACAAAGCTGAATTATATCCATCCAACTAAGTGCACCAGCACAATCCAAAAAGTTCCCAGTTGCAATGAGCTGTTATTTTCTGTACTTTAAAGTACTGCGACCATATTGATATTCTTGAAGGTCACCATCCAGTTCTTGGGTAACCACATTACAAAAGCACCGCAGAATATGATAACCTCTTTGCTAAAGGACTGACAGTGTTCAGAGTTCTCATTCACAGGCCACTTTGTCCAGTTTGCTGCTTTGTCTGAAGGATAACTGGAGGTCAAGAATGAGAAGCTGGGACCCTCCCTAAACCTAACTTAATATTGAACGGTTCTGCAAGAGGCAAGACTTTCAGGAGAAAAACATAGGAGAAAGAAGCACAGAAGGTGCAACAAATCCTGTTTACTCTTATTAGCAAGAATATCTGTCTAATTAGAGCTTCTGATCATTACACTGTTTTATTTTTACTTTAAATGAATAAAATGTATCTTACATAAAAAAAAATAAACAACGTAGCTCTATATCTTGTAACGAAAGTGCTTATGCCTTAAATTGAAAACAAATACAAAAACAGAAGAAAACATGCAGTACAGAAGGGCTGCCTATAAATTTAATCAACTCTCACCCTTTGCACACCCACTTTCCAATAGCTAGGGAAAAGGGAATTAAGCTGTAAAATTTGTTCTGGGCAGGAACTTGGCATCTGCTCTGAAGTCAGAGTCCAGAGCAAATTAGCATCACATACTTCAAATAAATTGACTTAACTTACATAACTCAAAAACATAGCTTTGACTTAAATCATAAAAGATTAAATCCTGGCAGGTTGAAACACCAATGCGTGGGGCAGCAGGGATTCAAGCAAAGGGAGAACAGGGCTCATAAAAGTGGAGTCTCACTGCTGGCTTCTTTCACCAAATGATTTTGCCCCGCCAGAGGAACTGACTATTTCACATCTCTTTTTCCAATAGTAGCTGCAAATCTGAAGGAAAATTAATCAATTCCTGTGTCTCTCTTGTGAAATACTACTCAATCAAAAGTGAGTACTGCATTTCTTCACCCCATCCTATCTGACTAGGAAGTGTCTCCAGTTTCATGTAAGACCTTTTTGACTGCGAACTAGAAATGTACTTTTATTTCTAATTAGCACTCACCAGCAAACTGCAATTCTATTGTCTCTCATGCAGCTCTTAGCTTTAGAAGGTATGATCCCATCTAAACCAGTGAACTATCTGTTCTTTAATAAAAAGCATAAGCAATGCAAATAATGAGAACTACAACTGGAGAAGAAATACCTCACAGTATAGATTATGAAGATTTTCCAAGGATTACAATACCCTTGAAAAGTAAGATTAGAAAGGGTAAGACTGGAAAAGATTAATCTCCAGTAAATATATTTCATATAGACAGCAGAATAGAGAAAAATACTGAGATTTTTCATTAAAATTGCAACCAAAACTCCCCCAAAAAACACTTTTGCTGAAAAAGAAAGTATCTGCTGTGGTACCAAAGCTTCCTAACATTATAACAATGAACCATTCACAGAATTTACAACAATAAAGAGATTCTACCTTCTTATTAGTATTCTTCAGCGCTTTATTATCTGAAATGATCTTTTCAAAACATTTCTATCAGTCATCACAGATTACACTCTTTAGGGAAGAAGAGAATTAATGTGGCGTTTGCCTACTTCTCTTCAAATGAATTCATGCTAGCTCAGTTCTGAGGCCTTGTATGTTAACTTGTACACCTGCTGTTGACACACGATCAGAAAAAAAAAAACCCACAACAACACGACTAGCTTCTACACCATGAAAAACATTTTGGTTCCTGCATTTTCAAGGGTCAGATTTCAGAACTCAGCACTCAATCATTGAAGGCATCGTGGACAGTGAGATCAATTGCAAGTTTGCAGATGGCGTCAAGCTGAGTGGTGCAGCCGACACACTAGAGGGAAGGGATGCTATCCAGATGGATCTGGACAGGCTTGAGAGGTGGGCCCATGGCAACCTCATGCAGTTCACCAAAGCCAAGTGCAAGGTCCTGCATCTGGGTCAGGGCAATCCCAAGCACAAATACAGACTGGGCAGAGAATGGCTTGAGAGCAGCCCTGGGGAGAAGGATTTGGGGGGTGTTGGTTAATGAAAGACTCAACATGAGCCGGCAGAGTGCTTGCAGCCCAGAAGGCCAACTGTATCCTGGGTTGGTTCAAGAGAAGCATGACCAGCAGGGAGGTGATTCTGCCCCTCTACTCTGCGCTCACAAGACCCCACCTGGAGTACTGCATCCAGTTCTGGGGATCCCAAGAAAAGAAGGACATGGAGTTATTGGAGCTGGTCCAGAGGAGGACCACAGAGATGATCAGAGGGCCAAAGCATCTACCCTATGAGGAGAGGCTGAGAGAGCTGGAGCTCTTCAGCCTGAGAAGAGAAGGCTAGCGGGGGACCTTACAGCGGCCTTCCAGTACCTGAAGGGGGGTCTACAGGGAAGCCAGGGAGGGACTTTTTATAATGGCATGTAGTGATAGGGTGAAGAGAAATGGTTTTAAACTGGAAGAGGGTAGATTTGAATTGGGTATTAGGAAGAAATTCTTTACTGTGAGGGTGGTGAGACACTGGAACAGGTTGCCCAGTGAGGTTGTGAAAGCCCCCTTCCTGGAAGCATTCAAGGTCAGGCTGGATGGGGCTGTGAGCAACCTGGTCTAGAGGAAGGTGTCCCTGCCTATAGTAAGGGCTTGGAATTAGACGATCTTAAAGGCCCCTTCCAACCCAAACCATTCTGTGATTCTATGATTTCCTTAAACTTGTAAAAGGAGAAACAGGCCAAGTTCCTAAATGAAGTAAGCCAGAACTAAAAAACTGCTCAGCGCTCAGCTGCTCAGAAAAGGATCTTCCTCTGAATGCTGTGCTTACTCTCTGATTTTACACATAATATTTAATATTTTGGTAGATGAACTTGTAGAACAGTCACTTTACTTATTTTCAGATTTGTTACCTTCTCTGGAATGTATGAGTAACTACAATTTGTCTGGCAAAGAAATTCACAGTTGCGATTTCCAGGCACCTTGCTTGCCCTGCGTGACACCCTTTCAGGACACAAAGAAACATGAGGGTTTTCAGATGGCATCACATCTTCAGCACCTTTCTACTGCCTCTCTTGTGCTGTTGAGGATGTCGTTGACAATTGGAAGTTTGTGAAATGGAACAAAGATGAAGGACCTGGAGAAGGCAAATTCATCCAGAGGAAAGACAGAATGTTTCAGTTACAGGTAGAAAGCAACCCTAGTCATATTTTTAAGCTCAGTATAGTTCTTCCCATTCAAACGTTCTTCAAGCACTGTGATTTCAAAGACATTTTCACTACATGGCACAAATTCTGCAAAGCAAGTGACAACACATACTATCTCCCATAATTATTTAAAACAGTTCTCATACAATTTGTTTCTAAATAACATTTCTGTACAGCTACTGGACTGTAACTGGAACCATTACAAATAATCACAGTGTTCAGTTATCCAGTTTCTCTTAATTTCTTCTACAATCTGAATTTATAATTGATACCTCATTGTTCTTAAGCTTAGTGTAATTACTATCAGCTCACATGAAATCCAAACCAAAACTGAATCTCTTAATAACACGTTCTTCTAGAAACTGTACAGAAATATAAAGTTTAATAATTAAGATTTTTTTTAATAAAGGGTAATCCTTAAGTATTCTATATGAATAATCAGTTAAACAGTTTAAAACCAGAAGCCTTCCATGTGCAAAAAGCAAACATAAAAATGAAGTAAAAGCTCAAGTATACAACAGTATGTTTGAAAGCCTAAAGTAAATAGAGAGGAAAAGGAAAGGGATACTGTATTCTGCTTTAAAAAAAGTGCATGTTCTCTCCTTTAGCTTTTGGTGAAAGCACAGTTTTGTCCTGGTTGAAGATGAAATCCATGACTGAAGATATGGCAGGGAGCTACTGTTACAGGAAGGTGAGTGGAACTTATTCTGCAATCAGTGGAAATACTTACTTAAGGGACAACACAGGCTTTGGGATTTACAACAGGAAATTGTCTGTTCCTCAAGATGAAGGAAGCTATTAGAGAAGCAAATGTTATTTTACATTTGATAGAGATTAATGGGAAATATCTGGGAAAACTAAGTGGAAGTTCAGTGAAGCTGAGAATATAGCAAAAGAAGAACTTGCTATTTTAAGGAAAAGAATCGGTGAGAACAGAAGAGAAGGGCAACTGTCTTCACAAGAGGAATTCAACCTACCCAGGGAATAGGTTGAAACAGTCTCCTGGGAGAGAAGCATAAAGGATGGAAGTGTCCTGGAGATCTAAAAGTCTTATTAAATAAAACAGCAACCAACTATGCCATTGCAGAGGAAGGGTACAGAGAATAGTGATAAAACAATATGACTGCATTTAGAGCAGTCAATGACCTGAAAAGAAAAAAAAAAGGGGGGAAAAAAAGGAGAAAAAAAAGCAAGCTGTACAGAGAGCTTAAATAAGGACACTTATTTAAGGACAAGAACAGAGGAAGAGTGCCAGCATGTGGGAGCAACACTGGAAAGGTTATGACACAGGCCACGTATTTTGTATGAGACATAAAAGGCAGAAAAAGGGTTAGTGGTTAGTAGAAGACAGGAAAATATTGCTCATTTCTGGAATGGGAAAAGCACACATAATGGATGATGTAGGGAAGTTTTAAACACTCAGTGCCAATCTTCTTTCAGTCATTTATTGCCCTCCATCTCACCTCTACTGCAAATTAATTAATCTAGCTATAACAGTTGAACAGAAATGTGAAGGAACCAGGTAGGAAATAGGGAGCAAGACAGATATCTGAGTCAGGACAGCCTCTGAGCTGCCCCCTTAAACTCTTGCAGGAAGTAACCAAAGATGTCTCTGAACTGCATCCATGACAAATATTGTCAACAATATCAATTTTTTGGAAATGCAAAAGAATTGGACTAATATGCCTTTTCTACCAAATTCAAAACAGCAATTTATCTGAAATCTCCCTTCTTAGTAACTGTCCTAGACTGGAATATTTTATGAGAGTCTCTAATCCCATCCTTAATATTTTGCTGAAGCTGTTCCCCTTTGCACAAAAGGTCTTACCCAATGAAACAGATGGCTGTAGAAGAAATACTGTCGAGTTTAGTTGACTAGATTGCAGGTATTTGGTTCCTAGTCCTTGCTCCAGTGATTGTTCTCTTGTCCAAAATGAATGCATGTCAGCAGGAAAGGCAGAGGATGAGATGTGGTACTTAGGAGTATTTCTGATGTGGAAGGCTTGGGTTTGTGCCCTTGCAGTAGAGACAGGAACCGAATAAAGTTCTCCCACATCAAGGGTGAATGCTCTAATCACCAAATTAGTTATGGGATTAACAAAGAGAAAACTTCCAATTAAGCCCTGGAGTTTTTCCAGTTTTTCCAATTATTGGATGCATTCAAATGCTTCTGAGACCTTAAACCATGCTGTTCAGCAAATTCGCTGTTTCTCAGTAAATATAAACAAACTCATACAACCCTAATGATTATTGCCTGAAGGAGAAGGAAAGGAAACTTGTAATGAGTTGAAGAACCAGGGTACTACTTTTGGATAAAGCATTCAGCTGGCAGTTCTGGCCATCAGCCCTGCCATGGCTTTTTCTCCTGGTGGACACTCTGCTGGTGATGCTGGCTGGGAAAGTGGTATGCTTCCTGCACAGCACTGCAGGCATGGCAGAGCTGCAGAGCAGCAGCAGCTACTTCAGCGTAATACCATCAACATTGCATAAATATGGAGATTTAGAGAATATTTTTCATAAAACACACTCCATATGTTGCTACCACTGTTCTCACTTGGAGTTCTCACTCACTTGTCCCCTTCTCATCTTCACATGTGCAAAAATAACACAAATTTATTATTCACTCTTCCTTATATAAGGCACATGCAGAACATTAATTGACAGCAAAGGGTGAGAAGAGCATATTAACTAATTCTTGAAGATATTTCTTCTCCATACCTCTCTTGTCTCCTTTTATCAGGTTCAGATCTGAGTCAGCAATTTTGCACAGGATGTTCCAGGAGCAAAGCAATGTTCAGGTGACACCACAACAATCCATACTGTACTCATGTTCACTGCTTATTGGGAATGAGGAGAATGGAACCAAGAGAAAAGGTATGGGAAAAGCAGTGCGGCTGCTCATCATTTTTGGGACTTCATCATCTCTCCTTCAGAATGCAAGCTATAAGCATATTGCAGGGGACTAAAGCCAACCACTCAAGAACTGTCAGCTTGTCTGTCCTTTTTCTGATACTATAAAATATGTTACCAATACCATTTGCATTCACTTTTCTTAAGAAGACTGGGAATAGGTAGATTTTGCTAGAGTCAGACTTTCTCACAGTTTCACATGAGAAAACCATTGTTATGAAGCTATCATTTTAAACTCCTACGTAAATTGCATTGTGCCAGCAATTTCATATGTTCTTTGTATATTTAAAGCCAATCATCTTCAGGGTTTCTGTTATGTGCCAGCTATGCTTTGCTTTGTGTTTCTGATTAAAGAAAAACAACCACATTTAAAAGGTGAGTCTGAATGGTCAAACTTTTATAAGACCACAGGCTTTGAATACATTGAATCTTCCCTTTTTGTTTTATGCATTCTTTGTAAGGCTTTTGTAGTTGAGGTTGTGTTTGGTGGTTTTTTTTCCTTTTTTTTCTTTTTTTTTTTAAATCCACTAAATATATAATCATAATCTAATAGAATAATGGAAAAGAAACTCACCCCCATAGCTGTGAGGTACTGAAATTGCACCACGCACAACAGTGAACTTAACAAATATACAATTTTCCACTGTAGGAAATATTATTTCACATCCTTGTTTATCAAATGAGATGTAAGGTCCCTTGAGCAGCAGTCTTAAATCCCCGTATGTCACCTTGGGTAAGTTGTGTAACTGAGTTTCTCTGAAAAGTAGCCTACTATCCTTCAGCTCTCCCAGGGAAAACAGTGTTGGCACTATAAAGCCCAAGGTGTGCCATTTGCTTCCAATTCAAGCACTACAGGAGGCACTGCTCTAAAAAGTTACACTCAGCAAAGCCACATGATGAGTCTCCCAAACACAGAAAGGTTGTATTAGTGACACAACATACATCTATATGACCCTACATGACCCTTTTCCTAGTCCTATAGGACAAGGAATTGGATAAAAGCTGAGGGGCATGACTGCCAAAACTAATTAGCTCAAAAGCATGCCAAATGCATGTGCTATGTTACATGACGTGTACCTCATTGTCACACAATGTGTGCTAGAGAAAGGAATTCAAACAGGAAGAGTGAACATCTGTTCCTAAGTTTAAAAATAATAATAATAATAATAAAAAGTATTAACATTCACCTAGAAACAGATGTTTTTTAAAAACTCCTTACAGAATTTCAACATAATTGTATGTGTTCAGGGTAAGCAGCAGCACATTATAGGCTCCTTGTGATTAATATCGCCTACAGAACATGAAAAATTTGCAGCCAGCTGCAATAATGGTTAATACAGTAGAGACAACTGTTTTAATGAAAGCTACTCTCAGCTTCAATGAGTTTCAGCAGCCAAAATAGCCTCAGGATCCACACTGCCAAACTTGCACCTACCTTTGAGGTAGAAAAGCACTTCTCAAAATGGTGGGGAGAAAGGGATGTATCCCTGAAGGCTTCCAGAAGATCTTCCCTGCCTAACTTCAGGCCTTTTTGTTACCACACATATTGGCTCAACAGTTCTAATCCTAGTAGTTAATCCTATCTTTAGAAATATTCCTCTTTTATTACGAAAAAAATTCCTGTTAAACTCCATTGTTTTCCTTCTGGATATAACCTCCCATCTAGGCCTCTCTCACTGAAAAGTAAAGGCTTGGCTTCAGACACTGTTAGATGTTAGATTGCTGGGTAGTATCTGCACAGAAGAACAATACTGAAACCAGATAGAGAAAAGTTGTAAGGAAAACAGGAAATTTTGACATGCTGCAAATTCAGTATGTATGATTTTATCTCATTTCATGCACAGAGCTGCAGAATACCTCAGTCAAGGGAAACACGCTAAAACGGAGAGAAACAGAACAAGTAAGCATTACTGACTGGCTTCAGTTACTGTAACAAAAATAAATAGAGTTAACAGAAAGGAGCTTTTGGATGTTCAGGATTTGTCTCTCAAAGTCCCAAAATATTTCCTGCCTCTGATTCTCCCCCCACACAGTCTTGCTGATTTCTTTGAAGAATGCCAAATGAAAAAGCATTTTGGCCATTCCCTTTTTTTTCTCGTGTCTAATTTCCAGGTAGATGAACAGGTCAACCTGGCTCTGCTATGATCCCCATCCCTCTCTTCTACAAAGCCTCTGCTCCCCTCCTGCTTCGTCAGCTGGGATTCATTTCACCTCACTCAACACATCTGCACTGTAGATGTCTACATTGCAGCCAAAGAGACTCAGCTGTTCATTTTTTGCCTTTTCATCAACAGAGAAATATGCCCTCTTAAGGCACAATTCATGTCCCCCAGCAGTTCAACATCTGAAAGAGGACAAATGAGTTGTGCCCTCAGACTGTCTCCTCTGCATCCCCCACAAGAGGCATCTCAGCAGCTAACTCATTCAGATGTAGCTGTCTAAAGTGAAGCAACACGTGTCCCAGTCTATGCTACAGCCGCCAACACAGGTTCAATATGACCAAGCAAGTATGTCATCTTTTCTTTCATGCTTCCTTCCTTGTTTCTTCTTGTCACCATCACATTTCACAGACTTGCAACCTGTATTTCAGACTTTTTTTCCCCTAAGATGTATTTATTTAGGAGATGCCTAAGCCCCACATATCATTTCAATATAACATAAAACTGCCCTTAAACCTCTCCCCAAGGCTCTCCACTGCCTCAACCTCAAAATCTAGCCAGATGTCATTCTGTTCTTGTGCAAAGAACATTGCTTATCATGCTCACGGTATGGCCTAACTTTCTGTATTGTAGCAGCAGCTGCAACAATACCGTATAGTTCTCTTGTTCTGCTGAAACTGTTTCTTGTCTTAAACTTAGATGATAAATTCTTAGGTGCAGAGATAATATTTCTGTTCAGCATTTATCCAGTACTTGTTACAGTGGGGTGCTGTATCATGGCTACACCTTCGAGGTATTATAAATATAAATAAATAACAAACACAGTAACACAATTACATTGTGTTTTTGCTTACAGCTATGCAATTTTGCTTGGGCATTAAACAAAAGAAAAATGAGACCTAGCATACATAAATGCTTCTATGACACCCCTTGCAATATTATAATATTTCTTTATATCATAAATACCATATAACAAGAGTAATTGTAAAGTGTTAACAGATTTACAAAATTATCCATACAGCACAGATACCTTTATCTGCTTTATTGCTAATATGTAGGGCTCAAAACAACACGTCTATCAGTTCACTCTCTTCTCTTTTCACTGACTGTTTCAGGTCCCCCTTTTGCAGTAGCCCTCATGGTGATTCAACCTGATAGCATTAGGAAAATCTTGCAAGCCTACAGTCAAACTGATTTTTCCAATTTTATCCAGCTCTAGGAAAAGTGCGAGAAGAATGTAGCATTTAGGTAGGTTTAGGTTAGATATAAGGAAAATATCTTTCACAGTGAGGGTGATGAGGCACTGGAACAGGCTGCCCAATGATGCTGTTGATGCCACATCCCTGAAGACTTTCAAGGCGAGGCTGCATCAGGCCCTGGGCAATCTGATCTAGCTGTGGTATCCCTGTTCATTGCAGGGGAGTTGGACTATATGGCCTTCAGAGGTCCCTTCCAACTCTAAGGATTCTGTGATTCCATTCTAATGCCCTACATATTTTGATATGTAAACTTTTCCAAGTTTTCAAAAGAACGGTGCTGCTCTCAAAAGGAACAATTCTTTCCATTTGTAAGAGGTCATTTAGTTATTGCCATCCATCAGTCAAAAATCAAAAACTGCCTTCTTGAATGACAGGCAAATGACTAAGCAAAGTCACTGCTGTAACCCAAAGTCTTTTAAGATCTCTTCAGCTGTTTTATAATTCTGCTTGTAATTGCTCACTCAGTCATAGGAAAATATTTTTTCCCCAAACACCATCATTATCTTAATGTTGAAGAAGCATTAAGATATGAACGGCGCATAAAACATTACACTACTTGGACTATTCATTACCAAATTTAATTATATAGCTACTGGATTACATATGCGTACATGCGAGAAAGGTCAGGGCTCTTTTTCAGATATACTTTGAGGATATTTTTTCTTTTCTTTAACTGTTGGTGATTGAAATCAGTAACTTAATGTTGCACAGCTTTGTCTTCTGATTACTGCATGTGATTAAGGCAACCAGTGGCAGTAATTTTTCACAGCACTACAAACAAAGATAAAATAACACTTTCCAGTTTTTCATTTATTTGTGTAACATAAAATACAGCTGTATTTACATAACATAAAATATCGGTGTATTGGATATTCCCTTGGACTCCAGAAACCCAGTTCCTAGACAGACAACAGACAGCCACAGTCGAGTGAACACAAAGCTGTACCACTTCCTACCTACATTGCAGGAGAACTCTAGGTTGCTTATAGGAAACAAGGTTATTTATAAAGTTGTTGACTCTTCTGCTTTTGTCTAAGAGTGTTTCAAAAGCTGGATGAAACACATTCTCCAAACCATGGAAGTTGGCTAAAATTACTATCAATTGTTCAGCCCATTAACAAAGCAGTGTTCATAGCCCCAGTTAATTAACAGGAGAGTGTAAGTAGGAACTCTGCAGAATCAAATGAACTGTTTTTAAAAATAACTATTATGAGAAAACAAATTCTTCTTGGTGTTCAAAAGCAAGCAAACAAACAAAACTGAAGAAACTTCTATACGAGTGCTCTGTGAAAGACTGACCCACCCTTTTCAGAGAAGAATTTTTCAGCTGAGTAAAAACAGGTCTATTCCATTGTGATTACTGTAATGTGCAAACCATTGAAGTTATCACACAGCTTCACTTTGGTGTGGGGTATTTTGTTATATATCCTTGAGTAGCCACTGCTCAGCACTTGATATTCTCCTCCAGACCTCTTTGTGTACCACCAGGGAAGGAGAAACTTCCTATTTCAACCCCTCAGAGGCAAAACACAATGCATCTCTGAAGCATTTGAGTCTCTGGTGACGCAGATATTTTGGGCCAAAGTGAAATTAGAAGGCAAGGCTGTAAGCAAAAGATTCATTAGAGTGTACCATCAAACAAAACAAAAAACAATCAAAGCAAATCAATAATCAAAGCAAAGATGTCTTCAGCTGTTTGAAATGCCAATTTACAACTTCCCTTCTCTTTATTTTTGGGGTTTCTCTTTATTTTATGGGGTGGCCAGCAGGGAGAGGGAGGTAATTGTGCCCCTCTACTCAGCTCTTGTGAGGCCCCATCTGGAGTACTGCATCCAGGCTTGGGGCCCCCAGTACAGGAAGGACATGTAGCTCTTGGAGAGGGTCCAGAGGAGGGTCACTAAGATGATCTGAGGGCCAGAACACCTCTCCTATGAGGAAAGGTTGAGGGAACTGGGCTTGTTTAGTTTGAAGAAGAGAAGGCTCCGGGGAGACCTCATTGCGGCCTTCCAGTACTTGAAGTGAGCGTATAAAGAGGAGGGGGAACAGCTGTTTAGGAGGGTGGATAGTGATAGGACAAGGGGGAATGGTTTTAAACTGAGACAGGGGAGGTTTAGGTTAGACATTAGGAAGAAGTTTTTCACACAGAGGGTAGTGACACACTGGAACAGGTTGCCCAAGGAGGTTGTGGATGTCCCATCCCTGGAGGCATTCAAGGCCAGGCTGGATGATTCTATTTTTCATTCTCACCACTTCTTTGCTGCACAAAGAAATACCTGACCCTGAACATTTCTGCAACACTTCTGGTACTTTCCTCTCCACCTTCAATCTTCCTAAAGCTTGCTACTGAGGCATCTTCACTGCAAACTGGCACTTGTTCTGTGAACTCAGCCTAAGTTTCTGATAAAGGCTAGAATAACTCTTTGTATGCTACACCCCGCTGACCAAACTTCTTGAACTGCTAACAGCAAACAAATAAGCAAACACCTCCATAAAACAAACCAAAAGCATTCAGAAGTCAGCACAGTTTTTAAACATGTTTTTGTGGTATTCTGTATGTCATATTCAGCAAGGGGAGCTTCAGGATCCCAAGATGCATATTATTCTTCTCACATCCTCCCTCCCAAGTAGCTCCTGCCCTCCTTTTAATGACTCCTAACACAGAGAAAACTTGAGAAATATAGTGAAATTCATCTGACCTACGTTTCACAAACTTCAAAAGAATAAAAACGTTATTAAAGCTGCATAAATGACACCTTAATCCCACATGAGATGGAGGTAAACATAGCGAGAAGCCAAATTAAATGTCATTTCTTTTTCTGTTTTTCTCCTTGGACTGCCACACACCAAACATTTCATATGATCTATGAGTTTTCCAGGATAGCAAAGCAGAAAGATACATTTGTATAATTCTTTCTGTATTTACAGCAAGACAAATTGTCTTGTTTTGAAACACTGAGTCTGATTGGAGTTATACAATAGGGTATAAAATCGTCATTGCAGCAGTCTGTATTTGTGTATACTCAAATGCTGCACTAGCAGTATACTAGGACGTGATGGTACTTTGAAAGAATTGTTTCTTCATTTTCTTTTATCAGATCTAAACCCCTCAAAACTCTGCTTCACACTTCTAATCTTCTAATTTTACTTTCTTCCTAATGTGTTCACATTGATTCAAAATGCAAATCTAGAAGAATAAGAGTTATTTTTACCTATGTTGTGCTGAGATGTAGTGGTATTTACAACAAACATGTTTTCTGCTTGCAATTCTTCTGCTGTTTGTTATGTGAAAAAAAACAGAAGTTTTAGCAGCCAATGTTTTCAGTGGTGGTGCCTGCAGTTATCCTCCCAGATTTAATCTTAATGTCTCCATAAAAACAGACATTAAAAAATATGAATAACTGTTTGATTTTCAATAAATTGATCATGATCTGAAAATCTCACCTCTTATTGATCTGTTAAGACCAGATGCTTACATGTGGCATAGTTGATATGGCCCACTTAGACTGCCTGAGTACCAGAAAGGGCCCAGTACCCCTTATGTCATCATAGAAAAATGTTTAGCGTGTTTATCCTTTGTCCCCCACGCATTCAAGGCTGCACCCCTATATCAATAGTCAATAAGGTCAATATGTCAATAGTCAATAATACTCATAGAAGCATTTTCCATTGATGTGTGCAGTTGTAAGCAATAGCCAGTAATGTGGTTTGAGTAGGACCAGGTCATTTCTCAGCATAGAGATAAAGAGTCAGATCAAACAGTATGTGCAGCTCAGTATCAGGAGGTCACAAACAAAAAAGTTTAAGCATAGTGTGAGCACCGATGCACTCGTAGCATGCAGCAACTTCTGATTCATTCACATTCTAACCCAGAGGGGTAACTTTCAACTTCAGTGGATTTTTCTTTCATTTTTTTCAATGCCTTTTTGAAGCTCTAAAAACTTATAGCACCAACTCATTGTCCTCTGAGGGGAAAAAAATTCTATAGCTTAAACAAATGTTGTGTGAAGAAGTATTTCTCTTTCACAGTTCTGCTCATTTCTATCATCTATCTCCAGAATTACAGCTATTGACGTGTTTTTCTCATCCTACCAAAACAGACTCTAAAATACAAAGACCATCCAGTTCTAAAAATCACCTCTACCCCCAGAGTGAACCATGAAATTGGGCACTGAACAGTAGATTAT
Source organism: Gallus gallus (assembly GCF_016699485.2). NCBI lineage: Eukaryota > Metazoa > Chordata > Aves > Galliformes > Phasianidae > Gallus > Gallus gallus. Next base: position 145,663,303 of record NC_052532.1, read on the forward strand.
CTTTCCTTCTCATCATACAGGAATGCAAATCTATTAAGTATGACTAAGAAAACTTCACAGCCTGCTTGGTGAAAGTACAGAATTCTCCTCAACATCTGTATGCCATAAGGGATTTGAGTACACTAGATTTATAAATAAAATAATTTAAACAAAAAGGTAGAGAACACATACTTTGCATATTCAGGCAGTAGCCTCAAGAGTTAACTGCTTGAAGTGTTCAGGAATGCTGACAAGTATCAGCTTTTTTTCTCACTCCTTTGTGGAGACAATATTGATTGAATCTGTATAAAGCTCTTAAAGTGAGCAAGATGAAAAACAGGTAAGTTGTACTAGGTGGCTATGAGTTTGGCGTACTTGAGAACGAAAACTCAGCTCAGGAGTGTACGGCCACTCCTCCCGATTGTGTAGTGTCTTTATAAGGGCGCACTCATGCCATCATCTAGGCCATTAAGAATTGATCCTTAGGGCACACCACTGGTTATTGGCCTCTTCCGCATCTGTAAATTGGCTAATTCAGTGCAGCTAATTCACCTTCAATTGCAAGGTACCAGCTGAGATGAGCAGGCCCTCCAACTTGCGTTATCAGTGGTGATGGTCCACTGAAAGTACAGACTTTAACTGTAGATGATGCTGTTGTTTTGGGGTTTTTTTTTTTTTGTATTTTGATGATGATGACTTAAACTATAGATGATTAGTGCACCCTCAGCAAATTTGCTGATGACACCAAGCTGAGTGGTGCGGTTGACACGGAGGAAGGAAGGGATGCCATTCAGAGGGATCTTGACAGACTTGAAAGGTGGGCCCGGGTGATCCTAATGAGGTTCAACACTGCAAAGTGTAGGGTTTTGCACTTGGGCCAGAGGATCACCAGGCATCTATAGAGACTGGAAGGAGCAGTCCTTGAGAGCAGCTCTGCAGAGAAGGACCTGGGGGTCCTGATGGATGACAAACTTAACATGAGCCAGCAGTGTGCTCTTGCAGCTCGGAAAGCAAATGGTATCCTGGGCTACATCATGAGAGGATGAGAGGCCAGCAGGGACAGGGAGGTACTCTGCTCTTGTGAGGCCCCACCTGAAGTACTGTGTCCAGGTATGGAGCCCCCAGTACAAGAAAGACAGAGAGCGGTTGGAGAGGGTCCAGAGGAGGGCCACGAAGACTATCAGGGGGCTGGAGCACCTCCCCTACGAAGACAGGCTGAGGGAGCTGGGCTTATTCAGCCTGGAGAAGCGAGAAGGCTGCGGGGTGACCTCATTGGAGCCTTTCAGTACCTGAAGGGAGCCTATATACAAGAAGGGAGTAAACTCTTTGAAAGGGTAGATAACAGCAGGACAAGGGGGAGTGGTTTTAAGTTGAAAGGGGGAAGATTTAGGTTGGATGTTAGGGGGAAGTTCTTTATCAGGAGAGTGGTGAGGTGCTGGAACGGGCTGCCCAGAGAGGTTGTAGATGCCCCGTCCCTGGCCAGGTTGGATGGGCCAGGTTGGATGGCCCCATCAAGGCCAGGTTGGATGGGGCCCTGGGCAACCTGGTCTAGTAAATGGGGAGGTTGGTGGCCCTGCCTGGCAGGGGGGTTGGAGATTCATGATCCTTGAGGTCCCTTCCAACCTAGGCCATTCTGTGATTCTGTGATGACACCACATCACTGACTACAGTTTCCACTCCTTTTGTCCTGTGAGATTAAAGTAGACAAGGTCCTAAAGTAGGAAGTATATGCCCTAATATACTACTAAGACTTTTATCAGTGGCATAGAAGTAAGACTCTTAATTCCTGTAAGGGGTGGATTATCTTATGACCATGTGGATTTTCTGGGACATGCTAGTCACTATGATACCTGTCAGGTGTCACGTTCCTTGCAACTCTATTAGTGATGAGTTTACATCAGGCCCAGAAAGAAGGCCTTCACTGTTTTGCTGTCTTCCATGCAGCACATCCATGATACCAGATTGTCTCCATACCACTGTACCTTCTGTCCAAAATTCAGATGTTTTATATATAGTTTGACTAGACAATTGGTTATTCTCATCTATAAAACAAAGATTATTCCATAGGCCAGTTTGGCATCTGCAGCTTAGAGCTCTGTTGAACTTGCACAATCCAAAATAGAGCACAAGACCCACAGGCTGGCACATTGTACTCTCACCTATTTCCTGGTGGAAGGATGATGGCAGTAGCATTTCACAACTATACAGATAAATTCAAAGGCCACGTGCAAGTGGGATCTACTAGATTTTAACTTTTTTAATGTTTCCATGCTTTAATTCTTTTCAGTTCAAATGGGAGTTTCAGTAAAGAAAAATCAATAGCATCTCTGCCTTCAAGCCTTGTTTCTGAGGGCTAGGTGACCCTTTAGCCTGTTAATCCATAAAGGGCCTGTTCCTCATTCTTTTCTGTTTCTCGTTTCATACCTTTGATCCTCTCAAAATCTATTTTCCCCAGGCACTCCTGTCTATGATTAATTTGGATATTTCACACTTTACTGTGTGTGGAAGTCAAGTTTACTTACACTCGTAAATGAACTAGGCTATAAATAAAGTCATCACTGCACAGTTTGATTCACAGAGCTCCTTTCTTTTTCAGGTTATTACTTTTTTTGAATATTCAATGCATCTGTATTACAAGTTGGTTCCAATTAGAAGGATCAAGAAGCAGGCACAGGGCTAATTTCATCCCGTGTAGTTACTTGCCATTAGACAAAATGAATATAAAAATGCAGCTATTCTCTTACAACATGACTTCAGAACTTCTGCACTCATACATCTGGAGCAGCACAGTACTCTGCTGTAGCCTCATCACTAATTTTAAAAATTGAAGGGATTGTTACAATTCTCTCTTAATAAAGTCACATAAAATAACGAAAATTTGTGACAAAATTGTTATTTATTTCCTGGTTTCCAAGTTGAACAGTCACAAATGCTGAGATAGGTACACACATCTCTCTTCCTCATTATTCTAACACTAGAGAAATTACATAAATACTGCCTGCTCATTTCTGTTTTGTCAAGGATCATAATGAATTTCACAGCACGTTTCAGACAAGCACCCCAAAATGTCTGCAGAGGATAAAGCACTCTGGCAATAGACTGCTATCTGCTGATCCAGTGTAAAAGGAACACAGGTGAGAAAAGTAACTCAGCAATTTGAGAAGAGTTTGAGTAAGAGATTAATTTAAGAAACTCATCCATTTTTCAACTGTCAGGTGAGCTAATATGAGCTATCACCTCTCTCTGAAAATCAAAGCTCAAAAAATGCGTAGAAAAAGTAGGCAAATATGAAATGAAGGCCCACAGAAAAATGAACTAGGATGAACAAGCAAGGGGGAAAATGACCTTCTGCTTAAAAAAGTGCTGCATGCCATAATTACACATAAAATGTATTGTTTGTATTTGATTAAGAAGTAGTAGGGTTCAGTGAAACCTCTCTTCAAAGAGTAAAACTCACTGAAGTGCTATTCTCTCTATACTTGTCAGATGGGGGCCTTTTCTTTTTTCTTTTTGTCAACAGTAATAAAAATTACTGGGGGAAAAGAAGTTGAGGAATGCTACAACACAGCTTCCCCTTCATGGGCTCAGCTCATAAGCTGCTTCTGAAAGTAAGAAGAGTTGGTGGCAATGTCTGAGTGTCCTTGGCGGAAATCATTGGCATGCCCTAAATCTGTTCAGTGCAGGAAATGTATGTGTACTTACCTTCAGAGGGTGCCCTGTTGTGTCTCTACAGTGAACTTAAAAGAGTTGAAGGAACCTTCTTCTGTAGAGAGAGACTGGTAAGAATTTCAGTAATATAACTATCACACTCCTCTCCCACCCCAACCCTTCTGGAAATGCTCCTTAGTTACATACTTAAAAGATTTTAAAAAATGAAAAAGAGAGAGAGATGAGGGAGAGGGAAGCTAGGTTAGCATAGACTTGGCTTCATCTTGCCTTTTTGGACAGAAGTAGCCATAACAAATTGTGACATATGCTGAGAGCACAGTAGGGGAAAAAAATACACGAAAATTCACTTTCAGGCACTTTTAAATACAAAAAGTCCATATTATTTGGACAAACTGACACCCCAGGCCGATCATTTTCCTTTAACATAAGACTCAAGTGTATATTTCTTTATGGCCTGTTAAACATTCAGCATTACTTGCTGTATTTTTAATACAATCTCCCATTCTTAAGCTTTTACCTAAAATATGATATGTTTATACTTGTGCTAGAAATTATATTCAGTATTATCCCAGGACAAAAGACACTTGGAAGTAATTTAAAAACTCCCATGCCAACAAATCTGTGTCCAGTCATGGGACTACAATTTCTTCCACTGCCAGTAGTAAAATACCTAAAACTATTTAACTCAGCCTAAAACCACCAGCTCAGTCTGCCCAGGGCCCCATCCAGCCTGGCCTTGAGTGCTTCCAGGGATGGAGTACCACAGCTTCTATAGGCAGCCTGTCCCAGCGCCTCACCACCCTCGAATGTTCACCCAGCAAAGTTCTCCATAGGAAGAAGGGGGGCTTAGTATGTCATGAAAGGCACAAGCACCTAAGAGGCAGTTAGAGTCCTGCTACTGTCACCAAGCTGATTGGAATCTGCAACTGTTTCTCGCTCATCAGCATACAAGATGCCATAACGTAGCCCTCCAAATCATGAGGAAGAATATAACTCTGGGACGTTTTGGACTAAAGTGCATCAGTTATGAATATGCAATCAGTAAAAAGTAGACATTATTTTAAAGGAAAGCATTTAGGCTTCTATGTTTTATGAAACAGACAATTCATAATTTACTATCTGTAGTGTAAATGAAGTCTCCTAACAGCACGAAATCACAGTGAAGTCATAGAAGCAATCAATTGATATTTTTAGGTTATGCAAGAAAATGAATATAATTATTTTTCATGTTGTTTCAAAAAGGCACTTATTTTTCTTATTAGCAGAGTAAATGAAGTTATATGTTTTGATAACCACAGAGAATTTCTTTTTGTCTTTCTTTCTTTTTTTTTTTTTTCCCCATACATCCATGCAAAATCTCAACAAGATCAAGTACCCAAATCACTCATTTTGAATAAATGGAAACTTTGCTTCAGCTGTGTTGCTAAATTCTTTCTACAGATCTGCTTTGAGCACACTGATGACAATGAAAACAGTCTGAATATGTTAATCTCTGTAACATAATTCTCAGAAACTGAAATGTTAAGACAATGTTGTGTGCTGACATGGGCTAAGGAGTACTTACTGACATGCTGACATGACACACTGAGGTTAGCATGCCAACACTTGGTACGAACCTCTCTCACTTTTCTCCATTTCTGAGCTTTGGGAACTCATTAGGAACACCAACACTTGTCATTTTCTGTTTCCTAAAGCATAAACAGTTTTCTACACAGGAGACTTACAACAAAGCAATCCCCTTCTCTGGGGGTATTCAAAACCTGCTTGGATGCTGTCCTGTGTAACCTGCTGTAGGGAACCTGCTTTAGCAGGGGGTTGGACTGTGCAATGGACTTGTCTCCTGTACACCATCCTTGTTCCTTTCCAGACAAACAGTGGAGTATAATGAACCATAAGTTTTGCAAAGAGATGAGCAGAAGTACGGTCTTAAAATAGTAATGATAATAACAACAACAGCAGCAACTGGGTAATCTACTTAAGCTTGCAGTTGGCATCCAAGAAGGTCACTTGGGAAATCAGCTCTTCCATTTTCCTAGCAAACAAACTCACCCTACCCATTACTGCCTCTCTTAGCCTATATATGACAAATATAAGCAAACAAAACAAACAAACAAACAGAAAACCACGACAACCAAAAAAGAGGTTCTGCTGGAGAAGTCATCGGAAGTGATGTTATTAGTCATGGACAAACTGAAAATCCTTTCTGGCAAACTTTAAATCAGCACACTTAGAAAATCCTCAAGCTTCTTTTTGGAGGTATTTGTATTAAGAACAAAACATTCTGGAGATTACCCACCTCATGAACTACATTTGAGCTGCTCTTTTATGCCACATTTCATTTGCAGGGATGCAGGTATGCAAACAGACTGAGAACTTGTGGCCTACCTCACATTCTGACATTTTGGCAAGAGCGGTCAGCTGTGCTTTGCTTTCCTTGCTGCCTGCTGAAAAGCTGGGTTGCTAAGATTACATAGCTTTTCAACACCAAAACCGGTGCTTCTCATTTAAATAATTTAACACAAATGTCCTCAAGTGTCTGTCCCCCTTGTGCTCCTCTTGCTTTTACTGACACTTATGTGGCAGATGGTACAAATGGCTTGACATATGCTTGTAGCCTCAGTGCAGGAAAGGAAAATGACACCACTGCTGAAACCTTGGCCGTAGCCCTCCAGAGCCAAGACTTGATGGCTGAGAAGAGCAATGTCTGAATACTAAGTTTGAAGTGTTTGGGTGACTTTATGTTCTTTGTTGTATCTTTTCTCTCTCATTTCTTAGACTCTTTTCACTTCTCCTTTACTTGCACATTGAACCTGATGAGTGTGAACAAATTCCACAGCACTGCAAGACATCTTGGGAAGCAGTGCATTTATTTCCTTCACTTTATATCAAGTCCTTGCAGAAATAATATATTTTACAAACCAATTCTCCACTCAAAGTAAGTGGTTTTTGAAATATTCCTTGAACTAAATGAATCTGTAAGAGCACTGCATTTAATGTATAGATGCTTTTCGTAACAACTAAAGGTATACTGCCCTTTCCTTTAACTGGATATAGAGGAATGGGCATGAGGTGCAACATCCTCAGTGTCACTGGCTAGCTCTGCCAAATTCCCATCGAAGCTTCAGTGTTGTCTCATGAAGAACAAGTAGGAAAGTAACACAAGTATCTTGGGACTAGTTAAAAAAATAAATCTCACATTGGTTACTTGATCAAAGTTGACAGGAGAACTGGTCAAAAACCTCTTTTGTTGTAAGTGTTGATAGAAAAAAGGTGGTTCTTTTCTTGAAAAGAATAGATTCATTTGAATGGAAGTATTGCCTTAAACAAACTTCTGAGGGAAAACAAGAAGGTAGAAACTTAATTGGTTTCCAGTCAACATGCGTGCTGAAAACCCCAGACTTCTGGGCAGTGCATCTTTGCCTTGATATTCAGAATCCCAGGGCCCTTTCAGCTCCTTGCAACACCATGAAGATACAAGAGTACACTTTCCAGCAGGGACCCTAACATCTCTGGAGCCACACCTGGCATCTCTCTGCTGGGAAGAGGCTAAGACTCTAGTAACGTAGAACCTACAGAAGTTGAGTTGACAGTTAATGTTTGTGAACATTTGTACAGTTTTGGAACTGATTATTTTCATTTGAGATCCTCTTTCTTACTTTTCATGACAGGAAAATTTTCAGTTTTACACTGAAAAAAATAAAGGAAATTGAAAATGACTGAATGTGATGCATCATCCTTCCATGAAAGCTGACTGTCAACAACAAAACTGTAAGTAAATGCACTGCTTAAATTTGTATGCATACTCCACAAACAACCTAAAATAGCTTTCTGTTTCTCACAATGAGGTTTTCAGGGATTCTGATTTCTTTGAGACTTGAAGAATTCCAGAAAAATTCACACACACACACAAAAAGAAAGAAAGCGAGCAAAGAACTTGGTCAGACCTATATCATAGTTTTTAACTTTTTAACTTTCCCCTTAGCATTTGTTGTACTGGAATGAAACATTAAAAATACTTCGCAGAATCACAGAATGGCTTGAGCTGATAGGGACCTCAATGCCCACCCAGCCCCAACCATGTACCGTGGGCAGGGCTGCCACCCACCAGCTCAGGCTGTTCAGGCCCCATCCAACGTGGCCTTGAGCGCCTCCAGGGATGGGGCACCACAGCTTCTCTGGGCAGCTGTGCCAGCGCCTCACCGCCCTCTGAGTAAAGTCTACAATTGCAGCACTTGGCTCATCGTGTGCGTTTGACTTGTGGCGTGTGGCTCATAGTGCACGGTATGTGGCTCGTGATAAGTAGCTTGTATGTGGCCACCACAGGGCTAATATATATCTTTAAGAAAAAGTATTTATTTTAATGGTACCAGGAAGGTATGGCCACCCAAAGGGACATGGACAGGCTTGAGAAGTGGGACTTCAAGAAAATCTACACAAGCAGTGAGGTAATTTGAAATGTGGAAGAGGCAGAATAGGACTGCAGTTGATATTCTGAGGACATGGGATGTCCACTCACTTCATCCACCTCTGTGGGTTTATATTTGCATTGACACTACGATAAGAAAATCTGTGCTGCTACACTGACCTCCAAAATAAAGTATTCTAGGGAATCAGATTACATTTTGTTCCACCAAACATTTACATTAATTTTGCATTATGTATGCAACTCCACACTTTCCCATTCACTAGATACACAGTAAATTCTAATTGAAGTCAATAATATACATTAACAGCCTTTAACTATATGTTTACTAAGGTGTACTCAAGTACTCAAAGCATAGCATCAGCATTTCACAAACCATTTCATCTCAACATGAAGATGGGTACTTTTTCCTGCTAGGCTAAAGGCAAGTCTACAGTAACAATATCTAACATATATATTAAGAGGAAATTCCTTGCTTCCTAAACCCTATCAGCACTCACATGCTGGAAGGTCCTGTGGGACTAACTGGATCATATTCTTCTAAAATGTTACTACCAAATGGCAGAGAAGTTGACGTTACTTTTTATTATTTTATTTTATTTTATTTTATTTTATTTTATTTTATTTTATTTTATTTTTTGGCCTTTGAAGGAAGGATAGGACTCCCTGGTTAGGCAACCTTTGCCAGTGACTAATTCACTGGAAAATTGCTTCTCTACTGCTACTACTGCTAGGTTTTGTTGTCTTTTTTTTTTTTTTCCCCACTGAATTGCATTTGATCATCTCCAGTGATCACATTAATGCACAAACAAGATAGACATGTCCAAGAACTACTTTACTGTTTCTGGCTTCAAATTACATACATTAAGCACTTCTACATTACTCTTTTCAATATTTGCAATGTATTTTTTCCAATAACACAACTATCCCAAATCATTATTAGAAATATACAGTTTGTCAACATGTATTTTCTCCCAGCTTAGTTTATGACTCACTGAAGTTTCTATATAGTCAGGCACTGAGGATAGAAGTTCCACATACACAAAGGACACAAAGGACGCAGGGGGAAAAAAAGTCCTTTAAGTTACTCTAGGAAGAAATGGGCAGTTTCTTTGGATGGACAGAATTGGGCAAGGTAATAGAAAAGTCTTTCTCAAAAAAATAGCCAAACTAGCAGCTTTCCCCAACATCTCAACACCTTCTATACTCCCCTTTTATCTGCATGCCATAGATCTTGCCACAAACGACGCAAGGTTTTGTGAGAGCCCTTGATTAAGTTACTGGCAACACATCATTGAAACCATCAGTGTTACTGCTGAATGGCATCTCAAAACCAAACGGATACGGAAGTAGACCACCTCTGCCTATGAGATGCTAGATACTTGCAGTCCCCATCACATTTGTATACATTTTTTGTGTGACATAAGCAACACAACTAAGAGAATGAACTTTGTTACAGGGGTAAACACTACTGTATTCCCAAACAACTCTAACCATGAGTGACCACGAGGCTGCAAGTGTGAAACTGCACTTTGAGCAAAACAACCAGCATATATTGCTTCTCCCTTAAATAATAAGGAAGCAGTCAAATGAGAGCTGTTCAACAGTCATTTAAATAAATTCATTTGAGTGATGGAATTTGAATTACTACTTGGAAAAGCTGTAAACAAAAAAAAAAGTCCTTTTATTGCAACTAACGTTATGCTGTCTGTTCCAATGAAATTTTCATTTGCCAGTCACTGTTATTTTGGTGAAAGACTAAATTATTTGCTGCGTGTTACTGAGGGGCAGAGTAGACAAAATTTAAGAAGTTGACAAGTGAGATGATAGAAATGAATAAAATTTATGTTCTTATGAACCTAATGGCAAGTAATTATCTCTGAACCTGCAGTACAAATGTGCTTTTTCATCATGAATACCTGACGTGTATGAGAAATTTCCAGAAGACATTATTTATATAGTGAAGCAACAGAGTGGAAAACTTGTTAAATATATGGCTTCTGCATCCCGCATTTAATAGAAAAGTTTAATTGAGTAGTGAACTTTTTAGAAAATTTTATGCAATGTTAAGAGGCAAATTCTAAGAAATAACAATAAAAAATAGCCTCCTAAGTCAATATTCTACTTTTTTTTTTCCTTTTTAAATTTTTATTTAAATATCTACCTGAGTGTCAGATTTGGTTCTATTGTACGCTCTGGTCCGGGACTCCAGCATTAACAAGGCTTGTTATAGGAAGATGTGTGTACTTGTGCCTATGTAATACAACTCACATTATGACAAAACACAGCAGCTCATAAGAATAGTACTAAATCTATAAGTCAACACCCAAAAAACTGCAGAAGTCATAATCATGGCAGACTGTCCTATCTTAGTCCTCTTTCACGTGCTCCTGTACTCTTACATACTCAGCACGGAAGTCTCGATTCGTGCTTTTTTTCCCCTAAGATGAGCCTTGCCTCATTTAGATGCAGAGCTTTCTAGTCAGCATTTTGTGTACGACCCTGTGCCTAATTTAGTAAACAATATTCAGATCCTGCTAGAAAGACAGAATGTTTAATTTCCTTGTAAACTTTACTGCATTACTCATCCCTTAAGTACTTAAGTGCCTCACTAATAATTTATCCTCACAAGATCCCTGAAAAATGAACAGCTGTTATTATCCAGATTTACAGATGAGAAAACAAAGCACAGAGAATTCAAGGTCAAACATACCCGTTATATGTAGGGAGTTAATTTTGAATATCTAACCCGTGATATTGCATGGGACCAAGCACGCGTCAGATCTTCCCCTGCTACGTATATGAATGATCAGGAGCAGCTGGAAGCAGCCCCAGGAGGGCTCAGGGCCCACAGTGACAGCTCAACCCTGACCTCCACAAACTTTGTCATGGAGCAGCAGGTACAGTGCTAAGGGCCATCCATGATCTTCTTGGGGGGGGGGGGGGAGCTGGAGGCCAAGAAAACATTACAGCAGCACAGTGGCAGTAGCTACCAGCATGTAGACAACTGCAATGCACCCCTGCATGGAGTACAGTTTTCTTTGCCATGGACAGCTTCATATGGCAGTTTTGTATCAGGGAATTTTCATCTTGTGAAATGTCAGAAATTCTTAGCATGCCCAGTGCATTAGCCTACAGTGAGCTCCAATGCGTGTGCCTCGGAAGTTTTAAGAAGGAAATCTGGCCCACTCACTGCATTAGGTTTTAAAGTACTTTTGCAAGAAAGTATTTTTAAGTTATGTAGGAGTACTACAAGTTCAACTTGTATAAAAATTATCTCCAAGAGCTTCTTACATACAAATAGACAGGCACCGTTAACTGATTTCTGGGGCTGATACATGCAAAAGTGACTAAGCAAGTACATCTGATACTTTGGTAGTGATATTTCTTTCAGCATGATAATGATTGAAAACAAATTGGAAAACCAGTTGTCTCTTCGGTTTTCAAGACAGCATTTCCAAACTGCATCAGAATACATCGCCTTATCTATTAAACCCATTCAAATCAGAGTAATTTTAGCATGCATTCCATAACCAGTTACATATGCCTTTAGCATGGGCTGTAAAAAATTATCTCAGTACAATTCCTCTGAGGAATAGAGCCATGGCAGTCCAGTAGGACTGATGTTAAGAGGACGTGTTTCTTGACACTTTGAAACGCTGCTGATAGCTGAATTAAATCTTCCAGACTTTTGCATATCACCGACCTTGGTAATATTGAAACATGCTCTACATTAGCAGGGATGCAGTAGAAGCAATTGTGTTCTCTTTTATTGTTGGGTAAGCCTTTCCACAAACACACAATTGTAAATAAAATTAATTACATGGACAGACACTAGTTTAAGTATTATACACCTTACCTGAAGCTCCAGCACATGTACTGTGCTGTACAGATTGTGTTTGTCAATGCCATGCAGTAATGACTGGCCTTAAACTCAAGACATCTGAATGCGGGTCTCTACCTACAGGCATCTACTTCCTCACACGTGCCTTAGCTCCCACTACAGCAGGAGAAACCTGTTGTCTCATTATAAAGGTGTGGTACTGTTTCAGTGCCCTGGTGTATCCTGAGCAGCTTCTGCAGACGTGGCTCCAGGGCAGTGCAAGCTTCCCCTAAATCCCATGTCACATCTTCCTGGCCCTATGCAGCCACACTGCAGGTATATCAGAGAGCTTCTCAATCAGTATTACATGTCTGTGTTGAGATGACAAAACACTGTTCCAGATGAGCTACTTGAGTACCCTTCCAGACCTCAGGGACTCCGCTATGCACTCAGACATCTAACTTACATACAAGCACCAGCGTGCAGACATCTAAACATGTAAGTAGCAGTCTAAAAAGCCAATTCCAAAAGCCCCAGCAGCCTGCATTAGCATGCAGATAGAATCCTGGGCACCGCACTGAATATTTCTTGATTTCATCAAGACTTCTTATGACATCCACAGGGGATTTTATGTTCACAAAATCAGATAAGCAAAGAGGCAGCCTCCTTTTGTCAATGTGGCTAACAGCAGAGAAAGTCACAGTGTGACTTTCTGAAGGGAGAAGTATTACCTTTTGTATGGCACTCACCATATTTTAAAACCATGGGTGTGTGTAGACACTGGAGGGTTATATATTATTATTTGAATCACTGTGCTCCCAAAGTGATTACTGTCTAGGTTCTTCTATATTGGAATCCTGAGGTCTAAGAAGAGATCCCAGATTTTCTAATCTTTCATTGATCTTTCATTCCCTGTGTTATCACAAAGCTCTCCATCACAGCTACCATTAGTTTCAGGACACAACAGTGCCCTATTATTAAGGTTGCAAGCTTAGTAAGAAACTTGGCTAAATTAAAAACCTTCAGTCATCAAAGGCAAATAACGAGCTTTGTCATAGTCTTTATCTTTACTGCCTGTCCCATTATCAAAATTTGTTGAATGCTGCTCAAGAATATCAAGCTACTGTATTACAAAATCACTAACAGTGTTAGTATACATCCCCAAAACCAAAAACTCCTCACAGCTGCTGTCCAAGTTGGTATTGCAGAATGATTTTTCCATTTTAGCACAAGAAAATCACTTCTTCCAGCAAGTTTGTTTTCATCACATTATTTCATGACACACAGAAAGTGCATTTTATGGCAAAACAACAACAGTTTATGCCTTTATCACATATAAGGCCACATTTTATTATCTGCTACATCCATGAAGGACTGCCACGTATCAAGAAACAGAACTTCTCTGATATTATTTGTGCGTGACAGAAGGGCAATATGAGTGAAGAGCCAAAGGATGAAAGAAAATGCACATCTTTTCACTCATGAAAGAGTCTGTAATGTATTTCCTAACCAGAAATGCCTCAGAAACCAGTCTGTAGTTACCAAATAATCTAGTCTGTATTCTCTTAGTTGCTTACTGCACGTTTGTTTTCTTTTTTTTCCCACCAGTAGAAGGAGCTCTTTATTAAAAGAATAGCGTACTAATTCAGTTTGTTGGAGGTTCACAGCTTTTTTGGCTCCTCCTAGCCAAAGATCAAAGAATTCAACATATGTGGTGTATCTAGGGGAAAAAAAAAGGGAGGAAAAAAGCTTGTCGGGAGGACTGCTAGTACTTGAAGCATGTACAAATGTACCAAGCTAACTACATGAAGTCACAGCATCTGAGCTTTACCCCATTCACAGCAATGAAAGCCAAAGAAACGTCCTGTTCTGAAGTTATAACAGCTGTCTGATTAAAATAATTGGTTTCGACACAATAATAGTAAAATCTTATGTTAGAAAGTAGAGAAATGATACCTGCTATTAGGTGCGGGAATATGGGCAAGAGGCAAACTTGAACTAGACATTAAAAATGAATCTTCGATCTCTGGAAAGTGAACGGTTCCCTAATGATTTCCATTACAGTTTCTCAGCAGGCCTACACATGCTTTAGCAATTTGGTGCAACCAAGCAAAAATACTGAAGGTTTAAGGTCAGCCTCTATTGTCCTAGCAGGAGAGAGAAGATAAAGCACTAAGCAGCAGCTATCTTAGATACCTAGGATTATAGAAACCCAAAGAATTCTCTTTTATTTCAAACTCATGCTGAGCAAATAGAGTTACTTCTTAAATCAGAAGACTGCTGCATTAGCTTTCTGCAGATACATCATTACAGTAGTTATTACAGTAGTTTTTTCTATAGGGATCACAAGCTACGATTTGGTACGATTTTGGAAACTTTCTCTGTTAAATACAGACATCTATTTCTCATCCCTGTACCTTGTTTGAAGGGCAACAGATAAAATCTCTAATTCAAGGGAGTATGTGATGCTTTCACCTTCTCCTTTATCTTCAAGTTTCCATTCTCTCCCCTTCCCTCTCACTTTTTTTTTTTTTAATGTGGAATAGGGTCGTGTCTGTTTCCTTTAAAGTATTTTGAAATACGTAGTTTTGTTGAGATTAGAGCATTTAAATCATACAGCAACCACAGTCCCAGCCTGTGTAAGTCTATAAATTCACTAATTTCACTTCATGTTTTGGGCAGAGTTCATCTCTCACAGCGACACGTGTAACTTTGGTATCTACTTTAAGTCCCTCTGTGGAGACGGGCAGAGCTGCTGCCAGGAGGCAATTTATCACAATCACCTATACCATCCAGGTGAGGAAGGAAAAAAAATGCCCTCTGGCTTCCTCTCTTTCTCACTTGGAAGTGACTAAAAGAAGGTACGAAGATGATGAGCTCAGCCTTACACTTTATAGGGTACCTTTCACATGATAAGTCCCATCGATCATGGTCACACCAGATGTATCTTATGGCCCCAGCAGAATACAAATAAGGAGGGCTTATTTGAGAGCTTTTCAGACTCACACCTCACAATGTCCAAGTTATTACTTGTGTCTCTGCGAGTGCACTGCCCTGCACCTACTGATCTCATCTTACTTACCGTTACCTACCAAATCTATTACTTGACCACAGCATGAGCCACGTTTTCATTCTGCTTAATGGCTCACCGTGCCTTTTCTCCCTGGAGCGCATTCTCCCAGGCTGACCCTCACGCAGAGAGAGAGTGAGTGCAATCAAAACCCTTAAAAAGCATCCCTGTTGTCCTCCTTCAAATTCTTCATTAACATGCATCTTCTACAGTCTTGGGCAGAATAGAATAGCCTGGCACTATCCCGGCCATCAGATTTATACACGCGGTCCTTCACTCACACACCCCAAACAAGAACAACCCGTCATTTGCCTCCTCAAAGTCACCAGGCAGGTATGACTAATCTACCTATTGAATCCCTCCATAATCCTAAATTTGGGGCTCTCCAGGGAAGAGGTCGCTTTCAGCTTGGTTAGCGCATCCAGCATACGTGACTCTATAAGCCTCTATCCAGCAGCTACTGCCAGGCACATTATTAAAAATAGCTGTTGCAACCTACTGCACCTGGGTTATAAAACAAATTTGTTTTTAAAGAGAAGATTACAACGTCTCTTAGTCCTTCTATAAATTCTGAGGATTTATCAGAGACTGAGAACATTTTGCTAAAAGTGTTAGCAAGTCATTCCTAGTGTAGCCTAGGAACCTCCTCTGAGGATTTAGCTGCATCTTGAGTAATTCTTTAAAAAGCTCCTTTCGGAGTTATAACCGTTTGCTGTTATCTTTCCTTTCACATGAAACAAAGAGCTAAGCACCAATTTATCCCACTAAAGCTTAATCATTAAGTTAAGGTGACTAATTTAGGACTATAAATATCTCTGAAGTGTCTTTCACATCTCAGTTACCTAATTCTGAAGGGGCCTATCTTCCTCTATAGACTAGAAGGAAAGTATAAGCAATCGTATTGCTATAGCAGGTACTTCAGCGAAGTGTGTGAAAGTAAGCAAGCTGAACATACACCTCACAAGTGTGTAGTGAAGCTTTGAAACCCAAAGACTATATGTCTGATAAATAAGAGACAACTAAAATCTCCACAGTCACTGTTTTTTAAAATCCTTTCATTATAAAGGCAGCATCACAGCCTCAGATCCTACTCCATGATTATGAATCTATCACATTTTGCAAGGCATGGTGCTTTTGCAAGGAGCGTGATGGGATAATTTAGGTCCCAAGAGACATGCTGAATGCACATTCCTTCTCCACGTCAGTTGAGCAAAACAGAGTTTAGCGAATTAAGATAGATGAAGAATAGATGTGGAGTGTGTTGTTTCACATGTGAAGATGAGCTCATTAGGACAAGACTGAAAAATTCCTGTTTCTAAGCAAAGCTTGAGCCCGGGCTTTTTATTTGTCTGCTCTGCACAAGACTACAAGTATTCCTTCCAATTGACACCTTTGGTCTATTCTATTTTCTCTCTATTTTATCACATATTCATTCACGAGTACTCACTGATCTCACTGGGACTACACTTCTAGTTGACTTTGAAGGGAAACGGTATCAGCATCAATAGGCAAATTTACTAGTATTCACCCAAGCATTACAAGGGGAAAAGCTTCTGTTCCCTTGCCCTGTCATTTATCAAAGCCAGAGAGACATATGCAAAGGAAAGAGCACACTTCAGTGGCATGCATCCAGCCTTGGGAAACTTGCCACAGCATCAGTTCAGTGGTTCTTAGAGCACACAGCACTTACACAGGTTGCTTGCTTTGACCCTGGAAATCTGTTCCTTTGCCGTAATTGCTACTTGGCATCCAAAGTCACTTTAATGAATAAATTTTGCCTGGTGACCAATTAGCTTGGTTATACCCACTTCTCTCCTTCATTGGCAAATATTCATTTGAAGAGGACTGGCATTGTAGAAATGCATTTGATTTCAGGTGAGAAAAGAGCCTCTCCCAGCAGAATGGAAAGGAGGAAGTGCAGAAGCTATTGGTTTGACATTGGGGTTTTTATCTGGGGGATTCTGCTTGATATCTGATAGTGGATTTGGAGAAGCACTTCCTTTCTACACTACCATGCAGAACCAGGGAGTAGATGCACTCAGATAACTTTGCACAGCCTCCACTCATTAAATCAACAGCCTCAAAACAGATGGAGAAAGAACAAGAAGAAAGAACAGGCAGAATGGTTGAAGCAACAACAACAACAACAAGAAAGCCACTCTTGTCACTTGCAAAAGATCTCTCTTACTCCTGCCTTTTCAGCCCCTCCAAAATCATAATTTTTTAGGAGGAAAAAAAAAAAAGGTGGATAAAGGAGTGAATGCAGCAGTGAGCTAATGGATCAGAGGTAATGAAAAACACAAGGTATAAACTAAAGGATTAATTGAAGGATCTTAGAAACTGAAGGACTGTGCTGGAAGAGGTGTTTGTGTGACTGTGGGGATGCTGATGCCACCACCTCACTTCTATGCCTGAACAATAGCATTTATTCATCAGACATTAAGCACCCAGAATTGTGTCCTTTGTTGCTTTTTTTGCTTCACAGAGCAGGTGAGCAGCACCTGATGCATTGGACCTGGAACAGGGAGGAACTGTGGCATTTCTTGGCACTGCAAACTGAGTGCTTCCCAGCAGGCACTGCCCTGCAAAGTTTATCAGCAGAAGGGCACCTTTTGAGAGATGGTAATCCACTGGGACAGCACATGAGCTCCCTGTGACCCACAGCTCCCACCTAGCAGTGCAGTGCCAATCAGGGCTGTGAGCAGACCACCAGAGTTCAGTCCTGCAATGCTAAGTGGGCACACACAGCTCCCAGCTTCTCTTGCACGTGCAAAACTCACATCAGATTTCATACCTGCATGTATATTCCACACATTCTAGTTTTTCTAGATATGCCAAAACCATTGCTTCGCCCGATCTTTTGTGAAGTACATTATTGCAAATGGTTGGGTTTTTTAGTTCTACACATTCTTTATTTGACTGTCAGACTTTTTTTTTTTTTTGGTGGTATTTCTGTAATGCTATATAGGTGATGTGTAGGACCAGCTGCTCACACAAGCCTCAAGAAGCACTGTTCTGATGGTTGATTTGGGAAGGAGCCTGGAAAAGGCTCTGTGTTCCAGGTGTTAAAAACCGTATTCTCTCCTTTCAGCACAGGATAGTATTTAACTCATCATCCTACACTTCTCCTGAATGTATGGGAAGCTGTTTGCCCACCTAGCCCTAAGCACTTGTGAAATCTCTCATTTACATCACCTTCTAATCAAGACACTGCGTGCTGCACTCGGTCTTCACATGTCAGCAGCACCCAATGGCTCTGGCACATTTACTGTATTGATTGATCAGAGAAATAGATTTATTGTCTCTTTTGTCTCTTTTGGACTTGGCAATCAGCTCGTGTACTACTTCAGATTCAAACTAGTAGCAGCAACAAGATAACTAAATTTGAGCTTGACACAGCATTGCTTGAACCAGTGGCATAATCCTGAGCGATGTTCATAATGGCATAGTTCAGTGCTGGTCAGCAGCTGGCTTACAGGCCAGTAGATCAATTCAAACATTTTAATTATCTTGTATTTTGCATGAAATCACTATCTGTCTTGTAATCGCCGCTTGTAATATCACACTAGGCATAGGGAGCTTTATAACTACCTCAGAGGCTTTATAACCATCTCTGAGGCAGCCAGGCATTTTATTCTGCCTCCTCAGCATCACTCATGTCCCACGTCCCTATTAAGCAGCAGGTCTGACACCTGTCTCCTTAACAAGCGGCAGGACCCCCTCCTACAGACAGCCCGTAAGCCTGCATGTGAATGAGAAATACTCCCCTCTCATGAAGCCACACATCTTTGCACTCAAGTGAGAATAACTGCTTGTCCTATTGCGAGCAATAAAATGTGTCATTCAGTCCTTGAAATAAAAGCTTAAAAGTGAAGGAGAGGTAATGTGGGTGTAAGCCAACACAAGCAAGTTGGACTCCAAGGCAGCTTAGCAATATTCATAGGGTCAAGGATGAGTAAATCATTTCTCCTCGTTCTCATGCCTTACCATCATTCTAATCTTCAAAGTTCTGCAGTAACAGGTTATTCTCAGTAGAAGTCCTAACTGTGGTTACTCCCCTTTGCATGATCGCTTAATTCTGGAAAATTCAAAGCTGATGTATAGAACAGTGTGAATAACCCATTTTTAATAATAGTCAAAGATTTTACTACTTCCATCTTATTTATGGATGGGCACACATCACATCACGAAGCACTACAATATTCCAAGAGATGTTTACCAGTGAACCCATATCCAACTGCAGCGTAGTTGTATTTCAGTCTTGTAACACAGTGAAGGTTTCTACTGCATGTAAAGACAAGGATTCTGCCCTTTGCCAGAGATTTCCAGTCCTAAATAACAGAGTTTGTCCTAACTGCAACCCACCGTGAGATCCAAATATGTGCACAGGAAAAGCATTTGAAATCGATCCAATGCTATTTAGTTAGAAAACAGTTCCTTTTCTACTTCGTTGCTCTCTCAGGACAGTACGATTTGTCTCTGGTTTTAAAAGCCTACTCACAGAATAACGATGCATGACCTTCCTTCATTCTGCCAGAGTAATATGTTTTTAAACAGAGCCTGCACTGCATTTTACTCTTTACAAATGCTGTTAGAAGCGTTCTTGCTCTTTTCCCAGCATTAAACAGGTATCCACTACAGGAAATGCTTAAAGACCGAATCTCCAATCCCTGGAGCAATCCCAGTCCTGGATGCAATAGCAGCGATGTCCAGCTCATGTAACTTCATAAGCCAACAGAACTACAGGAACCAAATCACACTGCTAAATTTACTGAACCAACAAATGATGTTCAGAAAGACAGTCAGGTATACACTTATAGGGAGGAAGAGCTGTACCAAAGCACGCAAAGCCTTGCACAACTACTATTCATGCAGACCTTTTTGTGAATACCCTCTCCTGGCTTGCAATTTATCAGCTTTGCCCAACCTACCCAAAAGGTGATCTAAGGGCTCACATGCCATTTCCATGGGAGATGGAACATTAAAATAAAATATATTCAAGTTCTTTGATTCCCATTGATTTTGTGGGTAATACAATAACCAGAATGAGATAGCTGAAACCAATAAAAACTGATTTATAGCATTAAAGGCATTCTTTATAGCACTTATTTATGGTACATTACATCTGAAATCCAATTTCACAGGCTGCTGTTTGAAACTTTCTGTTCAATCATAAATACACTACATACAGCATACCTCAGTGCCACAGAGTCCGATTATACAAATGCCTGTGTTCCCAGAAGGAACTGAACTTCTGCTGCAATTGTGGTAAATGAGTTTGACAGTAATTTTTCCCAACCAACTTCCAACCAACAGTTCCAGTCAGCACTCAATAAATTTTAAATGTACAGTTACTCCTTTAATCATAATAAACATCTATTTATTCATATACTTCAGTTACTGAAAAGACATTAACAGAAATCATGGAAAACAAACTTGGCATATGCTACATGATAGCCTCCTATTTAAGCGTGCTACTAGGGATTCTGTTTCAAAAGCACACACAAGCACCCAAGTGTACCACTCTCATTTATGGGGACAGGAACACTGGAAACCCACTAGTTTAATTTTAGAAGGGTGAAAAGTATGAGTTTCCAGTTGCACACTTCAAAGGCACAGACAACATTCAGGTCACTTACTATAATCATTGTCAAGAAAAGGGCAAAAAATCAGATCTGACTTTTACAGAGGCACTGTCATGTGAATCTGGAACAAGTTCTTATTTATTTGAAAGGGCTTTTCCCTGAAAGTAAAATTGCTGCAAACTACATTTGTCAAGCTTTGTACAAATTTGAGTTGAAAGATGTTTTCTCCCTGCCCCTGATATGAAGGCAGACTTTGTCTTAGTGTGATGTAATCACTTCATGGTTCTAAGAGATTATTTTTAAAGATGCAAGTACATTGATATGCTACAAAACAGGGTACCTGTACTGTTAGTACTTATTGTAATAATGAAAAAATAACCCTATTGTGGCATGTTACATTTGACTCCTCGAGAGAAACTACTTCTCAGAGAAACACAATGAGACAAAAGTAAGTCCCCGTGTATTCAGGAATATTTTTGGTCTTTGGTTCCTCAGCTATAAAGATGTAGACTCCTGTAGGAACAGAAAATACATCAATATTGTCAAAGCAGACAATGGCTGGAGACCTAGTGAGAATAGCTGAAAATACATAGACTTGTTACAGATTTAAGGGGAGAAGCGCAATAAGGGAAGAGCAACTATATCCCAGGTTGCCAATTGAGAACAAATCTGAACTGACACCTATTTAATACAAACTTCCATGGGAAGCAGATGGGAGGGAAGCACACTTTCAGTGTGGAAACTTGAGACTGCAAAGCATTAATAATTTAATATACAATCTTTCACTTCCAGAACACCAATTCAAATCCAATTCACATCAGCTGTGACTCAAACTTATTAACTTGCCTGCACGTTGAAATGATATGGTAGTCTTAATTGGTTTCTTGTACATGAGAGATAAAGCTGGCCACTACCTCTGACATTAATAGTAAACTATACAAAGCGCTGAATACTACAGGTGAGAAACACTCCCCCAGAATACACACAGTCTGCTCCAGTGGAGAAGTACTCCCTCATACTGAAAATAAAAGGAATGTACATAATGTTAAAGCAATTAAAAAAAAAAAAAAAGAGAGAGAGAGAGAGAGAGAATTTATTAGATTGTGGCATGGATTTTTCCAAAGAGTTATAACTGTATATCATGAATTTTATTTGCATAGTTATGCTGTCATTGAAAGAAATGTTTGGCCACTTAAAGCAAGAGTTGGGCAAGACCACAGCGCTGGGTGACATGGATATAATGAACCATTTGACAGCTCATACTCCTCTAAATTATATGCCAGATCCTATAGGTGTAGCAGAAGGAACCCAAGGATAAACTGAAAAAGAATGGAAAAAAAATAATCAGATCACATTATGCAGGTCCTGGTCGCAGGCAGAGAAACACTTCTTCATTTTCCTTGATACCATTTAAAATGGCTCATACTTGAGAAAATACATAACTGTATACCATCTTAGAATTCTTCTGGATAACAAGCACAGACTTAGGACCCTCATGGAAATAAACATTTGTATAGATTTAATTGAAATGAAGATACTATAGCACCTCTTCTGAGATTTAAGGAAGCAAAATTCCCTAAGTTTGAACATGAAGTGTCCACATCAAGACCAGGATTTCACTTCCAGACAAAGCATATCAAAGTACATATGAATATATTATTTGGAAGAGAGATTTTAATGATATTTTCAGACCAAAGACCCTTCCACAGTTGTCTTACATATAATGAGGGGCTCTACAGCTAGTGAAACTTTTCTTTTTTTTTTTTTGCATTTTTCACCAATGTAGTGTTTTGGTTACTCTGCAGCTGAATTTGTACAAGAATTTGTGAAGAGTCTGCTCAGAATACCAAATAAAACACACTTTCGCAACTTGACTTTAATGGCTTTCCCATAGAAAAACAGCTTCAAGCGATGAACCAAACAAGCAGTTTGAGAACCTGCAAATTCTGTGTTTGCTCTCAAGGAGAGATTACGTGAGGCAGCAAAATTTGCAAACTAAAGAAAGATTTCAGTAAGATAATCAGGATTTAGAAAGACCTGGCATCATTAGAGGCACTTCACTTAGCTACGTCGGTGTACAATATTGAACACATTCTACAGTCTACAGTGCTTAAAACGTACCTAACTCACTCATACTTCCTGATCTTTTTGTTCAACTTCCCTCCAGTGTGAAAAGACTGAAAGTCATACTGGACAGCTCAATGACAACGCCTACTTGAGGAAGAGATTTAGATAAGAAGATGGAAAGAATTTGAAAAGGAATTCAAATATTTCTTTTTACAGTTTTTAAATAGGCATTGAATCACCTTGTTCGTTCCCAGTAGCATCTACTCTTTTTGAAAGAGTATACAGGTGTCATATAGATAAAAAAATACAGAGAGAATTGTAAAATAACATCTCCTTAAGAGGATATATGGTAAAATGATAAATGATGTGCTTCTATTTACGTTGTCCTCTTAGTAGAGAAGATTAAATTCAAAGGTAGTACATTCAAGTGTGATTAAAGGATTTTTTTTTCAAGTATAATACATCCAAAACATACTGCGAATCAGGTTAAAAATATAAAAGTACAATTCAAAGACATTATGAATTATAGCATCACCCCCCAAATTACCCTAATGTCCTTTTTTTTTTTTTTTTTTTTTTTTCTTGTTTTTTCCCCTTTTAAATGACTTTTAACTCTATGGGCCTATGAAAGTGACAAATATACTGCTGATGCAGTGCAGTGCTTCACATTGACGCATGGCTTTTCTCTGAATATTTGAGTAGGAAATTAATAGCATAAGAGATACCAAAGCAAACACTTCATGAAATCTAGATCAATGTGGCTAACCAAAGAAAAGCAACAAGGAATCATGAAACAACCGAGACCCAGCTGCAGCAAAAAACCTTCCTCTACTATCTACAGGGTAAAATGACAGACAACGAGAGACATTAAACCTCTTCAGAAAATTCTTAGTCTCAAATATCAGGGTGACTTAAAAATCAAGACTTCTCCTTCCTTATGCATTGCATTCACTGTTCTCTTGTTTCAGCAAACTTATTTTGAAAAGGCAGAAAATGAAGCATAGAAATGGAAATGTTTGTCCAGATAGGGTCAAGTGGGGTCAGGGAACTGCACGGAATAGAGGAGGAATAGATCTTGTGCCTGCATTCCTAATGCCATCTGAGAGCAGTCCCTACACGGAGCTATCCAAGTGAGGTGAACTCACACTTGGGAGAAGCATTTGCCTTTAGGAATGTCAAGTGCACCCCAGAAATACCTCACTCCTGAAAAG
The DNA here is from genome assembly GCF_016699485.2 of Gallus gallus. Lineage (NCBI taxonomy): Eukaryota > Metazoa > Chordata > Aves > Galliformes > Phasianidae > Gallus > Gallus gallus. The sequence goes on from NC_052532.1 coordinate 145,687,130, forward strand.
ACAACAGGTGGTTACCGAGATGAACAGTAAAGATGTGACAAAAAAGTGGAGACGGGGACAGGGTGCGAAAGGCATCAAAACCATTTTGAGTTATGCTTTTATTTCATACATCAGCCCTGAGCTACAAATTCATCAGCCAGGGGCACAAGGAGGAAATGTTTGGAGTCTGAAATCAATGCAGCGCTCTCTTGTTTCCAGGTCTGAAGCCATATGCATGCTGCTAGAATCAAATCGCCCATTAGCTGGCACATATATATATGTATATATATATTGTCCTGAAAACCAGGACTAAATAACTATATATATATATGCATATATATATGTATATACTAAATATACTAATATATTATATACATATATACATATATAAAATATACATATATATATATATAGTTATTTAGTAAATATAAATATAGATAAATTAAATATTATATAAATATATATATATAATTATTTAGGGCTATATATATATAGCTATAGTTTTAGGACTAAATAATTATAACTAATAGTTATAGTTATATATAACTATATATATAACTATATATAACTAATATAATAATATACATAGTTCTTTAGTCCTGGTTTTCAGGACAATATAAAGATTACTATTTTCTCCTGGTTTTGAAAGATAACCAAAAGACCACTGCCAGTATTTTCCCACTGGTATGCAAAGTCTGAAATTCTTCAGTAATTCTACAGTAATAAAAGAATATAGCACTGAAAATCTCACTGTATTCCCATTTACCATCAAAGACCCTTCTTGCACTTAAATAAAAAAAAAAATAAGGATAAAAAATATAGTATATAGGCATGAAGTAGTGCACGAAAAAGCAAATTTCAAATGGTATCCCTGCACAGCATACTTATTTTGTGATGGACATTATGCGTTTTCTTAACTTTTCCTTTTCATTAGAATCTCAGAAACAGGCAGTTCATTACTGTGCAATTTACCATAATTCAGGCACTGAAAAAAATGTCAGTGTCAGCAATTCAAAGCTAAGATTTAATAGGATAATGTTAAAGCACGCTATGAAAAATTGTAATTATTAAACTATACTTTGTGAATAAACGAACATGAAATATATCTCCTTTATTATATTTTATTTACTAATTCATAAGATTTAAAAATTTGCAAAGACCTTTCAATTATTGATGTGACTTATGCTTTAGAATATGCTCAACATATTCCAGCCTCATCACCTAGAACTGGAGACTTAATTTCTTCATTTAGCTCCCATCCAGCTGTATGCATATGAAGAAAAGAAGGGAGACTCCTGAAAACAGCCACCACCACACAGTATGGGATGTGTGGTACCTGTATAACCTTTATTTTACTGTATGGTGTAACAAACATTAATAATGGCATACACCCTGTTTCTTTTGTCTCTGGATTATGCTGCCACAAAGTACACACGATCATCCAAAATTTTACAGAGTTTGAGGGCTTCACTCCCTTTGTCTGCGACAAGTTAAGTCCTTTAAATAAGACAAACTGCTGCAAAGTGTTTTTTTCTGTCTTGGTATCTGTGACAGGTAAGCAAAATACACAATGTTGTGTTATCTTCCATAGAGCACCTGCTGTATCCTGAACAAGTAGAAATTCTCACTTTTAACTGACTTTCTCTAATTAACAACCAAAGTGCTTCTCACCTGCTTAGGACCATTGTCAATGAAGTCCATAAACTCACCACAACTGCAGAAGTTACGGTGTGCCAGAAGTGCTTCAAAATTATTCTAAGTCAATGAATAATTCTTACGACCAAGTGGATCAAAGCCAATTCACCTCAGTTTCATTTAGAAGAATTCTAAGATGGTCTTGTTTGCAGCAGTTGTACCAGAGGACAACTGTGATGGTGTATTCCCCACCTCTCCTTGCCTAAGTAATAACCACAGTGGCAGCCATGATGGCTGCATTTTTGGACTCTGGGGAGACAGACAACAAGGCAATAGCGAAGGGTTATTTTGCATGATAACCCAGACATTTTTCTCAACAGCTGAGGACTAATTAAGCATATGCCACCAAGGTACAGATTGTATGAAAAAATATGATGATGAGTCAATCATCTTCACTATAAATAGCAAACAACCTAACAGCCCGCCGAACATTCCCATGTGGCAGTGGGATCCCTCCTAAGCAGGGACACCTCTTGAGGCTACACCTGATGCAGAGATCCCTCACACCTTGGCACTGAGAGATCCCTTGCCACAACAGATCTGGGTTAGGTGACAGATAGCTTACTGAGCTTCACTGGTTTATTGTCTCAGAATAATGTAAGGGCAAATCGCTCTTCAGCCATCTTTCCATCTTAAAAATGACACCATGACACTCAACATTTCTTCCTTTCTTTAAAAACTGCACTCTTAACAAGGGCTTACCCATCAAGGAAAGGGCTTCCCTAGTACCTGCAAATGCTTATAACAGTGATCCCTCAGGTATCTCACAAAACAAAGTTATACTGCTTATTCTAGTAGGGAGAGCAGTAATGTGCATTTGCAGAACTACGAGGCTCAAATATTTTCTTCTGTTGCAGCAAAGCACAAGATTGAGGTATCCAGTTCTGGGCTCTCTGGTACAAAAAAGACAGAGTTCTCCTGGAGAGTCCAGTGGAGGGCCACAAAGATGATAAAGGGCCTGGAACGTCTCCCCTATGAGGAAAGGCTGAGTGAACTGGGTCTGTTCAACCTTGAGAAAAAAGGACTTGGAGGTGATCTGATTAAAGTTTATAAATATCATAAGTGTGGGAGTCCAAGAGACATGGCCAACCTCTTTTCAGTGGTCTGTGGGGACTGGACAAGAGAAAACAGCCATAAACTGGAGCATAGGAAGTTCCGAACCAATATGCGAAGGAACTTCTTCGCAGTAATGGTGACGGAGCATTGGATAAGACTGTCCAGGGAGGTCATGGATTCTCCTTCTCTGGAGATATTCAAGACCCGCCTGGATGCCCACCTGTGCAACCTGATGTAGGGGGCCTGCTTTGATGATCTCAGGAGGTTCCTTCCAACCCCTACAATTCTGTGATTCTGTGAGGTCCCATCTCAGAGTACCTAAGCAATCACACAGCATCTCCATCTCCCTTGCCTCCGCTTGGTGCCAAAGAGGAGAAAGAAGTTAGAAGAGTTATGTACAAGCCTCATGCTTCTCAGCCTGTCACCTCTGTTAATCTCAGTGAAGAGAAGGACCAGAGTAGCCTAGGAACTTCAAATTAATACTTTGGCATCTACCATAACGGATATCCATATAAGCATCTGAGAGCAACCAGAACACAGTAGCCCTGCACTTGTCACTTTCCTCCTCACAACACAGAGGACTGCCCAGAGGAACTGGAGGAGGGCATCCAGCAGAAAGACAAAACCATCAGAGGCTGAAACCCGTGACTGATTCCTCCCTTGTGTGTGCCACAGCAACATAAGGAAGACCGTGCAGAAGACAGCAGCAAGCCCAGGAAAAATGGGTAATCACAGCCAAGGCTAAGAGGAAAGCTATTATTCATGCCATTTGTCACTTTCTTTTTTGTTTTTCTCTACCTTCAACAAGTGCCCCTCCTCACACAAAAAGCGACTCTTTTTCATGATAGGCACTTTTGCGGTACGAAGAATTTAACGAGCAGATGGAACAGCAATCCATTATCCATTAAAATATTGCAGTGGGTTAATCCAGCAAATGAAAATGGAGAACAAAGCAGATGGCCATTTATAGTACTCTTGATTTCTTAAATATTCTTTCCCAGCGCACAGCCATTCTTGTATTTAACGTGAAATGCACAGTTCTCACCATGTGCACATTATGCAACCATTCATATGACCTCATAAACATTACATCTTATAGAGCAATTATTTTTTATGCCTCTTTTTAAAGGAAAAGCTGTATCGTTTCATGGCAATTATTCCCAGATCTCAGACATCTTGAAATAATTTGAAAAACCTGCCAACAGCAAATGTAAATCCACCAAATGCAAACGTTCGCTCCTTTTTGGCTGTATCTTAATTTTCTGATTTCACAGAGTAATACAGGAAAAACATTTTCACATGAGATTTGGATTTAATATTTCAATTATTTAATATTATGTCACGCACACAAGGAAAATAGGTACTTGAACAATTTTCTTAATGTGCTCAACTGGAAACAGCTGTTTCATCAAAGCAATTACAATTCAGAGTGAAGCAGCAATTGAGTACTGGCAACTTACTTTAGATGTTACAAAAACATTCTCCATCACTAAAAAGAGTGAATGTGAAATTTAGTGATTGGCTCTTACCCATCTTTATATGCAACAACCAAAGCTTGTTGATATTCCTTGCAACAAGTTGACCATAAGTAGCTAAAAAATACTCTTCCTTTATTGCGAGATACACAGAAGGTTAAAATAATTTCTTAAAATAAGTTCTGTCCTTAAGATGCATTAAGATATTAAAGCAGTAAGTGAAATTATTATACCATTAATGAAAACCGCTGTGTGCATTGAACCAGTACATATAAGCTTTATATGCCCAACTAATCTCACATTGACAAGGAGTGCTTCAATGAGTGGCATGGTTTGAAGTGGGGCATTCCCCACCAAGTAAAAAACAGTGTAACTCTCATTTCAAGTGTTACACTTCTGATCCTTCTTTATTTATTTACTTTTGAATTATTTCTTTGGTAAACTGTCACTGCTTTGTAGCGTGTTACACTCCGGATCCAAACTTAATGTGAACAGTTTTACTGACTTGGGGAAGGTGGAAAAAAAGTAAAGTACTTAAAGGCAATACGCTAAACTTTGCAAGTCAGGACAGAATTTAAATAACCACCTCCAAAGCCGTGATTCAAGGCAGAGCCTACAAAGCTCAAAATAGAAAACTGAAAAGCTGTAGACATCTACGTTGGCAACCAAAGCATTCCCAGTTCCATAACAGAAATCCTGCTACTACCCAAGGACACTGCTGCTCGAGACTGGGTGCTCAGCTGCTGTCCAAACTCCTCTGGATCCACAGCTGAGACATCATTTGGTCCTATGTTTTCTGAGGGTTCAACCAGTCAGTGAAGTCACTCCTACTGCATATACTCATGCCAACATGTTCTGGTCTGAGTACTGCAATGAGGGTCACTTTCATTCTTTCAGCTCTGCATGGAATATAAAACCTGTTCTGCAAAACTGTGTTCTTGGTCCAGCATCTGCTCAGATGGAATGAAATGAGCAGGCTTCGCAGGATGCAGGGAGGGAGAAGGCATCCAAATATTCCTGTTGTCCTGAAAGCAAGTACAAACACTACTAAATCAGCCAGAAAAAAAAAAAAAAAAAAAACAACCCAGAAAAATAGAGGGGGCACAGAGCAATAAGAGAGTGGCACCTGTCTGTCCCTTTGGTTTACGGTGGAGGAATGTGCAATGAGGATGGTGTCAAGGAAAGAAAAGCACAAGAGCGCCTAGACAGGGCCAGAAGAACCTCCATGGAGAAAAGACTTAACAGCTAAAGAAAGTCAACTGGTAAACAGGGGCAGAGATGTGTGCACCTGAAAGCACACTTCGTTCCAGAGCTGGGATGAACTGCAAAACTCTCACTCCTGGAAGCCAGTTTGTATGAACCTACTGGAAAAGGGGCAGGTCCCTCAGAGGATGAAGCTGCTGCATACTGAACTAGGTTAAACAGCAAACTTCTCCACAGCGCATATCATTTTTTTTTCAGTTCTTCTGATTATCAGTGCATGTGCTGACTTATTTTCTCCCCTGTGACTCTTCTTAAACCTCTAGAAACCACATGCACAAAATTTTCCTGAAATAACCTAATGATGATTTTAAGTCAAGCGCTCCAGAGAGAAAATGCCAGAAATTGGTTTCCATCTGCAAATTTAATTTATTCCCCCATGCACGCACACTACAATTCTGTTTTTAATTGACCAGTCTCAGGAGTTTGTGGAGGTTGGATCTAAACTGTGGACCTATTTGCAGACTGATGCCCAACAAAATCCTGAAGGAGCAGTCTGGCTGTAAGTGATAGGTTTTGAAGGGCACAGAAAGGAATTTGGATTTTTAGGCAAACACTACTCAAAATCTAAAAACCATGCAGGTAAACTGAAAGTGTTCTGAAGACAGTGAAAACCGTATTTCTGACAAACACAGCTACTGGACCTTGCAGATACTGGGTCAAATATACCTCTTCTTTTTGGATTACACAGATAGCCTATAAATGATTCTGACTCACAGTGAACAAAGATGTTGCAAAGCTTTGTATAGAAGAAATAGAATGAGAGACATAGTGAGAGCAAGGAATGAAAAGGAAGCATTGTGACTCTTTTAGGCAATAAGAGAGCCTCATGAAGGGAGCAGAGGGGCAGCACTGAGCTCTGCTCTCTGGTGACAGCAACAGGACCTGATGGAATGGCATGGAGCTGTGCCACGGAAGGGTCAGGCTGGGGATTAGGGAAAGGTTCTGCAGCAGAAGGTGATCAGGCACTGGCAGAAGATCTCCAGGGCAGTGGTTGAAGCACTGAGTTTGCTGGAATTCAAGAACCACCTGAACAACACTCTCAAGTCACACTGTCTGATTTTTGGGTGGTCCTGCGTGGAACCAGGAGCTGATCTCAATGATCAGAGGATGATCTGGGACCAGTGTTATTTAACACCTCCATAGGCGACATGGACAGTGGGATCAAGTGCACCCTCAGCAAGTTTGCAGATGACACCAAGATGAGTGGTGTTCACTCCAAGTTCACTACAAGTTCACACGCTAAAGGGAAGGGATGCTATCCAGAAGGACCTGGACAGGCTTGAGAGGTAAGCCTTCAAGTTCAACAAGGCCAAGTGCAAGGTCCTGCATTTCGGTTGGGGCAATCTCTAGCATAAATGCAGGTTGTGCGGAGAATGGCTTTAAGGAGAAGGCTGCAAGGAGAGCCTTGGAATGGCTCCAAGGAGACCTTATAGCAGCCTCACAGTACCTGAAGGGGGTCTACAGAAAAGCTGGGGAGGAACATTTTATGAGGTCAGCTAGCAACAGGATGAGTGGAAATGACTTTAAACTGAAAAAGGGTAGATTTAGACTAGATATTAGGAAGAAATTCTTTACTGTGAGGGTGGTGAGACACTGGAACAGGTTGTTCAGCAAGGCTGTGGATGCCCCCTTCCTGGAAGCATTCAAGGCCAGGTGGATGGGGCTTTGAGCAACCTGGTCTAGTGGGAGGTGTCCCTGCCTATAGCAATGGGGCTGGAACTGGATCATCTTAAAGGTCCCTTCCAACCCAAACCATTCTATGATTCTATGATCCTTACAAGTTCCTTCCAACTTGGGATATTCTATGATTTTATCTTATACTCCTGACATATATACCACAGTTACATAAATGTTTAAACTCAAATGGCATGAATCCAAGCCTGGAATTCCTCACTTTAGGTTGATTCCTTGAAGTACTGTCACAGTTGTGTTGGAAAGACATAAAAGCGCTCTCTCAAGAATGCTAGTACAATTTCAAAACATTACATGGTATTTTACAAAGCAAGGAGTTTAAAAAACCTATGTCCTACAGGCATGCATAAAGTCAACTCAAGCATAATAATTTGTCCCATAGTTACTTGGTGTCACTTTCTTTCAGCTACGGAAGAAGCAAAACACAGTTCTTTGTTGTTCTGACAAAAATATGTTTTTCAAGCAAATACATCTTACTGTAATGAGGGCCACAGGAAAATCAACTCATTCTCACTAAGTAAAGCTTAAAAATATTAGTAAAATAGGATGAGGGCAATATGCTGTACAAAATGAAGCAAGTTATTATGTTTAAGGGAACGGCATGCAACCTACTCAGAGAGCAAGGAAGAGATTCTGTATGAAAAAAGAACTTAGATCATTTAAATGAAGACTGTCACGGTCATAAAAATTAAGTTTGTATACCGCGTTTGCAAGCTTATTACGGTCTTTTAGAAATGCTATGTTTGCAACAGATTTCTATTAATATTTCATACTACACTGAAATAAGACAGACGCATTTAAACTGGAAGTAATTGGTCTTCTGCTGTATTTATTTATATTCAGTAGTTTATATTTGTTTTTCTATTTCATATATTTCATTTGCATTTATTCAGGATACAGTAGCATATCTAAAAGTAGTATTATGAAATCAAAAATATTCTTACAGCATGAAAGAAATTTTGGAGGAAATTTTGGGGGGTTAAAACTGGAGCAAGCACAAATGAATAATGAGAAGAAATTTTAACTATCTAAAAGAATTATAATTAGAGCCCAAGTCAAAGATGATGAATTTCACCATTTAGAACTATCATGATGAAAATGGTAAATATGAGTTGTCATGCTTTAATTAAAAAGGACTGGAAACGGCATGAAAGCGTTCATTGTTAAAATGTTCTTAGCACTATAATTATTTTTATTGATTAAAGTAATTATTAATTCATGAATAGGCTCTAAAATGTTGATACTGTAATTCATGAGATGAAGAAAGGAATGTGCTATCTCATTTATTCATGAAACTCTTGGATTTCCATAAATAGATCTTTACAAATGCATGATGGCTAAAATAGCATACCTCAACCTGAGACAAACTTCTGAGTGTTCAAACTTGCATAGTGTGGTACCTCAATAACAAATTTGCCCAACTGGTGTTTGCCCTAAGTTCAGCCTGCTATTAAGTGTTACCATTGCTCAGCTGCTCTCTGCATTTGCACAGTTTTTCAGCAAAACTGCTTTCAGCATCTGAGATTGATGAAAAAGAGAACCATTCCATCTACAGAAAGAGAGTGTTCTTCCCCCAGATCTGTTATATTATTCCTCTAGAAGATTTTTGCCTAGGTGGAAGAAGAAAGCTAGTGCTCAGATTTCTACAGTATCTGGGACGCTTCAGACCTATCATATATGTACAAGCCATCTTGGACAAATTGGACTTCCCGAATAAACATCGCAGGGTTGAAATGCACAAGAACTGCAGTTCCCAGCTGTGTCAGCTCACTGCACATAGAGTGCACATGCACAACAAATGGCAGCTTCACAGGACTGACTCACCATACAGATGCTGTACAGAAGACCTCTGCCTCTGTACCCCATTCACTGCACCCTGGATGGGGAGGATGGGTACATGGGAAACTAAAGGACAGGAAGTTTCATGCCTGTGCCTGGAAAGATCACAGAGAAGATCTGCTTGGAAGCTATGTTAAAGTGCATGTAACACAAGGAAGTAAAACGACAGCCAGCATGGCTTCACCAAGGGCAGATCATGACCAATTAGTAGACAAAGAAAATTGACATCATCTACCTGGACTTCTGCAAATCCTTCAGTATGGTCCCATACCACATCCTTATCTTGAAATCAGAAAGATATGGATTAGAAGGGTGGACTATTCAGTGGATAAGGAACTGAATGGATGGCCACAGCCAGGTCAACAGCTCCATGGCCAGGTGGAAGCCGGTGGTGATAAGTGGCGTCCCACAGGGGTCCCTCTTGACACCTGAGCTCTTTATCAGTATTATCAACATCTTTACCAATAACCTGGACAGTGGGATTGAGTGCATGCTCAGCAAGTCTACTGATGACATGGAGCTGAATTGTGCAGTAGATAAAACGGAAGGATGGGATGCCATCCAAAAGGACCTGGACAACACTGAAAGGTGGGCCCATGGGAATCTAGTCAGATTCAACAAGGCCAAGCACACTTGGATTGGCACAGTCCCACATGTATGTGCAGACTGGGAGAAGAACTCTTTGAGTGCAGCCCTGCAGAGAAGGACTAGGGGGTTCTGGTGGATGAAAACCTGGACATGAGTCAGCAGCATTGTTCTTGCAGCCCAGAATTCCAACTGTATCGTGGGCTGCATCAAGACAGGTGGCCAGCAGGGAGAGGGAGGTGACTGTCCCCCTCTCCTTTGCCCTTGTGAGGTCCCATTTGGAGTACTGTGTCCAAGCCTGGGGCCCCCAGCAGAAGAAAGTTGTGGAGTTTTTGGAGTGGGTCCAGAGGAGGAACACAGAGGGCTGGAGCACCTCTGAAGACAGGCTGAGGGAGCTGGGCTTCTTTAGGTTGGAGAAGGCTCCAGGGAGATCTCACTGCATTCTTGTCTGTCCTCTTTAAGTACTGAAAAGCCACTATAAGATCTCCACATAACCTTCGCTTCTGCAGCCGAACAATCTCAAGCATTTATGAAACACAAGAGTAAGAGTAGGTTATTTTACATCAAATGCTTTTCAAGATAAAAACAAAACGAAACAAATTTGTGCAGCCTACCAATCATTACACCTGTGGAAGCTGACTAATTTGAAAAAGTTATATCCATAGTGATGTTTAAGGTCATGAATTTCCATGCAATGCCTGATACAACAAGAGTGGGTTAGCATACAGTTCTATAAGCTGCGAGCCAGATGGATACCAATTTTGTGACAAGTTGACTATATGACTGTAAGAAGGATGTCAGAGATTTTAATTATGCAACAATTTATATTTGAGTAACAAAAAAAAAAAAAAGAAAGAAAAGGAAAAAGGAAAAAATGTGAAGCTCATTTTGGGGACGTCGAAAATACTTTCTGTGATAGATTGCTATACTCCTTTGTTTAAGAAGCTTGAGTAGGGTCATAAGTGAGAAATTGAGGGAGCACAGTAACTACTCATTTGTTTTTAATACTCACAATTTTTTTTTTTTTTTTTGCAGATTAGCTTTTTATGATGCCAGAATCCTCAAGTAAAGAGACAGAGGGGTGTTTTGTACATCATGACATGCTCACATCACTCGTGATTATACAACTGCTTCTATAACACAAGCAGCACAAATTGGAAAAAAGTGTAAGCTTGGTGAATTTCACGTTTTTTAGAAATGCTATGGCAATGTACTTCTCCAGCATTAGACTATAAGCAGTAAAAAACTATGAATGTACAAGGCACTGTTTCCTGTTCGTGGACTTTCAATAACTCCAAAGTATTTCAGGGTGGTGGAAACAGAAATCGAAGACATGCAATATAAAAAATGAAAACAGAATACATGATCACTTGAAGATGTCTTATTGTACATTCTCTGGTTGTATTTACATACTGTACCTATGCTTCTGACTTCTGCTATGCAGCAAGTCAGCTATTTAATGGAAGAGTCCATGCAACAGACTACTCAATCTACATCTAAAGCATGCACTGACAAAATTAGAAATGCAAAAATCCCTGGTGAATTACAAGAAACAGCTGGTCTCTCTAAAAGAATTTGTTTGCAAAGACTGCACTTGGACTAATGCAAAGTCTAGAAAAGACTACCAGCGAGCCACTTAATGCCCAGCACAAAACTAGGATTCATATAACAGGAAGACACCATGGACAGAGACACAACGATTCCAACATCGAACCTTTGTAATCTCCTAACCCCAGTGACCCCACAACACAACTTCAACATTCCCTACGAGGTGGAAATCCCGCTTTATTGAGGATCACTATGTGCTACTATTAATACTGTTAAGCATCGTTTTGCCTAGCAAGATCTCTGGAATCCTTTCTGTTTTAACTCAAGCATGCTCTAAATGGATGGATACCAGAGAAGCTTTTGGAACAGCAACTTCTAGGGAAAGAAATTCCACATGAGAAGTTTCTTCATGATAACTTGGACAAACCAATTTATTTCCAAAGTCAACTTTAGCTCTGTAGGTTTCTAAAGACCTAAAAATGCAGAATAGGTACAGACACCTATTTCCATCTGTTTTTTTTTTTCAGGAAATGAAGACTTAGCCTTATTAAATGAAGATGATTAATCATTTATGGAAATATTCTTATTTCTGACAGTGCAGGAAAAGAAAAAGACATCAGCAAGGTTGGATTCTCTTATCTTTTCCACACTATGAATATGCCTACCATAATACAGACTCACAGTGAAACTTGTTCTTCATGTGACAATGAAGATGGGGGATTCAGCTAAAACTGAAGAAAGTAAGGAAATTACAAATAATTAATATCTTGGCCACAACCAGTTATCAGAAGCATTACTGTAAGAGAAAAGATTTGGAAAGTTATTTTGCAGACAAAAGAGAGATGGGCCAGAAACACACTGCACCACACATGGACCTGTCAGATCAGCAAACCTCACACTACCGTCTGATCTGTACTACAGCTATCTGTAACCATTTTGCTTTGCATAGGAGCTTTTTAATCATTATTTTTAACTACTGGTACTATCGCAGCATCCGTAGGCTGAGTAACTGAACCAAACGGGTGCAAACTTTGAGGGAAAAAAAAAGAAATCTTAGACAAAGTGATTAGGTGGCCCTAACTTTTCTAAAAGTGCTGACAGCTATTTGAGCCTGCATTTAGGCCAAACATTTGATTGCCTACAGTTTCTGAAAAGAGCAGAAAAATATGAAGGAAGCACAGCTTCCTATTTTGAACTGAATCACTCCACAAATATAAGACATTGTTCTATTTGTTCTCTGTCCAACATGTCATTTTTGCAGACTTTGTTTTTTTGCAGATTTTTGGTTTAGTTGGAAAAATAATCACCTGTGATGTGTACACAACAGATTTTAAAAACACTTCCTTGACAGGCTTTGAATCCCTTCAAAGAGAACAGGAGGTAAATAAATTCAGAGAATTTTCAAAATTGCTTTTCCTAACTTTTCATTGTCATATCAGAAAGCATCAGTGAATAAAGTACTCTTCAAAGAAAGGCCACTGTATTTAAAGCACCCCAAACCATTTCCTCAATCCTACACTACAGCACATGTTACGTGAGTTCAGAGATGCACATAGTAAAAAGAGATGATTAATTGTTTCTAGAAAACCTTTCTCACTTCAAATAGTACCGGGTGTGTGTGGGGGGGAAGAGGACAAGGGTGAGGTCAGATTCCCCTATCTTTTGAAAAAGCATCACTGGTAACATGTGCAGGACCATGAGCCCAAGCATGTCCTGAAGCTCAGTATGCCACTAACAGAAACTTTTGAGTAGTCCCTCTTGAGTCACATCCTGTTGGAAACAGTCAAAGAATCACAGACTGGCCTGGAATGAAAAGGACCACAATGATCATCGAGTTCAACCCCACTGCTATGTGCAGGGTCGCCAACCACCAGACCAGGCTGCCCAGAGCCACATCCAGCCTGGCCTTGAATGCCTCCAGGGATGGGGCATCCACAACCTCCTTGGGCAACCTGTTCCAGTGCGTCACCACCCTCTGTGTGTCACACCCCTTCCTCCTAATATCTAATCTAAACTTCCCCTGTCTCAGTTGAAAACCATTCCCCCTTGTCCTATCACTTTCCACCCTCGTGAACAGTCATACAAACTACGCTGGTCAAAAGTCATAAAGAATTTGCAAGAACACAGGACAGGTAGGAGATAGGAGCAATGTGCTCCTCTCAGTTGTGGACAGGAGTGGTATGAACACATCCACCATAATACTTCAAGTATTATGTTGGCTTTCTGTAGTACATGGTCCATAGCCCATGCCTACCTTCAGCAAGGAGCATTTTGTTTTCCTCTTTGATGGCATTTTCTATTGAGAAGAAATGCTATAGTTACTAAGATCCTTTCAAACTATTTTCTCTCTAATGCTCAAAAACATTTCTTAATCCTATAATGCTGCTACTAAATTGAGAGATATTACATTTATCAGAAAACCAAGTAGGATGTGTATTACAAAGCAAAAAATAAGCAAGCACATTCTGGACACCAGAACTGCTTCACTCCATAAGAACCTTCCTTTGCTTTCCAGCACGCACAGTAAATGGAAAACAAGTCTCACTGGAAACATGATCTTAAAGACAGAAATACATGGATGTGTAAAAGAAGGGAGGATTGAAGTGAAGCAGATAATTCTGTCTTTACATTTATAGCTTTAAATGTTTAACTTCATGATGCTATACGTTAGCTGATAACTACCCACATATTTTAAATAGAAAAATTAAGAAATTAAGAAATCCCACTGCACTGCACAATTTATCAGACAGTGGCAACATCCTAACTACAAATGCATTCCACCAGTGAGGAAAAATACTTTTCTTTTTTTCTGCCTGGAGGCTAACATGTGAAACAGAAAGGAAAACACCCTGTCAGGATGCCATACCAGAGGCACGTTGTATAGAATTATCAAGAAAATTTTTCTCATTAACTGTCTTGTTTGACAGTACACCACTTTGGAAAAAGGAAAAGGAAAAAAGGGAAGGGAGGGGAGAGAAGGGGGAAAGGTGGGGAGGGGGAAGGGAAGAGGGGAAGGAGAAGGAGGGGGAGAACAGGGGAGAGGGAGGAGAATCTGTGTGCAGATGTAAGGAAATAACTTCTATTTCTATCTAATTTTGAATGCAAATGTAGCTCAACTGAGAGGCCTACATTAAAAGCTGACAACATGATTTCTGAATCATCCTGACCTGTATCTGAACTACCTTTCTTCTCACGATCTAGTAACCTATCATAATGAGAGTTCCAGCTTAAGTAGCTGTTATGCTTACAGCTAACAGGTATGAATCTTCCCCTCTCTCTAGCTCTTAAACAATTTCCAAGTGCATTTTTTTTAATTTCATAATTTAAAGTTATATTTTCAATTTATGAATTCATTAAACCAATGAGAAGTTCATGATAAATGGATTAAAAACTCTGTGAAAAATAACACAATAAATGTTTCTTTACTTCCAATGGTAAAAAAAGGTATTAGTGCCGTGAAAACATTTCAAATTCATCCTTGGGCAGCTAATAGAAACGGCAAATTGTTCCCAAAATACACTACACTTAAAAAACTGTAAACAGATGAAGATGAATCCTGGTACTGAAGAACACTTACCTACTCTCACCTGTAACTGAAGCCTCACCAAATCCTATGCTCAGCAGACACACAGTGTCATGTACACAGTTCTTTTGCCATTGCTTCTCCTATAGTGGTCTGACATTTCTTGAAAATACTTATCGTTCTTTGGCCAGACACACCAAGAAGAGATAGGAGTCACTTTTGTAAAATTTTTTGAGCTAGTGTAGAAAACAAAGTGAAATCCTACCGTGAAATTCCATCTTCATTCAGATATTCTTTGGATTGCAGAGGTTACATAAACAGTGAATAACGTGTTCCATACACCACAGGAACTTGAAAAAAGCAATTTAATTACTTCCATCTTCCATCATGAAGGTTTATCTTTGGCTTTGCACTTAGTTGAGATTACGGAATCACAGAATTGTAGGAGTTGGAGGGGACCTCAAGAGATGGAGTCCTTCCCCCTTCATCATGTATTATAATGTTCTACAACATTTGCTATTTTAGCAGACTTACTTTGCCTAGAAGTCTCTTCGGACTTTGTATTAACTATCAGCTAATAGCCCTTTATATAAAGAATCTTTTGATTGATGAACAGATGCTTAGTTCCTAATGATATTTCTGAGGATAGTCTACTCTAAATGAAACACATACTTGGATTAGCTAATTTTTAGTCTCTAAAGAATCATCTTAAATAAAGGTCACTGAACATCTCACTATGCAATTAATAAAGATTCAGCTAGCAATTCTTTGATCAAATATTAGTATTTTTGATTGGTCCCAGAAGAAATATCTTTTTTTTATGTAAACCTGGCACATGAATCAGAGCCACAGCTGCTGCCTGATATAATCAGTGTACAATATTCTAATCCCATGAACTCTGACTCAGCAAGCATCTGCTTTCCAAATAAACTTTATAAGACACATTTTTTTCAGAACTAATTTTGTCAGCCAAAGTTTAAAAGGAGACATATCTCAGAATCTTTCACAGAATTACTTTGAAATAAAGCACTACGCTTCGGCTTCTTTCCAGAAGAGCCTCCCTGGGAATTCAAACAGTTATGATGCTGACTTAGAATGTTTAGTTAGTAAAGAGAATAGTGTTTAGTTTTCAGTGATGTTATATTGAGAGTTAGTTAGAGGAGTTGCTGCTTCTTGATGTGCAAGTATTAAATACTAGTTTTGTACTATACTAACAGTTGCCTTGCTAGTAGGTACTAAAGTTTATCTGTAACACCAGGGCTTAAGAGCCTACCTTGGTTACCCGCCTGCTTCTAAGTACATGCCAAAAGCCATAAAATATCTCGGTCCAGTGCCTCAGGAAACAGCTACCATTCTCCTCTACTTTCTTACAATTAAAATCACAATTTGGTGACTGCATATTTTCCACACAGCTTGCAATTTCCTATATAGTTCTTACACTGAGATCTTTCCTATGACCAGGAAAAAAAAAAAAAGTAGATTCCTCTAGAAACAAAATAAACCATCTTAATATCCAAATACACAGACTTTCCAGGTGAGGCACGATGCCAGTTTTTCCTCATCTTCTTGCATTAATGCTTCTACATGCAATCACTGGGATTGCAAATAATGAGTATGATCATCCTCCACAACTGAGGGCAAGCCAGAAACAAGGACATCACAGACACATCTTTGAAGAAAGAGGAACTTAAAGCTGTAGAGATGGTGTCACAGAGCCACGTAACTGATGTCCAAACAACTTCTCACTCAAAATAAAACTATAATCAACATTATACCATTAGAGAAGCTGTAGCTTTACGTAGCCAAGTCTTGAAAAACATTCACAGATCTGAATAACATGACAAAGTTATTTATTTAGGCTGAATTTGGTATTTTTGTTAAAACTTTCGTTCAGTTCATAGTTATATGCCACATTAGTTTCACTGATTACGGTCTACTTCATCATTTTTAATCTACTAAGCACTCTCCATTTCTGTAATTGTTAATGACTAGGTTAATAGCTGTACTTTCAGGCCTCATCGAGCTAGATTCAACTAACAGGTCACTCTTGAGGTCATGCCATCATTCTCCCAGAAGATTAAAATCTTACATAAGTCCAAGAGGCAGAAGTAAGATTAGTGCTGAAGTCCAAGTGATATGGTGCTCTTGGAATGGCAAATGGACAGGAAGCAACATCGCAAGGTTCCCAAAATGCTGCCTCAGTGGAGAAGCAGCAGTTAGAGAGGAAGTCTTGAAAATCTGTAAGTCTTCATTCAGCTTCAGTGGTCTCGAATGGCAAGCAGTGTGGAACCAATGGGACTACAGTATCTGCCTTCAAGATATTTCCTGGCTACATGCTGGAGCAAACAATGGAGAAGATACATATATAGCTGGGAGAAGAGAGAGTCTCCAAGGTGACGAAAGATGCAGGCTACAAAAAAGCAAAGTCTAGGGGAAGTACGATTCCTCTGGCAATCATAAGGTGTCTGACCACTGCATAACAAGCCAGAGGTTGAGCAGATAGAAAGTGAAGAATAATGTCAATATGGGGCATCCATAAAGAGAGCAAAAATCATACGGAATAACAGTAATCCTGACAGAAAAGGAAAACAAAACAAAACAAAAAGAAAACCAAAACTGAGAGATTGAAGAAAACAACAGAGAAAACAGGGAGAGAGAAAGTAACATAGAAGTCACAACACCTTATTTATTTCAGATTTATGCGTTTCCATATTCATTCATTGAAGGCAAGATTCCTTTTGAACTATCAATCACTTTTGCAAGACGTGACAAGCAGTTTTTCATCTAGGCTCCCTTTTTCCATTTCCTTTTTATATGCCTTTTCAAAGACCGACAGATCACTTCACAAAGCTATCTATCACAACTGCTGTATGGCAAGGCAGCAATTTTGGGTGCACACACAAATGCACACTCCTTCTTGATGGTGCAGTTGTTCTGCTGACTCCACCAATATCCGCAGCTCTATACCACTGCTGTTCATGCATGCACCTCTCCAGGCTGTTACACTTGACTTACATGCTTTCATGTGTGTAATCCACACCTATTTGTAACTTCTTGCTGGTTTTGCAAACATGTTGTTACCAATTTATGTAACATCCACTGAAATCTATTAGGCAAGATTTGGCTCCTAAGACATATGGATTCTAGTAAGATGCAAGAGTCTTCTCATTCAATAAATTCTCATTTATTCACGAATAGAGGTGAAGAGATGTTGTGATCTTGAAGAATTTACGTATCTCTGACTTTTAAGATGCAGTAAGTTGTTCTGTTAGGGAGATACCTGCAGCTCTGACTCCACCGCAACAGATGTCTCCATTTAGTAAGGCACGTGATCCTGACAGGTCCTTTTCTGCAATCCAGCACAGCACAGCACCCTGAGCTGTCAGGTTCTTTGTGAACCAAGCCTTGGAAATATTACAATTGGGAAGCTGGCCCTAATACGGAGATATGAGATCCTCTGTGCCTGGAGGTAGGTTCAAAAGCTTTTTAATATACAGCATGACAAGGTAGGAGACCGTTAAACTGTCTGGAAACAAAAGCCTTTGGAACACAGTGGGTAGCAGATTTTTTAATCAATCAGAATGAAAATATAGAACATTTTATCTCATTTAGCTACTTCGAGTTTTCCAGATTGAAGAAGTTACATATTCTGGCTTTGACTCACTTAAAATCTAGCTTGAGTTCAAAGGTTTTGCCTTCTTCAGGGAGCTTATTACAGGAAAAATGTCTGAGCACATCTCCATCAAAGCTCTGAGTCAAGGCATTCTTCACAGTATAAATAAGGGAATAAGCCTTGATCTGGAGAAGACCTTGTTTTGCCTTGAGCAGATTTACGTTTGGGATCTTCCAAAAATTGACCCTGCCACTTTGTGACCTTGCTGGAGCATGCTGCTGCATACATGTGCATATGCACATGAATGTTCCTGGAGGACAGGAGCACTAGAAATTAACCTCAGCTCAATCCAGAAATTCTGGGGAGATTTGCTGACCTGAGGCACGGCAGTACACAACACAGTGGAAGTGTTCAGTGCAATTCTGTCCCACCCTATGGCTCTCAAAGCAATGCATTGATGATGACAGCTTGTTTTCAACAGCTGTGTAGGGAAAGAAGGTTCAAGCCTGACCGTTTCTCCTTGGAAAGAGCAGACGATTGCTGTGAGAGACAAGAAATTGGAAACGATAGGAACAAGAAGAGGTCTTTGTGATTTGGATCATCTCAAGCAAATCTAGACCTGACTAGGTTCATAATTACTGGTAAGATTCTGATCTTACTCAGGTAATCTTAATGCACAGGGACCTAATATGGAGGATACAGGAAAAACTGTAGTTGTGAACTTCTATGGGAAAAAACAGAGACAACTCCAGAGGGCTGGAGCACCTCTCCTATGAGGAAAGGTTGAGAGAACTGGGCTTGTTTAGCTTGGAGAAGAGAAGGCTCTGGGGAGACCTCATTGCAGCCTTCCAATACTTGAAGGGAGTGTATAAACAGGAGGGAGAATGACTGTTTATGAGGATGGATAGTGATAGGACAAGGGGGAAAGGTCTTAAACTGAGACAGGGGAGGCTTAGGTTAGATATTAGGAGGAAGGGGTATGACACACAGAGGGTGGTGACACTGGAACAGGTTGCCCAAGGAGGCTGTGGATGCCCCATCCCTGCAGGCATTCAAGGCCAGGCTGGATGTGGCTCTGGGCAGCCTGGTCTGGTGGTTGGTGACCCTGCACATAGCAGGGGGGTTGAAACTCGATGATCACTGTGGTCTTTTTCAACCCAGGCCATTCTATGATTCTGTGATAACTTAGAGGATGGAACACAAAGGTGCATTATCAGAGTTACCATGCTTTTTTTTTTTTTCTCTCTTTTTTTTTTTTTTTTTGGCAACGGAGGGAAATTCAGTGCTTCCTTCTAAATAAATAAGTCAGAAAGAAAGGATGAATTGAAAGTTTATCTTGGTCAATTCATCTGCCAACGCACAGCATGTATCATTCTGTAATTAAGACTTTTTCACCTTTCATCTGGAGTTCCCTGAAGAGACTACCAGTGAGGATGGCTCCAAAATGAAGACAGTACACTCAGGGATCACTGGTTGCTACAACAGCCTTGCATGAGAGGAAAGAACCAAAGCCCAGACTGAAGTGTGAGGGTCTGTAATTACCAAAGAAAAAACTGAAGAGAGATTTCTTTTATTTTAGAGACAGGTGATAGCACAGGTCATACTACACTGAGGTCACAAGTTATATTAAAGGTCTTTATGGTCTCCACTACAACAGATGTGTGCTTTCATTAAAGTCTTCCGCTTTCATCCCACGTTGTAAAATAGACAACTGGAAAGCTTAAGTCAACAGAGAAAGTAATGTCTCACTTTCTTAAAAACACAGACTGCCATGAACAATCAAGCTGCTATTTCCAACCTCAGATCTCCATCCCCCAGTTTCCACAGCATCTTTTTATTCCACAACTATGTGCTCTAAATTGTATTTGCTGCCATTATGTGACTGTTACTTGAGCAAATCAGGATGTCCTGATCTTTAAAATGTGATAATTTACATAAGTGATAATTGACAAGCATTGGCTTGTGAATGTTTCCAGCTGCTTCATACGTTACTCCTCCACTGTTAAACAGCTGTAAAAATACTGCATGTAATTTAAAACCTGATGTATGCACATACGCCAAAGTAAAAGGTATAAGAAGGTTTTGCACTACTGTTAAAATTATCGAGACCATGTGATTACAGAATTATCCATAAAATGCTGAGAAAGTATTTGACTCAGGAGAATGGAACAACATCCTAACAGAGTCCAAACATCATGCTGCTGTTCAGCTGGAAACATGTTTCTTCACTGAATAAGACACACAGGAATGAGTATTATTTTCACTTCCTTAAGGATACCAAAACTAGCCTATTCCTGAGTTTTCTATAAAACAGTTATCCAATCTAAAACTGCAACTTCTAATTTTCTTATTCAGCTATCTTAATAAAACTGTTTAAAAGTTTCAGGAAGTTAGCAGTCTTGGGATCAAATCAATATCAAACAGAGTCTGGATATTTTGCAACAAAACTTTACAGAAATGTTATTTGACTTAAAACGAATCAGAATTAAGTTGTTTATCAATAAAATTCAGTTGCATTATCATCACATTACTCCATTATTCAAAAATTTCAAACATAGCTATTACTTCTTTGCTATACTTGATAGCTACAGTCAAAATGAATTTTCTGCCTCAACTCACCTTTTTATTCCAGACATTTTTAATGATGCCATTCTTGGGAATAGAAGTGAGTGAAGAATGCAAACTAAGATATTTTCTCTCAAGAAACAACAAAGCATATGTTCGTAGTCTAAACAGACCAGCATGCTGGGCAAGGCAGCAATACCAAACACACAGGTCCATTACTATTCCAGACAGTTGAGACTGTCTATTGCTGAGCTGCAATTTCATAGCTTTTGCATTAACAAGTTGTTTCAGACCTCAAGAACAGTCTTGTTCTGAAAATCTAATAAATCTGCTCTGCTGGCATAAAGTAAGAGAAAACAAACTGAGCACTTTTTCCTCATTATTAGTTTCTAAGACAGCAGCTTAACACTCCATTCAGGCACATGAAGATACACAAACCAAGGAGTTTTCATGTTGGGCATGATTAGGAAACACAGAAACTATGTAAGATGCATATGGGAGCTATAGTAAGGGTACAGAAAGTCATACTGTGCTTGGCCATTACACTTCAAGTTTCACCTATTATTGATAATCAGAACCCAGAGCAAAATTTCATCTTAGCTAGGTGTCTAAAATTCACATCTTTAAATGCTGAGTTATTGCTACCACCCTGAGTGTACCTTCAAGCTATGAGGTCTACCCAGAAGAAAGTGGATCAACAGGCAAGGCCTGCTATCAGGTGAATGCGTATCAATGCACACTCGGATATAGAAAGGCCCAGTGACAAGTAATTTTGAACTGCACTATTATTAACAGGAGAGACTGTGGTATGAAAAGGACAATCTGATAGCAAGCATAGGAACAGAGTCATCATAAATCATGCAGACTGGCAAATCAGACAGCAGAAAAAGTCATAAATCTTGAACATCTCTCAGCCTTTGGGAAGATGTTTCAGTGTTGAAAGGTATGCTATACTTCACCCGCTTCATATTTTTCTTAGAAAAACAGAAATAAACCAGTCCGACAGTGACAAAACTGTTGCACCCTTAGGGATTGATTAGTTCTTGTATGTATTCAACTGTCACTTTGCACAAGTGTATCCAATACAGATGTTCAAGTACAGATAACAGAATTTGAGTCTCCAAGTCTGGAGGCCAACTACATAGGATAGTAAGGGACAAGCTATGTCATAGAAGTTGCTATACAGTTCTTCCTCTTCAAACTCTGCTTGTTGTTTAATATTCCCAAGTAGCATTTTCATCTCTGGTACCTTTTACAGTCAAGGAGAATAAATAATGCCTCCAGAAGGTGACTCTCCTGGCCTCTTCCAGGTGCCTCTCTTAGGATGGGTGAATCATTTCAGAATTCCTATTTCTCCCCCTTGACTAAAACTAGGTGAAGCAACTCAGATGAATTAGCCAATTAGTTCAGACTAGAATGTCAGGTATAGAGTTTTAAATTACATGAAATGAACATGGCTGTATATTTTAATTAAGATGTTGCTTTAGATCAATGGAAAAAAATTTACATTTTAATTAGCATCTACATCACTATAGAATTTTTTGGTGGTGGTGGTGGAGACATAAAGGAAAGATTTTATCTCAAAGAAGGAGGAAAAAAAAAACCATTCAGATATTTTACTCAAAAATTGATACCACTATAAAGGAAACCAATTTGGGAATTGTATTGTAAGTAGAAAAATATTTATAAACAACTAAATATTGATGCTTGAGGAAACACAGCAGCACAGAAGCATTATTATTTGAACACAGTCTATAAAAAAATACCTCTGGAACAGTACTGTAACACAAAACAGTAAATGTGAAACAATTTTCAGAAGACCTATTAGTGACTACCAGTTTTGCTCGATCAATGTCATATGTTTTTTTTTAAGACATTACAAGAGATAGCATAAGGCAAGAGACAATTTTAAGGAATCATAGCTCAATTAATAGGAAGTAGAAAAATTGTACTGTTATCTTCGTGTCTAGAAGAAAAAGGCTTTGGACTCTATTACTGAGGCATTAACACACCAGATTAAAATTTAACAAGAATAATAGCAATAAACAGCGGTGTTAGAAAACACTTGCTTGGCCATTCAAAATGAAAGTAGAAGAAGGATAGAAAAGATTACCTAAATGATACTAATTAGCTATTAATCTGAAGCTTTCAATGATAAATTAAAGGGGATTAAACATCTTAAGGTAAAACATTCATAACTAATACAGTCTTTTTTCAACATCTTATCTACATCTGAATGCTTCAAGTACTCTCTGCCATACTCGAGGCACGAACAAAGCAAGTGGCCTCATTTTTACATGTTCTGTATATTGTTTCACTCCTGCAGTTACCTTGATATTTCTTAACAATATGCTGCAAGTTTGCTACCCGTTATATTATCTCCACAAGAGCAGAAAGACAAGAATTAATTGGAAATATCAGAGAAAAACACAGAAATCGTTACAGTACATGGGTGAGCTGGTGACTAAAACATACATGAAAATAGGCAGCCTGGAGGATCTGGAGTTTCTTAGAAAAACAAAGAGAAATTGCCTCATCTGCAAAGGTGATATTCAAAAGCATATCCCGCATCAGGAGGACTGACTCAGTGCCAAATGGAGTAAGACCTTGCTTCTAGACACAAAGCTATTTGAGATTACTTTAACAGAGAACACTTAAGTAATCATATTTGATGAGTGAGACTACCTCATTTATCAAAAATCTATGGTTAAATTTAATTTTCCATGTGAGTCAAAGACAGCGGTGGCAACAGTGCTTGTTGTTGCTGATCTGTGCCTGTTGATGCCTTCTGAAGTGGAAATGATGGATGCCACATGTTCTAGCTATGATTAAATTTGCTTTGACAAAGCAGCATGGAAATCTGATTTTCAATAGACTCTTGCATTTCACCCAGTGCTGAGTAAACAGATACACAACATAATGCTATATGGTTGTCAAGCTGATGGCTAATTCATTGTGCCAGTCCAATCAATCTATCCATTAAAATATTACCTGTCAATATGAAGCAGGTTCAGTTTGGATATTGTGTGGAAACCAGAAGCTGTTTAGAAGTAAACATTAAATCTGAATGTATGTTAAGTTATTTCTCCAGGTTCTCCCAACAGTTTCAGTAATGAGGTTGGCAGATTTTTGTTGCTGTGTACTTGACACTTCTCAAATGTGTCATCATCCAATTATGCCACACAACATACAGAAGCCCTCTCTTTCTGCACTACTGCTTGAAGAGAACGAAGCAGAAAACAACATTAAGAATACAGTTCATATAAATGTTATAATCCCAACCCTTGAAAAAACTGTACCAATACTGATTTCAAAGAGATACGCCCTTCCTGCCTTGACTGACTAGGAATACAAGCCAGCAAAACAGGCACAAAAGATGTT
Source organism: Gallus gallus (assembly GCF_016699485.2). NCBI lineage: Eukaryota > Metazoa > Chordata > Aves > Galliformes > Phasianidae > Gallus > Gallus gallus. Next base: position 145,711,344 of record NC_052532.1, read on the forward strand.
GACCGCACAGAGCTCAGGCACTGTTATTTAATATTTTAGTTTTACCATTCATATGGGGGAAATTGGAATTATTACTCACTAATCTTTACCAGCAGCAGCTTGGTCAACATTCCTCCCATTTCCACAGTGTCCAAGATGTCCTGTCAATTGTCATAACCACACATTCATGATGCTCTCGGCATTACCTCTGCTATCAGCATTCAGCTCCTCACCACACAGTAAATCACCACAGTGTGGCAAGTAGTATGAGCATATAACGAGTATAACCTGTAAAAGAAGTCTAAAATATCAGTGTAATGACTTTTTTCTCTTTTTATTTGCAAAAGGCTGTCTAGAAACATAGTATGTATGCTAAATTGTAAAAAATAAAATCATAAAAAACCAGCACTTTGACAGCGTCAAATAGAGAGGTAATTAGAGAGTGTTATTTTAAGTTTAATTGAATCATGATGAAAAGAAAAAAAAAACATGCTAAGAAGCATTAACAACCACCTCCTATTCTTCCTATTCCCCTGCTATTCAGATCTTCAGAGCTAAAACACATCTCTGAGTTAATACAACCTCCTTTCCAAGAGAAAGAGGAAAGGAGAAGATTCATTTCAAATTACACCAAGAGAAAGCTGGAAGCCTTTGGCTCATTGTCACATGAGCAAACAGAAGGTACACCCAGTTCTTGGCTTTATCAGAATACTACAATATAATTGTGCTGTAGGTTTTTTTTTCTTTGCAGAAACCGAAGAGATACTCCAAGTTCTTGTAAGTTTATTCAAGGACTTTTGCTGTCAACCTAAGACAGAATGAGACGGCTGTCATTCTTGACAGCAGTGCCCATCAAAAATCTGCTAGGCTGCTCATACAGTACCGAACACACACAGAACAAAATGAACGAGTACTGAACTTGAGCATTACCTTGGGCCTCTGAGAAAACTACTTCAAGCTTGAAATAAGATAGCTACAGTATGTTTGTAAGTGGTTCATCTGTATTTGCATTATTTTGAAACACCTGTTCACTTGTTTGCCTGTGGTCATGCTACTTGGAGCTGAAACATGAAATTCAAGAGCCCAGTTACTCAAGCACCTCGTCTCTAACAAGGATAGCGCAAGAGAAGAATTGTATACAGTGGAATAAATCTTATAGACAAATTTTACAAGATTCTCTAAAGTGTGCTTAATCTTGACATAAAAAATTAGTAAGTGTGGAGATTCTGAAAAATGAGCAGATGAGCCTGAGGTTTAAACCCAAATCAAAGCCAGAAAGATTGCTGTCAATAACCTTATTTGTGAAAAGATGGATCGTGTCATTACCATTTATTTTACATGTGCTGATTACATTTCGTGACTGATTATACTTTGTGACTTGTTGAAAAGATAGCTATATTTATAGAATTTGCATCCAACATCTCACAAACTGATAAAGGCAGATCTACATCAAATCATGCATTACAGGATGCACACGCTTATGGCAGTTCTATCTCAGACTAATATTTACGCTGGTTAGACAGAGTGACTTGGGTCCAAAGGAATGCAGTTTTGTAACTGTAAAGGAAAAAAAAGAAAAGAAAAGAAAAAAGAAACCAAAGTTGACAAACTCCATCTCTTTGCAGTCCTAATTACACCGTTCTTAATTCCGCAGCAGCCCTGGTTGAAGATTTTCCCAATGTCATCTGCAGACATTTGCACTTTGGTAAGGACATATTAGGTGTCCCAGAACTATCTCATGTATTCAGTTCTCATATATTCAGATGTATTCTGGAAGACTGTTCTCTAGAATACTAATCTGTTTTCACACAGAATCTGTTTAAAGAGACCTTTCCTGCTGGGTGAGGGTGTGGGGAGGTGAACACGTGCTGTCAGTAGCTCTCATTTGTATCTGGGAAGCATTTCTTCCTCCCCTGGCTCTGGGCATCCTGGTGGAGAAGCCTTCTATGAAGGTGGTATCATTTTTATCCACTTCAAATAAGCTACATAAGCACAACTTCTGTCATAGTGTCAATTTTCTGCACATTTTGTTAAGGAAATTTTCTTTTTTCTTTTTTCTTTTTTTTTCTTTTTCCCCAGCTAACTCTGCTGAGATTCCTCTTTATTTAAAATCAGCTGAAGTTAAAACCAAGTATTAATATATCATATTCAAAATAGTCTCAACACAGCTACAAGTATCTGTAACAAGGTAAAGAACTAAAAGAAAAAATGGATTTAGCTTGTCTATACCAAGATCAAATCTGAAAGCTTGCCCTTCTATCCAGGTGACTTTAACACACTCTGTGAGACTTCCTGCACACCCTACCCGAACAGGGATAATCCTGGCTTCTTTACGGAGAGCCCACTGTGAGTGACATGTGCCTTCACAGATAAATAACTTCCTCTTTGCAGTTCCTTGGGGGTCCAGATAGAACTAAGTTTCCCTCCTTGAAATGTGTTTATTAGTTCTCCCCCACCTGCCTTGCCTCCCAGCCCCCCATAATTTAATTTCTTTTAATTTATTCAGGGGACAGTTTTGCCACTCCTTGAAAATAACCCTCCTCTCGCTTCCTCAGATATGCAAATGTCGCCTTGTTAGATTAGGTGTCATCTCTTGAGCAGTTAATCAACAGCTTCCCTTTTCAGTTGGGGTTGTACTCTTCTAGATTCCCTCCCTTATATAAATCAAAGCACGTTTCAATCTGAAGAATTTCCACCCCTTAAAGCTTACAGTTTGTACCCGTGTTCATTCCCAAATACACCTGGGACAAATATTCAACTGGGAAACATGTGAGAAGGTCTTCATAGGTTCGTCAGTGTGAGGAAGATACCTGTCATAAACTGCTCAGGGGTGGCAGTGGGCTCAGGGGGCTGACCCTCCTCCATCTGGCTAATGGGATGGATAAAGGACATAATTCCCAGCAGCATTGTGCTGCTGCAAGTTAGACAGCTTAAAGACAGACAGTCCTGCATGCATTCTAAGGTCTAGTGCAAGACACAATAACAGAATGAATGAACTTCAGAAACACGAGAGTTGAGGCCAATTTTCCCAGACCCTTTAGAAGGGACTGCAGCCTGGAACTGCAAAGTCTGACCACTTTGAAGAAAATTCAAAACCTCCATCCACCCATTGCTGCACAAGTTTCTGACTAAGTTTCTGTGAAATTTTTCAAGCTGGAATTATTGAAAATGATATTTGATGAACAAAAAACACCAGTAGAGTGCAGGAAAATATCAAACTTAAGCTCTGGGTAAATATACAGCAAATAGGAAAGCATTAATTCTTGTCAAAATAGACTCTGATAGAAAAAAAATGAGGAGCAAGGAATACTGTTAATCATGTCTTAACCGATTAGCATTAAAGCTAAGAGATAAATTAACCACTAGACATGAAGTAGTAGCACTTCTCTCAACACCAACACAAACAGAACTGGCAAATTTATCTTTGACAAAACAGATACACCTCCCATAATTAAAAGGAAAAACAGGGTAATATTTAATGAAAGCAGAATGAAACACTATCACCAGTAGCAGACAGAAGGAAGAGAAAGAGCAAAGGATAGGGGTTTAACAAACTACAAAAAGCCTAATTCAAAAACAAAAGCTAATGATAACAAACAAAAACATCCAAATATCAGCACAAAATGTTTTCTTTAAGGAAACTTTAAAGTCATAAATTCATCAGAAGAAACTCTCTGAAAGCCAGCTTTGACAGAATAAGAATACCTACTGATTTGGTTAATTGAAAAAAAACATGCCATTTTTAAAAGGAAACTTGAAGTAAGCAGGAAATGTTATTTTCTTAATATGAAAAACCGTAGTGATCATATTAGCTATATCTGCAATAATAGGTGACAGCTGTTTGCACAGGTAACACTTTCTATTTTTAATTATTGCTTCCAATTTAATTCCTGCTTGCTGCAGCAGCACAGTTAAATTGATGTAGAAATCGAGATGGGTACTGGTCATTGACATTTTGGAAGGGATAAATATATATCTTCCAAAATAAAATAGAACTATCCTTTCCTCCTCTGAAGGAAAGCTCTCACATTAATTCTGAATTTAGAACTTCCTTGCAGTGTTTGAAGTTCCATCAGAATTACAATTTCTTAGGTTCATTAACCAAAAAATAGAATATTTAGGGTACACTTTAGGAACCTGTCACTGATAGTAAGTCTAGCTGTTGTAAAACAGCCCTGACTGAGGGACTTTTACCTTAGTTTTCCTCAACCACTTCTTCCTGCTCCTCTTCTTGAGCATTGTTTCCTCCATGGACCACAGCGCCTTCAAGGGTATCCATGCTCTAGCACGGGCTCTCCTACAGGCAGCACTCCTTTTGAGGGTGCCTGTAAACTAAGGTTTTCTGTGTGTTGTAGTCCCTTTGGAAGTGTAACTCCTTTGATGTGGGTCCTCCACAGAGGGCAAGCTCTTTGAGTTGAGGGTGCATCTTCTCTAGCATGTGTCCTACCTGAGCTACAGCCCCTTCAGGGGTGTATCTGTTTCAGCACAGCGTGCTTTCTGTGGGCTGCAGCTTCTCTCAGAGGTTTCCTTGCTCCCTCATGGGTCCCTCCACAAGACACAGTTCCCCTTGGGGAGTTTCCTAGCTCCAGCACTGGTTGCCTGTAGATCACAGTCCCAATAGAAATGTTCCTCCTCTGCCACCGAGTACTTCTTTGCAGCTCCTCTCTCCACCTGCATCTCCAACAATGTCCCCTTCCACACCTCTCTTCCAAACACATTTATTCCTACATGTATCTCCTCCTATATATCTTACTCCTGGCAGCTGAGACTTTGTCTTAAATACGTTTATACAGAAACACTCTTGGTTTAAATTTGGGCACACGCTGAGGTGTTTCAGAGCTGGCCATCTACTACAAGGGGTACCCCACCAGCACTCAATTACTGAAACTTTGCCCTCGTGAGGCCCCATCTGCAGTACTGTGTCCAGGCCTGGGGCCCCCAGTACAAGGAAGACAGGGAGCTGTTGGAGAGGGTCCAGAGGAGGGCCACTAAGATGATCAGAGGGCTGGAGAACCTCCCCTATAAAGATAGGGTGAGGGAGCTGGGCTTGTTCAGTCTGGAGAAGAGAAGGCTGCGGGGTGACATCATAGCAGCCTTTCAGTACCTAAAGTGAGCCTATAAACAGGAGGGGAGTCAACTCTTTACAAGGGTAGATAATAGCAGGACAAGGGCGAATGGTTTTAAGTTGAAGGAGGGAAGATTTAGGTTGGATGTCAGGGGGAAGTTCTTTACTATGAGAGTGGTGAGGTGCTGGAACGGGCTGCCCAGAAAGGTTGTAGATGTCCCGTCCCTGAAAGTGTTCAAGGTCAGGTTTGATGGGGTCCTGGGCAGCCTGGTCTAGTATTAAATGTGGAGGCTGGCAGCCCTGCCTGCAGCAGGGGGGTTGGAGATTCATGACCCTTGAGGTCTCTTCCAACCCAAGCCATTCTGTGGTTCATTCATATCAAATACACTAGAATTTCAGAAAGGCACAAAATATTTCACATCTTCGCTGTAATGACAACATGGTAAAATTGTACCTAGGGACTGTAGAGGCAGAACACAGAAGCAGGATTTTTCTAACAAAGGGCATCAACTCCAAGAACAATACTTGAGGTGCTCACACTTTGGTAAAGGAATAACAGAAAGACGGTTCTTGAAAGACTCACAAGTGAACTGACAAGGTGTTCATTAGTTTTGACATGTCTTCTACCACTGGATGTTGCTTTTGATTTTTACTTATTTTAATGTAAGCCTTTAATTTCCATTTCACTGTTTCATACCTAAGGACATACTAAAACAAGCAAACAAGCCTTAGCACGTGGACTACACCTGAGAACATTTAGTATTTTCATTTTATACTGCAAATTATGCATGATTCATCACCACTTCACATCCTACTGCTTCTAATTAGCTAGCTAACACTTCAGAAAACCAACAACACCAAAGTAGCCTGGGACTTGAATTTCAGTAGGAAGAAAGGAAAACTGCTGGGTGAAATAAGCCATCCAATGTTTTTATCTTGGGAAAAAAAAAAACAGTTCAATTTTCAAATGAGCATCTCTAGAGTGTTTTGCTCTTTTTGACACAGATCTATTGTCACTGGTAGCTGACATTATTCTTACAGCATTACATACCATTAAGGGGCTGAACAGTGCAATGAATTTGTTGCCATCTTGGCTCTATGAAGTACGTTGCGTTTCTCAACACAACAGACTGTGTTGCATACTATGTTTTTATTGGTGGCTTGTTTGTTTGTTTGTTTGTTTTTCAATTCCACAAGCATCCTTTTTGCTCAGCGGGGAAGACTGCATGCAATTTACCAGCACCATGGCTTCTCATGCCAAAAACGATCTCCAAACTTAAATTGCTTTTGTCACTATGCAGTTGTAAAATAATGCTCTGAAATCTTCTGTTGATTCAGGAAGCAGTTTTCCAGGCAAACAAATCCAAACATTTGAAGAAACACAAGTAATTGAATTAAAAAAAAAGAAAATGCAGGTTCACTTTTCCGTCAAGATTAATTTGATTCTAGATTATTCAAACCTTGCAAAAAAAAAAAAAAATCTAAATAATTTACCAATTAGCAACAGACTATGAAGGAGGATGAGCCAACATTAATGCATTACCAGCGATAAGAAAACCCAGTAATACTTTCTGCCATTTACTACAATAACAAAATCAAATAACTTCCACATCAACTTTTGCTCTGACCCATTGCATTTTGATAGGTGGCACTGATTAGTAAATTAGTTGCAGCTCTAAGTTTTCATCTGACCATCCAAAATCAACAAGAATTTTATTGTTATTCAACCACAGTCAGGCAAAAACATTGGTAAATATAAATCATAATGTTATCAAAAGCCCACAGCAGTGAAAGACTGAATATGAAAAAAAGAAAAAAAAAAGAAAGGTTTTGTGCAAGAACAATTTATCAGTGATAAATAAGCAATATGCCATGAAGGTTTGCTACATAAATCAGGAAAGAACTGGCTGTGACAATGTGAGTCTGACTAACACCTTAGTTACCGGCCTACATCAGAGACCTCACTTTGCTCCCAGTGGTTGTGACTGAATATTTTCTCCTCCTGCATTGCATGCCCCTGGCCAAGGTCAGGCCCAGCTCCACTGTCCATTACGAGAGTCAGAGGTACAAGGCACCCTGAATGAGAGAACTGTAGCATATGCCTTGTTACAAACCACTGTATAAACTGCTCATGACACACATCATTATCTTTTACATTAAAAATATAGGAAGGTTAAACAACATACTAGACAGAGCTTATCTATCTCACTGATACGGCAACACATTCCAGCATAAGGTACATCTGTCTAACGCTCGGCTATCGGTATTGGGCAAGCTCTAATAACCCTATAATCAGGTATTTTGCATACATAGCTTCAAATTATAGTGAATTTATAGAGTAGTTTTTAATCAGCAGCTAAAATGAATTCTTTTGTTGTCAAATATTAGCATTTTTTCATCTTTAAATTCATGCGTGAAAGTCTTACTGATGATACAATTAAGACTTTCGGCTACAGAAGGAGTATGGTAATTCCAACAGACATTATTTGCTTTACAATTAAAATACCTGAATAATTCTCATGCTCAGTACTTTCTTTTCTAGATATTTGTTCACTCAGGACACTCAAACTTTAATCCAAATTAACCAAACATTTGGCTTAAAAGTTCTTTAGTTAAATTATTTCAAACTCCCTGATTTGGAATCTCACTGAGCACAGTTAGACTTGCCTCATTTTTTAAGTGAATTAAAATAAATCAAATTAAGGCCAATGCAATTCTGAAGTAGAAAGGTTAAACAAGAATTTTATCTAATTTAACTAACTTAAATTCGGTCATTTAGTAAATTCGAAGAGATGGGACCTAATTTAATTAATCTACTTTAAAAATCAATTTGGATTAGTTTTCCTGAATGACCCTATATAGACAAACTGGTGTTCTCCTAACACAGATAAAAGTATTATTGTGCTACCCTGCACGGACTGATAAGAGATTATTAGCTCTTAGGTAATAAAGTGCTGAATCAGCTAACAGATATCCCAGCTGGCAGTGTAATTATGCATCTCTGCTGGACCGATCAAACTGCTATGAATTATTATCAGTGAAAGCATGCAGAGAAGTAAAAACTTCCTATGGATTTTCCATGCTTGCTGTCCTGGAATGACTGTGTTTTGGTACTGATTCCGGTTATTGAAATAGCAGAGTAACAGCAACCAGTTGCCATCAGCCAAGCATGCTCCTTTGGCAATGCTCACCTAAGATGTGGGCGACACAAGAGCCAGCTTTCAAGAGTTACCAGGAGAGACCATGTCCTGTCATGTTCAGGTGTTGGATGGATATTCCCAGATCTAGATCAGCTCCTACACGTCCTGTGCATGACAGACAAATTCAGTAGCAGTAAATACTGGGCAGGGGGACATAGAGTAGCATGCTCTGCTATACCCTGGCACCTGTCTTGTAGGCACAGAGTTTACAATGAAGGCCATACTCACAGGTTGCATCCACATCCATGTACCTTCAGCTACTGAAGTACAAGGAATGGGGAGGCTCTCTTACATTTTTCACAGTACCCTATATTGACTGAAAGAAGTATGGTTCATCACCTGCTACAACCCACTTAGGAGAATGGTGAACACCAAATGAATACTTAAAGTAGGTGTTTTAATGCTTTCTGTTCCTTCTGTTAAAACTGTTGCATTGTAAAGGTGCAAAAAACAACAAATAAGAAAAAAGAAAAGCCCTCATTCTGAATTCAGAGACAGGAAGACAATAGCACCAAGTCACTGCAAATGAGCAATAAGAACATTTAACTTGTGGGCATAGAAACTGAAATCCCAGATCTGACTGTCAGAACAGTGATATGACCAGAATTATCTGCACGAGCAATCCTGAAGGCACCTTTCTTCCTGGTGAATGTCCAACCAGCAGACATCCAAACCATGCTCCATACTAAACACTTGCGCCACAACTGTCTCTTCCTGCTCTGAATCAGGAGCAACAGTGGTCCAGGCGCTTTGGCTTTCCCTATTACGGGTATGCTGCCTTTTATGGAAGGAAAGCATCTAATTCCTACTCACCACACAGCTGAAACCTGTAAGTCTAAGTGCTCTAGCTTGAAGATCAAAGTTGTAAATTAGGGAAACTCTTCTAAAGCTGAAATCATTGAGTTCAGTACTAAGAAAATCAAATGAACAGATCTATCCTTACCACTGCCCCAGCAGGATTGCAGGAAAAAGCAAAAAATCTGATACAACTCATAGTCACATATGGTAACAAAACAGAATTTTTTTAAAAATATGACATAGAATGTAGGTTCTCAGCTGTGGAGACAAGTGACCTCATCTTTCAGTCTCTGTGTCCCTTATGGGGCCAGAGTACACCTGAGTATTTGCTCTGCCTCTTACCACTTACCAGCTAATATCCAGAAGTTTCAGATCTAACACACGTATATAAAAATAGATTGGTATTTCTGTCTCTGAAGAATGCTTTTAGAGTTCCCAAACCTGTCACTGATTCAGTTGCATCCAGTTATCTAAAACTACAAAAATAGCTGCCTACAATTTGACAGAAGAAGCCGAGAGACTATCAGATGCTTAATGTGACAGTCCTCTACAGCTCTACTCTACTGTGGCATTGCAAAGTACACAGCAGGGAGCACGAGCCCACACTGGATCTCCTACGTTTAGCTACAAATAAATCTAACCTCTGTATTTTGTTCACCATAGCGAAAAGGAGCAAGCCTCAAGTCTTTCACACAAACACTCTCAAAATCAAACACATTACAAAACAGCAGTGAGAGAAGATTGCAAGGATTGCACTGGCCTGTTTGAGAAGACAACAGAAGGCTAAGGCGTTCTTGTTGAGGAAATTCCCATGGATTCTACCGTTTCTTGCATTTCAACTGAGACATCTTCAAATATCTTTGATTTATCTGCCTTTCCAAACTATGTGAATAGAACTGTGCTGTTTAATTACTTATATCTAAATTCCATCATTCGTAATAGTTTCTGAAATGACCCCAGAATGTGGCTGTACTGTTTTATTTCACTATTTTCTTAGTATTCTCATCTTCAACTACTATCAGCTACTCAACTAAAATCACCTTCCACTTCTTTAACATTTAGAATCTTAGAATGGCTTGGGTTGAAAAGGACCACAATGATCATTGAGTTTCAACCCCCCTGCTACATGCAGGGATGCCAACCATTAGACCTGGCTGCCCAGAGTCACATCCAGCCTGGCCTTGAATGCCTCCAGGCATTTAAAGCATTTATGCTTTAACATTTCTGAAATTTCCCACCAAAACATCTTGCCTTTGGGTACCAAACCAAGAACACTTAATACTGTAATGCATACAAACTGAAATAGTTGCATCCAAAAACTACTGAACCAGAAGTTTTGACTAGAGCAGATATTATATAGCTTTGTGCCCATATACCAGTTTCACAGAATCATGGAATGGTTTCAATTGGAAGGGACCTTAAGGATCATCTAGTTAGAATCATTGAGATTAGAGAAGACCTTCGAGATCAAGTCCAACCATCAACCTGACTTACTGAATCCCATCATCAACCACCCTGCCATAGGCAGGGACACCTTCCACTAGATCAGGCTGCACAAGACTCAATTCACTCTGACCTCAAATTTGCTCAATTCCACCAGATTTGGAGCTCTCACTTTTTATGCTTTTTTTGCCATCCTAATTTCTAACACGTTTGAAAAAGCATAGATGAGCACAATCAAATTTTCTTCTTCATCTTTAAATTCAGCAAATAGAAACACATTACAATTAAGTAAATATTTAACAGCTAACTAGCATTCGGAATGAGTGCACGTTTACTGTGCGAACTTCATGCCTTAGAGGTACTTCACTCTGTACTATGTATACATATGGCATAGAAGAAGAGGAATGTACTCACCTACAGGCTCCATGATAACCTTGACAAAGTAGTGTTTTACAGTTCTCACATTACTAGATACAAAGAAGAGTTTTAAACCACCTAAGTCAGAATCATTTTCTTCTAGAGTTGCAAACCTGTGCCATTTTTTGGAGCTCACACCATCTTGTGATGCTCTAATATTTGTATTCTGCAGTGAGGACTTTCAAACAGGTGAAGATATATTTTTGAACAAACTATACTCAAGAAAGAATCAAAGAAACGAGGTGATGAAATAAAACACCTGAGTAAAAGAATAAGACCCTATACTGCTTGTTTCAGTTCCACTGCTAGTAGTCAGCAGCTCTTTAGGACTTCTTCATACAAGAAAAAAGCACCATACCATGAGCCATGCATTGATTACTTTCTTGAAACAATTATATAACTTCACTCTAAATTTTTTTCTTATTAGCCATCTGACTGTCTGCATGTACATCTTTACACACTATGGATAGCAAAACCCATTTGATCTAAATACGAACATAAATGTGAACTGTCAATTTTTTTATTGCTGCTACTAAAACAAAAATATAAGTGGAAGTGATAATTATGCCCAAATGGCTATTTCATTAACTGGATTCTTACGCAGTTCTTCAGAGTATCATAATGACAGTCATCAATTCTGGCACTCAAGGACAGCAAATGATTCATAGCCGACTACACTGAACTAATTAAAAGCATATTCCATAGTGCAAGATGAAAATACTGTCATCTGCTCTAAGGAGGGCAGAGGTGACAATTATGCTGCAGAAACATTTCAAGCAAGGTTCTTACCTGTGGAAATTGAATACATCCCAAGTAAAAGTCAATGTTCCCAGCATCTGCACAGATGACAAATCTGCTGCTCAGAATAATCAAATCAAAGGGAAAACAAGATGGAATTAAATTAGGAGTTTTAAATTCAACAGCGGTATCTAGGCTCCTGCATAGCACTATTCATTAGTGAATATAAAGGTGTTTGACTGTAATTACACAAAGCTAATAATTAATCTATTTCAGTATATAATTTACCAGATGTTTTTACAATTTTCTACACTAAAAAGATCTGTTGACTTTTAATGAGACTAGTGAAAATAAGCTTCAATTTCTATAATTTGTAGAAAAATGAGAAGAAAAGCATTGAAGATGCTGATGGCAGTGTACTTTCCTCTCGTTTGACGCACTTAAGACCTAATGTAAGGACTCTATTCTCTTTGAAACAGTACGTTGCCACTAGCTTTCTTTCAGAGTTGCAGTGCTTCCCAACTAGGGCTCAGCAGGGATCATGGCCAAAGCAATAAGCAGGGTTTATATACTGTACTGTCAGGCAAAACAAGGAGGCAGGCACACAAGGAATATGAACAATGTATTTTCTAGAAGCAGTGCACAATTAGGTTTCTACTTAATATAGAAAAAGGAGTGTGTAATGCTAGAGTAGTGCCATAAGGGCTAAAATCCCTGGGAGTGCTTATGAGACCAAGCAATAGTTGTTCCTAATCAACAGTAGTATTTGCAAAGTGAAAATTGTAAGTATTTGCAAGACACCAGGCAAGACCAGTCTGTTACTGGGAGAGAGTATCTAGTAGGTGAGGTAAAATTCCCACCGATCAAAGCATTAGATTTGTTAAATTGATCAGGATTTGTGGAATGTGCTATCACACTTCTTCCAACCAAACCTGGCTGGGTTTCCCAGCTTTATTGTGCTATAATACAGGTTAATATGGAATAAGCAACTGCAATTTCTTGTCATGTATCTGAAAATGAACACTCTGTTAGGCATCATGCAAAATTTAGGAAAAATCTGAGGCGCAGAAACCTGAGGTTAAGGGCAGAAGTAAGCAAAGAAGAGCAAATAAGCTAATGTGGATCTCAGAGGAACAGGGGCATAAACAAAAAAACTGACAGGCAAAGAAATTTAGAATCAATAAAGATCTTTTAATTTTAAGATACTTTTAATTTGTTTTATTTCTAAATCACTGAAGTCTTTCCAGGCACATACATATGGAAACTATAAGGACACACTTGCAGCTGTTATCCAAAAAGCTGACAAGGATTTGGAATGAGATTAGATACTTCTAAAGATATTAGAAAATTATGTAAGATGATGGGAATTCAAAATTACAATAGATAAGAAAAAAAGAAAAGCATAAAAACCTGCAGTGCCTCACAGAATAAACCAAGAAAGATGCTTATCATGCAGCACTACTAAACGTTATTGGCTTGCTCCAATGCAGCCATTCCTGATTTTCTTCACTGACAATGCTGAAAGTGAGGGAATGAGCAGAACATGTACTTGCATCTGTCCCAGTTGAACTTGTTAGCTTGGGTTCAGTCTAAGAATAAGAAAATCATAGGCATGCAATGTTTTAGTCACTGTTGCTTAACTTTGTTGGATCTCATCCTCAGTCCTCAGTTCCTCACTGACAGCTTGCTGGGCACTTGCAGGAATCCCTGTTTTCTGTGCAACAGGGATGAAAAATCTGACTTTTTTCAGGAACACTGCAAGCTGAGAAATATTTTAAAACAAATGAATGCAAAAATGGGTAATACTGTGTTGAAGCACTAAGATATAAGCCTTTTATAGGCATCAGGAAGAAGATATACACATAAGAAATTCTTTAATCAACTTGAGAGCTGTAAGACAAAGGACACCAACTCATAAGAATGCTAGGGACGTTCAGGGATAACTGAAGTTCTCTGTACACAAGAAAGGCTTTTGAGCCATCTACTTACAATTGAATATGCATTAATTAATGGAAAGCCTGAAGGGATAACAAAGGATTGATGGCAATCATCCCCTGCATAACCCTACAAATGAGCTTGCTTGGCCCACTGAAGACTCAAAGTCAGCACTTACCTCTCCAGGAAGCTATTTTTAGAGGTGCCATGAGGAACGCTGTAAGACAACTCCCCATTCCCTGCCCCAGTGCTGTTATCAATCAGGCCAGTATAATTTCCAGGTGAGGAAGCTAGCAAGAGGCCATATGCCAGGAAGGGATGGAAGTTGGACCCTCCAAGCCCATCTGGAGCCACACAAGGCAGACAGTCACAGAAGGCACAAACCATGAGTTGAGGGGCAAAAGTGGGATGGCAGTGAAACAGGATTTTGGTTTCATTATTTTTTTCCCCACAACTTCCCTGGGAAGAAAATAGAAATGGTTCCCCAAGCTCCAACAGGTCAATGAAGAGAAAGTAAAGGCAAAAAAAAAAAGTGAAAATTTGAAGGGAGGACAGCATGAGTGAAAACTGAACAAGCACAGCTAGAGAAAAGCTATGAGTTTTAAGGGTATTTAAAGGGATTTATAACCAGTCAGGCTCCAAAGAAACTGCTTCCATGCCAAAAGCCACTCAAAGTAATCCACTCTCACTTCTCCCTGCAGTCCCTTCCTGGATAAGGCTGAATCAGCTGATATACATGTTTGTTTGGCAGAGCTCACCTACAAACCGCTTGCTGAAGGAATGCTATTACACAAAAGTGTGATCTTCCAACCGTGGAGAAACATGTGCCTTTCTCAGAAGGAATATTTGCTTCTACGCCAGTTGAAAAGTAGTGGCAGTGATGTGCACACATCCTGTCTCAGAGAAAAATCTTCTTTTGACTCTGGTAGTGAGTTGATAACACATTGATCTGAACAGCATTTGAAGTCAAGACGCCAAATGAAGAACATGTTTCAATTAAGCTTAAAAATAGAGAATGAAATAAAACGTATTGAAGCAATAAACTGATCCTGCACAGGTAATCATTCATACATAAGCCATCACTCTGGGTTTTCAGCATCCTTTTCTACCCACATCACAATGGAAAATGTTGACTGAACACACTGTTACTCCAGCAGTTATACCTTGCACCTATTTTCAGAGATGGTAGAAAAAGGTTTAGACCCTTGCTTGTCGTTATGGTCAGTAAGGAGTGGGGTGCTTCACAGCAGCAATGAGCAATGACAATCCAGTGTGCTGAGCAGGAAACTGCCATGATTAATGCTGCCAACAGCACGTTTAAAATGTCAACCCATATCTCAGATGCAAACACCTCATTCAATTAATTAGGTAACTCCTTAGCCTCAAGACCCAGTCCGTGGGGAGCTTTATTTAGGTAGGACCATAACAAAGTGTTGAAGGCTGTTGAGAAGGATGCGCTAATCATTCCAGGAGACTCTGAAATCTACAGGATGGACAGAAAATGACCCATTTCACTACTGTCTCTGTACAAGCCCCTGCTACATTACCAGCTTTATTGAAATAATCCACTTGCAGCTTTGTGTCCTTTGCCCACAGTTCCAGTCCTGGGGCATACGGCATGCTCTGCCTTCCTTAAACTCACAGGAGGGCCATCAGTGTCACACCTCTGTATTCTTTACTCTTTTGTTCCAGAAACAATTCAAAATTACATGTCTATATTTTTAAAACACCTTTACTGATCTGTAGCAACTCTCTTTAAATCAACACTTCCCTTCAGTATGCATAGACCATCAAAAATGCAGCGGGCATGAAAGGTCACATCATCACAATTCCTTATCTTTAATCAGACTTCCCTTTCCCCCTCTGCTGTAATCACTTTCCATCTTATTTTAGATCTCAGCAGACTTTTTCCCTCCCTCACGCTTGCTGTACTTTTCCTTCCTTTCATTAGGTTATGTGATAAAAAGCTCATCTTGTCCCCATCCCCCTTCAATTACTTCTTGTTTCTGTATCTACGTTATTTAGGCCTGCACAGGATTTTGAGAACATAAAATCCACGGACAATAAAAAATATAAGTCTAATACACCCTGCAATGTCTTATATCACACTACTGAGGACAAAGAAAGGAAGCTTAGGCTCATGTCTGGTAATGAATAAAAGACAAGCAGGATATAACAAGGCTCTGCCCAAGAATCCTTCATGGGTTGCTGTATTAGAAAGATCTGCTCAGATATCTGCAACAAATGAATGAACCTAAATGCACACCTCTTTTGAACTCTAGCTTCCCCACACTGCAAGGAGAGCATGCAAAAGAAATGGAGCAGCACTTTTCTTATGTCAGACCAAAGAAGGGGGGGAGTGGGGGGGCGGAATCTTCAGCAAAAGAACAAAGAAATAGAGACACATCCCAGGGATATACTCCCAGCTATACAGAGACTAGCAATGCCATCAGTCATAGGCGTGGTACCTGTGTGCTGTGACAGATTTTTCTGCATTTTGTGACATTATTTTATTCTATTTTACTCAATTTCTCTTTGTTTTCTGATCTTACTCAAGTGTTTGAAAAACACAATATCCCCAATCACACGAAGCATCTCCCTTATTTCTGAACCTGTCATCTGTTATCTTCATTTGATGTCTCTGAGGTCTTGTAGAAGGCAAAGATCCTGTATGAAAACACTGTCTGTTCACCTTTTCCATGCCATCCGTGCAATTATAGACCTCCTTATAACCACTGCTCAATCACCTTCTTCCAAGGATGATGGAAGGGTCCTGGGTTTATTCACTCACTACTTGCGCAGAAGCTCTCACATACCTTTATAATATTTATGATTCTTACAGCACCTCATCCCAGTCCAAGAAACTGGACATCAAATGCAACTGTTTGTTGCCATTGTTATGCTTACCACTGGGCTAAGAAGATGTGCAACACGAAGAGGTGTCCAAACAGGAGTACTCGACAAACAGCAACTGCCAGGCACCCACCCAGCTGCCGTGCTCCAAGCACACACGTACTAAAAATACCAATGAGCATTTTAAAAGATGGTGCATTCATGCATCACATCACATTTTTGTTGCTGGACAAAACCCAAACTGCATTGCCGCTAGCGGGCTGCGTTAAAATGGAAATCTATTTTACTAATTTCTGAAGTATTAAGTCATGCAGAATGTATGCTGTCCTAGCTATTAAAAGGGTCAGACAACTGTAGGGATGCAAATATATGCATCTTCAAATTCAGGTGGAGATACAGGCTGCCGAATTTAGGGAACAAGATTACATCTCAGACATAAGCTCTTTGCATTTCTAAATTCCTGAATCAGTGTGCCAGGCCACAACCCACTGCTACACTGGATCTGGTACAAGTCTAATTTTCCACACATAGCTCAGCTTTCCTGATAAGGAAACTCAAGTGGAAACCCACAAGGGAGCCTTAGGAACACCTAGTAAAACAGTTCTGTGGCAAATGGCTGTGCTCACAACACAGGCAGTGGGAAGCAGTAGATCCCGCTGAAGTTAAATGCCTGAACTCAGATGAAAATTAGATCTCTGACGTCCGTATCTGTCGCTGACAGCATTTTTTATTAATAAGTAGACATTAACAACAGCAGTCCTCCTATATTGAATGTCAATCTGTATTCCTGTTCCAAGAACAGTTAAGAAAAAAGAAAAGCTAGCATTGCCTTCTAATCCATTTCCTATTCTTCATCCAGCAAAGAACTGCGGTACCTGGGTATCAACCACACGTTTGCTTTCTAGAGCTGCTCAGAGAAATCATCTTCTTTAGTTACCAATACTTACGAACTATCAGTTTTGATGCACTTCTGAGCCAAGGTTATCCTGCCCAACAGATGCTGGATGTGTTTAAGTCCCTCTGCCTCCTTTGGTGCGTGGAAGTGCAGACAAGCAGAACACAGCATGCTTGCAAGGGCCTCAGTGATTTTTGTATGCGCTGCCCAGATGTTACCTACTGCAATAGATTTATTATGATCTCATTAAAAAAAATAAGATTTCTTTTTCTGCTCTTAAAATAATACTCATGGGAAACCTGACCCTCATGAATATTAAATGTTTATACTCACACAAGCAACGGTACTCATATGCAAGTATATAACAACTATTAGGCTGCTAGAAGCATAGATCAGATTCTGCCATGGACTACCTTTAAAAAATTACCCATATTCTCTTCATGCTCCAAGCTCCTAATTCTCACAAAGCTTAGATTAGGAAAGCCTTACACTCAAAGGATCTTACTTTACAAATTAAGTTGCCTGTATTCCATGGCAAGTTGCAAAAGACAAGTTGCAGGAATTGCAGAGAGGTGCTCAAACCTCTGAAATCTTGCTACCAAGTCTTTAATTGATTTGTGTCACTTCTTGTGATAGGCGAGAAACAATTGTTAGTAATAAATTCAAACTGAAGTGTCACGGAATATCTAGAGATAAAATGGCAAGTAATACCATGAGGACTTATGAAAAAAATGCTTATATGTAGTCTTAATTTCCTCATGCAAGGAAGTGACTTCTGATTTTTAGTATAGAAGGTCTTATGCAAGCTGCATAAATCAAAAACAATTTGCCCTACAGCTATTATTAGATAACACCTTAAAAATAAAATAATAAGAGAAGAAAATGAATTACCTGCAAGTGAAAACTGAAAAAAAAAAAAAAAAAAAACCATTAATAGGGCAGGGATGTTGAAATATCCCTGTCAAAATTTGTCTATCCAGAACAATTTATATCCTCTGAGTGCTTCATTTAACCCACACACAAAAATTCAGTCTCCATTTTCTAATGCATGAGGTTAAAAGGAAGGCAATATTTTGCTGGCTATTTATTGGGGCAAGAAACTCTGCACACTGGAGCTGAAATTGGGCTGGGCAGTTACCAGCAGGGCAAGAGGACAGCCTGAAGAGCCTTCCACTGGTACACACTTCTTGAGATCACAATTCTTGTATCTTCTCTTCCTCTGCTTAATAAGTATGTAAATCCATTCTGGGGGCAGAAGTATAAAGAGTGGGAATTAAGTAAGACTCATGGTGAGAGCTGGAGGCGCAGGTTACGCTGTGGCCATGCTACACTAATAACCTCCACTCTCAATGGGCATGGTCTACTGCAGAACCCATTTTGATAGTATGTGCAGCCATGGCTTCACTTCTAATGTCCCAGCATAGATCAAAAAGAAGGATTCAACTAAGCCAATGATGGAGAAAAACTAATTTCATGGTAAAATAATTCTAAAATATATTTAAGGTACATTGGTAAGGCTACTTTAAAGGGAATCTGCATTACAAAGCATGTAAGGGAATTGAAGACTATATTCTAACGTTCTCCAGCTGCTAAGAAAAAAAAAATAGTTATTCTTTATCACTTTCTGACTACGGCATTTTATGTAAACAATTTTCTGAGAAGAAAACTTCTTCGTTCCTTCACTGCATTGCCTTGGTACTTATTTTAAGACAGAATAGAAAGAGCTGCATCCTCTCTATTATTCAGACTTCCTTTTTCCTCTCAGAGGACACAGAAGAACAGGATGTAGAGAGAAGTTTAAAATAATTAACAAAACAGTCAGCCGTCCAAACGTGACTCTTAAGACCTGAAGTTGTTTAGAACAAATGTAAAACTGTCATTTGGATTTTACATGTAACAGTACCAGGAATCACTGCAGAAAACTTGTCAAAGCAGCTGCAGCTAAACTTTGTGCATTCACTGAGCAAGAAATGGAGAATACAGCACTGATGCAGCAAAATTTTCAGAGGAACAACAGCTTATCATCAGACAAAAATGGAATAGATCAGTTTTCAAAGCTGTATTTGTTCAAGAGCAAATTATTAGATGTTTGAACAGTACCCGGGATCCTGAAATTTGGACGTTTATTTTTGACTAGGACACAGAGTGCCCGAAAATATGATCAGAGAACATAGGTTGCCACTGTATTCACTAACAATAATAAGATTAAATTAAAAACAAGTTATAAATACATAGGAGTATTTTAAAACAGAATTATAAGGGTAGAATATTACTAAGACCAATGGAAAATAAATAGTAATCAATTTACCTAACAAAAGCTTTACTGAAGAATGCAATGCCATTTAAAGTCCAAATTTCTGGCTAATGCTCATTTCAGTTTGCAGTGCCAATTTAGACAGAAAGTACATTTAAAATACAGTATTTTTCTCTCATATATGCATCCTGTAAGTGGAGAAGAAAGACTTCTGGCCAGACAAATTCAATTGAAAATCTCGGTATTAAAATTACATCACTTCTCTGTAATTGCAAGGTTCTGTTATTATTAAATACAACACTATTGGATGTAGCATAACTCAGATGTAACACTGAACTTGCAGACCTGAGCTGAAAAGGAGCATTAATTTCATTTCCATAGTAAAAAAAAGAATAGCTGAAATGTATCACACATGGAAATAAATCGGTTCATTCTCATTTCATGCATAATGTGAAATTAAATGGTCAAAAAATGAAAGATGAGAACAATCTGACACCACTCAATTATGCTTTCTTTAGCAACTCTTACTACTCTGCAAGATGTATTTTTTTGTATGTATGTTGAAATTACTTATCAACTCCATGGCCAGTGGCTCTACAAAGGCTTGATTTGGATAGAAAAAAGATGGGAATGAAGACCATAACAGAAAGAGTATTTTTCTTTCCTGTTCTTTTTTTTTTTTTTTAACAATTCTATTTAAAACGTTCTATTTTATGCGCAGAAGCCCGTAGCAGCAACTTATCCTATTGCTTTCTGCGTAATTCTTCATCAAATCAATGTTGGAAACAGCTATTTAAGGAAGTCTCGTAACTGCAGACTTGTATTGCATCTTGATACACACCATGCAGTGCAACCCAATTAACCCTCATCTTCGTCTTGACACTGCTCTGCACCACCTGTCCAAGGAGCAATACCATACCACAGAGAACAAGTTTTACTTATTATGCTCCATAACAGTAAACCACAATTATCTCTGCTTAGCCACGTTTTTCTTGCTTTTCATAAGGAAACTAAGATTACAGTTATTTTTATGGCTATAGTTAAGATTATTATTAGCTTGCTGCTTTTCCCACATCTTAGGGATTGAATTGTGCTACACACACTTGTATTATCTGCTTCCACATTCTGCCTTTACTCTTCTCTGTTTGTTTCATCAACCTACACTGTAGCCCTTCTTTGTCTTTCTAATGGACTTAATGCCACAGAATACATAGAAGTAATAGTAATACGATCGGGGATTTCAAATCCCAAAAATGCAATCTCAAAACATTTTGGTTTCTATACTACCGTGTTGCTGTAGCAAGGAAAAATGTTCACAGCTGAGAAAAAGCTGAGAGTTAAGCACAGAAGCTAGGAGGCAAAATTGGGCTCTGCAAATTTGAACATCACATGCACCTATACGTGACTCTTCATCTGTTTGACTTTAGCATAGTTGTTGGTTTTTTGGTTTTGTTTTGTTTTCCCAATCCAGTTGCACTTTTGTTCTGAGTTTTAGACTTCAGGTTACACGGAAACATATTCCATGGAAGACACCCTTCTAGAATCAGTCCAACAGACTACCGATGCAAAGCACTTCAGTCCTATACGTTGTTGAGCTTTACTTTTGGATCATGCACCTGAGTTAACTGTGGCCCCAGGCAAATCAATTAATCTCACTTTATTCCACTTTCTCTCTCAGAAGTCACACCATTACTCCTTTATCTAGGGGACAGAATCTGTGAGTGATAGTGGTAAAAATTCTACAGGGGAAATGTAGGCCACGATGGCTCTGTTTTCAGTTTTGCTTTTGATACAGGAGGGATGGCACATAGCTCTTGCTAATAATTAATGTGTTTCAAGTGAAATGTTTACAAAGAGAGAATCATTATTATGCAGCTAATGAAAGATGGATAAAACTTGTCGAAATTAATATTATGGGAGAACTAAACTCTTTTTAAAAGATAATGAGGGAAAATTCCAGTGACTTAGACAGACTTGTACATATTTAACAAAAACACATTTTCTGTTCTACCTCAGAGGCACATAATGATGATATTTCCAGGGCTAAATTAACATGGCCAACCTTCTGCAATGTAAATAGGCTGCTATTGATTAAATTAAGCATGGGGTGAACTTAAGCTGTTTTATCTGACTGTCAGTGAATGTTTTGCTGGCTGGGAATGTCCCCAAAGAGGAACAGAAGTGCTTGGAATCGATACTGTCCAATCCAATTTTTTTTCACTGTTATCAAGGACAACTCTGTAATTAAGAAGCAATTCCATTACACTGTCCACCACACCACACTACATAGGGATCAGTCTGAGACAGCTTTTCACGCACTTCGTCCGGTGGCTTTGAATAATGTATTACCCAAGCAGATTCTTAAATGTATATAAAAGAAGGCTTCGTTGTGATTAAATTTTATTTGATGGTTTAAAGAAGAATGCCTTTCATATTTACCTTGGTTTAAGCAATGTCATCCTGAAGAACCCAGGACCTATCAGATACGTTATGTACAGTCATATTGGTCAGAACTTTTTGTTCTGTAATAACCACTATATCTAGGAAATCCTAGCTACATTGCAAAACTTCCCCACTCCACAGAGATAATGCTGCTTACCCATCTGCCTAATTAATACTGCCGTGTTTGACCTGAGATTCCATCTCTGTGCACTCCACAAGCACATTCAGTAGCTCCCCTGCAGCAGGAGTTAAACCACATTCTCCAAATAGAAACGTTCCACCCACAAGTCCCATCTTAGGCCTCTGAAATCTGAAGTTAACAGAGCATTTCCCATGCTGGTCTTATTATTCTACCTCTTCACTATCACCGTATTTATATGAAAGTTAGAAACAAGTTCTCCAGAATTCAGAACGTTTCAAAAGTAAAAGCTCAAAATTAAATAAGGATACGATGTCAAAACAGTTGCTGTGCAAAGGAAAGGTCAAAACGGTTCAGATGCAAGTTTATCTTAAGTTTCTAAAAGTGAACCTAGGGAGCTGATCAGCCTTACAGGCTGCTGGATTTGCTTTCAAATCTAGATTGTCCATGTGAAACATGAACTGCCTAATAAATCATCTCTACATTTGGCAAAGCTATTTTATTAGAAATAAGCACTAAGTGAAAACAGACAAAGTAACGTTATTGAGATTTCAATACATTTCTTTTAAAACAAACTGTACTACAAAGACTTCAATCAAATGATTTTGTCCACATGAACTGTTTATTAAAATTGCCACTTATCTTGGCAAAGACTATTGATTGTTTAACAACATTTAATATTGGATTGTTTATTTTCAAACACAGTAACTAGCAAATCATTTCTACACGTTCCTTATTGACAAGCTGTTTTTGTATTAGACACAATAAGAAATACATATTTTAGGATACATTTACCTGTAAAAAATGATGCATTTCTCTAGTGGGCATCTTGTGCGTATCTCAAAAAGGACTTCTCAGAATGAAGAAGATAGCACAGCAGTTTGGAAAAAATGGAACATACTTTTATTTATTTAATTTAACCTTATTATTCATTAATACTTCAATACTCTGCAGATCTGCTTTTTCTCCCTAAACATTTGAGCAGCATGTGGTTCCAGAAGTCCTGCAGGTCTGGGGAACTTAACTGGAACTAAGCTAGCTGAAAGTGGATTTGGAGCATGATGGAAACTGGGCGAAGGTTAGGATGACACAATCAGGAGTTCCTTAAATTCTATCCAGGTCCCACTCTACACCTATCAGCCTTGGTTGGATGCAGCTATTAGCTGTTTCAGGAGGAGAACAAAACCAGCTTAAAATTAGGTTATTATTAGAAGCCGATGTCTGTGTGGAAGGAAGGGACAGCTTATTGCAAGCTTGGCAGGATACCTAGGAATGAAAGAGAAACTCTTTACTCAACATAAAAAGGCGCAGCTGAACCCCATGGTGGAGAGTTCATGAACTCCTTGCATTCAAGAAAGGGAATATTTTTAGAGGACCCAGCAGTCCTGAATGTCATAGAGAAATTGATAAAGGTAGCAAAGAACAAATTAGAAATGTCCTTAGAACAAGGCTAAACATTGCTGCTCCCTCTTTAAGCTCTGTATTTGAAATAAATAAAAGGAAACTGAAATAGCAGCAATGAAAGAAGCAAGCATGTGAAACAGAAGCAATGACTCTACGTTGGGAATGAGCCACTTGCAACTTGCTGATATGGAAAAATATATTGGTAAATTTATAATAAATAATTAATAGCCATAATGCAGGTTGAACCTTTTCTTTCTGAAATTGCAATGCATCTATTACTTAGTCCAAGGAAGATGCTGCCCAGGACAATGTTTTTAATCTGCTATCCTGTTTCTGACTGCATCCAGTAATAGAGAACTAAAAGACACAATAAAAATAGCCCAAACTTGGAGCACTTTTTCCTTCACATACCCTTCCAATTTCAGTAGATATTTCAGCTCAGAAACTGCCTGAGCCAGAGATGGTATCTTTCTGTTTAATAACCCTCAGCAGATTTTTCTTCCATCTACTTCTCCCTTTCAATCCATGAGGGCTTTTTAGCACACAAGTAAGTATTCTGCAGTAAAAAAATGTCACTATTTCATTAAGTTGTGGGAAAAAGAGTCTTTGCATGTTTGTTGAACCTGCCACCTGCTGACATTTAATAACTCTTGGTTCTTGTATTACAGAGGCTAACGAACAATCATGTCTCATATAAAGTATTATTCAGCTAGAACATTGTTTTACAAATTCTCAAAAGATACCTTTCACTAGAGGCAAGAAATCTAGAGAAAAGAATTGGTGCAAGTAACAGTAGAAGTATTCTTTACATATATTGCTTTTTTCCTCCTGTCTTATTCTAGTTAATCTTTTGGTACAGTGTTCTAAGTGTTTATTACGTACCGCATTCAGAGTTGTCAAGCTAAGACCTACAAATATGCTTGCTATGCCTTCATTCTGTAACAGGCTTATCGTTTTGTAAACAGTAACCTAAAGGGATAGGACATTAAGAGAATGACCAGCCTCATCAGAGACAATGGCACAGTCTTCCTAATACGGGGAACTTACATGGAAGAAGAAAAAATATGTCATGGATGTCCTTAATTCATTTCTTTTTTCCTATACAAGCAATAAGCTAATTATGTATCCTTGCTTAAACAGCATTTATGTTTGAGACTTACGTGTGAGACTTAAAAAACAACACACACACACACACACACACACGCACATAAAAATAAAAATCCAGGCTTCTTTTTGGGAAGCACAGAATTTTGTGAACCCAGGCTACTAAGATTAGTTCTATGGTATCATTACATTCCACTTCAAAATTTGGAGAGACTAAAAAATGAGCATTAAACATGAGAGCATATACTATATGTGACTGTAAAACCACAGCCAAGCGTTAGCTAGTTACTATAACCACGTTGTTTTCTGTTTACAGTTTCATATTACAGTTTGGCTTTGTAGTTTTCACTATGTAAGAAACAGCAGAAGTTTATAATGTAATGTAAACTAACATAAACACTGCCTTACTTTTAGACTACTTTAGACTCCAATTTCTGATGGCTTCAAACTTTTTAGATGTGAATCACAACCCTTCTTTTTCTTTTTACTCTTTATCTCAGAAACCATGCAATCATACAATGGGTTGGGTTGGAAGGGACCTTTAATCATAGAATCATGCAATGACCTGGGTTGCTAGCTCCAATCCCCTGCCATAGGCAGCGACACCTCCCTCTAGACCAAGTTGCTCAAAGCCCCATCCAGCCTGGTCTTGAATGCCCAAGAGAGGGCATCCACAGCCTCACAGGCTAACCTGTTCCAGCGTCTCATCACCCTCACAGTAAAGAATTTCTTCCTAATACCTAAATATACCCTCCTCCAGTTTAAAACTATTTCTCCTCATCCTGTCACTACCTCCCTTATAAAAAGTTCCTCCCCAGATACTAAGCAACTTTCATCGCTAGATGAATGTTAAAAAAATATATAAAATGTCAGTGGGACTTCTCAATGATGAAAAGTATTGCACCCAGGTCCTCTGAAAGTAATACCTCCTATTTATTTCCGTGGAAACTACAGAGGATACAAAGAGCACAGTAACACTGTTTGGTAGAGCAAATTCTCAGATACAAAACACTCTTTTTCAACACAGTCACCAGAATTAGCTGTGCATTTTCACCAGCAATGAATAAGAGCCCGCATGTCACACTAGTAAAAACCTGTACCACTGGAGGTGACCCACTGTAGCTGTCACCAGTGCTGAAATGCACCACTCACTGCCTCACTCTGCTCACATCCACTGGTTGGTCTCCATAGGGTTCAGCAAGAGTCGATGAATGTCAGTGAGTGCCACTGTTTCCACCTGAAGGAATTCAGAGCCAACCCTTTGCTTCATACGCACTTCCATGTCAGACTCCATTCTGTCAGACTGCTCCTCTGCTGCCATCTGCCACACAGCAGCAACATGTAAAAGGATGTTGGCGGTAAGGTTCAGCCTCTACTGTCATACCACCAACAATCGACATTACTGGCTAACATAATAAAATAAAAGCCATTACTTTCGGAGCAGCCCTTGGGTATGTTTATATAAATGCAAGTGCCAAACTTTCACAGCATTTAAAAGTGTCAAAAATTCTTTTAGATACTCTAAGAACTAAAAATAATTACAAGTATGCAATTCACTTATCAGAAGCACTGAGTCTAAATATTCCTCTTTGAATGCTATCTATTCTGTTTGAAGGTGACAAAGTATTATTTCATCCAGCACAATGAATTGTCTGCTGTTGCATTACTAAAATGGCTTACACGACTACATTCCACATGGATACATGCTCATGCTTTTTTTTTACAGGAGGAAGAAACAGCATTATCTAGATTCTTCAAATTCTTATTTTGGCAAAGGAAAGCAATTGGAACCCAGTGTAGCTTTATACCTAACAATTTTGCTTCTGTTTTCCAGTCTCATTCTTTTGTTATCTGGCCTGATGTATGTAAATATGTAGGTAATTTTGTATGGCAAAATGAAATGCATACAGTGTTAGCATACATATACTCCTGAAACGACAGCCTCAGAATATCAAGCGCAATTCAGAGTTTCAGACAACATCTAAGTCCCAAACATGAATGCACATTATTCTCCTAAAGCCAAAACTACAGACACTCAAAATAAAAAGGTAACTTTTGTTGAAATGCTCCTTGAATCCAGACATAGTCTGTCAAATTATGGCCCCTAAAGCATCATGTGAACTTCATCTATGTATCTCTGTTGAGGCCACAAAGAGTACTGTGCCCAGTTCTGGATGCCCAATACAACATAGTGGAGAAAGTCCAATTAAGGGCCACTGAAGATGATGAAAGGTCTGGAGCACCTCTTCTACAAAGAGAGAGCTTGGCCTGCTCAGCCTGGAGAGAAGACAACTCAGGGGGATCTCATCAGTGTCTATAAATATCTGAAGTGCACAAAGGACAGAGCCAGGCTCTTTTTGGTAGTGCCCAGTGCCAAGACAGGAGGCCATGGGCACAGACTGTAGCCCAGGAGGCTCCCTCTGAACACCAGGAGCAGTGCTGCGCTGTGCGGGTGTCGGAGCACTGGCACAGGCTGCCCAGAGGCTGTGGGATCTCCTCCCTGGAGCTCTGCAGAAGCTGCCTGGCCATAGGCCTGGGCACCCTGCTCTGGGTCGTGCTGCTGGAGCAGGGGCTGGGACACAGGGATATGGAGGGCCCTGCCTGCCTCAGCCAGCCTGGGGTTCCTGAAGAAGCTTAATAAATCAAGTTTGGTACAGTGTACAACTTCTGGTAGTGTGGACACAGATTCAGTGAACTGACCTTTCCCCTGAGAATACTACTACATCAGGTCATTCCTGTGCAAAACGCTCTTCATACCCCGAAGCTGAGCACCAAAAATCCAGACATCCAGAAGTAAAAAAAAAAAAGACAACAAGCAAAAAGATCCGAAATCTGTTTTTTTCCTCAGTTTGTCACAAAGTTGCTACTAACCTTTGATAAATTAAGTATGGGGAGTTACCTCAGCAGCTTTTCCTTAATTCAGATGCACGTATGTAAGCTAAATAGGCTAGCAAAGTGACCTGTAAGGCCATTCAGTGCATTGTGCTAGCCCACAATGAGATTAGCTTTCCTAAAAACAGTTCTTACTTTTCATTTTTTTCCCCATTAAAAACAGAGTGAGATGAATCTACACCCATCTCATCCCCAGTAGGGGTTGGCACCGGATGCTTAGGAAAAGAATATGCCATCCTATTTCATACAGCAATACTTCTTTCCCTCTGCCTAACCCTCCAGCAGCCTTTCATCTTCCCGTAAACTGTGGTTTTGGGATTCCCAATTCCCATCGTCGTGCTTAATAGCCCTAGATGGAAGTGGCCGTCATGAATTTCTCTAATTGCTTTTGAACCCATTCAGACTTTAAGCCTCCGTAACACTCTGCAGCAATGAATCCTGCAATTTAATTATGCACATCATGAAAAAGTACTTCCCTTCATTTGTCTTAAAGCTATTGCTTGATCATTTCACTGGATATTTCCTCATTCTTCTGCTATAAGAAATAGCAAATGATTATTCCTTATTCACCTTCTCCATGACATTCATGATTTTATATACTTCCCTCTATCCCCCCTCAGTCATTCCTTTACTGAACTGAAGAACTCTTTATATAAATAAAAGGACTTTTCACACAGAAGTTGTTCTTTCCCCAGGATGCAAGATCAGTATGGACTTAGGGAAGAGCACGATGTCTTCAATTATGCTCCCTTTCCCTCTCCTTATCATTCATAACATTATCAAAACCATCCTACAACACCTCCTTTTCAATTTGTTGAATTTTGTTTTAATCTTTCTGTGGGCAGAATCTGTCCCATCCACTACTTAATGCGACCCTGTCCTTTCTGAGGCTGGGAGACCAGAGCTGCGTTCACATAGGTACAATACATAATAGCACAATGGTGTTTCATTTTGTTCTCATTCTGATGCTGCATCTATTCTATTTTCATCACAGATTTTTTAAATCTAAGCTTTTTCTTCATGCAAGTTGGAAGTTGTGTAAGTAATATGTTAAACAGCCCAGGTCAAGAGAAATAATACATTTAAGTAGACTAGACATGTTCATAGAATCAGTAAGGCTGGAAAAGACCCCTACGATAATCTAGTCCAACTGTCCACCTACCACCAACATTGCCCACTAAACCTAAATGCTACATCTACCCTTTCCTTAAACACCTTCATGGACCATGACTTCATCATCTCCCTGGGCAGCCTGTTCCAGCCTGATCACTCTTTTAGAGAAGTTCTTCCTAATATCCAACGTGAACTCCTCCTGGTGCAACTTGAGGGCATTCCCTCTCATCCTACCACTGTTACATGGGAGAAGAGGCCAACCCCTAACTTGTCATGACCTCCTTTCAGTTCACTATAGAGGGCAATATCGTTTCCTCTGAGCCTCCTCCAGACTAAAAAGGCATTTTCCCATGTTCCTATGACAAATACCAATGAGAGAAGTTTAAAACAATAACCCAGCCCAAAGGTTCACAGACATTTATAAAACGTCAATAACACACTAGATAAACACCTGTGTGTGTGCTAGCCTATTAATTAGCACTAAACAATGCAATGGCAGATGGGCAGCATGTATTAAGGTTTTGTTTATGCAAAGTCTGAAAATAAGCATCAGCCTAGCCACACAGACACAAACCTTATTCTACCAACTCTGCAGATGTGCAGCACATAGCAAATGGCATAAACCAAGAGGGTGACAAAATTAGCATAACAACAACACTCGCTGGAACCAAAGTGTGAGAACACTGTTTTATCAGTGCTCATCTACAGGATGCTGTGCTCTGTAGGCAAACTGAGGTTGTGAGTTTTAAAAAAATGTTCATTGTAAAAGAGGACTGTCTCTTTACTATTAGCAGATCATGAGATAGTCGAAGGCCTTCACATTTTGGAATGGAGCAATCCAGCCGACAGTTACATTTTACCACTTACTCCAGATGGCTAGTTTACAGATCTTTCAAAAACTCCTACATCAAGCTTAGTCTACAGATTTAAGCAGCTCGTTCTTCTGAAGATCCCATGTGTATCACTGACCAAAAACTGTGAGCTACCGGTTCAATGCAAGCACAGTCTTTGCAGAATTAAGCAAACTATGTGCTAGATATATACAGATAGACACAGAAAGAACAGACTGTTTTGCAGTCACTCCTCCTGCTTACTCAGAGTCACGATAACTTTCCTCAAACTGTAAAAGAAAGGTTCTGTACTGCCCCCTGAGACAGCGTGAAGGAGGATAAATAAGCACTTCCAACAAGAACTGAGAAGAATGAAGAATGTAGATGAAAGATGTAGGATCCTAAGAAAACAAAAAGAATACAAAATGGGAGTAGAAAGAGAGCAGAAACAAAATCAGAGCAGAGAATGATGGAATAGGAGATGACAGCTTGCAGAAAAACCTGGAGAGAACGGGATAGAAAGGCCTAAGCATGAACATACATGAACAGCAGGCAATACATTCAAGAGAAAAAAGGAAAAGTATTATGGGCAGTGAGGAAGGGGGTGCAGTTGGCATTGTGGTGACTGAAGAGCGCTTCATCAGAACTTCAGTTCTATTGTTCTGTAATAATGTTTCATTCTTTTCTAATCCCTGTGCATTAGTCTGTCATTCTCCAGTAATGCTATCTACTTCTGGGATATCCTCAGGACTTGGCTACAACACATAGGTGCCTGAGCAAAGTCACTGTAAACATCACTCTGTTGTCACCCTTCTTCTTCAGGGAAGTCTGTACAGAGATAACATTCTGCTTATGGTAAGAAAAGCTTGATTGAAAAGGCTGCTGCAAAAAATTCAAACACCACAAATAATTCATCAAGGGGAAAGAAAGAAGAAACCATAGCTTCAACACATTCAAATATTAAACCTTTTGTACATTTAGAATACAAAAAGGATGCTAACATATCAGTGATCAGGAAATGAGAAGACAAACCCTGCTTTAGCAGCGTTAATTTATCATCTATGTATTAGGCTGCAGTCTGTAATTACATGACCATGTACTCTTTTGTTCATTAAATTACATAAAGGACAGACTAATCTGAGAGCGTCACTGATGCTTGCCTACAGAATCAGTCATACGGCTCTCCTTATTTCTGCTGTCGCAAACGTTAGAAAGTATGTAATGAACCAGAGAGAAGACTTCAGAAGACAGGCAAATCCTATGGTTCAGTGTAGCTCTGCTCTCCATATCTGGAGAACCATATGCCATTAACAACACTGTGCAACCCCTCTATGATGTTAATCAACAGGGAATCACAAAGATCCAGATTCCTCTCAACTAGCTGGAGGTATGTAAGACAAGTACAGCCTACACCAGGTGTGTAGCCTAGGCTCCCGCTAGTCACAGGCAGCCAGGTACACTGGCTACTCTCTTGCAGACCTTTTCTCCTCTACAGAGTTGAGATAGCACACTGAGCATCCAATATTTTTCACACCCCTAGATGCCTCAGTCATATAGAATGAATTCAAACTTAGCCAGTCTAGCCTGCACTTTCTGCATCTTTGCTATGTATGCCCAGTATGGCAGCTCAAGGTCTGATTCATTACTTAATATATACAAATAGATATGACTGCTGTTGATATAAAAACACCATACTTCAGTAAGTTACATCCAGCCTCACATATTTGTACAATCATAGAATCACAAGGTTGGAAAGGACCTGCAAGATCATCTAGCCCAACTGTCCTCCTACTACTCTTGCTACCACAAGCTACTAAACCATATCTCGTAGCTCCTTATCCAGATGCCTCTTGAACACTGCCAGGGACGGCAACCCCACCACCTCCCTGGGCAGGCCATTCCAGTGCCTGACCACTCTCTGAGAGAAAAAGCTTTTTCTTATGTCTAATCTAAATCTCCTCTGGCACAACTTATGGCCATTTCCTTGGGTCCTATTTGTTGCCTGGTAGAAGAGGCCAAGCCCCTCCTCATCACAGCCTCCCTTCAGGAAGTTGTAGAGTGAGATGAGGTCTCCATCGAGCCTCCCCTTCTTCAGACTGAACAATCCCAGATCCCTCAGCAGCTCTTCATAAGACTTGCGCTCCAGAATCCTCACCAGTTTCGTTGCCCTTCTCTGGGCACATTCCAGGGTCTCAATGTCTTTCTTGCAGTGAGGGGCCCAAAACTGAACACAATACTTGAGGTGCGGCCTCACCAGTGCTGAGTACAGGGGGATGATGACCTCCCTGCTTCTGCTGGCCACGCTATTTCTAATGCAGGCCAGGATGGCATTGGCCCTCTTGGCCACCTGGGCACACTGTCAGTTCATGTTCTGCCAAGCATCAACCAACACCCCCAGGTCCCTTTCTTCGTCACAGTCATCCAGCCACTCAGCCCCAAGCCTATAGCATTGCATTATTGTGCAATGGGGTTATTGTGGCCAAAGTGCAAGACTCAGCAAAACTTTTTCAAACTCTTCAGCCAAAAACTGCTTAGTATAAGCTTATTTCATTGCATATGAACAGAGGCTACAGCACTGCCTCACCTCATGATGACATTCCAAAAGTTGTTTGCAAAGATCTGCCATAATCAGAGAGGGGAAGATGATTTTTCAACTTTGCCTTTGATAAACTGACACTCCACAATGAGGGCTACAAGAACAGCTCAGGGAAATGAAAAGATTGTATCTGCTTTAGGGTGTGGTCATCCTACGTTAATGATGCATAATAGCACACAGTGAACACGAGCAAATGGCAACTGAAATGGGGATGTTTGCTGATGATAATGCTTGAAGTGTCTATACTTTCGGTATTATTTTCTTAAAATATTTGCAACCTTTTTGTATTGCAAATACAACGTTCAGAAAGAATGATCAAGAAGCATATCATTGTTTTTAAAATATCCTGTAAACAAGGCAAAAAGCTAAAAATTTCACACAGGCTAAATTTTTTTTTTTTTAATTATTATCTCTGCCCTGTTTGCAGAGAAAGAACAAAGAAGAGTTTTATGAACATTACCAAACCAGGTTGATTTCACATCTCCACAGCCCATGGAAGTCATCCCTCTGCGAACCAAAGACATATTGTAAAATCAAACACCCTAAGAATAGCTCATTAAATAGAACACCGCATGGTGTAAGAACATGTATTTGATGAAAATAAACAATTCCTTCAGTCAATGCAGTCTTGTTTTACTACTTTTCAAAAAATATATATACAGAACTCAACAGGAGTGAATACACAACACAATGAATCATCTAAGCAACAAATTAGTTCCATTAATTCTTCAGTGTTAGCTTATAAATTAAATCTGATAAGAGGTCTGAGTCAGTAGTGCTAGAAACGTCAAAGGAATATGCTCTGCTTATAAATTTTCATGATTTTGAATTGCTAGGAAAGTGTGACCAGATTTCTGTGTTGCTGTGTGTTGTTGGGGTTTTTTTTTAAGCTGTTCCCCAGGTGTCTTCAAGCATGTAATCAAGAAGCATGAGTACTGTATTTTAAAAAACCTTAATATTTTCAATGCCTTGCCAAGTGTACAAAGGTAGTCACATAAATCTCACAGTGGCCGTTAGAGCAGCCAAAGTATAATTGTTACTGATCCTAGACCACGGACATCAAGTACTGCGTGTATGAATGGTGGCTGCATAAGATTACAGATAACAAGCGCTATTTGAAAACATCTGTGATTACCTTCTCATAATCTGTCCTGAGAAGTTTTGTCGTCTTCCTCATATCCTCAGTTATACATTTCTAGCACAGCGAAGAGTCCCAACTACCAAATCACACTTCTTATTTTGAAGCATGTATTGTCTCCACTACCTTCAAAGAAAATAAATACTTAAAGCACTCACACCACACATGGATAGGTCAAGCAGTTGGTTGTAATTAAATTCTGTCTCAGCTTATTGATTTGAATAAATTCTAATGGACATTGAAACAGGTGATAAAACATACTCTCACTCAAGAATACCATCACTTTCACTAATAGCTTGATTATGTAGAGTGATTTGGTATTACTCACAGGAGAATTTTAAATAATCTTAGTTGTGGCTTCTGTGTAGATTTCAACAGAGTAAATACAAATTTACTAATGGAATCGTGAAAGACACCTATGCACATCTGCAACAGAATCACATAATGGTTTGGGTCGGAAGGGACTTTAGAGCCCACCCAGTTCCAACCCCATGCCGTGAGTTGTCATAGGTCATCACCCACTAGATCAGGCTGCCCAGGGTCCCATCCAGCCTGGCCTTGAATATGTCCAGGGATGGGCCATCTAAGAAGACCGTGAAGAAAAAATTGAAGAGTATTCTCTCCTATTCACAACTACCTTGTTAGTTTTACTTTAAAATATTTAGCTCAACATCATGTGGTGGTCTGTTTAATGTCACACACAGTGTGCCCATCACCCTGAGTCATTCATCTATAAATGCATGGAGATCCTTGTTCATAACATAGAATTATATAAAAGGGCAGAACAACATATTAAGAAAAAAAAATCTGGCAAGCCTATTTCTTTCCACTTTCTACAACACACTATACAATCACTAAGGCACTTTTGAATACTCAAACAAGTTTGATCCCAGCACATATGGTTTAACAGGGTCTGTGGTGATAGAACAAGGGGAAATGGCTTCAAGAGGGTAGATTTAGGTTGGATATAAGGAAAAGGTATTTCACAGTGAGGGAGGTGAGGCACTGGAACAAGTTGCCTAGAGATTTGGTTGATGCCCTGTCCCTGGAGACTTTCAAGGTGAGGTTGGATCAGGCCCTGGACAACCTGATCTATCTGTGGTGTTCCTGTTCACTTCAAGGAAATTGCACTAAATGGCCTTTAAGGTCCTTCCAACTCTAAGGATTCTATGATTATATGATTTTATGATCATTATTGATTTCTTATTTTGTACTTCTTTGGTTGATAAGTTTTTAGATCTTCCTATGGAAGCCTTTCTAATTAAGTATCTCTGCTTAAACATGTTATTTATTGGCTTTCTTTAGGGAAAAAAAGAGGTCCAACTTAGCAGAATGTAACACATTTTTCTCTGATTAACTAATGCATATTACATGTAAAAATTAGTCTCATCAATATTCTTTTACCCAGGGTATGAACAGTACAGAAATGACAGAAAATCACAGCCATACACATAAAGACAAAATTCTGAAAGCACTTATGAAAGATTTCAGCACAAGCATTAAGTTTGTAATATGTCCACTCCTGTTTAATCTATTCAATTTCTTCCAAAAGGCAGTTAACACACATTACTAAAATATAGATTATATCTTATATTATGCACTACTGTCTAATTAAATTAGCACTAAATATCAGTGACTAATACTGCTGGGATGAGCTTCATAATTAGAAGAATAAAGGACTGAAAAATTGCAGCATTAACATTTCCTCTATTCTCATAATCATGCAACTGTTAATATACTTCTGCTTTTACATGCAAGTCTGTTTCTCTGATAATAAAATTAAACACCGCACAGATAGAATAGGAGAAAAATCAGAAATACTATAGCTGGTATATTCAAAAGAACATGTAAGGGATTTCTGGTGTGCAAAGTAAGAGTATGATGCAATCTTCCCTCTTCATCCTCTCCCTTCAAGGCAGTTCCTAAATTCATTGGTCAGTTGCCTTTCAAGATACATTTCCTAAGTGCCTTTAGAGTATGTTGTTCATGTATTCAGTTGTCCTCAGAACTGAGCACCTGGTTACCTATCAGTTTATATCAAATTTGAGATCATGAATCTACAGAAGGCAATACAAGAGCTTGCAGAAAAGCTCGTCACTCGGTATATCCACAGCAACCTGCTAAGTACCAACCTCATCTAGAGGTCAACTTTGGTTTGAGGCCTACTGTCCAGGCCTTACTACTTCAGAGATGTACATTTGGACAGTATGAAACACAGTAACCCGCTTGTGAAAGAGTGTCAAAGGAATATGCTGCACTGTTTTACAGACTAATGTAAGATGTACTGAGGATATCAATTTCTCACGCTTCTGTGTGAGTGATTCACCATTTAAAATACAAAAATAATCTTCTGCATAAGGTATCATACAAAATTTTTTTCCATGCGGCCACTTCTCTACTCATGTTCATCTGATTTCACCTCTTCATTACAAGTTGAAAAGAGAGAACTCAATATCACAGAAGTCCAAAGTTCTTCAACTCCTGATTTAACACACCTATGAAATAATCACGTATTGTGTTCCTTTCCACAGTTGTTCCGTGGTCTTCCACCTCTAGGCTTTCACCATGCCAATTTCAAGGCTTTCTTTTCTACTCAACTTTATTTTACAATATATTTGTGTAGACAGGTTTGGAGATCCAGCCTTGTAAACTTTAGATCTCCCATCATATCAAGGAAAATCTGCTTCTAAAGTTCTGGCAAATTTCCCAACAATCCTTTGATTTCTAGCCCACAGACTTCTATTCTCACTGAACTATAGTCTCCTAAATGCTTTTCTTCCAATCTGAAAGTTGAAACTGAAAAACATGGCACTATGTTTAAAAATGCAAAACCAATACTAAACTCCAAAATCTACCCTGTCAACAGTCAAGCAAGCTGTAAACCTACTAACTGAACACCTGCTCTAACGCTGTTCTTCCTTTTTACTGATTTCTAATAACTAGGACCCCTATTTGTAAGGATCAAAGCTTTCTATGTACACACCTTATACAATGGACATTTAAATGTCCATTTCTGTCCCTGTCTCATATCTCCAATCTCCCTTTATCTTGCTATTTCTTCAACACTGTAGATCATAAAAACCTATCCGTTTGTAGAGGACCAACCAGAGATGCATACAATTCCATCTATTTTGTGTAAGTGAAGCTAGGAGCCTATTTAGATGACCATTTCTATGCATATACCACTTGTGGTTAAGTGTTATCCTATCTATAAAGCCAGATGTACTGGGTGAGACCAATGTCAGTTTAACCAACTTCTCTCTAACAGCAGCTAATAGCAGTTGTTGAAGAAAATGGCATAAAGAAAAAAATGGGGGAAATGTGTAATCAAACGTCCCAGTTTTCAGCAATCTCTATTTTAAAGAGTTCCCAAGCTGAAGAATGTGTGTACATCATTGTGTTTATCAATCTTTGATTTACTCTCCCTGCCTAATCTGTTTGGTGAACATTTATGTGTTTCACCTTTACAAGAGTTCCACATAATAATTATGCACAGTATGAAAAGTCTTTTCATTAATTTATTTTACAGGTGCTTCCTGTTCATCTCACTTCATATCCCCTCATTGAGTGCATTGAGGAAAAGGCGAAAAATCAGTCACCATTTACCTTCTACAAGCCATTCGTTATGCACCTCAATCAATTTCTCCTCAATCATCTCTTTCATAAACTGGAGAGCCCTTAATCTCCCCTGGTACAGAAGCTGTTCCCTACACAAGATGAAAGTGCACAACACATTTACAGAACACTTTCTATTTTGTTTTCTCCTCCTCTCCTAATCATTTTTAATGTTGTTCCAACTGGCAGTAAGCACACTATCAGTGTTTTCAGACTCCTATCACAATTATTTCCAGACTTATTTTCTGAGCGCTAATGGATAATTTACAGCCCATCACTGTGTAAGCAGCAATAGTTTTATCCCTGATGCACTACTCTAAATTTATTGCTGCAATTTCATTTGTCGCTGAGTATCATGAGATTCTTCTGTAATTCTTTGGTTTTAATTTAATGCTTTAATTAGACAGAATTACGTCTTTTCATTATTCATCACTTTTCCAGAATCGGGAATATGGTTAACAGTACACATTCCATGAGATTCTTGCTAGATACTGTTCATAATCTCCTGATACTATAAAAATATGGCCTGTGTTTTGCCCACTGTCTTTAACCAGCCATTAATCCATCCATAAAAAGGTCTTCAATGCCTGTGAAAGGGCACTTCGTTAAAAGCTTTTTGACAAAACACATCCAAGTTAAATACATCAAGAAGCTCAATCACATTCACAGAATCATAGAATCACAAGGTTGGAAAGGACCTACAAGATCATCTAGTCTAAACGTCCTCCCATTACCCTTGCTACCACAAGCCACTAAACCATATCTTGTAGCTCCCCATCCAGATGCCTCTCAACATCTTGATTCTCAGACATCCATATTCCTTTAAAGACTCATAACAGTTTTCTGGTAATCTCTCCCAAGAACTCAGTGTAAGGTATGTTTTTTTTCACTCCACACACAATCTCATGTTATTCCCAAGTTGAGTTCACTGATACAACTCAGCTCTTCCTTTTCCTGCCCAGTAAAATAATGATGATGTCTCCAAGATCTCAAATCTTCAAAGAAATTAATGACTGGAAAGACAGAAGTCATGATACCTGAAATAGAGGAAGACACGGGACAAGTGTATTCCATTGACTGCAGTGACTCCTCAGAGTTCTCCTTCATCCGATCCTGCTACTTTCTCCAATTGCTTCCTCAAACAGGACTTAATACTTCAGACAACACCAGCATGAACAACTGGATATTGCTTTTGGAGAGTGTCAATTATTCACACACAAATGTTTTGGTAACACTGACCCAGACTAAGAAGACAACTTCACAACTGCCAGCTAACCTAGCAGCTCACTGTTGCTTAAGAAACAACAATTTGCCTCTTTCCCTACACATTGAATCCACTGGCATCAGCTCTAGCATCTCGCATCTTTTCATGCACGGATTCAACTCACTAACCAGAAGGAAATTTAATTTATTTCACTAGCCTAGTTTCTTTCCAGGCTGGTGAATTTAACCGTTATGCAAAGTGGTGCAGTGAGCATTAGAGACATTGAGTGAGAGCACATCTCCTTTCAGAGGACTTCCACTCATCTCACACAGCTCCACATCTCTGGGGAGGGCAGAGGAGAAAGCAAGTTCCAATGGCAAAGATGCTTCTCCCTCCTTCTGACATAAGGATTTTCATCTCCAACTTAAGAGATGGATATACTCACAGAAAACTAGAAGTTTCCTTTTTAAGCCAAGTCTTCATTAGATTACCAGAAAATATGCAAAGTGTCTTTGAAAACATATAAATGAATTTTCAAAATCACATTTAGAACTACTACATTAAATTAGTCATGCCCAAATTATCATTTATTCCTCTAGGAAATATGAAGATTAATTGCCTGTACATTCCCAAAGATACTGAATACTAATAATATCACTATTAAAGTGCATTTACTGTAATTAAACTGTAAATAAGCTTCTGGTCTTGAGACTTAAATGTCCATTCAGTGTTCCAAGAAAACTGCTGTTAGGTGTCACGGTCAGAACATTATTTTGCTAT
This sequence comes from Gallus gallus, assembly GCF_016699485.2. Classification (NCBI taxonomy): domain Eukaryota; kingdom Metazoa; phylum Chordata; class Aves; order Galliformes; family Phasianidae; genus Gallus; species Gallus gallus. The sequence continues at coordinate 145,750,178 of NC_052532.1, forward strand.
CAGTATTAGAAAAATTCTTTTCAATTACTTAGTGCCTGCAATTTGTGCACCATGAAGTGCAGTTACAATGACTGTACAATGTGATCATAGCAAGGTTCAGAGGGGGGCAAGCTTCATAATGATTCAGGCTGCCTTAAGACATAGTATGTGCAAAAAATAGATTTTTTTTTTTTTTTTTTTTTACACTTGAATAGACACATTCAACACCTAACTCGTCTCTAGAATCATGGTCTGATGCCTTCTAGCTAAAACTACAACATGGAGTACCTCACTGCCAACTTAATAGCATCCTTATTAGGTGGGACACGGAAAAATCTGCTCAGAGTCAGAGTGCTTGTGCTCTGAGCTTCTAGAACAGCTGCCCAAGCATTCAGTGCCTTTGGCTACCCCCATGACATTGTATTAGTCACATTAGAAGGCTGAGATTGCCTCAGGTTATGCCCGTTAAGTAATAACTAATTCATCCTGCTCTCAGCAACAAGGCTCTAATGTAGCTAAATCTCCCAGAAACATGCACTCAATTGTTATTAGATTATTAGTAGAGCCTCCCTGACCTTTGCTGTCTTAAAATTAAGCTGCTCAGAGACTGAAATAAGCATCTCATTTAGGTGTGCAGTAGTAATCTCATTTCAAAGTATAATGACTGGAAGCCATCTATAAGTATTTTCTAAGGTATTTGAAACTGTTACTTAGTAGTTGACATTTCCAAATTGCAGACCTCCTGAACTATTCCACATTGGGTAAAATGGCATCTGATTCAGCTTCTCATGCTCGTAGCTACATGGAGCTTGCCATGCCATGCATCATGTTACAAAACTTGGCATATACATTCATTCGTTCACCTTCAGAGGAGGGTGTGGGGAGGGTCATAAGCATTTTCCTTAAATACCTGCAATGAATACTCCATGCACAACACGAAAAATAATAACAATTTAACCGCTGAAGCACATTTAAGTTGTCTGTTACCTGTGCGTATTCAGATCTGCTGAAAGTAGCAAGCACTAACTCTTCACACATTAAATTTGCAGAAGGTAGCACTCAACTGCATCCAATCATCAAGGTTTTAAGGCTCATTTAATATGGAGATAACACTTATCTCCCTACATTATGTTCACCTGTATAAATAGGTAAGCATCGAAGACCCGCTTCTCTCATTGCCACTGAATTTCCATAGAAATAAGTGAAACAAATTTTCCAAGCCCTTGCAATTGGGATTAGGGAAAGGGGGAAGGGGAAAGAATCGCCTGCTCCACCAATGAAGTAACAGTATTAATAACCACCATTACAAATTGCTACAAATGACAGACAGAAGTATGGAATACTACTACTGATTTCCACAGGAGGACTCCTTTCTCAACTGAGCCTTCTAGGAAAGGAACGGAGATGTAACCTTAAAAAACAGAATTGAACTGTGAGACACAGAGGATGAACAGATAGTGGGGAGCTCATGGATAAAGTTTACACCTCAACCCCAATTCCCATCAACTGTAGTGTTTTGGACCTACTAATTTCAGAGATGAATTTATGTTTACGCTATTTTAGTTTCAGCTAACAGATCCAATGTTTCTGGACATACTCTATTATTTGTTTAGGGTAATAAAGCAAGCTCAAGTTGAACCTCACACCTCACAACCAAGACTGAAGAAAAATTAGGGCAGTCTGCTGAGAATTTTTTCTAATTTGTTTCCTCAAAGAAATCTGAAGTTGTTGCACAAATAATTTAGCACAGAAAACAAGAGAGATTCTTTTCTTCATATATTTAAGTTTTATAATGAACTGCATCTGCCTTTGGCACATATGGTTGACCAAAATTACTTTATTAAACTTGCATCCCTAGATAATCTAGCTAGAGAAAGCGAAAAGAAAAGCCATTTGGAAGAGAGAAAGGGTTTTGTTCCTTCTTGCTGAAAGAAAAGGAGACCTTTTACTAATTTTGTCCAAAAAAGCTTTTATTTCTCTTGTTGATATGCTTAGTGTACATAGTATAGTTCGTATCACTGTGGAATTGTACTACCACTGTTGCATCACATTACAAACAGGCTAGTCATTTTGGGTAGTCCTGTGTGCAGCCAGGAGTTGGACTCAACGACCCTTGTGGGTCCCCTCCCATTTGGGGTATGCTATAATAAGGATGTGTCAGGGTATACAATGCGCCAATATGCTGAGGACAAGCAAGGTTTAAATAAGCATGAGATGAATCCAGCACTGTGATGATTTACTGGATCACTTGGAAGCAATGATTAGTGACATTTCTTGCAGCTTCTCTGATTGAAGCAAGTTTTATCAAACTTCACATAAAGAATATATGCATTCTTCCCCCACATCAATTTTGGAGGCGGGAAAGGATAAGAAAAATCAGTGTTGGTAGTTATGTGCCAACAGATTATTTGAACAAAAGATAGTAAAAACAGCATATCAAAACAGCATAAACAGCTGGTGCTGAAAAAGGATTAGTGGTTACTTTCTTATAATGGCTGATCACACTTTGCAAAACCACAGGAAAGATGTCCTCTATCTTTCCAAGAAACTCACACTGTAAAATCTGTATGTCAATGTCAAAAATCTGACTGTCTGTCTGTCAATGTCAAAAATCTGACTGTCAATGTCACTGATTAAGATGTTAAAGAGTACCAGTCCCAGTACCAACACCCAAGGGACACCATTTGTCATCAATCCTCATTTGGACATTGAGCCACCACTCTCTGGGTGTGATCTCACAACCAGTTCTTCATCCATTGAACAGTCTACCCATCAAATACATATCTTTCCAATTTTGAGAGATATACAAGGTTAGGACATAAAAGGCCTATTTGAGAACAGGCCACGTTGTGCTTCTGACTCCAGACTACCTACAGAATATAATTGCTGGGACTGTAAATCATTTATCTGGAAGACATTTGCAGACATTACATCTGCAGAACTACACTGCACAGTTACTCCAAGTTGCTCCTTGGCAAATGTAGTTCTTCCTTAGTCTGGTGCAGCAAAAAATCAGCAGTCTGCACTTGTTCATAGCTGGACAATCCGTGTTGATTCTACATCTAAAATACTAGCAGTTATTTGTTTTTGTGCTAATGCAATTTCCGAGGCCAAAGCAATGATACAGACCTTTAATGTGGGAGGGCCATAAAAGCCTTCAGGAAACAGCTTTGCGTTTGCAGTGAAAGTTCATAGAATCACAGAATCATAGAATGGTCTGGGTTGAAAAGGACCACAGTGATCAAGTTTCAACACCCCTGCTATGTGCAGGGTCACTAGACCAGGCTGCCCAGAGACACATCCAGCCTGGCCTTGAATGCCTCCAGGGATGGGGCACCCATAACCTCCTTGGGCAACCTGTTCCAGTGTGTCACCACCCTCTGTGTGAAAGTTTTTAAAGACAGGTACTAAATGATACTAAGATACGACCTTTTGAGTGACAAATGTCTTTTCAACAGACCAATATGTAACAGCAACAATTTTCTGTAGGTTTACTCCATCTCCTGTTCCAGCACTGGTAAAACAGATGTAACAGAAGTTCTTGTTCATAACTGCATGATTTATCACCACTCTCCTTTGCTACTAAAAGATCTGAAAATATGAGAAATTTATGCAACTACATTATTACATCCTGTGGCACATGGTTTAAAATACAGAAAGAATTTGTCAGCATTCTTGCTTCTTTTTTTTTCATAAATCAATATTCCTATTTTTCTACCTCTTTCTACTCCTGTGTGTATGACACTGTATTAATTTCTCTTGATCTGAGTATATTTTAGAACAGACATCTCAAATCTTCATCTACATTTACTAGTTATAGATCCCTGGTGTCCTTCCTTTACTCTTTTTAAAGAAACTCCAAATTTTCTGTCCGTATTTTCTTCCCAGTCAATTTCAAATACAGTTTTCTTCAGTTCTGGAAAATTAGCCCTTTTGATAGAAACTTGTGATTGGACTTGTGCTGTTTGCCTATACCAAATACAATCACGTCAGGATTACTGGTCCCTTGGCATGAGTTTCCAGACCAGTGGTTAGTTCAACTTCATCCACCCCCCAGAACTGACTTACCATATATTCAACGTTATATCTTTTTGCTTTAGCAAATTATTCTCTATTTTCTGGCAAGAATATATTGTTTTATATCCAACTGCAGAGAACTTCCACTAAATGTCTCTTATATTGAAGTTTCCCTATAACACCACCATTTTATTAACTGTGAATTACAGAGGTACTTAAAGTAACTCTTCCTCTCTGTACTATCATTTGATGGTTGGTAACAGATCCCTTCAGCAGCATATTGATCCATACATTTGAAAGGCCATCGTTTTGTTTTCTGTAACTCTAAGAAAGGTAATGAAATCTTTACAGATCAGTATTGCCTACGTTGTTATTTTCTCTGTCCATCATAAAGTGACTATAATTCAGTACAAATGATTCCACCAATTACATCCAACTTCTCATCACATTTTTGCTTGTTATCTAGACATCTACCATTTGTGAAAAGGGAACTGCAAAAATATCCTCCTAATTTTATTCACCTTCGTTGCCATTTTTCTTGACACACCAAGCTGCAGTCTGTATTTGACATTCTTACCAACTTCTTACAGTAATGTTAATTTGAAATTCACCTGGCATGTTTTATGAAGTTTTCAGCCAAAATAATTACTCTTTTTGCAGAGCACCTTGTTTCTATAACTCTCCTGACAACGTGTGCAATGTAAGGTTCCACAAAAATGGACTTTCAGCTTTTCTTTTTCTTTGTTTATCACAAAACACACATTGGTCTTAGAATAATCCCATTGGGGACTAATAAGAACGGGCATGATAAACACGCATGACTTCAGGAAGCATCGATTACAAAAGGCCAGTGATGCTTTTTTTTCATAATTCAAGCAGATCAACCTGACTTAAAAAGCCACATCACTTAAAATCAAGTGGTCAGTACAGAAATTCATTACAAGGAATGGGCTTTCTGATTAAGTTTCATTCTCCTTACTCACGGTATTTAAACAAAATGTTACAATTGTTAACAAACAATTCCTGTCTTCTGCACTGAATTAACTATAATACATGGTTTTATTGCCGTAAAGGGACATCAATTATTTTTTACTCCTAACTCCTGCAATCAAGAGTGCAGTTTTTTTAGAAGTCCAAAACACAGTGAGGTATAGACTCCAGTTTTGATAAGAAAATATCTAGATTAATTTTCAACCCTTATCTCCTTGACTTTGCTTCTCTCTGAAAGGAAGTTGGCTACTGCCCAGCTTAACTCATGTAACATTTTGTTGCTTATGTTTAATGTAATTGCAAACATGACATGCATTCATAATTAAGCCCAAAGGGTAAGCCTAGAGTCTGAGACATTCTGGAATACTCTAAAATAAGAGTGGCTAATCTCTTCAAGAGCAAAAAAGGGAAAATACGCAATAATGAAAATCAAACAATAAAAATATCCATTGTAGTTCAAACATGCTGCATTATCATTGCTCACGACATCAAAAAGTATATAGTAATATTATTGATGAAATTAAATTATACTAGTTACAACAGACATGAGTCTGCACAGTCTACTTAATGAGTCTGTAAACCTAATAAGAGGAACTTGTGATAGTCTGGTCCTGTCTGGATATATCAGAAAACTTAAATGATTTTCACTACTATACAGCAATAAAACTTAAAAATCATGCAACACTGATTTTGATATTTGCCCCTTCCTCTGCTGGCATTCAACCTGCTGGAAATACAGCATCCTACATTACTCCAGAAAGACATTAAAAAAATCTTCAAACACCCAAAAAACTGTAGACACATCCATACAGACCCCCTTTGACACTATGACCTTGACAGAGACAAATTATATATAGCAGTCTTTGTAGCTTTTGAGTGCAAGGAAAGGGGAAATAAGGCAGCCTTTGAGCATGACCTGTGGAAAGAAACAAATGTTAACCTGGAGGTTACTAATGGCAGCATTCCAAAAAGGAACATGAGAAAATAATCCTAATGATCAAAGTAACACAAAGGAGTGACCAACAAGAACAGAAGAGGAGATACTAGATGAAATCATTCAAAGCAGTGTATGATCTGGGAACTTGTGATGCTCAGGCCAAGACACTGGCAACACTATCTGGCATGGTAGCAAATTTGGTGGGGGGAGGATGAAGATCCCCCAAAGACACAGAGAGACAGCAGCCATCAGGATTGACAAGTGTGCAGAAGCACTGGAGCCTTTTCCTTACCACTGGACTTGGAACAAAGCTCTGTGCTGCTCTATGATCTAGATGGTGGTTACCATAGCCACATCCCAACCAGTGACTGGCATCATAGGGGGCTCTCCCACAGCCATGACATGGGCAACAGGGCATGGGTAACTGGAACGGATCATAGGAACTGTATTGGTTTATATAGTGTTTTCATTCACTTTCTTTTTAGACAAACTGCATGTATTTGGGTATTTGTATCAATTTTAGTTAAGAAGTATTTCAATTAAGAAAGGTTTGTTTGCCTGACGTACCCCCTTGCATGTCAGCTGATGTGCTGTCGCAGACCAACTGCAACCATGTTCAGTGCATGGTGCATAGCCAGATGGCATGGAAGGTATGGAAAGCTATCAATCCATCCATGCACTCCAGCACCACAGCTGCCCTCTGACAAAATGGCAGCTGCCTCTGCAAAGAATAAAGAGCTCAGTTACAAACTGAGTAGAAGCCAACTTAAGCACTTCTTAGTACTTGACTCTGACTGCACAAAAGACCACTGCATCAACCATGTATTTATTTTATAAAACAATGTAATGTTTGTGTGGATGCCTACATCCAGTTTTAGAATACAGAATGTTATGTCTTATTTTTGTCCCTGAAAACACAACCAAAGAAATTGTGCTAATAGGTACTAACAATTATGGATCATAAAGAAGGAGAGCAAAACACCACTCCATAGCATATCTTTGTATTTGTATAACTGAAGAGAAAAAACACCTACAGCCACACAGAAGAAAATTCTTCAATTTCTCATAGAGCTATGGGAGACTAATAACCAGAACAATATTCATACATGCAGGCTTACTTTCTTCAGCTTAATAAGCAGAGCAAAGCCAGGCTTATTCCTCAAATGTACAAAGCTGAGGGGCACTAAGATGGCAACAACTCCAGGAAAAAAATTGATCTTCAACATTAAATGTCCCACAAGATACAAAAGAAACTCGAATAGCTTATGGTATTATAAACTTATAAATCCACTGCAGTAAAAAGATCAAAAGAAAAAGACTGCCATTATGAAACATGAGCACACTGCCATGTTTCTTTTTACAAATCATATTGGTGTAATGGTATAAGTGTAATCAGTGTTATGCTGGTTTTTACTCATCTTTCATATCCAGATCCAAATGAAAACTAAAAATGAAAGGAGATTAATTTTGATGTGGGACAGATTCTGGGGAAGAATCTAATAAAGCTGCAATACACAGAGGAAAGTCCTGAGAGCAACTGGTATCAGTCTATCCAAGCAATAATAAGAGAAGAGCCTGTAATACATCCACAAAGTCCCTTCTCCCATATAACGTTTCCATTTTTACTCTGTTTCTATAGCTCTATAGGATTCCAGGTCCACAAAATCTACAGTTTTACAGCAACTACAAAGGACTTGAGAGCTATTCTGAGATTTAGAAAGTAAAAGCTGGAAAACTGAAAACAAGAGAAAACCAGCCCTACCACTCTTGTAAAAGGGCACAGGATTTATTTTTTCATGAAAATCACAGAATCCTTAGAGTTGAAAGGGACTTCTGAAGGCCATCTAGTGCAACTTCCCTGCAGTGAATAGGGACACCACAGCTAGATCACGTTGCCCAGGGCCTGATCCAGCCTCACCTTGCAAGTTACCAGGGACAAGACATCAACCACTTCTCTGAACAACTTGTTCCAATGCCTCAACACCCTCACTGTGAAATACTTCTTCCTTATACCCAACCTAAATCTACTCTCTTTAAGCTTAAAGCCATTTCCCCTTGTGAGGAGGCATTCCTTTCCATGGATCATTTTTGTGGCCCTCCTCTGGACGTGCTCCAACAGGTCCATGTCACTCCTGTACAGTGGACTCCACATCTAGACAAAGTACTCCAGGTGAGGCCCCACCACCACAGAGTAGAGGGGCAGGATCACCTCCTTCACCCTGCTGGCCACACTGCTTTTGAAGCAGCAGAGGATACATTTGGCTTTTGGGGCTGCAAGAGCACACTGCTGGTTCACGTCCAGCTTGCCTTCCATCATTACTCTCAGGTCTTTTTCAGCAGGGCAGTACTCCATCCCTTCATCCTCCACGTTTTGAGGGTTGCCTCAACCCAAATGCAAGACCTTTGCATTGGATTCATTGAACCTCCTGAGGTTCACCTGGGCCCACCGTTCAAGCCTCCCTAGGTCCCTCTGGATGACATCCAACTCCTTTGGTGTGTTGACTGCTTAGGGAGTGATGAAAACGATAAACTCCAGGAAGCATTGGAACTGATTAAGGCAGTCTGAATTCATTTCTGAGAAAACTGTGTATATTTTTACAATTTCACTATATAACTAAACAACATTTTGCAAATTAATGCTAAGTAACTCAAAGTAAATGAGTAAAAAGAGGAATAAAGCAAATGAGAAATGATGTTGTGATACTGCAAAAAATGGACGAAAATAAAACAAGCAAAGATGAAACTGCCAGGCACAGCGTAGCAAGAGATCTGCAACACAGCTGACTATGCTGGGAATGTACTCGCATAAACACCGGGTTGCACGAAGACCAGCATGAAAGATGACAAAACTCACAGACTATGTGAAGCTCCTAACGTTCCCAGCACAACCAATTTTTAAGAAAAGCTTTACAAAGCTTTACAAGAGCTTTACATAGCTTTACAAAGAGTCTTCCAATGTCTTTGTTGTAGGTCGATGAACAGGTGTGAGGGTTTTTTTTCTAATCCTACCAAGATGATGAGTGTTTTCCTTCATGATGGAGAATCAGACACTCACAAGACTTTAAAAAAAAAAATAATAAAAGATGCTGACATCATAAAATACCTAGTTTAAGTAAGTCTAAAGGAAATCATGGAAGGGACCATCAGACTTCCTGCTCCCTCTCCAGTCTGCAGTTTCCATTCTCTGTCTGCTTACTACAGCAAAAATCAACAGACATCACATTTCAACAATTTTGTAACATAAACAAACAAAAAAGCACTGCATGAATACAAGTGTGAAAGGGCAAGCAGAAAGGTGAGCATGACATCTCTGTATATCTTCCTCCCAAGTAATAATGTCAGGCAGTAGCTGCAGGCTTTCACACAAGAAATGTGAGAGCTAACAGAAATGGAAATAATACAGTGCAAGTATACGTTTTGCCTTCTCATCAACTTCTTATTAAGTATTTCAAAGCATGTTGAAAAATAGCAAAACTGTAAGCCACTGTTTCTGTAATTTCTTTCCAAGACATAGAGAATAAACATACTAAACAATTATGTCAATACAAAAGTATTAAATAAATCAACTAGAAGAAAGAATCTTATGCAAATACAAATATTAAAGCACTTGTCATTCATATTTCAATTTAAAGATTAAGGAAGCAACCCAACTATTCTCTCAATCTATTCATGTAAGAGACCTCAGCTGTAGAGAATAGTATGCCTTACAGTTGTGGAATACGAGACAGCTTTGTCCCAGCATCCCCATAAATATGTAGGTCGCTCCAAAAGTAATGCCTCTTATTAACTTCCGCAGAAACTACAGTAGCTACAAAGAGCACAATAACACTATTTGATAGAGCAAATTCTCAGCTACAAAACCCTCTTTTTTTCAACAGTCACACCATTAGCTATGCATTTTTGCCAGCAACGAACAAGAGACTGCATGCCACACTCCTCACCAGCAGAGGTGACTCACTGTCACCACTGCTGAAATGCACCACCCACTGCCAAGTCAATGAATGTCAGTGGGTACTCCACTTTTTTTTGGCACGGAGGAATTCAGTGCCCCTCCTTTGCTTCATTTGCACTTCCACGTCAGACACCATTTTGCCAGACTGCCCCTCTGCTGCCATTTGTCACACAGCAATAAAATGTAATGGGATACTGGTGGAACTGTTCAACCTGTACTGCCACATCACCACCATCCGTCTCTGATGTCATGGGCCAACAGAATAAAGTAGGAAGCATTACTTTCAGAGCAGCCCTCATAAATGCAATTTTAACACATATTGACATCTCGACTGTCACCTGTGAAACACCCCTAACTTTAAGGTAATGAGAGCATTTGACATTCATTTCTCCCTTGTCTCATACTGTACAGTAACTACAGTATAGAAAGCCAACTCAAGTAATTTATTTTTAGAAAAATAATTATTCTAAACAGGTTATTCATTTTTCTTGAGGAGACCAAATAAAATGAGTGAGTATATTTAAGTCACACTATTTAAAGAGTAACTGCATAATGATGAGTCTGTAACCAGAAGTACTCTATTCCCCAATTATAAGTGATTAGAAGAATAAGAGGATGGTAATAGATGCTTTAGCTACGTGGCAATCAAAAATACTTTTTTATTCACCAAAAAGACTGAAGAAGAATTAGCCAAAGACAGACTGCCATCACAAAGTGGCATGTCCTGCAATGAACTGAGAAGGAAAAAATAAATAAATACAAAAACCAGGACTGCAACCCCTCCCCTGGGCTCCATTCCCACATCCTGCCCTGTTTACTATCTCTTCCAAATTGAGAATGGGAACAGGGGCAATAGCAGCATTTGCTTTCTGATGGAAGGAGGGAGCATTTCAGCTTCCAGAATGTGTGCATCTCTGACACGTGCATCTCAGACCCACTGTTCCAAGAGCATTGCCATCTCCTTTGTGTTTTAGCATCTCTCTCAGTTACACAAATTGCTGCACTGCTCCAAGGGACCACTGCACAGCCACCAGCCTCTTCTTATGTGAACCTGAAGCAAGAGCAGTTGCAAAACAAGAAACACACAACTCCTATTGACCCAGATTGCTTCTCTCTGGCCACATCACTTTATTTATAAATTATACTCTCAAATATGCACTGTTCAGACAGGTCTATATTAACAATGCTCTACATAACTCAACATTTGGGTTACTTCCCTGCTGACTGACAAATATAAATGGCAAAAATGCACGACAAATTCATTACTATTTCTTACTGCTTTCTAACATAAACCAGAGAGCTCCATCTAGATAAGGGTTATAATAAAAATCTAATCCTAGTTCCATCCTTTTTCCCCCACATCATGTAAAGAAAGATAGCTATTAGGCTGACAGAGTATAAGGAAGGTCAGAAAAGCAGTTAAGTATCTTGATTGTAACTGCCTGCAGCACTGCCATGGAAAAATGATTAAAACACAACAAGACCTCAGATTTGAAGACAACTTCAAAGAACAGGCATGTTGCAAATAGAGCCTGAAATAGCAGAAGCAATTTCTGCATGAAGGAGACCTGAGGAAAGGCATGAAAATACATTTTATTTAAAGTGTCTAAGAACTATTGTGCATATTTCATGTCTACAATGATGCTATGCAACAAGTCGATCCAATTTTCATGCCATTCTTTAAGTTCAGAAAACCTGATTATTTATTCCGAGTTTGCATTTTTTTTAATATTCTGTCACAACAGCTTTAGACAGAGCACCACAACACCATACAAATGCTCACAATAGGATCCCACTGTGGGCATTTTATTTCCAAAGATTATTTGTTAAAGCCGTATTCATGCCTGCATTCATCTTCTGTACAAGCAGAATATATAAGCAGTATAACTACACTGCAGTACGATACACATCTGATCTACAGACTGAAACGAAGGCTGCCTCAGTTCTGAACATGTACACAGAGAATGCTAACTAAAAAACTCAGCAGCTGAAGTCTGTAAGCTTTTACACAGGCAGTTAAACATGGCGAACAATAAAGGGAGGTACTCTCCATGATGCATAGCTTGGGACGCATTCTCCATATACCTACACATACACTGGATTGAGATCCTACAGATTTTAGTGGAGGAAGCTTGCCTTTACAGTACCTATAAAGGTATATACCAGGTTTCTCCTTTTGTTTTACAAATCTACAAAAACAGTGTGCTATTTTTCCCCTCAATCACCTCTCATCAGGAGGCTGCCAGGACCATCGTCCACAGACAATAAGGGCTAAATTTGGACAATTGATTTTAACTAATTTCAGCTGCTAACTGTTCCTCGTGTTCTTGTTATGTGCACCTTTTCACTGCAAGGGACTTCAAGCATGACACTTCTAACTCTCAGATTGGGATATAAATCTCAGAATCTTTTGGAGAAACAGTGACTAAGACAAGTTACTCAAGTGGAACAACACTCCCCAGTATGTTAGCACTGCACTTTTAAGTGTCTGGAACTAGTTTTGATTAAAAGTGATTAGGATTATGAGGAAGTAACACATCAGGAATGGCAGTCATTTTTTAGTAAAGCCACTGATAAACACTGACCTTCTGCAAAGCAAAAGTATGTCCAGTTTAACAAGTTCTACACAGTCTTGGGCATGTCTGCTATCTCATTAAGTAGCCTCCGAAAGGAAATTGTTGGACTTTGGGGATTCTGTACCCACTAACAGGAAGGACATCTGAAAGGTTTGATCTTGGGAGGTAGAAGGATTGCATTACATAAATTGCCTATGAGACCAGCTTGGCCAAGCCCCTGGTTCCACAACGTTCAGAGAAAAGCAGAGTCAGCTAAGTTCTGCAATTTGGAACATAGGAAGAGGCAGGCACAACATCAGGAAGAAACTCCTCAGAAACCACTCCAATACACTAAACATAAGACAATCACTTCTTTCTCCCTTCCTCCACACATCAACTATCAAGTCTCAGACTGATGCTGACCCTACACAAGGCTCCTAACTCAAAAGTCCAAGTGCTCTGTATGCAGTCTTGCTTCCTCTCTCCCCTTCTCCCTTTCAAATAGCAGCATTGGTATGTAGGGACATAGGGATTTCCTAAGTCTTTCTGTTCAGTTCAGACCCTTCTGTTTTGTTCAGTCCACCACTGATCCCCCTTCAGCCCTTGCTTCCATTCATGAAACTGTTTAGACATAACATTCAACTTGGCAGTGGCTTCAGCTGTTTCCAGGACCTTCTCAGACAAACATGTTTCATACACACAAGACCAGGGCAAAGTGATCTCTTTCATGGGCTGGTTCCTATTACTAACCTTTTCCCCCAACCTCCACAACAGTGGCACCCTTCGGAAAGACTCTCAGTCTTGGCACTTGGGCAGCTGGATGCCAATATATACTACAGTGTGTGCTGACCAAAGTAAAAACAACCACATATTTTCTTTTTTTTCTTTTTTTCTTTTTTTTTTTGTGCAGAGGTGACATAAAACAGAATCATCCTTTGTACAATCTCTCCCAAATGTCTTTGGTGAATTTACAAATCCAGAGAAACCCTCAGTAAGTCTATTTTGTCCTACTTCCATCAACATCAATAAAGCTATGAATATAGAAGGCAGAGGATTCTGCATCAGACAGAGGTAACTAAATGTCATCCTTCTCAAAATCGCGCATTGTAATCCACATGAAATAAATGGGCTTTGTATGCCTCAAATACTAAATATCCATTTTCCTTTGCTCTTATTTGTTCTGTATACAACAATAGAAATCACACTTTGCAGACGCTTAAGCAGGAAGACATACCCTCAAGGATTTGGCTTTGATGCTCACTCCAAGCCTTAAATGCTTAACCAAACCTGTCACAATCCCTTGTTGCTTTGTAATGTAAGCACAGAACACCTGGACGCATGTAAATTTCCACAACTACTTGTGCCCCTGATCAAAGAATAAGATGTTCAAAGGAAATGTTCAAAGGTTTTAGTTCTACATGGATAAAACAGTCACCAACAGTTCAGACTCTTGGCCACTCTGCTTTGAATGTTAAGGACTACATCTGGTAAGGAATATGGAAGTTAACTTCATATTAAATCTATGAATTCGTGCTTTGTGCATAGCACAGAAGACAGATCTACTTTCAATTATGAAACAAACTGACCTGTCCTTAAACAAAGAAGATGCGGACACTGGGGCAGGATTATCAATCGCTTTTACAAGGAACTTGTTAGAAACACGATACTTAACATGGAGAACTCACTATCAACACCACTCCTTTGAAGAAGAAACAAACACTCATAGGGTGGTCAGAGGTGGGAGAACTTCAGTAAGAAAATCATCAATGAAAATAGGTCACAAATGCTGGAAAAAGACTTCCTTTTCTGTCTTTCAGCACAATTTTAGCACAAAAAATTATTAACAGGGTGCTCGGAATGCATCAATCAACTGATTCCTTCAACTTCATAGATCTCACTTTCATATCTGTTAACATAACTCTGTAGGGGGACAGGCAGTAGTCACCTGTTTTACCAGTTTCATTTGCCAGAATTGCTTCATGGCTCACATTGCTAGACAAGGACTTTCTAGTAAGATTAACTGCCCAATTACCATGCTACTTTTTTGTTTTCAATAGTTTATAAGATTGACTTCAAAGAAAAAAAGATCCACATTTATTATATTTGTTCTATAAGTACCAGCACCATAGCAGCTCAGCACAGCAAACATTTATTTGGTCTTATTCTTCTACAACAAGAATTGCTGAAGGGTAATTCGACATTCAGTTTGATAGGAAGTAATGGCATCTGCATACTGTGGTTGCCACTGGGGAGTCCAATGTAACACTCCCAGAATGCCTGTTTCAATGGTGTTGATTTTACCAAACCTGCACAAGGTAAGGTAGACAAAACTTGTATTGCTTTAAGAGTTCAGTCAAATTACAATATAAAAACTGGATCTACTTAAAGATCTTCATTCAGATGTTTTTTTGTTTTTTGTTTTTTGTTTTTTTTTTAAATAACAGACTTTTGGAAAAAAAAAATGGGAGCTTTCCCAGTAAATACTGTACTTCAGTTATATCAATTATATCAACTCCAATTCTAGTTGTTGGCTGCTTCCAAAGTTATTTTTGTTGTTACAGCTCTTCCCACTCAAAACTGGAAACATTAAATTTTGTAAATTATTTTTTTGAAAACAAAACTATTTGGAAGACAATTGAACAGGGCTACCAAAGCAAAGAAGGCAGAACACTACATGAACAGGTAAAATAATACAGATGAATATCACCACCTTATTACGCTTCCTAACGTGAAATCCTGAACCCAAATCGAAGTAAACCTGAACTACTACTTCTCTCCACCGTCAGCCCCATGTGATGGCTTATTGCTTCATCAGAGCCAGGAGAGAGCAACTCTCTTGGTATGAAATGTGCCCCTAGCCCAGCCTTGCCATCAATGGCAGCAAAGGCAAGCTGATTTACTGAGGCGTTCCTCACAAGCAACACAGGCGTTATAATCCTGGTCATTCTGCCACCACAGCCATTTTGATAACCAACAATTCCTATTCAGTTCTCTACTGGGACCTCACTTTATATGACCGTATTTTTTACCCAGTCCTGTATTTCTGATGTCAGGTAACAGTACTGTTGCAAGCTCTCTTTTTATTATTCCCATAATGATGTTACAGTCAAGGCATCAACCATGTCTAACAACCTCCAGCATGTGAGTCAGAAGAACAATTGTTTTTTAAGAGAAATACTTGAAGGAATTGCACTGACAAGTCTTATTGCTCATGTAATACACCCAAAACAAGGGAGTTTTGTTCATTTTGATATCTCAACTGTTGACTATTGATGAATATAGACTGTGGAACTAGCCAAATAACACCGTGTCCTAGAGAAGCAACTTATCAAAAGCTCTTCCCTCCATTTCAGTGTGTTTTCATTCATTAAAAAGACATTGATGTTTGCTGTCAACCCCCAAAAGTGATCCAATCATTTGGGAAAATGAGTTACAGAACAGAGAAATTAGCAAAAAACCTGTACTGAAATTGTGAACTTTCTGCTTAAGAGAGCAGTATCAAGCTTTGAATTTAAATAGGTTGTAGAAGGATATACTAAAGTTAATTACCTGTTAAATAGTCTAAAACAAACTGCTTTAATGCACACAAGAAATATGGGCGACACCCATGACATGACTAAATCAAAATACTACCAGCTTAAGCAGAAAGTCCCATATGGCTTGCCTACAGCTAGTGGCTAAAGTTATGGTGGCAGAGATAGCAAAGCTCACTTCCTCCCTCCTCTACTTCAGCGCTGTAGTCTCTGAGCTGCCTGAACTAAAATCCCTGTGCTCCAACTTGCTAAGCTCTCCACAGTATCCTGAAAATAAAGGGAAGAAACAACCAAAGCACTCACTGTATCACATTTTCAACCAGTTGCAAAGAAAAACACCAGGTCTTTACCCAGTACCCAGTTCTTCCCACTAAGTATCCTCTGCCAACACTTCCCACTGTTTCCTCCTGTGATAGGAAAGTTAAGACTTTCGTGCTCTTCTCAGCAGAGGCTTTGAGAACCCCCAATATTCAGTAATGTTCCTGTAAGTACAGTTACTTAAGGCAAAAGATTAATCTAACATCACAACATACATCCCAAAATTTATTTTTCAATTTTCTAAACTAACGCATAAACTGATTTCTAAAACAATTATCATATTAGCATGAACCAACTGAGACGCACATTAAAGAAACATAAAAACAAATACTGTGTCATTTAGGTCCTTCTTTAATTTCACAAAGAAATCTTTTCTATGTTGTTTACTCTTCATCTGCTCTATTAGCCGTGGTCACACCTCTTACTCTCTAGGAACCCAATCTCTCTCAGGGTACAATCAGCTCAATTACCATATGCTTTCATAGCCACTGTCTTCACACTGCAAGTAGAATATAGGAAGGAAACAGCAGAAGTAAATACAGACCAGTACTTAGGAATGTAATTATGAGTGAAACGTTGTAGTACAAGCTGTTTCCCCTTACTAGATAAACAATAATGCAGTTTTCAAATTTTAATTATGATACAATTAGCTGCATAAAGTGAACTAGAATTTTTATACTCTCCTCCATTTGGTTAGTGAAATTTGAAAGTATTTGAAGTGTAAACTAGTCCTTCTGTTCATCAGCAGTTCTAAACATAACATTTGTGAATATAACGTGACCGTAATTAACATTTAAAAAATAGGCCATTAATACATATTTGTGCTTGATTAATTTTACTGTACAACTTTTTTGTTGTTACAATTTTTTTGTTACTCTTGCAATAAGTACTTTAGAGACATGAAAACAAGAAATGAAGCCAAAACTAGAAGAATGAAGCAGATGTGTGTGTGATCTGGGAGGAAGGGGGAAGCCTAACTCTTTTTGAAGCCATCATGATTCAAGGCTAATTACATGCTATTCTGGTTTTACCTATACACAGCAAGTAGGCAGAGTGAGTGCATTGAGCTAATTGATCTATTCCAGCTGGATACTCACAGGTCTGAAGACTGACCCCATGTCCAACCTAGATGCAATCCCAGGCATTTGCTGATACTACTGAGTCCCATAGCTCAGGGACACACCTTGGACAGCTCCATCTCCACCTTTAAAAGTGCATCTCATGAGACAAATACTGCATGAGGTGAGCACATTATACACTGCAGAGTTAAAAAGCAGGAGTCACAATACCACAAAGAAGCAATATGCAGCCCAGGTGAGGCAATGAGAGCCCTGACCTTGCTTTGGGTGTGCTACACTGCATTGCAAAGCAGCACATGGCCCTGACATTGCCTGTGCCCATTTTGTCAGCAGAGACAAAACAACTACCAGCTTCCAGAATAAAGAACGGCATCTCCATTAATAAGAACATATGGATGAAAGTATTGAATAGTAGGTACTTATATCTATCTATCTGTATATATATACAGACACATACACGTACATACACGAATATATTTAATTTTAAGGTAAAGGAGATGGAAAGCCATCAGTTGAAGAGCTGTCTAATTCTGGGGCAGTACATACAGTGTTCAGTGCTAAGTCAAAGCAATGAAGTTCAGCAACTCATAGGAACGCAGCCTACACAATATTCTCCATGTTATGCCACCCCGGTACTTCAGAGACATCTGAGTCTTCAGACTTCCAAATTGTGCATAACCATAAAACAACATTTTCAGAGGCACTGTGAACCTATTTCTTATTCTTTACAGTAAAATTGTGCTTTGCATAGACAGACATCTATTATAACCAAAAGAACTTCATGTAAAATAGCATTCTTGCTGGCACACCTTCCTTCACAGAGCACCTGAAAAATCCCAATTTACAAAACACTTCTGACTGCATCCCATGCAAGTACTAGCTACAATCAACATGACATTTGCAGCCATGAGGGCAACAGCTTCTCAGCCCGAGCCCAAAGGAAATATCTCAAGTTTCTCACTTTTCCACCTCTCAGCTCCTGTATTTCTCTGCAAGAAAATACCACTTGTTCCTCTTCTGCTACCAGAACATGGTGAGAAGGGAGGAAACAGTCAACCATTTCAGCTTTACACTAAAGATTTCTTATTCGTCAAGAAGCAAATTCAAAGATAATCGTTACTAAGGTTTTATTTTAGAGCAGAAACCTCATGCTTTACATTCCATCTAATGCTAGTATATTCACAGATCTAAAGATGGGATGGTTCTCAAAAATTTACCTTTTTTTTCCCCTTCAGTTGCATCGCCTTAACAGATGCCATTCTTACCCTAAAGCTTTTTTTTTTTTTTTTTTTTCCCTCCAGGATATTCCAGGTTTGGTTCTTGAAACCAAGCATCCAACTTGGTTGGCTATTAGTTGTTACCAAACAGCTAACTCCAGCTGAAAGATTCATAATCAGATGATGTTGCTGGCGTTGTTTGGAAATCAGAATTATCCTTGCTGATTAATCCTATCTCAGCATCCCATGAGACACACACCACAATACAAACTTACTTTCTGTTGTATTTACATACTCTGGAACTCAACCTGCTTTGTACTCAGTGCATACAAGTTTTAATTAAAAAAAATACAGATGATATTTTAGTGACTGAAAATCCAACCCACCATTAAGACTACATGTATTATTTATTAGTCCTAAATAAAATAAAACAACAGAGAAAACACTTAGAAGTTGCTTTTGAGCACAGCTCTCAGACTCTGAAAAGTTAGTTCTACATTCTCCACTTCAGAAAGGACTTACTGGTCCTCTTACCAACCCCCCGTTTCATTTTTATTCAAGTGTAATGAAGCAACATGAAATCACTTCTCAGAATGACAAAAACTCTCCATTCTTCATTCTTTGTTTTTCTTTTTTTCCTCCCCCCAGTGCTGCTGCAAAGATTACAGAGGCCACACTAAAGAGCTGACAAATAGGCAGGTATGAACAGAGGGGGCAGAGATTTGAAAATAAAACTGTCAAGTAGATTTTTTTCTTGTCATTCATGGAACCATAAACACTGGAATATATTTCAACCTTAAGAAATACTCTAGAACCAACTCCATGCCCTATAAGACTGCAGCAGTATAGCAGCAGAGATAAATGTGACCTGCAGTGGCAATAAGGCAGCTGCTAACAATACTTCAAGAATTTGGGTATTTTAATAACTAGACTTTCTGCTCACTTTGTAGAAGGCAGGGAGAAAAAGGCAATCTGTTGATTCATTTCTTGGCATTTATTCTATTTTTTTCTGATTTTCACATTGGGTTGGGTTTGGGTTTTTTTGCTTTCATTTTGTTTTTAAAAGGCTCAACTGTAGAGATTTACCACAGCTGAATTAACAGGGGTCTCTAATATTAGCATTTAATGAGGAAAGAATTAGGTTACATGAAAGGGCACGTCCTCCAGGAGGAAAGAGCCTACACTAACAAACACTTTGTCTTCGAAACACTACGATCTGTGGGTACAACCTGTTGTATTTGCTGTGTTAGGTGGAAGGGCCTAGAAGAAGTACATAACAGAGCACAGCAGTATTTAAAATTTAAGAGAGCTTTAGAGACCCACAGTGCTCAATTACAGGCTCTGCTGCTCATCTCTAGGATCCCAGAGATTTGCTCCCATACAGACAGACGCAAGAAACTGTTCTGCTCCGTACGTAACCGAACTGTTCTGCTCCGTCCGTACAGAGAGACTACAGACTGAAAGGCAGCTTTTAGATCAGAAGCAGGGGGGGGGAGGGTGACTGGATTTTTTGTTCTCACCTGTGTGAGTAATGGTTTTATATGTAATATCATTGTGTACTTCTCAAATTTCTTGCATTATAAGGACAATTTGGTTTCTCTTAAGGGAAATCAGCTGGCGACGCTGAGATTTCTCACAGAAAAGCTGACTTCTGGCTGTTATCACAGCCTTATGAATGTCAGACTCCTCCACACTGTGTTTCTCTGGTCCACTTGAAGAGCAGAGTGGAGACTGACAACTTAAGTCAAATTCACAGAGCCCCACAGTTTAGCTTTCCTCCCTGGCTTACAGGCAAAATTAAAAACTGTGTTTGCAAAGAGAGAACAGTGTTATTAAAATAAACTAATTCACTAATTAAAAAAGAGAGAACCGCCAACAAAAAGAACAAGTTAACCAAAAGCTACTGTTCCAATTCCCCCTTTCACATCCAGGATTAGTTTTGCACACAAAAGAAATACCACAATAATACAAGTAACACACACATACCCTTTAGGTAAAGAGAGCCAGAACACTCATATGCACTGTTAGCCACTCATTAAACAAGATTAAGTGGGTCACAGTTCATCTGCTTGACAAAAGTTAATGTTTTTCCAAATCAGAAACATCTTCAGTGTCTGAGCAAATGCTCCATGCAGCCCCTTGTGAAGCCTGGCTTCACTGGAGGAATGCCTGGCCATCGGTAGCACCTTGGGCTCTACCAGCTCTTGGCCAAACTTCTCAGTAGCCCACCCAGCACATGTTGGGGTACATCAAGGTAAGTTTTCACAGAAGGTTCCACCCCAAATATCTAAATATTTATGCTGTCTCTAGAGAGTGTTACTCTAAACTTTGTTTCCAAAATCCTGCTTTGGTAGTGCTTTAGTCATCAAAATGGATTATTGTTCTCCAAGGACACTATTGTATGACCCTGTCATTTCTTTAAATGTTTACACTAGGTACTGCATTTAATAGAAAAGTCTACAATGAACAAATACACCTGACACCAGTATTTATGACTGCAACTTCAGACTTTCCTTATTCACTTAAAATATAATTAAATTATATTAATCCATTTTTATGGCAGTAAAAACCACTTGTATTTTACCACTTTGTTTTTCTGATGGTGTGAGAACAAAACAGTTGACAGTTAAGAGCACTTTAGGATGTCATAATTTATGTTTTTCCATCATAATGGAGCATGCACCTTCTTAAAGAAGTAGTACACATCATAAGCTGTATCAGGAGAAAAATGAAATAAGCATCATATGAAATTTAGATATTAATTATGAAATCAGAGGACAAAAATATATCTTTGTATAGAGCAAATTCTTGAGCATCATTCCAGTAATAATTCTACGAAGAAAGATTAAAAAAAAAATGCTTACTCAACCTAGAAATTGGAAATTATTGTCACAGTTTGGTGTTAGCCTTTGAACTTTGGTGTTGGCGTTTTGGGTTACGACTGCACCCCTATCATCAATGTTTACAAGTCTGACTTGCCATAAGAAACATAGCTGTCTGAGAAGAAAGGGAATCTGTTACTTTCCACTGCTGAACAAGAGGAGTAGACAAAGGCAGCCAAACCTGATTTGCATGTTTATAACCTAATATCACTGAACTGGTGTGTATAAAATTAATGGTGTATCTTTACTGCATCTCCAAGAGGCAAAGCAACTGTACTCACACCCTAAGCAAGCAGCTGTCCTAATGAACATCAAAACTGCATATCCTGATAATGGAATTGCTGAAGTAAATTGGTAAATTTGAGTGTGAAAAAATAGATGTTGCTGAAGTTAACAACAAAATTCATACATCTTTTCAAAAGCGTAGATGAGTCATGTTTTCAAATAAATCCAATGTGTGACAATGCTTATAAACAATAATATTTTATAGGAGCAAGATTGTTTTTTTTTAGAGGCTAAAATTAGCAACAGTTTTCATTTATCAGCATAGGAAAAACAAAATTTAGTTTTCAAGGGAAAAAGTCAACATTCTCATTGCTTTCCACTCATTCTGAGCATCTCAAAAATCCTCTTCAGGGCAAAACACCCAACTTGAAATCAACTGAGATAGGTCTTGAAATATTTCAATGGCTATGCCAAGAGACAAGCAACCCTGAAACCTTATTCAATTTTAAACTTAAAAAGCTAAGTTTATCACCTGACATCTGATTTTTCTTTGGCTTTTCCCCTCTCCTAGATGGAAGAGGAAGAATATTTAAACAGATCAAAACAGATCAAAACAAAAATCAGGAAAAAATAATAAGCCCGCAGAACTCTTTGGTAAACAAAATAATTTAAAATATTTTCAGCTCACTGCTTCACGAAGATGAACTTGAGGGGTACAACATTAGTTTGAACACTGAAACAGCTATTACAGTTGATTCAACTTAGATTTGTGAAGTAAGAGGATTCTGGAAAGATGTGCAGGGAGGAATAAGAAAATCAAAATGTCTCATGGGCAGGTATTATGAGCACTGGCTTTGTGTACTAATTTTTAGAAGAATCTGCACTACTGACACCTACTAGAATTAAATTAATTGAGGAAAGTTCTCTGCTGTTTGCGATAGTTTTAATCCCAAACTCAAGGTACTAGAGGAAAAAATGGGCAGTTCTTGAAATGGCAGTTACATTAAGTTAAGCAAGATGTGTAAGTAACTCCTGTTTATATCAGAAAATTCATTAGATGCTAAAGTAAGGATGAAGGATCCTATCGCAGCACATAAGGACTGCCTATGGGCCCTACTATGTCTGTAAATCTAAAACGGAAAGAATAACTATTTACCTTCAAAAACTTAAAGGACATATTTGTTAGTTGCAAGGGGCACCATGAGAAAAAATACAGATATTGATCTTAGAGAAAAAAAAGTATTCTTTGTGTTGAAGAAGCAGGTTTTGCTTTGATTTCTTTTTCAGACAAAAGAGGTTTAAACAATGTTTTAGAGGAAAAGGTTGGTGGGAAAGGGGAGGCACAGACAGAAAGACACTGGAAACAGTCTTTAGGACATATTTACCAGGGAGGTACAACACTATTGACAAAAACTTTTAGTGACTGATTACTCTTGGTTGGGTGAGCCAAACTGTAATGTCGGTGCTCCTGCTGTGATAATTATGACTGCTAATGCACTCAGTCAGATCAGTCAGATCACAAGACTGAAGCATATTATAGAGATACTACTTAGACCACACCATGAAAGCAAATGAGAGCTACATTCATTCAAATAGGTCTGAAGAACAAGTCTTACTAATGAGGTATATCAACCTTGGATTCAAGGAGCACGCTGCTGGACAGGTCCATCCCATTACTTCTTATACTCCTGCCGCAGTATAAGATGAAGGTAATTTCAGTAGAAATTGTGAATCTCTCTCCTACTGTTTGCATTCAAGCCTCATCTTCACTTAACAAGCAGCAGCTCCCCACTGTGATCCTGCTATTTACACCTGGAGGCACAGCATTTCCAACTGAGAGTCACCAAATGAGCCGATAGTTTTCCTAGATACAAACAGCATAAATTGCACCAAGGTTCACCATGGAGATGGTATTTCAGTTGTACCATGTGCATCATCTTGTACACTAGGTGACCCTGGATAAGAACAGAAGATGAGGGAAGGAAGAAAAGACATGTCGGATTAGAGGGGTATAATGGTGTTATCAGAATAGCTTTTTTACAGGAAGTAAATTTGTGCAAATGTTTAAATAAATTATATTCCCCACTCCTGTAAGTCTTAATGCAACTCCAAACACCGTACCATCTCTTACATTCAGTACATTTCAGATGTTTTAAGAGCAAATAAAACTGTAAAAGTTGAATATTTGTATGTACAGATTCCACGTAGACCAGAAAGCATTTAGCTAAGAATACAACTTTCATTCCCCTTTTTCCCCAATCCCACACCAACTATTTAAAACCACTCAGTAGTCTGTAATCTCAGAATAAGTCCCTAACGAAAGGGAGTAATGGCAATACTGAAGGTGAGTCTGAAGCATGGCAAATGTGATTTTCTGAGTGACTGTATAATTCCACATACTTATCACTGTCCACAATACTTTACCATATTAATATGTTACATTACATTTATTTTAACATGTTAATATGCCACAGCACGTACCATAGCAGGGTCTGTGCTGCATCTATTCTACAAACACATAAGGATGTCATCAACAAGGATGACTAAAAGACATTATGCCCACTTAGAACAGGAAATCTTTTCCATAAAGAAAAATTCAAATAGCTTTAATAAATAGGAGAAATGCAAATTATCAAAAAATCTTCATCTGAACACATGACCTACTCTGAGCCCTTTGTCCAACACCTTTCAACATCTCCTACACCTTCCTGAGACAGCCTCAATAAAAGACCACTACCTGTTACAGAAGCTTGACACTAATGGTGCATATGCTTCTCGCATGATATTACAGGAAATAAGATGTATCATGACATTAAAAGCCTTTCTAGAAGAAACCTTTGCTGTCTCTAAGCAATAAAATCAACAAGTTTTCCTCCTATTATTGCTCATATTCAATTTAGTGGAAAGATAAGAAATGTACCCAGATGAATGAGTTTTGCATTTGATGCCAATATGAACGTTTTCAAAGCATACTGAATCCCTTAAACAATAATTAAGCACCAAATGAACCATTTAAAAATTCACTGCTAGCATTAGAACAAATTAAATTAAGTCAAGATTAACATATTGAGCTTGTTCAACCCAAAGGCACATCATTTCACCTAGTTCCTGTTTAGCTGTGTGTAAGCTGTCTTTTAAAACATCTGACCATAAAGACAGGCCAACAAATAAATGCAAATGAGTAAGTGAATAATTCACATTCAAAGTATAATGTTGAATTAGCTCTTTATCCTGTAAAAATAGTCCAAATTTCAGTACATTTAATTACAAATTATTATTTCTTTTTTCAGACACACAGAAGCTGTGCAGATTACAAGTTAAAGTAACTTCATGTTTTGCTTAAGTAGAAGAAGGAACACTGTTCTTGAAGAATTGATATGTGGCCCATCAATAATCATTACAATAAATAAAGGGTAGTGTTTGCTTGCATGAATATTTACAGGTTCAATGCTATTTACTTCTAAGGCTGTTTTTTCTTTTTTTCTTTTTTAGTATGCAAACAAGCATGTTTCCTATAACAAACTAAGTAGGGCTGTCCTTGTAAAGTCATCTAACAACTAGTAAAGAGGTAGTTAGGCCACATGGCTTTATATAACAGTGAATGTTAATGAAGGTGATGCATATGTTTTCAAATAGTTTAAAAATTAGCTCAATATAGTTTAAAAAAAAGAAAAAGAAAAGAAAGGATATTGGTGTTAGGAAATAATCCCAATGTTTCCCATGGTCCAAATATCTGGAAGCATTTCCATGTAGGTAGAAAATTCCTAATAGCTCAGGTTTCCCAGGAGATGACTCAGGAATAAATTCACAAAGTTTTTATATTAAAAAGTGCTTGACAACAGACTAAACAATTTTCAGTTTAAGTACTATTTATCTCATTCAAGAACTTCAGAGTTTCATGTTTAGAAGTGTGTCCCAAGATCTTTATATTCTTCTCATAAACAGTTTCAGTGTAAACTAACCAAGCAGTGACTTAAAAAAACTGACCAAATACAAAGGCTGAACATTTCAGCTTCAAGTGTGAACAGGGGTTCATGCTGGTGGTGATATCTAAGGAGTGGTTACTGATGCACCTTGCTCAAACAGTTAGAATCTGAAGAACAAAGAATAGCACAATGTCCCCGATGCTGCAGACCTCCCAGCACAAACTGACTAACATGACGCTGCGAACAGCATTTATATTCCAAACATACTCCAAGATAATCTTTTCATGGAAGCGAGACATGGACCACAGACAAGCATGGCCTTGACATTTAACATTGCTTATGTTTAAATTTATGCTACTTGGAAAGCTAATAATCCAACTCAGTCATTTTATCAAGCCTGAAAGCCATCCAAAATCGGAGTTTCCTTTTATATCAAAAAGCTTCACTTGTTTTTGTGATTAATTCAGCCATTAAACCATTATTATGTATTTCTTTAGATTATATCTGGAAAATAAAGAAGCATATCAGCCTGGGGAAAAGAAGGGGGGGGATCTGATAAATGTTTGTAAATACCTAAAGGGAGGTGGGAGGCAAATGGATGAGGCCAAGCTCTTCTTGGTTGGTATGCAGTGATAGGACAAGGAGTAATAGCCTAAAACTTGAACATAGGAAGCACTGTACTAACACAAAGAAGAGCTTCTTTATGGTAAGGGTGATGGAGCACTGGAACAGATTGCCCAGAGAGGCTGTGGAGTCTCCTTCTATGGGGATACTCAAGACCCGTGTGGACACCTACCTGTGTAACCTATTGTGGTACCTGCTTTAGCAGGGGGTTGGACTCAATGATCTCTTGAGGTTCCTTCCAACTCCCGCAATTCTGTGATATCAATATAGAATGAAGAATGTTGCAAACACCTTTTTAAGTTTCTGCTTAACACTTCAGTACTTACTAAGCAATCCAGAGAACAATGCAAATAAGTAGATGTCAATGTTTATCAAATAAGGTTATCAAAGAACCTCTTTAAGATCAGCTGAAGTAGTTTAACTTTCTCTTGATTATAACCATGAAGTTCTCAGGCAAAATTCTCAAAGTTATAATTCTTCACAGTTTGATAAAACATTCTCTCTCTATACTATGTGTACTTTATATATATATTTACATACATTCCTTTTATATAGATAAACATACAAATAGCTAACAAACAACCCATTACTACCAACTACTTCATCAAACTGGACTTTAGGGACTTTCTCCCAGCACTCATGAAACAAATCTCCTCCTAGGGTTCTAAGAAGCGCCCATGCAGAGGTCTGCTGGGAAGATAAGATAAACTGTTACAAGTTTCTAGAAATCACATTTAGTAAAAACAGACATAAAATATCACCGTCTGTGCTGACAGCTATCATGTATTAATAAACTCCTTTTTTTTTTACCAGGAACTGAAATATTGTTACTTTCCACCAATTCTGTTCATAGCCAAAAATACTGGTTGACAAGACTTGAAAGAGATTCAGCATGCCTGAATCACCAAATAATGAATAATTTTAATCTTCTGAAGAGGTAGGGCATCAATTCAGTCATTTTTTTCATTGAAGTAGTTGACTGGACATCAAAACTGCCTCCATAGAAGCAGTTATACTTCCTCATGCCTTTCCAAGGTCAAGCACACTGAGAAAGATCTATTGGACTACAGGTACTCACGATGTCAAACTGGTAAAATTTAAACAAGCATCCTGTGGCCCATTTCTCTTTCTCCCTTCATGAGAAAGAGTTTCCATTGCCAGAGGATCTTCCTTAATCTTGTCTCTACTCCCAAGTTCACTACATCTTTGTCAATGTTACAAATACACAAGCAGGACTGTAAAATTAGCAGCGGTATCTTAAATTCCAGCTTAGGGTTTTGAAGTTCTTGAAACAGTAGCCATATTGAAATGCTTGTAGCACATGGTTAATTAGTCTGCATCTTAAAGACTCTAAACCAAATAGCAGAAGGCAACAAAGAGCATTTAGAGTACTTACAGCAGAACTTCCACATTAAGACATGAACCAGCGGTTGAGCACCCAGTGTTAAGGCATGGCTAATCCAGGGAGTTCAGGTGAAAGCAATACACCTGAGTGATTAGAAGGGTTGGAGCCCCTCCTCATCTTCTATTTAAGGGTTAGCAACCAAGGTTATCAGCATCTCTACAGGTATAGACTGTACTCCTCTTGAACCTTCACCAGTTTTTGGAAGAGATGAGCCAATTTTTCTTCTTTGTTACCTGCTATTGCACCATAGTGCTTGTATCTGATTAGAAGGCAATGTCATTGCCTTCTTTTGCCAAACAGTACTCACAGTGTGTTCATTGCCGCATTGTGGTTACTGCGCAACCCATTTCCTGTAGTACTGAAAGATACAAGTAAGTCATAGAGGTACTGCTTGGTACCAATAACAGGAATACTCCCTCTATGCAAATGTAGACAAGGGAGAGCACCACTGTTTATAAGAGATTATCCTTTCATATCACTGACTCAAATTTTGCTGAGGAACAAGTCCAGGCAAGTCCTAGGCAAAGGTAGAGAAATCTTCTGTCTGGAGGACACTGATGGACAGGTCCTGGCTAAGGGTTGTGAAATCCTTTAAGGAGCACAGATGGACAAGGCCAGGGGCAACGAGAGAGGGATAAGCTGCTGATAATGGCCGGGAAACAGTCTTTTGTGTGGACTTATCTCAAGGAAGATGGCCATCTCAGGAGGTGGGCACATGACTCTTGCTCAAGCACCCAGGGATGTCATGCAGGCAGGAAAAAAGGAGGATAAAAGAGGGTCCAACAACCATGAGGATGGTGTCTGCCATCAGATCGCTCACTATGGACTGCATGCTGACGGACTTCCCTGGGCCTGCTACCTGAGACCTGCTGCTTCCTCCTGGGCTTACTCTGCGGCTTCTTCCTGGACCCACCCAGTACCTGCACACTCTCGTTACCCAAGACCAGCCTCACTGCTCCTGCCCTTTGGCCTCAGACCATCGGAATGTCGTGCAACGGACCGCTGCTGGATCTTGGTGGTGACTTATGATTCTTGCTTCTTTCCTATTCTTTGCTATTGTCTTCCTTCCCTCCCCCTTTACCCTAACTTGTAATAGTGTCCATCTTCCCCTTTTTTCATCTCCCTTAATAACATTTTTAATAAACTGGTCGGACCAACATTTGAACCGTTGTTTCTTAATGTCACGCCAGGCATACATAGTCCAAAGAACCTCCTCTCACTCCTATAAATTGGAGCGAGACACTGTTATATATGCAAAACTAGTTTTGAGTGTGCACATGCCCCTACTAGCCCAGAGAGTCCAGCACATGCATGTGGAGTCAGCTACAGCAGCACTCATGCCAAAACCTAAAAAGAGCATGCGTAGCATGTTCTTATGCTAGGCAGATGCTTTCTTACCTGTCATTCAAAGGTGGCAGCTCTTAGTCAAACAGAGTCCATGGACAGGAAAGCAATGGCCACACCATACAAACACAACTGTCACGTCTCCTTTACCAGAAATCAAAGATTTAGAAGCAAAGGGTAATCTTAAGAGAGGAGCAAAAAAAAGAAGACATTCACCATTCAATCCCTTCCCCTATAAAGTAGCAGAGCTGACATAGAACAGTAACATGAGTTTCTCCCACAAAGCAATAGCAATTCCACTAAAGATGCAGACCATCAGGTCATAATGATGCTGCCCTTGAAGCGGTGTTGGTGCTGTTTTCCTATCTCAATCCCAGCTGACTTCACAGTTGCTGTTATAAGAATGAATGATGTCGGCATTGATATTGTCTTCCCATAAAAAAAATATTGTTGGAGTAAATACAGTTGAAAAGCTGAGGAAAGATAATGGATGCCGTTCACAACATACAAAAATACAACACATTTGAGAAAATTTGTATGAAGATTAAACTAAGAAGTTATGATCTATCACTTTAGAAAATAAAGCCAGTTTTTGGATGTAGAGAACAGAGTAAGGGACTGGAGGTGTTCAGAACTGACTTAATACATTTGAGGTTTCTATTAATAAAAAGTGGGAGAGTTCTGCTAAAAAGAACCTGTAGAAAGGATTTTTTATGCCTATGAGGCCAAAACACTGCCAAATATTCTTCTACTGATGCATGATAACCAAAACATTTGAAAGCCTGCCTTAAGCGTACACATCCAGCTCAGTGCTTCTCAGTCACAGAAATACAAACAACGAGGAAAAATGTATTTTTATATAACAAACAACATGTACGCTTAAGAAGGCTTTTTTGAAAGCAATCCATTGATCCAGGAAAGCTTCCAGTATTGCAACTTCAAAGAAGCTGGCTCAAATTTGGATTGCAATGACTTTATTAGTTTTGAAATACAATACCTCTTTCTTTTAAAGCCAAAATAAAATTAGAAGACAATGTTTCAACATTGTCACCACAACTGTTGTAACCTAGGTGTTACCAGAAAAGGGCACTCTTGCCTTCCAAGCAATTGGTTAAGCACATAGCCGTGAGTTTCAAGGAACTTACTCAAGCACCAGAGGAAGAAATGTCCACAGTGAGACAGATGTTGCAAAACAGCTGTAAAATGAAGAAAGTCTTCAAACTGGACTTCTGCCCCATGATAGCCACAGTCAGACAAGTCCCATTTTATTTAGAAACTGTTAAGAAATAGCTATCCAACAACAACAACAACAACAAAAATAGATGAAGCTTTCATTCTTTTAAAAAGCCTTAACATAAGAGAACAAAATGACCTTTCTTTCCCCACTTCCTCCCAGCATCACTTCTCCTTATATGAGTGCAGAAACAAGAATAGCATAAGTGTTATTTTAAGATTACAGTAGTAATTGTCAGGTTAAGATTACAAGAAGTAAGCACTACAGCAGTGGTATTGTAAAGTGAGTTTTCTCCTCTTTTCATTGATCTTCACGTAAAGCCGTATTTAAATGTTATCGTCTTCAGCATCAGTTCATCACCTGCACAATTCCTTTAAATGAAATCAGTTCTCCTTTTCTCAACAACCGATACAAGGTGATGCCAATCCAAATGAAGCACTTATGTCAAAAATCAAGTCAAACCACTTTCCTTTTTATTCACTATAATAGTCTTTAAGTGTGATTAATCAAGTCAACATTCCCTTTTTCATGCAGAGCAGTAATTGCTAAGTGCAAATTAAAGCATATTATATATGACATACGATACTTAATCTGTAGACAAATTTTTATTAAGGTTTAAGTCAAATTTTGTTAAATGACTTAAAGATACCCGCTGAATATAGCTTAACATTACTTGCATGCCCTCAGGGAAAAGAAAAAAAATATTACAAATGCACTTCAAACACCATCAATAATCCATTTGCTTAACCAAAGGAAAAATACAGAGTAGCAGTAATAGCATTTTTGTAAGAATAAATACAATAGATTCACAAATCGTAGCATACAGTTTAAAATACGATCATTCTACATGTATTCTCAAAAACAAACAAAAATAAACCTGACATCTCAAGCCTAATTCTTTTTCAACATAATGCACAACAATCCTTCACAACGCTAACAGAACTATATTCACTACTGGAGTCATCTGATGCAACTCTAATGATTTTAATAATTGATGTCAACTATCGTGAAATCCATCGCCACCAAACAGGGACAAGAAAATTCCCCCAAAAGGGGGACTTAAGGATGAGCATTAATACTCTTACTCAGTACCCTATGGTTTATTTCCCCTTCTTTATTTTGCAGCTATTGATACTCACGACAATGCTTTTCAACGCAAGTAAACAGTTAGCTGTCCTGCTGTGTCCGCAAGTAACCAAAACATATTTCACTAACAAAAGCTGGAACAGAACAAAACTGTTCTAGAAATGCAAAAAGGAAGAACCTCTGAAAAACCTTCATAAGCTAACAAAAAATAAAATAAAATAAAATCCAAAACCAATGATGAAAAAACCCCGAAATATGAGATATGACTTTAGTTAAAAGACAAAAGTGTAAAAAGAATTTGGTGACAGTGTCAGCAGCTGAATCTACCTTAGGTGAACGGGGACAATGCAACATATTTAAAAGATGCTTAGTCATGAGGAACTGATTCATTCAAGGCCAGGCTGGATGTGGCTCTGGGCAGCCTCATCTAGTAACTGGTGACCCTGGACGTAGCAGGGGGGTTGAAACGAGATGATCATTGTGGTTCTTTTCAACCCAGGCCATTCTATGATTCTACGATTACTTTTAAGACAGTGTTTTGTCCTAAGAATTATCCTCTGCATAAAGTGCCCACTGACTCCAACTGACTTTATTTTTTAGGTCAATACCTTCGTATCTAGAGAATCCCTAAAACATATCTATAAAGTAACTAAGAGACTGATTCAATGTTCTGTGCTTTTAAAAAATCATTACCAAAGCAATAAATACATTTAAATCTAGTGGAAGCAAAAATAACCATTTCATCCAGACAGTTAGAAGAAAAATAAAAAAGAACAAACCCTTATATTATCCAACATCCTTTAAAGTACACCATCAATCCTCTTAAATAGATCTTACCTACTTTGACTACTCAGCTGTACATTCTATGAAAAATTATGTCATATCAGCCAATGCAATGTTTTCTACCCAATTCATGCCACAAGTTACCCATGTAGAATGTAAGCAAAGAAGTAAAATAATTCACCTCTGCGTATGACAGTCTCATATCTAATTGGCTTGGTAAATTGTGAATTGAGGCAGAATAGAAAGGACTGTCAATACCTAAAATCATTTCTGCAGTCTTTAGTTATGTACAACTCATGTAACTATTCTGCACCATGAGCAGTAAAGCAAAGAACTCGGTCTCTAGCGAATGTGCTTTTACCCCAGAAACATCACCAGTCCAGGCCTGAAACTCAGCCTTCCTGTCTCACGGCCTATGACATTGCTGCCACACACTGCAGTCTGACATCACACCTCCAGTACTGATCTGGCAGGTATATGATGGCCAGCTCAGTTGGCTGCCAGTATATGGAATGGAATGAAAGCTCAATTCCACTCAACTCCCCATCCAATAGGAAAAAAAAAGCACTATTTCACTTCCAATCTTCAAGAATCAAAGAAAACTGAGAACCTCTAGTAATTCTTTTATTTTCTTTTCCTTTTTAATCTGACAGTTGGCCAATAGTTGCAGAAATTATTTTAGAGGAAAAGGAAGATGCATTTGGTGCGTGTCAGCAACAAACAGACTTTGATGTATATCTCAACATATAATAAATAGCGATAGGACTAAGGGGGAATGGTTTTAGGCTCAAGGGAGGTTTAGATTAGATGTCAGGGGGAAGTTCTTTACAGAGAAAGTGGAGAGGTGCTGGCACAGGCTGCCCAGAGAGGTTGTGGATGCCCCATCCCTGGAGGTGTTCAAGGCCAGGTTGGATGGGGCCCTGGGCAGCATGGTCCAGTGCCAGATCTGGAGGTTGGTGGCCCTGCCTGTGGTAGTGGGGTCAGAACTGAATGATCCTTGGGGGTCCCTTTCAACCCAAGCAATTCTATGACTCTACGAAAAAAATCACAAATATCCTTGAGCAAAGAACTCATATAATCCAAGCCTGATCTCCTATTTAATTCCCAATTTTCATTCAGTAAGAGCTGTTTCCAGCAGGAAGAATAAAGTAGAGACACTTAAGGTTGATTTCAAGCAGCCTCCACCGCTTGAATCATTCTGGGTGTGAAAGCTGAACAGACACTTATTTATTCTACTAAGTAATTGCTAGACTGTTTCTGATACCTGAAATATCTTAAATTTAACTGAAAGCAGTCCTATACTGCAATGCAATTACTGCACTTCTGTTGTTTTTTTTTTCCCATTAATTGCTGAATAGTGTTTATAATTGGCTGTCACAAGTTTAAAACATAGTTACAAAATGGAAACAAGCATCACTTAATTCCATCCATGCTCCATTTCTATCACTACACAAATTTCAGATTATCGGTTTACCGTCTCACTTCTGGCATGGACAGCAGAAAATAGAAGGAGGAAGAAAAAGACAAAAGAGAGGTGAAAGGAGAAATATGAAGGTGTAGGAGACCAAGTGTAAGAAACATCTACTTCTCCATACCACGTCAAGGCAGTATTGCCCAGTTTGGAAGGGACTCCAACAATAAACAGTTTTGATTCTGAGGAACATGTATCTGCCTTCCTCTGCTGGGATACTAAAGGTCAGAAAGAATCTGCTATTTTTTTCTTTTTTTTTTTTTTTTTTCCAGTTATTCAGATTCTAAAGGTATGGAACAAGTCAGCACCATCTACACTCTCATCTCTGAAGGACATGTGACAAGCTGATGTACAGGAAAATTTGCTAGTTAGAGAAATAAATATCAGAAAAGCTCTTCCTTAAGAAATAGATTTTTTGTGAAAAAAGTAGCAGTTCCTAAACTAAATGCTAAACAATGGCACCCTACGTGTGTACTTATGTTACCATCTGCTATACCTATCAAAGTATTTTTTCATCCCCTGGAAAAGTTTTCCCTTTCCAACAGTTAATCACACTTAAAATTTGTTCTAAAATTCTGCGTAGTAAGAGTGCCACTTTGTGCCTAAATATACCTACACGTTTCATGAAGTCACTGGATTTACTGTTTCCTCTGTAGCTGCCTTAATTACAGAAAGTTTTCTGTAGATTTTGATTATTTTTTTTCTTTAATTAGGAGATAAAGAAGCTAAAGACAAGATTAGTAGTCACAGCATTAATCTTCTCACTGTACCTAACAACTTCATTTAGCATTTAAGACGCAAACCCTTCTGAGGTTGCTCTTCTGTTGCTGGGAAGTTACCTCTACCTCATCCATCCTCCACTAAGACACAACAGGCCTACTCTCAGGAAACTGAAACTGATAGGAAATACTCTCACTGACTTCAGAGAACTCTAAACAGAAGAATAAATTCTGCTCAAAAAAAAAGAGTAAGATACAAAAATGACCGAGGAACCCAACAAATTCTATTTAAACATTAAGACTTATCTGACAGTGGAAAAGAATTCTTCTCTTCAGGCTCATATCAGCAACAAGATTTAGAAAAAATATTGTATGTTAATATTACCATTAGCACTTAAGAAAGGTTATTTTAGCAATTTCTAATGCAATTATTATATATACTGCTTTTATCACTGTAAAGGAATAACACCACTCATACCATACCCATTAAACAGCACACTCCAGACCTTAACTTTCCAGTACAATTGAGCAGCTTCATGCTACATTAGTCTGGTAATGCAAAGAGAACCCAAAAATAGAGACATTTTTAACCTGGACTGTTTAAGGCTCCTAGGAAATGAGGCTTAAGCAGTCCCACATCTGTTCACTTGTCATATTTAACTTCTAAACTTTCTGGCCAACTTCAACTAAATTTGACAAAGGGATTGGAGACAGAAAATAATTTAGGTTCTGCAAATTCTACAAAAATACAGCAGAGTACGGAGGAGATGCCTACATAATGCTCTTACTGAAGGCAAAGGAGTTTTGACTGATCTATTATATATCACCTAACTAATGAATACCACACACTGTGGGAGAAATCCTGTACTCTCCCTCCACACTGTGTGGTATTCATATATAAGAGTATATATGGACCCTGGACAATCTGCTCTAGATAACCCTTCTTGAATCAAGGGATAAATAGATTACCTCATGAGATCCCGTCCTATGTAAATAATTCTGCGAGGGCTGTCTGCGTGGGTTCAAAGAAGCCAAAACACCAAACAATTACCAAACAGAGATGCTTGTAGAGAAACTCAGGGAGAAAATAATTATTCTTGGGAGATAAAGCACATTTACTTGCTGAATGGTCACAGCCTGAGAGTTGTGTTCAACAGATCTGTGTCCAGGTAGAGGTCAGTGACAAGTGGTATCACCGAGGGGATCATCATGGGAGCAGTACTCTTCAACATTTTTATCAATGACATAGGTGGCAGGATCAAATGCACTCTCAGCAACTTTGCTGATGACAGCAAGCTGAACAGTGCAGGTGATACAATAAAAGGAAGGGATGCAATCTGGACAGGCTTGAAAAGTGGACCTATGTGAACATAATGAGATTCAACAAGACTAAGTGCAAGCTGCTGCACCTGCATTGGAGGCAATCCCATACATGAGTAGTGGAAGAACAACTCATTGAGAGCAGCCCTGTAGAAAAGGGGTTTTGGTGGATGAAAAGGTGGACATAAGCCAGCAGCATGTCCTTGCAGCTCAAAAAGCCAACAGTACCCCGGGCTGCATCAAAACAGGGGTGGCCAGGAGGGAGAAGGTGGTGACTATTCCCCTCTACTCTGCCCTTGTTAGACTCCATCTGCACTACTGCATCCAGCTCTGGCGCTCCCAGCACAAGAAAGACATGAAGCTGACGGAACAGGTCCAGAAGAGGGCCAGGAGGATGATCAGAGGGCTGGAGCAATTCCCCTGTGAAAAAAAGATTGAGAGACTTGGGCTTGCTCATTCTGGAGCAGAGGAGGCTTTGAGGAAACCTCATTGTGGCCTTCCAGTATTTAAAGGGAGCTTATAAACAGGAGGGAACCAACTTTTTAAGCAGGCAGATAGTGATAGGACAAAGGAGAATGGTTTTAAACTAAAAGAGGGGAGATTTACATTACATGTCAGAAGGAAATTCTTTACTCAGATGGCAGTGAGGCACTGGCACAAGTTGCTCGGAGAAGCTGTGGATGCTCCATCCCTGGAGGCATTCAAGGCCAGGCTGGATGGGCCCCTGGGCAGCCTGGTCCAGGGGGCAGTGTCACTGGGAGTTGGAGGGTCAGGGGAGTTAGAACTGGATGACCTATAGGCTCCCTTCCAACCCAACACATTCTATGATTCTATGACATAAATCCAAAAGCAATTGAGCTTTATCAGTCTTGCTATTAATGATTCTTTTTCTTCAGTGACCTTTAGAATTTCACTGAAGACTCATCACTCCACTGCTTATGTGCTATTAGCAAAATCACTTTAGAAATCATCTCTAGGGATGCAAGCTGCATAACTTTAATTAGACTCATGTTAAACATACTTTTCACATTTTATACCGATGTTAATGTATCCACATTGGGATTAAGTATCTTTCTCCTTATCAAATAGCTAAATAAATACAGAAAATCTACAGCAAAATTTATAGTGCCCTGCCATTTTGTGGTGGGAGGATACTGGACATACAGGAAATTTGGAAACAATTGCTAGTAAAAAACTGAGAATTTGGTTCAGTCTAACTCAATGCTACCGAACAGCAGTCTTCTAAGTACTAAAAAGAGTAGGGTCTGGAGTGAGGAGTCCCATAGAGTCCTCCCCCACCAGCAGAAGACTTCTTGAACAAAGTGTGCATTCCTCTATGGACAGCAACAGGAGAAAGCTGTGAGGAAGAAAAAGGCTAGGGCATTATATAGACAACTACATCGTGATACCAGAGTAGATGCATGGTGGGCAGCCTGGTAAAGAGGTGACAGATCACAGAAGCTGAACCCTGCTTAAGCGTGGCAGCATGCAAAAGAGAGTATCTACATTTGAGCTTGTTATCTAAACTCCTGGCTAAATCAGTGGGCATTAAATCAATTTGCTATAACGACTGGAACAAGCCAAATTAGGAACACACCAAACATGTCAGAAGAGGCCTTCAGAAGCCTGAAGTATTCTAGACTGAAAATCTGATCCTAAACAAGTAAACTAAGAAAATGTCTTTGAAAATGGACTTACTGAAATTATCAGGATAAAATTACAATTCTACTTCTAAAATACAATTCTAAATAAATCTAGAAGACAAGAAATCATGCCAGAAAAGATCTGAGAAGCAATCTGGAAAAGACACAAACTCTAAAAATACAGCTTCTGAAATAAAGCTTTCTCCATACTAAAAGACTAATATGACTAATGGGGCACGAGCTATTGAAAATGTTTCATGAGAAGATCTAGCTAAGTACAAAGCAATAAGCCTTGCAGCAGTTCCAGACAAAGCCAGGGAAGCTACTCTGAAAAACAATTAATGACTACACAGATAAACAGGATATATCAGGGAAGAGACAACAAAGCTTTGGGGAAGCAATATCAGGATTGACAAATGTTAAAATAAGATCCAACATGCGAGTAGCACAAATTAAAAATCTAATCAGGCAGTATAAACAAACAACAAAAAAAACATCTTTGAATGTCCTTCACAAAAAGCGCTTTAAGACACAAAGCTGCCACAGCATAAAAGGAATGTTCATGCTTAGATAGATAACTTTATGAAAGACAGAAAACCAAAGGAACAGGCGATACACAGACCAGAAAAATTTTGCCCAGTAGTATTTCATGGGAATCTGCTCCATGAACCCGCTGTACTCAGCTGTCTACAGATAATCTAACTATTCAGCAGTAGGAGCAAAGGACATCATGACCTGGTATAAATTCATGAAGCAACAACATCTGCAATACTCTGTGCACTTCTAATGCCTCTTATCACAAAAAGGATGTAAATGGGACAGTTACAAAGGACAGCAAGCAAGCACCTTCAAATACACAAAACAGATTAATCTGAGGAATTAATACACGTTTACTCTTCAATACTCTTACTCTTCTTACTCTTCAGAGGTAACCAAAATAGAACAGTAATTTGTAAAATAATGAATGGCATTGTCACAGTTTCACACCTAACAGTGGGGGAAAGGAGGCGGGGGAAGGCCTTCCTGGCCCCTTGCACCCTCCCACCCCCTTTTTGGGGAAAAGAAAAACAAAAACGACCCAATTAAGATAGGGAGAAATAACTAATTTACTACAAACGGTAAAAGAATGTAAGATAATGATATAAAAAGGAGCTACAGGTAATAAATCAAGCAAATGGGAGAGACGGATTTTCCAACTGTGCTGCTAGGTGTGCTGACTGGAAGCAAAGAGACCAGTTCACTCCCATCACCCAGAATCGGAGATCACACAGGGAGTAATGGAGGTTCCTGGGAACTGTAGTTTGTCTGTCCGACTCAGTGTACCTTCCTCTTGGAGAGCAGGAACTCACATGAGGCTGCTAGAAGCAGAAGACTAGGAAGTGCAGCTCCATGGTGCACTGTGCTCCAGCACCCAACAGCGTGCTGCATGATGTCATGATATGGAATACTGATAAAACCAGGACAAGCAAGCACCTTCAAATCCATGAAACAGATTAGTTTGAGGAATTAATACTCTTGTACTCTTCTGCTCAGGACAGTGCATTTGGAAGTTCAGTGCATTTTCCAACTTAAGCACCAGGGAACATTAAATGAAGCTAATATGTGGCAGGTTCTCAAATAGAAAACACTCCGTACTGTTCATTATCCTGTGAATTTCCTTGCTCAGGCACCTGCAGTGAGCCTCAGAGGGTCTGTTCCGAAACCAACTGGATGCATTTTTTGGACAAAAACTCTTCCGAACTGTAGAAAACAAAACTGACCACACCATAGAGAGCATTCTAGGCATTATATTCCAATATGTTCACTCCTGCTATCGCATTGCCAACAGGAGACAATCAAATGGACTTTCAGTTAATACATCTGTTTGTATATTTCATTCGTACATTTCAAGTAAAAAGCACTGGGGTAAGGACCATCTTCAGAAACTTGGACTAAACTTGGACTATGCAAGTTCTTATTTTGATGTAATCTTCCAGTAACACCACATTCAGAATAAGTTAAAAAAAGATCTGTGCTCCACAAAGAGACAAAGAAAACTTGGCTTTCATATATGAATAATTCATAAGACAGACCTACTTGTGATTATTTATATCATCCCAGATTTCCATGAAAATCTGTACTTTTCACATAAGCCTTTATAATAAGCTTCTATTACATAGATTGCACATAGATTTGTGATCACCTTCAGAGGGTATCAAAAGAACTAATCTCAGTTCCTTACCTGCAAAGCAGTATTTTAATTACATTTCTTGGCCTTAATTTCCAAGGCTGGTAGTAGACCTGAAGTTGTAATGTATGTGAAACTTCTCAGGTTTGTAATGTATTCAGGACAGATACAATACCAGAGAAAGAAATACTTCAAAATCCTCATATATTCTACATTAAGAAAGTAAGTCAGATAAATGAAAGTCCGATACAGTAATAGTAGCTAAAGGCACAAAAGCAGAGAGGGGAGCAGAGGGAAGCAAGATAGGATAGCATTACACATCCCTGACAATGTGAACAAATTATTTTGTTTGCAGTTTATCTCATTATATCCTCCTACCCCAGCTTTAAATTTCATTTATCAGTGTATGTTGGTAAGCTGTCTGATGCACAGGCAACACTTTCATGTATGAATTATTTTTGTGCAAAAACAATAAAGACTTGATTCTTATTAAACCTTACTGTAAGAAAAAAAACAAAACAGTCATTTATATTACTTCTTTTTCCCATCAAATACATAGGGAACGTGTTCCACAAACACAATATTCGAAGTCTCCCTTGAGGTGGGAGGAATGTTACCAAAAGGGAGATAAACTGGTTCACATCCCAACATAACAAGTTAACCAAATAAATGGAAAATGGACATAATAATAAAATGAGAGAAAAATCGTAAGGAGTTCAGATTTATCTCTTAGTGGCAATCAATACAGGTTTTTCTTGGGAACCAGTTCTAAATCATAGAATCATTTCTGGGGACTCCGCACTGCGGTACACTGAAGCACACATTTGTCACCCACATAATCTCTCTAGAGAGGTTGCTGCCTTGTGGGATCCTGCATATGGGACATCAGGAAGAGGCTACCAGGTAAGATGAAATCTGAGAAAGCCTTTGTAAACTAATCTGCAGAAACAGATACGGAAAGTAATCATATTCAACAGTGCAACAGTGACAACACTCTGTGTGTGTTTCTTTTAATGAGTATGCTTAGGGAGGTCAGAATTCAAACAAATTCCTACCACCTTCGAATAGGTACCTTGAGGGCTCCACCATCACTTCTGGCTAGATAGCATCATATATACCCACTCCTGGAGATTACATTTTCCTGCTTATAAAATCAGCCCAAGAAACTCCGTCACAACGCAGCTTTAGTAGACTTAGAGCCTTTTGGTATTTTGAAGGCAGACTAAAGAAAAAGAAACTTTGTGAAGCATTGAAGTCCCAGGATGGAACCCAGTACATCACACCTGATTGTTCTTTCATCTGCTGCCAGTGGTACAGCACATGTTGGACAAAAAGATGCAACTGCATCTACCATTTACCTATTACTAGCTGAGGGATCACCTTACCCTTTGATTTGACCTGAAAGAGAAGGAACCTAACCTATCCTCTGAAATGGTGGATGTCTTTAATTTCTAAGCAAGCACTGTGACATCTGACAGGAATGACAGAACTTATCAGCATTTTGAAGCTTACATCACCAGACCATAAGGCCACAGCACTTTCTAACAGAATACCTACGATGCTGAGATAACTTCTTCATCTTCACAGCTACCACTCCCACATACGTCCACGCAGCAAGGTATGAATTATGTCTCCGAGGCTGTGAACATTGTCAAAATGAACATTAAGCCTTTAAAGGTGATGCTGGTGCAATGGAAGATTACAAATTGGTTGGAGCACAAGCCCTTGATTGCCCGAGGACATCTAATACTTGCAGCACTGACAACCACAAGCTGAAGCATGCCACAAAACAGGGTGTAACATACATACGTCTGCTGTGGTTTAGGACTGTTCAAAATGTCAGGGGATGCCTCTTAAAGACTGAGATCTAAGATTCTCAGCAAGGATGCTAGCCAGCTGGTAATGTTAGAAAACATATGCACCAGCTAAACTTGCAATTGATGCTCCAGGCACAGCCTCAAGAGATGCCTTCCTCTATTCAAAGGGAGGCAAGTCTGCAGTTGGGTGTGCACTGATATATATATATATATAATACATAGATAGATGTAGATAGATATCTGCATGTATCTATATCTACAGATATAGATATATATAGCTATATAGATATCTATATAGATAGATAGATAGATATGTATGTATGTATGTAAACAGTTGAGAATGCTTGTGTATATACTGATACAGTGGTGGTTGTCAAGCACAAAAAGAGAGAAGTCACATATGCACTGAGCCGGAGTTAACACAAGAGCTTTTAACAGGCCTCTGAAAAATAGCCTGTATGAGAGTATTTCTGTCACTGTAATTTCAGTAAGCTTTTAGAAGATGCCTTCAGTTTCATGTCAAGTACTTCACATAGGTACTAATGCAATTTGGTTGAAAGTTCTGCTGACACACACCATTTCCATGGTGTTAGACCTTGTTAACACACACAATGTTACATACGCTTTGTATTAGCCACCTACCCCATGTTACTCACATAAAAAACAAACAACACTCAAACAACTTTAAAGAAAAAACAGTTTGTTTAGTGTATCAGAATAGGGAACTACTGATGAAAACACATAACCTAGCTTTGTCCATGTATAGCAAGTGACAGGTGCAGTTCATTGTGTCTTTTTCATCTCTGTAGCTTCAGCTTCAAAAATGAGTTTTCAGTATGGAAAAATTAGTTTGAAGGAATACCTAAGTTGTTCAGTTTAATGAATCCTGACCCACAATTTAGGGTGCACTTTTCATCAGGTAGCTCACATCACTATGATGTTCAACCAGTAGTTCAGAGAATACCCAAGTAGATGCTTTAACAAAATAGGAATCCCTGACATCAAAACCTGTGCATATAGAAACGCAGCTTCTCACCTGAGCACATCTCACTAATGTGGTATTTGTCACAAAATTAGTCAGATACAGCTGTTATTCACATTAATCAACTTCTCACAAAGATTTCTGTATTTAGAATCATAAAATCATTCAGATTGGAAAGGACCATTATGATCATCTAGTCCAACTACCAACCCATCACCACAATATGGATACCAACCACATCCCTCAGTTCCACATCTACACATTTCTTGAACACCTCCAGTAATAGTGACTCCAGCGCTTCCCTGGGCAGCCTGTGCCAGTTCCTCAACATTCTTTATAGAATCATAGAATAATTTAGCTTCAGTCCATGTGCACTGCATATGCATTGTTTTCATTTTGTAATCATTCACTTATAGCCTGCTTTAAGTAAGAGTATAAGTTATACACGATAAAGATATACATGGAATTTACTTACACTGTCTAAAAAGTGGGATCAACTAAAAACAAAACCAGTAAGCTTTTGGATTAAGTCACCGCCATCACCAGCCAAATTCACTTAATACATCTGTTAGGTTGCGGTTGGAATCGATGATCTTTAAGGTCTTTTCCAACCTGAGCAATTCTATGATTCTGTGAAAAATGAACAAGACTTTCAATACTCTTGCAATATTGATTAATGTTCTCAATTTGGAGTAGTTTCTTCACATGAAGATTTTACTGAGGTACTAAAACCAATTTAATTCTCAATTGTGCACAAGGACTACCTGCCACTTAAATCATCACCCTCTACTTTTACTTGATTTTTTTAAAAACTTCAATTCTATGGGCAAAGCAAATCCCACAAACCTACTAGCTTTAACTTCTTCCTAAGAACAGCTAAGATAGCACAGTAACTGTGTGAAAAGTAAAGAAAAAAATATATTGAAAGGAAGAGAGGTATAGTTTTACACAGAATGTCTAGGTAGGAACTCTTCAGTCAGAAAAAATAAGTCATAGGGAAAAGGTTTTGCCTGATACCAGGTTTTACTGACCTGATTCTCCTCAAATACACGATCTTATAAAGTAACTTCTGTGCTTAATTCTGTTGTTTTTTGGTTTGCTTGTTTCAATCTAATATTACATGCGAGCAGCACTCTTTTAAAATTTTCAGAGAAGTTCTACCACATACATAGTTCAGATGGAAGATGAAGTATTGAACTGCCCAAAAGGAAACTGGCATTATATACATCTTAACTTTTGGCAAGAAGAAATAGCCACAGTTTAGAGTAGTAGCACAAAGCGTTAGACAAAAGCAAAGAGCTCTTACCAGGTACTACACAGTGCAAGGTATAGAATTAAAGAATGGCTTGGGTTTAAAAGGGACCTTAAAGATCATTTAGTTCTGACTCTCAACTTTGCATACTTCACAACAGTTCAAATCAAGCATTAAACTGACTGCATGCAAAATTCTGCTTTTTTGCCAATTCACCAAATATGCAATCCACCACTAAATTTCCTGAGTACTTGATATGTGATACTTAGTTTCCCAATGAAAAAGCCCCAGCACAGGTTAAATTAGCCCAGCACATCAAAATACCATTAATCTTATTAAAGATTCTACAACCCCTTAAAAAATGATCACTTAATTATATTTAACTTTATTTAATAAAACAAGATATCTCTTTAAATAAAGATTCTAACAATGCAACCTTGTTCACAAGGTCAAAAGATGTTGTGCTTCTGATTTCAGTAAACACATGAGTTAGTGAAATCTTAAAGAAAAGGATGATAGGAAGGTATTCTTCTGTTACATTTAGTGTGTCAATAAACAATGAGCAGATAGCTACTATCAATCTAGTCAATCTATCTTCACATTTAGGCGTCACAGGTTCCACCAGGAGGTCTAGAGAAGTCCATCTGGGATGACTTTGTGCCCAGATTAACAGCCTACACTAGATGTGCCATCAAGTAGCAATCAATTCCAGCATTTAAGTCTTCAACAGTAACTGCTTTCTTAAAGACTTACAAACTACATCTTTTCCCTGAGGGAACCTGAAGTATGACATACTGTAAGGGCAGAAACACGCATACTAAAGAAAAGCACTGCTCACCACTACCATACAAGCAACCTATAAACAAGCAGGGTTCACATTTTAGCATGATATTATGGAAAATGACTCTGGCATAAAACCCCCTAGGGTCTCGCCCCTGGACACGCACCCACTGTGTTAATGCCATTGAAGTGCAGCAAAATGCTGAAGCAAAATCTCATCCATGTATGAGATACTCATAAATCAAGTCAATAGAAGATTGACCAGAAAGAAGGAGTTATTTCTCCGCCATCTGACAGCTTTCACCAAAGACAGGAGAAAACTGGAAGTTAGGTTGCTGACCTGCCCCTCAGCTGCTGAGGGACTCTGCTGATGCACAGGGCTAAGGTTGTAAATTAAAAAAGCTATGCTAGTCTGACAAAGAGCAGCATCACCCCATGTAAGTGCAAAAGCTCAACTAAGATGAGAGCAGTACTCCTGGGTGTGTGCTCTCAACTTTGGAGACCGCTGCTCTACAGCAGCAAAGCCATCCATTACCAGTGTACAGGTCCCACT
Source organism: Gallus gallus (assembly GCF_016699485.2). Lineage (NCBI taxonomy): Eukaryota > Metazoa > Chordata > Aves > Galliformes > Phasianidae > Gallus > Gallus gallus. The sequence continues at coordinate 145,794,968 of NC_052532.1, forward strand.
CTGGGAGAAAGACAAGGGGGCTGTACTTTCAGCAATCCAAGACACTAAACTGCACAACAGAGACAGCTTTCTTCTGCAGAAACCACTTTCAGTGGTATGCAGCCACAATTTAATAACAGTACTAGCTGAATGCTGTGACATATTACATGAGAAAATTACCTGGATTTTTCCAAACTTTTTTCTTGTCTTCCAGTCCTCATCCCAGATAATGAGGAGCTGACAGTGGAGCTGTGCTGCTATTTCAGTCCTACTCCTGAACAGCTGACTGGTGTGGAAATACAGACATTAGCTGCTATTGCTCAGCTAGGGTGAAATTACATCTTATAATTCAAGTCATTGTCTTAAGTAAAAGGAAAAAAAAATCAATAGCATAGAATCTCCATTGCCATTTCACTGTCAAAATAACTAATCACTGAATAAAAGCCAGAAACTTAATTACTTCTCACTACTAATAAGAGTAGAAACCAGGGTTTCTAACTCCGACATGTGCTTCTTAAAAGTGCACCTGTAATGACAGAAAGGGGAAGCTGCACGACCACCAAGGCTCTTAAGAAAAATATCCTGAACACACATCAACAGTTCCTAGGAAATGAACTGTTTTGTCCTCTGAATTACATGTAAAAACATGTGAATATGATGTGGAAAGGAATAACTTCTCAAAGAGTCATTTCATTGCAACACAGGTATTGGGTTTTAACGACTAATACTCCAGAAGACTCCTTTTCAAATTATGAATGTCTACAGGTCACTTAGACTTGCTTTATGCATAAGGAGTCAGTAATCTCATAGGAGGCTAAAAATCAAGAAATATGTTCATTTATTTATAGCCAAGTAACTAAGACTTCAGCCAAGATTAACCAATAGGTAGGAAACAAACTTCTCAAAGAGCTATTGATTTCTCCGTTGCAAAAATCAATTTAATTCAGATTCAACCTTCATTTTTCTGATTTTCAAATTTCTACTATTCTGAGATGCTCAATATAAGGCTCAAAACTAACACCCCTTTTTTAGAGCTTTATTTCAATAGACTGCAAGAAGCAGTATTTTCCATCAGGTCCATTTTAACAGCTTTGATCATCTGCACAGAGCATAAGAAAAACAGCCGTGAAAAATTATAAAACACTCCACTCCATTTGGACAGACTCAGCATCTCAGTTCCTGTGAAAGTCCTGAAAGGAATGAGAAATGAGAGATCTCAGAGAAGAGGTGTTAACTTGTAATTCTGACTGCATGCAGAAATAAGACTGAGGTTTATACATTGTCAAATCCTACTTTGCTGAAATATACTTTGAAATGTTATTTACTTGAATAAAAAAAGGAGTTTCAACATATCTTTTTCTTTTCTTATTGAGCTATTTTCTTCTATTTAAAGGGAAAGGGTTTTTTTTAGTATTTATGTGGTTCATATGTTTAATGATATACAAAAATAAATAGTTATATTTTTAAAGAAGGAAAGACTGTGACAGTAGTGTACAAGCACACTTGAAATCTTTTATTTTGAACATGTTTTGTTTATTGATGCAGGGTCCAAAATCCCCAAATAATTATTGGGAAGGCCCACTGCCATCTAGTTGTATAAACACAAATAAGCCCAAGATAACACCCCAAGCACCAACAGTAATGACAAAGGTGGAAGAGATAGCCTAGTCAGGCATGAAATTGATTTTATAATAGCAAATATCTGTTGCCTTCCATGTGCTAAGTAAATAATTCTAAATAAGAGAGTAAAGATAATAAAAACAAAATCATTAACTTCTCCTACTAAATCAAATGAAAGAGAGAAACCTGTTCTCACATTGACCCCGAAGCCTGTTTAATAGCTAATTAAAGCAATTACTCCAAGCATGACGAAGCCCTTAATCATCAACACCTTCAGATGCAGAGGTGTTTGGTTGTTTGTTTGGGTTTTTTTTTTGTTTGTTTGTTTTTTTGTCTTCAAAAATACCAGTATTTTATTTATATAAGAGGCTTATGCCAGAAGAACTTTCACCAGTTAGCCACTACAATGTTAACCACTGACACAGTTCCCAAACTTCGACTACTTATTAAGAAATATTCTGCACAGACTTTTCCAGGTTTGACTGCTCACCAAGTAAGACTGAGTAACATCAAGTGCTCTTAAAAAAAAAAATGATTGCTCTAAATCATTTGAAGATAGTTTGACATTTTTCCCTTGCATGGGAAATAAAATTGATAGCCAACTGAAATCCAATGTTATTGCAATGCAGCCTCTAAAATGACTCTGCAGGACTTCAAACACACTTAGAATTCTATACCCCTTCATATCACTTACTCTTTTTAAACTTACAGCAGTTACCTTTGTTCTCTGCTCCAAAGCCAACCTATATGGACTTAAGATTCCTTGATTCATAAGCTCCTGTCACAAATTTTTAATGAAGCTTTAAGTTCAATAACTTCACATAGCTTTTTAATAATGACTAGCTACCTCATAACATACCTAGTGCTCTAAGGGAGCTAATTAAGCTTTTATTTCAATCATTTTCAAGTTACTACATAACAAAACCTTGAAGTAATGGCTTGACCAGTATGAACTGTTTAGCTTTATAGTTTATCCAGTCATAAATTAGATTATTAAAATTTAACAAGAAGCCAAGGTAACTTTAGTAGATGTATGAGAATAACAGATTGGTTTGTGTTGGAAGGGATCTTCAAGACCATCCAGCCCAACCCCATGCCGTGGGCAGGGCTGCCACCCATGAGCTCAGGCTGCTCAGGGCCCATCCAACCTGGCCTTCAGCACCTCCAGGGATGGGGAACCACAGCTTCTCTGGGCAGCCTGTTCCCCTGCCTCACCACCCTCACACTGAAGAATTTCTTCCCCACATGTAATCTAAATCCATTCCCTTAGTTTAAAGCCATTCTCCTTCTTCCTGTCACTACACTGCCTAACAAAGAGTCTCTCACCAGGTTTCCTGTAGCCCTCCTTTATTTTCATCAAGAGCTGTTAACAACTTTACTATTTCTGCCCACACTTAAGTTCCAGAAAACAAGGTATTCATGTATAGATGAATAGGTTAAAGTATGGGAATACAGTAATAAAAACACAAAGGATACTCATTCTATGGTGTTTAAGAAAAATGAAGAGCAATTGTGCTCTACAGTGGATGGGGAAGCTCCCAAATAATTTCAAAGAGTATACACCTTACTAAAATTAAAAAGCATTGAAAACAATGCCATGACACTGCTGATGATAGCACAATAAATGTAGGTATTTTCACTGAGAACTAAATTCTGAAAACCTGAAAGCTTCTTTCAATTAATAAAGCAGAACACCTTGCCTTTAACCCACCTGTCTTCTAACTACTTTCAAAGCATTACTGGTTTCATATGGAATTTTCTTCAGGTGGCTGATTAACTGATTTGTTTCTGGTTTTTTTTTCTGTATACCTGGAAATCTGCACAGATAGACCAGTTATTCAGATGGCACATACATTCCCCCACTTGACCACTTGGTTCAACCCTCTACTGCCATCCTGACAGGAATATTTCAACATGAAGCTACAATTAAATCAATTCACCCCAGCAGACAATGAGTCTCACATACTATGGCTAGATGTGCTGAGGGGGAACTTCAGAATCTGGTAATCTTCTCAATAAAATAAATATACTTTTATAGCCAAAGAAAACAGCACTATTTGTTATGCTTATGTTAAAAGCACTTTCCAATATGTATTTGCATTGTTCTTGAAAATTCTATATAATACAGTGATAACAGCAAAACAATATTCAATTTTCACGCTAGAAAACAGTCAAGAGAAAAGAAATTCTATGGTGGACTGCAGATGAAGGAGAACAGGCCATTTAATGAGCAAACTGTTTTTACTTCAGAAGTGCTACTTGAGCTGCTAGCAGAGGTTGACGCATCACTATACTCATCTTGTTTCATTTAAGATGGAAAACTTCTTACTGCACTGACCTGGACAACACTGTACTTCGTACAGCCTGAGTACAAGTACTTGTATGTACACTGAAGCACTTATATGGCATTATGCTCTCGGTTTGATTTACAGAAAGTTAAAACCTGGCCTTTAGATTCACTTTGATGCATCTAAGGCATCTCCTCTGTGAACCAAAAAGACCACAGCCACAGGACAAGATCACATTTGGCACACCCAGAAATATATCCTGTCTTCAAAACTTTCTGTTACTTCTTATACCTCTAGAGCTCTCTGCATCTTAGAACCCCTACAGATGCCTTCAGGCATAGCTCTTGGGGTAAACTCACGCACCCAAACTACAAAAAAAGTAGGACCAACAGTCAAATCAAGATACACTTGCACACTTGCATGTTCTGATCACACTGACACACTGCTTCGTTTGCTTCAGCTGTACGTTCCTTGCCAACAGTGGCCTTCTTCCCTCAAAACAGCCCCACATACACAACCAGTAGATTTCAAGAGCAAATACCCTGAAAAAAACAGAGGCAACACAGACAAGGCCCTAAAAGGAAACCTTCCACAGCATCAATGTATTTTGGAAGTTTCCACCTGCTAACTATTCTGTGCCGCCGCTATTGTAACTGGTATCTCATGCAGCCTTGCAAGGACCACTAAGAATTCAGTCAGGCTTCAGCAGAGTTTAAACACACTAATATTTTGCCAACCACCCATTATGAAAGACTACTCCAGCCAAGGCATCCTGTCCTACTCCTCTTCCACATATATTTATTGTTGACTCTTTACATTTCAACACAACACCTAAACAATGGGTAAATGCTGAGCATGCCAGAAGGAAGAGGCAGTCAGAAGGCGGGGGGGATAGGGAAAAATGTTATCTTCACAGTGTTGCCAGTATCATTCCAAAACTAGAATAAAGGTAGGAAGCCAAACTTGCTACTAAAATAAATTTAAGTGCATATACATTTTCCCAGCAAAAGTTTGCCTTCAGTCAGAAAAAGTTTGTGGCTGTAATGCTGGCATTCCTCTGATGGCCCAGACTGAAAAGTAAACAAGCTTTTGTTCATGGAAACAAAGCATTCCTTAGTGAGACGGATAGCAATCCTCTCTCTCTTCCCAAAATAATTCTGTCTTCTGAGATTAACTGGCAGTAACTGCTACATAACTGTGCAAACCTCTGAGCTATATGAAAATTCTCTGTATTTGGCAAGAGAGAATTATCATCGACTTTAAATTTAGAGAAATTCTCTTTGAAACACTAGGCTTGTTAAGTGACTGGAACTCCTTACCACTTTTACTGCTCTTGGTGTGTAATCCAGTAGATAGCTGAGCACCACACAGCCATTTGCTTCTTGTCAGTTATCTCCCCAACAAAGTAACAGTGAAATACATCTGGCAGAACCCCAGGCTGGCTGAGGCGGGCAGGGCCCTCCATATTCCTGTGTCCCAGCCCCAACTCCAGCAGCACCACCCAGAGCAGGATGCCCAGGCCCATGGCCAGGCAGCTTCTGGAGAGCTCCAGGGAGGAGACCCCACAGCCTCTGGGCAGCCTGTGCCAGTGCTCCATCACCTGCTCCTGGTGTTCAGAGGGAGCCTCCTGGGCTACAGCTTGTGCCTTCTGCCTCTTGTTCTAGCACAGGGCATCCACCAAAAAGAGCCTGGCTCTGTCCTTTGTGCACTTCAGGTATATATAGACACTGATGAGATACCCCTGAGTTGCCTTCTCTCCAGGCTGAGCAGTTCCAGTTCTTTGTAGGAGAGATGCTCCAGACCCTTCACCATCTTCATGGCCCTTCACTGGACTTTCTCCAGTATGTCCCTTTTGCGCTGTACTGGGCATCCATACCACTGCACAGTATCCTGTGTGGCTTGCCTCTGTAGTCTCTGCACCTTCCCTTCAGGTACTTACATACACTGATGGGATCCCCCTCAGCCTCCTCCTCTCCAGGCTGAACAGACCCAGCTCTCTCAGCCTCTCCTCACAGGAGAGGTGCTCCAGTCCTTTCATCATCTTTCTGATACTTTCTTGGATTCCTTCCAGTATGTCCATGTCTCCCAAACTTTAATGTGCACAACACCTGAACCTAATGTGGATAAACTCCATACCATATCTTAACAAAACCAGTATAAATTACACAATTAAGCTAACAGAAAAAGAAGATTAATGATGCAGTACAAACCCTCCTTTGACTTTACAATATACCTCTGTCCTTTCGAGAATTCCTGTCACTCCTGCCTCAACTGGCAAGGAAAACAAGACTGTTTTTTTCAGAGCATCTGTGCCAAGTACAGAATAATACAGAGAAATATCCTCATCCTTAGAAATTGCAGTAAGATCTTCACATTCACTCCACACAGTACTTCAGCCACAAGTATTATAATCTGAAGTAATTTCTGTAAATGTGAACCGTAAACAGGAAAGTTCAGATAAATGAAAGGCATCTTTCAAAGACTACGCACTGGAAACACTGTGCTATAACAATAAGAAAATTGTCTTTCTACAGACAGTCTTGGTCAAGAAACAGTACACATACAAATGCTAAGATATTTTTTTTTCCCTGAATACTTGGAAAAGGTTGGCTGGGAAAATCTTGCAAATAGAAGTGGTTTTTTTCCCCAACTATTTTCAAAATGCTGACATTGATTAACATGTGGGAGCTATATGTCTATATGATACTGGTCAATATGTCAGTCAATATCAGTCAATATACAGTCTATATGATACCGGTAATATACTGTCCAGTACAAGTCCCATGTAAGTGGTGTCACTTTCAAATAAATCAACATTATTTATTTTAAGTAGAAAAACTTATTTGAAGTTCAATACAGGGCACTATCTACAAGGAGCTGATGCTTCCTTCAGACCTACAGAAGGAAAAGGGGGACCACAGGCACCAGCCCAAAGGCTGGGCTCCCTCAAAGCTATCTGCAAGGAATGTGACAGAGACTCCTTGAATCACCAAGAGTTCAAGGAGTTCACTCAACCTACAGGTTAATCTATGTCAAATTTGGAGTAGCTCAGTGAAATGGTAACCAATCTTCCAGCTAACGGTCTCACAAACTGACAGTGCTTTGCTATTGCCATACTACTGTACCAATGCACTCCTAGTGACTTCTTGGCCTCTCTTTCTGCTTCAGGAAAGTTTTCCTTTTCAAGAGGGAAGCAGCATGCACTCCACACATTTAGCCACCAGTAACATCTCCAGCAGGAAGCAAGAATGAGCCACACCAGACATGGAGGGGAATTTGCTTTTGACACAGCAGCAGTGTCCTCTATAGGCAACAAACACACATTTCAACAGCTGCTGTTAAGCTCCTGTTGCCTTCTCTTCTCTCCTTTAATGTGGCTATGAGATGGCAGTTGATTTTTTTTAATAAAGGCATGTTGCAACAGAACTAGGGGAAATGGTTTTAAGCTGAAAAAGAATAGATTTAGACCAGATATTAGGAAGAAATTCTTCACTGTGAGCGTGGTGAGACACTGGAACAGGTTGCCCAGCGAGGCTTTGGATGTTCCCTCACTGGAAGCACTCAAGGCCAGGCTGGATGGGGCTTTGAGCAACCTGGTCTAGAGGGAGGTGTTCCTGCTTATACAAGGGGGTTGGAACTAGATGATCTTAAAGGTTCCTTCCAACCCAAACCATTCTATGATTCAACACATGTTGACACTTTGACTATATATTGATGGAAATATGCCAGAAGATCTCAGAGTGGAATCAAAACCCTGGACAGTCACACTTCAGGAATAAAACAGCAAAGATGCTGTTCATCTTTCTTCAGACTAGCTTGACACCTCTCCATTTTTTAGTTGTTAACCGCAAAGATTTCCTTATGCTTCCAATTAAATTTATTCTACTAAGACATGCGGTAGGTCTAAAATAATAGGCTAAAGTTTCCTGCATGTCATTTCCAAATTAGAGTCCTTTCAAATTCGAGCTTTTTTCATACTGTTTCAATAATATCACTTAAGTATCATCTGCATAAAATCCCAATGAACTCTTTCACAGCAGTAATGAATGTCATCATAGCTACTTTCCTACTACATGAATTTCACTTTAAATTTTTAGTACAGCAGTTACATTCATAAAACATGTATTATCCCAATGTCTGTCATTTCAGGCATCATGATTTCAGTTATGACAGAAATAACTTATTTTCATGGGAGATTGCAGTAAGCATGCTACAAGATTTTCTCCTACAAGATGTTCTTGATATGATTAAACTGTTTTGATTTTCTATTTATCAAAAACAAAGTGATTGCCATTTCACTCCCCTTCTAATAGAAACCAGCATCTGTCACAAATATCTCATTTTTAAAAAATATTATTTAAAATTTTATATATACTCCTAACAACCCTACAATCTTAGTAACATTGGGAGACAGACAAATAATCATCATCTGTGAACAGGATAAAATTCACATCACAGATGTATATCAGGAATCAGAAGGAAAGGACCTTCTGCTGCGATGGCATTCTTGTTAACTGAGGTTTTACTGCGCAGGGTTTAGTTTGACAGACAAACAAGAATTCTAAAAGATCTCTCTCCCCTCCAACCTCTGCTTAAGTTCATGTCGTTAACCTTGGAGATCGCCATTCCACGTATGCATGAAAGTTTACTTGCAACAGCGAGGGAGGAAACACGATATTCAGCAGTATCGTGCAAAGATAAAATGAGAAAAGGTTAAGACATTAAGATCAATCAGTGAATATTATTCCTTACGTGTTTGCAACTTCCTATAAGGAACCCAGAAAATTTCAAAGAAAGCACATTTTCATACTTAAGTATGGTTGAAATGTTAAGCAAAATGGCTAGTCAGCTGCTCATATTTCTCCAGGCAAAACAAGCCAATTATGATCAGATAGAGCTGATGCATTACAAACACAATTGGAAGAAAGATTTCAAAGCAATGTCTAGGACAAAAGTAGGTTTCTTGATAGACAGTCACTTCTGCTGTTGTTGTATAAATTACACTTCATACATGAAAAAAATAAAACTTGAGATTTTGTAAGCTACTTGAGTCCAATGTATTTAAGAGTATAAAACACAACATTTCTAAAGAAAAGGCTAACTGTAATGTAGTAAAAGTGAAGAAATTCTCAAATGTTTCGTGTAGTTTGGAAACAGCTGTTAACAATCATTGTTCTGAACAATGTATGTAGTATTTAATATTTATGTAATATTTAATAACTTCATCTATTCTAGCATGCACCTACCAAGAATTATAATATTACTAAGTCTTAAAAGGGCATTTTCTGGGCCAAAACTCAAAATCTAATTCCAAGCTCACAAAATTTCATATCACACTGAAACACCTTCTGCATCACCTATTGCATAGGTATACAATACCTATTATTACAATGAAAAAAGCAATGTTAACGCAGTTCTTGTCTAAACTGCTTTTAAACTACAAGAAATTTATGTTCTTGAAGATTTCAAAGTTAATGTGTAAAAAGTAAAGTGTCTTCACTGTGTAGATTAAAATATTCTGTTATAAAGATGAAAATCTCTCTCTAAAGAGGGCTTATGCTAACACATCTTGCTCCACAGAAGCATTTCAACAATTTCAATTACCTGACAACCAGCGACCTCAACTTTCTTGGGACTGCTCATGATAAGCCAGCTGTTTACACTGCTATTTTTCAAAACCTCTTCTCCTAGCCTTACCTTCTCCTATACAGACTGTTGACTGCAACCAAGAGAAGACTCTTGGTATCTGGAAATGAAAGCCAAAAGTTCTTGTTATGATAAACTGGCAAAGCAAGTGTCTTTCTTTTTTTCCCTCCAACAATGGATTTTCAATAAATTATTTTTAGTAGCAAATGAGTTGCTCTGACATACAACCTGTGTACACAAAGCAAAAATGACTACCCTTATGCTACACATTCTAATATGAAGATTTCCATTACTGTTGTTAAAGTTCTACATGAGTCCTAGGACAGAAAAAAGCTGAGCAAATGGGCAGGTCTGATCTGGAAGCTATTCATCACAATGAAGGATGACACGCTACAAGCTAGTTAATGTATCAGGTAATCTTTGTCTTATAGACCATCCTCCAAAGCAGCTTTTCCTGGAAAATGCTTTTGGAAAGTAAAAAAGATGCTTTGTGTTTAACTGTTGTTAAATAAAGTATCAAAAGCTACTCCATTCACTCTTGTCACAACAATGTACAAACATATTTAAGCATAACATGGCTCCTTCAAGCAACTTCTGAATGTTATCACCCAAAAAAGTCATCCAAAGCTAAGATCTTAAAATCTGAGTAGATAAAGCCTCCTTCCTTAGCACTTCTTTATCCTTTTTTTCTAATTGCAAGAGAACACTCAGAATCATGCATTTTGTCAGTTCATACTCTCCTCACAGCATCAGAACTTGGAGAGAAATGTCATTCCTCAAGTCTTCTGCACAAACTCGTTCCACTGAAAAGCCAACTCACGCATTGTGCAGGTTCTGGAAATTATCCAGAAGAGAGTTGACAGGGGAAACACATCTAAGCTGCCGATTGATAGTGTTCGAGCAAATTTCATCGGGACAAACAGAGAAATAATGCTTTGAAATGACAAGATGAAAACCCAGTTCTTACTTGCAGATTTCATCCTGTTTATCCATTAAGCAAGTACTTCTGCAAGGGATTCACGATATAATAACAGCAGATTAGACAAGAATACAAATCTTAAAGAACATACTGCCCATTTTTCAGTCACTCTGTTTAATCAGGCATATCACTTTAAATCTCTAGTGCTGGTGGATTTACATTCTAGAGGAGCACCATGAAGTGAATTAGACCTGTACCAGCTTCAGCCTTTTCTTGCACATATACAGCTGATGAAGAGTTCCAAAGCAGGGCAGCTGCAGGTAGTCAGGCTGATTATCTCTTCAAAACACCATCCCTTGTTTCTCAAGAAATAGGAGTCAGAGTCCTAACTCTCATATTCTCCTAACAACTCTGTGGGTCTGCAGTTAATTGATGCTGAGGACACCTCAACCACAGGGCATGTGAAAAGCAGCACAACAAACAAAGCAATAATTTCCTCCAAACTAAAGTGAAAGAAGACAGTAAACAAGATAGCACGGAAAAATTGTCACCAGAGTAATTCGCTAGAGTGATGTGAGAGCACTAGAAAAGTCTCTTCTGACATTTTGCTGGCACATCCATGCATTGATGGAGTAGGCCAAGCAAGCAGCATGGATTTTGCTTTCTTTAATAGTTTGCTAGGGTGAAGTAGTGTTTTGCTAGAGGCAACGAGAACTGAGGAGAAAGAATTAAAAATAAATAGGCCAGAACAAAGCGTATTTTCAATTTCAGTTGAAAAACCAGTGTAGCAACAATTTTCTTTCCTTTTAGTATGAAAAACATTGCTGGCAAATTGCAATGTCACCAATGTAAAATAAAGACTAAGCAACAAACAGTATTTGGTGTTTGCTTTTTTTCATTATTATAAAAGTTTCTGCTCTACTGAAAAGTTCACTTACCTGCAAAGGTGCAAAAACAACATGTAAATCTAATATTATACTCAGTCTTTACATTTGAGTTTCCACTAAGATAAATGAAACTAGGATTTTTATTTATGTCTGCTATTCTTTTAGCTTTTTTTTTTTTTTTTTCCCCACACAGGCCCCAAAAAGTAATAGTTTAGGTCATGAAGGTCAAATAAAATTCAAAGAACAGATGGATTAATTTAGAAAGGTTATGAAACTACCTTATCCTAAAAAACGTGGGTTTTATTTCATTCCTAAGGACCTCAGACACCGGAAACTGAAGTCTCCATGCAAGACGTCTCAGTGGTTCACCTGTATCCCTACTAAGAACGTCCTAATCCTTAAAATGAAAATAAAGAAGTCTTATTGCAGTTTGTTCTTGTTACTTCTTTGCAGATCTATTAGAGATAAATAGAGGTCTCCCTCAGTACACTGCTTCTCTGTTGTTTTCTAATATGTTGTTTATCTTAACATAGAATAAAGTACCTCCGTTCTTCACTTCTGCTTTGGAAGTCACAAATTGCAGATCATGAAAAATGTTGGTGCCCAAAACTGGGCAGACTGATGCAGGAGTTCACCCATTGCTGAGCAGAACACAAACTTAATGTGCAGCAGAGCTCGACATCACTGAATTCCATACAACTTATGATCAGCTACAATCTCACACCATTTCTGAGGAAGTGAAGAAGAAATCAGTTATTCCCAGATTTCATTTCTGGGGTTAACGTTAGAAGTTTAGGCAAGGAGTAGTGCAGAACCTCAAACTCATTTACTTCGGAACGCTTCTCCAAACTGTCAAGCTCCTCTGAAATTCTAAATACATCCCTTCAGCATCCCAGCAGAAGCTCACTACTCTTTCACAAATACCCATAGCACTGCAGTACTAACTCCTGCAGTCTTCAGGCAGACAAGCCTCAGGGACTCCCTTCTACACAGTAATTCCTTTCCAAAGTGGAATGCTGAAAACTGTGCTGGATACAGTTTGCAAAACAATTTTGGGCCTGCACTGCATTGCTCTCCTCTAAGCTATTCTTCCCATGCTTACCTTACGAATATCCCATTTCAACAGTTTACAAGAGCAAACGTGGATGACATTGTTTCTTTTCATAGATTCCTCAAATTTTGGTAAGCAAAAGTCAGGAGACTCAAATCTCACCTCTGAAATGGAATCCTTCCTCTCTCTGAGCTCGTCTTTAAATAGGCAATGTTGCCTTATGTAGAATTACTTTATTCAGAATGGCTACGCTCCACTTTCTTCTGTTAGCTGGAGTTTTATTACACTTAACCACACAAATTCCTCCAGATTATCCCAGTTACTTTTCAAAGCTCCAATTCTGACTTACCAAGATTACCTTATGAGACAAGTCAGGTACAGGTGACGTTCTTACAATGCTATTCAGAAGGTTTTGAGCAAAAAGCACGTGGCATCACCTCATCTAGAAGAGGATTTAAACAGGTTTCCCTTTAAAGAAACATGTTTGCTATAGCCTTCATTCGTACTCTAGAAAAAGTACTCTTCATTATAAAATAAATCAGTATGCTACTGATTGAATTTTAGATAATTTTGCTGTTTTACTAGTACTTTCTCAAAACATTAAATACTTAGTTTCACTTCAGTTGGCCTTCAGGTCACTTAAATCCAGAGCCTGGGAGATAAATAGATACTTAGCTGCTGGTGCTATCAAAAGCCATGAAGGTGACTAAATACATCTGGAAATCTGAGCCTCAGCCTCTTATTCTCAGGTCTCAGCTGGCACAACAGTGACAGTTTTTCCTTGTTTCTTCCCATCATATGACAGCAAATATGTCAAAGGCTTGCAGCTAGTCAGATGAGATTGTAACAGACTATTTAATCACATGCATCTTTTGGAATTTTAGTATTTTCTTTTATTAATATCTTAAAATGCTTGAGCTTCCTCTAACACTACATTTTTATGTAATGCAAGAGAGATACTTACCCGCTCCCATTTCTGAAAGCACTGCTTTTAAAGCTTGCACAAGCGCAGCAAGAACAACAGTAATCAATTTGATTTGGCCTTATGAAACAAGTGTCATTTTGATAAATGATCCTAATTAAGCTGATATTTCAGGTATAAAGAATATTGAGTTAATGTGTTGGCACCTCTGCAGTTATAGTCAGACAAGTACAGATGTTGCAATAAAGCAGCAGTAGTACATTATTAACATTGCAAGTCACTCAGTTTGCATTCACTAGTTTGATCAAAGCCACACAACTCAGCAACTGAAGGAAAATGCTGATTTTAAGTTTTAATTATTCAGCAACATACACAAGTAGTAGCTCCAGGAAGTTTCAAAGCTATAGGTCATTCCTTGATGATCCATACCCAGCATGGAAATGATTAATTAGCCCAGCAGCAGCACACTACTTAGGGCAGAGAGTCACATTTGTTTAGAAAACCTTGCTCAAGCAGCAAAAGACAAAACCCGTGTTTCTTCTCTTTTACATAAATCTAATTACAGGATGTCCTGTTAAGGCTAAAAGACATCATACATTTACATAAATCTAATTACAAGATGTCTTGTTAAGGCTAAAAGACATTATACACTTCTATGGAGTGCTTTCTTATGCTGTGGAAGAGTCTTTGATATAGGGCATATGGCTGGCAAATACAGATTTGTTTTATATTTAGCAATGGCGGCAGGTAAAATAACACACTAACCATCTGCTCCAAAGTCAAACTGCTCTAACATTTTCCTCATTTTTCTACAGTTTTTTGGAGCCCTAATCTAATTTGTTCCACTTGGCAATTTATAGAGACTTGCAGCTATATTCACTACTAGAATACAACTTTCCTCTAGCATGGCAGATGCTTTCTTATCTTGTTACAACTACTACAGAAGAGCATTGGTTTGCAGCTCAGGCACTACAAGCAATTACAACGCAGTCAGGTAGGCAACCACTAACACTGCTGGGACATTGCAAGCAGTTCTGTTCCTGAATGTTGCTGGCACTTCAGCTGAAGCTTGAGCTAACTTCTGCAATAACTTGGTTTCCTCTAAACATCAAAGGACTACACACTGCTTCTAGAGACAATAAGCTCTTAGCTGCTGTGCAGCAGGCAGCAGCATATCCTGAAAGCTCCTTCCGACTCTCAAAATACATCTCCTTGGAAACACCTCCAGAACAGTAGAGTGAAGGGGGCAAAGCACACTCTTCCTGCAACAAGTTTCAAAGGCATTTCAAGAAGCCTGCCACAAGTACTCAAAATCCGGCCCTTTAGAAACTGCCTTCCCTGAGTTTTGTGTGCTGTAAACAAGCACAGGCTGAAAATAAGTTCTGATGTTTCTTGTATCCAATTATGTGTCTCCTTAGGGGTTTTCTCTTGCAAGACAGCCAAGAGAAATGCTTACTGCATTACCTTCCCGAAAGGCTCCCTCTGGAGTATAGAAAGATTCTGTTCTTGATATGCCCCAGTCAAAAGTCAGGGTACTCTGCTCCAGGTGTTTAACCCACTGAGGTATCATCAGTCTGCTTTCACATTACAGACCACAAGGTAGGAATCCATTCCCACAGCTGTAGTATCTTTCATGCTAACACATTAACTACAACAGTCTGCAATGGTACGTATATTTGAGGGAGCTTGCAGAGGTGATTGCTGAACCACTCTCTATTATCTTTGAAAGGTCTTGGTGAATGAGGCAGGTGCCTGAAGACTGGAGGATAGCCAATGTCAATCCAGTCTTCAAAAAGGACAAGAAGGAGGATCCAGAAAACTACAGGCCAGTCAGCCTCGCCTCTGTCCCTGGAAAGGTGATGGAACAACTTGTTCTGGATGCCATCTCCAAGCAATCGGAAGAGAAGAAGGTTATCAGGAGTGGTCAACATGAATTCAACAAGGGGAACTCATGCATGACCAACCTGAAAGCTTTTTATGATGTAATGACTGACTGGGTAGATGCGGGGAGAGCAGTGGATGCTGTGTACCTTGATTTCAGCAAGGCGTTTGACACAGCCTCCCACAGCATCCTTGTTATGAAACTTAGAAAGTGTGGAATGTGTGGATGGTGAAGTAGATTGAGAACTGGCTGATTGGCAGAGCGCAAAGTGTTATCATCAGGCTCACAGAAACTGGTCGGAGGCCTGTAACTAGCCATATTCCCCCTGGCTTGGTGCTGGGTCTGGCCTTGTTTGACATCTTCATCAACAACCTGAATGAAGGGACAGAGTCCACCTTCAGCAAGTTTGCTGATGATACAAAGCTGGGAGGAATGGCTGACACACCAGAAGCCTGTGCCAGCATTCAGCAAGACCTGGACAGACTGGAGAGTTGGGCAGAGAGGTACCAATAGTATCCTAGGGTGCATTAAAAAGAGCTACATGTGCATAGATATAAAAAGAGCATAGATGTGTATTCTAAGAATAGTTAGTGACAGAAATATATATTGCAATCATGATCTTGAGGATCATGAGGATCATGAATGAAGAAGAACACATATTGTCACATTTATCTTCGAATCAAAAGATGAAAAAGATGCACAAAAAATGTTGGTTGCATCAATAATAAGTGTTTGCAGAAAAGCAGCACGTAGGCAGCCAGTCTGCACATTCAGCTAGTTGCTGCAGCACTTAACATATTCTTCAACTACGAAGCATATTTCTTCTAGCAGATATTAGTATCTGACAACTTTGCTTAGGTCTGAAAACTTCTAAACAGGATGTCAACAACAGATGCAAGTAACTAAATGAAATAGATACAACTGCATGGTGCTCTTTCTCACTAGAAAAGCCTTTCTGACTTGTCCTTTTGCATATATAGGACGAATACAAATGCCAGACAAGAACTAGAAGTCTATGATACTGCTCATACCATTTGGGGTACCTTTTTCGTACTTCAAAATGAAATTGAGTTACCATTTTCTGCAGTTTTATCAAAAAGGTAGGGTATCTAAGATTGCCATGAAGTCTCAGTGGATGGGTGAGGAACATTAGGAGTCAAAGATCTGTAATCCTTCACCACAGATGTTCCAGACCTTGAAAGGCAGACAAATAGGTTGGAATGTTTTCAGGTCGTTAAGCACCAGTACAGGAGCCAAGGAGACTGATTCATGTGCAAGAACATAAACAGTCCTGGCAAATGACATCAGCTGCTCTGGACATTGGTACCCACACTTGAAAGAATTTTTCATGCTTGTGCTTACCATCAGATAGGGAAATACAAAAGAGAAAGCTTCTAGAATAGTTCAACAGCACCAGAACGTTGCATAGCTGACCTCATCTATAATAATGATAAATGGAAGGATTTCAAAGAGCTTGATTTATGAAGACGACTGTGGAATCTCAGCAAAAACAATGAGTCCCTCCTAATAATAGGAAAAATGTGTTCTATCCTAGCTGTGAAGAAAAAAATAACTTCAGATAACTAATGTTTTCTATGCATCAAGGATGTTTTCTGCTGCCTTTTCTGGAGGGACTGGTACTGGTTACATGGTTACTTCCTGCAAGAAGGAATCAGTAAATACCAGGTTCTGCCAGGGAACACCACTGCTGATACAGAGAATTCAAGAATTAGCACCACCAACTGCACCACAAAGTTGATGCTATCTGCACACCTAACTTGAAGAAACCGTGTCATTCACAGGTAGAAGCTGAACAAGGAGACTATGTCAACAGTACAAATAAGAAGAGACTTCCAACTGTTTACCCTCGGCAGAACATTTTCACTTCCTAGACGAGCATCTGGTTACACATCCATCCATACACACAGCTCCACCTGGCCCTGATGGAGGTTGTGCCAGTCTGCAGTGCTGAAGTAACAGCCTGCAGAAAGGTGACAAGAGTGGAAAATCTCTCATCAAAATATCTTTTACTGACACCACTGCTGTCAGTTTTGCAGATGCCAGCTTGCTAAAACCTCAGATGAAAAGTGTTTTCCAAAGAAGGAAAACAGTGGAACCATCCAAGGTAGAGTTAAAACTACTTCTTGTGGACTATGAGAAAATGCAGGTGCTGACAAACATCTTTGAACTTTCCATCTCCACTGAAAAGGTCTAAGAAAGACACAGAGTTCAATAGGGAAAATGCATTATAGCAGAACGTGCACGTTTCGTGGTTGCCTGTAAAGGAGTTAAAACAGCATCTAATAGACAGGAAGCATTGAAGTGTCCAAAGTTACTTTGGTGACAACCTGGCTAGCATCTTATTAGAAAAGGAGGGCAATGCATCTTCTGATCTTTAAAAAAAAATAGAGAGAGAAAAAAAAGTTCAAATAATATAAGGGAGAAAGGAAAACAGAGGGGTACATCCTAACATGATTCTAGCAGTAAAGCTACCAAAGGCTGGAAAAAGCAGAACAAAGTGCAATTTTTGTAAGGGAAACAAAGTAAAGACGAGACTTGATCTTTACAAAATTTCTCTTGATTTTTTTCCCACCATAGATTGCTGAATAGTCCCGAATTAGTAACTCAGAAGCAAGAATGCATACAGGTTGCAAATCACTTCAGTGCACCATCTTGTGGTTAACAGCAGCAGCCACAGAAAGAATGATCCACAGCGGCGCTGCCAGGGATTGACAAAACTCCTGCCCTACCTCATGCTTTTGGGATTCAAACCAAAGCAAAACTTGCCACAGAAAGCCACTGATCTCATTGTCTCAGTAAGATTTCAACACAGGGCAGAAAACTGCAGTTTCTCAGCTACTGAGCATTTATTTGCAGATGTAGCAAGTTTTAAATGTCCACTATAATATAGCCTTGTCATCTTGCTTCCTTAACTGTGCATTTTCCCCTCCTCTTTACCCCAAACTCCCTAAAGACAGCAGGTGTTAGAGCAGAAGCCACACCTGACCAAGTTCTGCCATGCAAGGTTATAAGCTGAACTAAGGCCCCAGCTGGAGTACTGTGTCCAAGTCTGGGGCCCTCGACACAGGAAATACGTGGAGCTTTTGGAGAGGTCCAGGAGGACCACAAAGATGACCCAAGGGCTGAAGCACCTCTACTATGAAGGGACAGGCTGAAGGAACTGGGCTTGTTCAGCCTGGAAACGAGAAGGCTGTGGGGAGACCTCATTGCAGCCTTCCAATACTTAAAGGGAGTTAATAAACATGAGGGAAACCAACTTTTTACAAGGAGGAATTGTTTTAAACTACAGGAAGAGAGATTCAGATTGGATGTCAGGAGAAAGTTTTTTACTGAGGGAGTGGTGAGGTGCTGGAGCAGGCTGCCCAGAGAGGCTGCGGATGCCCCATCCCTGGTAGTGTTCATGGCCAAGTTGGATGGGGCCCTGGGCAACCTGGTCTGGTACCAGATCTGGAGATTGGTGGCCTTAACTGTGGCAGGGAGGGTAGAACTTGGTGATCCTTGAGGTCCCTTCCAACCCAAGCCATTCTGTGATTCTAAGTGGTACATGATACTGCTGAGGGTTATGCCACCTTACACAGAAATTCAGTTCTGAGCTGTCACAGCATCAGTAGTTGAAGAAACCCAATGCACAATGGCTCCTTGAATATTCACTTAGAAAACTGCCTGGTGTTTGCAAGTTACCACAGGCCACAGCTAATGCAAACTATAATTCCCTTTGAGAAACTTCTGTGATGCACAGGAGGCAAGGGCAATTTTCACACAGGTATTAAATCAACATAAACATTGCTTATAAATCAGTCCAGGTTTGTTTGTCTGCCAGAATTCTTAGGCCATACTGAAAGAAAACAAGTAACCAGTTCCCTCCCTTGCCTAACTTTAATTATCTTTTAAGTTTTGGAGATTTGTGATTGTGCTAAAAACACATACAGCTACTTGGCCATGCAGGGCAGTCACAGGGAGGGAAACTGGTAAACACTTCCCTCGATCAATCGATACATTCAGGGAAAGATGAGGTTTTAATGACTATTAATGAACATCCAAACAGTTAATATTTGGAAGGCATTTAGGTAACTGAACAATAAAAATCTGCGAGAGAGTTTAATATTTTTCAATAAAATCACTTTTTCAAAACTTTAGAAAATATCAATAAGATATTAGCTTCCCAGGAGTACAGAGCTATTAAGTCATTCTGATTAGCAAACTTAATATATTCTCATCACCTCGAAAACCATTAGCCGCCAAAATATTTACGCACAAGCTGTTATAAAAGCCACTTTACTAAAACTAGATCATTTGACTCTTTAACAATGACAAACGAAGCAGATATCAGTATAAATGAAGGAAACAGCTTAAAAGATCACTAAGGGGAAAAGGAGGGAAAATCCTCACTGCTCATGATATAAATGAAGACCCCTTAATAGTCTAAGCTTTAAATGGCATAATTGCTCATGCAAAAGTTACTAACACAGTAAATCTGTATAAATAACTTTAAGTGTTCTGGTGCTGATTCACTAACACTTAGAGGCGTCAATGCAATTACTAGCTGTTAAACTTAAATAATGAGCTCTCACTTAAGCAACAAGTACAAATGAAAGAAAAATGCTCAATCTTAAACCAGGCAGATTTTTTCCTCCTAAACCACACCGGCCAGTTAACAAATACTGTTTAGACAAGGTATTGCTGCCTTGCAAAAATGGTGATGCCTCTTGGTTAGTCTACGTACCTCACAACTAATTCTTATCCCAAAGGCTATCTGCAATTACTTTACCTACAATAGCCAAACCTTTCTGTGCTCCATTGTGTTTATGTCCCGCACAAGATGAAGAGCATGGAACTTGTTCAGAAACACTGGTGTTTCCTTTCCAGTCTGTCATGGTTTTATGATTTTTGGTTATCAGTATTCCACATCACAACATCATGCAGTGTACTGGGAGTTAAAGAGCAAATGCTTTAGTTCCGGGTACCTGTCTGGAAGAGAAGAAGAACTACGTTCCCCAAGAGCCTTTTCAAGTACTGTTATCATTCCTGCTCAAGGGAACAGATATAAGGGCGCAGGTCATCTGACTCGCCCCTCTTCTCGTCTCGCCGTGTTCCCTGTCGGATCGGCTCGCTACTGCTGCGCCCGACTGCACGCAAGGCTTCAGCATTAGCGTAAGGCCTTTGGCTCTCGGACAATCTTTCTCTCAATTATTGTTGATTTATATTGTATTATAGTGTGTTATCTTACATTCCGATACTATATTTAGTAAATTAGTTTGTTTCTCCTCAGATCGTTGCTGCTGTTTTTAATTATTTTGGGGTCCCCTGTTTCCCTTCCTGGAGGCACGGATTTTGCGAAATCCCTCCGCCCCACTAGTCACAGAACCGGGTCGGACCAGCCCTTAAACCGTTAACACAGTCATAAACTTCAAGAGCACCAGCACAAGCCATTGCTCAGTTCTATATCAAAGGCACGTAGCTGCCTCCTACAATGGCAGTACATATAATCTGGCAGACAGTCATTAAGCAAAAAGTTTCTATCTCTACATGATAATTTTCTTTGCTTCACAGAACAAGTCTACATCTTAGATATTTCTTCCTGGATTTTACAAAGCGTACTTGAGGATGTATTAAAATGCCTGAGCTGTCCAAAAATCCACACAAAGTAAAGGGGAATAAACTAATTTCAAATCCATTTAAAATACTGGTTTTAATTAACTGATCTGAAATGACATTCAAAATGATTAAAGCATACGCCGGAATCCAACATAACCAAAATCTGTTTTTAGAAAGCTTAAGCAGTGAATTAAAAGGCACTACATGTCTTCTGCTGTTGCATCTGTATCTAGCACATGTGGAACTACAAATTCACAAAGCGGTAACACAATTCTGCCTGTAGCATCCTATCCTGCAGGAAGAAAGGAGCATTCCTTTTCCTTTCTATTTTATTCTAATAGTTTTCCTTATTGCCTTGCCCCTTCATAATTAGGAATCTGACTGATTCCGTTGAAGTGGCAGGAAAACTTTCACAGGAAGAATGAGTATCTCAAGGCTGACGTGACAAAACCAAACACATACACACACAGAAACTAAATACAAGAACATATAAGAACATACCCACACACTCTAAAAGGATCATAGAGTGGCTTGGGTTCGAAGGGACCCCAAGGATCATCAAGCTCCAACCCCACTGCCTCAGGCAGGGCCACCAACCTCCATATCAAATACTAGATTAGGATTACTAAGTACAAGAACATACAAGATAAGATAAATATGATTTTCATAAGTCTAACGTGGCAAAGAACAAAGCATTTAAAAACAACACACTTGTAGCTTAGTATGGGACATAAACAGAGGAGGAATGCATGCATGACAGACTCATCACTAAAGATACACAGAAATGCACCCTAACAGTTGACTTTTTCCACAAAGGTAAATGAGCAAAGGCTTGGTTTCATTCATGAATAAAAAGCATATGTACAGTTTTATGTCTTAACATATTTCTATTTCATTTCACACCGCTTTGATGAGCACTGCATATATTTTGCATCCAAGTGCACAGTTAATAAGACAAAGTAATTTTACAGCAGCTTCTCAATTTAATCAATCCCTATCAGGTTCCAATATGGATGTAAAGACAAGATTTGTTATATTGCCTACTATCTCTGAAATATAATTAAAAACTCATTTGCTGAAAAGTTCTTTGTGACATACTTGCAATCCAGGACCTGATGAACACGCAGTTAAATAAATTAGACTTTCAGAATAGTAGAAAAACTCCAAATGTTATGAAATGCATTTAACATATCATATCATAGAATCATATCATAGAATGGACTGGGTTGAAAAGGATCACAATGATCATCGAGTTTCAATCCCCAACATAAAAATAGCTTTCCAAAAGATCAAATATTGTGTCAGCATTTTCATTCAAACATCAAAAAGAACATCTAAACATCAGTGTACTTCCAGCAACTGGAAGCCCTTTTGCTCAAGAGACACTAGCATTCCTCTTTCTGACTCACTCTTGTCAGCTGTTGGTAAATAATCTCTAACACTATCTAAACAAATACCTTGCCTCCTACTTCCAGGATTTGGATTGGGAAGAACATTTGCATATGTTTTTGAAGAAGTGATGGGGAAAAAAAACTGTTGACCTAGGCATCTAAAATAGACCATTACAACTACATAGGTCACTCCAAAAGTAATGCTTTCATTTATTTCTATGGAAACTACAACAGATACAAAGAGCACAATAACACTATTTGATAGAGCACATTCTCAGATACAGAATACTATTTTTCAACATACCACCATTAGCACTGCATTTTCGCCAGCAATAAACAAGAGCCTGCATGCCACACTCATCAAAATCTGCATTTTTTTTTAGTAAACTAAAACCACAAACAAGTTCAGGATTTCTATGTTTTATGACATATTTTTTATTATCAAAAAAATTAGACTTGGATTTCTATTTTGTTATTATTTTCATACTTCATCTTCTTTGAATTTGGATTATTTATCCTATACACAGGACATACAAAGGTCAACATTAAATATGTGAAAATGTATTTCGGTGAGTCATCGTACACAAATATATTATGAAAATAGAAGCCTGTGCACACTGTACCAGAATTTCTGTTAATCCTCAGAATCCTTAAAAAAGCAACTATCAAGACAAATGATTTCCAAATGTACGAGACATTCCTACCCCTTAATTCTTTCTGACAGTACTGAAGGCTCCTTGGAGTGAAAATCTAAGCTTTTTATAGGCCATTGAAGATTATAAATTCATAGTAAAACTGAATGAAACTGAATTGTGTCATAATTTAAAACAAACATTATCTAAGAAAACAAAAAGAACTGACTGAAGAATAATAGGGAATGAACATATAAATTCACTTGTATACATACACACTACTTAGTTCTCATGCTGCATACAGTAAATCTGTAAAAATCCTGATATCACAGTAATCTCAGAGAAATATACACAAAAGATGTAATACAGACTGAAAAAAAATTAGAACAGTTTCCATAAAAGAGAAATAAAAACAAGCAAGAACCATCCACTATCTTATTAAGAAGTTAAAAGCCTCTGTGGTGTATGTGTAGATAGTTAATAGGTACCCATCTGTTCTCCACGCAGAACAGGACAGTCAGTAAATTAAATGAATAAAAAGTCAACAAAGTAAGTGGTAATAGTAAAAACCATTACGTGCTATATATAAGACCTCTGAAATGACTGCCAAAGCTGGTCAGTGTGGAAACTCAGAAGGCACTGACGTTAATGGATTTGTCACAATTAATAAAATCTAGGTGCCCAACTGCTCTTGGCAAAACAGAATTGAGGAAGAGAGATCATAATAATACTCCATACTGACCCTACAGACGTTTTTTAAATTTTTTCTTCATTTTCTCTTAAAGGTCTGGCAGTGATGATAGCTAGTTAGCAGTCATTCAGACAGGCTAGCAGATTTCATACAGCATGGCAAACCTTATTTTCCATTATGCTTTTCAACACGATAGAGTGAACCTTACTAGCAATGATGTAACTCCCAAAGATACATAGACTGAGTTACATATGTGATAATAAAAAGGTTCTCAAATTAGAAATACATCACTAAAAATGTAAGTCTCCTTTCCACATTACTGAATCACAGAATAATTTAGGTTGGATGGGACCTCTGGAAGTCACCTAGTTCAAACACTTGCTCAAAGCCAGTCTGATCAGATAGCTAAGGACAGTGTCATCTGCTCTGAGGCTTCCCCACCCACCCCTGAAAACCCAGTGGGCAAAACCAGGTCTGAGGCCACCTTAGTACTTGACTGACCCAGGGCCAAGGCCTCTTCAGGTCCTTCCCCCATCCCAACCATCCCAAGCCAGGTCTTGCCCAACCATCCAGGGGCTACATCCACTTACAAGTCCCATACACCCAACCCCACCAGCTGCCCTGCATCCCAGGCCTTTCAAACGTTGCTTTTCCTTCTCTCCATGCTATGAGACCACCAGAAAGCTATGCTATTCACTTCACTTGCACCCACAGGGGCCAATCATCCCATGTTTCTTAGCACAACTTACAGAGACAGGGCAGATGTGAAATGTATTATCTAATAGAATAGGAGGATTCTCTAATAGATAGCAGGATCTGAACACAGCAAGCAGGGGGATTCTACCTTTTCTGACATACATGAAAAGAGAGGCTTATTTGATGTCTCTCTTAAGGATTGCCTCAAGACAGTATGGCTTCCTATTTCAAATATCAACTGCATTTAGACTTCAGTCTGGTAAGCTTCTTAGATCTTATGTCTGGGTGGTAGGATTGGGTGGGTGGAGGAGATATATGAGACAGAAGGAGCAGTAAGCAATAGGATTAAAACAGAAAATAAGGGTGAGGTAGGAACATGACACAGAAAAACGGGAAACAGTAAGAATAGTGACATAGAAAACCAGGGAATCCATTCTAGGAAGTACAACCAGGAAAACAACAACAACAACAACAACAATAAAAAAAAGAGATGAAAAAGAAACAAAATTAAAAAAAAAAAAAGAAGAAGAAAAAAAGTAGGAGAAAAATCTTTGGGCATAAAGTATATTAGACATCTTTGCAGTATCAATGCTGATTTACAATGCCACTCATTAAGCAA
This sequence comes from Gallus gallus, assembly GCF_016699485.2. Lineage (NCBI taxonomy): Eukaryota > Metazoa > Chordata > Aves > Galliformes > Phasianidae > Gallus > Gallus gallus. Next base: position 145,819,807 of record NC_052532.1, read on the forward strand.
TGTTCCAAACCCAATTTAATCTTTATATTCTCTGGAGTAAAGAAATATAGCCTTCACTTTTTTCCTTGATTTTGAGTCATTTCTTCATGGTGAAGGAAGAGGTTAGTCAGAAAACATTCAAGAATGAGAGATTTCTAATGCTTTTTGACTCCTTAGTCCTGTATGCCTGGTATTTCAATATTCACGCTTCTCCCCTACTTGAAAATATCACCTGTGAAACCTGGTGAGTCCGAACTGCAGACTGTGATGGAAAATGCTAAGACGCAGAGGCACAATTTGGTATCAAATTTGATCTCAGTGTGATTTGAAGGTGAAAGTGTGTAGGATATTTCTACAGCTAACAAGCTCAACTGATTGTAACCCGTGGCACTAATCAAGGAGGTAGAAGAAGGAACCGCTTCAGCCCTCATAGCTCTAGTTGTTATCCTCACACTATTTTCCATCCTTCATAGGTAACTGTGCGCACAAAAAAATTTAAGTGAGATAGATAGTTCTCCAATCCAATTTGTTTCACAGCAATGCAAGCTTTGGGAAGATGATAGTGGAGAGAGGAGAGAAATGAGCATTGGCACAGGATGTGAAATGAGAGAGACAAGCTCAGGACTTCTTTTTGAGAAAACGCTCATTTATACTGGCTTGAGGTCTTCTGCTGTGATTTCATAACCATTTTAAATCAGCTCACAAGACTATCTGCATGAACACCTACAAATCCTCCAAGACAGTAAAGTTATAATCATGTTTTACCATAGCACAACCCCTTTTTAAAGATAAAATGGTAAATAAGACATCTTGTATCATATACCCAGTCCCATAACAACCCCTTCCTTGGTTTTAAAAATAGAAGAGCTTCTCTGAGCATGATCACATTTCCAGACACAGCTCTGAATAGGTAGTATGGTTAGGTCATGGTTGGACTTGATGAGCTTTAAAGTCTTTTCCAACCTGAGCGATTCTATGATTCTATGATTATATGAATAACTAAACGTGCTGGAAGTGAGGGCTTCTGTTTCTACAGGAGCCATGTGCATGGACAGCCAATCTCCCAGATTGGAAAGAGGAGAGAGAACCTGGATAAACCAAACCCACGGAGAACATGAAAACTACATAAATGAGGCATAGTGGGTTGTGCATATTAGGCAGTTAAAAGTATAGTGGAGAAGATAAATGTCAGTGATGCTGCCCACCAAAGAACACAGTAATTCCCAAGCCAGCGTTAACACAGATTTCTCACCTAGATTGAGAAGCACCATTCTGGACTAGTAAACCCAACCAGATGTGGTGTGTACAGAACCTGTGCCACATGCACTCCTGCATCACTTGCTATTCTGAAGTTGGCAAAGTTGAAGTTTTAGGGAAGCATCTAAGATAACATGCCTTGGTCTCAGCAAAGTCAAGAACACACTGATCTGAGAAAGCAAATGACGTGCTTGCAAGTACCAGTCAGTACTTAAAAAGTTTCTCTGCACTGTAAGATCTAATCCTCCTACAGTCATCAAAAGCAACCATAGCTGTATAGCAACCAAGGAGTTGTACTGGTCCTTCAAAGAGCTGCAAGTTACTCAAACTCTTCATATTACCACAAAGCAAGTCCCTGCTGCCACCCTTCTGCACACACTAGATGGCTAAGGAGTTTGAACAAAGTGCTGGTTTTTCCTTTTCACATCACCACTGCCTCCTGGGTGGGCAAAGGAAACGCTGTTTTTCCTGTGCACTGTCACAGCTACAAGCTACCAAAACAAGAGGGAAGATAGCAGATATGGTTTCATTGACATCCATTGCATTGATGAACTAGCCCACCACAATTTCTTACAGCAAGAGGTAAACATAATGGAACTACATCGTTCCAACAGTTTCATTCAATCCTAGTACCCCAGTGCATGAAAGCAACACTGGATAAAATTACAAAAGCTTTTCCTGTGATGCATGGTTCACTACAGAACAAGTCAAACAATGAGATCTTCTCAAAAACTCCTGTAACAGCATCCGCAACCTTTCAAGTATCTGAATTAACACGCTGTAGGACTAAAGTATTAATTAAGCAACAGTTTGTCAACAGTTTGAGAGACATCAACAGTTGACATCTTTCAAACCGCTACAATAAACTGTGGCTGTGGGCCTCAAGGGCTTCAATTAATCTTACTTTCTATATGCTCATACATAACATTTATGATATCCTTCAAAGAAATATCTGCTATGTTTCAATATCTTTCAGCTAAATATTTTTACATGACATATAATTATTTTTCAGAAGATATCCATGGTGGATTCAGTGTAGATATTAATATATTTTATCAGAGAAAAAAAGCTTTCCTATTCTGCTGTTAAGGGTGGTGTATTACTTCAAGTAATAAGTGTCAGAAAAATCCTTGATTTTCTAAGATGCACTTTTTGAACTACTCACTCCAGTAGGAGAGAGTAATGCTTAAATTCATATCAAAAATACGTGATTACTTGTTTGACTGGAGGAAGTCAGAGGGGGAGGAGGAAGGTTAAGGGCCTTTTTGTTGTTATAAGTTAAGATGGAGGTTCATTTGTGAGGTTGTTTTAAATGAGAGTTAGGAACTAAGTATGACATATTTTGCAGACTGTTTCAACATATAGTACTAAATCAGATACAGACACACAGGAAGCTGGTACATTCACGCAAATAGATATATGTAGCACAGATGACTGTACATGTAAAAATCCGCAGACAATTCATATTTGCGAATAAGTAAATACTGTAAAAATAAGTAGTTGCATGCCCAAAAGCCTCAGATGCAGTCAGAGGCACCAAAAGGACTGTCCTAAGCAATGTGCATAAATAGGTTACTCTTGAGAAATACAGTAAAAACTTTAAACTCCCAGACCTCTGGAATAGATGATCCCCAGCAACTGCTCCCAACATAGATCGTTCTGTGACCTGCACAGCCACTCCTATACAATCACAGAATATTCCAGGATGGAAGGGACGATCCTCTATGAGGATCATGGAATACAACTCCTGGCTCCACATAGGACCAACCAAAATTCAAACTCTGTGTCTGAGAGTGGTCTCCAAATGCTCCATGAACCATGGCAGGTAAGGTCAAGAAGAAAATTATATTGTGTAGAGAAGACAAAAAATACCAGTGTGGTCACATGTTCGCATATGCTTCAATATTCACGTATCCAAAATGAAAATCAAAATATCAAAATAACACAGCCAGTATGCAGCTCACACATAGCCACAGCTCTCTGGTGTCTTCCTCTTTCAATTACAGCACAAATGACTTTGAAATCTGCTTCAATTTGGTTACCTTTATAGCAATGGGTTTACAGAAGGACCAACATTACCAAATTTCAATGGCTTCTATCTACTTCTGGGAAGAAGAAAAGGCACTGACCATCCATTCGTAACTCTGACAACCACAATCAGCTTGAGTATTCCACTGTAACAGCTAAAGACCAGCAAGGCCTCTAGGTTAACATTAAGTACCACTTAACACATGGGTTGTGGTTTCACCCAGCAGCAGCTCAGCACCACACGGCCATTTGCTCGCTGCCCAAGTGGGACGAGGGAGAGAACTGGAAACAAAATGGAACTCATGGGTTGAGATCAAAACTACTTCCTAAGACAGAAGAGGAAAATGGGAAAATAAAAATGCAATTGTAACAATATATATGTCTATCCGCAATGCATTTACTCATTACCAGCCAACCAGTGCCCCACCAGCATCACAGTGTCTCACCCCACCAACTGGCACACAGCAGCCATCCACCAGCCAACTGCCTGTGGCTTTATACCCTTCCACACGGTGTCATGAGGTATGGAACGACCCAGCCTCATTCTGACACCTCTGCTGGTACTGCCTGGCCCCTGCCCCCGTGTCATTTCTTAACTATTAAAGTACTTCCAATTTATGCCTCACCAACCCAATTTACTTCCAACTGAAACACCTCTTTATGTTATGTTTAAGAGAAGCAAATGTTAGTTGTAAGCTTCCTCTGTTATTCAAATAATTAAATACATGAATAATAAACAAAAATTCCAAGAATAATACAAACACCTACCTAAAAAATCCTATTATCTAGAAAGGCGATTTGCCTTTCCATGCATTTTACACAAAGAATGTTAATCTCAAATGTTGTTTTATATGCTTAAATTAAACTGTAAAACAACCTTGAAGTTTAAAAATGATAATAACAGTTCAAGAATGGTCTTAGAATCATAGAATCACCAAGGTTGGAAAAGACCCACGGGATCACCCAGTCCAACCATCCGCCCATCACCAATGGTTCTCACTAAACCATGTCTCTCAACACAGCATCCAAACATTCCTTGAACACCTCCAGGGTCAGTGACTCCACCACCTCCCTGGGCAGCCCATTCCAGTGACTCTTGCTGGTCTTACCAAAGATTCAGTAATTGGAGATACAACTTGGTCTACAGAGATGCAAAAGAAAACAATGCAAACATGGGCTGTGGATAACACTTCCTCCTCTGAAAATTCTGTCAGCACCCACTGATTCTGTCACAGAAGTGCCTCAGGCACTTAAGAATGCCTTCGTGTTCAGTGGCTCTCGATTTTAGATGCTCGTTTCAAAAACATTCATGGAACTTAGACATTGCTAAGTTGTTTCTGCTTTTCCTCACAGCAGAAAGAAATGCCATTTTTAGAGTCATGTAAAGCACTGTAAAATACTAAAATAGGTATTTTCTTAAGTTATGCTGAAGTCTTCATTCAAACTCCAGAAGGTAGAGAAGCTAAATGTTACTCCCAGTTAGATTCACTCTTAGGGATGGAAAGCTTTCTTCTTCGTTGAAAGGTTATGATGACAGTAAAAGTTTTTTCTACAATCAATGTCTGAAAATGGTGTTATGTAATGATAAGTCTTGCCACAATAATTTCATGATGATACTCCATAGGAATAATAAAATGTTATAAATACGAGTTGAATTGATGTTGTAAGCAATTACTTACCATATTTCTATCTAGCAAGAAATAAACTACATGCTGTTAATAGTGCAACTCCTAATCAAAGACAAGAGCTTCCTAATAACTGACAGAAAGAATGCACTCTTGCTGATGAAGTATAAATCTAAGAAATATAACATCATCTTTAAAATGACAAAAGAGCGGAGAGATGAAGTTTTTGCATGAATTAAATATGACAACAGATTGCCTCTCAAGCAAAACCAAGCCCTCAGTATAAGTATGCTTTGAAAAAGGCTATGGGAAGCACTTTTTTTTTTTTTGTACTCACTCCTTCACTCTTACAGCATACTCACAGTAAATCTGTTTATTGCATCCTGACAGTCAACAAGTGGCTTAAACATGACAAATGGCTGGAAAGCTAAGTGGTATGTACAGATTATACGGAAGAGGAAGCTAGCAGAGTAATTTTTTCAAAACATAAATATTTGAAATATTAATTTGAACAGGACAGTGACTCACTATATTCAGTTCCGTTTGTCTGACCTGGAGAAAATGGATCAGTGGAGTATTTGGAAGCAAAGAAAAACCATGGAATTTAAGCAGAATTTTAAATTGCTAAGCTAATGCATTTCAAAAATACACATTTAACAGCATCATGTAAATAAGAATTATTGATCTGACATTTCAGAACACTTAAGGGAACTAATCCTTTCCCTTTAGCATTTTTTTCTTAGTTACACCTGAGATAAGGCAAAGATTCCTAAACATTTTGATTAAACTTCGATTGCCAACAATGCACAAACATAAAACTTTCTAGTAATTCTTGGAAAACATCTACTTTGATCCAAAATTACTTTGAGAAGAATAGCTCAGCTAGAAGTCAACCTGCCACCAAGCACGTAACCCATATAGAAAGCTCCAACACAACCTACACATCAGATACTTACTGAAGTATCCATTTGCACTGGCTATTCATTCATTCTAACACTGATTATTTTCAGTCCCTTAAGTAGTTAGCAATAATATTTTTAATGTTATACAATAAAAGCTAACAAGGAGTATCTGAAAAATAAGTCTAGAACAACGGGATCCTACTTCTGATTTGAAAATGAAACTAAGAATTCTTGCAGTTCCAGGATATACGTCTGTTAATTTGGGTCCAAACACCTTAAACACAATTTTCCTCAAGCCACTGAATTTCCCTCAGTGTCGTCTTATTAGAAGAAAAAACAGTTATACACCATGGCTGACACCTACCATACTCCTTATCATTTGCTTTGTCAAGATTTGACCAACAAAGTAACATTTATCTTGCTTACTGTCTGTAGGATTTTAGGGAATATTTTGGAGAGGAATAGCAACAGACTGACAAAATAAGACACAGACATAGATGTAAAGGAAGTAGTGGAAGGGGAAAAATTCCTCTGAAACCAGTTTCTGTTTTATCAAGAAAAATGATTATGAAAAAAACATGTATCTGGCTGCGTGTACTAGTTTTGGCTGGGGTAGAGTTTATGTTGTTCATAGCAACGTTGCTATGTTTTGGATTTGTGATGAAAACACTATTGATTATACATCAACATCAATGGTTGTTGTTGAATATCGCTTGCACAGCATCAACACTTTTCTCACCTTCTCACGCTGCCCTGCCAGCGAGGGGGCTGAGGATGCAGGAGGAGCTGGGGAGCACACAGCCAGCAGAGCTGTCCTGGACTTACCAAAGGAATATTCCATACCATCTTGCTCAATAATGAAAATGGAAGAAAGAAGGAAGGAGTTGGGAAGGAGGGATGCTCTAGGGGGTGGGATTGAAACATGGCATTTGTCTTCCCAAGTAACTGCTACACATGATAAACACCAGCTTTCCTGCAAATGGCAAAGCATCTGTCTTCCAATGGGAAGTAGTGAATGGATGTTTCATTTTCCTTTCCTTGTACACACAGCTTCCACTATAGCTATTAACCTGTCCGTATCTCAAGCCACGAATTCTCACACTTTTCACCTTTTCCAATTATCTCCCCCATTCCACTGCAAGGGGAGTGAGCAAGCAGCTGTGTGGTACTGAGCTGCCTACCAGGGCTAACCCACAATACCACGCTTAACAAGAAATTTGAAATCCCTAAACTATGAAATGGGAAATTTCATAGAGGGTGACAGGGATATCATGAATTTGCCTTTTTTAATAAGAGAATTCATGCAAACATCACATAGTTTGAAAAATCAAAGCTGATAGACTCTAACAGTCCTCTCTAACACATCTAGAATTCAAGAGCGTTTTCAGATATTTTCAATTAAAATAAGGTTTTACTGAAACAAAGTACCTGCAATTATACTCTGACTTGCTAGGACACTTTCATTTGGGGGTTGGCATAGAGGCCTATCCCATTGAGCATGCTGCCAGTATACCACCTTCCACTACCGCAGAAACAGAAGGTGCACTAATCCTAGCACCGTATTTATGACCAACTGTTCTTGGGCCTCCTCCACAAAGACACTGAACTTCATATATCATGGTTTCTTACCCTATGATATGAGAGGGAGATGTAAAGACAGTTCTATTTCCTATGTTTTTCCCATAACTGTTGCTCCCAGCTCCACAGAAGCCAAAGCTAGTCCATGCACGGTGCTCACAATTAACTTTTTACCAGCTGCATGCTGGAAGAAGCAATCTGACTAGGGATTAAATCTAGATAAAGGAAGCTTGCTTAATTTGTAAAACTAACGAGAAGTTTCACTAAGTTTTCTACTATCAGAGCTCTGCCAGCAAGTTTTCCTGCATACACCTGGGTGTGACTCCCTGTGCGCCTCCACTCCAGGAACATCCTCTCTGAGCTCCACAGAACCCTTGCCCTGCTCACTGATTAGGAAAGATCCACCCTGGGGATAAATCAGAGCTGAACAGGCCAAGAGGTCCTGAATGCATAATGTAAAGCTTTTCCTTCTCTTGCCTCCCTGTTTATAAGCTCTTTTCCTCATCCACCTTATCCTCCTTTTATCTCTTTCTATCTATAGTTTAATTGGAGCCTTTTTCAGACAAGACTAGATCTTTTCCTGTAAGTCAACAAGTACTGAGGCAATCAAACACAGCATCTTCAAAAGCCAGATGCTGGGACAAGCTTGGCAGGTCTCCAAGTGTTTTTTAACACTGCATTGTGTGCCAGCCTAGGCCAGAAGCTGCAAAGTAAGGGTCAAACACTACACATAGTGTTCTACCTTTCAATCTTTCATACTCTTATGATGATACTCTTAAAGATATGTTTTTCATAACATATCTTTACCTCAAAAGGGTGTTGATTTGTTTGTGAGGTACTCAAATATGACATGAATGAGTACCAGAAAAGTCCATCTGGAAATTAAAATTGTAATAGGGACTTAATAGCTTATAGTAAATAGAGCCTGAGGCTCACACTGCAGAACCAGGATAAGATATTGATTATTAGCCATGGAAGTGAATACCATCTGTCCTTCTTAGTGAATGAGGCAAGGCTGTGGAGGGAGAAGAACTGCACAGGTGAGTAGGCAAGTGGAAGTTCAGTCATGCCACCCACATACAAGGGAAGCAAATTAAAAACACACAGACCACCTCAGTTAAGGGATTCCTTAAGTGAAGAATCTGATGCCAATTTAAGATAATCTGTGCTTGTACTTAGCTATGCCTTCTATCATCAAAATATATTACCAATGAATTCAGAAAGTTTTAAATCAGTTTGTACTATTCATTATATCACTGTGAAAGTAGAATACATTAAATACTGAGCAGCACATTAATCCACTTTATTTCTGACAAGTTATCCTCCAGTTTTAGAGATCCTCAAATGTAATTTGCAAGAAGAGTATGTTACCAGAGTTCTGTTTGAATGTATTAGACTTCAAGTAATGTATAAGTGCAAACGTTCACGCTATCTTAATGATCAAGCAGTAATGAAAAACAAGGATTTTGCCTGAGGAACATTTATGTACTTAAGGATGTGTACAAAACCAAACTAAATGTGCCTGCATTTCTGCAGAGAGACAGATGCAGCCTCCACTGCTAAAGCACAGAGTAAACTGATTTCAGAATGTTGAAACACAATATTGTCTCTTAAGCTGTTTCTTTCCTTCTGGCTATTCCGACATTCCCAAAACAAAACAAAAAAAACACCAGGAAATCTACAAAAGACATTCTAGTCTGAATTTTATTCTCTGGTACTATAATGTTTTTGTCTACTACTAAATTACAGCATCTTAGATGTGCAATATGATACTGAAATCATTAAATTTTAATATTAAATGTATCGTATATGCAAAATAGAAATAAATACTGTCCTAGAAAATCCACTAAGGCTATTCTGGGGTAGTGGAACAGCATAATTATCCCTCTGTCTATGTACATTCATACTTCGGTGATATTTAAGTCCACTTTAAAAGTGGACTTGGACAGCTTGTTCAGTGGGCATACAGGCAAACACGCTTTTACTCACTCCAGTAATTACTAGAAGACATCCAGGGCCAAATAAGATTCAGTAGTTTAAATGTAGACAACTAGTTTGAATTCAAGCATTCTAAGGTAAACTTCTCCCCCCATCAGACTCCAGTACACTAAACTCTAAAGTTGCTCTAAAATACTATAGGTCACCTGAAAAATCCCCACCTGCATTTCGTCTACCAACCAGCTCCAAGTACCTAGTGTACTAGAACCATCTGATAGGGATAGGTCAGGTATCTCAAAAAACACCTAAAAAGACTCTCAGTCACAATGGTTAGGTAACTGCTGACAGTCCTCAGCTTTGAAAAATGAGTTCCCTTATGTTTGCAAGCAGCCACCATCTCAAATCATTTTTCAAATCTTTGTTTACAAAACACCTTTTCTTCACAATACTACACATTTGGCTTAGACCTCATACAGGAGAGTCTTACTCCTGGTATTTTATATAAATATTTATTCTCTATCACTTTCTTCCTTCTCTTTTGTTCAGTGACTCTTGTCCCCCACACCTGAGCATATTCTGCTGCCCCTCTCCATCCCACAACTGCCCTTACACTTAGACAAAGTTACGACTAACAGAGACCATCAACAGCGTACCAATCTTCCAGATTTACTCCAAGTGAAAGCCAAGTACATTCAAATCCTTTTAAGTCTACATATCCAAAGCATAATTGACATTTAGTCATCAAAACGTGCATGTATCATAAACCTGCCTTCATAGAATCATAGAATGGTTTGGATTGGAAGGGACCTTTAATATCATCGAGTTTCAACCCCCTGCTATAGGCAGGGACACCTCCCACTAGACCAGGTTGCTCACAGTCTCATCCAGCCTGGCCTTGAATGACAAACAAGCATAAATAAATAATAATAAAATAACCCCAGGTATGAACATTTCAGGAGCTTTGCAAATCAGTACTGATTTTTAAGGGCCCAAAGTCTTCACCCACGATCCCAGTCCTCAATAAAATCATTTTCCTGACTTCAGTGCCAATCTGAAGATGTCTGCTCATGTCTAGGCATATCTGTACTGAAAATTGTTAGCTCTTGAAAATATAATGCTATTCTTTGGGGGATGCAAGAGTCAATTTCCACAAACATTAATTCACTCTGTGTTTAAAAAAAAAAATCTCCATCTCCTTTAATATATTGTTTGTTTTTTATAACCTTTAAAATTACAGAAAAGGTATGTCACTACCCAGTATCTCTTCCAGTTCTTTTCCATAAATAATATCTAGCAACAGAGAACAGACAAAAAAGGGATTTGATAGCTGAGAGTTTACAATAGTTTTACAGATCAAGCAAATTTTCTAGGATTTTCCCTAGCAAGAAAACAATCATTGCTATTGTAGATCAACTAGACCTTTGAGTAGTAGCTTGCAAACATCCCACTGAAAGTTGAGGTGGTTTACACATTTTTAAAAGATCTTTTAAAACGTTAAAAGATTTCCTGTGGATTTGCAACTGTCCTTCTAGAAGAACATATCTTTTTTACAAATGTTAGATTTAAAAAATAGATTTAAAGCCTGAAATTACACATTGAAACAAAGCACGTGAAATTTACAGCACTCCTGAACAGACTATCATTGCACTTTCCAATGCAACAAAGAAGGACAAAGTGTATATATTTATTCACAGCACCCCAGGCTGGCGGAGGCGGGCAGGGCCCTCTGTGTCCCTGTGTCCCAGCCCCTGCTCCAGCAGCACCACCCAGAGCAGGGTGCCCAGGCCCATGGACAGGTGGCTTCTGGAGAGATCCAGGGAGGAGACCCCACAGCCTCTGGGCAGCCCGTGCCAGTGCTCCATCACCTGCTCCTGGTGTTCAGAGGGAGCCTTCTGTCCCCTCTGACACAAACTGTTCCTGACACCAACTTCAGTTTGTGTCCGCTGTCTCTTGTTCTGTCACTAGATACAACTGAAAAAAGCCTGGCTTCATCTTCTCCACACCATCCCTTCAGGTATTTATAGACATTGATGAGATCCGTAGATATTGATGAGATTCCCTCCTCTTCTCTAGTGTGAACAGTCCCATCTCTCTCAGCCTCTCCTAATAGGAGAGGTGCTCTGGTCCTTTGATCACCTTGGCAGCCTTCCTTTAGACTCTTGGCAGTATGATCCAGAACTGAATCAGTACTCCAGGTGCAGCCTCACCAATGCTGAGCAGAGGGAAAGGACCACCTCTCTAGATCTGTTGATGACACTCAAAATACTTTGTCTGAGGCAGCCCAGGATACGGTTAGCCTTCTTGGCAGCAAGAGCACATTGCTGACTTGTGTTCAGTTTGGTGTCCACAGGGATCACTCAGGTCCTTTTCTGCCAGGCTCCTTTTCAGCTGAGTGGCCCCCAGCATGTCTTGTGCCTAGCACCGTTAGTCCCCAAGTGCAAGACTTCACACACGTCTTGTTGAAATTCCTGGGCAGTCTGATCTAGTGGCTGGCAACCCTGCCCACAGAAAGAGGGCTACAGCTAGATCATCTTTGAGGTCCCTTCCAACCCAAACCATTCTATGATTCTAGGATTGATTCTAAGATTCTCATCAGCCCGCCTCTCAAGTTTGTTCCCTTGGATGACTGCATGGCCCTGTGATTAATCAACCACTCAGCCATCCAAACATTATCATGCTGTATGACAGTACGTACGAGCCAGTGAAGAGTGGGCCACTATTCACTTAAATGAGGTGCTAGCAGCAGCTCAACACAGTCAGTTACTAGCTAAGCCCTTCCCACAACAGTTAAATTAAAACACAGAACTGTGCAAACTTACAATTAGCTCAATACCCACTAGAAAAAGATCAGATTCAGAAGAGTTTCCTCCCTCTGGTATTACTGGTGAAGATCTCACAGGCAACTTTGAACCTTTACAGCATAAACTATAAATTTACCTGGAACAATTCACACTAGCTAAGTATGTGAGTTAAGTAATATGAAACATAGATAAGTAAGTGGCAGCAAGCCATAAAGTAGTTAAGATTGCTCAGTGATTTGACCTCTCCATCAATTACTATTTCTCAATAGCAACATGGGCATATGGAAAGACACAGATGAGCATTCCATCCTCTGAAATCAGATGCAATGAAGTTTGTCTTCTCTAGACTTATCAGTTAATTGTAGATTTGATCAAAATTCCTTGAGCAGTTTAGAAGATAAATTATTGCAATTAGTGGAGGCATTAGACATTCACACCATCAAGTATGAGTGCAGGTATAAAGTTTATTTCCATTCACATCAAATAAAAAGACTTTGCAGTGCCATTATATCCAAGCTATTTACATCCAAATCAATCATTAATGTTGCCTCATATATGTTACACTGGAAAAGAAAAAAAGAGGAAATAAAGCAAGGAATTTTTCATGTAAGTTCCTAGGATTCATAAGGACACCTTTTACTATCATTCCAGCTCTAGACGTGCTCTTGTCCCTTGCTTTTCTCTTCCCCTTGTAGGCAATTTAACTTAAAAGAAACAGACAGTACCAAACAAAAGGAAAAAAAACTCTGGAAATCTATCTTGAAGTAGCATCAAAATATAAAAAGCTGTAGGAGGTGAATGTAACTGCAGAGAATTACCTTGTCCCCTCATCCCCACTCCATTCTGTACACTGTGAATAACCAGTCACCTTTACCTAACAGTGAAAATAAGAATCTACTCTTATATTAAGCAGGGCCAAAAATCAGTCTTGACCCACTTTCAACAGAAAAAAAAATGGACAAGACATCAGCTTAATTTTTTCCCCTATACACTTCCAAAATATTATGGATTTTTTGTAATATGTTTTTTTTGTAACGTTCTCCTCCACAATATACTTCTTCCCTCATCTTTCCAATATGAGAAATGCAATAAGTACAGTAAACTCACATTTGATGTCACGCTAGTAGGATATCAACTCAGGTTAAAGCTCAACAGAATTTGACCTCTTCATTATTTCATTAAATTCTTTTCACACAACCACAAAGCTGTTTGCAATTCATAAAAATATGTCAAGAGATTAGAAAAAAAATCTAAAACAGTACTTTCTCATTTTTCTTCAAAATATTTTTATTTGTAGGAATTCTTGAGTTACATTGGCTACTCCACCTCCAGCTGAGTACTTTGTAAGACACGTATTCATGTGATTTAAGACAACTACTTTGGTTAGAGAATAGAAGAATGAGGCATGTACAATAGTGTATACAAGTACCTCTATGAAAAAAAATTGGTTTTGAACCAAATGATTATTTCAATAACTAAATTATTATAATCACTATTTACAAAGCCAATTACAGGTGACAGGAGATCTTATTTATTTCTGTACCAATGTATGTTGTGATGTATAAAATGAGTTGGAGGAGAGAAAAAGAGATTTCTTTCCTACACATTGAGCACTCTTAGGAATGCAGAAAACAAGCACACAAGTGACAGAAAGGGAAAGTCAGCAAGGATGGAAGCTCTGGAGCAGTTAACGCTGACAGTGTTCTTGACAGCTTCCAAAAGCACAACTGCAATCAAGCCTCAAAAGGTGATTGAACAAGGAGATGGAAAAATGCAGATTGCCTCAAACTGGGCAACCACTGGGAGAGGGAAAAATGAGCTGGATTTGAAGGGAAAATGAAAAAAAAAGACTAAGGAAAAGCCAACACAATTGAATGGCATATAAAGCAAGCAACAGATTTATTTTCAGCCTTATAACTGATTCTCCCTCACTCTGAGGTTTTCATATTTTTTTTTCCCCTGACACAGCTTGTTGAGGAACCAACAAGGGGAAGCAAAATCCTGGACCTGCTGTTTGTTAACAGGGAAGGTCTTGTGGGGGATGTAAAGGTTGGAGGCCATCTGGGGCACAGTGATCATGAGATGCTAGATTTTTTGACCCGTGTTGAACCACAGAGGGGAGTCAGCAGAACTGCCACCCTGGACTTCTGGAGGGCAGACTTTAACCTCTTTAGGACCATGGTTGAGAGGGTCCCTTGGGAGGTAGTTTTGGAGAGTGTGGGGGCCCAGGAAGGCTGGGAATACTTTAAGGACATTATTTTAAAGGTGCAGGAGCTGACCATCCTCAAGTCACAGAAGATGAGCCAATGGCCACAGTGGCCAGACTTGCTAAAACTCAAGAACAAAAGGAAAGTTTATGGTCTCTGGAAGAGTGGGCAAGCTACTTATGATGATTACAGGTAGGTAGTGAAGCTGTGCAGGCGACAGGATGAGGGGAAATGGCCTTAAGTTGTGCCAGGGTAAGTTGAGGTTGGATATCAGGAAAAACTTCTTTATGGAAAGGGTTGTTAAGCACTGGAAGAGGCTCCCCAGGGAGGTGGTTGAGTCACCATCCCTAGATGTGTTTAAAAATCGTTTGGATGTGGTGCTCAGAGACATGATTTAGTGGAGGGTTGTTAAGGTAGTGTGGTCAGGTTGTGGTTGGACTCAATGATCTTTAAGGTCTTTTCCAACCTGAGCAATTCTATGATTCTATGACTGTATCCTGGTCAAATTTATTATGTGTTATCATAAAGTCTTTAGTTCCAGGGATTTCAAAGTTTGGTATGCTCAATATTAAAATGGAGATGGGAATGTGTAGAAGAAATAATTCCACCTGTACATGCTGTCTGATTCAATGTGCTAGGAGATTGTACAGCATTTCTGGAAAAGATCCCATCATTTCTTTTAAAAGCTCCATAGTTGAAGATTTAAAACTACAGCTTCAAGAGCCAGTGTATTTTATCTTAAAAGTGCCAAATGAAGGTAAAGGATTTCTTTGCTTTATACATCTTTAAGAACTCAAAGGCAATATTTCTAAGCATTGCTATCGTACATACCTTTGCTAACAGCTGTACCACTGAATAAAAAGCTGTCAGAATTTGCAGATTCAGAACTTCAGCTGAATAGGATTTACCATAGCAGATGTATCTAAGCACATCTTCTCACATGCAAGTACTTTTCATACCAACATCTCATCAAGCCAAAAAAAAATGCATTTTCATTATGGAAGGGATTAAAAGGTGCATATACATACAGCTCACAGGAATTTCACTCAAAGATTATTGTATTCCATAATGACTATTTCAATTCAATGGAATTATAATCCATCTACTGCAATGCAAGTGTCTGCATAAGACTGAGTTTGAGTGCTACATGGGCAACCACGACCAAGAAACCTGAAACTGATGTGAGAAAGTATTCTGTAAGGTGTGAAAGAATTACAATTTGCACTAACTAGTCTTTCCTGAGAAGTTTGCATTTATTTCAAGAAGTTGTAAGTAACAGCACTGGAATCCTTGTAAACTATTTTTCTATCAATGATTCTCAAAAGGAGTGCTGTCCTAAAAAGGATTCTTCTTTGAATGTACAAGTCTGGGATAGCCAACTGCTAAGAGTTCTAGGATTTGCATTATTTTTGAAGTCAGGAAAAATACATTAAACTCATCTATTGTGAGTTAAAAAAAAAATTCTGTGTTCTCCAAAAGCCTAGAACTGAATTCTCTACACACTCCTGCTTGGAATTCATTCTTGTTCCCATTTTCCACTTATCCACAAACCTCCATTCCATCATCTGGGTCATAAATACAGACCTTTAGAAAAGCATTGAACCCAGCGTTACTTCTTCAGTGCCACCACAAATAACCAGCTACCACCTGGATTTTTTTTATGGTTGCTTACACCCACTTGGAGAGCAACAGTTCATCATATTATCCCACCACCTAGTCCGTATCTCATTCATATTGCCACTAGGGAAGAGCTTGATTTAGTCCTTGTTAAGGTCAACCCACTGGCCTTCATAGCCAGTCCTCTCATTGTAGAAGAGGGTGGGGTTGGTTCATCATGGCTTGCCACTCAAATTTGTACTGGCTGTTCCCAGTCCCCTCCTGGTTCTTCACATGGCTGGAAATGGCTTCCAGGGAAATTTGCTCACTCACCTTTCCAGAGTTGGAGGTGAGACTGACTAGCCTGCATCTCTTTGGATCTTCCTTGCTATCTTTCTTGAAGAGAAGTATGATGTCACCTCAAAGCCCATACTGCACAAGGAAAAACTTGCATATTTGTATGTATCACTACATGTTTATTGACTAAGAATGCCAACTGTCATTTTAGCAATGACTTACCTAATAAAGTCCTACCGCAAGTCCTCACAGTCAGGTTTTTCTTGACAATCCACAGTATCACTATCTCAATACTCATTTTCTTTCTGGATGATATCCCTTTTCTTTTGTCAGCATTTTAGAAAATAAAGAAAGTGAACATACTAAAACTAAAACACAGGAGGATTATTTCTGCACCCATGACAAGACCTTCCCTCTTATTTGGTAGCAAGTAAGTGTCCCACAGAGCCTTTGTCAAAAGAAACCAACACTTTGTTGAATGCCCTTGGCAACTCAAGCAGACTGCAATCACCAGACCTTCCTTACAAATATGTTTTCTTAATCTTTTCAGAAATCCTCCAACATGACTACCGAGGCACAATTTCATATTTCAGAAGTCACTTGGATCTCCCACTGTGCTGTACCAGGTGAGTATAATTCCATTTCCTACAGTAGGTTCTCCTAGTTTTCCCCTTTGCAGATGTTAAGCTTACTAGTAAGCAGTAGGGCTCTTTTTAAAAACTACTTTCAAGTTTTCCAAATACCAAGCTTTTAGTAGAAAGTCACATCCACATGAAGTAGTTTGGTTGTTTAATTCTTGAGCTTCTTTAAATACCATCTGGTTGTGGTAAGTGGTGCCTTTAAATACCATCTGGTTCACATAAAAAAAAAAACAAAACACACACCTTGTTCCATAATTGCCTCTACCAACACTTCAATCTGAAGAAAGATCCAGAACTTCTTCAAAGCTCAAAGATGAATACAAATGCGAGTGGTAAAACTGTAACTTCTGTTTGAGCTTTATTTCCAGAGTACTGAAGGAGAGATATCTATTAGCACTACACATTTTCTAGCAGGTTTCGCATTCCAAGAGTATTTCAAAAAGTATAATTTATGCCTTCTGAACATTTTTCTTCAAACATCTTCCTTAGTTACATTGCATTTTTACTATACCCTGCCAGAATTTATGACCCTTCCACCTTTGCTCTTGCAATAAAATTTCACCTTTAAAACACCGTGAACAGCTTTGTGTTCTACCTCTCTTGCTACCTGCTGCTTATGCTGGTATGCCCACCTCAGTTTGATAGGTGTATGCATTTGCTTCAGGACTCCCATACAGCATCTCTGTGGTTCCCATGTCACTCACAAGAATTTTACTTCTACAAATTCTTTTCAATTTTTAAAGTAGTTTCTATTTAAGAAAGAAAAAAAAAGGATTTTTAGAGGGGAGAAAACATGTTTGTTCTTGTAAGAGTCATACATATATTTTTTACAGAACAACTATTTATCACAAATACTTTGAACCACATACTGCAAGTGGTGGTCAGAACTACAGAGCAAAAAAAAAAACTTTCTCCCTCTTCAGGTTTGCTAACTAACTGCCTTTTGTCTCTATGATGAGATCACATTTCCCTCTGTATACGCCAGGATTATCTCTTAACCTATTTACAGATAACTTCTTCACTTCATACCTTCCTAGTCTCATCAAACTATCACCTTTTCTTCCTAGGATCCAGGGACATTAGTAGTCTTCCTTCTTTCCTTCTGTGAGAGGAGGAAAGAGCTGGGACCCATCAACCTTCCTTCACCTGCTAAAAAGGCAAACAAAGCTAGTGGCTATGAAGGTTGCAATACACTATAAGGCCAGAAGAGAGGTAATATTCTGAAAAAAAGTTCCCCTAGAGTCATAGAATTGCTCAGGTTGGAGAAGACCTTAAAGATCATTGAGTCCAACCACAACCTAACTATACTACCCTAAATCTAACAACCCCCCGCTAAATCATGTCCCTGAGCACCACATCCAAAAGGTTTTTAAATACATTCAGGGATGGTGACTCAACCACCTCCCTGAGAAGCCTATTCCAGTGCTTAACAACCCTTTCTGTAGAGAAGTTTTTCTTTACTCTACAGGGCTCACCTTATAGAGCAGGGATTTCAGTATTGCTGACCAACAGCTGATAGTAAAGCACAATTCTTCCAATAACTATCAATGCCAATCTTAAATACCTTCTTCTCCAAGACATAATGAAAGTAGAACAATAAGGCATATGCCATAGAGACTACTTTCAATCATTTAATATTCTTCTCTTAAGATAAACTGAATAAAAATTTAAGAGCAACAGTTATAAAAACTGAGTAGCAGCTTCAGGAAGCAGATAGAAACAGTTACAGAGAATCTGTTTCAGGTAGAGAGAGGAGCAGTGATTTCTCCTTATCAGCTTTTGTGTACTGCTAGGAACAGAGAGAACAATAAAACAAAGAAGTTAGGGCAGATTAAAGTGGTAAATTCAGTTAGCCCACATACGTCTCAGACCAAAGAGCTAAAACTCCCAGAGCCCCACTGAACTTCAGCAGGTCAGAGAAGCTCAGAGCTGAACAATTCAAGCCTGCAGTTCGCTAAACAAGCAGAACAGAGACAAGCACCACTTCAGCCAGCTCACTGTACACCCAGAGCAAGCAAGTACACTGTGAACAAGAAAAGCACATAAGACAAAAGCAGAAGAGCAAGCAAAATAGGGGGAGCAGCAATGTGCGAGAATGGGTAAAGATAGGCTGACAAGAAGTTAAATCACAAGCGTAAGACATAACCTGGATAACATAAGAAATAGCAAGTCCTTCTACTGGAGAGGGGGCGGGGAGTACTAAAACAGATAATTGTGGAAAAGATATCCTTTAGTACCCTACGTGCTTTTGAGCTCTTCTCTTACCTACTCATACACGAGAAAATGAGAAACCTCTAGTCATAGTGCTAAAATTTAGCTCCCAAAAGTACACACTTACAATTTTATTTAAAATATCAATGTAACTACAATAATGTGCTTACTATGAACACTTCCTAATTCATTTTATTTATTTGAAACATTTTCTGTGGAAAAATCTCATAATAGATTGAAATACAAGCAATGGAGCATGAAACAAGAATGATAAACACCTACCATTCCAACTGATCTTCTAATCCGAGCTGCAGTACTGTGTGGCTGCAGTTAAGCTTCTCAGTCAATCTGTTTGTCAGATGCCGTCCATCAGTTTTACTATTACTCTATACCAATGCCCAGCAGCCGTTTAGATGCTTGCTACTGACCCATATCAAAATAGCATTCTTCATCATATTGTCAGGTATCTGACAATTTAATCAAAAGAAAAAGATATACGCTAATGTTAAATAATCTGCAGATGTCAGAGGCAGGGCTACAAAACAAGGCAGTGTGCATTTACATGCTCATTGACCTGCCAGCTTTAGAGTGGGGATATAGGTGATGGAGAACAAAGCAAAGATGCTGCTGAAAAAAAATGTCATGTGTTACAGAGGACCAGAGCACTTCAAGAAAAGCTACGTTCAGTTACTCTGGGCACTCTGCAGAGATACAAACAAGAGGAAACCAACCCCTCATAGAATGACCTGGGTTGAAAAGGACCACAATGATCATCAAGTTTCAACCCCCTGCTATGTGCAGGGTCGCCAACCACCAGACCAGGCTGCCCAGAGCCACATCCGGCCTGGCCTTGAATGCTTCCAAGGATGGGGCCCCTGAATCATTTAGTTTGGAAAAGACCCATAAGAACACCAAATCCAACCATCAACAAACACTACCACATCCACCACTAAACCATGACCCTAAACCCCTCAACTACACATCTGAAACAAAAGTCAGAAAACAGAAAATTTCAGCTAGGTGAAAAGGCAAGCTCTTTTCCTCTATGGGTGGTCAGATACTACAAGATATTGCTCAGAAACACTGAAGTTTCTCCACAGAGCCAAACCCCGTGGACAACGCCCAAAACAACCTGCTCCAGTTCTACTTCTGAGCAGGGAGTTGGGCTCAATGGCTGCCAGAGATTCCATCCTACCTACATAATTCTGCAATAAATAAAAGTGACTAGTAGCAGACAAAAATAGAATAATTCATGGAGTTACTCTTCTTGTCTAAACCGTGCTAAATCAACAACAGAAAAGACATGGCTTGAGCTTAACAAAGACTCTTCTGTCAGGGTTCCAACAGTACGAGAAGGTCGCTTGTGTTTGAAGCCTCTTGGAAGCTAGTAGTCCTAATCCCATAACTAAAAGCGGAGGTCTAGTTAATGGATGAAAAAGTTAGGTGACAACTACACTATGTGGGATTTACAGTACAGGAGCTGAGAATGCCTAATTTCCTATTTGGTTCTCTTACTAAACCACTTATCTGGCTTGAGGAACTGGGGGAGGGCAGAAAGAGAGGGAGGGCAGGGGACATGGAAGATTGTGTAGGACAGAAGCTCAAACTAGCTAGTTCTTAAAGTACTTCATTATATCTACATCTTGCTCTCTCAGCAAGTACAGAAGAACAGGAGAGCTCCAGACCATACACCTAGTTTCATTTGGAAGAAAAAAAAAAACCCAAGCTTCCACATGACATACCTGTGATCCTTCCTTGCCTGGATTCTGCAGCAAGAATTCATACATCCCTGAACCTCTAGGTGGGAACTGGTCGAGCATATATCACTCTATCGTAAGAGTAGAGCAAGTCTGAGAGCGACCTATGAGACTGAATGCATACAAGTCCTTGGGCCCAGATGACACGCATCCCATAGTCCTAAGGGAGCTGGCTGATGTGGTTGCTGAGCTGCTCTCCATCATATTTGAACAAACATGGCTGTCAGGCAAAGTCCCCAGGGACTGGAAAAAGGGAAACATTACTCCCATTTACAAGAAAGGGAGGAAGGAGGACCTGGGGAAAAGGCCAGCGGGAAAGAGAAGGTTGTGAGGAACTTCAATGCAGCCTTTCAATATTTAAATGGAGTTTATAAACATGATGGAAATCAATTTTTTTACACGGGTAGACAGTGATAGGACAAGGGGGAATAGTTTTAAACTAAAGGAAGGGAGATTTAGATTAGATTTTTTTGTTTGGTTGGTTTTTTTGTTGTTGTTTTTTGTTTTGTTTTAAACTGAGAGAGGGGTGAGGTGCTGGAACAGGCTACCCAGACAGGTTATGGGTGCCCTATTCCTGGAGATGTTTAAGGATGGGGCCCTGGGCAATCTGATCCAGTACTGTGGTAGAGGGGTTAGATCTTAATGATCCTTGAAGTCCTGTCCGACCCAAGCCCTTCTATGATTCTGAAACAGCTTGTGCTGTTCATACCACTTACATCTAATAAAATGATTGATTTCTGCTTCCTAAGTGTTGTCTCCCAGTGTCATGGCCCTGAATCAGCATGATCCATGAGCCTGATGTGAATGGCTGGACACCCAAAAACTGTTTTAGACTCATTTGTCTTCTGGCCCAGGACAGGATAGAGCAGGGTGCAGTAGGGTAAGGACCAGAGCTGTTCTTTGCTAAGACTGGCCTGCTGCACATCTAGTTGCATTGTTAGTGGCAGCGTTTTGCTATTTTTTTTTTTTCTTTTTTGCATGTATTTGAGAAAAAAAAAACTAAGCATTTCAGGTAGTTCTATGTGAAGTCAGAAGTTGGATTTGATAATCCTTGTGGGTCCTTCCCAACTCAAGATATCCTATTTTTTCTTTACCTTGCAAGATTGTTGCTGTATTTCTGCTCCCAGCTCTCCTCCGATGTCTTCCAGCCTTAGCCCTTCTTTCAGGCTCACAGCTGATTCCTATGCCCCTCTTTACTTCACCTCCTACTCTTAGGAATTCTTCAGCCAACACAATCAGTTGCTATTCCACTCACCCCCAAATTCTCAGCCGCAGTCCGTATGCAAATAAATGGAAATGAAGTCACGAATTGCAAATAGCTACTTTTGAGTGTGAAAATATACAAAGTGAGATATAAGTTTATTTGCCACTTAAACAAAAGCCAGTGCTAGAATAACAATAGAAATGTTACTTGGTTAAAGAAAAATGTACTCTTTTCTCCTGCATTACTACCTCTAAAATTTCATTTTACATGCATTTAAACTTGCCTAAGTTCTAAAAATGGACATCTAAGACTCAGCAAGCTCTGTCCATTGATACTGTTACACCACATATGAGAATGGGAAAAAAAAACTTTCACAAACCTTAGTTCATTATAATCCCAGGACTGATTAAGATGATCATAACATTGAAGATTAAACTGTTTGTATATCCTATATTCTAGTGTATGTGTGATAAGTCTACAATTTCTTCATTACTGCCAATAAAAAAGCAGCCATCATCCTGGAAATATATTGCATATGTCTACCCATACTTTTTTCCATGAGAATTCTTGATGTGTTCTTGAACTATCAAGCTCCAAGAGGAAATGCTCTCCTGTTACTGATTTTGAAGGCAACATATGAAAACTGCCAGCACACCTGAGGGGAGAAATCATTCAGTTAAAATGGTTCTCTACCCTTTTCATTTAGCTCTAGTGATCACTAGAGCTGAGTTGGCAGAGATTCCCCTCTTCTCCTCCCCTCAAAGCAGTCTCAAAAAAATCAAAGTTAGTTTAAATTTTATCCCTTATTGTTGCCAATGACTGTGTCTACAGATTTAATCTCTATCAGCAGAATGACATGACACAGAAACTTTTCCCACTGCACCTCAAAACAACACATACCCCTAGAACTAAGAAGTGGTTTCAGTATCAGTAATCAAGAGGATTGTAAATTTTAATTCAGGCAGCTAGGTAACAGAAATTAAAAAAGCATCTTATTAACAGAAGAGTTAAGCCAGCTACTATCTTACAATGTACTTACACCATACAGCCCTAGAGGAAGGTACTGACAGTTCCACTCTATTTTTTCCTTCTTAAGATTTTAGTCTGCCTATATTAGAAGTCAAAAACTCAATAATTCCTCATCAGATTGGTGCTAACAACTTCCATAAATACTAGCAGTTAGCAGAAAACATGGAGTTCTCATCATTTTTGTAGTCCCCAAGCACAGCAACCTGCTGAGATTTATTGCAGCAGCTTCAGAGATCTCAAGACAAGACTTTGGGTCAAAGGTTTTCTAGGGCTGCACCAACCTCAACACTGGAGATTCCTATTCCCATCAATCATTTGCCTGCTTCTCCTGAAGGTGGGATGCAGGGCAATCATCTCACAGGAGACAAGCACAGTGGGAGATTAAGTTGGGTAGAATTGTTAGTTGTTTATACAATAAAAGCAAAAGGAAACGCCTTTAGAAATAGTATGAGTTGGCAACATTTCCTGTTAGTGCCTTAAGAAAGAAAACCAATGTTCTAGGAAAAGAAAAAAGTGTGTGTGGGGAGGGGGGGGTGGTGCAGACGGGGGAAGAACTCCCTGGAAAGCAATTCTCAGGAGTTAAATCAAACAAAACATACGTTGCAATGGAATTGAATTCTATTCAATGTTTGCATCAACAACACAGCTACTGAATACAGAACACATTTAAATATGCCGATGACGTAAAGCTAAGGACAGATTAGAACTCAGATCAATTTTGCAAATTAAGTAAGCTGGCAGAAAAGGAATAAAATCCAGTGGGGATGACCATAAAGCTCTACAATTAAATGGAAATTATTGGTTGTATAAAAAGGCAGTGGGAAATGTAAGTAATAGCCTTTGAGAAAAGAAGAAGTACCTAAATCTCAAGCTGAACAGCCAATGTCAGACAGCTGCAAAACAAGCAAGTGTAACTGTACAACCAGAAGGACAACTTGTAGAGTAAGTGATCTGTTCTGCTCCACATTGTATTATATATACAGGTGAAAAATCGTACCCCCACTGAAGCATCGCATTTCAAGAGAAGAACTGGCACGAATCCAGAGAAGTGAAACAAAACAAATGACCTACAAGAAGTACAAGATGAGCCAGATCTGGTTATTTTTTTTCAGAGGGGAAGGCTGAAAAAGAACTTCCTAAGAACTAAAGTATCCAGTAGGCTAATGAAGGGGAAGGGATCAACTTTTCTGCTCTATTCCTCAGAAACGATTCATATTAAGCACTGGAGGGAAGACAACACTGCTTTCTATCAAGAAGGACAATGAAATCCCTGAAGGAATTACCAAAGGTACCTCTGAAGTGACCAACACAAGGACTGACACAATCTACAGTGTCAGTAGCAGGATCTCAAAGCAGTTTCTATCCTTCCTATTCCTTAAACTTAGGAAAGGGAGGAAAAAAAGAGACAAACCTATAAGAGCTCATTGGTTCTAACATTCACTTCAGTAGAAGACACCGAGGTGTGGTAGAGCATTTCTGTGCTTTTTTCCAGTTTCAGTACTAGTAACATTTACAGCTTTTTATTCTCTTCTCCCCATTACCTTCAGCATAGTCTTAATTTTTAATTAGCACTCTTACGTTTTTGTGATGATCGTGGTTACCATGACTGCAAAGGAAGGAGCCCATCTTATGCTCTCATTAGAGCCTTAAAAAGAACTCAATATGACTGCATCAGAAGAAAAAGGAAGCTGCTGGCTTCTATTTACCTCTCCTAATTCTGTAACTCATGGGTTCACTGCTGATTTATACTTCCACACAGCAACACAGTTAAACAGACTCTAAGAATTGGAAAGTATAATAGAAGTGAATTAATGAAAATCAATACTTCAGAAGACTCTACTGTACTGATAATAAAGCTCATGAGGTTTACAGAGTTAGACTAATTTCACTGTTTCATATAAGAAAATTAGACAACAACAGTTTCAATGAAATATCCTTTCGAGTGTGTAGTTCAAAATATTACTTTCCTCATTCAATCAAACTCACAATAATTAATAATGTATAATTATTAATGATATTACAGACAAACAATTGAGAAAGCGTGCCTTAATAAGTAGTCTTAAGGTTCCCTTTTAGTCTACCATACACAAAGTGGAGAGAAAATGAACCCCTATCACCCTCACCAAATTCTACCTGGTAACCTGAGAGGCAATTATCTGGGACCACCTCCTGAAGCCCTGGATAAGGAATACTCCTCATAAGGTTTTCAACATCTAGACACCCATTCCAGCCTTCTGTTGTATTACCCTAAGAAGAACTACCTCTTCCTTCATCGTACCTCAGACCCTTCAGAGTTGTGTTTCTCCACTGTCTAAAAAGGCAGCCTAAAGTCACTCACCCTTCTGCACTGCTGCAGAGTTCTGCACCAATGACTTTCTATTGTTACAGCTATTTTAGAAAGACAGAGAAAATAACCCACATTATAGACATTGGATATAGCAATATATTTCCTCTGAAGTGTATGTGGAGATAGTGTTACTAATGTAGACACCTCCCTGTGAACACAACCACATCCTCATGAGAGAAGTCACAGTGCTTTATTAATGCTAATTATTTCCTTAGTTTTCAGTTCAGTGTTGCAAATAATAATTTACAACTGTATCAACTGCATATTCTTCTCAATATCCAGATAGCAACTTCAGAAACTAATGGCCTTGTTCTGTAAACACCTCAGGTATTTCAGCAGAATATCACATCTTGCAAGTTAAAATATATACAAATGTTTAAAGAAATTAAAGTTTTATAGTTTTTCAGAAGTAACACCATTCAAAAGAATAGCTTTGCTTTTCAGTTGAAAAAACTATAAGGATTTTTAGACTTCAGAACAACATCCAGTATGCAGTCAGTAAGCAACTTCTCGCACTTGTAATGCTATAAAAGGGATAGAAAGCACCACAATAATAACAGAGTGGCAAAGTCTTTGGCTACAGCAAATGAGAACGAGACCAAACACAGCAGCTGTGGACCCAGAAATGCAGGAAAAGAGCAGCTTACCTTTGGAAGGCCTCAGGTAGGTAATCTCCAGCAAGAGATACCCTCACTTCCACTGCCAACCCTTAAAGGAGGTCTGGCAAGGGGTGGATCCTGGGTCTACCACTTCCAGTCACTCAGCTGCATTGCTTACACCTGAGCTCCCCTGGGTTGGCCCTGCCTTCCCACCAGGTGTTCAATCACTGTTTCAGGCCATCACTTAGCATTTCCACTACAACACTGAAGGACCTAAGCTGAACACAAGACACTATGTATCATCACATCATTGCATCACAGATGGAACAGTCCACTGGCATCAAAACCAAGAGTTGGTGCTTGGGCTTGAAAGAGTTCAAAGTTACTGATCCACAATGGTAGCTTCTGCCTATTGAAGTCCCTTCAACAGTCTGATGAGATTTCAGGTGTAAAACATCTCATTCATGAGCAGTGTTTTTAAAAGAATGAATCCAGGGAGAGGTATGCTTCACATACTTCATGAAACCCTTAAGGCCATCCTCCATTCCTCCTCTACCCACCACACAGCCCATATTCCCATGAATTCTAACTACAGTTTTTCTATCAACTCTCCTAAATACCTGTGTTGAAACATAGGACTTAATCTAACATAACAAAATAGCAAATAAAATACTTGATAATGTCAAACAAGATTATACAATGCTCTCACTTGTTTCATCTTGACTTACATTACTATTACCAGCACTGCAAGGAGCAAGTTTCCAAAACACGCAGATCTATATTTGTAGTTAAAGTTACATATATTGAGATTTGAAAGAGTTTATACCTTGCTATGAAGGAAAAAATGAAGTTAGGGATAATCCTCATTGCATCAAGTACATTACACAAGAGATCAAACACGTAATATGATTTGTCCTGCTGTCCCACAAAGAAAATCCAGTGTCATATATTTACCCAAATTAGTCTCATTTTCTGACTCCATAGCAGGAACATTGGAGGAAAAAAAGGATATTCAAGGAAGTCTATAATGCCTCAAATATCCTCAACAGCTTCATAAGACAACTTTAAAAAAAAAAAAAAGAAAAATCACTATGCTCCACTTTAGGCTCATACGATGGTCTCCTGCTTATTTTAGGCATGCAGAAACCTTACACTCAATTTTCAGTTCAGACATTAGAAAGCCTTCAATCCACGCCTCCAATAATACAGTCCTCCAGCAAAGTATTTTAGGCTTGACTCCAACTTTACCAGCAGCAAAGGCACTCGTGGCAGAGACAAACCACACCTCAGGATTATCTGATAGTTCGTTTTAAAACTCCTTGGGAAAAAAAAAAATTGAACTCAAGCCACCTGACTATAAAGAGAAAGCAAAGATAAAAAGTAAAAGGTGCCAGCACAGCATATAACATATAAGGAGCAAGCACTGGAATGATACAACGTCATTTACAGTACTTCCCCCCAGAAAGCTCACCTAGGATGCCACACTAACCAAAGCATTCCCTAACTAAGCAAACAAGAACAAAAATTAACACTTCTCAGCTGTAGCTGGTGTCACTGCTTGTCTTCCTTCGAGCAGAATCATTACTAACAATCCACTGAATAACTCCCATGTCCTCCTTTGCAATTCAACTCAAAGTTATAAATTGACCTAATTTAATATATTTTCCCTTAATTTTAAAGTATCAAACCTGCTATTTTTACCGATTTTACTTCCCATTTGCTATGGTTTTGATTCAAAAATAACACTTGGTTATTTACTTACTAATATTCTCCATATCAGAGGAAGAGAGGATGCCAGGGACAGAGTGCATGCTCTCAGATATTGCTTTGAGCACTGCTCTTTGTCCTCCCTTCCCTGGCTTACACTGCAATTATTCAACATTCCCTGAAGCTGTAGGGTTACCACTAAGTTGTTTTGCACTCCAAGACATTCACTGCGTTTCTCTCCTGCTAGCACATGAGAACGTTCTAAAGTTTTATCCCAAGCTGAATTTTCTTAATATATAAATTGTATGAATTGCCCTGATTGTACCCTGCAAGTCCAGTCCAAGTCGTCAGCCATCAGCATTCTGTTATCCTGACTGGAACAATGCCAGATGTGTCTGGCTTTGTGGTACACAGGGCCTGGTGTCGGTCACATCAAATAAGCCGATAGTGGTTGAGCAGTTGAAGATACTTTCTTGGTGCACGGGGCCAGTGGAAGAGAGCCCCCGTATGCCATTGGGCTGCGTGCGTCTCCACAACACCGCACACAAAATGCTGTGTCAGCGGCCCCTCTGGAAATATAAAGTCTTCAGACTCAAAATGAAGAAGGGTGGTAAAATGAAACATTATCTGAGAAGCCATACAACTGGACGTAGGATTTTCCTTAAGTGTTTTACATATGTTGAAGTTACAGCTGCGTAAAAGTTCGGGAGAATACCTCTGTTCCCTCACTACCACACGCGTTCAGGGGCTATCCTACAAGTAAAGACCGGATCTCTCACATCAACCTGGGAAAACGGCTTAAAGATAGATAAACCTGAACAAAGCTCGCAACCCACTGCATCACCTCGAGCTGTTCTGTACCCACAGGAGCTGCCCTTCGGCCATTTCTCCATTTCAAACTCTTAGATTTGTCGCCAGACCCGACAGAAGCGCGGGACAGGACACGAAGAGAGCCCACACACGCGTACCCCCACGGAGCAGCAGCGCGGCCCACCGCACGAAGCCTGCCTAAAGCCGGGCACCGCTTCGCTCCTCCGCCTCCCTTCGCTGCGGCTGCACGCGCAGGGGATTAAGAGAAGTTTGAGGAGAAACGAAAGCCTCGCAGGCGGCAAAGGGCACCCACAGCTAACAGCCCCGCAGGAACGCGAGCCTTGCCGAGTCATTCGGGGGGCTTTTCGCCCGTTCGCTCCCTCGGGCCGCCCCCGCCGCGCGGCACTGACCTGAGCGTGCGGTTGCCGGCGCAGCCGCGGCGCTCCATGGCGGCGGGCACGCAGCTGGTGAGCTCGGTCCAGTCGGCGTGCAGCCCGCAGCTCCAGCCGGTGGAGAAGCGGGAGAAGAGCCAGGTGTCCTTATCGCCGCCCGGGCGGTGGCAGGCGCACTTCTTCTGCCCGGCGCGGCAGTAGCAGGGCTGCTCCAGGCGGATGTTGCGCACCAGGTGCCGCCCGAAGGTGGTGCCGCCCGTCTTCTGGATGTGCAGGAAGACGATCACGTCGCGGCCCCGCATGTCGAAGCGCACCCGGCGGCACAGCTCCCCCCGCGCGAACGGGAACTTGGGCTCCAGCCGCGGCACGGCGGCCGCCGCCGCCTCCTCCTCCTCGTCCCGCTCCGCCGGGTGCTCCTCGCGGCGGGCGGCGGGGACCGAGGCGGGCGGGCGGCGGGGGCAGGCGGCGCCGGGGCAGGCTGGCGACACGTACTGGTAGACGATGAGCAGGAAGAGCAGCGCCAGCAGCGGCGGCAGCAGCCACCTGTTGAAGCGCTCGTCCATGGCGACGCGCGGGGCACGGCGCGGGCTTAAGCGCTGCCGGGCGCTGGCGGGGCGGCCGTCCCGCCCGGCTCCCCTCCCGCGGCGGCCGGTGGCATGGCCCCCGCGGGGTCGCTCGGCTCAGCGTGGCCCTCCCGACGCGGCCATCCCCGCGCCCCGGCCGGCAGAGGCCGAGGCACCGCGAGCCGCCTCCGCGCTGCCGAGCGGCGGCAGCCCCCAACTCCGCTCCGCTGACAACTCTCCGGCCCGAACGCACCGCTCAGCCTCCCGGGGGGCGGGGCGCCGCCAGACCGCCGACCAATCGCGGTGAGCTGCCGCCGGAGTAGCCAATGGGCGGGCCTAGCACGCCGGGTGAATCGCCAATGAGAGCGCGCGGCGAGGAAACGGGAGGGAGGTGGGAGCCGCTCCTCTCTCCCCTCCAGGTATCAGGCGCAGACCAATAGCGCGCGAGGGGGCGGCGGGACCGCCCAATGAAACAGTGAGGGCGGGGAGAAAGGCAGCCAATGAGAGGCTTCGCCAGGTGAGCGGGGTGTGAAGCCCCCCGCCGTCCCGGCCCGCCTGGTGGGTCTGGGCTCGGGCGCTGCCGCGGCTCTGCCACGGCTCTGTCACGGGCGGGCCCTGCGCCTGCAGCGCGGTGATGGAACGCCGCTGGTAATTACCTGCCTGCCGTGAGCTCCGCGTGTTTGCAAAGTCTGTCACGAACGCTTCATATCCCACACGAGCCTCGAGCAGCTCCGGGATGAGAATGCATTTACATGCAAAGCGCCCGGCGTCAGAGCTGATTGCTCTGAAGGTATTTAATCACGGAACGTCTTTATTTACCGAGGGATTAATTAGATATCTGGCAGTGCCAGAACAACTTTCCTGCTCGGCACTGAAGACAGCCTCCCTCTGGGAGGTCCGATAACAGCAGCACGGCACCTCCCAAGGGACTGTTTCACTTTTAGACTATAAAAGCCACCTCTGTATTTCAATGCGAGGATTGTTCTGTGGAGAGCGAGAGTGTTCGGACAGTCCTTCTGCAAGTGCTGATGAATGTCAGTGGGTGCCGTCGTTTCCACGTGGAGGAATTCAGTGACACCCCTTTGCTTCGCATGCGTGCTTCCATGTCAGACGCCATACTGCCCCTCTGCTGCCATCTGTCGCACAGCAACATGGGATGGAGCACTGTTGGGAAGCTTCAACCTCTACTGCCGGACCACCAACATCCACCTCTGACGCGGAGGGCCGGCAGAACGAAATAGAAGAGATGGCTTTTGGAGCAGCCTTCATATAACGTTCCAGAAAAGGCTCAGGCTGAAGGGAGGCTTGAAAAGTTGTTGCTGCGAGAGCAATGGGCATCCGTCGCCTGACCCCAACCGCATGAACAAGCTGCACACGCGCTGCCAGGATCCCACTGCGCTGTTAGGATTTAGGCCGAGAGCGGGGTGAGAGCGGCCAGACCTTGGTCTTGCCAAGGCATCGAGACAGATGCATTCCTGTCTTAACTGAAATGTCACTGACTGCCTGGTGAACGTGTCTCCCTTGCACAGCCCTCAGCCTCCTCAGTGGGGACACTGTAAGCACACTGCCTTCTCCTTTACTAGCTGATAGGGAGCCTCTCCCACAGACAGCTGCGTATTTATGAACGTGAGATACGGAAGCACTTTGTTCTCACTTTTAGCCTATTCATTACCTAACAAATAAACGTCAAAATAGAGAAACAACATTAAACACAGCCTTGTTTCTGTAACAGATAGCTCTGGTCTGGCTTGCGTTGGTAAATCTCTATTTGGAATAAAAGCACTGCTGGAGTATGTAGACTGAAGTAATCTATCATAGTGCTTTTAGTGAGGTGCAGAAATGCTATT
The DNA here is from genome assembly GCF_016699485.2 of Gallus gallus. NCBI lineage: Eukaryota > Metazoa > Chordata > Aves > Galliformes > Phasianidae > Gallus > Gallus gallus. The sequence goes on from NC_052532.1 coordinate 145,851,122, forward strand.
GCAATTTAAGATTTTCTCATTAAGTACCAGATTGTTCACACAGTACCTTCATCTCCCTGAAAAGGAGATCAAAGGTAAATTTGCTAAACAGAGAAACTGTGAATTACGGTTACATTTAACATTCATTCAGACTTGGATAAGACAGTTCCTGGTTTGTGAAGACTGGCAAATATCAGTACCTCTCTCTATATTTCATTGGACAGAAAGGACGTAGAGGAGAAGCCGGAGTATTTTATAATTAGGCTTAGATGAAAAATTTGACTTTTAAAAACCTGTCACATTTCTGAAACTGGCAAAAAAAGTACCCACGAATGAATGTGCTTATGCATCTCTCACAGACAGCCTTGCACTTATGAATTTTAATATTCCTAATGATGTTTTGCAGACCGCATTTTACATAGCTGTGCAACTCAGAGTACATCCAGCCCCCACTCAGTCACACCGTAAGGAGTACTGTCAGCTCTGCTGAAGGTGATCCCAGTTGGAGGAGCAGCCAGGGTCTCCAGGAGGTACCCATGTGGCATCATCCCCATAAAGAGAATGCAGTGGTTCTATTTGATACCATCTTATGTTCTCCTTTAGAGAGGTGTGTTACAGTGCAAGGCCCTGTGGGGATTAAACTTTAAAAGATTTAGGTCCTGTAGAAGTCAGTGAGGCTCATCAGCATCAGTAAAACACGGATAAGAGTCACTTTTGAACCTAGTTGTGTTTCCACTGATTTAATGGGAATATGACTGGATTCTAAACAAAACCATAAGATCTACAAATACTGTCCAGTCCCAACATTTTTCCCTTTAAAATATAACTCATCTATAAGTCTCCAATGACAGCTCAAGGAAAATCCATAGTTAGTTGCAGGCTAGTTTTGAGGTACTCTTACAAAATGAATGAAGTTTCCATGCATTTCCAACAATTACAAGATTGAGGTTTCTCTGATTTTTTACGTAACACTTCTGCAAGACCCAGTATTGCCAGAGTATAGCTCAGAGTTCACCAATCGTTCAAAGAAAATAATCAATGAGATAAATAAATACAGTGAGATCTATTCCTCATTGTAATTTCAGGTGGAGTATACCCCCCTGTTAAAAACAGCAATGTAAAGCTCTGTTTGTCATTTCTGCCAGAGAATCTGCTGATGTGAAAATACGGGCACAATGTTTTATTAAATTCCAACACAGAATGTCTGTTCTCCTGCTTGGCACTTCACAGGTAACACACAACAGGCTTTCTGAGTTGCTAAAAATAAAGACTGGCACGCTTACCATTTATATGAGAAGTCAATGTAACATTGGCTAGTCAGAATCAATGGGCATACGAAACAGTGTCTGTGCCAACACCGAGGTTTGTACAGAATGCATGAGTAAGCAAATGATATTACGAAACAAAGGCAGAAAAGTATGATTTCATCCAGCAATTACCTGTCAGAAAAGTTTAAAATCTATCCGATCTGTCAATGGAAAATTGAAGTGACACTTCCATCACGTTGGTTTCTTTAAATTATTTATCACCACTTGACCTGAGCTGCTTCAACACTTGCAGACAGTTGAGATTTCCCATAAACCATTTTTTTCTCTGTGTAGCAAGTCCCAGGTGTCTCTCTTGTCACAGGGATGCAAACTGTAGAGCCATAATAGCTAAATTAATAGACTCGTGCTAACTTCAGTCATCTCTTTGGGATTAATTTGTAGCAAGGTTTATAGTATAAACCTCCCTTATTTTTTGTCAGATTAAATTTTATTGCGTGCATTTATTGAACCTTCTATTTCAATGGCACATTGAATGCTTTATTCTTCCTTTATTCTTCCTTTTAAAGTAATCTATGCCTTATTCTGTCACCGGTCCGCCGTCCTGTAATTCATTATGATGTGTTCATTTTCAATTCTTGTGCTTGCCATTCTTTTTCTGTAGACAGTAACTTTCTTAAACTTACACCCCCCCTTTTATGACCTTTAGTCAGAACACTGACATCACAGAAGCAATGTTTTCAGTCTAGCAGAGGTGGTGATGTAAAAAATGTGAGTTAAAATACGTTCTTCAGTCACTAAGGCCTCTTTCATACACTGTCCTGGGAGTGACATAGTATCAGTTCACAATGTATTTTGTATCTATACTAAGCTACTGTTTCATAGTCTTAAACGTTTCATATGTTCCAGTAAGTAAGAAATCACACCTACAAGTCATACTTTACACCCTGCTGCTTGCTGATAGTTCCACAAGTAAGATACTGACCTAGGAAAACTGGGACAGTCAGCATTTTATTCACTTCTTTATAGTTTAACTCAGTTAAATTGTTCATAGGATTTTTGGTTTTTTATGTTTATTATCAACCATTGTGAAGTTTCTTCCCCAAAAAGGAATACTTCTGAAAACTGTGAGTTAGATCTTTTAGATCGATGCCAAGGCTTTGCTGCACATAGGTGGACCTCTCTTTTACCGAGCAGACTTGGTCATCTTTTGCTCTTGCAAAAGATTCACAGTGGGCATCTGTATCAGCAAATGAAAAAGCACTTGTGATCATTCCTGGGCATCACCATATGCTCATCTATCAAAGTAAACAATAATAAAATGGTCTAACATGTTTTGGCATGCGTCAAGCACTCTGCCAAGCAACCCCTGAATGTAGTCTGGGAGTCAAACCATTCCAGAAGACATTTCCAATCACTGAGAGCGTCAATGCAAGTCAGGTCATGGCATGGCATGTGGCTTCAGTGTCCAAGAAAGATTCTGAGAATGTTTAATTTAATGTAGACTACACCACCAGACCATTTGTATTTCATAACTTAAGGAAGGGAAAACTGTTTTCTCTCTTGCCATTTGCACAATGAGCCAAGCATTACAAAATTCAAGTTGAATTCCAGTATGTTTGCTAGCATTGAAAATCTCTTTGTAGCCAATGTAAGGGGCTTACTGGAGTTGACTGCCTAGAGAACATGATGGCCACCAGGGACAAGCAATGGTGAGCCTTGCTAGAGTCCAGCTGCAATCAAAATTGTAGCAAGAATGATGTGAGGTGTAACCCCTGTCTGCAAATGAGCCAAATACCAGCTTCTGGTTAATGCTGCTGTTCAAGAAGATGTGCACAGCTTCACAATACGCCAGGTGAGAGTCGGTGAGTGGGAAGTTACTTGAGTAAGTGCAAGATCAAATGACAAGGAGCAAACACTGGTCCTGCAGCAAAGGGAGAAGGCAAAGAATATGAAATGCAAGGTGCTTTTTTTTTGTAATCCCCAAAAAAACTGAACATAGGGTCGTTTGTATATGCTCGTTCTACAACTGAAATCTGCCACACACAGACAGCATTTATCAGGACAGACACAGCAACTGGCTCTTCCACTTCTGTTGCAGGCAGAGAAAAACCTAGACCTGCTGATGCACATTCCTGGCAGTCTCCAGCCCTTTGAGTCCCGCAGTACTTACGATGCAAACTCCAGAGTACAGAGCTGCTTTTGTTGACTTGTTAGAGACCAAAGGCATATCATGGAATCTTAGAATCATAGAATCATTTGAGTTGGAAGGGACTCTTAAAGGTCATCTAGTCCGAATCCCCTGCAGTGAACAGGGACACCTACAGCTACATCAGGTTGCTCAGAGCCCGGTCCAGCCTGACCTTGGACGTCTCCAAGGGACGGGACTTCCACCACATCTCCGGGCAATCTGTCCTAAAGCTTCACTACCCTTATCATAGAAAAAGTTGAATGCATTTATTTGATTATCTGTACACATCCACTTACACTTTTCCAGATTCTGGTACAAGTCGAAGTGCTACAGACTCAGTCAGCGTCAATCATGTCAAGGATATCTCTACTGAATTCGCATTTGGTCTTTGTTTTTCCCATTAAAGAGCAACCTAATAGGATACAATACATTCTTGTTTCAAGACTGTGGTGCCCATGCCAATGTTCAAGTCCCCAGACTGCAATATCATCCCAAGAATCGATTTTGATCCAGGAAAATCAGGGCAAAGAGAGGCTGGAAATTCCTTCTGCCTAACAAAAACTAACAAATATCCCCATCAGTATTCCTTCCAAGACCCCAAATTTTCTTACAGAGCATAGGAGCTGCAAGACTGTGTAACACTGCCACCTGGTGACATGCATTGTAGCAATATTTTCTTCTTCCCATCACCGCACAAAAAAACTTTTGCTTTCTTTCAGGTAATCTTAATTTGCCCACCCCTACCAAATAGAATTTATCCCACCATCACTTTATCTTGAGCACTTCTGATTGTGTCTAGAAGTCAAACTACTGAAGTCTGCAAAGTTTTTTAGGGCATACTTTGTCTTTTCCTTCAGGACTGACTTTTATGTGTATATGGATAATTGAGGTCCATCTTGATCCAAATCCCCATCTTAGCGTTGTATAAAGTTTAGAATTGTAGTGTCTCTTGAGAAATTAATCTGAAGTAATATTAGAATTGATCCACGTGACATAACTTTTTTTTTTTCCTTTTTTGTCCATCTTTTAGCCTTTGGGATGTAATTTTAAAGACCAACCAATCAACTAAAAACAACAAAAAAGCTCCAATAGCAACAACAAAAAGTCTTCCAGGAAGTCTCCCTTTCCAAGATGAAAAAAAAAAAGTGATTTCTGTACTATTTGATCTCAGACTCTTTCATCTCTTTCATCTGATCTTTGTGGGATATAGATGGAAAATGGAGAGAAGTGTAGATCAGGATCAATGTTCAGCACCTCTATCGGGCTCTCACAGCTGTCTGCAAGTCTGAACCTTTCTTTTATAACTGACCTCCAACACTTCACTGAAAATCATAGCAAGTTCTGAACTGTTAGCGCTTTCTGGGTTGCCACTTCTTACTGGACCTTACTTGGATTCATTTCAACAGGCTGACCTGGATACTTTGAAGTCTGAATTCACAAACCAAATATTGCTTATGTGCTGCTGTGTTTTTAGTCCGATTTGGTCCTTTCTGAGATAGACTCCAACTCTTGGTTGGGACTTTTTTTTCAAACTCTTTCTTATTCACCTCTAGTTCTATAAACACCTGAGTTAGTAGCACCACTTTGGTACAGATGGAATACTGCTTCATTGTCTTCTCTTGAGTATCTCCTTTCCAATTGATCTTCTCACTCAACCATACAATTCTGCAAGCCCTACACACTTGGTGGAGGCATTATTTCAGCAGTGCTGGTCATCATGAAGATGTATTTAGAATAGTTTCCAATATGTAAACAATGCTTACACATTTCTCTTAGAATTCATTTTTTTTCTTGAAGCACTTCTCAACATTCTATCGGAAAAACATGTTCATAAAAGGGTTGTAAAGTCTTCATAAAATATAAAACAAGCATTTTCCCTGTAATTTCATTTATCTTCTTAGTTCATTTTAATAACTTAAAGGTATGTGATCAGTGATTCTTCCATTACACGAAGATTTAATGCCATTCCATGTGTGTTTTCATAAAACCTATGAATGGAAATATGTACTGGAAGAGGTTGCCCAAGGAGGCTGTGGATGCCCCATCTCTGGAGGCATTCAAGACCAGGCTGGATGTGGCTCTGGGCAGCCTGGTTTGGTGGTTGGCGACCCCACACATAGCAGGGGGGTTGAAACTAGATGATCATTATGGTCCTTTTCAACCCAGGCCATTGCATGATTCTATGATTCTATGAAAGTTATTTGTCCTCTAAGTGGCAAGTTAGATACTCACACTTGTTATGAAGCCTTGATCTGAGACATGTGCTTCCAGCATTAATTTACTGCATTTTATGGTCTTGGATTAAGTACGCTAGGAAGCACAGTAATCAGAAGAACTGGGAACTTAAACTTACAATAGCAAATTGTGGCAAGAAATGTAAATATTTGAATTGTTTCTCTAGCTCTTAATATAAGGAAGGATCTGTTGGCCTTGGAGTCTGTCTGAGACACACCAAAGACTAGGGAAAAATACTAGAGGGAAGAAAAATTGTTCACCGCAGACAGGTTAAAGATGAAAACTGTAAATTCAGAGGGATAGTTGACATGAAGACTGTTCAAGTGTTATTTCAGATTTAAAATGGCAAAGAAGTCAAGGGAATAATTCTCAGGCTGTCAGAACAGAAGATCAAAATACAGGTTAGTCAAAGCAGCTAGTACAAACCAGGAGTCTATGTACCTGAAATGTTTCAATAAAGAGATGCATGCATGTACAAACTACTAACACTGTACATCATTTTCTGGCAAAAGGAAAAAACAGAATATGAATTATATTGGTAGGAGAGGACAGAAGTAGTGTACAGCAATATAGTCACATTGAAGGCTGCAGAGTCCTAATGGTAAACGAAATATCAGAATTTGATCTATTGAACAGTCACCAGTTGTAGTAGCCCATGACTATGTGCAACCATAACTGAGGACTAGCAGACACTGAAACATTTTGAATTGATGTTTAAAACATAAAAATATGCCATTTTATTTAAATAGAGATGTATTTAAAATAATTATCATCTCTTCCCCCAGTTGATAAGAAATAGCAGTATTAAAGTTATCCAGAGATTTCAGAATTGCATTCTTTTAAGAAAGTTTCTGAGAACCACAGTTTCATAGTAAAAACCTAGGGAAGATGGGAGCTTACATTTTCTTTGGAAGGAATTTTAGAAAGACTTCTTTGGAAAGGTTTGTTGGGACTGCAGTACTAGCATCTCTTTTCTATTCTCTTAGTAGACCTACAGTATATCTATTATTTAACATTAATTCTTTCAGGACGTCTACATATATCTGTTATAATAAATTCTTTATAATAACTGTCAGAGATAGTTATCAGTATGATGGTGTTAATACCAGATTAGCAAATGTAAATGACCAGTACAGGCAGCACGTTTGACTTAACTTCAGTTACTCTAGGAAGTTACGATCAAGTAAATTGGAAAACAGAAAGAAAGCTGAGTAATTCCAGTATGGAACCCAGCTTTATCACAAATTCAGGGATAAATATAATTTTTTGTTAGTTTTCAGTGAGATATTGCTTACATTTTTACCATATATATCTGTTTGTAATCTTAGAAATTAGCTATCTGCCCATATACATGATTTTATTTTTGTGAATGATACTGAAAAGTGTTCTACATGAAGACAGCATGCATTCAACGCTGACCTTCTTGCCTTCTTTTTCATTCACCTTGAGTACAGATAAGGTGTGAAAAAGCCTGCAGAACCCATACCTCTGGTTCATGTCTGCAGTAACCTTGCACGGCTGGGAATCCTTCTGCCAAGAGGAAGATACAAGAGAAGCAGGGGCTAGCACATTAGAGGTTAAGTAATTTGCATTTCGTTAATAACACTTCATTTTTGCCCTCAAAGTTTATCTACATTAAAACATTCTAAATGTAGTGTGTTTCTGTAAGTCTAATTACATGCGGTATGTGAAAACATATTTGATAATCACATTGCTAATTACATGTAATCACTTCAATACGCAGGTGCAAAGCTCCAGAAATCTGCATATTTGAATCTCTCCATGCATAGCCATAAGCCACAGCTTTGCAGTTGGGTTTCTTGGCCAGTTATTTCACTGGGACTGTGCTTGTTTGGATTTTAGAGTGGTCACGTGCTGGAATGGAGGGGTGGTGGAGTCACCAACTCTGCAGGTGTGCAAGCAATGCTTAGGTGTTGTACTGAGGGACATGGCTTAGTGGGCAAATACTGGTGGTAGGAGGATGGTTGGAATGGATGATCTTGGAGGTCTTTTCCAACTTTGGGGATTCTGCGATTGAATATACACGTCCATGTTCCAAAAAACAACTAGTGATTTTGCCATATTTTATGAACTGAAAGTATGCTTTTTATAATTTAATGATGGATGCATAATACTAACATCAGAGATGTGGGAATCAATTTTTTTCTTCTGGGAGTTTTCATTCTCAAAATGTTCATTTAATACATATTTGACTGGAATGTCATATATACATGCACACGAATGTGTCTCTTTCAGTTTGGATTAAACTTAAAGGACCTTCTTAATGGTTTAATAATAGAAGGTAATAAGAGACTTAAGCAATAAATCCATTTTCATTATATGTGTAATAGCTTGTGGCTGCACTTTTTGCTTCTCTTTCATTTATGTGTAACTGTTAGTTTTTACATTGATTTTTCAAGCTGTCTTGACAATGGATTGTAATTAGTTTTGTGTATAAATCATAAAAATTGAAAATTTTACATACTCAGATAAATTGAAAAGGACATAAAATATTAATTTACATTATTGAAAAGTAATACTTCTACGTTCCCTCTAAATATATTCAGTATAAGTTATTGAAAGGAATGGGTTTAGATGACTTATCCAGAAGCATTCTTCTTCAGATCTGGGAAGTGAGCTGAAATGAGCCTTGACAGACCAGAAGCCCACATACTAGTTCACTACTGTTACCAAAATAATAGACAGAGGAGAAGGAACGTTGCAGAAGCTGAACAGCAGCATTGGAATTTGTTCCACTGGTAACAAATCCACTGTACTTCACACAATAAAGTGGCATGACTTGCTCTATTTTGCTTTAGTTACACAAAGCTTTAATTAAATTATACTTACATTAGTCACAGACTAACGTAGGTTGGAACAGCATGCTGGAGGTCATCTTGTTCTACTTGTGCATAAAGCAGGATCAACTTCCAAGGTACCTCAGGTTAAACAGCGCGTTGCCCATTCAGGAGTTACAGAGCTGCCTGAAAGCCAGGGTGTCACTGTGCCACTTCACACTGCTGAGAACAAGGAGTTACTGCAGAGGTTACCTCTCTGGTAGCATAGCAAAAGCAATTTGGTTGAGGACTCACTGGCTAATCATAGAATATCCCAAGCTGGAAGGGATCCACAAGGATCACCGAGCCCAACCCTGGCCCCACAGAGGGCCTTTCAAAATCAAATGCTATGTCTGACCACACTGTCCAAATGCTTCATGAACTCCAGCAGCTCAGTGCCACAACCACTGCCCTGGGGAGCATGTTCCAGTGCCCAAGCATGCCACATACAACATGAAGTCTGTATTACCTAAGCATATTGTATCTATCACTTTTTAAAAGACAACTCTGGTTTTCTAACTTAGCTTATGTTTTTTAATGTACTTTCTTCGAGGAAGGATTTAATGCTCAGGTTACTGAGCTGACTCAAAAGGAAATATCACTGCTATACTTCATTGGAAAGGTATACAATCTTTAGTTCTTCCACCTCACACGTAGCAGCACCTTTTGATTCATAGGTAATACAAATGTAACTCCTTTTCAGGAAATACTATATTTGTTTCAGTAAATGCACCCACAGTATCACACTAAAGCCTTTTTTGCTGCTGCTGTTTTTTTTTCTATGCATTCAGAATTATTCAGAGTCATTTTTCTTGTACATATCAAATAATGATGTAAAACAAAACCTCATCTTAGTACTTTTTACATAAACATCTTCTACCTACTGAAGTCATAATCTCCCATGCATATGTCTGTGGTAAGCTACGTTTGAGACATGAGTGTGTGGCTATCATTTAAATCACTAGCTGAATCAGTGCATTTTAAGCTAATTTTTGTGTTACTGGCGCATCACTTGCTTACCTTTTTTCAGACCAAAGAACACCATTTAAGAATTGCTAGGTTGGAGATGGTGAACATGAGAGAAAGCATTGCATTTTCAGAGTATTTTTCAATAGGAAGCAAATTTATTTAAATAAATTAAAAATCCTCATAACAAGTATCCATATCCTGGGCTGCATCCAAAGAAGCAAGGTCAGCAGGTTGAGGGTCAAGGAGAAATGGTTTCAAACTAAAAAAGAGGAGATTTAGACTGGATATAAGGAAGCTTTTTACAGTTAGGGTGGTGAGAGACTGGAACAAGTTGCCCAAAGCTGTGGTGGATGCTCTCTCCTTGAAGCCATTCAAGGTTAGGCTGGACCAGGCTCTGAGCAATCTGATCTAGCTGTAGGTGTCCCTGTTCATTGCAAGGGAGTTGGACTAGATGACCTTTAAGGGTCCCTTCCAACTCAAATGATTTCATGATTCTAAGTCAAACACTGACACTTTAATGCTATCCTTGGCCTGAATCTCAAAAAAAAAAGCCAAACAAAAAACCCAATACTAAAACACAACCTCCTTTCAGATCTTGATTATCTTATGTCATTCATAGTTAGGTCATTCATAGGTAAAAGATGTCAGAACTTCTCCTTGGATCACATAATGTGACCAAAGTGAGTACACTCACTCTTGCTCAGTTTCACTTTAAATGTTTTAAACACATTTGGAAACTCTAAAACAATACATGCATGCCAGTCTTCTAAGATTCACCTGCCACGTCTGCTACTTTACTGAAGCCTTCAGAAATTTTATAGAATGCTTTTCACTGTCTAGAGTAAATATTAAGGTCCTTTGCAGGTTTGTCCCAGGTCAATTCACACAGTAAGTTGCATGCTGCAATAAGATTGCCTGTAGGTTGTCCATTGATACCCTTTTTAGAAATTAGTTGAAGTACGCAGACCTGTATCCCTGCCAAATTTATTGACAAAGATTGGACAAACATTATGTAAACAAATACAAATTGTATTTGTTTCTGAATAACAAAAACAGAAGTAAAATGACATATCCGAGGGATTACAAACATATCTGCAACCGTTCATGAAGGTTTCCACTAAAACCCCATGACATTCTACATACAATATCATACGTTCCTTTCACTAAGCACATACAAACTCACAGTTAGGGAAAATGGGAAAAATGCTTGTTCTCAACAAGCAAGAATGCCACAGGATTTTGTAAGTAAGAGAATAGTTGTGAGAGCACCCTAGTTAATAACATCAGAAGTCCCAGTTCACATTACACGATGAGCTTGATTCAGTAAGCAAAGATCTGGCATTGTCAGATTCAGAAAAGCTGTGCTGTGCGAAAGATAAGCTCTGTTTTTATTCGTTGGCACAGTCAGTTGCCCAGGTGAGTCAGCATGGTTCAGAAATCAGTGCAAACACATTGTCCAGTTGGCAAAACAGAACAGCATCATTGCTTGCAGACGTGAGCTGGTGTATCCACAAAACGCTGTAGCTGTATTTCCCCAAATTTTCTGTCATCCACTAAGCACTACAAACATACCCTGAGATTCATAGTTTCCCATAGACTACCCACAGATTCATCTCACCTGACCCAGGAGGTATTTTCTTTATGGTCCTAAGGTGGGTCATAAGAAGTTGCAACTTCTATGTTCATTTTACAAAGCAAAATATTGTTTTGTTCTCTTTCAAACTGTTAGTAAAAACAAAACATTTACTACAGTAGCATATGTAGACTTACAGCAAAGAAGCATAGATTATGATCACCAGAGAGCCACCACTGAACAGCTTCTGAGCTGCTGAAATCAGGCTTGTTGCTTTTACAACATTTTTTTATTTGCTCTTCTCTGCAAGTCAAAAAAAGATAAATTATAAAAATATATTCTGCATTGTTTATTGCATAATATCACTATATAGACATATGCTTATTGCATAATATCGACATATAGACATACGCTAATAATTCAGGTTGGTCTGCATTTTCAGTGGAACGAACAAAAAGCAATTCAGTACTTCACATTCATACTTAATCTCTTCAGGGAAATACCTCAAAGGCCTGCTCTGTTCATAATGCAGAGAATGACACTGATAGGTTCTGAAGAGATCAGCATCCAAACTCACAGCCAAGTAAAAGGATGCCAGCAGTCACTGCTCAGAAGGTTGTAAATCAATAAGTGGGTAACAGCAGTATCATTTGGCTAGTGATTGCCAGTTGTATTACCTCCAAGTGAGGGAGAAAGGGAGCCTTTCAGCTCAAAAATTTTCAATCTGTAAAAAAAAAAGTTATATTTTCAGCTAACTGATTACACTGACAAAGTTCAACTTATTCTCACTTAGTGCTACTGTTTCAATTAAGTAGACATAGCTCACTATGACTTATACTAGAAAACATTTGCATCTTACTGAGAAACCCTCATTAATCACTTCCTCTATTCACACTGAAACAGCTATGATAATCAATTCTTATTTACACAGCTGTGAGATGAATAATTTTAAAGTTCTACTGTAATTGTTTTTCCGTTCTGCTGAAAAATGGTTCAAGAGAACTGAGGGCTTTCCTCATACATATGGAATTTTCATACAGGAATGTCTAAGTCCCTTATTTGGGATACTTAATTACATAAAACTCTGCTGGAGAAATGAAGATTAAGTCTGCTCTCCATCTCCTAGGTTTGCACACTGCTTAAAAGATTAAAATCTGCCTTTGCATAAATATGAAGAAATCGATTTCTGAAAAGCGTACATTGGCTCTCTTGGCTAGAATGCACTTAAGGTACCAAAGGGAAGATGACTATAAATATTAGAATGTAGATGGATATACACAAGTATTTCCTTTATAAGGAAGGAGCTGCTCTGTTACAAAACCATACTTATTTCTGAAGAGCAGAATGAAGCTGTGGGTCAAGATGCCCAAAGAGGTGTAGGTGCCATCCTTGAGATGGACAAAGACCTCAGGCACCTGCTCTGAGCAGGAGGTTGGAGGAGATAGGGTAAATGAACTTACCTATGATGCTAAATTTTAGGCACCTGATAAAACAATAACTCTAAATTGGAGAGATAAATGTGTTGGGAAAGAGATTTTGTGTCCAATGGAGACCTCTGCATTCAAGCAGAAAGAATCTTTCTGCAAGACAAAAAACTCAATTAATGATTTTTCTGTAATTCAGCCGAGGCTAATTATCTTACCATTGATTTAGAGCTCCACTTCATCTCACTCCAGTACTCAAAGGTAGCTGGATTTCCATAACTAACAGCAACAAAACTTCAGTTCTTTTGTGTGGCAAACAATAAACTGTATGAAAAGAAAGTACAAACTATAAGAATTTAAAGATAAGCAGCAGTGGCAGTCTCTCAAATATCAATATAAAATAAAATGCAACACAGCTATTCCACATAGAAAGGTAGTTGATAGATGAAAGTAAGGTAGATGGATCCATCAAGCACACAGCAGTACCACAGAGTGGTTTGAGTAGGAAAGAACCCTTAAAGGCCATACAGCCTAACCCATCTGCAATGCATAGGGACACCTACAGCAGGATGTCCAAAGCCCGGTCCAGCCTGACCCTGAATGGCTCCAGAAACAGGGCTTCCACCATCTCTCTGGGCAATTTGGTCCAAAATGGTGCTACCCTTACAGTAGCAAACTTTTTCCTTCTATCTTTCTCTCAAGAAAACCAACACAACCCACGACTCAGCTGGAGGCGGACTCCGCCTCAGGAACGAACCGCCACCGACGCTCCATTGCGCGCGCAGCGACACCACCCCCTCAGCGAGCCGCTACTCCGCGCATGCGCTCAAGCCCACAGGCCGCGTGTCAAGGCTCAAGAATGTACAACTCCACTATATTTATATGGCGTCTGTCCGTGATTGGCCTCTAGAATGGCCAATAGTCCGATAGAGAGCGCACAGGGCGGCCAATGTGAGTACGGCATTGGCTATGTGGGCGGGGCGAGGCGCGCACGCCGAGCTCCGGGCAGCGGGAGCTGCGTGGGTGGTGATTGTCCGAGTGTGGTTCGCGCTATGTTATGGCTGCTGCTCGCCCTTCTGGTCCTCCTGCGGGTGCGGCCGTGTCCCTGCCGCGGGGATCCGGCCTCCTCCCCGGCCGTGACGGCCCGGCTGGCGGCGAAATGGCCGGCGACCCCACTGCTGCTGGAGGCGAGGTGCGTGCAGCCCCCGCCGCCCTCCTCGGGGGAAGGGAGCGGCGTTTGCTGCCCAGGCCGGGGGCCGGGGGGGAGGTCGGGGGGCAGGGTCTCCGTTCTCTCTGTTGCTCGAGTTAGGAAAACTGTTCACCTTCTTCGGTTGTAACGTGCCGTTAGCACCCTTTCCCCCGCTCTCAGTGTACTTCTTGTCATTATTTTGTCGTTAACCTACTCAGACGCTTTGCTGGTAAGGTTGATGCGGTGAGTAACTCAGCCTGGTGTGTTATGAGCGTGTCCCGTATCTCCAGGTTACTCCCTGGAGGCAATCAAGGCCAGGTTGGATGGGCCCTGGGCTTGTGAGTGGCAGCCCTGCCCACAGCAGTGGGTCGGGACTGGGTGGGCTCTGAGGTCCCTTCCAACCCGACTGTTCAGTGGTTCTATGATACTGTGATGATGTTCCTCTCACCCAAGTTAAGGAAAAGCATTAATGGAGATGAGGAGCTGCAGTAGTAAATCGTGCCTTCTAAAAGTGTACTGTTAATTTGCAATCGTAAATTCAAAATGCTGCAGCCCAGATGCTCTCCGGTGTTAGATGTTTGTGGCTCCTGAGCCAGTTTGTTTTACAGAATCTTTTGCTTATTTAATTCCAATGTGCATAATGCTGTATGGAGGACTCCCACAAAAGGGGGAATTGCAAGCTCCTGTAATCAAAGAAGGAGCGAGGTTCCAAAGTAAACATTAGAAAACAATGCACTCCATCTTTTTGGCAGATGTAAGGGGGAAGGAAAACAAACAGCTGATGTTTCCTTAAGAAAGACTTTAGAAGTTACCAGTAAGTGTAAAAACTGTATTCGGAATAAAGCAAATTTAGCCTTTTTCAATCAGTATGAAGAACCCGTCTTTGAAAGTGTTTGAGAGGTTGGGACCTCCCTTCCTTATCAAAGTAAACATTGTAATGGATAAAAGTCTGTTATTGAATTCAAAATGTAACCCAACACTGTGTTCTTACTTGTGTATGTAGCTGCTATTTAATAAAAGTTTGTATTCTCAACTGGTTTCATATATAACAGTATATTGGTAAGCAAATGGAAAAAATAAAGAGAGAATACATTGTGTTTATTGGTAGTCTCTTTACTTTACACCTCTGACCATGAAGTTTGGTAGTATTTTGTTCAAAATTTAACCAAAATATACCAGGTATTAAGTTCTCTATTCTTGCTGGGTCTTTGTTTTCGTTGTTACTTCAAAACAACTGAGGATTTTTACTGTGGTATGTCTTTGAAGAAGGTCAACCTGTGGACAATTCATTTTTATTTTTTGAACAGTGAATTTATTGCAGAAGATGGTAATGAGAAGTTTTGGCAGTTCTTGGAAACTGTACGAGAATTAACAATTTATAAGCAAGGAGGTAAGTTGAACAGCATGCTAGTTTTAATAAATTACCTTTCTCTAACTTTTGAGCATCAAGCTAACACGTTAGCTAGTTGCAGTCAGGTAAAGCCTGTCTCTTCCATGATTGCTTGTTAAGTAGTTTTCTTTCAGAAAGTTTCAGTGTATTTTCTCCCAGAGAAAATACTCTACTGCTGCAGGGCTATTTTAAAAACAAGGAAGACGAGATGGACTGAACTGCTTTTACAGCATGGAACAGAAATGCTAACATTAAATACACCTACCCTCTAATATGATCAGCAAGAGTTTATAGGATATTCAGAATTAATGTGTTGTGGAAGAAGTATTTTTGAAGAGGAGAGAATCCCACACATGGCTAAAATGGCAATGACAGCTAAAGGAAAAAAAGGAAGAAAACACAGACATATTTAATGCTTCTCGGTGATATAGAGACTGTATCAACAGCTATGTTAGTGTTTTAGAATGATATTGGTGGCAAAACATAATAAAATACCTTCTGTGATGACAGAATATTAAGTTGCTAGAAGTTTTGAGATAAAATCAACTGAATTAATCATAAAGGTAAGTGAGCCATCTCAGAAAATATCTTAGGGAACAGTTTAGTAGAAAGTACAAGAACTAATAATGAAAAATGTTTCAACAGGTTAGTCAGTATTAAACCTATTTGGAAGTTTAATAGATGAACAAGGTGAAAAAGCTTCTGAGCAAGGTGAAAAAGCTTCTGAACAAGTTATGTTTGTTTCATTTGCTCTTTATTTCAGAATAGTAGTGTTTGTTAGGCATGAGCATGAGGACATACCACTAGAAGAAGCTTTAAATAACTTGAATGTTAATGCAGGTAATCAGAAGCTGAAAAGTAGGAAAATCATGCCAGCAACATAAGCGAGATGATGGAATTGAATCCCTATCATGCTCAGAATAGAATATATTGGAGGGAAATAGAATTCGAGGAGCAACACATGTCTGCAAGTATGACTGAATGCAAGTCAAAAAGCTTGTTGTGTCCCTGTGGGTAAGTCTGTGAGAGCATTGATAGAGTGCTTAGCAGTGCCCAAAGAAGTGATAGACTTGGGAAATTGCTGGAAAGAGAACAGAGACCAATATGGTAAACATCATTTGCTTGCTTATGATTGCATGGAGCATTTTTGTTTTGGGTGGAATGTGATGTTCTGCTCTGTTTTCTCACTGTCCTTATCCCATTACCTTTCATTTTTTCAGAAAGGAGCTAGTAGAAGCAGATGATGTAGAAAGAATTGTGATTATAGGTGTGGGATGTAAACTGGAAGGACAACAAAAAAAGAGTTACGTGAGCTAATGAAAACTTGAGGATAGTCTGAGGTCAGGGATATAAACAAAACCAGAGAATAACTGATAACAGTAAGCCTGAGTGGTTGCGTAGAGCTGTTCTGTGTAAGTGTAAGGATATGGAAAATGGAACAAAGCTCAGTCTGATTTGTGTCTGACTACCAGTGGCATTTCTTATGTTATGTACTGTGGCTAACTGTTTAACGTGTTTATCAAAACTCTGGGTAGTGTCTTGCATTACATCTGCCACAGGGCTGTGGGTGGTACAGAACTGGGATGAATCGAGAAGCTGGCAGGCTGGAGAGATGGGCCAGGAGAAAGATCTGAAAGTTCAGCATTAAAGACACTTTAAGGATTCGTGCACGTGGGCTGGAATAAGTTCAGGAACAGGGTAAGAGTGGCACTGGCTGAGTGGAAAGTTCTTGAGAAACAGAGCTGGGTATTCTTGCCAACAGTGAGTTTCATTGCACCACTACACCCATGAAGGCCGGTTATGTACTGGGTTGCTTGAGTGTAGCAAGCAAGTTGAGAAAAGTGATTATTTCACTGTGGCACTTGCAAGACTGCTTCTGTAGTACTAGGCCAGTTTGGCACTCCCCATTACGAGAAAGACATTGGCATACTGAAGCAAGTATAGGATAAGATCATCACAGTGCGTGGGGAACTGGAGCAGACTCATGAGGACAGGCTGTGAACTGGTTTGTATTCAGACTGAAGGGGAGAAGGGTAAGGGCAGATCTTATATCCTCAACTGCCTGTTAGCATGATATACAGAAGATGGAGCCAGACCCTTCATGAAGATCTGCAGTAAAATGAAAGGAGTCAATGAGCAGAAGTTGAAACATGGAAGTTCTGGTTAGAGACTGGGAGAAATGATTTTGCCATGGGTGTGAGTGAACACTTGAACAGACTGTCCAGGAAGGTTGTACAGTCACCATCTTTGGAGGTAGAAAAGATTGGTTGAGGTGAGTGAGTTTTTAAGTCAGGATCTTTATGATATGAGCAGTAGATGAGATGGATAACAGTAGGTTGGTTTTGAACAGGAAAAGAAATCTTAGGAGGTTAAGACATTCTAAATTTAAAGCTGAAAAACTGGGTTTATAGCAGATTTGAATGGTAGATTTATATATATCCCAGTGTACTGTTGAGTATTTCAGAGAAGAATGGAGTATTGGAGGAGATATGGGACAATTAGAAATATCAAGTATAGTGCCTTTTTTTTTTTTCAAGTCGTTCCTCAGATGATTTCAAGTCTGTTGTTTTGTCAGTCCTTGAAATGTGTTATTTTGAATTCAGAATAATCAACATTGACTGTTAACTTGTTCATTTAAAATATTTAGCCATAGCAAATTTGGCCTATGGTTTGCTCAGCTATTATGTATGTAGAAATTTAACAAATTTGGTAGGAACAACTATGTGGAATTTGGTATAACGTTTTGTAGGGGTAGTGTGATTGTTATAACACTTTCTTCAATAATGACTCAAATCAACTTGGACATAAATGAGCATATATGCTGTGAAAAATATCTGAAAGGGTAATTATGAGATACGCTCTCTTAAATTAGAGTGAGATCTTCATGTAATATGGACAACATTCTGTATATTTACTTAATATGAAACATTTGGCTCTGGGCTCATGGAAAGTTTTGAAGCGAATTTGCTGCTATTTTGGGCTGTATGTAAGTTATAAAGAACTCAAAGATTTAAAAAATTAATAGTAAAGAGAAGCACTGTTACAAAATAATAAAATTGCAGTTTAAACTTGCTGCTGATTTTATATCTCAAAAAGTTAATTTAGGAACATGGAGTGAAGGTAAGTAGTCAGTTACCTGCTGACAAACAATAACTGAAGTGTTTATTGTCTTCCTAAGTGATTTAGTTTATGTGTTATCAAGTACCTCACAAATACTGAAAAACACCCAAAGCCAACTACAGTAACAAAACAGACAAAACAAAAAGCCCCATCTAAGCTAATAAGGAACCTCTTTTCTCCAGAAGAATAGAACAATATATTCCATATAAACAGCAGTAATGCAAATTATCTTTTGCAGATATAGAAAGTTTATCAGTACAGACTTTATTAGATCAACATTATTCAGAACTAAAACAGATAAGTGTTTTTATGCTCATACCAACCACCCAGAGGAAACAATACAGTCTCACAGGCATGGTGCTTTTCTGTAATAATCATGCAGTAAAATAAACTATTCTGTTTGTACTGGCATCTGGCTTGAATTTATGGGGGTTCAACTGGCCGGTGATTGCTTCAACTGCTGTTACCTGGGCGCTCTAATTTCCTGACGGGTCTCTAGATACAAATACACATCTATATGCATTTGGAACAATCCCCATACTCTCATACTTCAAACCAATAAGCCCATCACCCGTTGGTCTTCTGACTTTATTACGTCCCTTATGTTTGCTCACCCTGCCTCCTGTGCCTCAGTACTTCCAATTCTTCTGTGAGGCACCGGCATATTTTCAGATTAATTTTGGGGTGCATGTTCTTATTTGGCATGGAGTCATAAGGAGCTCTGATAAAGACCTTTGCTTCCCTTTTGTGACCATCCTGGTCTTCTCCCTTTTGTTACGTTATATTTAATCTACCTGTAATATGAGATACAACTGTAGATTGTGGACAGAAAATGTAAATGTTAAATATGGGCTTAATTCTTAGCTTTCTGCTTCAGTTCTTCTTGTAGTCAGTTTGGCTACAGGAGTTTAGAGAGCTATTCAGCTGACATATTTAGGCACCTCTAGGATGAGTTAAATAGCTTTACATGTTTTGTTGACTGCTAGACTATATGGGCTAGAATGGCAGTTTACAGATTGTACGTATGCAGGCTTGTGCATTTACATTTGGATGTTTCAGATCTGGAGCTGTATCCCTATCATTGTCATCTCATTTATTTTTTAATCAACTTTGTTAATGAATTTAATGGCTCTATGCTATCATGCAACGCTTTACGACCAAAACATCTGTTTCTCCTTGATTCCTTCTAACATCCTAGAAATTTATTATAGCTTCCACTTTTCAGCATAGAGTATGTTGTTAACAGTGTGCCTGAAGGGCAAGCAGTTGTCAAGTTTCAAGGAGCAAATACTATATGAAAATAGTTTGAAGCATATAATAATCTTAGAAAAAAGTGTTTTTGCATGTTCATATAGCTGTTGGTGTGGATTGATTTAACATGCTGAAATTTAAAGAGGTACAGCTGTAGCCTGAATGAAGCCAGCAGGGTTAGTATAAGTAGAAATAGTCCTATTAATACAAAGTTTGATGGAAATGATGGTACACAGTTTATGGGAAGGCAACTCCTTAGAAATCCTGACTTTTTTTCAATTGTAAATAATAACAAATGGAGCCTTTCTAAATTGTGAATTTTAAGAAGAAGGAGAAGGCAGAAAAGAGGTCCTAGGAGCTCTAAGAACAAAACAGGAACAGTGAAAGACTCAGCTGTCTACAGAGTAAAATGATATTCTCTGATATTTTGGTATCAGAATCATAGAAGCATAGAATCATAGAATGTCCTGGGTTGAAAAGGACCACAGTGATCATCGAGTTTCAATTCCCCTGCTATGTGCAAGGTTGTCAACCACCAGACCAGGCTTCCCAGAGCCACATCCAGCCTGGCCTTGAAAGCATCCAGGGATGGGGCATCCACAACCTCCTTGGGCAACCTGTTCCAGTGCGTCACCACCCTCTGTGTGAAAAACTTCCTCCTAATATCTAACCTAAACCTCCCCTGTCTCAGTTTAAGACCATTCCCCCTTGTCCTATCACTATCCACCCTTGTAAGCAGCCATTTCCCTTCCTGTTTGTACTCTCCTTTCAAGTACTGGAAGGCCGCAGTGAGGTCTCCCCAGAGCCTTCTCTTCTCCAAGCTAAACAATCCCAGTTTCCTCAACCTTTCTTCATAGGAGAGGTGCTCCAGCCCTCTGATGAGTGATCAAGTGTTGCCACATTTCTTCTCCAAGTTTTGTTGTGGGTTTTTTTCCTTAATCTCTCAGGTTATGGGATTTTATTGATTTTTTTCTTTTTTTTAAAATCCATCTCTGGAGATCCTTTTCATGAGAACTTGCTAAGCTCAGAAGTTTATTCATATCTAGAGTTGGATGCAGTTAACAGATAGTTTCAAAACTGTGACCTGCCAGTTATGGTATGTGGCTTTGTCCATGGCAAAGTAGTACCATTTTGATAGCTGCAGCCATCATTTAATACAAGTATTTCTGAGATCTACTGCATCTGAGTCAGGTAAAATGGGACATGTAAGGTTGTGAGAGATGATATTCAGACTGAATATAGCATGAGACTATTCATGTGTATCCCAGAAAGCCAACCCTACTCTGGGCTGTATCAGAAGAGGAGTGGATAGCAGGGTGAGGGAGGTGATAGTCCCCCTTTGCTCTGCCCTTATGTGGCCCCACCTTGAGTTCTGCATTTAGCACTGGAGTTCCCAACATAAGAAGAATATAGAGCTGTTGGAGTGCGTCCATAGGAGGACCACAAGGATGATCAGGGGGCTGGAGCACCTCTCCTACGGAGACAGTCTGAGGGCTGGGCTAATTCAGGCTGGAGAGGGACTCTTTGTCAGGGAATGTAATGATAGGACAAGGGGTAATGGCTTTAAACTGAAAGAGGGTAGGTGTATGAGAGTGTTGATGTGCTGGCACAGGCTGCCCAGAGAAGCTGTGGCTGCCTCATCCCTGGAGACATTCAAGGCTAGGTTGCATGGGGTGCTGGACAGCCTGACCTAGTGGGAGGTGTCCTTGCCCACAGGCAGGAGGTTGGAACTGGATGATCTTTCCAACCCAGATCCTTCTGTGATTCTATAAATATTCCACTTCAAGAAGAAGTGGAAATTACTGATTTCCAGCCACAGTTCCTTATTATAACTTCTGTTGTTCCCAGACAACATTCACCTTCCTTTTTTACTTGGAGTCCTAATTTTGGCTTTGAGAAGGCAAGATTGTTTGAGGATTGCTGGGATGGGAAGTCACATCACTTTTTATAACCTTGTTTATCATGTATTTCTAGGGAAGAAATATGATGTGAGAGTAGACTGAAGAATACTATCTTCAGAAGAGCTTTATTAATATAAGCTGCATGGTTTGAATGTTCCAAGAGTAAATGTGAGAAAATAATTTGAAAATAATGCTGATTAAATGTAAAGAACCTTCACATTTTGCATTAAAAGTAGAAGCTTGAAAAATAGAAAGAAGTGAATAAGCTCTATCCAGTGCTTTCCATATAAGTATGCAGAGAGGTATTACTGTCTTGAGTGGATTTCTTATATTGCTGAAAATGCTTTAGATGTTAACTAGTGCTATTCTGCTCACTTCTGGTTTATTTGTGTTACATTAGGTCTTTAGAATTGGTAGTAAAGGCAACAGTTGTCAGTGGACAACACTGAAGACTTGAAGTGCCTAGAAATGCTAAAGTAATATTTGCACAGATAGGTACATCACGCAATTGGAGACTAAATACTAAAAATTTCTCCTTTTTTTTTCTTCAACAGATACAGAGTATTCATATTACAATTTAATCTTGAAGAAAGCAGGACAATTTTTATCCAATTTCCAAATCAATCTGTTGAAGTTTGCACTTTCCATACGGGCATATTCTCCAACTGTTCAGATGTTTCAACAGGTATATTCAAGGAATATATTCTCCAATGCAGTTGGTGAATGATTTATGTGGTATTTTGGCTTCAGAGTAAATAATGTTTATTATTGCAATTCAGTAATATGCATGCTGGTGTTTTTTGCAATCAAATCTGATCTGTATTATAAAAGGCACAATGTTATGTTTTATAAGCTAGTTTTATTGTGCAGGATAAATATTTGTGCTTAATTGTATGGATAGCTTTATTTCCAGGGTAAATTTTTTTGAATAGTTCTTTCTTAAAACTCAAGTGATTTCATTTGTTTCTTTGTTTCTTTGTTTTTACATTGCTTTAAATACTGTAGCGGGAATTCAGACATTTCCCAAAGTGGGAAGTTTCCTACAAATTCAAGGCATTTAGATCTCTTATTTAGTGGACTTCTCATCTCTTCCATTATTTTAACATTTCAGAATTTGAAAGAGAGAGTAGTCAAATACTGACAATAACTAAAATTAAAAATACCTTTGAGTACAGTCTGTGATATCACCCCATGGAGGACATATCTGAGCCCCATCATTACAGAACATAAATATACTTGCATTTTCTGGAATATGACCACATTTAATAGACTGCATCTCACAAAGTTTGATCACCATCTTTTAATATTTTCCATTACTGTTTTCACATGTACACAACTTTGAATGGGCTTAATTAGAAACACAACTCAATGACAGCTGTTATTTTAATCAGAGGGATGTGAGTTTAAGTTGAAGTGCAATCAAAGTATTCTGGTTAAGTATAATTGTTGAAATATTAGATTGCAGCTGATGAAC
The DNA here is from genome assembly GCF_016699485.2 of Gallus gallus. Lineage (NCBI taxonomy): Eukaryota > Metazoa > Chordata > Aves > Galliformes > Phasianidae > Gallus > Gallus gallus. The sequence continues at coordinate 145,873,920 of NC_052532.1, forward strand.
CTCCACCAGAAGGCTGCGGCGCATTTGTGGTTATCCATGAGAAGCACACCTGTAAGCCTAATGAAATCAAAAAGCTTCTGAAGAAGGCTAATAAGAGGTAAATGTAATGATCTCTTTTTTTTTAAGAGAAAAAAATACATTGCTAAAAAACCAAAATGCATTATAGCACATATACTTGTAATATTATGGAATTTTACATTCTATATACTTGATGTTAACAACCTTATAAATCAGTGCTTACATCATATTTAAAATACGCGTTATTCCAAAAGAGTTACTTTTGGTTCTGGAATATTCTAAACACTCAGTGTTGTGGAAATTCATTAATGATGAGTCAAAACAGACTTTTAAAATAAAATCGCAGAGCTTTGCTCCTCTCACCACTGGAATATTTTGTTTTTTGGTTTTTTTTTTCCCTTTTTGTTGGTATGAGATAGTCAAGTTTACTCTACAGTATGCAAACGTACCGCTTCAGAGTCAGTACTTCTGCCAGTGGACATTTTTATGTAGTCAGTGTCAATGTATTTGAGGGTTTCTGAACTGTAGGAGTGAAAGAGGAATCTAAGTAAGCTGGCATAACTTTTCTTACCTTATGCTAGACTTTGCACCTATCAAAACTCTGCAGGTTTTGTCCTGTAGAAACTGGCATCAGTCCAAAATGAGTTTTGGCCATGAAATAATGCAGAACCTACCCAAATAAATAAATAAATATGAAAGCAAAATGTTTGACCTGTATCAAAACAAAAATAAATTGTATTTTTTCAAGATGTAGGTGTGGTTTTCTTTTTTCTTTCTGCAGTGGTCAAAGTCATCATATGATGACTTTCAGCTACTTCATGTCATCGTACTCTCAGTCCATACTCTCAGCTATTTCATGGAGATTTGAACCTGAAAGATGATGTAGTGAGCCATAATTCTTGGAGTTTGATTTTGACCACATGTAAACTGTGAAAAAAAAAAAAAATCACCACGATGTCTGAATATACTGTTTTTATAACCCAGTTTACTGCTTCTTTAAAGTGGATTCTTCAAATTCTTCTTTCTGGGGATGCTATTCCCAAATTTGCAAGATTCTAGAAAGTTAGGATACTAAGCAATAGAATTATAAAGTGTTCAAAGTTGAAAGAGACTAGTAGGAATCATTAAATTAACTTTAAAAACTCACAGGAAAATAGAAGTTTTTTCAGTTGTTTTTCTGGTTTTGATTGTTGTTTTATTTCGTGTGTGTACAGGTCACGTTGCAACCCTTATAGCTGCAGGGAACTCAAAATCTTATTGAACTTCCTCTCCATTTACCTAGCCCCAAAATAGCTGAATCACTCAAATATTTAGAGTTCCCAGAGCTAAACTTTTAATAAAAAATGTTACTCTCCAAGTACTTGTTTCCACTATTATTCCCAGTTATGCCCTGGATAGCATATGCTCAGTCACTTGTGCTGGAGACTTAGAGCCTAAGTGATATAGAAAGGGCTGTGCTCCTCCTCTGCCTTTTCTGTGTGGTGTACATAATGACATACGGGATGGTGTACTGTCTCGCTGTTGGTTCCTCTAACTCAGTTGTTCTTTTTTTCTGTGGCTTTTAGGACAAGTGGTCTTTTGGTTTTATTGATGTGTGCTCCTCTCTTCTTTATTTCGAACTGTTTTCCTTCGTGCTTTTTGTTGTTTTCTGTCTTTTGTCTGTCATGACTCTTTCACTTAAGCCAGGATTAAGCTAGGTTTTCAGTTTTATTTTTAAGTTCGCTGTATGGAATGGGAACATGAAGAAATCATAGAATCATAGAACGGCCTGGATTGAAAAGGACCACAGTGATCATCGAGTTTCAACCCCCCTGCTATGTGCAGAGTCACCAACCACCAGACCAGGTTGCCCAGAGCCACATCCAGCCTGGCCTTGAATGCCTCCAGGGATGGGGCATCCACAACCTCCTTGGGCAACCTGTTCCAGTGCGTCACCACCCTCTGTGTGAAAAACTTCCTCCTAATATCTAACCTAAACCTCCCCTGTCTCAGTTTAAGACCATTCCCCCTTGTCCTGTCACTATCCACCCTTGTAAGCAGCCGTTCCCCTTCCTGTTTGTATAAAAATCTTTTCAAGCTCCCTTCAAGTACTGAGAGGCTGCAATGAAGTCTCCCTGGAGCCTCCTCTTCTCCAAGCTAAACAATCCCAGTTCCCTCAACCTTTCCTCATAGGAGAGGTGCTCCAGCCCTGTGATCATTTTAGTGGCTCTCCTCTGGACCCTCTCTAAGAACTCCATGTCCTTCCTGTACTGGGGGCCCCAGTGCTATGATTCTGTGGTTCCATGATTAGAATTGCATATCTTGAAAACAACGCTATGATTTCTGGGGCATTTTCAGCCAAGAACAGAAATATCTAATGAGAGTCATGCATGCTGTTTTGGCAGCTATCTGTACAAGCATGTAGTTGCCTGTAGTACCCTAGTAGCTGGTTCATGGGTTCCAGAACCCACATCCACATATTATTTTATCATTTTTGTCTGCAGATCTGCTCTTCCTTACCTTTCAGGCAGCATTCATATGAGAGTCTCTTTGGCAAGAGATTAATTAGCTTATAATAGCAGTAAAATAATCAATTCTTCATTGCTATTCAGTTTCAAAGAGAAACAGAATGGTGGCTTATCTTGGATTTACTGAATGCTTTAGTTCCAAAATTGCACGTCGTTATGGTAGCCTTGTGCTGTGTTATTTCACTCGGCACCTAAGGTTTTAGTGAAGCTTGGTCACTGTGATAGGAAATGCATTCTTTGAGACTGTCGGTGCTCAGGACTGCTGAGACATCTGTTGGTAGTTTTTGAGACTAGGAATCGTTCATCTCCTCTGCCTAGGTAATTGGTGAAGGAAAGAGAAGCTCCCTTAATTTAGGTTTTTGGCACCCTGTGAATGACTATGGCAGTTGTAATCTCTCTGTGTGGGAAGGAAGTTTCAGAAGTCACATCGCTATGTATGCTTTCATTGGGACAAATCTGGATCTGTTCTTGAACAGAGTTTACTCTGTTCATTCAAGAATTGTTTCAGATTTCCTGATGACACCTACTTTGTATTTCCTGTCCTGTGATGAGCAGGGGAAAGCCTACCTGACACTTCTGCAACATATGGCTGCATGCTCCCAAGTTTATTCTCAAGCCAGGCTCCTTCTTTGGTCTCTACCTTGCAAGTGTTATCTCTTACTGCACAACTACCAAGCTTACATAGGATGTCAAGACCCTGAGCAGCTTGGTACAAATTGACTCCACTTTGAGTGAGGGATTGAAGCAGATGACCTCCAAAGATCCCTTCCAATGTAAATTATCCTGTAATTTTATAAGGAAGATGTTCCTAAGCTTTGCAGCACAGAAACTGTGGCGTGTGGAGTTCTTCTCAGACCTTACGAGTATGATTTTTGAATGAGTGTGTAGCTGCAGTACACACATTTGTGCAGAATAAGTTGGGTTAGAATTTCTTGGCTTGCCTTGGGGAGGTTTCAAGAGAGTTTATTGATCTTTCCATTGTGACTGTACAAAAGCAACTTTGCAAAAAAACTGTGCTTATCGATAATTAGCACCTTGTGAATATTACTTAATTGTATTACCTGTTACTTTCCCACTATTTATTCAAAAGATATTTGCAGTCATCTAAGAAAATATTTAATTTATTGCAGGTACAAAAGCATAACTTTTCTACAGTCATGGCATTGAATGAGGAGGGTAGGTGGGCAATCAAAATTAGCAAAATTACTAAATTAAAAAAGCTTGATGGTGTAAGTGATAACCTCACTTAGTTTCCATGTGTGTTAGCAGCTTTCTCAAACTTTGCTGAGTTTCCTTCTGCTGTTTTGATACTCACTGATTGCTCTGCGTATCTCTAATATCTAATGTCATTTCAATGACAGTGTTCTTGCTGTAAGCAATTATTGCCCCAGATGCCGATGCTGTGCTTTTTATTTTGCTCTCTCTGTTGCAATTTGATAAAATACATTAAAGTACTTATAGTTGATGCTGATTTTTCAGTTTTTGAGACTTTAATTTGAAAAGCGGTGTTTTAAGTTCTTTTGTGAGGAACTGTGATTATTTTGAAATGGTTTTATGTAGCTCATTCACTTCTAGTCTATAAGAGTATAAGCTTATCATATAATCGTTTTTCAATTTTGAAGCAGAAAAACTGCCACTGTTTTTATTTCACTTCTGAATTCATAATAACACGATTATTTGTTTCTCAAATCAGACCCAGGCCGTATCTTTTTAAAGGAGATCATAAGTACCCAACTCTCAAAGAGGATGGCCCAATTGTTGTTCTTTATGCAGAAATGGGTACAAGAGACTTTGTTAAGTTCCATAAAATTTTATCCGAGAAGGCTCAAAAGGAGGAAATTGTTTATGTTCTCCGGCATTATATTCAGGTATGCAATTGAAGTTAACATTGATTCAGTAAGCTGTTAACATACTATCTCTATTTTTCTCTAGTTTTTTTTATAAACATGTTTTATACATTTGTTTTTGCATATGCCTAAATTATGCGTACTGCATATACAAGTTCTAATTTAGAATCATAGAATTGTAGTCACCAAGATTGGAAAAGACCTCTGAGACCACCCAGTCCAACCATCCACTTATCACCAATATTGCCCAATAAACCATGTCCCTCAGTACATCTATATATTTTTTGAGTACCTCCAGGGATGGTGACTCCACCACCTCCATTCCAGCCCATTCCAGCACCTAGCCACTCTCTTGGAGAAGAGAGTATTTCCTAACATCCAAATGAATCTCCCCTTGCACAACTTGAGGCCATTCCCTCTAGTCCTATTGCTAGTTACGTGGGAGAAGAGACTGACCTCCACCTCACTACAAACTCCCTTTCAGGTGGATGCAGTTTGTTGTAGAAATTTTCTAGATGAAATGGTAGACAATACAGCTGTGAAGCTGGGAAAGAAATGATAATATTATCAATCTTTTTCTCTAATCTCTTCCTGGTTATATTTCTGGGATTTGTACATTGTATGAGGATCTTAGGTGAACCTTGGTGCAGAAGGCAGAACAAATGAGTTACAAGATTTAGAAAAAATGGGAGCTAGAATAGAAAATCAAGCTGAAAAATGAAATAATTCATTACATATATCATTTTATGATTTCACATGTTCACTATAGTATAGCAGCATGAGCTGTCAAGAGCCAATGGCATTAGTCAGTTTTGACATTTGTATTCCTCAGTGTCAGTATTTTAAAAACAATGTTTCTGAATGTTTTCCCTTACTCTTAACCCAGAAAGAAGACAAAACTAAAAGCAGTACATGAAACTATACCATCTCCTTGTTTTGTTTCTCAGAAGGTCTTTGTAATTTATATTCAAAGTGCAGCTTTTAAACAGTGCAACTAATACAAGAATAATCTGAAGCACTGAGAGGTTGCTGCAATTTATGCAGGCCAGGCATTTCAGGGAAATGAGATCTGTGGTTTGCAGATTACTTACAGAATTGTTTGCTCACAGTAATGAAACAGAATTTGAGGAAGCCAAACTTAAATTCTAAGATGTAAAGGACTGTCATTTTTACTGAATTTTCGGTTCTTTTATGCACCTACAGTACCCACAGTCTCCTTGCTCTGACCTGTCTATGCAGGATGGTCCCCCAAATGCTTATTGTCTTTTTCCCTGCACTTTCCCTCTATAAGACTGCCCTTCCCTTTTCCTCCTTCCTCACAACTTCCACTTTCTATTTTTCAGCTCCCATTGGGACTGATTCATTTTTCATTAAATGCCAGGAGAGGGAGTGTTGAAGGAAGAGAGACAGTCTTTCTGCTGTCTTTTTTTTTTTTTTTTTTTATTTGCCAGAACCACTGAAACTGTTCAGAGAATGCAGAGCTCTCTGCACTGGGATTTGCTTAGATGACCAGTAGAGAAAACCTCAATCCTGCTGGACTTTTGATTTGTGGGCTGGAGGAGTCTCAATACAAGATGTTTCTTGGAAATTGCGAAATAGAGCTGTAGGGCTTTCACGACATTCTTGTGCATTTGCAGATCACCTTTTAGGAAGAGGATTTTCCTACATTTTGAGTGAATTAGGACACTTTTTCAGAAATAACTATGAGTGGTTACCCTGTTGAACGTCAGACTTCCACTCCAAAGTTAGAAAGGCCCGTTCTTATTGATAGAACTGGCAACAAGTTTTTGGCAGTAATACCTTGATACAGTTTCTTAACTCCTTTTGTTTTGAAGGTATCAGCCTGCTGCAGAAATAGAGAATTTCCTCATAACGTTCTAAAGTCTGGCAAAATTACAACAAGATGTGAATTGTTTAATATCTTAATTGTAAGGCATCAGTAATTGTAGAGTGCTACCAGCTCTGCTTGTTTCAATACTTCTAATAGTATGTGAAGGGATTACAATTTTGACAGCCTTTCTGTGGTCTACAGGAGATAAAACAAGTCCTTATTTTCTATTTCTAACGTTCTCAATGCTATCAGTGTGGCTTGCATTATTTTTTTTATCTAGTGTTTTGTGCTTTGAATCATAAATTGAAAGATGAATTTAAGTTACAACTGTCATAACATTTTAAAGTTATAGTATTACATATTGTTAACCTTCTGTGGGGGCAGTTTTTTAAGTTATGTTTTTTTGTTCTGTTAAAATAATATCATCAAACAGAAACCCCGCTCCAGAAAAATGTATTTATCTGGATACGGTGTAGAGCTTGCAATAAAGAGCACGGAATACAAAGCAGTAGATGACACACAGGTTAAAGGTATGTTGTGTTTTGTTGTTTGTTTGTTTTTTTCATTTATGGTATCCTGTCAGACATAATACTAAAATATGCTGTCATTTGTAGCTATAAAATCAGAAATCTTTTGAAGATTATACTTAATTTCTTTTTCATAGCATCATAGAATTACTCAGGTTGGAGAAGGCCTTGAAGATCATCAAGTCCAACCACAACCTGAACATACTACCATACACAATGAAGGCTCGCACATTAAGAACAAAGGCATTAAAATACATGGAAGCATTGTAAGCAGCAGTGTTATACAGTGATATAGTTCATATATAGTGATACAGTTATACAGTGATATAGTTCATTGCTTAACCTACAGTTATTGTTATCTGTTGCTGTACTTCAAAGTGTACCCCATTCTTTTTCCTTTCAATAACTGCAAAACTGTTTAACCTTTGATCTCCAATAATTTTGTGTCTGTTGGTGTCTCTGATGAGGTGATTGTTGTAGGTGATTACCACAGTGTTTTGGGTTTGATTATTTTTCCTAAACTAGTTCTGATTTTTCTAATTTCTAAAATAATTTCACATTCTTCCACAGGAAGGCTGGACCATAGAATGTGATATCAGTATATGTTACTGTGTGTTGAAATGGGAGATACACCAGCGAAAACTGTAGCTATAGCATTCTGACAAAGAGAAATTACTTTGTGTGGAGATCTGCAAGATTTAAAGAAACTTACAGTTACCTCTCTTTTGGCAAGACTATGGTTTGATAACCTTTGAGACGCTTCAGAAATAGATTAACTTTTTTTTAAAGGAAACAAACTGTTCTCTGGCTTGCGTCCAATATTGGAGATTCAAGGACTTTAAAGTCAAAGATTTTTTGAAAACTCTGCTATTAGTTGGCTGATAGGAGTTGTACCCTACCACTCAATCAAACTGAGAAATGACTTCTACGGGAATTGAACTATTTAATCATGGCAGTTTAATTTATATTGAAATTCTAAACATTAGATGAACTAAATTTAAAAAAATAATTTGAATATTGGTATGTTCTGTAAAGTGATTCATTCTGGTGCCAAAAATATGAATGCAAAGATATAAATCTAATTGAAATTGCAGCTGGGAGTGACAGCTTTCTGATTGCATGTTTCTGTTAACAGTTTTATAATTAGCAAGAATTATATATCAGAGTACTTCAGTAACCTTCTTGTTTTGTATTGCATGTATGTGCTCTATGTTCAGTAACAAATGAAACCAAAAAGGAGGAAGATGATGAGGAGGAGGAAAGTGATGTTCAAGGATTTCTCTTTGGCAAATTAAAGTGAGTTGTCATAAGTTATAATGAAACTCTTGCATTTGTTTCTGGAACATGAGCCAAAAACAAACAAACAAAGAATATAAAAGAAGGGAAATCTATGTTGAAAATGTTTTTATTCTCGATGGCTGAGAATTAATTCATTTTTGTATGTCTTGTGAGTGTAAAGATGCAGTCATTGTTTAGTCTACTCATTTCAATTTATTGCTTTTAGCCTTCTAATTTTCTTCAAATGTATGCAATAAACTATTTTCAAAGGCAGAAATTCCCTCTGAGTTACAACACCTTAGATACAGACATGAAAAAATTGGTGTGTTTTCAAAGTGGACAGTCATTAATTTCTTGGGCTTAAGGGGTGATATATTTGTTTGTTAATTTGTGTTCTGCTCTTGCAGGAACTTCTGTTTGCAAGTTATAGTCTGTTAGTCCAATTGATAGATGAAATTGGATGCTACTCTCCTATTGAGATCTGTGGGCCACTTCTGGTCATTCGTTGATTGATTTATTTCATGATTTCAACCTTGAATAGTGCTTCCCTTTTCCTGAAGCAGGATTGTGGGTCTTCTCTAGTGTCATTTTCTCTTATCGTTTAAAGCAAAAAGTGAACTTGTAGATATTCTCACCAAACTGTATGGCTTTCCAGGGTTTTGATCTGCTAAATTCTTGAGAGCCCATCCCTTCTACCGTTTCTAAGATAAACACACTGAGATAGAAGTGCAAGCTTCCTTATCAGTTCTTCTATCTGTAGAGACCTTTTGCAGTAGGTTAAATCAGATACTTATGGCATATTTTTATCTGAGCTTTTTTCTTCTTGGATTGTGTTAGGTTTAGCTATACTTAGGCTCTTCGTGTTGCACTGTAGCCAATTTGTGAAGCTGTCAGATAATTACTCAGAAACCAGTGCTTCTAGGATCTTATTTTTTCCCTTTTTCATACTGGAGATGAAAGAGATGTGACAAAAATCTTTAGATTATTCCTCAGTTATAGCCATGCCGAAGCTTATTCTTTTCTTAGCTGTGAAATAGTTGTCCTTCTAAGATGTTATAACTTCTGCTTATATCCATAACTGCTTGGTTATGCAAAATAACATAATTCATTGCTATATGATAATACATATCCAGAGAAGGACAGCTTTTTTTAAGTTGGCTTTACGTGTGCCCAATTTCATGTTCACATTGATCTGTAGTTTAAATGATCAACAGAAACAAAGTAGCAAGCATCAATATTCAATCTTGATTGTAGCTTGTAGGTAAGTCTAATTACTCAATTGCCTTTCATTCACAGAAGAACAGGGGGTCTGAACAGAAAAAAAAATATCAATATAAATTTGCAAGGAAAATAGTTAAAACTGTAATTTAAAAGTTCAAAACTACTTAAAAGTGCTAATTCATGGAGGAATTTATAAGAGTACAAACCATGATTGTCATTTCTACTTGTATCATTTCTGTTATAAGTAAGAAAAAAAGTATTTTCTGTCTTTGCTTCCCTTTGCTTCAAGGAAATGTGTTTTCCTTGAGGAACCTAGATTTCATTTTAATCCCAGAACAACAAACTTCATATGTGAATTATTTTTTTTTCCTATAAAGGGCAACACCCCTTTATAAAAAGCATCCAACAGCTAAAAAAGATTTTAGGGGAAGGGACACAAAATTACTTGTGAAACTTCTTCATATATACAGTGAAAAATGAAATATTATGGAAATCAGTCTTGATGCTTTAAATATATGGTTTTTAGCTACTTTTTGCTTCTTGTTCTGTAATCTCATAGAAGAGTCTTGAGAAATTTAAAGGAGATTGTTTGCCATCAGAGAGTGTCTTATCACAGGCTGAAGTTTTGCTTTCAAAGCTTCTTTGCTCAATTGTGTTTTGGAAAAAGATCATAGAACCACCAACGTTGAAAAAGACCTCCAAGGTCATCCAGTCCAACTGTCCACCAATATTTCCCCACTAAACCATATCCCTCAGTACATCTAAATGTTTCTTGAACCCTCCGGGATTGGTAACTGTACCACCTCCCTGGGAAGCCCATTCCAGAGCCTTATCACTCTTTCAGAGTTTTTCCTAATGTCCAACTTGAGGCCATTCCCTCTAGTCCTATTGCTAGTTACATGGAAGAAGAGGCCAATCCCCACCTCACCACAACCTCCCCTCAAGTAGTTGTAGAGAGCAATAAGGTCACCCCTGAGCCTCCTCTTCTCCAGACTGAACAATCCCAGCTCCCTCAGCTACTCCTCATAAGATTTGTACTCCCAGCTCCTCACATCTTTGTTGCCCTTCTCTGGACACAGTCCAGGGCCTCAATGTCTTTCTTGTAGTGAGGGCCCAAAACTGAACACAGTACTTGAGGTGTGGCCTCACCAGTGTTGAGAACAGGAAGATGATCATCTCACTGCTCCTGCTGGCAACACTATTTCTGATACAAGCCAGGATGCCACTGGCCTTCTTGACCTCCTGGGTACACTGCTGGCTCATGTTTAGGAGAGTGTTGATCAATATCCCCAGGTCCATTTCTTCCACACAGTCTTCCAGTCACTCTTTCCCAAGCCTGTAGTGTTGCCTGGGGCTGTTGTGGCCCAAGTGCAGGACCCGGCACTTGATCTTGTTGAACTTCATCCCATTGGTCTCAGCCCAGCTATCCAGCCTGTCCAGATCTGTGTGGGGCCTTCCTACTGCCAGGCAGATTGACACTTCTTCCCAACTTGGTGTCATCTGCAAACTTACTGAGGGTGCACTCAATGCCCTCATCCGGGTCATCAGTAAAATTACTGAACAGGGAAGACCCCAATCCCAACCCCTGTGGATCACCAGTCATGAATGGTCACCAGCTGGATTTATCTGCATTCACCAAGTAGTCAAGCTTTTGGGCATCTGTGCTTGTCTTCAAGTCTGGCTAGTGACTTGTGTGCTCAGTAGCTTGATTTTGGCAGTGATGTTAATTTACTAAGGACATTCTCTTTCCTGGCATTCTCATTCCCTACAGCCACTAGCTTGCTTGTGAATTTCATGGGTAATCAACAAGTTGTGTGTTACTGAACAATTCTGTTTGTTTATAGAGCTAATATACCATTAGGCATGTGTTATGCTGTAGTAAACTAACTGTGCAGTTTAGTTTATAACAACTTTCAGTTTCATGCAGTAGATAAATCAGGCATTGATGGATATCATTAATTTTATCTTCATTTTAAAATGTTTTGGTATAGACAATTGCATCCTGACCTGAAAAATAATCTAAAAGAGTTTAAAAAACATCTAATTGAAACTACAAACAGCATGGAACCACTAAAGGTTTGGGAATTACAAGGTATGTAGCACAGTTTTCTGTATTAGCACAGTGCTGTCTATTTTCCTTTGTTATGTTGATGTACCAGTATTCTAATAAAAAATTTTAAAAAGAAGCATATAGTTTCATTAAAAACAGTACTATATCAGGTATTTTAAAAGAACGTGTTACTTCTTATGCTAGCATTACGTGATAGAAATTGGAGGAACATTGAATTCATTTTATGTGGTGGAGAACCATAACTAAATTTACTGATTTTAAACACAGAAATGAAATTGCAGTTTTCAGCCGGACGTGTTATCTCAAATGTTATATTTAGTTTCAACTTTGATCTCTTTAGTGTCTACCTTTAAAAGCAAGTATAAGGTGTCTGTTTAGTGATCGCCTTTTCTATGGTGATGCTGTATAAACAGAAATGAAATTGGTGCTGCAATCCAGACAGCCAGCTCATATAGGTGTTGAAATTATTCAAACTGGGAAGCTGTTTGTTCAGTGCCTGAAAAATTGGTACTAACTTGTGATGAGTACATTCAGGACCTTTTCAGTTGAGGTCTTCAGCTCTTTCTTTGTATGGTGCATTGACATTTTTCATCCTGACATGATTGTTTTCTCTAGTTCATTTCAGTAGCTAATGGTACTAGCTGTGTTAGTGGCTCAGCTACTCTCTGGTTTCCTTGATTTAGCCTCCAAGTAAGAATTTAACCAAATTTAACCAAAACTCCTTCAGCTGTCAGGCAAGCTTCCATTAATAAGTGACCCTAAACACCATTCAAGAATCCAGTTTAGGCACCGTATGTTTTAGATAAGTAATTAGATTTGCTATTCATAGTGAAAAACGATGCACAGAGTATCGATGTGATATTCCCTTTAATAACTCATTCTTTTATCTGTGTGAGCACCCTCTTGATGTCTAGTGCTTCATTAGTTTTCAAAGCATACTTTGAGATCTAATTTAAGCTCCAACTCATCTTTTCCCCAAGGTGCCCTACACTGCACTCTCATCTGTGTTGAGTGCCAAAACAGGGAGGTCTTTAAATACAAGCCCCTGACAGGAGAAAACCAAGAAAGCACAAAGACATACCTGCTTTCCTCAAGGGGATCTGAATATCTGTGCTCTAAGATGTTCAGCATTAGATGGGAAAGATTAGTAATTTTGAAGGATTATGCAAGGCTTTTAAGTACATATTCCCAGTGCACAGCAGATGAGGCATCACTACCTGTAGTAGCAATAACAACTTGGTATTGCTTCACTTGATCACAGCTCATGTGGCTGTTGAAAGAGATCTGAATTGCTGTTTTTGAAAACAGTGATCTCATTAATGGAAGTATTGTTATAAAATTAAGAAATTTCTAGTTAACTATCCACCTCTCAAACTCACCTTCTTATCCTACTCAGGTGTACCTTATATCAGGCTAACTCAGAATGCAATCAGAATTAATACTGACTTCTTAGATTTACTGTACCAGTTCCCTGAATAACCTGTGAAGTCCTGGAGTTATAAAGATCTTTTCTTAGCTGCAGTGGGTTCATCCGTATCTGCATTTGAACATGATACATATATATGATGTAATACCATGTGTTGTCTGTTGTCTTATTTCAGTATGTTTTTGTAAAATGTGGAAATTGCATTTATGTTTTGCTCAAGATGCCCAAAGAGTTGTTTGGGAAGCCCTGATTTTGGTACTTTCAGCTTCTTAAATGCCTGTCTTTTTAACCTCTATAATCTTGTAAAATGTCTAATTGAAACATTAGAAAAAATAAAGTATGTATATGGAAAGGTTTTCTGATTGTAGGCAATATTCATATTACCAGTGATTTTTTCCCAGATCTTAGCTTTCAAGCAGCTGCTCGAATTATGTCTTCCCCTGCTTATGATGCCTTAAAGGTGATGAAAGACATAGCTCAGAACTTCCCAATAAGAGCCAGGTATGATACTTCAGCTTGTTTTTCAAATACTTTTTTTATGTTTGTTTTTGAATTTAATAACAGTAATTCCGATTTATACCCAAATTCTGCAGTCAGGTATTCATGTTTTACAGCTTGCTAGATGCATTCCAGACAGTTTCATTGAGTACATAATAACTCCTCGGAGAGTTCATGATTGGTCTCCTAAATGTTTTCCGTCTACTGCATGAGATATCCTGTAGGCATCTTAATCCTTCACACACTCATGGTTGAAGGCCTGTCTTTTACTGGAATTACATTTTCACAGATGCAAAGTTTCGTTGAATTAATAGCAGATCTACTTGCACTGAGTAGGCAAGGTTCTGTTAATTTCATAGGAGATCGACCTACACTCAGTTCTAAGTACAACATTGTTTATTAGATATGATCCTGGCTTCTGTGTGTTAGAGTTTTTACTGGGGAGGATATGTCTTCAATTACAGATTAGTTAACAAAAGATCAAGGTAAATAGATTAATAGCAATTTCCTCTGTACTAATATTAAAGATTGCCCTTCCTGCAAGACAACTGTACTGCAAATGAGAAATGTTTTTCTCTACGTTTAATAAGTTCTTCACGTAATTGTATCAGCACTGTTTGCTTGAAGTACTGAATTAAAGATGATGCTAATATGGTTTTTAACTCAGCGTGCTTTCACATTTTATGACTCTTGTTTAACTATCATGTAATGTTTCAATGTCATCTCTGATTTTCTGTTAGCAAAAATCTACACTGTAATGGAAGTAAAATAAGTTTTAAAATGCCTGAAACATAATTATTGCAAAATGGTAAGGTACGAGTTTACACTTAGATTAGCAACTAGAAAGTGCAGCTTTTCATTACAAAGGAGTGGAAATGTACGTAATGTTGAATTGCAAGGTCAGTTCTATTCTTTAAAGTACTGGAGAGAAGACAGTATGAAGTAGTCTAGGTGGCATTCAGGTCACTGATTTCAAAAGCCATAAACTGTTATATCCCACTCCAGCTCCCAGTGTCTGTTTGTGGCATTGCAGAACAATTTACCTACTCTTTAACTGTTTTATTTCTGTTTTTCTGGGGAAAAGTATAAGACTTTAAACCTACTAAAAGGGGAGTTGCAGTTCCTGCCCTGTATAGTTTACCGTTATCTTTAACGTGAAAGGTTACAAATATTTAAATAATTTTAAAAAATTAGTAGGTCTCCATTGACAACATCTTAAATCAGAGGGGTTAAATCTTAAATCTAAAAAGAGTGCCCAAAAATTATTTTACATTCCACATAGTTTAGATGTGAAATTGCCCATTCTTTCATGATGCAAATTTTGGTTTGAAAATGGTGTATAAAAATGTTACAACTATAGCTATGAAAATAAAAGTTCAATATTATATGTTCCTTAAAAATTGAAGGATTCTCTAAGCCATAAAAATTAATATGCCGTCCCTTGGAAGTTTCTTCCACTTTCTATTTTATAACCGGCATTTCTGTGTCAGCTGAAATGGATTTTACAAAATATCACCATATGTGAACAGTCTAACAAATGATATATTTCATATTGATGTTTTGATAAGATTTTTAAAGATAATTTACAGCTTTGATTTGATATTTATGTCACAAAAATATCTGTTATTTAAGAATACAGTAATGGGAATTAAAATACTCTTAGAATTCTTCCTATAATCATAAGCAATAATCCTAAGCAACAAGTCATTAAGCTCACCCTCCACTGACTACTGATACTGATGTATCTGATGAGTTTTGACTGTTCTGTAGCACTGTCTTTAATATCACAGTTTGAGTTACACCTTTCCTATTTTGGCCAATTTTAAGCCAAGTATGGGATTGTATAAATACAGTTCCTTCTTGACCGTCTATTGCCATTTCATCTCATGTTCCAGAAGGGATTCGTGGTAACAAAAAGAACCTGCCAGGATATTTACAGGGGGTCAGGGGAAAAAGGAACTTACATGGAGAAGGCTAAGCTGTGATGAGTTCTGTAATACTTGCAAACAAAACATGGGAATCACATTGTTTGCTCTTAACAAGTCTCTTTGATCACTTGAATTGTTGTTTGAAGTAAACTGATCTTAAGTGTTATTCCTGACATACTGTAAAGAGTATATAGAATTTATTAACAAGATTTATTAAACCATTTTTGGTTTTTTGGAGAGAGTAGAAGTGAGGGTTTGTATTATTAAAGAACTTTTAACTTCATGGTTTTGCTACCGTAAGTATTGAAGCTGACTTAGTTCTTAATTCTGTTAGGTTAACCTTCAGATTTAGAATGACTTCACTTTTTCTTTAAGCCCTATCCAGATTTCCTAAACCATACACATTTTTACTGTGTGTGGAGGAAAATATGTAGGCAATAGAGTATTTATTTTAGCATTTATTGGGGGAATCACATTTAGATTAATATGGCTTGGGGCTTCTTGTAATCTGATGAGATTAATTTTTCTCTGGGTGTACTTTACCCTAGCCTAATAGTGATAAATTTATACCTTGTGGCAGGTGAAGGTAAAACAGTCTTGAAAGGTAAATAAGATTAAAAAAAAGAGGATTATCTCTTAGAAGTAGAATGGCTAAGAAAACTGAATTTTCAACTGCTTGTGAATACTCAACATGTTCTTAATCAATAAATCTCTTTTCTAATCTCTCAGCTAATTTTAAAGAAGTCATTCTTTGCTTATGTTTTTGCAAAAGAAAGGGCAAAGCATCAAATTGTGTCCTTGGCTGCCTGTGCTCTAACACTGATTAGCAAAGAGTGACTAACAGAAATTAAAATATAAAAACATGACATCTACTTAGGTAGTATTTTAGATGATCAGACGACTTACTTTTTTATAGTATGCATACAATTTTCCAGATAGGTAAGAGGAAAGACTGGGAGTTGCATAAATAAAGGTAATAATATTACCTCAGCAAAACAGCATAAATTTGAAACTTAGGTTAGCTAGAGTAACACAGGAGAAGATTTTTTTTTTAATAAAACATAAGGCTATGCATTGAGACATTGTTTCAATTATAGCATTTTTCAATTCAGTACATTAAATATGACGTTAAAATAATTTTGCATTAATTTAGTTCTAAAAATAAAACGTTTGAGTGTTGCTGGTATTTTATTTTTACAGATCATTGACCAGAGTGCCTGTCGACAAGCAAATGAGAAATGAAATAGAAGAAAATCAGAAGGTTTGCTTTTATTTCTCCTAGTACACATTTGAGTTACTATCATATTGCTGCATTTGGACATTTGTATGAGTGCAGCAACTTTTGTGTGGTTTCTTCCAGAGCAGAAGAGTTACTGTCATTTACTACATAAATAATATTGAAATTCTCAATTCATCTTATTTTCTGCTGTTGTTGGTACTTTTGCCTTTCCCCCTTTTTGCTTTGCAGTATTAGGCAAGGACAAACAGTTTTTCTGTGGAGCGCTGTGTTCAGTCTTTCACTGTGTGCTATGACAGCTGTTAATCTTCTCTAGCACTTGGTGTTGAATTTAGATCTGCTGTTCATGTTACAGTCAGGGCATGCCATTCTGAGTTCTCCACATTCCCATAGTCACATATACGACTCTTCTGTAGGCTATGTTGAACATCATCTGTGATAAATGGTGGATTTATTTTCCTCCTTGCTGCACTGCATCTTTTGTTTGTTGTATCACACAGAGTCATTTGTGTGTTTTGACTGATCTCAAGTCAGTGCAAAGGTGCCACTTTGCTTTCTCTGTCTCAGTATGGTGTTTGGATTCATTCTTTCAAATTCAGTATTAAACAGTAGCCATCATGCTTTTAGATTTGGTCTCATGAACTGACAGGTCATCATTCTTTCATTTTTAATGAATCTTATAAAGACTTCATTGTTTTTGTATCACCAGGCCACATAAACATCATCCTTGACTGGATTGTGTATCCCTGTACTTAATCTTACTTTAATATTTATTACCCAGTTTTTAGTTGACATTGCTATTGACTTGACAACTGCTGTTAAGTGTTTGCTACTTGAGTACACACCACTCTACAAGTGGCTGTTTCCTGTCAAAAAAGGAGAGTGGTGAACAAACCCTGTAACTAGCTTTGAAAAGTCTGATTTCTTGTTATGTGAAAATTAAGTTCTGAGTAGGCAACATTCTGCTTATCTTCAGTCTGTGACTTTTGTTGGTCAGAACGTGTGTTTTTGTATGATCTTAAGAGTGACCAGCCAGTACACTGATGGAGTTTATTTCTTACTTAAGGCACTCCAGAAGTTTTGTAACTTCCTGATGCATTTTAGTGTTTTCTCTGAGATCTTTGGGTGAGCTTAGCATTATGGAGACTTCTTGCTTCTTCCTCTTGTAAAAAGGCTTATAGTTTTTGCTCATGGAAGCAACTCAGTATCTGCACCCTGCTCGTTGTACATCTGAGACATGCATTTTTCTGTCTCTCTTTATTGTAAAGAGCGTAGCCAAGATAAAGCAAAACATAGCCCTCTCATAGTTTCTCCAGAGTGTATGAATGTTAAGATCAGGTCCTTTCATATTGCTTGAAGAAGTCTTTACAGTGTACTGCTTCAAGTACAACTCTGTAAACTCAAAAAAACAAAAACAACTTCTTAAGCAAGAACTAATTCTCTACCCCCAAAAATGCAGAGAAATTAAATGTATATTAGGCACTAAAATGGATATTACTACTAAGTATGAGGACTAGGCAAGTAAATAAGATTTGATTTGGAAAGAGGATAATTAAACTTAGACACACCTATATTAGTATCTAAACTCATTTTATAACAGTGAAGGTGTAGTGAGTGCACATCAGAAACAGTTCGGCTCACTCAGGAATTGTTTTGTGGGTGTAACTGAGTCACCTATACTTGGATTTCTGATGTCATTTCAGATGCCACAGGGGATCTGAAATAGCCACACAGGTCTGGTGATCAAGATATGGGGACATCCTTTCTCCACGACCTGTACTTTCCAGACTGAAAGCTTCATCTTGAAACCTTGCAATGTCTCAAATGACATTGGAAATCTTTGTGGTTGGTTATGTGAATCACTTTTATGATTCCACAGACTGTACTGAGTACATTAACTATAATAGGATCTTAGGCACTTAAGTTTATGTTTCGTATTACATCCTACTTGGGACTACAGGTCTTTACACAGCTAAAAACTAAAATATGTTGAATAAAAGTAGAGAAGCTTCCTGAACACTGCAAAATAAATTGGCATGTGCATTCTTGAACTGTAGTACATCCATCTAAGCAGCAGGAGAGATATGATCTCATGCTGTGAGTAACTGAATGATTCCCTCTCGACATAATGAAAGTTGAATAGTAAATGTAATGAAGGTATTAAAAGTTGAAAGGCATGTGATGATTTAGATGTGATTAGTCAATATCTAACTAAGAAATAGACAAAGAACTGATATATATAAATAAAAAAGAAGATCCAGTTAAACAAAACTTCCAGTGCAATAATTTGCTGACAGTTCAGCAAGAAAAAAGTATATGGATATTACCAGCATTAAATTCTAGTCCTGGATGCCTAAATACTCCTTCCATCAATGTTTGTTAAGGCAGATGGATGAACTGAACAATAAAATGCCTAGCATCAAAATTATGTAATATGTCTTAGCTCTGATTCAGCTCAATTCTCCTGCAGTGATACTGAGGGATTTGAGTCCCATTTCAACATCTAGTGGCTGATACTTCTTTGTTCTTGCATTCATTTTGCAAAGTTAATGTTTGTATGACCTAAATCAGCCAGTTGCAGTCTTATTGATACCTCTATTAATCATAGACTCATCAAGGTAGGAAAAGACCTCCACAATCATTTAATCCAACTGTCCACCTACCACCAATATTTCCTCACTAAACCATGTTTCTTAATACAACATCTAAACATTTCTTGAACACATCAACTGCCTCCCTGGGAAGCCCATTCTAGTGCCTGACCACTCTTGTGAAGAAGCATTTCCAAACATTCAACCTGAACCTCCCTTGGTCCAGTTTGAGGCCATTCCCTCTCATCCTATCACTGTTACTGGGAGAAGAGGCCAATCCCTAGCTTATCACAGCCTCCCTACAGCTGTAGAGAGCAATGAGGTCTCTCCAAGCTTCCTCTTCTCCAGAAGAAGCAATCCCAGTTCCCTCAGCAGCTCCTCATAAGGCATGTACTCCAGACCTCTCACCCTTGTTGGAATCCTCCTTACGTTCGCTGTCTATTCCTTGAATCAAGGGGCATTAATGGGGAATTTTCTGTAGTTACAGGACTTTGTGGCATAACTCTGTATAGCAAACAGGTATAGGACCAGAGAGATTATCACATTACAAAGAAGTAATGAAATAAAGAGCTTACCCATATCTGGGACTCACAAAAGAGCTCCAAGAGGAGTAATCTCCAGATAGAGATCCTTCCTCCTTGGGAGTCAGGCCTTAAATGGGGTCTAGGAGGTGTGGAGCCAGGCTCCCCCCACTTCCGGTCACTCAGGTGAAATTGCGTTCACCTGTGCTTCTAAAGCTGACTCAGTGCTCGTCTCAGGTGGTCAATCAGAGGTTCAGGCTGTGATTCAATAGTTCCCATACAATCTCTGATATTAAAACCATGGGCAGAATTAGACTTGCTAACTAGAGAGACAGTCTTATAAGTGGAATAATATACACAGCACGAGCTGCTTGGTCTAAGCGTGCTTTTCTTTAAGGTGCATTTTTTGTTATTTTATTCAACAAGTGAAAGCTAGATGGGGGGGAAAAAAAATTCTTTTTTTCCCACTTACTAATGGCACTTTTCAGTTCTCTGTTGGGAATTAAGACAGATGTAGAAGTCTGCTAGCTCCTCATGGTGTGAGTTGAAATAAATGACTCTCGTTACTCCTGTTACTTATCTTGGTACGGCCACTGTTGTTACTTTAAACAACACGGTGCCTTACTGCTTTCTGGGGAAAAAAGATTATAAGACAGTCTGTACTAAAACTTAATTCTTCATTTGTTTATTTAATTATTGTGGAGTTTTTTCTTCTTTGGAAAGCAAGGATATGCTGTCTGTTTCTCATCTACTTTTTTTTTTAAGGTACCTTTGATAAATGAGATTGCATGCTTCTAGTCTATCTTTACTATCTTCCCTCAAGTTGCTACTGCACATTTTTTGAATACTGGATGATTTTGAGACAGCTGGTTTCTAGTAGAGGACTGAAGGTCACGTATAGGTTTTCTGGGGCATATTCATTTGTATTTCCTGAAGGAGGAAGTAGTGTAGAGGTACGCTTTCAGTATTTTTACTAATAACATTCAGATAAAAGAAGATACCGTGCTGAAGAGATTTGATGTGTCCATTTTGTAGGATTACTTTTGGTTTTGTGCATATGTCTGCCTCTGTGTGTTAGTGTTTACATATACCTAAATAATAAGCAGTACTTTTCATTTTTAAGCACCTTCATGAAACACTTGGAATCCAACCTGGTGAAGCACGTTTATTTCTAAATGGCCTTCATATTGACCTGGATTTTCATGATCCATTTAGGTAAGAGGGTACGTTTGTCTTGAAAGTTACAGAATTATAAAGAATACTGGAGTTGTGCTCATGGTGATGAATAAGCTGATCTGTTGCTCTCTGGGAGCCAGGAAGCATTCCAGAAGAGAGTTTTGCCTTGAATACGAACATTGTGGAAGAAATTGAAAGCTGTATTTTTTCTAGGAATGTGTGTTCTGTAGCTTACATGTAATTTCACGTCCTCCCACATAAAATTAATTTGGAAATGGAAGAAGTTCAACATATATGCATACATAGATGGGAAGAACGCTTCTGAAAAAATAAAGTGCTATCTCATCTTCATTTCATAAGATTCAGAAAAAAAATGAAGTATTACATTCGGCTGGATTATTTCAAGCACGTTAGTGAGTCTTTGTCTGGTAATTTTTTTCCAATGTTATTATGATCTGATACAGGTTTTGGCTTAAAAAATCTTTTTACAGTTTTTGTAATTAAAGTATAATTATATTTCCTACCATTTGCCTTTTCTATCCAAGCACTCTTAAAAATTGTAGATGTTTTCTGTGTTTTGTCTTGCCATCAGCAGGATGGACATGACTACTTCAAAATCATCTTTGGTGACTTCTACTGTTGATAAATCTGCTGACACTCAGACAGAAGGGTGGTTTTTTTTTTTTTTCATGTTCCTGTGATTTTTTATTTTCCCACCCACAACGTATTATCCATCATGGAGATCTATAAACTTTATTGATTCTAGCATTTATATTTGTTTTTGTTTTGTTTTTTTTAACTCACCTTTTTTTCTCAGCCAGAGTTTTGAGGTAGACAGTTGCATTTTTTTTTTAATTAATGATGCAAATAATAGTAGGCATATTAAAATGATAATTCTGAGTCTAATTTCCGTATAATTTAGAAGAAACTTCTCAGAATAGAGAAAACTCAGAATGAAGCAGAAATGAAGACGTGTAAAATCTGTGTTCTAACAAGCAAGTATTTCAGGCTTGTTTCCGTTACCATATTGTATTTTTTTATTGCAGCAAGTATTACAGAGTCCTATTGGGGCATTCTTCACATCACCTTAGCTGTGTGTTTCCTCCCCACCATTTTCATAGCTCTGCTATGATGCAGATGTAGGGCTTGTCTGTGTCTCCATTGATTGCTGCCTATCTCCACGTCTGCAAAGCTGCTGCTTTGAGTATCCACTTGTGGGTTTCTGCCTCAGCCAGGACAGTGCAATAAGCAGCTTTCCAGTCTGCTGTCCTGCCACATCTTCGTAAAGACAGAGGAAATTCCTTCATGTAAAATAAATGTGAATAAACAAGAGTTGTGTAATCTGTTACAATTCTATTTTGAAATATGTTGAAGATACATATGTGCAGTGTTACGAATAAACTTTGGTTTTGACAGTGACAGCAGGAGAACATAAGAATTATTTTTAATGCTAAAAGTAAGCCTTGGCTTAACAGTCTTTGAAATGTTTTTCCTTTTTATGCTTTGAAAAGATTTCTGTATAGTCATTATGCATTTTGCTTTCCTGAAAAAGTATCTTAGAGACTCTTAAAGTGGAAGGGAAAGTAGTGCATGGCTTTCATGAACTCGGAATCCAAGAGGAAATCCTGAGTAAATTTATGAGATTGCATATACATCCGTCAGATAACAGCTATGCACTAGATATTCGTCACTCTTCAATAATGGTGAGTAATTATTCATTTAAATGCTGTTTATTTGTTAACCCTTTCTATGAAAAGTCTTGGGTTTGGGGTTTTCTTTTGAAATACTGCACATAAAAACATATTTTTGAGGGTGGAATCTCTTCAGTGTATTTTAGGATTAATTTTCTCTTGTGTATGCCTTATTAAAATTGGAAGATGTAGGATGTTTAAAAGAAAAGAAGACTGGATCAAAGAGTAGCTGCAAATCATAGTAGAATTTGACTTGGAAGCAACTAATCTTGCTATGTAACATCTTTGTATTATGGAAGACTGCAAAGTGTACTTTACAATTAGGATAAGTGAATTGTGGAGAACGTAGAGGTGCTCACAGTTGTCCAATGTCCAACTTCTCGAAGTTTATCAAAGTTCTTAGTTTTCAAAACAAAGATTATATGCAAATGAAAAGGCACTAAAGTACCCATTTTCTTCACCTGAAAGAAGCATGTATTTCTCTTTTGTTTGCCAGTTATAGATAGTTTGCACATAAAACAGTATAAGAGCAGTACACAGTAATTAATAATAATGTGAAAGTGAAAGGAAAAGGGGAACTGTATTTTTCGAGACGTAAATAAAGACTGTAATTGACAATATATTAATTACTTAGTTATTCTGATATATAGTAAATGCTACAGCAGGTGATAGATAAATATTGTATGTTTTACAGTGTGATTATCTTCTGTTGTACACGTACCTGCCTGATTAGCTGTTATGACCTTTGCGTTGCAAAAATACTTTCCACACTTGAAATAATGTTTTTATTTGCATTTTGATAGAGAACATGAAGGATCTTTTTCCTCTTCCTCTCATAATTAGTTTTGTAACATACTGTGAATAATAAAAAACGAAGTGTTATTGAAAATAAAGGATCTATTAATTTTACAAGCTCTTTTCTGTTGGTAATTAAAAAAAGAGGGTAAGTGGTTTTACTTTTTCCGGATTTTCTGTGTACTTCAGTACAGCTTTATACACCCATATTTTATCCATTAAGTAACGTGTGTGTTTTAAATGGTTGGCTTTTTTGTTTTAGTGGATCAATAACATAGAAAAGGACCGCAGCTACATTACATGGCCTGCAAGCTATCAGGAACTGCTAAAACCCACATTTCCTGGAGTCATACCACAGATTAGACGCAATTTATATAATCTGGTAAGTTTGGAGAAGCTAATTTTTTGCACAGTATATGTGTATTGCTATATGCACAGACAGTTTATTGAAAAATTCACATATGAATTGAAAAGTTCAACATGGGCCTGATGACTTTTTAGTCAGTCTTCTGTGATTATTAACCTGATTTCTAGAAGTGTTGTTCCTTTTATCTACTGAGGGTAGCAGATTTTTGGTGATTAATTTATATGAAATTATCTCAGAATTATAATTAATATTAAATATTACATTCTGCAAAAAGATTTTCTTGGTAACCTAGACTTCTTTTCCAGTCATGATGTAAGTGTATGTACGTTGGTACATTTTGTATATATTTGGTCATGGATAATAGCCAACAGATAATAATGATCAAAACCAGAAAAAATATACAGTACTATATCTTCAAATTAAATTCTTCAAAGTATGTAAAAGATTATAGATGAAGACCCTAAAACTGGAGTTCAAAAGCCTGCTTACTATAAGAGCTACGTGTTCCTTGTCAAAGAAGAATAGAATTGTTGAGCTGAAAGGACCCTTAAAGGTCACCCGGTCCAGCTCCCCTGTGAAGAACAGGGACACCTACAGCTAGATCAGGGTGCTCAGAGCAACAACAAATTATTTTTAAATCTGTCTAATTTCCCATGACAGTTAACTTGTGAATGTCCAACTGAGATTAGTTAATTGAGAAATTCCTTATTGTAGATGCTGCCAGAAAAAGCAGTATTTTAATTCCCTATTTATTTTGTACTTTACAGGCTGTGCAAGCAAGTTGTTAATCTGTTTATGCTATGCAACTGACCTCATTATAAATTAACCTCTTAGTTTACTGAAATCATAGAATCATAGAGATTGGAGAAGACCTTAAAGATCATCAAGTCCAACTGCAACCTAACCAGACTACCCTAACTCTAACAACCCTCCGCTAAATCATGTCCCTGAGCACCACATCCAAATGGTTTTTAAACACATCCAGGGATGTTGACTCAACCACCTCCCTGGGGAGCCTATTCCAGTGCTTAACCACCCTTTCAGTAAAAAAGTTTTTCCTGATATCCAACCTAAATGTACCCTGGTGCAACTTAAGGCCATTTCCCCTCCTCCTCTCACCAGTAAGAAGAGACCATCCTTCATAGAGTCACCATTATGATTAGTAAGTAAACACCTGTGTGAAGATTCAGAGACAGAAGGTGAAGACTGAAATTATGTACAAGCAGGCCACCAACTTCTAGAGAAAAGGAGGAATGTGTGCTTCATTTTAAAACTGTTTTAGAAAGTGTTAACAGTTTCCTGGCAGATTCACCTCTGGTTTAGGTTTCCTTCTCAAGTAATTAGGTTGCCTTTGTATATCGTTGAAGAGTTACACTTGGAAATGCAAAATAATGAAAGGTCTGCCTGGAAATATACGTTAGGAGATGGAAAGAATACATAGGATTAGCACTGAAGGATGCAGGAAGGAAGTTATTCAAGCCCTGTAAGGAAAAAAATATTGTGAATTTCTTCTGATTTGTTGGATAAAATGATTAAAACTCTTCAACCTCTCTGCCAAGGAAATTATATAAATCATATTCAAAATGTAATATTTTTACAGTTTGACAAAGAAATGCAAACTTTTTAAATTTTTTTTTAGTAAAGAGGAAAATAAATAATGACCTACTTCCACATGATGAATAGAGCATCGGTGACTTTATTTATTTATTTATTTATTTAATACTAGTGTATAATGAGTGCTTACCTAGGAAAAACGTTTACTATGATTTCATTTCCTTTAAAATAACACAAAAATAGTATTATTTTGGGGGGTAGGGGTAGCTCTCGTGATGCAGCTTCCTTCTGCTTTATTGTAATACTTGGACCTTAATGACAGCACATTTTTTTTTCCAAAGGATATTTGCTGAGTGCACTGCAAAGAATTGTTTCTACTCAGTAATTGAACCAAATATCAGTATTTCATTTTTTTCCTCCCCATAAAATTAATAGTTTCGTTCCTTTTACACTCTACAATGTTTGACTTGGGCACTGTTTTATCAGGAGCTTTTCCTTGTTACGTATAGATAATTCCCAATTATCAATTTGTTTTCTTCTTAGAACTCTATTGAGTAAAGATAGTGCTAAATTGTGTGTGTTTTAAAGGTGGTGAGCTCAGGTACAAAAAGATTAGGTTCAAAGGCATTCTAATGATAAAGGTCTGTATCCTATTTTTTCCCCTGTATGTATAATTCTGTATGACTTAGTAAGTTAAGGAAGCAGCTATTGCAGATTTAAATTAAAATAATTACAAAAGGAATTTTTATGAAGCTTGGTGTATTAAAAGAAAACCAAAATACAAACAATATGATTCAAAATATGTTTGTAATGAAGCACAACCTGTGTATAATATATACTGCATGTGTATTCGAAGTTACATATTAGTGTAGATGTATGTAACAGCTGTATTACAGAAATCTACAGCATATCATTTAACTTTAATCTCAGGGGAAGGGAGTATTCCAATTTTTTTAAATTAGTCTACTGCATTTTAGCTGCTCTAAGAAAATCAGACTTGAATGCCAAGCTGGATAAATAATGTACCAATGTGATTAAAACTGTCTAAGTATAATCTATCCATGCAGACAAATCTCAGTTTCAGATTTGATGTGTGCCTAAAAGATTATTTTATACTTCAAGTTTCAACACGTGAAACAGTGAATACAAACCTATGTGAGACAGGAGAGAAGAATTTCTTCCAGTGCTCTTTTTATTAATTAAAGTCTTATGACAGCATATTCTGTTTACTTGTTTTAGTTTGGTTTTCATGACAGAAGAGAGTTAGATACAAGTAGTAATAGAAAAATTATCATTACATCCTTTTAATTAAGTATAATTAAAAAAATAAAACTGACTCAGTGTTTCCTCCAAATTCATTAGTTCTGAAGTTTTCTTCCTTCTTACTCTTAATGTTTTCTTACAATTAGTGCTATAGGAAATTGAAAATAGTTGGAGTGCACAGCTCTGACATAAGCATAAAGAAAAAAATATTTGTCTATAATATCTTTTCTCTTACTAGGTACTTTTTGTTGATCCTATCCAAGAAGATACAGACGATTATATGAAACTGGTGGAATTATTCTATCACCATAATGTACCACTTCGGTAAGGAAAACCTGAAAGTATTGAAGGAAAGTCTTAAAAGAAAGCTGCTTTCCTTTCTTCATCTTCTATTCTTCTAGGCAAAGGTGTGAATTCCAATGAAGTCCAGTTCCACAACATTCTAATAAGTCATTACTTTTATGCTACTCTCCTTAAGAGAGTGTTACAAATTCTTAAGATAATAAGCTGAAAGAGGTTACATGCCTGACTGTGTGAAAGATGTACTGCAAACACCTGACAAAAAGTTATGTTCTCAAATACTTTGACTGGATGCCCACTTGAAATAGCATTCTAAGCAAAATGAATATCCTGTAAGACGGCAGATAACTGGTAAAAACACAATTTGAGATGTTTTGTTTGTTTTAGTTCTTTGAATTATTTGCTTTATGTAATTTTGTTGTTTTAAAAACATCCAAAGACCGAAGTGAGATTGATCTCAGAAGAAATTAGTCATCCAAGTTTGAACAAGGAATCACCAGAGAAAGAGATGCTTTCCAGCTGTTCTGATGCCTACTTTATGAGAAAAGGAATTGTTCTTTGAAGCATCTGTTTTCTCAGGTTGTAAGAGGGTGCCCAAACTAGGTCCAAGGTTCAGCAAGATGAACTCCATGTTAAGTACTTAAAATCTTTCAATGAAATAGCTTTTGTTTCCCCAGTAAATTACAGGATCTAAAATTTTGAGTTGCCTTTAAACTTTTACTAGTTCTGATCAGATATTATCTGTGCATCTCTGTCACTATCTACTTCACTCCTTGAGGAGAACGTATCACAGGACCTGATTTGCCTTTCCTGGAACAAAACAGCGTAAGAGCAGCCAAACTGGGTCAGACTGAAGAAAAGTTTATATCAGTCTGTCTGCAGCAGGCCAAAAGGAGCTGCCTGAGTAAGAACAGGTCAACTGGGTATTTTGCCTTTTTTCACAGCCTTCATACATTTGGAGGTCAAAGAATTTCAGACCTAGATATAGTTTCTGACTGTTTAGCAACCTTCAGTGAATAAACTTTTCTGTTTTCCCTCTTGAATTCATGTACTAGAATGTGTATAAAATCAATGTTTTCTTAAAATGTGTGATCCTTTTGTTTCTTCATAGAATTGGATTTGTTTTCATTTTAAATACAGAAGAAGAAATTGATGGAAATGAAGATGCTGGAATAGCTCTTTGGAGAACTTTTAATTATGTTGCAGAGGAATCTGACACCTTTCAAGCCACTACCTGCATAATTAATGTTAGTTTATTTTACAAGAAATCTATTTTTTAGAATTGATTACTTGTCTACATAGTTAGGATTTTGCTGTCTTGTGTCAACATGATACATTTGCATTTACTTCATGTGGAAACAAATTATTAAAAGTGTATAGTGTTAATTTACCCCATAATTATTTGAAAGAAATATTTTCTTTCTCTGGAAATCAACATTAATGTCGTTTTAGCTATATGGAAGCATTTTAGCTTCTTTTGAGAACGTAAAGAAGTAGATGCATATCTTATGTATGTGGAGAAATAGAAAAATGATTTGGAAAATCATAATGGAAATGTGGAAAAATGATTCTGTATTATTCTTAGTAATGTCACGTACCTGCCTCTGTTCTGCATCTCTTGAAGATGCATTGTAAAATTCCTCCGGCAGTTTTATATGCTTTGGAAAGCCCGTGTTATTCCATAGTGTAGAAAGTGCAAAAGAGTCATCCTCGATCATGCTTAGGCTGCTTTTGAGTGTCAAAACCATGGAAATATTGCAGACTTGCAGTCTAACAAACAAATGTAGTCTCCTGTGTGAGAAGATGTAGATTCATGTAGAGAATAAAATTTCAGAGACAAAGGAGGTGACTGTAGGGAAATAAAGTGAACAGTCTACCTGAAGACTCTTCAAGCAAAATGAAAACAGAATATGCTATTAATATTTTTTCTAATTATATTTTTTTCTACGCTTTGTTTACTTCTGTTCAGTGCCTAGAAACTAATGTTAAAGGGAATTTATAAACAGGAGAGAAATCAACTTTTTACACGGGTAGATAGTGATAGGACAAGGGGGAATGGTTTTAAAATAAAGGAAGGGTGAGGTGCTGGCAAAGGCTGCCCAGAGATGTGGATGCCCCATCCCTGGGGGTGTTTAAGGACAGGTTGGATGGGGCCCTGGGCAATCTGATCTACTACTTGATCCAGCTGCAGGTAACCTTGCCTGTGGCAGGGGGTTGGAACATGATTATCCTTGAGGTCCCTTCCAACCCAAGCCATTCTATGATTCTCATGTCATAAACAAACTCAGAAAGCCAAAGATAAAAAGAATTGAAGTAACTAGGAGTACCTGCGAGTGTTAGAATCTGAAACACAATGACGGCTGCTATCCATGACCACATTAAAAATATTGCTTCACAGTGCTTTTTTTTTAAAAAAAAAAAAGGATGTTTTTTCTATTTCATATTTCCAGTCTCTATTTCACATAATTTCATAATATAAAAAGGAGATGATAAATATAGGTTGACAAAAATAAGAATCAGTAAAATAAAGCCTCATAAATACTCAGAGCTGTAGAGATAAATGGATTATACTGATCTCATTTGAAAAGAAATGAGAATTATTTCCTCATTCAGATTTATTTTGTATGATGGAAGCAATGAAATCTCATGCTATGAAATAAAATAGTAAGGCGAGGAAAAAGTGTCAGTGTAGGGAAAAGATACTGATTACCTATTCAGGCTTGAATTCATCCCATATAGACTCAGGTAACCAATGGTGGTTATGTAGACTAAATTAAGAATTTAGATTCCTTCTCTCATCGATGGAGGGAAATAACATTTTACATTTAGCTCACATTTTCTTTGCCTCTTCAAATTTAAACTAAAGATATAAAAGTAGCTTAATCAGAACAGTGAAAAATCTTGCATATGTGTGATGGTAGTAATTACTAAAGTAATATAAAGATTGCAGTACAGCATCTAAAATGATATAATACTATACTAATATAAAAACTACTACAGCACTATAAAAACATGAGACTTATTTTATTTTATTTTTTTTTCATGGATTTTATTATTACAGATTTTTTTTTTCTTTTATAATTTTTACAGATGTACCATGAAGTGAAAGATGGAAATGTCCTAACAGTGAATCATGTGAAAAATATTCTTAGAAGAGAATACCCCCATGCTGATGTTCAGAGTATACTAGGTGTTCATTCTGAATACGATGAAGGGAGGAAGGTATGTTGAGAGCTAAATGGTAAGAAATATTGCAGTACACAGTTGGGTCACTACATTTGCTAAGCTGGAAGGTTACTAAATATTAAAGCAAGTAAATATGGCAGCTTTGAGTTAAAGTTTTCTTCAGTTACTGATCAGTTCTAGTGGAAATGCTGAAAGGGTTTCTGTATTGCAGCTCTCACTGTTAATATTTACTACTGCCAACTGCTTTCAGGAGCAGAATTTTTTTTCCTGATAAGCATGTCTCCGACTCTCAAGAAACTGTTTACCTGTGTGTTCTGTGTGAGGAGCTGAAGCCCATCTTCTTAGCAAATCGTTGATTCGTTTAGTTGTGCTTTCAGGTTAGTTTCCTTTGGGAAGGACAACCCTATATTTTCATTTAAAGGCTACAGAAAATATGTTTTATCTATAGTTGATTGTGTTGACAGTTTACTGCTAAAATATATGTAAGTTCTGTTTGCCTTCATGTATCTTCAACTGCACAATCTGTAATATATTGTGTGTGTTTCTGACACATCATCCACTTTATTTATTTGCTTTTAATTTTTTTAAATAACGTATGTTGTGTCCCTTGAAAAAAGGTACATCTACGTATCCAATAAAAAGAAAAAAAAAAGATGTTGTTTGATTTGTTCGGGTTGTTCCTCACTAGGATGCATGAAGCCTTCTGTACAGATAGGTGGTTTGCATCTCCCCTAGAAGGAGCTGGCTATGGTTAGCAAATAACTGCTTCCCACACAGAGTATTAAAGGAAGAAAAAGGGACTGAGCCCCCTCTACAGCAGGGACTATGAGACTGCAGTGAAATTCTTGGAGGGGACAGTGGGATGACAGGAAGACAGATGCAGATACTGCATAGAGTTTGTGGCCATCCATAACAGGCAGAGGGAATTACTTCGGTACCAATTTTTATTTGTACTTTTCTCACTGAGTTTGGGAGTGCTTGCCTTTCAAATAAGCTTGGCTTCTAAATGTGAAAACCTTTTGAGGGTTTTTGGAATGCTGCCTTTGGAGAAGGGCTTTGGTACAACCGTAGTTTGAGATGGATCAACGTAGGCTTTTTCTCCGAGGTTATTGGCTAAGAATACTAAGCAAAATAATATTTCTTAGTAAGATGATAAGAGCAGAAATTTTTAAATTCATATAGAGGTCAATGGAATATTTTGTCATTCTATTTTGATAACGAGTGCAGCATGTCCTATTTGTTTCCAAACAGTTCCCGTTTAGTCCCTGCTACTGGTGACAATCTGTAACAACAAACAGTACCAAGAGATTTGAATTCGTTGTCTCTTGATACTAGTTTTTTGTTTGTTTGTTTGTTTGTTTGCTACAGTCAGCCACAGTCCATTTAATTCTGTGATATTTCTGATACATTCAGGCAGGAGCAACCTTTTATAAAAAGACCGGCCTGGGTCTGTTACCTCAAGCTCTGTTTAATGGTGTGCCCTTCAGCAAGGAAGAGATGAATGCTGCAGAGTTAGAGGCTGTTATTCTTCAGAGAATTATTGACGCCAGTGGGTTCTTCCAGAGGGCAGTGTTCATGGTATGTTTAAAATTTCTGAATGAATGCAAGATGAATTATTTGGCAATTTGAATCATGCTTGTTGATTGTGTTTTTTACAATGAGATGGTTTAAAACTAATAATATGAAAGCTGAAATTACATTATTATGTAAATTTACGGTCATTATTTTGAAACAGTGTGTTTAGATTATACAGATGTAAGGGACAACTAAGTTTATTCAAGTCACATGGAATTTTTCAACCAGAAACTGAGAGCATGTTGTAGTTGCTCTTTGGAAAATGTGCATCTGAGATTTTGAATTACTCTCTGTGTGATACATTATTGACTGGAAGTTGTCCGTAGCTTTTATAGATGCTTTAAACTCTGTTGAAAAATGATATAAATATGTGGTCTTCTTTGTTAGTCTTGAAACTGTCAGAGTACCGATTTCCGTATTTTTTTTCCCCATTTAATACAGGGTTTGTTAAACGACCATATGAATGCAGTAGATTTTCTTATGGATCAGAACAATGTCGTTTCTCATGTAAACCCCAGTATTCTTGGAGCAGAAAGAAGATACCTACATTTCAGATCTACATCTGGTAACTACTTTTCTCAGTGTAATTGTTTATTATTATTTTCCTTTTTTAAGTCTAACACGTTGTATTTTACATTTTGCAGTTCCATTTGATGTACAGGACTTCTCTACTTTCTCCTTTTTGGACTCACAAGATAAAACTGCTGTAATTTCAGACAGCATGAAGTATTTAACAAAAAAGGGTACGTTAATTTTAAGTATATGCACTGCATGTATATGTTATGTATATGGGTATTAGAAACTGATAAAATCTGCCAGTGAAATATCCCAAGTAAATAAGTGTGCCAAAGATGCCAAGTAAATAGAAAAAATATCCCAATATGGATTACAGAATGGCTTGGATTGGAAGAGACCTTAAAGATCATCCAATTCCAATCCCTCTGCCTTGGATAGGGTTGCCACCTGCTAGACCAGGCTGCTCAGTGCTCCATACAGCTTCCAGAGATGCCCCATCCATAGCTTTTGTGGACAGCATGTTCCAGTGCCTCACCACGTTCTCAGTAAAAAATTTCCCCCGAACATCTAACCTCTTTTAGTCTAAAGCTGTTATCATTGGTCCTATCACTATCTGACCATGCAAAAATTTGTACTCCATCTTCTTTATAAACCCCTTTAAGTACTGAAAGGTCACAGTGAGGTTTCCCTGTAGCCTTTTCTTCTCCAGACTGAACAGAAGCTCAGCTCCCTCAGCCTGTCTTTATGTGAGAGGTGCTTCAGGCCCTCTTGATCATCTTTGAGGCCCTCTTCTGGACCCATTATAAAAGCTCCACACCTTTCTTTTGTTGCGGGCTCCAGAGCTGAATGCAGTACTCCAGATGGGGCCTCACAAGGGCAGAGCAGAGGAAGACAGTCACTTGCCTTATGATGCTGGCCACCCAAGACAAATCCCTGAAGGAGATACCACTCATCACTGGCCTTCATACTGGAACATTAGGCAACCGACCACAATTCTGGCTGCACCCATCCAGCTAGGTCCTCATCTACTGATCAGTCAACCCTTCAAATCCATTTCTCTCCAATTAGAGATAAGATTATGCTGTGGGAGCATGTCAGAGGCCTTACAGAAGTCCAGGAAGATGACGACATCTGTTGGGCTTCCCTGGGCAACTGATGTATTCTCAGTCTGCCATAGAAGACCACCAGACTGGTCAGGCATGATCTGCCCTGAGTGAAGCCAAGCTAAGGGTCGGATTGAATTGCCTCAATTTGTCATGCATGTGCCTTGACATTGCTTCTGGAAGGATCTGTTCCATAAAATGTTCTGTCGAAACCCGGGATTGAACCAGGGACCTTTAGATCTTCAGTCTAACGCTCTCCCAGCTGAGCTATTTCGGCTTACAGTTTAATGTCCCAACTACCTCCTTTTAGGAGCCAACTTACGTTCTAATGTTGTAAATATAAATGATAACATCTTGGTAGTTATTTTAGATTTTAAAGAGCGTATTCAGTTTTCAGACCACTCTTATTTACAGTATTATAATATGAAGGCTAGAATTCTTTGTAATATCTATATGAAAATTACGCATTTCTGCAGTTCAGTGATGATTGATTTTATTTATTATTTCCTATTTATTTTGCCTCTGCTTACATCATTAAATTTTGATATTTGAAAATTTGTGTTTCTGTAGCAGAGGAGAAAAACTGAATTCTGATGGATTGCCACTTGTGCATTTTATATTGCTAAAACCCATGGGTTTTGGTACAGTTAAAATATTTTGATGTAATGTATTGCATGTATATGCAAGTACTTTCCCTCTGAGTTACACTGTGTGAACATCTTGTAATAGTTAACTACTGCTGATTTACATTATCCCATCATGGGACAGAGTATTTCTGTTAGCAAAGTGCTATTCTTTCAGTTATTATTTATGTGGTATTAACATAGTTTTTACTTGCTCCACTAGCAGAAATGTATTTAGCATTTCTTTAGAATAAATTTATTTTACTCTATTTGATTCTCCATCTACAAGCAGAGGGATGTATGAGTTGGCTAGAAATGATGACTAACTTTCAATCTGTAGGCTCATTTCAAAGATTTAGATCTCTTGTAAATCCCATAAACTATAAGCTGGAGGCTGCATTTCCAATCTGTATTGCCATTGTGTTTTTCTGAACTTGAACAAATCTTCACCACAGCTTCTTCCTAGAATCTCACTAGAACCTTGTGAAATTCCATCTCATATCTACTTGTCCCATTTAGGGAACATACAGTAAACCTGAGCAGACTCTCTTCTCTAGAGATAATTTTCAAAATGTTCTTCATGAATCATTACTCTTCAGTGAAGAATAAAGAACAGGCACGTGCAGACCAGGAAAAAGGAAAATTTTCTGAATATACACCTATGTTAAAGTTTAATGTCTTTGGGCTGTATTTGTTATATTCCCATTTGTGCCCAGATGCGGTAATTTTACCCTGCTTTTGAAAGACTCTTTTGTTGAAGGACTCTCCCTTTTGATGTTGGGGAATATGAATGGCCAAGCTTGTGCTTTCTCACAACTTTCTTAAAACTACTTAATTATTTTCATGTCTGGCTATATGACCAAACTCCTCCACGTGTTTATGTGAAACCTCTGATAAAATGGGTCTTGTTAAATGAAGCTAGCTTACTGTTTAGAGCCATTGTGTTTCAGTGCATAAGAACAGATCAACCCTTAATGACTGTTTCATATGCACTGAATCACGGAATATGCCAACCTGGAAGGGACCCTCAAGGGATGGTCAAGTCCACATCATAGTCTCACACAGGACTACTGAAAGTTTAAACCCTATGTCTGAGTGTTGTCCAAATGCTTCTTAAACTCCAGTATTAATGTAATAAAGTTCCTCCTGAGAATTTTATTTCTATCCGATTTGCCACATCACATATTTACAGTTGAAGTTAGCAGTCAAATACACTCAGACTTCAAAATCTTGAAGAGATTAATTCATTGTTTGTTATTCATGAGAAGATTCTCCAGAATGTAAAGCAGGATTATCTTTAATTTTCAGATGAGGATGCGTTATATGCTGTTACTGTCTGGATTATTGCTGATTTTGATAAGCCATTTGGGAGACGACTGCTTTCTAATGCCTTGAAACACCTGGTGAGTTTCTGGCTCATATATCATAATATTATTTTGAAAAGGACTTGTGTATTTTAACTTAATTTGAAAAAACTACCAATGTCTTGGCTGGAAGAGACCTCTTCAGCATCTCAACATATGTACTGCATTGTGGGGGGCAAGGCCAGCTGCAGCAGCATCAAGCTGAGGAGAAGGATGACTTGCGTTCGTTGGCTTGCTGTGCATCTCGTAACGTAGCATGGTGCCCAGCCTGTCCTCCTGCAAGTGAGAGAGAGCGCCCTTCTCTGTTTGAAGAATCCTTTTATCAAGGGCTGATGTTTAAATTTTACTGTTTAGTTACGTTTACAACCAATGATTCATCCTTCAGTTTTGTATTCTTTATTGCAATGGAGTGTATTTACCTTTTCTTCAGTTAGTGACACTATTTGGTTCTATCCTAGAGTCATCAGTCTCTCGTACTAAGATTTAAGTGCCATCAATTATTTTAGCAAGTGAAAGAGTTTCCTGCTGATTAAGGGCAAGGTGATAAGTGGATAAATTTCCTTGTATCTATTCTGTGCTCAGTTTGATATTTTTTGAAAAAAAAAATAAAAAGAACATCTACAAAGCCAATCCTGAAGTCTGTAAATGAACGTTTGTTCATTTGTACTCTGCAGAATGCTCAAAGGTCATTGTTTTATCAAAAAAAAAAAAAATCTTATATTTAAAGTATGTCACAGAATAGGTAAATCCTTATTAATAGCATTTTAGCTGGTAGTTGAAGTTCTGAATGAGGCGCTCCCGTATATTTTCTAAAGACAAATTGCTCCAAAAATTTAAATAGTAAAGGACATTTCATACGAAGGGCATTATAATAAATATGCATGCATTTAATAACAGCAGATGGAACTGTAAAATTGTGCATTACTCTGTGTTTTTCATTGCAGAAAACAAGCAGTCATATACGAATTGGGGTTTTGAACAATCCTTCATCACAAATAAAGGAAGATAACACGGCCATTGCAAGAGGAATTTTGACAGCTTTCCTAACACAAAGCAACAAAAACTTAAAAAGTTTCCTAATTAAACTCACAAAGGAAGAGACAGCAAAATCCCTTGCTGCTGGAACAAAAATTGTTAAAATCCTCGTCCCGGTGAGTGCAAACTGAAGTGGGCTACTTTCGTTTTTGTTTCAAATGTTTTTTTTCTTGTAAAGGCATGCAGTTGAGAGGAACAGTGTTAAGCTTCACAGTTTTGGGGCCAGCAGATGCAGTGCTTTTTGACAACTTTAATGTGATGAAGAATAGGCAATTTCTCTAAGGAAATGTCTTATGGAAGGAAATATGAGAGTACTGAAAAATATAGAATGGATACTGGATTACTGAGACTAAAATAGTTTATTTTTCATCATTATTTCGAAGCCTGCTCTTCATTAAAGTTAATGTTTTGATGCTTATCAAGAATTAAGGGTTCAGCACTAACTGTTTTTACCTTGCTGTTGCAGTTGTGTGATAGGTGCAGACTGAAGGAGCTGAGATAAATGAGCATTGTATATGTTGGTCAACACTTCTTGGTGCATTTCTATGAAAATTCATTGGTTGAAAATATGAATGTTTCTGACTTCAAAGTTTGAATATAGAGTAAATCTGAGTTACCAAATAGCTGCTGCAAACTACCGTTTTTGTTTCTCAAGCTGTGAAATTTAGTATTTTAAAGTATTTGAAAGAAAAGGAGAACTCTCTGGCACCATTTTGGAAAAATAATTATTTGGCTCTTCTGGGTCCTGCTGTTCTTTTATTGTGAAATAAACTTTGAAAGGTACAAGGCTAGCTAATTAAGGGTATGTTACTAATAAGTTTTGTTACATTAACCATACTTGAACAACTCTACATGTTTCTACCGTGAAAGTACGTATCAGTGCAGTTTAATATAGCAAGATAAATTTGAGAGGCAATGCGCAGTGTCACTGTAAGCATGGCAGAGTTCCAGCATTTCTTTCCACTTTGGTTTGTTATGTGTGTTACTGGATGTTTTTGGCTTTCCCTAAACATGTCTGGGAGTGCTTCGCCCTTGTTCTATCGGGGGTCCTTCCCAGCACGGTGGTGTCAGGGGGAAGTTCTTCACAGAGAGCGTGGTGAGTTACTGGAACAGGCTGCCCAGAGAGGCTGTGGATGCCCCATCCCTGGAGGTGTTTAAGACCAGGTTGGATGGGGCCCTGAGCAACCTGGTCTAGTATGAGATCTGGAGGTGGGTGACCCTGCCTATGGCAGGGGGGCCCCTTCCAACACAAACCATCTTATGATTCCATTCTATGTTTAAGCTGTATCAAATGAACACCTTAAAACAGGTGTTAGTTTTTGGAGTAATGTGTTTTTTATACTTTTTACCTACAGATGACAATGGATTTCAAGAGTTATCAGAGAGTGCTATTTTTCATGCAGCTGTGTGCTGGATCTTAGGATAAGTGTCCAACTTTGGGCTTGGCTTTCCTCTCATGGTTATTAGTGGTTGCTCAAGGGTAAAACTTGCACACCAACCAGTTAGGAGACCATGGCCCTGCACCAAATAGCATGTACTTAAATTGAAGTTGAGGTTATTGTTTTATTTTGATATTTAGTTGCCACATAACTTGAAGCTCTCCTTGCTTGCTTCAGTTGTTACGAAATTTAGTTTTGCTGAATCATTTCACAGTCTCATACTTTACTTTTGCTTTAGGAAATGAATGATGATGCTTTTGAGAAGAAGTACAACACTTTAGGATTGGATATAATTAAAACCCACCAGATGTTCTGTCAGGAGGTTCTTAAGCTGCTTCCTGGGCAAATGGCTGTTGTGAGCAATGGCAGGGTAAGAAAGGAATTGTCATCTCTCAGTCTTTTTGTGGTTACTTTTTATTTCCTGGAATTTCAGTTTCCAACTAAAGAAAATGCAGGGTATTAATGTCCCACTTTTGTAGCCTGCTGTTAGAGATCATTATGAGTATTTGTCTTATTTCTTATTTGCTTTCTTCCTAAATTGTTTATTAGTCCCATCCAATTAACGCTACTGTGTACTTATGTCATGCCCACACCTCTTTTAGAGAAAATCTGATTAAATAAATGACAAAATTCTCTAAATAAGTGTTTGACATATTATTAATGATGTTTAGGAGTAAATATTGACCCTTATATTACTTGTATTTCATGCAATTGGTGCAGGATAAACTTATGATCAAAATAAAGTTACATTAACTAGAGTAGTATTTCCAAACTCTTCTGTTTCAGGGAAGAAAAAAAAAATGTTTGTAAGCATTACATTGTCCTACAGTCTTAATATTCAAGCATAATACTTTTGGTCTTTAAATTTTTAGTGTGTGTATTCTAAAATCAACAGCCCTTACTGCAGTTTGGCTGTCAATTGACTGATTGAAAATACAGTGTTAGATTCAGTAGTATTTGCTAGTGGCAGTCAATACCCTGCCGTACAAATATACTTTTGTATAAATTGCTCCTTAAGTCTTTTCTATTATATTAATCCACCATTAGAAGAAAAAAAAAGAAAAAAGAAAAAAAAAAAGATATGCTGGTATTGCTGGTATCTCATTACTGGAAACATTTTAATTTGTGTACTTACCTACTATTATACATCCCAAATGACTTCTGAGATATTACTTGAAATACAACTAATGAAACCACAGAAAGTATATAGGGCTGTGGGGAATTGCATATTGAATACTTTGCATTCACTTAAAATATTAATATATTCTTGCTTACAGTATTAGGAGATTCTGTGCTTAGTAACATCATTTTTTCTCCAAGATACTGGGTCCTTTAGGTGAAAATGAATTCCAGACAGAAGACTTCAGTTTGTTAGAAAGAATAACGTACAGCACATCAGCAGAGAAGATTAAAGCAGTTGTCAAAGAGATGGGAGTCAATACTAAAATGTAAGAATTTTTTGGATTTTGAGCGTTTATTGCCCAAACATACAATGAAGTGCTTTGTTTATTGATGGTAACAAATTAATAATCCTTTTGCCTATGGAATATGAACAAAGATTCAAATATATAGCAGTAGTACTTTCCATACTATATTCTTGTATATATATAATATCTGCACTTAGTGTTTGCTGTTTTATGTTATGTATTTGCTGTCCTCTTAGCATCCAAGTACTTTTATGGCAACAATTTTAATGATTCCTTGTTTCCTTTTTAGCATTTTCCTTCAAACCTTTTTCCTGTAAACAATTCCTACCACCTTTTGGTCACTTAAAGAAAATTACAATGAATAGTAGTAAGTTTGATAAATTCCAGTGCATCTTAAAAACACAGAAATATATGGATGTTGATATTTGAAGTAAGAAAGTACATTGTCTTTGGAAATCATTAGAAAAGGAGCCTGTAGAGTCATGGACAGATGTAGTGCTTTGATACCCTGCTAGGCAGTATTCACACATCTGTTGACTGAACAGGTACAGAGTTGGCTTCTAATCTAACCGTCTGATTTGTGTTCAAAGAAGAGAGAAAAATCACATTATTTTTTCATGACGACTGTGAAGAAATATGTATTGCATTACTGTGTCTGAGCATCATTTTTGCTATTTAGAAGCACTGGCAAATCAATAGATTATGCCATGCAAATTGCGGACCTGAATGTCTATTCTGCTCATTCTATATTGCTTCATTTTAATAAGCCTTATGTAGACAGACATGCACTAAAATCCACGTTTTACTCCTTTTCTGATGAAACTCTTTGCAAACTGTATGTACCTTATTTATGTACCTTATTTAATACAGTGGCAGTGATTTGATTATGAAAATAGATGCGTTACTGTCGTCTTTGCCTAAAACAGAGATGAGACAAGATGCCGAATTACTTGGAGAACAGCATAGGTGAGTTCTGTCTGTCATTATAATGCACCTATGGTATTTCCATATTAAAATTGGAATGTACTGATTATTACATTAGATCTTTAGAAACGTGAATAAGCACGTCAGTTTTAAAAGTTATTGATTGTGTGGCTGTGTGAACAAGCTGTTCATCTGTCCTAGTGTCATACATTTTTACCTCTTTTTTAATAGATAAGTTAGTAATACCTAATGGTTTTCCAGCCTTAACCTTTGTTGAAGAGAGATAACAATCTGTGAATAAAGGTTCTGATCTGGAGTTAGAAAGATTGGAGTACATACTTTGCTTTTACCAAAATGTTAGAATTAACTTCACAGATCAGAAGTCAGTAAGCCCCCACTATTCTTCATTAAAGTGGATAACTCCAGTGCAGTTTATTCAGTTTGTTCTGATTACCATTGGCAATACACACATGCTCATACTTACTTAACAATTTGTGGATTAGCGTTGTCATTCTTAATTCCTGTTCTCAGCTTGATCCTAAAATGCAATTAGATTACATTGAAATGCAAATTGTGTGACTCATTGGCATCTGATTCCATAAGGAAAAAATGAGCGGGTGGTCTCCAGCTGACAGATTGACATTAGGCCAGTTCATACCAGTGCCACTACTCTACTTGGATTTGTATATTGAACTGTTGTGTTTCTAATCCTAGGTTTAGCAAGTGATTATGCCAGAAGCCCCTTCTCTGGCTGTCATTATTACTGAACCATAGTATCGCAGAATGGCCAGGGGTGAAAAGGACCTCAAAGATCATCCAGTTTCAACCCCCTTGCCATGGGCAGGGTCACCAGCTACTCAACCAGGCTGCCCAAAGCCACATCCAGCCTGGCCTTGAATGCATCTAGGGGCCTGAATGAGATCTAAAACAATAGAATTTACATCTGTGGGATGCTAATAGTATCTGTTTTTAATTTAAGAATAGCTGGAGCCAACCTTCTGGAATAAAGGCAGGTACATTTTTTGAAAGGACATCTGCATGAAAACCATGATCAGAGTTCATATTTGGGTTTTTTAGTGATATCACAGAGGGCAGAAGTGATTGATGTTTGAAATGAGGAAAATATCTTCACAAGTAGTGAAATCTAAAGCATCTCTGATATTACAAAAAAGTGCCTAAAAATGTTGTGTATTTTTTTAAATGTTATTTCTACAAATTTAATTCAGAGTTTTCATATCACTTATTTGTTAATTGTGTTTTTAACAGTGTAGTAAAAATTGAACCCCAAGAGAACGAACCATTCTATGATGTTATTGCCATTGTTGATCCATTGACAAGAGAAGCACAGAAGATGGCTCATTTACTGATTGTAAGATGGTGATCATTTCTTTTAATTTGTACTACTTATTTCCATGCACATTTTAGTAAGGTGGCAAGCAGAATTTAGATATTTTCAAGTATCTATTAGGTTGTTTAAATTCATACTAAAAGGTCAGGGATGATCTAGTTCATCCTTGTAAGTACCTTATTTATAATTAAAATTCCAATATCCCATGAGCCAGTCCAACTTAGAAGTGAGTCCATAAATGCTCTTTATAGTGAATAGGAGGAAAGGAGGAAGTCATCTGTTACATAGAGGGAAAGGATCTCCCATTTCAAAATCTTAAGAGGCATATATTTTTTTCCATTAAACCAAATCACCTCAGTTTTCCAAGGTACCTAAATGAGGTGGTCTAAATCTGACCCATAATGTCATCATAAGAAGATTGGACTATAAACCTTTCAGCTCTTGGAAGAGTATTTCTCAGTTGATTAATGCTACCAGGTATATCTAGAAGTCTTCCATTGTGTGTAGCTATTGATCATCTGAAGAAAGACTGTCCTAAAAACATAGCTCCTAAAATGGTTTTCCTCTTTCACTAGCTGCAGAATATCATTCTACCTCAGTTCCTTTATAGTTTTCCATAAAAATGTAAATTTGTCTTCACTTTATAGTCCGTTAGAGTTCTGAAGCCTGTAACTTAATTTTTGCTGTGTCCTGTTTTATCTTCTTCTGTGTAATAATTATGGAAGTTTCATAAATTCTTACATTACTTTCTTGCTCCCATTTTTATACCTTATTGTACATTTTGTATAGAATGTTGAAACTTAAAGTCACTCTTCATACGTAATAATGAAGCAAAGTCAAACATTTTAAAATTTCATGAAATTCTGATATTACAATACTTCTGTTTGTTTTGAGACTCCTGAAATACTAGTTTTTCTCTAGAATCAAATCTTTCATTTCACCATTCTCAGTTAAAATGAAATATTGATACTACCAAATGAAAATGTTTTGGTTTTCGTGTTGACTGGAAACTCTCTCCATTCAGGCAGAAGTCCTTTGTATAGGAAGTTGCCTTGAGGTTCTTGTAACTTGAATCAGAAGCCTCCATTTCTCAAAGTGCAGCAGGTTCCCTAGTGAGCAGTATCTCCCTTAATGCTTGTCTAGGCAAATGACTGCCATGGTTTACCAAGCTCTTCAGCTATTGTAGATGGTACTTGATTCATAGAAGCTGTTGTCTTATTCGGGAAGCCAACCCTTCAGAAAGAATAATACAATGTTATTGAAGCTAAACAATTCAGAAATATTGTAATGGAGATGTTGTTTTTTTGTTTCTTTCTTTCTTTCTTTTACTGTATTAATATATAGTGAATTGTATCTTAAGAACTGGCTGTTTGTCCTCTCCAAAGGGAGACAGGTTGAACTTTCCATATAAGCACTGTTTTTTCCTTTTTGAAAAGTCTCATCATACACTCCAGCACTGAATATTTCCAGACAAGACAGCACTCATAGCAGAATTTTCAATACCAGACTTAGCTTTACCAGGGTCAGACTGCATCAGTTGTGAGCGGAATACATGGAAGAGTTAACTGGTCCTAACTTATGAAAGTGGTCCCAAAGGTGATGTGGAAAAAAAAAAAAAGTAGAAATTGTTTCTTCTAAAAATTAATTAAAAATGGGTAGTTTTTGTCAAGGTTCACCAAAAATAGCTGGAAAAATATTATGTACAGTGCCACTGAACTGTCCCTTAGCCTTACTACCTGGCTTCAGCAGTACAAAACGTTAGGATCCTACTACTCGTTTTGTCTTCAAGTAACTATAGTTGCTGAAGAAAAAGGCATTGGTAAAGTGAGGAGAAAAATCCACCTTTTTCTTTTTTCCTGTCAGTTATCTTTTACCTTCTTTCCTTTGCTCATTTGTCTTGAAGGAGAAACCCTTACTCTATCCCAGAAGTAAGGAGAAGACTCTGAAGGGAGCCCCTTTTGATAATCTGGTCTGACTTCCTATTATCAGACAGGTCAGAGGACCTTCTTATGATCAGTTAGCATTGGAAGTATAAATCATTTTTTCAATCTAATCCTAATTTAAATATTGCCAAGTGGTGAAGTACAGATCACAGTTCTTACTGAGTTCTTCCAGTGGTTAATTAACCTGACTGATAAACTCAGACTTGGAACTGCAGGTTATAATCTAGCTCCATTCTTTATGTATTCATCTTCTGGTCATTTCATCAGTTCTATTGAAGATTCTGTTGTAAGAATTTTTTTTCAGTATAGATGCTTCACATTAAGTTGAAGTTCACACACAGTTCCAAGTGATTAGTTCAATAATTGTGGTTTAGTGACTTGCTGCTTCTCAGATGAGTTGTGGTAATAACTGACTGTAAGCACTTCACAAAGTGACTTCACACACTAATTAAGCCTTGGGCTTAAATCATTTTCAAGACACATAAACCTAAATAACTCGGCCAGTTGTTACAGTAAGAAATATTCCCTGGAAAAAAAAAATCCAAATTACTTAATTCAAGTAAGGACACTGAACTCTTAATATTTTGCCATAAGATTTCCAATTTCCTTTTGTTTATTGACTACGGAAGAATTTTCTTCAGTACTTGCTGCTTAATTAATTTATTCTTAATATTATGAGTTGCTACTTTTAAAAACACATATCAGGCAATATCTGTAATAAATCTTAAACCTTATTTTGCCCTGAAATTATTCCTCAAGCTTCCTCTGTCTGGGAAGAGTTACCTGAGCTTTATCCATCACAGAATCACAGAATGGCCTGGGTTCCACGCTAGATTCATTTGTTAATCTTAAAAGGTTTTTCAGGTTATAAATATTGAGTGTTAGTGCTGTTTAGATTCTCATTTCTTGTTTCTTCCCTTGCGCTCACCTTTATGCAGTTTCCTAAGCTTTATTTTTTGCTCAGTAGTTTATCAGTGATGGTATACAGGTGACACAAAGGATGAGGGTGACAAACTGTGAGCAGTATTTGGTCTATGTAAAGTTGTATTGCTGTAGTAAAGAATGCGTAGCTATGGGCTGAGGTAAGGAAAGAAAAATATTACTTTTAATAAAAGAGCAATTTAAGGAAGCTGTTGTCTAGCTTTGTTCCCAATTTACTTACCATTATAGTAATGTTAGCCTTAGTGGTATCCATACTTTAACTCAGCTTTAGTATCTTATTTGCTTTTCTAATAATATTCATAAATGCAGACACAACTGCTTTATACTTTCAGATAAGCACTTTTAATCAGAAGCCACACAAATGAGGATAACCTGCTAAAGGTTTTTAAGAGTGCTTTAAAGAATTCTTAATTTTAAACAATATAGGTTGCTCAGAAAAATAAGAACAAAATCTATTGTCATAGCTCCTATATAACAGCATCTAGAAGATGACTATTTTAGTAATGAACAGATGAATACACTAAAAAAGAAGTAGAAAAAATTAAAATAACTTGAATGTTTTGAAATTGATGGAATAGTTTAAACACACCATTTATCAATTGCTGGCTACATTAAAATAATTTTCAGAAATTCACTATATTCTGCAATTTCCTAAAAAGAGCAATTTCTGTACAGCTCTTTAAAAATCAGTGTTGCTGAAAATATAGCAGGAGTTGGACTCCATGATCCTTGTGGGTCCCTTCCAACTTGAGATGTTCTATGAGTCTATGACTTCATATTACTCATTTGATTATCAGGAATATTGTGTGCTAAATCACTCACTTTTAGAAATATTCAGATCTTTATTTGGGATTGATGACAACATTCCTTTATATACAGACATATTTAGAACTTTATA
This sequence comes from Gallus gallus, assembly GCF_016699485.2. Taxonomy (NCBI): domain Eukaryota; kingdom Metazoa; phylum Chordata; class Aves; order Galliformes; family Phasianidae; genus Gallus; species Gallus gallus. The sequence continues at coordinate 145,918,890 of NC_052532.1, forward strand.
ATTTTTGAGATTTCTACTGAAGTTTGAGAAATGACAATATGTGACAATGATAATTTTGGCTGATTTACAAAGTTTGGCGTTTATCAAGAACCCCAACTTACACAGGTTATTTTTTTCTGTAGGTACTGAAAGGCGTTGTCAATGTGAAACTCAGGTTGTTTTTGAACTGCAGATCTAAGCTGTCAGAAGTGCCACTGACGAGGTGAGTAATTTATAGCTTTCCTTACAAGTATGTGTTCTCAGTTGGGTTTGCTAAAAAAAAATAAGCCTTAAAAATACATATTCCATTAAAAAAGAAATGGTGATTAATGTTTGTGGGTTCTTTTGTTGCATTAGTTATCCAGAAAAAAATCAACGTTGCATCACAGAGGAGTGATCTAGTCCATCAAGTTCACCTCTTAGAAGCAATCCCTATAGCAATCAATGGAGAGTCTTCCATGCCTGTAGAAACTTGTAGAACCAGACTGTCTGCCTAACTTGAATGCAATCCACTGAATGTATAATGAATTTTTCAGATTCAGCACACTTTGATGAAATTCATCTAAATAAGTGCACAGTCCATATTTGAGACCTAGTTTTAAGTCATTAAGAATACTGAAAATTTTAAATTGAATTTTCTCTTAACTGGCTATAAAGACCACTAATTAAGTTCAGAGTTCACTGATTCAGTTACAGACATTTACACTTTCATGAACTTCCCAGAGAGAATTCCTTTCCCTCTAAGAGATACGTTTGAATGCTGCTATCCATTTATCAGAAATTTTACCTGTAATCATGTTACAGAGAGAGCTGATAATAGTGCCTGTCCTTTAGCTGGTAGCCTAAGAGAATTAATTGGTTGCCCACAAAGCAGAAGTCCTCAGTTTCTAGTCGGTTTGAGAAAAATTGATCTCACATCTCTTACACTGCAAGAGAGCAACTACATCATCAGTCTTCTGAGTATCTTGTCTGAATGTTGTCACAATCAGTTATAAAGCTAGCCATACTATCCAGGTTTTCGTACCTGTGAAAGTGATAGGAAGAAGTGTTCTGGAACCTGCCCTGAGGACAGGTCGTATTTTTCTTACAGCGATAGTTTCATACAAAATGCATCCATATACACCTTAGTCCAAGTACTCTGTGGGAAAATTGTATTCTTGATGGGTGTAGGCCTTTTTACCTTTTTACTTTTCACAGGTTTTTTTTTTTTTTTCCATATGAAGTACTGATTGCTTGCTCCTTCCATCTTCAGTGCTCTTCTACCTTAGTTCTAGTTCTTCTCATTTTCTTGGATATTAGTAGAGGAATTACAAATAATTGTTATTCTGTTGTTCCAAGAATGTTCTCCCTAGAGGATACAAGAAAGAGTTGAAAAGGAACAGAGAGACCTTTCCTTCCCTCTGCTCTCTGCTGCTAGTGTCAGAAACTGTTGGTACATGTTGACTGTATTATATCATATTTTAGAAGAATATTGTGCTTGTAACTCAGACTTCATAGTTGAGTAAACATGGTTTTGTTTGAACTCTTCTTTAACAGCTTCTATCGTTTTGTCCTGGAACCAGAAATAATGTACGGGATCAACAAACACCTTCCTTCTGAACCTGTGGCAAAATTCCTAGAATTGCCAGAATCACCCCTTTTGACTTTAAACATGATCACTCCTGAAAGCTGGTTGGTTGAAGCAGTGAACAGTTCCTGTGATCTTGATAACATTCATTTGCAGGATGTGAGTAATAGTTTTTAAACATTATAAAATTTGTAATGGGCTTTCCACCACAAGAAGGAAAAGAAAATCTCATGGGATTTTGGTCTGTTTTCCAGAAATGCTTTCTGTGGTAATTGATAATTTGGTCAGTGTTCTAGTATTTTTATTGTCTTTTTTTTTCCACCACATTCTCTCTTGAAAACAAACAAACAAAAACCCCACAAAAAGAAGTATTTAAATCATAGAATCATAGAATGGCCTGGGTTGAAAAGGACCTCAGAGATCATCTAATTTCAGCTCCCCTGCTATGGGCAGGGTCGCCAACCACTAGACCAGGCTAGTTTAAAGGCAGCAATTAAATTTAAAAAAAAAAACAGCAGAAAAGAAGTAAAATTGGTTTATCTGCTGTGTTGAGCTTTTTTTTTTTTTTTTTAACAGAAGTATTCATTTTTTGAGAGAAAAATATACCAGTGAAGTGTTTCTATGTGTTAGTTTTCTATTTCTCTACACTTTTTAATAAATGTTTAGTAATAATAGAATTATCATGTCTATATCTTCAAATAAGTCTAACTATATTGATGCTTATTAATATGGATTAAAATATAGATTTCAATATATTTTATCCTTTTTTAGTTCATATTTTATTAAATTATATTCTTAATTCTCAGTTTCAAAATAACTAAATTTGTTTCATTCACAATTCTTGTATAAAATGTTGAAGGTATTTGTTCCACCAAAACTGTATATTTGGAGAGTGTACGATAAAGGTAAGATTGTCTTACCAAAGTTCAGCTTCCTTGATAGTGGAGGGAAGGATCCTCGAGAGAGTGATTTTTCCTCTTTGTCTTGGATGCCTATTTTAAACTTGAGAGAACTTCCCCCTGGAAGAGCATTCTCTTGGTTTTGGCAGTTGAAGGTAAGTGAGGTAAATCTCATACATCGTGTTTGTCCTTGTAGTATGTTCATTTACCCACACAGTTAAATGACATAATTTAGTAATATGATATTCCTCCCACAGATAAAAGGAACTGTTGAAACAGAATATGAACTGGAATACATATTGCTTGAAGGACATTGCTTTGATGTGTCAACTGGACAACCTCCTCGAGGGCTACAGTTCACTCTGGGCACAAAGAATAATCCTGTCATGGTTGATACTATTGTGATGGCCAACTTGGTAAGTATTCAGTACAAAAGCAGTGATTACAATTGCACACTCTTCATGAGGATTCTTTATCAGATTCTTGTTCTTATCTTTAGATTCTTTGAGATTCTTTTTCTTGAAATCTGTTTCTCTGTATTTCAAAATTAGAAGTGTTCAAAATAACAGAGGTATCCTGAAGTTGAGACCACCTACAAAAGAAGATGGGCATCTCTTATTTGCCCAGTTTTTTTCCCCACTCTTATGATCCAATATGGATTTGGATTTCTCCTAATTTCAGACCCTTATCTGAAATGCCTAAAGTGGGAGTCTCATTGCCTTAAGTCAATGGTAGGAAGTAGATAACTTCATATGATTGGTGATTCCACCAACAAACATAAGGTATGAATCATTTTCTGACTCAGATAACCATTTTTGTTACAAATGATCCAGGCAAAGAAGACTCCTATTTTAGATGCTTCACTTAAGCGCTTAAAGCCTCTGTAGGACAGATCCACACCTCAGAATTCCTTTGGTAGTCTGAAGTAATTATTTTTGTTGGCAGCAGGCTGTAGAGCAGAAGACCTTGTAATTTTTGAAGTGAGAAAATGTATTCTGTCTGGTCTTATTTGAAAGGGTAAGATTACTTTTGATGAACAAGATCTGTTACCTATCTGCTATTCTCAGCTCCCTGTGAAAATTGTATCACAAGGAAGAAAATGCTTAATAAACTTTGAGTCTTTAATACCGGTACTGAATACTTTCTCAATAGTAGAAGGTGTTCAGCATGGTGAAACTTCAACTGTATGTAGAGTTCCTAAACTGGGGAAGGGCCATGTTTACTTGAAAGTTACTACAGACAAAATTTTTAATTTCAAAGAAGCTTTTTGGCTTAGGGTGAGTTTAATAACTTACTTCCTTAATGCTCCATTACATACTGTTTTGGATGGAGATTTTATATACATCTCAAATTTAGCTAGAAATAAATGGAACTCTGAGAGACATTAATATGGACATACAGGAAAGGTGATACATGGTTGCTTCTCTGCCATATTACTTTCCGGATTAATATGGCAGTAGGTAATGAATGGTTACTAACCTCGGTTGCAGTACCAAATGTTGGATAACTGATGTTTATATGTGTATATGGCTGATAATGAAATGATGACAGAACAATCGTGTGTCTTTTTTTGTTTTCCATAGGGGTATTTTCAGCTGAAAGCAAATCCAGGTGCTTGGACACTGAGATTGCGGAAAGGAAGATCTGAAGACATTTATCGGGTTTTTTCGTAAGTATTAATCTATTCTTAGAAAATGTACTTATAAATGATTCTGTTTAAGCACAGTGTATTTTGAAAACATGTACTGAAGAAAAATTAGCAAAAACAACATGAGAAAATAAAACAAGAACCAGATACAACAGATACCTTAGTATAACAAATACCGTATTTTGTGAAAGTGCAAGTAGAAGGAATTAATGAAACTTAAAACTAACTTTGAAAGTCTTCCTGAGAAGGAATTTTTATAAATTAAAGCACACTACCTATAAATTTTTGTATATACCATCTGCATGGCTAAGTAGCAGAATAAAGAACGATTTCATATCACTCCTTCAAGGATGATCTAGAATTGCATGTGTAAGTTGAGAAATAGAGCGAACTGCGTGTGATAGATTGTATTGTATCCTTAATAGTCTAAATAATTTAATGATTTTTTTACTTTTGTCTGGAATTACATTTTTGGAAGTTGCTGAATGAGATTTATCTCTGAAATTTTATCCATGACTCTAAGGCTGATACTGCTTTTACTCAAGGTCTGGTTCTGAATAGAGATAGCTATTGAATGATTGTAGTTTCATTTCAGACTGCTTGTTCTGTGACAGTAGTTTTGTGCCATCTGCTTCTTGCACTTCTGAAATAGTTACTGAGATGGTATATTTTGTTTTAGACATTGATCTTTTTCAATATTGTTTCAGTATTAGATTCCTTCTTGTTTTGTTCAGTAAGTACCCCAATCTGATTAGACATCTCTTCTGCTTATATCATGTTAGATTGTGGTTTGAAACATAAAGTCACTTTTGTTTCCTCAGTTGAAAGAGAGCATAAAACAGAAGTATTAAATATTTACAGAGGCATCATTTTCAAAGTATTGTTTAAAAGGCATGCTCGATTAAGAAAAAAAGACAACTAATGTACTCTACAGCTTTGTTGTAATTATACCCTACATAAATAAAAGATTTTCGTTGTAATAAGCATAGACAGATTTACATTCAGAGTATGATCGGCCTTTTTCCTTTTTCCTTTGTTTTTCTCATTTCTGAGTTGAAAATTCTGAGTGTAGTCCTTCCTCTAGCAGAGGATCTCCATATATTTCTGTCATCCTCGTTGCTTTTGTATTTATCTTCTCTAATTCTGCCCTATCATTTTGAGTTGGGTAGCCATAAGTGAAGACTGATTTACTGTGCAATAGCATTGTTAAATTCCTTACTGGTTCATTTTCTATGAAACAACAACACCCTGTCTCCATTTTTAATATTGCTAGACCTGGAGCAATATTAGGGTCTAGCAATATTGAGCTGATATTCTTAAAGATTTACAGTCTCTAAGACCTCTTTCCTGAGAATGAATAGCTAATTTAGAACTACTTACTCCTTTCTTATTGTTAGTCTTGTCTTTTGTTTTCTGAGCAGCAGTTTCCCACTGAATTGTATTAGAACATTAGTACTACTAGTTTCATTATGCTCTGGGGAAAAAAAAAAATCCTAATATCTAATATAAATCTCCCCTCTGTCAGTTTAAACACATTTGTTCTGTCACTATCTGCCTGTGTACAAACTCAATCTCTGTCCTTTTTATAAGGTCCCTTTAAGTACTGGAGGACCACAGTGAGGTCTCCCCAAAGCGTTCTTTTCTCCAGGCTGAGCAAGCCCAGCTCCCTCAGCCTGTCTTCATAGGTGAGGTGCTCCAGCCCTCTGATCATCTTTGTGGCCTCCTTTGGACCCGTGTGAGCTGGTCCGTGCCTTTTTCTTTTTCTGATGACTCCATACCTGGATACAGTCCTCTAGATGGGGACTTACAAGGGCAGAGCAGAGGGGGACAATCACTTCCCTCTCCCTTGCTGGCCACCCCTCTTTTGATGCAGCCCAGTGTACAGTTGGCATTCATGGCTGCAAGAGCACACTGCTCTTGCATGCCAGCTTTTTATCGTATCCATACTCATGTCCAGCTTTTTCTCCACTCCAGATCCCCTATGTCCTTTTCCACAGAACTGCTCTCAGTATGTTTCTCTCCCAGTTTGAGCTCAAGGATGGGATTGCCCCAATCCAAGTTGCAGCAGCTTGCACTTGGCTTTGTTGAACTTCATAGGTTCGTGGGGACCACTTCTGAAGCCTGTCCAGGTCCCTCTGAATGGCATCCCTTCCTTCTGATGTATCAGCTGCACCACTCAGCTTGCTGTCAACTGCAAACTTGCAGAGGGTACATTCAAATCCATTGTCTATGTCATTGATAAAGATGTTGAAGAGCATCAATCCTAAGACAGACCCCTGGGAGACACCATCTCCAGCCTTCCCTGGACATAAAGCCATTGACCACAGCCTTTTGGCTACAACCGTTTGGCTAATTCTTAATCCACCATATAGAGTACTCTTGAAATCCATCTCTCTGGATAAGGATGTGGTGTGGAAGCTTGTCTGAGGCCTTACAGAAGTCCAGGTAGATGACAGTAGATCTCCAGTCACCTCCTTGTCTTGCATGTGCCTTAACATAGCTTCCAGGAGGATCTGTTCTGTGATCTTCCCAGGCACAGAGGTGTGGCTTGCCATACTTAACATGTTGTTGTTAACCTTGTTGTTCTAAGTGCACATCCAGTGGAGCATTGCTAGCTCTTCGGGAGTCTTAATTAGCTGAAACACTTCCTGATAGCAATTGCAATCAATTGCTGATCAGTTGCTGTTAGTTTCTCTGCCATAACTTTCTCAGTCCTTAGAGCACCTCTACATGTGGGGTTATTGATGGGGGGGCATCTCTTACAGGAGCATTATATTCATTTCAGCTGTAGACTTTCTCCTTTAGTTCATACCAAGTGGTTCTCGGTCATCTAAAAATCACTGTGGTTACACCCTAGCCTTGGGACTTCCCAGGGCACTCTTCATTTCTCTAACCTGTCTCTGTCTTGACTGCACCACATTTTCCTCCCATGGAAGAAAGCCCTGTGTAGGAAAAGTCATATTTTACTTCAGTAACTGCCATTTAGATACCACCTATATTAACTGGGATACATTAAAAAGAGCATGGCTGGCAGGTCAGGTGAGGTTATCCTCCCCCTCTACTCTGCTCTGGTGTGTCCACATTTGCACTACTGTGTCCAGTTCTGGGCTCCCAAGTTCAAAAAGACAGGGATCCCCTAGAAGGGGTCCAGCGGAGGGCCACAAAGATCATTAAGGTCCTGGAGCATCTCCTATATGAGGAAAGGCTGAGTAACCTGGGTCTATTCAGCCTGGGGAAAAGAAGACTGAGAGGGGATCTGATGAATATTTATAAATATCTAAAGGGAGGTAGGAGGCAAATGAATGAGGCCAGGCTCTTCTCTGTGGTGTGTAGTGAAAGGACAAGTAGTAATGGCCTAAAACTTATACATACGAAGTTCCATGCAAACACGTGAAAGAACTTATTAATGGCAGGGGTAACGGAGCACTGGAACAGGTTTCCCAGATGGAAATCCCATATTCCCTATGGAGATATTCAACCTGTCTGGGCACATACCTATGAGATGTACCATAGAGTACCTGCTTTAGCAGGGGGATTGGACTTGGTGATCTCTTGAGGTCCCTTCCTGCCTTCCTGTCCTGAGATTCTGTGATTCTGTAATTACAGATCTGAAATTCCCCTGGTCGGTTTTCATATGTGGAATATATGTTAGCCATAATTTCATCTACTCCTTAGAAGAACAATCTTTTTCTCACATTTCATGTCACAGCATAGGTCGGTAGTATAGGAGAGCTTCCCTTTGAAACTTTGCATCCAATCCATTCAAGAGGAACAGCACTTTTTAAATCTTAGCTTCAGTTCTTTTTTTTCTCTCTCTCCTTATAATTCTATGGGTTGAAAAGGGCCTATTTTCTTATAAAATATTTATTATTGCTTGGAATTCAGGAGCACCTAGTTTCATATGCTGTTTAGTCATCAGCTGCTGTTATAAAATGAGAAAAATTATTAACATGCTTGCTGTTTTGAGTATTTGGTTAATGCATCAGTTTTCAATGTTACAGGATGACATGTTAACAGGATATTAAGTTCCTTCTGCCTGTTTGCAATTTTCAATTTATTTTATTTCAGAAACCAATCACCATCAGTTGAGAAAGCAGAAAAGTGTATTACTAATCCTATGAAGTTCACGTAATCTCCATCGACTGTAACTGTAAAACTGTATTTTTAAAATTATATAAAAATGTATAAAACTGTAAAATTTAGTGTTCATTTCTTAAGGTATATAAAATGATTTATGAAAGATACCGTTGTATCTTTTCAACTGTAGTGAGTTGTGGTTGAATTAAGAAATGAAGTGAAGTAAAACAAAACCTCGCTACTTCTCAGTTTGATTCAAAGGAAATTTATCTGTGGTTTATTTTTCAGGCATTCTTTAAGATTTTCTTTAAGAAGTAGTAAAAAAAAAAAAAAAAAGCTAAACTGAGCGCCAGTAAAAAAAAAAAAAAAAAAAAAAAAGTTGAGAAATTTAAATAATAACATCTATTTCATTTAATTACCATAAGCCATAGGCTTAAAATACAACAGATAAAGTATGTTTTGGGGCTGTGACGGCATCTCTGATATTACTTCTGATGATATCAGTGTTACAGAATCACACACAATCACAGAACAGTGGGGGTTGGAATGGACCTCTGTAGACTGTCCAGTCCAACCCACTACTAAAGCAGATTCCCTACGGTAGGCCGCACAGGAAGGCAGGCTTGGGATATCTCCAGAGAAGACTACAGGCTCTCTGCTCAGCCTGTTCCAGTGCTGTGTCACCCCCAAAGTGAAGAATTGTTCCCTCATGTTTGTATGGAACTTCTTATGTTCTAGTCTGTGCCCATTGACCCTTGTCCCATCACTGGGCACTGCTGAAAAGAGCCTGTTAATACTACTATGAATAGTATCAAATTGCTGTCAGAACTCAAACGACCATTTGGTAACATGGAATTTTGCCATGAGGTATTGTAGGGTATTCTCTTTCCTTGTACGTAAGTCAAATTCACTCCTCTTAAACTATACTTGGCTTACTTGTAGCACAGGCCTGTACGTTGTAATAGGAGTTTTAGGAGAAATACAAAATTTTGAAGTATAATCTTATTCCAGCATGCTACAGCATGCGTAACAACTCAGTTTGACTTCTCTCATGGTAGCACTTAATACACTTGCAAGTAATTTATTTTTAGTCTTTCTAAGTACAGATAAATTGGATCAGGACCAGCATTAACTGTACTTAATGATAACTCTCAGTGCTTCTAGCACATTGTTGGTATTGGGACAGAAACTCATTGCACTGAGTGCAGAGCTCGGTGAAACAATTGTGAGAGGATCAACTTCAATTTGGTACTGGGGGGTCCACAGAAGAGATTTAGGGAGACAAAACAATTATGTTAATTTTAGGGCCAAACCAAACACTCTGAGAGTATTTTAAAAACTTTGGAAAGCTATCTTCATCAATGGAGCTGCAGACAGCTACGGAATTCACAGTGTGAAGATTTTGAAGTAAATAAGTGAATAAGCGACAAAGTTCTGATCGTGGAAAAACTGAGTGCAAAAATGGAAACACTTCTACAGTCTTGACTTTGCCAGCTGCTGCCATTTCTGCTATCAACAGTTTGTGTTTGGCTCTTCTACTATTCTAGAGCTTTTTAATTGCACCACTGACAGTGGAGATTTGTGGCCTTTTATGCTGAATACTGTTCTATCTCTTTGATAGAAAGACAGTTCTTGGCTGACAGTTCATATGCATAAAAGTGTGAAAGTAAAACTAAAAGAGTGGAAGGGTCAAGATAATTCTGAAAATTGTTTTGTGCAAGAATCAGCCATCTCTATGAAAATTAATGATCATTGGCACATTTTAGGAAAATGTTTTAAATAGAGGATGTATGTCAGTAGATAAAACTGTGTCACTTTTAGGTAAGTAATATGAAGCAGACTGAAACAAGATAAGATATTTTTGTTTTCCAGGAAAAAAAAAAAAAAAAAGGCAAAAAGTAAGGGGTAGCAGATTACTTTCTTAAACCAAGACCTTGGCATGTGTAGCTGTATCAAGGGGAAGGCACATGATGCTCTTAAAAGGAAGAAAGGATTGAAGGAAAAATATATGGGCTTTCAAGGTATAAATGCTAGAACATTTGAGAATTACACCATTACACTGCATCACAGAATGACAGCTACATTTTTCATACTTTTTACTCAGTGGGCTGGAGTACAGTCTAGAGATGTCTGAATAGCTTTAAACTGATGTTCAGCAGGGCAAATGTTCATGTGGTGCATTACCTGGGCAACCTGGTATCCATGGGAGGTGTTCCTAGCAGGCTGGAACTAGATGATCTTTAAGGTCCCTTCCAACCCAAGCCATTCTTGGGCTCTATGGTTCTATTGTTCTACAGCCCTGACTGTTGCCAAAGGCAGTCATTTTTGCCAGTTGTGGTATTTCATCACTGTGACGAAGCTTTCCTCAGACCTTCTAAAGCAGATTGGTTTTAAAAGTACATTTAGCGCCATCACTCAGCAATTTCTAAGATGTTTTCCATCTTTGATAAATGTAGGTTAATATTTTAATGCTGTATTTACCTTTAGCATGCATAATACATATTCACCTCTAGACTGCTGCATTTTTCTTTGGTTGATAAAATCTCATGTAAAACTCTTAACTCGCACTTTTTAATTTAGAACTGTGAGCAATGACGAGCTCTGAACAAAGCTCAGAAACTTCCTGAAGTTAGGGTATAATTAGGTGCAAATGAAGAAATATTGTTGCTATAAATAACAGGAATCTTAAACTTTATACTCTAATTGAACCCAAGTGATAATTCATGCTTTAATGAGTCAGTACATTTGCATGGTTTCTTTTACCCTCACAGCCATGAAGGAACAGATTCTGTAGCTGACCTGGCGGATGTTATTGTGGTTTTAAACAACTTCAGAAGCAAAATAATCAAAGTCCAAGTATGTAAAGAAAGATTTTTTTTTTTCGTCTGCACTATTTCTTTATATATGACTAATGCTCGCATGTTTTAGGCTATATTTAATTGGAAGTAATATACTGGAATATATCATTTAGATTTTGTAAATTTAAATAGAGAAGGGCGTGCAGATTAATGTAGTTAATTTGATCCAATTGGGTTATACTCATTGTGTGGGAGATTGTTAAATAGTTGTCTGCGTAACATAGGATTTGTCTCATCAAGTTTAAGGTGTTTAATACAGACGTGTAGTCTGAACTTGGTGCCTTAAACTCCCTCTCTGCTTAATAGAATGAGAAAGACAGTCCAGAGGACTGCTCATCCCAGCTCAAGTATTTATTTAAATATAAGGTGACCACCTCTTGAGGCATCCAGTTCTGCTCTGTGACTGGGGAGGGATTTGACATTAAGTCCAGCTACCGATGTGGAAGCTCAAATTAGATATGTTGAATTCTTTCCTCAGTTACCGTATGTGTGTAAACGAAATTACTTGGCTTTTGTTCTTAAATAATAACTAGAATATGCAAGCTCTGTCATTCAGTTAAACTGTAGAGTCACTTCACTGTTATTTAGAACATGGCTTCAGCAGCTAAGAAGACACCACGTGAAAAGAAGTCTGCAAGTGCTAGCTTAACAATAAAAACATGTGAAACTAACACTAGTTATAATATACTGAAGCAGTGCTTTGGAAGTTAGTTGTGTCTCAAAAATACTAATTCTAATCAAGGAAATAAAGGTCAGCAACCAAAACGAACATAGCACCTTTAGTTAGCCCATCAGTGAGACTACAGAAATTAGTTAACCTGTATCGTTGATTCAGTGACGGGTTGGTCACTTTCTCCTTTTGAAAGGTTTATGAGAATCACAGTTTTCCTTCAGATAAGTTCTGTACATGATTCAACACCCTACTGCCCTTCTGTCAGCTGATGGCTGGATTGCAGAACCATGGCAGGGTCTTCTGTAAAGGAGGAAAATGAGCTGTGATTCTGCTGACATTTAGTTTCTGTTAGAATAAAGAAGTACAGCGTGCTTGAACATGCTGTTTGGTTTATTCATCATTATTCATTTTTACATAATTGGTTACTTTGCTTCTTACTGTAGTAAGTTCTATACCGATCTTAAAAGTATGAGATGACAGTTTTACAGTTCAGGTTAATGCAGCTCAGTAATTATTTTACTGAGATAGGAACTGGGAAGCTGTTAGTCCACCATAAGATACGCCAGTTGAAATAGTAATTATTATCAACTAACCTCACAAATGACATGATTTTTTTTTTTTTTTTTAATGACTAGGTACAGAAAAAGCCTGATAAAATGAAGGAAGATCTCCTTACTGATGGAACAACAGAAAAAGGAAATCTGGAATCAGTTACAAGGTACAAATTAATTTGTTTTTAGAAGGGATCTAAACAGAAGAAAAATGTGAGGGGACACACTCCATCTGAGCTAGTCTTCTGCTCGGAAAACAGTTCTAAAGTGAATCTCCAACAGTATCAATCCATAACATAACCAGTTTGGTTTAGGCAGCCTCTGCTCTTCAGAAACCTATTAAAGTAGTGCTCTGAGGAGGACTGCAGCTATGATCCCTTCGCTCTATGTGCTAAAAGGCATATGCAGTTAAAGAACAATCCTTGGAATTTAAAGCAAGCAAAGAATACTGTGGAGCAGAAAAGGAAAAGCTCTGGACAACCTACCTTAAACCTGAGTTGCTATAGGGAGAGTAATTGAATGAATTTATGAAAAAAGTAAGGAAGAATTATGAAGAACACCTGGAAAATCCCATCACCACATACTGCTGAATGTTATTCCTTTACCTCATCATTTACTGTTGGTCACAATAAGGTACAGGGCTAAATGTGTGGTTTGACCTGATGTGGTCATCTTTAGGGTAATGTTCAGTATTTTAGAATATATATATTTAGTTCAAATATCATAGAATCATAGAATGGTTTGGGTTGGAAGGGACCTCAAGTTCCAACCCCCTGCCACATGCAGGGCCACCTATCCCCATATCTACTACTAGACCAGGTTGCCCAGGGCCCCATCCAACCTGGCCTTGAACACTGCCACAGACAGGGCATCCACAACCTCTCCGGGCAGCTTGTGCCAGCACCTCACCACTCTTGGTAAAGAAAAATTTGTTCTGAGTGAGTGGGTATGAGGTGTTATTTGCAAAAGACTCACTGAATCACAGAATGGATTGGGTTGGAAGGGACCTTAAAGACCATCAAGCTCCAACCCCCTGCTGTAGACATGGCTGCCACCCACTGGATCAGGCTGCTCAGATACTGGGTCAGGCCTTGAATGCCTCCAGGAATTGAGTAGAAGATTTTGGAATCATAACGATGTGTAATGGAAGTGAAATATGAGTGCATTCCATTAGGATATTTCTTCTGCGGATTTTCTAACTTCTCATTCTTTACAGCCTCAATTTTCTTGCTGTTAGATGTGTATCTTAGGTGATAATCCAGTTATTTTCTCAGGTTTTCAGAAATTTCACCAGAAGAGAAGGAAAATAAAAGTGATGTACTTAACATTTTTTCAGTCGCTTCAGGCCATCTGTATGAACGTTTTTTAAGGTGAGTAAAAGTTCATCCTAAAATAAGCAGCATAATGAAGCTGACCATCTTATCAAGGATGGGTGTGGGGGGAGATTTAAGAGGTAGAGCAAAAACTGCATGCACAAGCAAAGCAAAACAAGGCATTCATTCACTGCTTCTCATCAGCAGGCAGATGTACTGCCACTTCCAGGAAACAAAGGCTCGTCACACATAATGGTTAATTGAGAAGATAAATGCTATCATTCCAAGTGTCATCCCTTCCTCCCCCTTTACCCCAGTTTTATTACTATGCATGACACCATATGTGGGACATCTCTTTAGTCAGGTTAAGTCAGCTGTGCTGACTGTGTCCCCTCCCAGCTCCTTGTGCACCTCCAGCCCCCTCACTGGCAGGGCAGTACAAGAAGCTGAAAGTCCGTGTCTCTATGTAAGCACTGCTCAGCAACAATTAAAACATTTGTGTTATCACCACTATTTTCATCAAAAACTCAAAACAGGGCACCATACCAGCCATTATGAAGAAAATTAACTCTATCCCAGCCAAAGTCACAAGACATAAAGAAGGCCCAAATGCATATTTCTTTGAGAACAAGGTGTAGATAGATGTTCTAGAATTTCACTGTTCTTTGAAGAAAGAATATACTCTATGCTTGTCATGAGTGTCTGTGCTAAGTGTGAAGATAAACGATGAAGCTGAACCTCTCTTTATGAAGATGTAGCGGCAGTGATTTCATTAGAGTTTGTATCTATTTATGTTTATTCCAAAATATGGGTTCTACTATATGCTTACGTGTCCCTACTTCTCTTTAATATATCAGTGTTTATGAATTATGTAATAAGCAATGACTGCTTTGAAGGAACTCTTGCAGTATTGCCTGATCCATTCACCACTATATCTGTTACTTTTCTCATTCCTGTGAATGCTTGTCTACAGCTGTCATATCTAGTAATTTTCCTGCCCCATAATGGATTTTCACAATTCTTTTGTTTATGTCTGTTTGGAAAGCAGTATTTTGTATGTATTAATTTTTATTTCTTAGTAGTCTGACAGAGTTGGAGTGTCTGTGTTCTCTTTTTTTTTTTCCTTCAAACTTCAACGACTTTATTAAAGGGAAAGATTTGTTTATTTTAAAAGAGAGAAAACAAATTTTAAAATATATTTTTTTCCACATACCTGAACTTTTTGAAGTTATCAAGGGCTTTCTGAAGAGACTCTTAGCTTGAACTATGCTTTCTCTTTCTCATTGGTTTCCTTTTTGCAACCTATTAAACTTAACCAATGTATGCTAAAATATATCATCTCAGTAGCATAGTTAATATTAGGTATTAATCAGTATTCTTATTTTTTCAGTACCTCTCTCACAATAGAACTTATTAACAGATCCACATTTGAGACTGTTCTTTCTAATATTTCTTACTCAATATGGACTATATACATCCATCTCAAAGTGGTCTTGAACTCAAAACTTGCTGTTAAAAATATACAGAAATTTTGACTTAATTTGGGTTAAGAAAAGTTATGATTAGAAAGTTTTAGCCTCTTTGAAGTACAGTTGAAATATAATGACCTGTGTATATTCGTTTGTTTATTATAGACTTGTATTTCCACAGAATTATGATGCTTTCTGTTCTACGTCATACCAAAACGCCGGTTAAATTTTGGTTTCTGAAAAACTACCTCTCTCCAACATTTAAGGTATAGGAAACACCATTCTTTCAATAACTTTTCTTTAAAGTGTTAAATACTTAGGCAAATTACTATGAGAGTGGTGAGGTGCTGGAACAGGCTGCCCAGAGAGGCTGTGGATGCCCCGTCCCTGGAAGTGTTCAAGGCCAGGTTGGATGGGGCTCTGAGCAGCCTGGTCTAGGATTAAATGGGGAGGTTGGTGGCCCTGCCTGTGGTGGGGGGTTGGAGATTCATGATCCTTGAGGTCTCTTCCAACCTGGGCCATTCTGTGATTCTGTGAAATTATTACCATTGAGTAATCAGATAATTAAAAATTAAGTTTTACAGTTGGAAATGACATCATGTGTAAACAACTTCTTTTCTGGAGCCCAAATCCCAACGCTAGATTATAATTTATTCTGTTCTGATGGACTCAGTGAGCTTGAAAGAAATGGTTTTTATATTTTTATAGCTGAGGATTCTGCTAAAATGAAAGAAACTTTCACAGTTGATGTGATTAATAAGGCCAACAGAGATACAACTGTGTTGCAGCATTTCCTCCATCACCTTCTGCCTCTTTGCATGTCATATACATGTGCAACTTATAGTTTCTGAATCTTGTTCTAGGATGTTATCCCTCACATGGCTAAGAAGTACGGATTCAAGTACGAGTTAGTACAGTATAAGTGGCCCCGCTGGCTTTATCAGCAGACAGAAAAGCAAAGAATTATTTGGGGCTACAAAATCCTTTTTTTGGATGTTCTTTTCCCTTTGGCTGTAGATAAAATAATCTTTGTTGATGCTGACCAGGTAAGAGAAAACAATATTATATAAATGTATGAGGACTTTGTTTTGTTTTAATTGATCCATTTTATTTCCCTCTGGCCATTTTATTCAAATGTTGGTCTCCCAGGACTGTAGCAGTTGTACAAGCAGAACCAGTAGTGTTGCAGAACATGGAACAAAACAATTTTGCTTGTCTTTAGTCATGTAGAAATTAAGAGGCTCATCACACTGAGTGCTGTAAATTATTTCTATTGCCTGTGGATAGACGAAGGAACTTGGAGAGGTAAGTATGATCTTAAAGGTGCATTTCACCTTAGGTATATTGGAGTGATTCAGACTCTGGGCTGATTACGAGCAGACTCCACTGGCTATGGAAGGTGTCTGAGATGATGAGGTCAGACAATTCGACCTAATCCTCTATTTATGGATGGAATTTTTGAGTTGAATCCTGTCTCTTTTATTCTTGAATTTGTCTGCAGTCTTTCACTCAGAAATTACCATTGTATCATATACTGAAAGGCAATGTACTGCCTCAGAGAATATATCAAAGAGTCTGTCACGTGGTTATCAAAAATCTCAGACAAATGTGCTGTATTTTGTTACTTTTCCAAAGCTAAGAGGGATAAATTAAATTTAAGTATAGCAACGCACATCTTAAAAACCGTACTGAATTGTGAAAGTATAACTTTCATCATACTTTTAAATTATAAAAATAAATGTAATTTTATTCTTATTTAGATTGTGAGAAGTGACCTGAAAGAACTCAGAGATCTCGATCTGAAGGGAGCTCCTTACGGATACACGCCTTTCTGTGACAGCCGTAAGGAGATGGATGGGTACCGTTTCTGGAAATCAGGATACTGGGCATCACATCTTGGGAAGAAGAAGTACCATATTAGGTAGGAGAACTCCTGCATATTTTCATCAAGTTTGTAGAACTGATTAAAATCTGGCTCTTGATATTGACCACTGAGGCATTCACAAGCAATTACCTTGTAGCCTTTCTCAAGAAGAGATGAATTCATCTGAATTCAGATGATGTATGGTAATAGCTTCAGCTATTTGCTTTAAATAATATCCTTTTAGCATGTGAACAGTTTCAGGTTTCTTGTCACTTCTTGATTAATGTTACGAAGAAGGATATGAAACTGCAGAAGTCTTGATGTATATTTTTTCTTTGCAGTGCCTTATATGTTGTGGATCTTAAGAAGTTCAGAAAGATTGCAGCAGGAGATAGGCTTCGGGGTCAGTACCAGGCTCTTAGTCAAGATCCAAACAGTCTGTCAAATCTAGATCAGGTATATGTGGGCTTAAGCAATTAAGCTTTTGTTTTCTTGATCTCTCTCAAAATGCATGGAATTATTGCATCTCAATATACGTTTTATAATTCTGAAGAATATTTAGCTTTTTTTTTCCCCTCTATTTCTTCTGTTTTTCTATTAATGTTAATTTAACTTACCTAAGCTAAGTGCTAATGCATTCTGGTGGTTGCTGTACATGGTCACCATGGGTTGACGATGGTCTTTTTTTATGTAACTCCACCAATTTTTAAAGCTAGGTGGGTTAAGTTAGGGTACAAATCACGGGTGTGTATATAGATTCCAGATATGCAGAACTTTCTTCAACTTAGTCTCTTCTTCTCTAGTACAGACTCCTTAGCTCAGTGGAAGATTGATAATACAGCTGATTACAGCTGTAATAATACATATGATTTCTCCCTGAGTAAATATTGCTTTTTACTTATGTCCGTCGGTGAATTTCAGGAGGCTTCAAAAGGAAGGTTGTAATTGCATTTGTAAAGGTAGAATTACTAAAAGCACTAAAGGTTTATTATCTGCCTACAACAGTAAAGGGATCTCTGAGTAGAAAAGCCCACATCTCTCACTGCCTGTATTGTTTTTCCCATAAATAGATAAGTAAAAATAAAATTAGCCATTCTTATGGTACTGGACAAAGAAAAGTGGAAACACACCTACACTACTAACAGGGACTAAACAGAACACAAGGAGTTAGAGCAGCCTTCATCTGTGACTGAGAAGATCAGAAGATTGATATAATAGCAACAGTTGGGCATTAACTTATAAAACTTGGAACAGTAAAATGAATTGCTGGCTCCTGCACTTGGAGTGTCCTGATGTGATGAGCTGTATGCTTTTCAAACATAGTCTTATCCACACGTACAGTGTATCTTTCAGAAAGACCTTCAAGATTCTGAAGCTGGTCACAAGTCTTCTAACATTATGCCACTTCTTAGAAATAGTCATTAGTTTTATGTAATGTCTTCACAACAGTAAGAAAGTGCATCTTCCAGTTTTGAGATTCTTACGTTTTCAACAACAGCTTTAATAGCTGATAGCCTTACAACAATAATTTAATTACACCAATAGCTGATAGCCTTAATGCAGAAGTTGGTTGGATCCCATCAAAAGCCATTCATACCCTTCCCTTGGCACATCAGTACTGAGAGCAGACATTGAGGTAGCTAAATCTTGGCAGCATGGAATTGGAATTATCGTGGAAAGGGAGATATTTCAAAGTACTATTTTCATACTAATTTCCTTTTGATAGTATTGGTAGGAATCACCTCCTGGCTCCCTTTACCCCAAATACAGCATCATTCCTAGAAATAGAAACTGCAGTGTGATATATTTTTCCCAAGCCCTGGAGAGTGTGTATCTACTGGTGAATTAAGACATCTACTGTTAAAATATCTGACTGGAGTTCTGCCTGCCCTTCTCAAAGAATAACCTCTGCTAGTTTACCAGTAGTGTGACACACTTGGGCCTGCTGCCTTCACGGGTGCTTGTTAGGGGTATTAGGAGTTGGACTTGATGATCTCTGGAGGTCCCTTCCAACCCCTACAATTCTGTGATTCTGTGGTACGCTGACATAAACCACAAAATAGAAGTAGAGAGAGTGGGCAAAAAATGTACTTTTAAATGACAAAGAAAGACAGTAAGAATGGATAGAGAGAAAAATTACACATAGTGAAAGCTAGACTTCCAGTACAGCATATTGAACTGTATTGTTGAAAGAGAAGCCTAAAGCGTAAAGCAATAGCTGTGTAAAGATGAAAAAACAATTGGCAAATATTTATAGTAAATAGCATTTCATTAAAACAATTGGTAATTAAGCATCTTGTTCTTCACTTGCAGAATTACAGTCAGTAATCATGTAATAGCAAAATGTAATAGCAGAATATTTTATGAAGAGAAAATTTTTCTTTTTTTTCCTAAAGTGAGATTTTATTTTCTAGTATTTGCTTCTGTATATTTAAAATCCTGGATCTAGCAGTTGTCTCTCTACTTATTAAATAACTTCTAAGTTCACATCTTTTAGACCTGTAATACTAACGTAGGAATTGTGATTTCATTTAGTAAGCCAAAGAGACCCAACAGAAAAACCACTTCTCCCTTGAAATTGAGGTGACAATAAAACACTTGATTCCTTATATTCATAGAATTGAGGTTTTCAAAAAAAAAAAAAAAAAAGGAAACATTTAAATTAACATTTAAACATCTTGACTCATTATACACTAAATGGAAGTACTTTTTTTCCATGGTAATGTCTATATTTGAATTAAGTTATATGCTTCTTATAGCACGGCTACACATACTATTTTATTCTGTCACATTTAGCAGTGTGATTTGGCAAAGTGAAACCCAACTGCTACTTACTTGAGTACTGACATTTCTTAAATGTAATGTAAGGGTTGTGCATATGAAGGAGCTTACGAAAGGATCTACAGCGTACACTTGTTATTTTTAACTATGGGCAGAAAACCTGTACTGTACGGCTGCCTGGGATTTTTCTCTTTTGTAAACACTATTCCAACACGATATTAGCTCCGTGTTTTCACAGTGAGAAGGCTAAAGTTAGAGTAGTGCCATAATTCCACATAACATGGTTTTGAGCTCTTTTTTTCTGTAAATGTGAGGAGTGGAAATATGGTTAAGATATGCTGTAAAAATTTCACTCAACCTAATTCTGCTCAGTAGTATTTAAAGCATGGCATGCAGTATCTGAGCTGTGGACATTACTTATGCCAACTAAGGACAAACAGACATAAGTTGAAGAAAAAATGTTCTTGACATATGAGAGGTGGAATTGGCCAGCTAAGTTTTAAATTACAAAAGAGCCAGGTGAGCACTCACTTAGAAGGAAACAGAAAAAATTGCAAAAATCATAGAATCCCCAAGGTTGGAAAAGACCTCTAAGATCACCCCATCCAACCGTCCACCTACCACCAATATTTCCCACTAAACCATGTCCCTCAGTACAACATCTCAATGTTTCTTGAACACCTCCAGGGTCGGTGAGTTCACCACCTCCCTGGGCAGCCCATTCCAGTGCCTGACCGCTCTCTCAGAGAAGTAGTATTTCCTAATGTCCAGCCTGAATCTTCCCTGGCACAAATTGAGGCCGTTCCCTCTAGTTCTATCACAACATTAAATGGGAGAGCAGGCCAACTCCCACCTCACCACATGTAACAATGGTAACAAATGGTTAACAAACAAAAATATTCTCTGGAATGCCTTATAAGTAATTGCTTGATAGTCAGCTACATCAAAATTCAGTGCTAATTCATGATTTTACAAACTTGTGCAGGATCTTCCCAATAATATGATCCATCAAGTAGCTATCAAGTCTCTCCCTCAAGAATGGCTTTGGTGTGAAACCTGGTGTGATGACGAATCTAAGAAAAAGGCTAAAACAATAGACTTGGTGAGTTGACTTTGAGTTAAATTAGTTTTATAGATTAAAAAATTGATTACAGTTTCTGTGGCTTTTGAGATAAACTTATTTTTGATATCATGGAGCCAGCCTTGCTGGAGGGTATTGGAGCACTGGGCTGCTTTTGATAAATACCTGAATATATACAATTTCTTCTTTCCTCCAGCACCTCTCCCGTGTGCTCTGTAGCAAATTTGCTTATGTTGAAGCTGAAAACTTTGCCTGAAAATGAAGAGTTGCTATCTCTAACTGGATAGGAGCTGGGTTTTTTTACTCCTGTACTTGTATTTCGCCCCTATTCCTCCATATTCAGCCATATTATTGGAACTCTACTGAAGTACTGCAAACTCTGAGTATTGTGTGCTGCTACCTCTGCTGAACCCGTTGTTGCAGAGGAATAGTATATTATGGCTCTTTTCTCTGTCCATTTCACCACTATAAACTGAAGATAAAGCATAGCTTAAAAATCATAAAGCTGAGGAGACATACCCACATTTAGAAAGAAGGAAGCATCTCTCTTTGGGAAACAGAGTGAAAAAGTTCTGCTCTGCCATTATTTCCCCCATTCCATTTTCCCCCTCTTGTTCATTTCTTGTCAACCCGCTCTGTGTGAGTGAAACTTTGCAGCCATAATTCTGAACAAAAAAAAAAGGCAATTGGAATCTGGTGCAAATATTCAGTATGTAAATAACTCATTTTATGCCTATATAGTTAAAATAAGCTTTTTTTTTTGTGCACTAAACATGGGTAATCTCTGTTCTAGAAAATGATATTATAAATGTTGACAAAAACACTTGTTAAGTGTGAGATATAACTGAGAACAAAGAAACGTGTTGGAGACAAGACGTTTGGAGACAAGACTCTGGGCTGCTGAGAAATGCCTCTTACTATAAAATATGAAAATTTTAGCCAGATAATGGTGACTAGGAAATGTGATAAGTAGCACTTCTCTGCAAAATATTTAAGATGTTTTGTGTGTTGTTGACTTTTTACTACACTAAACTCTTTGCCAAGGTTCATGATTTGCTGCAGTTTCTGTCTGAAGCTTATTTCTCACATTGGAGTTATTCTGCAGACCATTTTTAAACACTCGGGTTGTTGTCCTAATCAACATACGGTTACCTGGCTAGTTTTTAACAGTAATGTTTGGTGTTCTGGTGTGTATCTTCAGTGACACTGAGGAGGTGATGACTTACAGTTCCTTGGGAAGGTATTATTTTCGCATTGGCTTTGTTTACATTCACTGTATTTTAAACTTTCAGTGCAACAATCCCCAAACCAAAGAACCAAAATTAGAGGCTGCTGCTCGAATAGTTCCTGAATGGGTTGACTATGACACTGAGATTCGGAATTTAATACAGCAGATTGAGAAGGAGAAGAAAAGTAAAAAGTCATTCTCTAAAAAAGGTAATTTACATTCATATTTATCTGTCACTTCTTTCAAATACTTTCTTTGAAGTGAAGGTTGGGGTCAGTAGGCATGTAAGTTGAGTTGTATTTTAATAATTTTCCATCCTCTATGAGAAATGGTCTGGGTTTTAAGAGTCGTGTGATGCTTCTTTACATGGGAGTATGCAAAGATATGCTAAGATGAAACAAGCCATTTGTTCCATGCTGGAGTCCGAGAGGACAAAATTTTCAAGTACATAAGCTTTTTATTTCATATCGCTGCTCTTTCTTCTTAATGCTGTTCAGCAAGTGTAAATTCACAGTATAGATGTGGAAGATTTCTAAAGTAAAGGACAATGGCTATTCGGAAGGGTACCTTAGTATGGGTAGAAAGGTGCAATGAGTACGGTTGGACTTCCAACTAAAACTAAGGACTTCCAAACATGGAACCATGAAGATAACTGAAGTCCGCTGTTTGGGAAGTGCCACTTGTCTCAGCTTCTGTGCTCTGGCCTCACCTATGCCATCCTTTTCACTCCTGACTGAGCAGAACATTCTCCTTCACTTTGTGCTCCCCGGCTAGCAGTCAGTCTCCCCCTCCTTTAGATGTTACTCCCCTTCTACAGAAATGTCCATGTCCCATCTGCTTGTCCAGTATGTTTCTCTCTATTCAGACTAAAGTTTTCCTGCTCGTATTATTCTCCAGTCTTGAGTCACAGAACAAATTCCTTTCTCATTACGAAGAATTCCGAGTAGTTGTTATTTATTTGTGAAATCTTTGGCCAGCTTGTGGCAAGGCTCTAAAAATGAAGTTCATGTCATTGAATTGTTTTGGCAGCACCAAGGCAGGAAAGGGCTTTCTCCATGTTTTACAAAACTAGTCGTTACGTTTCTACATGCTTGGGGTTTTTTTAACGATTTTTTTCCTTTCATTACAGGTTTTAAGCACGATGAACTTTAGCACAGCCTGTAAAGAAGTGATGGTGACAGCGTAGTGTCTCGTGCAAAAGATGGAGCGGAAGCCATGGAAGTTGCCTTGGCGCTGTTTGTAACATTCTTTAATGTGAAGTGAAAAATTTTGTAACTTATGGTGTTATTTAAAGAGTTCTACATAAGAAACAGAGACCAGAAGGGAGAAATCCACAGGTACTTGGTTTTATTTAAGTCAGCGTAGATTTACTTTCATTGTTTTTCTTTTCCTTCTCCAGAAGACAATCTGCCCAGAGGATTTTAGAGTATAAAGAATGATATATTCAGCTCTTCAAAGATGCACTGCCTCAGCAATTGGGAAGTGGGAGGCGGCACTAAATAGTTACATGAAAACTGTTTTATGCAAATTGCATTCATTTAGTCTAATGTATTTAAACACAAAGAATTTTGGTTATACATCCATAGTTTTTTTCCTGGAGGAATGCTGTGGTCACAGGACAAATTCTCATTGGAGCCAAGATACGATATAAAAAAACAGGTCGGGTAATTTAGACCACACAGATCCAACTTTGAAGCTTCCCAAAGTCAGGAATGTAATTTTCTATTCATCATGCAGGATTGCTGCCCTTTTAACTAATTTGAAAGAATCCCTTTTGATTCTTGGGCTCCCTTTGTCACTCAAATAGTATGGCATTATATTCCATTATGTGGTTTTGGTTAAGATAGGTCAGAAGGTCTGTGCCTGAGAGCTGTTTCCACTCAGTTTTGAGTATCACTATTCTGTTCAGAGTTTAAAGTAATAAAACACTTGACTTATTTTTCACTCTCAGTGGTGTCTACTGTTATTTTATCAATACTCACTCAAAAAACTGTTGCTCGAATGGGCCGTCAATACATTTTGATTGCATAAAAACTGCAGTGAAAAATTCTGGCAGTACGCACTTGCAAATAGGAAAATTTATCTATGAAACTGATGTCTAGTGCCTTAAGTACATGTCATCTTGTTTAGTTTGTGCTAGTTTCAAAGCAGACTGGATATAACCACAAACTCTTCCACGAACGGCTTAATGTAGTCTTTCAGTCTAAGTGCTTGTAATTATAAAAGATAATGTAATTTGCACTAAGTGGGTAAATCCATCGTGAGTTGCATATCTCTGTACCTGTAAATAAGAGCATAAAGGGTAAGAAAAATGGAGCACATTTCGTATGCAGTCATTGTGCTCAGGTGTAGGTTACTTGAAATTGCTTCCCATAAGTGTGGGTATTTATAATCTATTTATAATGCTTTCCTGACATTTCTCAAGTCTCAGTAATACGAACCATGCCCATGTTTTTACAGGCACTTATATATTACGTTGTATTACCTTTCTGCGTTTTGAATAGCAGTTCTAATGTCGGTATGGATTTTCAGAGGTCTGTTGTGGGCATTCTCTTTGTTTGAAGTACCCAATGGAATATTCCCTGTGTAATCCAGCAGTGTTAATCAATCAGCCAATACCAATTTCCATTCTCTCTCTGTCACTCCAACGTTTGTTTTGTTGCTCATGACAAGTTCTCATGACAAGTAACATAATCCAGAACACCACTGGACAGGAAGTCAAACATGTTGGAACCTCACAGAACATAACTACATACGCCGGCGCTTCTCCAACACTGATGGACTTCTTACTGTCTTCGTCCTGCAGTTACTACTATACAGTCGCTGTGTAACAGGGAAACAACTGTCACTCCCTCTGTGAAGGGAAAAACCATCAGTGATCTGCTTCATCACTGTTTTTTGGCCAACACTTACAGCATGAACCTTCACTCTGCAGCTCCATTTCGCATCAGTATGAACGTGAGCCTGGAAGCTGACGGGCCTTTGTCTGTCAGAAACCCCAATTCTCTTTAATTGTGATTTTCTGTGCAGGCAGTCTCTGTTAAGCAGTATAAAAAGCGGATCTCTCACGCACTGATTCACTGCTCGTGACATCTATTGCATCCTTTTTAAAACTTGGAGTCCTCCTGCGTGCTTTGTAAAAGAAACCCCTCTTTACATGCTATTTTCTTGAGATTACTGAAACTACTAGAATTTCTCAGAACTGTAATTTGCTGGAGATACTTCAAAGATTTAATAGTTTTCATGCCATTTTCTACAGTGTTGTCCTTACCTGTAAAAAAAAAAAGTTTTTTGAGCAGGTAGGGATGTTTTAAAGAAAAGCTTTTTTTTTGTGAAGTGATGCGTTTGCTTATAAAACAGAGAGGTCCAGCAAGTACAGTAACTGCTTGTTAAGTCTCCTTGAAGCAGCACTTTGAATCGCTGTACTTTTAATACTAGCACAGAGGATATGTGCTAGTATGTATATGCTGTACAAAATACTAAATACGTCATTAAAAGAAAAAAGCACTGTTTTCTCCCATGTTGCATTATGCAATGAGCATTAAATGCTTGGTTAATGTTAATGAGCTCGCTTCTAGCTTTGTAGAGTCAGAGAATGCCTATTTACCCTATTTACTGATGGGGTAATGTTATCTTATTTTCTTCTATTGGATCAAATCCTTCATCAGTTTAACCCAGCACCAAGGCTGTCACAGAGGTTAGCACTCAGCACTGGAAACTCACAGTGCCAGGTGTGGGAGAACCGCATTTTCAGCAGTTTTCTAATTGTGGAAAATTTGGGACAGTGGGATGCCATGGAGAAAGCACTGCTTTTCCTACTGCCTCTTATTCAGGATTTGTGGTTGGAGTGACACACTGACTCCTTTGTTGCCATGAGAATACTCCCATGCAGAAGACTGGTTTGGGCTCCTGGCACAGCAGGCATTGCCCTGCTGGCTGCTGGACACATCCCAGAAGGCTCCTGCAGAGGGGAGGAGTCTCTTGCAAGGCTACCTCTTAAACTCACATCTGTTAGCTAATACTTCATTCTGTGTTTCAGACAGACTCGAGCTGTGCCTCAGCAGTGCTTTCGGGCATTTCTCAGCTTCCTCTGATGAAAGTCTGGTTTGTGAATTCGTCACTTGATGGCACAGCTCAAGCAGTTACAGCCATAATCAGCGTGGCTGTACCTACATCTCTCTCTACTACCGGAGTGTTCAGTCCCATTTGAATTCCCACTCCTTCAGATGAAAGAAACATCCTGGCAGCCTCTCACCGGCCGTTGCCAACTCACATAAATAGCTTCTTCCTGCTGCCCTCCTAAGTGCAGTGCTCCTCTACCACATTCTGGGCTCTGATGACTGCACGATGTGGATGTGCAGATTGGTTGGGAAGTGCCTTATACTAAACACAGAGCATTATTTACATGGGATAGCTTAAAAACATAATCAGTCGCTGCTGTGCTCAGTGACTTGTGGGTTTGGTGGGTTTTTTTGTTTGTTCGTTTTGTTTTTGTTTTTAATACCTGAAGACATACAAGAAAAAGGAGAAGAGAAACTATAGGATTAATTAGTTACATGGTTGCTGAACTTTAATTATCAGATAATTATTTTCTGCCTTTACCTGAGATGATAGTTCTATACAGATGGATTCATTTATATAAAGTTTCAGGCCTGAAAGCATTCAGTCTCTATTTCAACTTACCCTGGAGGCACTGCTCTGTAAAATCAGTTTCCCAGCCTGGCTCCATTTACTTGTAACTCTGATAGCCCTCTGAGGGCAGGGGCTGCTCAGTGCTGCCACAGAGAGCAGAGCTCAACGCTACCCCTCCGCTCCCTGTGAGGAGCTGCAGCTGCCACGAGGCCTCCCCTCAGCTCCTCTGCTGTGCGCTGAGCACACCCAGGGCCCTCAGCCACTCTTCAAACACCCTGTCCTCCAGCATTTCCTCCATCGTCATAGCCCTTCACTGGCTGCACGCTAATAGCTTTATGTCCTTACATCGTGGCCCCAGAGCTGCACCCAGTGCTGGAGGTGAGGCCGCAGAGCACAGCAGGACAACCCCAGCCCTCAGCTGGCATTGCTAGGCCTGACGCACCCCAGTCTTGTGTTTACTCCTTCAACTCCATTAACTCTGTTAACTCAGCCCTATTACAATGCCTTGTTGATGCCTGATACCCACAGAACACCTTTCAACACTGGAGAGCAGGATGAGGAAAGAAGGGCAGACACACACACACACCCCTACACACACGCATACACACTGCACTGCTTTCTTGTCATCATAAATATCTTTATTGTGAAAAATACCATAAAATAATTCCCACCGTTCTAGAAAAAAAACAGTTCTTGCTTTTTAGATTTATAAAGACATCATTTGAGACATTTGATAGATCTCCGGCTACCATTACTTATCCTTCTTAAAACAAAACCGCTACTTCAAAATCTGCAGTGGGCAAAGAGAAGATTCTCCCGTACTTCTTCTTTTATGGACAAGTGTGTGTATTACAGAGCAAACAAACCATACCTTACAGTAAGGCACTTTTAAATACAACCAACCTGCTCCGCTATACTGGCTGATGCCCAGCAAAGCTCCTACAAATCACAGCCCAAAACAGAAGAGTGATTCTTATTCCAAGCACCGCTCTGGAGGCCGAAATGATAACAAGCTTTTGCTTTTATTATGTATTTTTTTTTAAGCTAACAGGTTTTCTGTCACAAGTCCAAGCTCTTAGGTTTATAATTCACTCTGCATCCTGTTTAATACTGATTTACAGCGCATCAGTACTAAGCATACCTCAAAGCAAGATAAGCCACAGCTCCCCTCCTTCATTATAAAACAAGTTGGGAAGTGGTTGAGACAAACTGCAAGACAACTCAACATAGAAAGTGTGCATCTCCACAGAGGCCCATTGCTGTAATGATGCTTCATGCGCCATCTCAGGCTTCACAAACTACCGAGGCTGATTTCAATGTTCAGTTACTGAACATTATTGCACTACAGACACCCATTATAAATAAAAAGGTGAATTTGGCTTCCTCGTACATGGCGTGCGCTGTCAGCGCTCAGTGTGGTACCACCACTCGTTTGCTGAAGTCACGTCAGGAAATGCATGGCTGCATCTGAAAATCCTTGATTCCTAACAGCTTCTCCTTTCTCTTTAGGCACTGCGTTGTCTTTTTGTGCTGTCAGAAGTACCTCAGAGCTCACAGCCAGCATCTGCTCTCTTAGCAGCGCTGGTGCTAACGTGTGCGTGAACAGCAGCTGCTTGGTACCAGAAAAGCCTCATTCTCCATCGTCATCTTTTTTTCTTCTTCATCTTTCAAGACAAGAGATATCTATGAACAGCATTCAAGCATTAATCGTCTCCCACTGACTGGATTCAAGCATTCCCCCTAAAAAATAGGCAGTTTTCCCCACTTAAATATCAAATTAAACATAGTCCTTTCTGTTCCTGACTGCTTCCACACTACAGAAGCATCTGCTGCATTAGAGAAAGGAATATGCACAGCACTGATACCAACTCCTTATATGAACAGTTTACCTACGAGGGACCAGCTTATTCCTATCCAAAAAGAAAAAAAATTAATCTCTCAGCCATAGCTTTTAAAACAGAGGAGGAAGAATGGTAAGAACAAAAAGCTGCACGAGGGCAGTCCTTCCACATGTCCTATTTGTAGCACTCCTCCAGCACAGACTGACCAGCTGTGGTATTTACTGTGACCTCCTGCAGCTGAACACAGCTTTAACTACAAAATCAACCAAACGATTACACTGCTCATTAAGGAGTATTTAATCCAGCCCCTCCTGTACCACCTTGCTTGCTGTAGAACTGCTGACACCAGGCAGCGGCCAGCACACCACCACACAGCTGCATGCCATGGGCCCTTGGCTCTGCTGCACCACAACCAGGGGCTGTGGCTCAGAATGGGACTCAACTTTTGCTCATGGTGAGCAAAAACACGTGTAGGAGAGCTGCCTGGACCAGCCAGCACCACAGTATCTGGGCATGGGCTGTGCAGTGAGCTCCTATGCCTGGGCCCATGGTCCAACAAGAGCCCCAGTGATCTCACAAAGGCGCAAGCAGCATCCTGATCATCCTCTACTGAGTTTAAACAGAAACGCTTCAGAAGTGTGAAAAGCAGAAGCCAAACTTCTAAGTCATTCAACTTGAAGATATCTGATGCTGAACTTTAATAGGATGCCGCAGTGCTTTTGTGCCACCAACTACTGGAAACCCCCACACGCACTCTTCATCAGCCTGAAGATAAATTTCTGCTGACCAAACGCCGGCCTTTAAATTGCTGTTGAAAAAAGAACACTTTCCAAAGCCACCGTTTGGTCTGTGAAGTACCTGAGGCAGCAGAAAAGGGCTGTGCTTCAAAAGCAACCGCACCTACAGTAATTAAAAATATATATGCATACACTTTCAGATAGATTTCATTTGCTTTGTTTGACTGAGGTTGCTCATGCTCTTAAACGCCACAAACTGAAGTGAGAGAAGATCCCTATTGACTGATTATAGCTTTCCAGTTAAAGTTCCAGTCAGTCAATTAAAGAATTGTAATGTTTTGCATTCTAAGAACGCAACTGCTGGTGAAACTCATCAGTAATTTCAACACATGAATGAGAAGACCACCTCACCTGCAGCAGCTGCAGCCCTACCTCACACAGTTCCCACCTCACACAGTTCCATCATCGCACTGCTTCAGTTTTGCCCACGTAGAGAGAACTACCCGAGACTTCTGGCCAATGCAAACTCAGACCAGGTACACGGGCAGCTGTTTTTGCAGCACGGTGGCTGTTACACAAAACATAAAATGGCTTCCAAACTACTTCACCATTAATTCACCGTGGCACCACCTGACAGAAAGGAAGTTGTACCACATGGGGAAGGCGACAGCTCACACTTTATTCCTGCAGTTCACTCACAGTCACCTCACAACCTGCACTGGTTCAGAGTTTACGGACAGAGAAGAAACAGACTGCTGCACAGGGGGGGAATGTCACATTGTGCTGCTTTGCCCAGATCTCAACCAAATACTCTGCTGAAGTGCAAACTCCTCAAAAGTGATGCTTAAACATTTGGAATCACAGCAACAGTCTCCTTGAAAAAAAATAAAACAGATTTTTTTTTTTAAATAAGGTCAGCAGGCATTTTCAATATCATCACTTGCAAGTGATCCTATTTGTAAGAGATTGCTGGGGCTCAGTCAGTATGCAGCCTCTTCCCCTCCCTATGGCACTGCCCACAGTAATACAACGGGTGGTCATGACGGCTTCCTTTGAAGAATACTGAGAAATGGATCGTTCTGCTGAGCACAATGACAATTTGTTAACGTAGAGACTATTGTAACTACCCTTTCCACATCTATTAGGCCCCAATTCAAAGAAATATTTACATGCATTTTTACCTGTAAGCATATACTTGAGTCCTAAAGCTGCATTTAAGTGTTGTCCTAAATAGCCTCTTACTGTTTATTCCTATGGATGGAAAAAACATCTCCCGCATATCCACAACAAATATATAGGCAGTAACAAAACCCTTATTCATTCAACCTCCCCCCAACCAATATAAGCTTCTCAAGCTCACCACAAATTTGCTTTAAATACTAAAAGAAAGAAGTAGCTTTCTTCTAGTGCAGTAAGACTCTGGGTTAAGGACAACGTTAGAAATTAAGATTTTGGGTCTTGAACTGAGAGAGTTTTTATTCTTTTGAACAAATTAAGTAAAAAACAGCAGCAGCCACCTGAAACAGTCCTGGCTCTAACTGAAGTGAAATTTGAATGTAAATGGTCCTCCTCCAGAACCAAAGGGGTTGAATCCTTGCCACGTGTTCCAGTTCCTGTGGAAGGGGTTGCCCCCACCCTGCTGACTCTCTGCATCCAGGGGGTCCTCTCCTGCGTCAAATTTCCGCCTCATTTCTGCAGGAAACAAAACCAAGGTGAAATGAAGGCACTACAGTGAGGGCAGCAACTCAAAGTATCGCTGATGACCAATGAGTGACCAGAATCGCTTTTCTTGCCCAGTGGGGTTGACATCAGAAACAGCGTCAAGGAGAAACTGGATGAACACTCCCTGAAAATAACAGTACCAAACACTTCCAGGCTATAAAACCTCTGTTTATGTACACAATTACAAACAAAGATTGCATTAACACAGAAAAAGGCTTTCTACTAACAGTAAGTTAGCAGAGTTCAGTCAATGCAGTTCAGTCTTTGACCCCTCCCTCTCAAGAAAGTCTGAGCCACACAGCTCAAGAAAGTCTCCACACCACAGAGTCACTGCGTTCCCCACTTTCTTTCCACCCCCAAACCATGCCAGACTTGATCTAAATTCAGTTTGCATCAGAAAGAGATACATTTGAAATAATAATTTTTAAAGTTCATTTTAAACAAAAGGCACTGAAACATAACAAATAGTTCCAGGATTTTATCTTCACACAACGGACTGAATGCAAGTATGAGCACACTGCTTTCTCAAGATGGTCAAGGGAGAACGGAAAAGGGAAGCTGTAATGTTGGTTATAACTTACGCTTGCTGCATTTTTACACTGCCATAAAAAAAAGTAATAAAAAAGTGAAGTCACTGTGTAAGTACAATCATTACCTGGGTCAGTAAGGACTTCCTTAGCAGCTGCTATATCAATGAATTTTTTCTCTGCTTTCTTCTTTTCTTCCTCGCTCTGAAAGTTGTCAGGGTGCCACTGGGACGCCAGCTTTCTGTAAGCTTTTATGATTTCTTGCTTTCTAGCATTTCTGGATAGATAAAATTACAGGTAACTTACAAGTCCAACTGATCCTGCACCACACTGCTGAATCTATGGGTTTACTTTAAACACCGGAAGAGTAATTAAGGGCATCAGGAAAATTATGAGAGGCTACTTAAATCTTCTGAATATGAAACTGTAGATTCATATAAGAACAGAGGAAGCAGAATGCAACTTTAAACGAAGACTCATTTCTATGGATACATTCAAGGCCAGGCTGCTGGATGGGGCTGTGAGCAACCTGGTCTACAGGGAGGTGTCCCTGCCTATAGCAGGGGGTTGGACCTTTAAGATCATCTAGTTCCCTTCCAACCCACACCATTCTGAGATTCCAAAAAGAATATTCAGAATGGTGAAGGAATCCTGGAAAGATGCTAGAGCCGGTCTTCATACACAGTGAAGGTCCCAGTCTGAAGAATTTACAGTAAGGTGAGCCACAAAAAAGCACGAGGAGTAGAAACTGGATTAGTTCGTGGTTAGAAGGTTAATCAGTTATAGGTTCAGAACCAAACACTTGTTTGGTTGTCATTAAAAAGAGAAGCCGTGAGTTCTTCGTAGGTCAGCGGCAGAAAAATTTTAGATACCTCTTTTACTCAGTCATTTCAAAGTCTCCCAATCTACTGTAATATCTGCCACAACTTTATTTTTTTTATTGCTTTCAGTAATTCTTTCCAGTCTTTATTTTCTTCCCAATTCATTCACCATACGATCATCTGTACGAAGGATTTCTTTCCAAAGGACTCATTTCCTTCCTTCCCATCGGTAGTTACTTTTTCTTTCTTTCTAGAAGAGTTTTTAACAAATGCTACTGAAGTACTTAACACTGCTCAGATAGTACAGCAGGAAAGTGAAAGCAGTGAGACAAAAGCTAAGCTGCAGCAGAACAAAGGCAAACCATCAGCTCCAGATAAGCTAGTGTAATAACCAACTGTAACGTCAGCTTCTCAAATATTAACGCCTCACCTTTTTACTCCTAAAATTTTATAGTAATCTCTCTTCTGTGACTGCTTCAACATCCTCTGGGCTCTTTCCAGCCCCTCTCGAATCTGTTGGTCATTTTCACTATTGGCTTGAGCCGTTTCGTAGTCTTTAATAGCTTTAAAAAAAACACGAAAGAAAAAGATCACAGAACTTTTCACAAACCCCAACTGAAAAACTCACTTTCCAAAACTGAAGTTTTGCTACTGCAGTTTATAAACAGTGGAACTTTGACTTCAACTTGCCAAGTATGTTTCTTTAAGTTAGGCAGAGAAGATGCTTAATGTATAACTTAGGTAGGTTTCTTTCTTTAGATTCACCACGTTTTTGGGAAAGGAAGGAGAAGAGGTTATTAACAGCTGGTCAGAACACCCTCTAGATATGAGAACAAAGTCACACAGCTGAACATGAGCAGCGAGGCTTGGGATGGAACTGAGATCAAGAAGTGAGTTTCAGTGACTAGAAATGGGAAAGCCAGCTGCACAGCAGTAGTCTCACACATTGAGGGATGCATGATACAGAATCTTAATGTTCCTCCTTCTCCACTTTGTGCATTCAGGCACCGCAGTGGCCTCTTCCTCTAACAGCAATAAAGACAGACTTCAGATTAACAGTAAGTTCATCTACGCAAACACCACAATTATAACCATTAGTTGTATTTCACTGTTTTCTTTTTACGCCTCTATATAACAATATTGCTGCAGACAGCCATACTTTAAGCTCTTCGTGTTTTATCCCCCACCCCCAAGAGGCAGCTCTCTCACTTTTATTTCAGGAGTTACATCTGCCAGGAACAAAAGCACGAGAGGTGCTGCAACGCATTTCTGAGTTCCGCAAAGACCTCATTTCTTTACCTTTTTTTTTTTGATGCAAACCATCTTATTATTTTGAAGTGGTAACTGAAAGCTTAAAACACCAATCTCTGATATCAGCACTTATCAAGGGAAGCTACTGTTGAAGCCTCTAATGAAGCTATTCTTCTTCCACTGTTAAAATCCTCAGTCTCATTTGCAGATCCAAGTCTCCTAGGTTTCTCAAGTTAGACAAAGTACTTGCATCAGATTATTTCCAAGCAGCTGCTATTTCTCAGCAGGTGTTACATTTGTTTTTCACTGTTTCTGAGCAAGACAGCAGGAAGTGCTAATGAATTTGTACCACTCAGACATCTGATATCACTGCAATCTTGTTTTGTTATTGAAAAAGATTCTACGTATTTCCAATGCCCCACCAATTTCATCTGCTATTAGAAGTGGAATTTCTATTCATTTTTATATCACTGAAGATTTGTTGCTTCAACAAAATACTTTGCTTTATGCTGATTTTTTTAATGATTTGTCCAGTCATTAAGAAAAAAGGAGCCTTTGCTGATGTATGTGCCCAATGTATACTGATGAAACTGATAAAAATATATGCAAATGCAGGGATTTCATTATGCTGTTTTACCACCTCAGTAATTTTAAGCACTAATGTACTTCATCTGCTTCACATCCAATCACACCATCCCAACAAATGTGGATCAGATCATTCAGCTTTGCTGAGCACCACGGCATCTACAGCATGCTCTACTGCTGGAAACTGAGCTCCGTAAGGGTCAATGGTTTGCAATGAATGCACCAGCTTCCTCTTTTTAAGGACTGACTCCCTTATTTAGAGGCTGCAGACATTAAGTACATGAGAAGGTAGGCTTTGTTTTGATGCATGCTGCTGAGAGACAGCACACAAATTACATTTTGCACTTCCTTTCCATTGAAAGAGACTCCAGTTTTGCTGGTATTCTCCGGCATAGGATTATTTCTCATTCAGACCTGAACTCCATCCACCTACAGGATGAGGGTTGGGAGCAGGTGCTTTTGAAGAAGGATGATAGCTCTCTGATGGCAGAAAAGCTGCTACAAAACCAAGAGACTTATTACCCATTCAAGGCATGCTGAGTGAGATATTTAATCAGTTCCTCTCAGTCACTACTTCTAAAAGCACTAATACCTCATGAGCTAACACAAGAATTATCACTTCTTACTGGCCTGCTGCTTTAGAGAACATCTTATCTTCCTTTCATCCAGCCCCGTAAAACAAAGGGAACAATCAGCTTCGAGTATCCATTTCAATTTAAATATTTTAATCAAATCTAACTCTCTGCTTTCAATACAAGAGTCTTCATAATCTTTGAAGTAGCAACTACACTGTATTTCTAAACATCTCAGCTGTCTTCCCTTATCTTGCCTGACCAAGACTAGCCGTTATTCCATATGCAGAATTAATTTTCTATCAAACATGAGTATCTGGAGATAATGTATGCCCATGTAGAATCTGTTAGAGGAGTAATTGCAGTAGTAACGCTCTTCTTGAAACAGGGACTGTCTCTTAGAGAGAAAGATTTCCTGAGCAATTTTGGAGCAGTATGTGTTTTTTTCCTCTTAAAAAAAAAAGTGTGCTGGATACTTTATAGACAGACTCTCATGCTTATAGGGTAAGCCAGAAAAGGATTCATCACACATCTGTCTTCACAGACAAGCCCTGGACCCCATGTGATTATGAAGTAATTAAAACCATTTTATGGGAATCGGAACACAGCTATACATTCTGAAGTACATTTTGAACATTTAACAATAATCTCCTTCAAAGTTTTGAATTATAAGTATTTTGAAGTCTCCTGTCCTTAAACAGGTGATAGGTGCCTACAGCTTAAAGTTTTCTTGAGGGAAGGAAGAGAATCAATCTACCACCTTAATACGAGACTATGATTTTAATTACTCCATAGTGTTCCCTGAAGCAGAAAGGAAGTCAGCCATCATTTTACAGCAGTTAAAAGTGAAGGATAAGTGAAGACACCTTCAGGCAAATTAACATTAACAATCTACAACTGTTTATGAAGGCACTGCTGGAAAGAAGAGCGTAACTGCAACCATCTGACTACAGTCAAGGGCAGAGGGAAGGCAAGGGATGCACTAATCAACAGGGATTTGGAGGAGCACAGCTCCACTTGAGCTTGGTGAACCCCGAGAGCCAGCCCAGTCCAAGTCTGGGTGCTCCAGCCCAGGAAACAAGCTTTCTCACTTTAAGCTGTGCCTCTGCCTGAAGGCCATCAGTTATTTTCAGAAATGCTGCTGTATTCCACCTTCTCTTATAAGGAGCAAGGAGGCTTGCCAGCATCAGCAGAGAAGGAGTAGGAAGCTTCTGAAGCACAAAGCCTACAGTGCTGATACTACTTCAACTACTTGAAGCTGTACAGCCTTCTTTACACTTTGTTTTCAAGTACTTGAGTCAACGAGGCCTAAAAAAGTGAAGTAAAAAGCATATTTCATTTTTGAAGTTCACTTCAAGAGGTGAGCAATACCTTCTCTCAGTGATTAATTTATTAAAAAGACAAAAAAAATCCATGCATACCATTAATGAGAATAGCTGTCTCAATGTTTAAAATGAAGAAGACTTTTTTGCTCTGTTGTAAAGCTGACAATTCAGCAACAGAATACAGAAAACTGTTTAAGTATTAAAATGAATAGAACTGGTTTTCCAGCAGATTGGAAGCCTACAAGTCTTTTCTGTTAGCACGTTTGACTGAAACAGCCCAAGACTTCAAAAACTGTTGCATGAATGAGCACAGGAGGACGGAGCATATAGATGGCGTTAGTCTCCTCCTTAAGCATGGCTCTGTGTGGAAATGACTTAAGCTACATTGTGACTATTCATACAGTACATTAGCACTTAGTACCCTGTAAGATGCTACATAACATAATGGAGACACAATTACTCAGTCCCTCCTCTGGAAGGTTGAATATGGAGCAAGTAACATTCCCAGGGTACTCTGTCTTAAAGGAAGTGAAGTACGGCCAATGGGTCCAGCACAACCCCAGCAGACATCTGCCACTTTGTCACTTCCTTGCTCTAGAGGTGATTTTTAGTCTCACTGCCTATAGAATACCCACAAAGCTGGGTGCAGGAAAAAAAATAGCCATCACGCAGCTTGCGTGCTCTTTGAAAGGGAAGATTTCAAAAGGGCATTTGCAACCAGTGCCATTAGGAAAATGAATACTGATAAGGCTGTTGATGTAGGCAATTTTCAGCAGCAAGGATGCCTGCTACAGAGTGGGGGAAAGTCCAGGTG
Source organism: Gallus gallus (assembly GCF_016699485.2). Taxonomy (NCBI): domain Eukaryota; kingdom Metazoa; phylum Chordata; class Aves; order Galliformes; family Phasianidae; genus Gallus; species Gallus gallus. Next base: position 145,955,705 of record NC_052532.1, read on the forward strand.
AGGCATCTGGCTTCTGTTATCTTTCCTGTAAGCTATAAGGAAATCCAGAGAACTCAAATTCAACTCCATCATCCTGGGCCACACAAAGAAGCAGAACTGTGAACTGGGCTCTCCTCATCACACTTGCTTTTATTTGTAGACAACGCCTTCACCATTCATCCAGTTCATAGCACTATGTAGTTGCTTTCTCACAGCTAGCCCTGAGAGATCCCTCACTCAGAGCCATATCAGCACAATTCCACCATCCTAACAAAGCAAGACTTCACAGGAACGTCTTCCTACACAGGGCATTTTTCCCCTTTATCAGTTACATTAAGGCAACTAGTCACTTCTCTGACAATGCCTATGTACACCAGTAACAATTGCACTGGTGATTCATGCAACTTGGTTCCCCACAACATAAGTTTCCAGCAAAGCATCCCAAGGACATCCCTCAAGACATCTGTTAGCCCATTATCCTCCTCAGAACACCTGAGAATTCAGTCCAAAAAACAACTTTTTGAAGCACTTCTTGGTATGTTTCTACATACAACCCAACAGTATGGGCTGCCAGTCTGCAAGTTCAATGGAAAGCAAAGCCCATACACAAAACGCAGCCTCAAGCAAAACCAGCTTGCTGCTGGTTTAGTAGTTTAGTGCTCTTGGCAGCACTAAGGAGATTCATGGAAGTGAAACAATGGCCCATATCTTCCTCTGTGGTGAGCACGTACTAGGTAGGGTACAGGAAAATCTCATTTCATGCTATCATCTAAAAACATTGTAAGGGAGTTCCTAAAATGGGTCTGTGTGACCCTAATTGTAGTTATCTTTCATCTAGATAATGCATTTGCCTAACAGTGCTGTTGAAATAAATAAATGTTTGAGTCTGAATAAGCTGTACACTCTCATAAAAGATCCCAAACATAGCCCGCTGTAGAAAGACAACTCTAGATAAATTAAGTGCATATGATTTGTACTAATCAAGACAAAATTAACAGCAGATATTTTCCTAAATCTGCAACTGTGCTGATTAGAGATAAACAACAGTGCAGAACCAAAGCGCATGTTAAAAACCTTTGAAACACTAACTGCAAAATGTACAAAATGCATACAAGTGTACCTTCTTCATAAAGGTCTTCCAGCAAATAAGCTTCTGCTCTGTCCTTCAGGGCATTCACATTGGTTGGTTCCAGCTGCAGAACTTGTGTACAAACTGTTATGGCTTCTGTAGCCTGCTGATTCTGAAAACGAGGAAGGAAAACAAGATAGGTGGGTGGAGTTATGCTTTTTGTTTTTAAAGAAATTTGGAGAGAGAAGTGGAGGCAGAATTACCTTTGACAAACAGTGACAGATCCTTTCTTTGGCACGAGTAGCGTAAACTGGGACATCTGGCTCAGTTTTCATTACAGAGTCATATTTACTGATAGCATCTTCATATCTGTTTTATAAGGCATAAATAGTTACTACATTTCATACTATTAAGACTGCTGTAATTTATTTAAAATGCAATTTGGCTACACTGGTCTTAAAGATGTGATGTAAGGCAACACTATGAAGAAAAATTTCAGCCACTTTAAGAATTATATTCCCATTTCCTTCAACAGAAGCAGGCACTGCAACCATCAGGTTTTTGCAGAAGACCATGACCGCCATCCCTCAGTGTGCACAAATCACAGTATCCTGATTTGCTTTCTGTCCAATATGTTCCTCTGCAGGGGGAGGGGGAAGAGAAGAAAACCCTCCTTCTCTGATATCTGAAATGGACTAAGTTTGGAGCCTTGCTGTGAGCACTGTCCTATCTGCCTTTTGTAGTACCGACCCCTCTCTCCCCCTTCACCCCCCAAAAAAAACCAAACAACTTACGCCAGCTTCAATCAAGAAGTTGTTTTCTCCCTACTTTCCCAGCAAGTCACAAAGCAAAAAATATTCTTGCTGTAAGGGTTTAAAGACACCCAAGTTCCACAGCTAATAAGAAACAGATTAAAACTCTCACCCAAAAAATGTAAATGTGTGATTGAACTCATAGGCTGCTACAAACTAGGAGGAATGCAAGCTCTCAGAGTCCCTGAAAATGTGCTGATACTGGATCAAATAAAAAACTGGAGTAAGAGCCCAAGTGGACTGCTGACTTAATGAAACTGTCCTCAGTTGTGCTGACTCGCATTCCTGATGTACCTCCTTTCAAAAAGTCACTCTGAAAATGTTTAATCACTTGTTAGAGCTCCTTACAGTTGGATCTTGTGCACCTGGGAGCATGTAAAACCAAAACAAAGCATGAAGTAGAACACAGTGGAACTGAACAGGGTGCGTAAGAGAAGCCTACGAACCTGTTCCACTTTAGGTATCAAGGCACTGCAGAATTACCTGGTGTTTTTAGTCCAAAGATGAAGTCTTACAATACCTGAGAGTAGATAAATTTTATTCCTACCTTCATCTTAGTACCTGTTCCATAAAGTATGCAAAGAGAAGACAGTGGTATCAAAAAGAATTCAGAATTGACTACATGAGTCAATATGTAATTTGATTGCTGTGCTCAGTTATCCACTTCAGCTAACAGATGCAAAAAGCATCCACTTAATCAGCTCCTCAGTCAATAATTTGTTGACACCTCAGCACTCATTTTTTTCTTTTTTAATACAATGAACACTTACCTGCCTTCTCTGATGAATTCCTCCGCTGACTCAATCTGCTTATTGAGTTTCTTTACTTGTTTATAAAGAGAGAAACACTGCTTATGGTCTTGGTCAAGCTTCAGACACTCCCGGACTTCACTTTTCAGAAGAGAGAAGAAATAAATTATGGAATTTAATCCGGAGACAATGCAGCATTTATAAGCTGCCCAAACAAGAGTTTATTTCAGCACACAATCTTCCCCTTCATTCAAATATATTATCATTTACCATAAACATTTATCAAAGCTTAAGATCTGGTTATTAAAAGGGGAAGCCCATGTGTGGATTTCAGAGGACAAAAACAACACTTCCTATGGTCATTAGGTTAAATAATGGTCAGCTACCAAAAAAATCACCACAGAAGTAAGCTATAGACACAAGATTAAATATGCTCTGGAAATGGCAAACTAGCCAGCTACTTGATGTTTACTAAGTTGAATATACAAAAAACAATCTTTGACCAGCTGTGAAATCAATGTGTAAAGTTAATCAAGCATAGTTTTTTTTTATCCACCAGCCCCTGTCATACACTGCAAAGAAAAGAAAAAACTCAAGTTTTTTTTTCCAGTAACACATTTGGCATCAAGAGCTTTACAGAAACCACTTGTATACAAAAATATTATACCATTTGTTCAGCTGAGCACAAGGAGAATAATGTTAACAGTGTGGATCAGACAAGCACAGTTATCTGCAGGACTGAGTAGGAATGTATGGCAATACCTTCAACTAAACAGGAATGAAAGGGTAAACAAAAGTTTGACAGCTCTGGATCTGCTGCTCCTCAAAAAAAATACATGAGTATCCACGTATTTTTTTCTTAAATTTAATAATTCCTTCATTTTAAAACCAGTAACTTTCATTTCCACTTCTGAAAACACAAATCTCACCTTAGGACACATTTATACCTTTTTGTTTTCATTGATAATAATTTAAAAATAATCTCCAACAAAGTAAGTTTAGAGAAACACTTTCTTCCAGGACAGAAAAAGACAACAGCAGCAGAAAATGTAAGCAACTCTGACAGTTCTGCACTATGATATCTAAGCTAGGAAGCACTGATGGCTGGTCTGACAAGAATAAACATGGTATCTTCACAGCTCTTAGCTTCCGGAAAGGAGCTTCCCTTACCAGGTCCAGACCAGTGCTGCTGCTCCATCCCAAACCCAGACCATGTAGCTATTTCACAGTTGATCACGACTTTCATTGTTAAGTTTTGTCTCAGTTCTTACAATCACAGCAAACAGTAAAATTACCTGAGCGATAATTCATGGTCCCCCAGCTGATAATATATTCTGCTGATTTTATAGAAGGCTTCGGTGTTATCACTCTTTAATTTGGCAGCAGCTTTCAAGTCACTAATTGCTTTGCTTGGCTCCCCTTCCTTTATATAACACTCAGCTCGAAGTTCCCGTAGCTCTGCATCCCAAACACAAACCTTGAGAAATCAAAATTAAAGCTTGACTTTGGTCCGTAATAGTTCACTTCTTTTCCTCCCCAACATAAGAAGAATCCCATTAAATTTCATTTTGCCAACTGCAATAGCATACGGTTCAAGTTGCATGCAGAGTGCATAAAATTAGCATCTCTGCTTGCTGGTGGATGCTGTGACGCACCTGCCCAAGTAGAAAACAAAGGCCTGAAATATTTGTAAATGATTCAATGAGTTCATGCAGGGAGATGAATTAAATCTACTGGCCCTGCTTAAAGTGGGGCAGTCTGCTGAGCCTCCAGGGAAGGATATCAGAATCATTAATTATTACATCTTCTCAAAAAAATGCAGGTAAACCAACAGCAAGGACCAGCTGTCAGTTGTCCTCTAGAAAAAGGCTTGCAGGTAAACTTCAGCTATGCAAGATTTGAGTTCAATACCTTTATTTTAAAGATTTACACAAAAGTAACCATGCCACAGAGGGGCAAAAATAATTACTTACAATGAATTATGAAAGGCAATTCCTTTTACAGAATTTCTTCTGGGTTATCATTTGCTTTTAAACTCTGGTTTTAGAGAGCAAGACTTTTCTACTTCTCTATGCTCCCTTCCCACAAATGAGCTCCCACACTTTGGCAGTGTCTTCATCAAAAGCTAAGTTGTAAACTACAAATGAATGATTTTAACGTGCATGTAAAGCATCACAGCAGTTAAGTGTCATTTAATATATTCCTATATGACACACCAGGTGCCTACAGACTGAGTTACTCCACACAGACTATCACGCTACGTTTACTGTGTGGGATTCAACATCCTAAGGAATAGGCTGAGAATACAGGTAGCTATACACACATTTTGAACTTTGTGATGCTATTTAATCTTTTATTATTTTGCTTCTCAAGGCAAGAGAAGTACTCACTTCTTAGTAACAAACTACCCTTTACCAAGTTTTGCATTCAGCCTGCGTTATCAGAGGAAAATCTAGACAAAAAACACCTATGTCTCCTACATTTGCAAAACTTATTCAGAGAACAAGTTCCCCAACCACTCCCAGCTCCCTTAAGAACACTGACCTGTAGAAAAAGGGAGAATGATCAAGACAGCTGCCCACAACAGAAGTTTGGTTGAAGCCATATCTTTACCCATAACTACAAAGATCTTTTTAAAATACTGTTACAGTCAATGCTCTACACTCTCCAACTTCAGAATGGACTCACTGTGCTCAGCCAAGTGAAGCCAATTAAGTCATCTATTTTCTCATCAGCAAAAAAAAGCTAAAAAAAATATACACAGACAGGAGTTCCTATTTCCTTTTTGCTGTACCACAGAATCATATGGTTGGAAGGGACACGCAGAGACCACTGAGTCCAACCTCCCTGCTAAAGCTGGTTCCCAGCAACAGGTTACTATCCCAGTGGACAGCACCATTTTACATAACACTTACTGCCAAGATTTCATCAAGAAGAGGAATTGCAGCTTCATAATCCTCTTGCCGGTATGCAGACAATGCTTGTGAATACAGGCGCTGAAGCTCATCAGATTTTGTCAGCTGAGTTTGGGCTTCTTTCTCCTCATTATTGCTGGGATTGGATTTGAGCTGAAAATGTTAACATGAAGAGAGACTGAACTGCTTGCTCAAAAAACGCTTTGTCCCATTAATAATCATAACATGTAGTACTGATTAAAGCTGCAAATAAAGTGAGCTTTAAAATTCCACCAGAAGTGTTTCCAACTCTAAATTCTAGAGACAGTCATTTCAAGCTTTGACACAAGACGTCAGAAGTTCAAAACTCTTAATTCTTCCCCTCACTCTGGCTTGATCACTCACCTTTGGAAAAATTCATACACAACAAGAGTTCCCTCCCTCCGACCAAGGAGTCGCATTTTTCTTGCGCTCATTTATTTAGTCAGCTTTGTATTTTCAAAGAAATAAACTAAACAGCTCTCAGAACAACTCTGCTACCAACTGGAACAACAAATAAGGGCCAGGAAAAAATCTCATCCATTCCTTTGCAAAGCCAGGAAGTCATATGTAAAATTAATACAGTACAACAATGGCAGAAGATTCACACTTACAGTTGATCCTTACGATTTCCAGAGCATTAGAGGGAGTGAATCAGTAGGACTTCAGGGTTTGGGTTTTTGTTGTTCGTTTTTAAGTCAAAACTTGCACTACCTTGTATTCTATACATAGAGTGCCAATTGAAATTACCATACCCTCAAAGTCATCCTGTACTTCTTCCTCTCCTCCTGGATCTTCAAGTTGCCCCTTCCTTTTTTTCTGATCAGTAAGTTCTTCAAATGCTTATACTCTGTGCTCGTGTCTCTAATGTAATTCAACATTAGCCCTCAGAACTCCTTCAACAGAATTCCCCTGGTTCTAACACTTAAGTATATGAAAGGGAGAAGCCTTAATGGAACATGAGAAGCATGACCAGGTCTCACCTCTGTCTTAGATGCTTCATATAAAGTCTTTCTGTACCTTATGAAGTTGTTTCATTTTACTTTGACAGAAATCAAGTTGTTCTTAGACCTGAAAACACTCCTTTTTCCCTTTACACTGTCTCTCTGCAAGAACAGAGGAAGGCAATCAAAGAGTTTTGCTCTTTGTAGGTTGACTCCTAATATATGTTTCAAAAAGACTTTATCTTGGTTAGAATAGAAATTCTGCTTATAAACCCTCACCAGCATGCATCCTCATTCTCCTTCAGCCCTGCAGAATGTGATAGAGGCAAATACCTACGTCTGTGATTTAAAAAGTTCAAAGCTTAAAGAACCTCTCTTAAGTTCTGAATTCCTCAGTTCCAAGATTGACCCAATTTCCTCCCTCAATTTTTCAGCATTATTCTTTAAAAAAAAAAATTAAGAACTCTTTTCTACAATTATTTTATCCTTTATCCATTTCAAAATATGGCAACTGCATTCCTTCGACATGCTGTATGTTTTCTGTAAATTATTTGGACCAAACCACCACTAAAATAGGAAAAGCAACGTTACAATCATACAGACAAATCAAACTGTATCAGAGATCATTTGAGTGAAGCATCCTGGATAATATGAGATAGTACAATATGAGATAGCACAAACTGTACAGTTAAAGCAAAGGCAAAAAACTCTCAAGCTATCATCCAAGTTAAGCCATTAAGCTTTAGCTTAATGCTCTATGTATGATGAAAATATGCACTCGCAGCTCTTAATAATTACTTAATGTACCTATATGTTGTTTTAATCAGTTATGTTAATTAAAGCAAAAATAAGTCCCTTCATTAAGCACCCAGAGAAAGTAGGAAATAAAATGCAGTTGTTTGATACTCTTATTTTGGGTTATTTTCCAAGTTTCTTCTGTCCTTTTGCCCAGTGATCAGGAGACTATCACACCACTATTGATAACAAATCACATTTCAACTACCCATCCTTTTCCTTTGGAATGGTAAGACTGAGACAAAGCAACTGATTGCACTAAGCGTGTAAGATTTCCTAGAAAGGAGTAAGGTATTAAAGAAATCTCACTTCAGCTGAGCTAATACACAACTAAGGCAAATCTAATAGTTCTCTGCATGCTCATTCTAAGCTATGCTCTGCAAGTACACTGCTAGTGGTGAACATGTTCCAGAACACAGCCACTTCTTTTCAGCACAGCATCCTTTGCTGTCTATGATGTTTACTACACTTGGATTAGAATGCTTAGTTGCAGTTTAAGTTACAGCAACAAGCATTAGCCATCTGTTACAGCAGCTTCCATTCACTACCAAAAAGAAAAACCAACCCCAAAACTATAATTCCTTTAGAGAAAACAGAAACCAGCATATGGGGATGGTTTTGTTATTGTAAGTAATTTTCTGTTGCAGATTTACCACTGATAGGTGTTGCGTTATTTTATTGTCTAATCTCAGTAAAGTGGAGAATCATCTCAGGGCAAAGAAAACCCCTCCCTTTCTCCCCACCCAGCTAAGAAAGATTAAACAGAACAAAAGCATCAGCTACACGACTTTAAAGCAGAGCTTTAAATGCATTTACGTATGTATCTTCTACCTCTCCACTGCTTGTAAGGAAGTTGGCTTCCACAGAACTTCATCTCAAAGGCAAGACTCAAAACTGTTATGTTACCATGCTGCATCCAGGACAGTGGAGAAAAACATATTAGGAATTCACTTCAGAGTCAGCATTTTTCTTGTTTTTCATACTTGTGAATACACTGATAATGAAAGTGAATTGATGAGGCTTGTGAAAGATCACAGATCACCATGGTTAGAAAAGACCTCCAAGATCATCTAGTCCAACCATCCACCTACCACCAATATTTCCCCATTAAACCACATCCCCTAGTACAACACCTAACATTTCTTGAACATCTACAGGGACAGTGAGTCAACCACCCTGGGCAGACCATTCCAGTGCCTGACCACTTTCAAAGATATCCAACCTGAACCTCCCTTGGTGCAACTGGAGGCCATTCCCTCTTGTCCTGTCTCCAGTTATGAGAGAGAAGAGGCTGACCCCCACCTCCTCACAACCTCCCTTCAGGAACTTGTAGAGAGCAATAAGGTCCCACCTGAGCCTCCTCTTCTCCAGACTGAACAATCCCAGTTCCCTCAGCCACTCCTCATAAGGCCTGTGCTCCAGACCCCTCACAGTTTTGTTGCCCTTCTGTGAACACACTGCAGGGCCTCAACATCTTTCTTGTACTGAGGGGCCCAACAGCAAACAGAGCACTCAAGGTGCAGCCTCACCAGAGCTGAGTACAGGAGGATGATCACTCCCTGCTCCTGCTGACTGCACTACTTTGCATACAAGCCAGGATTCCATTGGTGGCATCAGACACATTGCTGACTCTAATATTTAGCTGAGCATCAATCAACACCCCCAGGTCCATTTCTTTCACACAGTCTTCCATCCACTCTGCCCCAAGCCTGTAGTGTTGCCGGGGGTTGTTGTGGTAGGACATCACACTTGATCCTGTTGAACTTAGATGTTTTAAAGAGGGCTGCAGGAATCTCTGTAGTTTATTAGAGATCAAGACACCGATGCACACAAGAACAGAACACAAAGGAAAGCTCTGCACTGGCAGAGCCATATATTAGATAACACAGCCATGATATCAGACAGAAAAAAAGGAAGTATTTAAATACATCTTTTACTCTTTACCCAGGAAGCTACAGATGATCACATCATCTGAGAGAAACATTCATGGTCAATGTAATGTAAAGTTTAAGAGAACTCTGGATACTAAGTGAACTTGCCTTTGGTAACTTACAATGACATAAGATGGTCTCCTCCATCTACATCCAAAATGCTGAGCAAAGAAAAAAAAAAGCATTTTGCAAGCACAGCCTTCACTAGACTACGAAACAAACATCTGCAAACAGACCATGCTCAGTCACTTAGTTTTGGCTGACATCTAGTGGAGCTGCAAGTGGAAACTTCAGTTTCCAGCTTTTAAACATTCATGCAATTGACTCCCTCGGAAGAGTATTTAGAAAATCTCCATTTGGAGTATTTACTGCAACACAGCGCAACTGTGAATATCACAGTCAGTCTTAAAAAATAAAAATAAAAAGAGGATTTGAAAGGACTGTGACAACCAGAGGATATAATTATTCCTTTTATTTCCACTCAAAATCATATGCTGGAACACAAATAAATATTCCAGGGCTTTCATGGGCTGAGGCCTTAGTTTCGAGCATTGATGCACTCCCAAATTCACCCTACTGATGGCTATTATTTGGCAGCTACTAATCAGAACCAAATGATCTTGATATTAATGCACAGGAGCATTTAACCAAAATTGGGATTGGAGAAATAAATACTACTCATACACTGTAAGCAACAACTTCAAAATACATACATTCACTCAAGGACTTTATTTCATCCTGGGCACTCTGAACACAAGAATTGGACCATTGCGTTGACATCCATTAACAGTTTTATTACACTGTAGGTGTTAAATTTCCATTCTGACAACTGAGTTAGAAGGAAAAAGCTACTTCTATGAAGAGTAAGGAGGTATATCTGGTCTTGCTAGGCAAAAAATGCTGCCTGGTGCATGCTATAACCTCATCAGCTCAGTGCATCTGTTGGCAAAAAGAGTTCCAATAAGTACAGCCTTGCTTTATATATCAAGGGATAAGCCTGAACCACTTCCTCTATCCAAAACCAAAGTGATTAACTTCAGTCAAAAGGGAAATGCAGGGAGGAAAAATGGGAAGAAAAGAACACTGAAAAAAACCCACCAATCTATGAAACAATGGCACAAAATCCAAGGTCTCAAAAGGCTTTACACCTGAAAGCAGTGCTCCCACCCTTCCCAGTCAGGCATTCCCACTGTCTGCCTTCACACTGCAACTAATGAATGCTCTTAAGACAGCCAGCACTGTTTCAGGTAGAAGCACCTGAACAGAAGAACTGCTCTATCTGGCAACTATACAGATTTAAAGAGGTTCAGGATCCTCACAAAATTTTCCTATGTACTATCAAACTGTAGAAAGAATTTCCCTCGAGAACAACTTCATCTACTAAACTCTTCACACAATCCTTTCAAGGAGCACAACTCCAAGAAAGAATGGAGGAAGGGTGGGAAAGAAAGAGATATTTCAGTATTTCCTTTGGGATTTGACAGACTGAGGGAATATGCTATGAGAAAATAACATTTACAGGCAGTTCATATTACACCACTTGCAGCTCCTGGTACACAGGGAAAGCAATACTGCAACGGTGACTCAAGTGTCATACAAGGAAGTAGAAACTGCCTTCCTCCTCCATGTCTGTCCTCAAGTAGCCCGAGAAAAATCACTCTCTCTACTTTCCAAATGCTGAGCTGGCTTCTCTAACTCAAAAGTGGGGAACATTTTAAGATCCGATCCTTAAACCAAAAACAAATCACCATCACTGAAATCACACCTGTTAAAACATCTACTGTCAGCCCAGGGCATACAACCAAAATGACTGGCTTTGCCTCAAGAAAGTTCATCTCATCCACAAAATTTTCCCAGGGAAAAAAAAAAATCATGAAAGGTAAAAACTCTCACGTTTACCTCCTTCTTAATCACTTTAGTAAGCAGATCATGTCCTCAGAACCACGTACGTTACACAATGTCCTGAAAATCTCCATACTAAAGAAAGCAGATGATTTTTCTTCAGATTAAGACTTCCCTTGCAGTGAGAAAGAATAACAGATGTTGAAACACAGCACCTTCTCCCCATCTTTACATGATATTCAACTTCTGCAGGCTCAAGCGTATGACCAGACTGCTACATGGCTACTGAATTACAGTGACTGTTTGCAGACTTAGAACAGATGCATGACAAATGTGGGACAGTCACCATCTCACTGCAATTTAGATTCAGAATTGAATACCTACATTTGCTGACATGTTACGTACTTACTGAGAATGACAGCACCCTAGTTAGCAGCTATCCAGTCAACAAAGTAAAAGGTTAGATGGCCATTTAGGCCCTTACCTACATTTACTCAGCCAAAAAGCAGACCAGAGATTATATACTCAGTTCAAATGTAAAACGTACAATTTTAGGTATCCAAGACCAAAACTGAATTCTAGCCTAAAAGCTATTGAGACCCCACTGGCACTCCTTTGGGTCATATCTGCACTAGAATAGAAGGAACTTCTGCTTTGAGCAATGACTTACTTACTCCTTTGGAGTTCCTGACAACTGGCTTGCAGTACAAGCCTAAAGTTTCTTAGTAACTACTGCTTACTTTTCCTCTATTGCTTTAGTTACTAAGTTGGAGAGTCTGGATGCACAAGTCTTAAAATCACTTAGAAACCACTTAATCTCTAAAAAGCCTTCCACTTCCTCTCCCTTCCTCACACATATATGTCAGCATTACAGAAATGGAGCATTAATGTTTCACAATACTACGCTTTGATTTCCTCTCACTTCAAGATTAAACATTTTCATATTGAGAAGTAAGAACATTGCCAGAACAAGAACTCAGAACAACCTGACTTTCTATCTGAAAGACTCAGAAGAAAGCAAGAGAAATCTCTCACTTGTCCTTCAAAGAAGTGTTTTACTTTGGAGTCAAGATATAATAACAGGCTTCTTTATTCATTTGGTAGAGGAGATCATATTATAAAGGATTAATTCAATATCATGCTTTTCAGTTGAATATATTCAAGCAAAATATTCTCTTCAAGACATACCACTTGCCATAACTGCTAAGAAAGTACATAAGCAACACTGTTCAGAGAACCAAGGAAACGGGAACTAAGATTTTAGGACCATTATGGAATCTAAGTCAACTACTGAGAAGAAACTCTGTTCTACTTCTGACTCAAAGCCCAGCTGAAGACTGAAGCCACATGTGGCTGTGAAGAAAAGCAGCTATCATTGCCTGGAGTTTCAGCTAGCTTGGAAAAAAGCAAGCTACTCCACAGCAAACTCGGAAAGCATTTCCATACATGTTATTAAGCAACAGTCAACAAAGGAGTCACTGCAAAAAGATGCATACACACACTTACAATCAACACCAACATCATGTAATTGCTGTTGCAGCAACACTGTGGCCTCAGTTAATCAGAGCTGGATGACATTCTCCTGCAATGCAAACAGCAGGGCTGCACTGCAATTTGACACGCAACCGTAGACCGAATGCTTGCTCCTGAGAAGCTTACTGAGCAGCAGCAGCAGGAGCCACCGCTACATGACTTTCAGGATAAGCTACTGCAGCTTTACTGTAAACACCAACATCACCTGGCGCATTTATTATCGTAATAGTTACAAAGCTGCCCTGCAAGTGTAAACTGTAACTGCTCTGTTTTCTTCTTACAACCTCACTAGAAAGATTTCCATGAAGCATCTCTAATCTGCAATCCAGAACTGCTTTCTCCATCACACACTTCAAAGAACGCCAATAAGACAGCATCAGTTACACTTGCAAATTCTATTTATGCTGGTATAAAGGACAGGCGAGCTGTTTAAACTAGCAAATATTGAAGAATAAATGAATATAATCATTAATCTTATTTATTCATGTGCTTACAGTAATTCGATGCAACAGAGAGGGAAACTTATTTTACATATTTCCCAAAGATGAAGTTGATTTTGTTCCAGGGATTATTTTTGCAGCATAAGGCTGAGATAACACAAAATATCCACTGAAATAAAAACTAACCCAAGTGAATAACAGCTAGCCGTACTTGCAGGGAAACTCTGCGCACTTTCTGATCACGGAGAGACCACTATCAGCACTTCAATGAAGGATGCAGAACTCCTTTGCAGATGTATGCCACTGAATTACCCGATTTTTAACATCACAGTGACTAAACTAAGAGCCTAGGATCCTTCAGCAATCACTGGAAAGAGACAGCCTGATCCATGAGGGCCCCCGGTGATTTCCCAGTGTCACCTGAATATCATGAAGTATGTAACTGAACACTGAATTACACTGAGTCACACATCACTAATCCTAAGTATCTGGTTGAAGAAGACTGCTCTCCAGTACAGATGCCATCAAACAGATCACAGAGCATTAGGCACATACACAAAAAAGACTTTTCAAAGTGCTGTGCTACTTCATGCAGCACCTTCAGATTTCATCTTCGCTACTCCATCCCAACATTGGTCATTTATTCACATGATGTAGCTTAACTACAGCACCCTTCAAGAACAGGGAAGACACAAACTTATGTATACATTCACATTCTCTAGTTGAGATCTTGCCTCAGAAGCCAACTTAAAAAGCAGGAACACAGTTGTTCCAATTCAGGCCTCCAACTTACCACATTTTTAAAGTCATCTTCTGCTTCATCAAATTTTCCTTGCTTGAGGAGTAGATGGCCCCTCTGTAATCTTGCCTGAAATGAAAGAAGGTAATTCTTTTCTATTTACACATTGGAATTCAAGAAATTATGAAAATTCATTTCAATTTCCTTTAGCAGAAAGAAAAAGATTTCATTTTACTACAGCTAATAAGCTGAGTCAGAGACAACATCACCTGCTCCTTTTCTTCTTAAACTAACAATGTTCTTAAGAGGCCTCTGACAGTAAATAATTACTTTACACCACAGCCGAGAGAGATATACTTCTCTAATAAATAGCAGTAACTCTAGACATCAGCAAAAGTACTTGTTCTAATAGTTTTATGAAACAAAGTGAACATTAACATTCAGCCACTTCCCTGGTTACAAGTGCCCATAGATTTGTTTTAAACCAGCAGAAATAAAGAATTTTTTACGATTTCCCACACTGAGCTCTTCCACTAAACTCTCAGAGCAACAGCAAGTATGTATCGAGGCAAGTTAATGATTTATATGACTTGGTTTATTATACAAATACAACACTGAATTTAACACTTGCTGCTTTAGTGGAAGTTATACAGGACATGCTACTGAACGTGGAAATGAGGGAATTGGGTGGAGAGGACTCCAACATCATCTCCAAACTACTTAGGTGGTTTCTCTTCATACAATAAGCACAAATGAGCTAGGATGAGTCAGAACTTGCAACAGCCCCACAGGAGGGCAGTGAGACTGGGACAGGTCCCACAGAGAGGAAAAAAGGCATCTGCTTTCCCTTCCCCCACCCAAGAGAATGGTGATGGTAACTGAAAATGGAACAGCTGCAAACGAGAGAAGGAAAGCATAGAGGACAAACCCACGAGGAACATGCACTTAACGAAACCATTAGTTTCTAGAATAACAGTCTAGACTGCTCTTGGAGTATTTGCAAATTCAAGTACATACACTACTGCTATTACTTTATCGTATTTAAAGCTCTGAGTTATAATGTATTTTCAATTTCTGTTTAGCAAAACCTGAAAAACAGCCTCCTTTGAAGTAATATTTTTTAACGCTTGAACAGTTTCCAATTTCAAGAATACTTACGGATGTGAAGTCCTGCTTTAATTCAACCACTTTACTTAAGTCACGAATTGCTGCTTTAGATTTGCCCATGGCTAAGTACACTGTGGCTCTTCTGTAATAAGCAATGTAGTTATCAGAGTCTCCCTCTGCAAGCGAATGAACAGTAATCAGAATACTGTCTCCAAAGTAACTGAACCTTTGGGTACAGCTAAACTGTAATGACTGAAAATATATTTCCTGAGTTTTAAGCCATTGGAGAAATTATATTTACCAATGAAACATTTGTTCCAAGTAATTTTATGCAGTTTAATTATTGAACAATAAAGATTAGAGAAACACGGTATATTCCAAATAACTGAGACTTCCAAAGGTGAAATATGTACATATTTTTTTAGCTTTGTACAAGAAAAAACAGCTCCTAAATGCTAACCCTTTATCTCAAACTGCAGCCCTGCATTTGAAAGCACGTTAATTCATCATTCCCCATTCCATCGTCTAAAAAGCAAACAAGTAATCCCAAAATGGCCCACATGTTAGACCAATGTCATTACAGATGCACAAACCCTTTACATCATCCATTTAGACAGAAGCAACTCCTTTCTTCAATATATGGTGGGCACCAACACCCTCTCTCAGTGGCAGACAAAAGCATGTACTAAATAAAAACCTGCAGGCCAACTTCAAGGCCAATACATGGTCTGCTGGTCAAACCTGCAAGGTCCTGCAATTTTAACACCCTCTAAACATAGCACATATACAAATATCACTACAGGAAGGGAACATAAGCCTCTCAAAACAGTACTTAAGTTCTTAGTATTCCTCACTACACAGCATTTTAAAGAAATAGATGTCAGTTACTGTAGGGTCTCAAGGAAAGGTAATTTAGACCACCTAAACAAGAAAATGCAGTAAAAGATAGTAGACTATTTACTGGATTTTAAAAATATACTCCTTTTCAGTATCGCAGAATTTATAGACAAGAACACACATCTAAGGAACGAAACAAGGATGTCTCTTGTTTACCTCATCTGAGATTACAGTTGAGCTTTAAAGTAAACAAAAGTATTGCCAAAAAATCTTAAGGCAGATTAGTGAGCTTCATTGCTGGCCACCTCCTACACCAAAACACTTTTTCCAGAGAAATATGAGCTAATATCTGCACTCTTTGTCTACCGTCTCTTGGTTGTGGTCTAATTTCTAGCACTGTTAAATAATATCCTAACATCAATAACACCCCTGCTGCAATGCACCTTGTAAACTGGGATTACAGATGTCAAGTAAATTCAAGTGTTACTACTATTAAGAAAAAGAAAATTTGGGATTAAGTCTCGCTGTGTACACCTAAATATATAGAGCAGGAACAATCAATATCTATGCAGCATCTAACTCAATGTCCCAGGAAGGTAACAACATTAACAGTGCATATGGTCATGCTCTTCTACTTTCTACCAGCAAGTTGAGCACAGCTAGTGAGGCAGAGGGTTTCATTCCATGCAGGCATCTCACACCACTTCCTTCTTTGCAACACCACCATCACTGAACTGGACTGTTCAGCAATTTCAGGTTAAAACTTCACAACTTAAAGGAATAAACCACACTGTTAACATCATTCCACTCAGATCCCATAGGAATGCTTTGGCAGCCACACAAAGGGAAAGGGAGGAAGAGACCATTTCCAGAGAATGAGACACTGCCACTGCACAGAAAAAAAGACTCCCTTCACTCTCTGTACGTAAGAGGAACTGATCTTATAGAACTAGGAGAAAATACTAACAGCTCAGAATCAGCAGATATTTCATTCACGTCTCATTTTTATACCAAGACATAGATAGAAAAGTCTCAGTAGCACAACTCATTACTGTCGAGCACCGTGATGTTATTCACTTCAAAGAAAAAATAATGTGCTTGTAGATAAATATATTACAACAAAGTCCAACAATTTAAAGCCCACAATATGGGACTGAGAAAATACAGTGCTAATAAACACTGCTTTCTATTGGTGCCATCTGTCTGCTTCTGTTTCAATTCAAGGATTTAAACCATCAAACTTACTTTAAAATTTATAAATCAGAGTTGCTTCCACATAAATGTTGCTTTCTTCAAATACATACCTATAGCTGCATGAAAATGAGACAGGGCATCTGCTAGTTGTCCAGCAGCCAATAACTTCTTCCCCATTTCAAGCTGTTTTTCTACTTCGGCATTTATTCCACACTCAGCCCCTTCAAGAAAAACAAAAGTAGATGTTCTGAATGACCAGCACGATTATACAACAGTAGACATACAACAATAACGTGATCCATGTGATAAGCATCAGTAGTGGTGTTGAAACAGAGGTCCACATCTTCCCAAGCAAAATGTTTCTATGGTGCAAGCTCCGGAGTGAACAATTAAAGTTATCATTCCCCTTCCACCTAACTAGTGGTATGACATTAATATTCAAGTGGTATGTTTTAGAAGGGACAAGTTTTTAGTTCAAAACTAAAGAACTGTTGCTGCTCAATCACCAGGGAAAGAAGGCTGTCATGAAGGAAGCAGCTGATTTTAAGTCCATGCTGTAGATACATCAATTCAGGCTCAGTGAAGAGACTGCCCAGAGAGGCTGTGGATGCCCCATCCCTGGAGGCAGTCAAGGTCAGCCTGGATGGAGTCCTGGGCAGCCTGAGCTGGTGGCTGGCAGCCCTGTTTGTAGCACTGGGTTGGAACTGGATGATTCTTAAAGATCCCTTCCAACCCATAATGCTATTATTCTATGAATTAATCTTGAATTAAAACAAACAAATTAAAAAAAAAAAACAGCAGCACCTTGAAGCTGTTTTACATTCTGAGTAAAAGCAATACTATCTAACCACATTAAAGGGAAGATACCAAAACTTCTCACACAAAGATGATTAAACAACAGAATATCTGTAATAGAAGAAGAGTAATTTCTGAACATCGGGTCATCAATATTTTAGAAGTAGGAGCTTTCAGCATCCGGGATCTTATTTTTTATTTTCCTTTCCCACTCTTTAGTACAGATCGTAATCCTTTCATTTACACACTGTAAGGAAACTATTGAGCTGTCTATACAAAAAAATGACCAAAAACGGCTTCTGTATCCACTGGAAAAAGCTCTGTTACAAAGACTGGCAAGAATTCATATGACTAGATCCAAAGGCTTCAATTCTATCATTTGCTTTATAATCCCAGTATCAAACAAATTCCTCTAAGTTAATAAAAACAATTACAAAACAAGTCCCATATTTCTGTTGCTGTAGTTTAAATAGATGAAGTTAAAAGGGTAACACTACTTACCATGTAGCCCATTAGGGGAATGCTTTTAAAACACGTTTTAAAATCTACTCTAGGTGTTTTGCATAGAATACAAAACAGCTTAGCTGACAATGGTATAGAGGTATTTCTTGACAGTAAGTCTCTCATATGCACAGGTATATGAGATATACTTCAAGGCAGTCTTCGTGTGAATATCATTTTCATGAAAAAAAGCTTTTTCCTGCTTTTAAAGCCTAAAGCTTCCATCACGGAGTTGTCCATCCGTCATCCTTTAAAATGACATAAAGATTCCCACACGCTTGGATAAGAAGTCTATAGACTTCCCCGGCTTCAGAAGTAAATTGGCAACAAGTCAGATAATACCACAAGCAGACATGAGATGATCTCCCCGCATAGAAACAGCTGAAATCTTTCAAACTTGAGGAGCTGGACCCTACAAGTGGGCCGTACATTGCTCTCTGATACACCTCAAAAAGGCATTCAGGCTTCACAAAATCTCACGTTTTTTACTGAGCATCCTTATTTCAGATTTAGGAACACCGGCACTGCCCTAAGAATAGCTTCCACTATAGGGCGTGCCTGTACTATTCAGAGCCTTTCATACGCACAATGCTCGCTACAGTTCTACAGTTACATAACACATTCATCAGGAGAGATCTTTCTCCTTGAAAACACTGAAGACGGTAACAGCAAAAAAAGGAAATGAGGCAAGTGACCACTAATAGTAAGAAAAGCAGGAGCAACTTGGGTAGAGAAATAAGGCAAAGCAAAAACAACAGAAATGCAAGTGAGTGCAGGTTCCTTGCCTGCAAAGCAGAGCTAGTTACTGGACTCGCATTAAAATCTGACCCTAAAAGCTGCTGAACATGGTAAATCAATGGGGAATCTCCAGCCTATACAAGCAATGTAGCTATGAAGAAAACATGTACCATAACTACAGTGGAACACTGCACAGACCTGATCATTGTGCTGTTCTTTCATATAAACTGTATCGCTTACACATTTCTTGGCAGCAGGCAAATGGTGGCCCTGAATCAGCTGCCCTAGCAGACAGCTGAGGATCAGCACCAAGCAAAGGAGCCGGCACTGCTGACTCTAAGGAACCAAATTCTGCACAGGGCATTTGGGCACCTCTTGGCTCTTCAGTATGGGAAACAAGAACCAACCACAGCCAGTCTTTCCAGCAGACAGACATCAGTCAGCCAAACACAGATAGCTTGGCACTACAGCTAAAAAAGCTCGCTGTGCTCCAGCAAGAAACTGATGATATGTCCCAGCATGCTATTTAAACACTTGACTACTTTAACTTGGATATTATTATTCCTAAAAGGTGTCTGATGAGCTCAGACTAGCAGACACAGGAGCCCCAGCTGCTGGAGCATCGGTTCAGAGCCTGAGCCAGCCCCAATGCTGGAGTGGAAGAGTGGAAAGATGCACTCCCAGTCAAGAACTGGCACCAGTGCTGACACCTGAAAGGGAGGAGGTCAGGAGGAAAGGTAAACAGGTGCAGCTAACCCGTTTTTCCAGTTAAATACACTCTTTTCAAATAAACCATAGCTCCCTGGGAAGATTTTTGTTTTATTTCAGTAACAAGTGCTATTACGTGCACATGAACTTCCAGCTGTATTGTCATATAATCAGTCTGACTCCTAATGCAAAAAGCTTTAAAAAGCCTTCCAGCTTCAGAACAGTGTCAAAATTTCGCATTTGCCCAAATTCCTGCCTTGGAATGGTACATTACTGAACTTTCCTTTTTACATTTAAACAGAAAACTTCAGTGATTGTTTTGCCATGGGAGGCAGCAATCCCACTTTTGGGATGGTTTCAATTCAAATGATTACATGTTCAATACAAGGCTCGTGTTTGCTGTTGTTTTTAAATAGGTTTTGGCTTCAGTTTTGTATGCATGTAAGTTTCTCAATGACAAATCTGAGCACAGGAAGAAGGGGACAAGCAAACAGTTTCGTGACTGATACAAACAAGCCTGGTAGAAGCCTCAGAGCACAGCAATGCTTCCTTCACTCCTAACCATACAACCGCCCCTCACGATTTACGGTGAGATTCAAAACCTTCCCAAACTCAGGACAGAAACATATGGAATGGGAGCAAAAGAAACACTTAACTGTACCCACAGTAATGAACTGAGCTCTGTATGCTTGAAACCCACTCCCTCTTCCCCTTATTAAATTTCCTTTGTCTGAGGACAGAGCACGGAAAGAGGAACAATACTCCTCTATCCCTTCCAGTTGCCATTATTTTGTCGCTGTTAGTGTGGACGACAAGTCTTGGAGGATCAACCTTCCCAGAGTCAACTTGTATCAAATGGAAAGGAATTTGAGAAACAGGACAGGAAGGGGCAAAGCACAACTTCCCACAACATCAAGGATTCAAAAAAATATTTCTAACTGAACTCATTTACTAGCCAGTCATAATTGCCCCATCCCTGGTTGCATTCAAGGCCAGGCTGGATGTGGCTCTGGGCAGCCTGGTCTGGTGGTTGGCAACCCTGCACATAGCAAGTGGGGTTAAAACTGGATGACCTTTGAGGTCCTTTTCAACCCAGGCCATTCTATGATAATTCACACTCATAGATAATAACTAAAATCTGACTTCAATGCAGGCTGACTTATTCACTGCCTCACAAATTAAATGCCACAAGACACTTCTACAATCAAGTCAGCAAGATGCAAAGCCTTTGAGTTTAGAGAAAAGCGATACTGCGAGGGAAAAAAAAAATAAACCCCCAAACTCCTTAACACCATTTTCAGGAAAATGGACTTATGAATTAAAGCGTTAACAAATTCAGTAAATAAGTCCCAGAAACATCATTTCTCAGCTTACTACTCTATTCCAAAACTTCTACACTAAACTGAAGTTAGGAAAATATTCTCCAAATAAGGAGATACGGCATTAGTAGCTCTATATAGCCCTTAAACTGCACACTTGAAACAGGTCAACAACACTGAGGAAAGAATCCTCAGCAGGAACATCACTGTCATACTCAGAGAAATAAGTGTACATGGACAGTGACCACTGTTTTTCCCCTAGCAGTACCAGAGCACACATCCAAGAAAGCCATCCAACACCACAGAGGAGCAGTCCTGGACTGCAGAGTATCTTTGCCACCATACGCCCACATCACCTCTCATCCAGCTGAAATATTCTTCAGTTTAACACTTTAAGGAGCAAACTTCTAATGCCAAGCCCAGGTCAGCCCTATGTCTAGAGGCTTACCCTGAGTATTGCTGGCTTCAGCTCCACCTCAACCTGCCAGCACTCATGGGAGAATGTTACTTAGGTTGAACTACCTGCACCACTGTATAACCAAGTTGCACATTTCACAGGAGCCTGAGAATAAGTTTGACTTCACAGGCGTTACTGATAGCACACTCAAAAAGCAAACGAGGCCACGGGAAGGGCAGATAAAACTGGTCTGCCGATTTTCACATACTAATGGCGAAGCAAAAGGAAAGCAAACGATCAAATAAAATATAAACAAGTTCACCACAGCTGTCAGAAGCATCGGCAAAACTGTAGGTCAGGCACTGACAGAGGCAGAGCGCCGGGAACGCCTCTGGAACACCCCGGGAGCCCGAGTAGGGCGCGTACAAGGGACAGAGCCGCGAGGCCCCGGCCGCCCGGGGGCAGCGCTGGGGGACGCCGCCAGGACTCCCAGCGCTGCCTGCCGGCCGCCCGCGGGCCCGGGACGCGAGGCACGCACGCAGCCGGCCCGCACGGCGCCGCCTGCGCCCCGGCGAAGGGCCGCCCTACGCCCTCGATCCGCTGAGGTGGCAGCTCCGGGCCTCTTCCTGCCCCGGGCCCTTCCCAGAAGCGCCCTCCCGCGGGACGCCCCACCGCCGCTGCCGGCCTCGGCTCTCCCGGCCCGAACACGGTGCTCCCCAGAGGCCTGCCGGCGGGGCGAGCCTTACGCCACCCCTCCCTTCTCACGGACACCTCCCCGCGCCCCCTCACCCTGGTACTGCAGATCGAGGAGCACCAGCAGGAAGGGCAACGCGGAGCCTAAGCGGCCGGCAGAGGCCGCGGCTGACACCATCGCCGCCGACGCCCGCGGCCGCAGTGGCGGCGCCCCGGCCCGACGGCTTCGACTCGTGCGGGGAGGGTCGTGGGCGCCGCTGATTGGCCGCTCCGCGAGCGCCCGCCCCCTCGCACTCCCGGAAGGTGGAAGTGCGCTGTAGGAGGCGAGGCCGCCGTCGTCACTGCGCGTGCGCAGTAGGGCTGCCGTCCCTCTGACTCGTCCCGCCCCCCCGCCTCGAGCGGCGCATGCGTTGGGAGGGGCGCGAAGCCGCTGCCCTCAGCCAGTGCCCTGAGTGGACATGGCTGCGCGTCCGCGGACTACTTGAGGGGGTTCGCAACCGCATAAGCGTTTGCTGGCTGTGCTCGTTTCCTCATGTTGCAGGCGGGCTTATCCTGGGGTAGGGGAGCTGGGGGGACCAGAGCAAGCTTACGGCTGGCAACACAGATGGTTGTCGTTACCGATCCTGACTTGAAGGCAGTATCTCACAACCGCTCAGATTCCACATCAACAAGCGATAATGCGCAAGTAAATTGATGCTTTCTCTTCATCGCTGTACCTGACCTAACCACAGAGCTGAGAGCAGCGAGCATGTTTTCAAACTATACCTTTTGCTGTCCCTGAGGCACAATCCTGTTTTCTACTGGAGTGGAGCACTACTGCTAAGATGGTCAGCATGCAAATGCTGTTAGGGAACTGACCAAACTGTAGAAAAATCAGTGATGTGACTGAACAGAGCACAGCATTCTCATGGTAGGAGCTCATACTTGATCTGTACACTGGAACTAAAGCCTGTGTGAGATGGCTTGCAATCTAACACACTTCTATTTGGAGATATTTTGCCTTTATTTCCCGTAATTAAAGCGCATGTATTCTCATTAGAGAGAAGCTAATGGTGTATGTGCCAAGGTGTTTGTTGTTTCAAGTTATCTGCTGTGTGTTGTTGGACAAACAGTTCATGTTGGGGTGTATTATATAATGTTAAACCCTACCTACACTTAAAATATTGTTCTCACGAATTCTGCCAAGCAAGTGACAAAGCTGAGTCTCAGAGTCTGATGCAGCAATCACAGAAACTTCCTTTTTCTTTCTGGTCACATTCCCCTTTTCACCCTAGATGGTATAACCTACAAGCTTTCTTGAAAGATGAGAATTAATAAGAGAAAATGAAGTTATCCCTCTCCAACAGGGAGGTAAGATGGTGCTTCAAGAGCATCACCTTGAAATTTGACCTGCAGGAAATATTCAGAAATCAGAAATTGAAATAATAGGAGAAGTGATAGATGTGAAATGAATAAGTGATGATGTTCTGAGGATGTCGGCATGAGCTAGAACGTGACAACTCTTGCGCTATGGATAAGACAATATAAGAAAGCTTAAAAATGAACCAACCAGAATATAATAGCTGTTAAATTATTTTACCCAAGAAAATAATGTAACCAAAGCCATATAAAATTAGTATGGCAGGGCAGTTTGCACCTCGAGCCCCTAAGATAACCAAAAATACAATCATGAGTGATGGTTTACTTAATGGGCCCTTGATAACAAGATTAGGGAAAAGAAAAAAAAAATCTGAAATAAAACTCAGTACTTAATATTGGAATACCAAGCACAAAGTTTCAAATCCCTTAAGACAAGACAAAAGTATTACGATGAAAGTATCAAACAGCATTTTGGATAGATTCTTGACAAGCACTTAGTGGAACGTCGATATTTCAGGCTGATACAGTAATGTAAAGGGCAGTGTGTAATGCCAACAGTACTGAATGATGTACTCAAAGTAAAAGTGTTTGTCTATGATAGAAATCTCATCAGGTACACAGATGCCTACACATTAATTCTTAGAATCGTAGAATCACCAAGGTTGGAAAAGACCCACAGGATCACCCAGTCCAACCATCCACCCATCACCAACAGTTCTCACTAAACCATGTGCCTCAACACAATGTCCAAACGTTCCTTGAACACCTCCAGGGTTGGTGACTCCACTACCTCTCTGGGCAGCCCATTCCAGTGCCTGACCACCCTTTCAGAGAAGTAGTATTTCCTAACGTCCAGCCTGAACTTTCCCTGGTGCAGCTTGAAGCCATTCCCTCTAGTCCTATCACTGGTTACATGAGAGAAGAGGCCGACCCCCAGCTCACTACAACCTCCTTTCAGGTAGTTACAGAGAGCAGTAAGGCCTCCCCTGAGCCTCCTCTTCTCTAAGACTGAACAAACCCAGCTCCTTCATCCACTGCTTATAAGGCCTGTGCTCCAGACCCCTCACCAGCTTTGTTGCCCTTCCCTGAACATGCTCCAGCCTCGATGTCTTTCTTGCAGTGAAGGGCCCAAAACTGCACACAGTAATGGTTTTTTGAATGAAACTGTAAACCATGTAGGAACATTCTTTATGATCATACATCCCAAAACATATATAGTTAAAGTATAGTGTAAGTATAGGTTTGAGAGATAAAGAAATATATCTTTAACACATATTCTCTTTAGCAACTTCAGAAGCAGACAGTGCAAGGGAGGAAAAAGAAAGCACTTGTGCACACGACATGGACACTGTGTTTTGGAATTTGAAAAATAGCAAAGCAACACAACTGTAATGCAGAACGTCTTTTAAAATGATTAATCAAAATTAGACTGGCATCAGAAACAAGTTTCTGTAGCAGTTTTGAGTTTTGGAGCGGATGGCAAAGACAAAACTAAGCTTAAAGACAGGCAAGGAATTTTCTGTTACTGCTGGTGATATATGGAGAAACAGCAGAGGGCATCCACTAGCAAGGAATGACTTTTTAAGCCACTCATTGCTGTTTAAAAGGCTGGCAAACTGAATGGAGAGACATGGTGTATGGATATCGTTAAGTTTACATTTCTGTTTATTAACTGAGAAACCTACTGAGTATCATAAGATACTGTGAGAAGTCTGCATTACACAAAAGAACACACAAGGGACTGGAAGGGCCCTGCTCAATACCAGTGAGCCAATATGCTTGACAGTATGTTTTAATTAATAGTTCTGTTTTCAGAAACACCCAAGCAAACCAAACCATTTCCCAATGCAGGGAAAGAGGCAGTATGGCAGGCTGTTACATTATATACACAGTCTAGTATGAAAATATAGGTATGGAAATATAGGAGAGAGAAGATGGTAACAGAGATGCTATTCTCAAGGCCTTCTCGTGAGAAATCTCTGAGACTTTACACCTTGTTTTTGTTTTCATCTGTGCACATCTCCATCCGAAACTTGGCTGTGTTGGAGCTAAATGGGATAGTAGTAGTATCCACATATATGGATAACAAAGAATTGCTGTTTATGTAGCCACCTGTTTTGGTAGTTCTGTAGTTTTACATTTGGATTGGTATTTAAACATGATTGCTTTAGAGCTGTTTCTTTTCTGGGCTCCTTTTGCAGCAAATGGAAGCAGAGAAGCTCCTACAGACTGCAGTTCCACACACAAACTGAGTTATCTAAACTTCCACTTGGAAAAGCTTACCTTCATCCATAAACTTGAAAGGGAATATAAGGGACCACTCTTCTTTAGGGTAAGGTTAGCCTCTGTAAATGTTTTTCCCTCTGTATTGCCCTAACAAATTCCACAGGTATGTCTTTGTCACATCTGTGATGGGAGAACCATGTTTCTGGTGTGGAATTATTTATCTCGCAACCTTGTGGTTAGATGTTATATATACATACCAGCTACTGCCTGCTTTTTATACTGCTATAAAGGTGCTTTTTATAGGCTATTTTGTCTCTTTTTATGTGAAGCTTATTTTAATATGGGTCCTTGAGTCTGATTTATTCACTAAACGACACCACTATGGTTAATTATAAGCAGGGCTGTAGGACAGATGTTAGAATGAGACATCCATGTTTCCTTACAATTAATTTTAAATGTATTTTAATCAGAGGAATTATACTATGTCTGTAACCTTTCTCCCTAGCCATGGTAGCAGCAACAAATTCCAGATATCTCAAAACGCAGTCACTCTCTCCTGCCTAACTTAAACTTATTGGTATAATGAAGCATCAAACGGGGCAGGAGAGACTAATAACCCCCCTATTACTCTTTACCTTGACATCTTAAATTCCCAGTAAGAGTTAGATGAGTAGCAGGTACTTCTGTGGGGTTTATTTTGAACAAGAAACAATTCATATTTAAACTTAATTTAAAATTGAAGCAATTAAACATGTTGTACTTTTCAAGTCTTTTGATTACAGAGAAAAACTCACTTGCAGATTTTTGATGGGGTGAAGGCTTAACAAAGCAAAACATATGAAACACACTTACCTCTTTTAAAACAGCTTTTCATTTTCACTTCTTACAGCAAGGAACATTTTAAAATAAAAATTCTACTCTGAATTTACAAGTCAAGAAGTTTTGCTTCAAATATTAAAATATGTTGGTATTTCTACACTATGCTACACTTAATCTAAGCCTTCATGGCTGAGGTACTAGGGTTGAGAAGTGGTGGTTCTTTTTCCTTTTTCATACAATTTATTTCTTGCTCAACAAAAATGCCAAAACATCCCAGTCACAGAAAAAAAAAACTGTAACTGAGATACAACTCATTGCATGCCATTAAGAATTCACCCAGCAAAGTGTTAAAAGTCCTTGATTCAGTTTCAGTGTTCACTGACCTTTCTATTGCTCCTATTATATCACTGATTTCTAAATACAAACAAGTTAAATACCACATAAGTCATATGATAGACAGTAGATGTTTTTTTCTGAGAGTAAACCTGAGCTTAACTGAGTGAAACTCACTGAGTGAAACCCATGTGTTGGAATGGGGATATCTACCCTGTCTCGTGCTACAGACTGTCTGAAAGCAATCAAATACAATTCAGCATAGCGTCCCAAGATGAATGACAGGGCTACAGGATATGCTGACTGCATGGCTAGACGAGGCAGTGAGCCAGGCTGAAGCTGGCATCACTCCTCGTCTCACAGAGACATGTGCCCTGAGACTTCTGGACACACAAAGACTATGACAGGTCAAGAAAGGAGTTTGAGTGGTCAATAAAGCACTGGTGTGCTAAAGCGATGGTACCATTTTTCTTTTAAATACCTGTAATTACCTTATTGTGTATATATTGACAAAAAGGTAACGGGAAGGCAAAAAGTCATCAGAAACAAGCCAATAATTTCAGTTTACACTCACCAAAGAAAAAAATGAAAAAAACCTCACAATGCTGTTCTTGGCATATGGCTTAAGTATTACCGCAAATAAAAAAGTCAGGAAGCTATTCCAGTAATATCTATGTTTAAAGTAGATAAAACTCACAATCAGTGTGTTTGCAGATATTTCTTTAGAGTTAAGTTGAATTCCCTCCATGCTTGGGAGAAAGGAAGATAAATAAATTGTATGGCTGTCTCAGTAAAATCCAGGTAGAATTGTTGCATTTAAAAGAAACATTTTATTTGAAGAGAAGAAGACTTAGTCAGAGAAGAGTAAAGTACTCAGACTTGAAAACGAAATTTGTTAAACTCAGTGAGGCAGTGTCTCTTCAAGCTACCAGCTCATAGCTAGTGTTGTGTGTTGGGATTTGGTAGATTCACAGGACTCTGACAGGAAATTTGGGAGAATGGCTCATCCTACCTTTCTTTTATTTTAAAAGCGTTGTTTTTGTGTCATGAGAATATGTATTTAAATGATTTCCTCATGTAAACTAAGTGATGGCAAGACTGAAAGAATGTAAATACTACAGGTATTGATGTTGAAAAATGTGCAGTAGAGGGAGTTGGCAGGAAGGAAAAGATTAAATAAACTGAGAATCTGGATGGATTTATTATTATACCTGTACCATGCTGTTCAAGTCAGCCTTCTACCAGTTAATGATTACCGGCATGCGTCACTCCAAGATGGCTGTAAGAGAAAGATTAGCGAAGAGTCTGTTTCTCAGTTCCCAAGACAATTTCTCCACAGTCCTCTCAAATTAAAACATCTTGCAGAACAGGAGGCATCTTCCTCCATTCCACAAAACATGCGGATGATTACTTCACTTAACGTAATTCCTCAGGGCCCCCAGGACACCACCAGGCCTCACTGTCTCTGCTCAGCCTTTCCTAGCATTGCCCAGGGCCCAGGACGCCTGACGCTTGTCCCACCATGGGCAGCCATGGGCCCACATGCCCAGTCTTGGCCTATTGCTGGCTCCTCATCTGCCCTGCTCCCTTGTGGGGTGATGGGACAGGCTCTGGCTGCCAGGCCCTGCCTTGACAGACCCTGTGGCCATTCTGAGCCTTGACACCTTCCCCTGCTAGCCAGGACATTTCCCAGACAGCTGAGGCCAAGATGATATTATATTTTCCCCCACAATCAGAGTAACCTCCCCTCTTTGTGTTCTCCTGTTGAAGATACCCTCTACAAGCCTCATAAATGCCTTTCTCTGATCTCAGTGTCTGAGGTTTACTTCTTGCATTTTAAATCATTCACCTCATCCTATTTTTATTCTCCAATTCTTTGCTCTCCTTGTCAGCTTCCCCATACTTTTTTTACTACTTCCTAGAAAGTTCTGTTCCTCCCTACCCCTTTATTCCTGTACTCTACTAAGAAAAAGCAGAGTCAGCAACTCACTGTGTCAACAGAGCATGAAAAAGCCTTCCAGAACAGTGGATAATACAAAATAGTTCCATAAAACCCTCACGCACACAAAGTACCTCTAGAAGACTCCGTTAAGTGCCAGAGTCCTCTACATTAAGTAGATGATTAAAAGAGTAATGTAGACTTAAGTACATTAATGTAGACATTAAATCTACATTATTTGATAAATTTGGACTACTAACTGGGAATGATCTTTATTTAACTGTAGCCTGTAGAAGGCTGGCATGTGGAAAAGAACATGCTAGGAAGTAATGAGATATACTGGCTAGAACGGGGAAGGAGTGTGAAAGGACTGGGTGAAACAAACTGGAAATAAAAAAAATGCAAGAAGAAGATATTTTGAATTAGGACTCTACAAAGCCTTAAGTGTCTCAGCCCATATTTTAGCTTCTCCAAAACTGCATTCAGCTTCCATCGATTGTTGTTAAGAAAAGGTTGGGGAGAGGAGGGGAGGAGAGGGGAGGGAAGCAAAGGGAAGGGATTTATATGTTGGATTTATGTGTTGGATTTATGGTGATTGCCCACCATTGTCTGTGCAGGAACAATAATCTCATCTGTTCAAACCAGACTGCTGGCCATCATAAGCCTCTTGCACTGAGTCTAGCAGATGGGAAAAGACTAAAATGCTCTTAGTCTCCTCTGCTACTAAATCCATGCACATTTTAGGAGAGTACCTAATCACCAAACTATATATGATATAGGGCAAGAAAGGAGGAAGCAGGCATTAGAAAGCAGATAGAGTAAACCACCCTTGCCAAGTTAGGCTGTACTACTTGTAGCAAGTAACTGAAGATTAATCAAGCTCTAGAAGGAAGGAAGGAAGGAAGAGGAAAAGAATGAGACTTTCTCTAGCAGACATGGTGATGTCCCTAACCTAACAAAAGACAAAACTTGGTTCTAGCTCTTGTTGCATGGCCTGGTTGAGCATTTTATATTAAACAGATACTATAATAAGCAACCGAGATCCAAGTGTATCTGCACACTTCGTGCACACCTCCCATAATCAATTGACAAGAATTTTGAACACTTTCTCACCCAGACAACATTCATGTAATGTAAAACACCTTTAGCAATAGATCGTTAGAATGCATGCTGAACAGCCTGTGTTGCTGATAACAGCTAGAGCACTTCCAGGAGGGCATGGGTATGAAACTTCTTGGGCACAGAAGGGACTGAGCACGCACTTCTTGCTTTCTGAGTGCTCCAGCCATTCCCATAATGTGCTCATTAAAGTGTATGGTCTATTTTATTTGTCTCTAAGCATTGCCTATAGAAGCTGTGACTGTGACATTGCATAGCTACAGAGGAAATTTGATGCCTTTTGTTTTCAAAAAGTCCTCTTTTCAGTGTTGGTGTTAATTAAGGCTTAGCACACTAAAGCTTCAATATCGTCATCTTCCTCTAGCAGTGCCTGTTCTAGCAGTTAGTGCAGCCTAATAGGAGCAGCAGATCTGCAGAAGCAACAGTCAGTAGTGAGGACTAGATTTCCAGATATCACACACGTTCAGGTTTTATGTCAGACTAACTCTAGCCTGATCTTGTGGACAGAATGTCATTAGTGACTGCAGCATACTCAGGCACTCTTAGGACATTCAAAGCTGAAGCATTTATATCTTTTTTTCCAATCTGGTGTGCACAGCATGCGTGCCCACATCAGTATGTTCTCAAGAGAATTTCATTTTTTGGGAAGGAAAGTTGGTGTCTTGGCAAGTCTGTTGGCAAGTCTTGAGGGAAAAAGTCTTTCCGGGGCTTGGTGCCAATGTACCTTGGAAAACAGTGGTGCCACCCTGAACCAATGGGACTCCTTGATGGATGTTAGGTGTTGTGAACGTGCAGCGGCCATTTCCTCCATTACATCTGCAGGATTATTTTCTATTAAATACAAACTGTTTGAAATGTTCCTCCTTGTCATGTAAGCTGCATGGCATTTATTTTGGAAAGTGTGATTAAAACCCCTATGGGGAAGAGGAAGAAAATTGGGAAGGCCCCCAGTATGGAAAGGAGGATGTGGAGCTGTTGGAGTAGGTCCAGAGGAGGGCCATGAAGGTGGTCAGTGCTGGAGCACCTGTCTTGTGAAGAAAAGTTGTGGGAGCTGGGCTTGTTCAGCTTTGAGAAGGCTCTGAGGAGACCCCATTGCAGCATTCCAGTACTTGAAAGGACCTTGTAGGCAGAAGGGGGACTGACTTTTTACATGGTCTGATAGTGACAAGATAAGGGCGAATGGCTTTCAACTAAAAGAGGAGAGACTTAGGTTAGATTTTGGAAGAAAACTTTCACTCAGGGTGTGGTGAGGCAATGGCACAGGCTGCCCAGAGCAACTGTGGATGTCCCATCGCTGGAAGTGTTCGTTGCCAGGTTGGACGGGGCCCTGGACAGCCTGAGCTGGTGGGTGGCAATCCTGCCGATGGCAGAGGGCTAGAATTCAATCATCTTTGAGGTCCCTTCCAACCTAAATCATTCTGTGATTCTGCATGACCTGCCCTACCGCATTGACTCATGCTGCGTGTCAGCTGAATGCGGACAGCACTGGACTGAAAGGCTCTGCGGCACAGCACGCCGCGCCAGAGCCTCACGAGTAATAGCAGGAGGGGGGGAGGAGGAGGCCCGGGAGGAGGGGAGCTTGCCTCTCGCGTCAGGGACCGCCCGGGCCGGGGGCGGGCGGCAGCCGCGGCCCCGCACCCCTCCACGCGCGGCAGCCGGCTCTCGCCGTGCCCCCGCCCGCAGCCCGAGGTGAGCGCCTGTTGCGCCGCGGCTCAGCCCTGCTGAGGGGAAGGGGGCGGGAGCGGGAAGGCCGCCCGCTGGAGCCGGCGGCGTTGGGCGGGGGATGGAGCTAGGCTCAGGGCCTCCCGCAGGGCCCGGCCTGCTCTGCCGCCTGCCGCGGGCCTGGCCTGCGGGCGCAGTCAGGGCGTTGGGGTAGCGGGCGGCCCGGGGGGCAGGGGCCCAGCCCGGCGCCCTACCCCGGGGCGCCGGGTCCTGCGTGGAGGGAGACGGCTTTGCCCCTGTCGTAGAGCAAGCCTTAGCATGGAGCACATCATAACGTGGCCTCCTTAGGACTGCTCGTTTCGGGCGCTTGAGGCTCTGTGTCCAGGGGCTCTGTTAGAAATGTGGGTTCTGATCCACCTGTGTCTTTCCAGGGCCACCTGGGCAACTCAAGGACACACCCAGGACAGATGCCCAAGCAGCACTTGTCATGGTGCATCACTTCTACTCTGTGTTCAGTTATAGCGTGTTTAGTTGGAGCAGCATGAAGCTCTGCATGGATGTTCCTAACTAAATATGTCAGTTGAGGAAAATAATCCTCAGGACAACAGATTTGGCTTAAGTTTGCTGGTTTGAAACAACTGTATTTTAATTAAACCTGCGCATATATGAGTTAGACTCTTATTTCATGTGTGCTTTTTCAAGCTCCTGCTTGACATGCTGCAGGCATGGTAGTGTATGAAATTCTCTTGTTTTCTATGTAAAGAAATTTATCTTAGGTCAAGCGTATAGGACATGTTAGGCTCAAAGGTCTTGGGGAGATGGATTGAGGTTCACTAAGGCCAAATGCAGGGTGCTGCACTTGGGTTGGGGCAATCCCAGGTATTTATACAAACTGGGGGAAGATCTCCTTGAGAGCAGCCCTGCGGGGAAGGACTTGGGGGTCCTGGTGGACGAGTAGCTGGACATGAGCCAGCAGTGTGCGCTTGCAGCCTGGAAGGCCAACTGTGTTCTGGGCTGCATTAAAAGAGGAGTATCCAGCAGGGACAGGGGGGTGATTGTGCCCCTCTGCTCGGCTCTTGGGAGGCCCCATCTGGAGTACTGTGTCCAGGCCTGGGGCCCCCATTACAGGAAGGACATGGAGCTCTTGGAGTGGGTCCAGAGGAGGGCCACTAAGATGATCAGAGGGCTGGAGCACCTCTCTTATGAGGAAAGGTTGAGGGAACTGGGATTGTTTATCTTGGAGAAGAGGAGGCTCCGGGGAGACCTCATTGCAGCCTTCCTTGAAGGAAGTGTATAAACAGGAGTGGGAACAGCTGTTTAAAGGATGGATAATGATAGGACAAGGGGGAATGGTCTTAATCTGAGACAGGGGAGGTTTAGGTTAGATATTAGGAAGAAGTTTTTCACCCAGAGGGTGGTGAAGCACTGGAACAGGTTGCCCAAGGAAGTTGTGGATGCCCCATCCCTGGATGCTTTCAAGGCCAGGCTGGATGTGGCTCTGGGCAGCCTGGTCTGGTGGTTGGTGACCCTGCACATAGCAGGGGGATTGAAACTAGATGATCATTGTGGTCCTTTTCAATCCAGGCCATTCTATGATTCTATGATTCATTATATGTGACTTTCTAGTACCCATTACTAGAAGCATACCCTAGTATAAATTTTCAAGGTGTTTTAAGGTATTCGGAGCATGAATTTGGGGCACTTATTTAGTATTTGAGCATTTTTTAAAATCTAGCTACTCGCAAATAGAAGTATATATGTAGGCTATGAATGGAAATGAGAACTTCTGCTTTCTCACTGATTTGAGATTAATACTACATTTTGCTAAAATGGTGTCATTTCAGCCCATCTGTAGATATCTTTGTGAAATTTAAAAATGACATTGCAAGTGATGGAAGATAATGAGGGAAGGTGCACTGAGCCATAGTTATTGTAGTAAAATGTGGCCAACAGGCTTAAAGTAGATGGTCCAAAAAACAGTCAATAGTGCCAAAAAAGATTGCCTTCAGCTATGGTGGCTTGAGCCAACAAGCAGGAGGGCTCGCTGTCCTTCATTCATGTTATTAATTTCACTGTTCTAACTTCCAGTATATTTCAGTTCTCTTTGTAGTTCAATGAGACCTTTTGCTGGGCCTAGATATGTTCTTGGAAAGGTTGATTTTCAACTGTTTTACAAAGCATGAGGAGGGCAGAAGGGTGTAATTTTGACTTGTGCCGACAAAGCGAGAGAGAGACATCCTCATGGTTCTTTGTGAATATGAAAAGGAAGGAGTTTCCTCCACATTCCCCTTTGTGCGGGGGTGGGAAGAATTGGAGAGGCTGGTAGCGCTTGAGTCTTCTGTTGCTGAAGTGAGTGTGTGATCCTCCCTGTGACTAGTGGGTCTCTGATACTGGCTGGAGTTTGATAGCTGAGGGCTGAAGGAAAGGCCGGGGTCTGTGCTGTGAACCAGAGATGCATCCTGTGGTTGTGGATCAAGCATGTGTGTGTGTTGGACGCACTGACTACAGC
Source organism: Gallus gallus (assembly GCF_016699485.2). NCBI lineage: Eukaryota > Metazoa > Chordata > Aves > Galliformes > Phasianidae > Gallus > Gallus gallus. Next base: position 145,989,726 of record NC_052532.1, read on the forward strand.
AAAGGCACAAGTATTCAGTAGCATACCTGTTTGTCCCCACCTGAGATCCATCTTGTTGGTGCACAAGTCTGCTACATGCCCAGGTTTCTTTTAGGAGGAATGGTTATGTGCAGCTCTGCTTGCCTCCTGACACGGAGTCAAAATACAGCCAGAGTACATATAAAAAAGTTGTGGTGGGCACCACAGAGTAACTCTGTCCCAAGGATTACCATGACCATTGGTTGGATGTATGTATTCCAACCTATGTCTGGAAAAATGCAGGGAGGCTATGTTTGTAGGAACATCTAGTGTGTTTCCTTAGATCAGTTCACCTATGTGGGAAAAGTAAAAAAGATTTTGGGCACAGCAGACAACCGTATTAAACTTCCAAGCTACATAAAACCAAAAGCTTGAGATTTTTAAGGGAAGCTAAAAGCTAAAAAGCCATGGAGCCAGGCTCTTGTCAGTGGTGCCCTGTGACAAGACAAGAGGTAGTGAAAACAAACAGGAACCCAGGAGGTTCCTTCTGAACACTGGGAAACACTTCTCGTGTGAGGGTGATGGAGCACTGGCACAGGTTGCCAAGAGAGGTTGTGGAGTCTCCCTCTTTGGACATCTTCAGGAGCCACCTGGATGTGATCCTGGGCAATTGGCTTTAGGTGTTGAGCAGATGACCTCCAAAGGTCTCTTCCAACATCAACCATCCTGTGATCCTGTGCTTCTTACATTAGTACATAAAACAGTGTTGTTCTAATCTGCATAGGAGTAAGCGTATGTTGTGATGTAGTGGTTGTCACGCCATTGTTTTTATTGGAGTGGGCAGTGTAAAAAAACACAGATGACAGAGGTGAGGCTCATTGCAAGTTCTATGTGAGGAATTCCTAGGAGTTAAGTGGATTAAAATCTTAAGGGAAGTCTGAGGGATGTAAACAGGGGTCAGAGGAGAGCTAATAGTGTGGTTAGAGGTCTAACATGATCAACAAAATGAGGTTGAAGGAGCTGGGCGAAGTGAAGAGAAAGCAAAGAGGCTCTGTAATAGTGTCTCACAGTTGCTTGAAGAATAGTTACAAAGATGTCAGAACCAATTTTTCCTTGGTGGTAGGAAATGGTAGGTGAAACATTAGGAAAAATGTTTTCACCAGGAGGATAGCACAGCCAGGTATCAGGTTGCCCAGAGAGGTTGTGGACTGGCTTTTGAAGCCATACAGAAGCCATACAGAAGTGGAAAGAAGGTTGGACTGGAACTTTACCAGAGGTCTCTTATGAACAGGATTTCTGTGAGTTTATGGTATAGGACGCAGAGGAACCTAAAAGTGTATGCTGAGTGAATGTTACTGGAGAGGTACGTGTTTGGGAGGGACCCCAAGGATGAGAAACTGAAGTGTGTGTGGAAGGGACTGTAAAGACAGGTGGATGTAAACATGGAGTGTGACAAAAAGGCAGAGGCAGCATAGGGGAATGAAATATTAAGAAATGGTGACAGGAAGAGCAGATTTTTGGAGAAGACTACTAAATCATAGAATCACAGAATGGCCTGGGTTGAAAAGGACCACAATGATCATCTAGTTTCAACCCCTTGCTATGTGCAGGGTCGCCAACCACTAGACCAGGCTCCTCAGAGACACACTTATTCTATGATTCTGTGCTTCTAGGTTGTGGGGCCGTGAAGCCACAGGAGGGAGGCTGCGGGTGGACTAGGTGCAGAGAGCAGTGCCACAGGTACCGGACAGCTGGTCCTGCGGCGGGGCTGGAAAACGCTGCAGGACGGCAAGAGAGTGCGAGCGGGAGGCACTGCGGCAGAGCAGGGAAGGTGACGGGCCGGGGGCGCGGGAGGGGGCAGCGGGTGGGAGCAGTGGCGGGGTGTTGGGGCGGGGCGGGACGGTCCGTGGGGCCGGGCCTCACTCCTCGCTCCACTCCGCGCAGGCCCGGGCCGCGGCTGCCATAACAACGCGGAGGACGCCGGCACCGAGCGGGGCACGAGAGACGGAGCCCGGACATGGTGAGCGCTGGGGCGGGTGGTGGGGTCGTTGGGCTCGGTGCGGCCCGTTCTGAGTCGCCTCTCTCTCCCTCTCTCTCCCTCTCTCCCGCAGCCCTTCACGGAGCGCGCCTATTTCCCGGCGGGGGCGGCCGCGACCGGCGCGGGGCCGTTTCCCGCCTTCCAGTTCCGCGGGCGCCATGAGGGCCCGGACTGGCGGCGGCTGAGCGCCGTGGACGTGGGCCGGGTGTGGCGGGAGGGCGACGTGGCGGCCCTGCAGGAACACCTGGAGCACGTCACCTTCTGCAGCGCCGAGCGGGAGCGCTGCCCCCACTGCCAGGGCCCCGCCGACCCGCTGCTGCTCAAGCTGCTGCGCCTGGCCCAGCTGTGCACCGAGTACCTGCTGCACTCGCAGGAATACCTGAGCGCCCAGCTTGGCAGCCTGGAAGAGGCTCTGCGTGCGGCCCAGGCCCAGCGCGACCGCCTGGCCGAGGAGGTGGCCCAGCGCACCCAGGAGGTCAAGGGGCTGAAAGAGGAGTGCCGGCGCAGGAAGAAGATGATCAGCACCCAGCAGATGATGCTGGAGGCCCGAGCCAGCTACCATCAGGTGAGAGGAGAGGGACTGTGTCTTGCGGCTCTGAGCCCCACCGAGTGGACCAGTGGTTGCCTGCTGGGTGAGAGGCTGAAATGCAGGTGTTGGGCTGCTGTCACATCTGACAGCTGAGAGTGCTGCATCATCTGTATCAAATCCTGTTCATTGTCGAGCACTCTATAGCCTTGGATTTGCTTTTGATACATTCAAAGTGTCAGATACACACACACACACCCAAATGCTCACAAAGCCCACAATACAAGTGGTACTTCCTTCTGCTGCCTGCGTACCATATGGTCAGGGAACTCAACAGGGCATGTACAGCAGCACTGATGCTAGGGTGTAGCCTGTCTGCAGGCCAGTTGCCACTTTTCTGCAGTAGTGTTCTTCAGGCACAGAGTTTTTGCCTCTTTGTGTAACTCAGGAGCAAATCATGATGGTTAGGAACACCAGTGGCATAGCTCATCCCTAGCACAACAGTGTTCCTTTAGAATATTTCCCAAGATCCTTAGCATGTTGCTGTTTTAATTTAATATTTTTTTTAATGAGGGAATTTTTGTTCTGGGTGTAATAGTGTAGTTTGAAAATCTGTCAGCTTTAGTAGGTTTCAGGACTGCAGATTCTAGCTTCAAGTATAATCTGAAGTCTGAAGAGTATATTAGACGAAGACATAAGATTTCAAAGTAATCTTGTCTACAAGATTAAAGTTATGGGGTAATCTTGTCTACAAGATTAAAGTTATGGGTTTTTTTCCCTTTTGTTTAAATCTTGGAATACTAACATTCCTGGTTGTTGAAATTCTCCTTAATCACACCATAGTTAAAGCTCTGAGCCAATACAAGTTTTCTTATGGTATGCACAGTCTTACACTCACTGTGTAATATCAGTGTCCTCAGGCTAGCAAAGTTCTTGTGACTGAGCAAAGTCACCTCCCACAGCCACTTCTGTGTCCCATAAGAAAACAGGTCCTTCCTTCCCTGCAAAAAGGCAGGGAACGTAAGTTACAGGATTTATTTTGTTGGAGATTCTTAGGGCTGCCTACACAGTTATTTTGAAAATGTGGTATAGCAGCCTTAAGTATGAGAAGCAGCGACTTTCCACCTTTAGCTGCTAAGTTAACTGAAGTGTTCCTGCAAGAAAACGTGTACTTCATGCCACAGGAATAAACATACGTATTGTAGACTTCATGGGAACGTAGACTCAGTGCATGTATTTGAGCATTAGTCTTAGAATCATAGAATAGTTTGAGTTGGAAGAGACCTTTAAAGGTCATCTAGTCTGTCTCCCCTGCAATGAACAGGGATATGCATCTATAGCTAAATCAGGGTGCTCTGAGCCCTGTCCATCCTGTCCTTGGATGTCTCTGGGGATGGGGCATCCACCACCTCTCTGGGTGGACTGTTAAGGACAAGCTGCTGATACCATTTTAAAAAGCCTTTATACAGGTTACAGGGCTGTGTCTGAACTGCACTGCAAAAGAAAGCTGATCATGTGCATCGCTGGACATGTAAACTTACATAATTCTCACACTGTGATTACCAGCTAAATGCTACCAAGTCTTCCTGAAGCATTTGAGGGATACAGCTGTCTCAGTGGAAGCTCAAGAACACGGTAGCAAGCTGAGCTCATCACTTTTCTTTAGTGGCATTCACAGTGACACAGAAATTGAAAGTTATTTCTCATTTTTAGTTTCATTTCCCTCTTTCCTCTCTATTAGTAAATTCTCTTCTGTGTAAGTTACTTAAGTTCATGGGGGAAGAGAACGTTCATTTAGCTAAGTTACGCTGAACAAATTTTGCAGTTCCAGCAGTGGTTTCAGGACTGTGAGTCTGAATGCCAGAGTTAAAATGAGCTCTTTCCAGGTTGTGTAAATGCAGGGCAATAGAGTGTTCAGTAAGTTTTAAATGTATATGATTTATCTGTGCTATGATCTTGGCGTAACTACAGTGCCAGATAATAGGAGGTTTGCTGGTGTTCCTGAGGGGGTACTTCAGGTTTCTTCTTGTTCACTCAGAGTCTTGGTTGTTTTGCAAACATGTCTGTTAATAGTTATTCACATTTTTTACTTTTTCAAGTGGAGGCACACTTTCTTTCTCTTAGAACTGTGATATGGAACTCAAATTTAACGGCTTTAATCCACCACTAATATAAATTCAACTGTGAAGTGCTACAATAAAATGATAGTTACCTAAATATCTTAAATTTTTGACTCTTGTCAACACCTTTTGTCTTGATCTAAAATTAATTTTTTATTGTAATACATTTTTCACTTTTTGATACTTTGTATACAATTATTTATCTGTTTATGCACAATGTTGCTTGACATATAGAGTACATTGTGTCTAATGCAGCCACTAGTAGCTGCAAGGGTAGTACTACATAATTCAGACCCTAGATATTCCTTGTGTTACTCCTATTTCCTGCAGTAAGAGCTTGCTTTCACCAGCAGCACCAACCTGACGTGAAGTTTGTGCTTGAATGAATAACATGATTTCACAGCCAATTTAATTCCCTAAGTGTTGTGCAATCTGTTACACTGTAAGCTCCCTCTTGGTTTGGTAGCAGTGCTGTGCTGTCATACTGTATGTCTTTGCTTTGTTTTTTGTGTTAGTGTGTATTTGTTAGGGTCTTATGTCTGCATTCGTCCATCAAAATTTGTTTTAATGGTTCATAATTTCAGTGTTTACTGGAAGATACCTCACTATCAGCGATAGTATTTTCAATATTAGCTGAAATCTGGAAATTTGATTTCGATAACAAGGTCTGGAATCCATTGAGTCAGTGTTTAACTACTTTTTATGTTCATATCACAGTAAGGATATGATATGAGTAAGGATATGATATACAAGGATTCAGCTGAGTATTTGGGGGTTGTTACAATATACTCATTTGAAAAATAATTCTGAGAAAAGATTGCTCATTCCCTGTATCTAACTCAGTTAGGGGCTCTAATTCACAGTCTTATCAGTACATTCCAGAACATGTAAATACACACATACATAATACAGCTCCTGTTCTTGCGTTATCTGTCTGTTTTTAGTATTCCGAACATTACAGTGATATACTTTGAAGGTGATAAATTTTTTTCCACTTAGGATCTAAGCTGGACTTAAGATGTGACTGTAAAGTAGAAATTGTCCTGCATCCCATTAGAATGCAGGACAAGTTATAAAACAAACAAACAGCTTTTTCTGTTGTGTTTGTTTGTCTGTTTGTTTTGTTACTTTGTGTTTTTGATGAAGTTTGCAATAAAGTAACTTAGTAAAGTTGGCTGTGCAGATGATGAAGCATTTTCCTGAGGGTCCCTACGGTTTTATTAAGAGCCAAAACCTATCAAGGTGTAATAACTTTTATCAGTGTTTGACTTTCTTCTTTGCTCGTGTCTTCCATGTTATTACTTTTATTACTGTTACTTTTTTTTTTTTTTTTACCTTTTTTAATAAATTCCTTTTTTGCTTGTCTGGGAAAATAATAATGAGATGAGAAGTCAAGACTTAGAACAGCCTTTCTGCATAGATTTTCAATATGCTTTTGATGTCTGGACAAAATAATATAAACACTGCTATATGTACCGAATAATAATTATTGTTATCTATTTTTTGTAGTGTCAGTTCTGTGAAAAGGCTTTTATGAACTATTCCTTTTTACAAGGTCACATGCAAAGGCGTCATCCAGAAGAATCTCAGATTGGTACGTACTTTAGTTCTTTACAGTGCCGTTTCAAACTAGAATTCCTGCTGGATACTTCAGTCAGTAGCAGACCTCAGAGCACAGTTGTTTTTCTTCAGGTATACGTGTTATAAAGGAGTAGGTAAACATGAACACGGTGTGGTAACAAAAATTCATTATGTGAATATATGTGAATGATTAGTACAGAAATAATCCAGCTTACCTGAAATCAGTTTCAATAGGATCAGACTCTCCTGGACTAAACTGACTGTAAAGTGCAGTAAGAAAAAGGAACTGTCGAGGATAATCCAGCTTCATGGATCTGTGGTAATTTTGGTTGCTATACCACTTACCATCTTTTCTCTCTTAATTGAAAAAACACTTAGTTTCAAAAGTATTGCTATTAAAGTTTGCTTAGTTCATTCCTAAATTCTCTCCTTCCTATTACACTGCTTTCTACCAAAGACGAGCATGTATCAGGAAAGGGCAGTGATTGGAAAGGAGGAAAAAGAAGAGCATTTGTGAGGAAAGAGAGAGGGAATCATCTAGCAAGGTGTGAACTGCTTCTTATCAAGCAAATAAAAAAAAAACAAGAACAGTGAGAACAGTCCTAGTAGCATCCAACAAGCACTGGTAGATTAGAAGAAGAAAGAATCTCCTGTGGACTTTACAGTTCATAAAAAAAGGGTTGTGAAAGGAACTGCAGAGCTAGTTGAACTAATTATCATATAAAGAATTAGCCTGAAATTGCTGTATAAGGGAAATATTCCATGTAGTTGTTCCTAAAATGATACTCTATTGTTGTGCTTGGATTCCCAGATGATGAGCAGTGTAGTAAATCCTTGGTAAACTGATAAAGGAGGTTATAATTTTGACATATTTTAAAACTCCTTCACAGTAGCATTCCCCCCTCACTCATTCCAGATAAATAATTAGCTAGACTCATTATAAAAGTTACTTAGAACAAATTGAACCTAACAGAAATGAATAATTGAGGTTCACTTAGTCCTTCACAGGTTCTTCTTAGAGTCTGTGTTTCTTAGACACAGAGACTTCTTACTATGTTGCTTAGAGTCCTATGGTACAGCTTAAAATTAGTTTATATAATACTGTTCTTGCAAGTAGTTTATAAAAGTACTTCAGCTGTCTGTAATATTGGTATTTTTCAGTCTTTATCTTCAAAGAATTTTAGCATTCTGGAGAACGTATGTGTTTAAAAGCATCTTTGGAGAATGTTGGTAGTTAGAAGGGAAATTATTTGAGTCATGCTTGATGAAGGTGTTACTGTAACACTACAGTAAAGCATTTGTGGTAAGGGACACACATACAGAAATTGCAACCAATGTTTTTAAAACCAGGATTTTGTCTTGTTTTCCTAGCAGAACAAAAGAGGAAAGCGAAGACGGACAAACTGCAGGATGAGATTGAGAAACTGAAGGAGCAGCTGCAGCTCACCAAATCCCAGTTAGAAGCTGAACAGCAAGCTAATGTGGTCCGATTTTCCAAGGTAACAACTACAAAATAAGGTGAACTTCTGAAAGAAGTAGTGCTTTAGTCTGCTCTCTCCTTTTGTAACTAGAATGCAGCAAAACTGTATCCACAGCTTGCCTGCCTGGCAGAATGTAGCTTGGGCAGTAGAACATAGGGACACCACCACTGTGATTTTTTTTTAACGTCTCCTTTCCCCTTACTTTTTATTTTAGATGCATCTTTAAATTAAGGCAACTCTTCTCTTAGCACTGAACAGTTCATAAGGTAGGCATGGCTGGTATAGCAGCAGATGGAATTGGTCCCGCTGTGGTGAAATATAACCTATATTTAGCATGATATTTTGTGATGGTTAAAAATTTCTTTAGATGCAACTAATTCACACATGACCTAGTAAACTAAGACATCTTCTTTGCTATTAGAGATTTCTTTTCTAGTAAAATGAGATTTCTTCTTTGCTGCAAAGAGATTTACTAACAGAGGTGTAAAACTATTTAAGGAAGTGAGATTGAGAAGAAACAAAGCAGGTTACTGAGAACTTGCATGTCCTAACAGGATTTAAATACTAGAGGCAAAGCAAAAGCAGTTTTAGTGCTGTGTGAATTAAAAAAACAAACACACAAAAAAACAACCCTTAAAACAGAAAGATTTAAAAGCAGTAATTATGTGTAATTACAATGAAGGCATAATTGAGAGTGTTACTGACTCTTGTAGTTGTGCTTCCTGACTCATAAAAAGAAACAAAGAATCTCTGTTACCTGTTTAATTTTTTATCTTCATAATTTCAGATCATTTCACATTTCTCATTTTTGTTTAAGTAAGTGCAGTTGGATAGTTTGCCATCAACGTAGGGGTGGATTTTCTATTTCTTTATTTCTTTTTTGAAAGAAGGGCTTTGAGGAAGGAATTCTTGGCGTGAGAGAATTAGATAGTTCTAATGATTGAGGTAAACACTTATCCTCGTATTATAGTTTGCCCTGTACTGTGTTGAAAAGCAGTGTTGAAAAAGTAGAGTACAGTAAACCTATTTGATAGAGAAAATTCTCAGCTATGAAACACTCATTTTCAGTTACCACCATTAGCTGTGCATTTTCCCCAGTGATGAACAAGAGCCTGCATGCTGCGCTCCTAAAACCTTGCACCGGTGGACATGACCCACTGTTGCCATCCCCCCTACTGAAATGCACCACCCACAGGCTCACTGTGCTGACGTCCACTGTTTGATCTCCAGAAGCGTTCAGCAAGGATCGGTGAATGTCAATGAGCACAACTTCTGCATGGAGGAATTCAGTTAGCTGTCTCTACTTCAGACACACTTCCATGTCAAACCCTTCCTTTGATATCATCTGTGGCACAGCAACAAAACATAATGGGGTATTGGTGGGAGGTTCAACCTCTCCTGCATGTGCGTCCAACCTTTTGGTTTGCTTGGGCTGCTTTGAGTGAGGAGGAATTGTCTTGGGCTGCGTATAAAGTATGTAATATAGTTGATATATATAAGTAACAAAGCTTACTTTATATTTTAACATTTCTTATTAGAAGATAAAAAGAGCAACAGAAACATAAAACTAGTGGAATATTTCATCTTGGGCCAATGTGATAAAATAGGAGGCTTTACTTCCAGAGCATCCTTCATATAAACAGACTTCTCCTGTACCTGAAGCATTGTTTTTTTAATTAGGGTTTGGAGCTTATTCATAGCAGCACAGTGCAGTCGTTTTCAATACCTTAGGGGCCTGTTTTGATGTCACATGTCTTAGCTAAGTCTCTTAACTATAAGAGGACTGCCTGAAATGTCCTAAGCCTACAACCTGCAGTGTTACTTTTGGGCTTTTGAAACCTCTTTGTTTTTCTGGGGTGTTAGAGAAGATAGAAATATGAAGTGTGACTGGATGCAGATTCACTACTATGAGTGACATCCACAGTCAATTCAGGTGTCATTGTGTCCAGTGGATAACCGAAAATATCGTCCCCATCTTTTAGGAGATTAGCTACTGGGAAGAACTGAGATGAAAACCTTGAAGTTCTTGGTCTGCTGTCTTCCATTGAGTTGAAAGGATACAGAAGATCTTGTTCTTAAGCGTGTTGTTAATGCTTGCTTCTTCATGCAGCTTGTAGTACAACTGTGGAGCTCATTGGCAAAAGATGTTGCAGTTGCTGAAAACTGACACAGCCATAAGGGGGAATTGCAAACATACCCCAGGATAAACTGGAGGTTGCTAAGTTTATAAAGCTATATCAGGCTGAGGAATTCCTCTGAGCTGAAAACAGTTGGCAGCTTGGAGCCTTACAGAGAGCGTGCTATTTGCTTGCTCTGCAACTTTCCTTTCCCACATGTACACTGATGGCCTTATGGCCATTAAGAAATATGATACTGAATTAGGTGCATCTTTCATATGTCCACTTAAAGTCATTCATGTGTTCTTATTCAAAGAAAAACACTGAACTGCCAAAACTTTTCAAAGCTTACCTGTTTTCCTAGAAAAATATATTGTTTTAGCCCCCAAATTCTTCATAATCATATTGGTTTTTTTCATGCTTTTGATTTTACGGTGTGGCCCCTTGAAAGTGCCTTCTTTCCACACAGTGTGTCTGTACTGTTGTATATGAGTGGAAGAATAATTGGTAATGTTTTAAAAATAATTTTAGGAATGTGAACAGCAAAAATCAAAAGAAGAAGAAATTCTACAATCATTTCATAAATGGAAAGAAGAAGAAAAAGCCAAATTGGCTGATGAAATAGAAAAAGTGAAAGATATGTTTATGAAAGAGCTTAAGGAGTTATCTTCAAGAAATTCAACATTAGAAAATGTAAGTGATTTAGCTTTTTCTAGCATTTTAAGACGTGAATCCTTTACAGTACATGGTGTGCTTCAGATATTTACAATGCAGTGTGGACATCTTAAAGGGCTTCTTAGAGAACTTATAGATAATGGTGAAATGATAGCTGTAACTATATCCTTGTAAATGAGTATTTTACCCAGATAATTGGAGTTCTTTTTAATGAGAGTATTTTGGATGAATGATGCCTTCAGTAACCAGGTCAGTATTTTCCTACTCGTCAACCTTTTAAGTGCCTGTTTATAGATTAGTAGATGCTGTTGCTATTGCTGTCTATTAGACATGCATGATACTAGTATTCTCATGAGTGACAGGGAGGGGACTGATCCCTGCCTTAGAGTCCTGACACTAGAGCTGCCTATGTCTTCAACACAGTCAGAAGAAATGCTTCCCATAGTTCTGACTTTAATGAGAATTGTAAAAGATAGGTCAGGAAAAATACATGTGACATTATCAAAGCATTGATATTTTTGTGGATGCTAGTTTCTGTGTATATTTGCAGTGTATGTTTATGTAAGATGTATGCATTAATAATTACATGAAATTTTTTGGATGATGAACTCGTGAGAAAAGAATCTGCTATGATCTATGTGTAGCTATGTTTAAAGTACATTTTGCCTTAAGTGACAGTTCTGTAAAATAAAATCTTTATATATATTTGGGTCTCAATTTTCTGACCCACTCCTTTCAGCAACTGTTAGCATTACAAACATCCAGTATGCAGAAGTCCAATTTAGGGACACTGAAAGACAGCCACGAATTCATGGAAGAGAAGCCTCAGAGTACTCAGGATTATCACAAAGTGGTTAAACTTCTTGAAAAACAGGTAACACCGTATCTTAATGTATTGCTTTTGACAGATTGTTCTTGTTCTTTTTTTTTTGCACATCTCTGAGTAGAATTTGAAATTCAGAAGTAAAATGTTCATCCCTATCAATGTCTAAAATAGCTGTTTATAGAATCCACTAGTGTTTACTACAATCTCTGTAATAGAAATTGAGGAATTATTTCCCTTATACTTTATATTTATTCTTTTATTTATTTATACACTGAAGAATATCTCGTTTTACCAAACATGGTGTGGTTGCAATTCAGTTCCAGAAAGCTCTAATAAACCATTTATGTGTGCTAATCTGTGAGGCCGTTGGCAAGTAATAATGAAAAAAATATGAAGATGCTTTTGGACAGTGTTTGCCAACCTGTGGTTTCTCAACCATACAACACACTTGAGCCTGTCTTTTGAAGCTTCTGGATTGGGACTGTATTATCTGACTGGACAGGTGCTGAGCTGATGAAAAATTGTTGGACAAGCCTAAGTCAAACTGTAGGAAAGAGCTGAGAAGGGCTGAGGCTGAGATAGTTCCACTGAGACTCACTTGCACATCCAGGTCCAGATATCCAAAACTTGAGTTGTGAGGCCTTTGGGAATACCCAAGAACCTTTTCACACTTGTTTGTGCACACATTGTAACATATGTTATGTATTTCATAGATCTGGGAACTTTAAGGGATTGTGCTGGTCACTTCTGCTCAAAGATCTGGAAAATGTAGTGCTACTTTGATATTTATTTTGTTAAAGAAAATTCGGTTTACTCTAAAACTCATATATTAAGGCTGTGTTTTATCACTGTTACGCAAAATATATGCATTGTTAATGTTTGAAATGACATCATTTGGGAAAAAGCCCTGGTCATTACTCTTGATATCAGTAAACAACTGTATCAAAATACTTGTGTATTTCTCAGTCACAGTCACTATGTATAGAAAGCCAGAAGCAAAAATGTAGTTTTCAGAGCAACTGGTAAGAAAAGCCTCGCTTGGATGTATAAAATGAGCTGATGAATGCTCTATGTCTTAAATGTGGAGCTACTCAAGTTTCATATAATCAGTAATCTACTGCACGTGTTGCAGTAGGTTTTAATTTGTTGTTAACAAGAATTAATATTGATGTTGTTGTTGTTCAGGAAAGTAAATGGACGTCTAGAATACAAGCCCTTCGTCAAGATCATGAAACAGAGAAGTCCCTGGTAAGTGGCACAGCGAACCACATATGCTAGAAGGAAATGAATTTCTTACTCTTGGAGTAGTTCTTGATATGCAGTAATACATCCTTGGGGGATTAGAAAGCCACGATCTCAAGAGTATCTAAAAGTGTGTCTTCCTAGATGCATTTAAAATCTTTGTATTTCAGTTGTACAAGGATGTTGAAGTTTCTGTTACGGTCAGAATTGAAAAGAAATTTATTTAAGAATCCAACAGACACCTGCAGCTGTACCTGGCTTTTGAAGGACTTGCCACTAATTCTGTGAACTCCGTATTATACAGTGTTTTCTGTGTTATGTGGATATGCTGGATGGTTGAGATATAACTTGCTGATATGTAGCTTTCATCTGCCCTGCACCTTCAGCTGCCATAGAGCTACAGCATGTCACAGTCTTTTTTTTCTTCTTCTCTTTCATTTCCCTGCTGCTTTTTCTGTTGTAGCTCTCAAACTCAAAATCTGTTCAGCTTTTCAAGGAAAAAATACCATGGCATTTTGTTTTGCATTGGCATATCTGTTTTACTATGCAAATCTTTATTCCTCAGGGTTTGTTTTTTTTTTTTCTATGTCTGCATTTCTTTTTAATCTCTCTCCTGCTTTGTTTCTCTTGCCTCCTTTCTTTCCATTTTCCTTTCATCTGCGTGACCATGTAAGAACTGAGCAGATCATAGTGGTCTGGCCATTACTTCTCCTCCTTTGGCAAGAAAGCAGTGGGGAGGAGCCATGGAACATTCCCCAAAAAGGATGTAGTTAATGATACACCCACATACATGCAAGAATAGAATGAGGGAGGAGTAATGTAAGTATTGCTTTTTAGATGGTGCACCTAAAATATTGTTTCCTTTCTTCTACATTCACAGCTAATATATACTAGGTTTTTCATGCCAATTAACAGTTTTTCTCCTTAAAATATTATTTTACACTATTTATAACCCAAACATTTTTATATAGTGATAGACTTTTTTCCCATGATCTTAATTTTAGGCAATCTCAGCAATGTGTTTGCATGCCCCCTTCGTTGTATTGAGATTCAGGTAGTCTTTGTTGTGCAAATAAAATATGATTTAGACAAAGTCCTTATGAAATCAAGAGATGTTACATTCTTGCTGAAAAAAGTGTTAAAAATACTTAAATGTAATATTTGTTTGTTTAAATCTTATAGCATTATTTTATATAATATTATTAAGTTGTTTTTCTTTTGCTTACTTTCTAGCTCCTGTCACAGATTGAGAAGCTTAAATCGTCAGTGAGAGAAGACCTGAATAAAAATAACACCTTTTACAAGAGGAGGATAGAAGAATTGGGAGAGAGGCTTCAGGAACAGAACGATCTGATTATTACTCAAAAGAAGCAGGTCTGTTTTGTGAAGCAGGCTGTTTCAGAGAACACAGGAAACAGAGAAACATTTTCCTGTATAATCTTCATTTGCACTGTCTAATATTACTAGTTGGTAAGAGTAGTACTGGCAGTATTTTGCTTACACCTTGAAAATAACATTGTTAAACTGAAAGCCGAAGAAGGGACGCAGGAATTAAAACAGTGTTTAGAATGTAAGGTTTAACAAACCAAATGTTTTAATAAGCTCCACACAAAGTTAAAAGGTTATTAAGTTGTGGTTACCAAAGCCCTCTGCAGATGAACAATTTCTGATAGTCAACAAGATTTTGTGTGCCACGATGATTGTAACAAGTTCTAGTGTTTGAAATGTGAAAACATGTGACTCTCAAACAAATTGACAAAACTGTAGAGCAGATGGGAGAGCTGTTGATAAATTTAATATCAGTGTATACTTTAGTTTTTCCCTGGAGTGAAGATGGACTTGCAAAGCTGACTGTGAACTGCTGAAGCATTGAAGTATTGAAATGCTAGTAGTGAGGTGACTCATAAACATGCTCTCATTTCACTTTATAGCTTGTAGTATATGTAGTGCACAAAGTAAGAGCACAATATGAGTGTGTTTGGATAACAAACAGAAATAAGTCTTAAACGTTGACTAAAAATGAGTGTAATACGCATTGAACGGAGTTCCATAAAAGCAGTATTTTTCTCCCATAAGCAATAATATCAGACCTGGAATAGTACTGAAGGTACTGAAACTAGGGATTTCTTACTAAGTATACGTTTCTAGATATTGACCAATTACATTTTTAATTGTCATGTATCTGTCTTTTCTCTTTTAGATAAAAGAGTTATCCACAAAATCAGTTGCAAGCATCAAACCCTATGATAGTAAGTATAAAATATAAACAAAAACAAATTTTGTTCCTGATTTGAGCAGGTTGTCTGATACAAATCTTATAAAAAACAGACATCAACTTTTATAACTAAATGTTAAAATCAAATCATCATTTTCATTTTCACGGGGTAACTACCTGTAATGGTGTTTTCATGCCTCTTGACTTCTAAAGTTCACATCCTGCTCCTCTGAGAACATGCAAAGTACAAAGCTGATGGTTTGAGTAGTGAAGAGATGTGAAAGCAGTACAGTACCACTATTTTGTATTGTTCAAACAACTTTTGTTTTTTTCTTTATGAAGTGTCATTTTAATTGTTCTTCATGCCTGATTATCCTTAGCCTGTGGAGCCCACAAAAGGGAAAATACTTAAAGGGCAGACAAAATGGATTAATTTATGAGTTAAGATACGTATGTTTAAAGAATTGTAAAAGCTCTAATGATGTTTTTTGTCTACACGATGCCTCAACTTCTGAAGCTTTTTACATGTAGCTTAAGCTGTTAATAGCATCTTGTGATGCAGTCCTGCACCACGAATGTCCCTATAGTTCATACTGCAGTTGTAGTGACTTGGAATAGACTTACTGCAATAGATGATGAGAGCTGGATTAATTCTGAGCTCAGTTTGAAAACCACTTTGCTTTATTAGCTGGACGTTGGTTTGAACTGAATCTTAGTAGCAGGGAGTAGGTTAGTTTGAGAAGCAAACATCCATAGTATGGCTGTATGGCTTCTCAGCTGGAGCTGGTCGTACTCTGCAGTGCTGCAGTATAGACAAGTATAATACTGTCTATATTACTGTCTATAATACTGTCTATATTACAGTATAGACAACTATAATACTGTGAAACACTAGGCTCATGAACAGAGAGCCTAGGACTGTAGAATTGATGCGTTAGTCACTTAAAGACTACACTCTACACATGGTATAGATGGGATTTGTATTGATTAGTAGGAAATGTGGAAGAAGTAAAGATACAAGCCTTGATCGGAATAGACCTTGCTTTGGGGCAAGGCTTCTGTGGGCCTGTGACACAGACACCACACATACGTGACAAAAGAAGTGATCTGACCAGGGGAGTTCCGTGTTCCAGTTCAGTGATGGTTTTGTTACTGGCTTCATTTCTGGCTTCTGGGAGTATTATAAATATTGAGCGTACACAGGGCTTATAGATTTGTTGTGAAGGACCATTTTTTACTTAGTAGGCTACTTGTTCTTTCCATTAATGCAAAAAATTATGTAACTCATAACAATGATTAAATATTGCTGCATTTATGAATCTTCGTCTGTTATTTCTTGTTATAATATTTTTACTTTATTTTTCACTTTCATGCCCTTTTAGCAAACACTGCAGTTGAGCGTCTTGAAGAACCTAAATCAAGTCTACCTGTCATGTATGGTGAGTTTCTGCAATAGGCCCAGATTCAGCACTTGTAAATTTTAACAGCCTTCTCAAATGTGATCATAGCTGTGAGAGTAGTTACGTTTAATGGATGTAATTTGAATTACTTTGCTGCATGACTGCACTGAGGATTCCTGTGAATTACTTGGAAGGGGACAAAAGGAAAAAATGAAAAAAAGTAGAATTGGAAGTATTTCCTAACAGACTTTTACAGTATTGAAGTACATAAAGCTCAATGGAAATAATTACGAAGAGGAAAGACTTTTCTTTTTCCTCTTAGGAATTGATTTGCTGGTATATGCATACTCTGGAATTTCTACAGAGGAAAATAAGTGGAAATGTTTGTTTTATAAGCCTTGAAATACTGTGTTTTTCATGTAACTTACAATGTCAAGGATAGCAGTAATAATCACAATAGACAGTCATGACATCTAGATGGTTCCTGCAGAGTCTCACATAGACCACATATATATATTTATATAAAATGATGTTGTTTAGTAGTAGGGGGAAAAGCAGGAACCTTAATTTACGTTGTTTGATGCTTTGTGAAAACAGTTTTCATTCTCTTATTACGCAAACTAATGGTATTGTTTTTATAGCAATAGTCTGTGTTAAATTCTTACTTGCAACTTGACTAATAAGTAATATGAATAATGAACTTGGAGCAAGTAAAATGCTTAAACCTTAAAAACAGCCGTTTATTATTTATTTGAATTATTGACATAAATACAGGTTTATTATTGCAATTTATCTTATTTTTAAAACCTGTTAGAGAAGCAGCGTGGTTTGTTTAAGAAAAATGTACACAATTTTACTTTTTCAACAAATTCAGAGACTTCTGAAAAGACACGTGGGGAAGAGAATGGGCACCGTGCAACAGAAGTGTTACATAATCCGATCAGGAGTGAAAAGCTAACAAAAAAATGAACCGCTGATGTCAAAATACTTGTGATGATTAATAAATTAGGGAAAAAGGGATTTTTGTTTTATTTAGTAAAGTTATTTGAATGAGACAGATATTTCTGACTAACCTTACGCTAGGCAACTGTTCGCTGCTAGAAGGTTTTTAAGTTAAAGTGTATCTAAGTGAAGTGTAGTGTGGAGAAAAGTAATACCGTATAGTAGAGTATTGATAATAGTACTTTAAATAGTCCATTAATGTTTTCATTCGAAACGGCTTTCATTCCACCAACATAACAGTGCTGGTTCTAGCTGAGAACGCTCACAGCAAGTACTTTGACTGCATTTAAGAACTGAGTTTTATCAATAATTGGGCTCTTAAGGGCTTACGTATTTGACAATGCTTGTCAGTCATTGCTTTTTTTTTTAGTGCATTCACTTTCATTTGGACTGAGAGAAAACAACACTATTTTCTGTGCTCTGACAGTTTAAATTAGCTTATTCAGTTACCTCTCCTCATTTCTTGCTGCTCTAAATATCAAGTTTTTGACATCTTATGAAAATTCTCGAGATTAAAAAAAAAGTCTGTTCCTGCATAAAAAAGCTTCACAATCACTTTACTATGAAACCTCAAGTAAGGCATTTCCTTCAGATTCCTATGCTGATTATTATTTTATTTATCTCTGCAGGTCTCTCTGTCTGTCCCCTTTCTTCCCTTCTGGATTTTTTTAAAACTTACCTAACCTAATTTCTGGATAAAAAGATTAGCAGAAATTATAGTGATTTTTCCCAAAACTTTCAGGACTCTTCAAGGGATTTAATTACATATGGAATTAAGATATCATGGCCACATTTCTTGCCATTATGGAAAAAAAATACTTGCTGGTAACATCTGTACACAAGTTTTCATCTCTGAAATCAGAAGAGCTGAAGCTTTCCTACCAAGCAATTACCTGCATGCAGAATATCTTTCTTGTCTTTCTTCTTTCTTGTTTGAGAGAGAATTAATGTGGCGAAGGGCTCTTTTACAGCTTAAGGACACTTTTCAAAGTTGCTTGGAACCTCTTTCATTTTAAGATTACTTCCGCATGTCTCAAATCTGTACTGTTAAAAGATACTAAAATTACAAATAGGTATCCTAAGTGTAAGTTGAAATAACTGTGTTAGCCAGGTGCTTTTGTGATGATGACCTAAATTTCTTGAAGAGCTAGTAATGCCATCCCAACAGACCATTCTTATTTGAATTCTTGAGGTAGCTGTAGTGTTGCGCCAGTATAATTGAAGCCTTTCCAAAGATGACTTCTATCTCATGAGGAGGCAACAGATGAATTATAATTTATCTTTTTTTAAATGGACTTTGGCTTCTATATAGCTCTTGAAATCTTGATAGTTGTTCAATATTTAATCTTTGTTAGGCCAATAATACTGGGTGGAATTAATGGACAATCTAATTAATCTTTGCTTTTTAGCTACTGTCTTTAAAACCTTTGACTCAGTCTTGATATAACTGAAGCAGCTGAGGAAAAATTAGTCAAAGTAGGCTTCCTAGACAGTTAAAAGAGAAAAGGGACACCTTCAGAGTTTGATTCAGCTGAACTAAGATCTGAATTGTTCTTTGAAGCTGAATTGCTCTGTGTCTCTTCGTTGACTGTAGGAGTCTGAGATGACTATATTGCTACTTTAGAGGCCTCAGGTAACTGACTGTCACCTCAGTGACTGAAAGGTATCATATTTAAGAGTACTAGTTTGAAATTTATACTTACGCTGCTGACGTGCAGTATATGACTGCCCATTGATTAATTATGAGGAAAATACATCATTCACAAATGTCAGTCAAAGAGACAAGAATCAGAGATTAAGCTCTTAGGATGCAGAATTTGAGTATAAATAAGAAAATTCAAGGAGTAAACAATGACTGTAACCATGGCTTGCACTCCTTACATCTTTAAGAAGTGCAGCAATTTACAGCATAGAGGCCTATTTCTAATTACCCTTGGTTTTTATATTGCAAGCGTAAAGTGCTTACTGTGGGCCTTACTTCCCTATAGACAATTGTACACTTCTGTTCAGGCTAAAAGTACTTTAACATTTCATATTTCAGAGTAAATAGACAGGATTTCTGCTTCAGGTACTGACCAGGAGACCAAGGTTTTCCCACTAGTACTATCAGAATATTCTGAGGTTTTTTTGTCTATTGTTTTTTTTTTTTCCTAGATAAAAACACACAAGTAATATATGATACACTGGAAGCACAAACAGGTTGAATTCTTCACTGTTGTTAAATTCATTTTCCTATTCTACCTGTATGGAAATTGTCATCAAGTATTACTTAAAACAGAAACTTAATAATTAATCAAAGTATTCCAGACACAGTTATCTATCCACACGTATCAGCTGGCAGAAGGCGTAGTCTGGAAGATACAGAAAAACACCCTCATCATTATAGAGGTCATCTTAAGATTGCTGGCCTAATGATAACTAGTATTAATATGGCTGGGTTCAGGCCAGCAGCAGCCAGTGATATATGACTACAACCAGTTTGCAGTAAGACTGGTGTTGGCAGCTACTGTTTAGTTTGGTTCAAGTCTGAACCTGGTGATAAAGCTAGGGTTATGTTTAGAGCTGATGTTAACTGCTGACAAGTGGTAAAGATGTACCTAGAACTTGCCATATAGGCTAGGTGGAGGATTTAGCAATATCAATGTGAGCCATTTGGTTGGGGTCAGGTGTGGGACTGCTGAGGAGGACCAAATAGAATTAGGTTTGGAGTTACAGTGGTTAATGCCAGAAGGAAAAAAATATATATTGATTTACAGCAGGGTCTGCAAAAGGTTGAGTTCACCCAGAGATACTTGGTTTTTGCTGAGCAAAAGTTTTACAGGGGTCACTGGGCTTGGGTTAGAATTAGGCTTAGGTAGATGTTGATCAGCAAAAGAGAGTTACGGTTGAGTTGAGAAGGAACAATTAAGCTATGAAACAGCAGCAAAGCCTGCCTGAATAGGTTTAAGTATGAAGTTGATATTTATCTATTTTATAATTGAGAAAGGGGTGGATCTGAGAGTCAGGGTTCAGATGGTGTCAGTGAACAAAGTATAATGGAGGTTACACCTGAAGTGCAAGACTGATAAAATCTCCAGTTCTACCAATACCCTGGTACTTAAGTGATTGCTAACAATAAGCTTGCTAATAGTTAGGTGCTGCTCATTTCAAAGATATGCTAAGAGCTAAGAGGTCTGATCAGACTGCTAGAAGATGAAAAATTTACTCTCTGGTAAACTTCAGGAGTGGGGTTCCTTAGGGAGTCATCTCTACACCTGTCTTTCTGTGAACTACAGGAGTGGTGAATGAAGCTGCTTTTTCTCAAGATGATGTTTGGTAAATATCACAGAATACTTGTACAGTACAGTGAAAGAAAGGCCCACTTACAGCTGGAGAAGTTGAAGTTTCCAAATGTTCCACTCCATGTGTTAGGATTCGATCTCCTGTCATCATGCAGCACACGTTATCCACATATTTTTCTCAGTGGTGATGCTTGTTTGGTTTTGCTCTTCCATTTCTTATTTTATTGGCTTTAACTTCTGTTTCTAGTATACTGAGGGAGATGCACATACACCTTTTTTCTAGATTACTTTCAACTCTGAATTCTGGGAACTGGGCTTTTTTCTTCAAAATTAAGTTACCCAGCAAGGACTTGTGGTAAGATGAGTCATCGCCTTTAAGTAGATTGCATCCGAGTAAAGTACAGGTGAAATGACTGTAGATTAAATCCAATTATGTAGCAACTGGCTGTGTAGTAGGTCCAGCCAATAAAAATGCTGGGACCTATGCCCGTGCAATAGAATTAAATTGCACCAGAGCATCACTCATCTGTGCTTCAATCTCTGTCATCCCAAACGGAGTCATTGCTTTGGACAGTGCTAGTTGATGTAGGGCAGCAGTGCATCAAGAGCAGCTTTGGGAGTTCAGTAAGATCCTATTGGAATGCCCGGTAATGCTTTGGCTGCTGTTAAATTTGAAGCCGTAGAGACTAAAAGACTGGAAGCCTATTTGTCAGTCTGTCTATCTCTGAGTTTTACTTTTAAGTTTTTCCCTAAAAGATGCTGACATGAGCATCTTTTTAGCATCCTATGATGGATGTAAGAAACATTTTTTTAGAACTTCATATATAGTGCTAATTGTATGGGAGAAAATCTTAAGTCTTGTAACCTTGAGAGGCTTTTCCAAGAACATAACTGCAAGTACAGAAAGTATGGAGAGAGCAGCTACTGTACAAGGAGGGTTTGCAGCACACTCTTGAGTCTCAGTTCAGGTGGGGAATATTGGAAGCAGGACACTGTATCGTTTAGCTCCAAGTGCTCAATTCACTGTGATAACCCATCCCAGAGCATTAATACTTGTACCCTATTGTACAGGAAGTGCTGAGGAACAGACACCTGTGCAGTAATGTCACTTCTTCCCCTTCCACCAGTACAGCATGACAACCACTTACCGTGCCAAAGGATTCCTGTGAAAGCTGAGGCAAACACATGCTGACCCAAAATACTGGCCAGAGCATTTTCTCTTATACCGCCAGTAGTTGAATGCTGAAAGTATTGCTTGCACGTCCTCTGTTTTTATGATAAACCTAGAAGAAATGCAAAATTTTGTTTTTAGTGAAATTTCTTTACACATGAAAGGAAAATATTAACATTTAAAAAACTTATTTTTTTAATTAATCTACATGAAAGCATTTTCATCCATCTTTTAAACATGAAGTCTACAGAATGGTAAATAAACTGTCCTCTGACTTCACTTGTGTAAAAGCAGTTATTCTTGATAGCCTACAGAATAATAACTTCATTTTAGGTAGCCTTTTTTCAGCTGAAGATGTTCCAAGATTTCTTTAAAGCAGATAATAATACATTTCCAATAAAATTTAGTTTAAAATTTTCAATGATTTACATTTCTATATAGAAAAATGTTGTGTCTTGTGCATATGGATTCACTGCTTACTAATTCCTTAGATTAATGAGTTAACAGATATATATGTTTTTACATATATTTTTAGAGGGTTTCTATATGCATCCATTTCACCTACCTTTTATAAACTACTAAGACACAAAATGCACATAAACAATAAGAGTGCATTTTTAAATGAAAATGTTGGATGAGAATATACATTTATTCACTCTCAGGTGGCTTTGTCATTCAATAAAACCATGCCACCTGGCTACCATTCCAAGAAGACACGGGCTTTCTATAAAGTTCTGTGACCTATTAGCTACCCGTGCAGGTGGCTTAAAGTTGATATATCTGAGGTGATACTGGACAGCAAGTTTAGGCAATTGAATCACTCTCGAAGAAACTACTGTATTAGGATCTCCTCTACAAATATTTCCTATCAAGGCAGTACTTACGACTGTGAAGAGTCATGTTGCATTGGGTTTGTGATTGATAAGCAGCTTGTAAGCAGTCAGGAAAATTGACATCAGTGTGTTTTTTTGCCTTACTGTCCCTCTCTGGACCTTGACCTTCTTCTGTCCTGTTTGTCTGGTGTTCCTGTTCTTCCTCGTTATTAGAGCAGGCCCCCTTGGTACATATGCTGGAGCCCATAGAGGAGCTTTCAGAAGAGGAAAAAGGTAATGGTTGGTTCAGAACAAAATGTAGTGGCATGTTTTTCTTGAAAATAAAAATGTGAATATTATTTTATGTGTACAGTATTTTTCATTGTGCTTGAGTATGCTTATCTGGTTTGGGTGGGAACATTCCTTGTACATGTCAATTTCCTTTTTGCCATTGGTGCTTGTAAATATTATGTTTTCCTTATCCAAGTTCAATATGTTTTTGTGGAAATCTTAATTCTTTAAAGCAGGCATATTCCATGTGCATAAATGCAGTTGAGATAAGCAGAACAAAAATGATTGATGAGGAATACCCCCCTCACTAGGAAATTCTTCGGTATAATCTGATGGTGTTGATGCTATTGCAATGTATGCTCACTTCTTTTACTTACTTGTCATAAGCACATAAATAGTTCAGATAGAGGAAGGAAGTTTGTGGTGGAAGCTGAAGCTGCCAACTTTTATACATGGACCAAAGATACTTTTTGCAAGTTATCTAAGTTATACCTACCTCTGCACAGCCACAACTCCAGCCAGGGTTGTGCTCAGTGTTGGTGACTTGCCACATGTTGATAGCTGCCAATGCCAACTTGGCAGCTGGTCCTCTGTTTCATTTGAGGAAAACCTGGCCAAGGCCACATTTAGACTGACGGATCAAGAAGTGTTGGTTCATTTTTGCACGGTGTTCTGCTGGAGGGAGCTAGCAGTATTTTAGATGAAAATCCAAGCGACTACCAAGCACGATAATCTGTGCCGTATGTAAACAAATAAATAATTAAATAAAATAAAACTCAGTTTTGAACTTTATAGCAAGCGAATTTAAATTTTGTAGGAATAATGCTGTTTTGAAAACAAAAGTGTCATTTGAATACATCTGTGGTTAAGTGAGAGGTTTCCCCAGGGAAAACCCAGTGACTCTGTTGAGTCTGAAATTAGGACTGCTTACATTTTTGCCATTCTTTCTTCTATTTCTCTTGCTTGTCATCATCTCTTTTGATTGATTGCCGTCTTCTGTGCCTACAGGCATGGCCTACAGTACAAAAGAAAGAAAGAATGCAGTCTGAAAGGTTAGACCTAGATTTTTTTGTTTGCAATGACAGCCATTTATAAGGGAGAGTGTGAAAATTCTTGACTTGGCAGATTGTTTCACAGGATTACGTAGAAGCTGGGGCAGTGGACCACACTTGAGATCCCTTGTCTTCAAAGCTGTCCACTCTAGCGCTTTTTTGGTTTGTTCATTTTTTAAACAAACAAACAAACAAAAAAACCAGTTCCTTAAATAGTTGGCTCCTGACAAAAAGCTTTTGCTTTTAGGTAATTAGCAAGAATGATTATTGTCATTAATTAGGATAATACTGGATAGTCCTGTTACCCGTATTAGTATGAAGTGGTTATGAATAGAAAATGATTTTAGATGGATCTATTTTATTGTGGGGATTAACATCAGAAAAGGACAGGATTTTTGGTAAGCTCCTTGGAGCCATCCGCTTAAAATGTACAGTGACTCACATCAGGCTTTCTGGGAGAACTTTATACTGTTCAGTGCCCCTTTTCCAGATTTGGGACAGTCCACTGTCAGACTGGGATAGATTGGGTCAGAATTACTGTTCTACCTTTCATCTCTGAACAGTAGTTTACCTCTTCTAGGACTTGACTCTCCAGCCACATCACTTTTAACCCCATGTCTGTTGGGGAATGAGTTGTCCACGAAGTTCCCAAGGCCAGATAAAATTTTAGCCAGATATCATCTTCTTCAGTACAGATCTTGTGGCATGGTAGTTGGACTCTTTCAGTCTTTATTTCTTTCCTTTCTTTCCAGGATCCACTGAAAGCATCCTAGAATAACGTAGATATACTTTGTGTATGTTGAAGCTTTTTCAGTTCTTCTGGATGAGAACTAAATGGACAGCTTTTTAAGCAGAAGGAAAAGAGGCACATTTCTTTTGGAAAAAAACAAACAAAAAAACATTTGAGAGTCATGGTGTGGCATTATTCCTTCAGTTACATCTTTGTCTTTGGGCTGGCAAATGACTCCATGGCTCTGTAAAGCGTATTGGAAAAAGAGAAGCTCCTGCCTAAGACTTACCTTTTATTTTGGAGAGGGAAGTTGGGAGTTCAGTTTACAGCACGCTTTCCTGGGATGTTGTGTATGCCTCTGTGTATGCTTTGCAGTCTTTGCTGACTGCTGCCAGTCCAAAGCAGGTACTGTGGAACCACTGATTATTGCTTCACTTGGTGTCTTAAGTAGCACTCGGTAGAATTTCCCTCTTGGCAGAGACACTTCACAGGCAGGTTCTAGGTGGGTGTGTTTTGCTTCTTTACTCTCTTGTGTGACCTTTTAATACTTTCACTTAACTTAAATGTCAATCTTTAATTTAGGTTAAGAATCTGTATTATGATTCTTTTTATCTTGTGTAAGAGTTCATGTTTTTACTGACACTTAAAATAAGGGAAAGAGGTAGAAAGTTCTTTGTCTGTTTTAGTATGTATGATGGTGTCATTGACCTGTGTAGTAGAAAACATGACACTGAACTTTGTCTTTGAAAGAGTTTTAAAGATAAGTAGTATCAGTCATATATTCTGTGAAAGTCTGCCTCATACTGTGGCTTAGTTTTTACCAAGATTTTTGAAAGTGTTAGGACTTTCCAAAGGACTCAGTAGGTGTTTTTCATGAGACAGCACTGTTGCTTGATTCTCTTCCTCTGAACAGGTTTGTTATATTCCTGTTCTAATTGCTACTAGAGTCTTGCTTTCGTTTGGAATAGCAATTTTAGAGGGCTTAATTATCAGAAGACAGTCTTTATCAGAAGTTCCAAAGAACAGTTCTGAAAGTAAAGATCTTTGTGGTTAAATATTCAAGCATGCATTTTTACAGCAATTTTACAGCAAGAAAAAAATAAGGCTGTTTTGATGGTGAGTGCTTGATGCTGAGTTAGTTTCCAGGTGAGCTGACCAGATCTTAAAAAGAATAGACTCAGTGTAGAGACAAAAAAGTGGACTTGTATGCCTATGGTGTTTATAAAAAATGCATGCCTCAGTGCAGTTTTTAACTGTCTTGTGTGGTGCAGATTTTGTTGAGATGCCTTTTAAATGTGTTTTTTTCATTCTTATTTCAGAAATTGAGAAAGACGATCTTAAAACAGGTAGAAGTAACCAACATTTAATAAATGCTTTGAAGACTGATCCTTCTTTAACTAAAGAATTAAGAGTTGTTTTGGAGCAAGCCCTGGAGGAAAAACTGGAATCCTTGGGAATTAAAGCAGTGAGATTATTTTGTGTTCTTTAAAAGAGGGGTAACATTTGTCTCATTTCTTTGTTATTCTCTTATTTCTATACCACAACCCTCAACCTAGAAAATGCAGAGCTAAATTTCCAACTGTTATAAATCAGTGTAATTCATTAACCTGAGGGAATTTCCAGCAAATTACAGCTGTGGACAATATGACCACACCTGTTAGCAATACTTTCAGCTTATATGATTTTTCTACAAGCTTTTTAATATTTGAAGTTTAAAGAACGTTTATAATTCTAGGGTAATAAATTCAAGAAACAACGATCCTTATGTTTACAATCCAATTTGTTTCTCTAGGGTGTCCGTGGTATCCCAAATGATCGCTTAAATAAAATTCTACGTGCCATTGAATCTGCTAGAGAACACAAACTGAAGCAAGAGCCTCACATTCAACGAATTCGAGAGTATCTTGAACGCCAAGTCGGCTTCAGGATTGTAGAGAGATCAACACTGTCTAACAGAACTGTTTCCAGTCCTTACATTACTTCTGAAGGTTAAATTTATATATATATATTTAGTTTAATTAAGTTTTGCTGATATGGTACATAATAGGTTTTATCCAGCAACAAATTCTAGATATGTTTTGTCTAGAAATGCTTGTGTGTAGCAGCTTTCTGAGTTTTTCATTTAATTATTCCATGTAGCTAAGGCCAACTAGGCTGTTTCCTTCCAAGTGCTGTTGATGATGTGTTTTAAGTGCAGAAAAATTACCTCTTGTCTTGGAAAAGATGCATTGTAACTGAACTGTTCTGAAGAAAAAAGAAAAACTTTCTTTTTCTATAAAGTCATCATCTGCAGTACAGACATCTTTAATTTTTGAAAGAAATTAGATGCTAATGTTAAAGATGCCAAGCATTGCTCCTAATAATGAGATAGCAAACTTCGCTTGTAGGTAAACAGAAGTTCAATCAATTGGGAATTTCCTCATCTACCATACCACAAAAACCAGTAAAACGGTCTTTGACAGCTGTCCGCCCAGCTGAACAAAGAGCAGCCATCGCTGAGAATACATCTACACCAAAGTAAGGGTGCTACTCTCATAGTCCTCATACCTTGGGTCAAAATCCCCCATGGATGTAATTTTTTGTAACTGATGTGTTTCATGCTAGTATATTGTAAGAATTGAGCAAGTAATTCTTTTTTCTTTCCTATATAAACTTTAACTGGTTGGCTGTCAGCATTGAAATAACTTGGTTTTTTTGGTTGCAGGAAGCTCATCGGAAATGAAGCTTCCAAAAAGACATCTAGTATCACGTATGTTTTTCTTTACTTACCTGTTGTATTTTCGAAGAGAACATTATCGGTGCTTGCAACATTAGACTTATGAAGTTCAAATGGCAAACGCTTTTCTGCACTCCCTCTCCCCCTGATTCAAATCTGTTGTTGTAGTCTGTGAATGACAGCATGTTCTCAATTCAACAGATGTTTTCCTTATTGGGAACCAGAGAAAAACAATCAAATCAAAAATCAATAACTTCCTAGCCAGCTGGAAGCATTTAAAGACTTCAACCTTATCTTTTCAGCTTGTTGATATTTTTTTATTATAACCAGAGTTAAGCATAATATTCCAGGACTCCTCAAGCATATTATTTTGTAATTTTCTGCACTGTAATTTTTGTTTTCTGGATAGCATTAGTGATGCAATTTAAACTCATCAAGACAGAAGTAGGCTGGATCTGGCTGGTAACATCTAATTACAAACTCAACAGTTATTCTAACTTGATTAACTTAACAGTTATGGAAAATTCCTAAATTATTTTTCTTCATACAGAATACATAACAGAATTTCTGTGGTGCAAATTCCATGGCCCTGGACCTTGCTCTCACATGAAAGCCTATTCTTATTTGCTTGGCAAGAGGTTTTATATGTTGGTGTGTTGGTTTTGTAAAGGTAGTTACATAGGCGGAAATAATCACATCTAAGAGATAAGAGATCTCTTGGATCTCACAATATAAGAGATATATTATAATAACCTCTTGAGTTTACTTAGCAGCAGAATTTCTTTTTGAGTGGTTTTATGGATAGCTGTGATTTATGGGAGTTCCTGTTTTTCTTCCACATACGGAGAATGCTCATGTTACTGTAAAGTACAGGGAATCTTAAAGATGCATATGTCAGCGCAGTCACTGAAACCCAGCGAGTCCTCAGGTTTATGTGTTTTTGCTTAGAACTCCACCATTCAGTTCAGAGGAAGAAGCAGATGACGATGATGTCAAACAGTTGCGCGTCTCACGAGAGTTGTTGCAAAAACAGTCAAAAACATCGAGCAGCAAAATTAGTGCTTTTCAGATGGCTTCTGACAAAAGTGATGTGGATGGGACAGAGGAAAGTGAAACTGAAGAAACAGGAACACCTGTCAAAACCTCAAAAGGTATTTTCCCTTCTTTCATATACATACACATAATGTATATGTTGTAACAGCTGTGCTTGATTTTTTTAATGATAATATTTCTGTGTTAGAAAAAACAGAGTATCTAATCTTGTGTATGGGTGTCTGTATGCAATTTATTCTTTTGGTAATGCATTTATGTTACTGTAGCGCTTAGACATGTCAAATAAAATTAGATGAGTATCAAGTTAAGTGAATGCATGTGGAGAAGGATACAGGCTGTGCTTCCATGAGACTCCCAGCTTGAACTCAGATTGGCCACTGCAGTAAAAGAGAACAAGAAATCCTTTTACAAATATATTAACAGTAAGAGAAGAACCAAGGAGAATTTCCATCCTTTACTTGATGCAGCAGGGAATGTGACCACTGTGGATAAGGAAGAGGCTGAGGTTCTCAATGCCTTCTTTGCATCTGCCTTCAATAGTCAGATCAGTTATCTTCAGGGCACTTTACGCCCTGATCTTAAAGTCTGGGATGGAATGCAGAATACACCCCTGGTTGTTCAGGTAGGAACAGTTAGAGAGCTGCTCCTCCATCTGGACTGTCACAAGTCCATGGGACAAGATGGGCTTGTGGTGAGGGAGCTGTCAGAGGTGATTGCCAAGCTGCTTTCCACCATCTATCAGCATTCCTGATTATCTAGAGAGGTCCCAGAGGATTGAAGGCTTGCCAATGTGACTCCCATCTACAATAAGGGCCATAAGGAGGATCCACGGAACTATAGGCCTGTCAGCCTGACCTCAGTACCAGGGAAAGTTATGGAGCAAATCATCTTGGGTGAGATCACACAGCAAGTGTGTGGCATCCAGGGGATCAAGCCCAGCCAGCACAGGTTGTTCTTGTCCAACCTAATTTCCTTCTATGACCGTATGACCAGACTGGTAAATGAGGGAAAGGCTGTTGATGTAGTCTGCCTGGACTTCAGCAAAGCCTTTGACACGGTCTCTCACAGTATTCTCCTGGGGAAACTGGCTGCCTGTGGCCTGGACAGGTATGCCCTTCTGTGGGTGAGGAAATGGCTAGAGGGCCATGCACAACCGGTAGTAGTTAATGGAGTTAAGTCCAGCTGGCAACCTGTTACAAGTGGTGTCCCCCAGCTGTCGGTACCGGGGCCCATCTTGTTTAATATCTTTATTGATGACCTAGATGAGGAGATTGAGTATACCCTCAATAAGTTTGCTAATGACACAATAGCCACAGTAACCCCATGCAGCACTATAGGCCTGGGGCTGAGTGGCTGGATGACTGTGAAGAAGAAAGGGACCTGAGGGTGTTGGTTGATGCTTGACTGAACGTGAGCCGACAGTGTGCCCAGGTGACTAAGAGGGCCAATGCCATCCTGGCCTGCATTAGAGATAGTGTGGCCAGCAGGAGCAGGGAGGTCATCATCCCCCTGTACTCAGCACTGGTGAGGCCACACCTTGAGTACTGTGTTCAGTTTTGGGCCCCTCACTACAAGAAAGACATTGAGGCCTTGGAGCATTTCCAGAGAAGGGCAAGGAAGCTGTGGGGGGTCTGGAGCACAAGTCTTACGAAGAGTGGCTGAGGGAACTGGGATTGTTTAGACTAGAGAAGAGGAGGCTCAGGGGAGACTCATCTCACTCTACAACTTCCTGAAGGGAGGTTGTGATGAGGAGGGGTTTGGTCTCTTCTCCCAGGCAACAAACAGGACCCGAGGAAATAGCCACAAGTTGTGCCAAAGGGAGTTTAAGTTAGACATAAGAAAAAACTTTTTCTCTCAGAGAGTGGTCAGGCACTGGAACAGCCTGCCCAGGGAGGGGGTGGAGTCACCGTCTCTGGTGATGTTCAAAAGGTGTCTGGATGAGGTGCTATGAGATATGGTTCAGTAGCTTAGTGGGTAGTAATGGTGATAGGCAGAAGGTTGGACTAGATGGTCTTGTAGGTCCTTTCCAACCTTGTGATTCTATGATTCTGTGATTCTCAGACTATTTCTTTGTAGGAGATTTTTAGGGGATTTACAGTAAAGCCTCAAGAACAGTTGTCATGCCTGTCTTTTGAATCAAAATTGTCAGTGTAATTTTTTTTATTAACTTGTAGGAACTGTTATTCAAAAGCTGACTGAACAAGTTGGAAGGAGTCTTTCTAACCATGCAAATAAGAGCAGGCCGGCTGGAGGGATAGATGTTGCACAAGCATTTATTAAGAAAGAAGAGGTGCAAGAACCCAAGGTATTAATTTTAATAGGCATTATTAAGTAATTGAACATTAAGTAATTGAGCTAGATCGGTTACGTTTATTTCATGCTAAACCTGTATTGATGAAGAACTTAATTCTCAAAGATGTTTTTGGAGATATGACTAAGTAGTTGAATAGTCTTTTTGGGTAATCTAAAATTCTAGAGCTCTATCTAATAGGGAACTTTGAATTGCGTTTTAATGAGAGGACAAATTATACTTTTGAGTATGGTATTTTGATTTTCTATATCTAGTTAATAATCATATACTTTTCTTAGTCTACATCACTGGTAACTGTTAATTGAGTATGGCACGTGCTCACAGTCAGAATTCTAACATAACTTGTTCTTTACCCCTCAGGCTTTAGTAAAACCCCAGTCTTCCTCTCAGCATCAAGTTTTATAATCAGTAAGTCACTTTGGTGCACATCAATCTTTACCTGAACAATTTTTAACAAGAACAAAAGTTACTCCAAATCAGAAGTCAGCAGCAGACAATGCAGTTTCATTTGCAGTAGGTTAATGAAGCAGATGACCAGATACTAGTTCTATCATTCAAGAAAATACATGCCTGTATGTTAGTTGCTAATAAACAAATAATTACTGAAAATCCAGTTATCCATAATAAAACTGACGTTGCAGGGCTTCCTGACTAACAATTAAATATGAAATTTTTCACTCCTCCCAGAAATAGTGACGCTTTTATTCCAGTTTATAGAAAGGGGTGATGGTATTAATGGTAGCTGTAATGGTAGGGTGTTTTCAGTTGCCACTGCTGACACCTAACCTGTCCATTGACTGTGTGAGAGCTGCACGTCATACCAAAGTCAAAATTATCAAATCAGACATGGCAATTAAAATGCAATCTCGGGCCTAATGTTGTTTTCAAATTCTCTGCAAAGCAGGATGATGTGATACCGTAAAATGGGCTCAGTTACATCTAGGGGGTGTTACATTTAATAAGGATCTATAAGTGTTTGGCCACTGCATTAAGAAATTTGGGCATCAGGAGCAAAGAGCTGCATCAAAGTAAGTCTTAAAATCTATGTTCAGCAAAAATAATATTGCTGTAATTCATTTAAACAATAGAGAATATGCAGTGACACGTTGTGGTATGGACATAATGAGTTAGAAATGAGTTTATGAACCCAGGGCAAGGATTCCTACTTGGTTTCTGGAATCTTTACAAAAGAACACACCCACCTTGTATTCTTTGCTAATTATATGGGAATGTGTGTATCTTCAGGTTAATATTTCCACGTTTAAATGTAGGCAAGTTCAAGGTAATTTTCTAAATTTTATTTAGGATTCTCAAAGGTGCCTAAAAATATACGCACAAAATGCCATCAATATGATGATTTCTCTCAAGATCTGTTTTTTATTAGCATAAGGTGGCTTAAGTAGTATAAGCTACTAATGTTCATTCTCAAAAACCACCGTACTATAAGACCTCTCTAATACATCCGCTAACATGTTTTACAAAGGCCATGTTTTACAGAACATCCTTCAGGAACATCTTAGGGACTTTCTGCTTATCTGAAGATGTACAAGCATTATCTGAGTTTACCTGTACCACATACTATATGAGATATGGTATTTCTTGACGTGAGTCTTTGAGTTAATAAAATTGCCTAGTAATTTTGACTGGGGCCATTCAAACTGTGTTTGAAATGGATAGTTTTCTCTGTATTTTGTACTTTAAAGTCAGTAAAGACTGAGTGAATGAGGAAACACTTTTTCTGAATATATGTGACTCTGACTTTCTTGCTGCCACACCCTCCAAATGCAGATAATTTGAAATAGCAAAATGTTGAATCCTGGTATGTTAATAATACAGCACAGCACACAGATCTGTCAGCTTCTGAAAAGCTGTTTGCAACAGTTATGAATGTAAAAAATTGAATTGTGTTGCAAAAAAGCCAATGTGACTCCAGTTTCTCTCTTTCAAAACACGCTACGTGTTCATATTTGTGGGTTTCTCTCCAGTATGTAGGTAACTTAGATTGTTTCCTGATAGTATTGGAATCTTCTGTGCACTTTCTATATTTTATTGTAACATTCAGAGACTGTAGTGAAATAAGGTTTTAACTCTGTGAGAAATGATCTTTATCATACTATGGGTGAGCTCTGTAACAATGGCTAGATTCCATTGAACCACAACTGGTTGGCAAATAGGGAAATGCTGTAGCTCTTCTCTGAAAAGGTAAATGAAGATATTTAGTTCTCAGGCCGATGAGATAACCTGAAGGCAGCAAGTCCATGCCCTTTCTTATCTGTTTGATTTGACAGTTGTTTTGTGAACTCAATTTAATTAAAAGTAATTATGCCTGTACGTACTGACAGTCAGTCTTAGGAGGAATACATATCTTAACTTTCAGCACCATGTTTTTAAATTTTATGGTTTAATTTTCCCTTTAAATAAATGAACCTTAGATTGAAATGGCCTTTATCACAGTATTACTTCTTTAGTGTCAGTACAGAAAGCTTATATAACAAACTAAAGTACAACCTTGCATGATACCTAGTGTCTTTATTTCTATATAAGCAGTATTCATTCTAATGTTTAAAGGATTTTCCATCTCATTGGAATAGCAATTTTCCAGAAGAAAAAAACCCTTTTAATATGTTTACATAATGTATGTATATATGTTATTGAATTATGTGGTTGTTAAAATTATGGTGCTTGATGTCATGAAGGCTGTGCAGCCAGTGTATTTTTCTTCTACAGTTTCACCTACTTTCTTTATTTATTTTTGGAGAACCTGTTCTCAGCAGCTCTTGATGAGAAAGGGAGAAAAAAATGTGCATTTTATCTCTGTCAGTTCACAGAAGCAGATGAAGATGACTGGGATATATCATCTATAGAAGAAGACTATTTGTTAATGAAAGATAATAATGGTCAGAAGGCATCAATAGTTCAGAAAAATGAGTCAAATGCTACGTCTGTTGTGCATGCGTGGGGTCTTCCAAAGAAGACTGTACCAAAACAAGAAGGTAATACATTCATTCTTCTACGTTATAAATTTTAAGTGCCTGACACACCTAGAGGAAAACGTAAGTATAGTATATTACACATTGTAAAATACCATATACTGAATTACAGGAGAAAACGTGTGGTATTTATATATAAACTGTCAAGAAACTTAAGCGTGGAATTTTAAAACATGTAGAAC
Organism: Gallus gallus; assembly: GCF_016699485.2. Lineage (NCBI taxonomy): Eukaryota > Metazoa > Chordata > Aves > Galliformes > Phasianidae > Gallus > Gallus gallus. The sequence continues at coordinate 146,023,496 of NC_052532.1, forward strand.
TATAGAATGGTTTTGGGTTGGAAGGGACCTTTCAGATCACTGAGTTCCAACCCCCTACTATAGGCAGATCTTGAGAATAATGATCAGCTGTAAGGTTCATTCAAGATACTTTTCCAAGTGTTCTGCTAGGCTGTGCTATTATTTGAACCACTGGTAAGGAAACTGCTTCAATTTCACACAGCAGCTTCTAGCTGTACTATTTCAATGTGCTTAAAGGTTAAAACTGCCTACTGACTTTTCCCTTTAAAAATAACATGAACTGTAACATTCACACTGAGTGTTTGTACTGTACATCGTATTCTATGACAGGAAGAGTCATCGTATTATCAACTTTTATCGTTTCCTCAGTGATTGAAGTTGTGAACTTCATGAAGTCCACAGATATTTGCTCACACAGCATGACTCTTACAGATAGATAAATGTACATTAAAAATGCCTCCAAATAGTAATACTGTTTGGGTTTTTTTTTTTTGCTGTTATTTTTACAGGTCCTCGTGAAGTTGATAATACAAGCACATTAAAAAGCAGCTTAGTCACTGTAACAGATTGGAGTGATTCTTCAGATATATAATAGTTATATTCGTGTTGGGAGGCGCTGCTTTTTGGTTTCTATTGAGTTTGAAAATGTAATTGAAATCATCGAGTGTTTCCTGCTCATTTCTCATGCTGTTCAAGTGACAACAATGAATACTGTTTACAGAGCTCCTGTGTCTTTTAGCCCTGAGTTTGTACAAAGAATTTTCATATGCACATCGCTGGCCATCAGTATTTGGAGACCGAGAAAATTGTTCTTCCTTGTGAAGTCAGTGCTGAAAATCCTTGATTTCACTGAGGTGAAGATTTTGCCTCTATTGTTTACTTTAAAGACCAAACCTGGTATTCGAAGAAAACCTGTTCACCAGTGAACAGAATTTACTGCAGAGTATTACTTTATAAGATTTTTTAAATGCATATTTTCTTGTATTTTATCATAAACTTTATAGAAAATGGTAAGCATTTTAAATAGACTGTTTCCATGTATTCAAATGTTAAGTTTCTAACATGGTTTACAATAAATGCCAAAGGGGAAAAAAAGGCCTCATAAATAAAAGTTACTACTAAATGTCTCCTATTTTGTGAAGTCACCCTTTTTCCCACTATTAGAATTAACTCTTAGTTAACATAAAAGCAGAAAAGAAAAGAAAATGAAAAAACACTTCAATCTGTTTTAAGGAAAAATAATGACCTTTAATTGAGTGCATACATCCATATTTGTTGTGTGCCCACTTACTTGAAAAGACACAGTGAGGGTTTGACTTAAGTTCAAAAGCAAAATAAAAAGAGCCATGAATGACTTTGTAATTCCAATGTATTTTAGGTGGTGTCAGATATAAAATTTTCTGTGTTGCTGTGCCATTAATAAATTGGACTATCTACTGTTTGTTTTTACACCTTTGTCCCCAAATAGCCATGGCAGTGAGATTTCAAGAGGTCATCTGTTCAAACCTCATGATGGACCTGAGTTTTTGCCTAATTTTAGCATCTCAGTCTAGAAACAGTTTTGTATTTATTTATAATCTCTGATCATATTTATTGAATCATTGTATCAATGTTATCTTGACACTCATGGCATCTCTATAGACAGGCACAGAAAACAGATGAGCTGAATTTTTGAACTGCTGTAACCAAGATTATCCAAAATGGTTCTGTTTAGTACTCCATGCTTTAGTTGGACAGCACCTCAGGAATTTCATTCCCAATGCAAGCAAACTGGTATTGCATTCTTGTTCTTCTTTCAGTTTCTTAACCCAATCACTTGCAGCCATGCTGGAGCCAAGGCTGGCTTGGCTGAGCAGAGATCTATACTAGGTGGAAAAAGGAAGGGTGTGGCCACTGGAAGTTTGGTCAGGCAATGTGGAAGGACTACAGAGGTGTTGCTTGCTGTTGTAGAGAGAAAATTCATGTGGCCAGATCTCAATGGGAGTTGAATCTGGCCAGTACAGGTGGAGACAAAAGGGCTTTGTGTATCCATTAATGGCCGAGGACCAGAAATAACATTACTCTCTTTACTTGGTGAGGATGGTCACCTCACAAGTAGGGTTGTTGGCAGAGCAGAGACATTTAATGCCTCTTTTGCTTCTCTCTTTAATACTGATGGTGGGTTCTGGGATCCCCAGAGCCCTGAGGTAGAGGCCTGTGGCTGTGGTAATAATAAACTCCCAGCCAATCCCGAACTTGGATGGGATTTGCTCCTGCAGTTGGAGCCGTGTAGGTCTTTGGGTCTAATGGGATTCATCCCAGGGTACTCAAAGAGTTGATGTCATTGCAAGACCTCTCAATTCTTTTTCAACAGCTGGAAATGTACAGAGGTCTCTGTGGACTGGAAGCTGGCAAACATTGTCTCAGTTTTCAAGAAGGGCAAGAAGGAAGACCCTGGTAATGTCAGTCTAACTTTGGTGCCTGGCAAATTTATGGAGATTATTCTGATAGCCATTGAAAAACATCTGAAAAGACAACACTGTCATTGGTCACAGCCAGTGGGTTCAGGAGGAGAAAGTCCTGAACATTAATATCCTTTTATGACAAGGGTACCCACCTAGTTGACCAAGGGAAGTCAGTTGATGTCATATTTTTGCATTTCAGCAAGGTTTTCAATGCTGTTTTTCAAAGTATTCTTCTGGACAAAATGCTCAGTATGCAGCTAGACAACTACATCAAATGGTGGGTGAAGAATTACCTTATGGGTTGAGCTGAAAGAGCTACAGTACATGGGGTAACATCAGGCTGGTGGGCAGTCACTATTGTGGTTCCCTAAGGGCTTGATTTTAGGGCCAGTTCTCCAGTGTTTTCCTAAATGACTTGGATGCAGGACTTGAAGGCATACTAAGTTTGTGGACAACACTAAGCTGGGAGGAAGTGTTAAGTCCCTCAGGGTAGAGAGGCCTTGCAGAGAGATCTTGACAAGTCAGAGAGCTGAGCAATCACCACCTGTGAGTAGTATAACAAGAGCAGTGCTGGATTTTGCACCTGGGAGATGGGCAACACTGGGTATATATATAGAATGGAGGACGAAAGGCAGCCCAAAGGGCCAACTGTGCCCTGGAGTGCATCAGGCCCAGCACTGCCACCAGCTGAGGGGAGGGGTTGTACTGCACTGCTCTGTGCTGTACGGCCTCACCTCCAGCACTGGGTGCAGCTTTGGGGCCACGGTATGAGAAGGGCATAAAGCTATTAGAGAGCATCCAAAGGAGGGCAACGAAGAAGGGTCTGGAGGACAAGCTTCATGAGGAGCAGCTGAGGTCCCTGGGTATGCTCATCCCGGAGCAGAGGAGCTGAGGGGAGGCCTGATGGCGGCTGCAGCTCCTCACAGGGAGCGGTGGGGCAGCGCTGAGCTCTGCTCTCTGTGACAGCGACAGGGCCCGAGGGAACGGCGTGGAGCTGTCAGGGGAGGGGCAGCTGGGGGTTAGGGACAGGGGCTGCTCCAGAGGACGGTGGGCATGGAACGGGCTGCCCAGGGCTGTGGGCATGGCCCCCAGTGCCGGAGTTCATGGAGCATTTGGACACTGCTTTCGGACATTGGGTTTGATTTTGGGCAGACTTGTGTGGGGCCAGGAGCTGAGATCAATGATCCTTGCGGTCTCTTCCAGCTTGGGATATTCCCTGATTCTGATTCTAGAAGAGGGGACTGAAAGTGACATGCCACCAGCCAGATGAGTGCTGCGTGGGACAGGAATCCAGAGGGATGGACTACGTGCAGTGTGTAGGAGACATCTCTGAGGTTTGTCTTGCCCGCCACAGAATGCCCTAAAGGCTGCAGCTTCTCTCCGTTTCTCTCCTCACCGTGCACGTGTGCATTCATCTCGTGCTGTGTGAGTCCCTTTGCAGTAACTGTTTTCGTAACATCGTGCTCTGACTCTCCTTAGTACCTGATTAGACTGTGCTGCTCCCGGCTCCCCAGATTACAGGCTTATTTCCACCTTATCCAAGGCTCTTGCTCTTATTCCCGTGGCACTGAAGTGACTTTTACTTTCTCACACCCGTGGCAATGTTGTAAGGAGATAAGAGCCTGCATATTCCCATTGACTGCCATTGCCTGGCAACAGAGTTACAATGTCCTCTGCGATTCCAACGTCACTGCTAATCGGTGTTGAGACATTTTACATATTAACCTGCACAGAATATGACCGTTTTGTCCTGCGCTGAACCCATCTGAGAATCAGCTGCAGTGATGCACAGCAGTAAATACAGTGCATGCAATGCTGCTCCCAAAGCAACCGGACAGACTGCATCTGTAAATACCCTCTTTATTTTTCTTTTTTAGAAAGCAGCATCAATGCATGATTTGCAGGTATAAACTTTATAATACAAACATCAATCTTAAAATATAATAAAATTTACATCAACGTGGAAAAAGCTGCAAGATAACACCTTACAAATTCATTCTTAGTGGTAATTCCATTGTGTTGTGGGGAGGTGGGGGGGGAAATCACCCTGAATGAAACATACAAACTCATTTTTAAAACTGGCTTCAGATCTTAGAAAAGTACACTTAAACGTAAGCGTTCTTGTCAAAGTGCTTTGGTGAGGTTTTGTCTGGGACACTGTTGTGAATCTTTGTACGAGACGACATCACAGATGCGGCTCCATTATATGCATACGCTCTCCTGCAAAGAGAAGAGAATCGGCCATTTACAGTCATCTCACAGCCAGGTAACCTCTCTTACCCAAGCACTGTAGTGCTATAAAGCTAGAAGAAAGCTATGGCAATGTGAAGCTCCTCCTGCTGGAGGCAGGGAACACCTCCCTCCCCACTGTGTTTCCCCTCCAGCGTTTCCTTGTGATTCCCCCCGATATAGACTGGTATTCCTCATTCCCAGCCAAGTACACTGGTGCCGGATCAGATGAAATACTGAGGCTGTAGCAGACATTGGGTGAGCAGTAGCTCCTCCAGCTCTGCCTCTTTACTACCATCCCTCTTCTCCCAGCTGGCTCCCTTTTTATCTGATGATTTGGGATTAAAGAAACTTGTCAGTTCATATAAGGGCCCCCGAACACTTCTCCATCTGTGCACGGATTTTTTTCGGCTGTAGTAAATGTATCCAGTATTTATAACACGTGTATTTGTACTGAGAAAGTAGCTTTTCTTAATTACATTAATTGCATGAATGATGGAAGGAAAATTATTCTAGAATCCCATTATTTTCTTTCAAGCACACAATCCTTTTCTGACCTCACGGCAAAGTGTTTCTGATAAGTAATCAAACTGCATACATACAGCAGGTACAAAGGTGCTATATTGATTTATTTCAGTAAGTGCAACTTGGGTTTTACCTTGGAGATTTACTGTTCTCAGCTATTGAGAAGCAGAATATACTGCCACCAATGATGCAGAGTGAAGCTCCAGCCCATCCAATGAATAAAGCTGCTCCTAATTCATACCTATAGGAGTTAATAAATGTGTTTAACAAAGAATTAATTTAACATTCTTTTCCAGGGTAGAAAAACTGATTTATTTTTTTCTTCATATAGATTTTTTCAGTTGACAGACGTTCTTCATGGCAAAGTCAGCAGCTGTGACGCTCAGCTAAATTATTTCCATTATTTCCCCCATACAAGAGGTATATCTGTCCCATGGCACACTGCTGCCACGGTACTGCCTCGTGCAGCCAGCTGGGTCACCTCACCTCCCAGCTCTCCTCAAGACTGATGGCTGAGGGGCTCTGATTCTTTGGCCCTTTTACATTGTATGGCTCGGATCCCCTTGAAACAATGCAGGTCTGTTCCCACTGTCTCCCAGTCCTGACTGCAGCTTCCAGCGAGTCCTCCTCTGAGGCTGTTAAGCCCCATGACTTGAGCAACTGCCTACAGCTCTGATTAACGATTCCCTCCGGCTCACAGCATTTCTCCCTCTCCATATCCATGCTCTGGACTGAGTATACATGATGTTTGTATACATACATATAATAGGCAGGTGCAATCATGGATTCCTAGAATTACTGAGGTTGAAAAAGACTTCTAAGGTCATCTAGTCTGACTATCAGCACATCCCCACCGTGCCCACTAAGCACATTCCTCAGTGCCACATCCACACGGTTCTTGAACATCTCCAGGGACAGTGACTCCACTACTACATGAAGTTTTAATTCAAATTATGCTGATGTTCCACCCCCGTGCTACAGTTTTCAGACGACTGAGCAGATTTCTGTCTGTTCAAGGTCTGGGAGTTCTCTGATTGAAAGCAGATATCTGCATCAGAGTTCATCACCCAGGATCTCATTACAGTCAGCACGTAAGAAATACGCACTCGACTCCAAAGTACGCCTGCTGAATCACAGCCTCGCGTGCCTTTTTCAGTGTGCTCCAACAGAGGTGGATCAAAGCGATGAGCACAGATGAGCAGTGCCACAGTGTGAGCCCCATGTGAGGATGCCTCCATGCACAGCGCGGTACATGGCATGCAGGTGGGCTCCGCTCAGAAGCCGGTGCAGAGCACTGGGTGCTGGAGGACACTGCTGGACCCAGACCCAGGAAGGCTGCTGCTGTAACAACTCCCCAGCCAGACCATTTGCCTAAAACATGGGAAACACTACTTCATTTTCAGCATCAACTGTTGGCCTGAAGCTCATGTGAGTCACGCAAGGTGACCAATTGCCACCTTCCCTCTTGCAGCTCCTCAACTGGACAGAGATCAAGATTAAATTGGGTTTAATTGGGTAGAAAAAGGTGGTCTGCCTTTTTCCTAAGAGTTGGGAAGTGAAGGCATGGAGCCCAGCCTTTGATCTTGGGACTGTTTGTACTTTATAAGGAACATTTTGTTACAACATGCATAAGCAGTTGGCATGTATAGACCGTTCCTGGGTGATGGCCATATGCCATTTTAATGAGTGGCAGAGCTGGCCTAATTGGTCCTTCCTTCACATCTTCACGAAGATAAAAGACTTTTTGATATACACTGGTGCTTACAAGGAATGTTCAATTGCATATCAACCTGTGTATGGCTCCCTGTATTTTATCCAATCCAGTTTTCCAGGTTTTTTTAATAGTTGAGAAGCCAATCCTACCCCACCTTCCAGAATCCAATATGGATTGGATTAAAAACATCCTGTACTTTGATGCCTCTTAAAAAAGAATACTAATAAGAGAAGAAACTGCTGTATTCCTTACTTTTTCCTTCTCTATCATTAAAACCCTTAAAGGAAACATAGTCTTCTGTTCTTACAGTTCTTGCCTGTAAGACCCGAAGTAGCCACACTCCAAAGCCTGTGGCCTCTCACAGCCCCTGCTTACTACAACTACCTCCAGCTACGCTCACCCAGCAGGTTGAGAACAGATATTTCACTATAATCCAAAGAGGCAGAATTCACTGAGACAAAAGTAAGTATTAATATCAGTAAAGAAAACATCCTGGTTGTTAGATATGTTAGGACCATGAAGCAAATCAGTTATAGCTTCATTAGCCAACTGGGTGAACTCTGGGACGTATGTACAGAACAAACCTAACCACCCAGCAAATCAACACAACTATCCAATGGAAATATATATTTTCAATGTCTCGGTCTTACAATTTATGGAAAATGATAAGCAGTTTCGAAGCAATGTGGCAGCAGGACAGTGCCAAGGGGGCCTGTGTGAACTGCACATCGCCAATCCAGAGAAAAGAAGGTTGAGGGGAAATGATTCTATCCAGAAAAGGGAAGTCTGTCAGCTCGTTTGGATAAACTCACCCTATACATCTGGAAGAACGATGATGATCATGAGTTCAAATTGTGGCAAGGGAGAGAAAGGATGAAGGCTAGAAAAGCTTTTATTGGATACAGTAAAGTGACAACACAGTTTCTGAAGATAAGCTCTGGAAGTAACATAAGCAAGGCAGCTCATCAGAGAGATGCACAGACTTATTTTTCTACTAGACATGTCTGAAGATAAATGAAATCCAGCACCAAGGTGTCCTGTGCTGTCACCAAGTCTCTGTGCTATTGTGTGAGGTCAAGCAACACTTCTGGAGCAGCGTTACATCCGTAATGCAAACTATTGTGCTGGAACATAAAATCCCGTTAAGACTTCCTTCTAAGTATGTCTAACTTCAGGGTATCCCAGAGCAACCATTATTTCTCAGCTACACACAAATTCAAACCAGAAGTCTCTGTGGGAAGCTCTCTGATTCCTCCTGCACATGTACGCATTCAGGGCACCTCTTTGCCATCCAAAGACAGCCAAAAGGATGCTTAACTTCCTATGTCGTTCATTTTCCACTAACGGTATCTCGAGTCTCTCTGGGACACCACCAGAATAACTACAGATGAAAATGTGCAGCAAGCAGTGAACAGCTGAAACCAAGGCGGCAACCTCTCTCAGTGAAGAGCGAAGCCACATTCCCACAGTATGCTAGCAAGGCATATTCAATGCTTCTTCAAGGTATATCGAAGTAAGAGTTCCCAGAAGGCAGCAAAATAAATTGTTCCTACATATTTTATATTGATTTAGAGAAAAAGGAGTCAAATGCCACCTTTATCTTAATCTGACATAAGATCACTGCATGAGCTACACCACATGCACACCACGTGCAAGTCCAATTACAATTTCCCTCTCCATTGTTTTCTTTGTAGTTGCAATTATGTGTGCTGGCAGTTGTGCTGTTATTTCTTTCAGGAAAAATGTAATTTCTACAGAAGATGATTTATGACCCTTATTTTCTCATTTGCTCACAGTAAAACTCTGCCATGAGGTCCAACTGTTTTTTTTTTCCCCAACCAAACAGTACAGGAACACAATGAAGGAAAGGGAATTCTGGCAACAGCCGAAGTATTTTTCACTGAAAACAGTAAGGCTGATGAATAATTAACTTCTGGCTACATAGCCAGACTGCATTTTCTTCACAGTAGCTCACATCCTTGTAGCTTTTGGTGGCCTTTGGATCCTGTCCTTAACCTATCAAACAAGCTGAAACTATAGCAGAATTATGGAGGAAAGTATTATGAAATTGTTTTTAAGAGAAGTAGCGCCAGACCTACAGCAAGTGTGGTTCCAACTAAAGGTATTTAGTCAGTTAAACCGCCTTCTTTCCATCAGAAAGAAAGGGAAAGGCTCAGGATACTTTACTTGGGTCTCAAGGAAATTTATACCCAATGCTTGACATATTCTGGAATCAACAAAAAGAAAGTTTTGAAAATCTTGTCTTCAAAGATAAGTTTACATTACATTAGAAGCCACAGTGTGAAATCCTATGATGCTCTAATTTACAGCCAATGCTTTCAAACTTGGTGGATAAAACGTGCTTCCAAAATTCAAACACTGGATCATGAATGAATTGCTGCCTTTGAAAGTTCTGAGCACTCACAGCTTTAAGGAGGGTCTTTATGGATCATTATTTCTGGTAGGGATTCTGCAGTTCTATAAACACATAGTTCTTTCTTTATGTTCAGTTACGTGTATAGTCAAAGTACTGACAATAGTCTTGTATGATCATGGGTTTTGAAAAGGTTTATGATTCAGTCTGGAGAAAAGAAGGTCCCAGAGAGGCCTCACTGAAGCCTTTCAGTACCTAAAGGGAGCTTATAAACAGAAGGTAGGCCAACTCTTTTACTCAGGTAGATAGCAACAGGACAAGGGGGGCGGGGGGGAGGGGGTGGTTTTAAATTAAAAGAGGTGAGATTTAGATTAGATGAGGAGAAAATTCTTTACTCAGAGGGCAGTGAGGTGCTGGCACAGCTGCCCAGAGAAGCTGTGGATGCCTCATCCCTGGAGGGGCTCAAGACCAGGCTGGATGGGGCCCTGAGCAGCCTGAGCTGGTGGGCGGACAGCCTTGCCCATGGCACAGGGTTGGAACAGTATGGGCTAAGGTCCCTTCCAACCCAAACCACTCTGTGACTTTATGATCCAAATTTTAGCCGTCTGGATTTGAAAATATGTCAGAAAAAACATCCCTTCAAATGGAGTTAAGATCGTGCAGTGCTCAACACTGTTATGGAAACCATCTTCTATCAAAAGCATAAATAAATATTTTCTTCCTTTCCTATTGCAATATGCACCTAATGAGTGCCTATTTCTTGTGAAATGCCTTTTCTTCATCTTTGACATAAACCTAAGCTTATTGCAATTAGCACAATAGGCCCTGGGACAAGTGCTACGATAAGCCTGGGCACAAAGACTACAGGCCCATCACTCTACAGAGAGGTGTTAGCTCATTACATTTCAGCACAGTTACTACAGTTGGAAAATACAATCAAATAAACTGCATCCCACTTTCCCTTTCTGCCCAACAGGAGAAACATTTGCTTTCTGTATAAATGGGTTCTGGCATGTAGCACAAAACTTAAGGTATGCTTTTTTGAAAGATTTATGGGTATAGGAAAGTACTTACTTTTGTGCAACAAAAGAAGGATCAAAGAACTCAGACGTAATCCTGTGTGCATACAGGGAACAACCAGTCATGGAGCACAGCCCTGAAAAGCATAAGACAAACCATTCAGCGGAACGGGCAGAGAAACTTTGGGCCTGACCCTGAAGCCAATGAAGTGACATAGAACTGTGTGTGCAAAGCTCTGGTGTGACTCCAAAGACACAAACTTAGAGAAGTAAGGTATATTTACCACACAGTATGAAAATCAGTCCAGCTAAACAAGCTATTCTTGCTTTATTTTGATCAGATCCGCCGATTTTTGTGCACTTCATCCCAACCAGTCCAAAAACGGAGCCAAAGAAACCCAGACAGACAGCGGAGATCATTAGTCCTCTGCAGGCTTGGATGTAACCTGCAATGAGAAGGGGTAAGACTCGTGTGAGGGCATGGACCACACCGTGTTTCACTGCAGCTCCCCTCACCGCATACAGCAACAGGCATTAATCAGTTATTTCAAACAGAATCGAACCTTGGCTGGAGTAATGCCATCTGATTACTGAGCGTGCACTTCTAGGTGATGGCAGTGCTCTCCAGTGGGCATCACCATGTGAGCCCAGCACCTAAGAAACATACTATGGCAATCAGAGCTGGAAGAAATAATGCTGTGGCACTGAGCATAGCATCTGCAAGAGTCTGGACCGCTGGGTTTTGAAGAGCACAGTGCCTGTCACAGGTTGCAGAGCTTCTCAGAGCACATGAAGTCCTGTGTGTGCCACGTGCCATAGATGCAACACGACAGGCAGCGGGCTGGTGAGCCTGGCTGGACGTGCCACTCCGATCTCATTTGGATCAGCCAAGAAGGTCCTTGTTTTGCAAGGAGTCCAAATACATGCTCAGCCTCATGGACAGCAGTGATCCTTCAGATAAAGCAAACTACTGGACATGTGCCTTGCCACTGCATTCAGTTGTGTTGCTCCAAACCAAACCACCCAGCAACTGGACTTTCCCACAGGACAACAGGTTGCCTGTCCTTTTTTCCCCTTCACAGTTAAACACTGTGATAATCACACAGTACTGTCCACTGTGTGGAACGCCGCAGTCTGAATAACTGTCACAAGATGTTTTACTCCATAACCTACTACATCTCATTTAAAATGGAAATGCGCTTTCATTATTCGTGCATTCATTCTTTTCTCTTTGATCTCCAGCGGGTGGAAATCTTGAGAGCCAAGCCAGGTTTTCATTCCTTATTACACCTACTTTTATAGAATAGCAAACAAACAAAAAACCCTGCATAAAAACCCTTAATATGTAGAAAATTCATTTAGTAGAACAGGAACTAGGGAACATTTAAGGAAAACAGGCGGCCGTAGATTCAAACCAAAAGATGTTACTGTTCATATAATGAAGCTGTGGGACTCTTTTCCATGGGCTATCTGGATGCTAGAAGAGTACACAGGCATGAAAAGAGATGGGATAAATTCAGTTAGAAGAAATCTGTGTCTGGCTGGCAGGCCCCTGAGCTGCAAAAGGCCATCACTGGTGCTTGGCCTTCTTCTATGCTCATTAGTGGCATTCACTTTGGTTGCTGCTGGCGGAATATTAGCTCCAGGATGACCACTCCGTGCTTGAGCAATGTTTTTAAACATCACTGATTCACAGCTTTGTGTAAGATACAGCACACAAAATGCCCCATCCCTGGAGGCATTCAGGGACAAGTTAGATGGGGCCCTGGGCAGCCTGATCTGGTGGTTGGGAACCCTGCCCATGGCAAGGGGTTGGAACCAGGTGATCTTTGATGTTCCTTCCAATTCAAGCCATTCTCTGATTCTCTTACACAGCATTTTGTAGGATATAATGCCACGTTTTATCAGTCCTACAGAATTCAGGTGCTCGCTGAGTGTCTTGGAACAAAACGCAATGGCATTTACCTACATCCGTCTGTGTGCATATAGACATCATTTACCTGTAACATGATTCTGTAGCCCATCTGCTAAAGAAATATAGTATACAATGAAATAACCATAACTGTCATAGGACTCTCATGTTGGAATATGAGAGCCATTTATGCCTGCTCAGGTGTCTAACACGGTCATTAAAATTAAAGTCTGAACTATAAGGTAGACTTCTACGGTAGCTGGATGAGCTGCCCATTGGAGAAGCCTTTATTACACCACTGATAATAAATGAAACATAGGCTAACCAGCTCAGAGCTGACTTCTAATTTTTAGATATCTACAACCACGTCTAATAGCCCTTATCTTCTATATGCAATAATATCTAACAATTTGTATTTTTAGAAAAAAAAATACACGATAGACGACATTGAAGAAACATTCCATTCTTAGAGAAACACTTCAAAATATTTTGCCTTAATGAGGTGTTACTTCAGTATCATTACCACATTCAAGCTGTGAGCTGAAAAATTATCTTGCTGTTTGCATACAAATCAGGCTTTTTTCCTTTCTGTTTCTGGATTTCTGTTGTGCTGAGTGTATCTATTAGAATCATAGGATCATACAATCACCAAGATTGGAAAAGACCTCTAAGATGATCTGGCCCAACCATCCACCCACCATCAATATTTCCCCACTAAACCATGTCCCTTAGCACCACATCTAAGCACTTCTTGAACACCTCCAAGGACAGTGATTGAACCACCTCCCTGGGCAGCCCGTTCCAGATTATCACGTTGACGCAGAATAATTTGATAAGGCTTATATTTTCCCTTAGTAATTGTGAGATAGCCTAGTTTATAAGGCTTCAAGCAGAAATGTTTATTGGCAGGTTGCTGTGCCTCAAAACCTTTTGAATACACACGAAGAGTAGTGCTTCCCAGTGCTGTAGCAGAAAGAAAACAGGTAAGCCCTTCCCTCTGCTCTCCTGAAAGCTTAGTTATGCAACTGCTGCTGCTTCTGATCTTCTCCTCAGCACTGAAGAGCCTCCAGCCCTGAGTTAGGAACCATAAAAAGTGTCTCCCTGAGTAGGTCCCTCTTGTACCCCTGAACCCATAATCAAAAACCTCATACATCATCCTATGGCATCCAAAGGAGATGCTTTCACCTGAAACACCACTGAATGGAAAAGAGAAGCACCACAACATCCTTCAGCATGGGGATTCTGACAAGATTTGAGACAAATCCAGCTGAAGAACTACAGACTGAAGATTTACAAAGCCAAACCTAAAGATTACCATCTGCCTTGAGGACCTCCCATAGGTCCTATGTAAGATATTTGGTTGGGATCTGGAGGAAAATGAAAAGTAGAGCACACCTTTTGATGTTCACTGGACTGTACAACCAGTTGATAAAACTTGGCATTTCTAAGGCATAATTCACCTTATCCTAACAGAGCTACCCACAATAGATCACATTAATTGCACCTAATTTTTTTTTTTCTGCAAGCTTTGTAAAGTGAGCCTGAGGGTGACTCACAGCTATTTGGTGGTTATCTAATACCAGGTGAGATGAGCACCACTGCTAAGCAAACCGTTTCCTCAACAGTGAAATAAAACTGTACTCCCAAACAGCTCACTTACAATTCCAGCAATAATTAAAACTTTTGCTTCTGTGTCAAATTCTGTAACTTTACTCCTTTGCTTTTTTCCCCCCAAGCAAAACCCAAAGCAGGAAAAGGGTACTGGTAAGACTTCAAAACACAAGTCTGAAGACAGAGAACTCGCTTTGTTAATTTTTGCTACAGTAGGCATGGAAAAAAAAATTGTTTTTATTACTTTTCCACGCAACGTATTTCTCGTAGCACCCAGCTGAAGCAGGAGATGCAAACTGGTGAGGTAGCTATTATTTTTGACAGGTCCAATTTATTGACACCGTTAGCAGTTAATTGACACATTAAGGTGCTGAACCATGAACACATCCACCCAGAGGTCCTCTAAACCTTTATTTATGCCTGAGCCTCCGAGGAGAAGCAATAAATATTCACCCCAACCAAAACAACTAGCACACGCTAGGAACAACATGGCTGAAATTCAATTGTTACTGAAGGTCAATACGCAGCTTTAAAATAGGTAGAGGTGGTGAGACAGCGAGAAATGATTAACTCACTCAACAGAAATCATTTTCAACTATAATTGCATGAGCTGAAGCACGGCTCAGCTCTGCTGAATGAATAACCTTCCTCACTAAATATTTCACCAAATTCTGCAGGCCAAGCGAGGTGGGACTTGTTTCAGCTCACCACAGCAATTATCCAACTGCCACACATTTTTAAAACAAAAGAACTGAAATGGTCATAATCTACACCAAAAAACATGGAAGAGCAGAAGGCTTTGTTGCTTCTACCAAGCTGACTGTGGCAACAGGACGCGTAAAAGGGTGAAATCAATCTCAGCATCAAACTCAGCCCAACTGCTCGGACCTGGGATAAAACGGACCACTTACAGCTCTGACTGTAACTGTACCTTTTCTTTGCTTCCTGGAAAGCAAGAACCAAGGTTCATCACGCAGAGAGTGGGAATCTTCTACTTTACCCTCTCCCACCGAAACCCAAAGACCGTCTCCTTCCCAAAAATGTGTTATGCATACTTTCATCAGCATCTACAAGAAGCTGGTACCTTGTCATGTACGCACTGACCACCCAAACAAAGCTCTGAAGCAACGAAAAGCCATACGTTTGAAACAGACAAGTAGACAAACATGTATTACTCATAAAGTCATGTTTAGCAGCATTCCAAGAGAAACCTATTTCAAGTATTTTTTTTTTTTTTTCAAACAAATGTGTTTTGTCTTGCATTCAAATTAATCTTGTTGGGCTATCATCTTTCTTGCTTCACCGCTCTCATGCTTGCCTCTCATGCTCTCAAGGAGCTATGAGGAATTCACGCATTCGTACTGTATGATTCTCACAAAGACGTTTGCATACTGTCATGGGGATTGCCACTTTCACAATGAATACCTGCGGCAGCATCTTGCAGTCTGCATCATGTGAAGCAGCAGCGGTTACCTTACAGATACAGCTCAGGTTCCTTCTAAAAGCACACACCCATTGCCTTTGTATGTTTTTCTAAGCTCCAATACCTTCTTTTATATCGTAAGTAAATTTTTGTTCAGCTGTGTTCTTTCTAAAGGTCACTGGATACACTGCTGGAAATGGATACAGCATTAGGAGGCTGTTTCATCACCAAGTTTCTGTCTATGACCAGCAGTGCGCAAAAGCAAACCCAAAATGAAGACCCGCAAGAATACTTATGCTCATACACAGAACGTGGGGTCTGTATTAAGGGGCCAGCCCTTAACGATGGCTGGCCTGGTTTCTTATACATGAATGCACGAAGGTGGAAAAGAACACGGGTAGTTTTCTCCAGGGTCCACTGGTGTGGTGCGATGGCCCCAAGGCCAGGAATGCTGCCCTACTGCCATGCTACTGCCAGGAACCTGCACTCCATGATGCTCACCAGAAAATGGGAACAGGGGGTGACCCCCTGGCTACTCCTGACCCAAGCTACAACACTTTCAGAGGAAGGGAGGCCTTTTCCTGCACCCCACAGGAGTTTCCAGGCATCTCTCCAGTCCTGCCCCACCACTTCAAGGAGTGGAACATGCTCCACAGGGCTTGTTGCTTCTGCTCACCAAGAACTGCTCTCCTGGGACAGCATGGGCAGCAGATATGTCCTTCTCTGCTTCCCTCGGGTCCACCACCTGAGGCTGCGCTGCCATGCTGCAACACCAGGGAAGGGTGAGGGTGAGAGGGAACACAGGCTCACAGCAGGGTCCGCTGCTGCGAGGAGCAGAGCTGAGGCCAGGCTATAGCCCAGAGGCAGCTCTGGCTGCAGCAACACCCCCCAGCTGGCCTGCCCTGTGCTGGGGGTCACACTGCTGTATGTGTAGCCCACATCTCCTTTTCTGTGCCTGCACACCAGTATCTGGCCCCACCTGGAGACACGGATCAGGGACACTGAAGCCAGGCTGTCAAACAGCCTCTGTCAGGAGGATGGGATGAGCCCTGTCCAGATGTGGATTCAGATGCTCTGCCAGATGCTCCCCTGCACAGCAGCTGCCTCAGACACTCATTTCTTGGAGAAATGGGACGTGTCTCCCAGAACACGAAGTCTTACAGGTCTGAATTGGGTTTGGGGGGAGTAATAGGGGCTTTGCTGTTTCTTCTTTTTTGTTTGTTTGGGGTGGGCGGGGGGAGAGGATTTTAAACCTTCCCAATGCCACGCACTTTGTTTGCAACTTTGCTTCTCTCTCTCTAAAACCAGATCCACCCACGGCTAACCAAACAGCTGAACAACGGATCCCGTGGGTCCAACGCTCAGCGGTGATCGTGCAGTGCTCCCTCACAGAGCACAGCTCCTCACCAAAGCCTGGAAACCACCTGTTCCTACACCAAGCCCCTGACACCAGCGGGATGAGACCGTTGTCACACCCCACTATGGGACCAGCAGAGCCCTCTGCCACCACAGGGCTGGGCAACGGGGTTGCGGCAGCAGTACTCCACCATCCACAGGCAGCATCCCAAGCACGGATGCCTGAAGGCTGCCTGCACCCTGACCTCCTGCACGTCCCGAGGGTGGATTCAAGGTTTTCTGATACTGGCACTCATTTGCTTAATGGCAGCATTAATCCCCGCGGTGACAGCATCAGTGTCCTCTGATGTTTCCTCAACGAACCTTCCCAAGAAGTGGACCAGCCCCGGACCCTGTGCAGGGAGTGCCCTGGAGGCAGAACCAGCGTTTGTTGTTTTTTTTTTTCTTTTTGGAGTATCAAAGCCACGGGCAGGCTATAGAGTTTATTCCTTTATGGCCGTAGAAACTCGGAAAAGGTGCCATTATTTTCAAAACCTCTCCTCCCTTTATTGACAGCCACTCCTGGGGCTATAAACCAGGACCGGCCGCACTTTCACTCTTTCTCCCGAAGCTATCACGTAACTGGCGGTGAGTTGCCGCTGTGCGGGCTGCAGCGCTCGGCTCCCCGCAGCGAACGGGCATATCCCCCCCAGCGGGCACGGAGCGCAGCACCCACCCGCCTCAGCCCCCGGCTCCGGGCGCTGCAGCTCCGAGCTCCGCTCCGGGACGGCCCGACCATGCCGTCCGCCCACCGAGCGGCCGCGTCCCAGTTAAGAAGCACCGAGCAAAGCAGCGCAGCGCACCGCTACGGCCCCGTGCCCGCATCACCCCCCGCGCTGAGCCCCGACGCGGCCCCGGGACGCGCCCCGCTCGCCCCCACGCGCGGTCGCGGCGTAGGCACGGACTGGGGGTGCCGCGGCCGGGGGAGCCGGGGCGGGGGGCGGCGGGGTCTGACCGTCGAGAGCCAGCATGGACGGGAAGTCCTTGCAGTTGGAGACGCCGGTGGAGTCGGTCACGCAGGTCTTCCAGAGGTTGGCCCAGAAGGTGGCGGTGGTGATGACCGTGCCGTCGATGGAAGACACCTTCCAGTAGTCGGTGGGCAGCGTGGACGACACCAGCACCCAGCCGGAGATGGTCAGCAGGAAGGCGACGATCTCCGCCGACGTGCTCGCCATCGGGCCCGACGGCACCAGCGGGCGGCGGGCGGGCGGCGCGGGGCCGCGGAGCGGAGGGCGGGGCGGGGCCTGCGGGAAGCCCCGCCCCCTCCCCCCGCCCCACCCCGCCCCGCCCGAGTCCCCTCTGCCCGCTCCGAGGTGCGGGGGTGCGCGCGTCCCCGCGCTCCGCTCCCCCCGGGAGCTGCCCTGCGCATTGCCGGCCCTACGGAACGGCCATGGTTGAGTCGGAGGAAGGAGGGTGGCAGCGCTCCTCCGGCTCGGCCTCGTGTTGCAATGCCAGCGGTGAGCCGGCGCCTTACCGAGCCCTGCCGCAGCCCGCGGGGCGAAGCCATCCGCCCGGCCCACCTCTGGTCAGGAGCTGTTTACTTTCCACATCAGTAGTGTATTTGCTATTGATGTGGAAAGTACACTGCCGGTCTTTACTTTCCGCCTGTTTGTTTCCAAACTATTGTTACATTTTCTGGAGCTTTTTGCCAGACAGGCAATCACTGGAGGATAAGAAGCCACATTTACATCATTCTACAGTGATGAATGCTGTTTGGTTTTGCCATGTGGAAACAAGCCTGGATATAATCGCCTTATTGCTATATAGCCATTCACGAGGGGAAAGAGGAAAGAAAGGAAAAACCCAGCGAGGGCTGGGCGTACCCTTGGGCACCCGTCAGGGCCCAGTGGCAGCAGGCTGCTGTCGGCCTGCACGTAGGATCACTGAGGTTGGAAAAGACCTCTCCGGTCATCTAGTCCAACTGCCAGCCCGTCCCCACCATCCCGCTGACCACATCCCTCAGTGCCACATCCACACGGTTCCCGAACAGCTCCAGGGACGGTGACTCCACCACAGCCCTGGGCAGCCCGTTTCAGTGCACCACCACTCTTCTGGAGAACGTTTTTTTTTTTTTCCTGATATCCAACATGAGCCACCCCTGGCACAACTGGAGGCCATTTCCTCTTGTCCCGGCAGATACCTGGGAGAAGAGGCTGACCCTCACTTCACAACCTCCCTTCAGGTAGTTGTAGAGAGCAATGCGGTCTCCCCTGAGCCTCCTCTTCTCCAGACTGAACAATCTCAGCTCCCTCAGCCTCTCCCCATAAGACTTGTACTACAGACCCCTCACCAGCTCTGTTGCCCTTCTCTGGACACGCTCCAGGGCCTCAATGTCTTTCTTGTAGCAAGGAGCCCAGAACTGAACTGTTGGTGCCCAGTGTGATGAACCAGGCCCTACAGGACACCAATGCAGTGTCAGCTGTGCCCAGCACTCATGACCACTTCTGGGTCAAGGAAGAGGGGCATGGCTCTAGACCAAACTATCGTCTATGTGACACTGTGATTTATTTGTTGGAGGGCAGGGCAGCAGACACAACATTTAAAAGCTGCTTTGTTTTATTTCCTCCTCATAGCACGTTGAGGTCTTGGTGATGGGAAGAAAGTCAGAGACTCTATCTCAAATCTGGGTAATGCGTGCTCCTGGTGTGGGAAGCTCACCTATACATTCGTTGGGAGTTCTGCTTGGGTTGGTGTCATGTGTTGGATCCAAAGTCTGCTGCCTGGGCAGCTTTTGGCCAAGGCCCATTCAAGGTTTCCAGTGTGCCTCTAGACTGAAAGCAGGAGGGCCAAATCTGAGCCCTGGGAGGAAGAGAAGGAGGAAGAGGATCTTCCCATCAAGCACGGGGAACAGATTCCCTGCTGTGACCTTCAGCAATCACTTCTGCTGCCCCAGGCCCTTACTTTGGACAGAGCTGGGCTTTGGCTGTGATGCACAGTACAAAGCCACGTCTCCTGGACCAGTATCCATCTACCTCCACTGATCTCAGAGGAAGCCTGGGCAGGTGGCTGAGGACAGGTGATATTCATTCCACCTTCGACCTACTCACTGCTTGTGACCAAAGACCCGCCAAGCAGGCCTAATTTGTATGCCCATTCACCTGTACCCTTTTTTATCCAGAGAGGTATAAAGAGTCCTTGGTGTACATGAGAACCAGGCTCAGTTTAGCTCCAGAGGAAGCCTCCTGTTCTCTTCTAGCCTGACACTGCTGCTCCTGAAATATCTCTGGAGGTGTTTGTATCACTTGTCTGGCCATTACCGTCTTTCTCATCCAAAATAAGAGCCACATATTAAGCTTCTAATCTCATCTCTGGCGGTGCAAACCTAAAATGACATCATGCACAGCTGAGTATTCACTCAGATGAAGGTTGGCAGAAGCTGCAATAGATGCTCTTCCCCTGTGGCATGTTCTTTGCACTGGCAAGTATCTGCAGGGATTAGATGTTGGAAAACACTCATCTGTGAGGCTGCGTTTGTCCCCATGTTACATCAGCTTCTCTCTCCTGCACAATGGCAAGGTCTTCAGTCATGATCTTAACTCCTGGGTCTTCAGCTTCAGTTTTTCCAGGAAACCATGGCCTCTTTTCTCCCAGCTGCTGTTCTGGGAACATGATGGGCACATAAATACCAGCCTGTATTTCCCCTCAGACTCTACCTCTGTCTTCTTGCTACCATCATTCACACTGTCTTAGTTACCTTTAAGTTGTGTAGTAGAGTGAAAGACTTAGACGTTGCTCGGTTTCTTCTTACCATGTTTTGAGACCAGCTATGACTCAGGTATATTTTTAAATCCCACAGGCCACTGTGTGGCAGATTTCTGCTCTTTTCTGCACGTGAATTGAGCAGATTATTGCATTAATGCAATTTTATGCTCAGTCATTTGAGTGAGCACGTGTTTATCTCCTCAGTCTTGCAAAGAGAGGTGCTTGCAACTTTTTGTAAGTAAACCATCCCTTGGGGTTCATTCGTTCTGTTGCAAGTCTCACTGGCCCTGGGACACAAAAAATGGCATTTTTAAAGACTGATTAGCAAACTTCAGTAAGTGTATACTGCACTTGTTTTTAAAATCAGAATGGAATAGTATTCGACAGTTGGATTTTTATAACATATAAAAGCCTATTGTATTACTATGTACAGAAGCGTCCTTCAGGATAGTTTTCTTAACGAGTCTGAAATACAGGATATTATTTTAGCTTTTGCAGGATCAAAATCACAAGCAATCATTATTGCCTCATAAATTAAACACTGAGTGACAACACCATTTGTTCTGTGGCCAGGATAAGCAGACTGGGGTCATCATGCCTTTGTGCTGTAGTAATTTTTCTTGTAATTTTACCATACGTAGGTTGGGCAACTTGAGGCTGTTTCCTGGCTCTGTTGTGTTATGAATTTCAGGGTGCCTAGAGCACCTGTTCAAAAGAAAAAACAACAACTTTATTTTTCTAAGGCTGAAGGACGACTTCCTTGTTTGCCAGGGTTTTCCTGAGAAACTGAATGTTAAAGAGGTAAGGCAAACTTGCAGGGAATAGTACGACTTGAGCACCAAGCCAAGGTCGGGTGTGCTACCAGTGTGGAATGCACCTCAACTTGGCGTTAGCAGTAGAGGAGGCCAACATGACTATAGATGGGGAGACTTGCAGTCTTTTGTATTGTAGAGCACAAAAGTGCTGCCTAAAATAAGAACAATTAAATCTTCTCCAAATGGAGAGTAGACAAAGCAATACTTCTTGTTTTCCTGTTCTGTATCAACTAAGAAAGTCCAGCAGAGTGGGAACATCAGTTAATAATCACCAGTCCTTGCTTATGTTGGGTCACCACCGTTGTTTTTGTGAAGCGATCAGAAATTAAATGAAATTACTACCTGTCTTCTGTAAACCATCGGGACAAGAATGATTGTAAGTTACGTGGTTCATATATGCAACCAAAAGTAAGAAATTAATAGGAAATGACAACCCAACGCATTTTAAAGCAGTGAAAAATTGCATTCCACGAGTCAATAAACTTTCCTGTCTCCCATTCTGTGCAGAGTGTTTGGACATTAGAGACTTTGTTTCTTGACACCAAGATTAATGCAGTATTCTTTTCTTTCAGCTTTGCTTAATTTTGCTGAAAAAAAAATCTTGTGTTGTTCCCTGAAAGTTTGTAATACAATGCTTTTAAAAATAGATATAACCTGTTTAACAAACTGAGCAGGAAACTTGAAGAAATGCATCCCCTACCTCACTTGAGGTGCATTCCACCTGGCAAACAGCACAGCTGCAGCTCTCAGCAGTTCAGAAGCTGTCTCCACACACAATAAAGTTTTGCCAAATGCAGATAGATCACGGCGTAAACTTAGGGGAAACTTTCTGGCTGATTTTATCATAGAAACATAGAATCATTTGAGTTAGAACAACCATTAGAAGTCATTTAGCCCAGCTGCCCTGCACTGACCTGTGCAATGGCGATTAGAAAGGATTTGCCAAATAAAAGACCTCTGTATCTAGGGGAACTTAGAAGATTTTATGCCCTTCCAAAGCAGTCTGTTTCCAGAAGCAATCCTTGCAGCAAGCTGGAAGGATGAAGAGGCTGAGTCCAGGCCTTAGATCGTGGTGTTCCCACAGTGGGAACGCTTTGCTGCTCAGTTTGAGCTATGCCCTTGTACACCATGGCTGGTCTGTGCCCTTTTGTGAGCACTTGGCAGAGCTGGACGTGAGTAGTCCGTCATCTTTCACAGGTACCCACCCGGATAGCTCCAGAAATACACATGACTTCTCAAAACAAGAGTGTTTGCGTTTGGAGAGGGGGTTGGACTAGGTGACCTTCAGAAGTCCCTTCCAACAAGAATTACTCTATTATCCTACAATTCTGTGGCCTCACTGAAGCAAAAAGTTTAACAAGGGGATCCCATATTTGGCTTATTTTAGTTGTTCTGAGCCTTTAGTGGTATCCAGCTATTACACTTCCCAAGTCTTATGGGGGACACCACATGATGTGTGGGAGAGACCCATTGCTGCATGCAGACTGCACACCAAGTGAGCAGAGGCACTGCTTAGTACCCTAAAAAGCTTCAGGGTATGTTTGAACCCTTTGATTTTTGGTGAGGCAGTGCTCTCTGGAAGGAACCTGACCACATCCCTCTGCACATGCATGCGTGCTCTCAACTGAATCTACATTTAGAGCCTTTTTTCTCCTCACACCTCATTACAGTCAGCTTTACTCTGGTTCCTTCAGCTTGATTTCAGATCTCTCCTCTTCATCAGGGAATTGCTGCTGCTGCAGGCAGCCCCTCTTCTCGCTGCTTCTGTCAAGTCAAGTCTGTCTATCACTTACTTCAAATGCCCACACCAGTTCAGAAAAGAAGTCAAACCAGCAGGATCAAAAGAAGCAGTTTCACCAATAGATTAAATACACGTTAATCTGAACCTCCGTTTATCAATATTTTAAAGGCTGTATTGATCTATAAAAAGCCACATCATTTCCTTATTCCCTTTGTTTCAGAGCTGCTTGAGCATGTTGTTTTAAGTCAACTTTTAACTCTACTTTGTCACCATGACCTTCTTTGATCCCAGCCAGTTTGCTCTCAGATTAAGTCACGCTACAGAAGCTGCTTTGCTCCAGGTTGTGGTTTTTGTGCTCTTGGTTAAACGAAACTATTCACAGCCACTGGCAGGGATGACTGGTGCCTAACAAACAGTGGGGCCAGTGACAGCAAACCACAACACCATCCTGGTTGACACAGCCCTTTTCTGAGTAAACAAGGGGCCGCTATGGGAATCGGGGCAAGGAGCTGGAGCTGAGGGAGGGGAGAACTTCCTTTCAGATAGAGAAGCTGGTGAGAACATATAAAGCAGACCCTCGCCTCCATCTGTCTCCCCTTCCTACCTGGAAGCTGGAAGCAGGGGAAGCTCAGTGCTGAGACTTGCCAGAGCTGGGTACAAAGACCGCAGTGTAAGTTATCACCCTGCTGCTGTCCTGTGCCTTGCTTCTGCCTCCTCCTTTGCCATGCCCTGCTGTCACATCACGTGTTGCCATCTCCTCCACTGCTGCCTCCAGTTGCTACCATCCCCCTTTAACTGAAGCACGTGCTTATCTGCTTTGTCTGTTGTGTTTTTGTTGTGTTGTTTTGTTGTGTTTTTTTTTTTTTACGAGAACCATAATTATAAATCAATTCACTTGTAAGTATTTTAACTAGTTAATCTTAATAAAGCCTTAGGTCTTCAATCAGATCCAGAGGGGGCATCTTTTTTAAAAGCTGGATGTGTTGACTTCAGTGAAAACCGTTGACTAAATAAATGGGAATTCTCTGGGTAGGGAGCACGTGCACAGGTTGTGTACAGGAAGGGGTCTTCCTATTCCTCCATTCTGTGTGGTGCTCCCAGTAACTCTTGGGAAGATGTCTACTACTCCTTCAAGTGTCTACTGCATGTAGTAAACGAAGCAATTATGTTATTTCAGAGAAAGTTTGTTTGGACTTATTTTTGCAGGATCATGTTCCACAGCAGCCATTTTCCAAGGACAGTACACAATGTACTCTGCCTGTTTTGTTAATGCTTTCATGCTTCCAAGGTGAAGATATTTTCTTTTATTATATTACCATCGTTCTCCCTTGCCATTGCCCTCGTAAAGAAATAAACCTTTTTGCACTGATAATGTATATGATAGAAGATTTGCACTGTGTTTTTCTGTTTTTCACTTTCTTCAGGTGTCTTTTATCAGCCAACTCCTTATTTGAGTGGATCATTTACATGTTTATTTTAGCCTTCTAATTCGTTTCAACTGCGAGTCAGGTGAAACAAGGTAGAAACCCTTTTGAGAGATTTAGCATTAAAATTAGTGTTATTTGTCAGAAGTACACTTCAACATTTAGAAAATGAAATATTTTTCAATAGTTTTGACTTAAGTTCAGCCTGTAAGGGAAGTTTGCAGCACTAAAGAACTTCTCATGTATATGGCCTCTTTTCTGATTTGATGGTCTTCTTTTGGATTTAAATATTGCCCTGTACTTTCTTTTTTTCCGTAAGCAAAGCTGTAAACTGGGAGAAAATGGGATAATGAAACAGTCTGCATACTTTGGGTAGCTCTGCAAAAAATTCAGTTTCTTTCTTTGTTCCAGTGTCTGGTATGGTCATTTTATGTGTTACGCGTAGGTTTGAATCAGAAATCCTTCCAACAGCAAATCCAGTGAGTTCAGAAGTCTCACTGTGACAAGATGGATGATTTTGGTGGTAAATAGTTTGAAAAATACTAATGAAATAAAAATGCCACCAGTTGCCAAACAGTAAGATTGGAGACAACAATATTTACTGCAGTGACTATTCTTTGTTGTTGGCTTTTTATCCTTTCCAGGAGGGAAACCTACAGCAGTGGGCATAAGCATAGGCATCAGTGTATGGGTGCCTGTGTGCAGGCTGGTGAGTGGTGGTGAACACTGAAGCCTCATGAAGCTGCCATCCTGTGCCAGCCATTGTGCTCTTCAGGCATTTTCCAGTGACATGTCACATGCCCCAGGTTGTGACAATATTGATTTTTGGGATCACTTGTTTGAACTAGTTTCAGTCTTCTTCCCATCCCAGAGATCTAACCTCAGCCTGGGATCCCTGTGTTTGCTGTAAGTCCTTACGTTGCCTGTGCTTAGCAGAAGTTTTTACCCACTCTTGTCACAGCTGTTTATCAGCCCTTCCAGGGCTGGGCACACCTCCTGCATGCTGAGGTTTTGGAAGCACAACCTAAGGCTCCTTTCTGCTCCCCTTCCTAACGCTCTCTGCACAGCCAGATAGTGGCTCTGGTTGAAGCTACCACATCTGGGGGACGCTGGCCAAAAGTTGTAGACATTATACCCCAGATCTACACAAGGTGGTCAGAGAGGCAAAAGAAATGCCTTCTGAGGACCAAATTTGAAGCGTAGAATGGAAAAGCTATGCTTGCAACAAGGGGAAGCCGGAACCCTCCCCAGGCCTCGTTCCCAGGGCTGCACCAGAGCACAAGTCAAGCGGCCTTCACTCGCCCACACCACCAGCCACCGTCCTGGTCTCAGGTGGCCCTGCCAGGCCTCCTGCATAACTGTACACACTGAGTTAAGGTGGTAGCAGCTCAGGCATTTTGAGCCCTCACCCTCTGCCCCTCTCACATCTCCAAGGGCCGCACTGCCCCTCGTGCAAGCAGAAACTGCTCCATTTGCCCAGTGAAACTCCTGGGCGCTGGTGCGTTTCCTGGATTTTCACAGGGATCAGCGGCATCCTTGGACTCTTTCCTTGTGGCTGATGGGCTCTTTTCCCAGTTATGGTTGAGTGATTAACCTGTTACCTCCAACTGTCAGCCACACTATGCCAGAAAAGACAGAAAAGTTAAAGATTTGCTTAGACCCTAAGGGCTATATGATGTCCCAGGGGTGCTCAGACCCTGGGGATGGGAGTGGCAGCCACCCTGTGGAAAGGAAACAGTGAGAGGAAAAGCTGCAGAAACTTCTCTCCACAGCTGCAGGCTCCCTGGGTTTGGGTTTTGTATTTGAAGGCCGCAACAGGACAGTATCAGCCATCCGTAACAGCACGAGGAAAAGACAGAGGTATAAGATGGGGAATTAGTTGCTGCTGCAAAGACAGTCATTGGTTTGTATAAACAGAGCCCCATCTATATATTCAGTGACGTATCTACCACTTGGTCGGTGCAGTACGGTCAGATGTAAAGTAAAGCATAGTACAGCTCATGCTGCGGGCCTTGCCCTCCAGCAAGGCCTGGAGAACCCAGGCGGACATGTTTCCAAGGTGGGACTGCAAGGGGTCACTTTGTTGTTTGTCCCTGAAGTCAAGCTGTCTTCCCTGCAATACTCTTTGCACACCATTGTGTGCTGCCTTGTGAGGAGGCCTCTGCCAAGTTTCTCAGGCGTGCAGTAAGTCATTCCCTTCTCATTTTTAAAGTGTCGTGGTTAATTTCTAATGAGATGTGCCTTTGAACTTCTGAACTTTAAACTTACTGGAGGAAGCCCTCTGAAGTAGATCAAAACCTGCAGCATTACTTTGCGCAATGATTCATGCCACATACGCATGATGCCGAGATATTAGCTCAGGTCCTTTATACGACACATGCATCATTAAATATATTAAATAGAACAGAATGAAATAGAACTGATCAGTTGGAAGGGACCTTCAAAGATCATCTAGTCCAACTGCAATGTATATTAATGTATACGAGTAAATACAATAAAGTAATTAGGCTAGGATGCACGTCCCTGAGAGCAGAATTTGCCCTGCAGATTACCATACAGACTGAAATACGAACCACTGATCTTTACCAATGAAAAACACATTATGGAACAAAACACACATGCACATCACATTCATGTATTTGTATATACTGGAAGAATTATACACTTTGTTTTATTCCTGATCTCTATCTAATATCTCAGAATCACAGGGAGAGATCAGTCTTATCAAAACTGCTACTTCCTTGATTTAAGATCAAAATTATTAGCTAGCAATAAAGACAATTCATCAAATACTGGGAGAGAGAAAGAAAGATTCAGGATAAGAATTGGAGATCAGAGCAACCCAGCCTCACTTTTTCCCTTTTTACAGAAATCCACAACCAGGGACAAAAAATGGCACTCAATCATAGGGTTTCTCTTTATTCACCTAATTTCCTCTGCCTTAGATATTCCTACATACTGTTACTTAGATATTCCTACATACTGTTACATACCACCTGCATATCCTTAGGATTTTTTATTGCTAGCAGTGTGTTGGGTATGTTATAATTACAGTAATTCGTTAGCCTTATCAGGAATTATCTAGATTCACTTGCAAAACAGAGAGGTACTTCCTTCATAGTTACACCTTAAAAATTCTGACTTAAAAATGCCCATCGAGACATACATTTCTTTAATTTTTGCTTTTTGTACTCCCCCCCCCTCCCCCCCCATCCCCATTACTTATGTTGTTATTGCTAAGAATTTGCACTGATGTGCTGAATGTTTTAGCAAAAATTTCCTAAATGAGCTATTTGTGAATCGTGGGTCACTGCTTTCATCATCTCCACTCAAACAACAGGTTACAGAAATGTTTGACATTCTGACTTGATTTGTTTGTGCAATAGCCCAGATTTTTGTAATGGGGAAGTAAGCTTCTTGAGAAATCTCTGTTTTGAACAATGGTGTAGTAGTTGTGAATTGATAGGTGGTTCTGAGGTTACTTTCCATTTGGTTACCAGCATTTGATGTTGATTGAACTTTTTAATTTTTTTATTTTTTTTTTTAATGGTAGCAGTCACACCTGGCTAGATAAGATATCTGAAGCCCTTCCTGATACTTAGATGGGCAATAAGGATGGTGTTTACCATCTCTGTGGGCACATTCTATACTGTTACAATGCAGTATTTTTCAATCAGAGTCCCATAAACATCAATGACTTCAGCTCTACTGCCCCAATATGATTGTAAGCTATGGAGTACCCAGAGCTCTGACGGTATACTGGTACCATCACTCTCCCATTGTGCATGATTTTGGAGTAACTTGCATTATCAGTAGATCTTGCCAGATTTTGTATTAAAGGGATGAAGTTGCTAGCTTATGTAAATTTGTTGTCGTACGCTGTTTCATATCTTCTTTCTGAACAGTTGGCTTGCACAATTATTTTTGCACTGTGCATC
The DNA here is from genome assembly GCF_016699485.2 of Gallus gallus. Taxonomy (NCBI): domain Eukaryota; kingdom Metazoa; phylum Chordata; class Aves; order Galliformes; family Phasianidae; genus Gallus; species Gallus gallus. The sequence goes on from NC_052532.1 coordinate 146,051,741, forward strand.
CAGTGATTTATAGCCTTATTTGAAAGATTTTTCTCATGACCAACTCACTGAATAGTTCACATCCAAAACCAATTGCCTATGGTTCTTTGAGCCTGAATCCTGGTAGGCTTTATTACCATTTTTGAAGGATAAACGTTGTAACAGGTAAGTAAGTGAGGGATTTAGTTTATTAATGTGATAGTAATGTTTTAATGGTGGTGTAAACGAACTGTGAATGCGTTTTCTTCAGCTGCCTTTTCACGGCACCCATTTAATAGAGAATCTTTACATTGTGGTAGTAAGGGTTGACTTTAGCATGCTTCACGAATTTCTCTTAGCCTTACTTTTCTTGTGTCTTACACTCAGACAATGCTACTGAAAAATTATTAGCTATCTTGTTTGCTCAAAGCAGTGGTTACGTTAAAATGAGTTTGTGTCCGGGAAGCATTCTTCATATGGGAAACCCCAGAGAAATGCAAAATATTCTCCACCTTTGTAGGCTGAGACAGAAGGAGGGGCACTCTGTGGAACCTCCCCGCTTGGCTGGATGATGGCTAGAAACATGATGCTTTCTTTGTACCCGTGTATGCAGACGCTTTCACCGAAGTGTTTTTGTGTTATGACTGCTGTGTATATGCTTAAGGGGCAGAGGTACATCTTCCAGCTGAAAGCAACTCTTTGTGAATACATAAATCACAGAATTCCTGTGTTTGAGGATTGTATCATCTCTAGTTGTAGAGATACAATCTTCACAGCCTGTATGTCTCTAAAATGAGTCGTTATTTTGAATGATGATCCACGCTTATTTATTTCTGCATGAACAGTTATGGGGAAGGCTCAACAGGAAGGGCTGACTTCAAGTTTTCAATCCCTACTCATGATCTGCTGATCTGTGGAGTTTAAAGAACGCTGGCAACAGCTAAGTGAAGTGGTAACAGGGATTGATGATACATAAATAAATGGAGCTATTAACCTGTGCCATAGCAGGCTTAAGTAGAAGTGTGTGCTTAACCACAGTAACACTCCTCTTCCCCTGCCAAAGGGTTTCATTGAAACTTCCTCAGCACCTCTGTAAGGCACTGTTCACCCCAGTCACTATTGCAGCATTGATAATAGTCTCACAAATGGCGTAATCAAAACTTTCTGTAAGTTCACTTAAATTTACAGAGAATATTATGTAATATGACAATTGATGTTCGGCAACAAGGACAGTAAGGGTAACCTTGTCCCAGGCTTTCACTGCAGAGCATGACTTGGCAAACACAAGAGGTGGGATTCTCTTGGACTTAGACATCCCAAGTGTAGTTCCTCACATCTGGCCTTATCAATCTTGTCTCTTTTTTTGCAGAGCAGGAAGGGAAATCAATGAGATATGTAAAACAGGTCAGCTAAATCCTACTCAAGATGTATACACTTGGTTTTTGGCATCTAGTGGTAAGTGTCCACCCATTAGGTGTAGTTGACCAGGCCCCACAGGGTTAATGGAACTCCAGGCAATATAGTGGAAGGAGGCTGGAGAGCTACTCAGCTGAACAAATACAGAGTAAAATGGGATGAGCTGTGTGTATGAAGTGCCTGTTTCTTTTTACTGACTGTAAAGGGAACCAGGACTGACTGATTCATACATAGTTATCTATATTATAAATACCTTGGGGTGGGAGTTTCACTATGTTGAATTTCGAATCCCATATTTACCACTGCGAACAGAAACAGTCTGAAAAGCTTTCGGGATACGCAAATACAGGCTGGCAGGCCACACATTTCTTATGTATTGCCTAGTATGAATTTTGCGCCCTCTCCTGGTGAAAATCCTTGCCAAATTGATGTAATTAAAAAATAATGGAAGAAAAAAGAAGAATTAAAAAGGAGGCCTCTGCACCATGAAGACCTCTTTTCATTTTCCTAGAACAGATTAAGCACAGCGAACAACTTACTAGATACTGACTGTTCCTTGAATTCATCTCACTTGAAGTCCTGGAAAATAAGGCTACTTAATTGGGAATTTATCTGCTGATGAGGTTAATCATACTGTGATCTCTGTGAAATGCGACTTTGAAGTGAAAATGCCAGATCATAGTGAAAGTAAAGATAAATATATATAAAACAAAGTCTTTTGGTGTCTGTTGACCTGGAAGATACAGAGAAGAAAATGACAAGTCTAAATATGATCTCAACTAAGTCGGTTGTGTAGTAAAATCACTCACTTTCTACAGCAATGAGATTTATGCAGCTCTGAGCAATCAGATCCCACGTGCAGTCACAGAAAAAGCAAGCAGAAATTATTATTTCACTTGTAAGAAGAAATGGCACTTCTAAGGGCTACATCACACACCCCATCTTCCTGAACAAGCTGCATTGTGGCAGGCAGATAATGCGAGCAGAAGAAATGGTTGGATCTTGAATGAACAGCAGTTTCAGCTATAAATCAGAGAGGCTGCCATAGGAATGGAAGGTGAAAAAAGTGGGAAAGCAGAAGAAAAGCTTCTATGGTCATAGGAGACGGAAAGGTGTGGCACATTGGAATATGCTGGAGCTGGGTCAGAAAACATAGGCCTGAAAAGTAAGAGTAAGCCCTGAGGAAGATCCTCTCAGAATTTACATTTTGGAAGAAGATGCAGCAAAAAGAGATGCATGGTCATTTTGTAAGCAAGACTTGTTCTCTATTCTGTAGGGCTTTTAACGTGGAAGAACCCTTGAGGAATCCACAGTATGTGAACCATGGTTTCCCATTTGAGCTGCATGTCTAAGCCATCTACTCATTTTGGATTGGTTCTGCCTCTCTTAACTTAGTTGTCTGAAGTTTAAGATCTTAGCCTAAGCCACCAACTCTTATCGCCCTATCTAGTCACTGGAGAAGGACAGGTACTTCCGTAGGACCATCTCAAAGGACCATTGATCTCATGTGGCCTGCCCTCTGGGGATGTCTGTCTGTGCTCACTTATCGCAGAAGAAGTGGCTGCCTTAGACACACCTTTTGGACTGCTAAAATGAATGAGGTCAGTTCCATCTCCTAGCCAGTACTTAGCTCAGGAGTGATGCTGCTGAAATACAGAACTGCCTGTGCTCCTCTGGAAGAGCAGCTTTCAGCATGAGAACTGGGTCGGCTTGTACATGTGCAGGAGGGCATGGCATCAAATTATGGTGGAAAAGAGGCATCATAATGCAGCCAACTTGAACACAGTGAAAATGTCACATTGGGAAAGGGGAAGGAATACACCTTTGTTCATTGTCCTCCCAGAAGCTGCTGACATTTATACAATTTGCTGTCTGTGTGTGCACTGGCTGCCCAGTCATTCAGCTTCAAAGCATCTTTCTATATCCAGGTTGGCAGCAGGTGGGAGCAGCGGGCAGCATGGCCATCCTCCCAGCAGGAACCTCCCTGTTCTGCCTTTCAGGGCTAAGGAGCAAGGATGCCACATTTGCTCCACATCTGCTCCTAGAGGAAAAGGTTGTGTCTGATCAGTACCTTGGGAAATGTAACATTTGCGTTTATGTGTTATTTATGATGGGGTGAAATTTCACACTGTGTTGCAAGCCATGTGGAATGTGTTTACCTTGGCATTTCCTCTTACTGCCTTCAGCTGAATTACTGCCATCTATTCAAATATCTATTCATGTAGATCTTGTTCATCGAGTCATTTACTACTTGTGAAGGGAAAACATGGCAGGTGCTGCTGCTCTGGCCTCTAGTACTGGCTTCTGGAGCTTTACAGGTGGAGAGGGAGGGAAATGCAGAAGGGTTTCACCACTCAGTGCTTGCAGCACTGGGGGCTGATTAACAGATACCTGAAGGTGTTTGCTGGCAGTAGGTTTTGGACCTTTCTGACACTTTTTAATAGACTGCTCCATTTTTTTTTTAATTTTTTTTTTTGGTGTGGAATGACAGGATTTTTGTCAGAGCTTTTGAGATAAAACTATTCTGTGCAAAGTGATCTTTAAGGAAATGTCTGCTTTGCTCCTTTGCTCTTTGGCATTTATTGGGGTAGTAGGGAAGCTCCAGTGTGAATAGTTTTGTCTCAGAAATAATGCTTTTTCCCAATAAGTTCTACTGCTGCAAACACTGCTGTATGAGTGAGAGTGGATTTTTGCCAAGTTTTGGTCAAACTCTCGTGATGGTCACCAGCTCAGTTATCTGATAGACTTGTGCATGAATTTGTTGACACTTTGTGGCATCAAGTCTCTGGCAATCTTTTTACCCTTCTCTCATCAGTTTTATTTTCCCCGTGTATTGACTTTTTCCATATCACAGCCCTGGGCCAAGAACACTCATTTCCCCTAAAGTGACTTGTTCAACTTTTCCACATCTGTTTTATTCTCTTTCAGATACCTCAGCTGTATCTGTGTCGCACTGACGATTTTCAGATGTTAAAAGCAAATTATACTTCCTTTATAATAGTGCATCTTATATTTCAAGGAAAATTATTTTCTACTCTTGAGATGTCGGTCTCAGCTGTGCTGTAACTGTAAAATGTCTGCAAGAGTTTTCTGGATGTAGTGATTCATTCGCATTTTGATCATAGAATCATAGAATGGCCTGGGTTGAAAGGGACCACAATGATCATCGAGTTTCAACCCCCATGCTATGTCGCCAGGGTCGCCAACCACCAGACCAGGCTGCCCAGAGCCACATCCAGCCTGGCCTTGAATGCCTCCAGGGATGGGGCATCCACAACCTCCTTGGGCAACCTGTTTCAGTGCGTCACCACCCTCTGTGTGAAAAACTTCCTCCTCTAACCTAAACCTCCCCTGTCTCAGTTTAAGACCATTTCCCCTTGTCCTATCAGGACTCAGAGAGAGGAATACAGAAACAAACATGCTGTTAACATCACGAAATGGCCACCTGCCCACCTCTCATAAGGTCCCATAAAGCTGTCCTTCACCACCCCTTTAAAAGAAAGATGTATTCAAAGCAAAAATTAATAGCCCAGCTCTTCCTGGGCAGGAAATGTCTTTGTTCTGGCAGGGCAAAGAACTATCTAGGAGAGAAATGTTTTGTTGCTTTTGACTTGCTATTAAAAAAAGCTGAGCTGACATAGTATTGATCTGCTACATCTGCTCTTTTTTTTTTTTCTAGATAATTTATTTCTCTGATCCTCTGGTGGTAAATTTTAAATGTTGATTTTCCTATTTGGAGTTGATAAATGAGTTTGTCATTTGCTTGTCCTCCTAAGCGTCAGCGTTATTACATTTTAGCCTTTCAGCGCAATAGAAAGTAAGTCACAGTGGGTGACCAGGTCTGTGGTCCTTCTGAGTACATTTCTTTTATTTGTAATATATTATTTTTTCACAGCTGAGCTTTGCAGTATTTGAAGAAATTCTTCTACATCTTTTCTCAGAGAATTTTGTATTTATCTTAAAGCCAAACCCTTTTCTCATCAGCAGATCATTCCTTCAGTTGCCCCAACATACAATCTTTTGCCTGTATAGAGCTTTCCTTAACTTTGTATAGGACTTGGGAGATAGCAGATGCACACCAGGCTGGACTCGACAGTCTACCAAGACTCTCATGTTTGAACATCCCAGTATTAGTACCTGTAGCTGCTCTTGCTTTCTACTCAGCTTTTCTAATGAGTGGTGTCTACAGCCGCCAGGGAAAACAAGGCAAAGCAGAGCAACGTATGTGTTAAAAGTCCAGAGATCAAACTTCGGACAGTATTACAGATTCATTTCCCAAACTTTGGGCACTGCTCTGAGGCACTTCTGTAAGGGATATTTAAAATTTCATTTGGACTTTACATTTTTCTCCACATAATGGAGGGTCTTCCCTCTAGTGGGTGGATGGACGATGTTTGCGCCCCTGTGCTACCCAGAGGGCTGAGCTGAAGAAAAGTGGCCGTGACTTTGTAGTGCTTCAACAGTTCTTGGCCGAGACACTTGTGATACTTCGGTTAACCAAGCTAATACCACCTGCTCCTAAGATAATCAAAGTGGGTCTGAGTGAACTTTCTCCTAAAATCTGCCGGATTTTTTGTCTTGAGTGCATGGCACTTTACTTCCTGGAAACTTTTAATAAAATTAGGCCCGGCACCTTCTTTGCATTCCATACTCCTGAGATGTGAAATATCTGAGAACATAACATACAGACTTTACAGCCACTGCTTTCAAACTATGGAGATAAAAATATTTGAACAAGAAGCCATGGAAGGCACAGAGGTACATAACAACCATAAAATACAGCACTCTGTGGCCAGCTGTCACTGCCACAAATAGATAACTAAGACTCACTTTCAAGAGGTGATCATCCTATACCTGCAGGATTGAATGCTATTAAAGAAACTTGCACTGTTACGTTCTATCTAACACAAGGGCACCTCTCCTATGAGGAAAGGTTGAGGGAACTGGGCTTGTTTAGCTTGGAGAGGAGAAGGCTCCGGGGAGACCTCATTGTGGCCTTCCAGTACTTGAATAAACAGGAGTGGGAATGGTTATTTACAAGGGTGGACAGCAGTAGAACAAGGGGGAATGCTTTTTAACTAAGATGGGGAGGTTCAGGTTAGATATTAGGAAGTTTTTCACCCAGAGGGTGGTGACGCACTGGAACAGGTTGCCCAAGGAGGCTGTGGATGCCCCATCCCTGGAGGCATTCAAGACCAGGCTGGATGTGGCTCTGGGCAGCCTGGTCTGGTGGTTGGTGACCCTGCACATAGCAGGGGGGTTGAAACTCGATGATCATTGCGGTCCTTTTCAACCAGACCATTCTATGATTCATTCTATGATATGATTCAGGGGATAGTCTTTTCTTATTGTCTAGGCTGTCTTTCTACACAAAAGAGAGACAGTGGAGGGGGAGGGCATCTATCCAGAAAGAGCTGTTTGAGATAGTTTGGGTGAGTTCCTTCTTTCCCTAGAAGGCAGGGAGAGTAGAAATTGTGTATTATTCAATTATTAACATCCCTCTCCTCTATTCTTTGGACATTAGAGGGCTTTCACCTTCTGTTGTGACAGCCTGATACCTCCAACCATACAGCGTATGAAAGAAGGTGGTATCTTTTTCTTAATGTTTGCAGAATTAGTGATTTACCTGAGTGGAGAGAGAGAGGATTAGTTATTTGCACTTGGTGCATACAGACTTGGAGAAGAACTGATTTTTAGTGACCCCAAGATCTGTCGTATACCTCTAAGAAGTTTTCCTGCAAACAAGTCATGCTCTGAGCAGTGCTTTCTAATGAATCTAATTACTAACCCCTTTATCTCCTTATTCAACTGCTGTGGGCAGATTTGTGTCTACAGGGATAAAATGTTACTGGTTTTATACAACATCTTTGTATGAACAACTTCTTGCTAGAAGATTTATCTTGCATGCTTTCCCATTTTAACACCACTTAATGTTCCCCATCACTCACCAAAAGAACACTTTTTTTTTTTTTTTGTTTTTGTTTTTGTAAATAATACTTACCAGTGCTCAGGATATCTCATTTTACTTTATTTTGTTCTCTATTCTCAGATAAGTCTCTCTCAGAGGCTTGGGCACTGCAGATATCTGGACACAGTTCTGGCAGAACTGGTTATGTCTAATGTTTTGTAGCTGTTCCAAAACACATTCAGCAACACACAATCTCTCACCTACTTTAACGATTCCTTATTTCTTATTTATGAATGTTCTGTTGCTTGTATGGGCTTTATGTTTTTGGTATGATCTCAGAAAGTGATAGGCTTATGGAAGTACACTCTTCAACAGCAGGAGTTAAGTGTAAAATATGGCAGGGCATTCTGCATGAGAAACAAAGGCAGATGGTCTTAAGAAACACTGAAGTTGGATTCAGGATCAGCTTGAAGAACAAAGGAGTTCTACCTTCATAAAAAAATAGAGCACTTCAGATCAAGTTCAAAGTATATATATCAGTAAGGGGGGTTAAGTTTGAATTTGTTCAGTCTGTCTTAAAGTGGGTATCTATATCTGTATCTGTAGAGAATTTCCTTCACAGTACCTTTGTAACTAACTCTTTTGACAGGTCCCTAGTAGCAATGGCTTTGCAGATGAATAAGAATCTTCTTTCACAGCCTCTTTGAACACTGTGTTTGTACACAGCTTTGCTGCATTCCTAAATTCAAATGGATTACAGCCTGCATTGACGTGGCTATAGGCACTTCTGCCAAAATTGAAGGATTTCTTATATCTTCCCACTATCTTTTGCTAAAGAAAGTTGTCTGTGACGTCATTGTATATCATTCATTTTGTTTTGGATGTTTTCTAGGCCCAAAGTGGTAATCCAAAGTCATAATTATGAATTTTGGAGGTGTTTCTTTTTTCAATGTTTTCATATCATGAAACTGAAATTTAAGCTTTTTGCATCAGGTATAGATAGGCACATGTGGGAGAAGGTGTCACTTAATGGTAATGATTTGTGGAGACTGCTGTTCTCAGAACTACAACCTGGTTTACGTTTTGGTCAAATGAGTTGTCACAATTTGCAGAATCACAGAGTGCTTGAGGTTGGAAGGGACTTGGAAGGGAGGTCATCTGGTCCAGCTTCCCTGCTCAAGCAGGGGCATCTACAGTTGTCTGCAAAGGAGATCTTGGAAGTGAACTAACTGATACAGTGTGGGCAATGATGGTGAGGGCTTGGTGAAAAGCCTGAAAAGGTGAGAGCAATTCTTCAGTTTCTACTCAGAACACCTGGAGAATTCAGAACCCAAAATTGAGAGCTGCCTGGAGTCACGAGACTGCATCTGGAGCAAGCTAAAGCACTAAGAAAGAGCCCTGTTGCTGCTTCCTTACTGCCTGATTAGGGCAATTACATTGGATAAAACAACTATGGAGCAATTTAGGAACCTAAACATTTGTGTATTGTGCCATTTTAAATGCCCTAAGGTATCCTTCAGTGTCCTGAGTGCAGGGTGTGGGCCTCCTATATCATTTTTGCCAGTCATGTGGAAAATGTCAGATATTTTAAGAGCTTTTAAAATGGCCTATACTTAAACATCTCAATTGCTTCCTTCTCTCTAAGTTAAATAAGCCCCACTCTCACACGCTCATTCATTTTTTTTTTACCTCAGGAGAACAATTGCTCTCCACTCCCCATACAGAAAGGACTGGTGAGTGATATTTAATTTACCTAAAATCCAATCTACCCTCTCTACCTCCCACTGGAGCTGTCTAAACAGTAATGAAGCTGAACATAAATGCTGGTTGATTACATTTATTACTCACATTACAAGTAAGCTTAGAAATAATCTTGTTTCTCACAGTCTACTCTATTAACAAACAGGTAGACTTTAATCTCCTTTTATTCTTCCCTGTAATTAATCAGACAAAATTACCAACTTGACAGTGTGCCACTCCTACTTGGGCACCTTTTTATCCACACTGGGAGTCATCCACAATGCCTCAACTAAAAGCCTGGATTTGAATCCAAGCCTCACTATACCAGGGAATGTACCTCCAACTTTTTTTAAACCAGAATCTGGGCATCAAGCTGAAAGACTGGGCAATATCATTGATTTTCAGTGAGATGTACTTTTCTTGGTGAAAGAGATGAAGTCAAAGAGTCCATCCTACATTTTTTCACCCTTGGAGAAACCAAGTTCCTAGGCCAACAGGCTTATTCTGGCATCCTTGGAAGTTGCCTTACTCAAGCACTACAGGTATGAAATGAGGCACATTGGACAGCAATTTCACCTTCTGAGATGAGACATTTCTCATACTCTACTACACCAAAAATTTCCTTCTAGGATCACGTGAAGCTGCACTGATATTGCTACTATGCCTGAGAGGTCAAACATCCTCTGAGCAGAGACTGGGGAGTGAGGATAGCCAGATTCAGGTTTCTGTCCAGGAGAAGCCAGCTCACCTCCATGGTTCACTTCACTGTACCATAAGGTACTATGAAAATATTTAGGGTTGAGACTTCATTTTAAATAAACTTACCGTGAAAAGCACTGCTAGCTGATAAATCTATTGCTTTACTTAAATCTTGTTTCTTTGAAGCTCTCTTAAAACAAAATAATAACCTTTTAAGTATTTATTCCTCTACTTCCTAGAGCTCAAACACTTTTCCAGATAAGGAAAAGACCTGAGCATTGTTTTAAAATGAAATACGTGGTAGATGTTATGGGAAACAGAATAATTCATTGAATGGCCTTTAGAGGGAAGCAGATCCAAAGAATCCATGGAGGGAGAGGAAAACATTTTGCATGAACAGACCATGTGACCTTGCTGAACAAAACCAAAAACTGAGACGCTGTGCTTGTTGTCTCAGGCCCTGTGTAGTTCTGGTTCAAATTTGAACACCCTGCACTTTATCCTTAAGTGAAAGCTCTAGTTACAGCAAAGGAAGCCAGGGATAAGAAGTTATCTTAATTTGTTTGTGTTAGGAGACCTTGCTGCTGACCTTTGTCACTATTCCTTTAGCATTCTCCCTTGACAGTACGATTTAGGATTTAAGATTTGGTGATGACTAAGAATCACAGGAGCACAGAGGTCACTATCTTGATGGTACTTATCATGTCTGGAAAGATAAGTCTTTCTGTCCTATTGCACAAAGCATGATTTGATGTAAATCTGTGATTTGAAGCTTCCTGACTTCTGTCTGTTATCACATGAGGCATAAGGCAATAGTTTTGTTTGAAAAACACCCAGATGTAGATTTAGAGCCAAAATCTTAAGGGGTGAGTTTTAAGTACTACATATCTGAAGTATATGTGTGACGTTGTAACTCTATTTGTTTGAAGTGTTCTTTTTATACTAAAAACAGTTTTAAAAACAGAAGGTTACTTTAAAGATCCATAAAGGTCAGAACTGGCAGTGAGATATTTACAGGAAAAGTTCTTTGCCCTTGTTATGTGCTCTTTGTGTCTCTGTGGCATGAAGCACTGATTCCCCAGTGGGCATTCGGCCAGCACACCATACCTGTGTACTGCTGCACGTTTGGCAGGCCAGAGCTGTTGTTTTATGGAAAGAAGGCAGATGTCCTATATATAGCCTGGAATGATGAGTCTGAAATAGTCCTGGAGAAGTTCAGTCATTTTCAGCACACATGCTTGTAGATAAAGAAGGTATAAGATAGTCTAAGAAATGAGGTCTAGCATTCAACCTCTAATTGGCAAAACCAGAAACATCAGGGAATTATAAATTTATACACATAACCTCAATTGTTGGAATTACTGGAATACATAATCAAATAGATTCTTTGTAAGCACTGTAAGACAATAAAGATTTGCATAAACTCCAGAGCAGATTATTCATGTCAAACAGATCAACTTCTTTCCTGATGGAGTTGAAGGCCTTCTGGCTAGGAAGCTGTACTTAAATGTTGTGTACCTTGAGTTTTTTGTGCTCAGCAAAAGCAGCATAAAGTTTGATGAAATTATCCTAAATTAGCAGCTCCAAACTCTCAGTGAACATCAGTGGCTTTCTGTCAAAGGCAACCTCAGAAGGAATTTGTGGGAATCCGCCCTAATGTGCTACCATTCCATGCTTTGTTTACACAGCTAGCAGACAGAACTCTGTTAGTGCTGGCAGAGCTAAAACACAAGCTATTGAAAAGAAGGGCCTGGAAATTAAAGTATTCCCAATCCTGTTACATGACTTGCGAGATCATTTTTAGACTTCTGCCTAGCTCCATGGCAGCCCCTGCTCTCTCTATAGATGCTGCCCTGGCCAACACAGACTACCTTACTGCCAGTTGTCTCTGCTGGACTTCTCAGGCTTATGAAAGCAAGCACGACTTCCCAGTATTGTCTTAAATAAGATGCTATGTCCCAGAATCACATAAAATCAGGTTAATTACATCAGCCTTGTTGTATCACTTTTCACTGAAATTGCTGAAGGACGCTGTAAGCAGATTAACAAGTGCTGGGCGAGGGTGTAATTTTAAACTTTAATAGCATATGCTAATGTTCAAGGGTTATGCAAGGGTGGCATTCAGAGGAAACGTGAGCAATGTTTTGTGTGTTGTGGAAACGTTACCAGATTTGTATTCTCTTTGTTGTCTTTGTCAAAATTGGACTGATGATCCTAACAGGCTAATTTTATTTTATTTTTCACCGGTGAGCTTTGGAATCCCTAAGGATATGAGTTAAATTCATGGGGGAAAAAAAAAAGACAGAAAGGTTCACACTCTCAGGTATTTCAAGGACAAAAAGGATTATCAACTGTAAAACCTCTCCTCTTTCCAAGTAAAGTCCACTTGAAAATGCCAGCATAAAGATCAAGAGGAACTAGAGAAAGAAGAAACACCTGTGCCTGGGTAATGTGACACTGTGTCCCCTTTGTCTGTAAGTGGGAAAGATCTTTCCTGTATGAACAGTAATGTGGATTTGAGTAGTAAATCCCAGCTGTGGCTATCACTCTCTTCCCATTCATGGTGTCAAGAAAGGAAAATAGATTACTTAAAAAGTAAAGAGAAAAGCATGTGGGACAACAGTCAGCACTGTCTGTTAAATATAATTAGCCAACTCGTCTTCATGACTGTGGACAGTTGGGCTGGATGATCTTGGAGGTCTTTTCCAACCTTGGTGATTCTGTGAGTCTACAACTAGTTTATTAAATATCTGAATATCTTCTAGCCATTCTATGTTGACCAATCAATAAAAACGGACAAAAGATATTAATTCAAAGTATATTTTTTATTATTTTTCTAGCATATATTTAAGATTTAGCTAAGAGTGGAGGCAAACAGAAAGCTAAGCAGGGAGAACTCGGCGATAGTATTATGTAATTTAGCAAATGGGTCCGAGCATCAAATGTTTAGAATTTTTAATCCCTGAGGATAAAATAAAAATTTTAATCCTGCCACCAAAGCCAACTCTTGATGTGTGTACATGAAGCCCTTCTCCTAATGGTTGCTTCTTTGACCTTGGTTTTAGCTACAACTGGCCGTATAAGAGCTTCTGTCATATACAGGTTAGTGGGTGACGATAAATGGATTATTAGCACAAAAGCAAATACAGAATTGAAAAAAATTAAATAAATAAATAGGCTATTTAATCTTATGTGTAACATGGAAGCTCAGCTAAGTGGCCAAAATAAATTCTTGCTCAGATGGTTAGGAGCAGACTGGTGCCTACACTGATGCCTGCTTTCAGTGCTCATAGATTCATTTCTCCAAGCACAACAAAAGAAGAGGACAAAGTCAGAAACACAAATTGTACCAAACGGGAAAATCCAAGCAGTTGTACAGGATATTCAAATGTTGTGATTAAGAGTACATTATTGATTATGACTGCTATCTTTATATCTTCCTAAGTTGTATCAGTTGACAAGATCCTTGATCATTTTGGAAGGCTTCTGGGATAGCATGGCGCATCTCTACCAGTGAGAATTGTGGTAGTTACTGGTAATCTCTATGATCAGAACTTCATTCTTAATCTAATTATATAAATGTTTCTTACACATATTCTTCTTGGCCTTGGATGTGTTGTTCAAATAGTGTGAAAGTTGGAGACATCATTTCCCCAGGAAATCTCTGTGGTTTTATGTCCTCTCCTGAAGAAATTCTATCACAATTCAAAAGGCACCTTGAAAAATGTTATCTGTGCAAAACATACCAGAGCTAAACAGTTGAACCATTTATGTGTTTAAATTATTTCTTCCTTGAAGAACAGATAAACCAATTTAGTATGTGACCTGTCTGAAGTTGTGAATGCAGGTACCATATGAGTCTTTCTTGTACTGGTACCAATATTCTGGTACTAGCGTGGGAAATGCAGTGGTGACTGATGGAGTAACTCCCAGCATGCTGAAGGAACAGCTTAACAAGGACCTACAAACTCCACTGATCCAAAACACTTTTCAGTCACATTTTGTAAAGTAAAATGATCAAACAATCTTGATCTTCTTCTCCCTTCTTCTTCCTCCTCCTTTATGGAATAAGCCTTCCCACTTATTTTGAAATTTATTTCCTAGATCATAAACTCTTTGTGAACAGCTGGCTGTTCTATTCAGTGTTTGCACAGTACCAATTACAAGATGTATTCCTAGAAGCCAATAACAATAATTGATAATAAACATTTGTTCTGGTTCCAGTAGTTCCTGATAAGAGCAATCCAAGCACAATGCCCGTGTTTGGTTCCTTTGCGGAGCACTGCATGAGAGGGATGTAATCCTGATAATATGCAGAAACAGCTGACCATCAGCAGGGCAGTGAAAATACCTAACGAGGTAAAGTCAAACTCACAGATGCCCTAAGACCCTACAGAGGGTCAGTGGATCCTTTGCTCTCTAATATTTGTCGGTTCTAAAATCTTTGTAGTTTTGTGGTAATAATGGAAGCAGCACAGCCTTTCCAAGGCAAATACATTATTGACTTCAGTCTAATCCTTCTAGAGAAAGATTGATTTATTATTGATGGAAATAAAATATAGATATGGAATTTCGTAAAATACAAGTGATTGTAAAAGAGGAAATGACATGAGACAAACTTCACTATTGGCCAGGTTGCCAAATCTCAATGACAGTTCTTCTCCTCTATAAGGAAATACTAAGTTTCTCTGCCTTGAGGGTATTCCACTAAAAAGTATACCTCTAAAGCTTGTTCTATAGTCGTTACTCAGTAGGATTTGATGAATGTGCACAGAGGAAACAGCCTTTCTTTTCTGTATATATATGTTAAGTAAATGTTGATAAGGGCTGTTGCTTTTAGGATATGCTCTATTAATGTACTTGGTAAGTATTTTCAGTTTGCAGAAGAGGTATATTGTGGAAACAAATGCTCATTAATCGTAACTCTCTCAGCCTCTATTAGGCATCCCTTCACAGCTCTTTGCTTTAATACTTGTGCACATCCAGTGTTGGTCATGGCCAGATCCCCTGTGCTAAATGGCTAGTGTGCTTACAAGGAGCTGTCTTCCTGGGGCTTGGTGCTTGCAGGGAAGGCTGGAACCTTACAGCCCTTTTAATAGCACAGCCATCCACAGTAACATAGCAGAGGTGGCTGCCTGGAGTTATATAATAACAGGCATGGTTTTTCCTTAACGACTTTACTTAAGCCACTGCACTTCTATTCTCCATGTTATTGGCCACAGACTTAGCATAGATGCATAGTCTGATGTGCCATGTGGGCACCTGTTGTAAGGTACTGTGGAGGGGACCGAGTACAGGAGGAGGATCCCATGCAGGAGCATGTAGTGGGAAACAGAACAGTTATATTGGTGGAAGTTTCCCAGCCCCTCACATGGACCTTTGCTGGAACGACATAATCATCAGCTGCACTTGACCAAGGGGGACTTGAAGCAGGATAGGGGTGGCCATGGTTTCACAGAACAGCTGAAAATTTTGGTTGAAAGGGACCTTACAGACTATCCAGTTCCAACCTCCCAACACCTACCACTAGATCAGGTTACCCATGGCTCCATCCAGCTTGGCCTTGAAAATCTCCAGAGAGGAAGCATCCACAGCTTCTCTGGGTAACCAGTTCCAATGCCTCACCACCCTCTGAGTGAAGAATTTCTTCCTGATGTCTAATCTAAATCTACTCTCTTTCACTTTAAAGACATTACCTCTTGTCCTACCACTACATTCCCCGATAGAGTTCCTCTCTGTCTTTCCTACAGACCTTCTTTAAGTACTGGAAGGCCACAATAAATTCTCCCCAGAGCTTTCTCTTCTCCAGCCTGAAAAAGCCTGGTTTTCTCAGCCTTTTCTTGTAGGAGGGGTTCTCCAGTGGCCCTCTTCTGGACTTGCACCGACAGATCTTAGTATTTGTTGTGATGGGGGCCCCAGAGCTGAATGCAGCACTCCAGCTGTGGTCTCCAGGGAATGGAGCAGAGGAGGAGAATAACCTCTGTCAATCTGCTGATGATGCTTCTTTTAATGCAACCCAGGATACAGTTGGCTTTCTCAACTGCAGGAACTCATTGCTGGCTCCTGCTGAATCTCTCACCAAGTCCCTCTCCTCAGGGCTACTCTTAATCCATTCTCCACCCAGCCTGTATCTGTGCTTGGGATTGTCCCAGTCCAGGTGTAGGACCTTGCACTTGGCCTTGTTGAACTCCATGAGGTTCACACAGGCCCACCTCTTGAGCCTGTCACAGTCCCCATAGATGGCATCCCTTCTCTCCAGGGTGTAAACCACATCACACAGCATGGGAGGGGAATGCCAAGAACAACACAGGGAAGCATATGATGGGAGGACAGTGGGAGACATGTCAGATCTGCGAGATGTGCTTAAATGCACTCAGGGTAATGGAGAATCAGCCCCTACATCCCTTCAGGACCACATCCACTATGCACAAGGCCATTTAGGCTGGGTACTTAACTCACATTAGGCGCTTGAAGTGTAATATTCTGGTCTGAGATAGCAGCTTTTAAGAAACAAACACTAGAAAAGAGAAGCTTTCTCACAACATTTTCACTTTCTCAACCATTTAAAAAGAAGTACTTATTTCCTCTTACAAACTGCAGCCTGGTCACACTGATGCAGTGGGCAGACTCCCATGCCCCATTTTTCCCCTCTCAGAGCTTGATTAACTCTCAGCCTGGTGGCCCAGACATCAAAATTGCAGTAATTTAGAAATGACCGAGGCCTTGAATTTCTTGAATTTTGCAACTATATACTTGAAACCAGCAATTCAGAAACTACTTTTAAAAGCAGCTGGAGATCCTTACTTACTTTCAAAGATACAATCTTCGTCATCACATACTCTGGAACAGCACACTTGCATTCATGTTAGAAACTTAATTATGCATCAATTACATGGGGGAATGTTTAAAAAAGATTTGCTGATCCTTTTGATTCACGGATTTGACTAAAACTTTCTGTTTATTTTGGTGTCACTCGCATAGCTGGCATGACTGATTTATCTGATGACTAATTTATTTGACTCCAGCCTAAGATTTACTGCCAAAACCTCAACAAAGGGCTTCTTTGGACAGGGTTTATATTGTTTCAGTGCATTCTAACTATTAAACATTTTATGAAAACGTCCATTGATTCCTCAAAGCATCCTGCCAACTGCACAGTGTTTAACAACCCAGCTTAACAAGTTCTTCCTCCTGATTAGCCTTTTTGCATGCTGCAGCTACTCCTCTACCATCCTGCTATCACTGAAGTATCTTTCAACGCTGATAGCATTATTTCTGCATGAGGAAAAAACCTATGAGACCATGAGGGACAGCTTGACTTCGAGTTCACGATTGTGCACTCAGAGCATGTCTTATGTAAAAGCTCAATCCAAAGAATAAATGTCAGGCTTAGTTTTTGAAATAGCTGATGTTTTCTCTTGCATGAGTGAGATCCAGGCAGTCAGTGACTTGTTTTCCGTACTTGTGCTCATCATCACATGAGTGAACATGGATTTTGTTGGGGCATCCTAGCTGTGTGAAACGAGACAGCAACAGGGCTTTGCACATCAAGGATAGTTTGAGTTTAAAGGTCTACCCACTGATGACTAAATATGGTGGGATGGAGAAAGGTTCCTCAGTCCAAGATAGCATTTTAGGGGTTGCAGTGGCTTTGGGTGAAGCATTGCTCCCTTCAAGCAGTCTACGTAGGATATGGGAGAAATGTGAAATATGGGAAAGTTATTGCAGTAGGAAAGGAGGAAATTGCTCTCCATGCACGTTCTGGTTTGGATTGAAAGCTGTGGGTATAAATGACATCAACTCCTCTGAGGCAGGGTAGGATTCACTTGCAGGTATCTGTTGAGATAGGGTCAATCTGTTGATTCAGTTGAATCCCACTTGGTATGTCTATAATTTCCCTAATCAGCTATTGGCTTTACTGTCATTTGGCACGTCTAGATTGCTCCTCTGATCTAGCATTGGGCGGGCATGGATTGGGTTGCCTTCTAGGTTCTTCTGTCACCGGTTAATATAATGGAGCTCCAGGTGATCAGCTCACATACATCACTGTACACCACAGATTTCTGGCATGGGCTGGGATAAATCCCAAGCCTGCATCTAACATCCAGCACAGCAATTTTAGCACATCCATGGCTGGCTTCAGTTTCCTGGGACAACATTGCCTCAGTAGGAAAAAAGGAGAAGTATGGAATGTACACCACTTAAAATTATTTATGAATGTATCTTAGCTCTGTACACACAATCACAATCTCATGGTAAATCTCAGCTGCTGCAGAGTGGACTTTAAGCTTACTCAAAGCATAACCTTTCCCTGCCAGCCTCGCTTGACTCTTCACTGAGCTGACCATTAACTGGATGCTTTTTATTCAAATTCTAGTCTAAATGCTGTTTATATTCGATACAAGGAAGATATGCACAGCTTGTGTAGTTCAAGCATTTTGGCCTATTTTGTCTCCTCGTCTCTTCCATTTTGTGCTGATTCAGATAGGTTAGAAGGATATTTTTTTGCAATGAAAATAGCACAGAGAAGTGAAATAGGAAAAATGTGACTGTGCTGCTTTTGCTCAGGAGCAATATCTAGGCCAAATTACAAGCACAGAACAAAAAACCTACTCCAAATTCAGAAAAAAAGAAATATATGTAAAGAAAGGGCAAGAGGATTAAATACTATTTGCCAACTTTTACAGACCAGAAGCCCACTAAAAGACCTTTGTAGACTAAGGCCTACCAACAAGTGGACTGTAGATACCACTGTAGTGGTCAACAAGTGGACTGTAGAATAATTCATCTTTTCTGAACAAAAGCTTTCCACCCAAGTGGGCTGGAAAGGGGAATCAGAGTGAGAAGAGGACGTTTCACTTCTGGCATCTCAAACAGACCACAGGATGCAAGGTTGAACTGATTTGGGTAACTGCAGAGGAAAAGAACCAGAGTAACAAAATTAAGCCGGAGTTTGAATCTAGTCTGTCTGTAGATAGATGAAAAGGGACTGCTGTTTTTAGGGCATAATGATGAAACTACTAATGATCTTCATGGTATCTCAGGCTCACCAATTCTTGTGGTATTACTAATTGACAGGAAGAACTGATTATTCTCATCCTGTTAACAACCACTTTCTACGCATTTGAAGGTTATTTTCATGCCTACATTCAGTTTAGCCTTCTTTAGACTAATCAATAAGGTCTTCCAGTCTTTCTTCATAAGTCATGTTTTGTAAACATGGATTCTGATTATTCTCACCTGTGTTATTTCCAAGTGCTCTGTGTCTTTTTTAAAGTGTAGTACCCAAAATGGACACAGTACTGCAGCAGAGGCTTCTGCTTGCAAGCAGAAACCATCTCACATTGTACAGACAGTCTCTTTTCTTATGAAATTTGTTGTTCGTGGGTTTTTGCTGTTGCTTGTTGTTTTCTGAGGTTATTTATTTTTTTGCTGATGTTGTTTTCAACAGAGTACAGTCTCTATGCCATTCATTTCTTGATCCCTGGATATTAAGGCTAATCCCTGTCTGTCCAACTACACAGAGCCTATAGCTGACCAGAAGCATGCGGGACTGTTTTTTCTGCTCTTTCCATTAAGTTATGTAGAAAGGAGAAGGCGCATAATTTGAGGTGAAGGAGGTGCTATGTTATACAAACATTACTTGAGCAACTGCACTGGGTCAGACATAAAATTGAGCAGTGATGAGCCTGTCTCTCCCAGTGTCATGAAGGAGACAGTAAGACTGCAAAGATGTTGAGAGAAAAAGAAATAGATCCATTTAGAAAATATTGCTGTTGGTAGAATTGAGTGAAAGCAGATGTAACCCAGTGAACTTCAGATCCTGAAGTAATGCTATTTCTATCACTGACTGAGGAAAGTGAGCAATCCCAGTGAAAAAAGCTCTGGCTCCAAAAATCATTTTGCGTGACTCATACACAATAGAAATGAATGTTAGGAAACTGACTTTTCCTCATCATTCTTTCTTCTTATAAGGAGGTACAGAAGTGCCTATCACATCTGAAATACCTTTCGTTATTTCCTAATTCCTCTCCCTTTGTTCATCAGTACTTTCACTTCAGTATTGCAAGCTGGAACCATTTTGTTGCGGTGCCACATCAGGAAGTGAGAACAACATGGAATTTTATTTTAGTTTGAAACTAACCAAGGTGGTAAAATTGTAAAGGACAAGTGATCAAAAGTACTCAAGCTCCTTAAATAAGAACTCTCACTCATTCTTTTATCTGAAATGCTAGATTTTGGAAATGATCTGATTTCTCCTGGTCAGCCTTTCCTGAGACCGCAGAGAGCCCAGGCCCAGCCCCTCTCGTACTGACAGTGGTGGCAGAACTGACACCACCAGCAGGAGGCAGAGCCTTTGCACTTCTCAAGCTTGCTTTTCACTTTCCAGCAGCTTGTCTGCATGTTACCGGCTAAGAGTAGCGATGAATGAGGAGCCCTAAGCTGAGCACATGTCCTCATTAAGACAGTTTCTGCCTCTAGCCTTACTCCAAACATGCCCCATGTCTAGGGCAATTCCTCTGCTGTGTTTAGACAACCCTCTGGTAACAGACTGGAGGAGTGAATGTTCTAGAAGTGGAGGTGTAGCGCAGGACTTCCCATCTTCAGTGCACCGTCAGGTGGTCAAAGACTGAGCACACTGAGGCTTGTGCTGGTGCTCCTTTAGGGGCGACTGTACGCGTTCTGGTTGTGGCAGGTAAACATCCTGCAGTAATACTGACTGAAGATCTGCTCTTTCTTTACACCAAGCTACTGATAACACTGCTTTTCTCTCTGTCTCTGTGTAACTCACCTGTTTTCTTTCTGAAGTCTCCTAGTGATCTGCTTCCATTAAGCCGACCTATTTCAGGTAGCTGTGGCAGACCTGCTTTGCTAAGAGCTCTCTCCCTGCCCGTCGGCCCAGCTGTTCCTCACTGGGCTCACTTGGCTGCAAGAGTTTTGTCTCCTTGTAAACTGATCCCAAAAAACAGTTGTGGGGTGAGTGTGGAGATGTAACTGCACGCTCGGATCTTGCTGACTGAGTGCAAATCCTACCAGATGGTTAAGAAAACCAGTCTGTGACTTTGTCTGCCCTGGGCCTTCCCTTAAGTCTCCCCAGTAGTTTCAGTAATTCCCACACTACAGTGCGATTAACCAGTGACCTTAGGAAGCAATCAAATATTTGCATATCATTGCAAAACATGAAAATAATAATAAAAATACGTGGGACGTGTGGTGGTGTGGAGTCTCTCTTATCAACAGGCTCCACAAAAGCTCCTTTTTTTTTGTTTATAAGGAACTACAGCCCAGAGATGTCTGGTTTTGCAGACAGGAAGGGTGAGGGAGGGAAAACAATCCCACTTGTTTTCTCCTTTGAGCAACAACAACATTTCTCTGAACTAAAGAAGGCAGCAAAGCCACTTGGCAAACAGGCTAAGTGTGTGAAGTACCTTGGCTGGAAATACTTATGCTTGTTCCTGTCCTGTAATGCATGCCGCTTTTGCTGTGTGACAGCATTCTGCTCCATGTGTGCTGAGGAGAGGGATTTGCCATCTTGTTCAGCCAACCCCTTTGCAGCCTCTGCCTGTGAAGACACTGATTCTGACCACCTGTGTCTCTTACACCTGTCTCCCAGACCATACCAAACACAGCCCCTCCCAGCTGTAGATTATTTCTTTGCCTTTGCCTCCTTTGGCTTGTACTTTAAAAGGACTGTCTGTGTCTCCTAGAAAAATCTGCTCCTCAGATACCTCAGCAGAGATCTGTCTCCCTCCTGCTCTTCCCCAGGCAGCAGTAATGTGACTGTACTTCTGCAGCCTGTGCTGTCAGACCCGGAGTTGTACAGAAAAGCCAGAGGAACCCTATGATGGTTGCAGAAGGAGATGACCTTGGGAGAAGGAGGCTGAGGGAGAAACACAGAGAGGGTGAAGGCTATGGTGTCAGCAGGGGACGTGCAGAATGGCTGTGCTGTGGGGAAGTGCTGATGCTGGCAGGCTGCTGGGCAGCACGTCCCTAGCAGGGCTATGGGGCCTCGGCCCTGCTCCATGCAGTTATGGCTTACTGAGGGCCACTTCTTTAAAATACCGAATTACTGCGACGACAAAATGTGAACCCCTGAGAGTTTCCAGGAAGGGTATTAAGAAATTGTGAGATTAGAGGCTTTGCGATAGCTGCAAAGTAAAACAAAACTACTCACGGCATCAAGATGGTGAAATGAGGTGTAAATTAAGCTAAATAGCCTATCCCATTGGTTTTGCTGGGGTATATTAATATCATCTCTTTTGTAAACTGGAACACTGCCATTAAAAGTATGCTATGGAAAAGCCAGATACCGTTAACTATTACTTAGTTGATTGAATGACCTCTTCTCATCCCTTTGTGAGATAACCACATCTGCCTTTAGCAGAGCGTGGCTGGCTCAGAGCCCAGCATGCGGTGGGATGTGTGCATGGGGTGGGATGCCAGCTGCTTGGCTTATGGTGGGTGTGTGGCAAAGGTGTTTATGCCCCTGGAGAGGCTGTTTGTCCCGGTCATCCAACTAAACACTGCACTGAGATACGGTTGGTGAGTCACTTTCACTGTTTCTTGGTGGGTGGGGTTTGGTTTCTGCTTTTGCTGCTTCCAGGATGAAATGTCAATAGAAAGGCTTTTATGTGACACTCTGTGTTATTGTTTATGAATTCATTTGTGAAGAAGGAAAAGGCAGTCTCCAAATACAAGGGTATTTTGGCAGATTTCCATCTGCAGTAGAAATTTAGAGCTTCTGAGCTCTCACTTCCTTTGGAAATGTCAATTGGTGTGCGCTGCCCTGAGCACATTTACTGTGCAGCAGAATGTAAGCCTGAGCCATGTCTTTGCAGCTGACTGGTAACTGTGGAGGTGTAGCCACTCATTTCAGCTGGTCTCTCCGGAATACAAAAATAATGGCAAGTGTAAAGACTGGTGTAACCAGTAGAAATCGCTATATATTATTATGAGAGCAAACTTGTAAGAATCTTCAGATATTCTTTCTTTTTTTCTTTTTTCTTATTTTGACTGCCAGACTACGTAATCGCCCCCACTGAAATACTGATGGTCTATGAAATTAACTTCTGGGAAAATGGGGGCCAGAAGGGAAAATTTAGGGTACGGCCTGAAGTAATATTATAAAATAAGGCCAATGAAATAGCTGCTTGATGGTGTACCTTATTAAAAGCTACCCCAGGGAAGTCTTCATTCTTGGGAAGCTGTTCAAGAGTACAACGTAAATCTCAACTCAAGGTGTGGAATTTAAACTCACACATTCTGTCTTTAAGAAGGTGAACACTGAGGGCATGTTTTATTTGAGGGTTTGGCTAATTACCTCCATACTAAGATATGTTTCTGTTTGAAAAGTTAACCAAGTAGAAAAGAAACGTAACTGTAAAATGACTGTATCAGCCAAGCGTTGGATGTGGTCTTCAGTGCCTCTGCTTTTTTCAGATTCAGAATTAAAGGCCAAATATTTTGGTGACCTGTAGAAGTTACTGAAGATAAGAGATGAACAAAAGGCTCTCATGAGACTTTGCATGCCTGAATGTAAAAATGTGTTGTGCTGAATTAAGACCTTAAAATTTAATCTGTCGATTTCTTTGACATTTGGGCAGGCAACAGTGTCTCCCAGTATCCCATAGAGAATCACTGTAGTGACAGGAAAAGAGTCTGGCTTTCTTTCTCTCCAGGCCAGCATATTCACTCATTCCCTGTCAGTCCTGTGCACTGGATGAAGATGCAAGGCCATCTTATTCTACAGATCCTTCCCATTTAGCCACCATCCTTGTTCCTGAGTGATCTCAGCCAGCTAAATGGCAGCTGGCTACATCTGTACACAGATAGATTCTGGTAGATGTCTGCTCAGATGGTTATCTGTGCTGAACCACTAAGTAGCTCTTTTTGATATCTCTTTTTCTGTCTCCTGCATGCCTTTCAGTTTGTTTCTGTGACAGAAAGCATCCAATGGAGCAGAAATACAGTGCTGGTGTATTAGCAGTAGAGAAACTAAGGAAGGTTTGAATGCTTTGCTATATGACTTGAATTTTATTTTTGAATATGTGTGTTTTTTAAACAGTACTGAAATCTAGAAAGATTATAGTGACATTAAAACATTACTAAATCCTGAGTACCTTCAGAAGGGAGATGTGGCTTCTTCACTTGAATAGTGAAATGTCAGCAGAAGTATCCTGTTGCTAATCAGGCACCCCACTGCCATACCTGTCCAATCTCACATGTCCAGTTTAGGACCCCCTTCTAATGCAGGCTTCCCAGCCCCTTAGCACTGCACAGATTAGGAAACCAATGGTATCCCCAGAAAACCAGGATGGAGATATCTGAGGTGATCCTGATGACAGTGGGCCAGAGGAAAACAAGCCTTTGTTTCCCATAAATCCTCCCAAAGACAATGTTGGATCTGCTATTAAAACAGAGAGAATTGAGGGACCTTGGGGTAAAGCTCTGCGGCATGCTATATGAACCATCCTCTGGGACCCATTGCAATGGAAAAAATTTGCAAGTATGCTTAAGTGGTGGGGACCAAATAGTGTTGAGTGGGGACAAAGCAAATGGCTATTGGGGTCCAGAAGTTTTCTTAAATTTGGGACCCAACCTGGCAAACACACCCCATTTTATCACCAGCCAAGTAGTGTATTGGGCTGGGGGAACAGGTGAACCATAATCCCCATCAGTTCTCTAAG
Organism: Gallus gallus; assembly: GCF_016699485.2. Classification (NCBI taxonomy): domain Eukaryota; kingdom Metazoa; phylum Chordata; class Aves; order Galliformes; family Phasianidae; genus Gallus; species Gallus gallus. The sequence continues at coordinate 146,076,149 of NC_052532.1, forward strand.
TGAGCTCTCTACAGCCAACACAGAAGCTGCTTGAATACAAGCCATGCACAAACAAGGGCCTCCTGGTTTCCCACTGTCTGTTACAGTAGAATTTGTGATGTTAGAATCACTAATTAGGGGAGCCCTGGCAATTCTTAATCCCTATCCAACTGCAGCATGGGATGGAATAAGACAAGACATAAGAGATAATGAAGCACTAGGTGACAGTGTTTGTAATGCTCTCCGGCGTCTCCTACGTGGGCAGAATTAATGCACAGCATTGTTAATGACAGCAGTGAAATGCACTGGGGTGATGTACTAGCGGAAAAACAAAACCCAAGACCTTGGGAAGGAGATCATAGGGTGAGATATGTGAAACAGGGAGCAGAAACTAAGCTGTAAGAAAATAAATCTAAACCCTTGCAAGCAGAATTTCAAAAACAGAGAAATCTCTCGGCATTCTCAGGGCTGTGACTTGAGGTCAGCCCACTGGCATTATCTTGAGTTTAATTGAAGCATTCCAGAAATTAGATAGCAATGGAGAGAAAGAGTGCATTTTGACTCCTTTGGCGCCAGTTCCTGGAAAGGGAGGCAACATTTTCTCCCCCTTAGCAAGGAATTGCATGGCCTGAAACAAAACAAATGAGTAATGTCTGGCAGGCAATTGGGTTTGTCTATCCGTAAAGTAGACACTTATCACTTATGTTTTTATTCCAGTTAGTCCTTAAGGATAATTTGTGAAATTTTTAATAGATACAAGAGCACAAATTTCAATACTAACACGACAAGATGCCAAGAAGTTTTGTGTGAGACCCAGATGGCAAAAAGTTAAGATTACATGTGTGAATGGAGCAAGAGCTGTTTGCCAAACTGCCAAGGTCAGTTTATGGCCCCCACTCAATAAGTGCATGTCAGCCACTTGTTTTGCAACTAAAGACCACCAAGAAGATGTTTTAGGTTTCACTGATTTGAATGGATGGACCTGGTGCCTGCTGAATGTAGTCTTCTGGCTCACACATCAGTCCTAAGCCAAACAGAAATAGGGAGGCTGCAGTGCATGTACTCTGTGCAGCCCCTGCACTTCCTGATTCACGTATTACCAACCTATCACAATATCCAATTTCTGCTGTGAAAGAAGTGGACTTTCTGAAGTCCTAATTGACTGGGAGAAATGACAGATTATCTCCAGAACCCACTCCCCATACACTCACCAGTCCAGCCAGCTCAGAAATCGGACAAGGTAGCATTTTTCAACTGGATATCAGATTGGGAATCAGAACATAAAGAGATGGTCAAAATTCAAATTGAAGAATTAAGTCACACATAACAGTCACTGGAACCAGTATGTCCCTGTGACCCTACTATAGGTAAATGGGTTTTCCCCAGACATGCTGTTTACTATAATCTGTTCCAAACTGGACGCGGTGATCCAAAAAGACCTTAATTGTTTAGTTCAAATGCATTTAAAAGAATAGAACAACGATAACCTGAATGGGACAAGGAACTTTTATCTTTACTCCAGACAGTTAAACAAGTTGAGAAAATACATCAAAGACAACCTGTGATGATCTGTTTACCATTCATTGATGCTATGCCTATGACCTTAACTAAACTTGGTGTCCCACTTGCCTGGGAAGCTACCACTAGCAGTGGTGCAAAACATAAAAACAGTGCACAGTGGATTTTCCCTTCTTTTAAATGGGTAATTTGTTCAGACTCTTCCTGCCAAAAAAAATCTCAGTTTTTCTTTTACAGCACCTTCCAGTATGGCAGGCAGAAATGCTGTGATTATTCCAAACCACTAGCAATGTTGCTTTGACCTGTGGTCAAAGAGCCTTAGAGTGGCCATGGTCTTAAGCTCATGCGCGTATATTGAGCATATGGGACTAGTCTCTAGAAAGGAAGATTTGAATCTTTCCACTGAGGTAATGAATGGACCTGAAATATAAATGAATTTGGGATAATATTAACTGAGGAAGTGCTCACTAAGCCACTTTCTATAATTTATCAGCAGTTCTGATGGTTCAGGAAGGTCCCAGTTGACTGGAGGCTAGCAAATGTGATGCCCATCTACAAGAAGATCCGGAAGGAAGACTTGGGGAACTACAGGTCTATCAGTCTGACTTCAGTGTTGGAGAAAGTTATGGAACAGATCGTCTTGAGTGCTATCACCTGGCACATATAGGGTAAACCAGGTGGTCAGAGCCAGTCAGCATGGGTTTATGAAAGTTGGGTCCTGCCTGACTAACTCAGTTACTCAGCGAATGAAGGAAAAGATGTGGGTGTTTTCTACCTAGACTTTAATAAAACATTTGACACTGTTTCCCACATCATTCTGGAGGAACTGCCTGCGCATAGCTTGGATGTATGCATGCTTCTCTGGCTAAAAACTGGCCTGGCCCAAAGATCTGTGGTGAATATAGTTTAATCTAGTTGGAGGTCGGTCGTAAGTTTTGTTCCTCAGGGCTCAGTACTGGGGCCACTTCTCTTTAATATCTTTATCAGTGATCTGGATGAGGGAATCAAACATACCTTCAGTAAGTTTGCAGATGACACTAAGTCAGGCAGAACTGTTGATCTGCTTGAGCTTAGGAAGGCTTTACAGAAGGATTTGGATCAGCTGGATCAATGGGCCAAGGCCAACTATACGTGATTCAACAAGCCTAAGTGTTACCCAAGTCCAGCACTTGGGTAGCAATAATGCTACAGGCTGGGGAATGACTGGCTGGAAAGTTGCTTGGAAGAAAAGGACCTAGGATTATTGGTTGACAGCTGGCTGATCATGAGCCATGAGTGTGCTGAAGTGGCCAAGAAGGCCTATGACATCCTGGCTTGTATCAGAAATTTTGTGGCCAGCAGGACTAGGGAAGTGGTTGTCCACTCTGTACTCAGCTCTAGTGAGGCTGCACCTCAAATACTGTGATCAGTTCTGGGCTCCTCACTACAAGAATGCCAGTGAGGTCCTAGAGTGTAACCAAGGAGGGCAATCTCAAGTTGTACCGGAGGAGGTTCAGGTTGGATATTAGGATAAATGTCTTCCTTTGAAGGGTTGTTAAGCATTGGAACACTTTGTTCAGGGAATTAGTTGAGTTGCTATCCCTGAAGATATTTAAAAGATGGGTTGATATGATGCTTAGGTGCATGGTTTAGTGCTAGACTTGGCAGTGCTAGATTAATGGTTGAACTTAATGATCTTAAGAGGCCTTTTCTATGATTAAAATAAGCCACTGCTTTTGTCTTAACAATATGCAATACTTTGGTATATATCATATACTCAGTCATTGCACTAGGATTAAATCTCAGTGGGAGTATATTCATTAGAACATAGAAGACAGCCAACAAAAAACCAAGAAGACAAATGGCAAGTGGTTGATATTAATGCATATGTTGCATGGGAACCACAAGGATTTATTTGTGAGAGTAATGTGAGACATTTGTCTTTACACTGAACATAATGTTTGTCATATTGAAATACATTCTGATTAAATCCCTGAAACTGTACTTGAATATGTTGGAAAGGGATGTGAGAGAACTCTTGTATGAGAATTTTTAATTATGTGCTTCATCCAGCTGTGATTGTACTGACTCTAATGTTAATGTACCTATTGCTTATAACCGTATTGTATATAAAAGTTTGGTACATTATAAAACAAATAACCCAGCTTCAACCACCCCAAAGATACAAAGGAGTGCATAACAAATAGCAGCACTGCATTGTCTACTTCCAATGGATCTGTAAGTGCATAACTTATCAATATACTATTTATGGTACAGAGATAAGAAGTGACTGTGCCATAGCTCTGTGACAGTAAGATAAAGGAAATATAGTCATGGGGTGTACTGTGGTGGTGTGCTTCCCCTGCCCATTCTCCCCCCCTCCCCCTTCCCAGCCTAACCTTTATACTGTAACCCTGCTCCGATGATGACCATCAGTGATGGCTGTGGTGGGTGCATCCAGTGGTGATAGCTGAACTGAACTCAAAGTGGATTCAGAGCAGATAGCATGCATCCACCAAATATAGCTGGTATGCAAAAATGACAAGTAGTCAATCATCGTAGTCCATAAATAGGGAACAGCCCAGAGCCTGCTCAGCTCCCCTTTCATGGCTGAGGGCTGCATACCAGCATCTGTCCTTGAGCAGGGACACCTCTCAGGGTTACTCCTCAAGGTTGAGGGATTCCTTACCTGTGACAGACACTCGGTAAGTGACTAATAGTAAACTTCTTGCAAGGCTGAGATTTCTCATCTACTAGTAGCTTGCTAACAGGCTGTATGGTACTGAGTGATATAAAGGATCAATTGCCTGTATCATCCTTTAGATATAAAATGTTGGCCATCGGGCCCATTCTAAGCCTGGTGACTTTGTTAAATCACTATCTTATAGCAATAAAATACATTGCTGCTTCTCTCTTATGAGGGAGCATGTAACATCCTCTATGATAGTGCCTAAAGGATACTCTAACCAGCCTCCAAGCCACAAGAGAGCACCACAGCATCCATTCTGGGGAATATTTACAAGGATAACTAGACACTGCAGGACTCGGTGCATGTGGGCTCTCGACAGTGTAAAAATATAATAACATATAATAACAGCTGTCCATATTGTCTGTGTAGAGATTTGTTTTCTCTGCCAAAAATGACATTTAACTCAAACCTGCTCAGCCAGGTCCATGTAGTATCCACAGTGAAGTTTTTTATGCACATAGATTTTGTTTCTGCTCCTGTAGCAGTTGGCTACACTCATTCCCACATGCCTAGTCCCAAGCTGCTTGTTCAGCCTCTTTCCTCCCTTTCCCACTACTCTTTGGAAATGTCAGATATGCTACAAGGCTGAAGATTTAAAATCTTTAATGTGAGTTCCAAAAGGATAAGCTGTAAGGGTTTGCACTTGTCTTCTCTCTCCCATCCATCTGGCAAGGCTATTTTTGTCAGGTTTTCTCTTTCCTCCTGCTGCAGGGACTTTCAAAAATGCAATGGATTGTATCTCCATGACTTTGAATGGAGGTCTGACTACCAAACATTTAGAAGTACATTAGCTCTGGGCTCCTCACTGCACACAACAGGAAAGCTCCCTGCACCCACCTCAGTGCTCATAAGGCAGACCAGGTTAGAAAACCTGTTTGAACAGAAGTATTTTAAGACATTGGCTGAATACCAATTACTGCAGAGACCTATTCATTTTGCAGTACACTCTCTGCTGCTATGTAGGAGTAATCAAAGAAAACGAAAAGCAAACCAGAGATTACAATCTATTCTGGCAAAGATGAAAGAGCTTTGTTATTAATGCCCCAATAACAACCTTTGCATTCCCATCCCTGCACCAGCTGCACGGAAAACATGTTGGCAACTGGCAGCGCTTTCCAGACTTCCTCACCAACTTTATTTCTGCAAATAAAGACCACATGTTCAGGTTTGTCCAAGGCAAAAACATCAGAGTGAGGATAAGTGAAGCACAGGCAGCACTGCTTTTGCCCAGATCTTGACAAAAGTGAGAAAGATGCTCAGCATCTTAACCTCTTCTCATTTACAGGAACGGGAAGGTAGGAGTGTCATAGCACAAAAACAGAATTGCAGAAATGCTGGCAAATTTCCAGGTGTAAAGAACAAAAGAGAGAGCTGCTCTGTAATGCCTTATCTTTTCCTGGAATCCTGCAGATGTTAAGGCAGTATCAGAATCTGTTCTTTGTAACTTTTGGGCCAGTTTCTCCCCCCATAACTGGCAACTGACTGTCAGAGCCTCTACCCTCTGTATTTTCCATCAGGCTATAGGGCGGTCTGGCCCTGCAGCGTGTATATCTTTTATATCTTTGTATATCTTTTATATCTTTGTGGCCACACATCCTCCCAATAGGAACACCACTTTCCAGTCTTCCCACAGCACTGAACCATTCTGCTTCAATAAATTGGCCAGGTCCAGAGTGTCTTCATAATAAATCACTGTAAGCAGTGATTCATTATGGTTTACATTAATGAATTTTCAGAGCTTATGGATTAAAATCTTGGAAACAAAAGGCTAGAAAACAAAATTTGGCAGCAGGATTCTGAACCACTCCAAAATCTCTAACCTGCAATGCCTCAGTTCTGAGATGAAAAAAATCCAGGTTTCACAGAGTTGTTCTGGCTCTTGGAGGACTCCTGGGCTCTGGATGCTTCTTCTGCAACACTGCCCACAAGGAATCCCTGAATCTTGCTCTGGATCTACAGCAGAACTGCTGCTGGAAATCCCTGAGGACAAATGTGTTGGATAGAAGGAGTTAGCCTTCTTCAGTTCATACACATTGTGTAAAGGGCTGTTGTATCCAACATGGCTCTTCTTCATGAATGGCCCTACAAATCAAGTTTTGCCTTATTTGAAGCCACCCTACCAAGACTCATTGTTTCTCAAACTATCTCCTACCTAGGCTGAACTATTTATTGTACTTTCTTCTTTCTCTTTCAAAAGTAGGGCAGTGATATGCATCAAGTTACGGATAACCTCAAACCTTTGCTGTAGATTGTTACTACATCTGAGGATCTCTAGAGCTTTCTCTAGGGGCCAAATTTGCATTCAGGCTGTCTCAATTGGGTGGAGAGAAGACTGAGTAATCTAATCTCAGAATTAGTAACCTTTCATTACCAAGATTAAAAACCTAATTGTTCTGGATACACAAAACTCTGTGCTGGAACCAGCATTTCAATCAGTCTAAATGCTGACCTTTCTGCCTATTGAGAAGTGGAGAGTGCTTAGGGATTAAGCCATAAACATATAAACATCATGTCTCATGGTCCCTATTCCCGAATTTGAGCTACTGATCCTAATGTATTCCCTCTCTTTTGATTGCTCTTCTCAAAAGCACAATTCATGAGGTATAGGCCTGAAGTTGCACCAGGGAAGGTTCAGGTTCAGGTTGGATATTAGGAACAATTTCTTCTCTAAAAGAGTGGTGAGGCACTGGCACAGGCTGCCCGGAGAGGTGCTGAAGTCACTGTCCCTGGAGGTGTTCCAGAACTGTGAAGATGTGGCACTGAGGAACATCATTATTGGGCATGGCGGGAATGGGTTGACGGTTGGACTAGATGACCTTAGAGGTCTCTTCCAGCCTCAGTGACTCTATAATTCCATGATCCTATACCGTTTTGCCACCACTCGGGGGCAAGCTAAACTGCTCCTTCCTTGGCCGCTCCACAGGGAAAGCGGGGCCCGAGCTGCGCTGCCTTTACGGTTTCGGGGAGAGCCCCGCAGATCACAGGAGCCGCCGGCGGAGGCGCTGCCGTTCCTGGGCGCGGCCGGCTCTGCCCTGGGCCGCGCCTGCAGCACCATGGAGAGCGGGCAGCTGGGAGCCCGGCGCGTCGTGGGGGCTTTGGCCCCAGTCCTCACCCCGTGTCACCCCGCTGCAGCCTCACCGGCATTGCTCTCCACGTCCGGTTGGCGTCCGGCTGAGCAAGGCTGTTCTGGGCTGCAATTGAATTATAGAATGGCATGGGTTGAAAGGGACCACTGAGTTTCAACCCCCCTGCTATGTGCAGGGTCACCAACCACCAGACCAGGCTGCCCAGAGCCACATCCAGCCTGGCCTTGATTTTCTTCAGGGATGGGGCATCCACAGCCTCCTTGGGCAACCTGTTCCAGTGTGTCACCACCCTCTGGGTGAAAAACTTCCTCCTAATATCTGACCTAAACCTCCCATCTCAGTTTAAGACCATTCCCCCTTGTCCTATCGCTATCCACCCTTGTAAACAACCGTATCCTCTCCTGTTTATATACTCCCTTCAAGTACTGGAAGGCCACAATGAGATCTCCCCGAAGCCTTCTCTTCTCCAATCTCCGGGTCTCCAATCCCGGTTCCCTCAACCTTTCCTCATAGGTGCTCCAGCTCTCTGATCATCTTAGTAGCCCTCCTCTGGACCATCTCTAAGAGCTCCACATCATTCCTGTATTTGGGGCCCCAGGCCTGGACGTAGTAAATAGTAGTTGGTTGTCCTCTTGCATCTTCCTTCCTCCCTTTAGCTTTATTGCAGCATTATGAAATGGCAACTCTGAATCATAGAATCATTAAGGGTGGAAAAGACCACTAAGATCATCAAGTCCAGCCATAGACCCATCACGACCGTGCCCACTAACCATGTCCCTCAGTGCCACATCTGATGCTTGGGCATCGTCCTTTTGCTTTTGCTGCCATCAGGATAGCACTGCTTGCACTACTTCACTGCACTCAGGCAGGCACTGGCAAGACTAAGAAATGCCAGCGGAAGACCTGATCAAGCAAAGGCTGAGGGAACCACATTTCTATTACTTTCTGGTACACCTCCAGAAACTCATGGCAGGGAGAACCAGAGTGCAGAGGAGTCTGTGCCATAGGCTGAGAGTGCCAAATGCTGAAGTCATGATTTGAAGATGTCTAGCAGCTGCCCTGACTGACTGTGAAAGAGTGGGGACAAATCTGAAAAAATTGAAGATTGTAGGAGTTCAGGATGATCAGCATGAGAATAAGGAGGAGAGATGACTATTGCCTTTGGAGCACTGAGTTAGGAGGAGATGAGACGGTAGGTAGTTTGGGTTGCACAGGCTATGTTCATGCCTTTGCTGTGCTCCTATCAGCATGGAAAGTCAGTTCTGGTATATACTCACATACTGCCAATGACAGCGCAATAGTACTGCTGATAGAAAGATCATTGAAATCTGTTTCTTTTCGTTGTTTGTTTGCTGTGACTTAAATACTGAGAAAAATAAACATCTTAAAACTTCCTAGAGGCTATGGACTCTGCTGTAAGAGACCCTAAAAAGTACAATAAAAACTTTTATGATCAAATGAATTTGCTTTGGAGTAGAAGTGACTTCTGTTATTTATTGCTAATACTTTCTGTGGGGGAACCTAAAGATAAACTGGAGTGCAGGGAGAAGCTTGTGTAACAGAGTTATCTTTGGCTGTAGGACAAATTGCAACCAGACTCCGTAAAATCATAAAAGTGCAGTAGTACAGGTTATTTTACCAGCCCTCCCCAGAGCCACTAAGTCAATAACGATGATACGTTGATGGTCTTTCACATGAACATTTTAGTGTTTTACAATGAAGGACAGAGTGAGAGTAGAGAACTCTTTCCCTGTTGAACTCTTGCTTTCCTTGGATTACCAGTCTATGTTTAGCAGACTTTCCAAACAAAATACCTCTCTCTTTCTCAATAGTGTTTAAGCTACATGTAACACTACCTTGTGCTGCTGCCTGCAGTTTAAAATTAGACTTCCTAAATGTCAGTCTAGAAACTTGCCACCCTCTTGTTTTAACAAGAGCATGCAACTTTAATTTGTTGTGGATCTCTTGCCTATGTTATTCTAAGGAGAAAATGAACAAAATCTTACTCAGATGCCTAAGTATATATTTAAAAGGTATTCACATACTGATGTGTAGTTTATTTATTCAAATTTCATTCTGCCAGTGATCAAAATAACAGTAAGAATGCAAAGTACAAGTGGCAAATGGATTACAGCTGATAATTCTGAAATCAGCTTTTATATGAATTATAAGAGGAATAATGGAAGTTTACAGTTAATAAAGTGCTTTAAACAAATTTGATTATGTGTGCCTGAGAAGAATCTCTGTTTGTTATTTTTATTATTATTTCTATCTCAGCAAAAATAATGCATAAATTGTAATTTGCAAAAGGATAGAATTCACATTCAAAGCAAAGCGGGTTTGAGTTTCGATGCCTGTTAATTCATTTCTGATGGTTGGCATTCTATAAAGGCAGTGCAAATCACCTCACCCATTCAGATCCCCTGTGTGCCATATGTGATGGCGTTGAGTGGGGATGGAAACCTGCACAAAATCTCAAGATCATCTGTGCATGTAAGAGTTGATCTGTAGGCCCTACAGTCTGATGTGGTGGGTGGTAAAGGCAAGGCATGGGGCTGCAGCATCGCTATATTTCCAGGTGTGGGGACATGTGTCTACAGCCTTGTTTAAACCATGTGGGAACCGTGCATTTTGTATCAGCCACTGCCTGTGCACACTTTATAACCGTGCTTCTTCCTGGTCTCATAAAAGCATTGCAGGACTCAGTCTATTTCAGCTGGATTTCTGTTTTCTTTCCCTAAAACACCTGTGTCTTGACTCATTTTTCCTACCCTAGCCTGACCCCATCTTGCTCTTATGCTGCCTATATCCAGGAAAGAGCAGTCCCTCTGCCCCTGCCCTCAGGAGCAGTTACGCAGTTTCACTGAGAACAGCACCTTACCTACAGTCTCAAGGCTTAACAAACAGAAAATAAATCTCTTCACATACTGCTTTATACAGAAAACCTGTTGTGCTGCAGACGTTCAGTGAGCAACTGCACCAGAGGAAACCCTTAACTGATTTAAGGTAAGAAGACCCCCATTTGCTTTTGTGCTCTGATAGATGGCTACAAATACAACACATGCCGTTAAAATGGACATTGGGAATAACATACCTTTGATCTCTAAAGTTAAAATATTAGCCTGTGATACAGCAAGTATATATACATGCTATTAATTTCCTGCTTGTGATTTTTTACATAGTATTTACGGATGTACTGCTTTTCTATCTACTTTCCTTATACACCAAAAAAGCACTGATTGCTGTCATACATCTTGCTGTCTTTCCTCCTCTCCCCATCCAACAAGCGTTACGCTTATGTTTGCATGGCAGTTAGAGCTGGAAGACAGTTTTGTGCATCTCTCTGCTCACACTGGATTGTTACTGATAGTGTGTTCGCTGGAACTTTGTCCATGGAACTTATCTTGTATTACCAACCGCACAGTAGAGCTTACGCTCTTTCTTGAAGTACATATAATTTCTACAGGGTTTTTTTCTGACTTTCTGCCTATGCTATCCTTATGTTCATAGGAGCACTTTAATCATGATCTCTTGCACAAGCTGAAATAATCTCTCTCCTCAGGCTCCCATCCTGAAAAAAAATAAAAAAAACCAACCTCTCTGTATGTTCCAGTTGAATTCCACTTACCTTCCACTTTGAAGATAGTAAGGTGAGGTCTGCAGTGAAAAGCACCCAGCGCGTTGCCCGCACAGTTCATCCACAGACCCTGGAAAACCCAGGTTGCGGTGATAACAGATGATGCTCGGCTTGTGACTTTCCACTCATTCGATGCAGTAGCAGCAATCGTGGCTGCTAACCCACAAAAAGAAAATATAAAAGCTATAATCTGTATTCCTAGCATGTTTCTCTGTAACCCAGGGACTGGGTAATGCCACTGTGTGGAGAAAAAAGTGCTCTGGTCACGTGAGTAAGAAAAAGGCATAACATAAGCAAATTATACTTGAACAAGCTCAGTTCTTCTTGCTACAGAAAGTTAATGTGGCTGAAAGAAATTGTCATGCTTGAGTGATTTAAGAAAGGCCACGGGCATTGCAAATGTTTAGAACGAAAGACAAGGTACAACTTTATGGGAGCTAATTACTGTACTTACTTACTGATTTCTAATTGTAAAAAAATAATTAAAATCTTCTCGTAGTTTTTTTCAATTGCATTATTCCAGTTAATGCTTAATTTTTAGTTAATTGGAAACCTAAAAACATCACATCTAGCAAAAAAAGTCCAGAGTCCAAACCGTGTGGTGCTATTTAACAGATTACCATAACATTTTAGAAGAAACACACAACAGTTGTAAAATGCATTTTTAAAAGGCTGTGAAATTAATTCACCCATAGCCAGCCATCACACAGACAGCCGTAAGACAGTAATATCTTGGAGGCTATGTCTGCAAATGTGATGTGGAGTGACAAATTTAAAGCAAGAAAAGAAATAGCAGGTGGTCCCTCAGCTGTAGTAGTGAGGAGAATAACTTCATGTAGCCACCATCACGATTTCTTCTCTGGTCAATTTACTGCTTCTTACGATATGTATGTCCTGCATGATGAATGTGGTGCAGAAACATCCTACCGCTGACTGAGCTCCTGCAGCTTCATGCCATGCAGAACTCTTAGAGAATATCACTGATTTAATAAAATGTCATCCCTAAAGTAGTAGGCTTTGATTCTTAGCAGAGCAATAAGGTACAGCACCACATTGAAGAAGTCCTTCATCCAATTCCTGAGTAAACTCTCATTACTTGTGTGGGAGCTGCACGTGGTTTCATAGAATCATAGAATCACCAAGGTTGGAAAAGACCTTCGAGACTATCCAGTCCAACCATCCATCTATCACCAATATTTCCCACTAAGCCATGTCCCTCAGTACAACGTCTGAACGTTTCTTGAGAATCTCCAGAGTTGGTGACTCCACCACCTCTCTGGGCAGCCATTCGAGCATCTGACCATTCTTTCAGAGAAGAAGTCTTTCCTAATGTCCAACCTGAATCTCCCCTGGAGCAACTTGAGGCCATTCCCTCTAGTTCTATCCCCAGTGACCTGGGAGAAGAGGCTGACCTCCACCTCGCCACAACCTCCTTTCAGATAGTTGTAGAGAGCGTCACCCCTGAAATTTCTCTTCTCCAGATTAAACAATCCCAGTTCCCTCAGCTGTTCCTCATAAGACTTGAGCTACAGACCCGTCACAGCTTCACTGCCCTTCTCTGAACATGCTCCAGGGCCTCAATGCCTTTCTGGTATTGAGGGGCCCAAAACTGAACAAAATACTCGATGTGTGGCCTATGTCTGTTTCACAGACATATCCATCCTTCAGACTTTCGAGATGCCATCTTCCAGTTCTATTCATGACCATCTTCATGCTCTATGTGTCTTGGCCTCTCTCTGAAGAAGATGCATAAATCTCTCTTGCCCTTACCTTGTGCCCTTTGGTGACAAAGGATCCCATACATCAGGTGCAAATAGAAAAATTTTATTACCATGGACAGCTTTGGAGAGGTGGAAAGAAGTTTTACTATAGAGTAATGTAATATAGCAGATACACAGAAAATGGTCCACTTTTGGAGCAGATTCCTGAGATCTAATATTCATTTTTTCAGATCAGCTCAGTGACAACGGTCCTGGGTGAGTGCTCAGAGATTACCGACGCGGATTTGCATCTGCAACTGAATTCAGGACATAAATTTTCCTGAGTGCTCTCCTGGCTGATCCTGGCTTGTTTGGGCTCAGAAACCAAAGGTGGCTGAATGCCAACACTGCCCCATCCCTCCCAGCATCGCCTTTTGCAATGCACAGCAGCGTGACTTATCACTGGGGCCTGTGATGAGCCACTCAGGCTCCGTAGTTTCTTCTCGTCACATGGACCAAAGGCAGTGGTGCCTCCTCTGTGACACCTCTCACCTCACACCTCACCTCACCTGTTTCAAACCAGAATCTAGATAGGAAGGGGCTTTACATTTCTGTTTCTAGTCAACTAATGCAATATCCTAAGTAATTTTCCCTTCTCACTCTTGTATGTATGAAGGCCCAGTCTGGTACACACTGAGTCATGAGTGCTGTGTTCATGGGACACTAAAGACCACTTATTTTAGTGCAAAGTGCCTGCACGAGTCATAGGCACCACTTGACCTGTATCTGGACTATGCTTTTCGAGCTCGAGGAGGACTTTGTGGTTTCTTGGCCTTTTTCCCATTTCTCATTTAGTGGATGACTCTGCGGAATTCATGGTTAGATACACTTTCACCAAGCGTTGTTTCTGGGCAGTTATTGTGTGAGTGATGAATAAATTAAACAGATACTTAAGTGATAAGAAAGAAGTAAGCAGGCCTGTTTACAACCCTCATTTCTTCTATAAACTGTCAGGAAACAAGTTAATCAGTCATTAAGAAGTTCAAGAAAAAGTTGAAAGTTAACCTGTTAATGGTGTTTTTCATTACAAGAAGAACTTCTTCTCTTTGTTACTGAACAGACAACAGTTGGAAAACAGATGATAGTTTAATGAGTGTTTAAGTATAAAGCTGGAAAAGGGAAAGCATTGCTACAGGCCTTTCTTGAACCATTTTTCAAAAACTCCACAGAACACACTACCTGATTGTGTGACATATTACAGCCCTATTGTGCGAGTACCACGTGATACTACTGTTACTACATTTACTCCCTTTGGAAATCAGTCCAGTCCCAGTTTTTAAATAGAGCTGATACCTTTGCAGATATCTTGCATGACAGCAAGATTCGTAACAGCTATCAGTACTCTTTTTGATATATGAAGAAATTAAGTAAAGCCCTGGGAATACAGTGCAAACATTCACATGCTGATAATTATGTGCATATGTACACAATTGCTGTAGCACAAAGTATGCTGTTCCAGAATGTCCATTTTAATGGCATGTGTTGTATATGAAACCACTTATTAAAGCCCAAAAATCAGGGCAAAGATGTTAATAATGGCAAGCTGTAGCATCCAGTTTATGATGCCTGTGTTAATTGTAATCTGCTCACTAGATGAATAAGGATTTCCCAAAGCTGATATGTTGGCTGATGCAAGATATGAGTGGTGACAACATACGGTTTCCCCATGAAGACATACACATTTTGCTAAACTGAATTAGTTGTGCGGATAGCTATGGTAAAATCAAAAAAAGAACTACATGCAATTCGATCCAGACATTGTGTGGATAAGCAAAAGGAGATCTCTGCAAAGGGGATAGTTCGGGTAACAAGGGGAGGGCATGCTAGATAAGTAACCAGTAATGCTGAAGCTATCCATCCCTCTGCAGCGTGAGTAGACAACACAAGCTGATCCTGGGCACTGTGGAAGGGGTTATGATAGGCCTAAACTACCATGGAAAAGTTGGACAAACGGTAAAACAAAAATTTACAGAGACAAATATATGACTCATTGCTTCTGGAGAAGCTGAAGAAGTAAAAGTAGTGTCTAAAATGGTGAAGTAATCAAAAAGCCCAAAGACATCAGTACAGGGAAGGGCTAAGCTGTATGAAAATATGATTGGGCTAATAGTACAAACACAAAATAGGTTCCTGAGAACTGGCAGTGAAGTAAGAGATTATGTTGAAAGTAGGAAGGCTGCATTCCAGTAGGTTCCAGTTCCTGCTGTTCCTTCCAGATAAATGCCTAGATTCCAGGTAGACAGAGTAGATGGCAAAAGCTGGCTGGGAGCAAACTATAGAGGAGTTTCAAGGAGCAATGAAATTACTGGAAATGCAAAAGCTAAGGGAATTGGCAGTTTCACACCTCCCTATATCAAAAGGACCACATGCAGCTAAGTAGTATGAAGTAATTGTAGAGTGAGGTGTTTGCCGCCCACCTTTCATTCCAAAGGTGGTGGGTGACGTACACAGCTAGAGAAGGTCATCTCAGTGTCTTATTCCAAATTCATTGCTTTTTACTGAGCATTGCAGAGACAATATGATAATACAATTACAACATTAGTATTATATTTTGTAGTAGCCTATTATTCATAGTGCAGATGTTGTATTGACACAGTATGAAAAGAGAAGCCTCATATACTCATGACAAGAAAAAGGCTTTGAGAATATGTAGGCACAGCAGATAGCCTGGTTCAGGATATATACTTTATATCAGCTAGGTATATGTGTGTATAAGAATATGTATGCATATACCTGTCAGTATATGTATGTATTCAGTATTGACAGAGATACAAGCTGTGCTTTACAACAGTTTTAAGCATTTTATGTTAGTTTTTAATAGACTAATTATTTAGTCATGTAACACTATTACTTTTTGAGCATTTGCCTAGGAATATGTGGGACTGCAAATACAAATGGTGGAATTTTTGGTGGAAGAATAAAAATGCACAGGATTAACCTTGCTTTTTCATCATGCTCCTTACTTGGACATTAAGGATAGCAGATGAGTTGGGCGGTGGGGCAATTGGTCATTCTTGCATTCAGCTTCTTGATTTGTGTGGTTAACACTGGGCATTAGCAAACTTATTTAGGTTAATAATATTTACTGTAATTAAGTACATTGTTATTGTTGGCATACTGTCTAGACTTGCAGTGAGTGGCAGAAAGTTAAATTGCTGTATCTAGATAAAAACTACAAAAAATGCAAAACTCTAAAATGCAGCAAATTTGAAATTGTAGGACAGGTCATATGTTGAATCAGTGCTGCAAGCCAGGATGAAACTAAAGGTAATTGTGCTTTTCTGAGATCTTCTGAACAGACGTTGATGAAATTAGGTGCTCAATGAAGACATCATATTTTAATAGAGTGAATTCATCAAATGAAACCATTATTAGAACCACTGTGCTACAGTGTGCTGATGGCATTAATGGAAGCAGTAGGATTGGACATGAGCAAGAGTCAGGCTTTGGTGGGCCAGAGCTCAGTGCAAAGTGAAATGATTGCAATACTCTTGAAGAAGGAAGATACTGGGAAAGAGAAAGAGGACAGCCCCTGATTGAGCTCCTGCTCCTGCCACCTTGCAGCCCAGCCCGTGCTGGGCCATGGACCATTGGTCTGGATCTGGACCCTGTCCCTGAACTGCTGGCTTGATTTCTTGGCTTGACCTCAGACTTGGCCCATCACCATGGACCTGCCCACCAGGGCTTTGTCTGACCCAGGTCACTGTCACCATGGACTATGGCTCCCCGTCTGCCCGGCTCCCAGCTGTGGCAGTGGAACAGGCCCTGTCTGCTAGGCCCTGTCCTGCCACCTACCTGCCGTGGGAATCCATGCCCTGAGAAGACATTGTCTAAATCTCTGTCCGTTCGTGGCCAAAATTATGGTAGAGCTGACTAATCGGCAATCCTGTCAACACATAGTTCATATTATCTGATTTTTACTAATTTCGAATGAACGCATTTGGAAGTATATGCAAATCATTCCTTCTGAGTGCCGCGCTACATGACTGAGTACAGGCACGGGACAGGAAAATTACAAAAATATAATGGTAAGAATATACATGAAACAGTAGTGTAGATTTTGAAGATGTAGTCCAACTGTGGCAAATTTGCATATCAAAATTGCGTAAGATATTTTGGCATAAAGAGATGATATAAAAATTATAATGCAAATGAGTTAATGAAGGACTTCCCCTAGCACTATGTTTTGCAGATCAGAAAATATTTTCGTGCCTCTACAATATTCCACCTGGTAACGTCTCTCTTTAGAGTTGCAACACTTAATCAGATCTCAAAACTCTCCACATTTCTTATTCAGCCTAGCTCACAAGAAATGGTGCAGACTCATCTCTTCTCCCTGCCAGCCTGCTGTGGTACCAGGCCTCTGGGATGCTATCTCTCCACACAGGATTTAGGTAAGAAGAAAAATAACACTGTTACCTTCCTGCACCAGTTCCCATCCACACCTCTCTCACGAGGATGCCTCCACCCAGGCTGCTTCCCACTGTGGTGTGGTGGGGAACCAAACTCTCTTCTGAATAACTTCACTTGTTGGGCAGGTGCTGTTCTAGGGACTTTTGCAATGCTGTTAGTCATTCTTTGCCTGAAGGCAGTAGAAACATATCTGCTCACAAGAACAGATAGATTTTTTTATCTTCAGTAACAGATACTGAACATGACATGCAACACCAACCTCTCCTGCTCACATAAGGCCCTTTACCTTACCACTTCCCCAACAATGGCTAGGTGGTTTCTGCTAAAGCTGATATACAGAACAAAGAACTATGCATACACGCTTAGGCATCAGTTCCTGTGACTTGCATATATGATCCTGAAAGCAGAAAGTGGTAGTTTTTAACTCTTTTATGTCACTAAGAAATTCTCTACAATAGGGCTATGAATATATTTTCTTGTCCCTGCTGACATTCCAAGTCCAAGTCATGCAAGATACACCTCTTTATCATTTGACCCAAGGTCCAACACCAGCATTTTGGTAGATTCCTCTTGCAAAAGAGCCCAGTATTGCTTCTGGGGACAGCCCAAAGCGCTGGATTCTTACTCCAGCCATGTTTGTCTCAGACCATTTCCTTTACAGAAGGAGAGGACTCATGGAGTTATATATATTCTGCTTTTCCATTTTGAATCTTGCAGTACTGTTTACTCTGCTGGAAAGCCCAGACCTAGTGCTTCACACCACACATATGAATTAGCTTTCAGGCCTGGATGATCTCCAGTCATTCTTTCAAAGAAAAGCCTATTGAAGTACCCCAAAAGTCCCACGCCTCTTCATTTTTCAGGTAGCAATGCATTAGGCCAAGCCATGATTGATGGCAGATAATCCTGTCCAGACCCTGAAAGTATAAAACTGAAGACAAGATAGCATTGTTCAGGCAGCCTTTCTGAATGTTTCTGCCTAGCAAGCCAGTGCCATCAAGCTTGCCAGGAGCAGTAAGGTGACTACACACATCTGCCTCATGTCTCCAAACAGATCAGGTGGAGAGCATGTGTGATCAGCCAGAGGCACAGCTCTTGGTTTGCTGGTATGTAAATAGCTTGCCATCCAGTTGGACTTATACCCAGAGCTACAGCTCTTTTCTTAATTCCGCCTTTGCTGCTAATTAAAAACACATCCAGGCAGTCCATCATCCATGACTCGCACACCTGACTGAGAACCACTTAACCACATTAATGCCTTCTAAAATTGACAGGATCCAGTAAAGCACAATCATGGTGCTCCATGGGCTGAGGCAAGTTTCACTCATCTTATAGAAACCAGCAGATGAACACAGTGCTGAGAGTAGCCGGAAAGCTGGCTATACAGTGAGGCTTTGGTCCTGCTCAGCACTGCACTGTTAGTAAGGCAAGATACTGAATAAGAGAGGAATTGCTATGCTACATCTTGATCACTGCTCATTAGCTGTCTCCCATATGCATTACCGGTCCTTGTTGTTGCAGTACCTTAAAGTCGTCTCATTTTTATATACGTCCCAACCTGAATTAGATTTCAACCACTTCTCCCTTTCACTGGGGCTAAACTGACTACAGTCTTTCTTTGGAGAAGGTATTTGTTTCTGATTTAATGGATGAAGCCGTAGACTGGAATGTGTTACTGAGCAGTTTGCTCCAAGCATGGTTTGTTCAGTATTTAAATTCACTGTCAGCATCCTGTGTCTCTTATTTTGCTTGTCAAACAGCCGTTTAGCACTGACTGTTCTGGAAACAATTTTATACAGGAGTCAATACATAAATGACCCACAGTTAGTTTTTAAAAACTAAACAGATTAAGCCCTTTTAGCCTCTTACTCTTTCATGAAGTATCTTCTTGGACTTTCAGAAAATTTCTAGGGCTCTTTTCTGCATCGTTTCCAATTTTGAAGCATTCTTGTCAAATTACAGGCACTAAAATTGAAAGTTATAATCTGGTATTTCCTATACCAGTCTCTTTACTCTACTTTTTTTTTATCCAGAAGAATCTCATTAACTTTATTTTCCATGGCACTGCATTGAAAACTCATATTCAGTTATTACTCTTGAGTACTTTCTAAAGGCATGATTTTCCAGAACTGGAAATTGAGCAATCCCCATGTGTCATTATCTGATATATCACAGGGAGTGTATTAAAATAAAGTAATATTTGATGTCAATTATATTAAAGAAAGACCTGCTGCCTTATCATTCCAAATGAAATATAGTAATAAGATTTTTTTAAAGAAAAGCACAGGAAGTCTTGGTGAAAGTACTAGTCCTTGGAAATTAAGAAACAAGGCCATCCTAAGCAATCACTCTTGCACATGAACAGCTGCTTTGGCACAGTAAATCCAGTCCATTTGGGAACAACTTGTTGAATGACATTTTGTTGTGGTATAACCTGGCAGCAGCTCAGCACAAAACAGCTGTTTGCTCAGTCCCCCACACAGTGTGATAGGGGAGAGAAATGAAAAAAGGACAAAGGGATAAGACTTTGTGGGTTGAGATAAGGACAGTTTAATAAGAAAGGTTAAAAAATAAAAAATAAAAAAACAAGTGATGTGCAATGCAATTGCTCAGCCATTCCTCAAGCAGCAGATCCCATGACCCCAGCTCCTTCAGTTTTATTGTTCAGCAAGATGCCATATGGTATGGGTTATCCCCCCAGCCTGTTTGAGTGCTGGCTCTGTCCCCTCCCAGCTCCTTATGCACTCTCATTTCCTCACTGGCAAAGCAGCACGAGAAGCTCAAAAGTCCTTGATTTATTGTAAGCATTGCTCAGCAACAACTAAAACATCATTGTGCTGTGGATGTTATTCTCATCCTAAATCCAAAATACAGCACCATCCCAGCTACTAGTAAGAAATTAACTGCATCCCACCTGAAACCAGGGCATCTTCCAACATTAAAACTTACTACTCCTTAAGATTTTAAACCCTGGAATTATATCAGATGTATCTTTTCAGATTTACTGAACATCCTTTCCTGTTCTGTGCTCTGCTTAATTCCACAAAAGTAGCCAAATGTATCTCATAGTGCTTGAAAAGCAAAATATTGCAACGCTCCCACAGTTTACTATGGGGAATACTTGAGTCAATGCTGTGGTTTAATCTACTTTTGCTACTAGTGAAAAATAAGTGCCTTCTTGTGAAAATGCATTTATCGTTATATACATTGTGCTACTGTTGGTAGTTTACTGGTATAATTACATTTGGCTGAGGAAAGGAAAGATGAAGGTAGGAATGGGGGATGCTATCACTGAGAAGCTTTTGGAAGAGTAGCTGGGAAATGAGAGTTTTATTGCTGAGAGGCTAAGCTTTGCCAGGGATGATCACTGTGCATTCCTATGTGGTGCCAGCTTCTTAGGACTCCAGGAGTAGAGTGCATGTGAGAAGAACTGTGCCTTCTCCCATCTGGTCCTTGGCCCTGGGCTGAGGAAACTCTCTTTTTCCTCTCCCTCTCCCCACCTCCTCCCTCCTGAAAGACAAGCTGTTGGCAGGACCAGAAACAGGGGAGAGGAAAGTGGAAGATGGAAGGGGAAGAGGAAAAGGGAGAGGAGGACAGAATTCTGCAGTCAGTCACTGTTTGGCGCTGATCCGTTCCTGAATATGGGTAGCCACTGGTACACTCACTGGGTCAATGTCTAGGGCTGAAGTCCATGTTAAACTCATAGTAGGAATAACAGCTTTTCTGTTACGTACCAAAAACGTATTGCCTGCGTTTATTGCTCCTGGACATCCTGAACCAAACCTCAATCCTCGCTTTGGGTGACTGAGCTGATCAGCACTGTGCTGGAGCCAGATGGGAAAGAGCTTCAAAAACACTGCTACTGTCCAAATCCATATGACCTTATTGTCTAAACCATGTTTCATTTAGCAAACAAAAACTGTCCTTTTCTCTTTCTTTAATATCGAGCTCTTTATTCTCAGGTAAGGGGTAGTTTGGCCTGGAAACTTTTACATTTTTGAGGAAGGACTCTAAAAGAGAAGACTGCAAATAGATGTCAGGCAAAATAAGACTGCTGACATAGCTTCAATGACTCTAGAACAGAAAACATTTTTTTTCATTTGGGCTGACAATTACAATCCTTCCAGTTCTGCATCTCCCTGGCTATCATTGGCCAAATTCCAGAAAGCAAATGGTTCTCAGATTTGGAAGGGACTAAGTGGAAACCTCTTCTGTAACAATCACCCTCTGACAACAACCTCTGGTTTCCTATCCATAGCCTGTAGATTTCAGCAATGGTGAAAAACATACTCTTTGCGATGTCTGTTGTTGTTCCAGTGCAATACAATTCATCTTGATAACTTGCACAAGAAAGTGCAATTCCTTAAAGGTCTCATTGTCTTACTCCTTGCTACTGATTTATAATCTTAAATCACTGATCTATTTGGGATTTGACGGAAGTAAGAGCTGTATTTTTACTGAGAAGGGCAATTGATGAGTAATTACTGAACTGCCACCTCCTCAGCTCTGGAAATTTACAAAATCTCATTCAGAGAAAAGAGAAAAAACACATTTTAAAGTATTTATTCACCTACCACGATCAGCTGCATTACATACATACTTCAGAAACCTCTGTCCAAAGTCCAGCTCCAAGAGAAGAGCCTCGTTCTGCCATAGCTCCAGTGAGATCAGCATAGCTGCTGTTGGTGTTAACACCTTCCACAGAGCCGCAGTTGCTCATGTGTTTTGTTTTCCTTTCATGTTTCCTCCCCATCTCAAGTTGTTGAATACTAGCGCCACTTCTTGAACACAGACAGAAAATGTTTTGAAAATCACCTTTATAAAATGCACTTTTTGTCTTCTCTAAGTGAAAACATGGAATTCTCATCTTTGCCGTTGAGTAATTTCTTCTGATAAAAACTAAGATGAGGATGGAACTAGACATGAAAACAGTGATATAGGAATTAAGAGCAAAATACTGATTTGTGGGATATATGCTGCTCTAAAGGAAAGGAGGCAATTGTTTACAAGTCCTTTTTGCAAATAGATTGTACAAAAATAAGGAAGGAAAATGTGGCTAAACAAGAAACCATTTAGGTCAAAGTGACTCACACTGATAAAGACCACCTAATATAGGAAAACTAACCTTGGTAATTTGACCTAAAAAGTAAATAGCTATGAGATTTTGAGTCACTGTGGTAGAATTAAACTAGAGTATTTTCTGAACAGTAATTTAAACATCAGGAACTGATGCAATTTTAAATTTGGTTTTGAAATGTATTCTTTTTTAGATATGGCTCTGGGGAATAACCTTAAACTAAGTGGTCACAAGATGAATCAACTTCAGATAAAGGGACAAATCAAGCTAGTGTTGCAACTAAGCTCTGTGATTTTGAAAGCAGAAGTTGTGGTGAATTCATGGGACTTATCAGTTAAATCATCTCCATTAAGAAGTTTAGGGATTTAAATGCAGAGTAAGTCTGTAACTTGCAGCTATGCAAGAGTGAAAAAAGAAAAAAAAAGAAAAAAACAGCTTTAGACTTACTGGGAAATAGAGAAAAGTGAGTTAACAGATCATTTTAATCTGCTAACCTACTTATCTGTGGTTCAGAATGCAATGAAATACTATTAGGGATGCCAAAAAGCAAACTGAGCCAATGCTCACAGCGAACTTCAAAGTAAATGACAAAAGGTGTTGAGATGTATGAAATAAAAGAGAACAAAGAAAGAAAATACAGATCAGCTGTATGGAAAGAAGGAAAAAGATCTTAATGATATGTCAACATTAACCCAAAACAGTTGAATACAATAAGGGACAAGTGTTATGTGGCAGCATCCAGTCTGGCATACCTGGGAAGATGCCTGAATTTGTTCTGTATTGAGTGGGGAGAGATGAGCACTAAGAATGGGATTTGTAGCACCAGAAAGTTGTAGGGTTAAGGCACGTGTGACACTGTTAAAAGAATATCAAAGGTGGTCTATAATGTTGTCTGTATCCTGTGGTTAAGCATCCAATTAAAGGCTACAGTAGGGTCCTAGTGAAGCCTGGATCAGTTCCGTGCTTAGCATGTACATAAATTATACAATGGGATATAGATGACTGGGTCACCACTTCGATGGCAAAATGGGGAAGAGGAATCAACAGAGAAAGCAGTAATCAGTTTTGAATAATGGTATATTAATTAAAACTGTCAGCAAAGAAGTGGAAGTCTCTTCATCAACTTGTGTATAATGAACCTCCCAGTTCCTGTGTAACTCCTGCAGACTATGTGACCAGTGGATTATGGAGCAACTGGGAGGGTGACACACTTCCTCCCCCAGCTTCCAATGCAAAGTTTGTGACTTCAGACATCAGGCCTCATCCTGTGGTCCAGCAAGTAGGGGGCTTAGTTGGATAACGAGAAAACTAACAACTAGTCTCACCTTTAAGTTTTTCTATATTGTATGTTGTCCAGCATAACAGGATGAAGAGCTGAAATTGTTTTAGTGTGAGGGACCATCTAAACCAAGACTGATGTAGAGAGTTAATGTTTGCATTATCTTTGTCCTTCAAAATCAGTAAAGTGGAAAAGCTTCCATTTGTTTTGCTCTCTAATCCTAATTAACATGAACACTTAGTGGGACACAGACTCCTTCTGAGATGTGCAAAGCTTGTTGGGATTCTGCAGGGCAATTTTAAGGCAAAAATGCTACACGGACTTCATAATTTCCAAATAAATGAGGAAATCAATACCTTCTGCCATACAGTGCAGAACCAATCTGTTCAGGATGCAGATCTAAGCTCTTTTTCCTGCAGCAATGGTTCAGTACCTCTGTATCTTTCAGGTTCCAAAAGGTGCTTGCACCATGACCATGCTGCTGGAAGCACTTCTTTCTCCCAGGGTCTTGAGAGAGTCATTGTCACTAGGACAATTTAACGCATTAAAAATTCATGCATCTCTAATGACTGGATCATCTGCAAAATCTCGTAATCTAATTTCCAAATGTTTCAAAGTAACAGAAGTTCCATTCTTTGCTGGAAAGAAAGAAAGAAAGAAAGAAAGAAAGAAAGAAAGAAAGAAAGAAAGAAAGAAAGAGAGAGAGAGAGAGAGAGAGAGAGAGAGAGAAAGAAAGAAAGAAAGAAAGAAAGAAAGAAAGAAAGAAAGAAAGAAAGAAAGAGAGAGAGAGAGAGAGAAAGAAAGAAAGAAAGAAGGAAGGAAGGAAGGAAGGAAGGAAGGAAGGAAGGAAGGAAGGAAGGAAGGAAGGAAGGAAGGAAGGAAGGAAGGAAGGAAGGAAGGAAGGAAGGAAGGAAGGAAGGAAGGAAGGAAGGAAGGAAGGAAGGAAGGAAGGAAGGAAGGAAGGAAGGAAGGAAGGAAGGAAGGAAGTCTTTCAGTTACCTCAGGGCTCATATGGAGATCAGGAGATCAACGTTTTTGCTAAAAAGTTTGACTTAACTTGTATTTGGAATCTTACACTTTGGGTTCCTGAAAATGGTATTTGCTTTAAAATATTTATCCCATGCGTTGCATGAAGATTCAAGCGGACAGAGTTCTTCCACTTGACAGGAAGTAGTACTACTCTCTACGTACAACACAAAGAACCCAACCCCTTTAAAAGGTCCCACTCTTGAAAACTTTGTTACAGTTTTGTTGAAAAATCTGTAATGGTTTTAACTCAAGCTTGTTACTAAGGTGTCAACCATTGGGTCTGTGGACAATAATGTAATGTATCTCACAAAGTATCATAGAATCACAGGCCTGGGTTGAAAAGGACAATGATCATCGAGTTTCAACCCCCCTGCTATGTGCAGGGTCACCAACCACCAGACCAGGCTGCCCAGAGCCACATCCAGCCTGGCCTTGAATGCCTCCAGGGATGGGGCATCCACAACCTCCTTGGGCAACCAGTTCCAGTGTGTCACCACCCTCTGGGTGAAAAAACTTCCTCCTAATATCTAACCTAAACCTCTCCTGTCTCAGTTTAAGACCATTCCCCCTTGTCCTATCACTATCCACCCTTGTAAACAACTGTATCCTCTCCTGTTTATACACTCCCTTCAAGTACTGGAATGCCACAGTGAGGTCTCACCAGAGCCTTCTTTTTCTCCAAGCTAAACAATCCAAGTTCCCTCAACCTATCCTCACAGGAGAGGTGCTCCAGCCCTCTGATCATCTTAGTGGCCCTCCTCTGGACCTGTTCCAAGAGCTCTACATGCTTCTTGTGCTGGGGGTCCCAGGCCTGGATGCAGTACTCCAGATGGGGCCTCACAAGAGCCAAGTAGAGGGGCACAATCACCTCCCTCTCCCTGCTGGCCACCCCTTTTTTAATCCAGCCCAAAATCCTGTATCCTATAGTCACCCAGAAGGATATGGACTAAGATCCTAAACCTACAAAAGTATATTGATTTTTTAGCAATTACACTGCAGTGCAATCAAGTCGATTGCCTTAATGGTAAGTATCAGCAATCACTATTGCTCATGTTTGGAAAGCCCACAGACTTAGTCATGCAGACATTTACACTGCATCATTTAAACTAACATAAGGCCCAGGCAACTCAGTACCTCTGCCAGTGTCAAATCCAGGGGATGTTGTTCTACCAGAGCTCTTCTGGGAAAGCATCCAAAGTCAATGTCTTATACAACCAAATGCGACAGGAAGAGGTAAGCTTATTAGGAATGTATTAATGCCACAAGCAAGAGCAGATAAAACAGAAAATAAAATTATCCTGTTCAGAGGCATACACAGTTCAGTGAAGCAGAGGTGAGTGATGTCGTCTTGCTTCCCACTAGCTAATTGTGTTAGCCAGTGCCATCAGACTTATATCATCTTAATGCAACTACATTACATTTTCAGGGCTCTTGTTTGCCTGGGCGTGTCCCTGCTTCTTTTATTTCTTCAGCCATTAGCAAGTGGCTCAACACTGGCACCTGAGCATCCATCAGCACCACTGAAAGTTGGTACAGAGAAACTTATGGGACAAAGAAGTCATTCTCCATATTTAATGGCCTTTACTGTCCCTTCCTGTCCATCTCTAACCAGCCTGCATCTTGGACACCCACTCTACCCTCATCTTCTCCAAAAACTGCAGTGGTAACATAATTCAGAGAGGCCTGATGACACGAGATGACTCACTAGTTGTCCTACTCCCATCTAGTTTCAGGCTAGCCTGTATGCAAAAGAAGGAAACACCATTCAGCATAGTCTGTGTCACCTAGATGGCATAGTCACCTCTTTGAAGCATCTCTTCTATTTATTTGTCACAGGGTTGCTTGTCTGTGTCCCTTACTGCCTGACGCTTGTATCTGTGCGCTAGTAGGCAGGGAGGTAGGAAGGGAGGAAGTACTATCCCACCCGATATGAGCTGAACACCTCATATCCCCCCAGCCAAGTGGCTGCATCCAGGCTACTTGCTGGGAACACTCTGTGGCAGCTCCCCACATGAGCCTGGCCTGGCTGGAATTTGGCACTGTCCTAATCCATGTCCCTGGCAATGCTTATTTTATTGGTACAGCAGTGTTGCTCTGTGGAGGCATCCCTTGGCAGGAGGGCATCAGGATACACGACCGTCTGTGTTAGCCATTCCCGGGAAAGGATGCAGACTGTTGCCCAGCCCACTTGCTTTGGGGAGGGAAAAATGCTTCCAGGATTCTTAGGAATGCATTCAGTTTGCCAGAGCTGGCAGTGGGGAAAGGTACCATCCCTGACAGAAGGGAAACTTTGCTTTCTCATGTCTGAGGAAAACAATCTTCATGGATTTGTCCTGGAAGAATACCAAAGCCTGGTTTTAGCAGAGAGCTGTACCTGAAACAGGCTGTGAGCTCATTCTGCAGTGAGGGTGAAACACAAGAGCAGCCTAGAGGCACTGCAGAGGGCCGAGATATGTCGTTTCATCCTTAGGGCTTTCTCATTAGGTGGTTATGTGTTGTGCTACCCATGTTACCTGGCTGCGTTGCCTAGGCTGAGCAGGCTGGAGCTGAAAGCCTCATATAAATAGCATATTTCATTCAGGAGTCTCCTGTGACGGGCAAAGCCAAGAATCAAATAATCACAGAATCACCAAGGTTGGAAAAGACCCACAGGATCACCCAATCCAACCATCCACCCATCACCAACAGTTCTCACTAAACCATGTCCCTCGACACAACGTCCAAACATTCCTTGAACACCTCCAGGGTTGGTGACTCCACAACCTCTCTGGGCAGCCCATTCCAGTGCCTGACCACTCTTTCAAAGAAGTAAGGCAAGGAGGCTTCACCGGACAATTTCCAAATCTTCCAGACTCCTGGCAGGCAAGACCTGACTGACCTTTTGTATGCCAAATTTCTGAGTCCTCTGCAGCAGTCTGAGCATAACAGTTGCCACGCTGTGAGGCTGGGAGCCTGCCAGGAGCATGGGATTGCCATTCTTCAGTGATGGTTGTAAGGATCTGGCATTTTCCCATGGCCTCAGTGAGCAGAATGGAAATTATCTATCTTGGCTATCAGCAATGATACCCGGCTTTTGCTGGACTGCAAAAGTGTCTTGCTGCTGATGGGCATTATTGCCCAAAGTTTTCCCTTCTCCTGGGTTCATTTCCATACCTCCAAGGATGTCTCCTCTGCCCTTCCGTAGTCTCAGCTCTTCTGGATTTGGAGCATCCAAAAAGAGAGGGACATCCAGGCCTCCTGGCAAAGCCAGGGATGGAGTGAAACACGTGGCTCAGGGCAGGGTGGAGTAGGGTGGCAAGAAGGTCCTGCCCCATGCCAGCATTTGGACAGACTAGGCCTGTAGGAGTGGGTTCAGTACAGCCTGCCCCTGCAGGGCTGCCAGAAAACCCCTGGGGAACAATATAGAAAGCTGATAGCCTACTGCTGCTCATTTTTCATATCATGGTTAAAAATACATGCGCATGAAGCATGTATTTAATGCTCAAGATGACAGTGTTTGGAGGAAGCTTTCTTTTCAAGCAAGTCCCCACCGAAGCGACACACATGAAAATCAGGCAGTTGGTCTGTATGTTCTGTGTGTGGGCACAGCAGGAACAAGTGACTCATTACCCTGTAATTCCTCAGGAAAAAAAAAATAGTACTTGTGTTCAATTATATAATAAATATTTTTACTTTCTGGGGTGTTTCACATGTTAGATCTGGATTTGGGCAGGAGAGGAAACCAGCCACAGAAGCAATTGTGTGTAGGCTGCTTAGGGCAGTGGCTGGGTCTATATCTATGTAAGAATATGTGCAGTGCATGCTTTTGATCTTGATTGTATCCTCTGACTAATACAGCAATGCACGTATATCATCTTAAAAATCTGCTTACGGTAAAAATACAAAGGTGAATTATTCCAGTAACTGTGCAGATGTTACTGATAATTTGTTTTAATGTGAAAGAACGTGAACAAAGCAGAACTTTTACTTTCAAAGAAACAACAAAACGGGAAAAACCCAAATACTGTGCTAAATTTCAAAAGCAGAAACTCTCCAGGGAAGGAAAAATCTAAAGTCTGAGGATGCAGAGTAGAAAAGTAAGTACTAAAAACTATGGGAAAAGATACTGTTACTACTACATTCATTAGAAAAAGTCTTGTTCTGAACACACTCCATAAAATACCAAAGCTTTATATTCCAGCAACAAATAAGAAACATAAATGAGACCAGAATTGTTGAATTACATTATACACTGCTTCATTTAAGCTTTTAGTTAGTTATGTCTTTGGCCTGTAAAGTGCCAAAAATTGCTTTACAAGATCAGAAAGAGTGAAAACCTTTAAACCAGATACTGCCTAAATCCAATGATAAATACAGTAGTCTTGGTCTGAAAAGCCACCATCCTGTTTGACATTTTGCCTTCTTTTTTCTTCCTGGTCACTCAGAGCCTTTCTTCCTTGCAGTCCTACTCAGGACAACAGTGTGCAGAACATTCCATGCTGGAAGAGGTATGATAAGCCCTCAGGGTTGAGTTAGAGGCTCATCGGGATAAGGTAGGAATATCTTCCATGTGCCATCCCATTTTGGCTGAGAAAAAATGTACCCACAAGTTTTGGATGCACTGGTTGGAGTCAGTTTAAAAAGAATGCATGAATTGATAGCCTTAGAGGAGCTGAGAAACAATGTCTGCAAGTCATGGAAAAGGCATGTTGATAAAAAGACAAGTAGTGATAAATTCAAGTGTGAGCCCAGAGAAACAAGCGCAGTGAGAGATTGATTTGGGCCTAGTAAAATCTAAATGAAAAACTTCATGCCTTACAAATTCTGGGGACAGGCAGATGTGCACTATCTGGTGCTGAGTCAGCATGGAAAGAAAGAGAGGAAAAGACATACCAAATAGAAAAACTTTTCTGAAGGTCCCTCAGATTAGAGTTTTCTTTAAGTACACTACAGAATGCTCAGATCACAGTCTTTTATGGAAACAAAAATAATTCTGGCAATGCAATTTGGTCTGAATTCACTAAATTGTATTTAAAAAATCCACTTTGAGAAAATCAGCAGAGGACAAATCATAGAATCATAGAATCACCAAGGTTGGAAAAGACCCACAGGATCACCCAGTCCAACCATCCACCCATCACCAACAGTCCTCACTAAACCATGTCCCTCAACACAACGTCCAAATGTTCCTTGAACACCTCCAGGGTCAGTGACTCCACCACCTCTGTGGGCAGCCCGTTCCAGTGCCTCCTTTCCTTGTCCAGTGACAAAGAAAATATTATTCTTAATGTTAAAGAAAAATGGTTTTAATTGTTTATATAAAATAACTTGTCCAGTCTGGAATTTATTTTATGATTAAAAATATAAAGTGCTCAGATGCATAAGCTGGAAAAAAAAAGCTTTCTCCAACTCCAAATTAACCTTTTCTGCGCAATTAGCATCAAGTCAAAAAAAGACTCATTCACATAGGTTTACCAATCCATCTTACCACCAAAAGAGCAGCTCTCTTCCATCTCCCTCACAGCTTTGACTCTCTATCTTCTGTCATTTATTGTTATTTAATTGTGCTGCCATTCACGCAAGCCAGGGCTGAACTGTGCTGGTTGCTGCATGACTAGGTAGCAAAACCTTTAAATTTACTGTTTCGGTAAAGAAACTTTTTAGATAGGAGACATAAATAGAAAGAATTTAATCAAATCTTTATCACAGTGTAGTCAACTAGAAAAAATAATGGTTGCCATGGCAGCTAAAATTTCCCTATTCAAGCACTGGGTGCTGTGATAGTTCACTGGTCAAGTCACAAACTTGACAGTCTGCTACTACAGATTTTGTCTCTGGCCTTAGGAATGTATGGTAGGTTTCTTTCTTCTCTACTTGTTCAGCTGCCACCAAGCTTAGGTGTGGTTTTGTGTCTGCGTGGTTGTTTTCCTTTTTAAGTTGAAATCTGATGAAGGACTGTCCATATTGCTTACATTTGTACAAGTTGTGTCTTCCCTACATATGCAGTCTACATAATGCTTTTAGCATCAGGTTCTACTAGGATGTGCCTAGCCTAAGCATTCAGCTTTATGATCTATTACAGTTCTCAGCTTGAAGTAAAACACCAAGCTTGTTACTCGCTACTGTAAGGCAGTCTCAGCAGAAACTTCAGTGCATTTATGGAATTAGGCTGTTTCATATCACCACTTTGTTGATGGGTTGTTTTTTTCTTTGTGGTGAAGGTAGCAAGGGCTGTATCTGTATGTTTCTTTTGTAGCGTTGTCACACCTTTAAGGAAGGATCAGTTATCTGAAATGTCACCTGGTTTGTATAGAAGCGCCAACATGTGGCACATCCGAGCTGGATTCCCAGCAGCTTGAACTCCTTCTGAGTGTGAGCTGCAGGGATGCTTGGTGATGTATTTCATCTTTGGACTTATCTGAAATCTGAAGGGTTATACAAAGAGTGGGAACAGGCTTTGGAGCCTACAGGGAACCCAGTATGTTCCTTTTTTTTTTTTTTTTTCCCCCCAAGTCCTTTTTCTCTTGTTTACATCTTCTGCCTCTCTCTAATTTATGCACTGGCAAGTCCAACAAAGCAACTGAGTGTAGCGAGTCACTCCCACTCAACAGAAACTCTGAAGGAGGAAGTGGACAGCACTTACCTATTTCACATACTCAGAAAGATTCCAGCACAGAAATTACTAAGGCCATGGTCTTCTTGTTCTGGGTGGGCCTTTTTCCTTCAAAGAAAGGAAGTAGGAAATATCAGGAAATCACATTCTTAGAAAATTACTAAGGGAAAATCTCTTTTTTTTTTTTACAAGTTAAATGACTCATTCAAAGGTTCATTACTTATTATGTAGAACAAAAGCTGGCAAGGTTATTCTTACTCTTTTTTCTTTCTTTCTTTTTTTAGATAATGTAGCTCCTGGGAATCCTTCTTCTGAAGCAGAAGCACTATACCAGTACTGGACAATTAAAGAATGAAAAGGACAATCAAACCCCAAAGGAGCTCAGCATCTTAATATGAAGACAGTGATTTACCATATTTCTCTGCCTAATCCTCTCGAAAACTCTGTATTATAATGGTTACCTGGTAGCAAAATGATGGCTAGGGTTCTCTAAGGTTTTTTACTCTCTGTTTGCTGGTAGTAGTAAATAGAGATGAGAGCTGAGAAGGAAGAGCCACCAGCATAGGTGCTAAATTGCTGCTAATAGGGAATGCAAAAAGATTCTATTTACATTGTTAGCAGTCTGGTAGGTTCATGGAAAATTAATTCAGAGCTTTCTGTTGGGAATGATAATCCTGGTGCTGCTCGCACTTAGGAGATGGGAAGCCTTGATATTTCCTTTTCGTTGCTGCAAGAGAGAAGAGCTGTACTTTATGCATCTCCTCTGACGATGCCACAGAGTGGTACTTTCTGTGTCAGGAAGGATGACAGTACAACAGTTTGGTGCTGTGGAGTATATTTAGAAGGTTATAAAATGCATTTAGCCACGGAAACAGAACTACAGCTATGACTACTGATAAAGCCTAAAGCTGTCTCATGCACAGCAATCTAAGCCTATAAATATACAGAGAAATTTATCCCACCTATTCCTGTCTGCTTCAGTCACAATTGAAGGGATTTTAAGAGTTTTCTCTCCATCAGACTGATCTTGAATTTCAGTTGTTGCTGGGACCTGAAGCATCCACTGTGCTTGTTGGACAAAGCAGGTTATTCCATACTTCACCATCTGCTGTCATCTTAATGCTTGACACAACCGTCCTTCCCTGTCCCCTTCCCATGGTTAACCTCACCTCTCTTATTTTATCATGCTCAGTCTTCTACTCTCCTTCCTCATTATCCTTGCTTCTCTCTCTGGCACCACTTCAGCCTCACATGCTCCCTCAGGCCTTGAAGCATACTTGCCTCAGCCCTTCTGTTCTTTTTCTCAGTGGTTCACCTAGCAGTCCTTCTTCCACTGCTGTTCATCTTACGCTGATATTTCTAATTTCATGGTTACTTCTGCTTGTGCTGTGTCTGGAACTACCACTCTTCTTCTGAAAACTTCTGCAGCCTTTTTATATCTTTCTGGCCCAGGCCATCAGAATGAATACACAGACAGAGGATTTTCTTGGTGAAATCAGAATTGTATAGTACAGACAAGGGCAATAATGAAGAAAAAAATTAAAATGTATAATGTGTACATAGCCACAGTAGCCTTAGCATGGCAGCTTAAGAGCAAGAGTAGGCAGTGGATATGCATATATCTGACCAGTGCAAGTCATGACATGGATGTGCCACAACTGATGCCATGGCATTCTTCTCTCTTTTACATTTACTTCTTTACTTTTCTCTCTCTGGGCTACACCTACTCCATGCACTTGGATGGGAAGCTCTGGGCCCATAGGAAATACCATGAAGTGCAGAATACAAGATGCATGTCCCCATGGTAACACAGAGTGCTATGTACACATCTCTGTGCGGTCTGTTCTCTGCTCCACCCTCCATAAATTATCATTAAAAGCAAGGTCTCAGTTTTTGCCCTCCAAGTGCACTGTTGCTAGTTCTTGGATGTCTAAATAAATGACTAAAACTCTGAGATAAAGACCAACATAAACATCTTCCCACCACAGAGGAAGTAGAACAGCAAGCCTCCCTGTGCGGAAGACAAAATTTTCTACCTTTGTTTGGGGCTGAGAAACAAATAGTCATGATATGGGAGCGCTACAGAAGAGCTCTCTGCCTTCTGCTCTAGCTGCAATATATATTACTTCAGCTTTCTTTTCCTTAACCTAAACACAGCTGCGGACATACTAGCCTGAAGCTACGCTAAATCAAAACAGATTGAGAGTAAGAATAAACTACACTTGACATGTGTTAGTCATAGTACTTAATACATGGATAGAAGATACTCAGATGCATCAGTGATTAGGATGTGGTAAGAATCTACACACAGAGAAACGGTTTGTATGTAAATATCCTTGATGCTGTGTATGTGTGTGTGTATGTACATGCACATATATACACACACATAAATATATACGAATATGCATAGATGTTTGTACTATTTTGGATTAAATAAACAATTGTAAAGTAACCCAAGTAAAGAAGGAATTTAGCACAAATACAGTGCAATAATCACATTACAAATCTTATAAAGTAAAATTCTGATTCACGAAATGCATTTGATTCAGAAAAAAATTCCTGCTGTCTTGCTATCTAGTCCATGCTTGCTTGCAGTACTTAAAATATCAGGATGTCAAGAAACAATTAATGAAGAAGAGCCTTGCCCAGTAGTGCATGCTTAGGTAAGGAGGTTATGTGGGCCATGGAAGTATGGACAACAAAAATAAATTCTCGGTTGCTTTGCGTTGGCAGGTAACTGGTGGTCTGCACAGAACTGTACCATGAAGTGTCAGAGTAACTTCTGTTCCTCTGCAGAATCCTGGTGCCTCAGAAAAGCTGGAATTTCTGTATTTCTGGAATTCAGCCACAAATCCAGGCCATGGACCAGCATGTTGTGGTCCCTGGTGAAGCTGCGGAGAACTAAGGAAGGACAAGTAATAACAGTGTTGACAGAATATGTTTGCTAAAGCTGAGAGTTAACACTGTTTGTGTTCTGATGGTAAGTACCTCGTATCCAGGTCAGTTGTGACATATTTTGAAGACAGATTGTGTTTTTATATGCCCCTAATTGGCTGTCATCTCATCTCCTGACATATCTACACTCTGCTGGCCTTAGCTTATTTCTGGAAATACCTTTTCCCCTCTTCATCTGTCAATAGCTTTCCAGAAAAGTACTGAGAACCAAATAAGCCATCCTCTCCTGCCTCAGTAGAAAAATAAATAACTATTAAACACAGAGACATTTTTTTATTCTTTTACTGTCTTTAGCATCTTGCTAGAATGGGTGATCATCTGTGCTTGTATCTAAAGATAATGGTGTGTGCATGCAGCTGTATTTGACCTGGCACTGTAAGGTTTAATTAAAGGTAGAAGTCAAGTTCTCAGTGTGCAGCATGAATGCGCTCCATTTACTATTAAAACTTATTTGAGTGTTTTAGTTTGTGAACGTCTAAAAACTATTTGACCTGGCAGTATTCCAGTTATTCTCGAGCTTCATCCAGGACGCTGGATGACAATAAAGGCTGTTCAGAAAAAGAAAAGAAATAATAATAAAAAGAATTAAAAAAAGGTATATATATTTTAGGTTATTTGAGGAAAGTGTATAGACTGAAGATCTCGGCTGGAACCATCTTCAGTTTCTCTTTTGAGGTCAGAGGTTTTGTCTCATAAGGAGAGAAATTATCTTAATTACGTCCAACATCACATCATAGTTGATAACATCCAGTAGGGTAAAAGCCACATCTGTGCCTTTGAATTTAAGCAAGCTTTTCTATGACTTTGCATTAGGGAAAGAAAAATCTCAAATCTATGTGTTAACTTACAGACTTGTCTGTCTGTCTTGCCCTCTGTCCCTTCGCTATTGGCAAAAACAAGTTTCTTAAACTTAAGCCTAGCAGTACTGTATGAAATACAATCAGGATCCAGGTGATTGTGACAATAACTGCTCATTCTGGAAAGCAACTCATGTACCTTTTCTTCTGGAACTTGCTAATTATTCGTGTTATTACTAGAAATAAATGAATTATTTCAGGCAGACAGGCAGTTCTGTTTGGCCATCTGTACATTTTCCTTATTTTAATTTTAGCATGGAGGCTAAGTGGCAACAAGAATAACCTGAAAAGTTTGGGATACAATAATGGATCTGCTGACTGATTTGTTGTGTGACTTGTAAATGCATGACTGCTCGCCATCTGCTTTTTCCTCCTTTAGGCAAGTGACAACTTCCATGCTTCCACTTTGGTCTCTCTCCTCTCCTCTTGCCCACTTAGGTTGACACTGAATGAAAGGGATCTGGACGGGCTGGATAGCTGTCCTGAGGCCAGTGGGATGAAGTTCAACAAGACCAAGTGCCAAGTCCTGCACTTTGGCCACAACAACTCCATCCAGCACTACATGCTACAGGCTTGGGGCAGAGTGGATGGAAGATCGTGTAGAGGAAACGGGGGCACAGGTCAATGGTTGGCTGAATGTGAGCCAGCAGTGTGCCCAGGTGGCCAAGAAGGCCAATGGCATCCTAGCTTGTATCAGAAATAGTGTTGCCAGCAGGAGCAGAAAGTGATTATCTGTACTCAGTTCTGGTGAAGCTGCACCTTGAGTGCTGTGTTCAGTTTTGGGCCCCTCACTGTGAGAAAGACATTGAGGTCCTGGAGTATATGTTCAGAGAAGGGCAACGAAGCTGTTGAGAGGTCTGGAGCACAAATCTTATGAGGGGAGGCTGAGGGAACTGGGACTGTTTAATCTGGAGAAGAGGAAGCACAGGGGAGACCTTATCAGTCTCTATAACTACCTGAAGGGAGGTAGTGGTGAGGTGGGTGTCGGCCTCTTCTCCTATATAGCAATGATAGGACTAGAGGGAATGGCCTCAAGCTGCACCAGGGGAAATTCAGGCTGAACATTAGGCATGCTTCTTCTCCTTCTCTGAAACAGTGGTCAGATGCTGGAACGGGCTACCCAGGGATGTGGTGGAGTCACCAACTCTGGAAATGTTTAAGAAATGTTTAGATGTTGTACTGAGGGACATGGCTTAGTGGGCAACATTGGTGATAGGTAGACAGTTGGACTAGATGATCTTGGAGGTCTTTTCTAAGCTCAATGATTTGATGATTCTGAAGAGTTCATGCAACGGAAAGCCCATTCATCTAAATAAACGTTGAGAAGGCAAGATAGTTCTGTAATCAAGAAAAACATTGAAAGAAGCATAAGGCAAATGTTTACTACTAGCTTATTACACCTTAGTCACTTTTGAAAACAGCTTTTTTAATAGAAACCACTGGAATTTTGGTTGGGTTTTTTTTTGTGTGTGTGTGTGTTTTTTGTTTTTTTTTTTTCTTTTTCCAGTGTTGTATAGCCCAAAAGCTACTGGGAAAAAAAAAAAAAAACACAAAAAAGAAAACAATCATCCAAAAAAAAAAAAACCCACAAAAAAGAAAACAATCATCCAAAAAAAAAAAAAAAAAACCCACAAAAAAGAAAACAATCATCCAAAAAAAAAAAAAAAAAAACAACCCAAGACAAAACTCATGTCCAAGATCCTCATTTGTACAACAACAGCATTATATCACTGAAACCAGACTTACATGAAATGAAGTGGAGGTCTACATCCAAGCTCTGAGTTTCTAAAAGTAATTTCCCTCTTTGTTGTGCAGAAGTCATAGTAACACCCTGGGAATCTTGCCTAGTCAAATAAGTCCATGGACAGCAGCATTCATAGAAAATACAGGTGTCAAGAGGCCAGCTAGCCTACTTCCTACCCTTGGACTGCGTAACTTAGGTCACGACAGATTAATCTAATCTGGTTTTTCGAATGTCAAGGATGGGAAGTCTACTTTCCCTGTGCTATTAGTCACAGGCTACACAATACTCACAGAAGTTTGTTTTCTGTTTCCTGACTCACCCTTGCCCTGAAACTAGTTTAGTATATTTTTTCTGATACTGTAATTCACCGTTGCTGGGAGATTATCCTGGGCTGTGCTGGCTAGTATTAAACTAGAAAAGCAAGAGGTCAGGTTAGGAAGAAGGCAAATAAAGGTCAAAAATCTCTATCCACTGCTATGATGTGGAAAATATAAAGATTTTGCTCCTCAGAAGCTGTATTACCAATATTAGAAATATGAGTTAGGAAAAGAGAAGACTTGAAAATGTAATGAATACAAGCAGAAAGTTTGATGTCTATTACACGGTGAAACTGGAACAGTAACGTAAGCTCTTAACTGCTTAGGAAGGGATAAAAGAGAGATGCGTAGCTCAGAACAGCAGTACTGTGATCAAGGCTAACAATACACCTTAGTCAGTATTCTAACTATAAGCACAAGGAGCTGTTGATGAAAGCCTGCTGCAAGCTCATCTAGACCATCCTACAGTTAACACTCTTTAAGTATCTGCATTGTCCAGAGAAGGGCAACTAGGCTAGTGAAGGGCTTGGAAAATCAGCCCTATGAGGAGAGGCTGAGGGAGCTGGGGCTGTTTAGTCTGGGGAAGAGGAGGCTGAGGGGAGACCTTATTACTCTCTTCCAGTACCTGAAAGGTGTCTACGGTGAGAGCAGGGTAGGTCTCTTCTCACTGGTGACAGGTGACAAGACGAGGGGAAATGGCCTCAAGTTGCGCCAAGGTAAGTTTAGGTTGGATGTTAGGGAACACTTCTTTACAGAAAGGGTGGTTAAACACTGGAATAGGGTCCCCAGGGAGGTGGTTGAGTCACCGTCCCTGGATGTGTTTAAGAGCCGTTTGGATGTGGTGCTCAGAGATATGATTTAGCAGAGGGTTGCTAGAGTTAGGGTACTATGGTTAGGCTGCGGTTGGACTTGGATGATCTTTGAGGTCCTTTCCAACCTGAGTAATTCTATGATTCTATGAATTACTAAGAGAAAACTGTTAGTTGAAACTTATGAGAGGTAGGTGTACCAATTACAACTTTTAAGTACAGCCTTTTCTGCTACTTTTCTATTGCATCAACATTTTAATTTAATAGAAAGTAACTTGCATCCTATCTTAGCAGATAATCGACTGGAACTACTATTTGCTGTTTACACTATTTTGTGTAAAGCAAATAATCAGACAGCCGAACACTGAAAGAACTAAACTATGAAACTAACACAAATCCTGTGCGAGTATGTGTGACGTTTAGGCAGAAAAATGTGAATAAAAATTAAAAGCTCTTTACAAGAAATTCTAATAGCCAAAATAACCTTAATGTTGCAGTCGAAGATGGAGAGGGCTCTGGCTTAAAAGCCAGATGGATTCAGTAGTAAAGATAGTAAGGGTGGGATTCAGTGGCCCAGCAGAGGTGCCTCATGCCATTTGGAAGGCACCTAAGACATCACTATTTGACTGGTAGATTTTCCACAACTAATGGAAGGCCTAGACTGTTCTGGAATGGTAAGTGAAATACCTTACCATACCCAAAATAGAAGTAGCCATCTATGTTTGTGCATCATAATTTCAGAACAATGAATAAGTTAATTGGTATAAGCTATAAAATTAGAGATTTGGGGAAAATACAGATGGCTAGGAGAGTAACAGGAAGAAATAAGAAGAGCATTGGTACGAAACACTGACAACCAGGTGGCAATAGCAGAATCATGCATGATTCTGCAGTTTTACATTCCTGCGATGTAGCTGAAGAGGAACAGGGTGATATGTCTTTATTGCAAAAGAAGGAGAATCCATTCTCCAGCATATACGTCAGCAACATGATGAGTCAGGCCACAGACTGAAGAGTGACAAGCTGGGCTTCCTGCCAGTGGACTGCCTCTTTCTTGTTTGTGGCATGGCAAGAAACAAGGCTAGCTGATTGGCTTGTCAGGCAGGCATAGAGTGCATTTCTGTCTGGCTTCCTTCAAAAAAATTA
Organism: Gallus gallus; assembly: GCF_016699485.2. Taxonomy (NCBI): domain Eukaryota; kingdom Metazoa; phylum Chordata; class Aves; order Galliformes; family Phasianidae; genus Gallus; species Gallus gallus. The sequence goes on from NC_052532.1 coordinate 146,115,075, forward strand.
AACAATACACTGTTGTAAAGCCTTCACATTCTGCTGTTGTAGCTTGTCTTTGGGGAGCTATTCCATCAGGTGTCTTTCAAACAGCTTTGGAAATGTTTCTGTCCTTACTGCCTCACTGATACCATGTAGTGCTCAGCAAATTCTTTACCCAGATTTTTCAAACACACTCCAGCACGTCCTCTTGGTGTTCTGGATACCTGCCTTGAGGCTCTGGGGAGCTAGTTGCAGAAACTGATCAGTGCTGAAATCAATGGGAACTTGCCCAAACATGAAAGGTTCTAGTGCTACATCCTCGGAAATAATAAGCTTTAGGTTCCTATTGCATAATCAGAATCAGCGCCTATATTTCAGCTAAGATCCACATGCTTTTATTCACCATTTGGAAATTAAACCACCCAATAGTGCCATGAGGGCTTTGTGAAAAGCAGATGTTTGTTAACCACTTGTACTCAAGTGGTGAGCACCACTGAACGCACACATGAAGAAACTTGTCTGGCTGGAAGCATTCAGAACAAGAGAGCAGATCAAAGAGGGCTGAAGGCTGCACATCATACAGGTGTTCATTTAGCAAGCATTGTTCTCTTTGTGCACTGAAGAAACAGGGAGCCTTATGTGTCTATCTGATTGTGACATCTGCTGTGAAACTAATTGATTACCCCAGTGCAATATATATGACTAATAGGTGTAATCTAGATGCCACCAGCTTAGTTTGGCTATTACCTTATTTGAGCAGCTGGCTTTGCTACACTGATATTATAGATTTATTAAGTCGTACCTTAGTTTGTTTATATATCTTGCACTTTCAATGTTCTGAGTATTGTGCTACCATAGCAAAACATTCAATAGATAGATTGGCAGTTGCTTTTCTTTTCCCCTAAAATAGAATGGAGATTATAAATTCCATTATTGTGCTATTTTTCCTCCTCCCTGTGTGCAGCCTCAGATTTTCTTGAGCATCTCTTGCTGTTTTAATTGCTACCTAACTCTGTGTTACTGCATCAATTTCTACTGGTTACTTGCCTACTCAGCAGGTAGAGTTACCAACTCATTTATCTTTCGGGATGTTCTTTTCCTCTTGAATTTTATTTTAATTCTCCTTGCTTGTTAAATCTCTACTCCAACCTTTCTGGAGTGTTTTGCTTTGGACGTTGAAGTCAACACCTGTATTTATTTTAAAATTCAGTAGTGTCAACATTTGTTACTGATGATGCTGGCAAAGAATTTTACTTCTTAAGGTTTCTTCTTTGCCCTTTTTCTGCCATTACAATGATCTTGGATATAATTACTTTGATATTTTACTTTAATACTGCTAACTGTATTCCTTTAAAAAAAAATTACTTGTTCATAACCAGTTGTTCTAGTCCAAACTAAGAAATGTTTGGATAATCTTTCATTGCAATATTACTGGCCTGGTACTTTATTTCACAAAGGTAATACTTCAGGAGTAGAAGCCAGTTTTAAGATTTACATCCTTCTTTCTCTCTCTACCTGAAATTATGGGATTTCCATTGGGTTGTCACACCTTTAATTCTCTTATGAAGATCTGGTTGGACAAACTTGCTCTGCAAAAATCCAAACCTGCCAGAGTTTGCTGATGGGCAGAGTTTATATGTTTTGGGAGACCTGGGAATACATGAGTAGTATTTTCTTAAAGCCTGTCCTTTCAAATTACCACAGTATTTCCTTATGCTAATTTGCAAGGGTCTATAGACAGTTGTTGAAAAACACATGGTTTATTGCTTGTAAAACTCTGTGGCATGCTGTATATGCTCAGTGTGTTCTGCTGCCAGTTTTGTCTATGCTTACTGACAGCAAGCTTAAGCTTGATTTGTTTGGCTTGTGGTTGTTATGACATTCTTGAGCATGAACTGATGTGCTTTCTTCAGTAATACTGTACAGCCCAGATCCTGTCTTTCCTTTATAACAACGTGTGGACTATATTAACGGTCTGAGGTCTGATGCCAGCCCTTTTAATTTTTTCACTGATAAGGCATTTTAGTAGGAAAAGATAGGGCTGGGTGCTTCTGAGGGCAAAAGATAAACAAGGAGAACCTATGTATAGTGCTAGTCTTGCAGCTGGCTCAGCTGGTGGGGGAAGCAGTCTAGCAGGCTAGAGTTGAGATTAGTTGCACCAGGTCTAGTTGGAGGCCAGTAACTAGTGGTGTGTCCCAGGGGTCAGTGCTGCAGTGGATGAGACACCAGGGGGCTGTGCTGCCATCTGTAGGGACCTGGGTGAGATGGTGAAATGAGCTGACAGGAACCTCGTGAAGCTCAACAAGAAATGCAAAGTCCTGAATGTGGAGAGGAACAAATCCATGCACCAGAACATGATGGGGGCCACTCATCTGAAGTGAGAAGCTGGACATGAGCCAGCAGTGTGCGCTTGCAGCCCAGCAGGCCATCTATATCCTGGGCTGCATTAAAAGAGGAGCAGCCAGCAGGGAGAGGGAGGTGATTGTCCCCATCTACTCCGTTCTTGTGAGGCCCCATCTGGAGTACTGCGTCCAGGCCTGGTACCCCCAGCAGAAGAAGCATGTAGAGCTCTGGGAATGGGTCCAGAGGAGGGCCACTAAGATGATCAGAGGGCTGGAGCACCTCTCCTATGGAGAAAGGTTGAGAGAACTGGGCTTGATTAGCTTGGAGAAGAGAAGGCTCTGGGAAGACCTCATTGTGGCCTTCCACTACTTGAAGGAAGCATATAAACAGGAGGGGGAGTGACTGTTTACATGGACTGATACAGATAGGACAAGTGGGAATGGTTTTTAACTAAGACAGGAGAGATTCAGGTTACATACTAGGAGGAAGTTTTTTCACTCAGATGGCAGTGACATGCTGGAACAGGTTGCCCAGGGAGGTTGTGGATGCCCCATCCCTGGAGGCACTCAAGGCCAGGCTGGATGTGGCTCTGGGCAGCCTGGTCTGGTGGTTGGTGGCCCTGCCCACATCAAGGGGGTTGTAACTGGATGATCTTTGAGGTCCTTTTCAATCCAGGCCATTCTATGATTTGTGAAGCAGCTTGGAAGTAAAAGGACTTGGGGGTCCTGGTGGACACCAAGTTGCATGCGAGTTAACAGTGCGGCCTTCCTACAAGGCTAACAACATTCTGGGAGGAATTAGGAAAAGTACTGTTAGCAGGTCGAGGGAGGTGACCTCTACTCAGCACTGGGTGAGGCCACACCTGGATTGCTGGATTAAGTTCTGGGCTCTCCAGTATAAGAGACAAGAACGTACTGGCAAGAGTCTAGTAAGAGCCAAAAATGAACAAAGGGCAGGAACAACTGCCCTGTGGGGAAAGGCCAAGAGAGACTGGATTATCTAGCTTGGAGAAGAAAAAGCTCAGGGGGTCATATCCACGCGTATGTGCTGCGCAGGTGATGGAACACTGGCACAGACTGTGGGGTCTCCATCCCAGACCTCTCCAGAAGCCGCCTGGCCATGGGCCTGGGCACCCTGCTCTGGGTGGTACTGCTGGACCAGGGGCTGGGACACAGGGACACAGAGACACAGAGGGCCCTGCCTGCCTCAGCCAGCCTGAGACTGCAGAGACACTACAGCATGCTGGAAATCCATTCAAATAATTATTTTTGTAATGGAGACAAAAAGTTATTTTGCTATCTTTGGATACGCGCACTACATTCTCATCTTGTTAGGCCTCTGTCAATTTACTTCTTCCAGTCACAGCCCCTGTGGCAGGCCATTGGCTGGCCGTACTGGAAAAGAGTACAGTGCTCACTCAGTAACAATGAAAGTGCTGAATTTTTGAGAATTACTCCAAGGACTATTGTGATGCACCACCTTGTGGAATTACAGAACTGTTAAGAATCACTCCACTCTCCTAAACACTGTCAAACTTGAACTACAGACAGCATCAGTGAGCTGTTGCCTCAGACCAGTCTGGCTCATCTCAAGCCCCTGCCATTGTAGTCCTGAACTGAGGTGAAAATGAGTGCTTCTGGTGGGGTTTAGCCCAGTGAGATCATTCAGAGGGACCTGGACAGGCTGGATCAATGGGCTACAGTCAACTGTATGAGCTTCAACAAGACCAAGAGCTAAGTCCTGTGCTTTGATCAAAACAACCCCATGCATCACTGCACCTTGATTGCTGTGTTCAGTTTTAGGCTCCTCGCTTCAAGAAAGACATTGAGGTCCTGGAGAGTGTCCAGAGAAGGGCAACAAAGCTGTGAGGGGTCTGTAGCACAAGTCTTGTGAGGAGCAGCTGAGGGAACTGGGATTGTTCAGTCTGGAAAAGAGGAGGCTCAGGGGAGACCTTATTGCTCTCTACAACTACCTGAAGGGAGGTTGTAGTGAGATGGGGGTCAGCGTCTTCTCCCAGGTAACAGTGATAGAATGAGAGGGATCGGCCTGAAATTGTGCCAGGGGAGGTTCAGGCTGGCTATTAGGAAAAAAGTGCTGAGTCACCGTGCCTGGATGTGACATGTAGTTGTGACGCTGAGGGACAGGGCTAGCGGGCATGGTGGTAATGGGTTGACGGTTGGACTAGATGATCTTAGTGGTCTTCTCCAACTGTAATGAATCTCTGATTCTGTGATTCAGGTGGCCTTGCTCCGGGCCCAGGAGGTGTTTTTCTCCCTCCTATGGTACCACCGGCACTGTGAGGACGCAAGGCATTTCACCAGCAGCAGTTTAATCAGCACACGCGGACCAGCGCCGGCAGCACGAGCCTCAGACAGGGCAGTATCTCCCCGCTGCAGCCTGGCAAACGCGGCGACCTCGGGAACACAGTACAAACTACAGCCGGCTTCGAGCCTTTCTTCGAACCTTGTGGGTCATACAGGGGTCTCCCACCGCGGGCAGAAGGGAGCGGAGCCGGGCCCACGCTGCGGGACCAAGAGCCGCCCGGAAGGGCACGGCGGTCCCTCTCAGTCCGCTCCTTCCCCTCGTTGCTGCCGGTAACTGCCGGCCGCGGCCTGCGCGCGGGGAGCCGGGCCGACAGGAGGCGTCCTGCGGGGCGGGCTGGGGCGGGAGTGCCGGCTGTCCCGGAAACAGCACCGACCGGCGGCACAGCGGCGGCGGCTGCCGCGGTGGGAAGTCGCCTGGAGTCGTGTGCTGCCGCCGGCGGGCTGGAGCGGCGCGGGGCGGCACAGAGCGGCGGGCGGTATGGAAGCGGTGCCCCGCGAGGAGAAACCCAACCCGCTGCGGGATGCCAATCTCTGCTCCCGGCTCTTCTTCTGGTGAGCGCCGGGCACGCGGCCGACCCGCGGTGATGCTGAGCCCCGGCCACGCGGCGCGGGGAGGGATGGGTCCGCTCGGCCCCCCCGAGGCTCGGGGCGGTGGGGCGGCCCGGGCAGACCCCGCGCGCAGGTGGCTCCGGCGGGGGCGACCGAGGCGGAGCGAGGTCATCCGAGGTGAACGCGGCAGCGGGTGGCGGCGCCGCCCGGGGGAAGCCGCCTGGCGGCCGCGTCCCGGGGGCCTCCCGCGAGCACCGCCGCCCGCACTCGGCGGGCGCGGCCCCACGGCTCTGCTGCCGCACGTGGGGCGACCGCGGGGCCGACGAGCAGCGCGCTCCGCCTGCTCCTCGTCCGCCGGCACCGCGCCGCCGCTCCGGTCACGTAACGGGCCGTGGGCCGGCATCTCCCGCCGCTCTCTTTCACTGTGCGGGGCTTCCCTTCCACCCTTCGGCCAGGCTGTGTCTGAAACTGCGCGGTGTGCGGAGCTTGCTGGTGAAGGGGGCTGCTGGCTGAAGGCCTCAGGTGTGGCGGAGCGAAGATGGGGTGCCGCCGGGTCGCCAGGAACTGGTCGGGGCCGGATGGCCCCTGCGGCAAAGGCGGTGCTCGTGTTAGCGGGGACCTCGTAACACGTGTAATAGAACAGCGAGGAGTTGCTTCCCGACAGTTTTATTGCTTTGAAAGGCGCTAGGGAAGGACACGCAAGGTGAAATGGAAGAGCACCAAGTCGTCTGTCAGGGCAGATCCCTTTGGAAGAGAGCCGGCGGCTCTCCGAGCCCAGAGCACGTGTAGGAGAGGAGGGTGAGAGCGGAGCACTCAGTTCTGCAATGCAAGTAATGCTCTTGGATCCTGAAAGCCATGCTGAGCAGGTGCAGGAGTCCCTTTTGGAAGGTAGGGGGATTTTAGCAGTCCTGGCTAATCAGTGGGAATATGGGGGTATACTTGTGTAAGGTCTTAAGAGCAGGAATACCCGTGTTGGATGCAGCAGTGCTAGGAAGCCTGGACACAAAGGGGCTTGGGAAAAAGAAACTGAACAAATGGGAGAAATGGCTCCATATGCTGCTTGTCAGGCCTCCAGACATCTTTACAGCAATGGGTTTAGTCTCTTAAAGCCTCTTCTCTTGCATGTGATCATAAAAAAAAAAATTCACCTGTATATATCCTTGTTATTTGCAAGTCAGAAAGCATTGCTGTTTTCTTAGTGAAAATTGCAGCTGAAATGAGGTCTGCGGTGGTTTAAATTGAGTAGTAGGTAGGGGGTTCCACTTTCCTGCAAGTTTGTATGGCTTTACATAAAATCAAGAAGTATTTAAACACCCTTCAGCTATAAGTTAACTTTAAGGGTCACCTTAAGAAGCGTTCTTCTGTCCTACAAAGCATACAGCATCTAACAGCCTGCTGTGTGAGCACTGCTGAGGCACTGCTTCGTTTTAACCACTGCTGCTTCACCCAGGATGCTCTGAGATGCTTCCAGCTGGAGAACTGGGAAAGCGGTGCTGGAGGAGGCGGTCCTGGGAGCTGCTGTCATGTGGTTGCCAGAGTGCCTGCTCTGCTCTCTTTAAGTCCCAGATGTTGTCAGTGAGGATAGAAGGTAGGGCACAGCAGGTAGCTGTGTCTTTTTTTTTTCGCTCCCTATATTTTCTGCTCCTAAAATGCAGTTTTGCCATTGTGAGAAACCACCCTCCTCTTGTTGCCAGTAGTGCAGAAGAAAAGCTAAAATTATTCTGCCTCGCGGAAACAAGATCAAACTCACAGGGAAAGAAAAGAAGTCATGTTTTCAGTGAATTATAAAACTAGGGTAATGAGTGTGTAGGCTGAAGACATTCTTCTCCCATTGTTCAAAGCTTGTCTTCTTGCTTTTGGGGTTGTGACTTTGACAAGTATGAGCTTGATGAACATTAAACTCTCCAGCAGTACACTCATGGGAAAGAGGAGCATCTAAGATTGTGTGCGAGTGTTATGTTGTAGTGCATCCCTTCTGTAGTGCTAGTCTGGATGTTATGTGAATGAACTATTTATGACAAGATCGTGAAGATGAAAGTGGTTGCAAAGTAAACCTGTTTTCTGTTTGCTCTCACAACATTATCTGTGTTACTATAGACTTATCGAAGCCCAAATTGTTGTTTTGGATGTTGCAGTTACTGCTTTATCTACTGACCTTCAGAGCTGCGAGTTTCCATGCTTACCAAACTTCTTGTCTGTCAGATAGTTACACAGTTAGCGACACTCAGATATATTTCTGATGTACTTCATTTGTGAGATTTGTTTTGTTGCTGGCTCAGCTTGCTGGTGGGAATGAGGGCTTTGAAGGATTGATAGGAGGATTTGCTTTCTTTGTTGGAGGGACCTGAAAGGCAGTTTAATTCAGTGTTCTTGATGTTCAAACATCTATTCTGTCTGGAAAGTGTTTTGAGTTTAAAATACTTAGACTTTGTGCTTTGTGAAGTTGAGACTGGTGCATTTCACATCTTTTTTTTTTCTGCTGGGAGGGGGGGGGGGGATTGAAACTCGATGATCATTATGGTCCTTTTCAACCCAGGCCATTCTATGATTCTATGATATTTATAACTGTTGTTCTGTCTTGAAGCTTGCATGCTCATTAAGTAGCAGTTGGTATACTGTTAACATACAGCATTTGCTCTCTTGAATAATCAAAGATGTTCTAACAGTACAACATTTGGATTTTTAAGCACTCTTCAGTTCAGGCAGTGAATTCACTCCTATGGTAAGTTATAAAACATGTTATGACTAAATTTTTACAATGGGATAAATTTTGAGCCATTAATAACCCGTGAAAGAGAGCAAGCTGGAACACCCTGAAAAGGGAATCCAGTGTTTTTGTTCAGAGAAGTGAAAGAAACAACTATTAAATTTCACGCACTTATAATTTATTTTCAATAATAATATTTAATAAGAATAATTCTGTCTCAGCCTCGCAGTGACAGAACTGAAAACTTGCTTCAAGGTATCTAAGCAGTTAGGATTCTAAGCAGTAAATAGCTTCTGTAATTACCTTTTGGTGTCTACAGCGTTCTGTTGGCTTACTAAGTTTGCTCTAGGGAAGATGACAAACTGACTGAGACCTCTTGACTGGTCTGAGTGGAGTGTAGTGGGAGAATAAAACGTCTTTGCCTTTGGATTTAAGCACGAACATAATGCAGTAAGCACAGATATGGAGGCACCAGGTTTTTTGGTGGAGGCTGTACAGTGTGTAGCTGTTTGCATCTGACCAAATGCAGTTACGCCATGAACCTCTCTTGTACCAGTGAAAATACACACTTTTCTTAAATTCTTACTTCTCACTTGCCCCAGAGCTTAGAGTCAGAAGGGCCACCAACTGCTTCAGCTGGGCCTTGAGTCAGCCTGGGTGCCACCTGCACTTTGGTCCTGCAACCTGGCATGTCCTGCCTTGCATGGGAAGAAGTTAGACAGGGAATTCACTGCCTTTCTAGAAAGGTCCAGTAATGCCATTGTTACAACTGATGTGTGTTCCTTATGGTGGCTGTTGAAGAAGTTTGCCTTGAGGATTTGAAGTTTACTTCAGATAGCAAATGAAACTATCAAACAGCATCAGGCTTTCAGATTTGGCCTGATACTTTGTGTAATACTTGGTGAATTCCCACTTGGAATGTCCCAAATTAAGATTTTTAAGTTTTACACTTTATGAGGATCTGAGATAGCTATCTCAGATAGCTGATTTTTAGTTCATTTATTGATTTGTTGGTACAAGGTGGCTTTTTTAGCAGGACTGTTTAGATACTGTGGGAAACTAAAAGCAAATATGTTAGCATTTTCAGTATAAATAAACAGAATATGCATTTTCAATAGCCAGAGAATGAAATCAGACTTGCTTCTCTTTTTTCTCCCAGCTGAAAGAAGACTGAGGCCCATACATACATCTTTTTACAAAAATAATGCCTTGTTTGTTCATTTGTAAGATATTCAATATCCTGTAGTCACATTTGCATCAGTCTCTTGACTGTAAGTCTTGCTCCTTTTATTGCAAGATAGCTGTACTATGTAGAAGAAAATACTGCTTGAAAATCATAGCTTATGTATAAATCATATCAACTATGATAAGGGCGTAGGTACTATAGGAATGTTGGCACTTGCTATCTACAGTAACTATCTGTGTTCAGATACACAATTAAAGGAACCATTTGACAAAACACTGAAGCTATTTGCCTTTGAATTGTCCCAGCCATGCTCAGTCATTTCTGAAAGTGTTCCTCCTGTAATCCATGCAAAACTTCAAAGTTAGGAGTATGTTGTACTGTTGGGTATTTTTGTTGGTTGGTGGTTTGGCTATTTTTTTTTTCCTCAAAAGGATTTTTTTTCATGTAGTTCTAGAACAGGCCTTAAGAGGAGACAGATAACAAAATATGGTTTCTGGGAGTGGAGAGTCAAAAGGAGTTTTGTTTGGACCTGTTTGTTTGTTTGTTTGTTCGTTTATTTTCTTTCTGTATCCCTGTCCAACCACTTGTAACAGCAGTGTGAGCTCACAGGTCATTTAATTCTTCCTCCTGCCCTTGGGTGTGGAAAGAGTGGTTAGTGAAGAAATTGATAATGAGGTTTCTTTGGAAACTGAAATGAGTCGTCATTAATCTCAATGGTAGACCTTTTGAATAACTTTGGGCTCAGGATTTGATCTATGGCGTGTTTTGTTTGTTTGTTTTGTTGTTGCTTACGGCTGCTTTTGTGTGTTAAACATGTAGGTGAGCTATAATAATTTTTAGATGCAACAGTGAAGAAACAGCCTGCTCCAACTGTTTGAGCAGTTAGCTCATCTGAGATTAGGAACTTGTTTGGATCACCAGTTCTTTTCTGCTCCATTAAAGAACTCTCTTCCTTTCTCTATGTGTAACTACTTACTACTTAGGTCCTACTTCAATAGATAGCTTGTACTAAGATTTATTGTTCTAAGGCCTGGTCTTGAAACCTTAGCATCAAATCTTTGACATTTCAAATGTTCTTGGCACGTGGATGTCAGATTTGGAGAACGGTCATTGGAATGCCATAGTTAAAGGTAGTTGAACCCTCCATTCCCTGGTTTCTGACTCTACAAAAGATGTCTGCCACAGCATGACAGTATGCTTTTTAGCCCTTTTTCTTTTTTCACTTCCTTCTGTCTGTTTGTACTTCTTGCCATCTGAAATGTTTGGAAGTGTATTACAGTAGTCTGTTGAAAACATTGGTTGAAAAGCACCTAAAGAAATACCAGAACTTACTAGATTTAATCATTGTAGATGACTGCCTTGGTAAGGGGAAGTGAGAGTGGGCAGCTGGCTGAGTGTGGAATGAGTGAGCATGTGAAATAGTGATCACTTAGGAAAAGACATCACACGGTGACTACAATGAGTTGAAGTGGCACTTATACCTTGTCTGTACATCACATCCCAACAGTGCTCTTCTGGACTAAAAGCAAGGATTTGCACTGCTGGATATGTACTGCTGAGCTCAGAGTTGTGGCGTGAAGCCATGTTGGGGCAATCCCAGATACGTCTGCAGACTGGGATGAGAACTCCTTGAGAACAGCCCTTTGGAGGGTGTTGGGGGTCCTGGCGGGTGAAAAGCTGGACATGAGCCAGCAGTGTGTACTTGCAGCGCAAAAGGCCAATGGTATCCTGGGCTGCATCAAAAGAGGGGTGGCCAGCAGGGTGAGGGAGGTGATTGTGCCCCTCTGCTCTGCCCTTGCGAGGCTCCACCTGGAGTGCTGTGTCCCAGCCTGGGGTCCCTAGCACAAGAATGATGAGGAGCTGTTGGAGAGGGTTCAGAGGAAGGCCACTAAGATGATCAGAGGGCTGGAGCACCTCTCTTTCAAAGAAAGGTTGAGGGAGCAGTGCTTGTTTAGCTTGGAGAAGGCTCCAGGAAGACTTTATTGCAACCTCCCAGTACTTTAAGGGAGCTTATAAACAGGAGGGGTACCAACATTTTACATGAGTAGGCAGTGATAGAACAAAGGGAATGGCTTTAAGCTAAAAGAGGAGAGATTTAGATTGCATGTTAGGATGAAATTCTTCATTCAGAGGGTGGTGAGGCACTGGCACAGCTGCCCAGAGAAGCTGTGGTGCCCCGTCTCTGGAGGTGCTCAAGGCCAAGTTGGATGGGGCCCTGGACAGCCTGAGCTGCTGGTGGGTGCAGCCCTGCCCATGGCACAGGGTTGGGCTGGATGATCTTGACGGTCCGTTCCAACCTAAGCCATCCTGTAATTCTGTGAAGTTGGTTAAAGAACAGTACAAAAAAAGAGCACGTGGATACCTGAGGTAAGCTGTGGAGGATAAGCAGTGTGGATTTGTTATCAAAAGGTCCCATGAGGAAACCCAATTTGTTTTACGGAAAATCAGCTCCAAAGTGGGTGACTAAAGAGCAAGAAATGCATGTTCCTTTGCAGCTTAGTGGTTGGAGTAGTGCTTCCAAGCTGCTCAGGAGGTGAAATCCCAGATCCTTGTGTTGTGGAAGAATTTGAGTAAACAAAGACTCTCCTGTGCAACTCTGGAAAAATAACTGGACATTGAGTATAAACAGTGATGCTTGTAATGTAATGTACAAATAGGCTTAGGAAGAAAGGGGAAAATGTAGCTTGTAAACCACTTCCCTAAGGTATTAGCTGATGAAAACATACAGGATGTGGCTTTTACTGGGCACTGTAAAATTACGCCATAGTTAAACATCTTTTCATTTTGCTTTTTTATTTGTCATTACAGAATTGTTTAATCAGAAAACTAGTCCATTTAGTCTTGTCTTTTGACGTAGTGATGAAGTAAGGCCTTTTGGGAAACTGGTAATAATCAAACTTTGCGCTTGTCCATCAGAAGGTGTCTTAAGATTTCAGTGATAGACAGTTGTGTAGCTTCTGGGGTGATGCAGTGGAACAGGTTGCCCAAGGAGGTTGTGGATGCCCCATCCCTGGAGGCATTCAAGGCCAGGCTGGATGTGGCTCTGGGCAGCCTGGTCTGGTGGTGGTTGGCAACCCTGCACATAGCAGGGGGGTTGAAACTGGATGATCACTGTGGTCCTTTTCAACCCAGGCCATTCAATGATTCTATGATCTAAAAGCTGAGGGTGACAGATAACAGCATCTTTACCTATGGGGGTATAGCTGGTGAGACCCAGCATGGATGTCAGTCACAGTACCCATTGACAGCCCCAGTGAGGAGAGGGGTGGACCAGCCCCAGGGCGTTTGCAAGCAGGACACCTTACAGATCCAAAGTACAGCAAGTCTCCTTCCTGGATTGATGTACTGGATAAGCTAGGAAGTGCTATTCATTTAGCCCACGTACTGTATTTCCTCCTTTACTGAAGGGGAGATCTTTTGGGACACTAGCAAAGCTAATTTAACAGCTTTCTCATTTAGGAAATTTTATGTCGTGTATCAGAGTAGCATGACTGTTCTGATTACGTAACAGCCCTGCCTGTTGGATAGGAGTCCCTGATTCTCTCACATGCTATTTTGATGAGGAAGCTTCAGACCTCCCCTTGAAGTCTTGCTTCTCTTATACTGACAAGAAAAACCCTTTTGTAACTTTCTTTCTGCAGACCCAGTGGAATTTCTTCAAAATACTTGGTAATTACTTTAATTACAGCAAGTAAAAATTGCACTTTGCCGAACAACCAAGTAAACTGTGGCTGGTTGGCTGTTTTGTAATGTTACAGGGCGTGTAATGTCAGGGCCCAGAAGTAGGAAAATGCAGGAAGTGAGTATTTATGTTATGGTCTTTGTCAGTTCAGAAATAAATCATTTTATATTTTTATCAGTGCCCAAGGTACTGCTGTAGAGGAGGGATGTTTTTTGGGCTCAGAGCAGTGAGTTACTGCTTTGCAGTTGGATATCTCTTGGGATTGCACCAGGTTTACGGGGGATTTTGTTTTAATTTCTCTTTTTAAATCTTTGTTCCTGGTGACATCAATATTCTGGCAGTAACAGGAGCTAATTCTGGGCTTCTCTCCAGACTGATGTCTTTGATCAGCTGATTATCTTGATAGAGCAGAAGAGTTCCCTGCAGTACAGAGGGTACTCAGGATTCTTCCAAACATTCCCATGTTCATGTGTAGTTTGTGCTAGTAAAGAATGGGATTATACTCTTTGAAAAGCAACATGTGAACGCTGTGTTTTGAAGGAGTGGCTAAAAGGAGGTTGTAATGTATAAAAAGTATATTCAAAATATTTAGGAAGTTATCTGTGGAAAGTGAGATGATGACTGAGCACACCTATTTTTGTTTAAGTTGAATAAGTTGAAATACAGTGATGTAGGGTTGAGGTGCAAGTTTTTCCTTCCCACAACGCCTTATCTTTCTTTCTTCTAGCAGTAGACGAGTAATGAGGCCATTTTATGTCCATCTTCGGGATGAAAGGAGTAATACATACCACTGTCAGTATATTCCCTTAATTTTTCTAAGTCATCTTAATGTTTGTGGTGAGATTTTGTAACTTTTTTATTAAAGAATAATTCAGCCTGTGCACTTTCTATATCCATGGTAGATTCTACTCTTCTGCAGGCCTTTTCCTCTGCTCTGAAGGGATCAGTGCTAGCTGATACTGTTGGAATAAAACAGTGCTATAATGGGCAGTCTTCCCTTATGGCTACATTGGACTATTGAGGTTGCAGGGATGTTCTTAGTGTAGGCCGTTGCCTCATGTTTCCTGACTTCTTTAACAGTCCTCTTACAGTTTTCTTTAATGTAACTGAGCCTTCAGGCAAGGAAAGAGCCTGGTTCATTTGCTTGTTGTGAGCGTGTGACATGAATAACTGGCTGTGTGAAACAGTATGGTCTCAATTCTGCTCTTGGTAGAGAGAATTCCACATGGTGTAATCTGCTCTCAAATGTGGTATCTTGATGGAAATTCTTCCTTTAATGACTGAACATGATCTTTTAAGTCTTCTCTCTGGAAGTAGACCTTTCAACATGAAGTTCAAGCCACGTTAGTGAGAAACCTATTCTTGCTATCTGACTTGCTGTACTGAGAATTTGTGATGGACAAATAGAAGACCTCATTATTGGGCTAAATACTCTTCAAGGACTGAGCATATTTGAAATTTGGAAAAGAAAAATGTTTAACTCTTATAATACAGTCTGGAGTAACACAACATGTTATTAGAAGCTTTCATAGTGTTAAGACCTCTGTAGCAGTCGCTCACTGCTTTGTGTGAGAGTAAGCAGATGTAATCGAGTTTAAGGTATGGATCATGAATCCATACTTGTGAATGGTAGTCTACCACAAGGTAGACTTGTGGACTACTTCTGAGTCTTTGCCATCATCATAGAATGGTTTGGGTTGGAAAGGACTTTTAAGACCTAGTTTCAACCGTTCTGGTATAGGCAGGGTCACCTCCCTCTAGACCAGGTTTCTCAAAGCCCCATCTAGCATGGTCTTGAGTGCTTCCAAGGAGGGGGCATCCACAGCCTCACTGGGCAACCTGTTCCAGTGTCTCACCACCCTCACAGTTTTAGGAATTTCTTCCTAGTATCTAGTCTAAATCTACCCTTAACCCTGCCACATTTTCCAGTATAATAATGAATTACAAAATGAATTACCACCTTTTCTGCCTACTCTGAATCGCTTTTCCTAGGCTTTTTTTTAATGTTAAAGTAGATGTTATGGTGCAATATATTATTGTTTTTAAGATTGCAATTTTAACTAATGGATAAATATAAGAAGCCATGAATTGGTGGTATTCCTGAATGGGACCAAGAGTCTGAAAAAACTGACATTTTGGCTGTTTATTTACCCTCTACTGTTAGTTCCACCTCCTGCTTAATTTGGAAATTAAATCTCACATTGCGTACAGTACTTGATTAATGTGGGCCATGCAGAGTGGGTGGTGAGAAGGGATTTGCTGCAAACCATATGACTTCAGTGGAGGTGGAGGTATCATCACTAAGTTTTTTTTTGTCAGTTTAGGGCTGAGAGAGAAGCTGTGACCCTCTGGTTCTCCTATAAACTGGAGACCTGCAATGATATCCAGTTCATCGAGTCCCTTTTCAAGTGGAATACACCACAGCAGTGGCAACACTTTCTGCTACTGTTGGCTGCAGTGCTGAGTCAAACTGGCATTAGGATAAAGCAGTTATCCTTAACAGAAGCATCATTCTTCCATGGCCTTGCTGTACTTCTTCACCATGCTTGCATAAGTATGATCATGGAAATGTTGTTCTGTAGAGCAAAATTGGGAGCGCTGCTTTTTTTTTAATGCATTTCCCCACTGCCCCTGGTGTGCATTCTGTTATACGTCATTAAATATCTTCTTTATGCTTCTTGTTAACTATAAGTGTCAGAACAATTTTGGTTTTTACCACTTTGACGCGAGTAGCTAGTGGAATGTCTTAACTGATTCCACTGCTGTGAGAAGGATTGATCATTCTGTGTTTTCCTGAAAGCATAACCTTACCGTGATACTTAAAGTAAGGGAGGTAGGGAAGATTACTTGTAGTCCATCCTGCTCTGTTAGAAAGGAGACCTTTGGCCTGTTTGTGGGTAGATTGCAGACAAGACCTGATGCTGCAAGAGGAGGAACACCTGTAGTTGCTCTGGGAGTTAGAGTTAATGCTCCAGTTCTGGGCTCCTGTCCGGAAGAGAAGAAGAACTACATATCCCAGAGGATATTTATTTATTTATTTTTCTCCCAGTGCACTACATGATGTTACGATGTGGAATACTGATAACCAAAAATCATAAAACCATGACATGGCCCTTCTCTGGATGCACTCCAGCAGGTCCATGTCTCTCCTATACTGAGGACTCCACATCTGGTCACAAAACTCCAGGTGAGGTCTCACCAGTGCAGGGTAGATGTGTAGGATCGCCTGCCTTGCCCTGATGACCATGCTTCTTTTGATGTGGCCCAGAGAATCTTGGTCCTTTAAAGAAGCTCTGGCAGTGATTTGGGTCCCGATACTGTGTTGGCTGTACAGTCTAAGCAACAGTTGACGTGTTTTTCTATTTCTAATTGTACGTTTGACATACATGGAGGACTTAACATCTCATATACGACACAGATCTTCAGTACTCCCTCCAAGATTTCTGAACAGGCTGTTGAGCATCAAAGATGCTGCTTTAAGGATAGAGAGTTAATCTTTGAATGAGTCGGACAAATACTGTGCACTGACATGCTAAGTAGTGAAAGAGAAACATAGGACTGCATGTGACAAGTGGGATCTACCATGGAGCCTGTGAAAAGGCTGTTGGGACAGTTCTGTCTTGAAGAAATGCTGTGCCCCCTCTTCTGACATTCAGCTTGTCTTGCCACCCTCTCTGAAACTAACCAACAAACTTCTCATACACCAGTGTGTACAAAGTTAAACTGGAGCATGCCTGAGCAAGAAATGCAAAGCTTGTTAATGAGTATCCATAACCACTCTTGTGGTTGTGTGTAATAACTGTCCTTATTGTAAACCATTGCAGTCTTGAATTCTCATGTGCATGCCTTCAAGAAAAGAATACTCCTTATGTAGTGCACCATGTGTTCTGGTAAAATCTATGTTGATGTCAGGGAAGAATTACGCAGCAGAAACTGAACAGCATTTATGAGCTGTGTCCTAGTAATAAAACATTATTTATCCATTTTTACATTTGTGTGGTTGTCTTTAAATTACTGACATTTAATGTTTGTAAATGTGGAATTTGAACATTATTTACTTTTTCCCCCATAAAACACCCATGCAAATTACAAAAGTGTTGTTTTTTTTTAAATGTATAATATAGTTTTATGCACAGTTCTGTCAATGTTATAATAATTGGTTTAAGTTCTATTTTTCCATAAGTATTTAAAGGAATGGTAATTTTCCATAAATATAAGTAAACACAGAAAAAAGTGCCTTGAGCCTGAAAATTGCATTGACTATCTTGGATGCCTGGATGCTAAGGTTCTGAGGGGCATAAACAACTTTAGGATGTTGTAAAATGAAGATGACTTACTTCTTTAGGGTTTGTGAAGATAAATTCTATAAAATACGTGGATGTTGAGTGATGCTTGAGAAGAGGAGGGAACAAGGGGCTAAAAGAAAGAAGTAACAGAAAGGGAAATTAATTACTCTTTTGGTCTGCTGATCCATTTACTAATCATTGGTATTTAAATAGGTGGCTGAATCCATTATTTATTATTGGCCACAAACGGAAACTTGAAGAAGATGATATGTACAAAGTGCTGCCAGAAGATTCCTCAAAGAAGCTTGGGGAGGACTTACAGTGGTAAGGAGTAAAATCATTGTTCTATTTCATTGTTTTTCTGCTGATGAATGTGAGGTTTTATTCACGTTCTAAAATTTGAAGAGGTTGTTGTAAAGTTTAACAAGGTCTGCTGTTAACAATTCCGGATAGCAAAGAGTAGCATTTAGAAATTTTACCTTGGAGACATTTTCATTTCTTCTCATTAAACATAATGAAGGTATATGAGAGTATTCCGATTATGTCATTTAAAATTTGTCTGCCACTTCGCAGAATACTTAAGTAAAGGAGACTTTTCATCAGCTGTTATTGTGGTAGTCCTTAATAAATTAATGCAGGTCTTTTTTTTTCTCTTAACAGTACAATAACTATGACAAATGTTTAAACTTCTCTTTATAGAAGTAAGGAAAAATATTTTTGTTGTGTTTTTGGAGAACAAGATGATTTCAGTGAGAGCTGTGTACGCTTCACATGTGTGAACATAAAAAGAATTTTTCTTTTTTCTCGTAATAGCAATGTATCTCCCAATCATAGAATCACCAAGGTTGGAAAAGACCTCCAAGATCATACAGTCCAACTGTGCACCTACAACCAATATTTCCCACTAAACCATGTCCCTCAATAGAACATATAAATGTTTGTTGAACTCAGGAGGTTCTCTTGTCCAAGGTTGCTCTGAAATTGATGCCTTCTATTTATTTCCATGGAAACTACAACAAATACAAAAAATACACAATAACACTATTTTATAGAGCAAATTGTCAGCTACATGACACCATTTTTCAACAGTCACCACCATTAGCTATGCATTTTTGCCAGCAATGAACAAGAGCCTACTTGTTGCACTCACAAAAAACGTGCACCAGCAGAGATGACCCACTGTTTCAGAGCTGCTATGACAGCATACTTGCTAGGAAAATGTTGCCCACGCAGTTCATCTTTTATCAACCTGAACTGATAAAAGTCAGAAGGTGCCAAATCCAGATTATATAGTGGGTACTGTGGGACAGTCAGTCCAGCCAATATTGGCAATGTGCTTAACAGTCTTCAGACTGGAATGGCACCATGTTGCAGAATAAAGCTTGTCTTCTTCTCTCATCTGACTCTGGAAGTTTGAGGCTTCAGTTTAGTCAGTGTTGTGATGTAGTGATCAGAGATGATGGTTTTTCTAAGTTCCAAGAAATCCAGAGAAGGATTACTCCTTTCCTATCTCAAAACATGGTGCACATCACATTACCTGCTGAGGGATGTGGCTTGACCTTTTTCTTTGGCAGGGAACTCACGTGTCCACTCAGCGGGCTGCCATTTTGACTTGGGCTTGTAGTGGTGATGCTGTGTCTCATCACCAGTAATGATGTGATCCAGGAAACTGTCACCTTCAGCCTTGCATGAATTCAGTAGGGCCTGACAAACTTGCATACACTTTTCTTTCTTTTCCTGTGTGAAAATTCATGGAACTCACTGACACAAACTTTGCAGTATTCCAGCACTGCTACCAGAATTTCGAATGCACTGAAGCCAATATTCAGGACCATGTACAGTTCCCTAGTCGTCATCCGCCAGTTTGTGTGGATGTCACACTACTTCATTTTCTGGTGTGACGGCTGTGCATGGCCATCTCTCACACTGCTTTTGCTACCGCTGAAGCATACCACCCACTGCTTGGTCTCCCTCTGCTGTTATCTGTCATATGGCAACAACATGGAATCAGTGGGAACATTCAGCTTCTGCTACCCCGCCAGGAGGCATTACTTTTGGAGCAGCCCTCATAAATTATCTTGAACCTTTCAGTAGAGAGAGGTTTTTATATTCAAATAATAATTTTGTTAAGTACAGGAAGAGGTCTTTCCCAGAGAAAGGTGATCTCTGTATTAATAAACTTTGGCCTTGTCTTTATGCTGAAGGATGTAGAGCAAATCAGTGTTCCTAATAGTTTGGTTAGGACAAGAGACTCCTCAAGGAGTGAAAGGAATCAAGAAACTCAAGGTTATGGCCAGTTCTTATATCACCCTGCCATGGCTGAGGAAGCTGAAGAGTGACAGTAGTAAGCTGGCTTGAGATCTTTGCCGAAGTCCAAGGATGTGTCTTGAAGCTGTTCAGGGAGTGCTATTCAGGAAGATGAATTCTTTCCAATGATTCTTACAGTAAAAGCACACACTTTCCATGAGTCAGGAAATGGTAGAAAATACAGCATGCCAAAGAAAAGGTTTTTTTTATTCTCTAGTGGACTTGGCTCAGAAGCAAAGAATATAATTCATAAATAGCCACTGAAGGAAGCAGCTTCTTCTTTTTGGCCAGCAAAAAGAATCTGTGTGGTTTCAGTTCTGATTCTGAAGCGTTTATTTAGACAATAACTATAATCCTTTTAATAAAAAACGTAGGTAAAAATTAAGAAGGTTATGTTTTCCCATCCATACTGTATACTTCAAACTTGTGTGTTGTGTTACAAAATAATAAAACTGACTTTCGTGAGTTAGGCTAATTTCAGCCCTCAAACAAGCAAAGTCAGAGGGCCTGGCAAAAAATATTTAGCCTCCAGAAGCAAGGGGGGATGTCTTGTCTGACAAGAGTATTTTCAGGTGTCTCAAGTTCCAGTTAATTTCATGTTGGTATTTAACTGAATAACATCATTCATGTTATTACTGTCTTTGATTTTAATCTGAACAGATTGTATATTGCTTGTGGGTAGACACGTGGTTAACACAAGGGTCATTGCCACTCAGCTGGTGAAACCCTTTCCATCAGAGAGACGTGGGGAGTGTGAAATGACTGAACTGCTGCTGATGCTTTAAAAAGGCAGATGGTGCCGTATCTGTTTGTTCTCATGAAATCACAGGCAGAGACGAAGTTAGGGACAGACACAAGAGAAGGTTTGATTACAGGAGAATAATCCTCTAATACTAAGCACTGTATGTTGATGGGAAAACATTACTACCTGTTATCTTTTTAATTTCTTAATAAATGTGGCGTATAAAGGTGATCGTGGCAATCTTGCTGCAAGTCTGAAACTGTTTTACTCCAGGTAATTGCCTTATTGTGTTACTTCTGTCTCAAGCATGTTTGCTTTTTGTTTGTTAGGTACTGGGATAAAGAGGTGCAAAAAGCAAAAAAGAGAGGAAAAACACCCCATTTAACAAAAGCAATTATTCTGTGTTACTGGAAATCCTATTTAGTTCTTGGAATTTTCACAATGATTGAGGTAAGTGATATAAAATGTGGTACAGCGTATTAGCTAACAGTGATGTGGAATTTGACCTTTGAGGTTGCGTAATACATAGATGATTTTATACTGAGTTGTTCAGAGAATCCATACTGTTCATATACTCTCAGAAAAATAAGACAGAGCTGCAGCCCCTTTGAGACTGAAAAACTGAGCAGTGGCTGCAGAGTTATGGACTTGGAATAGAGAACTGATTCCAGTGCAATACTTTTGAGATGTTACAAACGATATGACTTGCTTTATAGGGCTTAACTTTATTCTGTGTATCTGAGGGAGATGCCCCACAGAAGTAGTTTGGGTTTTTTTTTCCTGCTATATGTAAATGGTTGTAAAGGACACACTAAGTTATCCTTGAATAAGCAAGTGTAATGTATATTCATGTGACTTCTATAACCTCAGAGTTCTTACTGGTGACTGAGTTCTTTTTAAAGATTTAGCTAAATTTTAATGGGGGTTAAATTATTTTGGAGCACGTGCTTATAAAAATTGGCTTGATGTTTTAGAGAATTAAAAAATAATGTGGGATAAAATTTGTGGCAGTAACTTGGCTTTTATTTGCTTGGACACTGAGATGGGGAGCGTGGTATGATACGAAATTGTTGATGCATTTTTCCCTTCTTTTTTTTTTAGGAAACCCTCAAAATAGTTCAGCCAATATTTTTGGGAAAAATTATTACTTATTTTGAAAACTATGATGCCTCAGATGAGGTGGCTTTGAATGTTGCATATTGCTATGCAGCTGCTCTATCTGTGTGCACACTTATTCTAGCTATAATGCACCACTTATACTTCTATCATGTACAGCGGGCTGGCATGAAGCTAAGAGTGGCTATGTGTCATATGATTTATCGGAAGGTAAGCAAACATTTACATGTAATATTTGGTGTTCAGTTGCTATTTCATGTGATGTATGGGGTTAAAAATACAGCTCTTTGTTATGCTCATTCTTGCAATGCCACTGAAGTTGCTCATTTGTAGAAATGTAATGCACTCCAGTAATATACATCATCTCCTAAATGAATCTCTGTGCTTTTGCTCTCCCTTCAGTATCACAATGTCTGAATGACCTCTTCAATCCTCATAGTGAAGGTAGTGAATTAAATAGCCCTTAAAGCTTAGGACGAGCTGCTGGTGTTGACCTGCTGCTGATGGAAGGGCTGGTTGCTGGAGCAGCAGGAGGTGGTCAACATCCAGCAGAAGGGCAGTGCTGCTGGTGGATGCTGGGCCCTACCTGCTTCCTGCCTGCAGTCTCTTAGCCCTCCAGTTTCTTCCCCAGGAAGGACTTTGTGTTTGAATGTCACCATGAGCCTCCACACTCCCGTGCCTGGGAGTTGCTTCACTGTCTGATCTTACTCCCTGCTGTGATTAATGGCCTGACTCATTTCTGTTTTTTTCCGCAGTGCTTTAGGCCAGTGAATTGCCTGCTTTGCAGGTCAGGGGGATTTCCTGCTCTCTGAGTGCATGGGGTTAGTTCAGTGAGATGCAAAGATACTGCAGTATTGCTGCTGCCCCCTCCAGGCTGCAGGGCTGCTATCAGATGGAAGGTGGATCAAGAGGAGTTGGGGATATCACCTTATGAGACGGGGTTGAGTAACATGAAGTGTGAAATGCTGGCCTCGGGGTGCTCTGGGGAGCAAGTGAGCCAGTTCTAAATGTCTGCTTCCCTCTTCTGGAGGTGCTGGGTGCCTGAGCCATTGACTCTGTCTCCACTTCCAAGCTGGAAGTGGATGTTAGAAGGGAAAATGCCCTGTACTTCTCACTTCAGCAACCTGCCTGTGGCAGACCTCAGCAAAGAAGTTTGAGTGAAGGATCAGGTGTGTGAGTTTTATGTGTGAGGGTTCAAAGAAATCCATGTTACTTTAACCACTAAACATAGGTGCCATCCACTACACTTACAATGCTGTGATAGATCATATGGGGTTTCTAGAGAAAGCAGTAGAAGCGAGGAGAGTAAAAATTTTAAGTGGAGATTGTTTTTCATGCGCGTATTTATTCTTCTCCCTCTTCTGATACCTTGGAAATTGTCCTCTGGGAGCTCAATTCTAACATGGCACAGTGCTTTCTTGTACATAAACACATCTCTAAGGTATTAATTTACTAAACTGATTATCATAACAGTTTGAAATTCATGAAATATGTATATAGTGATGTTGTTGTTGCCGTGTTGATATTAGCTTAGAAGCCTAGAAGCTTGGAAAAGAAGTGTTTATAATGTGCATCCTTATTTCTAGAGATGTGATTAAATGGGAAATTAATCTCCCCTCATCTCATAAATGTTTACTCCTGAGGGTGAAGGCTGAGGTCACAGTAGAACATTGATAAACCCTACTAATCAGTTGTCTTCATTATCTGAGGCTTATAGATAGGTCATACTTCCTCTTTATCCGCATAGATGCTTTTGAAAGAATCTGGGTGCTAATTTACCAGCAGTTTTGCGGTGATCATTAAGTGCTGTAGTAAATAGAATCTCGGATTTACAAGGATGAGTGGGTTGAATGGGAGAGCATCCTTAATACAGAACTTCGAATGGCAGTTGAACTTGTATTTTGTACCTTTTTCTGTTTCTGGGAAAGTTAAATCTCATCTGATCTGCAAATAGCCTGTATTCAGGCTCTGAGGTGTTTTGTGATCAGTAAGAAGTACTAATGATGCACGCAGGAAAAAATATCTGTCTCATAGCTCAACTTCGTGCTTTAAAACCAAAGACTACTTAGGGAAGGCTTGGAGGGGGGGAAGACTTTAGTTATATAAATTCTTGTAGGTTCAGAATTAAACACCGAAGTGGTTTAGCCTGTGAGGTAGTTGAGACAGGAAGCAGACAGGAAGGTGTTGGGTTATTTGACTGAATAGTTACAGTATTCTTCTCTGTAGTCACTTCATCCACTTTCTCTGTTACCTTGAATTAATAGGTTGGGGCAAGGAGAGATTAAAACACTAAGATTGCAGTACAAAAGTGAAGGAATGGTAAAAATACTGACATTTGGTCTGTACAATTACATCTGAAAAAAGAACAGAGTGTAAACTGAGGCATCGAGTGTAGAAACGGCCAACTGTGTTCTGGGCTGCATTGAAAAAGGGGTGGCCAGCAGGGAGAGGGAGTAGAGGATTGTGCCCCTCTACTTGGCCCCAGTACAGGAAGGACGTGGAGCTTGTAGAGTGGGTCCAGAGGAGGGCCACTAAGATGGGCCCAATCAGAGGGATGGAGCACCTCTCCTGTGAGGAAAGGGTGAGGGAACTGGGATTGTTTAGCTTGGAGAAGGCTCCAGGGAGACCTCACTGTGGCGTTCCAGTACTTGAAGGGAGTGTATAAACAGGAAGGGTATGGCTGTTTACAAGGGTGGATAGTGATAGGACAAGGGGGAATGGTCTTAAACTGAGACAGAGGAGGTTTAGGTTAGATATTAGGAGGAAGTTTTCACACAGAGGGTTGTGACGCACTGGAACAGGTTGCCCAAGGAGGTTGTGGATGCCCCATCCCTGGAGGCATTCAAGGCCAGGCTGGATGTGGCTCTGGTCTAGTGGTTGGTGACCCTGCACATAGCAGGAGGGTTGAAACTGGATGATCATCATGTTCCTTTTCAACCCAGGCTATTCTATGATTCTGTGTTATAACTAGAAACTGTTTTCATTGAGAAACGATATGTGCTGGGAAATAGATCTGTATGGAAAAGTTACAGACAGAATATCCTTGCACCGAAAGCAGAGAATTGGCAAATGTAAAAGGGAATGTAAATTCTGTGTAGAGTTGCTTTTTAAAAATTGTTAGCTTTAATTATTTTTTAGTTGTGTTTCTCATCTTGAGAGTGAATTTGGAAGTGCTGTGATCAAAGGAATATATAAAGCCATAGGTAGTGGAACGGGAAGGTAGACATGTGCCAGGTAGAAATGCTCAGTTTTTGAGTAGTGAACTATTCCTGTTGCAGGGAAACGTGTAGCATATTTTGTTTGTTATTTTATTTGTGTTGCAAAACAGTTTTCTTTGTAGCAAGTATAGAAGGAAGCAGTCTGTTATCTGCATCTTTGAGCTATCTCAGTTTGGATCTCAGCGGTAATACTCAGGCTGCAGATTTATAGATAAGATATTTTTGGGGATATTGTTGTAATCACATTCTGTTTTCTACCGATTAATCTATATCAGCCTGCAAAACTATTTGGTATTTATTGCTGTTGTTTTTCATAGCACGTGCTTCATTTAATATACTCTAGAAATTTTAGGATTTAACAGGTGTTGTTACCAATGGAAATGCTTACACTGTAGAGGGATATTAACTTTGATTTTCAAAGACAAAAGATGGAGTTTGCATTGTTATTAAGGAGTGAAAGTATAAAAAGAATAACTTTGTTTATTGAATTCTGCCAGGAATCTCACAACAAAATTATTTTGATTGTCCAAACATTGTCCTGATTTTAATTTGATCTTCAGGTAGAGTTCTGTTTTAATTTTGTAAAGTTGCTCATAATGTGGGTGGGAGAAGAATGTAAATGAAAAATTAAAAGCTTTTCTGTTTAGCTTTCATAACTGCTGTGTTACTGTTTTCCCACTTCAGAGAAAGTGAAGATAGTGCTTCTTATGGCGCCTGTGTTCTTGCAGTCTTTTCCCTACACTGCTTGTTTTTTTATGTACACTCACCATCAGGACTTTGTTTTGGAATGTTAACCAACATATTGTCTAACACTTTAGAACTGTGCCCAGATACTCTCAGGTAAAAGCTTTTGCTCCAGCGTTGTATTTGTGTATTGACTCTTCTAAGTATATGCATTCTGTACTGTATAAGCTGTGACAAATTGGGACTGCTTTGAATTTTTTAGGCACTTCGTCTCAGTAATGTAGCTATGGCAAAAACTACCACTGGACAAATAGTGAATCTTCTCTCAAATGATGTGAACAAATTTGATCAGGTAAGAACTATTACAGATTGTTCTGGTGATAAGTGTTTCTTATGAACTTTTCTTCTAGTTGTTTCTCAAACATCATGTGGGAAGAAATACTCATAGAGTCATAGAATCCTAAGGTATCCTGAGCCGGACAGAACCGATGGGTATCATTGAATCCAACTCCTTAAAACAATTTTTATTCTCATAAAACATTCTTTTTGCCCATTTCATACTTTCCTGCTGTTTTTCTAAGCTCAGATGAATGTTGGTGCCTGTAGGTACAAGAAAGTCAATGTGGGGATTTATTTGCTTTCTGGAGCTTGGGTGCCTCAGTGTAGACTGCTGTATTCAGGTCACTGAATCTGGTGCAGAATTTCACCAGGTCTTCTGTGACTGAATGCCTCAGTTCCTACTGCAGACACAGGTGCTTTCTCAATTTCACGTTATTAGGATTTAATGTTTTAGCTGGGACTGAAAGCTGATTTTTGTTTCTTATCTCTTTGCTTAGGTAACAATTTTCTTGCACTTCCTCTGGGCCGGACCAATTCAAGCTGTAGCAGTAACAGTACTTCTCTGGATGGAAATAGGCCCATCATGTCTTGCAGGAATGGCAGTACTGATTATTCTTCTGCCTATACAAACCTGCATTGGGAGGCTTTTTTCTTCTTTAAGGTAAGGTTGCATACATCAAATTGTAGGTATTTTCTGACCTGAGGTTGAAAACGTGCATACTTTGTTGTCTGAGGGCTGGATGGAGTTAGAGTACTGGTGTGAAAACGGCTTCCATCTCGTGAGGATTTTTGCTTTCTTTTTGATCTCTGCCAGTGTTTCTCATAGTTAATAATGTGAGATTTCTGAAGCCCTGTTCACAGGGACTTGAAGTTACTTGTCCCTTGGAGGTGCAGACAATATCTGGCACTTTTAAGACATCCAGTATATTAAAGCCTTGAGCTATTTCTGTAGCTGTCTCGTAGCCCTTCAGCATCTACCTTGTAGGTTTTGGGCCTAGAGTTGCGTAGCAACTTGAGCTTTGCCTTACTTAGCTAATGCTTAGGGGAGAGATTATTACATGGCAGTCTTGCCACACATTTGACTTACTGAGATGATAAAGGTGGAGTAGAAAGCTCTGAATTTTTTGTGTTTAAAAATCTTGCTGTCTCTCCTCCAAGATAAAGATACAGAGAAGAAGAAAGGGCGAAGGAAATTAGAGGAAGGTAGAGCAAAATTATGACCATTGTTTTGATGCCAGCTATGAGATTTCTAGCTCTAAGCTTCTGGTGTTGCAGATATATAAAATGGATCTGCAGTAGTTTTCCGCTGTCAGACAAATTTAATTTATTTTTCTGTGACTTCCTCTTAAAAAATGACTTACCTCAGGTGGGAATGTCGAGTTATCTTTAATGTTCTGGCTTCCTAATTTTCCTTCTATTGTGTAATAAATCATGCTCTGCTTGCATCTTGATTTTATAAATGACTTTTTCATCTAAATGGAAATACTTTTTTCTGCATACTTGTACACTTTGTGGTGTTATGCATCTTTGTTGCGCTTCTGTTCAGGGTGAATGGGTTCCTTCTAGCTCTTCAAATAAGTAAAACTTCATTTTTAGTGGATTACTGTAGGGTTATTTTCAAGTTGTATTTTAAGACAGGTTTTCCAGAAGAATTGGCTGGCATTGCCATTGCATGGCTAAGTATGAAGAGAGAGCTGAGAATTACAAATCCAGACCAACTCAGATATACTTCTGTTTGCAATCACTGTGTTAGCCTTCAGTTATGCTCATGTGCTATTTCTCAAATAATGAATCATTCTGTGTTCTCTGTCAACTTCTTAGGTTTTTTATGATAAGATCTGTTTGTAGAATGTATATTCCTCAATACAAATTTTCACTGCATATGTGCTACGCATGCATATGTGTCAAAATACTTTCCTCTTGGTTTGAGTTTTAATGTCAACAATTAAAATACTTAGCACCTATATAGTGCCTTATCCATGGTGTTCAGAGTGCTTTTCCAAAGTGGTAAGCATTATTATCCCCATTTTACAGATGGGAAACTGAGGCACAAAGATTAAGGGACTTGTCCAGGGTCAGACAACAAGGTGACAAAATTCTCTTCTGTAAGGTATGTATTTTAAAGGTTAGCCAGTGGCAATGTAACATTCCTTGGGTTTTTCCCCTATTGATTAATGGCCACTTTATTGGATGCAGTGCAAGGGAAAGAATTTGTTAACAAGAAAGAGCGTTTGCTGACATACATGTGCACGTCTCCCTGTTTGTGAATACAAATGCCCAGTGGACAGAAGAAGTTACTGGAAAAACTGAAATGGATTCCAGCTTTGTAATGATGTGTACATTCACGTGACAATTGCTGGAAACCTGCATGGATATAAGGAAATCACAGTAGTTTAAGAATTTAAGGCTTTTCCACAAATCCAGGCACAGTCCGTGTGGCACATAATTTGTGCTGTTACTCAACATTGTGCTTTTAACCCAATGTTCTAAACATATGCACACCAGTTTATTATACATGTACTTATTCTGTCTTCTTTCTGTGCTTTTACCTGTAAGAGCACTGGGCGTTGCACAAAATACACATGAAATCCTATATTATTTGAGAAATAGTTCAGGTAGTGGACTGAAGACTGTTTAAAATATATTCACAAGAACTGAACCCTTTCAGTGCTTAGCCATGCAACTGCAATGTTCCCATTTAGAGCTCTATGTATATGTTTATTTATTTATTAAGAATAATATTTGGAACTGTTGTATCAAACATTACCAGAATCCACTGGATATACATCATCAATGTGAAAAGGAGTTCTGTAACTTGCTTAATTTACGAGGAATCTTACTGTAATACTTCTGAGAAGGCTCATAAGGCTTGAGATCACTGGGGAGACCTGATAGTAGCCTTTCAGTTTCTAAAAGGGGACTGTAAGAAGGATGGGATCAGACTCTTCAGGAGGTTCTGTTGTGATAGGAGAAGGGAAAGTGGCTTCAAACTAAAAGAAGGAAGGTTTAGATTGGGTATAGAGAAGATATTTTTTACACTAAGGATGGTAAGGCACTGGGGAGCGGATTGCCCAGAGAGGTGATGAATGCTCCGTCCCTGGAGACAATCAAGGTCAGGCTGTACTGGGCTCTGAGCAACCCGGTCTACCTGTAGGTGTTTCTGTTCCTTGCAGGGAAGGCTGGTCTAGATGATCTTAAAAGGTTCCTTCCAACCTTCTATCATCTGGAGATCAAATCTGGAAGTTACCTTTGAAAGGTAACTGTTTTTGAAAGGTTGCAGGTGAGAATCATTGTTGCTACAGAGACATGAACAACACAGTTTGCATTTTGTCATACAAGGGTGAGAGGGAAGGAGGAGGTCTCCATTCTTTGAGGAAGTCTTTCTGTCTCACTGCTTCTTTGTGAAAGAGGCACAAAAGGACTTTGTAAGGATTCTCTCATTCTGTGCTAAGTAAGAAGACTTGATTACTTTGGGGCCGGTTTCCTTGATCCCTTCTGTAATAACTTGGTTTAGCCATGCTAACTTTTATGGATCACTGGGAATCCATAACTGATAAGTTAGTTTAAAATGATGTGCAGTTACCTAATGTTCTTTCTTCGTATCTCCTTTGATCATGGCTATTTCTTCTAGAAAAATCCTGCGGGGGAGCAGATTAAACTGATGTGTGTTTTTGTTTTGTTTTTTAATATGGTTTCTGAGTTTGTCTTTCATTGATTTTTATATATAAAAATATATTGTTTAGCAGAAAAAAAAGTGGGACTCATCAAAATAAGGCCCACCATAGGTACTTATGTGCTAAATATACTTATTGACATGAATGAATTCGAAATTGTAATCTGCTTTACTAGCATGGTTTATGCATTTGTGACGTGGCTTCTAACATTCAATGCTTTTTTCCTAATTAAAACTGACTATATTATTTAATTATATGTATTTTCTACTTTGTTCATCAATTCAATCATAATGCACGACTAGAGTAGGTGTGCTTCATTCAGCATTTCTTGAAATCAGCACTTAAATTCTGTTTATTTACCTAGGAAATGTAGGTATGTTTTTGTTTCTTTTAAATTATAGCTCATGCTGTGTAATCTTTTACTTCAAGAAGAATTAGCCTTAAGAAGATGCAAACCAAGGCCAGTTTCTTGAATATCAAAATAGCATTTGGAGAACAGGTTTGAAATGTGAAAATAACTCTTAAAAATGTATACTTTTCCAATTTTTTTGTTTGCTCTAATCGTAACACTTAGCATTCTTATTATGAAGGGTTTTTTTATACATAAAGATGTAATTTAAGGAATACAATGTGCTGGGACAAACTGATATACAATTCTGGACATGAATCAACTGACAGTTCCGTAAGAGTGGGGAATGCCAGGAACATGGACAGAAGTATCAAATCTGTGTGCTGTGTGTGAGCTGAAAAATACTGTTTAAGAAAGATCTTTAATGCAATTTCAACTGCGTGAATCCTCTAGAAGTAAAAGCACAAATTTAATATGAGTATATTATACGATCAAAAATAGTTTATCCTCTTTTGAAAATCTTGATAATTTTTACTTTCTTCTATTTACAGGAGCAAGACAGCTGCCCTTACAGATGTCAGGATTAGGACCATGAATGAAGTCATAAGTGGTATGAAGATAATAAAGATGTATGCTTGGGAAAAATCATTTGCGGAACTTGTGAGTGGTTTGAGAAGGTAATCCTGGAGAGATACAGCTTAGTATATGATCTGTATCTGCTTACATTTTTTACATGACAATAGGTGCACTATTTTGTGCTTAAAGTGAAGTTTACTTGAACTTCTTTGGCTTTTTTAGCCTTCTATAGCAAGAGTGAAGGATTGAAAATATATATTCTGAGAGGACAGAAGAAGTAAAAATCATTTGATATTTGTAAATTACATTTTTTTTTTGTTTTCTTTTGCAGTTGTGCTTAAAAATAGCAACTGATAGATAAAGTAGTTGAGTAATTGAACAATTTAATCCTCACAGCCCTCTAAGCTAATAGAATGAGACCAATAAGCAGACATTTCTCTTTTGAGAAATATGTGGTATCTGCCTTTGTCCTAAATGAATAGCATGCTCAGATACTACTCTTCTTCACTTTTTGCCTTTTGAAGTATTGCTCCAACTACCTGGAATGGCTGGAGGACAGAATGATAACAGCTCAGAATTGCTCTGGTTGTGCAGCATTGTTTCTTTGTAGAGGTCTGTCAGCATCTGATTAAAACTTAACTCATAAATTTCTTTTTCAACACTACTTGCTCTTCTGCTTGACAGGAATTCAGGTGCGTGTTTCCTATCACTTAATTTTCATGCAGTGTTTGTCTCCAGCATATCAGTAGAAGGTTATTAACCTGCCATAGATTCTCTGCTATTTTTTATTTGTCATTATTTATTTATTTGGAATTCCTTTTTTTTAATAGCATTTTTTTCCTTTCCTTCCATATGCAAGTTTTCAAACTTGCTAATGCTCCCCAAGATATTTCTTCCCAGGCACATATTGCAGTACTTCAGAATATAGGATCCTATGCTGACCAGATGTTCTTGATTGAAGGTTTCTGAGTCTTGCATGAAGCCAGAGAGGGTATTTCCTTATTGAAAACTTCCTCAGTGGGTGCATTCACATCACAACAGTCAGCGCCTCGTTAAGATTAGTGGTTTCCTATTCAATGGTGGAGTGAAAGAAGCTCTTCCAAAACACATCTTGAGCCCCCTTTCTTTTCTTCCACTGCACTGTGGAAAAATAAGAAGTTTTAAATTCGGCCAGGTGGTTGTTGCCCAGTGTTTCTGCAGTGGCCCTGAAATGTTAAGATGGCATCTGAAGATCTCTGTTGTTCTTTTTCCTGTGGCTGTCCATGTTAGTTTCCTTTGAAATAACTCTCTTCCATAAGACAGTA
Source organism: Gallus gallus (assembly GCF_016699485.2). Taxonomy (NCBI): domain Eukaryota; kingdom Metazoa; phylum Chordata; class Aves; order Galliformes; family Phasianidae; genus Gallus; species Gallus gallus. Next base: position 146,146,434 of record NC_052532.1, read on the forward strand.
TGGTATATAATATAAAGCCTAAGGGTAGGCTGTCATTTATCAGATATTTATGGAGAATAGCACAGAGAACTTGCTAATTATCCACAGATAGTGAGAGGATTATTAAGGATTATTAGAATGTGGGAAAAAAGTTTCATCCAGAAGTAATTAAATTAGACCCAGTTCAAATAGTTTACGTACAAGTGTTCTTTCACTGTCCTTTGGAGGAGGTTTGAGATTGCGAGCCCTTAAGCTGAGAAAATGTCTTTGAAATGCTTTGAAAGTCTGTCAGTTCAGCCAATTTGGCAAGTATAGTGGGAAAGCTGCTTAACTAGTTTTCCAGTAGTAGATCCTGCATCTTTCTCTTCATGAGTGAGGACCTAATGTATTTCAAGCTGTATGATCATGACTTGACTTTCTAATCTTTGTATATAGTTTCGAGTAGAAAGTAACCGAAATGATCAAGTTTTTAACTGAGAATTGCTAGAATATTTAGGAAGATAAGTTAGGAGTTGTTTCAGTAAAATTCTATGTTATTTCAAGCAGATAAAACTATACTATGTGGGGAAGAAGCAAATTATTATGTTTCTTGATAAAGAAAACCTCTTGCTTTTAATGTGAATTTAAGCCTGGTGGCAGTGTCATTGTAGTTAGTGCAGTAACATTTTGAGCACTGGACTTGAGGAGTCATTTAGAAATGGAAACTGAAATTTAACTAAAATGAAAATGGAAAACACATGCTTCATCAGCGATTATGTTTCTGCAGAGAGACTTCTGTGTCTGTGCCATACATCACGTACTGTTTGCATGAGGGACTGTTTGCCAGAACAGTTGGCCTTGCAGGCCAGTATTCTCTTAATTATGAACCAGAACTCCTAGAGCAGAAGAAACCAGGAGCAGGGTCCAAAGTGAGAAGGATTTAGACTGAGATCAAAGGGAATACTGCAAACCCCGTGATCCAGCTGGAAGAACAGCAGCTGATTGATGGTCCACAGATGGACTCTCAGAAGTTACGGAAGTTGCCCCGTTTCTCTCGTTGTGGAGAATGTGTTGATCTTATCAGGAGTTTGTGAATAAACTCAGATTTTCGTGTTGGAAAGACAAGATGCTGCTTGATGCTCGACCATTATACAGATCTCCTTTCCTTTTTTCTCTTGTACACCATCCAGAAACAGTCAAAGCAGGCTAGAATGGGAATTAAGATGATAGTTTGACCGAAGCAGGAAAGAAGAGTACTTTCATTTTCTGTCTCTGAAAGATTCTTCTTTTTCCTACAGCTATCCAGACACTACATATCTTTTTATTTTCCTCAATTCCTAAGACTTTTAAATATTATTTTGCTATTTGCCATGTGCCCTGCTTTCTTTACCGTTACTTTTGAATACAGTTCTTCACGTATGAGTTGGGGTGGTATAAGGGGAGGAGAAAGGATACACAAATATAATCCTGAGAATGGGATCTCCCTCATCCTATTGTTGAGGGCAACTGTGATGGGAAGGATTGATATGAATGTTTATATTTTGCATTTTTAGGAAGGAGATTGCCATGGTTTTGAAAAGCTCCTACCTTCGAGGATTGAACTTAGCCTCTTTCTTTGTGGCAAGCAAAATAACAGTGTTCATGACTTTCATGGCATATGTACTACTTGGCAATGTTATCTCTGCAAGTCGGGTGTTTGTTGCAGTGTCCCTGTATGGCGCAGTCAGACTGACAGTAACTCTGTTCTTCCCTTCGGCTGTTGAGAGAGTATCCGAGGCAGTGGTTAGCATACGACGAATCAAGGTATGATTATTAGTGTGAATGCTTTGGTTTCACTGGTGAAAAAATATTAGATTGGGGTAAATAGAAATGCTGCGCATGTAATTATATGGCTTTACTGAGTGTCACTATGCCATTTATTAATGAAGGTACCTAAAAATGTCTTTCTCCATATGCCTGAATATGATAAAACTTTTTTGATGAATTTGCTAATTGTGCTAAGCCCACATGGAAACTATGCATTAAACAGATAATATTTGCTCTTCAAAGAAGCATTTTGTGAAAGGCGATGCAAATGGAGGTAGAAAAGCATAATGTGTGAAAATCACCACCCCAACAAAATTGTAATCCATAACATTTCTTATTACTGCTTAAACTAGACTGCAGGAGGAAAGAAAGAGAATTGCTTGGGATGCTGGACGTTGCACAATGTCTTTTCAGTACTTACACATACCTTGTGTTCAGCTCTCGCACAGTGCTCTTTCAAGTGATCATTCTAGTTGTGCAGGTTGAGAAACAGGAATGAAAGTCTAAAAACATGCCTTAGGAACAAGACACAAAGGCACTTGAGCAGATAGTGGCAATCCTTTTTTCTCACGTCTTCTTTTCCAGTATGTCCTATAGGGCAAAAGATTTTGCTCTTGACAGCTGGCTTCGGTTTCTCAGCACTTACAATTCGCTAAGGATGCTTTTTCAAAACCAGCTCCAGAATGAGGGTTCACCAGAATAGACAAATAATTGTCCTGATGAAACTTTACCATCCCTGATGCAGACACCAACTTTTTAGCTTCCATTTCCAAAGCGACAAAGTGAGAGTTAGGCATTCTGCTGCTGAATGACAAGATGCTTTGTAATGAAAGGTGTGTTACTGAAATGTAAATAAGTGGAAAGAAATTAGGAAGAGAGACTCAGAATACAGGAAAAAAAAAAGGATAAGGATGATGGCAACTGGGCAACAGTGAAAATAATAGTTTTGCTTTTTAAGAGGGTACTTTCTCCATAAGCTTCATGTAGAACAAGTCAGTTTTCAGTGCTGATTATAAACACGCTCAGTTGGAAACAAGAAAGCAGGAGATACCATGCTTCAGGTGAACATATAGTCGGATGGGAAATATTTGGTGTTCCTCTGTATTCATGCATAAATACATAATAACTGTGTGGCAGAAAGTCTTTTTTCTTCCTTTAAGCTGTCATGTCCCCTCGCCTTAGCTATACAGCTGCATCTCTCCTTGAAGCGCATCCACTCTTTTTGATGAAGCAGTGGCTCATGGTTCCATTGTGAAACGAAGTGAGAGCAGTTGTTTTCCGGAGGGCTATTTAGACAGAGACTGTGGATGGAGGGCAAAAATTATCTTAGTACAAAAGATGGAGGTTTTTTTTCTCAAGGACGTGGTTCTATCTCAAGCTCATGTTTGCTTCTTAGCATCCTGTGGATACTAGCAGTTTTATTTTTCTCTGCATGGAAGATTATTAGGTATAAAAGTAACGGAAGAATGTTTTGAGAGATCTTAAGAAGTCTTTAAGGCTTAAGTTATTCTGCTTTTGAAAACTCTATTCATTGTGTTGATTTTCTGCACCCACCCCCTGCTATGTAGAATTCCTGGTGTTAGCCCTGTAATTTTTATCTTGAGTTGTACTGCTTTTCTTTAAAATCCTCCATGTGTGGTACTGTTACATTTTGTAATTAAATGGCTAGCTAGCATTTATAGCTGATTTGAATGCTGCTGCTAGAAGAGAAATTCCTGGTAAGAGCTGAAACAGGAGACTGATTCCTTGCTTATAACTCTCTGATATTTGGGCCATTATCTAAATGCAAATCACATTTCAAAGGTTTTTTCTTATGTCACATGCTGCAATATGGATTTAGGTATGTTTGGAATTTCTTTCTGGCTACCACCATCATCTCCCAAATTCTCTCTCACGCCTGCCATTTGCACCTGCCTGTCTAAAACCAGACTCAGAAATACTCACCTGGCTGGAGATCTCAGACTTCTGTTGACTTTGCACTTTTGCCTTTTGGTGAAGATGTATGTGTGCATTGAGTTTGGAGACTGCTGCATGAAATGCTTTGACTTCTCACAGCTCTCTTAAAAATGGTGCTGGATTTTGAGCAAGGTCCCTTGTGCTTGCTAACATGTAAAGGTGCTGTTCTCATCCTCAGAGCTGTCTGTCAGCTCTGTTTTGTTTCCTCTTAGTTACTGACTTCTGTAAGTCTTCAGTACCAGTCTCATATCTGCAGACTGTTAGCTTGTTACTTGTTAGCTACACTTGACATTTCTCAACTTACTGTCTGCTAGAGACCTATTTTAGGTCTTTATGGTCAGCAATTCAAATCATGGTAGTTTTTTTGTGTTTTACCTTAAACTTGTGGTAACTTTTACCTGTGAATTTGCCTTTTTTCCTTTCAAAGTGTGTTTGAGCAATTTATAATCTAGCATCAGTTAAGGAAAGCGAGAAAGCAATGGAACAATAAGGTGTTGCAGTTAAGGTTTCATCTCTTCTTCATGGGAAGAGGAAATCAAACAATTATAAGGTTTGTCAGGACTGATTGTCAAGTTCTATTTGCTTCAGGAATTTTCTGTTGCTGAGCAGGTTGCTGTTAAGAGTCCCACAGTACTGCTATGCAATGAAATGTGCACTTCTGAGCGATCTCTGGGATGATCAGCTAGTTAGAGGTGCATCACTCGAATGAGTTGTGCATTGCTTTGGAAATACAATTCTTTCATAAGTGTGTATGCTTTGTCCAGCAGTGATGTTTTGTATGCTGCTTGCAAAAGCATATGCTTGGGTTTCTTTCCCAGTCTCACATTAGGCAATATCCTTTTCCTTTACTGCAGAACTTCCTGATACTTGATGAGGTCTCACACTTCAAACCACAACTGCATGATAATAATGAGAACGTCATTCTTCATGTTCAGGATTTGACTTGCTACTGGGATAAGGTAAACTTACTTTTAATGAATGTTAAGAGTATACTGGTGCTGTAGGCATCTGTAAGCCTAAAAATCATGTCTGTGCATAGTGTGCTCTTGTTTCATATTTCGTCATTTGCGTAGGAGAAACCTTTTAGTGTGTTAGACTAACTCTGTTGAATAGTATTAAGCAGTATCAAATGCATCTTAAAAGTACCCATGCTTGAATATTATACTAACTGAAAACCTGTACATTTTGTTCTGAAAGTGTCTTGTTATTAAACAGGATTGTAACACAGCTTAGATATTTAATTTGGAATTAAGGACAGACAGCACATCAAGGCAGGCCTTAGCATATGTGTTTTTGGTTTTTTTTTCAGTGAACTGAATGTTGATCAGTGCTTTAGTCTAGAACTAGTACAATATTATACTTCCCATAGCAAGTTTGAAAGCTTTAGACTAGTCTACAAGTCTTTGTTACTCTGTGTATTTTAACTGAGAATGTTCAGTTACAAATTGTTCTTGACTGAAAATGCATCACACTTGCCAAAATGGTGGTTAGCAATCTCTAGGAAATGGTTGCACAGTATTCCCATAAAACACCTTCAGGTTTTTCCTGAGTTATTTATATTATGTAAAGCTGGGTAGCATGACTGGAATTACTGGTTTCCTTTTGGTTTAAAAAAGAAAACAAAACTTTTAATGTAACTTTTATTTTGATATTTAATTGAAATGTGCATGGGAGAAGAACAGTTCTCCCAGAAATTTAAAAGCAGCTCGAAATATTTCTCTTACATACTCTTATAATAATGCAAATTAATTTTATACAGTTGCTAACTGAAAAGATGGTGAGTTCTGTGAGAGAGGATTTACAAAAGGAATAAAGTACGCTGTACTTTGTCATCTAAGCAACTTAGCTTGCTACCATTAGTGGGTTTCTCATGACTCTTTGGATCTCTGTATAACAACTGTACAGCTGAATGATGATTTTTTTGTTTGTTTGTTTTTAAAGATTATGAGCCAAAGTAGATACTTAAGGGAAAAAAAAAAAAAAACACAAACCCAAACATAACCCACAAATCCAAAATCACTGGAAGTAAAAAAGGGATTATTAGATAGACTCTTAGGAAAACAACTTAACATGGTGTATTACAGTTTATCAAAAGATAAACAAAACCAATTAATTCACGGTCACACTCTTGTTCTACTGAGGCAAGTCTTATCTGAGTTCCACAGGCTAGTCTGATAGCAGCATGGAACTAGGGATTCTTCGATACGGGGTTTTTCATGATGTGCCTTTAATTTCTGGAACAGCCTGTCTGCTCAAGTGAAAAACTTGAAATTTAAAATTCAAGAATTTGAACAGTGGCCAAGTTTGTCCCTTGTCGTTTTAGTCACTTAAATGAGGAGCCTAAGCAATATACTACATCTATACAATGTATTATCTCTGTAGATGGGATGAATTACTACTTGTATTTGGATATGAGATGTAATGTCTGCCCAAGCTCACCTGAGGAGTTGCTACCACTGAAGGGATCAATCCTGTGTCCTTCTACCTTCCTACTTTATTCTTCATGCCACGTGCTAGCATTAATGCTTGTATGTATCACCCCATGGTGAGCCAGTTCACAGGGATAAAGCAGTAGAAAATGAATAACTTTTTATGTGATTTCTCCTTTGAAAGGTGAGTCCCACAAACAGCCTGTTCACAAAGCTAGGAAAGAAGTGGCGGTAGAAGGAGAGTAACAGGCACAGATACTTACCGGGGTACAAAGGAGTTGAGACATTTGCTGGCAATTAGCTGTCAGATGAACTTATTTGTAACATCAGTCTGTGCTCTAATTTAAATTGAAGTGCCGCAGTGTCTAAAAATAGGGCAAACTGTCTTTAATTATGAATAATGGTGTTTTTCAAAAATAGCATGCTCTTGAGGTAGTAATAGGACAAGGGGGAATGGTCTTAAACTGAGACAGGGGAGATTTAGGTTAGATATTGGGAGGAAGTATTTCAGACAGAGGGTGGTGATGCACTGGAACAGGTTGCCCGAGGAGGTTGTGGATGCCCCATCCCTGGAGGCATTCAAGGCCAGGCTGGATGTGGCTCTGGGCAGCCTGGTCTGGTGGTGGTTGGCAACCCTGCACATAGCAGGGGGGTTGAAACTTGACGATCATTATGGTCCCTTTCAACCCAGGCCATTCTATGAGATATATGTGGTCATTCTTCTTGCATGCATTACTAGTTTTGTGTAGGGTCTTAAATAACACTGAAGTGTCTAATATTTGGATAATTATTTTTAAGATTTTTTAAAATTTTTCAGTGGTTTAGGCTCTTACGATCTGTTTTGAAAAGGTGGGCATGGATCTTTTGTAAATTCAGAAACATGACCTCAAGACCTCATTACAGTCATCGAGAGGTCAGTGGTAGGTCTGGTGTGTGGGAAAGCTTATTTACTTTTCTGTAAAGACTAATTGACTTAATAACAAATATTTTCTCATCCTAAAAACTTTGCATTAAAAAAAAATGCATTTTCTTTCATAAACTGGTGGAGCTTTCCAGACCTTAATTCCAGTTTAGTACCTGAACTGGGTACTCTGGGCTGGGAAAGCAAATAGCAGAATTGAGAAAAGAGCCGCATTGCTGCCACCTTGTGGAGATGAACAATAGCAACAGAGTGGTTTTGGAGCCTTGTACAGCACAGGCAACTTTAGATTCTTATACTGTGACTGATTTAATGCAAAACTCATGGTTGTTGTGTGAGATAACAAATCTGATGGGATGCTTGCTTCTGGGCTCAGAGGGCTTTCCTGTTTCATCAAGCATTTCTCCTGGCCTAAGGAGGTACATACATGTCTGCCTAGTTCTCCCAGCTGTCAGAGATATGAGTGAATACCTCTCATAACCTCAACCATGCCCTTCTCAAATCATTTAAAATAGCTGGTTGCAAGCTTTTCTTTGGACAGTTCCAGAATTCGATCACAGTGCAGCTTGATTGCTTTTATTTTACTGTCTACATTTTAGTGTCAGTTGTGCTTAGTACAGTCTAAGATGCATATAAGGGTGGGTCCTGTTACAAGGATGTTTTGCTTTAATGAGAGGAAACTCTATTAAATACATGAAGATCCTTTCTTTTCATAACAAATAGGGGAAATGAAGTGGAGGTGCCACTCAGTATGTCAATAATCAGCTGCAGTGCATGCATGGGGATGAATGAGGAGCCAGCTGGGAACTTATGGGTTAGAATTAAAGGTAGAGTGTGGTCATGTGACATTATAGTGTTGGGTATTGGAAGTAGATGGTATTTAAGGTCTTTTCCAACCCTAGCTCCCAGGATGTTGGAGAAGGCTGAGATACTCAACAACTTTTTTGCCTCGGTCTTTACCATCAAGTGCTCTACACTCACTGCCCAAGTCTCAGAAGTGAAATGCAGGGACTGGAGAATGAAGAACCACGCACTGTAGGAAAAGGTCTTGTTCAAGACCATCTGAGGAACCTGAGGGTGCACAAGGCCATGGAGCCTGCTGAAGGGCATCTGAGGGTACTGGGGAAGCTGATGGATGGAATTGCTAAGCCAGTATCCATCAAATATCAGGAATTGTGGCAGTCCGCACTGACTGGGAAAGGAGAAACATTTTTTAAAATTGAAATAAAGGGGACACTCAGGGAACAACAAGCCAGTTAGTATAACTTCCGTGCCCTACAAGGTCATAGAGCAAATCCTACTGAAAACTGTGCTAAGGCACTTGGAAAACATAGAAGCCATTGATGACAGCCAACTTGGCTTCACTAAGGGCAAATTATGCTTGACAGATTTGGTGGCCTTCTGTTATGGGGTTACAGTGTTGGTGGATAAGGGGAAGCAACTGATGTTAACTACCTGTACTTGTGTGAAGCCTTTGACTGTCAAATATGATGTCTTCATCAATAAATTTGAGAGATGTGGATTTGTTGGATGGACTATTTAGTGTGTAAGGAATTGCATAAATTGTTACCCTGAAAGTGTTGTGGTCAACAGCTCAGTGTCCTTGTGGAGAGCATTGATGAGTGTTGTTCCTCAGGGAATTAGACCAGTGCTATTGGACATCTTTGTTGATGACACAGACAGGGGCATTGTGTGTACCCTCAGCAGGTGTACAAATGACACCAACTGTGTGGTGAAGTTGACATGTTGTAGAAAAGGAATTGCCATCCAGAGAGACAGAGGTGGGCCTGTGTGAACTTCATGAGATTCAGCAAGGCCACATGCAAGGTCCTACACCTTAAAGACTGGGTAAAAAATGGACTGGGAGCAGGCCTTAGATGAAGGAGTTGAGATTGAGGGTGTTGACGTAGAACTTGGTATGAGCTGCCAATGGGTACTTGTAGTCCTGAGCTGCATCAAAAGAAGTCAGGTGAATGAGTGTCTCTCTCTACTCTGCTCTTGTGAGATTCCATTTGGAGTACTCCGTTCAGCTTTAGGGCCCAGAGCAGAAGAAGAACATGGAGCTGTTCTAACAGTTCCTCCTCCTCCTCCAGAGGAGGCCATGAGGATAGTCAGAGGGTTGGAGACCTTTCCTGTGAAAGACAAGCTAAGAGAACTGGGGCTGTTAGTGTGGAGAAGAGAAAGCTCCAACAAGACTTCATTGCAGTCTTTCAGTACTTGAAGGGGGCCTCCAGGAAAGCTGGCGAAGAGACCGTTTTATCAAGGAGTATAGCGATAGGACAAGGGGGAATGGCTATAAACTAAAAGTAGATTTAGACTAGATGTTAGGAAGAAATTCTTCACATTGAGGGTGGGCAGGCTACCCCGAAAAGCTGTGGATGCCACATCCTTGGAAGCATTCAAAGCCCAGGTTGGATGGGACCCTGGGCAGCTTGATCTGATGAGTGGCAGCCCTGTCCGTGGCAGGGATGTTGGAACTGGATGATATTTCAGACTCCTTCTGACCCAAGACATTCTGTTGTTCTGTGGTTTCTACAATTATACCTTGGTAGAAAAGGTGCAAGATATAAGCTCTTACCAGTAGTGTGATATAAAGAATAAGTGTACGATTGAACACAGAATGCCAGGACATGTATTTTCACTCAAATAGCCCACATCATTGTCTGCCAAAGGCTTCCAAGTTGCATGAGATGAAGCTGTGTAAAAGCAAACAGTACTCTTCTGTTTTGACTTTTGATAGTCAAACCTTGGTGAGAGCAAGCACAGACTTAGCTTCCCAGGTTTTGAGAAAGCTTTGGACCCTCTCTCTTAAAACATATGCCCATCTGCATGGTGAAGCTGAATGTGCAGGGCTGGAGCTGTGAATGCCGTGGAGATGGCCAGCCAGGACCTCCTGTTTTCAAGGCTACTGTCTCAGCTCTGTGCTGAGCTACAGCTTGGAGATGTGGGCTGGGAAAGAAGTGCTTCTGCTGTTGCCTTTAGGTTCCTCATTCCCTGAATGCAATTTTGTGCATTAGTCAATTTGGATTAGAGATTGGTGTCTGTCAGAGGTGTTTGTGAATTACTGAAGAGGCAAACTACATGTCTTAAAATATGGTTGTCGATATGGGTTGCTAACTTACGGTCATTTACATGCATTATCCTCTGTTTTGTAAGAGCTGTTTTGATGATAAATATTTTGTTACTGATGAAGCATGATCTCTTCTTAAATCCATAGAGTTTAGAAAGCCCAGCACTCCAGCAGCTTTCATTTACCGTCAGACAAGGGGAATTACTGGCTGTGATCGGTCCTGTGGGAGCTGGAAAAGTGAGTCCATTCTATGACGTTTTTTAGTCTGTTAACATAGCTAAAAGCTTGAAATTGTGAAGATGTTTTGTGTGTAATAGTATGCATTACATCAGGGTGGTGTCATTCAAGAAAGGCAGATGTCCTTCTGTGGGTGGGGAGGAAAGCGTTCAAAGTTGGACCGTACTGTGCATTTTCCTTCTAGACTGCATGTAAAGGGTACTGGTGCATTTAGACTAACAGTACTTTGGGTGGCAGAGTGAAATAGGCCATCATGCCAATAAACACTGCTCAAGCTCAGTGATGTTTTGAATGCAGTCAGACTTCTGAATTTTTATTTGATCATGTTTTTCAGTCTTCACTCCTAAGTGCTGTGCTTGGTGAGCTGCCTAAAGAGAAAGGTTTGATAAATGTTTCTGGAAGAATTGCCTATGTTTCTCAGCAGCCTTGGGTGTTTTCTGGTACTGTAAGAAGTAACATACTGTTTGACAAGGAGTATGAGAGAGAAAAATACGAGAAAGTTTTAAAAGTCTGTGCTCTTAAAAAGGTATGCTTTTCTGGTGTGTTTTATCTTCACCATTAATCTTAATGTTCTTGCAGGCTAGTGTTACATGCTGCATTATTTAATACACAGAATGGATTTTTATTTGTACTATGGGAAATAAATTCTTAATAGAGATGCTGGCGTTATTTTTGACATCCATGTGTAAGCACATTCATATAATTCCTAAAACTTTCACTAGAGGGTGATGTAGTTTATGTGAAGCTTAAACAAATTTGGAAAAAGGCTATTCACAGTTGTTTAATTTCATAACCACGTTCATCAATATTACAGTAGATATGTGTGTAGATTTAACAAAATGTGAAAAAAACAAATGATCAAACTAGCACTATTTGTGACTTTTATTTTATAAATATCCTTTATGCTGAAAAGAAAAAAAAAAGTATATATCATTTATTATGCATTGGTAACAGCTATCAAAAGAACCTTAGTGGTATATATTGGATAACTTGCTGAGCCCAAGTAGTTTTATGAAAAAATATTTTTGAAAGGTCTGTGTGTAAAGGAGTTTGTGACATGAGATATAGAAGAGGATTAAGCCAGATTTGTCAAGAAACAGACATTTTGCTTGGCAGCTAAAAAGGTTTTATGCAGCATGTTATGATATTCCTGTCAGCAGCAACATAGGTGAAAAGCAGATGGTTACTGTGATGAAATTTTTTTGCAAGGCTTTTACGCATAGTGGGTTGAGTTTTAATATCTTCTGCTGATACTCAGTCATAGGCTGTTGTCTGAACTTAAGGTTTCATTGACTTAAAAAGAGGGCAGACTGTGTTAAAAAACACGCACAGTATTTAATAGTAGATATGTTTTCATTGTTTTGTTTCAAATGTATGTATCTTATAAAAGTTTTGAATATGTTTCATAGCTTAATATAAAACTTCTGTATTCACTGGAGGAAATACAGTAGTATGAGATGGAACACTGTGTTTTATTCAAACTTAATAGTCTACAGTCCTATAAATTAACCAATTTTTTGTAATGAATGATGTGGTTATTTCTTTTTAATAAATTGTAGTGAAAATAAAACAACTTTAATTCTTAGGGATAATGATAAATGGAAAATAATCTACTGATGGAAGCTAGTTCAGTTTTATTTATTGTAACAGTTCATTTTGTGAATCACCAACAAGTATTCCATATAACAATAGGAGTAGTTGTGCGCTTTCCTTGGCAAACCTTGTTGTAAAACAGATCTTTAAAACCTCACCTATTTATCCTGCTTTCTTAATCTTTTGCCAGAGATGCAAACTAAGAAATTAATTGTAGGTATTTCATCCAGTATAGTCCTTGTTTTTTAATGTAAGGTAATATATTAAACAATACTATTGAAATAGGAGAATACCTTGAAATAGGCTTACTTTTGAGGTTAAAATGATTATTTTTTCTTTAATTGCTTTCTGCCTGTTCTTTATGTTCACAGGACTTGGACTTACTAGCAAATGGTGACCTAACAGTTATAGGAGATCGTGGAGCTACACTGAGTGGGGGACAGAAGGCCCGTGTGAATCTGGCCAGGTTAGCATTTTTGTTGTTTCTAAAACATATATGTTGACAGTCATTAGTGACTAAAAGTAAATGAATGTAAAACTTGGTGACACTAGCTTTTCTTTAAACCTTACAGAGCTGTATATCAAGATGCAGATATCTATCTTTTGGACGATCCACTGAGTGCGGTAGATTCTGAAGTTGGAAGACATTTGTTTGAAAAGTAGGTTATTGCTTTATTTTTATTTAAAATACAGTTGTTGTCTTTCAGTTTCTTAGAGAGAAACTTGGAAAAGCACTTTTGGATACATGGTTCACAACATTTAATGCATTCACTTTCTGCATTTATTTTTCTTCTCTTTTACATATTTGGAAGAGCTGTGAATCTATCCTGCCATTTTTCCTTTATTTTTAAAAGCTTTGGAGTACTCTGGTTTGAAGATACTAGATTTATTCCTAAAGAAGTATGTGCTGTTTTCTTGAGGAGAATGACGGATTTTACATAATATTGATCAGTATTGGATTTTATGAATATTAGTACCAAGTAAAGAACAATGTGGGCTGGGATTCTCAATCTCTCTTAGTTTTATTGCAGCTTTATTTGTGGAGTAATCTATTAGCAGCTTTACTGGAGTGATAAGCACTCCAAGCAGCTGAAGAAAAGGCCCGAACTCTTACAGTCTGGAGTGGTTGAAATTTCTCTTTGAAGAAGCAGCGGGAACCATGGCCTGCAGACCAGACTGTGGAGAACAAAGTTATTCCCAGCCAGTGTTTTGTCCTTGCTTCTTCATAGCCTACTTCTCTCCCTGTCAAACAGAATTTATTGGAAGTGTAAAGAAAAGCTTCCACTGATTGAGTTCACTTGGTCGAAGCCCAAGTGAAAGCATTTTCCAAAGCATAAGTACCTCCTATTTTCACGCTGAAACTACTTAAATTTGCTTTTATTTTAGTTCCCTCCTCCCCACCCCTAGGCAGTTGTAGAAACTTGTATTGAGGAAATGATCATAGAATTTCCATTGACCAGCACTGTGTGCATGTTCTTTTTTCCTAAGTGCGGAATCATATCACAGAATCATAGAATGGCCTGGGTTGAAAGGGACAATGATCATCCAGCTTCAACCCCCCTGCTATGTGCAGGGTCGCCAACTAGACCAGGCTGCCCAGAGCCACATCCAGCCTGGCCTTGAATGCCTCCAGGGATGGGGCATCCACAACCTCCTTGGGCAACCTGTTCCAGTGTGTCACCACCCTCTGGGTGAAAAACTTCCTCCCGACATCTAACCTAAACCTCTCCTGTCTCAGTTTAAAACCATTCCCCCTTGTCCTGTCACTATCCATCCTTGTAAGCAGCCATTCCTCCTCCTGTTTATATGCTCACTACAAGTACTGGAAGGCTGCAATGAGGTCTCCCCGGAGCCTTCTCTTCTCCAAGCTAAACAATCCCAGTTCCCTCAACTTTTCCTCACAGGAGAGGTGCTCCAGCCCTCTGATCATCTTAGTGGCCCTTGTCTGGACCCGTTCTAAGAGCTCCACGTCCTTCCTGTACTGGGGGCCCCAGGCCTGGACGCAGTACTCCAGATGGGGCCTCCAAAGAGCTGAGTAGAGGGGCTCTATCACCTCCCTCTCCCCGCTGGCCACCCCATTTTAATGCAGCCCAGAACACTGTTGGCCTTCCGGGCTGCAAGCGTACCCTGCTGGCTCATGTCCAGCTTCTCGTCCACCAGGACCCCGAAGTCCTTCTCTGCAGGGCTGCTCTCAAGCAGTTCTTCCCCCAGTTTGTATAAATACCTGGGATTGCCCTGACCCAAGTGCAGCACCCTACACTTGGCCCTATTGAACCTCATTAAGTTTTCGTGGGCCCACTTCTCCAGCCTGTCCGGGTCCCTCTGGATGGCTTCACTTCCTTCCAGTGTATCGACTGCACCGCTCAGCTTGGTGTCAAATTTGAAAATTGTACATCCCATTGATGTTTATGGTTTCAAATTTGGAGATCCCTTTAAAACCTCAACATTTTCTTTTATCGATTTTTTGAAATAGTTACATTTTCTTTCTGTGAGCTGGTATGAAGTTAAAGTTTTATGATGCATACACTTTATATTTGTTATTGTATGCAGGTTCATTTTCACCTGTTGCAGCTGATACATGGTCTACTTCTAATCTACTTCTGTAGTTTATGTACTCTGCAAATTCCTTTAACACTTGTTGAAGCTATCTAAGATTTAGCCACTGCTTCTCTCTTTTTGTGCAAGATCACTTGATAGCTTCAGCTTCTGAATGTGTTTGTGCCTTAGTTTGGAAAGCACACGTGCCTATGCTTTCAGTCTGTCTCTTTTTTAGGTGTGAAGGTTTATTTGCTGAGGGGAAAACAGGGAAGTATAGTAGTGCCTTGGATGGAAGTTTGAGTTGCCTCTTTGATTTATTCTGTGTTTTATGAGAGCTTTGACATAGAGTCTCTATATGTTGCTACAGAACTGGAAGTCCGGATTTTTGTATGTGCTCTGCTCTGATAACTGTGGAGGTGAGAAGATGTAAGGAGATGACCTCAGAGAATGTGAAACTTGGAAAACTGGTTGTGGTTCTTCCTAGCAGCATGAATTTTCATTTACCTCTTCCTCCTGAGTTCTAGATTAATTTGAGCTAGGTAGATAAAGTACAACAAAACTGTTTTGTGGGGAAAGCAGTCTGTGTGGAGTAGTAGTGGCAATGAAAACTGAAATGTGTCCCTTCTAAAGACGTTAAATGAGGGCTTTTTTAGATCAGAACATGGATTCTGAGGCCCCCATGGAAGCTGTAAAAGGTGCTGGGTTAGTGGAGAGAGTTCAGTAGCTATCCTTGAATAACAAGGCTGGGCTTGTTCCTTAGTGCTTCCTGAACACTGCTAGAAATCTGAAGAAGAGAGCGCTTGAGCAAGAATGATTTCTTAGAACATCGTGCTAAGGAATGTCTGAGATACCACTTCATACAAACTGCCCCCAGGAATCCAAACCGCAAGGCGTAAAACAATGGGCGAGATGGAAGAAATAGGGGGTTATTTAATGAGAGTCTGAAATGGATATTGTTCAGTTCACTCGCTCTTTTTTTTTTTATTTCCTTTGTAATTTTATATTAAAGTTTAATTTTTTGTTTTAGAAGTGCCTAGTCTATTTGTTTACATCTAAAGATAGGTATGTTCCTAGTAATTCCCTGAAGCTGTGGTCTGTAGAGGGCTGATTCATTACATTTGCTGCTTCTTTCTGTTCTGTTCGGCTGCTGTGGTAAACAGCTTAAAATATATAAATTCGTTTCAAATGAGAAAGAATGCAAGTAGCACAGCTCCAGTGGGAAAATAGTCCATAATATTAATGAGGGCTTGTGTCTCCTACAAATTTTTCTACAATACAGACAAGTTGTTCTGTGAATAATGGAGTAGATCAGTTTTGCAATGAATTTCTCTCTCTCCTGATTGGATTCATTGAGGCCTAATAAGATATAAATTGGATATTCCCTATTTTCGTGCTATTTGTTTTCTTTTTTCTGGTGAGTTCTCTGATAACTGCCAGTAGACCAGCATCAACTTCTTCATAAAAGGAGGCTCTGGTATAGTTCTGTATTTTTGTTTATCTCTGTGTGTGTATACACATATATACATACATAAATACGCATAAATAAACATACATTAATAGATGTATATTATTTTTATGTATAGTGTGTATATATACCATACATACAGTATCTTTTTTTAGACCTCTGGATTTTTCACCAGGTTTGTAATGAGGGACACACATTACAGATAGTGTGACATGTTTCAATTCAGTCATACTTGGTCCCCAAGATATTTCCTGGTCTATTTGTGCATCTTTGTAAACATATTTCAGTAATTATATGATTTCACATCTCCTTTCAACAGAAATTGTGTCCTATTGATGATGCTGATTTAAGGTATTTTAAGGGTCACGTTTGTATTTTGTCAGTTTATTGAGACAGACAGACTCCTCTAGCTGCTGTACTTCCCTTGTATCTGTTCTAGTGATAGGAGCTGTGTGCCATTCCCAGCTGATGATCAGCTTGATTTCTTTCAGTTCTTCCTTTGTACGTATGGGAGCAGACTACAGGACAGTTAGAGAATCTTTGTGAATCACACCTAAAATTGTGATGATGTTTGGCAGTAGTATGTACAGGTGTACCGTTCCTACTATCAAAGGGAGTTCTGCAAACTGTTTGGAATTGATGGTCAAGCTGTTTTGAGTGTAATGGTCATTTGTCTGTTCTCTCTGAGTTTTATCTTTAGAATTAGAAAAAATCTGCAAAAGAAATAACAGTGAAAGAATTGAACTTCAGCATGTTTTCAGGTGGACCATGTTGGTACCAGGGGATGATAGCCTCCAGTAGGAACTCAGGTGATTTGTGCCACATAGCTGGACAGTGGGTCACTGAATAACCAACTGTAGGTTGAGGCTGACCAGAGTCACCTGACAACTTGGTCAGGTGTTTTGAAAGCTAACATCATTCCTTTGCCATCTAATACAACTGAGAGTTGCTCTGTAAGAGAGGAGAAAGAGCAGGCATGATTTGTAGCAAAAGTGTCCTTTGTAATTGCAGGAAAAGGTGAAGAAATGGTAAGCTCGTGGCAACTAGCAAATAGGAGCTAGAAGGTCTCCTTGCTGTAGAGAGATTACAGGCAGAATTACTGTGTCAGAGGAACCGAGCAATGGTAACCGTGCCAAAGATACAGAGAAGCTGTTCAGTAAACGTAAGGATTTTTTCTCTGCTTCCTTTTATGTACAGTGTCTGGAAATAGGAGATATCTCAAGGATATCTGTAAGGATTCCCACTTTGTGATTTACACCTGGTCCATGCTCGTCATTCCTCTGGTATGACTGCAGTGATGACAGCCCTAATGTAGTGTTGTTGCTCTTAAAAGTGCATTAATTATGCCTTTAAGTTTGGATGATAAAATAGGAATTCCTTGAACTTCTTTACATTTATTGTAGGTATTATGTTTAAAAGATATGAATATGTCATAGAAACGTTGTTTATTTAAATAAAATGAAAAGCACAAGTTTGACCACTGTACATTATATACATGTTTTCAGAAAAACTGTAGGTCTTTATAGGCTTCTACTCCTAGAATTATGGTGGGGTTTTCTGTGTGTGTCTGGGGGGGGGGGGGGGGGGGTGTTGTTTTGTTTGTTTTGAAATCATGCAGTATATGCTTACAGAACCCCAGCATGCTTGCATGCTTTAGAGTTCTGTGGGTGAGATGCAGAAGAGTATTATGCATACCAAAATAAAAATGGACTTGGGGAGCTGTACACATTCATGGAGAAAAAGTTCCTGAAGAGCCACTTGAATTGAAAGATCTCGGACTCAGAAAGTCAATAGAGTATGGAGTCTAGAAGCTTGAACTGTATACTAAAGGAAGTATGTTTGTTTGCTTATATACTTCAACCAGCCATTCAGTGCTGGCTGCTGTCTAGGTCAGAACGATAGATTTTATGGATCTTCATTTTGTGTCAGTACAGTTGTCCTTATGCATTGTCACAGTGGAGACTGGGACTTGTCATGGGGTTAAAATAAACATTTAGCAAGATAAGCATAGAAATGGAAACAATGTGGTACAAGTAGATGTGTTTTTGTGTCTTTGGCAATTATGTCACTTTTTTCCTCTCCTGAAATTCTGTAAATTTCATAATGTACCAAAACAGCTGGAGAATTCATCTTAAACTTCTTAAATTTAAAGTCAAAGGAGAGAAAAGCACATGTAGTAAGCAAATTAATATAACAAAGGCTTTACGCCTGTGAGCACTTCTGCATGTGCTTTAATTTAATTTCAATGGTTGTTTCCATTGAAACAGATGTAAGTATTAGAGTAAACTTAAACTTGTGTGTGAACTTGCAAAAAGGAGAGGCAGGAAGAACGTTAAGGAGGATAGTCTAATCATTAAAGAAGAAACACTTTGCAGGGGTGAAAGAAAGCTGGTTCTTAGAGATAAAAACTTTAAAAAGATTAAAGAACACCATCTCTCAAAGTAAAGAAGACCTGATATGGAAGGAAGAACAAACGAGGCTTCACGTACACGAAAGTGCCAAGATGCTGCCTCTGCCTAGAGGAGCAATTGTGCTGCTGCAGGCACCCTCCTAAGTGTCTTCTGCCACATGCCCTGCAGTATCAAAGCTCAAGCTATTTTTTTTAATAGCACAGAAGTTTTCTGGCAAAGTGTAGTGGGTTTTTAAATGGGTGATAATATCCTATTACTTAGATTTGTTAACTTAAAGTATTGTTTATTTATTTATGTCAAGTTGGAGGAGTATAATTTTGAAACAGATCTGTCCTGATTCTGTCCTCAGTGCTCTGGAGAATGAATGAAGGTCGTTGATTCTTTAGTTTTCAGGTGTTAGAAACCTGAGCAGTGCTTCAGGCAGTTTTGGAGACAGGCAGGGATAAGGGAAATCTTGATTAAAGGTTGTTAGTTTTGATGCACACAGAAGGTTTAAGTGCAGTGTGTGACTCTGTGAGCACTCAGTGGGCAGGGATCAATGGTGTAGCAGTTTGGTGGAAAATTAGATGCAGATTATGGAAGATTGCAAATCAGTGTAAGTTGGCAGTGTCATTCTCTTGTCAAGGAAACTGTGCCTCCTTGTTAGATTTTGCTTTGCTGATGTTGTTTTGTACCTGAGAAAAGGTATTCAGTTTTGTGCACTTCCAAAAAACATAGATGGGCTTCTGACTCAGTGTGACCTGTAAGGAAGGTTCAGAAGTCAAGGGAACAAGAAAGAAAAAGCTGTTTCTCACTTGAAAAAAAAAAAAAGTATATTTTGAGTTTGGTTTTTTTTGTCCAGAATAAAGACGTCCAAAAGAGAAGCTGAAGACGGTTTAAAGGGTCTATGCACACGGGAATAATGGCTTATTGGGACATGGTGGATTTAAACTGCATCAAAACACCATACACTTGGATTTAGAGAAAAAATTTATAGTGGCAAAGGAAGTTTGCTGCTGGAGTACATTTTGGGGAATATTGAAATTTCTATTGTTGAGCTTAAAACAATCATGCAAAACGGCCCATCCATCATCTGTCAGGAAGTGATTTAAGTTGATTCTTACATGGTATAGAGAATGAAGCTTTCATAGTCCCCTCCTCCCCCTTTTACTGGAAAGACTGAAGAACATTTGAGTCTTTGCTGTACCTCTCCTGGCTGCATGTGCATGTGCATGTCCGTATGCATATGTATATTTGACAAATGTGATGGTGTGACACCATTTTTGTGCACTAATTACTGCTGTAATGCACTGAAGATGCTTGCAGTCTAAAAAGAGCATTGCCCCTCAAAGGAGTAATGGAGAAAAAGCAAGCTAAAGCTGTACTTTATGGGTTTTTAAGCAGCAAGAGAAACGACAGAGGCAGTTTGGGGCATACTCTTTAGCAGAAGTCTGAGTCATAGAATTGTATGTCCCATGTTGGAAGGGACCCACAAGGATCATGGAGTCCAGCTCCAGGCTCCACACAGCCACACCCCAAATCAAACCCTATGTCCAAAAGCAGTGTCCAAATGCTCCATGAACTCCGGCACTGGGGGCCGTGCCCACAACCCTGGGCAGCCCGTTCCACGCCCACCGCCCTCTGGTGCAGCTCCTATCCCTAACCCCCAGCTGCCCCTCTGGCAGCTCCATGCCGTTCCCTCGGGCCCTGTTGCTGTCAGAGAGCAGAGCTCAGTGCTGCCCCTCCGCTCCCTGTGTGGAGCTGCAGCCGCCGGCAGGCCTCCCCTCAGCTCCTCTGCTCTGTCATGCGCACACAGGGACTTCAGTGGCTCCTCATGCATCATCTTGTCCTTCAGACCCTTCACCATCTTCATAGCCCTTCTTTGGTTGCTCCCCAGTAGCATCACTGAATTGTTTGGCTTGGAAGGCACCTTTAAGATCATCTAGTTCTACTCCCTTTGCTGTGAGTTTGAATAATTTGATGTCTTTTTGAAGTATGAGAGCTGTACTGCAGGCACGCTTGCAAAGCAGCAGTGTTTCAAGAGAGGACACACTGCCTACCAGCAACGCTGTACAAATCTTTCTTAGATTGACAGAATTTGGCCTTCTCTTTAAAAAGTCAGCAGTCTAAACATGTTGATGCATCTGAATGCTTTGGCCAGGTGTGCACCACCTGTATTTTCACTGAGTTCCCTGCATAATTGGTAAGAAAATGAGATATTGTCAGATGTTCACCTAGAATTGAGTGCCTTCAATTATGTTTGTTCTTCCTCAGCTGTACACAGCCATATTTCTAAAAGTAGGTGGAATGAAACTGAGCCTTCGTGAACCAACTCAAAACATAAATGCTTATGGACTATCTCAGATCTTTTGTAGTTCGTTTCTAAGGCAATGCTAAGTTTTCACAAATACAAATTAAATGAGCTCGGAGTTCTGTGCAAGGCCCTTTACTACATTTGGCTGTACTGTACTTTGCTTTGAACTTTGCCTTCAGTCTTCTGTGGCGGTCTTCAGCCTATAAACTTAGCTCTCGCTGTCCTTGCAAGACAGGATGTTGTCAAATGGGGGAGAGAACATGCAAAATAAATAAATCAATAAATGAAAATACAACATAAAGCAGCCTGATGTGTTGAAACAGACATTAAGTATACATTTACTGTTTTACTCATTTTGCAACCTCAGTGCGTCATGGTGATACTGTATTTTAAATGGCAAAATTTTCTAGTGAGCTGTCTGAGCAGTGAGTTGTTTAGCTCAGTAATAGCTCGAGGTATACGCGCTTCGTTGTGGGTTTTTTTTTCCTCCCTGTGCTCATGCCAGTGAATTGTGACAGCAATTTTTCTCCTCATCTCTTACCACCAAACTGTTCGGCTGGTTTCTTTCTACCCAGGTAGACGTCAAATATGAAGTTGTTGTTTTTTTTTTAAAAAAAAATCATACTTGGATGAACTGATCTATCTCTGGAAATCTGCATTTCCACAGAGGTCACGATCTAGATCGTGTGAGATGCTGTGCTGATGGCTCTGACAGTACTGATCGGTTTGCTCTGATGCTGAGATAATGCACGCTTTTCTTTATTTTAAGTGTGATCTGAAAGTACAGTGAGCTCACCTCACTGTGACTCAGGATCAAGGTTTAAAGGTTTTCAGTCATTAGATTTTGCGGGTCTGACAGTAAACTGTTAAGCATATATCTGGCACAGAGCAGTTTAATAATGGAAGTAGCGGATAGGCTGTAGGACCTACGTAAGGTTGAAAGCTAGATCTCTTGACAGTGAGTATCTCATATATTCTTTCCTGGCAGCTTTCCTACTAGGCAAGCAAATATCCTGTGGTGTCTCTGATCTCTGTCCAGTCCTCTGGGTAGGGTTTGCTGAAGACTGTTTTGTAGCATGTCTTAAGCTCTTGGTCCCGCATGGCTTGTTTCCGTGACTGCTCAAAGGGTAGGCAGTCACCACACCCAAAATAATACTCCTACAAAGAGTTTGGTGTATGAGTAGTTGCAACTGCTCAAATAGTTACGCTGCTGCAAGTACCCTGTCTTAGTTAATTGTTATCTTGATCAGTTAAGAATGACATCACTGGCTTATGGTTACTTCTTGAATGCTGCTTAGAAAGCAGATAACTCGCTCAGTAAGTGGTGCTTTTATCTTAATTTTACTGCAGTTTGTTTGGAGCTGCATAATATACTTTCTGCATGTAATTACTTACTCTGACTAGTAGTGTTAAGCATGTTGTACACTGCTCCCTATGGTCTGTCAGACTGACAAAATAGACGTTAAAAGTAGGCATAGCAGACACACAATGGGAGTTTATGAGACAAAATAAACCATACGATAACATTATTATTTAGCTCATGTTCTTTTTCTGTTTTTCTCCCCATACTGCTTATTTTATTTGCATTTCTCCATTGAATTTGTACAATTAGGTTGCTGTGGTTTTGGTTGTGTTTTGTTGTGTTGTTGTTTTTTTTTCAGAAGAGTGAAAAGATACAATTGTTGTGTAGTGTTTTTTTTTTCTTTCTTTCTTTTGTTGTGAGTTCCATCCTCCTGTGTTTTATTAGGGGAAAAAAAGAAAAAAGACCTCAGTAGGAGTGTATCTGAATCATAGAATCACCAAGGTTGGAAAAGACCCACAGGATCACCCGATCCAACCATCCACCCATCACCAACAGTTCTCACTAAAAGAATGGAACAAGATATGTGGTGCACAGGTCAGGAAGGTTCTTCTTCGAGCAGGCTGTCATCTGCTCCTGTGGGCTGCATTCCTGCTGGCAGATGAATGTGATGTGTGCTTCCGGAGCGTATCTTCCAGCTTGTTTAGGGGAAGCCCAGTCTTTATTCACCAATACTACTTGCTAGTATGAACCACAGCAGACTGAGTAGCAATGTTTGCTTTTCCAACCCTCTCAGTGACTTACTTGTAAAAACTGTTTTGAAAGTTTCTTTCGGAGAAGTTACTTCTGTTTGCTATGTTTTTCTATAGTTGTCCACAGTATGTTGCCTTGCTTCCTTTCCATTAAGTTTCATTTTTGTTAAGTAACCTCTTCCGAATTCACCTTATGATATGTACATTTGTTAGGAGGGCATTTGCAACTTTAATGAACTACGTCCTTCTCTGTCACTCTAAACCAGAAATACAGAATTACTTCTCTTCCTCGAATATGTAAAAGGTTTAAGAAAGAAGTCTAATAGGCATGAGTGTCATTTTTAAACACTGTTAAATTGAGTAGAAGTTTCCCAGAAACAGTCATTATGTTTTAGGATACCTTATTTTTAAAATTCTTTTTTTCCATCTGTTTGCAGGTGTATTTGTCAGGCTTTACATCAGAAGATCTGTGTTTTGGTGACTCACCAGTTGCAATATCTCCGCGCTGCAACTCAGATTCTAATATTAAAAGATGTAAGTGATAACAATGTCTATATATTTATAGCTCACGTACTTTCTAATTGTCTTTTATAATCTAAGAAAAAAAAACAGTTCACATATCTTATTTCTTATTTGTAAATGCATTTTCTGTTTACTAATGACTGTGTCTGTTTTCAAAGATACACAGTTACTAGTAACAGCATTTTAGAACACTGTTATGTTTTTCTTCTGAATTTTATTATACCTACATATAATTTTACATATGAATTTTGTCTTACATATATATATAATATATTTTTTTTGTGTGAATTTTTGTGTGAATTAAGGGCTGTGTTGGTTTTGCAGCCAGTCCCCTTTTTAAATTCAGACTGAGAAACAGTCATAGATACCCTTGAAAATAAGTAGTCCTTCAGAGAAACTGGTTCCTTCCAGACTTTGTTGTACCATTTGTTCACGTGTAGAGAGGAAATGCAACAACTTCAGATGTTTTTTAAGGTTGAGTGATGGAGTACTTCCAATTACTTTTGATGCATCACAGAGTTGCAAGAAAGTATGTTACCTGCCTTTTTCCTCGTTCAGATCTCTTTAAGTGTTGCATTCGTGTTCTAGGAATGAGTCTGTGACAGAGAGATAGGAAACAACACAGACTAGGAAAAGAGTCTGGAGTAGACATGACTGATGGTCATGAATGTAGCTCAGTAAGCTTGTGCTAAAGCTCTGTGGCCCTCCTCTGTAGCTTCTCCAGAGAGGTAATGCTCACCTGGCTGTAACTGGGATTTTTACTGTCCCCCATCTGTGTTATTTGGCCTCGCAAGCTGTCAGAATGGGATTGCTTAGAGAGTGAAGAGCTTGTTATTGCACTTTGGAGTGGGGAACTGAGAGAGGCTTCACTTCATTTACTGCAGTGGGTTGTATGCTTAGCAACAGTAGAACTCTAGAAGAAGGAGGGATAGGCGAAAACATTGTCTGTTACAGAAAGGGTACAATGAAGATAATCAAAACTTGTATTAATTGTAGGGCAAAATGGTAGGAAAAGGGACCTATTCAGAGTTCCTGAGGTCTGGCATCGACTTTGCTTCCCTTCTGAAAAAAGAGGAGGAGGCAGAACAGCCGTCAGTTCCAGGCACCCCCAACCTGAAGTCCTCCCGGAGCCGTACCTTTTCGGAGTCGTCTGTCTGGTCCCAGGATTCTTCTGTCCACTCAGTGAAAGATGGAGCAGCAGAGCAACCACCTGTGAGTGCTCAGAGAACAGAAACATCACAATTCTTGTGAGGCTGTGTTGTTGCTGTTGTTTTTTTAACTCAGACTATGAGGAGTGCTCTTTTCTGCCTGCCTTTGCATTTCAGTGAGTGTTGGATTGCATTAGCAGGTGAGAGCTGACTCGTGGCAGCCCATAACTGGTAGTCCTACCACATGAGCTGCAGAGGGCAGGCATCCCACAGCTCTGTGCAGCTCTCTTCAACAGTTTGATCGCATTCATCATTGGCTCTGCCAAGTTTCTGAAAGACTTGTACCCTTCTATTTCCTGTCCTCTGACAGTGGTACTTTAAAGGACCAATAATACTGTGTTAAGTGGGTTTTATGTGTTTGTACAGTGCTGAGGTCAGATTAATAATTTCCTTGAAATCGTAAGGTTGGGAAATGCATGCAGAAGCAATGGCTTCCTACAAAATCTTCATTTGCATGGCTGGTATTATCATACCCACATGATCATGAGCTGGCCCTGAGGGAAGAACCTTGGGATGCTGTTGCACAGCTCTCCCTCGCTCTTCTGGTATTGAAAAAAGAATGCTTTTATGGTGCCAGCTTGACTTCCATATGCCTTGTTATCTCTTGGTCTACACCGTGCAAAAGCAGCTGTAATGTTTTCTGTACCAGAGGTGGCCTTATGGTGGTGTGTTTGCATTCATACAAAACAGTGCAGGAGCCCTGTAACCCTGCTAAGCTTATGCTAGCACTACATCCATGGAACAGGTAATCTCTATATGTCCTTGGTGCTTTTCATCTTTATACTACGAGTATATATGATTTATTTTTCTATAATAGAAGGCAGTTAGAGCTGCTAAGCCCAATCCCCACCCTCCCCAAAAAAGGGGCTGCAAATATTTACTTTTCGTGTATTTTTGGAAGCATGTTTTTATGCCAAAAAGCAGTGAACTTATCTTCATATCTGATATTATTCATTTGTCAGCAGTGACTGCTGTAAGATCCACAAACATGTGACAAACTTCTTAGCAGTATTAGAGCTGTTGGATTGGGGGGAAAAAACAACAGCAAGCAAAACAAACGGCTCTCCAAAAAATGAGATAGGCTTCTCTTATAGACAAGTAACTGGGATTTCTCTTCACTTCTGAGTCAGGTCTGTTAATTCCTCTGCTTCTGTACAGCTATGTCTGCTGATAACAATGCCAAACGTTATATGTGCACTGATCTAACACCTGGTTTTCTATTGCATAAGAATAACACCCCCCCCCCCAAGAAAAACCCCAAACAACAACAAAAACAGAATGTTGTTCATTTGTATAATAGATCTGTCTACCTGTTTTAAGTCTGTTTTATTTTTTTCCTTTTCTCTCTTTAATTGTCCCCTATCCACGGGTCATTTTACTGATTTTCCCAATTAACAGATGCTTTGATGAGAAGTTCGTTGATTTTTTTTTTTCCACTGTCGGCATGTGTTGACAGATTTCTGATTCAAACTTGCAGAAGACTGTTTACTTTAAATACTTTTCTGAAAAGGAAAGATTATACACACTTGGCTGCTGAAAACAGAACCTTTCCTATGTTAAGGCCTTAGTTTTGAGAGCCGTGATGATTGATGCTAGTGCATAAGAAAAGAAAAATCTGGTTCAGCAGTTAGCAGTGCTGGCAGTTGGAGCAAATATTTCTGACTGCAAATGAACTCACGTTACATGCCGTGATGCAATGCAAAATATAATCCTCCCAGTGTTATTTTGCGGAGTAGATTTTTCAGTGTTATTGCAATGAGACTAATTTTTTTTTTTTTCTGTAAAAGCTATAGTTCTCATATTTAAAGTTTTTATATGTGTAATCACTTGATCTTATTATTCTTCGCTGATTTTGAACCATGTCTTTCAAGTAGCTTATTCTGAATCTATAGCTGCCAGGTTAATGTTTTCCTTTTTTTTTTTTTCCAGGCTGAAAATCCACTGGCTGCCGTGCCAGAGGAGAGTCGTTCTGAGGGAAAAATAAACTTTAAGGTTTACAGAAAATATTTCACTGCAGGAGCGAACTACTTTGTGATTTTTATACTTGTATTATTTAATATTTTGGCACAGGTAAGTCGTTGGGAGTAGCAAATGATAATAACAAATAATCCTGGTGTTGCCTTTTTTTAACATAGTGTGTGCTTGTGATTGAGATGTTGCAGCTAAAATATTTAGGAGCGTGATGATCTTACATCTGATAAGTTGATCAAGTGTTATGTATCAGCATGGAATTTTTGCACTGCATTGAGATGTCATGCACTGATCCTTATTCCAACGGTTGTAATAGTTCAGTAAAATATTAATTCTACTGACAGTGCAGCACAAAAATTATAAGCCATTTTAGGTTTTTGGAGACGCAGAACAAAATCTTAAGGTGCATTACATAGCATTTGGCAAATCTGAAGAAATATTTCCTTCCTCAACTGGAAGTATAAAGAGCTTGACTGGGTATGGAGGGAGGATTACGGAATTGCTAAAAGAAAAGCTCTTCTGCTGGTAAGCGCAGGTTAAGAAAAAGGCCTGAAGGAGAGTCACTGTTTAGAAGAAGAAGAAAGTGAAATATTGTGTGATGCAGACTATAACAGATATGTAAAAGAATTTGTAGAGAAGGAAAATTATTTTTAAAACTTACTGAAATAAATGATGAGCTGAGAAAGCTGTGTGAAGACAGCCTATTGCCCTTCTCTCTATTTCCTGCTGAGAAAGCTCAAATTCATTTCATGGAAATGATTGGTCTTGGCTGTAAAAAGTAGTATATATATTTATACATGATACGTCCTTTTTGCTTATCCTTAAATTGACTCTGTTGGAAAGAAGGACAACTAAGCAGGATCACATCTCTGCAGCACGCTTCCCAGAACTTTTAATTCACGTGAACAGAGGTATATTTAGAGATAAGTAGTCCTTTTACAGGTTTATAGTCACCTCTTGTCACAGAAGGAAGGTGGCGGTAAAAGTTTTTCCCTCCCTCTCCTCTCACATCCTCTTTCAATTCTGTTTCTGGTAATTATCTCCTGTAAACACAAATTTCTGGACTGGTAACATCAGAAAGTTTGTTAATCAAAAAGCATTTTGAAATATCTGTAGTGGCAAATTTAGGAACTGAAAATGTGTGTTCTTTAATGTGCAATTAACATATGTTAGGAAGAGCTAGTATGTTTTACTTGCTTAAGTGTCTTGCTTTCCTTTAGTTTACTAACAAGGAAGGTAATTTAAGGTAACTTCTTTCTTTGTAGAGGGATCTCATAAATCTTCTAATGTGCTTTGCAAATTGCTGCTAATCTTGAAAGACTGGATGGCATACTTTTTTGAATATGTGATGTTTTCCCAGAGAACATAAAAGAATAGCAAGGAAGTTAACTTTCTTATGTTGTTTTTTTTCATTTTGCAAAATGATTCCTGTATTTTCCTCTTTTATTCAAGGTGGCATATGTGCTCCAGGATTGGTGGCTTTCTTACTGGTAAGTTAATGGTGAAAACTGATCAGTTGTTCCTGTCTTTTCGCTCAAGAGTTGTTTGTCAAATAGAAGTCATTGTATAGGTATGGGAAAAAACTTGTTCTAGGAAACTTCAGAATCTGCTTGATATTTTCTTATCTCTACTCATTTTGTGTGTGGAAAAGAATGAAACATTATGCTGCGGCTGTGACAGCTTCTTCTCATGGTGTGGTGCATGGCAGCATCAGTGCATGGGATCTTTTGAACTGAAGATTTCAATAGAGTTGAATGCAGAAACAGTTAAACGTGCTCATGAATATTTGCAGAATGTGATTTGATGATCGTTATCTTCTGTATGCATTTCCACAGGGCAAATCATCAAGAAAAGCTGAATGTTACAACAAATGGAAATAATGGAGCAAATGAGACTGAACATCTAGACCTTACCTTTTATTTGGGAATTTACGCAGGTAATGACACGTGTGCATGTGTCTGTAGACCTTAAAGATCTATTATTTAACCTACTATAATAAACAATTTTGAGTGGTGCAAAGCAATGGCAATGGCAATGTGATTTCTGGCAGGAACTGAGCAACGTCTTAACAGATTGGGGGCATCAGTCTTGCTTCCTTACTAAACTTACTGGAATTAATCAATAAGTAGATAGATACAATAGGTCGAATGCAGACTCTTCAGTTTTTTTACCTAGATTTTAGAAAGTTAAGCATTCAAAAAGTAAGCTTACGGTTGTTGTCTTTATTAATAGATTACTGAGCTCTTTCTCCTGTCATTATATGGTTGGGCAAGAGGGATTTGAAATTGGTACTCATTCTGTACTGTTATAAAACTTGGCATGGCAGTGTTACTTCTGAAGTGCCATAGCAAAAGAACCAGTTTTTAAAAAGCCTCCTGGATGAGTATGCAAAGCAGTGTTAAAGAAAAATTCAATATATATTCTACATATGTGTTTCAATATATAATATTATAATACATATAATAGTTATCCATATGCTTTTTAATATCCAGAAAAGGGCGCTAATGTTTGCATTCAGACATCGAGGCATCTTAAAATACTTGTCTGAAATGTCATTTTAAAAGTTAACATTGGAAAATAACGCGTAGAAATATGCTCTCAGGCTTTGCTATTGAGCACTTTTAGTGTTTTATGGTTTTACACGGCATAGTAATTTCTTGATTGTGATATGAGTGATAGGTCTGAGAAAACAGGTAGGATAGCAGAAGAGTATTCTCTGAACGCATTGGAAACGTCTCTCTTGCATGAGAGGATAAGTGGAGTCTATTATTTTATTATTTTTCTTTTCTTTGTGAGAATCCACGTGATGTAAGTATTTGTACTTGGCCTGGGAAACAGCAATGTAGGAGCCAGATAACTTGGCTTTTATTTTCTCTCTGTAATGTCTTATTTCATGCGCCAATCAGCGGACTGCACAGTATGATTAAGAATGTCAAACTTAGCTTTCTTTGACCATATAACCTAAATCAAATTGCAGAAAATTTTATCCTTTAAGGCAAATTTTCTTCTAGATAACAGAACGGCGAAAGTTAACTTTGATATTGAAATGTTCAGATAAATCAGTGATATATTTGCAGTGGTTGGAGAGAAAGCATTGTTACTTACATAAAATTGTAAGTTGAAAAACAGTTATAAAAGGATAGTAAATTCCACACGAAACACATAATTTAACTTTTTCTGTATCCTCTGAAATGATGCAAAGTAATTAAAGAATTTTTTTAATTGTTGTCAATGTTTTAAAAAAATAATCACCATGGTAGTTCCTTCCTGGTCCTTGTTGTTTCAATGGGATTAAGATTTAGAAGATTAAAATTTCCTTAATGGGAATCCTCAGTGGTCAGAACTGAGGTGCCACGTCCATAGCTTTTGTATAAAATGAGTTTATCAGGAGATTCTGCCTCTCGTGCTGAGGAGGTAAGCTTGTAAGCATGGTAAGCAAAAACCTGCCTGAGACAGACAGGAGGAAAGACTTGACAGTAGTGTTGTTCCTCCCTTTTTCCACCAGCCATTAGGTGTCGTCAGGTGATTTGTGCAGTGAGTGCCACACCAGCAACTTCTGTCAGCTTCAAAGACTGAATGAAGTTGTGCAGAAATATGGGGTTGCCAGGAGCGCTTTCCATCCTCATCCATTCCTCCAGCCATCTACTTTTAGGCTTTGAAAGACCTGGATAATGAGGTTAAAATTAATGTGTAATGTAATTTATTTGCCACTGAAAAACTTATTTTTGCCATTCCCATTTCTCTCCAGACTGTAGTGGGAGGAGCAATATTGCCTGCAAAAGATGTCCAAACAGTGTGTTCAGATTTCTGAAGGTGATGGGTTGAGCCAAAGCTCTGCCCTGTTGTCTCTGCTTGGTAGCTCTTCTGCTCTCTCTTCTTGCCTGATCCAGGTTTTCTGGAGGAGCACATGCAGTGACTTTCAGAAAATGAGTCTTCTTCTACCTGGCCTGGAACTATAGCGGTCAGGACAAAGCAAGCAAACTCTCATCCCACCCATGTGCTTTCGTGTTTAAAAACAGCTCCACGCAGAGCAGAATATAGGCAAAAAAAGGGCATACAGACAAACAGAGTCGTTAGACATTTTCTTGCATTCTGAAAGGATACATCTGTAAACAGGAGGTGATAATTGGCCTAACAACATTGTATCATGTAAAACCTCATTCTACCACTGTACCATAGCTGTACCTGACTCGTATCCAGGTTCTCCCTGTCCTTAGAACAGGTTATGTGTTAGGTTGGTAGTTAAAGTCTAATACAAGGTTGTCCTCAAGGCCTGAGCATCTGGGCTTGTGGAGGCTGCATTCAGTTTCTGGAGCAGATTGCCTGGAAGGCCTGCAGAACTGCCAAGTACAAGGTTAACAACTTTGCTGTTCAGCTTTGGACTTTGCTCTTCATTGGCTGGGAACCTCGGCAAGCACATGGCGGGCTACTTGCAGCAAATAGACCAGCAGCAATCTCATCATTCTTTGTTTCCATCTTTTGCCTTGTAGCACCTCTGTCTTGTAAGTGGAGATGTGCCCAGAAGAAACACAGACAGTCTGCAAACCAGTTCCCTAGAAGCACTCTATTCACACTGCATACGGGATGCATCTTGTCCTGTGTTAGAGAAATATACATCATTTAAATGATTTGATGTGGTTTACAAGGGGAAGCATGGCATGAGTGGTTTGAGCTGATTGAGAATAACTCAAGGTTGTTGCTAAATAGCCGTGTATATGTATTACTTGGTTAATACCTGCTGGCAAATGCTGAATGTTCACAGTGACCTCTGCAAGCCACAATTATACATGGCACTGTGAAATGAATTTCTTAGCAGAACTGTTATGCGGAAGGTTATAATACAGATTTATTTAGTGGGTTAACAGACATTTCTTGCATTTCCATTAAGTAGTGATTCTTTTGAAGAGAGAAAGAGAAATTGTTTAAATATGACTAACTACAGCTAATGGCAAATACCAGGTAGCTCTGTTCTGTGCTTAGTGTCCCCTAGGCATATGTTTGGCTTCTTGCTGTATGCAGAAATCAACAGAATTATTTTGTTGTTCAGTTTTATACTGTAATCTTTTTTATTATTTATTTATTTATTGTGAAAGATGTGTATCTGTATGCATGCTCTGTCAATTTTTCTTTTAATTTCAGGTTTAACGGTGGCTACGATACTGTTTGGCATAATAAGAAGTCTTCTGGTCTTTCAAGTTCTTGTTAATTCTGGTCAGACCTTACACAACAAAATGTTTAAATCCATTTTGAAAGCTCCTGTCCTGTTTTTTGACAGAAATCCTATAGGTAAGTTTAATTGTCGAAAAACCCTTAACATTTAATGTAACTCATTATGTTGAATGTTCTATTTCTGAGCAGTTATAAATTGAAAGTTGTTTTTTTTTTTTTACACACTTGTGGTTTCTGCTGCTTTTAATAAAAGCTTACTATTGTATTCTTAAATTTAGAAGTCAGAATGTTGACTGCGTATTGATAGTTGATCTTACTCCTTTCAAAACTGTGGTTTTGGTGTTGTTCATTGAACAGCTTATTGCTAGTAGCACCAGCTGCACCAGTTGCTGGTTGGTGCTGATCTGATACAGTTAGCAAAGGTCTCTGTGACATCGTGCATGTATATGCATGTATTTTGTGGGGATGCCTTTCTTGTGTTTTTCTTTGGAAATTTGACCCCAGCAATCATTTGCCCTTTATAGAAAATAATTCTAAGCAAGCGTGGTAATTCACAGTTGTTGAGAAACTGTGTAGCTTAATATCCTTCCAGAATGGACAATAGAATGCAATTTAAAACTGTAATGCAGATCCTTACACTCTTCAGAAGAAGGGAGAGGGAGAAGCTGGAGCAGAGTTAAGAGAGTTGGGGAAGTGGAGTGGTGCTGAGTTAATGACCCGAGATCTGATGTGCCTTCTGGCCTTCATTCTCTTGAAGGAAAGGAATATAGGGTTGGTTTCATCCTTCTGGGGGCTGTTTAATAACTGTAAGGGTGCATAGGGATAGCTTTGTTGTTTGAGAGAGAGTAGTAATATTTTCAGGAAACATATTCATGTGTAGGAGAGGTTCACATCCATAGTATGATGAAAAAAACATACATAATTTCCTCCTTTAAAAAAAAAAAATACAGCTGCACAAGTTTAAGGCCGTTACATGGTCTGCTTGTACTCTGTGTCTGTGGTAATGAAAATTGAAGGCCGCTGCAGAGGGTTAGAAGTAAAGCAGTAAGCTCAGTAGAAAGCCAGTGAGAGCATATATGTCACAAGAAATTACAGTGCTAATGGGGCTTGTTGTCAGAAGAGCAGTGTTTATCCTCTTACCTTTTTGTATGCAGTGTGTGCACTAACAGTGTGTTTTGAGGAACACATAATCATCTTGTAAGAATGCCGAAAACCGTGGCTCATTGTAACGAATAAAGTCAGAGCTATAGACTAAACATCAGGGACAGTGTACAGCAATAAGAAATGGTTTGCTTTGTAACATACTGTGAAGCTCAAATTAGCAGTGCTTTGTAAAAGAGTGGCATTCATACAACCTGCCTATCGCTGGTATTCACACACCATCGTGACTTACTGATGTATGTTTCTATTTATCAGCGGATATTTTATAGTAGAAGATTAACTTCAGTGTGTATAAATTTATTTTGCTTCATCTTTCTTTCGGTCACGACAGCATGCACAGGTACAGATGTTCTGATCTGAACATCTTTTGGAGCAGGAAAAAGAAAAAGATGACGTGGGAGATGTGATGCTCTTGTTCAGAACTGCAGCGTGTAGCAGTCCTGAAATTCTGTTTTGAATATCTTTGTTTGGACACCTGATTGAGGTGGTTTTGTTTTCATTTTCTCTGTGTATGTATCTTTTAGAATTTGTATTAGGGTAGGATTTGTTTAAGTAAAAGCCTTTTTTTCTTTCTTTTTTTTCTTTAAAGATGCTACACTATGAAATAGACACTGAAAAGAAGTTGAAATTACTGAAGCCTCTTTTTTTTTAGTGCTGTGATTGTAGCAGTCAAGCCAAGCTATTAGTTAGCATATCTCACATTAGCAAAGCTGATACTGTAGCGACAGATCTGTCATTTAAGCATCCAGTGTGTTTCCAGTATTTGTGTGAAGTCTCTGAAACGTTTGCAGGAGCAGTTGCAGAAGTGACTTTCGCTCTTTTATTTCTCCAGAAATAATCTCCAATTAAAAACGCTGTAGTCAGTATTTTGAACACACAGTGATCCATTTTCAAAGTTGAGGAAGGAAGGAAATTAATAGACATCCCAAGCTCTCGGTGGTTCTTGCTGGAGAAACAGACTGATGAGCAGCATCAGGGAGTCGACATTAGGAAATGGAAATATGTATTGAATCGTGACATGTCTGTCAACTCCCAACAGTGTAGATCCAATCAGTCGTGGTGAATAAATGAAATGACTTATTTCTTAAAAAAAAAAAAAAAGAAAAAAAAAAAAAGAAAATGCTTTTTGGATCAGCTTAAGCATGAGACTAAGACCTCTTTTTATACATTACGTCAGCAGTGTATAGGGGGGTTTGTTAAGGGAATGGTAATGGGTGTCTCACTCAGACAATGAAGAATATAGGTATATTTTTAGGAACTTGGATTATATAGCACAGACAGAACAGAAGTATGAGGACCCCTCTCCTTTCTATTTTCCCCACTCGAAAATATTTTTATCTACACAAATTCCACTTCTCTGTAATTTGGCATAGATCTAAAAGCAGTTATACGTTGCTGTTTTGATGGTGTTTTGCATTAGGTGAACCTTGCTAATGCACAACTGTTTCTTTCTTAAGCACTGAACCTGACCCTATTGAGCTGATAATCCGAAGTGACTAAAGCTTACTGTGTTACCCAGAATTCAGAAAGAACAGATACTTATGACTGAAAGTTAAATTATCAGTAGATATCTGTATGGCACCACTGAAGCAGCTGTAGTGAAAGCTTGATGGGAATTTATCGATTATGTGGTTGTTTTTGTGAATTCATCTCATCTGACTTTGTTAGCAGAACTTTCTTATTTTCTCCTTTCAAGAAGTTGGCTCGCTCTTTAGAACCTTCCTTTCTTCTTCTACCCAAATCCCAGTAAGAGAGTTGCAGGCATGTCAAGATGTCTGTAAGGAGGAAAATACGGACGTTCACACTTCATAGTGAATGCTTTTGATATTCCTCTTTACGTGTCACTTGCAGGAGTAAAGGAGTTGATTTCTGTGCAGGTCTAGCACAAGAGGGCAGCATGATCTGTTTTATCCCAGCATGGCATTGCAACAGCTTGTTAGAAGGCTAACAAAATTTATCTGTTACATTTTTAGAGATGGCATTTGAGGAATGGATTTTCAACCTCTACACTGAACAGAAGTGGTTCTGTTTAGTTATCCTCATTATCTGCAATACTTTTCTCTTAATCTTTTACAGAGTAAACTTTTTCGCCTCATGTAACGCTGAGTTCAGGAACTTAGTGGAGAAAAGTCAGATAACTCTGTGGAGTTTTGGTCCAGTCAATGAGACCTTCAGCCATTATTCCTTACATTCCTTTCTTAAGATGTTTGAAATATTTTAAAACAAGCATGATAGAAAGCGAAGTAAAAGGGACTTGAACCTCAGCTGCAATGACTGTTGAATTGGGAGTTCCCTCTTTTAAAATTAGTTTCTCATTGATATTTAGGAGATTCTGGCTTTGACAAGCTTCAGGATTTGATTCAAGATTACTTGCCTGGCTTGTAAATAAATTGTTCTTTTCTGGGATTTGGGAACAGAGATCTCTTTAGAGAAGGAATGCTAATGTGTAGCTGCATCACTTTCAGTAATGGTAGTTTTAGTGGAGATTCTGTGTAATTTTGAACAGCATTGAGTTTAGGAAACTGAAACCTGCTGCTGCTGTGCTGATGGGTGCTACAAGAATGAATGAGTGATATGCATGAATTTGCTCAGATAAAATAGAAATCTCTTCCCCCTCCTCTGTCTAAAATTCAAATTGAATGAGGACTGCTACAGAAATGCATTTGAAAATGAAGCTCTTTTTTCTTTTTTTTTTTTCCCCTCCGTTTTTTTAATTTGTCTCTCCAAACTGTTGATTCTGATGGTTCATGGAATGAGGAAAAATATTTTGGCAGGCATTACAGCATTCTGGTCTTTCTAGAGACAGAAAATAATTAATTGTGTGATTTGTCCTTTATCTGTTAAATTAGCAGCTTTCCCACTCCCCGCCCTCAAATGCTTTATGGAAGCTGCATTGATCCCTTTGGTTGCTTACCCAAACTTCGAGGTTTGACCAAGGTTATGTTCTTCTGTCGTGGCTTCCAGAAATGATGTGCTGAACTGATAGCTAACAGCAGCGTATAAAGCAAACTCCAACTATTAAAAGATAAAAATGTGAAAGAAAGCTGATGTTATAATGAAGAGTTTGTTTTTCTTTAAGGCATAAGGATTTTAATTATGGTGTTCATAAATCATGTGTTGAAACATCTATAATTTGACAGAGAAAGTTTCTTTATAGGATTAAACGCTTGTTCATCAGTGCACAAGTGCCTATCTGCATTTTATCTGACAGAAGCGTCAAATGGGCCTTGTTGTTTAAAGTATTTAAGCTGTATAATATTTGCAACAAATACGATATTTCAGCAGTTTGAAAATTACAATGCTGATAATGAGGTTGGTAAATTATAGTTCTATCAGTTGGATACTGAAACTGCTTTAGTTAGTGTACATTAATGTATGCTTGTTCACACAAGTGATTCTGCTGAACGAGTAACATGTTTAAACAAGAAATACTGGTCCTATACCCTGTGATTTATAGTAGGTGGTGTTTTGGCATATCATGCAGTTAA
Organism: Gallus gallus; assembly: GCF_016699485.2. Classification (NCBI taxonomy): domain Eukaryota; kingdom Metazoa; phylum Chordata; class Aves; order Galliformes; family Phasianidae; genus Gallus; species Gallus gallus. The sequence goes on from NC_052532.1 coordinate 146,182,680, forward strand.
CAAGGCAAAGCTTCATGTTAAAATATTTCGTTTGTAGTCTCATTCATCACCGATATAAATATTCAGTAGTGATGCCAGAAAACGTATTGTACTCCTATTTGACTCAATGATTCAATTGCTTTCTTTTTTTTCTGAAACAAGATCTATGCTATCTTTCTGATGCAGTTTTCAGATATTTCCTTGTGGTCAAGATGAATTCTGAGGGATTGTGTAAAAGTATACTAGCTCTCTTGACAGCTTGCATGTTCTCTTAAGCTAATACAAAAAAATACGTTGTCCTTAGTGTAGCAAAGGCTTTGTTTGAGACTCCCTTTGCCAGGCTGCAAAGCAGGTTCACGTGTGCATAGGTTTGTTAGTTTATGTTGAAAAGAAGTCCCTATGGGACAGCCTCTTGTTGTAAAATAAAAACACGGCTTCTCTCTTCCGTGTTGGTAATCACTTGCATTTGTTGGTGGTGAGATGACAACACAATATGTCCCATCAATCACTGAGATTCTTAACAACCACACAGGGTTGTAAATATTATGTTTGGGTGTTTTAGTGGAACAGCTCGTCACTGAAGTAGGTGTGGTAATTAAAACCTGTTAGGTTGCTACATTCATTCACCAAAAAAAAAAAACCTTTAATGTTTTTTCATATAACAATGGTACTGTGTACTTCAATCCTTATCAGGGCGTGATTAATAAATGATATTTTGTGGGAGTTGCTCATTTACTGCTAGTATTATCATGGCTTTTGTTAAGAGTTTAAATAGCTTTATACTTCCATGTATTTTATCGCTATTATGATTCTGTCAGGAACCTTATAAGGTTGATTACTGTAGGAGTAGTCTTTAAAGTTAGTAAATAGCACTCTGGAGTTATGTTTACATTTATTATCTATTAGTGTAACCCAATTGAACTCTATCCTATTTTTCTCTACAGTAATAATTGAATGAAACTTGGCTGTAAACTGATGAGACAAACTCATTGTGTTTTTGGTTCACCAAATCAGTGCTCACCCTATTTATCCTCCATACATGAGATAAAATGAAGAGGTTTACAGAAAACTATTTGTAGGAGGGCATGGTGCATTATTTAAGATGGAAACAGTGGGAAGCTGGTACCGATGACCGCTTCCAAGTGCAAACTCCTGCTTTCCTGGCACAAGATTTCTCATGCCTTCTCAGGGATTTTCTATCTTCCTTGCATTAAAATCCCCTGGTGGGGAAAACGGCCTGCTGTGAAACTCATTTCTGACCAAATGCTGACCTGCCCAGATACTGCAGTTCTGGTTTTTCATTTGCTAAAGCAACCACAAAGCAAGCTACTCTTGCTCCACCTCAGCCAAAGGAAAAGGAAGCACAGAGGAGCTGACGAAGATAAATCTAATTAAAAGTGTTGGGTTTAGAAGACAGAACAGAAGTTGTTCAGAAACATGGCAAGCGTAGCAACGAAGTAAAAAAAGGCATTACATTTTAGTCTCACTTAGGTGTCAGCCTGATTTTGACAAGAGTTATTACAAGTAAGAAGGAAATGGTTGAAGGGAAGGCTGCGGTGAAAAACTGTGAGGGGGGTAAAAGAAGGCCTCGCTGAGGCGGTGCTGCAAATCACCTTTTGGAGATAATGTGAAGGATGAAGATTTCTTGGATTTGATAATAACTAGATTAAGTATATATATATTTTTCCCATTATCTGCTAAAAAAAATTGCTGGGCGTTGCTTTGATTGTTTTGAGCCGTGAGGACTGGAGGCACCACATGGTTAGGGCCTTCTCTTTTGCCAAATCACAGAATCACTGAACTGCAGGGATTGGAAGGGACCTCTAGAGATCACAGAGTCCAACCCTCTGCTAAAGCGGGTTCCCTACAGCAGGTAACACTGGTTGGTAGGCATCCAGATGGGTCTTGAGTATCTCCATAGACGTAGGCTTCACAGCCTCTGGGCAGCCTATTCCAGTGCTCTGTTACTCTGACAGTGAAGAAGTTCTTCCTTGTTTGTAGACACCAGTTCTGGGTGGGAAATCAGCATTTTTGAGAAATTAAGAAAAAGTTATCAGAAACCCAGTTTCATTCTATCTTGGAATAAGGTAGAAGTATTTCTGAAAGAATTACTTTGTGAAGAGTAGGGCAGGGATGGCAGCCAGCCAGGTGATGGTGAGAGCATGCGCATGGAGTGTGGGAAGGGAGGCGCAGTCTCCTCACTCACTGATTTAGTAAGAGTCCAGAAGGCAGGAGTCCGGCATCCCAGGAGAAAGCCCTGTACATCAGAGCTCTGGCTTTTCTTGATTCTTTCCTATTCTGTAACTTTTTATTGTCATCTCTTAGTGACGTACAGACCACTGTGGTGCTTGCAGACTGTTTTTATTATATTTTTTTTTATCAGAATGGCTGTTAACTGAAAGAAAGGAAAGACTATTAGAGTGCAAACTCATTTCATTAGCTCCGTTCTTCTGTTTTATAATGCACAGAAATCTCTCTCCCAGATGATCCTAGGTAATTTGCACTGCAGCATCTGGGTGAATTAATTATTCTTTTTTTCAGATTGCCAGCATCTTGCAGATTATGCAACAAGTGAAGATTAGTTTGTGCCTGTGGTGATCTTAGAGAGTACTTGGAAACAAAGGGCACTTCTTGATCCAAAATTAAAATTTTACTGTAGAAAAGAATGGATGTTGTATGTGAATCTGCCTGTTCTGGCACTCCAAAGTGAAAACTGAATGATAGAAATCTAAAAGTAGGCAAGTGGAGTATCTCTGCATTGGAGGTATTGTCTCAAGGTCTGCTTTACTGTCCTGTTCAGTTTAAAGGTGCAAACTCAGTAGTCAGAATTACTTACTTATCTGTTTGTGAATAATATGAGATATTGCTTGCTTGCTTTCTGTCTTCCCCTGGTATTCTTTTTCTAGGAATCAGTTTGGATAGATAAGTTGTCAGTGTTTTTTGTTATGTATACAGATGAATACATACAGGGGAGCTTCCTCAAGTTTTGATTTCTGCTTATTTAATACAAAATAATGCTTTATTTGGAAGTGGCAGTAGTATGGCAGGCTATATGTGTTGACAGCTAACAGTCTTAAGAAAAATTTACAAATTATTTTAAAATAATATCAAGTATATGAAAAACTTGTTTGGTAGTGTTTTTGATTTATTAGCTACTGGACAATAGTCCTATAATGAATTTTGTAACGGATATTAATTACTGCTCATGACATTACCTACTTTGGGGTAGGTTCCTTGAAACTGGTTACTGTTCATTCTTGGTGTTCTTTTTTTAATATTCATTTAAATTTGGGCTCTTGTTGAACATTTTCTGAGGTGATTCTGACTTGTAGGTTTAGTTGACTTAGTGTTTGTTTTCTGCTTGAGCAGAACATTTAGTTGTGGTGGTCTCTAGAAATTGTGGAATGAAGAGATTTCTGATTTGTGTGGAGAAGTTTAAGCTGTTTTGGCCAGAGCACAAAGCAAGCTGAGTGGTATATTGGAGAAAGGTAGCAAGTCTTTATTCTCAGTTGTCTGGTTCAGAGTAGAAGTGAATTGTATGATCATGTTTTTGTTTTCCTTTCGGGCTTTTCACTGCTGTAGAAGACTTGTGAATGACTGCTGACCTGATGTTCTTACAGATATGCTTTCCATCATCCATCCTCACTTCGCCGATTGAGAAGTTTTATTGAGGTCAACAATACACCTCAAACTTGAACTTTTATAATGAGCTACTCATAGAGTATATTAGATGTTTGAGCTCAAAGGAAGTTGTTAAAGCTCCCTGTATGATCATGCTTCTGTCAGCATGTCCCTTGACCATTTTCACCCCCTGTAAACCTGAATTTATCCTCTACTTTCTGTGTCTTTGAATGCTACTCTTCCACCTCTCCTAACCTCTTTAAACTGTATTCTGCATATATCTTGCTTTCTTCCAAGCATTAATCTTCACTACCCTGTGTTAGTGTTGAGATGCAGAGTGCAGAATAATCTGACAGCACGTGGAAAAAAGAGAAGATGAAGATTTGGAACATGAACATTATTGTTGGCAGTTATAAGATATAATAGATGAAGGATAGATGGCCTAACATTTCTCTTTCTCAGTTTTCTTTTTATCAGATATGATGAGATTGCATGTGTGTGGTAAACCTGTTTTTTTTCTCAATGAAGTTATTGTCTATTTAAGATGCAAATGATGCAATGCAGAATATTGCTAATTTGTGTGTAGGCAGAAAAAAAAAAAGGCAAAAAGCAACACCCTACTGCTTTGTGGTAAGCTTCCCTTCATCGGAAATACATGTTCCCATTTTCCTGCATGTATTCATTTCTTAGAGTAGTTTCACATTCATCAGTTTGCGTGTTCACAACCCAAAACAGATTCAGTTCACTCTAAATTTTCAAAGTTTTCTACATCTGTTTTTAAGATGTCATAACTAATTTCTCATACAGGAATACTGTTCCCACCCCATCCTTTCTAAAACATGACCAGAGGACAGTAAGTAATGTGATACTGGGGGCATTTACTCAGTTCTGTGTTTTTATTTCTCTCTTTTGTTTTAGTATGAACATTTAAAGCCGTGAACTTTATGCTGCCTCATTCATCTCTTCTAGTGCACTTACATTTATAATGTCATGCTGGTCTTTGCAGAGAAGGTGGTGAGCGTCTGTCTTCTCTTAGAATGTTAAATGTTTTATATGCAGTGATCATCTCATTACATGGGATAATGAACAGTTTCATTAGAATCGTGGTTCTCTGTCTCTAGTTACTTGTTTTCTTTTCCCTCTTGCTGAAGTGGGGTATGTCCTTCATGCTGGGCAACTTAGAGAAGAACTTCTATTTGTGTTATAACCTGTAAGTGTGAGTAAAACTTCTCAGTGTCTAATGAGGTAGGAGCCTAACTTTCAGTTTACAGAAGGAGAGACTAAAAGCAAAGTTAAGTTCCAGGGTTCCTATGCCCATTCAGGTCACATTTATTGTATGCTACTTACTTGGTTGAGCTGTTAAGTATAAAGTAGAAAATGTGTGTTTGTCCAAATAACGTTTTCCCTTGAATAATGGAGATCAAAGTTTCAAGTAGTAAAATAATAGAACTTCTGCAAATCCCTGAATTCTTCTGTTTTCTAATAATTTAAGATTCCAGTTTGAAGATTATATACAATGAGAAATGACGAGACAAAGAAGGGTTTTGACGAAGGTTAACGTTAGCCTAGGTACATGACAGAGATTCAGGCTCTTCCAGGGCCTCATAGCACCAAATTTAGACTTCCGCTCTAAATCTTATGGTAGGGGAACTGAATTTCGTATACGTTACAGTGTGGGAGTTCAGGGTCTGTCTTATTCATAGCTGTTCTTTATGAAGAAACAAGATTTGTTCAGCACTTTCAGAATGAAACTTGAGAGAAAAAAAAAATGCCTTGAGGTTTTTATAAAGCTGACAAGTTTTGATATTCCAAATAGTGACAACGATCTTTCTTCATAATTAAGTTATGGCTGTTGTTTAGCATTGAATTCAAAGCCATTCAGTAAATGCTACTTATATTTGAAAACAACAACAAAATCTTTTTTTTAAAAAAAAAAAACTAACATTTTTTTTTAATTAAGGAGGAATAAACTCTGATGCAGAAAAAGTGGCCTTTTGCTTCAAGATAATTGTGGAAAGAACAGATTTTCATTAATTTTTTTTTCCCATTTTAGCTTCGCAATAAAGAAACCTTATGTACTTTCAAATGACACACAAACATTTTGTGAAATGCAAAATCCAGAGCCTGAAATGATCTCAGATGTTTTCAGCTTAAAATCCAGTCCTGTAAGGACAGATTAGCTTGTTAATACGTTTGCACTCTGCTTAAGCTTTTTGTAGTTCTGCACTGCAAGGCGTTCAGATGCCTATTGACTATTCTTTATTGATCGTAAAGTAGGCATGAAGATGTTTTGAACAGGAATCTTATGTATTTCTTTTTCAATTAAATGTACAGGAGAACAAGCTAGTATCACGTTTCTTGAAGAAACAAGGAAATACGTTCGTTCTTTGATTCCACGAGGAGAAGATGCAAGAATATTATACTAACTAGTGATCTCCAGTGCTAGAATAGAATTCGCAAACTTCTTTGGATTGTGTCTAAATCACTGCAGAATAAATATGGCTTTCAGCATGGGAGAAAAAGACTTAAAAGGCTCTTCAGATTCCCTTACTGTGTACAGCAGTTGCTCATACTTGTTTTTCATCTAATCTTTAAAAGATTGGAAGTTATTTGTAACGAAGCTTCACCAGTGGACTAGACAAACAAACGTTGATCTAAGAGGAAGTGTGATGGGTAAAATACTGATACCAAATCAGCCCATATTTCTATTTCTGCTGTTATACCAAAAGCAATTCAGAGAGGAAACAGAGCAAAGCAAAGAAGGCAGTTTAATTACTGAATTCTAGACTATCCTCAAAGGCTCTCATACTAAGATCTAATTCAGTTTTCTGATTTTTCTGTTGATTCTTCCAAATGCTTCAGACTCACTTAAACAAAAGCCTCTTTCTTCACAATTGTCAAATTTCATTGAATCTCAAGTCTTGGTGGTAGAGCTTAATTGTCAGCAAAATAAGTCTTGGTTTCTGTAAATTGTTTGATCCTCAATTGGTTTAGAAGTGACAATATACTTTCCTTTACAGGGTTTAGACATTGTTTCCATGTGGCATATGGAGCAAAGTTGGACCAACTAAAGAAATTATTTCAATTGTTTTACATCAGGAAGGCTTATACAAAGAGCTTAGTCTCAGAGCCTTTAAAGTTCAAGCATCTGCCACTAGGGGCAAAAATTATTTTCCTGTAGGCATTCATCTTTTATTGTAGATTTACTGTGCTGCTTCACTTTGTTGATAATCTAATTTAAACCTCAGAGATGAGTCATACCTTCTCAATGGGATTCAAATTCAGTTTCAATTCTCTGATGTCAGAACCTTTCAGTTCTTCTAGGATCTCTTTTCTGAACCAAATGGTCATTTGGGGGTCTGAATGCACTGAGGAGAAAGAAAATGACCCATTCAAGCAGTAGCATGTTGTTAATATTATTATACAACATATCTGAGGTCCTATTTTCAGTATTAGTTTGGGTTTTTAGTTCAGATGATTTGTAACGTCTTGACTTAATTTAGGTCCCAGTCTTTCCGGGGTGGTCCATTGTAGGCAGACCTCTGCAGGTTTGAGAGTGATGCCCTGCTGAAATAAGAGGTCTTGTAAAGGGGAATAGATCTCACCACATGGATCATGTGCTGTACTTTGGTTTCACAAAACCATAATTTTCTTACACTAATTGTGACAGTGACTAATTATGACAGTTTTGCAGAAAAATACTGAAAGCGTACAAAACCTTGATGTCAGGAAATTTCCCTGGTCTTTCTTTGAAAAAAATGCAGACTATTAAAAATTGAAAAACAAAATATAATGCTGTTTTCCAGAAGATCCTAAAGGATTCTGGAATGATCCAGACACTTAAAGTTGCTTGTAACCTTTTCTTGAAAACATCACCACTGTATAGTTTACCACTAGGAACTTCAGAAATTGTATTTTCGTATTTGGGATGTGAATTGCTCTTTAAGGACTTCCTCTCTGGAGTCAGTCAAGGACAAAATAGACATTCTGGAAGCTAAGAGGCGTTGTAAATACGATTCAACTGTGATGAAAAATTTATTGGATGCTGTTCATATGCATTCTAAAATTAAGCTACGTTTTGAGTACTATTAGAGTCAGCATTTGTTCTCTAAATATTACAGTTAAATATCTACAGTGCTAACTTTTAGTAATTAATGCTTTGTAATATTAATGACGGTTGGGCTATTGACACAATCTTGCCTTCCGTAGTAGCTTTTGTTGTTGTTATTGTTGTTAGTTACACTTCTGCTTCATATTTTTAACAGTGTACCCACAAACTGATCCAGGATCAAGTTCTCTGGTTATGCAGTTATGCGAAGAGGAAAAGGAATCACAGAGATTTTTCTGTAATTTAATTTTATTATATGTGTATTTTTCCATTTTAATTCAGCTTTATCAGAGGTTTTTGTTAATGCCATATTAAATGCAGAATAACAGCTAGGATGAGATTATGATTGGTGACTATTAGAAAATCTGTGGTATTTATTCCAAAGTACAACTTTAAGTTACATGAGGGAATTTTATGGTGCTACATAGATTAGATATAGATAGCTGAAAAGTAAGTATTTTTGTTTTAGTTAATTGCTCTTTTAGTTGTCCAGTTCCTTGCAATCCTGAAACTTCCTTTTGTTGTAATGGGTCTGATAGAGTTTCAGTAGATAACGGTGCTAATTTAAAACAAACAAAAAAAACCCTCTTTATTATGAAAATTGTTAGAGAAACAAAATGAATACATTAATAAGTGAGAAGTAAACTGTTAAGACCCGAAGACAGGCATGTTTGTTTTGAAGGAAGAAGGAAAATTTTGCTGAGAGTTCTCCTACCTGAAATCTTAATCAGCCCTGTGAAAGCTGAAGACCGTGTGTGAATGAAATTAAAGGAATCCATTGAAGTATACTCTAAAGACACGGCCTTAGACACAACCAACCCCTACAGTTTTGCAGTTAGTGGAGTGAGATATACTTCTTTAAGAGCAGTTTAATGCAAGGGGTAACTCAAATCAAATCCTCTGCGATGTTCTCTAGAGGCATCTCTCTGAACTGCTTGCAACTCTTGCCTCATCTAAGTATAACCTTCTGAGTAGTCAGTATGTATCAACTGATTTATGGCTATGTAGTATCTTATGAATGTATTTTGCAACCTTACTTTGGGTGACAGTAGCATTGTGGCTTCCACAGTTTTAATTTGGGAACTATTTCACAACCTGATATCTCATTTGCTCTAAGGATTTCTCATGTTTTTCAGTGTAAAACATCCTTCCTGTTCCTTGTATGACTCACGTAGCTGTTGCAGTTTCCTTATCTGGCTGGTTTTGTCACATTGTATTTCCAAAACATTAACTCAGGCACTGTTCTACTTGAAGTGTTGTAGCCACCTTTTGTTCACCTTCCCATTTGTTTGTCCCAGTTGAGTCAATGTCATATGATGCGGGTTGGGTTATTTTTCTCAGCCATTTCTTTGACCGGGTTTTTCCTCTCCGCTACCTCAGTATGTCTTACCTATCCATGTTTCTTAGCCGCTATCCAGCTTTGTCAGGCTTCATGCCTGTGTTGTGCTTGGGTTGGCTTTCCCTTCTAAAGTATGCTTGTTTATGTCCAACAACCTGTGCCTTGCTGTGGTGAGGGGAAATAGAAGAATAAATGTTGAGGAAAGATGAAGAGGAGGAAAAGTCAGAAAAAGGAGATGGAGTGAATGAAGCAGAAGTTGAAGGAGAGTGAACATGCAAACGGTCAAATCTGCACAGGATGAAAATTCAAATCAATACGTGCAAAAGCCTCGCAGTATCTAAATGTGCCAGATTTGGCAGCTTCTACCAGCTAGTCTTTTGACAAGGCTGTCTTGCAGCTCCTCCCCAGGGCCAGATGGAGAGAAGGCTCGTTCTTGGTCTTACAGCCCCAGTGTATTTTGAGGAGCCTACCAAGAGGTTTAGAAAGATTGTGGCTTCATTTAAACATTAGCCTGCTGCTCCTGCAAAGCTTTTACTATTTCTGCACATGTTAGCTGCAGCTGTTGGCACATTCCTGTGTATCTTCCACCCTCTATCATCATTTTGCCTGCTTATCTTTCATGCTTACATCTTTGCAACTTCCTGCTCCCTGTGCAGCAGAGTTCATCCACGAGCTCGCTCTCCTTCATCTTAAAATAATCTCTCGAGATACACTGTGGTTACAGTGATACTGGTATATCTATAAACGGAGACTAGTTAAACATATGAGTAAGGAAACTAAGTCATTCCCTCACTCCTTTGTTTTCCCATATTTAAAAGAAAATAAAAAGGTGCGCATCTTGTCTTGCAACTTTGTGTTCCAGTTTACTGCTGCATCTTCCCTTGGCTCTTTGTTCCTTTTACAGCCAATTGTGTTGGTTTCCCTTCACTGACACAACAAACTCCTGAGGGAAGGGCATGCCGCTGGCTATGCGGTTGTCCAGCCTAGTGGCTTTGACTCCCACTTTCAGATTTCAGATTAATTCACTTCTGGGAGTTTCTGTCATGCAAATAACAAACGATAGCATTCTCAGGAGTCCATTGTTACAGACTACACTCTTCTGTCTTTGCCTGTTTATTTAGGTGTTCATGCTGCTGGACAGCTGTAAATCAGAGCTTCACATTGAAGTCTATCTTTGAATTGAACAAAGACAAAATAGATTGTAAATTGTATTCCCTTTTGCTTGAATGACTATTCAGAGAAGTCATCTTTTTCTCCTTGATGTGTGTGAAATTCTTTGCTTATAGAAAAGTGAAGAAAGGTTGCTGTTAGTGTATGCTGGTTTCCTGTTCTTTCCTTGTTTCTTATTATTTAAAAGGCATAAAAATTGAATGCTAAAGGTCTTTACTAGATAGTTTGTTAGTTTTAAGCAAAATAACTGTAAACATATGTTTTTTCAATAATTTAAGCTACGGACTTAGGTAAAATACTCCCAACATTCAGTTGTCAAGAAATCTACAAGGAGGAACATAAGGTATATGTTTATATGAACATTACAGTTTATTTGGCTTTGATTTATATACCGTTGGTGTTTTAGCATAGTCATCACTTGTAGTTACTTGCTCCTAGTATAATTTTATTTTTCAGGTGAAGCTTTCTAATAGTTGCCCAGTAGAGGGGGTGCAATGAAGTTGCATACCATGCAGTGCAACTTTTCACAATTCTCAGCATTTAATTATTAAAATTGCTTTTTAAAAATGTAATGAATCTAATATACAGAAGAGAAGAGGTCGTATTTTGCTTTTTTCTTATTTGAATGTATATTATAACCCACATTTCCATTTCAGTGTTGTTAATTATAGTTTAGGCTGTAAAGAAGTTTACAGTAGTTTTCTTTCCGCCGGAAGGTGATGGCCCAAAGAAATGCATTGCCAGGCTATATCTGGATTCCTTTGGACAGCATTCTTGCTTGAAGAAAATTGTTAGGATGTGGTTGTTGCCTTCAGCTCTTCTGAGACAAAAGATTTTTGGTTGCTTCTGAGGCCAGATTTGCAAGGGGAATTTGATGCCAATCACAAAACTGAAGAGGAGGTGAAGTCATCCCTCCTTTTCCCCTACAGCCCCGTCCTTGGGAAAGGATTCATTCCATGCCCCAAATTAGGCAAAAATAAAAAGGGATTTGAATCCAGCTGAAGTCCTTCCCATGCTGATTGCCATAGCCTTCAGGCAAACACTCATTTGCCTTCTTCCGGTGCCATACTTACTCACTGATTCATCCAAAGGCAGAACAGCTTTGACGGGCAAGACCAGAGGAGGTTTTGCTCTAGGATGTGGTTTAAAATGTCCTAAATTGAAGCAAAATCTTTAAGTTCATGGGGAAGATATGTCTTTTTTTTTTTTTTTTGTTAACACGCAGAAAATTTTAAAAGCAAATGATTCAATTATTTGCACAGCGAACTAAAATGAACGGTGTTCTGATTTTTACCTGATGTTATCTGTAGTGCTTTTTGTCTAGCCAAACCTGGGTTGTTGCAGTGCCTCTTTTGTGGTTTGAGTTCTTAAAAAGAAGTGGTATTTTCATTAAGTGCGTGTGTATGGAATGGACTTCAGAGCCAAACAGCTCACGTTTTCCAGAAGAACAGGGAAAGAGAAAGAAACTGAAGCTAAAAAGAAGAAAACGATCGAACCAAAGTAACATGCCAAGCAGAAGACGACTGTTTTCAAAGTCAGATAAGGACATAAAATGCCTCTGCTCTTTCAGCTGCCCAAAGATTTTGTCCTCCAAAATGGATGGGCAAGATACAGGCCAGAAGTCTTGTCATAGCTTTCACAATAGTCTGTATGGAATTCCCTTTCATGGCTTTAGAAATGGCAGAGAACAGATGGAGTGCGTTCTCTTCAATATGTAGGAGGGGGATCTGATTACATCTGATTGATAAAATACAAGATAATACTTGTCTTCTGGGTGGTCATTGTATCTGCCACATAGCAATTTCAGATGAAGATTTCGGGAGGGAAAAGCTTTATATCCAATGTCTTGGTTATTGACATCTTAGGCTGGAATGTTGATTTAGCCATTCTAACTTCAATGCCTGGGAAAAGTAAAGAATGGTAACAAAATGAGTACATACGAGCGTATTTGCAGAAGCTATGTGATATTCTTTTTCCTGAGACTTTTCTAAAATACTGTATCTAAGGCCTATTCTGAAACCAGTCTTGATGACATAAGTAGCACAGGAAAAACTCCATTTATTGTTGGGAAACCTTTCCAAAAACATGATGTATTTTTCCCTTTTTGTTTTAATTCTTATGCAGATGCATATTGATGTATGATCACCAGATCTCTAAGAGCAACGTTTCTCCTATCATGTAAAAATTTGAGTAACAGCAGTCTTCAGATCAATCAGTTCATCCTGATCGGTAGTGTTTGGTTGAACTCATTTGAAACTCTTCTCCTTGCCTCAAAATAGCAGCAAAACAACAGTTGGGGCATATTTCAATCTTAACTGGTTTTATAGCAGAAGAGAGAACTATACTACACAATATTCTTCAATGACTGGATGTTTGTGGTTTAATGATGTAGCCTGTAAAAATCCACTGTAAGCCTATATTTCATATATACTCTTCCAGGTTTCTATTATAGTGATGCTTTATAATAAGTGGGAAGCTAAAATAGATCACTTTACATCTCAAGTAGAATAAAGTGATGTAAATCAACAGAAAATTTGGTGGATAGAATACAACCTAACACCTGGTCTTGGAATAAATGTTGCAAGCGGTTGCCTTTTTTTTGTTCTTCTTTTCTTTATTCAGGAGGGGAAGGAGGCCAGTGTAGACTCTTGTACTCCTTCTTATAAATACATATTTAAAATTCGGTTGGACGTGTGCATTGTAGTGTTGTTTATTTTGCACTACATAGTAGAAATTAAGTTGTGCTTTTATGTGTTCTTGATAGTATATTAGAGTAGGTGTTTTAGTTTCAGTATGATTAAGTATGGATTTTATCCATAAAACTCAGGAAAACAGAAAATAGCTCTGGAGTTGGATATTGTTAGTACTTTGAGCCATCTTCATCACCGATCATGTATGAAAGATTGAGTGTTATAATGTGGCAGGAGGATGGTTGATAACTGATAGTAATATTAATGCATCTCTGACCACACTGAAAGAGGGAAGAAGAACAACAAATTAATTATGCCATACAGTTTAAGAAAGGGACAAGTGAGGCTTGCATGGAGCACTGATCTTTTCTGGTTTCCTACAAGCAAGGCAGTTCTAATCTGTAGGTTATTGGAGTCCTGAGCTAAGCTGATGGACTACAAAGCTCAAGAAAAAGCTGTACTGTTGGGATCATTATATTTGTGCTAGGTAACATAGACATCTCCATCATCAGTAGAAATAGAAATTATGTACACAGAAGCCTGTTTTTCATTCTTATCGTTGTCAATAGTTATCCTTTCGTCTTTAAATCCTACACTTAAAAATAAGATCAAACACAGCATTCGCATTTTCTTCCCATTTCCCAGCTGTTTTCCTGTTTGACAGCATTTGTGTAAAAAGTCCTTTTCAAGTAGTAAATTAATTTGGATAGAAAGCATCCCACCTGAATTTATTACATGCTGGCAGCTTAGATAAATGGATATTATGATCTCAGCATATTTTGGCCCAGCACCACTGTGCCTATTTGCAAATGTCTAAGAAAGTGATAATATTCCTGTCAGTTTCAGGCTGCTAAAGAAAAAAATGGGATAGCATTTCTTATTTATATTTATAGGATGCCTGTAGGGAAGACAGTAATGCTGTATATGGCAGTTATGTGGATGTGTGGTGCTAAACATATATTAAAAAAAGATAACAGACCTATTGACGTTTCTTTGTAGAAATATGGAAGAAAAGCCAGAGTAGATCAGTAATTGACAGCTATGTAGGAGATGCATTTCCAGATTTCTTTCTGAAGAAATATTTCACAAACTTACAATTCCTTTCAAAGACGGTGATCCATCTTTAATTACTTTGTTGATTTCATAGTTGTATTTTACAAGGTTGATGTAATGTCTGCTTGCTGCCAACATTTGATATGGACAATCCACTTTTGTCACAGCTTTGATCGAATGGAAGGCTGCTTGTAGCCACAGTATTTTTTCCCTGTTTTTATGGTGTATGTGTGTGTGTAGTGAGCACGGGCAAAGACTTATCAGTCACAGAATGCCATAGCTTCACAACACAGTACATGGGGAGCTGTCGGTTTATGCCACTGACAGAAAGGGAAAAAATGTTCAATGTAGCTGAATGGATGTATGTTTAAGCATAGCTGGTTCTGTGCAGTTGTTCCTTTTATTTTCACCTTTGAGTATTAAGTTATTATGTTATTACATGCTCAGGCAATGTCTGAGCATTATTTTACTGCCACGTGTTTGTAGAAAATTACTTTGGCTTTATAATCTGTAATTTGGACTGTTAAAGTAGATTACTTCTCTCTTTAGGGGAAGTTAGCACTTTTACCTGTAGTTCACCTTGTCAAAAACTTCAGTGTGGTCTGTCATAGTGCGTTTCCCCAGGGCAACGAATGATGACAGTGCAGTAACATGGTCACCATGCTCGTGCCCACACTCTGCATCCCTGTTTCCAGCAGGACCTGGAGCATACTGTCAGCAGAACGTGATGTGCAGGGCTTTCTCCTTGCTGATGAAAGCAGGTTGCAGCAAAGTGGAGTTCCTCCAAATTAAAGTTGTCTTAAACCAGGAGAATGTTTCTGTGGCACAGCTGGCTTGGGGCAAATGTGCAGCTGCCCTTAAGGTTGCTTTCATTATTTATACGTATATGATTAGGTACCTTACTGAATCAATTCCTAACGGTACAACTTGCTTTCAGACAAGTTTCTACTAGTTTGCATTGGGGAGTGGGAGATGATGTTGTTTAATTCGTTACTTTTTCTTCATGGAGACTGGGTGATGGGGGGAGCATCCATGTCTTCACTGTTAAAGGGATTTTGAAGACTTTTTCCCCTAGTAAGCGCAGTGTTCTTGTATGTGAAAATTATAGTTAGACCAGTTGCTTTGGAGTTGTTTAGATTAAGTAAAGCAGCATTTATTAATAAAATGTGTATTCAACTAAAGTGGGAGGTATTTAAGATTGCCTGGATTGAGGATTAGCCTCATCTGTGAGGGTGGAGGAGGAAGTTCTAAGTGTGCACAGCTGTGCAGGCACACACACACACACACACACACACACGGAGCAAATGCTTTCTGTTGCTAGAAGGCCCTTCTCCTCAAAACTTGTATTTTCTGAAGAAGCAAATGAGTGGATTGGAGGAGTAAAGAAGTATTTCTGCAATGTATGGTGAAGCAAGTGAATAGAAAGAGTAGAGTCTGCCAGGTATATAAAACCTATGTCTGCTTTATTCTGCTACAGAGAAATATTTCAGTGAATGCAGTGGCCAACAAAGGATACCAGAAATGCCAAATACATTTAGAAATAATGCACAGCAGCTTTTAGGGTCCTTGACCCTTGGAATTTACGTTGCGCAGTATTGAATGCTATTGGTGGCATTTGGTTGGTCCTGTGGAGGATCCTCATTTCTTGTTTAAAAAAAAAATCCTCTTCTTTTCTGGTGTTTACATCACAAGTGTTGATTCAGTTTGGATTGTATTTCTTTCATCATGAAGTATGTATAAACATTTTAAGTAGGTGTGGTACACTGTCAAGTGTTTTCATTATTTGGATGATAGGTTTGAACATCAGTTCCAAAGTATCAGTAAGCACCTGCAGAAGCAAAGTGAGTCTGTCGCACCTGAACACATTCTGATTCATGCAATTAAAGCAGTCTACAGAGTTTGTAAGTAAAAAGTATCACATTCTGAGGTTAGATGCCTTTTTCATGGAGAACAAAAGAGTTTTGATTCTTTCACGTCAAGTTTAGCCTAACTATTGTGTAGTGGAGGAGGTTTAATGAATCATTATTTGACTTTGATACTGCCAAGTATTTGACCATTAAATAGTCCCAAATGTGTACATAGCACTTTGGTGACAGTCTTTTATTTAACTGTGATTAATTGGCATTGAATAGTTATTTAATTACTAAGGAAAAAATTTAGCAACAGTGTGTGTTCTGATTAAGTTACTTGATGTAAAAACAAACATGGGATTGTTGAAAGGAGCACGTTCCCTTCTGCAGCTCACAACTGACACAGCACGCTAAGTGGGAGCTTGAGAATGATTAAAGCAGCAGATTGTATTTGCAAATTTGGGTGCTGTTGTAACATCAGCGTGCTCAGTTATTGTGGTTTGGTTTTTTTTTTTTAAGACTCTTTCTGTAGCCTTCTCATGAAATCTCAATTGCCTTGCAAGTTCTGTATTTAGTATTTCCTTTCTCCTTTGAAACATAAACTGCATTTCAGTGATATAAACAAAAGGGACAAGCATTAGGCGAGCTGGAAGGTTTTTGTGAACTGAACTGATTAGGTGTAAGAAATACAGTCTCAGCATGTATCTGTATCACAGAAATGCTCACGACGTATGTTGTCTTTTTTAAGTGTTAGGTATTGTATGGTGATGTTAATAGTCTGAATTTGGGAGAGCAGGATGTTAGAAGCTTTGGAGAGAAAACTGTATTTTGTTTTCGTGTATGATGTACAAACCTTGTCCTTCTTGAATAGCAGGTGCAACAGTTTCTTAAGTCTAAAGAGCCGTCTCTAAAAGCTAGCTTTGCAAATGCAGGTAGAAACTGTGGTAATAACTGGAAGCGTTTTGAATCCCGACTGAAAATGACTACTGTTATTTTCATATCTGGAAGGTTTTCTCTTGCATGGTTAATAATGCATAACTAAGCCACTGATTTGCTGTGCTTCCCATAAGTAGAGACAGTTGTTTCTCCATACCTTGCAAAATAGACCTCATTTACTTGCAGACATCCTTGTAAATTTAGCAATCGTTCTCAATGCAACATCATGATGGCTACAGGGCATTTTGTGGATGTTTCCAAAGTGTCGCGCTTCTGCTTGGAGCTACACTGCTCTCTGCTATCTGGTGTTGGAATTTGCTTGCTTTAGTGGGTTACCGTAGCCGCCTTCTGAGCTGAACATGCTGAATAAAATGCCAGTTCAGTTATATCTTTATGAACAGGATCTGAAATAAATCTTCAGGGCCTGTGTCTTCTCTTACACAGTCAACAGAGTAATATTACTGAAAACCAGCATCACAAAAATAGAACTATGTTGCTTCCTTTTCGAAATAGCGTAGCAGTAGCAGTCACTGGAATATCAGCAGCATTATGAGAGAGACAGACCTCTTAGCAAGAAGCAGGGAATTTTGTTAGGCTTAATGACTTGAGGCGCTGTTTTCTGGAATTACTATATGCAAACACTAACAACTTTTTTCCAGTAACTTGAAAATTCTAAAGCAGTAACATTCTGCTGCCAGAGATTCACCTCAGTACTTATTTGTGAACCAGCTGAATCATGTCCCCAGTGTTTAAATTGCTGTAATTGTATGAGGTGGACTGTAAAAGGTTTCACTGTTCTCAAGTTATGTCTTTTATATATACCATTTCTTCTGCTCACTCGTATTTTAGTTCATGTCATTTTACAGAATTACTGTATTTACATTTTAAAGAGGATTAGGCAGATTAAAAGATGTTTTCATGTTTTATTGATAACGTCAGAGTAATTTCCACTTTCCTAGTGGCAGCTTGTAGCTCTGTCAAAACACAGTCTGTGGAAGCACTGAATGAAATCGTTAAATGTAACAGTGCTTAAAGGCAATTGCCAAAAATACAGTTTTGGCAATTAATGAGCAACATGATTACTCACGGGAACTTGAGTAATTGGTTGTTAGTGGATATATGGAAGAGAGTGGAAGACCAGAGGAATATTGTGACTGTATTCCTCAAACAGCTTCATCAGAGGGTGTTGCTGTAAAAGAGAACGTTGTCACAACCTCCCCTGCTGTTAAGGATGAATGTAAGCATTAAACGCTCCTCATTTATATCTGTGTTGCTTTCTTATCAGCTAGAAGCTCTGATACAGATCTGTATCATGCTTGCAGCCTAAAATTCTTAGTTGCAAAAATGAAACTTCAGGAAATCGTTGAGAATTGTCACAGCTTCCAAACAAAAACTTGCCCAAACCCAAACTCAACCTCTGCAGAGTTCCTCCTTGAGGAACTTTAACCGGCCATTCTTCAATAGAAATCTAAGGCAGGGAAAAAATGAGAACTGAACTCCAGGATCCTGTTGGAAGCTACAAAAGAGTTAAATGCTTCTGACAGTCAGTGAGCATTTTGTGCTGGTTTCTCTCCTCTAGCCCTTAAGGCCTTGTCCTCACCATCCAAATCAAGCATGAGCACAGCACTTTTCTAGGAACAAGTTAGGATATGCTCCTCCACAGGTCAGAGCATGGGGGTGAGGCAGGCGCTGCTTGCTTTCTGGAGGTGCTGGTAGTGACCCAAGCCGTGCCGTGTCTGTGGGGTGACCCCACAACATGGCGGCCAGCAGCATGGCAGCTGCGACAAGCAGCTGTGTTAGACATTCTTTGCAGAACAGCTGACAGTCTGTATGAGGCTGACAGTCCTCTGTAACCATGGCACGTAAAACTTATTTGTGTTTAAAAGGTGAAGGAAGATTCTAAGACTGAATTTGGGCACAGATTCCAGGGTGCAGGACAGGGCCAGGCTGTTGTCAGCGCCTCTGATGGTGTTTCACCAAAGGGCTGGGTGCTGCTACCTCCCTTTCCTCTGCCTTTTGCTCTGTGATGTATAACAAGGTAGCTCAGGAGATGAGAGGTAAAGATGGAGAAAGAAAGCCAGTATCCTCAGTCCAACCACTGTGGTGCCGTGTTCTTTCTGTCATCTGCTCTCTGGGACAGGCTGATAAGGAAAGCTTTGCCCAAAGGAAGCATTTCACCTCTTTGAATAATGACCCAAGAAATCTTGGATCTTTGGGAAATGTCCTGGAATGCGATGTTCAGAGATGTTAAAAAGTCTTATCTCAAGCATGTGTGCAGGGTGCGCGTTCTCTTCCATGGGCAAAATCCCAATGTAAGGGAGACAAAGGAAAAGAAAACTTGAGAAAGTTTTCTTGGAGTTCTCTCTAATGTATCTATCCCATCATGGAATAAGTGAAATCCATAGCTGCCTTTTCTAGTAGAAACTATGAAATATATTTTGCTGGGACTTGTGCCGCTGTATACCCTTTCTCTGTGTGTGCAGTGCACCAAAGTGTGATTTGTGCTACGTTGTCTTCTGACATAACTCCCGTTGGACTGGAGTACTGCAGAACGAGCTGTTTGCCAACAGCATCTTTGGAGTCGTATCCCAGCCCTGAAGAGGGTTTTGCGTATTGGTTGGTGTGGAACGAAAATTCCTTTAAAAAAGAAATCAGTGTTACGCAACAAAATCCGTAATTCTAAGACAGCCATGAACTGAAAAATAGAATGATGGCTGCTACAGAAGTTGCTTCTGTTTATACAGTTATCTCTGAATTATGTCTACAGTGCACTCCATGGAAACTTAAAACTTAACTACTTTCAATTTAATGAGCTCCTTTGAAAAGGGAAAAAAGTCTTTTGTTGCCAATGCAGAGAATGTGTTTGTACCAGTTAGAAGTAATAATTGAATCAAGATATACATAGATAAAAAAGCAATGTGAATGCATGTATGGGCATTACACACCCTATAACAGACAGATTCCCATCCTTAGCTTAGTTTCTTTCCTGTTGAGTCGAGGTATCAATTAATAAAGATACTAATCCACTTATGGGTGGCAATGTTGTGACTTTAATTATTAAAGAACTATTGCTCTAACTGATTTTTTTTCACTCATGTAGAACTTGGGAAAATAGAGGAGTGTAAATGCTTCAGTGACAGCAGATTAAAAATTGTTTTATTCGTTTTAATGAAGAGCAGTGTTGTCAAGGTGTTGAATAAATCTAAACGTAAGGCTGCACGAACAGAAATCTACCTTAAATTGTATTTCAGAAATGCCTGCTGTTCGGATTCACAAAGGAGGGGTGAGAAAAGAAATACTAAAAACGATCAGTTAGATCAACTATGATCTATCTAAGACATGCATGCACTAGTGAGTTTCAGTCAAGGCCAGAAGCAGATTCTGGCTGATGTTACTTGATGCAACTTGTATTAAGGTGTCTTTACTTCAGTCACAGACTGAATATATAAAGTTTCACCTGTTACGTTCTATTGAACTATTAGCCTCAACTGCTAGAAAAAAAAATATATCAGCTTTGTAGTAAATCTTTTGAGTAAAAGCATTCGTTAAAAAGTATTCTTCTCAAATTACATTGCGCTGGTTGTAAAAGATCTTCCATTGTGGCTTCAGAAGGTGTCTTCTTAGATACTAGCTGCTTCTATTCGACTGTTAAATATAGTTTGTTTAAGGTATT
Source organism: Gallus gallus (assembly GCF_016699485.2). Classification (NCBI taxonomy): domain Eukaryota; kingdom Metazoa; phylum Chordata; class Aves; order Galliformes; family Phasianidae; genus Gallus; species Gallus gallus. Next base: position 146,203,099 of record NC_052532.1, read on the forward strand.
TTTATCTTTTAAGGAACGATATTTACCTTTTTTCTTTTTCCTTTTTCTTTTCCAACTCTACTTCTGTAGGAAGAATCTTAAATCGTTTCTCAAAAGATATTGGCCATCTGGATGACTTGCTTCCATTGACATTTCTGGATTTCGTGCAGGTAATTCATTTGCTTCTGCGCTGCATTCTGAATTCAGATTCCTGTTGGCTTCAGTGAAAATGAACTATGTATTACAGATGTAGTTTAGTTTAAGGAAAGTGCTTGTTTGTGAAAGAAAGGTGTGGTTGAAATTCAGTGTGTCAGTAAAAAGCTAACATGAGTAATAACTGGCAGGTAGGAGTGGCTATACACAGCTTGCTATTATGTCAGGATTTCAGCTCATAGTAGCTACATGCTTGGTAAATTGCTCCTGATTTGCCTCCGAGCAATCTGGCAAGCTTATTGCTGTTATAAGAAATATGTCCATAGTAAAGAAACAATCAACTCACATGAAAAGATAGCACAGATTAACCTAATTATGTGTCTACTTCCACAAAGAATCAAATGCTTACCACACCATTTTGGATTAAAATAGGTGTGGCTATTTACAAAGAAAAGATTAGTAGTAATAAGGTGAATATAATAGCCTTAATAGGAACAAGTGAAATAAGTTACTACAGACAAAAAAAAGATGGACAAAGCATTGAGATTTCGATGATGATGAAAGGATTATATATGACACCAAGGTAATTTTTCTGTTGCAGTTTCTGTTAATCCTCATAAAATTCCGTGGAAAGCATAAAGCTACAAAAGAATTGATTGTACCATATCAAAGTTAACTTGAATCACAGAACAGACAGAGTCATGGAAGCTAGACAAAAGAAATGGCTTAGTGGATTTTCTGGATCCACTTAGTGGATCAACCCTGTAATACATCAATCAGAAATGTTTATTAAGGTGTGATTGCTAACTTTTCTTCCTCTCTCAGTCAGGATTTCAACTTTGCTTAGACTTCTTTAAAATTAAGCCAAAGACATTTCAGGTTCATAAAAGCAGACTAATTACATTGTTAATGCTGAACTCTGGAGAACAGGGAAGAAAACAAAAGGTTCCAAAGAGCTATCCTGCTTTAGTTAAGCTCTTAGAATTGAAATAGGCAGTTGTTTTTCAGGCTTGATAGTGCGTCATACTGTTTTGGGGAAGAAAGGAAGGCAGTGGGCTTTACCTGACAATTAAAGCAATTGCTCTTTTGTTCTTGGGTAGTTTTTTTTGTGTGTGTGTGCATGTGTGTATGAGTTAAGAGGGTTGCTCATAGCAAATATTAAGACTTCAAATTCTTCTTTTTAAGTCCTTGATAAATTATTTCCTGAAAATGAGATGTCAGCGTTTTTTATAGTACACTACCCATTTTCTATAGTCTACAAAGATTCCAAATTTTCTCCAGTCTCATTAACAATAATTTAGACAGAATACTGTACTTTATTTCAGCTCTCTTGGGACAATACATAAGTGCCTTTCCTTTTGGCTGGAAGATCAGGCATCAGCCTGTTGTGCAATCCTTATCCTCTTCTCTTTTAACATAGGGGTTACTTCCACAAAGTCAGAACCATTTCTTCTGCATAGAAGTCCTTGATGCTTAGACCAAGCAGTGCAGAGGGTTTGTGTTTGCACACATTTGTCTTCTTTACAGCAGACTAGACAATGTATGTAGTACGCACCACTCTTGATCAGAGAATCCTCTGGGCCTTGAATCTTGAGATAAAAAGATTAACCTTTTTCCTTAGTTCTGTGCACGTATAATAGTGTGAGGGTTGTGTTGCAGCCCACTTGCGTGATGTGTTTATAGCAAGAAACTGAGTGGGTGTTTTGCATGCCCTGGCATGTGGTTTGAAGGCATGTGGGGTTGTCTGAGGATGCAAAATTTGCTGGGAAAATGCTAGAGAACTCCATGTAAACAGAAGGGAGCCAAAGCTGGTGTGGTCTTGTCCATATTTCCTTTTGGGAGCAGACCCTGAAGCAAAACTGTCTTGAGAACGACAGAGTTTTTTTTCTGAGAGAGACAACTGCTTTGTTCCAAAAGCAGTCTGGGGAAGGAGGTAACCTGTATACATAGTACATGAGAACTGGGGAATTGGAAAGCCCAGTTATTTGACCAGTGTACACGCACTCCAGGCAGTATATGCTTACAAAACATAGCTGATCTGTGATAAAGGTGTAGAAGCTGCTGCATTATACGCGATTGCTTTCTTCTTCAAAGCCTGTACTGTAAACTGCACGTTATAAACGTTTCCCCTCATGCTGTTTAAATTTTCTTTAACTAGGCTACTGGGAAATTGTCAAAAATAGGAGGAAACAAAAGGGGGAAGGGGGGAGGTTAAAATCCTGAATTTTGTATTTCAAGCAAAAACTTCTCTTTTTCAAAACAAAAACAAAAGCAAAGATGTTGCATGTTCAGTACGCTATTGAAATGGATACAGTCTGAAAGCTTGCCCGTACCCTTTGGTATCAGAAAAGAAAACTGAGGAACTTGCTGTTGTTGAATAATAGGCTGCTATCCATTAGATGTAAGCACTTCCTTCTTGGCAAGTTTTCTAAAACTTATTCTTGATCAGCAAGCTCGTTGATTAGTCGATGTCTTTTGAAATGCAATAGCAAAGATATAATATTTATTTCTGAAGAAGCACAGATCTGTACAAAGGATAACTGTTATCAATTATGATAGAGATCTTTTGTCGCTTGTTTTGTTTGCAGGTGTCTTTTATAAGACCTCCTATAATCCCTTCAGGAAGAAATATTTTCTCCTTTCTAAAAACAGTATTAGCTAAATATAAAAGCTCTGATCCCAGCCATTGTCGTTGATTCTCTGAGAGACATTTCCCAACATTCATTGTTTAAATGGTTGTCAGGAGGAATCAAGTGAAACTTAATAAACAATGCAGTAACTGGTTCATCTTACTTTGTGCGTAGAAGCTTTTCTTGAGCGGATTTGCATTGAAGAAGTGCTCTTTTTTCTGAGTTATTACTAGGACTACTGTGAAGCATTGCAGCCCGTTAGTATATCAGCAAGTGAGTGTATCATTTATATATAAATAAACACAAGCTAATTGGGCACTCAAAAGCTACTGTATGTACCCATTTCAGTACCTACAAATTAATAATTAAAATATACTCATTTTAAGAATTTCATAATTAAACTGAATACAGATTTTAAGCAATGCTGAAAGTTGACGATGTTCTTTTTGAGTCCCTAATAAGATTTATACACTGCACTACAGTCATAATGAGCATGATTAGTCTAGACAGCTATACTGCATGAAAATTAATTCCTTAAAGTAAAAGAAGTAATTTTTTTGTATCTTCCATTGGATTAATGAAGAAGAAGCAGTCGGTCATGTTCAAGTCAGTGGATGGTTGTTGTTTATGTAGTTGTTAAAGAAAAAATAAGTTTGTGGCAAGCTCAAAAATACATTGTAGGTCTTGTGTATTTTTCTGAAAACCCAGTTAGATTTTGTGAATGCTGCTTTGCACTATTTCCCAAAGCAGCAACTCTCACTCTGTCTATAGCTTCCCTCCTTTGGGTTTAAGTGCGCCGGAATATAGCATACCTTCCTTGAGAGAGATGGGCAGAAAGCAGTCCTTACTATGAGGAGGCACTCGTTTTTTCATCCTATCTTAGGACATGAACAGCTAATGAGAACTGTCCCGTTTGTGCAGTTGACTATCCATTCATAGAAAATATCACTTTCAGAAGATTCATAAATCTAGAGTAAGCCTCCTTTATGAAAACACTTTTATGGTGTATGTAACTATGTAGCATAAGTTATGTAATTTAACTGAGATATCTTAAGTAGTATGTTTATGGTCCAATTCAGAACTCCTTAATGTAGAACATAAATTGTACTCTCCTGTACTGCTGAAGGATCTGGATTCTGCCTGGCCATAAGTTTCTGAACCACCTCTTCCTTATGAAAATTGAAAAGCAATGCTATATTCTTCACAACTGTTATCATTTCTACTAAATATAGCATGGAATATATTTGTAAAATCAGATGCTAATGTTTTATAGCTTGATTCAGATAGTGAAAAAGCCAAATGAACCTTTTGGCCATGGTGATGTATTTTGGTAGTGAGTTTGCATATTTTTAACCCCTCACTTCAGTACTGTAAGCCTCCTCAGCCTCAGTTCTCCATCTCCCTTTCTCTTTCCTTTTCTGAACTACATATTTTTATATATCCTGCAGTCTCTTCAGGTATGTCACTGCTTATGTAGGGGTCATTACAGTGCTTTAAATTCTTCTAAGAGGATTTAAGCACCTGCTTCATTTAGACCTGTGTGCTTTATTTATATATTTCTTAGTTTAATTGGAAGGCAGCCCTGACAACAGCCTTCAAGACCTACCCAAATATAAATAATTGCTGAAATGCATTCTCTGTTTGATATTAACTTGATGATCTTATAAATAAGTTGAAAGGAAGAAATTTTGAACTGAAGTCAAATACTATTTAAGATGACTGGGATTTTGTGATTTAATTTTCTTATTCTCTGAAAATACCAGCTGATGTTGTAATGTTGTAACCAGCTGTTGTTCCTCCTCCTGCCTTCACCTCTGTTGATGCAGGTTTCGGTGATCGGTGTGGAGCATGGAATTTGAAACATCATGGTTAAAATGGTTAGCAATGTCTAGCTCAGTGCAGCATTAATAAAACACTCCATACTTGTTTGAGAGAGGATCAACTAAGGAATAGAATGGAATAAAGTAATTTTGTGAGAAAGTATTAGAAATCTAATCTATTCCATAGTGTTTTATGCACATTAGCCCAGATATTCCTAAGTAGCTGGTAGTGTGGATGCTGCATTTTTGGGGGCTCATCAAAGGTTTCTTTTCGGTACCCGAATCTCACTTTCATTTGAGATAGATCTGTAGAGGCTAAACATCTTTGATATGTGGTCTTTATCGATGCAGGCTGGGTGCACAAGGTGATACGCTGTTAACTGGAAATTGCGTCTATAAACAGATAGAATATTTATAGGATGCTGAAGTGTATATCAGACTTCTGCTTTTCTGTTCATTGTGATGATAAATTTTAAAGAGTTGTTCTTTCTTCCTGTACTTTCTTGCCCTTTCTTCAGTAACCTCATTACCTTTTAACAAAGATGATTTTCTGCTTCAGTTTCTCGTGAATTTAAGTAACTTCATGCAATGGCGCCTTAATTTTGATTTCTTCCCGTGTTGAACTGGGGGGAAAAAAATCATGATTTGTTTTGGTTTTGGAGAACACTGTGAACATGTGAACTATCTGCAGCTGCCCTTGGAAAAGGGCAGTGATTTATTGAGGAAAACTGAATTGCAAAACCTTTTTCCTCCCCAAAATCAACAGCTTGACTGCGTTTAAATAACTGACTTTTCATATCCTTTCATCACACACAAAGACCTAATCCTGAGACTACTTGAGCCACCAATGTCGGCTGTGGCTGAGACCACCACTGAATGTGCCATTCCCTTCTCACCACACACAAAACACATTGACTGCAGCTTTATGAAGTGAAAATGCTGAAGAAAAGGAAAATGTGAAGGAGGTGTCCACAGTCATTTGTGTTTTTTTTATTATTAAAAAAAGAAAGAAAAGGAAAAGAAAAAAGAAAAAAAAAGCTGCTGCATCTGGATATTAGGAACAAAAAGTGCCTCAGACTGGAATAATAGCTTGGGTCACTTGGTTTCATATGTGCAAAAGAGTGGAACTGCCGTTACTTGTTTCGGTACCACTGACCCTTGCATTTTATTGTGTGAAGATTTATTGTGTCAGGGAAAGTGTGTAAAAGGAATTCCAGTACCTTTTACTTCAACAATGACTTTGTTATTTTGTGATTCCTGTGAGAGGTAGGGTGGGTTTTTTGTTTGGGTTTTTTTTTTTGGTGTTTTTTTTTGTTTGTTTTCTTTTTTCTTTCAGTTTAGTTAGGTTTTGTATGTATGCATGTAAGATGGTTTCAGGAGATGCTTGTGCTCACTAAAGAATAGTTCTTTGCATATTTGCATCTACATGTGCAAAATATAATCACTAAATATGCTGTGACCAAGAAAACCAGTGATTGAATCTGTGTTAAACATCTGCAAGTTCTTTACAGTGTGGTACGCAGAGCAGTCCTGTATCTTGGAGACACCTTTGTGTTTCCCTTCTAGCGAATCTTTATAGTTTTTTAGGATGATTTTATCCCAAGGCTCTGTGTAGTGAGGTTTAAATAGTAAATAAGTTTCTTTTGCTTTGTTTTTTGTTTTTTTTTTTAAAGCAAGTTACTTGTTGAGTGCTGAAATCTCACTGACCTTTCTCTGTGAAACTGAAATTCCGAGATGTATGCTACAGTGCATCTGCTGGTACATAACAAAAGGCCTATTAAAACTAAAAGGAAAATAGGAAAATAATAGGGCTATTTATTTTTTTTCATTGGTTACTTTTGAACTCTAATTTCAGGAAGGGTTGAAATTAACATTTGCAGAAAGCTAACTTTAATTTCTGATATAGCCACTTGATACTTGTATATACTTTCAATTTTGCATTTCTTCTTTTGAATTTAAATGAAATTATATATTACAAAGCTAAAAAAAAAAAAAAAAAAAAAAAGGACAGCTGTCTATTGGGCCCATGTTGTTGTTCATCCCTCCCCCCATTAAGGGGTGGGGGAGAAGAACGAGGCTTGGCTTGCATTGGTATCTCCAATACCAACATGCAGGAGCTGGGAGTTTAGCATTGCCACTTGTCTAAATAATGCAGTCTTTTATTGACCTTTTGTTCCTTGGTTGCTGAATGCCTTGATTGTTAAATCCCAGCAGCCAATTAGTCTTCTTGATGGTGACCAGCAGTGGAGGTAATCTGTGCCAAAGCTGTGGCTGGTCTTTAGTTTGGGCCCATCATCATATTTCTTGGAATTTAAATATAAGGCTCTTGCATCACATGAACTACATAGGTACTCGCATTGTTCATATCTGTTTAGGTGGATTCCTACTTACCCAGACCTCAGTTTTCTAGGGAGAGCTAAAGGTCTGTTCTCATTAGAGCAGCCATATGTAATCAGTCCCAATCCTTTTTCTCACCTCATTTTTTTTCATATTTACACTGATACGTAGAATTTTTAGAAAAAACACTGTGTGCACACGTCATTCTGTATGTATTAGTGTCAAGGCAACAAATATCACTTCAGTAACAAAACTAATTTGTGTGGGTATATAATGTAACTCTGAAAATATTTTAGGGTTTATATTTACTTAGTATTGACTGTAATCAGAATCACAAGGTTGGAAAGGACCTACAAGATCATCTAGTCCAACTACCTATCCTCCTACTACCATTGCTACCACAAGCCACTAAACCATAAAATTTGAGGATGCAACCCCGTGTTTAACACAGGAGAAAGAATAAAATAATATTGAAAAAATGGTTTCACTACCTTTTTGTCATCTTGCTTCCTTGTGTGTCTTTACCTTCTCTGTGTTTTTTATGGGTTTACTCTCATTTAAGTTTTCAGCTACTAGAAAGCAGAACAGTTGTGTGGAAGTCCACTAATGTGCTCCAGTTCTGTGTAATCTGGAAGCTCTTCTCCTTTACTTATTTTTCTTACATTAACTGATGCAAATTTCAGAGAGATTCTGTTCGTCTCAGGCTCTTTGTATCTGATAGAAGGTGTTCTCTTGTTTGCTTTTCTTGCACTGAAAGACAACAAAGAAGTACTCTCACATAAGTGAACTTTTTTTTTTAATTTTTTTTCTACATGTATTACTTTTGCTTTTGGTGCCCAAGTGAGAATTTCTATTATTATTTTTACTTTTTTACCTGATTTTTTTAAAGTATTATTGTGCCCTTTCACATCTGTAGCTCGAATATTGTTATTTTTGAAGACTTCCAAAGATCATTAACATTTCTAACACTTCACAGTAGCTAGAAATCTTTTAATTCTGCTGTCAGTCATAGAGTGTAACAATCCTGTTCAGAATGGTGATAAGTACAAATCTTCTAGATTGCCTTAAACTACTGATATGGTATAGATAGGACGTGTGCTTACAAACAAAGTAGGATTTCACTGTTCGGCAGAAGGACTGGAGATTTTACTTTTGATTCAGGAGAGAAGGGGAAACTTTGAGGTTATTTGAATTACTAAGCCGTATAACTCGTGTGTGTGTGTGTGTGTGTGTGTGTTAAATCACGATGCATATTTATGCCCAAAACAAACATGTGAGACAAGGAATTATCTCTAGCAAAAAAGACTGCATCTCATAAAAACGTGCTGCCAGGATTATGTATACATCTCATGCAGAACATAAGAACTTTTTTCGTGCATTTCATGAGATCTGAAGCTGTGATCTGGCTGTGGGGAACTCTACGTCTGATTTGAAAATTCCAGATGAGTTCCTTCTTTGAGACACAGTGGCTGCAGTGTGGGCAGCAAAAGATGAGTTCAGTGGGGAACTAACTGTCAAATATCTTTGTGAAGCTCTTTGTCTTATATTACATAACAGCTTTATATCATTTAAAATTCTTGATTAATTTGGGTTGCACTCTTGAAATTGTAAAATTTTGTGTGTCAGTATAATGTTTTTCAAGGGCTAGACAGTGGCTATTCCCACACTGGAACGATAGAGTGCTGAGTGGTTGCATTTTCTTCCACAGTTGTTTCCCTCAATCTTCTTTGCCTTCTGTTTTTTTCACGCTGGATTTTGAAATCAGCCTAATGTTTAAGCAAGCAGAGCTCTCATTATGAAAGTCACTCATTTCATGCTAAAATAAAGGTTTTAGATCTTTCTTTCTGAGACTGAGAATTTGCTGGCTTTGGTATCCAATTTATGAAGTTGTCCATGCATCAGTTAACATAAGAAAGAATTTTCAGTTTTCTTACTCATAGAAGTCTGAATCTGGGGATTCACTTAGTATCAGTTATTTGCTGTGGTGTGTTGATGATTTGTCATAAGTAAAAGGCCTTCCTGATGGAGCGCAAATGTAATAAATTATGAACAGCATGCACTTAACACAGTAAATAATCATAGAAGGAAGTTTCTTTTTGCTTGTTTACGTGCACCAGCAGAGAATGGCTGAACTCAATGAAACGTGGTGATGGTCTTCAGAGACCTCTGAGGATGAATTAAAGTGCAGGTGCTGAACGTGTTGGGCCACTGTTAGGTGTCCTAGAACTGAGGGACTGCAGAGCAGCATGTTGTTCTGAAGAATTATGAGTAAGGAGTTTATTTCGAGTGGAAAGTAGTGTTTTATGTGAGAGTTGCAAAGCTCCAGAGAATCTGGGGGGGAAAGAAAAGCCCTAAGACAAGGTAAAAAGCATTTTTTGCATATCTGCTAGGAAAGAAGGTAACCAGGAAAGTTACTACCAGAAGGTAGTTTATTTCTTAAGATGGCTGGTACTGTAGTCCTTTTTATTTTTCATAGTTTTGACCGAACTGGGGTAGAGAGGCCACTAAGAAACGTGCAGAAGTGAAAGTACTTAATCCCACCAAAAAGTAAATAGATAGATATTGTATTTTAAATTGTAAGAACAAACAGAAAATGGTTTATAAGCTTGTAACTGATGTGAGGCTGAAGAGCTGTGTTGCTGAAGAACTCACATTCCCCAGGAGAGCCCAGAGTTCAAATGTTGCACACAGCTTTTAAAATCGCTGAAATTGAATTGAATTGACTTTTAGCCAAGCAGTTATACTTGACTAAGCAGAAAAGGTCACAAAGTTGAAAATTCAGTATTCCTGGGGAGGGTAGGGGGCTGCTGGCATTTGGGGCAAGAGGCCTAGGGCAGAGAAGTCCATATAGTTTGTACTGGAGGTGTCAAAATGCCTTTCGTTTCCCGGTTCTTTTGGTATCCATTTGTTTGCAGCATTTACTGTTGACATGTGAGATCTACCTCCTGCAATCTATTATTCTGAAAGCAGTAAGATATTTGGTAATTTTTTTATTTTGCTTTCTATGTATGTGTCCCTCCATGAAAAAAAAAAAAAGGCCTTTTAGAAGGATTGTAAGCAGAAGAAGACCAATACGTACTGGTCAGGCAGTCTGATGAAGTACTGAACATATGTGCAAAGAATGAAATAGGAAATGTACAATTTGTAGTAGTACTAATGAAAAAAGTACTTACTGCTGAATTAAACATTTTGGTTTTGTCAGGGTCTGTGCTCAGTAGAACTGTATTGGACTAATGTAGTTGGACAAGAGTTTTGGAAATGGATTCTGAGAAGCAGCTGAGGGTCAGAAGTTGCCCAGCCGTTCTTTAATTTCCTTTTTTTAAAAAATCACCCATTTGGTGGCAGGGATTGGCAGAGGAGGTAACGAAAATGCACTGGGAACCTTGAAGCTAGTGGAAGATCCAAGAAAGCGACCACATTGGCCGGTGTTATTCAGGAAGCATGGGGTGTTGGACTCCCTGTTTTACATCCAGATCACAAAATCCCTAAGCTAATAGGATGGAAAGGGATGTTTTCCAATTTCTGAGGATCAACTCTCAGAGGTTGCCTGGTGCCTGTCACTTTTCAGTATTGTTTCAGGCAGATTCTGGTGAGAATCTGAGAAAAGAAAGCACGTGTATATGCATATTCTTGACTCTTTCTGGTTATTGCTGCTTTTTCAGAATATCATGTACAATTGTGCTTGACATCAGGGGTCTTTCAGAGAAAGATTCGTCATATTTGTCATTGGCTCTTTAGTTTATGGGTGAAGTTTTTGTGTGTGTACATGTTTTCCTTGGGAAAAGAACAGTGTAAGAGTATGGTCAGGGACTGGGGACACTTAAAGAATAAAAACCAAGCCTATCACTGTTGGACAAAATGTATTACCTTTTGGTTAGGAAGAGGAGAGAAATCTTTTTTTATAAGGAGATCAGAGTAATGCTAACTAACTCCCTATTAATTTCAAGAAGAGGAACTGTCTTACTGATCCTCATTTCAAAGCCATGCCTTGCTTGCTCAAATCACTTGAGAATACCTTTATGCAGAAGTGCTTGGTGGGCACAAAGTGCAATAGCAGCAGAGCGTTTCAGAAGATCAGGTTAGAGGTTCCAATCTGGAGTTCCTACTGCTCATAAATAGAAAAACAGCTTGTGCACAGACATTTACAGAAATACATATTTGCTCTATGCTTTTTGCTGAACAGGTCAGTGTAGGAGACAGCAACTTCTGTGTGTAGTGAATATGAACAGGAACTGCATGTAGAGATGCATAAGCAGAGACTGTGGCTTTGACTCTGGTAAAAGCTTGTGTTTTCAATGGAAAATCTTTGTTAGCAGTAAGTTATTGTCACGGCCAAAGGACCCTGACAACTACTCACGTAAGTGAGGGTAATTTATTGCTAAAAAGAAAATAACCTCTATATGAAGTAGTAATTTCATGCAAAGCTTTACAAACAAGTACTTTGTATGTCTCACCAAATCAGAAGGTCTGGAGCTTGATTGTGCATTTGTCTTCAAAACATCAGTATCTGGAAGTCTCATGCAGCGTATGAACTGAGATTTTTGAGAGTTGCTGCTGGAGCTGAGACCTGCATAAAATATTGGCACAGAGTGCCAGAAGCCTATTTTAACCCTTCTTGTAGGTTAAAGAGATGAGTGATGACAAGATGCTAGTTTAATACAACAAAATGACAGCAGTGCCAATGTATTAAATAAAACACCCTCTTACTATAAGGTCACTTGTTAAAGAGCAATTGGACAAAACTCACCATGATCTGAAATATTAAGACTTCTCAATGGCAAAATGCACTCTATGGAAAATGAATGAGCACATTGGTGGCCGAGAGAACCAAGAAACTAAGTAAATGTTTGTTCACTTGGAAGAGCAATGATCTAGAAAGACTGACTGATAGAGACCAGAAAAAATAGAGGGTACTAGCATTAAAGATGTGATTGTTAATCTCAGATACGTTTCCATGCTATATCTGACAGACACGTTCAGACCACTTGTGGTGAGGTGGATTTAGTCACATAAATTCATTGTCTTATTGCTCATAGCAAGATTCCAAGGAGAAGAGAGCATCTTGTACAAGATAACGTGAGCTTGCTGTTTTTAAAGCTCTTGGAGCTAACAGCATTTAGTTCTTCCTTTTTTCTTTCAATCACTTTATCTCTAATTTCTTGCCCAACTATGCCTTTTTTCCACTTTCAGAGCTTTGTTTGTCTTATCTTGTCTTCATATTCCTGAATTTTCTTGTGGATGTGCGTATCCCTAAAACTAAATTAACGCTGACTGAGGGCTGTCATTCCTGTCAAGGATTTCTGTCATTGACTGTTTCAGGAAGGGACTCAGATGTTTTTCAAATGTTGGAGTTAAGATTGCAAGAGAAAAGATACTGTAAGTCTTGCTTTTTCACTCAAGAGAAATCTCTTGCTGATGATTTGGTGCAAGCAATAATGTAAACAATCATATTTCTACCTTTTAAAATCAGTTCTGAAATAAAATCCATGTGTTTTATTCAACAGGTAGTTTTTAAATAACACACCTACACACCTCAGCTTATCTGAGTGGGACAAAGTAGGGCTGTTTATATGTGAGGATTAAATGGGTTTCTATGTAGATCTTTTCTGATTATTATTATTTTTAATAATAAAACAAAACATAAATCTACATTGTAGTTGGTGATGCCACACTGGATGCAGCTGGTCCAAGGGGAGTGTTTGTCTCTCTGATCTGCTCATCACAATGTCTCCTGTCCAGGGAAGCTCAGTCCCTGGTGTTCCAGTACAACCAGTCGTGTGTACAGCTGGGCTTTATGAGAGCTGCATGACAGTTGGGCCATACAGTCTGGTTTGAGAAAACATATTAGGAAAAAAAGATAGGAAAAGGAAAATGTCAGAAGTGGATTAGGGATTGATTGTGCGTACAGTTACTCGTCAGAGCCAGCGAGGAAATAATTTTAGTCAGGAAAGGGGAGAAGAAGATGGAAAGGTGATGTCAAGCATGTATGAACAGAGTGAAATTTTGTAGTTTGTTGGCCTGGCTTGGCTTCAGACACATCTGAGCCTGACTGAGAGTGCCCTACATTAATGCAGTTAGAGTTGTGGACTTGAAATCCAGAACATGCACAGTTGCTCTTATTACGTTAGTATGGCTTCGTATCCATGAGCTGATAAAATCCCTGGAAGTGCTTTTTGTTGTTGCAGGAGGTATGTTTTGACTTCTGTTCAAATATTGGTAAAACCGTTATTGACTTCCTGCAGTTCTTGGGATTTGACAGCAGATTCAGTCATCAGAATGCAGATATCTTCTTGTGGGGCCATATGTCCTGAGCTGCAGGCAGTGGGCACCTTGTCGCCACAGTTAGAAGGCTCTAGAGGAATGCTGAGTCACTACGTGTCCACTTAAATGCTAGCTCTCTCTCTTTCTAAGCTCAGACAGATGGGACAGGAGCTTAGCTGTGTAGTTTGCATATGGACTCCTACATTCAGGTTTATGAGTCTCATATGCCGTCTCTTGGGTTCCACTTGCCCATTAGAGATCCTACATGCACACCAGCTGCAAGTGCAGAATGATAAGGTTCCTGTGGTAGTAGGTAGGCCCTATAATACTATTCACAGCTGTCAAACCCATGCTGGTTAAGGAACTGCATGTCATAGTAGTCAGTTACACAGTCGTGCAACTACATGATGCTCATTAACTGTATGTTTTACAAATATGCTGAAATAAACTGTAAACTGCATTTTAAAAAAAGCAATCAATAAAAAACTTGTGCTTATATGAGGAGAAAAAGGACTGTAAGAAGTGAGGGTACATACCACTGGAGCCAAGGTGCCAGCAGACCTGAGCGATTCTGAACATCTACGTGATCACTGATTGCCTTTCTGAAAGTGCTTGAGGCAGACATGAAATATTGAGCTTTGGAATAACAGTGGTCAATGGATGGAACGGGGGACATTCTTGTGAGACATCTTAAAACTCTCCAAATTTTACTGATGCATGTTAATGAGTGTTTTCGAACAGCTTACAACTTGTCACAAGGTTTCTAACATTATATAAATGGTGTCATTTCTGCAACAGAGGGAAAGGCTTCAGCTTGTGATTTGTTATTCCTGTGGGTTTTTTTCAGATTTTAACGGCTCTTTTCTTACTGTTTCTTTATGTCACTTTAAATGCTTCTCTGTTATGTGGTTAGAGTACAGAAAAACCTTGTTCTACATCAAAACCTTTTCGAGACAGAAACTCCAAGATATCACTCCTAGTACCTGTAAGAATTATGAATATGTAGATCATCAGAAGATGAAGGGAAGGCACGTGTTTTGCACATGAATGCACTGATCTGAGTATTCACTTCCCTAGAGGCTTTTAGGAGACTATGCTTGCTCTAGTGAAACTGCAGTAGGACAAGCTTTCTTGAGGAAAAATAAGCTCCAGTGAATAGCATGACTAATCAGAGCATGAGGAAAGCCCTTCAGGATACTTGCAAGCAATGGGATGACCCCACCAGAAACAGCATTTGATTTTTCTATATTCTATATTTTTTATATATATCTAAGGATGGAGTATGCGGTCTAAGGAGAGGTCTGTGAGTGGATGATTCTTCTTTCTCCAGGGAAACTGAAACAAGTTTGAAAGTGGACACTGGACAATATGGCTCGATTTGTAAGCAAATTAATTTGATCTTGCCTTCCAGGTCTTTTGAGTCCTGGTAACCTCTGCATCTGTTGTCTCTTATGTGAGATTGTCTTGTTTTCAGTACTGTGCAGATAGCTATAAAATGTAATTAATCAACTCCTTAAAAAAAAAATGGCTGTTGTTTTCTGCACAGCATTACAAAAGATTTCAAAATGCTGAAATTAAAAAATATGATAAAATTTGCTGATTTTTATGGGCTGAATTTCTTTTGTGTAATGTAGTTTTCTATTGTGCTTAGCTTTTTGATGCGATTTTCAACCGTAAGCTGATTCTGCCAGACAAGACCTAGATACCCAGTCTTGCCAAATGATTACCTAGGTCACGGCTCCTCTCTAGAGAAGAGAGCAGTCTGACTGCTCATGTTATCATTATCAGCAGCTTCCTGATTATCCTAGGTCCTTCTGCTTGCATGCTGTGCATCTACTAGAAGTTCAGGCAGCCTTCAGCTGAAGGGGTTCGTTATCTGTTGTGAAACTCAGGAACTAGAACCCTTGCCTTACCTCACACAGTAACTGCTTGATTACAGTCTGCAAGTAGTTGTGTCTGGCTTTCAGACTTCTTCATTAGGAGTTAATTTACATGCAAGTTTGGTTTTCCAAAAAAACAACACACATGACTGATCCGCCCTATCATAAATTTTTATAATGATAAGGTGGTGCAGGCTCATCTAAAATTCCTTTCAAAGGCGGTGCCAGATTTTTACTTTAGTCATCCTAACCATCTTTTCCTTCCCTGTATTTTCGTTGCAGCAAGGCTTTGTTTACATGAGCTGGATCCTAATAGATCCTACTCCCACCCCTGCCAGCACTTTGCAATGTATTATATAGATTATTATCACTAAAACTTCAGTTTTGTGGGGTTTTTTTCCAATTGTTCTATTTTTTTTAAGAAATGTTTCATTTTCTTTGTAATTTTTTTCTTTGAAGCAGCTTTCCTCAATGTTTCGCTTTGTTTGCAGCTCACAGTATGAGGAGACAATTACTTCACAAGCTGCTCTCTTGTCACTCACTGCCTAGGAATCATGCAGTTTAGCTCGTAGCCCAGCAAAGGTGACAGAGGGAGATGGGGAAGGCAGGAGATGTATCAAGCAGGTTTGGGACCGAATTGTCCAAGGGAAGGAACTGACTTCAGTCTCTATTTACCATTGAGGGTGGAGTTGATGGAGGCTTCAGAAATTAAGTAGCATGTGGATGGCTGATGGCTTAGCAAAGACAAGGTATAGTATTGGGGAAGCAGTGATCTGAGCAAGATGAAAATTTGAGACAGGAGTCTTTATTTCCCTTCTTCTCATCCCTTCTTTGCAACAAAAACTGAATATGCCAGTGGAATTTTAAAGAATGCTGGAGAAGTAGAACATGCTGGGAAGGACTGACAGCATTGCTCGTGAGGAATCAGGGTGCTTTGGTTTGTTTTGTGCTGACGTAACCATTCGTGTAATTGACCCAAGTGAAATACCACGCACTCTCGCTGCCACCGTACTTCCCCATGATGAAATCTAGGTAAAATGTTTGCAATCTGCTCTGCGTATCTAGAAGGTCAAACAACACAATGCCATTAATAACTTCACCCACAGATGAACAGTGGAGTAGTAATGCAGCTTTCTTCAGAGCTCCTATCCTATTCCTACCCAACAGCTATTTTCCTTAATAGATTTATGAGACCTTGTAGCATGCTTTCAGGATCTCTGAGATTCAAGGCTTTTCTGCTGATA
Source organism: Gallus gallus (assembly GCF_016699485.2). NCBI lineage: Eukaryota > Metazoa > Chordata > Aves > Galliformes > Phasianidae > Gallus > Gallus gallus. The sequence goes on from NC_052532.1 coordinate 146,219,403, forward strand.
AACCTTCTGTCATGTGCTAAGATCTCACCTAAAGCCTGAGACTCAATTGTGCTGACTCATGCAGTCATAATGCATAACGTCTGTGGGCTTACTGTTTGATCAGGTGAAAACAGGGGAGAGTCAGAGAAGCCACAACAAAGCACAAATGTAGGGGAAAAGGTTGCGTTCAGGTTTGGTTGTACGGTGTGGGGAGGCTACCAGAAGCATAACAGGAAATTCACTGTTTCATTGGCAGTTCCACTGAAAGTATTTGAAAAACCTGGTAGCTATCTACTGTCCAGCCTGAGCTGTTCTGTTGCTTATTTTTTCTGACCTGATGCATAAATCAAGGGACAGAAGCCTTTGAGCTGCAAGACATACATCTTCAAGATTCAGTGGTCACTCACACATTTTTGCCGGAATTTACCTATGCATCGTATGTGATGATGAGGGTGGCTCCTACACTGTCTTTGAAGTAGAAACAGTTTGGGAAATATTGCCACCTCTAAGGAATTTTTAAGTAAATATAATACAGGAATTTAGTGTTGAGCTAGAATTTCTGTTGCCTGGTTTTTATACAGGTGGGTTACAAGTCTTTGTTGAAAGTCAGTCTTCCAACTGTTGAGTTTTTTAACTGAAAATCAGTCTTTCAACAGTCTGTCTTTTCACCTGGAGTGAAAAAATGTAACTGATTCACCATATAGATTGGGTTCATGAAAGCTTAGTTGTCTGTTTCATTATTAAATTATCGTTTTGTGACAGCAGTCAAAGAACAGTCCATAAAGTAGGGTGGTAGTGTTCTGTCGATTAATTTTATAAAGATGTTTCTTAAAGAAAAAATAATACAGAAGAAAACCGCAAACTGCCCAATTAGTCAGTTTTACTATACTCAATACTATCACTCAATAATATTACTATACTTTATAGTAATACTCAAGTATTACTATAAAGTCTTCAAGCTCCCTTAAAAGTAAATGTAGTTCATATGTTCCACAATGCATCTGGTCTAAAATTTGGTAGATTTGTTTAAATATTTAAGTGTCTCAATTGTGTTAAACAGTTTTTATACTTGTTCTAAATTAAATTCTTCTGGGAAATAATTTCTTATTTTGTTTCTATTGTGTTGCAGACTCTTCTACAGATTTTTGGTGTGGTGGCTGTGGCTGTGGCAGTGATTCCTTGGATACTCATTCCCTTAATCCCACTATTTATTCTTTTCATTTTTCTTCGACGATATTTCTTAGACACTTCAAGAGATATTAAACGTCTAGAATCCACAAGTATGTAGCTTGGCAGGACTTAATGTTAGTTTGAACCCTGTTTATTATTATGCGAAATGCTAGCATTTTATAGACAATCCATCAAAGATTCTTCTGTTATGCAAATAACTTCCTTAGTGCTTTTCTTCTCAACTAGTGAACTACATACTTAACTCTTGTTTTGTGTAATGACAAACCATAGGTATGCCAGTTTATCTGTCTATAAGTGAAGTTTGTTACAAATGTGCTAAGTAGCTGGTCTTTGGGACCTTACATGCACATCATGACAGTGCTTCTGATGTAATCTGATTCTTGTGCCTGACTTTAGCTTGACTGTGATCTGAAATATTAAGTATTATCAATAACAAACATGTTTGCTTCATGTCATTAATAAAGGTCAAAGAATTTCTTCAGTGACAGCTGTTCTTGGAAGACGTTCTTGTATATATTAATCTTTCTGACTGACTGATTCTAAGATACTGTTTGTGTATTTTGAAAGGATGCAGTACAGTAACGTATGGTTAAGTACAAAGTAGTAGGATTAATGATTAGCGTTCTACAAAAAGAATTAAATATTGCCCTTCAGCTATTGTTAAGTTACTCTCATTTCCCTTTGTAGCTCGGAGTCCAGTGTTCTCCCACTTGTCATCCTCCCTCCAGGGACTTTGGACTATTCGGGCTTTAAAAGCAGAAGACAGGTTTCAAAAATTATTTGATGCACATCAAGACCTCCACTCAGGTTTGTGATAAACGGACGTGAAAAATCAAGTACTTGACTTTGTAGGAGGGAGATATCTTATGCCTTCAATGACATATATATAATGTACATTAAAAATCAGTAGGAGCTGTGCATTTTGTCTCTTTAGGGTAAAATTTCTCTATTAGAACAACAACAAAAAAATATTATCTGTATAGATTTTGAATGTTCACTTTGGGCTGTAATATAATTTGAAATACACTTGGATATGTTTCAGCAGTGTCTAAGATAAACATTTTAAATTGTGCCTGATAAGGATATTTAACGAATAATTTTTGACATTTTCCTGGATTTCATCTTTGAAAAGATATGAGGAGGGGAAAACAAGCTGTATTATTTAATATTTAGGAGTGTGCTAGAAGTAGGCAGAGATAATTAATATAAATCACAGTCTTGGAAAAGTTTTGTGAATCTCTTTTTTACTTTGAGTAACTTTCAGGACTTAAGTATAAAAAATATAATTAACAAGACCAGAGGATACAAAACATTGGCATTCTGCAAGCAAAATTAATAGGATTTAGATTTGTGCTATGACTTCTTACCTTCTATCAATTAAATACTCCCTATTAGAATGTTCTTCAAGATACAACAGAATGCAAGTTTGCAGTCTGGTACTTGTTAGGTAAGATCTTGAATTTCCTTGTCATAAGATAGACAAGTATGTTCTATGGCTTTTTTCTCATCTTTTCGACTTCTAAAGATTCAGACCAGAACAGAGCTGATGATAATTTCTGACTCGCTGTTTATCACAAGCCATAGAAACTTGCACATTTTGTGTTGAGTGGAGGAATTTGTGACTAAGGAAACATGCTTTCCAGAGAGGCACCTCTAGATTTGAATTTCCCATTTGTTGGTATTTTCAATTTGTTGTGTATAATTTGTCAGCAGTTGATAGTAGGGAAGCACAAAGTTGTTTAGTGGAAAAACTGCATATACAAGTTTCACTATGCAAAGAGGACTGTGACCTCTAAAATAAGTGTTTTATTGTATTTTATGGTCAGATCAAAGGATCATAAACACGTTGTTTTCCATTCTTATGCTTCTATATCTTAAAAAACTATCAAAACACTTCTATGGGGCAGTTCAGGAGCCTGCTTTGAGATTAAACTTCAGTGCTTAAAGTTGCAGCATTTTATGTACCTACATGCTTCATGGTGTCTTTCCCACTGAAGTATTTGGGGTATGCCAGCTTGCTTTAGTATATGTGTTTTTAGATTCTTGGAGGGAATATGAGCCAGCAGTGTTCCTGACCAGCAAAGAAGGCCAACAGCATCCTTTACCCTGTTAACAGGAGCACAGACAGGGGAAGGAATGATGTGATATCCCCCTCAGCACTTGTTATAGACTTTATCTGGAGTATTTTCAGTGGAGGAGTCACTAAGATGGTCACGGGCCTATGAGGAGAAGATGGCAAAACTGAAAGCTTCTAACTCGTGGATGAGAAAGGTTAGAGAGGACCTTGTTAGTGCCAGCGTCCACTGAGAGCACTGCTGAAATAGAATGAGACTGTTCACAGAAGGATTGAGAAAACAGGTATAATTCGACATGAAAGACTTCTCACTGTGAGGACAGTCAGAACAGAGGAGCAGGATGTCCAGAAACTGTGCAGGCTCCATCTATTGAGATTTTCAAGACTCAACTGCATTAATTGTGAAACAGTGTGATCCAACTTCAGGACCAGCCCCACTTTGAGCAGGAGGTTGGACTAGGTGCCTCCCAGGGATGTTTCCACCCAGAACAATTCTTTGATACAGAACATGTGCAAACCATAGCTGGTAGAAGAGAAGAATCTTCTGTGCTAGCTCACAAAGCTGGAGTGTTGAGTTCTTAAGTGCCTCAGGGAGGTTTAAAATTCTTTCCTGAACCGTACAGTGCTCTTCCAGTCAGCAGTGGGTTTTTTTAATGCTTTTTGCTGGAGTATTCTCAACCCTTACTAAGGCTTAGCCTAGAAAACAGGACACTGCCTTCAAACCCTTTTTTGGGGGTGCCTATGAATGTGATGTTAAGTAACCTTTATGTAAGAAACATCTAAAAGGCTTCTTGAGGTTTGAACTAAGGCTAAGCTTCCTTCCTGCCAGTGCACCATCTCTACAAGAGAATTCATGAGTCATCAACAGTTACATCATGATTAGGTTTTTTTTTGTCCCTAGGAATGTCATATTCCTGTATACACAGTGGCCCCAATTACATAGGGAGATTTCAGAATGATCTGTGTCTCTAGCAGTTTAGTGCACCTCCCTGGACAACAGGAGTGGAGCAAAACCTTGGAGTTGAAAATCTCCAACACTGGTGTCACATTTCTCTATTTTTAGAGATACCTGTCTCCTAGGTATCAGAGAGATACCCATGCCGTGGATCATGTCCAGAGAAGGGCAGCAAAACTGGTGAGGGGTCTGGAGCAGAAGCCTTACAAGGGGTGATTGAGGGAACTGAGATTGTTTAGTCTGGAGGAGAGGAGGCTCAGGGGGTGACGTTATTGTTCTCTACAACTGCCTGAAGGGAGGTTGTGATGAAGCGGAGGTTGACCTCTCCTACTGTGTAACCAGCAATAGGATGAGAGGGAATGGCCTCAAGTTGCTCCAGAGGAGATTCAGGTTGAATGTTAAGAAAAACAGCTTCTCGGAAACAGTGGTCAGGCAATGGAGTGGGCTGTCCAGGGAGATGGTGGAGTCACCATCCCTGGAGGTGTTCAGGAATCATCGAGGTGTTGTACTGAGGGACATGGTTTAGTGGGAAAAGGTCGTAAGTAAATGATTGGACTGGATGATCTTGGAGGACTTTTCCAGCCTTGGTGATTCTGTGATTCTAAAGTTTCACCATGAATTCTCTTTCTCAAACTAGGTTTGTGTCTTCATATGATACCCCTTTCAGCACATTTCATTGGGTCCAGATCTATCCATTAAACCATACCGAGTGTCTTTTGTTTAATTAAACCAGCTGCTAAATCATGTATTTGCAGGTAGAGCTGATATAAATGGAACTAAGAGATTACCAGTTCTGGCTTTTACCTGGCTGTCTATTATTGCCATCTTCGCTCTTCCTCTCCCCCTCCCTGCCCTCCAGAAGTTAGCATTGGGTATAGACAAGCAATGCAGAAAGCATTGGGTTGGCAGTCTTTTACTGTGACTTGGTAGCAACTAGAACAATATGTCTAACTGTATCCTATCCAATAAACAATGCCATGTTTTGTTATGGGTATTTGACTTCTGATTTTGGACTTGAATTCAAACACTTTACCTTCTGTATTCAGTGTCTTTTGCTGCTGTCTCCTGTATCTTGTACTGCAGAATATCTGTATGGGATGGAATTTAGCACCAAATTGTGAACACTTGCTTACATATGTAAGTGGCCAGTGGAATTGTTCACCTGTGACCTTCTCCAAAAGTAGATGTATGCATTTGGTCAGTTGAACAGCTCTGTAGCTCCACGGACTGTATTGATTAGCTCTTCTCTGCTTAACCAGTTGCAGCTGTCTTCTAGAGGCTTTACTTTGATATTTGTATTGTGATATTCCATCTAAAAGCCTGTAGAGTGTAGTCCAGCTAAAGCAAATGTAGTTGTACTTCTGCTTTTTGTCTGGAACTTCCATTCATAGTCCACTAGAATTAAGGAAAGACTTCTATTTTAAATAAATGGGCTGTGCTTCAGGCCTTTTTCTTCCTATTACTGCGTGTTATGCTAGCTTTGGTTGCTGTTAATGTGATAACTAGGTCGGACCATTCCAGGAAAACTGGACAGTATTCCAATTATCATCTCATAGAGTTGTGCACTTAAAGATGACAACTGTAATTGATAAAAAAGCAACAACGGAGGAAAAAAAAGTAAAAAGGCCTTCTAATATAAATGTAAACTGATCTAATATTAATTATACAGCTCAGTTTTCTAATCCACTATTTTAATGTCTTTCTAAAATACCATTTAGAGGCCTGGTTTCTATTTTTGACGACCTCAAGGTGGTTTGCTGTGCGTCTGGATGCCATCTGCGCCATTTTTGTTATAGTGGTTGCTTTTGGTTCCCTGCTCCTTGCCAAGAGTAAGTACAGACGTTAGAAAAAGTTCACCCGGTAATTACCATGTATAGTAATGTCTAATTCTTTTTCATAGTTTACTGTTTCTAATTGTTTAAGGACCATAATTAAGTTAAAAGTTTCTCTCTAGATCATGATCTCTTCCTCAGTCTAGAGCATTGGGTCTCTATCTCCTTTTCTGCAAATACTGGAAGCAGTTCAGACATCTTCTGGGCATGCATTTACCATCATCCTCAAATGTGCAAACGAACATGCAGATCTGCACTTCACTTGGGAGATTCTGGCTTTCAGAGCAATAACAACAAATAAATCTTTTTTTTGCCACCTTTGCCTTTCTTTTTTAGCCCTACAGGGCTTTACTTTTCATATTGAAACACCCACAGAGCTGCTTCTTAACAGCTCTTTTCCTTTCTGCACATGGCACAGTAGGCAAAAAGGCAGACTGAAATTCTGAGGGATACTTTTCCAATGTCTTGGATCAGCAGGATAAGCTATTTGGAGAAAGAAAATCACCTTGTAATGATGCATTTTATATTCACTGTCACTCATGAACTGTCATTAGTGTATGCATCATCCAGGATGTAATTGGGTAGATGTACTAAAATGAGATAGTCATCTAAAGTATGAGGGAAGAAGTAATTATCTTGGACGTGAAAATTAGTGCTAATTTGCTGTTTTTGTTTCTTTTCTTTTTCCTTTGGACAAGTTCTGTATATGCATGTGTGTTTTAAAGTTTGAACGCTCTACACTTCTTGGTCCTGAAAATTTTGAGCCAGATTTGGAGTTAATAGAATGCAAACAGACAAGTCAAAACAATGGTCCTGAATCTTTCCTTGCCTCTGGATAAGGAGTAGCTCTCTTGAAGTCAATAGAGCTGTGCTAGGATAAAGTTCAAGTAAGTTAGAAAACAATCATGCTTAATATTGAGGCAGGCATAATTATTTTATTTTATAAGAGTAGGCCCACTGAACACAAAAAATCTTTATGTAAATAGAGGAAAAATATTCTGTACAGTTTTATTTTATCTGATCACTTAAAACTGTACAGAGTTTATGTAAATGTTCTTAAGTTGAAATCATTTTGCGATTATTTTTTGTTTAGATCTAGAGTCTGATATCATTCCCTTATTAAATGACTGGAAAATTACCAATGCTTAGCTGGATAGGAATGACCCTAATGAGATATGTAAGTGTGGTCTTGAGACCGAGTCTCAGTTTTTAGATAAAATACCTGGCCAAGTATCAAGATTCATTTCAAACATACAAATAATTCCCAAAACATACCCCCAGAAAGTGCTGCAAGAAACTATTCTGCCTGGAGCTACTCATTGCACACACAGATGGTAAGTATAGTGTAACCAAACAAAATTCTGGCTGTGATACTTCCATCATGTAAGAAACCTCATGAAAGTGAAGTTAAGTAGAATTGTGTAATTAGCAGTGTACATATTTGGTTCTCTTTTTTCTTTGTTCTTCAGCTTTGAATGCGGGGCAAGTTGGTTTGGCACTGTCCTATGCAATCACTCTCATGGGAACATTCCAGTGGGGTGTTAGACAAAGTGCTGAAGTTGAAAACCTGGTAACGTTAATTTCTTCCTTTTCGTTTCTTGGTTCCTTTGTGTAGTTGTGACATGATGCTTTAAGGATGGTAGTCTTCTTAGTTAACTTAGGATGTTAATTACCTTATCGGGCACCTAAAGCACTACTTACAGACAGTAGAGAAAAACAGCTTCTTCTAGAGTATAATTTGTCTCATTGATTTTGAATGTCTATTCAGATGAATTGTCCATCTCTTTATAATCTCCCTTTTTCAGTAGAAAGAAGGCTGTCTAGTTTTGATGTAGACATCTGCATTCAAAGTCACTAAATTACATAAAATGAATCCCTCAATAAGTAAGATTTTTTCTGAAAGATTTTTTGACATTGGAGATTTGAAATTTTTTGCTATGCATTACTGCATGTTTTATTTATGTTTGTATCCATCATTAGAATTTTTAAGATCTCGTTAATTCACTGTAAAGGCTTACACGTTCTTACCTTGTTTTAAGTTAGCAAATATTTGAAAATATTTAAGTTTATACTCACCTGAGAGGACAGTGTGGTTTTGAATGTATGTAAAGCAGTATAGTTTTAACCAATTTACAACATATACTAGCATGCCGTATTTTGCCTGTTTTCTTTTTAAGCTAATATGTAAGGAAAAAGGGTTATAAAAGGAACATACTGCATCATAAACCTGTTTGTGTTGAAAGGTGAAGGTTGCTTGTAAATATGGTCATACTCTAGGAGACATACATATTCCTTTAATAAAAGGAACAAAACTATGTTTAATAGCAGATTAAATAAATAACAGTATTAGGTGTGTTATTGGTGGTGACGATGGGTTTTTTTGGCTAGCACCTTGCTTCTTCATAGTGTTTTTCAGACATGAATAAGCTAATGGTCACAGACTCTGGGGAAATAGGAAATAGTACTTTTTGTACTAGCTAGGAAGGATTTATCTATTGGGTTCTTGTGTAGTGAGTTACTCCGAGAGAGGCTGTGATTCAAAAATACCTTGGAGGAAAATGTCTCACCATTCACTAGCTGGCTTTCTTGTGGAATATTGACCATTTTATGGAGCAGTGATTAGCATCTTTGACAGGCGGGTATCCAACAGGAATCTCGTGTTACTAAAGGCTGACTATTTTTGAGGGAGGCAAGAACAGTTCCCTTTCTATCTATTTCTATCTATTTCTTTCTTCACACATTTTTCATCTGAGCCTCTTGTGTAGTGTGGAATGGGTAGGTGGCAGTGAGGTTAGAGAACTTGTTGCCTGGTGACTCATGTCCTTTAAAGCCACTCCAGGGAAGGTAAGCTTACTGGATATCTTTATTACGGCTTTTTTAAAATCCATCTATGCATAGATACAATTAAGCAAAATAAGCTGTACAGAGTAGTTGTATGGGTGAGAATGTGTGCCAAAGCCTAAATGTAACTTTTATTATTTACCTGAGAGAGAAGAAGGAGTGCCTAGATAACTCAACTTCTATTTTTCTTCCCTCCCTAAGACTAAAGACAACATCAAATACTGCCATTTATTTAATATCTGACATAAAATGCACAGGGAAACAAGTTTTACTGAATATTAAGGCAATAATAAGGTGTAACAGCTATCTTAGATTTTGGAGTTGATTGTGACATATTAAAAAGCATTAGTGCAGTGGTAATGAGGAGGACAAAAAAGAGAAGGTGAAGATGGTAATTTTTGATATGTTATGTTGCTAGTAGCTATCATTGGTCTGCTTGTAGCTTATATAGCAGTTTCATTTCTATCTCTGTTTTCCTAATACACAGTGAAATGGTGTCAAACTAGCCAAGGCTGACAGCAATCTTAGCTTAAATTTCTTAAAACTTAGGCACGTACTCCAAGTTGTAGTTAATCTCTTTGATTCAGTTTTCTAAAGTAAGTATAGGACAGTTCCAAGCACTCCTATCTGTGCCTGAAGGAAAAGCTCTGGAATAATTTCCATTGAATCTTCACAGTAAAAATCCACGTGTGTATATATGTGTGTGTGCGTGCTGAAAAAATAGATTAAACTGAAATCTATGGATCTGTCTTCCTTCCTCCCCTTAGATGATATCAGTAGAAAGAGTAATGGAATACACAGATCTTGAAAAAGAAGCCCCCTGGGAGACTAACAAGCATCCACCACCTGAATGGCCAAGCCATGGAATGATAGCATTTGAAAATGTTAACTTCACTTACAGTCTAGATGGACCTTTGGTGTTAAGACATTTGTCTGTTGTTATTAAACCAGAAGAAAAGGTATGTATATGGCTGGTTGTTTGGGCCGTTTATAGGAATTAAGCAAAGATAATAAGTTGAAAAGAAGCTGTGTTACAAAAAGACACTGTGAAATACATGAATGTTAGGAAATCAGATAATTGTAATTTTAAAAAATAAGGTGATCATACTTAATAACATCAGTCGGAGCTTCTTTATTTCCTGTAAATATAGCATCAATGAACCCAGGAACGTTACATTTCTGTATATCAAAACAAAAGGTTAAAAATATTTGATAACTCTGATAAAATTTAGATTTCATCAGAAAGTGGGTGACATTCAGAATATGAACAAAACCCAAAATGTTTGTTAAAATCCAAAGCAGATGGAGCTGCATTAGGAAATCGGGAATTCAGTAAAGGAAACAGAAATGGAATGAAGGGTATCAACATAGAAAGTGGTCAGAGACAACTGCATATAAGGAATGTACATGTTCTTGCACAGACCCCAGAATGGAAGAGAGAAGAAAGAAATATAGATCCATTGTATAACTTTAGAGTTGGGGATTTAATTTCAGTTCCTTTTGGCTAACAATCCAATTAACTGTTGCTGTTAATTAGATTGGTAGCCAAAAGAAACATAGAAATAAAACTCTTCCTCCTCTGCAAATTTGACTCATCCTCCCCAATTTTGACACTATCCCAATTGAAGGAGTGCTGCAAGGAAGGTCTCCCCCACAGACAAAATTAAATTAGAGCCCTACAGTGCTAATTCACACTTTGCTACATTTCAAATATACATGTACTTTTTTGATTAGGATATCTTCCCTAGGAGGCTGGTTCAACTCTCTACAATCATTACCCTTGCCTCATTTGTAACATGCTTTTCCATTCAGTCCCAAACCTGTTTTGTTCCTCAAGTGGACCCTTTTAATAACATGCGTGTTAGAAGAATTCAACACAACTTCACTGCATGGAATTAAGTATGGATGAGTTAAAAAAAAAAAAGGTGTTTAAGAAAAAGAACTTTTCTTGCCTATGGGCCGTCTCTTCAGCTGTAATACATCACCCCAGTGTAATAGCAGACGAGGCAGTTTACTTTTCTTAGGGAGAGAAATAAAGTACTAATAATGATAATAAAATGGAAGGAAGAGATAATAATGTTGTATTACTCACTTCTTGGTAGGGGCAGGAGGAGGAGGCTTGAGTGGGTATATTTATTTTTGCTCTGGTTGTGCTGTGGTTTTGTCATCCTGAAGTGAATTTGTTCAGCTTGAAACCATTGCCAAGAATTTCATGTTTTTTTCTATGATGTTTTTCACAATACTGCAGTAGACTGCCACTGTGTAAAATAAATCTTTCAAGCATCTGTGTGCCCCTTATATTGTTCTTAATTATGGAGAAGTGTCTCTTCAGAACCAGGCTTCTGATGCACTGGGGGGTTCTACCCATGGGGCTGTCATTGTGAGCTTGCTCATACCCCTGGTTACTTCTGACTTCTGGTGACTGCAGTGCCTCTCATGGAACTGATGAATTTAAACTTCTGCCACATGCTTAGATTTTCTTATAACTGACTGAGCACCCAGTCTGCCAGGCTCTAGATGCAGGAAGAATAGAAGAGAGAACTTCTAAGAGGTCACTTATGGGTTGTGGTGTCTTTGCACCTGCCACCTGGGCTGCATGTCTCTGTGTTTAGTATCTCCCTATAGTCAGAGTAGGCAAGGAGGGTCCTTCTGATTTAACTGTCTTTGCTAACCCAGTGCAGTTTGCCTGAGACAGACTAGAGGATGCTCTCACAAGGAGTTGTGCCAGCAGCCAGCTGTGCTCTGGTAGTATAGGTGAGTCATAGAATCATAGAACAATTTGGATTGGAAGGGACCTTAAAACCCACCTAGTCCCAACCCCCTGTCGTGGGTAGGGCTGCTAACTGACCAGCTCAGGCTGCCCAGGGCTTCATCCAACCTGGCCTTGACCACCGTCAGGGATGGGGCACGCACAGCTTCTCTGGGCAGCTGTGCCAGTGCCTCACAACCCTCATAGTGAAAAATTTCCCCCTGATATCTAATCTAAATCTTCCCTTTTTTAGTTGCCAACCATTCCCCCTTGTCTTCTCGCTATTTACCTATGTGAAAAGTCAGGTCTCTGAAGCAGATTAGCATGTGCAGACCTAATTTGTAACCACCTCTATCTTTGTTTTAGGAAGGTTAGTTGAATTCAGCAACTTATGAATGATTATTGGCTATGAATTGTTAAGTGCACGTTGCCTCAACAAATCCTAAATCGGAGGGCATGACTACACAAAAAAGTTAGGAGGGTAAGGATCTAGATTTATGGCATGGTTGCTGTTCACACAAAAACTCTTAGAGTGTAGCATGAAGGGGAGGTTGCCTGAGGGGTAGCAAGAGCAGTTTGAGAGCAGTAGCTGACAAGCTGTACATCTCACTCTCATTTTTTGTGCAGCTCTGCTTTGAAGTACAAGTGACTTTTGAGTAATGATGGGTCCAGTGTAGCAGGTGTACTCTGGTGTATACACATGGCTTACATCAAGGCTACAAAATCCTGGCTAGGTGATTCCTGCTAGGTGGCTAGGACTTCTGTTTGCAGACCATCCTTGTGTTTGCACTGGTTAGGGATGTGGATCTCAAAAGAATACAGTGGTTTTTTTTTAAAAAGTGTGTATAGGGAGAACTGTTTCAAATTCATGTTAATTTTCAGCAGCCTGTAGTCAATTGGACCAAAAATACAAATAGATTCTTCTAAATGCTGAGCAGCATAGTCCTTTCATTTGATGCCAAACTGTAAGTGGGATTTTGACAATATGCAGAGCAGCTGCATTTTTATTTTAAGTATCAATGTTTTTTTTGTTGTTGTTGTTTTTCTGTATGTTCTTAATGCAATGCTGTGTATCACTCACGTTTAGAGGGAAACCATCGAACTTCTGTTTTCGTAACCATTTGTCTGTATTCTCCATTATTTTCTTTCTGAGATTTAACGTAACTGTTCAGAACCATTTTTTCCTCTGTTTCATATTGTTTTGTTTGGTATAATATGAATACTAAATATTTTATTATTTAATGTAGCAGATGTGGTTAGATTATGCAGTAGCTTTACTTGTAAGCACCATAGTTTACGTACAGTTGCACAAGAATGAATTGTTAGATTAAGTTTTTCTCTTAGAAAATGGAAGTAGGAAATAGTGTTTAGATTATGCAGTGTAAGTTGCTCTTTGTGTGTATTTTTGCTCAAATGTGGGCACTGTTGCTTTGTCTGAGCTGAAGGTCTCTGACTACTGGAAAGTTTTTCCTTGCTCTTCAGTGTAATGTTTCCTGTGCTTAATTTCATTCCAGCAGTCATTACTGCATACATCTGAGTCTCAGGCAGTGGGTAATTGCCCTCTGGTGTCTGTACGTATACTCATGAAGGTTTTCATGTTTCTTCTTCCTTTCTGCACCCGAATCACTTTGCCAGGCCATACTGTACACGTTTAATCATCATAAATCCTTTCTCAAAAAATCACTATCTCCAACTCATATTAGTTTTACATTGCACTTCTCTGAACTCTTTCCAGTATGTTGATTTTTTTCTGGAAATGTTGCTATTAGAACTGAGTGCAGGAAATAACAAATCCTGCCAAATCAGATCTGCACAGTGAGTTACACCCATCACCTTCTATGATACAGTTGATTACTGTACATTGTTTTCTTTAAGAATCCTTCACCTGCAGACAACATTTTTGTAAAAAGTTTGCAGTTCAAGTAGTATTTAATCATCACTAATTTTGTTTCTTCTTAATTATTAATGGCCTTACTTTTTCCCAAGTCTCATTTTTATATAGTATTTGTAGATCTTACTCCCTGTCATTAAAGTTAGCGATCTCATGTTTTGCATCGTCTCTACCTCTTTTTTTTTTCTGAAAGCATTGTTTTTTCACATTGTATACAGTTTCTCATTTCCCTGGGGAACCTAATGAAGCCTGAATCATTGTGATTTTATTATTCACTGTTTATCCTGTCTAGATGGGAATTTGTGCTTGCTCATGTTGTCCTGTAGTTTCAGTGCTTGTATCCTCTCTGCTGAAGCTGTCTGAATACTGTTTATAATCCTACTGCTAGTTTTAACTTTACTTTGGCTCTAGAATGTGAGTACTTTACAGTACTTTACCTTAACCATACTAACCAGCCTTAGTTTCTAAACTGGGAGAAATAAATTGTTCCTGAAGTGCTCATAAGAGTCCTTTTCTGGATTGAGAAGTAGGTGCGTGCCTGAAGTGATTTACTTAATGTCAAGCCGCAAACCATATTTTGTGTAAAATTGACTGCCTTGAATCACATTACTCTATGCATCAAATCCCTCTATCTTATATACACAATAAAACACAATGCATTAGGGGAAAAATATTTGTTAGGAAAGTGTTTCTTTCACATTTGAATGATACGATCTTAAAAAAATCACTTTGGATCCAATTGTCACCTGAATCCCAACTAATCTAGCAGGAAGGTTTCTTCCTCTTGAAAAAATTTTAATTATGAAGTACTTTTATTTGGTGTTTGTTCTATTACAAATCCCGTGATGTTGTAAAACCGTTCCTTATATTGCAAGGCTCCTGGTTTAATTGTACAAGCTTTGTTTGGTCTCCAGGTTGGAATTGTGGGAAGAACAGGAGCTGGGAAGAGCTCTTTGATAGCAGCCCTCTTTCGGTTGGCTGAACCTGAAGGAAGGATCTGGATTGATAAGTACTTGACATCAGAGCTAGGCCTCCATGACTTAAGGAAGAAAATTTCAATTATACCTCAGGTAAGAAACTGATTTTGCTATAAACATTTTTCCTGTAGTGCTGTAGTACTGAAATGCTTTGCCAGGATATGTATGCAGAATATATAGAATGGAATGAGCTTTGAGAACTGGAGGGTTTTCTTCCTAGTTCTGTTTTCATTCCGTTCCTCCAGAATAAGTACAAGTAGATGTTAGCAATATGCTGTCCTCCATGGCTGGGAATGAGCAAAGAAAACCAGGTAGGAATACTCAAAGCTTCAGCAGTCCTCTGATGTCAGTTTCTCCTTAAGCAGAAACTCTCACCTGATGCATTGCCTGAAGCTTTCTTAGTAAGGGACTTTGAGGACCCACATTCACCTCTGTAGGCACTCCTGTATGAACCGACTGAGGCTAGGTCTAGAAAGAGTGCATGTGCCAACTGTAAGTGAGCTACTAGAGTTTCCACTGTGGAGAGAGGGTTGGAGAGGAGAACAGGGAGGGGAAGAAAGAGTGGATCATTCTGACCATAGATAAGAACTTGGTGATCTTCAAATGCTGAATATAGGAAAGGCTGCCACAGAAGGGGGGGGGGGGGGGGGGGGGGGGGGGGAGACAGTGTTGGGAATGGATTCATCTCTGATGTTGGAACAGAAGAAAGGATGTTCTAAGAAGTCCAGTAGGCCAGAAGTGTTGTCTTCTATTGTCTGCCTTTTGAATGAGGCAGTGAAGAAGAGAAGGTTTATGTGTAACCTCAGAACTTCCTGAAGGCAGTGTCTGTGCAGATTACTACGTTTCATAAGAGGGCTAATTCTTCTCCAGCAGAGAACAAAAGAAGAGGGAAAAGCTCATACGTTACCCATGCAAAGTTCACCTCTGTGGCAAATAATTATCTTGTGTTGTTTTTTTTTTTTGCTTGTTGATAGAACAGTAGACTGGAAGCCAGAGGAATTCATTTACTGTGTTTAATGCTAATTCTCAAATCTTTGTATTTTGTTATGGAAGTTGTATTTAGAGTTCTTTGGCCATAGTTTTATCTGAATCTTTCCTAGTCTGTCATCGCGGTGGCAGTCATAGCGTTTACATTACTTTCTTTGAATTCAGAATCTGATAAAAGTGGCAATGAACAGTGGTTCCAGCCCTCATTGGAGTACATGCCTTTTTTGTTGTTTTTTATTTGTTTCTTTGTTTTTATTTTCCCAAGAATAGAAGTCAGAGAAAGAAGGTATATGTCTTGTTAAAAATAAATAAATAATCACCAACAACTGGATTGTTGCCTAATGCAGGCTGCTTTTTGTTTCTGTATGCTGAAGTCTTTCTTTGTGCACAGCAGAGGTACTTGGTCTAACTATGGAAATAGTTGACTTTTGGGATCTAAAGAGAACTTCATGTGGATCTAAGTTCCTTTCTCCTGAATACATGTAGTCATCAGTTCTTTTAAGGTGGTCTGCAGCTTTCCCAAAGCCCCGCCCTTTTGCAGGTGGTTTCCACATCGGGAAGCATGCAATCCCGTTGACTAAAATACAGCGTTGAGGCAGGAAAGCTGTTGGTCAAGTACAGTTTCTACACATTGAGTTATGCAGATACTCAAAATTCACTGTATTTAGTTACACATCATTTTCATTATTTATTTCTTTGTATACAGCATCTTACTGACACTGGCTTATGGCCATAAACAATTTTAATCCAGTAGAACATTGTGATAGGGTTTTCACTGTGGGCTCAAAGGGCTTTAAGTGTCTGAAGGATGTTGAAGTGGTGGTAGTAAGAACAGGAGAAGGGTTTGGAATAAGATTTGTGCTGTAGTAAACCAAGTGACAAACACTATCTTTGTACAACATTAATAATACTAGTGTCAATAATAGAAATAGTCACATAACAGGCAGTTATTTTGCAGCAAGTACCTTTGTAATTATGTGGGAAGCTTTAAAAGAAAAGAAAAAAGACACCAGAGAGAGAGAGATGTTCGTTTAAATTATAAGGCACGCTAAACTAAACCATTCCTAGAGAGTAATGAGGCAAGACTGAAGTTTTCTTGTATGTAAGCTTAAATACCTACCTGGAGAAATAAAAATCTGCTTAGGCTTCTAATTGCTTGTTTGGATGGAGCTGTGTGAAGGTTGTTTGTAAATCTTTTCTATGCAAATATTGTCTGCCTCCCTGACTGCAAGCATTTTTACAACAATTATTTACAGGTTTGTCTTATTACTTTCCTCTCATAAACCAGACTATTTTGAATAATAATCTGTGTCAGAAATGGTAATTAAAAAATATCCTTATCTACTGTTGCAGTGTGTGTCTGCTGTTACGACTTTTATAGTAGTTATGAACACTTTTTAAATTCAGTCCCTTCTTTTACCGACCTATAAAAATGGAGTGAAAAGGAGAACAAACCCAACAAGACCTTCAAAACACACCAAATAGTGTATTTAAAAAAAAAAAAAAAGAAAAAAAAAAAAAGAACTAATTACCTTCTAGGTGTTTTGGAAGAACAATGTTCTTTAAACCATTTAATGTTCTTTAAATCCTTTTGTTCATTCAACACGTTTTTAGCGGCATGTATTGTCAATGCAAAACTTTCATGTAATTGGCATGCTGTATCAAGAAATGCATACGTTCCTTTACACTGTTTGCGGAGTGTTCTGTGTTTGTTACTCCTTTGATGCCACTCAGAATGGCTTAGATGTGAAGTTAATAAAAGGTTTAACGTTGAAATTCTCTTCCGATTTGCTGCTGCCATTTGGGGCTGGCCATCGCTAGAGTTAGGTAGGGTGTCATTCAAGAGAGATTAATCTTAGCATAAGCTGAAGTAATGAAATACAAGTTTAGGCATCCTCTTATGGGGGAAAAAAAGAAAACATTTGGAATAAGGTTTCTCCAAATTAAACAAAACTGATTATTTAATGAGTAGTCTCCTTTTATGATTAACACTATTAAAGCTTTTGAGTTGTTGTCTTGACATAGTATTAAGAGAAATTTAGCTGTATCAGTGCATGATTCTCAGATCTGGCAAATCACCATAGTTAGTACTTGCTGCTCAGGGACCATTGGACCAAAAACACCATGTTTTTTCAATGTGCATTGATCTCTGTCCATGTAATTAATGATCTGTTACTTGTTTGAATGGGAACTGAAGTAGAACAATGGCTGCTTTGACCACTGGTAAACCCATACTGGCACCTTAATGGGAGACTGTACTGATTTGACTCAGTGGTTTATTTTGGGTTAGACCTTTGCCCAGCAATACTCTGGTTCTTAGTAACCTTGGTATGATACTGTAAGCATGTAGATTAACTTTGTGACTGTAGGTTATATAGATGTGTAGGAAGAATCAAACATTGCGCTGAAATGATAGAAGCTGTTTCTTTTAGGCTCTTCTGGTAAAATTGAAGGGCTTTTATACTATGAAATGAAAGGGGGGTAAAGGGGGAGAAAAGAATAAAAATGGCATTGGGAGCTCTTTAATTCATCTCTGGTTTATTTAGTGTAAAAACAAATTTCAGAAACTACCCAGACATAATTTGGGAGTCTGAGCCTATTGACAGCAGCAGTTTTTGGTTTTCATTAACAATACCAGGGTAGCAGTGATTGCATGTAAGTATATGTGTATACTACAAGCTATATATATATACACACACCATATATATATTAAATATAATATATATATAATGTGTATATGTATTATATGTATAATAATAAATATAATATATATATATTATATGTATATATTTAACATATATATATGTATATACCATAAGATAGATATATAGATAGATAGATATAGCTTATGGCATCAAAACACTGTCACCTAAATGCCCATTTGAGAAGTGACATAATTGCGTACAGCAATTTGCAAATAGATCGACTCTGTTTGGTAAATTATCTCCACACAATGTCTGAATATTTAATTTCTTTTTTCCCTCCTTTTCAGTGTGCTAAGTACTCTTCCTTGTTTCATAAAAGATAGCTTGTTGTAGGATATTTCTGTGTTGTGGGTTAATTCTGACTGTTATTAGCTTACTTACTGTGATAATAAAACCTGTGTTTATAATAGAGTGCTAATTTTACTTGGTTTTAGGAGCCTGTATTGTTCACCGGGACGATGAGGAAAAACTTAGATCCTTTCAATGAATACACTGACGAAGAACTGTGGAATGCCTTGGAAGAGGTGAATAAATCTAATAACGTACATCTGATGTTTACAAGCCAAATTACACTATTGTGCTTGTGTACATTAGGTTTTAGATGTTTTCCTAAGGTTTGATAAGGGTATGGCTGTTGATGGAAAAAGGTAGACCGTTGTGTCTGTGTTTGTCAGTGTGTGTTGTTTGTGCATGTGTGTAGACATGCATATTGTTACATAAGTCTTTTATGAAGAAATTATCCCTTGGGATGATGTTTTGGTTACATTTTGATTCATATCTTAGTTTTAATGAACATTAATAGATTCTTAACAATATGCTTTAATGTTTTTAGAATTCTAATAACTGACACTGTGTAATCCAACTTGGCACCTAGTCATTTTGTGCCAGAATATAAAAGGTAAATCTTGCATACTTATTACTGTGTCATCAGACATACAATAGCTGATTTGAAAGGGAGTTACTCATCCTACAATATGTTGACATGTCAACAGGTGCAACTGAAAGAGGCTGTGGAAGATCTACCTAATAAAATGGAGACACAGCTGGCAGAATCTGGGTCTAATTTTAGTGTTGGTCAGAGACAGCTGGTGTGTCTTGCCAGAGCGGTTCTAAAAAAAAATCGGATCCTTATCATTGATGAAGCAACAGCAAATGTGGACCCAAGGTAAAAACCAAAATGCTGTGTTAAGATGAGCTGTTGTTCTTTTAGTTTGATCACCTGTGCTGTAGAAATGAAATTAAATGCTTCGTATTTCTTGTCACTTGTGTTGCTGTTTTATGTTTTCCACGCTATCATAATTATCTATTCATAATGGGGCAGCTGAGCTTTAGATCCAGAGCAGACGATGTAAACTGGATATGTGCCCAAAATATCCCTAATTTCAGTGCGTTGTATAGGAGGATTAACATTCAAAGTGTATTTATCCTGCAGCCATAGATGGGAACTTACCTGGAAATGCAGATCGGTGATGTTAGAATAGCCATGAAACTAAGTTGAGTTCTGTTGATTCTAGGAAGAAATATCTGCTGGAAAAATAATAAATTAATAAATTAGCTCCCCTCCCTCCCCCCTCAGCCTTCCCTGAAAAAGGTAAAAAGCATGTCTTGTATAACTCAGGCCAGGAGAACTTTCCTGAATTCATTCCTATTTTAACTAGATCGTACTTCTGGAAGGCCATCTAACCTCAATAGAAAGAAACTTTCAATGACAACGCTTGTTAAATTGTTCCAATAGCTAAGTACCCCCACTGTTAATTTTTGAAACATTTGAAATGCTGGTGGAAATATTTTGGAAACAATACTGCAAACGTACTGCATCAATTAGTCTGAACTGAATATATAGTTCCAACAAACTATGGCTTGAGGGGGAACTCAAAGTCCAAAGAGGACAATAACACAGCAAGTCCCTCAAACAGCTGCATTAAGGATTTTGTATGTCATCTGGGCGTGACTCATTTTTATAACATCTTCTTGGGGGAGAAGTGGTGCCACTAGGGTAGCTTTGCTGTTCAGCTGACAGTGTATTCCTAAAACCTTTATAGAGAAGTGCATTCCTTTTCCAGAGGTTCTTTATTTTATTTTGTTTAATTTTACTTTGACTTTTTTTTTTCTTTTTTGACTATTAGCTTATTTTTGGCTGAGCACCGATAGATTAACTATGATTAATCATAGCTGTGGAAATTTAATACCATCTTACTCATCTTCCCTATTTTGGCATCTAACGTGTGTGTTCTCAACTTGCACTATCCATTTAATTAATCTTGATTAATGTGTGCTGCAATATATATTATAATAAGGTAAATGTTTGTTTGTATCAACTCTATGCATAACAATACAAATAATAGCTTGGAACTTCTGCTTTGAATTCAGTTTGCATTACAGTCATTATTACCTTTTTCTTAATGTGTTGCTAAAACTAGAGCAAAGTATTTTTCAGCTGTGTGATCTGATAGGATGCTGATCAGGAAATGCTGATGTGTGTTGCTTAACTGAGCAGTTAGGGAGGCATTTTTGGAATGTAAAGAAAACCTCCTTCCCTTGTGATGCACAACCCCCATACCTGGCAGGGGAAGCGCACATTGTATCAAGCACCTGGAATAGGAAACCGTGGGGTGCTGCTGCTGACTTGTAGAGATTATACTTCATTTTTTAATTTTTCTGGCTCTTCATCTTTTTACCTGGACCGCTGCTGCAACCGCGCCTCCCTCCGATTCAACCTGAAAGCAAACGTGACAAAACAGGATTTGAGGGTGGGAAAGGGAGAGGAGTGGGTGAGATGGTATGAGGCAGGGGATATGACATTCCTCAGGGCTGAGGAACTGTTCACCATGGTTCTTCAGCTTGGCTAAGCCATTCATCTTTGCTGTTCAGTGAAGTTGAGCAAAAGAATAAAGGGAAGGAATTTGGAGTGCGTCTTTCTTCTTTCTACATCTTTGAGCTCCCACAAGTACCCTGCCTCTCATAGGTACTGGGTGTTCTGCAAACTGCAGGGATGGCAGTGCTGTTGTAAGAGAGAGGAGGAGTTTGCTATGAAGAAGGTTCCTCTAAGTCAGACTGCTTCCATGTTGTATGTAATGAATGACAAGCATTGATTTGATTTTATCTTTCTGGTCCTGAAGCTAGAATTCTTATCCCTAAGAATGGAATACTTCTATAGCAGTTAAGTGATTTGGGAAGGTGATTTGAAATATGGAGCAGAAGAGCTGAAAAATCTTCCTGCTGTCACTTTGTTGGTATATTGAAACAATATCTGTAGTCTTTGAGACTTATTTTTAACACCAAGTTCAAAATACTGAGCTTTCTGTGCACTGAGTGTACACAGTAGTGTGTGTTAACCTGTGTTTTTACCACTTGTAAATGCAGTCCACTGCCCCATTTTCACATCAGTTATTCATTGACTCTGCTTAAAAACAGTCATTGCACACAGTTCAGTTTGTTAGTCAGCTTAACCTTGTAAAATTTAACTTTTCATTACATGTAATTGCTATCTGTACTTACATCCCTTTTGGAGAAGTTATCAGTATGTGTGGCCTTCTCCAGGGCCGCTCAGGAATTGTTTAGTGTGAGATATGCTTTCAGGACAATCCCAGGATGACATTAGACTGAAGATAATGACTTAGCCAGTGTTTCTTTCAGCAGCTTGATTGCTTCTCACTCACACTGTGTTTATACTCGCTCTTTAGATGTTTTTCTTTTTACCCAGTCAGCTAATTCTGGATATACCAGGTCTTGAGTTGCTATGAAACTTGCTATTAGATCTTCAACCCACAGTGCCAGTGGGACAATTATACCACTGTTTTTTTTCATAGAATCATAGAATGGTTTGGGTTGGAAGGGACCTTTAAGATCATTTAGTTCCAACCTCCCGGCCTATATCAGGGACACCTCTCTATAGACCAGGTTGCTCAAAGCCCCATCCAGCCTGGTCTTGAATGCTTCCTAGGGAGGGGGCATTCATGACCTCACTGGGCAACCTGTTCCAGTGTATCACCACCCTCGCAGTAAATAATTTTTTCCTAATATCTATTCTAAATCTACCCTCTTCCAGTTTAAAACTTTTTCCCTCTGTCCTGTTGCTACATGTCCTTGTAAACAGTCCCTCCCCAGCTTTCTTGTAGGCCCCTTCAGGTACTGGAAGGCCGCTATATAATCTCCCCAGAGCCTTCTCATCTCTAGGCCAAAGAGCCCCAGCTCTCTCAGCTTGTCCTCACAGGGGAGGTGCTCCAGTCCTCTAATCATCTTTGTCGCCCTTCTCTGGACCCTCTCCAGTAGCTCCATGGCTTTCTTGTGTTGGGGGCTCTAGAACTGGATTCAGTACTCGCAGGTGGGGTCTCATGAGAGCAGAGTAGAGGGGCAGTATCACCTCCCTTGACCTGCTGATCACGCTTCTTTTGATGCAGCCTAGGACATGGTTGGTCATCTGGGCTGCAAGTGCAACTTGCCGGCTGATGTTGAGTCTTTCAACAACCGACACCCTCAAATTCCTTTCCTCAGGGCTGCTCTCAAGCCATTCTCCACCCAACCTGTATCTATGCTTGGGATTGCCCCAATCTATATGCAGGGCCTTGCGCTTAGCCTTGTTGAACTTCATGAGGGTTGGTATGAGCCCATCTCTTAAGCCTGTCCAGGGCCCTCTGGACAGCATCCTTTCCCTCTAGTGTGTTGGCTGCACTTGCTCAGCTTAGTGTTGTCTGCAAACTTGCTAAGGGTACACTTGATCCCACTGTCCACATCACTTACAAAGATGTTCAGCAGCACTTGTCCCAGTACTGATACCTGAGGAATGCCACTTGTCACTTGGACACCGAGCCATTGACTGCAACTCTCTGAGTGCAGCCATCCAGCTAATTACTTACCCAGTGTGTGGTCCATTCATCACACTCATTCTTCTCCAATCTGGCAACCAGGATGTCATGCAGTACAGTGTCAAACACTTTGCACAAATCAAGGTAGGTGACGTCAGTTACTCTTCCTGTATCCACTGATGCTGCAACTCCATCGTGAAAGGCCACCAAGTTTGTTAGGCATGACTTGTCCTTGGTGGAGCCATATTGGTTACTACCAATCACTCATCTTACTTTTTCACGTGCCTTAGTAGGGCCTTCAGGAGGATCTGCTCCATGATTTTGCCAGGCACAGAGGTGAGACTGTCTGGTCTGTAGTTCCTTGGATCTTCTTTTTTTCTCCTTCTTGAATATGAGGGTTATGTTTCCCCTTTCCACTGGGAACTTCACCAAACTGCTGTGACCTTTCAAATATAATGGATAGCAGCTTGTCAACTTCATCTGTCCATTCCCTCAGAGCCTGTGCATGTATCTCATTGGGTCCCGTGGTCTTGTGAACCTTCAGGTTTGTTAGATGGTCTTGAACCTGATCTTCATTTACCGCAGGCAGATCTTCCTTCTCCAAGCTCTCACCTTCATTTTTCTGCCTTCATTTTTCTCAGAATGCACTGTTTCTGGACTTGGAGGAGATGGTCCTTGAATACTGACCAGCTTTCATGGG
Organism: Gallus gallus; assembly: GCF_016699485.2. NCBI lineage: Eukaryota > Metazoa > Chordata > Aves > Galliformes > Phasianidae > Gallus > Gallus gallus. The sequence continues at coordinate 146,243,089 of NC_052532.1, forward strand.
CCTCTCTTCCCTCCAGGGCTTTATCCCACGTCACTCTGCCAAGCAGTTCCCTGAAGAGTTCAACTTTTCTGAAGTCCAGAGTAGCAAGTTTGCTGAGCACCCTCTTTGGAACCCTAAGGATCTTGAACTCCACCATTTTGTGCTCACTGCAGCCAAAGCTGCCCTTGAGCTTCACATTACTCACTAGTCCCTCCTCATTGGTGAGGACAAAGTCCAGCATAGCACCTTTTCTCATGAGTTCCTGTACCACTTGGAAGAGGAAGTTACCATCAACACATTTCAGGAACCTTTTTGATTTCTGGTGACCTGTTGTGTTGTCCCTCCAAGAGATATCGCGGTGGTTAAAGTCCCCCATGAGGACCATGTTTGGTGAATGTGAAGCTCCTCCTATCTGTTTATGGAGGGCCTCATCCACTCAGTCTTCCTCATTGGGTGGCCTGTAGCAGACTCCTGTTATTGGTGTCTCCTTCCCCTGCCTTCCCTTTAAACCCTAACCCATAAGCCCTCTGTCAGCTCCTCATCTATGTCCAGGTGGAGCTCCATGGACTCCAGCTGGTCTTTGATATAGAGGGCAACACCCTCTCCCCTTCTCCTCTGCCTCTCTTTTCTAAATAGTTTATACCCATCTGTTCCTCCATTCAAGTCGTAAGAGTCATCCAACCACATCTCATTGATGCCAGCGATGTCAAAGCCCTGTAGGCATACATATGCCTGCAACTCTTCTTGCTTGTTCCCCATGCTCCATGCATTAGTGTACAGACATTTGAGTTGGGCTCCCATTGAGGCTGATTTACCAATTGGAGTTGCCTTATCCTGCACCGCAGGTGCTGTCTTACTGGCCTGTGATCCAACTCCAGGTCCAGGGCATCCATTACCATTAACTGCCTCAAAGTGGGATGGTTTGACGATCCCCTTCCCCAGCAACTCTAGTTTAAAGCCCTCCTGCTTAAATTGGAAAGCTTGTTGCCGGAGATGGTCTTCCCATTCTGGGGGAGACTCATGGTTCCCATTTTCATATTACCAGATTAAGGTTGAGTGTCTGTCATCCAGCAGCTGTGGTTTGCTGTTCAGGTTACATATTTGGTTTATGATGTGCCACTGAAGAGGATAATGGAATCCCTTGACGCTTGCTTGGCCACTTTCTCAGTGTGGGTAGACTCCACAAAGGGGTCATTTATGCCTTCAAAAAAGGGCAGAAATGCTCCTTCCTTTGGCACTTTTCTGGAGGCTTGACTGCTCCAATTGGCATTTAATGTAGTCTCTCATGAGGAAGCTCATGAGAACTTCCCCTTGCAGCCCAGAAAGCCAGCCATATCCAGGGCTGCATCAAAAGAAGCATGGTCAGGAGGATAAGGAAGGTAATCCTGCCCCTCTACTCTGCAGTGCTGAGATTTCACCTGGGGTACTGTATCTAGATGTGGAGTCCTCAGTGTAGGACAGACATAGACCTGTTGGAGTGCATCCAGAGGAGGACCACAAAAATAATCCAAGGGGTGGAATGCCACTCCTACAAGAACAGGCTGAGAGAGCTGGGGCTGTTCAGCCTGGAGAAGAAAGGGCTCTGGGGAGACCTGAAAGCAGTCCTTCAGTATCTGAAGGGGGGGGCTATAAGAAAGAGGGAGACAGACTCTTTATCAGGGTCTATCATGACAGGACAAGGGGAAATAGTTTCAAAGTAAAAGAGGGGAGATTTAGATTGAGTATAACGAAGATGCTTTTTACAATAAGAGTGGTGAGGTTGCCCAGAGAGGTAGTGGAAGCCCCCTCCCTGGAGACGTTCAAGGTCAGGCTGAACAGGGCTCTGAACAACCTGATCTAGCTGTTGATGTCCCTGCTCATTGCAAGGGAGTTGGACTAGATGACCCCTAGGGGTTCCTTTCAACTCAGAAGATACTATAGTTCTAAGCTGTAGGCTGCCGTGAGGCCTCTCCTCATCCTCCCCCTCTTCTCTAGGCTGAACAAAACAAGTGATTTTAGTTGTTCCTTGTATGTCTTGTCCTCTAGACCATTCACTATCTTTGTAGCCCTCCTTTGGACAGTCTTCGATAGTTTTAAGTCCTTATATTGTGGCACCCAAAACTGCACACAGTGCTCGAGATGAGTCCACACAGCACAGAGCAGAGCTCCCTTCGCTCTCCTGGCTGGCAGTGCTCGACCTGATGCACACCAGTGTACAATTGGCCCTTTTGGCCAGTTTTGTCTTCCAGGGCACTCTGCTGATTCAGATTCAAGTTAGCATTAACCAGAACCCTCAGATGCTGTTCTGCTGGGCTACTCTTCAGCATCTCAAGAATGTGAATTGTTTTCTTAATGGAAATGCACTAAGGAATGATGCTATAAGGAATGCATGTAATAAGGGAAGCTATAATAACTGAATGCAGAGGACAGAGCATTTAAGGATTTTGCATTCTACCGAGATAACAGTAGGAATAACCTGAGAAGTTGAAAATCATTTTGAGCTCTTGTAAACGTTATTTTTTAAATTCCTGAGCAAACTGCAGTTTTCTGGGCTCCTTACTTGCTCTGTAGGAAACCTCACCTTGAGATGGACTATAATGAAAGAAAAATACTTTCTACATTATTTCAGGTAGTATTTCCATTTTGCTATTCATTGTAGACTGTTTTTAACCATTACCTCTTCCCTACTGAGTGTTATCATGCATGGCCCTGATTTTCTCTGCTGAAATAAACAGTGGTCAGATCATTGAGGCATTGCTGAGAGGACAGCAAAAGAAAAAAATGTGCATTAGCAGTGGAGTGGTAGCACTGCTACTGCTGTGATCTGATGGAAGTACATGCTAGTGGACTGTTAAGCAAGTTGCTTTTTTAGGGAGGTTGTTAACAGACAGGGCTAAAGTATTTCCTGATATTCAGATGAAACATCCTGTGTTCCAGTTTGTAGCCATTACCTCTTGTCCTGTCATTGGACACCCTTGAAAAGTGCCTGGTTCCATCTTCATTGCGCTGTCCCCTCAGGTATTTATAGACATTTATAAAATCCCCCCTCAAGCCTCCTCTTCTCCGCACTGAACAGTCCTGTATCTCTTGGCCGTTCCTCACAGAAGAGAGGTGCTCCAGTCCTTTAATCATTTTTGTGGTCCTTTGTTAGATTCTTTCCATTGCGCTTGTATATGCTTGTACTGGGGACCCCAGAACTGGAAATAGTATTCCAGGGATGGCTTTACTAGTGCTGAATAGAGGACAAGGATTTTCCTAGGTCTTTTCTGACTCTTCTTTTAGGAAGTAGTAGCAGAAGGATCAAACTACCAAGAATCTGAGACCTCTCATTTCCTTAATGAGTGTTCTTATTGCTAAAGTGTTGGTAGTAAATGTAGCAGATGGTCAAGGAGGGAGTGTGTCATGCTCCAAACTGGTCCAGCGGTCCAGGCTGCAGAAACAATTTTGGCAAAAGCTGAATTTTTGTCTAAAAATGCTCTGTCTTGTCCAATTCATGACAGATCATAAATGTTTCTATCTCTGTAAGAGGATGACAGTAAGCATGCATGGGAACTCTTACTTAACTGTTAATATCTTCCTTCTCTCTCCCATCATCTGCTGTGTCATCAGCAGTGATCTGTCTTCCATTGTCATGCTGACTGCTTAAACACTTTGTAACAGAAGTTGTGTTCAGTCCTTCAGAGCACAAAATCATACTGTGAACTATGGAAACAATGGTTACTCCATTCTTCAAGTCATCCTACGCTTCCAAAGTTATCTTGTCCAGACAGATCCAATGTACTAATATGTAGAAAATAATGATTTGTCACAGGAAGGTGTGTTCTGTGTGAGTCTTTGTGGTATTGTATTCGAATTGTCAGTTACTTAGAACAATTTGAAGAATTAAGGCTTTGCAAGCAACCAGTTGACGTTAACATGGCCCCTGAATATATTAGTGTAGAGCATTTATTACTGTCTAATCATTGCATAGACGTACAGTATTCTGTTTTAATAGGAATCCTGGAAATTAGTCCTGTACCTTCATATGCCTGAATTCTAGGCTGCAGCATCCCCGGTCTCACTAACACCAATACATTTTGAGCTGTTTATGTCTTCCTTTGATCTTGGATGATAATTTTAATATCTGTACCTGTGTTCCCACACTGCCTTTTTCTCCACTGTTGCCACTCATAGTCTTTTTGAAGGCTGATGCACAATATACGCATATTCACATGACCTGGCTTTGTGCCCAGGACAGGAACTAAGGCTTCTTGTGCACTGTGGGCTGTCAGGTGCCTGTAGAGGGCATTCATCACCTGATGGCTGCCTAATACAGGTGCTATGGTTCAGATTCCATCCGTGCCTTTCCTCTTTTCACTGACTTTAAGGAGGGTTATATAGATTTCCAAATTTAAGTCTAACTGCAGCGCTTTAAGTTAGGTGATATTAATGCTGCTTCTGAATAGTCTCTTGAATACTATCCAGTTTTATCATTATTACAGGCCTTTTGCATTAATATTTGTTTATACAACTAAAGAACATTTTAGTGTCTCTTGTATATTTCAGTATATTTCATTTTCAGGATTCTCAACTTAACTTGTGACAGTTCTCGACATTCACGCTGTACTTCAGTGTCTGCACTCTGGCTTAGTTTTCATTCTTTAAAAGTCACGCGTTTCTACCTGATACCTTTCCTTTGGAGACTAATTCATGTCATGGATTGAGACTCCTAGCTTGAAAGCTTTTATGTCTTCCAGCTCAGGAATTCCGTGATTCTGTCCCTTTCCTTGGATTTTGTGTCAGTCAGCACTTAATTTATAAAGCACGTCATTCTGTACTCAAGTCCTTGAGCTACTGCAGTTGTAGCTTCACTTACCAACCAGCTCTGTAATTTAATCCACTTTTGCAGTGGAAATGAAGAATCTTAGTTATGGGTTGTCTTCTGTTCATTCATTTACAAAGATATTTATTTTCACTAACTTTTATTCTCAGCTTGCACAAACTAAACCTTAAATAATAGTGACTTTTTTGGTATAGAAATCTGTAGGAATACCTCACTCTGCTAAAAAGAGTGTCCCTTCTTCTGTAATCACAGCTTGGAAGGCTAGATTCCTGAAATGAAACTTACTGCTCTACTTCCATGAAGAAATTCTTTTCTCTTCAACCATTAGCAGATAGCTTTTGGGGTATGTTTCATGGTATGCCTCCAGGAAAAAGCACTGTAATGACTTCATAAGCACATTTCCTGCTTTGCAGTCCTGTTTGATGAAGTCATAGAAGCTGTCTGCCATTAAGTTATCCCTGCAAACATCTTACTTTTGTCTGCACTGCTCTTGCTGTGTTTCAGAACAGATGAGTTCATTCAAAAGACAATCCGTGAAAAGTTTGCTCATTGCACAGTTCTGACCATTGCACACCGCTTGAACACCATTATCGACAGTGACAGAATTATGGTAAGAGTTAACAGCTTCAATTGTTATTTTTCTTTTCCTGCAAATCGGTAATTCTGTTTGGTCTCCTTACTTTTGATTGAGAAATGGTCAGAAGTTTAAGTTGTAACTTTAGACTTATCCTAGTTATCCCAGGGGCTGTGACAGGCAACTCATGAAGCTGTAGTAGTAATGACCTGAAAAGACTGCTTACGTTTTCTCACTGTGTGGTTTCCAACCTGCCAGGCACAAACCCATTGCAGGTGAGGTGCAACAGCAGACTTAAGCAAATGAGCTCTGTTGGTACTAGTGAAGACACACCCAAGTGCTCTGGAGAGAGTCAGCTGGATTCGGTCAAGTTTATTAATTCAGTCTCGGTGGGCTGAGGGAGGCAGTGCAATATTTAGTGGTGTGGAATGTGTGAGAAGGAAGTGGTAGAGGTTCTGGGGCAGGAGATGGTGGTGGTAACAAGGCAGCAGCTGCCCCGGGGCAAGGGTGTTGGTTGGAGAAGTGGAGCTAGACTGGTGAGGTACTAAACGTGGCCAGCTTTATAAAGCAAGGTTCAAACAGCGAAGATGGAGTATTACCAATCCAGCAGCCTCTGCCATCTTTGTTCCCAGTGGAGCAGTGGTGTACTCCGCTAATGTGAAGCACCACATGGTGCCTGCCCTATGATGCCTTGCACACACAGAAAATGAAAAATACATACTTGCTGATTGTTTTCATAAAGGCAGTGGTCTTCCCTCAGCTCTCAGGAGCTCAGTCTGGTTTGTGTCCTTGAAATGATATTCTACCTGCACTTTTGCAGTTTTCTTCAGTAGCAACAGGAGCCCATTGCAAACATTTTCTTCACAGTCAGTTAATGAAGTAACTTACTAGTGGGCAAAGTGTGTTTGTGAGCGGAATTCAAATGTAACTGTGCGTCAAATAGAAATTACCCATATCCTCTCAGTGGTAACTTTAAAGAATATTTATGAAACTTTTTTTTATATTAAAATGAAGTTTGTTAATTCTTTCAGTGTTGTTTTGTGTGGTTGTTTTTCTTTTTTTTTTTTTTTAAACTGGATGCCCAGAGCATTTTAAAATCTGTGATTGAGGTACAATGGTAGCCCAAAGTATGCAAAATGAAACAATTGGATCTACTGAGGTGAGTGATGTTCTGAGGAATAGAGTACAGCAGATTGTGAACTGAGTGATTATAGTTTACTTATGAAGAGAGAAACCAGCAGAGCTGCCATAATAAGTCATGTAATTGCAAGCATTTAAGGTATAATAAATAAATATTTTCCTCACTGGTGAATACCTCCCCACAAGTCTAATGGATATGTTGGTGTTCTCTACAAGTAAAGTGAACAAAAGACTTGTGAGGAAACAGCTGTGACCTAATTAATAGCTGTATGTGTTTGTTAGCTGTCCAAAGGGATTTCTGTGGGTTTTGGTTCATTAACTACTATTAACATGTTATGCACAGAATGTTCTTTCCATGAACATGTTTTCTTAGTTTTACCATTAATATCATGCAGTTGAAATGAAAACTAGATGTTTTTATTTACTGTTTTACTAAAACCATTTGATTAGAATTTGAAGCTACTCCTCAGATTGTTCAGTACAATGGCCAACGGTATAACTGCTCTATTATATGTTTAGCTCCTGTATCTTATTTTTGACCTTCTGTTGTTTCAGTTCAGCCGTAGTCAAGATCCTACCTTCCTAAAGTCCACTTTTACACTGTCTGATACAGTGTTTTTGGAATGACTTTGGCTTCTTTAGAGTACATTAAGGAGAAGATTTGCAAGAAGGTCTACCTTAGGGTCCACAATCATTAGTGACTCCAGTGTTTTTCACCTTTTTACATCACTTCATTCGATCCCTTGTATTACTGTAATTTTGGGAGGAAGTAAAGGGTGAGAAGTATTAGCCAGAAAATGGAGGAAGCTGGCATGTTGGCTCAGTAACAACCTTATTCAGTGTTACTGGTTCTGCTTCCAAACAAATTGTACGTTTTATATTGTTTTAGGACTGATCAGAGTTATGGCAGGTGTGCTTTTGTTACATTTTTTAATTACTTGATTTACTCAGGCATGTAAATCCTAGTGGGAATATAACGCAATTTGGAAAGAGTAAGAAAAGTCTGTGTGTTAAAAATATAAGGAACAGGATAATCCTAGAAAACAAACTATTAATGAGTACCATTAGCAATAAAAACGGCTTTCACAGAAAAATAATGTTTTACTTAAATATTGAGAAAACTGAGGAAACTCAGCTGGAGAGAACTTTCTGTCAATTTTAAAATTTGCTGTCTCAAAATTTTAATTTGTTTTAGTAATTTACAGATTTAACTTTGTGCATTTCTTTTCAAGTATAAAAATGCACAGCTGAAGTGCATTGTTATTCCAATAACAGGTATTATTAAAACTTCTGTTTTTCTTTCTCATTTAACTGAGATGTATAGATAAAATAATGCATTCATTTATATGTCATCCCCATCTCTGTTGCTGTCTGTCCTGGTAAGTTTGGTAGAAAATGAATGAAGAAGAACAAAGATGGAACCTCATAGCTGGAATATTAACAATTGTCTTTTAACAAGCAATGAGTAAACTTATTTTTGAAATAAATGTTGAGCAAACCCGTTCAGCTTTCTTCACTTAATCATAACAGTCCAAACCCATCCCTGAACAAGTATATATCGCCTGAGCATAAACCAGGATTTCACTCTCTTCCCATTGAATCATTTTGTTTGGAAGGAACCAAAGGAGGTCTTCAGTCCTATTACAGGTCAAATTGTTCAGGGCTTTATCCTACTGCATCTTGAAAACATGAAAAGATAGAGATTCTGTAACCTCTATGGGCATCCTGCCACAGTGTTTAATTATCTGCCAATAAATCTGTATTTTTCCTTATATCCACTTAAAACCTCACCTCAGTATATGGCAAGTTTCATGTTTTCCCACAGTGTATCTCACTAAAGACTGCAGCTCTTGTCTTCTGAGTAACTTTATTGTAGGTATGAAATTACTCCTGTTGAGTCTCTTAAAGCCATCTGTTCTCCTCAGTGAACAAACTCTGCTCTGTCAGTCTGTCCTCTCACTGGGCTGATGCTCTGGTGCCCTTGTTACCCTGGTGACCGTGTTTCAAACTTCAAACCAGTTTACCCTCGTTTTTGTTGTTCTGGGCAAAAGAGGAAGGGAGGCATTGGCAAAACTGTTGCTGATACTGATCACAAGGGGTTAACCCATTACAGATTGGGGTCTTTGCATCTGTCAGTGTTTTTGGTCATGAGGTTCATGCTGAACTGTTCTTTTAGCTTGTCTACATATAGATCGCCTTCATTGGTATCCTTGTCTTAAGCACATTGACTGCAGTCTTCAGTTTGACATGGTCCACGTGCTTTTGATGTAGTTCCATTTAATTGCTAGTTAAACCAGAACTTTCCAAAAAAGATGACGTCCATCATTAGGGTTGATCCAAACATTAAAAAGAAAAAAAATAATAATTAAAAAAAAAATAGAACAAAATAATTCTGAGAAAGTAATGAGAAAAAGTCAAGTTGGTTGAGTATGGAAATAGGAACTGAACGTGAACTGTTGCATGTCTGCTCACACCCATTGTAATAACCGGTTTTATTTTAAAGGAGAAGAAAGCCTACTGGAAGAGGAAAAAAAGGAAGAACAGAATACGTTGTTATACAGCTGTAGACAAATCTGGCCTCAGGAGTTGTTTTAATTCTCGTTTGTTCTATTCCCAAAACCATACCTCTGGTTTCATAATCCAGGTCACGCCTTAAGAGTATTTCCATTATATCCATCTTACTGATAAATACATTTTATCAGAACTTCAAACGCATAAAATCGTTGAGGGAAGAGCTGCATTGTGTAATGTGATACTCTCTAACCCAATCACCTCAATGAGTAATCCTACATTGCACTTGCATAGGACGTTTCATCTGGAAATTGTAACGCTCTTTACAAACATTAATTAATTAAACTTCAAACACCTGGGTGAGATAGGGAAGTATCCATACAATCTTTGGAACCAAAGTTGGAAAGACTTGTTAAGTCAGGCCGTCAAATAATACTACCATAAAATTATAATCCAGTGGTTTTCAAACTTTTTTTTTTCCCCCTATGCTGTTCAGGAGTCCTATAGGATATTTTCTCACTCATGTTTCCTCATTAGTTTAAGAACCCAAGTTGTAGCTCCTCCCATCAGATGCCTACAAATACCCATTTTAGCCATTTGACATAAGCAGCCTCCTTTCTCCCTGGCAAAGGGGGGAGAATGGGAGAAATGCTGCAGTTTTCTCACTTCTAGTGGCAAATCCTGGGAAAAGCTCAGTTCAGGCTTGCTCCACCAGCCCCCCATTCCACATAGCATCCCCACCACCACAACAGCTGCTTCCCTGTCCTTTCTTCACCCTACAGTGTGAGGGCCTTTTACCTACATCATATCTGCAACTCACCAAACCCAGTCAGGAGCAGCCTGGGGCAGCCAGCAGGCACCACTCCCAAGACTTCCAGTGGTATCTTGTAAAATCCGCATCACCCATTCCTCCCCCTCTTTTCTGCTTCCTTGTCCAGGTTGAGAAATACTTTTTAGAAACTGTATTTTTAGAGAGGAGAGAAGCTGAAGCATGCAGAAATGGAGGCTCACCTAGGGAAACAGTGAATCAGTAGCAAATTAAGTACGTGCGTCTGGCAGGAGTCTGATGCAGTTCTTTGTTCTGGTTGCTGTGCTGTGGTCTTTCAGTAGGAAAGCCTGAAAGTAGTGAAGACTTGTGCATTTTCCAGTGACAAGGATGTTTCTCCACAGAGGCTTTTCATATCAGTGAAATACTTATTTAAAATGAAAGCTCTTTATGCAAGCAGAACTTGATGTAGTAATTAAAAACTGTCATTCAAATAGGAAGTTTTTGAGGAAGAGAACCATGGGAAGAGATCTGATTTATTTACGGGAAAACCTGTTGTGGCTATGTACTGAAATGACTTAATGCTCATGGTTAACAGCACAATGTACTTTATAACTGGACCTGAGGTCATTTTTGGTCAATAGAAAATGACTTCTTACATCTCTCCGGTACACCTCTCTCATTCAGTTTTTCCCGTTTTTCTGACATCACATTGTATTTACCTTGTTGGAACACCTGGGCCTCATAAATCAGGTACTGTGTTTTATGTATTGTAGACAGCTAACCTCAACAGGGCAAATCAGTCCACCAGAATTTGGCATAAACACCTTGAAAGGAAAGAGGGAACTCTGCGGGGAGATTCAAGAAGTTTGCATAGTAATAGGGGAGTCACCTACAGCTAGACAGAAAATGCCATGCAGCAGATAAGGTCTGGGTGCTTGTCTGTGGAGTTCTGGTGTCTGACCCAGTATTGCACATTAGTATCCTTCAGCCATCCAGCTGGACATGAGGCAGTTCTGCTAACAGGCACCTAAGTAAGGATGATAGTGATGGCAGTGTTGCCCATCCTTAGCATGGAAAGAGAGCATTCCTCCTGAAAGTTAAGAAACCTGAGCTCTACGTTTTCCTCTCTCTGCCGAGGTTTGGACACTGCTCCCCACTTCCAGGAAGATGCCATGTCTACCAGCATGGCACACAGGGCATTCAGGTTAAAGCAGCTCTCTTGAAAATACAGGCTAGGGGACACTAGAACTAAGTGATGATGTTGGTGTTTTGTTTTTTTATTCAACCTAAGAAAAAATCCAGCTGTGCCGGAACCAAAGGAACCAACATCTCCTGGGTGAAGAAGTGTGAAGATAAGAAAATGAACGTTAGTCATAGAAGAGGACCGGTGTGAAGCACATTAAACTTAATGGTGCTAGCTGAGATGCTTTGCGCAGGAAATGTGAAAGAGTGCTTGATCTCATGATAGCTGAATATCAGTATCCCACAGAAACATTACTTGTGTACATGTATTCTATAAGGTGACAGGTAAATTGTCTGGAATTCCAGATTTTCGGGATCTGGGAGATAAAATGTAAGAATGCAGGAAAGATCTTAGCACTTAACTAAAAGGGCTGGTTAAATGTTTCAGTGACACTGTTAAGAGTTTTAATGCAGTTCCACCAGACCCTGGATGTGATTAATGCTGATCTACCTGCTTGGCTGTTCACTGTGTTGGAGTCCACGTGGACAGCTGATGGTAGGCAGGGATCCTGGGAACCTCTAGGTTTCTCCTTTACTTTGGTAATTAAGGACTCGTGGAATTTCTGGAGGAGCTGAGCATTAGCAAGTGATTTTCAGAAACGATCCATTTTGTTTTTAATCCAAACAAAGCCAATTTCCACAATTTCCAGATCCTCTGAAACTGGGTTAATGTTTTGCAAACAGCAAGGAAAAACAGATTCCTCTATGCTGTTTTGTGGAATTCAGTAATTCAGAATTCAGAAGATATAAACAGTGAATATGTTGTTTTCAAACCTGAGTAAATCATACATCTTTGCTATTAAAAGGATATTATGTTGGTGTTTAATCCAAGTTTGCGTAAAGTACTGAGCTATGAGCCATATATCAGAGCCACTGTTGTCAACTGAAATGAAGTGTGTCTATGACAGTTGTAAATGTCACACTTGGCCTAGCTGTCTCTATAACAAGTCAAAATCCCAATGGTCTTGAAGAAGTACTAGGATTGTGATTCTCTTTGCCACTTTGAAGCCATACCTTCCCAAAATGTTGACATCTGTAAGACTGTTCTTAAAAGCTGCTCCCAATTTCAAGACGGCCACCCAACGAGGCTCTTCTTTTGCCTAAATAAAGCAGCTAATTACTGAAGCAGTACTTCAGCTTGGGAGCATTCAAATGAAGAGCTGCATTTGAATTACAGCAGGAAGTGAAGCTAATGTCTGATGAACCTTAATCTCTCATTCTGTCAGTCATTTGTGTGTGAATGTATTTCCATCTGTATAAGGACAGAGCAGTCAGATGATATTTCTTTAAAGATGGTGGTATGGAATGCAGACCGCACTAGAAATGCTAACGCGTCTTTAGAGAGTGGTTTTCTGCTCTCTCAGAAATACTGTGTTATTATTTAGAAGCATATTAGTGCAGGACGTGTTGGCTGATGAATTGAGCAGAGTGTCTCCGATAAAGTCCAACTGTGCGCATGGCAGCTGAGCCACAAGTTCATTGTCATCAGAAGCAGATAAATCTAGGAGAGATGCAACTGTGTTCTTTAACTTTTCGGAAAGTATAGCGTCTTTGTAATTTATCTGACAATCCTCAAAAGCCTTATTAGAGAGTGGGATTTCTTAAGCTGAAGCATATCTTCTATCACTTCAGGGACATGTTTGAGCCATTCTGCAATCCAGATTGAGAAATGTGGCTTTCCAGTGTTGGAAACAGTCATTACTGATTGGCCAAGGAAGAGTTTTGTCAGCATTTAGAGCTCTTGGTAAGAGGTGGCTCTATGGGAAAGGTTGAACTTGCACTGATGTGTCAGATGTTTTGAGGTGAGGAGACTGCACAATATGAAAAACATCTCCGGTAACTGGTTAACAAGTTTCTTTCCTCCAACAAGATATAGGAGTTAATATCAAATGATTATCAATAAAATAAGACTTATTACTACATACATATTGATATTTTTTCCCCACAACATCCCAACTAGCTTACAGCGGTGTGCAGTCAGATGAAGAAAAACAGCAGGAGGGGAGATTTTTAAGCTTCTGCAAGAAGAGTGAAGATAACTTATGTGTAGAACGACTTACCAGTCATTTTTACCTGCTGAATTTTCGCTAAAAAGAAAAATTTCAGTTGAAAAAAATCCACTCCTTCTGACTACAGAGCAGTGTCTGAAGTTGCCTTTTCTGTGAAACAGGGGAGGTGGGCAGGGGGATGTGTCAAATACCAGAGACCAAAGGCAGTCTTAACATTATTGCAAAGAAGTTAAACTGCTGAAATGAAACATTTGGAAATTCTGAAAAGAATAATTCATATTGTAAGAAGGTAAACGCCCAAGTGTGCTCTGCTTAGTTCAGAGGAAAAACAAGAAGTACACAACTGGCATGTGGTGCATGAAAGTTTCTTTATTTGACACCAAATTTGTCATAGAGTAAGTTATATGTGGTTCCTGAAGGAGCCTGGGGAATGCTTAGATTAAAGCTGAAAACTTAATAAAAACTAAAACCAAAACAGAAAAAAGCCAAACGAAGCCCCAGTACCAAAAAAAAATCAAAAAAAGAAACAAAAAGAAGAAAAATGAAGAAAAATCCTCTTAAAAAAAAAAAAAAGAAAGAAAAAAAAAGAAACCAAATCCAAAACTTTATAATGGTTCCTGAGGTAGATGTGCAGCCTCAATGTTCTTCCATTTTTGCAAACCTGTTCAGATAGGATAATATTTATAAATGACTCTTCAGAGAAGTACGTACATGTTTCTGATCTGTTTTGGCAAACCCTGATGAGATGGAAGAGATGGAACATACTTGCATCTGAACTTAATGCCAGCTGGGGAATGGGCTGTTGACTCTTTCCCACAAAGCTATGTATTGTCTTGTGTAAATAGATTTCTTTTAATATGATGTAACCAGAAGCATCTCCTGAATATTCTTCTCTTCCCAGGACTTTATTGAAGATCGTCTTGATGTATGCTCTCTGAGGAAAACATTGTTCAAAGTTGTACTCCTAGCAGAGTTTTGAACTTCAATAATTTTGTTGTTTGGTGATGTCTTCTCCAAGTCTAAATTAAATCAGATGTATTCCCCAGGAGATAATTTGCTTGAATTATTTTCCTTTTGAATAGGAAATAAAAACATTTATGATCAACTCTTAAATGTCCCGTTTTCCCTCTGGCTTTATGGTGAAGATGAACGTGAATAGGAATACTAGTCATTCCTCAGTAATAATTGAAATAGATTCCCATGCCCCCCTCCTCTGTGGCTCAACACTTCCAACCTTGGGCTTTTTTTTTTTTTTTCTCAGAGTTTTATAACTATTGTTCTCTTGCTTTGTCTGCTTTTGTTGCTGAAAGTTAGAAAATGCAGGATTTAGAACTTTCTTTCTTCTGTCTATGGATAGCCATAAGTACATGGAATTTGTTACAGCATTTTTAAGGATCTATGCTCTTTCTCTTTCTGTGGCTAATGTCAATCTTTAACTGCATTAATCCACACAGAAGATTTTAAACTCACTTACAAAATGAATATTTGCTTTCCATAATTTCTGTGCAACCCACTGGTATAAATCGGCTTCAGGAATCATCAGAAAAAGTACTGTCCTAGTTCTGCTGCTTGGGTCTTTGCAGAAATGTGGACCGGTTTCATGAAGTTTTGTCTTCCTTCACTGTCTTGTTCCTCTCATTTCATGGTGAAATTGTTCTCAGATTACATTTTCATCATCTTATGGTTTCATTTTTGTCTCTCCTTCCCATCCACCATTGAATGTTACACAAATCCCGGTATGAAAACGGTCACAGAAATGTATTGAACGTCTAAACTAATCTGTCTGAGAGCGGAATTCTACATATGAGTAAGGCTCGCTTAAATTATTATGTATGCCAAATATTTACATACAATGCCTGGGAAATAAATTGTTGGTTCTGTACTTGCTGTGGATACTCTGGCCTTACTGTACAATTTCTTGATAGCTCAAATACTGAACCCCCCTGCCCAGAATTTGTCCATAGAAATCATGGTTAATACTTGAAACTATGAGATTATGTAATGAAAGTGCTGCAAAGTTTGTTTTTGAGATGGGACTTAGGCAGAGTGGAGGTAAATAACCAGGCAGGATAGAGAGGAGGCAGAAATGGGCATCCATTTTATAGCTGCCAAATCTTACACAAATTTAGTGCAACAACATTTCTATGGCATAGGCAAATAGTCCTTCTGTGCTAGCTAAAGCTAACATCAACACTTTTAAATGGCTAATATTCCCTTTTCATGTTTGCTTTTGCAGGTCAGTCTGACTCAAGTTGCTTCTTTTCTGGTTCTCTGTCTCTTTGCTGCCATATTATAATCCCACTCTTTCTGTGTCATTCTGTGCCTCCATGTCAAACCAAGAGCTGTTAAAAACTGTTTTGCCTTCTGCCCACTCATCCTTCTGCAGGTCTCACAGCTGTAATGAGCATCGCTGTCCAGACTGTTAGACCCAAATCAAATCTTGGATGCAGTAGATTTAGATGGCATGAAAGGTTTTTGCTCAAGACCAGTATTGAACTTACACCCTGTTTGAAAATAAAATGTCTGAGTAGCGCTGCTGTAAGGAGAATTTGGATAGCTCTAAGGTCAGTTTCACTTCACTGTAGGAAGTGAGAGAATTTCCCTGAATGAGGTTTTTCCTGTGTTCTTTTACGTGGTCATCATCATGCAATTCTGTAAATTTCATGCTGTTGGAGTTACTTTTCTGCTAGAGAAAATATGTTGAAGTTGTTAGGATCTGACCATAGAGGCAAGAACGGTGCAGATGAGGTAAAGAGGCTGCCAGTGCAAGACAGTGGAGAACCTGGCCCTGGTTTACATATGGTTGCCTTGGGTTTATGTTGCCATTTTTGCTTACTTTATTTTGCTCTGAGCTGTTGAAGCATTTCACAGACAGTGAAATTATGAGGTTTTCTTTGGTTCCTAGTATATACAGCACTACTGAAATTTGTCCAAAATCCCTCTGTCTCTCAGAATCTGTATTAGAGAAGTCCCACGCTTCTTTGTGTGTCCTCTGTAATCAGCATGCCGATCTGATTTCACTGCCTACAAGCTTCTCTGGCTTTCTGTATCTAGTTCCACTGGTACAACCACCTTGGGATGCATCTGTGTTCGATTCAGTCATATTGTACAGTGATAAGGGTTGCATGCAAGTTGATCAGAAAATATGTGGCTAGTAAACACCAGATTCCACCTTTCCTGAATGATTAGCTTGCTTTTTGAAGTTCTAATGATTTTAATTTGGCTTGGAGTCAGTGAGTAAGAGTATGCAAAGCCTTAGCCAAAGTACCTATTTATTTATTTAAATGTTATCAGCATATATTTCTTCAAAGAAGAATACCTATCGCTTTGTCTATGCCCTTTTTAATAAACGTATAGGTATCTGAATGTTTAACTACCAAGTCAGCCTGCTTAAATTCCCTCCGTTGTGTTGTGGATGGCAGCAGATAGCAGAAAGTATTTTTTCCTGAGTTAATCTGGTCTATAGGGTATTCCTGACTTGTAAGAATGTGTGTTTTATTTCATTCATTCTTTTTTTCCACTTCAGATTTCTAAAGAGAAGCGAGTGTTGTTTTTCTTGTCTTTGTTCTGTCTGTTTTCATAACATAAGTTGGTTTTTATTCCCCAAGAAGGGTTATGAATAGCTTAAAGATTTGTTTAAAATATGAGTAGAATTCTTCAGGACACAAATCACCCTAATTATCTGTTCATCTTCTGGACTTCACTGTTTAAAACTTGTCAAGGAAGAATAATTTTTTATTTTTTCCCTCCCAAGTTTTTTTTTTTTGTGGAGAAGGACTGTCCATGTTTGTGGTTCTTTATGATATCTGCAAAACTGTTGTTAGAATTTGAACACTACAGTAATGTAGAAGAAAATGAAATCCTCCAGTTTTTGTGGTGGTTGTTAGTAGTGAGAGAGATGCATTTAGTGGACGCACTTTTTGTTTCCTTTGTTAAGGAGTGTTTATGTAACCTAATGCTATGATGGAAAAAAAACCATTCAAGGAGCCATTCAGCCATTCAGTCTCCCATGATGTGGCACTTCATGTTAATTATTGCATAGAACTGTATATGATAGTTCAATTTACGGCATTGTTAAGGGTTCCGTCTTTAACTCTTACTGTAGAATATAAAACGTTGTGATTGCACTTAAATTTACAGTTAATCCTTGAATACTCAAATGTGATAGAACTAAGTATCCAGCTCATAAAATTGAATGTAAATATACCGTTATTGTTGGCTTGAGTTGTTTTACATTCAAATGCAACGTACTGAATGGAAGCAGAAGCTCAGGACTGGGTGTCTTTCCCCTTGTGCTTGGTCCCTGGTGCCCAACAACTCGGCACAGGTCCCCGCAGCGTGTGGTTTGCACATCATACAGCCGAATGGATTAGTTCAGCTTCCTCTTGTGTTCTGTTATTAAAGGGGTCCTGCCCGCCTGTAGACTTTGCTGAGCTCTCGGCCATTAACATGCTTTGCTTATGGGGTTGCACAGGCAAATGGTACACTTGGAAGTTTCCTCGCAGGACTTTGAATTTATCTCTAAGCATACTGGAGTTCCTTCTTTTGAACATAAGTTTGCAAACTGTTTTTGTTATTTTGATGTTGTCCTCATGGTACCTTTTATTTCTTTCTTGCCTGAAATGAACAACTCCATCTTTTTAGATCTTTTTTTCTTTTTCTTACAAGCGTGTACACCACAATTACAGCTTTGGTTATGAGTCCTTGAAGTCCCTCTGTTGTGGCAATATCTTTTTCAATACTGTGCCTTGTGTAGTCAGGTTTTTTTTATTTATACAAGGACAAAAACATTTTCTGAATTACTTTTTCTCACATAACTTTGGGGTTGTTGTTGTATTGTGTCTTTTTTGAACTTCATTGTTCCTGCACATGGACTGGAGTTCTGAACTTGTAGAATGTTATCCAGTTCTCCTTCTTGAGTCAATACCATTAATTTATAAGCCAGTTAAGTATTTGAGTGTATTGCTTTTGTCAATATTGACTTTTCCCTGCTATTGTATTTCTCATTCTCGTAGGTTAGTTAGGTGTACCTGAATCTCCTCTGGTCTAGACTTACCTACATGTTTTTGTGTCATTTGCAGCTTTGTCACTTCTCTGATAACTCCTTTTTCTGACTGGCCCGTACGTAGCTACCACAGAGCACTCTGATAGGTACCAGTTCCTACCTTTCCAGCTCTCCAAACAGCAGAAATGCATCATTTATTTCTAGTGTTAGTTTTCTATGCAAATTCTTGAGGTTTTGTCCCCAGTTATTTCATTACAACAAACACCTTTCTGGAAATACATAAGGAAATCCATATAAAATGTTCCTCCATTTTATTCTGATGCATTAAGTATTCTATCAGATTTGTGAGGTGCCGTTTCATTTTACTAAAAGTGTGATGAACAAATTCTGCCTGTGATCCGTGTGTCTTCTAGTTCTGTTTTATTCATTGTTTTGTCTAAATTGTTGTCCTGAAAACATATATATGCTGGTCTAAAAGTTCCTTGAAAGACTTTTAAGTTCTTCAGAATGTAAGTGCAGTATTTGCTACCGTGCAGTTCTGAAGTAGTCACTTTCATGAGAATATTTTCTTACAGGCTCAAGCAACCTATTCTTAATTTCTTCTGATGTTTTTGACTGTACGTATCCTTTGTGGCTTGCTGACTTAATGTTTTTTTAATTTCTCCTTTCTATTTTTCCTTCTCCCTTCCTTTCCTTTTCCTTTTTCCTTTTTTCCTCTTGGTTGCCTATGTCCCTGGTGGCATCTCATCTTTTTTATGTAGAAAGAGTAGGTTCGGGGTAAGTATCTTTCTAATGTGTAGTTGGCAAAAACTGATGCAAGAAATTGTTTATCTTTTCAGCAACACCCTCATTTTATTTAATTACACCTTCACCTCCTGTAATCCAAAAGACCTACTTATTCTCCCCTAACCGTCTTGGTGGTTATTGCGTGGTTTATACCTACAGTTGTTTACTTCAGAGCCCATTTCAGGTCTCTTTGTTTCGTTCTTACACAATGAATCTTATAATCTGCTTTGTTGGCTTCACAAACATTGTATTTCCATATTCCGCATAACTTTGCATTGGACTCCTATAGGTGGAATGGCTGTAGGGCACTCTAAAATTGTACAACAGGTCTATAAACTAAAGAAGTGTTACTCTTGTTTGAAGAAGACATAATATTACATTTTTAGAATGCAAAGTTCATCTTAGCACTTGAAGTGGATGCATTCCCCCTTTGCTTATGGATTTTAACACTTGGTTTTGAATTTCTTATGTTAATAAGTTGATTTCTGCTGATTTAACAGGTTTTAGATGCAGGAAGACTAAAAGAATATGGTGAGCCTTACATTTTGCTGCAAGAAAAGGATGGCTTGTTTTACAAAATGGTGCAACAAGTGGGCAAGACAGAAGCAGCTTCTCTGATGGAAACAGCAAAACGGGTAATTTTATAATTATAATTCAGTTTGTCTCTGCACTTGGTTTATCACAACTTAGCATGTTCAAGGTTATAGTAGGCATTCCACTAAACGTCAGAATCTGTTGACCTTGTAAGGCTAAACCCTCACTTTCAATTATTTTTTTTAGTGGTTACACACAGGCTTCCAAATGATAGGTGTATTTATGTACCCCGAGATGAAAGTGTATTTCTTGCATCCTGCTGTATGTACACACAATGGTAAGTGTAAATAATATGTGACATACTCACCTGTGCTGGGCATGTGTCTTGCAAAAACACTCTCTAAAAACATACAAAGGCTGCAGAGTCCAGCATTTACTTCTCCTGTATTTTCTAAAAGGCCCAACCAGTGTTAGTGTTAGGTTCAGTAGTAGTGCATTAAGTTGTGATCACTGGGGGTGCAATCATAGTCTTATTTCTCTTACTTCGTTCTTTTGCTTTGTTCTGCAGATAGGATGAATTGTGCTCAATTAAGAAACAGCTGTTGAATGTTTTGTTGTCTCCTTGTTCCATGTGAGGCTCTGTGCCTGATTTACTGCTTACTATTCAAATCCTACTCTTGAGTGTAGCATTATTAATGTAATTGGGAGCATTCCTCTGGCAATCAAAGTGTTTAAGAAACATCAATGGATTAATTTTCATAATATGCCTCTGAGGTGAGGCTATATCATCTCCACTTTTCAGATGGAAAGCTAAAGCTGAGATAAGAAGATAAAAAGAAATGACCTTTGATTAAGGAACTCATTTTGACTAGCTTTTGGCTTTCTTTTTTTTTTTTTTTGATAATTCAGCACACGGGACGTCCAAAGCCAGGGTGTATTTTTCATATTGCAAATGAAGTTTCAGCACTGCTGCAGCTGAGACTTGCAGTGCTCGGTCTGGGAGCAGTTTGATTATATTCACACAACTTTAAGTGTGCAAGTAAGGCACTGATATTAGGTATGTAGCACCCTAAGAGACTTCCAAACAAGAGACCATGGTCTTATCTCTGTCCTCTATGCTTTCTTCTCCTCAAGTTGCTCGATGTGCGAATCGTAAGGGGGACGCAAATTGCCAAGTATTTCCTGGGGGGGAAAGGAGAGCACTGGGCTGGGAGCAACTGATAAAGACAGCAAACAAAATGGCAGGTGTCTGCCCGCTTCCTAGTAAGAATAGCCACATTTCTGGAAAGTTGGAAAAACAAGTAATTGTGCAGTCAGGGACGTTGGGTGCTTATGTATTGCAGCTGTTTCTCTGGGCATTTTGAAGCATAGAGAAGAGCTTTCCATGTCTGTGCATACTCAGGTTTGGTTGTGGGGTTTTTTTTTTTTGTTATACCAACTAAACCTCTTTTTGGATTTTTTGTAAAGAGTTTTTAACATGGAAACTTTGCAGCATATGCTATAAATTCATGCGTGGCACTGATTGCAGAACTGAGGAAATGGCTTTGTCAGCTGCTGCAATGTAGCTTCTTTTATTACTAAAGGTAATGGTTTAGACATGTTTTTTTGCGACACGTCCGTAGGTTATATAAATGATGTTTAAAAGAATTGGTTCTAATTGATGAGACCAGTGTTTGTCTGGGCAGGCTTCCTGGGACTTGATCCCTGGGATGGCTAGGGGTGCCTGTCCTGCTATCACCTACAGAGATTCAGCCATGTCATGCTGTCCCTCCTTCCTTCCTTGCAGCCCTCCTCAGTTGCACAATTGCATTAAGAGATAAATCAAAATGTATAAAAATAATTGCCTGATGTTACTTGCCCGTATAGTCATCTGCAGTTACCACATCAATGTTATGTGATTTTGTACAGGAAGGGAAGAGATCCAGGAACCGGTCTCTGCTGAAATGTGGTTTGATGAAAAAGTTTGCTAACTCCCAGGCTAGAAGGCAGATACAAGCTTTAGCATCTGCCAAGAATGCAAAGCATGGTGCTTATCCACACTCAGCCCAAAAAATGGGAATCGAGAGACTATATCTCTAGTCAGCAGCTACCCAGAAGCACAGTTACAGTTCTTTCTGTTTAAAGGACTTGGGCATTAATTCAAGGTTTTTGTTATTGCTGTCCCTTGTGCTTCATGCATACTTTCAGAGAAGTTGCTTGGTTAGGAGAGTTGATTCTGGGGGCCGTTCATTTTGAGCGAGTGTGTCGGTTGCACATATTGCTGCTGATCTCATACGTTCCTCCTGTGGTTACCAAGAACTGTTTTTATGAAGAATTGCTTTTTGCTGTTGTTGAAAAACAGCATGCTGCACATAAAAGGAAATGGTAATATAGCATATACGCATACTGTTCAAAAGGTGTTACAGTGGGTTGCTAAGTGAAATGGTTTGGAACGTGGCCATGCTTTGACAGTGATCGTTTGATTTATTGTGCTTTGGACCCAAATCTTGAGCAGAACAAATTTGTACCAAAAGCTTTTCTTTCAGTAAGGTGAGATTTTCATCAATTTTCTGGAAAAGTATGGCTCTTGCATATATTTCTTAGGCGCGAATGAAGAGGGATTACGCACCTTAAGTTGGAAGACTTAACCTGGGACATCTTTGAAAGAAACACAATTATCTGGGGGGAAAAAAATACATCTATATCTATATCTATATATAGGGTGTCTTAGGTAAGCGTTAAAAGATTAAACTATTCAGGATCTCCACGCCCGCTGAAAACTTAGCTCAAGCTTCTCAATGGACTCCTTGGACTCTCAATGGACTCAAGGCTTGCTCCTCGTATGTCTCTTTTGGTCACCCCATATCCCACGTTTTTGTGCAAATGTGAAAGAAAGCAATGCAGGCACAGCTCAGATGGAGGCTGCAGCCTGTGAGCCTGACTGCAGTGGAGTTGGCATCATTTGTCTTTGTTCAATTTATAAGAAGCTTATTAGGAGAAAATCGTATGGGGAGTTAAGAAATGAAATAGTTAAAAGAAATATATTTTTTTTAAGCGTGTTCAGCTATTTAGATTAAAAAAGAAGAAGAAGAAAGCCTCAGAGTGTTCTCTGTGCTGTTGTCTGCACTCAGAGAAGCTTTTCCACAAGAGTAGGACTATTCTGTCAATCAGTTTTTGAGTACGTTGAGGGAAGAGTGAGAGTGATTTTATGTTAGAGCTATGACAGATGCGTAAATATTAAAAGAGGTGTTATCTCACCTCTGTGATTACTCATAAGAGGGTTGCAGCTCTGTTGGCTGTGGAAGAAGCTTGTGTAGAGACTTGGGCATTTAGTATCTGGAGGGATTGGGCTCAGGGGAAGAATCACAATGAGACAGTTGAAAAGCAGCTGCCATTTCATTAGGTCTCTAGTAATGTGCCAAGGTTTTCTATTAACTTTGAAAAAAAATCCACACTCAGAAGCTCCATTAAAAGTATGCCAGAGTTTTGTGTTCCTAACCAGGAACAGGATGGGAGCGCAGCGCTGAGGCTGCAGGCTCTGCGCTGTGTGTGTGGCTCCTGATTAACTCTCTGCCGTTGAATCCGACTGGGGCCGGTTACTGAGGAATGCTTCTTCACAGCCTCCCAGTTGGTTCAAATCAAACCTTAATATTCTAATATTCTCTGCAAAGAGATATTGTCTGAAGAGATGTATATCCCGCGTTGGTGTGCGAACACAAAAGACGACAGCGATACTTCCAGGGATGTTTCCATAGAACGACTATTTCCCTTTTATACCCCATGTCTTATACATGTATTCATATATATGAAAGGGACGTTATTATCAAACAAACCAAACTTTGCTGGCAATGCTCTGCAACGTAAATTGGAGAAATATTTCATAAGCTGCAGTGGGGGCAGTATTGACTATGAGACCTAACTCGTGACACGTGTCAGGCTCAGAAAGATAGTGTATTTTCTGTTTTTGAAGACTCAAACAAAACTTTTCACATTCTTCTTTGGGGAAAAAAAAATGCATTTGAAGTCCTTTTTCACCCAAACACATTTTTAGATAAGAGCACACAAGTCTTGACATTATTTCATTTTGTTATGCGCATCTGTCAAGGAACAGAGATATGATACAGCTACTAAAAACTGATGATTGTGGAACAGTGAAACTTGACAGCATTTCATTTCCTTTATGTTCTGATTATACATTTATCAGGAAACCTGTATCTCTTCTAGTTCAGCTAGAAATTGGTAGAATTCAAGAACTCAAAGGCTTGGCAAAGAACCGTCCTATTATTTGGTATCATCTTACATTTTAGAGAAGTTGCTTGGTTGAGTCATTGTTAAAGCTTTTGCTTCTTCTTTCATTATTGTGGTTCGCTATCCAGAGATCACATTTCTATAGGCCCTGTAACTGCTCTGCAGCACAAATTAAACGCTGGGATATTTCATACATATACCTCGACATTTCAATGGTTGTCAATCACAGTTTGTAAAATACAGGGATTACAACCTGATATTAACATCCAAATCCATTGTGTTCATTTTATGTGTGAAAATGAGAAACCCTTGTGCAGACGCAAGATTGCACAGCTTCTTTGTCATCCTGTTTTTAATTTATCTCCGTGTTTTGAGCTAGTAAAATGATTTTACTTATCAATTTAATGTAAAGTGATAATATATATCTGTTTATCTGAATCACCAGAATTTGAGCGGATCTACAGGTTGTGTGGGATTTTTCTCAGACTTTGTTGCAGTGTAAGATCATGGGTAATTTTACTAATTTTTCAGTGGCATGGAATCACAGAATCATAGAATGGCTGGGGTTGAAAAGGACCACGATGGTCATCGAGTTTCAACCCCCCTGCTATGTGCAGGATCGCCAACCACCAGACCAGGCTGCCCAGAGCCACATCCAGCCTGGCCTTGAATGCCTCCAGGGATGGGACATGCCATTACTGAAGATCCCTAGCCTGAAATTCCTCTTTGGATTCCCTAGGGGCGTGCATTTATCTGTTCTCTGTGTATCTCTGGAATTGTATTTTAAACTAAAAGGCATTTAATGTAAAATGACATATGACATCTGATGTTTTCCCTAGGTTTACTTCAGGAAGAATTACCCAGAAGTTGTTCAGAATGGTCAGCTCGCCACAGACTCCTCACTGGATCCTTCTTCAGGATTATGCATAACTGAAACTGCACTGTGATTCCTCATAACCACAGCTGTTTTCCACAGAATGTAAACCTGAGAGAGCATCCAAACAATCAATGTTCACGAGTGTCAACAGGCGAGGAAAGGGAGGGGGCGATTCTTTGCACTGGACATCCTTTCTATTTAATACTGAGAAGAAAAGTTTTACTGTCCCTGTTTCTTTAATTTCAGTGCAATATTTTTTTTTTTTTCCTTTCCAACTAATTATTTTTGTATTGCTAAGGAAATTAGGCAGACTCAGTTCTTATTTGAAAGTTATGTGGTAAAGATCTCTGTTATTTAAACAGGTGCAGGACACCTAACATGTCTAGGGTGCATCTTTGGAACTTACTGAAGAAAGATTGGAGCGTGTCCCTTTTCTCAGTTGGAGATACTTTGAGAGCAAACAAAACCAAATTTGTTTTAGTGTCACCGTACCTCCACAGCTGTGTCTAAACAGCAGATGTGGTTGTGTGCAGCTTAGCTTCTAACACAGGTGTCTCTCTACCTGTCACAGGTAGCTATGCAGGTGGTAGGAAAAAAAAAGAATTAGAAGCCAAAAACACTTTCTTTTTTTGATAGCAAAAAGAACTATAAACTTTGGGGTTTTTTTATAATTCAAGTAGTGCTGTTCAAGATGAATGTAAATGTAACTTTTATTTTGCTGAAATCCAGATGCTGAAAATTCAATCTCAGTCTTCTGTACTTTAGAAGAAAACGACTACGTTTGCACTGAAGAAATATTTAAATAATTTAACATACATTCCTCTTTTTATCCAGGTTATCAGAGAAAAAAAAAAAAGTATTAAAATAACTTGAGGAAATCTTTGAATGACATGTCATTATACCTAAATAGCATGTAGTACAAAGTTATCTTCAGCACACCACATTGAAATGTATACGTTATTTGCATTTATTGTGCCTTAATATTTGTGCCTTCAAGCCAAAGCTGTAACTGCAGGGTACACAACAAATTCATTAAATATATGTTAAAAATATTTAGCCTTAACATATTTAAAGTTTTGCATCAAGGATTCTGTTGAACCTGTGCTGTTTGAAGTTACCATACTGCTGGAATAGGTAGGGAAGTACAACCCGAAGGTTTGAATGGCTGTTGCTGGTACTGAGGAGATTGCAGTGAGAGAGATTCTGTATTTGTACGCCATGTCCTGATTCAGCAAAGCACTTCAGTGCAAAGGCACTATTCCTGTGGTTTAAAAAGTCAGGCAAGTGCTCTTCTGCTTCAGAGCCTTTTTGTGATCAGAGATACCTACCCTTTGAGGTCCAGTACAGAATGAATCTATTCAAATTATTGTCTGAAGGGCACAGAAGGCACTAAGAAACAACAGGTCTCTTCAGGATATAGAGAACACTGTGCTTTTTAGAAAAGAGAAAAAAAAAGATGCTTGCTATTACCTTGGTAAGCTAAATATTGCTTACCCAGTGTTCCCCCAGTAGTCGAAAAGTAAGGCCAACACAAACGTTTCTCATTTCAAGCCATTTTACCAGCAAGTAAGCTGCTGAAATACAAGACTGTTGCTTCTCCTTGTTGAGAAGCACACTGAGGCCGAAGCCTGTGCCTGAGGACAGGGGCTCATCCAGGTGGGCTTTGTCCTGTGCAGAAGTTGGTAGTGAGGGGCAGAACCTTCATTCCCTGCTGCCCGCACCCCCACCAACTGGCTTCACTGGTGGATGGGAGGAAAAGACACGCGCTGGGTGTTTGATTTGCTGGCAGCATCCTCCTGTACTGTTAGCAGGAAGGTACACAACGAAGTGCTCTTGCCCTCAGCTTTCTTTTGGCAGCCTCTAACACTTCTGTGGGGTGTAGCTCGCTATAGCAAGTGTCTCTGAGATAAGTGGAACTGAACTTCACATGAGTCTTGTCCTTTGTCTGGTGCTAAATACAAGGCAGTCAGGGATGACTACATGTCCCCAAAGCAAAGTGGCGCAGATTGGCTCATGTAAGCAGCAAGCTCATAGCTAATCTTTCTCAGAGCACACCAGCCGCAGCCTCTTTTCTGGATCACTTTGCCCCCTATGTACCTAGCAAACAATTAGTGTCTAATGTGTTTTGTTCTGTTTCTTTTCTATTCAAGTGGTCTCAAATAAAGATAGGGCTATTCTGCAGCTCAGCAGAGTGTATTGCAGAGGTATGTGAAGATGTAGTGAAGTGTTTGAGGATGTAAAGTCACATGGGATAATGCTGGAGTTTGTGTAGGATGGAGAAAGCTCAGCCTTGCATGGTCTTTTTTGTCTGTAACTGCCTTTTGGAAGGGGTCCATGGCGTAAACCTTGTCCAAGCTCTGCTCAGCCTTTATCATAGAGAGATCCAGCTGGAGTGCTCCACAACAGGGCCAGAGTGAGCTGACTGTGACAGTGCAGACAGCTAGAAGGGACTGGAGCTTGAGCTCATGCATTTCCCTTTTTTTATTCAGTAGTTTGGACAGATGCACAGGGTCTACCCATGCTTTACAATATGGAATTATTTTGATTTCTGAATAGTCCATACAAGAAAATAAGTGTGATGTATAATTCACTGAGACTTCTAAATGCTCTAAGAGAACAGTGCGTTTGTATGGCCATGTATTTTGTTTATAGTTTTTTTAAATCAAAATCAGGGAGATACGTATATGTAAACCGAGGGTATAATTACAGTTTTAATTCACTTCGGCTCTGAAATGAATCTGTGGTAAGTTGTATTTCAGAGCAGAACTCCAAGACGCTGCCTGCAGCACACTCACTGGTATGAGACCCTGACAGATCCAGCTATCGGTCTATAAGGCAGAGTTATTTCGATCCTGCAGCTTTTTGAACGCGCACAAAAAAATGTGAGGTATCTGAAAATGCTGATCCTGCTTCTTCACGTGTTTTGACAGGACATGGCTAGCTGTAGGTATCAAAAGTCAAACATTTAAAGAATCACACTTGAAAACCATACACTGCTGAACAGAACAGCAGATCGTGAGCCATTTGTGCCTGTCGTTGACATGATATCCACCTTTTTAGTTTAAAGTATCAAATATATTTTAGTCAGGAAGTTGTTTCTTTAGATTCTTTTGTTGCTTCTTGTTGTTGAGAGTTGTTGTGAGTAGCTTAGATGACTGTTGGCTAAGATGGACACACCTATTTAATTTTAGGTGGGTGACAAAGCGCACCGTGCCTGAAACTCGAGGATGAGAGAGGCCTTCTTCCTTTGTTGAACGTCGTGGTCTGTTGTATGTACCAATCATCTCTCCAGTGAGGTATTTTGTGTTTCCTTCTAAAGAAAAGTTTGAATAGTTCTAAATTTCCACTTGGAAAATGTTTGTGCTTTGTTTGGAGGTAGTAAAGCTGCTTATTTCAAGCTACATTCCTTCATGGGGATCTTGGAAACAGAACTCAGTCTTCAACATTGTTAAAGCCTTTAAAATGCTTCTTCACCATAAGGTGCCTTAAGGTATTCCAGAGTCTAATAAACAATTTTGTGCAGGAATACTGCACATTATCAGTTGTGGGACTGTTGTTTGATTGGTTCAAATGTCTGGGAACAGCCTCTACTTAAGACTGAAAGAACTGTTCCTCAAACATTCATTTTGGTATCTCTTGTGATCTCTTGTGATGATCTCTTGTGTTGATTCTTGTGTGACTAGTGATAGGACTAGAGGGAATGGCTTCAAGCTGCGCCAGGGAAGATTCAGGCTGGATGTTAGGAAATACTACTTCTCTGAAAGGGTGGTCAGGCACTGGAATGGGCTGTCCAGAGAGGTGGTGGAGTCACCGAGCCTGGTGGTGTTCAAAGACCATTTGGATGTTGTGTTGAGGGACATGGTTTAGCGAGAACCATTGGTGAAGGGCGAGTGTGGTTGGACTGGATGATCCTGTGGGTCTTTTCCAACCTTAGCGATTCTATGATTCTTTGCTTTACCCGTCCTTGAAAGACCACTGGGAGAGTCAGAACCAACATGGTTCTCAATAATAGGTTATTTCTGATTTTGTTTAGGTTAAGGGCAAAATTCTGCTCCATGAGTTGAACCACAGTTCACCTGCCAGATAGTTTTAGTCTTCTGTGATATCACTCATGCTCCTCTTTGGAAGAGGGAGGACCTCCTTCTAACCAAAAGAAGCAGTGCTGGTTGATAAAGTGATATTGACAGTTTCTTTTAAGCTTCCCAATGCGTGTTTGGAAATAAGGTGGTGGAAGGAACAAGGAGACAAAAGATTGTGTCTTAATTTAGAAATTTCAGTGAAAATGCTGCTTTTTGTGTTCATCCGACCCTTCCAAATATCTCACCTTGAAGTCTGAGGGGGAAAGGGGAAGAAAAAGATACTGACATCACTTACATCCTGTACTGATGACGGACTTCTGACACTTCAGCAGAAGAACGTGGCTTTCTGTGCGTTTCACATTGTGTAACATCGCACCGCTTTTTCACCATTTTAACTCTGTTTCTGTTTCGTTTTGGTTTTTACATTTGTGTAACAACTTGATTCTGTTATTTCTATGGAATGATTTCTTTTGTTGACATCCACGACAGCTTCTGTCGTACAATAAAATGTGTTTCTCAGAAGCGTGCCGAGTTCTGTCATCATTGTGAATGTGTGGGTGAAGGCAGAAATGCAGGGCTGAGCACAGTACAGGTCATGCCCGAAAGCTCCAAACACCCCTTTGTAGCATTGCCAACTCCAAGGACTGAAAATTCTCCATTATGAGGATAACACAGGATACTACATCTCAGCTCGTTTTTACCATTCTTCTGCTGTCTGAGATCTCGCAGGTCACATTTTCAAGCTCTTTGCCTCAATGGCAGGAACTAAAAAGTAATTCAAGCAGATTTCCAAAAATCATTATATGACTTGAAGGCAGAACCACTGCAGCTGCAAATGTACGGATCAGATATGGTCTCTGCCTCGAACAGCTCACAAGCTAAATGGGCTGGATAAAGCTAATGGACACAGAAGTGAATGGATTAGCAGCAAAACTCCAAAATCTGGTGTCATCTCTCAATCCTGCACTTCTCTCTGATGAGTTTGTTACTTAATTCGACAAGACTCTGAAACTGCTCATTTCTGAAAACTGCTCAAAGTTTCTCCCTGTCTGCTGACTTTCTCAAGCACTTAAATCTGTGATTTGTGATACGAGTTTTTAGTACAGGGTGGATTATGCATTTATCACTCATCTCCCAGGTTAGCAAGTTCTAGGGCTGATGGAATGGAAATGGTCACTTTTCCTGTTATAACAGGATGCTGCAGCATGTGTTCAAAATTTATGATGTTTCTACCAAAAGTCTGCCTTGCAACTGCAAAGCAGCTATCTTAACTTGATGTATAAATGAGTTTATCTTAGCCTATCCCAGAGCAACAGGCGCTTGTGCTATGTACAGTATCCTGGAGCATGTGCTTACTGAATTCTTGTGCTGCTGTTGCGAATGTAACACTTGTCAAGATCATAAAATCATAGAATCACAGAATGGCCTGGGTTGAAAAGGACCACAATGATCCATCTAGTTTCATCTTCCCTCCTATTTGCAGGGTTGCCAGCCACCAAACCAGGCTGCCCAGAGCTACATCCAGCCTGGCCTTGAATGCCTCCAGGGATGGGGCATCCACAACCTCCTTGGGCAACCTGTTCCAGTGCTTCACCACCCTCTGTGTAAAAAACTTCCTCCTAATATCCAACCTAAACTTCCCTAGTTTTAGTTTAAAACCATTCCCCCTTGTCCTGTCACTATCCATATAGTTTTGCATATAGGTTTGTACATTCTGAGATCCAAAGTTCCTCTGGGCCTTGGTCACAGATCCAACGCATGCTCAGAAGTACAACAGCCTTGAGAAAAAAACAGGAGGTAGCCCCAGTGGCACTCAGGAGCCACTTGGATCATACCTTGTGTGCTTTGCACACTACTGAGCTAACAGCTGCATGAGAGCCACTGTCCCTCTCTCCTCGTGGGATACCCTGGTTATTCAGGGCACAGACTCGGGAACCAGGAGATGGGGACTGCAGGCTTTGCTTGGCCTGAGCCTCTTAGGTCTTTCAGGCTTCTGTATCCCCAAAGCATAATCCTCAGAGTGGTTTTGGCAGAAATATTCACCAGAATTAAATGAAGTGGGTCAGTAACATGGCAGTTCAAGGGCCAGAGAGAATGAACAAAAGCTGGGGCTGGATGTGGGGGGTAACGTTTCTTCTGGAAAAAGGAAATCCCAGGTTGCATTTCTAGTTCCAGGGCATATTTCTGCATTTTATTCAATGACTATTTGTAGAAATTGCATAAGCACCCGAAGGAGGTGGGGACTCTGCTCCAGAGCCCCTGTTCTGTACTCGGGGTCTCACCATGCAGCAGGATCAGCTTGCTCTCGCCACCCACCAGGCCGAGGCTCCAGCTCCCGCAGCTCACAGCCTGTTGTTTCAGACTTGGTGCTTGAGGAGTTTGGCTGCTCCACAAAAGGAAACACTCTTCTTCTGCCTCCCCAAGGATGCTCTTGCCCTCAGCTCTGTGACTACCAAGTAGATGTCTGCTTCTGGACAGGCTGCTCGCTGTACGCAGCAATTCCTACCGCAGCTGCTCCTTGCGCAACATCCAACTGTGAGTCTCCCTGTAGACCAAGGTTTTCCTTATTAATCAATAAAGTTCCTAGCAAAAGAGCTCTTCTAACTGAAGTCTATGCATTGACTGTACCCAGAGAATAACTTCCCAGTTTACAAGGACTAAATGGCTATGCTGCAGCCAAGTACACGTATATCACCTAGGCACTCTCACATACGGTTTTGATGTCTGAGGTATGGCTTTGGATCACGTTGGACACGCGAGACTTGCAAAGGAAATGTGGCTTTTTGAGGGTTTTTTTAGAATTGCTATGGGAAATTAAGGGAGGGGGCAACAAGAATTGATCCTTTTGTTTAATTCCAGAAGGTTTTATATCTTGCAGTTCAGCCACAGAGAGCAAATAAAGTAGGGACTTAGCCTGAGAGGAGCCTGAAGAAAGCAAGTCTTGCTGGTGTTATCGCCAGCTGACGTTCTTCTCAGAGCTCTGCATTTTGCAGAAGAGAACCATAATTACCTTTTTTAGCATTAAATTGAATGGGGTGGGAAACACAGCCTAAGAATTATTAGTCAAAGTTTCACTGTCAACAAGAGCTCGCTCTTGAAAATTACAAGCCCAGATTTTCTTTTTAACATAAATGCCAGGCATGAATAGGGGTGAGTGAGCGCCGTACAACTTTCTTTTGGAAACACTGCCAGGATAGCAAAAGAGAGGATTTCTCCCCCACCTCCCTGCCAGGCTGAGAGATTAGCTAGATTTTTGTTTGTTCTGTACTGGCAAGAAGGCCACATTGTACCACGAGTATGGAGCGCTCTGCGCTTTGGTTGATTTAACATGTATGCACTTTTGCAGAGTAGTGAGTTCCTCAAGCGGAGTTATGCAAGTAATTCACCGTGAGGCATTCATGCAGTGATTAAGTAAGTGCCTCTTCCCACAACCAGGTCATCTCCTGACAATCATTGCTTTTTTTTTTTTTTTTCTCCCCTGCTTTTTACTTTTTTTTTCCAGTTACTCAACAAATCCTTTTGCAATTACTTCTAAGCATTCTGTGTAGATAGTGAATTTATGCACGTGGTTAACGCTTGCTGATGTTTGAGTAATATTCATAATAGATCAGAGAAGCTGCACGGCGATGTCTCTGCGTCAGTGGGTGTAAATGTCCATACCTGTGAATTTAAAACTCTGTTTTCGTTTGTTTCTGGGCATGCACGTGTGTGTTTCTTTCTGCACATATTCATGTCGGTAAAGCTAGCTGTACTTGAATGGCATGTCACGTCATGCAGGCACAGCGGCACAGCAGGGAAGCGAATCTGCATTTTTTAAATAGTTTTATGGAAAAGTCTCTGCTTCCATTCCTGGCAGCAAACGACAGAGACGATCACAGCCCTCCAGAGAACGTGAAGGTGCTCTGATGCCGGGACGCAGAGCACGGTGGGTTGCCTGCAGTCTGTGGAACGGGGCTCGTTTGGGAAGCACGGGGCCTTGAAGGAGCCTCTCTGTGCTGCATGTACCTGCATCAGGTCCTTAGACACCCATGGGCCTGTAATGATGTTGTAAGAAGGCTGTGCGGAGCCCATTCGCATGGCTGAAAATGAAAAGTTAAAGGCTTGGCGCTGCTGGTGAACGGGTGCAGATGGCTGCCCTGTTGTAGGCCTGGGAGATGCTTGGCTGAGGCCTGCTGCCCTTGGTGGTATCCTCACAGGTGTGTGTATCACGGTGAGCCTGCCGCCAGCCGTGGGGCTCGTCTGGGGGGAGCAGGAGCCCCCAAATGAGACATTGCTGAGGGCAGCTCCCAGGGTATAAGGGAGCCATGGGGCAGCAGGCCCAAGCTGCGCACTGAGGTGACAGCTTTGTGCCACGAGGAAGGTGCAGCAACCGCACTGCTTACCCAGACCTCTACTGGGCCGGTTAATTGGCTAAAGGGAATTCCTGCGCTGCAGTGTAATGGATGTGAGTGCAGCGATTACTTAACAGGGAGACGTGTAGATCTCGGGGAGATGGCTTTTTGCTGGGCTGCCAGAAGTAATGGCAACAAACCAGTTGGAGCTGCTGATGCTGTTGTCACGGCTTTACCAGAAAGGCTGCTTTTCCCTCCAGCTTTTTTTTTTTTTTTTCCTTCTCAGGAGGCGATGAGCCTTTCCCTGGAACTGGTATTGAGGCCAACTTCTATCACGTATTAATATGCGTAATGTGCTGCTTTGTGACTGCTTGCTGGGGAGAACTGCCAGGCTCACACAAGGCTCGGGCCCTGTTACTGTAACTGTGGCTACTGTTGTTGGTAGCTGTTCCGAGCTTTCATTTGCCCATCCTGAGGGGACTGTAATAAAGACTGACCCCTGCTGTTAAATTGTTTGCATAATTCCTTCCTTTATTTTCCTTTCTCTCTTTTTTTTTTTTCTTCCTTTCTTCCTTTCTTTCTTTTTTCTTTTCTGAGAAAGTCGATCTTACACTGGGAGAAATATCAGCCCTGTGAAAGTTTTAACACCTAATCGTATCATAGCTGAAGGAGGCATGCAGCTTCCTTAAAGCTGAGTGTGTTCCTCATCTCTAATCCATCGCCTTGAAGTTTAGGGAAGAGATGGGTTTCCCACTTTGATTTATCTGGACTGTGCTTAATCCTGAATTTTGGAGAGGAGTTGATTTATTGTCCAGCATTAGGGAGGGGACATTAATTCCCCGCCTGCCACCCAGCATGCCCACTTGGAAAGAAAGAAGCCTCCTCTGCTGTAGGTAGGATCAAAACCAATGTGAATAAGCTGAACTGAAGTGCATGTGTCTGGGCAGCTCTTCTGGAAAACTCAACTCTTCTGCCACTTAACCCTGCCGTTGCCTGGAAACTCTAGAAATACCTTACTTTTTACCCCAGAACTTACCCAGATGTGGAGAGCCACACTTCGTATCTCCAGAGCTGACAAGACTGGGCTGTGTGGTGCCTCAATCCCACCTAAGCCTCGCTGGCATGGAGAAACCATGGAGAAACTTTGTGGAGTGGCTTGGCGGGCCCTGGTAGCCACGCTCAGAGCCTCTGCATGCAAAGCAGCGTCTGTTCCATCTGTGTAGACACACACAGGTGCACACCTGCAAAGCAAAGGGGAAAGGGGAGGAGTAGGGTCTCA
Organism: Gallus gallus; assembly: GCF_016699485.2. NCBI lineage: Eukaryota > Metazoa > Chordata > Aves > Galliformes > Phasianidae > Gallus > Gallus gallus. The sequence continues at coordinate 146,277,232 of NC_052532.1, forward strand.
ACACCTTCACACAGCCTGGGGCAGAGGAAGCACTCAGCCTGTGAACCTGGCCCTCTCTGGGGTGCAGGACTTCAAGTCTGCATTTACTGCCTCTTGGGAGGGTGCCATCAGGGTGAAGGGTGCCCAGGGTGCCTGGGAAGAAAGACATTCCCCACTTGGTTGCCCTCACTGAACACCTTTCCTAGAAACATGGTGCAAAAGAGAGAAGAGAAGGTTGGAGGTCGCGAGCACTCGTCTAGGTGGAGAAGTATGTGACTGTGCCTGCAGTTGGAACACAAGAGTCTTTGGATAGCAAAAGGCAGGGGAGTGAGGAGTGAGCCCAGGCCTTCTGACTCCCTGCTGACTGACCTCAATACAAGGTTTCAGAGTCAAGCACTCGCTGCCTCATGCTCCCCCTCTCCCTCCCGGCCTCATGAGTCTTTAAATTCCTTGCTGCAGAGTGGAGCAGTTTCAAAGCGGGGGTGGAGGATCCTCCACCCAAGGTAGCCTCCAGCCTGGTGGTTAGGGCACTCTCATGGGATGTGGGAGACATGGGTTTGAACCCCTCAGGCTGAGGCGGGAAAGGAACCCAGGCCTCCCACTTCCTCAGCATATACTTTGAATACCAAGGCATTATATAATAAAAGCTATCACCACCTTTTCTTCTTCCTGCTTTGTTTTTAAAAGACTGATCTGTGTGGAGTCTTTTGAAAGAAAGGGCGTAGGTACCAATCTCCAGGAGAAGATTTCAGACAATGGATCCCAAGCAGACAGGATTGCCTCACTCCAGCCTCAAGGAGCTTTTAGTGCAAGAGAGAATTGCAGATACACCCTTGTCCTCCACTTTTCCTAGTGCTTGAATGTAAGCAGCTGCGTGCTCCCTTCAGGAAGATCCCACTTAATATTGCCAACTCCTTTAAGTTCAACACCGAAGCAACCAATCATCTCCACCATGAACTATGCAGGGAGAGTGAATGCAGCTCATAAACTGCTGGTGGCGAGGGACCTAGAAATTAGGGATTTCAGTGCCTAAACCTCTCACAAATCTAACCCTACTTTCTCTAGTTAAATCCGGTTGTCAAATCCAGACAAAACTACTTGCCCTTTGAGAAAACACTGGGGATGGAGGCTAAATCAAGTAGGATGCATTTGTATAATTGCATAAGCAGGTGAGGCAATTTTAAACTCTAAAATACTAAAATAAACCTCTACAAGAGTCTTAATCATTGCACCCTATGAAGACTCATTCGAAACAGTCAGTCTAGGTAATCAATTCTGATGTAGTTCTTTTGCTGTAAAAGCTCAGCCAGTCAGTCCCAGATGTCTCTTTGATGCAGAGTCACACAAAGATTCAAGTTTCCGTTGCTCTGATCAAGCAAAATGTCCCGTCCTAACTGAAGGGGGGAGAAGTTTCTGCTTCCAGGAGCATGAATGTGTTGCACATGGTGCCTATTAATCAATCAAGCTTGGATTTGCATCAAGTCTTCTAACTTGCACTCAGTGGTGAGATTATACAAATTAAGTTTAAACCTTGAAAAATCTGTGTGTAACCTGTTTTTAAAACACTCAATCGATGGAAATCTATTATTTTCCCCCCATTTTCTAGGCAGAAACCTCACTCTAGAGGGGATGAGGCCAGCTCAGCAGTTGAGTCTTCATGAAAGATTGAAGTCTTCGGCTTATTGCAGCAGATACTGTAAATCAAAGGAGATCAGGCAACCAGAATAAAGAAAGGATGTCACTGTCCTTGCCACAGTTCTGCCAAGAGAGGTCCCCAAAGCAGGGACAAAGACCTCCCTGGAGCCCCTTCGCTCATATTCTCATTATTATTATTGTCAATGGGCTGATCGTCTGCATCTGGTGAGGGTCATTTTCAGCCACTGGTTCCCGTCACTTTTCCCTGTAAGCATTTTTCACTGTTGATTGCTTCTATGTGAGGGAGACCAGCTCTTGTAGGGGAGAATGAGGTTTCCTCTGTTCTTGGAGACAGCTAAGAAAGCTGAAAAACATTAAATAGATTTTTCCCAGAATATCCTGAAAGGCTATTGTACATTTGAGGAAGTCCAACTGCAGTAGAAGTAGCCAGTTACCCTGGACATGGACTGACTGCCCAGATATGATACTGCATGGACACTGCAGGTGTTGTGATGAGATGCTTCTCTGATATCATCAGAAGATGCTCATCACCATGAAATAAAAGAAAGGAGGTATTATGGAGGATCATTTCAATACCTAACACTCTAACACTTGGATAATTGTATTTGTTCATTAAGATAAGGATCATCATTCAGCTTCTCCTACATTTAGGCCAGCCTTCCAGTACATTTGCATTTGCAAGGGAGAGAGCTGCTGTAATGATGGAGAATGAAACTACCACGCATTGCATCATGACTTCTGTGTTAATATCACTTACACATGATAAAATGCAAATAGTATTGACAGTCAGCGCACAACCATGCTTAATCCCTTAAGCCCACACACATACATGTGTTAAAGCTGATCATCTCCCCAGCAGTAAACACAATACATATCAGTGCCTCACTCTGTCCTCCCGAGAACATTCATTCTGCCTGAACCCAAAGATGGTTCAGTTCTATCCCTCAGCCAAGCACATGGGCTGCCACTGTCTCAAAAGGGATATCATTCTTGTAGGTACCCTCACTGACTGCTGCTCACAGAAATATGACGATGCCATGAGACCTTATTGTAAACACCCACATGTTGAATGGGCCCATGTTCTATACAGGCATTCAGAGAGCATGTGTAGTTGCAGTTCACTCTTATTCTACGCTTTGGGTATCAAAAACTCCCTTGCCCCACTTTTGTAGATGCTCAGAATTTGGAGATGAGTGTATCAGCTAAATGGTAGCTAGCATCAAGGCTCAAACTTTTCTTCATTTAGGATTCCTACTGATAGAAGGATACTCACATTTTATTTACACCTTTCCTTTACACTCTTTGAGTGTAAACTAACTAGTCTTAGTTCAGTACTGCTGAAGTATTCATTCTGGAAATTTTCTGTTTTTCAGTGCTAATGGCAAAGCACTGCCTTGGGTTTTAAAGACTGGAAAAAATGCAACAGCCAGTCAGCAGCTTTCCAGAGATACCAAGAAGTTGTGTAGGATGTGGTCCTTGGAGTGGCAGCCACTGGTGAGGCAACCCTGGCGTGAGGTTGGACAGGTCAGGGTCTTCCACAGGCACTTTTCTCCTTTGACTACATAGGTTCTTCTTTCAAGAGGGCTGCTTCAGGAAGCGTGTAGAACTTAGCTTGGTGATGCCTACCAGATGAATCTCACCATGGAGCCAAAGACTTCTAGTATCCAAAGTCTGCTTGGCAGATGAGGGACGTGTCCCAGCGTCTCAGTGTCTCACTAGTCAAGCCTGATGGTCACAGTGCTGTTCAGGGAGTGCCCAGCACTGGATGCAGAGGTGCCCTTTGGATTCCTCTTTGCCCATTCAAGGCCAGCAAATCTATTCCTACTCTCACCTGAAAACACGTCATATTCCCACAGCAGCTGTGAAGTGAAAACTTGCAGAGCAAATATTATTCAGCAATTATTACACTCCCAGTATTTTAGGAGCTGGGAAGAGGAGTATGTGCCAACAGCGCATGTTAGAAAGCAAAGGACCTTCCACCCAGAGTGCAAAGGAACACAAACCCAAGGGAAGCATTTCCTCTGACCCAGCAAGTCAGCCTACCGCAAGGGTTTGAACTGAGGACCTGAAGAGACATTGCCTCCTAATAGCAGCTGAATGCGGGCTCCTCCCAGCTGGACGACGTGCTCAATTTGGGGATTATGCATGTTAGATCCTTGCTCCGATATTTTCACTCGGTCAAAGCCTTGGCTCCGTTCATTCCAGTGAAGTCAAACTTGGGTGAATCAGCCTCCCTCAGACCATCCAGCCTGATTCAAACGCTAGGAATCCAGCCTTTCATTAGTGCAGAATAACTAAAGCAATCTCCAGCAGAGGTATCTGCTTTCATCTCAGCCTTGCAAACATTTTTCTACACAACCAATGATCTGCTGAAGCCTCGGTGTATGCTCTGAATGACTGGATGTGTTAAGGGTGGGCCTGTGCACCTGGGGGGGAGCCTGCACCCCACACACAGGGCACTGAGGCTGTGTCCACACCAGTGCTGCTTCTTCTTGGGGGTAAGGCAGCCTCAGGTTGATTTTAACAGGCCTCGTTCTCTGAGCTTCAGTGGGCACAATGCCTTGGCAAGCTAGTTTTGTTTCCTCAGGGACAATGGGGTTGAGGTGAACTATTCCCATGCTGCAGCCTCTGCAACTTCCTTCTGATCAGAGCAGCATGGCTGAGGCCCAGCTCCAAGCCATCATATCCCAGGCACCAATTTTTTTACCTATCTTTTGTTTAATTCTCTGGACTCATCTCCAGCAAAGACTCACTTGCAGACAAAGAACACTGACACGCTATTTGCCTAAATTCTCATGGATGAGAAAATTAACACCCCCCTCTCCTTTTTCTTTTTCTTTTTTTTTTCTTTTTTCTTTTTTTCTTTCTTTTTTTTTTTTTTTTTTTTTTTTTGTTGCCATGGTCACAGGAAAGGAATTAAAGCATCAAAGCCTTCCATTTCCTGATGATGGATTAAGGAAATTAATAATTTGTCTTATAAAAAGGCAGGTTGTGTCTCTGCAATTAATGTTAGAGGGCCCTTCATGAGGGGAATTTCAGCCTCCTGGGCGGAGAAGGCTAACGCATTGCTTATTTGCCAGATTAGAAGTATAGGGCTGCTATGGGGGTCTGTGCTGTACCTCCTGCTTTCATAAGTCACTACGGATAGGATTTGGCTGCCTAGGCAGTGGTTTCTTTGGGGCACAGGATTAAAAATTCAAGCTCCCCTATAAATTAAGCCTTCTTCTTTATCCATTCCTTTATGCTCCATCCGTGATCTCTCAGGATTTTTCCACTGCAGGATGAGGAAGTGAAAACTTGGGGAAAAAAATTACTCACTCGTAATTGACTTTGATATGTTGCTGCTTGCTCCTTACGCTGCTTTTCTGGCTCCCTACTGGGGAAGATGTCGTTTGTGTGTGAGCTCTTTCCAAAGGTTGTCTGCACACGGGGACACATTCCCCAGGGGCTGCAAGCTTTGCTGTGGGTGCTTCACCTGCCCCAGCACTGGGCACAATGATGCCATCCCACAGAGATGCGGTGACACCAAACCTGGGCTTCGTTTCACAGCTTCATCTCTGCAGGTTTCCCCAAGAACTACCCTGGCTGCAGCTCCTTCAGGGAGCAGCTGAGTTCTCTCTTTGCCCTGCCTTTGGGGCTGCTCATACTTGCAGGACACAGACAGGAGGAAGATATAGTACCCTGTCCACTTCTGTTCTAGTCAATTCTTTCCTTTGCTTCACCTTTTCTCCACCGTTTCCATTGTCTTCCTAAATGATGGCAGAAAATACAGTTCTCAGTTCCAGCCTTTGCCTTCACAATTAGGAGAGGATGAAAGGCCTCACCAAAACAGGGAGATTTAGATCTTGAGGCTCAGCATGTACGCGTCCCATCATCCCAGACATCGCTACAGCAGAGAGGTGCTGCTCTGACCTCCCTCAGCCAGGAGCCACATCTCTAATGAAAGAACCTAGCAAGCCACGCTAACTCTGTGTTAAATGTCTCCTTTCATATTTCCTCCTGCTGCATTCAGGTAATGTGACCCTTTTAATTGCTGGAGCCCTCTTTCTTTTTCCTGAAAGAGGGTGTCTTAATGTTTCCATTGAAAGCCATGGAATTAAATTGCTGTGAGATAGTACCTGGTGAGTTAGCTCAACGCCGTGTTTGTGCTGTGGAGCTGTGGCCTATACTGACCTCTTGGCTTGTCCCTTTGATGCAGTGTCTCAGGCGCTGTGCCTGCCTACCTTCCTGTGGGAAGCATAGGAACTTGTTTGTCACTGTTCCCTACCCTGAAATGACACAAGGAAGGAAAGGGTTTTTTCTCCTTTCCCTTTGATCTGCTTTTCGATGGTCCCTTTCCTCTCCAGATGAAAAACTGCCAGGACCTCTTCTTGGAAAAGCTGAGTGCAATTGAGAATCTCGACTGGAGCTTGCATACCCGCCATATTTCTGTGAACTACATTGTGTTGTTCTCCCATTGACTACATCCAGATCACGCTCAGATGGGATATCTCTCTTGAAGACAGTACCGCAGTCAGGAAGGCTCCTTTAGTTGATTGAAAGATACAAAACCCTCATTCCCAGACAGATGGGCCTATAATTAAGAGCTTTAAAATCAATGTTGTAACTCCATGACGGACGCTTCTTTAGCACTGAATGTGCTAAAAGTGGTACTTCTCTCAGACGCTGAGTTTAGAGCCCTTAAATTTTCAGTTGCTGGAGACAGAAACCATATTTACCTCTATATTTGTGTGGTGATGATGAGTATTGGTCATATTGGTGTTACAGCAGCACTCTTCTGTGAAAATACATGGATTTGAAAACACATGGAATCCTATAAAGTCTGAAAAATGAAAATGTTTCAGGAGGTGTACCTCAGGTATGTCTATACACTGATTGGGCTCACCTGAGAGTGTTTCATTGTCTCCCAATGAATTTATTTTCCTTTGGTCAGTGGGTCACAACACATGAGGTTTAGAACAGGCCCTGGAGGAGTCTATCCACTCCACAGTTAGCCTTTGAGGACTCAGAAACGCTGGTGCCATCTTCCCCATCACATCTTATCTCCCTTGCTGTGTTCAGGAACTAAATTGGTAGCCCAGGCAGCAGCTCATCCCTCAGAACCTTCACAGCAATACCTCGCTCTTTTGGGCCAGCCTGCAGCAAGTCAGGATCGCATTATACTGTCAATCTTTATTCTCTCTGTATTTGACACCGGAAGGTTATAATGCTTGTCATAATCTCTCCTTACACTGTTGTGACTGTCAAAATGCTGATGGCCATGTGCTGATGTATCTTGGCATTCAATATGAGTGTGGAGAGAAGAAGGGTTATCAGCCAAAGGAGAGGAGCGGAAAAGGAGACATCGTGCAAAAAGCAACGCCACAGTTTACCTTGTATCAACGTAAGGAATTAAATCTACACATGAATTCCTCTTAATTGCAATGCCCACCTTCCAGTCTAGAGGGAGATGAAATAAAAATTGAATAAGTCTCAGCCATCTTCCCATTTCCGTTCTCCTAGATTCTAGAGACCCAACACAGGTCCTCAAGGGAGCTTTACAAATGTCCTCTTCACCATGACAGTCCTGCTATGAGCACCATGTGTTTTCGAGGGGATACAGAGTATGCTTTGTGCCACATGATTTTTTGTTGCTTTCTTTTATGCTTTCTTTCAAAGACTTCTGTGTGAATATTTCCGAGTTGTGTCAGACTTCTTCACGTGCCGGGGGAAGTTGGAATTGGAAACTTCAGTCACGGTGAGAAACCACTTGTTTTTGATTCCATAGATGCTGCCGATGGAACATACAATCATAGTCGTGCATGTATGCCCACATAGATCCGGTAATCCATTTCCAGTGGCATACACATTATCTTTTTGGAAGCCTGTGGAAAACCAGGGGAGTTCATGCTGCTTAATTTTCACTGTACTTTTTTATCTTGTGGAAAACTCATTAAGAGATGGGTTTCTTCTTCACATAACGCATCTATCAGGAATCTGAAACCTGTGCTGCCAGAGTTCAAGGAGCATTTGGACACTGCTCTCAGACATAGGGGTTGGATTTGGGGTAGTGCTGTGTGGAGCCTGGAGCTGGACTCCATGATCCTTGTGGGTCCCTTCCAACTTGGGATATTCTGTGCATCTATGATTCTATGATTTATGTAACTACCAATTGCCAGATAAGGACACCTAGCAGCATCACATGGGGCTGGCTGATAGGACACATGGCTGCAGGAGGCTTGAGGATCAGCTGAGAGCAAGGGGGCCACTCTACTGCGTACGGAGTAGCACAAGACACCTAGACATACAGACGCACATTGCTCTGGAGATCTAGTGACAGGGGACTTTTTTTTTGTCAAAGACAAAGGAGGAATGCAAGCAAGGAAGCCGCCAAAGTTCATCTGCATAAGATTTCAGTGTAAATACTAGAAATTATTTGACCGCATAAAAAGGAATTCAGACTAGATGGCAAAAACTAGCTGGTATACGTAGAAAGAATGAATATTTCAAGTTTGTGGAGACAAGCAATGGAAAAAGTAAAGAAAAAATAGCAAATCCACAAAATACCCAAAACAGAGTTGTACCTTGATTAAATAGAATAAATGTACTGGAGGGGAAAATATGCAATTTCCTGCTCAATTTACTCCCAAGAAGTTAGCTGGCAAAATAATGGCAAAAACTAGAGCACTTCTGGAAGAACACGTACTGTGGCACATGGGATGTCACCAGACAGGCACGTTTGGCTTTCAGAAGCAAAACCAACAGGCTGGAGAGCCCATTTCCTTTCTGGTACAGTGGCATCATGAAGGAAATTATCAGAAATTTTCCAGTTTTGCAATGGCTTAAGACAAACCCTAAAACCAAACACAAGGTAGAACCCCTGCTGATGGTACCCAGGTGAGGACCGCTGCTAAGGCAGACCCCAAATTTCACCATGCTGCTGAAACCACTGTGTCTGTGGGAATGCAGTGGCGTCAGCAGGAGCAGATCATCCAAGATGGGAGATGTGCAAAGTAAAATAATTGAAGAAGATGCAGGAACACGTTACCATCTGAGGGGAGCGGATGTTTGAGACAGAGCAGCAGGACGGGGCACATCCCAAGACCCTACTGCTTCAGGAAAAGTAAAGAAAAATCACTCTTGAAGGATGGGAGGTGAAATAAAAATATGCACGCTGCGGACACAGATAGTGCTGCAGACTGTGAGACTGGGATAGCCAGTTTAGAAATATTCATCTTGCGCAAGATGGATAGAAATATAATCTGGTTAACACCCTGGGTAGTGGGGAGAGACTGAAGATGAAGCTGGATATGGGATCATCACACAGCGGCTGTCATCCTGCTTTGGCAGTATTAAAAAATCCCTCGGTGTCATTGTGCTAATGCAGACATCAGCATGGCTAGAGATTTAAAACTCCAGAAAGATGGAAAAAAAGCTGGGACTGGGTCAGGATATCTGCATATTATCACAGGGGGATAGCCCCAGCACTGTGACAACAGAAGAAAACAGTGACATTTAGCTAGACCAAAGATGCCCTCTCTGCCCAGCACCTGAGTGTGTGTCCCAGTTAAAACCAGGCTCGGCCTACACTGTGGCGCCTCTTGGAGGAGTTTTGCCACTCCAGGCAACTTCGTTGAGGTGAAGATTCGGGCATGTGCCTCTTTACAGACCTTGGGTAGACACCTGAAGTCAGGCAGCATGAATAGGGGCCCAGCTATGTGAAGTATTTGAGGAGAGGATTGCCGAATCCTGAGCAACGTGAGTCACCCTTTCACACTTGGCACTCTCGGTCCCACCACAAGAGCGTGCTTCAGCACATAGCAGAGAGGCTTTCATGTCTCAGGTTATGGCAGATGGTTTCAAAAGTCTGTCACGGATATTATCTCAATTTCTATATAGCAATTTCTGGCCACACCAAAGTGGTTGGTTTTCAAAATGGTTATGGTAATAATTTACCGGGTTACTAATTAGTCTATTAATTTTGAAATGGTTCAGAACAAGGTTGAAAAATGATGATTCATATGTATTGTTTATCAAGAATGATTTCAGAGAGGACAACTACTTATTACAAGTATATCACATTATGAAATCAGCAGCAGCAGAAGAAATGAAAAACCACAGAAAATAATTTAAAAAAAAATGGGGAACACTTAATCTACCAGCATAACAGACCACATTATATGTTCAGAAAATTAATATGAATGATATGAAAACAAAATATATCCCTAGCATTCATGAAGCGTTGTAAGAAGTAGTAAGCTTATGCCTCTCATCTTCTGTGCTTACCCTCAATTATGTTTCTTTTGTCTCCTGGTGCATGATTATATACAACCGCCTTAAAAGAAAAGGTCACGTCCCCTGTTAGTCGCCAGTCCTGGTGTAGTGCTCTGCTGTAGCGCCAGTTCTCCCTCCAATTCCTTAAGTGATTACAGTCCACCCTTTCAGAGTCAAATTCATGGACAACCTCCAGGAATTAGGGCCATGGGAAGACTTTGGTGTTAGGCCCAATGAAGGGTGGGGGTGGTGATGCTGGAAAGCTGATGATGGCTGTTTTATCGACCGCTGTACTCGTGACAATAAAGGCTCCTCACTGTGTTCACTGGGGAAAATGCTATTATTCAGAGTAAATACTATTATTTATTATTATGCAATATATGGCAGGCTAATACTAAAAATACTACATATGACAGTATATAATGCAATCTAATACCAAGTACTATTTTTGATGAAACAGCTTCTCCAATGCAGAGGAAAGCCAAGAGAGCATATGTTAACAGACCTGGTAAATGTAGGGTTTTTTTAGCAATTCAGAACAAAACTCTTTGGAACAAGGGGAAAGTTCACTTCTGGTTTCCAAGGGGCTCCAGTCCAAGCAGCAAGATGATGAACTTTTAGACATAGTAAATGGAACAACAACTGCTTGAAGTTTTGTGATTTGGCTGTGGACCGGCCACCACTATGGACACGCTGAGAAGAGATGAGCAGCACTTGTCCAGCTTGTACCATGAGCAAGTGGCCCATCGCAGGCCGTGGGAAGGCTGCTTATAAAGTGCTGACCTCCCTGTGCCCGTGGTGCTTCTTCAAGGTGCCCAGAAAGCCATCTTTAACAGCTGTTGACTTCTGCTGGGAAGTGGTGCTATGGCAAAGGCATCGGAGGGCTCTGCTTGGGTAAGCTGAATGTCGCTGAATGCACCTCTGGTGTGCACTGCCCCTGCTGCTCAGAGGTTGCTGTCTGTGCTGCAAGGGGTAGCACAAAACCCAGGTGAAGGAGCCTGACTCCCAGGCCCAGTTTCCCAGCCCTGTAAGCACAGTCTAATTTACATTCCTCCTGAGTTAGTAAGCTCCAGCTCAGCCTTGAATCCTTCTTGAAAATCCTGGACAGATTCATTTTCCCCCTGAAGAAGCTCCTCATAAACTCTGGCTCACCCCACATACATACATTTCATTTTAATTAAAAAATACCTTGCTGGCATGACAAGCTATACAAGTTTTGCTAAAATATTAAATAATTTTTAAAAAGACCTCAGAACCCTCAGGACTCTGTCATAGAGAGATACAATACATCAAACATCTGTCCAGAGCAGAACTGAGGATAGTCACAGCATTTGGAGTTATAACTTCTTCCCATTCATCATTGTGACTCGTTTCTGATGTGGAGGCAGGTTCCTTTCCAGCACGATTGCAAGCCATCCTTTTCTTTTCTCCCATAGCTGTGCATAGGTATTCCTCAACGTTTTTTTTTTTCTTTACCAGAGTCTTCTACTACTTTTAAATTATTATTATTACTATTTATTTATTTTTAGAAAACCTCTTCCTCACATTTCCACCCACTTTGGGCATAGAAATAGGATGCATTTCTCCATTTCGATTCTCCCCCTATCACATTAGTTGCTCAGTGATTTCTTTTCAGTTCTGCACTCTGCTTTGCCTCTTCCAATTTCCACTCCTAGTTTACAGTCATTGATTCTTTATATGCTGAGGATCTGCTCTAGGCTGGCACATTTCACCCTGTGAAGCTATCCATTAGCCTCAAAGCGCAATTTAAAGCTCTTCAGCAAGTCCATCTTTGGGGCTGTAAGACAGCTGTCACAGTGACCTGTATATAGTTTTGATTTTTGGTTAGGCAACGAGCTTTTGCTCCACATACACCCTTCCTGTCCCAGAGCAGGAGGAGGAGGTATAGCTCACAGAAACCCGTGCAAAGTGTCGGGAGCTGTGTAAGCAAACCCCTGGGAAATTCAGAACAATGAGGTGGAGCACAGGTACCGCCTCTGGTATGCGGTCAGGCAACTCCAGCTGCTGGGGTTCTTAGCCAGCATCTTTTTTGGGTGTTGGGAACGAGCGAGAGCAAGCATACCATAATACAACACAACAGAGGGACACTTCACAGGAACACAGTTCATAAGTTTTGTTGAGTGTTGATGTTGTCATGCGTTGGTGTTGTCATGCGTTGGATTATCGGTTTCGGTGATCCTCTGCTGCTGAACCCAAATTTGGCTGGCCACGTATGGCAGCTGCTGGTGTGCTGGACACACAGGGCTGAAACAGGAGAAGCACAGTTGTGTCAGTGCACACTCCACTTGAGTGACACAGTGGTACCTCTCAGCCCAGCTCTGAGCTATGCCACTCTCTCCTCCACCAGTGCCTTATCCTGTGTTTGCATAAGGATATCCCTGCCGAGCTCAGCTCAAAGCTTAGACATTCCTGGAGATGTCACAGTCACAGAATTGCAGAAGTTGGAAGGGACCTCAAGAAATCACCAAGTCCAACCCCCCTGCTAAAGCAGGTACCACAATAGGTCACACAGGTAGGCATCCAGATGGGTCTTGAATATCTCCACAGAGAGAGACTCCACAGTCTCTCTGGACAACCCATTCCAGTGCTCTGTCACCCTTACTGTAAAGAAGTTCTTCTGCATGTTAGTACGGAACTTCCTATGTTCAAGTTTTAGGCCATTACTCCTTGTCCTTTCTCTACACACCGCAGAGAAGAGCCTGGCCTCATCCATTTGCCTCCTACCTCCCTTTAGATATTTGCAAACATTTATCAGATCTCCTCTCAGTCTTCTTTTCCCCAGGCCGAACAGACCCAGGTTACTCAGCCTTTCCTCATACAGAAGGTGCTCCAGGCCCTTTATCATCTTTGTGGCCCTCCGCTGGACTCCTTTTAGGAGATCCCTGTCTTTTTGAACTTGGGAGCCCAGAACTGGACACAGTAATCTAAATGTGCCCTCACCAGAGCAGACTAGGGAGGAAGATCACCTTCCTTGACCTGCTGGCCACACTCTTTTTAATGTCCTCAGCAAACTTATTCTGATAGCAGGGTTGATGTATGTTCTTAACTATTATTTTAATTCCTTTTGGAAGTTGTCTTGCAGTGACAGGAGTGCATTACTTGGCTCTACAAATTCCTTTGCTCTTCGCCTACATACTTAATTTCAAGAGCAAGTCAGCCACGCAGCAGAGGCATTCTACCTCTGAGCCATTTTGCTGAAGTTTCCAAAAGTGTGGTCTAATAGATTTAATATTTAGAGTTATTTGTACAGCATTTAATACTTAAATGTTACCCATATAGCAATTAGCATGGTATGCAGTAGTTCAGCAAAACAAAGTACAGCTAGACTGCTTAGAGGAGGAAAGGCAGCAAAGCAAAGTCACCAATGTCACCTCATTTCTCACGTGTCTTTACAGTGGAAAAAAATGAAAAAGTAGTTACAGGTAAAGGTAGCCTTATGCACTGTCTGAAATTGTGACCAGCCCTCTATATGTTCAAGAAGGCAGTAAGAAATTGCACCGTGGCATAGCCATGACCATCTTCTGTCCCCAGACCTCAGCTGATCCTGATACCTCACCTAGTGGCTGGCAACCCTACCTGTGCCAGGGGGGCTGATATTTGAAGATCCTTGCGGTCCCTTCCAACCCAAGCCATTCTATGATTCTATGATTCTGGGCATCCCTCACCCCTTGGCCCTCTTTGGTGCCCTAGGTCATGTCCCTGGAGCATTTTGGTGCCCAATGAGGAGGTGGGCACATCCCTGCCAGCTCAGCACCTCACAGTGGCTGACCACAAGCTGACTGGATGCACTCAGCCTCCACATGGCCTGCCCAGCCACGTCCCATGTCTCTATCTGGCTCCTCCATAAAGGCCTCTGCAGTTTCCCTGTACAAAAAGTCTCCTTGTGTTTGGGTAATTGAGGAACACAATTATTATTTTCTTTTTAGCTAATGTAGCACGACTCTCAATGCTCATGCCATTCATATTAATAGTAGCCCATTTTTTAATCCTCTCTTCCTTGCCTCAGTGGTATCTGTGGCTTAAGGACCCACACATTAATTATAGTTTGTGTAATAAAGTATTTCCTTTAGAAACAACTCCTTAATTTATACAGCAGAAATTGTCTACAAGGTATCATTTCATTTACCTCACCTATTGTTCATTTCTTCTCAAAACCAGTGTCCCAGTTTTTTCAATCTATTTGCAACAAGCTTCCATCCTCTCCCTTCATACCTGATTTGAAGCCAAGGGTGAGCCCTGTGCACATCCACTCCATGCTGTGCTTCCAAGGCACAGTTTCAGCATTATTTCCTGAACAGTCCTGAAGTCAGCTCTCATTTGTTGGTGCCATTTCTTTGCACTGCTGGAATCCAGGCAGTCTCTTGGTAAGATGGTGATGGTCACATCTCACAGCTGACAAAAGAAAGCACATGCCTACTGCTTTTTTCTAAGGGAAGTGCAAAGAATTTGCCTTGTTTCCAGCTTTACGTTCCTGTTCTGAGACCTTCCCAGAGTTACTCTGATGTTGATGAAGTAGAATCTACTGAGAGGAACTGATCCATTCTTTAGGTCCAGAACTTCAGTGCTGTGCCTGTGGTAATCCCCTCACCATGCTGTATGGGCTTGGTGGGCATAAACACCACGTGGCAGAACAGCTAGTTCTGCTGCCCCTATAAACAATAGCAACAATCTGACATTGTTTCCTTCTTCTGTGGTGTGATTTTCATTCTTTTACCTTTTAATGTCAGTATTTTCAGTTAAATCAATTTTTCACAGAATAGCCATAGAAATACGTTGATCCCTCAGGTATTTAAGCTGTGATGCTCCCATCCAGATGTGATTTTCAAAAATGAAATCTGAGGCAACTTAGCGTTGATTTCAGGGGGGTCTCTTAGCTTCTGAGAAGTTTGATGTGTATGATGCTGTGTGTGCATAGATGTGCATTTGTATCATGACAGCACTGAGGATGCCTTATGAATCTCCTTATGGATCCAAGTTCATAGGGTGTTCTGTGTAGAAAAAAATTAAGAACCTTGTGTCATGGAATCACGAAGGCTGGAAAAGACCATAACCATCAACTCATTCTCACCATGCCCACTAAACATGTCCCTCCACACCACATCTACACATTTCTTGAATGCCTCCAAGGACAGTGACTCCACCACCTCCAAGGACAGCCTGTTCCAATACCTGACCACTCTTTCTGAAAAGAAATTCTTCCTAATATCCAACCTGAACCTTCCCTGGCACAACTTAAAGCCATTCCCTCTTGTCCTATCTCTGTTACCTGGGAGAAGAGGTTGACCCCCACCTTGCCATAACCTCCGTTCAGGTCATTGTAGAGAGCAATAATGTCTCCCTCAAGCCTCCTCTTCTCCAGACTAAGCAGTCCCAGTTCCTTCAGCCACTCCCCATAAGGCTCGTGCCTCAGCCCCTTCACAGCTTTGTTGCCCTTCTCTGGACATGCTTCAGGACCTTTTTTATCCTTCTTGTAGTGAGGGACCCAAAACTGAACACAGTGCTTGAGATATGGTCTCACCAGCACCAAGTACAGAGGGGTGATCACCTCTATAGTCCCTCCCTTAGAAATCATTTTATTCATAGATACAGTTTCAGGAGCTCCTTGCCCACCTGCAAATAGGTAAATCCATAAGGAAGCAGGTGCTAGGGCTTGGTGTGCTGGGGGTGCTGCACTTGGATGTGTTTGGCTGAGGCTCCTTGCACTGAGCTGGATGTATAATGGCCTCCAGTTCTTATGCACAGCATCTAATTTGTGGATTTAAAGTCCGTAAGTGCTCATTGCCATGATGGATCCTAACAGCTTTAAAGGCAGTTTTCAGCACCAACGTGGGTAAAGATATTCATTTAAAATTAGTCTGAATGCAGGCATTTCGCTCCAGCTGCATCAGGCCATCAGCGCTGCCCACTGTAATGATGGGGATGCATCACACTCTCTCCCGTTCCCAGGTGAGGGTTCTTGTGGGACAAATAGAGGCAACACACACACATTCCTCCCACTGCACTGACAGCCCTCAGCTGAAAAAAGAGCAGAATGAGGTTTCTGGCTGCCTCCTGTGGGCTACAGGGTTACGGCGTGAGAGCTCTGCCTGTGTAACCCCAAACAGCTGCATTTTGTGAGCCTGCTCCTGCTCACCACGCCATACCTGGGTACTGCAGAGAGAGAAAACTTCCATCAGGGGTCTCTGGCTAGCAGATGATCTTCACACACTGTGCATGTGATGCGTAGGAGAGTCTCAAGGCAGGTTTGAGCCTTTCCCTCTCCGCTGTGATGAGGGGTGTGCTGGCAGGTTAAAGTGAGCACTGCCTGGGAACAAAACTGCAAGCAGTGACTGCAGAGAGGCTGCCCTGGAGACAGGGACAACGGAGCTGAGCGACTTGCTGCCCGATAAGCAGCAGAAGCTCTCATAGCGGCGTAGTGTGAGTCTGGGGAAGTGGGAACCTCACTTCTACCCAGGGAGCTTATTTCAGCTTTTAATCATAGAATCATAGAATGGCCTGGGTTGAAAAGGACCACAATGATCACTGAGTTTCAACCCCCCTGCTACGTGCAGGGTCGCCAACCACTAGATCAGTCTGCCCAGAGCCACAGCCAGCCTGGCCTTGAATGCCTCCACAGATGGGGCACCCACAACCTCCTTGGGCAACCTGTTCCAGTGTGTCACCACTGAAATGATGAAGTCACTTCATAGGAAATCACTGGTGAAAAACTTCCTTCCAATATCTAACCTAAACCTCCCCTGCCTCAGATTAAGACCATTCCCCTTTGTCCTATCACTATCCACCCTCATAAACAGCCATTCCCCCTCCTGTTTATATGCTCCCTTCAAGTACTGGAAAGTCGCAATAAGGTCTCCCTGGAGTCTTCTCCAAGCTAAACAAGTCCAGTTCCCTCAACCTTTCCTCATAGGAGAGGTGCTCCAGCCCTCTGATCATCTTAGTGGCCCTCCTCTGGACCCACTCCAAGAGCTCCATGTCCTTCCTGTACTGGGGGTCCCAGGCCTGGACGCAGTACTCCAGATGGGGCCTCACAACATCTGGGCTACATGGACAAATTATGTATAATGTATATAGTATATTTAATGAGTACTCCTGTTACTGGGGTACCTGTGACAGAAAGTAGGCACATTCGGGCACATTCGACAGGTTTGTTGCATATATTGCACTGGTCAACACTGCCTTCCCATAGATGCACACTGTATAGTCCCTGTACACGAGGCTGCTTTGGTGCTGCGTGCTGTCAGTCAGGCAGTCTGTCAGGGTGTGCAGCTCTCAGCACGGAGCTGCTTCCACCAAGCACTTCATGTGCGTGAGGATTTTTTCCAATCCCGCTTTGGGTCATAGGACAACGGTTATGCATCCTCTCCCCAAACAAGTGCCAGCAAAACCTTTATGCTCTGCCCCAACACGGGCTATTCTGTGTATAATACCTTTTATTAAAGAAATATTTTGGAACAATCGCAGAGAGTTTTTAATAACGTTATTGGCACTACAGCCTTCTGCCTCCGAAGCCAGATGTCTCGGGGCTCTGTAAACACCAGCAGCACTTTCTTCATGTCAGTAGCCTTCTTGGCTTCAACTCTGTGCAGAACCTGTAGCAAAACTGAGCGCTGCTGAACCACATGAATGTCTTTTTCCCCACTTTAAAACATTTCACCGCACAGCATACTGTCATAATTTTAGGTTGTAAGAAAGCTCAGGAATTTCCAGGATGACAGGAAAGCTGAAATTCCCCCTGTCTCGATGCACGTAGGTGTAGGTGCATGCAGTGAGGCCATGGGCAGCCCACTGGAACATCATGGGTACTGCCACTGCCACCACCACTGCTGCACCTTCTGGTGCTGAGCAAAAAGCCCCTAGTCCCCACATGCTTTTGCCTTGGTCCCTTCTGGGGCAGGGCCAAGAGCAGGACCAAGAATGAGGAATGACTTAGAGCTTCCTTCTGTGGCTGCAGGCAGTGCTGCATTTTAGCAGGATATACGCTTTGGGATATCTTCACCCCTTCACTCACTACACCGTGAGGGAGAAAGCATTTTGCATCCCTACATCCTACATCCTACATCCTATAGGCCTGCATTCCACATCCCATACATTATATTCTGTAACCCACATCCAGCATTCAATGTCCTGCATCCCATGTCCTGCGTCCCATGTCCTGTACCCCATGTCCTGCATCCCATGTGCCATGTCCTGCATCCCCCCTCCCATATCATAGAATCATAGAATGGCTTGGTTTGGAAGGGACCTCAATGATCATCTAGTTCCAACCTCCTGCCATGGGCAGGGTTGCCAACCACTAGATCAGTCTGCCCAAGAACCAATCAGGCCTGGCCTTGAGCACCTCCAGGGTTGGGGCATCCACAGCTTCTCTGGACATATGCTGTGTCCTGCATCTCACTTTCTGCACCTCATGTGTCATGTCCTGCATGAAACATCCAGCATCCCACATCCTACAACCCATATCCCATATGCTGCATCCTGCACCCCCCATCCTGCACCCCACATCCAGCATGAGACCTGGCGGAGGGAGGAGCAGGAACCCTGCTGAGTGCTGGGAAAATTAGAGAGGTCTCAGTTTGCTCTAATAACAGGCTGCCCTGCATGCTCAGCTCAGTCCCAAAGTGCTGTCATTGATGTCAACAAGGGAAAGACGTGGCATGAGCCGAGTGCCCGGCTTTGTGCTGGCTCTGGGAACACCAACCACCGCTGTGCCCGGGGACGGGATAGCACAGCATCCCTGGGGTGTGCCACCCTGAGAGCTACTGAGGGCCATGCCAGCCCCCAGACTCCATCCTGCTTACAGGCTCAGCAGAGGGAAACGTGCCCACATCCCTGCGTCGAGCGCCGGTGCCCTGGTGGGGAGCTGGGAGGCAACCACCCAGGTCTGGGGGGAGCAGGGCGTGCGGGATGCTGCATCACAAAGCAGAAAGGTGACTGCAGCCCAACGGCTTTAGCCGGAGCATCCTGAAATTCTCCTTTGGGGAAATAGAAACAGTGTCGGCTTGAGAGCCTCCCTAAAAGTGTCAATAATTTCCATACGCAAAGAATTTACTTGAGCCCGGGATGTCAGGGTAAAGGGATCCGACGGCAGTAAGTAGGACCACTTTGCTGCTGTTCACAAATTCGCATGCATTTATTCTGCTGAAAATTTGATATAGGGCATTTTTTGTATTCCCATTTATCGCTTGCCAAGAAATAATTAAGAATAGGAGCTAGAAGATTAATTTTAAATAAAAAATCTTCTCAAATGAAAATGTCAGGTCATAAAAATTCCTTTTAAATCATAACAGCATATAAATCTTTGAAATTAACCATGTAATTACAATGTCTATCAACTTTTACCTTGAGCTTTGAGCCTCTCTTTTTAATCTCCCATTCTTTTTTAATGAATAGCTATTTTGAAATTAAAAAGTACTGTTCATTACACATGCCCCACTATAATAGGGTTTTTATCATATTTGCTCTATTTAAAAATACTTGCTACTTTGTAATTATTCACACGCCGATCCCTTCCTATATTGAGTAGAAAATAAAAAATGAAATAGAAGTCAAAGGTGCTTTAGAGCTGAATGATTTACACAATTCATTAAGGACGGTGATTTTTCAGTTAGCATCAGATTAAATGGTTACTTACTCTCAAATAGCCCTTGGGGAGTTGAATTGCTGGGTAGCAAACAGATTAAAGTTTGCATTGAAAGAAAAATTGAATTCAGAGGTAATCAATAGCATAATAGGGGCAGTGAGTGGTGCCTGCTGCCTGAAATGAAATTACCATATTTTTAATCTTAATTTTCCACTCTGTTTATCTGACAGTGTGGATGTGCAATCCAAACAGATAATGAGAGAGTGGGATATTGACACTGCTGTCCTCTGGAGTGCTTGTTTTCAGTGATTAAATGCTGTGATCTGTGATTACTTTGTGCGGGGATGTCAGAGCTGCTGGCCAGCACTATGGCACAGGCACCAGCTCAGCAGCTGTAGCTCTCCGGTCTCTCAGGTCCTAATGTCTGAAATTCATTTTCTGCTGGCTATATGGGGAGGGGGGGGGGGGGGGAAGATTGCCAGTTTATGTATATACTTCTGCTGCACAAATTACAATAATTAATCCCATTACTACTGTTGTCCTGATTCAAAACCATTTAATTAGATCAATATGCGGCACCCCCCTCTGTAAGTGCTCCGTTAACGACCACCGAACTTGGGAGCGGTGGTGAGACGTGAGCTGCGCTGTGCGGCCCGACCAGCAAAGTTTGGAGGAGCAGAGAATTACCCGTGCGGCAGGAGGGGATGGATAATAGAGAGCGCGGCCGGATCCGAGAGCCAGCACAGCCAGTTGGTGCGGATATATGGAAATCTGAAATGTAAATAATGCCCATTGTCAGTACGACATCCACAGTCTTTTAAAATGCAAATGTAATGATAGAGATGTTTTTTTGGGAAAAAAAAAAAAAAAAAACATAGGAGGATTTGGGAACAAAACGCTGTTTAAGAATCATAATGCATTTCCATAGCTAACGCAACTGGGACGCAGAAAAATACAGTGATGCAACGTCCTCCTGACAAACATCCTGGAAGATTACTTCATTCCGGAGAATGGGAAATCTCAGAATATTCTTGGTGTTTGTTGCTTAGCCCGAACGCGGCAGGGGTCATTTGCATTTTGATTAGAGCCGGCAAGATGGCATGTCCGGTATCAGGGCCTGATCCTGCCTGATAATGGGATTACCGGATGTATAGCAGGGCCATTGGTGCACCTCACCCCGCGGGGACGGGGCCCTGGGAACAGCCTTTGGGAAGGGCTTGGTGGTGCACATGTCTATGTGGTAGATGTGAGGATGGTGTGAAGCCGAGCATGCCAGGCCCTGGCGGTGTGATCATAGGTGACAACTATAGGGTTCCCCAGGGATTAGCATCTCTATGCAGTACAGTTTCCGCCTTTGATTACAATTAGGATTGGGCTGCTGGCTTGTTTAACATCACTGATGGAACACTCTCCTTGCGCACCTTCCCAAGACTTTGCATTGAGGATTACTTTGGTCTCATGAAAGAGGTCAGTATTTTCACCAGTCATTATCTACTTACCTATTTTTACCTATTTTTGGCCTTTTTTTTTTTTAATATCCTTTTAGTGCAATACAAGCAGAAGGCAAGGTTTTATTTTCACAAGAACCAGGTTCCCACAGTTCCCCCTGCAGTCAGTGCAATGTAAAGAGCTGTTGGAACTCCCAACTGCAGGTCCGACTCTATGCATATCTGCATCTTCATTGGGTCCATTTCTTCACCTACAGTGTTACAGAGGAAACACCTCTTAGAGGGGTGTTCAAAAATGCCTAGAGGTCAGATTTTCCCTTCCTCACATATGTGGATGCATGCATGCGCGCATAGATGAATGGCAGATTGATTTTCAGGGATGAATCCTGCAGTCCACAAACACTGCACCTTCATGGCTATTTCTTCACGTTGGAGTAGAGCTATCATGCATGAGCTGGTGTACAGCTGTTGCCTGATCAGGTCTCACTGAACACAACTCCGCCCTTCCTCTTAAAACTAATTCAAATAGATCTAATAACATGATGCTTCGGTCCTAATTTTACGTTCCCTCTCTTTTGGACTGGGTTTGGATGCTCAGGCAGAAATAACACAAAAGAGCATCTTTACCTAGTGAAACAAAATCCCAGCAGCTCTGTAAGATCAAATCCCTGAAGGTTCAGACAATATGTCCTGTGTTACCTATAGGGAGCAAAAATAGCAAAACAACCGCTCCAAGAATTACTAAAGTGGAAGTTGCCACAGGAATAATGCCCGCCTCCATTAAAAGCTTAAATTTGATAACAGGAATATCTCTGCATACAAAATACATTTCAGATCTCAATTTGTAATTGATGTTGTGTGATTTCCTCTATTGCCTGACTTAAAAGACCTATCACGTTTTTGGGATCTTGTTTCTACTCTCAGGGAAACTGATAGTAGAAGGCACTCCAGAAGGAAAAGAGAGAGGCTGGTAAGTCAAGAAAGATGTTGACAACCCCTCCACCAGAAATGGGGGCTACATTTTACACCGCATAATGCCCAGAGGCGCTAATCCTGAATAGCCCAGCGGAGTTTCTACATGTGGTAAGAATTTAGAAATTGATACAAAGAAATATAACATAGCAGCTCACAGCTCAGTGCATGCTAACAGAAAGATCTGCAAGCACTTGTTAACCCCAACAAATAGTTTTATTTAAGTAAATCATGATCGGTGAAGTATCTTACGTGATGGTCTTCTTGTTCCCTTGTTTCATACTCATGCAGATGAAGGCTCTGATTCAGCATTACTGAAATCAGTGGAAGTTTTGTCACCGATTTCAGTGGGAACAAGATCAGGATCAAGTTATACGTGGAGATTTTCACCATATTAATTCACAGTTAGTGACTGGCCCAGAGAGAGGATGGGTGAGACCAGGGTACTATCATGAAAGCAGCTGCTTTTTTAAGGACACTCTTTCTTTTTTTTTTTTAATTTTTTTCTTTATTTTCTGATTAAAGCCTTGCTGTTGGCTCAAATGAGGTAATTATACAAGTATTTCTAGCATGAATAGTCATGCATGCTGAATTATAATGCCTTTCTCAATACTTAAATACATGACCTTGAAATTTGCTTTTCTTTCTTTGCAAGCCCTTATGTCAGTAAAATTAAACCTCCCTGCAATGCTCAGAAAGTGAGAGTAAAAGGTGTGTGAGTGTAGCAGAAACAAATTCAGTTGAGCGTCGGATCAAACGTTCATGACACACTCATCCACCTTCAGTAAGAAGATGGTATCCAAAATATTCACATAACCATAACCCATGTTTTCAGCAGACTTTTTAAGACGACATTATTCTTCTATTAATCTTCAAACAACACATTGAGGTGACACTTTGTCACCTCCGTATGGTCGGTGACACAAATGCCCCTCAGAATTGCCCACATCTCACAGAGTCACTTGCTTTACCATATTTCTTCAAAACTGCTTTCTCCTGAAATTGCTGTCTCCCATGTTTGTCACATCCATTAATATAAAATACAAAGAATTAATATTAGCAATATCTTTTTTAATTGAGAAAGTCTTGACAAGGGAAGCTCACCTGATTCGTGACACGGGGTTCAGGTTT
Organism: Gallus gallus; assembly: GCF_016699485.2. Lineage (NCBI taxonomy): Eukaryota > Metazoa > Chordata > Aves > Galliformes > Phasianidae > Gallus > Gallus gallus. The sequence goes on from NC_052532.1 coordinate 146,300,272, forward strand.
CCTTTCCTTATTTTGCAAACACTTACAGATAAAGATAGCATAAGAAGATAGGCATTTGCCAGCATTAGGCAGGGTTTACAAGCCAGCTGAAATTCAGGAGCTTCTCCGAGGTAAGAGGTAAGAAACTATCCGGAATAGACGTCAGTGGGAGTAAGCAACTTGGCTGAAGTTGTTTCCCATACAGGAACGATCAGTTACCATCCTCAGAAAATGATACACTCAGATGTGAGCAGCACTTAATCCTCTAGCTTTCTTTAAAGCAGGGACATCTATATTTGTTATTGCTCTTTGAATCATGTTATCTGCATGTGCATCAAGCTCCTTATCGGAACTTTAAAGTGCTGGTCTCTAAGACTCTGTAATATTGCTAATAAACACCCATTGAAATGGAAAGTGGTTAAAAAAACTGTTTGAACTTCTTTCCTGTCTTCTGACTATAGAGGTATAGTCCAAGCGAATGCTGGGGTTTATAAGAGCACAAAAGCTTTCCTCTGCCCATGTACCTGCAGCCACCACTTTAAGTATATTGAGCTTCAGAGCACACAAAGGAAAGGGAGAAAATCCAAACCAATCTCTTCCCTTTCACTCTTTAAATCCTGACATGCTCCATCACCTCTTCAAAATAGTGAGCTGCCCTTCCTCAAAATGGAGAAAAGAAGTAAAATCAAATGCAAAACAATGAAGAAGGGATAATCTGATCTTTAAATAAGGAGACATGTTGCTTGGGGCTTAAGCAGGGTAAAGTTTCACAATGATGTCACCTTCTTCTGAGAACGTGACCCCCGTAAGAGGTGAAGGGTAAAATATAAACACCACTAATCCATTGTGTTTGTATGTCTCTTAAATATGTGCCAAGTCTTGGCACGGCTGGCTCCACCAAGTGTCTGACAAACTAGTAAGTCTTCACTGGAGGCTTTGAATGGGCAGTGTTCGTGGGAAGCAAATATCTGCTATTTTTTCTGGTAGAAGTAGAACTCACGGATGCCTTTTATTTAAAAGCAGACCTCTCTTTTCTCATTCCTAAGAAAATTATATCTGACTTCCACATAAAATAACAGAGGAGCTTTTCATGTAGAAAGCAAGATCAGTTTGCAGCACACAGCAAGTTCCACAATCCAAAGTTAAATGTCACGTGTGAAAAGCTGTTTGTTTGTTTATTTTAAATATCTTCTTCAACCCAAATGGGAATGAAATCACGAAAGTCCCATTGCCTCTGCTAAAGATGGTTTCAGAACGGATGACACAAGTGTCACATCCATGCCGGTTTTCTGTATCAGTGTGTTGGAAAAGAGCTACAACAACACTGGCTGCTTAGCCTAACCCATACACAGATTTGTATTTTTAGGAAACCCTCATGAAATATGTTGAGAATAGAGAATATCTAAGATTATTAAGTGGATAAAACTTGTTTGTTGCTAGAAGATCCTTGGAGACTGCCTTGTATTAGGATAGTGGGAGCAAAACCGGGCACTGATTGAGAAACCACTGCCCAAACTCTTTCTATTGTCTGCATGACATCTGTTTGCTTTTAAGACAAGCAACATAGAAAGTAGATTGCATTTTAATAATATTTTTATTTAAAAGTGAAAGTGCTTCTAGGCATAACAACAGATAAGGGGATCAGAAGCTTCTGCCCCATCTCACCGAGAAGAAATGAAATCAGTGCTTTGCCACTTGAGCCAGGGAATTTGTTTAATTCAGCATTCTTGTACAGAGAACATTCAGCATTCTTGTACAGAAGGTGATATAAACAGGAGAATGGGGGGAAAGGGAGGAATATTTATTTATTTTTAAGAAGAACAACCTTTGGCAAAAATTTTGTATCCCAGAAGTCCCACATTTTCTACACAAGGACATATCCTGCAACATCCTTTCCTGTGAACCTGAGCATGCTTTTTGCTCTGCTCCCACACAGCCTGTTGGTGTTTTTATGTATTTCTCCCACTAGCTCTTTCTTTTCTACTACAAGAGAAAAAGTTATCTTTTTTTTGTTGGAAAGGGCCTTCACAAGTTGTCAGTATCCAATATTTCATCTCTGTTAAAGTAGGTTACAATAATTTTGACTGGGGAAATACTCCCCTTTTCCAAGTTAAATTTTCATGTAAGCGCTCTGGGACTTTTTCCATGGCCTGGGAAGAGTTTCCTGGGTCATCCTCAAGGTTTTCATTTAAGACCATTTCATTTTACTTCCCAAATTCTGCTTTCCTCTTGCAGCAAAGACAAAACTAACTTTGAGTGTTTACAGTACCCACTATGAAGTCCTAAGCCAAGGCAGAGGCTCCTGGTTGGTCAGATAGTACAAATTCAGTGATACCTAAATCTAAGATGAATCTAAAGTAACTGAGTATGCTTGGGTACAGTGGGAGTTTGAATGCTAGCTTGCTAGATAAAATATAGGTGGTATTTCTGTAAAATTTGGTTAAGTAGGTAGCAGGAAAGGGTATATATTTGTACATCACATTGACCTAATTCCCACGTTCTTTCATGTACCAGTCTTGACTAGTGAGACTGCATCCTCTGAAGAGTGGGAACTGGATAGAAGTCACTCATAGTGAGTCATTCAGGTGCCTGAACACACCTCTGGTGTCATTTCAGATGTCTTACAGCTCTGAAGGCATCCACATGAGCTGAGAGGTACAACACAAAACTGGCTGCGGGGAGGCCAGGCAATACACCCAAAACATCAGTTCTTTGGGCACCCTCCGCGAGCCGTACACAGGTGCTCCTCCACACAGACAGGAAAATCTGCCAGCAAACAACAAAAGTACTCGAGGAACATGAAAGTTTCAGCCTAACTTTTATTCTACTCCTAATTAATACACTGGCTGCGTCTAGACTATGGGACCTGGGAGCTCTGCCAAGCGCCTGTTCGCAGCAGGCACCCACCCTACCACATCCTGGCTCTGGCCTAGGACATGAGGCCCACACTGACCCAGCCCCACCAGCAGCCCCAGTGCAGGCCACACTTGGAGCCATGGCCACCACACTGGGACCTCACCATGCATGAGGCTATGGTTAGCAAGAGCACAGCCACTGACATCAAAATGACATTATTTTCAAAATAGCTTTGTAGTCCCCTGAAATGCTTGGGAAACAGTCTTTAAGACATGCTAATGAAATGCTAATAAAATAATACTGTGAAGTCCCACTAGCTTTTGGAAATTTACAACTGAGCTCACTCTCATGGAAAAGTTAAGTGGTATTTAGTGACTCTGGACAGACACCAATTATCTACATTAAGAGAAGTTAAAGCCAGACATTGTTACCCTGTGTGCTGAACCAAAGACGTGGATTGAGACACCAAATACTAGGGCTTCTTAAGCAAAACTGGGTCACTACTTAAATGTTGAAGACAATTTTTGTTTGTGAACTCAAGCTATAGGCGTTACTCACTACAAAAATTGTATTTTTGGTCTTATTTGGGGTAATGGAAGGATTTCTCCTCAGATGGCATCAGCATCAGCATCTGAGGTAGAACCTAAGTTCCTTCACGGTGTGGTTCGCTCTGTACACGGACTAACACAAGAGAACTGGGAGGATGAAAAAGAAAACCTTGCTCAGGAAGCACTACAAAATGCACTAATTGACAGGAGAACTCAGTGGTATTCTAAGGACCAAGACAAAGCAAGTGGCAAAAATCAAGCAAGATTCTTGAGTAAATCAACTCCTGTTAGCTTCATTTTTCAAGGTTGGTGTACACTTCTCAATATAAAAGTGGATGGAAAACAGAAGAGTGCAAGTTAGAGATGTTGGCGTCACTCCTGTTTCCCCTGAGGTGTGCGTGCCAGCTGCAGTTGGCATTTACCCAGGTGTCAGTGAGAGACAGAAATAAGCCAAGCCCACAAGCTTCTACAGCTTCTCCTCATGGGCAGGTCTACCCACTGATCAGAAGCCCTGTACACCCCCGCTCACTGTGCAGGGACTCTGATTCCTTAGGACACTCAAATATAGGTGTTCTATTTGACACAGTTAGTGGCAAGTCAAGACCCTGCATTTGTTTTGAGAACCAGAGGCTGCTGCATGGCCAGAAAGCCACTGAGAAAACAGCAACAAAGGGACATGCAGTCATCATGTTGTGGTTCTTGGCATGACAGCATCAGTCTGGGACCTGGACAATACAGTAATGTCCTAGACAGGACAATACTAGACATGCAAGCTCCCTTGCTGCTCTTATGGCAGTCCTACCTACAACCTTAAATAATAAAGAATTACTGGCAAGATGGAGTTTTTTTTTTCCTGGAGTAAAAACGTAATATCAATCTAAGAAATACAGTTTTGGAACTGAGACACCTGCCATAATATTATTTTCATTTGATACTATATTTCATTTGAACTCAACGTTAGAAGGGCATGTGTGCCTGTGTGCATAAGAAAAACAGTAGATTTAACTGTGGAAAGTGGAGTCAGCAGTCATGAAAACTTTTACCATGTGGCAAGTATATAATCTCCCTGTACAACCAGACCATAATATATAAAATATAGCAGGGAACTGAGCAGAAAGGAGAAAATCAGTCTTTCACAAGTAGTCCCTTGTGTCGCACCTTTATTACAGAAAGGCTTTGCATACAGTCTGTCTTGCCAGCATTTAGCGTGCCACATAGCAAATGAAAGGGAGGAGCATTGCATAGGCAGAGGGCTTCCTGGACAGAGGTTATAATTTCTCTCACTGTTAATGGCCAGTCCTGTGGAAAAGAAAATAATTTACACGGTGCAGGGCACGTAACCGACTATGTATAGCAGTGATACAGAGCCCTGATGATGCTGGCAAATGAAGAGTAATAGCAGCTAACCCAGATGGCTGCAGTCATACAGGTATCACTCATCTGGATCAATAGGTAACAGCAATTCACATGCATTTTACTGTACTGAGATCCTTAAAATTTTACTGACTGCAATTCTACAGCTATCTGGGATAATTCCTCCTGTGTGCTAGCAGTGGTAGTAAATATTTATATTTATATTATGATGGTGTCCAAAGGAACCAGTAGGGGAGCATTATGCACAGAACTGTATGAAAAAGCAAAGATATAATCCCTTCCCTGCAGAGTTAACCATCTAGAGGACAAAAATAAACAAAGAGTAGAAGAATAGGAATAAAACGTACATGCAAATGAGTGCAGCAATGAATTGGGCAGCTTCGTGAGTTGAGAGATGTATTTTTGTCTTCCTTTAAGGAAAGGATAAAGATGCACAATGGTTGCTAACAAGTCACTGGGAAATTCTGGGGGGCTGGAATTCATTTTTGTTTCAGAGGAGGAGGTTTATTAAAACTTTCTATTATTATTTTGTTGAGGCTTTTTTTGTTGTTGTTGTTGTTTGCTTTGCGTTTAATTATTTTTTTAACAGAGGAAGGGGAAAAAAAAAACATAAACTGTAGCAGTTTCTGCTTCTTTGGATGCGCAAACATCGAATCAGGAATTTATTATCTACAACACCCCAAGGAATCAGCCATAATTTGCAAGTCATGTGCATATTCATTCACGTCACATAACAGATCCAGCTGTTGGTCAGTGCCACACTTGCTTTCAGCACAGGGCTCACACGGAGAGCGCATCAGCTGCATCCCCTGGAGGGAAGGGCCGTCCTCTTCATTCCCTCTTGGGCTGTGTGGAAAGCAGGGCATGGGGCACACCTGGTGAGCAGCTCTTGCTCTCTGAGCAAAAAACAAAATATGCAAAAAAAGCATGGTTAAGCGATACCTCTCCCCTTTCCAAGGCTGAAAGAGGGAGGAGGAGGCTGCTCCCTCTGCCACGGCTGCAGGGCCGATGGAAAGATGGGCTTTCGCATTTACGGCTTTACGCATGGGCTTTACGGTTAACTCTTGAGTTCAGCTTCCTGGGCTGGTGGTTGTTTACCAGTTACAGTGGAGATCCTGGGGTGGATATTAGCAAAGAAGGAATTAATTAGGCAACTTCAGTAATCTTGTCAACACACCTTTGGTTTGCTAACACAAGCTTGCCAGCACTTCCACATTTTCATCATCTTCATTCTGCACATTTCCCAGGTAGCAGTGAAGGTGAAGAAGACAGCCCCTTCCCTACAACTTACCTTGACCACGAGATGAAATTGCTTTTTCTCATGCTTTCCCAGCATAATCCCTTTTCTCTTTCTTTCTTCCTTTTACAGCAAACTGTGTTCCTGGAGCTGATCTAAAGAGGCCCTGCTTTACAACTATCTGTGTTTTATGAAATGTATTCTGCATCAGTCTCTCTCAAAAAAAATCGATGTCCTGAGACAGTGGGAGCAAAGCATTGCTTCAAGTGACACAGTAACAATTTCATTGTTTAACTTAAATAATAAAGGCTTTGGGGCTCTGGTTTTTATTTTTACATGTTGAAATTGAAACGTGGCAGTGATGTTCAAGTTAAGAACAATGTCACTTGTTATTCTACTGAGTAGTCCATACAGAGATGTTCTGGCCTACGGTGCTTTCAGCAGTGGGTCAGATTGATCAGCTAGATTTGGGGCAAAAACAGATGAAAAGAAAGATGGCAAAGATGCATTTGAGTATGCTGTTTTCTGAAACTTAATTCTTGGTTACTGTGGCTCGTCTTTTTCCTACATCACAGGAGTAAGAGTTGATTAAAGAAACAAAGAACAAGCACAAGCATAATATGAAGTTGGAAATTTAAATTCCCATAACCTAAATTCTCAGCCTAAGTGACATAGATAAAGAAAAAAAAAAAATCCCTCCAGCCACTTAGACAAAACTTCTTTGGCTTTTTGTCTTTTCAATATCAAGAACAAAATCCTCCTTGCCCAATAGCAAAAGAAAACGTTAGGAGTTTATGGCTGCAGGAAGGAGAAGGATGTTTAAGTTTCAGACATATCAGAAATTCATCCTCAAATTAGAAGGATAGACATTATTATCTGTTCTGATCCTGAATACCTTTGTCTGGCAGTTTGTTTCTTTTTGCAGGGTGCACGGGACCGCTCCCTTGGAGAAGGCTGTTTGGTGACTACCAGTGGCTCTTGCTGCATGACCGAGAGGGACAGATGATTTCTAAGCGGTCTGGTTGAGTCAGGTCAGAAATGAGCCTCATCGTTATTCCCACGCTTGGTGTTCTTTTTGTTTCTGTGTTTTTCCTGCTGTTTCTGCTTGTGGGATAAATCCCATCTCCTGCAATAGATTTTCATTTTTCATTACAGCTGTGTTTAGTACTATATTATTAAAGTTTTTTTTTTTTTTCTCCTTCGGTTCATTGTTTAGTTTGAGTTAGTGCATGTAAACAACACCTCCTCACAGCTGACAGTAGTGCACATAACCGAAGAGCTTTTTGTTTCCTGGCACAGAAATGAAGTATTACAGGTGTGTCTGCAAGTGCCAAATGGAAAAAAAAAAAAAAAAAAAAAAGACCAAAAACACAACATGGAAATGGCAAAAAACAATGACAGCATTAGAAAGGTTTGTTTATTCATATGATAATGGGCAGTTTTAATGTGAACTTTTTACATCGTCGAATCAGTGAGATCAATTTAATCCGGGTGAGTTATTCTTCTCTTGGTGTAAAAGACCATTGATTCTTTCTATTGGCTCAGCAAGGGAGCTCTTCAGCACAGTGGCACACTGAGGAAGCTGGTTGAAAGCCACTGAAATCAGCAGGAGTCTTTTAATTGAGTCTGAATCAGGCCCCAACACTGTACATAACTGCTCTCCTTTCGCAAAACTTTCAGTTTCTTGAAGACAACGGGATAATCTGAATGAATCTTGGTTTCTCATTTAAATATTCTGGGTGAATCGATTCTTCGTGGAGAAAATACTTTACTTACATGACATCTTCTCTGTGCTTACGTTCTCTAAGTGTTGCCATTTATAATCACTTCATCATCCCTTGTTCAGGTGACTAATTACAATAAAATATATTTAATGCATAAAACAGTATGAGACTCGTTTTTATACATTCATTTAATTAGTTTTTACTGTGACAAATCACACTGTTAGAAATGTACTAACAGATGGGGTAGATTTTAAAGTTGGTCTAAATTATGACTCCTTAATTTTTGCAAGTGTTGAAGAATCTAATTGTCTCCATTCAAATTTTTGGCTTAACTCCTGTGGCTTGACTTGTTAGGATTCCAGACATGCAACACAAGGAGCAAGGAATTTCTGGACTGTGCAGTGTCTTTTTGAGGGGGAAAAAAGAAAAAAAAGATGAAGGAGGAAAGAAGGAAGTTAAGACAAAAGGAAGGTCTGAACAGGAGTTCTCAGCCTGGTCTGTCCCAGAGCGAGGGTAAGGGTGTCGAAGTGCTCTCGCTGAATAGCTCTGCTTGTTGGGAGCAGTGGAAGCAGGACTCTCTTGTTTTGCTCAAAAACCAGGTGCAATTTAAAAAGCTTCATAGTGGGATCCCAGTCCAGAAGTTGGTGAAACTCAGAGCGTAAAATCAGATCTTGGGTACCTCTGCCTTGCCTTGCCTTGCCTTGCCTTGCCTTGCCTTGCCTTGCCTTGCTTTGCCTTCCCTTCCCTTCCCTTCCCTTCCCTTCCCTTCCCTTCCCTTCCCTTCCCTTCCCTTCCCTTCCCTTCCCTTCCCTTCCCTTCCCTTCCCTTCCCTTCCCTTCCCTTCCCTTCCCTTCCCTTCCCTTCCCTTCCCTTCCCTTCCCTTCCCTTTTCTCTTCTTTTTTTTCTCTTTTCTCATTTTTTCTCTTCTCTTCTTTTCTCTTTTTTTTCCTTCTTTTCATCAATTTCCTTCATCAAAGCACACAAACACAGTCCCATGGAAAATGTATGAGTTCCATCTGCAACAGCTGTCTCTTGCCCATTTGTGCCTTCTGTCTGTCAGACTCCCATATTACCTCAGATATTTTAAATGTGCGTGTTTGCAAAGGGAATCTTTGAGATTTCTCTTCTCCTAGCTTTCTTCTTCAGCCCCTTCTAGCCTGCTCAGTGGCAGTGTCACTCCAGCAGCTCACCCTCTCTCTCTTGTTCTTACAAAGCAGATCTTCCCACAGCCTGGAGAGACGGGCCAACATGGGTAGTGGTATGTTTCTCACCCACTGCTCCAAACCTGTTGCCATGATTCTCAAATCCTCCCCTACCATCTTTTAAAATATGTTATTACTCCTTTAGCATATGTTACTACAAAGCCTACCCCTGGTGCTCCCAGAAAAGACACCACCAATACAGTATGATGTTCAGCTATATATCCAACTACAGAGGTGGGAGTTGTGTCAGCAAGCCCTATGCAGCTGCCTTGGATACAGTCAGATATCTACAATGACTCTATATGTTTGCATCTGGTCAACTGGCTACCACTCTCTGTGATAAACATTAGCTGCCTTTAGTGGCTGAAACATTGTGCTACACAGTTGTTGCAATTTAACATGGCGGGGGGCTGAGAACCACACAGTCGTTCACTCATTCACCCCTTCCCAGTGGGATGGATGAGAGAATTGAGAAAAACAAAGTAGAACTCATGTATTGAGAGAAAACTACTAAGGTAAAGGAAAAGGATAACAATTATGACACACACACAGACACACACACACATATATATATGAGTGTAGATAACAAATGATGCACAAGCAATTGCTCACCACCCCCCTACTGATGCCTAGCTAGCCCCCCAAACATGAAAAGAGAGGCAGATGAACTCCCACTCTTTTCAAAACTTCTTATGCGTAATGTGATATGGTATGAAATATTCCTTTGGCCAGTTTAAGTCAGCTGTCCTAATTATGTTCCCTCCCAGCTTCTTAGGCCCTTCACTGTAAATGGCTTTGGCTCTGTACAACACTGCTTAGCAAAAATTATAAACATCAGTGTGTTACCAATATCGTTTTTCTCCTGGAACCAAAACACAGCATCATACCAGACACTGAAGAAAACAATTCCATCCCAGATGAAGCTAAGAAAACATCCGTCCCTTACTCGACACTATTTACATCATGCTCAGATCCCACAGTTTCTACACATTCTAACTAACTCATTACCATCACCTATCTAGCTTTCTGATGTACATACACAGACATATTATTCCCACAGTCTACGTGCCATTCATGTAAATTGTCCATGGTATTCATAACTTTGGGCTTCATGGTAAGCCACAATCAACATTGATAATGCATTTTTCTCACTATCTCTAGCAGCAGAGTGCAGGCCGCAGTCTGCTTTTACTTGGAGAAGTGTCCAGTCTACTAAGAATCGACTACTCCAGAAGTGGAAACACAGCCCTACCATTTGTCATGGGGTGATCCAGACTGTGCTGGAACAGGAAGAAGCTCCTGAACACCTGCAATACATGGACAAAATCACTGTGTGGGGCAACACAGAAGAGGAACATTTTGAGAAAGGGAGGAAACAAAAAGAATGAGAATCTTGAGAAACTAAGAAAACGGCCACCTGTCAGAGGCCTGCAGCTTAATGCAGTATTCATGGTGCTCTTCAGACTGACCAAGCTTGAACTAGCTCTTTACACTGGGGAACATCTGGGCTCCTTGATCAGGTGATGATCATAGAAAGGTGTCAGTGGGACAAAAATGGCCTGTCCATTTCTCAGAGGAAGTTATTGAGCATAACTGATCCAACTGCTTCCACGTATCCCATCCTGAAGTGGTGCCTCACTTTTATGGCATATCTGCACTTGGTACTTTCTTTCCCTGTTCAGTTCAAAAACTTCCTTGTAGCAAGCTCCCAGTGTCTCCTCATGCTCTTGTGACTTGTGCTCACGTTCTCTGAATATGGCACAAACAGGTGGAGGATTTGAACCTGTACTCAAAATGAAGTAGAGATACAATTTACACTGACATTTTCTGGGTTCAGCACTGCTAATTTCTGCTTGAGAAGCTTTCTTTGTATATGGAGTGCATACCATACATGTAGTGGAATTTATTCCACATACCATATATTCCAATATACCAATAAATTCCACTACATGTGCTATTCTGTTTCTGAAGACAAAACTACACTAAATTAATGAGGAGCATTAATGAATGTCATCAAGTCTTCTGAAGTGACTTTGGTCATAGATCTGTGGCTACAGGACTATGCTTTTAAGACTAGCAGGCTGTTTTTTCCATGCCTGACTGTCTTGAGCTGGCATTAGGGTATTTGAAAAACTTAGAGTTTGGTTTCTGAAAGTTCAGCTGGTTCAGAGATTAGATAGTAGTGCTACACTTTCTGTACCCATTATCTCATGATTTAAATGCTCTCTCTTTTACATTATCTAATGATTTAAGTGCCATAGATATCTTTGTTTGACATCCAATATGAAATAATCAACTAGCTTAGTGTAACATTGGTCCCATCAATCAAACTTCCTATTCCTTCCACTGCATTGTTAATGAAATGTAGGGAAGAAAGCCCACAGACCTGAGTATAGCATTAGAATTAAGGAGGTGAAAGATGACATTTCATTATTCTTTTTTGTCTTTGAGTCCTACTTGATTTCAACATAGAGTCCAGAAGAAACATATGCCCAGAAAATGCTTTATAAACACATTGTTCCTAATAATTATTTGCTTTTAAATTGATTTGCTGGTAATATAGCAACATTCAACAGACAAGAAAGGCACTATCTATTTCAAAAATATATTTTATGATGGTGGTCATCATAATTCTCTTTGAGAGCAGATCCTGGGGGGGTCTTTGTGCCCACGTATTCATTGTGGTGAGATGCTTCAGCCAAGGCAACAGGATGGGTATCATCTTGACAAAGCAGCTTGTTGTTCTACTGATCAACTCTGTTGTTAGAATGGAGATAAATATGGACATAATTCCTCATGGTTTTGTCTGACTGATTTGTAGGTGAGGGTGGAAATTTGTAGATACGAAGCTAAAATATTGTATGGATGACCGCAGAGTAGTTCTGTGGCCTCATTAAAACATGATATACCAGTAAATCAAAAATGAATCCTGCACAGTTCCACAGTCACATAACAGGGCTCTGAAACAAGCGAAATGGGCAGGGTGGCAGACACCTAGATCATCTGATCAGTCACCTTGCTCTCAGCTGAACAAAGCCACCAGGGGCACGAGACCAGCTGCTTGGGGAGCGAGGCAGGCAGTTCCAAGAGGCACTAGGAGGTGGATAGACAGGAAGAGGAACTGGGGCAGAGGAAGGTCCATGGCGCTCTGAGGAGCCATCAGTCAAGCCTGGGCTGGTGTTTGTTTTGTGAAGTTATGTTTGGTGAAGTTAATAATAAAGCCAAGCCCCAGGAGAGGCACAGAGCTGGAAAGCAATCCCGTTTGCAAGCCTGCTGTTCAAAGCAGAGCAGGGGCTCCAGCTGCTTGGAGAGTCACCTTTCTTTGAAGCGATCTTGAGGTGAAAATTTCAGCCCTTTGTGGAAGTGGTTAAAGCTCTTCTAATTCCCCTTTAATTTGGGAGTACTCAGAAAGCTCTCAGCATTTTTGCAGGTAACTGGCAAGCTCTTTGCCATTCTTTAGTGAGCTCTTTTCTTTTACTGAGAGATCAGGATTGAATTATTGTTAATATACACAAAAGAGGGGCATTAATTAATTCTAAGGAAAAGAAGATATTTAACCTATTCTTACAATTCTCACCTGAAGTACGTAAGCCCTCATCTGGGACTGGATTCTTTTAAGAATGTTTCAGATTATCATCTTTTTCAAGTCTTTTTCAATCAGTCACAGAAGTTGCATTTGATGCTGCAAAAAAAGCCAAAGTCTCCGCTATACTGCATTGTCTCAATACTCTTCTACAGCACAGGCAACTCCATCTAGCCAGCTGTGGTGGAAAGGCTTGATATTACTGGTTTTCTCCTCTCAGAAGATTTATGTGGTATTAAATAGGCTAAAAAATGTGTCCTTCTGCTTGTAAAGAAGAGGGACACTATAATAGGTTCAGACTTTTTTGTGAAGGAGTCGAAATGTGGAACCAAATTCTGAAAAGGTTTTAATTAACAGCTTGGTTTTGCCAGACTTTTCTCGTGAAGAACTAACTTAGCTTATGGACTATAACTCCAAAAAAGAACTATTGATATGTTAATTGTATATGATTATGAATGGTTATTTATGGCATTGGATCTCTCTGCTAAACCAATTATGCTCTATTTGTGAGATTTGCATTATACTGCATCCATGGCATTTAATTAAACTTCTATTTCTCTTCTTTCTTTTTGTTTCTTTCTTTTTGTTTTGCTTTTTCAGCCTTAAATACATGATAAACTATACTAGTCACTCAGTGGTTAAAGCTGAAATCAGCTATTCATTCCACTGCCCGTGCACACATCCTATTCCACTTCCGCTGCCCAAAAAATGTTAACTGTGTCCCCTTAAATGTTAATTTACCAGCTTACCAACCCCAGCTCAACGACATTTTACGTTTGTAGCTTACATAGTTCTACAACTAGGCTGATCAATCACTCCAATTCTACTGATGAAAACCATTTTTCTATATCACAGCGCGCGCGTTTAAATATATTTGTATAAACATAAAAGGGATGTTTAAAAACAGTGTAATGGCAGCACATGCTGTAATCTGAGTGTTTCTTCTGGTCTCCTTCTGCCAGTTAATAAACAGCGCAGAAAGTCAACTGCATAACCAATGCTCTAATTCAGAACATATCAAAAGGTTTGTGTGGGCAAGGTAAATGGGGCTGATAGCGCATCGGGAGCTGGCTGGATCCCTCATTTGCTCATTCACAGAAATTTTAATGTAGAACTAATTTCCAAGTAGTTGAGTTTTTGTAAAGAAAATGAAATCCTTAAGGGGACAATTTAGCTGGAATCCTCTGAAACACAGTTCAACATGGATTGCCTTTTCACAGCTGTTTCATGTGGAAAAGGATCTTACGTTTTCGTTCCCTTGACACCTGCTTTCTCTTTCTTTTCTGCAAGTGTATTACAGTGAACCTATTGAAAGGGCTGACGGGTTAGTGGAGAACGGGGATAAATGATGATACAGGATACACTTTGTTACTTGAAACTTGCTCTGCCTCCTACTCACGGTGTCAGTGCCAAAATGCTGGTATGGGGCTTTCTGTGGTGCAAGCGTCCAAAAGTGGGGGTACAGAGAGGTATAGAGATGGATATCCATGCTTCTCGCAGCCCCTTGTGTGCTCTGGTTGCTGTATTACTGGGGCAGAGTGCTGAAAAGCTGAGAGTACAGGAGCTGCTCTTCTGGTCCATGTATATATATATAGACACACACACACCATATATATATGCGTACATATAATTCCACCGTCCCTGCTCACTCAGTGACAAACAGCACAGAGCTAGCTCTTCAGTTTCAGAAAATAATAATATCCTCTTCCTGGCTACAATGCTATTCATCACAGCCTTTTGCCAAATAACAGGCCTAAGTGGCCTGAAGGTCTTTCTGTGGACACTATTCCCTATTCAGTTTCCCACAGAACATTTTGAAACACGCCAGTCCTAAAATATTTTACATCTTACTTAGAAAAACTCTCACTGGCAAAATTCGGCTCTCAGACCTCTGTTCTCTAAGAACCTGAGTCGATTCTGTCTCAGCTGAAGTCTGGACAGAAAGCAGTTTTGGCATCCTGCATCCTAAGTGCCCAAATTAAAAGGTTAACAACACAAAGCAAGAACAATTTAAAGCTATTTTCTGTGTGTGATCACTGGGATGGGAGGACATACTTGGAATAATTGTATCAGAAAGGAATCTGTTTAATTATGTTCCCTCTACTGTTACGCATTAGCAAATAAAGTAGGGCAGCAAGGAGGCATTTATTCAGCCTGTTTGCTGGGGCAAGTACAAAAGTGTTTATAGTGACATTGGTAAGGGAGCCATTGCTGGAATCCAGTTGGAGGTAGCTGAGGGGAAAAAAAAAAAAAGAAAGAAACGAAACAGACCCAGCTCTTATTCCAATTGGGGTAATTTGCAAGTACCCAAATCTTCTGTTGTGTGAAAGGTTTATTTTACAACACAGGACCTATAGTTACTGCACCCCAAATGTTCTTCTTCTTCTTCTTTTTTTTTTTTTTTTATGATTATCTAAAGCACAGACAAATCATGAAAAGACAATTGTACACTTTCTTGTGTCGCTTTATGGGCTTTAAGTGCCTACAAAAAAGGATTCCTTATGCTTTAATTTCTCTTTATTTTTTTGACTGTAAAGACCCATGGGGTAAATGCCAGTCCCACAATCCTGCAGTTATATGGTTACTGTCAGCCTGCTCAAATGATGCTTCCTGTTCATTAGGCGTCCTTTCATCTGACAACAATGTACTGGCTTTGCTGCAATTCTTAGTCAACGCCCATCTCTTCAATAGCCTGTGAATAGTATTAAATAGTGTTTATGCTAGCTATTGTTGCCTTTTGTGTGGTTTGTCTAATTCACAGAGAAAAGTCTGCTTTTGTGGTCTAAGGCTGGCTACGTCATGGCACGCCATGTGCCTTCTGATGGGATCCATTCCTGCTGAGTGATAACATTACAGGCCTGAACTCCTTTGCAATACAATCCAGCATTCTTAACGCAGTCAATACACTCACAGGCAATCTAGTTTACTCTTTATATTAAGAGGTTTAGGGAGACAAAGCTCATCTAAATACCTGCTCATGAAACAAATAAGAGGAATTCAACTGACTTGAGCGTGTCTCCCCAGCTCCCACACAACCCCACAGCGAGCACAAAAAAGTCAAAAATTACAGAATGCCGAAACTGTACAGATAATGCCCCAATATCCCAGGTAGAGACATCCTGCTTACAAACACGGCACATTTCAGCAAAGAAGGTGGCATCATTGTTCCCGGTTATTGTTCAAGATGAGGCTTACTACTAGAGTCAAAGCAGCTGCTTCTCTTTGCTTAAACTACTCACAAAGGAGACGGGATATTGTGCGGATGATTACATTATCCCGTAGCTCAGGAGCCTTTGCAGGACAGGTACGTGGCTGTGCCTTGAAAGGGCTTTTGATGTAAGCAGATCATTAGAGGCTCAATGTGTAACTGATCCTTCGCTGTCTCTGGCTTTTGGTGTATCTAGGTTATTCTTGTCTAACCCTACGCTCCCTGTTGTAGGTATCTAAAATCTTTTGTTCTCCTCCCTCCTTCCCTCCCCCTGGCCTCCTCACCGCTCGTCGCTGCATAGCTTAAGTTGGTTACTAGGTTTGCTTTGGGAAGCGAACAAACACGTATGTACAAATACAACTGGAAAGCGAGACTTGTGCTGCTAAACAGTGCCATTTGTTTGTCCCAGGAGCTGTTACCCTCCATGCGTCACGCTTTGAACAAGATCAAGAGTAGCTTTTGAAAAATATGGCAATGAGAAGAATGCACACAAATAGTAATTATTACTCTGTAGCTGCTCAAGCTATAATACCCTTCATGGCCAGAAGCAGGGGACAGGGTGGGGCCGGGAGTAGGTGGAGGCTGAACTTTGTTCTCTGTGCATCATAGGAGAGCACTGCAGATTACCCTCCTGATCAGCATAACAAGAAGGTCCTTCATACCTGATCTTCTCTGAGGTGTTATGGACCAGATCCACAGAGACTGTGACAAACAAGAGGCACTGAGGAACACCCACGGGTGGTGTGAACACAGATTTCCACACCAGAACTAGTTGCTCTTTCAAGTCAGCTGGAAAAGACTACTTAATGCATCCTCTTGGCCACCTCTGGCATTGGTGTCGAAATGCACCTTACAGAGTCTATTTCTTGCCACAACTAGTAGTGAGTGGGATAGCCAGCCCAGATGTGGACACTAAAGTTTGGAAAGGTGAATCCCACCCACGTGTACTTAGTGCTTGTGTGATCCAGAGCTCCACATTCCCCTGTCCTCCTAGACCTCTTACTCGGGAGCTGGTTCTTCCAGATAGATAGCACAGAAAAAGCATGAAGCCCTTAATAATTCCCTTTTTTATTTTAAAGCTTCTGAGTGCCTCCAAGCTATACAGAAGGCAGTCATTCTTTCCATCTCAGAGTGAAAAATGAATTTAAAGAACGTCTGTCATAACAACATAAAAGCATTTCCTGAATTACAGCCCTGACTCCTGAATGAAGGTGTTTAACTGAAATGAGTCAGTGCAAGTGGAAAAGCTCGTTGCCAGAAACCAAGGAGGAACTTGGCAGTCCAGAGCAGCTTCTAGATAAGAGTATTTTCCCCTGTGATGCAGAAACACATTGAGCAAACTTGACTCACGTGGATCCTGTCAATGAAAGAGAGCCTATGCCCTGCACACATTTTGTATCCCATTTTGCTTGTGAGTATGAATGAGATGGGCTTTGAACACTGCCTTCTGCAGAAGGCATGGGAATGAAGTAGTGGCGTCAGAAAAACTCATCGATTTTGCAGGACCCATCCAAAATGTACATTATAGTTTGGAAGAAGAGTACTCCATCTTTAAAAGGTAATTTTTCAGTGTGCTGCCCGTGTTTATGCTTTTGTGCAAGTTATAATGGCATCAACATTTTATGTGATCAGCACTTAGCAATACCTGGGAAGCTGGCAACTTTGACTAGATTTTACAGATACCAACTTTTTTTGCCATTAATACTTTTTTCCTTTCTGTTTATATTCCCAGATTGATTTCCAATAGTTAAAATTTAAACAATAAACGCAACCTTCGTTTTCAAGTCTGCAAATAGGACAGACAATGTATGCAACCTCCTCATTGATTGACTCTTCTGTTTTTATAGATTCACCCTCTTGAAAGAATCATTAAACACCAGGGGAAATGATTTGTTGCCATTGATTACATGACATACTGCTCTGACATACACAGTTTTTATATCTAAGTTATTAATTATGTTGTTAATGTAATTTGCAGACCGCGAGATAAATCATTCAGCTTCTGACTGGATATTACTAGATACACTGCATATATAAATACATCTTTGGGTGGGAAGGGAACTGCTACCAAGAATAATAGATTAGACGGCTACTAGTTTGGCTTATAAATCATTATGAGTTAAGGAAAACTTCCTCTGCCCATTTATTTTATTATCTTGGAAATGCTGAGTCTCTCAACATCTCTGTTGTTTATGCGCTACAGTGATACACACAATCACTTCATTTCAATACAGAGGAAAGACTCCCAGTTGTTCTATTCGTACTCCAGTCTCATTCTCTCAAGAATTTCACAGTTTAAGGTTAATAAGCTACAGGACACAGAAAGCCAAGCTTAATTTGGGTCTTCCCAAAGGCTTCACTGATTTTTTTCCCCTGTTCTGGTGTCGGGTACTTTGCGCTGCCTTAATTCTTTGCAACTTTTTTTTTTTTTTGCCCAGCAATGATTGCCAAGAAATTAATTATGACAGCCGGTGTTGTGAATGCGTGCCGTTGTTGTCTGCTGACAGTAGCGACAGCCTTGGTAGCGACAGCCTTGCGCGCTTCAAAGCGGAGGTCTCTGCATTTGTACCAACAAATCGTTTCTAAAAGTTCCTCCTGTTTTGTCCTTCGTTTCAACAGGTCTGGCTCCTTCCTTAGTTTCCGAAGGGTTTAGCAGCAACTATTCAGCAGTTACCCTGGGAGCACACTGCAGATTATGCATGCTTGCCTGACATTTGACAGATGCCCTTAAAAGGCCCAGTTCCCTTTTCACAGAGGCCAGGGGGTCGAGGAGGGTGGAGGGCCAGACACATTTTTGAAGTGAGTGACACATGTTTAAATGTCAAGGTGGTCTTACTGAATCGCTAAGCACAAGCCTTACACATTGAAACCAAGACTAGGTGTGAAATGTCCTTTTTAGTTAGAGCTCAGAATTCACATCTTTTGCTATTGTTGAACCCAGAGATGACATAGTCCTTCATTTGCAGGGGGAGCCGAGTGCTGAAGATTAAATTTTGTTCCTAGTGTATGCTAAGGTTCCTTTGAAAGTCTTTCCACAAGATGAAGAGTGAATAAAACATGTATTTTAACAGGTGCTGCTGAAAATGTGGAGCTCCAAGAGGGAACCTTTCCCCTCTCCCTGCATGGTTTTGTCCATGCGACTGTTGACACTTGGTGCTGGCACAGTGACCGGGAGCAGAGCTACAGCCACAGCTGGGATACAGGCAAGAACAAACAGTTCTGCAGCCCAAGGTGAATGCAAACACCTTCTTTTTTCCTTGAGTATCTATCTTTCAGAAATGTTTAGACCGTCATTGACAAGGCTTGATTTGACGTAGAGAATATCATCACCATGGCTGAAATCTTTCAGAGCGTTGGTGTTGCAGTCACAGCATTCCCAAACTGAAACACGGAGGTGATCACAAAGAAGGGAGTTGCTCCTGGTTTCAGAGCAGCACATGCATCTTAAAGCAGTCCCAGCTGCAGGCTGGGTGAGCAGCAGCGCACACATCCACCTCTACCCCTTCCTTTGCCCTTGGGGTTGGCCAGAAGGAAACTCGGATGCTCAGACTACATGCAACTCTACATCTGCATATGCTCCCAAACCGCCAACGTGGGTGACCAGGGGTGGAGATGGGAGCACGCTGTCTTGTGTTTCAGTAGGTAAAATGTGGAGACCTTGGAAGTTAGTAGGTACTTTTAGAAAATGGCTGGCACTATTGGCTATCCAGATCACTGGGGATGCAGGTTTGAACCCTTCCAGCAGACACTGTCTGTTGCAAATTGATTCATAATTTTGAAGTATTGCACATTAGTTTCGTGCTCTTTGGAGCCAGAAGTACCAGCTGGAGTAAGGAGCGGTGCAGGAAGTCCTGGTTCAAGGTTCAGCATGCAGCAGTCCCTACCAATCTCAGACCTGATTTTTCTTGAGAAGATATTGCCAATTATGTCATGGTATCTGGAGGTAGATGGATATCTCCTTGGAAGGAAAAAAAAAAATGGCCACTATTATTTTGACTTGTCATCTAAATTGAATTTGAACTCAGCTCTCTAGAGAAACACGTCCACTGCATTAAACAACTGGGGGAATTAATGCTCTCATCGATCCTACTCGTCATTACAGATGTGTGCACTTGCATCTGCATCTGATTTCTCCATATAAGGGAGTCAAACCATGGGCCTGAAGGGTCAGTTCATGCTGGTCTCTCCGGCTGTGGAAAATGAGGATAGTCCCACTATAGGTCTCACAGTACCTCTGGGTTCAATCTGATGTAAGTGGCAGAAGATGTTGGGTCACAAATGAGATGCCGAAGCAACTGGCCATTATTAGCTTTAGTGACTCCTTTTAAACATAAGAAGAAACAGGAAAATGAAAACATCAGACACTTAATGTTCATGAACAAGTTTAAAAATAATATTATCAAATATTTATCAATACATTTAAGATTCACCATACATTTGAATGACAGTCTCTGACAGTGGTCTCTACAACATGGAAGTAGTTACTGCCTATCAGATGATAAATGCACACTTTGAAGGACTTTTGCCTATAGAATACAGTGTAGGCTACAGTCGTATGTCCATTGATTGCATCCTGATTTGCCCACTCTGAAGCAAAGGCCCTTATTTATGTTTGTTGCATCCCCTCCCTGGAGAAATGTTTTCATTTTTCCTGGTGAGTTTGGCTAAAGACTGTTGGTTTTGATTTTGGCCTAATTTTTCTGCTTGCTCTTATATGGAATAGCTGTTGGGTTTTCTGAGGGTTTTTTTTTGGGGGGGGGGGGGGGAGGGTTGTTTTGTTTTGTTTTTTTTGTTTGTTTGTTTTATCTTGAAAGAATTAAAGTAGACATCGGTTGAAGTTTGTGAAAACTTGTTCCAGAAAACAGAGTGCCACCTTTTTACCATCACAGTTTAAACCTACAAATTGACTTTCTGGCTGATAAAGAGGACAGGAGGCAGATGAGCAGAGAGGAAGGAAGAGCATGCTAGGAGCGATGACAAAAGGTGCTGGAAGGATCCCAGATTATCAGCATAATGTAGGAAGGGGGTGGAGGACAGCATGCTAATGTCCTTTCCTGTCTGAAGCTGGTATGAAGGCCTTGGTGGATGTGGGGAATGACTCTAAGAAAACATAATACTGGGAAAAAAGAAAAAGGAAAAAAAAGTTGAAAAGCACAGGAAACTGAGGAAGATAGACCATGTCATTTAATTCTGCCTTAAATCTGGCTAAATTATTTATTCTTATTATTTTTTTCTTATTAGATGATTTCAGAGCTTCACTCTAAGGCCTGAGAACCTTAAGTTCAGGGGAAATCTATTCACAAGCTATTTTCTAATGCACCTTGAATTACTGCTAAGAAATTAAATCAACCTCCAAACCTCCTGTAGCCTTCTCTTCTTCCCTCCCTGTGTACTTCTCTCTGAGGAAGTAGTGAGGCAAACACTGTGTTGTCTGTTAATAAAATGCACATAGATAAAAGACATAAAATTAACATATCACAAGATTATAAAATCAGAAATTCTATTCAGTTTCCTGTTCTGGTAGCCTCTCTGTCAGTTATTAATTTGACCTTTGGAAACACCCCTTGCAGTTCGTCACATGGTTATAAATCAGCTATGCCTTCAGAAGTGCACACAGATCTCCAAACTACCAAAATAGCTCTGTAGCGTATAGACAAGCACTCAAATGCTAGTAATGCATTTTAAAGTCTATTGGTATCCCTAGGCTGAAACAGTGCAGATTTGCCTAGAATTTTGTGGCAAGCCTGGGGTGCTGCTGGAGCCAGACCAGATCCCTTGCTCCTGAGCCACACTCTTCTCACTGCAAATTGCCTCATTCTCTTTCATTCCGAATACACGGTCTCAACTTTCTTTGAGGTAATGCTTGTAAATTTCAGGTCTTCAAAATGGAAAGTAAAAGAAGAGGGGAGAGGATATTTTCAAGAATTGTGTAGCTCACTGCTTCTGGATTTTCCTGTCCACTAAACAAATTTTAGCAGAGTAACCTGGAGAAGTAGGTTTTCATAGAATCACAGAATGACTCAGGTTGGAAGGGACCTTAAAGATCGTTGAGATCCAACCCACTGCTGCAGATAGGGTTGCCAACCACTAGATCAGGCTGCTCATCCAACCTGGATGTGGCACCCACAGTTTGTCCGAGCTGTCTGTGCCAGTGCCTCACCACCCTCTGAGTAAAGAATTTTTTCATAATATCTAATCTAATTCTCCACTCTTTTAGTTTAAAGCCATTCCCCCTTGTCCTATCACTGTCAGGCAGTGTAAAATGTTGGTCCTTCTTCTGTTAATATGCTTTCTTCGCGTACTGGAAGGCCACAGTGAGGTCTCCTCACAGCCTTCTCCACACTGAACAAGCCCAGCTCCTTCAGCCTTTCTTCATAAGAGAGGAGTTCCAGCCCTATGATCATCTTCATGGCCCTCCTCTGGATCTCCTCCAACAGCTTCACATCCTTCCTGTAGTGGGGCCCCAGACCAGGACACAGTACTCCAGATGGGGATTTACAAGAGTAGAGGGGGACAATCACTTCCCTTGCCCTGCTAGCCACCACTCTTGCTCTTTTTATCAACCAGTCATGCTGAAAGTCCTGCTAGTAGTTCCTGCTGGTTGCAACCTACTGTGCTATAGAGGAGCATTGGAAACTTGGATGTGTGGGTACTCATCATGATTTTACAAGTGGTCCAGCCCTAACGATACAGGCAAAACTCTTATTTGGCTGAGGATGGGTGGCACTGAGGTAGTGACTCATGGGTTCTTGGCAAGTGGCTTGTAAGCCCCATAATTCAAATGCATTTCAGCAGGATCCCATAACAGGACCATCTGATTGCATCCTATGGCACAAAGACAGGTTCTGCTGAGTCCCGCATCCACGCAGTGAGTGCAAGAGGCAGGTTTGCTTTGCACCTTGAGAATTGCTTCATGCATATGCACCATCCTTGTTTTGTCTTTTGCCTAAATGCAAGGACCTGGGGTAATTAGGCACCTAAAGCTGTAGATAGGCACCTGCAGACACCTCTGTACCTTTCCAGATCTGCCTAAGAGGCCTTCTGCCCCAGTGCTGTTACCAGCTTTCTGAACCATGCACCCCTTTGCCAGCATATGAGGCCATTTGTCTTCCTTCAAAAAAAAAAAAAAAAAAAGTTGCAGAACAGTTAACAGTCACAGCCACAGCAACAGCTCTGAGAGGAACTGTTGACATCACTAATGTTTACAGATTAGAAAATGTTAGTTCCGTGCAAATTACACTTAATTACTCTTGTAGGATAATTATTTTTCATTAATAGAGTCCTAAATCTCTGAAAGCCTTAAATACTGTATATCTCATTATGTTACACAGTACAAAACCAGTGAAACCCTTTCATTAATTCATTAATGATTAATTGGAAAAACAATGTGACAGATTATTATACATGCCACCAAGTACTATTAGTACACTGATATACACAGCTTAATTTAGAACTTTTATATTAGAGTTTAAGTTCTTCAACCATGGAAATTGAATAGAAAATGACTATAGAGATAAATTTTCATTTGATGTTTTTTCTTCAACCACATTCTGTACCATGTACTCATTACACAGTTCAAACTGTGACAAAAAAATATGCCTTTAACACTGGAGGACTGCTGTTGTCTTTTGTTGATGTTCTTGAAGCCAGGTATCATTTAGTTAATTGATTTCCAGTAGGGCAGAATGTCAAAATGAGCAGTGAGGTAACTTCTGAAAGTGGTGAAACTCGCAGAATGTGTGCATGCTGAATCTGCTCCCAAACCCTGCTGGATCAGCAGTTTGGAGACGAACAACCAAGAGCCCTGCTGTATGCTAAAGGAACTCTACCTTTATGCACCTAAATCAAGCTTCTACTTCTGGACTTCTACACTTTCCCTGTGTACTAGTGCCAAGAAAAGCACTTAAAATCTATGTGAAAGTTGGTTGAAAAATAGCACCTAATCAGAGGGAGAAAGATCAAATGAGAGCATAAGTCTTGTTCTCTACATGCCTTTGTCACTAGTGGAGGCCTGGCCTATAGTGTGTCCTAATATCACGGTCTGGGGTAGGTCAGATAAGCAGCACCCTAAAAGTTCCCTTATTCCCCAGTAACTCTACCTTGCAGATGTACACTTTAGGGTAGGAAAGCTGGGACCATGTCAGATGACCAGACTTCCCGTCATAGTATCTAATTGAGTTGGCATTATCACTACGCTTTGGATGACTGAAGAAAAAGACGCACATATTTCTGTCTGAATGGACCCTCATAATAATCAAGCCATGATTAAATGCTGTCGCATTATTACATTATTTTTGTGAACTCCACAAAAAATATGGAGTCCAGCCACATCACAAAATGTCCCTAAATGAAGGTGCTGGAAATGCCTATTGGCAAAGCAGATGAGTTGCAGGAGATCCTGCAGTAACTTCTTGGTGAGGAGTGCTCTTTTTCTACTCTTAAAGTGAGAGGAGAAGTGCTTATAGAACTTGTCTGCTTAAGTAGAATATTATGGGAAAAACACTGGCATAACCCTTGGAAGATCTTGTCAGTCACCAAGAATTTTCTTCCTTTTCCATCTCTGTGTGGTATTGGGTGGTCTTTGGTGGTTGCAGCATTCTACTCAGTTGTGCCTATACTAAATAGGGAGATCCAGTTTCCCATTAAAAACATAGTCAAAACATAGGCTTTCTATTCCACAAAACAGTCTAACTTTTTGAAATATGCTTTGATCGCACTGCAGTACTAAGTCATGAAGAAATTATTGTGCTTGAGTCATTTCTTAAAATAATAATGCATTTTTGGAAGTATTGTAACAACTTATTGAAAACTTGTCTAACGTTCCACTCAAAATTTGAATGACAAAGTGTAATACAGGAAAACACAGAAAAAATGAAATTAGAATATGGTGGCTTAAACAAGTCAAAGTATCAGCACTTCCATATGGAAAATGATGTTGCTGTTGTGTGCCTACAAGTATTTTTGAAATTTCCTTGTGTCTTGTCCAGTGGAAAGGTCTCCCCCCAGAAATATTTTGTATTCATGAAGTTATTCAGAGCAAGCAGTTTCACACAATGTAATGAGCTGGATGGAAAACAGAAGACATGCACGTATGCAATGAACAGTGCCATTTTCTCTATTCCATAGTGAACGGAACACAAAATAATTTTCATTATTTGCTTAGTTTGTGTCTTTTGGGGACAATAACATATGATAAACATCATTAATGCCTTACATTGACATCTGCCTGTGGAAGAAGGACTCAGAAGTCAGTCTTACCACAGGGTATAAATTACCACTGACCTTCTTAAAAAGAGTCCCAGACCGTGGCTGAAAACACCAGGTGTGGGGATGTCCCTGTAGGCCAGAAAGTCTTTGAGAATCTTTTTTAATGCTCCTTGTAAATCCTGAGGATGTACAGAAAACTTCAGTTTCTGTGATGCTTTATAAACCACAGGAATATAGTTAACACATTAATAAGGGGGATGGAGGGCGGGAATAAAAGCTAAACAAACCGTAGGAACAATCCAGTTCCTGTCATCTCTCTTGATTTTTCACTTAGTAGACTTCTTTATGGATTAAAAAACTTTTTTTCTTTTTCTTCTTGTAAAGAGTGTTCATTGAAGCTTGGCCAATAGATGGTATCACCCTTTCCAAAGTCTATGCTGTGGGAGGCCTATGGAAGCATATCTGCTCAAGGCATTCATGCAAATTATTACTTACTGCCCTATATGCTCATAAATTAATAGCTTCTCTGTGGATGAAAAACAGAAATTAGACAACCATTAAGGCTGAACAATGTATAAAGAATATTAAATATTAATATATGAAATGAAAAAATATTGCAAGAGATATGAATAGATATGCCAGGAGCATAACAAGCCAAACCTAGGAATGTAAATAATAAAAACATGTTTTCAGCTAGATATTCTGGATGGTTTAGTATTCAAATTAAAGTTTGTTTTCCCATTCAAGAAAAACAAAACAAAAAGTATTTACCGTTGTTGCCTTATTTGCATGAGAGTTCATCTTCCTCCTGTGAAAAGAAACAGATCTTTAATCCGAGGCCAACAAGGATAGAAAGGCCACTTTCTCGCCAGTATGTTTTTAAAGCAGCTTTTCAGCGAGGTGTGGATGGCAGCTCTGCAAGTTCAAGAGAAAGAATACCCCTCTACAAATTTAAGTGCTATTTGAATGAATAATTGCAAAGCTAGCTTGTGCATTTTAATGGCTTGTGTCGGCAGTAGCTATAAAATTGAAATGGCAATCGGATGAAGAGTTTACTTAATAGTAGGATAGGGTTGCCTGTTGCTAAAGCACTGCGGCTCACTGCATGTGTCACTTGTCTCTGGCAATGATGACTCTCGTTAGAGCCCCATCGGAGCTCCAGGACCTGTCATTTCACATGGTGCAGCAGCTGTAAACAATCAGGTTTAAAAAACCTGATTTCTTTGTGGATCCAAGTTCACTTTAGAAATTCATTACACTCTGGCCAGCCTCAGCATATTTCTGCTAATTCTGAATTAAATTCTGCTGTTCTGCGTCCCCGTGAGAATTACTGCAAAGGTGGCCGGTTTGAGTTTTGACCTTGAATGTAACTTGATTCAGGCCAGTTCTTGGTTCAGCCTCCTGTTACGTCCATAAGAGTGCCAAGTGCACCCATTAGAAATAGAGATTTAGCAAAGCATTTAACGGACCGTGTCCTTCCACCCATGGATTATACCGTCTCATATGGCCATTATGGTGTTCATGTCCATAGAGCTCATAGAATCACAGAATCATAGACTCCTTAGAGCTGGAAGGGACTTCTGAAAGCCATCTAGTCCTACTCTCCTGCAATGAGCAGGGACACCACAGTTCCATCAGGTTGCCCAGGGCCTGATCCAGCCTCGCCTTGAAAGTCCCCAGGCACGGACTGCATCAGAAGACACTTTCTAAGACCTGTGGCTCCACACCAGTGTAAAACTTCAGCACAAATCCTATCAAGACACAGCAGCACCGCACTTTGAAATTGTGTACGCAAAATTGCATGGGCTTCAGTTCAGTTAAGGTACTGCATTTGGGCACTCCCCATTCTGTGGGCTGTTTTGTGGGATTAAGAGGAATGAGAAAACAGTAAGAAGTAATCTGGTATATTTGGAGGAGGCACAAATTGTTTCTTAGAATTGTTTCTCAAGACAGACCCCAAACAATACTTGGAATACAGATATCCGGGGATTTCTGATCCAGATATATGATTTAATCAACACACACACGCACAAATTCAAACAGGACTCACCTGATAGCACACCCTGACCCAGAAAATGATTAATTGCTAAAGCTTTTGATTAATATCTACCATGGAAAAGTCCTAACACACATTGTAGGAGGGAAAGTTCTTAGTCTTGCCCCAAGTTTGAAAAAATCTGAATCCTGACTACATTTCCATGCTGGCAGGGTAAATATTTCAGAATGACTGCTATGTTTTTATAAAGCACAATAAGCACATAAGGCAAGATCCAATCCTTCTAAAGGCACATGGGAATAAAACTGAACTGCCATAGTGCTTGGGGCTGCATCCAATATCGAGAAAATCCAAAATAGTGTTGCGCAACTGTACTATCAGACATAAGGTCAATCAGGTTCAGCTCCCTTCATTTTAAAGGAGGTGGCATCTGTTACCTACCTCATGTTTTAGTAAATAGTCTGTTTTTTATGTGACAAGTGCAAACACAGATACAAATTAATGGGAAAAGAAAAGCCCCAATTGTCCATTTGTGTCACATTGCAAACTGCTGGGTAAAAAACAGCCCAGCATCATTTAATCATCCTGTTTTCCCTTTCCTTTTTCACTCATTACATTCATTACTGGTCACAAAAGACTGCTCACAAAACAGCTAGTGATTTTAATTTAATGCATCCTTTCTAAAACCTGCAGGGAAATTAAAGGAGGGAGCAACCTGGAGAGGGCTGGGGAGTAGGAGGGGGGAACTGGGCTTGGCACATCTGAAGCTTTAAATGCTAATAGTCAAACATTTCCCAAATAGATCTGAGCTGACCCTAAACACACTGGGAGGGCTTAACTCATTAGTTTGCAAATTGAGTCAAATTGACACAAGGAGTTTCCTTGCAGTGCCTTTAAATCTCTGATGGAGACTGGTTAGTGACCTCTCAATCTGACAGGCCAACAGTTGCCAAACCATCTCAATATCACAAAATCCAATAAAACAAAACACCAAGGCAGATCACCAGGGACTGGTAGATTTCATCCCCCCACGTCATGCAAAAGGTTATTGTCTCCACCTCCACGTAAATTTACAGGCATCATTGGTTTTCAAAAGGATAACAACATAAGAGAGCCATAACCAACAAATCTAATCAGGACAAGGTGTAATATTTGGAAATACTAATTGAATACTGCAGAAACCCAATGGAGCACAACTTACCAGGGGGGCATCACTCCAACAAGCAGCACCTTTCCAAATTGCTTCATATCAGCCACCAAAGGGCATTGCTTGGAGATTTGCTCTTTATAGATTTATTTCCTGATCTGCTGATATCAACAAAAAGTCTCCCACTGACAACCTAGAGTCTGATGCCTCCAGGGTGATAGGAGAGAAGTGTGCTCCATGAGGGTGGATGAAGTGGACTACACTGGCATTAGCACAGCCTGGAACAGGACACTGGAGGAATGGGATTTAGCCGCCAGCAAGGTGTTCACAAGCAAGTGTCTGCTCAGTAGTGAGGTGCCCACACTTGCAGAGCCCAGAGATCTGCTAGGCTGCTCAGATGGAGGTAACTGCACCACCAGGAGCACCCTCAGGCCCTCCAGTTGGGGCTCCAGCCACTGCTACAGCACCCAGATCCAATGCCTACCACTGGGAATGGAGTGAGCATCCAGGATCTTTGTTGCTGTTTGGCACAGCAGGTTGCAAAAAATGCGTCACAACAACAACAGTGCAGTACCTAGACAACACTTTCCCACTTACGATATAGTCCAAAATCTATCGGCCTTGGCTTACAAGCCACTTGGCTTGGAATTAGGTCTGAATGTTTTTTTCTCATTCGAAGAGTAGTTCTGCTATTTTACTCAGGGCTCTCCAAAAGATTTCATCTGTGTTCTCACATCTGCTCCCTTCTGCCAGGAACACGTCTGCTGGGATGTCCTGTCAAGTAACTCACACGTTACCAGTTAGAGAGCGACACTCACTTGTAACCATAGTGAGGGAACCAAGGCAAACAGCCTTGGAAGATCAAGTAAGCCATGCAGCTCTTTTGGCAGACCATGTCTTACAGTGCAGCTTGTTGAACACAAAAGAGAAAAATATATCTTTCAGAAATATTTCTCTGCAACCTAGAGCTAAGGATATGGATACAGGCACTAATTACCGATGGGTTGCTAAAGTGTGAAAGTGCCTCAAAGCTGACTTGCTTTAATTGCTCTTCTTCCTGCAGTAAATTCTTCTTCTCCAGGTTGGCAGTTTACCCCTCATTTACTTGCTGAAGAGGAAACTCTCTCATGTGTGCCTCATGGTAAGAATTTGTGCCCTGGCAGCCATGGCAAGGCAGCAGACTTGCAGTAAGTATATGCCTCCTCCTTCCTCACAGTGACTTGGTTGTGTGGCCATCCCATAAACCTAGCATATTTCAGAACAGGGGCAGTGAGCTAGGTCCAGCAAAGGATGTCAGCACTCCTGTACCTAACTGCCTGCCTGGCTAGGAAAGCAGGGCTGGAAGCTCAGCCACTGCTGCATCCATCCAGCAGTCCCCAGCTTCTTCTGGTGGCAGCTTGGCATTGCCTTGTGGGTGACAGCCCATTCCGTCAGCGCTGTAGATTCAGCTGTCCCATTTAGCTGGCTTGACTGTTTCCCTACTAGAACTATTCTGTAGTGCAACCCAGTTTTGCTCTTCTGTCTTGAACTCTTGTTTCCTTGGGGAAAAAAATAATAAAAAAAAAATAGTACAATTATCTGGTCACATTTTTCCTTCTTTTTGTCAAAACCTAAAAAAAAAAAAAAGAGAGAGATGGAAGTCCATAGGAAATAATATGTTTAATACTTCTGCCTGTTCTGCATCATTGCTCATTTGCTCTGGTCGCCTTTTGCTAATGGGTGTTATACTTCCCTTTATTCTCCTTTTATTTCCATTGTGTTGAAGAACCTCTTTAGTCGCCTCTTATGTCCCTTGCTAATTGAAATGCGTTTTGTGTCTTAGCTTTTCTGATTTTATCTCTGTCATATAACCCTCAGTTTGGTGGGAGAATTTTAACAAGGGGGTTTCCAAGAGGCTGTGCAGCTTCTCCTGCCAATGAAGCAAACCATTGTGTTGTAAACACATCCTGGGCTGCCTGACAATTGTGGGTTATTGTGTTCCTCATACCAATGACCCTCTATAGGGAGAGAGTGTGCAGAAATGTTGTGCAAAACTTGTCTTCTCATTCTCTGGTTTGTTCCTTTCTGTTTCCTTCTCACACCCACAGTGCCCAGCTCTTGGACAGCTCAGCACTGCACAGTCCCTTTGGCCTACCTTGCTGTAGGCCCTTCCTGCTGGAACACCCAAGGCCGCCTCTCACACTTGTTGCTCTTTTCTGCTCAGTTGCCATCGCTCCGATACCCAGCTTGTCAAACAGCACCTGGTATAAACACACACTTTCAGATGTGGTCCCGTGCTTTCCCAGCTGCTGCCAAAGCTTATCTCCAGGTCCAAGGCTGCTCAGCTCGAGCCTTGGCTCACATCCAGCAGCACTGGAGCTTCTCTCTCACCCCAGTCACCCCAAACCTTCCTGCCTATGCAAATACTCTCCGCCACCCTTTGCTTCAGTGAGGTGCCCTCTGTGCATACTTGCTTCCTCTTTCAACTCCAGGCATTTTAGGATAAGGACTATTCAGCAGGTCTTCCCGCAACAGCATCCGTTGCATTAGGGCTGCTGCCACACGGCGTATGACAAGCGCTGTTAATCTGCTGAGTGCTGCACTAGAAATGCTGCCCAGCTTCCGCGGCTGAGAGAAGCTCTAAGTGTTTGAAAACCCACTTCTCCACACAGACGAAATGAAATCTGCAGGAAGAAGCTTTTGTATGAGCTTTTTATATTTTAGACCTCCAAGAGGAAGAAAGGGCTGGGCCCTGAACTCTCTCTTTGAGAGATAACCCCCTACCAGTTCGACAAAAGATTACCCTCTACCAAGGACACTGAACAAACCCCTGTCCAGCTTTTAATGGCTACATCAGTCCCGGTAGCATCACTCAGCCCCCGCGTTGCTTGAGTCATGGCCCCATCCTACCCCCAGCATGCACTCGACTTCTTCTCTATCCCAGAAGTCCCCCCTCCCTCCTCTGACCTACTGCAGCATGGCCCTGCCTGGAGGCCTGCTCTGACACAGAACAGATGCCAGCACCATGATGACCAGGGACACTCATGGCCCCTCATGTACATGGCGAGACTCAAGAGCACATGGGTTTGATTTCTACCTCGCTGGAGAGACAGGAGTTAGAGTTGCAGGGTTAGGTTCACAGCCATTGTGCTTTCCACCAAACAAAGTGTCCTGCTGGGGTAAAATGCCTTGCTAAATAATGGCAGGGATACCTTATTTTTAATTGTTTTGCAGGAGGGAGAACGGAAAGCGGGAATGCGACGTGCAAGAACAGCTTCTGTGGTTCATTATTTGTGGCAGGTATTTTAGAATAAACAAAACTTACAAAAAAAAAATCTGTACACATTTAACATCTGTTATCTCTTTTCTAATCCTTTAAATCCCTTAATTTACTCCAAAGTTGTTTAAATTGTTATCAACTTCTTTTGAGGGCTCTACATCTTAATCACAACTATATGACAAATATTTGATGATACAGTATGTCTTTGGCAAATACTTAGGACTCAAGCGATAATACCAAAATAGAGGTTTCATATGATTACAGAGACTAAGGGATTAGAAATTAGATTTAAATGGGTCCAAGGGGCAAATTCAAAGACTTCAAACATCTTTTTAAAAACAAGATGCCATGATTTGGAAAAAAAAAAAAAAAAAGGATGTCTAAAATGAAGTTGCCGATGATCTCTCCTCCAGAAAAATTCTATCACTTCATCAAGCTTATTTATTTATTTAAACTGCCTTTGAAGCTCTTTTATTTTAAGAAAAAAAAATCAAGTTCAACTGCATACATTACACAAGGGGAAAAATAACACCCATGTAAAACCTCAGTGGTAACTTTCTCTTTTTCTGTTTCGTGAAGAGCAAACATTTACCCTGAGCCGCTTTTGAGTTTTGTGGTAAATTGAACCTCCAGGTGAATCCCCCTGAGAGGGAATTAAGCACTGAGAAGTGACAGATGATGACAAGAGGGGGGCTGATCTACATACTGAGGGAATGAACTGGAGGAGTATGCAATGGTACCTCCATGCAGTTCCTCCCAATGGAGGCCTGGGACTCAGTGCATTTGCCCATGCACAGATGACTTCCCGAGTACTTGGCATATCCAACATGTCCCCACAGGCACATAGAACCCACAGAAGACCTGTGAGCTGGCTTGACCATAAGAGCCAGCTGATGCCATCTTCAAGCTACAGCCTTGACATCTGCCCAGCTAAATAAAGCACCATGCTGGTGTGACCACATCACTCCACTGCCACAGCTGCTTTTCCTGGAGTGGGCTGGGGCAGCCCTGCATGTACAGAGGGATGCACTATGGATGCACAGACTGGGGAACAGCTCTAGGATAGCACATCTCCTCCTCTTTCCCCTTTTATTCCAGGACGAAATAAGGTTGGGTTGGAAACTGTGGGAGGCTTATTATCTCTAAGAGCTGCTGAGCACATTTAGGATCTGGTTCCACAACAGTTTTAGGCTTCCATTCACTTTTTTTTTTTTTAAATCCCAAGTTAGATTTCAGCTAATTTTGTGCCTGAAGCTAGCTTGCTGGGGATTCAGATGAGCGTTAGTGCCAGAAGCAGGGAGGGGAAAGGAATGCACAGCCCAGAGTGGGGGAAAAAGGGTGGGTCACATTGTCCCAAGCCACCCTGGAGCAGCACCCCCTGAGGATGAGGGGTGCAAAACATTCTCCCTAAACTCTATAGCGTTACAGATAGTACAAACCAAAGGCATGCATTTTTCCTCTCACCATTTGTTTTATTTTGGTCCTAAAAGCAAGCCCAGAACCAAACATGGCAAGCTGTGGTGCAAGTTCCATATTCCTTTCCTAAGAAGGATCCCAGTTAGGGAGAAAGTGCTGAGAAAACCTGGTGAGACAGATGGGCAGAGAGCACCACTGCTTTATCTGTTTGGGAGAAGTCAGCAGCTGAACAGCAGCCCTTCCTACCACACGGTTCTCCTCCCCCAAAGCCTGGTGGGCTAAATGGGATTTGTGCACTGGGTAGCTACTACTCACTGGGCAGCTAGTGGGTTTTTTTCTATGCTTTCTTGCTTTGCTTTCACCACACAAAACCCTGAAACAGAGATGTCACGTAACGCCAAGAACACAAGAAATACCACTGTCTGTAGATGAAATACTACTTAGTACAACAATCATCTGAAAGAGTACATTTAAATTACATTTATCAGCAAAAGGGGAAAACCAGGTTTTGCTGGGTGTGTTGTCTGAATGGGAAAGTCAGGGATTTAGGGATTCGAGAGGCTCTTTTGTTAATGTTTTGGCTGATGCTTGGAATACTATAAAAAAGAAAACTCTTGTGAGTAAGACGGGCTTTGGCTTTCACTCCTGCTCAGGCATCTTCCATCATCTCCAAACAAACTCAGCTCAGGTGTCTCGGGCTACTCTAAACTTCAGAGGCAAAGTTTAAGAAACAAGATGAATTCAAAAGAGTTTGTGTTGTCAGCTACAAGAGTGAAAAAATGTTATCGGCTGTTTAAGCACTGCTGACTAATGTATATTCAAAAGCAAATCAACACAGTCGCACCCACTCTTCAAGCATCAAGGAAACCAGATGAGACCAGTGTCTCAGAGATATGGTGTCAAAAGATTTTTTTTAGACGGTGGAAGGAAAGGGAGAATTGCATTAAAATGTAATGTTTGTCAATGGCAGTGATAAAAAAAGAAAACTTCCCTGGTCATTGCTGGCTGCTGCATGCAGCAATCTGAATACATTGGTAATGTGAGGGACTGATTAGTCCTGTAAGGCTGCCTACAGGTTAGCAGGCCTCATTTCAAATCTCTGACAGCAATATGTGTCGTTTCATGCTTCATCCTCATTCCCCATGTTCAACACAAACCGAGGTCACTCTATATATGGAAATCACTGTCTTCAGGGCAAAAAAATTAAAAAAGGTGAGATTGCCGCTTTAACCTCACTGGCCTCAGAAAATATGTTTTAGTCTGATACATTATACTAGTAGGAATTATTTATCAAGAAGATACAAGCTCGATATTTCAGAAATAATGAGATGTTCTGGTTTTGCAGCTGAAATTTTATGGTCCAGAGAGCATCAGCCATGAATCCAGAGAATGAAGTAAACTTGCAATGAATGATACACAGCATGCAGCTGAAGTAAAATGGCTGTGCAAAGGGTAATACGAAAGTTATAACACAGTGCAAAGCTCACTATGTCTGGAGTGCCTTTGTTGCAAAAGAGAGATGGGTGTTTCAAAGACAGTGCAGACGTGAGGTGCTCACAGCATTTACTGAGGGAAGTTTGGCCTGGGAAAGGAGTTGCCCGATAAGCAGCTTTGGTCATTAACCCCTCAAATCCTGCAGCTTATGAAAACTGGTGAGAATTTGTGCCAAGATAACTTGATGGTGTAAATGCAAAGTTCAAGTACTTGGTGGGGAGAGATTAGTTAGGCTGCAGCAAAGGCTAGGAGTTCTCCCCCAGCTCAGGACAGACTTTCATTCCCACCTTCATTTTTCTAGAGCAAAAGCAGGTATATCAATCTGTAAGTGTGGTTTTGCACCGTTTCCTAGCAAATATCTATGATTTGAATGAGCTGGTGAGGGAGCTATGTGCGAGCTCAGTATATTTTTCTCTGATTTTGTTTAGTTTGCTTTCTTGTCTGATTGAATGAGGTGAGTGAGGAACTTCCATTTGGTTCTCGATTAGTCTTGGGTGAGGGTTCAGCAAAAGTATTTATATGTCAGGCACGTAATTGTTTGCTGCACGAATAATGCCATCCAAAGTAATTAATTCATTTGACATGGCTTGTAAGGTTTATAAGCTTGATGTGACCTGAAGTGGGCAGGAGAACAACCATGAGGGACCATAGACAGCCGGTATGGCTGGCTATGACATCCCTACAGGGCCCTTGTGCAGGTAGTTTGTGGCTGCCTTAGCTCTCAGAACAGAGAGTCAACAGCTGGCAATGCCGTGGATTTCTGCCTGTGGTAGGATAAGACCTACATCAGGTAAAGGCTTACCTAAAAAATGTAAGGTTTTACCTGCCAGTGCTGGGGAACTGCATCTGAAAAATGAGTGTTGTGACAAAAATTAGGGCCATTGCAACCTGCAGGCCTGTGACCTTAGAAAGAAGCAGAGTGAATGCTTCCTCTCTTTCCCCAATACAGGCAGCTCCAGATCATTTCCAAGAAAATGCTGTTTCTTCTCTCAGAGATGCAGATAGGATCTATCTATGAACAACTAAGATCTTCTTGGCACCCAACATTTTGGGGCTACTGAATCTACTCTGCATAGGTTGGTGGCCATATGCCAGATGTTCATCATGTCCCCCTCCAAATGATAGTTTGTCTCACTAACTTCAGGGTAAGATATACCTTACTCTGACGGGGGGGGGGGAGGGGAAGATGAGGAGAGGATGGTGATGGAGGTGAGCATCAATGCAGCCTAAACCCTATACTTCATCTAGATTGCTATCACCAGTTACCAAGAAAAGAAAGTTCAATGAGAGAGAACCAAGAAATGAACAATAAACCCGGTACTTTATGTAGTTTGTGCTGCAAAATGGGTTCAGTTTGTCACACATGATTTAACCCCTTAGGAAGGCTCCCATCTGCTGACACAGGACAGACCTAGGACACAGTGCTTATAGGCAGCTGTCATTCTGTTACAAAAAGGCAGTGGTGTCACTTTAGGCACCATGAGGTGTCCTTGCTCACCTCCAGCACTGTCTCAGGAAGGGCACAGGAGCCCTTTTGGTCCTGTGCTGTCTCTTCCAGCCCATGCAGAGATGTGGGATATTCAGGGCATTTCATAGGCACAGAATCCTTTGCAGTGAAAGGGTGTGTTAGTCTGTGGTTAACCCTCTTATATTTTCAGACCTTTTTATTCAACATAAATTTTAGTTACTCTTAATTCTGTGAAAAGATCATAAGACTGCACACAACAGTCCCAGGATAAGGTAGATGCGATATACAGTATCTTAAACTGCCCAGACATGCTGAGTGCTACAGCTGCCCATGCTCAGACCAGCTTGGATCTGCAGACCATCCCCACACATGTTCACAGCCTCTAGGATGACAGGTCTTGACCCAGAAATCAGAGTAGGCGGATCTGGGTGCACAGGGACAATTTTCTGAGGAGGTACATTGTGTTGAGATTGAGATCTTTCCATAAGTAAGTCTTAAGAATGTGGAAGACAGACTTCCAGAGAGAAGACTGAGCCCGCTTAACATCCTCACCTAGCTATCTCAACTTGGAGCATGACCTCAGGTGATGTGAGTCTGGGTCTCCTCCTCTATTCCTGGCCTGACTTACCATCACTGACCATGGTGTGACAAGGACTGGACCTACTTGCTTTACATGAGTACTCTATTCATTCTTCAGACCTGTCCAGCACTGAGCAGTACTGGATGAAAACACCCATAAGTGAAGTAACCATCTGGCTATTTAAAGAAAGTGTCTAGTATTATACTAATGGACTTGTCCAGATATGGTTGCTAGTGATATTGTTGGTTAGTATGGTGGGATTTGGCCCTAACAGTTGATGTAACCAAGCACAAAGTTGATTCTGACATTGAAAGAAGAAGAAAAACCAAAACCAAAACCAAAAAAACCAACAAATTGTGACAAGAAAAAAGGAAAAGAGAAGAGTTCATCTGAAGGTATCTGAATGCTGCTCAGAGCTGTTCATTGATCTTTGGGTCAGACTTGTACATTAGTTAATATGACTGATTTTCATTCTTCTTTACATTTTCCTCTTATTCTGATCCCTGATTCTGTGCAACATTTCTGCAGAAAAAAAAATGCATTTGTGAAATGCTGATTTTCTGCAATTAGTTTCTGATTTTTCAAATTTGTCCTTCACTCCAAGGCTTTTGAGCTTCCATCAAGCAGCATTTTTGAGAGGCTATGGGAAAAAAAAATCCTTACAAAACAAAAACAGTATTTTCAGAATTCCACTCTACTGCTTTCAGACTATTTCCATCAACCCTCTTATTCATTTTGATTTATTTCCATCCATAAGCAGACTAACGCTTTTCTATGCTTTTATTGTTCTTCAAGAATAGGCCTTCTATTGGAGAAAAATAATGTCTCTACGACCACCACTTTGCTCAATGCAGATCTTCATTAATCTGCAGCCACAGTACAGGCTTTTAGCAGCAAGCACTTTTGATGGGAATTGAATTTGATACTGCATTATGGTTATAGGGCTTCTCACAATAGACTGTGTTCTTTTCTGTGTCTGTGCACAATCAGAGAGACCCAATTAAATAATTTGGTGCAATAATGGAGAACAAAAGAGTATGAGGGCTTAAAGTGAGGGCTTCAGCATTTGTATTCTCCCTTTTCTGTATCATGTTAATTAATTTGCCTGAAAACCAAAAGAAAGAACATAATGTGAAAAGCATAGCTCATCTACAACATGGATGCACTTTAAATGCAGACACCATACCAAATCAACATGTAACAAAAGAACATTCTTTGCATTTCCATAAGAAAAAAGTAAAATAAAGTTGCCAGCTAATGTTGAGTGGCTCTGGTTGTGGCCACTGGAAATAATGGTAGCTACTGGGAAAAGAGTATTATGAGCTGGATAATACTTTGTGCCCCTACAGTAACATCTACAAATAAATATGCAGTTTTGAAGCCCACCTGGTGGGTGGAAAATGATTGTACCCAACAGTGACAGAGATCTCAATCGTTCAGGGCCCTTAAATACACATTTTATTTCCTGGGCCAGATTGTACTCTATTCTTCCAGTAAAATAGTTCCAAGTGCAGTCTCTGCTCTTGTAGTTGAGGTAGAAACCTCGGCAGTATTTCAGTGGGCACCAGGGTAACCTCTGCTCCACCATCACGCCAGTCTACAATTGACTTTACCCCAACAAAAAGATGCATTTACCCTCCACAGTCATACTTGGCCCAGTGGCCATGCAATCCTAAAGGCTATGAAACTTATTTCATAGTGTATTAATAAAAAGCATCTACCTCTGGGTGGCAATATGATTATTAACTGTGACTTCAATCCAGTTCAGAAATTTACACAGTGATGTCATCTTAAGACAGAAAGAGATAATGTCTTAGCTAGCTCCATCTAGCTTCTTTCTCACTGAAAAGCTAGAAAGCTTCCTTGCATCAGATGCATTGTACCTCTTTACCTCCACAAAAGAAATGTTTAGATTTGGTCTTGAGCTTAACAGCAGCTTCATAACCACCTGCAGTTGTCAGGCTACCTATGTATCTCACGGCCTATTAAAAGTACTGGAAACGATGGCTGCATCACCTCTCATCAATGTGTATTGCATACCTTTGTTGCCACAGTGCCGTACTCCCTGCTGGAGATGTATTTTATATCAGCATTCCTCTGAATGTGGCTTGTGTTGACAAGTTACTAGAATGAAAGCTGGCTGGGAGGATCTGGAGGTATCACAAATGGCTAAGATATTTGTGGCTTTTAATCATTGCAATTATCTGTGCATTTCCAAACTTTTTTTTTTTTTCTTGGAAGCTAGGGGTCTTATCTTCCTCCCATCTCCTTATAATTACTAAATTTATTGTAGCAGCAGTGTACAGTGTTGTTAATTGCCATTTGTTCTCGGGATCCACTTTCCTACTGCATTTTAGGAAGCATCACTACCAGCAGCGCTGGATAAACTACAGCACGGGTGGCTGCAGCTCTGCTTACCATCCTGTTTGGTAATATGTGTGAGCTATCATAATAAGGGCTGTTCATTTTGGTAGGTCTTCAGCCCATAATTAAAACATATGAGGCTTAAAGTTGTTATGTTTCTACTTCCAGTGTAGGGACATGAAAACACAATGTTCTCCTTGCATCTTAGCAAGTTAATTCTGATCCTCCCCCCCCCCCCCCCCCCCCCAAACTATATTAAAAAAAAAGCATTTCTTCGTATTCTCAGTTAATTCAGTCTAAAAG
The DNA here is from genome assembly GCF_016699485.2 of Gallus gallus. NCBI lineage: Eukaryota > Metazoa > Chordata > Aves > Galliformes > Phasianidae > Gallus > Gallus gallus. Next base: position 146,339,217 of record NC_052532.1, read on the forward strand.
TGTCACACTTATTCAGTAGCAGTTAAAATAGGCTGTGATGAGAGCATGACAATTTCCAGCTAAACTAGAGGATAATTAGAAATGCCCTGTAGCAGGCAAGTCAGTGCTTCAATTTATTTGCTGTTTATTACCAAGTCCCTGCCCCTTGGGTGTAATGACTGTAAAGCAGCACCTGCAGCTTCCCAGTGTTTGATTTAGTGCTGTAAATGGTGCTCAGAGAGTAGATTAAGCTGGAATGTGATCAAACCTTATTTGCAATCCGATTATACAAACTGCTCCTTGCACTGACCAGATTGAAGTAATTTCCCTATAGAAGCGTTACACTCACTTTGGTGTAAAAATGATTAACATTTGCAGACTGTAGGTCAGCCTTTCACTTCCAGTGTAATTCTTTATCAGGCAGCGTGCCCATCTTTTTCTTGTGTTTGCCACGTTTGTGTACCGTGTGGTATTTAACCAATGGATATAATCAAAACCCTTTTTTTCAGGTCTTGTTGATGAACGATTGTAATAAATAAGCACTCCAGCATAAGCAGATTAAACCATTTTTTTTTCTGTTTGATTGTTCAGCAGTATTGACATGCTTAATGATCTAACAGAGAGCAGCTTCAGAATGGAGGAATTTCCATATTTTACTGAAAACGGCTATTGAGGTATTTATAAACAAACAGCCAGGATACACGTGGTGCCCGAACTTCTGTGTCGGGTAGGATTTCTGGGCACCCACATCAATCCAATGACTAACCTACATTTCTTTCAAAAAGTGCCTAAATAGTTGCTGCCACTACTAATCCTTTCACTCGTAAATAAGCAGCAACGTAAGGCTTCTTGGTTCCCAGTAGTCCCCCCCTTTTTTTTTTTTGCACCGTATCAGGAGTTCTGGATGTGAAAACTGTTCCTCAGACAATTAGCCTCTGGTAATGAAATGCAACCAAATATATTCTGAACACTGAAAGCAAACACTCGGCTCTCCACATATTTCTGTGACAATCAAAGAAATATTTTAGCCTGAAATGCATTATCAAGCCTGACTCAAATACCAGCAATAACATGTTTTGTTGTATAACATTTTAAAGCTGATTTTCTACAGACGTTTTCGCTGTAACCCTTTACAGACCACGGCCCCAAGGATTCAGAGATCACCATGTGCATAGAATCATAGAATTGCTCAGGTTGGAAAAGACCTTCAAGATCATCAAGTCCAACCGCAACCTAACCATGCTGCCCTAACTCTAACAGCCCTCTGCTAAATCATGCCCCTGAGCACCACATCCAAACGGTTTTTAAACACATCTATTGATGGTGTTTAAAAACCCCCTCCCTGGGGAGCCTATTCCAGTGCTGAACAACCCTTTCTGTAACAAAGTGTTTCCTGATATCCAACCTAAACTTACCCTGGCGCAACTTGAGGCCATTTCCCCTCATCCTGTCACCTGTCACCTGTCACCTGTGAGAAGAGAGAGCCTCCCTCTCACTCTAAGCACCTTTCAGGTTTTGGAAGAGAGCAGTAAGGTCTCCCCTCATGGTCTCCACATGGTCTCCTCAGCTGGTAGCTGGGAAAGAGTGATCCCTGCCTTGGTCAATGGCCTTTGTAAAAAGATCCCTGAGCTGGTGTGAAATATGGATCAGCTGTAGGTATGCAGGCACCACCCAGGGATCCCCAGATACACTGCGGAATCCTTTGCTGTCCAGAGCCATGTGCTCATCTGGTAAAAGCCATCAGCTCATCCTGCTCTGTTCCCCTGCAGAAGTCCGTGTGAGGCAGCACCACATTTGCCTCAGCACAGCTTGCAGGCTCCAGCCTGAAAGAGGCCACGTGCACACAAGTTTCTTTGACAGATGTATTTTTTGGCTGTTTTTATGATATCTGAAAGATTAGAATTAAGTCATGCCAAAAGTATCCAGTTAGCAGAAGCATTTTTAAGCTTCCTGTACAACAAGTATTAAGGAAACTAATATCTGCGAGACAACGGGCTGAAGTGTGGATTTATTTATATTCCTTTAATTTTCTTTCCCTGTAGAAGGAGAGAAAGTTGGGTCCTGGTTTCTCTCTTAATCAAAGTTAATTTTATACCAGTCCCATCCAAAAGAAGTCCATTCCTTCCACCTGCTGTAAATAGAGTCAGATCAGTGGGCTGCCCCGCAAACGGGAGGCTTAGCCTCTGTTTCTCACTTTGCTTGCTGAAGATCACAGAAATATTGCTCTTGCAGTTGTAGCGGAGGCACACAGAAGAAAGGTTGCAGGCACAGCCCTGTCATCATCACATTTACAGAAAGGGCTGTTAAGCATTGGAATAGGCCGCCCAGGGAGGTGGTTGAGTCACCATCCCTGGATGTGTTTAAAAACCATTTGGATGTGGTGCTCAGGGACATGATTTAGAGGAGGGCTGTTAGAGTTAGGGTACTATGGTTAGGTTGCAGTTGGACTTGATGATCCTGAAGGTCTTTTCCAACCTGAGCAATTCTATGATTCTATGATTCTATGTGGACTGCAGGAAGAAATGCATCTGGAAAGCAAGGCAGAGGTGGCAGCGTTCTTCTGCTAAGCAGCTCAGCAGGACTGGCATTGGGATCAGCAGAAGATGGCTTGGTGGCTGCATGCCTGTAGCAACAATGTGTAGTCGTGCTAAGTGAAAGATCTCGTCACTCAGTTTGGGAAAATGTATTTTAAGAGATTCCTGCAGAGCATTTTATAGGTCAGATGACTACCAGAGAGTAGCAGGTATGCTTACTGCTTTTGCTGTTATTTTATCTTAATATCCCTGATCTTTTGTTTCAGTCGATAAAAAGACGTCAGTCCTGTGAATTAATCTCAGTGGGATGTTTAGGCTGGCTTTGAGAATGGTCATGTTGGGAGCCCTCTGATGTCAGATGGAATTTGTACACCTGTGTGGCAGTGGGTGACACAAGTCCAAGCATCTGCATGCCACAGACTTCCCTATGGGAAAATAAGACTTTGCTTTTGATGGGAGAAGCTCTCTCCGACTGTTACTTATCCTAGTGGACTCTGCTTTGTTTTCTTGGGGAAATGGGAAGGAAGGACATATTTGGGAGTGACAGTTTTTTCTAAGTTTGATATTTATTATAGAAAAATTTTGTGCTCAGGTAGCATGGAAATTCAGGCTGCCATGATAAATGGCCCTGCAGTGTTTCTCCCTATTGTACAAGTTGGCTCCCAGTACCCTGTCCTTGTGGACATCTTCCTTGTATTTTGTTTTTATTCAGGCTTGCAGAGGAGGTTTTACAGTGTTGGCAACAATCATGAGGGCCTGGCTGTGGCCAAGGAAAAGTGAGTTTTTAATTGGCTCCAGGGGTGCCTAGAGAGCCTGTGTGCAGGTAGGGTGGAGCAGCTCTGCCTATGGGACTGCCTCGTCCATCACTTCACATCATTACTGCAGCCAGCAAAGGGGGCATCTGGAAGTGGTTTCAAGTAAGGTGATGGCTTGTTTCTTTGGCTGCAAGGAGAACACATAGAGTTCAGAAATGTATATTCTGAGTTACATGTTTAACAGAGTAGTTATTTGTACAATGGCGGTCTCTACAGTAGTTATCTCATTGCAGCCACTGTTATTTCTGAGCTTATTGGATGCTGCCGTGTTTGTAGTGGAGCATATGATGAGCATTGAGAGGATAAGATATATGAGGAGCGACTGAGGCCCCTGGGTTTGCTCAGCCCAGAGCAGAGGAGCTGAGGGGAGGCCTCATGGCAGCTGCAGCTCCTCACAGGGAGCACTGAGCTCTGCTCTCTGGTGACAGTGAGTCAGAATTTTAGAAATCTAATTAAAATACATATAACATATGTTGAAAATGAACTCTGCGTGTCTTACATGCATTGAGTTATTTGAATGGAAACGTCACTGGCTGTATTTTAACAGTCGATTTTCCTTCCCATAGCCAACATCTTGGACACCTATGGCTACAGAAAGCCACAGCTAATGAGCAGTCACCTGATGCCATGACAAAAATTTAAACACTCTACCCCATGGTTGTGGCAATGCTACAACTGCTGAGAACTCAAACACTGTAGGCCAGACTCCATTTCTTGCTGCAGTCCATCTCTGTCATTCAACTCATATAAAGGAGCAGTTTTGTATCAGCTACCTTCATTACTGCTCCCCTTGGTTGAGTTAAGGGAAGAGTATGGGGTGATTACCAGTTGCTAATAAAGTATGTGAAGTTGCAGCCTCATATAGCTTAGCTGCAGAGGGATCTGCAGAGGTTCAGGTCCAATACAGAATCCAAGGGAAACATCAAGAGATTGAAAAGCTGCCTTATGACCCATCGCTACCCCAGAAAATCTGATCCTCAGCGTCTGCTCATAACTTTATAGACTAGACCCTCTCCTACCCTCTTGTGGAAAAGTAGCACTGCGAGAGGGGTCCTGGGAAGTTCTGTTTGCTTTTGCTGTGCTTTCCTCTAAATCCAGGAGTGAACTTTTTTCCAGCCCTGTGAACGCAAAGAGAAAACATCTGCCCCAGGGTGCAGATGGACCTTCAAGGAAAGTTGACATACTTCTTCCTGACCATTCTCCCTTCTTCCTAGGATGGGCCCAGGATGATACATGTACCAAGCAGTGTAAAATGCAGGCAAAATTAATCTTCACTGAAATCAGTTACTGTAGAAGTGACATTGGCTCAATACCATTGGATGCTAATTGTTGGCCTCATTAGGCAATATCATTAATACACAAGATGAGTGGGATATCCTGGAAATAGAATAAAATTTTAAAATGGCCTAACAGAAACGTGATGAAAAAAATGTAGTAGGAATGGCAAAAAAATGGAGTTTTGCACAAGAATTTCTGCTGTCAGTTTGGAGATTTCCATTTGGAAGTAAACAAAGAGTTGAAGGACTTGGGTATGTTAGCTGGTCAGCTAACTGGTCTTTTAGCTGTGGAGCAGACAAGAAATAAGAAATAAAACAGAGAAATTAAAGTAAAGAAAAAAGGCAAGAAAAAAGATCAAACAGCCAAGCTATTGCTGGTAAATGCAGGGAAATGCTAACATGGAAAGAGGTGCCAGATCCAGGCAGAGATACCCATGGTGCTGCCACGCGGGCAGTGGTGCTGCTGGTTGCCTGGTCTGAGAACACAGACTGGGAAGAGGGGAGGAAGGCATGCAAGGGACAGCTCCCCAGATGGCTGGGAAAACAGATCCTCTTTTAAAAGAGGAAAAGACTGAAAGAGCTAGTTGGGCTCAGTCCAGCAAAACAAAGCTGAGATGTGCCTGCTGGCTGAAAATGCATCAGAGGATGAAAACACAGGGCAGAAGAGTGATGTAAAGGACGTTGTCAGCACAGAAATAAATAGGGTTCAGCTGATACATGCTAAATTTCAGCTAAAAATCAAAAGTATTTTAGAGTCATGAAGTTTTGGAATAGCTATCAGGTATGGAAAAACAGCCCATTTCTTAAGAAGCAGGAGAATAGGTTTATGAAATGTCAGGTGATGCTCATGTTCCTATTCCCTTTACTTTCCATCATAACCCCAGAAATATCTGCTGTGTAACTAAGGGACCCTCATGCAGGGCATGGAGGCTTTGCAGGCTTGAAAGGTGTTAGCCCAAATGCATGCTGGCAAGCATCTGAGAGTCGCTGCCTGAGCAGACCAACAGCAGGCGCTGGGCAGAGAACACATGCAAGATACCACTCTCCAAGTGCCTCTGCTCACTCAGCAAGTGTGTTAAACATCTCCACAGCCACCACAGGAGCAGGCTACATGGTCTTATTATTTTTTTTTTTTTCCAGCAAGTGGATCTCTGGGCAGTAACTTAAATGTAGAGACTTAAGTAAGCAATGTGTAGTAATGTGGATTTCCACACTGCAAGCTCAAGAGAAATGGCCACTGTCAGTTATGCTTTGGCATACTAGAAAGTCTCCATACCCAAGTCTGCAGGCATATGGATGCTTGCACTGCCTATCTATCGTCCTGTCCTGCCACAGTCCTGTCCTAGCACACACAGCACTGTACTGGGTCTAGGAACAGCCTGTTCTTCCAATGTTTCCAAGCACAGGTCAGCAGTTTGGGAGCTTCCCAAGTTGAGACCAGAGTGAAAGATAGCTGGTACTGTCACAAATAATAACAGCTGGAGCACTAGATTCACTTGTTCTAGCTTCAATGCTAAATTATTACTTGACCAGGCCTTGCATGAGCTTTCAAACGCAAGTGAAATAATTTTGCCCTAAAACTTTTTTAGAAGTGCATTGTTTAGCTTCATATAGGTGAGCTTATGGAAACTAATGCAAACTCTGTCTTGATGAGTCAACAGGCTAAGAAACTGCGTTAAAGCCAGCTGGTTATTATGAATATCATCAGCAAATTTCTCAAAAGCATAAATGCATATTGTCTGGCCTCTAACCTCAATGATTCTATGATTCTCTCCCAGAATCCAGGAATCTTGGTTGCATCTAACAGCACCATGAATATGTCTTGAATACCTTACGGCAGGCTCAAAGGACATCAGACATTTCTCTTTGTCCTGTGACATCTCAGTTGTGATCTTCATTGACCATAATGGAAACCTGAAGCACCCAGCTTACATTAGACATCAACACTGTGGTCTTTTAAGTTTGGGGGTCATAATCTCAGTTGATTTTCACTTGTTCACTAGTTGACATGAAGGGACTGATCAGGGGTCCTTTCTATGTGTAGATTATGTAGATGATGGTCTTTGAATCTCCTTTAAAAAATGTGAAATTGGATGAAAAAGGATAAACATGTTCAAATTTTTTGCAGAAAACCAGAGACGAGTTTGGGATTGGATTGATGCTTGGCCAACCTGTTCCCTTTCATCTGTAACTCATAATATTGTTATCTGAAACCAACTATAATGTATGGCTTTTCAAATCCTGATTTATGAATTTCATGGTTTGAAGCAAGTATGACAACTCCAGCATGTGCACATAAATGAGATACTTTAAGATTTGTGGTCTCTGGGGCTATCTGTTAGAGGATTGTTGGTTTCAATGCAATTCCTATTTGATAGGTGCCTAGAGTATAAATGTTGAGTAGTAGCTTGACCCTTTTACCTCTTTTGATGAACGCTGTCAAATGTTACCTCAGTTGTCCTGACCATTCACTGCCTGTGATGAAGACAGCTGGCTGAATCTAGATAGGCACATAACGTCTTGTACTCCCACCTCACAGACATGCCCTGTCCTATCACAAGTGACAGAAAGACAAAGTACCCCAAGTACCTTCTACTGGTCAAATACAGTGTCTAGATATTTGCAACACCATGGCTTAGTGCAGAACATCACTGGTGGCTTACTCAAATCCCTGGGCACTGACAATGCTTTATATTATCCATCAGCATTTCCTTCTTTGGCCTCTAAATTACCTGTCTTCTTACAAGCAAACATGAGAAAAAGTAAGAAAGAATTTTAAAAGGGAAAAATGAATAAGAAATATGATTACGAGTACAGGAATATAGGGCAGGTGGGGATCCGTCATTCATTTCAGTCATCTGCTATTGCAAGCATACATGCCACATTATTAAAGAGACTCCATCTGAAGTGTTGATAGCATTTTGCCTATCTTCTTCTAAATAAAAGGCTGATCCAAACCCTCTGCTTTCTGACAGCAGAGAACCATATTTCCAGGAAAAGGTTACTCATGGCTAGTTTATATCTACTTGTTCTCTTGCCAGCATTCCTTTTAGGTGAAGTAACTGATCTAAAAATATGTCAGAGCAGTAAACATCAACAACAGAGAGCTATCACATCTTTCTATAACCAGGTAATGAAGCCAGTCTCTTCCAGATCCTTCTAGGAGAACATAAACCCTTTTCCTACTAATAATTGTAGGTGTGGTATTGATTTTGCATGAATGCCTAAAACTGTATGTCCAAAACAAGGTTTTACCAAAGTCCTGTACGTGGTACTGGTACTTATTTTTTTCCCACTGCTGGAAATGCCCAGAGAGGTGGTGGAGTCACCGGCCCTGGAGGTGTTCAAGGTGTTTTTTCTGCTTCTCAGTAGCAGCACCTTGAATGAAAAGGGAAAGGCAATGCATCGGAAGGTATAGATAGCTCAGCAAAACAGAGGGTAGTGCAACTGCCCTTATAATACAACACATCTTACAGACATGAGTCATTCAAAATTGAATACTGGATGAAGCATGCTTATATCTTTTTCTATATTGAGGCACGTGTTTCTTCACTTGGAACGATACGGACTGGCAGCACAACAAACCACTTACCTCTGGCTCACACCTTTGGGGCTATCCTGGGTACTACTGCGGTCTCCTGACCTCTATAAGTCAAGTTACAGTGTCAAAAACGTTACATAAATACATTTTTTTTAAATAGCTGGATGTGGAAACATGCCAAAAAAGATCTTGATAATCTTGAGGATCATTAATTTCAGTAAAATAGGAAGTTAAGGAAATTCTGACTGAAAGGCATAGATAGTTTGGGCTGGCAAGACTTAGCGCTGCCATTCACAAAGCTGAAATAAGCGTCTCGCTACAATTACCTTGCTCCTGTCCTCTGTAGTATCAGAACTGTTTTCCCTTCATCTCAGATGATGTCTTATCAAAGAAAAGGGGAGTGAATGGGTCAACCTACTTTTTTATTAAGCTGGAGTGTATCAAATGAAATGGAATTTCCTCGGTGAATAGTCTGCATAAAGGAATGTGTTAGAACAAACTTATAAATAGCTGCAGGTCACCTTTATTTAACTTGGGCATTACTGACTTACTCACACTCCTCTTTATAGCTGTAGCAGTTTTGTGACATAACTTATTTCTACTGAAAACATGAGAAAGAAATGCAGTGGCGTATGCCTGGCTGTTAGTGAAACATTTATAAGAAAAGCAAAGCAAATTTCTCATCGCTTTTCTGACCTCCGTGTCTCCCTAGTACGGAAAATATGGATCAGTAAAGGGAAGATAAACTATAATACAGCTTTGAGTGGCAAACAGCTCCTGCAGATCTTTAAAAAAAGGTAGTCAGCCACACACCAGGAGGAGGGAGTAACTTCTATAATCTGCTGTACACAAAAAGAGAATGCTGTCTGGGAGACGCACAATATCCAGCTTTGATAAACATTCCGCACTCTTCCCAGCTGGGGAGTTGTTCATTTTCAATGGATAAAGACAACTTTCATCTCCCTGTGTTTGGCTATGTGCTGTAATGAGAAGTGAATTATTTGGCTTCTTAGCGCGCTTCTTTTTTTCCCTTAATGCTTGGAAGATATATGTTGTTTTGGTAAATTTGCATAAGGCAGCGCAGAAATGGATTGTACCTGCCACAAGTTGTGATACTGAAATCCATAAACATTTAAAATACATTCTCCCAGGATCGTGCCCTTCATGTTTCTAATGGTCAAAACACTTGCTCTCTGACAGTTTATTAGTAAATACCCCAGCACCTACGTATGCTATATGAAATTCCAGCTCCTTCATGGCTTGCCTCCGCAGCTAACATCTAGAAAGGTGGAGTGGATTCTGTTTCCTACCTCTTTCATTTCAGCCAAGGCTGGGATGGAAGAATTTAGCTGGGCTGTAGCTGGATAAGGAATAGTTTGATTTCAGTGATGTAAACAGCCACCATTCAGGCCCAGCTTACAGACGGTGGCTTCTCATGAGTGTCTCTGAGTGTTAAGAACCCTTTGCTGCGACATTTGAAAAAATTCTTATTTTTCCCTTCCCAAACATCACGTACCATCAAACATCACTAACAGGCAAGCCAAGATTGTCACCCTGGATCTTCCTCGAGCTTCACCTTGTCCAGCAGTAAATCTTTGGCAACAACAAGCACTCAAAACTCCAGAGATTTTAAAAATCCCCAGTGGCAAATACAGTCCTTTGCATTAAATCTCATTCCTTCCTTTAATACTTAGAAATTGGCTTATGTCCCACAGCATGACATTTAAGTTAATTAAGTATTAGAAAGTGGAAGTACAAGCTCTGGATATTTTGTGTATTTTTTGAAGAACTCAGTGCACAGGCAGGCAGAGTGAACAGAGCCACTCAGGCAGGGGATGCTCTGCCCGTTTGCTGCCACAGACTCAAGATGGGCTCTGGCATTAATATGTTGTCTGTATGGAGGGAGAGCAGGAGTTGGCCCAGACAGCAAGCTGTGGCTGGACTGAATGCTCTGCTTTGCTCTGTGCATGTGCTTGAGAGAGAAGCTCTGTGCAGAGGTGTGCTGCAATATGCCATAATTAACATGGCTGACCAATGTTCTAAGGAGGTGTAAGTGAGAGAAAAGGGAAATTTATTACTTTGTACATATTTAATTTCTTCTCTCGGCAAGATTTATGATCAGAAGTGCCTGGACAGCTGCTGTGGTTTCAGTCATCTATGCAAGCTATGTACAGTATATTTACAGTCGTCATTTATAGATCGCAAGCCTTTTTCTTTGAAAACTTTAATTTAATAACTCCTAATATCCTCAGTGGCTTTCACACACACTGTGCCTACTGAACTAAAGCCTTCTATTTCCTTCTGAATAGAAACCACTCCTGCCCAGACCTTGTGCAGCTAGGGATTTGAGTGCAGTAGACAATTTCAAAGACTGCTCTTTCTATTTAACAATCAGTGCATTAGGCTAAAATATTCACACAGATGCACTAGCAATTGAAAGGGTGTGCGGTGTAGTGACAAGGTCCTTCTGTTACCTGGAACTGTAGAATGATGAATGAGCATTAGTGGAATATTCTTTTGGCCTTTAGGTTTACCTTGATCTTCTCACAGAATGCAAATTGACATTATACCCACATTTCTATAGTATTTATTATTGTGGTCATGATGTGAGGGCTTTTTTCAATATGAATAGTGTAAAAGGGGAAACATATTACTGCAAAGAGGCATTATTGTGCTGGGAATGTATAAACAGCTGAGAAGAATAGAGCGACATGCTCATAATGGAAACTGAAAGCTCTTCATTTTGTCCTGATTGTCTACCCTTCCTTTTTAAACAACCTTCCTTTTTCCTAGCTATCAATACAAAGTTCTTTTTGGTAAAATGAAGTGCATTCATGCTGCCTGAAAGAAGCTTTTAAAGTTGATCTGTGCCCACACAAAAGGGAGGCAGTGTTTGAGCACATCAAGTTGAGGAAGCAAACTTGGTCAATGTTCATTACTCATGGCTTGACACTCTGAGCCTCCATATCATTTTGTAAAGAATCAGATAAACTTTCCTTGTGATAAACAACTGAAATAATTTTTCTTAGCTGTCAAGTCCTTTTCTCCCACTTCCAGCCTGTTCTCACACTCTTCCCAGCTCGTAAAAGCAACTGAGCACAGCTCTTTGGACTGATAAATGGGCTCCTTTCAATTGGTGGCAGGCTTCAGGAAAAAGAGATAATCCTGGATAATGTGGACACAGTTTTCATTTCATGTCACCCAATTAAACTGCAATTATCTGGAGTGCAACAGCAGAAAAACTGGAAAGAATGGTTGGAGAATGAGGAGCCCTGGCTCCCTGGGACTCTTTATACTACACACATTAGCCTAGATTTGTTCTATTCTGATAATAAAGTGCCAGTCTAAGCACTTAGCAGCACACACTGAGAGACAGCCCAGCTGCAACCTGTAGCTCAGAGAGAAATCTTCCCGCAAGTTCGAGCCAGGGTAACTTTCTGGGAGATTATTTGCAGTAGGAATCCGGCCCCTGTGCCGCAGTTAATTCCATCCAGAGCAATACGGTCAGGAGGTGTTCTGAACAGCACGGCAGGGTTCGGATTACAGGTAAAACAAGGACAAAAAAAGCCTTTTCTAACATGACTCACCGGAGCGCTGCAGCCAAAAGCAAGCAGATATCAACCATTTTATTATGAGGGCAAACTGCACTAACATATCTCTTCAGCATTTTGGCTGAAATCTAGGGCAGGATGAATTTAATATGTTAATATGTCTTATTAAGTTACCGCTCTTGCAGTAAAATAAACTGGATAATCTAACAGATCTGTTTTATCTCTAATTACCACAATCCTGGTAAACTGCAATTAAACAAACAGATGGAGTTTCTGAGCTTGTGGCCTGGTGCATGGGAACATTTTAGTCATTGAAATGCATGTATTTGCTATCGTTGCTTTATTTCATTTACCTAGCACTGTGAGCACACAATGGCTGTGCTGCAGGCACGGGCTGTAGGCACAAGGTGACATCTAAGGCATCTCCTACAAAGAAAAGTCCCTGCTCTATTCCCTCCAATTTCTGGTGTCATTTACTCCTACGTGGAGCACCATCCAGGGCTACCCTGGGTTGTGAGGCAAGTCAGGCAGTTTGGCCTTTTCTCTTCTCTGAGGGGTAAGCTGGGCTTTAGAGTGCTCCATTACAGTACATTACGAACACAGAGCATCACTTTGGCTTAGGGCCCATTCGCACCCTGGGAAACCTCAGGCCAGGTTGGATGGGGCCCCAGGCAACCTGGCCTAGTGGTTGGCAACCCTGCAGGAGGGCTGGAACTGGGTGGGCTTTACAGTCCCTTCCAAGTGAAGCTACTCTATGACTCTGTGATTATTTGACAGCCAAGAAGCTGGGCCCTCACTAGCAACAACTGGGGGTGTGAGTAAGCTACCAGGACTGATGCTGCACCTCAGGGACATCCCACACAAGGACCATCAACTCTGGGCAGGGAACCAGACACATCCACCCTACCCATCAGTTCACAGGGGGCAACAAGGGGGCAGGGTTTCTTTTGGGGCAGACCCAGAGCTCTCCACCACCATTGTGAGGGACTTTTAGGTAGTCCTGAAGCCTTTGTGGGGCTTCAGGCGTTGGGTTTTTGTGAAAGCTCATATCAAGTGATAATCTGCTATTGCAATATTATAATCAAGTCATGGAGCTCAAAAAAGCATATGACACTTTTGCACATTTGCAAAACCTAAAACTCCGTGGCGATGAAGTGCAGCATTCCTGAATGAAGCCCAGGTATTTTATAAATAGGCAGTTTTCAGACTGGAAACATTGTTTTACCTCAAATTTTCAGTTTGGCCCCATATCCAGGCATTTATCAAATGGAAAAATGTATTTCCCCTTCCCACCTGGGAAAACCCCAGGTGCAGAAAGATTTGGATTCTTCAGAGATGTTAATAAAATTGGGATTTCCCTGTTTCCAAAATAATACCATGCCTCCCACGCTCTTTATTTCATTCCTTCGCATTCCTACCTAAAGCAGGTTCTGGGCTGCTTTGAAGATTGCTGTTCTGCTCAAAACTTGAAAGCCGCCTTGTTCCTCGTGGAGCATATTTAAATAGCAAAAAGCTGCACCTTGATGTACACAGGAGGTGTGGAGAGGAGAACTGTGGAAGGGACACAGTGCTCACATCCACAACTGATGTGAATGGAGCTTCCTTTAGCTCTTTTTCTGGTTTCACTGAGCCTCCATGTAGCTCTCCTCCAAAGTCAAAAGCTTAGCTGGTAGCTTGCTGGGAGCGACAGAGGTAGAGTTATCTTAAGGAACAAATGCTTTTTTTTTCTATTGGAAGGACTCTTGGGGATATGGTCAGTTCACCAGTGCCCTGCTCCTCTGAAAAGCTGAATTAGAAGATTTTCCAAAATCCAGTCCTAAGAGTTTTGATTTTTCCAAAGCCAGTCCTAACTGTTCAAAGAAGAACTGCAGAAAGCAGGATTGAAGAAGCCAGGGCAATCTACAGGAGGAGCCAAAGACTAATACACATCCATTTGTAAAGAAGGGTGATCGCACTTGATTTAGGCAACAATGGGCAACAAAGAAAAATAAATCAATCTCTTGATTTAGGAAGACTGAGGTCAAGTGCTTCAGCAGTGTTAATCATTTGCCATGCCTGAGATGTCTCCTGATGAGCACGTCAGTACATTGATCTTAGTAAGTGATATTTATCTGTCTAAAAACAAGAATTAGGTCCTATAACATCGTGTAGGACCTTTGCAGAGAGCGTGGAGCGTACAGAGTGTATTAACACCAGGAGTTAACAGAATATAGCACAACGTAATGAAGAATTATGTCGCATAGGCTCTGCAGTCCAAATGGACAAGGGGGGAAAACTCATGCACAGAACCTGGGCTTTTCAGCTCCCAGCTCAGATACATCCCAGGAACTAGACACTTCTGGGCAGAGGTCTACATATCACTCACATAATCGTTCTATCATCTATTCTCTTATCTTAGAAATACAACAAGAATGTAAGAATATCCAAGCCAGGTGCTGACTTCATTTAGAGGTAGGGAGAAAAGGGAGTCATGCCTTCACAAATGTCTCTGTTTCCTCATTTCTTTCTCTAGAGTGAAACACTATCACATACTAATCAAGAGAGATTACTATGTGCAGTTTGTAAAACCCTCTAAAAATATAGGTATATACAAAAATATATTGGAAAAAAAAACCCGTATGTATAATATATATAGTCAGTCATTATAAGAAACTGTATTTTAAATTATCATAATCTCCATCAGATTCTTCTCTCCATTTCTACCTATTACTTGTTAGGAAGAAGGCAAGAAGCCTGGGATGGCTGCCCATGTAGTCTGCCATGCCCCACAGAGTTGTTCAGTGTGGAGAAATACTAACTCCTGAGTATGTAGCTTCACCAAAATATCAGTATGTACTTTATGCGACAGCTTTGTTAGCTGATGGCGTTTTTCTTGACTACCAGGATTCATTGTTGCCCTCAGAAAAGAGCAGTCAAATGATTTCACCCCCTGCTTTCCCTTTGGATGCACAGAGGCCAGAAGGAGGAATTAGAGACCCCCCAAGCCAGGCTGCATCCAGTGCTCTGAATGGAGCAGCCTTGTCTGAATCTCATGCTAATGAGATCAAAAAGGGAGGAAAGGGTGAACTCCAGGCCTGGTCTGCCAGGCAGTTCGTCCGGTGCCCACAGCAGGCAGGCGAGTGGGAGGCGGGGGGCTCTGAGGTACCGGGATGAGGATGCTGCTCAGCTGGCAGGAAAGGGAGCAAGCATCTCACATATCTTAATGGCTTCTTTTGTTCAAGAATCACAGTAGCAGCCCTTATTTGCAAACTTGAATAAGTATAATACATTGCTACTGCACTACTGCACAGGTGCTAGGCACCAGTGTTTTTTCTCCTTGCCTGTACAATTACTGCTTCTTTTTCAGGGCTACAGGAAGGAACTGGAAAGACATTCAGACAAAAGTGCTGGCTGCACATTTGGGCAAAGTGCTGACTTGCTTTTGTTGTGATGTACATGGTGCTATCCCTGAGCCTGGCAATGATGACCTAGAAGGTGATCTGACAACAAATGTTTCTTTTGGAGAATGTGTTGACTATTGTAGAAGCTCACACACTCATAATGAGACTAAACTGCTTCCAGCAGATAATTGCCTGGCAGTCGCTCTGATAGCTGGGTAGATAAACAGACTGTTTTTTCCCTTCCTTCAAGAACTTAACAAGGCAGGCAGAAACAAGGCCTGGAGCATTTTCAGTCTTGAAGTAAAACTGGAGTAAATCGATAGTAGGAAGGAGCATTTAAGAAAAGTAAATGCACTGGTGTTGAGCCATTTTTCTGAGAAGTTACACAGCAAGGTGCCATCTTTCTGAATTTAAATGAGATTATATGACCTCAGTCCAACTTTGCTGACTTGCTTTCTTTGAAAATCTGGCACTGGACTGTTCAGTCTTCAGTAAAGACTGCCTGACAAATATGAAGTTCCTTCCTTCCTTCCTTCCTTCCTTCCTTCCTTCCTTCCTTCCTTCCTTCCTTCCTTCAGTCTTCAGTAAAGACTGCCTGACAAATATGAAGTTCCTTCCTTCCTTCCTTCCTTCCTTCCTTCCTTCCTTCCTTCCTTCCTTCCTTCCTTCCTTCCTTCCTTCCTTCCTTCCTTCCTTCCTTCCTTCCTTCCTTCCTTCCTTCCTTCCTTCCTTCCTTCCCTCCTTCCTTCCCTCCTTCCTTCCCTCCTTCCTTCCCTCCTTCCTTCCTTCCTTCCTTCCTTCCTTCCTTCCTTCCTTCCTTCCTTCCTTCCTTCCTTCCTTCAGTCTTCAGTAAAGACTGCCTGACAAATATGAAGTTCCTTCCTTCCTTCCTTCCTTCCTTCCTTCCTTCCTTCCTTCCTTCCTTCCTTCCTTCCTTCCTTCCTTCCTTCCTTCCCTCCTTCCTTCCCTCCTTCCTTCCTTCCTTCCTTCCTTCCTTCCTTCCTTCCTTCCTTCCTTCCTTCCTTCCTTCCTTCCTTCCTTCCTTCCTTCCCTCCTTCCTTCCCTCCTTCCTTCCCTCCTTCCTTCCTTCCTTCCTTCCTTCCTTCCTTCCTTCCTTCCTTCCTTCCTTCCTTCCTTCCTTCCTTCCTTCCTTCCTTCCTTCCTTCCTTCCTTCCCTCCTTCCCTCCTTCCTTCCTTCCTTCCCTCCTTTCCTCCTTCCTTCCTTCCCTCCTTCCTTCCTTCCTTCCCTCCTTCCCTCCTTCCTTCCTTCCTTCCTTCCCTCCTTCCTTCCCTCCCTCCTTCCTTCCCTCCCTCCTTCCCTCCTTCCTTCCTTCCTTCCCTCCTTTCCTCCTTCCTTCCTTCCCTCCTTCCTTCCTTCCTTCCCTCCTTCCCTCCTTCCTTCCTTCCTTCCTTCCCTCCTTCCTTCCCTCCCTCCTTCCTTCCCTCCCTCCTTCCTTCCCTCCCTCCTTCCCTCCTTCCTTCCCTCCCTCCTTCCTTCCCTCCCTCCCTCCCTCCCTCCCTCCTTCCCTCCTTCCCTCCTTCCCTCCTTCCCTCCTTCCCTCCTTCCCTCCTTCCCTCCTTCCTTCCTTCCTTCCTTCCTTCCTTCCTTCCTTCCTTCCTTCCTTCCTTCCTTCCTTCCTTCCTTCCTTCCTTCCTTTCCTTCCTTCCTTCCTTCCTCCCTTCCTTCCTTCCTTCCTCCCTCCCTCCCTCCCTCCCTTCCTTCCTCCCCTCTTCCCCTCCCTGTCTCCTCCCCTCCCCTTCTCCTCTCCTTCCCTCTTTCCCCTTTCCCTTCTCCTCCCCTCCCCTCTCCTTTTTCTTCTCTTTTCTTTTACTCTTTCTTTATCTCTTTTGGTGGTTTATGGTTTCTCCAAATCCACAAAAGGAGGTGGCTGTTGTTGTCATTGGATAGCTGCTGTATGCTATGCCAACTGGTTTGTGGATAACATCCTTTTGTTCTTCAGTCTCCAAGATCAGGAGGTGCTGAGGGAACGTAAAATTTAGTAGGCTGAATTTCTGAGAATGAAGTTATGAAATGTCTGTAAAGTACTTACCTCTTGAAATGAGCAAAGATCACATTACATGCTTGAGGATTAACAGTTTGAGGAACCTTGGTGCATATGGCTTTGTAAAGCACTGCTACTTCTACACTGAACATTTTTCTGCTGATGTGTTAGCCTCCTTCTGTAACCTAAGAGATGGAGCAGACCATAATCTGTGATTCATGAAGAAGTGAACCATTGGAATACCTGAAACTGAGTCTGCCTGTGAATTCATAGCCTCTTGTTAAGGTTTCTAGAAAGTTAAAAAGGGAGCAAAGGAAGTCCTCAGAATTAAAGAGAGCATGTTTTCCAAATCAATAAGGAAGAAGGATCTAGTATATCCTTATGTCTTTTGTTGCTTGTTTTGTTGTGATCTGTAGCCTTCTTCTGGTGTGAGATGTTGACTCTGTGCATCAGGCTGTCATTGCAATAGCAGTTCTTGAACATTTCTATTTGATGAATTCAGATACCCTTGATTAATATCAAGCATCTGTTGTACTAGGAACTCTACAAACTTATACAGTAATGTATTTGATGGTGTTATCTGCTATGATTATACTTCTTTTACTTAATTATTTAAGTTATAGTGTTACAGTGTGCTTGTAATATTGATTATCGGAAAAGAAAAAAGCCATTTTTTTTAATCTCTGAGGAGACAAGACTTCATTTCCATTATATTTTATTTTATCAGAATTTGCTTTTTGAAGAAATGTCAGCAAGCTTGTTTTTCGTTTTTTTTTTTTCCTAATTAGAGAAACCAGAAAACCAAAATATTTCCTCATTCTTAATGTTAATGTGGGAGGTAGTATTGTGATTCCTAACTTTTCCAAACCGCGTTACAACATTTGGTTACAAGAAAAACAACCAAGAAGTCACTCTGTTAAAGAAAAATATTGAATGGGTTGGAGGCAAATCCTTCTCTTTCCTTGTGAGAAAGGTGGGGATACAAGGTAGTCAGTCAAATAGCCCATGGTGGTTTTGGTCTGTAGCTTATCATTTTAAACTCATGCAGGATCTGGAAGACCAAATTCAATTTTCTTTCCTGCTTAAAGATTTGAACAAGGACACCTCGGTAACTTAATTTTTTAAACCATAGGGTAGGCTTCCCATTCTCTCCATGGATTGTTCTCCATCAATCATTTAAATAAGCCACTAAATAATTGCATGCGAACTGGGGCAAGACGTGGACCCCCATGACCTCCATTCCCTGAACTGGGAGGTGCTCGGGGTGGGATTTGTCTTCCAGCTCCTGCCACAGCCACTCGCCTGGAAAAGCACTTTAACAGCCATCGAGCAGGAGAGGAAAGCGGACTCCATGATGGGTGAATGAGTAGGGATCTGGATATCAAAGAATCGGTGACTTTTACAGCCTTAATTAGGCTACTGTTGTGATGCTGGAATGCAGAGAATTGTTTGCCCTATGCCCATCTCGCCCTGCAACCGACAGTAGTGCTGGGTCCCACCTCCTGTGCCAGGCTGGCCCATGGCCCAGCAAGGCACCCTGCCCATCACCTGGCGGCTGTCAGTGCAGGCGGCAGCATTGCCGGCAGCGGCAGCCGTGGGATGGCTGCACATAGCTGTGGTGTGCATGGAAATGAATGGAAACTGGGGTTGTCGCTGCTGTTTTTATTTTGGCTAGTTGGCAAATGCCTTGCTATTCTTTAGCTTTTGAATTAAGATGATGTAAGAGGCCCAAGCGCTGTGCTAAACACTCCATTACAAGGCTGTTGGTCCTAGGAGAGCTACCCAGAGTTAGAGAGAATTCAGAACAAATTTCATGGGTAGTCAACAAGTCTGCAGGCTGAAGAAGTGGACTAGTTCCTAACTCCCTATGACTCCGGGTGTCTGCTTTTCTGGAGGCAGAACATGCCCTGTCTGTGAGAAGGCAACCTGGTATCTGCTTTCTGTGCACACTTCTGCACCCACAGAGGTGTCCCAAGGTACCACTGCCATGCACAGCCTCCTCTCTGCGCTCCTGGGGTCACGTCCCACCCATCAGCAGAATGTGGTCACTCCTTTCCTCCCATTTATGGGTGGCACATGACATCGGGAGCCTCTGACAGCCACTGTTATTGTCCATATGCTTGAAATGTCATGTAGAAGCGTCACCTCCATATGACTCTGGCTTTTTGTAGAGCAGGAGGAGCAAGCTCATTTGGGTGAGTGCATCAGAAACAGAGGAGCTCAAGCACTGGTTATTGTTAACATACCGTGCTGTAAACACACACTGCATCTCCCGTGAGCCATTCATGGCACCAGTCAGCTATGGCAGCTGATAACCAATCGATAGTGATGTGCTACTTAGCCCTGTGTGTGGACAGTACCCCCTTGAGCTCCAACTCTTGGCACCAGGCACCTTGCACTGCACGAGTCAAGGGCTGATCAAGCAAGACCTGGATGATTCTCCTAACGAGTAATGAAATTTCTTGAAGCTACTTGCCACAGGTAGCTTTGCTACTACTCTTTCTCAGATAAATATTGGATAAAACAGTATTGTTATGACTTAGTGAGCAGTATTTTGCACTTAGTGAAAGTGTTTTGAACCAGCCTGCGGTAGAGCTGCCCGAGGACATGCCACCAATGTCCATGACAGAGGGGTGCGGGTGGCTGGACCGCTGTGGGGAAACAGAGAGCCTTCGCCCAGTCCCCCCATCCCTCCTGCCATGTCCCACTGCCCTCTGGTGACACCGGCCTGGCTGCGGGGAGGGCACGGGCATTGTGAGCCCCGCTCCCTCCGGGAGATTGGCAGCCAGGAGTGCCGGGGACTGACAGGTCCCATAATGCACCCTCACTGCCAAGATGGAGAGTGTCACCTCTGTGACGTTCCCGGCTTTCATTAGCCTGAATGCAATTGTGCTAGGTTTAATTTTTGGAGTGTTTGCAGTTTTTCCAGCAAATAGCTGTTTGAACACAGTGTCCCCATTATATCACCACAGTCAAAGAGAGGAAAGATAAAGGCATTGTGCAAAGTTTCTGTGGCTTTGCAGACAAGGATTTATGTACTGGAGAACTCTCGTCTGGCAGTCAATTTGCCTTTGTCTTTCAAAGTAGTGGAAGTATCAAGGGAGTATGCCCAAGAGTTTTATTTGCTATTTACCAGATTACTGAAGTATCGGGCATCTTTAGATCTGTTGTGAAGAAAAATGCTTTCAAACTATTTTGCAAACTTCAGCCGAGGCTGAGGGGAGAGGCGTGCGAAACCCTTGAAATGCATGTGGAAATTCAAACTGCTGGAGGGGTGCGTGATTGTGGGAACTGCTGGAGACTGTATGACTTCATGGGCTTAAAGTGCCATCGGTCCTGAGGGTCTGTCCAGCAGGGAGAAAAAGGAAAAATGCATGTCTGTGTTAGAGGGGCAGCCATATCAGTGAGAGCGGGAATTCCCGGAGAATGGTGGGCCCTGGTTAGTGCAAATGAGAGGAAGCCAAGTTTAGAAACTCAACGTTTTCTTAACACAAAATGGTTAGACATTCATTTCTAGCTCTACTTAGTTTACAGCTCAGCTTACAGAAAGCAAGAAGCACTGCAGTCAGTGAAGCTGATCCTCCATTTCCCCCCTCAGTCTTTCCCTAATGTTAGATTCTGATTGACGCAGCTAACATTGCAGTGAAGACAGAGCCAAGAAGCTCAGGCTGTATTGGGTGAAAGCAGAACTGAATGTGTTTATCCAACACTCCTGAACGTGGGTGAGAAGTGGGGGGACAACTGTTTACAAAAATATGTGATTTAGCATTAAAATGAATTGCTGTACTGGAGAGACTGCAAGATGTATACCTGGACACTAGAGATTTTTCTGGGATTTCTGGAATGGTTAGCTTTGCGGGCATGACAACAAATTGAAATAAGTCATGAAACAAACAAATTCTTATGATGTTGCAGAAACAAATTAGAACAGAATCTGTCAAGGAAAAGCAAGGCCTTTTTACCAGAATAAAATACGAATCGCTGATTCAGGTTTGTCAATAGGGACCAGTAAATACACTGGAATGCCTAACTACCTTGAAACCTTAATAGTGCCTGAAGCCAACACTTATGAAGTTGGGGGGAAAAAAAAACAAACAAACCCCTACCTGAATGCCTGGCATTCACAGAGTTCTTGTAGTTTGTGATTCCAGGCAAAATGTCATGTAAATGGCCGTTTTGCTTGCTAGGCCTGATAAATCCAAGAACCATGAGGTATCTCATTAATGCTTATGTCCCATGGAGGACATAAGGCTAACCTTCTGCTGCGTGTTTGCTATGTTTTTGCGTGTTTTTCATTTCAGGGAAGGATTCTGAGCCTGTTCTTTCACAGGGGTAGGTGGTGTCTGTGTTAGTTTCTGAAGAGCTGGTTTCTGGCTAGGCTGCTTTGCTAGCCTCTGGTTTCAGTGCACAGAGCACAAAAATGACCCATTTTCAACATATAGCTTTAGAGATTTCCCTCTCAAAGAGAAGAGGAAACAAGCCATGAATGTCTTTTGTGTGAGGTACTGGTCTGAGGCTTAGAAGATGTGGGAGATCTATTCCTGCTTGGGTGACAAATCCTCATTGCTAACTTAGCATCAGAGTTACGCTGTCCATCTGTAGTTGTTTCTTTATTCTCTGCTCACACTGCTTTTATTTAGTCTGTTTAAAAGATATATGCCATGGAGCATGGATTACATTCTGTCTATGGTTGCACGGAGCTTGGTGCTGTGGTACAACTAGCAGTAACACCAAATCATAGAATCACAGAATCACAGAACGGCTTGCGTTGGAAGGGACCTTAAACCATGAGGGACATGGTTCAATGGGACATACTGGTGACAGTGGACAGTTGGACTGGATCATCTTGGAGGTCTTTTCCAACCTTGGTGGTTCTATGACTCTATTATTCTAAAGACCACCCAGCCCCAGCCCCGTGCCATGGGCAGGGCTGCCACCCACCAGCTCAGGCTGCTCAGGACCCCTTCCAACCTGTCTTTGAATACCTCCAGAGTTGGGGCATCCACAGCTTCTCTTCAAATAGTAAAAACAATGGTGATAACGTATTTGGCATCTGAGTTTTAAGGAGAGACACCCAATAGCTATTCTGAACATAGCTCTTCCGCTTCTTTATAAACTCCATGATGTCACTGGTAACATCTCTCTTCTTCTCAATTAGTGTCAGCGTTGCATTCTCAGGGCATTCAGGTAATAACAACAATACTATTAAGAAAAAATAATCTCATTTTTATGTATTTTATACCAAAAACTAGACCTCATTAGGCCTGAGCTGCCTCTGTGCTGTAAGGTAATTGATACTGTTGGGCATTGTAGAACTCTCCGTTTATCTGGGCCTTGGTTGCCCAGGTTTCTGCCTTGAAAATGTGGTGCTTTGGCAAGATTAAACTAAGGAATTATAGTACAGGCACTTTTACAAAGACTTAGATTTGTATATTTTTATTTAAACCTGTATTTCTAGCTCCAAAGCTTCATAATAAAAATTACTAAATTAATCTGCTATAAATAACTGTGTTGAAAATGACTTGACTTTGGCTACAAAACAAGGAAAGGTATTTCAGGCAACTTACATAGCTATAAGTACATGCATGCATGCATGAATATATAAAAAGCACTTTCTGTGATGAGTTCAGAAATAGAAAGAATATTGCACAGATGGAGAGACTGATTTATTCTTTCTGGAGCAGCTTTAAGGCAGATAGATTTCCTCTCCTCCCTTTTTTAGAAACAGTGCCAAACAAGAGGTTCAAGAAAATCTATAATGGACTACAGCTACTGCTCTATCTCCTACCTGGACTTGACCTAGGTCAGACATATCTTGCACAATCAAATCATTTCAAGACCTTACACTCTGGTGTATCTAAATGGATGTCCCCTATTTCAGGCCCAGAAGTGATCCGAGTATTAGGCTTGCTAATGCTTAACTTTCAGTGAGTGTGGGAGTGCCTTGCTGAATAGGGCTTTGCTCAAGTGTGTACCTTTCTGAACCGTGGGCTCAATCCTGTGTATTTAGTAGACTTTTAGGTAAAAGCAATACAAACAACAGAGGCAATTTGTGAGAGCACATGAAACCTGCACATGGCACTCAGCACGCGGCAATGTCTGTGCCCTGCATGCTGGGCCCTGGCCTTGGACCCATAAGCTCAAACCTCACGTACATGGAGCTGGTTTAGTACAGAACCAATATGTCTGTGACTTGTTCTCAATTTACAATGATTTATGGTGCACCACTGTGAATCTTCAAAATATTTACAATCTTTTCCCCAAGCTCTTCTTTTCTGGAGAGTTTTGGAGGGAGTGGGGCTTGGAGTATTATGTTTTTATGTTAGCATTATGTTTTTTACGTATGTCTTGGATATAGCTCTTTGGGACATACATTATCCTCTTATGTATTTGGTGCACAATAATCTGAATGTGGGCTACATTCCCCAAAAGGAAGGTGTGGTGATGCTGCAGCACAGACAGCAGATAGTAGCACTGTGCCACAAACTGTTTGTTACTTGTTGTGACTCTCTTAGTAAGCAGCAATGAAGGGTCTAACCCCCAAGGTCTGCTACTTGTGTGAACCCTCAGTGGATCCATGGTGGGCTGATGGAGCTGAGGTAAGCCATGGCAGGAGGTCCACGTGTACTTTTTGCCAGAACTGTGATATGCTTGCTGCTATAGACCAAATCTTTTCTTCTAAAAGGCTGCAATGAGCTCTGTGCTACTTTCTGGGGGCAGATGAAAAGGAAGAATGAGGCTACTTTCCCCTATGTGTTTTGAGGAGC
Source organism: Gallus gallus (assembly GCF_016699485.2). Taxonomy (NCBI): domain Eukaryota; kingdom Metazoa; phylum Chordata; class Aves; order Galliformes; family Phasianidae; genus Gallus; species Gallus gallus. Next base: position 146,363,064 of record NC_052532.1, read on the forward strand.
ACATGCAGGGAAGGATGGAGAGATGCCTTCTAGCCTTCAGGGTCCCATCTCCTGTTCACCCACCTGCACAGTGGGTAAATCACTTAGAATGGCAGTGTGCTGGGGAGCTGGCACTTCTCCCCTGCACACCCTACCTGAAATCAGCCTTGGCAGGCCCTATCTGATGGCAAGGAAGAACATGATTAGAACATGCTCCTGCACGGATAAAGATGCACATAAAACACTAAGTTGGGAAAGGACAAATGGTAGGAACCTCTCTTCTGTCTGAAATGGGATTAGAAATTGTCCTTGAAACAATTTGCAAGGCTCTGCAGCTGAAAGTGGAGCCTCTTTGGAGACTCGGGATATGGCGATCCTTTTCCTTCTCCTCAGTTGGTCTGGATAAGAAGAGCAACACAGCCCGTCTGTTACCACAGAGCTCTTTTCTGATCCCACATAGCCAATACCACGCTTAGCAAGGCAGGAATGAACCAGACCTCTTTCCATCTGGAAAATCACTGTCCCGCTCTGTGCGAGAGAGGAAGTGTGGGAAGTATCAATCTGCTCCTCACCATTAGCTCACCATGACAAATACGCAGCACAGAGGCCTGACCTGCAAACTTCTAGGGGTCTTTTGTAGTAGTCAGCAAATGGGAAAAGACAAATGGTCTGCTGCTGAGGTCCTAAGGAGGTTTACCTTGGGAGAGGAGGATGAACACGCTACCTCTTGGGCTTGCCTTCCTCAGAAGGAAAAATATGTAGTGGTAGCTGGGGGAGCAGCCAGGTCTGGAAGGCCATATGCTAGTTTTGGCACACTGAAGAAAGACAGCATCTGGTTCGGCTCTGTTTCAAAGTTAAAATTTCTAAAATGGAGCCAGACATTTAAATAATATTAATAATTTTATTTCCTGAATATTAACTATGGTATATGGTGAAATGACTGCTGTACCTGCAATAAAGGGCTCTTAGGGCTGGTGGACTGTTCAGTCTCTCTGTCAGCATTTACTCGCTCATGCAAGCCAACTATTCACTGCATGGCACTCCATTTCGACCACGCTGTGACTGCTTAATTAGAAATACTGCTTTTAAAAGAGAAATAGGTTTGTGGGTTATTTTTCTTTTTTAGCAACTGCCATAATAATCTCTGTACTAAAGAGCAGAGTGCTAAAAAGTAGTAAAAATTTATGAAACGCATACAACCTCGGTAAAATATTAGTTAAAAATTCATGCCACAATATGTCATCTTGTGTCAGGATGCACACAAACACTGTTCAGAGCTGTTGAGGGTGGGGATAAAAAAAACTCTAACACACTTTGTGGAGCCAATATTCAAAGCCAATTTCCATTAATTATCTGGCATTCTCTTTTTCAAGTGGGTGGGATCTTTGTGAAGCCTTCTATGTCTTCTCTCACACTGGTGAACATTCTAAGTTTCAAGCTGCATGGATTTCTCCATTACTTGTGTAATGTTTGGAAGGTGAATAGAAGGCTCATTGGGATTCTTGTGTCTCTCTTGCTGTGGGCACCTCAGGCAATCTCTTCCAGAAAGCCTTCAAGAACCTCTTTCGTTCTGCAATGCCAGAGTGCAAGTAGAGTAAGTGATCTTGATAATGAGAACAGGTCTCAACGCTGTTTGTCCCTGAATGGGCAAGTTTCATGATTTTTCCATTTTCCAACGAGAAACTGAGATGTATGCAGGATTATTTATAAAATAAAAATTCAGCGATTGGGCTGATTACTTTCAGACCTCTCCAAATCAAGTGTGGTGACCATCTGAAGGAAGGCCTTTCACCATCCTAACCGCAGGGCCACTGCTGGCAGCCACAGGAGATGAAGGAAGGAAATTTCTGCCAGGTTTCCTTTCAGGCAGGTTTGTACTGGATGAAGACCAGAAGCTTAGAAGTTGCTGCCCACTTGAGAAGCCTGGAGGAGGTTGGTGTCTCTCTCTGGGCAAGAAGTGTCCTCGCTGAGCATCTCAATCACACATTCCTCCCCAAGATTTGCCACTGACTAGTTTAAGCAGTGCTACTCTCCGTTTTCTGGCTTCTCTGACTCCCATTCATAGGTTCTCATTCTCCTCATGTTTTACGAATTCAGCTCCCAGTTATGTGTGCTGTCTGTCCAAGTGGCTGATAAACCATGGATGTAGGGATGCACAGCCGGCTCGGATCCATTGTTACCTCTTGGCAGCTGGGATTCGAGAGAGTAACAGCCACCTCCGCATCAGAAGTCCATGCTAAGGTGGAAACAGCTGGAAACAATAAAGCCTGCCAGATATGCTCTTGATCCCTTGCACATGTCTTATCCAGGCTTTTCTGTTATTTAGAATAACAGCGTCTGTATGGGATGTTTAGTTCAGGGGTGAATATTTTAGCAGGTGGCACATCACATAAAGGGTTAATTGCTGCATGCCTGAGCTTAGCCTAAATGCCTGTACTGACTTTGTTCACCATGCCTCACGTTGGACTCCAATATTTGCAAAACACTGCTCTAAGTGACTTGCCAAAGGCTGCAGAAAAAATCAGTAATACAGCCCAAATTCAGTCCCCAGTGTAAAAATCTCCTGTAACATTTGGGATCTCCAGGGGCCCCCCCCATAGTGTGGGCCGGTGTGGGATTCAGCTGGAAATGTTGCTGTACTCTAATTATGATTTGAACATTAAAAAAAAAAAATGTTTAACTCTCATTGACTCTGCTTTCTCATTTTTTATATTTTATTTCTCACTGAAGAACGAGAAGCTTGTGTTGATCCCAAAGCAAACTACCAATTTAAAATATCAGACTGACACATGCAGACCAGAGCAGATGATGACCACTGGTAGAGCAATTGCATCTGTGGATACATTTTATATCATGTCCTCACATTTTTATGCTCGGTTTTTATGCCTGTCAGCAGATCACTTATTTCCAAAGCGTGGTATTTCTGGATTGGACCTGACAGTCGTGTCACCGTGCATGAAATCTACTTCGGGAGCATGGGATGCTCAAGCCGTGTGACCCACAAGTCAGCCTCACAGAGTTGACTATAAGAGAAAGATATGCACAAAATGCATGTGTCTCACATTGCACAGCCAGGGAATGCACAGGCCTGCTTTTATCAATGAGTCTCCGGGCTGCCTTCTGCCTGGATGGTTTAGAAATTTTCTATTTCATCTCGGTGCCCAACAGTGACCTCAGTGTTTTCGAGAAGAACGGAACAAATAGCTGATAGAAAAAGGAGTTAAAGTAGCCTTACTGAACAAATAAATTGGCAAGTGTATCTAATAATTGCATGGGTTCAGCATTTTTCTGCGATAAATGAGTAAACTTTAAATGTATCTCTGAGATGTGCTATCACAGGCATTGCCACGGGCAAGTTTTATCCAATGATGAAACAGCAAGGCCTTGTGAGATAAAGATGATAGAAGGGGTACTATCAGGTGGCAGCTGGGTAATTACAACTCTCTATTTGGGCTCTGTAGTGATGCTGCATGTGATAAGTGGAGAATAATGAAGAAAAAGGAGTAGTGATAATACAGGAGCTAAATGGTAGAAAATAGCCTATCATAGCCCACAGCCCTCTGAGTGCCTATGGGGACTTTGAACTATCTTCTTCAGTTTTCAGCCACAGAAAAAATACTCTCTCTTTCTTCTTCCTTTGCTAAATTTATGTCTGGTGGGACAAAAGGGAAAACTGAAAGGAAATCAAGGATATGTGAAGAGAATATGACCTTTGCAAATAACGCTGAAGGTCACTGTGTAATTATTCTAAAATAAAAGTATCCTGTAATCTTGTCTGTATCCACAAAAGATGTAAGACCATTTTTAATGTGATTCTCAGCAATTTTGTTGGGGATCATGGTTTATGAAAGGTCAGCTAAAGTATTTCTAATTGTATGTGGTCTAGCTCTTTGCTCAGAAGAACACAAATGTCATTTGTTATGATAGAGTCGAACACCAATTAAAGTGAATGACTGTCGAAAGACAAACTCATTACATGTAAACAAAAATACTATTTCCTGAGTGAAAATGGGCTCTGATAGCTTTTAAACAAAATGCAGGAGGTGAAAATGTCCTGGAACAGGTCACTGAAACTTTAACTCCCCTTTTCTTCTTCTTGTTTTTTTTTCCTGTATGGAGGCTAATGCATACCATGGTGCCTGGTGAGCCTGGCACAGTTTGTCAGCCCTCTGGGTGACTGTCTCAGTGTTTTGTTGACTCCACAGAGAAAGATAACCTTTCCATGGCACCTCCTCCCCTTGAGAGCCTGATATCTACATGTCAGTTGCAGTGGATATGTTTTCATGAATGTGCATACGTGTGTGTGTCCATGCATGAAGGGGGTGCATATCACATAACTGCTACTCACATGTAAGCCATACATTGTTCTGACATTTTTTAGCACCTAACTAAACTGCTAGAATAAGAAGTGTATGGTATATCATTCATGTATGTTCCTTTCAATTTTCTTCTTAGGCTGCTGACTTGGCATTATGCTGGATCTGATATAACGGGGCACCTTGCTTTACAGAATGCAAGGTTACATCAGCACGGTGCAGGGATATGGAGAGTGTCACTTAGGAATGGAAGAACTTGAAAAGAGACACTTCTCAGTAAATGAAATGGTGACATTTATTGACCCAGGCATTAGCACGCTCAGTAGTGAGACCAAGGAATTTCATATAGTGCCTGAAAATTCTGATCAATTTTAGGAAAAATAAAAGAAGAAAATGCTTGTTCTCATCATGACAGAACCTGACCGGAAGTATGACAACAGCACTTATACATTACAGAAATGAATGGCATGTAATAAAATATTTACAGATGAACAAAATGCTTGCTTAGAGACAAAAACTCCACAACACAAATGAATATATGAGGAAATTTGCACACATATTAGAAAAGCCTTTTAAAATATTACTCAGTTGTGATGATTGCCATTATATAATTACATTATGTTGTTCATTCAAATCATTCTGAAAATTCAAATCATCACTGTTTTTTGGTGAGGCACAGAGATGACTCACATCAAATTCAACCCTTCATTTGGTTAGGATAAAAGTTCCAGTAAAAAAAAATATATATATATATATATATAAGCCACAAGTCAGAAGTTCATAGTAGAAATGAATTATTAGGCCATCTCAGTCAGCAAGTAGTTTTTCAATATTGACTGGCTCCTACTCCACCTGGAGTAATGGAGCTTTGTCACTGACCCACAAGGCCTTATTAATGTAAAGGCCTCTTAGTGCTCCGGTCATGTAAGTGAAATACAACTCATATAGCTCTGCAGAGGTTCCCAAATGGTGAGATTCCCTGGGATGGGATTCATCTCACCTATGTTTACACATCTAGAAGTTAGACATCTGAGTCTGAGTTAGCCACCCTGGATTCTCTTCTGAGTCAACAGGAAAAATATGTACCTTCAGAAAGCAAATTATGTGACCTGTGTCAGACATCCAGCTTAAGGAGGGATCAATCACCCTCTGGAAATGCCTATTTCTGCTGACTGACTACAAAGGGAGCCTGGGGTGACTGGCTTAAACATTTAACTTTTAGATGGCTGAAGACAGGTAAAATGAATTGCATCCTGACTTTAAGGGAGATTTGTGTCCAGAGAGATCAAGACAAGTCTCTATATTTGGACATTTCTCCTATTTTAAATCATACTAAGTGCTTCCCAAACCACAGTGATGAATAAACCTATTGTCATTCACCTCAGTCAGTCTTGCTTGCATTTCGCTCATCTTTGGCTATACAGTGCTTACACAGAGCTTTCCAAGTGGCTGTGATGACTTAGCCAGTGCCCTGCTGCTTCTCCTAGACCCCATCCTCTGCTGGTCATATGTGTGGTTGCAGAGTCAAGAAGGTCAGGACACTGATCTGGCTGAAAAATTACTCAAGGGAAAAAAAAAATGGTTCTCTGTTCTGGCTCTAAGGGCCATACAAACCACTACATTGGAAAAATGAAAGAAATACTACAACAGCAGCATATGGGCGAGAGAGAGTTTCCAGGCAGCCTCCACTGAATGCCTTTGTTTTCTGATATCCATTTTTCTGAACTCAACAGAAAAACCCTTACCAAGGCTCCATTGTCTTTCCTGGATCCTTGTGGTTTTCTCTTCATTACCCACATTGCTATTTCCCTCTTGTCTACCCCACAGATGCAGTCCCTTAGGGCTGTCTTCCTCATCTTCCTCTCACTTTAAGCTGTCTACTTAATTTGGGAAAATACCAATGAAAGAACCAAGGGCTGTTTGACCGTCATATGGCTCAGACAGATATTTATTGGCAGGACGCAATGCTTTCCTAGAGACTGAGGATCCACAAACATTTCCTTACTTGTGGTAATGATGTAAAGAGTTCCTGCCACCCACTCTAGACATGTTGGTCTGCCCTTCTCTGACCCTTTGGTGCCCAGATGAGGCTCACAGCTCATTAACAAGTATAGCTGCAAAACTGAGGGAGCAATCACTGACTAGGAGAGCAGAAGGGAATGGGAACTCCTTAAATGGACATACTGTGTGAAGAAAACACACATTGAAAATCTAGAGAATAAAGGAAGGGGTTTAAAGGAAGAACTGTCGTGAGAACTGAGGTTTGCATTGGTTAGGGAAATTGTTCTGTTTTGCTTGATGCGTTTCTATGTTTAATATCAAATTGGCCTCTGAAATTACCTGCTGAAATAGCATACAGAGCATAACTTGGGAAATGGCATAGCTTGGCACTTCCTTGACCTAGTAAGAAATTAGCATTTTAGCTCAAACCGAGACTTTCTAAGTGGATTTCCTGGTTGTCCTCCCCAGTTGTGTGTTGGTTCACACCACACCCTGACATGCGTCAGTTGGATTTCTGTGTGGTGAAGTTAGAGTAGAGGATGTGCTCCAGAAGTCCACATGTGGTGTTCGCCCTCCATACAGGCATTCCTGCCCTGGGCCTGCACTACAGCCTGTGTTACAGGGCCACCCTATCTGATCACCCCATGTGTGGACACAAGGTTCCCAATACTGTTTCACTGTACTTACTGCCCTTCTAGTCCAAATGCCTCTGCTAAAAGAGATGCATGCTATGTGAACCTAATGTGATCAGAACAACCTCTCCCCTTTTCATATTTGCCTCCCCTCCCAAGGCGTTGGAAACAAAGTCAGAAATCAGCTGTCATTTTTGTGAAATGAAACCCAAATCACAATCAGTCTTTGAGGGAAATGACCAAGAAGCACTAAAAACAGTTTTAGCTTTGTAGGCCTGATGTGATTCCTGTCAAAAATAAGGAGCTTCTTCGCTCTATTTACAGTCCAATATTGCATTCTCACTCATTGATTTTTAACATTTTAGTCCATAAAATATACACTCGTGTGAATTTTACATCTTCACTGTATTTAAACACCAGTGGTTGATAGATATGAAATCCTATTCCTATATACTTGCTCTACACCTATTCCTGATTACTTTCTCATTTTTTTCACCAGTCTTCTTTTACTTCCTGAAATTACAAGGCCTATACCAGAGAAATTAAGTCAGAAATTTTCATAATTTTAAATGTAATCATAAAAGCAGGAAATCATCTGTTCTCTATGTCCCTAGTAGATAGGACAAGAATTGATGAGCTTAGATTTCAGCAAATGGGATTCAGGATAGTCATTAGGAAAAACTTTCTTGTTAAGCCTTGTAATAGGTTGCCTAGGGAGGCTGTAGGATCTCTATCACCATGTTTTTTTTTTCAAGAACGGGTTAGACAAGTGCCTGTCAGGAATGTCATAAGTATAGTTTACCTTGCTTTGAGGGGGTGGAGGGACCAGGTTACCTCTCAGTGTCCCTTCTAGCCTCATTTTCTCATCATCTTATGTTTCTCTTACAAGCTATTCCGAATGCCACATCTGTCTCTAACGGTACATCTCAGTATTTCTAATACAGTGTTTGTCCGGGAATGAGATTTGAAAATTCATAATCCTGTGAGACCACAGATCAATGAGAAGTATGTCTTGTTTATCCACTGACACTTGACACTAGTGCAAACACTAGTTTGCAACTGTTGACTTAGACTGGAATGCTGTCCATCATATTTTGTCCTATTCCCAATTCTCCCGATAAAGGATCATCCATATTTGTAAATCTGACATACGGCTGAAGCTATATTTCAAATATTAGTCAAGATGAAAAGCCTATTCATAACCATTATGAACAATTGGTTTATCAATATCATCAATTTTTGAACCCTTCCTTTTGGTCAACAGAGATACTCAAGAAGGTTTAATATTCTTTCTCCCTTATCAGACAGCAATTCTCTAAAACTGACTGACATAAAATATCAGAACATATTTTCATATCAAATACCTAGCCATATTGAGCAGCACAATGACTTTACACTAAAGAAACTCATAGTGACATATTCCTGCAGACAGAATGATGTTCTTTAACAGCACAAACCCCTGAAATGTGGAGAAGAAAGAAAAAAAAACATTGATTGTTCTTCAATACTGACTTTGTGTTGTGACCCTGTGGTCCTCCTTCCTATTTCCTTCCAGGTTGCTGTTCCTTGCCTGAATATTTGATGTTAGATTCTGAAATGCTTGAGTTCATACCTGTGCCCTCAACAGCAGTCTATCTGGGAGACAGGGAAAGCTTCCCAAAGCTGTATGTTGAGAATGCAGCCCTCTACTGAAAACATGAAGATATGTGGCAATAAAGAGCTCCTGTCTTGTTCAGCACTAATTTAGCAGTCAACCAGAAGCCACCATCTTCATGTTGTGTCCGGCTCTGACGCCTGGCTGAACTTAAGGGTTGCTCCTGAATCAAAAGCTCTGGTTATGCTATACTATGTGATAGGATAGGACTCAACAAGGAGAGCAGCTCTCCACATCTCTGAGAGATATCTCCTATCTTCTTGAAAGCTGTTATACCCTCCAACTCTGCTGGAGCAATTTTAGTTAAGCTACTCAATTGGCTAAATCCTTACTAGTGATATGTAGTTAGAGATCACTCAGAGCTGATATTGGAACTGTGGATCTTGTCCTTAAGAAACTTTAAGATCTTTATTATTTTCTCAGAAATGTCAGTGAAAAACACAATAAGAGCAAAGGGTGGGCTGGGACTGTTTTGTCAGCAATGACATCAAAACACAGTGGCAGAGATTCATCTGACAGAGATGAATGACAAGAAACCAGCTCTCCCACAAAAATTCTCATTCTTGCTGTACAACAGGCGATTATTTCACTTAATCAAATTTTCAATTAAGCTGCCTACAGTGTCAGGAAGCCACAAAGTCATTTAATAGACAGCAGTTAGAATGGGCTGGGAGAAGAAATATTTAAGCTGAACAGATTCTGATGGGATTTCCCAAGCTAAAGAAATTCTCACATAAAGGAAATGTTGAGAAGGAAATGATGTAGCTATAAAAGGACCTTTTTTTTTTTTTTAAAGTGAAATCAGAATGTTATTTGTTATTATTATAATGCACACAGATTTTACACATTTACATGTAGTCAGGGTTTCAGTAATTACTATGTGTAAGTGGCTTCACTTTTTAAAATTAGGATACAAATCGGAAGAACCTAGGGTTCTTCTCAAAAGTATTTTTCTGTATTGGTCAGGAAGGAACATACCCATATCTTTACATGGTAAAGGCTCGTGAATTATACCTTTTGGTTTTGAGAGTAGACAAGAATGCAAGTGGGACACTTCTCAAAATACCTGCTTTTAAATTCCTGCCCGGCAGTAGATTCAGTCCATGAATGATCATTCGGACAGCAATTCAGGTTTCCAAACATAAAGCCTTTTTAGGTGTCCTGACTGGAATACTGTCCTGCCTCCAGCTCTAGCCTGGCAAAGCACATGCCTCTCCTAGTTCTGGCTGCATCTGCCAGTCTCATGCAGATGTTTTGAATACTTTCAGATATTTACAATGGCAGGGCATGCTTGCATTTAGGTTCATGAGTTGCACCTTCGATTTGTAAGTGGTCCAGTTTCTCGTCTATAAAGTAATAGATAAGTCGTGCTTTCTCCCAGCTTCACTCTGTGCCAGCTTTTGCAGAGCTGCTGTACACATAGTCTTGTGAATGCTAAAGACACTTCCAGTATAAAACCCACATGGATTAGGTTGAATCCTATGCTCAGAACTTGTCATGAGACTCTAAATAAGAAGCAATCTTCTGCCCATCTGCACTTTGAGGAAGGCTAATTCCCTCCTGCAAAGTCTCTTTCATAGTTTAACTGTGGGCTACAGGTCCTGACCCACACTTTAGCAATTGGTGTTGTCTACGGAATTGGTGTTGTCTACGGTCTCATCTACGGAAGTTGCCGACTCTCTAGAAACAGGGCTTCTCCTTATTCCATGCATGCACATCAGTGCCTGCAGCAGGCCAAGGCCTCTGCTGGAGCCTCACAGCAGTCTTTAACAGGATTAAATCATACCAGTTTCTACTCATAATCTGTGTACCTGGAGACACCTGTATAGAACACCATTATTTGCCAGTAATATAAAGCTGTTCTTTGCTTGGAATTCCAACAAAGTTTTGCTAAGAGTGCATCTTCTGGGTCTGCAAAGAACTTCAGTAAGGAATCTTTCATTTTGTGCCTTGTAATTATTGCTGTGCTCCCAATGGATCGGGAATTGAAGTATAAGATTTGGGGAGTTAAAAGGTTCTTTTGGCCACATCCAATTGGTTGGTCCTATGTCTACCAGGAGTTGGACTCAGTGATCCTTATGGATCCCTTCTAACTCAGGATATTCTATGATTCTATGATTTCAAAAAGTGATTTTTTTGCATACTTAGAGGTATTAAGCAGCCCTTCATGCTGGTGGCTCCTTTTCACATGCTTCAGGCTCTCTACTCATCAGAGTTCAAGAACATCATATATTTTCTCATTCTAATTTTTATCCCATTAGCTTTCTATTGGATTTTAGTTTTGTACAGAGAGTTTGTTCTCAAAACAAATTTATTAGGTACTCAATTTGAAATGGTTTTACGGAATTTCTGATTACGTTTCCCCCTCCACCTGACTTCAGTTTAGTACATATATGCTTCTGATTTAAATATTTCCCTGTGTAGGAGTTGACCACTAGGAAGAACTATAGCACTGGGATACATCCTTCTGCATCCATTTTTAAACATTTGTCCTGTGTAATTAGTTCAGATATTGTAGGACCTTGGCAGGAAATTTCATATGCCTCCAGACCTGGGTTCTCACCAGTACAAGTATTTCCTGGGCTAGATGGGATCAAGGAGACTAAGAGCAAACCTAACTATCACGAATTGGAAGAGCTGCTACCAAGTCCCATACTGGCCTACTGATGACCCCAGACCATCAGTGTAAGTACCCTCAGTGTAAGCTTGGAAAGGGTTTCAAACCCTCTGCCTCGTGCTTATGCGTAAAATGAGTAAATCACTTGGTGGCTAGAAAGCAGCCAGTGTCAGCATTTGGTTCATGGCAATAGAGGCCTCTGAGAGAACCTTGTCTAAGATGGCAGTGCTGGGATCTCGAGAACAGGACAGAGAGATGTGGGTTTCTGGGTGACTTTAAGTTAAGAAGTAACAAAACTATGAATAAGTGTGGGGAAAATAATACTAAAACAGAACAGGCGTACAAGCAGAAATTTGTATAAAGTTACCACGTTGTCATATTTCCACAGACAATTTCCTCCTGAAATTGAGACATCAAACAGTGAAGCATGAAGGAATTTCTGAATGGTTTCATTTCTCTAAATACTTTGTCTTTGGAGATATCCCTGATCTCAAAGTATGAGAAATTTGAGGCACTGCACAAAATAGCATTAGCCACTCATCCCTTGACAATAGCAACTTGGCAAACCCGGCCTCATCTGAAGCGACTGATGTCAAGAGATACACCTACAAGAGATTCTCTAATTACAAAATAGGCAATCTCTAACTACTAGTATTCTCAGGGGAAAAGTTAATTTACCTGCTAACCAGTTCGCAGATTCCCCTTCCAGCTTTGTTATGAATTTATGCTGTGGAATCCTTACACTACTTCAGGACATAAAAATGCTTAATGTTTACAGCATCGTTGTCAAATGAACTTCTCCGCTTTGCAATGAGTTGGATTAGGCTTCTATGACATGCTTAATATTGCTCATGAACATACACGTTCTCTGGTTCGCATCACTATGGTGCTGGTACACATACCCTACGTACAGAGCAGTCCAGATGATGACTTTTCCTCCTTCAGGCATATTCACAATAACTGAGCTGTGAGCAAGCGCCTGTTGAGGTCATGGAGGGTGAGATAATCTCCAGGACTTTCTCACGTGCACAGCTAGATAGTGAAGGCAGTCCTGAACCAAGGGTCATGTGTGGTCATCTTGGACACGGCTTGGTTCATTGTACTTGTATTTGAAGACAGTTCTGCAGTATATTACCTAATTTTGAAAATATGCATGTAAATGTTCCCTATTCATACATCTGTTCCTATTCATACATCTTAAGCCATCAAAACATAACTAAGAATTACTCTGTAAGAGGTTTCCAGACACTGGACATCTAAATGTGCTTATTTAGTTAACTGCAAAGAGTTTTTAAAAGATCATTAGTGTCACCACTGCATTCAGCTGAGCTGCGCTGAGTGCATGCTGGGGCAGGCTAGATAAGAAGCTGAAATATGAAATGAATACATGCAAATGAATTTGCACTGACAAATAGAAGCAAAATTTCTCATTCAACTTCAGCACTGGCCCTTGTAAGCGAGTAGTTCTGAATGTGGAGTCAGTCAAAATCAGAGCCTCTGCTGCCTCCATGGCCTTCCCCTTTTACTCAATGGGGGTGAGAATTTATCCAGGGAAGGAAGGGGTATTCTCAGGGGTAACTAGTCAAAGCTTATGGGGTGCTACAACACATACAGAATTTGCAGAGCTGATGACATCTGCAACATAGAGTGTTTGTGGAATTCTAATTAGCTTATGCAGCTAATTAGAAGCGTAACAGGGGAAGAACCTGCACAGATGTTTCTCAGTGTACAAGATGGGAAATTAGAGGTGATGGAGAACCCTATTACCAAATACAGAAAACCCTGTGATCCTAAGAAACAGATTTCCACAGGAAATGGCTGAAAATGATAAAACTGTATCCTCAAATTCGGGCATTTAAATCCACACTTAGGTATTTAAAGTCTACTGCCAAAAAGGACTGTTAGATCACAAAATTTGATCTACAGTATATTAGAGCTATTACTTCATCACCCAATTACTTTTGTATGGAGTCCAATAACTTCTGTTTGATGAAAGGATAATTTCTGTTTGGCTAATGCATAACTTCTAGCAGAATATCTGATCTTGATCTGACAATATCTGGAGACAGAAAATCTATGGCATGGCAGTTAATTTGAATGGTTAATCCCACTCACTGTTAAAAAAAAAAAAAAAGGCATCTGACTTCTGTCCTGAATTGACTTAGCTTCAGATTCCAACCAGTTCTGTTCTATACTAAATTCAGGATCATTTTAGTGCTCAGTGCTTCCTCCCAGGAAAGGGATTTATATACTTAATCAAGTCACTTCTCAGTTTTCTTTCTGATAAGAGAGAGACTTTTTTTTTTTTTCAGCTCTTAAATCTCTTTCTGCATTTTTTTTTAACACCATCTCCATCTTTTCAATTTATTTTTATTATAAACACCAGAACCGAACCCTGTATCCTGGCTGTGGTGCTGCTAGAACAAAAAAAAAAGTGCTATCACCCCTCTACTCCTGCTCATAACTTCCGTATCTGTACAGTTAGGATGTGTCCCTCATGGCACAGAGTTACATTGGAAGTGATGGTTGAATTCCTAGTCTTCTAAGACCGTACTGTTAGGATGCCATCCCCTATTATCTTTGCTCAGCTTATATTTTGCTAACCAAAAGAAGCAGCTCCTTTTCCTGAGGTATTTGCTATCTTGTTCGTACACCTCAGTCTTCCAACCATCTGCAGACTGCTGCGAGGCTTCCTGGACCTGTTCTATTCCTCATTACCACTCAACACAGCAGTTTGGCTTTCCCTCATTAACTTAATTCCTACGGAGATCTATCTCCACAGCTAAATCTTATTCTAGAATCATAGAAACAGAGAACTGAAACCACTTTCTAGAATCACAGAATCACCAAGGTTGGAAAAGACCTATGAGATCATCCAGTCCAACTGTTCACCTATCACCAATAGTTCTAAACCATGTCCCTCAACACAACATCTAAATATTCCTTGAACACCTTCAGGGATGGTGACTCCACCACCCCCCTGGGCAGCCCATTCCAGTGTCTGACCACTCTTTCAGAGAAGTAGTATTTCCTAATGTCCAGCCTGAACCCTTTAGGTTTTTATAGAGAGCCATGAGGTCTCCCCTGAACATCCTCTTCTCCACACTGAAGAGGACTTTTACCCAAGAGGACTTCCCACTTCCCAGGCCTGGGAGCTCCTCCTAGTTGAAGTCAGAATTGAAACTGAGTGAGCCTACACACAGACCACTCCTCCTGCTGCCCCTCTGGGCTGTCCATGCTGGAGCCACTCTGACTCCTTGCATGCACTTGAGCCGAGCTGTGCCAGATCGTGACCCCAAAGAGCACATTGCACATGTCAGAATAACAGTAATCTGGGTTCTCTAGTGTGCAGATTAGAAAGAAGTGCATCTCAAAAGAAGATGCCAACTTCTTAAGCCCTCTTTAAAAAAAAAAATCAATATCCGCTTTTGGAAGTGACAGAAAGGAGGGAGAGGAGGTAAAACGTGAGAAGTGAATATAGAATTGAATTATGAAACTCTGAGTTGGCAAAGAGAAAATGTCTGAAGTAGAAAATGGCAGCTGAAATCAGTACTAGGAATAACAAATTATTGATAAGGTATTGAGAGGAATTACATGAGGAACTGAGATCATTATTAGCCAAGGGGAGATATTAGAGATGCCAGAGGGAAAAATTACATTTGTTTTGAGGAGAGGGAATAGGGACAACCAAATGCACTGGCTGCAGACAATACAGGCTAGTTTAATCATAGAATCATTAAGGTTGGAAAAGACCTCTAAGATCATCTAGTCCAATTGTCAGCAGGAAGAAAGACAGCAGCCTCATTGGAAGGACTGTCAACGCTTATCTCAACTTGCATGCATACATCCATAGGGAGAGAATGTTTTCAGCTCCTACACTTTAGAAAACTCTACATCCAGCTATAGGGTTCATCCATCAAGTAGTGACTTTGCTGTAATATCAGGCTTAAGTTCCACAAAACAAAAGGTTGCAGCCACGCAAAAGTATTTTTCATTAGAAATTATTTTGACTGTTGGTGCCAGTCAGACCCATACTGGACACTCACATATTTCTAAGCTAAACGTTCAGGAGGACTTCAGAGGAGAAGGAGGAATTCCCCAAGAAAATACCTTTTTTTGAGAATTAGATTTATTTTTCTCAACTGTTCACAGGGGTTACCTCGAAGAATGGGCACTGTATTGCTTATGTAGCAGCTCGAGCAGCTAGCTAAGCATGTGAATATCTTCCTCCTTCACTGCTCAGTGTAGGAAAGCAACTTAGTTACACCACTGAGCCAAGGAAGGTGGTGGTAGACAAAGATCATGGCAAAGACAGCTTGTCCCTGTGTTGAGAGAGGGAATCTCGTTCAGCAAAGTGGCAATAGTTCGTGTGCACACAAAAACTTGCAGTATTGGTCAAATGCCAGGAATCGGATGTTTAGCAGATTAAAGAAATGGACAGGCTCGTTAGCTAGAAGTTGAATGAATGCAGAAGGTTTCATTTTGGATTGAGGCTCGCTGATGAAGGAGCAACAGTACAGCACTCTGCTTTCCTTGTACCAGGAGGTACCCCAGCCACCAATGCCCAGCTCAGCTCAGATCCAGCAGGCAAAGCAAGGGGTCCTTGGCTGCAACAACAACGGAACTTTTCTTTATTTGGTTTGTGTCTGTGAATGAGTTTATTTTCTCCTTCTTCTTTTCTTTTTTTCCCCCCAAAACCCAGAGCGTAACAATATAACAGCATCCCCAAACTATCAGATGATGATCGAACAAATAAAACGCATGCAATTTGTCTCCTTGGAGTACTTCACAATATTAGCTTTAAGTTTCAGAGCATTAGGTTGTTGAATTACTCATCACAAACAAAAGAGCTGCTGCAGTATAGGTGTTGATAATAATGCCCGATAGCTGTGTGTAATGTTTTGATTGGCAGAAGAGCGTGTGACTACAACAGGAAGCAATAGGCCAGAGGATCTTGTTCAGGCATAAAAAGTCCAAAAGTAAAAACTGTACGTGAGTGGGGCTGTCCGGAAGTTTATGCAGAGAAATGTGGAACTCTGCTAGCTTCCTACCAAATGAAAGATCTTTGGCTTCACCAGTGGGCTTATCTCCTACACAATGCAGTGAGGAGTATGAGACTCTGAAGGCAGAGATGGATATTTGCGTGCAGAGGAGTGGTGCTTTAAGAGACTTCTGCCACACACAGTCAGCAGAAGGTAAATGGGAATTTGTGCTTTCAATCAGGTTAAAATGTGAAATAAACCATGGATAAAGGATGGAGCAGAAAAGATAAAAATCATGATAATACAAGAAAGTGTACCCAATCATAGACTAAAAAAAGAAACAAACAAACAAACAAATACAGGTATGATATGATTAGGAGCAGGAAGGATAAAGAAACCAGTATTTCATCAAAAGTATTTTCCAGTAGACAAGGAAGTTCCTGCCACAGAACAGTATAAGGGTGAAAAATAACCATCTCCCATCTTCTTTCAGCTCCCAGTCCGAAGTTCCCTTTTTCTTAAAACTCGGATTAAAAGAAGAGCTCGGTATTTTGATTTCTTTGGGAATCAGTGGTGACATGAAGCGTTTCACTATGCAGAGAGCCAAATGAATTAAAGAAATATGCATAACAGGGCTGTTTCCTACTGTCAACAAGGGGAGAAATTCTGAGAGAGACGGCTGATGCCAAACATTTTTCTATGCTTGGTATGTCAGCAAGGTTCTGGCAGGTGTCCTTAGGAAAACAGAGCACTCGTCTGAGCATGTTCAATACCCCCTTGGGAAACGCTGTTTTCTCAATCTGTGTTAAAAGCTTAGTGCATTTTCACCAGAAAATGCAACTTTTTTTTTTTCACAGTAGATAAAACGCTGATATTTCCCCACTGGAGGATCTGATATAAAGGAACCCCAGGAGAGATCAAAGCAGATGCTCTGAGAAGCTTTGGGAAGAATCAGTGTTTCTGTGCTATTGTGAACTCCACGGAAAGGTATCTACCTTACTTTAGCTGATCAGAGTACAGCAGAGTGCACTGGAGAGCATGGTGCAGGCTGTCACACCTCCTCCAACACATGAGGGAGGGGTACAAAGACTGAACTGCTAAGGGAACAAGCACATGGTGTGGCTGCATGACCCAGGAGCACTAGCACGCAAAGGCAGGGACACGGTACAAACTGTAGTAAGGAGAAATGAAAGGGTTAAATGAATCCTTGTCTAGGAGTGGAGTCTTCTAGAGATGAACTCAGAGGAAGTGGTCTTTCAAGAAGGTATCATCATAGCCAAAACTGGGGTTGATGCATCCCATGTGCGAACAAGTGGAGTGTTATATACTCAAGAGAGAAGCATCAGACTTGGAGTGTGGGTGTTACCAAGTGTCATGTCTTCATTTATGGGAGGCCAGGGTTAGCCTAAATTACCATAAACCACTTTTTTGCCACTGCCAAGAGAGACCTGTCAACTTTCTCGCCTCCACCCCAAAGAACAGAGAGAAGAGATAATTTTTTCCAGCCACA
Organism: Gallus gallus; assembly: GCF_016699485.2. Lineage (NCBI taxonomy): Eukaryota > Metazoa > Chordata > Aves > Galliformes > Phasianidae > Gallus > Gallus gallus. The sequence continues at coordinate 146,380,755 of NC_052532.1, forward strand.
AGTGTATCATTTGCAAATTAAATATAAATGAGGAGATATTTGATGGTTCAGCCACAATCTTGATGACATCTGACAAAAACGCAGCAGAGCAAAGTCCACATTTGATTGCATTTGATTACTTGAATTTTTACAGAGAAAACTTCCAAATGTTTTGGGTTTAGTTCAAAGTTAATTAATGAATCCTAATTAACTGCATAAAGACTAGCAACACAGGATAATCAAGACAAGTCCCAGCCCTCATTATCAATTTAAGACAAATCACTGAGAACTGCCAAAATTTAGTGGTCATGAGGAATTTGCAGGGAAGCTCAAGTGTGGGCATGGAACTCTTGGTCTCATCTATCTCAAATCTAACAAACATCTAATAATAGTATGTCTTATTAAAAAAAAAAAAAAAGTACAATAATGAGATCATGCTCTGACTGTTAAGCTCCAGGATAGCACCAGGAAAAGCCAAGGCTGTCTCCTGGGAGTAGTGAAAGTCAGTAGAAAACAGTGTAGAGTATGGTTAGTGAGTAACAGCAGGGTATCTATCCGACTGATGCTGGATAAGGAGAAAACTGAAGCAAAACAAAGTCAGTAAAGTTCATGGTTCTGAGAGCTCTTAGCATGCTTTCGTGAGAACCATAATGGAATTATTTATGCACAAACACATTGCGTTGGGCCCTGAGATCAAAGCGGGTACCTCTACGTTGATGTGAGGTTGGGCACTGTGAGAACTTCTCCACTGCCTGGACAAGTCCAGCACTGGAAAGAGCAGCACCATCTTTGGACTCTTCTGACTCCTAAACATAGGAAGTTCACAAGTGGATTTTCTACCGTCCAGTAGCACTTTGAAGGCTATCTGTGAGGATGTTCCAGAGCCCCACATTACCAGCTAATCAACAGATTTGCTGTATTCTGGATTCTGATGTTCACTGCTGATGGCATTTTGCTTGTTTGGAAAGGAAGGTGAGGGCATTTTATCTCCAGAAGAGCACAACAGGAGCTATTTGAAGCTATTTGATAAGTTTTTCAGTGATTCACATTGCATGATGTTGACCAAATGAAAACTCAGGCACTGAACAGGGCAAATCTCTGTCAGAGTCTTTTGCTCAATCACTGCTCAGAAGTACATGCTTCTCCTGCAACAAACCTAAGCAAGATTATTGGTTTGTCTCTCTTTAACCTCATCTGGATCAGCTCTCTGAATTTAGGGTTTTTTCCCCTTTGGAGTACTTACTGCAGAGCATACAAATGATTTTTCAGTGGATAAAACCATCTTTCCCTGTTTCATTTCTTCTACAGAGATTCAGCTCTTCCAAACCTGTCCATGGCAGATCTCTTAACATAAATCTTTTCATAGGCTCCTTAGGGATCTTTCTTTCATTTTCTTTAACATTTATATCTATCCAGATGGAATTAATTCTGCTTGTATTCTTTCTTCTCTCATTCTATTTCTAGATGAGTTTTGAATGCCTGGAGATTATCACAAGCTATAGCTTTGCCACTGTTGCATCTCTAGCTGTCTTACCGTAGTATTCAATTAATTTTTTAGAACTGTTCTTCAAAATATTTGTGGACATTTTTGTTTCTTGCGTAATGCCAGTCCTGACTTTACCATCGCCTTCTTTCTGTATCTTAGCTCAGGTTACTTCTGTCTCTGTTTCTCATTGTCAGTTTGTCATCCTGTATCTACGGTGAGGCTCCCAGAATTTAGTCCCAGTCAGAACTGAACATAATGTCCTCAATGATAATAATGGTGCTACTACCCTCTGCTCTATGTTTTGCTACTCAAAGTACTTGCTTCTCAGCAAGTCTAGCTTCAGCAGGTGTAGAAGCTGGCTCTCCTGTGCTTTGGCAAAGTGCTCCATACACTGGGCTGCAAGGCAAAAGCAAAAGGGGCATTGCGTTCCCTCTCAAAAGAATCAGCCCACACCATTAGGCACCTGCCTTCAGAAGACAGATGTATTTGTGAAGTGACTCCTAGTAGCTCTCCCAAGCTCGCTCCAGCTCCAGCAGCTCCAGCAGATCCCATGGCTGGTTATGTTCTGGAGTCACAGAAACACAGATTTTTTCCTTAGAGTTTCGATCTCTCCTTGGCCATGGTTCTTTTCCTCCTAAAAGAAGACTCTTTCTTTTCAAAGGGAAAAAAAGTAATAATAACAACTCTCTGTGGTAAGCCTATTCTGTAGTTTAAAAATGTGTTTCAGGAAAAATAATAGAAAATAAGTTTTGGCTGACATCTAAACATTTTTCATAATGTCATTTGTAATTAACATTGCTGTCGCAAGATCCACTCCTCTGAAGATTTCACTTCCATTGCAGAAATTTCTTCTCAGAACAAATCTGGTATATTTTACACTGCTGTCAGAAATAACCTAATAATAATAAACACTACGTTTATACATTCTCGGATTCAAAACAGAGGATGTCGTGCAAAACGCAATGATGGAATTCTGAAATATTGCTGAAATTCTGTATTTTTCATAACTAATGTTTGTGCAGTATATCAGAAATATTTGATTTCACTCTGAACTGAATCAACTGCAAGCTCCTAAATGTGAGCATTTCTTATGAAAACATTTCTCAGCCACTTTTGTCAAACAGGATTTTCTCAGTATTGTTCCCAGGGTTTTTTTCTTTTAAAGGATAGCATTAATACCTCAGTAAAGAATTTTATTTTTTTCTCTTCATTTTGTTTTTCTAACATCTTGGCATACAGTTATTTATTTAATAATTAGTATTATCATGTGGAGTATAACAGAATAATCCGTGGTATTTTACTGGACTCTATTCCATCTGTTTTTTACTAAAATGCCATTAAAAATGGCAGGCCATCTCAAAAAAATGGCCAACTTCAAAGCTAGATCATTTTGTATCACCAGTAGAGTTTTGAAAAGCTCTAGACCTGTATTATGTGAAAACTTGTAAGAGGTTTTGAGTTGGGAGCTGCATCCTCCTTTTACGGCATCAATCATAAAATCATAGAACCATAGCATCACTAAGGTTGAGAAAGACCACTAAGGTCAACTTGTCCAACCATCAACCCATCCCACCATGCCCCCTAACCACATCCCCCATTGCCACATCTACAAGTTTACTGAACAGCCCAAAGGACAGTGACTCCATCACCTTCCCGGACAACCTGTTCCAATGCTTCACTACTCTCTTGGAGAACAAATGTTTCCTAATATCCAACCTGAACCTCTCCAGCACTACTTGAGGCCATTATTTCTCTTCCTGTTACTAGTTATACGGGAGAAGAGGCCGAGCCCCACCTCACCTCAACCTCTTTTCAGGTGGTTGTACAGAGCAATAACATCTCTCCTGAGCCTCCTCTTCTCCAGACTGAACAATCCCAGTTCATCCACAGTACTGGAAATCATTCTGGCGTGTAACATACACAAGAAAATGAGGCTTTTCTATTAAAAAAAAAGTGCTTACCTTATCTGCTTGAATATGGTTGATATTCAGAAATGGCTGATACGGATGTATAAAACGTACAAACTTATAGAAATATACAATCACTGGGCTGATTAATCCATGCAAAAGCATGAAAGAAACCCAAAACAGCAGTCCTCACCAAACCAAGAAACTCCTTGTTCTCTCCGACTGTCCCCAGACTTTAAATCTCATAGCGCATACAGCTTCTCCTGAGCCACCTTTCAGACCACATCTGAGTTCACGGCTCATGCAAAGCCTTATACATTCTGCAGGGACAATGACAAAAAAAAGATCATAATGAATGCAATCAAGGGATTAATATCTCAGTAGACATCATCTGTAATTAGCAGTACACCATTTATGAGTTAAAACATCTGGGGCTAACAGAAATGAGAAGAATGAAGTGATTATCTCTGTTATTGCATTCGCCTTCCATTTCCAAAAGTGTTCTCTAATAAAATCCTAAACAAGGTGCAGGCATGCACTAGTCTGTCAAGCTACTGTTATGTTGCCAAACAGGTAGCATGAATTTCCCTCAGCAAGCTATAAAAAGTGCAGAAGTCAATGAAGCAGGATTTATGGTTAGAGAACGAGATTACAGAATGAGACTTAAGCACATGCTTAACTGCTTTGCTGAGCTAAGGCATATATGGGGACACTGATAACTTTAACATTTGCAAAATCCTTCATGATAGCAAACCACCATTAAACCTAAAGTAGTTGTGTAAAATGACATCATGATTCCAGCAGCTTATTAATGAAGGTTTTGTTTTTAATGGAACTGCTTCTTTACTGTATGCTGCTTCATATTTTGTGAAGGCTTTGGTTTCTGTCACTGTATTGCACAGATTGTTTAGACTGATATCAGTTCTTGCCTTGACAGCCCAGTTCTGCAGTACAGTACAGCCCTTTGATTCCTAACCAGTAGATGATGAACTTAAAATAAGTTGGGGAAAAAAAAAATAAATGTGAGCGTTGAAATCGTTGTCTTTTTGAAGAAAATAGATGTAAAATTGAAACACAAATATTTAATTAATTCTTCTCTGAAGATGGCCCAGGTCATTATTTTTTTTAATCTGATCTCAGAACAGACTATATATGCAGTGTAGAAGCGGTTTTTCATAACACGGCTGGTTACAGTTATCATAATAAAGCAAGTTAAAGTGGGGAATGTGGTATAATTACATGCATGGCTTTGCAGCTCTAGGTTACTGATTCATATCCAGGTCAGATAACTAATTTCAGGAACTCATTCTAAGGAATTCTAACTGATTTTAATACTGTTCAAGCCACATAACTAATAAAAATATGACGATGCAGTGTTTATCCAGTATTTTACTGTTGTGAATTATTTTATGTTATAGTTTCAGAATAAGTCAGTCCTCGCATAAATTTGATCTGAGATAACACGTGATGAGAAAGCCTCCAACAGTCTGTTTTACTCTTTAGTATGATTGTTTAATGTATATATGGCCAGACGGTCTCTCCCATTATGTTCCAACTCCACAAACTCCTTGCTGCCCCCTGATCCTCAACCTGATTAGCTCTTATAGTGCCACCTGTGGATCTGCAAGGCATCAGACCCCAGCATGGCTAAGGTGGGAAGGCATCTTTGGAGAGTGTTTAATCCAACTCCTCCAGTCAAGCAGGGTCACTTAGAATAGCTTGCTCAGGACACTTTCAGTCAGGTTTTGAGTATTTCCAGGATTAGAGAATCCTCAGCTTCTCTGAGCAGCCTATTCCAGTGTCTGACGATTATGGTGCAAAAGTTTTTCTTGTGTTTAAATGGCATTCACCATGTTTTATTTTGTGCCCATCGCTTCTTGTTCTGTCACTGAACACAGCTGAAAAGAGCCTGGTTCCATCTTCTTTGTACTCTGCCTTCAGGTATTTATAGACACAGATCAGATTCTCCCTGAGCCTCCTCTTTTCCAGGCTGAACAGTTCCAGCTCTTTCAGCTTTTTCTCTTGTGAGAGATGCTCCACTTCCTTAATCATCTTAGTGACCTTTTGCTGAACCTGGCTCAGTACGGCCACATCACTCTTGTACTGGAGAGTGCAGAACTGGATTCTGTACTCCAGGTGTGGCCACACCAGAGCTGATTAGAGAGGAAAGATCACCTCAACCTGCTGGTGAATTTGCAACTGGCTTGGAGGAAGTTCACCAATGAAGAAAAAAAAAAAGAGAAAGAGAGAGAGAAAGAGGAGAAGAAGAAGAAATAGGAAGAAAGGAAATGATGATAAAAAGATGGTAAAAAAGATGATAAAGGGACTGGAGCATCTCTCGTATGAGAAAAGGCTGAGTAACCTGGGCCTGTTCAGCCTGGGGAAAGGAAGACTGAGGGGTTTTACCTGACACATGTTCAGAAATATCCGAAGGAGGTGGGAGGCAAATGGATGAGGCCAGGCTCTTCTCAGTGGTGTGTAGCGATAAGACAAGGAGTAATGGCCTAAACCTCAAACATAGGAAATTTCATTCGAACATGCAGAACTTCTTTACAGTAAGTGTGACGGAGTACTGGAACAGGTTGCCCAGAGGGGCTGTGGGGTCTCCTTCTATAGAGGTATTCAAGACCCATCTGGACGCCTAACTGTGTGACCTATTGTAGGGTACCTGCTTTAGCAGGGGTTGGACTTGAGGCCCCTTACAACCCCTGTGATTCTGTGAAATGACAAGCAGTAGGCCAAGGAGCAGCAATGTGGAGCTGAGGTTTTGAAAAAGATGACTACTGCGCTTCAAGGTTACAGCAAGGCCATTTCAAACTGCAGTGCTGGTAGAGAACAAAGCTCCTGTACGTATAAACAAGTGCTGACTGACTTTGGTGAATGAAGAGAGCTATTGGGGAAAACAAAACAAAACAAAAAGCCCCAACAATGCACAAACCCTGAAACAAACCCTGAACGGTGTTGTTCTAACTCAGAGCACAGCAGGAAATCCTCTTTTTCTCTCAAGGCACTTCTGTGCAACACCTGGACAGAAATTTGTATACGGCCCCAATGACAAGGGGTCTAGAAGGCACAATAACAGCAAGAAAGGAAGAAGTCAGGAGTGGCAGATCTGAAAGACACTTTCAGCATCCAACGCAGTAGTTTTTCCCACAAACCACTTGCCAACATCTGACACACAAACACCTCTATATTTATATAATAGGTGATTTATATCTTGCCAATTGCAATATATGTCTCTTCAGGGATGGCTTCTATCCACATGGGCACCAGCAAAGAGCTCACAATATTTTTGCTCTTAAGAGATCAAAAAGAAAATAACTATGTGATGTATCAAAGAGAAGCAACAGAAGCTGGATACCTGTCAACAGAAGCCTTTTAGCACTAAAATGCAGACAAGGTAGGTACCTGATATGCAGATCACTATGAAATTCATCACTTTTGAAGATAAACCATGCAATTAGATGGTTTTTCTTTTCTTTTTAGGATGATTTATAACATCACTTGTCTTATTAAGACATTGTGTAAATGCTTTTCTCCTTCTGGTATTCCACAACTAAACACTGGGGAGCTACTCTATGCCTATCATTTTCCTTTTCCCTTCACTAGGTCAGTGACTCAACTGCTACGTGGCAATATCCCTGTGACAGTGCAGAGCCAGAGGCAGCCTGTTCCCAAACAGAATGGCATCTAGTAGGACAGGGTCCCAAAAGTGTGTATAAAATTAAATCTTCTCCTCATCTTAGGGAGAATTGGAGGTAGCCAGGAATTTTCTTGCTTTTGTAGGAAAATGCCAGCTCATCAAAATCAAAGATATTTTTAGGAAGCGTCTTTGAGAGCTTCCTGTCTTGGGGCAGATGTTTGGAAACGCTGGAACAAATTATTTTGATGGATTAAACTAAATCTCACCATCTCTTTGTAGACTGTATTCAAAAGGAAAATACATACAAAAAGGTATTTTATCCAACAACATGAGCTGTGTTTGACTCCAGTGCTATTTAGAGTAACATGCCCCACATTATTTAAATGCAGTGCCTCCTTTTGAAGCTGGGCCACTTTCCAGCATGAACACAAGAGTCATGGGAGTGGGTGGGAATATTCACAAGACGACTAACAGCCCTTGCTGTGAGTGCTCTGGATATGTATTCTGCGTTCTAAAGATACTTGCTACAGATATGATTTATTCTGCTTGTTTGCAAAAATTGTGGGCTAGTTTCACACCTTCGTTTTCCTGTGTAGAAAACAACCAGCACTGAGAAGATTACAAGATTTGTGTAGAAAAAGCCCAAATACAGCATCACTCTTTGGCTTGGTGGTTATGAGCTTTATGAGGAATGGACTGATGGGGAACATCTCTTGATTTATTCCTACCAATGACCATTTATGTACTGTACATTAAGCAGACGTTGGACAACGTACACAACATGGGAAGGTGCGAGAACTAAAATCACTGTTTTCTCCCCAAGTTCCAGTCCTTCCCTCAAATCTGTACAGATTTTCTCTTTCCAGCCCAGTACATCCTGCATTCTTTCCTGCGCAGCCTCAAAGCTCCCTGCCGACGTAGTGCTGCTGTCTTTTGGCCCAATCTTTTCATTCACTGTCCTGGATCCCAGCTCAAGGTGAACCCACAGACTGGTTGCAGGGTGTTCAGTTTTGGACCTAAATCCTAAATTTTACCCAAGCCCAATTTTACACTCTGGAGTCCTTTCAGGGTTACATCACCCAAGCACCAAGCCCTCCGGCACTCTGCGCTAGGATCTTTGAGTTTCCTGCAGAGGACACAGCTGTGCTCTCATGCAAAGCAACCATCTAGCCTGGTGGAGCTCCACACAGCCATCATTATCCAGAAGAGCAGTACTCAGCAATTTGTGTTTTCCAAGTGCCCTACAAAAGCTTGCACATGGAAGCTGTGGGCTACCTGTAAAACACTCCGTGACTTCAGCCATGGTGGAGATACTGTTCTCATGGAAGGGGGTATTACTTCAATGTCCTCTTTCCTCCTACCACCTTTTGCTTTGCTCCTTACAGTTACCTTGTGCCTCTCCTTTGAGATTATATGGGGGTAAGGTTTATCTGAGACTTTTTAATGCACCGATATTGTTTAGAGTCTCAGACCATATGGGTAGAGAGTTTACACAAATTAAAATATGAACCGGGAGAAAAACTAGCATAAGAGAACTGGAAGAATAACTGGTTTTTCATTGCATTGTCCTTTCCGAAAACCTGGAGAAAAAATCATTTGACTCAAAGCAAAACGGTTCTTGCAGTTTTCAATTTTTATTTACATTAAGAATATAATTAAAATACAAATTTGGAAACATCTTCTTAGATAGTGCTAAATGGAACAGTCATCTTAACAAATGAATTTTAAATGAAAAAAAGATTTGCTGGGAAAAAAGAAATAAAAAGCCTATAGTTTTGTAAAGAATGTCAGTTGACCTAAATCTGTGTTTCTGGTGAAATGAAGTTACAGTTGGATTTTTGCCCATGCTTATTAATCAGCCCTTACAAAACTAAATGAATATGTTTTATCATTACAGCTTATACTAGGGAAGCTAAACAGAAAGATCTAAGGACAAATGGTTTTAAAATAGAAGTGGGTAATTTTAGGTTAGATGTGTGGAAAAAATTCATTTATCAGAGAGTGGCGGAGCACTTGTACAGGTTGCCCACAGAAGTTGTGGATGCTCCATCCCTGGAAGTACTCAAGTCAAGGTTGGATGGGCCCTGGGCAGCCTGAGCTGGTGGGGGGCAGCCCTGCCCATGGCAGGGGAGTAGAACTTGATCTTTAAGGTCTCTCCCAACCCAAGTCATGTATGGTTCTATGAAGTGGTGTTTCTCGCTGGAGAGAAGACAGCTTTAGAGCAAGGCTACACATCAATAAACCTTACAACTTTGGTGGCTGAGTTCTGTGGTACTCAGCAGTAGTGGCTGAAGACATCAGTAGTGCCAGCATTCTGCTCGTGACACTGCTTCCACTGGACAGATGCTGAAGGAACTCTGCTCCAGCTTGGTAAAGTGGGATGAACATCTGTCAGTTAAATACAGTAAACAGAGTACATCAGTATTGAAACTGCCAGAGTTGTGAAGCTGACACGTGTTCACTTCAGCCATCCTTCTTCCATATGCCATAATTCCTGGCAGAGAAAAAGGGCAGCTTTGGAAGAGCTGATACTCTTTGAGAATTTGGTCACCTCTTCCCTTCCCTTACGGGCAGGACATGACACTCCAGCAAGAATTCCTCTCCAAGTGCCCCTGTCATTCCAACCATGCTTATTTATCTCTACATAATCAAGGGCTACCATACTTTTCCAGAACTGAATACTGCTGTGCCAAAATAAATAAATGAATAAAACAAAAATAAACCAGAAAACCTGATTCACCACTTACCGAAGTTAATTATGTACATCAAGCCCAAGAAACGTCCCTTCAAAATTCAGCTTCCTGAAGCTTGTAAAAATAATTTGGAGCCAGATACCCCACAAAGGGTGAACCAAATCAGAGATGGTCATGAACTTCCCCCAGTATAGAAGACATTTTTAGTTGGCTGATCCTTCATCCTCACTGTCGCTGTGGCACAGGCAACCCGTGGAGCAGGAGAGATCCAGAACTTTCACCTGGTAGCACTCAGCTTACTGTACCTTAGGGGGTGTAGCTAAATGGTATGAAATAGAGCAGCCTCTGAGGTGTTCCAGTCTGATTCATGAGCTGAGGGACACAATCTTGACCTGGGAAGCAATTGTTACCCTCTCCCTTTCTCTCCCTACTCCCCTTCCTTACTGGCAGAGCAAAGAACCTCAGCACACTGCTCTTACAGGCCATCAGACAAGGGGGTTTAGTCACTTGTTGAACATACATATGTGTGTGATTTCTGATGGGGCACTATTAATATGTCATTATTGAGCATGAATAATATTTTCCAAGACATGTCTAAAGATCTTTGGGATAATATACATAACAAAAGTCTGTATTACTTTGTAGTGCCCATAATAATCTAACCTACTGACCGTAACTGGGAGAAAATAAACTCTTCAGTCACTGCCTGCATGTTAAAATTAATGCAAAACATTTCCCCCCATAAATTAGCAGATTTGTTTCTGTTGGTTAATCAAAACCTGTGATTTGACCAAATATTTTCTGCATCTGTGTTCTATCACATTTGTATTTGATGTGTTTGGATCTGATTGGAAAAAATGTGCAAGATGCTTATATGTTCTAGTAAGATGTGTTCATGGATATGAACTTCTGTGCAATAGAAATCAGAGTTCTGTTTTATTCCTTTGAACAATTAATATTGTTGCTAGAATCTAAAGATGTAAAGAAGTCATATGTAAAAATAATATTTGTACCACAGTCAGATGGAACAGCAGACAAAGACTTTTTAGCAGGAGATGAAGAAACAAAGTAAGATGCACTATAACAAATTTTTAAGTAAATAAATAGCAACAGATCATGCACAGGCTGAAAAATTACACCCCCACATTCATATAAGTAATTTATATTAAAATAAATACTGTATTTATTTAGCTGTTTTTATACATATCTCTATATTAGTATTTACATGTAAATACGTTTGTGTACGTTTGCATTCACTCATGAATCAAAAACTGTTAGAGTGCTGGTCTCAAACAATAACCCACCTATGCCAATGGCTTGTTACAGATGTGATAGAAAGAAGAAAGAATTCTATTATACATATAAGAAGCGTGTATGCCCAGCTCTTATAGATCTTTCCTGCCAAACTGGTTTAGGCCCTCACATTGCAGCACTGATGCATGTGGTTCCTATCTGCAAAGAAGCTGTTGGTGCTGTAAGCAGTTAGCATTACCGTTCTAGGCCTCAGCTCTATAAATATTTGGTTTCAGGACTATAGCATGGCGTGTGTCTGCACAACATAAAAAACAGGAAAAGCAGAGCACTCAATGAAAGACCACAAGGAGCACGGTGCAGGCAGGTTGGCCCACCCTACCCTCCAAGCCCATTCTGCAATGTCAGAGACAGAAATGCGGAAGCTTCCCATTCGCAGTGGCCTTCTGTGGGACAGGTGGGCTACGCACTGCTGCAGGTGTCAGCTCCTGCCGGGATGGTGTGGTTTCAAGCACCACACATGCACGAGCCCCATAGCGTGGTTGCCAAATTTAGATCTTCTCTGAGTTGCAGAACAAGAACGTCTTCTTATTATTTCTACATCTCTGGCCCGGTTAAAGTGGAAAGATTTCACATTCATGTTGTGCAGTGTTCACACCCCAGCCTGGAATCAAAAGCCTGAATGCTGAGAAAACGCACGGTACAAAAAACCCTCCGCAGCTGCCAAATGTTTAAACAGAAGAGCAGTTCCAACAGCGTATTTTTTAAATGCTTCATGCAAGTGAAATTAAAAAATAAAATAAAATAAAATAAAATAAAATAAAATAAAATAAAATAAAATAAAATGTTATTCATTACTGCCTGGAGTAAGATTTCATGGCGCATTATTATATTCTGAAGGAGTCACTGCGTTGTTACTGATACGGGTCGGTGAAACAGCACTCCTGCCCTGATTCACTGTGCTTAGGTAACTGAGTGGTGAGTGGAAACCTGCGAGTCCCCTATTCAGTTTGGTAAACACGGGCTTGTCTGTCACTTCTCATTGTTCCTCTTCAAAGTACAGTCGCCACCTTATCTGGCAACAGCTTTCTTTAGGAGTGCTGCTCATGTGAAATAATCTTTCACCAGTGAGGCCAGCATTTCCCTAACACAAGAAGAAACATTTATCTTGCTGTTAATGGTTAATTAATTTTGAAAATGTATATTACAACACAATAAAAAAAAAAAAAAAAAAAGAAAAAAAAAAGGCAAGCCGGACAATGGAGCAAAATGTCCCTTCCTCAAATTGACTCCTATTTAGTTCTTCCAATGTCATCCAAAACACAGATAACTTTTCTTTCATGAATTGTTCTCCTGAATGATTTATACATGTTGTGTTATCTGAGGCCCTTTCCAGATCCCCTTGTGGTTTCAGCCAGCCATCAGCTGCATAATTGTTAATTTTAACACTATAAAAGGTTCTGATGCCGAGGAGATAAAGCGTTGGAGGAAGAATTAATTGAAATGTATCTTCCAATCACACTGGTTCCCTACTTCTAGTTTCACAAAAACTATACATTGGATTTGAGGTTAAAATAAATTTACATCTGTGCTACCCATAAAGCTTTCGGACTAGTAGAAAATAGATAAGTTAATTGTTTCTCAAACCCATAAAGGGTTTACCCTGAGAATAATTCAGGGCCGTCTCCTGCTCATAGCCCACAGCACCGTGAGCAGCCACACAGAGGATTCTTCCCAAGCTGCTGCAGACATAATTGGTCAGGAGATATGTGACAGGAGCCTTTCACAACAGCAGGTGATAGACTGACAGAAAGGGAGCTCAAGCTCCACCAATATTTAATCTGGATATTAAACACTCTATGCTTCCTAGAGCTACTAATACTTTTTTTTTTTTTTCCCCTCAAATGTGTGCTCTCTGCCTGTATGCTTCAAGTGAAGTATTATGAGGTGAAGCTACCAGGTTTTGATTCTTTAATTTACATTTTTATTATAAATATACAAATACGCACAAAACATGCAGAATTAGTTTTATAGGGCCATTTGGAGGAACACAGTTGGGGCAAATGAATTCAGAGATCATGGGACTTGAATTTAATTTATGATTAGATGAATGCAAAAGGCCCAACCGACTTAATTGACTAACCCAAAATAGCCTATGAATACCAGTTATGTTCCTGTTAAGCCTTTGTCTGAATGCTATCACTGTTAAACAAATGTCTTTTGCCTGATTCTTTAGACAGGGGTTTCACTGCATGCCACGTACATTTTCTGGGTGCAAGGGAGAATAAAAAGAGCCAACTAAGCACAGTACTCACTTCTTTACTCTCTGCTCACATGGACTGGGATATTGTGTCAGAGCAATGACTCTTCACCTCTAGGAACCTGAGTTTACAGCCTGTGTAGTGAAAAAAATATGGTAGTTTCAGCACAGTATTCAGCAGATGTTTGTCCAAGCAATAAAGGCCCATTTCTGCATTAAGGAGGTACAGTATGAAAACAGCAACAGACTGAGATAAAGGGGGCCTGCGAGAAGCTGGGAGCAAAGCTTGCAGAGCACCTGCCACCACTCTACTTGGGTTTAGTTTGTTTTGAGAGTCCTATTGTCATGAATACCAAATTCAACAGCGTAAGAAAAGAACAGTATTAAAGTCTGATTTACGGTAAGATGCATTATCACGTGAATAACATCTTATTGCTTACTAATATACTCAATATTTTCCCCCTTTCATAGGCCTCTCGCAGAAAGTAATCACATGTTAGTTTGTCCAAGTCCCATAGCAAATGCAAAGATTATACATCTATAATTTTATGGCACAAAGGCATGGAGCCCCCCAAGCAAAAAAAAGATGCCAACTGAGCTGAGAACATACTTAGATATTACACGGTATATTGTCGTAGGAACATACAAGTGTCATCAAAAGCTCTTCTCAGCAAAGCTCGAGTATGGTATATGGGGCCAGAAATTGACAAAGTTTAGCCATTATGATTCATAGAAAATAATTCCCATTTCTCAAAAACCCATGTCTTTAATTGCATTTTCTATATAAGCTGAATGGAGTTAGGTAGAACTGTAAGCAGAATTACATTGCAGCTACAGAGCACCAATGATTTTCTAAGCCTGGAATATTGGGTATTTAATTTTGCTTTTAAATCCATACTACAGTAGGCACTTATGTGCACAATAGAAAAGGAGATATGTCCCAATCAGTTTATAAGATAGTACAAAGAAAATGCATAATAGAGCAACCAGATATATAAATAGAATAATACAAAGAAAACTAATCTACTGCAATCCTTCTGCAACATAAATGCAAAGCTAAACTGGCTTATAAATAGCGCAGGAATCCATACAACGAGAACGGTATAACCTATGTCAGATCAAAAACCTTGAACAATTGTTTATCATCATTACTCCTTCTTAAGAAAGAAAGAAGGAAAAAAAGCTAATGACTATATCAAGAAATAAGCATTATTAAATTGTAATTTTTGTATTGAGCACTTATGAGAAATGGTAAGGTTTGTATTCTCTCTCTTTCCCCCTCCTTTTCTCCCCTTTCCTCACCCTTTCTTTTTTTTTCTCTTTGTGATTATCTGTCCATGTTAGAGGCAGAAAGAAATGAATATAGAATCAGAGAATCAGGGAATTGCCAAGGTTGGAAAAGACCTCTAAGATCATCCAGTCTAACCATTCACCTATCACCAATATTTCCCACTAAAAAATGTCCCTCAGTACAACATGCTTCTTGAACATCTCCAGGGTCAGTGACTCCACCACCCCTGTGGGCAGCCCATTCCAGCACCCAACGACTCTTTTGGAGAAGACTTTTTTCCTAATGTCCAATCTGAATCTTCCCTGGAGCAACTTGAGGCCACTCTCTCCAGTCCTATCACTATTACCTGCGAGAAGAGGCCAACACCCACCTCACCACAACCTCCCTTCAGGTAGTTGTAGAGAGCGATAAGATCACCCCTGAGCTTCCTCTTCTCCAGTCTCAACAAATCTCAGCTCCCTCAGCCGCTCCTCATAAGATTTCTGCTCCAGACCCCCCACAGCTTCATTGTCCTTCTCTGGACGCACTCCAGAGCTTCAATGTCTTTCTTGCAGTGAGGGACCCAAAACTGAACACAGCACTCAAGGTGCAGCTTCACCAGTGCTGAGTACAGAGGGATGATCACTTCCCTGCTCCTGCTGGCAACACTCTTTTTGATACAAGCCAGGATGCCATTAGCCCTCTTGGTCACCTGGGCACACTGCTGGCTCATGATCAGCTGATCATCAATCAGTACTCACAGGTCCATTTCCTCTACACTGCATTCCAGTCACTCTGCCCCAGGCCTGTAGCATTGCCTGGGGTTGTTGTGGCTGAAGTGCAGGACCTGGCATTTGGTCTTGTTGAACCTCATCCCACTGGCCTCAGCCCAGCTATCCAGGCTGTCTAGACTCCTCTGAAGGACCCTTCCTAGTGCCAGGAAGATCAACACTTCCTGCCAATTTGTCACCTGCAAACTTACTGAGGGTGCACTCAGTGCCCTCATCCGTGTCATCAATAGATATTGAACAGGATGGGCCTCAATTCTGACTCCTAGGAAACACCACTTGTGACCTGTCGCCCACCGAATGTGACTCCGTTAACCACCAGTCTCAGGGCCTGGCCATCCAGACAGCTCCATACCCAGCAAAGAGTGTGCCTGTCCAAGCCACGGGCTTCCAGCTTCTCCAGGAGAATACTGTGGGAGACAGTGTCAAAGGCTTTGCTGAAGTCAAGGTAGACTATCACAACAGCCTTTCTGTCATCCACCAGGCGGGTCACTCGATCATAGAAGGAGATCAGGTTGATCAAGCAGGACCTGCCTTCATGAACCCACGCTGCCTAGGCCTGATCCCCTGGTTGTCCTGCACATGCCATGTGATCTCCCCCAAGGTGATCTGCTCCATAACCTTCCCTGGCAGCAAGATCAGGCTAACAGGCCTGTAGCTCCCTGGATCCTCCTTATGGACCTTCTTGTAGATAGGAGTCACACTGGCAAGTCTCCAGTCTGCTGGTACCTCTCTGATTGACCAGGAATGCTGATAGGTGATGGAAAATGGCTCAGCTATCACCTCTGCCTGCTCCCTCGACACCCTCAAGTGGGTCCCATCCAGCCCCATGGACTTGTGGCAGTCCAGGTGGAGTAGTAGATGTCTAACTGTTTCCACCTGAATCCTGGAGGGTTTATTCTGCACCCCATCCAAGACTTCCAAGTCAGGGGGTAGAGTACCCTGAGGATAACTGGTCTGACTTTTAAAGACAGATGTAAAGAAGGCATTGAGAACCTCAGCCTTTTCTTTATCCTCAGTGGTCACGTTCCCTGCTGCATCCGGTAAAGGATGGAGACTCTCCTTAGCCCTCCTCTTACTGTAAATATATTTGTAAAAAAATGTTTTGTTCTCTTTTACCCCAACAGCCAAGTTGAGTTCAAGCTGGGCTTTTGCCGTTCTAATTTTATCCTTGCACATCCTAACAACTTCTTTGTACTTTCCCCGAGTTGTCCATCCCTCCTTCCAGAGGAGGTAGATTCTGCTTTTCTCCTGGTGCCCCCAAAAAAGGTCCCTGTTCATCCATGCAGGTCTTCTTCCCTACTGGCTCATCTTGCTGCACAGGGGGATAGCTGCTCCTGTGCATTTAAGACTTCCTTCTTGAGGAGCAACCAGCCTTCCTGGACCCCTTTACCCTTCAGGACCGAATCCCAAGGGACTCTCCCCACCAGTGTCCTGAACACTTCAAAGTCCACCCTCTGATAGTCCAAAGTAGCAGTTTTGCTGCCCTTCCTCCTTACTTCACCAAGAATACACAACTCTACCATTTTGTGGCCACTCTGTCCCAGGCAGCTCCCAACCTCCACATCTCTCACTACTCCTTCTCTGTTTGTGAACAGCAGATCAGGTGGGGCCCCTCCCTTGGTAGGCTCTCTTACCAGCTGAATCAGGAAGTTATCTTCTATACACTCTAGAAACCTCCTAGTCTGCTTCTTCTGTGCTCTGTTGTATTTTCAGCATATATCAGGTAAGTTGAAGTCCCCCTGAGAACAAGTGCTGGCAATCATGCAACTTTTGCCAGCTGTTTGTAGAATGACTTATCTGTCTCTTCATCCTGGTTAGGTGTTCCATAACAGACCCCCACCAGGATGTCTGCCTTGTCAGCCCTCCCCTTGATCTTTACCCATATTCAACTTTATAATATCCAGCCCCAAGCTCAACAACACCAAAACACTCTCTAACAGAGAGAGCCATGCCACCAACCCTCCTTCCTTGCCTATTCCTTCTGAAGAGCTCATAGTCATCCATTGCAGGACTCCAGTCACATGTACACAAGTATATGTCTTGCTCCATTAAAAACAACAGTCAGCCAAAGCCCTCTCTTACACTATTCAGCCTGTGCAGCCTATGTGTGTACTTTGATCAGTAACATGCGTTTTTGTTTGGGGTGGAGGTTGCTATTATTTCACAGAGAAGCATAACTGTTTCTTTTAGCTGCCTTAAAAGAAGGTGGTGGTTACACCCATAGCTTCAATGACATTTCACCCAACCCACAACACGAGGAATGCAACTTGGGATAGAGAACAGTCTATGATGTGAAAGACAAATTATTACCGCCACAGATGTAGAACAAGTATTTTTACATAATTGACATAGTGTATAACTTGAAGCATGAAGAACGAAACTTTATTCAATATAAATACAGGCCATTGTCTGCAAGCCATAATAGCTTTGGAATTTTGGAAATCATGGATAGAAATGCTATTTGACTGTATGCTCCGTCTTTCTGGAGTAGCTGATGGAGCACTCTGCCTCATACACTAGCCATCGCTCCGCGGCTTGTGAAAGACACGCACGTCAAGACAATACATTAAGCCACACCTACAAGTGCTAGGAAAGACAGCTATGACTTCAATCACAAATAAATACATGTGTTTTGTTTAACTAGGGACAGTCAAGAAATGTGTTATGATCTGAGGCTGTAGGATTAATGCACATAAATTACAATGCATTAAACCCTCATGTGGATGCCCTCATTCAGAAGAAAAACAGCCATCTCCAGAAGAAACTCCTGTAGAGTTTCACACTGAAGTTTAAGGATCAAGCAACAGTGAAATCAAATCATTTCATTTCTAGGTAGCAGCATCAGTACATAACTTCATATCTTTACTTACACTGTCTTAGTGATCCATATGAATACTTAGTTATGTTTTGGGGTTGTTTTTTTTTCTTCTCGTTGTTCTGATTTGTTGAAAGACTGCATTCAAGATCAAAGTGATTTACTCATGGAAACAAATATGAATTATGGACAGGTTTATCTTGTTGAGGTGGAGAACCTATTTTAATAGTCTGTCCTTGAAGGCTAATGGTTCCAGTTTGGATTTGGGTGCTACTGATTAAGATTGTAATAAGACTTACATATCTGTGTTTCTTAAATTTGCTACCATTTTTATCAAGGCAAATGATCTTGGAGCACCATTTGTGGTTTCATTGGTGTTAGAGACAATGAGACAAAGGGTCGATTAAGATAAAAAAATGTGATTGCCAGGGGTTTCTCCATAGAAGCTTGACAGATTTGGATCACTGAGGATCTGATCGAGTGTCCAGACATGCAGGCTCTTAATGAAATATTCAGTTATTAAGATATGTGAAACTACAGCAATTTCCTCTTACAGATGTCAGTGCTATGGATAAGCATGTTCCTCTCTGTTGGGTTTATTTAATCCTGGAAAAGGGTCTCATGGAGTTAAGAGGAGCCGGAAGCTCAGAAATGCATGAGCATCAGGCCGGTGAGCCTCACCTTTGTGCCTGGAAAGATCATGAAACAGATCCTCGTGGAAGACATGTTAAGACACCTAAGAGATGAGCAGGTGAGACAGCCAGCAGGGTTTCACCAAGGGAAGATCGTGCCTGACCAATCTGGTGGCCTTCTAGGAGGGATGGCATTGGTGGATAAAGGGAAGGCAACTGATGTCATCTACTTGGATTTCTCCAAAGCCTTTGACATGGTCCCCAGCCACATCCTTATCTTTAAATTGAGAGAGATGGGTTTGAAGGGTGGACTATTCAGCAGAAAAGAATTTGGATGGAATGTCATAGCCAGACGGTTGTGGTCAACAGCTGTATGTACAGATGGAGGTTGGTGATAAGTGGTGTCCCCCGTGGGTCTGTCTTGGGACTAGTACTCTTTAACATCTTTATCAGTGACACAGGTGATGGGATCGAGTGCACTCTCAGCACGTTTTCTGATGAAACGAAGTTGTGTGGTTCAGTTGACATGGCAGAAGAAAAGGATGCCATCCAGAGGGACCTTGATAAACTCAAAAGGTGGGCCCATGTGAACCAGTGAGGTTCAACAAAGCAATGTGCAAGGTTTTGTACTTGAGTCAGGATAATCCCATGTATACAGACTGGAAGAACTCCTTGAGAGCAGATCTGCTGAGAAGGACTCAGTGGTCCTGGTAGATGAAAAACTTAGCATGAGCCAGCAGTGTGCGATTGCAGTCCTGAAGGCCAATGGTATCCTGGGCTCTCCATCAGAAGAGGAGTGGCCAGCAGAGTGAGGGAGGTGACTGTCCCTATCTACTCTGCCCTTGTGACATCCTATCTGAAGTACTGTGTGCAGATCTGGGGCCCCCAACACAGGAAAGGTGTGGAGCTTTTGGAGAGGGTCCAGAGGAGGGCCACAAAGATGATCAGAGGGCTGGAGCACCTCTCCTATGAAGACAGACTGAAGGAGCTGGGCTTGTTCAGTCTTGAGAAGACAAGGCTGTGGAATACGGCGTTCCAATGTTTAAAGAGAGGTTAGCAACAGGAGGCAACTCTACTTTTTTGCACTGATAGATAGTTACAGGACAAGGGGGACTGGTTTTAAACTAAAGGAGGGAAGATTACATTAGATGTCAGGTGGAAGCTTTTTACTGAGAGAGCGGTGAGGTGCTGGCACAGGCTGCCCAGAGAGGCTGTGGATGCCCCATCTCTGGAGGTGTTCGAAGCAAAGTTGGATGGAGCCCTGAGGAACCTGACCTAGTACTTGATTTAGTGGTGGGCAATCCTGCCTATGACAGGTAGGTTGGAACGTGATGATCCTTGAGCTCTCTTCCAACCCAGGCCATTCTGTGATTCTATGACTGTGAAGAGCCTGAGATCACAGAAAGAAAAGTGTGGGAAGCACCGTGAGGTGGGATGTGACTTGGAAGTTCAAGCTTTGGAGATCTGTCTGTGTGGAAGGTGAGGAACGACATCAGGAGAGCATACCCCCTAGCTCCCATCTGGTTCTGAACATATGAAATCTCCAGACTGACCAGTTGACAGGGACTTCTCAACTAGCACAGCCACCAGCGCAAGGAGAGAGCGAAAGGTCTCTTTGGGAGCCTTTACCTGTGCCACCGCTGCCCCTGCTGGCTAGCTATGCTACTGCAGTAGGAACTTTCCCTCCAGTCTACTGGGTGACAGAAAGGCTAGGGTGAACATGGAAGTATCATTTTTTTTTCTCTTCATTTCTGGAGGTAAAATGGCAGTTTTAGGCTCCATTCAAGCACTGTTCATGTTCCAGGCCAGAAGCTATTGACTGAGGACGCTTATTACAGCCTTCTCTGTAGTGAGCAGGCATATTACTTAATACTCCTCAACCAGCCTCAAACATCTTTCTCCAATACTTCATTGTCTTAAGTAAACATAGTATACAGAGAAACAGCCAGTGACGATGGATCTATGCCAAATCTATCTGATTTCAACGTACTATGCGTTGGCCGCAAAGCAAAAAAAGGAAATGCTTAATTCACAGATGCCACCAGGGCATTTAAAAACATGATCAGCAGGACTGCTGGCCTTTGTGAGCTGCTGCTAGCGTTGTTTCTCTCTCAATGGAGAATTTAACTTCATGATAATTCAAAATCCATCCCAGCTTTACTCTCCAATAGGTAAACAGGTCGTCTTTGTTTCCAACTCCTACAATTCTGTGATTCCTTGTTTGAATTTCTGTCTGTCACACGGGATGAGATTTCATGGGTATCTTAGCTGATTCCAGACAGAGACACTGCTGAAATGGAAGGTCCTGTCTTTCTCTTTGACTTCATCCTATCCCTGCTTCTCATACACCCGCATTCACAAACGAATGGATGTTTGTGTGGCTGGTAAAAACTGAAGTCTTCTTTTTTGGTCTGTTAGCTTTCATCTGGATCATCTGACTAATCTGACCACAGCTTTTAGTGCTGGTGAAGAGCAGGAAGAGACAGGTTCTGGAAGAGACAGGAGACAGGAGTCAGGTTCCTACCACGTGGGTTCTCAAGCTATAATACCTGCATCCCTCAGTAGGAAATATTCATTTTATCAGGTGCCTTAAGTGGAATTGATCCTCGTTAATTCAGGGCCAGCTGCTCTCCTTGTGTCAAAGAGCTCAGAGAAGATACTGTCTAAAAATGCAGTGGGTAGGTTGGAAACAGGCCTATTCGGGGAGGCATACTTACTGATACAGCTTAAATATTCACTTTGATATTTACTTCCCCTCTGACCTGCCAGAACTGAGATTCATTGGTCCTTGCATAACACGGCAAGGCTTGTTTTTGCAGGCTCTTTCTGGTTGCAAAGAATGAATGATAGAGTAACACAGTGGAAAAATCCTGGTTTGGGGGAGTGGGGGGAGGGGAAGGTTAGGTATGGAAGGTTAGTGAGACTTCCAGCTCTAATGTTTTGTCTGATTTGTGAAGTTTGTCCAGTCAGCCATAGCCTAGGAGCGGTTCTCTGCATGAGTGAGACCGATTTAAATAAATAATCATTAAAGAGCAACATTCACCTGAGTCCTAATTCCCAACCAATACAGAAATGAGTTTGTTATCTTCACAGAACTATCTGGTTAGGTTGTTTGTGTCAGCTGTATATAATACCTGGCAAGTTCACACCCAGATATTTACATCTGTATGTTAAGATGCAGGAGCATGTAAACTACAGAGGAATCGCGCTTAAATTAACTGTGCTGAGCTTCCTCAACAGAGAAAATAAGGACACAAAATACCAAGAGGAGAGAGGCAATATTTTCTACAGCAATTTTAGCTCTAAGAACCCCTACAGATAAAGTACCCATTTAATTATTTCTGATTACTTGTTAGAATAAGCACGTGCCCACAGATACACAAAGCATAAAGTTTTGGTGCATTTGGTATTGTTAGGCTTCCCATATCCCAGATTCCCCATCGTGTTCAGTCCTGCGTAGATAGTTATAGTAATGATCTTTTATTAACTTGGCTGGAGTAGCTGCCATGACTCCCAGTAATGACATTAGTGTTTAGGTATTTGTATGTCTAAGCACTTACATAAGTAATCATATCACAATGTCAACCTATTGTACTTATTATTTTGTAAATGTTACAACCGCCACCTCCTGTTAAATACAAAAAGGAAAAGGAAAAAAGAGAAAGAAAAACGTCAGAGTGCCCGAAGGAATCCTGCTGGTTTTAATTTATTGTTTTGTCTTAAACTCTGTGAGCTGTGAGCCAAAGTAAACTAATTGCATCTACACTTTGAGGCAAAACTCCCGTGTTATACTCATCTCTTCCTCTATGAAAATCAAAACATCTATAAGCATATGAGTGTTTGAAGGGATAGTACTAACACATCCAGGAGACAAAGAGAAAGGGATTCATTCTCTTGAAGGGAAGGGATTATGCACTTCCAGTCTTTCCTGCAATGGTACGAACTGAAAGTTCAACTGACTCCTTATCTTTAAGATAACCAGTCATGCCATTAAACAGAGCAAGAGATAAGCAAAGAATAGGTGACTGACAACAAAGTGGTTTAATGAACTGGCCTTTTACCTAAGAAGATCTGAACTCAACAGTGGTGTCAAAAGTGTTGGTTTGACCATTTTGATTTACTGCCTGCCTTCAATCAACCTGGGAATCAGCTTAGGATGTGTTTCAGTGGACGCTGAATGAAGTCTTCAGATAAAGAAGAATGCTTTCAGTATTTGCTATGATTCAGATCACTGTTTCAACAAATGAGTGAACTATTTCTTATTTCCTACCTACCTATCTTTCTGCACTGGTAGATCCAAGCTTATTGTTAGTACTCTCAAGTCATTCCCATGAAACCTGAGGGGAAAACAAACAAACAAACAAACAAAAACCACAAAACAAAACAAAAAACCATCACAGTTCTATTCCAGAAAATCTCAACATTAATTAATGCTGATGTGGATTGTATGGGAAACATGAAGGCACTTTACTTGTCCATTGAATGGCCAACAGAAGAAAAGGACACAAGTTTCACATTTTCCATGTGTCGACGGGAACATTTACATTAATTTTCGTAGACTGGGATCATACTTTGCATTCGTGTTTTCACAAATGATGTTTTAAAGCCTGGTTCTACTGACAGATAAGAGCTTCACAGATATTTTCAACTGATTTCAATTTAAGCAGGTGAAAGTACATGGTGTTTTGTTGGTCAAATTCATTGGCAGATCTAATGAGTACATTTGCAGCACATTTTTGTAATAGGATTATAGCAGTACAGAAAATTATTAATTATTTTTTTTCTGGCATCTAACAACTTTAATTGTTAAATCACTTTAAAAAAAAGTACCTATGCTAAGATAGGTTGGGTTTTGGTGAAAAGCAAAGGAAGTGAGAGTATTTTGTAGCTAAGGTGTCCTTTGGTATCCTCCTGTGTATTGCAAAATAGAAATCAGAGTCCCAGCCTTTCAGCAAGAGGCCACAGCTAGGCTATCTACAAGTTTTCTACAAGAAGAGCTGCCCTCTTCTACAGTAAGCTCAAATCCCTGTGAACTAAATTCATAGGATAAAATCTACTCCACTGTAAATGCCAGTTCTCCCTCATTCTTAACTTATAGCATGTGGGGGGGAGGCATGTACTTTTTTCCTCTGGATGATAATTTCTAGATTTCTTTACTTTCTTCCTCCTGTATTTATCAGAGTAAGAGCATGCACACAGGCAGCTGGCATAGAGAAGCTACATGGTCACATACTAGCTTACTTTAAGGCAATGAGTTCAGGTGCCGGAAGGACTGGCACTCTACTTGCAAAATGGAGTAAAGGCCCAGATAGATCTAAGAAAAATGAACTTTATATAGCTTTTGTTACAACCATTGTATAACCATCCTAGCTGGAAAACACTTGAAGCATTAAAAAACTGGAGGGGGGCGAACAAGAAACAATACAACAATCTGTTTCTATCATAAGGCATAAATGTGCTTTGGGCCGATTCCATTCAGAGTATGCAGATATTTTCAAGGAATTCAGGACATAAAATCCCATTGAATCTACTTGAGGGAATTAAAATCGATGGAAGTAAGACACCCTCGTACTTTAAAAGATCCGTGTTTAATTCTTTTTGGGTCTTTTAGAAGACACAAGTATGAGTCATTTACTTTCTGGGCAAATGAGAATTTTTGGCATGACCTTACTCATTTCCTATAAACAGCATTTGGTAAAACACAAGAAAAATAATTGCAAATTTAGAGATCTACTGCTTAATGTATGTTCTGCTCTCTTACTCTTTCTATAGAATCGGTAACAAAAGTTGTTTTTTCAATATGAAACGCTAATGAAAACTGCCTTTATCTTTTACATCACTGATAATAAGCATCCTCACTTGGGAGATTATTATGGAAAGAAGTATTTCTGTAAATATTACAAACTTCCTTGCCTAGTACAGGCTAAAACACGCCAAAAAAATGTTGTACCAAGGACCGAGTTTGTCACTGACTTGTTACACCATTGACAGTTTTTTGCCAATACTATCTAACACTCACTTTTTTTCACGCTGCGTAGCATTATGCAATTCAAATAGCTTATATGTAAATTTTAATATAAACGACATACTCTAATTTATGAAATTAAATATAATTATAGATCTGGTGAAAGCAGTAAGAAGAGAAAATAAGGTTCAAACGATGCAGCAAATGTGTTTTCAGTTGGGAGTTGAAACAAAACAGAGAAGTTATAAAATGAAAATGATAACAATGCTATTTCAAGAAAAGGACTTTCCATAGATAATTAAAAGATTTTTGCTAAGGTAGATGACATCAGTGCCAAATAAATAAAGGGAACCATTTCTTCAGTATGTCTATGAAAGAAGTACCTTTTGTTTGCATACTGAGACGAATTTTCATCACCAAATTTAAAATCCTAGTTCATGGGATTGTGCAAGGGAGAAGATAGGCAAGATAGACTTAGCCCATTTCAGGCACTGAAGCAGGGTTCCCACCCGCTGCACTGAGAGGAGATGATGGCATACATGAGCATTTCAGGCAGCGGGGCAGCATGGTGGCCATGCTGCTGGTCACAAGCATTGGTAGGAGAGGAAGAGCGAAGACATGGGATACCAATGGGCAGAACACTGGGACTCGGAGGGGTGTGATCTCAGTGGTGATCTCAGTTCAGGAAGAAATGAGTTAAACTTCAGTTTGAATATTCCCATGTCGTAGACTCATACAAAGCCAGGCAGAAGAGAACTCCTGTTGTAAGGCATTGACAACCTTGCCAAATTAGTCTAACCTGTTCTTAGTACACTTCACTTTTCCCACAGCCTCTCCAGGCAAGGGGAGGCTCTACAAATCTATCCACTGAAGTCCAGTATCAGACAAAACACTCCACCAAAACCACTTACAATGATGAAGGGGCTACCTTTTCTTTTTTTTTTTTTTCTGGTAAAAATGCTCAGTGTTATGCAACTATTATTAATATTAATGTTTCCCTGTCATTATATGATTGCACACACCTTTCAAGCACACACAGGTACAAATTATTCAAAACAATATATTACTGATAAAGAAAATGAGAGACAGAGAAAAGAAAATCTACAATTGGATGTAAATTAAAAAATGTATAGCAAATATTATTATTGAAATTACTGTAAGTACACTTGAGTGAGAAAAAAAAACAGTCTAGGTAATGTGTTAATATGTCAGCACAAGAAGAGTTAACTATTCAACTGACCTGAGAACCCTAAAACTGTTAGCTTTAGTTCAATGTCCATGTCAATGGGAGTTATTACATATCCTGCTGAAGACCGTTAGAAGTATGTTGTGAGGACAATACAAAGTCTAGCAGAATTCTGAAGGCTGGGATAAGGATGCAGGCCAGGCAACCAAGAACTCTTCAATCCCCATTTTTTTGACTTCTTATGCCAAAAGATAACTCACAGAGCAACCACAAAGTGGAGGGACTCCTTTCCCAGCAGAACACTCATCATGTAGGAGCAGAAGTGTTCTGTCACTGTCCAGAGGTAGGAAAGCTCATTCCTGAAGCACCTGAAAGAAATGGATACAAAAAGTGTAACTGTCAGCTGTCTGAATCAAGAGTCCCAAATAACACTGATTTTACAGTCTCTGGATCCAGCTGATGTAGGCTGAACTCTTCTCGCACAGCACTCCCATTGGCAGCAGAAGGGCATCTTCCAATTTGGTCTCATCTGAAACTGCTCAGTGGAAACCAAAGTGCAGTGGGTGAAGAGATGTTCTTGCAAAGCTGTTGCACTGCTGATCTGAACTAAAATGTAGGTGCGGGTACTAATGTCGGTATACAATGTAGGCACAGACATCCTCTGTCACTTGGCCACCTGAAGTGGCTCATGACCATTAACTTTGACCTTCCCTGAGTGACTTCGGTATTTTGGTTCTTCATAATTGAACAGAACCCAGACAGTCTTACAGATAAGCAAGATACTGTCCATATAGAAGAAAAGGCTATGAATTTATGTTCAGTAAAGGGGACATAAATTCCTTCCATTAAGGGTCTCCTGTTTTGTTTGTAGTCAACCTAAAAAGTCATTAGAGTGAAAAGGCAAAGACTTACACTTTGCTTTTCTTCAGAAGGGAACAGCCTAAACACTTAACTCGTCTTTTTAGTCTCCTTGTGCACACTTAGGTATCCTGAAGTGCCTGCCAGAGGTATCCAAACCACAATCTTATCCAGTGAAATCGAAGACCTTGTCTTCAAAATGGCATGGATTTTTTGGGACCTGTCTAACACCCGTGACTAAGAGAACAACCTTGGGTGGTTTAAGAGTATGAATCATCCCTGAACAAAACTGGTCATTAAAATGTTTTTATTCCAGGGCAAAAAAAAATAATAATCATCATCTATGCCTGCTGGACAGCCTGAAGAAGTGAAACGTGAAGACAAACTCGGGGGCAGTTTAAAACTGAAATTGAATTTAAACGTAAAAATCTTTAGAGATCTCTCCGCCTCTGAAAAGATCTCCTGGTTAAAAAGCTTCACGACCTACTGCAAGAACGTACAATCTGATTTATCGTTCCACAGTGAGGCCCTTAACCACTGGATTAGAGGGCACTCAGCCCCCGCTTCTTAGCCATCCACGGGACAACAGAAAGGGGCAGAATGTGGGTGAGTGAGAGCAGCCCAGACTGTGGGGACGTCAGTGAAGGATTCCTGATCTTTGCCGAGTGACATTTGAAGAGCTTGTAGAAGAATCCTGTAGAATGGGAAGACACCTTCTTCTTTCCTAACCGTGAGCTATTGAACCACACCATAAAGCCTGTACAAGACAGAGATGGGAGCGATGTGAAGGTTCACTCGTTTGGACAAAATGAATTCTCTTGAATAAAAGCTAGAGGCAACTTCTCCAGCAGGAAAGCCTGGACCCGAGGCAGTCAGCAGTCTCCATCCACTCTGATTTTGGCACTTGAGAGAAGGGAGGGAAGCTTACACGTCCTGATCGGCTTTGTGCTCAAGAGGCATTTGGCTGCCAGTTCTGGACCATCCAAGTCTGACCAGGAATTCTGCAGCAAGCTTAAGTCTCCCCTTTGGATCCTAGGCAATAGTCATTTGGTGTTCAGGTCCTAGCAAGGAACCACCCCAACTCTTTTTTTAACTCAATGACATCTTTGTCTGCTGTTCTTATCAGCGTTCCCAGGCTGCATCATCTCTGCGAACTAGTAGGGTAAAAAAGCAGGAGAAAAAAAATGAGTTAGAAAAGTACATAAGAATAGCCTGGCTTACAAATGGAATGCAGGCAAATTTAGCCAGATTTTACTTTGTCTCTTTGCAAGTCGAGATGGGCTGCGTTGTGAACTTTTCTTTATGGCTGGAAGTAGTCGAGACCCCATCAGCACCCTCTGCCCAGAGCTGCCAGCAGCTGCTGTGCAAGTCCTGCCTCTGGTGTTCCTGCAGGAGCAATTTCGGGATCTGAAAGCACAGAGATAAAGACCTGAAGCATTAGCTTGCCTTAAAAATAATTGCACATTAAATCACAATAATAATAATAATTATTATTATTATTATCATAAAAAAAAAAAAAGGCGCAGAACGTACCCTACCCTTACCAAAATCATAACGTTTACTAATTTAAATAGAAAGACCTCTCTGGGCTTCCAAAACTAGTCAAAACTTCGTTAAATCTCTTATAACTTAAAACAGCAAACCCACTAAACCAGTGTTTTTATTATGAGAAGTTTACACTCCAGCTGAGCACTTGAGTGCCAAATTGCAGCCAGAATCACACTTTCACAGCCAAATTAGAAACTATAAACTTAGAAAGCAGTGTTTTACGATGGAGCCCTTTGCCAGGCACTTCACTGGGGCTACCAGCTGCTCTAATAATAAGCGAATGTCATTGAAAAATAAGAATACCGAGCGTTCAAAAGCGCTGTCTGAGAGCAAATGGGTGAACGCAGCGCGCCGTGCGCGATAAGGACAGGCTTAAAACTCTCTTAACTCCAGGTGTGCTCCACGTTGTAAGAGGGTCTCAGTGGCTCCGCACGGGGTGGGAGCAGCGATCGTGCCGGTGTCACTGAGACAAGCGGCGCGCCCGGCAACTTTGGACGGCTGAAAGCGATGCGGAATCGGTGGCTGCTACCTAAAACGCCAGCTTCCAAGTCGGCGTGTGGAAACGCCGGGGAGCACAAACAAAGCCGTGTAAACGCGCTGCGGCTCTCTAAGCACAGAGCAACGAGGCGCTGAGTCAGCCGCGCACGCAGTCGGAACGATTAGGTGCAGATCGCTATCGGGCTCACCACCGTTCTTCACCTACTGTTTATCTCCTTCGCTCGCCACCCCGTTGTGAAGCTCAAATCAAAATTAGGAGGAAAGGAGGCGGCTTCCTCGAAACTCGCTTTAAAGCTGCCTTTGAAATAAAGCAGCTTCCAAAGCGTGGCTGCCCGGGAGCAGAGAGAGGCGCGGGGGGATGCTCGGGTTGGGCGAAGGGTGCTCCAGAGAGGGACCCCGCAGGGGCCGAACGGGGATACAGCGGGGGAGATGCCCTCACCCCGAATATTTCAGGGTCTCTCTCGGCGGGATACAGAGCTGTATTCTGGAATGTCTTGTTCAGCCACAGCGCATCCGCTCGTTTTCTATCCCTTACAACAGAGGGAAAGATCGCGCCCTTCAATGTGCGCGCGTCAGAAGCGCCAGGTCAAAGGCAGGCAAATGCCAATTGACCCGCGGTCGGGTGGGCAGCGTATCGACAACGCCAACCGTCGACACCTCGCCCGGCTGCGGCGGCGGCTTAACCCGCCGGGAGCTCAGCCAGCAGCACGGAGCTCCGCGCCCCGTCGGGGCTCGGCGGTGGCCGCGTCTCCGCCGCTTGGCTCCGAGAAGGGACCGAGAGGCGTTCCCGATCGCTTCGTGCTGCAGAGATAACCGCGTCGGGTCTTCGGCTCAGGAGCCAGGCGTTACCGCCCGGCCGTTAGGAGGGAAAAGGCGCTTCGGGAGCGAGAGCTTCGAACGGAGCGTTTCGTTTGTAATGGGGAAAATAGCCGCGAGCCGCTACGGAGCCGTTCGAAGCTTTCGGTCCGTGCAGTGAACCGAGGGCTGATGGGTGAAGTCTCCGTGCCGCGGCCGACCCGAGGGCTGCCGGCGGCGGACACCCGTGAGGAGGGCGCTGCCGTCGCGTCGCATTCGAGCGGTTGGGATAAGAGCTCGCTTCCCCCGCTCGAACGACGGCTGAGAACAGCGCTCCTAAGCCCGGGCTGCGAACCGCTGACGGCAGCCCAACCGCCCGCGGGTGCTCCGCGCCGCTCGGAACAGCCGCTCGGAACTTTTGTCGCGGCTGCGGGCCCGTGTTAAGAGTTAAACGCGAGAGTTCCGGCCGGTGCTTCCTCACAGCACAGCGGGCGGTCAGAGCTCCGGGCTGCGTGCGGAGCGCCGACGGGCCGAGCCCTGACCGACGGGGCGGCCCCGTGCGGGCGGGCGGCGAAGAGGCGCGGAGGGGAGCCCCGCGAGCCGCCCGCCGACGGCGCTCCGCGCAGAAACGGCCGCGCTCGTCCCGACCGGGGATCCCGGCGGAGCTCCCTCTCGGGACGCTGCTCCGGCAGCCGGACGACCGGCGGACGCCTTTAGCCGCCCCCGCGCGCGGCACCGCGCGGCTGTCGGGCGACGCTCCCCGGGAGCCGCCGGGCACCCGCGGCAGCGCGCATGCGCGAAGCCGGCCCCGCCCCCTCCGAGCCCCGGGGGCGTGGTCAGAGCCCCGCCCCGCCCCTCCCCGCGCGGAAGCCCCGCCCCTCCCGCGGCGCGCGGCGGCGGGAGGCAGCGGGGATATAGCGCGGGGCGGCGCGGGGGCGTGCGTAGAGCTGCGCCGCGCGGCGGGAGGAGGAGGAGGAGGAGGAGGAAGAAGAAGAAGGAGAAGGAGTAGGAGTAGAAGAAGAAGAAGCAGAAGAGGGGGCGGCGGCGGGCGCAGCGCCGGGCCGGGCGTTTCCGAGAGGGGCCCGCCCCCCGCCGCTCCCTCCCGCCCCGCCGCCCCTCCGAGCCGGCGGCCAAGAAAACCCAGAGAGACCTGGCGGCTCCCGGAGAAGGGGGAGCGCGGGCGGTGGAGCCGCGCGGCGGGAGGAGCGCCCCGCAGCCCGCCCGAAACTCGCCCGAGTTGGAGAGCGGCGGGTGGAGGAGGCCGCGGCGCCCGGCGGCGGCGAGTATGTGCGCGGGGCGGGCGGCCCGGCGCGGCCCCGCGGGCGGAGCGCGGCGGCTGTGAGCGCGGCGCCCCGGGGCCCCCGCAGCGCCCGAGCCGCCGCCGCCGCCGCCGCCGGCCCCGCAGCGCGCTCCGCGGGCGGCCATGGCTGCGGGCGGCCGCTGACCGCCGCCCCGTCGAGGACGAACCCTGGCCCGGCGGGCGGCGGCGCGGAGAGAGGCTC
The DNA here is from genome assembly GCF_016699485.2 of Gallus gallus. Taxonomy (NCBI): domain Eukaryota; kingdom Metazoa; phylum Chordata; class Aves; order Galliformes; family Phasianidae; genus Gallus; species Gallus gallus. The sequence continues at coordinate 146,411,834 of NC_052532.1, forward strand.
CGAGGCGGGTACCGGCACCCGTCCCGCCCGCAGCGCCCCGCGCCCGGAGCCGCCGAGATTGACTGGGGCGGAGCGGAGCGCGGCGCGGCCGCGGAGCCGGAGCCGGAGCCGGAGCCGGCCGAGGAGGAGGAGTGCGGGCGGCGGGACACCATGTCCAAGCCGGTGGACCACGTCAAGAGACCGATGAACGCTTTCATGGTGTGGTCGCGGGCGCAGCGGCGGAAGATGGCCCAGGAGAACCCCAAGATGCACAACTCGGAGATCAGCAAGCGGCTGGGCGCCGAGTGGAAGCTGCTGAGCGAGGCGGAGAAGCGGCCCTTCATCGACGAGGCCAAGCGGCTGCGGGCCATGCACATGAAGGAGCACCCCGACTACAAGTACCGGCCGCGCCGCAAGCCCAAGACGCTGCTCAAGAAGGACAAGTTCGCCTTCCCCGTGCCCTACGGGCTGGGCGCCGTGGCCGAGCACGAGCCCCCGCACGGGCTGAAGGCGGCGGCGCTGCACGGCGGGGCTGCGGGCGGGCTGGGGCCCGACTCGCTGCTGGGCAACCCCGAGAAGGCGGCCGCCGCCGCCGCCGCCGCCGCCGCGCGCGTCTTCTTCCCGCAGTCGGCCGCCGCCGCGGCCGCCGCCGCCGCCGCCGCCGCCGCGGGCGGCCCCTACTCGCTGCTGGACCTGGGCTCCAAGATGGCCGAGATCTCCTCGTCGTCGTCGGCGGGCTCGGCGCTGCCCTACGCCTCCTCGCTGGGCTACCCCGGCGCCGGCGGGGCGGGAGCCTTCCACGGGGCCGCCGCCGCCGCCGCCGCCGCGGCCGCCGCCGCCGGGGGGCACACGCACTCGCACCCGTCCCCCGGCAACCCGGGCTACATGATCCCCTGCAACTGCAGCGCCTGGCCCGGGCCCGGGCTGCAGCCTCCGCTGGCCTACATCCTCCTGCCGGGCATGGGCAAGCCCCAGCTGGACCCGTACCCCGCGGCCTACGCCGCCGCGCTATGACCCGCGCTGTGAGCCGCTGCCCCGGGGGGGGAGCGGGCGGGGAGCGGCGGGGCCGCCGCCGACCTGTTGCGCGCCGCCCCGCCTCGAGCTCGTGTGTGTGTTGCATGCGGATAGCCGAGCTGAGAGGGAATGAGAAAAAGGGGAAGAAAAAAAAAAAAGACAAAAAAAAAAAAAAAAAAGACCAAAACAAAAAAAAAACCCCAACCTCCCCCCACCCCCCCTCCCCCCTTCCTTCCCCCTCCCGTCCGTCCCCTCGAAAAGTGCTTCCTCGGGGACGTGGGCTCGGGAAGGGCCGCGCGGGGATGCGGCGTTCCCCCGGGACGGTTCCCTACGGGGGCAGCGGTTGAGGCGGTGCCGCTCCGCTCCGGGGGTGTCAGCCCGGGACTGTACATGTGTCAATGTCTGTGGCAACGTTAGGTCTCGGATCGGAAAGTCTGTCGCTTCCTTTGCCCACGGTCGAGTCGGTTTGAAGCTGAAGAAAAAGGGAAAGAAAAGAAAAAAAAAAAAAGAAAAAAAAAAAAAGTGATGGAATGCCTTTCAAAGGGAATAAACATATTGCGGGACCGTTCGGGGCTCGCGATATGATCTAAGGTTAAATCAGACTTTTTTGTCTGAGTGCTAATTATCTATTTATTATGTAGCTGAACTGAAGCAGAGCTTTGCTTTGACGGAAGAGTATTTCTCATTTAAAGAAACCCCGTCCCCGCCACCACGGAGTGTGTCACTGTGTCTCGGAGAACCCCCCCTCCCGACCCCCCCTTTATCCCGTTTAGCTGATTTTAGAGCGACCGCAATTCAATTGCAAATGACGATTCGAAACCGGAACACAAATTTTAGAGGGGAATCCTCCATCGGTTTATAGAGTTCTTTTCGGTTTACTTTTGTAATGTGTATATTTTGACTAATGGTTGTGAATGAAGCTGGCTAACCTGTATTTAGTTTCATTTTGGCTTTATGTAATATAAAGTAAAAAAAAAAAACGACAGCGGGAAGAAAGAAAACAAAGATTAAGTATTGGTTTTAACATTTACGTGTAAATGGTTTTCTTGTGTGACCTTCTAATTTAAAAGTTAGACGTCTGAGCGATATCTGTGCATTAGATTCCGACTTTGCCACTCTGTTCGTTTTTGAACAAAGAGTTTAAATAAAGCCTGAAGCAGGGAAAGGAGAACCCCTCTCGTTCTCGTGGCGTTCCTCGCAGCTCCCATCGCATCGCCCCCTCCGCGCCGCCCCGGCTGAGGTGTACGGTGTCCTCAAGGCGCTCTTTGTTTCATCCTGAATAGATTGACGGGGATATCTAAATCGGGCCATTGTTATCCCGAGCCAAAAAAAAAAACAACAAAAAAACCCAACAACTGATTTATCACTATTTTTAATCGCGAATAGGAAAGAAGATTAAAAAAAAAGAAAGGGGAGGAAAAAAAAAAAAAAAAAGGCCACGTTGTGTTATCTTAAAAACCAAAGCATTCGTAAGCGTTCGTGGACGGCAGCAGAGAGTTCACGGAGTGCGCTGAGCCCGGTGGCAGCGTTTAATGGGTTCCCAGCGGCGCTGCGGGAGCGGGATGTGCCCGAGCGCTGCTTCTGCTTGGCGTCACCCCGCTTTGCA